>NC_073727.1:55867424-60867424 GCF_023634155.1 Falco peregrinus
GATAACTTACAGAAGAGTGAAAAAGGAAACTTAAAGTATCAACAACTGGACTCCAATTTTCTTCATGCTATTGCCAGGTTTTTCCCACCAGGCCATATTTTCCATTTCAATTATTTAATTATTGTTGACCCTAGACATTGCTTGACTGAATATGAATGAATTCAATATGCTCAAGTTTGAGTTCCAAATTTAAGTATTATTTTATTAATAATTCTATCAATTGATTTATTTTTTGTAAAATCATTTTATGATTTGCCTAAGAATAAAACCCCAGAAAGACAAAAGAAACAGATGAAGAGGGAACATTTAGCCCAGACTAGATTGCCATGTACTATTTTCCTTAGGGAGTAAGAATAAAATAATTGTAAAACAGTGTTTATAATTACCACATTGGATAAAGGTCAAATAAAAGCCAAGCTTTATTATAATAGCTTCATTTCAGAAATTAAAGGGAAATCAATACAATTCATTAATAGTGATTTAGGGCTCTGGATCTCTCTGAGGTACTTATAGGGCCCCCATTAACACAGTATCTAAGCACTTACTAATCTTTAATGTATTTATTCTCCCAACACAGCTGCAAGCTAGGTTTCTAATCCTTATTTCATTCTGCATTGGAGCATATCCCAAAAAGTGTGGGGAATTGTAAATGAAGGAGAGAAATTTAATCATCCCTTGTTCTAGGACAGACTGTCATTAGTAAATCATTGAATCATATAATGATAGAATAAAACAGGTTGGAATGGGACCTCAAAAGGTCTCTAGTCCAATGTCCTGTTCAAAGCAGGGTCATCTTTGGGGTCAGATTATGTTCCTCAGGGATTTCTGTAGCTGGATCTTGAGAATTGTCAACAGACACTGCACAACAGCTCTGCGCATCCTGTACCAAAACCTGATTGTCCTAATGCAGCGAAACTATGCCAGTATGAAGTTCAGGGGTTTTCTGGACTGAAGTCATTGTGTATGGCATCCCATATTCTGTACAAGTACTATAAGTTTCATGTGTTTCTCTCAGAGAATATGGCTAAAATTTACCTATAGAATTGCATGGAGCTCTAGTAAGAGACACTGAGATTGATTTTTAACCCTGGAGTTAGAATTACTCATGTACAAAGGTCAGGTCCCCAGCCTGAGAGGTAAAAGCATCAGTTTTAGCCTTCTACGTGCCATTGTGGCTAGGGTTCCTCTAATGCCAGGGAGCAGTGTAAAAGTAAAGCTCAGAGGCACTCGGGAATCTACATCTATTGCGTGTCACTTCACTCTTACTACTGTAAGATGGAGATACAGCTGTCTGACTTCTCTAGATCACTTCTGCAGGTACTTTCATTACCCCAGTACTGGCCTCATTGCTCAGGGATAAAAATTACATCAGGCAATTACAATTGTTGAGATCTAGGCATCACAATACTGACCAGAGAAATGCTCAAGTACCCGGAGCTTTTTGCCAAAATTTTTTGCTTGTGGGGAAAAGCATTGCCCACCAAAGCTAGATGGAAGTGGATGCCATGCTGTACAGAAGCTCACATTCCCCTGTGATGACTGTGTGACTGAGCAAAGCCAGCTTCTGCCACATCATGAAGACAAAGAACCTTGGAAATGTATGTGTGTGATAACTGGAAAATATTTAGACACTGCTGCTGTTTGCATCCCCGAGTAATGGGTGCAACTAAAAGGAAGGTGATGAGGATTTATGATAATAGCTTACCCTGATGTGGTTTTGATCTTCAGAGCAATTGTATTACAAAGCAAAATGGAATGAAAACATTATAGAAATTGGAGGAATGTTTCAAAACACATCCCTAAACATATGCCCTAAAATGTTGGGGTTCTGTTTTGACTTTTTGTTTGTTTGTTTGTTTGGTGGGTTGGTTGTTTTTTGTATGGTTTTTATTGCTTAGGTTTTTTAACTTGCTAAACCAGAAAACATTGTCGTTCAGGAGCCAATCTCGCAATTTGTGGAGAACTAAGCCAAACCCTGATAAGATGCCAAATTGTGATTGGTATCTAGAATGAAAAATGTCCAAAGATACACTTGAAATTAAACCTTGACAAATGCAATTAGAATTTGCTAAGGCAAGGAAATCACACAGATCAAATTAAAGCTTAGATCTGATGAAGGTGCAAAGAGCTCCAAGGTGGAGTCCACTGAAAACAACAGACAGAGCAGCATATAGTTTGGCAAATAAAGTGATACAATACAGTGCTTTAGTAAAAGGGTCGGGAACTGCATTGTTTTTTAGCAATTGCAAGGATATGCAAGCAAAGGCAGAATATACACTATGTGAACAAAGAGGATGACAGTATTACCTTTAGCTTCAAGGAATTCTTTATACAGGAATGAGATACACCTTAAAGTTGGATAAGGTAGTAGTCAAAGAGCAAACAGAGAATTTATTAACTTTAACGTACATGGGTTCATAAGCCAATATGTCACTGAAATTGTAATAGCAGCCCAGGAACAAATAAATAAAATAAATAATAATAATAAAAAAACCCCACAACAAACACCAATAATAAGAGGTGAATATATAAAATAGAGGATTTAAAGTGATGAGCATCACACCAAGAAGGCAAACAATAGCTTTGGGTAAATAATAAATGAGAAAAATACAGCACAATTCAGAATTGTACCAAGAGGAAAAGTACCCAGCATACATGGAAAAATGTATCAATTCCTTTGTGTTCTCAAGAAGCACACTTGTCAAAGGGTTAAAAGGTTAA
The DNA here is from genome assembly GCF_023634155.1 of Falco peregrinus. NCBI lineage: Eukaryota > Metazoa > Chordata > Aves > Falconiformes > Falconidae > Falco > Falco peregrinus. Next base: position 55,870,146 of record NC_073727.1, read on the forward strand.
AACAAAAGAGGAAAAATATGATATCTTGTAACACAAAAAAGCTTTCAGAAGCATATATTCATCATCCTAAATACAAAACACTGCACTATACCAGTTGCTAGGAAGAAAATTAACTCTATCCCAGCTAAAAACCAGGGCAGGGACCATTTATATTCACTTCAGAAGTATATTTGTGTTTCAAAAGCAGATAGGTATAGTTTGTGATGAAGAGGTGTCGGGCATCTACTCCAATGTTATTGCCCAGAATTTGGAATCAAGATACACTCCCAGAACCTGGAACTAAGAGTATAATGGATGACTATCACACTTCGGGTACAAATCAGAAGATAGGACTGCTCCAACTGCCCCACATTTCACACATAACATGCTAAGAATCAGTCACAGTTGCTGCTCGAAGCAGAGCTATTACCTGTGTCACCTATAAGACCACCATACTTATAAGCCAACACACTCACCCAGCAATTCTTAGCAGGACTTAGCTTTTAAGAGCTTAGTTCTTAAACCATAGCCTTGGAACTAAAAAAGGGACCAGAGTGCTCTCAGGAAAATCTTTGCTTGCTAGAATAAAAATACTCAAAGGAGAAATAAATAGAACCACGATGGTTTTTGGAAGAGGAATAAACCCAGAGAAAATCTAACAGTTCTTCATCAACACCTGAAATTTAAAAGAGAATAATCCCTAATGCAGGAAGCAAAGATGGATGATCCCAGATATTTTTTTTCCCATATTTGCACATATTTTATATCCCTGTGGCCAGACAGTTTTTCAGAAGGTCACACGGATTTTTTTTCTGCAGACAATATGTTGCACAGAAATGCAATATTTTTTTGATGATACAGAGGATAGTAAGATCAAGACAGATGATGCTTTGCAGGGTAGAGGATGAAAAGCAGTAGAAGAGCATGACCAGAGGTTCCTGTCAGCTCTGACAGGGTCAGACTTGCTGGGCTAGCGTAAAACAGTGAAAAATGTAACATGTGAAATACACCTTGGAGAGATGTTGACACAGCAAGGTGCACATAGAGATCACAGGTAAAGTTCAGATAATCATTAATCTTGTCCCAGTAGGCAATGGAAGGATGCAAAGACTCTGAGAAACTACAAAAAAGACACAAAACAAAATACTCACTTTATGGCAGGTTCTACAAAAAATGTCTAGGGGACACAGGATTTAGCTCTAAATTTAGGGTCCGGGAAAGCAAAGGAGTTGATTAACAAATCCCCAGTCGTGAAAGACCATGAAGTCTGTGTTGTCCAGAGACTCCACTTGAGAAGAAAACTAACATCACATCAATACAGCCAAAACTAGAAGTGATTTATATATGTTTGCTGAAACAGGGTGCCACAATTCTCAAGCACAAAATAATTATTTAGCTTTATTTTAGAGACAGAAAATTATTTATCATAAACCAGAATCAGCTGGAGCTGGCCATAAAATACTACTGATCTGGGGAAAAGGATAGGGTCAATAGCCTTTGTTTATGATTACAACCAATTAATCAGTTAATTGATCTATAGTATGCCATATGCTATATAAATATGTATGTTGTATAAATATATGTGTGTGTAGGAGATATAGGGGTTGGGTTTCTTACTTTTGAAGGTATATGTATGTATACCATTTGTATGTTCTGTTGGGTCTGAGATGGAGTTAATTTTCCCCATAGCAGCCCTGATAGTGCTGTGCTTTGTCTTGGCAGCTAGAAAGATGTTGATAACACACCAGTGTTTGGGCTGCTGTCTCCCCAGCCTTCCCCCTCACTAGTAGACTGGAGGTGGGCAAGGTCTTGGGAGGGCATAGCCAGGACAGCTGACCCCAGCTGACCAAAGGGCTATTCCATCCTAGATGTTGTCTGCTCAGCAATAAAAGCTAAGAGAAAGGAGGATGAAGCAGGGACATTCATTATTACAACATTTGTCTTCTGGAGCACCAGCTACATGTACTGAAGCCCTGCTTTCTGGGAAGTGGCTGGATATCGCCTGTTGATGGGGAGCAGAGAATAAATCTTTTGTTTTCCTTTGCTTCTGAGCATGGCCATTGCTTTTGCTTTATTAAACTGCCTTTATCTTGACTCACAAGTTTGGGTTTTTTCCATTTTATTTCCTGCCTTCCCTTGTCCTGCTGAGGAGGGGAGTGATAGAGTGGCTTGGTGGGCACCTGGCGTCCAGCCAAGGTCAACCCACCACACTAAGTCAAATTAATTGCTTTCTAGAAATACACACATACACATTTTACTTATAGATATGCATATATACTCCAATATATATTTATACATACACACACATGCAAGCACAGTCACACACTCTGCTTGGAGCAGAATGGCTGGAAAGCTGTCTGGTGGCAAAGGACCTGGGGATGCTGGGTGACAGCCAGCTGAACATGAACCAGCTGTGTGCCCAGGTGGCCAAGAAGGCCAACAGCACCCTGGCTTGTGTCAGAAATAGTGCAGCCAGCAGGACAAGGGAAGTGATTGTCCCTCTGTACTCAGCACTGATGATTTCACACCTTGAATCCTGTGTTCATTTTTGGGCCCCTCACTCCAAGAGGGACACTGAGGTGTTGGAGCGTGTCCAGAGAAGGGCAATGAAGCTGGTGAAGGGTCTGGAGCACAAGTCTTATGAGGAGAGGCTGAGGGAACTAGGTTTGTTTAGCCTGAAGAAAAGGAGGTTCAGGGAAGACCTCATTGCTCTCTAAAACTGCCTGAAAGGAGGTGGTAGTGAGGTGGGTATAGGCCTCTTCTCCCAGGTAACAAACGATAGGACCAGAGGAAACAATTTCGACCTCATGTTGTGCCAGGGGAAGTTTAGATGGGATATTAGGAAAAAGCCTTCACCAAAATGGTTATCAAGCATTGGAACAGGCTACCCAGGGAAGTGTTTGAGTTACCATCCCTGCAGCTATTTAAAGGATGAGTGGTGCTTAGGGACAGCGCCTAGAGCAGACTTGGCAACATTAGGTTTACGATTGGACTCAATGATCTTAAAGGTCTTCCAACCTAAATGATTCTGACTTTAGGATCCTAAAGAATATATAGAATCATCAATATTAGAATACGTCTTCAGAGGTGTCCCAGTTCAATGTGCTGCACAAAGAAGGTGAATTTCCCTTGTTGCTTGTTGCATGTTCTCATCACTTCTTGTCACCTACTGTGCATCTCTCAGAAGGGCTTGAGGCTTCCTTCTCTACAATCCATAATCAGATAGTGAAAGACAGTGATTAGCTTAGCTGTTAGACTTCTTTCCTTCAGCCTAAACAGACTCAGCTTCCTCAGACTCTAGATTGCGTACTACAACCTGTTAAACATGACCCCCTCTTTTGCTATGAACTCTCAAGTTGCAAACAATTAAAACCTGACTGAAATTTGGTGGTTACTGACACACACTGCTGCATTTTACTGAAGAGCTCATGAGCAGCACACAATATGCACATATATAAATATCTTAATCAAATCATATAAAATAAAAAATAGCATCCAGTCCAATTTTGTTCTACTGCAAAGGACAATATCAAAAGCATGCCTTAACCTCTACTAAGTACTAAGAGGAGGAATGGGATATTGTTGTGTTGCATTCATATGACATTTCTAAGGTGTTACAAGGAAAACACAATTGAAGGATATACCAAGATCTTTATAAACTGAAAAGCCTTAAAAAGCTGTGATTCATTTACAGTAGTAAAAATATTGTCAGAGCTGTTAACATCATTAGCAACGTTCTTAACTCTGTTAAGGTTAATCAGATAGGGGGAAAAGTCTAAGACTCAAAAAAACTGGCCCAGGAAGAGAAATTAGACTTTTTCATGTTGTTCATAAAAAATATTTATACTTGTCCTTGATCTCTATTTTCACTTTCTTGAGAAAATCTAAGTAGAAGATATGATTTCCAAAGTAGTGATCACCATGTCACATCTATAGTGGGCTAACAATAATAAAATCTGACAGTGGCCCATAGTGTGACAAGACAACCATCTCTATCTTGTGTGACCTAGTGAGCTTGTGGAGAATGGTGTCAAAATAATAAAATGCCTCCTAAACAGAGGCTGCAAAATCTGTATTTAGTGCTGGTAAAATACAGAATGTAAACAATGACGCATAGGTTGCCACTGTAGATATTTTGTTCATTAGAAAACTGACAGCAAGAACAGTAACATTCTTAAAAACTGACATTAAGTCTTGCAGACTTAGACACAACACAGATAAGATACCAAAAAGCAGCACGATTTGAGGTCACTGATTTGCTGCCAGTTCTCAGAACGATGTTAGCTTGTTGACAAAGTAAAATCACAGTATCAAAGAATATAGCTCTGATGTGATGTTCTTAGAGAGACACACACCATGAAAGGATGGGTATCATTGCCTCTGCACCATGGAAAAGGCATCAGAAGCTGTAAGCCCCCTTTCACAAAAAGCTGTCTGGCAGCAGCCCAATAGCCAGCATTAGTCAGTCCCAGGACCTTGATTCAAGGGGAATTAAATGACCTAGCGCTTCTTGAAAATGTCATTGCCCACACATGAGGAGAGCACCAATTATGTCATCTCAACTCCAAATTGTAGTAGAGGATTCCTGAATATTAATCAGTGGGTGGTGTGTTGTTTTGAAATATTTTATGTCTCTGGTGGTTATTGTTTGGTGACAGCCATTGTACAGCTGGTGAGAGAAGAGGCAGGTAATTGCACCTTCAGGTGGTGGTCCTGATTGCTGCCTGGAGCTACTCTGCATTGCAAGGGCATTTGTGTTACACAGAACCTGAAGTGCATCCATCAGATTCCTTGGCAATCTAAACCACGCATTGTTAGAATTATTTAAGAAAGGGGAAAAAGAGATAATTCAATCCAAGTCTTTGACCAATGCCTAAACTGTTACATAAACCTTCCTGTCTTTGGACTTTCAAAGTGGAACACAGATGGAACTTTCTAGAAGAACTTTACTTCTGTGGATTCTTCCTTTTTGTTACCCTTATCTATCAAATGTTTCAGAAGCCCTAAAATCCCTGTGTTGCTGTTCATACAGACAGAAGGTTTTCCAACAACATATGCTTGGGGAGAGAACGGGCACAGTGATTCCACTCACCCCCTTTTCCCATGAATAAGGGAATAGAATAAGGACCCTGTCTACAGAAACACAGAAATAATGAATACAACAAAGTAGGAGGAAAAAAAAAAAAGGCACAGAACTGTCAGTTAATTAATTTGCATATTTCCAGCTGAATTGTCTGATGGGAGAAAATAACAAATTGTTACTGTTTTGTTGTTTTGGATTAGAGATATGTGCAAATACTTGATTTAGTGGTGAAATTTTTTGATTTATGTTCTACTGAAGATAAATGTTATAACTTCAAAATTAGGAAGTATTATGGAAACAGATGGGAATTGAAATGAACAACAATAAAGTTAAGTTCCAGCATAGAAAGACTGCATGTCAGCTCTCTAGCTTAAATTTTCAGGTTCATTAATAAGAATTACAGCATTCTTAAATATGTAGTCTCAATGCATCAAAGCTTCCTATGGGCATCTTCTGCAATGCAAGCTTTATGGATCAAGCACTGGTTTGATATCTGTGTTAGAACTCTACTGTTATTGAAGAAAAAATACAAGTAAAAAATGCAAAATTGTACCTCTGTTGGCATAATCATGAGTAAGGGCAGGAATAAGGTTATGTCTACTTACAGATGTTGGGATTTGTCTTTCCACTTGACAATGTTTATTCAACTAGGCTGAACCCACAGAACAAAAGGATCTGTAGACAGGGCACACTGATTTGGTTTACAGGGCTGGAAACAGACCCGTCCCACTGTGTTCTCCTCAGATTTATTTCAGTCCCTATTCTACACAGCAGGAGCTGCTGTTTGGCCTCAGTTGCACAAGTGGGCTCAATATTCAACTCATTGTTCAGGCCTCCAGGGGGGTGGGAGTAGAAGGAATGTCTCTTTGTGGAAAAGGTTTGTCAGGTTCTCAATCTATGCAAACAATTGCAGGCCATTTTTATTAGTTCTCTAAGCATGCAATTTGCAAAAGTATCAAATCTGAGTTTTAAGTGTCACTTTAAGTAGCTATCAGACCTGAGGCAAATAAATTCTGTCAATATGCTGTCGCTCTTGAACTTTCCCAAAAGTAAAAGATTGGAGGAAAGCATGATTTCCTAAGAGTATACCTATAGACTGCTGGAAAAGATGGGAATTGGGCTCTTTGGCCCTTTTCTGACAGTAATAGGAACAAAAGCCTTTTGGAAATCTAGTATCATAGACACAAACACAAATGTCAACAGGTTACAAAGTACCGCAGTAAAATTACATGCTATGCAAAAATTAAAAACACTAAGTGATTTACTGAAATAATAAGAGATTAACAAAATTTTAAAAAGAAAAAAGAAAAAGAAAGAAAGGCCTAGCTCTTTAACCCAGTTATATAGGAGCTATTTTTAAAATGATAGAACAAATGCAAGAAACAGATCAAAACACATATCTCTGAAAGAGGACAACATTCTAAAGGAAATATTCCTACTGGTAAATCAAAGTAAAAATCTGTCTGAGTCACTGAAGATAATTTCAATTTTCTATTTATTTTCGAGTCATCTTGAAAACCAAAAGACTATGGCAGGGGTCCTCAAACTTTTTAAACAGGGGGCTGGCGTGTGGATGAAGTGGCAGGAGGCCATCTGCGGCTGCTTGGGTTCCCCCCCCAACCCCTGGCGGGGGTGGGGGGGTTGGGGGGGGTCTGTAAATACCGGGGGACGGATTGGGGACCCTGGGGCACCATATCTGGCCTGCGGGCCATAGTTTGAGGACCTCTGGACTATGGGACTCTAATAGTTTGTTTAAAACATATTTCAGCTAGATCCACAGTGTGAAAACCACCACGAGCCAAAATACCTACAGATACTTGCAGGACAATGGAATATTTCACGTGTCTATACATATATTTTTATATATCTATATATAAGACAGGCTACAATTGAAAGAACATTTTAATAATGCTGTACTCTTCATGGTCAAGTGAGCCAAGCTACCTGCTGTTAGCTTCCACAAGTGTTAGCTTTCCTTTCTACATTTTAAAATATACTTTCCCCATCACTGAGGTCATAGAGCTGTTTCTGTTTTCTAAGGCATTCTTTTGGAAGCTTTTAGTGAATCGGCTTTTCTTTCTTGTGCTTCTAATTACTGTTTTCATAAGTGAGATTAAGGTCTTCTTTTGTCTCTATTTACTATTTGTATTGCAATAATATCTAGAAGTCCCAATTATAAGCACTTAGGAACCTATAATATGCTTCATGTTGTACAAACACATATTTAAAAATTATGCCTGACCCAGAGGATTTACAGTCCCAAGTAATTCTATTGTGTTTAAGGCATTTTACGTATATACTAACCAGAGTATGATATTACTCTGGGTTACACTACCAGCTGACGTACAGCCTAGAACAAGTAATTTTGTCTTCCTACTTATTCTCTAACCCTGGAATGAGAGTAGTATAATATTAACTCATCTTTCCCAGGAGCATGCCAGATAAAATCACTACTGAATTCCTGTCTAGAGATTTATACTTGTTAAAAAGGGGATAAATTTTAGGGTCTGTGATTATTAAGATTTAATCATCAGTTGTCAAAAGAAATTCATATGAGGCATGGGTGAAGAAATAATAATTATATTTTGACACATATTGAGGTTTTCAGATTTATTATTGTTCTGCATGTTTGTAATTCCTTCTTTATCCCATATAATAAAGCTATTCAAAACCCATAAGATTTGAATCTCAGTACGCCATGCTTTAGTCTTGCTGTTGCTCTTTTACTCCATTTTCTTTACCTCAAAAACAGCCAGAAGAGTCAATATTGCCTCTTGAAATTACATTCTTCTGAAGTGTTTGTAGTTATTTATGTATTTCTAATAATTTTTGCTGTTTATCTCCTTCAATAGACAAAACTTTCCTCTGATCTAATCATAAAATCCATTGTCAGAATCTTCAGATGTCTTCAGATGTGGTACATCTTTCTTTAAAAACCCAAACAAAATAGAAAAAAAAAGGCAACCCTTTTGTTTATCGCCCTGTGTATTTCTGTGCTACTGCATTTATAAAAAGAATCAAATTTATACTAAGGGTAGGGTACAGTGTGCTTTGTTTTGAATAGGTTATTTGTAATGTAATAGTCTTGTGAATTACCAATATGCTGCAGAGCAAGGGGAAAATGTGATTGTGAAGGGCATGATGATGATTCAATTGGTTTTGTGGCCAAAATGCATCCTTTCCAACTGGCATTTCAGCATTTGTTCTATCTTTGTATGTATTATCTACTTGTACTGTATATTCAGAAACTCTCTTCTGTAACAACCGTGCACTTTTTTTTTTTTTTTTTCCCCAAGTTTGGTGTGTATGAAGGGCTATGGGGTGGTTTGACCAGTGTTCAGTGCTAGCTTTGTATGACCCCTCTCCTGCCGGCAGCCTTGAGAAGCAGTACCGAATTGTCATCTTGGACTATATCAGTACACAAACTGCTACCTCTGTGTGAAGGACTTGTGTGATCATACCTCCCTCCATGCCTACTATGCTGCTTCTTGTAGTTGATATTTTTGGACATCTCAACTCACCTCAATGTGTATTTGCTTCCTTCTCCATCTAAAAATGTATGTTTCTGCAGCTTGGTTCTTCTTGTCATCCATCTTAATTTAATCAAAATGCTTAAATATTCACGTAGCCAATGCACTTGAAGAATAGCAAGGGACATCTCTAGGAAGTAACTCAGCTACCCTACGTTGAAACAGAGATCATCCTCTGGCAACAACCTCTCTTACTTTACTGACTATAGGTGGAGTCCGTATAAGCTTCTTTAGAACAACAGTGTAAATGAGCAGGGCTGATTCACATCTTTTGTTCCCTTATTGTAGCTCAAAGATGCATTTTTAAAATTGGATTTGGAGCGCTTTTCTGCACCTCTGTCCTTCAGGCACTGTTTATATATTTCAGTAAATTGTTACCTGAGCATCAGAATTAAAGACACTAGGTTCTTACAGGCTTCAGTCTTATTCACTTCCTCTTGTCCTTGCATAACACCATCCCATTTTCTATGCAGCCTCTGGATTGCTCCAGTTCTATTACTTAGCTAACTTGCTAGAAAAAACACTGAGTATTTGACTGGCTCAAAACTAGGTGTATTGATTTGGGAGCTGACACGCCAAAGAGAACTGCTAATTATTCTGCTCTCTCTGCAAGCTATTAGGTCAGTAAGTAGGTCACACAATGTACGTTTCTACATATAGGCATCCACAGGCGTTGTAGGCGTCCAAGCTCCCATGACAGTCCATGCGCATCATCTAGTCAGTGTGGTAGCAGAGAGCAGAGAGCTGCTCAGCTGCACTGTAGTCACACTCAAGACTCCATAGACTAGGTATGTATTTTTTTAAACATGGTTAAAATGTAGTTAACTTCAACACCTAGTTCACATACACATACATCCATGCAGTCCTTTATACTTTGGTGTCAAAACCTGGAGCCAGCTCTATTTCTGTGTTTGATTCAACTGCCTTCACATAGGTGTTACATCTAATTTTTGAGATGCTCAAGGCTATGGGTCTCCCACAACTATTGTGGTGTGCACAACGGTCTTGTGTGGATTTCTTTGCAGTTCATCTATAATGGTATTAGATTCCTGTGGTAAGGAAGAGGAATGGTCCTGTTATGCCTATGTGCAAAAACTGCTATCTCACTTAAAACATGGGCTTCAGGCTACAGCTGAAAGAGTCAGCTCTCCACTTCAGAGTCCCGATGCTCCACGTTGCACTGTGGAGACATAAAGCATACATCTCTACTAGGAAGCTACATGAGGCAGAGCAGAGTTGTACTGGCATTTGATAACTCATATTTAATTTTTTTTGCATGTTCTCTGGCATGAATTTGGCCAATTAGCGCTCATTCAGAAAAGGCTGGGCACAGTTCAACTACCTGTATTCAAACTAGTGTGATCTGTATCACTTGTCCTCAGAGCCTGAAAAATGTCCAGGGTCCATGCTGCTTATTGAAATGACACAGCAAGAATGTAAGCAAGAATTCAGTTCTGAATAGGAACATCTCATTTTCTGTGTGAGTTATGGGCTTGCATTGACATGTACTACTGTTGAATGGGCAGAGAGATGAAGAATGTAAGTGGCTTACATTAGTACCTTATTGTATACATTGTAGTGGACTGAAATATTATAATCTTCTTAGCAAAAAGTGTATTACTTGGTAATAGATACTACAGAGCAGTAACCAAGAGGAAAAAAACCCTCCACAACCTTCATATTTGAAAGAGGTAATGGTATTAGGTTTTATGGTGACTTGAAAAGATTGAAAAGGTTGATATTGGTAGTCCTAACTGATGTAAATAAAAGTATTTGCCAGTGTTTCATAAGTTTCATTTTCAAAGAATTGTGGGGTTGGCAATACTTTTATGACACAGAACAAATAATTTAAGGCTAAACTGAATCTGTAACATGCCATGATTTAAATCAGGTAGATGATACGTGCACTTCACATGTAAATGAACTTACCAGAAAATTGCTTCTCATAAGTGCAGTATAAAAGCGTACAAAAGTGTAGAAGCTACACAGTCGATTAGTAAGTGCAGTGGTGATGAAGCAACTCTAAGCAGAGAAAAGTTACTTTTAAGTTAATGTGGCTGAGGGTTATCAATAGAAAGAAAAGCAACTGGAATAGGGACAGCCTTCTGCTACAGTGACCAGAAACTGAGAGGATATCTGCCAGTCAGTGGAAAGATCTCAATTTCTCTGTTGAGGGTTTTTTGTTTTGTTTTGTTTTGTTTTTCTTGAAATGAGTGATTCAACACAATTTGAAGGTTCTTTTTTCATACTGCTATATCAGGCTTTACGTGGTCTGATGTCTGGATATAAACTGACATGCTGCAGTGCTCATGTCACAATGCATCAGGTTCTTTTTTCTTTTTGCCAGCTTTTAGGCATCATGAAGGCTTTAATTTGCTCTTCTCATTGTACGAACATGCCTAATTCCAACTCAATAGACACTATTTCAATACTTGAGACAGTATTTTAATAAACAGCATATGATGGTTTCCATCATTTCTTGTTCAGCCTTTCAATTAACACATCTGTGTGGACAAGGCGAGGTGAAAAGTGACAGACACAGGATGGCCCAGGGAACTGGGTCAGTCCTGCAGCTTCCACTAGCTATTCCTATCAGACAAAAATGATTACAAGAGGAACAAAACTCATTGATTATGTCTATTTAGTAGTTAAAAGCCTTTAAAACTTGACAAAGCCTGTAAAACATGACAAAGTAAACTGTGAGGAGGAAATTGGCTTCCTGTTCTTTGCAATAGGTGAAAATATGAATGTTGAGTTTGAGCACAGTGTTATTTATGCACTAATATCAAAATTACAGCTATGTGCTGCATGTGTCACTTCACAGTTGGAAATCAAATTATACTCCTGCTGGAATATTGGCACATTGGTATCAGCTATAGCAGCTGCTTTGCTTTCTCTGACTTTTCTTACTATTGCTGCTAATGAAAAAGGAGGCTGCTGTCGCTGCTCTTAACAGCACTATTTTTCTCCTCACTTGAAAAGCAAGCAGACAGTCTGGGTCTTCTCATGGCACAAAAGGAAAGGAACAATTAATTGCTGCTGAAATGCTTGTACAAAAGGTCACCAAACAATATAAGTTCTTATTTGGTACTGAACTTTGAAGCAAAGAATTATGGATTGTAGAAGGGATCCAGCAGTTAGATCCCCAATACATAGAAAAGAAGGAGAAAGAAGGCTAAACTTGATGGGAGTTTCCTAGACAGTCAGGAACAAGCTTGCCAGCCATCTGTAAAGAAGGTGTTCATGAAGCACGTTGAAGGAAACCATTACAACGTGTCATCCATGCCCCAACACAAGCACAGAAGGAGGAGGAGCACTGAGAAACTGAGTATGCAGAAGCTGCTGGTCTTAAACCTAGAAGTTATGTATTGACAACAGCTTGGCTTCTCAAAGGTGGCATGAGGCACTAACTTATAAGCACCTAAATATTTACAAGGCTTCCAAACCCATCATAGCCCAAGGGAATAGTGAATATGCAGAACGTCTCTGCCCCAGCAAGAAAATTCCAGACCTTTTGGTGTTGAATCAATGATTAATTAAAAACACAGACTAGCTTTGCCTTGCAAACAATGACAAAAGATAAATTGAGATTCTTTACAAAAACATAATTTTAAATTCGTGTTGAACATAAAAAGAAACCTGCTCCTTACCTGAGGGATTTTGCCTGCTTCACATTAATAAAAAATCAGTTGTCTAATCAATATCATGATATCACAGATTTTGTCTTCTGGGGTTGAAATTTTATCTTGCACTAAAGGAAAGCATTATTATTATTACTAATAATAATAATACTATCGTAATCATAATTATATTTCTTTGTAACTGATACTTTTTTGTTGTATTCTCATTGCTCTTATTTCACTTATGATTTGAAAGACACAAGTAACACTTGATGAGCATTGCACATTTGCTATAGTACAAAGACTTTTTCAGAAATAAAAGGCTTATTTCATTTACAGAGCAAATCAATTCCACAGCCTCTCCATCCCACATACTTTACCTTTGCTTTTTAATGTGTTTTCCCTCCTCAAGAATTTTGTGATATGTACTGTATCTTGGCCACACACAGAGTAAGAAAGGGAAGGTTTTAACTTGGTAGGAATAAAAGCTGAATTACACCAACTGTTTAATATAGAAACTTGAGACAACTCTTACTTTTTATGCACCATCTATAACCCATTCCATCAGCAGATAAGTTGATAAGATTCTTGCTTTTAAAGATGTCAAACACGTTTGGCAGTAATAGCTTCATGCCTACTTCGTACTAAAGGACCCAAACCAAACATCAGGACACATTGGTACTACTTATTGTGTACTGTATTGTGCACTTTTTCCTTTGTGCTTGATCAAAAAACCTGGGAAAAAAGTACCTGAAAGAAGCATTTGTTCCTTTAGCTCAAAAAACCTGGCTTGTAAGTCTAAGTTCAGTCCTTGGTGTTAATCAAAGTCCTGATATTCACATTTTTATGACTGTTGACTTCTGCCCTCTTCCATTTCACCACCCCATTTCTGGATAGATATTATTCAGCATTTTTGACTTGATAGGATCATCTGACCTGATGCACAACATTTTCCCATAGTATTACATCAGTAATTACATCAGTAAATATAGTCTCCAGAGACTTCAACTTAACGTATATGAATTCATATACTGTCAATGGATTCTGGAATTTCTGTGGTATCTGATCAGAAATCAGCAGCTCTATTCACAACAATTTATTTCTCTTTCAATTAGACATCTGCACTTGACAAACTTTTCCCTTAAAAAACATCTTGGAAAATAACAATCCACTGGGGATACAGGGAAGGCTGTAAATACTGCTACATACTCATCAGTGAGTAAAATGGACTTGTAGTCAAATACTAAGTAACAATCCAGTAGATGGAGCTGCTGAACACCCAGTGTATACCCAGAATTTGTCGGTTCAGTATAATTTTGCTTGTGACATATATTAAACACGGTTTTTCTCATCAGCTTTTTACCCCAATTAAAGCAGCTTTGAGAAAGTGGAATCAAGGATCCCATGGCTTAATTACCAGAATAAGACTTAGAGTTCTTAATCCTTTCTGATGACTGATCTGGGCTTTAGTTCTATCACTTATTTTAGTAGAATTTTGAAATCCTTACGAACTCTGTGTTTGCAGCTCTCCAGCCTTAGATCCTTTTGATGAATGGGCAATGTATCTTGATCTGAAGCTTGATAAAGTCATATAGTTCAGTAGCTGAAAAATATTAGTCACCTATATGTGAGTTATCCTTAATAAAAAAACCTGCAGGCATGACCAGTCTCATGAGACAACCACATGTGAAAAACAGCTTCTCTTTCCTTCTGTTGAGATGAGTATGAAAAGAATCTTCCAGATAAAGTGTGGGAAATAGGAGATGGACGGTTTTTAACTATTTGAGGAATAATGATTTCAAATGAAATTCACATCTGCCTAAGCTATTATGTAAAACCTAAACCAAACTCAGTCCCCACTATTGATAAAAGTGCCTATACTTCTAGAACCCAATGAGTTAACCCTGCTCACATCTTCTCTATTATTCTTCTTTCCTCCAACTTGAATAAACAAAATTTCCAAGCAGAATGTAGCATTAAAGTTCCAGTTACCTAAATAGCTTTATCAGCATCTTCTTCCCCTTATTCCCCTTACATCCAGCAGGATGACTCTAGGTGTGTATTCCAAAGAGCTTGTTGATCTTTTTAATGCTAATTAGTGTTTGATTAGGATCTGAGAATCAAGGAAACAAGGCCAGATTTTCCCACCATTGATTGATGAATTAATTAAAGGCATCTAGATGGAATTTAATGCTGGAAGTGTGCCATGTTGATTGTCCTTTACATTTTGCAGGAACATTTTCAGCATTATCAATCTAACATTGTTTTACAAGATTAAGTCTTTAGGACATGGTTTAAGTGGTTAGGTAGGTATCTAAAAAGGCAAGTACACCTGGGGGAAAAAGATGTCAAGACACTTCAAAAATTCAAAAGAAACAAACCTGCAGAACCCCTTATACTCATTTGATTTTCAGAATGGATGAAAGCCTGCAGTTCTAATTCATTTTATCACTGCATTTTGGATACTCACTTGGAGAAAACAGCAAGCATAGAGCAAATCAGGATGAGAACAAACTTTGTGCAATCTTACATTCAGCAGAAACCCTCTAGTCCTACATACTCTACTGGTATAAAGCAACACAGTTCCATCAGTGTTATAGATACTTCGATAATTTATACCAAACAATGAACTTTTTTCTTTTTTTTCCTTTTTCCTGCTTGTAATTAATCTATGGATATTTCAGTGTACCTGCTGTGACATACTGATGAAATAACTAATTGTCTTTAGAAAATAGCAAAAATTTAAGACAGTTATAAGTTGAATAGAACCCAAGAATGATTTTTTTCAAGACATGATTGAGACTGAGAATAATTTACACAGAGAGGCAAAACAAAAGCTACATGACTGTTTTTAAAATTACACATAAGGCTTTTCCATTTTATAGCAAAAAGATGTAGCAGGGGCTAATCTTGTACAAATAGCCTGCATCTTGCCACAATAGGATTGTGCTGACTGGCATGGATAAACAGCCATACCTAAATACAATCTTATGCAATAAATGAAACTATTGTTAAATGGTAGATGCAAACATGATGGGTTGAAGTGTTACTTAAAAAGGTTCTGCTGCTGCTTTTAAAAAGCCATAATGTTCTATGAAGTTGTTTAAAAATGGTACTTTATTCTTACTTGGTTTTGTCTGGCTATGACAGAGTCATTCTTGGTATACTTGCAGATTGTTTTAGAATCCTCAAAGGATATTTTAAGGAACTGCAATTCATTTGCTATAGCCATAAAAAAGCACACATTACTTATACATGAAGTTGAATCCCACCTACCTTTAGCAGTGGGATTAATCTCAGCTAACTCTAGGCAACTTCAGTATAGACATCTGTACCTGAGAACGTTACCAGAGCTGCCATGTGTAGCCAAAGAAGAAAAATCTGCATTGTTGGAGTTTTTTATCCAGCCTATTTTAGAGAGCTGCTTGAGGATGAGACAAATTGCCTCTCCGTAGCCAAGGGTTAGAACCCAGCCCAACTGCAAATAAAGTGAGGTAATCAAAACAGGTAATATTCTCAGTTCAGTTTTTAAATGACCAAATATTAACAAGTTTATGTGAATTAATCCTATAGCTCTAGGTGGGGGGGTGAACAGTACAGAAGATGTTGGGCATAAATATGAAAAACTGATCACTTTAAAAAAACAGGAAAGGAGATAACACATCAGGTTTTAGTGTTTTCTTTCTGTTTGTAAAGAATTTTTACACAGCTTCAGATACTGAATAATAATTGGGTGTACCCTAAGTAAACCTTTAATTTTAGTAGTACTAAAATAGAGCTGGTCAAATGTGTTTTTTAGTTCAGTGGTCAAATTAAAAATGTGGGAGACTGGTCAGTTTGGCTTGAACAGAAACTAAAACATTTCAGGTTTCATGCTTTCACAAGACTTGAAATCAATTGAATAATGAATGGTACTGTTTCTACTAAAACAAGATGTTTCATTTCACATGGAGTTTAACCAGAATATTTCCTCAATTTTCTTCCTTTTATTAGAATTCTTGCTAAGCAAATTATGCTGTTTTGAAAGGTAAAGTATATTCTTTTAAAGTAAGTTAACTGGGAAAACTTTCAAACTGGCATTGCCTTACCTTTTTGTGCTAGATGCAAATTGCAGAGCAGAACCTAAGTGGCTCTGCTTGAATAAGGGAATCACCATTCCTAATATTGGCTTCAGGGAGATTTTATGTGCAAACTGCAGATATTTCCATGGGCTTTGTTAAGTTCAGTTACTGCATAAGACTTTTCTATACTCGAAGTCTCAATTATTTTATTATTCTTTTTAAGCCTAACTGGTAGCCGTTGTGCAATTTGCATACTGCAAAAAAGTGTAGTTTAGGAAAGAGATCACAGAATCTCAGAAGGGTTGAGGTTGGAAGGGACCTTGGTGAGCAACTAGGTCCAACCCTCCTTCTCAAGAACAGCCACCCAGAGCACATTGCCCAGGGCAGGTTTTGAATGCCTCCAAGGAGGCTGACTCCACAGCCTCTTTGGCCAACCTGTGCTCCTGCCTGGTCACCCTCATAGGAAAAAAGCATTTCCTGATGTTCAGAGCGAACCTCCTGTGTTTCATTCTGTACCCGCTGTCAATGTGCAATGCCACAGTGCTGTCTCATGTTCTGCTTGGTGTCCCCCAGGACCCCAAGGTCCTTTTCTGCTGAGCTGCTTTCCAGGTGGGGGCCCCAACTGGACGTACTGGTGCATGGGGTTGTTCCTTGCCAGGTGCAGGGCTTTGCAATTCCCACTTCTCCAGCCTGTCAAGGTACTTATGGATGGCAGTATAACCCTCTGGCATGTATGACTCCTCCCAGTTTTGTATGGTATTTTAGGTAGCCCAATTATGGAATGCTATATAAAGTTAAAAATCTAACAAAACAAAAATAGGGGAATGAAAAATGGGGAAAAAACACACAAGCTGAGGTTTGGACTGGTTTTACAATTCAGTCAGTCAGTTATTTCTTTTTCAGTCATATTTTGCACGACCAGTGGAGATGCCTTGGTTAGTTTATTGAAAATTATCCTGGAACAGTTGCTACAATCTGAAGATTTTATATTACTATTTTTGCAACAGAGTTTATTAATCATAAAATGTTCATATTGCATTAGTTAGAAATGAATACTGGTGACATAGTAAAGATGAAAAATTATAATATTTCTTATATTAAATATCCTAAGTGTGTTACAGATTACAATTTAGCAGCAGTAGCAATTGCTAATAGAAAATGAAAGATAGGTAAAATAAAAAATCTTAGTCATATGAAATTATACATACCTCCATTCTGCAAGCAAAGAGACAAGGAAGTTCACCATTTTTTGAGTGTAATGGAGAAAACTACATTTCTGATTTGCCTTAATCATATGATGCATGCTTTTTTAACTCAAATATATATGCACACATATACTGTAGTAAAATTCAACCATTGCACAAAGGGTTAGCTGCAAACAACAAGCATCTTTTGCATTTACTTTGGTCATGCTTCTTGTTTCAGCTACACATTCCCACCAAAACAGAAGTCCAGTGTGTTGTCAGTCTTTTTTTTCCCCCATCAATTAACTAATATCTCATATAGTACTTTAGAACGTAAGTATTCCCCCTAAAATAACCCAGGATCACTGATTCTAGGTATGTTTTAAAAGTAATAACCTACATAAATGCTCAGATAGGAGGTGTTGTATATGTAATTAAATATATACATTTTTAAACTTCAGGAAAAGTTCTTTTTCTCAGATTGTTCTGATTGCAAGGAAACATCTTATTTAGTGCTAGTGGTCAGATATAGATATTATTACAACACAGAAAATTAATATTGTTATAATTAATATGACAATTTGAGATGAGATTCAATACATAGACCTTTAAGTTTCAAAATAATAACTTTGGCTGATAGTTTAAATCAACATAGCAGACCAAATAGCGCAGACATTAAAATCTGTCATTTTCACAAAGATTATCACAGTAACAGTACAAGACTGACTATATGCATAGAAAATAATTTTATCATATTGCAATGTATGTTCTGACTCAACAATGCTCTTCTCTACAATGTAATAAAGCAGACAGCAATAAAAATAATTTAGTCCAATATAAGTGTAATGAGAGAAAGGACAAACCAAAGTGCGGGATGGATAAGAATGACATCAATACATTCTATTTTGACAGATTAAACATAGTAAAATATTGAAATTATAATATATGTGAAGGGTGATATGATCTCAGAAGGAAAAATCCTGAGTCCTCAGAAGAGAAATTATTAGTATATCCAAAATAACCATTGTCAATGTAAAAAAGAAACTCTTTTATTAAATATCATTGCATTAAACATAATTTCCTCCCATCTTTTAATGTATTAAAATCTTTGTTCATCAAATAAAGGTGGAGAGACTCTACTGGACTTCAGCCATCCATGTAAAAGAGTTTAAACTTAAAAACCTCAAGGAGTTTAATTTAGGCATAGATTGAAAATCTGAGTTTCAACAGGGCAGAATTTATTTAAGAAGCTGTATCCATCATCCAAATATAACTTGGAAAATAGTGATCTGAAACTGCTGTAACAGGGTTATTTGTGAAAATTCTAAACCTTAGACTTTTGAAGATGTTGTAGTGTACATTTCCAGCACAGACCTAAGTACAGTGGAAGGTTAAGTACAGTTAAGAACATCACAGGAGAGAATGATGCTACTTGGAGATGAGAAAATTTATAATCAACCCTCTTTTAAAGCATGTGAGAGAGTTAGGTCCTGTTTCAGAAAGCTGAAGAATTATGTTTGTAGGGATGCATTTAGGGGGTAAGAGGGGTGGATACATCACCTGGATACTTTTTCCTGTATGGATAATCATGTAATAATCATGTTAAAAGATTTTGGGAAGGCAAAAAGAAAATATAAAAAGTCTTGGGAAGGAAGGTCAGAAGATGACTTTATTGACTTTTTATGGTGAGTTTTTTTCCTCCAAGTGAATCGAAAAAACAGAAGTGATAATGATGAGATAGGGACTATAAGGACGTTTTGGTTACACTGTTGGAATCTGGAATTATTTTTGAGCAAAAATAATATAAGACACTACCACCTACAGAACATGTCACATTAAGGCTTTGCAAGTGCAGAAGGGCCAAGAGCATGATGTCACTTCCATCTCTGAAGTCTACCTTGTGGTCTAGTATTAACACACTTGGAGAGGTAATATATACCACAGCTTCATCTGAAATGTTTAGTGGTAGAATTGCCTGGCTACTGTCAGAGACAGGATCTGGGGTCCTTGCTCTGTCACAACATGGTAATGACTTGTCTTCCAGGAGAACGTCCAAAAGAAGAAAGGCTCTGGCAACCTTGGGAAGAATCAGCAAGTACAAATCAAATGTTTTCAAAGTTTCAATTTCCAAACACTTTTATTTTTCAAATAAAAGGTAAAGAAGGGACAGAAAAGGATGAAAGCAGCAGAGAAGATATTTTTTGTTGTTGTTTTTTTTAAAGTATCTCTACCAATTCTAATGACTACAGAATAATTTGATGTGTTTTACCAGTTATACTATTAGTAAAGCAAACTAAAAAGTCAATTGGTTAAAAATTTACTGAACTATAAATTGAAATTGAACCAACAAAAAATGTAAATCGTAGAAATATTACAAAATTATCAGAAAGATAATGGAATTTATAAAACTTTGACAAGTATTTACAACAAAAGCTGCAATAAAAATAGCTTCACAAGCAGGCATTTTTCAGGAAACACAGCTTATAGATTACTTATTACTTCACTGGTGAAATTTCTGAGTTTTTCATCATCCACATAAAAATATTTCAAACAAATTTTCATAGCATAGTGCATTCATAGGTAAGGATTTTACGCTCTTCCTTCATCAATGATTCAACATTACAAAATGTAATGTTATGTGAATGTGATATGCATCTTTTTATAAAGATCCTGTTTCTGGATTTGCTGGAGGCAGATGGAGATGAAGATTGTTTTTTATCTTGACTCCAAAGGAGAGGAAGAAGCAAAAAATGAAATAAAGGCTGAAATAGTTTGTAACACTTAATAAAATAGTGTGGCATCACCTTTGTCTTCATTTGTAATTCACCAAGAATCTTTGGCTCTAAAGCACAATCATAAAGTCTTGAATCTCAAACCATAAGATATTTTTTTTCTGAAGTGATTTATATCTTCTGTGGAGATGGGTAATACATTAGACTAATGAACAGCAAAACCTCTTTAATTATTTAATAGTTATCTAAGAAAAGCAGTTACATAGTATAAAAATCCTTCAGCACTTAAAACTTCATAGTCATTGGCTTGTTTCAGGCCACAGTCACTACCAAAACAGAAGTAATCTACTATTTATCAGCTTACTATTTGAGAAAATTCTCTACATAGACTTATATCAGTCCCAGGAGTATGATGCATAGAGAAATATGCCATATGAGTTCTTAAAAATTCTTTTGTGTTTGAAAAGTGGAAACAAGATTGGTAGAAAGGAAGTATGAATTAAATGGTAAAATTCATAGAATAAAAAATTGACTTGCAAAATTTCAGAAAGCTGAGTGCTAATTTGATTATTAAACTATTTATGATGGAAGTAATTTAATTTCTAACACTGTTCTTTAAAACTAGACCAGAGAGAATGTGTGTGTATATATGTGTGTGTGTATATACGTATATAGATATATATATATGTACACTGACATTCAAGCATGAGAGACCTCAGTGATGAAAAGATCTTTTACATTTCAGGGTTAAAATACTCAAGAACAAACCAAGGACTTTGAACAATGCAAGAGAAATACAACTGGAATAAGTACAGGTAAGTTCAGCTCTCGTCAGTGTGCAAGAAATCTGGACTAGGGTTTGACAAAGAGCAGGTCCTTCTAGGTAAAAGCCTCCTTTTCCTTAGCCATGGTTATAGGATCTTAATTAAGTTCTCCTTAAATATTTTCCCTTCCCTAAAGCTATTCTCCCCAAGCTCAGTAGAACTGTGCCAGATACTATTCAATGTGATGATAGTTGGAGACTGGAGATACTGATCCTAAAGTATTTACATAGTGGGGCTTTCATGAAGCCTGAAGAAAGAACAGGTGATGTTCTGTTAAGCCTCTTCTACCTGGATTAATTCCTCTTCTACCTGGATTAGGACTATCTGTTAATGTTTTTATCTCCTTCTTGGTTAAAGTGAAGGGTTAAAGCTGAAAACAAATCTGATCTCATGGTTTTCTGCTAAGAAAAGGAAAAATTGTGACATATTTGTTATACATGAAAGGTATTAAATAAGATGGCAAGAATACAACTAAACAAGTATATTGGAGGAAAAAAAAAAAAAACCAACAAAAAAAAACAAAGAAGAAAGACAGCAAGAAATGTTAGATCATTCTCCCAAAGGTGTTCTACCCCTATCAAAGTGGAAGATCAGAGAAGAAGATAGATAAAATATTACAGGATAGAATAGGGAATTAAAGCATGAAAGTTAGAAATAGCCAAAGTACTATATGAAAGCTTTTAAAATATGTATAAAGAACACTAAAATATGCTGACTGACTGTGCTTTGCACACCATGTATCCATTTACCTGCAAGACACTAAACTGAGAAAAGCAGAGTTTTGAATATGAGTACAAAACCACTGGATCTTCAGATCTGGTGGGCTTTGCTAAAGAAAAGCTGACTGGGGTACAGAGGTCTGTTCTTAAAGTACAGCTGTACTTGGAGAAGTGACTATCTGAAGTACTTCCAAGTTCCCATTTCTGCAGTTAGAGTGCTTCACAATTGTTAATACTTTTTATTATCAGAACATCTTGCAGAACTATGAGACTCTTGTTATAGATATATTACAGACAGAGAACATAAAGGTGAATTACTAGTTCATTTGGGGAAAAAATATTATTTACCACATTGAGAAATTTTTATTTTGGGACTTAGGATACTATTTATAGATCAATGAATTTTTATCAAATTTCTATAATGGTAGACCTAAAGACTCTTGCCTGCTTGTAGCAGTATAAATGTTGGCTGCCTAAAGTTACTTACTTTAAACTGTGCAATCTGCTGTAGGTGAACCTGCTTTTAGCAGGCGGTTGGGCTAGGTGACCTCCAGAGGTCCCTTCCAATTTTGACCATTCTGTGATTCTGTGTGTCTGTAAACTTGTTTTACAATGAATAGGAAGAGCAGTCATTTCTAAAGGGCACTACATATCATGCTTAGACAGGTAACTAGCACAGGTGGGATGAATCAGCCTCTAACTTAATCTATAAAAGGAACCCAAAATATCTACTTTTTATTTAAATGGCTAAATTTCATATATGTAGTGTAGAGGGATTTT
This sequence comes from Falco peregrinus, assembly GCF_023634155.1. NCBI lineage: Eukaryota > Metazoa > Chordata > Aves > Falconiformes > Falconidae > Falco > Falco peregrinus. The sequence continues at coordinate 55,892,658 of NC_073727.1, forward strand.
TAAAGGACTGAGGACATATGTTGCCATTGTCCGGGTTGAACAACCCAGGCCTGTTAGTTGAAGCTGCAGAGCGACTTTAAATTGTCCTGGGAACAAGCAGTGTGAGAAGGTGCAGAGCAAGTCCTGGGAACCGCGGAATCAGCACACTGTCATCGGGACACTCTGATCTGCCGCCTGCAGTGTGCCCACCAGCCAGCAACACGGACTCCACGTGGCCAGAGACTTTTATCCAATCACCTGTGTGTAAAGTCGTGTGAGCGGTTGGTTTAAGTTATAAATATGACCTGTTTGTTTAATAAAGTGAGCACAGCATGTAGCCATTCTGGTGTGATTGTCGTGACTTAGCGGACTCTCCACGGGGGACCTTCTTCGATATAGAAATGATTCACATGGCTGAGCATAGGTATCTAATGCCATTTTAAATACCTGAGGGCATCCAAGACCTCTTGAAGATACAGTGCAGGACATATAATGCCCTTTGGAACCAACAGCCAAAGCTGACAAACACTACGCTAACAGGGGCACCATCCTCAGCTGGATGGTAGTGGTAGTGTCGTGGTTTAACCCCAGCCGGCTGCCAAGCCCCACACAGCTGTTCACTCACTCCTCCACGGTGGGATGGGGGAGAGAATCTGATGACTAAAAGTGAGAAAACTCATGGGCTGAGGTAAAGACAGTTTAATAGGTACAGCAAAAGCTGCGCATAAAAGCAAAGTAAACCAAGGAATTAATTGATCATTTCCCATCAGCAGGCAGGTACTCAGCCATCCCCAGGAAAGCTGAGCTCCATCACATGTAACAACACTTTGCGAAGACAAATGCCATCACTCTGAGCATCCCCCCTTCCTGCTTCTTCCCCCTGCTTTATACGCTGAGCATGATGTCGTACAATATGGAATATCTGTTGGGTCAGTTGGGGTCAGCTGTCCCAGCTGTGTCCCCTCCCAACTTCTTGTGCCCCCTGAGCCTACTCGCTGGAGGGGTGAGAAGAAAAGACCTTGGCTTTGTGTAACCACTGCTCAGCAAGGACTAAAACATCCCTGTGTTATCAACACTCCTTTCAGCACAAATTCGAAGCATAGCCCCATAGTAGCTACTGTGAAGAAGACTGACTCTATTCCAGCCAAAGCCAGCACAGGTGGCAGAGATCACATTGAGGTGGTGGTAAGGCTGGGTCAGCACAACCTTCTGCTCTTCCTGGTCAAGTTGGGCTGCCACAACCCGAACTCCCAGTTATGTATAGGTCCAGCAAAAGAGAAACAAGAGGGAGATGTACTCCAAAAGAGTCAATGAATAAAATCATGTAATGGGTTTGGTATTGGTGACTAGAACCTGAGATCCTTCCTGGCCTTTTGTTAAGCATCCCAGCCCTGGTTTTGGGAGTAACTGCCTGCACTAACCACACTCCCATGTGCCTGTGCAACTGCATCATCTCCTGTGGTTGCTTCACTACAAGACCTCTCACTCTCTAATATAGGTCAGCATAGCTGCTGAACAGGATTTGATACTGAGGCTCTGTGGGTGTGTATTTAACTTTTTCAGGAACATACAAAAAGCTGGAGAGTGTGGCTCAGACACCAAATGCCCGCTTTGAGTCTGCATTCTAATAAGAGTTCATGAATTATGTAGGCAACACAATGAGAACATTTGAAATGGTGTTTGCATCTGCTGTGAGACTTAAAATTTAATGGATTTTTAAGTAATTAGCATGAGCTATTTACCACACTGAGTTATACTGTAGAGGTAGCTGAATATAAAAATAAATATGATAATAATATGCATAAAGTGCTCATTTCTTGCAGCCTTATATTTTATTTTTAAAAGGCAGTGCTTAAGCAGACTATCCAAATTGACAGGGAGAATATGATATAATGCCTTTCCTCTTCTTTTTCTTAAAAGAAATCTTTTGTCATTTAGAAGATGACAGACTAGTTTTTGATAGCTTTGATGTGACATAATGCAATGCATCCATAATCTAGTATGTCACAGCCATTTTTAATATGTACGGTATCCATTAGCTAATCAAGGCATCTCAATGAATGATCCATTCTCTGTATTTTCTTATAGGGACTCCACAGTTCTGCAGTTAAGGAACAAAAGTTGTTAAATTGGCTGATGTTTGTGCCTTGCTCTGTCATCAGCTAGTTTAAGTGACTCTTTATCTGAATGGTAAAAGGCATAGCAAAATCCCACCAACCAGAAGGTAAAGAGACTGTTTCAAATCAGAAATAATGTGTAAATAGATTTTAAACTATGAAGATAATAGATTATTAGGATGAACTGGAGGACTGGTAAGTTCTCCTTGTCTTGTAATAACTGGTTCCTTAAAAGGGTCTGTTTCTTATGGCAGATTGTGGTGAGAACACATTAGGACAGGCAGTGATGTCTATATCATTAATGACCAGACATCAGATGGATCTACCCAAGGCAAGCGGAACTCTGCTTCTCCATCACCTTCTAAAAACAGATACTTCTCAGAACAACATCTTTTAAGGCAAAAGCAGGGAAAGACATCTGGAAAGCGAAAGGCCTTGATTCTATTTTGACTCTTTACCCATCAGATTAAGATAAGTAGATGAGTTGTCATTGACAAAAAGTAAGAATCAAGAGTAACTTATTTTGCAGAAATCTAGTATATGGTGATCTAGACCCTTTCTTATTTTTACAGTTTAGACTAGAAATTTCTATATGAACAGTAAAAAAGTAAATCAAACCAAAAGGGTTCCTCACTGTCATTTGCATCTCCTGTGCCCACTGTGTTGCTTTTTAGCTCTGAAGACATGACACTCACACCTGTAGCTGGATTTTGATCCAGTTTCAATAGGAGAAATGGTGAGCCACCCATGCAGAGTTTCTTGTGATCTGCTCTTCGGGCACCTGACTGCAAAATGAGTAGTATGAGTGACAAATCACCAGGGATAAGGCAGCCCCTCCCCCAGGAATCTTGTTTCCAAAGCAAACAGGCTAACCTATTCTGCAAGACACTAGCACCACCATGTTGTAGAGTAAAAACCATGTCACCTAATTAGAGTTAGTCAAAATATGATGAAGACCAGGGCTGGCCATGTCTAACAAGTTATGTGATGTTTTTTCAACTAAGGATGTTGCTTAGCTTTCACAGGTCCCTAAAAACCTTTCAGAAGAATTAAGGAAACTTTCTTAATTGCTGAGGTGGACAAAGATAAGTTTTCTGAAAAATTGGCTGGGTTCCTCAGTTATAGAATACTTGTGTAATCTGTATCTGACCCAAATTAATAATGAAATTATTCATTTATTTAAAAAAAATTTACTCCAAATTCATCAATATAATTAAAATTTAAAAAGGCTCAAAATGTACATTAAGTTTTAAAAGAATTCTTCGATATGAGTTCCAATCTTCATCCTAAAAGAGTTTATATAGCAGGACTTGTCTAATGTTGTAGCAGTGTTGGAACAATTCCAGTAGCTTTAGAAAAATTACTCCCATCATATCAGAAACTAAATTCTGCTCCTGTTTGTACCCAGTGCTCTACAGGTTCCAATAAAAGTCAGTGAAGCATGCATTTCAAGGCAGAGTTTGTCACATTCGTTTCCAGTTTCATGAGGTTAATGACTTAAAATCTTTTCTTTTTTTCCTTGGGCCAACAGGAACAAATAATAAAATGGAAACATGTGTGCTGGCCCCAGAGGGCTAAGTGCTTTGCACTTTTCCACAAAGACCTCCTCTGAGTGACACCAACAGTGAGTGACACTTATGGGATCCAGGAGGAACTATTTTCAGCTGCCTTTCCTGAGCCATAAAAGTAGAGCTGCTCTGTTATAATAGCTTTTGTGGACAGAATAAGAAATAACAGTGATGTATTTGTGAAGATGCCACAGAAGCCTTAAAATGAAGATACGTCTTCAGTATTTTCTCAAGTGTTAAAGACAGCTTTAGTAACTTCAGCATTCATAGACAGATAAATAAAACCTCTGGAAATAATACAAAGAGTTTACTTACCAAGGTCTAACACCTTGATCTAACTAGTAAGTAAAAAAATTAGACATAACAGTGAGGATATCTATGCTAGGTCTTGTTTTGTACAGTATTGTATTTGGAATTTGATTATGCTTTAAATGTACATACCTCTTTAGGAAGGCAATAATATCCTAATTGCCTGTGTGGCAAACTTGGCTTTGGACAGTCAAGAGTTAGGCCAGCTGGTCTGAAATGGCTTTCAAAACGGCTTTGTGATTTTAACACATTTTAATTTGTCAGCAAAGGAATTTATATCTCACAATGAAATGTGAGTGCTGGAGAAAAAAATGATAATATTTTGGAGATAATAAAAGTTATCTCCAAAATCTTAAAGTGGTATCACACAAAATCACAAGGACATGAGTGGTTAAAGGAACAGCATCAGCCATTACGTTGTCTCTACCACAGCACCATTTTGCACCAGGTGAGCAGCAAACACCCCAAGCAGCCTCTTTTGCAGGATGTTGTGATTCCAGTAAGGACAGGTGCAGGTTTTATGTGCCTACCCTGGCACTTAAGGTATTTCTAGCCAGGACAAATGACTTCTGATTCTTTCAGGCTGTGTCTGCAGGAGGAAGTCAAGAGAGCCAGGCAAAACACTGGAATGTTAGATTTTGACTAGGATCATGTAAGTCATGTTGGTTGTCTGCAACTGAGGGCTGCAGTACATGGGATGGGAGGGCAGGGCAGGGAGCATGGAAGTAGGGAGAGGCCTCCTTCCTGTGCTCCGTAACACATCCTCCTTTCCTGCAGCCTGTATCCTTCTATAAAGTGATTTAACCAACAAGCACACATTGTTTTTCTTCTTTATGAATTCATCTTCTCAGACATCAGGTGTCTCACAACCAGAGAGTACACTAATTAGTTCAAACCAACCTTCTGCCCCTCCCTCTTCTCCACCACCAGAGGCTATGGATCAGAATTCAACACTTTGTGTTTGCAAAAACAATTGCAGCATCTATCTTGTCACTTTGACTGGAGTTTTTACCCATATTTTTTTCTTGGTTATCACCGTAGTAGCAGGGTGGTGACTTTTTCACCCACAAGAAAAAGACAGAGACAGAGTAGTGTGTGAGTAGCTTCCAAGTGGAAGATTTGATTGATTTACTCTGCTGAAATTAGTTCTTCCATTTCTTAATATATCTGTTGAATTGGATCTTTAAAACCTGGTGATCCCAAATTGATTCAGATTGAACATATGGCATGGTTAAAATTGTGGCTAGAAGTCCAGCAGAAAGAAAGTAGTAGCTGAACTTTCACTTGACAAGTCCATACATATCAGATGATGAATGTTGGAAAACTACTCAGCGAATACTCTGGAGTGATTTTTTTCCACCTTCACATTGTACGTTAAAGAAATGGCACTATGAGGAAGAACATGATCCAATACATAAGGTTTTCTTCAAAAGCCTTGGACTGTGGCATCCCCATCAAGTTCATCTTGAAAAAAAGTATTCAACTGGGAAAACCCTCTCCATTACAGCACAAAATGTTGGAATACCATTAAAAGTCAGAATGCTGCTCCCAGTATAGCCCTCTTAATTTATTTTGAACCTGTCCCACTGTTTATTTGCATCTCTTCTCTAATAGTTTCAAACATAGTTTCAAGCGTTCAAACAAGTATTAAACTAATACTATAGGGAACTTACTTGTCTTATCTCTTGTCTTGCTACCTGTTGTTCAGTACCAAAGGGTCATGTCTTCTCAGAACTACACACAATCATGTGCTTGCTAGATTTCAAAGAAACAGTCCCTGGCTACTTCTTCAGCTGGAGGAAAATGCTTAATGAACAAAGACACTTTGTTGTTCTTTATATCCTATCTTAAAACTTTCCTTTGTCACATTGGCTGCAGTGATGCAGGCTGCAGTCTCTGGGGCATAGCAGATAATTTGCCTCAGCGATTAATGCAGGCTGCCTTGACTTGGTTTTTGATGAAGAGTTTTGGAAGCCCCTATTTCCTGAAAGCTTATTTGAAGTCTAACTGATCATTTAGATTTTCTTTATACACAAGCAGTTCTTGCTGTCATCAGGGAAGATCACTGCTTTAAGACTGGCTTTGGCATTCACATGTGTGTTGTATAAGTTACCCTGTTTCTGAGCGTTTGGGCCAGGTTCAAAATATTTGGAAGATGCAGTCAGATTAATGGTGACTCCCAGACTTGCTGACTTGTCAAGTCTAGAGGTCCCAAACATAAGCAAGTGTTACAGATGGAATATCAATCAAAGAAACATACAATCACTTAGGGTGGAAAAGACTTTTAAGATCATCAAGTCCAACTGTAAACCTAACACTGCCAAGTCCCCCACTAAACCCTGTCCCTAAGCACCACATCTACACGTCTTTTAAAAACCTCCAGGGATGGTGACTCAACCACTTCCCTGGGCCGCCTAGTCCAATCCTTGACGACCCTTTCAGTGAAGAAATTTTTCCAAATATCCCATCTAAACAGCCCCTGGAACAACTTGAGGCCATTTCCTCTTGTCCTATCACTTGCTACCTGGAAAAAGAGACTGACACCTACCTCTCTAAAATCTCCTTTCAGGTAGATGTAGATAACAATTATATGTTTAGTTCAAGCACTGACACTGGGCTTGGTCTCAGTTCCTTTGTACATACATGTTAATTCTGATAATAAATTAATTTTAGAGTTCTGTGCCTGATTCCCAGAGACTAGAACCTCTTACAGTGACAATTGCATGGTTCAACATTTTATGGTTCAAGTTTAGCTCACACTGCAGTGACTCATGCTTATGAGGTAAGGGGCAAGACAGTGGTTATTTCCCCCCTCCCTTCTTGAAAATTTACTATGCTAACCTCACTACCAAACAGCCAACAATTCTTGAGCCTTCCTATAGACTTGATTCTCAAGATGATCACCATGAGGGTCACTCATAGTTGTGACATTGGCCTTTTAAGAAAGGAAAGCACTGTTTAAGCCATTTGAAGTTTCACATTAAACTTAATGGATTTAATTGTGGGAATCCAGCATTACTTTCACATGTTAAAGAAAAAGAGGTTTCATTGAATCACTTCCAATGCATGCATTTTTAAAGACAGATCTTTTCTGAGAGAGTGCAGTTACTTAAGTGGGTGCCTTTCTGTGAAATCCTGGATTTTCATTATACTATTTACTTTAAGAGCATACTTAGGTAAGGGAAAAAAATTCTATGAAGATTCAATACTACCTGCTGTAAGATTAAATAAAACAGCTCCTATGAAAAAAAATAACCTACATTGCCAGAGCAGAAAGGGTCAAACAATAAAATACCCATTGTCTCCTGTCAAAGTAAATCACACTAACAGGTTTCTATGGCACAGGTGTTATGAGATACTTGATAGCAATATTTTTAAGATGGGAAATCTATATTATCTAACAATAAAGGTGGCATGGTGAGAAATGGTTATCTCAGGTTATGAACATGCATCCAGGACCAGGCAGGTGACATGTATTGCCTAGCATTGACTTTAATTTCCTGGAATCAAAGTTAGGCCTTTTTTTTTTCTTCTCACTGTCACTGATAAAAACATCACTTGATAATGTTGTCTGCTTTGATCCACAAATTTAGGAAAGGCTTTTGACTAGTTCCTACAGGCCTTATGGTAACAAAAGGATGGTCTGCATGGCCTCCTCCTGGAGCTGAGCTACCAGCTGGGTGACATTAATGAGACAATTATAACCCCATCAGTTTACTCTTGGTTTCCACAAGTTCCATGCTGAGTTATGAACAATTCCTTCTCTCTTCTCCCTAACCTTTTCCATGTGATATATACTCTTTGAGGATGTGGAGTAATCAGGCTCCATAGTCCCAGTTGCAGAGGGACCAACTCCACCCCTGATTCATGAAGTATGTTTGAGCAGGGGAAGGGGAAAAATGTTATCATCTCCTCTTCACTAGCAATTTGGTCTTGCAAAACCAAGGTCAGGTGACAAAATACCTTTTGTGTATGCGGAGGTGAAGGAATAGGGATAGAACAGAATTTATGACTTTGTAGGTTAGATTCAGTACCTTTGTATGCTGCATCTGGGTAATTACAATGTTCATGACTGACCTTAATTTGCAAGGGACCCAGGGTAGTATTTCCCCACTGGGGAAGGTGAAGGCTTGTGGTATACTTCCTGTTCTACACAAATCCCACAGTCCCCTACCCCGATAGATTTTACTCATTGACTGTCTCTCTGTTTTGTTTCTGTGAACTCAGCACCATCAGAATATGATCTAGGTCTTTAGGTGATAAACCACTACAAATAATAATAAATCTACTACTATGACATTATTAAAAACAAGTCTTTAGTACTCTACTACCAATTACCAAGCTGAGAACATCTTGCAAGGAAGATGGTGCATAGGGAGGAAGAAATGACAGGGAATAGGTCTGATTAAATATGCCGAACTGTCATGTCAGCTTTAGACCTGGACCATTTCATTATCTCGATAGCTGCTTTTGGAAATTTAGGAGTATACTGATAGTAAGCAGGCAATGAGTTTGCATGTGCAATCAGATTTGTAATTGCAAAATTATGCTCATGAGATATGCTCTGCTTCCTCCCACCTTTCCACATTTTCACAATACATCATATTTTTCACTATCTTTCTAAAACTTCACAGAAACTTCTGAGATCTCCATTCTCCCACTCCACGCCTCTTGGAATCTGCACATCTGAGCAGAACCAGAGTTTGCATTGCCAATAGAGCAGACATGGAAATGAAACACTTTTGATTTCTCTCACCCAGAATTTTTTAGCTAGAGTCCATCTGCTCACCAGTGCCTATTTAGGAATGCACAACACCTTTTTCTTCTTCCATAGCAGCCAAACTGAACAAGAGTGGGTGGGAATATTAAAATGACACTTTTGAACTGAACTGTAACTTTTTATTAAATGAGAGGGAGAAGAAAAAAAAAAGTGACATATCGCCTTTATAGATTCTAAGCTGGAGCTGAAAAGGCAAAATCTATCTGTTAAAATAATCATGGCTAAATTTTCAGTAATGAGCAGAACTTTGCCTCTGTTGCCTCTGACATCAAAAAGTAGCCCTTTGAGTAAATAGCTCATATTGACCTGTACTCCATTGTTAGAAGAAAAGGATCATTTAATGACAAAAAATAGTTTTTACATGGATTGCAAAATTTTGCTTAAAAATGGAGGGCATGATGTGGTTCTGCTGAAGGCTGGAAGGGTGATACTTTTAAAAACTTGGGCTTTATATTCTCTGAAAATTATTGCATGTGATATTTCACCCACAGAGAAGTGTGAATGCAAAATTTGGCACTGATTACGAACTGGGAGTTACAAGCAATAGTCAATAGGTTTGCATTTCAAACATAAACAGCTTGAACAAAGGAAATATTACTTCCTATCACATTTATTTCACCAGTCTGTTGTAGCACAGGATTCAAGCACTTCCTCACATGCTATAGTGAACATTTTACTCCTCTTATCTGAAATAATATAATTGCCATTAGACAAAGCAGCTGCTAGGCATGTTCATTTGCTGTTGCTTTCACTTCAAATTGCAGTGTCTGCTGTCATACTCTGCTGCTTTTAAAGGCGTACCTATATTGTGCACTTCTGCTGCTACCATGCCAGTACTTCTCAGAAGAGATATAAAACTACAAGCTCTGAGCATGCGCAGTCATGAACAACACTATGCTTACATCCTTCAGCTGCTACTGCAAATACCACAATAAAACTCTTACTGCTTTAAGTATTTTCTAAGATACGATGAGGAAAAAAATATTTTTAACCTACCACCTGAAAATTGGACCCTTCAAGTTATCATGAGCTGCACATATGAAGATCTATGCACCCCCAACCACTAATTATTTTGATGATGGCTCTTGAATTTCAACAGTAATAGAAAAGCAAATTAGATAAACATGTGGAGCACCTGTAACAACTATTAATATCAATAAGAACTTTGGGTACATACCACCTCTTCAAATGAGATTGTTTATTGAGTTGGCTACCTTTGCAATTTTGTCTTGAAAATGATACCTGATAAATCTGTGTAGCTTGTCTTTAGGAATCATAGCATCATGCCTGACGCTGGGGCAAAAAAAAAAAATTACTACATCCAGTGATTCCTTCATGAAACATTTGTTTCCAACACATTCTCCTATAGTGATATGTGCTACATAAGGAGCCTACGTCTGGAATTTGAATTTGAAAAAAACCTAGAGAAAGGCCTCAGATTTTAAAGAAGAATGCAGAGGTCTATTAGTAAAGGTAATTAATCTTGCCACCCAAGTGTTTGGTTTGGGTACAGAGAATTGTGGTATCAGGCATTTGTGCTTACCTAGGAAGTTCCATTTGTATAATTGATTTCCACACCTGAAGTAGTCACCCGAGTCTGCCCTTATAGATAGAGTAGGTATTCAACACTGGAGAGATTGGTCACCCTGTAATGATTATGGATGTGCTCATTTACCTCCACTGGTTGAAAAAGGAGGCCAGTTTGACTAGTTCAGATGATGATATCTTCAGCTGTAGATGGCAAAATTATGGAGGTCAACACGATCCACAACACTCAGAGTTCCATACACATAAAATGGCCGTATTTAGGAAAGCATTTTGTCCAAAAATATATCTTTTCTTTGAGAGGTGAACAGTAATCAGATCTACCTAACAGAGGCCAAAATTTGCTCTCATCTAATAGCTGCAGTTCTTTGGATATCATTTTTCCACTGACTCACCTAGTTTATATGTGGTACATTCCTATGACTGTGTAACATCTTTTTCCTCTGTTCAGAGCTCCATTTTATACCAAAAAAAGACCAATGAAGTAGGAAGATTTCTTATTGTTTCAGTGGACTTCAGACAGAGACCTCATAGCACCCTGCAAGAGGTAAATACTATCCTTACTGAACACACAAGATTTACTGAACCTGCATTATGTAAAGTGACAGTAAAATTGTTTGTTCTGAACTGCTCTTTTATTCTATTATAACCATTCTTATTATGTGCTCTTCTGCATCAAATGTCAGGTGACAACACACTAACATGCTTAACATTAGTGACTAACTGATAAACAATGGAAGTCAAATGATCTGCAGTCTTTGATTATACTTATGGTAACCCTTTTAATAGGTTGTTTTGCACGTTCCTCCTGAAAGTGACAGCTTGCCATTCTTCTGGCAGGCAGGACATAGTTCAAGTGATTCACATGCCCCTTGGGCATATGATTCAATGAGTGGTTGGTGGGAGTTTTTCTATATATAATGATACATTATCTGCCATTATTGAAATGCTTGGAAAAAAGCTCTTAATGTTTAGCTTAACACAGGTGTCACACTTTGCTGCTGTAGGTAGCACTGAGACTCAAACCCACCATAGTGTGTTGGATAACAGATGCAAATGTGCCTCTTTGGGTTTGATTGTTATGGATTTCAGTATAGAATAAGTTCCTGACTCCTTGCTTTGCAGATGTTGCACCTCAAACTGTATCCTTGAATCATGAGCTGACTAGTGGACTACACTTGCTGGAAAACCTGTCTAAGTTTTCCACTATATGAGGTTTTTCAGTCCCTAATATCTCAGAGCCATGGTGTTATAGGCCTTTAAAAAACTACACTACTGACCAGAAGTTCCTGTTGCCTCAAAAATAGAGGGAAACTCTTCAAGCTGAAAATGTCTGATGGTATCAGAGAAAGGGTTGGTGTCTGTTAAAGAACTTGGAGTAATAAGGCTATTCAACATTTATAACACATGTTCATTTACAGGTGAGGCATGCCAAGATTATTATTACTGCTACCTCCATTTTCCAGAAGAGAATATTATTCCTGCAAAGTTGAGAGACTTAAAGTGAGGTTCCAGAGTACATACAAGTACCTGTATACATAAACTAAGAGTGTACGTGGAGAAGTTATCCTCTGAAATATTGAATCACATATATAACATTATATATTAATATTATATATAAATATAATACCACAACAAAACCAAAAGCATAGCAGTATTTACCACGTTCCTGAGCTTTGCTTCTGTACCACTAATAGTAGCAGCGGTGGTTCTAGTTACTTGTAATAAGGACAACTTCAGATACCAACAGCAATAGGAACAGGAGAAACAGATGATGCCTACTCAGGTGCTGGCTTGTTGCTTTTAAGTGCTCAGGAGATGTGCATCAGTCCCCTCTCTGAAGGAGGGTTTCAGCAACTGAAATCCTCATTTGACCTCTTTGCTCTTGTTTTTGTGATTGATACCTTCTCACTAACCACCACCACCACCTGCCCCATCATTCCATGAGTAACTGTTTGCTCAGAAACAAATGCCTGCAGGCTGTCAGGAACTGGACTTGTCTATTCTGTGGAAGTGGTCATTGTGCCACAGTTCAGGAACCCATTTCCACTGATTTCTTTCTTACCAGTCTCTCTGGGCACGACCACTTTGAAACCTGCTCGAAGATGGTTGTAACAGGGTGTTTTGTAAAGGGCTTCTCCTGGCCTTTGTTAAGCCCATTCTCTGTGGGACATGCACACACAGACAGTTCATTATCTGATTTACCATCATTTGGGCCCAGTGTTTCCTTCTGCTGTAGAGGTTTGGGTAAAGGGTCGTGTTTGACCCTCCCAGAGAATAAACAAAATTGCTTGGGTGAGAAAAAGACAAACTATCTAAATGTGCATTTAGGGGCTTAATGCTCTCCATGTATTTAATAAGTAATGGAAGAACATAGTGTGGGGTGGATGGTTTCTCTAGGTGACCAAGGCCAAGATTCATGAAAACATATATTTAAGTACTTTGTATTTTAAACTCTCAGGACAGTTACATGGGACAAGATGCAGACAAGCTCAAACACCTCTTATGTCTCCTGTCTTGTACTGTGATTTCTATATAATCTCCCTGACAGGTTCCTCATCTTGATAACAGGGGAAACAAACAAATTACATGTACTGTGGGACATCTTCACAGATCTGTTTAGTTGCAGTCCATGGAATTTCAGCAGTTATGTCTCTCCTTGATTTCTTACTTACCATTTTGGGTGTGATTAAACTCATTAGTCTATATGCCTAAAACCTAGAATTCTAAATCTGAGCTAGTCACCCTAAAATATCCCTGTGATCACTGGCTAAAAAAATATCTCCAATGCACAAGCCATCTGATCCTAGGAAATGTGTCTGAAACCAGTAAGATTAACTGTCCTCTGGAGGATTCTATTTCTCTACACTGACTATAAAAAAGTCTGAGTATGACTTGTTGAAATGCAGTTACCATTTGTATGTCTGAAATTAATTGTGATGAATCCCACTGTTTATGCCTCCTAATCCAGCCCTGACACCTCAGTCAGAGAAAATCTGGAATCAGTGTTTACCAGACCACAGAGGTTTTAGCAGCTGTTGTGTCAGAAAACACATCCGAAATTTTAAAGACCACCAAATTCTTCAGAGCCCTGCTTCACCTTTGTGTTCCTGGCTGTCATTCTCCTGCTGTAGCTTTTTGGTGGTGCAAATTCCACACCCTCAAGATGAAGAGGCCACAAACAACAAATGAAGATAGGATGGTTTTGAAACAGCTTTGCTCTGCTACATCAAATAACGTAGTGACTAGTGTTTTCACCTATAGGATAGAAAACGTTTTTGTTTCCTCGTTTGGAAGGAATGCTTGAATCAGAAGATATTGCTATTCTGTGGCAGGTGACAGTATCTTCTTAAAGGCTTTTCTGTTTGGCAAGAACATCTACATGAAACAGGTCTTTCATTCCCCAGGACTGGGGGATATATCGATATACTTGATAAGTTATTGACTGCAGATGAAAAATGGCTGCCATATCTTATTGCCTAGTTTCAGGGACCACTCACAACTACATGTTTTCAAACTGCTTTGGTTGTTAGATATCCATAAAAAGTGGGTAGGGTTTTATTTAAACTGCAGAAATAAAAATATTGAGTTAAAATTTTCTGTTAGGTCAAAATAACACAAATATATTTTGGGGAGAAAAAAATAAAGAGAGAAATTGTTTCAGTTATTTTCCTATTATTTCATCCAGTTTTCCTGTTGACTTTGCTAATGTAGGTCTTTCCTCAACAAAAATGATATTTTAAGAAGAAAAAATTTACAAAGTTTCATTAAAAAAGCCAAAATGAAAAGTTACGGCATTTCAAAAATGAAGCATTTAATTGAAAAAAATTGTAAGTAGAATATTTTTACTTTAATAAATTCCTGTTTTCTGGCCAAAATTATTCACTTGAATTGACAGTTGTTTATGCAGAGAATTTACTATCCATAGAAAAAAGTGTCACTCAATTCTACATGAACACCTCCTAGGGAACAGGCGTAGGCCCTACTTTTTTTTCACTAGCTTCCTCCTTGCTAGTCCTGGTGTTTCCCCACTTACCTCAGTGCTTTCTGCGAGTCTCAATCTTATCTGCCTAACTTACCCATCTGTCAGTAGTGTTGCTATTTAACTCAGAGATGATACAATACTTGGCAATAGCGTGCTTAAAAATTGGTGTAGCACTCCCCCTCCCGCCCCATTTCATTTATACTTAGCTTTTTGTGAAAAAGTTGAGAGAAACATTGCCATTTCATTGAGTCAATACAGTTTAAAAATATTCAACAAATGTAGTTCAGGTTCTGTGAGTTTACAGTGGTGAGAATTGTATCCATAATTTCTGCTATGAGAATTCAACCTTTGAAATAAATATGGACCTTCCCACACCTGTCCCTGTAATAAAAATGTTGCTATTCTACTGGCAGTCTTTTAAAATCTTCCTCTTTTTTAACAGTCAGCATTTGGAAGGCTGTCCCTAAATTTTTTTATAGAGCATTTCTTGAAATAACCCATTCTCCTATCAGTTCACTGGGTGTTGGAGAATTCTGTGTGGAGAATATTTTGTTTTTGTTAATAGCTAACAGATTTTTATTCACATATTATTCCTGTGAACTTTCAGTTCTTTGTCCTTATGGAATGAGCTGCCACTCACATTTTTAAATGACACTGTATAATAGACTCATTCTCTCCTAAGGTGAACTGGTCTATTCCTTACATTGCTTGCTGCATTGTAAGAATACAGCCCCTTTCTTGTAGTTACATGCCCTTTAACCTGCACAAAACTCTCAGTTCCCTGGTTTCTCTTAGCAAGAAAATTCATTACTTTCTCCCCATAAGAGACTATTGCTCTCTCCCAGGGACATTTTAAGTTAGTTTATGCTTAGCATTAAATCTGAGGATGTTATGGATATGTATCCAGTTACAAGAAGATCACCAGATAATTTTGATTGTTTAATAAAGTAGGCCCGATCTGTGGCCAGTTGAGTTTCTTGAGTTACTTTACTTTTGTGAATGTTATATATTATTTATGCAGTAAATATCTGCAAGATAAAATAAAATAGCTGCCTACACTGTTTATATAATTCACCTCCTCTTTCTGGGCTACTCTAACATGCTTCCGAGGAGAAAGCATGTATGACTGATGTTTCCATCATTTGTTCTCTATGGAGCAAGTTTTGACACAGACACTGTACCAGTATCATTAAATTTATAATAACAATCCAAATGTGTTCTACTTTGCAGTGACCTGGTGTGGACTCAGTGCTTATTAAAGAAGGTCAGCAGTTATATACGTATAATCTAGCAAATGGTATATTCATAATATAAAATGTTAGCACAAGATATAAATTAATATTTGTCATTACAGTTATATGATGAGAACAAAACCAGAAGGAAAACTAATGCGAATCATGATAAAAGAAAGTCAAATACTAGAAAACGACTGTTGAAAACTTAGGCTGTCCAGGCTAGACTTCCACATTATTCATTCACAGAATAGGGTGGGATGTTATCCTCCCTCCTACAAAAGAAACACCTTTAGAGGGAATGAAAGCATTTCTCCCAGGCACTGTTCTTTGATAAAAGTGATCATTTCCTGTAGGTATCAGAGTTATTTGTTAATTGTGCAACCAGTGAGGGACAAGAACAAAGGAAAAGCTGCCTTTCTTATCATCAGTCCCAGTATCAATCCAAATCAGTGCTCAGGCCATGCCGCCTAGCCCTGTCCAGACCAAACATTCAGGTAGGAGGGCTTCTTTCAGGTGTAGCTCCCATCACACCTGTGTGTAGGCTGAACAAAACCTGAAGAAATACTACATGTTGGAAACACAGTGGGATAATGTGCATGACTGGACTGATGCAATGGATGGCTACAAACATTTCAGAAGGGAAAGGCAAGGCAGCAGAGGTGGTGGGGTAGCTCTGTATGTCAGGAACTGCCTAGAGCTGAATGATGGTGACAGGAGGGTTGAATGTTTATGGGTAAGAATCAGGGGGAGGGCCGGTAGGGCAGATATCCTGGTGGGAATAGACTGCCCAACTTGGAGGAAGAAACATAAAACATTCTACAAGCAGCTGGGAGAGGTCTCAAGATTGCTAGCCCTTGTACTCATTGGGGACATCAACTTGCCAGATGTCCGCTGGAGATACAACACAGCGGAGAGGAAGCAGCCTGGGAGGTTCCTGGAGTGTGTGGAAGGTGGCAGCTCCCTGACCCAGCTGGTGAGGGAGCCAGCTAGGGAAGGTGCCCGCTGAGCCTGCTGTTTGCCAGAAGACTGGAGGTTAGCCAATGTGACACCCATCTACAAGGGCAGGAAGGAGGATCCAGGCAACTACAGGCCTGTCAGCCTGACCTCAGTGCCAAAGGTTATGTAGCAGATCATCTTGAGCACCATCACATGACACATGCGGGACAACTGGGGATCAGGCCCAGCCAGCATGGGTTTAGGACAGGCAGGTCCTGCTTGACAAGCCCAATCTCCTCCTATGACAAGGTGACTCACCTAGCAGATGAGGGAAAGGCTGTGGATGTTGTCTACCTGGACCTTAGAAACACCTTTGACACCCTTTCCTACAGCGCTCTCCTGGAGAAACAGCTGCTCATGGCTTGAATGGGTGTACTCTACACTGAGTTAAAAGCTATCTGGACAGCCAAGCCCAAAAAGTGGTAGTGAACAGAGTTTCATCCATTTGATGGTTGTCACAGGTGGTGTTCCCCAGGGCTCGGTACTGGGGCCAGTTCTGTTAAATATCTTTGTCAATGATCTGGATGAGGGAATCGAGTGCACCCTCAGTGCACTCAGTCTGCAGATGATATCAAGTTGGGGCTGAGGGTGGTGCTGTTGATCCGCTGGAGGGCAGGCAGGCTCTGCAGGGGGATCTGGACAGTCTGGACCAATGGGCCGAGGCCAGTTGTATGAGGTTCCACAAGGCTCAGTGCTGGGTCCTGCCCCTGGGTCACACCAGCCCCACACAACACTACAGGCTGGGGCAGAGTGGCTGGAAAGCTGCCTGGTGGGAAAGGGCCTGGGGGTGCTGGGTGACAGCTGGCTGAACATGAGCCAGCAATGTGCCCAGGTGGCCAAGAAGGCCAACAAGCACCCTGGCTTTTGTCAGAAACAGTGTGGCCAGCAGGACCACGCCAGTGGTAGTCCCCCTGTACTCAGAACTGGTGAGGCTGCATGTGGAATCCAAGGTTTTGGGCCCCTTGCTGCAAGAGGGATATTGAGGTGCTGGATCATGTCCAGAGAAGGGTAATGAAGCTGGTGAAGGGTCTGGAGAATAAGTCCTATGTGGAGAAGCTGAGAGAATTGGGGTTGTATAGTCTGGAGAAGAGGAAACTCAGGGGGAATCTTACTGCTGTCTACAACGACTTGAAAGGAGGTTGTAAGCAGGTGGAGGTAGGTCTCTTCTTTCAGATAAGTGACAGGACAAGAAGAAATTTCCTCAAGTTATATCAGAGGAGGTTTTGATTAGGTATTTGGAGAAATTTTTTCACAGCAAGGGTGTTCAAGCACTGGTACAGGCTGCCCAGGAACCATCTCCGAAGGTGTTTAAAAAATGTGTAGTGGCAGTGCTTTAGTGACAGGGTTTAGTGATGGATTTGGCAGTCCTGGGTTAACAGCTGGACTTGATCTCAAAGGTCTTTTCCAACCTAAATGATTCTATGAATCTATGATTCTATACATTTTAAAAGAATTTTTACAGTAACATGGGGAGATCTTGTATGTTTTGGCAAATGAAGCCCCAACCCAGTTGGATAAAACCACTAGGATTCTAAAAATACCTTGTGTTTATCAGGAGTGCAGAGAAGGACAGGAGAAGTAACAAAGTATACAATGTAGAAATAGCAAAATTAAAGAAAAAAAAACCAACAAAACAGGCTCTTAGTCATGCTACATGTAAAGGACTTCAGATCTGGTTTCTCCAGTTGAGAGCACCAGGTTTATTTCTTTTCCAGTCTTGCTCAAAAGACACTGGAGACCTTGAGACTATAGATAATTTGTTAGGACTGGTTCAATGGAAATTAAATCACCTGTAGTCAACAAGATGCTCAGGTCTAGATTTTTTACTGAATTAATATTTCTGTGGAAGATAATATGAATCCCTGGTGTGCCTGTCATTAATTTGAGATGTGTAACTAATCCCATTCATTTTAGAAGGTGTATTTTAAAAGTTTTTGTAATTCTACTGGCTTCCGTGGGACTACACACCTGCTTAAAATTAATCACGTGCTTCTGTGCTTTTCTGGATTTGAGCTTTGGATTTAGTAAAAGCTTAAAGACTGACAATAATAATAACAATAAAACTGCTATAATTAAGACAGTGACACTACGATGGTTACTGCTGTGGCTACACTGAGCGATATATACCGTAACACACAGCATAGTAACAGTAATTACACACTTCACTAATTTTTATTGTAATGTATGCTATAGTGTAACTTAATTTCCATCTTGTGCATATTAACCCAAGATACATTTGGAGTGTTTACTACCTGGGTTGTTTTAACAGAAATGAGGATTATGTGTTTAATGTGCATGTAGAATAAAAATAACATTTGCATTACTTATGTGAAACCAGGAGTTATAACAAAACCTTGCATCATCTAACCACAGGATTTTAGAATATTAAGTTATTAAAACAGCCTGCTTTGCGACTGGATTCAAGCAAAATTTTGGCTTTACAACCTTGCAGCCCTGAGTTCCTAAAATATTGCTTTTGTTGTCAGACTCCTTCAGGCAAAAGCTCATTATGTTCGAAGTCTAATCAATGTATATAATTGCAAGGCAAACAATGCTGAGCTACAGCATTGTCAAATTAAACCCAACTTCACGTACTGTAACTAGTTAAGTACTTGAGTGCTTCAGCAATTTATGTTATGCAGGGAACCCAAGCAAGTTGGCTGTATTTAAGAGAATATCATTGCTGAAGCCCCCTTTTCTATCTGAGGGGTTTATAACTCAGCTGTTTTAATTTGCTTTGGGTGGAGCAAAGGTGGTATACGAGCTCTTCAGCCAGATGCTGTAATTCTCCCTCCCTTATACCTTGCAAAATTAAAATGCTGTGTGTTGGGCTGCTTCTGAACAGTTTTTCCTTATAGAATAGAAAAAGATCCTTGTTGCCAGTTTAGGAGGTTTCATTCATACCCATCAAATGAAAAAGTATGCTCATTTTTCACATAAGTGTTGTGCAACTCGGCAGTCCTGCTTAGTAGCTGGTACAAAAATGAGGATTGTAAAACATGTAAACCAAACTCTTCTTTGACACCAATGGTGGTATCTGAGTTTCCAGCTGAGTTTTACCCACCGCAGAAAAAAATGCTTGTCCATGGTATTTCTTCAGTCTCTTCTGCTTCCATTTTCCCAAGCAGTTAATTTCTTTATTTCATAAGAATCTGGCTAGGGGTTTGTGTCAAGTATTTACAGCCTTGCCTTTGTTCTCAGACCTCTTCTTTTTTGTGTATATAGATTAGAAACCATGAATCAGACCTTCCCAACCAGGACCAGGGTATTTTTGCATGGCTAAAAAAATTGTTTTTTTCTGGCATTGATGGTCAATGATTTTCTCTCCACTCAGTCATTTGGGAGACTGATACTCCCTATAAATTATAAGTAATATAATTTTTAATTTTTGTCACAGACACACAATTTAAGACCAAAAGTGACCATTTGGTCTTCTAGTAATATCTCCAACTATATAAATACTAATCATATATATGTTTCAGTTTTCGAGAACCCCACTGAAAAAGGTAAATCTCTGTCTCTTTTGACTCCTTTCTGGGAGCTATGAGGAGTCACATTCCTGTGGACTTTTTATTCCTTTGCTTTTGAACACCTTCTGATTCATTCATTATAACTAATGGAGTAGTTCCTATACACACGTTTACATGCAGCTAATGTGTAACATGTCATCTGGAACTAATGCTCTTTGCATAGACAGTTTACTTGATAATATATAACTTCCACCTACGCTTACACAGGCTTTGAAGGTTGGGGTTTTTTTGCTTATCAATAAAAAAGTCAATTTCTAAACCAAATGTCACCTTTCCCATTTCTTTCAAGTCTATATTAAGGCTCAGTTTGCCCACTTTTACCCATGCTGAGAGGATCTGACCACAGCAGTAATGCCACTGACATCATTGGACTTGTGGAATAAAGAAAAAATCATTCATTTGATTTGTGATTCCACTTTTGAATCCATACAATTATTTAGGTTTATATAAAGAGGCTGCCCTCACTTTGACATGAAACAATATAAATTTAAGTATGTTTAATCTTAAATATGAGAAGAACTAATGCTGTTATGACATCATTTTCTTAAAAGATCATAATAAACTATGTATTCATATGTATATGTTAAAATTTTATAGCACAATTTTGGTTTGGGCTTTACGGTACTAAATGGTAATTTTCCTCTTACTCTTCCCTTTCTTCCTCCTCCAAATAAAGCTGATAACAATCTGCAACATTTATTCCAAGATTTTTAAGAAAATATATTTTAATTCTGGTTTGCCCTCCATGACAACATCTTCATCTTTTTTTCTGTAGAAACATGTCTTTTTGTGTGAGCAATATATGGTCCCAGAGCTGACTGATCTAGCTGTGGGGCTGTCTCTGTGAAGCAGAACTAATTAGCACAGATATAAAATTGTACTGAGGTTTTCAGGACCCAAATGCCCAGCTTTGTAGACTGCTACCCTGTGCCATGAAGTCATTCATGTTCAGGGAGTCTCTAAAATAGTGCAGCACTGCACCAGGTAAGCACATGTGTTCTGCTGAATTTGCAATAGTAACACCTATAGTTTGAAGAAGATATTTTATGTTTTGACATTCATCTCAGTCTTAGGCTAGTATAGAAAAACTGTTAGGGCTGCAGGCAGACAACTAGATCTCTGACTTTGCCCTGGCTTGAGGTTAAACTAGCTGAACAGGAGTAAAACTATTTGGGATTCATGTGGGTGAAAAAAAAAAGGAGACACATGGGAAATGAAAGAGATGGTCAAGAAATGGAAAAAGGAAAAATCAGATTTGAGAAGCATGTGTTTGGTGCTGACTGAAGGTGGTGCTGAGCAGCCCTGCTCTTCATCACTGGGGGACAATAAAGCAAACCTGTACCACACAAGTCAAACCTGTTTCAGCGGCCACAACTGGGAAAGGGTATGTTTTTCCTGGATGACTGGAAAACACTGAACTTAAATTTCAAATCACAGAATTGCCTGCTCATATAAAAAAAAAGTACATAAAGCCCCGTAGTGTTGATGCAGGTTGATGGAGTGGTAACAGACTTATACTGACAGCAATTTTGATCCTTAAGTTTCCAAATGCTAGGGATGAAGTAAGCTTGACATAGGGATGTCTGAAGTTTCAAAAATACCTCTGTTCTTTATCTGACACCTTATTCATTCTCGATATGTCTTATTCTCCCTGCATAGACCAGTTCTGTAGTCTTTCTTCATGCTCTCTTGCCTTCTAGCCTAGTTTCTCCTGTGGAATTAACTAATCATATTTCTCTTTTGGTAAGGGTAAGGGCTTGTTCTCTGAGACTGCAATCTTGTAATTAAAGAAAGCTTACAATGCCAGTGTCAATCACAATGCTCTGAAAGTGGATAGCAATGACCTCAGTTATGTTCCTTTATACAGCGCCTTTCAGACTATGATCAGGAAAGTAATACTTTAGGGACATGAATCTGACTCAACCTGTAACTAAGGGTTTAAATGATGCTCAGACTTCTGCTCTTGACCCATTCTTTTCTTTGCTTTACAAGATAATGACCACATATGAAGACTGTATGAAAAACCTGATTTTCTATTTTTGCTCAAAACATTCTGTGCTAAAAATGCCCCATTCAGAGCCTGATTTCACCCCTTCATTTCTGGGTTTGCTTGTTCATGATGAATAAACTTTTTTATCTTATTCCAGAGATTTTTTGTGTGTGTTTGACTTCATTCATAACTTCAAAAAGCATAACAAGACAATTAATGATAAAGTCTTCTCCAAATGTTTAATTATATTTCATTGTGCAGTAGTTCCAGATGACTCCCAAATGAAGGAGGACCACAGTGCAGTATATAGTGTGGCCTAAGTTCATCCATCTTAACTTGAATCAGAAACTAACCTTGTCATTATTAAACATATAAAAGCTTTTGACGGTAAATGGAGCAGTATATTTAGGACTGGTTGTAGTGTAACACTTTCTATTAGAAGACTTTCAGCTACACACAGCTTTATCTGACTCAGGCTGAAATTTCCTGCTCCTGATGACTCATTCCAGCTGATTTGTTTTCGATACTTTCTCAGACCTATCCAGATGTGTCTGAGAAGGATGCCATTGGTGAATTTATTGTTCTAGTTATACTGAAAAAGCCTATCAATATTTGAGAAATCTTACTTCTTCCATTCTTGGGAGCATGGGGTTGCAGACATGTCTCTTACTAGTAAGACACACAGCTGGCAACTTTCTTAGTGTAGAAAAAAACAACACACCACCACCCCCCCCCCCAACAAACAAACAGACAAACAAAAACCCCCAAAAAACAGGAAACAGTTTGCCTGCAATGACGGGTTATAACTGGTAGGTGTCCTTAGGGGCTCTTGTGCTTATGTACATGACATTGTTATTTCCATCTGTCTCCCAGTAGTGGTTGCTAATTATTCCTTAGTAGTCGCTTATTACTCCTATGCCTGAATCATCTCAGCATGTATTGTGCTCTTCAGGCTTTGCAGCTTTTTGGTAATTTCATATACCCTACTGCATATGCTTTGTCCCAACACTGAAAGGAAACTACATTTCTAGGTTCCCAACTTTCAGGCTGATTGATTTGGCTGGTAGACCAGGACCTACACCTTTTCAGTCACTGTTGTTTTCCAAAGTAGCCAGTGTAACTAAAGCAAAGATTAAATCCTCATGGGAGGAAACCTATATCTGTCTCTGTTCCAGCCCTAATGACATTTATGTTTTAGGTGTTGAAGCACAGAGACTTGATCTGGCCATTCTAGATTTCAGATGCCAAAAAACAGTGGGATGAACTGACCTGAACTTTCAGTCAACTTAGCTAGTAAATTGGGAAGGTCCAGGCCATGGACTTGAGTACTGACTCTTTCACTGTGTAATTGCTAGTGTTGTCCTCAAAATCTTATGGATGTGAAAGAAAATATATTTAAAGCCAAGATTTGTTAATTGAAATCTTAACAGTCTAATAAAAAAATATTATTGGTCCAGATCTAACTACTGTAGAGAAAGAAAACAAAAAGAGACTCATAGAATCATAGAACCATTTAGGTTGGAAAAGACCTTTGAGATCAAGTCCAACTGTGAATCCAGGACTGCCAACTCTATCACTAAACCATGTCACTAAGCACCACATCCATATGTTTTTAAACACTTCCAGAGATGGAGATTCTACCACCTCCCCAGGCAGCCTATTCCAATGCTTGAACACCTTTGCTGTGATGAAATTTTTCCTAATATTCAATCTAAATCTCTTCTGGCATAACTTGAGGAAATTTCTTGTCCTCTTGCTTGTTGTCTGGGAGAAGAGGCCTAACCCCAGGTGCCTACAGCCTCTTTTCAGGTACTTGTATAGAGCAATATCGTTCCTGTCTCCTCTTCTACAGATTAAACAACCCCAATCCCCTCAGCCTCTCTTCATAGAGACCACCAGGTCTTTTTCCACCAGCCAGCTTTTCAGCCACTCTGCCCCCAGCCTGTAGCGTTGCATGGGGCTGTTGTGACCCCAGTGCAAGACCCAGCACTGAGCCTTGTTGAACCTCATACCATTGACCTCAGCCCATCAGTCCAGTCTGTCCAGATTCCTCTGCAGATCCTCCTGCCCTCAAGCAGATCAACACTCCCCAACAACTTGGTATCAACTGCAAACTCCACTGAGGGTGAACTCGATTCCCGTGTTCAGACTGTCGATAAAGTTATTGAACAGGACTTGCTCCAGTACTGAAGCCCTGGGGAACACCATCTGTGACCAACCACCAACTGGTACTACCACTTTTTGGGTTGGCTGTCCAGCCAGCATTTAACCCAGTGTAGAGTGCACCCATTCAAGCCATGAGCAGCCAGTTTCTCCAGGACAATGCTGTGGGAGACGATATCAAAGACTACTGAAGTTCAGGCAGACAACATCCACAGCCTTTCCCTCATCTGTTAGGTGGGTCATCTTATCATAGCAGGATATCAGGTTTATCAAGCAAGTCGTGCCTTTCACAACACAATTCTGTCTGAGATTAACCAATGCTAGCTGGGGAACCCAGCCAAAAATGAAGACTATAAAACCATTACAGAAAAGAAGTCTCAATAAAAATGAGACAGTTATAATTGTTATACAGACACTTCCCAGTATCTAGTCCTTTTATCTCATGTTATGATCATTTCTTTGCTGCCAATCTGAGTCCTGATGTCTAGAGCTTCAGCTGGGCAAAGGAATATGACAAGTCATCAGCCTCCTGAGTCCTTTCCTTGGAGGAGTATGATGTTGACAGATCCTTCTACTTCACTCTAGGATCCAATGGAAGCAGTTTTCTCTGTGTTTGCAAATACGTTTTTTCTTCGTTGACACATAAGACCAAATTCACCATACATAGTGCATTTTACAAACAGTTCCTTTTTGTTCTTTTTTGTTACCACCGCAGCTGGTTTTCCCCAGACATGAAGACATTACTTCAAATGTCTTGGCTTTCAACATAGGAGGTTCTTCTCCCCCACCTCAAATGAGTTTTATGCTCAGAAATGTTGATCTTGACTCCCAAATCATCCAAGTCACAGTTTAGGAAATTTTCTATAGCCATTCATCCTCCCGGTACTACATTTTTGGGACACAGGTACAGTGTGATTTGAGCATAGTGCAAAGGTGTCTAAAGTAGGTAAAGCCAAAGCTGGTAAGTCTGCCAAACAAAATGGGAATTTGTTAGGTTGGGGGTGAAGACCGTCTAATTATGGTAGTGTGATGCTTATGAGAAGCCATGCTCTGTGTCTTTTTGTTCTGTTTCTGGGGTATCTGCTGTGGGACAGACCCCAGTTATGGTGTAGCTGTGATATGGTGGTCTCCTGAGAGTCTTAAATCCATTCTCCGCAACATACCCTATTTGAAAAGATTGTTTGTGAACATTTTGGGTTTTTTTCTGAATTGTATCAATTTCTTACCAGCCACACTTATTGTGTAATTTGGTCTTCTATCAGTTCCGTTTTCTTTGAACACAATACAGGTATAAGAGGAGACATGATTTTCTAAGGGAAGAGATATGAAATCATTTTCCTATTGGAAAATCATTTAAAGGTAGTATCTAAATTGCCTAACATAGGTAACTAATCTAGATGGACTGGATTTCCTTTTAGAAACCTTCAGGGACACTAATCTTCTCCATTAACTCTATGGGAAGCTATGGTATTTGCTTTAGAAAAAAAGGCCTGTTAGTTACCTATTAGGCATAGTGAATATCATCCACAAACTTTTCTATTGAAGTATTAAATACTACCTGGGTCACAGATTGAATTTTTGACTGTATGATAAAGATGTTGTCCATGTTTCCTTTTAGTAGAGGCTTCAACTTTAGATTTTTAGATGCTTATTAATGCTTCTAGGATAAGTGCCAATAACATTTTTTTTAATACTTTTGAAATTCATCAGAGTCCAAATGTTCTGAGGCACCATTTGACATGAGTAGAAATTTCAATGCTATCAAGGCATCAACATAAAGAAACAAATTCTACCTTAAATCCTTCTATATTAAATCACTGGTTGAAGAAATATGCTAAATATTTTTTGGTAAATATTAAATACTTATGTGATGGAAATGATTACATTGATGAAATTTGTTAATGACAAAGTGAGAAAGTTTTAAGCTAGGTGGAGCACAGGATTAACATATGAAATGATCTTAATCAACTGGAGAATTGGTTCAAAATCAACAAAATGAGATTCAACAAAAAGCTAATGTGAAGTACCTTGTGAAATCAATTACGCACATACAAAATGAAGAGTAGCTGACTAGGCAATACCATTGCAAAAAAGCATCAGGTAGATAAAATGGATTGCAAGCTGAATTCAACATTAACAATCAGATGTTGCAGAAAGGGCAAATGTCTTTCTGCAATATAGGAACAATAATGTTGGAGGAAGACAACCAGGTAATTATTGCTCACTATCTAGTGCTAGGGGAGGATGCACCTAGGGTACTATGTCCATTTCAAGAAGATGAAGATAAATTGGAGAGAATCCAAAGGAGGTATACAAGAATGATTAGAGGCTGGAAAACATCACCTCTGAGGAAATGTTCTAAATAATTAGATTTGCATTTTCTAGAAAAGAGAGAATGAGAATAAGTAAAAGAGAGGAGGGCTGCAAGAGAGGCATGTGAGAACCATGGTTAAATATGCAAAAGGTTGCAGTGATCTATTGCTCTCCAAGTCTACTGAGTTTGTGTTACAAAAACTAATTTGCTTAATTCTTGAGGGAGTGAGTCAGGAAATGTATTTTGTGTAGATTATGGGAAATGCTTTTTAGTAATTTTAATATTTTAAAAAATAATAATTTTAATATTTCATAATTTAATAATTTTTGTTGCTTCCCCCTCCCCCCCCCCCCCCCCTTTTCTTTTGCCCACCCTCTGGAGAAACAGCAAGTAAGATTCTTTCAGGAAAGAGGAGAAAGAAAACCTCTTTTCAGCAAAGTTTTTTTTGCTTAATCCCACTTTGAACATGTGGTGAAAGTTTCGATAATTTGAACAGTATAGAGTAGGCATGCATGAGGTATTGATGGCAATACTAAAACACAGAATCACAGAAGGGTTGAGATTGGAAGGAACCTCTGGAGGTAATTTGGTCCAACATTTCTACTCAAGAATGGCCACCCAGCCAGTTGTCCAGGACTACATCCAGCCACCTCTTGGACACCTCCAAGGAGAGTGATTCCACAACCTTTTTGGGCAACCTCTACTACTGATTGGTCACCCTCACAGGACAAAAGCAGGTTTTGATGACCAGAAGGAAACTCTCATGTTTCAGTTTGTGCTCATTGTCATTGTCCTGTCACTGAGCACCACTCAAAAGAACCTGGCTCAGTCCTCCTAGCACCTTCCTTTCAGGAATTTATATACATTGATAAGACCCCCTCCTGATCCATCTCTTTTCTAGGTTTAACAGTCCTAGCTCTCGCTTTTTCCTCATAGAAGAGATAATCCAGTTCCCAGCTGTTATACTATTTTTCAATCCACATGAAATAGAAAACAGAATCTAATAGAAAGCACAGAACAGGGCAGAATATAATAGAATAAGAAATATCTATAAAATTAACCAGTTTCCTATTTGGAAGTCATTTGAGGAAATGCATTCAGATCTTCCAACAAAACTTCCTGACAGAGATATGTCTGACTATAATTCAGCTTGTTTATTGGACAGATAAAAATTGTGACTTTCCTCATCTGCTTTGAATGTAAACCTTTCTTCTTTTGCGTGAAAGTTGGATCGCCTTCTAAGAATCCGGCACCAAAGGTGGGAGATGGGGAATTAAAGACCCTAAGGTCAAAGTCAGTTCATTTACAGGTCCAAGGAGCTACAGAATTTTTATTTCCTGCTAAGGCTGAAGCAAAGGGAGAGCCATATCTGAACTGAGAGCTTCATAATTTTGGCGTCTAGATTCAGTTTATTTTTAGTTAATTTAAATCATATATTTGATACAATTAGAAAGATTTGCAGTTTCTCTATAAAGAGAATGGATAGAGAAGGGAGGAGGCAAACTGAGCACATGAATAGCATTGGTAAGTCAAATATTATTACTTTTATGCTCAAAATTTAGTCTAAATCGAAATGTTATGACTGATTGGGGTAGAGCACACTTCTGCATCACTGAGTCTGTTAAATACTTCTAGTTTTAGAAAGCATTAATGTGCATGTTTAACTACATAGATTCAGCATGTGCTTAGGAAATGGATTGCTCAATAAAAGGTATTCCTGTTTGGCTCATGGAGCATCCTGAAATCCTGCCTTTGTATGCAGATGTCCACCACTGCTCTCAGAGGAGTCAAGACCAATGTTTCCTTTGGCTGTAAGCACTCAGTCATGCCTTCCATGCTTTGGTTCACTTAGTATCTCAATATGAGGAGGCACCTACCCATTTTTGGTCTGGCTAATGCTGCTAAAAGAAAGATCAAAAGCAAGTTGTACAAGAAAACACGTTTTGTGGGTAGTAGATGTTTTCCAAAACACAGGGAAACTAAAGCTTAAAAACTATTTACAACAATTCCAAACCACATGATCTACATCTATAATTTTTTTCAAGACAAAAAAAAATGTCTGATTGTTAATTAGGGCCCTGAGGGCATCAATGGACCTTACTGGTCTCCAGTCAGCCCCACCTACAGCCTTCCCAACCCCTGCCCATGGACTCAGGGGCTCCATTTCAGCTCAGGCCTGGTCTCCTTTTGCTCCTGCCTGGGCTCCCTGAATGGACTCCCTGGGATGGATATTCCACTTACGACAGTTTGGTATGGTTTTGCTACATATGCATTTTTCTTGTGATAGATGCCTGCACAAGATGTAGGACATAAATCTTAAATGCTTCTTTTTAGCTTTTTCCTTCATAAATCCTATGCCAGAAGCCTTTCACTGTCAAGATAATACAAAAGGAAGGAAAAAAAAAGAGAAAAAAAAAATACAGGCAGTTTCTCTAAGTAGTCAGTTAGTGACTTCTCTGTAGAAGAAAATAAAAAGGTGGTGTTGGGTGTCCCCTCACGATACACTGAACTGTCTCTTCCCTGGTCTTTGGCCAGGGTAGCTTGGGTTGTGAGCTGAATTTGTTTTGGCGAGTCTCACAGAGTAACAGACCTCTTCGCAACCAATTTTTTTTCATGCATGATGAGACATTCAGATTGCTCAAGAAGTCACCCAGATATACACAAACAGCAAATTGCAGGACCACCTTCACTTCTAAATAACAACTGCAAATCGCTTCTGCTGCTACCATATTGCTGCTGCATATTGAATATATTGCAAATCGTCAGTTCCACCACCAGTCTTCTTAGTAGGCACTCTCATTGCTCTAGTAAAATAGTTCTTATAGCCAACTGGGAACCTCTGGGATTAGGAATATAAATCCCACAACACAGTTGAAGAACATGCTTGCTCGGTCTTTCTGCAAGTCATTATTTGCAGAAAAGACACTGACTAAGGAGTTAAAGGATGCTGAAGAAGTCCTTCAACAACAGTCATGTCTATTTAAACTGCCTTTCATACAGCCTCTGAAATATATTGATTTATTCAGCATAGCAAATAAATTCTCTTCCAATGGCCTGAAGAGGATGCTTGTGGAACATGGCTATAAGGGAGCCTTTTTATTTCTTTGTGACTAGTTTTGAACCTTATTCAGAGCTTTAATAATGTATCTGAAATAAAAAAAAACCAAAACCAAACACATTTTTGCTTAATGTGTGCTGTGTGGTTCAGATAAGAAAAAAAATTATGTTACTTAGAATCATTCAAGCTGCCGTTATCATGTATGTATGTGTTGCATCATGCATTTCTGATTCACAGGTTCTCAGTAAAAAACCTCTTGGTGCCTCAGGCGAACCAGCTTTTGCTTTCTCATCAGCTAAATTTTTGAATTATTTTCTAAAGTGAAATATATGTATTTCACTGATGCTGGGCAGAACAAGTTTAGAATTTGGTCTATAAAGAAAATTTAAAAATATAAAATCATTTTAATGGATTAATCATTTTCAGCATTCTCTTTGGGAAATAAGTAACTGCAATAATGGGTTGGAGCTATTTAACAATCTACTTGGTTCCCTGTATTTACCTTGAAAGTCAGTCAGTCCGTGTTTCCCAATTAAGTGATTTGTACTATGTGTGAGGTCCAATCTGAGAAATTAGGGCCTAGGTTTAGATTCGTTGCAGCTGCCTTTATATAGCTAAGATATAGCAGAGATGGTTATGTCTGTGTGAGTCAGTCTGCATCTCCTGTGGTCAATGGTGAGACACAAATATTTCTAGGGCACAATTCATTTGTCCTTTAGGATGAAATTAATTTTACCCTGACAATACTTCATTATCTCTATTGATTGTAAGAGGAAGTTGGTGCAGACTGGTTTAGATAGGGATATCTGCTTTTGGTCAGGTGAGTCACACAGCATTAGAAAGGGACAGGAAAATTTTGTACAATCCTAGAAGAACTCTGAGTTTTCAACAGCTTTGCCTTTGCTGAATGGGTTAAAAATAAATAAATAAATAAATAAAGTTTCAGAAAATGTGCATACTTTAAGGAAAACAAAATCAATTGTCACATAAATGACTTGGGTATTCCCCTTTCAAGTTTTCTGTTTCTTTTCTTGAAGCTATACAGTAATATGAATTTTCTATTAAAGACAATTCGACCTTGTTCCAAACATAAAAACACAGAAAACATGAGCAGGTAAAGATTCTGGATATTAGAGATTTCTAATATTGAAGTAATTTTTCTTTTGATGGCAACTTCATAGGTTCTGCTTCTAGAGTTAAGCTGAATATCAAATTCAGCTTCATTCTGAACAAGCTTCTGCTTATTCAAAAGGATTACTCCAATATAACTCTGGGAAGTAGACTGGCGTGAAAACTAAATAACTGTTTTCTGTTACAACAGGATTTCCAGTCGGCTTTGCACATTGAAACTGCAGCACTACCAACTTCACAAATGAAAATTCAAATATCCAGAACAATATGCAGAGTTATAGCTGCATAATCTTTACAGATAAGGTGTTCTTACACAGTGCCACCTAATATTCAGGTGGTGAGGAAGCACAACTGTCTTCCCTTTGGAAACTGAGCAACCCATAAGATTGTTGCTCAGAGGCATCTTTTGGAAATCACATCACTGTGGAGAAAACCCCAGCTGATGTGGGCTGGCCCTTGTCCTCCCTGCCCAGTCCCAGCACCCTCCAGAGGAAACCAGTCACATCTTCATGTCAAACAGCTGTTGGTATTGGTGTCCTTTTGAGCATTTTGGTTTTCTTGTGGCTCTGACACATACTCATTATTTTCTGGGCTCTGCTTTTCTCTCTGTTTCAGATCAAAGGGATAAAAAGAATGAAAAGGTTATGTCAGAGCTCATTAAAGCAGTGCTTTTGCAGCATTATCTTGTGTGCCTCATGCTTTTACAAGGGTGTGGAGAAGAAACTGAGGACAAGGCTGGCTCAGATGTTGTTAGAAGAATGTCACTGTTGGAGAAAAACAGAACTGATGTGATACACTTCCATGCTGTTGATTTGGAGTGAATCTTGACAGTGTGTCTTGGTTTCTTTTTGGAACTGGCTGGCTTCAGAGGGCAACTGAAGACTGAGATAGCATGCACACAATTTGGGCATTTGAGGAAATAGACCTTTGAAGCAAAAGCAGCAGCAGCCAAAGGGACAAAACTGTTTGTCAGTTAGCTCCAAACGATGCTGCATCAAAGCTGTTTGGAAGTGCTTCTGGTCTAGGATTGTTCCACTGTGCCTGGGGACTCCCCTGACTGCTCTCCCTAATCCTCACTTTTCCCATTCAACTGCAAGACCCAAGAGAAGAAAGCAGAAGGTGGATGCGTGTGATGTAGTTGGTGTGGGCTCAAGAAACGGAATCACAGAATCATAGAATAGTTTGGGTTGGAAGGAACCTTGAAGATCATTTAATTCCAACCCCCTTGCCATAGGCAGCAACATATACTACTAGACCAGGTCACTCAAAGCCCTGCCCAACCTGGCCTTCAACACTTCTAGGAACAAAGCATCCACAACTTCTCTGGGCAACCTGTTCCAGTGTCTTCCCCTCATCACAGTAAAAAATGTATTCCTTATGTCTAATCTAAATCCACCTTCTTTAAAGCCATTCCCCTTTGTCCTATCCCTTTCTGCCCTTGTAAAAAGTCCCTCTCTGTCTTTCTTGTAGGACTTCTTTAAGTGCTGGAAGGCTGCTATTAGGTGTCCCTGGAGCCTTCTCTTCTCCACAGTGAACAACCCCAACTCTCTCAGCCTATCTTCATAAGAGAGGTGACCTGTCCCTCTTGTCATTGTCACGACCCTCTTCTACACTCGATCCAACAGGTCTATGTCCTCCTTATGTTGGGGACTCCAGAACTGAACGCAGTACTCCAAGTGGGGTATCATCAGAGAGGAATAGAGGGGTAGATTCCCCTCTCTGGACCTGCTGGCCACACTTCTTTTGATGCAGCCCAGGATTTGGTTGGCATTCTGGGCTACAAGCACACATTGCCAGCTCATCTTGAGCTTCTCATAAACAAACAGCACCAAGTCTTTCTCCTCAGGGTTGCTCTGTATTTGTGCTTGGGATTGCCCCGACCCAGGTGCAGAACCTTGCACTTGGCCTTGTTGAACCTCATGAGATTCAGATGGACCCACTTCTCAAGGTTTTCCAGGTCCCTCTGGATGGTATCTCTTCCCTCCAGCATGTCAACCACACCACTCTCCTTGGTGCTGTCTGCAATCTTGTTGAGGGCAAACTTGATCCTGCTATTTATGTCATTGATGAATATATTGGACAGTACTGGTCCTAGTAAAGACACCTGAGGCAAACCACTTGTCACAGATCTCACTCTGGAAGTGACCATTCAACCAATTCCTCATCCACTGAACAGTCTATTCATCAAATCCATGTATCTCCAATTTAGAGATAAGGATCTTGTAGGAGACCATGTCAAAGGCCTTACAGAAGTCCAGATAGACAACATCCATAGCTCTTCCCTTGTCCACTGTTGTAGTGATTCCATCATAGAAGGCCACTAGGTTGGTCAAGCAAGACTTGCCCATGGTGAAGCCATGCAGGCTATCTAAAATCACCTCCCTGTCATACATTCAGCTGTACATATGCAAACTCTGCCTTTAGAACCACAGAGTAGTTCCTGAACTATCTGATTTACAAATAAAGATGTAGCTTCAGGATCCATGGCTGTTTCTGCTTTCTATTTGTTGCACTGTGGTTGCACATAGATGTTAGTTACAGTTATGGTCTTGAGCCCTGTGATACAAACGCCTATGAACAAAATAAAAATTCCACAGAACTTTCTAGAACCCTCCCCCCCCCCCCCCCAAGAAAAAAAACCAATAATAACAGAAGGTATGTTAAATTGCACTTTCCCTTCCTCCCATCGTAGGACTTAGAGAGGCAAAAGAAGACATGTCCTGGCTTTCAACATAGGAGGTTCTTCTCCCCCACCTCAAATGAGTTTTATGCTCAGAAATGTTGATCTTGACTCCCAAATCATCCAAGTCACAGTTTAGGAAATTTTCTATAGCAATTCATCCTCCCGGTACTACATTTTTGGGACACAGGTACAGTGTGATTTGAGCATAGTGCAAAGGTGTCTAAAGTAGGTAAAGCCAAAGCTGGTAAGTCTGCCAAACAAAATGGGAATTTGTTAGGTTGGGGGTGAAGACCGTCTAATTATGGTAGTGTGATGCTTATGAGAAGCCATGCTCTGTGTCTTTTTGTTCTGTTTCTGGGGTATCTGCTGTGGGACAGACCCCAGTTATGGTGTAGCTGTGATATGGTGGTCTCCTGAGAGTCTTAAATCCATTCTCCGCAACATACCCTATTTGAAAAGATTGTTTGTGAACATTTTGGGTTTTTTTCTGAATTGTATCAATTTCTTACCAGCCACACTTATTGTGTAATTTGGTCTTCTATCAGTTCCGTTTTCTTTGAACACAATACAGGTATAAGAGGAGACATGATTTTCTAAGGGAAGAGATATGAAATTGCCTGTCAAGGTCCCTCTGGATGGCATCCTTTCTCTCCAGCACGACAACCGCATCATTCAGATTGGTGTCATCGGGAAACTTGCTGAGGGTGAACTCAATCCCACTGTCCATGTCACTGACAATGTTGAACAGTACTGGTCCCAGTACCAAGCAGTGATTCAAACTGTTAATCCACAAGCATCAACAAGAGAAAGGAAAACAGGGTAACCAGAAGAGAAAGTCTGAGCGAAAGGAGCCCTTTGGATCCTTTGGAGCCTTCTAGTGGGTATATCACTGCTGACTGCTCAGCCTTTCTGTTGGCTGTAGAAGGTGCTGGAATTGGAAGGTAAAATAATCCAGAATATTTGCTCCATAGCCAGACTGCCTTATCCCAGAAAAATGCAGAGGGTGGGTAATCCCACTTTCACCACACTTCTTTAGCTTTCTCTATTCAACAGCAGTTCAAGAAAAAAAACAGATGAGAAAATTAATGAATTAATTAACTAAAACCCTTAGTCATGAAACAGTGGAAATGGGGTGGTCACATGGGAAATAGCAATAAAAATAAGCTTCACAGAAAAACTCCAATTTTTATATTGAAAAGTCAAGTGAATGCACAACAAATAGACATCACACACACACACAAGATAGTCATAAGGTAACTATTTCTGAAAACAGCATATGCTGAAGCACTCACATTTTTGAGTAATTTTCAGTTTAGTCATGCAGAGGTGACCAACTGTGAAACTAATTATAGAAATTTAAAGAGCACTGACACTTGTGTGAAAATGAAAGGAGTGATGTTGTAAGAGTGGGCAAAAAAGCTGAGGTGATCTGACTTATCTGAGTGGAAGAACCAGCCTCTTCATTTTGGTGGAAGAAGATTAAATAAGCTTGATAAGTCACCAGAGATAAGATGATATTTTGAACAAAACACACACATGCACAGATAAACCTGGGGAGTTTCAGAACAGACTCTTGACAAAAAAATCAGAATTTGCCCAGAAAAAATGATGCTCTACCACTAACTCCATGGAGGACAGACAAGGCTCTAGCAGTGCTGATGTTCTGCAAGGGAATCCAAAATACTTAAAAAAAAAAGAAAAATCAAAGTCAGAAAATAATGGAAAATCAGGCAGAGCTCAAAGTCAGAATTCCCACTAAATGGCATATAGAAGTGTAAAGTACCTAAGATTTTTAAAAGATGCAGGAACTGCAATAGATTAGACTTCTTTGTGAGAGTTTGCTTGTGAAGTCAGAGTTTGCACAGCATGGACGAAGAGGATGCCAGCAGCATCATTAGTTCAGATGTTTTTTTCAAAGCAAGAACAGACAAAACTGCAGCAGAAAATCCCTAAGTGATCAACCAAAAAGTAAATGTATAATTTATTAATTCTAAATTGAACAAGGGTCTCAGAATTATGTCACCCTGTGCATGGTGGAGCAGGGGGTAGCTGTGTTCTGGGCAGCTTTTCCCTCGTTCCATGTTTACAAAGGTATGTGCTACACTGGGCAGTGTTATTGAAAGGCAATCATTCTTCCTTCCCCCCCAGCAGTAGACCTTTGGATACATAAGTGGTGCCAAAATGCTATTAGAAACAGTGAATTTGGCACAGAACAAAAAGCCACAAACCTTATGATTAAAACTTTGCACTTTAGGGAACTTACTCCCCAAAGGGAACATGAAAACTAAATATATGGGTAAATAATGAACTGGAAAAGTTACAAGTTACACTTACACTGTGTGTGTATATGTGTGTGTGCGTATACATTAATTTTCAAGTGGAAACAAGCCTCTGGTCTCATCAGGGTATGAACTGACTGGGAATTCAGGGCATCAAAGCAAATGAGGATGGGTTAATTTATAAGAAATAAAAAACTCTCAGTAGGATCAGGAATGAAACTGGCAGAACTTAAATGCCCTGGAGTTAATGAGTTTAAGAGCTGACAATATGAGTGTACTTAATAGTAGGACAGGAGAATAAATAAAAAAAAAAAAAGATACAGCCTTTCATCTTGTGTATATACGCTCAATGTAACAACATGAATTTGCACAGTTCACATTTAACATTCCCATTGGGAAACTCTGGCTCTGCCTGTTGTTCTATTACATAGGAGTTGTGACTCTTCCTCAAATCCAAATTCACCTGCTACACAAGCAGTTTAAAAGTAAATATGCCAGCAGGGAGTATTAAGCATTTCGAGAGCTCCTAAATACCATCCTCAGCTGGCACAAGGGCAGGTTGGTCTTCATAAGATCTATGCGGGTCAGGCACATGGAGGGCAGGACAAGGGACACCTTAGTTCCTTTGCAGCTATTATGACCTTTGCTCCTCCAAGAGGTGGGGTACAGTTTTTGACCTCAAGCATGTTTTATGGGGCTTGATGTATTTAAGGCTGCTCTAAAGCTTTCTCTTCAGTTCATGGCATAGGCCTGTTTACAGCTTCACACTACAATTTGGATTGTATTAGGGACCTGAAGTGTTTCACAGGAAAAGAAAATGTGTTTTTGATGGGATAGTGCTGCTGTATAGATGAAGTTTTGAAGAAAACAAGACTAATGGCTCTAAGGTCTCTGCAGTGACTGAGGTGCTGTTCTGGTATAAAACAACCAAGATTGTAAATCCTTGAGGGATGGAAGTAAAGTGCCTGAGAGCAAAATGAAAAAAAAATGGTACAAAGATGTTACAAGACTTAGTATCTGGACATTAATAAGG
The DNA here is from genome assembly GCF_023634155.1 of Falco peregrinus. Taxonomy (NCBI): domain Eukaryota; kingdom Metazoa; phylum Chordata; class Aves; order Falconiformes; family Falconidae; genus Falco; species Falco peregrinus. Next base: position 55,929,353 of record NC_073727.1, read on the forward strand.
CAGACATGATTCAATAAATATAAATTTCAAAAGTCATGCACATGGGAAAAATAATTTAATCTTTACATGTGGAATGAGGGACTGAGCTGATTGTTATGGCTGAGGAATTAAATCTTGGTATTATAACACATTTTCCTTTGAAAATATCAGCTGTACTCTGCTTAATGATCAAAACCCAGTTGGAAAACTACGATTTATTAAGAGCAGAATATAGGACAAAACAGAGAATGTATGACATATAAGCTACTTTGTAATGTCAATCATCAATGTCAATAATATTATAATATATACTGACATAAGGTAATGGCATCTGACTATATTGGTTTGGCTTGTGATCTGGTTTGATCTCTGCAGAATTATACAGCAAGACTAGAAAATTTGTAAAATGTTAGCAGACCTGTTAAAAAGCATTGAACAGCTAAATAAGCAAGCTGGAAGATAATTGTTTGGTCTTCAGCCTGCAAAAAGAGCTGAGGGTATTGAAAGAGATCTGGGACTGAGGTCAGTTAGGTTACAAACAGCACAGAGAAGATCAGTTACTCAGTGTCTATTCCAGGACAAAGCTGGAGAGAGTTGGACATTAAAACAAGATAGCAAGTAGCAGGTTTAAGGAGGTCTTCACATGAATGCAGAGATTTAGTGGAAATCCCTATCACAAGATGCTAGCTAGAAGTTTATGCACCTTTAAAGTACAGTTGGACAAACTCAGAAGAGGAGTTCCTTGGGATTCTTAAATACAAATAAATTACCTCTGTTTTAGAAGGTCTTTGAGCTGAAAATTACTGATCTCTGGGAGAGTACTGTGGAGAGGCATCACATGCACTTGCTCTCTTGCCTTATATTTTTTTCAGACATCCAGTTATGATCACTACTGAAGACAAAGTTCAGGGCTCGATGGTCCATTTTGGTCTGATCCAAAATGGATATTCTGTGTTTTTTAAGATCCGCAGATGGATAGCAAGTAAGACTGGGGCCTTAACAACTTGATTTCACCATCATGCAATGAAATACTACAGGGTAGGGGGAGGAGAGGTAGTGGGAAACACCCACTGCATTGTGTAGATCTTTTCATCTGAACTATTTGTTTACACTCCCCTTATAGTCAGTGCAGATCAGTAAATACAGCCTATGGAGTTTAAGCTGTGATTCATCTGGTCGAAAATCATTCTCTGTTCTAAGAGGAGATGCGTTCCAAATTCAACGGATTGACTAGCTCTGAGCTGATGTAAGCTGCAAGTGATATGTTTAGACAGAGAAACTTATATTGTAGATGACTCAGTCAGTCAATTGAACTTTGAGACCTCCTAGACTAGCAAACTGGAAATAAATGTGTGCCTAACATAACTAGGATAACTTGGTAGCATGACTAGGTAAAGACGTTCAAAAAATAGAGTATGCAATTTTGTTCCAGAGAACAAAAAATGCAATTACACAGATGTCTATCTTCTCTCACAGACGTCCAGAGCTATGACAGTAAGAATAAAATCTAGTTGTTTTTAAAACTCTGAAAGCATAGCATTTTATCTTATATTTGTTACTATGAAATGAGGTAACCTGAGCATCAACAGTTAGGACACTTGGAGTGGGAGGAGCTCCAATATACTTGAATAAAGAAGGGAACTTGGCTTTGTTATGCTTGTAACTTTAGGAAGATAATGTTAGAGCTGATGAAAAGTACTTACTACATCAGGGAAAAGGGCCTGGCAATTCTATCCCTTCCTGAGGTTCAGGAGTACGAAGACTATATTGCAGCTATCTATAAACTGTGTGAAATTCCACTGTTAAGGATTTCTCTCTCAGCAGACAGGTGAATTTGACCACATTGTTTTACAGGGGCTTACATTATATATGGTCGATCAGAACAAATAGAGACGTTCAGAGCAGCAAGTCACTATTTATCCTCTCCAACACTGCAGAACAACACATTCAAATCTACAGAGCAACATGCTCTCCAAGCCACTTCTCCTTAGGAAGCATATCCAGAACAGAAACTTCACTTACAAACAGGTAGGTAGACAGGCTTAATGCAACCTATTTTATGCAAATTAAAGTATAAGTCAAAGTAGAAAGTGTTTCCAGCTAATAGGAGGCATCTTTTGGGAAAATGACAGTGGACTTATGCCTGCTTTTATTATGGGGAATCTAGGGTACAAAAAAGAGAGTCCAAAACCAAAATAATGGATTTTTTTTTAAAACTTGTTAAGTCCCACTTATCTGAACACTCAAAAATGGGCAGTATTGAATTTGTGATGGTTCATTTGCAGGGGGGAAAGAAAGCTGTGTTGCAAATTATATTATTTTCGCTGGAAAACTAAAGATATTATTGCTTCAGAACTTCTCATCTTTAAAAACATACTGCAACAGAAAAGAAGAGATCATCTCTTTTCAGGTACTTTATGGGTGTTCAGATTAAGGGCTTTTTCTTAGAACAATCACAAAACTAGACCTGCAAACCAGGAAAGGATCTATTGCATTTGCCTGCCAATGCGATAATGTGCCTAAGCCTAGATGGCCTTATCATCACAAAGGACCATGGTTGGTCATGTTACATCTATGTACCTAGGGAAGTCAAATAAATAATTCCAGACTAAATTAACATAATTTTCATGAGAATAAAATTTAGCTCATTGTCTTAGCAACAAAGAAGAGGTTGAAAACAAGGCAAGGATAGATTGAAGTCATATATGCATGAAATTTTCCACATTGTCTCCAGAGTAAAGATCTTTTAAACTATTATGTATCCCCCATAATTCTCCTCCAGGCTTTTTTCCTGTTAAAGATAATGCTGCAGCTCTAGCTGATGTCAGTTCTAATTTTTAGTTTCTTGTCTGTTAGAGTTACTGCAAATTTTCTAAACTCAGAACTTTTCATTCTGTAGTTTTTTACTAACCTCACAACAGCTTTCAACATTGTATTTGCATAAAAATATGTGATTTGGAGTTCTTATCATATTAGACATAGAAGTCATGCCCATAATTGTTTTATGTTATAATCTATTAATCATACAGGGATGCTTAATGCAACAGGAGCATCATGTTGTCCCCAGGAGCGTTACATTAGTTGCACTCATGGTAAAGGTGTATAATACCTGCTTTATTTTGTTAGAAACACTTTAATGTAACTTTCTATGAAAATGTAGCCCTACTGAGTATTGATGCTGCTGTGGAGCATTCAAAATATTTTTAATCTTATGCATAAGCATAACCTCCTGCCACCACTGCCTCCATTGCCCTTACATAAGTCTGTAAAGGGACCATTAAAAATCCATTAAGCTTGTTAGTTTGCACAGCTTTCAGGGAATCTAGCTGAAAGTTTTGCTATTTCAACACTTACGGGCTTCTAATAAATACAGCAATCTTTGAGCTGTAAGGGTTTACTGGAATGGCCCATTAAGTGAGAGTTTTCTAGGGGGGATTACATCTGGGAGAATGAGGGGAGATCAGAATTGTAATTATACAAATGGGTTTTGCTTTCTTCATTTTGTTTGTTTTTGTTTTTTGGGTTTTGTTTTTTTTTTTTTAAAGTTATTTCTGTTATCTCAAGAAGCCCAAAAGAAAACGTTAAAGAGTAAAAGGATGGTGTCATGATTAAGGTATTTATAAGAGATTTAGGAAACTGGTTTCAAGTATTTGACTTTAGATTTCAGAAAAAAATAAAACACTTAAGAACTGGTCTGGAAGTGTTCAATATCTAAAAAAGTTTTGTCTAGTTAAACTAGAGCAGCAGCTGTCAAGATCTCTTAGAATCAGGCATTTTTCACTTCTATAATACAGAGTTAATAATACTTCTGTTAGCCTCCTGTCTATTTGCGTATTAAACTTTTTAGGGTAGGGGCAGGCTCATTTATGACCTCTAGTTTCTCATATGATTCTAAAGAAATATTAATAAGGAAAAATATGCCTGTCTGGAAGATCTTTTCACTTGCTTCATTGGTATTCACATAGAAGACTGTCTTAAAAAATCAGTGGATACTCATTTCAACAGCACATGCAGCTATACTTGTTCTCTCTGGCCATTTAGTCTTGCATTTTAACATGATTTTTTTCATTGGCAATCACTGCCCTTGCATTGTGAAAGAGGATTCATAAAGACTCATTGCAAGCTATTGTGAGGGTAGATTGGTTCCTCCATATGAGGTCTAGGATTTGAATTGTTTGTTATTTCTGGGAAGGCATTAAATTCCTGAGACAGCATTGAGCTGCTTATGGGAATATGTAGTACTTGACTAGAATAGTAAGGTTTCACATACTTTTTGTTTGGAAAGTGCTATCAATCTCTAACTTTAGCATGCATAAGAATATGGTTAATGTTTTCCAACTTTAAAAAGAAATACAATTATTTGTATTTGGTGTTTTCACATAGCTGAATACTTCTGTGTTTTGCAAAAGGAACTTGAGATTTGTCATAAGTACAGTTCTGGGGTCAGGAAGATGCCTTTTACTCTTCTCATGTCTTCAATCCATTCAGGTTTGGCTGAATTGTAAGCTGCCAAAAATCATTATTCCCCATCTGTGCTTTCCTCACTAGAGCTTGCTAGAGGCTGTCTGCTAAAATTCGTCAGCCTTCTATCAGTCCTGCCCATGCACCAGCATAGCATCTCGTTTAAGTATGCCACAAAGATGAAGCTCCAGATGGGATCATGCAAAACTGGTTCTCTTCCAGCTGCTCTTTCCTCATTTAAACAATACTGTGGGTTCATACGGAAGGGAGATTGGGCTGATAATGACAAGACCATAAGTTCAAGTTTTACTTTTTTTTATTAAGTTGCTTCCCTTAAATCTGTGCCTTTCTCACATCTTATTATACCTCATCTAAAAGTTGCACAATCTGGAGAGTGATCTCTAATGTGGAGCAGCCAGGATGAAGCAATGCTGTTCTGTCAAAAGAACCCGCCAAGTCTTAACAAGTCTTGAGCACTTTACTGTGTTGTCTATGCAATGAGACTGCTCATGCATATATAACCTTAAGTGCAAATTTCAAACCTTCAGGTCTGATCATCTTACTAAAAGGGACTTTTTTTCTAAGGTGCAAAAGATAGGCAGTGACTTACTGTCTTTTCACATGCTTGTAGGCAATTCGGAGACCTGAAGAACATTTAAGTGGACAAATGTGTGCATGCAACTTTAATTTTCCCATGTACTGATTGTTGAATGCTTGATGTTGCAAATGTAGTAGCATTGATTGGAAGCCTCACCTAAAATACAATATATTCTAGGCCTACCTATGCTGCAACTGATTTTGAATATAACACATTCCCCTGAACAATGTCCTCTGCAAGGCAAGTACGTATATGTTGCCAACTGACAACATTTTTGTCACAGCACGGCCAACCAAGGGACACGGTCTGTTCAGCTGAAGTGAAGCTGAATACAGAGAACACTGAGGCAGCAGGGAGCAGAGGAAAATATTTACATGTTCAAGGGAGTACACAAAATGACTCAGGAATCATTTCCATCCTTTTTCTTCTGCACTTCCATGAATATAATTCCTGCTTGGATGTGAACTTGCATCGTGTTTTACACCCTACTCAGTAAAAAGGCAGGAATCTATATTTATGGGAATGGTTTCATTTCCTATGGTATTCTCTGGTGCACAACACTGCGCTGGGAGCCTGATGGATCTAAGAAACTGTGGTAATGGGAGCTGACAGTGATGGATAGTTGAAAAACCAAGAAACACACGACTGATCAAAAGAGGGTGCTGTTATTCTGGGATGGTCTTACATCATCTGTGCCAGAGCACGGGCAATGCCTCAGCAAAATTCTGGAAGATGCTGCCTTTCAGCACAGATGTAATATTAAAGACTTGGCTATTGGTAATAGTAATTAAGAGACAATAGCACTTTTCACAGTGAGACAAAGATTTCTGCATAAACCTGCATTTGGCCATTTGTGTTCTGTGGACAGAAGCTCCCATATCAAATGAAATTATGGAATTCCTTCCTTCCCTAGCCTGCAGCAAACTACTGTGTATTGCTGCTCTACAATACTGAACAGCTGTTCTCGTTCATCCTACAGGCAATTGCATGTGAAAAGATAATAAATCACCACTTTCCTAATCTTGAAAACACGTATGCATATTTCAGTCATAGGAACCACACTAAGTGAATCCACACAGCTAAATAAAAGACTGCAAGGGAGCAAAGACAGTCTCTGACCCCTGGTGATTTATATTGCTTAGTCGTTCTAACTCTCACCAAGAAGCCAGGCTGCAGACTCCGAAGACTGCTCCTCCAAGGCAATGAGGATGAAACTGCATCAGGTTCAGTACTCCCCACCCCACATCATCCTTCAGTACTATCCCCACAGCCTTTGCACCTTCAAATATCCACTGCCATGCAATGTCCAAGAGGTTATCTTTACTTCTGTGCAATAAAAGTATTGTGCTGCTGGGCTGAAACAGATCTCATGTTATTTCTGACACCTTGTAGTGAAAACCACGTAAAATCATAATTATGTTTTAAGGCCACACAAGGCATCACTGAGGCCCTGAGATGGTCCAGGGACAAGTGATGTGGAGTTTTGCCATAATGCCAGTCTGCTCAAGAGTAAGTCAGTCCTAAGCATTGTAACAGTGAGTCACTTTAGCACTGTCCTGTCACTCTATAGCTACATCTACCCATTGGCTACTTCTATAATAATAAGCAAAACAGCTGAAGGACCACTCTGATTGTAATAATAAAGCATAACTCACATCTGCAAAGCTAAAGCCCACTTATAAAATTTTTTTGACAGTTTTGGGTAGCCAAGAATATGTTAGAATCCCCTTACAGCAGTACTTACAATCTCACTATATGGATAATTGGATGATTGTGGGGTAGTCCCTCAGCCTAGGCACTTTTATGTTTTGGTAGCACAGATGTAGCCACTGAAGCCAATGTGTGTCAACAGAGGGGCTATTCATATACATAGAGCTATGCCAGCAATGTTTTTTTTTGCCTCTGGGAGTAATATGTTTGAGAAAATTAAGAAAGACTGAAATTTGCTGAAGAAAAAAAGGGATTCAGTGGAAATCGGATACTATAATATTTGATTAATAAAATGTGCAAGGCAATATTTTCTGGCTCTGAAGCCTAGTGACACAGCACAACTTCAACTGCACAATAAAATATCCTTATCCTCACAAACACCACTGGAATAGTCCTATCCATGCCACACTTAGAACTTGCCCCAGTGTTGAATGGGAGTCTGCTGGTTCATCCTATCAAAAACTGGGTCAGGGTGGCCTAACAATTTATCAGGTGAACAGTCAGGTACTGTTGCATGGGCCTTATCCCTCACCCTATTTATGTGACTATTACAGGTATACTTTTAGGGGGTTAGGGATCTTGGTGTTGGTCAGATAAAAAAAAAGATGATTTCCAGAAATATAATCTAAAGATTATTTTTTTAAATGCTAAGATTATGTTCATATTTGAAGAGAAATACAAAATAAGTCTGTGAGTATATGTGTGCTTCTTACTGGTGCAATATGTAGACTCATTGCTCATCTACTTTCCTGTATCATAACCAGCAGAGGGTACATGAGGTATTTCAGAAAAAAACGTGAAAGGTCTTTCAGAAAAATGCTACCAAACCTTGGATGGGGTGAATATATCTGAATCCTGGTCTTACAAGTAGTTTTGTCAGTTCAGAAAGTGTGCCCTGTTATTGCTGACTTTGCTGTTCATTGACAGTTATCTGTGCATATTTAAAATTTCTGTTTTAATTCTGCTAACCTCTTAGCCTCCTCTGGCAAGAGGATGTACTTAGTCCTGATCAATAACAGGTTAATTTGCTTTGTAGTTGGTTTTGTGTGTTTTTTTTTTTTTAAATGTGAAACATTGTGACCTGCTCAGATTGTCTACAAAAAGTAACACAGTAACTTCCTGATGAAGGCAAAACCTTCTTTGCCACCTGTTAAAGTATTACGCATCATTCTGAAAGTTGGTATTGGGCACAGTATTGAACAGCAGCCATAGCTGCCTCATGGAGGAAATCTCCAGGCAGTGAGATTCTCATTGACCATAACTCATGATCTAACCTTCTGTAGATGGAATATTTACTCTAGCATTTTAATTCCGATTAGAAGTGTGCTCACCACACTTTGGTTCTCACAAAGGAAATAAGAAATGGGTTATTTGAAAAAGGAATGGGCTTCAGATTAAGGAGAATACAGTCCACAGGCAGACTATTTTTGAGGCCAGTTCTTTTTAATATCTTTATCGATGACCTGGATGAGAGGATCAAGTGCACCCTCTGTAAGTTTGCAGACGACACCAAGTTGTTGGGGAGTGTTGATCCGCTGGAGGGCAGGCAGGCTCTGCAGGGGGATCTGGACAGTCTGGACCAATGGGCCGAGGCCAGTTGTATGAGGTTCCACAAGGCTCAGTGCTGGGTCCTGCCCCTGGGTCACACCAGCCCCACACAACACTACAGGCTGGGGCAGAGTGGCTGGAAAGCTGCCTGGTGGGAAAGGGCCTGGGGGTGCTGGGTGACAGCTGGCTGAACATGAGCCAGCAATGTGCCCAGGTGGCCAAGAAGGCCAACAGCACCCTGGCTTTTGTCAGAAACAGTGTGGCCAGCAGGACCACGCCAGTGGTAGTCCCCCTGTACTCAGAACTGGTGAGGCTGCATGTGGAATCCTGTGTTCAGTTTTGGGCCCCTTGCTGCAAGAGGGATATTGAGGTGCCAGATTGTGTCCAGAGAAGGACAACAAAGTTGCTGAAGGGTCTAGGAGAAAAAGTCTTATGAGGAACAACTGATGGAACTGGGGTTGTATAGTCTGGAGAAGAGGAGACACAGAGGGGACCTTATTGCTCTCTACAACTACCTGAAAGGAGGCTGTAGGCAGGTGGGTGTCAGTCTCTTTTCCCAGCTAACCAATGATGGGACAACAGGAAATTGCCTCAAGTTACACCAGGCGAGGTTTAGCTGGTATATTAGGAAATTTTTTCACAGCAAGGGTGTTCAAGCATTGGAACAGGCTGCCCAGGGAGGTGGTAGAATCACCTGGAGGTGATTTAAACACCTATAGGCAGTGCTTAGGGACATGTTTTAGTGATGAATTTGGCAGTCCTGGGTTAACTTGATGATCTCAAAGGTCTTTTTCAACCTAAACAATTCTATGATTCTACAGCCAGTCCAAATAAAACTCCCTGAAACCCTGTGCACAGTGTGGATGTAGGTCCTCACACTTGACAAGCCCATGCTTGTTTGTGCTGCATTGATTATGTAGGCATAGTCATAACAGGATTGGAAAATCTCTGGCAAAAAAAAAAAAAAAAAAAAAGTTTTATCTGGGAATGACATGAAAAAGTCCACAATGAGTTCAATTTAATAGCAGTTATTTTAGAAATCAAGCAAAAGTAGCTTGCCTGACAGGCATCTTGTAAATGTCCCAGGTTTCTTGAAAACTCATATATGTGGATACCAGTTGGTTTTGCTGAAAAGACAAGACTATGAAGCTTCGTGTCACTGAGGCAGCCAAGCAGGGAGATTGCTTCTAATCCAGAAATCCCAGGGCTTTCAGAAAATGTGCCCAGGTTCAGCCTCTCAGAGTGGATTGTCATTGTATTAAGAACCTTTGGACTACTCCTGTCAGTGAGAATTTTTGGGATTTGTTCTGAATCAAAACTAAACTAAGTTTTGAATATCAAAACCTGATGATATGATTAAATCCTCTGTGAAGAACTGCCTTTCCCCTAGCAATTCTGATTATAAAATTGTGAATATGAATAATGATTTTAATTCAGGTCAGAGATAGTTGCATTAGTAGAGCTGTGCAAAGATTAATACTCCATCTACAGTAAGTTCTACTTGTGCTTCAGTTTCACAAGCGTGATACTCACATACTAAATTTTAAAGATTCCCACTCCTCCAAAACAGGATAAAAATATCTGATAGTCAATTTAAGATATTCATTTCACATCTCACAAACACATGACCTCTGCAAAGCCCTTTGTTTCAGCTGAAAGGTGCTTCTGTTTGCTCTACCTCACGTTGAAGCTGGTTGCCTCTCCAAAGGGTCTGATCCCTGTAGATTATAAAAAGAATAGATTTGAAAGACGCTTACAATTCATTTAATTTCAATTCCTTTACTTTCTTTCATCCAATATTCTAGATAAACAAACAAATGAGGTAATCATTTCAGTGACTATATAATTTTCATTTTCTGCTCAGTACGCACAAAAGCCAAAGCCATTTTTCTTTAAACACCATTTTTTTTCCTCATAAATTGTAAAGTAGAAAGATCTGCTCATGTCTTTTTTAAGTTCTGCATCTATTACATACAAACTTGGCTGCTTTAAGGGACATAATGAAAGTATATTGTTTTCTAAATATATCCTCAGAAAAAAAGAAAAAAAAAACACAACAAAAAAAAAGAAAACAAAAAAACCCACCAAAATATCCTGATCCAATTAATTCTCACCTTTGGAACATTTAATTCTGGAGCCAGAACAGTTTTCTGTTCTTTTCTGCAAATTTTCTGTCAATGGAATATAAAATTTGTGTCAACCACATTCAACCATATGTTAGATTTTGACAACACAGATTTCTGGGAGAACTTTGGGTTCCCCGTAACACCCCTAATGGTTCAGGGTCCTTTCTAACGGCTTTTGTGAGCCTATAAAAAACAACCCCGATAAATCAGTAGGCTGATTGGATGATTCTAATGCCATGTTACAATACTGATGCCATCTGTGTTATGAAATTTTTCAGACACTCCAATCATTAACACAGCTCCACTATGGGAGGGGTTTAAGCAAGCAGGAGGAAAGAAACAATACCTGCCTCAGAGAGCTGATAAATCTTCCTGTCTCCTTCCCACACATGCACTCTGATGTGGATTAAAATGTGTTTCTCTGACTCTCAAAGATAGTAATGATTAATGACTGCAAATAACAGGCACATTGTTTGCCACACACTTTAGACTTCTAAAATGTGGATTAAATTTCCTGTTTTTTCACAATTATCAATCGGGGGGTGGTGGTGGGAGAACAAATAACCCCTCCCTGTTTACTCTTATTTGGTATTTAGTTAGATTTAGAGGGTTAAATCTATTCAGTTTTAAAAGAAGAAGAAAAGAGAGGATTTGATTGTTCATGACATTTTGTTCAGAATCAATCATTGTCAGCTCAGGTCAGACTGATTTACTATGAGCCTGCCATAGAAAAGATTTGCCACAAATGGCAAGGCTCTGAGCTGTTTCCACCGCACTGAACATAATGATGGATTTATCGTTGCAATCAAGATGGTAAAACAGCATGGTCCCCAGAGTCGTGCACCAGGCAAATTGATCACAACAGCCCTGAAGTTATATAAGGGCTTTGTTTATCTGGTCTCAGTCTGCAAGAGTAGTAATCCAACTTAAGATAAGACACTCTGATCTTTACAGAAGTTTGGACAGGTTTTATCTCCTAAACCAGTATACAGCAGAATTGTCCCTGTTGAGGAGCAAAACAACTAGCCATTAAATATATACATATATATTTTTAAAATAAAAAGTAATCTGAGAGAAACAGAAATAATAAATACTCTTATTATTGATATTCTAATATGATAGTATTGCCATAATCTGTAATTGAGTTAATATACTGTAATAATTCAGTGAGAAAGTGAATAATATAGGAGCAAGAACATTTGTTTTAATACGTTACCTTTCCATTACAGTCATTCTTTCTTAATTCAGTGAAGAAATGTCAATGTTAAACTCTCAGGTCCCAATAAATTATAAAGCTAGAGGGATATATTAACCCCTCTGCAATAACACAATGGCAAACTGGGCTTTTACCTATGCAGAAAAATAAAGTCAGCCTGTGGCTTGTGTTTCTGGAATCATATTTCAAAGGGGAGAAAATAGTATTTCTTCTCTTTGATAGTGAGCAAGCTTTGGAGAGAGGAAGGGATACTGTGGACAAAGGAGAGGAACCACCGAAAACTACTGATGGGGCATCACCTGGGAAGGCTCTAGCTTGTGACTCAGCCCTGCAGACTACTGCTCATTTTCCTGAAATTCCTGGACCTATACAAAAAAACTTGAAATAGAACCTGAGAAAGAGATCTCTCCAGTGGGATGAGTCTGAAGACCAGAGTGCCGTTATTTGGTGGGGTCGTCCAGGAATACTGAACTTTCCACAGCCTGGCCTTTTCACATCTGTGTACAAAGCCTTATAATCATTCCTCAGTCACATGACAGAGACTTCAGAAACTAATTTTGACCTGCAGTCAGCCAAGGAACACAACTGGCCTTTTAGTTTCACATAAAATACAGCTAGGTGTTCTTTGTCATTGGGCTGGACATAGAAAATAAAAATTGAGTGGAAAAGTCAGAATTTAGCATATCTGTAAAATAATGAAGAATTTGGGAGCATTCTATAGATTCTAAAAACAGAATTAAGCTACAGTTGATCCTCAGAAATAGCTATGAAGGAATGTAATATGCTCCCACATTGAAAATTCCTTAAATTACATTATAAATTCTCAGGAGCAGGGAATGTATTTGTATGTTTATTTGACAGTATCCATAACGATATGAACTAATGAACATAGATTAGTTTCTCTATCTTAATTTTGAATTTAAAATAAGTTGATTAAATAGTTTCCTATTTTGAAGCATGGGTGTATCTTTATAATGCTTGATTGTGTAACTGGTAAAAAGTTCTGTTGCACTTTATTGATTCACTTTGGGCTTGAATATAATCTAAGCTATAATTCATGGGCAATAAGGATTATAAAATGGCTATACAGATTTGAAAATAGAATAGCAGACCACCTAGAAAATAAAAAAGTTTAATTCAGAGACCTACTGGATTCTTCAGGGATTCGTTTTGTGCACTGAAAGAGAGGCGTTGTTCTCTCTTTTCACCTAACTATTCTTTTCAAGGCACTCACACACAGACATTGGCAACATTGTTTGACACAAAATGCATTCAGGCAAATTTACTGTCAACCTAGCCTTCAAGGTATACAGATACACATATACAGGAATATATAAAGTGGAAGTAAAGTAGACCTGTTTTGCATTATTTTGATAATTTTTTTATTGTGCAAAAGCAGAAGTTTAACAAAACAAAACAAAAATGTAAAAAAGTAATGTTTTTTAAAAAACCTTTCCCATTAGTAAGATGAAATAAAATATTAGGAGCCCATCTTTTCATAAGAATAGTTTTCTTTTGGAGGTTCTCCTCATGCTTTAATGAAAAATGCAAAAAATTCCTTTTCAAATTTAAAATCTCTACATTTTCCAGAAAGCTGAATTCCACCTTTTTCCCAAAAGCCTATTAAATAGAACATGTTCCTTATTTACAGTGAAGCCAACCTGGGTTGAGCCCATTTGTGAAGATTTAAATACCTTCTAAAGGCCTGTTTCTTTCCAAGACAGATGGACTTAGCTCTGTGAATTCAAAGTGTTTCTACCCTCAGATGGTCTCCCACATCAACAGGAACTGGCAGCCCCCTGCCATTGACCTTGTGACAGCAGAGGGTGGCTGAAACAAATACATGGCCAGCCGTAAACCTCCTCAGCTATGGTTCCCCCACAGGGCTGGTTCTTCACAGTTCTGTTTAGATTGCATTATCTGATTTTGTAGTAATGCTGATCTTTCACAATGGTAACTTTCAGAAAAGAGTACTGGGGTAGTGAAAATACCCCAACCACAACAACCATTTCTGCAGTGAGCCTGATAGCAAAGGGTAACACCAGATATGCTGATTTAGGTATGTATAGGTCACCAGTCAAAATTAACAGAAAAGTTACACAAAGCTGTCATTCAGAAAGGCATCTCTTTGTTCTTTTGTACTATTTTAATTAGTGGCATTAAAGATACTAATAAAACTGATTCCTACATTGACTCCAGTCTTTCTGGAAGGCCACGTGATTCTGTCTCTGGCCTGAGTTGAAAGGTGGTGGAACAGATCTCACACCTGATTCACAGAAAATATGATAGACAAAATCCCTCAATTTCATTTATTGGACGCATATTTGTGGAATCAATCATGTGAGGGCCTTGGAATTATTCTTTAAAAGTTAGACACAAATTATTTCAGAATTCATTATCAGCCTCAGTTTCTCTGTGACAGTGTCCTGGAAAATTTGATTAACAGTGCACATTAAGAAAGAAAAGAAAGAAAAGAAAGAAAAGAAAGAGAGAGAGAAAGAGAGAGAGAAAGAGAGAGAGGAAGAGAAAGAGGAAGAGAGAGAAGAAGAGAGAGAGGAAGAGAGAAAGAGAGAGAGAAAGAGAGAGAGAAAGAAAGAGAGAAAGAAAGAGAGAAAGAGAGAGAAAGAGAGAGAAAGAGAAAGAGAGAGAGAAAGAGAGAAAGAAAGAAAGAAAGAGAGAGAGAAAGAGAGAGAAAGAGAGAGAGAAAGAAAGAAGGAAAGAAAGAAAGAGAGAAAGAAGGAAAGAAAGAAAGAAGGAAAGAAAGAGAAAGAAGGAAAGAAAGAAAGAAAGAGAAAGAAAGAAAGAAAAGAAAGAAAGAAAGAAAGAAAGAAAGAAAGAAAGAAAGAAAGAAAGAAAGAAAGAAAGAAAGAAAGAAAGAAAGAAAGAAAGAAAGAAAGAAAGAAAGAAAAGAAAGAAAGAGAGAAAGAAAGACAAAAAAACCATTCTGGATGAACACCTAACCCTTCACCTGCAAACAGACAACTCAAACAGCTCAGTTTTCATCATCCTCCTATAAAATCAGGTGAGATTTGATGTATTAGATTAGGATGCAAGGATCCAAAAGAAAGAAGAAAAAAAATCACGTTCCTGAGATCCTAGTGTAAATCAGCTGCTTCCCTCAGGCATCATACCATTTTTGAGTTAGTAAAATCACTGACATAGATTGTGTCCTGGACCATTTGTCTCTCTTGTTTTGGCAAGACTTGTCTAACACACAGAGGAAAGCAAGGCTGGCTTCAGGTGTAGAAAGGCAAGAATGTGGTCACCAGAAGGGGGCTACCCTGAAGTTTGCTGGGACAGCTAAAACTAATGCTTTTGCAGCCCTGTTTCCCCAGAGTGCTGTCTTAGCTGAGCAGATCAAGCATACAACCATTATACTATATTTCTGCTTTTTTTATCAAGCATAGCTGTTACTTTGAAGCTTCTTTTGTCCCCTACCTATTTCTCTTTCCTTTTCTTGTCTCTCCTTCTTTCTTTGGAGGTTAATGGGATGTAGCTCATCAGTGATCTCAGGTCAAACTGTTTGGCCATCCCTATCTAGAAGTCATCTAATGAGTGAACTAGTTCTTGATGCTGGCAACCATAGGTCAATCTGATTTTGTATTAACTCGAAGAAGGTCAAATGGTCTCTAAATTTGATAAATATCCCATTTCTTGAACTGCTGATGGAGAGCATAGACAAGGTGAAAGTTAATACAATTCTGGACTTGTACAGCCACACAAATAGGTACTACAGCTTAATTTCCACAGGACATAACTTAGACTCTGCTTGTGCTCAAGAACCTAATTCCTATGTATCCCAATTAAATTAGAACTAATAATGGCAAACACTGTATTTGATAAATTTAGCCTCTTGGTATGTAAACAGTCTCTGAACAGCCTGATATTTTTAAGCTGCATCTCTCATAATCTTCCTCAGAAATTATTATCTCAAATTTTGGTTAGTGCTTTTTTTTTTCCTTGACAGATTAATCATTTAAAAAATGAAATTAAAGAATTTTTATTTGAATCTAATAAGCTAGACAAGTCTCATGACGTGGTTTCTCTTTATAAGACTGGACAAGCACGCACACATTTCTGGCATGAATATGGACATATGAATACAAAGTGAAGTTTTTTGCTTATGTCCTTCTGACCTGCTTTATCTGTATTTACAGCAGAGAATGGCTTAAGATATGTCATAGGAATATCAGAATTGGGAACAAAAAAATCACTGAAAAATGTAGAGAAAAAAATAAGGCTCTGGATCATCAAAAGACTTAGGAGAACATTGACAGGGAAAAAAACCAACTAAAACAAGGAAGGAAAAAGAATAAAGACAAAGTACTGTGACAGTAGAGTATCCTGAGGTCTGGATCTCAGCTGAAAAATGGGGAGTATGTAACTTCCTATCTTTTACTGTTAGAACCATCTCACTGAAGTTGTGGTACCTCCCTAGTTGTCATCTCAGTCTCTTCAAAGTCTTCCTGTGAAGATTTTACATCTGTTTTCTGCAAATGTGCTGCTAGAATAATGCTGCAGCACGAAGGCTGGACTAAAGTGACCAGAAAACTTTGAATGCAGCAACACTCAACGTATTTACAGATTTTGGAGGAAAGTTTGTAAAGATTTCAGTTTTAATTTTCAGCTATGTCTACATTCAGGTTGCAATCCTGTTCAAAAGGGGGCTTTTTTCCATCAGATGCAAATAAGGGAAAAATTGCAGGTTTAGCTCAAAATTTTTGTAACTCACAGGTAGTATCTGTGAAGTGTCTGAAGGCTGCTGTCAGGACAGAACTTTCCATAGAAGCATTAAGGCTCCTTCGCAAATGAAACGTCCAGGTTGTGAGACATGGAGTTTAGTCTGCCAAAGATAAGAGAAAACCAGAAATATTTTGAAAGTGTATTGCTAACACATAAGTTTGTTGATTATGACCTAGTGATACTATATGTTCATTACTAGTATTTCATTTATATATGCCTGTTAATTTGGCCATTTTTAATAATCAGTTTTTAAAATTAATAATAGCATTTTCATTTTAATGTAACACTCACGCATATAGAAATTCTAAAGCCACAGCTACAGAATTTCAACTAGCTGGTAACAGTAGGCTTTGAAAAGCATGAAACTGGATGAAATCAGAAACGTGATTATTGTTACTATTATGACTATCATATATATATGCCCTGTGGCATAAAAATATATGTTGCTAACAAAGGACTTGTAGAAAATAACAGAAATGATATGATTATGCCAAGTGAAGGTTTTGATTAGAAGGGTACTTAGTGATCAATGTCTGCTTTTCTTTTTGCTGAAAGTTAAATTGGCATAAAATGGTTAAATATGCGATTTCCATGAAAACACCAGAATACTTTGTTATTTCATATCCTGCTGGTGATGGTTCTTAAAAGGGTCCTGAGGGCAGGTGGTTCTGAATTCCAATGTCCTACTTTACCTGTGTCCACCAACTGAACATGGTGACCCATGAGGAATTACAATAACAAAAAACTGTAAGAGGGCCATAATGTATCATGGGTGAGATATGTTCTACGAGGAACACTAAAGGACTTTGATTGAAAATGAGAAAAGGATACACTAGTAGATCACCTCCCATGAAACAACATGGTGGTAGCAAAATAGTACCTACTGTGGGTAGAATAGAAATTTTTTGAACCGTTCTTATGAAACCCAAAATATTCCACTGAATTTTCTTTTAAAAAAAAATACATATATGTATATATATTCAGTTCCTCACATTTACTCGCATGAATTTTGGTGAAAGTGCATGCTCAAGTTCTATGTGTTGAATGCTATTTCCAGCATGAAATGGCATGCATTTTGCCAAGCATGCATTCTGAAGAAAATGGATAGAATTTGTAATTTAAGAAGAAAATACATGCAACAATGCAAGTTAGGAATCTTTTCAACCTACTGTTCTCTGCTTATCTGAACTTTTCTGCTCTCAGCTGTTCCCTGTATACAAAAGTAGTGGGGCTGCATTCTCAGGAGACTAGGTGCTTTATTGCCTGAAGGATTTAACTGAAAAATACCAGTTAGCCAATATTTTCCAGGTTGACAGGAAGGCAGACTATCTTCAGGAACATGGACATTTTGACAGTTGCTGAACAGATTGCCTAGTCCATAGAACTAATTTGTCTTCTGTGAGTATTAAATAGAGTAGAAAAAAGAATTCCTCACCACTCTCAAAAGGGCAAAATTACTAGCATGACGTTGAAATTCTCTTTCTGTTTCACAGCAAGTAAATCTTGGGGAAGTTTGAGCTGACTTGAGATTGACCTTGAAGCTCACAAGCTAGAACAATTGTGTAACCACAGTCAAACCTAGGGTTACAGTAAGAAGGACAGCAACAACCCCAGAAGTGTCTCGGAGCAAAAGGATAAGTTCAGGAGAGCACTGCTTCATGGGCAGTTCTATAGCTTTTCTGTCTTTCTTTTTGATTTAAAAAAAAAAAAAAAAAGAAAAAAGGCAAGCAAGAAGGAAAAGAAAAACCAGCCAAAAATGCATGCATCGACAAGAACACTTAGCAATAACTAATACTCAGCTTTATGATATTGATCATCCTTCCAGTTTCCCAGTGTGTAGCAGACAGTCTCAAGGCAACCATCACCAAACATGCACTACGATATATGCATGTGCGCTACATGAATGTAGCATGGTAGCAGATATTGTTTACTCAATACAGAAGTTAATTGTTCATAAGCATTTTAATGCACATATTTCATGGGAATTAACATGATATAAGCACATGTTTACGCTTACTTCTGTTCAACAAAACACTTTACATACACCTGTACCTCAAGCAAATTTTAGGCAAATTAAGCAGGATTTATGCAAATTAATATCACCAGGGTCCAGAACTACCAATCAAGCACCTGTAGTGAGGCAGTGTAATATACCCCAGATGGGACCTTGACCTAACAGGAATATATATCTTCTGATACGTGAGATATCTTGTTTAGCACTAGCTTTGATATCTCTGCATGAAACAATATTTTATGATGAAGATTTATCCTAAACCCTTCATTTGATCTGTCCCTTAAATACAATTGGAATCAAATTAACACTTTCCAAAATGATGAATTCCCAGGTCAAACCAAATATCCAGGTTCCTAATTTACATTCACTCACTGGAATTTGGTAAATCAAGGTGTGGTATACAACTATTGCATAAGTCCTGATCTCAGTTATTTTACAGAGAAAAAGTGGATTGCTGAATGTCTAATTATTAGTAATTGCTTCTAGAAAGGAAGAGGAAGGTTTTTCCTAGGATAAGTAATTATATTTTTAAAAAAGCAGATTACTTTGCACCTTGTTCTAAGCAACCTCCCCCCCCCCCCCTCCCCACATCGCTGCTGGACTACATTGTCCTCATTGATTGCTATTGCTTAAGTTTGTGCTGTGTTGTAGACAATGCAGCACAGAATAGGCAGCCTTGAGAATGCCTTTTGTTGAGACTGTCAATGGTATGTTGAGTTAGTCTGTTAGTTATTACTCTGCAGTCTGCCTCTAGGAAAAACTTTCTTTATCATTAAAAGAATACATCTTACCTCAGGTCTGAGCTTTGCTGAGTTCCACCTTCTGTTATTGCTTTGTCTGCTCTATTAAAAGCCTTGTAGTATCACTGCTTTAGCCATTTCTCAAATTTTGATGAGCTAAGATTCAAAAGAAGACATCTGGACTAATAATTGTTTTACAGAGTCATCCAGGCAGCCCTTGGTAATGTATGCAAAGTCAGGAACTTCATCAACAATCACATCATGGATGGCAATAAACTTTTTAGGCATTGACTTAACAATTAAATAGCATGAATCAACATGTTGAGTCTCTGTCAATCGGCAACATGTGCACTGAATAAGAGATGTCAGGCAAAGCTAATGGTGCTGACATTACATACTTCACAGTCTGCTCAGCATGTTACTCTCCCTGTTGCAGCTCTATTTCCCACCCACAGTTTTTAAAGAGCCGTGTGCTCCTTCCTGAAAGGGGATAGTTTCACCAAATTCTCATGACCTCATCAACTCACAGAATGGTACACAGGCTTTGAAGGATTTGTAGTTAGGACATTTTCTGTAGGTGTAAATGCCTATGCTGAATGGTTACTATAGCATCTGAGGCAGTTTTCCTCTCTTACGGTTTGGACAATTGCAAGCTAAGGTGAGTTATGTTTTGTGAAAATTTTAGGGTTTGGCTATGTTGGAGTGTTTTCTTGTCTTTTATCCCTGCCTATAAGAGACAAGAGCACAGAATTTTCCCTGTCTTCACAAGACAACATTTAGATTATGGTGCACCAAAATTTTACCATTTTTAGAGTTTTGTAAGTGAAGTCATTGGTTGTTCATGTTTCACGTTCACTCCATGAAAAACCAAAATGTAACAAAGATTTAAAATCATTTCTTTAAAACCATATTCTTTTTTTCAGCCTAGGTTTACAGTTTTACGCAGTGTTTTGCTACTTGACTTAGAAAATAAATCTAAACAGTAGCTTGTAATTTTTGGGAACCACAAGGTGAAGCTACACTTAAATTAGCCTGTCATTTGAAATTTCAAGCCACAATAATGGTTTTATTCAAGATGCAGGGGGACAGGGGAAGATAGCTAAAGTTTCTGTGATATAGACTTCTGATTACCACTAGTTTTTCTGCCTGCTGCAATCACTTGCTTCATGGAGAAGGAAATATGAGATACTTCATTCTGAAATGCTTGTTGGATATTACAGAGCTTACTCAGTTGCAGATCTGCTCTTGAAAATCTCTGAAGGACAAATTTTAATACGTACACCTAAGGTCTTTTTTTGTTGTTGTTGTTCTTTTATGCATCCTTCATAGCTGATGACATGGGTATTATTTAGATATTATTCATAGACATTACAGTTATCTTTAGGATTTTATTAAACACATATTAAGTAGTTTAGAGGAGATCTTGGAGGAAAATGAAAATTATTCTTATTTTAATTCTTTAGTAGTTAATCTGGTACACTTTTTTTTAAAAAATAGAATAGCTGATGTGTAACTCAAAACCAAAACTGAAAATACGTTGTTTTTTTAAAGGCTCATTCATTTTCACATTTTCTCTTTAAATCAGCTGGTTTTATCTACCAGAGTTAGGAAGGAGCTACACTTTAGTCAGAGAGAGTATTTGAAAGATAATGGTATTAATTTCTTTGAAGATACCGGAATGAACAGACTCCACAAGGACCCAACATCCAGACTGCCTAAGAGCCTTCCCAGCACAACCTGCCTATGCAAATCTGTTGACACTAGCCACACGATGTGAATGATCAAATATCCAGGCAAGTTGCAGTTCATCTCAGGCAGAGAGGATGGATTTTGAATGTAGCTATTGATGAAGGACACTGGTTGAGTTTTTGTTCACCCTTTTAGTGTAATATCCCTTAATGTTGACAGGAACTTCACAGAGTTTGATGAAGGGGAAATGCAAAGTCCTTTGTCTGTGAATTAATAATCCCATACAGCAGGAAAGACTGGGAATTGCAACCTGGAAAGTGGTTTTGCAGAAAAGACCACATTGTCCTGGGGGACAAGAAGTTGACCATGAGCCAGCAGTGTGCTCCTGTGGCAAATGGGCTTGTGGCTTAATGGGCTGTGTTAGGGTGAGCATCACCAGCAGGTCAAAGGAGGTGATCCTTCTTCTCAGCACTGGTGAGGCAGTATCTAGTCCTATTTCTATTTCTGGGCTCCTTGGTACAAGAGAGAGGTGGACATACTGGACAAGGTCCAGAGCAGGACCATGAAAACAATTAAGGGACCAGATCATCAGACATGCAAGGAATCCCTGAGAGGGCTGCACCTGTAAGCATGGAACAGAGAAGTCTGAGAGGGATCTTATCAATGTGTGTAAACACCTGATGAGGGAAGTAAGATGGAGCAAGATTTTTCTCAGTGGTGCTTAAATGAAAGATGAGAAGCAAAGGGCACAAAATTGTATACAGAATCTTTGCATAAACATAAGAAAAAAATTGGTTTTACTGTGCAGCTGGTTAAACAAAGCAATGGGTTCCTCAGGAGATGTTGCAGAGTGTCATCCTTGGAGATACTCAAAACCCAAGTTGCCATGTCTTCAGTGTGTATATCTTCTTACTGGGAATACATGTTCTGCCACTGTGTGTGGGAGCTGGGAAGAGTAGCAGCCACATCTTCCAGAAAAAGGAAGAACCTGCTAATTCCCACTCTACCAGATCTGGCTATCCTTAGAAGAAAATTCAGTTCGTCTCAGAGAAAAGTGACTGTGTTGGGCCTAATTCTATCAACTGAAGCTGAACTGATAACTCTTGGTTAAAACAATCTTCTGAAAGCCTAATAAACATTTGCTCTAGTTTTTGTAGTTGTACAAGTTGTATAAACTTAATATGACTGATAAGTAACCACTTTTTAGACTAATGAACAGGACTTCTGCAATCTCTCAAAGGACTGATGTGAGCCTACACACCATATTTAGATGACAAGATTAATATCTCCAAACAATGCATGATGCTGTAAATCATTGAAAGATATCTTTTATTTAGCATGTAAGTAAACTGAACAATGAAAAACATAGTGGAGGAGGACATGAGAGGCAATAGGAGACTAAATGGTAAAATGTACAGAATGATGGCGAGCCATGTCTTCTATTCTTTGGATTCCAGGTGTTGGACAGCTGTGTTGTATTTATTTCAAAGGATGATAACACCTTCTGTTTTTCACACTGTTTTGAATAAAGAAAACTGGATGATAAATCTAGTATAAGGTTGAACTCTACAACTGGCCCAGGCTGAATGAGTCCAGTCTTGAAAGAGGAGGAATCAGGAAGAGCGTGAGTTTAGTATTCATACACTGAAGGAACAGAATATGATTCCAGACTGAAGACGTAACTATTGTTTTGGAGACATAGGAATAACTCATACCTAGAAAGCAATAGTATGTAAAATAGTTTTCAATCAGAGCATAGGCTGGAAGACCCTTGCTTAAAAGATTTACTTGCAGTAACAATGACATTTGTAAAAATGAAAAGCTCCTTATAGGTAATTCAAAAACAGAAAGGGAGGCTAAATTTATCAAATAGATTGTTTGCTGCAAATAGTTCTCCCAGCTCTTTCGTCTGGACCTAATTGGCTATCAATAATGCATGGAAATGCTGAGACACTTAGAGAATCATGTAACAGGTATTCCATTATGTAATTAAGGATCATTAATTATATTAATGACTTTTCTAATTCTTATATTGTTAACCGATGAGTATTGCTTTATGCCAGGGGTATACTTTCAAATTTCCCTGAGCCAATGAAGAAGATACATCTTGCTTATCTAACTCCTGCAGGTAATTCACACAAAAGATTTCGTCTGAATAAATCTTCGGGAAGCTCAAACAAAAGCCAGATGACTAGATCACACCTCACTAGAGGATTAAGAAAAATAAAGATTGGCAAACCTAATATTTCTAGATAGTGACTAGAAAGCTTATATTGGCTCAAGGGGAAAAGATGTAACCATATATGTGTATGGGCAGAATACATATGAGAAACTGTAGAACTGTAGGACTGCAAATACGAAAATCACAGATTTTCAGCATCTGCCATGTGAAAATGCTGGGCACATGAGTTAAGTCTGTGAAAGGCTGACAAAACTTGTGCTGTTTGCTATATAAAAAAAGTACAATATTCCTTCAAGAATTTGTCGATATTGAGCCCTCCTCGTTTATGTCTCATAGAAACTTATGGGGAGATCTTCATATTCTAACTATATGATAAGAAAATCATAAACATTAGATCATTTTCTGTGAATATTCTAAAGGGTCTTGCTACCCCTTAGGTCTTTGTAGCCACCAGTAGCTGGCCAGTGCTATTGCACGGTTATGTAGACAAGGCTTTTCACGTAATGTAAAGGTGCTACATAGTATCACATTTATGTTAAAAGTTAAATTTTTTAGGAGTTTCTGATTAGTCCACCTGGCAAAAAGCTGATCAGCAACTGGGTTGGGGATGCTCAGGGTTGCCTGCTAGCACGTGGTTTCCATAGCAAGCTCTGGTACTCCTCATCTTGATGATGAAGGACAGAATGGCATGAAAGAAGTAAAAATTCAGAAGAGCTATCCATGGAAGTCAAGGGTGGTAATCAGAGTATGGCAGATCACTTTGTTGTGGTTTAAACTGAAAGAGTTGGGTTTTTTTCCATGGAGTTACACTGTTCAGCACAGGATATTTTAGTCTGATGGATTGAAAAGCAATTTCAGTTTAGTTAAAGGAAAAGCGAACACTGTTACTACCTCAAGGAAAATCCTTTGCATGCCCAAGCTAACTTGTATCTTTTCATCTTGTTGAAATGTGCAGCATAGATGTACTTTATAGTCCTATATGTATTGGTCCTGTTGGTGTTGTCTGTACTTTTTTTCTGAGGAGCACTGGGTCTTGAGAAGCACGGACCACATAAATCATGGGATGGAACATGTCAGCCTGCGTGTTTGCAAGTAGTTGCCCAGAACTGGAATCCAAAGGTTCAGTCTTCTAGCTCTGCTAAGGAAGTCTTTAACTCAGGCATGGGTAAAAAAATACCCTTAAAGGGTATTTATTTAAAATAACATAAAGAACTTTTCATCTACTCATGCTCAAGTGACTTAGGAAGGAAGATAAATATCAGTATTTCTCTTTTACAGACTGAGAAGCAAAGACCAGTGAGCTGAAATGATTTGTCAAAGATCAGTGGGGCTGAGATGAAAGGAAAAAACATTGCTTCTAAATCCCATCTCCACAGTATCAAATTTGCAGCTTTGCAATTCTTTTTTACCCAATATCATAAGGTTTGTATAGCTATTTTCATATATACATAATGTTAAATCAACAGTTGTGCAGTGTTCACCAATAATATTTCAAACAGCATTTCTTCCCCTAATGATTATGTTATAGTTGGTGAATGGTGTTTATGATATAGATGGTGATCTTAGGATTTTTTTTTTTAAGTAATTCTATCATCTTTTTCAGCAGTTACCCTGTGTTTTTTGTGTATTATGTCTTATATATTCTTAGTGACTGAACTCACGATCCTTTTGTCTGAGACAGGAGATTTCATTAACCTTATGTTCTGCTAGTATAACTGCTTTGTGAGCTGCGGGTTTTGGTTTTGGGTTTCTTTTTTTAAGGTTTCAATATGGTGTTTAAAAGCAATATCCATATTCCAGAGTTATTTTGCATTGTTTACAGCTCCTGTGTAATTTATTACTGAGTGAATCACCATGAGTTAGATGTTATCTCTGTAAATTACACTTTTTGTGGGAATTTCTCAGATATTACAGAACTTTCTGAAGCTTATAATCCTGGAAGTGGGCAAAACATGAGCAAATTTTGTCATATTTCAGAAAAGTGTTTAAATATATTCTTAGTATTATGGACATGCTTAGATCCCCTTGGCTGTACCCTTACATGTGTCTGTGTTACACATTTGTCATTATTTGGCTCTAACAGCGGTATTTTTACAGGGGACCTTGTTGCTGATTTTTATATGTGAATCAAATATCTAACTCTCACGGTCCATCTAAAAAGAAATCCCCCAGCCTAAACTTTCTGTGATTCTCTAAAACTTTTCTAATAAAAAAAATCTTAAATTTATTGAAAAGTATTCATCATAAAGTGATTTAGTTGGTCCTCTTTGAAAAATACTTCTGAAAGTACAGTTATGGACTTTTGTAAATCAAGTCTAAGAAGGCTTTTACATATCACATACTACTGTGAGTCTTGTAACTCCTTTTTTTCTTTTCATTTCCTAGACGTTGAGGAGCAGGGAAGAGTAAAAGACAAGTGTGCATTTCCTACCATCAGGAATCTGTTCATGGTTCTCTTAGAAATTAAAAATGTTTCTTCCTCTCACTTAAGTAAATATCTATGACTTTACTAAATAATCACAACAGTATGTTTTCCATGTATTGCAAGTGAAAGCAAGCTTACATGAATGCTTCTGTATTTTCACCAATGCAGATCACAGTAGGTTTCCCCAATTCAGGTAAAAAAAAAAAATCTTTAAAACATTTTTTACACTGGAACCATTTTCATTGTGATCTGTTTTGTTTTCTTTAACATTCTTGTTAGCTTGCAAAATATTTTTAGGTCCTCTGAGAGCAGTGTCATCTTGTGTACATTATCCAGGTAAACTGTATCTGAAGATGTTAACAATATTCTGGTAACAGTGTGAGTTCCCACCCCAGGGGAGCAGGATAAGGCAAGTCTCATTTGGACAATGTTGTCCTGGATAAGAAAGTTGAAGATGCTGCAAGTAAAGGAAGAACTCTAATTCTGAACCTGGGTGACAGTCAGACTCTGTGGGGGTAGGATGCAATGAGCAGGCAAGCCTTTTGTTTACTATTTCCCTGTTGAAAGCAAGATCTCCAGCAGTTACCTACAGCTTTTGGTGCCACTAACCCTTTGAGCTTGGAAAGCTTGAAGAATAAGAGAGATTTTAACAGCTGCTCTTTCCAAATGGACTTTACTGGGTTTATTTCTAATGCAGCTGAAGGCAGAAGCATTCTGTCACTCGTTACTCTCAAAAAAGACAAGACATCCTGAACTGGCATGATCTGATTTTTCCTGAGTTTCATTATCACCAAATCTTTGATACCAGAAAACAAGTAAGCCTTCAGAAAGGAGTGGAAAGATATAGATTGGTATATGAGAGTCCTCTTAAAGCAGGGGCCAAAGATCAGAAATGTTTTGCAGGCTTGGGATATAAGTGCTCATAAAAAGTGGCAGCAGCTTTTGATGAAATTACTGAAAGTTGGTGCACAGATGAACAAGAAAACAGATTTTCCCTTAATGATGTCCCCAGATTCTTAAATTAAGCCTGGCAGGTAACAAGATCCTTCCTGGATTTCAAAAGATACCTTACATCCAGGTGCTGAAACACTAAAGCCCTGGAAACAAGAGCTTAAAAATTCAACATAAAAAAAAAAAAAAAAAAAAAAGGCCAAAAAAAAAAGCGCCTGTAATTCCTCCACAATATCTCACTCTCAAATACAGCACAGGAGCATGCGTCTAATGCAGAGCCTGGTTTCTCATGTCTAGCTCAGAGTGCTTGCAAAGGCACAATGTAAGCATGTTACAATTTGGAACTAGTCACATAAGACCTCAAAGGTAAAACATCCCCATTTTCAAGTGGATTACTTTTGGACTTGGAAAGTAGATAAGGTGGAAAGCATTCTAAAAGAAAATAGCTGTGCTTGAAGAGATAGATAGCAAAAATGCATATTGAAGATTTCTTTCAAAATTGGCAGCTGGTTGACTTGTTGAGAAAGACTCTTAGGGCTTAAGTTTTTTCCTAAGCCTTTTTATATTTTTATCTTAGTAGTACTTATTGACAGTAATGTTCCTAATGTGTATCTTCAATTACAATTTAAGGAAACCAGAAAGATAGTATTGTAACATTCTTGCTACAGAAATATGAAGCTGGAAGAGTTGAGCCCATGTCTTTTGCCTTGAAAGCTAATTATAACAGGGCTGGATTCATTTACCCAAACTGCTTAAATGATATTTAGTGTAATTTTAGAGTCCCTCAAGTACTCCGTCTGACCTTCAGAAGGACATAGGTTTATCAAACGTGGTGTGCCATATCTGCCAAACCAGTGTAGGTATTTCAAACAGCTTAAGGTATCACAAATGGTATTAGATGTCTGTGTTTGGGCAAATAAATCCCGTCCTACTGAAAGACAGTAAGGTAAGTCTACCAAAGTTTATTTAAGATTTCTGGTGGGCTGAACAAATCCATTTTGTGTAGCCATATGCAACAAATATTTTTTTCTAAAACACTGAGTTTATCAGCTCTGTGGTGATGCAGCTCTTCTGTAGCCACGCTGTGAATCTGGTGGGTCATACAGTATTCAATGCTTTCCATGTAAACTGCGCAGCTGGTATGTTCACACCCAGTTTTGCATTTCTTGAAGAGATTTGCCTCCCTGGGCAAAAATTATATACTGTATATGCTTGTATTTCTGTCTGGAGATTTTGGACATGGGAGACCAGAAGACAGATCTTACCAGTAATAACTGAAGCAAGCAAGATTTTCAGTACTTTGACTTTATCCGTGGCCTGTTCCACTCACTAGGTCCCTTGCCCCACTGAGCAGTGAGGACCACTGTGATCACACTCTCCTTAGTTTAATGTTGCTGGTGATATAATTATAGAAGGACTTGTTCATGCTTTTGAAATCCTTCTCATACTTTTTGAACTCCATCCCTGCATGCTTGAGCAATGCTTCTATACTTCTGGGCAGCCCTTCTCTGCTTCCACCTTCTGAATAACAGATCCAGCAGATTATCTGATGAGCATTAGCATATAGAATCATAGAATCGTTCAGGCTGGAAAAGACCTTTAAGATCATTGAGTCCAACCATTAACCTAGGACTGCCAAGTCCACCACTAAACCATGTGTGATCCATAATTAAGGCTCAAAGGAAGCTATTCCTATGGGATTACACAGGGAGCATCTATCAGCTGCAGCAAGAAACAATCCTTGGTACACTCCAGGGTCTCCTGGACTGCTTCCAGCCAGCTGTGTTGCCCTTCCAAAAGACAATGGGGTGTTTAAGTTTCCCCAGGAATACCAGAGCCTGTAATCATGAAGCTATTTGCAGTTGTCTAAAGAAGGCTTTGTATACTTCTTCCATATATATCCATAGCATTGTATATATCCATAGCAGACACCTACCGTGACACGTTGTATTGGCCTGCCCTTTCTAACACATAAACCTTTATCTCACTCCTAATCCAGTGAAACTGAAAAGTGTAACTTCTTCTGCCTACTCATTAGCTAGTATATATCAAAAATTAAGCACATGAAGCCAGTACAAACTCATGTTAGTTTGTATTTATACTCAGATAAGCAAGAATCAAAATCTTTATTTGATCCTTTTAATTCTTCCATTAACATAGTTATATTAATGTTTCTGCCATAAAGTTTCTGTCAAAAGAAAACTATCTAATATTTTTTTTTGTCCTTTCTTCTACAAAAAGAAAAGGTATTTTTGTTAAAGAGACTGCAATGGAATAATTAGTGCCTCCTTACCTTGTGTATTGCTCTCTCTATGCAGGAGTTACACACAATTTAAAACATCAATAAGAAGTAAATTGTTGCAAATTACTATTCTTTCCTCAGTATCCAATAATTTGCTAGAACCAATAACAATGGTGTCAGAATGTAACCTTGGATCAGTTCTGTTCTGTAGTGAACCCATTAATTGTTCACACAATACTAATCCTTTAAGAATACTCAACAAGCCCATGCTAACTCCTTGAGCTTTTTTCTTACCTCTGTTTATAGACCTGAGTGCTATATTTCTCCTGGTGTTAATGCTCCTGAACAGCAAGCAAAAGAGAAAAAAAAAAAAAGAAAGAAAATGTAGCCAACTCAAAGCTTCAGCTAAGTGAGCTATTATCACAGCATTGATATAAAATTGACTACTCTGCTGATAAAAGAAAATGATGATGAAATCCTCTTTCAGTTCTTCTGACTTGCTGTTTCTCGACCAGGGATATGAGAACTCCAAAACCTGGGGTAAATGCACATATGTGTGTTTTCTCTGAGAGTCCTTGATTCATGTATCCTATGAGTATATGTCTTCTTCCAAGATTAAATTAACTTTATTTTTGGAGGTGAGTTGGTTTCTCAGATCCGGGAATATACCTGGACCTGCCCAAAAGTAGGTAGGAGGAAGAATTAGCAACTGCATCTGTGCTTTCCATGTAAATGTGCTAACTAACCAGAGTCAGAAACAGCATCTCCCTCTATCTTTCTGAACGGTGAAGGAGATCTGAGATATCTTAAATGATCTCACATTTGCTGTTCACTATATACACACACTCAGACAGCTACTGCCAAGCTGTTGATATGCAGTAGCGTGTTACCCGGCAGTAACTCATTTGTGTTTTGAAGCCATGAGCCAACAGACTTAAATCAAGCTGTTCTGCCTGTAAATTGAGAATCCCATCTACTGAACTTGACACCCAGAGCTGGCAATGTGTAGCTCACTTCTCAGGCAAGAGGTGAAGTGTTGTGCCAGATTAGATATGATTTGTTGCCTTCTTCCCAGTTGCCCGGTCCCCATTTCACAGCAGAAGTATGGTGCTGAAGGACAGAGAGGATGAGAAGGTGTTTCCTGCCGCATGCCACATCAGGACACGCTTTTCCATGGCACCGTCATATTGCATACAGAGGTCTAGCAGGTGGGTTGCTGGTTTGAAGGAGCAGTATCTGAGAGGGGAGTGCTGTTGATAATCTGTTTTGTCCCGAAGAAGTATTTGACTGGTGAGGTGAAGTTCTGGTGCACTTAATATGAGTGCAAACACAGATCTGTTCACCCTCCTAGTAAAGAGAGCATGTGGTGTCCTCCTAGTCACAAAGGAAAATGTCTATCAGTTCCTGTTCTCCTCCATCACAGACATTTGTATTCCATTGGAACAACTTAAACTTTCTTGACTGACAAGTGACCTCTTCCTCATGTGGGAAAAGGTGGTCAGTGAGGGAGAACGAGATAAGGAAAGCAGAGATCAGTTCTCACTACAAGACTAGAGCGATGTCAGGCTGGTTACAAATAGTTCTGGTTTAGCAGCTGTGTGTACATTAACCTGTTGATCTCTTGATGAACGCTACTTCTTTTGGAAGAATGGTGTTCATTGGTGTTCTTTAACATGATTCTTGTGTTTGGTATTTAAATATGATGCTATTATTGTGAAATTAGTGGATTTTATTTTGTAATTGAAAGAAGTGATGTAACTGTAACTTCACATTTAAACATGAAGAGAGTTCCACAGAACAAAAATACAATTGCTAAACAGACAGTAGAGTTAAAGGTGCATCAGAACTGGATTTATGAGCCTTGTCAAAATTTCTGACAAATCTCAGATTCAGTGTGCTATGTTTTCATTTTTTTACTAATGATACTGTGAGACTCTATGAACTGTAAAAGCACTTGGAAGTGAAGCAGCTGACTGCACAGACCAAGGCAATGTTTCCACCAAACCTTGAAAATCTGTATTGACAGAAGTCTACTAAGCTAAAAAATCTTCTCAAAGACATCTTTGATGCCAATACATACACACAGCAGTAGTGGGTTTTTGCAGTAAAATATGTGAAGTTTCGATGAACAACAGGCTGAACATGAGTCAGAAGTGTGGCCTTGCAGCAGTGAAAGCCAATTCTAGACGGGGCTATAACAGCAAGGGTGTAGCTAGGAGCTTGAGGGAAGTGCTTTTCCCCTCTCTTTGGTACCTGTGAAGTATCTGGAGGATTGTGCCCAGTTTTGGTCTCCTCAGTACAAGAAAGATCTTGGCATTCTGGAGTGAGTCCAGAAGGACCAACAAGCAGATCAGGATGATGGAAACACTGGAGGAGGCTGGTTTATCTACCTTGACCGAAAGTTCAGGGGAGATCTCATTGCTGTCTCCAATACCTAGCAAGTGGTTACAGAGAAGGTGGAGTCAGACTCTTCTCAAAGGTGTGCATCAGAAGGACAAGAGACAATGATCACAACTTACAAATTAGAAAACTCCAGTGAAATAAATATAAGGAGACTCTTTTTTTGCCATGAAGATGGTCAAACACTCACAGTTTGCCTAGAGAGACATCTCAATCCTTTTGAAATATCAAATTTTAAAAAGTTATTACACTTTCAATTGTACAAAGCTGTAAGCAACCTGGTGTAACAACAAAATTGGTCCCACTTTGAGCTGGGAATTAGGATGTATGAACTAAAAGGGGCCCTCTCAATTTAAATTATTCTTGAAGTCTCTTAAACTGTATAGTTTTAGTTAGGAAGGGCCCTGCACCTGGAGAAATAGATATCATAAAGGCAGTAACACACATTTTTGAAACTTTTTTTCGGGAAAAAAGTGCAGCAAAGCAGATGAAACACAAGACCTTCCCCAACAGAAGACTGAACTTAGAGAAGACAAGACAGTAGACTGTACACAAAAGGGAAATGTATGGTCTATACTGCCCATGAATGAATCAGTATGAATTGCAAACATGGTTAAGTTACCTACCAACTCAGATGTATAGCAGAATGTAAAGGAATAGATAACATGATATATTTAAAGGAAGTAGTTGAATGACTAGTGAAGAAATCCTTATCTTTTTTAAGGAGTTTGAGTAGTGAAATATTGGATTACCTCAAGTTCGTAAGAGTGTGCAGATACATGTTTTAAAAAAGCTACCAGTCTTGACAGAGACAGTAGAAAGCAAGAAAGTGACATCTTATGCAATACTTTTTGAGATCATTGATCATGCAGAAGCACTGATAACAAAAAAGCCTGTCAGCACTGCTGCAAAAAATACTCATTCAGTGAATCAAAATGAACTTAATCAATGTGCATGTGTTAAATTCTGATTTTTAGCCATTCTATGTGATGAAACTAATCATCATCAACTTCTGCTGCATACCACACTCAGATGACTCTCCATGGAGAAGCACTCTGGAATCTGTCTGACCTTCATGAAGAAGTTGAAGTGCTTTTAATAGATAAGTCATCCCTCGTTGAACACCTCTGTGACAAATATTTTCTTGCACAACTGGTTTCCTTAGGTAAGATTTTTAACAAGCTGTCTTTCTTCCATTTGCTATTCCGGTAGAGCAAGGCAACCATATGATGTTAGCTGCAAGGCAGAGGGATTTCGGGGGGAAACTGATTGATTTCCAGAAAAAATTGCAGTTTCAGAAGCACAGGGTTTACAGCGTTTCTGTTGTTAATTATAGTCTTAGGGGTACCCACCTTGAGAGGTATGCTCAGGAAGGATGTTGCCATCTATTTAAATGCACTGAAAAGGAAGATTTGGTTTCTTTTTTTTAATGGACAAATACTTACAAGATCAGACACGCAATTCATTCTTTGCCAAAGCTAAGTCTTTGTATCATTTGACAGTTTAAGTAAATCTCAATAACTGTAGTCTTCCAATGTTATATCTTAGCAGTGAGGTCTGGATGAGTATGAGGGAAGAATTTATTAAAATATGTACTAAATTACTACTACTTTCATTACTTCTTATCTGAACATGACTTGAGAAAAATTGACTCTTTAGCAAAGAAATCAAAGCACAGGAATTGGTTTGTAAGTGTCAAAGTTTTACCATTATGCCTTAAAGCCATCAAGAGAGGCAGGCACAAGCCTCTCAAAAATAAGCTAGGCATAACTGCACGTTTTCCCCATTTTTAGTAGGAATGGCTCATTCACCATCTGAAACTATTCTCTTTTGACATAATTTATTTATTTTTAAATTATGTTTTATGGCTTTTGCTTTGGGGGAAGCTCGTAAGCATCAGATTGCCAACGAGACACAACGTGTTAACAGGTTTCAAAAGCAAAGGTCAGTAACAGAAAGTAAGCCACTGTAGCAGACCACAAAGATTTCATAAAAACTACCCATTCTGCCCAGGAACAGGGCTGATCTGTCTCAGTTTCACAATCCCAACCCAGAGTCCTGCCTACAAGTTGATACCACTTGTCTTTTTGTCACATTCGGTTTCACAACAAGCAGCCTTGAAGCTGTGGCAGAGCTGATACTTTCAGCACTGTGAAGTCCAGAAAACTAAAATCTTATTCAGTACATTGGCAGCAGAGGTTTTCAAGGATCAAGTCTTCAATCCATGGAAATTTTGTGAACCCCAGTGTATTTCAGAAAACATCTGTCAAGTCAAATGAGCATTTCTGAACAAAAGTTTTGTTTCTATCAGTCCAACCAGCTGTTCTTGAATTCAGCTCTGCACATTTCCACTCTGGATAATTAATATTGGAAAAGTCCCATAAAGAAGCTATACATTCTTTTGAAGATCTGCAAGACCTGACTGGACAAAGCCCTAAGTAGCATAGCCTTAATTCAGTGTTGATGCTGCTTTGAGGTGGAGCTTGGATTAGAGACCAGGTTCTTGGACTACAGCGCCAGTGACTTCCAAATGGCTGATTCTGTAAACGAGAAACCCTCTCTGGGACCATCAGGATCTGCAATAAATAATCTGAGCTTCTTCCTTTGCAGAATGATGTCAAAAGTGAAAACTTTACGTATTGGTATTGCTACTGTTTACTTAGGAACAAAATACTGAGACTGCCTTTAATCATGTTTTAATGTTTAATAAAAAGAAAGAAAAAACATGGTTTGAGGTTTCGATTTAAACCTATACCTTTAAAATAAAAAAGGGGGGGCAGATGGGGAAGAGCAATTCATACCAATGAGTTACAAAACAATAAAACCCCGTGCTGACCCATTGCATTGCATGACAATATGCCATGTTTGCTGAAAACTGCATCCAAGTGCTGGCTGCCAGTTGCCATCAGGGTCTGCAGGTAGCACTTGCTTATTGACTTGTTTTGAATATTCACTTCTGACAGATAGAAGCCACCTTGGAGAGACAGTGTCAAGAAATGTCATATAATAAAAGATCCTTAGTCCTCATCTACTTGTGAATCAAAACCTGGTCTATTAACAACCTGGTTTAATAGAAATAATTGGCATTGTTATGTTAGTGCATTTTATTTATTTTTATGCATTTTTATTTATTTAGTGCAATTTATTTATTTTCAGTAATTTACCTGACCTTTATGTTGACTTCTCCCAAGTCAAGGTAATAATTGTCATAACAGCTACCTTTCCCTTTTTTATAACCTATCCTATCTCCCTTAATTGAAATAAAATAGAAAAAAGTAGCCAAACACTCCATTTATTTCCCTGCAATAAACCAAGAAAGAAAACA
Source organism: Falco peregrinus (assembly GCF_023634155.1). NCBI lineage: Eukaryota > Metazoa > Chordata > Aves > Falconiformes > Falconidae > Falco > Falco peregrinus. Next base: position 55,963,702 of record NC_073727.1, read on the forward strand.
ACAGTTTTCATTCACTTTTCCAACTTTTTTTCCAACAAGCTTAATGCTTGGTAACCTATTTTACACATTATATAAATGGAGTCTCAATAACTGCCACCTTTATTTTTCATAAGAAAAAAAAAGTACTATGAAAACCCCTTTCTTAAAAACTTGCTTGCGAAGAGATGCAGTGAGACCTCTTTAAATGTGTGAAATGAGTGAACCTAAATAAAAATTAATTCATTATAGCTGGAAAAATGAAACTTGGAAGAGTATTTGTACATAGAAAAAAAGAGTTTTAACATTTCATCAGCCCAAAGCAGGATGCTAGTAATATGCTAGTAACTATAAATTACCATTTTCAGACTCTGGACTTTACATAGACACTGGGAACTTGTCATTGCAATTCACACTGCAGAAATGAAGCCATCTTGTTCATTTATATTAAGATTAAATATTTTAATAAAGCATATATGAAAAAGCCAGTCCATAATATTTGCTTACATTTTCTTCAAAAATATACAGAAATTCCTTCACAGTCAAATTAAAACCCAATAGTAATATCAATAATAAAGAGATAAAAGATTTGGTTGATCATCTTTATAATCACTCTTCAACTACGAGAGACAGAATACTCCTTCAGGCTTTCTGTGCACTAAGAATTCTGCGCTGTCCAAATTTTGCCTAGATATTTTGTTCCGCATTAACTTTTGGATTATTTTTCATTTGCTAGATTCCCACTTCCCTGGATTAAGATAAAATTGCATAGCAGGCATAAGAGATTTTCCTCACAGCTTGACTTGAAGTACTGAGGATAATAAAAAAAAAGGAAAAAAAAAAAAGACGAAAAAGCAGAGAAAAATCTGACGCTTAAATAGCAGACTGCATTTCATATTTAATGTTTTAGCATAAGTGCTGATGTGTTTAAATAGAATAATGAGGCATTGTTATTAAGGTAAACATTTTTTTTTGCCTCTTGTGTGATTAGGTGTACTTCATCAGGTCTACTGTTGCAGGAATTACTTTTAAATTCACAAAAGGCTTTCCTCTGGATACGTAAAAACACTTACGGAAACTGAGATGTCAAGGCTTAGGTGCATATAATTGTATTATGTGGAACATAAAGTTGTGAAACAGAATTACTATGAGTTCAATAAAAGAATGAACAAAACAGTGGGTATCTTTCACTTGGTCATGCTTTAGAACTGGAATTTACTTTCACTCCTGAAATGCGTATTACTCACATGGTTTTATTTCACCCAAACATAAATAGTTGGGAATGATATATGCTACCTCAGTGCTTATGCTAGTTTGTTTCCAGCTGTAATTATCTAGCTTTTTGGATGGAAATTTTAATATTGTTTTAGAAACAAAGATTAATTTCAATAGGAGAATTAATCTATTCCAAACATTCCTTTCCAATGTGCAACTGGAGGTGGATGTATCCTTCCACCCAATAGAGGCCCTGCTGAGGTCAAAGTAGCAGTCATAATTGCTACTTATTTTGAAATATTAGCATTGACATTGGCGATGGTATGCAAGGGATAAAATTACATCACACTGATGTCACAGACCATGTAGCTGTACACTGGCTGTACAGTAATCTCCTTGATTTGTCTGTCATCCATTTAATTCAGCAATTTCATTCATTTCATAACATATGGTCATTCAGCTGTATGCTTTTAAGGTTAATTACTTGGGAGTAAAGCCCCATTTTAAAAAGAGACTCAAGATTTTTAAATATACTGAAGTGGCCAAAATATACAGAAGTGGACTTAGGGAATTAGGCATTTTTTAAAAAATAAGGAGATCGCTTGTCATAATAATTTGAAAAATCTACAATTCAGACACGTGAAAGTCATGCCATAGCAATGGTTAGGACTTTCACATATGTTTGAATAAATATATGTGTATATACATCTACATATACCTAAACACACATAAACATACAAAGATAACTTATGTACACATAAGCTCATATGATGTGTACATACACAGGACTTAATTATTTAAAGTGTGGTTGATAATGACACAAATGAGAAAAAAATCCTTAAGTCAGCACAACCTTCAACAACAAGCAGTAATTTGGTTTTTAAATTTTGTATTCAGATTTCTGGAACAATTATCACCTCACCTGGGTATTCTAACAAGTTAATCAGTAGCTGAATTGAAATCCTCATCAACACACTATGTAATTTCATTGAGAGTATCTGCTAACTCAGATCAACTCAATTAATCTCTAGTGGAATAAAACAAAGAAGCAGATGGTAATGTGTTTTAGTCAACACCAACTTTTTATTCTGTATACATTTCTAAATATACTATTCCTAGGCATTAGTCCTAAGGCATTTAGAAATTGCCTTACTTTTAATCTAAGGCTTTAAATAGACAGCAGTAAGACACGCTCATATTCCATTCTGTCACTAATGATTACAGTTTTCTCAAATAAAACATTTCCCTTAGGCTTAGTACTGCTTGGTACCCAACCTGACACTCCCACTGGCTCCCACAGCAGCGGCAAGTGCATGCAGCACAGGGTGTCCCACCACCACCTTGTGGCAAAGGGCATGTCACATCCACTGAACTGCACTAATATTTACTTAAATGCACTAACCACTGCTGCATCCACTAATATGTGGTGGTCACTAAGGATGCATTTGATACTGCTTTTGCCATACTTCTTCAAAGCTGAGGATCTGGCATCCTAAACTGCACTGTCTTCATCCTCATCCAGAAATAATGAAGGTAGGGCTTTCAGTCCACGTGCTCCTGAGAGCAGCAAGTAGGGGCCCCTCTTTTATTCTGGTCTGGTGGTCCAGGCATTTGGAAAGGTGGCTGAAGTATGGGTCCCCAACTTTTAATATTATTTATACATTTGGCATTCAATGAAACTGACATTAAAGCATGCAGAAATGGGCCAGGAAGAACTGAAACCTGGTTTTTCCTATTCTTACCCATATGCCATAACTATCAGTCAAGGGCCCCACTCATGTTCCAGCTCTTGTCATCTTGATTGCTGCAGTCATGTCAGGAGAATTGGGCTGTGACCTGTGCCACAGTTAGACTCTAGCCTTGAAGTCAGGGCAGCTTTTGAGATGTTGGGAGACAGTTTTAAATATGGTCACATTAGGAAATGCATTAAATCCAGGCTTCCAGCTTCACGGTTTATCTTCTGCCTATAAGTGCAATCATAAAAACAAATAAACAAACAAAAAAAACACCCAAACAACAACAACTGGGCAGAAACCTTCTGTTTCTAAAGTATTTTGGAGGAAATTACTGTATCTATATTTTTTTGAGATAAATTTCCCTGTATGATGAGTTTGATTTCAAAATAGCTAGCTAGCAGATTGGACCCATCAGGTGAGATAAACATATTAAAGTTCAGTTTCTGGATCCCATCCATTGTAAGGTCTTGAGTAGCTGATGCTTAGGCTTTGGCAAGCTGAGAACCAAAATCCATGTGTATAAAGAAACAAATGACATAATTTAACCAGCAGATGCTCAGCAATTTAAACCACATTCAAAATGAGGTGACAGATAAGGGAAAGTTACTTTGCATCAAAATTTTGGTTCCATCGTTCATCGATGTGGACCTTCGCAGGCATTATGTTTTTACCGCCATCCTTAGTATCTTTTAGCCAGGCTCTTTACCACTTGCATAGATCCACAGAAGCCTATAGTATTTTTAGCTCCTAAAAGGCAGAAAGAGCAGTCAAGATTTAGGCATGCCGCGAAGACATGAGTTTTACCAATAATATATCACCAGCATAGGAGGACAACAGAGCTCTTCTGTCATTTGGGGTCTGCATTAAGGGTTTTGGCCACATGACTGTGGCAGGGAGAGAGGGGTATTTTTTAACCTGAAAGCAATCCTAGCAAGAAAAACAATACTGCAATACTGTTCCACCCTCAAACAAGATTTAACTGTCCTGCCTCACTGTTTCAGGTTTTCACGCATTGTTTTCTACTTTGTTTCCATAGTTCCTGTGTTGATTTAGCTGCCAATTTCTCTGTTTTCAATTTATGTATCTCTTGTTCTATATCATATTTCATCTGTTTGGCCCTCTCTTTACCCTCTCTTCTTTTTTTCTCTGGCCTCTCTCCTCATAACCCATCCTTTTTCCTGTCACTATTTTATGCACTCTTATCTTTGCTTGCTTTTTATTCCCTTTTGCTGCTTGCTTGTTCTTTGCATTTCCCTCTATTCACTTTTTTCCTGCAAGTTGGCTTATGAAGAAAGATATTATGGATAGAAGTTGCATGCATGATATTTCTCTGAAAACAACACAACTACTTTTACAGTAACAGAAGTCAATACTTTGTCCTACAATATTGAATTGTGGATTAATTTAATTCAAACTAAATTAATGAATTTATAGCATGCCATATGTGTGCTAGATGCTTTACATACATGAAAGAGAAAGTATATGTACTGAAAATATTACAACCCAGCATTCTCAGTTTTATAGAATCTATTTCATTTTATGCTAGATAATACTTTTCAAGGAGTATAGATAAAGTTGTTGAGCAGATCAGGGTGTGAAGGCTCATAAAGGGGGGAGTTTTATTCAAGGACTTACAGGAGAAAAGAGATTGGTTGATATAAGTCGGGATTTTGAAGGATAAGCTCCATGTCCTAACACTGGCGTAATCTATATAGTCAAAAACCAACCTGGAGCCTACAAACCTACTCCTTTATCTTCCTATGCTTGAATTAAATAATAATAAAAAAATAATATATATGTGCACATATATCATATGTATACACATATATTATTTATTTTATATACATTACATATATTACATGTATATTTTTTATATATATACATATATATGAGAGTTTGTGAATTACTTCTGGTTGTTTATTTCACCTGTACTTCACTATAAACACTGGGATTTTGTACTATATAGATATGTTTTTTTCCTTACAATTTTGTCCAAAGAGCTGTTCACAGGTTTTGATGATCCTCTCCTCAAATCTGCAGTTACTGGGCTGGATCTCCTTTCCTGGTGATTCACATCTCACCCTTATGATTACTAGAACTTAATATTATCTTGCATATACTCACGTAACACCATGAAATATCCTCATGCCTAGCTTTGCTTTTAAAACAAGAAGTCTCTTTCAAAAATTGTTTATGGCTTTTTTTTTCTTTTTCTCTTTTATTGTGACTTCGTGCTAGAAAGAGATCTGTTGAGTTTTATTGTGAAGGCAGGTCTGAAAAGTAGTTACCTAGAATAGTTAAAAGCTTGATGTTCTAAAATGGAAAAGACAGATACTTTAGTCCCTGATTTGCCTTACATAAACTTATGTCTTCCAAATCCTGGCTGAGTTCTTCTAGACAGCACATAAATCCTCTATTTCTATTCTTAAAATTAACAGAAATTTACATTTCTCTGAAAATAAAATGAGTTTCCATTAGAAGGTTTTAATAAAATGAAGATTTCCACTGTTTCTATACATTATTGTTATTTTTGCAGCTAAATCTGTAAGTCATTTGCCTCCTAAGCCTTGGTGTCTGCACACATATTCTGTCATGACTATGGACGTTATAGTTCTCATTACAACTTGTGAAATGGAATTTTCATCCAGTGGGAAATTTTGATATATCAGCACAAGTTTCTCTTTCAAATAAAAAAAAACAACATTTTTGAGAATTACTGAAAGACATCACTTAACAAAAACCTGAAAATGCTGAAATAAAAAGGAAAAAGAACATTTCTAAGTAAACAAATTTAATGCATCACCTGTTTATTTTGCACCAACGTTCATTATATTTTGAAAAATGGACTTGAAACAAACAATTGATTTTCATTATTTCACCTCTTAAGTGTAAAATCCATTTCTTAATCAATCATTTGATGATTTTATGAGTGTTTCCAAAGGCAAAAAAACCATTAGTGTGAAACATTTCAGGCAGAAGCAATTTGTAAACAGTGTCGCATACTCTAATCACACTGTAATCTTGCCTTTATCTTGATCATAATTTCAGAACTTCTCCAGTTTATTCTAGTTTTCTTTCTAACATTTCAAGAATTTGTCCTTAATCACTTCTTAGAAAATCAGACCTCTTGTTCAAGATTCTGTTTGCTTATATCTACATAAGAAGTATTTTCCATTTCCTTTTTTTAATTTCTGTTCCTCTTCCCAGCCCAGTTTCCTTAAATATTCTGGTGGTAAAACCATCCTCCCCATAGTTTGATCCGTTCATGCCACCCATTCTTTTTGCCACATCATTGGTCCACTCTGGTCTTGATGTTGGCAGTCAATAGACAAAGACCCAAAAGACACAAAATTTATATCAGTGTAGAAACTGACACTCCTTTTCCTGCTTCAGAAGAGTATAGGAGGTTAATGGAAAAATATGTTGTGAATTATTCTTTGCCAGAGACATTATAAAGCACAATTTAGATGGAGAAACCACTAAAGACTGTGTATACAATTAGTGTTTGGATTGTTCTTTTGAAAAAGTACTATAAGATTCAAAATTAGCCTGTGCATAAAACCAGATACTTAGCTTAAAAAACAAATTCTTTGCTTCTTGGCCAGTGCAAACTCAGATGAGCTGTTTCCTGGACAAGTAAAATTTTTCCTTTGTTAGTTAAGTTGCTCTTGGCAATCTGCCATTTAGTATCTAATAAGGTACTTTTTCTTTAATCAGTCTAAGTGACCTGAGTGACTGGCTGGTTCCATTAGATATATACAATAGATTTATGCATTGATTTAGTTCACATAAATAATGTTGAATCAAAAGCTTTGGAAAAGGTAGTATGCAAAATCCAAGTATGAATCAAACCTTTTTGGAATGGATAAGTATCAGGGTTCAGTGACCAAATATCAAAGTTCTATATTTATTCAGTCAGATCATAGGAATTTCCATATTGAATCAGATTGGATCATAATCCATCCAATTTATTATCTTGGTTTTAACATTGGTCAGGACCCAGTGTTTCAAAGGAAGATAAAAAAGCCTCTCCTTAAAAATGGAATAAACAAAGGTGGTATAAAGTTCCCTTAAGGAAAGGCAAACTTCTAAACCCTGTAATTTAGAAATTGCATAACCACCAAAAAAGCTTATATTTCTTCCAAAAGTTTTATTTAGTACATGTGAACATGCTTACTTCTTCAATATCACAAAAATTAGTTATTTTTCTTATACAAATAACCTTTTATTTTTCTGCTTGAGGATGGCCAGTTTCTTATTTTTGCTGCAGACAGTAGCCATTAATACCTAGTCTACGTCTAGTACTAACAGTGTCAGTATCTGTTGGGCATCTTTGACAACTAAAGGCTGGATTAAGAACCATATTTAATCAAACATCTCTCCAGGTGAGCACAAGCCACTTCTACATTTTTGCTCGGTGATTGCATAGTACCCTGTTTATTTGGACTGGTGACTAAGATTTGCTAGTCCTTGTGGGATTACTCTTGAATAGCTGATGAAAAAACCCAATCAAAGCACTTTGATTAAATTCTGTCTAATTCTGGAAGCTTCCTGAGCAGCTTTGTATCATTTTCATGGTGAAGAACCCCCCCTGTTTTGGAGGGGAGAGAGAAAGCAAGCTGACCATCCCCATAAAGAAATATTTTTCCCATGTGTAATAACTGTGGAATGACATACAGCTTTTTAATAGACTTTTAAAAGCTATCTGGAGGCTTAGTGAAAAGCTTCCATGCCCAGTAGATAAGAAAATGTTATATTAATTTTAGTGCCAGACCTTAATTAAAAAGAAAACCATAAAATGTATAAATGGGCACTATACAGAATGATGCAGCTTTGTGGAACCATTTAAGTCTTTTCATCGCAGAGATTACAGAAATTAATAAGAGGACATAATTTCTGTAATAGTGTACTGGTCACAAAGCAGTCAATGCATTTCTATCCCTTTGAACAAGCAGTTGTTTCTTGCAGTGTACGGTTTCCTCTTTCCAGGTAAACTCTTCCATCAGGAATAGTCCCCAACAAGCAAGCCTGTTGTTAAGGCTGTGTCTGCAAATGAATTGTCTATAAACAAACTCAGCATCTGGCAGACATTCCAAGGTGAAAGCCAAACAGATGGCTAATTTAATATAATCTAAGTGACTTTGGATCAGATAAAGCAATTGAATTAACAGCACTTTAAATGAACGTATACCACACATTCTCGCCATGCCATTATAATAGGCACCTTTTTATATCTTGAAAATCATTGCTAATTGAAGTTTCATATGGTGACTGCTTATATCTGTAAGATGTACAGCTAAACAGCCTGAAAAAATATGCCATTATAAGTAAAAGCAATCAGTGTTATAACCTTTAAATCAAATGTAGCTGTTTTCTTCAGAACTCTTCCAGACAATTTTTAAATCAAGGAATGTAGACTTGATACCGTATGAACTCTTAATTGCACATGCATCAGGCATAATTTAACTGAGAATTAAAGTTAGTTTGGGTGGGGTTTTTAAGTAACTCTTTATTAGGTAAATAAATAAACAAATAAAAACCAGCTTTGAATTATAAGGGGGTTTTAATTATTATTAGTTTCTATTATTTGTGACACACTTTGAACTGGAGTTTTATTTGATCTATGGCAAACGAAACAAAGTTTTTTCTCTTAATTATTTTGTATGCTACATCTGTATTGACAGGGTGAAACCCTTCATGAATACTGAGATGTACTGTTGATAACACAGCCAAATAAATGCTTACAGTTCCTTTCTATTTGTTTGGGTTTTTTTTCTATGTAGATGTAAGTTAATTCTATGTGCATTTTCTGATACCTCTTCCAGCAAAACTCTTCTTTAGTATGAAATAGGTAACAAGCAGATGTAACAGAGCTTGCGCTGTACAAAACTGAGGATGTTTGTGAGAAAGCAGCTCTTCAGCTTCTTTTCAATTCTCTCTTATTCACACAGAACTTGGAAATCACTGCCAAAGCCACAATCGCATTATGCTCCAGAGTTAGACATATGATCTATTGGAGATGGATTAAATACTGGCCTGCAGTGCTGCACGTTGTAAGGAAGAGCTCCTTCCTGGTACTCCAGAGCTCTGTGAGAATAACCTTAGATTCCTGGGCAAAGGTCCATTTGCTGTCTTTTGGCAGCATCTGCCTACCAATGTGAGGTTAAAATAATGGGTAATTTCATGAACACAATTTGAAAACTCAGATGCCGGCAACTGCAAGAGACTGATTTGATTACTCACGGAGTCTCTTTCAGTTATGTGGTTTTTATGTGGTTTTGCTTTCCTATTACCATAATCTCAAAAAAACTTTTCTGGTTTTCTGGCATAGGTTATGCCTTGCTACTCTTTACCTTCTAGCAAAAAATATCTGAAAAAATTATGAAGTCATAAACTTTTTTCAAATGCCTAAGTTGCTCTTTTTCTTCATGAATGGCTTAACAATATTCACTTGTGGTAAGAAGGCAAAGAAATCTAAAGCAGCTGGAATTTTACAAATTTTAATAATCAGTAAAAGAAGTCAAGAAAAAAGCTTGCAGACTTGCTACAGTTGGCTCTCCTGTGTTATGGTCCCTAATATGTACTTATTCTTGGAGACTGGATTTTACCAAATATTGTATTGCAGCACTTCTCTTGAAGAAGACAAGTTCTATTTCAAACTAAATAATAACATTTTCAATGTAGATGTGTATGTAATGTACCTGTACGTACAAATAGTTCTCTTTGAATGAGATATACACAAATATTTGAGTACAGGCCTAGGTTTCCCATCAACCCATATCAAATAATATTATTCTCTCTTCAATAAAAAGATGTGACCTCTTTGACGTCAAAGTCTGAAATTTCAAAGCTGCCTACGGAAGAACTTCAGTCCTTAGGTATAAAATCTAGATAGCAGAAACATCACAGATTACTAACTAACTAACTGAAAAAAAAAAAAAAAAAAAAAAAAAAAAAAGAGAGAAGAGATAATATTCAAAAGAAGTCACTTTCCTCACTCCAGACATACCCAAATCAGGAAATTCAGGTATGATGTTTTACCAAGAAGACTTCCAACCATGCATTAGTGGAAAGTAGGACATTATCTTGACCCTGCCTTTAAAATACAAAGTCAGAACTATATAACTATGAGAAAGCCAGTCTTTTTAATCCTATAGCAAATTCAACTAGGCCCAAGTTGGGATTTTCCTTTTTTTATTCATCAAAGGCAAATGTTGCCATCTAAATATTATGGGCAAAAGAGAAAACACTTTTACACAAAGCCAAGAATTTACTGTAGATTAATAATCTGCTCAAAGAGCAGCAGATAGTTTTTATTAGTCCAGCTGTAATGATATGAACACTTCTAGTCAAATTCAAATTATTATAGAAAAGAATCACTATTAATAATTATAGAAAATAATCGCTATTAATACATATACATACAATACATATATTTTTATATATATATGTGTGGACTTCCTAGTATATCCCTTTTCCCTGGTGTTATTTATACTCTCTCTCCTCCCCCTAGGTAACAGGGCACAGTTTGTGTGATCCTTAGGAATAAAAAGGGGCTTGCAGTGACCTGGCAGTATCCTGAGTTCTTTGTTGAGAGGAATATGATGTTAATCGTGGTGGTTTCTTCCTCCTCAGTCTTGGGTCCACCTGGCATTATGTTCACACATTTCCTGATGCACTTGCTTTTCCCCCACTGTTTTCCAGTTCCATGTGTCCTCTTTCTTACCTTTAAAACAAGGTTTGCCTGACACACAAGATGAGTTCTTTCCTGTGTGAAAAACGATCAACCACCGTGATCTGTGATCATGCTCTGGGTTTTCTGATGCCATCTGATATCTATACTCTTCTATAATATGTTTTAATCACAGAGTCATAGACCGTTCACTCGATGTATAATAGCTGCTTGTTTTTACTCTTTACTAATTAGTAGTAGGTGTTATGCCACACAGTGGCACAGAAATAAATTAAAGCTAAAACAAATTTCAGCAATAGTCACCTGACCACTAAAGAACTGCTACCTCAGCTAAAAGAAGTTAAATTCACCTCAGGCCAGTACAAGTCCAGACAAGTCCTGAGACCCTGTACTCTCAGGTCAGTACTAACCCTGTCAACTTTTACCAGAAACATTATAATTTTAAGGTCATATCTGTTGAGCTATGCAGTCTTTGGCCTTCTCTATCTATGAAAATCATTGGAGTTAATAGAATGGTTTAATGAAAATTAGTTGTAGAAGAAATATGGGGATTGGTGGAGCTATGTCTGAAGTCACAATTGCTTTATTAAAGAGTTTAAAGTTTATTAATAGTTGATAGTTCATTAAAGCTTGCTAATTATATACAATTATTAATGTTATAGCTTGATTACTGCCTAATCATCTTAAATGTGGCTTGTGCATATTACACAAGTTAGAAATATGTAAATCTGGAGAACACAGGACTCTACTACAGACCACAGGATTTTGCAACACAGGAAAAGAGCAAGATAATTGTTAAATAATTAAAGGATAGCATTTGTAATTAGTTATACTAACACATTCACAATGTATTGCCAATATTTCTGGATATGAGCAGTATGGAAAGAAGAAGGAATTTATCTCAGCTAAATTGAACTTTCTTGAATTTAGGTGTTCAGTATAAACCAGATGTTTCCTATTACTCTATATTCAACGAAAACAAAAGTATAGATTTCAGGAGACAATTAGCTCAACCCTAAGGTGGGTGTTAAAGGCAGGTAAGTTGAACAACCACATCATGGCTTCTGTTTTTGTGTGAAAACAGCCAGTACAGAATTTATCCACCATCTCTTGGCAGCACTGGAGAATAATCCATCAACTAACACAATCACTGCTAAGGTCACAGAACAGCTCTTGCTGTTTCCCACAGCCATGCGAGAACTGCACTCTGAAATATCCTCAATAACTTTGACCTAGGGAAGAAAGGCACTTTAAGTTAATTGGTGAAGAGACCCTTTTGGGAGATTTACCCCCATCTTTGTAAAGACTCAATATGACCAACAAGACAGGCTCTGACACTCGTGCCAGAAGTGATAATTCATGTTTGACCGTTGTAGGTGAATGAAGAATGTGGAGTACAACTATCTGTAGCATTAATCTGGTTGAAAAAAACCTTACAAATTCTATGAGTTTAGGATCAGAATTTGTTAAAGTTACTGTCACAAATTCCAGGAAAATATTTTCTTCTTTTTATACTAGACCTTTAAACTAGATTTTAAGGGGAAATGGGATAAAACCAGGCCTGATAGAGATAAGCTTGGGGGCAGCATGCCAACATTTGAGGAATGGTGTGTTAGGGAGGTCCTTCAGTCTGCCATCTCAGGGGAGGCAGGAGATGGAGATCCATGTGATAGCAATGATGCAAGGGTTACTGATGTGTTAGAAAACACAGAAGTGCCTCCAAATGTTCACGTAGGGATTAGGGCTTATCCCTGAGAAAGGTGGCAGGATCAGTAGCTCAACTGAAGTGCATCTACACTAATGCATGTGCCATGTGCAAGTAACAGGAGGAACTGGAAGCCAACATACAGCAGGAAAACTGAGATATAGTTACTGTCATGGAAACATGGTGGGATGACTCACACACCTGGAGTGATGCAGTGGATGGCTAGAAAATCTTCAGAAGGGATAGGCAAGGAAGGAGAGGCAGCAGGGTAACCCTTTATGTTAGAGTGTGTTTTGATTGTCTAGAGCTTAATAATGGTGATGATAGGGTTGAGTGTTTATGGGCAAGAATCAGGGGAAGGGCCAACAAGGCACATATCATGGTGGGAAACTATTACAGTACACTCAACAAGGATTAAGAGGCAGACAAAGTATTCTACAAACATTGGGACAAGTCTCACAATTGCTAGCCCTTGTTCTCCTGGGAGAATTCAGCTTACCAGATGTCTGCTAGAAAAAGTCTAGGAGGTTCCTAGATTGTGTGGAAGATAACTTCATGACACAGCTGGTACATGAGACAACTAGGGAAGGTGACCACTGGGCTTGCTGTTTACAAATAGCGAAGGACTAGTAGATGATGTGATGGTTGGAGGTCATTAAGCATAGCAATCACATGATAGAGTTTTTGATTCTCAGAGAAGTAAGGAGAGGGGTCAGCAGAACTGCCACCATGGACCTCCAGAGGGTGGACTTTGGCCTGTTTAGGAGACTGGTTGACAGAGTCCCTTGGGGGTCAGCCCTGAAGGGCCAGGGGGTCCAAGAAAGCTGAACATTCTTCTAGAAGGAAATCTTAAAGCTGCAGCAGCAGGCCGTCTCCATGTGCTGAAAGATGAGCTGGCAGGCATGAGCCTGTCTAAACAGAGAGGTTTGCCTGGAACTCAGGAAAAAAAGGAACGTTTATGACCTTTGGAAGGTCATAAAGACTGTGGCTGTTGTCTACCTGGGCCTTAGTAGAGCCTTTGACACCCTTCCCAACAACATTCTCCTGTGGAAACTGGCTGCTCATGGCTTGGACAGGTGCACTCTATGCTGGGTTAAAGATCTGTCTGGACTGCTCGATGATTTTTACCCACCCAATAGAAAGCCCGAAGAGCGGTGGTGAATGGAGTCACATCTAGCTGGCAGCCAGTCACAAGTGGTGTTCCCCAGGGCTCAGTGTTGAGGCCAGTTCTGTTTAATATCTTCATCAATGATCTGGATGAGGGAACCTAGTGCCCCCTCAGTGGAGTTTTCAGATGACACCAAGTTGTTGGGGAGTGTTGATCTGCTTGAAGGTAGGAAGGCTCTGCAGAGGGATCTGGACAGGCTGGACCAATGGACCGAGGCCAATTGTATGAGGTTCAACAGGGCTCAGTGCTGGGTCCTGCCCCTGGGTCACAGCAGCCCCATGCAGTGCTACAGACTGGGGGCAGAGTGGCTGGGAAGCTGCACCGTGGAAAAGGGCCTGAAGTGCTGGTTGACAGAAAGCTGAACATGATCCAGCAGTGTGCCCAGGTGGCCAAGAAGGCCAACAGCATCCTGGCTGGTATCAGGAATAGTGTGGCCAGCAGGACAAGAGAGGTGATTGTCCCCCTGTACTCGGCACTGATGAAGCCGCACCTTGAATCCTGTGTTCAGTGTTTGGCCCCTCAGTGCAAGAAGGACATTGAGGTGCTGGAGCATGTCCAGAGAAGGGCAATAAGGCTGGTGAAGGGTCTGGAGCACAAGTCTGATGAGAGGTGGCTGAAGGAACTGGGATTGTTCAGCCTGTAGAAAAGGAGGGTCAGGTGGGAGAGACCTTATCGCTCTCTACAACTACCTGAAAGGAGGTTGTAGCAAGGTGGATGTTGGTCTGATCTCCCAAGCAACAAGCTTGGTCAAGGGAAAATGGCCTCAAGTTATGCCAGGGGAGGTTTAGGTTGAACATTAGGACAACTTCACCAAAAGAGGTGTCAAGCACTGGAACAGGGTGCCCAGGGATGTGGTTGAGTCACCATCCCTGGAGGTATTTAAAAGACATGTAGATGTGGTGCTCAGGGACATGGTTTAGTGGTGGACTTGGCAATGTTAGGTTTATGGTTGGATTTTATGATCTTAAAGGTCTTTTCCAACCTAAAGGATTCTATAAGTGAAATAAAATGTTTTTTTTTAAAAAAAAAACAAAAAACAAATGCAATTCAGCAGAAGAAGAAAAGACACCTAACAAAAAAAAAAAAAAAAGACTGGCGAGAAGACGTTAATATAGTCAACAGAAAACAAATCAAGTAAATGAATTCTGAAATAAAACTGACAGCTGCCAGAGTGGGAAAAAAAATAAAAACAACAAAACAAAACAAACAACTGTTTAGTGAACAGTCTCCAATCTGGCAAAGCCTTCGTGCAGAAAGAGCTTTAAAGATTTAAAGAAATACTTTGAGTTTTCATATAAGAAATAACTGAAATCTAATGGAACAGTACATATGTAACAGACTGTATGAAACATTTGTAAGTTGCTTTCTGCTTTAACTAGAGATTTCATATGATTTTTAAACATTAACTAGTATGTGGACCAGCTCTGCTGTCCAACATGGAAATAACAGAATATGGGCATGGGAAAGGAAGGATGTTAAATATCACTGACCGAAAGGATTGCGAAAATGATGCTCAGAAATTGAAGGAGTATGACTGGGATTATTTTTAGAACACAAATGTGTTATTAACATATATGTCAATCCTTTTAAAAGTTATTTATCCTCAAAAATCTACCATTATACCTCCTGCAAGCATTCCTGCCGTAGCTGTAGTGGAAAAGTGGGCAACATTCTCATTAAGGCACAGCTAATATAACCTAGAATTATTGCGGTGTATAGGAAAATGAAGAGTAGGATTTACATAAACTTTACATAAGCTTTAAGAGGTTATTTAATAATTCCTTGACTGGAAAATAGAAGTGGGGAAGAAAGAGGAAAGTTAATAAGGAAGTTAAAACTTCAAATGTTATTATAGAAATTCTTTTCCAGTAAAAAAAATTAAATTTCAGATCTAAAAGACTGAAAACGTAAGTTTCTACTGTAAATATTTAAGATGAGACCTGCTGGAGTGAGCCCAGAGGAGGGCCACAAAGATGATCAGAGGGCTGGAGCACCTCTCTTGTGAAGACAAACTGAGAGAGTTGGGGTTGTTCAGCCAGCAGAAGAGAAGGCTCCCAGGAGACATTCCAGTACCTAAAGGGGCCTATAAGAAAGCTGGAGGGGACTTTTACAAGGGCAGGTGGTGATAGGACAAGAAGGAACAACTTTAAACTTAAAGAGGGTGGGTTCAGATTAGATATAAGGAAGAAATTCTTTCACCATGAGGTGGTGAGGCACTGGCACAGGCTGCCCAGAGAAGCTGTGGGTGCCCCATCCCTGGAAGGGTTCAAGCCAGGTTGGACGGGGCTTTGAGCAGCCTGGTCAGGTGTCTCTGTCCATGGGGGGATGGGGCAGGGGCAGGGGGGCGAGGGAGGAGGTTGGAATGAGATGATCTTTAAGATCTCTTCCAACTCAAATAATTTTATGATTCTATAATGCTATTAAAAATGCTTTTAGTTCATTAATTAATGTGTTTTGAATTAAAAAAAATTTATCATGGGTTCTGTTTGTAAAGTCCAAATTTCCTGAATGCTGTATTTGGTCATGCTTATAATCCAGAAGGTATATGCTGACCATTAAAATTCTTTTCTAACAATTTTTACACATCTCTTAGGTCTGAATATTTTGGCTCAATAGGTTAGTTTTAATCATCATTTTTTGGGCAAAGCTATCAGAGTCAGTCTCTGTCAGGCTATTTTCAATGCAAATGCATTTGATCAGCATCATTGTTTTACCACTTATTTTCCTAACTTCACACTTTAGCACTGCCCTATGTGTTTTAACATATTCCTATCCCACACATTTTCATAGAGTTGTAGAATGACAGAATCACAGAATGGTTAACATTACATAGCCACTTCTCTCCTGTCCTATCATTATCTTTCCATGCAAAGGCTTAGTCTGCCATGTCACATGAGGAAAAATGATGAATAAGAATTGCATTTCACCTGATAGGTAAAAGAAACCGGTAATCCAACTCAGACTGCCTAGGCAAATTTAGACTACATAAATACAAGATTGACTATAGGGCAATTTGGGCTCCATGTATTTTTTCTTTCACCTTTTTCACCTCTTAGCTCCTGCCTAAAATTTACAATGATTAGTATGGTTACTAGTTTTTATTGATGAATTTAAGAATTAAAGACTGACATTCAAAGGAATATTTCAGCTGGTGTTAAGGAAGGGAAAGAAGGTTCATAAATCTTGTATTACCTTTGTCATGCCTATTATCTCTTTTCCTTGTGTCCAAAGATGGGACTTCTAAGTGGAAATAAGACAATGTTTTAATAAATATTTTAGTTTATTTAAGAATGCAAATGTGGTGAGTGTGAAAGAGGTTTCAAAATTTTATTTGAATTTGGAAAAGACTTTCAGAGAAAAGAAAAACAAAGTAGAATAAAGACTTTCTTCTCATAGAGTCTCAAAAGCTGGGGTTTGGGGTACTTTTGGTTATAAAATTTTCTGGGTTTTATTATGAGCCCTAAAAAAAAAAAAAAAGTTTTAAAAATACACAAGTTCTTATTCATCAGCTATAATGTTTCAGTAAACCTGAAGTGTTTTTCTTATCTCAGTTTTTTGGTTGGGTCAAATTTGCCTGCTGACACTTATCTGTACCTTCTCCAGCTTCATCCTTAGCTCTCTGTTAATGCCAGTGAACTTAACTGGCAATCCAGGAATGCTTGCCTCCTCTGAACGCATGGATTTCTTCCTCTGCAAGGTGCCAGTGCTACCTTTGGATGTGAAAGTTTTCACTTTGTACCCCAACTCACTTCCAGTGGATCAATACATTTTGTTAAGAGAATCATTTTTAAGTGACCTTTTCT
Organism: Falco peregrinus; assembly: GCF_023634155.1. Lineage (NCBI taxonomy): Eukaryota > Metazoa > Chordata > Aves > Falconiformes > Falconidae > Falco > Falco peregrinus. Next base: position 55,980,998 of record NC_073727.1, read on the forward strand.
TCTTCTTTAGTAGGCAGACTGGAATAAAGAGCTATTAAATCAGCTCCCACTTAGATTGTGAGCTCTGCCAAGCTTTGTCTAAAGCACAGAAGGAAGGAAAGGCAAAGAGGAAGAGGGTTTTTTTCCTGCTGAGCTGATTTTCTCAAAGTCTAAACACTTCAGTTTAAAAGCAATAAAAATTCAATTATATGTTCAAAATTATAGGATTTTTTCCAGTAGCTCCTTCTGTGATTAATTACTGTAATGGTTTAGAAATAGCTGTTATTGCAGGACCATCTTATGTTCCAAAGCTTATAGATCTCTGCTCCCTGTGAGAGTGAACTCATAAAAATACAACCATTTTCTAAAACATAAGGAAAGAGGGAAAATCAAGGTGGTTATTTTTATCTGCTACAGGGAGGTATGATTATGTGAGTAGACTCATTGCTACCTGAAGGGAGTCAGGTCAAAATTAAGACTTTCTACTAAAGCACACAATTAAAGTTCATTGCAAGTGTTGTATGCAAACTGGCATTTGCTGGAGAAAGTACGTGCTGCAAACAGATGCACCACTGGAAATAGAAACAGAAAATTTCTTCCCTAGGACCATTCTATTTTATTAAATCTGACAACATCTACTTGAGCTCAGTGTCCTGAGCTAAAAAAGGGTTTCTCATTTGGTTTAAGCAATTGCCACATGACTTGCAAGTTGGAAGAAAGTGGGCTTGTAATTTTAGTCACTGACCAGGAAAAATAAAACTGCATTCTTGATGGTGAAAAATAAAAAAAAATACCTCTTTCACCTCTGTTTCATTGTTTTCTGCATTTGTTGAGAGAATAGTATTAAAAACAGGATTTCAAAGCTTCTCTTTATTAGTTGAACTAAAATAAAGCATTTGAAAATCTCCCACAGCGGAGAAAATATTCAAGTTCAAATTTTCCCAATCAATATGTTAGTTCTGCAGTCTTACAAGCTGTATAATATGTCATCTGGGTTAGTACTAAATGAAATTTTCTTTAAATATCTAGTCATATTGTATGACATGAATCAGAGATATAATCCATAATAAAACATACTCTAGCTCTTTGCTTTCATACCATAAGTAACTTTACATGTCATTTCCTCCAAATAAAGTTATGTCTGCTCTCTCAATTCACACACATAACACCTATTACTGCTAATGGAACTTGTGCATGAGAACAGAAAAACACTATCCCCCCCACTGTTAAGTCTCCACACCTCTGTATTAATGAGGTTCATACGGAGACAGAAGACAAGGAAACCTGAAACTGAGGACAGAAAGAAACACGTATCCAAATTGGATCTTTTTAAACGCACAAAATTCAGTCATAGGACAGTTTAGAGGAAAGTACCTAACAGCCACACCCATTTAATCTATAGCTTTGGTTGAAAATGTAAAAAAAACCCTTTACTGAACATATTATATGAGTGGAAAAAGATAATAGTTCATTATTTGGATTACAATAGCACCTGGAGACTTGTTGTGCTAGACACTGCATAAATATATGGTAAAAGTCAGTCCCTGTCTGTAAAGATGTATAATCTGAACAGACAGGAGAGGTGAACCAACTTTTAGGAGCGCATTAGTGTCAAAACAAGAAATGACTCAGAACTGGGACTGAAAAACCAAAGACCTATCCATTGTATCACCTTGTATTTCCAGTGAATTTTCAGTCTCTTCTATTTTTATTCAGGTATCACGTAACTCAAAAGGGAGCAAACAGTGCTTGTAACGTAGCTGCTGAGCTCCTTTTTCCCCAAAGACAACAAAAATTTCATAACTGTATAACCATTCCTTCAGACCTAAGGATGATTAGCATCCCAGCTTCTTCTGAAACTGAGGCCCATGGAAAAATATTTTAAGGCAGCATAAGCAACTCCTAACATTTCCGTTTTATATTGATTACTGTAATTAACAATAAACCCTCAGATTAATCTTACTGATTTGATTTTGCCCTTGGGTTTCTGATTAAAGAACTGTTCCACTCTTCCCTTTAATGGTGTTGGGCTAGGATTTGTACCATTCCTACTCATCACTGAAGGCGGTGGTCACTTCATGTAGGTTGAGCCCTGTTTTTCATTCAGAACTTGCTGTCCCAGTCAGAAAATGTTCTTCCTCTGGACATATCTTGAAGCCACTTGCCACATTTCACGAAGATCGTGCTCTTCAAGATGCCTGTCTGGCCAAGATCCACACGATGAGTGGAAGAAAAGAACGTGGAAGGAACAAAACAGGAAATTCGGATTTTCAGTGGGTTGAATGACCCTGGACTCTTGCTTTTTTTCCTGTGAACTGTGTGGAAGGAGTGGGGCAGACACCCCTCCTTAGCTATCAGTTATCCTCCTGTAAGTGTACCTATAGCAAAACATGGTCATCTGGACCTTAGTGTACCTGCCCCTGAGTTGGCACGGAGAGGCTTTTAATTGCAAACAGAGCTCAAACAGCCAGCAAGTGATCTAATTTCCTTTATTATTTTATCCCAATGCCACCAGAGTGTTTCCTATAAAAACTGCATCTGGATTACATCCTCTGGTTTGCTATACAGAGGGCGTTTCTACACAGTAAAGACTGAAGTAGGGAGAAGATGGAGGAGGCAAGTCCTGAGGAAGGCATAAAGGCAATCCAAAGCAAGTAGTGAATCATAATGGAAAACTAGCTCTTCTTCTGTCTTTTTGGCCTTTCTATTTTCTTTTGTGCCTCATTGTTGCTGATGAATGTGATTCTTCAGGCCCAGTGTTCCTGTTTTCCCCTTTGAAAGCCTAGCTGTCCTATTTTTATTTAAACTCATGTCATCAGCTATTAACTATCATGAGCCCTTTCATTTACTTAGATACAGGCAATTACATTTCAGGAGAAAACTTTCTTATCTCTTTCTGTAAAAATTAATTTGTTGTTTGCATGCCAAAAATAATAATAATCTTTTTTCCATATCCCGCTTCAACACTTCAGTGGTTTTCCACTCACTTTCCCAATCTTTTTATTACATCTTCAGTTTTTCTTGGCCACCTGCCAAACATTCCTGTAATCAAGTGTCCCTATAACTGTAAAAAAACAAAACATTAAGTTTTGGCTTCCTGCAAGTAAAGAAACAGTTTCTGATTGATTGCAAGTTCAGGACAAGACAGGTAAAATTCCAGAGAGAGGTCTTGAGCTCCAGTATTGACTCTGGCTTGCTTTTAGTCTCCTTTGTGCAGCCTTTGACAGATCAAACAAACCACAATACCTCAGGTGTACTAGCAGTTTTTCTTAACTTGGGTCTATCCTCTAGAACGGATGACAGCTTTCGAACGCTTTACTTTCTTTCAGCTTGATAGTAATAACATTGAGGCTGGAAGAGCAGCTGAAAATGCTTTTGCTAAGAAGAAAGTAGAGCTGAATAGAAAAAGGAAGGGACTTTTTAATGGGATCTAGTGATGTCAAAGTTTAGTTTCATTTGTTTCTTGGCATCTTAGAAATCAAGTTAAATACTTTGCAAAATACTTAGGAATGCAGTGTCTATCAAAACAGTAAATATTATTATTTGACTTCTTTAAAGAAATGATGGAAAAGAACATATATTAAAAAAAAAGAAACAAAATCAAAGCATGCCCATTTCAGAACAGCAAATTGGCATATACACTTGTTATTCTGAGAAAATTTTTTCCTCTTGCTTTCATTCAAAACAAATTTCAAAGCAATTGAACACAGATCTGAATTAAACACAGATTTGGCAGAGGATGGGGAAGCACCTTCACTCATATTTCTTATTTTAATTTTGGTCTACACTCAATATTACTACTGCTACTACTACTACTACTGCTGCTACTACTGCTACTCATGGTACATATTTTGGCTGAGCTTTTCTTGCCTATTTACTGAGAAAGTTTACTCTGTTTAATAATAGTTGAAAGATAACATGACTTTTGCAGGATGTGCTAAAGATTCTGTCTTCAAAAGGAAACAAAACTAAGAGACAGAGACTTATAGACCAGTCTACTACAGTTCCGCCCTGGGATAAAACAAATAGAACAAATAATCAGATGGTGAGCACCTACATAATGGTGGGATGCTAAGTAACAGACAACATGGATTAAGAAAAAAATAATTTTAAATGAACTTAGTCTTACAACATGTTAATCAGCCTAGTGGATTGTCAAACAGCAGACTGCAAATACTTCAATTTCAAAGAGTATTTTATGCAATGACATTCCCATAAACAGGCCAGAGAAACACAGTCTACATAATAGGAAGGTACTAATACCATAAAGATGGCAGAAAACTGGTAGAAAAAAACATATCTGCACAATGGTTTCCAATCTCTCACTTGTCAAACTGGTCTGATAAATAGAATAAGGTTACCAAGAATTGGCCATAGAACCAGTGGTGTAATTTAACATTTTCATTAATAAAATTAATTACTTAGGTGATACAAGTAAATTTGTTGACACAGTAAAGTTGACTAGACTGTACACATATTGGAATGTGGAAGGACCTTCAGCCCAGCACGCTGTTACAGAGAAGTAATGGAAAGAAATATTTGCAAAGAAATGTTCATTGACTTTGGGTGAATGAGGAAAGAGAAGGCAATTGTTTAGATCAGAACCTAAATTCAGCTGCGAATTTTGTTTCCTCAGACTTTTAATGATCTTTTCCAACCATGAACAAAATCTGAGGTGTTTTGAATGCTGGATCTGGGTCTGAATTTTGCAGTTTACGTCTTTTATCTACTTTAAAGGGAAATGCTGTCACATACTGAGGTGGGAGCTAGCTCCCTGACACTGTGAAATGGAGAACACAAAAGTTTAGAAAATCAGGTTTAAAACCCGAACTGAAGAGAGATAAGATCATGGACTATGCAGGGTATTATGTTCACTTAATCACAGTAGCACTAAAGAGTTTAACATGATGATGTTTCACTGTGGGAGGAAACATTATCTCTGTAATACTTCTTAGAAATTGTCTGTCACTGTTGTGGATTTTCATCACTGAAATAGTGACTGTCAGGGTAAGAATGGGAATAGACCCCTCTGAAACTACACATTTTACAGGAAAGGGAACAGATTGGAGTAGCCTTGACCCAGTGAAGATTTACTTTATGGGGTCTGTTCTTGAAAACAGAGGTACAACCAGCTAACTTTCAGGTTACCTCATGATATATCACAGTATGTCACGTGTCACTTCTTTTTTTTAAGAATTTTGTAATGTATTAATTTTTGATGGTGACCTGAGTTTATGTTTATATTGATTTTTCATAAAATACTGTGTCACATAACATAAATCATGTATAACTCCATGAAGTTGCATGAAGCTTACAATATATCAAAAGGTTACGGAGAAGTACAGGCGTATCAGTCTATGTCACTACAACTTTCAAAGGGTTCCTTTAACATCTATTTGCAAGTTCAAATTATTTTAAAAATTCAAAGGGCAGATCTTTTTACAGTAACAGACATTCCCTTGGTTTTAGTTTACAGTATTTTGAAGTCAGATATTATTACAAGCTTTCACCTAAAACCATAAATGTTTCTTTCATACACAAAATTAATTTCCAAAGCATCATATGCTCAGGTCCCTTATGCGGGACAGCATATGCTGTTATTTTAGAAATACAAAAAAACAACACAGAGCAAAGATTAATATGTCTTTGTATATAGCTCAATATTTATCTCTCCTTTCCCACTAATTAATTAAAATGTACTTGAAATTTTAAAAGGTACAACAAAAGTGGCTGAAGTTTTGGAACGTCCTTCATATAAAAAGGTGCTGTGAAGATTATAAATTCAATCTGCATTTAAGAACTTTATTTTGGACACATAAAAAACCAGCAGAGGTAGGGAAAAGCATATGAGTAAGCCAGATGTTTCTCTGTACCTTTAATACAAGAAAAGGGGACAAACAACAATTTTGAAAGGCATTTCTAAAAAGTTCACAAAGATGATTGTTGTACAGCAAAGATTAAAGGAATTTGGTTGATGTGAGGCCTGATGTTTTGAGTATGAATACACTGACTAGTAATTAGTGGAGTACAACCCGCAGTGTGTGATTATTCCATTAAATAGATAATATCTTCTTGAAGCATTTGGTACTGGCCCCAGTTGCCCAGACAGGCAACACTCACTTCGAAGATATTTGTGTTACCTTTGTATTCACTGCCATGCTGCAGAACTCTTAAATCAAAGGGGTATAAATTCCAGTAGTGAGGTTTACAACTAGAAAGTTTACCAGGCATGACTTTACATACACAAATTCATGTAGTGTTTGCTAAAAACCTGGGGTTTTACCATGAACTACACCAGGAACATTGTAGTACCTGGAAATGACAGTACCATTTCTTGCTTTAAGATCCAAGTATATATAGCACTTCAAAGAGGAGGTACCAACTATATGTGATTTTTGCACTACATCCTCCTAATTCTAGACTGCTTGTACTGAAATTTCCTTCCACATAAATCAAAGATATCCCCAGGATCTCTACCTTATAACAATCTGTCTAGGGAAAAGAAGATAGCATTCCTCCCTGGAGACGTACCTGGCATGGATGAACCCTACAAAAATCACAGTCAATCACTGTTGTTCAAATCTGACAAAGAACACTGTTTTACAATGTCTCCTGAGGGATGCGAATAAAAGATTTTGGCAGAAAAGATTATTTCCAAAAATGTGGGTGTTCCTCTGAGTGCAAAGTTAATACAACTGAATTATCACAGCAACAGACTCACTTTCAATTTTTCTATCCACCTTCTCCCAGATCCTAAGCATCATTTTCAGGTGATGTACCAAATACTAACAATCTGCAGAAGACAAATTTGCCCTTTGCCCAACTAGCATGTGGATAATTAAGTGTAAGAGAGTCTCTGCCCTATAAAGTAGGGTATATGGATGGATGGATTGGTGACTGCTAATTTGTGTGGCTTTAAGACAAACACAATATGTATGTTTGTGCTGAAAGTGTCATACACTTCAGAACAGCATATTCTGGTGTGACATGTGCATCCAGATGAGAACATTTAAAATAGACTGAACCTTTTTTTTTTTTTTCTCTCCTTGAAAAGTTGACGTTCTGAAAGCTATGATTAAAGAAATATAGTTGTCAGGAGCAAAAAGCTCTAATAATAATAATGCCAAGGAGAAAGAGTAGTTTAGAAAATTTACCAGGAAAAGTCAACTCTGCGAAATAGCTTTTCTGTGTATAGCAGAATGGAATGTGGTGTACAAATTTTGAGCCACTACATTTCTATTTCCACTGTAAGTATAATAGAAGTACCAACATACAGTAATAACCCCAGCATTTTGGACTGATGCACATAAAAATGTTATTCCATCATCTTTTTATATATACAATTTTTACTATTAATTTGCTTTTTCAAGATTCTGTTTTGTTTATTCTTAATGTAGGAACCAGGCTGTACTTAGGGAATTTGTGCCACCACTTGCAGTTAGCCAGCTTTATTCTGGGAATCAGGCGTGCTGACTGATAAGTATATCGAGAAGAAATAAGCCTGGAAAACTGAAGTTTAATGAGATTAGCTGGCATGGCTGTTTTAGCCAAGTGCAACTCACGTTTTTAACATTTTAAAATTAGTTTTATCAAGAGTAGCTAACCAAGTGGGGGTATGAATGGTGCAGGAGACACAAGGAATGTCTGCTCACAGGCACACACATGTGCAGGCACACACACAATTGTGGTGTTCAGTAGCCCTGGGTAACTGGCTGGCCAAGAGAAAACTCCTTGACGAGTCAGGGCACAGGGAGCCATACAGTACCATACAGTACCATACAGTGCCCCTGTGATGCTTGAGTCTAGGCAGGTCCTCAGCCATGGGCTTCCAGCCCCCTCAGTGTGAATGGAGTGCTGAACAAACTCGTGGGTGTTTCCTTGAAACAGAAAAAGGTCTTAAAATAAAAAGATTAGTCAGGATGAGTTTGGTACAATGCTCTGGGTGATGCTCTGTTTGTGTTGAGAAAGGAATGTACTCAATAATTATAAAAGATAAGGTGGGCACCTGAAGGAGATAAGGAGCCCATCAAGTCAGGAATTCACTGAACAAAGAAAATTGAAAGGTCTACTCCACCTAGATCCCACCTATTGTGAATGGAATGATTAAGTGTCAAAATCAAACGAGTATGTATGTTAAAGATGTTGTAACCTTTCACAAAAACTGTATAAAACACCTGACTTTTCACTGAAAACTTTGGAGCTAGTTTGTCCAGTGCGAATCGGCTAGCTCCTCAACATTGCACGAGATAAATACCTTTGCTTGCTTAAAGACAAAATTCGTCTCTGAGCAGTCACTCTGTGCCGTTTTGGCATCATCCTTTTTGTGTGTTTATGTTGTTTTGCTTAAACCAGTTTTACACAGCTGTCAAAGTTGCATCACATTGCATAGTTTGAATCACCAGTACTCAGTTATTACTCCCTCCTAACAAGGAGTGAGCTGCTAGCTAGCTGCTAGCCCCGGGGTCTCTCGTTTCATCTTGTGCCCCTGCTTTCAAAGCCCCAGTCATCAAACTACACTTTTAGTAAGAGTAAGGGAGCTGTTACACCACCTGAATCACACAGGGCACTTTCACCAGGATTTTTTGTCTTGCTTCGAACACAATTCTTTAACACTAAATAAAGTCTTTAACATTTAATGACTCACAGAGTTGTGGGTTTTTTTACCATCTGATTCCTTCCATTAGATGTATTAATGAATCCTTATTCTCACCCTGTCTGTCTGGTATGGTTTTTTTACATCTCATAAGAAGATTTTTCATTTTAATACTAGCTGATGAATCATGACAATAACACAGAATAAATCTAAAGCATTTTTCTCACCCATTGCTGCCAAAAAAATTCCAAGGAAATTTTTAGACTTTCTGTAACAAACTTAGGGTATAACTGGGAAAATAAGAGTTCATTACCATAAAGGCATTCCCCCCTCCTCCCCCCACTGTAGGTATAAGTGTTGGTTTAAAGGGAGTCTGATCCTGTTCTGACCCTCCAGGGCAGGGCATAAGCAGTGCTAACAATAGCTTTACGTTTAGTTCTTTAGGCTGGGCTATATTGGTAGTGATGCTGCATTATGAATGTTAATGAAAAATTAGATTTCCTTGAGTTCCTTGCCATGCTCATTAGTTTTTCACCTTACATTTTTTGCCAATAGTGGTCTGGGGCTTTTTTCTACTAAAGTGTTTGTAGTCTAAATTGTGGAAACAAATTAATACACTTTGATCTGTCTATGATAAAAATACGATTGCATTTGGAAAGGAATTTAAATAATGTCTGTATATATAGCGACTGAAATCTATAGGAAGATGAGAAAGAGAGAAGGTGACTTATTGGGTGCTGATTGGATTATGTTTCAGCTAGGGTGATGGAAAGCTGAAACCTCTGTTGGTATCTAAGTTGAACAGACTGTCTCATATCATTTGCAAAAATTAACACCATCTAAACTGGGACGATATTCTACAGCAAACCTTGAAAATGTCACTTTTTGCATTGTAATAAAAGGACAATAATTTCTTACTGTTAGGAGAAGATCTCACGCTTGCTCTACTAGATAACCTGCAAAAGTACATGAGTGTAAAAGAAAAGAGACTTTATTTTATTCAGTATAGATCTAAATTCAAATGGCTAATATTCTAAGCACAACATGAATGCTCACCATTTCTTATTAATTAGGTATTCGCTTTGAAGCTACTGAATTAGTGTTAATCTCGGTTACACCTGGATTGTATATGGTCCTGACAGACCTGAAAAAATTCTACTGGAGTTAATGTAAAGCCACTTGGGGTATTAGCATGGTTTAACCCCACCCAGCAACTAAGTACCATGCAGCTGTTCGCTCACTGCCCTCCCTGCCTCCCACTGGGCTGGGGAGGAGAATTAGAAAAAAAAAATATCTGTGGGTTGAGATAAAAACAGTTTAATAATTGAAAGAAAGGAAAATATAATACTACTAGTAGTAATAATTGTAATGGAAAGGGAGATAACAAAAAGAGAAAGAGAAATAAAACTCAAGGACAAAATAAAACAACAAAACAAAGCAAGTGATGCACTGTAGGATTGCTCACCACCCACTGAGTGATGTCCAGCCAGTCCCCAAGCAGCCCCTGGCTAGGTTCCACGAGTTTATATATCCATCAGGACATCATATGGTATGGAATATCCCTTTGGTTAGTCGGGGTCAGCTGTCCTGACTGTCCCCCCTCCAGATTTCTTGTGCCTGTCCAGCCTACTCACTGGCAGGGCCTGAGAAACTGAAAAGTCCTTGACATTATAAACATTACTTAGCAACAACTAAAAACATCAGTGTGTTATCAACTTTATTCTTATCCTAAATTCAAAACACAGCACTGTACCAGCTGCTAGGAAGAAAATTAACTCTATCCCAGCTGAAACCAGGACAGGTATCAGCAGGAACTGCATAGGTTTGGACATCTGTATGCTCACATATATGGTTACCACCAGTTTTCAACAGCTGTCTGAAATATTTTTGTCATTTTGATCACAAAGGATATAAGCAGATGTACTAAAATGTACAGATATGGACATGGCCGACTTCTTCAGTTTAAGTCTAATAATCAGCTTTTTTGAGTTACCTGGTAGAATTCCATCTTATTGATGCCTGTACACCTGAAATAATGTTCAAAGGCTTTCATGGCAGTGTTGTTTCTTAATCAGTAGGTAAAATGTGGAGCTGAAGGTGTTTAGCCTGCAATATGCAGGAGGTCAGACAAACACACCAAAAGTAGTTTGTACCAAAACTCAGGTACCTTCCTGCTGAAAATCTATAGGCTGATCATGAGGCTGCAAGTGCACTAAACTTTTGCATGTGGATCTGGGTTCCTCATAAGTAGGGGGAAACTTCCGCAGGTTCCACAGATGCCAAACATGGTTCGCTGGCTTTGCTGGATGTTACCATATTCATGTTAGGAATTTCTTCTATCCAAAGCTCTAAAGTCATTTAATAAATATAAAACATTGTTAAGACAGAAGTAAAAAAAACCTAGTACTAATGTTCTTCAAATATAAACCACCTTTGTCTGTTTTTTCTGAAGGATTCTGGTGACATCTTTTTCCAGATTTGGTAAATAGAACTCCACTGTCACGCTTTTTATTAACTCCCAGTACCATGAGATCCATTATTTTATAGTTCAAACTTTCTGAATTGGATATTTCAGGAATTATTTTAAAAATGAAATCCTTTGCAACAGTAAAATAGCATTTACTTTCCTTCGGAAAAAAATAATTGCAGCTAGAAGATAGGAATGCCATGTCTTCAAGGAAGACAAGCCAAAATTGAGAATGTGACCTAATTTTCAACACATAAAATCGCTTGTTGCGTACATCCCACAGAGAATATCAGCTAAAGTCAATAGCACATCAGACTGGTAAGATGGCCAAACTAAACCCTTTTTGCTGTTTTTCATACAATTCTAAGCCAGCTCACATTATTAACCTTTCATTGATAAAGGAAACCTGTTTTAAGCAGATAACATCTTCTAACGATGGGCCTAAAAGCAAAGAGACATTTTATTGTATTCTGTAATGCATCTAGTTCAGTTAAAGCTGACAAGCCATTTTTTAAAAAAATAATATTAATAAAAACATCCTTATTTCTAAAATGATAAAGCTAAAAATATCTCCAAAGATAGTGCACATATGCATCAGAAAAAAAATAAATCAAAAAATAAACCAGAACTGATAACTCTCATAGAAAATTAGACTTAATATCCCCCAAAATGACCAAAATGAATTAGAAGTCATAGAATCATAGAATGTCTTGGGTTGGAAGGGACCTTAAAGATCACCTAGTTTCAACCTCTTTTCCATGAGCAGGAACATCTTCCACTAGACCAGTTACTCAAAGCCCCATCCAACCTGGCCTTGACCACTTCCAGGGATGGAGCATCCATAGCTTCTCTGTGCAGGCTGTTCCAGTGCCTCACCACTCTCACTGTAAAGAATTTCTTCCTAATATCTAATCTAAATCTACCCTCTTTCAGCTTAAAACGATTCCTCCTTGTCCTATCACTACCTTCCCTTGTAAAGTCCTTCTCCAGCTTTCTTGCAGACCCCCTTTAGGTACTGGAAGGCTGCTATAAGGTCTCCCTGGAGCCTTCTCTTCTCCACAATGAACAACCCCAAATCTCTCAGCCTGTCTTCATAAGCGAGGTGCTCCACCCCTCTGAGCATCTTCGTGGCCCTCCCCTGGACTCGCTTCAAGAGGTCCATGTCCTTTTTATGTTACAGTTCCCAGAGCTGAAGGGATCTCACCAGAGAAGAGCAGAGGTGACAATCACCTCCTTCAGCCTGCTGGTCACACTTCTTTTGATGCAGACCAGGATACGGTTGGCTTTCTGGGCTGCAAGAACACATTGCCAGGACATGTTGAGCTTTATGTCCACCAGCACCCTAAATTCTTCTCCTCAGAACTGCTCCTAATACATTCTCCATCCAGCTTGTACTGATTCTGGGGGCTGCCCTGACCCATGTGTAGGACCTTGCACTCTGCCTGGTTAAACTTCATGAGGTTTACACAGGCCCACCTCTGAAGCCTGTCAAGGTCCCTCTGAGTGGCATCCCTTCCCTCCAGAGTGTCAGTGGCACCACACTGCTTGGTGTCATCAGCAAACCTGCTGAGGTGCACTTGATTCTACTCTTCTTGTCACCAAGAACAGCACGGGTCCCAATACGGACCTTTGAGGAATGCCACTCGTCACCAGTCTCCACTTGGACATCAAGCTGCTGACTGCACCTCTTTGAGTACAATCATCCAGCCAGTTCCTCAGCCAACAGTGGTCTATCCGTCAAACCCATGTCTCCAATTTTGAGACAACAGTGTTGTGTGGGACAATGTCAAATGCTCTGCACAAATCCAGGTAGATGACATCAGTTGCTCTTCCCTTATCCACCAACATTGTAACCCCATCATAGAAGGCCACTAAACTTGTTCTGGCACAATTTGCCTTTAGTGAAGCCATGTTGGCTGTCATCAGTCACTTCCTTACTTTCTATGTGCATTAGAATAGTCTCCAGGAGGATTGTGGTTAATGCCATGACATTAAGCGAGTTGTTGATGTCAATTTATACCTATATTTTCCTCATTAATTTTCTAAGAAAAGAACAAGCCACTGCCATGATTTTAGCATTAACTATATAAACACTGAAGTCAAAGGTGATCTCTCTGAGTTCTGAGGTACTCCCAAGGGATCATGACCCAAGGCCTGTGAAGTAAGCTTCAGATGTAGCCTAAGAGTACTTTCTTTCCATTAAGTAGGCCTACTTGGGTAACTAAGAAAAAAATATTTTTTCCTAATTCAGGAACTAAAGGAGTGCTCAGTGTTCATAAAGGTGACACAGCCTGGCTCAGTGACAAGCATTTACTTCTAGCTAGGGCTTTTGGGGATTAACTATATTAAAATAATTGTTTCAGGCATCACATATCCTATTGATTTGTAATGAAATGTCCATCTGTGTTTATAAAGAGAACACAATCCATACCCTGTGCAGCTTCCTCCATAAATCTCCAATATCTCCTATGTATGGGTATTTCAGTGAGAGTTAAGTCTAATTGAATGATAATTTGCCATAGCATTACAAATTGTGGTTTAACTAGAATTATGTAGAACTTCATACAAAACCCAATCAGACAGTAAAACAGATTTTTAGCCTTAAACCAGAGGTCACCCTCCCACTGAATTGTAATGAGATATTCTGAATACCTCAGAGAAAAGAAATGTCTTTAACCCTTACATTGGAAACAGGGAATTACCAATTGCAGTGTTTCAAAATTCCCTAGTAAAATAATACCATGTGACATCAGGAACCAGTTTTATCTGATGCCAATTAATCCATTTAACCATAATGAACAACAGAACATATTTCCAATAACCTTTCAGAAAAAAAAAAAAAAAAGAGGGTCTTTCCATACTGTGTCACCAGGGCAGAAAAAACATGTAATAGAGATTTAAGAAGTCCAAAACAAAGTGTAACTGCTTCTAGAGGTTTTTGGCAGAGAAATTATATGAAGAACACTCTTACAGCTGTGGCACTGAACAGCATTCCTGGAGTTCAGGTTTAATTACTGGTTTTTTCCTGTGGACCTGATAAAAGGGCAAAACATACTGTATGTGTTATTAATTATGTAATGCATCTGAGAAATCTGAATCACCTGCATGTAAACGTTGTTTATTTACAATAATAAGCTCATATGTGTATTTTTACTGAGCTCTGTAACAGGTTTGTTGACGTACTTTCAGTGTCTCTGTGAGGACCAATTTCTGATGTTCAGAGGAAACCTCCTGTGGTTTAGTTTGTGTCCATTGCCTCTGGTCTTGTCACTGGACACTGCTGAAAAGAGCCTGGCTATATCTTCTTGGTACCCTCCCTTCATGTATTTATGCACATTGATGAGATCCCCCTGAGCCTTCTCTCCCCCAGGCTGAACAGTCCCAGCTTTCTCAGCCTTTCCTTACATGTGAGGTTTTTCAGTCCCTTAGCCATCTCGGTGGTCCTTTGTTGGACTTGCTCCAGTAGGTCCATGTCTCCCTTGTACTGAGGAGCCCGTAAGTAGACAGTACTCCAGGTGTGGCCTCATCGGGGCTGAGTAGAAAGAAAGGATCACGTCCCTCCACCTGCTGGCAATGCTTTGCCTAATGCAGCCCAGGATACCATTAGCCTGCTTGTCCGCAAGCGCACATCTAGGACCGTGTGGCTTGAGGCTTTGGGGAAATGTCACAATCAATGCAGTAATCTGGAGACAATGACTCTGGTTAGCATAAATTACCTTCTCAAATGCTAAAACTCATGGCAAAAATATCTGTTTTGAATCTTAGTTCTTCTAAAAATGGAAGACAGAGAGGCAAAGCAATATCTAATGGAGCTATGAATAACAATAAGCATCCATCCCATGCCTGCTTTCAATTTATTCAAATCAGCTTTTAAGGTCCTGGGCTGGGTTATATTTGGTTTTGTCAGAATCATTAGTAGACAAATGCAGAGCATTACAGGAAAAGAACTCCGTTCTGTCTGTGTGCTCTGCATGTTGGAGCCCTGGAATGCTTTTCACTTTTTTAGCCTGCAGACCTTTCTTGTGTTTGAGCAGATAAATGTAAATTGGAGATTGAGCAAATAGCGTTAGATATTTTAATGCAAGCAGATATGGCTGCTGCTGGATAAGAGCTTATGCTTCTATTATGTTCTAAATTGGAATAACTTGGTACAGCAAAATTCCTTTAGAGTTCTTAGCAAAAATAAAATCAGGAGAAAGCTTGAGCAGCTCTGAGTTTATGACCAGCAATTTGCCATAAGACTCAAACGAATCCCACAAATAATTCCTTTTTATTATTATTAGTTTATTTAAACAAGGATGGTACAAGAAGCCTCAAAACATGACAATTCATTAAATTGCCCTTTTGGTGTCCTGAGTGTCAGAAGACACCCACCCAGTGGCAGTCCAAGTTCTGCAAATACTTATGTACCTTCTGAACTGTAAGTGTATACAAACACCCTCCTACATACTTAAAGCTAAACAGAAAAACCATGATATATCATACTGCAGTGGACTGCTAAGACATCTGAGCTTGTAAACTATTTCAGGTACAGGAACTGGCTGCCTAGCACACTGGGAAGCTGTAATGAGCTAACTTATCCAGTTTCTTAACCTGGATAAGCTCAGCAGGCCTCAGGTTAGATTACTTTCATTATTTAAAACCAGCCCATGTATGGCTGGCTCGGGTATCTTTTCACCAGGCCGCACTGTATGGCATAGATGTGCTATTTTAATAACCTTTGTAGGTAGTTCATTGAAAATTCACCCCTAGATATGGTTTTGATTATGCTATTGATTCACAGACCCTCCTCTAAGGTGTTGGCAATGGCAGTAGCGCTTCCCCAACCATCAGCTGGGGGTGGGATACTTCCCTGGACAGGTGCCCAGTGCCTGGGGCTGTTCCTGGCTGTGCCCCACCCCCCACCCCACCCCCAGCCTGCCCTGCTCCCTCACTGGGGCAGTGGGACAGGTCCTGGCTGTGAGGTCCTGCCCTGCCATCCCAGTGGGAGCCCCACTGCTCCGGCTTCTGGTCCACAGGGCTATCACTGCACCATGACAGTTTTAAGAATTAGGACTTCAAATTAAACTTTACAAGTTCTTAAGATTTGGTAGGTTTAGCAAAAAAGAAAACTTTCAAGTAGGTTGAAAAACCATTCTCAAAAGATTATAAATGTTGTCTTTGCATGGCACTATTTTTTGGCATTCAAATTGAATGCCCTTTATGCATTTTTGCATGGGCTTTTAGCCCCCTGCATTGGTATTTATTCTTGAAGTGTTCATTTTGTCTGTGCTGCCCATAGAAAATCTAAAATATAATAAACTGATTGACAAATGAATTGAGGATTATACTTTCCATAAGAAACTATTTTGCTTTCTTGAACACACAGTCAAAATCTAGTTTGAAGATTCAAATAACAGCATTCTGAAAAAGTACAAGAGCAGCAGCAGAGTACTTTATATAAAGATAGGAAACTCTGGACAGGGCCTAAAATTAACCGAAAAGGAACTATATGTACCTTGCTTTTAATCACTGGCTGCTCAGAAGTATCTAAAAATTATTCTACTGCTAACAATATGTGTAAAGAAATTTTAATAGAGCAAGGCAAAAAATCTCAGGTTATATTTCTTTGTTGATAAGAACAAAGGCCAACTTGCTAGCGTATGGGGGTTTTTTGTTATCAATTCTGTCCTAAAGTTTCATTTGTTTAATTTTATAGCTCTATGACTTTAACTGTAGAGATATTGATTCTATGGATGAAAAGCTTTATTGCTTTTGTTCTTTTAAAAATCTATTTAATTTCAGAAAATATGTGTAGGTATTGAGGAATAGATTCTTCTTTTCACACACAAGAGTTCAAAAGGAAGTAAATCCCTCAACCTGCACTTAGTTAAGTAAACTCTTGGTTTACTGTAGTACTAATAAGAGGAGAATCAACCCCATATATCCAATGAATTACAATACTGTAACAAACATAATGCTGCTTAGCGTGTGTGCTGAAGAATGCCATTTATTTACAACCTGTTATCGGTGCTTTTTCTTGGTCTCTCTTTAACGTACCTATGAGAGATGGTCCATAGATCCTTCTTGGTTTGTATTTATTGTAATGCTTATAAAACTTTACTAAATTTTTATGAGCACACTTTACGAAGTTTTTATAGGTATTGCAATGAATACCAAACAAGAAGACACAGGCTGGAATTACAGACTTTGTGGGAATTAAGACTCTAAGCCTCCCTCTCACAAATATCCCTTGGGTAGAATTTCTAAAAGCAATTCTTGGAATAAGGTACCCTGTTGCTATTGATTTTTCGTTAGACACTTAACGGATGTACTGCTATAGAACCTTCTTTCTATGTTTTATTAAAAAATAAACCTGAGTACAGCATAATGCAGTGAATTTCCCAACTTAGGTCTATGCAGAAGTATTGGTTAAAGAGAAACACAGCAAATAGTCTACCAAAAAAGGCATAGCATTTTTTTCTTTACCTGTCACACAGTGCTTATACTTAATGCTCGATGTGTACATTATATTCTTTCTTCACTGGTCAAAAAAAATATTTGGGAACCATTGGCATGGTGACAAGTGCATGCACAATTTACAGCTTTCCAGGCTGATATTTTTGTTTTAAAGAGGAAGTACTGTCATAGAGTTAGGTCTGTTCTCAGTGCCACTTTTCAACTTAAAAGTTTTACAAGGTTTCTGATTCTTTAAACAGTAGAGGTACATATATATGTCCTCAGAAAAAACAAAAGCACACTCAAAACAAAGCAAAACCCTCTAGCAGTGCACCATGGCCTTAATCTAAAAGATAGCATCCTGCAAACTCTCCAGGACTTCAGATGGGATACAGCATAGCTTCTGCAGATGTATTAGAACTAGTTTGCAGTTGTGAGTGCAACATCTGTAACATGCATGTTAAACTTGATAAAAAAAACCAGCACAAGTACAGTGAACCCATTCCATGTGCTCTGTGGTCACATAAGTCCTGCCAGCAATTCTCAAGCAAAAGGATTAAAAGCTAGGTCAGGTACATTCTGCATACAGAAGCAATGCCAGCCACTCTAGTATGCTTTCCCCAGCTTTTCTTCCCCACAGACTCAATGAGCTATGAGTCCAAGATTTCATGTGGACCCTAATCATTAACTATCCTGTTGTGTAGCTGTTTTGCACTACAGAAAGATCGAACGGCTCAGACAAAGAGGCATTTAATCCACACAATACCCTTAACTCTCCTAATGTGGTTTCTGCATGGCATTCATAATTATTTCTGAGGACAGTTTCGCCCTGAATGGCTATGTGCGGATAAACCTCATGTGTTTGCCATTTTCATATCTCCTAATACTTATAACGCTTCTTAATTTAAACCATAGTAGAATAAATTACATATAACATTACGACCAATCTTACCTATACCAGTCATTTGTGTCCAGAACAAGTCAGAAGCTATCACAAATGCACGCTAAGGATTAGGATCAATAATCAAGCAAATGTGAACTACTCTGCTTAGCAAGAGCTCCTGTCTTCATCATGGTGACACTTCTTTCTGCCAATGTCCGCACAGGGAGCATGGCAGAAATAGTTACTGCACTTCAAATTTACACTTTAGCATGCTGTACACTAATAAAACATGTCAAGGTTCCTGAGGTTATGCAGTTCTTTCCTTCTTGATTCGTTCTGTGTAGAAACACAGAACTGGAGAGGTCACAGTGCTGTGCTGCTGCTGGCCCTTTTGCTAGATGACAGGATCCCCTCCTCCGAGGGCCTCAGCTCCTCAGATGCAGTCCTAAGCAGTAGTTCCTCCTGTCTCACATCACCCACTATGCCCTTGTCATGTTACCTGTCACAAATGCTGTCTCACTGGGGGGGGGAGGAGGGGGGGGGGCGGGGCACGGGGGAAAGACACTTGAGAGATCTGCCCAACTTGCCATGGTGCATAAGCCATAGATTTCTGTTTATAATCCAGGAGCCTGGTGGCATGCATTTAGAGAAAGCTTTCCACACTCAGGCCAAGGGTAAACTGCTGTTCTGCTGGTCTTCTCCGACTGGAAGTAAAGCACATTTCTGCATTTCTTTCTGCAGATTTAAAGCTGCCTTGTCAGCTCTTATTGCTGTTTTCCAGCTCCATATGGGGAATGGAGAAAAAAAATCAAGCCAAATTTATGACTAAAACTTACCAGTATCATTTAGGGGTGAAGTTTTGAATAACATCTCAATGCTAGCAAAAAGCCTAGCAGTGTTGAAGTTCCCAGGGAAAAAAAACTGGATGAAAAGCTTTTACTTTTCTCCTCCACAATAGAACTGCATCCATAATAGAGTGCTTGCTGGTATTAGCTGTACTGAGAGATATATCTATTCCAGTAAACCTTTTACTAGTGTAGGCTACACATCAATTTCACTCTGCTGAAGCTCAGGAAATCAATGACCACCTGCAAAGACAGGCACTGGAAATAATCACTGAGAATTATGTTAAATCCTTCTGGAGTTATGAGATTATGGGAGAAGCTCAGCCTACATTGAAATATGCATATACTCCAGTTCTTGTGGTTGCAGAAAGATGGCGAAAAGCACTGTGGCTAGTAAAAGGGAAAAAAACGACCATAAATGTTATGAAAAAGCAAGCATGACATGAAGGTTGCTTCCTTGTTCAACTCTCTCCTGTTACTATGGTAAAAGACTGACATAATGGTACAAACAAGAAGTTATGAGCCTAAGTTATAACCATGATCCTAACCCTCATCCCCTCAACCTCATCTGGTATGCGGACATCACTCAACACAACCATTATCAGTTCATTCCAGGAACAATTGATTCTGTATCAGCCATTTGCCTCTTCAAAACTCACATTCCTGCATAGAGAAAAAGTATCAGTATATGTAAATGATACATCTATATCTGCATAAGTGTGTTAAAGGAAAATATATTATGCCAGATCCAACTGCCCGAGACAGATGAGGCTGCTGCCACTCCATGTTCCTAGGCACAACCAGCAGCAGGAGTGAAGTATTCCCAGCAGGCACGCACACATAAAGTATGTATATGCACTACATGTATATATGTATACAAATGTATACATGCACACACACATATCCACATACAGAACCACAGAATCATTCTGTTTGGAAAAGACCCTTAAGGTCATGAAATCCAACCATTAACCTAGCATTACCATGTCCCTGCATGTCACATCTACGTGTCTTTTAAAAACCTCCAGGGATGGTGACTCAACCACTTCCCTGGGCAGCCAGTTCCAGTGCTTGACAACCCCTTCAGTGAAGAAATTTTTCCTAATATCCCAGCTAAACCTATCGTGGCACAGCTTGAGGCCATTCCTATACACACATATACACATGGTCAGCCACACAGGTCCGACACACAGAGCGCCCATGCAAACAGAGACATCCTCTCTGGGCAGGATGGAAGTCCACTAGTGAAAATATATGCATATATGTTTGTACAATATACATGCAGGAACCCTCCAGCAGCTGAACTCGGACAGGCTGTCCAGCAGCTGGCCCTTGGATCCCAGTCTCCTCAGTTGCTGGCACATGTGATATCAAATGATTAGTAACATTGAATGTATTGTTAGTGGTTTGACTTTAAGACAATTAGAACAAATGAATTGTTAACATTTAATTCAAGTTATAAGTGTTTTTGTATGTCCTGCTAAGCACTTGGTTAAGCACCAGCAAGTTTGTTGTTTAAACCAGGAAGTACCACCACAAGATGAATGAGCTGACTCGAAGTTTACCACAAGAAGCACTATCTAGGGGAAAGGTGGTTCTGACAGGGGGAAGATGGTGACAGCCAATTCATTGACCACTGACTCAAGAAACCCCCCAGACCCAAAAGGAAGTTGAGACTGAGCATGCGAGCTAATTAACTGACAAGTGGGACAATTACTTGACAAATAGGAAACTGGATATTAAGTAATAAAGGAATTATGTAACATATAACCAATGAAGGCTGTTGTCTTTGCTGCTGAACTGTATAAATAATGCAAAGTTTTGACAATCGGGGAGCTAGACATTTGTGGGTTACCACCCAGCTCCCTACTTTGTGCAAAATAAAATAAAGGAATAGAAATACTTCAACTAGGTGTGTGAATTGGCACTGTGCTCTGGGTAACGAACCTGCCTACAGGACACCACCTGGATATACAAGCCCTCAAGTCCATAGCCTCTCTCCAGTTGCTGCTACAGTGTCAGGCATCCAGAGCTACCCAGGACCTCTCAGGTCCCATAGCTGACACCCCTGTGACCTCACCCCTAGACATACATGGGCACTTTCACACCCACAGCTGTCCCTTACAGACCCACTCAGCCCTAGGGCTCCCAGACCACTTCACCTACTCACTGGCTAGTCAAGCTTGATATTCACTAGTGTTTGCACACTTGTGGTTCTTCCACCTGCTGGCACCATGGACACACAGGATCTCAACTTGTGGTCTGACTCTGGTTGCTGCAATGAGACCACTACACACACGTGTACACACAACACGGGGTCCTCACTCAGGAAAGAGTTTGAAAGTAATGTAGTAAGAAAACATGACAGACTAGCCTTGTCAGATGCAGGGTATGGCCAGACAAGAGCACTAAGCAGCACATTATTTACATATGAGCAACCTTTTTTGTCCCCTTAACCCTCTATTTTCCCACTTTGTTACTTTCAAAATCACCTAAACGCCTTCCTTGTTCTGCTTTTGTTTCCTCCTCTAAAAATCCCAAACCATCCATGAACCAAAACTGCTTTTTCCTGCATCCTATAATATATCCTAAAGATACGTGCCACCCCTGGGCAGCAATCCCCGTAGTCCAAAAGGTGATCTGGAGAGCTTCTCCCAGTGACCTGTGGTGGTGGGTTTCATACCTGGACAATGGGGTTGATTTTGCTGGGACAAACTTGGGAAGAGTCCATACAGGGTGGTCATTTCTTGGGAGTCTATAATTTGGGTTCCTGCCTACCATTGTGCCCTTGGGCTACTCTGGGCTTGCGCAGATGGGCCTTTAATGGGCTAATGGCCCCTGTGATGGGCCTAGAAGAAGCCTGACAGGGCATTACTTGGGATCCCTCTCCTGTGACTGTCTCTCTGAACTCCTTTGTAGGTCTGCAGATAAGCTTTATCACATAACCTAGCAGTATGTATATAGCACATAAGAATACAATGTATTTAGATTAGAAGTAATCTAAACAGAGATTGATTTTGATTGTACCTTCTCTTGTCATACTGGCCTCCCATGATTCTAGTAAGAAAATCATTATTTTAAATACCTCTTGTATTTTTATGCATTTGGATTTGGCATATTTTGAAAGAAAGGTTATTTAGAGATAATTTTAAGTAGCTAGAGAGTGGGAAAATAGCCAGTAATGACAGTAATGAGTATTACACAAAGTAATGAGGAGTCCTGAGAGAATAGTGTAGAACACAGGGCCTGACCTCCGCCCTTCTCACAAGTGGAAGAGAAGGTCGGGGTGTTGGAGCCTTGGAGCCAGCTTCAGTACTGAGCTGATGGGGAGGTTTTCTACAATGACTTCCAGTGGAAGTCCGTAACATTAATGAATTACCAAAATACTACCAAGTCACCCACTGTCTGGTGAATATTTAAGAAATGTAATGACAAATTACAAATTCTAGTCATGATACGAACTAATGAAATTGTGACATTTTTGAAGCTTCTTCCAGACTGAGCGCACAGTCTGCTTACAGCATCTTACAATTTTCCTCATGAACTTAATACAATGGCAAAAGATCGAGCTCAGTGACAAGATAAGTTACACTTACTGGGCAAGAACTATACTACTGAGATTTTTAAAGGAAAAGAGACACAATTCTCTTTTAAGTTTTTGTAGGGGACCAGTATTTGGAGAATAGAACATTACCAGGCACAGAAGGAGGATGCTAGGGGTTTGGAAGGAGGATGGGGTATAAACTAGGGAAACTTCACAAAAACATACAGATGTTGTGTAGGAGTGGAAAATAAGTATGAACAGATTTTCAAAGCAAGATGTCCATAGAAGGTTTGATTCCAATGCAAGAAGGTGGATGAAATTCACACAGGAAGTTACAGGCAGGGTTTATTGTAATTTGTGTTTATACACTTCTTGAAATCATCACAGTAATTTAAAAATCTGGGGAAAATTATTGGTAAAGGAAGGAAAAGTTTCATTGTCACACACCACAGATTGGTTAAAATCCCTAGACAGCCATGGGAGATTTCCATTTTTTCATGGGAAAGTGAATAGTGACTCCCCTAAAGGAGTCAACTGAACCCTGTTTTTAGTGAAGAAGCAGTGTGATACAGATTGTGTGCTTTCACAAGAAAGCAGGTAACTTAAAACACAGGAAGTCTAGCTGGTTATAATGTAAGACAGGGGTCTTCAAACTTTTTAAACAGGGGTCTGGCGCGCGGATGAAGTGGCAGGAGGCCATCTGCGGCTGCTTGGTTTCCCCCCCCAACCCCTGGTGGGGGGTGGGGGGTGGGGCGGGGGGGTCTGTAAATACCGGGGGCCAGACTGAGGACCCTGGGGGGCCATATCCAGCCCGCGGGCCGTAGTTTGAGGACCCCTAATGTAAGGCAACAAAACAGCAAACAAATATGTGCACAAGAAACAGTGCAACATATACCAAGTTGTGGGTTCCACGCATCTGTCACTTCCCATACCTGGGGCAAGAGGTAAAAGGCCCAAATCCCCTGTAGCACACTTATCTATGTGCTAGGGTAATTTTAATTCAGCCCTAGCTGTGTCTTCAGGCCTCCTGCTGCTGCTGCTTCCATGCCCCAGCACGGGCCCTGGCCCTGCACCATCATTATCACCAGCCCAGCCCTGCTCTGATCCTGTAAGTCTGTGCCAGGTCAGTGATGCTACTGCCTCTGCTGTGGTGGTCCTCAGCTCCCAGCTCTGCCTCTTTCGTGGAACAGATCTGCTTTTGCAGCTCCTTAAGAACATACTCTTTCCTGGCACAGCTATATAAGTAAATGAAACAGGTCCAGGGCACAGGCTGAGCACTGGCACTTGGCTGTCCACAGAATTCAGTTTTTAGGCTGGTGCATGGCACAGTTGCAGCTGGGGCCCACCTCAAGACCATGTGTGGTTGTGGACACTGGTTGTCTGCATGAACCATGGACCATTTCCAAGAGCCTATTTGAAGGAGTTTGGTTTTGGAAGTAAGAGAGCTCTGGCCATGTGGGTATAATCCATGTAGCACCTGTTGGCCTTGGGGACAGAACAAGGTTCCCAGCTTGTTTTGTTTGCAAATAATCTTATGTAGTTTCTATTGCCCACTGAGGTATTAGGAAGCGATGGATTTCGGTAGCAACAAGCTAGACTAAAATCTGACATTAAGAAAATTCCTTTGAAGGCAACATTAATTAGGCAGTGGGTGAACTGACTAAGGTGATTGTGGAAGCTGTGTAACTGGTGGATTTAGGAAGCATTTGTGAGGAATACTGGAATATCCATCCTACCTCAGCAAAAGACAGAGGACTGTTTTAAAAGCATTTTTTTTTTTTTAAAGTCTTATCACTAGCTTTAATACTTCTGTGAATAGACAGGTGGCATAAGCTACTACAGGGAAAGAAAAATAGGAGAAGTAGAAGGAAATACACAGAAAACAGAATGTACTTGTGAGTGAAAGCAAAAAGAAAGGCATCAGTAAGCAATAAGAAACAAGGCACAGCTCTAGGAACAACTCACCATAGTCTAATTAAGAAAGGGAAACATAGAATGAGGGACGACAGGAACATCCGTGTGGCAAAGCCTAGGGATGGAAAACTGCTAACTTAAATGAATAAATTTATGCCAATAGCTGAGCATGGGCTGTTTATTAAGGGTTAATGAAGACCATTTTGCAAGCAGCATTGTAGTAATTCTATTTAAAGCGCTCGCTTTTTCTTCTGTCTATTCTGTCTCCTACTGAAAATTGCACAACTCTGTTCTCAAATACTATTAAGAAAAAAGCAATCAACTCAATTGTCTGGGGTGTAATGATGCCGACTACCTCCTTCCAGCATTCACAGAGAAAGAGAGAGAGAAAATAAGATAAATAACCTGGGACAAAACCACAAATCATTAGAATTTTTAATAAGCCTTCACCAACAGAAAGCTGAACACTGTTAGTTATATCTGCCAACTGCTGCTCATGGTCCACTGGACAGCACACTACACAGGGAGTTGAGAGATTTCTGCTCTTCTTCCAACTCTTACACTCTTGCTGCATAACAGCTTACACGGATCACGTGAGCTCCAGCTTCCCAGCAGTACAATGGAGATCATTAAGTAACATATAAATAGTGCTGGAGGTACAGTATTCTGGGAAAAAATATGCCAAAACTGAGAGCAAACTTTCTTTGTTCTTGTTCAGATAGGAACAGTGGCCTTCCCAAATGAAGTGTTGCGACCTCATGTAAGACATGGGGTCATGAGCCTGAGGGAAATTCAATTGCAGACCTGGGGTTGTAAGTCTAGAAATAGACCCAGACAAGTATTTCTGGCAAGAGGTTACAGGAAACTGAACTAGAAGTTATTACTATCAAGACTGCAGCTAGAACTTTCAATGTGCACAAAGTCCCTGAGAAAATCTATGGGAAACCATAGTCTGAAAGCCTTTTAATGCCTCTGTTTCTGGTTCATTCTTAGTGTCATTTCTCTGATCTCTCCAATTAGATTTTCCATGGGTTTTTTTTCTTGGCAAACAGGACCAGTATTTTTTAGGCTATGCTGGAGAGATAAAGAAACTTGAATCTGCCACACAGAAATTGTGAAAGATTACCTGGATAGTAGAAGAAATATCAAATTGCAAAAAAGCTAGAAAAATGACCACAGCCTAAATCAAAGGCATCAGCAGACGTGGAGTAATGTATATAAAAAAAACAAAATTGCACTACAGCAAAGGATTTAAATCCATGTCATTGCATCTGTATTATGTTTAATGACATGCTTTTTATGTTTGTCTAGATAATACATACACTTCAGCCTATCTGATTCTCCTTTGTACTTACAGACTTTACAGCATTAAATGTATGCTGCATTTGTGATCAGTCTGTCTTGTAGGTGTAGACAACAGAAAAGTCAAAATGTCCTTCCTCCTATTTGCTTATTTGTCCTTTCACAGACCATGTCTCAGTAATCACATAGGTTTTGATATATAGCTGGTTTTAGCTCTCTTCAAAAAGGACTAAGCTTGATAACAAGCCGTGCCAAGAAAACAACATGGAAACAGAGCAGCTCTTTGTCACGTCAGTGTTGTGCCCCTGTATGCAACAGTGGCAAAAGGAGGGAAAGTGCATGAGCCTGGCTGCTCTCTGCATCCCTTTCCTTTGTACTCTTCCTTCATACTCACATTAACTTTTTTTTTCACTTGTTCATATTTGGGGTGCTCACTGATACTGTTTGCTACCACTCTATTCCTTTGGCAGCGAGTTCTAAAAGTTTACCACTATCCACGTGTAGAGTTTCACTTTTGACCTTGTAAGAATTGAACTGTAGATTTTTATATAAAAATCACGGCTTTTTTTTACCACAACCCAATACCTTTGTGAACTCTTAGCCATGATCAGGTTTTCTGCACAGCTACACTGACTGACTGAGCAGGCAGCTCAGACTCTGTTGGAGCAACAGGTAAAAAGTAAAGGACAGTGTTAAAGAAAATTATCAGCTCCATCTCTTCCATAAGAAAACAGGAGAAACAGCACATCTACTTAACTGGGACGATTTCACATGACTGATTCAGAGCAATTCATTTCAATTACTCTGATCATCAAATAAATAGCACATCTGGTAGTGTCTGCAAACTAATCATTAACAGGTGTGAATTGGTGTCTGCAAGCATATATTTCCTACTGTGTGGCCCTTTGTTCACTTCAGGACACTTCTTAATTAGAGACAAGTCTGAGCCACAAGCCTTTAGATGTGGATCTGTTCTTTGAACACCCCCAAAATCAGCACTTTGTACATCAGGTTGTTTAGAGAAAAGTTGTCTGAAAAAATAAAATCAGTTTAATGGTTCTGAGCAAGCATTCATTGCCCAGTTCTGACTCACTGGCATTAATTTTACATTTTAGCTTCTGTTTACAGCAATAATGGCACATATGATTCATGTGATAAGTTTACAGCCTGTAGTATTTATGATAGAAGTGACATCCATTGCTATTGTCAAGGACACATACCTAAAATTTTTCATTACAAATGTAGAACCTGCTGCCATCCTTACTGCTCGATGACAGTTATCATTAAGTATTTAGGAAAAGGCATTAAGAGACTTTAGGAAAGTGTATAAAAAAAGTTGGGAAAAGAGGAAACAGAATTGGGAAGTAACAGTAAATGATCTGGCAAAGGTTTGCTGTCACTGTATCAGCAAGTTTTATTCTAGATGGAGGTTATTTTTCCATTTGAGTCCTAACCCTAATCTGACCTACTGCAATTAAATTCCACATCATGGTTTTAGATCTGTGTCCCAAGAAGGTTTAGTCATACATGCCAGTGTGTAGTCATACAACAAAGCTGTGTGGCTGACCTTGGTAACTTGCTTTGAACATGGTTATGTACATTCTTTTGAATTAGGCAATTTAAATAAACCTTAAAGTAGATGTATACCACTAGAATACGTGAACTTCTGAGCTTCTGTTTATGAAGCTATGAGCTTTAATATTAACTCAGAATATAGTCTGCATTAGAGATTGTGAGCTGAGGACCAAAATATAAAAGTTGGTTTTCATACCTATTTACAAGGCTAGTATTGCAAAATACCACCTTTGGAGAAGAACTCTTCTCGGTGAATACTGATGTGTCTTTCTGGCAAGAGACAGCTAGTGGAGAATAAATTCAGGTTACAAATAATCCTGGCACAGGCATCAAAGATTTCACCTTATTTTACTATTTGACTCTTCTGTGATTAATTTCTGATGCAGTAAAGCAAATTTGGAATCTGCAGTTTAGGAGACATTAATTGGTTATTGCTGTTTCTATTCCTTTTTACTACAGAAATGTACATAGAAAACCTCAAATGGATAAGAAAAGACAGTTTGTGGGTCAATATTTAGGGAGAGGACTAACCTGCACAAATGAAATAAATCATGGAATGCTTAACCTGCTCTACAAGCAAAAATATTTCAAAGTATTTCTAACATCTGAGATGAATACTAAGATAACCCATTAGCTAAACACATGGTGTATGTAACACAGATTTTCTGATCAATTAGCAACAGCAGAAATTAAGTCAGGAAACTATAAGGCAAAAGAATAAGGCAAAAGACAGAAAAGAGACCAAGAGACCACAGCAACCATAAAAATGAAAACAGTGGAAGGTAAGGTAAGAAACCAAAGACTGAGAAGTAGCTGAGGCCCTTTTCTGATTAAAAAGCAGATGATTTTATTAACAGAGTTAGTAGTTTAGTAGTTTAGCTACTTTTAAACTCTACTAGTTAAAAATACCAGAAAACATTCCAGAGTTTTGGATCTGGTCCCCTCTAGAGTTAAAATTTTAGCATGGTGTCTGGCCAGCCACCACTTTCTTCAAAGTTTCCAGGCATGGTTCAGGAGTTAGCACAGCCAAAGGATAATTCTCTTTAAGTGGTTTATATATGTTCAGGGTTTTTTAGCAAGTTTGAATGTATACAGACCTGGCCATTTGGCCTCAGGATCAGAAAATAAGCCCTTGCTTATTTTGTTTATAATATAGGTGCAGCCATAAGATAGTTAAACTCCACACTCATCATAAGGTAGGGAGTGTCACTGATGTGAGCAGGAATGCTGGGTGGTTTTGTGGGCTTACAGACAGCTGTGATCATATTTGCTCAACCAGGCAAAATGAGCTGGGGGCATTTTACACTCACTTTACACTGCTGTAAGTGTCTGCTCAATTTCCAGGAAAGCCAGAATGATCTCTTATGATCCAACAATATGGAGCAAAGAGACTGAGGAAATGCTCAGAGAAAAACGCTAAAAAAATGCTAGAGAAAAGAGTTCATTTGAGGTGGTTTTTTTTGTTTGTTTTTCTTCTAAAGTGTGATAATTTCAAGTCCTTCTTGGAAGATTCTGGACATAGACCTAAGTACACTTGTTCAATTTAAAAAGCTGAAAACTGTTGTGATATAGCACCAGACTATTGAAGCCTCACCACCACACATGTGAAGCCCCAGGAAGTCAATAACAGTACACAAAGTTTGTATGAAATTCAGAGCAAGAGGGAACAAAACTTGTGTGTCAGTAAAGTTTAAAGAGGTAAGATGTTATTAACACTAATAAATAAAAACTCATTCATTTAGTGAAAGATCACAAAATATTGACTTTTTTTCCCCTTCTGTTTTTTAAGCATACCCAGCTTAACTGTTTTGCAGAGTTAACAGAGTAATGGATTCAGAGCACAATAATAGAAATTTATTCTTCCCAAGGAGAAAACATACTTAGAAGAACACCAGAAAAACATAGAAAACAGATCTCTATAGAACAAGTTGAAGAAACCTCCGGCATGCAAAGACTAAAGAGGCAATTCATGTGCTGTGAAAAAGCCTTTTCCCAAGGTTCTAAAGTTTGCCCTTGATTATCTGCAGAATGAAATAGAATGTGTGTATGAGGCAGAGCACATAGTGCACTGCGAGGAGGAGAGTCAGTAATGGGTGGGAAACTACACGATCTAATCTGCAGACTGCACATTTTCAAATGCCACAGTCTCAATTATGTTGAATTCAAAGCAAAATTGAAACTGTCCCTGTTCCTGCAAATCCCATCCTATCAGCCTCTATCTGGATTTGCTTGAGGGACCTTCTAAATAAATAATAATAATAAAGGAGTTGGGTTAAGATATATTTTTAAAACAGCTATCGTTATTTTGAAACGAAATGGGGGCTTATGGCACGGACACTCTTTTGTTAAAGTTAATGTACCTTGAAATCTTTCGACTCAGCACAGGAGACTGTCAAAGGTGCTTAAAAAAATAGTCCAATATTCTCCAAAGCTCTTTCTGCAAGAGGGGTCTTGTGTGAAATGATAACAGCCACAACCCCAATATTGTTTACAGAAATACAGCTTTTCACTACAGAGGCATCACAGTGAAACCTGATGGAAAAAAGATTATAAAACGAGACAAAGTCTTTAGTCCATGATTCTTGGAAGTTAATAAACCTTCCAAATTGTTTCCACATATTTAGTTTTCCTGAATTCATTCAAATAAAGGTTATAGTGTGATAAGTGCATTTTAAGGGTTACTTCTTCCCATCCAAGAAGTGGTGCTTTCTTGATTTTGGAGATAAAAGTTATTTTCCTGTCCTCAGGATTTTGTACTCTCAGATGAATGGCTGCCCACCTTCAAACCTCTCTTCACCTTTTGTTTCCCTGAAGTCCCTTAGTAGCTCAGGGGTGTACTTCTGGAAAGTGGGGTATTTAGGTTTGTGCATCCTTATGATATGATAACTCCTGGATTAGTATGCAATGCTACAGGTCTTGCCCATCACAACAGCTCCTCCTTTGCCCAGTGTTGTGGTGTGGAAACAAATACAGTCATTGCACTATCTGCTTTTCAAAGTAATATCGGTTTGCATTAATGAAGTTACAAGTACAGCAAACAGGTTGGGCAACTCCAGGGATGGAAGTACACTTAATTACTTAAGGTACTAAAAGTCTCTCTCAATGAGTTCCAGGTCACAGTCATGCTTAGCACCTAGTTCTTCAGTCAGGATGTGAGTGTGTGAGCATCTGTAGATTTGTGGTCCAAAACAAAGATGCTGACAGAACTTTATGTCATGTAATGTTGATTGATGAAATTGCACTCCTTAATTCTTGATGCTTACATTCCAGCTAAGTACTGTCTCAGGCTGGAAAACAGATGCTCTGAATGTTATTCTTCATCTCTTTATGCTTCAGTTTACTGTATATTAGTCACAGTAATAACAGTGTTGTAAGGAAAAGCATATACCACATTCCAATCACTCATCTGCTATAAAAAGGGAGCAGCTACTCCAGATCTGTGCATATATTAAAAGAAAAAAAAATAGTGAGGTTGTGATTATTACTGCAGTTATGTTCATATTACAGTAAGACCCAGAAACTGGAAGACTGACCTCATTTCATGAAATACTTTGCAAACACCAGCCAAAAGCATGCTGCATAAAAGCGCATGTAGCCTACAGGAGGCAAGAAA
Organism: Falco peregrinus; assembly: GCF_023634155.1. Classification (NCBI taxonomy): domain Eukaryota; kingdom Metazoa; phylum Chordata; class Aves; order Falconiformes; family Falconidae; genus Falco; species Falco peregrinus. Next base: position 56,012,151 of record NC_073727.1, read on the forward strand.
TGGCAAGATAAACAGCATGGGAAGAAAAGGAAATACTAAGATTGTTCCCTATCACTATTGTTTTATTACAGCTTATTTACACGAAGTATTTTTATAAGCATAATGTCAAAAGGCAGATTTGGAGAAGGGACTTGAAGGAAAGCAATAATGTTACTTTGGAGTGTTTCTTCCAAGCATGAACATGAAAGTAACTGCTTGAGAATGAATCAAGTGGGTGATGGAGGGTATTATCAGTAGCTGATTAGAAGCAAGAGACAATCTTGTGCTTCTGAAGGAGAGATAAAGTGGGATTAGGTTATGAACACAAAACAAATAACATGAATTCAATAGTGAAGAGGAGTCACAAGCAAACTGTAAACAGAGCAGCGCATGATCAAAGGGTAGGGAAATGCTATACACAGCAGCATTTCATAGCAGAACAGGGCTAAATTCCTTGTGTACTCAGTAAGCAGGATACTCAGCAAGCAGGACCAGAGCTTTGGCCATGTGCATGGGCAGGTAAAGGTTAATATTGCGTGCAGAACAAGTGTGAGAAAATTAGGTATAGCTTGGATCTAAGAAATCAAAAGTGAAATAGCCTGTTAGAAGTCAAAGTGATTGGCAGAATGGCAGTTGTGTCAACTGCATTGACAAAGGATAGCAGAGACATCTGGAGCTACAGAGTTATTTCAGTTATGCTCAGCTTAAACTGTTCAGTGAGTGGTATCATGGGTGGGTGGTATAAAAAGGGACTAGACAGTAGTATTGAGATAAGTGTGCCATCCAGACAGAGTTGTTTCTTAAGAGTATTTTGCAGATGGTGAAATCTGGGGGGACATGGGGGAAGAAACAAGAACAACTCTTGCATATTACAGAAGAACACAAGGGGCGTTCTCTAAAGAAAAAGCTGAGAGAACTGCTGGAGCCATGAGAAAACTGAAAGATAGGATCAGTCATATAAGATAGAGAGAGTATAACGAGCATGAGCAACAGTGCTGAAATCAAGCAGTCATGAAGGGTTTTTGTTGCAGCACTCTCAAAACTAGCCAGCTGCAACAAGGTGTTTTAACATCATATACCAAGTTAACTTCAATGAGTAGTTAACACACCTTGCCCCCAGCACAGCCACCAATCCCCCATAAAGTCTCAAAGGTCCATCAACTGTTTGTGTCATTTCTTCATACTCTTCATGCCCATCCCTCTGTTTCTCACCTCTGCTGTCTCCTCCTTGTTTCTCCTCATCCAGGGTGCTCCCTCTCCTCCCTTTCCAGATCTCTCTTCATTAGCTGCTCTTCTTCCCTACACCTTAGTGCTATTTAACCACTTAGCAGGATCCAGCCACAGCTGCACCTTATCTACATCGGCCAACCCGCCACCCCTGAAGCCAGCCCACAGCTGTATATTATCAATGCTAATTAACCCAGCTTCATTCCTCTACAGGTTTTCTCATGAGGGAGTACACTGATCACAAGGCTTGGCTGAGAAGAAACTGGTGATTAGTGATTGTATGTGTACCACCAATGTTGTTATTCTGTCAACATGCCTGCCCAACATAAAGTATCCAGGAAGGATACATTGCTGAGTTGCTTTCTAACAGCTTCATAAAAATCCTCTTAGAAAAGACTGTAATATAATATACCAAATAGAATTAAAACTTTACTTATTTACTTTAATTGCAAATATTGCACTCTTTCAGTGTTGAATCAAACATGCATATTATATCCATTGGTGTGAGAAGTTACTGACCTGGATACCTGTCCTGTGTCCATGGAAAGACTGGCTGATCAATGGGTGAAACAGCAGCCGAACCATGGCAGTTTATAGGTTTACAGCCTGGCAGATTTCATGTTACCTTTGGCAGAAGGTTGCTTCATTATCAGTTTTGCTATAACTGCTCTAGGGATGGTAACTTTTCGGAGGCAGGTTGGGTAGATGAAACAAAATGGAACGGTTGGTAGGACTTCATTCAGGGCTTTAAGTGGAGCAGCCCTAGGTCTCACTTTAAGGTAACATTCTCTGAATGTCCTGAAATCACAGACCCAGTTACAATGGACTGTATAAACAGGAATATGGTAGGATGTAAGAACAGAGTTAATGCCAACCCAGTCACTTGACTTCAACAGCGGCTATAATATACGTCTAGGGAAAAGCAGCCTATATGTAATACTTCTGAGCACTCGCTCAGCCTGTGACTGTTTTCTGCTTAGTGGGTGACCTGAGCCCTCTGCAGTTTATATATTTTGTAACCCTAGTAGATCTTTTTTTCTGAGTTTTTATTGTGCCTCCCCTGGAATCCCTAACAATTTTTGCATGTACAGCATCATACAATGAGGAATTCCACAAGTCCCTCATATGTGTGAAGAACCAACTCCTTCTGCTGTAAATCTGGATCACACTGGTCCCAGGTGACTGCACCTGACAAGACTGAAAGTCAACATCTTAACTCACTCCAGACCACTCATGATTTCATAGTCCACTATCCTTTCCATCACACGTAATGACATCAGCCAGTATGGGCCTCTGGCATTTTATAACCATTACCAATTTTAACATGCTACCTCTGAAATGGCAGGCTTATATTAATTAGAATGGGAGTTTCTTGTTTATTTTCATTGTTGTTGTAAAGCATCAAAAGGATAGTTTGAAATCCATCTATGTTTTCCAAAGCCTTAGAGTCTGCATTTACTGCACATGGATCAGAAACTGGAATTTTTTCATTATATTCCCCAACCTCCCTTTTGGTCTATGATTAGCTTCAGACAGCAGCCATCAAAAACTGCACTAATGTTTCATTAGAGGTAGAGTGGGTTTTCCAATATTAAAAAGCTGTTTGTGTTTTTTCTTTCCCTAGCAGTTATGCTGAGGTTCATTGGAAAACTGTGGGTTTAATAGCATTCAATTTTAAAATTTTTGTGCAAAGGCATTTTTTGTTTTACATTTCTTCAGGTTCTAGTACAACTGTCTCAATCCATCTATGGGGCTAGTTGGTGTCCCACTAGCAAATCACTACTGAAGGCTTCAAACTCTAGGTGTGGAAAATTCCAAACAAATACTAATTAGTTAAACATCCAAGATTGCTCTTACTCAACAGTAGGATATATTGCAACACATGCAATATATGTTTGAGCTGATGAACTCTCTCCCACCCAGGAACTAGTAATGATTTCACATTAGCAAGGCTAATTGACATCATGTTTACTCACTGCAAACATTGATAGATGAACAAACACATTTCAATTCCTAAAAAAACCTTCTGTGTTTAAAATAGTTTTAAGAGGTCAGAAAGGCTTTTACTTTTTTTTTTTTTCCCTTTTCCTCCCCCTAGTAACAGAAATGAGGCTCTTAGTTTTACAGTTATTAACCATGATTGCCCCCCAAGATGATTTGAATCTGCAAGAAGTTCCAGACAGAAGACAGGGAGTCTGACCCTTAGAGATTACTGGAGACCTTGCTGTGTTCTCTGGTTCTTTGTCCTTTATCTCAAGCTCTAGCTTCTTATTTGCTCTTATTTACTCTACCTCTATAGCTGAGGATTGATTAATTCATGTCTCTTAACAGGAAAGGAATGGACTCCTTACTTCTGCATGATGCATATTTAGTATTTTGCACACCTGATTCACTGTGCAGAGGGTTTAGCATTGTTCATAATCTTCAGCATTGCTGGCTGGGTTTTAGGACAGAAATGAATACAGACTTCCTGAAAACTCTGAATCATCTCTTTTTGCTTTTATCTGCTTACAGAGTTTATGTAGATAAATTTTGTTTTTAATTAATTAAAAATATTTTTTTTAATTAAAATACAACAACTTTTCCAATTTAATATCATCCTTTCCAGTTACTCTTCCTTGTTTTTCTTCTCCTAATATTCTGTCCAGCTCCCACACTCAATTCACTGTACCTTGTCCTTCTTATCTGATATTAGAGTTCCAGATTTATGAGGACCATTCTAAACTTCTTACAGATTTTCTGTCCTCCTTCCAAGGATATTGTTTGGCTTGTAGTGTATTCTTTCACCCTTCGTTACTTACACAATTGATGCTTTTTCTTACCTTGTTTAAATGCCTCATGGTTCTTTTTATAGTGTGATGAATTTCTCTATATTTGTGTCTGGTTTCATACTCCTTTGTTCCATCACATATTTCTTCTAGTGTTTTTGCTTAGCCTTTTTACACTTCTTCTGTTATATTTATATTTATATCTGTAATATAGTTATATTACCACACCCTTTTATTGCAGTGTAATATAATAATACACAACATGTTTCTCTTGCTGCAAGGAAACTTAGCTACATAGACTGAGCTTCATTCATCAGCACAGAGTTCCTGTAAAATGTCACTCCCCTCTCCAGAACAGGAGAGACTTTAAAATGCATCAATAGTAAATATTTTCCTCATTTTTTCTTGGCCATTGCTTGCTGTTTTCAAGTCACATCTTGTCCTTTATCCCTTACTGCTTTACATGGGTCTGTTTTCTTCTTCAGTATAGCAAGACAAATTATTTATATTGCAGTGACATTCAGACTGGCAAATGACATCAGCCTCCTTTGTGTTAAATGTTGCAGTCTCTAGTACAGGAAGATTTCACTTTGAATGTAGACTATAGTGAATATTAAGCATACAGTCCAACCTCAGCACAGGTTTATCTTCCTTTCTGTAGCAAAATGGAATCAGTAGAATTTCCTAAAGGTGAAGTACACCTTGGTACCTGACAGAACTGGGACATCAATTATTTATTTAAGGTGAGATTTACCTTACTTACAGGTGGGTGTCTAAATCAGGGATAATTTTCTACATTTCTTTTATGAGCAAAGGAGATATAGTCGATAGGATTAGTGGAATACAAGGTGTAATTCATCTGAGCAGGTGTAAATAAATGTCTATTTCAGCACAAGACAAATCACTCCCAAGGCTTCATTGACACTATTGAGTAGATCCCTACTGATCATAAAGAAAGTCTAGACAAATAGGTCGGGTGTTGTGACCTTCATTTAGCAAGAATTCCTGTGAAAGAGATAGGAATTGGATGTCTATCATTAGATTTCCGCCTCTATCTCCTAATTAAATAGATTATGGTTTAACTTCTGCATAACAATCAGTCTTCATTCTTTGAAAACTGTATGGGAGCTTTTAGATTAATGCAATGAAATAAATACTGAGTAGAATCTCTTTGCCTGTATCTGCTCAACAGGATAACAATAACATTCCCATCATTGATTGTAAAGGATGCCATAGAGCACTCCAGGGTGCTCTTTGAAGATATCCACAGATCCAGTATAAGACAAAAGCTGTTAGACCTTTGCTTCCATTTTTTACTATTATTATTATTTCCAAGGCTGTCATATGCTCAAAAGTTACATTGCAATCAGTTAATGATTTAATGGAAATAAGTAAGACAATTCCCTTAGAGCTAGTAAAGCCCCAGGATTAGACAGATTTCTGTCAGGTTGTAACAAACCTTCCCAACACCTACTGGGCCCAGTTTCATACCTCTTCAAAGAATCATTTAAAATATCACCAATAAAAAGAAAAATTGAAAGAGATTTTTAATCACTTTGTCCTTAAAATCATACAAAATACTCTCACAATGACACCAGCTCAGGGAAAAAACAACACTAAAGTAAATCTTTGTAAGCATCTTTATTTAAGGGTATTTTAAGTGGTGCACACAGAGACAGAATTACTGTACAGATGTTTCTCATTTAGTTAAAAGCAACACATTTTGCCCATAAATCCCAATTTACACCCACTAGAAAGGGTCTCCTCACTATAATAGTAGTGTGAATGCTTGGTGATGTGCTGCTGATGCAAGATTTGGTTTCCTGTTCTGAATTTCTTGCCACTTGAGCAGGGAAGAAGGGCTGTGACTGCAGCAGCAGGTGGCATATAGTCAAGGTTTTCAAAACTGAGGATGCCCACCCTTTTGTTTCTCTAAGGGGCTCAGTATCTCTCAGGGCTCCACTTTCTCTTCCTGGAAGGCAAGGCTGCAGCAGCACCCAATGTATTTTATGGGAGAAAGATATGTGAGGTGTCCTGCAGAACTGATTCCTTCATTGGTCTTTTGTTCGTTACTTCCTTTTCCTTCTTCTGCATGGTACTTATTCTAGAAAAATATAACCATAAATTGCAGAAGACTGAGTGTCAAACTGCACACCAGTGCAGGTAAAAGGAAAATATGACTCCAGTTTCTAATTTGTGGTTAAATACTGAGTACTCTTGCATTTTCATTGTAGCGGTATTAGTATGTAGAAGAAAGTGAAGATGTTTGTTCTTTACCTTCATTTACAGTTTTATAACATGTAGCTGAATCCACCGTATAGTTACAGGTGCTTTAAAATTTGCTACTAAGTATTAAATCAACACATTATGTGTTTCATCATAAAACTCCCTTAAGTATTGGGTTATTTTAGATTAAGTTTGCCAAATCAGTCTCATGCTGTGACCTCTGAAATGCTGAAGAGATGTCTTGTGTATCCTATCCACTTGAATTAAACACGGAGCTTCTTTAAAACATGCATTTTAATTAGTTTTAGAGCTAAAAATGCCACCTGTGCTGAATGGTGATGCTGAGGGAATTCCATTAGTATTCCAGAATTTCTTTGAAATCTATCTTCCATGTGACAGATGGTAAAAGATCGTACATAAACCAAGTGAAATAAATAACGCAAATAAGTGTGGCTATGTGTGTTGTGGACGTCCCTTTTTCCTGACCAAATTGTTATAATAAAAGCTGTATTTGTCAATATGTTAAAAATAAATCCCCATTTAATTATTTTACACGTTTCTAGCCATTCCCAAATAATGAACTTCAGGTGCTCACTACAAATGAGGTTGATTCTTAACCTACAAGAACAAGCATGAACTTTATGTCACTGTTTGGCAGGCATTAAATATTGTCCACAGACCACCATGTGCACGACAGCACACTTCTGCCAAGGAGAAAGAAAATGCATGTCACTCTTGCAAAGCTTAGATGCAGTATTTCTCAATTCTGGGAGGAAGAAAAGAAATCAGACAGGAAAAGAATCATGTGTTAGATTGTTTGTTTCATGGTTCCAATGCTACATTGATCTTCATATTCTCTATTATTCAGAAATAAAAATTGGTACTGCAGTTATTGTAACAGTATGTTTCCAGTCATGCAGCACTATCCAGGTATTAGCAATTTATTGGGAAGGCAGAATCATTTACGCATCCGCTGTTCCATTTCTAATTGCCTGACACTTATTTAGTATTGAATGGAAGGACATAGTAGAGATCATTGGAGCAAAACTCCTTTTCTACTTTGCCCCATAAGCTTGCCTGGCTTTCTAAGATATCTGTGAGACGGACACTCACTCTCTCTCTGCTGCTATGAAAATTGAGAAACCCAAGATCCGGAAAGGCACCAATTACTGTATTTTATGGGAATATATGTTGTTCATTTTTAAGGTGATAGAGGGCAAAGAAAGTCTTTTCCTTTTCGTATACTTGGCTGCCCCTCTCTTATTAATCAGAAAACTTTTTGGCTCAAGCACAGCTTTGAATATATATTTTTAAGGTGCCTTATTCTTATTGATTCTTCTGTGACTTGGAGTCTTTAAGTCCATTAACATAAGAGCCAGCACTGCACTCTCGTGTAGCTCTGCGCTTCACCATCTCTCTCAAATCTCATTCAAAATGTGAGAGTGACATGGACTAAGATCCATGTGGTTAGTATTGTATACACCTTCCATTAAAAACTGGATTTCATGGCTAATGTCTGCCTTGAACATACCAGATCAATTTTAATATCATTATTTCCAGCATCTGTCAGGGAGAAGAAAGTCGAGTAGGGAAAATCAATAAACTACAAAAAGAAGAAAAAGAAAATATATAATTAATATATTAAAAAGCTTCAGGTATCTGGTAAAGGCTTATTAATCCGTTTGATTTCAGAACTGCTGGTATGAACCCTGGTTAGTGAAAGTTATCAAAAGATGCCACCAGTTAATGGTGACATGATTCTGTGTATATGATTTGCACTGCTACTTGCTGTTTGGCATGTTTGCTAGCTCGGACTGTGGCCTCAGTAGTCCAACTTCATCTGACCTTCTTCTCCAGCTCTGTCATGAAAGCTTCCCCTAATTAACTGGAAAAGTGTCTAATGGTGAGGCCTGCAGGGATGAGCGATGTTTGCAACAATGGCATCAGACCAGATTTGGTATGAAAAATAAAAATAGAATGAAAGGTAAAACAACATTTAAACCTGAAGTAATGCTTTTGACTGCAGTAGTTTTCATTCTCATTTAGCCTTTTAACCTGTTTTGTATTATCTGAAGTCAGTAATGGCTTTGCAAATTATGGCTTCTCGAAATTCAAACCACTTTTTCCTTGTCTTGATCCCACTCTGGCATGCCTCATTCAAAAGGTCAGGCACTGAAAACCTATCAACCAAATACCTGGGATTTAGCTGTATTACTGGAGGAAGACATAGGCTGCAACACATTCACTAAAAATATGTATACAAATATACTGTGTTTCGCTACACTGGAATTTAAGTTCCCTCCTCACTTAGGATATTGTGCATTAAATGAAACTCAGTGGCAAATTACCAGTAAATTCAAGCATTAGAAATGTATGCAATTGATCTTCTCGTATCCAAGCACATTATATGTCATTTGATTAGGCTGCAGAATAAACTTTATATTTTTGTGATAAGTAAAAGAATTTAGATTTTGTATGGCACTAGACTCCAGATCACTACACCTAAATGGAAACTCAAGACTGTGCAGGTACAGTATCTGGATATGTGCTCTTGGTTACACCCAAAAGGCGACCTTATATTCATGTATTTGCAACAGCATCAGTCCTGCTTTGTCCTCTGTTAATGAGCTGTCTTATAATGTTACTAAACACTCTTGTGTGATTTTCTGCTGACTGGTCATTTCCCGTGATTGCTGCCACATCCACTGTTCTGCTTCTACATGTCTGGATGTTGGAAAAGGTGCCCTTTTAGCTCTGAATTGTTTGTCCACATGAAACCAATATAACAAAACCAGCAGCAACTGAGAGATCAAGATAAAGCATTGCTTCACTTGATTACTAATCTATTAAAGATCTCTTCAACATAGATTTGTGCTTTTTTACTTCCAGACTTTTTTCAGCCTTCTAGAAGAAAACAAAAAAATCATAATTAAGCATATATTTTTGAAATATAATAATTTCTTCTTCTAGATAGTTTAATTTTACTATCTCTGCAAAAGGTACTTTCACCTTGAAGTGAACCTTTGATCCCCTTCAGCACAGTTCTCCGTTTCACTGGGATGAGTGGGATGAGCGAGACATGACAAATCACAATGAGAGTAGCTTTTTATAAATTGGTGACTGTGTAAATGTCAATCTGTAAATGTTTGTTTTTATAGCTGAAACAGTCTTTCTTGATTTTGCCCCATCAAATGCAAGTACTTGAAAATTCCACAGGGAAAGCAAAGACACTTCTTATAGCTCATTTCTTCCTTTAAAATGTGCTTTAGATATTCAAGCTTTGCAAGTGCCTTTGTTCTTGAATTTTTTGTAAAGACAGTTTTCCTGAGGGATATGCCAATAGTAATTGCTGGTGCATCTACACTATAAATTGGAAATGCACGTTATTGATTCTGTCAGAATTGTTGATGATAATGCAAAATATTAAGAAAAAAAAAGGTTTCAGTCTTTTTCTAAAATTAGTTAATTTCGTATTTCATCAGGAGATGGATTAGGAACTGAATATAACAATCAGAGGAGGCTGTATCAAACATCAATTAAAGATGGAGTGCTAGTCCTGTGGTTGTATCCTGGGAATGAAGGTGAATTAAACCTGTTTTTGCCTGTTCCACAGATCACCTGTGAGATCCCAGTCAGGTATGCCTCTCCTTTAATCCCCCCTCCATCTACATATAAGTACAAAAAAAGATGCACAATTTGTGTTAACTAGATCTTTACTCAAAAATAGGAGACATCTTGATTAATAAAACTATCAGCTTCTACAACTAAGATTAAAAGAAACATAATTTTTGCCTTCCGATGGCACCTAAAACTGTCAAAGATTACAACTTGGAGAAAATTACTAAATGTTTAAGTTCTCTAAGGCATGTCTGACATGGCAAATGAGACAGACATAAAAAATGTGGTTCTTGTATGCAGTAATATGGTGCCTCTGTGTGTTTTCATTTTTTTTTTTTCCTGAGACTATATTTAATTTCACTTATCTGAAGCTTTACCTTTGCCTATATAGCTCATGAAGTATCATTTTTTGATTTCTTAAATATTTTAATCTGACAAGCAAAATTACTCCAAATGTATTTTTAATTAAGTTTAGGAGACACTAAAGGAAAAGTATGTTTGATGAAACAGAGCTGGGTACACAGTAGAAGAAAGTTTAGAATTTCTAAAGCTGTCGTTAGAATTGACATTTTAAGAGAAAGGATTGAAATACACTGATAAACAACTCTATATATTTGTTGGCCCAGGGGTCACTTTTCATGTTGAGAATTAACACAATGAATTGCTTCAATGAAGTTTGCTTTAGGTTAAATCAAACTTGATAATTTAAACCTAGATTTAGAAGTTCATTGTTTTTCTATGACACTTTCCTGAAAGTGAGTGTTTGGTATAACTAAACCTAGTAGTATGAACAAGAGATAAGCTGCTGACCCTAAAATAATTCAAAATATAATTCCTATGAAAGGCAGATTACAATTTCTCATGGTAAAAAACTAACACGACTACAAATATTTTAAGGGAATGATATATTGAGTATCTTCAGATCATCAAGAATAAATACATGACGGAAGATATACTTTACACTGCTCTGCCACAGATATTTCTCTGCTGTCTCTTGGAAACACTTGTCTGTTTCAGTCAAGAAAAAAAAGAGTGATTTGTTTGTCTGGTCCTCTACTGCTTTTTCCTATTGCTATTACTTGCAATCTTTCATGTCTTATGGGGATACTTTTACCTACTAGAGTAAAATGAAGAAACTGTATTATAAGGGATATCCAAAAGAAAAAAAAAAGTAAAACCACTTGTATTTAAAATCAGGCAATCCTTTAAACCGAAATATATTTGATGGGGGGCATGGGGGCAATTTATTTTATTGGACCATCTGACAAAGCTAAAAAGTGGAGAAGCATCCCAACATGATGGCATTTTTACAACACTAAGAAAGAAGCAGCAGCTTCAAGCAAACCCCGAGGTAAAACCAATCATTCCTTGTTTAGGTTAATTCTATAAAACAATCAGACAATTTGAAAGAAAAGACAGGCACAAGCTTCTAAAAAGAAATGGGTGTCTTAGATGTAAGCCCCATTTGCCCTTTGAGAAGCTGATAATGTGGGGCAGATTAAAAGGTTTTGAGTAGGATTGCAATAGCTGAGGTGGTCAGAAGCTAGTGGTAATGTGCTGGTGGGAGGAAATGAGTCATAACACATTATTAGTTCCACTATTCATGGAACAACTTGTTTCTGTAGCTGCTACTGTCTTGGTTCTTGATTAGGTTCAATGGGGCAGAGTCAATAACATTTCCAATATTTCCACAGGACAACCCTTGCATATAGCAAGAAGACCTGAGGTTTTTGTACCAGACATTCACCAGGATGACCAAATCAGAAGTGGCTGAATTTTGTTAGAGATGGCAGAACTGCTTTAGAGACTGACTCCATCTTGTTTGGTCCTTATAATGGTCAACTGAGAAGGATATATTCTGTTGTAAAGTTCTGACCAATACATGTCTTAGCCACCTACTGTTTCTGAAAAAAGTGAAAAAGTGAGTCTGCAAAGAACTATAGGCATGAGGCTAAATGGGTCATTTGCTTTGAAGACAGAGTCACTTACCCTTATTTTAAACATGCAGCTGTGATTATACTTTACAACATAACAAAAAGAGTTAGGCCAACAGTTGCCTTATCAGTGTTTCACTTCTAACTGTAAACTACCTTTAGCAGATTATTTGCTAGTTCCAGGACAGAATGGCAGGGCAAGTGGGCTCAGGGAATTCTGTTCAAGATCAGCCACACAGCAAGAGAAAGATGACAAATGTTAGAGATCCTTTACCCATTTACTATATATAAAAAAAAATAATACCCAACTATACTGGCTCAGGCCATAGACCCACCTAGCCCTTACCCCACTTCTAACAGTTTCAAACCAATAGATGACTACGACAGCAATTTGAGACTCAAGAGTGTGCTGACTAGCAGCATTCTCTGGTTATAAACAGAGCAAATAAATGCTGACCCACCCACCCCACGATGTAAACCTGCTAGACGGACTAGCATCATCTGCTATAAACCACTGTTGAATCCCATACTTGCAAAAAGTTGGTAGTATTCATTGAACTCCAAAAATGTTGATGGAAAATGTATTCTTTGTGACAGCCTCTTATCGGAGAATAAATGCCTCATTAATCTTAGACATTTCATGCTAAGAATATTATTGAAGTTAGACAGAATGATGAGTAACATTGTAGGGAGCACAGATTGCTACATGCAGGAATGCTTTCGCCCATTAGTCTCCCTCCATACTGTACAAGTCAGTTCTTTTGTTTCTCAGGCTGCAGGCTGGAGCATGCTGCTCTACCCCTGCTCCACAGCTCCTGATTTAATTAAAAGAAGACAGATGGAGTGCAGTGCATTAGGATATGTTCACCTGAGTTTCCTTTGTCATCTAAGGAAAAAGATTGGAGGAGGAAATGGAAAGAGTCTTGAAACCAGCATTAAGTGTTACTGGCAAGAGTAAATCTAAACAAAATACCCATGGGTATTCCCCAATATTCTCTGTCTGCTTGTTAGTTGTGTTCTCACCTTTAATTTAGTGCAAGCATGGCAAAGCTGAGCATGTATAGGATGGATGCTGCAAGTTTACACTGTTTTGTTGTGAAGATAATTTAACCTATAATGGAAGAAAATAGCAGAATACTCTATTGTGCCTAGATGTTTAAAGCTGTGTGAATGTTATGAGTGTAACTGGTATTTTGGTTTTAAGAATAAGAAAAGAGAAGACTTGGTTGGAAGTTCTCCATGGGTGAGCTAAGGAAGGCTGCTGTGATAATCCCTTCTTATATTGTCCATTGAATGTTTTCTACATTTTTGAAACCTTGTCTAAAACAAGGCTTTATGCATTTGGTCAGTGTTTTCACTGGAAGCAAATAGAATCAGAGACTTCCACAGTGAGGTTTATAATCTCACTGTTTCAATGATATGTGCCTGGTAGTGTGACTATCAACTACAGATCCTTTTCCAGCTCAGAAAAAAAAAGATGTTTCTTTAAGCTTCATTCTCAAAGAGTGACCTTAATCATGTGGTCATATGACTTGGGGTGGTATTTGCAATTCAGTTTCAAAATGTAACTGCTTAAAAATCTTTCCACTGCACTTTGGAGGTCCACTAAACTTCTTGTTTCTGTTGGCCTGTAAGGTTAACCGATATAAATGCAACGTGAGACTACTGAAGCATTATAAGCCAGAAAGAAACTGGGGGTTCAAGAGAAAATTAGCAAGGGCTGGCTGTCATGCTTGAGCCCGTCTTCTTTTGACACTCCAGGATACAGCCTGTCCAATGGGCACTGAGACTGTGCCTGTGCTTTGGATAGCTGGAGTGTTTGGGATGCAAAATGCTAAGTGTTTGCAAAGTGAGAAAGGAAGAAACATTCAGAGTTGGAAACTGTTTGCTCCTAGATAGAATTTCATTATAGGCAAGTTTAAATGTGTACATTTCTATAATTCTGAGGAAGAAAGATGAGATCAACCTGATGAAAGACACAATTTTCCCTTTTCTCACAGTGTTTTTGAAGGTCTAAGTCACCACAAAACATAATCGCTTTTCATGAATATTGAAACCGTGTTTGTAAAGTAATGAGGCTTTGAAAAACAATTTTTTCAACTATATGCATCCCAGTCAGTCCAGCTAATTTTTTCTCCTGTAACCAATACAAATTATAGTCTTTTTACTTGATTGGAAAGATCATCCTGAGATTTATAGAGACTTACTAAATGAGAAGTATACTATCAGAAAAACAAAGAAAGAATGGAGTGAATCTAGAAATGGTACTTTTGAGGTTTGTAGTGGGAGAATTAGCTCAAACTTTTACTCAATGTTAGTCTTTCACATGATCATCTATTACAAACTTTTTAAATGAACAGACTAAATCCTTTACATTGCGAGGTGCAGTGAAATCATATTCTTGTTTCAATCTATTTTCATCATTGGCTCAAATTAATTCCTAGATTGACAAAAACCTACAGACTTTCATCAGTAACATGCTCAGTTCACATTGAGTTCAGTTGTTAACTGGCTTATTTGAGTCTTCTATAGAGATACATGGAAAAGATACTTAACTAGCAGTTTCTAATATAAAAAATTAAATTAAACATATACTGTAAGAAAAGAAGAGATGAAACTAAGGAGGCACACTCATCATTCCTATTACTCCTAAACTCTTTTGAGGCCATACGCTGTTTATCATGACTCTTTATTTTCAAATATGGTTTTATAGACTAGACCAACAGAGTTCTAGTTCTGTGTCCTGGTTTCAGCTGGGATGGAGTTAACTTTCTTCTTAGTAGCTAGTGCAGTGCTGTGCTTTGGCTCTGATGTGAGAACAATCTTGATAGCACACTGATGTTTTTTTAGTTGTTGCTGGGTAATGTTTATACTAAGTCAAGGACAAGCCAGAGGGCTGGAGGGGCACAAGAAACTGAGAGGGGACACAGCCAGGACAGGTGACCCAAACTAGCCACAGAAGTATTCCATACCGTATGACGACATGCTGAGTATATAAACTGGGGAAGAAGGAGGAAGGGGGGGGACATCCAACATTATGGAGTTTGTCTTCCCAAATAACCATTACACGTGACAGAGCCCTGCTCTCCTGGGGATGGCTGAACACCTGCCTGCCAATGGACAGTAGTGAATGAATTCCTTGTTTGCTTTGCCTGCATGCATGGCTTTTGCTTTACCTATTAAATTGTTTTATCTCAACCCTGGAGTTTTACATTCCTTTCAGATTCTCCTCCCCATCCCTCTGGGTAAGTGGGGGCGAGTGAGAGGCTGCGTGGTGCTTGGTTGCCGGCCAGGGTTAAACCATGACATTCTGACAAGGAGGCCTTTGTGTACAAAAGCAACAAATACAGACTATAATACCATATAATCTGGCATTCTGCTACATTTCTAGTTCTCTCAAAAGATTTTCTGGTTTCCTAAATTTGCACTCCATAGACAGATTCCTGATGGGTTTATGCTTCAGATTAGACATTTAAACTTAGATGCTTACATGGGCATGTTTAAGCTTCCGTTAACTTCAATAGACTGAAATTAATATGTATAACCTTGTGTGATTTCCATCTATCTGTTTATAAACTTCAGAATTATCCTGAAGGATAATGCTCCAAAGAGAAAAATATTGCACTTTAAGGCTTAATATGAACTATGCTGCATGAGAAAACATACAGTTTAAAAATATTTATTTGCAAACAGCAAGTATTATTTCAGGGCACGCTTATTTGTTGAGCAAGACTGTCTTTTAGGTGGTGGTAAAAAAATGTTCTTACTCAACATGTCTGGTCTGTGGCTCATGATATACACATGTTAAGTACTAAAGCTATAACTCATAGAGCACTTCATCTTTCCCTGCCCTGCTGTTGTCACTATTTTCTTAAGTATTTCACATACTGACCAAAGTTAATCACATTCATTGTCAAATTGTTGAGAACCTTGCCATGGTTTCATTTTTTTTCCTATATAAATTACGAGACTTTAATGATGAGGTATGGAAATCATATGGCCTCTATTCAAATCAAGAAGCTGATAAGAAAGAATATATCTTATTAGGTAGACGTGAAAATGGTATCCTCCAATTCACAGCCTGGCTGCTGTGAATCCTCTGGTTAAACACTAAAAGAACCGAAACTACAAACAGAAAGCAAAGAAAGAAGAAAAAAAATCTAATTATTGTTTTCAGCAGTACAATTACCCTCTTTAATTGCTTATTGTTGGTGATTTAAGCAAACTCTAGGAACCTTCAGGGAGATAAATATTAGCTATTTCTGGAACAGCTAAGTGAATCTAAGAAGGTGAGGCTAAATACAAACACCCAATGGGTGTTTTTCCAAAATGAAGACAAAGCAAACACTGATCACCTTCTTCAACAAAAATCAAATCCATACATTCATTGATTCTGGTGTTTAATGAGAGTTTTGTAGTGAAATCTGTCCATCAAAGTATGGCTGCCTTTTGTCTTAATCGTTTCATTTCACTTTCTCGTCCAAGTCTTTCAAACAAAAATTAAGCTAACTCAACAGATAGATGCTTCCTGGTGTCTTTGGCTACCACTCTTTGAGATTCAATGCAGAATTTTGTCAGCCCTAGGTGGTGACAAGAGTCATGATAACTTGCTAATTCACCAGAAGGTAAAGTTTCAGACCTATTAGTATGTGATATATATAAAGTGTATTATCAAAAGAATGTGCAGATTCTTTGCTAGACTTGTGACACATTCCTAAAGTATCTGTTTGCTGATCTTTCTTTGGCAGGTGCATCCTCCCATATTTCCCCAATATGTTCCCTTGTTTACAATCTTGCAGCCAGCTTGTTGACAACAGATACTTTCTGCTACTGTGGCTTCATGAAAGCGAGTGGAGTTCTTGCTAATTCACTCACTACTTCATTTTCAGGCAAAAGTATAACTTAGGATTGTGCCCTTTCCTATGCACCAAGTCTAACCAGGAGGTTTTCTTAAGTTTAGTTCACTGCTTTATTGGCTTTTCATGAGCTTAGGGTGTACTGGATGCAGTTTCTCCCCTATCCTAAATCATTTCATCATTCTTTGACAGCAAGTTTAATTTACTCACAGACATTTGGATCTTGCATTTTGTTAAAAAATGTAACATGCGTCAACTTTGAGTTAGCTTTTGGGTCGAGATATTCATCAAACTTACTGTAATACACTCACTTTTCCCCCCTTCTTTTCAGATAACACATAAATTAATGTATTGCAAGGCCAGAAAGAGCCATTGTGATCACCTCATGTAACCTCTCACATAAAACAGGACAAGGAATGTCATCCAGAGTTCTATCCACCTATCCATTTATTCTAAGTGTACCTCTCTCCATGTGCCTCTGAAATAAACAGGTCACATCTCTTTGTTTCAGGATACTCTGCAAGCTTTTTTTGGTTTTTATGCCCTATTCAGGAAAGATTTTCTATTTTTGTCCAGTCCAGGGTAATTGTGCTTCTATCCTAGGCAGTGGTTATGAATCAGAGACATATGGATAAGAAGGGGAAATCTGTAACCCCTACTTGATCATGTGTTTGAACAATGTAATTTCTTGTGTTTCATTTTACAAGCAGTGTTTCTTTTTTTTTAAACAAGCTCCAAAACACAAGCTTTCTTTGCAGTTTCTGTTTTCAGCATGAAATACTGACCAAAGCTACCAGCCTCATGAAACATCATGCTTCTGTTAAGCTCATGATGAAATCTGTAGATGTGAATATGTTTAAGGGTAGAAAGATTTCTAGTAAAGGATTCATATGGTAATGAAGGTGTTAAAGCTAAAAGGTTTTTAAAATATGTGTACTCTGACAGGAGTGGGGAACATGCTGAATCACTTACAATGATGAATATTTAAAAATAGGGCACAGATGTCTAATTTAAATACAGAAAATTTCTTGGCATCTTACTAGTTGTTACTACATTTTTTTAACATGTATTTTATTCACACATTCAAATTTACTTGCTCTGATTTGCTTTGTCAACTGCAGGAGGCTGACTGATAATCCACACTTTGAAAGCTGCCAATGCCTCTCAAACAAATGTGAAATTTAAGTTTGCAGTGTGGACTTCAAAATCGCTCAAAACTTTTACTTGCTTTGTCATTAAGTTTGGTGGGTGAAAGTGCTTTTCTAATAGATGAGAAAGAAGAGTCAGAGGGTGAAATCCTGGCGCCTTTGATATCATGACAGACCTCCCATTGACTGTAATGGGGCCACAAGTTCACCTGCTGTTATCTGCTTAGCTATCTGTCTGTACATTTTTAATGTACTCAGGAAAGTGGAATTTGAACAATAGTTTAAAGCTGGGATATGGAAATACCTTTTCTTCCTAAGTGACTCGATTGATTCTGCAGCCTGTAAGATGTGAGAAGCTGCTAATCCTTTTTAAAACAGCTTCAAATAATGCATACAAAGAACAATATATTATTCAAGTAATCTGTTTGTAGTGTGCTCAGTGTTTCTTTTCAGCTCGATTTTAAATAGTTTATATATTTTAAAAAAGAGGATGCAATTATTTTTGAGAGGAATTAATTTTTGACAAAATATATGTGTTTTGTACATGATTTTAATTTTAATTAATATTTTTCTTGAAAAAAGTTGAAAATTACTTTCAGCTGTGTTTTGTTATTTTTTTCAGCTGTTTTTGACAGAACATTTTTAACAAAAGAAAACAACTTATACCTCAGCTGGTTAAACAACAAATGAAAATCAGCTTTTAGATTAGTTCTTCTTTCAAAAAAACACATTCCTATTGTGACTTTAAATTTCTACAAAAAAAAAAAAAAAGAAAAAAGAAAAAAGAAAAAGAAAAAAAGTCTGGAGCTTTTCACCTAGCAATAGAATTTGGTATACTTATGATTTAGTTATTATATGCATTTAAAAAAACAAAATAGCGAGATTTCTTTCTTAAAATACCATAATCAAGCTGAGAAAGTTTGTTCTAAAGAGCCTATCAATTCCTCTTTTGATCATCACCCAAATATTAAATACAGTATTTAGTAGGTCCATTATGGTAATGCTCATGAAGCGTCTTTCTATTACTCGTTTACGTAGCTATTCATTTCTCTAGCAGATTAAGCTAAATTGTATTTAGCACATCGACACAATGAAGGAATCATTACGGGAAATTCAGTGCCATGGACCACAGCAAGTAAGAAGAGATTGCTATCATGTTTGGGTTTAGGACTAAAATCTATGAATCTACATTTATTCCGAGCCTTCTTACTAATGAAAAAGGCATAGGTTTTTATTCCCTAAAATGTGCATGTGTCCTTCCATAGAACATCACTGACAGGTATGTAAGTATCAATAAAATAGCTTTGTGAATGTCTCAGAGAATTACTTGAGGGGAAGAAACCAATGTAATTATATGGGAAGGTGTTAGTAGCAAACACCAAATATGTTCCTGACCTACCAGCAATGGCACACCTAGTTAAATGCGATGGGTGTACTAAACATCCTTCAAAGGAGGACTGTAATGTTTTTTCTTTTCATGTTACATAATACGGGCTACAAGTGAAGGCATTTCTTTCTGTTCATATTCCACCGCTTTCATATTCTTTAATGTGTTCTCAAAAATGCAATGATTCTGAGCTTGGCTGAGCACTTGATGCACATAAATACTTTCTGGCCTTGCTTTGACAATGGCTTTCTTTCCCTTATACTCACAACTTACGTTCCAGCTTTTTGGAAGTAGGTTTGCTACAGAAAGTTCTGTGGATGGTTCTAGCTCTGCTGATTACTGTTTGTGTATTTCCATTCATGAACTGACTGCACTATTTTAACGCACAGGCCATGCAGGCTGCAAAGCTGGTTCTTTATTTATTTAACAGATAATCCTCATAAAATGACTCCTCTAGATGCCTATCAAGTGATATTTATTAATATGAGTATTACATTTAGAAAATATATGTGCACTTGAAGCTATGCACTCTTTAATTAAATATCAGCATATAAAATGAAAAATCAACTATTAATTTTTTTGCCATTATGAGCTTTGCAGCTGATATTGCAAACAAAATGCTAAAACATACCTTCTAACAGGGAAACAAGGAACATTACTTCTGCTTCTGGACTTTGTCTGCTTAATTTGTGCATAGAATTACTTTCCAAAATACAGCAACTGTAAAAGTAATATATTACATATATTTTTATTGACAATATTATAACCACAGACATCAGGCAACATATGGTATAATATGTATTATTTGATAGCTAATAAGATGCAAAGAGTGAAAAAGAAATAAAAACAATGTGCATATGATTTTAAATGTAGTAAAAGCATCAAAGTAATAAAATTATGCTTTCGGGTTGGAGTTTTCAGAAATGGAGCTAAAACCTGTGTCGTAAGGTAATTAGGACCTGCTGTTAAGGTCAATGGTCATCACTTCAATTTCTCTTGGAGATATTTGTGCTTTAAATGTCCTACAATGCATAAATAAAAGGTAAATTTGCCTGGATTACAATAAAAATTTTGTATTTGGTTTCAGAACTTGTTTCCCTGGGGTATTATTATAATACATAGTGATATTTATATAGCATATAGGAAAAGATACTTTTTCTTTATTACAGATTTTTTTAGAATACTATTAATTGACAGGGATAAAATCCATTAGCAGAACTCATTATTTTTTCAATTTTAATTTATTTACACTGAGAATACCTCCTCCTCAGATGATTAGCTGCACTATTAGTAATAATAATTCTTCTTTGCTTTCCCCTTATTAAGACAGTTAATTCATTTTTGTATGGGGATGAGCACTATCGCATGGGCTGAAAAATAGATGAGGGATGTTGTAATGAAACAGTACTGAGGGCTACATCTGGGATCAGTTCAGCTGTATTTCATATTAGATGTGGTATAACACGTGCATTATTATTCATACGCTATTAAGTAAGGTGTTGGCTAGTGTAGAATGGACATAAATAGTACACCAAAAAGGCAGGTGAATTTTGTTGCACATTCTGTAAAGCCCAATATTTAATTAATGTGAATGGATATCTTTAATCTCTTCCATATTTCTCTAAAGAAGAAAAGATTTAAAATTGTGAAATGTAACAGAAGAAAATAGTTTACAAATTCTTGCCGTGAGTTTTCGAATTGCTTTAGTACTGTGTTGTTCAGTAAAGACAAACACAGGGGTACCCAAGAACAACCACAGTAAACACCAGCTATAACCTAAAGATATCAAGAATCTGTAAAGAGTTGGGTGAGGGTTCTGTGGTTTTACACAGAAATGGCAAGCTACGTAATGGAAAATAACTTGACAATTCACATTTGTTGTGATTTACTCATACTTGATTTCTTTGAGATATTGTGAGGCTTGCTCTGGATTGACTGTAACATAGCCTTTCTACACCCAGTAACATGAACATGGGAAACTAGAAGCTTTCTTGAGTCTAAAAATCTGTCACACAATCATCTCTCTGTAATGTTATTCTGTACGGATTTCTTCATGAATTATATATAGGTTAAAGAAGTTTGCCATAAATAGTGGGTTCACAGAAAGGACAGGATGAACATTTGAACTCATTGGTAGAAGGGGGAAGCCATTTTTTACTTTCTCCTCTCAACTTGCAGTCACCCATCAAATGGACCCAGCTACAAATGTAACATTAGTTCAACACTAAAATTCAATAAACGTCTTTCTCAGTTTCCCCACCAGGTCTCAAATATTGCACAGACAGGAACTACAAGGCTGCTGCTTCAGCTCTTCCTGAGAACTATGAGGAAGTGGATAACACCATGCCTTTGCTTGACTTATATGTTAGGTAAACAAAAAAGTTAGAATTGTTGTTTAACCCTGTGACAAACATTTAACCCTGTAAGAATTTGTCCCTTCTTTTTTTTTTTCTTTTTTTTTTTTCTTTTTATATCCTTCATAATTGTTTTGGTTTGTTTTGTTTACAAAAGCTAGAAAGGAAATGACAATGTTGAAAATAGAGAAAAAAAATAATCAGTTGTTTCCAGTACTATAAAGAATGTCAACGGACAGGAATGGCTAACAGTAGTGTGAAATGGTAATTAATAATTCAGTTAGTGGATAAGTAGTCTGTGTGCAAGTGAAAAAGGGAATTAAATCTGGTTTTCTCTCCATCAGATATCAGGCGAAACACCACCAATGTTCATCGAGTCATATGGGTATAAAGGAAAGTTTGGTGTGTACATATTTTCTCAGAAAATTTTCTATGAACATATCATGTATGCATATTCATTAAATCGTGCATGTATTATGCAACCAAAGATTGAGAAAGAGAAAGAATTTTAACTTTTCAGACAGGTTAAGGAAACTGAGTGCATCCCAAACCTGCTGAAGATGGTGCTGCGCAATACAGTTCCCAGGCAAATAGTGCTGTTTTACTACCGGACAATGTCATTGTATTGAAAAAAGGAATAAAATATTGGGTTTCTAATGAGGATGCAGATATAAATAAATAAATACAAACAACCTAATGAAACAGTGGTATTAAGAATCCAATCTTGGTTAAAACTATAAAATAAAATGAAGGTGCTTACAATGAGATAGCATTTGCTAATTCTTCTGAGCTCTCTGAAGAAAACTGAAAAAGGTAGCTCTCAGGGATTGTTAATTATGCTCTTTGAAGAGAATAGACACATTATTTTCTTATAATATTTTGATACTAATGCACATAAATGTATCTGAAATGAACTGTGAAAAGACAAAGAGTGATTGTATTATTTTCCTATAGTTTTCTAAATATCACCTTTGAGGACTCTGCCTCTGTACTCTCTCTCTAAATTGTGCTTCTTGCTGTCAATCTACATTGATGAATTGAATTTGCTAATTCCAGAAATCTTAAATTTATTGCTTATTCAGAACCATTTGCAACACTTTTACATACCATGATCTCTCAGTCATGGCAATTTTAAATAGCTAGTTGCTTGTCTCAGGTTTCAGAAACAGAGAAATATTGTTTTGCTTCAGCATACGATTAAGGATTGACTCTGTAAGCACTTTCTGTGTGTACTTAACTGCTCAACTGGATAGCAGACTTCAGAGAAGTTGTCCTTATGACTTATTGTATTGATGTGATTCTGTTTTGTTTTTCTTTATCCAGAGGCTTAATTGTCAAAAGATGTACATATTTCAGAATATGCTGAAGATACCTTTGGTTCAAAAATGTGTAAAAAGATGAGATTTTTTTTTTCCAGAATGATTTAACAAACTGCAAATAACAAATGCTTATGCTAAACATTGCCATTTCTGAAATGTTGTTCGTCTGAAAGCTTTAAGCAGTTCTGGGTTTGGTCGGGGTTTTTTTGTGTGAAAATACTGAAGTTCATTATAAACATTTAGCTGAAATACACTGAGGTGATATTACTGACTTGCAAAGCTGTGATGAACCTGTTCAGTGAAAATAGTACATTTTGACCAATCAGATGTCATTTCTCAAAAGTATCTAAAAAAGAACAAAAAAATGTCAAACTATTCTTCCTATATATTTTTAATTTTCTCAGTACAATAAACATGTTATCTTTCTGATAATGTAGTTGTTTTTATAATGTGGTTGTCAGGTATTAATGTTATGTTAGCATGATACTGAATATTTGAAGTAAACCAGTGGTGAATAGGATTAAAAAGTATTTTTAAACTTATAAGAATGTGTGTTCCGTAGAATGATTATTTATCTTATTAAATTAATAAGTGAATGTAATTTTCTAGATTTTTTGTAGAATGTAAGGCATGCAGAGATCACTTGTATGTATATTTCAGTCATTTAATAATTTAATGTATTGGTATTTCAAGGTATTGTTGCGCCACTTGTGCAAATCTCTGCTTAATTTAATTCAGATGTAACTCAGCCCTTACTTTTTACAGCCATTTAATGCGCAAACTATGGTAAAAATGCCAACATTTATTGATTTATTATCAAACATTGCTTCTAGCAAATTTTTAAATTTCATATTAAAAAGGTTTTGATGGGGTTTGCTTTTTTCTTGGAGAATTACCTTGTCATACTCTATCTGGCACTAGCTAAAAGCACTAAGGACTCTAGGAGCTGCAAGAAAAATACAGCTGTGGTTTGTTTTTTTTTTCTGCCTACACTAAGATTTGTTTTACATTAATTTGGGGCCATTTATGAAGCAAAAGCAAAGTTTTTCATACATGTTAAAATTGTAAAAGGTTTGTAGTAAGTCAGTAGGTTTCTGCTTTTATGTTTAAATGACAACATATAATTCACAGGAAAATAGCATGATGTGTCAAGCTACTCTAGGCAAAAGGGTTTTGCGAGACATTGTGTTGTTCTTTTTTCTCAGCAAGAAACTTGTCAGACCCCTGAGACTCCTTAATTACATTCTCTCTAATCTACAAGAGTAGTTGTTGTGTTCTTGGTTTTTTAAATAGAATTTACTTGCCAGGTAGGTTTATAAATATCCCCAATGTCTCAGTCATCTATGAAACACACATAGATCTTTAGGCAAGATGTTTAACATTACTGTGCTTCTTTAGATGTTACACTGGTGCATGCCAGCTATAGGTAAAAATACTAGCAACAAATTGCTCAGTGATCTAGCTAGACCAGAATTCTTCTCCCTCGCTGATTTTACAACTTCATGAGGGTTAGCACCATCCAGACAACCCCAATCAATACTGAATACATACAGCAACGAAAGTGTTAACAAAAAAAAACTCAGGAAAAGAATCCTCATGGCTTGTCATTTACCACTTTACAGAAACAATGCCAGTAAAAGTGGAATACAGTTAACAAAATGAAATGTCAAATAAGCAGTTTAAAATTCAAGGAGAAACCCTTCTAAAGGCTTGTGTGAAATGGCTTTCATGGAGCATCCCTCTGTTCTTAATTCTAACAGTGAGGGCATACCTAGCCTGGGTCATTGGCTTAGCCTCCAAAGCTACAGTGCAAGGATACCTTCTAAAAATGTGTCTGGGACCCTAATGAGTACAGTGAGGTACATGTAAAACACACCATTCTAGCAGATTAGGAAGCCACAAGGTTTGATGCACTCTTAGAAGGAATTCTTCGCAGCAGTTATAGGTGGTAATTCATCTCACCTAATTTTCACCACAGAAAAGATCATAATCTACTTAAGGTAATCATCTAAATCCTCTTTTAGGTAACGGTGAGGCTGTCTCCTTGAGAAAATAAGTCCTAGTTTTGGACCCACAGGTTAGGTTAGGAATGGTTCCTCAATGGCTCACAGAAGGACCCCAGACAGTTAATTTAAGTAAGGTGATCTGCAGAGCTTTTCTCTGCAAACCACATCAGAGTCTTTGCTGCTCTTTCAACTTTACTTAGCTTAGGATTGTGGTTTTTCTACCTTTAATCTTTTCACTTTTCTGGTAGGAAGCTTGTTGCTTTTTAGCATGAAGCATGGCACGTATTTTCTTAGAAATTTGCTGATGTGTAAGATTTGAAACTGTTACTACACTTTTGTGATAAGTACTATGGTTTTATTCTATATTCAAAATACTGATGAAATTGTACATGATAATAAACAAAGCATCCTACATTTCTATGCCACAGCAGTAGTCTGGAAAATTTTTATGACAGCAATGGGTGTTTTGGAGATACCTGGGTCACAGTTATGATATCGTGGTGCAGGAAAGCAGATAAATGAGATTCACTGTGACTTAAAAGGTTTATTGTCTTCCAAGGAGATGGGATAGATTGTGAAGACAAGCCAAAATCCAGGAACTGGGGGGAAGCAAGGGTTAAGAGAAGGAGGTGTACCTCAGCATCTCAGAAGTGTGAGAAGTTAAAAGAAATTTCAGAAACTATTTGAAGGGATATAATACCAGGGATTTGGAAAAGCTTAGCCTGACCAAAGACAACCAGTATTGGAAAGGAGTGCTATGCTTCACTGCCTTGTAATTCTTTGTGACTGCTACAGCTGGAGAAGGCCATGGGATAGTGCTGATTATCAGTAAATATCTGACAATGCCACATTAAAGGTTTATGTCTACAGTATTGAGCCATGACACAAATGACTGTCACATCAGATTATGAAACTGCTTAAAATAAGAAACAAACAAGACAAAAGCTATAGCTTAAAAAAAAAAAAAAGCAGCAGGTGAGGACTAGTTGAAGACATGAAGAATAAGGAATTTACACATTCTGGCTTCCGTCTTTGTTTTATACGAGTAACATGGGGGATGATGCCTGATGAGATTAATACCTTTAAGCCAGCAAGTTTCTTAATGCTCAGAAAGGAGAACAATGGGGGAAAGGACCACCAGATTCAAAGAAGACAGATAATGGAACTCACTGCAGATGAATAAAGAATCATATGCCTCAGTGCACTGAATGTGAAAGAGGCCCATTTCCAGTGCTGTAGCAAAGGCTGTTTTAAGGTTAAGGATTCTAGCAAAGGCTGCATCTTTTGCAATACATCCATGTAGCTGAGCATTACACAGTGGCTCTGATTTCCATAGTTATGACCCCAGCATAAGAGAGATAGATAGTGTGGGCAATTCTCAGAAGGAACTTTCATGTTCTCCTGTTTCACAACTCTTTCGACACCCATGCTCTCTCCCCATAATATGAGTTTTATTACATATATTTTTTCTTCATTTGTAGCCAGGATATGTTTTCTAAAGGAAATTTAACCCAAATGGCAAAATTTTTAATATATTTAAGATCTAGTTATGCATTTGATGAAGCACTGTTTAAAAATAAGTAAAATTTTCTAAATAGAGTTGGAGTTGATGGACTGTAGCTAAAATAGTCTGATGATATTTTTAAAAGGTTTGCACAGATTTTCTCTTTTGTATTTTCAGCCTGTGTAAGTAGATGCAGGCTGGATAACTGTTTCAAGATAAAGTTAAGAGTACCAAAACATGAATGAGTAATAAAGGAAAGAGCAATCTTTAAAACATGCATAAGTTAGCCAAGAGCACATGTCTGCACTATTCTTGATAAATGTTTCTATCTCTGCTTTCCCTCTTTCCTTTTTTTTTTTTTTCCCACTCCAAAAGTGGCTAGACTCAAAAGACTGGCTTTTCACAGCCATGTCTAGATCTCAGTGATGTCTATTCAATTGAAACACTATGATCTAAAAAATAATAAGCAAAATGATAAAAAATCTGGTTTTGCTGTTAGTGTAATTTTTGTTGGTTTTGTGAGGTTTTTTAACCACATGGAACATTTTGACTCTGAGTTTGCAGTGAGCAAATTTCATCATTCAGCAGCACACAGAAATTGCATCAGTACACGGCAGAAAAAAGCTCTCTGGAAATGCACAGTGTCTGAATGTTACCTTTTCTGTTTAACCCTTTTCTTCACTTTATTTTAGAGTCTGTTAATTTAGAGAAACAAAACATTCCTAAAACCCTTATATATCTTTTTGAATTACTGGGGTCTTTTTATGAAATATAATCATTTTCCTCAACTTGAGTGCTGCAATAAAAAGATAACAACAAAACAAACAAAATAAAAGGAAGTCCCACCATTATGCTCAGTAAGTGTTCACAACAATGTAAATCAATGTCTCTTCAAACTGGGTGAGTGCCAGCTCCTATAAGCTATTAACTGTGCAGCTTTAACAGAACAATATTAAACATGACAAGAACTCATCTGAGAGCACTACCAAAAGAGAAGGGTCTGAGTTGTCCTCCTGTTGAACTTACAGCGCCTAAGCAAACAGAAAATGTCATTAACTTGCAGCTACGAGTGTGCCAATTTATTGTCAGAGGAAATACTTTGAGATTGCTGTCACTTTCTTAGAGTATGAAGAAACTTGCTAATGCCAACTTAAGTTCTCACATGTATTTTCATGTCTGTTTTCTGGAAGGAGTTGCCAAACCTAAGTATTCCCTGTACTGGTACTATGAAGAATCTGCCTGAAATAAGTCTTATCTCTTTGAGTTCAGTGCTTCCTGGTTTCTCTAGAGGAGGGTTACATGTAGCTTAAAAATAGTTTCCATGTTTTTATTATAAACATTCATTATGTACATACAATTACATAGATCAATGCTGAAACTGAGATGTCAGCTGTGAACTCACCTAGCTGAAAGTTTCCCCTGAATAAGAGTTTATGCAATTTTTCAGCACTTCAGTAGTGAATTGAATGTTGACCAGTATGGTGAAAACTGAACTTGAGGTTTGAAAATGTTTGCAGATCCCAAATTCATTTAAGATCATCACAGGAGTGTTGCTGAAGCCCCTTGCCCCCATGGTTGTTCAGGTAAACCCAGTTCACCCTTCCTGAATAGGACATGGGTTATGTGCTGAAATTCACTGGGTTGAACCTGCTTGAAGGATACCTGACCTGAAAGATACTGAACCTACAGAACAGATTGGTCCAACCCTTAAATGGGACAATAAGGTACAGTAAATTCAGCCACTTCCAGTGAGAAGCTTTGTGTGTCAGCAGCACCATTTAAATTTGGTCAAGGTCATTTTGTTTTTCCCCACCAGGACTCAGCAGTGATTTTAAACCAGGTCCATGTGCATCCCAGCCCTGAACCCATAATGAATGCCTTGGTGTGCCAGGCAGTACTATTCTGCAGTCCAAATAAGATTTCCATATTTGCCTTTGTGCTAGTCTAAACCTTTAGCTCATCTACATGCCAGCTGAGCTGCCCACAGAATTGTTTATAAAGAAAGCAAACAAAAACAAAAGATGTTTAGGCTATTTGAGTCTGGAATAGAAATGTAGTAATTTTGAAGATGAAAGTACAAATCTAGGCATTATTTTAATGAACTAGTCCATTAGTGAGCCTCCTGATTAGCAAAAATAACCTCGCTTATGTGAATAGCCAGTCCTCTAAATGCATGTTTTGGCTTACTGGGCCACTTGAGGCACTTGGCACATTACACTTTAAGTATGTTGTTTTGGACCAGTGACAATTCCTCCCGCAGCCCAAAAGAAAGATGCACTTAGAGGAAATGTTGGCAAAGGACCAACTCCTACAAAGAAATGGCAATTTCTTGTCAAAGACACAGCACAGCTCTATTCTCATTTCC
Organism: Falco peregrinus; assembly: GCF_023634155.1. Lineage (NCBI taxonomy): Eukaryota > Metazoa > Chordata > Aves > Falconiformes > Falconidae > Falco > Falco peregrinus. Next base: position 56,040,842 of record NC_073727.1, read on the forward strand.
TGGTAAATGAAAGTGTTCTTGCTGTGACCTGTAAACATATTACACACTCTTCTTCAATTTTGTTGGTTGCAAGACTGACCCTCACTTGATAAAACTGCTTGATTATGGCAGTGTGACAGGAGCGTGGTATCTCACGTTTCCATTGCCCCCATACATGTGCAGATGTTGGTAAGAGTAACTAGTCTGGAATTTATTCTACTGCAATGGCTATTTCCCCTCTTCTATTTTTCAAGATGTTTTCTTTTTCTTGTCTTACTTTTTAATAAAATCTCTGAGCTTTCTCACTGTATCATGCAATGAATTTTGCCTCTAGACAAGAACAAAGTGAGAAGGGAAGCAGAAAAAGAACAGTAGACGCTTCATGGTATTGCATGGTCTCTGTACATTGGTACTATTTACAGACCTCTGTCAGGAGATACTCCTGTGCCCCAGAGGCAGAGGGAAAAATGTTTTCCATTTAGCTTTGTAAATGTGAGTCACAAAGCTTTTTTATTTTCATCCCTCCAACTCTTTGTGCTGTTGCAAATATCTTGAAAGAGTTTCTTCCGGCCCTTGATCCTTGCCTGTGCCAGTCCAACTTCATGGGATAATTCCCAGTTGCTCTGAATCAGGTGAAATCTTGGTTTTGGTGCAGACTCACCATTTCTTCCGGTGAAGGATATGTTCCACCAGTCTGAAGACAGCTTGCTTTAATTTAAATACACTTTGCACTATAGTTTTCCTTGGTTTATCTTATGTACTCAAAAGGGATATAATTCTCATACACAATAGCCTTTCATGTAACATAGCTGGTGTCAGATTAATTTATACCTTTTTGAAGGCTTTTTTCAACTGTGGCAATGAAGTGAAAATGTAAAAATAAAGATCAGACTAACTGAAGTGTAGCACAACCCCACTGAATAAACACGTTCTTTTAGTGAACTGAACACATGCACCAACAAGAAGACCTTTTTCTGAAGTAACGTTCATAAGCCTACTGAACACAGAGAAGAACCATATAGGAATACACCAGTTCCACTCAAATTAGGGTTTCTCGCTGCCTACATTTATTTATTATCTGTGTTGCATGGAAATAAGAATTACTGTGAGACGTAACCCCAAAGGAAATATATGGTCTATCAAACAGCCATGGGATTTCCAGAGTAATGTAAGAGAAGGTCTGTTGGCAAAGGTCCTCTGTAAGAAAAAGTGTTTAGGTGAAGGTCTACATTTTGTTGAAGAAGCTGTTTGTGTTGTGGTTTAACAAGTAAATTCTTGAAGAGAGGAGGGGTGTTGCGACCATATAAAAATATGTGTATGCAGACAATCTTCCAAAAGGAAGAGAAATTAAAGTAGACAGCATATTAGCAAGCTGTATAATGTAAGAGTAATTTTTATTAAATAAAAAATGAGAGTGTTCTCTCAATTCTCTGAATCACTTCTTCTTGTAAATCCTTCAAGGCTTTACAAATCAGAACAGCGGAAATTGTCCTGGTTTTAAAGGCCTTTATTTTTGTTTGTAGGGGGTTTTGATATTTTATTTTTATGTCTTTTTTTTTTTTTTTTTTGACAGCCTTTCACAGCAAGTCAAAAAAAGAGCTCGAAATTGAGCACAGATTTCTTAAGGCCAGAAGTTATGACTAAATTAGTATGCAATTTATAAGAAAAAATAAACTGTTCTAAACCTTAATGTTCTGATTTCCTGAAACATTGATCTAAAGCCCCAGTTTTTGATGCAAATACTATTTGATAGGAATACTTGGATCATGAACCAAAATAGCAATGTCTTGTTTCTGAGCTAGTGTTGCCTTGGAAATATTCTCGTAAGTATTTAACTATTCAGAAGACCTAGACATGTATTATGCCTTAAACAGACTTGACTCTCAAGGGGAGTGGCCAGCGCATCTCCAGGAACAGGTGTAAGTAACTTCTCCATATGTTATTTGTGATGCAGGCTTTGTCTGTGATGTGAAACTTTGTTGCTCCTCAGAGTTTACATAAGAATTGGAAGAATTTCAAAGAGCAGAAATGTGCCAGTGGTAATGTATTTCAAACTCAAAAAAGTATTTTCTAAAATACCACAGAAAGTACTAAAAAGGAAATTTCTACATATGTAATAGGAAAAAGGTGCCTGATTCAACAGGTAGTATTTCAATTTTATGCTTTCATAGCACATTTTGGGGGAATCTAGCATTCTTCCAACCACACCAGTAAAATTTTGGGAAAACATTAAGGACTCTCAGGACATCTTCAGTTTACTCTGTATCATACATCACTGGTTGAATTATAGAGGTATCACTTAAGGAGGTCTTTATTACACATTTGTAGATGTATATGCATTTTTTTATTCCACATATGCAGAAGTAAAGCTAGAGGCCATAACCATGTGAAAGACTCTTTTATTTTAAAAAAAAACCAACCAATGTTTGCAAAGTGTCCATGTAAGGAGTGACATTCCGTCTATTATAATTTTCTCTTTATTTTTAAATATATTTATTTTAAAACTTTAAGATATTTTTAGAAATCAGTTCCTATATCTTGGCATTTTCATGCAGACTCCCACAGAAATCAGCAGCAACCAGTCTGTAAGGAGAGATATTGACAGACTAACACTGTGTGAAAGATTTACCAGGTTCCAGAGTTATTCTGAGTTATTGTGAGTCTGGTATCCTCACACCACTGTAGAGGCTTATAGTGATATAAACACCATCACCCCAGATTTTGGCTCAGGGATTTAGGTGATGTGTATTTTAGATGACATATTTACTGATTTTTACTCTATGATGTGAAAAAGCAAATAATCTAGACTTTCAAGACCCTGTTTAATGGATGTAGTTTGGAACAGTACAGGACTATTTTCTGTAGGTACTAATATCTTCTGTGGTCCCAGAAAAATCCTACAAAATTTTCAGGTTAACTTGTTTTTGTTTTTTTATTCAGTTATTCTTTTTCTGAGTTCTCATTTGTGAAAAGCAATAAAATACAGCTTCTGATGCAAACTCCATTTCCTTAATGATAGAGCAACTGTTTTTGCTTCTTAATATTAGAGCAATGAGACACGAAGCAAGATGACAATTTAAAGACATATGTATAAACATTTTATTTTGCTGCCTCCAGCCCAGCTCTGAAAATCTACAGCATGTGTTGTCAGGCCTGGTGATTTAACAGTTCTGACATTCCTGCTTTTAAGCAAATTAATCACGATAGCAATACTCAGTCAAGCCAAAGCTATGATTGGCTGAACATATCTCAGCACTTAAGTGTTCTGTGGTTTTCATCTAAGAAAAGGTATGTTTAGAATGAAAAGTCTTTATGTGTGCATAGGCACATGTGTGTGCATGTATAAGAGAGAAAGAAGGTGAGCTGCTGTGCAAATACATTGAATGGAATAAATGCATTGATTATGCATATCACATATCCTCCTTTTAAATTGCAAATCCTGAAATCAGAGATCTGGGTGGGATTAAGCTAGAAAAAAGAACAGATGGGACTGTTGATGTGACTGCCAGAGGCTTGGGCAGAAGGCAATGAAAAATAATTCTATTTTTCCCCTAAATTGAGAAAGCTAAACTGGTGATCAGTGGTAGGTTTTGGGCAGATGGGATGACTTGGAGAAAATGGTTGGCAGACTTAGTCATGAGATAATGAGAGTAAGATAAGGATTTTTTAGGGTGCATCAGGGGATCTTGAACATTAGACTATGTAGCCATGCATGTTTTTAAAAAGACAATAATATGCAGAGGAGAACCTTTTTTCACAAAATGTGAGGATGACTCCAGATCTATTTATCACATAGCACATGTAATGCCGTGATTACAGGATATATGTATGTTTGAATCCAGAATGGCAAATGCTTTTGTATGTGTGTCAGTCTGAATATTCCTGCTACTATTAACTGTGTAATAAACTAATGTTTTTTTCCTTTCCCTCACCCCATTTTGCACTCAAATCTTGTCCCAGCACTTCCACTTCACCCAGGTGCTCACTCTCTCTTTTTCCTTGCTATGAAATATCCACTGTTAATTTGTAAACACTTGAACACAGCCAATATCTTATTGTGTTGGGAAGAAAGCAGAAAGGTGAAGTCAAAACGCTTCGCAATGATAACTGAAAACTACTAGCATGTACTACAATAGTAACAGCAAATGTGTAATGCAGCTGCACTGACATTTTACCATCTATCCTGAAAAATACATCACTAACTTAAGTGTGATGGGCTAGAATAAACCTAAAAGAATGGGTACTCTATTGAGGAATTTCTGAGAACTTTCTATTCTTTCTGTGTCAGATGTTCAGATTAAAAATCACCTTAGATATAACATATTTTGCTTTATTTTAGTACCACTTATTGGATCAAATGTATATTTTATAAATAAGGAAAAAGGGTTCAATTTCTAGGAAGTATGGAAGGATTATTTAAATAAGAAAGACTGAAAGGATGATTAAATCTCAGCTATTAAATTTTCATTATTTGTCTTGCAAGGAATCTGTTGCATGTTGAAAAATGATAGCAACAAAAGTCTTGGAGTTGTAATATAATTCATGAATGTCACTATACCTTTAAATATTGGCAAAAGGCCTCAGTAGATAGACTAAATAGCCACAGAAAATTGATTTTTTCCCACTGGTTTTTCCATAGTCTGCAGCAATTCTACCAGTCAAATCTAATCGACTTTTGCAAAGAAATTTCAGTATTCCTGGAAGAGTACCTTTCAGACTTGCTCTACAGCATTTGAAAGACAAGTTGACATCTTTTAACCAATGAATAGAATAGCCTTTCATATAAATTACGTTAAAATTTTAAAGTACTTGTTGGAAAAGTAATTATGTGATCAGATTGCCTCATGTATAAAATGGAGCTCACTAAGAAGGACTGTAGGATCAGGGAAGCTCTGAATCTCACTTGTTAAGTATTCCCAGGTGTGCAGGGCAAGAGATGAAGATTCAGAGGCCTTTGGAGTGGGACCTGGGCTATCCTTCATTGTGAAATGACCCTGGTCAACTGGTGGGTATACTCCATAGTACTTGCTACTGGTATACACATCTGTACAGACAATTTCTTTTATTCATCCTACTGTCCTGCTGATCTTCAACTTTTAATTGCAGGTCTCCTTCCAAATTCAGAATCTGCATTTGAATACTTGTATCAACTGAGCAACAACCACAGACTTAGTTGTAACTGCATCGTCCTGCATATTGCTACCTAAGCCCAAGAAGATTTAAGTATAGACTTGGATATAACGTGCATTTCAGCACCCATCTACTGTGTTAACTCTAGGAATGCAAGGAAATAACCAGTGTGGAAAAAGAGTTGCTGTCATAATCACATCTGATTTCCAGTCAGTTTAAGAGTGTGGCAGCTATAACTAGCTGGCTACAAGCTGACATCCTTCAGTAGCCAGCTGAGACATCACCTACTAGGTTTTGGGTACTGTACAAATGTTGTTTACACCAGAAAACTTTGTAGGACTTGTTTAATACCAGAACTGCTGGAGTTCAATGACAAAACTTTGTCAGCTGGTGTGACAGTTTAATGAAGATAAAGGGGACTTTAAAAGCTGGTACTACAAAGGAACATCCTATTTGGGGAAAATAATGAATGGTTACCTTGCTTGGCTAGGAAAGAGAAAAGATGAATCACTTCTCACTGGTGCAGGATGTCACAATCACATTTTGACCAAACTCTCTTTGAAGGATGTCCTCATAAAACAAGCCTTTTATTCTGATGTTCAGAGCAACAGAAAACATCTGGAACAGTGGCAAAAAGTTTGAAATTTTGAGTCAAATTATAGGAGATTTAAAAACATTAAAAAGTATCTAAATAATAAGTGAATTGCTCATCTGAATTTTTCAGCAGAAGTCATCATCAGAGATCCCTCTTTTGTCAGACTTTGTGGGAAAGAAGGCTGAAGGTAGCCAAGCAAATCAACCATATAGTTATATGTAGTTAATGAAAAGAAAAGAAAGGATTTTAGCATACTGACATCCATTTGCAGTAGTGAGGCGGGTGCTTTTCTTATCATTCAGTTTCACACAATCTGAGCATATAGGCTGTTCCTTCATGTCATACCATATGTGTAGTGCAGCCTCACACTCTGAAACTCCAGGATTCTTTTTTTTCTCTCTCTGAATTTCTGCAAAACAAGTCACCTGCAAAATTATTCCATACCTTTATCATTAACCAACACCTCTCACTATTTCACTTTCTGACAGAGACCTGGGTGTTAGTTTCACGTTGTGTTTTAGTGCAGTTCTCACCTGCAATGGCAGCTCATGGAACTGTCAAGACAAGTACTTTGCTTCTGCTGCGTTCAGGCACTACTTATGCATCTTTACTGCACCAGCTACCCATTTTTGAGCTGGCATCCTGGCCAAGTGTCTGAAAGGTCTATCAGACTTGACAGAAAAATGTAGGGTTGGGATTACCTGGCTGCCTACTATCTTAATATTCATTCATCATTCTGAGCAATTTAAGACTGGCCTTTCTGTAGTCTTGGCAACTCTATACACACTAATGATAAATCCAGCATAACCTTGGATCCCAAGTCTTTTCCCTATTGTATGTCTGAGTAAGAGAATAATTTCCTTTCATCAACCATGAAATGCAGTTTGGAAGCCAGACAAGTGAGCTAAACCTATTACAAGACCACAATAAGTAAAAATTGTCTTCACATTATGTTTCAGATAAATATTTATATACTCTTCAGAGGTAAGTTCCCTCAAATTTCTACCACATTTCCCTATGAAAAGCTCACCAGGAAAACAATGAGTTATTAAGAGAATCATCTACCCTGTGGTTTCCTGAAACTCATACTTCAGTTTCGAGAGGTATGCTGCTTGTGGGCCTTGGATACATTTAACAGTGTTGGTCAAATGGTTCTCTGCATAACACTTCCCATGAAAGTATTCCTAGAACATGGAACAGTTTTCTTCTACAGTAATAAATTGTTTATATTCATGCCTATTGTTTTTTATTAGGCCTTACATTTATTTAGATTTTTTGAAAGAGTAATATCTAACACCTGATAACAGAAATGAGTGAGAGACATCCCAAGCCACAGACATCTGCAATGCTCCCAATACCACATCATTTTTGTGTGGAGCATTTTAATGTAAAAATATGCATCATATTGTTACTATACCTATGTCATCATGCCATTATGCAAGTCTCAGATAAATCATGCAAGAGTCCCATTCATCATGAATGAACATTTTTTCACAAAAAAATAATACATAGTATAAAGATGCATAATGGTAGCTACTGTAAAAACAGCTTACTGAACAAAGTTTTTATCACACTCAAGACACCTGTAACTACATTACTCTTCAGTGATGCTCTTCATAATTCTATAATTCCTAGACAAAAATGTACTTGTATTAAAGGGACATCATCAACTTATGAATGGCATTCCACATTCAATATTTTACTTGCTACTGAGATAAACCCATCTAGCTTGCAGTGAACATCACATTATGTTCTTATCATGATGCTATCTAAAGAGCACTTTCAGCCATTTTATACATTTTGCCTCTTGTTCTTACTAGAAAACTGTAGTTAAATTTTTGCTAGTTATCATTTCTAATGTCAACCATTGAGTCCCTCTTTCAGTGGTGGAATGTTTTGAGTTCTGTGTGTGTTAGCCATAGTGAAGAAAATATCAAGTGCAGTTTCCATCATGCTTGCACGTTGAGAATAGGAAACTAGAACTGACATGAGCTTTAAGATAGGTCACATAGATTTGATCATACTTTACCGGAGGGGTGGGCGAGTGGGAGGAAGTCTTAATTTTTATCATGTTCCTTTGCATATTTTTATTCTTCTTATCAATTCAGATTGTGCCACACTGTCCTAGTCACATATAAGGATAGTGTTAAGACTCAGTTGTTTATACACACGGCAGAGACATGTTGTCCAGTTTGTTTCCAGCCTAATCCTGGAACACATTGGATACATTTTCTAGCATGTCTGCACTCACACAGCCCTTATTCCATGAGCTGAAACTGTTAAATTATTTTCAGGAGGAAAGGAATTCCTGAGTTTTCCTTTAACACTTATTTTTATTTTTAATACACATGAGTCTCAGAGTGACAGTTTGTGGAGCGAAAAGCGCAAGTGACAGGATCTGCTACTTTCGTCTCATTCTGCTCAGTATTATGTTCAGTCCTCTGATAATTGCTTTCTTGGTCCCATCCTTCCAGGCAAATTGACAAGCTCTCTGCAAGGTTCTGTTGTTGATTTTTTGATTCTTTTTTTCCTCTATATAAAGACTACCATTAAAGGAACTCACAAGTGGGATTCATGTCACCTAACTTTTACCAGATTACAGTTTTGTACTGTATGCTGGCTACTTTGCCAGGCTTCTTCACTAGCCAGTGAACGAAAATAGGTGACTTTGGGACACGAATCCTCATACCCTAAAATGCATTTCTGAAGCTACATTTCCTTTTATTGCATGAAGATTTTTGATGAATGGTTTACACCAGACATTAATTTTTAGCTGTCCACGGCTGAGTGGGATAAAGCCCACCATGTAAGCTTAATTGAGGTTGCAGAAAATGCAAGCACTGAAGATCTTAAATAGCCTTACTAATGTACTCTGTTGATCTGAGTCATGCTACCCTGACCACAACAAATGACACAATGCTGACTTGTCCTCCCAACACCTAAATGAGCTATAGATAAATCTGTTAACTTCTGTTTCTGAGAAACCGCTTTATACAGTTCACATACCAATTTTAGTATTCTGAAATATATATCCTTATACTTTTATATATTTATATATAAAATATAATTTATTTTATATTATTAAATATAAATTTAATATTCTAAATTCTTCTGAAGACAAAATCTGGGATCAGTTTTTATGGTTCTGTTTACACCTACAAACTTTTTGGTCATACAACATCAATTAAACAGTCACTGAGCTCTAAATACTCCTAAATTAATCAGAACATAAAATTGAATAAATATTGGCTCATGAAGAGACAGATGCATCTTTGCCAGATAATGTCCTTCATGAAGAGATGAATTAATGCATGTTTCTTCCTCCCAGAATTATTCTTATGCTCTTTATCTTTCTTGCAGTTACCATTAATTTTAATTAAGAGAATTGTAAGGGCAAAAAGCAAGAAGAAGGCCACATTGGTAATGCTCTATCTCTGTCATCCAAGCCAATGTATAGACCCAGTTGGGTATGCCCACTGGCCATGAGAAATGATCAATATTTTTGGTCAGATACTTTTTTTATTTGCAGAGAAAAATAAATCAGAATATACTGATAGGTAATGGAATGCAGCTGGTCTAGAGCCAGCCCTTGCATTTTAGCAGGAAGTACCATTCAGGGGCTTGAAGCAGAATAAATTTATCAAAGTCCACACCTAATGACAGGATAGAATTTGGATTCATACTCTCTGTCTCAGTCTGCTCAGTTCTTGTCAAAGATATGCCAAGCAGTTGAAAATTATTCTGAATCATTAACTAGTTTTCTGTTAAAAACGTACAATAGATTATACTGTAGTTATTGCTGATTTTGAAAATCTTGTCTGGAATTGAACAGCATGCTTAAAAAAAGAAATGAAAAAAAAAGACCAAACACAGCACATTCTGGGCAAGAAATTAGCATAAAATGAGACACTCCGCAAAAAAAAAAAAAAAAAAAAAAAAGTTTGCAGAGAGATGGATGTATTTTACAGATTAGCTCAGATCTTCAGTTGCAAAGCACCCTGAAGTCAGCAGAACTGTATCCATTTGTCCTGGTTTATGCTTCTGATCCAATCTTCCCTTGGAGACCATGGGGAGAGTGCAGACACTGTTGTTGAGATCAGCAGCAGTTTCGTACATCTAAGCAGCACACCAGTGGAGCCTCCCAGAAAGTTGCATGAGCACAATTAACAGATTGGGCTTGAAAATCACACTGTTTCCGTGATAAGTGCCCCTTTGCAGGGTGCAAGCTGTTCCACATCTCCAAAACATTTTGCTGCTTTTTCCTTTGCAGAGGGAGAATCCTCCACAGTATGTGACTTAGTGGCAAACTGCCGCTGCCAAATGCACGCAGCTATTTAATGCCTCACTGCTGAGATCTGGGATTTCTTGATGTTCATCTCAAATGTAAAATATATCTGAATCATAATCTCTTAGAGGTTAAAGATTTCAGCAGGGGGGAAAATGGCATTTTGTCATCCTGTCATCTGAAATTGTTCTATGTTTCACACTACAAAGTAAAAATATAAAGGGATCATCACCTACGTGATAAACTGCCAGTTTCCAGACAAACATTTTAACTGATTTACACCTGTTTTCCTCTAGGAAAAGCTACATTTTATGTGATGCATTTCTTTCTCAACTGATAAACAACAGTGGTGCAAATATCTTCATCTCAGTGTGAACTGACCCAGGTTGTAGAAGACCAAGTTTTTACATCACTTTGTGACGAAACAACTTCTAGAAACTTTACGCTTAGAATGTAGTTCCAAATCTTCTACAAGATTCAGCTGGTGGCAGGGTAATGTCATTAATTATGTATTTTAAATAAATGAATAATTATGGCATTAAACTACAGGAAAAGATATAAAACATTTTCATTGTGGCATATCAATATTCGATTTCATGTCAAATAAAAGTCAGAAAACATATCTCAGTCACCTTTTTTCATTTCACAGTCTTATAATTCCTGTGAACATCTCCAAGACCTTTCCAAAAGGCAAAACTGAAAAAAAGGGCTCTCAAACAAGCCTACACATAGATTTAAAATACATTTCTTTAACTTACACATCTTAGGAAATATACATAATTATAGAAATATGCATTGGAGTTTGACAGCAATTTTGTAAACCATGTTGAATATCTCTCCTCAATGAAGAGTGATGTTTCTGGAAAGCACTAGAAGATTCTTTTTCCAATGTGTCAGGACACTGAAAGCAAAAATGAAGAATCAAAAGTAAACTATCTGCAGGTACACAGTACTATGCTCCCTGCAACTCCCTTAAAGCTCCCCTTTCCACGGTGAGTGCCAAAACCACTGGGCATGCATAATATGCTAATGCTTTCCTCTGTGCTGTATCATGGTTTACGTGTGCTCTCTATCTTTCTGCATCTTTTTGTAAGATTTGGTGGAAATGTATGTCTTATTAATCAGATAGTCCAGAATGAGAGTACTGAGTATTATGATAATGCAAATAAATAATCATGATGATCATACATGATGTGATCAAATACACATTTCAAGATATTATATACCATTACGAGAAATGGTTTTCCCCCATAAGCAGTTAGCATCACCAGGCATGATTCAATTGTAGAATAATCAAGCCAGGGCACTGCAGGTTGGAATGGAAATGTACTGGGCAGATGCAGGCCATCTGACTTAGTAAAGTTACATGACTTGAGTGCAGTTCTGTCAGAATATATATTGCACAAAGTAAACATCAGATCAGAAAATTATAGTCTTTTAGAGTTACCTGCCTTATATAGTATGTGTGAAAGGCTTAAAATCTGGAGTGTATTATAACAACTTTTCCTTAACTTTATTGCTTGCAGACAAAAGCTACTTAAAGATGGAGATTGTGTTCTTAATATATAACAATATAAGGTAAACCATGGTAAAACATTGTAGTGGTTGTTATGGTTCTCAGCTTGAAATATTATATGTCTAGAGTATTCAGTTAAAATATTAGGGTACATGACATCCTGTCAGTGTGTAAGTGTGTATATTTTTATCTCCATTAAATAGGAAAAACTTTCTCTCTTTTTTGTTTTTGGTTTTCCATTTAGCAATTTAAAGGATTTGATCCTAAACTGGATTTAACTAGTTTTAAGAAAACAATTACTGTTTAAAAAATGTGGTTTTCCACACCAGAACAGACAAGATTTTAAGGAACTAAGGGCGTGTCTTGCTGTGGGATACATTAGGTCCATCTGAAATACTTCAAGCATCTTGTCTAGGGATTATATGTTGGGAACACCCCATTTGTGTAGCTGGGTAGATTCCTAGAGAAATATTAGTATAACTGAACTGAGTAGTCAGAGAGCAATCAGGACAGAATTCAGAGTGAAAAAAAGCCAGATTTTCAGCTTGCTCACTTCTATGGAAAAAGAACCAGATATTTCATTTTAAGGCATTTGAGAATTGTTGCATGTCTACTTGAACATCCTCAGGCTACTGAGTCTCAGGGATGTGTTTTCCTAATGAAATTCAGCAAGACAAAGTTTAAATGCTTGCTACTACAGTATTCCTCGGGGACTGGAATTTTGGTAGCTGAGGAGTAGGTAATGAAACTCTATGTAACTTTTAGGGTTTTTTATTAGTATTATATGACTTGTCCCACTATGTAGTTAGTCAGCAAATGCAACTCCTCTGAAATGAAAGCTTGCAAGATTTGGTCTAGCTTTGGAATGCTAAACATTTCTGCCTTTTTGTTTGTAACCTGTACATACTTCCCCTCCTCCACCTCCTCCTCCTCCTCCTCATTATCATCATCATCATAACTACCATATTATTATCATCATATCTAATTATTATTATACCATTATTATTGTTTCATTATTATTATCATATTTCATTATTATTATTTCATTATTGACATTTAATTATTGATATTTCATTATTATTATTATTATTATTTTAAGGTAAGGTCTAGTTTGATGTGACATGATTTTTATTGTATGACCAAAGAAATATGCTTTCTATAATCTCTTACTGCTGGAAGGGAAAAAAGTTTAGAAGATAGAGTTTTCAATGAGTTTTTCCTTTTTATACAAAAAAATCAATACTTATTTCATCTTTCCATTGTATGGCAAAATTAACTTAAACCTGCAGTATTAATATATAAAAATGATGAAAATCATAAGAAAGGCTTTGAAAATCACAGAAGCATTTTGCTGATTAAGTTCTTTCTTCTTTTGAGATGCAGCTACACAACACATTTTTCACATAGAGAAATAGAAGAATCATTTATATAAAAATATGTGTACAGTTACGATCATTTTCTCATCTTGACCAAAGAGACAGAAATGATTCACCTTATCAAGATAACAGTGTTACTTTTTTGGAAGGGGGAACTGTCCTTTGCAATGCTATGTGGACACACGGACAAGGCCTCTTCATCTTTCTCATGAGTTTAAGGAGGTAGTTAAGTTCTCCTTGAGCTTAGTCTGTGCACTTGAGCTTCTGCTTACCTATGCACTTCAGGGAAGTTTCAGGATATGTTTTCTCCCTCCTCAAGGGCTCTGTCTCTCATGTCATTGACATAGCTCAGGGATGACAGGAGATCATCCTGTCATGCTCAGGTCCTTCCTGGAGGGGCCTTTAAGGTTGCATATTTCAAAGGCAGTTGAGGTATGTGATGACATGTTTTGGTCTCCCCCTGCAACAGCACTTCGGTTGCTGTCATCTTTCACCAGGGTTACAAGGCTGGAATCTGCTTCATGATTCACACTTATGAGGGGGAAGTATGGAAATACATGTTTTACCACATATGTTCATGATGCCTTGTTGAGTTCCATTGCATTGCACTCAAATTAAAGAAAATATTTGAAATTCATGTTGAATAAAATATGGTAAGGTGGTCTCTCTGGCAGACTAAAGATTTGGTCCTGTTGTCATGGAAAGCGTGAGATATAGGTCAGTAATTTCAGCCACTCATTTGTGGATTCTGTGGATTGATCCTTCTCAATCAATGCTCTCCTCATCGCAGACTTCTGATAAAGATAGAGAAGGTTTACTCTACCAACACACTAATCAATGTTCCTTACTGTTAAAGAATGAACATTTCTTTAACCACTTTGAGGTTGCAAGGGCATCAAAGTCTGAATTTGTCTCCTTTAGAGCTGATCTCACATTGAACAAGAGTATTACAACTAGCTTCTGCTCAGGAATGTGAAGAACATATCCAGTTCAGCAACCATGTACAGACATAAATAAAATTGTTGTGCTATTTTAGTGACTGTAAGATTATAAAAAGAAGTCTTCATCCTTGAAGGAGAAGCATCATTCTTTTGTTTGGATAAACAGATGCTTCACACAAATACAGAGTAGTAAGAGATACTGCCTGTAAAGTGCATTTGGGTCAATCTTATGAATTCGCAAACTTCATTTCTTTACATGCATGCACTTGGAAAAGTTGGTTGTAAGCTATTTCACACAGAGATTAGAATAATGTTAGCAAAGAGGAAAATCACCATCCATTTGTGTCTATATTCTTTTAAAAGCATTTTTAAGTGCTTTCTCATTCCTAACTTCACCTAGCAAAACAAGAGGAAAACATACGGAACATATATTATAACCTTGAATATTTTGTTAAATCTTGGTTTATTTTTGTAAAGACTTGCTTTCACAAAAAGAATAACTGATTCAGAAATTCTCCAGACAGAAGAAACGTGTTCTTATATACTTTTTAAAGTACAAACGGGCTGGTCTCTTGAAGATTTTTCTATTTATATCTCTGTCTTAGATGAAGAAGAAAGTTTCCTATTCATACATCCTTCTGATAGTGATTCTTCTCCAGAGGTGAAATTTCAGGGTGGTCTGGATTTTGGGATTTGAGATGGCTTTTGTGGGTTAGGCCACATTACAAAGAGATGTTCTTTTACATCTCGTGAACAAAGCAGAGACTGACTGTATCCTACTAGTACAACTCCAATTCAGCTTTCTTCTTCATGAAGACACTAAATACTTATTTTGTACCAGAAAATTTCTACAGAGAATCAAAGCTTTTTAATCATGCTGTGACCCACATGCAAACTCTCAGAGTAATTCTTAGTGATAAGACATATACAGTACTGAAGTAGTATAAATTTAAATGGATCAAAGCATGTCTCACTCCATTGACACTACTTGACAATTCTTAAGGTGTTTCATTGTCTAGAAGTGGAGGAAACTTCAAATTTTATATAGAAATCTGTTCTTCTAATTATACTGAGGTTTTCTGAGAAAGTACAGGTTTGTTGCAACTAAACCTAAGATCGAGTGAACTCTTCAGTGGTAGGATTCATCTTTCTCAAGTTTGTGTCCAAGTACGTCGGTTTCCAGACTTCTATAATCACCTTCTGAGATCATTTACCTTGTCTATTCAGAACTAATTAGGTCAGGTGCCTAATTTTTCAGATAGCTACAGGTAAGCAAGACAAGTCTTAATTAAAAAAAAAAAAAAAAAGAAAACCACATATCATGAAACTGACTGTAAAATAGGGGGGGAAATGAATCTTTTTCTCTTCAGAGTTTTTTCTTTATCCTGTTCTTTCTCTCCTGGGTGGGGAAAGTGCTGGCTGAAGAACTCAGGGAAGAAAGAGATGTTTTTCTGTGTGAAACTCCTATTTGTCCTTCTGTCCCCTTTTTTCAATTAAAATATTTTGATGATAAACACCATCCACTTAGAATATTTACAACTGTCTTAGAATTTCCTATCTGAATCAAGTGAAGTACATAATCTTTGGCAGCATTTCTTGAACAAATGTCAATAAGTTGCATAAGACGTCCACATTCTAGCTTTATTTTAGCTATAATTCAATGGTACTTCAAGCCATTTCATTATGTTCACATTAACACTTATGTGATACTGCAATACTGTATCAACATATAAGCATCAAGCATGGTAATTTTTGTACCATTTGATTGGCAGTACTCTCAAAGGCTATTCGTAAAATTTACTGTGGGTAACAAGTTGTAATGGTTTTGCATGGCAAGGTTTTGGTAGCGGGTGGGCCACAAGGGTGGCTGTCCCCACATCCAATGGAGCCAATGCCAGCCAGCTACAAATGGACTCCCCACTGGCCAAGGCCGAAACCAGCAGTGATGGTGGTGGTGGCTCTGGGACAGTTATTTAGGAAGGGGAAAAAAATCCCCGAGCAATGACAACTGCAGCTGGAGAGGGGCATAAGAGCATGTGAGAGCCGCAGCCCTGCAGCCCCCAGGCCAGGGCAGGACAGGGCCGGGGGGCTCCCGGCGCCGCGGCAGAGGCTCCCCCCAGCCCGCGGCGCAGCCCCCGGCGGGGCAGGCTGTGCCCCCAGCCCACGGAGCCCCCGGGGGGCAGCTCCCCCCCCGCAGCCCGGCAGGGCCCCACGCCGGGGCAGGGGGTGCCCGAGGGAGGCTGTGACCCGCGGGCAGCCCGCGCTGGAGCAGCTCCGGGCAGGGCCCGTGGCCCCGCGGGGAGAGGAGCCCGGGCCGGGGCCGGGCTGCGGGCAGGGCCGGTGCCCCCGCGGGGACCCGCGCCGGGGCCGGCCGGGCCTGAGGGGCTGCGCCCCGCGGGGGGACCCCCGGCGGGGCCGGGCGTGGGGAACTGCAGCCCAGCAGGGCCCCAGGCTGGGGCAGCCCGTGGAGGGCCCCCTGCCCTGGCAGGGCCCCGCGCTGGGGCAGGGCAGGGTGTGAGGAGCCTCCCCCGGAGGGGCAGGAGCGGCAGGGACAGCGCGGGAGGGACTGACCCAGCCCCGGGCCCGCCCTGCGCCGCGGCCGGGGAGCGGGGAGGGACCGCGGGGGGAGCCGCGGGGGGGTGTTGGCGGGAAAGTGTTGTGACGAGACTGCTTTATTTCTCATTATCCTACTCTGATTCGATTGGTAATAAATTAAAAATATTTTCCCCCAGTCGAGTGTGTTTTACCCATGAGGGTAAGTGCTGAGCGATCTCCCCCTTTCCTGATCTCGACCCAGAAGCCTTTCCTCATGTCATCCCCCTGCTATCCTGCTGAGGGGGGCAGTGACAGAGCAGCTCGGTGGGCACTTAGCATCCAGCCAGGGTCAATCCACCACATAAGTTAAGACAATATTGACTGTAATTATGGATTGACATGGATAAATATGGTAAATTAATAGAAAAATTGAGAAATAGAATTTCTTTTTTTTTTTGGCAACACATTTATTGTCATCTAATAACACATACATTAAAAAGAGATTAATTAATCAAATTTTACATTCTTTAGTTCTCCGAAAAATACATGGAGCAGCAATTTTGATTAGAAGTGCTTTGATTTATAAAACACATCAAACATTTACCAATAAAAATGGAAGATTTACTATTGCCAATTATGTCACTAATAGTTTCTCCTTTACCCTTATTAATCTTACTATACATGACTCTAGCACATGTAATCATGCATTTGTCTTGCATTTTTTAAAGGAACTTCAGAAAATGTTACACTTCTATAATTGCTGGGGATTTTAATTGTGTGTTACAGAAAAATCTGGATAAATTGCAAAGCACTGACACTCTGATACTTAAAACCAGGAAAGTGCTGAAACATTTTATAACAGCAGATTGAAGTTAAATCAGCTATTGAAGTGGAGTTAAAGTGCTGTCAAAAGGAAGCGAATATTTTTGCTGACATCCACTATACTTAGTTAAAAACTGATCATTTTCTAGCATCTCAAACTTTGAAATTAAGCATCTGACTTTTCCAATGAATCAATTTCTTGGTTCATGCATTAATATGACACTAGATTAAGCATTTCCAACACAATTTTAGAAGAAGAAATGAATTTCGTGTGAGGACATGTGCATTCAGGTTTCTCCCAACTTTGTCTGTTGGTCCTGATAAAGATGTCATTACAGAGTTGGAACTCCTTAGAAGAATTTTGTATTTCTTTTGTGCTAGGTTGGGGCCCTTGCCCAGAGATGGACAACTCATGTTTCAAGTCCACATCTTGTACTTAAGCTGCGTCTGCTGACCTGTAGCTTTGCTGTTATGGCCTGAGGGCTGTAAGAAAAAATAAATCCTATGATAAGAGGCAACATGAAGCAGTGGAGGCTGTTGAGATCAACTTGATGGATTGTTTTGGGAACTGACTGAAAAATTCTCCCAGGGCTAGTCTACAGCAGATTGAGCTGTTTTGCTTTGCTAACTATGAACTGCTCCCATGCTAGGATGAGGAAGGCAAGATACCTCTATCTTAGTACAATTCCAGCGCAGTGCAAGGTTGCTAATCATTGTACCTAAGTTGAGGGGAGTGCTTTCTTCTCCTAAAACAGACACTTTCATTTGGTTGGCTGGATTAATCTCTATTGCTTATAATGGGAGCGTAGGCACATATACTTTAAATGTCTAAAGTAAGATAAAATCAATCACACCCTAGATATCTGTGATGTAGACATCTACAGCAGGGCTAGTTTCTTGGTATTCCTTTATAGTCAATGGAGGGAATAGGCACTTTTATGTGCAATTCATTTGATCTATTTTAGACATGTACTTTAGGATGAGATGAATTGCATACTAGAAACTCTCATTTCTCTATATTGAATTTAAAGGGAGTCTAGGGTGACTAGTTCAGGTGCAGACATCTGCATTTACATTTAATTAAATGAATCCCTCTGCAGTATGTCTGATCCTTCCAAGAAATGTTGGGTGGACTTTAACACATGCTTATAGCATTTTTATAACAGGGAATATTAGATTTACTATGTGCAGGCAGATAATCTGTTTATCCATCAGCCCAGAGTTTCTTGCAACTGTTATTTTTACTCCATTTGTTTAATGGAGAGTTCACATGTATTTCTGGTCAGTAAACCAAAAAGTAGAAATACGGCAGTTTGAAGCTGAAAGAACAAATGCTTAATTGCATATTTTATTCCCTATACATGTTAACTTTTTCTCTGATTCTAAGTGATAATAAATTATCATTAACTACATCAGAAACATGAAATTCCTGCCAGGGTTTCATGGGATGAACCTTGCTGGTCAGCTGTTGGTGGAAGGGAAAAAGAAATTGTGAGAAAGCATAATTTTGCTTGTGCCTCCTTCTCTTTCCCCAGCTTCTCTTTGGGTGCAGTAACATTCCCATCTGGCTGCTAGAAATTAAATTGTGACATTTGGATATATCTGTGTAGCAATCAAAAAAAATTCATTTCAAAACTGAGCAACACACCTCAGTGATCTTTAACTTACTTGGGCTACCGAAAGCAGTGAATTTGTAGTAGCATGGATTTCACTTGTGGCCATGTCTGTCAACACACAGCTAAGAAACTGCTGTACACCTTGCAGAGAAGATCACACTGGTGTAAGTGCATAGTTACTGCCCATGTGTCTTCACCATACATCCAGACTCAGTATAGTCAGATGTTTAAATGGAAGATCTTTTGTTTTATTTTGGGAGCTCAAAGCTTCTAAGTGATAAATATCTGTAAGTACTGATCAGAGTTAAGACTGAAGTATTTTGAGATCAGAAAGGGGAATATGAATCAATCATCTCAGGAACTTCATTGATAGACTCAGAGCTTTAGCTTTGAAAGAAGCCCATGTTCAGAAAGCAAAAAGAAGGTTGCTTGTGAAGAAGAAGAAAGGAAACTGTCCTGGAGAGTGAAGAAAGCTCAAGCCTGTTTTCATCATAAATCTGACAAATCAGAAAGAAATTAGTCTTATCCCTGAAGAAGCTTAATAGTTCAGAAGTTGTTTGAGTTTCTTTTTGTTTCTGTGACTACTATATCTCTCTAAACCCAAAATGCAGACTGGTAGAACTGGATAATGCATTTTCTAATAACTAATAAACATTAGTCAACACTGATTAAATTTTTTTCAACAGCTGCTACACCACCGATTAGAGAAAAGAGCTGTTCTTAACTAGTTACATGCTTTAAGTCAGGGTTTTACAAGGTTATCTTATATAAAGATTTTTCTTTAAAAGTTATATTAATACACCAGTATCTTGAAACATGATTTAGATAGTTTGAGGCATATCAGATCAACCAGTTTTGACACTGCCACTGCTTTAAGTTTTCATGGCTATAATAATATCCCTTTGGACTATAGTACATTGAGTCCTCTGAGCTGGAGCAACAGCATCTCTATCTAATCATGAGAATAACTTTTATGCCTCCAGTTCCTGATCAATATTTTCATTCACCTTCCTCTGTTCAGGCATCTTTTCATTGTCAGTTGACACAGTCATAATTTTTCTTCATATTTCATTTTTTTGTATTATTTTATTTTATTTATACGTTATAGAATTGTTCTTGCATCCCTGTCTCTGACATGTTGTACTACTTGGACCCATAGAAAAGGACTCTCTTGCAATAACTCCCCAGCAGAGTTTCTCAGTGTTTGTATTAAGAAAAAACAGCTCTGAATAAATAAATAAGACAAAAAAAGAGACCCACCCACACGCCCCAAAATAAAACAAAAGGACCAAAACACTGAAAATGAGCACTAGTTGCCTCTTCTGAGCCATTCCTTTACTGGCTTCTTTCACTATCATCTTTGCATGTCTTGCCAATTTTAGTTCCCAATGAACCCAAGGGGGAATTTAGAGTGCCTCTTTAATCATCACTTTCTAAACCTGGGGCAATGGTTCTGAGAAGCTGTTTGCATTGCAATTTAAAAAGGAAAGGAATTATAGAAAATGTCTCCCCCTAATCAGCACTTGTGGTAAAATACATGTTAATAAAAAACAGAATTCCCATTCCATTCATAATTTATAAAGCAGATAGATCGGAACTCATACACAATATGGTGTGAAGGAAGCAGACAGGTGACTATAATCCTTTTTTTGATTACGGCAGCATAGCTTTATTGACACCGGTGGAGCTACTGCTGATTTACATCGGTCTAAATAGGATGCAAATCAAGTCAGTTATTCTTTAAGGAAAACCTTAAGCTATAGAGAGTATTTTAAATGAAGCATCCTACTTTTACACATTTAATATTTTTCAACTTGATTCTCTTTGTTAACAAGGTTTTTATGCTGTTACTACAACAAAGCTAATAGTCACAACAAGGTGAAAGTGTTATAGCAGACTGGAAAATCATTGAAGTAAGATGATCTGTCCATACTGTAGAAGCTGGGGACATTTGTAGCTGGAAAGATTAACTTGTGTTGCCCAAGATCTGTCTCTTCAATATTTTTCTTAAAACTTTATCTTGGAAGGACCCAAGGCACTGTATATTGCTCCAGATGCACCACAGAACAGAATATAAACTCTGCTGCAGCAGAGAGATTAGACTGAGGAAAAAACCCTGACTTTGGTGTCTCTTCCCTCACTCCATAATGTCTGTCACCAACTCCAACAGAAGCAATGTGGTGAGGCACTCACAGTTATAGGAGATCAGCTTGTAGGAGGATGCAAGGGAGCACCAAGTAAATGTTTTGGGAGGAAATAGTCTCATAAAAGAATATAGTGTGATTTCCAAAACTGAAGAGACATTTTCTTTATGAATAATAGAGTATCTCCTTGCGGTTGGGTTCTCATATTAATAATTTTGGTATTGGTGAGATGGAGCTGCCTCACAGTCTGCAATAACTCACCTCCCACGCTGTCTGAAGGCTTCGTAGTCTTTTATTTATCCTGCAACATTAGTATTTTTACAGATAGAGAAGTAGACAGCTGTAATCAGGCCACCTACGTGTATGGGAGATGAGTGATTCAGATGGTACTTTATGAGCTGACAGTCTCCGGCTCCATATTCAGTTAATGAGAAGAAGCAGTCAGAGCACTTGCTATGGATGCTTTACCCAAGCATTGTGATAACTTCTTTTCAGTTTCAATAAACAAATCCAGAGCATACATTTCTTCAGTGACTGAACCCCCCTTTGAATTTATATGCCATAGGAGGCATTTAAGTGCATATTTGGCTCTGTACTAGGCAAACTGACTATGGACCAGTAAGACTAACAACATCCTGATGCTTAGAACAATTTATATGGCTGTTGGAGCCCACTCCATAAAATAATACAATTGCTGGCTCAGCCATCTTCCTTGGTGCTTTTAAGCCAGATGTACAAAAATGTGGCACCAAGGTGAGATAGAAATCAGGACCTTACCTTAAAAAAAAAAAAAAAAAAAAAAAAAAAGCCCTTAGATTTATGAAGTCTCTGCAGAATGTGGATGTCTACTTTTAAGGTACTATTGAAGATTTCACCAGAATAAGTTTCATGTAACTGATAAAAATAGATCACTATATATAGATTCTACTGTGATTAAAACCTGTGATTCAGGATAATATAGACGGGGAAGCCATTGTGACAGTTGGGAAACCATCCTTATAATGGAAGTGCCGCCTCCTTGCAATAATGCAGAAATAATCACTGCTTTGTACCATATCTCGTTAACTATACTTAAATGTTTTAACATTTTTCAAATCTTTGGCTTTAAATGGTTACAATGTTTCACGAAGTTATAGCAGCAATGTAAGCACTATTAGATGGGGATAGAAGTTAAAAATGAAACTGCAAAAAAGAACGGCAGAACAAGGTATCATTACAATGAGCTGTAGGAATAGATGACTCCTAGTCTCACTCTTCTGGACTGACAAATGTACCGTCTGTCTATATGGCATTAATGAATGACAGTTTCTCACCATTTGGTAGATGCATGTGTCATCATTTGTCTAGATGACATCTTGATTTATAGACATCATTGGAAAACATTAGAAAATCTTTCTACAAGTTTGATGGGAATTCTGAATATGTGCAAGTAAGGACTAGGGTGTTGTGGGTTTTTTTTTTCTGAAGAGTTCATTGAGGGGTACTATTTCAGGCAATCGCAGGGGCAATATGCTCCATTGGTTAGGCTCCTCACCCAGAAGATGGGTGCCTTGAACTCAGTTTCCTGCTGCACCTGAAGCTCCTTTCTGACCTTGGGCAAATCATCTACTTTCTCTGACTCACTTCTCTCTGCTGTAAACAAATACCTTATGTTTCTTCCTCTGGCAAGGGTAAATAAAATCTTGTTGAACATGGTGAGCTGTTTAGAGGCTACACTAATTAGAATCACGTGTTCAGTGTTTATGTATTTAACTAGATCTGAAAAGCAAATTTATCTTAAAACTATCTGATGAAATGTAAAGGGGTTTAAAAGGAATAACTGGCAGAAAATACTTTCAGTTCTTTCATTATGTACACTTAAAATGTGGAAAAGAAAGAAAAAGAAATTCTGCTCCAGAAAAGTAATTCTAACATAAGGAAAATCAAATGGGTGGAATGCCATGGTGTGTCAGCACTAAGTATTGGCATATATGTGTGTGTGTGTTAATGTGTACAAAAACACACACAGGTTTGCTCAGGCTGCCTGTACACAGAAATTTGCATAGTTCAAATTAGCAAGGTAGCACATTTTCCAAAGAATGAGCACTCATTTGTGGCTTAAGAGTAAGAAAAAACCCAAGCAAATATTTATTATAGTTCTATATCAGAGAACGATTATTTTGCCGTGGAGATTTCTTTATTAATAACTCTGACTATACTGCCATCCTGTCCCTAACATTTTTTATGTTTCCCTAGCACGGAGAAGCCCCCTGCATGCTCTGTGCGGGCGGCAGCGGACGGCCGCGGCCCCGCCGGCCTGGCTGGCAGCGCAGGCGGGGTGTCAGCAGCCTGGCAGCCGCCAGGGGGCGCGCGTTCCGGCAGCTGGCCGCCTCCGCCAGCTCGGCAGGGCCGGGCAGGGCCGGCAGGCTGAGAAGCTTCGACGTGTCAGAAAGCGCTTAGGAGCAGAATCTTCTTACCCCCGTCGGGGTCTGCTGCCCTATCAAACAGGGAAATAGGGCACAATGACCAGACATTGTAGCTAGGACAAGGCCGTGCTAGAAAACTATGTTTTCCTTGCCCTCTGATTTTAAAAAAAAAAAAAAAAATGAACTTCCAGGACTTTATTTTGTCCCAGGTTTTGATTGGTATTTTTTCTGGCTTTTACCCTCCATTTATATTCCTGGCAACATACCTTTTCCCTAGACTAAAGCTGGAGAGCTGAAAACAGAGATTTCCTTCCCGGCTTCAGCTCCAGCCTCGGCTTCTCTGCCCAGGCAGGATGAGAGCTCATTAGCTCTTTGCATCACCCAGCCCTCCCCCATGTGACCCTCCCCAGAAATAAGACCAAATTTGGTTAAACTGCTGAAGGAGTTTTAAGGGGAGCCAGGGGAGGTACCTTTCTGTTCCTTTCCAAGAAGTTTAGGATGAGCAGGTACAACAGAGTCCAGAATGATTACCTCTAGAGGAAGGATTTTTTCTTCAGAATAAAGGATCTCATTAAGAATAGCCTCCGGGCTGTTTGGGTTGCCTACACAGTGCTTTGGAGGAGGAATGCAAAGCTTCAGCTGTGCTGTAAGAAGTATTTCCATCTTCCCAGGAGTGACCAGGCTTGACCCCATTTAGCTAGTGAGATCAATTTAGGTCACAGAGCGAGGTGAGCTTCTATACACTGTTCTTGGAGAGTTTAAAAACGAGGTGGTTAGCCATTACGCTTGTCTCAGATCATCTCTCACCCCTTTCTGCCAGGGTAAGGCAACTCATATGTAAGAGTGCTTTGAAGTGACAGATGATATCGTTGAACCTTTGGTGGATGGTCTGTTATCGGGGATGAAAAAGACAACAATAACATATAATAATGTAAGGAAGCAAGGTTGCACATGCTAACTTTCAGCAATAGCCCCTGAATCAGATGCTGTTGTCTGATTTTTTGCTTGTGAGGTGAAGCTGACCTAGAATATTGGAAAGGACTCATGAATATGAATACAAATTACATGTCATAGCTGATTAGTGATTGATGATTAAGCACTATACCACTCTTTTTCTGGAATTAAAGGCTAACACTGAGAAAACTACATGCTGCAAAATTTCTTTCCAACCTTTAGAAAAGATACATCTCTTTATTCACACACTCACATTTCTTTTTGTCATTTTTGTTTTTTGTTGTGGGGTTTTATTTAGGTTCTTTTGCACGTGCCCTTTTTCCTTCCTTGTTCTCAGCGAAATCCATCATCTGGAAGAGCCTATATTTTTGTAAATCTGTATTTACAAATTAAAGCAATAGAAAAAAACCCAAAACTAACAAGCCACTCTTAAAGCACTATAAAATGATTGCAACAGAAGTCATTACTTACAACTATGGTCACTGAGGTAGATAAATTACAGGTTGTAGGAATGGAGAAAGAGGACAGAAGAAACAGATCCTTTAGTTTGCATGTTTAGATCCTTAGTCTGTACATTTTCTAACACATGTAGAACTCCTAGACATAGCCACAAATAGTGTACCAACAATAGTCATAGTAAAGATTAAATTAAATGACTCAAAAAGCCAGAAACCCAGAAGCAGCAGTGAACCATAATTGGAGCTGGTATAAGCTGGCCTCTGTTGGTTGACCTCAAAAGTAAATGCGTTTGAGGATCATATATCTGATTATGAGCTTTTGAAATTTTTTTGTTCTGTCTTTTACAAATTTCTTTGCCATAAGCAAAGCAAAGAGTGACTCAGAATCTTCAGAAATGGGAGCTGGGAATTCCCGATTTCTAATCAAGATGATGTTTGGGCAAGCAAATGGGTATTTGCAGGTAAACACAGCATGCTAACTTTAAAGCTGCAAGCAGTACCTTTGGCTTCAAGCGTTTGTGCCTAAATATCTAACTCAACTATGGTCATAATAAGATTTTGAAATAAAAAACATGTAGTGTCTCATTAGTTTATGTTTTCTTTCATCTGTAGTCTTCTGACAAATTAAATAAGAAGATTTGCAGAAATCCAAAATCAAGGCTAGGAATGCTGATCTAATAGCCAGCTGGTTAACACAGAGCTGTGATTAGTGTTGGCTGTTCTGCCAAAAGTGCAGCTTGTTTAATAATGCTGTTATTCATTTCAGAAAAAAATAGAAAGGAAAAAAAAAAAAGAACTAAAGGACCTCTGTCAGATGAGGATTAGCTTTTATGAAGAAGATGAATCGGCAATACTTTCTAACCATCTCCCTACAGCCTGCACTCCTCCTTTCCCACCTCCCAACCCCCCATCTCCATATTTAAAAAGAGATAATAAAAGGACATTTTAAACTATATATTTCCTGAAGATTATTATTTTATTATAACCACTTGCAGAATTTCAAATAGTGCAGTGCATGGTACTCTTATTATGTGAAACAAAAAGATTAAAGTATGGCTATACATGTCCTTTTAGAATAAATCACACACATGGACTATTCTTCAGGATTCAAGGTAAAAGGGTCATTTTCTATAGTTTATGCTAGTAACCAGCAAACCTTTGGGGGCCTGATGTATGGGCAATTTACATTGCTCACCCACAGTCTTGCATTGCAGTTCTAGTAGTGGGAAGCTCAGAGCGCCACCCTGTCATACACTACTTTAAATAAATTAGTTGAATAGCAACTGACATTTACACTCAGTAACAACATACCCTAAAGAACTTTGCATGAGGAGACCTTGGGGCAAATCTGTATTTGGCATAAATTGCCATTTTCTACTGAAGTCAATGGATCTATTACAGTTTACACTAGCTGAGCATTTGCCCTTTCTCAGATCATGAGCTGTAACCAAACCGGAGATACAAACAGATAATAAATAAAGACTTTTAATGTTTGGAGTAGATGCTATGTAAGGAGAAGGTATATCTGCAACAATTTGAAGATGCATATAATGACAAGTACATAGGCATTTTTCACATATCTTTGAATTCTTTTGAAAATGAAAAATTTTAAGAGAGAAAAGCACCTATTTACCAAAGTTTTGTATTTTCAATCCTCTTCTTCCTAAGATTGTTTTAAACATGTACCAAAATATCTCCCTATGCAAATTTCACTGTACTAAAATATCACCCTATGCAAATGTCACTGTTTCTTGGCACCTGATATACTTGCAAAGACTATTTTCTTTCACATTTTTGTATGTGATTTTGTCCTAATCATATTGTAAGGGGGTGGGGGTGGGGGTGGGGGTGGAGTTCTATAGCCAAAATAGGACATGACATTGTAGACAGATTATTCTAAATATTAGTGGTATCATCAAAAGACATGGTGGACTCTATATGAAAATATGAACAATATAAAGTACATGCTGATGTATGTTCATAGAAGCATAGAATCATTTAGGTTGGAAAAGACCATTAGGACCATCAAGTCTAACCAGGACTGCCAAATTCATCACTAAACCATGTCACTAAGCGCCACATCCATTTTTTAAACACCTCCAGGGATGGTGATTCCACCACCTCCCTGGGCAGTCTGTTCCAGTGCTTGAACACCCTTTCACTGAAGACATTTTTCCTAATATATAATCTAAACCTCCCCTGGAATAACTTGAGGCCGTTTTCTCTTGTCCTGTCACTTGTTATCTGGGAGAAGAGAGCTACACCCACCTTGCTATAGCCTCCTTTCAGGTAGTTGTAGAGAGTGATCAGGTCCCCCCTGAGCCTCCTCTTCTTCAGACTAAACACCCCCAGTTCCCTCAGCTGCTCCTCATCAGACTTGTGCTCCAGACCCTTCACCAGCCCTGTTGCCTGTCTCTGGACACACTCCAGCACCTCAGTGTCCCTCTTGCAGTGATGAGTCCAAAAGAATTTGAGGTGTGGCCTCACCAGTATCAAGTGCAGGGGAACAATCACTTCCCCAGTCCTGCTGGCCACACTGTTTTGGACACAAGCCAGGATGCTGTTGGCCTTCTTGGCCACCTGGGCACACTGCTGGATCATGTTCAGCCAGCAGTCGACCAGCACCCCTGGGTCCTTTTCTGCCAGGCACTTTCCTGGCCACTCTTCCCCCCAGCCTGTAGCGCTGCCTGGGGCTGGTGTGACCCAGGGGCAGGACCCAGCACTGAGCCCTGTTGAACCTCACACAACTGGCCTTGGCTCATTGGTCCAGACTGTCCAGATCCCTCTGCAGAGCCTGTCTGCCCTCCAGCAGATCAACACTCCCCAACAAGTTGATGTCAACTGCAAACTCACTGAGGGGGCACTCGATCCCCTTGTCCAGATTGTCGGTAAAGATATTAGACAGAACTGGCCCCAACACTGAGCCCTGGGGAACACCACCTGTGACCAGCTGCCAGCTGATGTAAACTCCATTCCCCCACCACTCTTTGGGCTCAGCTGTCCAGCCAGCTTTAAACCCAGCGTATAGTGCACCTGTCCAAGCCATGAGCAGCCAGTTTCTCCAGGAGATGCTGTGAGAGCTGGTGTCAAAGGCTTTACTGAAGTTCAGGTAAACAACAGCCACAGCCTTTCCCTCATCCACTAGGCAGGTCATCTTGTCATAGAAGGAGATCAGGTTTGTCAAGCAGGACCTGTCTGTCATAAGCCCATGCTGGCTGGCCTGATCCCCCAGTTGTCCCACATGTGCCTAGTGGTGGCACTCAGGATGATAAGGTATGTCTGTTTAGTTTCGACACAGTCATTAAGAACTTTCACACATATTTTTTGTAAAACTTCTTGAATGTTTAGATTTTATTATTAAACATAGATGCTTAGCTTTTCAGCAGCATAAATGTGTCCATGTTGTTTATTTTATCTTTTAACTAGGGATCCTTTTCCACATGTGATTGAAATGGAAAAGACCAACAGCATCAAATAAATTAGTCATGCTATAATTAAAATAATATTTTCTCCTTCTTTCTTTTCTCTAGCCCATACCCCATATTTTGAGTACCTTAGACTCCCACTTTTACTTATTTTTGTAAATACTTTTTTTTTTTTATAGGGGTCTCATATTCCCTTGCAAATATCTGCATTATTGCTTAATCTTTACAGATAGAAATATAATTCTCATGCTGCTGTCTGCAGTTTGTGGATCTATTTTCCAATAAATTCAAGGCAACTCATTAATGCGATGAGAGCTTTCATGAATAAATCCCTCATTTTTCAATGATAGAATAGATTCTTCATTATGGAATTGTATGCATTCAAGTGGGATCTATCTGCAACCAAAGAAAGAAATTCTTGATTTCTTGAATCATAACGAATGCCCCAGTACATTTCTTACTATTTTGGTTCTTCAGAACTGTGTCTAATTTCCTGAATAGCTTTGATAAACATTGGCTTTTTTCTGCTGTCTTGGTTAATGAAAACTCCAGAATTATATCTCAAGCCTATCAATTAGAGATGTTTTTGCATTTTTCGAACTAGTCTGAAAAGTGAATGATAACCATTGATATAAACTCCATGGAGAGTCCAAGAAAGAAAGGATATATGGGTCATCATTAACAAAATGACAAGAAAGAGTCTTTGAGCTTTGTTGGCATGGTATTTATATAATCAGTGGTAGATGCAGTTCAAATGCAGGTAGATTATTTTGAAACATCCTTTCTTGCTTTAAAATCATACGGGAGGTGTGCATAGTTTACAAAAGCATTGCTATAGAAAGTAAAAATACAAAATTAATATACTGGGTAGAGTATACTGAGTTTCATCCACTAAATTAAATAGTATGACCTTATCTGAAATACTTGACACCTAAAAATTAGTCCTACTATTTTTATTTATTTATTTAGGAGATAACATCAATTTTATTGATGATATTATGAATTACAGCATAGAATATTATATAATATAGAATATTTATGTGTATATATTTAATTATAGAAGATTATAGTATTTGGTGCCTTGATTACAGAGTCAAAAATACGGAACATTTTAAATGCCCTTCATTATTATTATTTTTCATTAAGGTGACTGAAAAGGTAAAAATGCTGTTTTGTGTCCCCTTAAGACAGAAAAAACCACTTCTTATGAATGAGATTCAGAAGTCTGGAGATCCACCCTTGACCCAGCTACAAATTCCTGTGTGAGTCCACCTTACCTTTTTTGTAAAGTGAGTTAGCTCTGGCTACAGGTCCAAGAAATATCTGGTGCTGCAGGTGCTGTAAGTATACATGAATTGGAAACACAGGAAATACTCATGCAAGAGAAGTCCAATAACAGTTAAATGCAAAGACAGCAGTGCTGGCTCAGGAAAGCACTGGGCTGGAAACTGTTGAAGGCAGGACAGGTGCTTCGCAGGGAAGCACATCTGCTTGCTTGCTCTGCCTGAAGTGCCTGCTTCTGACACCGACCAGAGACAGGGCACTGGGACCTTGTTGGTTTTCCTTCTGTCTCAATCTTCTGTTCTTCCAAGGCTGCTCTTCACAGGGTGATAATACCACATGAAGTATTGAGCCACCTTCACAGAAATAGGAAGAAGGCTATGAAATGTTATTTCTTTATAAAGAAGTTGAATAAACACCTGCCAGGTATCAAGTGCTTTGGATCCTGCCTTAAAAGAAGGCAGTGGGCAGAATGGCTTGCTGAAGTGTCTTCTAACATCCATTTCTAGGACTTTCACTGAGAGTTGAGAATTAGTCTCACCAGAGGATACTCCCATCTGGGTTAATCTATTGGAAGCAAGTTGCCCATGAGCCAGCAGTGTGCCCTGGTGGCCAAGCAGGCCAATGGGATCCTGGGGGACATGAGGAGGAGCATGGCCAGCAGGTCGAGGGAGGTTGTGTCCTCCCTCTACTCTGCCCTGGTGAGGCCCCATCTGGAGTGCTGTGTCCAGTGCTGGGCTTCCCAGTTCAAGAGAGACAGACTACTGGAGAGGGCCCAGCGGAGGGCTACAAAGGTGATAAAGGGACTGAACTATCTCCCTGATGAGGAAAGGCTGAGAGAGCTGGGCCTCTCTAGCCTGGAGAAGAGCAGACTGAGAGGGGACCTTATCAATGTCTACCAATATCTTAAGGGTGAGTGCCGAGAGGACGGGGCCAGGCTCTTTTCAGTGGTGCCCAGTGACAGAACAAGGGGCAACAGGCACAGACTGCAGCACAGGCAGTTCCACCTGGATATGAGGAAGAACTTCTTTCCTCTGAGGGTGACAGAGCTCTGGGACAGGCTGCCCAGAGAGGCTGTGGAGTCTCCTTCCCTGGAGACATTCAAAACCCTCCTGGACATGATCCTGCACAGCCTGCTGTAGGTGAACCTGCTTTAGCAGGGGGTGGGACTAGGTGATCTCCAGAGGTCCCTTCCAACCCTGACCATTCTGTGGTTCTGTGATTTCACTATAGCTAAAACAACTAGATTTTCTGTGTACAGCCATACCTGGATCCTTTAAGAGTCAAAGAAGGATGGGCTGACATGTTAGGTCATAATTCAGGTTTGTATGTGTAGCAAAGTTCTCATTGCATGTAAGAATGCACTATGTGTCTGCAGAGACTTAAAATATTTCTCCAATTTTATTTCATCCTAGACTGTCGGAAAGAGGAGGGCTGCAGAAATCAGCTATAAACTAAAGTCCACTGAGTCCAATGATTTTAGAGATCTGTTAGGTTAAAACAAAAATGGCATCCCTGTACAAAAAAGGTATATTATAAGCAAGTGCGGTTTGTGCTGCTTTAGCACTACAAATGATCAAACTTTAATTTTCAAGTCCTTATTACACTTTTAATATTATTTCAAGTTTATGTGAGATCGCATGTATCCAAGAAGAGAAAAAAAAATATTAAGTTGTCTCTTCAGCTGTAAATATTAAATGCTCCAGCAGAATTAACTCACAGTGATTGCTGACAATTAAGAAACACACCACTAATGCATTGTGATCACCAGCAACTCACTGTCATAGGCCACCTTAAGCAGTAGATGGCACTTGTGACTTAGGGGGAACTTGGTCCCAAAGGAGACAAAGTAGATCTCCTTCTCTGCTATCAGTAGAGCAGTGCAGCAATGCTTCGCCATGGATTATGGAAAAATGACTACTTATGGTCTTGTAACCAGCACTAGTGAAAAACTGCTGGACAAATGTGGTTCCTTTGATCCACAGAAAATATCTTAGTTTTTTTAGCTGCAACGCTACACTGTTTGCTAAGTCGCTAACCCCTACAATTTTAGCAGATGTACAGTTTTCCAGGATAATTCCCTTTTCTATGTAAAAAAACATAAGGCCAAGTAACAGAAAAAGGACATTTGCAACAATGCAAGCAGACAAGAGTTCATACTTTGCTGCAGCAACACTAGAGGATGTTGAGGGCCTGACTCTGCAGCCAAAAATAGAATATGCGGGTAAATTGCTGTGCTGAGCATTATTAATTACAATGAGTTTATATACCCACAATAGTTTGCATTTTTTCCATTGCCAACCATTGCTCTATACCATGATTTGCATTCTAAAATATTAATTCTTTGCCTAGTGCGTTCTGAAGTTGACAGTTGTCACAGTGGCTTACACTACTCAATATTTTGTAGTCCCGTCTCATCCCTTTTTCTTGAATATAGTAGAGT
This sequence comes from Falco peregrinus, assembly GCF_023634155.1. NCBI lineage: Eukaryota > Metazoa > Chordata > Aves > Falconiformes > Falconidae > Falco > Falco peregrinus. The sequence continues at coordinate 56,072,747 of NC_073727.1, forward strand.
TTTCATCTAGGTCAATTCTAGCAGTCTATTTGGCAGTTACCCTTTAAATGGATTGCCTTGATCTATTTATGAATCACTCATCTGCTTCTTCCCCCTCCCTAGCCCCTTGCCCTAGAAATAATGATGGTAGCAGATTTTAAAAGAAACCAACAACATAGGTACCCACAGCCTCACTACTAGGGGCAGAAATGACACCACCCATTTACAGACAATCTGCACTATGTGATATACTCTGAACCAATGGGTTGTTCATTTCTTTTTCCTCCTGCATGATACATAAAAGCTGATTTTGTGGTCATTTCCCACACAATAAATAAACTATAAACATAATTTTTTACTTTCAACTATTGGATTTCCTGATTCATTAATTAAAATAATAATTTCCCTCAAGTTTGTTCCAGTAGTTTTCAGTGTTTTCTGTTTTTGACAGTATGGGAGATGTAGCCACAGAGAAGGTATCAACAAATGGAGTAAGTCTACTGGAACCTGCAGTTAGAAGGAAAATGGAAAGAGAACTTATGTTGCTATGTGTCTGAATGTGTTAACTGCACTGGATTATTAAAGAAATATGATATTTCCTTGATGAAAATATCCTTTGTACATAAAAATAATTAAAAAAAAAAAGCAAAAATGACTGTAAAGTCAATATTCACACAAAGTGATCTCTATGTTGTGAAGAAGACTGTTTTTGTTTGTTTTGTTGGTTTTGGTGTTCTGTTTCTGGTCAGTTTTCATTTTTTTTTTTTTAATACAGGCTTCTGCAGGGATTTCTTTATCTGTGACACATGCTTTAGAAACTACATGTCAGCAGAGTAAGAAAATTTTGTGGCAAGATTTTGTGGGTTTAAGGATTTTTTTTTCTTGGTTTAGAAGAGCAAATTCAAGGACAACTCCATGTGTTCTACAAAGTTCAGCGGTAGTATTATTATTCACGCAAGTTTTCTTAGCTGTGAAGTCAGTACATTTGTTCTGGATGTCTCTTTATTATTAATGACCCTTTCATCTGACTTTCTACATTTGTTCGAGCCAGCATTGCTCTTACGTGCTGGCCAGTTCACTTAGATTGTTTTCAACCCCTGGTTGCCTTAAAGGTGAAGCTTTGTTCCAAATGTCTTTTGAAAGGTTAGTCTTAACTACGGTATTGATATTGCATTGAAACAGAAAATACTCAGGAAAAGCTATGGCAAATGAAACAGTGAAACTCTCCTCCTACTTTCAAGGCATCACTCCTTCTATCCAAAATGCTACCCCCAGCGTGACATCACAAGGTAAAATTCACCATGGAGCCAGGCTAAATATAGCACAAAGACCACAGACTGCTTAAATCCACTCAAGTTTGACACCACACTGTATCTACCTTAAGCAGAAGCAGATGTTTAAGCAGGAATTAAGTGGTGTGTTGCCTTTTTGATGGCTCTTCGCAAATGGGTGAATTGCACCCAGAGAGAATAAGCATAAAATTGGATCAATCTATTAAAAGTTCTGACTCGAAAAAATTCATAAAAAGAAGATTGATCAGGAAAATATGACTTCCATCTTGGAATAATTATATTTAGGAAAATTATAATTTTTCTTTCAAATATGAGTCAAAACAGGAATTTCTTATCTTTGAAAATGCCCTCAATTTCTGGTGTATTTGGAAGAGGTCTGGTTTTCTGTAGCCCATTTGCAAGGGTCTTATAATCTGAGACTTATTTGTAATTTTATTTTCATATGAATCTTAAAATACTTAAAAATATTGCTGATGGAGAACTACTTAAACTATCAAAGATGTTTATATAAAGCATAAGTAACACTGCCAAAGAATTAATTAGCACAAGCAGTGGAGGTCACTGGAATGTGAAGTGCAAGGCTCTAACTGCAAAATCAAGAGCTGAGAAAAATGAGATATCAGTTTAGCTTCAGTAGATTATGTTACAAAGAACTCTGTATCAAACTGCTACAATTTCATCTCCTTGTCTTTCCTTATTTGTAGAGTACCTTTAGGAAGTTATTCCAGTCTTTAAGGAGAATTTGTAGGAAGACTCAGGACTCAAAAAAACATTTATCAAATCAGAGTGAAATAATATGTAACGGAGAGACATTTTAAACTTAATACAAAGTAACATTCAGACGATTTTGGTGTATGGGGATGTACGCATGCATGTTAGAGTAATGTGAAATATAGAGTACCAAGGTGATAATATGCCACATTAGGACAATTCATTTTATACATCCTAAAATAGAAATGTCTAAGGAATGAGAGATGGAGGTCAGAAAAAATTCATGAATTCTTCCACCTTATTTTCATAAATCAATGCCTTAGGCCCCACTGAGGCAGCTAAAAATACATTTCTCTTTCAGATGAAGGAGATTAGGAGGTGGGAGGGAGGGCATGTTGCCTTGCAAACTTAGAGGATGTCAGCATTGTCATGAAAATTATGAACATATTATGTAGGTGTTACTGCATGAGAGATGCACTTTCCCTTTTAGTGACATAGATAATAATAGTCTTTTATAATCCACTATATAGAATTTGAAATTTCACCTTTTCAGCCTATTATGTTTGTGGTGCAGGCTCTAAATAGCTAATAGGAGAGAAGAGGTGAGCTTGAATTGACTGAATTATTTCTCTTCATTGCTGTGCAAAATCTGTGGATTTCAGGCAACAAGCTGGTGATGAACTGGTACATAGTGAATGCAAAATTTTCTGATTCTAGGAACTATTGACTTTCCTGGGTACTCTGTTTAGAGAAGACAGAATAGCCAAGGTGAGTGCATTTCACTCTGGATGTCAAAGTAGAAATTGAAGTGACTCAGCTGATACTTTGAAACTTCGTGAAGCAAATCTAGAGACTACAGCCACTGCAAAGGTAGAAAATATGAGCTGAAGTCAGGTAAATCCAGTTTAAAAATCTACTTCTTAAATGCACAGCTATTAATCAGTTGCTTAAGTTAACTAAAAAGAGAGTATAGGCTGTACTTGAGAGGTAAGAGCCTTTACATATTCATCATGGAGAAGCAAAGCCTCATCTCTAATGACTGGGCCTTCATGGCACAAAAATTAAAAAGACAAATAATGCAATGCATGTCTGTTAATTGGAACAACTCAGTGGGTAGCCAGTTAAATGGCTGTCTTGATGAGGAGAAAAAAATTTAAAAATAGTTTTTAAAATAACTAAATTGACATAAAACTGCACACAAACTAAAAATTGTAAAGATAAACATTTTATGTGCTCCTTCTTTATGGAATTTGCCTCCTATAACATTTTCTGCGCAAGACAGAGGGTCAGCATCTGTTGCATACTGAAGAAACTGCACCTCTGTTACAGGAGATACTCCAAGTATGGGGCAGAAAAGGTAAAGATGGTTGCACCCATTAAGTAGATCTTCATTTTTTTCAACAGATGGAAACTTTTGAGCTTCTAAAAGCAAAGGTTCCTTTTTCTCACTTGTTTGTTTCATATAATTTTCTATCGCTACCTGACCACTCCTGCATCAAAACATCAATTTCTGTGACGTGACAGAAATGTTTTCTGTGTACAGATGATGCAACTACTTTCACACCCACCAAGCTTGACCTACCCATGTTATAGCAAATAGCACTACCAACCTTTACCATGACATATTCCCATTTTCACTTAACTGCTAAGTATCGTATTTATGCCTTCCACATAGCAGCTCAAGGAGGGCAGTATCAGTTATACTCTGAATATTTCCCCATACTTAAATAGACCTATAAGTTTCCCACTGAGATGACTACCAGAGAAACAGCTTCTTTCTTACATGCTCCACAGTCTGTAACTAAATGCATTTTGCAAAATTATCTGGTGCTCTAGTCTGATTCTTTCCTAATGCTGTTGTGGTGGGAAGTTTTCTCTCCACTGTGATAGAGCTGCAACACAGTGTTTCATCATTGTTTTCCACAATTTTCCTTCTGCTTTTTCACCCACCTGTGATGCATGTCCTGTCAGCACAAATGTCATCAATACAGTTGTGTGCTTCACCCAGCACACTTTTGGACAGAGCTTCCATGGCTCACATTGCAGTCATGCATATGAATGCAGAAGCAGAAAAATCTCTGGTGGGCTGCTCTTTCCTATTTGTATTGGGTTTATGTGGCAAGGTTTTTGTAGCAGGGGAAGAGGGTGCTACAGGGGTGGCTTCTGTGAAAAGATACCGGGAGATGGCCCCATGCTGGAGGGCACTTCTTTCAGCTGACTCCAAGATGGACACAATGCTGGCCATAGTTGAGCCATCAGTGGCATGGGTAATGCCTCTGTGACAACATATTTAAGAAAGGGGCAGCCAGAAGAAAGAGGAGTAAGACTATGTGAGAGCAACAACTCTGCAGACACCAAGGTCAGTGAATAAGGAGAGGCAGGAGGTGCTCCAGGAGCTGAAGCAGAGATTCCCCAGCAGCCCGTCGTGAAGACCATGGTGAAGCAGGCTGTGCCCCCAGCCCATGGAGGTTAATGGTGGAGCAGATCCCCACCTACAGCCCCCAGAGGACCCCACACTGGAGCAGGTGTATACCAAACAGGGGTTGTGACCCTGTGGGAAGCCCACGCTGGGTCAGGCTCCTGGCAGGACCTGTGGCCCCATGGAAAGAGGAGCCCAGACTGGAGCAGGTTTGTTGTCAGGATCTGTGGCTATGTGTGGGACCTACGCTGTAGCAGTCTGTTCCTGAGGGGTGGCACCCCATGAAAAGGACGCATGCTGGAGCAGTTTGTGAAGAACTGTAGCCCATGGGAAGGACCCACATTGGAGAAGCTCATGGAGGACTGTCCCCCATGGGAGAGACCCCTGGGGCAGGGGAAGAGTGTGAGGAGGAAGGAGCTGCAGAGACAATGATGATGAACTGACTGTAACACCAATTCCCCAACCCCTTGAGCTTCTTGGGGGCAGAAGGTAGAGAAGTCAAGAATGAAGATGAGTCCAGGAAGAAAGGAGGGGTGGGGGGAAGGTTTTTTTAGAAGTTTTTTTTAAGATTTGTCCTTATTTCTCATTATCCTACTCTGTTTAACTGGCAGTAAATTAAATTATCTTCCCCACGCCAAGTCTGTTTACCCATGATGATAACTGGGAAATGATCTCCCTGTCCTTATCTTGACCCACAAACTTTTAGTTGTATTTTCTCCCACTGTCCTGTTCATGGAAAGGGAGTGATAGAGCAGTTTGGTGAGCACCTGGCAGCTAGCCAAGGTCAATCCATCACATCATTGTTCATTTACCCAGTGAAATACCAAATCAAGGAGTCTAATATTACAATTTTGGATAAATATACAGATATCCTGTGTACATTTTTTTGTGAACTATTCCTCAGATTCTTTCTTTTCTCACTCCACTTTATGGATATTTTTCTGTTACTCATAGGAACACAAAAATAGCCAGCTTTGCATTAGATATTGTTTTGAAGTCATCTAGTAATTACACTCATGCAAGGTGCTAAGGTTCTACTTTTGTATATAAAGGCATTATCATATACACCACAAAAGCATGGCAGCAACCAGTTTTGTCAGTCAAGTGTCTGGTAGAGATAAAATGGGAGAATGTAAGTTGAATTTGTCTGCATGTATGCATACTTTTAGAACTTTGTATTTATGGCCATCATATAACATAATGTTCCATTACGTAGGTTGGTGTGTAGATTTATATAAAGCAGAAACTTCAACCATATATTATATACTATTCACCTTGTATATTCTGATTTCCATTGCCCTTCTCCATGAATGTCATGGAATGCATAGATTTAAATTCATGTCATATTTTTATCCAACTGTAAAGTAACTTTCTTATAGATGGATCTAAGCTGCAATTAACTCAGCCAGAGGTAGAAGCACAAATTTGCTTTAAATACTAAGAATATACTTTGGCTTGTGTCTCAGAAGAATTTTAAGAAGTCACAAAGAGCAATTTTTCCTCTGTGCAGTTTAGTATAAATTATGGAGCTCAGGACTGTTGCCCAAATCTGTGCCAGTTTACTTGTTTTAGCATGGAGTACCTGGGAGCAATCCCAGATCCCACTGAGATTCCCTCTGCCACCAGGGCTTCTGCAGGGGCGGGAAAGGTTTCTCCTCAATGGTTGTTTTATGTCGCAGAAACAGACACCAGAACAATCACCTTCCACTCTCATTATCACCAATTTGGAAAGTTCTGAGCTAGTCTTTGGAGACCCTGCGTTATGGAGAGGGATGTTACCTGCAGTATCCAGTTCTGGAACATGAAGTTCAATAGTATAAGCACAAAATTATAATGTGTCTAAAACAGCTGAAATCAAGTTTATCTCTGTTGCCTAAATGTATCATCAAACCTAAAAAGAAAAAAAAATCCTGTATGAAAACCTGTCAGTCTGTTAAGCTGAAATAAATGATTTCTATCCTGCTTATCATCACCAGCACTCCCCTTTTTAGTGAACACTGGATGGTAAAAGGAGTTTCCTCAACTAATGAATAAAAATACAATTGTAACTAATTATACACAAATTATTTACAAAGAAAACATAAATCCTAACAACACTGAAAATCCCAAAGATTTAAGCGCTAATGGGTGTTTTCACTTAGGCATATCCAAGTTAGGTAGCGCAGCTCATACCGTTTAGGTCCTGTAGCCCTAAGTAAAATAAAAAACTTGTGACAGGAACCCAGATTCTCATTCAGTTGCTTAATACCATTTGAATTGCCTTTGACTAATCTACCTGGTTTCCAGCTGTTGATCCAGAGGTGTGTAGGTTTTCTACATCAATTCTGTCATGTTAATTAAGCCCTTTTGTATGTTCTGGGTGTGTGGGTGCAGTATTAAGGCAGCTGAACCCTGTCCTATACTTCTTGAAGGAAACATGGGGAGATTTTTGCATCTTATGACATGCAGAATGGAAATACCAAACAAGTGTAAACATAGTTAAATGCCTTAAGCTGAGCAAGAATACTGTCCAGTCTTTCCAGTTTTCCTGTAGGGCTCCCAGTTCATGGACCAGGATTTTCTATTGAAAGGGTATTGATACACCTTCTTTGAAAAAAAAAAAAAAAAACAAAACACCAAACCCTAAACACTGCTTCTCTTTATTTCACATTTTTGAGAGAACTCATCTTGCTGAACTTGAGACATCTACACTGTAAATACCTGAGGTAGTACCCTTTGCACCCTTTATAGTCAATGATGACTTACACTAAAAAAAGACTCCGATTTACCTGAAGTGGCTTTTTGGGATGAGAGAAACTGAATTTTAAATTGTGTACATCTCTCCAGAAAACCAGCAGTAGGTTTTAGGCCATCTAATTTTGGCTAGCTCAATGCAGTGACTGCATCTATACCCACTACATCTAGTTAGTACAAACAAAAGAGTGTAAGGAGTGCTGTGGCTCATCAGCATTAAGAGTATGATCAGTTTTGGAAATGTACGCATTATTTTTGATGCCATGGCTCACCCTGCCATGTAACTACTGTTTTGAAAAATCTCCTGCAAACCCTGTCTTGTATTTACTTATCTCTAAGGTACTTTAGGAGATCTCAAATGGCATCAGATGTCAATGCTTAGGCAATTTAATCCTGCCCTAGTACCTTCTTTACAGTGAGTTTAATTGCTCTTCTGGTATCACTGGCTGAGGGTTCTATTCAGCTGCCTGATCAGAAGCACCTAGAACTGTTTGATACGACCAAGGGTATCCAAGACATGCATGGGGCTGACAGATATGACACAGGACAAATGAGAAATCCATACTTCTTAAGAGATGAGAACGAGATCCAGCACGGCACCTTTCCCCATTGGCCCCTCCATCACTTGGAGAAAGAAGGTCTTTTCAATACATTTCAAGAACCTCCTGGATTGCCTATGCTCTGCTGTAATGTCCCTCCAACAGATATTGGGGTGGTTGAGCTTCCCATGAGTACCAGGGCTTGTGAACTGAGGCCACCCCTATCTATCCATCAAGGGCCTCATCCACTTGGTCTTCCTGGTTGGGTGGCCTGTAGCAGACCCCTGTAGCAGCACTAGTAAAACTAGCCAGCTGCAACAAGGCTTTTACCATCACATACCAAATTAACTTCAATAAGTAGCTCCAACACCTTGCCCCAGCACTGCCACCAAACCCCCACAAGGTTTCAAAAGGTTATCTACTGTCCATGCTGGTTTCTTTATCCTCTTCAGGCCAGTACACCCTGCTTCTTGCATCTGCTGCCTTCAGCCTTTTCCTTCTCTGGGCCCCCTTCTTCTTCTTGTCTCTCCTACATCTGGGGGGCTCTCTCTCCTCTCTGTATTTCTTCCAGGTCTCTCTTCATCCAAAGCTCCTCTTCTATACCCCTTAGAGCTATTTAACTACTTAGCAGGAACCAGCCACAGCTGTACATTATTCACATCAGCCAACCCACTGCCCCTGAAGGAAGCCCACAGCTGTATATTATCAATGTTAATTAACCTGCCTTAATTCCTCTACAGACCCCCACTATAATGTCACCTGTCCCTGCCCTACCTTTAGTCCTGACCCATAAGCTTGTGGTCAACTCCTTATCCATCCCATCCATGCACTCCAACTGGTTGCTGACGCAAAGGGTGACAGCCCCTCTTTCCCCCTGTTTGTCATTTGCAAAGAGCTTGTATCCTTCCATTCCAACACTCCAGCCATAAGAGTCATCCCACCATGTCTCTGTGATGCCAATCAGATCGTAGCCCTATAGATGTGCATGTGTCTCAGCTCCTCTTGTTTATTCCCCGTGCTATGTGTGTTCGCATAGAGGCATTTAAGTTGGGTTTCCAATGAACGTGACTTACTGGCTGTAGCAGTTGGAATTCCCTTGTGCTGTTCTTCAGGTGTTCTCCTGCTGGCCTGTGATCCCTGTCAAGGCTCTGGGCATCTTTTTCTGGCACTGGCATCAAAGTGGTAAGAGTGGGGTGTATTGAGGTTCCCTTCCCCTGGCAACTTTAATTTAAAGCCCTCTTCACCAGCTTGGCAAGCCTTTGACCAAAGATGTTCTTCTCCTCTGTCAGGTGGAGCCCATCATCCCCCAGTAGACCAGGTTTCTCAAAGTGAGGTGCATTAAGCAATAAAATCAAGATTTTTCTTTTGTTGCTTTATTCTGGTGTGCATGAGCTATCTACTGATGCATCCTGCACGTCAGTTAACACATGCTTGAAATAAGCACAGGAATGTGAACAGTTCTTAAGGATTACCTGTGTCAGCCATGGAGGTAGATGCATTCTGCACTGTGTCTGACTGCCTTGCTTGGAGTTTGAGCATTCTGTGCAGCCAGATAGTATAGCTGCTGTGTTCTATGAGATGCCACATAGTTATAACCCCCCAGGTCATTCATCTGCAGTGTCAAACCACTAGAGCTCATTGTGGCTGGTTTCCTGATCATGCACCGAGATGGTGAGGACACAGTTTTTGTGCTCATGTGCAAGAAGCAAAGATGGTGTACAAATTTGGGAACTCACACTACAGCATACACAGACCTATAGAATCCACTGAGCGTTGGGAGTGCCCATTTTGTATGGGCAAACACTGCCTCTTGACCCTGCTGCTCTTGGTAAGCTGCATTGCTTAGAGACCTGTAAAGGTGAGATCACATGCACAAAGGGCACTCTGTACAATGGTGTAGAGCTTTATGGTGGCTTTATCTCAGGTCTGCAGAAATTATGCCTCTGCTGGCATGGTGATGTGATGGGATTATATCACTTCTGATTCTCAAAACTTACTCACCTTGTCTGTATACTGTGCTACTTGGCTGTAAATGCATCCCAGCTGACAGATGACTGTGCAGCGATTTCAACATTTGATTAAAAAAAACAACGTACAAGTGTGCTATGAGAACCTACTCACATTTAGGATGCCTAAAAACAATAACTTTAAGCTGGATCAGAATTGACATCTGATGGTCCTGACCCACATACGTGAGACTAAGAATGATCTTAATTCATCTTGGGCTTTTGAGCCTGATTAAAGATTTTGTCAAATTGCTGTATAGTTTTATATTAATAATGCAATATCTGAAAAATCGTGTATTCTGATTGGTTGAGGTCATTATTAACTAGCCAAAGTCCTGGGAATCACTTGATATGCACAAAGATTTTCATCATCCAATACTCACTTTACAAATTCAATCTCTCATTCTCAAATAAATACCTCTTTTCTGATTTGCTGCTACTGTCAGGATTCTTCATCTCTATGTCATTACCAGTCATGGGAACCTGTTTGTCTTCTGACCCTGCTTCTCATCCCAAATCCAAAGATTTTATCTGCCTCAGGCAGATATAAGCACATCTTAACAACTGTGAATCCCCATGGGAAGTGCAGATCAAAGAATGATAAATCCTATAAAATTTAATGCAATTGATTATTGGTTGCCAGTGGAGAGGGGGTAAATGCACCCTTTTTTGGCAAAGAGACTTTAAGAGTAGTTTATGCCTGCAGTTATACCTGGTGAGAATTTTTGCTTAGCTTTCTTACTCTTTCCTCCTGGTTGCTCATCACCTCCCTTTTACCAAAGGCTGTTTATTCCTCATCTCCCTCTGTCAGGCTATTTAAGTTCTCTTTAATATCTTTCAGTCAAAATATCTGAAAGCAGAAAAAACCTCTCCTACTTAAGCTGTTATCCCAGTTTGTCTCATTTTTATGGAGACATGCTGGAGAGCTACCTTGTGGACAGCGTATGCCACAGCTCTAATGAAAAACAACAGGGAGCAGCAACGTGTGCAACCCACTTTTCAGGTTTTGCATCTGAAGATGGAAGGGGACAGGAGTACAAGCCCTGAGAAGCCTGGAAGTGTGATATTGGGAGGGAGATACACAAACACAGAGCAGACAACACCGTAAGCATATATGTTCAGAGAGCAGGAGCTAATCAGACCAGAATATAGACATGGAAAGAGCTGCTGTCAGTGTCTGGGTACTATTCAGTAATGCTTGCCAGTAATGACAGATGTCTCAGCTTTGTAAAGTTCAGAGCCAGGTCTAATAAAAAGCTCTGCAGTCCATTCATGTTATTTTTTTTTCTTCTTTTTCCCCCAAGAGAATTGAAGAAATTCCATAGGACCGCGTGAAAAGCAGTGTTAAAGCAGTGTTAGCTCAGTACTAGAAGGGCAAACAGGCTGACCTAGGTAGTTGTACTGTGGTTAGTTTGAAACTAGTACTAGGCAAAAACCAGAATGGTTAGCATAAGAAACAAACAGCTCATAATTAAAGAAAAAGATATTCTTAATGACAAACAGTCAGTGTAGTTTGTTGTGAAAAAAAAGTACTGTGCAACAAAACTACCAGCACTTTAAGTGTATGGCATTGTCTATGGCCACCTGTAATAGAAACCAATTCTAAACCAAACCAATTCTAAAACCAGTAACAAATCTGGTACCAACAGGGTGCTGGAAGACAGAGCTGTAACCCATGTATTTCAGGTGATCATAGTGTCGTGGCAAATTATAGGACTACTGAATATTATTTTGTGGAGATTTCCTGCAGGAGAAAACACTTTCTTCAGTGTGAATGATACTAGCTCCCAAACCATTACTGTTTTTCAGCACAAGAAGTTGCAGCTACCTTTGGTTTAAAGTCAGGTTTAAAGTCAGGTGCTCAAGGAAGTTCATCCACAGTAACAAATAGAGTTATCAGGCTCCTAATGATCTATTCTCCCATTGATACCCCTGGGACTTTGCATAAAGCTCTCATTAATGCTAATGGAAATGTGGAAAGTACATGCTGAAATCAACAACTCCCCCTATTGTTACAATAGGTTAATAGTCCCCTTAGGCAAAAAGTAACATTACTGAGTTTAATTTTTCCTTCAATGCTTCCTCCTTCATATGAAACAAATGTTAAAGAGTATGGTCTTTCAAGTTTGTTTGTTTTTTTAAGTGGATGCCAAGGGAGAGAGTCGGTGCTGAGGATTTATCGAAAACAACATTCTTGTTATGACCCAGTTCTGACCTGGTCCAGCCAAATCATCAATCACGGTGACAGTGGGCCATATTTATCCCTGGTGCAGCTGCACTGTAATTGACAGAATTACATTTTGAAGAGATTTGCCCTATAGCTGTTTAGTAAGAAGTCTGGGGTGACGATTAGTCAAAGGTTTGCCTTTCTCTGCAGCTTGGATTAATGCATACATTGTGCAAAGGTATATGTATGTTTCAGTTTGCTACAGATTTAGCAGTTAAGAATTCATGGATGTTTGCACTTTGCTGTTCCAAATTTTATTATAATAGAATGTGAAGATAACAGGGCCACAATCTAGTTATACCATTGAAAGGTTGACAGCATAATTTGATTGTATTCTGCTTATTTACCACTATATTCTAGTAGACTTTGTGGCTTTTAATAAATGCTAGGCATGGGACAGATAAAATAGGTAACAGTGATGATGTTCTACAGTAAGAAATATTGTTCCTAGATCTTTCATGACTGCATTTGCCAAAAACACATAGAGAAAGTGATAACTTATTTACATGGTTCTAGTAAAAGAAGAAAGATACTGGTCAGTGTTTAAGTTGTCTACTAACTTTTTGTCTCCTAGATTTAGATACCAGTTAGTCAGTTGGAGTGATCACAAGCAAACATGTTAAATTCTATGAATGGAAGTCTTTCAAACTCTTTGTTAGCATTAACAGATCTGTTAAAGCTAGATGGAGCTACCCAATGTTAAATAAGCAGTGTGTTTCAACTTTTTATTTCCTAAACAAGTAATTGCCATTAAATGATAGTAACAATCAGCTGCTTACTGGATGAAATTGTTCCTAACCTGAATTAAAGGAAGTTCTAACATTGACTCCACTGGGGCTATGATTTCACATTTATTACATTAATTAAATGTAATGTGCCTCAGTAACAGAGCTCAAAATATTGATCAGTTAATGAAAGAGCAAAGATCAATGCTTAATGCAGGTGTCATCTGAAACAGAAAGTAAGGATAGAATAAGTCCTGGTTTATATCAGTGACTTATGTTACACATTTTGCAGCTGTGCTGTATCTGTATATAAATGCAGTAAGCAGCACTTTCTAGAACTGAAAATAGTTATGAATTTGTTATTTATTAAATTGGCCATATATGTGAGGAAATAATTTGCTACTAGTAATGCTATAGTCCAGCTAAATAATTAGTTGTCTTACTCACCAGTAGGTAGTCACGTATCTCATGTGCCACTAAAATTCTACCACAAATTGATCAAAATATATTGGGTTCACAGTTAATCCAAACACACAGCTTAGGCACAAAAATGTAGTTCTTGGATCTCTTTAGAGGGAGAGATATAGAGCAAGATTGGACTGAACAATTTGTTTTGCAATTTTACTGGAAAACTTTCTGAGATGTAAAGTTAATGTGATGTGCAGCAACATGAGGGCTTTGTACTGACATTCCATGTGGGGTTGTGTTATCACTCAGTGCATCCTAGGGATTTACACAGAAATCTGTTAATGGAATACAGTTAACTTAAAACTATGCCATCAGTAAGTGTCACTCTCACTATTGGGAGACATTAGCTATCACAGCAGTGGCTGGGAAAAATACAGGATACAGTACATGTAGTTCTCAAACTGTTGTGAATTACATGGCAGCTCTTTCTGATTTTCTCTTGCCTACACAATCTTCAGATTTTTAATAGCACTTTTCACTGTTACCCTAGCACAAAAGACAGGTCAATTAAAAGAAGAAATCAACATAAACTTTCTACTGTGTAAAATAAAATAAATGTTGGAGGTCTTGAAAACTACTAACTACACCTACAACTTAGAGTCTGTGTCAGTGTTTCTCATTCAGTGGGTTACAATCCCAAAATCATCATGAAAGTCACCAGAGGTCTACAAGGGAGTGAAAATCTTATGACAACTTAAAGTAAAGGTTATCTCACTCTCCTGTTCTTCACAAATCCTTATCTTTTAAGGATTAGTAATTTTTCTAAATCTCTTGAAACACACATTGTGGCAATTACTTTTGTCACTGTTCGATTTATAGCATATAGATGGGGTTCATAATTATTTTCTAATATCTATTAAATAGTCTATGTAAATGCTTGTAAGTCATAGCTTCATTAAAATGAATTGATGCTCGTGATACGTGATACTAACTAGCATTTATTAGCAAATGTATGTTAAATGTGTGTTAAAATTCTTCTGAGGACAATGCGAATTTTAACACATCAGCTGAGAGGACTTATTGCAACTAGCATTGACCAGATAGTTCATGGTAAAAGTACAGCAGGGCTTCAGAACATTAATTGTATGTGCAAGCAATAGGAGTTGAAAATAACCTTTTTATCTAATGAAGATTGAATCAAAGGCTGATTTTTGTGGGATGCAAAAGTTCACAAAATTCACCAAGAAACTCAGCAAAACCTTACTATGTTTTCTTTCAGAGCTAATTAAACTAAAAACACCAGTCTATTATGCCCATATTTAGAATTTACACCTGCATTTATCCTAGCATTCAACACAGCTGTACCCTTGCGTGTTAATAGCATTTGTATTTTCTTTGTTAGAAAGTTTGTGCTGATAAGAGCTTTATTGAGCTGAAGCAATGCTAGCTAAGCAAATGAGCCCTGAGCTGTTTCTCATTATTGTCCCTTTGAGAAGTTACTCCTCCTTCAGTCTCCTCCAGCTGCTCCTTAAATGCTGTCTCACTGGTTACTGCACCCTCTCATTTACAAGTCTTATAAGAAGCAGCTGAAGGAATTGGGGATGTTTAGTTTGTGTAGAAGACTCAGGGAGGACCTTATTGTCTTCTACACCTACCTGAAAGGAGGTTGTAGCAAGGTGAAGGTAGGTCTCTTCTCCCACGTTACAAGTGGCAGGATAAAGGGAAATGGTCTCAAGTTATGCTAGGAGAGGCTTACATTAGATATTAAGAAAAATTTCTTCACTGAAAGGGTGGTCAAGCATTGGAACATGCTGCCCAGGGAGGTGGTGGAATCACCATCCCTGGAGGTGTTTAAAAAACACGTGGATGTGGTGCTTAGTGACATGGTTTAGTGATGGACTTGGTAGTTCTGGTTGGACTTGATGGTCTCAAAGGTCTTTTCCAACCTAAATGATTCTGTGATTGATTGTATGATTTTACCAGCCAAAGGAGGTGCCCTACTTTCAACAAGTTTAATAGCAAATCTTTGCTCACCTGGGTTGTGGGCTTATGTTTGATAATTTCTGTGATAGCCAATAGAAAATCTCTACTTTATAGATAATGACAAAGAATAAAGACAGTTTTTCCAGAAAATAATGTGATTTCTTCCATCATACAGATGCATACATGTATATTTAGAGTATCTGTTTTGCAATGTCTACCTGTGTATTTAAGTTATACTTCAGCCCTCCTTAAGAAGAAGAAAAGATTGAAGACAAACTCATAGAATGAAGAAGCACAGAACATGTACCTCACCTAAGAAATAATCTTGCTGCAGAAGAGACCACAGGCAGCCGGAGAAGCCTGCAGTAACATGAAGCTGTAATTTGATTGTTATTTAGGTCAAAAATTATTAGAAGAAACCAGAACATTCTACACTTTTCTCTGTGTCACTATATTTTTCTCTGCTGGTATAACAGTTTGTACTGTAATCTGGTTTGGGGAATTGATGTAGCTGTATAATAACCACCAGAGGACAAAATAAAGATTTTTTTTTTTTTTTTCTTGACTTGGTGAATTCTAGTTCATGACTGAGTTATACTTTTTTTTTGCTAGCCCAGTGGAAGACATGGCACCATGCAGAAAGAACTAGCAAGGTTGTCTTCAGTGCAGCTCAGCCTATGCCTGGGACTTGATATGGGGAGATAATTGATGTGGCAAGATGCCTTACAACTATAGGACTTTTCAGGTAGGTGAGGAGGTGGGGAGGGTTCTGGGTCTGGCTTTTCTTTGTCCTCTTCCCCAGCTAAGCAGGGTAGTGAAGCAGTGACCCACTCTACTAAAAAGATGCAGGGTGAAGTGAGAAAAGAGAAAGGAAGAACAAACTGTTTCACTGCCCTGGGCAGACTTTATAAGGCTCTGATGGAATGTATTTTCCCTATTTACAAGTAACCAGAGTCTGTGTTCTGCTGTTACCCATCTCTTTCTGTTTATGAGAGTATACACGATGAGACAATAGAGGACCCTGATAAAGCACCAGACAAATTCTAACAACAGCTAATAAGAGGAGCATAGCCTCTAGATTCCTCATGGTGAGAGGGGAATAACCAGAATTTTTGCTGTTCTGTGGGATGCAATTATGCTGTCTAGAATCAAAAAGTGACCCATCTCACCTGTTTATTGAGAGCAACCTCATATCTTGTTTCATTGCAGACTCCCTGACTGAGATGGATATCCTAAGGCCGAATTCAATAGGCAGTCACCTACTGTACCCACCAAGAACTAGTATTTTCAAAAGAATTCATGCCAGTAGATTATCATGTCTGTTTCAGTAAGAATCAACATTTCTTTTCTAATTCACTTAAAATCAAATACACCACAGTCCAAAAGATATATGCCGTAATTCCCACGCAATTTATGGCACCATGGTTCTAATACGTGATTCTGACACCCAGAAGAATTTGGGTTAAATTTTTTAGATGCTTCTGTGATGTCGGATGTTTAACTTCTTTGAATCCCGAAAGAAGAAACTTCAGGATTAATACCTGGCTATGTCTTCTCAGGGAATAAAAGTAGGAACAATAAGCTGCCAACTGAAATATGTAAAATAGAATCAGTATTGCAAGTGTCAGAGCTATGGCGTTTTCAAGGAGGCACTCAAAAAAAAAAAAAAAAAAGTGGAGAAGAAGCTTTGAAATCTTTATGGGACTTTCTCCAGTGGTGATTTAAAGGATGCCATTCCAGCAAAGGGAAAACACACCAGTTTCCATGTTGTTTGTAATCTGTTTGCAATGAAATGTGCAACTTGCAGAAACTGCAGGAAAAGACACCAGTGAAGTACACAGAAATTTTAATGTTGATTTTTTATGGGTTTCAGACCTGAGTAGTACAGCATGGATTTATCACACTGCTCATCTTTGTCAGATTAACAATATCTCCTAGACACCATGCCCCAGATTCACACCGTTGTCCCTGCTGTTATAAAGATCTTTAGGCTATCTGTGCATATTTCTTTACTGGTGAGACACAGGATTCTCTAGAGAACAATTCAGAGCACCTAGCATCAGCATTGCCCTCTTAACAGAATTTATCATTGCGGTATGCTACAATAAAGTAATAACATCAGGTAAACTAGCTCAGACTGCTAAGATAATAACTTAGGCATCTCATTTAACTACCTAAGAGCAGATGAAGCAATCCTGGCTGATGGCATTGCAAATGGTCAAAATGATATGAAAAGCAGTAATAACAATGAATTAATATTATTGGACATTATGGAAAACTGGCATATTTTATAATTGAAATTATAAAATATGGGTCATTTTCTATCAAGTCACTAAGAAACTTAGTGAAGCAATGAAAGACAAAATAATACTGTACAGGATCAAACTATTTTGTTATGATGTTGGTTCATTTGGACAGCCCATGATGAATAGTCTTAGGATCCTGTTAAACTGAGTGAATAAGCAGAGACTGTTATATATGATAAGACGGCTGGAAGATGAAAAAGCCTGTATCTATTCCAAAGCAGACAGACAAGCATCAAGAAAATCCTGGGGTTTACAGGAAAGAAAGAAGATCCTTACTGATTTGAATCCACATCAAATTATAGCAGAACTGAACAAGAATAGTACATATTCACCCCCCAAAAGATTATACCATTATACATGGAGAGGGGTGTGTGCTGTTTCTGGAATGCAGCCTCATTGGGATCGCAGAGACGTGGTGGGATAGCTCACACAATTGGAGCATTGCCATGGATGTATACAGTCCAGGAAGGTGAAGAGGGGTAATGGACCTTTAAATGAGAGAGGAGTGGGAATGCATGGAGCTGTACCTTGGGATGGGCGATGAGGCAGCTGAAAATTTATGCATTAGGATTAGACAGCAAACCAACATTGAAAGCATCATGGTGGATGTCTGTTCCAGAATGCCTGATCAGGAAGAAAAAATAGAGAGACCTTCTTCAGAAAATGGGAAGAAGCCTCATATTAACAGACCCTGGTCCTCCAGACTTTAACCTCTCCAATATCTGCTAGAGGGACAGCACAGTAGGGGCACACATGATCCAGAAGGTTTTTGAAGTTCATTGATGATAACTTTTTCACCTAGGGAATCAATGAGCCAATGAGAGCAGGTACTGTGCTTGACCTGATACTCAGTAGCAAAGAAAAAACTGGCCAGGGATGTGAAGGTGAGGGGCAACCTTGGCTGCAGTGACCATGAGATAATGAAGTTCAGGATCCTGAGAGGAGGGAACAATGCAAAATCAAGATCGCAACCCTTGTCTTTAGGAGAGCAGGCTTTGGTCTGCTGAGGCATCTTTCTGCAAGGTGTATTGGCAGCAAAGTGAAGACTAGGGAAAATGTGCTCCTGCTGCTGAATGGGAGAGGGAGTCTGGCAACATATGATATAGAGAAGGCCCAGGTACTCAATGACTTCTTTGCTTCAGTCTTTGCTGTTAAGATTTGCCTTTGGGAATCTATGGCTCCTGAAGGGCCTGAAAGTGTTTAAAACACTGGATCATCTTTCATACAAAGAGAGGCTGAGAGAGCTGGAGAAGAGAAGGCTCAGGGGGATCTTGTTCATGTATATAAATATCTGATGGGAGGCAGTAAAGAAGATAGACTGTATAGGAGGCAGTGGGCACAAATCAAAATACAGGAAACTATTTAAAATGAGTTTATTTAAAACTATTTAAACTTTTTTATTGTAAGGAGGGTCAGACACTGGAAAAGGCTGCCCAGAGACATTGTGGAGTGTCCATGCTTGGAGACATTCAAAATCAAATTGGATAATGCCCTGAGATGTGGCTGACCCTGCTTTGAACTGGAGGTTTGGACTAGATGATCTCCAGAGTCACCTTCCAGCCCCAACTGTTCTGTGTGACTCTGTGATATAGAGTACATTTTGTTAAAATGGAAGGAGTGGTAGCCGAAGTTAATTAAGCTGTGGTACATACACAAACTCAAGAAATCACAGAATTAGAGCCACTAATATTTCCTCTGTCATTTATAAGTGACTGAAGTCTGTTTCATGCCATTGCCCGTCTCTTTCTATTTACATGTCTGCACTGAATGATATGAGTAGAAGGCTTGAGGCAAGATTTTTAGAGAAAAGAGAAAAACTAAGTCAATTGAAAGCAATTTCTGAAGGGAATAACATAAAAAACAAGGAGGAGAAATATTTGAAAAAGAGGAAAGGGATTGAAGGATATTGAAGATATTATATTTATATGGCATTCTGGCACTTCTGAATGTCCTAAAAAAAGAAATACACGAACACTAAGTTAGTGGATAAAGCAAAAATTTTGAGGAGAGGCACAAAGGAAATCCAGTAGAACATCAAGAGCATTTGAAGTGGTAAGAGGCATTTTCCTTGTGGAAAATGTCTGAAAATCCTTAAGAGAGCTGATGAAGATTCATTTAAATAGCCGAGCAGCTCATTTAAGCAGTCAGCCAAAAGCCTCAGTACAGCTTTAGTTCAGGCTGTTTATATTAACTGGTGGCACAGAAGATAAAAGCAAAATTGTATCATGTGTCCTGATAATGCACTTTGTCAGAAATTTGGTCACGACTGCTCAAACTATGCACTGAAGTAGGCTCCACAAAATGCTTTTTTATTTACTACTTGCAGGAGGTTACAGAACAGATAAAAAACCCCCAGACCAAGTATTTAAAAATGATGAGATGAACGTTCTTTGGGAATATACTTTTACTCTCAAACACCA
This sequence comes from Falco peregrinus, assembly GCF_023634155.1. NCBI lineage: Eukaryota > Metazoa > Chordata > Aves > Falconiformes > Falconidae > Falco > Falco peregrinus. The sequence goes on from NC_073727.1 coordinate 56,092,495, forward strand.
AAGCAAACCAGAAAACTAGAACTTCTGTTGATTCTGCAAACTGCTGAAGCCAACTGTACCAGACAGTGATTCCTCATGGAACATCTTTTAGCAACAGAGGAAGGAAAAGTATTCCCATTATTGATATTTGAGGTAATATATGGGACTAAGATAAAAGCATTCTGCATTCTGTTCAAGACTTTGCAGGAATATCAGAATGACTGGAGATTTCCATGAAGAATTCAAATTCTCTGCTGCTGTTTTGAAGATAGTTTCCATGTTTCAGAGATACTTTGAAATCTTATAATCTGATTAATCCCACTTCCTGGACATTGGCACTGGTTTATAAACTGTGAAAGTCTGTGTTTGAGGGAGGAGTCACCATAACTGAAGTGTGTGTAACTAGGAAAACTGACACATCAACTAGTTCCTAGAATCTTTCCTTAGGGAAATTTACACCAGCATCCAGACTCAAAACTGATCTTTTTTCTGGTGAATGTCCTAGTCTCCAAAATGCTGGGATTACATTTGTTGTGGCCTTCATGCTTGTTGGTTATTAGATGACATACATAATAATGCAAATCACAGTTTGAGATTTAAAAGTAGGCATTGGTCTTAATGGCCTAAATATGCCTTATGACTCATGTTTACTATCTCTAAACAAATAATACAGGATCTAGATACTAAGGTGTAATATTGTCATTGCCATTATACAAAATAATGAAATTAAGCATAATGTTATATTTACAATTATTTATGAAGTAAAAAATGTACTATAATAATAGCATTATATTTACAGAAATAATTATGTTATAGAAAATACTTGTATGGTTGACATTCACTTTCTGAAGTATAACTTGGTTTACTTTCCACATTACATTGAACTTGTTCCACACATTTGAAGATAAGACATGAGTGAGGGATCTGTCAAAAAGAGAAGGTTGTGTTTGACTCTCGTAACTCAGCCACACACCCAAGGATTGATAGTTACCTAAGAGACAATTATCCTGCACAAGGTTTGGAAGCTTCAGTTTTCTTTCTTTCTAAGCTGAGCCATGACAGGCAATAAAACATACTTTATCTGGTTTCTTGATGCAAGTGATGAACCATTGAAGAAACTTCTCATGCTTGGCCAGCATTAGATGTGGACAATACTCAAGAAAACTGAGAAATATTTGATTCATCAAAAAAAAATTCAATAATTTTCTGTATTAAATGTTTAAAACATTAGTGTTAAATATAAAATAAATACTGCATTATGTCTGTTGTTCTTTGTGTGAAAAATGTGTGGCTGATTTTTCTGAATTGGGAGTAAGAAATAATGTAAGTTTTCTTCTGTTATGAAATAAAATTATAAAAAACAAACAAAAAAATCCTGATGAGAAAAATGGAGGGGGGAGGAGAAGCTGCAGGCATGTTTTCTGTGAGAAAACACCAAGATGCCCCCATGTCCAATGGAGCCAGTGCCAGCCATCTTCAAGACAGACCTGCTGCTGGCCAAAGCCATCAGTGGCAGTGACTCTGGGATAACATATTTAAGAAGGGGGAAAAGCATCCTGCACAATGGCAACTTCATCTGGAGAGAGGAGGGAGTATATGTGAAAGCAACAGCTTTGCAGACACCAAGGCCAGTGAAGAAGAAGGGGGAGAAGGTGCTTCAGGTGCTGGAACAAAGATCCCCCTGCAGCCTGTGGTGAAGATGATGGTGAGGCAGGCTGTCCCTCTGCAGCCTGAGTAGGGGGTGGGGGGTGGTGTTTGATACCATTTCTACCCTTTGGTACCACGACAGAAAGCTTGCTTGTTGGCAGTACTCTGTGCCTTGCTCCAAATTCAGTAATATAACAATGAATAGATTTCTATGTGACAGAACCTTTCAGGACTTCATGTTAATGCTGCTGTGGATTCAAAAGCCTAAAGGTCTCTTCAGACATGAGTTATTCCACTGGCCTACAGGCAAGCTGTTGTAGCAGCTCCTAAAGCACATTTCTTCTCCCTGCAGCAAATATCAGAGTTGTTCCTGTGTTGTCTCAATAGCATTGTGGCCTCCAGGCACTAAAGCAGTTTCGTCAAGTTGTTGGCAGAGCACTAGAAAATGCTTCATAATGATTTTGCATTCAACATAAGCACAGATAATCAGCAAAAAATTAAAAATAAGGGTGAAACATGAATTCAATAGTACAGTTTTTGCAGTCTAACAGGATGCACAGACTTACATGGATTCTCTGGAAAATATTATGTGTATCTATAAACTTTACAGAAGGGGCTTTTCAAGTTGTGCCTCCTTTCTTGGACTGCTTTGGCTGAGATATAAAGTTCTCTTAAATGTTACAGAAGGCTTACTTCAGAAAAGGCAGGCCAAAAAGACACATACAGAACAGAATTTTAAATGGGAAGCATGTAAGATGTTGTAAAAGACAATTCTGCCATGACAGAAGGGAAACTTCTAATCATCAACCTGTCCTACCCTAAATAAGAGCATAAACCCAAACCCCATACTTTTCCTTGTCACATCAGTATACTAAAAGTGAAAACAATGGGAATTGCCGAGCACAGATCAGAAGTTAGGACCAGTAAATACATGCTACAGGAACCAAATGTATGAAATATGTCTGATCATTGAGGGTAAGGAATTATATCAGTATTCTTTTAAATGATTAAATATGTGTGATACCAGCTGATGACATATATTTGTCAGCTGAGGTATAAAAAAACCCAGAGATGTTCAGCAAATGTTTCCATACACACACAAAAAAATCATATTTTATGGTACTAATGAAATGTTTAGTATTCTGTTGCTATGTAGGGAGGACTGTTACACAGCAATTGCTGTTTAAATGCCTTGGTTACCAAACATAGATAATTTTCTCCCGATATTCAAAAAAGAATTAATTGTGAAACTTGCTGGGTTGGTAATGTTGATTTCAGACACCCAGTACATTTCAGACAAACCTCTGCCATGTTCTACAGGACAGGGGAAAGCTTTGTCATGATAGCATTGATAAAAATAAGTGAAATGGAGATGGAATTCAGTCCACATAGACCTAAAACACAACCACATTATTCTTGCCAACTAACATCACATGATGGAAGTTACTTTGTTTTCCAAAGGAAATAGGATATTTTTTTCCCCCCATTAGAATTCCCTTGATTAAGGCAACTGTGTTAAGGTATCTTTACATGGCATGAACATAGTTTAAAGTGAAATTTTTGGGGTTTTCTTTCTTTTAAATACCATGATTGTGAACCAGAAGATCCCAAATGCAAGCAAGTATTAAATGGTTATGAACAGTTTTGCAAAAGTGCTTATAAATAGTATGTCATTGTCCAATGGAAAAAAAAAAAATATCTTTGTTTAATTGCACTTTGTCATTAATTCACTTCAATGCTTCTATCTGGGATCACCCATCTGTTTTTCCCAGAAGGAAGGGAGAAAAAGTCTTTCCCAGAGGTGATAAGAATGGTTTTTTTTCCTTTTCATGTGTTGCAGAATTGTATAGCTATCAGCAATATTATATCTACGGGAAGGATTTTTTTCCCCCCAAATCCTTTATAGTACTTTTAATTTTTTTTGTGAAAAACTCAAAATGCCTACTTTTCAGGTAGACATTTTTTGTGATTGATGTCTAATCATGATCATCATCAAATTATTTTTACTGTTACATTATATAGCCCTTTTCCACAAAGGTAGTGGGTGGCTAGAAGAATCGTTCTCAGCACTGTTCTTTGATCTTATTGGTGACAAATGTGGTATCTCTTTTCAATAGTGGACACTGGTACAGTGATTTACAGCATGCTATCATCTCATTTTGGTATTGATCCGAATTTGCTTTAGTTATTTTGGTAAAAGCATGTTGTGCTTGTGTGGGGAGTCTGTCTTGTGGACTGTGCATGAACTTTGCTAGATAGCATCAACTTTTTCTGTATTACAGCTGTTGACTATATTGTTAACATGGGCCAGTTTGTCATTTTAGCTTTACATTTGTGATGTTAATGGAAAGTTATTAACTGGACAGCAATATGGAACATTTTAAGACACAGGATTCATTGAAGCCCAAGGATGATCAGTAATCTGCAGCTGTTCTGCAGATATTTGGGACTGAAGGAGAAAAAACCCCAAACAAACAAAAGGTAAAAAGTGTCAAACTGCAGAACCAGGTGAAGAAAAAAAGTAGGACTGGTATGCATCTGACTTAATTTCACTATCTATAAAGGAAACATGTATATCTTATCAAGTCTCCATAGGTTTACTTTAAAGTTGATGGAGACTTAGCAAAAGTCCATATGTAGGCACTTGGTTTAGGATTAAATTAATTCCCTTCCTCAAGTATACTGCCTAGAGATGTGCTAAATACAAAGGGAATCTCAGATACCTAGCCTACATTTCTACTTTGTCAGAAACTATATGTAATTGAATAAATTCTGCTTCAGCTTTACAGAGAGAGAAAGATCATCTGAAGAAATATTCTGGATGCCGTAGAGAATTCCATCCAAAGACAAGTTTACTGTGCTTGGGAGGCTGGAAAATTGGTATCTGCAGTTATGGTTCATAGTTTGCTAAAACTGCATAATTTGGGGACTAATGAAGAAGCCAGTAAAGGTTTTCAGGAATGCTTACAATGCCTGTAGCATGAATATACCATATAGCCCTGAAGAAAGCTGTAAGTGCAAAGCACGGCACAGGTAAAGCTCTGCAAAAGGATCTGGGATCTGAGTAGTCCATACAGGTGGTGACAGGAAAACATAGAATTTTTCTGTGAAAGGTACTAGACGTGTCCAGTGAAAGTCTATGTTGCAGCATATAAAGTCAAAAGAAATGCAGCAGAACACTGTTCTCATTGGGACACAGACACAGCAGCCCAGTGAGCTGCCAGGCAACTGGAAACTGTTAGAAGGAAAAGTATTTCAGAAGCATATAAAAGTTAAGAGGTTTAGTTAGAAACATAATGCTGACTACTCCTCTATATGTTCACTACCACTCATGAAAGTCGCAATCAAGGAACCACACGCAGTTGAGACCAACAGAGTAACTTACCTATTTGTCATCCAAAGAGTGAAACCCAGCTAGTCCTACACTGGTCATTTGCTGTATAAGCAGCCAACTATTTGTTTCCTGATTAATTTTTATATTCCAAGACGAAATAAACCTCCTGACTGGCATACTTCACTGTATGTAAATACCAGCCAATATGCAACACCTGAGAAAGCCAAAGCCAACATGGTTGCCTGTTGTCTATTCAACTGTCAAGGAGCAACAGGATGACTAAAGGCGATCTGCATCATTTATTAGTGAGACAATACCATTAAGGGAAACCACTTTCCTTTTCAGAGAGGAAATATATGTTAATTCATGCACATGAGAAGTCTTACATTTTGCAAGTACCCGTAGATAGAGGTAAATAATGTGCATTCTCCTATCTACATATTTCTTACACATTAGATTTGCCAAACAATGTTCCTTTATAAAAAATCAGGTATTAAAAAGAAAGTGACTTGTTTTTACTATTTCTTTTCTCCAGTAAGCAATTAGCAAATAAGTTTATGTTTGCCTTGAAGTGATCCATGTACAGAAGACTGCCAAGATGGCTCTTTAATAGGCAGCTGGTTGGCTGTAGGTCTTTTGAATGGACTGTGCTCACTGAAAGATGACCAACCAACTTTATTATTCTTGCTAATTGAGTTGCTGCCTGCCTGAAAGAGCATTTCAGGTGGTAAAACTTGTTATTTCATTTAGCAAAGACGAAATGAATATAAATTAACAGAGAAAGTATCACCTTTCGTACACTGGCAACAGAAACCTGACTGCAATAAAATATATATTGGAAGACATTTCCAGTACTTACGAAAATAAATTTTCTATACTTGCAGATGGTAGTCTACTTCAATACTTTAAGCCTTTCAACATCACAGATACATTTAATGAAAATTTTATATTGCTTATTAACTAATGTCATCTAATATTTTTGATTAAAAATAAGAGTGATTGAAAATATATTCCACAAATACTAATTCCAGGGTTTTTATTAGACTTCACTTTTATAGCATTCATCCTCATTTTCTGCATTTATTCTTCAGAAAATTTTAAGTGATCTTATTTTACTGACATTAAGTGTACAAGGGGAGAGGATTCCAAGGTCAAGTTGTGAATATGTATTCTGGAAATACCTGTGCTGTCACCTGAAAAGCAAATAGCAATAAAATAGTTTGAATTATATCATCAGTCACTGCTAAAAAGTGCATCTCAAGCACCAGAGGTTAAGAAAATTTTGATTCTCATAGGATTTTAAAAATAAATAAATAATTAAAAAAAGTAGAATACAAAACTGATTGAAAGAAAGCACAATCTGTTCATTGAAAGATTATATATGAGGAAAATAGGTAGCATCCTGTAATTTAAATGGTTATTTTTGTAAGGGTTTTTTGTTTTGTTTTTCTTAGTGCTAAGTAGTTGCAATAGTCATAATAATTTCCATTTTATAATGGGAAAAAAAGCCTCAGCTCCTTCATACTCTTGGTGACAGTGAAATTGGTTGACAATGTAATTTCTAAATATATTGCTTAATTTATTCATCAAAGCAGTAGATAAAAGCAAACATGTGAACGGCGAGCACAGTCTCCCAACACTCCCATCACCAATACATAATGCACTGAATCCCTGGCATGCCCTGAAAAAAAGCACAAGCATCACTTGATCTGAATAAAACAAATTACTTCTTAGAAATTCTGCCTTGCACCATCCTTTCTTCATTGATTGAAATCATTTTCTCGTGGTCTTGTAGGTACACAAAAGCGGACAGCTAAAAGGATTTTTGCCTTAATTTCTGAAAGTGTTCTAGAACAAAAATGATTAACAGGCTTGATCTGCGCAACAGATGTTTGTAGTCATTTCAGAGCAGAATACCCAGCAACACATGGAAACCACTTACATGGGAGATAATACGATAACACCACATTCTTGTACACTGTTTTTCATCTGGGCAGTTCACTTTCTGCAAAGGAGGCTTCTGCCTTAACAAAGCCACAACTGCTCTGTGTACTGTCCCTGTCCTCTACCACACACACCGAAAGGTGCGTCTCTTGGAAACTATTTCTTCAGGCTATGAAGAAGATTTTTTATGCAGGTTTCCAACACTGCAGAATGCAGGTAAACTGATACCTAAAAGTCCTGGAAATCTCCAGATTTGATATGGAGAAAGGGCAAATTTCCTGAGCTACAAGTTCAACTTCACTTGATTCACTGTGTCAAAATTATACCACTTTATACAGGAAGAGAGGTACTGGGTCATAAGTTAATTTCTGAAAATTAGAAAAGAAATTTCTCATTGTTGTGGTTTTCCATAAATCCTCTTCTTTCTTTTTCTCTTTCTAACATTTAAATACTTAAAATCAGCATTCAAATTGTCTCAAACTCTCTTCATTTATTTAAGACTTGTGAGTCTTTTCAGATAATTTGGAACATTCCTGAATTACTGGAATGTTAGATTTCACTGTTGCTCATATACACTAATCAAAGCAAGTGTGAATGTATTAAGTAGTAATTTCACATCCTACCTGTAGAGGGATTTTTAAAGGACCGAGGACATATGTTACCATTGTCCGGGTTGGACAACACAGGCCTGTTAGTTGAAGCTGCAGAACGACTTTAAATTGTCCTTGGAACAAGCAGTGTGAGAAAGAAGACAAGCTATGCACAAACAAGAAGCCAGGTGCAGAGCAAGTCCTGGGAACCGCGGAATCAGCACACTCTCATCAGCACACTCTGACCTGGCGCCTGCCACGTGCCCACCAGTCAGCGACACAGACATGGCCAGAGACTTTTATCCAATCACCTGTGTGTAAAGTCGTATGAGCAGTTGGTTTAAGTTATAAATATGACCTGTTTGTTTAATAAAGTGAGCACGGCATGTAGCCATACTGGTGTGATTGTCGTGACTTGGCTGACTCTCCACGGGGGACCCTCTTCATCTGGCGCCCGAACATGGACCCATTTATTCGCTTAAATGCGGTTTGCTTAAATGCGGAAGTCTCCATGCATCGGACCCGAAGGGAAATTGTCCGATTAGGGAGCTGGAGGTCAGAGGCGGGCGGAACCTGGAAGGCAAAAAGCGGAGTCCAGAGTTCGGTGTAGAGCTGCAGATCGCACCCCCGCCGGAGGTAAGACTGCGTAGAGTAAATCGCGTCAGGGCTCCCCACTGAATTCCTCTCTGTGAGAGGCGGGAGCAGTAAGGAAGACCGCAACAAGTGTGGCGGGGCTCCCCGCTGATATCCTTTCTGTGAGAGGGGGGAGCTCTGAGGAAGACCGCGATGGCATTAGACGCGGCAATTAAACTGTTAACTAGCATCCTCTTTAAGAGAGGGGAGGGTGTTAAAGAAGCGTTAGGAGCTATGTGGCAGTCTATAGTTAACACTCTGGAAACTATGAAGGCGGAAAAAAAAGTAGCAGCGGCAGCTATAGAAGTGTTGGGAGGAGATGTGGTAGAAAAGCCAGTAGAGCAGAAGGGTGATTCACCTAAGCCTTCTCTCTTGGCTACATTTTTTGGAATTGGGCATACTTGTCCTATGAAGGGTATGTCAGCCCCTGCGTGTTCAACAGTACAGGAGTTTTTAGATAAGACAGCGGACAAACCGGAAGTTACTCCTCAGGGGTCTGTTGTAACCGAGCCGAAACCGGAAGAGGCTGTTGAGCCTCCCCAGGAAGGCGGAGCAGCGGGTCATGCTGCACCAGCTGGAGCTGTGGGTGGAGCAAGGCCGAAACGGAGGGTGGCTACAGCTCGTAGGTCACGTCAGGGGGGGCAAAAGTGCCGTCTGATGTCGTATCCGCCTCTTCCTGAAACATCATTGGACAAATTTGAGGAGGAAGGTGGGGAGAAGCTTTGTGATAACAATACAGAGAAATCCTTACAGGAGGTAATACATAATTAAGAAACCTGGAAAAGTAAGTTGAAATGAACCTGCCTACTACTTCAATACCTGTATTTCCTCCAGTTAGCCCAACTACCCCTCCGATGCTGAACTCAAGAAAAGATCCAATTCTACAGCGTTGGTCCAGTGGTGTTTGTGATGCTATTTTGGAAGGTGACTGGCAGGTGACTAGCTTGTCCAGTAGTGCTTAATAGTCTTGATGCACATAACTGGGACATGATTTATGGAAGGTTAATGATCAGATTTTAGCAATGGGAGTGTTGCAACCTGGTCTTCCAACTCCTATGATGATCCCTCAGTACTGGCAAATTGTTGTGATAGACTTGAAAGACTGTTTCTTTACGATTCCCTTACACCCTAATGACATGCAAAGAGCCTCACTAGTGATGATTTGCAACTGTTCCGATCCTGGTTGCATGGCACCGAAGCCAACAGTCCTCGAACTTGTTCACCAGAACAGTGGGCTGCCCTGGAAGTTGTGTCCCACAAGATTCAGACTGGCTGGTGTGGTCGCCGAATGGCGAATCATCTGTTATCTTTTTTGGTTTGTAATGTTGCCACTTCCCCTTTTGCCCTTATTTTACAATGGCAAAAAAAAAAGGGGGAAAATACAGCAATCGTTTTAGAGTGGCTATTTTTGCCATTGTAACACAGACATCATATTTTAAGTCGCCCTGAAGCAATAGCGGCCTTGGTGAGAAAAGGAAGAGACAGGATTGTTGAAATTGATGGGACTGAACCGGCAGATATCGGTCTTCCAGTCCGTGGTGATGATTATGAGTGGCTCCTGAGACATTCAACAGCCATGCTGGAAGCTTTGATGGGTTATACAGGTGTTGTACACAGCAACAGGCCAAAAGGACCTCTCTGGAAGATGTTAGAACATTACCAGTGGATTGCGAGACCATTATGCTCAAAAAGACCAGTTGAAGGGCCAACGGTGTTCACAGATGCAGGAAGAAAGATGAAGAGGGCTGCGTGTATCTGGCAATCTGATAATCAGTGGCAGAAACATGTGATCACCGGTGAACCACAGGAAAACCTTCAGACCTTAGAACTGAAAGCAGTGTGTTGGGCATTGGGAAGCTGGGACAATACACCTGTAAACATAGTATCAGACTCATTGTACGTAGTTGTAGTACAGCACATTGAAGACGCCTTGTTGAGAGAGACAAAGAACCAACATCTTGGTTAAATGTTTGTACAACTGCGTAGTACTCTTCGACAGAGAAAACATGAATTTTGTATTATGCATATTAGAAGTCATCAGTGGACTATCGGTTTGGGCAAAGGTAATGCTAGAGCTGATGAAGCAGTCAGCTGTCTGGCAATAACTCCTCCACTAAATAAGTTTGAAGAAGCTCATAACAGCCACGAGATGTTTCATCAAAATGCAGTCTTTACATCAACAGCATCAAATACCCATAGCAGATGCAAAGAGTATTGTTCACTCCTGTCCTCAATGTAGTCATCATGGACCTGGTTTAGGGGTGGGCACTAACCCAAAAGGTCTGAAGGCACCTCAGGTTTGGCAAATGAATGTAACACATGTACCTGACTTTGGGAAGCTTAAGTATGTGCATGTCACGATTGACACCTATTCTCATTTTATATGGGCCACTGCACAAACCAATGAAAAGGCATTACATGTGGAGAGACACTTAATGTCTTGTTTTGCTGTCATGGAAGTACCTGTAGAAATAAAGACAGACAATGGTCCAGCGTATAGTAGTCAAGGAGTCGCTAGGTTTATGACAACTTGGGGAATTAAACACGTTAAAGGGATTCCTCACTCCCCAATGGAGCAAGCAGTTGTTGAAAGGGCAAACCGTACCCTGAAGGATTATCTTCAGAGACAGAGAGTATTGCAGGACACAGATGTAACTAAACGGTTGACTAAGGTGTTGTTTACCTTAAACTATCTCTCCCTTACGGAGGATAGAGAGGGACCACCTGTTATACACCACCAAACAGCGCGAGGGAACCAAACAACTACAGTTCCTGGTTTGAATGTTTTGTATAAAAATATGGCTTCAGGTGTATGGGAAGGACCTAATCCGGTGTTATTTATCGGTAGAGGTTATTTTTGTATCTCCACAGATAAAGGACCTATATGGGTCCCTAGCAAGTTTGTGTGACCTGTATGTCAAGATCAGAAGACGGAAGAGAAGACTCAGAGCGAGCAGACAGATAAACTGTCTATGTTGTAAGGGATGTAACCTGCGGGTATTGTGCCAATGTATGCTATGTGGGGTAAAACGGTTCTGTAAGCCAAAGCTTAAATGTAAATGGTGTAAAAACTGTGTGTGTTTGATTAGTAACCAGGCATGAAGCAAGAGAAAACATATGACTAGTGTAATACCATGCTGATTGGAGACAGTATACATCATCAGAATCTGTGAAAGCACAGATTTGTGGGGTGGAATGTAAAAAAAAATGGAGTTTATGGTCTTGATGAATTTTTTACGCATTGGCCAAAGTATTTTTGACATCTTGCCTAGGACAAACTTATGGGTGACATGGGCAAATATCACGGGAATAACAGACTTTTGTTTAAGTCTGCAACAGGCAGACAACCCCTTTAGAACTTGTTTAATTGGTATTCCCCTGCAAGAGAATGAAACAATTTTGATGTTTTTTGGAATGTTAAAACAGTGGATCTGACTCCCAATCAGAATGGTACGTGTATGAGTCCAAATGGGCAATATGTTTGGCCTTCTATGCGTAATGCAGCGTGGCAGAAGACGGTTATTGAGAATTTAAATCAGCCACATCATTTACCTTTGCAGGAGTTAGACCTATTGGCTAGCGTTGTACCTGTTGAATATGTTAATGTTACTGCAACTGATATGGCAGACTGTACCCACATGTCATCACCACTTCAACCCGTGAATGGCACTGGAGTAATTTGGTTTGGTGACCCGTGGCAGTTATGGCTAACACGTCAAGGTGAACGGGGGTTTTATACAGGGTTTCAAAATCTATCCGGTTCACCTGTTTGGGGTGAATTGAAAACTGGGGGTTTCCATATAGATGTATCAGGGGATTATCAGTTGCCACCGGGAGTCTTTTTGATATGTGGGGACAGAGCGTGGACAAAGGGATTCCTTTGTATCCTGTCGGTGGACCATGTTATTTAGGGTATTTGACTTTGTTTGCTCCACGTATGAAAGACTTACTAAAAATGACTCAACAATCTCATAGATCACGGAGGACACTGTGCACCTTTGATGAAACATGTAATGACCGAGTCAATCTACATTCAGTAACAGCAAATGTCCTAGCCTCCATACTTATGCTGGGGGCAATGGCAGCATTAAATGCTAATAATATATGAAGGTTAGCGTGCTGGGGAGAGAGAAAATTTAATCTTACGTCACAGATTTTAAGTTTGTTATTGCTTGATGTAGACAGTGTTAGGCATGCTACATTACAAAATAGAGCTGCAATAGATTTTTTGTTATTAGCACATGGACACGGTTGTGAGGATTTTGAAGGGATGTGTTGTATGAACCTCTCCGATCATTCCATATTGATGCACAAGAAGTTGTCACAACTGCAGGTAAACATGAAGCATATTCTTGCTGATGATAATCCCTTCGATGAATGGTTGAGAGGATTGGGGATAACTGGTTGGTTAAAGACATTATTGATGGAAGGAATACTCTTTGTTATAATCATTGTTGTAATGTTTTAGCTGTTTATTTTCTTGTTTGAAGAAAGGTTTAACATCTATTGTGAAACAGACATGGGTTGTCCAAAAAGAAAAAGGGGATATGTAGAGGGATTTTTAAAGGACGGAGGACATATGTTACCATTGTCGGGGTTGGACAACACAGGCCTGTTAGTTGAAGCTGCAGAACGACTTTAAATTGTCCTTGGAACAAGCAGTGTGAGAAAGAAGACAAGCTATGCACAAACAAGAAGCCAGGTGCAGAGCAAGTCCTGGGAACCGCGGAATCAGCACACTCTCATCGGGACACTCTGATCTGCCGCCTGCAGTGTGCCCACCAGCCAGCAACACGGACCCCACATGGCCAGAGACTTTTATCCAATCACCTGTGTGTAAAGTCGTGTGAGCGGTTGGTTTAAGTTATAAATATGACCTGTTTGTTTAATAAAGTGAGCATGGCATGTAGCCATACTGGTGTGATTGTCGTGACTTGGCTGACTCTCCACGGGGGACCCTCTTCGCCTACCCAAAACTGTTTACCCTAGTATTAGTTATAGAATGTATGTGTTTGGAGAATTTTTCTTCCAAAAATATAATTTCAGGGTAAGTATAAAGTGAGGGATAAAGAAAGGACATGTTTCTTTATACTGTTAATTTAGGTTAAGTGATGATTGAGATTTCTTTCCCCCTAAAAATGGTGTACTCTCAGGCTTACTAAATACCATCTTCAACTGTACTCTTAGTGAAGTGATTGAAAAAAATAGTCATGAGAAACTTTTAAGCTGTGTATTTGTTTTCTGTGTGACAGGATAAAAAATAGAGGGCTGTAGTTTTTGTTTGGGTTTTTTTTTTTAATTCAAAATAAATTGAGCTATGAAACTTCAAAAACATCAATCTTTTTCAAAAAAAAATACCATAGTCAGAATATTTTCCCATCTGTACTTGAGGCCTCTCATTTTTCATTTTCTCATGAATATGATGCAATGAATAACCTCCAGCTTTTATCCAACTATCTTTCTACATCCTTTCCCCTTTTTCTTCTATCTATATAACAAACTTCTACAGAGTAAATATTTTCAGTTGCAGCAGTTTATATATCTGTCTACTATTTTGTAACTTTTCTGATAATGAAGACATTTTTAAAACCTACATGACCAAGAGAAAAAAACTAACACAGAAAAGTGATAACTGATATTAAAACAGTTAGGTTAATAATAAAAATCTCACTGGGAAACTAAATAATCTGAAAAATAATTTTAAAAGTCAATCCTTAATTAAAAATAAAACAGTATTAATGTCATTTTCCTACTAAAATAATTTGACCGTTGAGTTGTTCGTTTTTCGGATACAATTTTTTTAGGACAAGTTATTTTTTATAAAATGGTTAAAATCTTTAGCCAAGCACAATTCTCATCCAGATTTAGAAACTGGTCAATAATTTACTGAGGATAGGCAAAATAAAATAAAAAATGAGTACCCCACTTGTTAGGATTCTTTCTCTCAGTGAAACAGAATGGATCCAACTTCATATGTGGTAGGTGTGCTGGGTTTGGCTGGGCTAGAGTTAATTTTCTTCATAGTAGCTGGTATGGGGCTGTGTTTTGGATCTGTGCTGAAGACAGTGTTGACGATTCAGGGATGTTTTCATTACTGCTGAGCAGCGCTGACAGAGTCGGGGCCTTTTCTGCTCCTCACCCCACCCCACCAGCGAGCAGGCTGGGGGGGCACAAGAAGCTGGGAAGGGATGCAGCCAGGACAGCCAACCCCAGCTGACCCAAGGGATAGTCCATACCACCCACCATAATGCTCAGTATATAAAACCACGGGAAGCAGAAGGAAGTGGGGATGTTCAGCATTATGGCATTTGTCTCCCCACATCACCGTTACACATGATGGAGCCCTGCTTTCCTGGGCATGGCTGAGCACCGGCCTGGCAGTGGGAAGTGGTGAATGAATTCCTTGTTTTGCTTTGTCTGCCTGGGAGGCTTTTGCTTTACCTTTTAAACTATCTTTATCTCAATCCACAAGTTTGGGTTTCTTTTTACTTTTACTCTTCCGATCCTCTCCTCCATCCTACTGGGGGTAAGGAGTGAGCAGCAGCATGAGGCTTAGTTGCCAGCTGGGGTTAAACCACTCCAGTCCTTTTTGGTGCACAATGTGGGGCTTGAAGGGTTCGAGATAACAATAGATTTGATTCGAATGTGCTGGTTTGAATTTGTAGCTGTTATTGCTGTTTAGCTATTAATCAGCAGACTCATGTGCTTGCCATGGGGCTTGCTTGCCTTACTGTATATCAGAGTCTAGTGCTCATTAGAAGCTGCTTTTTGCTTTTGCCGCTTGCTGTACCGCTGCACTGCTTATCATCGTACTCTGCTGTGCCTGGGAACATTCTGATAACAGCCATCGTGATGTGCCTGGCTGGCAGGTGGCCAGGGCATCTCTGCTGTTTCTGGGCTGCTGTACTGGACAGGCTGGAACTCCTGTGTGAACTCAAGTCAAAGGGACTGTGACCTGCAGATAACTCCATGCAATAGTAGGGCACCATGAAGTGTCTGTGGCCATAGATAAGCCCATGCCAGAGCAGGTACACCTCAAAGTGTCTGTGGCCATGCTTCTGTCTGTGCCACAGCAGACATACCTCTGAAGGGACTGAGACCCAAGGTCTCAGTCCACACTGGGGAAGTCCACACTGGGGAAGTCCACACTGGGGAAGGCACTCCTCAAAGTATCTGTGTCTGTGGGTAAGGCCATGCTGGAAAAGGTATATCTCTGAAGACATTGTGGACCATTGAGAAGGCTATGGTGGAACAGGTACATGTCAAAGTGATTATGGATGTGAATAAGTCTATGCCACAGCAGGTATACCCCCAAAGAGACTGTGGCTCATAGATGAGGCTCCACTTGGCGCAGATACAGCCCTAAGGGACTGCAGTCTGTGGATGAGACCAAGCTGGAGCAGGGGCAAGGCGAGGAGTTCATTGCAATGTTAAAACCAATGATCTGATCCAAAGGCAGCAGGGGTGGATGTTGTAACAGAATTACCTTTAAATTGTTGTAATCCATGATTTGAGTTGCATGTTGTAGGAATTACTGTAGCAGGAAGCACCCACACCAGTGGAGGACAAGCCTTACAAGTAGCAGTGCAAGTGTGGCACTGACCCAACCTGAGCTGGCTTTGGTGCCCAATAACTCCACACAACACACCAGCTCTCCTGTCCTGGGTGACCACCGTAACAGAGGGAGCCCAAAGTCATGGACTAAATGAACTCAGTGGACATTTTGTTGACATTTCTGGACATTTTACAATCATTTTATGGACATTTTACCTGGGTAATCCACAACCCATAGGAGTATTGTATGAAAGGATGGGAAGGGGACTGGTGGTTAACGAGGATGTATTGGATAGTGTGGTACCTAAGCATGATGTAAATGGCATGGAATAAGGGGTGGAGAAGGTGCTGGTTTTGGCTGGAATAGAGTTAATTTTTTCATAGTAGCTGGTATGGGGCTATGTTTTGCATTTGTGCTGAAAACAGTGTTGATGATTCAGGGATGTTTTCATTATTGTGGAGCGGTGCTGACAGAGCCAAGGCCCTTTCTGCTCCTCACCCTACCCCACGAGTGAGCGTGCTGGGGGGCACAAGGAGCTGGGAGGGGACACAGCTGGGACAGCCGAACCCATATGACCAAAGGGATATCCCATATCACATGATGCCATGCTGAGTACATAAAGCAGAGGAAGAAGTAGGAAGAGGGAACATTCGAAGTTATGGCATTTGTCTTCCCAAATAACCATCACACATGATGGAGCCCAGCTTTCCTGGCAATGGCTGAACACCTGCCTGCTGATGGGAAGTGGTGAATGAGTTCCTTGTTTTGCTTTGCTTACATGCATGGCTTTTGCTTTACCTATTAAACTGTCTTTATCTCAATACACATTTTTTTCACTTTTACTTTTCTGATTCTCTCCCCCATCCCACCTCAGGGGAGTGAGTCAGCACCTGTGTGGGGCTTGGATGCTGCAGAGGTTAAACCATGACAGTGGGTTTGAGTGCACCCTCAGCAAGTTGCGGATGACATTAAACTGAGTGGTGCCATTGATTCACCTCAGGTAAGCGGTGACATCCAGAGGGACCTTGATGGGCTTGAGGAGTGGGCCTATGTAAACCTCATGAAGTTCAATAATACTAAGTGTGAGGTCTTGCACCTGGGTCAGGGCAGTCCCCTGTATCGGCAGAAACTGGGGGATGAATGTAATGAGAGCAGCCCTGAGGAGAAGGACTTGGGGGTACCGGTGGATGAAAAATTCAATATGAGTCTGGGGTCTTAAGCAGTAGTCATACTACACCAGATATTATTCTGGATATATACCTATATATATATTTATATACACAGATGAATTCCCAGTTACAACCTTTCATACTAATTTTTAGACATCTGATGCTCCTATATGCTTCAAATAGGTACTAGGAAACCAACAAAAGGCTGACATTTCATTATAAAGCTAGTATCTGTGACCCTGTGTGGAATTAGTTTTTTGAGACTTCCCTACAGCAGAGCTGGAAATTGATGTCTGGCTTTCAGTATTTTAATTTAAATTATCCTTCCTTTTCAAACAAAGTATTTCCAGCACTTGATAATTCCACCTGACAACATGCATAAGCAGAGTATCATTTAGTCTCAGTAAGATTCAGAGGTAGTCTAATAGGAGGGTAATACAGCACAGTCTTCCATTCACATACGATAAATTGCAGATCACGTGTAGTGTACAGGTTTGATAGAAAGCACTTATATTTCCTTCTCTATTTCCATGCTTAAGTATCTCTGTCTCTTCCTTGTCTTTCACTTGCACTCTCAATTCTAGCTGTAGAAGCTATTAGATTTGTAGTAGCAAGCACTGGCCTTTGCTGTTAAGGAGTATTATAAATAGGCTAAGTGTGGAAAGTTTGCTATTTTGAAAACATGCCTGCAGTAATTATTTGTAAGATGCATGGTAATAGGAGTGAAAATGCGGTAAAGACATGCCCTGAGACATGTGTCCAAAGGATGAGTTTATCTAGGCCTGCAAGGATTATTCAAAAAAGAAAAGATAGTTATAAAAATATGCTTTTTAAACATATGTGCTTGATAATGAAGGCTGTTAGGAAAAAAAAAACTGAGGAGGGCTGAAAATTAATGTTGGTGACTACCGCCAAAGAAAAATCATGTGGCTTAAAATATAATTATAGTATTGAAAACTCCTAGGTATGATTCCAAAAGGCAAATGGTTTAAAAAGGAATTGAATAAACCCTGTCACTGGTGAGGCATGGCCCACAATACCGCAGAAAAGTGAGCAGAGCAGGTCTGCTGGTGGTGACTGGGGTCAGCCACAGTCCAGGGATCACCACACTAATGGTTGAAAAGTAGGTCCAAGGTCAAACCAGGACCCCAAGTCAGCAGGGCAAGGTGAGGATCAGTGAGGTACCTGGGCAAGTGCAGCCTGAGAGGCACAGCTGGCCTGGTCTAGCACTGTGGGCATCCTAAAACTGATGGGACAGTTGGAGTGGTTGACCTGCAGAGATGCCAATGAACCAACACTTATCTGAATCTGCGATTCTGGGAATTCCTATATCTGGAATGGATGAAATAGAAATGGAACTCAAAAAATGCAGTGGTCATAAACCTGTTTTAATAACAATGATATGTCTTAAATTCTGTACCTAATGTCTCCTCGGTTTGGCAGTCTTTGATAGCTATATACACAAACAGCACCCAGAATCATATTATGTTTCAGTTCAGGTCTTTGAGACACTTCCACACTGTTGTAAATAAAAAGAAGAACAAGAGAAGTTTATTGTTAGAAGATTATTAGCCTTTCTACATTGAAGCAGAAACTGAAGATTCTGCTGGAAAATGATGGCTACATCCGAACTGATAAACAAAAGGGGACAGCCACTGCTCTGTTGCTGAAACCAAGTGGCATACTTTGAGTTGTGTCCATACAAGTAAATCACTTTACCATAGCCAACAGAGACTCCTCAAACAGACTGCATGTAGGGAATTGTTCCTGGGTCAGTTTGTGCTATGAACTGTGGCCAGACATTATCCCCAGGGGAGCGTTGGCTTCAAATAGCCCAAAACTATGCCAGGAACTAACGGAACAATTAAACTGTAAAAACAAGTGTGTGACAGGGCTTGATCTCAAATCCTTGCCCTGTTATTTCCTAATATAAACATGTAAGCAAGGCACACATTATTTAATGCTTAACTGAAAAATTATATTAAAGGTTTACACATAGTGGGGTGTGCTTTGGTGACAGATATAGATTGTTGACTTGTGTTAGGGCCTGGAAAGTTCTAGTGCAATGGAAAATTCTCTCTAAATCACTGAATCCATTCCAGGTTTATAAAACACAAAGAGACACCATTACTAACCCAGGCCACAGCCACCAGATTTTAATGCATATGTCCTCTTAAAGGGTCCCTGGATAGGATTTTTTTTACCCTTATTTTTCAGAAAGGTGAATGAAGCACCTATCATTAAAGAAGTACAAAACGCAATATTCCTATTGCTTCAATCTAAATTAAATGAGAAATAATCACTTAAATACCCTGGGGGTCAGGATCTAGGTCTTTTACCTGCAGTCACACAATACACTTGAGTTGGATTTTCTTTAGCTCTTTAAATAAACTGTCTTGATTAGAATAAAGGATCACCTTTCACAAAGTAGAGAGTATCAGGCAAAAGACTGTTAGTATATTGAGCATAGTAACACTTAGGTACTCTTTAGATTTTCATTGTTTATATGATTTTTGTGAGCATAGTGTTACTAGTTTTTTAGGAACTAAGTGAGCAGTTTAAGTTACAATAAATGGGCGTTTCAAAAGCCAATTACATTTTGTATAATCACTCCAATCCATCTCAGTAAGATTATTTCATTATGTACTTTGGAAAATATCTAGCTGTTTTGTTACTGTTTTAGACTTCTAAGTTTGAAAGTACTGGCCCAAGGATGTAGCCCTGCATTTTCCAGAAGGAAAGGAAATTGCAGCTTATTCACAGGCCCAGCTACTTAATATCCCATGTAAGCACATTTTAATAGGTGCCTGAATTTATGGGAAGTGCTTATCCAGAAGCTATGGAAGCTGCTATTGATCTTCCTCCCATTTACTGTTAAAAACACAATTTGTTTGAACTCTTGTAGTCTTTCTGTTCTCGGATTTTTTGTTTCAATTTGTTTTTAATTATCTTCATATTTTTTAGCACAGCTTTGTTCTACCCATGCAGCCAGATGGGACTCCCCAATTAAATTGTATTGGTATTTTTCCACTCATGCAGACCAATCTATTTACCTTGGCAAAGTAAAATATGTTTTCTATTTAAAAATTCATTTTACTATACATGTGTATATATACATATAATATATGTATACTATATATATACACACATATAGATTATATATACATAGCTATCTATAACATACTTATATTTAATGCACATACATATCACAGAACCATAGAATCATATAATGAGTTGGTTTGCAAGGAAACTTAAAGATCACCTGGTTCCAACCCCACTACCATGGGCAGGGACACCTTCCACTAGACCAGGTTGCTCACAGCCCCGTCCAGCCTGGCCTTGAACACTGCCAGGGATGGGGCACCCACAGCTTCTCTGGGCAACATGTGCCAGTGCCTCACCACCCTCACAACAAAGAATTTCTTCCTTATATCTAACCCAAATCTACCCTCCTTCCATTTAAAGCCATTCCCCCTTGTCCTATCACCACCTGCCCTTGTAAAAAGTCCCCCTGCAGGTTTCTTGAAGGCCCCTTTTAGGTACTGGAAGGCTACTGTAAGGTGTCCCTGGAGCCTTCCCTTCTGCTGACTGAACAACCCCAACTCTCAGTCTGTCCTCACAGGAGAGGTGCTCCAGCCCTCTGATCATGTTCATGGCCGTCCTTTGGACTCGTTCCAGCAGGTCCGTGTCCTCCTTATGTTGGGGCTCCAGACTACGACTATACAGTGTTGTGGTTTAACCCCAGCAAGCAACTAAGCCCCATGCAGCTGCTCACTACCCCTTCCCCGGTGGGATGGGTGAGAGGATCGGAAGAGTAAAAGTGAGAAAACTCAAGGGTTGAGATAAAGACAGTTTAATAAGCAAAGCAAAAGCCGCACATGCAAGCAAAGCAAAGTAAGGAATTCATTCACTGCTGTCCACCAGCAGGCAGGTGCTCAGTCATTCCTAGGACAGCAGGGCTCCATCATATGTAACAGTGACTTGGGAAGACAAGTGCTATAACTTCCAATATTGCCCCTTCCTGCTTGTCCCAGCTTACATACTGAGCATGATGTTATGGGTCCTGCAGTATGACAGGGAGCAGCTGAAGGAAAACAACATCTTCACAGAAGATGGTCAGTTGTGGAAAGTGGGCATGAATTTCTCTAGATGGACTAAAAGTAAAAATGTATGTTTGGAAGGAGAGGACAATGGTCTGAGGGTCCTACAAGAAGTGTGGAGTGAGAGCACTGGTTGCCAGGGAAATAAGGGAAGCGAATGATATTAGAAGGAAGGACTGGCTGAAGGGAAGGGGAGAAAGGCATACCTGCCCTCCTGAAATCTCTGCTCACACCTTCTGTACCTGCCATAGTGGGGGCAGTGAAACACTGGAACAAGGTGCCCAGAGAGGTGATAGATGCACCATCCCCAGAAACATTCCAGGTCAGGTTGGACAGGGCTCTGAGAAACCTGATTCAGTTGAAGATGTCCCTGCTCACTGCAGGGGGCTGGACTAGATGATCTTTAAAGGTCCCTTCCAACCCAAACTTTTCTATGATTCTATGACTCTATACTACCTTCCTTACTAAAATCTCAGTACTAAGCTTATCCTAAGCTACCATCTCTAGTTGAACCCCTCTGAAATATTGTTGATACCTCTCAGACATCCCAGTTACCATCTTGAAGATTTTCTAAATACCCCTCCAACCCACAGTCTTCTGGAGAAGCTGCAGAATGCTTAAGGACATCTGAGGTAACACAAAACTCTTATCTTTACAAAACCAAATCGGTCTTTATGTTCCTGAGAAAGATTTCAACAAGCAGTAATTCCATAGCTGAACGTAAGCAGAAGAAACAGCACAGTGGGGATTTTGCCTGTTGTTGGACATGAAATGCAGTTTCAATTAGATTAGGGGCACCAAGACAGTATTGGGTAATATTGTACTTTACCTGATATAGAATCACAAGCATCCAAAGGCTTTTTAAATCATGTAGGGACATACCTAATTAGGTGTTTCTGACATTTCCAGTATCACCTAATTTTTCAAGTCCAGTTTGGCAGAAAGCACAGGGCCAGCTCAGTGCTGGATCATCTATCCCTGCTGTTTCACATAGGTCAGATGGCTGTGCTTTGTGGTCTGCTGTGTCAGAATACTTTAATAAACCTAAATTCAGGGTATCTGTTCTCTCTCATCTGTATCTCAGGTTCCTAAAGTGCCTAAGAGAGAAGCACCATTGCCCTAGCTTCCCTCTGTAGTCAATGGAAAGGGACGGTGACTTCTGGATGCTGTGGCCTGAATCAGTTACATGGGGTCTGTCCAGACTTGACTATTACTGTACTAAATCTGTAAGAGCAACGAAAATTTCCTTCTACTCAAGGAGAAAGACTGTAGCTTCTAAGTCAGCACCTGAGGCTACCAGTCACTTCTTGTGACTTCATTCCTTCCTCCAAAACTCACACACAAACACTTTTTTTTTCCCTTTTCATTTTATCAGAAATGACGGTAGAAGTGCCATTTTACAGCAGATTATCAATGTTAGTATTTTGGCTGTAATTGGACAAATCTAGAAATTCTTTTGGGTATTTTAAAATAATTACCAAAGGTAGGGCCTGGAGATTTGTAGAGCTCAGTAAGCAGTAGTGGATTCACTTTTAAGATCTCTTGTGACTTTATGTCTTTAAAAAAGCGTATTCCAGATGCTAAGTTTTTATTAATGATTCTAGGCTTAGAACATTTGAAATAAGTGCAGAATAATAAAGGTTTCATATGAAATATGAAATGTTCTGTGACCTACTTTCTCAGTCCTCTCTGGTTATGAGCTAGTGGTAGCAGAAAACAGAAAAGTAACATAAAAGACAAAATGATTTAGATTACCCAACTAAGCAAAGTTAAATATTGTTTCTTTCTCTGTAGCAGAAAGAAGGTTGCATATTGTGTTTGAAATAGTGTATGAACATTTGTCACTCTCTGGTAGGATGAGTTACACTTAAGGAACGTCTTTCATGGCTGGCTCATTGAAGAATATTCATGGCATATGCAAACTGTTCTCAGAGCGGTGCTATACCCCAGTGGCTCAAGGAGTGTAATTCAGTTTATGTCACTTTTATCCTTGCCCATGACACTGTTTTGTATGTTCAGGGTGAATCACTGTGTGAAAAATCGATAAAAGCAAGCATTTTTTTAGATTACCACGACCTTCCTTGCTTCCTAAGTTATTAAACACAAATAATTTTATAATTTGTATTTTGCATAGAGAAAGATGTGTGTGTACAGAATATATTTATGAAATAGCAATAGTAATTAATAAGGAAAGGAAATGGTGGTGCAAGAAAGGACTCATTGTAAGAGCAACTACTCAGATACAGTAAAAGGTCATAAAATTAGTCTCATAAAATCAATGGCACTGTACCACAGTGTATTTGAAAGCAATGTAAAGGAACTCCACAGGTGTCAGGATATTTATTGGAATGTTTGAAAATAGTCTTACGGCATACTATTAAAAGCAATGTTCAACATATGAGAGAAAGGAGCTAAAATATCACTCCAAGATTTCTTTGACTGGGACATCTGATTGAAGACACACACACACATATATATCTATATCTATATATATATCTGTTTATAGAAAATAATCAGCTAAAAATATCTTATTGATCTTCAGTATTTCTGAGTGGTTCACGTGCTTTTGGATGAGTTTTAGCTAAAGGTCTATGTGAGCTCATTAAAGAAGTCCATAACGCTGAGGCAGTTGTCAGGCAGCAGTCCATTCCTCCCAAGTCTAGAAATCTTATATTTCTATATAGTGTGGGTTCTGCCACACAAGATCTCTGGGCCACTTCTAGATCACACAGATACAACTATTTTTCATTACTTTTTCTACACTGATATATATTAGTTAATTACCCCCTTCACCACCTTGCAGTATAGCTCTTAGAAACAGTTTGAAACAGAAATGCTGCTTAGAAATTTTGTGTCAGTTGTGCTACAAACTTGTGCTTTTAGCAGATGCTTGCTTCCTCTCATGCTGCTCCTTCTCCCCCTTGGTTTGTGCATAACAAATATAATAAGGAAAGAAAATGCCATTATTGTGTTTTCTTTTTCCTCTTTGCTACTGTGCAAGGTCAAAGCAATAAAATTCTTCCTTTCTTAAGGTCTGTATGGTCTTATTTCAAATCCATTTCCATCCTTCTTAATTTCTTTGGAATTGTGAAATTATATTCGTAAAATTAAGAAATTGAAAGGGTCATGAAGCTAATCGAGGCCCTGAGCCAGGGAACCAAATGCTGGATTATATTGCTCTTTTTGCCTTCCCAAGGGAGCTCAGAGATGGTCATGTATCTAGCTAGCTACACTGAACAGCAAATACATGCATCTCTGGAAAATAATGGAATTAAGTGGCAAATTAGGAGCCTAAATGTGGTCAATATAATAATATGACATCCTTTGATGAAAGCTGAAGAGGATGAAAGAATTTCTATAAGATGTATTCAGGGGTTGAAAAAAAAAGCATATTTCAGGGGCCTAATTTCTCAAAAAATGTCTGTTTCACTATTAAAGACTTAACTCAGACTCTTGAGTTTATAATAATTATAGGTGGGGACATCTTGTGCTTGCACTATGAGGACCATTACTGAGCTTAAGTGCTAGTCAGCAGAAGTGTAGCAAAACCTGATGATTGATAACCTGATGCCAGGGAAAGTTTACTAGGCAAAAATGTAGAAACCTGTGGGTGATTAACCACTGGAGCAAAGTCCCAAGAAAGTAACTGAATTATCCATTATACCTATAAAGATCACAGGTATATATATTTTAACAGACAAGTTAACAGGTCCAAGGGTAACTAGAAGAAATGTACTTATATGCAGATCGCACAAACTGATCTAATTAATTTATTTATTCCTATTAATCTTCTCCTAGCTCTTTAACAAGAGATGTAGGTGACAAAAAGGCGGCTTGATCCAAACTGAAACTTCTGCAAAGTTAACCTAGATTTAGATTGTTTTTCTTGAAGACAAAGAACATTCTCAACGTACTTTTACGGATAAAAATAGACATCCAAAAGTGATCAGAGAAAACAGACCTGAAGAATTTGAAAGGCACACACACAAAAAGGATGAACTATTATTCTTAATAAATACAACATATTTGCCATTTTTCTTCATATCTATTGTGATAAATAAAATCCCTGAGGCTTTCATTCTTTAAAAAACTTCCCTTTTCCAAAATTATTCATTGAGGCGCTATTTTTAGTTCATTCAGATCTGCCTGTAACATCCACTTCTCCCACAACAACGTAAGAAATGAGACAAAAATAATTTCTTTTTTTGTTTGTTTCCTGAGAGGTTTAAAAAAATACATAGCTATACAAACAAAACAACCAAGAGTAACTTTTGATTCAGCTGTGCTGTGCATATACCTTTGCTTCTGCTTGTTTTAGAGTAGTCAATAGAAAATCAATAAGAATTCAGGGTTCTAAATAGAAGTTAAAAGCCCAGATAATTTCTTGAATCTTGGCCAAAAAGATTAAATGGCTTGTCAAAGATTGGCAGGAGACTCAGGGTCTAGATCCAGATCTTCTGGTACCTTCCGCTTTACTGCACGTATAAGGCCATCAGTTTCCAGATGTTTTTTCTGTGATACTTGTCATCCCTAACAAAACCAAACTGTGTTTCAGTTCTTTACTACATTTCATGCAGAGGTAAGCTGCATGCATTTTAGGATAGGATTTGCTCTGGTGCTGGCAGCAGCCTCACTTATTTACGGTTTCTGTCATAACAACTTAGTACTATTAATTGTTTGATCATCCCTAGGAACAGGCTAACAAAGCTCCAACTGTACATCTCTTAGAAGTGGGTGATAATAATTACAGTAAATTAAAAGCCCTTCGATAGGGTGAACTTAGGGAAAGGTTGCAGAGTAAGAGAGAACACAGTCCCCAGAGATGTTTTTTTTCAGATGATTTCATGGCAGTTGACATCAGTGGGATGCCTGATAAGACAAATGAGCTGCAACATTTGAACGATGTCATATACACACACAAAAAAAAGGGGGGGGGGGCTATCACACAGGCCACATGACAGCCAGATGCCAAAGGTGCTGAATTTGGCAGGATGTTGTCCACTTGTTAGCACCTAATTCTGTTTCAATTTCTTAATTTAAATTTTCGTTTCTTTCTTTCCTGAAATTCTTATTTCAAATGGGGCTTTAGACATTTGCGCCATGACAGTCCTGGACCCAGAGCTTACAATCCAGGTAAGAAAGACAATCAGAAGGTTGAAGGGATGGAAAGTCAAAGTGCAGGCTCTGCCTCTGCTTCCTCCCATGCCTCTTACATTGCTGGTGCATGTCTCTGAGCTCCCCTCTGCACAGCTTTCCCAGCTCTCAGGTCGGAGTTGAAATGAACTTCTTAATTTTTATGCTTTTTAAATGTTTGTTTAATGTACTTGTGACCAACAGCACACCAAATTTAGGGGATTATAACACTGTGGAGCTGAAAGCATATATGTGAAACACAAGTAAGAAACCCCAGACTTATCTAGAAACTTAAGAACCCCCCCAAGGTTCTTGGTGTTCAAAGCACACCCCTCCACACACACATCCACTGTATCTCAAGTAGAAAGGAGAGAATGTTCAAGCTGCTGCATCTTCTACTATTGCAGTAGTTTAAAAGTCTATAGATGTATTTGCCAAATGATTTGGAGGCATGCTTTTTAACCAAGGCATTACCTGTGAAATATTGATTTTTGGCTTTTTGTCATTTCTGCACTGCAGAGTCATACTCTCAAGTCACGCAGTTGTAGTTTTAGTCCCTGATTATACGACTGAAACTTCTAAAACAGAGATATAATGAATAAACAATGCATATCATCCTGCCTGGTATGAAATTGCAGATAGAAATTGCTTCATCCTAAAATACAGAAAAGTTTTGGTCTTCAACATAGCTTGTCACTAATGTTCTGTGATTAGTGAAATCCTTTTGGATAACTGACTCCAGAAATTCATATACATACTCACAAAACAGCATATTTTATTGTGATACATTCCTCTCTTGCCTAACCTTTAACATTCCTTCTACTAAAGACAAGAAGTGATTGAGAAAATCCACAAACCCAAATGGAATCTACTGGCAGGAGGTTGGTTAATGTTTAAGTTTGAATCTGGAATCATCAAGATATTCATTAACAGCTAGGCTTAGGGGTTAATTTTCAGCATGTTTACATTAATTGGATGCATAGCTTTAAAAAATGTTCGTGTCTGTGTTCATACTGTCTGACATGGGATATATTATATGGATGTGCAGGAATATGTATTATCTGGCTAACATCAAATGGGTATTATGTTTTTTTTTTTTTTACTTTTAACTTTCTTCATAATAAAAGCTAAAGTTTTACTTTTCGTTAGCAAAAAAACCCAGGTACAACACACCACAGAATAAATAAATATCT
Organism: Falco peregrinus; assembly: GCF_023634155.1. Taxonomy (NCBI): domain Eukaryota; kingdom Metazoa; phylum Chordata; class Aves; order Falconiformes; family Falconidae; genus Falco; species Falco peregrinus. The sequence goes on from NC_073727.1 coordinate 56,119,772, forward strand.
AATAGTCTTACTTGATTTCATAGTTACTGAGGTAGTAAAAATACTGACAGGTGTGACATACTGGTATTACATATATAAATGGGTTTATGATTTGGGCATGAGAAACAAAATAATTTCACATTATTTGTGTAAACTATTTAAATATTTTTTTCTTAGACATAAAAAGTCTTTACTTTTTGCAGAAACTAAAGAAAACTGCTCATTAATGCTGACAGCTTAATCATAGTTGTTGACCCACTTGTTTGGTTTAAGAAATGACAATTAGCTTTATTTATTGAGCCTCCACTCACATAATTACTGGGAAACAGGTGATAGAACCAATGGAAAAAATAAACAGAATAATAACTTTTAAATGGTACGATTACTCTCCACTGAAAAGGCAACATATGGAGTAGAATCTCTTTCTAAAAGCACTTTTAGTATGTAGTTTCTTAGGTGTATTGCTTTAAAAACAAAAGAGCTGGTATTCATAATTGTTCTCTGTGGCAGTATGAAATGTTCTCTTTTTTCCCCCTGAATTGCTGTAATTTCCAACCGTGTTACTTAGCAGGCCCCACCCATTGAATTTCCATTTATCTTAGCACATTAGCTGTACTTTTTCCTCCTTTTCACTTTGCTTATTGTCTGTTTTGGCCTCTGTTCAGGGAAATATTCAAGTTTGTGGAGTTCCGCTGGGACTCATGCGTGCACTTAAGTACTTCACTGAATCATGATGCTTTCCAGAATTAGGGGTTTTCTGCTCTGCCAATAAAATATCTTAAGGTAATGTGCTATGGATTGCAGAAAGACAAATGAAAGTAGAAGGGAAAGTGATCTCTCTGTATATATAAGAACATCCAACGTGGAAATGACTGTGAGGAGAAAAACTGGGCAAAAGTGTAGTGCTGAGTGTCAATAGGAAGCCTGAGAACCTGAAAAACATGGTAGCAGCTCAAATCAAGATTTCTAGTTAGTTATGTGTTTGAAAAGACTATGGGTGGAATAGATTAAGAAAAATAACTTATTTGATTTTAAATAATAGGAAAAGAATGAAGTAAAAATAGTGTTTTCAACCTCTCACTGCAGATTCTCCTTATTTGAAAGACTCGGGAATCAATTTATCCAAGTCATAGGAGTCCATCAGAAGCTACTGAAAACTCAGAGCTCATTTTATGTAAAAAAAATGATGAGCAGTCTTTGGAATGAGATTATTGTAAGACAGACATCTACAGAAAAGATTTTCGTCAGAGATAGTCAGGTGAAGAAAGTCCCATGAAATTTTTGTTCAGATGTAAAGAAAGAAGTACTTTTCTTTCAGATGTTCACTGAGGTTTTTGACCTTTTCAGACTAGGCTTTTCCCAATAAAAGGAAAGAAAGAAAGAAAGAAAAATGAGCCTCCAGGTCCAAACTGATCTGTACAAAATGATCTTATTTTTTTTCCATAAAGCAGTACAGAAATGTCTTAGCTTTTATTTTTAATGAATGGGAAAAAGAGCTAAGATTTAAATCCCACAGACTTCCTGAAAAAAACCCTGAAATATTTGTTTTCATCTGCCCAAAAGTGTAATTAAATAAAAACAGAGTGTTTCAAGAGTACCTGACAGTTAAGGTAAGAAATGCATGGAATACATGGAAATGTTCAATTTTTGCAATATCAAAAAATGTATTATTTTAGTTGGTTAGATCTATGAAAAATATATGTATATAGTGCTTTTTTAGTAATTCAAACAGTAAATTTACTGTCTTAATGAACAGAAAGATCAAAAATAGCAAACCTTTCAATGTTGGAATCAGTATAATTTTATTTTTCATTTTACAGGAAATTTTAAAATATAAAATATTTAGTTTTGTATAGCACAACAAATAAACCTTTTAGAATTTGCCAAAGAACAATAAATATAGTTCCTGATTATTATTATTTTTTTTTTTTTAATATTTGCTAGTTTTTTAGAGGCTCAAGTAGAGGCTGTTAAAGTACGTCAATTTAAATCTCTCATATTTTTATCAGTCTTTCTGAATGTTAGACTCGAAGTACCTTCCAGCACATGAATTATGCTGCAGCTAAAATTGCATTAAGCATGTTCTTTTGTGAGGCAAGATTTACGTGCATAAATCACAGAAAAGTCACATTTGTTTCCAAATGACACAATGCCCCTGGAATTTCAAAAATTCATCTGGATGAACTGAGGAACAAAGAAGGATCTAAAGCTACAAGAAAGACTCAAGAGTTAATTCATCCAAAATGAAACTGTTTAACAGATTTTATGAAGCTTATGTGAATTGAAATTGCTAAAATTTAGTTCCTGGTTCCATGTGCTTATCTGCAGAGCTCATTTCCCCCAGAATGTTCAAGGAAGTGTAACTCCATGACTAAATAGTTGTTTAGTAAAGGAGTTTAATAAGAAGCAACAGCAGATCCATTTCTTGGGGAAGAAATGGATGCTAATTCATGGGATGGTTTAATAATTTTTCAAGTTCACTTTCAATGTTATTTTCAATGCTGTTATTTTCTTCTGCTTTGGTTTTAGATCTGTTTTTACAAGTGTACTGGGCTCTGAAGCCTGCCTGCCTATTTGAAGTTTTCAACTTTGTTTACTGATTAACAATGCCAGAAGCTGTAGTTGAAATTTAACTCATTTTAATTAGCTTTCTTCACCCACTGCACAAATGAAGTATGAGTTTATTTAATGCGACAGTGTGTGTACAGACCCAGAGATTTTACTTTTGCTCCTTAATACAATCCTTCAAGTTGTTATACTTGGTGATTCACTTACATCAATAATTGAAAATTCATCAGTCTCATTATGACTTGAAAGCCTTGCCATAGTTGCTAATGATATGCATGATTGGTCATCACAATAAGAATACATCATAATTTATTTTTACATTTACATCCTGAGAACTAATCAATAGAAACTGCAATGATAGCTTTTCAAAACCAACTTCTCTCAAGCTATTGCAGTTTTTTTGTTCCCATTGGTGATAAGATTGGGGTTTTTCCTTCCCCTCATTCCTAAGAATGAGAAGTCTTGCTGTTACTTGCCATCGTAAGATTAAGACAAGATGATGGCAAAGCACTTTCTTAATCTTGGATTAATCTTGAACCTCATCCTATGGAGTACAGATCACCATTCGATGTGATAAAACACAGCAGTAATACTTAGATTCCTTTAATATCTGGTATTCCAGAATATAAAAAATTATTCATAATATAATAAATAATAATAAAAATAATAAATCAAGCCTGGATAAAAAAAATAATATTTTACATGGTTTATAAGTGAGTCAACTCAAGGTGAGAGAAGTTAACATGTATCTAGTTCTAGCAATATATTCATTCAGCCTTGGTTCCCATTGCCTCAAATAAACAATGCTGCATCATATTCCTTAAGGACAGGAGTCATCACTGTGACTTAAGTTACAAACTGGCCTGTCAGAGAAGGTAACAGCTGGTTTTTTCCTTTCTCAAAGCTCAGTATATGTGTTATTTTGCTACAAGGAGGAGACTAACAAAAGAAAAGAAGGGTACCTGTTGAATTTATTAGTTAGTTTTGTACTGGGCCACAGAGAAATGAGGAATTGTGTCTGAAAGCTAAAAAGATAGATCCAACAGAGTGCAGTTATTTGCACTTTTTATAATTTTTTATATAGTTTATAATATACATATATCTTACATGTTATAGTTTATAATATTAACTAAGTAATTAATTATCTTAGGCATCAGTTGTACTCTCATTCTGTGGAAAGGAAGGAGGCAAGACCAAGGCCAAGTCTCATACTTTGTGGGATAGATTTTAGTTCTGATGTACCGTGTTTATCATTGGCACACAGTGAGGATGGGCGTTGGTGTCCCTGTGTACATGGCACAGAATGGGACAATCGAAAGCAGAGTTTCTCCTTCTCATTAGGAACAGACTAGGAGACTGCTAAGGAGGTGAGTGAGAGTCATAGAACATAGAATTGTTTGGGTTGGAAGGGACCTTCAAGGATCATCTAGTTCCAGCTCCCCTGCCACGGGCAGTGACATCTTTCACTAGACCAGGTTACTCAAAGCCCCATCGAACCTGACCTTGAACACTTTCAATGGTGGGGCATCCATAGCTTCTCTGGGTAACCTGTTCCAGTGTCCCACCACCCTTGTTGTAAAAAAATTTCTTCCTTATATCCAGTCTGAATTTACTCTTTCATTTTTAAACTATTATCACTTGTACTGTCATTACAGGTAAAAATTCTTTGCCTTTCTTATAAATCCCTTTTAAATATTGAAAAGCCACAATAAAATCTCCCCAGAACCTTCTCTTCTGTAGGCTGAACTACGCTAACTCTCACAACCTTTCTTCACAGGAGAGGTGCTCCATCCCTCTGACATTTTTGGGCCCTCCTCTGGACTTGCTCAAACAGATCTGTGTCTTTCTTGTGCTGGGGACCCCAGAGCTGGACGCAGCAGTCCAGGTGGGGCCAAGGGGGAAAGTCACCTCCCTGGACCTGCTGGCCACACTTCTATTTGTGTTTACATCCATGCAGGCATATAGCCATGTACATACAAAGTAGACATTTTCTCTGCATGCTAGAGGTTTCACAAAATTTGTTGCAAACCACAGAAGCAGCAAATATTTTTGGACTGGAGAGAAACACTGGAGGAAAAGACCCACCCTCAGTCTGCACAGAGCACGTGATTTTGGGGCTTTGTTTTTGGTTTTTTGTTTCTGAACAGGTCTGAGATTTCACTATTTCAAAAACTATTACATTGTACCTCTGGAAAATGAAAAACCTCAGGGTTTTGGAGTGTTTATTTAAGGAAAATGTACAGGCAGATCCACTCAAAACTCTTGACAATTGTGGGCCTGTCACATGATGCTTGTGAGAGAGTGTATTCACTGATGAATGACCTTGTGGCTGTCTTCAGCCAGCTGGAACCATGCTTTCCCATCCATGGCATGTGTTAAGAGTGTGCACCACAGCTGTTCTCCTTCAGAATCTAAGTGCAATCCTTTCAGAAAGCTGTCGGCAATTAATTGTCTCCCTTTCTGAATTTGTCTCTATTTACAGGTTTTAAAGAGAAGAAAAGACTGCAGCAGAGAGTTAGAAGTAGAGAATCTGGGAACTTGTGTTGATGTTCAGAAGCTGCAGATGGATAAACACTGCAGAAAGAAGAGAGGAAGCAAGATATGCAGGGCTGAGGTCAAGTCATACACTAGTATTTAATAGAATTTCCAGGACTGGGTAGCATATATTCTATTATAGAAAGTCAGTTAAGTCTTGTTAATTGTTTATGCCAGTCATCAGTATAAGTACAGTTGGGTACTGAAGTACATATTGGAGTTTTTCTTACCCTGCAGCACACCTGAAAAATGCTTGCCAAAGTCAGAAAAGTTGCTCTCTGCTTCTAGGTTTTGGCTGTATTCGGCTGCTTGTACCTATTCATACTTAAAATCAAGCTAGTACCACAACTTTGGAATTCCTCTGCCTATTCTGTTTACGGGACTCCATGTAGGAAAGTGTATTTAATTTCTTTTACAATGTAGTGAAGAAGCAACTGTTTTTGCCTAGTGATTAGGTCATTTTTCTAATCTGTAGGGAACCAGCCTTCAAATTCATTCTCAGCTGGACTGGACTTTGACTCAAGTACATCTCCCAGGAACATAACCAGACTGCTCACTGTGGTAGGCTATATCTGTTTAATTTCCCTGCTCAAGCTGCTTTATGTTATGCAAGTAATGAGATATGCCGCAACCAGAGGCTGGGAATTCATCTTTCCCATGTTCCTGAATACCTTAAATACTGAGATGTTGAATTTCTGCAGTTTATTTCTCTCTGGTCTGTAGTGGAATTAAGCTGGGTTAATTAGCATTGATAATATACAACTGTGGGTTGGCTTCAGAGGCGACAGGTTGGCTGATGTAGATAAGGTGCAGGTGTAGCTGGTTCTGTTAAGTGGTTGAGAGCCAATGAAGAGAGAGCAGCTGAGGGAGAAGAGGAGAGAGGAAGAGGCAACACACCCTGGATGAGGTGAGGAGAAGGTAGCAGAGGGACTGGCATGAAGAGTATGCTGGTATGAAATGGTAAAAGACTTTGTTGCAGCTTGATAGTTTAGAGAGTGCTGTGACTCTGGTCCATTCAGTGAGTGTCTAATTGTTCAGTACAGAGCGGGATAGGTTCATTAGGACAGGAAATGAGTCCATATATAGAGCAGCTTGTGTGTAATTTATGTGAAAAAATGTGTTAAAGTTGAAGTTAAAACCTCTGAGATGAAAGGATGAACAGAAGACTGAACTCAGCTTGCACAGCCCAACAAGTCTGTAAGGTCTAACTTGCGTGTGTCCTTCATCTCCATTACTCCTTAGAGAAAGGATGATTAGTTTGGGTGCCAGGTGAAGATTAATGGCTGTAAATACAGGTAAAGATAGGTTTGTGAAGCTCTTCGCTCACTATGAGGGAATTTAGACACTTATATTCTGGGACTGTATATTCTGGTAATGGCAGAGTGCTTAAACACAACTCATTACAATTCTGATCCTAGGCATTCTTGTGCATCAAGCCCAAAGAATTCCTGTTGAGACTCATTTAGTCTAACTCTTATTTGTACGGTCAGGAGAAGACATCTTTTGGGTTCAGTTACTCTCTCATATTCTGCAAGACAGAACAAAAGCTCTCACAGGCTCCAGAGCCACTTCAGCCTTGGGATAGGGCTCCATCAACAATGTGGACCAATTGCAACATTTACTCAGGAAGTTATAGCTTCTTTTAGATATGAAATAATGTAGAAAATAACTTTGATGCATTACCTTAAGTAGATATATATAAAGAAAAATATGACAATGTTAAAATCATTCTATGAATCAAAGTTTGTCCTTGCATGTTACACTAGTTCTGGACACGTTACATCCAGACTGTGTGCTTTGACTGTAAACGATTCAGACACAGTAATTAGCAGAAATAAGCTTGAATGGGCTCCTTACCTGGAAGAAAAATACAAATTGACTGGTGGTGTTTTAATTTGAGTAAGAGTTGAATATGGGATACATTGGGACCTTAGAGTGCCATAAAAGACACAGAGAGGTTGAATTCAGTACATGTGTTTACTCTGCCCTTGTTTTCCAACACCACAGCGATGTATAATAAGACTGAATGATTAAAAAAAAAAAAATTAAAGAAGCAGCCTTTTCACACAACACATAGGATAATCCACAGCTGTACAATACCAGAAGGACCAAAAGCAAACCAGGCAATTAATAAAGGATTAAGAAAATATGTGGATAGTACATCAAAGTTATGACAATATGTAAAAATGTAAAGTAAACCCAATGAACACTGCTGGTCTTTTGTTTAATTCTGATGGTGACTAAAAGGAATGAAGGATTGACACTCATTGCACACAGACTCCTTCATAATTGATCTCTGCAGCATATTATACTAGTCATTTCTAACTACAACATGGAAATTTTTCTGCTTTTACAAGGATTATTTGTCTGTGGCAGCCTATCTGAAAAATTCAGCTATGTTAATGCAAGCTACCTTGCTCAGCCTATAGCTGGTACCTGCTTATGAAAGATATAGGAAACGGAGAATGTATAAAATTGTTCTTCTTCAGATTTCCTACTATATTCCTACAATCCCCTGCAACTGTAGATATCATGTAAAATAGTGGGCAAACATGGGCTGACATGCTGCACTAAGGGACCATCATGTCATTTCAGCTTGTGAAATTAAGGAGGGGAGGTCTTCTCGAAAGCCCTAAAGCCTTCTTTCCAAATCCTCCTTGGGTGAATTCAGTCTATGCAACGTTCCACAGCTACTGATGAACAAAGGTTTCTTTTCCATTGAAATGCAGAGCTGGAGATAGTCTAAAGAGACATCTAATCTTTTCATCCTCTTCTTGCAACCCTGGCAATGAGACAACGTCCTCTATACGTACACCATACTTATCTGTTCTTAAAAACCTCCAGTGGCAGATTCAAAAGGATCACTGGCTTAACAGTTCGAGTATTTAACTGTCTTTACAGTAAAAAGGATTATCTGAATATTTGATCTGTATCTTAGTTACAAATTAATCTGATTACTCCACAGATACTGACAGCAATCAACCACTGTCTTGTTTTAGAGAAATCTTTTACATATGGCCTAACCTGAACAGGACATAATTGAGAGAAGACTCTTGCCACAGCTTATATAGAAAACAGACCAGATCATCACAACAGTCCCCTCTGGATTTATATATTATCTATAACTGTGTGGATCATCTCTCTCCTGAGCAAAAATACCAACCCATTCTGCTTTTTTTTCCTGTTTGTCTTTTTTTTTTTTTTTTTTTTTGAGACAAATACTGCAGTGTTTCATTTGACAGAAATATCCCATTCTCCTCTCTGGACTTACACATTCTGGGAACATTCCCATTATATTTGCAGAAAATTGCAAATTTGTTTTCAGTATGAATGACAAGTAATAAAATTAAACTGTATTGTACTGTACTAGGTCACACGTGGGAGCCGGAGCTTGTTTATTACCAGTTCCTCCGTTTTTTCCTTTCTTAGCAGATAGCTCATTATTTCCTACAAGATCAGTTATTTGAAATCTATAGAGTTGGCTGTAAGTGTATGCTGTTTACCATTCCACACATCAGTCCCTTTCCTTCCTTTCCAAATATATAATTACATTTTTTATAGATGCTCTGCTACGTTTTTAAAAGGCATGTGGTTGGTTTTTTTTTAGAATATGAGACTCTTAGAAGCAAAGTGGGACGCTCTGCACATGAATACGTAGAATGACTGAAATTTTGTTGTAGGGATTTTTGCTTTGTTTTTCCTGCTTTTGTTTTCTCAGCTCTGGAAACATGGAAAGATTGGACACTGAATGCTGCTGTAACTCATCCTTTTCTGTGGGTCCGCTGAAATTTCAGAAATCCCGAGGAGCATGGAGGGGCCCTACCACTTCACCATTTTTGTTCTCTGGGTAATCTATAGTGGGATATTGTCTTCAATCAGAAATAATGCAGGCACTGGGACGACTGTGAAGTATCTGTAAACATGCGACTAACAAGCACCTTCCTCTCTGAGACTCATGGACTTATCATAGTCCCATAAGGACTGTGATACAGAGGTTTGTACTCTAAACAATCTGCTGCTTTTTCTTGGATGTCCAGGATGATGGTGAAATACTTTCAATTCCAGATGAGGAGTATAAGCAGTCCTGGTCAGAAGTCAGACCATTCACCAGCCCAAACATTAGCCTTGTTTGTGAAGGGGCAGCTGGCATAAAATGGGAGTTATCCTAATACAGCACTCTCAGCTTAACCTTTTTATCCTTTATAATCTGTCCTAACAAAAAAATCAGATTAGATGATCCCTAATGACAATAGGCAGTAACTAGGACATTTATGATTTTTGTATTCTATATAATTACGCCCACACTGTTTTTTAATGATTTCAAAATATTGCCAAATGTGACTTCTGTATCTGTAAAAATATACCTGTCCTCATTTATATGTCAAAATAGAAAACAATTTCTTTTAAATATTTAGCTCTTTTTATTTCTTTGTTGCTTGGTTCCTTTTTTTGTCTTTTTCCTTCTTTCCAAATGCTGCTTTCCAATACATTTAAGGACATACCTGTGAAACAGGTAGTTTCAGGGAGCAGCTGAAAAGGAAATAGGATAAAACTATTTTGGGTTCTTTCTGGAGATTTGGATTTTCTTTAGAAATAATAAGATATATATTTCAATTGCTAGGGCTAGCACAGTAATGTTGATAGATTAAGAGCTGAAAAGAATTATCCTCTTGATGGTCTAAGAGGGCAACCTAAATTCCCATATCTGTATCAAACAATAAAATCACAGGACAACGGAGCAATGAAATATCTTTTCCATCTTTAGTGTTTCTGTATTGCGTGTTTCATAAAGCACAGCTATGCAAAAAATTAAGAAAATCAAATAAAACAATAATTTGCAGCAAATGATGAACTACTATCCTTTTCCCATTCCAAAATATCTATTAAAAATCCTTGCTTAAAGAAAGAAAAATATGGCAAGGTTTACAAATATTCTCATGGGTGCAGCTGTGTATTTGATTTGTCTTGTCTTCCTGGAATATTTCCAGAATATTGCTGAACGTTTCAAATGGTAAGGAGGTAAAAATTAGATTACTGCAGGAGCTACAACTGCTTCCAATTTGATTGAAAACTCATGTACTTCAGAACCAGGCAGAGTAGGTTGCTCCTCTGTAATCATTGTGGAAACCAAAACATTTTCCCCCTTCAAGGAAAAGCAATTATGAGCTGCAATAAAATGGTTAATTATATTTTAACATAACTTTACCTTGAGGTGAGTTTTAAAGCTGCTACAGCAATACAACTTTCAATAAATAAATTTGGCTGGAAGCCACAGAAATGAGGTTATTAGGGCTCTCAGTAAACAGCACTGTTCCTAAGCTCAATGAGTTTCCCATTACTTATTAAGAGGCAGTGATACAAAGTCCTGGGGGGCGGGGGGGGGGGGGGGGGGGAAGTTATAATACAGTATGTGTTAAAGATAAAGCCTTTCATAAGGTGACAGACACTTCAGTGATTTTTTTTCCATATTCCAGGTAATGCTTATTGACCCACACAATGAAAGAACCGTACAGAGAGAAGTTACTAAAGAATTGACTTTTGTGCCTAAGTCTATAAGAATAGTCTTCATTTTGTCTAACAAAAATTAGATAAAATATATTCCTTATTTTTATGCTCTATTTCAAACTTTTTTCAAGCTTTTACTGATTTTTAATTTTTCTGTTGTTTCTAATTTTTATAGAGTGGTCACCTAATAACAATGCCTTATAGTGGCTCGCCTCCAATGGACAGTTTAGATCAGTGTTTCTTAAGTATTGCTCTCCAAGTTTAGACAGGATGTCATTATGTTGGAAGAAGTCCATTCTCCTCCTCAAACTTCAGTTCATTATCTTCAATATTGCTTTCCAGAAATGCCTACATTTCTGCTGCAGAATCTGAGAAATATTCCTTGTTTTGAACTCCCAAAATATTAAAAAAAAAATTTTTGATATTAAAAATTTTCATAAATCAGTGTGTGTATGATTGGTTCTGTAGCACATTAAAAGGTGACATGACACTTTCCTGCAAACAAGTGGAAAAAATAATTCTAATTAGAGCTGATTCTTTAGTTATTGGTGAATATCTCGGGGTCAGCTCCCTGAAAAGAAAGATAATGGTATCTTTATGAACAGAAATCCTATGCAACACAACTATTTTTATTCTTTTTAAGAGAAAATGTGATGTTTAGGTCTATACATCACTGGCTTTCCTGTATGTGGATAATATTTCAGTACAACCTTTAAAATCTCGTGAGATTCAGTGCTTCAGAGTCTTAAAAGAATTGAAGGACTTTAATGATATGTTAGCAAAAGTGAAAAGCCTACAACTCTATTCTAACAGTCCTTACTTTCCAACTAAAAGAAAATATGGTCACCTTCCAGTTTGGAGCAGCTGAGACCCATCAAACAACTGAAAACAATTTGTTCAGAGCTGGAGCTGTCATACTCTATTAATGTAAAAAACAAATGAAGTGCTGCTTCTGACTTCAGCTCAGCACTTCATATGAGCACTCTCCCATTTCACTTGACAGTTGTGGACATTGAAATAATACAAAACATAACCCAATCAACAGACTGTAAAGAATATGAAAGCTAAAGACAGATGTTCAAAAGCTATCAACCCCTTTCAGCTTTAATTACATTGACATGGAACAAACAAGTCATAAATCAACTATTTTATAGTGTAATAAGCCTTATTCTACCTGTTAACCTAATGCATCTTTGGGTGGCATATTCCAGGTACATGGAAAACCATGGAGTGTTCTGTATGCAAGTAGTCACAGAAACTAATCTTGTACTAAAACGGTGTTGAAAGGCTGCTGGTTTTCAAGAGGAACATTACATTCAAGAGGCTTTTCTTGGGTTTTCTTCCTACGCTCCCTCTGTCTGTTATAGCTCTAAAGCCTTTCTTATGTCATTCATACTAAGTCCTACAGTAATTTGTAATACCCTAAAGAGAAAAAAAATGGATGAAGATTTGTGCATTATTTACTTTAGGTTCCAGTTTTATTGGCAATGATTGGCAATTATCCAACATGATTTATGACAATCCATTACGCTCTGGGCCAGCTCGTAAAGATGAAAGAAACACTATAGCATTACTGTACAGTGGGACTTGGAAGCCAACATGGTTTAAATAAAACTTCTTGATATATCTTGAGTTTATGAACCTGTTTTATCTTAAATGGTGAAAAAGACTCTGATACTTTTCCAACCACATGAAAACCAATTCCTTAATTTCACTGTGATTTATAATGGCAAAATTTTCCCATGATAGCAAATGTATAGGTGAAGGATTCATAGCAGAAATACGGAAGTCTTTTTGTTTAAAAAATTCTTCTTTGCTACTTCCATAGTCTGCTCATTTGATTTAAAGTCCGGTGAAAACAGAAGAGGGGGATCTCAAGGGCATTGCTAATCTCCAAGCTCCTGCAAGACTAAAACTTCCAGGGAATCTCAGGAAGATCCATATCAAGTGCTGCAGATGAGGGCTACTTAATGGCCCTAATTAACTCAAGGAATAAAATTCTCTGCTGATTCAACCTGCCAGTTGGGTTAAGCTTAAGTGTGAAAGTGAAAACACAAAACGAGCTTCAAAAGCAAGGTACTGTCACTGTGATCACTGTTGCCCATTATGCGCACTGTGCTTCTAGGCACCATATTCCACTGTCTCAGGGAGTGAAGATGTTAATACATAACCCTTCTTTCCTCCATCCCTAAATACAAACCCAGAAAACCACACCAAAAGCCTGAAAGAGCCAAAAGTGATCCAGACTGATTGGTTGTTTAATTTCACGGAATTTTTGTTTGAAGTCCGGGTGAGTGCAGCTTTTTTGCTCCTGGTATCCTATGACTCAGCTAGAGGGGATGTCCCAGTGCAGGAGACAAACGACTGAACAGAATCATCCCTTCCATATTTATTCCATTTGCTCACAGTTCCTGGGCAGACTGACACAGTAATTTCAGTTTTAGGTTTGCTTTATTGGCAGCTTACTATGAAATGTAAGCAATTGAAAGATGTACATAGAAAGCAGATTTACACTAACTTTTAATGTTTGTAGACTTAGATGACTTTTATGATAATGCTGCTCTGTTTGGTTTGGGGGCTTTTGTGTATTGAATATTTAATGATGTTTTAATTGTTGTTGGTTGTTCTGATTAGAGTTAATCCATGTGGCACCTACAGTGTGCTGGCAGGGGGCGCTTTATAAATGAAAATGGTCATTATTTCTTACTGTAAAATACTGAATCACATTTAGGGAAATGCACTGAAATTTTACAGATGGGTGGTTTTATGAGCTCAGAAGAAAAAATAACACATTTAGCTTGTTAGGCAATACTGCAAAATAACTGTCTCTTTCATCACATGGCTTTTTCCCAATTGAATAGACTCCATCTGGAAATCTTACAGCTTGCTGAGCCTTGAGACAGATGTAAAGGTGGTATTTGCCCTCCACTACATGAATGCAGAGGTAAATTTCTGCCATATCTCTATAACTCCTTGATCATGTGGACAGCAACAGTGTTGTTCTTTGTGGGCTTAAGTTGCTACACAAATACTTAGGAATTGCTACTGCCTTTCAGACCACCTTCAGTATCTTCAAACCTCTGTATGAGGTATGTGTCATATAGAAGTATGGAATCTATGGCACCATGGCCAGAACTCTGAATTAGCAAAGTTTCTGATCTGTCCCATTAAAGGCAGATTTTTGATTGGGTTTCTTTTACAAAGATTTGCCCTCCTATAAAGTTAATCATACTTTGGAATGATCATAGAATAGTACATGTATTCCCATATCTTGTTTCATTGTGTAGTAGTATGACAACCAGACCACCCCTTAACCTCTGCCAAACACTGTTGAGGGTGAGACAATACTGAATTTCTGAGACAATGTTAAATTTCATGTTCCTAATAAGCACCTTCCTCTACAGCAAGAAAAATCCCTGCCAAAACCCATCTTCTCAGAGTGCACTTACTGCCACTGTGAAATGCTAAACTGGTAAAGCTAGAAATCAAAATGTTCTCCTTATCCTCAGACCAGATGTTAGAGGAATTAGCCAGTACACACTTAACTTCATTTGTCCTACTTATGTGCCTTGAGACTGACCTACAGCAAATGCAACCCAGGAAAACCAGGCTGTGATGAGTTCCCAGTGATCTGAAATACTTCTTAGGACTAAATGGGCTGAGAATGTCCTTACCTGGCCAGCATACAGTCACCCCTGATGTGAAAGGGAGACATAAGGGTGAAAAGCTCAGAGTTGAAGAGGTCAGAAATGTTTAGATTAAATGAGATTTAGCTAAAGCTGAACATTTCTGATGTGCCTCATCAGATGACAGTTTCATCAAGAGGAGAGGAAAAATTTGATTTACTACTCTGGTCCTGAACCTGGGTCACTTTTCTGGGATGTTTAGAGTTTCATTATGAGGTCCTTGCTACACCTAAACCACAATGATGATGTTCTTAATTCAGCTAAGCATGACCTTGCATTAGATGTCCTACATTTTAAGTTAACTACCTACCCAAAAAGCCTCCAGTTCCAAAGAGTTATTTGCAAAGCTGAAGCTGTGTTTTCTTTCTGCTGTAAAACAAAACCACAGTCTCCTGACTTGTCTTGAAAGGTGCTTTAAAGGTGCTATAAAAGTGAGATTTCTCATCCACAATTTGGAAGACCCAAATCCATATTTAGTATAAAGTGGCATAGTGACATTGAATTCTATTACAGTCCAAAATGTTCAACTTGATAATTTTAAAAGCCTACTGCTAACATACAGCAGCAACTCTTTCTCTCTTCCTACCCTCTCTTTTCCCTCTTTAATATGCCATCACATCCTTACACTTCACTGAGTCTGCTCTTCTGATATGTAGCAAATCAAAGATCACAGAGAGTTGCATTTCTTCATTTGTGATCAGAAGTATATGAGACAGGGAGATCATAAAGCTGGCTTTACACTGTTAATATTCTTCTGATGTTGTAATTTCCATTGATATAAAATATTTTTCATTCCATTGCCCTCTATGGTCAAAATAAAAGTAATAATTTACCTAGGTAGCTTTTTGTTTGTTTTTATTTTGGAGAAACTAAAACATATTCCCTAAGATCCTTTTAAAAGGTAGGAGTAACAAAATCATAAAAAATAAAAATGCTATTAAATAGGTTGTAAATTTCAATGTGATACACGAATGCAATAACCCAACTGGAGAGTTGAGGAAAATAATAAAACCAGCATGTTATAGTACTGACAATGCAAAGGCTACAAAAATCAATAAAGGGAGTTTAGGAATCTGAGAAATTGTAAGGTATCTGCTGCAGTGCAGTAGAATTTTAGAGGAAAGTATACAGGGCTTACAATCATCAGGACTTGAAGGTAAGCAAAACTTGTTCCTCTATGGAGTCATTGTTTTGTTTTTCATTGGTTTGTGGTGGAGTTTTTTCTTTAATTGTTTGGAACACTTCTTTTTGTTTCAAATAAGGCAAAAACATGAAACAGGAATTTGTGAACCTTGTCTTTATAAACTGAAGCTGTTAGTGTCTGGTTCTTGGTATTTACTTCACAGCTAAATCCAGCAGACAAAAGCTTTGAAAGTAATTAAATCATATAGTAAGATTAGTTCAACCCTTAAGATGAAAGTGTTGAGGCTGCTTTTGTGACAAAGAGCTGTGCATCTATAAAACCATAAAATCGCTTTCTTAAATCGTCAGAGTATTTAGCTGTTTCAGTAATAGATACTGGAATATATTTCCATGCATTCTCAGCAACCAGTCACTTAGCACTCTGGATGCAGAACACCAACTCTGTTCTCAGGTTCCAACAACTTCAGTTTCAAAACAAAACTCCTAAAGATTGCAAAAAAAATTATTTGCTTTTTGTGCTGGTTTTGCTCCTCTAAAGTAGTGCTTCATAAGATTGTGGTTTCTAGTTTTTGTCAGTCAATCTGCTTGATTATTCAGGTTTTCTACAAAAAGTTTCAGAATTTAAACACACTTCAGTCTAATATTTGTGACTTTTCACCATCTGATAGTTGAGAGCTGTTTGGAAGAGGCTTAAGAAAAACACAGGTATGTCACAAGTAGTATGGCATTGTGATTATGACTGCTATTGGGAAAAAAAAAGCCAAACAAAATAAGACTGGTTGTTCATGGGGCTTTGGCACTGTCACAATGCCAAGGCTGGGCCCCGGGCTTCCTGGAGGTGAGAGAAGTCTAGAGAAAGGAAGATGCCAGGGATGGAGTTACACACTTCACTTGAAAGACAGAAGTAGCAATATGTTTATTGGTATAAAACAACAATTTAACAAATTTTGCTAGTAAATGTGACAGTGGTTTAACAAGATTCAATGGCCAGATACACTTGATTATTTACTGCATAGAAGACGGGGCCAGACAGAGCTGTTGTCAGACTCAGGAGACCCTCCCATTTTGAGTCATGAGGTTCAGAAAGGACCCCCTTGCATTCTAAACTCCTTCTCAGAGGGGAGTTTGGTTGCGTCTGTCTCTAGACTTAGTCCCAGACTTCAACAGTTTATATCTAAAGGGTTATGTGTGCACAAACTATCTTTTATACCACTTAGCTAAGATTTTCAAAGGTTATCATGCTATTAATCACTTATCGAGAATCTGTGAGAACAAGGATACTCTCACCCTCAAGGAGTAACCTTGAGAGGCATCCCTACTCAAGGGGAGATCCTGGCATGCAGCCCGCTGCCATGCAGGAAAGCTCAACGGGCTTTGGGCTGTCCACTATTTATGGAGTAATATAATTGATTCATAAAGTTAGTTTGTTTCAAACTTGATTTGAGTTGAGCCTTGACCATCACTGTCAGGTGGGTGCAATGTTCAAATTAGACCTTAGTTATCGTGTTGTTGTCTGTCTCCTCTGAATTCACTTTGAGTTGGGACATAACCATTGGGACCACCTCAGATGTTTATCACTTGAGCATTGTCACAGAAACAAAGGTTAGGATGCAGGGGGAACACACCATCACAGAAAACTTTCCCTTGGTTGAGAAGGATCATGTTAGAGATCATTTAAGCAATTTAAACAATCTTGACACCCACAAATCCATGAGCCCCACAGGGATGCACCCCTGAGTACTAGAGGGAGCTGGGAGATGTTATTGTCAAGTCACTCGCCATCATCTCTGAAAGATCATGAAGGACAGGAGAGGTGGTGAGGACTTGAGGAAAGCCAGTGTCACCCCAGCCTTCAAAAAGGGCAAGAAGGAGGACTTGTCAGCCTCACCTCCATCCCTGGAACCGTATTGGAACAGCTCATCCTGAAGGTCATCTCTAAGCATGTGGAGGAAAAGGAAGTTATCAGTAGTAGTCAACATGGAGTCACCAAAGGGGAAACCGTGCCTGACCAACCTAACAGCCTTCTGTGATGGTGGAATGACGGGCTGTGTAGATGAGGAGGGAGCAGTAGATATTGTCTACCTTGACGTCAGCAAGGCTTTTGATGCTGTCTCCCATGATGTCCCCACAGGCAGACTCAGGCAGAGTGGGTTCAATGGGTAGACAGTGAGGTGGGTTGGGAACTGGCTGAATGGCAGAGCTCAGCGGGCTGTGATCAGTGGTGCAGGGTCTGGCTGGAGGCCTGTAGCTGGTGGTGCCCCCAGGGGGTCAGTGCTGGCTCCAGTCCTGTTCAACCTATTCATCAGTGACCTGGGTGAAGTTTGCTGATGATACCAAACTGGGACCAGTGGCTGATTCCCCAGAGGCTGCGCTGCCATTCAGTGAGACCTGGGCAGGCTGGAGAGCTGGGTGTGGAGGAACCTAATGAAGTTCAACAAAGGCAAGTGCAGGGTCCTGCACCTGGGGAGGAGCAGCCCCATGCACCTGCACAGGCTGGGGCTGACCTGCTGGGAGGCAGCTCTGCGGGGAAGGACCTGGGAGCCCTTGTGCACAGCAAGTTGCCCATCAGCCAGCAGTGTGCCCTGGGGGCCAGCAAGCCCATGGGGTCCTGGGGGGCATGAGGAGGAGCGTGGCCAACAGGTCCAGGGAGGTGATCCTCCCCCTCTGCTCTGCCATGCTCCAGCTGCATCTGGAGTGCCATGTCCAGTGCTGGGCTCCCAGTTCAAGAGAGACAGGGAACTGCTGGAGAGGGTCCAGTGGAGAGCTACAAAGATGATGAGGGGACTGGAGCATGTCCCTGATGAGGAAAGTCTGAGAGAGCTGGGCCTCTCTAGCCTGGACAAGACTGAGAGGGGACCTTACCAATGTCTACCAATATCCTAAGGGTGAGTGCCGAGAGGACGGGGCCAGGCTCTTTTCAGTGGTGCCCAGGGACAGGACAAGGGGCAACGGGCACAGACTCCAGCACAGGGAGTTCCACCTGAATGTGAGGAAGAACTTTCCTCTGAGGGTGACAGCTGTGGCACAGGCCACCCAGAGAGGGCGCATGCTGGTCTGAGACCAGAGCATGGTTCTGTTTGTATTCTTGGGAACAGAATTAAGACGCAAAACGGAGTCAAGAGCCAAGGAACTTTATTTGCCCAACAATAAATCTGTGAATGCAAAGGGAGAGAGCATGAGAGATAAAGAAAGGAAGGAATGAAAGAAGGAAAGAAAGGAAAGAGTTCAGAGCAATAGCTACCACCCCGGAGCTGCGGCGTCCCGACAGTCCAATTTGTTTCCAAGTCCAGTGGGGGAACGTTCCATCCAATGTTAGTGGGTTCGGTTTTTTTACAGAGTCTTTACAAGCTGTTCTGCTTAACCACACCTTCCACCCGGCAATGGTGTACGTGCCCAACATTTCTCAGGGGCCTCCAGGCACCTTGGCCCCCCTGACCCCAAGTCTGGGCACATGCACAGGGGTTTGGTTAAGTTTTGCAGGATCAGCCTCCCCCGTTGCTCCATGGCGTCGGTCGGTTTCCTCCTTTAACAATGTATAGATAAACCTCTGCGGTGGCAGTGGTGTTAGCTTCCTGCCTTAGATCTCTTCTGTGGCAGTGGTGTTATCTTCCTGCCTTACCAATGTACAGATCATTCACTGTTCTGATGGCATGAGTTTCCTGCCATAGCAATGGTGAGACAACACACCTGCTGTGGCGATGGTGGGTCTCACCGGCGCAGTCTCTCACAAGTGGCTGTGCAGTCTCCTTCTCTGGAGACTTTCAAAATCCGCCTGGACATGATTCTGTGCAACCTGCTGTAGGTGAACCTGCTTTAGCAGGGGGTTGGACTAGGTGACCTCGAGAGGTACCTTCCAACCCTGACCATTCTGTGACTCTGTCAAATTCATACAAACAACTGAATTCTTCATTGCTGTGTAAACTACATTCAAATTGCATTTTAACTAAATTTAACATTAAAAAATAGAGACAAATCCCAGTATTTATGTTGTGACTGTACTTGGTATGTGTTTTATTTTTGGACTCGCTGTCACAAAGTAAAAACAGGCAATTTTACCTATGCAAAAATTTGACCTGCATTAAGACCAAGATTTGACACTGGTACAATTAAGCACACCACTGGCAATAAAAAAGAAATATGTCATTTTTATAAAGGAATTTAACAGAAAAGTAGGAAAACTGTTTTAAAAATGTGCAACCTATCTTCTTTGAGGTAGCTGCAGTGTATGTTTTTTGCAGAGAAAATTCCAATTCCACTTCCAAATTAAAATCAAGCACCTAAAAGAGTTTGTAATCTAAATTAATTTCATTGAGGCAGATTGAATTAATTTATAAATATCCAAATCTAGGTTGATATTTTTATCTGTACCAGGCCTCAATATAGGTAATCATCCAAGCATAATCCTAAACCTATCCTCCCTTGGAGAAACCTTTCAGCATATACCTAAATCTTGCTCAGCTCAGTCACAACTATGCTCCTTCTGTTGAATTGAGGAGTACAAATCCCATTTATTTCAATGACGTAGCTTCTGGCCTTGCATACATTGCTCAGTGCTGGATCTGTATCTGCAGAACTGTCCTTATTTATACCTGGGTCAAGTACTACACTCCTTTACAGTACCTGCTGTGTTCAGACATTAAATTTACTCTAGAATTAATGTTTTATATCACTTTAATTTGCTCTCCAAAATCTCTTTGCCAGATGAGGGACAAGTGTTTTCTTTATTTAATTTGATCTGAGGGAATCCATGGGGAGAAAGTAACAAAACAAATACTTGTATTCGTTATTGTCATTATTTTAAAGTTAAATACAAATTGTATTTGTCTTAATGAATATTATTTCATGTTATGGTTCCCCTGTAACAGTTACTTGCCTCTCTTATTTAGAATGCATTATTTATACAGCTGAACTGCCTTCAGAGTTTAAACTAAAGCCTTTGTTTGGCTTTTATAACTCGATATTCCTGCCTGCCTCCTTTCCTTCCACCTGCAAACAATCTTTTACAGTTGTTACATATTTTCATTGCAAAATACAACCATATTTAAAATAATAGAATCAGGAACATTACAGGGTCATGTAGCTGAAAGCAGTCTAGTCCTAGAGCACACAGTAAATATATTTAGTTTCTTTGACTGAAGAGCAATAAGAACATCCAGGTTGTCTCTCAATCAACAATTCAATACAGAAATCTGTGAAGTAAGGAAGGTTCTTAACTCATTTCTTACTTTTGAACATTTTATAAAAAGGAATCATATCTTCAAATAACTATTATGAGTACTTCTTTTGTATGGGACCTTACTGTAAACACGCACTTTAATGATCTAGCCGTATAATAAAAAAAGGCAAAAGTTCAATTATTTATCAAAAGCTGTGACTCAGGATGCCAAAAGCAGAGAATGAAATAATGTGCCAAATTGTTAGTTAGTTAATAAGTTCAGGTTTTATTCTTAATTATATTATGCATAATACCTAAATAGAGCCATTAATACCAGTTGCTCATGATTGATTTAAGGAAGTCCAGTATCATGCTAAAAAATTTCACATTATCTACATAATATTGAGATAACAGAAATAGTGTTATTTTATCAATAATTTTACAAAACTAAGTTTCATAACACCTTCAAATTTTCAATGTTTATTTTTTGTAACAAGTACAATTGTTTAATTTTCATAATGAGATAAGCCATTTCTACCTGCACAGTAAACTGCAACCTTAGACAGTGTCAGCCAAATTATTATTTATCACATTTTCCAATTTTTTTCTTCTGTATTCTGCAATCTTATCTGATATTGTGTTCTGTGACATTTTATTTTAGTAGATATTTTTTTCTTTTCTGCAAAGGCTGTTGATGTATTATATAGTAAAGAAGGATTAGTTAATTATATTAGAAATAGGCATCAGAAATCTTCAAAGACAAAACTGTCTTTTAGGTACCTATATTAGCAGATTCTTCTTTCTTTTTCACTCTCAGTTTTGGCAGTACACTTTCTGTACTCTGACCTAATTCTGGTGGGATGGGCAGAACCCGTCTAAACTTTGACTGCAGGTTGAGATATCCTTCTGGGAATTACAGTCTACAGATAAAACTCCTTCAGCCTTAAGCAGACTTTGAGTCCAGATGTGCCACATTATTGTAAAAAAAGGATCCCCATCTCTTGTATGGTTTGAGCTGAACCCTTTGCTGTTCAAGTCTATCAGTGGACTTTTTACAAGACCTGAGGAACTGTGCTTCCCTGGAGGGATTACAGTCATCCGTAGGAATTTCCCAATCTCATCTGAGTGTATGGAGAATGATAGGTGCCTCACTGCCTAAATGGTTGTTTGCATGTCTGTGTGTACAGAGGTAGGAAAGCTATGCTCATGGATGACATTATTGCTATATTTCTATATATTTATGTTATAACCAATTTACAGCAAAGCTCTATTTGTGGTCTTAACAAGAAGCAGCAGTTAAATTATCTTGCTTTGTCATCATCTCAGTTTCTTTATGGAAAAAAAAAAAAAAGGTAATTTCTAGCTCCATTAAATAGTTGTTCATCTGTTTTAGTAAGTGATTTTTAAAGGGATACCAGTTTAGCCTTTTTTATGAGGCAGCAGGGTAATTATAGAAACCTTTCAATCCAATCTTTGTTAAATTTCGGTGGTTTAAGAAAATGCTACTCAAAGACAAAGTGGCTTTTTATACTTATTGGCATTTCTGTACAGAAGTGAAACATTCTCAGCTGCAGTGTACAACGGGCAAAGACTATCTTAAGAATAGTTACAGATAAGAACCTCTGTCTTCATTGTAGGTTTAGGACCATATATTGGTTGGCTTGATTACCAGATATACAATACAACAATATTTCTAGGAACACATATCATGAAGTAATCACTTTTACTATTTCTTTATATGTAATTTCCAGCATATCCCAAATAGATGTGCTTTATATGCATGTAATCTTCATGTGACCAGACCAAAGTAAAATAACATGGTTCAGGGCATAATATTTGCTGATGAAAAGAAAATACTTTGAACCATAAGCTTTTCTTAGTTCTTAGAATGTGTATCAGCAAGAATCTCATTAAATCGCCCCCTGTACAACAAGCAACACACAACTCATGTTTCAGTCTGAAAACAGATTTGTTTAATTCCTTTGTAGTCTAGGTTGTTGCATTTAGATTTTTGCTCCAGCAGCAATGGGTCGATCTATCTGTATTATCAACTGCTGGTCAGTCCTTATCAACTCCTCTTCTTGCAAGCTCTGGTGCCACATGTTCATTGCACTGTTAATCGATGAGGAGGGACTCCCACAGTGGGGCTGAAGGTCCTCTTTATTCTGCTTTATGCAACAAGTTCTCTCCAGCTGTCTGTGTCTGGTAAACAGTGGTGTCCCTGGACTGGAAAACTGTGAATGGGAAAGGAGGGATGAGGAGCTGACAGTGAGACTGAGGATATTTTAGCTGAGATGTCTAAGCTACCCTGTAGTTACTTACTTGGTTGTCCTAGCTTGTCATCAGGAAGGAACAGCTCTGCAGAGCATGATTTACCTTAAATTTAGCTCATCTTGAAATGGTACAGTATGCATTTTCACGCCATCCTGGGAAAATACTAACAGCTTGATGTTCAGGTAGCATTTCATCCTGACATAGCCTGACTCCAGATAATATCCTGAGCTCTGGGTAGTGTCCTGGTTTGGACTTGGAAGATAGATTCAGTCCCACTTCTGTCTCTGGTTTACTCTGTGACCTTGGGCATATCATCTCCTCTTGCCAGGTCTCAGTTTCCTCATATCCAATATATGTTTGGAAATACTCTGAGTTCTCTGGGAAAAAATGTTATGCCACAAGGACCTGGGAGCAGTTGTGCAAATGCTCAGGCAAGAAATGGCAACTACTCTGCCAGTGTTGCTAAAGACCTCCTTTTTCTTCAGAAAAAAACATGTATCTAATTCATACAGGGCAGAAGCACTAGGGCTCTCAGAAACCAGGAAGGCAGTGGGATTAGAGTAAATCAGGTAGTCACATTAAGAAGCTAGGAGGAATATAAAACTCTGCAATGGAGTTGCAAAAATTTCCGCTACAGTTACCACCTTCACAGGAGAACTTTATATTGTCAAAGCTTTACATGCTTTCATACAGTAGGGATCAAGACTTCCCCCAGACCGTTAGTCTGAACCAGCCTTAGAGTTCTTCGATTCTTACTCCAGTGAGAAATTTTATCAGAGGAAAAGAAAGGTATAGCAAAATGAAGAGGAGAAATATTGTAACTTCTTAAACAATTATTAATAAACTGCTTTAGAAAGGACACAATAAAAATATTATTTTTTCCTCCAAATTCCTTGTCTATTTTGAGGGAATTTCTGGTTTGAAATTCCAGAGGTTTTTAGAAAACTAGAAGGAATTGACAAAGTTGGAAGCAACCTAGGCTCAAACTTGAATAATACTTCATATCAGCATCTTATTGATGTTCCCTGCATCTTGACCACCTGCCTTTGAAGATTTGAGCCTCATCCTGTATAAACGCAAAATAAGAGGAACACTTACTTAAGTGTCATTCTAGTATGTTTCACAAAACCCAAGCTCTCCTTGGGGGCCGGATCAATCAATAATACAGCCATAATTATTCCAATAAACATCGAGTTAGATATTTAAGTTAAAGAATTAGAATTAATTCACCTTTAAGACAATTGCAGAACTGCTGTTAGAGCCAGCCAGGGCTGCAATTCTTAGCAATAGGCATACATTCAACTGTATTCACTGATACTGGTCACAATCAAGCATGAGAGGTTTGGGGAAATACAGAGTATAGCTTCTATTTAGGCTCATCAGGGCCAATGGAAAAGAACCAGAAAAGCAGAGGGAGCAGAATAACTATACACCACCAGCCTTTCTGTGAACACCTTCTCTTGAAGAGGCTGAGAAAACCTGCCAGAGTGCTACAGAAGTTTTGATGAAGGGAAGCACTCAGAGGAGCACATTAAATCTGGGCTGATACCAGCATATGGAAGTTGAAGTCTTTTCTCATTATCTTGGCTGATTTTCTGCCAGGAGACGCATCTGCTGGACTTCTGCAGGAGCCCTGCGGGAATGTAAACCCAGGCAGTCATACCAGTCTGCTAAGCCATATTTATGTAACATTATTAAGTAACTTTTCACATCAAGGGATGCACTGTCTCAGAAACACATTCAGGGCTTATTGGGGGTGGGGAAAAATCATAAGGGAGGCATGTTTACCATCTGATGGGAAACCACATGGAGACAAGTGGAGAATTCTACTCCAAAAGGATGAGGGATGACTACTCTTCAGGATTACTTAGCAACTTATTCACATTACTTATTTGGAATGATAATTTCCCTGAGCTGTCAAAGTCCTAGATTTAAGACATATCGTTGAACCGCTGTTAGCAGTAATAATGGTTATGGTAAACTAATGGCAGTTACATGCAAATTCTTTAAACTTTAAACATTGTAAAGTTTTAAAAGCTTAGGGCTTTTGTCATTTCAAGCCAACACTTTAACATTATTATCATATTTTTGGACTTAAATTACTTTATTTTCAGAGTCTGAATACCCCTAGAGGGTTTCCTTTTTACACAGATAGGGAAAAGAACATGGCATGCAGCCACAATGAATTATAGCCTTGTCTCTTACTTACTTGCCTAGTTTTATGTTTCAGATAATTGGCATGTTAAACTCCCACTTTCCACTTGCGCGTGCAGAACTCTCCAGGGCAACACCTCTAATATGTCTTGATGCATTGCATATGTCAAGGTGTTTTTTTGTTTTGTTTTGGTTTTTTTTTTAACAGATTGGTCCTGACTTTAAATAAAACTGAAGAAGAATATTGTGTTGCAAAAAGTTGACTTTTTGTTAGCATTTCTGTGATCTTCATCCTGATTGAGAAACAGAAATATGGTTTCAATTAAGCCAATTTTTAACTCAGGCACAAAATTATCACAGAAGAGTATGGGTTTCATAAGGGACTACATTCTAATGTCTTCTCTCATTTACTATTCAGATTTTAAAATAAAACCAAACCAAATCAACTCCTCCCCACCCTCTGCCCAAGATGTGACTTTACTACATGACTCAGGATTTATCCAGTCCATGTAAAAACCAATCAACCAAGCCAACCAACTGAAAAAAAACCCATGTAATTGCCCTCTGCAATTGTTTAGTAGTTATGAAGTACCTGTAAATGACTAATAAGCAGTATAATCTCATCTGAGACCTGGGAATCCATAACAATATCTTCTGGGAGGGTGTTAAACTGTTCTCACTGAATTTTATATCTTGAGTTTCTCTCTAAAGTCCAACTCTAATAACTAGCCAGTAACCTCTGCTGATGAATCCTAGCAATGTAAGTAGAGGAGTAAAGCCCAGGTGCAGCTTGGTCTCCATCAAAGTTCTTTGCTGGTTCAGGTGAGAGTGCTAAGTCATCCTCTTTCCTTATAAATTCTACATTTTGAATGCTCAGCAGCTTTCTATCAATAATGATCAGTAAAATATGAGGACAGGAGGTGTCATACAGGAATTTGACATTACTGACTCTCATCTGACACAAATGACTGCCTTGAAGATACAGAGAGTTCCTCCTTAAACATTTTTTTAAGGAAACACCTCATATAACTTGAAAAATTACATGTCTGCGTACAACCTGTGAACAATTAATTGCTACATCCTTCACAGTAGAAGGTGGGTTTTTTCCTTTCTACTCTTTTTTTCTTTTGCATATATATACATGATATCTCATTATTAAGTGTGTTGGGAGCACTTATCTGCATGGAGCAAAGGTAGTGAATTTTTCCAAGTTGTAATGATAAGCTAAAAGTAAGCCCTGCAAGGTAAAATCTATTTAAAATGTGGCAATTTGGGAAAATATGTCCCTCAAGCACAGCAAACATACCATCAAAGTGAATTAGCTACCAATTAACTTCTACATTTTGCACCAAGGGCATTAAATTCTAGGGTAAAAATAAAACCAAATGATGTATGCCTGCTCTTTGTGAACAATATATCACATAAAATGAGCTTTAGATGTGGTGGTTTTCACTGTGTTTTCAGCATTGAACTGTCCTTCTGGAAAATATTTGTTTTCCTGTTTAAAAATACTTTTTTCTATGTAAACTCATATCAGTAGGCATGTGTAAAAAGAGAAACTGTGTCAAATACAATAAATTAAAATGTGAGATCCTAGGCAGGCTCAGACATTGTGACACAGGACCCAATTTTGACGCCTCTGTTCACAATAGGTAAGTAACATTGCTCTATCCATTACCCAGCTCTTGATCCTGAAGCCTAGGTGAAATGATCAAATGCCATGGAAGAAAATAGACTTCCAGTCATAATGGCAACAAAGGCATACTCAGAAAAGGTGCACTGGCAGGAGCAGGAGCCTGCCTGATATATGCTATATGCTAGTGATTATTTCTTAAGTGAAGTGAATTTAGAAGTGAAGGTGAGGAACCAAACCAATCAATGGTCCAGCCCTCTATAGATTCAGTGATGGAACCAACTGGGAAAGAACAACAACCTGGAAGAGATAGGAAGAAGTTAATTCTCAGCTCTTGTGGTCCAGACAATGTCCTCTGCACATGGGAAAAGAAGTGCATTGCTTTGTCTGGGCTCAGCCATGGGCATTCAGTTATGTCCAGAAAGGAGCACTTTCTGCATAATGTTTAAAGGCAGTTCAGAAATTGCTTCTGTGAAAGGAAAGTTACAGTGTGAGCAATAGTTACCCTTCCAGAGGAATGAGCATAGCAGGTTCCAGATTATCAGGAAAAAACCCCAGTACTTGGTGCATCAGTGCAGCTTGAAAAACAGTACACGAAGCAACAAGGCAATGGTTTGCTTGATAATTGTTTTATTGAAACTTTGTATATCAGGCATTTGGGATATCTTTTCTAAGTCAGAAAAACATTCACAAATCATTCTGTACGAGGTCTGCACTGGAAAGAGCAGTTGATTTTCATCATACTTGTCCTGCCATGCTACCGGCTTGACTCACAAGTTCTATATATCAGGGTCTGGACATCAGCCATATTCCTGAGACTGACTTACAGCACTACTGAGTGAAAAAGATTTCTGTAAACATGATGCATATCACCCGAGAAATAGCACATAACCCACACAGCAGACCCTTCTCTTTCTGTGGCAAAGTGCGCACAGCACGGCCAGGTCAGCTGCACTGGAGCTGGTCTCCTCTCATGCTGCAGCTGAGCCACAGCATTCCCAAATTGCAGATGTCCCTGCCACGACACAGTGTTTCCCGTTACTCAGCCTTCCGCTAGTTAGGTGCAACATAACAGCTGGCCTTTTATTGTTTTAAAGCAATGTAAAGCCCCTCTTTTCCGCAGTACAAGACATGAAATATAGACAGATGTCATTCAAAAGCATTTAACACATAAACAAGGCACATATGGATAAGACAAGATGCATTGAAAACAGAAGATAAAATAACTAGTGTGTGTATATACATGCATATGTATGTGTACACACATATGTATGTATATAGAAAGAGAGAGGAAGAGAGAGAGGGAAGCATTTTAGTAACACTATTGACTCGTTTCTTGTAGGCATCAAAGAGCAAATGAGTGTCCAGGAAGGATTTGAGAAAAGACTGATTTGATGGGCTAGAGTAAAGATTTCACTTGCAAAGGACAGGTCGGAACAGAGCAGTATGAAACACTGACATTAGAGATTTTTTTTTTTTAAATGAGCAAATAATTCCTCAGTTGCCAGTTGTTAGGGTTTGAGGCTGAAAACCTACCAATACTAAAACCAGTGACAAAATCTTGGTTAGACATCAGGAATGCGAGAATTTCACCATGGACGCAATGCAAATTCTAAGATATTTTACCAGATGAACGCTGCTACCCTGGCGCACAGTTAAACGCGTGTTCAGAGTCAGGTAGATGTTTAAGTCCTTTGTCACAATGCAATGTTTTGGGTTTTTTTTCTTTCTGAAGTAGTGCTTGAAACAAATAAAAAAGATAGGAGTTGCTAAGAACTATTAGAACAGATTAGTTTAGCTAGTCTCTGTATTTTACCTCTCAGTCACCAGGAACACGTATTTCAGAAAAAACATATGGAGTTCCCAAGTGAATAGTCTGGCAGTATTATGTCCTTGGAGAATGTTATAACTTAAATCCAGATATAAACTCATTGACTTCTGTCTTACAGTTCCTGATGTGCCACCTTATATAAGCTGCTTTTCTGTTTAGCGTAAATTTCTCTGGGTTTATAAACCTCTAAACCTATTGCAATTCTACAGAATTTTTTTCTTTGAAGTGGGTGAGCGGGTTCCCCAAGCCAGGGCATTACTTCTGTGAAATACCTGCTTTATCAATTGTAAATGGGGCTGCTTTCACCAGACTTTTGTCCCTTTTTTTCTCTCTGTGATTGTCAGAAGACATTGTAAGGACCCTCCATTACAGCATCACTGCATTGTTCTTATACTGTCACCAGGTAGGTAGGTTCTTGTACCTGTTTGTAAAAGTGAACAGTTCGAATTTTTTTGCCATCTTCTCATTTTGAAATTCTTCTTTGCCACTGGGTGTCAATTTCAAACCTTAGTTCTTGAAGTTATATTTAAGTGCTTGCAGAGAGGCTTCAAAATATTGTATTTTCCCTCCTATAGGTATCTAGTCAGACACAATACTGAAGAATTAGATTTTAGTTTCCTATAGTAATCAGTGCCATGCCTACATTAAATATCTGCAGTATATACCTACAGTAACACATGTATTCAAATTTATCAGTATTATATCTAACCTTTGCCTCACACACCATCATCACTAATACACTGTCCTGGACGTGTATATGTATATATATGTAGGCACAGGAAAGCAGCTGAAAACTAGAAAAAAAAAAGCTTGTTGAAAATATCATAGGGAAGGTCGATTCTGCCTCTGCACCTTATATTTCTGTGACTTATCAGACCCTCACCAACAATCTCATTCCATGGCTACAGTGCCAGTTGACAGGCAGTCTATTCTCACCAAGATACCCCACCAGGTGATGCCCCGTGAAACTGCCTCCTGCTTCAGAAGGGATCTGAACAGCCTATGAGACTCTTCCAAAGAAATACCTTGCAGAAAAAAAATCTAAGGATTAAATCTGTGAAGATGGAATGTAGCTACATAAATATTCAAAGGGGACTTACATGTGTGTGTACCCTGAGGTATACCCCTAATTTTATCCTTAAAAAAGAGAATATTTGGGAGGATATTTGGCTAAGTGCTTCACTTGGAGGCTGTGTTTCAGCTCCACTGACTTCCACAGGGATGAGATTTCTGCAGACTTTCATGTGCTTCTGTTTTGAAAATCTACAGGAAAAAAACTTTCAAAACTGCAGCAAGGACCTGGTTCCTGCATCCAATGAGCTCACAAAAAGTGCCTGACTTCATTGTGTGATCAGACGTTATCTAACAGAAGATTCAGCTGTATTTCATTACATTTTTAGAATTCCTGTAACACTCCTTTTATCTGTTACACTCTAATTTTGGATATTTTTATTATAGGCATTTATACAATACATTTGAATGAATTTCAGGATTTAACAGTGCAGCTGCTAAAATATTATACATTTTTCATATGAATAGATCAAAATGCATCGGATAAAAGTGTTAAAACATTAATAAAAATGTGGAAGTGAAGAAATGACTCGTAAAAGAGGGGAGAGAGCCAAGCGTTTTGTGAGTAAGCACTATATGAATTTATCTCTAAATTCTTGTCAATAAATCTTAAGTCTCAGCATGAACATTTTTGCTTAGGCAAAAGTGAACTGTGTTTTTTTGAGGTTGCACTCCATAATGACTTCTCCAAAGGATTCTTGTGTGATTGATGATTTTTGAGCAGTTGATTGCGGGTGTGCAAAATCCTGGTTGCTGCGGTTGTACACAGATGTCACAATGTTTCTGTACCTTGAAATGCAGCACGTAGCTTTTGTGTGTTGATTTCTGGGGAGAACAGTTGCACTTAGCAGCTGAGGATTTCCTTGGCTGTTCTTTAAGAATGTAAGTTAGCAGTTTCAGTCTAGGTTCTACTTAATAAAGTTGTTCAAGTGAATAACTATAAGCCAAACACAAAAGGACATAGCAAAAAAAAATAAATATATATCTTATTTTCAAATTAGAACAAATATTCACAGAAAATGTGCTGCTTTGCTTAGGCTTATTTAAAAAGCATTAACTGTACATTTACATGAAAGTAGAAGTTTGTGAGCTGCCATGCTGATCCATAAAAACTGTTCTGTAATTCCTATTTCTTGCATGTTTCAGAGAAAAGTAGAAATTTTTGTAGACATCTTTCCAGTGAAATTTTTTTGATGAAGGCTTTCTTACTGACTCTTATGTAGTCATTGTTATACCTGTTTCCTAACTCTGAGACCTCATATATTCTCCGTATTTTAACTCTGCATGAATGGTGTTTTCTATACTGGTAAATACATGTGGAAATTGGACAAAAATATTGTTTAAACAGCCTCTTTTGTAGGCAAAGAGATATAATATTGGTGTCTGGTAATGTTGTAAGGTTTCTTCTGTTTTCCTGAAGCGTTCAGTAGGACTGATGGCATGACTGCATTGCTTATTGGTTGCACTGAAAAGTACACATAAAAATACTTTCCTGAAATGAAATTATTTTGGATTTTTATAGGAGTGCTCATGTAATTACTATCTCATCAGGGAGACCCTTGTTATTTTGTGCTGGTTTTTTAGCCACTATAGCATATCTGTCATCAATTTTGCAGCAAATTAAATACATTAATCTGGAAGATGCCGATGATCATAATAAATTCATCTTCAGTCTCCTGGTCAAGGAGCTCAGGACTTTACAAATCATAAGTACTATGTGCCAGAGTCCTAGTTCTTTATGTTTAGATTTCTCCTGAGGGTCCACTTTTGCATGAGAGATTGCCTGGATCTGCTTGAGACATGGATTTTAGGTTAAATTCATTTTCCACTGCATGTTAAAGAAGAATGGTCAGACCATTTAAGTTGCCATCATACAGGTGACCAGGAGTCAAAGTGTGCTGTGTACTCTGTGATCAGATGCAGGAGGGTGAAGTAGGAGCTCCAAATACCTCTGGAAAATAAGAGTATATGCTCAGTTGAAAACTACGCCAGGGAACGATGGCAAGGGTGTTTTGTTATTCCAAGGAGACCTCTTGATCCTTGAGATCAGATATAAGTAGAAAGAAATCACTGTAACGGCACTGGTAAAATAAAAAAAATATGATATTCATAGCTGCAGATGGACAGAAAATCACCTTCCCACAGGTGGATCTGGCCAGGCCTGTGCCAGCCATGGTGTCTGAAGTTATATAGGAGGGTTTTTTTGCTGAGTTTTGCCTCTTAGTAGGATTTTGGTCTTATCATTGATTTAGACATACACAAATATTTATATGAATTGTGTTGTCATATGAGACTTTAGTTTCTAGATATGAACTGGAATCCAATGATACTACTAATAATGATAAAGACAGATTATTCTTAAATGTGAAAATTATCAGATTATCTTCTCCTTAGAGCTCTTGGCCCTTAACAGCTGATATATATATATAAACTGACTATGCTAAGAAAGAAAAGCACCATATACTGTTCTGTTTGTAGAAAATACACTGGATAATTTCTAACCCTCATCTCTGAAAGAGCTGGGACATGAAATTAAAGGCCCAGGAGCAAGTATTTTGAACAAATCTGGGAAGATAAACCTAACACCTTATTTGAGAATAGCAAATTATCATCTATATTTAAGAAGGGATAAGAGGGAAGTGATCTAAGCCACCACAAGCTTGTTGATCTAATATATCCATTATACAGAAGGTTTTAGAATTATTTCTTTAAAAAATACAGAAAGGATGGTAAGTAGAATATAAAATAATGCAGAAAGCTAGGGTAGCAAAAATAAATCATGCCAGGCACTCTATTGAAATAGATTTGATAGTCAAATGAAAATATGGTAGCTTTAATATATATATGGATTTCAGCAAAGTATTTGTCATAGTGCCAGAAAGAAAATAAAGAGTTATGATAGCAAGTGAAGAACGGTAGAATAGAGGGCATTTGTTGGAATTGTAATAAACAGGGAAAATATTGAGCAGAAAGAAGTTATCAGTGGCATTTAGGATTTCATTAGTTCCCTTAGCAAAGAAGTGGGGGAGATATTGATAAAATTTACTGACATTGTGAGTTTTGGAGTCATCATTAATACAGAAGAATATTTTTCTATTGTACAGAAAGGAAGAGATGAGAGATGGCCCTGAGGACTAGAATAACAAGGATGGGATGAAATTCAGAAGTATAAAATACAAAGCCATGCACTGTTGAAATAATAACAACAATTTTGCTGTAAACTGGGATTTCATAATAACAACAATTTTGCTGTAAACTGGGATTTCATGAGCTTGTAATGATAGAGGGATAGAACCTGTAGAACTGACTGATCACAGACCAACTATCACCAATATGATGTAGCCAAGAAAAGAAAGCAAAGACCATCCTTGGATGTCCCAAATAAAATAATCCCTGTATCCCACAGGAGTAAAACTCAAATTAGATTAAGTGCAGAGTAGGGTATGTAGGAATGACTAGGAGACTGAAACAGCTTGGCTTATTAGCCTTGCAAAATGAAGGCTAAGTAGGATTATGCTAGTTTTCTGTAAATATATCAGTGATGATAAAAATCCAAGAGGAGAAAGGCTACACAGTGCACGAATAAATGGAAATAAACTGGAACTGAATAAAATTTATGTTGGAAATTAAAAGAAGGTTTCTGAGAACCAGGTGTCTGGAAGAGCGTTCAATACAAAAGCAGCAAAAAGCTTAATTAATTTTAAAGTTTGATTAGTTTATGAAATGGGATGTATAACATAATTGCTTGAAAAGCAGAGACTGAACTCATTAATCTATGAAGTCCCTCACAGTACCATGTTTGTATTTGTGCTGAAGATGATGTGGGGTTTATGACATTTGATAATAATCCATTTGCATTTTTAATGGGAACAATCATGGCTGTATGGCCACATAGCTGATGTCCTTTCTTGCAGTACATTGAAATAATTCACAAAAAAATTAAAAGCAGCCTGGTCTGCTGGGTGCACACAATTTGTCATTTAGTCACTGGTTTGTGCTTCATTGTCATCATCAGGCTTTCCCTATCACAGAGATATTTTTATGGACAAATAAGTTAAAGCAAGAATGACAATATGCAAAAGAGATCAGCAAATAGAAGGCCTTTCTCCTCCTTTCTTTTAGTGTTTGGTTAAGGAGCATGTCACTGTGATCAGCACTCTTGATAAAGTATGTAAATGTTTAGAGCCTGCTATTTCTGAGCTATTACTTGTGTAGTCTTATCATAACAGCAATCTGATAGAAAGTGATAGGGAATAGTTCCCAGGAGGAGAAAGCTTAGAATGACTTTTTGGTTCAAATAGCACCATGACATTGTTAGTTCTGGCTTAATAACTGTGATGTGGTTTTTGCCTTCAGGTCACTGAGGTGTCTTCAACCTTGCTGACTTGTGGGTTTTTTTGGTTTTTTGTTTTTTTTAATAATGTTAAAGATTCCAAACTGTGCTCATGATTATTTTAGCATTTAAACAATATGGTTACCTCATGTATCCTCAAGATTCATGTATTAAGAAGTTCCTATTAATATTTTGAAGTTGCTACTTAAGCAGTAAAACAGGTTTGTGTCACAGGGAAAAATTTCCAGTTCAAGTGGTTTGTTCAAGTGGTTTTAATCAAATCAGGATCAAAGCAGTTTATTTATTTATTAATACCACATAACTAACCAACATTAAATGAACTATACATTCAGGATCAGTATTGACAATACAAGGATAAAGTGCAATAATAAACACTGTTAAAAATAGCTAAATATCCAGCTAAAAATTTCTAAATGCTCTTCTGTAACTAAGCTTAAACATTTTTTAACTACACCCAAATATGCACAGGCTCATATTTACATCCACACATTCACATCCTTCACAGTTGTGTGGGTTTCTGGCACATACACTCTCTCTGGGGTTTGTAGTCCCTACTTGCATCCCCCTCCTGTTGGAGATGTGGATGCTTCAGCTGTACATGGGTCCATGATGCAATCCCCAATGTACATGTGGGGAAGAAATACAGGTCACACACGCACACCCAAGGGTCCCTGCATGCTACCCCCAGCTGCCCTTTGTTGGCCAGGTGCAGGCTTCTCCTGGCATTCCACGGAAGGACGCTCAGCCTGGCCTGCGTAGGGCAGTAATGCCATGGGGTGACCTCTGACAGGACCAAGTGAGATTTTGACTGCTTTTCTATTTCCCTCTCTCTGTCTCTCACTCACTGTTCCTCCCTACTGTTAAAAAAGTTATACTTTTTAATACCTTTTTTTCAAGCTGGTGGGGATTTTTGGGTGGTTTTTTTGTTGTGGGGTTTGGTTGTTTCCCCCCACCCCCGAACTGCTTTTGCCATTAAACCAGGTAATGATCATCTTCCATTTTAGCTTTACCAGCCTGAGACAAATGCTACTCAGGCAGCTTTGGGTATTTCAGCTACAGACCCTGTTGCGCTCACATTCCTGCTTTAACACAGTTTTTTAACCAGACTTTCCTTGGAAGGGCCAAACAAGCTCCCCTAGAGATTATAATTGCAATGCTAAATCATAAAGCCCTCCTTAATGTGTGTCTGTCATAAGCAGCCTGAATTTCATAATAGAGTTGAGTACAAACCCAGAATATTAGGTGCATCATGCTATTCTGAATTCTAGAAATGAATGTCATAAACAATCAGGGAAAATATTATGACTGAAACAGAGCTGCTTCTATAAAAGTCTGAATAACAAATGATCTGTTAGACAAGTATTGGAGTTCCAAACGTGGAAAGACAGAGTGCTGTTTTTTCTTGTAGTTTACACTTGAAATTCTGTGATATGAGAATTTACCAGTCACTCAGTCAATTAGTCAAAAGTTACTTATGTTTTCTGTCTGACAGACAGAAAAGTCTGACAAAAGTATGTTCTTTAAATTAGACTCCTTTTAAGAATAAGATTAAGCACCCAGAATCTAATCTGCACTTCTCAAATCTTTATGGCATCGTCTATAAAGAACAAAACAAAACAAAACAAATTGATGAAGAATCATAGAAAAGTTTACTAGAACTTATGTTATTTTTTTTTTTCCTGATACTGAAAACTCTTCCTGACCTTTCAGACTGGGACTAAGAGGGTGATCCTGAATGATCATTTAAGAGAACACTTAGTCATTACCCCTTTTTTTACCATCTTTAGACTTCTGGAAGAGGTCCGCTGTTAGACTACAGAAGAAGATATCTTCTTGTGAACAGGTTAAATACCTAACATCAGCACATTAAGCTCTAACAGAGCAGCACACATACACTCTTGAAGATGAACCTACAGCTGCACACCAATCTACTAAGAACACCTAATTCCTCCCCCTAGGAACATTCTCCGCTACTACTACTGAGGAGCAAAAAGACTGTTAGCACTTTCTAAGCAGTTCCTTGTTTTTCTTAGACTACGTGAGTCATCTCTATGTCTGTATGTTCTTGCTTGCAATAGAAATGATAATACCCACCCAATTTAGCACCAGGGATAAGCCAGTCAAATAACTTTTCTGTTCTGCAAAGGGTTCTAGAAACTGGTGTCCCATTCCTATATTGTTCCTACGTTATTTAACAGGCAGCCCCTTGTCTGTGCCACATAATCATTTATCATTACAATAAGCTTTATGCTTATGTCCAGTCCTTTAATGCTATTTGAAGTTCTGCAGTCTTTTTATATGTTTAAGTCCTACTGAGACCAGGTGAAAAGCTGAGAGAGTCAATATTTATTCCTCCTCGTTATTTTGTATAAAGTCATTCAGGTTAGAACTGTAACCTGGCATCTGTCTACCTGCCAAATTATGTCCTTCCTGAACTGATATAATAATTTGTGATTAAGTTTTAAGACCTTAGAGACTTAACAATTGAACAGAGACAAGGAGCAAGATGCTCATAAGTCAGTAGTGATTTGGGGTATGTAGCTCAAGACTTTTGTTTTCCAGGAGGACCAAGTTTCCAGTTCATAGAAATTTGTCCTGAAGGGGTTGCAGTTCTTAGCACTTCTTTTGCTAATAAGTTGGAGAAAGTGCTGTGCACCTCTCCTCAGCAAGTGATGTTGAAGGTTAAAGCTAGGTCTGTAGTAGCGCTGTTTAAGAAGAGAATCACACTTCAGATGGGAAGCCCAGTGCAGCTGTTCTCTCTCAACCTGTTCCCACTTAGGGTGTTTGATATCCTGCTTGAACTGAGGATTGAATCAAGACTGAAGATTTGAATTAAAAATCAAGATTGAAAATCAACCTAATTAAAATGTCTGAGAATAAATGTGCATTCAAAAGTGTGTTAAGATCACATGCTCTGGCCCTTTTGAACTTATTGGGGATGTTATGCTGTACTTTTGAACTTATTGGGATGTTATGCTGTACTTTGGGTATCATGAGTACTTATACATGTAAATATATATATAACTGGTCTCACTGGAGGCAATAGCAGGCTTTTTCATTGGTATTAGTAGGAATAAAATGATTATTTTCTTTTACATTTATTTCAATATCCTCCTATTTTACCTGCTTCTTGCCCTAGCCGTAGAGTCTGGATTCTGATGATGAGGTGCTCTACATTGCTGGTGCAGTGCTGCCACAGAGGGAAGGCTCTTCTGCTGGGGCCATTAGCTATTCCTGGGATACAAACTGAAATTAAACACAATCAGGCACAATTATTGCCATATCCTTTGTAAGATACATGCATATTGCCTGAAAATGATTAATAAGTTGCTGTATTAGGACAAAGTAGCCTGATGTGAGGGAAAGATAAATCTAAACCCAGAAAAAAATACTTTGAAGTTACATAGTTTGACCTCTCTAACAATATGAAATTTAGGGTTTTTTAGTTCTCTTGGCTCAAGACTAATGCATTACCTTTTCCAGAAGCTGAGACCAAAAGCACTCAGTCACACACCCATCAATGAACAGATACCAAGAGGAGAGTTGCCACAATAAGGACTTCTGGTGTAGGTCTCTGTTTGCAGCAATAGTGTTCCAACATCTACTGGAATATTAATTAAAGTTAGATGAAGACAATGTATAGCTCACCCTTAATATACTACATCATACTGTAAGAAGTTTATGACATTCTTTCCTCTTTCTTCTTATACATTAATAATAAATTAAATTTTGTTTAAGAAAACAAGATAACAAAGTGAAGAAATATTTTTTCCTAAATGACTCCCTTTAATTCTCTTCTACGATTACTTCTGATATGTGTTAAGGAACAAAGTCTGTCTACATTGGTTACAAAATCCTTTTGGGGTGCCCAGCTGAAAACCATTCATGTAGGAAAATAGAATAATTAATCTAAAAGATAAATGTAAAATGAATGGATCAAGTAGAGAATATGTGCATTTTTTCTGATGAAAAATCAATCTTTCCTGTGACATTTGCATAGAAATGGCCTGAATATGTATATTTGGGAATATAATCCATACTGTTCAGCATGGAATGTTTTATTAATCATAGTTCTTAAAGACAGTGAACATGGGAGGGGATAGATCAGGAAATAAATAATACATACAACAGAAATGGCCCTGAGATGAGTGGCTCTTCCCTTTATAAATATTACAAGCTTCCCACAGTCCCCCAGGTAAGAAAACAGTATTCAACACGTTTAATGTTGAGCATCAACAAAAGAAGAGCATTTTAATTTAACATGGGAGGTAGTTCCAAATCTATCTTGGCTATCCTGAGAAGTGTATTACAGCTCTAATATAGTTATATAGCAAATTCTGGTATATTTTTATCCTTCATTACTGGAAACTGACTCATGCAGTAACAGCTTCATATCATATTATCAGGGATGAAATTATCTGACTTTGTATGAATCATTGATATCAAATTAAAAACTGACAGCAATGAATTTTGTACCATACTGCGACTTGATACAATAATGGTGCAAATAATATCTGAAATTAAGACCTAGTTCCCGCTCAGCAAAAGATGATTTCATAAGGGGTGGAGAATACTTTTTAATTCCTGTATTCTTCTTTGGAAAACTGTGGTGGGTTGACCTTGGCTGGATGCCAGGTGCTCACCAAGCTGCTCTATCGCTCCCTTCCTCAGCAGGACAGGGAAGGGAGAAAATAAGATGGAAAAACCCCTTGTGGGTCAAGATAAGGACCCACAAGTTTAATGAAGCAGCAGCAAAAGTTGTGTGCACAGAAGAGAAGGAAAACAAAATATGCTATTCTCTACTTCCCATCAGCAGGCGATGTTTGGCCACTTCCCGGGAAGCAGGGCTGCAGTACACGTAGCAGTTGCTCCCCACCCCCCACTTCCTCTTAGCTTTTAAATCTGAGCAGCAGTCATACGGTATGGAATATCCCACTGGTCACTTTGGGTCAGCTGTCCTGGCTCTGTCCCCTCCCAAGACCTTGCCCACCCCCAGCCTATGGGTGAGGGCCAGGGGGACGGTTGGAGAGACAGCCTTGGTGCTGTGCAAGCGCTGCTGGGCAGTAGCCACACACTGGTGTGTTACCTTCACCTTTCTAGCTACTGATGTGTTTTGGTATTGGGTCTGGCTGAGCCTCGTAGCAGCCCCCACAGCGCTGTGGGACTGCTACGAGGCTCAGCCAGACCCAATACCAAAACACATCCCTTTTCCAAATAAATGCTTTTTTGAACATAAACACATTTATTTAAATTAAGTCAAAAGCAAAGTGTGCAAAAATGTTGGAGAGCCCCGATGTGGTCCCAACTCTCCCCCCACTGACACTGTAGGGTCAGTGCCTAATTGAGGTGTTCTGAATCATGCTGCCAGGGTCTTGAATGTACATTTAAGCATTGCAGTAACATCTAGAGTAGCTGGCCTAAATCTCTTCCCCAGAGGCTAGCACTAATTGTGTGAACATAAGAACACTGTTATTGGGTCAGGGCAAAAATCCAGCTAGCTCCTTCTCCAAAACTGACCAACATCAGATGCATAGGGAGGCATGTAAGAACAGGGCAACATATGGTGACATCTCCCTGGTACACTCCTTTGCCAGCAGTGACTTATGCCTCTGGGTCTTCCTGAATGAAAGGTGATGCCTTTGCATTTAATAGAATCCTGTCAATTTTATTTCATTAATTTGTCTCATCACTTTTGAATCCAGATAAGCTTTAGGCATCCATGATGTCTTGTAGCAGCCACACATATAAGAACATAACTCTATGGCTTGATCTTAATCTGTTACTTGCTAGTTTCATTTGATGGTGTTAGCATAGATGAGATAGTTTCTATTCATTTCACCCACTCTGTGTTACTGCTCTTTTATAGCCATCTGTCGTATCCTTTCCTCAGTGACTTCTCCAAAATGAGGAGTGTTATTACCTTTAGCTTTTCACTATCATTGTCCCTCTTATTGTCCATCTCTGTATCTTTCCCAGTACTCTGTGTTCTTTTGGAGACAAGGGAACACCGAACTGTATTAAAGACACCTGAGGGATTTAAACAGTGGCATTACAATATTTTCCATTTTGTTTTCTATTCCTTTACAAGTAATTCTTAATTCTGCCTGCTTTTGGCATCCATTAAATACTGAGCTAATAGTTTCATAGAGCTACCTGCTGTAACTTCACTATCTCTTTCCAGAACAGTAATAGCTGGTTCAGAATCTGTCACTGTGAAAGCAAGATCTCTTTGAATGCATAGTGAAGATTTCTCTCCCACAACTCTGCTTGCCTGTCACATCATTTTTACTAGTGAAGCAAAACATGGACAGAACTGCTTTTGCAGCAGACACAGCCCTACAGATTATAAGATAAATATCTTCTCTCAGTGGCAGGGTCTGTTCCTTTGGAGCCTGAAGAGTCAGAGAGGAAGATCCAAAATGAACTTTTTGCATCTGAAACAAAGTATGTCAAATGACTGAATGCACCTTTGTGGCAGAGAGATGGGAAAGGTAAACAAGGAGGAGCTGCTAAATCATTGAGATCTAGAGAACAGTAGCCTATCCATAGCTATTGTATCAAAGGAACAGGGAGTCACCAGAGGAGAAGGGGCAGAGGTAGCCTGTTTAGACTTGCTGAACCAAGAGAAAGAGGCAGAGCACTGAAAATGTGTTCTTACCGTTACTCTACATTCTCACAAAGGGAAGCTGTACATATTGCTAGTCTGATCCTGGAGACCTTACAAAGTGGGAGAGGTATTGCAAGTGTGGAGCTGCATGTGGCATGACGAAGCCACTCTTCTCTTGCCAGCACAAGCCTGTTATTCAGGTGTAATGACTTTCTTTAGATATGTTGATCAGATATGAAATATGAGCATCTTCTAAATACAAAGAGAGGGTGAGGAAGCCTTTTATGGCACAAGACAAAAGAACATTTGATGAGGGTGGTACAGACTGTTACCGGGACAGCTTATCCATGATAAGGGTAGAGGGTGATTTCACAATGATATTCCTGGGAAGATTTACAATATATTTACTCGGTGGAGTATTGAAAACTGTCACTGGAAGTGATCTCCCAACCTCCAGGCAGGTCTTTTTCACCTAAATTCCACAACTAAAGAATTTTAGTATCTAAAATTCCACAACTGAAGAATTTAGTACCAAGAAATTCAGCCCACATGTCTTTGTACAGGTTCAGTTTCAAATTAAGACATTTAAACAAAGGCATAGACATATGTGCTTAGCTCATACTATAGTCATAGTGGAGGATAGTGAATGATCCCTGTCAGTGACCAAGTAGGTACATGCTGAAGCTACCCAAATATAGGCACATGGTGCCATATGAGATGCCCTCAAGTGTTCACGACACCATCACTGGACTGGCAGATTTGACAGGGACTTCTGGGAACTAGCTGGAGGCCAGGTAAGATACTCTTCGGTGCCTAAAATAAATCCTCCACCATACGCTTAGGATATTGAATCCCAGTCTTAAACCATATGGTGTGAGGAGATTGGATAACGACAGTGTATCATTCAAATGCTTGAAGAGATCTGTTGAATCACAACTGAGGTGTGTTCATTTTCCTGCTTGGCCACTAGTCACCACTCCTCAGGCCTTGGATCTAATGTAGGTCCTGTGTGTTGTATCTACCAACCTTGGGTGAATGTTTTGCATAGAATCATTTTGATTGGAAAAGCAATTCAAGGTCATCCATTCCAACTATTAACCCAACGCTGCGAAGTCCACCACTAAACCATGTCCTTAAGCACTGCGTCTATGCAGTTTTTAAACACCTCCAGGGATGGTGATTCCACCACCTCCTGGGACAGTGTGTTCCAATGCTTGGCCACCCTTTCAGTGAATAAATTCTTCCTGATATTCGATATAAACCTCCCTTGGTGCAACTTGAGGCCGTTTCCTCTTGTTCTGTCGCTTGTTATCTGGAGGAAGAGACCAACCCCTACCTAGGCATGTATTAGTCTTTCTCAAATGGTGTTTTGTGCCTGTGTGCAGGAAACTGAATTGCACCCCTAGTCACTTGTCAGAGGAATCTCCCCCAAAATCCAATGACTGTATTGACTGTGTCTCTATTGATTATGTGGCAACTTAGACACATAGCTCACCTGCTGGCACATTCCTTTAGACATCTGTATTTGATGTCTTCATTTTGCACTGAATCCACCCCTCTGGTCTGTCTTTCTGCATATCAGTGTTTTCTTTTTACTGCTTTTTGAAGGTGACTTCCTTTTACACCAGTGACACAACTGCAGCATACACATTACTTCTCTGCAGAGAACGGCATTCACAGCAGTGTATGTATTGTGATGTTAGCCTTAAATTTAGTCTGAGATAGGAGGCACATCTCAGCTATAGCTGATGTTCAACAGCTAATTCTGCATAACTCAGTAGACAGAAAAAACATGCTGCATATGGGCTTCTGCCAGCTTCTGGAAGATGGCACACACACACATGCACATTGAGTAAACCCACATGCTGCTGACATTCTGCCAATTCAGTTTTGAGATCCCGTCTTCCCGCAACTTTTCTTAAATTATAACATGCTGCTCAGAGAGTCAGATGCAGGTTTATACATTACGGTGACCCTGTCTGGCAAGATCAGGACTTTTAGGGCATGCAACACATCAGTGTGTGGTCTTGGCAGCCTTCATCTGATGGTATTTCCAAGGACCCTCCAGCAGACTTGAGAGCTGGATCCTTCCAGGAGAGTTTTCCTTGCAAATCCAGGGCTGGGCACGAGGAGGGAGGTAGAGTTTACATTTTTATGAGTCCTGTTAGCACTGGTTAGGTTTTCTATTATTTCATCAATCCTTTCAGAATCCCTTTCTCTATCCTTTCTTTTTCAGTTCCATCAGCACACGAAATAGCAGGATGCTAAATGGGTGCCTTGGGTCTGGGCTGGTTTCTTTTTCTTCCTCCTCTCCTGTTTATCTCTCTAATGTTGACACTAATCTAGTGCAAGTAGTTGCTTCATTTACACACATAAAAAATTATCAGATTGTGAATTAGGTAGAAAAGTAGGGATATTGTTCAGAAAATTACCTTCTATTTCAGCAGCTCTGTTGACTCCCACATTTACTGTGGATTAAAATTCATGCTACCCGGAAAGGCAATTTTCTTTTTTAGTCTTGTGACTCTTCCTGCTAATAACAAACATATTCAGATGTATGCTGAAAAGCAAACCGAACACTCAACTTACTCCAAGTTGCTTGTTTGGAACGAGTGCCTTCCCAAAATTTGTCGAGAAGAAAAATAGTTTTCTTATTGCCAAATCTGAAGTAGCTGTTCTACTTTTTTGCAGGGTTTCTGCTTATGAAGATTTTCTTGTAGGTACATTCCTCTGAATAATTGTCTATTTTAGGTTCAAAAAGGAAAAACAGACAAAATCCCCTAGAGGTCTGCTTAGACAAACTGAGCTGGTTGTGCACAGTACCTAGCACCAT
Organism: Falco peregrinus; assembly: GCF_023634155.1. Taxonomy (NCBI): domain Eukaryota; kingdom Metazoa; phylum Chordata; class Aves; order Falconiformes; family Falconidae; genus Falco; species Falco peregrinus. The sequence goes on from NC_073727.1 coordinate 56,163,100, forward strand.
CAGAACATCCCAGTGAAAATACAAAGACTGATAAATATGAGCATCCCATCAAGGGCCTTATTAGTGACCCAGTCCAGAGCTGAAGGCAAGGGAAGACTTATGGTGTAAATTTTCTTCCAATGTGACAGATGCACAGGTGAGGTTTGGGGCAGACAGTATCTCAAGGATGCAGCAAATGTCATCTCCCCAAATCCAGTTGAGTGCATGGTATGCTGATGCTACCTTGTCACCCTACAGAGCCAGACCTCAGCCATGTCTTCACCTGTGTCTGTGTTCAGATACGGTGTTGCCTTGTTCTACACCACAGTAGGAGAGAAAAACTACAGCCCTGCAGTTTTTCTGGAGATGCAGATCTTCATACAGCAAATTCAAGAGAATAAGGGAAATTAGTACTTGTGTGTTTTAGCAAGGGATCAGTAAGTTGAATCTGCAACAGGGAAATCCAGTACCATGTGTGGTACCCAGTAACCCTTTTCACTCAAATCTGCTCCAGTTGTAATCCTGCCTGTATGTGCCTGTTGCATACAAGCTTGGCAGAGAGAGACAGAGAAGCACCACACAAAAGGAGAAACAGGGAAGATGCTGTTTGTGGGAATCATAACTCCCTATCTGTTTCTTACTTGAAGTTGTACAACTGGGAACACCCTATATTCAGGAGAGATATCCTGAGCTTTAAAAATGACATGAATAAATGTTTCACCTCTACTCATTTGCCTGGCTTTGTGTGCTCCTCAAGAATAACCACAAAAGGAAATGTTCCAAAAAGCATTGCTTATGAGGATTTCTCTGGGGTTCCAAGGTGTCTGATGCTCCCCAAAATGAGGATGCGTGATTAATTTTTGTTGCTAAGAAAAGCTATCCTTTTAACTTGCTTTTATTTTCTGGCAAGTCAGCTAAGGGGTAAAAAAAATAATAGAGCTGGTGGGATAAAGCCTCAGCAGAGTAAAATCCATTATATCTAAAAAGAAACATGGAAAGATCAAAGAGGGAGCTAAATGTGTCCTGAAGTACTTCAAAAGGTGGCTCACTTAGGAAGTATTGATCATCTCAGGATAGAAGTGGAAAATTGGCCAGCTGTTGTAGAGATGGAAAAGCAGCAAGTCTTTTAGTCTATATGTAGGTTTATGTGCTGATAAACATTATAGCTATTTGCAGCTATGGAAATTAGGGTATGAGTTAGACATTACCTTACCAGTGGTGTTTTCAATTGCAATCCATTTCATTCCGAGTTGAAGATTTTAGCTCTGTTAGTGTTCCTAAATACAGAGTTCCTTTGTTTTCTAATAAAGTACAGGTTTCTGCATTTCATTTATGCCAAAATTTGTAACAAGTTTAAAGAGAACAAGTTTCTGCTCTTGAATATGAAGGACAAAACTAGGACTGTAAGAGGTAACCAGTAAAACACAGTTTGTAAAAAACTGCAGGTTTTATATATATGTATATAGAGAGGTACATACATAAACACATAAAAATAACCAAGTATAAGTTGTATGTTATATATCTAATGTAATATTTGATATTTGATATATGATATAATGTAATTATACATAATATAGTGTAAGAGTATTTGCCCTGAATTAAAACAGAAGAAAAAAAGAAAAGAAAAAGAAAGGAAAAAAAAGTAAATTACAAAAAGAAGGGAAAAAAAAAAAAAAGGTGAGGAGCCTAGAGACCTGTCAGTTTGATTTTTCCCAGTGGAAAAATGGAATATTTGTTCACAAAATAAATTTAAATTAAAAAAAAAGTCAGTTTTGCAAGAAGGGCATGTTCTATCAGAAAATCCTCTGACTGAATGTTCCCAACTAGCTTCACTGACATTTTGTATCTGCTGTGGAGGCAGCATAAAAGAAGTGCAAAACATGCACTCTCTGATGATATGAGAGTCTATGGCTGGGAATTTAAGGCATTGCTCAAGTACTGCTAGTACTTGCTACCTTTTTAATGGTCTATGTGTTTGTTCTGCCCCTTATTTTTAAATTTACCACACTCCACAGCATGTATGAATACACCTCTCTATCTCCCACTTAAAGGTGTGACTGACACTGTGGAAACTGTATGATTTGGACAAACAAAACCCAGTTTAAACAGGATCAGGAAGCCAGAAGAGGAGCCACTGTCAAGGGGATGATAAGGACTCCCAAAGACCACGCAGAGGCTAAACTTCCACAAATGGAAACATGAAGCCCTGACACAAAAGTATCCAAGAAAAAAAGTCTGATAGTCTAAGAGAAGAGTGTGCACAAGAGTTTCTATGCAAAGGTGTCTGGTTAATGCATAAAATAAATAAGATGACCTGTTTAAGGCTTTTGTGCTGTGTACTTCCAAACATGAGCTTGAGCAATCGTAAGAATAGGCTGAGTGACTTCAGTGAGTGGAATATTGCTTCTGACCTGAGCAGCAGCTTGAGGAGATTCTTTAAAAAAAAAAAGATTTTTTGCACTTTAGAAGACTATTTGAAGTGATGCATTTGGATTATCTGGTTAAGTAAATATGGGGTTTCTATGTCAAGCATTCATAAATATTCTCTTTCTCTTTTATCTTTTAATACACTTTCTTTTATATAGAACCCAGAGTAAAATCAAAAATGTCAGAAGAATTACTTTTATTTTTTAGCACTGAAAGTAAAGATAAACTCAGGTCCCATTTACTTTAACAAAACATGGAAGCCAATTTTTTGTCTTAGATAAGTACATGAAATGCTCATGATTTTTCAGGTGCATGCCCTTGACTGCAGAGTTAACCCAGTAATATTAATGAGAAAAGAATGAACACAGTGCCAATAGAAAAACCATAGCAGCTTTAGCCATTTAATGTAAGCAAGAAAGAGCACAATCCTGATCCCAGTGGAGTTAATGGATTTTTACAGGATTAGGTTCTTAATTCCAATGGAGCTGAATGAGCAAGAAAGACATGATGCACTTTGGGCTGTCTTGATGACATTAGTAGTCATCCCTGTGGAGATGGTGTGTACATATATTTTTGATATATATACACACAAACACACACATATACATAAACACATGTGTGTGTGTGTGTGTGTGTGTGTGTACTTACAGAAAGAATCCCTTTGGTGAGAACTAGGAACTTTATTCTTCTCTCTGCAAATATTTGGTAAGATAGAATCTAATCTGAAAACTCTCAGGCAGCTCCTTGGTTTGGATATTCCATATATATAGCTTTGACAGTTTAAATGGGAAATTTTTGGTTTATAATATGTGGCATTTTAAAAAGATTAAAGCTTTCCACAACAGCTTTATTAAGAAAATAACCAGTGGCAAGTGTTGAGCTACTTTTTAATGTTTCCCATAATAATGTCATTAAAGCAATATTTAATTAAAATCCAGTTAGTGTATGATGATAAAACACTATTTTCAATACTAAATTTAGATTATTACTTTTCCAAGTTTCTTTTTAGCATGAAGGCAGTTAGAGTCAGCATGCTGTTCTACAGTGGAAAAGAATTCTTTTTTTTTTTTTCACTTTAGAAGACTAATTTTTTGAAGTGATGGATTTGGATTATCTGGTTCAGAAAATGTGAGGTTTATATGTTAAACATTCACCAATATTTTCTTTTGCTTTTAAAAGTCTTTAAATTTCAAACTAAAATTAGGCAGCAACAGACCTGAAGTTTTGTGGCTGTGGGAAGAAACTTCTCATATTCAGGACAATGTGTTTAGCATCTTTCAGGTCTATAAAATGGTAATTCTGCTAGCCATTGTTGTTATTTATTATGTTTTATTGCATTTCACACAGCCTCATGAGCCCATTCTGATAGAGTTATGTACTGCTGGAAGACAGTCTACCTTTGGAAAGGCTCGTATTCTAAATAGCACAATAAATGAAATCAACATACAGGGAATTTGAGCAGAGGAATAACATGCAGAAAACTAAATTTATAGGCTCAGTATTATGTTGATCATGTGAGACAGAAAAACTGAGTGCTGACCTCTATTTTCCAGAATGTTTCTGGATTTTGCATAAAAAAGCAATTGTCTAAAAACTGTAAACATCCCAGGGAAGAAATGTTTTCCTCATGTTTGCAGGTGAATGTCCTGCTAAACAAGGTACAGTGCTGCTCTTGCTCTCTCCTTTTGTCTCAGGACAAAGGTGTTACCTCCTGTTCTTCACTTTTCTTTTCAAATACGGTCTTTAGCTTTTATATTTCCTATTTTCAGTCTCAGAGAGAGAAAGGCATTCCAATACAGGGAATAGCCACACCAAAAAGGAGAGAGTCAACAGGAGGCAGACAGCACAACCCCAGAGGAAAGCTTGGTCAGCTCCTTCCCCTCTGCCTGTGCAGTAAGGTGCATTGTAACTGAATTCAAACAGGCATCTATCAATATGGTTTTCTTAAAGATGCCTGGCGGAATCATACACAATACCTCTCTCTGAATAATGCATTCCTACTCAAAAAAGCCTGGATGTCTTTTCTGGAGAGAGGCAATTCAGCAGATTTAGTTACACTTTCTACATTCCACTTCTCCATTAAGATAACAAGGGAACACGCTTTCACGATTTACAGTTTTCCAATGATCTATATGAACTATTGGTCTACACTTCAGCTTTAGTTTTCTTCATCCTCAATCGGCCAGTGTGAAATCTGCAAACTTTCTACAATCACATCTCATTTGTCAGTCTCTGTCCCATGCTGGAGAGTTCGATGGCTGGTTTCTGCTGCCCCAGAAGCCCTTCACAGCTCTAACTGTGCTGGTGCAGCTAAAGGTGATGTGATCTATCAAGGACACATGTTACATACGCTATTCCCATTATATGGCTGTCAGGTCTGAAAAACTTTAGCTGCAACTCATCTATGTATTAAGTCACTGGCAGATGCCAGCAGGAGGTCTGGAAGCTCTGCTGAACTTCTAAGCAGGAGGTCAGCCTGTCTGTGTTCACTGCTTTTTTAGGACTTATTCAAATGCCATTGCTTCCTTTACCTTCTTTTTTTCTTCTCATTAGAAATCATTGAGGAAACAACCTCAATAGAAAACTACTAGTGTCATTTGGTATCGCCTAGAAAAAATGTAACATATAAGTAAAATGATTGACCATTGTATAAAAGTCACAGAATCAAAAAATGGTTGAGGCTGGAAAGGACCTCTTGAGGTCTTCTGCTCTTGAGATCCACTCCTTCCTGCTCAACCACAGTAAACAAGAGCAAGCTGCCCAGCACTGTGTCCAGTCAGGTTTTCCCAACTCCAAAGATGTCTCCAAGGACAGAGACTGCACAATCTGTCTGGGCAACCTGTTCTAGCACTTGATCATGCTCACCATAATCAGAAAAAGTGCTTTCTTCTGTTCAGGTGGGATTTTCTGGTTTTTAATTTGTGCCCATTGTCTATTGTCCTGTCTGCAGGTACTACTGAGAAGGGTCTGAGTCACTTTACTTCATATCCTTCCCATTAGCTATTTAAACACATCAATAAGATCCCTCCTGAGCCTTCTTTTCTCCAGGCTGAACTATCCCAGCTCTCTCAGCCTCTCCTGATATGAAAGATGCACTGCTTTCTTAATAATCATTGTGTCCCTGTGATGGATTTGGTCCAATAATTCTGTATGTTTCTTGCACTGAGCAGCTCAGAACTGGACACAGCACTCCAGATGTAGCCTCTCCAGTGCTGAGCAGACGGGGTGGATCACCTCCATCAACCTGCTGGCAACACTCCTCCTAATGCAGCCCAGGAAGCTGTTGGTGTATTATTTTTTCTGCAGGGATGCACTGCTGGCTCATGGTCAGCTTGTTGCCCACCAGGACCTCAATCCCCTTCTCCACAGGCCTGCTTTCCAGCCAGCTGGCTTCCTGGGTACTGGTGCCTGAGATTATTTCTCCCAAGATGCAAAAGGACTAGTGGTTAGCCAACCATAACTTGGGAATACTCTCAGACTGAACAACTGAGATAATTTCGTTAACATTTTTCTTCATACTCAAGACCAGTGCAACTCCAGAAGTTACCACTTCTAATATTTTCAGTGATGGATCACCAAGGAGGTTCTGGAAATTTCCTACTAAAGATACCATGGTAGAATTCAAATTCGTCATCTACCTGGACTTGTGCAAAGCATTTGACACTGCCCCACACAACATGGTTGTCTCAAAATTGAAGAGACATGGATTTGACACTTGGACCACTGGGTGGATAAGGAATTAGCTGGATGGTTGCACTGAGACTTGTGGTCAACAGCTTGACGTCCAAGTGGAGACCAGTCATGAATGGCATTCCTCAGGGGTGGGTGCACCCTCAGCAGGTTTGCTGATGACACCAAGCTATGTGGTGCACCTGACATGTTGGAGGGAAGGGATGCCATCCAGAGGGACCTTAGAGAGGTGGGCCCGTGCGAACCTCATGAACTTTTACCAGGCCAAGTGCAAGGTCCTGCATGTGGATCAGGACAATCCCAAGCATGAATAGAGGTTGGGCAGTGAATGGATTGAGAGCAGCCCTGAGGAGATAGTCTTGTGGGTGTTGGTTGATAAGAAGCATAACTTGGCCCGGCAATGTACATTTGCAGTCCAGAAAGCCAACCGTGTCCTGGGCTGCATCAAAAGAAGCGCAACCAGCAGGTCAAAGTAAGTAACTCTCCTTCTCTACTTCACTATGGTGAGACCTCACCTGGAGTACTGCACCCAGCTCTGGGACCCTCAGCACAAGGAAGACATGGACCTTTTAAAGTAGGTCCAGAGGAGGGCCATGAACATAATCAGAGGGCTGGAACACCTCTCCTGTGAGGACAGGCTAAGAGAGTTGGGGTTGTTCAGCCAGCAGAAGAGAAGGCTCCAGGGAGATCTTACAGTAGCCTTCCAGTACCTAAAAGGGGCCTTCAAGAAAGCTGGAGGGGACTTTTTATAAGGGCAGGTGGTGATAGGACAAGTGGCAATGGCTTTAAACTGAAAGAGGGTGGATTCAGATTAGATTTAAGCACGAAATTCTTTCACTATGAGGATGTTGAGGCACTGGCACAGGCTGCCCAGAGAAGTTGTGAATTCCCCATCCCTGGCAGTGTTCAAGGTCATATTAGATGGGGCTTTGAGCAACCTGGTCTAGTGGAAAGTGTCCCTGCCCATGGCAGCAGGGCTGGAACTAGGTGATCTTTAAGGTCCCTTCCAGCCCCAACCCATTCTGTAGAACCATTCTATGCTTCTATTCCAGATAACTACACAGTAAATGTATCAAATTAATATAACTCAAATTAAAAAAGTGTTTGTTAGTTCTGCATGATGGTTAGGTGGATTGTGAATGATTTTTCCTACATCTCCAAGACACTGACCCACAATAACTGTTCTCTTTTAAGATCTTGATGCAGGGATTTTTCTTTCTGCTTTGCGTACTACTTACCAGTTTTGATATTGGTATTATTTGTACTCCTGGAAAAGTAGTTGTGTAGATGAAATGCAAGTAGGAAGAAAAGACACATGCTTCATTCTCTTCTCATGCCAGTATAGTATTATTCATTTCAATGGATTTTGTTCTGAGCCACTGCAGTTTAAATAAGAGTTAAAAGAAATGTGTAATCTATCTAAAGTGTGGTAAACTGGTATATGGTGTTTGATGCCATGAATACAGACAGGAAAAAGAGTTGAAAATTGTAAACTTTTTGGAAAAGGCATTGTATCTTCCTTTAATTTGTGTAGACTTTTATTTGTTTCTGATGGGAGGTTAAGCTATGTAAGGAATGCAGTAGTGGGCTCTAAATCACCTTTCAGGAAGCCTATTGACTGTTGTTCTTAGAGTAGTTGGTAATTTACTTCCTTGTCTTCAGGTGGATTGGTAGTTCAGTGCTGCAGCTCTTGATTTGCTCTTCCTTGCAAGAAAGAGCAAGAAGTATAAAGAAGGAGTCTCTGGCAAGCAGTTCACTGCTGTTCTAGTTCTTTGTGTCTTATTGTTAGCAAAAGTAGCATGACCTTACATAATGTGACACATGATAGAAGTAATGTGACAAGACATATCAGACAGGCGGTGCTGCACATGAGATATATGACACATCTCATCTGAAACAAACATTGCACTTAGCAAAGATAGTACTTTAAAAGGCACTCTTCTCTCTACCCTTCAGACTGTTGATATAAGGGTTATTACAGAGACTAAACCTCCGTCCTGAATAACACCAGAAGTCCAACAGATTGCTGAAGCTAATGTTTAAAATTAGAAGATTAAGATTAGAGATAAAACTAAACACAACTCTGTTAAACTGTGTGGTCTGAAGGAGAAGATGGTAGGATTTTTCTCCCCATTGACTGTCAGATCAATTATACAACTAATAGCACAAGGCAACAGCTGTCAATTGGAAATAACAGAAGTGAGATTTCATTACTTTGGGTCATTGTGGTTGGAAAACACTTGCAAAACCTGGAGTTCTGTGAATTGGTAAAGAAACACATGGGAAATTTTACCACATATTGTACTACATGCTTATCAACCATAGTTAAAATTTGTTCAAAGTTTATTAATGTATATTTGCAAAGATGCTGTAGTCTCAGTTTTTAGCACAAGCACAATAGATAACTAAATAAAGTACAATAAATAGATTGATATTACATGAGACCAAGCTCCAGTGATTAGCTCTTGCACTACTGCATAGAAGCTCCCATGCTTGAGAAGAATGCTAAGATAGAGGAATTCTTTTGTGTCACCTTACATATATGTGACCATCTTTTTCTAAAGAGTGGCAAGAACTTTCTAATAATGAATACATGAAAATTCAAAACATGCTTGGTTATTGAAAATGCCATATTATTTATTCCTGCTTGATGGACAGGTGAGCTGGGGCTCAAGGAGACTAAATAAACTGCAGGTGTCATAGAGAATTGGTGACTAAGTCCAGCGTGCTTCCACGCTGGCTTCCACTTAGGTCAGATCACAGAGATGAAAACAAGGGCAGATATGCTGGGCGGGCAAGGGGGCTATGTGAATTGCTCAATCCTTAATATTGCATTTTGGACATCTGCTTTGTACCTGTTAGGACTGTAGCTAAATGAGTTGGCTGCTGAATAGGCCATGGCCTGAGGTTCAGTTAACTGAACAGGACATGGAAAACTAGTGGATGTGACATGAGGAATCACTGGATGTGACAGATAATGAAAGAGTCTGACAAAAGTTACAGATGGATCCATGAGGAATAAATGGACTTCATGTGTACTTAAGGGGGAGTTACGTGAGAAAGAGCTAGACTTCACATAGACTTGGAGACCCTTGGGGACCCTTTGGTGAGCAGCACATTGCAAGGGGAACCCTTGAAAGCACCTTGGTTAATATATCATTAATACCATATATGGCTCTGATTACCTAGGTAAAAGTATCAGAAACACCAAATTTAAACATAGCTGTAAGGAAACACATGAGCAAGCAAAGTAATTAGTGTATCTGGGAGGAGAATAGCACAGAGATAGGGAGGTGCAAGGACAGTGAAAAAGAGGATCAAGAAATAAGAAAAGGGACGATACAGTATGTAAACCATGTGACCGATGCTGTCCAGGGGTCCCTGCAGGCAGCCCTACACTTGGTCATCGCAGCCTAAACCATGACAATGAATCAAATCTGGTTTTCTGGCAATGCCATTCAAATCAAACCTGCTTCTGCCACCAAGAGGACTTGGGTGATCCTTACCAAACTGGGTGCTTTCCCCAGCTGGTAGGCAAACACCGAGATGGATGTATCCAACTTCCTGATACCACTACGTTATATGTATATATACAGTATATATGCCCCTACAGCTGATCTTCATATCAAAAGTTTTATTTCTTCTTCTCAGGTGAAAAGTCCTTTAGTTCATTCCTTTCTTTCAGGTAAGATTCCTTTGTGCTCCATGAACCCTTTTATGCTTCCTTTTAGTTTACAGTTTTCTGACATATACTTGATTATAAATTCTCTTGTTTAGGCCTCTCTTAATCTAGCAAAACACACTTCTGCTCATAAACCAGTCTTTTCTTCTGTCGTCATTTCTAGTGTGCTTTTCCATGTGGCTGTTTTATGACCAATTTTCACATTGTACAAGAACCCATAAAGCGAGGTTGGTAGTTTCTCATTGCTTCACTGCAAATGGCTTTTTATTGCTCTGGATGAGACATTGGTCTGGATTTGAGAGATATGGATATGAGTTCTGGCCATAAATGAAAGTGGTTGCACTAATGTTTTTCTCAGTGGGTTCATTTCTGGTTCACCTGGTGCTTTGAATGATATCAAGCACATCAGCTCACCTTCTGATCCGGGTTTGCCTCCCTTGTTTGTAGACAGGGATGTGAAGCTTTCTTTGAGGAATGTTTTGTGATTTAAGGGGTGAGAATAAGATGAGAACAAGGCATGTAGTGGTATGTGTTGCTTTATTTATTGCTATTTATTTTTCCCATTATGAGTGGAAAAGTTTTGGGCAAAAATGGGGGAGAGCTCTTTATGAGTTAATATTTGACAGTTCCTTACCAAATGGACCTCATAAGGAGACTTTTATCGGGTGCCAGCACTGTTCAGATAACGTTTCAAAATGCAAACATTTTAGAAGAGGGATTATCCAGAGAAATCATTCTAGTTGGATTAAAAGATTTACAAAGGAAGAAAATTGAACAGCAAGAAACACATGAAGCTATTATTTTCTTTTCAAATGTGCTGCTGTTATCACTGGTTTGGCAAACTCCTGTGGGTCACATCCTGAGTACAGGACAGTACTCCAAAACACCTCTACTATTAGTCAGTCTTCTGCATGATATACCTTTCCAGTTTTTTTGTTATTTCTTTCCCTGGTTTTAAATGGTAAAATTTCACTGATTTAAGGGAATCAGTGAAGATGATGCTGTTTTACATCAAAAAAAGCGAGCAGAAAATTGGACTGTTGACTTACATTCCTTATATTAGCTCCCTACTTTTGCTCAAGAAAATATGTACTAAGTGAGAGCACATAATATTTTGTTATCTCTATACAATAAAAAAAAATAATTCTGGTATGTACCAGACTGTATTGCCATTTTTATTAACAGCTTGAGCCAGTTGTCCAATTCTAATAGTATATGATATGTTTCTTTTGTGTGTGTGTGTGTGTTCTTTCTTTCCCTTCTTTACTTTTTACATATTCTCTTGAAGATGATTTTGCATACTTTTGTTATGTTTGTTGCGAGAATCAGTGGAGTTAAGGTAAAGAAAAAAAGTAAAAATAGAAGTAAGAATATAGTTTTCAACTGGTATAGAAAGGTAATTAAACTATACTGCCTTAAATTATAGCTCTAGGTAATTTATCTAAGCTAAACTCTCAATAAACAAGAAGAGAAGAGAAAACCATGCTTCACTTTTGCGTACTCAAGGCATAAAGGCTGTGACTGGGCAGTCCTTACCAGAACACAATATTGATTATAGCATCTGTTTTCACATGAGTTCTGCTCTTCACTGAAGAACTCATTTACCTGCATGCTAATTCAGATGCAATGACCTCCAGGAACACCTTAACCAGAGAGATATTTCCAACGTGAATGCACAATAGCGTGGGTAGCTTTGGACTTGGCTTCGTTTGCTCTTGACATAAATGTCACATCGAAGCACCATCTCTCTTCCTGAATCTTGGGAACCAGGGGTTATTTAGCCTGACAGTTGGCAGCCAGATTCACTGTCTCAGAAGTCGTCGTGGAGTGGTGGCTTTTATTCTTTCTTTTTATACAGCTTCCTTCTTGATTCTTTTTTTCTTAGCTATATGGTATTCTGTCATTTGAAAACTGAATGACACATTAATTTCAAGCACTAATGGGAAACTTTCAACTTGAAATCTAGTCAATTTAAAGGAAGTTAAATGCAGTTTCTGCCAATGCATTTACCTAGAGACATCCTGCCAATGTTATATTTTTGCATTCACGTTTTCCTATCTTTAAAACTTATTTCTTTTTCTCTGTTGCTGTGTGAAAGACAAAGTCACTGGAGGATGATAGTGACAGAATGAGTGACTATACAAAAGGTGCCCACAGAACTGTCTCTGAACCATAAAGAGCAAGTTGAAAATTTGGCACATTTTTTCTTTTCCAGAGGAACTTCACATAACTTGCAAATAGACATTTATTTTCGAAGAACACCCACCATTTTTGAAGAATTTGTTACAGAATTTAAATCAAACTTTGTCTTTTTAACAAAAAGATATTAAAAAAAAATATCTGTAAAAACACAGCTGCAACAGAAAATATCTGATCAGCCTTGGTACAAAAGGTCTTTGCCAAGTGTATGGATGAGAGAAAGAAAGGCAGAATTCCTAATCTTTTCCAATGCCTGACAGTAAAAGATATTACTTTTTATAATGGTGGTTAAAACATTTTTGGAATGAAATATGATTTTTATGTTAACAGTTTCCCTTTAATTAATTAAGCATAACATATTACCTCTGGCTGGATAGTGCTGACTGCAGCTGAGAACAAATTAGTTCCTACCTTCTGAGATATATTCCTGCTATTTACATGGTTTTGAAGCCATGAGTTCTTCTGCTTTTTCAGTGCAGAGAATTTAGGAGCTACCACCCAAGCACTAACCTAAGGTGTGCTTCACAGATTAATACTTCTTTTGGGGGACTCATTTAAGCCAGCAATCATACACTACTCACAGATGTGCAGGTTTTTTCTAGTCTGTCCTGACTTGATTTCCAATGTGGTCATAAAGTCGCCTCTTCTCAAAAAGGAGGGAATACTGCAGTGGTAGTCAAGAGTCACAATCTTTATCATAGGTAATGGAATGAAGGTTACATGTCCCAGGACAAATGCAAAGACCTAGAATTTATTTTAGGTTTTATTCTTTTTAGGAGACAATGCCTACAAGAATCCAAGCTGAGATGTCACTGCATTGGGCACCTTCTGGCAAGCTGAACTTGCTCCCTGCAGCTCTCTGTTCTTTTAAAACTGACCTGTGCAAATTAAGATATATCAGTGTAATTCTTTAAATGTAACCAAAACTCTTTTTCTTTTCTCAGATTTTCTGCAATTCAAACTGGGATAAACTGTCCAAAAATAAAGCACAGCTCCTTTCTAGTGTTTGTCTATCTAGCCAGTATAGATACAGAGATGGTAAGATCATGGATCTTGCCAGTTTAAGCCCCAAAGCACTAGATGATTAAATCTATAAAGAGAAAATAAGTTAACAGAAAGAAGTGTATATGCATAAGTTAGTAGTGACATCAGTCCTAAATCTAGTGACCTCAAGACATACTGCAATAAATCAGTAATTCAAGTTTATCCACTTTTTTTGTTTCTATTTCAGACACATGAGGTATTCTCTGTCCTACGTCATTTTCCCTCTGAGAATGAAGAGAGCATATTCACTGAAACTACAAAGACTCAGATCATGGGCAATTTACTTGCCAACAACGATGTCCTCCAGCTAATAAGTACTCTAACATATTTGGATGATTTATCCCTCACATGACAATAAACATTTAATGCAGAAAGATGTGGGGAATTCAGGTAGCTTTATTTTCACTGGCTTACGAACCTTTTGTTGCTTTGGCTTTCTTGCTTTTTAAATATATCCAGCCACTACTTACCATATATCAGCAGCTATCTCATTATCAAAGCTTTTCTAGCTCAGGATAATGAGATTGTGCTTTTGCTTTATTTTCTTGGTTCCTCTGACAATGAGCATAGGCAAGAACAGCCAATTTTTGCTTTCCATATTTTTTTTCAACTTCACTGAGGAAAATATAGCAGTCTGAAAATGGAAATCTTTGTCAGGTCAAAATTTGTGTGGAAACATATGACATTTCTTATGAGCAACTTAAATATAGGCAGAGTGGCTTTCAGCAGAAGAAGAACCTGGGCTAGGCAACCAAACAAAGGGCTTGACATTAAGGGAAGGCATAAATCTGTCTCACTGGATCACATCAATATGCAACGCGCTCTGTGTCAGGAGGTGGTGAGAAAATGAGAGAAACTTTACCGAATTTTAGACAGCAACTATCTCCCTCAAGGGCACAATGTACACCATAAGCTATAAAATTTTTGGACGTTGTCAGCACTTCTAATTTGAGAAAATTATGACTTTTAGTCCACAATTGTTTTTTCTCGATTGTCTTTTGAAATGTTTGCTAAAGCTAATAAAACAACTCCCCAGACAGAGAGAAGGAAAAGTCTACAAAATTAAACATTTGTATGACTGATACAGATTGCTTTTCATACAATTGCATTTTTCAAGATTCTCGATTTGCATTCAAGTTTTCATTAGATTTTTCAAAAGTCCTAATGAAGAAAAAATGTGTTTTTTAAAGTTTTACTCTGCTTTTCTTTAAATCCCATCTCCCTTAGTTTGACCTCTTCTTATTTCTCTTAATTGCCTCAAAACTTTGCATCAAAATTTGTCTTTTAGCCAGTTGTAAGCAAGACTTACATTGGTGAAATGACTATGTTCATTTCACATTACATAATCCAAAATCTGTGGTAGGTCTGGACTTCTTACGATTCCCAAACGTAGTGTGCAAATCTTATTGAAAAAATCAAAGAAGATCCACAATTTTCTCAGCCTCCTTCAAGTGGGAATGTCAAGGAAACAGCTTATGTTTTGGGCTGGGTTACTGGCTGGGTCATAGAAAACTAGAGATCTGAAATAAGGTAAAATGTACTCTCAGCAAAATATTAGAATCCTTAACATTAATCGTATCTGCTTAGAGCACATGTATTGTTTGTCCAGACCCAGCTATAACTTTCTGCCAAGGAGTTTTGTGGCTATTTTTGGTCTTCTCTAAAGGCCAAAGGTGTGGTAGCCATTGCAACAACAGCCATCTTCACTTTGCCTGAGAATGCCATCAAGCCCACCAAATGTGTACAGCAGCTGGTTCTGAAAGGGGTGGGAGGATCATATTTAACCAATTGAAAGATCACTTCTCTTTGCCTGACATCCATCTGCTTTTAACTGTGCTTTGACTTTTTAAACAAATACTGTTTTGCTCTACCTATTGGGCTTTCTATCAATCATGTATACGTGGTCAGCTTAACAGTTGAATTCGATGATCTTAAAGGTCTTCTCTAACCTAAATAATTCTATGATTCTACAATTCTATGTCTATCTTCACATGTCATTGGGACCTTTTTTCTTCACCATATTGATCTACATCCTGACCATTTAATCTTTTTCTATTTTTGCTACAGGGCCTTTGACAAAAAATGTGTTGCTGACATTCTAGATGTGAGTTTCTGTTTCTAGCAAGAGGGTTTTTTTTCTATTAGTCATTCCTAAGGAAAGCCAATCCACAGTATTTTACAGCAGGGAAGTAGATTGCAAGAGTGGTGAGAAAGGTGAAAAGGCAGATGCTTTGTTAATATCATTTAACGTTTTCCTTATTGACAGAGATGGGGATTACCGTATACTGTTTGAGTTTCTGCAGAGGCCAAAGACCATTCAAATTACCCTTTGAATGACTTTCCAGTGTTAAGCTTGACCAGCTGCAGGGTTGACAGTTTTAAAGATGGTTTCTCATTCCCATCTGTGTATAATGGTGGTTTTATGCCTACATCTGCTTCAGATAATTTTTTGTTTACCATTTGTTTTTATGGACTGAATTTTATTAGAGATACAGTCTTCTTCCTGAAAATCTGTCTATCTTTTCCCCAGTGAGGCCAAAGCTGGTCTCTGGGCAATTCCAAGCCATCAGCCATATTGTGTTAGATTCTGTCATGTCATTCACAAGCCATTGTGTCTTTTACTTTGTGTCAGTCCTTTGCAAAAAGAGGGAAAAAGGCACATGAGAGAGATATGGCAGAGACTGCAGGGCTGCAGATGAGAGGGAGAGGCAATTCAAAAGTGGGAGCAACCATAAAGCTCATACTTCTTGCATGAAAGAGATAAGTAGGTGTAGAATACTGTACTGTATTTAAAGTCTTGCCTATGCTAAAAATGACCTGGTTGCTGTTCTCCTGCAGACACAGAAACCCAGCAGTACAGATTTCAGTGCTGGTACAGTTTATGTTTGTGATGCTTTGTATGGGACTAGGCAGAACAGTCAAACCAATGGAAAGTTTCATGGTGACTTCTGTCTCATACTATTTCCAAATGCAGAATTAGGACAAAATTGCCAGTTTTACCCTATTTCCAATATTATTCATTATTTTATGTTATTGATAATTTTTTTTATGATATGTCAATTCTCTAGCCCCTGGAACAATCTTTCATTTATACTATAAGTTCACTGTGGAAGATTCAGGAGCACTTACAGCAGTGAAGATTATAGATTAATGAATGATATAATCTTAATGTTATTTTTATTTTAATCCAAATTATGGAGTATTTCTCAGTTTCAGCTCTCCTTGATAAAACATAATTAATGTGAAAAATGCCAGTCCAGCTTCAGTCTCCCTAGGATTTATAATTAAAAAGCTGACTCATGGACTACACTAGTGCATTTACAGTAAGACAAATCAAGAGAAATTGAATTGGTAGTGATTTACATACTTTAAGTTTACAATGATATAAGTGAGAGCAAAAACTTGCCCAGATCCCTAATGTACTTTGATTTATGTAAGCCATGCAACACACTTATAAAGCTCTCTTTCTAAGTCATTTTAGTGATAAGGTATTGCATGACTTTCCTACAAAAGCCATAAATGTCCTTGAATTGACATTGAGGAGAGTTTGTAAAATGAAGAGGGAAGAATGCACCACTCTGAATTCAGTAGTGCTTTAGTTCAAAGTTAGAAGCGCATCATCAGTGACCATGCTGAGGGAGATGTTGCAGGTAGGTACCTTGACCTTTCTTAGTGCTAAGGGCTTTCCACCGGCAGTACTGCTGCCTGTTTGCCCATAGCAGCTCGGCACCCTTCACCCAAGCTGTCATGGCAGGGCTGTCCCAGAGTCTCTGTGGCATCATTTTCCTCTTGTCATTCTCCTGCCGCTTTTCTCCTGTCATTTTCCTCATGTCACTATTCTGGTGGCTGTGTGCCTGCATACATTGTTATGAGAAGTGTTTACCACTACCCTGAGAATCATCCCATCCTTGCCTCCTTTTCCATCTCTTTGGTCATAGCTTTTGAGTTTACCTTAAGGACCCTAGTAACACAGGACCATAAACCATAGTAGGCATTCAGCATGTAGCCACTGTTGCTAATGAAAATGTGCTTAAGCATCACAAGCAGGAATAACTGGGGTGGGGGTGGGGGGTGGGAGGCTTGAGCAGGTCCTGATTAAAACTATACTGTTACTGTGGAAAAATATTATTGGGATGCCAATTGCACTGGATGGGAACCCAGGGAAGGATGCTCATCTGGGAAGCACCATTGTTTCTCTTCTTTCTCCCCCCCTCCCCCTTTTTGATTTTTTTATTTTCTCCAGAACTACATTTCATCTTTAGAGCTGATGAACGACATCAAGTATGGAGCCTCCTAATAAGCCTCCATGAGTGTGAACTTATCTCAACCTAGTTTGTGCAACAGAGGCACTATAAAGCAAGAAGACTGAAAATAATAGCCTACCCAGTAAGACCATGCCTATACTAAGCAACACAGAAGTGCCTGGGACTGTTTCCTGGCCTTGAGGCCATCTGTCAGAACTGATCAGTGTCCACATAACTTCTTCCACCTGATCAGCATGGGTGCATCTGTTCTTCCTGTTGGGAACAGCCTTGGTGTGAGCTAACAGTGACTCAGATGCCCTCCAGTCCATCAGGCAGTAAATCAGCTAACTGTTCAGTGGACATCGAGGACTTGCTTCAGTTGTACATGCACACACCTGGTGCTAGCCGAGCTGCCTGTGAGTCCAAGATGTCCTCATGGGGCGGGCAGACAGCACAGGGGACCTATGAAGGCACCATCCCATCCCAGGCCAGGAAGGACACCTCAAAGCTTCTCAAATGACACCGGGTTCCTACCCATGAGCAATAGTATTCGGTGCTTGTAGCTGGTCAAGGGTAATTGTTTAGGATTTACTCATTGTCCTTTAACTCTCCACTGACCACACTGGGAGCTTAGAAAACTATGCTGTGACTCAGTTACAAACACAGACAGCCAGTGTTGGGCTAGCTTTGTTCTGGGGTAACCAAGAGATCTCCAGAGATGTGACAGGTATCATGAAGGATCTACAAGAGGTATGGTCCTTCTGGAGAAGCAGAAGAGAAAACACTGGGAAGCTAAAATGACACAAGACTTCTTTTTAGGTAATTAAACCTTCAAGTGCATGGGCAAACAAACTGAAGTGCCTTAATCTTGCTTTGAATCCTGCCTTTGGGCACTATGATGAGTGACTACAAAAACCTTTAAATATAGTGAGTGCTTTCTGGCATTCTGCAGCGTAAGATGATATTCTGCATGAGTAATACTGGTATAAATGACCTTAAATTCAAACAAAACAAACGAGAGAAGTTGTACATTAATTAACAAACTAAAGTTGGATAAAGTCTGGTTGTGATAGACTTCCATCTGCTTTAATATTTCATTCTGTGTACTAACTTCACATCATGAGCACATGGATAAAGGTATTACAGTCTAAATAAACAAAGCAAGAAAAGCTTTTTGAAAAATCTTTATCTTTTAATAGTTCTTGATATTTTGTTCCATTAAGCTTTGCTACTAAATTAAAACAAACTGCCTCAAATTAGGACTCATACCTAGGGTTATTATTGTATACCTTAAAACTCTGACCATATAGCTGATAGCAGATCAATAATTTCATAATTACTTTTTTCCCAGAATGCTCTAATAGCTTAATACTAGGAATAAACTACACACATATATACCCTGCTTTCACCATGCTTTTTATTTACCAACAGGGACATCAGAGCATTTTCATTGTGTTCTCATATGCAAGGCTGTTGAAAGAGATTGAAAGATGAAGGAAAAGGAGATCATGAGAAATGAGAAGGATTATAAAAGACTTAGAAATAAGCTTCAATTTCATTGAAACAGGTACCTATATTGTTTGGCTTCAAGGAAGTTTTAAAACCTTATCTTAAGGATCCTTGTCACCGCAGAATGAACTGATGTTACAATGATTCAGTGCCATGAGTGACGTTTCTGAGCTCAAGTGCTCTGCATGCGTTGTCTGTGTCAGGCAGGGTTGAGAGATAATAGGCAGCTACGGAGAGACCAGCATCCTCTTGGAGGTGCTTAGTGAAAGTTTTCTGAACTCTTTTTTTGAGCTTTGAGCAAAAGCAAACAGTAAAGAGTGGGAAATGGAGAAGCTGGAAATATGAAGAGTTAGAAGCAATGAATGTGAAACAGAGGAAACAGAAGCTTTAAGAAGTCAGTGGTAATGAGATGGATGGAAGGAATGCAGGTTCTGAGAACCACTGTTTACCCTAGGAGATGCACAGGGTAATTTCATGCTGAGGAGGCTGTTATGCTGTTAATTTTTTGGAGGGCGCACCATGCTTGGTGAACCTCCAGAGCTGTGCTCAGAACTATGATACTTTACAGTTCTGCTTCAGCTCCCTATTCTCAAATCAGAGTCACATCAGTAGATTAGTTTCTTTCCCATTCCCATTTCATTTCCCTTGGTACCCTTGGGTGAACTCCAGTGATTATGAGGATAAGGGATTGTTTACACGCTCTATATCCAGGCAGAGATCAAGCTTTGCAAATGTTTATTTTATAGTCTGCAAATTCATTGCCTTTTGTGACTTGCATTAACCTAAGCAGTGATTAGCAGTCGTGTTATTAACCTATTATATAACCTATTATATAGATAATATCAGCCTGGATAGTACCTAAAAGCTTCAAGCTCATTTAGCATGCATTTTTGGGTTGTTTTGGGTTTTTTTTCCCTAGTAATGTATTAAAGGTGTTTACAGGATTTTAATAACCTTAGTAGATTACTCAAAAAAAATTGCTGATTCCACAAAAGGTTTGGTGATTGCTTACTGTAGTTAAGGGAAATATTTCCATTTAACATTTTTCTGATTTGCAAAAATGATCATTTTCTACTGAGAGCTTGATCAGATAGGGAGCTACTTTTAATTAGGTAGATAGTTTAGGAAGCAGGTAAATAGGGAAATCAAGCAAGAAACAGAATGACTTCTTACAATACGCAGTAGAAGACTGTCTTGGTATTAATGGATTATGATCTTATTTAATGTTTCTGAAAGATAGCAAAATTTCCTGAAAAAATGTATTATTACAAGTCCCAGTTCTTTGTGGGATGTGAAATTCTGAGTCTGAATCAAAGCATTTTCTTATGTCCATGACCTATTCTGGAGAACAACAAGTAAGTTTCTGAACAATCTATAACCTGTTCTAAATAATAAATATTAGCAGCTGGTCATTTTGACAGAGTATGGGAAATTTGAAGAAGCAGTTCAGAAATGGTCAGAAATGGAA
This sequence comes from Falco peregrinus, assembly GCF_023634155.1. Classification (NCBI taxonomy): domain Eukaryota; kingdom Metazoa; phylum Chordata; class Aves; order Falconiformes; family Falconidae; genus Falco; species Falco peregrinus. The sequence continues at coordinate 56,183,342 of NC_073727.1, forward strand.
TAAAAGATTCTGTGTCTCTATTTTTCTCTCCCTTTTCCCTCAAATTTCATTATTTGATTTTTTTATTGCAACTTTGTTTGCTTTAAAAAATACAGAAGGAGCTATGGAGAAAGGACTCTTGAAAATGTCATCCATGTTTTAAAAAGGGGAAACTTTACATTTACATTTTCATTTTCAAAATCTTAGCTTTAAAAGGTACATAGTCTGCTGGGTAAGGCAGAAAATGTTAAAAGCAGACAAAAGAAATAACCTTAAACATTACCGAGTTCCAGTTTGCACTTGAACCTGTGCCTCAGGCTTTCATTTTATATTTAATACTGTTTCCTGGTTCTAATTGCTCCAAAGAAGCAGTGATGAAAGCTAAAGAAAGACACCCTATAACAGTAAAAAAATCTGCTTGTGCTTATACCTGCCAGTTAAATCCCCCTCTGTGCAGTTCATTTGTTGTGAACTCCTGAAGAAACAAGATGTTTCACATCCACAATGATCTCAGAGGTTACTAGTGGGTACCATCAATAAGAATTAGCTGCTCCTGACCAACTTGTCCTTCACTCCACCTACATTTTCACTCCAGCTCTCCATACCCATGCACAGAGTGGTCTCAGTAGATTGGAGCAAGTGGTGCAAAGCCAACATTCTTACACCTTTGCCAGGTTTCTACCCCATATCTGGAGGTAAAGTAGCCATGCACAGTCCATGAAGTTCTGTTGCTGCTGCAGAACACATATAACAGATTCAAGACCCAAGTTTTTGAGGACACCTACACTTTCATATAGTCTGTATGGGGCAATGAACCCTTAGGGCTTCAAGGCGAAGCAGAAATACTGATTTATATCCCTCATTCTGCAGCTGCTTTTTCACTCTTGAGCAAGTTCTGACTTTGCTTATCTCTCCATAAAATGGATTATGACAGGAATTTCTTGTCATCAAGGCGTGTTATGTGCCTAATTAACTTATATTTGTAATGTCTTTTTATGGCACTTGTATGAAAAAGCTTACATTGCTGTTGTAATGAGTTCGCTTTCTTCCTGTCAACTGCAAATGAAGCAATGGCTGTTTTAACACTGAAGCATATTTCTGCTCTTAATTATGGGCTAGATTATTATCACTTTCAGCCCAGCTTGAAGGTACTCTCTTCTTTGCGATATCCATTTCTTGGGTTTGTGCTGCTAGGTTCAGCTAATTTATTTTTGTAATTAGAAAGGAAGTAAGTTTGAGGAGGCATCACTGTGCTTCATCTTGCCCATCAGGACTGAATAGCTTGTGGTCATTTGAATGTGTTAAGCATCCCGGAGTGCAGTTAGGAAAAGTACTGTAAAATGTAAATTGCATTGCACTGAAAATGTAGCAGCTGTTCGTAAGAGTGAAGAATGGGAGGGAAAGGCTGGTGAGCCCCAGCTCAAAGGGTGTGCTCAGTGCCACAGTTGTCTCAAACAGGGCACAAATCCATTTCTGACTCCTAGTATTTACAACATCCTATTACAGTGGTATTATTTAGAAGTTAATTACAGGGCCCATCAGCTCTTTTGGCTCAACAATATTTCAGTAGAAAAGTATTCAGGCATTATGTGACTGGTTGCAAGGGAGATTATCAAAGAGTCAGAGAAGTGTAATAATCAAGGGATTTCTTTGTTAATAAAGAACTTGATGAAAAACAAATTAGTTAACACTACACTGAGCTGAAATCTTGCTGATGGCAAATTTTGAAATTAATTTGAAAAAAACAAACTTAGAAGTCATTTTAAAGTTTAGCGTAACACCAAAATCATGCAGAAAATTTGCAAAAATTTAGGTCTCCAACTCACTTTCTAGGTATGCAGATGATCCTTATTTGCATAGCATCTTAGCACTTCTGTCATGCTGTTTTTAAAATCAGAAACCATTTTGTTTAAAATGAAAAACTCAGTTAGTCACATTGAAATCCACATCTACCCACACCTGCATTAGCTCTTACTCTGACTGTTTAGGAATCACGTTAGGGACAAGCTACAGCCTCTGCCTTATCTGCACTTTGTCTACTGAGAAAAGAAGCACAACGTGGGCATGTATGCCAAGAAAGAGGCTGCGAATTATGCCAGATACTCAATATGGGGCACACCTAAATAGGGCAGGCACAACTGGGCTGGCATTGCCAGGATCATACCTATAGGACACAACTTTCCAGTGTGAACTGAAATCTGGCTAGATTCATTCAAAGCTTTTCACAAAGCAGTAGCTGGAAATCGGCATATCATCCTGTACCATTTTGCTGACTATAATGCATGACTCAGAGGGACAAACCTTTCCTCAACAGCTAGCAAGAGGCTTGTTTCCACGTTGGTTTTCTCTAGCATCAAGTATTTGTTCCCTTGCCAACTAGTGTGTATTTCAACCAACACGGTGTTTGTGGGCTGAATAGAGAAGAGCTCACTTTGTATTAATGTTTGCATTGTGATATGAAACATTCACACGATAATGATAATGCAGTATAGGGAAAATTGTTTTGCATTTGCTTTCCTTTATGTACTCTGTTCATGGATTTTGTGAAGATTTACAGTGTATGCATTCAGCATGAAGTCATGCATCAATGCCAGAGCATTTCCTTGATTCTGTCTATTATACTTTTCAAATGAATAATATAATGCATGTGTATTTTGCCTTTAGAAAGACAAATGCATTCTCACAAGCCCAAATGAGTAAGTGTATTTTTGTCTTAGTAGTTCCAACCGTAAATGCTAAAACATCATGGGTCAGGTCCCCAAAAGTCATGAGGGTGACTTAGAAATCATGAGAATACGTAAAATTGTAATATCTTTCAAGTCAATCAAAGTGGGGGGTGCTGTTCTTTTTTTGTTTTTCTGTTTTTACTTTGAGTATTGAGAGATACTTGGGGTATATTTTCAAACTTCTTTTCTTTAAAAAACATGGACACTAGAAACTTGTTTTTTTAAAGAAAAACATTCCAATACTTAAGTGCTCATTTCACTCACAAAATCAGATTTTAATAAATCCATCATTATTTATTTTGACCTTCATACCAAGATCATGATTGTGGCAAGGGGGTTGTCATATTTTTGCAGGCATAAAAAATATGGCATATAATAACCAAGGCAGGGATTTCTAATGAAAAATCTCAGCAGGACATGCAATTGCCTTACAGTCTCTTGGAAATGCCAACTAGAGGTGAGTTCATTTCACCTAATTCAAGTTTGTTGTTTGGGATCTGTAATGGAAGAGATTCATATCACCTAATTCTATCTGTCTTGTAGGTGTCTAGCCTAAATGAGCTGCTAAGGCACCTCTTATAGTTAATGGAGAGTGACAGGAACCTCCAGACTGCAATTCATTCCACCTGTCATAGATGCCTGTCCCGGGGAAGAGCAAATGTTTCTGCAGCCTCCACTGATTTTACAGGAAGCTTGAGACAGCTCATTGCCACCCTGATTTTTCCGACAGCTGAGGTTATGAGTGAGAGATCTCACCACAAAGTCCCTTTCTAAGCACCACTGCCCTCACATGTGAGCTGGGTTCCCAGTCTGTACCTGAATCAAACCCTGAACACTATGCACCACCCTAGTACTTCGTAGTTAAAAAAAATGCAAATTTTTTTTTGTGCTTCTATGCATTTGACAGCTTATGAAACAATTTAGTTTGTAATACATTTGCTTAAATGAAAACCTGATTAATTCCACTGTACTGACTTATTAGAACTAATAGGTTTTGTTACATGTGTTGCAATTTAAGCATTGTTAATTATTCAGAGCTGAATATCACAAAACATTTGTCATGAATATTTGCACACATTTTAAACAAAATTGTCCTTGGCAGTGTTTGCAACAGTTAAATATTTGATTTTCATGTATATTTGGGTGAGACAATTTTCTTTTCATGAATATCAGCAGAAAGGGAATCTTACATAAAAATTCACACAAATACTTAAGTGAACAGTTGTACCTGCAATATACTTGCCAGCATCTTTGAGAGTCAGCAAAGTGAATGGTCATGCAGTTGGCAAAGCAGTTTGAAATATATTAATAATAACTTCTGTAGATGTCACTAGGAAGAAGATGGGAATGAGAGTCATTGTGCAGCACCACATTCAATTTGAAAAATGCCATAATTGCCATTTGGTGATATCTCAAGCACATAATAATCCAGAATCTCCACATTCAGGGAAACAACTCTGGATGTCTGCGATTGACTGCCACTATTGGGACATCCACACTGTACACTACACACTACGCTGGGGTCCTGCACTGCCTTTGCACCAGCTGTGCATCTCTTCTGTTGCCTGGAGTGAAGCTTGCAGTGTTCCCATCTGAGGCAAAGGGAGTGGGGGGAAGATTAAGCATGTCAGAGAGAGACAGCCTCTGAGAACAGTCTTTTCTATGGCACATTGCTTGACATTCATCCTGCCAAGCTCTGGATTTCCACAGCATAGGTATTTACACCTAAACTAGCCTAGTCTCTTTAAATTGAATAGAGAAAACAGGCTCTTGTACCCAAACCTGTAGCGGACCTTATGAGAGCGAGTTATGTTTTGTAAGCGTCTCTACACAACATGTGTTCACTGACATGCTCAAATAACTCAGCTTTCCTCTTTGCTTCCAGAACCTGTTCCCTTCTTCATCTAAGCCAATTAAATGTCCTTTCACCTAAGCTTGTTGTCTTCCAAAATGACACCTAAGGTCAACCTGGGGATAGTAAGCCCCAGAGACAATTTCATATAAGCAATATGAGATTGCGGTGAACCCAGCTCCCATGTCCAATAGGACAGGCGGCACAGCCCCAAACCACCTTGCAGAGTGCAGAGCACATACCATCACCCTCCTGATATTAAAGCACCATTCCTTGTGACACAGCCACTGTGTCATTTCAGTCACTTCGAATTGGAAAAAATCACACAAATAATCACAATTTCCTGGGGCCAAATGCTCTTATGTGTAGAAGCAGACTGTTTCTGCTAAAGTGGGCAGCCCCGAGTAGCACGGACATGCTGCCCCATGGCACTGAAGTACAACACTCCTCAGCTGAATAAGTAGGGCTATCACTCCCCTCTTTTAATAAAGTGATTCTGGGCATCTGCATTATTAATATCTAAGGACAGAGGAGAAAATTTCCCCCTGCCTTGGATGACATCTCTCGGTTTCTGCCCTTTCAGGAGGAAAAAGGCCATTAGGAAGAAGATCAGGCCAGTGGGATGAACCAGCAGCTGTTGAGAGGAATGCACTGGCAGTTCTCAGGACCAGAGCGAGCTAGTGCATGAATCCAATGCCTGCTGCTCTTTGAGCTAGTGCCTGGACCAATAAACCTCCTGTTAAAATGAGCCTGCTGTGACTGTTTTGTTGGTATTTTTAATTTAAACAATAGCTAATTAAATATGAAAGCAATTAGTATTTCTGTTCAAACAGCTGTCATGTAATGTCTGGTGCTGCAGTTATAATTCCTTAGCAGTATTGCAAATGGTTTAGAAGCAAGGGCTTTTGGGGAGGGGAAGGGGAAATAGAGCAATATTTTCGATGGGCATTGAAAACCACTGGCAGGTGCATTTAGCTTTTGCTGTTACAATTCACAAGCACGTGGGATGCTTAGAAACATAAATAATCTTTGGATTCTGGTGGAACTTTAGGCCGCATTATAATATACAGCAGGGAGAGAAATACATTTGCTAATGCTGTTTTCCAGCTTTAACAGTGGAAGATTTTCTTATGCAGGGTCTCAAAACCTCAGTGGACAAGGAAATTACCATGGTCTGCCTCCACCCTTGAGGTTCTTTGTACAGCCCAGTTTGATGACAGCAAAAAAAAAATGAGGATCATAAGGAACTGGTGATGCATGAAGTCAGCTGGAATTCCTGTTCTCCTCTTGGCAGCAGATTGTAGTTTACATGGGGAAAACCTAAGGCATGCTTAGGTTTCCTACACTTCCTACCCTGCCCTGTAAGACAGTGTAAGTGTAAGTGTAAGACAGTGAAGCCAGCAGTGTTCTCTAGGGATCTGAGTTTACTGAAGACACCCTGGCAGTGACAGAATCGGCAGTGGCCTGGGTGCAAGCCATGAATGGAGCTCCTTGTGTGTACTCTGGCAACGTGCCTCTCATCTTGCACTCTTCACAGCCCTGCATATTGATTTCGGAAGCCCAGAGGTTGTGGTGCAATTGCCATCAAGTATGTCTAACAGCAGTCTGGGAGATCCGCAAGTCTTCTCTGTGACATTCTTGCCCAATGTTCCCGCATTTAATTGTGCTCTTGCAGCATTTACAAAGTCCAAAGTTGTACAACTGCTACATTTATTAATTATTGGGGTCTAGATCCTGACCCACTGGAGCTATAGACTTGCCGCTCCTTTTAGCTATAATTCAGCCTGTACTTTTGTAATCTGAACTGTTAAATGTACTTAATAGATACACTTTTCACAGATAGCGAGGGATCCACAATATTTTAGGTTCTTATTAATGTCATTATGGCTTTCTCTGTTGAATCATATACTGTCTTACTGATGTAGTTAAACAGAACTGCTATCATGACAAATTCCATTGTTATATAAGAATATGGAATATTCTTATATGTATATATATATGAAAAAGGAATATTATTTTATATATATATAAGAATATGGAATATTCTTAGATAGATAGATAGACAGATAAGAAAAACATATTAAAGCAGACATTTAGCTGGTGTAAATAAGCACAGTTTCCTACAGATAAAAAGCTCCATTTCATTGACTGTGGCTGAGAACTGGGCCTACTCTTGGTTTTGGTTGGCACGAATACAAAAGAACCTCCTTACTTCCAAGTTTTTTATTGTGAATAAATAATTGGCATTGATCTATGTTCACTCGCTTTGTATACATTATTAAACACTTGTTTACTAAACAACTTTTACCATTTAAAAACAACAACCAAAAACTTCACCGAAAAATACATCATATCTCAGTATAAAATCAACCTAAGGAGTTTAGAAGTAAGGTGAGTGAAGTTCATTTAATTAAAAGATTGCTAGAGGGAAGACATTGGCAGATCAATTTTTTAAGTTTGTGTAATTATGCACTGATATGGAAGTTAAAAGCTGCTGCTTCTGATTGCAGAATATAACAAAAGGGAAACATTATATATTTATGAACTATTCAATATCTTCCCCCTTTTTTTCAGCTGGCTTATTGGAAAAGAAAAAAAATATCTATTTCAAGTTGTGACAGCCAGAGTTAAACAGACATTGCCAAAATATATATAAGAAGGTGTTAACATACATTTCAACACAAAATTCTAATTGAAACTTCCACACAGTGGGAAGTCAGGGAGTAAGTTTGACGGCCTGGGGACATGCAGAAACTGCTTTATAAGAAATTGCCTTTTTGATAATGAATATTAACTGATTGTTTTTTAGGTTCATGATTTATTAAAAATGTTTCTACCGTTGATTTGTACTTGGGGATTTTTCAGAACTTCATGACACTTTGAACCTTTTGGTTCCTCATTAAAGGGTCTATGTTAAAAAATATACATAGTGGAAAAGTTAAAAAAGTTTTAGTAAAAAAAGTCCTTTTAACTAGTCAGTAGTCTCAGGACCAGAGGCTTGTCGATGCATATCCTTAACCTGTCTTAAGAGTTGAAAGCATGCAACACACTGAGATCCAAAGCTTTCTGAAGAGTCTATAAAATCAGTAGCATCACCATAATTGTGAAAAATACAGTATTTTGGAATTTTAAATATTTGTACTGTGATCATATAAATGGCCTTTTTATGGGTTCACATAAAACTGTGGTTTTTTATTAATATTATTATCATTGTTTATTATTATTGCAGCATAACGGAACACTTACTCTAGTTAAGGGTCCCTTAGCATTTCCATTACATACCCCATTTTTGGAAAGGTTTATGACTCAGTCATTAAAATTCTCTGCAGGCTAGAAATTGGCAAAGGAGCTCACAGTCTGAACTAAACTGTTTAATGAAAAAAATGGAACAAAATCAATCTGGTTGGTTGGAAAAATGGTTGGGGAAACCCGCTACTCCATTAAGTAGTTCCTGAAGTTGCTTTATTATAATTCTATTTTTTAAAAGCTGTTGTTTAGCAGCAAAGCCATGTGCCGGATTCACTGGTTCTGATTCAGTTTTTGCCCGTAGACTAGGAAGTGACTTACATCCATCCAGACCTGGTGCAAAACACTTGTTTTGTATTGATGGTGTCTTACATGAGGCTTGCATCTGGGTGTTGAATGCACAGGAGAACAAGAAACTGGACCTTTTGACTTGTGGCTAGCCGGTGGTGTGCTAAAGCTTCTATTTCACAAATTGAGCAACGGCAACATATTGGAATAAAAGGCAGAAATCCCAGAACCAGCACTGCTAGAAATCCATATGTCTGTACACGAAGTTTATTTGTTCATTGCTTCTTTAGTGTAACTCTACATTTTGTCTGACTCCTAACAACAGTTATTTCTTCTTCTCCTATAACTCCTTTGGTGTGGATATATGTAATGTTTAACTGATGAGGTTTCCAGTTATATAAAATGATGACATTGTTCAGGTTGGACTTCAGGTGCCTCTAGTTCAATCTTTTGCTCAAAGCAGAGTCCAGGTGTAGTGTCCAGCCAGGTTACTGAGAGCTTTGTCCAGTCAGGCCTTGAAATCCTCCAAGGACAGAGACTGCATGGCCTCCCTTGATGGCCTGTTCCAGCACTGACCTCTGCTTGGAGCCATTTCTTTTTGAGATTGAAGAAGTCCAGCTCCCTCAGCCCCAGCAAGTGCTGGAGCAAGTGCTCCAGCCCCTGATCATCTTCTTGGCCCTCTGCTGAACTCACTGCAATTTATCAATGTATTTATTTTATTATAGAGCCCAAAAGTGGATGCAGATTTGGGCTAACAAGTGCTTCTTTCACATCATCCACAAATCCAGCCATGCAGTTTATCATAGAAGGCACTCAGGGTGGTCAGGCATTTTTTATCGTTGGTAAATTCATTCTGACTGTTCCCGGACACCTTCTGACTGGGAACTGTGATTGTCCCCCTCTACTCTGCTCTTATGAGGAGGGCCACAAAGATGATCAGAGGGCTAGAGCACTTCTATGAAGACAAATTGAGAGAGTTGGGCTTGTTCACTCTGCACAAGGGAAGGCTCCAAGGAGACCTTAGAGCAGCCTTCCAGTTCCTAAAGGAGGCCTGCAAGAAAGCTGGAGAGGGATTTTTTAGAAGGGCATGTAGTGATAGGTTGAGGGAAAGTGGTTTTAAACCAAAAAAGGGTCGATTTCAATTAGATATAAGGAAGACATTCTTTACTGTGAGGGTGGTGAGGCACTGGCACAGGCTGCCCAGAGAAGCTGTGGATGCCCCATCCCTGGAAGTGTTCAAGGCCAGGTTAGATGGGGCTTTGAGCAATGTGGTCTAGTGGAAGGTGTCTCTGCCCGTGGCAGGAGGGTTGAAACCAGGTGATCTTTAAGAACCAGGTGAACTTTAAGATCCTTTCCAACTCAAACCATTCTATGATGCTATGATTCTTCTCCTTTATCCACCCAGAAGTGTGTTAAAATAGCACTTGCTCAATGATTTTCCTAGGGACCAAAGTGATGCTGTCTGTTCCCAATTTCCCTTCTGGGCTTTCTTGAATAGGGAATGTACAGCTTTTCTTTTTTATAAAAATGACTGCATAAGAACCATAGCAGCAGGCTACATCTGCAACACGACTTAAATAATTTGAAAATCAGTATCTTTTTTTTTTTTCTTTTTTTCTTTTTTCAGATAAAGACTACTGTAAGGAAACAAACCTTCTTTTTCTCTATTGTGCAGGAAAGAAGACCACAGTATGTGACTGGTATCGCTCAGGCTATTGGAATATATATTACAAGCACTGAGTATTACTGATGGCAATGGCATTCATGTTCCTGGACCCAAAGTACCTTTGTGAATTGGAAATAAATTAATGTTTGTGTACCAGAAAATCTATTTGTGTATATGCGTACATGGTTAAAATACTTTGCTTTCTGTCATTTAAAGACCTTATTATACCAGTAAGAGGAGAAGCCATTTATTCTGGCTTTGAATCTAAGAACATTGGGTTGAAGAAGGGGCTTTGGCTCATGGTGTCCAGCCCCTTGGTATCATAGACGTCACATCATATCATCACTTCCATAATGTGATCAAACTCTTACATTATTTTACACATATCCAGTGGTTTTGATATTTTTTTCCCCCTACAGCCCTTGTGTGTAAAGACTTACATCACCTGGAATATAAATATTGTTCATCTAGACAGTAACTTCTGTTCCAGTTTCACTGCCTGTTTCTTCAAGAGAAGTGACTAAACATCTGAACAATGTTCTAGGTGAACACTCAGGCCTCAAACACTAAATTGAATGTTCTCTTTTCTTTCGTAGATATACCTATTATATACCTGTATATATGCCCTGTTATATTTTATGGTACTATATTGCTACCTCATACTTTTCCTGTGATTGACCAGAACTCCAAGGTGGTTTGCTTCCTCTGTTTTCTAATTGGTGCTTACCCACTTTATGGAAGAAATTCTTCCTGTTAAACTGTAAGTGCATTATCTAGCATTTTGTACAAATTTATAGTAAATATTTCTCATTTCATTTAGCACAGTCTTCACTCTCTTTTTATCTATAATGGCTTCTAAAATTTTTCATTAGCAGCAGACTTATGCAAATATCAGTAATGAAGATATTATGATCAATTTCTTAAGCATTAGTTCTGGAAAAAAATAAAGAGTAATACTTTACTCAACTTTAAAGTTATCCCTAATCTGTTAATGTCAATAATACTTTTTCACTACCCTCTTACGTTGTTCCATATGTTTGCATCTAGTTCTTATATAATCTACATCTTCTGCAGTTTAACCAATGATTTCCCATATGGCAAGATGTCAAATGATTTACTGAAGTCCAGGCAAATAAACCTATTGCCTTTCCTTTATCTAGAAATTCAGTTAACTCATCAAAAAGAAATATCTTCTAAGGCTGATGTTATCTGTCTTTGGTGAGTCCATGTCACGTTTTACCCTGTTTCCCTTTTACTTCCATATATTTAATTATTTGTCCTCTTAAAATATCTTGAATTCTGGATAATGTGGCAGTCAAATTAATGGGTGCACAGCTGTCCAGATTATTTTCTTTCCTATTCTTAAGTCCAGTGGTAGTAGAAGTAGTATTTATCAACATCAATATTTCTTAAAAAAAAAACCCTGTGACATTTCCAGAACAGCAGATTTAATGAAAGTCCTTACCAGTGGTTTCCTGCGATGTCTGCTGACTAGTTTAAATCACAGAATCATGGACTATTACAAGCTGGAAAGGATCAATAAGGATCATCAAGTCCAACTCCCTGCTCCTTGCAGGGCTACCTAAACCCAAACCATATGACTAAGAGTGTTGTCCAGATGCTCCTTGATCTCTGACAGGCTTGGTGCCATGACCACTTATCTGGGAAGCCTGTTCCATTATCACTTTAAGATGAACTGATGATACCAACACATGTTCTGAAGACAAGACAACTTATTATTATTATTATTATTATTATTATTATTATTATTATTATTATTGTTATTGTTATTGTTATTGTTATTGTTATTGTTATCTTCAAGTTAAACAAGCATAATACCGAGATATTAGACCAAGATATCATATCTTTGTGACTAAATCTGCAAATTTATAACTGTAAATGCATATAATTAATCTACATCAGAAAGTAGAGGACAAAACATATTTTATTGCTTTTTCCCATCCAAAGTTTTGTTTAGATTTAAGTAAAAAAACTTCATCCTACTGCAAAAATCACTCTGCATGTTAGTTTCAAGGGATATTTAGTATATTACACAGCTGCATTTGAGCAGCCTGTTCTAGCCCTTGGAGATACAGCACAATTCACTCTCCAGTAAACTTTCTGCTTCCTCATAAAATTAGTAAATAGTCATAGGTCCCTTTGTATATAATTACATTGACTGTAATGTGTGAATGATGGGGGGACCAACATGATGTGAGGGGTCTTCTATCTGCCAGGTCTTAATGCATGCCTTGGCTGTGTCCCATCTGTGTGTCCAGATAAAATGTGAGTATAAATTATTCCTCTTGCTCCCTCAAACTTATGCTTTCTGTGACAAGGAAACCCAGATGCATTGGTCAGAAAGGATATTTATGGAGCAATCATGCATATATGGCATTTTATGGGTCATTTAGGAGGATAATGGATGAAAATATGTCCTAATATTACTGGCAACTGCTCCAAACCTGCTAGGAGAGTTGATGCAAATTAATTTGTTGTCAGGATGGTATAGTGATAGGGAGGTAAGAGGAAAACACCAGAGCAGGGATGCGGTGGGAGCAGCATCCTCCATATAAACATACCTTACTGCAGATCTGCCCTTCACAATCTGAACTAGTTTCCTGGATCTTTACTCCTGATATGTGGAAATGGCGTAAAATCTTTTTCGTATCCCACTGGGTGTTCAGAGGATAATTGCAGTGAAGCTTGAAAAGGCTCATATCCTGTCGCAGTACAAGCAGTTAAGACATTGGGAACATTGTACAACGTGATAAATATTGACCTTTTAAGTAGCATTAGCAGTACAATCATTCCAGTGTGTATCCAGAAGAATGTAAGTCAACACACTGGAAGGTGTTCTTTGAAATACCAGACTGCACATTTCACCATCACTGCGTTCCGCATGTTGGTGACTTTTGTTTACCAAAAGTCTGCAAATAATTTGTCCCTATAAAAATAACTTATACTCAAAGTGTATACAAAATGCTGTGTTAATTTTGGGAAAGTATTTTATTACCCAATGTAATAAGTTATCAAAATTAAGAGAAACAAATGTTCCTTATGAATTTAGGCCTGGTGAGTTAATTTGACGGCTGGAGTAGGACTCATGGTTACAAACATCTTGGACAGAAAAAAAAAGGCACAGATGACATACCTGCAAATGAGAGAAACAAGACAAGGATGAAGTCATATGCAATGCTTGTGCTTGCTGTTAATCACTGACAGTAAACATACTGTATCAGCAGTGCTGCTGTAGCACACACCGTCAACACGCTTTACTTCCCAATCACAGCTCGAGTCCATGGCCTAATCTCCTGACCTGCTGCAGGCATTTGCAGCTTTCTTTAGGGATTAAAAGTATTTAAAAGCTATTTTTAATTTTTTCCTGTGTTTACTGCCAAGTTAAAAATAATTCAAGTTTTGAGTCACCTGCATTTCATAATAAATAGAGTTGCAAGCAAAAAGGGCATTTTCCCTTGCACAACTATAGTAATATGTTTGATTGTTTTACAGCACTTCTCACCCAACCATGATGCCTGAATTAAACAGAGCAGTGTGTGTACCCTTTCCTTCCACTCCTTCCATTACTGTACCCCCCCAAAAAAAAGAGTAACTCATAGAAAATAACACTATTGCAAAAAAGTGGATAGGGAGAAGATGCAATCAGACTGGCAAGCTGATCAGAGAAGGACTTATTCTGATCTACTCCTGTAAAGCATTGCATTTAGAAATTGCCAATAATCTTTATCGTAGAGTGAGTACTTCAGGGTTTGTTTTTTTTTTCCCGCCAGGAAATTCATAGGCAGCTTTCATATTCTGTGTCTCAGAACAATGACATTTAATTTAATCTAAAACCAGATATGAAGCTAGCAAAAGTTGCACTGATTTAATATATTCAAAATATTCTTTAAAGGCATGCTGCTATGTGTACCTCTCCCACATCAGCTAAAGGAGAGGAAGAAGAAACAGGAGGGAGGATTGATTTTTATCTCACCTGAAGAAACACATTTCTGAGGTTGGATTCCCTATGGTTACCTCTACACCACAAATTAAATGTTCTTGGGAATATTCCTGGACAGCTGGCAGGGAGTAGCCTACATCTACCTCAGCCTCTGAAAACACAGTGGCTGCATGCGAACTGTTTGTTGGAAATGGTGCCTAGAAATCTACAGTTCCCAAGGACTGGTTAGGAAATTGCAAATTGGGACAAACCCAAAGCAAGGCAGAGACTAACTATTTTACAGTTAAGTACAGATAATATAGATGATTACATTGGAGAGCCCAGAAAGGTACTGGGTACTCTTTAGACAGCATAGACATAGTCCCCAAGTGCCTGTAACAAACAATCAGAATTTAATTCATGCTGCATCCCAGCTGAAAGATCTGAGATGTATGTAATATTCAGAACATGTCCCCAGTCATCCAGCAGTAGGGTGATCATGTGAACCAAGGAACTGCTGGGTCGTAGGATGAATGATTTGTATTTTCAGTATTGGTTGGCTTGACACACAGGCAGTAGTATGGCTTTTTCAGAACTCGAAAGGATCCTACTTTAATTTCTAAAAGGGTAATACTATAGCAAAGTTCCTAACTGCAGTGTCTGCTAGAACTGAAACATTTAAAGTCTGGGTAAAAGGAAAAGCACTTTTTATTCTGCCTCTGCAAGCTTCTCCTTCTCCAAAAAAAACAACCCAAAAACAAACAAACAAAAAACCCCCACCAAACCAAAACCAAAAACCAACAAAGCAAAAAAAAACCAAACAAACAAAAAACCCACAAACCAAAAGTGTAACACAGAACAAACAAGCCATCAACAAAAAAAAACCAAAACAAACCAACAAAACCAGAACAAACAACACCCCCCCACCCCCCCAAACTAGGCAAAAAGCTGTGTTTGGCTGTAAGCTGTAAGCAGAAGTCTGAACAGGTTTTTTTGGCTTTATTTATTGCAACAGTGAGCAGAAAGATGACACTACTCCTTGAAAATTGCATATTTGGAAGTGTCTGCATGTAGCAAACAACACAAAAAAAACCCCAAACAACAACAACAAAAAAAGATTAAAAAAAATGCTAAAGCATCAGGCAAAGATAAGTGATATTACAATGCCAAGTCTCATGGAGGTCAACACACTTTAGCAGTAACTGATGAACATTTATCTTGACCTGAACAAAACAACTATCACCGCACGGGCAAGATGCAGCTGGTAATATCACACACAATAGTCAATTAGATGCATTGATAACTTGTTAGCCAAAAGAACTGAACTAAATCCTTTTGGTTATGTGAATTTTATTTCCAGTGAGTGTCACAGTTGTGCTACAGTTTTGATTAGAGGCAGAACTTCCACTGTACAGATGTGTGAGGAGCACAACAGTCACTGCTTGGTTCTGTTAATAATTAATGACCAAATACTTACACTGCCACCCACAGGCACTTGATAATTCTCCTGGTTACTAAACAGGTTCCCACTTTACATTCCTAATCCAAACAGAACTGATAAGCAGTTTTTTTCTTCTACTGGATTAAATCACCCTATGACCAACTTGATACCCTGCCCAACTATTAGAAGGTAAAACAGAAAGAGGAAAAGAAAAAAAAGGAGGAAAGAGCAGAAATATTTTCAAGTGCTATCACTGTTTTCAAGTTTAGTGCTGACATGCCTGCCTAAAGCTTTCTACTAAACTGGGATGAGTAGGCAACATCTGTTCTGAATTATTTATTTATTTTCAATTGCAGATAATTGGCAGCTCCAATGTCCCTAAGAGAAGGATAATTGTAATTATCTATGATGTTGTGAAAACTGTTTCAATGGCTCAGCGATTACTGAGGGCCTGGGGTTTTTTCTCTCCTTCCAACATATATATTCCAGTGTGTGTATAGATGTGGAAAAAATAAACTTTAGGGTTCTTTTTGTAAGTTTTGATTTCGTCTTTTACCGTCCATACCACTTTGAATAGGCTTTTTGCTATTATTTTTTTTTCTGATTAGGGGTTCCAGAACACGCACTTCAAATACACCACTTACTGTTAAATCTGATGAAATGGTTACTGGTCCGTGGTTTCCATCCTCCAGTATGCTGTGTTTGAAAGGGCTGTTGCACCTGTGTTGATCCCAATGGCTCTTCAGGGGGACCTTCAAGCCAGCAAAGCACTGGAATGCCTAATATAAAATATCTGAAAACAGTGCAGAGTCAAATATTGTACTAAATTCTAATAATCAATTATATATAATTAGCAAATGAGTAAAAATGCTGATCTCTCATTTCTGTCATTCTGCAGGAAGAAGAAAGGATCAAATAACTAATCCAAGAAGAGAATAATTTTCTCAGAAACCCATTTCTATTGCCATTTGAAAGGAGGAAAAGATGAAATGAATAGTGAACCTTCCATTGGAGCTTGTGTCTCCAGCTCATCAAATCACGAAGAAAAACTATTGGAATTCTTATTGCCTGGCTTTAAGTCAAAAGTAGTCAGATTGAGAAAAGAACTGCTTGTCCTGGAACTAAAGGAAAGAAAAATGGGGAAGGTATTGCCTTATATATCAAGGAAAAAAATGCATCAAATCTGAACACAAAGAAAGTGAGATATGGAATTATTAAATATTCATGGATTAAGATAAAAGGCACACATGACTCCTATAGAGCACCAACTCCAGAGAATGTGTTGATGGGGAATTATTAACCATGTAACAGCAACAGCTAAATGTAAGGTCTGATGGGACTGAGGGATTTGAGCTAACTTAACATCTGATAGATATAGAAAGTATCAGGAGGTAAAGGCTAGATCTGAACTAATAAACTGAGCAGTGCCAGAGTTCATTCTCTGACATGAAGGCCAATTGGCACAGTCTAGTCACATCCACGCTATTAAACTCTCTTAGCCTCCAGCACAATGTGATCAGATCTGCACTGCCATTTGGGAATGGTCCCTGACTGTACTAACTTCTGAACCAGATCCAGAAATTATCTGGCTAGCTGGCCTTGGCCAAAAGCATGGTGTTGTAACAATCCAGCAGCAGACACAACTGAATTCCAGTGCTGGTTCTAGCTCTAGTTCCTTGACTTATTATCTGTGCACAGCTGTATTTTCAAAAAATC
This sequence comes from Falco peregrinus, assembly GCF_023634155.1. Classification (NCBI taxonomy): domain Eukaryota; kingdom Metazoa; phylum Chordata; class Aves; order Falconiformes; family Falconidae; genus Falco; species Falco peregrinus. The sequence continues at coordinate 56,200,196 of NC_073727.1, forward strand.
TTTGGATTGTATTAGGGAGAAAGTTTTATTTTAAAATGTGCAGAAAATAGTTAAGTGGTACACAATACCAAAAAGATCATATTTTAAAGACCTTTCTTTTAAATAAGTTTGTTATGAAACCAAATTTTTCATGGCTAAGCTAACCACAGAACAGGAAAATAGGCCAAAATAGGGAAAGAAAAGGGCAGAGTTACTTGGATAAGCTAGCTTTCCATAGGTGAAAGATACCCTCAAGTAGTTTAAAATATTAGTCAAAGCACCAACAATTATTTCCGCAAATGTATGAAGAGCTGATTCAGAGAACAGGGGAAAAGCAAACAACAAAATACTGATATTTAGAATGGGAGAAAGGAGATTCCAAGGACTTAAAAAGCATTTGACCTCATTTTGATACCCCAAAAGATATTGAAACAAAATTGTTAATCTGTTTTTGTGCAGCTGGTAGATAATAAGGTGCTAAGAGAAGGGCAATATGGATTTGTCAGGATTTGACAAAACATGCCAAGCCAGTCTAATTTCCTTCTTGACATGTTAACTGGCCAAGCGGATATGCGCAAAGCACTAGATGTGTTTGATAGCCTGACTTCTGTAAGTCTTTTGATGTGATTGCATGGGGCGTTCTTACAAGCAATTTTGGGAAATGCAGTGTTGAACAAGCGCAAGTGATGCAGAACTGGTTAGGGAAAAAAATAAAATACTCAGAGCAGAATTATCACTAGTCTGCCAGACTAGGAGGCTTTTTCAAACTGGCCTCACATATGGCAGTTCTGGGACATGTATTATTTAATCTTTTCATTAAAGACATGGATGGCAGAACAGTGAGTATACATACAAAAATTTGAAGGACTTCAGGCTGGGAGGGGTTATATCACTTTAGGGGACAGAATAGTAATTCAGAGAGGTTACAGTATATTAGAGAAATAGTCTGAAATTAATAAGAAGAAATTTGTGAAAGACAACTACAAAGAGATATACTGAGAAGGAAAAATAAATGCTAAAAAAAGGGAAAACAAAAGAGTAATATAGAAAATGGGAATTGTAGTTAACTATGAATGGTGTATGGGTTAAATAGATGATGTTATAACAAAGACCATGTCATTCTAAAGTGTAGTAAATTCAGGGTTGTATGCAGGACTTTAAAAGGTAATTATGTAATTCAGCTTGAACTACTGAGGTCTTTGATCTGGTTCAAGTTTCTAGAATTTGCACTACTCATTAACAAGCAGGCTGGTAAACTCTGTAGAGTCTAAAAGAGATCAACACAGATAATAAAAAATCGTAAAAAGATAAATTGTTAGAAAAGGATGAAAAAGCAAATGTTTAGTCCAGAAAACAGAAAATTAGAAGATTTAAGCTGTATTCAAATCTATTAAACACGCTCACACAGGCATAAAAATGGTTTCTGAGTCTCAAATAAGATGTCATTTCATCTATTTAATTTTTTTAATATGTATGTAAATCCAAGGTTTTTTCAAGTTTTTGATGAATCAAAAGTTCTTCAGACTGTGCAGCTGCACATTGAATTTGATGCTATTTGTCAGCTTCGCTAGCAGTATCAACTTCCAGGGTCTTTGGCTTCAGGGCACACTTGGCAAAATTGTCTGCTCCAGAGCTAGGTATCCATGACTTTGAGCACACCCAGGACAGACCAGCTACTCACAAACTCCTCAGAGCCACAACCTACTTGGCTGCCATCATCCTTGGCCCTGGGGCAGACTGTCTGTGCTACCCCTTAGTATATGCACACCCTTTAAATGTATCTCAGCATTCTGACTTCTTGATAACAGGGAAATGAATATAAAGATTGGTATTATGTTTTCCAGTGCTGAAATTAAGTTTATATAGCAGTTAATTGCTACTCCTTGTGCTCATTTACAAATAACATTTCCCCCTCCTGCAGGAAGAGCAGGAAAAGAAGCAATCCCAAATGTTATAATCAGCTTCTCACAGTACCTGATAGATAGAATGCAAAGATGGTGTTACACTGCCAAAGCAAACCCAGGTGCTGATTTTATAAGTGGGAGGTTGGGAGGGGAAGGGGAGAAGCGGCAGTTGCATTTTCTCCGCAAACCCCTCACCAAGTGCAGCACAAGTGTAAAGGATGAAGGACACAGTCACTGCTGTGTAACTTCACTGTCCATTGGGCACTGCCCCTCCTAACACACAGGTCAGATTAACTAAACTGTGAAAAAAAAATTAAAAATATGGGAGGAAAACAAAGACATGACATCCTATTGCTACAGACTGAAATATGCAGTTTGCTAAACCAGGAAGAGGAAGGAAAGGAAATATATTCTTGAGGGATATACTCTCCCTGCTTCAGGGATTTAGGAGCAAGCACTGTGTACCAGCAATGTGTGATACAGATGGATCCCTGCTTATTTAACAACATTTTTTCCTAGCCTTGAGGTAAAGGGTTTGGAAATCTTTGAGTATGGGTGTTTGTGAAGAGGCAGGATCCATGCTTAAGGCATAGATTTAAATATATCTGTGAACTGTACTCCTTTGGTCCTGTGATTGTACTCCCTCCATGCCAGACTAGGGAGGAGGGAGTGCAGGCCATGCTGGGTAAATTTTTGTAGCTTCAGACCCTTCATCCTCTGTTACACTGGTGAAATTTATGGCTGAATCAAGCCCCTGTAGTGTGAAATGCTAATGTAACCCAAATACATGAGCTATAATCCATAGCCTGGAGGAAGGTCTCTTATCCTTACGTCTGGGAGTGTGCTACTTTTGTGCTGCTGAGTTGGTTTTGCTAGTAAAATAAGGCAGCTCCTGCCTCCAATCATAGGTGTAAGTTGTATGCATGCTACTCTGCTGAATTTTATATACCCTAGGGTTCTTCATGTTTTAAAAAAAAAATAAGGGGATCAGGACAATGCTACAAGGTGATACCTGATATGAAAATCTAGCAAACTTTGGTGATGTTAAAAACAACTAGATGAGAAATTGTTTTGACTGAAATAAACATGAACAGTCTCATAGGTTTAAAAGATGAAAGGATTTATCAGACTCTCAAGAAAATGATAGAAGTGGCTAGTGTTCTGGCCACCTGCTGTGTCCTTAGTGAAACAAGATCCAGTTTAATTTTGGTTTCTTAATTATGGCAAAACTGTTTTAGCTTTTCAAAGTCCAACCTTTAAGAGTCATAAAGCTGAGATCCTTGTGTAAACACAGGCACAATTCCACACAAAAGAGCAGAGAAGCAAATACATATAAGTCAACTGGCATGTTGCAAAATAATTCAGTTTTCTGCTATAATTTTTATTTGTTGAGAGGCAGTGGTTAATCCCAGATAGTTTTTACCCCCTTAATAAGGTCAGAGGGAAGGCAGAGGGGAGACGAATAAAGAAATACATCTATAGCTAATTCCATGTTGAGCTGAGCTTGTTAAACCAGATACTCTGAAGCTAAAGAGTTTCACAGAAGAAAAGAGGAAAGAGCTTTTTCAACTTCCAGAGAGAAGGTAGCAATAAACTGGCTTGATGATCGCTGTTGTTAAATTGAGCCCCTTGGGATGCCAGGTAATTTGCTAGTAACGCGAAAGGCTTGGTCTTTAGCAAGTGTGTTTGAATGACTGTCTGGAGGTTCCATCTTTATAGTTTCAAATTCTCTAGCACCTTTCTTTGCAGGGGGACCTATTATGCTGCAACAGTCAGTTGATGAACTGCAGAAAGTTAGAGAAGGCAAAAGGCCATTTTCACTGCATGTGCTAGATTCAAAAGCACTAAGAGTAGCAGGCTGAAGGGAGAAGAGATGCTTTATTGTTCATCCCCAGAGCAATGGTGGAGTCACAAAAGAGATCATCCAAGAGAGAACCTGTATTTAGAGTGTTGGGAAGTTTTTAGAGATACAATCTGTTTCTGATAAAATTGCTAGTTCATCAAAACTGCAGACAGTTTCTAGAATTTCTTCATACTCTGGGAGGTAAGTAGCTTAACTCGTTTGTTAACTCTCCACCTATAAGTAAAAACTATTTTTCCCCCAATCGCTCTGCAGAGTGACTTAGTTTCAGAGTTCCTTGGTTTAACAAGTTAATACAGATACTTTTCTTTATACTTCACCACTCCATCCTTATAGAAAGGATGAAACAATTCAAGTATCTCACTGGATTCTTGCTACTTCCAATTGTCACCTTTTTCCAGAAGTGGCAATTATGTTCTACCAATAATATTAACTTCCTATTTTCAAGGTCACTTGTTGGTTGGGGTTTTGTCTCATTAATCTGGAAGTCTCAAGAGATTCCATACCCAAAGCCTGTTTCTCAGAGAAGGAAAAGACGGTACCTATATTGCCACCTAACCATGACTAACATTTTCCATTCCAGCTGGCAAGAGCAGAACAAATCTGTCTCGCATGCCATGGCTTCTGATCCCTCTGTTGAGAATACCTGTGCAACAGTTTCACCTTTTCATTGAGAATGATGCAATAACAGATCTTCTTCGCTCCTGAGTGACAAATGAGCACTGATCCAATCTAGCAAAGAGAACTAAAATTATAAATTAGCAAAGAAAAAATGATGACATTTTAAGATGATTTGATTTACTGACATAGCAATGGGTGACAATATTGAACGAATACTTAGGAAATTTTTCTGTGGGTATGCACTCAAGTAAAATAATTGAATTCTCCACAGTGGCTTTTTTACTTCCTTTGTGTTTGCCTTTTGTGAATATTCTATAAAGTGAATTTAATGGCAGAATGCATGTGATAATAGTCAGTTTTAAGCAAATATTAGAGAATATTCTAAGCCTATAAATACTGAATTTGGAGATGCAAATATTAGCAGTGTAGTTCTGAATATTTTCAGTGAACTTGGTGTTAGTATGCTTCCAAATGTTTTGGGTTTTTTTCCACCAAAACCTCATAATTTCTACTGTACTCTGGAGGAGTGAAAACTATTTCCCTCAGTCTTTGACAAAGTAGGAGTAGCATGGTCATGGAAGACAAAAGAAATATTTTTCAACAAAAACAGATGATGTTGCACCAAAATAACATCCAAATTCATGTTTGTGATATGTGGTCTAGGAACTGGGACAGTTAAAACCCTGCATCCTGCTGTCTGTGAGCATCCTGGATAACTCTTTATGCAGCCGCTGCCACCACCCCCCACCTGGAAAGTCACAAAAATCTACAGAGTTATCAGAAACGCTGTTGTTGCACTGTTCAGGTCTACTATTGAAAAATAGTGCTAGGGGTTTTTAAGTCTATTTATATATTTTCACAAGAAGTGCATGGGTACCTGGAATCTATGAACTTTGAAGGTTGATACAGGGCCACAGGAATTACTATACTACAGCAAATATTGTCCAGGTAGACCGATATATTTCTGACAGAAAGCCAATTTCAAACACTTCAGATAAAGAGAACAAGAAATCCTTTTATGTACAATTATGTTATAACCTGGCCAGTCCAAAACTCTTTCATTTAGTGGTTGTCTTATATTCTGAAATGTTTGCAATAGTCAGAGGTGACCATTCCAAAAGTCAGAGTTGTAAAATCTTATTTTCCCTTCTGATAGTCTGGACTTTCACTAGTCTCAAGAAAGATTTGCAAATTGCATTGAAAAGAAAGCAAACCCAGAAAACTTTGTGTGGAAAGTGCAAGTCCTTTCTTCATTATTTTACTCTGTAGGGGGTGGGGTGATGTAGGAGAGAAGAGAATAAACCCAAAATTTTCAGGTAAGCAAATTTCATAATACAATTATTTTAAAATTTCTGGAACTTAAACTAAAAATCTGTTTCTTTAAAAATTTTATATTTCAAGCTATTAAAAACCCTAAAGAAAGTATTTTTAATTGACTTTTAAATAAATCCTCTCTTTAAAAGAATATTTTTCAGACTAAAAGCGTTAACTTTTCTTTATGATTAATTCAGCTGCTCTTCAGTTTAAAGGATGATGGCTCCCTCAGTGTCTACATAGAAATTTCTTGCTGTTTTTCACATCTAATCATTCTCACCTCAGAATCATCTCAAGAATTTTTTCACATCATGAATTAATCTAACACACAAGGGAATCAAAGCACTTTTTTTTACTTTTGCTGAGTTTAGGTTAAATGTTTGCACAGGGTGGGTAAGATACATTTATGGAACACAGATTACCCATGAATTCTCTAGAAATAGCAGTCAGTTTTCAGTAGCTGTCTGAAACATAGTATTAAAATAGAATAATGGGATGTGTGATTTGCAAGGGAAAGCTTGAGTCAAGTTATCTCCTGTAATTTTCTGGTTTCTTACAAATATTGGGTGGGTGGTTTGTACATGGAAGGATCTATTATCTGCTCTTTAATAATGTTTTTGTTTTTCAGGATCTACTGCTCTACTATCTTTTTCTGATATTTACTGTATCCAGTTACCAATACATGTCTTTCAAGTGTTCTTTATAACAGCAGCAAGTGTTAATTATGTCCCCAACAGCCTCCTGTATACAGTTTATGAAGGAAAAAAGACAGAACATAAATGCACTTACAGTATTACATTAATTACTAGGAAAGCAAGAAGCCCATATGCTTTAAAATTTGTACATATGTTCCTTGGCTATTTGCTCTCCCCAGTGCAAGTGTTTCTATTAAAGCCAAATTTGTCATTTTTTTAATGTTACTGACGGTTGGCAAGTGTATTGTTCCTCCTGTCTGAGGATTGCCAACCTAGCTACTCAGGGAGAAGTAAGGACCTCTCTCAGTGCTCTTGACGGGAGGATGCTGAATTCCCTTTTCCACATATTTAAGATATATATAGAAATACATTCTTTCTTCCCCATACTAATTAATTCCTTCCTGCTTTCTTCCTGGTATATCGTCTCTGTGCAGTAGGCAATTAATGACATTTATTAAAGAAGATCACCTCTGAAAGCTGTCGTCTTACTGTATATCCATATACCTTTTACAAAATCCTTCCTCTCTCCACCACTTTCCTCTGTAAAAGCCTGGTTACAGTGACAAGTATCACACAAACCCCTGAAGAATGATCAGCAAATGCACTTCTGCATCTAATAATGATCCACTTAAATTTCTCTGCCCCCACTTTGAGTTGTTTCTTGGAGGTGTTATTTAAGCATCTTACATGAATTCTTCTGCCACAGAGACAAATTAGGCAGCCAGGATCCAAAGTGAACAGGGAATGCTAATAAGGCAATCCTTTGAACATGCATGGATGAAAACAGGATAACAATATAATTTTCACCAGTGCACCTAGCCAAGAATCTGCTTGCTCGGTGATTAGGACAGTGACTGTTGAGCATATAGGTGTATTGGGGATAGATATTGTTCAGTCATTTTGGGGACCATGACCATCCACTTGTCATTGACCGTACCCAGACCAATAAAACAGCACTGGAGCTTGTTCTGCTGCCCTTAGGCCAATTGTCATATCCTAACTGTGTCCACACTCTGATAGCCTCCAAAACTGGGGATACACGCAAACTGCCTATTAGCTGCAGTTCTTGAGCAACAGTAACTCTTATACATGACTGAGGAATTGTGCTGGATCTCAGACAAAACTGTGCCAGGAGCCTTTCCAGTAATTTACCAGAATGGACAAATGAATGCGTTGCCTATGCCTGCACCTGATTTAATTTTCTGCCATGTAAATGCTTACAATTATACACCCTTACATACTTATATGTACACACATGCATATGTGCAGATATGCACAAATATGCACATACAATATAAGAACTGTATGAGAATAGCCTCTAACGCTCATAAAACTCAGCCTCAAGCTCCATGTCATGGTATCTTCCCTGGCTAAATTAAAGACAGTGTGAATATGCTGATACTTGCTGCAATCACACAGTCTTACAGTGTAGACATACCATAATAATGAGTGTCAGTTCAGGTCTTGGTTCAGCTCTAATCATTTTGCACTGCTCTGCAGTACAGTGAATGCATTTCATCTGCAAACGAAGAGTGCTCCCAGCAGAGGGAAATTCTCTACTTGTCTAAAGTCAGCACAGCTGATTCCCACAAATACCTTGTCAACCCTGTGGGATGGACATACACAGGATGAATAACAGAGCAGAATGAGCCTTTCACTGGTCTCATAAAAATGCTGTAAGTTAGAAGAGCTCTCAAGCTATTTGAAATGAGGTCATACAACCAATGGCTTCTACTGGCTTTTCTATCTTCCTTTATGAGTACAGGAATATGACCATGTTTAATTGTACAATTTTTGAGAATGAAGAAAAACAAAGCAAACTCTTGTGTATTATTTTTTGGCCATGGTGTGCTGAGCAGAAAAGAATCCATGGCTTATATCTTTTGTGGAGAGGAAAAAGGCAGGACAGAATACTTGTTCATGCATAAAAGTATCAGTTACTATGGATGTCCCTTTTTTTGATGCAGAAATAAAGGGAGTAAGGTAGGGGGGAAGATGCTGAGAAGGCTGAGGGTGTACTGACTCATTCAGAAAAACCCTATATTACTTTTATGATTCAGACGTATTTTCCCTTGAAAATTCAACCAGGTTGCTCTATGAACAAGAAGAATGAACTCAGGTCTTCTGTGCGTTGCTGTTCTGTATCCACTGATCTGTTCACCACAGGTTTTACTACTTTGCCTCTATTTTCCAGATGCTCATTAGCCCTTCAGAAGTTCCTTCCACCTGCATTTGCATCTTTAACCTTTACCTCTTCCATCTGCACTGTCCTATTGCTCCTGTTTCCTCTGACTCCTGGCAGTGAAGGAGATGGCATGAACAAGCTGCTTCTGAGTGGTACAGGGGCTGGCCAGCCACCCAGGATTAACAGGATGACTGGCTAACAGCAGGCCAACCAAGCAAATCGATGCTGAGTTCTTCTCGAAAATTTCCTGGCAGCAGGACACTAATGTGGGCCTTTCTCCTTGGCCAAGCTTCTGATTTTGCTGGATATGTAGGAATTTTATTATCCTCCAGGGCTCAACTCCTATGACAAATGTTGAAAACAGCTAATGGATTCAAAAATTATTAGGCAGTTGCACCAGGCAGCAGATAGTGTGGTCGTGTAATTTTTTATTTCTTTAGGAAACCAAGCTAAACATGGATTTGCATTTTGTACGTTACAGTCACAAGACAGCAAGATAGACATTACAATATAACATCAGACTAATTGTCTGTTTTGTCTAGTATCCAGTGCCAGTGCTATTTGCTTCAGATGATGTTGCAAGAAATACTGTAGTGAGCAATTAGGGATTAACCTCTCCATAACAGAAGTTTCTTAATTCCCATCAGTTAGTGATTAGCTTATGCTCTGAAGCATGAAGGTTTATATCCCTTATGAATTTTTGTTTAATCTAATATAATTGCAGATGTTCTTGTTATCCATATAGCTGCTTATCCTGTTTTGTGGGCTTTTTTTTTTTTGTTGTTGGTGGGTTTTTTTCCTTTTGATCCTGCTTTGTTCTTGGCCTCAGTGACATCCCATGGTAATAAATACTGTGGAAATAAAATCTCTATCCCCAGCATTGTCCCTTATTCTACAGTATAATTACAGAGAACTCTGTAGAAAAATGGATAGTCATGTAGATGGGAATATATACTTTGTATATCGGTATTGTTTTCTAAGCAGAGCTGTATGAACTCATCCAGTATCCAAATATCACAATACTAGATTGCTTTGTTTACTACAAAGGGTAGGATCCACCCTGCCACATCAGTATCCAAATTCATCACCTCAGACTCTATTTTGTAGAGAAAAATATACTTTGGTGGGCAATATATCTGACCTATGGTAGACATACATAATAATAAGAGATGAAACGCACCTTGAAAGTATAATTTTCACTCCATTCACTATGATATTAGTTTTGACAACTATCTCAGGTATAGAGGTTTTTAATATAGACATCTATTTTCAGTCAAATTAATACTTCTCCTGATGAGTAGTTAAATTCTCAAAATCCAGTGTAGGGCCTTGGGTACTTCAGGCAGTCATCTTGCACAATAAAATCTGGCTCTGTAGGAACCTGTCTCCACTGACTACATGCAGAGTGCAACACAAATTGATTCCTAACTTCATGAAAGTCATCACAGAGGTTTTTGCCTTGCCCAATCATGCCAGCTTTCCCTATTCTCAATTTCTTATATTTTTTATATGCATGTGTGCACTCCTTGTGGTAAATATAAAGTGAATATTTTCCTCAATTCCTCGCTTAGGCATGACAGTCCGTGGAGTCAAGGTGTTTTAAGGTTACTCTGCCTTAAATTCTAGGAAGAGAAGTAGTGTACCCCTACTGTAAATTTATCCCAACTTTGTGTGAGGAACTGAAGGAAAAGTAAAGACAGAAAACCAGATAAGTAAAGGTTAGAGATAAAATACCCTTACTCCTAGCATCAACAGGGAACAGGGTGGAAGAATGGTATGGTAGAAGGCTGACCACAGTGTCAGTAACTTCCTGACCATTCCTTCTTCACCTGGAAAGAGTGAAATGAGGATGACAGTGCAGCAGCATCCCTGGCTTTGAAATTCTAGTAAAAAAGACTTTGAGAACCAAAGATTTGTGAACTTCCTGTCATCACAAGTGCCTCATTTCCCTTTTACATCTTGCCTTTTACTTTTTTTTGTGATTTGAGACACATACTCCACTTTTACTCCTTAATTAGAGAATGTGAAAGTGTAACCTTATGCATATATGTGTGTTTGAGCAGCTTTCAAGTTCACAAGGAAAGGATGCCAGAAAGCAAGCTTTCCCAGTTTGAACAGTAAAAGAAAGGCCCCTAAACTCATTCATTAAGGGTTGTGATTTGGTAAGAGAAATAGAAGGAAAAACCCCCAAAACTATCCCCAAGACAACAACCAAAAACCCCCACCCAAAACAAAGAAACCCAGAATAAAATTATATTCATACTTTTCTACGTATTTATTCACCGACGTCAGTTCACTAAGGAGTCAGGTGTTCGCTATAGACCAGGAAGGAAGATGTAGGAGATAATTTTCCTGTTCTGGGAGCCACTAGACCAGTTCAGCTGCCCCACCTGAGAGCTCCCAGGGACCCACAGAGGATCACCTTTGGGTCCTTAACTACCCATGGATTTCAACAGCAAATTAGAAATTCAAACGGAGATTAGATAAGTAAATACCTTTGTGGATCTGGGCAATAGATGTTAACATGACCTCTGTGCTTAGACTCAGAAGAAACTTGAGGTCATCAGTTGTGACTTGCTATCAGAAGCTGTCAGCCTGTCATCTACCACACTGCTCCACTAACATCCCTCCTGAAGGATCTCAGAAGGGTAGGCAAGAGATAGGTTTGGTGGTGCATTCTACCAGAGCTAAAATGTAAGATGGAAATGTTGTAACCAATATTTTTTTTCCTATATTGCTGTTCAAAGAATATAAAAATAATTTATTTCCAGAATCAAAATAGTGAAATAATTAACTTTCTCCAAAGCTTTATTTCATTTCCTGTGATAAAAGTCTGTAGTTGAGTTTAATAATTTACACAAGTTGTCTTTATTGTTCTGCTGCTTTCAGTTACCCAAGGATTAGAAAGTATTTTTGTTACAGACAAATAGATGGATTTGATATTGTTACAAGCCTCTCAGTTTACCTTTTTAACTCTTAGTTATTCATTCATGTTTAGGTTTACAATTGCCGTCTCATAATTTTAATTCATATATAATACATAGAAATATGGATTGTAATGTCATTTGATTTGACTGATCATGACTCATTTTGTTGTCAGTGAGCAACAAGGAACTAGGATTATTAGAAATCTACAAGGACACTAAGTGGTGAACCTGGAAGTCCAGCTGGCTGTTCTTCATTTATGTTGGGTCTCACAATGCATAGTGGAGATGGGTGAGAATCGTGACCACAGCTTTGTCCATTTTAGTTGTGTCTCTTAAAATGAGAGCTAAAATGGCTGACAACTCTTAACAACGTTTTGCAAGGTAGTATAGTGCTTTTTTTCCCAAACAGTAAACCCCATGCTCCTGTGGATGGCTTCAGTAGGAGTGGCTCAGTGATAGTAGATTTTTGTTTAAATGGATTTGCTGAAAGATTGCTTGGATTAAGTATGATTTGTTCTATTTTCAGCCAAAGAAAATAGCTGTTATTTTGCAGTAACATTTAATAAAGGCTTTCTGTAAAACAGTCAAGGGTGTTAGATTATATCTCTGTTACAACATTAGTAATGGAAAACGACAACCTGAAAAATAAAGTGAAATCAAGATGTTTTTATTTAGGGGAATAATTTTGATTCCAAGAAATGAATAAGCCCATCACTATATGTTGCTTCGCATTTACTTCTGAAAATGTAACATAATAATATTGTCTGTGTCTGCTTAATTCTTTTTGACAATAATAAAATAAATTTGCTATCATGTATTAGAAATTTTCAGAGAAGTCAGCTAACTTATCTTTGATTTGAATTTCCAATACAATGTTTTTAAAAAACATAGCCAGAGGTATTAATCTAAAATATTGATAAGAAATTTACATTTGAGAATATCTAATTGTTGTCAATGCTCTCACATTAACAGTCACTTCTTGTTTGCTTTTTGGAAATGAAATTTTTTATTAGAATTAAAATCACAATGAGCTGACACTCAGGTGTATTCCAGCATATGTCATTTTTGCATAGGAAAGAATGCATAGAGGTATTTGAAAGCAAAACAGAACAAAGCAAAACAGTATCTTTTTTTTAGAAATATATTTCATTGTTCACAGAAGTAACAGCTTCTTGATCATAGAGCCTTTAGGCACATGAATTAGAGCAATTATAGCTAACTTTTAAATAATACCTAATTCAAGCAATACATCATGGTTTCATACATCTAGAAGCTTTATTACTAAAACATATAAAAAAGGTTTTTTTTACAATCACTCAAGTAAATAAAATTTTAGTGGTGGAAGAAGAGGTGGAGGAAGAACAAGAAATACAGCCTACTGCCATACAAGGAAGATCACATTTTTGTCTTAAATATGTGGGGGATATTGCAGAGAAGACAGAGCCAGACTTTTTTAAGAAGTGCATTGTGGTAGGATGAGAGGCAACAGACAAAATTTTCTGCAAGGAAAATTCTGCTAGATATTAGGAAGTTTTTTATTTCCTTTTATTTCCTGCCCGCCCCGCCCCTCCTCCCCCCCCCCACCCTCCCTCAGTGAAGGGTGTCAAAGAGGAAAAGATTGCTCAGGGAGGTTGTGGAATATACATCCATGGCTAAGCAAGGGTCAGAGGGATTTAACTTTAACTTGGAATTTGGGCCTAACTTTGAAGCTGGCCCAGTTTTCAGAAAGAAGTTGGATCACATGACCCCTAGATCCCATCCCATCTAAATTATTCTGAGTTTATGATTTCAAATGAGTGTAGCCTGAAAACCAAAATAACAAATTGCACGACAACTAATTATTAATTGAAGTTCAAATAAGTGGTATGGGATGTGCAATTTAAATTAGCACCATGTAAAAAGGGGCAATGTTCTGTTCATTCTTAGTCTCATGCTTAACTTATTGCAGTATTGTCTTTTCAAGTGTACAGCCTGCTGTTATCTGGGAAAATTCCTCAAGTTTAGGAATGCAAAGTATGTATGTTTGGTAATTTACTTCAGAATTCCTTTCTTCCTCTGCAGTGCTAAAACCCATTCCCTCAAGTTTTCCCTCTCAAGACCACAGAGATAAATTACCAGGTTTTGTGAATAAAGGGTCCAGATTTGAAATACTTCTACAAAGAGTTTCCACGTATAATATAAAATCTGTAGGCAACTCCCAGGTGCATTTATCAGGGTAGTGATTATATACACTGAGCATGTAGGAAAATGGGGTTAGGGGCAGGCAACACTGGCTGAAGCATGATTAGCTGGTCATGAATTATAGATTAAATATGCGTGCAAATATTTTGATAAATTTGAACGATACTCCTTTATTTGTCTAATAAACCTGGAATTAATTTGTTTATGGTGGATATAAGTTGAGTAAATCCACTGCTTAGTGATAAGAGTATTTTTCCTTTTCAAAAACTGCAGACAGAGAGTTATCTTTATGAAAACCATCAGAAAAATATCTGGATATCAAAGTGAAAAATCATGACTGAAATTGATTGATTAGAAGTCATTTTATTTATGGTGCTTTTAGTTTTAACCATAGATTTAACACGAGTGGACAAAGCAATCCAAGTAAATGAAAGAATCAGATCTGTTGCATTCGGTTCAATGTACATCTGAAATGCCAGTGTCTTTTATTCAACATTTCAGATGTTATGAAGCATCTTTCCAGAGCCATGATGTGAAGTTATCATGCAAGCTAATGATCATTTTGACAAATGTCTTTACATAACTGCCATCCTTCTTTGAAGTATCAGGTTCTGGGATTTCTCAGGGAAAAAAAAAAAAGAGTTTGATGTTTTGTTCTCATCAAGTGATAATGGGAGATGGATGGCTAGATATTTATTGAATATACATTATTGTGTATATATATCAGAGATTGTGTTCAGAACCCTGTTTATTGAATTGTACATCCTGGATAACCTTTGAAGAATTTTAAGAAATATGATCACTTCTATTGATTTTGGAATACAAATAAAACATGGTTTCCTCATATATTTTGTAGAATAATGTTCTAACTACGTTACTGAAATATATTTAGTGAATCACCGTTCCGGCCCGGGTCAGCCCGAGCCAGGGGTCAGTGTTACATTCGCAGCGAGAGGAAGATGCACACAAGGCCAAAGGCCACCAGTGGCGGGGTCTGTGGGAGCCGGGGGCTGGTCAGAAGCAGTGGCAGGGGAGGGTGGGGGGAACAGGGCAGGAGGAGCCCCCGTGGCCACGGGTCAGAGCTGCAGGGGCTGGTGGCCACAGCAGGCCCAGCAGCAGTCCGGTGGCCCACAGCTCCTGCACCTGGTGGCGGTGGGGGTCTGGAGATCGTGGCCTGCTGCCCGGTGGCACACACTGCTGGCAGGTGTGGGGGATGCCCGTTGCCTGGACAACGGCACGTGGCTCCTGCCCACCCCCCAGCTCAGCATGCTGGTTGTGAGGGGCACACATGGCAGCCGCGTGGCCCTTCATCATGGGTGGTGCGTGCCTCGGCGGGCTGAGGCAGACGGTTGCACCTGGACACGGCCCCCAAAAGAACATGGTGGCACCTTGGCCCCCGAAAGAAGATGGCGGTGCCTGGGCCTGGTCGGTGCTGGGGTGCAGGTGGTGGTTTGTCCCAGGGCTGGCCCGCAGCTGCTGGGCATGGTGACAGCACGAGGGAGCCTAGTGCCCAGCCTGGCGGGGACGGGAACACACTGTGAGGCACATAGCTCGCAGCGCGGGCTCCCGCAATCATCAGTGATTTCCATAGAGTTCTGAGGTGATATGAATTCTGGTGTTTTATTGAATGGGCATGAGTTTATCAGGTTGTCATCTTCCAGGGCTTTTCTAAGTACAACAGAATGGTCAAAAGGCAGGTGCAGCTGTTCAGAGAGGTAAGGCAGGAAAACTAATAGTGTTTTCCTCAAGAAAAAGGTGGTTGTACATTGGTGGCTTTCTGGACCTTTGAGCTCCACATTTGGCAGTTGCTTGGCTTCCACAAAACCTCCCAGTCTCAGCATCAAGTCTGGTGGTTCTCATCACATGAATCACACGATTTATGTAGGAAGTGTTTCTCAGAGTGATTTGGTAGTAATCCCCCCTAGCAAAAAATATTTGTAATATGATTTACCTGGAATACTATATGAATAATACTGATTTTGCCCATTCAACTGATAAGAAAATTGCTGGATGAAGTGGTAATTGGCACCGCCACCCTTAAGTGCTCAGCTGGAGGAGAGGAATTCATCCAGGTTGATGCATGTTCCTTAAGGTCTCTCAATACATAGAGGGTTATTTGGTGTCTCTACTGAGATCAGCAACTCCCACCATGCTAAACTGTAGAAAATGCATGGCATTAAGAAATGTAGAGGATAAAGGACTGAAGCATACCAGAAACCCTGCCTCTTGCCTTTGGGAAGTCAGAGTTGGGTGCTCCCATAAAACCGGAAAATTAGAGACGTGGACAGCAGGTCAGATCTTCCTTGTAAGGAGGTTGTGGTAGCAGTTGCATTTTGCTTTTGAACAACAATTTAGATTAGCTTTTCATCCTGGAAGGTTTTGAATCTATATGATGAATAAACACATTAGCCAGCTGGCTGGGGGGTATTATAGGAGAAAGTATGTCCATTCCTCCCATTAACTAGCCCCACTGTGCAGACAGAAATGCAAATCATGAAGTCACAGACCAAGCAAGGAGTATTTCTCCAATCCGTTGTTAATTCATTCAGCTGATTGTGAAGAGTTCTAGGCTGTTTATACATTCAATACCAGCAAAACACTCATAAAACCTGCCAAAAATAGGACACCTTCCTCACTCCTGCCAAATGTTTTTTTCAGAAATGGCTGAAAACCAGATAAAAGACTTATTAAGAGACTATGCCTAGTGGATCAGGATAAGCAATTCTGCTTCTAGTTCGCTATCAAGCTACAAGAAGATCAATGGAGGACTATAGTTCAGTAATTATTTCTTCTTTCTGAATCCATATTCCGTTAGCTGATCAATGTATTAAGCTAAAGTAGCTGATCGGCAAAGAATGATAGATGCATATCAAGAGTTTGTAAGGTAATCTATGAAACTCATTCACACCAGGATATGATTTACGAGGAGTCTATTGATTGGGAAATAAATGTTGTTTTACATTTAATAGAATATATTTCACTAATGCTGTAGCTCCAGCTCCTGGGTTTTGAAGAATCCATTTTTATTCAATACAAAATCTGCATGTTTCCTAGTTCTTGAGATTGTATTGTATCATGCATACCACCCAATAAGTACATCAAAGTTTCTTCAGAGCTGTGACATTACCCATTTTACTTGTAGTCTGAGGCAACTACAGTTAGGGGTAGGGACCTTTTAAGTCTTTGAAAACTGCTGTTTTGGGAACAGAACCTTCACTGCTTTTAACCACCATAGATCTATATAGATCAAAGGCAAAGAAGCCAATTTGCCAATTAACACTATGTAAGGACTTGGACGAGAGCACTGTCCTTTTCATATAGCTCATCCCACAGGAGCATAGGACACACTATGCCTTGCAGAAATCGGAAAGCCATCTCAGAAAAGTGTGTTAAATGGCAGTGAGAATTTGTCTTGAAGCTCACCAATGAATTCTTCCCTCAGTATCCAACTCATTTAATGTATTTCTTGTGACTTTTTTTTCTTCTTTCAAATAAGGCAATATTCTTCTCCTTACATAGTCCAAGGTTAACAGTATTCCTTATAGCCTTACAATATTTTGCTGATTGGTTATACACCAATCAATTTTTTCCGCAGGAAAACCTTCAATTAACCCCCCAGTGATTGGGAGGTGGAATTTCCAGATTAGTGTTGGAGAGTTCCACCTCCTATCACCAGGGGTTTAATTGAAAACTTTTCCGAGAAAAATTAATTGGTGCAAAACCATCAGTAAAATAACCTAAAATGCAGGGGACACCGTAAATTTCAGCCTATTTAAAGGAAAGACAAAAAAACCCCAAACACCCCAACAAACGAAAAACAAGCCCCAAGATTAAATAGGAACATTGAATGAGAAAAACAAAATTATTACAGCAACACTGAGATTAAAAGGAAACTTGTGAAATGGACCTGCAAAGTTGCAAAATGCAGGAAAACTTACCTTTAATTTAAATTACAATATGCTAAAAAGAAACAAGAGAAATTAGCTTATTTTAGAAACTATTTCACAATCAGATGATTTACTTCAGATTCAGAAACATAAATCACATTTTAATAATCTCTTTCCCAGTATGAAGTCTCTATACAATCTGATATGTAGATTTTTTTTTTTTTTTAAAGTAGGTGTTTTATTTGCATAACAAGAAACTACAATAAATTAAATGTAGCCCAGGAAATCTTATAATGCAGCTGGGTAATGAAAGAGAAGGTGCAATTTGAACCTACTATTGCAAATATATATATCTTTGCTAATAATGAGAAACATCCAGTGTGAATTGATGCATCTGTGTGCAATAAACCTGCCTGAATATGGTATCTTTAATACTGCCCAGATATATTTTTTTTGCATTAAGCATAATAGATTTTGACCTGCAAATTATGAAAAAGATTAAGATATGCATCAGCAGAGAGATTTATGTCTCGTGTTGACAAATTATTCATTAAAGTTTTATGTAACAGGCCCAGAGAGAGTATTAAATAAGATTATTATGGCAGTTCTTATAAGTGTATTCATCTTGACTAAGAAGAGGTCGTGATAGAGTTTAGGACTGTTTACTTCCAAAGCTTGTTTAATTAGGAAAAATAGAAGCAAATGGTCCTCATTTGGCATCTTTCACAGATTTTATCTTTATTACTTCCCTTTCCCAATATTGTGAAAGATCAACATCAATAAAAGTAAATCTATTACATGCAATTTGACAAATAGTTTGCTTAATAATTTCTAAATATAGAGACAGATATAAAATTTCCTTCTGAAATTAACAGCACTTTTTTCCTTGTGAAAATCCTATTTTGAGCAGACATAGCTTTGTATCTGGAGTGTTCATTAGTAAATAAACAAGGTAATGATCTCTGAAAGGAGTTAGTTTCAGTGAAAAACAACCTTGTATTCCTACTATAAAACAAAGCACTTTGTGTTGTACTCTGCTATACATTATATTTTTGTGCTGTCAGGTGAAAATTCAACCAATGGCTATTTGATTACTTTGGAAACATTTGAATTGATTTTTATTACCTAATTGTGTACATCTGTAAGGAAGATGTATGACCGCTCTTGGAAGAACTAAAAAACTCTCTTGCTTTTGATGGAACATGTAACACAGGGAGGTAGAAGAGAGAGAAAAACACATTCCCAAAGGAAAAAGTGCTACTGAGTTTAGGGGAAAGGAGGACAACGTTACTTTTTCAAAAGGTTCTTTCTCAATTTGCACCTTGCAAATGTTCAGAGGAACAGGAGCTTCTTTACTAATCACTGAATACCTCAAGATTACCTGTAAATAGTAATATTTGCAGTGATTTAATTATTTGTAGCAATTTATTTAAAATGCTTAGTGTGCATATGAACTGTAGAAAATCAAGGCTTGATTTTCTTTCTCTGAAAACTGGTTGGTCATCTTAGCTGAGACTTCCATCCAGTAGCAGTCCACATAATTCTGCCTGTTGATTAAAGCTCAGAACTATCCTGTTTGCATTCAGACTGAAGGGAAGACTATATAAGCATAACCAAAGAATAAATACTACTGAGTTACACTCTGCTTCCTGCTTCTGCTTTAGCCCAGCAAGAGATTTTTTTTTCTTTTTTAATTGAGGGAAATCTTTCTCTGACGTATATTTTACTACCTGTACACATTTAGTGCAGAACCACAAATAGAATATTAAAATATCCTCTGAAAGATTCCAGTGAGAAGGATGAATCTCCTCAGCATACAGAAATTGTTTTCCCAAATGCACCATGGATTCCATCCTGCTGCAGAACTAGCCTGTACAGGCACTTTAGCAATTGCTCGTAGGTGTTTTCAAACAGAAACTGGTGCAGTGTGTTTTGGACTATGCTGTTGTGAGTGGACCCACGACTGAATTATTTTAAACAAATGAGATAAGAGAGTGGCTATACCTCATCACTATTTGGGGGGGGGGGGGGGGGGGGGGGGGGAGGGGGTGGTGGTGGTGGTGTTTTTGTGGGATTTTATTTTTTTTTCCTGAGCCTTTATATTGCCTTTACATGTTTTTAGACTAAATCAGTGACTGCCATATGCTTAAGTGTGAAGTGTTGCACATGGGAAGATTGTCACCATATGCATGAAAAAGATGGCATCTCCTTATATTTTTCTTTCTACAGTAATACTGAACAAAGCAGGAAATCAGAACAAAAAGGCTTCTATCATGTGTTTATAGGATGAATTTACAAACTTAGCTTCCAACTGCACAGCAGTATGCACTTTCTTCATGAATTCAGTTGTAGGAGAATAAAACCCTTTGTCCAAGTATTTTCTTGAATCCTTTCCTTTTCTTTGCTTTCCTTTCCTTTGGGATTTATAACTTTTTAGGACAATTATTTATTTGAAACCTAAAAAGCAATAGAGGGAGACAATTTAATAAGCAAAAAATTCCTATCCTTTATGAGTCTAGCAGCAGACCTGGGAAACTCATGCAGGTTATAGTAGATGCACATTCCTCCATAATCTTTCTTCACTGTTCCTGCAGCTCGGCTTCAAAGCTGCATGGAAAGCAAAGATTTTACAATGAGATTCCCCTACGCAAAAGCCTTTTCATCAGGAAGCATTTATTCTCTCTCTCTGAACACCTGATTGTATGCTTGGGTAATTATCACACTATCCTGCTCTTGTAGTTCCATAAGAACGATACACAGGAACAACCATGCATCTTCTCATTAAAGCTGACTCATTTCAGCAGCTATGCATTTAACATAGTGGCAAAGAAAACTAAACTGATCAAAATCAGGCATCCCAGGCCTCATCCTGCAGTTATCTGGAAGCCTGAGTGGATGTATTGGTAAAATAGCGTAACTGAGCCCAGGTATTTTCTCCAGCTTTATTGTGATGGGAGAAGCTGAACAATCAGAGACGTCCAGCAAGGAGGGGCAAAACTTACATTCTGGTGTAAATCTAAGCTCCACTGAAATAAATTTAGGCATTTCTATGTTAGAAGAATATATGTCTTGGAAGGTCACATACAAGTCATATAGTCAAAACCCTACTATTCTTCCCATGTTAATATTCAAAAATATTCCAGTTGTGCCAAAAACTATCTAGCACTGAGTTTATTCATTTTTGTATGATGTCTGTCATACAGCCTAATTCTCACTGTCAAAAAGCTATCTATTTTTTGTATGTGCATTCTTACTTCTGCTTCTTATTCTATCATTTCTTGCATTCTAAACTACTCTTTTGGACTTCCTCCCTCCATTTGCATATATAATCCTTCTCATACTTTTTGTTCTAAATCAATTCCTATAATCCATTACTATATAATAGCATTTGTCATCAATAGAAATGAAATCCCCAACACATTGCAGGAAAGAGAATTTGCAGGTACTGGTTTCTGGCAGCAAGTTGTAATAGAAACAGTAGGGAATCCTATTTGCATAAAAAGATCCATATTTGATGCAAACTGATGCAACTTTCATGATGGGTATAAAATTTTCCTCTACCCTTGCGCCATGGGCACAAAGCAGATAATACTCTACAACAGTGTTACAGAATTATTTTCCATAAGCTCTTGTCTGAGATGTGTAATAAAGGTAGAAGTGTCTTTTGATAATTACTGAGGTTGGTTCCAATTCTCCTACTATCAGCACTGTAATATTAGAAATGAAATAAAATGCTACAGTTCTTGACCACAGAAAATTCCAGGATTTGGAGAGGAGAGAGACTGAAAGCACTTCATTGTGAAAGAAAAAGCAGAACTGTTTCAATGCAGTTTTAATACAATACAATAAACAAGAAATTAAAATAGTGTTGAACCTGACAGTCCAGGTCCTCAGGTCATCCATGGATTCTAATATTTGTGTATTTTGTATATGACTTACAAGAGGGGGAATCTAAGAGGCCAGGGCATATCAGAGCAACAGAATAATGGACATATACATAGGGTATGCGGAAGAGTCCAAAATCACTGAATTTATGAATACACACTTCAACACCTGACCAGACTAAAAAAGGTGATCTAAAAAATTCCAATTTCTCAGTTCCATGTCAGTAAAGCACTGAGATTTTCTGGCAGTCTCATGGTGTGATTCCCATATCCTCGCATATGGTAAAGGAAATCAGGTTTCCCACTGAATGCATCAGCAGAAAAGCAAGCAGTTTCATTAAGCTCTGGCTGAATTTCACTGGGTGTTTTTCAAAAGCAATATATTCCTAATAAGCATTTTAGACTTGCTGAATCAGCTGCTTCTGGGAAGAAAAAATCCTAAACAACTTTAATCTGTACCCAATAGGTATTTCACCTTGAGGATTTGTCAAGTTAATAGAGCCTACCCACTTAAAGAAAGAGGAAGGAGGCCTTTCTAATTGGTGCCTAACAGCTTACACTTAAGGGTCATTAAAGACGAAATACTAGAGATAACAGTCTTAATGGCTCCAGCCCACTCTCATGGGGAACACTCAACTTAGCATGAACAAAGGGAACAAGACTGAAAGACCCAAAGACACAGCAGGATCTGGGCTGGCTAAGAGGATGCAGATTGATTTAGTTCTGCCCCAGTAACTTAAGAGGAAAATTTATCTTATTTGACTTGTAGTGAAACATAAGATTAGCTGTGAATAACTACAAGATGGATGGAGAGGTAGAATATAAAAGGTATTCATCATTGTTTTAGAATACATGCTTTCTAATATATGTCACCAAGTGCTAAATAGGATTTTTTTTTTCTTTTAGAGAAGTTGGTCATAACGACCAGCTGAAGCTCCTGAATGGAATAAAACATAGCTGCTTGAAACCCATTTGGTCCATCCCACAAAGTGAAAAGCATTTAAAAAGAAGAGCATGACCCCATCTAAAGATTGCAGTTTCCATGCCATGAAAAGAAAAGCCAAAGATGGTTCCCCCTGAACTCCCAGGCCCTACCTGCACACTGGACACTGAAGTTCAGCTCTGGAGCTGTCTCGTGGCTGCAATATGAGATACAACGCCTTTGGTAATTAAGGCACCTCAGCTGCTCCGGCATCATACTCAGCTGAATAACATAGTCATGCTTAGAGAAACCCGAGTGGTGTAAAGGTTCAGCTAACCCTGTCCTGAGATGGGTTGTTTCTCATAACTCTTCTCTGTAAATCCTCAAGACAGCTATAAAAAAGGGGTGAGGCTGAAAGGTCAGACAATTAGCTTTCCTATTTGTGAAGAAATAGCTTTTCTAAGCTTATTAATCTAAAAATACAGGATGAGATAGTCAGTTGCTATAAATCAGTATAGCTCTGGTGATTTCAGTGGGGCTGTGCTGTGTTCTACCAGCTGAGATTATATTTTCTCTAATATTAAATATTAATAAAAAACCTTGCACCAAAAAAACTTGTTACATTTGGTGAAATGCATGTTGAAATGTCAGATGCACGTTTTCCTAAGCAAATTTAGTTCAACTTCCATACATCTTCCTGTTACATTAAATGTTATTGATCTTCTTTGGGATGCCTGCCTATTTCAGTTCATTTGATAGATGGTCCTCACTTGAACAGGTTTCAAATATTTTTGAGCTCAGAAAGGTTCAGCTAATCTGATTTCCTCTGATACAAGCCTTGGACTTTCATTCAGTATCCCCCATGATGAGTTTTAAACCTTGTGTTTACTAAAGCCTGCCCACTACAAAGACATCCTGAAAAAGACCTCAGCTTCAGAAACTGGGGGATTAGTTTCTCCTGTTCCTTTCTTCTGGTGTGTGACCTACTCTGGTAAATACTTGTGGGGTTTTTCCCTCCGTGGAATTTCTGTGGCCCCACGTTCTACCTTTTTTTGCTGTATACTCAGTTTTTCATGTCTACATTCTATTTCATGAAGGGCGTAAAGGCAGTTATTTCTTTATGGTCTTAAGTTGGCATCATCACCAGCTTGAGTCTTGGTTTATTCAAAGGAGGTAAACACTGAGATTAACTCCTTCTGTGTCTCTAATTTCACCAGAAGGTCTCCATAAACATCTGCGTTCGTCTTGATAAGTGTCTGCAGAGTCACCTCAATGTTCAGATGCAAGAAAATAATTACATAGTTTGGGGTGGTCAGTCTCCCTGACCCTAAAGTCATGTATTTCCTATGGACTCATATGCTGGACCACCATGAAACATATTCCTTACACCTCAGGTTGCCAAGCAAAGGAGGAGACCTTGGAACTGTTATAGCAAACCATAGATCGTGGGCCTTCACTGTGCATATAGCTGGGTCCCAAAGCAAGCTGGCAAAGCAGACCTCAGAAGATTGTGCTATGGATCCCTTCTCCAAGTCAATGATTTGGATTGCCTGAGATTGCCTTTTGAGCATAGTTTCCATGTTTTTCACATGGTGAAAGCCTGACGTGGGGATTAAATTCACTATGTGAATGCATGTCATGAGGCTGGAGAACGCAGATTGGCTCTGGTATTTTATTTTCATTCTCTTTTCCCCATAGGGATGAGGAAGTTCATTGCCACAAAGCTCATCTTCTAGAAGTTCAACAAGGCCACGTGCATGGTCTTGCACCTGGGTTAGGGCAGTCACCAGTATCACTACAGACTAGGGAATGAATGAGTAGAGCACTGCTCTGAGAAGGAGGAATTGTGGATATTGGTTGGTGAAAAAACAGATATGAGCTGGCAATGTGCACTCACAGCCTGGAAAGCCAACCATATCCTGGGCTAAATAAAAAGAAGTTTAGCTATAACATAAGTACATTGAGTTATGAGGTGATTCTCCTCCTCTGCTCTACTCTTGTGAGGCCCCACCTGGAGTACTATACCCAGCTCTGGGACCCTCAGCACAAGGAAGACATGGACCTTTTAAAGTAGGTCCAGAGGAGGGCCGTGAACATGATCAGAGGGCTGGAACACCTCTCCTGTGAAGAAAAGCTGAGAGAGTTGGGGGTGTTCAGCCTGCAGGAGAGAAGGCTCAGGGGACACCTTATTGCTGCCTTGCATTATATAAAGGGGGCTTATAAGAAAGATGGAGGGAGACTTTTTGCCAGGGCCTGCAGTGGCAGGAAAAGGGACAACAGTTCTACACTGAAAAAGGGTAGATTTAGACTGGACAGAAGGAAGAAACCTTCTATGATGAGGGTGGTGAGGCACTGGAACAGGCTGCCCAGGGAAGTTGTGGATGGCCTGTCAATGGAAGTGTTCAAGGTCAGGTTGGATGGACCTCTGAGCAACCTGGTCTAGAGAAAAATTGACCCTACCCATGGGCATTGGGGTTGGACTAGATGTTTGAAGATTCCCTTCCAACTCAAACCCTTCTATGATTCTGTGATTTTATGACCTTTATTTGCAAAACAACATACTTGAGTTATAGCTAAACTATGGTTAAAGACAAAAAAAATTTAAATCATAAAGCACATTTCACAATCAATCCTGATTTTTTGTAGAGTGCAGCTAATACTAGTACTGCAGCCCTGAGGGGTTTTGGTTCACAGTTGGATGCATTATAAAGCTTTCATCCCTTAGGAATGTACAAATTAAAAATTATATATAACTTTTACCATTGGTTACTATAGACTTAACCAGAGATGTTAATACATTAACCATCCTCCCAACAGACCAATGTAATACTTCAGCCAGCATTCTGCAGCTCTGATAAGAAGAGCATTTCCTAATGGCCAAGGATAATGCTTAGTTTTAATTATATACCCTTTTTAAGTATGTGGCTTTTTGGAGATTAGTCATGTGTAGAGGAGTATTGTGATTATGGATGCATTCCATAATGAAGACTTGTTTAGAAGAGAATTTTGCAATCACTAAAGCAGAAACCTGTGCTAAGGTTACTCTTAAAGTTACCATTGTAACCTTGATGTCAGAACAAGGTAATCTAAGTAAGGATGCTATAGGAAATCAAAGCATAAACTTAAGAAAAGCTATTTTGCTTTCACTTTCATAACAGTACAATCAAATAATTTCTCAGAGTAACTCAGATGCCAAAGTCCTTCGTATTATTCAGCTTCGTATGTTTCAGGTCTTGGTCTACACTTTTCACAACATGCTTATGATTTCCACAACACCGCATAAATCATAGAAATTGAAAGTGGATATTATACACAAGCAGTTCCTTATGACTTTCCCAGCACACAGTCTTCATTAAGCTTCTTAATTTTAAATAAAAATTAACTATGCTTGGAGCTGTGCAATGATGTTGACACATTATGCATATAAAACCATGAGTAATCTTTCAAGCACATACATTTATTTTGGATAGCACTAACTATCTGTAAAATACAAAACTGATTCTTTTTTGTTGTTGTTATGTGCTGGTGAAAGTAGCTGAGTGAATAATGACGTTAGAGGGTGGCCTTCCAAATGTACATGTTTTTTAGGTTTTATTTTGTAGATCACGTATAATGTTTCTATTTTCTTATATTTCACTTGGTTTTCTGTTTAAAGCTAGAAAAGGCACAAAATAAATATTTGTTTAAAAATATTCAAAGAGTTTAGCCTAAAAAATGAGAGAGAGTTTAAGGGAAAGTATCCTACATTCGAATGAAAAATTATTATTACTATCACTGTCACCATTAGGAGGCTCGAATATTTTAGGCCCTTAGGATGACATCATAAGGACACAAAAACCCCAACAATCTTTGGGTTTTTTTTTCTCAGAACTCAAGCCCAGCCATTCTGCTTTGGGAAATGTTGAGATTATTTATTTAGTTGTTTTTTTTTAATTCACTCCAATCTTTCTTTTCCTGTCTCCTTCTCT
Source organism: Falco peregrinus (assembly GCF_023634155.1). NCBI lineage: Eukaryota > Metazoa > Chordata > Aves > Falconiformes > Falconidae > Falco > Falco peregrinus. The sequence goes on from NC_073727.1 coordinate 56,226,524, forward strand.
ATCAATTTATATGTTATTTAGCTTAGCTCCTCTTTCTCTGGTTTTTGCTAGAAACATTCATAGGGTCTTTTCATAGAAATAGGTACATTCCTTTGAAAAGTTTCTGTTATGAAGAACTACATTCTACAAGAACAATGATAACAACATATTTTTTACTAACTCTACTTTGCTATTGCTAATGTGGCTTCAACCATGAAAGATCTTAATCTCTATAGATTTACCAGCAGGACTGGAAAACAGACATATTGAAGTCCAGAAGAAGACACTGTCTTATTCACAGAATAGACATTTTTATCAACTAGTTATGAGAAAAGGTGACTTGTTCAAGGAAGACAACAATTTTAATGTAAAACTCATTAAAAGAATGCAACTACATAAAGTAGATGATCATTGTTTTCCCCCTAAAAATGCTGGTTTATCTCCATTGATTATAAAGAGGGTATAAAAGGATAATTCAGGTGGAGACTGATTTTCTATAGATGTCTCCTGTCCCAGAAGTTGAAGTCTCTTGATAAATGGCCATGCAAATTCTTGTGTTTATTGTTACCTAACATAGAATTACTCAAGACTGCAAGATAGAAAATAAAAGTATACATGTGTGCATACATACTGTATACAGGCATATACATTTTTACACATGTATTCACATATTCACATTCACACACTGACTTCACATGTGGAATGACTTTGGTATAATCCTAAATATGCCCCTGTAACAATTAGAAGTGGATTTTAATACTGCAAATAAGCATTTCAGGCTAATAATACAAGCAAGTTAAATCAAATGTCAAATGACTTTTAAAAAGCTCTTAAAAGTAATAAATATGTATGAAATAAATGAGTCTGGTTGTCAAGTACTCCATGAAGAGATACAAAAGATTTTTTTTTTTTTTTCAGCTGGATTCTCTTGCCACCTGAAGTCAAACAAAATTCATGGGTTTGAACATGGCTCTGCAGCACAGTCCCCAGGGAAGGGTTCCTTTCCTCAAAAGCAGACTGGGATGTCACAAAGGTGGATGTGACCTGCTGCAGCTTTTGCAGTTTAATAAGTGCTCAGCTGTGCCATTCATGGGGCACAGCTGAAGGAGGGGCACCAGTAAAAGATCCAGATTACCTGTTACGGGTCCCTGGCATAGGCGCTACTTTACTCGGGCAGTAAATAGAACTTCCTTCTAAATTGAGACACCTGAGAACTATAGGCAGTCAGTGAAGAGTGTGAGCCACTACTGGGGCCTCATCAGAGAATTGTGTATGCAGAGTTTTTTTCAAATAGGAACCTGAGTGAACTCTAATTGGTTTCTATCCAAACCTTTGGGAAAATGGGAATAATGGTGTTTTAAAACTCTTGCTTGTAGGGTGTTGAAATTCTAATTTATAAAGTGTTCTGTGATCTTTGGTTAATTGCAGCATTCAAGGTGTTACATGGCTCATTATTTTAATGAAAAATCTCACTCAGGTAAGAGGTGTTATTCTCTTAAAGAAGGGAAATTATGAGGAAACAAACTACTGCATAATAAGAACATATGTTTGGGTATGGGGTTGTAGAAGACTGTAAGGAACCTTCAGCAGGAAAAATATATCTGCTGTAAGGGAAATCAGAGCACAGATAGTGTCCTGAAAGCTTGCAAACATATGTTCAGTTCAAAGGTTAAAATGCTGGTGACAATTTTTCTGGTTTCAGCAAAAGTGAGACGTATTCTGCTACTAATCTTTGGCTAATTCATTTGAATGCTTAGTGTTTTTACCTTGAGTATAGAACAAAAAGCTCACTAAGCTTTGTCGTGTTAGTTTGTCTGTTCCCCATATATATTTACCTGAGTGCTCCATTAGAAAGCAGAGCAACATGCTACAGCCAATCTACTGTAATGACATAAAAGTTGGAATGGTTAGACACTATCTTTTTACTTTTATCTCTAAAATAAGATATATACCTAAAATCTGAACTTCTAAGCTAGACTTTTGGCCCTGAAATGTGGAAGGAGAAGTGTCAAATAAAACAGGACTTATAGATCAGTTTTTTATTGTGTAGTCAGGGTATGAGGATATGACAGAAAATTTTTGAGATACTACAAAATAATGACTTGCTTCCTGTCAATAGTGATTGTGGTAGCTAAAAATACAAAACCTCAACTCTAGGGACAAAGTTAAATGTACAAAATTAAAAAACAGTGCACTTCATTTCACACCTGGATTGGTTGAGCTATTGCCACCCATGTGATGGACTGTGATAATTTAATCACATTTGGCTATAAATCTATATATTTATGAGCATTCAAATAAAGTGTGATGAGGATTAGAACTACCTTTTGGCTGTTCACAAAAGAAAAAACTGATCTTAAAGGCTTTACAGAAATCAAAGCTCAATACAAACAAAAAGCTGATTTGTTCCCATTCCTACTTGAGAGCTGTATAACAAACAGGGCTCTGCCCCTGCACTTTATACAGTGGCAAAACTGAGACATTCCAGAGCTCAATTTCCAAGGATGCCCTGAAGTACCACGTGGCTTCCTGCCTCAGCTTGGTGGAAGAATCAGATTCTTGCCCAAGAGAGTCTCTTCCTTTATATGTTCATTAAATAAGACATTAGATGAGTTTTGCTCTGTTGAATTCCATATGTTTTGGGGTTTTTTAAATATTCTATAATCATCTTTATGCTATTTGTCCTATTAAGTACACTATAAAATGAGAGCTTCTGTTCATGGACTATGTACAGATTCTATGTCACAAATCACACACAGATGTTTCTTGAAACCAGTAAACACTAGAGTTATTTTTTTCTGTTGTTTTTAAGAGCACCAGCATTTCATCACATTAAGAACATTGAAAGCTGTATCTGTAAACATGTTGTTCTTCAAAAGAACTTTGAAAACTAAAAACTAGTAAACATTTGTTAAAGAACAGAGTAAATTACCATTATTATTGTATTCATTAATAGCTGGAAAAATTATTTGTAATCCTGAATACCGATGCATGTCACTCTGAGAAGAACTCTTCTAGAACATTTACTTGAAGTACTCATACAGTGATCATCACTGTAGTGTCTTTTCAAAATGTTTGGTATTTTTTGTTCATAATTTTTGTTGTAGGAAATATTATAGATTCATAGAATAATATAGGTTGGAAAGGACATGGAGAAGTTGTCCTATCTAAACTTCTGCTTAAAATAGGGATAACTTCAGAGTTAGATCAGGTTGCTCATGACTAACCAACCAAGTTTTTAATATCTCCAAAGATGATGGTCCAACAGCCTTCCTGGTGAAACAGTACCAGAATATGGCCAACTTCAAGGTGAAGAATATATTCCTTTCATTTAATTTATTTTTTTCTTCCTAAAAATTGTGTTTCCTCTTAATTCTTTCCCTGTGAAACTCTGGGAAGAGTCTGCCTCCATCTTCTATACAACTAATCTTTAATTAGTGGTAGCAAAAAATAAAATTCCCTTTAACCTTCTCTCTTTAATGCCAAACAAATCAATTTATTTTATCTTCATAGAATCTTAGAAGGATTTGGGTTGGAAGGGAACCTTCAAACATCATCTAGTCCAACCCCAATGCCCACAGGTAGGGTCATCTTTCTCTAGATCAGGTTGCTCAGAGGTCCATCCAACTTGACCTTGAACACTTCCATTGACAGGCCATCCACAACTTCCCTGGGCAGCCTGTTCCAGTGCCTCATTACCCTCATCATAAAAGATTTCTTCCTTATGTCCAGACCTACTTCCTAGCCCCCCATCTGCATTGGTGCGTGGGATTATTCCATCACAGGTGCAGGGGTGTCTTTTCCCACACTGAACTTCATGACATTTCTGCCAACCCATTTAACCAACCTGCTGAGATGCCCTACCTTTCCCCAGTCCACAGCACCCCCACAACCTGATTTCACCCTTGAACTCTCTGAGGGTAGATTGTATTCTGTCATCCTGATAATTAATAATTACATTAAACAGTATCTGGCTCAGTAGTGACATCTCAGAAATGCTGCTAAAAACCACCTACTGGCTGGAACTAGAACTGCTGATCGCTACTCTGGTACATTTTATGTTATTTTTGCTTTTTATTTCTTATTTATGCAACCACAAACACCTGCATTATATAAAAAGAATGAAGTTTATCATTAATATAGGTCAATTGACAGGTTTTCTGTAATAATAAATCAAATTACTACACGTTTGTGTCACTTGAGATTTTGACATGCAAGTTCCCACATTCTGCCTAAAAACCTTTGTGTACAACGTTGTATCTGACCTGATGAGGACAGAAAGCCAATTAAATGGCAGAAAGAAACACTGTCTTCAGTTTCCCAGAAAAAAGTTATTAATTTATCACTAAAATAATAGAAAATGATTGTATTATTATTCCAAAATTTATCAGAATGTGTCCCAAAGTATTTGCCATTTGCTCCATCTGTAGCAATGCAAAAATCATATTAACCATTTTCACTATTACGTAATAGCAAATAAGCCAATTATTTGTGGGTTTTGCCAGACTTGCATGCCATGGCTGTGATCTTACGTTTGCAATATGCTCTGTTAATTACAAACTTTCTAATCTAAAAGTAGGATGGACTAGAATTGCTAAGTTAAGGCAGTTGAGAGCATGGTTCCTCTCTCTTTTTGCTGTTATGGGGATCCTTTCAAAGTGGGATTGAAATAGCCCTCAAAAATCCACAGTTGTCTGGATAAACAAAAGGGTTTGATACTAATCTGCAATGTTGTAACACAGAAAAAAAATCAAATAATGTAGGTATTGATTGTTGGTGATGGATTACAACATCTGGTCAGAGTGAAAGAAAGGGAAGAAATTTGTACATACATGGTACGTGAGCCACCAGAAGACAAATTTTACCATCTGCTTTCAGCATTCCAGCAGCATCAAATGAATGCTTTTTCCTCAGTCATACAACATCTGGACAAAGTCACTCTGTGCATCTCATTAGATGGACATATTTTCTAGTCCCAGTTGATTAGGGTGTGCATCCCAAAAAGAAATGCAGAGGTGACAGAAACTAAATGTCTGTTTCTGTGAGACAGATTTGCTCTGATCATTCAACAAATGGGCTAGCTGAGAAGTAGGTCTCCAAAATGAATAAACCTGTGTTAGCTTGGCTCTGTGTCCAAATCAGTAATCTCTGGGAAGCAGCAGCAGAAGCAAGAAAATGCTACCTGAGATAGAGAGTGTGGTAGCTTAGGCAATAATGGTAATGTGGCCAAATGGTTTATTGGCTGCAGCTGGTTTACCGTAACTGGAGAAGAAGGAAGGAGAGATGAAAACATGTGTCTTTGAACCTTTGAACCAGACCCATGCCAGAGGTCTTTCTAACCTTGCAGACCCGCAGACACACAACAACCAGCTTTTTTTTTTTTTTTTTTTTTTTTTTTTTTTTTTTTTTTTACTGGCCAGGGTTGGAAGGCACCTCTGGAGATCATCTAGTCCAACCCCTTGCTAAAGCAGGTTCACCTAGAGTAGGTTGCACAGAGTTACATCCAGGCAGATTTTGAATATCTCCAGAGAAGGAGACTCCACAGCCTCTCTGGGCAGCCTGTCCCAGAGCTCTGTCACCCTCAAGGGAAAAAAGTTCTTCCTCACATTCAGGTGGAACTCCCTGTGCTGGAGTTTGTGGCCGTTGCCCCTTGTCCTGTCACTGGGCACCACTGAAAAGAGCCTGGCCCCGTCCTCTTGGCACTCGCCCTTAGGATATTGGTAGACATTGGTAAGATCCACTCTCAGTCTTGTCCAGGCTAGAGAGGCCCAGCTCTCTCAGACTTTCCTCATCAGGGACATGCTCCAGTCCCCTCATTATCTTTGCAGACCTCCACTGGACTCTCTCCAGTAGATCCCTGTCTCTTGGACTGGGGAGCCCAGCACTGGACACGGCACTCCAGATGGCGACTCAGCATGGCAGAGCACAGGGGAAGGATCACCTCCCTGGACCTGCTGGCCACGCTCCTCCTCATGCCCCCCAGGACCCCATGGGCTTGCTGGCCCCCAGGGCACACTGCTGGCTCATGGGCAACTTGCTGTGCACAAGGGCTCCCAGGTCCTTCCCCGCAGAGCTGCCTCCCAGCAGGTCAGCCCCAGCCTGTGCAGGTGCATGGGGCTGCTCCTCCCCAGGTGCAGGACCCTGCACTTGCCTTTGTTGAACTTCATTAGGTTCCTCCACACCCAGCTCTCCAGCCTGCCCAGGTCTCACTGAACGGCAGTGCAGCCTCTGGGGAATCAGCCACTGGTCCCAGTTTGGTATCATCAGCAAACTTCACCCAGGTCACTGATGAATAGGTTGAACAGGACTGGAGCCAGCACTGACCCCCTGGGGGCACCACCAGCTACAGGCCTCCAGCCAGACCCTGCACCACTGATCACAGCCCGCTGAGCTCTGCCATTCAGCCAGTTCCCAACCCACCTCACTGTCTACCCATTGAACCCACTCTGCCTGAGTCTGCCTGTGGGGACATCATGGGAGACAGCATCAAAAGCCTTGCTGACGTCAAGGTAGACAATATCTACTGCTCCCTCCTCATCTACACAGCCTGTCATTCCACCATCACAGAAGGCTGTTAGGTTGGTCAGGCATGGTTTCCCCTTGGTGATCCACGTTGACTACTCCTGATAACCTTCTTTTCCTCCACATGCTTAGAGATGACCTTCAGGATGAGCTGTTCCATCACGGTTCCAGGGATGGAGGTGAGGCTGACAAGTCCTCCTTCTTGCCCTTTTTGAAGGCTGGGGTGACACTGGCTTTCTTCAAGTCCTCACCACCTCTCCTGTCCTTCATGACCTTTCAGAGATGATGAAGCATGGCTTGACAATAACATTTGCCAGCTCCTTCAGTACTCAGGGGTGCATCCCTGTGGGGCCCATGGATTTGTTGGTGTCAAGTTTGCTTTTCTCCTAAGAAGTCACATCAGTACGTAATCTTTCTCTTAACTGAGCAGGTTCTCCAGGCTCTTACAACACAGAAAAATAATGAAGAAGTAGAAAGGTGTGCCCTATGAAGTGCAGAAGAAAAAACCCACATCTTTAAGGTGTGAGTTGTTTCAGCATATATGTAAATTCTGGTGTAAAAGTTGGAAGTATGTGAAGAGATAATTATCAAAGGAAAAGAGGAAAGTGCAGTTCAGCAGACCCTTCAACAGCAACACCTTTGCCTAGAGTTATGTTCTGAATATTCATTTGCATCCTAAATCTTTGTGGATTTAGTTCTGTAGCACTTTTCAGATTGCAGTATTTATGCACAAAACTTATCCCATTTAAATTAGGACTTCCCTTCTAAGCGAGTTCTTCTCAACATGGGTGAGAGTTACAGAATTAAACTCATAGAGTTTCCAAAGCTTCCAAATGATTGGATTCTGTGCAGGGATGACTGGATGAAATTTTGCATTAAACAGGAGGTCAGACTAGATGATCTAATGGTCCCTTCTGGCCATAAAAGCGATGAATCTATGAGAAAAGCACTCTGAGATCATATGATGAAAAGCACAATTAAATTGGCAAGTGTTGTCTTGATGTTCCCATTACAAATCCCCTGAGTAATCTACCCCCGTCTTCCTCTTGCCACCTCCTCTATCATTAGAATCCAGGGGAACATACGCTCTGTTGAAGTCATTGCTGCTAAAACCATTTTGATAGCTGGCTCCACAGAGTCTCCTGCTAAATCCAGCGTTCAAGGCTGTGGGAGTGTTCACTTCTTCAGTGAAGATACATTTCTCCAAGGCATTTTGCACTCTTCTTCCTTTAGATTGCTCAGCTAAAGGCTTTCTCAGGAATTTATCAGTTATTAATAATTGTGATGATTCATGATTTATTCATAACCATTTATACGTTTGCCATATGCTGCCTGCACATGCAAACTGTTTTTTCTGAAGCACGCAAATGTGGCACAGTGCTTCTTACAATTCATATCCAGTAAACAGATGATAGAGCAAGATTAATGAAATGAGAAATACAATAAAATATCCTGCAATGGCTTCAGTTTTGAACTTTTGAATTAAATGTTGCAGAGTAATTGTCTTCAGCACTATCAAAACTAAAATAAACAGAAGGGAGAATAGCGTGAAAGGCCAAGTTTAACAACATAAGTAGCACCTTATTCTGCTTTTAGTCTGTCCTCTGTAGTGAAAATTACAGGGAGTAAGAGTAAATCTACACATCAGGGAAGATACAACTCAGGACAAATAAAGGTGATAGTATCTGCAGTATCATCTTAGTTGCTCCCTTCAAGCTTTCATATTAATTCTAAGATTTTTTTAAACAAATCACTATAATAGCTGCTTGGAGTTGGCAGGAGAGGGAAAGATCTGACATGCAGAGCCTTCACAATACCTAACAGCAACAACTTGAAAAGGGAATGTAACTCCTTGTTGTTGATAAAACAAGCCTTTAATGGTGATATCACTAGCCAAGAGTCATTTCTCATAGGCACACTATGACACATTCTGCAGTGTGCTGCTGTTCAGATGAAATGCCTGGGTTTTATGAGAGGGTGATTATTGAACACAAAAAATGTGTTCCTGGTTTTGAGTGAACATGTTCATTAACACTGAGATGGGCTGGGGGGGGGGGGGGGTGGGGGGGGGGGTGGGGGCGCGGGGGAGAAATGGTCAGTGTGTTCCAGTGCAGAATCTCAAGGCAGAGGGGCCAGCTCTGATCTGACTCGCAGCTCTGCTCATTCCGCTTTCTGTTGCATTTCAGCTGAAGCTTTCAGAACAGAATGTTTAAAATTTTACTAACTGCCTGGAAAATGAACATCTGATTTTGTACTACCTGCCTGCAATTGCCTACAAATATTATCCTGTAAGATGGTCTAAATTACATTTGGGTCCTTATGTCTACAGAATCATGGGATCATCCTAGAGTCTAAGACCTGTCCTGGTCGCCCATGGCAGGATCAACTTTACCTATGTCATTCCTGTCTTTTGATTGCCCAACTCTTTCTGGAAGACCACTAACTTTACAAAATTCTGAGACAATCTGTCCTGTGTTTCACTCTCTTCACCATTAGAACTATTTTTTCCTGGTGTCTAACTTAAATATGCCTTGTTAAAAATGTTTTTTCTTGCTCTTCCTATCATGAAGTTACATAAGTGAAATTTACAGCAATATTTGACATTCCTGATACAATTCAAGCATTTTCCTTCATGATGCTTGAGAATTGTAAGTGTGCCAGTGGAGGCACCCACCAAATGCAGAGGTCTTGGGGGGGATCTCTATGTAGTTTCATTAAAGAACTCATAGGGAAAACACTTGCAAGGCCTTGAATTTCCACTGTTACATTTTACTGGAACAAAAGCCACAAGGTAGTTTTGAAATTCAGAAACTCAGATCTTCTGCATGAGATAAACCTGGAAAAAAGATCTGAAGCCATCTTCACCTCTCCATTGCTTCCTTAAAGAGCAGGTCCAGTCTTACTGTCAGTCTAGCAACATCCTGAATTTCACATGGTTTTGTAGAGAACAAGTCTATCACAATTTTGCACTCCTTATAGGAGAATCAGTCAGATCCAAAGACCTCCAGACTAGACAAGACAGTTATGCAGTCACCCTACTCGTTGCTTCCTGGCATCCTTAAAAAAAAAACAAAAAAAACCCCAACACAGGGCAACAGTGACAAGACTGGAAGAACTAGTATCACTCTCCAGATAGCCCAACACAGAATATGAGATCATGCTGTCGATGAATATGTTCAGACTCCAAAATGAACTGCAGAAATAACCCTTCTCCTTGCAAATATTAGTGTAAAATGGAATGGCTTTGTAATGTACTGTAGAGGAATGAAGCTGGGTTAATTAGCATTGATAATATACAGCTGTGGGTTGGCTTGAGGGGCAGTGGGATGGCCGATGTAGATAAGGTGCAGGTGTGTCTGATTAAGTTAAGTGGTTGAGAGCCAACGAAGAGAGAGCAGCTGAGGAAGAAGCAAGAGAAGAGAGAATGGGCCCTGGATGAGGTGAGATGAGGAGAAGGCAGCAGAGGGACTGTAAGAAGAGCATGCTGGTATGAGATGGTAAAAGACTTTGTTGCAGCTTGATAGTCTGGAGGGTCCTGTGACAACATATGTCTTTCTAAATCCTGCTGCCTACAGATCACTCCTGCTGAACAAAAAACTTGCACACAACAAAACCATTAAACACAAAAGTTTACAAAAATAAAATTTTAAGTAATGAAAACATGAAAAAAAAGAAGGTGAAAAAGACCAAAGTCCAGAACTAACACTTCATAGAAGTGTAATAACATTAGGTTTTACATGCCTTCACTTACATGCCTGTAAAATCATGTTTCAGTGGGTCCCAGACAATAATATTTATTTAGAAATTTTCTTTCAAGGAGCAAATGATATTAAAAAGCCTAGCCCCTTTTTTGTTTCCTATGGAATAAAAAGGATACATTAATGATTCTAGCTAAATGCATCCAAATACCAAGAATAATCTATTAGGGCAAAAATTAAAAAGAATAATTGAAATTACTAATTTAAACTCATCAGAAATAGATCATATGTATGAGGGTGAAAAAATATTATTTCATTATTCATTTGCAGTATACATATAATGATCATTTCACAAATTCAAGCTGATCTACATTTATTATCCATACAATAGTGTATTTCCATGTCTTGGGTTGCATATGCAGGAGAGACAACAGTTCATTTAGAATATTTATTTTGTAATATCATTTTACACTCTGGGAATTATGCTTTAGTTTTAATCTATTTTAACAATGGTAATACCACAGTTAGAGAAAATAGACAACATATTTGGGCACTAATTGGACTTTTTGTTAAGTTGTGATTTGATAGTTTTTAAAAACACGGCTGCAATGAATTTTCAGACATTACTGTCTGTTCCTGTCCATGCTAATCAGTACCATGTAGCACAGTGGGTCTTACATTTAATGGAGCAGTACGGAGCTCTTGTCAGCGTTCAAGCAATTGATTCCATAGAAGGGGCACAATATAAATCAAGCGCAGAGTAAAACCGCTGTTCTACAAGCTTGGAATAAGAGCACCCTTTTTCTTATCCAAGGCACTCAAAGACTGTCCTGCTGTGCTTATGTTGATTGTACTTCCTTTATCTTCTGTTCAGTCTTGTTTTTATCACTTTTTTTCAGTGCCTTTAGTGCTGGCTTAATATGCACCCTCACCAACCCAAGTTCACTTCCATTCTGATCCTTCAAAACTTTGAGAAGGTAAGGAATGGGGATCCTTTCCACCTGATTGCTTCTTGTAATTGCTCCTTCCTCATAGATACGCAAATATAATCTAGTTATTAGAAAAGGAACTTAATTTATTTGACCTGGCCTAAATTGGCAAGACACCTTCTGTTCCTGTTGTCTTGACATGTACGTCAAATTTGCACGCAATGCATTAGCTAAAAACTGGCTAGTAACCCAGAAATACCATTAAGAAAAAAGTGCCATTCAGCTAAGGATAGCTCAAGCGTCCCAAAAGAGTGTCTACCTGAGTACTTATATTCAATGTATTCTATCAATGATCTGCAAGCAAAATATAAAACCATAACTAATGAAGCATAAGGATAACACTAAGAATGTAAGATGAATAAATAATATGTTAACAGTATAATGTTATGCTGCTCAGCAATCCACAGTTATCTGAGAGAGTCAAATGTAGCATCATATACCTGGAAAACAAAAACTTTAGACCATTCCTACAGAACTTGTTCTAGAAAGCAAAAGCTTTGAAAATGGCAGAGGCTGTCACACAAAACCATAATGAATTTAAACCTTGGGCAAAACATTATAGTTAGAAGTAAAATTTTATGGAGAAAAACAGTATTTACTTTTGGTTTACAACAGTAGTGGGGAAAATAGTGTTTGTTTCCTTTGTTTATGTTTCACTAACAGTACTGGAAAGTTTTGGAGCTTCAGAAGAAAACTGCAGAAATAATGTATGGTCTGAAAAATTTCTGTTCGTACAAAGCTTAAAATGCTCCATCAACAGTCTGTCCTAGAAAAGGTTACAGGGTGACATAATCACCATCTATAATAACCACATGGAGACAAAGTGAACAAAGTCATAACAGGAGGCAATGACCAAGGAAGGACATTTATTAACAAATACAGAAAAAGTGGAAACATTTTCTGCAGGAATTATTGCCTCTTCTGAAACTCTTTCTTCTCTTCTCTTCTCTTCTCTTCTCTTCTCTTCTCTTCTCTTCTCTTCTCTTCTCTTCTCTTCTCTTCTCTTCTCTTCTCTTCTCTTCTCTTCTCTTCTCTTCTCTTCTCTTCTCTTCTCTTCTCTTCTCTTCTCTTCTCTTCTCTTCTCTTCTCTTCCCCTCCCAAAATCATTAAAGCTTTTTGCCAGCTCTGAGAGAAATCTGAAGCCAGAAACATTTATATCAGAATTCAGATACACAATTTAACAGTGACATGAAAAAATCTGAGCAATTTGCTGGGGGAAATCCTGAATTTTTCTGGGGAAATATTTTTGCTGGGGAAAACTCCAGCGAAATTAAGCCTAAATCTAAATGTAGGGTATTGTAAGCATTGACTTCTACACCTGGGCTGTCTTGTTATCTAGAAACTCTTTATATTCACGATTTACCTACCCTGTTTCAAAAATCTCTCCTATGCATTACACCCTGGCAGTGCCTATACCTTAGATGACTAGATCACATCTATGTGTTTGACTTGTAGATGTCAACCTTACGTGAAATGACTCCTCACTTCTATGTCTTTAAATTAATTTTATCAGAAGATCTAGTCCTGGTACAGCAATTATTGGGGAAAATGATGTGTTTATGATATTCAGAACACCAGATCAGAATTGTCTCATGTGAGCTTAGAATATATGAGTCTAAGAACTCTCCAAGGATCTTACCTGCTTGTCATTCTGTAGGTGGACAAAGACCCACTATTATGTTTATTTCATACTTTTTTTTTCTTTGCCATCAATGTCAAAGCTACAGCTTCCTTCCAGATCTTTCTATATGTGCTTGCAGACAATTCTATAGAGAGAGTCTCTCTCTTTTTTTTTTTTTTTTAAGTGAGAGGAACAGAGAGAAAAGAAACATCCTTTCCTGACATCCTTTCCTGCTGATGTTTCTGAGAAAACAAGAAAAAAATAAATGCCAGATTTATGACATTTTAACCTGAGCCTATGTCACTGGAAGTAGATAAGAAATTATGGTATAATTTGTTTCTCAGTGGTGTTACTGGAAAAGAAAATTGCTAGTTTGTGAGTTATGAGTCTATAGCCAGGGCCAGATTTGGTTTGTATTCACACCAAAGTAACTTAATTAAAATCAGTGAAATTGCACTAATGTAACTGTGAGCAGAAATGTACCTCTTGTGCCTACTGGAACATAGCCCAAAAGCCACTTGACTTACTTGTGCTTAAGGCTTGCTCTGCATGAATGTCTACTACGTTACTGGCAGGAAGGTATGTAATATTCATGGTTTAATGGTGCAGATTCTACAAATGGGTTGGGTAGATGCCAGCAGCCTACATCCAAGCATTACTATGTATTTGCTTTGTTGACCTCTGTACACGCTCAATCACATGAAGTATTTACAGCTGGGACTCCAGTAAGGAATTCCAACTTCCAAAATGTTCCCACTGCCACTATGCAAATGCTAGCAAAGAGCCTCTGTTGTAATTAGCCTAGATTTCCTTACAATATCTAGTTACAAAGGAGTATCCATGAATATTCATGGGCAATTCATTTGAATTACGAACATTCATGAATAAATCATTTGGCTGAAAACAGGGTACCGTATGCTGCATTTCATGGCTCCCGTGATTTATTCCACAGTGCTACAATTTGTAATATTAGTAGCTATCATAAAGTTTATTTTCAAGCCTCCATTTCCAGCTGTGACCGTGGCACTCTGGGGATCAGATAAGCCTTTTCTTATACCCCTGTAAGGTCAGATCCCAGCCTAGATACATCATGCAGATTTACTGCTCTTTTGCTATACACCCTCATTAGTGCTTTTGTAAGGTGCCTTTGTTCTCTTGGTGTATGATACCGACCGCAGACAAAGGGGGAATAAAGTGCATTTCTGGACTGACATTGAGAAGGGAAACACAATGCTGGAGTAAGCAGCAGAACAGACTGCCCAGAGAGACACTGTGCAATCTCCATCCTTGGAGGTTTTCCAAGATGAGACTGGATAAAGCCTTGAGCAACCTGGTTGGATCAGGAAACACAGGATAAGAACTGGTGAGATGTTAACACTAACAGCTGTGAGCTAAGTGCTTCTAATATGGCCAGAGGTAAGGAAGCAAGAGCAGTATGAAAAGTTATTTATCCTAATAAAAATTGTCGTGCCTCTCTTTTTTCCTCTGTCATGAGAGAAAACAAATGTTATCAGTACAGTCTGTGGTTGCAATACCGTGCTTAAGAGAAGAAGCCAAGAGACACTATTATTTTTCTTTCCTTTTCTGTCTTTTTTTCTGCAGTTACAACATTCTGCATTTTGGCATCTTTTAGAAATAACCAAATAAGCAATGATTTATTCATATACTTTTAGCTAGCCATTAACTAAGTCTGAAGAGCAGAGATAATATCACATGACCAAACAATGTTCAAATGAAGAAGAGCAAAACTAGGAGACCAAAAGACTCACAGGCTTATAACTACTTCTTAGTAATTGAATTCCTCTAAAGTGGCTGAATAACAGTCAGATACAAGGCAATCAAGACCTCATTATCAGTAATATTTGAGCCAAAAAGGAGGATATGTGTTTCTGAATAAAATGTCAACTGTGCGGGTCCAAACTGTGCCCTATTAATTGTGCAAACTAAATTTCTCAGCAGTAACGAGTAGTGAGTTAGTCCATGTTTCTCTATAGTTAATTCATTTGGGTATGATAAAGTGGTCTGAAGACAGCTTGCTTTGTGATAGGCATTGCCATCTAGATTCTACTTGTGACAGATAGAGATGCTTCCATTAAAAGCAACAGATGTATTCTAGCAAAAAAAATGGTGTACATAAAAAGCAAAAATACAGACATCGCAAAGGAGATAGAGGTTGGAGGGGAAAAAAAGGAGTGATTTGTGGAGTAAAATGATCTATGCCTAGACTTAGAGAAGGTAAGAAACAAGAACTTGAACTCTTGGTAAACAGTGACAATTATTGTCTGTCCCAAGACCCATTTGGAATGACTCCCATAACAAATTGCTTTCTAGTAAGAGCCAGGGTGAGCAGATCTCTGATGTTATGGCCTTTAAATGTTCCTGTGCTATGAAAAGAAGATTCTGGTATGGCACCCCTGGCAATAATCATACTAGTCTAGTCACAGACATAAAATAGCTGGAAAGAAGATAACTTGTAATAGATTTGGGTTTGAAAAAATATATTAGAGGAATTAAAAAAATGAAGGACTGTTTTCCCATTTTACATAATCTCTTTCGTGGCCAATGCATAGACATACAGAAGAGAACAGTGGTTAAATTACTTGATTATAAGCAAGCAAAGAATAGAGAATGAAGCCAAACGAATGATAGGAAATCAACAATACACCTGAAAGAAATATGAGAATTACTTGGCATCCTGAGTTCACTGAGCTTACATTTACAGAAGTTAACTCCTTCGGTATCTGTTTTGATTAACAGAAATACAGGGTCATGTTGATTATTGAAGTAATAGCTAAATTACAAAAAGACTGTTCAGATGTTAAATATGGATCCTATAAACTGAAGGAAAGTCTGTCTGTATCTGCTTTCTGTGACAGCTGAACTGATTATGAATATGAGAATAACAAGACAGCTTGCAAGCAGGCTGAATTCAACACAATAAGAAAGATCTTCACACACTGATATGTAAAAGAAGCCTCTGATTTCAAAAAAGCAAATTTTGAAGAACTGAGAAATCTATGACTTGAAAATGCAGAAGTCTGTTATTAGTGTTCCTTAGTCGTCTTCTTCGTACTTTCGGAAGAAAAGGCACTAGAGACTTGTTGATCATCCAAACAGTTGACCTGAAATTTCCTCAGGTCTTTTGGAGTCTGCGTAATCAGAATTCCGTGGCAAGGCATGGCAAGGCACCAGAAGAGAGCAGATTAGAAGACTAGAGTAGAAAAGACCAATGGTAAGCATTATAACAGGCTTTAATATGGAACAGTGCTAGAAAGAGGAAAGTAAGAAAATGTTTCCAGTATCTGCTGAGATAAATGGGCTGGAGTTGCAGTAAAGACAAGGTTATACATTAGGAAAATATTTTTAAAATAAGGAGCTTTTAAAATCACTTAAAATGGGGGGAAAAAGACAGCCTTATGTTGAACTGGGAAAAAAAGCAGACAGTCAAACAAGCATATAGGGGTCATCTGATTGATGAACAAACATTTTTACCAAAGTTTGTGGAAGAATAAAAACACTTTATAAGAGGTAAAAAAAATATACTCTTTATATTTTGAAGGCAATTCTTAGTAAGTGATTTCTACCTATGAAAAACATATTTTTTTTCTTTCTAAGCTTTATGTGATATAATGGAGCAGAGCTGTCTGCCTCAGTCTGTTTTTCATTTCTTCTTGGGAAATTGGGAAATTCTTGGGAAAAATAATAAAAAAAGAAGTAGATCTCCCTCATCTTGTGCTGAAGCTTTCCCCAACTTTCTCCTTAAATATGTCTGAGAAAATTCTTGCACCTAGTAGTTGACTTATGGTTGAGGGTAATCAGCATACATATTTAAACCAAAAAAATCCTGAAACAACAATTACAGGGTACTGCCTAAAGGAATTTGTCTTACTGGAATAAAGCATCAGAACAGCTAATGAATCATTATGAGAAATAAAAGGCATACAATTAAAAAGAGATGCTAGATAATTAAAGAAAAGACTAAAACCAGACAGCAGGAAGAGACACTGTTGTTACACGAAGATGCATTGCCCCCATGTAAAAACCAGAAAGAGACAGAATAAGAGAACTCATCCCAGTTTTAACAATAACATATCAGACTAAAAGCAAAAGTAAAATCCGACATAAGAAATTACTTCTAAATATTCTTTATTTTGTGGCATTTTTTAAAGACCTGACCTCATGGTCAAACGACTTTTGAAAAGAGAGTGTCAAATGTTAGAAAATTGTATTTTTAAGAGCATTTTACTCCCCTTGATGTTTTGTTTACCCCCTTGTGATGCCAAGCCAAGAAGAACCCACAGATCTCATGAAGAAAACAATAATCACTGGGAAGCTAGGAGTGTAAATATGTGAGGAACTAGCTGCAAGGCTTAGGAGGCCTGGACTGTCGAATTCCACAGAGGAGTTAAAGCCTGGCAATTAGCTCTAGGAATTCAGTTAGAGTAACTAGATAGAAAAAAAAAAATAATCTGTATTTAGATCCACTTAGAATGAGCTTGTGTCATGGGACAGTGTTAATTTTTGAAGTATGTCTAACAAACCATGGCAAAAGAGCAGCTCTCCCATTGTCATACAGATCTGAGCTTCTTTGCTCAATTATACAGCTAGATTAATAAGGCTGTTAATAACAAAAGACTAAAGAGCAAACTGTAGTCTGCCTTCAAGTCATACCATAAAACACGATCTCATAACTCAGACTACATTTGTTGTAAATGAGCAACACAGTCAGATACATAGTAACAAACAGTGGCTGGAAATTAAGAAATTCCCTTCCATCATCCCAGTTATTTTCCTTTTTTACTACAATTCTGTAATTTGATTAAAGGAGATATTATTTTTTTCTGGGAAATTAATGTGATTCAGAAAATTCAGAAAAACCTAAAAACAAGGAAAACTTATGTTGAGGAGGTAATAGATTTCGTTAATAATGGCGGGCAAATGATGCCATGCATTAGTGATCATAATATAAATTGGTATGAGAGTCTCATAGCGGAGAAAAAGGACTTACTTGATTCTAAACTTTCTAGTTTCCACTCTGCATAGTGTGTTAAATGGACACTGATTTATATTGGTTCTGATTTACATGTGGCACTACTTTGGCAGTGAGCCCTACAAAGAGCCTTAAACTGGGAGTAAATATATGGCTTACTGTAATTTAAGAACATTTTGAGGTCATTTTATACTGGCAGAGTGTAAGAAGATATTTGGGCTTCTAGTGTCTAGACTAACAGGGCAAAAAGGCCTTCTACAACTCTGACAGAGGAGAGATTGATGAAGAAGTGAGACAAGCAGCCACCTCACCCTCACCCCAACACTTAGCATCAGGAGAAGCATCTGAGCCAGGCAGCTGGGGCACCTGACCCCATGAACAGGAACAAAAACTACTGCTGCTCAAAGCTGTGTCAGACAGAACCAGCATTAAATCTGCCCTGGTCACAATTCAGCTGACCCTGAGGATGTTGACTGCTTCTGAGGACAAGACTGGATTTCTGAGTTGCAAAACTATTCCTAAGGCCTGGATTGGTTTCCCACTAAAATAGCACTATTAGTATGAATATTAACATCAGGACTGCTGCTAATGATAATAGTGTTGGAAACCTGCTAGATTGTTGTTTTTATCTCTACACTGAAATAACATTTGGCCATGGCACAGGAGCAATCATATTTAACATATATAAGATATACTGAGGATATATATATATAAAAATAATACAGCTTTGGGTCATTCTTGATCTCATGGACCTTAATTTTATTCTTTTTATACAAGAGAATTCTCAGGTGTAACACTGCTTGAAAATATTTAATACTTATTTTTACGTAAATTAAGGCTGCAAATGTTCAAAAGCCATACACTTTTATTCCCTAGCAATTTAATTTTTTTCCTTCAGTTTTTGGTTCCAATTATTGGAAAAAATCAACAGAAAACTGTCAGAACATGAATGGGCATAGTCTTGCTATTATGAAACTATTGTTCTCTACTGGATAGCACAGAATTCTTGCATCAAAACCTGTATTAGGTCATCTCAGATAACAAGGGTTCGTCTCAAATGAGACCTACCTCATTCTTTTAAAGAAACAGCACAGCTTTTTCCATCCATCCATCCAGAGAAAATTAATGATCAGTTAGAGGTATAGTCTTTTAGCGTCTTCATCCAACATTCAACAGCATCCTTTTGAGTATTTATGTCCTGTAAAAATTGACTACAAATGTTCTGGCATATCAGTAAGTTCAAATAGGAAAAAAGGCACATTTAAATCACAGTGTTGCAACAATTTCTTCTGTTACCATATGATCAAATGGCTGTTATGAGTATCAATAAATAAGCATAATGCTAGTCAAATACTTTACATATGTTAATAAATCATCTGAAAGAAAACCCATTCAAATGCCACAACAGCAGCAACACTCACATCTATACAATAAAAGATGACAAATATTTCACAAGTTGGAACTCCCAGCTGCATTTTCCACTACTCACAGTCTCGTAATATCCAATTACTTTTACAAATGCAATTGCAAAAAGTTATGCCAAACAACTTTACATGTTTGTATCCACTGAGGATTTGCTGTAAACTTGCCGATCTCAAACACGTCCTAATCTCATTAAAGAGTTATCTTCTCACCCAAGGAACTTTAGCAAAATTAAAAGTTTAGTTTCCTTTATGATATGGATGCTATTACTTTGCTCCTTGCACAGGAACTTTTATTGGAGGATCTCAAAGCAGTTTACAAACTTTAATAAATTAAGCCGCTTATCTCATTTGTCACATAGATAAGTGTTATTATCCCTCCTTTGTAGATATGGAAAAGTGAGGTATAGTAGTCCATGAATTTATTCAAAAAGGTAAGCTTTCTGTGTAGCAATGCTTAGAGATTTTTACAAATATTAAATTTCGCAGAAAACTTCAGTATTTAATATCAAACATACTTTCATCATGAATGAACATAAAAAAAATATCAAGTTCACTTCATAATTTGGCATCTGACTATGAAATCAAAGTGTATCACCTTGAGAAAAACACCTTTTTCTTCTTCCAAAAATATTACAGGAAAGAATCCAATCTTTCCTTTGTCTTCTGTGAAAAAAGAGTGAAAAACAACTAAGCCACATAACAAAGCACTCTATCTATCCAAGATGCCAGGAGATAATAAATTACAGTTTATCTTCCAGGCCCTTAGCCAAAATTATCCAGACACTAGAAAGGTAAAAAGGGCAGTATAAATTTTTCAGCATTTATTCATAAAAAGCTTTTACAGTTTCAGAGCACTGGGAATGGAATGCTATGCATTAACTTACACATTCCACCTCTTCACCTCTGAATTTTCTTTTTTTCCAATGAAAAGTTTCTGTAAACTTTATTAGTGTTTCTGGTCGTGTTCTAGAAAAACAGTTTTTATTGTGCAATATTCTGTTCCTTTCAGGTTCTTCTAGTGGTCTCATTGCCTTGTCATAGCACTCTGGTCAACGCCTTTGAGCAGAAAGCTGGAAGAGATGAGGGGCCAGAGGAACTAAGATGACATGCTGACAGTGATAAAAAATCATCTTCTCATGGTCTCGATCAACCTGCCACCTTAATCTTAAGAATTCAAAAGTGGCCATGCAGAATCCCACCACAAGTCAATCTCATTTTTTTTGACTCTGACAGTGACCAAAACTAGAAGGGTGTAAGGACAGAGCAATTACAGGGTTTCACCTGTGTACTTTCCCATCTTCCAACCATTTGTTTCTCAGGGATGTCTTGAGCCAGAAGTGGTCTCTGTTTATTTAATAAACATCACTTAATTTCTCTTCTGTGAACTCAGCCTTTCATCCTTTGAATCCAGTGATGCCTTAGTTCTAGGTGAAACCTTCAGGGGCTGTTTAATACAAAAGGAAAGGATCCCAAGAAGGCTGGTCCTGAAAAAAGAAGGGGGTGGGGGGAAGCCAAAGAAGAAAATGTGTCATTTTCTCTTGCATACCTCTTGCATCTTCTTCACTTGGAATCGAACTGAAATATTGAGTGAGGTAGAGTAGCTGATCTTAGCTCAGCAAATAAGGCAATCATCTGGAATGTAGGAGACAGATCCACAGGCGTCATGTATTAATTATTCAATTGTCATTACAAACTATGAAAACTTTAACACAAAACATATAAAATCATCACTAGGGTAGCCAAAATACAGTAACTACTTTCCCCTAAAATGTGAATCTAAGCTGCAGAATAGGAATGTAAAAACTTTCATGCTGCAAGTTACCCAAACGCAAGGTGCCAGACGATGCCTTCACTACCCATCTTTTGGGTGAACTGCATCTCCTGGTACAGCACAAATACAGTAAGGGCTAGGTTCCTTGTTTAGATTTTTGTTATTCACAACTTAGTCTAGGACTTTAAATCAATTTCTTAACTATGAGACAACTATCAGCATTTAGGTGTCTTTGTGCATGCCCACCATTTGACAACTGGGTTGCTACAAAAGTAGCTGCTTTTTTTACAGAATGGCATTTGTCACTTAGATGGCAAATTTAGACACATTTAGATACAAGCTTAAACTTCTGGACCTTGGACTACTGAATTTTCTTTATATTGGTTTCACTCACATGCTTTTCAAAAGAGCTATTTTGTTCATTTCTATCAAGGGGACATGAGTAACTTCTGCTGGCAGAAGTCAATAGCTGTTTTTTGCTGCCTTGCATCAGCTTGAAAAAGCATGGATCTATTTTGCAGTTCAGTGGTTAGTCCTGAGGGGTCCTAGAATATCACAGCAAGGACCACAAAGGACCAAAGTGCATTAGGTCTGTATCATCCAGAATACATATTTTCTGCTCATGTATTTGCTTAATCTTTTCAACGACACAGAGTGAGAGCATTCTGTGCTCCAGTCCAGTGTCTGCTCATGCAATATTGATCAGCTGGTTCGCTGTGTGAAATGGCTCTGCTGGCCAAGAAGTCCCTGCCATCATGTTGGAAGACAAGAACATTCAGTGCAGGGTAAAGTATGAACATTTCTGATTACCCAATGAGTAAGTCTTTCTATCCACCCATTAGCACTTTGACCTTTTATTTGGTGCTTGAAGAGTCTGTCTTTTCCTGCACTCAAATATCTCCACAGATAACCTTTGGCTGGTGGTACTCGATAAGATGGGAGATACATGACTTTATCTGGATGCATTCAGGAGAATGAGCATCTGTCTTTTCCTGTTTTTCTTTCATTGACTGAAAGGCATCAGCAGGTTGTGCGTATCTGTTTCCATGTGCCCCTATATTAATGGGCATTCTTTTGTTCTGACTTTGCTATTAGTATCTTAGCTGTGCACAGAAAATACAAATACTATGTTTTATGTTTTTATCAACACCATTAGCATAAGAAATGTGTTCAAAAACCACATGAAAATTCACCTTGTGTCTGTTGTACTGTTTGGTCCTGACAGCAATGGCATTTGTTTTTTTATTCTTTCTCAACCAGAAGTTAAGCTTTTAACTGTGAGATTATACTGCTTAGTTTGAAAGCTTTTGCGAGCCTCTGTAGTATAATAATTTAACTTTAGAGAGCATGTAATTTTAAGTTCTTGTATAACACCACACATTTTATAGTATTACTAACTTTGTAATTTTATTTCCCTGTGACAATTAAGTGCACACCAATGTTATGGAATTTTCCCCTCCATCTCAGTTGAATGAAATCGGACTGGAGTACTATATGGTAGGTTGGGAGTTCTGATCCCTGGAAATGTAAAAGGTTTTCTAGTTCCCTTGTTACGTATCCATTTCACACATAAGCAAATCCATCAATTTGTTCATTTTTCCCTTCAGTGACCTACAACCTGCAAAAAAATGCAACACAAACATTCACTGTGTACTTCTTATACAGTCCCTTTTCTATAAGTACAGCTGACAATGTTAAAGAAAACTAATATTTCACCAATTAAATTTGTAAAAAAGCATCTATTTTAGACACTAGCTGCTTATGGAGGCCCCTACAGGCTGGTAGAGTAAATGTTATCTTGCTGGCAAGCTAGATGCTGTATGACCTGAGCTGCTGCCCAAGGTCAGACTCTAAGCCAGTGCACATCTAAAAGCCAATCTGATGTAAAGCAAAGAAGATCCCATGCGTCACTGTATTGTGTGTAGGACGATACAGAGAAAATTTTTGGTGCTATGGCATGAGCCAATTCTACCTGCAGGTCACACCAGAGCTCCTGTGACACCTCAGAATTCACGCAGAGAGCTCGTCATAATTCCAACTTTAAAAAAACATTTTTAGTAAAGATTGGGTTTCAAATCTTGTTCTTTTCACAGAAACGTTTATTCTTCTCCTTCTGATAAATGATCTAAAAAAACATTTCAGCCATAATTTAACTCTGTACATCATTTTTATACTAGTATCTCAGATAAGACAATGCAGATTAAATTCTGCATATTCATATTCTTTTTCTGAGAGAGGGCAATGTGCTGAAGGACTTTTAGTTACAAATAATGTAATAGTTATTTTGTCCTGTGAGGCCAACTTAATGTGTTATGCTGTCAAATCACAGATACTGTAGAAAGTGGTACCGAGTCATGTTTAGACATTGTTTTTCCACTCAGTACCTAGCCATCACATACATTATTCAAAATAATCAATTATACTATGAAAAATAAATAAGGCTATTCCTCTGGGGTGCATTTGCACCTCCAAGCTAGCTAATGTTATACAGTCTATAACTACCATCAGAAAAAACAAAAAGAACAAAAAATCCCCAAACCCGGGGAATATAAGTCTCTGGGGAAATACTTTGGTAAATCCATTTTAAATATATGCTGTGCCTAAGGCTGAGATGTATATACATCCACATATACATACATATATATATTAGGGACTCAGTTGACTACAGTATTTAAAGAAAGACATGTGAGTCAGAAAGTCTGGAAATGAATTCTTTTACTACCCTGAATACCCAGCAATGTTAAAGGGCCTATACCATGTTAATAAAAAACTGGAATAGGTGAAAGGAGAGTCAGACTTTTAGGTTTATTTTTAGATGAGTTATCATTATTATATGGCCCTGAGGATGACATATTCTTTCTGCTTACAAACACAGTATACAACAAATCTAGTAGTAAATATAATTGCGTATGAAATATAAGCAGGAACAGTGTTAGTAAGATTTAAGCTTTCTGAATTAAAGTAACATAATTCACTTACAGGAATAATGAATGACAGAATTGGAAGGCACCTTCTGAGTCTTCAAGTCCAAGCCCCTGGTTTTTTGTCAACTACTGTCACATAATATTGCTGGAATGCTAAAAACTAGGACTTTTCCCATAGTGACCATTTTGAATGGTTGTTGCAGTATCTCCGTTTATATATGGTTAAAAACACCTTTCTGATTATCAGTCTTAATGTGCTAATTTCAAATTTATGCTTATTTTCTCTAATATATACATCACCTTTAGCCTAATTTGTCCTCTGTAAATAACAGTAACAATCTTCCTTAGTCTTCCATTTTTCAGGCTAAATGGACATAGCTCTTTCAGTTTTGAGTCATAAACCAGAACCTCCTTCCACTTTATTATTCTTGTAGTCCTTCTTTATTCCAGATAGAGGAAGGAATATTTCCTTAATACCTTTGAATATAACTTACACATTTTGAGTCACACACTTCCACTTTCCTGTTATTTTGGGATCAGCTAATAGGTTTAGATATTTTTCCTCCTCACTCATTTCCAAAGATTGTCCTCCAAGTAAAGCAGGAAATCTTGTTCTTAGTGTAAAAGTGCATGACCATGCACACATATATTAAATTTGCCGCTATTCTGTAAGTCCAGTATTCAAGGTCATACAGTTACTCCTGTATGATATTTTCCCTCCCCACTACACATATGATGCCTCTAAACATCATTTTAACTATGAATGCCATTAGTTCATACCTATTTTGCACAAAGTCCTTAATGAAAGTATTTAGTAAGATTAATCCCAAGATCAGTCTTTGAAGAAACTGCAAGTAACCTTTCCCTATTCTGAAATGTACCCTTCTAATAATATCCATTTTTGTCTCTTTTGGCCAGTCTTTACACATATTACATTTTCAGTTCTAATCTCTATGTTATCCACTTTAACTAGTAATTTTCTATCTGACACCATATCAAATGATTTACTGGAACCCAGACAGATTAGACCTACTGTGTGTCCTTTAACTAGAAAACCAGTTATTTTATCATAGAAAGATATCCAGTTACTATGACACCATCTATCTTCATAAACATTTGTTATATTTTTACCATATTTTCCAATTGCCTTCATGTTTTTAATTATTATTACCTTAAAAGTACATTTAAATGTTCTTTGCACTATAGAAGACAGGATATTAGGGCAGCAACAATGTGACTATATTATTTTCTCCTTTGGTCTGCATAGAATATTCACATACACACCAAAAAGTTTTTCAAGAAAAATGTACAATGCACTACTTTTTTTTATCTGTGAATGTACTTCCTGAAAAAATAGTTTCCTCAGTAAATTATAGTCTATATGAATATGTCCTGGTCTTGAAATTTGCCTTGAGGTTATGGGTTAAAAAGATTCCATCTCTCTACATACTGTGGAAGTGTCAAAGATGCCTTCAAGGCATAATATCTACCTGCACTGAGAAGAAGCTAGGTACACCATTTCACACACCTGCAAATGTCCATCACTCCTAAAAATGACTTCTAAATTCCTAAATCACTTAAGTATTTTTCAAAGTATTACATACAACTTCTACCGGGCCAGAGAGAGAAGCGAATTCCAGTTGTGCTAACCTACCTCCTTTGTAGATGTTGTTGTGTTGTTTAATTAATATATATTAAAAAAGAGATCATCAGATGAAAGACTTAATTAGCATACAAATTACTAATGGATTTATCAGATCTTTCACCAGCTAGTGTTATTTAGCCTGCCAGGCCACAGAACCATAACTGAAGGTATGATATGAGCCAACTTCTATAACTGGCTAATCGTTGTCTTCAGAGAAATTGGCCACCAACATATGGGAAATGCAGTCTCAGTTTTTGCAAAACTAGGTCAGAAATTTTGAAAGGCTTTCTCAGAGTATTTCTTGCATTTTCTGATTCAGGTCAGGCCTGGAATCTCTTAACAATAGGTTTTTTTTATCAGTCATTTGTAAACTTTCTGTCCACTTTTTTTTTAAAAAAACAAACCTAATGGAGGAAAGAAATACCCAAACCACAGCACTTTTTTGCCTAATGGCTTATTTCAGATGAGTTGCATTACTTCACTGAGTCATTGAAAATGGTTCTGTAGCCTTGTTTCCCCATGCTCATGCATAGCCTGGTTTCACAGGCTGGGATGCTCTTTATCCCACTTTCAAAGGTGTAGTGTGAGAATTTTACAGCCACACAGTCCTCAAAAAGAGAGTGAATGTGAATACGAGAGAAGAGGAAATACAATTTCCACAAAACATCTGTGCATTTCCTTGACATAGCAAAGCTTGAACCTAAGATTGTGCTAATCTTACTATTCAAAATTTTCAGAAAAAATGAATTCTGTAGGAAGCAAAAAAAAAAAAGAGGAGAGAAAACAAACTTCCTTATCTCTAAGCCTTATTCCTACTTTTGTCATTATTCTTTTGTTTCACATAAACCAGGAAATGTTTTCTCCTACAGCTGTCTTTCTGATTCAGACATATAATTTTCACCTCCATTTCAGATGACTCTTTTCTTAGCCTGATCCTCTTTATTCAGTCGGAGTTTTGAAAGCCTAGAAGAATCAGTTCTGTTCAAGTCTATGTGGCTTACTTAAGCAAATTATTTATCTTTCTGGTAACTTTCACAAGGCACTGCCTTTTTTCTGCTTTATAGAGTGGAAAATAAAGCAGATATTTTAGATTAATTCCCTAATTAAGAGACTTAAACTAAGAAGCAAATTAGATGGACTTAATCCTGCACTGTCTCTTATTTTCTATCTTTATACGATGGCATATCTATACAAAGGTGTATTTCTCCTAAATAAATATATTTATGAATTAAAACATTCAAGGGCCTTGATCCATCAGAACACTTGATGATGTGCTTAACTTTAAACACAAGCCACAGCTCTGGAAGTGTTTCAACAGACTAGAGAGAACGTTTAAGAGCCAAGCCTTGCTGTTACTGTATAGTGCATTAACCATTTGAGAAAATGTCTGGGATACATATGTTCTGCTTTACAGAGTTTTACTATAAAATGTTAAATGGCCTTTTCTGCTGAAACTCTGCAGGGCTAAGAAGGCAAACCCTTCTGCACATACTATATTACTTGTATTAAAATTATCTGAAGTACATGTATCTCCAGTGACCTGTCTGCAAGCATCTTGCTGAAAAATGTCACAATTAGCAGCAGACTCCTGCTGAGGGTTTGATTGCACGGTAGGGAACTAACTTTGCACCTCTGGAAGTTTGACTTTAACTGAAAATGTCTCTGTTGGTTTCAGTTTATTCCCCACTGAGCATTTGTCCATATCACAACATCATCACACCATTTAGCATAATGAATGCAGCAGTTCCTATGGGAGGGAGCACAAGAAACAGAGAGGGATACAGCCCAGATCAGACCTTAGGCAGCAAAGAAAATGACATCACACAGGGATTAGTGCCTTGTAAAAGAAAAGAAAAAAGTGCAAACAAATATGTAGACAAATGGCTAGTGAACAGACCAAAAAGTTACCATGAATTTTGAGAATAATGTAGTGCTGTTTGCACCAGCCTGTGGCAAAGGGTCTAATTCCAGGAGTTACTGATGCCCTTGGAAAGGGCTAGCACCCACATTTGTAAAAAGGATCACACAGGTGTAGCCAGGGTGTAGGAAGGTGTTGATTTAAAGGATGACTTTAAGGATTAAGTCTAGCAATTCTTGTATTTTAGCAAATTAATAAGCAACAACTTAGATGCTGTAAATTCCCATATGCATGTTCTCAGTCTGCTGCAATCATGAAGTCATGCATCTTAACCTAGTCTGTAGTAAAAATGTCTTGAGATAACAATTTTATTTCACATTTGAAAAGGTCTAATAACACTGAGCTGTTCTGGATCAGCTGAATCCTTTTAATTCACTGGGAGACACACATGCCCAGCTGCCACTTCAATTTTTAGATCCCAAAGAGCACTGATAACTCAGAAACAGTATAAATTCTCCAGACACTCAATTACTCAGTGACAAAGTCTCTTAGGTGTACCTGAGCATGTACTGAACCACCCAAGGTCCCAACCTCTCAAAGAAGCTGTTGGAAGTTAGCTGCATCAGGACAGAGCCCAGTTCCTTATCTTTATTATTATACATCTTGCAGGTCCCCCTTCAGGTGGGTGGTCAAATGTCATTAGTTACATCTGTCCTCCATCTAATTAAATTTGAAACCTAAGTCCTCAGAAGTCCTCTGAAGAGACATAGCTACCATCAAGATGCCTTTCTATTGTAGGTCTTTACTAACAAGATCCAGTGAACCTCTTGCACCATCCAGAAGTTTGTTAGAGTCCAGTTCCTAAATTTCCTGCATCCTGGATGAGCTTTTCCTAGCCACCTAGGTCTAGAGATCATTTCTTGATTTTCCCTTTTACCCATGTATTGCCCTGATGCATATTCATTAATTCATACAAATTGAAGGGAAGACTAAGAGTACCCCTCAGCTCAGTGACTGCTCATTGGGATGCTGGGTTTGCTGATAGAAAGATGAGCCCACGTTGTAACAGACGTGCTCCACAAACCCCAGTCATCAGTGTGGTCCTCATGTGGCTGAGGCAGCTAAGAGACTGGAAACACTGAGGTGAGCAAAGCCTGCAGAGGAGACTTTCCACTCAAAACAGTGAGCAGGCAGGTAGGCATGCAGGCACGGTGCTGCCACATCCGTCACCAGCTGTGTTTCTACTTGTAAATTACAGGGGAACAAGACCTGTTCCTGCAGTCATGCAGATTTGCTTAGTTGCTAGTGCATACTGTGGTGTAATCCTGGCCCATGCCAGACAGTGCTCTCCCATACAGAGTCCAGTCTCGGGTGTCACATCCATGGGACTGTCATCAAGGCAGCCTGCATGAGGTGCATCACAGGTAGAAAGGCAAGTTGCATAGGCATGAGGCCTGTAGAGCCAGAGAGTGGGTCTTGGGTCATTTTATTCACTGGTAGAGCCAGAGCATCCTCCATGCAAGCTGTGAAATAAACACAGGTTTAAGTCCAAGCACGCAGAAGAGGAATCTGAATTTGGGCCTAGCACTTCCTAAATGGATATGACAGCTATTATCTCATAGTTAAGACTTCTCCAAGAAATGTGGGTTGAAGTCATTGGCTTTTCCTCCTGGCCCTGTCAGATGGCTTTCTGGATGATGTCTGCTCTGACTCTAACTCTTCAGTTCTGAACTCTGCTGGCGCTTTGTTTTGGGGAGTGAGAGGCTGACTCGGGACTTTCCTTGGGTAACGAAGAGCCTGGAAGCTTCCTGCTGGCACTGGGATCGTACCTTCTCCTGCCCTTGTCAGCATCTTAAAGGAAAAAAGCTGGTTGTTCCCTACCACTGACATGTGCAAGAATTATAACCAGATGCAGCCCGGCTGGCTGATGGCTTCATGAATAATTATGGCAAACACAGCAGAGCTCTGCGCTTTGGTCTCGCCTGTTCTACCAGCTTCTCCTTGCCAGACTACATCTGCCAGACTAAAAAAAGCATCCCTCAGTTTGTTTAAAATATTTTCAGAACAATTGGATTTTTCCTACATTAATTAGCGCATGTTTTGTTTTATGAGTCTTACACAGAAAGAAGCTGGGGAATTATTTAGCTTAAGAGAAAATATTAGAACTTGTCAAGATCTTTGCTGCTGTTGTTGTTGTTGTACTATGTTCTATTAATGCAGATGAGCAACAAATATGCTTCTATAAATTGAATCTGACTATGGCGGCCCTAAGAATAACCCAAGGCACAAAACTAGGGGGAAAAAAAAAAAAAAAAGAGAAAATGTCTCTCATTATTTTACTATAAAAATCTTAATTAGTCCCAAAGGTTTTTGTTATAAAATTCAGGTAGGTAAGGCATAGAAACTTTTTGTCAAGCAGCCTATGCAAAAAGTAGGGCAGTGACACAAAAAGAGTTGCAAATGAAGCTAGATTTGTATTCTAACAAGTGAAATATTTATAAACCTACAGAGTTATCTGGCCATGGAACAGGTAGGGTAGTATAAATAAATTAAACTGCAGAAATGAATAAATACTTTTAATTGAATTTATCCTTGAAAATTAATAGGATTCTACCAATCTTTGAGGCAAAAACTGTCCATACGTTTGCTTCTATATTACAGGGAAAAGATTATTAGTAGCTTGTAGTATGGTGGTTGCAAATTAAATCTGGAAGTTTGCAGCAATTTGAATATCATAGGGAAATTATCTTTCCCTGTCTGTATCTTTCAGCCTCCACAGCTAGGACTTTAAAATTAGGTTTATAATATTTTCACTTCCCTGAACTATTACCCACAGCTATACTATAACTAATCTAAAAGCTCCAGTTCTAGAAATGCACAGAACAAATCAGTAAATGCATGATAGCTTCTGGCACCTCATGACAAGAAATCGGTGCTTGAATGTGACACCTAGAAAAACATATCTTGAATTCCTGCATTATATCTCAACTTGACCTCTGTTTACAGCCTGTGATTAACTGTTCATACAAAACTGTGCTCCATGCCAAACTTGTATTTGGTGTATGCACTGAAAACAAAAAGGCACTTTGCTTACTCAAGTGGTAAAGGCATCTGCTTCTTTTAAAACCATTCTGGATAATCAACTTAATGTTCTCATTTACCTTTGATGGGATTCAGCATACATTTCTGGCACACTAATCATATCTTCTTTTGAGACTTAAAACCTGTACTCCAATACTTGAGTGTTTTGATCATAAAATTAATAGGTAATCTTATGAACTACTTCCTATAGGTTTCTCCAGCCTCTTTCTTCAGAAAGCTAGTTGCAGTCTGAACGAGGCAAGGACACCTTCTTTTGCGAGTGACAAAGGTGTAATCCTTACCCTTTTCACAAATCCCACATGGGCTGAGCCATGGGATGGGTGTGATGTCAGGAGGTTGTACATGTGTGCAGAGGAAAAAACCCAAATATCTATGGGCCTTCAGTACTGAGGCTAGGTGGGGTGGCAGTTACCCACCTTACTCTTCATTGCAAGTCTAGCCCTTAAAACCTGTCTTATTGATTTCTGTATACAGATAGGTAGAGAATGTTATAAAAGGCTGATCTATGACTTCGTATTTTTTTAATCCTGTTATGTTGCACAGGGAAACAGGATGCACCTTATCTTCTGGTCAACTAAACATTAGATCATACTCCCTTCCCAGTTATGGCCTTTAACCATTTCAAAAAAGACAGGGGAGGGAAACAAATAGCAGTGGGAAAAAAGCAATCTTTATTTATGGCAATACAGACATCAAAATTGCTTTCCCCAGCTAGAATTCCAGAGATGCACAAGCATAGATCAGTAAAACAGCAGTTCCTGGTAGGTTTTGATACTAAAGAATGGACTTTTCCTCAGGCATTTTCTTCCCCATCAGCTCACACAGCATTTGCTGTTTATTCACTCAGTAGTATTCATTGATCAATTACTCAGCTGTACTTGGCGTTAGAAAAGTAATAGTTCACTGGTGAACCCGAAAGCAGGCAACATTCTTGTATTCAGTCTTTGTGCTATTAAATACCTGTGCACTCCGATTTATTTTCTGTAATCTACCAGATATTTTATAAGTGATAATCCAAGATGTTATCTGAAAGAAGTGTTCATTCTTTCAATTATACTGACATGAGTTTGTTTTCTTTTTTTAAAGGTATACCTCAATAGTATAGGGGATAGTTATTTATTTATGGGGGTAACAGTAAGAAAGTAGCTTTCGATAATCAACTGCAAAGCACAGACCTCTGGAACTGGGATAGTTTTGTTAGAGGTTGTAGACATAGGATGTTATCTTCCATGTGTATCAGTCACTAGTTGGGATGATGATACTTTTGGAGTGTTCAGAGAATCAGAGAATCAGAGAATGGTTTGGATTGGAAGGGACCTTAAAGATCATGTAGTCCAACCCCCCTGCCATGGGCAGGGACACCTCCACTAGACCAGGTTGCTCACAGCCCCGTCCAGCCTGGCCTTGAACACTGCCAGGGATGGGGCATCCACAGCTGCTCTGGGCAGCCTGTGCCAGTGCTTCACCACCCTCACAGCATTACACAGTTACTGAATAAATTGCGTGTGTGTGTGTATATATATATATTTGCACACACACATATATTTCTAGAGCTAAAGAAATGAATACAACCTAGGAATGGTGCAGTCCTCCAAACAGGAAGTTTGAAAAGCTAAATTGCACAAGCTGTTGTGGTAACAACACTAATGTAGAAAGGAGAAATCCCTGTATTTCTAGCTGGTAATTCTGTGCCAGTGTGTCTTTATAGAAAGACAGATCTACCCTGAAGACCTTAAAAATATCTTAGGAAGAATATAATACAGTAATAAAGGAAAAGGGAAAAGCATTTCATAAATAATAGCACAAGTATAATATGTCTCAAACATTTACAGAAGGGAATACTTTTAATACATATATTATAAAAGTTCAAAAAGCCTTGTGCTAGGGAAAGGCCAATTGCATAAAGTTTTCTCTACATTGTATTCAAAATGTAAAACTTAGCAAACTTAATTGTTCTTAGAATACTGGACCGTAACTCGCAAGACCTTTATGAATATCAAAACATTTGCAGAGTTTGGCCAGCTGATACCCCTGAGAATGTAACTCATAGATACTTTTCTGTGTAAGACAAAATCTAACATCCATAGCAAACCCCAAAAGCAGAAAAAGCAGGACACTTACAATCAAATTTGTGCAAGTCTATGCTCTCTAGACTGATCAAGTTAGTTGTTGTAGGAGTCCTACAAAATAAAACAACATAGATTTTAATGTCATTTCCTGTAATCAAAACCTTCTGGACATGTCTGGGGGGGTGGTCTCAATTATGTGCTTTTTTTTTTAAATAACTTTTGTTTATTTAAGATGAATTTTAATTCTGGGGAAAAAAATCAGCCTTCAAGGCTTGTGAAGGTGTTTGTTTCAAAGTGTGGGTAAATATAATTAACAGAGGGGGTTTTAAGCTAACTAAAGTATAATATCAAAAAATATTCTTTTACCATTACTTTCACAATCCATAATCCTTGTTCATATGGTCAAGCATTACATATTTATTGACATATTCATTAATATCACAATTAGATGCCTGCCTCTGTCTGTCTGTCTGTCTATATATCTATCAATCTGTCTGCCTTTATTTGGCATTATTCACTGCCAAATTCTGTCTATTGCCTTCAACATCCAAAAAGGCATGCTTAATACCTACATGTTTGCTTTTTCCTTGGCCAGTAGCTATCTTTGTTCACACTGACTAATTTGAGAGACCAGAGAGACCAGTTCTCCCACATGGGCCGGTGTTTACGGACTCCATCCCTCCTAGTCAGTCAACATACCATAATCTGTGCGAAAGTGGATTAGTTTTTAAACATTTGAAACAGGAGACAGACAATGGATCTTTAAAGCATCTTCTGTGATTCAGTGCAGACTGGTATTTTATAACTGTGAGTCAGACAGGATGCAGCTCAGCGTATGCTCTCTTCTACATGCAAAACAAACTGTGCATTAAATTGGGAAGAACAACTGAATTTCACAGTGGGAAGAATGCGTCAGATTAAAATGATGCATAATCATAAATGTACGATACTGTGCTTAGGTGCATAAAATGCTTCAAGAGAACGAAGTGCTAGACACAACTATTTAAAGAGCTGTTTATTTGCTTTATCATTTACAAACAGGTGAACAGGGAAAAAGAGACTGGCAATCTCCCTCAAATTAATTTTCAGCTGAGAGGTCTCTTGTATTAAGGTGATAAGCAACTTGTATTGAATTACTATACAAAAAGTTAACTATCTAAAGAACTCATGAATCTAAGGTTATCTAGAAAACAAGAAAAAAATGGTATTAATGTAGTGGATAGTGATAAGAAATGTGTAAGTGCTATAAGCCAGATAAGTTAACCATCTATTGTAAGGGACTGCAGAAGTCCTTTAATTGAACTCTAGAGCAATGCTTGAAATGTGAATTTTTTTTTTTCTCTTGCTTGGCAAAGCTTTCTTGTTGCAAGGTACCAAAGTATTCTCTACTAATAATTGTTACTCAATCTGCTTTATAAAGATCATTTTTCCCCCTTTGGTCTGGCAAACTTTAACTTTGGAACAGGGACAAGTACTTATTTTTCTTGTTTAACTGTACAGAAAATTTTAACCGCTAATTTTCTAAAGGCAGGGTTGGCTCAAAGGGTTTTCTTTAGGATCAAAAAAACTCATGTGAAATTCCTCTGCCTGACTACCATATCTGTTCCACATAGCCCCTTTTACCCTCGTGTTCCCCAGTTATCTTTACAGAATACATCTTGTTCTGGTTACCTGCTGGTAGCCTTGTTGCTCGTTTTTATTTAGACACCGTTGGTGTATGATGGGACCGATGAAAATATCAAAAGACCTGAGGTGATGGAGCTTGTAGATTAGACAGAGAATGTAGAGCGTTGGTTGGATCCCATATTCCTCAATGCTGGTGATGTCCTCAAATGGTGAAATTCCCTTGGCCTGACTGCTGAATTGCTCTTAAACAGGAAGAACATTTTTCCTCACGGTAGGTAAGGTTACTTTTTCATTTTAAAAACTGCTTGTTGTTCCTTCCTCAGCTTTTGCTTTTTAAATGGTTTCATGCATTTTTCCCCCGAACAAGCCCTATGTCATCTTCTGCAAGTTTTCTGTTTCCCCACGCAAGATTAGACATTCTCAGCTTTGTCTTTCAGGGACAAAAGTGGAAAGCAGCTAACTTCATCTGCATACCGTGAAGAGCTACTGAGAGCAAATATAAAGAATACTCTTAAAGAAACAAGTAGGACAAAAAGGTCTTTTACGCTGTATTGGTATCTTATTAGGTCTGATTCTTCAAAGTCTAACTCTTTAATTTCCAGTCCTGCACTATGTCACATGTCATGACCTTGCTAAGTGGGTGGAGATCACAGGGGGAAAAATAGGAAAAGGAACTGAAGAAGGAAGAAGAAAACTACAATTACAGTAGCAAGGACAATGAGTAGTTCAAAAGCAGAGGTTTTGTTAATTTAATGGATAGGTTTCTTTTTTTCTTACTTGATTGCAGCCTGAGTGGTGTCTTCCACAAAAGCCACCAAACAATTCAAATGTTTCTGTTGAGTAATTGAATGATCTGCTTATTGAAATTCATCTATTGAGTAATTGAATGATCTGCTTATTGAAATTCATCTGTCTCCTGCATCATTCCCCTTTTTCTATCCCTGTTTTTTTCCAGTATTATTAAATCCTGAGCTCTTAAATATCTGTGTTTTGGTACTGTAAACATTTTCACAATCTTACATTCACTTGGATATTGTAAAATAACAACATCTTGCTATAATATTCACATAATATAACATCCATAGAATGCTGAAATCTGTAGGACTGCAGTGGATCTGATTTTGAGGATCAGACTTACTAAGTCTCTGTGTCACGCGTGCACATGCAAACACAGAAGTTATCCTAAAAGCGAATTCTCATAAATATCTCCGAGATGGTATTTTACAGTCATTGTAAAAAAAAAAAATATAGAGGTCAATGTACATGTTAGATTATGTCTGCTGAAAACTATATGGTGCTCCTGCATAAAATATTATGCTATTAAAATAAGAGAAAGAACTTCAGACTTGATGTTTTTACATGGTTGTTACAGAAGACATTGCTGCATTAATTTGCACTTTGTGCTGCTTGCTTACCTGCAGCCATTGTGTCTGAAAAAGCAGTGAATTTCAGCTTTCTGTGCCCTATTTCTGTTATATTTGGCCTACAACTGTTTAACAGCCCTGAATACAGGTCATGTAAAGTTGTAACAGGTAGCTCTTTTGAAAGTGTGAACTCTGCATTGACGAAGATGGCCAGAGATGTATCCATCAAGACGTCACATTCGGGAGTGCAATGAAAAAACAAAAGTCAGTGCAGTTCCCAATTGCGTTGCTTTAGCAATGAGGTCCTCCAGATGTCCTGAACATCACAGAGACCTTGTAGATGACAATCTGCCCTGATTTATCTGCTGGGAGTCCCAGGGCACCAGTGACAGTTGGAGCCTACTGGAAACTTCATCCTGAAGCTTACTGAGACATCAAGCGAAACGTTTAATTCAGGTAACGCTGAATAGTCCAATATTAGGTATAATGCTTGACATTTTCTTCCCTGTTACACTTGTCTACACATAGATTTGCAAGACAAAATTTCTTCTGTTTCTTTTCCAAATTTATGTCTTTAATTTATTGAAGCCCAAGTTACAGAGGAAATCTAACATGAAAGAGAGGGATTTGGTGTTTTCAGAAACTTGATCTAGATCTAAGAAAAAAATAGTTGGAACAATGAAGGTAACAAACCCTTCAAACCTTTAGACAATGAATATACCTAGTCCTTTGAACAAAAAAAAAAAGAGTTACTATTAGAGCTTTTTTTTAGTATTTCTGTGTAACCAGAGGTTTCCATTTTATTTTGTTATTGTTTTTTATATACTATGATCTATCAGCTGAACAGAAATTTAATGAAAATATTCCATGTTCATAAACAATTTCAAAATATTTTTGAGTTTCTGTGAACTATGCAAATAAGTTCAAGTATATATAAATATATATTTATTTGCATATACA
This sequence comes from Falco peregrinus, assembly GCF_023634155.1. Taxonomy (NCBI): domain Eukaryota; kingdom Metazoa; phylum Chordata; class Aves; order Falconiformes; family Falconidae; genus Falco; species Falco peregrinus. The sequence goes on from NC_073727.1 coordinate 56,263,066, forward strand.
TCTACTTATGTATATATGAATATAAACATACACAGAGAGCAAAACAGAAGATTTCCATCATTTTTTTTGTGCTAAAAATATCTTTATCCAACCATATTTTTTGGTTGGTTTGTTTGTTTGTTTTTACAAGAAGAATCTGCAGACAGAGTCAAATGGCGAGTGGAGTTAGGTTAAACTATATGAAAAAAGTTAGCTTCTGGTTCCCTGGATGATGGAAAATCTGAAGTACTAGAAAGGAATAAAACAATAACAATATATAGCTTTAATGACCCGGGTTTTGTTTAAAGATCTCAAAGCACTTTGGAAATGGAGATGTTGTCACTGTCCCCAGAATTAAAAATGTGAAAAAGAGACATAGTGAGAAGATGTTTGAAACTGGCCACTAGGCTTGCGGGAGAAGGAGATGGGAATGCTCTGCATCCTCCCTGTCTTCACTTGCAGCTCTCATCATGTTTAACCATGTTTAAGTGTGACAGGGTTAAAAAGACTGAGAGGAAAAATAATGTCTTTTTTTAACAGTGCTGTTAAAAGTTGTTTCTAGTTTGCCGCTTTGACTCTTTATAATGTTTCAGTTCCTCAGACCCAAGGATTAGCCTTTGGTTGAAAGTTCTTTCTGAGTCTATGAAAAAAGTATATAAATGAATGCACCACAACAACATTATATTTCATTATTCTTTGCCCTTTACTACATACAAAAAGTCTCATAAATAAGTTACAGAGTGCAATCCTCATCAACACAGCCTCCAGCACTTCTCATTTGGAGTTTCGCTCATCAAAGGGCACTCTACAGTGGTGCCTGGGCTGAGGTCATGGTCCAGGGGAGAACAGACTTTCTTCACACAGACAGATGATAAAATTGTTCTCTGGATTCTGATTCACTGAGAAAAATAGATTAAGTTTCATAGTTATTTTCATACTGTGAAAATCTGTGATAAGAAATCTGATCTTGACAGGTGATAGCTTTTTTCCTGTGGCTGAATAAGATATTTGTGAAGATAGCAAATGTTGATTTGTACATGTTTTCCATGTGTGCGTTAGAATAAAATAGAACAGAATAACAGGTTCTTATCAGATGTAAATCAGTGTAACTACACCAATATACATCAACTTTCCATAAAGTTACTCAAAGCAGAGCTGCTAGAAAATATCTTTCTCCTCATAGATTTCTGAATGCATACATACATACATATTTATACCTAAACGGGTTATTTATTTCCATTTAGCACAAACTGACATTTTTACTTTTTGAAATCTTTATGGTGGCAATTATATCCAACTGCTGCTCAAAATACTTCAGGTGAAATCACCCCTGTCTATTCAAGAAGGAGGAAAATTGAATGGTTTATACTGCTTATTGCTCTGATTATCCTTGTCCCACTGCTTTCTTTGTAGTTTAGCAAGTACTAAGACACATAATGTGGATGTCATCTAGAGAATTTTGGCCCCATTGGTGCCTAATATTTGGCTTCCACTTTTTGGGAGAGAATTTGAACCTGGAAAATTTTTACACACTTTTCTTTCATTCTTTTTTTTTTTTTTTTTTTTTTTTTTTTCCCTGCAAGATTTATATTGCCATAAAAATTTCAGGACAGGGTTCAGTTGGTTTCTATAGGGATTTTCCATGGGATTGCCGTAAGGAATCTGTGAACTATTAACATGTGATTGTCTGACAGTCAAGCTATACTGGGAAGTTGGGCTGAATTCTGTTTTTCCGAAACACAAAAAATCTAAGTTGATACATGATTCCTCTGGATTGGATTAAGTTTTATAAAGACTTGCAAGCTGGAAGACAGTGCTTTCTCAAATTTACTGAAGAGTTTAAGACCAGAGCTATCAAATAATTGTACTTCATCAAGAGGAATCCTTTAGTTTTATCATTAAACAGAAATAAATCCCATGTTACTCACATATGCTGCTGTTATCTACTTAAGTATACAATTACAATCCACATTAAGCAGTAGTGTTGGTATTCTACTTCATTCTCAAAACCTACTGTTTTCTCTGATGGACTTAGGTATAGTGCCTGATTATTGTTCTAAAAAAAATTCTTAATAGTGTCAATAGTTTTCTCTATGAGAAAGTAGAGAAATGTCTTGATTCATTCTGAATGCAGAAATGAGTGCAGATACTCTCTTAAAACCATAGCCTACATTCTGGATGAAGCTTTATTAATTTTAAGCATTGAGTCAGACAAGCCAATATGAATGGTCATTGTTAGCACCTCCTACAGCCCCAGAGAGAGAGGCTTTCTACAGGGTGATACAGGTCTTAGATGAACGGATCTCTTCAATAACTCATCTTTTTCCCTGGACCTTAAGAGGAATCTGCACTAATGGTTATCTTGTAGGTTAAGTTTCAAAATATGAGCAAGAATGAATAGAAGCAGGATCTATGCTTCTATTCTGTTTTTTTAACAAGTATTTAGTGTCTGGGAGAGGGAGTGTGCCTGCTAAGCTAGTAGTGATTACAAATGCATATATGGAACTTTGCAGATCCATCTCTAATTGACTAGGTGATCCTGCTGCTTTACTTACAATGGTGACTTGTAAAACTGTTCTCCTTTGCCACGTGAGGCATCTCCCCACAGCAAGCCATCCCCTTTGTATTATGTGAGTTCTTTTTATTTTGATGAATGTAGATTTAGCAACTATATCTCAAAGTTTAAGGGTACGTGCAGCATTATGCAACCCACTGTAGTCTGCTTTGCTGCTTTCTGACTTTCCTAGGGCATTCATCAATTTAGTTGTAGAATTCCAATCTGGCTGCTCAGTTAAAACTTGTTCTTCATATTGTGGTGTTACCAGTTTTGGTCTTCTTACTCCCCTGGGCTGCTGATTTGCATATGGTTGACAGTTTATTTATGTGTTCCTTGTGGTTTTTTTATATAGTGTTAAGGCTCAAATCTGTTTGGAGGAATTTGTACACAAGCAGAATTAGTTAGCATCCAACTCTGAAGCTAATAATTAGAGATGAACAAGTACACAAGTACCCATGCTCACCTCAGGCTTTCTGAACCAGCAGAATAATTAACCAAGCACCTCAGGCATGCTTGCCTTAAGAAGAAGAGGTCTCCAGAAACATAACATTACAGTTCTGTGAGGCATCAAGGCTGTTTTCCTTGGCTGAAAAATATATGAATATATTCCCTCTTCACTTTGACTGACACATGGTTTCCATCTAATTGCTTCTTTTTCTTAGATCTTAATCATTTGCATCACACTACTGAGAAAAAGATCAAAGATCAGAGGGTGAGAAAATATGAAGCAGATTTCTTAGCTGACCCATTGTCATGTATAAAGATGAACATAAAATCTGAGGCCTGTAGAGGTTCATCTCTCCCTTAGCAGAAATGCTGGAACAGTGATGAGACAAGGGTTTATGATTTTTAACTGTTTCATGAATAAGCAATCTTCAATCAGCAGAGCACATTTTGCAGGCACTATACTGACTAAAGAAACCCACTAACTAACTTAGGAATTGTTCTTTATCATGTGTTCTGTTCTTATACCAGGAAAGACAGAAAAAGAGAAATATTATTAAACAAAATAGTGGAAAAAATAAAATATATTCCTTCTATCATATTTCTAGAGTATCACAGTGTTACTGAACTTATAGTTTTCTAGAGTAAAATACTAAATTAATGTTTTATTTATTTCAGATTTAGTGCATATGTATGTATATGTGATGTATATGTGTGTATGTATGCATGTCTAGATGTATGTGTTCAAACATAATTGTTTCTATTAACAGAAGCGTTTTCATGTCTTCAATCCATAACTATTGGACATCAATACATGACACAAGTTGTTGTTTTACATGTCCATATCTGCTTCTTGCAATACACCAGGGGTTATGATGAATGAGGATGTCAGATCAGTGTTTGGAAGCATTCAAAAACACAAATTAAACTACAGTAATTATTAATAAATGTATATAGAACAAATTATTCCACCTTATAAATTCATTATTTGTCCATTACTTGGGTAGTGTGTGCAGTATATGTTAGAAGTGGAAAAAGTGGAAGGAACAAAAACTGCTATCACAAATGCATGGAAGATCTTCTCTATAAGAAGCAGTTCAATAGCCTAGGTGTAATCACCCTGGAGAGATGGCTTGGAAGAATATGCTGGGGGAGTTTCTACAAGATTAGTAGCATGAGAGGATGGTAGGAAATGACTGCTCACTGTCTTTTCAACTATGAGAATTAGGATTCATCAGATGAAGATACAGGAGATGACAAAGCAAAATTAAGATCTTTGTGCAACATCCTTCAGACATAAGCAAACACTTTTTACTGAGAGTGGTGAAAGAGTGGAACAGATAGCTAAGAGGGGTTGTGGAGTCTCCATTCTTGCAGATATTCATAACCCAGCTAGATACAATTCTGAGCAACCTCCTTTAGCTGACACTGCTTTAAGTATGGAGGTTGGTTTCAACAACTTTCAGAGGTCCCTTCCCTTTCATCCCTTCTGTGAATCTGTGAAAATGCTTGTCAGATAATATGTATGAAAATGCTCATTTAGTTTCAAGCACAACTACTTTCTGGGGTTTTCTTCTTGGTTTCATGACTTACTACAGCACTTTTCATCTTCTTGCTGTCAGTGGTAGACTGTGCAGCATGTTTATGTGTATACAAGATAAGAAAGATCTGGAGATTATGAAAATTTATGACTCAGAGATCAGTATGCTGTCATGATTTCACATCTCATAGTCATGTCTGTAGGAAAGGTAGACCAGACACACTGTGAAGCTTGAATAGCCACAGATGCACAGTATTTTGTCCTTCACAACGTGAAGGAAATGCAAATCTCACATTGTGGCTAACTTGTCCAGCACCATGTTGTCTTCACTAGCTATTACCTCAGTCAAGTCAATGAACCTTTGTTGGAAAAATTTTCTGAAGTTACCAATGCTTATTTATTGTAGCCACCTTCAGACTGCAGGACATTTACTTAGCAGGTATTTTAATACAGATACATCTGTTTATAATGTTTCTGTGCTATAATTAAGTAGTTAAGGGGAGACAAATAACAAATAGAAATGTCAGGTAAGGCCTCGCTTCTCAGCCTTGTGAGAACACACATGGTAATAGTCACATAGGAAAAAAACCCCACAGGTGAGACCAATGTTATTGTGAAATTTGTCTCAGAATTATTTCAGGTGGGGTTCCTTTTACATTGGGTTCAATTTAACCATCTAAATCTGCTAGTAAATGTTAGTTCTTAGATGTGCCTATATGTTGACTGGGTTTAAAATGGTCCAGAGAGGAAAAGAAATTAATTGAGATGGTTCAGGTATACCTTTGAAATCTCTTCAGGCTCATATTTATGGAATTACATTCCTCACTCCAGTAGACCACACATTCTGTCTTATTTTTCCCTATTAAAACAAATGTTAACAACAGTATGACAGAAGGTTCTGAAGCTGATAGCCTCAGGAGAATTTGGAAATGTTCAGAAGCTGTCCAGATACCCTCAGAAACCTTCCTTTGTGTACCTGCTCAAAACCTGACATTTCCACACTGATGGCTGCTACCCAAGAAGTGTAAAATGTTTGTAACGCTTGGCTTCAGGTTTCATTGACAGCTGATTCTCTCTTTCAAAGGACTGAGACATATGTGTGAGTCAAAATTAGATATTTAGGGCCAGGCATGCAGCTGAAATAAATTGGCATACTTCCATTAACCACTATTGAATATACCTGAAATTATACAGGCATGTGATAGGCAAAGAAGTAATGAAGAGACAAAAATTGCCATTATTGCACTTGCAGTTGAATATCAAGCTGGTATTTACTGTGATAAATCACCTTGTAAACAATGTTCACTGCTAATTGCTCATTCTTGAGGCTATTAGTAATGTAATATTTTATTTAATTGTTTGATAAATTAAAATTTTAGTAAATAAATGTTTAAGAATAAACTAAGCTTTTAATACCAACTAGAATCATAGAATGATAGAATCATAGAATCATTTAGGTTGGAAAAGACCACTGAGATCACCAAGTGCAACACTTAACCTAACACTTCCAAGTCCACCACTAAACCATGTCCCTAAGCACCACACCTACACATCTTTTAAATACCTCCAGGGATGGTGATTTCACCACATCCCTGGGAAGCCTCTTCCAATGCCTGACAATCCTTTTGGTAAAGAATTTTTTCCTAATATCCCATCTAAACCTCCCCTGCTGCAACCTGAGGTCATTTCCTCTTGTCCTATCACATGTTATCTGGGAGAAGAGACTCAACGCCCACCTGGCTACAGCCTCCTCTCAGGTAGTTGTGGAGAGCAACAAAGTCCCCCCAACCCTCCTTTTCTCCAGGCTAAAAAACCTAGTTCTTTCAGCCGCTTCTCATCAGACTTGCACGCCAGACCCTTCATCTGCTTCGTTGCCCTTCTCTGGACATGCTCCAGCACCTCAGTGTCTTTCTTGCAGTGAGGGGCCCAAACCTGAACATCATATTTGAGGTGTGACCTCACCAGTGCGAAGTACAGGGGGACAATCACTGCCCTAACCCTGCTGGCCACTTTGTTTTGAACACAAGCCAGGGTGCTATTGGCCTTCTTGGCCACCTGGGCACACTGCTGGCTCATGTTCAGCTGGCTGTCACCCAGCACCCCCAGGTCCTTTTCCAGCAGGCAGCTTTCCAGCCATCCTGCCCCAGCCTGTAGTATTGTGTGGGGCTGATGTGAACTAATAGCCTACGAACTGCTTAAAGCCGTTCGTTCTGGTTTTATTTAAATGATGGAAAACAGAGACTCCTCACTACATAATAATAGTAATAATAATAAATAATAACAGCTAACACATGGCAGCCAGTACAAAGCAAGTGGCATAGAAGAAGCTGTACAGTACAGCCTGCATTGTCTGTGAACTGTGTGCTGTATGCATCAATCATTTCTCATCACTATGATAGAATATAGTCAGCTCATCCATTCAGAGAAGGTAAACAAGGCTATTTAATCTCATCCCTACTGGCAATGCTTCCAGAGTGTTTCCATCAGCATATGGTTCTTGCTGGTCAGAAAATACAATGTTAATGTTGCAGTGCTCCCCAGTACTGTACCACTCATCTAGAGTGGTTTTGAATGGGTTTACTCCAGTCTGTAGCTGATTGCTTGTAATTTTAAAGATTCTGCAGTAAAACCACACTATGGCCAAAACCAGGCTGCTCTTACAGTCAACCCTCTTACTCTGGTACTGGACACATTCACAGAAAAGAGAACTACAACACAGCACCAGAAATTTGACATGGGGGTATTACATCCCATAATGCCACAAAGGGTTTGCCAAATACATGTTCCAGCAACCACAGCATGAATCAAGGAACTCACAGAAGACCTATTCATAGAACCACTGAGAAATATAATTTTTAAAATGCTATTAAATAACATTATTTGGGGATATTTTCCTTAAAGTAAGTGACGGAAAATGTAGGTCATCCTGGATTAAGAAGTCACTCTTTTGACGTTCTAATCCCCTCTCTAGCACAATTGTCAACATAAATTTAGTTTGGACTTTATGAATAGTATAATATGTTTTTAAATGATGAATGAATAATGAGAAATGATCCTGATCACCAAGAAAATAATTTCATCACAATATATCAATTACTGTAAGAGATTATTCCAGCTTTCCAGGATACAGCACTCTGTATGTTTCAGTGTGCTTTTCTAAGTTACCTTCTGTACAGTGACTGAGCCTAACAAACGACAGTAAGAGCATCATACATTCACTCCATAAGTGTATAACATAACATTCATTAATAACATTAATATTCATTATTTTCAGCACTTCCCTTAGAAACACGGTAGAGTTTCTGGTGAGAATATAACAGAAAAGCTATTTTTTTTTTTCTCTTCTAGATGATAATTAGCTTTTTTTCCAGGGCACTGAAATAAGCAGAAGGCTCAGCTGATCTGGTTCTGCTAAGCACTTGCTCTAGTGAAGGTGAAACTGATAACAGAAGATGCAAGAGGAAGGTTATGCGATTTCGACTAGCCTGTTTTATCATTGCTCTCCAATGTGGGACAATGCCAAAGCAGGGCCATTGACTGCCTGGCATAATGATGAAAATAATCTTGAGCATGGCTTGCATGTCTTGGTTCTCCTTGCTATGAAGTTTAGAATTTCATGTTTCATCCCAAGGAAGAACAAGACTGGAAATAACTTTTTGTTTTGCTTTTGGTTTCGTTTGGTTTGGTTTTTTTCCTGGAAAGGATCTAATCTACTTGGTATACATAGATGTTAACATCCATCTAGGTGGCATCTTTGCAGATGCCCATGAAGATGATTGCATGTGTGTGTGAGAGAGGGTGCGTGCGTGTATGTGAGAGGGAGTCGCTGTGTGTATGTATTTAGAGCAGCCAAAGTATTTAAATGTTCCTTCTTCATTGCTAATTTAAGTAAGAATTGAGGCTTCTTTGAGATGCAGCTTCCAGTTAATTTTAGAACTCGGTTGATTCAAGCACCTTCTAACTTCAAGAAAAACAATCACTATAGCACAGAGATCCTATCAATCATAGCAAGGTTTGCATGCTTATTTAGCTAGCTTGTAATTAAAGGCAGCTAAAAATATCATGCATGAATGGCAAGTTTCTACTTTTTTATTTAGCTCATCTCCTTCAGAGAGAAGACACAAGTCCCATCAATCACACAGTTGGTAACTGAAGTCATTATCACTAAAATTAAGGCAATTATATACAAATGAATATTAATGAATCTTCCAGACAAAATCCAGGTCAGTTTCCAAGAATTTTAATAAAAATATAGAGAACTCCTCTTTTCCATTTAATCTTTTGTCAAATAATCAGTACCAGAAAGGACACACCTTTTGTATTAAGCTAACATCATGGATCAAGGTTTTAATGAAGTTGATAACAGCATTTTTTCATCGTGGTGCAAATTGATGTGTTAATTAACATTGTTCTCACAAAAAGTGACACAATGTTACACTAACTTAGCTTTGAAATCATCATTTCCAGTCGCCATGAGCTCTGTTGTAAGAAAAAAAAGGATTGTCAGTGCATTGTGCATAATCAGATGAGTGAAACAAGAGTGCATTGTTTTAAAGTCTAAAAAAAATACATGATCTGAACTCTTACAGATCGATGTCTGTGTCCCCCACAGGAAAGACCACCAGACAGTTAGTGCCCTCCTGTCTAACTCAAGTCATGTTTACTTACAGCCAAGCTAAAGGTAAGGGAAAAGGGAATAAGTCAGAGTAGCTTGCTTTGAACTGTGCTTCACCCCATGTCTTTGGAAACAATCTTGATAGCTTTAATGTAGGTTGTGGCCACTGTTAACTGCACATGGATACACAGCACAGTAGTAGAGGCTACTACATCTCTGAATTATTTAGGGAGGTAGAAGGTAAGGCATTTCAGGCAGCTATGATTAGACTCACAGGCCAATGGCTTTAGGAAAATTTCCCCGTTGTAGATACCAGCCTTTCATTTTGAAAGTACACTAAAAAGTTATTTTAATTTTCATATATGTATCTATTTGCTGTAACTACAAGCCATATTGGTGACAGCAACAATGAAGTTGTGCATTTATACCTTCCCTCATTAGCACATTTTAAAACAGAGAGTGAATCACCTGTCATTGAAGTGCAACAACCTCTCAGTTGAATGTTCAAAAAAATGTGGGGGGTGGAGGGGGAAGACCTTTTTTTACATCCTTTACAACGCTTTTTTTCTTTTGCCTAACTACATGGGCAGATGGAGGCACTGCTATATGGATGTACACTTGAATAAGAAAGATCAAGTTCAAAGTCTTTATTAGTATAAGGATAGGGGGAAATTAGGTAGGTAGAATGTAATCACAGGAGCTGGTGCTTTGTTAAATACAGGAGTGAGTAAAATAATTGTTTAGCTTGTAAATCACCAGTTGTTTGCTATTCTGAAATTACCTTATACTTCAGCCTTGGCAATAAACAGGAGTATATTGCAAGGAAACAAGAATTTTATACCTACAGAGAACTCATATTTCACATTTAATCTTCAAATTAGCAAAAGTATCAAGAAAATCAGTCTACCTTCATTTTGAAGTATGCAAAATGGAGATGGATTTGAGAGTTAACATATTTGGTGACTGCAAGTTTCTAAAGTCCCAAGAATAACTGCAAGTGACCCATGTGAGTTTATAACCTGTGAAAACACTAGCTGAGCAAATTCTTTCATTTAATCTGGTAACAAAATAAATTGTAGATAGATGTTTTGTTTTATAATAATTGATTGTCTTATTCAGTGAAAGGAGTGATTTTCAGAAATAACAACTGTTCATGGTCACAAGTATTCCCAGCTCATATTTTTTCCCCCTAATGGAAACAAAACTTTGTCTTTAAAGACAAGATGTACTTATAAATATTACATATGACTTGGTCCTGCTGAGGAACACTTTCAAGCAAATAAGACAGAAACAGACAAAAAAGCTAGAGGGATAGGTAAGCAGTGGTGGGAGGAAACAATAATTTCAGAGTAAGTCTGAGGTTCTAGTTTCACAGGTATTTATTTTGGCATCAGCGTTTGCTTGTACATACCCTAAGCTTTACTGATTATCACTGTCTCATCTCACTCCCTCAGACACACCAGTGAAATTACTGTTTGGTGTCACACTGTGAACAACATCAGAATAGCTAATTCAGGTTAAAAAACCTACAGCTTTATGTTGCTGGTTTTTGGGGGGCTTTTGGTGCCGAGAGAAATGACTGTAAATGTATGGCTTGTTTAAACTTGCCCTGGGATTTCTGTATTGCTTTATATCATAGCAAGGAGGATGTTAGTGCTTCAATTAAACAGTTTAATGGTCACTTCAGATCAAGGTAAATTAAAGATGGTCATGAAATGCTTGCAGTCCCATGACAGTTTTTTTGGAGCCAAATCTTTTTCCAATCCTTATTCAGACTGAAAAAGTCCTGAAAAATCCAGAAAATCTCAACTAACTCAGCAGAATTATTATTATTAATATTATTGATAGTATTACTATTATTAGGGACTTCATTTAGACTATACATATATCTGTATTTAATTTTAGTTTTTAAAAATTCTCAACCTATTTTACTACTAAGTCAAAATCAAAAATCAAATGAAAAAGCTTTCCACTTCAAAATTTCAGCAGGAAAAAGGTAGGTAGTTCCAAAATGAGTGCTTTGAACTTTTCTTTTCTTAAACGGAGTCTTGTTAAAACTGACATTTACCTGTAAATTATTTTAGGTTTGATATGCTATAGTTCCACTCACCTGTAACTCTTATGTTCATGTGTTTTATAAAACTGCCATGGGTCTGTGACCGCAGTTAGTTTTGATAGGTATGGTCACATCTAATTAAATAGTTGGCTTGTGGCTAGTATGACAACAAAACAAGGCTTCACTTGTCAAGGAGCCTTGCATTTGCTGTGGGCAAAGGTCAGGGACATAGAGAATTACTGGTTACCAGTTGACATGTGGCTACTTTTAACTCTTTGATAATTTCCTGTGTTTGGTCTCTGTGTCTCAGCTTGCATTTCCATAACTGCAGTGCTGGTAATGACTATTGGGAGTGACATCCTGAACTGCTGAATTCAGGCACTGTTAAGGTCAATCGTTACATGGTATTATACTTTCAGAAATGCGTTTCCTTGATCTTAAACCTTTTTGGTCTGCTACTATGTTTTTAGAACTATTTTTTTCTGATTCTGGGACTGCATTTGTTCACATCTGATTTGCATCCATTTTACTTAAATATTTATTTTGCCTAGCTGTTTCCTCCTTTCTCCATTTTCTGAATCAAAGCACGTTTTTTCTCAGACTCCACTTCAATAAGCTAGGCAAAGTAAGTTATCTTATTTTTCCTCATAAAAAAGCCCCTGTGCTCCCTATAAAGTCCTATTGGATCATCAGTGCAAAGTTTCAGGCCTATCTCCCCTTTCCTGTGCATGCACTGCCAAGTCTTGACAGCTATGGTCTCAGCAGTGCCTTATGCAATCACCTTACTATTGGAAATACTTCCTGAGATGTAGCCTAAAAGATCATTTGATCTTTCCAAAGATATATGACGTTAATGACCCTCAACAACCCATATCCACTAAAAGCCTTTCTTCTCCTCTCACACTTCTAATAAGTGAGTTCCCAAAGAGTAGGAGGGATTATTTTTCCTTTAGATACACAAAAGACATGGGACTTTGTAATTTTAGTCTCCTTCTGTTTCTACTACTGCATTTGTCATAGCTTTCTGCTCCTTTTAAATGGTATTTCAAGTATCCAGTACATCTCCTCTGAATTGCCTCTTGACCCTCTGACAGTCATAACTATTACTAATGTGCTTTTCCTTTTGTGCCAAATTCACAAAGACAATTATAATTAAAACAAACAAACAAAAAAATTTTGTCTACTTATTTTTGTGATCATTACTACAGTACTTTATGGTACTTTGATCTTTCTCTTGAATTGTAGACCCCAGACCTAGATGTGGTATTACAGTGGCAAGCTTGCCAATGCTATATATGGAAGCAAGTTTCCCTTGATATTAGTCATTTTGCTTTCTCCCCTCTCTTTCAGCTTCACATCTCCTGTCCCTAACTGGCTTCTGGTCTTTCAGTAATGATGAAGAGATGTTATAATGGGACAAAATTACTGCACACACCACCTCTTGGGAGCCCATGATAGTGCTGATCCACAATACTCTTTCCCAGCTATCACAGCAGAGGAAGGTAGGAGGTGTGTGTATGAATTCTTTCTGTATTTTCATTTAGTTGTAGTGTTCTCCTCTGTGGTTGCATTTCCGTGGTAGGCACTGAGCTCCCTCTACATGTTTTTTCAATCAGATAAAACACTTCTGGATCCTGCTAGATGCCACTAGATGAAAGGTACTAGATGAACATAAGTCATTATCATTAACTGCTACAGCTCTCAACTACAGTTAAGAACCGAGAAACTAAACCAAGCTGTTAGGGACCATCTTAGTATTGATAAAAGAAAATAGCTGACATTTGCTGCTGGCAGTTTTACTTAGAGATACATGTCTGCTAGTCTGAAAAAGATATCGGCTGTGTGAAGTCTGCAAGATCTCAGAGGAAGCAGAAAGAAGAAAGACCTGTAAAGGACTGAGGTATTTTTTCTTCATGCTTACAGAGAGCTTCTGAAACACTAAAACAACTAATGGGACTTACTGGCAGACACTGGTAAAGGAACTGCAGGAAAATTTGATCTTCCCTGTTACGAGTCATGACCTAGAATGTCACAGCTTCTGCATGAGTAGCCGCATAGTTGTAAATAGAAATGCTTCAAATGCAATGCTGACATTGAATTCAACACAGAAAGGGGCAGATATGGGAATGCTTGAGAAAATATTTAATTTGCCCATGTTGTATCTCTTTTGAAAGCACTGGACCTGAACCACAGGTGAACTTGGCTCTCATTCTTTAAAATATGCATCAGCTACAGCATGATATACATAAATAAAAATTGTTAATGTGTTCTACTTGCAGAGGAGAAAATATGGAACTAGAAAAAACATTTAGGGAGAGAAGAAAACGCTAAATATTTGCTCTATACGTGTGTAACAAAGTTGCCTACTTATGATCTCTATTTTCCTGATGCTACATTAAATTACTCATAATTTTAATTGTCGAAGGAATTCCATCATTTCATTTCAAAACTCTCAGGAAAGGCTTTCTGCTGAAACTTCATCAAAAGTATCTCAATTTCAGGGCAGTTTCAAACCAACCCAAGGAGCACAGTTTTTGAGGTGGAATGGATGTGTCTTTGAATTCTGCCTACATCCAAATCACCTTGTGCCACTGATTTTTTTTCTCAGTTTTGGTGGTCTTTCCTATGCAGGTTGTAATTCTGCATTCCTCGCCTCATTCCCTGAAGTCTTCTGGATTAAAAATTACATGACTTTCAGATATTCTTCCAGGTGAATGCCAAAGCGGCTCTAGTACTTGAAGAAAGGAGAAGGATTTGGCCTCAGTCAAGCTTTTAAATATTGCCTGTTCCAGAGGTATTGAAGTAGCCACTGCTTGTTAGAAGAGCTGGGTGGGGTTTTTTTTGTTGTTTTATTTGTGGTGGTTTTATCTGTTCAGCACAGAGCTTTGTATTCCTAGACAGGTGCAGTAAATGACCTTCTGGAGAGCCATGTTCCCATTTTCCATATAAAAATCTTCAGTTGCAAGATTAAATTAGGTTCTACCTGGACTGGTTCAGCTCAGTCTAGGTTCTCAATTTTAAGATAAATAAAATGGACTGAGCTGCAGCCCAAAGAGATCAGTAATAAAATCAGCTGCTTCTCCCAGTTTTGTATCATCAACAAAGTTGCTGAGGGTACACTCTGTCCCATTATGACCCTTGGTGAAGCCATGCTGACTACTCCTGATGAATTTCTTGTCCTTAATGTGCCTGGAAATGGTTTCCAGAATTAGCTACTCCATCACCTTCCCAGGGACTGAAGGGAGGCTAACCACGCTACATTTCCCTAGGTGCTCCCTTTTATCCTTCTTAAAGATAGGCATGACATTTACTTTCAACCGGTCTTTGGGCACTTCCCCCCATAATTGTGACTGATGAAAGATTATTAAGAGTGGACTTGCAATGACATCTACCAGCTCCCTCAGCACTAGTGGGTACATCTCATCAGGGCCCATGGACCTAAGTATGTCCTATTTGCTTCTGTGTTCCCTGACCTAATCCTCTCCCACCAAGGATACATCTTCTTTGCTCCAGTTACTCCCCTTTGTCTCTGGGACCTGGAATTCCTGAAGGCCAGTCTTGCTAGCAAAAGCTAAGACAAAGATGGCATTAGTACCTCAGCATTTTCCATGCCCTGTGTAATCAGGCCCCCAGCCTCACTGAGTAATGGGACCACATTTTCCTTGGTCTTCCTTCTGTCACCTGTGTACTTAGAGAAGGCTGTCTGGCTGTCTTTGACATCCCTGGCCAGATTCAGTTCTGATTGGGTTTTAGCCTTCTTAACTTCATCCCTGGATGCTCAGACAATGTTTCTGTACTCCTCCCAGGTTACCCATTCTTGCTTCCACGCTCTGTATGCTTCCTTGTTGTGTTTGACCACTCAAATGAGTAAAGACAAATGGCTTTCAGGATTGAAAAAAAAAAAAAAAAAGCACAGATTTGAAAGTTACAGTATGTTTGAAATACTGAAACTATATAGAGCTCATCTCCTTTTCAGTAAAAATTAAAGACAATGGGAAGAATTTGGATACCTCATTATTGACTGCTCAGCCTCTGCTAAAAATCCATCTTTTCTGTAAAAAAATGCAAATGTAACACTCATGAAATGAACTCTGTATGAGGACAGATGGAACTAATACTGCCTATTGCTTTGGAGAAATATTGCGCAAAACAGTATCTCATTACAACACCTTTGCAGGGATTTGGGAGTTTGCTTAAGAACAAAATGGGTATTTATGTTCATTGTGCTTTAAAAATCATATTTTAAATGAGTCTTAATGAAAGACAGCCTGTGACCTTTTAGCTATTTCAGTGCTATTGTGGGAATGACTTTTTCATTTCCTTGTGATACTTATAGTAGCAACTTCTACTTTTTCTTTTTTTTAATTGACAGTAAGTATGATTAGGAATACAATAGCACCACCTGAGGCACAGTAGCTGCCTAGATGGCTTGTCAGTTCATAAATACAGGGTCAAATTTAGCCTTGCTTTGAGTAAGTGTACTTCAATTATTTGTTATTTATTATAAGTTAAGTTCTGACAATATGTTCTATTCCAATAAGAGAAAAAAAATAATAATCAGTCCCACAAAGGATTCACAAGCTAAGAAGCTATTTTTACAATTCTAATTCATGTTCTGTTTATTCACCCAATTAATTTAGTCCTTTAAAAATTACACATAAAGAAGGCTAAAAGTCTGTTCTTACATATATAGATATCTCAGTAGAAAAAACCCTGAATTTCGAGTGCATTGAAGACCCACAGTGGTTTTCTGAAAATAGTAAAGGTGCTAAGCGCTCGTTTTGCCAAAAAGGCTAATAAGCAAGAGACTCATCAGAGGAGTAGGTCTGATGGTGAGAGTTGACTCACCAGGAATGTGGTGCCAAAGTATTAAATCAGAGTACAAATGTAATTTAGCTAAGTGGGTCGGATTCATTACACTTGTAATATCAGACTGTACTGCCTAGAACACGATTCTTTCACATTCAGCTGGGTAAACTTAGTTAAAGAGCTGACTGAGTACATAATGTAAAAATGCACAAAACTGCTGAGGTCAAACGGAAGATCAGCCTGTTTTGGCTGCTGTACTGTCTGTCTTAAATGAGCATCCTGTTGTTGTTTTGCAGGCTACCTCTTGGGTATACATTTTGGTGCTTAATAGGGACAAACAGAATAAGTATGGTATGCCAAGACCTGAGGGCTTACGTGACCCAGTAAAAATTTTTGGCCATTCATGTTACCAGTGAAAATAGAAAGCTGCATGTAAAAGCAACTAACACAAGATGCTCCCTAATTGGGTAGAATAATTCCCATTTTAGGGATAGGAATATGAAACTTATGCCTGTTAAGCTCCTTGTGAAAATCAATGATGGAATAGGTTGTGGTTCTAAAAATGTACACTGCAGCTAAGCATTTGTGTTAGAATTTAAAATGGTGTGCAATTTGTTGTGAGTAGTGCTATTAGTAAACAGGCATTAAGCAATGATTAATTTTCACATTTTTTCAGATTTCAGACACTAACAAAGCAATTTCATTTTGGTTTGGTTTGTATGTTTTTTAAAACTTTTCCTTTGTTTGCTGTTATCTTTTGGATTCTTACTTATTATCCATCCACCAAATGTTATTTCTTGTTTAACTGAACTATATTCTTAAACAAATAGATCCCACCTATTCACTAAATAAGAGAGGAGAAACTAGTTCTCAAAAGCAGATTCACTGTCATTTTGCTTCCTATAAGCAGCACAGAACCATGATAGCTGAAATATCATTAAAAGTATCACAGGCAATTCTCCAGTTAAAGTATTATTCTAATGAAATATTTTTAATTGAATGTTCTTCTACAGATTCATTAATCTGATTTTTATTTTCTATATGAGTGAAACAACAGGCTTATGTCAAAGTCAGTCATCACTTTGTCATGTCTACTTTTTATCCTGCTAGATCACTTGCAGTTGGGCAATGTCTAGAAGATCAAAGCAGTCAAAATCCTTCTCTTCATCTGCTCATTCTGATACAAGAGAAAACCAGTCCTTGATATTCTTTGTCCTCATCAACTTTTAAAGTACTATAAACACTAATCACAGAAAAAGAGACACTCTACCACTCTGCTGAGAAATTGGGAGAAGTCATGGTGAACTTCTGATCAAGATCACAGTTTTATTTCTTTTATTTCTTTTCCTTCATTCCTTCTTTCTTTCTTTCTTAAGAAGTCAATTCCCCAATCTGGTCTGCTTAAACAAACTTTCTTAAAGCAAACAGAAAATTCTGAAGAGAAAAGCTTAGGCTGATAAGACATATTTATATGTGAAGATATGTGAGACAGGTTATGTATGGAGATATATATGAGACAGCCTAGGTTAAATGGGAATACTACACTGAGTGCTTGCATGTATCATGTCTGTGACAATATTTATTTTGTATTCTCTTCTGTGTCTTCATTCTTCTTATTTCTGTTAAATCACAGCAGCAGCAGATTTTGCAAAGCTACTGCTATTGGTGATAGTAATATCTTAAGCACTCAACAGAGCACAGAACATCACTGTAGTCTGTATAAATCTATGGCACACCTCTATCTTGCATAATATGTACTGTTCTGTTACACCTATCTGAAAGAAGATATAATAGAAAAATGGAAGTGAAATAAAGATGATCAGAAATATGTAACAGCTTTCATAAAACCAGACAGTTAATAGACTAGAACTCAGTTTATTAGCAATATAAGGAAGACATTAATCACAGTGATGTGCTGCATAGCAATAAAAACAATTATTCACTATTTGACACAATGCAAGAACCAAAGATGACCAAATGTATGATTAGGCAGAGAGTTTAAAGAAAACAAAAGTAAATGCTTTTCACACAGTACATCGTTCAGCTGTGGAATCCATTGCCATAGATTGCTTTAGGAACAAAAGCATAAATGAGTTTTAAAAGGTCAGACAGTTTCATTGGGAATAGATCTAGTGGTGGTGGTAAAACATGGTTCAGATGTAATCTCTGTCCCAGATGACTGAATAACAGAAGCTAGTAATCAGTATATTTATCTTAAATATATGTGCTTCTTTTTCATTGTTCAATCAGTCTCTGTTATTGAGCCATTCTAAAAGATGGAAAACTGGTGTAGATGGGTATTTGTTCTAACTGAGAAAGGTTCATTTTATAGTCTCTGTAATTTTGACACTAAAATATATATTATTATTCTGAACTATCTTGTTTTATTAGGGAAATACATGCCTAGTTGAATGACAGCTGCCTAAACTGAAGTTTGGTAAATTGGAGATGACACTTGATAACATGAAATGTTTGGAAGAAGTAGTCCAATTGAGGGGCATTTTCCATCAGTAGAAATCTCCCCTTCTGCCAAATCTTTAGGCTGGCAGAGAATATAAAGTAAGAAGCAGAAAAGAAAAAGAGACTGTAGATAAATAGGTTAGATTAGTTTAGATAAGGATTGGCTGGGAGTTAGAGTTAGCCCTTAGTTAGATATTAGGGATAAGACAGGCAGGGACTGAATTAAAGACAGAAGAGGAAAATAGATAGGGACTGTGCGGGAATCTAAATTCAGTTAGGCTGAGGAGTTCATGCACAAAGTACAAGATTAAAGCAGTGTATGGGGAAGCCAGAGAGCAGTTCAGATAAAAAGCCACAATGTTTTTTCTCCAGGTGTATAAATTTGGTCATTGAAGGAACGATGCTGAAGGGTTGTGTTTGAGGAGCCTTGTTTGAGGATTTTATTAATAATACCAGCTCGATGTCAAGATTGTACAATAATTATGTGACATTTTTTGAATAAGTCCTCTGCAGGACATGTCACTCTTGTTACTCTTGTCAACACATTAGCCACCAGTTGACTTCAGAGGTAAAACTGTCTACTGAATATAACTACTTCACAGATTCTAAGGTGCTGAGGAATTTGTTCAGGAACTGTGTCTGCTCATGACAGAATCCATGATTTTTAAAGACATTTTTCCTGTCTTGATAACTGGCTGATCTTGCTTCTCTTGTCCCCTAAAACTGAGGTCCCTGACCCATCATAAACTCTGGACTATGCCTTAGAAATATCCATAAAGTGCTAAGTATCCCAGGCTGACGTGTGTGTGGTAGGTTGACCTCAGCTGGATGCCAGGTACCTACCAAGACTCCCAAGATCTTGCCCAGCCCCAGCCTACTGGTGAGGGCAGGGGGGAAGGTTGGAGAAACAGTCTTGATGCTGTGCAAGTGCTGCTAGGCAGTAACCAAAGTACTGGCATGTTATCAACACCTTTCTAGCCACCAGTACGAGCACAGAACTATAAGGGCTGCTATGGGGAAAATTAACTCCATCTCAGTCAGACCCAATACAGTGTGCCAACAGCTGTTACAAGATTTCAGCAATATGAACAGTCAAAACGCTGTGCCACTGATTCATTCACTAGTAAATGTACAGCTATGTCGGGTTTTGTTCACATTTGTACATCACCTGCTAGTTCTATTCTTCAGGGACAGCTGATGAAAAGACTTAAAGCTCTAGGAGAGGAGGAAACACAGAAGAAGGTGTAAGGGAATTTGTTTCTTTCTCTCTGTTGCCCTGTCTGTGCCATGAAGATAGGGACAGATGAGGTGGGAAACTGGATGGGGCAAAATGTCTACATTGAGATGGTTGATTGTGTGCTACATAAAAAAACTTATTTGTAGTCCTTGTTGGCTGGTTGGCTATATAAATGTGCCTCATATGAGACGCCCTAGATTGCTGGTCTCCCAAGTGGTATGTGCAACCCAATCCATTGAGCTGTGGGAGGAAAATACATTTTCTATTATTATTAAATAAAATATTTTAAATAGTGTTTATTTCATCTTTATCTCACCCTTTTCTAATTTCTATTTTTGTGTACGTTTTGTAATGTACAGAATACATTAATAATGTAGTACATGTATATATTTTAATAATAAATGCATATATTTATGTTGGGGCTGTGTACTCACAATTTTTTTACTGATGGGGTACACAATAAAAAAAGTTTTGAGATCACTGCCTTAGAATATTTGAGTTATCTGCAAAGGGAGGACAGATACAATGGTGACCTACAGGAGAACCATACCCAACAGGAGAGGTAGTAGGAAGCCTAAAACAGTGCTTAGGGGATTGTGTAGGCTTCTGGTGCCATTTGAGACAACCAAGGGGGCTTGAAGCATCTGTATCAGAATAGCAAGTTTATGATATTTGAGGTTTAACTTCAAAAGTGCAACTCTTTTGCAGTTAGAGGGACCGGTCATCTGACAACTGAACTGTAACCATAATTTATTTGACTTGTTTGAGGAACCATCCAGGTGCACTTTGGCCAACCAACATAGGAAAGATCAAGCCACTGTATCTTTGATGAGTGAGTATGCAAACAAAACCCTCAGTGATGCATTATGTGGTTAAACAGGCAACTGCAAGACCACCACAACGGGAAGACATCTTGGTAACATCAACTGGTGAGAAAGACGCAAAGTAATCTAGCACTTGGGTGTTAGGTTGGTGGCCGACAGGAAATTAGGAAATAGGCCTCAATGCTAAATAACTATTGCTGTGTTTTGTAAAAAACTGGGTGAGAATAAACCTTCTGCTGCTATTCAGTGGGTATGTCACCTCAACCAAGGGTGGGGGAAGTGGGGGCTAGGAATAATCTTAGTTTATATGAAAACTCTGTGTATATATCTGCCTCTTTTTAAACTGTTCTCTGAACTGAGTCCATTTTAGTGTATTTCAGTCCACCTACTGAAATAGGAAGTCAGTTCAGTACACTAAAAGGAGGACTGTGGCGCAAAGCCGAATGAAATTAAACTCTGAGTCAAGAAAGAAGTTACCAGATGTCACCCTACACCTAGACACTACAGGGTGTCCCTTAACTATTCTTTAAATGTACTCCGTTGTGTCAGTGTGTTGTACGCCATATGGTAAGTATTACTTTTAACAAAATTCCTTCACATCTTTTGCTTTGCATCACACCTTTAATGTTATTCTAATGTATTTTTCTGATGGATGAATGAACCGATTGTTTTTTTTCTAAAGGGTTTATTATGTTTACAGTCTACAGTTTATTTTTTAAAAGTGAATTTAGGGCTTGATTCAAATACCAGTGAAATCAGTGTGTTCCTGCAATATTTTATAGAAGGTAGTAGATAAAGTCCTAGAATATTAACTACGTATGTTTTTCACTGAAACTGGTTTACTGTAGGCTATGCTATGCAAAAATTTCCCAAGATGCACCTCTGTCCTAAGACTAAGAAGTAGAAGCATATTTTAATTTCATATCTATTCAGACTTCCTGGAAAATGGATTTATTTTCTTATTAAGGTTCCTTTGAAGTCTGAGCTGAGTTATGTTTTGCATCCAGAGTGACCATTTGCTTCCAAAAAGTATCTTTAGAAAACTGGTAATGAAAAATGGAGTTTGCTTACTCAATAGATCATGGTATTAGAGTCTTTACATTATTTATTTACTGAAATAATGAGACCATCTGCTCCAGATCTCTACCCAAGCAAGATTATTTCCACCCAAATATTTTTGCCAGTCTAGGCTTAAAATGTCCCAGGAGAGAAATCTTCCTTTAGAAAATGTTTTACAGAATCACACATTGATAGAAAAAGCATTTTCAGATGTTCAAACTCAATTATGCTGCTTTCATTTTCAACTACTAGTTAAATCTCTCTCTTCACAAAAAATACTTCTAACAGGTATTTACAACTGATCCATTTCTAATATTTTGTATAATTTCTTCATTCTCAGTTGGTGTCCTCTGTCAGCCAACCAGTCATTTTCAGGTTTTCCCTTATTCCCTGTGTCTGTCAATCTACTAATTTGTTCAGAGCTCAATATGTATTTTTCAATGTAGTGTCTTTCTGAATAAAATGCAAAAGTTCATTTATTTTCCCCTAATGTATTGCACTGCATGTTTATGCATGCACATTCAAAATAACAGAACAAAAAATGCAGATGTTCTCTATCAAATGGAATTTTTATAGTAGCAAGCTGTGATTCCTGAAAGGCTTTTGAGGTCACAGTAGAAAAATTTTAACTTTCCAGAGTTAAAATGTTGTGGCAAGAAGATTCATTTGGTCTAGCTATCAAGGGAACAGCGAATAAGGAAATTATTATATTTTCTTCCCATGTGTAACATTGCGGAAACAGAAACTTTAATATTCCCTACAAGTCTGTGGTGACAGTATTCTTTCAAAATAATGTAAAGTTGGCAAACAGAAGAGAAAAAAAAGTCACAAATGTGATTCAAAGACTGAGAAATATCCATTAAAATCAAAATTTTAAAGCTCTCAATCTGTTAATTCATCAAAAGATGATCACTGTGATCTGATATCCTCACAAAGAGGACAGACATATTGGCTTCCTTAATCAGTCTGAGAAAGACATGATGAACATCAGCGGATAATCGTGAAATTGAAATTATCAATTTAGAGTTTAAATTCATATTTTTAACTCGGTGTAAATCAAAGAAAAATATGATGGGATAGCTGGATTTTATATCTTTCAAAGTCTTCATATGAGGAATGCCACTCTCCTGGCACTGACAGACTGTGCAGGAATAGCTGGATGGAAAGCTGTGCTGTAGAGGTGGATAGCCTAGGTGCTGCGAACACCTACTGCCTTTGGTTGCTGGCCTCAAAAGTATGTAGCATCAGGGCTTTCAAAAAGTGGTATTAACCCCACAGAGATATAGTTGGCATTAGCAATAGGTCTGACTTTGAGAATATAGGAGGAAAACATTAAGCCCTTTTGCATTTGTTTGAGTACAAATGGTAACAAAGCTGACACAGCAAGGTCATGAGAGTGCTTTTTTGGTTGGTGCAGCTACATAGAGGTCCCTTGCATGTATCTTCTCTGTTACAGAAACCCAAATTAGCTACAGACAGTTCAGGTAGGACTCTCCATCACCTCTCTGTCTGCAGTCTAGACACATCTTCTGCTTCAGTGGTGACAGCCATGGTAGAGGGCTGAATCCAGAATTCCCACATGCTGCTAATTACGTCTGTGAAAGTGGTTGCAGCTTTTTTTAATTGTAAGCTTGGCTGAAAATGAAGGGACTGTCAATTGCTTGTTTATCTTGAGAGTAGGAAAGCAAGATTACATGAATACTAACTACAGGATAATGGGGACAGGGACAAGGCGGCTGTTGGGCTCACACAAGATCAAAAGCAATGGAGTCTGAAGGTTATTTCTCTGTGCATGGTGCTCAGACTCTGGAATGGGACTGTGGGCAGCAGGGTTTCTGTGAGAAAGCTTACTCTTAACTTATCCGTTATTTGGAAATCTCACTCTATATGACAGTTCTTAACCAATTTGCTGTGTTATACAATGGAGTCTAGTTAACTTTTAGCTTTGGGTTTGTTTATTATGAAATCTTGGGTTTATGTGACAGGAAAGAGTTGAATCACATTCAGATGAGATAGGAAGAAACCAAGGGATTTTTGTTCTAGTCCTCTGTCTATCTCTTTGATCCACAATTGTCCCTGTAAAAATCACAGTCACATATTCAGGCTTTGTCTAACAGGTCAATTTCTTTTGTCTAAACTAGGCTGTATTATATGGAAGCACCATATATCTCTGCCACTCCTGCTGTAAAGTTGTCTAATCTCCCTCCAGATGCACATCATCCCTGCTCTTTTGCTTGAAAAATACTTTGTACTAAATATATCTTTCAAATTGACAAACTATTTTTAATTTTTCCAACTGTTTTCGTGGATTGCCACAGGGAACATATGGCACGATTGTTGCTGCCATCTGTAGGATGCCCTGAGGAGCTCAAGGGTGCATTTCAAAGGGTCTGGTCTGGACTGCAGGGAATTAAAATAGACCCTTTTCATCACTTGGTGAACTAAACTCCCTAGCAAAATAATTCATGAACCATGTGAAAGTTAAAAGCATTTCTGATACATTCAAAGCAGGGGAAAATTAACATCTTTCTAGACAGTAAGAATCCAGAAGAATCATCAGAAGGATGAAAAAAACCAGAGATAGGTACTACTGTTTCTGCCTCCACCCAATCCCTTCCTTCCTTCCTTCCTTCCTTAAGAACTGGTAGCTGAATCTGTGATGCTGATTTGTTTTCTTCTGCCTCTATAAACCTGAAATACTTCATTGAGTCTAAAGGGTTTAGATCTGAGTATAGTTAACAACAAAGTATTTAAAAGTAGAATAAAAATATATGTAAGTATTTTTTCCTTTGCAAACAGTAAAAAAAAAAAAAAGCTTTTAGCAATAACATTAACTTCGCAAATCAGTGTCCATTATAAAATTGGCTTATAAACAACCTTCATTTTCATTAAAAAGTCTTTTTGTGGGTGAAATTTTCCATTAGTTTCCAGGTGTTCTATTTAATTCTTCCTGTTCTAATGTCTCTCTGAAAGTTCAAGAGCATACTGAAAGACAAGGCAAAATAGGAGTTCCCTTGTTATTAAAATAACTTAAAATTCTGAATATTTCACTTTTTCTCTCTCTCGTTGCTTCACTCTTGGTGATTTTAACTAATTTTTTTTCCTTTAAAAACTTTTTTAAATTGTACTCTTTTTTATAAAATCTGTTGCATATTAGTTATTTTTCTGATGTTTGTTAAAGACTTTGCATTCAAGTTTTGATGAAAGTGGATGCCCAAAATTACAGCCATAAACATTTAGAGTAACCTGTTTCTCAAAACTGCAGAGTAAGTAAATCCACTTATATTGACTGTATTTTGTATATTTGTATATCTATTTAAGTTCTATGTCACTACTGTTGGATTTTAAAAAGCATCAGAAAAAAATTATTGTTGTAATCATACATTATGCGTCCTTATCTAGCTTGTGCTATTGTGTGACTTCTCTCTTGCATATCCCTTTTGGAGATTTGTCTGACAAAAGTATAAGTGTGTAGATGGGAAAACAGGTATTCAGTCTGATCAAGAAAAGATTCAAGTTTTTTAGTCTTTTGAAATTAAATGAAGAATGAAGACTCTTGAAAATCTTATAAGCCTCCACCTTATTGATTAGGAAATTAATGTCAAAATTCCAGGGTCGGCTAGATTGCAGACAAGTATCTCAAGTATCAGATTAGTCACTACATCATATTTTGACTAGATTCCCATTCTGGGTTTTAGAGGTCTTTGCCACTAGCGTTTCACACACACACACACACACACACACACACACACACACACAAAAGCGCTGTTTCCCTAAAGAATGTTTCTAATGAAAATTGAAAATTTGTGACCTGAATTAGTTTCAAGTGAGATGGGAGATGTATCTCCAATTGCTTGTTTTTAGTATCTTATCTACAGTACAATACATAACATACTACAACAGTTCCACTTAGCCCCAGTCATAAATACATTCTGCTTATTTTTGTGTCACTAATACTTTATTCTGTTTTATAAACTACTCTAATCTTTTTATCAAGGTTGTTGGTTTGGTTTATTTTGAATAGCTTAAAGTATTCAGGAAAATATCTTCATGATTTTGAGAACAAACAAAAAAGTCCATTAACCTTCAAAATAATTGACGTGTTTTCCAGTTACTGATTTATTAAGACACTTCGTGCACCTGTTCCAATCATTAGTGATATATTGTTCCACAGTAAGCACTCATTCCATCTTAGTTAAATTATTTTATTTGGTTGGATTGATTATTATTTGCAAAAGCTTGCTAAATTAGGATCTGTTACTTTTTTACTATGTATTTTTTTTTTAAAATCACATTTAAACCAATAAATTGTGAATATAAATTTGCCTGTAGATATTGAACAAAACAGTTTACATATGCAAACATCTGGGCTGAAGGTCTGTAGTGTAAGGTTGAAGGTCTTGAGTCAATGTGGAAAACGTTAGCCCAGAAATTCCATCTAATCATAAGTAGTTCCCCTCAAAATTCATGTGTCATACTTTTATGGGCTTGCATACTTTTTTGCAATATGATTTTTGCATAAATCATAATCTTAAAGAACCATAAATTTAGGACTCTGGAAAGATACCACAAGACAGCTTTTCAGATAAAGCTTCCCGGAAACTGGTAACCATTATAACTGTACAGTTCTTTAATATACCCACTGCAATCAGTGACTGTCCTATCTAGAATGAGCAGGCCACATGCAGATTTCCTTTTAATACAGTGGTAGGCTGAAATGAACTAGTTCTAAACTGTCTTCTTTGTGAAATAGGTACTACCCACCGAGTGACAAATATTCATTTCTTATTCTGAGCAAGCAAAAGTCAAGTTTGCCTGTCTAAAGTCTGGAAATGGCCAGCTCATCAGAAATGCCTGGATTTTATAGAGAAATTTAAAATTTTAATTTTGGGTGCAATTTTCAAGGTGTGTTAGGACCTAAGTGGTGAGACTGTACTGTTTTGCAGACCCTGATCTAGCATTAATTGATCCTATGAATCTACATAATACAAGGTCAGTAAGCAGATTAGTTTAGGACCTGAAAGCAGTGCCACAGTGTCAGATACTTGTTAGAGAAGGTCCAGTGTCATGCATGTTACTGTCCTGCCTCTAGTACCAGAGTTAGTCCTGAACAGAGCTTCTCTAATGAAAATGGTGTTATTTTCTTGGGCACCATGGTTTTCTTTATCTCTTACCCAAAGAACAGAAGTTGAAGTTTGTAGCTGGAAATTGGTTTACCGTATTGTAGCTGTCAGCATCTGAAAGCAGTGCTCTCATTATATTACCTAACTCATGGGACTCTCCCGGTACATGAAGAGGCATTCCACTTCAGTCTGTCATATTTGTCAATCTGACAAAGAAACAAGTTTGTCAGAATACCATAAAATCACTTTGATACCAGCCAAGATTTAAAAGAAGTATCTTTAATCTATCAAATTGGGATGAAATGGTGGTTTACAAAAGAAGAGATGAAAACCTAATTATAGATTATATCCTTAATCCTTGGCTTCTCAAGTGATGACCGGCTTTTGGAAATTTGTTCAAGATGTCTTCAGAAACCTGCTCCTCTGCCAACTCAAGCCTGAATTATCTTACTTTGAATTTACCTGTCCTTCATACGAAATGGGTCCTGTTAGCTCTGTCTGAGAAACAAGATCATCCCATGGCAGAATGACTACCTACATCCACCTTCTCATTCCTTCGTTTATGAAAATGTTGCATTAATTTACAGCCCTGGCTTTGGACTCTCTTCTGTCTTCTCTCTCCTCCCACCCCCTGCCCCACCCTGCATCCATCACCCTTCAAATCATAGTGAACACTCAGATACCATGATAAGACCCTCCTGGGGTTGTAACACTGTCCCATTTTTTCTTTAAAGCACGTATGTCAAAGAAAACCAGGGCTCTCTACATGTAAACCATGATCACGTATATGTTGTATTCAAACACAAAATACTTAATCTATGATGACAATTTTTATTTATTTATTTATTTGAATAGACAGATAACTGTGGTGAGAGTTAAGACGATGGCTTAAAATCAAACATACAGCACTTTGCCCACTGTGTCCTTCAAGGATGAATCTTTGTCTTGTTCTCAGACCAACAACTTTCAGTGGTTCTAAAGCTGCATAAATTCTGTGCCACCATCTGATTCTGAGGGCGTGTTCATGGGTCTGATCTTACCAAAAGCTAGCGCTCTGCTCCTACTGTTTCCCACAGGTCTTCCCTGCTTTTTTGGTCTCTGCCTGCCTAGCCTACCCTCAGCTCTTCGAGCTTTCCTCATTCCTTTCCTCTCTACAAAGTCCCACCCAAGCCACAGCTCTGTAGGCACTTCTGCCTTGGTACCATGTTTTTCACAAAACTGATACACACACACGATAAATTAAGAACAAGCAGAAGACAGATATATATGTTTTGCTACTGCCACATGTGATAAGAAATTTTAAATGCATGGTTTTCTTCCTAGATTTATCAAGCTTATTTTGCTGTGTTTACAGAGTTCATTTACAACTTTTAGCATCATCACAAAGCACGTTATTGTCCCCCATAACCCATGTTTTCTCTCAGCCTGGGCAATTCTGCCTCACAGTCTTTGTGGGAATTAAAAATAACCAGTCTGTGAATCCCAAACAGCCTGAGGCAAGTGATAGCATCTCTAGGCATGTTCAATGACTGAGCTTCATGCAGCTAACTGGGTTTTGTGATGAAAAGATCAATGTCTTTTGGAAGCGAGGTGTAGGCTTGATGTACAGTACTTCTCTCCCAGACTCAAAGATCAGTGAATTCATCAGCATCCTAGCAGACACATGAGGGAATTCTGGATCTCTTCTTTTGATGTTTGTGCCTAATTTCTGTGTAAGTTGCATTTTAAGCCCCTATGTACTCTTGTATCTCATCTTAAGTCCTGTACCAAAATTGACAGAAAAAATCTCTAATTTGGAAACTACGTAGAAGCTTTCTGAATATTAGTCCAGGTTCTTTTGCAAAAGATTTCCCCCCCTTCCAAAATAAAAAAATATCCAAAGAAATGTTTGCAGAAACTTTTTTAATAAGTCACACAGCTCCAGTGTCTTTGTGTATTTATTCTGCCTCTGCCGTCTCCTCTTTGCTGCAGTTATTGTACAAGCCCCTAATACTCGACTGGCAGCCATCTACTTCTACTTTCAAGAAGGTAAACTCTTCAATGGCTCATGCCTGAATGCAAAAATGAAAATCACTGAACAGCTTATCCAAGAACTACTTTTTGCTGAGACAGCTCCCCTTGTCTGTTCCAAGCAGGAAATCAGGAATTGGTATTGTAATCCATTTAATATAACAATGAACCTTAGTTTTCTTGTCAGCAGGGGAAATGAAAAAAGGGCTCTTTTTACTAATCACCATCTGGATTAATTTCATTTGCCAAAAATCTATGATCAAATTTATGCCAGGAGTGAGTGGTGCTATATCTTTACTTTAAAAAGCAAAGTTTTTATATGTGAGGCAATACATGAGAGGGTACTGTAAGTATGCCCTGAATTAGTGTTTGCTAAATTTATGAATGTATGTGTGAAGTCCAAAATACAGGGTTATCTGAGGCAACCCTGACAAACATGCTCAGTTAAAGGGGCGATACCATTCTGGAGCATTCTCTAAGACACATTCTCCACAGGAACTCTATTATAACCAGTTTCAGTCTTAATTTTTTTGATTGAGAAATAATCTTTAAGCTTTTCTGGCAGTTTGGAGGACCTGCATATATTTGTTAAAGACCTTAATTTATCTACCAGTATTCTACCTTCTACAGGAAGGTTTTGCTGAGGCAGAAACCATCTATTTTGTTAGTGTAATCCATATGCTTGATACTGTAGATACTGTAGCATTTACCTCATAAGCCCCTCAAAAGAAAATAAGCAACAGAGAATTAAAACCAGGTTTAGACTGGAGTGCTCTGTGTCCACACATATGCTGGGAACAGGGAAAAGCAATTCAGCTACAAGAGCCCAGACATGTCCAGATTTCATCTGAGACAGTTCATGCTTCCGAACCTCTAAAGGAAATTTTCACCCTGGGTGCTTTGCCTGGCAGGTTGAACACAAGTATCCTCCAAGAACTGAGTCAATCAGAGCATAGATGAGTGAGGAAATAATAAATATAGACATTAAGGACTGCCTGGAGGACTCAGTGTCTTTCTTGAAGCGAGACTAAAATATGTTTCCTGTCCCAGTGTTGGTGCCATTTGGGCACAAACTCACAAGCTGCTGCTTTCACGTAAATCTGAGGATCAGTCAGCTATTAACTCAAAACCTGCTCTGCTGCTCACTGTGAAGGCTCCTTGCTGTTTGCTCCCTGCAAAGTGTTTATAAACAAAGTGAGAAGCTGCCATTCTCCTCAAGCTCTGCCAGCTCCAGGAGATGAGCACTGCATATCATGGTTATCCCTCAGACACTGAGAAACCATCTCTGAAGGAAGATCAGAGGTGAAGAAGCTGTATAAGTGTGGGAAGGTAAAGCAAGCTGAAAAACGTCCGAACGTTGTACTTCAGGTTTGGTGGCATGACAGGGGGAAGACCATGTACGTATCTGTTTTGTTTGCAACTTAATACTAATAATCAATGCATGAACCCAAAGTTTAATAATTTTATTTATTTTCAAGTTGAGTAAACAATCTGCTTTTCTAAGAGAGCAGCTGACAACTTATAGGGGAATTATTCATACCTAAGTTTCAGACATTACTATTGATTTACACAAGTATGGACTCTCAGTGGCCTACGTGCGTGCACACCCACATGCATGCACATGTGTTTCAGGTTTAATGGAATGTAATGCTTTCTGGGAAGTCCTTGTCTCTAAGAGACATGGATTTGACAAATGGATCACTCAGTAGATAAGGAATTTACTAGGAGGTCACACTCAAGGAGTTACGATAAAAGGCTTAATGTCCAAGTGGAGACCAGCAACGAGTGGCATTCCTCAGAGTTTGGTATTGGGACCAGTGCTGTTTAACATCTTTTTCAGCAACATGGGCAATGGGATCGAGTGCACGCTTGGCAAGTTTCCTGATGACACCAAGCCCTGTGGTGCGGTCGACATGTTGCAAGGAAAGGATGCCATCCAAACGGACCTTGACCAGCTTGAGAGTTTGGTCCTTATGAAGTTCAACAAGGCTAATTGCAAGGTCCTGCACATGGGTTGGGGCAATCCCAAGCACAAATACAGGATTGGTAGAGAATGGACTGAGAGCAGCCCTGAGGAGAAAGACTTGGGTTGTTGGTTGATGAGAAGCTCAACGTGAGCCAGCAACATGCATTTGCAGCCCAGAAAGCCAACCGTATCCTGGGTTGCATTAAAAGAAACAGGACCAGCAAGTTGAGGGTTCTGTCCCTCTATTCCTCCCTCATGAGACCCCATCTGGAGTATGGCATTCAGCTCTGGAGCCACCAACATAAAAATTACATGGACCTGATGGAGCAAGCCCAAAGGAGGGCCACAAAGATGATCAGAGGGCTAGAGCAACTCTCCTGTGAAAACGAACTGAGAGAGTTAGGATTGTTCAGCCTGCACAAGGGAAGGCTCCAGGGACACCTTGTAGCACCCTTCCAGTTCCTAAAGGAGGCCTGCAAGAAAGCTGGAGAGGGACTTTTTACAAAGGCATGTAGTGATAGGATGAGGTAAAATGGCTTTAAACTGAAAAAGAGTTGATTTCGATTAGATATTAGGAAGCAATTCTTTACTGTGAGGGCGGTGAGGCACTGGCACAGGCTGCCCAGAGCAGCTGTGGATGCCCCATCCCTGGCAGTGTTCAAGGCCAGGCTGGACGGGGCTTGAAGCAACCTGGTCTAGTGGAGGTGTCCCTGCCCATGGCAGGGGGGTTGGACTACATGATCTTTAAGGTCCCTTCCAACCCAACCCATTCTGTGATTTTACAATTCTGGGAAGTCCTCAGCAGAAATAGCTCCAGCCAACACATCAGGGAAAACAGAAGAGCAGCAATGACGGTTGCCTGAGCCTCAACATATCTGCATATGCTTCTATGCTAGCAGTTACCTCAGTAGGGTCCCAAGATTTCTGTTGGTCCCTACAGACAGTATAATAGAAACAATAACGCTGTTAACAAGTGTCATGTGGAGGTGCAGTGCTTCATCTCAAATGTAGCAGTATGTTTTAGCTTGAAGAGGCTACTACTGCAATTCACACTTCTTTGTATGTTAGATGTTTCTCTTACAAAGAAATACGACTTGAAACATGGTGGGGTTTCTTACTGGGAAACCAAAGCTGAGTGTCTTAGACTGAAAAATATTTCTTCACTTCCATTTCCATATCAAGGCAACCAGGTCCTTGGCTACCATCTTGGTTAACAGAATAGGAACCAAAATGGAGGCATGCAGAATGACATGTCTGAGTTGTTCTGTTTCCCCAGCTTGGACGCTAACAGTAACGTTATCAGCTTGTTTGGGAGAGCAATGTGTTAGCAGCAGATGTAGTATCCTTTCTCCTTCCTATACCACAGTTTGTTTTTCTGCTGTGACACTAATCAGAGTCTGTATCAGGACCTGTAGGAAAAATAGCCATGATGCCATCTATGCAACTGAAGAAAAGAAGGGAGCAGAAGATGTAAGACCAGACAAATGCTTCTGCCACAGTGGGCAGAGCAGAGGTTACTCAGAGGGAATTCTAGGAACTGTAGCAGAGTTGTTAGGATTAACTGAGAGAAAACTGAATTAAATGGTTGGCTTGAATTGAACAGGGATAAAAGGATTATTATTATCTTTATTGAAGACACCTGATATATTTCTCCAGGCTGGAGAGGTATCATATATCATAGTGCCAAAGTCCATTTGTAGCCACATTTATTTCTTCATAGATGGTAGCATCTCTCCTTTGAATCACCATATGTATAAGTCACATTCGCATGATGTATTTTGTGCAGTGCCCATAAGGAATATAGAGTCCCTGAGAGGGATTCTGGATGTTCAGTTCATTCCCTCAACATACAGATGGGTTGGACACCATGCCATAACTGCATGTAGATCGAGGTTTCATAGGCATCTCCGGCTGAGGTGAGGAAGGGAGGGTTCATTGATATGCCAGTTTGATATCACTGCATAAGACTTCTATTAACTCCAGCTAAAAAAGTGTCAGGCTGTAAGACTGACAATCTGCCAATCTTCAT
Source organism: Falco peregrinus (assembly GCF_023634155.1). Lineage (NCBI taxonomy): Eukaryota > Metazoa > Chordata > Aves > Falconiformes > Falconidae > Falco > Falco peregrinus. The sequence goes on from NC_073727.1 coordinate 56,295,774, forward strand.
TTTGCACCAAGAAGGGATTTACTTTCAATTGTGACACTTTTAGGTGTCACCAGATGTCACTATCGATAGTTTTAGGTTTTCACTTGGATTAAAGAGAGTTATTTTCCTTGGAGAAGTGCTCTTTGCTAGCAGTTCACATTAGAAACTCCACTGCAAACACCAGAAGAGAATGTTTGGCCTTTGCCTTTGAAATCCAGCTATGAATCTTCCACACCCAACTGCTGCTTTTAGTTGCACTTATGCCAGCAAACAAAACCTTGAACGATGCCAAATTAGGCATTAGGCCAAATTAGGCAAGCATTAGGCACCTGCCTCTTCCACAAGTATTGTGCTAATTACCAACTGTCAGCTGATCAATTTGCCTGAAGGCTTGAGTTTTGTATCCCCGTGGTAAAAAATGGAGTTTAGTTCCTAGTTCTTCATCAGACCTACTACTCCAGCATGGAGTTTGGCTCAGCCAGAGGGAAATTTATAAATTTTCACTGTTTCCCTGGCCAGTTTAGACTCTTCAAAACCTTTGGGTGCTACAAGAAGATATTTAGCAAAGCCTTGAATTCTGAGCTTGCAGTTTCAGGGGAATCAATTTCAATGAAGTTTATTTCTTCCAGGGAAGCAGGACATATAGAAATGAGTAAAACATATGAATGAATAACAAAATGCTTTCCTGTAAATTAAGAATAATATCAGCTACGTGATCTTCACGCTTCTCTATACCTGTGTTCTTGCATTTCTCCTTAGAGTGGACACTTGGTTATTTTATTTTTGGTTGGGTTTTTTTGGTTTTTTGTTTTTAATTATTTTTTTATGGAGCTTTGACAACTCATAAGAATTTGTACTGAAAAGTAAGAAATATATATATATATATATATCTTTTATATGTGTGTGTATATCTATCATTATATATCCTGGGTGTTTTATGGCAGCTGTGGATTCCTGTGACTGGCTGGTTAACTGCTGCAGTTCTAGCAGTGATTGACAGATAAATGGGCATTACACCACACATACAGAAATAAACCTTCTGCTCTCTGCCTCTTAGGATGAACAGAAACTTTGGTAGTGGTGCCAGACAACAGTCCTCATATGGCTCACTGAAAACAGAGAGGACTTTTCCCACTGTTTTTTAGCGCAAGAACAGATCAAAATCAGAATCCAAGAGAAGAAAATTTCAGGAATAACATTTTCCTGACAGTAAAGTTAAGTGAGCTCTTGATCAGCTCCAATTGTACAACTTTGTGTGAAACAACGTAAGGACAACAGTCTCACCTAGTCTTACTGAGAGAGGCCAACACCATCCATGGTACTTTTGCAAGTCCTAGGAGCAGTAAAGAACAAGAGTAAATAAACCTGCTGCAATGTTTCTAGTAGCAGGAATGGCTTTCCCAATGTTATGCCATTTTTGGGTCCCTTGGATACCCTTAACCAGTCACATTTCACCAGGCTTGGACATAGCTGGTGCTATTTCAGATGGGCAGACCACAGTCAGGATCTAGACCATTCCAAGGTCCTTTGACCAGTGGTAAAGTCATGGAGAGACTTTCACTCCAGTTTTTCTTGACACTTTATTTTGCATGAATTCCACTGTTTTTGGGGGTTTTTTTAATGTCTTTGGGAATTGAAGTGAGTTTATTCTGTAGGCAGAACAAACAGCTAGGTTTCCTAGATCTCAGCTGGAACAGATTGCTCAGAATCCACGGAACACATTTATGCCAGCCGAGATTTTGGATTTTACTATTTAGGTACATCATTTTATCTCTTTATTCAGGTTTCTCTCAACCAGTTTAGTAACGTTCAACCATTCTTGGAACAGAGGTAGTAGATTTTTTTCTTCATTGAAATGTACTGATTAGTCAAAACAGAATGCTTTAGAAGAGGAGCCTATCAATTTTATCAAAATTATATATGAACAATTACAGATACATTTCATTTATGCTGAAACATTTCACTTCACTATTATGTTATTGTCATACATTGAGCACTAAACTTTAAACATTTTATTTGTTTTTTGTTCATGGAAAACTCTCCTAATTGGGCCATTCTAGTATTTACCAATCTACTAGTTATCTCCTTGTAACTTAATCGCAGGAAACATCTTGATATCTTCTCTGTTTCAAGTTAGGATGAAAGAAAGTTCAAAATGTAACAACTTTTTGCAGACTTGATCTTCTGGGACTCTGAGATGTTCTCCTTTGAAAAGTAAGTTTGTGGCATCAGATACTAAAAATAATCTTTATCCACGTTTCATGAAACAGACGGTAAGGCTTTCTTCATAGTCCCTGAATTTATGGATAGGATACACTTACAAACTCATTAGAAAACATTCTGTGCTTGGTAAAAGTCGTCTGGTTTCTTTACTGGAGACTCAGGTCACTGTAAATATGATTACATGAAAATGCATGGAGTACACCACCACATAAAGCTCACTTGTTTGGTTTTGACTCAGTAACACTAAATTAGTATTCATGATGGACTCTGACAAATAGGGTTATTATCAACACATGCTGTAAACATAAATCAGGTGGATATCAATAAAATTGTATTTTTGTTCTAGTCTTGTTTACAGATCTTCCTTTGGAATGCCACATAAATACTCCAAACGCTTTCAGGAAGCTTGCCACTCATGTTATTAGTTTTCTCTGGCTTAGAGCACTGACACTGATCATTTTCTGACAATGTTTACCAACAACAAAGGTGTCCTATTGATCAAACTTTCTCTCTTTTACACTCCTTTATGCCCATGAATGCCTTACATCACTTTGCCTTAAGCCAAATGGAACTATAAAAACACAGCATGCAGCAAATGATGTAAATAACCATTAAGGTTATGGTTTGATGTTGTGAATGACAGCAACAAATCACTGCAGGAATTTGAAAGAATCAGTACTTCTACATTTCAGGAGAAAATATTAAAAGAAAAATAAAACCTGCAACATTTTTAGTTTATCTTTGTATATTATGAGCCCCTTAAGTCTGGATTGCTCAGTTTTAGGAGGATGCATTCTGCTAGTCTTCTCATGTTGACTCACACTGTTATCTTAGGGCATAATTATCACAGTGAATTATTTTAACTGCAGAGAAATGCAGTTTTTGTCTGCAATACGAACAGGACAAAGACTGAATAGCAGAATCTGGCCCAAAGTGATTTGCAAAGCCTCAGATTGATTTCTTTGAAAGAGAAGCATCAGTCAGTTTGTGAAGAGTATGTGTCTAAAAGTGCATTCTCAGCCAGTCTGGGGTTTTCCCCTCCATTATACTGACAATATTAGAGACTTTTATACTCCATGATGATTCTTCTTTCTTGGCAAACCATATATCTATCACACTGCCTTTGGAGAGACATTGTCTAAGGCTATATTTGAAGAAATCTTAGTTTTTAGCAGGCAATACACTACAAGGTTTGGATCTCCGGAATGGATTCTTCATTTCTGGTGATAGTACTTCTTTGAATGGTTTGAATGGTGGGTTTGTTTTTTTGGTTGGTGGGGTTTTTTTCCCACTTTAAATAATATACTAAGTTTTGGGGGAGAAAATTTCTGGTTTTCACACCAGCTACTGAAGGACACTTAACTGCCACTGTTTTTTCACAACTTTTTTTTTTCCTTCAGTTCTCCGACTCATCAGATATATACTAACAAGTAAGTTACCTTGCATAGATACCATAAAAGTTGTCATTTTAACTTAAGACTTCCATTTTACCCTGGGATTTTTTGTGACACAAACACCATTTTTGGAGACTATTATTTATGACTGTGACCTCATTTGCAAACATCCCAATAGAGGGCTGCCTGCAATAACATTTATAGTTAACCACTTGGGAAAGTTCTTCCCGGAAAAGGGGCAGTTTTTTGAATTTGTATTTCAACCTGAAGTAGTCTAACATTGAATCGGTCTGATTGATATCTAATTTAAATTACCACTTGATCAATTTGGAAAAAATAACAAAGAAATACAAAGTCTGGTAAAAATATGATCAAGATAACTCATAACTGGCTGTAGTATGTCTGACACTATTCAATGGGTACACAAAAAGGAGTGTGTAGGGAGAACAGGAGAGCAAAGAGGTTGCTCATAACAACATTATGGGAATAGTACTTCCCTGATTTTTAATCATCAAGTCTTCATACCTTGTCAGACATATATTGCTTTGTTGGTAAATGGGAAAGAAGGGACGCTGTCTTTTAACATTATTTTTCTCCTCAAACTAAAGCAAGGAAAATTGAGAGTACGATGGTAGAAGAGTGGTAGAGTGGTAGAAGAGTGAAAGATTTTTGCTGCAATTCCAGAGGCATAAGCCAATTCCAACAATGCCTTCCAGTTAACCTATTTATAAATAGATATCTGATCAGGCTGAGTTATAAAAGCTTGAGGAATGTTATGCTGCCTCTACCATCTCTTTAAGCACTTTTATCTGTAGAAAATGGAATGACTTAATGAAAGGACAAATAAACCACTCTGGCTTTCTGGATTGACTGAAAGGGTTGTCTGCCTTTCCAGAAAGTTGAATTCACCCAGATTTGGAAATTAATTAAAAAAAAAAACAAAAACAAAAAAAAACCAACCAAAACAAACAACCAAACAAAAAACCCCAAACACACACACCCCCCACCCCAAAACAAAAACAAAACCAAGAAAAACCCACCAAATAAACCATACCAAAACCCCAGGAGGACAAACTAACTACTATACATGAAATCAGTAAATACATTCATATCAGACTTAAGTCCCAGACAAAGAGTAATACAAAGCCTGAGATTTCACTGGCAGAGCTGCAGCACTGGCATTTCTCCAGCTCTGAATTGTGAAAATCGACTGGTTCAGTGCACCGTCAGAGGTGCACAGAGTGGATCTGTGCCAGCCATCACTTCCCTGAACTCTTACATTCATGCCCTGGTCTTGCCCCTTTCATGGTTGTCACTCTTGTGTCAGGAGCGTGACTGGCATTTACACAAGCTTCTGGTGAAGGAACTGTCTGTTGTTTCTCTCATATTGGCTGGGAAATCTAATCACAAAGAGCATGCAGTCTGGTGGTATCCTTTGCTGGAGAAAGAAAGGCATTAATTCCTGCTTTTAAAAGATTTTTTTAAGTTAGGATATGAAAAGAAAAACTTTTGAATGTTAAAAAAGTGCCTATAGGAACAGATTAACATCTAGTAAAATTTTCAGGAATACCTGTTAGATGCCCAAAGGAACATGCCCATCAAACTGCTCACAAAAATCCCCTTTTCATGGTGTGGACATGGCCAGACAAGAGCACGAGGGCGATTCCAGACACATTTAATATATTAATTCAGGCATAGTCCATGATATCAATTAAAAAAAATCATTAAATCCCTTTGAAGGTCTGGACTCCAACACTTTTCTACTCAGCTGAACAGAAAAGTCTGTGGTTGGTACATCTGCCCACCACATCAAGCCATCAAATACAACAATCTTGCATAGCAGAGTTCTGCAGGAGGTATGGTATAATCACATCAGTATGGACTTTTCTTCTTTCCACTGGCTAAAACTGGAGATGATGGCTGGCAATAGGTTGGTCATGGGTTTACCAGTAGTACATCAATCTTCCATTCTTTAATTTCTGCCCTGGCAAAATATCACTATGTTAATTTATTTTTGGATGGATGGATGGATGGATAGATGGATGGATGGATGGATGGATAGACAGACAGATTCCTATTTTTTATCTCTTCATCTTACCAAAAATTATGATGCAAAAAATTCCTAATTCTATACATCCATTAAAAATGACACTGACTCTCCCTGGAAGAGAAAGAAGCAAAAAACCCGCAGCACTAAAGAGCAACTTAGGAACACAGCTAATCGAGAATTTATCTTAAGAGGATACAAAATGAGTCAATATTATACTGTATAAGATGGTATTTCAGCGAAAAAAGCAACATCAGCAAAACAAGTCATTTCAAGCTTCAGAACTCTGTGCTGCCTCAGAGCTGAGAGAGGTCCAGAACCAGAGTTTCCATTTGAAATATTGAGAAATACAAGTAAATAAATACGTGGAGGTCAGCATTCATTTTGCAAAACTGTTAATGGACTGTTTACTGTAATGTCTGAGACAGCAATATCTTATGAAGCTTGAAATGTCTTAGAATGTATTTCTGACTGGACTGCACTTCCTGATAGGAAATCTGCTTTGCCTTTCCTTTGCTTAGTCTGTGGCACTGTGAGTTTTTATCAGGCAGTTTGACTACAGATGGAAACACAGTTCCTAAGTGCTTAACTGGTGCAATTTTTAGGAAAATAGGGTTAAATTGTCCCTTTGAGGCACAGTCATACTCTTTCACTGCCATTCAGTATGTGGGGTAAGCTATTTTTTAGATCTCACATTTCTAAGCACAAGATTTGGAGATGTTAATATATTGAAATTTCTCTCCCCGGTTCTGTATCATTTTTAAGGTGTCAGTCATCTACTGCCTTTATTTTAAAACTGTAGTATATTTTTTAATGTTTCAGAGATTCATATAGGTTGTAGCACTTAGGTAACAGTGGGGAAAAAAGTAATGCAGCACACACTGGAAACAGAAGTTCAGGGTTACTTAGCTGCAGGGAATAACTGTCACAGAGTTTTTCAGGTGATCCTGCTAGGATGCTGGGAAGATTAACAGTCACAGAGCCTCTGCCTTGCCCCTTTCCAGCTCAAGAGCATTGTCACTTTGTGTTTTTCCTGCTCCTTCTCTGGCCACTGTCCCCTCTGCTGCCACATCCTACAGTGTTCCCTGGACTCCAATCTCATAGCATAGCTAGACTCACATTCTCTTGATCCAAAAACACCCAGAGAGGTTTTAGCACTATGTCGCACAGCACAGCTAGTCCCAGGAACACAGTGCAGGGACACCACAGGGACCCTTCTCAGAGCACAGGGAAAGTCTAGTAGAAAGAAACTTTTATTCTGAATTAAATTAGTCTTCAGACTCCCATAGATATAGGCATGCACAGTAGAGCCCCTGCTCTGAGCCAAGACACAGACCACTGCAAGGAAAGCTTGAAGAGACACTGTGCAAATCCAAAAGGCACAGAGCTGGGTGGGAGGTAGCGATAAACCCTGGGAGGTCTCCATCTCCTTGCTCTGGGTGTTGTCACACCCAAGTCCCTGTTCATTATACTGCAGCTGCCTGTGGGCATAGTCCTACTGCTATCCAGTCTAGATTTAACTACAGAATATAACAAAGGGACCTTATTTGTACAAATGTATTTTGTACGAGTTTGTATGCCACGGTTTTGGTAGCAGGGCAGCTACAGGGGTGGCTTCTGTGAGAAGCCCTGTCCAACAGAGACAATGCTAGCTGGCTACAAGATGGGCCCACTGCTGGCCAGCAGCACCTCTGGGACATCGTATTTAGGAGGGGGAAAATGTTTCTGTGCAACAGCAACTGCAGTCTGAGAGAGGAGTGAGAACCTGTGAGAGAAACGCCTCTGCAGCCCCCAGGCCAGGGCAGGACAGGGCCGGGGGGCTCCAGGCGCCGCGGCAGAGGCTCCCCCCAGCCCGCGGCGCAGCCCCAGACGGGCTGTGCCCCCAGCCCACGGAGCCCCCGGGGGGCAGCTCCCCCCCCGCAGCCCGGCAGGGCCCCACGCCGGGGCAGGGGGTGCCCGAGGGAGGCTGCGACCCGCGGGCAGCCCGCGCTGGAGCAGCTCCGGGCAGGGCCCGTGGCCCCGCGGGGAGAGGAGCCCGGGCCGGGGCCGGGCTGCGGGCAGGGCCGGTGCCCCCGCGGGGACCCGCGCCGGGGCCGGCCGGGCCTGAGGGGCTGCGCCCCGCGGGGGGACCCCCGGCGGGGCCGGGCGTGGGGAACTGCAGCCCGGCAGGGCCCCAGGCTGGGGCAGCCCGTGGAGGGCCCCCTGCCCTGGCAGGGCCCCGCGCTGGGGCAGGGCAGGGTGTGAGGAGCCTCCCCCGGAGGGGCAGGAGCGGCAGGGACAGCGCGGGAGGGACTGACCCAGCCCCGGGCCCGCCCTGCGCCGCGGCCGGGGAGCGGGGAGGGACCGCGGGGGGAGCTGGGCAGGGGGGGGGGTTGCGGGAAAGTGTTGTGACGAGACTGCTTTATTTCTCATTATCCTACTCTGATTCGATTGGTAATAAATTAAATTAATTTTACCCCAGTCGAGTCTGTTTTGCCCATGATGGCAACTGCTGAGTGATCGCTCCCTGCCCTTATCACAACCCAGGAGCCTCTGGTTCTATTTTCTCTCCCCTGCCCAGCTGAGGAGGAGAGTGACAAGAGCGGCTTTGGAGGGCACCTGACATCCAGCCAGTGTCAACCCACCATGAAAATATAATCATAAATCATAGAAACAGGGTTTATATCACCAGGCAGTGCAGTATTTTAACACCAACTCTGCAATTTTACTGGAGTCACCATGGAACCTAAAAAGTTTCTGCCCCCAAGGAGCAGCAGGAGGGCACAGGAGGAACCCTAACAAGGCTGGGTGCTTCTGGGCGAGAGCAGCCCTGTACCTGCCTGGTTCCGGGCGCTGATGAGCTGAACACGTAATGGTCTGCACGTGTCTGTGGAGACATGCTTATTGTCTCTGATCAGCAGGATTAAGCTAAGTCCTGCCTGTGTGTGTTCAAGCTGTTAGGTATGGTGTTCTGACAAATCCCTTGATTTCTATGAGCTGGCACCTAGAAGAAAAAGAAGGACAAGGACGTAGTCTTTGCTCTACATTTTATCTTCCACATCAGCCTATGCAGTATCAGTGGAGAAGTTCCTGCCAGTTCATACTCACATGCAGGGGGTTGCACTTTGAGTTACCGTTTTTAGAAAAAAAAACCCTAAAGAGCAGACTCCCCCCCAAAAAAAGCTTCTTTTTTTTTAAAAAAAATATTTTGATAACTGCAGCTTCAAAAATTTTAATTATTTGTACTGGTTCAAATTTCTCTAGACACGTGTACTGTATGGATATTTTATTAAATAATGAAATCAAGGGTTATGTTTCCTCAATACGGACATTCAGCTATTTAATCTTCGCTAAGAAGTGGAAAAGAGTCTACTATTTTTCATGTCAATTATAATGTAGCAGGATTAGCTAAATGCATATTAGCTTCACACCACACACACACACCCTTTTTTTTTCTGTGTTAGTTTACTAAACCATTTCATTAACTACTTGAATCTCCTTGTAGAACTTAGTGAATGTTTTGGTGAACCATTTATCCACTAGAAATGCTGCTCTGGTGTGACTGAAACCATTCACAGCAAATTTAGCAAATGCTTTGAATCTAAAAATGGGGAACATATTTACATTTACACTTGTATTATTGAAGAATGCAGAAATATTGGCCTGGAAGAGGTCTTGCACATTCCTATATCCATCCAGACTTTGTAATTGCTATTAACTGCTAACGTTATTTAAAGATCATCTGTCTTACACATATGCTAAAACCAGATATTAAAATACCACGTAGCACCTTCTAACAGATTTGTCCTGATTGGAAGAGATAAAAGCCACCACCAGAAAGTAACAGGGATATATGGAGAGCATTGCCAATGTCCCACCTACTTTCAAATGCGATGATCTTGTTTGTTATTTCTGGAAGGTCTTGAGAAAACCAAATACCTACTTGGAATGAAATAAAGCCTTAGCAGCTCGCCAACAGAGCCTAATGGAAAATTTTTTTATGACTCCAGTTCTAACAGTCACATTAACTTTATACATCTGACAAAAGCATATCAATAAGACACCCAGCACATTAACAACATTAGAAGCATCACTGTAGACCACCTAGCATGAACTTTTCAGTGATCTATCTGAAATGGTTTAGAAGTACTGGTGCAAAAAACTCCACCAATTACCACAATCTAAGCTAAGTATCAAACAGTGGAGAGTATTTCTTCCTAGATGCAGGAATTATCCAGCAGAAGCCCTGTTGTGTATGATATATTTCAGTCTAAATAGGGTGCTGATAACAACCAGCAGTTACAGATTTAAAGTTCCTCTTGTTATGAAATTTGGCTGAAATAATTTATTATTAATGATTTTAAAGACAGTCATAACCTAAAAGATAAAAGAATAGAATAGATCTAAGTGTGTTAAAACTATATTTCATGGAGAATGCTTAAAAATTATTTCCTGGTGGGCCAGGAGTATTTTTCACTTAATCTACTATTTATCCAACTATTGAAAAAATAACTAAAAAAGTCCCTCAGTTGCTTCCACTGATCTATAGAAGGGTTAATATTTACAGAGCAATTAGCAGAGTTTCTACTGTGAAGTTTGAGGAGATTTTTTGAAAGGCTGCAGTTTCCCAGGTCTTTTTGAAAACTGGAGACTGAGACTCCTACTTCTGCTGTTTAAAATCATCCCCTCAATACAAAACTCAGGGAAAATTTTGTACCAGTGTTAGAAAAGTGAAGAACCATGAGCTTTCTGTGAGTTACATACAGACTTGTAACTAACTGTCCCTCATTCTGTCCTTCTATTCAGCTTGGCCAAGGATCATGACAAAATTCAGAAACCTGGTAGGAGGGATATTTCCTGAGCCACTTCAAGTTTTTATTTTCAAGTAATAGGATCATTAGGGATGGTATTCAAGGATATAGAGAGGTAAAGGTTTAGGGAGAAGAAAGATCTTTTATTAGCTCAACTTCAGAGTTTCAAAACCAGACATCCTTCAGGCAAACAAACCTTTTCCTTGTGCCCTGGAAACTGGTCTTTTTTTATAACTGCATCAGCTAGTTTAATAAAAGATATTGCTTCTCCCTACAAACCTTGTCTTTCAGATTTTAAGACACATTAAAGCGAGTGAGTTCTGCCCTGCTATGAGCATTTCACAAAATTTTTCTTTCAAAGCAATAGTCAGCAAAATGCTCTAACTTCAGCAAGTGATACAGACACAAAAAATGTTGACTTTACATTCCTTTATATCTTCAGCATCCACATTTCTACTTTATCTTCTTCATGCCTACTTTCATCCTTCTTTTGTACTGCCTTTACAAAGTGGAAATACTAATTACATCATTCCACCATCTTATTGATACAGATTAAAACCAGCAGTGGTATGTCTAGTGAACTCAGTGGGATCTTTCTTAACAATTTCTGCAAATTAAATAATACTTGTTCCTGTACATGATATCAGTAGCTGCACTTCACACACACATTTACCTATTTCCATGATTTTTATTTAGACATACTTCAAAAATATATTTTTTAAAGCTACCATCATAAGTATTTTAAAGTGTCACATAAAAATTGCCTGAAAATTACCAGTGGAATAAATGTCATGAGCAAACAAAATTAATTTCTTTCTGAAGTAAAAATAATCCCATAATACTTTTCCTCTTTTCTTAACCTATGCTCTACTATTCCTCTCCAACTCATTGTACTATTCCTGTCCCACAATTCTTACTTGCCCTAATTATATTTATTTCTTATAGCTAGAGAATAATTATGAGACAAGTATGTGGGAAAATTTTAATTAATGCTAATTTTACATTTAGATTATACCTGTGTACACATATATAAACAATTATATGCAGTTCTGGAGTTACAGAATTTTTTAGCCCAAAAGTTAAAATACCCATAGTCCCAGTCTGGGAGTAAAGCATCAGCCTGGACAGCTGGAAAGTGGACACTGCACCATTTAAAAATCAGACAATTTGACATATCACTGGAAAGTGCAGAGGAGAGAAAATTCAGTGGTCTGATCTCTGTCATAGGAGTAACGCACTTTGTTTTAAAAAGTGTTTAAATAGCAACTGCCAGAGATGTAAACAAGAATGTTCTTTTGGGAGCCCTGCTCAGTAGAAGATGATAAACTGAGGCATTCTTCTTTCCTGCAACCCATTCCCCAAGACCCTCCCTGGGCTGTGTCCCTGCTGCAGCATGCACTGTCCATTACAGAGTCAATGACTCTCGAGCTGCACTGGGAACAGAGATTGTACTTCTTTACCTCATGGCACAGCTCCATTGAAAATCTGCAGAGTTAGTCTTTGTGCTTCTGTGCCTCAGTCTTTTCTTCCATGGTATACAGTGACCAAAAGTAGGATTCATCTGATCAGATGTAGGTGTCTACTATGGGATAGTTATTTAGACTCTTTACGACCACTGAAAAGAACAGGACACTTCAAGGATTAAATTAATCGTAATAATTCCTTGCCCCAACAGATTCTTGGTAAGTAATTAATAACATGATAACCTTTGAAATCTTAGCTAAGTGGTATAAAGGATTGCTTGTGCACATATAATCCTTTAGAGATAAACCATTGGCCAAGTCTGGGACTAAGTCTGGATCTAGCTGCACCTAAAATCCCCTCTGAGAAGGAGTTTAGAATGCAAGGGGGTCCTTTCTGAACCTCATGACTCAATGGGAGGATGTCCTGAACAGCTCTGTCTGACCCTGCCCTCTATGCAGTAAATAATCAAGTGTATCTGTCCATTGAATCTTGTTAAACCACTGTCACATTTACTATCAAACTTTGTATATTCACTGTTTTATAACAATAAATATATTGCTACTTCTCTGTCATGACTGAAGTGCATCACTCACTCCATGACACTAGGTCAGGGGACATTTTTATGAAATGTTCTGAAAGTCACACTTCAATTCTGCCTAAGCAGCATTTTAAGCTCGTAAGTGTTCTGTTCTGGTTTTAGCTACCTAACCTCCTTACACACATCTGAAAATCTTTTCAGGTGTCTGTCCTCAGCTTTGAAAATTTGTTTCTTAAGACCTTAAGTCCAGTTCTAAATTGCTTCTAAATTCCTAAGTTGCTACTGAAAGTGTTACTCCTGCAACGCATGTTTATATAACATTTTTTTTACAGATAAATTACTAAGTGCTCCAAGACCTGTCTTACAGAAATTACTTCATCCACCCCCTAATAAAATGGGGATATCTAAAAACTAGGAGCTGATTAATTCTTACTTTATTTAACAACACTGTTTCTCCTTCTCTTTTTTAAGAAAACCTTGTTTGCACAAAGATCTGTCTTCAGAACGTCTTTGAAACCTTTATTACAACTGAAATCACATTCATTCATCTATATTTAAAACATGGGTAGTCAAAGGGAATAAAAATGTATTACTGTAAAATTTTCTGAAGTATCAGAATGTAAAATTCTGTTGACATTCTGAGGTTGGATAATATATAGTAAATAAAAGGTCACAAGAATATTCTGGGTTTTCATTTTTCTAATTTTAGAATAATGGCATTCAAGTTTTAGAGAATTTTAAATAGACCTAATTTTTAAACTGTTCTATAATTCTGATTCACAAAGAAAATTACCTGGAGTTGAATAAAAACATTCACTCTTAAAAGTAATTATGCTTATTTCATTATATTACTGATGTAAAATAAGCAAAAATAAGCTTTTAGAACACCTTTTAAATTTAAAAACATCTTGCAGGACTGCATAATTGATAACAATTTTGTTATTTTTGCCTGGAGGTTACTATTGTAAGAACAATTACTGTAATCTGGTTTGGTCATCCCAAAAGAACTACAAAGGTAGAATTACAACTCATGGAAATTGGAAAATTCCTTTGGTTTTTTTCCTCCTGCTCCTACACTGCAGTAACTTACTCCCAGGGTATGCCACCAGCCTCATTTCTGTTGCAACAACACAGAAGCAGATGAGATAGCGTCAAGGGAGAACAACACTCAGCCGCTGTGCAGCTCAGACGTACCAGGATCTGTGATTTTTGGAGGGTTAGGAAAAGCATTAGAGAGACACTGGGGGAGAACAGAGTATCAACCACAGATTAGAAACACATGAAGCATCATGCAACAGACTGAGTCTGTGTGTCCCTGTGTTAGCGCTGGGACTGGAACAAAAGGCTACAGCAGCAACTGGGGGTGCTGATAGACCTGCAGTGCTTACTAAAGAATCTGAATCAGAAACTTGGAAATTTTGTTAGCTGTCCCTGACTGTAACTCCCATCAATCAGCAGCAGAAATATCAAATGAACCTGTGTGTCTTTTCTGCTTGCATTTGAAAATAATGTATTTATCCTATTCCATTAGCGTATTTTAATAAGCATTGCTTTGGGACAGTATGCCTGCCAATTTATGTTTATGAGACTGTCAACAGAATTTACATGCCTAAGAAAATATGATACAACATTGCCAAAGCAGGGACTGCCTGTCAAATGAGGTTGTCATGGAGAAATGAGACATAGGAAAGCTCATACATAAAGTGGCACACAGAGAGTGCCAGGGTTTTTTTATTCCCACTGTTGAGCTCAATAAATATTTATTTCAGGGAGGGAAGGGGTAAGAAAATAATGAAAATATGAGCCATATTGGGCAGTCTTTTTTATTTAGGAGAATTTTCCATTGAAACCAGCCCAATTTGAAACCACAATAATAAAATTCTTGCATTCTGTACTGTGCTTTCAGAACCAGATTTTAGCAGTTTACATTTTGCCTGGCAGCAACCTGGCCTGACTTGAAAAAGAGCAAGTCAGGGACTAAAGGGCATTTCTGGAGTGTGCCTTTTGGGCTGGCCCAAAACCACTCCTGGAGTGGTTCTCAGGAGTCTTTGGAAGTTGATATTAATTAGACAGCTCTGAACAGTGCTCAGGACTCAGAACTGTGTAAAGTGGCACCAGAATTTGGAGGTATTTAATGACCTTTTAGAACCCCTGCTCATATCAGTACTGAACAAGTTGGGATTTCAGAGAAAAATACAAAGACAAATTCTTATCCGGTCTGACAAAGCAGGCAATGCAGTCTCTATAAGATACTGGCAATGACACCAACTTGACACGTGTCAAGGAGATAGGAGGTAGCCAAGTGCTCTGGAGTGGTTTCCCTTATCATAATCTTAATTACTCCAGGGAGAAGATTAGATGCTGCTTGTTATTTACAGTTAATTCATAAAATGGTGATTATATAATGAGGGAAAACATTGAGGGGAATGTCTCTTCAATTTCCAAACTCTTTAGGTGGAACTAATTCTCCCTAACTTTAACTCACAAAAATTTATTGTTGAAATCTGAGCTAGTCATCTAGGCTTCCTTAACGGAGAGATATAGAATCCTTGAGATAATGATTTATCACGTTATAAATTAGGTGAAATGGTTCATCCCCCAAAAGCTCTTCTTTTCTCCAGTGGCAATGAAGGTACCCTAGAGAGAGACCTGGAATTTCAGAAGACTGAATTTCTGAGGATTAAAGACCACTCTGAGCAAGGGCTGATACCTAGCATGTGGACATGGACTTGCAGTCTGAGATGATGCATGTCACTGGTTTGTGTCCTTAATGTCTTTCAGCTTCAAAGAGACTTAAGACCAGTCTTCAGCTTCATTCTTATGTATCCAGGGCAACTTCAAATTGCTTATGACCTCTATGGGGAACCTTTGACAACCAGCAAAAACAGGTGAATCAATAATAACGTGCTGTTGACCTGAACCATCCAGAAATAATTAGCATCCATTCTTTGTGGACTTCCAAACCTACACCTATTTCCAAGGTACTCTCTGTATGTCTACGGGTATTTCTGTATCCAGCCCAACAACCAGCTATCAACCAATCAATCTGGTAATTGAACAAATGTGCATTTTCTTCCATATACCTCCTGCACAGTTGTGCCAAATGAAATTCATGTGCAAAGTGGTGAAAACTATCAAACACTTGCAGGCCAGGTAAGTTAATATTTGCCTTATTATGAGGCTGGATACACCCCTGCGTATGAGTCTACGCATTTTTCATCATATTTGTATTAAATATCTGACCACAAGTAAACTGTAAGAAATGCAGAGCAGTTTATCCAGTACTGTATAACTTTTGCAAGACGTAATGGTATGCTAGCATATTATAAATGCACTAGAATAATTTATTTATTATATTCCATTAGTGTATTTTAACAAGCATTGCTGTGGGACAGTATGCCTGCCAATTTATGTTTATGAGGCTGTCAAGATAATTTACATGCCTATGAAAATAAACAACATTGCCAATGCAGGGTCTGTTGTCAAATAATCTTGTCAGGAAGAAATGAAACACCACTGAGCTGAAGAGTAAAGCATATTCATTATTGCTGGCTACACAGATTCTAGGTGACACAATGAAATACATTTATGCCATTTTTCATGTATCATATGAATAAAAAAAATGAGGGAATGGGGTACTTCAGACTGCCATACATTGTACTGTACAAAACAGATTTAGCACTCAATCACTCTTGTTTCTTCAAAATAATAATAATAAAAAAAAGGAATACCCAAGCCCCAGTAACATTAGTGGGTAAAATAAAATGTATTATTCATCTGGAAAACTGAGAATGCTACACAAAATCATGACTACTTCACAATGGTTAAGCTGAAATAAAATAGCTGCAGAGCTGTCTAGGACTGAAAAAAATTACTGGGAAGAGTTCATTCAGGAGTTCTGACTAGATAATTATTGAGCTGCACTGACAAACTCTACACTTCCCTGCCAATTACACCTTCCGGGCCATGGCTTTTAGAATAATTTAAAGCAGTGAGATTTAGAATCTTGTTCTCATAATTCCCCATAGACAGCTAACCCTGTGTTCCCTTCTTCAGGAGAAAACCCCCAAACTGAAACTGTAATTTCCATCAAATTCTCCCTAAGCATGAAACTGCCCTTGGAAACACCTTCACAGATGAAATGTATCTGGGAGGGAAAAAAGACCCCAAAATCATCCCAAAGCAGAGAAATAAGTCTCCCACTAAAGTCTCCAGAATGATCACTGTTACTGGTAAGCAGTAAGAATGACTTCAGAGAAAAATGTGTAAGGAATACAAAGGGGGGGTCAGTGTTTATCGAAAGGCAGTAAAGGTATTCTTATTTACGTGGAGAGATTGCCTGTACACAGAGCAAGCAGTTCAGATGTGAATAATCTCTACACTGCATAGCCCAGAGCATGGTGGCAGCTGATGGTATCAGCAGAAGCAAGGAGACAGACAATAAGCACGTGGATGATGAATGAAGAATGGGGAAATGGCGGAGAATCACAGGAGGGATAATAATTCAGTACCAGTGAGATAAATTAAGAGGGGTACAAGTTGAAACACTTAGCTGGCTCAGACGTTTATGTGCACAGAGTGCAATGAGTCAGCTGGCTGCTCTAAGGAGGGTGCTCCTCAGATGGGGCCACACTGGCTGCAGCACTGGAAAGGGAAGATGAGCTGACCATGGAGCTTACTTCACTTGCCTTTCCCATGAATGGGCACCATAAACTGAAACATTAGTCTGGGGCCAAACAGATCTGAAACTGCTGCTTCAGGCAGGCCTGGCCTCTCTACTGCGGTCTCTGTCTGAATATCTCTTAGGTAGGGACAGTGCTCTACCAGCACCAAGAGAGGCCAGCAAGCAAGGTCTGCAAGATAATCCACACTATTATACTTCCTGTACTTGTAACAGCTTACAGGAAAGACAGCAAAAAGATGTTTTAAGAGTTTCTCCAAGATGAAGTTTTGCTAGGGGTGGTGTACAGTCATTCTATAATGATGGTCTGGTAGATCTGTCAGTGCGCTGGCTTTTAAGATGGCAGCTGCACCCTTTTATTGACATCTCTACTATATAGTTAATGTTTGAGTAGAAACCTTGCCTCCAGAAACAGATGGCAAGACCTACACAGAGTTTAATGGTACTGTGTTGCCTTTCTTTACAACTTGATCGAGGTGTAAAGCCTATCAGGCAACAGGTTGCATCTAGACAGATTCTCATAGGGTTGTATGAGAGGATACAGTCACAAGTTAGGAAACAAACAAAAAATTTACTTCCTCATTAATTTTTAAAGTTCGTTAGATCCCAAATGCAGAAATTTGGATGGCTAAATTTGCTACAAGGAAAAAAAAATAATAAAAGTAAATGAAAAAAAAAAAAAAACCAACCCCGAAACAACAACAAAAAGATAGTCTTGCTCTCTTACCCATTTCTGATTTTTAATGACAAACATCAAATAACTGAGTGCAAACCTATTTTGGAAACACAAGTGAAGATCGCAAAATAGGAACAAACAAAATGTCCAATGAAACCAATGGGAAACTGTAGCGGGGTGAAATAACAGCAGTGGAGTCGGATACTATTTGGAGGTGATACAACATAGAATCATAGAATCACAGAATGGGTTGGGTTGGAAGGGACCTTAAAGATCATCTAGTTCCAACACCCCTGCCGTTGGCAGGGACACCTTCCACTAGACCAGGTTGCTCAAAGCCCCATCCAGCCTGGCCTTGAACTTTTCCAGGGATGGGGCATCCACAGCTTCTCTGGGCAGCCTGTTCTGGTGCGTCACCACCCTTACCAGAAAAAAATGTCTTTCTTATACCCAACCTAAATCTACCCTCTTTCAGTTTAAAATCATTGCCCCTTGTCATGTCACTACAGGCCTTTCTAAAATGTCTCTCTCTTTCTTATAAGCCCCCTTTACATATTGAAAGGCTGCATGCTCTGCATTGTGTAGCAGGGTAAGTAGAAGCACAATAAATTGCATATAGAGGTAATGCCATGATTAATGGGGGAAATATTTTCACAAGAAAACTAGGGATAAATTAAGGCAGGCATAAAGATTTGTCCAGAATCCTTCACAGTACACATCAGTCCTGCCCCACAATAACCTCTGCATTCCAGCACTAGGCCTCTTGAGCAGATGCTTCCAATTGTATGGCAGTTTCTGATTTGAGCTGTTATCTAGAAGAAATTGCATCTGGCTTTCTTCATAGCACTCTATCACATCACCACATATCTGTGATTGATTTAATTAATGATTTTCTTCAGCTCTCTCCCCTTTTTGTAAGCTTCCATCTATTTATTTATATTTCCCCCCAGATTGTTGACTCTTGATTTGTGTAAAATATTTTTAGAGACATTACCTCTAATGCAAAAGTAACACAAATCAAGCTGCCTTTAACTTCTCAAGCACATATATACCCTATTTTAATGTGACCATTTATGCTGCTGTGTAATACATCTTCATAGTGTTGGCTTAATCGCGAATGACAAGTGTTGAAAATATAATAAAGACAGGGAGACATTAATCCATTTTCTATGAAAACGTGAAAAGGTAATCAGATTCTGAATGTCTGTATGCTTTAAAAACATACTGGCTGAGGTTTCTTTTTCCATTCGGGATTCTCACCAGAGATTCTGATTAGAAAAACTTCAGTATAAAATTGCCTTAAAATATTACGATTGTGCCAAAAATGCACTGAGGAAGTTTTATAAAAGAAGAGATGAATCTCAATCAGTAAAGTGATGACCCCAAAGCTTCTGAAACACTTTAAATAATCAGGGAAGTCTGTATTCCTTTTCTTTTTACAGAATCTTGTACACCTTGCCCATGGGTAAGGATGCAGGGTCTATCATTATCATTTCTGTTTCTGAATATCCAAAGCTAATTAAATAATTATTGTTAATAATTATTCCAGTCTCCACAGGCAGCCAGGCATAGCTTCATACAAAAATGTGTATAGAGAAATATGTCATCTTTTTTTTCCCTCTGCATAAACAAGAAATAGATGGAAAACTAGTATTTTGTTCAAAGGATGCTCTTGCAGCATATTCTTCCCCATCTATCACTGTGTAGCATGTATTTCCCATGCCCTAGAGAATCTGTGTAGCCTGACATAATGTGGTTTTTTAAGGAAAAAGAACCAATTTTTTGCATCTTCCATACTTTTTCTCACCAGCCTATATGGAGACTAAGATAGTAGCTTTGAGATCATTTAATTATACCAACTTGCTTCTTCAAGTAACTGTCTAACCTGGGCTACAATCCAGTCATCTGTAAGACTTTAAGATTCACTTCATCACATTTGGTAGCTCAGAGGCGGGCACTTCAATCCTTTCAGTGGTAGCATTTAAAAAGCATCTTTCCACAGGTAACTATTTGGTTTTACAGCTATTTCCCATTCTGTGTAAAGGGAATAACTCCCAGACCAAAGTTACGTTTCAAAATGAAAGAACTTTTAATTGTGATCATTCTCTGTTCAGGCTCCAAATTAAATGATTAAATCCACAGAAGTCCTAATGAAACTGAAAATATTTCTTTAGTTATTTAACTTTGAGTAATTATAGTTCAATGTCATCTTAACTGTTGAGCAAGAGATGATGATCTGATTGCACCACTGAAAATATAGCTTCTTATAGCACAGTATCACTGGTATAGTTTATGTGGCATATTTATCTCATCATGCTTGTTTATCAGTTTGAAGTATTTTAGCTGCAAAACATCAAGGTCAATTTTTCAGATGCTTTACAAAGTTTACTATAGGGCCTCAAGCAGAGCTGATGGCTCTAGACATCCTGCCTGTGAATTATAGCGATTTAATAATTTCAGCAATCTTGCACTTATGGTTTCATTATTATTTCCAAAACAACTGAGAGTTCAGCACACATCTTTTGTTCCTGCATGAAACCTAGCAAAGTATAAAGTCTTTTGAGCATATGAAAAGCATTTGCAACATATAAGCAAGGTGTATACCGAAATGTGGAGTGGAAAGGAAAATTATTAGAATATTTCCCACAAGCCCGTGCAAATTATATAAAATCAAGAATTGGCCCTGTCAATCATTTTTCATTTAACACTTTCAATTAACATGAGATGCTGTAGGATGCCACTTTAAATTATCTACTTAATAGAGTATGAAGGGGAAGGATTGGCTTCCTGCTGTGGCTAAGGCAGTCTGAAACCAAAGTGGATTCAGCTCTACCTGCAGAGCTCCTCTGTAACCTAAAGCTGTTCATCTTGAAGCAAAGCCACAAAGGAAGGATGATGGTGGATCATCTCCTACAGAGATGGGTCACGGCCCTGCTTCAATGGATATCTCCAGGGAGTTCCTGTATTATTAGTAGCCTCCTATGCCAAGCATAAGGGAATCCATTTCAGTCTTCGCTGGCAGTGTAGTTAGTAATATTTTCTCTACACTACAGTTCTGCCTTAACCTCTATCTTGTTTCTTGTTAACCAGTGTTTTTATGAATAACACTGAGACTATGTCCATATATGTGAAATACAGTAATGGCATTTCAGGATTAACCGAGATGAGGACAACATTCATTAATCTTCCACAATGATTGTTTATACAAGGTTTTCCTGAGTCACAGAAAAGGTTATAAGTGAGGGACCAATGGAACAGCACCTCCACAGCTCTGCTTCATAAAGAAACTTTAAATAAAAATGAAAATGTCACATTCATGCACAGTGCATTGCACCCTTTTCCCCTTTAATTTCTAAGAAAAAAATCAGCTTTATTATAGGGGTTACCACTGTCTATCCTGTTTAGGTAAAAGCCTTAGATAAACACCAAACACAAAGTTCTACATTTATTTTTGACTCACTGAATATTTTACTTTCTATGTAATAATTTTGGTGCTCCTCAGGATGGACAAAATACAGTAATTCTGAAGGGCAACTTCTCATCTTCTGCCATACAGGGACATGTGGTTCTGCCTCCTGTAGTTCTAGACTGTTTCAAAACAGTCAGATAATACAGAGTCCAGGTTGACAGAGATCCTTCCGCAGTAATTCATAGGGATGCCCAGGATAATATGAACAACCAGCATGTCAGGGTGCATGTCAGGGTACTTTGAACATAGAAACATCATGAGAAGAACATCTAGGTACAGGGTGAGATGAGTAATTTTGATCCTCGATTTAGATTAGGGCTGAACAATACTCCTGTGAAATCTGTATTTTATGCACATGCCTGTCTTTTGGGTCAGGACATATATGGTTTCCACATGAAATGCTTTCATATGTATATGTCAGTAGGTACAGAATTACTTTGCTTTAATCATGCTACACATAAGAGTCAGCTAAGCCTTTGAAATATTTTTTTCTTCCTGTGGAGGACAGTGAAGACAGGTGGTCCATCAATCATTTAGTCATGTTTGCATTTATAATATAGGCTTATTTATAATATAGATTGAGAATTGCAAGAAGTTACTGTCCATTCCCAAGGTGAGACATGATACTTGGATTACACAAGTACTCTGTCCAGTTCCATGGAAAATGGAACAAGGTGACCTTTAATCATTTTTTTGGGCATTTCTTCTGCTTTGCATTCAAGTGGTTAGAAGCAGTTACAGTGGAATAGATTCATTACAAAATGCAAGTGTCTGCTTCTGAGTTTTTTCTGTGGTCTTTCTTAGCCTAGGAGACAAATAGGCACTCCTGCAAAAGATCTGCCTCATCTCAGAGTAGACATCTGAAGCAGGGCAGATGAAACTTGTCCAAGTTAGGCAGTTTTCACTCTATCAGCACAGAGGGAGCCCAAGGTGATTAATACACATGTAAGCATCTACAGAGACCTAAATTTAATGGAGATGAAGCTCATTCTGTGTGTAGCTGAGGGAGTGATAATTAGCAAATAGTATCCAAATAACAGGAAGATGAAAGCAGATACTTAATATGAGTAACTGAAGTTCCTTTCAGTGTAACCAAGCATATGCAAACTGGCCAAGTAGACAAAGCTGAGTAGACAAAGCAAATCAGTTTAAAATGATCCACAAATGATTAACCCTTTTTTTTTTTTTTTTAATCAGGCCCTGTGCTGTCTGTAAAGCCACATCCGTAGTCTGTACAGTATTTAGCTACATGTGACAAAACAAGATGTCTTCTGCTCTGACTAGAGCTACTTGTGATCTTGAAGGCTTTTTTACAAAACACTGGAAAAGCACTAATGCTTATTTTCATAACGTGTCACCTAGAAGTAGATATTTCATATCAATAATTACATCTTATAATTTAATAAATAGCAGCTCTTCTAGATGACTTCCAATTATAGTATAAAATGTAAATTCTATTTCTGTTTACTTGAATCACTTAGGATTAAAGGGTTATAGTCTTACATTAGTACCTTATTCTACAAATCATCTCACTGATTATTTGCAGATACATATTCCACTGAGTATTTTCATCAACGCTGTTACTGAATCAGAGAAAATAGGATTACAAGGGACTTAGAGGTCATTCAGTCCATTTTCTTGTCTCAAGCCATGATCAACTATAGTTAGAACAGCTCTGACGGGTGAGGGAGATTTCACTCTCTGCAAAATCTCCTTCAGTACTGCTTATTTTTATACATAGAAAATGTTTCCCTTATGTTTAAATTAATTCTGCTTTATTTCAGTTTAAGTCCACTGCTTTTTATTGTACAGTGGATCTAGAGAAAGCTCATTTGTCTCTTTTCCCCTACTCATTTGTTATTTCAGTTTTTATCCCTCCTTTAAGATTTCTTTTTTCTAAAGAAAATAATCTGAGTGCCTTCAATAGGTCAGGTATTCTGGCCAGACCCTAAGTGCATTAGGAGGTCTGAATCAGCTTCATCAGGTCTCTAACCCTTGGCCCAGGAGCACCATATAAGTGTTGATCCCCATCCCTGCCTGGCATTGTGTACGTAGGTCTGCATCCAGCCCTCTTCCCTGCTCATCCTGACCTGTTCACTTGACTTTCCTGATTGACCTCAGACATTTTGAACTTGTTTGATGCTTATCCAGCAGTCAGTGGAGACTGTTACTGCCTAGACCTGACCCTGTCTGCATATTGCAGGACTGCACCCAGGTCAGCCAGGCCATTCTCCTACCTGTGCTACGGTCACCGTTGGTCTCCAGCTTGGCTTCCCTTGTTGTTCAGTCCTGTTCCTGCTACTCCGTGATAGAAACATTTTTTTTTCTTCTATTGGAATTGTCATGAATTTTGGGGTTTTCTTCATCTATTTTGCTGATTTGTCAAGATCATTTTGTATTCTAGTCCTCCTCCTCAAATCTTAGTGCAGCCCCTCCTAGCTTGGTGCTGATTAGTAATTAAATAAGTATACACTTCATGCTTTTGAATTAATTAAGGGAAATATCGAGTGGTGGTAGACTGAAGACAGACTCTGTGAAATTCCACTTACAGCATCCTTCCAACTTGGCAGTGAACCTTAATAGCTACTCCCCCAGTATGATATTCTTCCCTTCCAGCAGTGCCATATTTTCTTAGCTTGTTTAAGAGAGACCTGCTGAAGTTTAGCCACATGATCTCTGTTTCTTCTCTTTTTTTTGTCAGGAAAGCTCTTAACTTCTCACAGAAGGAAGCTGAATAGTTATGACATGATTTGTTCTCGGCTGTTCTTCATCTCCTTATAAGCACGTACCAGCTGTATACAAGTAGTTCAATTATTTATTCCAGTATTTGCACAGGAACTGAAGGTCAGCTGCTAGGTTACTCCTTACACCCATTAAAAATAGACAACACAGTTTGCTTTTCTGGGCTTCTGAAGCCTCGCTAGTCCTTATGAGTTCACAAAGTTGGTGACCCTGAGACTGTTTGAATCAGTACCATAAAGTGAATTTGATCAAGCTCAGACAGTTCAAACTTATCTAGCTGCTCTCTAATTGGCTCTTCTAACTGCTCTTCTGGCCTGAGATTTTACCCTTCATCATTGATGGTGACGTAATGAGCTGTCAGTGAAGGCCGAAGCAAAAAATGTAGTAAATTCTTTGGCTTTTCTTTGCATCACCTGTCGATAGCTATCTCTTCTTGTTAAGCACCAGATCAGCTCATTCCTGATCTCCCTCTTGGTAACATACTGCACTTACGGAGGATTCTTGTTTTCTTGTCATCCTTGCTAGAATACTTGCTACATTTTTCCTTTTAAAATGTAGGTTTCTAAATCACTTTTTAGGCATCTAATAGGAGCAGACTGCCTTTTCAAGGGTACTCACTGGGTTATTTATGAATCTGAAGATTCTGTTCAGGTGCTTAAATGCAGATTTACATCTCCAACTTCAAACTTTGAAGTCTGAAAATGTTGGCTTATGTAAAGAAGTATCACATCCACTTAACTGCTTTGAGCAACAAAATAGAAGAAGGGGAAAAAACCCCCGAATGCTACATCCAATTTATCAGTCGTTCAATCTTTTTAAATGATGGGGTTTTTTTCTTAATTTATTTAAAAGGAATAAGCTCTTCCTTTTAATGCTTTTGCTAATTCTTCCAATAAAATACTAATTTCTTTTCCTTTCACACATGTAACAGTCAAAAGCTTATTTCTTGATTTAAAATTAAAGCAATTACTTACTGCATTATTTCCTTAATAGAAAAGCCTTAAATTACCTCCCAATTTAGAGTGCCTCAGTGGTTTCTACGAAGTGGTTATCAATGGTGTCTAGCTTCATTTCCACTGCAAAATAGAAGAATCTTGTTAATATTAACACATCCTCCTCTTTCAGGCATTCTGAACAGCTTTAATTCCTCCCCTCCTCCCCCAAAATAGCGAGACAAAGAATTATCTTATGCTTAGGGCTACAAACTAGGTTTCCAACAGAACTAACTCCACATGGCTCCCGTTTGGGAGTGCTTCATGAGCAGAAAAAAATTACTTATGGCTTTTCCACACAAACATTATTCCTCGGAGCTGCCTAAATCCAAGGGTACTCTGTTATAAGAGTTACTTCAGAAAATTAGTGATTCCATGGACTGCAAACTCTATTGTGCATACATTATCTTATTCATCTGTGAAGACATATTGGGATTCACTGCATGCATAGAAATTCTTATTATGTGCCAGAGTAGGACCATACTAAATGACTATGCCTTATTTCAGCTGACATTTATACCACTTATGCAAGGAAATCTTATAAGGATTTCTGGATTTGTTATTTTTATACATAATTTATTCCACTGTACCCAACTTTCCCCATTGATAGATAATGCCAGCTTGTTTTCTTCATGCTCTCTACATATCAGACTGCACTGCTGTCCTGGTTTCAGCTGGGATGAAGTTAATTATCTGCTTAGGATCTAGTGCAGTGCTGTGTTTTGGCTTTGATGTGAGACTTTTAAGTTCCTCAGGCCTTGCTAGCAAAAAGGCTGGAGGGGCATGCACAAGGAATTGGGAGGGGACACAGCCAGGTCAGCTGACTTGAACTATCCAAAGAGGTATTCCATACCATGGGACATCATACCTGGTATATATACCTGGGGGGTTGGCCAGGGAGGGCAGATCGTTGCTCAGGGACTGGTTGGGCATCAGTTGGTGGCTGATTAACAGTTGCATTGTGCACACATGTTCCTTTCTTCGTTTCCCTCTGGATTTTATTCTTCCCCTCTTCCTCTCTTCATTATAACTGTTATTGTCATCATTATTATTATTGTTCTTTCATTTTTATTCTATTTAAATTATTAAATTGTTCTCATATCAACCCTTGAGTTTTACATTCCTTTTCAACTCTCCTCCCCATCCCTTGGGGTGAGGAGGGAGTGAGCGAGCGGCTGCGTGGTACTTAATTACCAGTTGGGGTTAAACCACAACTACTTCTGTGCCACATCATGCCAGAATTTCATGGGGATTGTAGAGGTGTGACCTGGTTTCAGCTGGGATAGTGTTAGTTTTCTTCTTAGTAGCTGGTAAAGTGCTGTGTTTTGGATTTGGTGTGAGAACAATGTTGATAGCACACAGATGTTTTTAGTTGTTCCTGGGTAATGTTTATACTGAGTCAAGGACTTTTTGGTTTCTTGGGCCCTGCCAGCGAGAGGGCTGGAGGGGCACGGGAAACTTGGAGGGGACACATCCAGGATAGCCGCCTCCAACTAGCCAAAGGGATATTCCATACCATATGATGTCATGCTAAGTATATAAACTGGAGGAAGAAGGAATGTGGGCACATTTGGCATTATGGTGTTTGCCTTCCCAACACGCATGATGGAGCCCTGCTTTCCCAGGGATGGCTGAACACCTGCCCCCCCATGGGAAGTAGTGAATGAATTCCTTGTTCTGATTTGCATGCATGCACAGCTTTTGCTTTTCCTATTAAATTGTTCTTATCTCAACCCTAGAGTTTTATATTCCTTTCCGATTCTCTTCCCTGTCCCTCTGGGTGATGGGGAAGGAGCAAGCGGCTGCATGCTGCTTGGTGGCTGGCCGGAATTAAACCACAGCAAGGTATCTGTGACACAAAGTATGGATGCAATCACCTAAAATTTTTCAGTGTTATAAAGGATATGTATTTTTTCTCCTGTCAGTTCATGTTTCATAGGAAAAGAGCAATTATGATTTGTGTTCCAAACATACTGACAGAAACAGGCACCCAGGCTGTTTAACTTCAGCCTGAAACATTAAGTAAAGTCATAAGCGATGGATAAAAGAACCCTACAATGAATTGCACTGGGCCCAGTTCCACATACACTTCTGATTCCTGCACAAGTTAATCGACATGTGTAACTTCCTTCTTTCTTTTATTCTAGGGGGAAAAGGAAAAAGACGAAAAAAAAAAAAAAGGAGGAGGGGGAAAAAAAGGTGCAAGAAAATGCCTAAAAATGAAATAAAATATAACATCATAGGCAGCCTAGATATGGATAGTAAAACTGATATATATATATATTGGATATAAGCAAAGAATTGAAGTATCTCATATATATTTTAATACATTAAAAATAACCAAGCATTTAATTGCAAGGGAAAGACAGAAATTATTCATTAAAATAATTTTTGAGGATTTCAAATACTATTTCCCCAATAGTAATCATTATACTAAAAGAATATTTGTTCTGTGTATTGGTATCTCATGAATCAAATTTTTACATTCTGGGCTTTAAGGTTATTTTTTTAGTGGAAGGGAGGAGCTGCAAAAGTGAAGTTTAAATTTTTTTTAGTTTAAAAATATTCCTTGAAAAGTTGTTAATATTGACCATTTCTGGCATTATCCAGTGAGGCTTTTCTATGCTTGCAGACAAAGATGTGGTATTGCTCCTATTTCAATTGTACTAAGTTTTCATAATGGATAACAGCCACAATTCAGTGCTTCTCAGCAATCTAAAATAGCCAAGCTTAGGGAAAGAAAGCAAGGGAGAGATTGGAACAACTGATGTGGCCCATTTCTTATCACTGTTGGGGGTGAGCCAATAGGCTCAGGCAGAGGAGATGCATCTTTTTTTTTTTTTTTTTTTTCTACAGATATTTATCAGTATTTACCTTTCACCTGCACTCCCAGTAAAACAATTCAACCACTGAGTGTACGTGTTGGTTCTGCTTTACTTAATATGACATGTAACAGATGCATTTGAACTTCAGGGGATAACTGATTTTATAGGGATGGGACTTTTGGCAAGGCCAGAGGGTGAACTTCAGTCAGTGTGAATAAGGGAGTCTGTAATCACATTAATATGACATTATTACTGTGATTATCATTAAATGCATCAAATGTTTCCAGAAGCTCCAATTTCTATCTTTTCAATGGCAATGGGGACAAAATATGTAGGTGAAGAAATGTTCCTATGCAGGACATGCATAACAATTTATAGGCACTCCATATCCTCCAGTGGAAGTCACTAGATGAAATGTTTTTGACTTATGACTATTCCAGAATACACCTCCAACAGATAGATTTCATCTTGTACAGCTTTTTGAGCAGGAAATTGTCTGGAAATCAGTAAGTTTATCTGTGATGAAAAAATAATCATTATCAATAACAAGTTCCACCCACAAGCATTCTGTTTACTCAGCCTGAGGAGCAGGCAGTCTTCAGGAACTCATAAGGTACATGTCATAACCTTCCTGCAGAGAAGACACACACCTCACCTATCTGACTGTAATGAAAAAAATGGGGATGGGGGGAGAAATCCAAACGTGCTTCACAGTCAAAGTATAACAATTTCTCTCAGGAGTCCTGAAGCTTTAGAGTGTGCACCATGGTCTTGGGTAAACCTGGAGACGTTTCTGTCCCTCCCCACCACAGCGATCCCAAACTGGTTGTTTCTTTTCAGAGTCAAAGATTTGAATTATCCATCTATCTGTGTACAAACTGCACATCCAACTCTAATGTCATCTACCATGAAGTATCTGCAACTTGGAAACTGCACTTACATGTCAAGAGCTGCATCTAGTGCAACATCCGTGTCCTGGGTACCCATGCTTCTCCACCCAAGCTTCCAACGATGTTATTTAATAATACTGGATAGAAAGGCAGATCTAGCAGTCATATTGTATTATACTACTCTTTGACTGTACTCTTTTTTCACCCTGTTGCTTGTCCTTGAAAGGTCCTGGACACACTATTGAACATGGTATTGCAAGGGCCAGGTAGAGGTGAACAATCATTTCCCTTGACATGCTGGCTACACCCTTACTACAGCTAACCTGAAGCAAGCCCATGTCAAACCCCTGACTAATATCAAGGCGTAAGTTATTGACTGCTTCAGTCTTATTCATCAGTTATCCTACCAAATGCTGTTAAATGCACCTGTTTCCTCAGAACAATTGGTCCTGGGTGTGGATTAAGGGGTTCTCCAGTAGAACTGCAGCTGATCTTGCACATCAGCTTTTAGATTTCTCCCTGGGTAGATCCCTTAATGCCAAACGTAACTTTCAAGGTCATTGTGTCCCAGCATAAACAGCTATATGTGTTCTATGAATTATAGTAGTTTCTTACTCACATGCTGGAGAACTGGAAGTAAGAAAGCAAGTGGCATTTTCTGACAATTTGGAAGGAAAACAAATCTTTGTAAAAGTGTAGAGGCAAGATTGGAGGGCTGGAGCACCACTCCTATGAAGACAAGCTGAGAGAGTTGGGGTTGTTCAGCCAGCAGAAGAGAAGGCTCCAGGGAGACCTTATAGTGGCCTGCCAGTACCTAAAGGGGGCCTGCAGGAAAGCTGGAGGGGACTTTTTACAAGGCAGGTAGTGATAGTGTGGGAGCCCACGCTGCGAGCTGTGTGTCTCACAGCGTGTTCCCGGCCCTGCTGGGCTGGGCACGAGGCTCCCTGGCCCTGTCACCGCACCCAGCAGCTGAGGGCCAGCCCCGGGACAAACTGCCACCCACACCCCAGCACCAGCTGGGCCCAGGCGCTGCCATTTTCTTTCTGGGGCTGAGGCGCCAACGTCTTCCTTCAGGGGCTGCTCCCAGGCACAACAGCCCGCCTCATCCCGCCGAGGCATGCGCTGACCATGATGAAGGGCCACAGGGCTGCTGCGTGTGCCCCTCACAACCAGCACACCGAGCCGGGGCGTGGGTAGGCAGCATGTGCCCATTGGTGGTGTCTGGCCTCATTTGCGTCTTCCCCTCACTGTGGGTGTAACATCGAACCCCTGGGCTCGTGCCATCCTGGGCCAGAACAGATGGGACAAGGGGGAGTGGCTTTAAATAGAAAGAGGGTAGATTTAGATTAAACATAAGGAAGAAATTTTTTACAGTTATGGCGGTGAGGCACTGGCACAGGCTGCCCAGAGCAGCTGTGGATGCCCCATCCCTGGCAGTGTTCGAGGCCAGGCTGGACGGGGCTGTGAGCAACCTGGTCTAGTGGAAGGTGTCCCTGCCCATGGCAGGGGGGTTGGATTAAGATCCCTTGCAACCAAACCATTCTATGATTAAGCATTTCCAGTTTCTGCTGTGCCCCTTCTCTTGGGAGCAGTGCCACTTTTCAGAGCAGGAGCATGTATGCTCCTGTAACCCAGAACCCTTCTAAAAAGACAAATTTCCTCAGTAGCTGATCCAAGAGGAAGAAAGAACCTGTCTGAGATAAAACAGAGTTAGAGATGTTCTCCATACATGCAGCTGTAAGAATTCAGTCCTCTGAGTATGTCAACAACTTTTTCACATGTATCTTAAAATCATTCCACTTGCAGCATCTCATACCATCAGATTGCTTATCTTGCTTGATAACACAGACATTAAATTTTGCCACTGCTTGTCCTCCATCCCCTTTAACAGAAGGAATTGTGCATTTAACACTGTACAGTGCAAGACGATACATTGATTCAGAAACAGTGTCCATCAAAGATTGCTGTTGTGTTTCTGAAATTTTGGATGCTGCTACAGACAGCCATGAAGATGACCAGCCAGACTTTCCTCCCTCCCACAGGAGCCAGTGTCCAGGTCAGACAACTCCTTAGTGAGGGAGTGGCTGCAGTGTTTCAGATGTTTTCTGGGTACATCTGTCTCTCCTCACTGACTGTAGAGTGGACTGCATGAAATAATACAGTCAGATGAGTGTGGTGTGTAAAGCTTGATAATATAAACATTGCATTAACAACTTACGAAGGGCTTTTCTGCAGAGCTGGAAAGGAGTACTGATCAGCTATAAGCACTTCTCTAGTTTTCTGGCAGAGATGCACTGAATTTGGGATAGGTGTTTTTTTTAAACTTTAAGTGGAAAGTACAGGCTATGCAAATTATTTCATTGTTCATCCTTTTTGAAAAGAGGGAAGCAGTTTTTAAAAGCAATGCCATTGATTCTTCATTATAGTGCAGGATTATGAGATCCTAGCCATGAAAGGCTAAGGCCCATTTCAGCATGTATTGGATTTATAATCAATAAAATAATTACTTGATTTAATCTTACATATTAGGTCAATTAATTATATTTTAAAAATTATTTCTGGCTTTGAGTATTGTTTTACCTATATTGCATAGCAAAGTAATGATATAATTAGGAAGAAATTAATCACTCTGGCAAGGTAGTTTTCCATTTGCATTGAACAAATAAAAAGTAGAACAAATGTGTATTTCAGTCAGGATCACTTATATACATTTTTGAACACTTAGCTAAACTAAACAAGACTAATCACCATTATGCTCATGTCACAGGGAAAAATTCACATTGCCTAAGTCAGATCAGAATCGAATTGAATTACCAATGGCATGTAATTAATTGGCAATCAGTGAACTATACATTCAGGATCAATATCAGCAATGCAACACATAAACCATAATACTACACACCTACACAATGGTAATGTATGTGGACTAATTTCTAAACATCCTTTTAGAACTAATTCCAAAATGTATAACCACGTATGCACACATTCATTTACACAGTTATGTAGACACTCCAAACACATCCCACAGGTCACACGAGTTGCCATCATCCCTTTATTTGGGGGCACAGTCCCTACTTGCATCCCCCTCCTGTGGGAGATGTGCGTGATCCAGCTGCACATGTACCTGTGCTGCTCCCTCTAAACCCTTATGCCCCCCGCAAGGCCCTAGACACACACTTGGGGGTCCCGGCTGACTGTCCCTGTCTGTCCTTGCTGACTGGGTGCTGTTCCCCCCAGTGTCCCAGGGGCGGATGTGCAACCCAGCCAGCCAGGCTGGTGGTGTCACAGGGTGACTTCTGGCAGCACCAAACCATGTTTAAACTGCTTCTCTGTTTCGGTGTCTTTTATTTTCATCCTAATGACTGTAGCTCCAGGTGGATTCTGACTATTTTCATTTACATATAACTAGACTGCTATATTCAATTGTGTTTAAATTCATGCATTTCTGTACTGTTGATGGAATGACTGTTCATTCTATCTTTTTTTAATTTCTTTTTACAAGACCAAAATTTCATACACTGTTCAAAGATTCCATCCCTTTTTCTGAAATTGCTCATAGCTGTTTTCTCCAGTTTTCCGTTTGTTTAAAAAAGGTCTTTCTGTCTACCATTTAAGTATTTCTTCAAGCAACAGCTGCCTCAGCTTTTTTAGGGTTGTCAAACTGTTTTCTGGTCTCAGCACTGATCTGCACGGTGTGATTTTATCTTCACAGACTGGCTTCAGGCTCACATAACCACTCTCGATAGTACAGCCCGCTGATGGCACTGAATGGCAGAAACAGGAGAAATGTGTGGCAAGAAATGAGGAACCTGAAAACATTTGCCTTGGCTATCATCTTGAAACATATATACACCCTAACCTGAAGTTTTCAGAAAAAAATATAGATCTGAAAAGTTTGCACAGATGTTAGGATACCCCCTGCATCAGATTACACTGAGATAAGAAAATAAGACAAAGGAAAGTCACAAAACTAGGAATGCGAGAAATAAGGGAAAAATTCCTATAGTTTTACATCTCATGTGTTCTTGGCTTTGATATTTAAGAATGTATGGGCTTTAAATCAAGATTTTCCACAATTGCAGAACCTTCTAGTGACTGTATTTTGAGATGATTGTCTACTATCTGAGAAGAAATAACTGTATCCTGAAGCATTTTTCTGAGTGGCAGCATGTAAGCGATTTCTCTGTTCTACCTAGCTGCCGTATTTAATTAAACTTGGAGAAACTTTATAGGTCTGAGATGTTTACTTTCCTTGTAGAACTCAATCAACAGGATTAAACTTCATAAAGGAACTGGAGGAACAGACAGGCAGACACACACAAACTGTGTGATGATTTTTAAGATATTAGATTAAAAAAAGATAAAGGGGGAAACGCTTTGAGGATTTTGCAAATAGACACATTTTTTCTTGTAATTGAAGAAACAAAACAAAAACAAATCCATATATAAAATTGAAATGAAAAAAATGGGGGGTTTTATCCTGCTTGATATTTTTATCAGAAACTGATACATGAGCTCTACCTTTTAATGATGTTCAGAGCAGAAAATATCAGAGGATTTAAAGCATTCTAACTTTTATTTAAAACTTTCCTGCAGGGACTTCTACTGTTGCCAGCATTTCCATTACAGGCAATCTCCCATCCTGTTGAAAGAATCCTCTATAATTGGAAAGAAATAACATTAAGGTAGTTCTGTAATATGTAAATAGAGGTTTTGATCAATTAACCAAAAATGGTATAAAAATTAATGGAGAATATTAATATGGACATAAAATCATCCTATAGAAAATAATAGCATTATATCACCACTACAGGCAAAAGTATCATTATTAAAACTCTACAAGTTTTATATATGCTGAGCTCTTTTTCTTTGGAATTTCACAGTAGTAGGAGGGGACATCAAGAAAACACAGAGCTGTTTTTAATAACATACCGGCTTTCTCAAAGTCCTTTTTTATTTCCTCCCTTATCTCCTCTAAGTTGGCAGCTATATTATTCTTAAGGATCAAGATCCTTCAAGGTTGTAACAACTTTCCCACTGAGTCAGTGGATACTAAGCAGCAGCTTGGAGGGTCTGCCTGTGGTTCAAAAAAGAAACCTCAATCACCAGCCCAGCTGAAATAATCAAGCAAATAGTTCAGTGTTGCACCCTCACATTATGCAGTGGTACTACTTAGTGATCATTGGAAAAGTACTCTTTTCTGTAGAAACATAAAAGTTGATTGCTTAGCATAGACAACATGTTTTTGGTTTTGTTTTTGTTTTTGTTTTCCAGACAAACTGTATTGAATGCTCTTTAGGAAGCAGAAGCTTTTCAGCTGTTCAAAAAATCAGGTTCTTTTTTCCACTGCTGAGACTGTTGTTGTCACCAGCTAAAAGTGTACAGTAGTGCATTCTTTCAATTTGTTTCTAGATATTTCAATCTATATTGCAGCATGTTTGGCTTGTACATTTTCTTCCTCAGCAGCTAATTGACCTTCCTTTTGCTGAGATATCAGAAATAACTCTAAACTTTTCACTTCGTGCAAGTGCCACTGAACCCAAAATGAAATAATGCCAGTGAAATGTCAGAAATGGGTAGTGTCAAACTATCAATCAGATGCTAATCCTGACAACATTAATTCTAGCTAAGCTAAAAGGGTCAGTTAGGAGGAGGGTTTCAGTACTACAGCCCTTCAAATTAAGAAAAAATATTTCACAGACTGTAGGGGACAAAGACAGTGGGTTGTTTGATGTTGATGGTGTGCAGCTGTGTCCTTGCTTTCACGATGTGCAGCTGTGATCCTGCAGCAAAGTGGTTAAATAGCTTTGAGGGAGTATGGAAGAAATCCCTGGATGAAGCAGAGACAAGGGTGGGTGTGGTCAGGCCTGAGGAGGATGGAGAAACAGTGTAGATAGCAGAGAGCAGCCTGTGGTGGGCAGCAGCTAGCTGGTTGCATGGACAGTAAAGTTTAACCCTTGGTGAAGCTTTTG
This sequence comes from Falco peregrinus, assembly GCF_023634155.1. NCBI lineage: Eukaryota > Metazoa > Chordata > Aves > Falconiformes > Falconidae > Falco > Falco peregrinus. The sequence goes on from NC_073727.1 coordinate 56,330,456, forward strand.
ACCGCATGTGTACAGAGTGTAAACTTATGGAAGCTGTGACTAGCTAATAGTAAAGGTCTTTGTTTCATCATCCTTTCAAAGTCTGTGCTATTGTATGCCACAACAGATGTTTAATGCTTTGTAGTAATTTTGCAATTAATAGTAACAATATTATCATTTATATAGACAGAAATGTCAAAGGAAGAAAACCTTATTCATCATGCCCTATGCAACTTAGTCTGACAAAGATATCAGATACCGAAGTTCCTAAATAATGTGCTGAACAGACAATCTCTTTAATACCACGTAGAATAAACTTACAGAATAAGATATCCAAACCACACTATCAGCCAGTTAATTCTGAGTTCTTCTGGGCAGCCTGATAACTAGACTTTTTTATTTTGCTGTAACTTCTCGGTAGTAAGAAGAAAAGAAAGCAGCTCAACAATTTCAAAGCTGAAGGTAGAGGTGAAAACTGCTTTTTATTGTCAGAAACAGCTATACAGACCACTGTTACATATGTACAGTATAAAGGAATAAAGGACAGAGGATGAGTCTAGGCTGCTTGGGTCACCGGTAAGCATCTCTCGTGTTCACATTCAAAAATCACAAGTCCCTAGGTGTCTGATTTGCCAAACAAGCCATGCTCTCTTGTTTTACTTTTTCCTGCTCTGATCATTCTTCAAGCTTTTCTTTGTGTTTCTTATTACTGAGTTCCTATTTCTTGGTAATGAGTCAGACACAGAAAAGTCTTAGCTGTGCTCTGCTTGAACACTTGCCTATCATCACTAAATATCCCTTGACTGATAAAAGATTACATTTGCGCTGCCTGCCCTTACATAGAATTGATGGTATGCATCAACCAGACTATCAACTAAAAGTATCATCTTCGCCTAACAAATGTTTTTCAAGCTGGTAATTCTTGTTAGTCGTCACTAAATTTATCATACTGTCTTACATTATTAATTGTCTTGTGATAGACCTTACTTCAGTTCTTTGCGTGTTTGTACACTCTCCATGTCTGATTTCTCATCATCTGCACTGCTTCAAATGATGATGTATGCTTAGTTTTATTAGCACATTCTTATGGCAAAGTCATTAAAGCAGATATCAGCTATGTTTGATCCCAAGACTGTGTCGTGGTTTAACCCTGGCTGGCAACCAAGCACCACGCAGCCGCTTGCTCACTCCCCCTCACCCAGAGAGATGGGGAAGAGAATCAGAAAGGAACATAAAACTCAAGGGTTGAGATAAGAACAATTTAATAGGAAAAGCAAAAGCTATGCATGCAAGCAAAGCAAGGAATTCATTCACTACTTCCCATGGGCAGGCAGGTGCTCAGCCATCCCCAGGGAAGCAGGGTCCATCATGTGTAACAGTCACTCGGGAAGACAAATGCCATAATGCCAAATGTGCCCACCTTCCTCCTTCTTCCCCCGGTTTATATACTCAGCATGACGTCATATGGCATGGAATATCCCTTTGGCTAGTTTGGGTCACCTGTCCTGGCTGTGTCCCCTCCCAGTCTCTTGTGCCCTTCCAGCATTCTGGCTGGCAAGGCCCAAGAAACCGAAAAATCCTTGACTTAGTATAAACATTACCAAGCAACAACTAAAAACATCAGTGTGGTTATCAACATTGTTCTCACATCAGAGCCAAAGCACAGCACTTTACTAGCTACTAAGAAGAAATTAACTCCATCCCAGCTGAAACCAGGACAATTGTTTTTGAGAAAAAAACCACAAGTCACCTCTTTCTATTCCTGAACCTCTTATCATTTCCTCTTTAATCAGTTCATAGTTGACCTTTCAATTTGTACTACTCTAATCCAGTTTAACAAGTAGTCTATTAGACAACATCAATTTCCTATGCTTCACTGAAAATATAATAGATATTTTTCAATTTCTTTGTCTAGAAAATCAATTATTTTAACAAGAAAAAGCTATCATGTCAATCTGTCATGTTCTTCTGCATTGCATTTCCCCCCCTTTCTATAAATCTCAATATTTTTAATTATTCTTTCCCATAAAATCTGCTAGTTTTTCATATGGCTGAGGATAGGTTAGCAGGTTAGTGCCTATCTCAATTACTTCCAACTGCTCTTTGTAAATATTTTTTATACATGCAGTTCTCAAATCATGCTTTTATATCCTCAGCATGATATTGACATAAATTTATAATTAGTGTACAGCTTATTTCAGTATTATGCAATAGTGTGTATCTGTTTTACAATTTGCACTTGAGATTTAGTTTACCTTGGGTGTAGTAATTCAGATTATAATTTTCTTCTTAACATATTTGTCTCAATTATACAAGCGCTGTGTCCGCATACTCTTTTTCAGTAAAAGATGAGGTATTTCTTTAAGATTTAAACCATATAATTTCTTTTTTCTAGCTTCTTTGCTACATATAGCTAAAATTCTTTATTAATCATGCTCATATTCTTTGCAAGGTTGGACTCAGCTTGATATTTGACAGCTTGCATTTTATCTTTATTATATTTGACTCCGATTTGTAGGACTTTCTTGGTGTTAATTTTTCTTTTTCCATTCATTGTAGATGCTGAGTTTACACATAGTATCCGTGTTGAAGTTGATGTTTATCCAATGCAGGGTGTATCCCTTCTCTGCTTTGCTCCCCATTCATGGCTTGCAAATTTGCAGATAATTTTATTCACTTTTGGTTAAAGATATTTGAAGCTTCCAGTAAATAAGTCTTTGTCTTTGTTTTACTAAATGGTTTTTTTGACTTTTCAAAGCTTGCTGATTTGAAATAAGAAAGAGAGAGAACAGGTAATATATTCACTGATGAAAAAACCAGAAATTTAAAACCAAGAGATCGTTTCAAACAGTGTGAATGTCCATGCCAGTGCAAATCCAATAGCACTGAAGATGAACTTAGGGCTTAGTTAAACTTTGCTTTTAACTTCATGTATGTAAGGCTTTTTGTCTGTTGCTCTTAGAACAGTTGAACAGTTTGCAAAATTAATTGATTGAGAACTATAAACTACTGCAAGGTATCAATTTACAGATGGATAAACAAACACTCAGGTTAAGTGACTCATCTAAAGTTCATCAGTTGTGGAAGTGCAACTTCACACTCCTGAGTGACAGTCCTGCAGATTATACTGCCTTCCCAACCCATTTAATGTTGCCTATGCAAACTGTAGGTATGAAGGCAAGTTTGCATGCAGCTTTGCTACTACACACCTCTACCTATCTTGTGTTTAAACTTACCTGTTCCAAGTGGACCCTGATCAACAATTATTATCACAACAATAGCCTGAACTTTCAACAAAGACCTTTGCAATGTCAACAAAGAGAGCTCCATGGTGACTGAAAATCAATAGGGCAGAGAGAAGAATAAAAATTATTTTTGTAATGACTCCTTTTGAAATGAGTATTTGAGTTGCATGAGGACTCATGACTCAAACAGTGTTGCATGGTCTTATGAATAGTAATGAAATCAAATCCTAAACAGAGGTATTAGATTTTAATTGAGCTATTCTTTAAAAGATTTTTTTTTTCAGTGTCAAGGTCATATTCTCACAGATAAGAAGTTTATTATACAAGAGGAACAGTGATAATAGGCACTGGAGACACATTGAGTACATGTGGCATGCTACATGAAAAAAGAGAGAAAATATACTAAAAGCAATAATTGAAGTATACACAGAAGACATTCCCATTGATAAGTAGTTTAAATTATTAAAGCATATAAGAGGTTATTAAGTAGAGGGTGTATAAATTACTTTTTTGCTGAATATAATATGTTAAATTCCAAAACTACTTCTTTTAAAATGAAGTTTAAACGCAAGTCAATTTTTAAATACTTTTTGAAATTTCATTTAAGATGGATATGTCATTACAAATGTCATCCTGATGCATTTGTGATCAGGTTACCTATAGAAAATTTTCATTGTCTTTAACTGTGAGTTTGAATAGCACCGCTTTGAGCTGAACAGGCATCTTGGCTCTGAGGACTTCCCAAGGCTTCCCTAGACTCAGCAAAGCCGTTAAGTGTGAGATAAACTTTAAATATATTAGTAATACCATCTTCCTTATGCAGGGTTTAATCATTTACTACTGAAGTCAGTGAGATTTAAACAAGTGCATAAATGCTTTAGTATAACAGCTCCTTTGTTTTCCTGTTTGTCTGCATTATATCATACTGGGATTCATGCTGGTTTATATTGCCACATGGAGTACCTGGCACTTACTGTCTGCCTTCCCCAAAATGTGTGCCCCATATAGGCAATATTTCTGATATTATTTCTATTGCCTTTTTAGGTTTCAAAGCACAACCTTTTTTCAGTGTTGTTTTTCATTAGCTGATATAGTTCAGGAGAGTCCTTTCCACAGGGAAAAGGAAAAGGCATATAGGTCTGTGGCAAGGAGTTGCCACTTAAGCTATGGGCTTTGCAGAAAAGTGCACAAAAATGGGTTCTCCATGTTAAACTGGCTATGTCAAAAGAGCAGATACGTTTTCCTGAAATGGAGTCCAGTTTTAAGGCCTTCTCCAGAACCTTTCACCTGAATGCACACCAAACCATCTGCTTTCTGATTTGTAACTTCACAGATAATGTTTTTTAAAAAAAATGTGAGTTTCACAGTACTTTCTGATTCATTGGCATAACTTCCATTGCAGAGAGGGTGCCATTGTCCTTTTCTCTCATTTAACCTTCCAGTAATCATATTTTGTTTGTTTCAGCCATAAGCAGTACTAATAATTATAACACAATGAAAGGAACAGATAATATTCATGGAACAAAATTAGAAAATATTCATGTGCTCATATGGCACACCGAAATTACCATCCCATTAGCTGTTAGATTTCCATTAGTAAAAATTGGAGTCAATTTACTCCTGATAAGTCCATGCAAACAACCTAACTTCTATAATAGCTTATCCATAATTTTCTAGTCAGGAATCATTTCAAGCACAGCAACAGAGTATTACGTAAAAAACCTGTGTCAAGATTTCACTTCTTGCAGGCTCACATCTTTACTGTTGACATATATTGGTAATCATAATTGACATCAGCATTTGCAGAAAAACAGCTCTTATCTCATTGTTTGTCTCATTCCCACTACTCGCAGCATTTCTGCATGCATCTTCTGCAGTTGTTTTAGTTCAGTATTAGATTTGGAACTGTCTCTACATCAGTTCTTCATTAAAAGTTATTTATCCATACAGGCACTTAAGCTAAGCAACCAGATATATTTCTGTCATTCAAGTAAAAATCTTTTCCACTGAATTCTGGGATTTTCTCCAGTATTTTTCTGGAAGTATCAGAAAAAAGCATGTTATACATTCAGAATAGTTTTTCCTCTTATATCTCACATTTAAGAGATTTTTTTTTTTTTTATGTGCAGATTGAATTAATTCCTATATACACAGAATCTAATTCCAAAGATACAAATCTGATGACCTTTCTTTCTCACATACCAGAAATGTTAGCTATTTTGGTTATGTAAGGAATCCAAGCATTGATTCAAATTCTCTTAGTGGAGTACTGTAGGATCAACTTTCCTTTTTTCTTCCCCGACCCACCCCCCACCCCCATTTTCCTTAAATACATCACTTCCTTCTTGAAATTCTGAAAAGTTCATTAAATTCTCAAAACAATATAAATATTGTCACAGCATGCTGAAGACCCTAGTTACTTATGCAAGAAGCTCTTATCTATTGCTTCATAGCTGTGTAGAATTTCTCTGAACCATGAGACAAGGGATATCTCCCAAGAGCTCCTCCAAATATCATGGGATTCTAGGTCACAGTCAGAAGGATTCTCATGGACATGGTCCCCATTGCTCTGAACATATCTGGTATTTATTTCATATCAAATTTTTTGTTTACCTTTTTCCAGTAAACACTCTACCTGCAGATGTATTCACCTAGCCATAAGCAGTAAATTATCTTTTTTTACCTCTCATAGTCTGTTGCAGCATATTCAACTTTCACAGGAATGAGGAAACCTTACAACAGTTTTACAGTTACGTATTCAGTATTTGCTTTAAAATTAACTAGAATTTCTAGTGGTTTTGATGTACTGATATCTGAAATGCCACTGTTTCCACTGAGCTTCAGAATGAATATATGTCCACAATGCCTTATATACTATGTGGTCTAAGGATTAATTTTGAGCAAATACTAATTATTAAATGTGATTTATTTTTTCCTTTCTCTTAATCTGGGACACTTGGATATTTGGATATTGATGAAAGTTTTTTGTATGTTTACTAGTTCGAAAAGAACAGTTGTTTCTCTGCAAAGTTATACATTCATGACTAATTTTCCACCTTCTTTTATGCTTATCAGTATGGTATGTTTAAGAACACTGGTGTTTGGATATACAGAATTTATACGAACTGTACCATAACCAGTTTTTAAAGCATGAAGACTTTAAAACCTGAAATGGTCTATGCAGCAGAGGAAACATGACTGAAAACATTTCTGCTTATACTAACCCCCAGACAAATCGTGATGTTGAGTAAGGATCTGCTCATCTGGATAAGGTATTCAGCATTGTATCTAGGCAGATGGTAGACCAATAACACATATTTCACTGAAAGGTCTAAGAAGTAGTGAAATATTCATCTAATGGAGATTATGTCCCTACATATGTTTTCCTCTAAGACTGAGCAGTTGAAGACCAGCATAAAAGGCTAGATAGAGCAAGATTTGTATCTTTTCATTTTATTTTTTTTTCTAAATTCATTAAAGTTATGGTAGATGCATGAAGAACTTTAACCGATTTGGTCTTCAGGAGACATCATAATTTGCATTTGATCTTTAAACCCAAACAAATTAAACCATGGAATAGGATTAGATGCATAGTAATATTCATAATTTTTTAAAAACATCTGATTTTTCTGCTGAGCACAGTGTTTCCTTCCTGTATTCCAAAAAAGTAATATATTTTCCAAGGTGTATTAAAAGAATCACTTGGACTATTTGGGCAGCTATCTCCTTTTTTTCTACAGTTATTAAAATTAAAGAGGTTGCTTTCAATAAGTTTCAGGTGTGCTAAAGAGGAAATATTTCTAAGGAGTAATTCTCTCACTTTTAATGGTGTTTTCATGCATTCATTTTTAAGAAGTTATTATAGCACAGCAGGTTATCTGGTTCCTAATTGCTCCCTGTAGCATCCAGAGAGTGACAGTCTCTTCCAGAGAATGGTGCAGGTTAGGAACATAAACTATGTGCATGTGAAAGGTTACACAACTGCACGAGCTCAGAGTTTGCCCTGTATGCCAGTAGCCAAACCCCTAGAAGCAGGGGAAGAGGTTGCAGACCTACTGGTGCACTCAGAGCCCCAACAGCACCTCCCTGTGATAGCCACTGAGTTTGGAAAGGCTGCACCTGGTGCTGAACCCTCATGGTTTCAGTGCTACAGGTATAAGATCATAGAATCATAGAGGGGTTTGGGTTGGAAGGCATCTTAATGATCATTTAGTTCAACCCCCCCTACCATGGGTGGGTACACCTTCCACTGGACCAGGTTGCTTTAAGCCCCATCAAACCTGGCCTTGAACACTTCCAGGGATGGGGCATCCACAGCTTCTCTGGGCAGCCTGTGCCAGTGTCTCACCAACCTCCTAGTAAAGAATTTCTTCCTAACGCCTAATCTAAGTCTACCGTCTTTCAGTTTAAAGCCATTCCCCTTTTTCCTACCACTACATGCCCTTGTAAAAAGTCCCTCTCCAGCTTTCTTGCAGGCCTCCTTTAGGAACTGGAAGGGTGCTACAAGGTCTGTCCAGAGCCTTCTTTTCTGCTGGCTCAACCCCAACTCACTGTGCCTGTCTTCATAGGAGAGGTGCTCCAGCCCTCTGATCATCCTCGTGGTCCTCCTCCGGACTCACTCCAACAGGTCCATGTCCTTTATATGTTAGGGTTCCCAGAGCTGAATGCCATACTCCAGATGAGGTCTCATGAGGGAGGAATAGAGGGACAGAACCCTCAACTTGCTGGTCCTGTTTCTTTTAATGCAACCCAGGATACGGTTGGCTTTCTGGGCTGCAAATGCATGTTGCTGGCTCATGTTGAGCTTCTCATCAACCAACAACCCCAAGTCCTTCTCTGTGCTTGGGATTGCCCTGACCCACATGCGGGACCTTGCACTTGGCCTTGTTGAACTTCATGAGGTTCACAAGGGCCCACCTCTCAAGCCCGTCAAGGTCTCTCTGGGTGGCTTCCCTAACCTCCAGTGTGTCAGCTGCACCACACAGCTTGAAGGTATAATGAGACACATTGCAAAAATCAAATGAAAGATGCTTTGCTTCCTACATACCTTTGAAGTCAGAGGTAATTTGTGCTCATATGCACATACAATGAAGTCTTGTGTATATGATGGGCTGAGATTTTGCCTACATGCTTTTTACGTTTCCTGTCGTCTGTTGAAGAATTGCAGGCAAATTAACCCTCAGTCAACATGACTGACAATATGTAAATTTTACTTTGTTCTCAATGACAGAAAAAATAGCCTACAAATCATTCATTCCCTTCATTTTTGTCTTTTTCCTTTAAAGCTGTTGTCCATACAGATGGTAGTCTTCATTTATTTGTTTGTTACAAACACATGTCAGATGAACCTATAGCAAAGGGGTATGTGAGAGCTCTTAGTGGCAAGCAGTCAATGCTTGGTTTGTGTGATTGATTAACTACTCCAGGATTTTCAGAAACCATCAGGACTTAATACTTAACCACCAGAAATGGGAATGAGTTTTGAAAGTAACCAAGATGAGCATAGGAAAAGAATGATAAATAAAAGGCTTTCTACACCCTTTCATCTCTGAAAGTAATTCAGGATTTTTAATGTCCAGGCTCACTTAGGGACCAGTTGAAGGCCATTTTTTCCCCAGTTTTCAGCATGCACTTGCTAATGCTATATCCATATCTGTAAAGAAGATTGCATCCTCTGCTATGTTCGTACCATACTAAGAACTGGAGATTCATTTGGGTACCAAGAGGCCATGAGTGTGTTGAAACTGTGGCCCTAAAAGTAGCATTCAGTGGAAATTTACTGAAAGTTCCAGCCAGAACTTGTTTCATTCTCTCACTCCTTGACTGATACAATTTATATAAGGAGGCAGAGATCTCGACTAATGCTGGGGGTTCTCAAGAGCACAGAAGAGATGGAGACTATTACAAGATCATAACCAGGACTATGGAACAGGAAAGCACTGTAAATCTTTCCCTTTTGACTTTTCCTTTTTCCCTTTTCCTTTCTCTTTCCCTTCCTCTTCCTCTTTTTTCTTTACTCTTCTTTCCTTTGATCTTTTTTTAAATGTCTTTTTAATGATATATACAATAGCTTTATCAAAATGTGTGATTCCTTCTCTGAATGAATGAGAAAGAATTTAAATGTCTTTTTAATTTTATATTTTTCTTGGTACATTTATTCAAAGTAATTGCATTAGAATGCACTACATTTTTTAAAACATTCTTGTTCACCAGGTTTCTCCTATATGAACATTTATGAAACAGTATTCGAGGTGCAGCCTCACAAGTGCCGAGTATAGGGGGACAATCACTGCCCTAGTCCTGCTGGCCACACTGTTTCTGACACAAGCCAGGATGCTGTTGGCCTTCTTGGCCACCTGGGCAGACTGCTGGCTCATGCTCAGCTGGCTGTCATCCCCAGGTGCTTTCCCACCAGGCAGCTTTCCAGCCACTCTTCCCCAGGCCTGTAGCACTGTGTGGGATTGTTGTGACCCAAGTGCAATACCTGGCACTGAGCCAGGTGGGATGTCATACCAGCTGGCCTTGGCCCATCGGTCTAGCCTGTCCAGATCCCTCTGCAGAGCCACCTGCCCTCAAGAAGACCAACAATCTTCCCCTCAGACTTGTGTCATCTGCAAACTCACTGAGGGGGCACTCAATTCCCTTTTCTGGATTGTCAATAAAGGTGTTAAACAGAACTGGCCCCAACACTGAGCCCTGGGGAACACCACTTGTGACTGGCCACCAGCTGGATGTAGCTCCATTCCCCACCACTTGCTGGGCTCAGGCATCCAGTCAGTTTTTTACCTAGTGTCCTGGTTTCAGCTGGGATAGAGTTAATTTTCTTCTTTGTGGCCAGTGCAGTGCTGTGTTTTGAATTTGGTGTGGGAACAGTGTGGTCAGGGACTTTTTGGTTTCTCAGGCCTTGCTTGAAGGAGGGCTGGAGGGGCACAGGCAACTGGGAGGGGACACAGCCAGGACAGCTGACCTGAACTAGCCAAAGGGATATTCCGTACCATAGGACATCACGCTTGCTATATAAACTGGGGGGTTGGCCAGGGCCTGCCGATCATTGCTCGGGGACTGTCTGGGTGTCAGTCAGTGGGTGGTGAGCAGTTGTATTCCTCATGACTAGTTTTCTTTTCTCCCTTCCCTTTGGAGTTCATTCCTCCACCCTTCTCCCTCCTTTTCATTATAACTGTTATTCTTACTATTGTTATTTTTATTTTGCTTTTATTTCAGTTATTAAATTGTTCTTATCTCACCCTTGAGTTTTACTTCCGATTCTTCTGCCCACCCCCCTGGGTGAGAGGGGAGTGAGCAAGCTGCTGCGTGGCACTTAATTACCAGCTGGGGTTAAACCATGACACCCAGCGAAGAGTACACCCACCCAAGCCATGAGCAGCCAGTTTCTCCAGGAGTCTGCTGTGGGAGACAGTGTCAAAGGCTTTACTAAAGACCAGGCAGACAACAGCCATCCTTTCCCTCATCTACTAGGCAGGTCACCTTGTCATAGAAGGAGATCAGGTTAGTCAAGCAGGACCTGCCTTTCATAAGCCCATGCTGGCTGGGCCTGATCACCCGGCTGTCCTGTACATGCCACATGATGGCACTCAAGATAGTCTGCTCCATAACCTTCCCTGGCACTGAGGCCAAATTGGCAGACCTGTAGTTCCCTGAATCCTCTTTCTGGCCCTTCTTGTAGATGGGCATCACATTTGTTAACCTCCAGTCAACTGGGACCTCCCTGTTAGCCAGGACTCCTGATAAATGAAAGTAGCTCAGTGAGCGCTTCTGCCAGCTTCCTCAGTGCGCTTTGGTGCATCCCATCCATCCCCATAGACTTGTGTGTGTCTAAGTGGTGTAGTAGGTCACTAAACAATTTCACCTTAGATTTTGGGGGCTTCATCCTGCTCCTTGTCCCTGTCTTCCAGCTCAGGGGGCTGGGTACCTACAGAACAACTGGCCTTAGTATTTAAGACTGAGGCAAAGAAGTCATTAAGTACCTCAGCCTTTTCCTCATCCTTTGTCATTATGTTTCCCCCTGTTTACAATAAAGGATGGAGATTCTCCTTAGCCCTCCTTTTCTTGCTAATTTATTTATAGAAACATTTTTTATTGTCTTTTATGGTGGTAGCCAGATGAAGTTCTAGCTGGGCTTTGGCCCTTCTAATTTTCTCTGTGCCCAACCTCATGACACGCTTGTGGCCCCCCAGAGCTGCCTGCCCCTTCTTCCAGCGGTGGAAACTCTCCTTTTCCCCGAGTTCCAGCCCAAGCTCCCTGCTCAGCCAGGCCGACCTCCTCCCCTGCTGCTGGCCCATGGTGACGGGCTGCTCCCATGCCGTTCAGAATTCCTTCCTGAGGAATGCCCGGCCTGCCTGGAGCCCTGGGCCCTCCAGGGCTGCCTCCCCAGGGGCTCTGTCAGCCAGGCCCCTGAACAGGCCAGCGTCGGCCCCCTGGAAGCCCAAGGCAGCCGTTCTGCTGAGCCCCCTCCTCACTGCTCTGAGCCTCAAAACCTTTTTGATTTCGTGACGGCTGTGCCCAGGACGGCCTCCAGCCACCACATCACCCACCCGCCCGTCCCTGCTGGCAAACAGCAGGCTCAGCGGGCACCTTCCCTAGCTGGCTCCCTCACCAGCTGGGTCAGGGAGCTGCCATCTTCCACACACTCCAGGAACCTCCCAGGCTGCTTCCTCTCCGCTGTGTTCTATCTCCAGCGGACATCTAGTAGTTTGAGGTTCCCCATGAGAACAAGGGCTGGTGATTGTGAAACTTCTTCCAGCTGCTCATAGAATATTTTGTCTGCCTCTTCATCCTGGTTGGGTGGTCTATAACAGATTCCCACCAGGATAACTGCCTTGTTGGCCCTCCCTCTGATTCTTACCCATAAACACTCATCCTTCCTGTCACCATCATTCAGCTTTAGAAAATCAAAACTGTTGCTGACATACAGGGCTACCCCACTGCCTCTCCTTCCTTGTCTATCCCTTCTGAAGAGTTTATAACCATCCATTGCAGAGCTGCAATCTCTTTTGCCTTTTCATTCAGTGACATAAGAACAGGGAATTTGGCTTAAATGCTCTTTCTTTTTCCTGGCTGAGTTCAGGTACACAGATGAATAAACAGGTTGATCTCAGTTTTTAAGAAGTACCACATGGTGAACATCCATGTTCATGCTGATGGTTGTTTTGCATATTGTCCTTTACTTCCTCCACAACAGCTGCTCATTTTCCTGCAGGCTTTATGGAGAAAGTCATACTTGCTATTTCTCTGCCAAATCTTCCTTCCTTCTTCCAATTCTCAGCCCACAGAAAGCTTTTATAAAGGTCACGCAGGCACATGTGTTATCAATGTTTGTGTGAATACACACTTGTATGCATATTCATGCCACTTTACCATTTGACAAATGTTCCAACAAACAGAATTTCTCTCATATGAGTGCTTTAAAGCAAATAAACAGGGTCATAACTACCATGGAAATATTTTGCTTGCATTTGGGGGAAAAACTTATAGGTATGATAGCATTTTGCTGAGCAACAATCAATATAAATAAATTTGTCACATGATGAAAACTGAAGGCAATGAGCAAATCAAGTCTATGAAGTTATACCAGCATATAGACCAGCCAGACATCCTTAGGAGAAATTACTGAGCATGTACTGTGTTCAGACTCACCTCAAGAGGAGCATAATTTTCCTGTACAGCAGCTCAGATACTTCAAGCCTGTAGCACTTCAGTTACTTCAGAACTAAATCTGCAACAAAATGTCATAAATCAAACTCCTTTTAAAAATTGATCTCTTGACACTTTTTCTTGTTTTCATGAGGTCATAAAGAAAGAATATTGCAGAAAATGATGCTTATGGCATATGAAACGTCCATTTCAAATGCAGTGTCTGACAGGAAATGACCAGAAAAAAATGTAGATCAACAGGAGCTAGACAGGAAAAAAAAAGTTAAAAAGACTTTTGTTTTTTTTCTACAAGTGTGTAAGATCCAGCAGAGTTTTAGGTGAGTTCCTCTGTAGGGTCCCATAGCCTTGTATGAACTTCAGACAGAGACACAGTGTGAATCCCTGCAAATTTTGTTAGTTTGCCATACTTTTCCACTTCTAGGACTCAAGGGACAGATACTGAGCACTACTTTCATGGGAAATAGAAGCTAACTAGCATCATACTTCTGCTAGCATAGTCTGGCATATACGATCATCAGATATATTAATTATAATTTTATTAAAAGAAAATTAACAAGCTAAAGACTGAAAGACTAAATATTGATATTAGGAAAACAGTAAGTGTTGCAGAAAAGGAACAAGCTAAAAGCCAGGAGATAGGTTTGACCATTTAGATGTATTGGCAAAGCACAGACCACTGATTTATCTGTTATCTGATTTTCCTCACATCTTTGCCTGTAATAGGTGCTTAGAAGGAAAGCTTGCTCAAGTATTGCCTGGCCTGTTAAGGTTTGAGTCTCATTATGTAAATGTTATGCAGATTTCTAAAGAACCAGATGTAGATACAAAGCAGAGAGAAGGAATACAGTTAAATGACTGCTTTCATATTATGGGACCTAGCATATATACATGTCTGTATGGTGATTTTAAAAGACACAGTGGAAGCCAAACTCTATAAGCTTTCCTTTTCCAAGTATATGGCTACCAATTAGTATGTGACTGAGGATAAATTTCTCTCTTAATTACTAATTTTTTCCCAAAATACCATTCTCATAATTTCATTTTATTTACTGTTATCTTTCTCCTTTGGCTTTTCCCTCCACTCACCATAATCTCATCAGACTCATAATTTTTTATTATGTTTTCTTTTCTAATATGACTAACTCACATTTTCCTTCTGAGAACATATTTAGTACTCATTTATAACCGCAAAATATAAGCCAATCTGTTGTATTTCAACAATTTAAATCAAGGGCAAAAGTGTCTTTACTGTGCTCTCCTCTCAAACAGATTAGAAAACCAACTGTTTCACAAGTTATAGGGTATATTCCTAGCTACATTCTTATAAACACTTTTTACAAGTGAATTCATTACAGAATAAGATAATCAAAGCCTAACTGTCTAAAAGAGAAGCATTTTAAGATTTGGATCTGTTAGATGGATAAGAAAATGAAACAAAAGCTTCCATTTCAGCACAATGGGCCAAGAAAGGAAAAATGTTCCTCGTAAATCAGGAAGCCCATGTTACACTAACCTGGTGGCATGTTACAGGTGCCTACTGTTATTTCAGCAAAATAATAACATGACGCAAAAGTCAGTTCTGATGGCATAAGTCTATGTAGGTGCCAAATAATGGAGATAGTAATATCCTTTTACAGTAATTTGTCTATGTTGCAAGAAGCAACACGTTAGCTGTCTTTAAAAAAAGAGGAAACATCCAAGTATAGCTTTTATCCCTCTCTCTCTCAAAACTAAATAAGAGTTAAATAACCTGCTGGACTGCATGAAAATCTTTGAAACCAAAACTTTTTGGAGAGAGATCTGCCTATTTTTGTCAGTATTCTTTTCCCCCTTTTTATTGCACACAATATTTGCATGCTTCTTTCCCCAGGGAAAGTCTTCACCTTGGGTTTGTGACAGCATTGGAATCTCATAGCTATCAAGGCTGAAGTCACCAACAGGAACAGCATTCCTAGTAATTAGTAAGCTGTTCGTGGTGTTGTAAGGGCAGGAAAGAGATATCTAAAGAAAACAACATTCACAGTCAGTACTGCTAATAATATTTACAAGGAAGATAAATTCTCCCAAAATATACAGAATTAGATTCACAAATCAGAATATGATTTTCTATAAAATGGCAGTTGCATTTTTAGGACAAGGTGGAAAAACAGTTAAATGAGTGCTAAAATTAAGCCAGTTTCTTGAGTACGTGCTTTTTGTAAGCATATGCTTAATTTGAGTTTCTTTATGTTAGTTCTACTGATTTCTGAGCACCTTAAATGAGATGTCAAGCTCCTTTGACTGACACTGAAAGAAACTGATATTTGGAGTAGCTGTGCTGATGGATGAAGAAATAATCAAAGGGAACAAATTTTTGTGCTGCCTGTCCACACAGACATGCACCTACTGAGCACGTTTTAACACACTGCACAGCCTAAACTCCATGTTTTAAGGTAATCTGTGATTACAGTCGTAGGAAACAGTCAATGTAATGTGAATTATTGTGTGACTATGAAAAGATTGTTTAAACCTGTCTTTTCATAAGTATCAGTAAGTTGTGAATGATGCGTACAGGACCCGTAGAATCCATAACATGCTCTTTTTGTTCTAGTTTCCAAGTAAGTGTTAAAGGTAGGGCATCTGGCAATTTTTATGTCTAGATTTTATTGGTCCAATGTTTTGTACGTGTGGATGTTCTCTTGTAGTTTAACCAAAAGAGAGAGAGCAGGGCAGCGTATCAGAACAATCAGAAATTCCTCTGCATAAACTGAAGGGTTAGCAGCCCTTTGAAGTTAAGAACTTACCTCAATGAAACAATGATAATGCAAACTTTTTCAGGGTATAGTTGTTCCTTGTTAACATACCTGCCACCCACATAGAAGCAGCTTGAACTGAACTGCTAGACCTTTTCTGCTGGGACCATATTTGTCATTATGGAAGTTGTTATCAAACTGAAGGACTTCCAACTCTCAGTTCTGTTCAACATGCACATATTGTATGTCCCCATTGTTTATTCAGACCAGGATTCCTGGTTCATAGGTTTCTTAGAAGAAACAACTTATTGCTGAGAACAGGGCTTTTCTATTCATGTGGAATTTTTCAGTACTACCCTTAAATAAAAGTGTGTGTATTTTTTCAGTGGTGTAATATTTGTTCATGTAGTGAAGAATGTGATTCTAGCAAGTACGCAAGGGGAGTAAAGCACCTGAATGCATAGGAAATATAAACTCTAATAATGAATAAGCAGAACTTAACTTACTTTTGCAATCATTATGGTCCACTTACTAGAATGTTTTCTAGTCACAATAAAATATATGTTTTCTGAAGGGAAGAAATACTGTGTTTTGTGTAATCTGAAAACCACTGTGTAGCATATTATTTTTCTAGTTGTCAATTCTCAGCATCTGTTATACAGCTTAAGGATCATCACAATACATACCTAAAGCCATACTCTTTGTCAGAAAGGAAAACAAGCTAAATTTTTTGTTCTCTTATGCTATGTTATTATTAAAATACATTTAGCTTAGGTCAAATGCTATTCAACAAATGCAAGTCAGTGATTTTGCTGCTTTGTCATATAATTTATTCACCTCATTCTTGTAGTATTCAGACACCATGAACAGAATACATTATTCAACAAATACCAACAATTACTCCTTGAATAATTTAGTTGATTAATATTTTATTCTTGTGTTAGGACCAGCTCCATGTGAGGGAACTAATACTTGTGCACAGCCTTTATTCTGCTGGACTTTTATGAAAAGTTGATGTAAACCCAACAGCTGATATAGAAATTCTTTTGTAGCTTTGGGATACAGAGGGAAGTAAAATGCATTCTGATGCATTCTGAATCTTGTAGAAAAAAGATGTGCTTGGATATCTAGGTATTATTTAATTTCTGCCTGGGTTTGATTGTAGTAAGCAATGAATAAACACAAAGTACAGAATGACTAACATCAAATGGGTGACTGTTAAATATGGCAGGTAACTGAAGGAGAAACAGGAATAATAATGCCACCCATTTGAAAAAGAAAAACAGAATAACTGAGGGGAAAAAAACCTGAAACAAGAATTCAAGAAACCTTAAAATTTCAGGACTTAATGGAGTTAAATTTTTGGGTTTCTTTCTAAACAAAATACATAAATATCTCTATGATTTGCCTGCAGCTACATCTTCATCTATCAAGTCAAAATGTTCTGTGTGAGATTTTCTTCTTGCCTTTCTCCAGATAGGGAGAGACTCATTTCAGGAGTCAGATAATTCATATGTACTCAGTACAAGAGCCTTCTCCATGTCTGGCAAAAGGTTTGCTAGATATAGATGAGCAGCCTGATCTATGACTGGCTGATGTATTTGCCTGTCCCAGTCCAGACTAGACATTGTGTGCTACACAACAGCAGGAGCACGTGTGCTTTTTAATAGGATCTCTCTAACAGTGCATCCTCACTGGAAACATTCCCAGCTGTGAGGATCTGACACATCTGGGAGCATGCCACCCAGAGAACAGGACATATATAAAAATGGCAGTCATATAATCAAATATGTCAGATGCCTGTCGAAAGGATTGCTCAGTGGTATATGACCCACTGGGAGAGTCTCACGTACTGGGTCTCTATGACAGTAAAATGCTTGCACACAAGAAATCTGCAAATAAATTAACCTGGAAATTAAAACAGAATTTTGTGAATCCCAGTCCTAAGGCTTCATCACAAAATCAATCTTTTTTTCCATGTCCTAGCATATGAATTTGCTATGTTCTTGCAGCCCATACTATATACCTCTGGCTTGGTATCTACTGACGGATACTTTATCAGGTACCTTCCTTGAGAGTGCAGTGACTGTTGCCTTAAAATGTTCACTAAATGTAGACCTTCATCAAGGTGAGGCTGTCTTCTGTTTAGATAAAATGATTATAAGTGTTTGCTTTTGAGATTGTAATATCCTCTGTATCAGTTCTCCTGCAAGTACATAATTAACCTGTCAGCCCACCCTGCAGTAATAAGTGTGATAGACGGGAAATATATTAGGAAAGAACCCATGTGTGATATGCTTGCAAGCCTTACTTTATCCTTCAACCATTTTTCCTTTTAATTAGCACTCAGGTAATGGCAGACCTTAATGAATTAGCATATAACTATTATCAGTATATATTATTTTTTGTTCTGGACTGCTAATTCAAATAAGATGTAACAGATCTGCTCTGGGCATTTTGGAAAAGGAAACAGCTTAAAATAAAATGGACATATACTTTGAAAAGTCCAGGACTTCCAGTATTTGCAAAGCCTTTCTTGATAGATGAGATGTATCCTGAACTACTAAATAAAAAATCCTGAAGGAGAAAAAAGAACCTGGCAAAAATATTGTCTCAAAAATGTTAACATCAGGAAAAGAAAGTGCTTATGAATCACATGGAAAATACACAAAAAATCTAGCTTTGAAATTAGACACTATCACAACTACTGGAGGGCAAAACAGATATTTGGTGGAATTGATGGTCTGCAGGTATTTGACTGATGTGAGAGTTTGTTTGTACCTGCTGCTTTTGTATGCACTTCACCATTCAATGTCAAATGAATGTACTCATTTATCTGAGTATCTTTCCACTAGATAAAATTTTAGAGGGTTCATTTTGGAGTATCCCTTTTAAGATTCAAGTAATAGAAGTAGAAGCAAAGGTGGGGGTGGTAGTAGCTATATCTTTGACATCTTAGAGACTAACTCTCTCCCCTTATAAGATTAGTGGAAACAATAAAAACAGCCAACTAAACAAAAAAACTATTCAGAGGCTATAAAACCAGTCTTATGATGTGAAGCTTAAAGCGCTCAATTTATTGAATATAAAGGTTGAGAGGTGTCTTGATCACTGTGTATAGGTACTGACACAAGAAAACAAATACTTGATACTGGAGGTCTTTCAGTCTTGGAGACAAAGACCTAACAAGATCAAAGGGCTTGAAATTTAAGCTAGAAAAATTCAACCTTGAAATAGCACAACTGCATTTTCCTAGCAGTAAGGGTAATTAAACATTGGACAACTCACTAGAGCTTTGAATCCCTACAAGATTAGATGTCTTTCTAAAAAGGGATGCTTTCATCTGATTTCTCAGAAGAAAAAATATGGCCTGAAAAAAACAGACAATCAAACTTAAGGTCATAGTGAGATGTCTATATATGCTATAATATCCAATGTCTTCTAGTGATAACAAATATAGTAGACACCAATTATGAAACACAGGGTCAATTCAAGTGGGTGGAGAGCCACACTAGGATGGCCACACTACCATAGAAATAGTCCAGATAAATATAGACAGTTCTACACAATGCTTTACAACCATATGGATTTCTGTAACGTAAAAAGACTTTGTAAATTTTTCCAGTGAAGGTGGAGAATGTTTCTTCCACTCTGAGATCTACTGGTGGCACCACCAGCTTTACTTTTGGCAAGTCCTACCACTATGACTTGCAGAGCAGTTATTGTAATTCTGGTGAATACATGAAATGGTGGTCGATATCCTGGGCTGTTGCACACAGTCACTTTTTAGTACACAGATGGAATGGCCAGTCTTTGTGAGGCTGTGTTAATTCTTTCATGCCACTCTAGGCTATCCTTTATTCTCTCACCTACATTTCAAAAAAAGGCAAAAAATGTTTAGACTTATTCTCTAATAAAGTATAAAATAAACCACTACTTTTAAATAGAGAAGTTTTAGCAATTTCTGACAATATTTTCTTGATTAAACAAAAGTAAATATACCTCAATACCTTTCTAGAGAATATGTGTTGCATTTTGGAACACTTACTGGGTCTGGATAGAAGTCGTGTTTCTTGGAATGAGAGTTTATGTCCTGTATATATGTGATACTTCATCCTTTGTAAAATTGTGCTCGATAAAGAAGATATACCTGAAACTTTCATCTTTGTCTGTGTAACAGTAATTGCCATCTCTTTCCTCCTCTCCTTTCTAGACTGAATTGCTATCTCTTTCCTCCTCTCCTTTCTAGGCTATAAGTGTAACTAAGCAGTTACACTAAAGTGGGAGGAAACTGATTAATAAGCTTTCCATTCTGCACAGACTGTCAAAACAGATTTTGTTGTCCATTAGGGGAAATACATCATTCACATCACACAGAGACTGGAAACCCGAAGAGAGACTGGAATTCATGGCCAGGTTCCCAGATGGAGCTGAGCAAAGAAGATGCAGTCTAGCCTTTCACGAGTATTCTAAAAATGACCTTTCTAAATCTCAGCTGTATTATTACAGTATAAGAAAAAAAAGGAGTCTGAAAAAGACATAGAAAATGAAAGGATGCTGGACAGCGACTTCTATGAAACCATGCTCCCTCAAGCATTTGTATTGGAGCTACTCTACAACAACAGAAGTTCAGGGAGCTATGAGGACTATATTCTGTTAACTTGAACCAATGTCTCAATCATCTTATCAAAGGGTTTAGCTGGGAGAAGAACAATGGGCAAGAGAGGAGCAGCTCATGTACATCTGTCACAATTAAAAAATGTTTGAATTACAGGAGACATGACTTTGGAGTATTCTAATCACAGATACAAGGCAGAGAAGGAAGAAAATAACGGATTATTTTTAGCTATTCCTATTGTTAAAATTTGCATTTGAAATTGCATGAGGGGCAGTCAAGAGTTTGTCTTTTTAAGTCTTTCCCAGATATGACAAGCTACCGCAAATGGATGGATAACTCATGTACCTTCATATGACACCTATTATTTTACACATAATGTTTGTCCTCCAAGGTGATTTTATTTTTCATTTTATTAAACCTTATTAATATTAAAGAGAGAATAGTAAAATACTTTTTTTTTTTTTTCTGGAATGTATAAATGCTATAGCTAATAATTTCCCAACAATTATCATAAAACAGCAGTGACATTTTCAGCTCTTCAAATTATGCAAATTATTGAGTGGGTAAGTACAGTAGCTCTTTTCTTTATTAGAGCACTGCTGTTTAAAGTGGTATTGCATGTCAAGGAGGGCAAGGTGTGAGTAGTTTGATTAGAATTATCCACCCTCCACCCCCATCTCTCTCTGTTTCATGCAACTACGTGGTACAGATACCCACTGTCCTTTATTAAATCACATTTACATTTGTAAATTAATGGAGATGGGATTAAATAAAATATTCCAAAGGAACACAGGCAATCCAGATCTCCATTGTTTTTTATTCCACAGTACCACCATTCTTTGTACGAGTGGGGATCCTCTTATAGCATTAGAAAATTAAAAAAAAAAAAGGTGAAGATTTGCAATATTAAATCTAGACTGGATTTTGAAACTAGTTCATTTTGCTCTTCATAAGCCAAACTCTTTCTCTTGTCATAAAGTTGTATGGTTCTGGAGTTATGCAGGTGAGGAGTGGTAGAGCTGAATGACAAAACCAGAAAGAGTGGACCACAGTCTTCCTGTGCAGTTCAGCTTTGAAATGGTGGAAATTCATTTCCATTCACCTGGAGGTCAATTTCAAAGGTGCCTGATAAAAAGCACATCCACTGTTTTCCACCTTAGTAGACTTAGTGCAATAGATCTTCCCAAATCCCCCAAAGAGGCAATAACTTTCTTCACCCCTTTCCTTTCTGTAGTGCCTTAGCTACCCAGCCTATGAACACTTACAACAAAGCTGCTGCTCTAGACTGCTCCTAGTCATGCTCATCCCATTTGGGTTTCTTCCATGTCTTTTCTGGAGTGTTTGTTTTGAAAGCATCTGCTGTCTGGTACCTCTGTTGATAGCCTGGAGGAATAGTCTAACTCGAGCTCACAGCACAGCATTGGTGCTTCAAGCAGTTGCTGTGGAACTTGGTGCTTAAAGCCCTGGACGTATCACTGTGCCCACAGCATACAGTGCAGCTTTCTTCAGAGATACAAGTGTGAGGAATGAAAGCGGTGCTGGCATGAGGTTGTGCCCAAGGGAACATGCCCTGCCCATTGGCAGCAGTCTTTGGTTCAAGCAGATCCTGTTCCTAGCTTTGGAGTTATCTCTTCATGAACACGTTTGAAGGTATCTCAGTAACATTGACTATGAAGCATAGACATATGTTTACATTGTATACTACCAGAGTTGGCATTTCTATCTTAATGTGTTTATAGGATCCAGTACTATATGTCAACTTCAGAGACCTACAATTAACAGCACCAAACACAAGGAAGTCAAACATGAAAGAAGCCAGTTCATTCTTTAAAAGCTAACTACTGGTTGTTTTTCCTGTCCTTCTAAGCCAGTTAAGTGGAAGCATCACTTCCTTGAACAATCTACATATAAAGGCTGTTAACACTCCCCGGTGCACATCCCTACTCTCTCTGAATGTCTCATTGAGATATTCAGTTCTAATAGCTAAAAGGTCTTACTTCCTTTCCAGCATTTGGAAAGATGGGATTTTTGTACAGTGTTTTAATAGAAGAAATAAAGTGAAATGTACTCTTATCTTTTATTTTCAATTTAGCTTCAGAAATTTAAATTTCTACCATATAATTGAACCAAAATTATCTACAACTTTCCAGTGCTTTTCATTCTGTATACCCATACTGCAAATAGAAATCCAAGGCTATGATCAAGTACAAGTCATCTATTATCAGCAAATAGAATGTTATACTACATTGAAGTATTTTCCTCCATTTTAGCTGCTTTTCCAAATGATTTCATGGTCACAATGGACTTATATACAGTCTGTTTAAGAAAAATGAAGCATCTCTCCTTCCAAATCAATGCTGTATTATTCATTGCCGGTTCACGCAAGCAGAAAGCAAGCTATAACCCAAAAGCTCTTCCTGTAAAAGAAAAAGTATTAGTTCATTCAGGAAAAGTGAATATAAACAGAAAATTAATTTGCAAATTTTAATAGAAACATACAGTATACTTAAAGAGTTTTGGGGTGTTCTTTTTCTTAATTTTTCTTCCTTCCATGTTGAAATTAGATTCTGTAATATAAACCCCAGCCCAAACATTGCTGTGTTTTATTCTTAAGGCAGATTGTGCCTTATTTGCCTGTTTTTTTGTGTGCTTTGTGTTATCACAATAATTTTCTGAAATAGTTGATTTCTGTCTTGCAGCCATCTCCTGCCTGCGCCACCTCCAAACTCTTGACTATAGAACTTGAACTCGATAGTGAGATGCAAAGGCAACATAAGTAACATCTGAAATCCAAAAAAGAGCATCAAGGGAAGTTTATGCAAGGGAATGAAACAGTGGCAAGTCTCAGACACCATCCATACCATAAGTTGCTAAACAGCTTTTGGCATGCTATTGTCTGGGGCCAGGTTAGCACTGTCCCAAGGAGTTCCCGGAGGTGCTCAGGCCATCAGAGCCAAGGAAGGGCAATTCCCATTGGACAGTTGAGACAGCCTCTTGGTTTTGAAGGATGAATGTCTAGTAGGATGTATGTGGCTAAACGGTGCCAGTTGGCTTCAGGGTTCAAAATGTGTTGCCCTCACTATTCAATTTACTGGTATAGGCTGCTGCCTATTTCCAGAAACAGAAATAAAGTCTGTACAGGCTTGCCTTTTTCGTATCACAAGGACACACCACTGCTGTTGATGCCATTTGTGTTACATGTGAAATTGGCAGGATGTAAACAAATAGGAAAACAACGGAATGTATTATCCAGGCTCCACCACTTGAACAGTTGGTTCAAAGTAAAAATTGCACTGTGAATAACAAACTTTTGAAAGTAATGATTTGGAGGCTTGTCCACCCCTTGCAAACTGTCCTTTGAGCCCCAAGCAGAAAGAACTGTCATGTTCTGAAGAATAAAAGCAAAGTGTTTTTTTTTCTTCTATTCAGTCTCCAGAGGTATGCACTCCATGTGCAGTGCAGGCATGAGACACTTGTGCTTTCACCACACCTTGGTGCTGCTTCTTTCTATGTCCATTGGTTGCACTGGAAACAAGGCTATGGTAACCCTCTGTGTAGGCACCACAAAAGACAAGAAAAGTAATGCTGTTGTTAATACTAGACATACTTTAAGGCATTTTAATACAGCTACTAGGCTCTTCAATGAATGGGGGGAGAGTGAGAAAGACCTGAAAACATATCCACCACAAAACATGGGGCTGAGAAAGAAATGTTCAAAAGAAAGTTAGTACGTAAACCTCACACATTAAAAGTAGAATAGGTACTTAACTTTGTGGGCAAGAGGAGGTGAGGGCTGTTAGGAATGTTCTCCACACTTAAGCATCTAACTCAGCTTCCCCCTCTCCCCCAAAAGGCTATGATTGCTCTTTTTTGGCCAATGACAAAAACAGTTATTCCAGAAATATCCTGGTTGAGATCCTATCCGAATGCATTTAAGTTTTTATGCTCTATGTACCAATAGGCAGAAATGCTCTCACACAATTGATTTCTCTTTTGGGGCTGAGATTTTCTGGAGTAAAAAAACAAATGTAAGTGATTCAGGTTTTAAGTTGCCAGATTGCAAGGCGGTTGTGTTCTTTTCAGGAAAGCAGTCCATAGGACTTGGGGTTAAACTTAGATTCAAAGAGTATTTTGCTGAATCAGAGCTATAGTAGCTCTGACAAAGTTGATTGCTCAGTCTATAGAAGTCCAAAACTGATGTAGAAATTTAACACAAGAGCCTATTTTTCTTTTTATTTTTACTTTTGATGTTTAGGGAAAGAAAAAAAAAAGGGGGCGGGGGGAAGGGAAGGAGCTCAGTTGATTGAAATTTGTGCAAGTTGGTCTTAGGAACCTAGACCCTCACTAATCCTCTAGCAGTGAACCTGCTCACCTGCTCTCCAATACTGTCTGCTTCTGTAAGCACTGAAATTTAACCACGCATTAGCCATGCTCTGAAATTTGCTTGCATACACATATGTGCAGAAATACCAGTTTTGGAAATAAACCCACTTAATTCTTGGAGTGGACCTGAGGCTGCACTTGAATTGTAAAGCTGAACAGTGTCAAAGAGCTGGGATGAGCACTTGCATGTAATCAGCCATACTGTGAAATCATGAGGAATTAGGCAGTTTTGATCCAGATGCATAATAACGCTTCAGAGAGCAGACTTTGGAGCATGACTCTGCCTCTTTCTATTGAAAGTAATGTTCCTTCTCT
Organism: Falco peregrinus; assembly: GCF_023634155.1. Lineage (NCBI taxonomy): Eukaryota > Metazoa > Chordata > Aves > Falconiformes > Falconidae > Falco > Falco peregrinus. The sequence goes on from NC_073727.1 coordinate 56,355,400, forward strand.
CAGCTCTTACTTGATGGTCCAAGCACTCTTCTTGGCATGGGAAATGTGGCTGAGCTGAGGGGACTGGAGACCCTCACACTCCTTAGGCAAAAGGGGACAAAGGGGTGATGAATGGGCAATGCTGACAACCTTTGATTTTTTTAAGAGAACCTTCCTGTTAGGGACTATCTCTAGAAGGTAGCTCACATTTCTTGTTATTTCTCTGCACTGTGAGAAGAAAATCTGTGCTTAATTTAAGCAGACTGGATCACTCCATAGCTTTCTTTACTGACTTTATTGGGAATGTAGATTCCTACTGACTCACTGAAGATGAAGCAACACTAGGTTACAGGCACACCAAGGTTTTCCACTCACTGCAGACCATATGGCAAAATTCAATTTCTTTGGAACTGTGTTCCTGTGAACTAACTCTGCTCTTAACCCCACTGATGTTGTGATTGAAACTTGAAAGCTAATCCTCCCTTTTTGCTCCCAAAAGAACAGAAAAAAAAAAAGTATTTCACCAGGTCACCTTTTCACTAAATTCTCTTAGTCTCTTTTAGTTTCTGTCTGTCAGAAGCACATAAACTTCATGTACCAAAAGGGAGGAAAAGTAGAAACTCCCTTCGGCATTTTTCTGAAATGTTTATCTTTTAAAAGCTTCATAGGACCCTGAATGGTCTTGAATTCAATTCACTTCTGACTGGGATGCTATATTACTATTATTTTTAATCAATTCCTCCCCAGACTCAGTGGGCTAGTGATTGAAATCTGAAATCTTTGGACAAAAATGTCTAAAATAATATTAAAGAAAATGTTCATCCCATTTACTGCAAGTCCAGCATCTTTTTCAATGACTTTTTCCTCCATCCTGAGTCCTTTAAGCATCAGGAGACTAAAGTGTTTGTCTTTAAAAATAGTATTACCTTGATATATTATCGACATAGAACATCAAGTTTACAAATTACTGAGCTTTTCTCTTTCTTATGACATCCTGAATGGTTCTAATCCATAGTCATGTTCAGACATGTTATCATTGGTCACACTTTATTCACAGCTTTGCAAACAGTTACAGCCTTTTGTGCAGACATTTGCCTTTGTAATGTGGATATGAAACAGTGCTCAGCTGAAATTACCCCCATACTTGTTGCAATGACATTAACAGTAACCCAACACATTAAGCTGGGGAGAGGTAGATTTTTTCTTTCTAATGATGGAATGCAAAGTGATCTTATGCTTGCTAATGTTGTGCTATTGCAGCTCAGTGGGCTTCAATGAAGATCCTCCTGAACTACTTTGGATAGATTAAATGTAAGTCTCTAAATGTTATATTTACTGAATATCACTCATCCAGCAATCTTAAAGCACTTTAGGAACATTAGTTAAACTCCAGAATCTTTCCTCCCATGGTTTCCCAAGTGGCAAATAAATTGTAATACAACTGGTTTACAGGCATTTAAATCAGCACTCAGGAATATTCCCCAAATTTGTGCAAGATCACATAGCAAATCACCATCAGGGTCAGATACAGAACCAAATGTCTCACCTGCTCTCTTGGGCTCTGGTACTAGACATTATATTCTCGTTTGGAACAATGGGTTTAAACACTTATAGATTATTACTTTTATCTTAAACTCTTTCTTACCTCGACTGGCTGCTGAGTTCTCAGTCGGGCCATTTAACATAAGTGCCTGTTCTAGTTATTCAGTCCATTAAAACAGAAATCAGACTACATTACCCAGAACACACTTAAGCCTCCCACAGCCCTGCTCAGAGAGGTAGCCTGCCAATATTCTCTCTACAGAGTTCCCTACCAAAATCAGCTAGGAGTTCCATGTTAAAATGTATGAATACATATTTTTATACAAACCCAACAGCCAATATCAGAATTATCAGGTAATTTAGTTAGGCAAGCACTTGCTTATGCATATTGAGTTAGATATTACATTATTCAGGGCTAATTCCTGGGATGTTGTTAGCAAGCTGCTTAACTTCTTTCTCTGTCTGCATAGTGATCCGCTGTAAAACCACAGAGTTTCTTTTCTTTGGTTGCAGGACATCCTTGCTATTTGAACTAATCTGGCCATTGGGAGCATAGGTTGCTTTGTGTACATGTGGTTCCTGGACATATGAAGACAATTATTCTACACATTGAGCAAGGTAGGCAATTAGCTAAACTAACGGGGCAGGGGGTGGGGGGATAAATAAAAAACCTTCCCAGGATAACCCTAACACCTGTTTTACTAAAATCCTAAGAAGCTGTTACTTTTTCTCATTGCCACCACTGAAGGAAGTTTGGAGCTGTGAGAGAAGGTAGGTGCTGCTGGGAAGCCATATGTTTAAAGAAGTTAGGTAGGTGGCTCCTCAAGGCAAAGTCACAGTCCTACTTTCCCTGTGGAGGAAGTGGAACCAGCAAAATGATTCTGAAGTATTCTTCCCCAGCTCTTCCTTCCACCAATTCTGCTTCACCTGTGGCCATGACATGAACATGACTCAGTCCCAGCTCTTTGTCCTGAGAGTAGCAAAATTAAATTTTGCCTATACTGTCTTGAACTGAAACCAAGCACACACAGTTTTGCTTTGTAAATACAGCAGTCAGTCAAGGAACATGCATACCTTACTAGTCCACAGTCCTGCAGATATCTGAGTGCCCTGAACACTATTGTATGAAATGTGTGCCTTTGCAAGACCTGAGCTCTATAAGAATAAACATAATCAAATTCAGACAGCATTTGCTTGCCAATTACTGGCAGATTTGCACCATTTATGGTCAGTCCGTTATTACACAGCACTACAAATTGAATTTGTTACAGAAAATGATAGGAAGGAAGGATCTTTGGCTTCAATTTATCCAGAACAAATGGGCAAATGGATAAAATCAAATCTGAATTTGTAGTTACAAGGCAATTTGGCCAAATGTTAGGCTATACTGTCCTATCTGTGGAGCAAAACATGATCCAACCTATCTCAATGCTTTGAGATTATATAATTTGATTATAGCTTCTAGCACTGTGGTGGCACAAGCAATCTGGTGTTAAAGACATTCCTGAATTTTGGTTAAAAATTATTTCTTTTTAGTTCAACTATCTTTGTTGGCTTAGATTACATATTTATGATGTAAAAATGAAAGAAACTGTCTAAAATGGAAGGAAAGGTATCTGTGGTATAACATACTTGCCAATTGCCTTGATTACTGTACAAATGTTCAGCATGTTTTCTTCCTCAGGGAGATTTTATCTTGAAGGACTATGAAAGCAGACAGACAAACATACAAACACACACACACACAAGTTAATCTGTATTTTAAAATAGATAGGAAATAAAAATACCCAGTGAAAAATGTGGTATTTGCAATACAATGCATGCAAATAATGTAATTATGGGAAAGGATGTAGCTTTATCATTTCTCCTCTTTAGACTAAACAGTTCTGGCTTTTTCAGCCTTTTCTTTTTTGAGAGGTGCTCCAGGTGCTTAATTGGCTTCATGGCCCTTTGTTGGACTCTGTCCAGTAGCTCCAAATCTCTCCATGCTCATTAGAGAAGGAGAAATTCACGGGGCAAAAATATTGTTAGGACCTGTGAAAAAGACTATCCCATTGCAAAACTGACGTAGGTCTTCAGATATTTAGTATGGGATTGATCTCATCCAACTTCATGGATAGGATCCTGCTTAAATTAATGACACCTAACTCCATGCTCATGTGGAACAGTCTAAATATGTGCTGGGAGGTGGAATTTGATAGCTTAAATACAGTTGTCTACAGAGATGATCTAGGAGACTCCACCTAGCTCCAGCTGTTACTGGCTTAAGAAGGGTACATTTCCTTTAATTCACTTCTCATATCTGCCAGTCTAGTGTGGATGTCTTGAATTCCTTGGGGTTGCCTCAGATGTAGCTATGTGGCTATCTGAAGCAAGCCCTTGCTCTCCATTAACTGTAATGGGGTTACTGTGTGCCTGTGCAATGTTAAAGGTAGACAATGTAATCTCAGATTGAATCCCCTCACCACTGAAATCAACAGTGAAGATGTCTACATTGAAACTTAAGCTATCCTGCAGTTTTCTTTAACAGTCGTTGGAGAAAATGAGGCCACTCTAGGATGTAATTTGTCTGATACTTCTCATGAAGTGACTCCTGCCTCCTTTAAAAGGAGATTTTCATGTTTTGTAAGAGAAATTCTGTTCTTTATTTCAACACCTGCAGCACTTCAGTGTGCATGTGAGTATCCACTTTACAAAACCATAGCTGACTGACTGTTCTTTCTAGGATTTGTTCATCTGCACATTTCACTAGGGCTTGTAGAAGCACAGCGCCTGCTTCTTGATGCTGCGGTAAGATAAGCTTCTCCATGAGTCCTTCTCAGTGAACTGTAGAAGGCTGTTGCCACCCTCTGGGCACTCACAGGAAAGTGTTTGAAGTAAGGTCAGCTTCCAGCTGTTCAGGTAGGGCATGTCAAAGCAGTGTCAAGGAAGGTCATCCAAAATAATGAAGACAATAGACTGGAAGTCAGCAGCAGTATAACCCAGTTCCAATCAGTATTATCTCTGAGTTGAAAAGCTGTAATGAGAAAAAGGGATTATTAACTTCTGTCTATTACAATGACAGCTCACCTTTTCCCTGTGGATGCATGATATCCACACATGGCATAGCATAGAACAACGTATATTTAGCTAGGTGCTAAGTATAGCATCTTACAACTCATTTTGCCCACATCTTGACTGAAGCATGGGTGAGAGCAGAGTGTTTCCGACTAGACTGAGCACAGTGTAAACTCATTGTTAATTCCTTTGTGCATATTGCTATGATTTACAGCAATTAATAAGTACAAGGATCAGCAAAAAATCCATGGACAGATTAAAGTCCATAATAAAATTGTATAGAATATATTCATTAGAATTCTAAGACTTGTTTCAAAATATTTAATTCTTAAAAGTTTCTGAAGTTGACCCTGAAAATTTTCCTCTCCCCTTGCCTTCTCTTCCTGTGATCAAACATTCTCAGTCATCACAGACTGTGCACATCACATGAATTTTCTCATAACATCTCATATAAAAGACAAAGTCACCTTCCAATTTCAACCTCAGACAAAAACAAAACCAAAAAAATTCCTATTGCTCATTTCCACCAAATTTAACTCTGAAAAGAGAAGCTGACAGAACAGGAAGACCCATCAGAACTCCACTGTAATTCTTTACTTTCTGATATTTTCCAGCTCTGTTCAGCTTTCACTTTCTTTATTCCCTCCATAAAATTTATCGTGCCTTTTTGTAGCTGTCTTGTGCTCTTCTTAGTGGCTTGCTATTTCAGCAGTTGTCCATCTGTGGGAGCAGGAATCCTTGTTACAGACCTGCCAAGAACTTCACCCAGCCTGATATTATGAAGTTTTGTTGAATAGATACAAAGACCTATTATTTAGAAAGATTAATTTAAATCTTATTTACTTGTTTCTGATGGTATCACTTAACACCTTCATGACTTGACATGATGGGATGTGAAGAGGGATACCTACGACCCAAATTTCCAGAAGAGCACAGCTCACAGTTTCGTTTTCAGTTGTAGCCACTGGTCTTCATCACACCTGATTTGAGAGTCCTGCCCATTACCTGACTCTCAAGTTAAGGAAAAGAAAAGGTATAAAAGCACTGTCTGCTTTCCCAGACAAGTATGAAATAGACTTCAGTGCATCATACATCTGACAGGACACTACAGCTTTTGGGTTAGGTGAGGACAGAACCATACTGGACATCAGGATGTATTGTCAAGATTTGTCATTTGTTAACAACTAAAGGGAAGTGCGTTAGATCTGTGGATATATTCAGACATAAAAGGTGGTGGAGATGGATGTGAAGGTTGCCTTTACTTGATTTCCAGTGCTAGCACTGGTGGGAAATGCATTCCAGTATCCTTCATTGTTTTTTCACAAATCCTGATGTGATAGACTGCCAGTGAGTGTTACATGGCACACTCTGCTGTCTCTGTCAGCTGACAATCTGTTTTACTTTCTGTTCTCCTCCCCAACATTCACCATACAAAGAATCATATTTAATACTTATGCTAGTTCTTCACATTATTGTCACATAAAGATTCAAGAGCTGAACGTACTCTGAGAAATTCAGGAAGTGACTGTCTGAGATATTGGTACCCTTGGGAAGATACAGGAAATGCAAAATATGGAAAAAGTATAAACAAATTTGAACTGCTTATTCAAAATTAAGATCATGAAAACTATTCATCTGCTTCCTGACCTCTAAAAGTACCTGAAAGTTCCCTGAGCAAGTTCTTCTGCGCATGTGTCAATGTCTTGGTAGAACCAAGAAACTCATCAGCTATCTCACATGCAAGTCCAGTCAAGTAGGTCCTCCTCTACTTAAGTATCCTAATGTTTTCAAATCTAAGATTAGATTCATCTCAAATAACCTGATTATCTAGAAATTCACCATTTTCTTATTCATGTTATTTCTTTTTACTGTTGATGGAGTCAAGCACCCCTGCAGGCTGTTTCATCTTATGCAGAGACGTCCCTTATGAATCACCCTGTGACAATATATGTCCTCCACTGATTGAAGAGAGAAATTAGAGTGGTGAGTTTAGGAAGCAATTCTGTGCAACATTATGTTTGGCACAATAGTAGTAGCACAAGGCATGTACTTAGGTTCCTATCCTGTACCCTCTACTCCTTTCATATGCACTGAATGAACTGACGTCTTTTTCAAAGTTACGTTTTTAAGTCTATGCTTTAAATCCATATTTCTGACAAACCAAATGTCTTAACAAACCATAGCCTTGGGCTTTGATAACTAACTTGTAAATGTTTCCATAAAATAACTCACTAATGCATGTACTAGCCCACAGATCAGAACATGTGGCAAGGAGTATGGAAGTTCTGGGAACCATATTCTTCTCTAGTGGGTTTACTTCTTATATCTTTACCTCCCAGTGTTCAAAACACAAATGACAAAGTTTCCTGCTGATCTGGAGTGGGGACATTCTCCCAACTCCCCTTGAAAACATTCCACTATAAATAAGGGGTTTATATTATTTTTTAATGGACTAATGATTCTTTCCTGTATAGGAAGGGCAAGATTTCCAGGTGCTGACCAATTTGGAATGGCTTCTTTTCCAGTAAATTGGTATTTGATCTTCCTGTTTGGGCACCTACTTTACTCAAGGGAAATAAAGGTGCCAATTCATGCTCTGTTCTCAGAACCAGGTATGTTTAAGTTAAATATATAAAGAGTAAGATTTACAGTACTGAGACTGTTCTGTGTAGACTTACCTCTGCTTAAAATAGAGTCCATTTGCAATATGCTAATGTGGAGTCAGGTTTTCAAACACCTCTCAAATATCAGCTGAAGGATGAAGAAGGTCTAGATCAGGCCCAGTGTAACTCCCTAGTTTGCAAAGAAAGTTTTGATTTGAATGAATACTAATTATAACTGGGGAAAGATAAGCCATGGATTCAACACGGGGGGAAAAAGGCTAATGCTTTCAAATGTAGCCTGATTAATGAGGCTGTCATAGAACTTATTTATAGGTATGCTGTACAAAGTATCATAATCTCTGGAAATATTTACAGCAAATTAAAGCCATCAGAGTTTAGAAATCATAAAACTTTATTTGATTCAAAAGGATATTTCATACAGGCCAATCAGAGGATCATAGCTGAGGCAGAGGAATTATAAAGAGCAAGTGTTCTCAAGCTTTTCTGGGGTGTGGGTCACATTTCAACCCCTTGACTCCCGCTTTCCTCTCCTACTAAAACATTTCACAACTAGATTATAAGCCCTGTGTAATAACAGCAGTTGCCTCCTTTGAATAGTGGCATTCAGAAACTATTTGGTATAACTTTATCTGTTTTAATGTAAGATAGCAGCTGGAAATGCAGAGGAACCTGTGCTTTGCTAGGAAGTTCTCTATGGACCTCCAGCGAGTGCTCCATGAATCACTGATGGTGCATGGTCTACAGCTGGGAGCTAGTGATTTGAAGAAAGCCCAAGTAAACAGATATACCTTGTAATATATAATGAAGGTCACTAAACATAGAAACCAAAACTTCCTCTTCATCAATGTGCATGGAGCATTTGGTATCTTGAAAGTTAAATAAATATAAAAAAAGGAATATTTGGGATACTACAATAAAATAAAGGAAGAACACCAACAGAAACAGAGACTCAGGCATATATGAGCAAGGGGCATCATCTGGGAAGTGGCAAAGGAAGGAATCTAGGCTCTTTTTTCTAAGAATGACAAGTCCCTTTGATGTTAACAGTCTAAGTCCTGACTTCTAGGGATCTAAAAGGCTGCCCAAACTAAGACAAATGGAGTGGGGGACAGAGAGGCCTTTTGTAATGGTAAATCTGCATCAGAGAGGATAGTAGCCAGCAAACATGAAAGCATACTTCTAATCTTTCAAGGGACAAAGCGGTAAAAACAGTAGTCTGGCAGGACAGTGCATGAAGCTGAGTTTCTGGATATAGTAACAGACCTGAAAAAGAAGGAAACCCACCAATTATTACAATCACTCAGAATTTAATACAGTCAAAAGAAGATAGCAGTTAGAAATTATTGATTTCCCAGCTTGCTATTATGTCATTAGATATTAATATAACATTTGAAGATACCAATGTTTGCATCTTGTTCCACTCATAGTTCTATAGATGTTAACTTGCAGGCAGCCTTGCTGGCACAAGAACATAATAGCATATAGGATTTTGGCATTATTGAGCACTGGATAATTTTGATGACTTCTAAAACCCTTCAGCCTAGAAGTACTTTATTTTCAGGCTCCACTATAATTAGTTACAAAGGTTATTTGAGTGAGACATGCAGCAAGGCTGGAAGGTTATTGTTAAATGAAATCAATTTCACCTACTTTTTCTCTTGCTCTAATATTTTCTGTTAAATCTATAGTGAAGAAATAAACTATTTCAGACAGTCATTTACCAACAATGACTTGTTCAGTAGTTTCAACAACGCATTCAGAAACAGTGAAGGGATTCAGGTGATGACAGCCTTTGGTTGAATAGTTCTCCGAGTCTGTCAGGCTGTGTCTCCAACTGCATTACAGATTCCAAGCATGGCCAGCTTCTTCAGTCTGAAGGAAGACATTGTTGACTTATATAAACTTCTCATGCTTTAACTGAAGTTTGAGGAAAGGCAGCATGTCCTACCACCTCTGTTCAGTCTCACAGATCTAAACAGCTTCATACATTACTGATACTCCATAGTTTGCAAGATCAAAAGAAAAAGGATGTATCTCCAGAAAACCTGGTCCAGTTTTAGAGTGTATGAATTGTAAAACAAAGGTCTCAGGAAACCACAGTGAATCCCAGCATTCCAGCAGAAGCAGAGTAATTGAGTCTTGGTTTAAGACCCATGCTAGAGAATTCAAATTTGCTTAGGGATGCCGCAGATGTGGTAGCTGCTAACAGAAAAAGGAAGTCCCCATCCACTTACTCCCTCTGATACACAATGCATTACTGTCACAATTATTCATATTCCAGATTCTGAAATGGTTATGGGTTTGGTTCATTTGACTGAGTAAAACTTGGCAGATCTAAAAAATCTAACTTGAGATGGATTTGTGTGCACATACATGCACATACACAGACAATGAGGAAAAACAGGATAAATTTTAAAGCTGAAAAAATATACCTTTAATAATTGCTTAAGTTCTGACTAGAAAAGATAGCTGCTGAAAGCATATCAGTGATTAGTCTCTTGACCTTTCTTCAACTTGAAGTCATCAGCTATTGTTCACCACTGATAATAATAATAATAACCTTTATTTTATGAGATGACTGACAGCCAGTCCTTAGAGACCAGTCTTTCACAAGAGCAACATGCTTAAAAAAGAAATCATATTTAGTAGTCTCAATACAGTGAAATTAATTCAGAATTTTTACATCAAATACTAGAATCATTAAATACTGCCTATGCAAAAGAAAAAAAAGGAACATTCAAAATTACTTTTAAAGGAAAAAGCTGTGACAGAAGGTTGAGCAGCAGAGCAGCAAAGTAGTAAAATTTATTTCGCCTTTACCCCTTTTATTTTTATTTTTTCTTAATGAGAAGATAGAAAGTTTCTGAAAGTTGTCTTTTCCTTTGCTGCATTTTGAAAGGGGAAGAGGACGGAAATCAGAGACTGTATGAACGGACACAGGGAATATCCTATCTTTAACAATGGCCAGTTGTGAATCCTTAGATATGAACACTATTATACTTCATTTTAGAGGAGGGGATTTCTTCCTAATCACAGCCAGCAATCATTTCATGACCTGAAGCTGCAGTGGCTGCCCCCTTCACATTTTCATTCTTCCTAGTGTAATTGCATGTGTTGCTCTAGACCAGACTTGAATGGAAGTCCCTTTAAGGGAAGCCCCAGGAGGTGGAGCTGATAATAGGGTAGGTGGTTCTCATTCCTCGGAGTGATCATTGAACCAATCAGACAATATAGTGTTAGGGGTCACAGCACCACTAGCAGTGCACTGTTCTGAATGAAATATGTAAAGCCAAAGCCCTGAATAACTGTGGACATGAGACAGAACCTTTTTTCCACAGTGAAGGAGCTTGCTCCAGCAAGACCTAACCTGAGGTACTGCACTTTGCTTTCCCGTTAGTTCTGCAGTCCCTTAGCCTGTAGTAGTAGTAGTATATAGGAGGTCTATCTGTGTTTAAATACTGTTCTTCCTCCCCAGTGGAAGGAGATGCAGTTCACTAGTGGGATTTTCGGTTTGACAGAAGAATTTAATGCAACCTCTTAAAACATTATGATCATCATTTTCCTGGAGGGCTGCAGAGTATTTGTCCTTAAACTCAGTGTGCTTCCCATAGTCAGTGCGTTTACCCCATTACCTCCTAGTGAGCTGTGGAACAGAAAAGCCAGTATGAATACCAGGAAGATCAGGAACTGTTTACAGACTTATCTGCAGGAATGTCTCCTTTATCTAGCAATAACTGTATTCCAGGCTACAGGCTTTGAAATATCTAAAATCAGTAAGCAGATAAAATGAAATTACTAGCTCTCAAAGAATTCTTAAGTTATTAGCCAATATAGTGAAACATTCATTGATCAAAGCTCAGATCTTAAAGGACTTGATGAACCTTATAACCAAATTCCACTGAAATTAAAAAAAATATAATATCTCAGCCTAACTTTTAAATTTGGGTTTGGGGTTTGGGAAAATATTTACCGGCTGAAAAGGCTCAACATGAGTGTGGTGGGTTGACACTGGCTGGATGCCAGATGCCCACCAAAGCTGCTCTATCACTTTATCACTCCCTTCCTCAGCTGGGCAGGGGAGACAAAATATAACAAAAGGTTGGTGGGTTGAGATCAGGACAGGGGGAGATCGCTCAGCAACTACTGTCACAGGCAAAACAGACTCGACTTGGGAAAATTATTTATTATCAATCAAATCTGAGTAGCATAATAAGAAATAAGACCCAAACATTAAAAAAACCTTCCCCCTTACCCTTCCCTTCTTCCCAAGCTTAACTTCATTCTCAGTTTCCTCTACCTCCTCTGCCAGAGCAGTGCAGGGGGACAGGGAGCAGGTGCTGTGGTCAGTCCCTCCCGCGCTGTCCCTGCCGCTCCTGCCCCTCCGGGGGAGGCTCCTCACACCCTGCCCTGCCCCAGCGCGGGGCCCTGCCAGGGCAGGGGGCCCTCCACGGGCTGCCCCAGCCTGGGGCCCTGCCGGGCTGCAGTTCTTCACACACGTTTTTTTTCCCCTTGTTAAACACGTTACCCCAGAGGCGCTACCGCTGTCACTGCTGGGCTCAGCCTTGGCCAGCAGCGGGTCCATCTTGTAGCCGGCTGGCATTGTCTCTGTTGGACATGGTGGAAGCTTCTAGCAGCTTCTCACAGAAGCCACCCCTGTAGCCCCCCTGCTACCCAAACCTTGGTATGCAAACCCAATAGAATGGCACAGCCACATCTGAGTTGTAGAAAGTACCTTGACATATATGAGTGTTGTAAAGATGTTGGCATTGTAATCTTCAACCCATGTTACCAGAGAAGGATTCAAAAGTCAAATGACCCTATTATGTGGCTCATGACCCTCTCCATAGACTAAAACAGATCAGGTGGCCACTGGACAGATCATCATCACTCAAGAGACTCTGTCACCAGCTTTCTGCAAGCCAATTCTTGGTGTCTCACTTTCCTCATGTGCAAAAATGGTGGTATTTTTTTTCTTGAAGTTTGTTTTGAGAGCTACTAACGAAAGCACTGGACATTTTTTTCTATTTCTGGTGTGATTTTTACTACACTCTAAGCAGAACCACTTTTCATTCATATGCAATTTACTTTGAAGAGTCAGCATCTGTTTCTAGTTATGGATGATACCAAAATAACAGGCATCCAGCTTGTATCATTTTTAATGTTTAGAAAATTAATTTAAAACCATTTTTAATATTGATAAAATATACTACTTATATTTTTTTCCACCTCCTAAGTTTTGAATACACATGGGACCTGGAGAGATCAGATCTAAATTGAATGGATCAGCAAAGTGTACTGCAGTCGATGAAGTTATGCGGGTTTACATTATCTAAGAGTATGGCCCAAAGTGATAAGGATTGGCAGGAGAAAAACTGCACATATACACACACCACCCCCATGAAACACATATTTTTAAAGCTGCTGTAAAATATTATTCTTTCTGCTAAATATGTAGTATCTGAAGGATACATCAAATGTTCATGCTTGTATAAGGATTATGCAGTTTTAAATGCCTTTGCCAGTCCGTCTTAATCTACCCAGCCCAAAGAAAAGCTGTTACAATTTTATACCGTACAGCACATTTGTGTGTGACTGTATGTGTATTTTCATGTATGTGAACAAGAGAGAGAAATGCATTTACAACCATAGAAAGCCACTAATTAGGGCAAATTAAAGTACATCTTTGTTTCATCAAACCTCAGATATTTTCTTTTGCCATTTATTGTTTATTGGAAACAGTCCTTTTTCTAACACTACCCACAATAGATTTTGTAAATTTTGTGGCTTATGTTGACTGTTTTGCAATTTATAGTAGTGTGTAAAATATTCCCAGCACATACACTTAATCAAAACAAGCCCAATTAAGCTCAGTACTCCAGATTCCACCTCATTAGCTTTCTGTTCCTAAAATATAACAGATGTGATTGCTGCAGGCCATGAGTTAAAGATGAATTTTTCAGCTAAACACTTACAATACAACCTAAAGTTATATGAAGATTTAATTATTACTTTCATTTTCATGGCTTCCTGTAAAAGCTAATTTTTCACTTAATAGCAATAGTACTCCACTACTGCACTTTACCCACGGTTACAGAGAAAATTGTCTAAATGAGGAAGAAGGGAGAGGTCAGGGGTCCTATTTTTACTTTTGGCCTCACATATTGGACAGGTGACTTCACAAACTTGCAGGGCTTTTCGCCTTTCAAAACTACTGGAATTCAGAGAGGAGTCAGGATCCCAGCTTGCAGAATATCACTTCTGCCTAAAAACTCTGTGCAACTGTGTGAATGATTTTGCAGCATGTTTACTTGGCATGCTTCAAAAAGATCTGATGGCTTAGTATACCAGCAATAGCTGGCTAGTACTCCCCTCAAATAATTCTTGGTACATCTTAGCTGGATTCTGACTGTTTACAACTACTAGCTTTCATATGATATCCAATATAAGGAAAAATATCCTTTTCAGTAGTCAAAAGGCCAAAGAGGATTATTGTACGACTGACAGCAGGGATACAAAGGGAAGCACTGCCAATTGTCAGTAGCTGCATTTCTTTGTCAATACCCCAGTGGCAAGCTGCTGAATCTCTCCCACACTTTGTCCTTGTTATTGAACCTCAAGCATCTGGTGGATCAAAAATTATCTCTGGACAAACCAAAGCAATTCCAAGAATAATCCAGATGCAGTGGTCAGACTTGTCCACAGCACAACTCACCATAGAGATTTCCAAATGAGCTTGCAGCTTCCAACAAATTAAACTTCTTTACAGATTCTGTACTGATGCATTACTCACACCATCCTCTCTTCTAATTTCCCAGAATAATGGAGAGTCAACCTCACGTAGTCAGGACACCCTTTCTCAATCTGTTCAGTCAGTGTGTTTGGCTACATTGAGTGAGCCAAGAAGACAACACTTCCACGGTCTGTGCGGTGCAAGATCTGTCCCAATGCCTCAGCATCCTGGTTCAGTGAAGCCAACTGTGCATAAAATTGTGCACATAATGCACATTTAATCTTGCAAAAATGGGCATGAAGCAGTCCTATTAATATCGGTAGCAATACCAGAGGCCCTAAAAAAGACCTCTAGGTACCTCCTTTGCATAAATTATTACATAAGGTGCAAGGCAGGACTAACCATTAAAATTACACGAATGACCTGATTCACCACTCTTGCTACATTTCTGTGTTGGATGACTTTTTAAAAGTCTGTGGTTGCTCTCTCAGCAGGGTGGGTATCTGGGATACCTTAATTGAAGTCAATGGAGCTACACATTGACATAAAACTAGTGTACTTAATAGGAGGTTAATGCTCAGAAGGAAAGAGAAGCCACGCTTTTTCTTGAAAGATTTTCTCATGGTTGAGATGTTCTCTTGTTTGTACTTTCCCAATGCATTATTCTTTCTTTTCTCCTCCCCAAAAGATTCATCAAAAAAATAAGTATGTTTCCTTTGTGGTTTACACTGAAAAGAAGACATAGCTTTTCTGTTTGTTAAAATGTGGAAGGAGATAAATAATGAAAATTTCTAGTGATTAGTCCCTGAGGTCTTTATTTATGGAACCCTGGCACTGACACACTTCAGATAATAGTCCAATTTAATATTTATGATGTGCTAGGTTTCTCTAAATATATAAATTTCATAATTATCATGGGAGTTATCCCTTATTTATCTAGTTTTGACTTTTAATTAGTAGGATTGCCATTTAATCATTAACAATCTTGCCTTCGAAAAAACACCCTACCTGCTACTTCTTTGATGAATGTGTCCCCATTGTGTCACTACTCCTGTTAGAAGATCTGTCTTAGTTATTCCAATGACAAGTTTTCATATAAAGATACTAGATCTACAGAAACAGTCTCTTGAAGTGACACCTCACACTGACTGGGCACACTGCAACTACAATACTGTTAGGTACCCATCAGCCTTCACCAGACAAGGCTTTAGGGGAGTCACTAAGGTGGCTGATGACCCCTCAAATCTTAGTGCCCTTAAAAAAAGAAAAAAAGAAAAATATTACATGTGTGAGTGGATAGGGGAGGTGGAAGCCTGGCACAGGCTGTTTAATTAAACATGATAATATTCAATGTAAAGATTATCCTTCTTTCTTTGATAATATAAAATAGTATCACAGAAATTATACCTTTGTTAAAAACTTCTTTCTAACATTAATCAAGTCACTTCCATGGAGAGATGAAACTACAAGCTCTAACATGTTAACATTCAGCAATGTGTTACTAATAGCATCATTAACACATACCATATATAGATGCATGGAGTGTCTTATACTGAGCTAGTGCCAAGTCCCAGTTTGTCAAGTCAGGACATGGGAATGGCAAAATAATTTCATTCACTCCAACAACTAATTAAGATGAAGCTTAAAGCACGGAAGCTGAGAACCTTAGCAGGTCCACTGTGCCATTCCTCAAGGGTGACTTTGTAGGGAATAGTAAAAATACTTAATATAGACACTGTTGCATGTTAAATGATTGTCAGGAAAGTGCAAGTGGTACAGGTGGAATCAGTAAAGGGTGAACACTGCCATCATTGTGCAGTATTCACTCCTCCATCGCCGCTCATCTGCGGTCTCATGTTTGCCTATACTTCTGTAAAAGAATATATTACTTTTTTAATACAGGGGCTCTTGGCATTTACTTTAAAACCAAACCTACTTCCTACAATGTGCTGCTACCTGGCACATATTATACAACTTTGCTATGAGAATGTGATGGAGGAAGGAGGAGCCACTCATCTATCTAGGTTTCCTAGCAATTTCCATTACGAAGGAATCATATGGTCTTCACATTTAAGAAACTCTTTCACCACCCATCTTTACAGCAGTTCTTATTAATGAATTAATGCAGTGTCCAGCTTCTTGCACACTTGGCTCACTGGGATACTTTTTAACCTTATGCTGATATAATTATTCTATCTCAAAATCTGACATATAGAATCAAATTATGATACAACCTAGCCAACTGTGTGTTTCTCTAATACCTGCAGCAAGCTTTTCATAACAACAGCACTATCTAACTAGGTCCCAGCTCTGCCTGCAAGACCTCAGAGGGCTGATGTGAGGGACCGTCTGCAAAATATCATGTATCCAATCATGGAAAGAAGCACATCTGAATAGTGATACTGCAGTTACCCCTGTACCAGACACATTGTAATCAATCCTTTGGTAAGCCCATATGTGGTTGCTGTTCAGGGCTGCCTCTCAGTTAAGAAAGTATTTGAGGCATTCTGTTTTCTGATAATTCCCTTTTAGTGGTGGCTTACTTGAGAACATGTTAAATTAATTCAGTTTCACAAGGGTGAACTATATATGCTAACTGATCACCAAAAGACTTGAACTCAGTTAATTCACAGGAATACTCTTCCTTTTATTTCCCCTTTATCCTGGGTAATTTTTTTTTTTTTCTGTTCTAAATTTTTTTGCCTATTTTCTTAGTGTAAAATTCTGGAAACCACTAGTATACCTTTCCTGTGGCTGTCTGGTTTTTCTGAGGCTTTTTTTTTAACTGTTCTTCATGTGAAACTTGATTAATAGTGAAAAAAGCCAAAAAATTTTAAGGATACCTAATTCTGTTAATATGATTCTTTCAAGGCCATCCTGTCATACCATACAACAGCAGGGGAACATGGCTCTCTACCTTTGGTCTTGGTTTTCTCATTTTGTCATTTGATCAGTTTTGTTGTTTCTCCAACATCCAGTTTCTCAATGCAGTAGCTGATTAAGAGTCATTTGCAGTATAATTTCCTGTAGTCAGGAAACTGGAAAGTTTGCAGCAGATTCCTGTGTATTTTGAAACACCAGCCGTTAATGCCAAAGTCAGAGCTGCTAATGTTTGAAAACTTTCACTCACCTATCCATCCTTAGGGACATGAAAGAGAAAGAGATTTTCTGAAAATCCATCTCTAATTTGTGATGCTTATCATCAAAAAACATATGGCCAGATCAAAAGGACAGATCCTAAGCTGGTGCAAATTGGCCAAGCAGCACTGTCAGCAGGGATACTGGATTTATAACAGCTGAGTATCCAGCCTATTTGTAGTTCAGTGTAAGAGTTATCTGACTAAGGGTATGGAAGTTATAACCGAAGGTCCCAAGTAATAGTCTTTCAGAAAGTCATCACACATTTTTCAGAATGTGAAAATTCACAAATTTGTTAGTATTTTTGGACCACTTCCCACTTCAGCTCAGATTTCATATTACCCATATTTTAGTTCTTTATAAAAATGAAATGTACTTCATCTCAGTCTGTACACTCAATAAAATAAATTTACAAGCCAGAACTGTCTTAGAGTCAAAGAGAGTTATTCTGCTCTAAAGCAGTAGTCTGTCTCTCACATTTTGGATTTAAGTAGAATGAAAAGAAACTACACTTAAAAATGGGCTAGACAAAGTTAAGAATATATTGTTGAGAACAATCTGGCAATGGGAAAGGAGTGAATAGCCTGACCCATCAGCTTCCCTTCCATCTCCAGCTGTTATGATTTTCCAAGTGCTGAGGACACATGATTTAGTAGCTTCAGAGATGAAACTGATTGCTCTGGTTTTTGGCACATCTGTAATGAAGCAAACAAAACATATGTATTTATATGTATGAGATTTACGTTAGAGACAGACAAAAGCAACTAGAGGGTGGATTCTCACTATCAATTAGAGGTACAGTCTGCACAGAAGGAGGTCACCTGTTGGATGTGCATTGATGTGAAATAAAAAGATTGCATGAAGAAAATGCAGATGATATGATTGTGGCTTAACAGAAAATAATAGACTCAAACAAAAAGAAATTATAGGAATGGAGAACAGTGGTGTTTTGGTACTGGAAAGGACAGGCAGGTTTTTAGATTAAGAAAGTGTTATTATCATGACATTGTGGAAGCTGAATAGGAAAAGTGACTCATGGTACCAACTTCTGAATCACTTGATCAAGCAGGAACCATAATTATTGCTGGAAAATTACTGATAAAAAACAAGGACTTGAAAATAACAATTTTCTGTAAGATGGAGAAAGCAAACGAAGTATAATGTCACAAATTAGACTATCTTCAGCAGAGACTGAAGCAGCAAGTAATAAAAAGGTCAGACATTGAAAGTCATCACAGAATGGATCCAATCTAACACGTAAATGTCTAAAAAGTTCAGTACTGCAACACCCAGGATTAATGACGTGGCTCTGAGACATCCAGCGCTTCTCATGGGCATACAGGTACCCACTGCAGTGAATAGGGGCATTTAAAAACCTCAAAAAAACATGTCCAGTACACTCTGTACAGAAGCGGCACAAAGATACTCATTCACTAGCTAACTGGAAAATACCCGTTTCTGCTCCCAGAGCCGTTCCTGTGGTCAAATTAAGCAATGATTAGATATAAAAAAAAATTCTTTGCAGTCAGTCCCCTTTCTCTGAGGCAACAGTACTCAGAACTGAGGTGCAGAGCCACACCACTACGCTCTTCCTCTTTTCAGGCCAGGGAAACTTCAAATATTTTACACATAGTGACACAGCTTCAAAAAGGAAAATAGGCAAGAACTCCTTCACTTTTTTATGAACATGACACATTCCAGTGGGACACAGGTAAAACCCGCCTTTGGGCAGAAAAAGGAATTGAACCTGGGTGACCTACTTAATGACTGAATGCTTTAAGAAATACTAGGCTACTATGTAGCAGCAGATGGAGCACTGATCTGATTACTGGGGCTGGTCCGCAGTGGGGACACTTACATTGCTTAAACAGAAATGTGCACACCTGGATGAACATCTGGAAATACTGAGTAAATGTATCAAGCTATCTAATTCAAAGGTGCCTCGTTAGAAGTGAACCCAGATCTCTGAAAACATACATAATCTCTTTCAGTCCTACTTTCAACAAAAGGTTAACTTCCATTTTGTGCAGACATCAGTTCTTTCAGAAGTTGTTTGAATGTGGTTTGCAAGTGGCTGATGGATAAACATGTTCAGAAGAGAAAGGCAGAGAAAAATTGAGTTTTTGGCACACATCAGGTTGCCTAGATGCACCTAACTGGAAGTACTTCTGCAGATTTGCAGACCTCAAGCATGATAGGATGCAGACTGAAGTGTCTGGGGTTTAGGAGCCTATACAGAGAGGCAGCAGACAAGAGTGAGGAGCAGGGATGCTCAGTAGCCTCTCTTCTGCTGTCCTATTGGCACAGTGCTGTGCCTCTCTCGAATGCAGAGAAGAGGTGAGAAAATGAGAAGGTCCAGGAAGCTTCAGTTAAAGCCCTTTCCCATCTCCTTCCAGTCTTGCCTTTCTCGTCGTCCTATTACAGCAACAGGCAGGCTTCAGTGTTGAAGGAGAAACAGAAAGTTGTTCAGGCTGCATTTGCTGCTCAAATTGTCATGCCCTGGGGAGAAGCCAGCAGAACAGATAGAAGATCATTGAGGCTGGAGCTGGTCTGGAAGTGGTCTGTTTGACTGATCACGCTGACCTGCAGGCTAAAACCTGCAGCACAGCTCCCGTTCTTAGCACAAAATTGCCTGAAGGAATAAAGATAGTGCGTAAATACAATTTAGTTTTGATTTAGAAATGGAAGAAGGAAAAAAGAATAAATCTGTGCTTCACTGAATCAATATAGATACTCAGGATTTGATTTCATAGCAAAGTACCTTCATCAGCTACTTGTGCTCAAGGTTAATTAAGATTGCATTTGTCAATATACAAATATAGGTATGTACATTTCTGGGAATTTTCACCAACTGTAAGATTATGTATGCTATTAAGTGTTCCTGGAATAATACTTCGGTATGTTTGGGTACACATTTCTTAGCTTTTATTGCCACATTATACTAGACAGTCTCATATGTAATCAGAACATAAGCCAAAAGAATCTCAGTCCAGCATTCATGGAGATAAATGCAGTTGTCTCTAATTAATTCTATGAAACTGGTTTAGCAGGATTGCAGAAACTTCAAAATGTATAGCTTGATATAAAAATAGGAATCTCTTGATGAAATTGTACATATGGCAGGATAAATAGAATGTTCCCTTCTGCCTCTAAAAATGTAATATTTCCCATTCTTATTTCCCTGTGAAACTCTGGAGCAGAACTTAAACTTGGGAATGATCAGTCTCAATTAAAAATTAATTGGCAGGTGGGGATTGTATTCCATGTTAACATTTCAGGTGTTACTGAAATTTCTTCAGGAATCAATCAACCTATTGATAATAAAACTATACACAGGGAAACAGTATATGCAGAATATACCACATAAATCCAGAATGCATCTAGAGGAAACACTAAATTATTTTATCTTCTCTTCATGGCACATTTTGCCACCATTAACTTTTCTGTTTGCAAGTGCAGAAAAATAGAGACACTGAACTTTTCAATACACACACACAAAGAGAACACCTTGAGTTTTATTTCACTTAGGAAAATTGGTCTGTTCTTTATTATTATGAAATGCAGAATGATAAGATCCTACTTTTAACCCTATGTCATAATGAATCAATAAAGGATGTGCAAGATAATAAATGGAAGGCAAAATTACAGCAAAAAATTGTGAAAGTGAATACTCTTCACAGCATGCCATCATCCTTTGGAATTAACTCCAGCAGGAGATTATTAAGTCAAATATTGTTAAAAGATTTTTAAAGGGCTGAATAATTTTTTGAGTAATAACAACAATATGAATGTTAAAGTTATCTGTTACTATGTTTCAAAGGGTAAATTAATAGCTACAGGGGTCAAGAAGATATCCGCTTCTCTACCTTCCTTTCCACGCAGCTGACTAAGTGCATTAAGGACTTTTCTTCAACTTCCCCTCAAGCATCAGACATTGGTCACTTCTGAAGGCAGCAAAAGTGCAAGACTCAAGAACACAGGATTTATCTGATCCAGTACAGCAATTCCTATGCTTCTTCTCATCATCATTATCTGAACATATTTTACCTCCAGCATAAAAGGAGATTGCTTTTCTGTGTTCGCCACCCCTATGGATGAATGCAGCATAGGTACTTGGAAGTTTGCTGTTCTAAGTCACTTAGCATTTTAGTTCTCACATCTCATCAACACTTCCTTCTGAGACACTAGTTCTTTCATTCACCTAGTAGATTTCATGAACTTTTCAAGCTTAGGCTCTGAATAAAGCTAAAAGGGAGAAGGAAAACAACAACAAAAAAAACCTCCGAAAAACCCCACAACCCCTTGTTGCAATTTTCTGCTCATTTCACCATTAATTTGCCCCAAGAAGAGGCGAATGACAATCTCTCTGATGCTATTCTCACACTTGAGATGCTCTTAGTGACCAGCAGGAATATCAGGTGAGGAGATACAAGAAAAAACCTTTATCCAGTGTAAAATTCTGCTGATTGCACTGGCCTCAACAGTTGTCCCATGATTCATTTTTGAGATATTTTCAAAATCTTTCAGACCTCTTTTCCGAATGTTTCATCTGGTAAAATTCTATGAATACTTCAAAGGAAGTTAACAAAGAATTTAGTTTCTTCAGTAAGAAAATCATCTCTCAAACACTGTTGAAGAGCAGACTGATAGAACTTACATCCTTGGGGACTGCCTACAACACAGTCATTGTAGGTTTTATAGTCCTATATTATTGATTCTAAGAATTTTGTGACCTATTGTGTCTGATGGACATGGTAAAAATAATGATTCAAAGCACAAGAGCAAAATAATGGCCACGGATTTATTATTGTTGCTATTATTAATTTCAAAATTCACAACAAAACAATGCAGTAACCTATACAAACACCATGCAAAATGAGAGCATTACAGAAATCTAAGCTAATGGCTCTTCCATTTACAAGATTTGTTCTCAAAAAGTTTGCAAAGAATTGCAGATTCTAAACTCATGCCTAACCCTTGCACTTGAGTCTGTCTGTGAATGACATTAGCACTTTTTCAATATAGCCGTCATGCCATATATAAACAGCTGAAAGATGTATTTCAAATACAGAATAGATATTTAAGGCAAGATTCACAGCATCTGCTGATGTATCTGAATTACACATCAGAATCCTTTAAAATTGAATACTTGGCTCCTGCTGAAGCTCCTGTTTAGTTATCTAGGCTCCCTGTAAGCTAATGGGAAATTTAATGTTTCTGAAGAGACCTGAACAGAAATCACGTATAGATAACCATACATCTGAACTCTACTTTTCTATGGGGTAGGGCTGACTGGAGGCTACATCTGTAACGTTCATATTTTCCTTAAAAAAAAGACCCCACACACCTAGCTGGGTAGGTCTCAACCTTTTAAAAGCATTGTCAGAAATGGGGAAAGGAGTGTTAAAGCCACCAACTTTCATATAACCATTTATTAGCCAAATAGTAAATGCAAGAGATATTTCTACTCTGTGGTTTACTGGTACCAACGTTTGGCAAGGAGGGAGCAGACTTGGCTTCCAGTCCTTGCTCTCAGAAATCTTTAGTATTTGAGCAGAAACAACATGTGAATCCCGCAACCAAGTGCTCTACCATCACTATTCTATAATTTACCATCCTCAGAAGGTGTAACAGAGATCAGATTGGCAGTCTGTAAGGAAAGTGCTCTGACCAAAAGTCTGTTTTGATAATGTATACGAAATTCATATTCACAAACATCTGCTGCCAAACTTGTAACTGCCTGGTGATTTTTAGGTGTCCTTTGGAACAAGCTCCTTCTTGTTTATTGTTTTTGGACTTTTCTGTCTTAAGTGGTGCTTTCATCTTTCCCTCAAATAAGTCTTCAAGGCTGGACTCTGACTCTTGTACTAATGAGCCAAGTGGCACTTACAATCATGCTTACTAAGTTAGAAGTGGCAATGTATGAACCTTAAAAGATTATTTTCTGCATATCAGACATTGGTCTATTTGACAACCTCAAATGCCTTCAGTGCAGTAACATTAAGCTTTATATCTGACACAACACGGTATTTACAACAAAGAAATAACTAATTCAGAAAAGTAGAAAACACCTTCAAGAGATTCATACTCTGGTTTTTTTAACAGTTCATTTTGTTTCTATACCTATGTAATAGGTGTTTGAGAAAGAGGAAAAACATTTTTATTTTAATGTATTGAGCTAAATATTTCTGATAAGATAATAAAATAGCCTTGTTTTGGTGACCTAAAGAGGAATAATATAGGGATGAAGGTTTAATGCTAGAGTTATTGAAAAAAGGTTTATCAGCAGTAGGGATACAGGTTGGAATCCACACAGCACTTTTTTTTTTTTTTTTTTTTTTTTTTGTATCATTCTGCCCCTGTGGATTTCAGTTGCTGTTCCCACAACAGTGTGAAGCTATAGTAGGACATTGAGGATGAGTCCCAGAAATAAGGGAAATAGTTCCAACAGTTCGTATTTGTTGAAAGCAGAAAAGTTTCATTCATCAAAGTGCAGATATTATTGTCATCATTATTATTGTTGTTGTTATTATTATTAAATATTTATTTTATTTCAATTATTAAACTTACCCCCAAAAAACTGATTCCCTTTCTTTGTTACCTTCAAACTTCTCATTTCTCTTCATATTCAAGTTCAACTGATAAAAAACCTTTTGGTGTTTTGTACACTTAGCTGCTATACCTTTTTTCTTTAAAAGCTAACAGTTTTCAAATGTTTCAGTTGAATGTTTTTGTACATATGCAATGAGTAACATGGAATATGTTTTTAAATAAACAAATTAATTTCAAAAGTTGCACTTCTTGCTCTATGACATGAGAACTGCATGTTGTTACGGTGACATGAATCAAATAAGGAGTTCAGAAAAGTAGTGGAGTGATATGGAACTTGCAGCTTCGGGAGAGCTGATCTTACATTCAGTTTGAGGAATAATTTTTAATTTGGTGACTATATGATGTCTGGTTGCATATATAAAGCTGCAAATCCTAAACTTCTCTGCTTCCACACCACGCTAGGTAAAAACATTGCCATTGTACAGGAGTTCAGGACTGGGAAAGACCCACTGTCTCAGCAGAACCCCACTGGAAGAGTGGTGGTCGGGTGTGTGTGTGTGTGTGTGTGTGTGTGAGTCCCATTGACCTTAAGAGTATTTTGTTGTCCTGTGTCTACTTTCATTGTCAAACAGTATATTAGGATAAAGGACTACCATAAAAGATGAGATAAAAGTCTGGAAATCGTGTAACTGAAATTTAGGTGGGATAAAGTTCATGTGGAATAAGACTTGAAATCTTAGTGGCAAATTATGCATATTTTTGTGGAAGGACAGGTTTTTATGATCAGATGCATCCTGTATTGAACTCCCATGTTAGTAAGCACTGTAATACAAGGAGAAAAAATAATAATTGCACTAAGAACTTTAAAATCTTTAGATCTCTCTGAACATTTAAAAATATTCAGAAATAGAAACAAGGTGTTTAACAAGGAAATATGCACTTTCCTTTTAAGACTTCCTGGTTAAATGTGATTATTTCACATATTCCCAAGTAGGAGGAATAGAATTATTGATTTCACCTTTTTTCTTATGTGCAACTAACAGGTCAACAGCTATAAAAGTAAGGGGAATATGGCTGAACCAAACTACTTCTGCCTGGAATCATTTATTAAAGAAAAGATTTATCACACACTTCCCCTCCATGTATGGTATTAGAGACTGATTTTTGAACTAATCTAATTAAAGTCAATTCTGGGATAGTGGTACTTCTGTAATTGTTTCTGAGACATACACATTAGCAACAGAGAGTGTTGTGTTGTCATAGCAACAGGCCTATGGTAATGACTTCAGAAATAGAATTGGATTATATCACAATAGTGGTTTGGGAACAGTTGCTTCTGTGAAAGTTTGGTTAGGAGGGACAGAAACGTGTTGGCTGTGATGAAAATGTGATGGTTTGTGGATCCCAACAGTAGGTGCATATAGAGTCCTCCCCCCTCTTGCTGTTTTGATGCTTGGCTAAGGTAAAAATATTTTTATAATGGATACTTCATTCTTATTATTCTGCAGTTTGTGTCAAATTCTTACACACACTTGTTACTTCACGTTGTACAAGGTTGTAACTGCACAGAGCAGATGTGTGGATGAGGACCTCTATATGTTCTTTTTTCCCGAATGTGATCAACAAATAAAGGTAGGTGAAGGAGTCCACTGCAATCCTTCTGTAGTCCTCAAGTACTGAAGCCTGAACAAGGGACTTAAAAGTACACCTATCATATTAAAATTCAGGACAGCAATGTACTTCATCAAATAGGCTGGCCTGTTGAGTAGTGTCTCAGGATGTTGTGTATGAAGATGTACTCCATCTGCTTTCAGATTAGCACTTGCACTGAGCAAGATGCCCTGACCTTACCTTTCTTTGTTTCCTTTAATTTTTTTCCTGAGTCTTGCTGGCTCTCCATTATGAATTCATAGTCTAAAAAAAGAGAACTGAGTGCAAGATAAGATTTCCTGTTTGTTAATTACATGCTATTAACTTGACAACTTTCATTGTGACTTAGAAGGCAAATATCTGTCCAGATTGCAACACTTAAGTTCACAGCATGGCACAGCTCTCGTAAAGGTGATTCAGGATAGTTTATAGAAAGCAGGACATCAGATGGTAAAGTTAATCTCTGAAACAGCTCCCTTAGTGCTAATGTAGGAAAGGCAAGTGAATGTAAGAGTCCAAATACTGTAGAAGCTAGAAAATGTAAAGGAAACTTCATTCCGGCTCATACAGCTCCATATCCAGGTGTTGAATGTCAACTGAGTATTTCTAAGTTTCTTGGGAAGAGGAAGAAAAAAACAGAGTAAGTTTGGTAAAAGAGAAAAGTAGAGTTAGGTATTTAAAAATATTATACTAATGGAAACGTGTTTTCAACTGACAGGAACTTTCTAAGAACTAAAAACAATAACGCCATGCAGAGAGAAAATCATAACTTTTATTTTCATATGGAGTGGTCTCAGGCATTATCTAGAAAGATATGACTTCCACGTAAAATCTATCTGATGGTTGAAGTTTTCATAATGCGGTCCATCTATGTGTATTCCCTACTGTTTAAAAAGGGGTGAGGTCATGCTGCAGACAGCTGTACATTCTCTGTCAAGTACTTGGCTGTCTGTTTTCACAACATGTCTAAGAACAGAGAAACTACTGTGTCTATGTCAATGTTTGTTGAACTTGGTGGACATATTTAAAAATTATGGACAAGCAAAGGGGAGGGATATATATAGACGTACAATACATTCAGTTAAATTTTATTTCTCTAAGAAACCTCACCGTGTATAACAAAAAAACCCAAAGCAAACAGACAACGAATAGCTTGATGGAGTCATCTGAGAATCAGTAAGAACATTTCCAAACAGAAGTATATCACAGGATTAACACTTTGAGGTTAAGTTTAAGCAAATTAATGAATTCAGGCTTGTTCATTTTCATAACAGAAAGCAACAGGCTGTTATAGTAATGTACCAAGTTGATGACTTCATAGCATGGATGGCAGGACAGCAACTTGGGAACACCTACTATCACTGAGAGTTTGGTTTGAAGGGATGAGACTAATTTTTCCTGAGTTGATAGAATTCTGTTCTAAAGTCTGTTTTCTGACACTCTTTCAGATACTTCTCTGTTCACCTGTCTGTCCTGATAACTGTGGTGTGAGTGAGAAGTTGTAGTGAGAGGGATCTCCTATTCATAACTTGACCTGGTGTATGGCAACTCTTCTAGTAAACTGCTGGTGTTGGTGAGGAGGCAGCAGTTCTGACATGGGCATTAAAACAGTTATAGATGAAGATACAGTAGGTTTTTGGAGGCTTTGACATATCCATAATACTTCTACTACCTGTTTGTGACACAAGACCAACAGATTGTGGATGAAGTAGAGCAAACTAGAGGATATCTGTATGCTCCAGTAACTTTAATTATATCTTTTTAAATTACTCATTGCAAGAAAATCTGAATCACTAAAACATCTATCTGAAAATAGAATTTTATACGAATACTTATGGACTTGGTTCATAATCTGGGTTTGAACCTGTTATACTTTGGGTTGTAGGAGACACAGGCTCAGATTTGTTTCCCATGATAATGAGGCATTCCTGGCTTTGTGAAATTGAAAAGAGTTTTTTGTATAATACTTCTTTTTCATTAGCAGTATCCAAAACACCCCATTATAGTATATCTCTGATCACAAAAGCTTCATAGGCCAAAACAGAACTGAGATGAGGAAGGAAACGGGGTATGATGATTAGTATCTTTGATTCCTGCACATACGTTTTGTGAAAGAATCTGATGTGCTTCTGTAGTGTCAAGAGTTTAGTTTGAAACACCTGATAAATGCATCAAGTACAATCCATTTTTTTCCGTTAGAACCACCACACTGTTTAGACTACTGATAAGGTATTTGTCTGTCAGCAGCCGTCAACCTGTACAGCTAGTCAAACAAGCCCTGACAAAATAAAGTTACAGAGAAACATGTGGTTCATTGAGTCCAGCCAGCTCATTTCAAACATCTTGCGTTTAGCAAGCTTTTGCTGACCTCAGATCTGGGTTTGCAGGGAACCATTTTAATTCCTGGTAGATCTGGCATACGGACAAGGATCTCACAAACTATGAAATATTCAAATCAGATTCATACAGCTGCTCAAGAGGCAAGGCTTTGGCAACAGTGGAGATGACAGTATCGTAGTTTAATGGTAGGGATCATTTGGGAAATTCACAGGAACGCCAATTGCCTTAAGCAGTACCCAAGAGCTATCACTAGACATACAGGGAGAGCAAATGCTTTTGATTCAATGTGGACAGGAAACAAACTTTAACATTCAGTTAAAATTTCCTGTAAACCAAAAGCCCAGCTTTTTATCAAGTTCTACACAAGAATTCGAACTTGCTCCATTCCCAGCCCTCCCTAATATGTACTATGCCTGAGAGGAGCCATCTGTACAGACTATTCATGCAGGGCTAATGTTATATAAGCTGCCTTCTACATTAATCAATGTTTCAAAATAGATTGTATTTTCTTAGAACTATACTCACCGTTTCCTTATCTTCCTCACTTTGAGCAGAAGTGTGTCAAGGATCACACAGTCCGTCCCAATGACAGTTTACGAAGTGCGGTCTGTGCAGAATTCGGAAGAATGGCATTTGTGAATTCTATCATAGATCTGAGCAAAACATTATGGCTAAGTTTTATGACCACAGGAGTAGTCCCAGTGTCATTGTTGCTTAACTGCTTATCCTCCATCCCTAAAATAGTAGCTACTGGGCTGGCTTGTGCAAGTGTTGAACTGTAGTATTGTTGTTGATGGCTCAACTGCATGATCTAAAAAGTATGAACACAAATTCAAAATTCACCAGCTGTCAGAACTATCTCTTCGCAAAGTGCAGTGGGAAAATCCAGCCTCCAACTGTATTGGTTTCAAAAGTACAAGTCTAAAGAGCATACACAGAAGTGCAGAGAAGTAAGAAATATAATATCCTTTCAAATTCAGATAATATTTATATAAAACAGGTTTAAGGGATGTCCAACTAAAATAATACTATGAAATACAGTAAGATTAAAAAGACAGTAACCCTGCAAATATGTTGGTTATCCCGATGTAGCTCAATTGTAGAACAAAATTGGGCTTATTCCTGTCCCTATAATGGAATGTTATGGATCAGAAAGTCATTAGCTGGAGACACACAAGTAAAATAGAGCCAACACTCTTTCTGTCAAGTCTCAACAATGACAAATTCTCTTAATGCTGAATTTTTTCTTATGGTCCTTCAGAGTTCATACCTGTAGATTTAAAAGAATAAGCAACAACTACATAAAATTTTTTTATTATTCTTTAATATAAAACCAACATAGTTTGAAAAAATGTTTATTTCTCAGACATGAGTCAGTTTAAAGGAAAACACACTTTCACAAAAAAAAAAAAAAAAAAAAAAGATGGAGTGAGGACACACTCAGAAAACAATGAAAACAAGTCTTCTTGTATGGTTTCTGTGCCACTGGTCTGTACCCATTTATTGTCTCTAACCTTGTTCTTATACTTTTCATAGTAGAGACAGGTTTATTTCATTATTGATCCATATGCATGTAGCATGGAGCAGAATGGGGTTCCAGTCAACAACCACAATTTCGAAGCACTGTGGTTTGACAAATACATCTATAATAATACATTAAGAGGTATCATTTATGAAAATGAAGTGAACAGAGAATGGAAAAGAAAATTACATAATTGCAAAGCACCAGGGAATGATGGCTTTTACAACTACGGGTTAATGATTTAAGAAATTTGCTCAGATTCCATCCACATAATATGCTAAGTAAAGGTAGAGCTAGTGGAACGGCAGAAGCAAAGACTGTGTTCTCTAACTTTTTTCAGTTACACTATACGAAAAGATTCATATATGTGGTCAGGTGTGGCAGAACTAAGAAGAAAAGAAATAGACACTTAAAAAATTAAGCTGCTTGCCTTTGTATTGTAGGAATGTTGAACATAATTGGAATCTATCAAGAATAAAAAATGTGAGTTAAAATGAACATACAGAAGTGCATATTTTCAGTAGGCTCTGCAAAGACTGTTGCATAATATACCATCCAAGTAAATGATAAGATTATTTAGACTGGCATCATGGTAAAAGTGATGCAAACTTGCATGGAGAAATATTTACTATATCTGAAATATGAATTAAAATACTGGACAGCCTGGGTATAGATCTTAACAACAGCAAATCTTCAAAGACTCTGTTATCCTTCCTTTTTCTTCAACAGCTATTTCAATTGACTGAAAAACAAATGTAGAAGGAAGGCAACTTAATGACTAAAGAAAGGAGACTTGCTTGACTTTTTTTTTTAAACACATGACAATTTCATTAATTTGTTAAAACTGATTTAATCTGTGTTTAATTTCATATGGTATTAAAGAGAATTACACAATTATTGCAGAAGTTCAAAATGGATAGTGAAATGATAGCAGATAGCTGGGTCCCACACTTGGGTCACAACAACCCTGTGTGATGCCACAGGCCTGGGGAAGACTGGCTGGAAAGCTGCCAGGTAGAAAAGGACCTGTAGTGTTAATCAACAGTCAGCTGAACATGAGCCAGCAGTGTGCCCAGGTGGCAAAGGAGGCCAAGAGCAACATGGCCTGTACCA
This sequence comes from Falco peregrinus, assembly GCF_023634155.1. Lineage (NCBI taxonomy): Eukaryota > Metazoa > Chordata > Aves > Falconiformes > Falconidae > Falco > Falco peregrinus. The sequence goes on from NC_073727.1 coordinate 56,385,647, forward strand.
GAAACAGAATGGCCAACAGGACCAGGGCAGTGATCATCCCCCTGCACTCGGCACTGGTGAGGCCGCACCTCAAATCCTATGTTCAGGTTTGGGCCCCCCACTGCAAGAAAGACACTGAGGTGTTGGAGCGTGTCCAGGGAAGGGCAATGGGGCTGGGGAAGGGTCTGGAGCACAAGTCTGATGAGGAGCAGCTGAGGGAACTGGGGTTGTTTAGCCTGGAGAAAAGGAGGCTGCAGGGGGACCTTATTACTCTCTACAACTACTTGGAAGGAGGCTGTAGCAAGGTGTGTGTGGGGGTCAGTCTCTTCTCCCAGATGACAAGTGACAGGACAAGAGAAAATGGCTGCAATTTCTGCCAGGGGAGGTTTAGATGGGATATTAGGAAAAATTGCTTTACTAAAAGGATTGTCAGGCATTGGAACAGGCTGTCCAGGGACATGGTGGAATCACCATCCCTGGAGGTATTTGAAAGGCATGTAGATGTTGCACTTAGGGACATGGTGTAGTGATGGACTTGGCAGTGTTATGTTAACAGTTAACCTCGATGATCTTGAAGGTCTTTTCCAACTTAAATATGCTATGATTCTATTATTCTAACCAGAATATTGATTATAAGCTTTTGAAATTCCTTGTAAAAATATAATGGTAATAAATAAATTAAGGAAGCATAACATAAAGAATTTTGAAGTACAAAAGGATATATCAGGATACTGTTTTGAGTAAACAGGGAATTTACAGCTAAGTCTCATTGGAAAAAAATATGTATGAGGAGGTGGAAGTGAGGATAGGCTGCAGAGGAGGAATACAGATATATTGCCAGAGTGTAAGGAATAATGTTAGGAAAGCCAAAGCTGAACTTGTTGAATCTGACAATAGACATCAAAGGCAAGTAGGAAAGCTTCTACGCCTATATTAATAGTAAAAGAAACGAGTAAAATGTAGGACAGGTGGTTCAGTGACAGTGGATGTAGATGCAGCAAAGGCTGAGCACTTGATACTTTCTTTTGTCTTCACAATCTTAGTCTTTCAGGCTTATGTGCCTAGGAACTACATTCAAGGAAGAGGGGAACTACCAGTGCTGCAAGAAGATCAAGCCAGAGATCTCTTGAGAAATCAAACCCTGCTCAAGTCTATGGAAATCACAAGGATGCACCCAAGGTTTTAGAGAGCACTGGGTGATGTCATTGCAAGGCTACTGTTTCTCAACTTTGAAAGGTCCTCAAATAGAGAAAAACCAATGTTGCACTGATTTTCAAAAAGGTCAAGAAAAACAGTCCAGAAAACTACAGGGCACTCAACCTCAATTCATTCCTGAGGAAAATCATGGAACATGACCTCTTGGAAAGCCATTTCTGGAGACTTGAAACAGATGGTGACCAGGAAAAGCCAGCACAAATTTACCGAGGAGAAAATATGTTTGACCTACCGGATTGCCTACTTTGATAAAATGACTAGCCCTGTGGAGGAGAGGAAAGCAGTAACTGTTGTGTATCTTGGCTTCAGCAAGGCTTTTGACAAGGTCTCCTACATGTCAGACCTGTACTGGGGTAGAAATAATCCCTTGTGCTGATTGAAGCAGAGGAACGTGTGAATGAGGATAGCCTTGGAGGAAAGGACCCAAAGTTTCTAGCTGACAGTAGTCTATACGAGTCAATAGTGCAGTGCAGCAGTAATGAAGGCTAACAAGATACTGGACTGTAACAAGAAGATCATACCCAGTCAAGGAAGTTATGATTTTGTCTTTTCTTTGCACTTATTCACTCATACCTGGAATATGTTTTCCAGATTTGGACTTCCCAATATAAGAAGGATGCTGACAAACAGAAGCAAGTTCAGCTGGTGGCCCCAAAAAGGTCAGAGCTTGAGCACTTAGCCTGTGAGGAGGGGCTGGAGGATTTGAGCTTTTCCAGCATGGGGAAGAAGCAATTTTGGTGGGGTCTAACTATAGCCTTCCAGTATCTATGAGTAGCTTACCAACAAGGTAAAGCCAGTCTCTACTTAGGTACACAGTGAGTTGAGAAGAGACAGTGGCCATGAACTGAAATGGAGAAGTTGTGATTGACTATAAAGAAATGAATTTTCACTATGAGAATAATTAAGCATTGGCACAGGTCACACAGAGAGGCTGTTAATTTTCAGTTCTTGGAGGTTTTCAAAGCATGACAGGACAATGACCTAAGTCACTCAGTCTGAATTCAGCATTGATCCTTCTCTGAGCAGGAGTTTGGACTAGATACCTTTGAAGATCCCTTCTAATCTGAATGACTCCATGACTCTTAAGTATTTGGGGATATTGAAGACAATAAAAATAAAAGTGTGCTATATGAAATTCTTCTGCAGTAGAATGTTCAAAGAGATATCTAAAAACTGGAGGAGCAAGAGGGTGTTAGCATTGTGCTAGGTAATAACAAATCCATATCTGAAAGGCTTCAGGTTGAAAAGAAGGGTAAAAGAAAAGATCCAAGAGCACTCTAGATGTTCTGAAAGAGAAACATACCATGGAGGTAAATTATGTGGGAAAAGAAGTTTAACTGAGAGGACCTTAAGTACTATTCCAAAGAGCAAATCCTAGTAAGTGTAAGTCGTTAGACTGACAGCAAAAGCAAATTCAAGGAAGAAAAGTGTAGTAAATGGGTTTCATGGAGATTAAAAAAAAAAAAAAAGGGTATGACAAATTACAACTTATAAAAGTGTGTGTTGTTTGAGGTTTTTCATTTTGTTTTGCTTTCTTTTTAACCTATCTGATCATGATACATTAAAGCAGCACAAATAGACAAAATGCAAGTCCAAGCGATAGGGTGTATGGTCAGTGCTGTCTGGAGAAAAGCCTGAATACAGCTCTCGAAATTCAGCAGAGCTGTGTCACATGTAAAGAATAAAGAAGACAAAAAATATAATTTTAGACCAGACGAAGTTCTCTAAGAGCACAAGATCATTAAAAGATTATGGTATTTTTCAATTGTTTCTTTGAAAAATCTAAATAAGGTCATTATAAAACAGAAGGGAAGAGTGCTTTATCTTAAATTTGATTTTTTTTTTTGTTTGATGCGACTATTGAATTTAAAATACAAGACTAATAAATATAGTCACTTATGCCAGGAACTTGAAAAATCCTTTGGAACTGAAAGTGTATAATCATAATACCAATTCTTTATGATGCTTTGGCACTATGTGCAAATCATAGATGGATTAGGTATGTGGAAAGCTGGCTCTGTCATAAGCTATGTGTCTTTTCCTCAATCAGCATTGCTGGGCACTTGGAAATACTGGAGAATTAATTTTCCAAATTTACCAATGTTTGATCTAAGTTAGATTCACTTTAAGATTCTTTTTCTTGTAATAATCTGTGCGGTGAAGATTATAAATTTAACAGTACTCCTCCTACTGCTTCTAATCACAGTAGCAATTAAGAAAAATCAAACTGGGAAGAAACAGTGAATGTAAGGACTTAATTGTAATGTTTGTTACTTACTAGGTTTTCTGATAACATTGATAACAGCAGTAGATAGTACATGACTGTTTTTAAGCAGGAAATATCCAGCTGCCAATTTTCATATCTGCTAACCATGAGAATGTCACATCATGCTTTTTCTGTCAGCTCTGCTCATATACACTACCCCACTGAGTGTTGTGTATATTCTGTACACCCAGGGCTACTCAGAAGTGGAATGATTTTGTCTAGTATGGTAGAAGACTGATTAAAATCACAGCCCTTATCAAAGCAGTAAAACATATCTCCAGATCTTTCCATTCCCTGGGGCTGCTGCCTCCCATTCCTATCTTGCCCAGGGAAATTGTCTCCCTCTAATTGCAGAACTAATAGTTAAAATTTGGAAATATTCTGCTGAACACCAATTGAGTCGTTAGCTGCTCAAGCCACAGCTTAGTTGCTTAAGTCAGAGTCTGACTTTTTCATAAAAAGTAGGCTAGAAAATCGGCATAATAAGAAATAGAAAGGATATTTCCAGCCACAATTTAGTTCAAATGAAAATAAATACAGCAAAATGTTGCAGACAGTTAAAAAAAAATCCTTAGGTAATTAGGAATGAAACAAGATATTCTGACCCTAAGAGCAGTTTACCCATGCAAACTCAGAATCAGCAGAATGTTGCCACCCAGTTATAAAATATTTTTATTCTATTTATCCTCAAAATGTCACCATTCAGATTCTTTGGAAGGATGGAGCAGGAAGAATATGAGTAATGTGTAAAAACCACAACCTATTTCCCAATCTTTTCCTATATACTATTTCTGAAAATGTCACTACCATGCTGAGTCTACTAATAGGATCATTAGCTCATCAAATCAGGCTCAGAATCTAAAACTGAGAAATGAGGCACGCTCACAAAATATCTCCAAAGAAATAGCTAATTAGGTGGAAGATGGCATGGTCTTGGCTCTGGAAAAGGTCAAACTAAAAGTAAGGCTTACAGGGTAGAATCTTAACAACCAAAACATACTTTTGAAATACCAGGAAATAGAAATGCAATGGGCATTCACAGCCTGTAGCCTCTCACATGTAAAGTGGTATGTGGAGAACCAGATATGATTGTCCTGGGTTTGGCTGGAATACCATTAGTTTTCTTCTTGGTAGCTGGTGCAGTGCTGTGTTTTGGATTTAGTATGAGAACAATGTTGATAGCACCCTGATGTTCTTGGTTGTTGCTGGGTAATGTTTGTACTAAGTCAAGGACCTCTAAGTTTCTCGGGCCTGCCAGCGAGAGGGCTGGAGAGGCATGGGGAATTGGGAGGGGACACACCTGGGACAGCTGAGCCCGACTAGCCAGAGGGATATTCTATACCATACGACATCATGTTCAGTATATAAACTGGGGGGAGTTAGCTGCGGGGCTGGGATTGCTGCTGGAGGACTGGCTGGGCATTGGTCAGCGGGTGGTGAGCAATTCTATTGTGCATCGTTTGTTTTGGTTTATATTTTTTTGAGTATTATTTCTCTATCTCTTGTTATGTCTCTTTCCATTACAATTAATATTAGTAGTATTAGTATTATATTTTACTTTATTTCAATTATTAAACTGTTCTTATTTCAACCCACATGGCTTTTTTTTTTCTTTTTTTTCCAGTTCTCCTCCTCATCTCACCAGGGAGAGGGGGAGTGAGCAAGGGCCTGTGTGGTACTTAGTGGCTGACTGCAGTTAAAACGTGACAGTGAGACACAGTGGGAGATCCTGTCCAGCCTATCCCATAGCTCTCCGAGAGTGCTGTTTTCCATGTTGGAGATACATGCCTAGCAAACAGCCAGTGACAACCACTACCTCCAAGGCCCTTTCCCAAGCTCTATGATGTTGTCATAGCTGTAGTTGCAAATACAAACCTGAATTTCCTCACTGGCCAAAAAAACCCAAAACAAAACAAAACCAAAAAAAGGGAAGAAAATTTGGGGTAGTTAACATGAAAATGGATATTACACAGTGAAAATGGGAAAGTGTTTGCTATCCTCAGGGTTATTAACCTGGGCTACACTTACACTTAAAGTTACACTATAAATCCACACCTGTTGCCAGTCACAAATCAGTTCAAATTTACACTGTTTCTGTCTTATATTTCTATACATATGTACATGCATAATACATTCAAAAGAATAATACACCCAATCATAGAAACTTGGAAATATTAGGTAGTGAGGAATGAAATAAAACATTCCAAAGACTGGGAATTATTTTGATATATATGAGATGGCAATTTCAATACACATGAGATGGTGCAGGAGATTCAAGAAGGCAAATTTTTACTCACTATAAAATGGGTAAGTGGGAAGAGGAACACCACAGAAAGAACTAGTTTTCTTTTTAAAACAAAGATGGAAAGAGAGTACAGGGGGCACAGGATTATAATTGACTCCTCAAGGCTGAGGTGAGGGAACAGGAGGATGATGGTTCCCAATCCTCTCCATTTGCGAGGAAGTCAAATGGGGGACAAAGACAGAAAGAAAAGAAAGAGATGTCACTAATACCAGTTGCCATGGAATATTTGGATACAGGTTAGAGATCTATGAGAGGCTGAAACCAAAGTATGGACAGAAATGTTCTTATGGGACATATCCTTCCGAATAGAAGGAAGGACTTCTTTACCCTGAAGGTGACAGAACACTGCGACAGGCTTCCCAGAGAGGCTGTGGAGTCTCCATCTCTGGAGACATTCAAAACTCACCTGGACACGATTCTGTGCAACCTGCTCTAGGTGAACCTGCTTTAGCAGGGGGTTGGACTAGGTGATCTCTAGGTCCCTTCCAACCCTGACTATTCTGTGATTCTGTGACATCTCCAAACTGACAAAATTTAAGGAAGATATCGTTAAAATAAATATTCTCCTCGTTCATCTCTCAGCTTCCTTGGACTTGAGCTTTGTATAGGCTGAGCAGGAATCCTGGAAGCTACAGGTAAGGTTTACACAACAGAAAGTGTTGAAAATTAATTCTTGGAATTGTTAACTGAAGACAGAAAAAATAAGAAGTCAAAGCATCATATGCTTGAGATTCACTTTCCCATAAGACAGCAGAAGAACCCAGGCTTAATTTAAACTAAACAGGACTCACAAACAGCTGTAGAGACCCTAGTGCAACCCAACACATTTCCTCACATGAAGAAATGAGAAGAGACAGGAACACTGTGTGTATAAGAGGGCCAGAAACTGCCAGAAAACTTCCAATTCAATCCCACATTGACATTAGCAAAAAGCGACAAACCCAAGTAGACAGTATAACAACCAGTTTATGATTACACCTCTGATAGAGCAGCTGGCAACATAGCCATTTCAGTTAGTAGAGGAGCTGGAAAATATCCAACGACTGAAAGAGGCACAAGCACAATACTCACATGCTGTCACACAAGTGGAAAACTGTGGTTAAATATAAAAAAGAAGCTGCAAGGAAATGGCAAGGCTTGCAAACAATGACTGACCTTGTCATCAGACGTAGTCATGAATACCTGAGGTAGGTCAGCTGAATTCTCAAAGCAAGTAGGAGATCTACATATATATAAAAAATACCTGGTTGCATAAATGTGATTGAAGGGGATATGGTACACTGGCAAAACAAACAGCTTAGTAATGTTGTTTATACTCCTGGAAGGAGAAGTCATTATAATGCAAGACATTAGTGGGGACTCAACTTTGAGTATCTACAGTATAGGTATCTACTTCTGAATTAGTTGCATAAAGTCTCTTTATGTTTGCTGGACAGGAACACTGCTTGTACAAAGTAAGTCATCTCATCCCAAAACAGACAACTCAAAATGGCCTTCATATTATCCTACAAATACATATTCCTTTCCTGAAAATGAGACCTTAAATAAAGACCTTTGTAAACTTACCTAAACTGTATCAAAGACTGAGCTAAAATTATTTGAGATTGCTAGAGTATACTCAGTTGACTAAACACAGTCACCTGGTGCCATGTGAGACCCTTCTGACAACACGGTTAACAGAACCTGGCAGCTTTTCAGCTCACCCTAAAGACATGCAGGTCTCAATTCAGTTGGCTTCACATAAATATCTAGTACCATTTGAGGTACACTAAAGTATATGAAACATCTACAGATTGCTCACAGATACAGCAGAGAACCTAGGGGAGTTCCATGTAATTTCAGAGAAAGCACTGAGGGCAAGATAGGGCTTGCTAGAGCATCTCAGGTGGCAGTAAACATTTATCTGTGGGTAACCAAAGCAAACCTGAACTGTGCAGGCCTGGAGGTCAGTAAGTATGGTATAATTATGTTCTTATTGTTACTCTCTGTGTCCAAAACAGTTTGGCACCATCCAAAGTATGTGTTGTAAATAGACCCTGATCTATTCTATGTTTCAAAACATGCCTCGGAATTATTCAGGTGAGCACTGTCTGAAATAAGCTAAAATTAGACCAAGGACAATTTAATAGTGTGGATGACTAGCATCCACTACCTGAGCTCACACCTTCTCTGTGTCAAATTTGCTCGTATAGATGCAGCTAGCGGCAATCAGCTTTCTAAACTCCAAGGACAACATCAACTATTTCTCTGTTAACTGTAACAGAAGCTTAAATGTTAGTTCTCATGAAGATAGACATATATATACCTTGTGAACGAATAAGCTTAAGTATCTTAATCTAAAGTTGAATTTCACTGCATAAATCGTGTTAACCCCTCCTACCACAGTTTCCAGATTAAAAAAAAAAAAAAAAAAAAAAAAAAGAAATTACAAACAAAACACATAATACATTTCCTCAACTTTAATAAGAAATGGAAGAGCTTCTGGACCACCAAAGAAATCACAAGTTTGTAGAATTTTTTTTTAAAAAGTATGAAATTATTAACAATTATTCTTAGGTAGATTCTGGCAGAGTAAGTGGCTTTGGGTGTCTCTTATGAATTGGTACATGTTTTATCAGAAAAAGTAACTCGGTTGTCCTTATGTGTGAAATCCTAGAAGTGGAGTTGCCACATGAGTATAATGGGAGAGAAAGTCTTCACAATAATATGGACATGCTAATACTTTTCTTTGTTGAACAGTGAGTTTAAAACACAAACAAAAAGCAGACATTTAGAGGAAAAACTGATTGCACTTAAATCCAGAGTACAAAACTTTCAGCTCAGATACATCAACAATAACATATTACATGAGTTGAAAAAATGCTTACCATAGCAATTGCCTTTTCTTTCTAAGTTTTCACTCAACCAGTTAACAGCAAAGGAGTATTAGGAGTTAAAAAAAAAACTTCAGCTGCCCGTTGACTCTGACAGAGATTACAGCAAAATCAGCTTCTCGATCATGACCAGTACTGACAGTGTGGAAAGCACACAGCATTGCTTTGTGATGTGGAGCCTATAAAACAGTCTGATTGTACAGGAGACAAAGTGGTCTTGTAGATGATTCCTCATTAGCTAGCATGTAACTGTTAGAAATGCTGATGATGCAACACTGCAGATTAAAATCAAGGGGTTTATAAAACTGAAACATCTGGAGTCTTTAGTCAATACAGTGAATTCACTGCCAGCACAATTAAAACATACTGTAGGCCTAGTATATGATAAAAAACACAAACAACAAACTGAACTGAGACCCTGGCAGACTCATTTGTTCTAGAGGCAGATCACAAACATACTCCCGGCAATTATAGACTTATTCAGTTAGCCACAATGAAGACAACAGATCATTCTTATTCAGGAAATCAAATTTTCCCTGATCATGAACTAAGATGAAAAATATTGAGTACCTGACAGTAGTCTCAGGCAGTCTGCAGTAGCCTCCAATTGACCACACACTTAAGCAGCTCTAGAACATACATTTACAATGTCTTGAAATCATAATACAAAAATCTTACACATTATGCTAACCTCTAAAAAGATTTAATTTTATATCACCTTAGCCTAATAGTATCCTAAAGTGAATATTCATGTTATTCATTCAATCCCTGTAAAACTGAGACTTGTATTTCTTAACTTTGGGTGTCTGAAGGCTGGTTTATAAAATTAAAGTTAATTGACTAGGCTATATGTTGGAGAGAGATAAAAATTTATAGTAGATCGTTCATTCCATCTACTTTAATGTCCTATTTGAAGATGGGATGGACTGAGTTCTGATGGCATTTAATGCTTATCATTCACTATGAAGAGAAGTCTGATGACCTCCTTAGACTAGACACCTAATTTATAGGTAGCCAGAAGTTGAATTTCATCCCCACATGTGTTTGTAAAGGAAGATTTAAAACCTGAAAGTATATAACACATTTTCTTGTCTTTATTATGCAGAAAGAGCAAAAGTAGTGTTTTCTTGAAAGCTGCTGCTTTTGGTGGTGCTGCCATATGCTTTCCAAGCATTAGGCGGATGGCTGGAACACTTGCCCAGGAACTGGGAAGTCTGAGCTTAGCCAGCCGTTCTCAGGATAGTGTCAAAACCAACAGTTGTTCTGGATAATTGGTCCTACAGAATTCATGGGCCCAGATTAATGAGTAATTTCTGATTTTTTTTGTTTCTTTGTTTTTGTTGTTGTTGAAAAGGGTTTCTAAAATGTGTAACATAGGGTTGGAGGTGGGGACAAGAATCCTGTTTCTTTCACTGCTTGGTTTCATTAGCTGATGGGCCACAAATATTAGAATTCTGCATTTGTCTTCTCCTTTTAAAAGGAAACAATATTTTTAAGGAGGGCTCTAGAAACATGAACATAACATTTAGATGAGCAGTGCTAATATCTCAGGGAATGTGCATATGTCTGTGACAATAGTAAACAGTTTATTCAAGTGGCGAATCTCTGTTCAGGCAGGTACAGTGAAAAGGTGCTGCACTGGGTTGTTGGGAAGCTTTCTGTTTGATGGAATATTTATACACTAATAAAGAAGAGAAAAGTAATCATATTTCTCTACTCTGAAGGTGTGAAATGAAGCTGAGCAGCAATATGTGCATGCTGCAGAAAGGAACAGAAGAAACATATCACTTAAAGTGTACAGCACACTCAGCTTTACTTCATACATGTGCAATACACTGGCAAAAATGTGAACTATTTTACTATGGTTGGCTAGGTTTAAATTAAAACTATTCAATTGACTTTTGCGAAGACAAAAAACCAAAAAAAAACCCAACAAAAAACCCAGAAATCACTCAGACCTATACATTTACTAGGAAAATACTGCATGCGTGAAGAGAAGTGTAGCAACTTGAACTGCACATGCAAAGGACAAAAAGGATTTCTCTAACAAAAGAAATCCCAGTGAGTCCAATGCTTGCTGTTTTGGTGGCAGAGGACCGTGTCAGTTTCACTGAGCTGAACACAACTAATACAGATTATTTAAACCGTATTCAACACTCACTTGTGGCTCCTCAGTTCTTATAAAACTTTAGTCATGGGTTGGACTTACCTTTAAATCTGGCAATACAAATCCAACAGGTATGCTCTAGACAGGACAACAAAGAACAATGGCATAACTTTTGTTATTGGTGTTCCTAAAATTTCACAATAAATTTCAGCAGTCGGAAAGTGAGATACCCCTCAAAAGTTATGAGAATTATTCCATTAAAAACAAATAAAACAAAAAGATAAAGGAAGCTCTCTGCTTTTTCATATTCTGGAGATTAGAAGCAGTATCTTCAAGCTTGAGGAAAAAAGCTGTTCAGAGAGTATGGGAAGTATAAGCCTAACTCTATAGCTATAGAATTTGCTACAGAAACAGAATGCAAAATTTGGCTGGCCTTTCATCAACAGAAGTTCTTGGAGGAATGTTTCAATTAAATATCAGTAAAAAGAATTTCTCAGTCTTTTGCCCTTTACATAAAACGTATTAGCTATGTCAAATGTCATTGAAAGAAATGGCCTTTTGAAGGTAAAAGAAAACTTTAAAAGTAGCTCAGGTATACTTTGAATACATGTTAGATGTTGTTCCTACTCCTGCAATCCAGTGTCAGCAAATGACAGCAGTACAAAAGGTAGGGTAATATTTGGGAATTTAATATATGTTGGAAAAGAGGACAGAACACAGCAGTGTTTGATGTCTCAGATTATAGGGGGATGATGTTCAGGATGGGTAACACCTTTTACGTTTGTTCAGCAAATTCTAATTACCATAGTAAGATTGTTACCAAAATTTAGGAATTCTTAACAGTAGAAATCCAGAATGACAGTAAGGAAGCACTTTACTACTCATTTCCTATCTAAAAAGTCCTTGGCCTGGCAAAGCAAATGAGCAGCAGATGCTAACCATATACCTTGGGCAAAGTGACAAGGAACCAGTGTTCAGAAGTGTCCTTCTATAATTCAATTCAAACTGTGAAATTTACATACTCATTTAAATCTATATATGATCATACCATCCACAAAATGCTGGGATATCTTATTCTATTTAAGGGATCTTAAAGTATCTTAACAAAACCTGTGGTGTGAAAACAGCCTAGCCTGCACCTGTCATTTCAAGATAAATACTTTCCAAACAAGGAAACCACCACTTGGAAGAATATATTAACTAAAAAATTTAACAAAATCCAAGAATCTTCATTGTAAAAAGCAAATTATTTCTAGTCCCATATCCAGCCAGCTAACCAAGTTTCCATCCATCAGTCCCTCAGAAGAGCAAATCAGTGTGAGAGGACAAGCCCTTGCACTGGAACTCAATCATCTATAATGGGTAAGTACTGAAATTATTTTAACCCAGGCCTACCAACATTTTCAAACAACAGGTGTATTTGAGAAGGTAGCCTGGGCCAAGGATCATTCTCATTAGACACTTTGCATGTGGCCACCCTGTTTAAGAGGTTAAGAGAGATTAGTTATATGAACGTGATTCAATTTTACCATTTGGCTTTAAGGCCAGAAAGCAAACCTTGGCACTGTTTGGTAATTAAAATAAATGTAGCCACAAGCCATAATATTTTCTATTTGAACTTCCACTGTTTTCACCATTGCAGAAGTACCAGCATCTATGGATGTTATTCTTTTATCAAAAGACCATTCAACATTAGGTCTAGATTATGAAACAAGTCCTTGTTAGAGAAGCTGGGTTTGAAAGTTTTCAAGGGAGTCTGATGAGTAAAAAGATACGGCATGTGCCATCTCTTCCTGCCATCAACCACCAAATTATCAAAGGAAGGAAATCTGTTATGAAGTTCATACACACGTTATAAACAGTGATCTTGAATCTGATCTAACCCAGAGAAGGGTTAAATAGCAGTCTCTCTTAAGAGAGATAGTCAAGCAATTGTACAAGTAGCAAGAGGCTGAGTATATGTATGTATCTCTGGGAGAACACAAAGTCAGTCCTAAAGTGTTACATGGCTCCTCAGAGAACTAACAACTCCATCTGTTCTGCCATTAGATGATCCAAAGGCTTAAAAGGCAATAGAAGAGTGTGTCTCATTATATGGCCTGGGAACATATAATAAATCAACTTATGTATCTTTGACTGCAATGATAACATGCTATCAACTTCTCTTGATTTCCTGAGGCTCAAAAGAACAGTACACTGGTATTAGGATATCATGGGAAAATATTCTTGTGGGTGATTGAGCAGATTTTCCTCACAACATGAATTTAAAGTTCACGTTTAAAGCAGTTTGTAAGTTTTAATTGGGTTTATGGGTTGTTTTTTGAGACAAATCCATGCATGAACTTCTGCTTGTAAGAAGAACTCCTTTTTTGGTAACATACATTTCCCACCATACATATTAATGCCAAGAGAGTGAAAGAGAGAACAGGACACTAAGAAGCAAGATCATGTAAGTACTGACTCTGAGAAAAAACTATAGATAAAACTAATGCTACATCACCGCAGACAAAATTAGTGCAACAAACCCCCTATCTACTAAAGAATCACCTTGCCATAAGAAAAGAAAAAAGAGGAGTAAAAACCCCTGTGGTAACTGAAATAACATCATGAGAGCTTTTATAACAACTTTAAGGAACAGTTGAAATGTTTGATTTGACCAGAAAAATTACTTTTAAGACTTCTTAAGGGACTCTATTAACTAAAGTCACAGAAGCATAGTACCACTCAGAGAACCCTGATGGAATTCTCCACTCTGCTGAGAAAGTAAAAAGAGTTATTCAGGAGTTCTAGAGATGCTACTTATGTTTTTATATCACCAGTATGAAATTTTATTTCTTTATAACTTCTTAAATAAAATTCAATTTTTGATTCACTATAGACCCCAAATTCATTTTTATAGTGTTATCTCAGTCATTCTCCCATCCTCTATTCATACGCTAGATTATTCTCACTTGAGAATAGCATCTTGCACTTGTTCCTACCAAATGGTGTATTTTTTTCTGAAAGTCATCTCTTTCCTATATTAAGATTATTTTGAACTTTATTTGCATATCCCAACATAGTGACAATCCCTTTGACCTCAGTAACTGGCAGATTTAATACATCTACTCTTTATTCTAATGTTTATTCATAAAAATACTGATGACTACCACAGAAGATAGATCTTGGCAGGGACTAGCTTGGTACAACCTTGTATTCTGAATATGAACTATCGAAAACTGTTCTTTACATTCAGCTTTCAAACATCTTTGCACCTATGCTGTACTAATATTACGCAAATTATGTTTCCTTAACTAACTTTTAAGAATGTTACATGAGACAAAACAAACAAAAACCATGTAAAAAGTGAAGATATGTGGCAATGAGATCATTTAAAAACAGGAGTATAACTGTTTCTCCTCTTCCCATAAAGTCTGGTACCCTGCTATAAAAAAGGCTAGATTTGTTTAATACAGGTAACACTAGATAACCCCATACTGGCTGTTATTCAACATTTTCTTTTCTTCTAGCTACCTACAAATTGTCTGATTATCCTTTTACAGTATTTTTCTAGGAAATTAATAAAGCTGATTGATTGATCTGAATTTCTACAGTTGTTCTTTATCTCCTTTGTTAAACATAGGCACTCTATTTGCTTTTTTCAAGCCTTACAGGATCTAGCAGAACTCCATGGGCTTCCCAAAATTAATTGTGGGCAAAATGACTGTGAGCTCTGGAATTTCATCACCCTCTTCATCTGACGTGGCATCGTTGCCTCAGAAAATTAAACAAGTAGTAATCACATGTAAGTCAAATAAAACTTTAGACAGATGCACATTCTTAATCCAGAGCATTACATTCATCTAGAGAAAAGAAAGAGGAAAAAAAAGAGCTTTTCATCAGATGCAGACATTTGAGTTATTCATTAAAGAAGATTTCAAGTGTACTGCTCAGACAAGTTGTATCTACTTTTTGCAATTTGTAAGTTACAAGGACACAGAATAATAGTAGCTCCCACTATTTTGGCAATAAAAGATTATGAAGATCCAGGAGATGGCAACACTGGATGTCTTATTAAATAAATTGAAGAAACTCTTAAACTAGCTCAACAAGCAGTAAAGAGAAAAAGGCAGGAATATTGGGCCTAACCTAAGAACAACAATGAAATCTTGAAACTGGAATAGATTTGCAAAAGCTGTAACATACATTTGACTATGGAATTCCAAACAAGAGAATTTCAATGTGAAGTTTTATAAACACATACATACATACATATATATAGCTACATGCACATTTTCAAATGGGTTTTAAACAATATTGCTTACCCTCCAAATAACAGAAAAACATATGTTTAAGCTCATGAAGAAGACAGATTAGAAAAACAGGCAAAAAAGTCCTTAGCACAAACTCATTTTTGTTTATTATTTTGAAAAAAAGTGAAAATCTTGCAAATACTTGGAGTTTGTTATTGTTGTTGTTGTTGCTATTTTTTACCATTGTAAAATCTTGAATCACAGTCAAAATCAGACCTTATTGTAGGATGTGTTTTCTATCCACTTGGTGATAGACAATATCCCTTTCAAGCAATCTACAGTCTAAGTGTATGAGACAGAAGAATAATGGGAGGGAAAGATGACACAGAAACATAGAGTGACTTTCATCACATGATCTAGTAGACACTGTAATGTTGGAAATTCAGTCCAAATTTCCTGATTCCTAATGCAAATCATGTTTCCATTGTACCACACTGAATACTGTGTAATAATATATAATACGTAAGAAAAGTTCAAAACATATGGACTATGTGAATCTTCATGCAGAATATATTTAATTAGCTTCTACTGTCTATTATTTGATATCCAAAGAGGTTTTGTAGTATTAAATTTTATTTGACAATTAAATACCATAATCACCAAAAGGAGACAGTTTAAATTTGTGGAATGCAGCTGAAATGTTTGTAGCCAAATTTTTATTATACATAATTGCTATGTCCTTGATAGAATGATTCAGGATAACTTAAGAGACTTCCTAAAGAATAAAGGTCATTAAGCAAGGTAACACATTTTTGAGGGTGCTACATAAGGTGACAAACTAACTCAAGTCAACAGAAACAACCTTAGGACAAAGAACCAGAAGAACTTTTATCCTTGAAAATTTCCTCATTGCACATCATACGGAAAATTTCAGTGCATCATTTATTAATATTCAAGCTAAGCAAAAAAATCATTAGAAATTCATTGAAGGTCTTAGGCCACACCTGGCTGCAAGTGAATGCTTAGGCAACTTATGAGCCTTATAATGGAATGAGCAAAGGAGAGAAACCTGGTTATAATTTGGGTTATAATGGAATGAGCAAAGGAGAGAAACCTGGTTATAATTTGGGTTTGTTTTTCTGCTTCCATATATCAGAGCTGTGAATCAAATGAACGCAGTTCCAAATATTTTTAAAATGTCAACATCTTCACAGGTCTCTGAGTATTCTGAGGTGAAATGGACCATAGGAATAATCTTTTCTATGCAATCAGGTATCTCCTTTGAAATGAGCTATAAATACATTACAAGTTGTTATGTGACTTTGTTGTGCACTTGGCGAGGTGACCTGTCAATAGCACTTGCTTTCTTTTCTATATGGTGTGTTCTTTAAGAGTGGGACAGTAAAAAGTCTGTAACACTAGGGCAAGCATGTGTATATAAAGAGAAGTACTTCGTGTCTATTATCATCATCTTTATTTTTTTCTTTTGTCTTCTCCCTCCATGTTGCTTTTACTCTTCTGTCCTCTCCTCATCTCATTAAGAAGATAAGAAGTTTCTCAGCTTCTTGAGAACAAGAGCAGCATGCAGAAGGAAACCTATTTGATGGGGTACAGCTTTTGACAGAAGAAAAGACAATTTGTTGTTTTAAAGGAAACCTTTAAAGATGAACGATCTTGGCTAGGTAAAAATCTGGCAACAGAAAGAGTGAGAGGGTCAGTTCTGGAGTCAGTAAGATTTTTTTTTTCTTTTTTTCTACAGGAAGGTAAAAAAGTTGGCTGGTTAAGAGAACCAGATGTCTTAGGCATAAATACTACTAATGCAGCTCTTGCCTTCATAAGCTTACCAATAGTCCTTGTACTCTCATAGCACTGACAACTCCAAAAGCTTCAAAATAAAGACAATTTTTCCAGTTTGCTTTGCTTTTGGGGTAAGATTTTGGGTTTGTTCCTAAAAGACACTATGACGTTTCATCATCTCCTTGTTATGAACTCATTCTGACCATGCTGTGTGTAGGAATTTAACTGGGTTAATTAAAGTCCAGCTAGTTATCCCAAAGGGAGAAGGCAAGAAGGGATTTCATTGGCTGTGGAATTTCTCTATTCTCGAATTTTAGTGAATTCACCAAAATTTCTCTCTTCACCTACATTTACCCTTACCCTGGGCTTGCCAACGACACATTCCCTGTACCCACTTCAGGCACTCCCTCTTCCATACAACATATCCCTTCTACCAGCTCCAAATGATAACTAGTTGTCACCATGTCTCCTTTTCTCATTTCTCAATCCTAGGAGACAATGCCAAGCGTGACAATTGCTTTTCTTTCATGGACTGAAGTATCAGGGCTTGAAAGTGAAGGGAGTTAGAAGATGGTAACACCTTTATGGAAACAATGGTATATGCCAAAGATCACAGTGGAAAAACAGTCTGGGGAAAAAAAGGTAAAATTTGACTGCAGTTCTAACAAGGAGTTTGGCAAAGCATAAGAAGTATGTCCTAAAGGCCCTTGATCCAGGAAATGTAAAAAAATTACTTAATAAGACATTTGGTAATCTTAGTTTAATACCTGTCTTTCAGTGTTAAAGGACAAAACTGAAAGTATTTTGAACACATGGGAGCACACATGCATACATGTGTGTACATTTATCTGATGTATATGCCTCTAATGTTCCTTCTCTAAATTTTTCCCAGTCTCAGTCATATTACTGAATTAAAATGAAAATAAACTTTAAGCCATGGAAACCACAGGTGAATTAGCTATGAAGGTGGTCATGCACAATCTTTAATGCAAAATGTCTCTGCTTCAGGGAAGCTGAGATTTAAATGAATGATACAGTATTTTCAATAATATGAAAATGACACTAAAAACTTGGAAAGACCTTGAGCAACTAAAATAGTTAAATATTATCTGATTACAGGGAAAGGGAGAACATGCTGGATTCTATTTAGAGTTTTATGTGGGTGGAAGGAGTCTTGTTCTGTTCCTGTTTGTTGAAACAACATATTTACATCGCTATATAATTAGTGTTCTCCCTTGGGATACTGTGAGTAGGTTATCTGGATCAACTAAGCAAACCCTTCACAAAATGAAAGGGATTCTTTTGCCACTGTAACTACTGGGGAAAAAAACCTGTAAGAAAATACTTTAACTCTGCAAGCTTTTGTGCCAGTCTAGAAGAATTTAGTCTTCTAAGCAGCCTTCAGGAAGTACTAACTTTCTGAAAGATGCTACTTTTATTCTCTTGTAAGACAATATACTTGTTAGAAAAAATATATGATTGTGAAAAAAGGACCTACAGTAAATCCATAGTCAAATTACAGTTTAACAGCAAAGTGAAATTCATAGCTATGAAATGAAGTTTTGAGGATTTTTAAACTCTTGGGTTTGATATTATATATCTATTTCTAAGTTGAATATCTTTAGGAATCAATGTACTATTTAAAGTTTTGCTTTGTTATAAGCCTCAGGTGGCAAATATAATTGGCTGTCCAACTACAAAGAAGTATCATGACTTACATATTTTAGAGCAATTTTTTTTTTTTGGCCAAGCTGTAGAAAAACAGAAAAACAAAACGCATTTTCAGCCATAAAAAATCAGCTGTTTTCTGGATGTCTAGAGAAAATAATTATGTGTACTAGAAGTCAGATAACGCTATAAAAGCGAAGAATACAAGTCTCTAGCCTAAAGCCAGTCGCCTGTAAATATGTCACACACTGGCAACATCTTTTCTCTGACAGCAGCATATACATTGGCTTTTCAGGTCAAGCTGAAACAGTTCCTTTGGCCCTTGAACCTGCTGGTTGCCAGTTCTGTTCCTCCTGTGTGTATTTGCAGTGGGTGGAGGGGAAGATCTGTAACACACACTGATGCTGTACTCACTGTAAATTTTAGGAAATGAGGAAGAAGACAACCTGCATTTCAGTTACTTTGTAACCATATATAATACATACCCCATATCTATCCCTGTCTGTCTATTATCTATACTGTTAAAGAGGTGTCTTTTTTTCCGCTAACATTAATCCTCTGACTGTTCCTAGTGTGTGGCCTATATCTTGACACTATAGTAGTGTATGAGTACTTTTCAGCTCATCCTTTCTATTGTTACTATATTTTAAAAATAATTGTGCATATAATTACCCATTTTACTCTCTTTCATATATGCTTATGCTATTATAAAATCCAGTAAAAAACAGATGAACTGAAAAGGAGAGAGAAATCAATTTAAATTAAATTTCTATATTAGATATCTAATACCAATAGATTCACTTTGTTTCAAATATAACACTCAACCAAAAAAACACTAAAAATGCAAATATTATTTCTCTTTACAATGAGACTTCATTGCACACTAGTTCTTTGCCTAACCCTGGAATTGCTGTAGGCATTGCAGTTGCTTACTTGCTCTCCTGCTTTTCTTCTTGTTATTGCTTTCTTTATTAAGCAATACTAAGTGCTTTTGAATACTTAATGTTAAAACAGTTATTTACCTCATTAGATTTCAATAGAATAAGGCATTTGTTTAATATGGTAATGATTTGCCATTTTACAAGGTTAATGTCCAAAGTTCTCAAAGCACTTTATGTCAGTAAATTTTACATCTTTGCTATATTTCCATCTTCATTAAACACTATTAATTTAATTTGTTCATTAGGTGAACAAGAACAATGACACCATCTGAAGCCATACTGGACACAAAAAGAATATGCTTACATTGGGAAGCAATTCAGAGTGATTCAAGGGTGTACTTTAGACAGATTTAGTGCGGTCCCTTGCATCAAATGTTGCCACTTCAAAGCAGTCTCAACAATTGGCCATTATTTCTTATTCTTTGGTCTCCATTAGGGGACAGCAAACATTAATCACCCATATGCAGAGGAATTTCTCATTTAGTTGCTTCTGACAGTGGTCTGCTTCCTGTGTACCAACCAAGCAGAGAAAATGGAGGTGGTTGAGATACTTCAAAACTGTGCTACTGCTCTGAAACAAAGCTCTGATGTAGGTATAGATGCAGCTAGAAGACATGTCCAAGCCAGGACAGAGTTGAAATACACCTGTCTGAGGCTCAGACAGAAGCCAGTGATTCCCAGTTTCTGACTGTTGTAACATAGCAACTAGAAATGGGTTATGATTGCAGGTTAAGAATACCACAAATTAAACAGTGACAAGAACTGCTAAAGCAACTGAAGAAGTTTGAAGCTATCAGTAAGCACATTTCCTCATTCCACATTTAAACTTCTGTTAAAAAAACCCCACACTTCTGCAGTAAAGTGTCCAACTGATATTTGTATGAATCATCCACCGTTGCTTCTTTTCTCCTTAATCATTTTTACTAGCCTGTCCTAGGCTTGAACTCCTTTAAATAGGATCTTCATCTGCCCTTCTTGAAAGCAAAGCACTTAACACACACGGTGTGCTACCATAAAGAAAATAACAAAATAGATGACATTTTGGATCTAGAGCCAGATATGGATGTTGCCATTCATTCCACAGACTGATTTATCACTGCAATCTTTGTATTACACAGGGACATCAATGGTTTTTCATATACAGAGGTGGTTGAGTAGTTTCAGAAAGAGCTTTCATTAATGATTGAATCAAGATTGGTTTGCTGTATTGCATAAGGTCAGATGATTGATTAACATATGGACAACAGCTGGGCAGGGGAAACATTTTCAAAACTTCCAAATATTTTCTTTGTGAGTAACTATAACTCCTTTGCTGTTCTCCAATTATGGAACTTTCTGTCACCTGCTCAGTAAGCAGAAACAGTACAATGGTATTTAGATGATCAAGCTATACCATAAATGTCAGTTAGAGGAAGCAATCAGTTTACAGTTAGTTCACTGTCTGAAAATAATTTATCCAACTTTCTGATGAACATAAGGAAGTGCAAAGCAACAAATGTTTGGTAGAGGAAAAAGATGTATCTCAACTAAATGGGGAGGAAGAATTCAGTCAGCTCAACGTATTATTTGCTATCTATTTTGTTTTTCAAAGAAGTTATGTTTATTTAACACAGTAGCATTTTACTACATGCAGTGCTAATGGAGGTTAAATAAAAGACACAAGGGCAGCAAAATCCCTCACTTTTCACAAAAGGACAAAACTGCTATGTGAGAAAAATGCAGATTAATTTCTCAATCCTCACAGCACTTTTTGACACCACTGGCTATGGGTTACCTCTTAAGTATTTGAAGATTTTACTAGGGCTGACTGATTTCGATTTGGATAGGTTTAAATCATACTTGTCAGTGCGCTATTAATTTTTAACCACAGTCATTTTTTCCCTAGACCTGTTAATATGCTAGGCAGTCCCAGAAAGCATAAAACTTTGACCCATGCTCTCCAGCATTTGCATACAGCACTTTCTGTAGGTGTTTCATTCTGTAATCAAAATTCTAACTACCTCCTCAACAGCATACAGATATGGGAATCCACAGACCCAGATAAAAGGGCTTTCAAACTGGCCGTATGATTATCAGACATACGTTATTTTTATGTTAACTGGTCTTTTCCTTCACAATTCAGATGAAATACTAAGAACTTCAGCTGACTACTAAACTCTGCAGAAAACACTCTTTCTCTGGAGGTGCCGTGTGGTGGAATATGATTTTTCCTTACAACCCACCAATTACTTCCATGTCTTCTCTGAGATCTCTTTGGGAGCCATTGTAGTCAGAGAAATACAGTAAGACTGAGATCACTGTTGCCCCAGCACAATGCGAGCCTTTGAGGCCTTTCTGACAACCTGTTTGGGAATGAGTGCAGCCCCATCTTTTCAGAATTTCAAAACAGATCACTATACAATGGCAAATTGTCTCAAGTTTTCAAGCTGAGAAGACTCTGTACGCATAATAGAAGCATTTTGTTACCATTGGTCTAACACTGAATTTATTTTTAAAAGCTTGGTAAGAGTACACTTGCAAACTTCAAAACTGGCAGACTTTTATTTGGAAATTCCTGCATCTACATGATCTTCCCCAGGAATACTAAACTTTTAGTCCCTGTAATTATGACTCATGCTACCTAATCAATGATATAAAGTCTGTTGAAGACACCTGTTCTGAGCTCTGCAAAGACTTGATCAGTTTAGGAGCTCAGCTCTAACATCCCTGTTGGAAGAAAAATTCTTTACTGCTTGAGGGGACTTCTGCGCATGTGGGGTGGGTTGGCCTTGGCAAGACACCAGGTGTCCACCAAGCCACTCTATCACTCCCTCTCCTCAACTGGACAAGCGGAGAAAAACGGGATGAAAGGCTTGTGGGTCAAGACAAAAAGATTATTCACTAATTACTGTCACCAGCAAAACAAACTCAACTAGGGGAAATTCGTTTATTGCCAATCAATGGTCAGAGTAGGATAATGAAAAATAAGTAATATCAAAGCGCCTTCCCAACACCCCCCTTCTCCCCGGCTTCCCCCCCGGTCCCTCCCCGCTCCCCGGCCGCGGCGCAGGGCGGGCCCGGGGCTGGGTCAGTCCCTCCCGCGCTGTCCCTGCCGCTCCTGCCCCTCCGGGGGAGGCTCCTCACACCCTGCCCTGCCCCAGCGCGGGGCCCTGCCAGGGCAGGGGGCCCTCCACGGGCTGCCCCAGCCTGGGGCCCTGCCGGGCTGCAGTTCCCCACGCCCGGCCCCGCCGGGGGTCCCCCCGCGGGGCGCAGCCCCTCAGGCCCGGCCGGCCCCGGCGCGGGTCCCCGCGGGGGCACCGGCCCTGCCCGCAGCCCGGCCCCGGCCCGGGCTCCTCTCCCCGCGGGGCCACGGGCCCTGCCCGGAGCTGCTCCAGCGCGGGCTGCCCGCGGGTCACAGCCTCCCTCGGGCACCCCCTGCCCCGGCGTGGGGCCCTGCCGGGCTGCGGGGGGGAGCTGCCCCCCGGGGGCTGCGTGGGCTGGGGGCACAGCCTGCCCCGCCGGGGGCTGCGCCGCGGGCTGGGGGGAGCCTCTGCCGCGGCGCCGGGAGCCCCCCGGCCTCCTCCTGCCCTGGCCTGGGGGCTGCAGGGCTGCGGCTCTCACATGCTCTTACACTCCTGTCTTATGACTACTGCTGGTGTTGCAGAGGTTTGGGGGGTTTTCCCCTTCTTAAATATGTTACCCAGAGGTGCTACCACTGTTGCTGCTGGGCGGCCTTGGCCAGTGGTAGGTCCGTCTTGCAGCCTGCTGGCACTGGTTCTGTGGGACATGGTGGAAGCTTCTAGCAGCTTCTCACAGAAGCCACCCCTGTAGCTGTCCTGCTACCAAAACCTTGCCACGCAAACTCAATGCACCGTGAGAATTCTGTATCTGCATTTGTCAGATTTACAGAAAAGTGAAGCAAATGATGGCAAAACAGATTGAACTCTCAACATATCATACTATGTAGTCAGTTGAGACTTGTAAGAGCAAACTGCAGTCTCGAGCAAGCCCTTTGCTGTTAATTTTTATAGTCACTTGAGGTGTAATAGAAAAAGCAGGCAAGCAAGTTTCCTGCATGGAAACCTCATTTCATCTGAAGAGCTAAGAATTTATCCTGGGATATCCGATCAGCATTTAGAGTCTGTATTAGCCCTCCCGCTACCACTGCCCTCAGTTTTTTCCTTTCTTCCCAAAGTTCTGTTGTCTGGCAAAGAAATACAAGCAGACAAGCAGAGAGCTGTGAAGAACTCAAGTCAATAACTTTTTTTTCAGACAGTGTCAATAACATCCTAACCACCCAGACAGATGCTTGTGTAACTTTTTCTTTAAAAAAATCTCTTAACAGAGATTCTGTATCATTCTCATGCAGTCTGATCCAATGCTTGACCATATTTGTTTTACACTAAAAAGAATTTTTTCCTCTCTTTGAACCCTGGAAAACAAGCAGTTATTTTCCTCTTGATAAAAATGAGATTTTTTTTAAGCTGAAGAACTGACAATCCATTAGTGTTCTTTTTTTCCAGACTAAACAAACCATATTTTCTAAATCACTTGTGATATTTTCCATACTCTCCAGCCACTGTTTCAATAAAAAAGAAAGAACGAACTGGATTTTAAAAGTTATTTTTTCCTTTATCTAATGTTGATGTTTTTTCATTTGCTATCATTACCTCCCACATTCTTCCTCTTTTTCTGTGGTATTTTTTACTTTCTACATCCCTATCCAATTCAGGCTTGAATCCTCCTCCATAGTTTATATCTCACATATTTGCAACAAAATATATTTTAAAAAGAAAAAGGAAGAATATCAAGTTGTCCTCATTGCTCTTCTAGGCACAAAACATGCAAATAATTGTTTAAATGAGTAATAATTAAAATTATTAGTACCCCTTGAAAACAGTCTTTTGGAACCACAATTATAAGGTTCCATATTAGTATCTTTACAATCAACATGTAACATTTTGCCACCCAAATCTGTATTATTCATTGTTGAAGGTTTTATCTTTACAAAAATCTCAGTGAAGCTTTGATTTTTCTGCCACAAAGGTCCCTATTGTTAAAAGTGCCTTGCTTCATTCTTTTCCCTTCCTGTGCCCCACCCCCCCCGGCCGCCCCGGAAACTCTTCAGTGCAAGAACTGTCTCTTACTATGTTTGTGAAGTACATAGCAGAATAAGTCATTAATCCCACTTGGGGATTATCCTGTTGTGTTGCCAGGCAAAATATTTTAGCTCTAAAATCTTCAATAAAAATATTTCTCTTGCTACTGTCAGTAACAGCTATTTCAGGGAAAAAGAGAACTAAAGATCCAACAAAATGTAAAAGTAACTTGGTAACACATTCAATCTGTCATATCAATGGTCAAAAATCAAAAGATTTCATCTGATAGAAGACAAATGGTTTGGGGAAATAGCAAATGTATGTGAAATATGACTTGAAAGCTCTCCTGTGAGAGGCTAGAGAGGACGCTAAGCTCTTTAAGTGTGTGGGGGGAGCACTTTCTGTGCCATTAGTGCTTGATTAGATAATATAACCGATAATGTAAGAGAAAATTAGACTCTGACAAGAAGCAATTGAACCTTCAGTTTCGACAGTCATCTGTTGGACACCTTATCACTTTTATCCTTAGGGCCTCTTAGATGACACATAAGGACTTTGTTCCAGTGCATAATTATCATAAGTGCATAGTGAAATGTTATGCCTTTTCCAAAGATGCATTGGTTAGCCCCAAGCACTGCCACAGTGGAATATTTTTAGGGGCCTGATTATGTATGCTGTATAATACAGCAACTGTGGTCTTTGCTGGGCCATAAAAAAATACAAACGTCATAAAACCAAGAGTCTGAAAAGCAGAATAGCCATCAAGTCTTGACCTGCTTGATTGGCAGACAGTTATACTTTCTAGCATAGACCAGAAAGAATAGCTATTGGGTTAGTCTTGTCTTCTACATGCAAACATTTCTTTATTTTATATCAGTCACGAGTCAAGCAGTGTCTTACAATGAAGTGCTTAAAATAAAGAGAAATCACCTCACGGTTTAAAAAAAGACTTCTGAAATGAAGCTAAACATGATATAGCTCCTGTAAAAAGCAGAAATTTACCACATTACTTAGAGAAGGTGAAAGCCATGGGCTTTGGTTGTAGTCTCAATTTCATCTTCCACTCAGCTGTACACCACAGTTGTACGTAAAACTGTTAACATTCTGTTTGTGACAATCACTTCCAAATATTTCAGTGAGGTTGCAGGAATCTCTTTCTCTAGCGATGTATGCAGATACCAGGTTTCCTGAAAGAAGTAGATCAAAGAGGCTGCAAGTGTTACTCAGAATCTTAATTGTGAGCAGTGCTTAGTTTTCATACTCTCGGGTTCAGAGTCCAGAAGGTGTCTAAAAGCATAGTTCTACCTAGGATGTTAGCAGCACCTATCCAAAGCAGCTTGTCATGAAAGGTTTGTGTTTCAGAAAATCAACCAGCTCTATGATATTACTGTCATTTGGAGTTTAAAATGTCATTAATATCACTGTATTAATTCTAGATCCTAGAAAAAAATCAGTTTCACTTAGTGAAATTTAAGCTAAATTTAATTTCTGTCTACATATTTTGTTGCTTTTCTCTGTCATCATTAAAGCAAAGGGTAACAATATAAAAATTGATGAAATAATGAATTGTTTCTAAATTACACATATCCCATAGAATCATAGAATCATTTAGGTTGGAAAAGACCTCTAAGATCATCGAGTCCAACCATTAACCCAGGACTGCCGTGTCCATCACTAAACTATGTCCCTGAGCACCACATATATGTGTTTTTTAAACACTTCCAGGGATGGTGATTCCACCGCATCCCTGGGTAGACTGTTCCAACGCTTGAACACCCTTTCTGTGAAGAATTTTTTCCGAATATCCAATCTAAAACTCCCCTGGCTTAACTTGCAGCTGTTTCCTCGGAGAAGAGACCAACCTCCACCTGCCCCCAGCCTCCTTTCAAGGAGCTGTAGAGAGCAATAAGGTCCCCCCTGGGCCTTGTCATTTCCAGACTATACAACCCCAGTTCCCTCAACTGCTCCTCATCAGACTTGTGCTCCAGACCCTTCACCAGCTTCATTGCCCTTCTCTGGACACGCTCCAGCACCTCTACATCCCTCTTGGAATGAGGGGCCCAAAACTGAACATAGGTTTCAAGGTGCGGCCTCAGCAGTGCTGAGTACAGGGGGATGATCACTGCCCTGGTTCTGTGGGCTGCACTATCTGGACACAAGCCAGGATGCTGTTGGCCTACCCGACCACCTGGGCACACTGCTGGATCATCTTCAGCTGGCTGTCAACCGATAAATATCCCCAGGCTCTTTTCCACTGGGCAGCTTTCCAGCTGCTCTTTCCCCAGCCCGTAGCACTGCCTGGGGTTGCTGTGCCCCAAGTGCAGGACCCGGCACTGAGCCTCGTAGAACCTCATACCATTTGGCCTTGGCCCATCAGTCCAGCCTGTCCAGATCCCTCTGTAGAGCTTTCCTACCCTCGAGCAGATCAACAGTCCCCATCAATTTGGTGTCATCTGCAAACTTACTGAGGGTGCATATGGTCCCATCATCCAGATCAATGATAAAGCTATTAAACAGATCTGGCCCCAGTGCTGAGCCCTGGGTGACACCACTTGTGACCAGCCGCCAGCTGGATATAACTCCACTTACTATGACTCCCTGGGCTCAGCCAGCCAGCCAGCTTTTTACCTAGGATAGAGTGTACCTGTCCAAGCCATGAGCAGCCAGTTTCTTCAGGACACTGCTGTAGGAAAGGGTGTCATACATCCAGGGAGACAACATCCACAGCCTTTTCCTCATCCACATAGGTGGGTCATCTTGTCTTCTCACAACCTTCCCTGGCACTGAGGTCAGATTGACAAACCTGTAGTTCCCTGAATCCTCCTTCTGGCCCTTCTTGTAGATGTGTGTCACATTGACTAACCTCCAATGAACTGGGACCTCCCCATTAACCAAGACTCTTGGTAAATAATGAACAAGGGCGAGGTTTTATCAGATTATTGTGCTTTTCACTGGCAATAGTAAAATAGTTAAAAATATGGTAAATTAGCCACCTAGTGGTTTATTATTGTAAAAGTATTATCATAAAAGTGATTCAGAATAATATTTTGGTGGTTGGGGTTTTGGGGACTTTTTGTTTGTTTGTTTTCTTTTCTTTTACTTTTCTGTACTGTTTAAGCAGAGAGCCTTTGCAGGAAAGTCTCTGTTTTCTGTCATGAAGGGAGGAATGTGCACACAAATTTGGATGCAACTTGCTGATGTAGTAATTCACTCTGAAACATGATACATATGGATTTGCCCACAAATGCAAATTTGGCTGGTTCACCAAGTTTCTGGAAGGGCCCACAGTGTGAGTTCAGGTACAGAGTCTTCCATTTCATATGCTGATAAAGTGAAGCACTCCTGAACAGAGTATTAGTGGTTTAAAAAGGTCATATTAGTGATCTGTGTAGAACAGAGGTAATACTTTAGTTATTTCTATCTGATTTTTATTTTGTATTCTGCTCAACGCAGATATTTAGTAAGACAATAGGTAAATTCATACAACAAAAATTAAATCACAATGTAATTTTGCAAGGTCAGAGTAACTGGGAAACTATTAGAGGTGAATTCATTGTTATTCATTTCACTTCAAAGTTAAATGTCCGTTCCCATGGCCCAGTAAATGGAGTGTAATTACTGAAAGTATATAAATGATATAACTGAGAAAAATCTGACTCCTGTAGATGTTCTTGAGAAAGGGATTTTTTCATACATCTGGGTGATTAAAAAATTGTACTCCTGGACAGCAAGATTGGTCAAATTACTTCCTCATCTCCTGACAGAAAAAATACACTTTGAGGGGCCTTATTAAGCAATCTATCTCTATTGAGTTCATTAAGTTCTGGACAGCTAATAAGAATATAATAGAATCTTGGATGTCCTCTATAACATGATCTGACAAGTTGAAGCTCCACTCCAACTTCATTTGGATGGGCAAACAATGAACCATATGCTAGTTTAAAACTCATCTTAGCTTTCTTCTTGTTTTAGTAGGACTCATGAGTTTATAAAGATAGCTTAAAGAAAAACCAGGGTTGCCAATTCAACTTCATTCTAGCCTCTCTTTTTTCCTTGTCAGTGCTAACTGTCACAATTCATCTCACTTCTTACTCTACAGAAGACGAGTATAACCACTTCTTAAAAGACGCTTGTAAACATCTATGTACAAAAATCCATTTTAGTGCATAACAAGAAATTAGGTTTGGTCTGACAAAACATAGTGCTTAACTATGTATTCATGAACATCTACTGTCACCTGACATACTTTATATTTCTATACTTACATTCACTTCTCTAATTTACAAAGCCCCCTTACAGTTTGTATATAGATGTAAGCTGTTCTTCTTCCCTTTTACTTACCTGTTTTTGAATATGTGATGTTTTGACCTCTTATTCCTTTCTTTTTCCTATTGGATCAGAGATCAGTCCTGCTATATTTAATGCTTATTCTAGTACCAATCTACTTTTTAATAATGCTGTCAGAAACCTAACATGTAAGTCACCAGCTAGTCCACCTAAATGGCTAACACGTTTTTTCAAGCACAGCAGCCTTCATATTCAGTGGCACTCAAGGGAGAGAAGTGAATAATGTTAGCACCTATTCACCTGTAACTCCTTAGCTCAGATGATCATATGCTAATTTGCAGCAGTAAAAACTTCTCAGTCTGCAAGACAAGTCTGAGGAAGACTCAAATTCTCACCTTCAAAGTGAGAGATAATTTCCTTGATCTAACAGCAAATCCCTCCTGCTTTTCCAGGAGAGAGTTCTTGCTCCAAGTGTCTGCTCTGCTGTGCATCTAACCTGTACTGACTGTGCTTCCCTTTCCCTTTTCTTAGCACCTAGTACAAAGGCTGAGGCATAGAAGGCTTTCCTGATCACTGGAACTGGACACTGGGTTTTGTCCAAGCTCACCTGTCACAAAATGGAGTGATACAGTTTATTCATAAGAGAGAAGTAGCAATATTTTTATTGGTATAAAACAGTGATTAAACAAAGTTTGGTAGTAAATGCAACTGGTGTAACAAGATTCAATGGTAAGACACACTTGATTATTTATTTCATAGAGGATAGGGTCAGACAAAACTGTCAGGGAGATCCTCTCTTTGAGTCTTGATGTTCAGAAAGGACCCCCTTGCATTCTGAACTCTTTCTCAGAGAGATCTCTAGGTGTGGCTGGATCTAGACTTAGTCCCAGACTTGGTCAACAGTTTATGCCTAAAGGATTGCATGTCAAATAGTTAATCCTTTATGGTTCTTAGCTAAGTTTTCAAAGTTTAGCATGCTATTAATCATTTACCAAGAATCTGTTGTGGCAAGGAATCTCTCAACCTTGAGGAGTAACCTCGAGAGGCATCCCTACTGAAGGGGAGATCCTGGCGTGCAGCCCGCTGCCATACAGGAGAGCTCAACAGGCCCTGGGCCGTCCACTATTTATGGCTTAAGATGATTGACTCAGTCATATTTGCATGCCAGACATATTTCTGTTGGCACATGCTCAATTAGCCCTCAGCTGTTGAGCAAGATCTATGATCCTTAGCTGTTGTGTTGTTATCTGTCTCCCAAAGTCCATCTTAAATCAGATGCAGCCATCATGACCACCAGTTATGCAGAAAAAGGGGAGCAGGGGGAGCACACCATCACAACATTCTCCTTCCCAACCACAGAGTTCTTAAATAAGTGTGGTACTACAGTGAGCTCAAATACAACACCGATGCAGAAAGCAGTGCAAGCAGGGGTACAGCCCTTATGTCACTGCCAGCCCTCCAGTACTACTAATTTAGCCACTCTGCTGATCATATGCCCTGTATTGCTCATCAGATTGTCCGAATGTACCTTTCTGAGCTAACTTTTTACACTGGTAAAAACCCCTTGGGGTACCTAAAGGCATGAAAGTCTAGATTAATCTATAGGGTGTGTGGAGAGAAACTATTGAGGCAGTCCAAATACACTGGTTATTCAGAGGAAGAAAACTGTCATCAGAAGTCATCCAAGCTGCTGGTAATGTCAAGGGCTGGTACAATAATGAACTCAAAGTTTCTATAGACAGGAGAAAAAATTTACAGCTGGAATTACTGAAATTCTTTTGACTATACTAAGGTGAGACTGGTATCCTGCCTTGGACTATACTTGTGAATTACTGGGACTGAATCAAGCTGGAAGAAGCAACTTTTATCATCACTGCTGTTGTCTCCCAGATTTCTGGGATTTTCCACAACACTACTCTGACTTCAACAAGCAGGTCATAACATGCATCCTGACTGGAAACAGACAGAGGAAGGGAATTAGGTGGTATGACGCCTCCATTGCCTGTGCTAAACATTGAATGTCACCTGTAACAGAAAAAGAATCCCCCTTTTCCGCAGATTTTCTTCAGCCTTGTCTCTGCTCACTTATCCTTTCAGCTAATAGTATATGTTTTCTTAGAATCAGATTCAGCTTTTCCAGTGCTGCTAACCTGTGACCAAAGTACAAGGAAGCACCTGTTTGTACAGCCTAGCAACCCAGCGAGTGTGCCAGACCTCAGTGTGCATCATCTGCTTCTCACACAGCAGTCAGAAGCAAAAATCAGCCCTAGAGGCAGAACCTGCCTTTTGTACCTTTACAGTTCTTTTCTCTCCTTGTTTATGTTCATTTATTTTGCTTTATCTAACATGAGATAGGATCAGACTTCAACTGCAAGATCTCAGGTTGCCCTAAACTCTCTTTTATCCCTTCAAAGAGAAAAGAAAACAGTAACAAAAAGAACAAATGTGACCTTTGAATCCTTTTAATCATATGTGTTCATTCCAGAGGTAACACAAGTTGCTCATTTTCAGGCTTTAACAGCCAAATAAGTGTCTCTGCTGTATGTGAATATCTATACTACAAGACCATACTAAAATACTCTCACTAGTGCTGCCCATGCTTTTTAAATCCTTTGATATTCTGGGGACATACTCTGTGTCTCAATTGCACATTGAGGATCCTTTGCGGGTGAATGTATATTTCATTGCTGAAGCTTGCTGAGATGCACCCCCAGGATCCTAGTCCCATCTTGACTTCTGCAGCAAACCTTGATTCACGTCTAGAGCACATGTGTGGGTTTCCTTTTTTTGGATATCAGATAACACAGAAGTCTTGCATGAAGAAGACTTACTTACATCTCACTGCATGTGAGTGCAGCTAGGACGTAAGCATGGGCACCAGCTGACTTGACGTGCCTGAAATCCACTGATACAGATGTCATCTACCATTCTTTCCCAATTCATCATGAAAAATCCCACCTTTCCTGATGAGAGCTATTAGGCCTGTGTGCTGTCTTCATGGTGGGCTGTCAGCTCAAGAGACAGCAGAACCCAGACTAGCCAGTTAGCCCAGACAGTTCCATCAAGAAACTTGAGACATTTGTGTGTACACAGGAAGAAATTACAAGTTTAACAAGAGCTGTGCAATGATGGGAATATAATCTTTAGCTATGTCAGGCAGGAACTCCTGTAAGCTTAAAGGAAGAGAAACACGAAATGTTAAAAGCAAAGAGGAAGGAGATTTTTAATTCCTTTTGCTGTCAGATTTTCTTTTCTTTTGTTAGCAAATGACAGATAACAGTAATTTGACCTGAAACCCTAGATGACCAGTTACTACCTAGCTTATAGCAGGGTCTTATACTTCAGGGTCCTGAGATACCCTCTTATTACAGCATCAGTCACCTGTACTTGTGCAAAGAATACTACTGGTTCCAAACTGCAAATGTATTAGACCCAATTTACAACATAACACAATTACTATGCGGCAGAGGCTCAGAGGTTTTGAGTCCTGTCTTAGCATGCCGTTGGCTCTTAACAAATAGCACATCAAGATTAGCATAATTAACATAACCTTCTCATTTAAAAAAAAACAAAACAAAAAAACCCAAAAAACCAACCAACCAACCAAACAAAAAAAGACAGCCACAAATACACAAATAGAGTGAAAGCCTGAGATACACCACACAGTTATTGTTGATTTGGTTAGGTGGTGGTCCATTTCACTGATACCTCTGTAACAAATATATCATAAAATGACACTCCACAGCTGAATGTTCATGAGGAGAATCACTGACTTAAACCAGATTATCTTTCTTTTTTTTCAGTCTATCTTATATCCATTCCACATGGTCCTTCAGAAGATGAAAAATGTAACACATTCCTATCCCTTGGTTAACTCTCCAGCTCAAGAATAGTATGAATTGCTTCTTATTTTTGTTTGGTTTGTTGTAGGTTTTTTTCCTCTCAATATTAATTTTCCTCTCATTAGAGGAAAAAAAAATATTTCTTCAAACACCTACTCTTTCAAAAAGCGTCAGATGAATCCTGCAATTCTGCCTGTTCATGCATACATATAGTCATAGAATTCTTCATCCTCTTAACAGTGTGCTGTAACCAGTGAGGTGTGACTGGACATCACAAGCAACTCCATATGATTTTGCATGATGTGCTGCCCTAGCTCTGCTGTCTGCAGTACCAGCCACACAAGACGTAGCTGGCAAAAAAACAAACCACAAAGACAGAACTTGATGGAAACAAAACAAAGGGTGTTTAATACTTTGTCACTACCTGAACTTAAGGGCATGGTTTTCTAAAAATCAGAATGTACCTTTTCCTCTACTTGAAATGAAACAATGAAATGAATCATGCAGTGGTTTGTTTTACATGAAGCAGTCTCCCATGCTCTCCTGGGAATGTCAGTGAGCTGTAATAGGAACTGGGACTTTTCATTGGATACTTGCACTTCTGAGGAAACAGAGCTTTAAATCTACTGAACCCACAGCCCTCAACAGAGTTACTTGATCCTTGGTGCTGTGGATGCACAGAATAGCTAGCAGCATTTCTCTAACTCACAGTTCAGAAAAAAATGGAAGGGAGGGGGGGGAGAAAGAAAAAAAAAAATATCTTGCCTTCTCTTTCTTTCCTTACATACCTCCAGAGGATAACAACTTTCAAAACCTGTCTTACAATAAGGAAGACAATAAATGTCTGCTTTTCAAATAAGAGCTGCTGGATCTTATGCATGTTTGAGGAACATGTGCAGATTTCAGGTTTATGCAGTATATATAGCAGAGACATGTTTCCAAGATAGCACTGTGTAAACAACAAAGAAATTATGGACCAGAATTTCCAAAGAGTTACACTGAACTACAGACTGGGATCTATGACTTGCACCCTGAATTTAGGCTGCAATATATTAATAAGTTTAAAAATAAAGGAGAATTCAAACACAATTATTAAATTATTTTAGATGATACTTGCTGTCTGGCTGAAACTTCAGAATTTGTTAATTACATTATAGAAAAGCAATAATCTTCATGTTGCTAAGATTTTGAAATTTCAGTGTTGTTGCAGAGATCTATATCAAGTAAATCAAAATCCTTTTGCATTATAAAATTAAGCTAGTTTGTCAAACAAAGCACCTGACCTAGGTAGCTGCTACCTATAGGATCTTCTGACAATTCCAAATTAAATGCCTGTTTGTTATAAATTATGTTCCAAGCCACATCATGATTTTGGTACATACAGTTACTAATCATAGCCCCCGGTAATCATATGGGACTCTATCTTTTCGAGAATCTCAATGTCTAATGGTCTTATTATTTATTTATTAATATTTACGTTTTAATTCCACACATTTTGGAGGAATTCAGTTTGAGATGACAACTCACGCATCTAGGTATCTTAATCAAAAACTAAATTCCACCCTTTAGGTCTAATGCAACCTCATCATCTGCTGTCAGGAGCTGTTCAACAGTTCATATGACTCAGAAATAATACATTACAAGATCAAAAGGTGAACACTATGTTAGAACTGTCTTCCAAATGGAACTTCTTTGCGTACAAAATTGAGACTTTAAATGTATCTTCATTTCTAAAGGGGAACAAAAGTCAAAACCTAAGGTTTTCCTGCAAGGCACAAAGTTCCAAAAAACTTTGTTTCAACTGCTCTGAAGCATTACGTTTTGATAAGGTAGAAATCTGCTGTTCTGATAAAGTTGGAAAAAGTTGCTTCATCTTTTTTACTTTTACTATATATTAAATTATAATATAAAATAAATGTCAAAACAAAATGTTTTGACCTTATCAAATTTTTTCATTTTGGTAATTTTCCCATCAAGGTTTAAATGAAATTGGTACATTCTTGAAAAACATTTAGGTGTTTTTAAATTGGCATTTTCTTCTAGCAACCTGTTACACTGGGAAAATCTTGACTAGCTTTCATCAACAGACACTGCCAAATATGGCAGGTTTCTCCTGTAGATCTCTATGTCTAATTCTGTTTCAAGATCTCTTTGTGAGGTGGATTTGCCTTCACTGCATTAGCTGAACTGAAATTACTTTTTCTAAACCATGAGTATGGAG
Organism: Falco peregrinus; assembly: GCF_023634155.1. NCBI lineage: Eukaryota > Metazoa > Chordata > Aves > Falconiformes > Falconidae > Falco > Falco peregrinus. Next base: position 56,420,458 of record NC_073727.1, read on the forward strand.
ACATGAACTGTGACTTGTGCTGCCTGTGGTTTCCTTGTAGCTAACTCCCAAACTGCGGCTATTTCAGATGATCAATCATGTGACGTAGTCATGCTGGGTGATTTTGGGTCCCTAGTTCTGGATGGAAAGAAGCTGATAGGAGCTGTAGCTCATAGCCAGTTGTCGATCTAGCCCAGCCCTGCTGTGATGGGCTGGATAGTCATAACCATCTCTTCTCATATTTGTCCTTCCCTTGAAGTCTCTGAGCATATGCATATATGGCTGTTGGCTGTAATGGCTCTTTACCACATGGAGACTCTAGTGTGCCTCTGTTAGCACGACCACTGTTGGCCTATGGGCACTTCTAGCTGTTTTACTGTTCTACCTCTCTGAAGGACAGCAGAAGCGTAAATGCTGGGAAGATCAAATGGTTTATTTAGATGTGTTTAATGGACTCTTAAAAGATACATTTATTTTTTATGAAAAAGGTATGGTGAAAACACCCAGAACTGAAATTCTCCCCAGGTGAATCTGTGGCTGGGGCCATTAGAATTTCTTCATAACAGTCTGTTAACTTGATTTCGTGCTTTCCTGTGGGGCCCAGAAATAAAAGCCAAAAAGTTGCATAATGGGGAAAGCATGCAAATCATGGCCAAGTACAAAAAATAGTGAAATCAAATAAAACCATTGGCAATGACTGCTGCATCTCTCGGTGTTGGTAGGAAACTAAAAATCTGTCACCAGCTAACATTTACTAGATAAGACACTTTTACTATACTCCTATTCATTTCTAACTTCTTCACTCCAGTTCCTAGCTTGATTAAAAGACTATCTTCCATCTTCACAGATGTTTCAGTTGGAAAGTTGAAACTTCTCTTCCTGGAAGGACAGGATTTACAGTTACATTAACTTGTCTGTAAATAGGAGCAGCAGTGAAAAAAGGATGATTGAAAAAGGGACCTGAAGAAAACTCTTAAGAAATTTATGTAGTGTTCTGCATCATGTGAAACATTCAGGACATATATTTTGAGCAATGCTTTTTTTCATTGTGTACAGAAGGCATCCAATCGTATGCATTTATTCTACCTGAACCTTTAACAGGAAATAGTATATTAAAGGATAGAAATAATTCTAGTTCAAATGAAATACTAAATACTAAACCCAATTCCTTATTCTCTCAAAATCTGCTTTGACTGTAACATGACAAAAATGTATTTGGGTTTCAGCATTGGCAGAGGGGATGGGGTGGATGAAATTTTATTCATAAACGTACATTAGAGACAAACGGTGCATAATTTAGATTCTCTCCTGGCTTGTTGAATCTGCAGGCAGCCATGCTTTTTGTTGCATTAACATTTTGATTGAATAAGCAGGGTCAAAACCATCACTTTTCTCATCTAGGGAAGGAAAACTATTCTGAACCCAATCATCAATCAATGTATATAATCAGCCTTTTTAAAGTATCTTGGGCTTTACACACAACTGGTTTTCTGTCATAATAAAATCTAAATATCAACATCTTTTCATTCAATAGTCCTACACATATACAATAAAGTCTTAAAAGGTCAATAAGGGCTTGAAACGTGTTTTGCTATTAACAAGATTATTGCAATGGATTTATTCCAAAGGTTGCACCATTTCAACTCCATGACCTTTGGTATGTTAATTAATTTGCATATAATTGTTTATACATTATTGTAAGGCATAATATAGTCCTGCTACTTTATCCATTTTGTTGAAGTTAATGGCTTTTAAAGTAAATCCAATAAAGTCAAAGAAAATGTCACTAATATCAATGAAGTATGCCTTTGAATATAATTTAATAGTCACCGACACTATAAGCCATAAAAGCACCATGCAACTGTCTTTTAACAAGATACTGTTTTTCAACAATGTACTGAAGCCATCCAAAATTATGTTCGTGGCAAGTATCAGAGCAGTAAAGGTGGTTAGTAATTACATGGCAACTTTCATTTGTAGTGCTTCACCAAGGATATCAAATTTGACACATGGGAAATGAAGACACTAAAGGTTAAACAACTTGCCCAGGTTTACATAGTGTATCGATGGCTGAGCCATCTCCAGAGGGAGAAGCTCAGTTGCTTCTCTGTGCATTCTCATCCCTTCAGTCTTACCATGCTCTGTGTGTGATACTTTGAGAATACCTGTTATACAGACTGGAAGTTGACTGGGACAGGATCTGGTTGGTGAATAGGATTCCTTCTGCCAAATTTATTGGGATCAAACTTGTAATAGACAGAATGTCATGAGCCCCCTTACTTTCTGAAGAGTAATAGTGAGGTTTATACACTTCAAACAAGCATATTATCAGATTGTATCTGTTGTAAATATAGATATCAATCTAACACATATTTTCCTGTACACAAATGCATGCCCAAGCCACAGTGAAAGACACCATAAATTTCAGTACACCTAGTTGAACACTAAATACCTAATTTCAGATTGCAGTTTTCTTGTCTATTAGGATACCTCTATTGGACCAAATCACTGCTTCCTCTGCATGAACTCATAAAACATACATACAAAACCTAAGTCCAAGGGTAGTATATTCACTTTCAGACTACTGTAAGTTCTAAATATCACACAGTAGTAAATCTGTGGAGTATATAACAGCCTAAGCAACAATTTTAAGGTCTTTGAATCTCATATGAATCTCTTAAGTCTTCTCTTTGAACTTGCTGCAGAAAATGGTTCTAAAAAACTTGAATGATGTACTATTGTCTGCCACATATAACCTGATTGCTGAATGATGTGTCAGTAGATGTCTTTCTCAGTGTAATTGCAGATCAGAGAATTTGTTTGTGATAGTTTCTGAATCTCTTGGACTTGCTCCAGGTCCAAGGTCAGAAAGCAAACACCGGACGGTTACCCTTGCAGATCTTGGACCCACATCTAAACATCTACCATTCATAGCTCAGAGAAGTATCACGAACATTTTAATTGAAAAATCTTTAAACATGTAATAGTCAACACTAAATGTAAGATTCTGCCCTATCATCCTTGTCAGGTGAATATCTATATCCTTGGAAAGCTGACAGAGCCATTACTTGCCTATTCAAGACAGTAATCAGATTTTCTGAGCATCAATCAGCAATCATGAAGTCGGGAACATTTTATCATGAAGTCAGAAATACAGAGGGTTTTCATAAGCTAATCAGCAGGCATCAAATAGACAATCAATCTAATTAGTGGCTCACATTTGCGTGGCAATCACAGCTGCCAAACCTAGACGACAAATTTCATTAGTAATGAAATCTGAGAACTATGATTTGTGAAACCTATCATCAGACTGGAATTGTGGTTATTTTAAAAGGAGAGTTGTTACGGTAGTTTGGGACATTTGAGGAATTTAATTTGCATGGTGGGGTTCACTTTCTGGTATCTCTTTTGTTTTCAGGGTAAATCAACATTCAGGGTCACAATTATCAAAGAGCTCATCTATCAATGTGATCCATAGTTTCAAACAAAGCTAGCATTCAATATTTAGATACTTCTTTTATTTCAAAAATGTAACTGATGGTTTTGCAGATTCTGGTTTCCTATAGAGTTCCTTGAAAAATGTTAGGCCAGAGCTAGCCATACCCAGAGAACTTCTAGTACAGTAAAAATTTCTAGAGCTGAAAATCGAGACACACACCTACATGCATATTTATGCATAAATTAACCACCTACAATGGAAAAAATAACTAACTAAATCAAAAAGAGAAAATGTTCCTGACATACAATATGACACTTATTGAGAGGAAGAATAGTGAATCCATGAAGGAAATATATTTTTTTGTTGAGGTAGCAGTGTCTTTTTTCCATTAAACACAGTATTTGCTGGGTTATGATCGTTGGCTGTATGCCATATCCCAGTCTTCAACATACTGTAAAATTAAATGTGTTGTTGCTTTTGATTTGGAGTGAGGGGATTGACGCAGGTCATCTTCAACCCAATTGTAGTAAAACTCTATAATGTACCTCTGTGTCTCCTTTAATCAAGCAATTGAAAGTACTGTCTCTTATGTCCCTGTAGTCTGAGAAACAGAAAGAAACACTCGCAATTTCAGATCATTATAATGTCCTAGATGTTGCAGTTGTGGAATCTAAAAGGTGATGGTGGCCTCAAGGAGGAGTTCTGTTATGATCTGTTTGTAGTTTTAGGGTCTACTAGCCCTGTAGGATACATTGTCACCTGAAAAAGTTCACACTTAATTATATAGCCTGTTTCAACAGTGGTACATCTTTTGGCATTATATGCACAGAATAATAGTATTTTTTGTACGTGGAAAAAAGATAGATTTTTAGGCTACTCTATAAAATGCAGTTGAAGTATCCTTATGAATCAGCTTTGAATATTGGATCACTACCTTATTGGAATATGTTCACTGATTTTGACTGCAACAGTCCCAGAATTCTTGACAGAACTAATCCAGCTACTGCTGACGACCACCAGGATTAGCTCTTCAAGGAGCACAATGCTCACCATCATCTTAAAATAAAGATAAGGCTTTATATACTTTAGTTTAATCAGATGCCTACTGCTAAAATTATAATTGTAATGGAAGAAGTCAGATTTCTATGTTACCATATCTAAACATTAAAATCAGACCCATGTTTAAATGAAATTTAAACGGATAGAGACTGCCAGGAGGCTCCAAGGATTTGAGCTTATGCAAGCTTTCCCAGGAAAATTCAAGATGAATCTTCAGTCATTAACTTCCAGGTTTTCTCATCTTGCAGTTTAATCTTTTGTGGCATGAAGTTGCAGTCCTGAGTTTAACAACCTTTCGTTACAAATGCACAATGTTAAAAAAAGGCAGATATACAAAATATTAAGTAAAAGTTGCTATAGAACGAAATATATAAGCAGCTTGGATATTTTTTTTTCTTTCAAACTAAGAATCACAGTGTGAATTGGACTAAATGCCAAGAATAAAATAACAGCTTAAAATGAACAGTTGAAATTAACAGGTGTTAGAGCATATGCTAGATTTAACTGCCAACTATTTCACACCTTCATTAAAACCTTTCATGTCAAATTTAAGGCAATGTTAAAATAAAGAGGAAAAGCATAGCTTCAAAATGAATTGCTAATTGTTAAGTTTCAGAATCAGGATATATGGTGGCAGAGAAATTCTCAGTTCATTTTGTGTAGGAACATACTTTAACTGGGAAGACACACAACTAGAGTGTATCGCACCTGATTTTAATTCACAAGACTTTGTATTTAACCTTTAGAAAGTAATGTAACCTACAGAGCATTTCAGTAGGGGAGGCAATAGAACAACAATGCTTTCTTGTTTCATAGGGGTACAATAAAGGCAAAACAGCCCAAGAGCAGTGAGGTGCACAGAGTGCTGAAAAACCTGGAAACCTGTATATCAGAAATCCAGGACTGCTTTTGCTAATAGCCACGAGCTCCCTACTGAATTTGCAAGATCTTAGGACTTGTCAGGATAATTTTAGGTTAACTTATCACTGTAACAGCATTTTTTCTTCTGACCAAGCGGCTATGGTTAGTTTGTTTTGTTTTAATTTTGTACAGTACAGTCATAATTTCATACAGATGTGAATAACAAGTATTCTGTGCAGAAAAAGGTATTTCTGGCCTTAATAATGTAGTATAGAGGAATACAGACCTGGTATGATAGTGGAGGCATTGGGTAGTGGAGAAACAGGATACTAAGTAGTGGAGAGACAGGATACTGTCTACAAGAGTAACGGCATGGGTCTTGGCACAGGTTTGGTACTAGAAATCTTGCTTGTTATGTGAACAACTCACCCATGGCCAATTAAAGAATTGCAGACCTGGAGCTGGAACACATTGGTCTTAGAGTTAAAAAGGAGAAAAAATACCATCTAACCTACATAAAAGCCCCCATATATAACAAATTCAGTTGTAATATGGAGTTGCAGACCAATGAAGAAGCAGCAAAGTGTACAAGAGTTTTAGCAAACATATAAAAATAACACCAAGTGGATCCTAGTTACAGTGCTAAGGACCCAGCAGGCAGTGAAAGGGTGAAAATAACTCCAGGAAAAGGGGTGAAAACTAAGAAGTGTGTGTATAACAATATTAACTTTTATTATTATTATTGATACTTTTTGAGCAGAAAAATGTTCTTTTTTTTTTTTTACATAATAATTAGATCTGAATTAAGACTAATTTTTGGATTAGGCCTTTAAGACTTCTTTTATACAGTCAATGAATTCTTGGCTTTGTGAGTAAAAAATGTTTCCTCTTTGCCTACACAAAAGATTTTGAGCATCGCAGACTCCATGCAGGAACACATCATCTCCCTGAGACTTGTACTGTTTTCCCATCCATAGCAAGATCTATTTGAAAATTCCACATGAGTTCTGTAGCTGGTGAAATCATCACCAATGAATTTTTAAGGAAACACTTCCTGTACAGAAGTGTTTTCCCCAAAGTTGGGGATTTTTTGTTTGGCTTTTTTGTTTGTTTGTTTTCAGAAAACCATGTTGTTAAAAATGTCTAAATCAATGGGCAGTGCATGCCTACATTATTTATGTCCTTTTATCTACAGCTTGGAATCACAGTTAAAACATGCTACAGATGGATTCCCTGGGTTGCAGAGCCTGGAGTTGTTCTTATTGTGAGAAAGAAATGCAAACTTTGTAGTCTATCATACAAACATGGCTTTTGTTTTTCTCCCCCCAACCCCTGCCCTTGATATGTGTAGTAAGGAGCATTATCATTTACTCCAGTAGCACGTGGAAGATCAAAGCTGTATTGTTGTAGGGATTGTATGAATATATTACAAAAACATGCCCCCAAAAGATTATAATCTTAATTGAAGTAAAGAGACGGGATTTGGCTATTCACTACAAATGAGATGGGCACACGGGAGAAGTCAGACTTTCACAATTATGGGAGCATGTATCACCAATGCACATTGGCTGCTTCATCAGTCCAAGTATTTTAGAATCTCAGAACTGCAATAGTCTTAAAAATTGTAAGGTAATAAATAATGCTTGAAGTATGATTTCCACACCAGAAGGCTTTAAAGGAAATTGGAATACTTGAATATAGCACAAAACTAAAGAAAATCTTCCCATTCATTGTACTACTTGCTTCCTGGCTTATGCAGCTATGCCAAAAGACAAGCCAGGTATACAATATCAAACATCTTCCAAAAAATAGTTAATTCAGAGAGTTTTAATTCCCACTTTGGAAGCTGCTCTAAAACTCAGTTCCTCTGGTAGCTTTATGAATGTATTATGATAATGCAATTCTAAAATATTTATTTTAGCTAATAGCTATTTCCTTTAGGTGAACACAAACTGTGCTGCAGAGTGCTGTAAAGAAGAGACTAGGAATGGAATCAGAAAAGAGTATGTTAGTCATTTTGGATTTTGAAGAAAGCAAAGTAATTTTTTATTGCAGATGGATGTTTCTAAAATACATTGTTCTTAGGCAATGATGAAATGTGAGGGGAATGTTTAGATATGTAGCCAGGCGTGAATAGGTATCTCTACTGCTAATAGAGTAGCTTATTATTTTTCAACTTTTGATGAAATCATAACACTGTAAGTTTTAAAAGGTGATTGAGCAAATTTTTCCACTTTTCCCAATTTTCTTTTTCACTGATTTTTTGAAGTAAGTTATGACGCACTTTCTTCTGTTCTGGGATGGGTGGGTTTTGCCCTCTTTTCTCCCTTCCATTCCCTGATTTCCTAAAACTGTAGAACTGGACAGGAATTTCAGTCAGTGGAGCATGGCAACATCTGAATAAAATCCAATAACAGTGCAGGTACAGAGCTAGAGGTATTCCTTGAGTTAGTGGCTGGGTGCATTCTTTTTGTTGAAAAATTACCATCTTCTGAGGTTGAAAGTGCTTTCCATTTAATTTTCCCTGTTTTCAAAGGAAGTGTTAAACAAAAAGTAGTGATTTTTCAGTTTACTCTATTTCCTCAGCTCCACTGTTTTTCTTCTTTTTAGCATTCAGCTTCTTCAACTTGTAAATTGGGGGGGGGGGGGGGGCGGGGATCGGGGATGGGGGGGGACACGACAAAAATGGAAGTAATGAAAAAATGGTTTACAATTATTAAAAATTATTTGTGTGTACTTTATATATTAAAATACATATAATATTTTATATCTTTCCTATTCCTATTTTTTCCCCAGATACTTTTAGAAAGCACATGGTTCAAGTAGTCTACTTATCTTTGAGGTAAAAACTGTCTCAAAGTATCAATAATCATACAGATTTTATAAATTTTCATTCAATCTCCTGAATCCTTAACCACCAACTGATTGTCTTTGTTACTTTGTGGTTGAGTAGGAACCTAAATAAATCAAATTATTTCTCTCTGCCTACTTGGTACCATATAAGGCATACATCACATCAACAACCTTAATAAATGGTATTCAAGTTGTAAAAGAACACTGTCAGAGTGCTGGAGTGGCCCTTTCGCCAGCTTTACAAGCATTTATACCTTTGGAATTTGAATGATCATTGCCTAGTATATCACATGTGACTAAACAATAAACAATTCCACCATTATACCTATATCTTGCTTACTGTCACTGATAAATTCACAATTAAATTATTAATGAAGGTAAGATTATCATCTATGTGTTCTCCTCTTGGCTTGTTTCAAGTGAAAAGATCAGAGCTGTGGAGACAGACAACCCTGACAATTTTGATAGACTTCAAAATAGGAGTCTGCATGGATGATTTCTGTGTGTATGTATAGAAATACAGACTGGAGCCTTCTGCCAAAATCTGAAAGTCTGGTTTCTTACTGTTTTAAATAGAAGTTGGACAGAAGAGCTGACCACAATAAAACAGAACTTCAGTGCTTTACTGTCAATCTAAATTAATCATATGGAACCTATAATTTAGTGCACCTTTCTAAGAACAGTTAAACCAGAGCAGGGACAATCCACATTTTCTAACAAATAGAGTGAATTTAATTCTGCATTTGAATTATATAACATTTTAATTTTTTTCCTATGTGTTTGTAAAAAAATAAAAAAGATCCTTATGAAAAATAATTACAACTAACAAACGAAAAAATCAAGTTCATATGTTGTAGCACCATGTTTTGACCTGCAATAATCCTGGCAATCACAAAATATATTGCCATCTGAATGGAAGACACACCAGATTAGCATCCTTTGTGTTACAAAAATGAGTCAAAGACTACTCACACCTGGGTAGCTTGATGCTGCCAATATTTTTTTAGGATAATTAGATTCTAGTTATATGTGGAAACATCACAATTTTTTAACCCAATTTCTGTGTACAAAATATATATTTTCCAAAATGTGAACATTTTCTACTTTGAGTTTGGATGAGTAACCTGTATTTAGCACAGTAGGCAGACCTTGTGCAGTCAAGAGCTGAAACATGCTTAGTTCACCTGCTTCTTCTTCAGAAAGCCTTCACCACAAGACTCCAAGGAGCACTATTATTTCTGAAAGGACCAACATGTCACAGCACAATGATGTAAGGTTGCTCCTTTTGTAATAGCTGAAAAGGTTTTTGGTTTTGTTGTTCTGTTTTTTTTTCTCCTGTTTTCCAAGAGTGTCTCTTAAATCAGCTTAGTGAACTTTCTGAGTGGTCCCTGAGTTCCGCTGTGTTGGGGGTTCCATGAAAGGAGGTCTTCACGTGGAACTGCCATTCTAGTCAACTGAAGATCCCAGAAAAGGAGCTGCGGTGGTGCTGATTTTGACTGGGCTAGAGTATATTCTCTTCATAGTAGCTAGTACGGGACTATGCTTTGCATTGCTGCTGGAAACAGTGTCGATAGTACAGAGATTTTTTAACTGTTACTGCTGAGCAGTGCTTACGCAGAGCCAAGGCCTTTTCTGCTTCTCACCCCACCTCACCAGCAAGTAGGTTCAGGGTGCATGAGAAGCTGGGAGGGGACACAGCTGGGACAGCTGACCCCAGCTGACCAAAGGGACATTCCATACCATGTGGCACCATGCTCAACAATAAACACTGAAGGAGGAAGTAGGAAGGGGAGACATTAGAGTTATGGTGTTTGTCTTCCCAAGTCACTGTGAAGCATGACGGAGCCCTGCTTTCCTGGGCATGACTGAACACCTGCCTGCCCATGGGAAGTGGTGAATGAATTCCTTGTTTTGCTTTGTTTACATGTGAGGCTTTTGCTTTACCTATTAAACTGTCTTTATCTCAGCCCATGAGTTTTCTCATTTTTACTTTTCTGATCCTCTCCCCCATCCCTCTGAGGAAGAGTGAGTGAGCAACTGTGTGGGGCTTGGCTGCTGGCTGGGGTTAAACCAAAACACCTGTTAAGTGACAGAGGGTCCAAAAAACCCCGGAATTGTGAAATATTTGGTTGGTTCTCCTTTTAATACACAGTAGAGGAAAATGGTCAACTGTCCATGAAAAGTGGATATCTTTCTCAGTATTCAAACAGCAGCCTTGGGAGATTTGTATCCTGCAAGAGCTATTCATTAATTTGTAGAACTCTGAAGAGGGAAATGAATGATTTTCCCTGCCCATATTTATCTTCCATAAAGGTGCACAGCCTCTGTTCCATTATTTTAGGCTTGCTGTGCCAAATCCTTGTCCACCCACTATAAGGAGGCCAAGAAAATTACTGCTCCCATGACAGCTCAGACAGTCCAGTCCCAGCTACTCTCTGATGCGGGTGCAGAGCTCATACTTAACCATCTGCAGTAGATGTTGCCATCAAGAATGGTCCTGCACTGGCAGAGGTGAAGAGACCAATGCAAATAATCATGGCTCCCTCTAAGCAACTTAGGAAGACTATGGTCCATGAATGCTGAGATCTCACATATGCTACAGATGCACATTTGCTGGGGCTGGGGTGGAGAAGGAAAAAAAAAAAAAGAAAAAAATCCTATGCAGAGACAAATACCAGGGCACTCCCATTTTAAAAGGAAACATTAAAACCCCATTTAAAGCATATTTTCCATTACTGGACTTTCTGGGAAGTAACTTACTCAATTCAAACAGAAAGGTCACATGTTGGCTGCCTGCACACTGTGCTTATTTCAAATATGTTAAAACCAGTCAAATTTTTTAGTGTAAACACATTTGTTCCTGTTGCTAATTTGCTTTCTCAGGAACTGAGATGATGACAAAGGAGGTAATCCTGGAAAGACTAGCATCCTTGGACACAGGTACCTGCTTCCAAATTCCCAAGTGTTGCTGTAACCAGTCGACATGGATGTTCATGTGTCTTGAATCCTTCACAGCTCCTGCCTATAGAAGTGCAGATTGACTCAGAAAATAACCCTGTGAGAATGGGAAGAAATGAGTTCATCTTCACATCTTGTGCTTTAAGCTTTGTCTTGGGGCTCATAGCAATTTTTCTGCTGTAGATTACATGGCTGGGTACCTCTGGGATCCCTTCCCAATTTAAAAAGGCCAAGGGAGCAGCATATAAAAAATGAACTCTTCCTAGCATCTGATTCAAGACATTGCTTAGTCACATGTTCCTCCGTCTTTCTTTCCAACACAGAGTAAGAGAAATGCACAGGTCAGTAGAGTCTGTGAACAACTTGTGCCATCAGCTGGATTTTTGTATTTTGTACAGTGAAGAACTGATGGATGGTTTTGCCTGCCCACCAGTTCTGTGAGAAAGTACCCAAGAAATATACTCACTTCTATAACTGTACCGTGATTTTATTATAATTAATCTTCATTCTCTTTCTGATTTTCACACATGATACATCAGCCCTGCCTCTTGTCTCTACTGATAACATCATTAATGCCCAGTGAAGAGGGTCCCCCGTGGAGAGTCAGCCAAGTCACGACAACCACACCAATATGGCTACATGCCATGCTCACTTTATTAAACAAACAGGTCATATTTATAACTTAAACCGACCGCTCACCCGACTTTACACACAGGTGATTGGATAAAAGTCTCTGGCCACATGGGCGTCCGTGTCGCTGACTGGTGGGCACGCTGCAGGTGCCAGGTCAGAGTGTGCTGATGAGAGTGTGCTGATTCTGCGGTTCCCAGGACTTGCTCTGCACCTGGCTTCTTGTTTGTGCATAGCTTGTCTTCTTTCTCACACTGCTTGTTCCAAGGACAATATAAAGTTGCTCTGCAGCTTCAACTAACAGGCCTGGGTTGTCCAACCCGGACAATGGTAACATATGTCCTCCGTCCTTTAAAAATCCCTCTACAGCCCAGTAACTGGTGTTTTCATAGTCAAATACTTTGGTAAAAGATACCACTTTGTCTGTGAAAGGCCTTGAGTTGCAGATCATCAGCCACAACAGATGCCAGATGTGGAAAACTTTACAGCTATTGCACACATATATATGTGCGTGTGCCTGTGTGTTTAAATCATAAGCTAAGATTATTTTCAGTGTTCAGTTTTGACCATTGTTGGAAACAGGGTACTGGATTGTAAAAGCCTATACTGGACTGCTTTGACTAAGTAAAGCAGCATTTGTAGACAAAAAAATGTCAAAATATCAAATTACTGCTTTTCAGCTCTTCTTTTTTTACTTATGTACTGCCAATTTGTGCTGCTGGCCCTTGTGAAAAGGATGAAGTAGTGTCTCTGTGAGAAAAGCATCCTGGTAGAAAGCGCTTCAGCTCTGAAAACTTCTTCAAAGATGAGTAACAGTTGTGTAGGTTTCTATTGCCCTTCCAAAAAATGGAAGAAGAAGAAAAGAAATACCATTAAACTCTACATCCCTTAGACAAAAGAAAAGCAGAGGTTTTATTCCCCCTGTTTCTCCAGCAGCTTCTGTGTATAAATTATACATTTTCTTAAATATCTGCATTTTCTCTTTCAGGTTTGAGCTGATAACCTGTGTCATTGCGCAGTAGGCGAACCTCATGCTGTTACAAGCGGCGGAGTTACAGCCTTACATTTCACTTCTCTTCGTCCCAAGGAGCCCTTTGCTATTATGCCATTAGAGATAATGCAAAGCTTTGAATTGAAACACCATAGATACCAGTGATGCATGGCAACCTTTCTAGCCAATGAACTGCTACTGTACAATGGGGCCTACTCAGCCACACCAGCCCTTGTTGAGAGGAGATAATAATTTCTGTAGAGAACAGTGTAAGCTGTAAGACCTTCCCCAGCTAAGGAGCTAAGAGAGCTGTGTGTTTCTCCTCTGAGAAGATGGAAATGCACGTGTCAAGATTGCAAAAATCAGCTATATGCACTAAATACCTTTTGAAACCATTCTTGCTGCAGTGCACTCCCCAAAACACGTTGTATGAGGCACGTGGGGTGTGATTGCATATGTTCTCTGAATTGTTTGCATTTGGGAGCATGGAAGGGTGTGGGATAAAGGTGCTGTAATGACTTTCTCATTGCAGAGCTCAGAACAGCTCTATGCTCTATGGCACTGGGTGCATGGACACGTGGCCAACTAAGTCTTACAGGAAATGATCACTATTAAAATCTTTTATGGAAGATACAGAAGACAAGCAGACAAAATGTTTGTTATGTAAAGTATTCAAGAAGACTTTCATTTTAACAGCATCCATTATTCCCTTTTCTTTTAGTTGCAGAGCATTTTTATGAGGAAAATTCCCTGGTTGATAATGTCTTTTTATACAGTATTAAGATGATATTAACTCCCCCTTTGGGAGAGACAGAGAAAATAAAAAATAGCTGAGATGGATGGACCCGTATTTGTTGTCTCATTTGTTGGAATCCAGCCTGCTCCCTCAAAAATAAAACAGGACAAGCACATACACAAAGGGAGTGGGGAAAACAGCCAAGAGAAAAAAAGAGAAAAGCTTCTGTTTGTACTGTTGACTCTGACTTGTAACCTTGCTGCTGGAGAAAGACAAGCACAGCATATAGTCTTACCAGCCACTCCAAGACCTGGCAAGCTTGAACCAATGTCAAGGAGTTTAAGACATTACTATTAGCTGCCTTTCTGGTCGCAAGGTTAACAAAATAAAACAAAACAAATCACAAAATAACTCCACAACAAACCCCTAAAAAACCCAAAAAGATAAAAATAAGAAAATAAATAAAAAAGAAAAATAAATAAATTGAGCATTTTGACCAGTGAAGCCAGATTCTATTTAAACTGAAAAAGGAGTGGGCGCGTGGGGAAGGCAAAGATGAGGAAGGACAAGGCTGAGAGTTACACCAAGGACACAAGTTTCATGCTGTAATCAGCTTTCAGGACTCAGCCAAAGCTGGCGGCAGAAATGCTGTTGTTGTGCTCTTCCTCTCTTTCTCTCGTGTCCACTCAGCCTATCTCTGCTTCTTTGATTTAGCAGGATCAGAAGCACAAAAGTATAAAAGTGTCACTGTGAATTCTGGGCTTCTAAAATAGGGTAAGCCTGGCAGCTCAAATGAAGAATGTTATTCCTTTCTGTTTTGTTTTCCTCCCAGTAGCACTGCCAAACTGTCCCTGCCAAGTAAGGTGACTGCCATAACATCCCATCTTCTCATCTCGTTGTTCATCTGTTAACGTTAATTTTTGATGTGCGACTGTTGCTCCATTGCTTTCTTATCTTTGTTCTTCCAGTTTACCAGAAGATCAGAATCGTTATCCAAGGTATCAGGAGGCCTCCTTGTTTTGACTGATTTAATCATTTATATTTAACTTTTATTTACTTTTGGAAGCAATGTTTTCTAACATGCTGCACTGGTCTTTTGCTGTCTTGAATGATAGAGACTATAATTTTATTTTGCTGCAGCCTAAGTGAAATAACAATTCCAATATGTTGTCCATGCAGCTGTACCAATATGTTGTACCATGCTGATACTGTGCACCTAAAATCAATTTCCCAGCTGAGGCAAACTGTCAAGTATTTTATGCATCCTCTGAAGTACCCTTGCAGTGCTATGTGGAGAAACCTCCAGAGCACTTCGCATTTGTTTCACTTACAAGAAGTCCTCAAACAAAATAAAGATATATGTGCTTGATCCACACCTGTATGAATTGTGCAAGGCCTGCCAGGACCTCTCTGTGAGCCGTTTGGGTTGACCTCTGTGTTTGTTCTTGCACATCCTGAGCACATTGAATGTGCTGGTCCCAGCATGAATGGAGAGAGCAGAACATCCTTGGATGGCAGCTCAGCATGGCCCGGAGGTCTTTGTGAATCTCAATCCGTCTCTGAGAGGCAAATGGTATGTGTTTACATTTGAGAACAGGAAGTTATTTTACACTCAACACCAGCATATATGTCTGTATGTTACTGCAATTCTGTTTTCTTGATTTATTGCCTATATCCCTTCTATTCTTCCCCTGCTCCCACCACAATCCACTTGTGTCCAACCCCTAAGGCAGAAAGATCGTTTTCTGTTAATTCTGTGGGAGTGTGAGAGTCTCACTGAGAAAGGCAGCCCCACAGGGCATGAGTACTATTCTAAGACATGGCAGTAAGATCTGGCTCCAGGTTCAGGTAAGCCAGGGAAAAGTCAAGACATAAAGAAAAGCATTGGCAAAACGTTTTTGTTTTTAAACAAAACATTAAATAAAAAAAAGCATTGGCCTTGAGAATGACCAAGTGAGTGGGGTAGCTATCTGCTTCCCCTTGTGCTTATCTTCCCTTTGCCTCTGACAAATAACATGACTTAACATGCTGGCAGGGAGAACAAGAGGTGGGGAGAGTGCAACAGTGTCTACAATAGGAGTTGACAAGGGGGTCTCTTTCTCCTGATTCATGTCATCCTTCAGTAGAACTGAGTTTAATTTGTAGTCCTGGAGAATGTATTTCTGAGGAAAGGAAAGCATAA
Organism: Falco peregrinus; assembly: GCF_023634155.1. Lineage (NCBI taxonomy): Eukaryota > Metazoa > Chordata > Aves > Falconiformes > Falconidae > Falco > Falco peregrinus. Next base: position 56,436,146 of record NC_073727.1, read on the forward strand.
AGGACAGCCACAAAACCCATGGGTCTCTAGACCCTGTTCTGTACAGTGATAACAAACTCTACAATGTCAGATTAAAAAAAAAAAAATAACAAAACAAACAAACAACCCCCCAACAACAACCAACCAACCAACCAAACCAAACCAAACCCAACCCCAAACCAATCCAATTCAAAGAGCCAGTTTTATAGTACATCAGACATGTAAATTGCAGAAAGGAGGTCCTTTGCAGAAAGACAGTCCTGTGCATAACATCACTTGACTAGTTCCAGATAAGTTAATATATAGGATTTATGCACCATTCTTCTGAGGTTCCACTGTCTACTGACTTCAGAGATAGGCTTAGGCAGCTCAGATGTCTTGTTGGGAGCTACCTAGCTGTTTTTTTAGGGAAGTTAGTGTCTAATGGATAGAGCAGATCTCATTCTTCTTCTAAGCAGGTCTTCAAAGAGCTGTCAATTAGTTTCCACCATTCTCAGGGACTTTATGCCCTTCACATACTAAATATTTTCTGTGAAAATGCAAGCCCACTGTGCTAAAAAACAAACCTGTCAGAAGATTCAGATGGTTATATATTTCTTCCTTACCTCTAATGTGGAAAAACCAGAAAATTCTATTTCAGGCATTATGTTTAAAAAATACTTTTCCACCATTGTGCTAATCAGTGAATAATTGTTTAAATTTTCCAGTCAAGTGCTTCAGTATTAAATATTTATCCTAGCTTTTAAAGATTTAGATTTAGAGCAATAGTCTTATATTTAATCACTTTGTAGTGTGCTATCTCATTTAGGTATTTCTGATAAGACTTTTAATATCTTTACCTTTGTTGCTGTTCCTTGTTCAAAAGAGAGTAATCATGATTCTAAATGAGACTGTCGTCACGTAAAAGTAGCCTGCTTTTCTTAGGACATTTAGCAGTTGTTTTCTCTTTTCTTAAACCTACTTGACAATAAAACAAGAGAAATGAAGTGAAAGCAGGAAAGCAGTTCCAGGAGTGAGCCTGGATCATGTGGTACATTCAGTGTTTCTACAAATGACTGGAACAAAACTGGGCATCGCATGACTTTATCCCAGTATCTGTTTCAGAAGACAGAGGGAGCAAAAGAGAATGGGTCAAATGCATTTATATATTTCTAAGGGTAAAAAGAAGCTAAACAGAAATGCTGATCATGTACTAACTTTTTAATAATTTCTGGTTTATCTCAGTTGTCAGACTGAAAACCAGTCTGTAGTTGGTAGTTGCAGAAAGAAAGGAGTCAAAATAAATGTGGAGTCACATGAGGAAGGGGCAGTCAGCAGAGGGAGGGAAGACCTATGTGAGACCCTCAGAACATATACAGAACGTATGAAATATGACTGTTCCTGTTTCATTTCTGTCTAAGGGCTGTGGTTTTGGGTTGGCTACCTCCTGTCATTCCTGCTTCTAAAACCATACAGTAAGGAGACTCATCCTTTATTAGGTGTTTTCAGTTTCTATATTTTTTTAAGCACAAACCTAGAAACCATGTGTTATGCAAAAAAGCAAAACAAAATAAAAATTAGCAACAGGACTTGTTCCACTGCATATTTCAATATTTACCTTTTTATTCTTCTTGGGTTGGCAGCCCTACTTGAATAAATCTGGGGACTTTGTTCAGGAAAGGATCATGCATTCAGACTCCTTACTTGTTTAGAGTCATTCAGACAGCTTTCTTAACAAACCTCCAGCTGTTCGGACTTTAATATGCTTCATGAACCTTTCTACAATCTGTGCAGTTTTGCTGAACTGAAATTACTTACTGAGGGCCATGATCCAAATCCTGTTGAAGTCAATGGAAGTCACTCCCATTATTTCAATGGAGCTGGAGCTGGTCCATAAGGCATTGACCGCCTGAAGTTGCTTTGCAAATGCTGAATTTCTCCAATGTATAAAGCACAGTCAATAATGAGCAACAGGCTGTAATGGGGCTGAAGGAGTATATAGTGTATGTATACAGCACTGAATTAAACACATCACTTTATACTGTCATAAAGCATTTCCCACACTAAGTGTTGTTCACATTACTCATAGGAGATTTAGGTTTTTGAAATCCCACATAAAAATGTCCCAGCTGTTCTATATAATATATCTTATAGTACTTGTCACTGTGTGTAGGAAGGGTAATTAACCTAAAGAATATTATATTTCACTGCCAAATGTTAAATGTCAGTATTATAAATTTCTTAATATAAACAACACATTTAGAAACAGTAGGAGAGATAGAGATGGAGTGTTCTTTGAAAAGGTATTTCACTAAGGGACTGGATGGCCCAGGCAATTGTTACAAGATACCTTAAAGTCATCTTTTCAAATTCTGTAGTGTCTAACAAATCAGTAGTATCCAGCTGTGATGGGAGGTACTCGAGAACTTAATGCAGTGGATCTGACTGCACACAGAAGTAGTTCTGTCTTTTCTTAGTCAGACACTATTATTCATAAAGAGTTTAATTCTTTTGTGAATTCCATGTTCTTGAAATGGTTGAAATACAGAATTTCTGTCCAGGGAGACATTTCAGGTTTTTTACCAAATGTCTCCCAATTTATAATGAAAAAATAATATTACATACCTTTCAGTAGTTTTGTGAAAGGTTTTGGCAAGTTAAAAAGAATTGAGTATTTCAGAGTCAGCGAACACTCTGGCTATAGGAAATCCTCCTCAAACAGAGGTACTTCAGACTCTGGACATCCCTGCTGCAGACTCAGAAGGGTAACTCGGGAAGATCTCCAGCAAAGACAGTTGGGGCTTAAAGGCTCCTGACTCTTCAGAAGTCTGATGGGAAGCTCTGGAGGCCATCGACATCAAGTTTGGTGAATCTTTACCAGACATGTGGATTCTGAAGTCTAGCATTCAGCAGGAGCTAAACTGGGTCTTTCAGACTTTGGCAAGTCAGTTCTGTGAAAATCAAATTAATTACAAATGCTTTTCAATGAGAAAATGTCCAGGCAACTCTGATATGTTTACCCTTTCCTATTGTGTGGTCTTTGCTATCTTTATAGGACCAAGGAACATAAACTTGATTCTGCATAGTACTACAAGAATCAAGTCTAAAGTAATTCTGTGGCCACCAAAACTGGCCTTTGTGCTTACACAGACCTTGCCTTGTTTTCCAATAACAAAGAATATCAGAATTCAGTGATGAAAGTGTAGATGACTTTTTCGAAGAGATCTTTCATTTTGATTGAATGATTCTGACTTCTTGCTCAGTATCTCAGAGTGCTTTACCTAGAAGGCAAAGAACCCAGGGAAGAAAAAGAAGTGAAGGAAAGAGTAAAAGAAAAAAAGATGAGCATGGAAGAATAAGCAAGGCTCTGAAGTAATTCTGTCTGACTGTAACAGTAGGGGCATTTCAAGCTTGTTCTGGAAATCTTTGATGGAGGGTTAGTATTCTTTCCCAACTCTGATACTTTAATTAAATCCTCTGCCTTCTGATTTTGAACTATTCAAGTCAAAAAAGAGCAACAAATAAAATGACCCACCATGATGGGGACTTACTGTGCCCCACTGTACTCGATGTATGTTTTGCCAGTGGCTCTTGCAGGAGTGGTTCTGGGCTTATGATGGCTTGCTCTACAAACTCTCATTTCTATTGTTCCATGCAATTTTTGAGAAACAGTCTTAAGCCACAAGTCATCATAATTTCCCTTCAACACCCACACAGCCCAAAAAGCAATAAACCAGACTTGTCAAGTGACGTCTTTAAAAGGAGGGGACAGTCAAAGTTTTGGGTCTGTATTTTGCATTTCCTTATTTTACTTCTTTTATTAACATTCTCACTGCAGTCAGGATTTTGAAAATGAGAATCCTGCCTACTGACAATATATGCAATTATTACTGTGACTTTTCCATGGAAAAAAAATGCAGGTGCATTGTTTTGTACTTATTCATCTGGAGAAAAAGCTTTTCTCAGCATCATGACAATTATTTACGAGATGAAAATTACTAAGTAGTCCGTCTCATTTTTCTGACTGTCAGTTTTCTTCACTGTCTTTTTCTCCTCATAGAAAGTGAAAGTGTCCAACATGGCTTCCATTTCTGTCCTTAAGACCAAGTTTGGAAGATACCACTAAAAATCCTTTCTCCAAGTTTGAAATACGTATGAAATCATTGACACCAACTAATCACACTAATTTCTTGTCACTGTTAAAGAATTTTCACATGAAAGATGCCATAAAACACATTTCATGTTGATAATACTGTAAACAAATAACTTACAGCATTATTAACTGATTTACAAAGGTTTTAAACAGATATTCCTGAAACTAGATATTTTGATTACAGAGATAATAGAACAGGGTACACAATAATGAAAAAATAGAGCTTTCCAATTTTGTTAGGTGGAAAACCTTGACAGGTAAAGCTGCACATTTAGAATGAATTTTAAAATATAGTACAAAAAAAGAGCAATGAACTTGAACCCTTTCATTTAAATGTTAGTTGAATATCTATGAAAAGGATCTTGAATTCTGAATAATGTATTCAGAGTACATTTTGCTGGTTGAAAGGTAAGCAATTTCTACACCATGATAAAACCTTCTGGTCCTACATAGTGTTACATTGCAAAGGTTCCCATTGGTGAACCTTCTTGCCTAAGTTTTCCTTATTTACTTATTGATAGTACAGCATCAAACATTTATAATAAAGCAAAATCTGATTTTTTGTAAAAACCATTCTTCATGAAAGACATCAAGAAAAATAAGGAAAAACCTAACTTTGATTCTGGAAAGTGTCATGCTTCTCTTGGAAATCTGAGGATGACAGGTATGCAGAACTGCATAAAGACCCACATATTTGATGTTCACATGTATTTTCTGGCGATCCTATTGAAATGGTTGATGAATGTCCATCAAAATTTGTATAGCCACAAAGAAGTAATTGCCTCTATAATTAATGGCTGTTATCTTCAAAATGTCCTTATTATTTAAGAAAATTATAAAATTATGTTTCAGGACAGAATCAGATCTTTATTATTAATAGCATAACCTTTTATTGACTGCATAAAAATGACCAACTAGATCACAGATTTTTGATCCTGTTAATGATCAGTGATTATCTCTGGAAATCACTCAGGAGTTTGCTCACAGACTATTTCTGTTTCATTCTCATGGTTTATGGGAAGATTTGGGTGCCCACAGTATATATCACAGGCATCACCAAGAAGCAGCATGCAGCTACTGATATGGTATATTGGCCCCTAAGGATGTAAATAAGAGATTTTGAAAGGTATGCCGTGGAAATAAGTCTATCTTCCTAAAATGTTGATGAGACTTAGAGCCCAAAATTGTAGTTTTGATTTTTTTCTTAAGTAACCTCATAAAATACCACAATGGGGGACTTTTTTCTTCAAGTTAGAAAAGTTAGGTGCTCCTAAGTACCTGTGTAACTTCACTCCTATGAGGGAAACTTCTGGAATTTTTCGTAGGCCTGAGTTATCACAATAATGAACTAAAAAGCAAAGAGAGTGGGTATTAATACATTTCCATCCTTAGAGTGACCCTTTATCAGAGAGTCATCCCAGGCACATAGGTCACTGTGAAATCCCTTCCCATTTTATTTCACCCTAGATATTAAAATTTCTTTTCATCATAAGTAGATTTAATAAGAACAAAGTTATGCATCTACTTAATAGCTTTGCAAGACTGAGGACCTCTTTGCTCCCTATTTAACCTGAAAGTAATTCAGGCAAATCTGAAACACTTAGAAAAAGAAAAGCTGGAATCAACAGGGTTCTTTGCTTTCACACCGTATAAATTTATGCTGAAACATGGGCAATGACATTTCATTCTTAGCTGTTGTCACACAATACTGCATAGCAGATCAAATGTAGCAATTAAAAATGTTTTGAAACTGCAACTCCTACTCCATAAATTACCACAGCCTTTTGTTACAGAACAGCCAAGTCAACTTCCTGTTTGCGCTTAAACTATTCACAGCTTCAGCTGATGTCCTGCAGTGTCTTTTCCAAAGGTCACACCACAGTTTTTCGATTCACACATTTGATTAAAAATATAAGAATCACAGTGTCCTGGGAAATGATCTGCAGTAAAAATAGATCATACTACCTGCTGTTTCCAGAATAAACCAAGTTACTGTCTCTTTTCCCCATTCAGTTAGCATTGCAAAAAGTGATGGTTGTTATGCATGTCTGAAGAAGTCATACTGCTAAACTAAATTATTTTATATGTGGGGCATTTATTTTATGATTTTATTATTATTATTTTTTAGAGGACACCTTCTGTAAATGATAAAAATATGCTCAGTTTAAAATATGGTTAAGGAAAACCAAGGGACAGAAAACTAAGAGTGGGGTGGGTGTGGGTGTGGGTGTGTGCATGTGTGCGTGCGTGCGTGTGTGTGTGTGTGTAAGGTCTAAGATCTCCTCTCATTGCTTTTCAACTGCTGCAACACATCGTTGTACAATTGCCTTCAGACTGTATTGTCATAACTTTCCTTACACTGATGAGCATCCTCCCTGAAGTCCTAGCTGCATTTAATGATGTGGAAAAGACTGTGCAGAGAGAGTTTATACACCATCTTTTCTTTCTTTGAAAATCACATCCCTCAATATGTGTGGTAGGATAATGAAATGTCTACTTCTATTATCAATAATCCTAATACTTTGGTGTCCAACAACCAGAAATTTTGAAAAAAAAACACATTTGCAACATATGGTGCAAAATCCTGGACCAAAGTGAGTGGAGTACTGAAAGAAATCCCATGTTGAAATAAATATGTCAGATTACAAATTCCTTTGAGAATTCCTTTACACTTTCAAACTGGGAACTTCATTTTATGTCATGAACTCAATTCATGTAATCTCATCTAATCTAATTATGATTTTGTCCAGAAAAGATATTTTCACCAAACCAGATTACTATAATTAAAAATTCTCCCTTGTGCTGTGTTTTCAGCTTTCCTCCTGCATTGTCCAAGGAGAGATTAATGCAGAATCTCCTAAAGAGGAGATATCCAAATGGGAGACTGAGCATGTGGGGTGAGGGTGCATTTCTGTGGCCCAAAGCTGACTGGGGGAAAGTTTCCTTGGAGCCTCTGCTTCCCAAAGAAAGATGTGCATAGATTGAGAACTGGAAAATCCTGACCAGACTTTATCCAGACCCTGTAGTTACACAAAGAAAAACAGGGAATGTGGTGCTGAGAGAATTTATAACAGACTGGTAAGCATTTTGAGTGGGAATGGGCCAAGTTTTAAGAGCAGATCTAACACATGTTCTCTCAAATGTAAATTGGATTAAAAACTGTTCCGTTTTACTTACTCTATTGTGAAATGACATGCTAGTTTATTAGCAATGCAGGTCCTGACTAAAATTTAGGATGATTTTTATGTTGAGTGACTCTGTGGGGAACTTTAAATTTCTTTGATGCTTTTTGTTATAGCTTTAGCTATATTTAAACTGAATTTTCATGTACGTAGAACATCACATTCTTCTTTGAAGCACAAAATAAAGATGTCAGAACAGATTGAAATAGCTCTTTGTGAGCCCTCACTGTGACTGTATGCTGGGGCCATTGGAAAGGAAAGTAGAGCCATGTGCAGGTAAACAAATCGTGGCTTTGATCTAGTCAGCCCTGCTTTGGGAAACACACGTTACTGGCCAATTTCTGCTTCCAGGGATAATTTGATCCCCTAAGTTACACGTATCAATTCTGCTATGGGATCTATCAGCACAGAGCTCTACAAAATCTCCTTCACCAGGCCTTCTTTCATCTGAGTTGGAGCTGAAACACACAGCTTGCTAATGAATATTATTAAGCTGATAGACTAGATGTTAACACAATCATTTACATGGGTATTTGGTGAAGCAAATGTAGTGATTTACTCTAATGGCTCCATTACTGTGCTGAACATTGGCAAAGTATGCACTGTTTCTTTCAGGATCTTTGCCTCAGAAGAAAAATAACTCCAAGTATTGATAGTCTAGTCTAAATAACCATTCTTGTAAGTTATTATCTTAAAAAGTACTTTTTTTCATCCCCATTAAATATATTTTCCTTGGTCAACATAAAATCTCAAATTGCAATATTGGAAAAAGAAGCCTTGCAAGCCTCTACTTTTATATTCTCACAACTTAAAAATAGCCACTGCAATCTTTTTTGCCACTGTATTTTCTGAAACTATACTGTATAACAACACTACATCGTTTTGATAGCTCACAATTGCAAGTCTGCTTTCCTGATCCAATTTCAGCTTGATATTTCTGCAATAGATCATATCACAAAAGCATTGCAGTCGGAGTGAAGATTTAGCATAATTCCTATATTTAGGGTTCTGTCAACAGATGTTGAAAATACAAAGAAACTATTTTGAAAATAGAAGTCATGGTAAATGGACATTTGTCTATCAAGCCTGAAAGTATGGCTGGCTACCTGGCTTGCTAGGAATTGCATACATTGTTGTCCTTGAACTGTAGCTGTAAATGCACTAGCAAACAGCGATGCTGCCCAGAGAAATAAATCAGTTTGAGAGTACCCTACTTCTTTCTTTCAAATTACCATTAATAACATTTTGCTTTTGCAAGATTAATGCACCTTAGCAGAGATACAGTGAAACCAACTGTCTTGTCTGTGCTCCAGCTTTCAGTCATGTTGTTTTTCTGCTTTACTTATGTATGCATATATTTCTAAGCAAATTTAGAGCTAGGATGTGCAGTACAGAAGATAGGGCTGATACAGATGAAGCAGTAGTAGCAAAGTAGCTTTCCTAATACTTCTAAGATAAAGAGAAACCTTTGTGATTAAAAGAATGCCTCCCCACTGAAAAATACAGCTAATGAGGTTTTCTTCCTGAGAAAGAACAGAAAAAATACCAAATCATATGGAGAATATAATTCCAAAACTTCATGGATTCAGTGGTTCTTTGATGAATAGCAGGTAGATTTTCTGACAGTTCTGGTTTCTGGCATCCCAGAACTGCCACTGTGCAGTCCTAGGGCACACAAGCTTGTTACAGAGCAGGGGCTCTGCCACAGGGAAAGTCTCTTTAATCAAGCAAAGCTCCATATGTGCCAGCACCTTCGCTCTTAAGAGGAATCACAAAGCCAGATGTTTTCTCACCCAGTTTCCTGCCTTAATGCCACTGTATCTTTTATAAGCATTTCCCCATCTTTTTTGACTCTGCTCACCTTCTTGAAGTGCAAAATCCTATTTAAATAAGCACAACTCTGCCTGAGGTCTAGGACAGCACGTCCTGTCTGGCTTTAAGGTTCACAGCTCTAAAGCTGGAATTCTTGGAGTCTCAAGGGTTTTCAGCTCTACTGAAGCTTTTCAAGACTTCTAGAGTGCTTTTTGTGGAAGCAAGACCTGAGGCTAAAATTCCTGGGAGAAGCTCCTGTGATGGGATTCAGCTGAGCAAGCATGGAGCAAGGATTCAGTTCAGGGTTAAGGACACATAAATGAGGGTGCCTAGAAACACACTTGGGGCCTCACCTCCCCTTTTGTCTTATGGAACATTGCACAATAGCTTTCAGCCTGCCAGACACTGGGGTCACAGCGCAGTTACATAAAATCAGACACCTAGTGCTATTTGAGATGTCCTGTGGCGTCTGAGACATCCTTATAAAGCTGACAGATACACAACACAGGATCTGCATAAGATCCTGTGCAGGACCAGCCTTCTGCAAGGTGTAACTCACCAGCTCAGACTGCAACATGGAATCCATATTTATGTTAGAGTGAACTGAACTTGCCTCCACACTCCAGTGGCTGACTTGATTAGGGTTCTGCTGACTGTCATTGGAGCTTTGGACCCTTGCACGCTTGTATTCACCTACTGATAAGCACCTGTCTTTCAGTGTTGACCTGTGTGTCTGCACAGAGATTCCTACATTTACATGTCTAAATTAGTGAGCTGATCCCATTGCTGTATCTAAACTCTTCACCTAAGCTCTGTTTAAGAAAAGTCAGGAAAGAGATGCACTTCTAAGGTGAAACTCATCTTGTCTTAGTGTAATAATTCAGAGCTTAGATGGGCCTATTTATATCCATTGACTTCCAGGGATCTTTGGGTAAATTCAGGGGTAGACATTTACATGGCGAACATAAGAGGTGAGGGATTCTGTTCTCAAAACACGGACAAATTTGTCATTTTACGCACTGCGGCATTTCTCCTTTATCTCCAGATGCTGGCTCGGAAAAGCAACAGCCTTCTGTACGCTGTGTCAAATCTGGAAGCCACGTGTAAAGGACAAAACAGTTTAACTTTTTTCCTGAATACAGACTGACTGGCCATTGTCTTATGTAGAGAAAATGGTGTTTCCCTTCACTAAGCAAGTAAACGGCTTCTTTTTACGATAGGTGTCATCTCTTGCATTTGGTTGGCAAACCAATTTTTCCAATGAGACATAAAAGTCTTGATCCCTCTCTTTGGTGGCTATTCAGCATTTCCCAGCAAGGAATGTATCTTTCACTGAACCTTAAATCCAGTAAACTGGTCTATACATTAAAAATGTATATGGTGTGAATATCTAAATAGTCTAGCTGTTCAGCAGAAATTCTGAATGTTTCTGGTTCTTCACTGAGACCAGACGTAATAAAACACTCTAGAATGCCGATCCATTTAGGAGGATTTCTAACCTCTTCAGAAATCATAGCTTACCAATGCAATAGTAGTTTTGACATACTCAGCTTTCACACACTGGAGAAAGGATCACTTTTTGGCTTGCCCTGAAGGGCAATGCAGGGCCAAGCTCTTTGTCTTTCCTTGCTGTGGAGTTTGCTTGTTGTCCAGTCATGATCACCAATTTAGCTCCAGAGAGATTAAAAAATAAGTTTAGAATGTGGTCTTGCAAGAGCTCTGTGCTTAAAAAACAGTTTAGATCTAGACTTAATTATCTTATCTCAATATTTCACTAATAAAATGCAAACAAAAATGCTTGTCTCTCTGCCTTCATTTAGATTTATCACTAGTTCTCTTACACATCTCTAGAATCCTGTTATTCACCTCCCAAGGTCTGCAGTTCCATTTGCAACCGTATCACTGGCTATGAATTTGTTAACCTTAAGAAGTATCAGGGAGATACTAGATAGAAAACGCAGAGCTAGCACTGAGTGGGAGTACTGTGCCTAAAGCACCCAGATGTGGAACAGCTGCATTGTTCAGCAAATCACCAGAACTCACCTGGGATGTTCAATGACTCATAAATTTAACTTCCTTCCCTGGGCTATTCAGACTGTTGGCACCACAACCATTTCAGCATATTCCCTGCGCACATTGATTTCCCTCCTTTGAAACCTTTCAGTGAACCAGATTATTTCAAAACTCTTGCTGCTGCCTGTTCAAATGCTGCTCTTCTGTTTGCCTTCAGAGCCTCATTGGCCTCCTCGCCTCTGTATCTTGTCATTTCTCCCTGTCAACGTGAGCACCACTGCAGCTGCGGCAGGGCAGCAGATAGTGAAAGCTCGAAAGCTAAGTGGGTAAGTGAGAATGAACACAAAAGGACATTTAACTCAACGCGACATTGTAGGTGACATTTCTCATTTCCAAAAGCCTTTCAGCCCTTGCAAAATGCAGAATGACAAAGCTTCTATGAAAGACTGGCAGACCCATCTGTGTTGTTATAAATGCTAACAAATTACATCTGTGATGAAGGTCAGAGAAAGGCTGGATAATATTTGTCAGAGAGGAAAACCTGAAAAAAAGAGAAAGACTTCCTTCTACTGGGAACAAATCTCTGGGGGTTTGTCATCTCGCTGAATTGCATCGTTAGGATCCTCCTTGCTTATGGTCTTTCTGATTCCAGAAGTCTTGCATTTAATGCACTAGAAGAGTCTTATCTCGTGAGGTTAGGATCGTCTCCTGGAAAATGTAAGCTGTGGGTCTGTATCAACTGAGGCTGAGGCGAGCCTGAAATGTGTGTTCCCTTGTCTGAGTAAAGTTGCTCTGATCTGTATAGACAAGAACGACACTGTGCTGTTTAGTTTTGGTATGATCTTTCCTGGGAATCCCAGTGGAGCCTCCCTGTCCGCAGCTCGATACTACTGACAGCTTTGAAGTGTCAGCTAAATATCTAACGGTTATTTGGTTTATTTCTGAGCATACACTGGTGATGGCCTAGGCTGCAGGAGAAATTAATATCCTAAAATGGAGGCATTGCTAGGTTTTCAGCTTTTGAGGATAGGCAGCTGTCGATTATAACTTATCTGGACATCTAAAACCATTCTAGTTGCCAGAACAGATAGTTTTCCCACAAAGTAATGGAAAGATTTAGAAATTTGTAATATATTGAGGGCAGTTACATGGAGAGTATTGTACCTTCTTAAGTTGTGTGAAATCTAATTAAACATCAAAAGATATATTCTCCTATTTTTATATTATGCTTTTCCCCAATACCTTCTCCATCTTGTCCAAATTTGTATCTTTTTATTTTTAAGCATTTCAGGGAAAAACATCCCTCCAATTCAACTGTCTATACAAACATGAATTTTTACATCCTTTCAACATGAAAGACTTATCTATAAAATGTGATCACTTTCACTCAGCAAGGCAGACAGACGATGTTTCTTTCACCTTGCTGGGTTATGGTGTCTAATTTTACTTGAAAGTATGTATACTTATTCCACTCAGATAAGCTTATATTGATGTCTGTAATAAAATACCCCAAAACTTGAATTGCTACTAGGTTTGCATTTCATTAGGAACGCTTCTTATGCCTCTGATAAGTATTTGCCAGTTTGGATTTTACCCAGAGTGTTAAAGTCAATGTCTCTGATACCTAAAAAAATATATATATATATATAAAAAAAAATAATAAAGAAAGACTGTTTGTATTAATAACAGGTCTCCAGACACCAGGTTTACATTTCATATAAGAGTTTCACGCTTCCAACAATATCATGCACTACAGAACAGTGCTGTGTCACTGATTCAGTGCCTGCTTCCCCCTAACCACAGCAGTGATGGGTTGCTTTGCAGATCTGCTATCTACAGGTGTGAATCAGAGCTCCTTGTAAATATGATTCTCATTGACTTCATCTTTTATAATAACATTTATAATTTTTATAACACATAAAGGCGCCAGCCAAGGCTGTCACTAATTATACATCTCATCATGTATTCTTTGTGCACTTCTAGTAACTGTTCTCAGTAGCTCTAGAGCCTGGCAACACTCCTAGCAAAAGGCATCTTTTCTTTAAACAATTTATGATGCTGGTTAGATGAGACAGACAATCAGAAGCCCAAACAGTTCCCAGGGTTACAAGATCTGGGTACAAAACCAAAATGGTCTGTATTTCAAGCCAGTTCCTCCATGCCTGTCATACATGTCACTCTCATGACTCTTTTACTCTCATTTGCACTTTATCCCATCATTGTAATGGCATTCTTCTCCACTCCCATGTCCCCTGAGTCAGGTACTGCATAAATATGTACAGTACTAAAAAGTTTAGAAATTTAACGTGTTTTGGGGTCAAGCTCTAAGCTGACAAAGGTTGAATTCTGTTTCACTTACTAAACATGACAAGATTGTAAAATGTATATCTTTGTCAGGCCAGTAACGCCAATTTTGTTGGTAATGTGCTCTGGTAATAATACCAGGAAGGTAGATGCTCTTGTGTGTGAATGTAAAATTAAAAGCATCACAATAGTGCTTCTGTTCATGACCTGATAGGCACATCTAAGTACAGATGTGTACAGACCCTTGCAGATTATTTACACATGTCAGCTCTGGAAATCTACAGCAGTTACAGGTAGTGTAGCTTAATCTGAATTAACTCAAAATTGTTTTGAAAAAATGGGGAAAAAATTATGATCTCAAGTAGTTTTCTAACTTAGCCAACTTCTAATTTATTTTTGTGGAAAATAAAACTTTTAGGTGAGGATAGTGAAGTTCTTTTCCATAGTCTCATGAGCTTTGCAAATGTTACTTTAACTTAGACCTAGAACATTTTTAGAACCTGTTTAGGATGAGAATAAGAAAAAAAATCAGATATACAACTTCTCATAACAATAACACTGTTTTTTAACTGATGCTGTCTTACAATTTAACTGCTCTGTGTGAGAAACAAAGAATCTTTTCCATCCATATCATTCAAATGGATGTTACTGCAGCTAGCAATAACAGAATTCCTAACAACGGAATAACAATTGTTGAGTGCACATAAAATTTCAGCTGATAGATACAGATTGAAAAACAGTAAAGGCTTCAGGCAAACCCCACCATTATTTATTTGAAAGATGCATAATCAGATTTATTGAGCTGATTAGAGTGATAGATAATCTAAGACTTGGCAAGGCACCCCCAGATTTTCAAAGATTTACATGTGTATTTAGCTCCTTGCAGCTGATAGGCGTCACACAGACTAAATTACATGCATTGCTCTGAAAATGTAAGGAAACGGCCATTGAAGGGGAAATGGCTCACAGAACACTGTATAAGGTGATGCGTTGTTTGCATACTATTATATGGAATTGCAGGCTCTGCAGTAACTCCTAATGGGGGAAATTTATCACTGCAGAGAGGACCTGTCAAAGCAAAGATAAGGACTGACAGAGTGTTTGACAGGGAGGAAAGAAGTGACCAACCAAAGCCTGTTCCACAAATGGAGGACAATATGGAAGAACAGCATGGGGATATTTGGGGGGAAATATGGGCATCAAGATGTGTCTTAATAGGAATCACTGTAATGATGTGGGAGGGTGGGAGAAATGCACTCAGAATATGCAGAAGGACTGACCAGAGCGAGAACATAAGGACTGTATTTTATACTGTCCAGTAAAAGCATATGAAAGGCACAGACCTGACAAATCTGAGGTAGTGGAGATGAGATTTGCCCTTCTAAAACTACACCAATACTTCAGTCATTTGTGGTTATGTTCTCACTTGCATGACAATGCCTTCACCAACCCCTCCAGGCCTGATTCCAGTGCTCATCACCTAACTATGGCTGTTGTATCAGCGTGGTGGGTGAACACAAGCCAGCACCTAAGCACCACACAGCCATTTCCCCACTCCCCACCCCTGTGGCACTGGGCAGAAAATAGGAAGAGCAAAAGCAGTAACCCTCATGGGATGAAATGAAAATAGTTTAGTAGGTAAAGCAAAGAGAGAGAAGACAGTGATGCAAAGATAATCACTCACCACCTCCCACAAGTAGACCAATGCCCAGCTGGTCTCTGACCGGTGGCTACCTCTCCCAAACTCTCTTCCTTCCATTTTGTTGCTGAGCATGACATTATATGGCACAGAATATCCCTTTGGTCAGTTAGGATCAACTGTCCTGGCTGTGTCCCCTCCCAGCTTCTTGTGCAGCCCCAACCTACTCGCTGGGGGACAGAGCAGAAGAAATGAGAAGGCTTCAATGCTGAGCAAGCACTGCTTGGTGATAGCCAGCACGCTGGTGTGTTATCAACGCTGTTCTAGTCACAAATCTATAGCACAGCACTATATGGGCTGCTATGAAGAGGATTAACTGTTCCAGGCAGACCCAGTATAGTCAGGTATATTGCTACAGACGGTATCTCTAGGTGGCTGTCGCTAGACATGTTGCTCCTGCTCAACAAGAAAGCAGAGTTCTAAGCTATGCCTTAGCACAGGTCTGACATGACTGGATTTCTGCCATCACCCCATCACACCACACTGCACTCCATTCTGCACTCAGTTCTGCTTTAAAGAAGCCAGTGGAGAGGTTGTGCTACTCAAAGCTCAACCTCATGTGCACTTCGGTCCAGTATTGGTCCAAAAAGGAACCAGCAACAACCAAGAACAAAGAAGGAAAGAAAGGAAAAAACGTCCAGCGTTAACACCCATATGAAACTTGAGACAAAGAAAGCATGATGGTTTTTCTGAGCCAGAGGCAAGAAAATGGAATAAAAAGAGCTTTCCATTTAATTTGGACCATGTTAAGTTTCAGGTAATGGGAAGGGAGTTAAGAGGAGATGTGAAAATCATAGACTTAGACAAATATGTAAAATGCATACTGCATTTGAACAGAGAGCAGAACCGGGAGCTGAAAAATAAATTTGTGAGACAGTATCAAAAAGATGGCAACAGAACGGTGTGACCTGGTGAGATTGCAAAAAGCAGAAGTGTAAAGACAGTTATATATTCTTTTCCCTTTTTACAAATAGGGTTTCTGACTTGACATACTGTCTGTGAGAGTGCCATCTGGTGATCCACAAATACATTGCAAAAATGACCTTCCCAAGCAAGCTACAGTTAGAGCAATAATACAGATATTTCAGTATTTTGCTGCTGGTTTCATTAGACCAAAGCACTATTATATGAATTGTACTGAGAAAATAAAAATCATTAGAACTCACAGAGGGAAGGGCTGGAACAAACATACTCAACATTTGAATAAAATACAAGCAAATCTTTAGCAAACCTTGTATAAGAGGTATGCATGCAAATTCCTGGTTATGCTATAAGTACGGAAAGGTGCTTTCTATTAAAAGGAGAGTTTGGGGGAGTATTTACATAGTTTTTTAATGCTGTAGCTAAATCTTCACTCTAGAGTATATAAAATGTTAGGTAGTAAGCAGTAAAGGCAGATTCAGTAAGGCTAGCACTTTGTCTTTAGAGCTCTTTCTAAATTTACTTTGTTGTTGTTCAGTTTGTCTTCTAACTTTTATAACTAAAATTTGCTGGCGCTTCCCCCTCTGACTGCCTGAAAAAGTTTTCGCAGCCAAAGTAATTAGCTTTGTTGTTTTCATCTTACACAAAGATTGAGAAGAAAATATGAATTTGAAATATTGTGGATGGTTTCTTCATTATCACAAGGGGAGGTCCCTGTTTCTATCAAATTTATGTTTATGTGACCTAGAGGGCTTGCTTTGTGTAAGAAAGGAAATGCTTCATGCAGAAAACGGAACAGAATTAATACATTCAGTATCTCCAGAAACTGTGTTAAGAGGAAAATTCTCTTAAGAATCATATAAATGAAAACCCTGTTCATCTCCACTGTCTAGAATGTAGTGACTCCATGTTTGCCCCAATGTGAGAGGCTGGGTTAGGGTTGGACCCACCACCCTAAATAAGATGCACTGCAGTTCAAACACTCCCTTACTACAGGAACATGAGCTCTGAGCATGGACAAGCTATCCAGAAGGGAGGAACAGAGGTGCCATGTTAGCCCTTCTGACCAGAGGCTTTGACAGCTCATTAGGTGGCTGTGACACTACTTGTAAGGGAACAGAGACACAGCGAGATATCATACAGCAAGTCCTTACTAGAGCTAGTAATGAAGTCCACCTAAGCCTCCAGGTCCGAGTCTGGCCTTAGATATTACACCACTGTCTTTCCACAGACACCTTTGACATCCCAAAACAGAACCTGAACCTGGGTTAGGAACTGCAAACACTTGGAAAATAATTTCCATAAACAACACTAATTGGCAACTTAATCAGTCACATTTATCTTCATTTAGATGTGAGTGAAGATTAAGTCTCTCCAGGGGTTAGGATATAACTGAAATAAACATAAAGCATTGTCTTTTGAGATGCTCACCACAAGAAGTTGCTCATTAAAATCAGCAATATTGCAGAAGACTGGGAAGTAGTAAATGATGTACCTAGAGCAAAAAAGGAATAGATTCTAGCAGTAACAGTCAGAATAGATTCTTCTCAGTACCTGGAAAAATAGCTGAAATGTTAATTAAAGATAGAGTAACCAAACTGCACACCTGAGCAGCAGTTAGCAGGGATTAAGCAATACAGTTTGGAGAAAAGCAAGTCTTGCCCTATATGTGCTGGAGTTCTTTTATTGCATTAACAAAAGAGTCAGTAAAGAAGAGCCAGTTAAAATAGTTTATTGGAACCTGCTGGAAGCCTTTGATACAGTCTCTTACAATAGGCTGTTAAAAAGACAAAAATTGACTGCACTGGGACTGGGATTTCCAAGCAGCTAGAATGGGCAGTATTTTTAGAAGACGGTAAGGCCACAGAAAACCATCTCAATGGAGAAAGGGTCAATTTGACATATGGATAAAAGTTATGAATGAGACACTGAACTTGCAAGTTTGGACCAATGCTGTCGAGTGATCTATGCGAAAGAACCACTGAAACTTCTATCACTAGCATATATTTGGGAGTCTACAGAAGACTTGGGGAAAAACTTTAGGACATCTAATAAAGACAGAAAACTAGACATAAACATTAGGTAACTTAGCTTGTAAAATGGATTACTTGAATCTTTTACTTGGTTTTAAATTAATTATGACAACTAGCAAAATGAACCACTGGAAAACAAGGATCACTTCATCTCCCTAAAATAAATGAGACCTCAGGCAAAAATCTTGTTCTGTTGCTGTTGTCCTTTATTGATGACTAATTTTTTTCACTTCTATTAATAAAAATAATCCCCAATTCCTACTTGTTTATGTTCCAGAATCCATTTTGCAGCAACAAAAAGAGACTGCAGGCTCACAATTTTGCATACAGTTGGCACCCACCTTCGGATATTTGTGCGCAGAAGTTCAATACATACGAATCTCTGAGAATGGTGATACATGGTTAGGGGAGCAGAACTGTTCCCTTTCTTTTTCAGTTGAATTTACAACAAAGCATGGCTTGAAGACAAGAATAGCAGGGGGATTAAAACCTACAAACTTCAAGTTGTAGTGAAGAGATATCAACACTTTATCTGTGGAACAACATGTGTGCCATCAACAAAAATCTCTTTTTAACACCTCAGAAACACTGTTAGGGATTCTCATTTTTGCCTCTATGAGATCTCAGCTGTCTGCTTCACAACTTAGTGCTGGACTAGTACACAGTTGTATAATTTCAGAGACAAAAATCCATAGTCTAAGCAAGTGATCTAAATGTTGATGTAATTTTTCTGAGAAACTCTGCTAGGTAAAGCCTGTCATTCAAGTTAAGCCTTAATTTTGCAAATAAAGACCTATTATACAAGAACTGGACAAATCTGGAAATAGACATTAACTGTTTAAAGAACACTTGATCTAATTTGAAGGATAAAATTACTGTGACAGATAAAAAGGCCAAAGAAATGAAGGCAGGTGACAAGACGACAGTTTCTTCATACACAAGCTGATGTTCGCCCCTTATTGGAAAGCCAGTGTTTGCTACAAATGTGCAAGTGAGTTAAGATACAAATCTTATTGCTAATACAACTAAAATGGCCTAAAGATAAGACAGGAGCAAGAACTCTGAAACACCCTCATGTGTATTACAAATATATACTCACAGTTATTATAAATATACACTCTACACTTCTTTTATGGACGTATACAAATATACATGTTCTAAATGTATATGTAGGGTGGCTGGGCGTGGTCTTTACATCTTGTAATTCCAGATGCAGTTAACCACACTGACAATTCAACCACACGGCCATGTCTGTATAAAGTGCTTAAATGGATGCCCTTTTTATTCCTGAAATCATGTGCACATCTTTCCAGAGATTAAGCCCTGGATTTTCTTCTCTCTCATGTGAAACCAGTTTTAAAGAAGAATGAGAACTGCTTCAAAATGAATGAAAGGGAATTCCTGTGTTGATAGTGGTACTGAGTAACAGCCATGAGTAGCAGTATGTATTTTTCTTTTCTCTCTGCTCAAATCCTGAAAATTATGATAAACCAAAAGCTCCCCTGAGAGCCATTCACAGGGATTTTATTCCTGTATTATCACACTGTCCCTCAACCCCAGCTAGCCAAAACTACCATCATCCCAAAGTTAATTGGATCTCATTGTGCCTGTTCTCCATCAAGAGTGAGGTTCATGTGTTGTTCTCATATTAAGTGTTTAAAGATGGGTTCTCAGAGTCTCTATTTCTATGAAACATTTATTTTCAGTGCATGAAAGGTTATGTACCAAGGTCTGAACTGTGTCCTACAAGTCCTTATAGAGTCCTTCAGTCACTCACAACAGGTAAATGATTTCTTAGCAGTTGAATATTCACTCCCTACTTAAAATATGCATTCGCATTCAGTAAAGACTTTCATTTCCTGGCCAGGAAATTAATATTTTCTTCTTGTCAAAGTGACATCAGCACTTCTAAAGCCAGAGTGGAGCAGCCATTAACCCTTTGGAAGTGTTAAAAATTGGTATTTTGATTAAGGTATCAAATGAAGGCTTAGGAAATTCTTCATGGGCAATTGAAATCTGTATAAACAGGTGAGCCTGTCTTGAGGAAAGGGATTTGGGAAAAAATAAAGCCCACCATCTAAAATGGTGTTCATTTTTGGTAGAAAGTACGTATGAGTAATTTTTTCCCCTAAGGATTAGAGCCTGATTGTAAGAACTACCAATTGCAAACCACCCTTAACTACACTACTCCTAACCTGTGATTTTAGTGTCACTCTTTCCTGTCTGCACCCTCCTTCATGACATACACTCTGCTAAGCAAAATGAGAGCAAGACTGCATATTGCAGCCATTTTATATAAAAAACCGCTATTGCTTAGCCTTAATTTCTCCTATATTTCAACTAAATTATTTGGTTTACTTAGCACTTTTCAACACACAGGAAATAATGTCCCCTGTGATGTCTTAATCCAAGTTATCATCGCTCCCAGGTAGTTGAGAACATGGCTGCATAAACAAGCATTTCCTGAGGTTTTAAATCACTGAGTCAGGAAGAGGCAACAGCTACTGTCATAAGTTTATTCTCAAGGATCAAAGTTAAAACACCCAACAGTAGCCAGCTTAGTGCCTGCATCTGTTTAGTATCATAGTTAACATGAAAAGCTGTTAAGATACTTTTTTACATCAATTGCACATATATATATACACACATATATATGTATAAGTTTTCACAAAACTATAGCCACAAAAACCATAATTTAATTTCCCTGTGCAAAACACTCCAGTAAGTGCAAAATAAGTATGCATGGCCTAGGAAAAGGCAAATGCAGCTGCTCTCTGAGAGGAACAGTACTGAGCTATAAATCTTTCTGGAGAGAGAAATACAAAGAAATCCTATTCATTATGCTTTCTCTGTGTATTCTAGTCTTCCTTCCTGAGTTAGATAAGAAAAAGAAGATAGGTTTGGCTGCCAGATGTGAATTAAGTGGCTGTACTCGAACTGTTACAGGAAGCTCAGAAAATAGGATGCTCTCTAAATTTGTGAGACCTAGGAAATTATATTTGGGGAATTCGTTCAAATTCATTCTGATGTTTGAGTCTTTGGGGGGAACAGAAACTGTCTTTTTAGGTTTTCTCTGTAACAACTGGAAACTTGCACATACATACTCAGACTCTTATTTTAATAGATACATACATGCACATGTACCTTACTACTCATATACAAACACTTCACATAATGACTAAATCTTTATGTTATCATCAAACACAGAGATTAAATCATGAGATTCCCTAAACTGCTGCTTCAGAAAAATATCAAATTATTGAAGTTCTCTCTTGTAATTTCTGTGACTTTTTCTTATTGTGGAAGCATGCCTAGACTCTACCACAGGTAGAAGTTGTGCATTATAAAATCAATCGTCAAAGATACTCTTTGCTTGAAGACTCATAATTAAATGAGACTTGAAAAGGAGGTGAGAAATAAGAAGTTTTGCCTCTGTCTTACAAATGAAAAACAGAAGCAGAAAGATATTAAATTACTCCTGTGTAAGAAATATACGACTGAGCCAGAAGCTATGCTGAGAACTGAGGATTTAGTAACTAAAGCACAAGACTGTCCTGAATTTCAGAACTTATTAAAAAAAATCTGATCCTTCTGCCCAAATCTTGCTCTCAAATCTGTCAAGGTTCAACCACTGAAAGCATAAAATACGAGGAAAACACTTTATATTTTCCCAATTCAAGAAACTCTTAATGGCTTGCTTATAAATTAGATTTATGATGCAATTTCCACCCTAGTTTATGGCATTTTATCTAAGAAAATCTCTCAAGATTTCTTTCAGCTTTGTTTTACATCTTCTTTTTATCAGTGCATTAATGTTATGTCTTTTTGTCTATGTATTCTTTAAATCAGCTTCTTCTCCCATAAATTTGTAACTCCCAGTATGAAATTCAGAGGGCTAAAACCAGTGAAGCAAACAGCGACAGCAAAAGCAAACGTCTTCATGTCAGTATGTAATGGATAGTGAGATAAGCTGGAATTCTGTGACTATAAATAAGAAATTTAATAGTAAATCCACCAATGAGCTGAATAAAATGCATGTAATTAGACTGTTGCCTGAGAAAAAAATAATTTAAAGATCATTGTCAAAGCCCAGCTACCTTACCCCTGAGAACAAGCACGTAATGTATCTATATCCATGCTTGCATTTATGTATCTGTACTATTTATGTATGTCATTCAACCTGACTAGGCCATGCTGTAGGCTCCAGAGACTAAACCACATTCATTCTTTCCCTGAAAACAGTTATGTATATTATTGTAATACAAAGATGTTTGGACAGGTTTTCAGAATCCTGTTGTGTTTTGTATTTTGAGCCAGAATGACATTTAATATTAGCATCAAAATATATCAGCTACATCATTGTGATTTATCTTTAAAAGATTCAACGTCTAGTCATCACAACAGGAACTAATTACCGATTATAAATTTTTCAGACTCAACTCTACCACAAGCTTCTCACACTTAAAATAACCTCAATTCCCACGCAGTTCCGCATTCTGTTTTCAGACTTGCAACCACGAACTGGGCACATTAGGACAAACAAAGATACTCGTCACAAAAGAGTGTTTAATATTGGTCTAAAGCAACATTAATACTCAGAAACCATGGGAGTAATAGTGGTGACACCATAGGTCTGGCCTGTACCCATCACCAAACAGAGCTCAAGGAACACAATGCCAGTGGAGCCTGGAGGCGGTATCTTCACATGGTCTAATACAGCAACATCTTGATAATCCATGTGGGCTTCCCCACAGCTTTAGCACAGGGCTGCAATCGTGCAGATAAATAATCCTCTACTTGTGTAACCTCATGCATGCGTGTGATCACACAGGAGTCGCTGCTGCTATTCTTGTGCTCAGAGCAAGTTTGGGAATTTGTTAGATCTTGCCAAGTCTCCAGAGTTAATCATAGGCGGTGTGAGTCATTGTGCCCACACTGTCTGTGCCTGGATACGAACTAGTCATCCTAAATCCCTTTTATATTTAAATGAGGAAAAATGGGCACTGCTAGGGTGTGATTCAGGTGGTCTGTTTGAGAAACCTACATTTGGTCAGAGGAATTGGTTGCAGATGAGCAGAATTTAGGATGGGAAGAGATCTGTTTCTGAGCATAGCCCGCATTATCCCTGGAAAGAACAGCTTTGGTCTGAAGTCATCCATTCCCTTTTCAACCTGAATTATTGCAGTCCAGAAATGGAAATCAAAATGCCTTCTTATCCAAAAAAATCTAGAGATTGCTCAGACCCAAGGCAGCAGTGCCCCTCCCTCCATTTCTCATGGGAGACACAAAATCCCCTTGTATCATTCATCTTTTTCCCTTTTCAAGCCAAAATGGATCCTTATGCTATTTCTCACCCATCCCCATAAAATTCCTTGCACAGCCAGCCTCAGGCCTTTCTTTCACAGAATCACAGAATGGTCAGAATTGGAAAGGACCTCTGGAGATCACCTGGTCTAACCTAAATAAATGTGTATGTTGGGGGGGGGGGTGTTCCTGTGGAAAAACCTAACATGACCTAACTCTGAATAAAGCAGGTTCACCACGAGCAGAGTCACGTCCAGGTGGGTTTTGAATGTCTCCAGAGAAGGAGACTCCACAGCCTCTCTGGGCAGCCTGTCCCAGAGCTCTGTCACACTCAAGGGAAAGAAGTTCTTCCTATTCAGTTAGAACTTACTGTGTTGACATTTCACACATCCTGGTACATTTTTCTTCTAGGAGTGCTTCAGCTGGTCTCCTCTCAGAAAACCCTGGCCTTGACACACTGCACAAGCACACTGGGAACAAAGGTTGAGCTCAGACTGAGTGCAGGTAGAGAGGTGTCATGGCTCACAGACTGGTGACAGGCACTCCCAGAGCACGCATTTGCCTGGCAGAAGGTGTAGAGGTGTTTGTGAGCAAGCAAGGTGGTGCTGCCACTAGTGATATGCATTTGCAGGAAGTGTCTGGTGCAATGAAAATAAGGATTTGAAATGCCAGATTTGAACCTTCGGGAGGTGGAGGCAGACTATCAGTTTCACTTTAAAAAAAAAAAACCAAACAAACAACAAAAACAAAAACAAACAAAAAAACCAACCAAAAAAAAAAACCCAAAAGGTGAATAAAACTCCCTGGCTTCCTGTTTCCGTGGGGGAGATGCTGGTGGCAGGATCCCCCCAGTGGTCTCTCTGCTGGCTTACACGAGGGAGTAATTTTCACTGGAAACTAATCTTTACTGTGTCACAGTCTCAGTGTCAATTTTATCTGTGTTTCTTGCTGTCACTGCTATTTTCCTCAGCAGCAGTGCCACTAGCCCTGCTATTAGCCACTGCTGGGCTTTACCTCAGAAAAGCCCAATGTGTTTTTGCTCAAAAAGTTACAGAAAGGGGCAGCATTAATAACAGTAAAATGATGTTAAAGGCATTGCTGCTGAAGGGTAAAAGAGGTTAACTGGGCAAAGCTATGTTGGCCTGACCCAGACAGGATCCCAATAGCAGGCTTATAGTTCACTAATTTATATTCACATCCTAACCTGAGCTTTTCAACTGAAGCCCATTTCCAAAGACCTGTCTAAATAGGGGCAATCAGGAAAATGAACCTGACTTAACTAAAAGTGTGACTTGAAAGTGGATTAGCTGACGTGCATTTGCGAACGCTCCTAGGAAGAATAAAGTGGGCTTGTTTCTATTTATTTTCTTTCACTTTTGGAAGGGAACTAATTAAAACCAATATATTTTTATTCTCAGGAAGGACGTTAGCTATTGAATTTAATGCAATTTAATGGAATCATTTAAAAGCTGAGTCATATTAATGTTGGGGTTATTCCTTGTAAATTAGGTCTGTTTTAAAAACTCTTAACAGAAATTCAAAGTTCCTAGTATCTTCCTTGGGTCCTTCTTCTACAGCAACCACAGCAGATACCTTGTATAAAGCTCTCTTGAAGACCAGAAGCAGTGGGAAACATTTTTTGCTAAATGCTAACTGTAACAAATGGAGCCTGGAGAATCTAAAGAAAGTGATGGAATAAAGAGTAAATGGCAGTTGTGGCAGCTGGAATTTGTTCCGTAATAATGTTCTTCTCTGAACCCCAGGAAATTAGGATGCATACTTCTTGCTGTAGCTTGCAGTCAACCTTGCTTGCTGCAGACAAATCTGTAGACACAAACCTCAAGCAACATAAAGACCACAAGGAACTGTGGCTACACAGTTGTTTTTCCTGTGGGATCTGCATAAATCTCTTGTAATGCTAATCCCAAAGGAAATGAAGTACAAACAAAAGCATCCAACCCTTTAACAAATAAAAATGTCCTTGTCTTGAAAGCCACAAGATCTCTATTTTTTCAGTTATTCTACCTCTAGTTTGCTTAGTACAACTTTCCCCTTTTGTACCTGAGATTTTCCCTATATGCAGTTGTGTACTAGTTTCTATCTTACTGTGCCATTATAACAGGAAAGCTCTGAATGGCAGGCGCTGTTTAATAAGCTACAGTTACAGAAGTTAAAATGCAGTAATTATCCATAATAAAAAATTTGAATATAAAAATATAGTCATATACATAAAAATGTTCCATATTTTGTGACACAAATATATTAGTAAAAAAAATACTACAGAAAATATCAAAGCAATTGACCAGTAAAAGAGGAAAAATATTTACCCACCTCAGTATAAGTCAGAATAATAATTTCATAAGACATGTTCACCTTTAAACTCAGGAGCTTCTGCCACACTGCAGAAGGCAGACTATTGTTTTCTTTCTCTCTCCATTTTTTTCCCGTCTATTTAAAAATCTTCTGGCTTCATCATAATCAACACAATATATGTGTAATCATGAAAAATAGCCTGCAGCTCTGCTGGGTGAAGAATATCAGCTTGTTCTCCAATTTTAGAAAATTATATTTTATGGCTATCACAATTGCAATGAAGAAGCAGAGTTGCAAAGAGAAGCTGTCAGAGAAACATGCATAACTATCTTGAGAAAAAGACTGAATTACGATGAAACAAAAGTCCTTATCAAATAATTTTAAAAAAAAGGAATAAAAAGGTACGATGCATCAGGGAAGCACTCAGATTATATTGTACGTATGTTGTTTGAGAAAGTAAATTGACAAGTGGAGAAACATAATCTCTGAAATACGAGCAAATGTGGATTTCTTTCATGGTGTGGAAGATGAACCTTGTCCCTGAAAAACCAGGATGTAAGTAAATATACCAACAAAGTCCTAACCTTTCATCCCCTTATTGCAATCTTCTGACTTGTAAATTTTCTGTTCTAGTGTCATTCCATGAAATTTTGGATTAATGATGCAAAGAAATATTTGCCTTGATAATAAAGAGTTTTCAGATTCTCTGTCTGTTTTCAATGCCTCATTATCCTTATTTATAGTATGTAAAGTCTGTACCTTGACAAGATTCAGTAACGCTTTACATTTTACAAGTCTGGAGACAAAGCATCCTGCTTGTCCTTTACACATGTTTAGTACTGTCAAATCATTAAAGCTCTCCCAAGGGTATCCCTCCTTGCCAGATTTGAGGCCTTATTAAGATTTACAGGAGGAGTTTGAGATTGGTGAACAGCAGTAGAAGCATATTTCCCAACTGAATTTGCACCAGACAGCTAGCTCCCAGTCTTTGAAGTTAGTCTTATTTTGCTGAAATTGCTGGGTTTTAGGGCTCATAAATAATGATAAATAACAGTGACAAAAAACCGAGCTGAGAATAACAAGAAAAACTAGAGGATAATCTAGAAAGGAATCAAACTGAAAAGTGCACTGGCCTGATTCAAACCTCACCGAAGTCAAAAGGACGTATAGGTTGAGCTCAAGAAGCTCTGCACCCAGCTAAAGGAGCAGAACATGCGTGAGAGGCTCTGAAGCCCACCGACTGTGTGGAACTCACAGATGCTGAAGAACATTTCAGTCTTCGTTCCCATTCCTTATCCCCTCCTGTGATGTGGAACTCAGAAACAGCCCCCAACCCTCCATAAATATAGACTTCTACAATCAACCCTCTTCCAGACAATTACTCACATAGAACTCAAGATACAGTAGGAAAAGTCATCCAAGTAATAATGACTATAGAAAAAGATGTCAGGAGAAAAAATCAACAGCCACCTCCCCCTGCATCACTGCATAGTTCTTCTTCCTTGATATTTTAAAGAAACAAAAATTTAAGACTGAAAGTGACTCAAGATTGTTCATAGAAATCATAGTGGGAAGTAATTAGATTGGGCAGTAGACCTGGCAGAAGATGCAGCTCTCCATCCTGAAAGAAGGGGTAGGACAGAGTATTACTGACAGGTGAGGGCACATGTTTTACAGCCTGTGGTAGAAGGGGATGTACCTGTTGAATGTCATCATATGAGATCATGGAAAAGAGGAACTGGAAGTGAACCCTAGCAAATGCAGCTGCGGGGTGTGTGCATGTGTGTTACAATTTTGAACTCTACATCTGTTCTTCATTGTCCTTGCGCCCTCTCCCACCTTGGTATCTACATGCATTCACACAGGCAATGAGACACAGACTCCTGCTTTCTGATTACAGTTTTAGAAACAGATACTCATCAAACATTTTGTAGTTTATTCTAGATCATATTTCTCCAGCTTACACATAAAACTGGCATGTCAAAAAGGGTCTAAATAATGATCTTGGAATAGAAGATGTCTGCTGATTCTCCTATTCCCAGTACAGAAAGGGCTGAATCTGTGGGGAAAATGCGGAGAGAAATGTATAGCAGGTAGAGGTATCACCAGAAGGAGAAATTGAGGTCTCACTGTGAAATCAAAGAAACACAAAGAAACCGACCTTTCAAGACAGTGTTTGATGATTTCATGATACACTGGAAGTTCATTTCACTCTGCTGCATGATTTTAGTCTGGATTGTTTAATCTTAACAGTGAACCTGACTGCAACATCCCTTCTTAATATATTTATTTTAATGGCCAAAATTCCTTTCCTTCATTCCCAGATACCATGCACCTCTTTAATGCCCTTGCATTTCCATTAAAAAACAAAGGCCCTGAACCTCAGCAGGCGGTAGAGAAAGCTACTAGGGCAGCAGCTGATTAAAGTCCATTGGAAAGCATCTGTTCCTCTAGCTGCCCCTCTAAGGGCTCAACCTTGGGCTCTGCCACTTATCCAGCTATTTAATTTTTATGATGCTAAATTCATGCTTAGAGGGCCTTACTATCAGTCCCTCTTTTACCTTCTCCCCTCTACTCAGAACCACGAGGAAATCTGTTGCCCCTTCACCTTCTCTCCCTTTCTTGCAAGTGTCAGCTTTGTCAATCACAGAGAGATGATCCAGATCATGAAAATGTGTCGCAGCAACCAAGACTTTCTGCTCTGACCTTCAGTTCTGCTCTCTGCTGTGACAAACAAGTTTCATTTGCCACTCACAGAAATCTGTTTATTTCGAGCAAAATATAACTTCTTGCTTCCTAGGAGGAAAAAAAAAAAAAAAAAAAAGATCTCTAGCTGAGGAAATGCAATAATTTCCTGATTTTATTTTACTTTTTGTTCAGGCCTAGGTACAACTTCTTTATATACCAGAAAAAATCCCTATGAATCATTAAATTTGGAGCAGGAAATCGATCCCTCAATTAGTTTTCATCTCTTTTTTGCCAAGGTTGGGAGTTTAGATACAGAGAATGTACAGTGCAGAGCTGGCTACAACCAGTAACAAAGAAATGTAAAAAAAAAGTAAAAAAAAAAAAAATACTAGCTTTTCTTTTGTACAGTTATGAAGGATCTTGTTATTTGCCATCCATGAGGATTCAAATGATATCTGCATATTTTTTAGACATCCTGCAACTGGACATTTTTTCCACATGTCCAAAATTCCTGCTGGAATCTGTACGAGTTAGAGGATAATGGATGTGGATGAGTATTAGCACTGTAGGATGAAAGTTTCAAATGATTCAACAGCTGAAGGGCTAGACCCACCCCAAAATTGACACGCAGCCCCAAGCAGAGGCTGAATGGGCTAGGGGCATTTGAGAACCTGCCTGAAGACTTAAACAGTTTGAGACAAAACCGCCTCTCGTCTGACTCTAACCTGAAAGTTTCCCTCGAAACAACCAGTTCCACTTTGCACATGTCCTATGCTGAACACCTGGGAGCTTTTATGCCAACATAAATTGTTCTAAAATACAGAAACAAGGGATGACATTATCTAAATTGGAATGGGAAAATGTAGGTAGATAAGCCAATACTTCCCTTCTTTTTGATTAGCGTCTCTTACTGAGCTGTCAGCCTCCAAAACTGTCCTGTGCACTGTGGTTTTATCTATGCCAATTTTAATAACTTTGGAGCAAAATTCTGCATTCTCCATATGGAAAATACATTCACTATTCACTCCTGTATACAACTCCTTTATGGAAGACTTACTAAATTACACAGTAAAAATTGAGTAGTTCAGATATAACCACTGCATGTCGTGATTGCATAATCCATGATCACGCCATAAAACTGTTTTCTGAATAACAGCATATAGCCTTCTTTTGAATTTCCTTGGATAAAACATGTTTTAAAGAAATGTATAAATATACACAGAGCACCCACAGGCATCTGTTTCATTGCTTCTGAATCCCAGCACCTAATCTTGCTTGTATGTCATGTACTATATTACAAGGAAATGAAATGCAATTCAGTAAATTATCCACTTCAAGTTGTGGCCATTTCAGTAGATAAAAGAAGGGTCCTTTATCTTCTATTTGTTTTAAATCCCACTAGGATGCTGGCTTTATATTTAGTCTCAGCTTTGGCTTTGTTGTGAATCTTCAAGAAGGCTCCTCAAGTAGAGTTATAATGAGCAGAGCTGTCTTGAATAAAAGTAATCTCTGACTCTTAACACAAACACTATTTATTGCACATCTAGCGGCAGCAGCACTGTATCTAATTCCTAGCAGCTGAGACTTGAGTAACTAACAGTAGTGAACCTAACATTTTACTCTTGCTTTTAAAAATTATCTAATCAGAGCACTCCCAGGAAAGGGATTATCGTTAAACCAGGAAACAACAGCCTGCAGTATGTGAACAGCTGGAACCCAACTGAGCCATTCTACAGCACATCACCTTGGAGTTTAGGCCACTTATCAGAATATTAACACAGAGGATTTCTTTTTAATCTGTTTATTTTAAGACTTCAGGATTATTAGTGGTTGTTAATACTAGTCAGCACAAGAGACACTGGGAGCATAGTGATCCACAGGGGTGCACCATAGCCCCTTGTCTTTGGCCCCTAACTCACAGTGTACATAGATCAATATTTTTCTGCTGGCAATTGGTGATGCCAGGCACCTAATCCTGCGCTGAAGTAATTCTACTAGTTCTGGTCTGATGTCCAAAGTGCAGAAATTTCCTCCTGAATCCATCAAAGCCTTCTTGAAACCAGCCTGCTTTAACCAAAATGACCAATTAAACAACTCAGAATGCAATTTTATGCACCCCGATTTGGAAACTGTTTAGTTTTCCAGAAGAAGGGGTACCCATTGCTTTCTGAATGGATCCCATTCCAGATAAATAACCCCTGGCCCAGTGCTTAGCTTCTTGTAATACCTTACTGAGAAATTTAACATTAATTAAAATGATTGGTATTCAGCCCCTCTGAGAAATCAAGCCCTTAATTAGTTAAACAATTGTATCCTAATACATAAGCACACACATGTTTTGAAGAAAAAAAATCAGACCACAGTTACAAATATTGCTGTCTACTTTCCCCCATCCGTTTGACCTTGAAATTAAAGGCTTTTCTTTTTCCTGGCTTTACTCACCTGATGTATTTCAGAGCAGCAATATTACTGAAGTCAATAGAAGCATTGATATGGGTAAGTGGTACTCAAGATGAGTAAGACTTGCACTATCAAGCCCTAAAATTGTTTGCTTACCAACAGCCTATGGACGAAAAGATAATGGTGTATGTGGAAAGGTGAACTAGGTTTGATAGGAGAACTATATATGCTTCCTCTGATGAAAATGTTATTCTAATCTACTTGTAGAATATAAATTGCTTGCAGCAAGAATTTTTTGGTGGCTAAATTCCTGTTTGCTGCATTTTAAAGAGACCACAGGTCAGAGAAAAGGGAAAATGTTTCTTTAGGAAAGTACGATGTGTTCTCAGAAAACAGTAGCTCAACATTAAATATTCTTACAAAGTTCACACCCATAGTGCATTAATAATTAGTACTATAACTATTTAACCCCTAGGAGAGAAAAGTAATTTCTGCTTTTAAATATCAGCTGACTGTATCCTAAACCAGACATTTCTGGCTAAGCCTAAACAAAAGGATTATATTGTATACATTAAACAAGGAATATTTAAACATATATCTGATTCTTCACTGGGAACACTGCTGCAAGTGGACTAGAAAATTAAGCTTTTCATATTTGCTTCCCAGTGGAAGCTATGTAAAACAGAATAATAAATGATTGTCACTTCATTTCAGAACATAAAATTAATCTTAGAAAACAGAAAAGTCATGAACAATATTGCAGCAGTATTTCACAGTTCACTGGTTATTATCACTTGCCAACATTAAGGTCACAAAAGAACATTTCTCATTTGTTGCCTAGAGTATCTGTGACTATATTCCTATTGTCAAACCTAACCTTTGGAGAACCACAGAGGGGAAAAAAAAAAGAGGGGAAAAAAAAACTATTTAGAAGTGCACTTACTTTTTTCTGCAGTATGTGTAAAAAATAATAATAGAATTAAAAGCCTCAAGCTGCTGGAGATAGAGCAGGTCACAAATTTTAAATATTTAGTCCCTGTTGAGAGTAAAGCATTAACAAGTAAATTAGCAGCCACACCAGATGGATTCCCTAGAGTCCAAAACCACAACTGCCCAGACCATCACTGGTAGCCAAGCCTGCACGTAATTCAGTTTTGTTAAAATGGGCAATATAGAGAATAAATTACTCTGGGGGGGGTAACACAGAACCGATTATTTCTTGGTCAGTGATTTGAAAGTAACCATGGCTACTGCTGTACACAAATACTAAGTATCACCTTTATGGTTCATCCAGAACACAAATTCAAGAAACTTGTTTAAAGGAAGAGATGTCTATCCACCAGTTATGCAGTATTCTGTCCCTCTATGCCTTTTGGGTGAGGAACTGAAACAAATTGCTTTTCTTAGTCTTATGCCTAATAGAAAAGTGCCCATTTCATTCACTCATGACATTTATCAGTAATTGGTCATTTTAAGATTTGAGAAGGAGATTTGGCATAATGAAAAGCCTGTAAGAAGTATTACTTTATTCCTACTTGTATTTATTCTGGAAAGACACTTTCAGCCTCTGTAGAAGGTTCTCAAATGAAGACGTGTGATTAATGGCAACAGGATGCACCCAGTCTTGCAAAGCTTAGGAACTACATAAGTTATGTGATGCGATAGACGAAGAGACTAAGTCTGTGCCAGTAAAATTAAACTTTCTGCGGATCATTCACCTGTCAAGACATAGCCTGAGTCAGTATTACTAAACTTTCCTGTCCTTCAAAACAAAATGTTTGCACCAAGAAAACTGTTTGAGAATGGTCCTCTACTCCTGCTAACTCCAAATTATACCACAAATTATTTGGTAGAGTGCTAGGTGGCACAGGCTTCCAGCACTCCAGAAAGCCTTCCAGCTATTTAACAGCATGCACAATTGAACTGCAGTGGCTGGGAAGGCTCACTAGCACTCTTTCCTTTAGTAATACATTTGTAGCCAGAGTTCTCCAGACTTTCAACAGGCTCCTTTACAAGATCTTTCAACAGATTCACTAAAAAACAAAACCAATCCATCCTGTCTCCCAATAGAACCTGCAGCAAACTGAGAATTAGTGAACAAATCATTCATGTTCTGTGTATTTAAGAAGAAGTAACTCTTCAAATATTAAAAGATCAGATTTGAGTTTGTGATACTGGAATGTTAAGCATTTGGTAGACTAAAGTATCTATTTCCCCACTGATGCGTGGGTGATTTATGAACATCATTTCCATTAACATCAGTGGAAATTGCCCAAGTCCACCCCCCTGCATCATACCAAGGGCAGACTCCTACATCATTTGACTTTGTTACTAATTCAAATACTAACTGTGATCATACCAGTCCACAGATTATACTGCAGCCTGAGGAGTGGGAAAGCATCCCTGCATACTATAAACAGACTCCCGACTTTGATTTATTTTTTTTTAATAAGTTACACTATTCTTCAAAGTGACATCCTGACTGAGACTCAGTACTGGAGAGGTAAAGGAAAATAAGCAGCTTGGCTTGTTCCTGTTAGCTTTTTTTTATCGTGGGCTCATGAACTCTTTCCCCCCTGACTAGCCTCTCTCTGAAATAAAGTGACTGGCTGGGATATTAAAGGGTTTATGTTTTGACAGCTTTGCGGCTCTGCTTTTTCAACCTGAGCATAATGGGCAAACAGTGATGAGTTGGCAAAGTGTTTCCAATTAAGCATATAGGGAGCTTCTTTGCTAGTCTCTAGCAAGCCGTCCTGCCTGGAACCCCCAAGTGTTCTCCTTGGCCAGAAATTGATTTTGAAAGCTAATTAATTCTTACATTAAGCCAAACTTTAGAACATCTTTTTTTTTATATAATATTGATGATGCAGAGCAAATATTCAGGAAGGCCACATTATCAGCGATTATTGCTTTTTGCATTTTTTACGTTATGGTTTTTATATTGAGGGATCCCCAAGCACTTTATAATTATTAAACTGTGGTGGCAGTTGCCACCATCACTGGGATGAAGGATGATGGCTGGATGAACACCAAAGATGCATATCTCACTCTTCCACACTCTTCATGTTATCAATTTTAAGCACCATTCATTTTTGAGAAATGCAAATGAATGAATAAATGCATTTATAGTGCATTATAAATAAAAATTCCTCAAGCCCAAGTGAATGAAGCATTACTTGTAGGATGAGATCCTCATGTAGCTACCTGGAAGACTCTGCAGCTGAGCCCAAGTGGAATAAACATAT
Source organism: Falco peregrinus (assembly GCF_023634155.1). Lineage (NCBI taxonomy): Eukaryota > Metazoa > Chordata > Aves > Falconiformes > Falconidae > Falco > Falco peregrinus. The sequence goes on from NC_073727.1 coordinate 56,470,171, forward strand.
CCCATATTCAGTAAAAAAAACATACAAATTCATGCCTGACCTAGAATATGGTTAGGAAAGTTTTTTCCTGAACACGTCGTTAAAAAAATTAGAACAACGATCAATCTTCTTAATAAATAAAGCAAAGGCCAGATATCTTCTTTCACTGTCATATTTCAAAAGTAGCTGTGCATAAGGCTGGCTCTGTTACGAGCCCCGAGCTGAGGAAATGTTTAGTGATGTCAGTTAAAGTTCATGAGGCTTTCCACAAACTTAAGCTGAGGTCCGAGTCACTTCCAGGTGCCAGAGAAGGATATAGCCATTGAGATATTTTTGACAAACAGGGCAGTACTTCTTTAGAGTAAAGCTAGAAACCTCAGAAGGTGAAAAGTCTGATAGCAGCTATAGTTACTTCTGGATATGTATGTGCTTCTAATTCAGAATAACTGCATTTTTGATCCTCTAAAACGACTCCAGTAATTTTATTATAATACTCCTTTTGTAACATTTTTAGTGTCTTAATTGTCATGAGTTCAGAGGAAAAGAGGGAAGTGTTCCTTAAAGTCATTACAGTTTCCTGTTAGTCTAGAACCCTAAAGAACAAAAGAAAATTTTGTTTCATTTCTGCACAAAAAGATTTTTATCAGCATCAGTTAGGTTTTGCTTTGGTATTTTTGTTTTTTTCAATTGGAGAAACAGTGTCAATGTCTTACCTCTCGCACACTGTAAGGGAAACAACATCCTTAAGTGAAAAACCACAGCTTTACATGAAGCTGAAATTATTCAAAACCATCCACAGTGAGATGATTAACTGATAAATGATTGATTACTGAGAATTCAGTAAGTGCCAAAGAATGCTGTGTCAAACATTTATGGGAAGCATGAGTTTGCTCTGGTTTTGGCTAGTGTTATACCAGCAATGGTCAGGAACTGCTTTTCCTATTCAATTAGATCTAGCCAGAATGTGGGTCTGTTTCTTTCATGCACCAACACCCATATTTTTACCAAAAAATTTATGTTAATAATGCACATTTACGGAAAAGAAAATATTGATAGAAAGGTTTCTTTAAAGAATGCAAAAAAGAAAACTGGAAAATTGGAGGCAATCATGTGAAATGTTGTCTGAAATGTTATAACTAAGCCAGGTAGGTAAGCTCTGGAAGCGTGATAATTATTACTATCAGATCTCCCTGCTTTTGTAGGCCATACCCTACAGGATGCTGAAATTCACATGGACACCAACCCTACTCACTGAATATATTTTATTAAAACATTTATAAAAACATCCCCGTGGATCACACGGGATTAATAAGTAAGTCTCAAGCAGCTAAGAAATCAAAGAGAGACTGTTTGACTGACCAGAGGCAGGCTTAAAGAAAGAAGGGGATTTTGCCCCAGAGATAAGATATTCCTCTTTTCTCTCTTCACAAGTTAAGGGAGTTATAATTCAACAAGTTCACACTAAATTATTAATACTGGCTTGCAGTAGTAATTGATAAAGCAGATGGGGGGAAAAAAATATAAGAAATCTGTTAATGGTATGAAGCATTGTCTCCTCCTGTGAATTTATACCCCCTTAATCCACAACCTGTTCTCCCACCAAGGACCCACATACTCACCCACCCTTTGGCACTGCCTTTACTGGGATGACTTGTGGCAGGCTGGGAGTCCCCAGGTGGAGCCTTGGAGTCTGCTGAACTGTTAGCAGATCGTAAAGAGTTTATTTTCCTTTCCAGTGATTTTCATGGATGCCATCAGGTCCTGTTGGGTGGACACAGTGGTGGACACAGACCATGCCCATGTCTTTCCCTGCAGGAGACACAGGGCTGGGGCAGCCTCAGCTCCCCCATGGCCCTGCCCGGCTGAGGCAGCCCCTCTGAGAGCACAGGCTCCGAGCTGATGGAAGTAGGACCCTGTTCTCCTCTCAGGAAGCAGAGACATGTTTTTAAGTGGGTAGAACATTTTCAAAAGTAATGCAGTTTTATCATAATGCAGTTGAAACTGCGACATATTTCTCGAGCCGGTCAATGCTAACGGCATCCACGCTGTGTTTGCTATGGTTTTGTATGGAGTCTGGGCTCTACAGCCGGACCCAGCGATGATGTGGAGGATTTTTTTCCATTGTCTGATAGCATTGTCCTACAGTCCTCTTCCCATTCATCCCCTCTCCTGTAACATTGGCACCACTTGAGCAGCAAAAGGAGGGGGTTAGTGAGTGAGGTGTGACTTGGAATCAGTGAATATTTCATTCCCTTCATCTGTTGCTTGCTGACAGAACAAGACTGTATCAGTGTCCCCCTGTTGAATAAATTTATAGCCCCCAAGACCTTCAATACAAGGAGGGTTGTGTGGCATAAGACTGAGAGTACTTTCTCCTTTTGTCCCACCTGCACCCAAAGTTGGCTTGCTATAGTCTGGGGTTTATATCTATATATTTAGCTGCAGAGGGATGAAGGCAGTGGGGTGATTAGCATTGATAACATGCAGCTGTGGCTTTGCCTCAGAGGCAGTGGGTTGACTGACATGGACGATGTGCAGCTGTAGCTCATTCCCACCAAGTGGTTAAATAGCCTGAGGATTGTGAGAGAGAGGGTTGGGTGGAGGAGCAGGAGTAGTGTGGTCTGACCTCTGGAGGAAGGAGATATGGCACAGACAGTAGAATCTGACCAATGGTAAAGCCTTGTTGCAGCCTACTAGTTTGCTTGTGCTGCAACATTTCATTTATATTTTTTTCCCTGTATATGTACACATAACCAATAAACATGTATATATGTGTATACACACACACTTTTCCCCTCTTAAATGTTTGACAGATAGAAATGAGACACTGGTTGGGTAGATAGGTTATCCAATAGGGTGAAATGAATATTTGTTTTCTTACATCCTAGGGTGCTATCTCTTTCCCGCATGCCCAGGATCAGATATTTCCAGATTTAGCATCAGTAAGGAATTTCCCTTAGGTAAGGTTGGTTGGGACTCAGCAGTATAGGATATATGTGCTCTGTAAGCTCATCTAGATATATTTTATGCAATTGATTCCCTGTCTTAGCAATGGCTTCTGGCATTGTTGGTCTTTCAGGTTTCACTTGATCTTTACCTATGGTGCTTCCATATTTATATCTATTGAGGATTAAGTGCTTTAGCTTATGACTGAGGTTACTCAGTTCAGTATACAGACATATCTCATGTCCTGTCCCTTACAGCTTTAAATTCCTGGTAAGATATCATGAAATACTTCCATAACCTGAAACACCATGTACTTTCTAAAGGAAGACCTTTCTACAGTTCATGTTTTGTCAATGAAGGTAGGAATTAATCCAACAGGAATATTTTTCCCAAATGTAGAATTCAGAAGATAACACAGAGTACACGGATTTCTTTCTATCACTGCTTTCATATGTATTTCTCATACTCTTTCTCTCCATCATTTACTTCACTTGTTCTTTTCTGCTCAATATACTAAACTGAGGGCAAAAATCAGGTTATCAGGCATCTGTTTGTAACAGTGGAAACAACATAATGAAAGAACACACTTTCATTAATGTCTTTTCTGTCCATGCCTACTGCTCTGCTAGTAACACGGGAAACTCCAACAGAGGTCAAAATTCATCCTGACCCTACAGCTACTGTGTTGCTTCAGACTCTCTATTATTCTACAAAGAGAAGGGGAGAGGCTGTTTGAAAGTGTTACATTTCTATCACATAATTTTCCTTTTCTTCCAGTTAGTCTCAAAGTTTGGAAAAGTATTGCTCTACAGTTAAATATGCTTTGGACTGCATTTCTGAACAGCTTGCTGAGACTACCACATAACCTAATGAATGTTCTACTTGAAGGCTTGGCCTCATTAATTGGCACTGTGGTATCCTCCTGATCTCTTCCTTCCTGCTTCCCAAAAGAAGTGTCAACATTTAAAACTCAAGATTTGTCTGCTGATATTTTAAAAAAGATAAATAATTTAATTCATAAGACTCTGAAGTACCTATTCAATTATAAATGTGATTACAACAGAGTTCTTCTCTGTAGAGGGAGGACAGAAAAGCCAAAAACTTAATTGGGGTTTTCAGGACTACTCGCCAGTCTATTTCTCAGTTATTCTGAGCAAAGGGCTGAGTACTGTGATGTAGAACTGTGGAGAAACCTGACCTAGCTTGGGTGTTAAGTTCAGTGTGGAGAGGGTAGGATGTTCCTTGTGTGCGTTTAGACAGCATCTGCAAAATGGCAATTTCTACCTAAGCTATATATGATGACTTTTTATGATCAACAAGGAAAAGCAGGGTTTTCTAGAGATTGGTTAATCTGATCTCTTTTAGGTGTCTGTTCTAGGGAAGGATGAATTACTGCATGGAAGTGCCTTTTCCTCCCTGTAAAGAGAATCAGAGACAGACTCCCATGCTGCAGCAGTTCAGTTCCATTTTGGGACCATTCCTCCGCATTCCTCAGACATCGTTCCTCACTGACATCCTCCAGTTCTTGCTCAGAGAATTGTTCTGTAAAAAAATACTTTGCATTTTGAAGGTTATTCTGGTAGCATAGGCAGGAATGACTAAATGCCCAGAAAATCCATCTAGTCCAACAGTGTCTGTCATTCCATGTACAGCTAAAGTGATAGTTTGGCTTTCTAAGAACACGTCTAAGAGCACAAGAGAAAGGTATTTTCTGATAGCTTCTAGACACAAACCAGGGTTCATCCGAAGCTGTCAGTAACTCTTAGGCTGGTACTACTTATTGGTGTTGTGAATGTTTTCCAGAAAAGTTATGACTTGCTATTTTATTTTATTTTTAAGATTTTTTAAAATTTATTAAATTTCTTAAAGTTATTCCTGTTTCATCCATTTACATGTTTGTTTTTACTTTTCAAAATGTTCTGTCAAAAAAATAAAACAACTGTGCGTAACTCTTGCTTATCTTCTGCTTCTGCTCATTCTGATTCTCTAATTCTAAGCAGAACAGAACAATAGACCTCTTTCACCCCAGGAGACTATCTATATAAGGATTATAGCCTTTAAAAAAAACACAATGCAATGGATAAAATGTATTACCATTACCTCTTTATTTATTTTTTAAATAGGTTTTAAATTACTGAAGAAGAAAAAGCTGTGTATAGAATTCAGGTAAATAAATATATAACATAAAAATAAATGCCCTTCACAGCACAGTGCCAAAAATATAAGGAAATAACATTAGGGCATGGCAAGGTGTTACCCCAAGAATGAACTGTGCTTGATCAATCTAACACCATCTTGCAACTTTTCTTCTTTCTTCATACATTCTTATGACCTACAAAGATCTCAGAAATATAGATTCTTTTCAACTTTGCCACTATCCACAAAGAAATATAATGGCAGAAAAGGATGGGGTATCTTATCAGAGCATGTCAGCCTTTAAAATATAAAATAAAAAGTTCACTAGAATTTTTGGTCAAGGGAAAAAAGCCCCTCGCAGAACAGGCAACTTTCTGCTTGCAACCGTGTGCTTAAAATATCTCCAAAATAAAAATCAACACAGAAGATGGTTTATGATAATATCCCAGTAAAAGTATTTTTCAGGCAATTGAGGTAACATAAAATCAAAGATACACTTATGAAAGGCAATAAGAACTATCTGAGCAAAAGCACTCATGTTTGAAGGTGTATGAAGCATTTCATTTTTCAAAATACCAACAGCATTTTCCCTTTATCTACATATACACAATCAAATAGGATTAAACTGCGTTTGTCAGACTCATGCGTTTACCCCACTGAAATCCAGAAGTAAAGCAGATACCACATAAGCCTCAGCCTCAATGAATTCTACTGGGTTTGGTTAGGCTTTATTTCACTGCAACTCTATTGCTAATGTACTGACAATTAATTATTTTACTGGCTATGCAAAAGTTATGGCAGATTCCTGTGCTGTAGGTAATATATTCCAATTTACAATGTTCTAGCCCAGGAATGATATTGAATATGATTACTCTGTTCTGCTCGCTTAATACACAAACATAAGGTGCAACATACATTTTTAGCAGATGTCTGTACTAATTCAGTCTCCCCTCCTCTGATATGGTCCTGCATAACAGGATTTAATTCTAAATGTAAAAGTGTTGTTTTTAACATGGAGATCACAGTTATGGATTGAGCAGTCTGAAGGCCCTTTTACATCCTCCATGTGTGCATCCCACAGCTGACTGGCCCCATCAGTCTTATGGGACAGTCTCAACAACCAGTAATAAAAATAATGGAATAACTGTATTAGAAACTTGAAAAATATATTGTTCAGAGAACTTAAAAAATCTCACTTTAAAGTTATTACATACAAAAAGTCCCCACCGAAAAAAAAGTTATACATATTTTCATAAGATGCATACTGTGATGCAAAGTGAAAAACAACAGGAATTAAGGTCTCAGTGTTTCCCTTTTTCTTGGAAATTTTTGCAGGCTTTGATACATTCCGTTCACTTGTTACCTCCATATATAGCAAGACAGAAGTATACTCTCTACTTGCTGTTGTTTTCATATCCCTTCCCTCTACACACAGATTTCCATCTGTTGCTGACTATCCACTGAATCCCCACTTTTTCTCTAAGCCAGCATCTTTAATATATAAGCAATCCTTTTCATCCCAGTGCAAGCATGAATGGGAATAAACCCTACCAGCCTGATGAGAATCATAGAGAGATTGCCTTGCTGATAGGGCATTTGGTACATTTGGTATATCCCAGACTGAAGGTTATCTCAGAACTAAAATACATATACATCTATTCACACAGAGAGTATCCTCTGATTTTACTGCTTACAGTCAGTTCAGATTATAAAAAATAGCCTGTGGTACTCGATGTATATTATTTTTACATACAGCATCTTCACTACCCTAAAGGGTCTAAGCCTTCAAAAGTTGGTTACATAGCCAAACAGTTTGCACACAGAGTAATCAATGCCTACAACACAAAGATATGGTCTTCCACATCCCAGTATAAAGGGCATTACCAAAGTATAAAAAAGGAAACAAAGTTGTATGAGATGCCTGAAGATGATATATATCTGCAATCATATACTCAGATATATTCTAGATTTTCCAGACACATACCCCAATGATATAGCTTCACATATTTTCATAAGAATATCTTCCCCTTAGATGTGTCCCTAAACTGAAAACTTCTTCTTGTGGGTTGTCTGCCTTTCTGACAGGTTCTGAATCTCAGCATGAAATTTCCCAAAACCACCTGTTCATCACTTCCGTAAATCTACCCTCTATGAAAACCAACTAATCATTTCTTAAGTACAATTTTTTATTCTATTTTATTTTGTTCCAAGGTTTTATTTTAAATATAACCTTGTCAATTGCCACAGCAGCTTGTGTTTTTCTTGGAGATAACTGAATACTCAAGAATATCAGTCTTTCTTTAAAGAAAAAAATAATCTGGACTCAGTGATGAAAACTGTGAAACTCGTAGGCTCAAAAGTCAGAAGGCAAAAATTATCTCCCACAGTTACTTACAAAATGAAAACTGAACTAAGAATAGTCTCTGGATTTTTAAGTCATCCTTTTTTATTCCTCAGAACTGGATTTTGAACAAATAAATTTGGCAAATTCAGCACATGTTCCAGATCATTTTTTTAACTGGCGAAAATAAATTGTTCCTTTCTGTAAGGAGACTCAGACCTTGTAACATCGCAGCCTTTGTTGCCAATTTGGCAGGAGCCTGGATGCCCGAGTGCTTCATGCAGTGGCATTTACATATAAATTGACATATTTTTTATCATTCTGGATATTTGCTTGAATGTGTACCCTATGTGAGATGGGAATAGAAATCTGCTTTTCCAAGTGCTGTACAAAAGCAGATCTATAACTGATTAGCTCTGCCCTTACCCACAAGGGCAGATAAAGATCAGTGAAAGGACACATTTTAAGACATGCTTGCCACACACCATGATATTGATAGGTACTGAAATATAAAGTACATTGGCATACAATATACCAGTGTTCCTCAGCTGCTGCATCCTTTGAATGCATGAATGGCTTGGGCTATTGCATGGAGGACAAGAGACATGATGGAGCATCCTTCTTCAGACCTCTTTGTGCTAAAACAAAGTAAAAACTTTGTCCAAGCATGAAAATAAACAGTGAGTGCTCAGAACACAGTCCATACTGTGCCTTATCCCGTTCATAAACATTAACTTTTTAGCGCATATCTACTTCCAAGTGTCTTTGAAATTCTGAATGTCCTTCTTTTCATGTGGCAGAATGAGAACAGCTATGAACATCTGCATGTATATGTGCTCTCCCCAAAGCTGAAGGACAAAAAGATGGGCTGTTGTCATTGCATTATCATGCAATTGCTGTGCAGCTTTCTTTAGCCTTGTAACACAGGGGGTCAGATAAAATGGCCAGGAAGGTCCCTTTTAATTGGAAAATCCATTAAATAGACAGGGAGGAGTGGGTAATGTATACTATGAAAAATATCAGCATTAACCTAATTTTTGCTTCAAGATCATATGCTGAAAAATATTTACCAGAAATACACAGAGCTGAAGGCAAGGGTCAAGTAGCAGAGAGCTGAACAGATAGTGTACCATTAATATAAAGGATGATAGTCAGCATATGACTGAGAATAATACTGTGGATGCTCTGGCAAAAACACACATACAAAAGGCTTCTAAATGAAATCAATAAAGCAGGAGTTCTGATAGTTTAGCAGTACACTCCGGCATGGTGCAGCTGTAAAAGGAAAAAAAAAATCACTAGGGGAAAAAAGTAATAAACTCTTGCTACCCATGGGCAGACTTCACAGCAGTTGAATAAGACAAATAGAAGAAAGTGTCCGCTACTGCCCAGAGGGAAATGTAATGACCCAAGTTATGACCTGCCATAGAGAGAGCCCTGTGGAATAAGACAGAAGCAGAAATCTGGGAAGTTATGTGAAACCAAAATAGGGTCTGAATTAAGTGCAAGTCAGCAAACCACTGATGGAATTGACAGAAAATTTTGATAAAGCACTGCTGCTCCCTTCCCCCACTTGAAGATAAATTATTGCCCAGTCTACTCAAATCCAAACATAATGTGTAATGGGAAAAATACTGTGACTGAATTGTCACACTAGCATTGTTTATGCTAGAAAAAGGGTGAGTTTAGGAGTCTCAGAACAGAGATTGAGAGTGGCCCAGCTGTTACATCCACATACCATTAACACTGAGCCGCCAAGGCTGTTGCTAGGTCTAAGACAGTATTTTTTTGTTCTTTCTGCAGTACAAGCTCTCAGTCGTCATAAAGGCTTTAAAACTTTATTGTCCTTGCTGGAACAAATCACTGCTGTGAGACAAGTCATTGCTTGCAGAAAGTTTGACTTATCTTAAGAACTGCCTTTTTTTTTAATATTTTTCTTCTTCTATATCAATATCAGGAAGTGCAGGCAGGGAAGTTTTCAAGAATAGAAAAGATTTCCCTGTGTATAAGATCCATGTACATTTTTGGCTAGAGCTCTTCTCAAGTACCAGGCAAACAGTGCAGAAAATATTTGAGTTATGGATTAGAAGAATAGTGATTCTCCTATTTTTAAAGGTCTCCCGGGTTTATTTATTTTCTGAAAATAATAGAGCTCATTTTTCATCATGCAAGGTAGTTAAGCTAAGCATCAGCATGCATTCTCTACTGCTGTCGCTTTTTCTTTCTGGCAGTCTTTATCTATTTGACAGGAGAGATTAACATTATTCCTTTGAAAAAGTATCTGGCCCAAATTTTCCTCCACAGTCTCACATCCTATGTCTCCTTTTAAAAACAAACCAAAAATCTAAACTCTTCATGGAAATGCTAACAGGAAACATGTTGACCCATCTTTCCTCTTCCCCTTGAATTGCTGAAATATTTGTTGGCAATGACCTAAATGTGTCAGTCATTTAGCAGCCTTGAAGTTATGTTTTCCAGTAAAGAAAGTTTCTTTGGAAAAAGAGAAAAGTCTCCCCACTTGGTCTGTATTATAATCTAAAGATTATAATATAACACCTCAGTGTACCTCCTTTGTATGATTCCTTCCATATTTTCATCACAGACCTTCTTATTGATCTCCTTACATATTACTAATTCTTAAAAATGGACCTACTGACATCAAGACGCTTACCCAAAAGACAGGCAAAGACATAAAAAATGAGTATTTATTAGCTTCTTTATTTGCAACCATGATAATGGCAGGAGAGATGTCTCTTCTGAAACAGAAATTATAAACTTGACCCAAAATACACAGGTTTTTAGGCAAGAAAACAACCAAAAAAAATGTTGAGGTGAGTTCGTTCTTTGATTGGTTTTTTTTATCCTCAATAATCTTGTAGGTATCTTATTGCATCACCCTCCTTCTATAACAGTTAGAAAATATAATCTAGTTTCTGCATTCAGTTTATGCTCAGGTGATGCATAACTATTTGTTTTTGTAGTGACATTACCCTCTGTCTTACACAATTATTTCCCTTCCCTGTTCTTTATTCTCCTGAATTTGCTTATAAGAATCAATTCTGTCCCTTTTCAGCCTTTGTTTTAAGAGGCTAACCAAGCTGTGCTCTCTTGAACACGTCTGTATTGCCTTCTGTTGCAATGAAGTGTAGTCCAGAGATCTCTGAGCTAAGAAGAAATACAAGCCAGTCCGCCTACATGATTCACCACAACATCCCATGGAATTACCACTTTAGATCTGAAATTAATATAGCCTCTCTTGTGCAGTACTATATTCTTGCTAATAATTTACTTCCATCTGTCTCCTAACCTCCTTCCTCTCTTCCTTCTCTGCCCTGAGTGATCAACTCACACAGACATTTCTTTCTTTGCTTTTTCTCACCCCTCAGTAATGTTCATCTCCCACTGAAAAGAATCAGTGAATTAGTGTTTGAGTATTACCAGTGGAGGAACAGAGAAAAGGAATGCTGTACGCTTAAAAGGGAATAGTTGACAAATGTGGTGCCCAAAAGGCAGAACAGAGTTGAGTTAGACGATGTGAATCATTTTGGATTTATTGGGCTAATAATGAAAGACACTGAACACTCATCACATCTACAAAGCTCAATACAAGTCAAGAACAGCATTTGTTAACAACTTTGGATGGAAGAAGGGGAGGCAGAGGGAGATGAAACAAGTAATTAAGATACTGTGAGAAAGCATGATGAAGCCACAGAAATTAGGAACAGAAGGGATATTATGAATGGTTGTGTAGTTAATTAATAACCAAAACATTTTCCCTTGTAGCCCATATTCTACAGATCCTACAATCGTATTCTGAACATGGGCCATAAAATATCCTTGCATGGTGGAGAATGGGCAATCCCAAATTTCCAGCTCCCTTTCAGCCTATGGAACCATTGCCTAACAGGGGGTGGGGGGTGGGGGGTGGGGGTGGGGGGCAGAAATATAGTTTAAAAATCCTACAGCTAAAGTCACCATCCCTGTTCTAAACCTGCTCTAAGCAGCAGACTGCCTGCTTGCCTGCTCTGGAACTGGTTTGTACTAACAAATGGTGATTTGGGAGGAAGAGGGGAAGGGAGCAAAGAAATCACTGTTCTCTTAAAGTCAGATGGAAAACTCTGCTGAGCACCACCCTGGTGGCCACATGCTGTGCTCTGAATGGTGGGTGATAAATAGTATGCAGCTGTAAAATGGTGGGTCAGGCACTCTCAAACTCTTTCACTTCTCATCTCTGCATATCACAGACTTGTGTTGTGTCAATTCATGTCTACAGAGATCATTAAATGGCGGTTCCGCACTTTTCTGCTGATAGATACTATACATTCTTTTTGAATCCTTTCCTATAGCACTTGGAATTGAAAAGATCTCAATGAAAAACATGAGTATCTTGAAAATTTTCCTCAAGACTGTTTAAGTGGGAGTCAAGCTTTGTTTCGTGTCATGGAAATCAATGCAATATTTCTTGAAACACAGGAAGGTTAAATGCAAACTCTTGGAGTTTGGAGTTATCTTTTCAGTATGAAAAATAGACGGTCGTAGGGTTATAGGTAAAATATGCAAGCACCTCAACCTAATTGACATACTCCAATAAATAAATTTAATTTTAATGGGAATTTTCCTCAGCTAACAAATTGCTAAGGAGCACTGCATGAAGCCCAAAGGTAGTAGCTAGTATTTCAAGGACACTTTTTTCTTCCTGAAAGGGATTGCACTATATAACATCTACATGTAGCAGTTATGAAATATACATAACTGGGAAGGTAGAGATAGAGAATAAAATAGTGAAATGAGTGCATTTGCATATCTGGAAATCATGCCAGTCCCTTATTTCTGTATATATCCCCACAAGTGAAGAACTGCAGAGACATTCACACATGCTAAAGTCACAAATCATGTTTCAGAAGTGGCTTTGAAAACTTTAAAAAATTCCCTTAGTAAAAAACATGTCCAAATACTCCAGATGCTGGAGGGGAATAAAAAAAAAAAAAAATAGAGAGAGGAGAAGTAAAGAATAAAAAGGAACATGAATCTATGTAAATATCACTGTGCTGATCTAGGGTTTTCAAAATCCCAGACTATGAGAAAGCTTAGAAAAAACTGTTTAAAAAATTCAAAAACTAAACCCAAACAAAACCAAGACGGAACAGAAGCACAAAGTTGCTGGACATCAGACTCTAAGTCTAAAGTTGAGGTAGGGGGTAACAGAAAAGGAAAAAGAATTAGAATTAGTTCGGGGTTTCATTTTGTTTATTTGCTTTTTTTTTTTTTTTTTTTTTTTCAGGGAAAGAAAGAAAAAGACTGAGCAGTTAAGCCTAATAAAAGGAAAAGGTGTTTGTTATTATAGGGCATGGGACATACTCTCAGAGCCTCACAAAGAAGAAAGCTTGGATGGAAATGCAGGGGGCAAGGCCAGCTGGTGGCCAGTTACTAGTGCCACCCTCAGGGCTGGTACTGGGGCTGGCATTGTTCAAGACCTTCATTAATGACCTGGGCAATGAGGCAGAAGATACCCTTTGAAACTTGGGTGGAGAAGTCGATGTGCTGCTCTTCGAGGGACTTTGACAGGCTGGAGATACGGTATGCTGTGAAATGCAAGGCCCAGAATTTGAGACAGAGCCACAACGTCCAAAAGTGCAGGCAGGGGCTGGCTGCACAGAGAGCAGCCGGGAAAAGATAGAAGTGTTTTAGCAGCATAACAAAATACCATGGCCAGACTTTTCCCTTCCTCTAAATAAACTTACATTTCTCCTTTTTGCCACTCAATTTAAGAGCCAGAATAATACTGGGAAAACAAAAAATAAAGCATGGGAATTGAAGAGTTAATACACTTGAATATTACAGAAAGCCCTGCCATGTGTTTTGAAAGCCATTTGACAACACAGAGCAGGAGGTGTGGTGCCCTCTAGTTCAGAGTGTACACTGTTTACCATGAAATGCCGGATTTGCATATGGTAAGTACTTTCTTTTATTAAAAAGCAATGCAAATAGTCACACAAACTCCTCTCTAAATAGCAAAGGGGAACACTCTAGCCACCCATACTGAGGATTTACACCAACTGAAATGGCAGCAGAATCTGGCCTGGACATTGAAAAATACCCAACTTATGTCTGAGAAATTTCTCTGACTAATTTTTATTTCCTCTGTCTGGTGGCAGCTTCACTCCTTTATCAACTGTACAAAATCAAAAAGAGGTGAGCTCCTCTTGCACATGAGAAAAAACCTCTTATTTAAAAATAAGATTTTAGACTTCTGTGGCTTGTGAAACCCTATTGGCAAACAAAGCTCACAGAAACCCTTATAACCTATAGGATACACAGTTTATCTTTGCTCTGATTAGATCTTCCGTAGGTTTTAATCTCTTCTATTTCTTTACACACTTTATAATAACACTCTCTTCAAGCAAACACTCTTTAATCTTATAATTTAAAAACTAATTCCATTTCAGCTGCCTTTTTGGGAAGTGACCTTTTCTTCTTCTTGTGCTACAGGTAAAAAAAAAAAAATAAAAAATCCTGTCTTTCTGATTTTTATCCTTGCTCAGCATTCTGGATCTCAAACCTGTTCATCTACTGAGTTTTTTGTCAGCAATAATATTTTTCATTCTGAATTTCTCAGTGAAGAAACCTTAGAAAATGTTCCTTTGTGAAAGCCATTTGATTAATTTGTCTAAATGCATTTCTTTTGTAAACCAGGTTGATTATTTCAAAATGTCTAGGTCTGGGACCAGATTTGAGAGCTATCCTGGCAAACACTATTGACCAGATTAAAAACAAAGTGTAGAGACATGACAGCAAGGTGGACCAATGACTGCCCTGCCATCTGTCTTGGGTGGATTAAAACAGTCTTTCTGTACTGATATCTAGGAGACACTAATTCCAGTCCAAACACGTGGATTGGCTCATGCAGAAGGAGATTTACTTAGAGGAAAGCGGTGGGGTTTTTTCCGGGTAGTTGAAAGTCAGCTCTCATCTCGCTAAAACAAATTGCTCATCCTGATTGCAGGAAAACTTGCATGCCCTGTGTACTATATTCTAACTACCACATCTAATTAGTTGAGTGAATAATTACAAATAGTTCATGTATGTCTTGAGTGAACTAAAGATAAAATAGTTAAGAGTTGCAAACCACTGGTTTAATTTTCATAGTGCTTTTACCAGTAAAATGACCATCGATCATACAAAGCCTGAAGTATTTTCCCACAGAGAAGAAGTTAACAAAGGAAGATTTCTCTGTCAGTTAGAGCAGCATGAATCCAATTTAACTCCACTGGTCTCATGTACATCCACTCCAGACTGAAGCAACGTTACTGCTACATAAACAAAATCTCAGTCACTCCACCCCAGAAATTAAGCTGCCTCCATTCTTTGGTGGGGCTTTTAGAATAATCTTTTTGAAGTGACAGCTCTTTCCCTTAAATACAGGCAAAATCCAAACACTTTCTTTAGACTAGATGAGACTAATACTATTTGCTACCTCTGTTTGCAGCCTGTGTGATGGGACAGAGGGCAGCCTCACCAAGTTTACAGATAACGTCAGACTGAGGGACTGATCACCACAGTGGAGGCTGCCAGTCAGAAGGACCTGGACAGACTGGGGAAATGGTCTCACAAGAACTTCATGCACTGCATTCTTCTTGCCTGTCTCTTTACATGAAAGATGTTGACATACAGAAGCAAGTTCAGTGTAGGCCACCAAGCTGGCCAAGAGGCTGGAGCATGTGGTGTCTCAGAAGAGGCTGAGAGAGGTGGGTCTGCTCAGCCTGGAGAAAAGTTTCACAGGGGAGCTTAGTGCTGTTTACAACTACCCAACTGAAGCACACAGAGAAGACAAGACAGTCTTCTCAGAGGTGCACAGCAGTAGGATAAGAGGCAATGGAGACAAGTGAAAACGTGGGAAATTCTGATTAGATATATGGAGGGGAAAAATTCCATGCAGGTGGTCAAATCATGACAGACGTTACCTAGAGAAGTTGGGGTACCTCCATCCTTTGTGCTGTTGGAGAACCAACTGGTTAAAGATTTGCACAACCTGACACGAACTCTGTGAAGGAACTTGGACTAGATGACCTCAAGAGTTCACTTCCAACCTAAATTACTCTGTGATGCGATGCTATAGCTGTGTCATGGTTTCAGCTGGGATAGAGTTAATTTTCTTCTTAGTAGTTAGCACAGTGCTGTGTTTTGGCTTTGATGTGAGAACAACTTTGATATGACACTGATGTTTTTAGTTGTTGCTGGGTAATGTTTATACTGAATCAAGGACTTTTCAGTTCCTTGGCCCTTGCCAGCCAGAGGGCTGTGGGGGTGGGGGGGGTTGGGGGAGGGGCACACAGGAAACTGGGAGGGGACACAGCCAGGACAAGCTGATATTTGGATGGATAAAGTTAGCTCACATGGATCCTACCTGCACAATTCTTCACAGAAATAAGATTAAACTTTTCAGCAATGGAATAAAGAAGTTAAAACCTAAATTTCCTAGATAAATCTTGATTTTCCAACATAAGGCTAACAAGAAAGTCACATTATCATTTGTAGGTTACTGACCTCTAACCAACTCATCCTGTTATGGAAGATTGGTCAGATTGAATAGAACTGGTAAATATTATAACACTGGACAACAATAACCACAATGGTACAGTATGGTTTAATCTTTCCTTTACTTCAGTTCTTTGAAGTTAAGTTTACTAATAAATGTACCTATCAGGAAAAAGTACTTAAAATAGCTAGGATTGCTCATGATCCTATCTCTCATTTTTGTACCTTGGCTGTAATTTGAATTCACAGATTTAAGACTGGAACCTCCCCGTCTGGATATTTGTTCTGTGCAGCATAACACATTAGACTTTTCCTCCCACATTTTCCATTTTTGAAACAATTATAAACATGTCTCTATTTAAATGGGCTTTATTAAATCATAGTCAAAAAGGTAGTGCCTGATACTAGGCTGAACAGAACAGTAAAAGAAGTCTTTATCCAACATAAAAATCTTGTTTTTATTAAACCAAAGACTAGGACAGTAGAGGGGAAAGGACTGGTTACATCTGTGGGTTGGTGCCTTAAAAAAATGGTGAAAATATCCCTCCACCACAGGATTACATCTCTTATCTATTTCTCTTTGCTATCCAGCAGAATTAAGGGGATCTGAGAAAAGAAAGCTGAACTCTGAAAACAAATAATTCCAGATTTATATTGTCAGCTGCTGTCCACACTATAAATAACCTAATTTGTCCTCTATGTAAGACTACAACTAAATTATTCTAACAACGCTTTAGAAAAGATGAATTTTCAATAGTGGCTACATTATTTGCAGTTCCCAAACAACATTTAAAAGGGCCAGGAACCTTTTTTCAGTCTATTCTGTAACTAATTTAGACACCTACTTGAATGTCAGGGAAAATGCTTTAACTGAGATGATTTCTTCATTTGGAAGGGAGTAAGACTCGGCCTTGCAGAGCAAGACCAGGGTAAGTGTCTCCAACAACCCTCCTGCACCAAAATTCCTCTGCAGCCACCCAGAAGAGAAAGCCTCAGCAACTCAGCTGTTACACGTGCAGGCGACTTAGTGCCTCAGTAAACCAGCCCAGTTTTATTGTGCCTCCACCTTCCTTCTCTCTCTGCTCCTCACCTATGCCTTGTCTAATCCAGGCTGTAGCCACATCGGTGATCTCAACAGCAGCAGGTGCTGTTCCTTGGCTTTGAGGCAAGCTGGCACAGCCTGCCTATGCCTCCTTAACACCCTTAGGCGCCCGAGCAGCTTTTTCCCTAGGTCCCTTTGGGAACGGTCCTAACTCTGCCTAGTTTGCTAACTGTGTTGGAGAATTATTTGGCAAAAGTACACGAGGAACTGTTTAAACAATTAAACAGTCTATAACCGGCCTAAGTATCGAAAAGCTCAGGATTTTGCACCTGGAAACCAAAAAAAAAAAAAAAAAAAAAAAAAAAAAGTAATAGCAATTGTAACGAAGAGTGGAGAGGAATAAAACTGAAAGGAAAGGGGGGAAAAAAAAGCAAGTGATGCACATTACAACTTCTTACCACCCACTGACCAATGTCCAGCTGGTCCCTGAGCAAAAATCCCCAGGCCCTGGCCAGCTCCCCCCAGTTTATACACTGAGCATGACACCATATGGTATGGAATATCCCTTCGGTCAGTTGGAGTCACCTGTCCTAGCTGTGTCCTCTCCCAGTTTCCCATGCCCCTCCAGCCCTCTCACTGGCAGGGCCTGAGAAACTGAAAAATCCTTGACTTACTACAAACATTACCAAGCCACAACCGAAAACATCAGGGTATTATCAACATTGTTCTCATACTAAATCCAAACCACAGCACTGCACCAGATACTGAGAAGAAAATTAACTATCCCAGCCAAAACAAGGACAGTCTGGAAGCAATGTGACAGCCTCAGAAGTCAGATTGATGATGGTGGGTTTATGGCATGCGTTTAAACAGTATCAAGGTATTCACACATTTTTGGTTTTGGAGTCAGGAAGGGCAGATCCCCCACTTTCAAATGTGGGGATTTACCTGCTTTTAACTTGTGACACCTGGACAACACACTGCTTTCCTCAATTATGTTGCATTTCTTTGAAGACCACTTTTCCAATTGTCTCTTTTCATAAAGCAACTCCACATTTAACAATAAAACTAATTCCTTAAAATAATGTTTTATGTGGCAAAAACCTGTAGAGTTTTGGGTTTGACATCACTTATGCTGATATAAATAAAGGTTACCACCACTGTGCTGGCTAATTATCCAGTTTAAGATGAAGCATGAAGTAGCTGTGCTGCTTTTTTTTTTTTTTTTCCCAGTTCTTTTCAGAAACATCTTTGAAATTAATGTTTTTTCCACCTGACAACTGGCTAGATTCTTGAAATAGTGGTATCTTCTTACTAGTATAAAGATTCAATTAATTTCATAATGCAAACTTACACTAGGAAAAATGCCACTTAAACGTGAGGCAGTGTAACTTAGACATAGCCTCCCCTGTGAGGCGTTCGTGAGATGGTGGTTTCCAAGCAATTGGTGGGAGCTGCGTACATTTTTACTGAGTCACTGTAGTGAGCAATTAATGTTCCAGCTGATAGCAAGATACATTTTTCAGAGGTATGTGATTCATTTGTACTTTATTTAAAAAGTTGGACAAAGAGATTAAAAGAAATTAGGATTTTTAAAGTGTCAAAGAACACATGTAGGTAAGCCGTAAATGTGTGTGCTGCTAGCCAGCAAGTATACTCTATGCATCTATGTAAGTGGTGACAAAGTGGAACTTAAGAAACAAGCGTTAAAGAATTCTCATCGTGGTGAGAGGATAATAGGCATAAGTCGAAAAAAAGAGAGGCGCAGCTGGACAGAAGAAAAAGCTTTTTCCCAGGAGGACAGTCCAACGCTGAAGCAGGTTGCCCAGAAGTGGTGTGCAGTCTCCACCACTGGAGGGAAGAACCAATCTCGGTCTGATTTCTGAGCTGACCCTGCTCTAAGCAGTAGAGACCTCAAGTTCCCCTGCAATATGAGGGAGGCTGTGATATTTAGATGTATCAGAACAGTAGGGAAAGGATCTGGCATATTGTTATTCCATCATTTCTCAGTCATGACGTCAGCGCACTAAATAGCTCATACCACCTCATACTGATCACAGAATATACATGTGCATACGTATATACATACATACATTTTACACATGTGAAAGGAGAAAACGAACACTTTAATAAAACAAGGTAGAACACCCTGTTATTTCTTGTCAAAGAGGAAGATTTTTTATAATAGAGTTAGAAAATTTGAGTAAATATTAAGTGGTGTCACATGCTGGTCTGAGACCAGACCGTGGTTCTGTTTGTATTCCTGGGAACAGATTAAGACTTAAAATGGATTCAAAAGCCAAGCAACTGTATTTGCCCAACAATAAATCTGTGAATGCAAAGGGAGAGAGCGCGAGAGATAAAGAGAGAGAAAGGAAGGAATGAAAGAAGGAAAGAAAGGAAAGAGTTCAGAGCAATAGCTACCAGCCTGGAGCTGCGGCGTCCCGACAGTCCGATTCATATCCAAGTCCGGTGGGGGAACGTTCCGTCCCATGCTTGTTGGTTCGGGTTTTTTACAGAGTCTTTACAAGCTGTTCTGCTTAACCACACCTTCCACCCAGCAATGGTGTACGTGCCCAACATTTCTCAGGGGGCTCCAGGCACCTTGACCCCCCTGACCCCAAGTCTGGGCACATGCACAGGGGTTTGGTTAAGTTTTGCAGGGTCAGCCTCCCCCGTTGCTCCATGGCGTCGGTCGGTTTCCTCCTTTAACAATGTATAGATAAACCTCTGCGGTGGCAGTGGTGTTAGCTTCCTGCCTTAGATCTCTTCTGTGGCAGTGGTGTTATCTTCCTGCCTTACCAATGTACAGATCATTCACTGTTCTGATGGCATGAGTTTCCTGCCATAGCAATGGTGAGACAACACACCTGCTGTGGCAATGGTGGGTCTCACCGGCGCAGTCTCTCACAAGTGGACAAGGTGCTGAGAGTGTCGAGAAGTTAATTATTTCCCTTTTGAAAGCTGCTTGTTATATTTAATTGCTGAACTGCAATGATGTATATTTACATAATAGTATTCAATAGTATATGCTTAGCTGACAAAAAGATAAATGGCTGATCATTTTTATATGCATTTTGTAGCAAGTAGAATGATTAAGCTTTTTCAAGCAAGTCCGATGATTAAGCCATTTGAAGAAAAAAAAATCTATTTTCTTTGAGGTAGCTTTGATAAATACTTTTTTCCTCCCCTAAGGACGTTTCAGAGGTGAAACAAAACAGATGGTCACACTGACCATTTTAGATGATCCACAGCAACAGGATAATAAAAGTATTATGAGCACCATGACCTGCACTGAAGGAAGGAGTCATACTTTGCCCAGCTCTGACCCGGTTATTCTGGTCTGCGACAATGCGGGAGGAGTTATTAGATTTCAGATAGCCTCAAGATCTCTTATTGATTTCAAAGGCAGGTTCCTCTTCTTATTGACCACATTCACTTTGTGTGCTGTAAACTTCCCTATTTGTGTTTTCTTTTTATATAGGTTGCCTATTTCATTGTTCTGACGACAGTGGCTCAGAAAAAACCTCTGTCTCTACGGATAGAGTAATGAGCTAGCAAGCACGTATTTCAGTCTAGTTTAACTATCTTGCAGATATAAGCTTAAGAACCCTTCACAAGGGCATTTTATGCTCCCTCACCTCTACTTTTTTTAAACAAAGTTCCCACTTTGCAGGCCTCACTTTGCTGGATTCTTACTTTTTGAGTCTGTTTAAGCTTTTCTCAGGTAATTATGTAGAGTGGAATTAGTCTAAAAGTTACATGCCTTTATCTAGGCTAGTCATCTAAGGTTCCTCTCCTGACACTGGTGAGAGACTGACACATCCAAAGGGTAATTTTTTACAGAATCCAAAAATAAGTGTATAAAAGACTATAAAAGGCATGAAATTAATTCTGACAGTGATGTTAAATTTTGAGCTTGGATACAATTCCTACTGAATTCATATCCTATCTATACCCTACATGAACATCATCTATTGCTTCCTGTGTTAATTATTCTCGTCTCTATTAAATATTCTGTATAACACTTCTGAAAATGATTAGGACAGGCCAATAACTAGCACTAAGAGCTTATCATGGTTTTCAAATGTCCTTTGGGGGATTTTTCATTGGAAAATGTTGATTAATTGAAACTGATCCTTTGGTCCAGGATGGAATTTCTGGTAAAACATACAAAAACACTGCTACTCTTCTCAGAATACCAACTAGTCTAGTTGTAATACTAATTAAGTGTGGAAATCTTTTTCTTTAGTATGGGAACTTTATCCAATCTCTGCCACTCTAGGTAACTTACCTATTCCATTGGGATACGAGATGATTTCATGGTCTAATGAATCTTTAATTAATGATAGAGATTTGGATAATTCCAGTGAATAGTACTGAGGACAGCCAGCAGCTTACTGCTAATGTAGCTCACCTGGGTCTCCTGCATTTCTATGAAGTTCCTAAAGTACCAGACCTATTTGGGGATCCCTTAACTTTTTTCTTACTTTTCATTTCCCAGAACAACCAAAGAAAAGTTCCCAAAACCAAGCCATAGACAATCTTTCAATAATAATTTATTTTCTCCCCCAAAAGAATAGGGATGCACCTTAAATCTTTAAAAATTAAGATTGAAAATAATTTTCAACTTCCCAAACATCTATTTTAAACAGAAAATATGAATAAGAGATATAGTTGGTTATAACATACAAGCATCATGAACAAGCCTGATTTAAAAGCAAGCCATGATTTACAAGTATGATACTAGTTCTTTCATAGAAAAATGATGGAAGGAGAGAGGTAATCTCATAGGAGCCAGTTAATGGAAAGCCAGGCACATTTATTACATTAAGGGGTGGCAGAGGATGAAAAAAAAAAAAAAAAAAGAAATAATAAGGAGTGTCATACACAGAAAAGGAGTGAAGTTTCCTGAAAGAGGTTGATGAAGCATAGGGCTGAAGGAGCATCCAGTAATCAAACGCTTTTCAGAATACAGCCCTGGGGTTTTCCTGGACCTGCCTGGGAGACTGGTGACTGAGTTTTGATGAAGCTTCCTATCTTGCATATCTTCTCTGATTTCTAAACTTTGACAGCAGAACTCATCTCAACTTCTGGCATCAGTGTTGTAGATCAGACAGCCACCCAAGATTCCTTTTCTGAAGAGAAATAGCTACAGTTTCGTTGCAATTCACCTGATCTATTTTCATCATATTATGAATCACACAATAGAGGACAACAATGATGAACTAGCTTGGAAGCTAGCATCACTGTTAACTAGAACACTGCTTTGCTTTCTCTAGCTTTCCTCCATTACCCAACATCTGCATCAGTGGAAACCACCGATTTGCCCTTCCAGTCAACTTCTCCCTGACAGATACATTTTTAAAACCGTTAAGGTTTAAACTGTTTCCCACAATGCACATGAGTACCAGTATTATTCGCACATGCAGCCATGAAGCTGATGAACGCTGATTTATTGTCAGCTTTTGATAAAGAGTATACTTCACCTCTGCAAAAACAGTATTGGAATGGCAATCAGATATAAGAATAAAGTTATTTTTTGGGAGTATCTGTGAAAGAAAACCATGCACTCCTTCTACCCAAGCCAGTCTCCTTTCAATGTTTGAGAACTTCTGAGTTACACAAAGTAAATTCTGTGACCAGTATCCTGACAACATGACATCTATACCTAAAATTTGCTTGAAAGATTCTACCGCTTCTAATACAATTCCACAATATTTCAGACAGGTGTACGTTTTAGGATACACTGAATATATGTAATGAAAAAAATATTATTAAAGAACTGTAGAATAATTAGATACCATGGAAAAGGAGTTTAAAATATACAGCTCTTTGAAGAAGAACAAAATATGTGAGAGTGGGAGCAAGAAAAAGAAACATCTGCGTTTAAACCTGGCTTATCATCTGAAAGTAATTTAAACTCTGTTACTGTATGTTTAAAATGGGAGTAAGAAAGTTTAGACAGTTACTTTGAGTAGCTGTCATGAAGGTTATTTTGCGAACAGAGTCTTCATGATATTACATGGGGAAGAACTCTACATTCCACATTATTTACCTTTGATAAAGAAGGGTGGAGAAGTCACTTGCTAGAAATTCCAACCCACTCAAGAACAGGTGGGATGTAATATGTTGCTATATTTTTTAGTTAGCTCTCACAACTGTGTGATAAAAAATATTTGCTTGATGTATGTTATATACCTAAAATAACATTGATCTGAGATTTTTAACTGCTCTCTTTGGCTACAACACTTATTGTATTGTAGAAAATGTTACCAAAATTAAACAGAAAGTAGAAATAGATAACACTGGTGAGAAAAAGTATTAAATGCTATATATATCGTAGCTTTAAACACAACAGAAATACTTTATATATTTATATATATATAAAAATTGACAACATGAGATATGTAGAGAAAATAATTTTTAGCATATGTCTGAGTCTAGATTTATACATTTTCATGGATTCTCTCATGTGTCTTTGTGGTTGGTTGGCTATTTGTTTACACTTCTCAGAGAGTTTATTCATCAAGTACACTAGTAGAATAAATCCAAAAGACACTGAAGAATTACGAAATGGTGTAAGAATGTCATACAACTTACTACCTTGTAGA
Source organism: Falco peregrinus (assembly GCF_023634155.1). Lineage (NCBI taxonomy): Eukaryota > Metazoa > Chordata > Aves > Falconiformes > Falconidae > Falco > Falco peregrinus. The sequence goes on from NC_073727.1 coordinate 56,493,764, forward strand.
GGCAAAGTAAACCAGGAAAAACATACAAATGGGAAAGGTAAAGTCCCATCCAGTACTTCCTTGAATGAAACAATTATTTTCATTAACTTCACTTAGCAAAGAATCAGGCCCAGAGAAAGAGAAAAACTGGTGGCTAGTGCTGCAGATAAAAAAAAAAAGAAAGGACTGCAACTCTATCCTTGAGTCAAATCTGGACTACTCAGCCATTAAGAATTTTCAGTGTCTAATGCATCTATTAAATTATGTGTTCTACACATTAAACTGTGTATAAAAAATTTTATTCATCTCATAGTGCCATAAATTTTGACTACTGTTTATATAGGTAGTAGAGAAAAATTTTCCAAGTATGGAATAAGCTCTTCTACTTTATACTATGAACCCTGAGAAATTTGTACATGTGGTTTTGAGTTTATACAGACACGTGTTTTCTATATTATAATATTACGCCTCAGTGCTCAGGGCTTTGAGAAATAAAAGAATTTCCTGTAATGTGCTAGATACAATCTAAGGGCTCGTGAAACAAGCATTCATAGCAACACCAACTTCCCTTTAGGGATTATTTATATTTATATTTAGTGTGAAAAGTCATTAAAATTTTCAGTCACTGGATTTTCCAATAAGCCAACACATCCTAATGATTAGTACCACTTCACATTTCTATTCCTTCCCTATATTAAAGCTATGAGAAACCTAGCATTATCCTAAAATTTCACACACAGATATACAGGAAATATTAATAGAACAGTTGAATAAACCACTTTCTTTTATCAGACGACAAAGATATATTCAATTCTAAGCATTAAACCGAGCTTCCTCCCAATTACTTATTGCAGAAAATAACTGATTATTAATTAAAGCCTTGTTTGCTTTGGAGATTTTCTGCACCAATTGCCACTGTAAGTGGCTAAATAACAGAATCATTGCAGCAAGTGTAGAGAGGCAAAGCTGATATTTGCATTAGAAGTGTTTACCCCTTTTTTCCCAGTCTGAATAGATCCAGCAGTGCAAACAGCTGCTTCATTTGATTACACTAAGAATTTCATGAGGGTAACTACGCTGATAGTCCCAAATAAAAAAACCTAAGACCTCACCCCCTCAGGTTTGTGTCTTCGGTTATGCCTCCTCACATCCTCTAGCATACAGAAATATTATAGTTCAAAAATTAAACAGGTGCATGAAAAATGGCAGGTGTTCTCTCAGATGAGTACTTTTGCCTTGCCATGCATCTGCTGTCTGAACTCTTAAACTCCCTTGCTGTTCGGCTTCTCAAGCGTCTGTCATTTGACTTCCCAACCTTGCCATTAGATGCCTTCAGTGTTATATTTAATATTTTTTTCCAGGATAGATGTTTCTCAAATGTTACTGCTGCCCACACCAGAGACTGCAAGGCAGCAAAATTGCAAGTTAATATTTCCTTCTTTTCTTCTAGTAACACATCCTATTAATGTTAAGGTTATGCCAAGATGCTCCTTAGGTCCCAGATATTTAGGCTGCTTGTTGGGGGATCAGACCACATGTGCAAAAGATTAGGTATGTAGGGGAAGTTCTTTACTGTGAGGGTGGTGAGGCACTGGAACAAGTTGCCCAGAGCAGCTGTGGATGCCCCATCCCTGGCAGTGTTCAAGGCCAGGCTGGACAGGGCTGTGAGCAACCTGGTCTAGTGGAAGGTGACCCTGCCCATAGCAGGGGGGTTGGAACTAAGTGGTCTTTAAGGCTTTTTCCAACCAAAACCATTCTATGATTCTTCTCAACATACTCAAACTATTGTACTGCAAATACTGGAGTTGTTTTCATGCTCCCTTTGGTTTTTTTATGAGTTTTTGATTGATTTTGGCTGAATACCTGCCAAAATTTTAACACTTTAGAGGCATCTAAGTTTGTATTTAGGCAGCTACATAAATTTAGGCAGCTCATTATCAGAAACAGTGAACATCTAAGTTTGTATTTAGGCAGCTACATAAATTTAGGTGGCTCGTTATCAGAAACAGTGAACAGTCAGAGATTTCTCTGAATTTTCTGAAAACTATAGGTCTTCATTAATTTTGAAAATAGGCACTTTTCTACTCAAATGGCGAACTGTGGAATCCAATCTATGTACAGTCTAAATGACAGATAATGGGAGGTCAGATTTCCTGCAAATAGCTTGCATGCTCTGCTATATGGTCAACTGTTTAATTACTAGCTGTTACTGTTGCAGCAGTAGCTTAAAGGGTCCAAAAAGTCTGAGTTCCTGATGCATATACCTAGTAAAAGAAACTCTCTTCACCCCAAATTTAGAGATGCAGAAGTAACGTATAGTACTGTACATAAAGTTGTCCAGGCATCATCCAAAGGAGTTTCACAGTCTGCAGATGAGGAGGCAGAGAGGTGTAGTGGATAGTAGATTTGCTCTGCCTAGTGTTTGATATTTCTTGGCAAAGATTATGTCCCTTGGCTGTGACTCCCTGCATAAACCAGGCATGAGTTTCACTGGATCAATTTTCATGAAAGGCTGTGACCATTCAATACTGTCTGTGATTTGAAACTTAATCAAAAAGGGTTGCTGATAAAGCTTATAGCTGATGAAAAGAGGGTAAGAATATTTAATACTGGTAAGGACATAGAAATGAGTGATAATTTATTAGATAATTTATTAATGTTATCTATTCAAACAAAATAGTGCCTAAATCAATGAAAGTACATTACATGGTATATTAATGTCTATTAAACACACATGCAAAGAAGAAACCCCCTCACAAATATTGCTTAAGATGTAAAAATTAATGCCTCAGGATGTAATAAACCAGTCACCTTCCATACAAGTAGGTTGGAGAAAGGGGAAAAAAAAGAATTGTGGATGATAATTATGCTCTGAGGAAAAGAATACACTCCTTGACTGTGTTTAAACCATCTTTTAAGAGCACCATGAAGTCCTCTTGGAGGCTATTGTTCAAAGCTTGCAGCACAATCATTATATTATGCAAGAGATGCCCAAAAGAGGAATGCACACTGAATGGGCAGGGGGAATGGTGGGGTGGGGAGGGGAGTGGGGAGGAAAAGGCAAAGAAGAAATAAGAAGAGATTCTGCTTATGGCTGCTCCCCAGGTTGCTGGTTTACTGCAATATAAACATAGATCTTGAGTATGGACTACACAATGAGACTTTTGGATGTGCTGTATCATACAACATTGACAATAGAATGCACAGAACCATAGAATAGAATCATTGAATCATTGAATTGTTTAGGCTGGAAAATACCTTTAAGATCATCAAGTCCAACCACTAACCCAGGACTGCCAAATCCATCACTAAACCATGTTTCTAAGTGCCGCATCTATGGGTTTTTTAAACACTTCCAGGGATGGTGATTCCACCGCCTCCCTGGGCAGCCTGTTCCAATCCTTGACAACCCTTTCAGTAATGACACTTTTCCTAATATCCAGTCTAAACCTCCCCTGGTGTAACTTGAGGCCATTTCCTCTTGTCCTATCACTTGATACTTGGGAGAAGAGACCAACCCTCGCCTGCCTACATCCTCCTTTCAGGGAGCTGTAGAGAGCAATAAGGTCTCCCCTGAGCCTTGTCCTCTCCAGACTGAACAACCCCAGTTGTTTCAGCTGCTCCTCATCAGACTTGTGCTCCAGACCCTTCACCAGCTTCCTTGCCCTTCTCTGGACACGCTCCAGCACCGCAATGTCTTCTGTAGTGAGGGGCCCAAAACCTTCAGCCAACTGTTGAGCAGCACCCCCAGGCCCTTTCCCACCAGGCAGCTTTCCAGCTGCTCTGCTCCCCACCTGTAGCATTGTGTGGGGCTGGTGTGACCCAAGTGCAGGACCTGGTACTGAGCCTTGTTGAACTTCAGACCATTGGCCTCAGCCCATCCGTCCAGCCTGTCCAGATCCCTCTGCAGAGCCTTCCTACACACAAACAGATCAACACTGCTGTCAAGCTTGTGTCATCTGCAACCTTACAGAAGGTCCACTCGATCCCCTCATCCAGGTCATTGATAAAGATATTAAACAGAACTGGCCCCAACACTGAGCCCTGGAGAACAACACTTGTGACCAGCTTCCAGCGCGATGTAACTCCATTCACCATCACTTTTTGGGCCTGGCCACTCAGCCAGTTTTTTATCCATTGAAGAGTATGCCAACAAAGGCACGGGTGGCCAGTTTATCCAGGAGAATGCTATAGAAAAGGGTTTACTAAAGTCTAGGTAGACAACATCTACAGCCTTTCCCTTATCCACTAAGCAGGTCACCTTGTCATAGAAGGAGATCAGGTTAGTCAAGCAGGACCTGCCTTTCATAAACCCATGCTGGCTGGCCTGATCACCTGCACATGCTGTGTGGTGGCACTGAAGATGATCTGCATTGTGAGGTATTTTCAAAAAATAAGTCATCGCTTGGTAGGTATAGCAGTCTGACCCTAAGACTTTGTAACAAGATTCGATTGCCATCAGTGTGAAAAAAATATTTAACTTTCTATACTTTGAGGAAGGCAGAAAGACAAAAATGCAACTGTGACATTTGAGGAAATGAAAAGTCAACATATAACAATGTAAATCACACATAGCAAATACAGCTATAATAAACATACCTTTATCCAACTTAGATACAATGACAAATACTTCCAAAATTCAAATTATATTTTACAGCCTAAGTAAATATTAAAAGGCCGCCAAATCTGCTAGCATAAATCCCCATGACCTCACAAGTTTTCACCATGTGCGTTAAATAAAATGAGAATGAACCATGGAGGCATTTTTGCTCTGCTGAGAGAACACACAGGTAAAAAGAGATAGTTTCACTAGCTGCTTTCAGAAGTTCTGTATTTCTGGAAGACCTGTGGAACTGAAACTGTGAGTTTGTTTACAGGCTGGTTTCTTATTATTTTACTGCTAAAGTTATAAAAATGGTTGTAAATTATTTGCATGATGATGGCACTTGCAGTGCAGTAATGGCAGTCATCAATTACCAAAGAGAGCACCTCAAAGAGGTTATCGTTTGAAAGAAATCATTCCACTGTGAGCATATTTTATACTGGGACGGGTACGGTCATTCTTGTAGAGTGTATCACTCACTTCAACTGGCTAAACTGTGTTTTTGCAGGCCATACTAGGGAAAAAACTTAGCATGTAAGGTCAGGTTGGATGGGGCTCTGAGCAAGCTGATCCAGTTGGAGATGTCCCTGCTCATTGCAGGGGAGTTGAACTCGATGACCTTTAAAGGTCTCTTCCAACTCAAACTATTCCATAATTCTATGTTAGCCCTCCACAGTGGCAGCATATGTGCATGTACTTACCTTCTGCACAATGCAGCATAACTTCCCAGCAAGAGGTGCACGCAGTGCCATCAGGGGTGAGCGTGCATCCAGGTGACTCCACAGAGCCAGCTGAAGGTTTTGACAGGTTTTATCATAGTTTTCCCCCTTTTGTGCCCATGTCATCAGATCACTTCCTTTACTGTTAGTAATCTCAGTCTGTCCCTATTAATAAAGTTTGAGCAAGTCTTGCAGAACTGCAGCAGTAATCACTGTTTCAAGCTGTAACCCTGCCTGTACCACATACAGAGGCTTAAAAATCCTTTTTCCCTGATAATTTGAAGCTTTATGTTTAATATTTATTGCAATGCATAGTCTCAGGAGATGACAGCGGAAGCATGATAAATATGTTATCTCCCCCCAAACAAACAGACATCCATCTGTCTATCCAAAAGACGGTACTTGCCAGCTGTGCATATATAAAGAGTAAATGTAAAACCAGCTGTTCAGTCAGTTCATCCCATATAGTGAGGTTGTCACTGTAATCACTTTGGCTGGGAAAATTTCCAGTCATCACACTGCTGCTCTTCATGAATCACACTTGTCAAGAAAACATCAGCATCTTTTATGTGGCATTTGGTTATTTTTAGGATGAATGCTGTGAGTGTATTTAGGGCAATTACTTTCAGGACTTGGGAGAAATCAATTGATAACTCTAAAAAATATACGTCTGGCTTTTCACTGAAGCAGCAGACTTGATGTTTGAATAAAAGTATAGAGTTATCCTTCCAGTGCACTCCATCACAACAAGCCCCAACAATAAAGCCTCATGCAGTTTCCTGAATTTCTGAAAAATGGACAAGTTGAAACAGTCTTGAGAAAAGCAGTGGCGGTGACTTGTCAGAGATCTAGAAAATATTGCTAGGAGGAAAAATCTGAACAATTGGTGTTGGCAAGGAAAAAGGAAAAAATGACTGAAGACGTGAGAACAAATTTCATATAGGTTGAAGCCCATCACAAAATAAAAGGCAATAATTTGTTCTTGTTTAAATTTAGTGGATAGACTATGTGCAGTAAAGATTCAAGATGGATAGTAAGGGAAAAATTCTATGGATTAGAGCAAATGGATTAGCTAACTTAAATTTAACCATATGCTGTGTGTCTAAATACTTGGACAGAATACCATGACATCTACTTGTAGAATTTTTTTAAATCTCTTCAGAGATATACAGATACAGTTATAAGCTATAGCTTTTATAAATATACAGCAATATGATAACAGCATTTCAGAAAACCGAAATATAACTAATGAAAGCTCTGTGGCTATCTGTTAGTACTGCTCATCTACAGAATGGGTGGTCAACTCGCATTTTTAACTGAAGCCAGAAGTTTTGATTAGGCAAAGGCACTGCAATATGAGGGGAAAAAAAGTGAGTGGTGCCTTCTTTTGGGACCAGCAATGCCAAATGTGCCTGGTCCAATTTTTTATTGGTGCTTTAGCTGATAAATCAGATTTTCTACATCCTACAATAGTACTCCAGCCCATTAATTGCACATCAAAGTGTTTTTCTCCTGCTAACTTTTCAGCACTCCAACACTTTTCCAAAGGATCCTTGGTTAAAACTGAAACACGTTTGAAGAAATAGCACATTGTCGTGACATCTTGAAAGGGAAAATTTCTTCAGTGCAACATCATTTTTCTTAAGTGTTTAACATGAGAAATGGTTGGAATGTTTCTTTGATTAGCTACTACTTTTGCTATCTAAATCAAAATATTCCTGGCCATAGGTTTCAAGGTCTGTACCTGAAAATACTAAGTTTTGAACCATAAGTATATTTAATTGTGTTTTGACTTTCAGATTATATTTACATTAATTAGTTATTGCAGCTCTGAACCTGATAATGTAGATGAACAGGTGATTTGTATGCTGAGATTATGCAGGCAAATTCAAAAAAGTTGAGTCATTATCATCATGGTTAGTCAATGTTTTCTAATATAAATTGTTGTGAATATCTATTCTCCAGGAAACATCAACATTCTGTATCCATTTAGTTTGAAAACATTTTTGAAATATGGAAGTGTCTTGGCAAAGGGAAATTCTGTTTTTACCATAATGACAGATGATTTAATCATGGCTTAGCTGCACTAGTCAGAGCTGTACCATCTCAAAGCTCACGGATAGATTCTTTCTCCACAGAAAAAATCAAAAAATCCTATAGGATATACAGAAAAATGGATTACTGAATACCAGAATAAACTGTGAAAGACTCATTTAAATTAACTGTAGTTGTGATCAGCCTCATTACAGACACAGATATTTTTTGGACGTCAGTCTCTGATATTCTCTGACCCGTACAACCCAGCCATAAGACAAAGCTAAATAACTGAAAATTTACAAATTACTTTTTTTTTGCATTTTTTGCCAGTCCCTTTGCCTTTTGAATTAACCTTGGTCTTAAAATAGGATTTACCTGGATTTATCATCATTGACTTCTGCAGTATAAAACTATTCCTCTGATGTTCTTCAAATTCTGCTTAGCATGGCATTTCTAGTGTGTACACAATCAGATGAGTGTGCAGTTTAAATTGGTTGCATCCATACCTGTGCATATCTGGCCATTCAGACAGAGTTTCACATTTAACAGGGTATGGCTAGGAAGAAAGGCACATGAAGCAGTAGTCATGAGGAGCAAAGACTGGGGAGCATCTAACAGAGTCATAGACAAGGCTTTAGGAGATTATTCCTTTCCTAGACTTTGCAATAATACTTCACGCTTAGTTGCGCAGAGAATTTGGTTTGGTGAGAACAGGAGCTGATTAACTACATCAAGAAAACTGGGCTGTGCAAACACTAGGAATTTCTGAGTCCTGAAGTTTGCTTAATTGTTGTTGGATATGAGCAAACAGCTTCAGGCTTGCTTGGGGGACAGTTTTTAAAAAAAAGAAACAAAAGCCTCAAATCACTTTAAGGGAAATCCTCCACAGCCTTCTAAGCATCCTGTCTAACTGACAAAGCCTGGAAACTTCACCTTCTATTCTAATAGACTCCTAAACTACTTGCTAGTTTAGAAGTATGCGTGAAATGCACGTGACCCATTTCTTGTCATTATACTGTGCTGTAGATGGAGAAAAGAAAATAGAAATTCAGGGCAGGGATCCAGAAATGTCCAGATCAAGTCAACGAAAAGTTGACCGAGATGGTTAGTTTACTGCTTGCCCTATGATCCATGCTAAGAGAAAAAAAGATTAGTAACTCTTTCCAAATGCATGCAAAATGAAAGAACAGAGCAATTCCCCTTGTCTTTCAGAGTGTTTTCACAGAGAGATTAGTGCATTTATTTCCATGGAGTTTTACACCACCAGGTGTATGTGCAGTGTATATCACTAAAAACATGAGAAAAAATGAGGTAAATTGACTGCTTTTATGAACTTATGATAGCACCCATTTTATAATTTTCAGTTCCTTTTTAAATAAAATGTCCTTTTCCAAAAAAAAAGAAGTAACCGGGACAAATGGGGATGTCTGGCTGCACCTCATGCCCTTGGAGAACAATGGAGCCACCATGAAACCAAAGAGCTTCAAAAGTTCAAGGTGTGGCAAGCAAAAGAAGGGTGAGATTCTGGAAAGGGATGGGAGTCTGTAGATTGGCAGAGCACCTGAAAAACTGCTGAGACAAGCAGGAACAGATACATTCAGAAAAAAGATTCCTGAAAGTCACTGGAGACCTTGTGGCAACCAGAAAATCAAGCTGTCTATAAGTGAGTTTGGAAGCAAGGAATTGATGTGTCTATGAACTCCTTTTGAGTTGTCTCAGGTATAGTCAGCTTTGTAGCCCCTTTAGGTTTTACAGAAGATAGCATTTCTAGTTCTTCTTCAGACTTGGCTCTTTTTTTTTGTTTTTATTTGGGTTTTTTGGTGTTGGTTTTTTTTGTTGTTGTTTGTTTGTTTATATAAACTCCCTTGGTGCTTGGGTATGCTCTGTCATAAAAAAAAAAGATGATTAGGTAGATTCACCTTAGATCTCTGGGTCCTTTTCCAAACCCATTTATACATTGCATTCATTTTATCAATAGCATTCTTGATCTTATAGATGCTACCATCTTTTGCAGTCCTCTGTTTTTCCTCATACATGGATTTCGTGCCTACGATTGTCCTTGTAGACATCCTCTTCACTTCTTTCTAAATCATTACATAACCTGTTTGAAATAGGGTTCTCAGGACTGCAGGAAGTATTGAAGATACAGGAATATCATGGATTAATGCACTTACATAAAGGTGCATTCTGTTTTGGATAAACTGCTGTGATAACTTTATAAAATAATCTGTCATATTTGTTTGTGTGGTTATAACTTGAGTTCAAGAAGTGTTAATTACATTATTCCAGTCAACAGTGAATTGGTAACAAAAATATCAGTGATACAAATAAGTGGGTAAATGAGGATTTTCCAATTTCAGAAGGGAGACTGAATGTTCTCCTGATGAAATTTGACAAATATTAGCTTGAGAGGAACTTTGAGTGAGCTAGGTAGTGTTTCTGTTAAAGAAGTTAAAAGAAATGCTAAGATATCTTTGGGTATTCTGGGGGGACATAATTCATTAGAAAATGTTATGCTACCTGACCTGAGGGAAAGCATTATTTTAGTTCAGGAGAGCTTTGCTGTACACTGTCAAAGTTTTTGCCTATAGTATACCCAGGTAGGTCTGAGGACATGTAAATAAAATTGATAGTCATCATACCCTTAGCATTTAATTGGTACAGTTTATTATTCTGTTAACTAGATATAACAAGCCCCATAAAGCATCTGTTGACCTCAGTCAGTCTAGGATTTCTAACGCACTGAACATTACTGGGTTGAGAAGTCTACCATCTGTTTTAATAAAGAATCATGAAAGAATATTATTTAATCAGAACAATGAGCAGAGATCATGAAAGCAAATATTTTAAAAACTGTAGGGAACGGATGCAGTGGCATACAGGATTGGAGCTTTACTTTAGAAGTCCAGTCTTCCTGCTGTCAAATGTTGCGTATAGCTCAGGCTTGGCTGGAATTATTCTGTGCAGTATCAAATTCCTTACAGACCTGCAGGATCAGACTGATTGTATTTACACATTGATTTTCATGCTCAAATTCATTGACTCATCTCTCAGAAGAAGGACTTTCCTGAAAGTAGTACTGTTAAACTAATACGAGCAATTGTCAGTTATCAACACTCAATGTTCCATGTTTCATCAGCTCTCTGAGAATCAGGTTTGTTACATCACATCCGCACTTACTTATTGCCTGAGTTTGACCATGTTTCCTTATTCCCAACACGTACAAAGGAATACAGAGGGATGGAAGGACAGACAGACAGATGAAGGAGTAAAGGAAGGAAAAGAAGAAGGGAGCGGGGAGAGGGGAAGGGAGGTTGGTTGGTTTGTTAGTTCTGTGACCTCTGTGTATCAGAGCAACCTATTTGGGAAATACTGTACAAATGTGTGGCATTTGGTCTGTGAGAGGTCCACCTATAGAGAGGTCTTTGGTAGCAAAAATCTTTAAAGAGTCATATAAATGTGTGTGTCCTGGTTTCTGGTGGGATAGAGTTAATTTTCCTCTTAGTAGCTGGTACAGTGCTGTCTTTTGGATTGAGTATGAGAATGTTGTTGATAACATCCTGATGGTTTAATGTTGCTAAGTAGTGCTTACTCTAAGTCAAGGACTTTCCAGTTCCCCATCCTCTGCCAGTGAGCAGGTGCACAAGAAACGGCGGTGAGCAGAGCCAGGACAGCTGACCCAAACTAGCCAAAGGGATATTCCATACCGTGGAATGTCATGCTGAGCGTATAAATTTGGGGAGCTGGCCTGGGGCTGCCAATCACTGCTTGGGGACTGGCTGGGCATCGGTCAGAGGATGGTGAGCAATTACGTTGTGCATCACTTGGTTTTTTCCCTTTGGGTTTTATTCTTCCTTCTCCCTCTCCTTTTCATGACAATTATTATTGCTGTTATTGTTGTTGTTATAATTGTTATCATTTATTTTATTTCAATTCCTAAACTGTTCTTATCTCCTCTCACAGGTTTTCCCTTTTTCTGATTCTCCTTCCCATCCCACTGGGGCAGGGGGAAGGAGGAGGGGAGGGAGGGCGTGGCTATGTGATACTTAGTTGCTGGCCGGGGTTAAACCATGGTAGCATGCAGCAGAACCAACAGAGACCTGACGGCTCCTTTAAGAATAACATATTCGCCTCTTGTAGAGGTCAAGTTGTGTCTGCTGTTCTCAGCCAGCTCTGGAGAACTCAGCTGGGCTCTGTGTTTTACCACAGAAGCTTTCCAGAACATTTTCACTACTTAAAGAAGAAAACAGCAACAATACTAATTGAAATAAACTGTCACAAGCAATGAAATGCTCATTAGCTTTAATTGCCAGCACTTTCACTTTTCATGATAGTTACAAAAAGATAAATCAAGGGAATCAAAAACTTTAACAGACCTGCTAAGAAATCCATACATTTTGACATCCCCTGCCCCCTTCAGCCAATGCAAGTAGCAGAAAATGAGATCCTTGCTGCTTCTGTAAAAAGAAAAAGACAAGAAACAGCCAGCCTCCACTGACCTATTCACCTCCATTAAGCACTGACTCCATATGAAATCTGTAAGTAGCTCTGCCCTATATGAGACGGTGGAAACTGCCAGCTTGGAATACAGACGGCACACTTTGTTTTCTGGCTTTGCATCTGACTTACCCAGCCTAATGAAATTAGCCAGAAGTGGGCTTTCTTAACTGTATTACATTGTGATCTACAAGGGAAGAAAAGATGGGACACATGCCCTTCCTTTGCTCAACCATGTGTTAATCAATTTTCTTAATAGCAAAGACACTTGATTAGCACTAATGTAAGACATGGCAGAATCCATCCTTATAAAACTGGACCTCTCCCTAGCAGCACTAAAAGCAACTGACAATCTACTAGGCAAAGAAAAACACCTGGCCTAGTGGTCACAGACTAATGCCCCATCAGAAATCCTTGGGTTTATTGTTATCTGTTCTGTAGCCCTAAACAAATCCTTTTGTCTCTCTGTGTTTTCTTTCCAGGCCTTCACTTGTCCTTCTAATTTATAAACTCTTCAAAATTAGTAAACTTTCCCACTTCATGTTTTGTAGCAACTAGCACAGCTGACAGGATCCCTGTATTTGTTTAAGCAGTTCAATAATGTTACAATAATTATCAGTAACACGAAGAGGACCAGTAATCTTTCTTGAGTACATCTTCATACTGTTTTATGTTTTTACATTTGCTGAAATAAGCCTTTTACATAGTTACAACATAATTTTTAACATTATTAATGTGTTGACAATTCACTAATTGCTACAAAAGGCAGAACATGGCCTGGATGTAGATCTGAATCTGGCTGCTGGTGGTATGACTGATAAGGAATTTCTTGTGGTAAATGGTCAAGAAAAGAAGATTTGATGGAAAGATTACAGTAATATAAAACATTTTAAGTTATTAAAAATTATTCAAGGCATGTAAATAATGCCATTTCCATATGTCCTCAATGTATTTTTCACTTTAGACATCTGTTTGAGGATTACATTGCAACTGCAAATTTTATTTTTTAGAAGCATTAGCAGATGACAGCTCAGTGGAACCAGGAACTGCTAATGTATCATTCTGAAAGAATCCTGTGGGATTTTCAGGGAACCGTGCATTTATCACAGCATCTGATTGACTCTGTTCTTCTGGAACGTTCCATTCTTCTGATGGTCTTTTTGTTCCTGTTTATGGGACTACATACAGTTTTAACAGTAGAGGCAGATGTTTCTAGTAGCCTGGAAAGATAGATACTGTGCTCTTACCTTGCATACCCAAAGTGCATCAATCTTGAGAGCTTCAAAGGCACCCACCTATTTCTATTGCCTCTTTAGAGAACTTCAACAATTCTTTCAGTAGGTCAAATTTAGATGCTTAAACTGGGTGGGTGGATACCGCTCCATGATTTTCTGTTCATTACGTTGCCTCCAGATGTGTTCAACCTTCCAGAGTGCTAAGCCTTACATATTCAAAAGGGAGACAAAATCCCATGCCCAAAACCTCTGCAGTCAAAATAGAGGAGACAGAGACATGGTGGGAGGGAGATGGAAGCAGGGAAGATGATGTGAATTTGAGTAACAGGTTAAATGTGGGGCTGAAAAGAGAAATCAAATCTAGAAAGTCCCAGTCCAGTAACTGGGTCTGCAGACCATAATACCAATAACACCATATTAAGTACAGTGCTAGAAAGAAAAGGGAGAGAGCACATAAATGGCAGCAAAACATCTAGAGTGAGACCTCTGCCTTGGCAATCCCAGAAATGGGTTCAGTCTGGGATTAAGAGGAGAAGCATGCATCCCTGTCTGACTGCACAATGAAATAGGGAGAGAGGAACACCAAACTGGCATTCTGTTCTGAACACTAAAATGTTTCATTTTTTTTACTTTGGTTTCTGATATTTTGTAGTAAACTAAGCTTCCAATTTTATCATGTGCAGACAATATATAACAAGACTTATTTATACGGTTGATAACTTCTAAGCCACATCCTTTTTTTCTTTTTACTGCAGAAAAGCTACTTTCTTTATAAAGTTAAAAAAAAAATATTCTGCTGCTCAGGGCTGTCTAGGAGCAATCTGCATCAGTGATTGGATTATGTACTAACAGCATTACTTATCCCCATCTGAGAGGTACCCTACAGGGAAAAGCTCCAAAGAAAGACGCTGCATTAAGGGAAGATTTGGGAGTCTGATTGCATTCTGTTTCCATCTCTCTGCAGGGCTGGCTGTCAATGGCATTCAGAGCCATGCAGCAGAAATAGGAAAACAACTCTCTTTCTTTAGCGTTGTGAGTCATCAGTGATTGAAAGCATCTTTACCACAGTTTAAGGTCTGGCCAGGGGATGTGATCCAGAGTTCAATGAGAATTTGTGTTGCCTCCATACAGGTTCAACTATGGCCTGTATTTTTCAGTTGGAAACTGATTATTTTACAGTATCATGAAAGTGAAGGAAAAAGGGTGTAAATCTTATAGTGAAGATGCAGTTCATAACTATAAACATTCTCTCAAGCAGTGAATCTGGATCCAGATGGTATACAATATTAAAACAGAGAATCTGGATCCAGATGGTATACAATATTAAACCAGTGATATCTCTCTAAGCACATTTAAAAATAATTAATATTACCATGGATTTCCTCCAGACTTCTTCCCTATCATGAATAAAAAGCAGTATGTTCCCTTAGGAGGGGAAAGTTTTCTGTGTTAACCACTAACTCACTCATTTACTTTCAGCATCCAGTGATCCAGCAGATCATGGCTTGAATTCTAAGGGTTGGAGAGACCAGTAGGTCTCAATAGCTTTCTGCTATAAAGCTTCATGGAATATTTTGTCAAGTGTAGGATAGCTTCCGCAAATGTTCCCAATGTTTGTGTTATAGTGTCTTCAGTCTCCAGAAGAATCATCTAGAATCAAAAAAGTGCATAATTTACAGACTTTGGAACAGGCACACGAATGTGTACAAACACACAAAAATACATAGAAATATGCCTTGTCACACCCAAGTTTCAATTTGTTTTGACATATATGATCATATAAGATACATATACGATACATATATAACGTATATTTTCCATTGTATTTTTTTAGTTTGAACATAAGGTTACAAGTTTGGAAAACTACCCAGTATTGAAATTCAGATCTAATTGTCTACAAAAATGTTTTATCTGCACAGACAGGAAATAGCTGCATTGCTTGCAAAAGGTAGGAACAATTTAAAAATGTTCAGTCTTTTTATATCACATATCACAGAGCAGCAGCTGGATGAAAAACAAGAAGTAAAGATGAAGAATGCAAATACATCTACAAATTTAAACCAAGATTTTTTTAACAGAAGTTATTGCTCATGAAACAGGGAGATTGGTGTCTATTTTAACATTTGAGGGTCAGAACCTCCAGAAGTATCAGATAATTTAACTCCAGTAAAGTAAATATGCAGCAACTGAATAGCTGCCCTTGGGATTTCATATGCATAATTTGTTTGTTATTTTCCTTTCTGTGAAATAAAATTAGCATAGAACACTTTTTGCCCTTTGTGTATAAAACAATGTGTAGTACTTTCCATTGTTGAGCACTACTACTTGTCCTCGGTTTTTATTCAAGTGTTTTAATGCTAAAAAAGTTCTAACATCCTAAGGGACTACTAACAACGTTTTGCTTCACTAAATCAGCATCTTCCTATCTATATACAGATGAAGGTCTTACTGGTACCAAGTCACAGTTACCACACCTGGGCTGGTTGGGGTTTTTTTTCCATTCACATATTTCCGTGTTTTTCTGTCAGTCTATATTAGCACAATATAATCTAGAAAGGTTCAAATAGGACATGTTTTTAAATACTTAGCATCATTGTTTAGCCTATTACACAATGTATTAGGTTTTGATTTTGATTAAAAAAAAAGGAATTGTAATGCTAATTCTGCTACTTACTTGCTTTTTGAATCTGTGCAAGTCACTTAATCTTCTCTTATCGCTGTGTCTTGAGTGAGGATTGCTGAATGTCCCCAACAGCTTCTAGTGTTATTGTCATCAGAGCAACAATAATAGCAAACAGCAATGCATTGTAAAAAATACCTCAGGAAAGCTGAAGTGAGAATTTATATATTGCAGTTTCAAATATTTAGACAATTGACAAACAAACATTTCCCTTGTCTCTGTAGCCCTACAGGTTCACAAACCAGGCTAGAATACGTTTCAAAGGCAAACAAACCAAAACAAAACAAAAAACCTCACATAGATTAAAATGTGACAAGGTAATATTACTAAAATGTTAGGTATGTTAGGTATCTACAGAAAAGGAAATTACAGTCTTTCTGACTGAAGCAGCCTCTCGCAGGGTCATCTAAAGATTTCAAAACAATGAAGAGAAGTGCCAGAATATTTTGAATTCATCTTGACTGTGTTAGCAATGATAGCAGATGATCTCACTTCCAAAGTCAGAAATAAAACCAATCAGCTGCAAAGGCATTTGCTTTTTCATATTCTTTTCTTTTTCATCTACCTACTTCTTGTCCTTCACCTTGCTGTGTCTCACTGATGAAAAATATAAGCTTGAAAAAAAGTTCTGCATTCTTTACTCATATACTTTGTTTCTTTTAAGATACAGACTCTTTACAGCCTGAGCTAAGGATATAGCAGACTTAGCATCATAGGAACAGGTACTACATTTTTATATTCGTTTGTCATGGCCTGCATTTTTTTAACAGCACCTCCAAACTGCAGTTCATATTTCCTGCCTTGCTTTCCCAATGAGCAAAAATGGTCCTTGGAAGAGCCAGAGGGAGGAACACTGCTTTGTGACAGTTGAGCTGCAAAGCTGTGACTGCGTATGGCGCTGCTTGCATAAACTCATCTCACCTGAGACATCACCTTACTGAGTAATGCAATGAAGGAGAAAGGGACCAGAGGAAGAGCTGCATGCAAGAGCAGAGAATTTGTCTTGTCACAAGATGGAGAACGGGCCATGATGCTGTTCTGCGCACATCCCCTGCTACAGGAGATCTGCTGAGCATGGGGTTCCAGGAGGAGGCACAGACTGGACCATCCTGATGCAGGTGAAGCGCAGTAGAGCTGAGCTGTGGATCCATGGGCTGTAATCACTGCCTGCAATGAGAGAACATGAACTGAGCGCCAAACGGGCAGACATGCCATGAGGAGCTTGGCAGGCCTGCTGCAGGTCCCAGCCAACATGTGCCACTCCAGCTGCCTGTAAGACCCTGCTGTGAATTTTCCAGGCCAAATGGAAGACTCAGAGGCCCAGACCACAGCCCACAAAAGAGGAGAGAGACTGGGGAACGCTTAGGGGCTTTATGCTGTTACAACTGATTTGAATATCCTAGTGTTAGTTGCAGTCGCTGGCTGGATGAACGCTAACAAAATTGCATGTTTCTTTTTCAAGTGCGTGGCAGTAACCGGGAGTAAGGGAGATTTCTGCTTGCTCTGCTGGCTCCTCAGGGAACCGTAGAGATCACCCCAATAGTCAAGAGATCACCACCATTTGTTTCTCCTATATGATGCCTGCCAATGACACATCCAGCATTTCTAAGCTTCATTCAGCCTTTAAAATCCTGTATGTGACTCATCCAGCACTATTCATTTAACAGCACCCATTATCCAACCCATTAAGGAGCGCCACATTTTGGAATAAATAGAACCCCTAAGTGTTTGGTCCAGCCCATTAAAATCCCCATATAGTTTCCTGCCCTGCTTGTAATATTTAGGCACCACTCAAAAATCAGCCACGGCAAGAGAGAAAACAGCTTTTTCTTCTTCTTCTTTTTTTTTTTATTATTTGTTTTGGTTTTGTTTGGAAAACATAAGCTGAATGTTATGAAAATCATAAGCTCACCATTCTTGGAAGTTTAACACTGGAATTAGCATAGTCTAATGACTATCTCTCATTATTAAAGTTGCTTGCAAGAGATACAAGCAACTTTATCCCTCTAGTTTCCCACTAATGTGCTAATGTAATGTAATGTAGTGAATGCAGAAAATTTTACCTTCATGCATTCTTTTTTTTTTTAAGACCCAAAGTTTTATCCTTCTAGTTCAGATTGTCAACTGAATTTATTCAGTGATGATCAGAGCATGAGCAACATTATGTGTCTATTTCTGATGTCCTCTGTTTCTCTTGTCCACCCAATCCTTAGATGACATTCATTGATGTAGTTACCCCAGAGAGACTGGAATGATATAGATATATTTCAGCTGAGAATCCACCCTACTGAATACACTTGAAGGTGGGAGTTTTCAGCTAAGATGTGATCTTAAAGAATAGAGAGCACTTTTTTTAAAAACTGAATTGAAAACTCCCTTGAATAATGGGACTCTCAGTGTAACATCCATTGTATTAGAAAAGTTCTCTGATTTAATCAGGCCATATCTAAATCCCCACCTGAATCTTGCATCTAATTATGCTTTAGAATAATTTTTTGTACTCCCCTTACCCCACCCCCACTTAGGATTCAGGCAGAAAATAATGAGCTTTAGCAGTAGGTAGGAGTTTAAACCTCTTCTGATCTTGAAGAGGTAAAAACAGAACAAATGAGACCCTCTGCCATTGAGCTCTGTGTGTGGCAGCGCAAGCAGGGCTCTGGGCAAGGGGTTGTTTCTACACATTTGATTTGCAGAGCACGACACGTGCAGGAGCACCTACTCTCTCCACATTTGTTTGCCTGATTTTGATGAGACACACAATGAAATGGCACATCTAAGGAAAGACATAAAGCTTTGCCCATGGCAGTTTTGCATCTAAGCCAGCTGTAGCAAATTATATCCTATCAGAGACATCATGGACAGCAATGAAGGCAGCAGCAAATGTCATGAGCTAAAGATGTCAGCACAGACCATTTAAAGCTTGAACTGAAGCCCACTGCAGACTCACATCACATCAAAAGGCTTTGGATTGCCCTGCTGAACACAGAACCTGTTGTAAGGATTTGTCCTTCATCTGGCTCTCTTCTTTTCCCAGCAGACAACACCCTAAAAGGAGTAAGTAATGTTCTCAGGAAAATGAGATCATGTAATACAGCTACTTCCAGCTACAAAAGAATATATCATAAGCAAGCATTTTAGAACCACAACAATTCAACATCTATTTTACTCAAATCTTTCCCATTATAGGGGGTATTGCCATTATTAGATTCATCCTAGCCATAACCAATATCCCATACCAGTTTTTAGAAAAAAAATATTGTGAACCTTCAAAGAGTTCTTTAATGAGTGTCAATTTGGTACACACATCTTTGTGTAGTATCTTAAAAGTCAGTTTCACAAAAAACCTGTATGGATACAATGCCTGTTTAACAAAGTTTTTAAAACTTCATGTGATTGCTATGTATTCTTTGCTATAGGAGAAAACCCAAGAAGCACATAACTCAAGAAGGCTTAAAATTTTAGTAAAGTTTCTTCAGTTCAAACATGAGATGGCAAAAGAGTGAAAACAATTGGATGCACCTTTAACCCATGACAAATGTAGGTCAGCTTGACTCCATTTATGCCATATTGAAAGAGGGCTGAGCTCAGTTACATTACCTTGCATTTACCAAAGACTAACATCAAGATCTTCAGGAGCTACAACAGCTCAACTGGTCCCTCATAATCTGCTCAGCTGGAGTAATAGATCTGGTTTGAGCCTTCATTTTCCTTGTGCTGAGAAGCTTCAGGATGAGGATAGATAGCAAGACTTAGGTATTAAATAACTTTCTTGGAAAGATAAAACATGCAGCTCAACAGCAGCTGAATAATAAGCAAGAAGGGCTTACAATGGCAAGGGGTAATCTTCTGATTGGGACAGGGCCATAAACACATCAATATGGTTAATGCATGAAAAAATTACAAGAAAAAACAGCAAAGGCTGGCAAACTGCTGAGACAAATACAATTAAAATAGACACCCTGCATTGAATAGGACTAACTGATGAAAATACATTTCCGTTTCTCCTGTGGCAACTTTTCTGGGGAAAAACATTACCTAATTTTTCATGTAGGAAAGAAATCTGGAATCCAGCCTTTTGCAGAGTTCATGCTCCTATTTTTAAACCTCCTTTTAGTTCAGATTCCCTCCATTTTACTAGGTTAGAAGTTCACATTTCCAGCTAACATTTTGGACTTTTACCTTTGCAGTGAATGCTCTTTGGCAAATGTGATATAAATAACAGCAAGATCCCTCTTGGCAGCACATCCCTTCTTTATATTCACTGGACCTGACCTGGCTACCATCACTAATACCTTCAGAAAAGAGGCACTTTACCTCTGAACACAGCAAGGTCTGATCTTTCCACCAGTTTTAAGTAGGCTTAATGCCCTGTGCACTCTTAATTTTTTGACAAATTTTCTACCTACCCACAATTCAGCTTTTCAGTGCTGCCATTCCCTAGAGAGCAGGTGCCAGATGTAAACCCACAGGTGGTTTTGTGTTAGTCACAAACAAAGTGATTCCTTGTACTGGTGTGCTGAATATCCAAAGCATTTTGATGCTTTCCAGGATGAAAGGTGCAATGTAATATGATTATCATGACTGTACTATCGATCCCTGTTGAAAGTGTCAGAAGGATCCTTCATTACCTTGTTAGCTGAAGGTGTTTGGGTTTGCTGTTTTAATTATCCTCCTTTAGCTTCAGTTTCTTCCTTGGGATCTCTTTGCTATTGATACACCTGGCCTTTTTTAGTGATTTCTGCTACAGGGAGAAGGTAAAGAAGCAGGGAAACCCTGTGACCAATGCTGTATGCAGGGTTACCAAGCCTGAAGATTTGGTATAGGGAAGGGAAGGGGAGGGGAGGGGAGGGGAGGGGAGGGAAAAAGCTATGTCACAAGAATAATTGTACTACATATCCACATGATGTTCGTCCCAATTTGTAAGCAAAGCCTCTGGGGTGAAATCAGAGACCTCTGAACTCTTTTATCCCTTTCCTCAGAGGAATATAAACAATGTGCTGACCTCAGTGTCCTGCTCTAGTTTTCCCTCTTTGCCTCACTTAGCTTTTGCCTTGCCCATCATGACTCTGTCAGGTAAATATCTTAAAAATTGTTTGCGAATATTTTAGTTTTAGATTATTGAGCAAGTTCCCCAGCAAGGTTTCTAGGGCAGGACATGAGTGTCTGGTTGGATCTACTTAGCAGTAAGCTTTTCCTTCATTCTAATACATCTTTTTATGTATAGTGGAGAGCAACTATAATAGAGGGAAGGAAGAAGAACTATTAATTGAAAATTGAACTAAAGCCCATGAAATAAAGCACTTGGATGTCTACTAAAAATCACAGCTTTAATAATGTCTTCTAACTTAAGTTATAACTTCTGGTATCATTTATCTTTGACTTTTCATTTCTTCAAATAAGTGCTTAAAAATAATGGGTTTCACTTTCCAAAGGAAGCAGGAAACCCAGTACTTTAGCCTTCACTTGCAAAAGAATATCATAAAGGCAATAAAATGTGCACAGACACCAAATGAGTGTAAAGTCAAATTTCTCAGATGCACAGTAAAGAAAAAATAAATTTACAGCCCAGACACACCAAGTGAAATTCATCTGCCTTGGCATTGGTGCCAGAGTTAGTGGCATCCTTCTACATTATCAGTAGAGTGAAATAGGCACCTCCAAGAGACAATTGTTTTCATCCAGAGATAGATGCATGTGACAGGTCACATGAATTGCCCTTTGGAGATACTTATTTCTCTCATTAACTATGGAGGAGATCTACAGTGACAGTTTGAAGTTTTACTATTCCATTCTAGATGCCTTAAACGAGGCTAGATTAATCTCGCTGAGAATGACCTTCCAATATGAAATACAGGTGTCTACAGGTGTCTAACTGATCTGTTAAAAAGCTCTAGAAGCACCAGAAAACTATTTAACACAAATTCAAGCTCAGAAAGGAGAAAATAAAAAGGCAAAAGACATTACAGCAATTTAAAATAGAAAGTAAGAATCCAAGGGAAAGAAAGTGATGACATTAAATAGGAAATATTAAGCTAGAAAGTAGCAAAAAGCTAACCTCAGCCAATACAAAGTCACCTTTGAATAGTCACAGACAGTTACTGCTGCAGGGAATGAGTTCCAGAGTCTGAAAATGTCACTTTATGCATTGTTAAAAGCACCTGTCTTCAACACAAAAATAAACAAACAAGTGGAAAAACACTACGTGTATTATAGCAGAAATGAACTGGGTGTTGGATTTTTCTTCTTTCAGTGTTGCAAATGCATGTTGAAGGCATTTAACTATTAAGAGAAACTGAATATTGATATAATTTCTATGTCTTGAAATCTTCCACTAGACAAAATTGACTGTCACTAATCAAAAATAGCCACTGTCATCTAAAATGCAACAACCATAGTAGCAACCATTAAATTTGCCTTTATCCTAAAAAGAACAAAGTAGAGCTAATTTCCATGCACACTGTAGTGGCTTCGACCTTTAAGGAGGTTTGGAAAAAGACATTGGGAAACAGTGGCTTTGTCAGTGGAGCCTTTCAAGTGCTAAAATTGAGATCAACATTACCCCAGGCTTTAGGCCAGTGTCATGAAATACAAAACAGGTTGTTAGATCAGAGGTTTTGAATGCATCCCAGGTCAAAACACAGATCCTTTCTAACACCCAACTTACTAAAAACTCAGTGGGAATTTCAGAGTGGGCAAAAAGATTATGGGAAAGATCATCCTGGGTACTGCTGAAAGGCATTTAAAGATCAATGCAATCATCAGGCACAGTCATCATGGATTCACAAAGGGAAAAGTCTTGCCTAACTAATCTGTTAGCCTTCTATGATTAAAGTCACCTGCCCAGTGGATGAAGAGAAGATGGTGGATGTAGTTGTTCTGAATTTTGGTAAGGCTGTTGAAAGTGTCCCTCACAGCATCCTTCTGGACAAGTTATCCACCTGTGGAATGAGCAGGTACATGGTGTGCTGGGTGAAGAACTGGCTGAACAGCAAGGCTGCAAAGGTTATAGTGATTTGGGCTACATCTGTCTGGTGATTGGTCACTACCAGTGTTCCTCGGGGCTCAATTCTAGGGCCAGTGCTGTTCAGTGTATCTACAGCAATGATCTGGATGCAGGAGTTGAATGCAGCACTAGCAAGTTTGCTGATACCAAGCTCAGAGGTGCTGTTGACCCTCTTGAGGGACAAGAGGCCTTGCAGAGGGATCTAGAGAGATTGGAGCATAGTGCAATGATTAATGGGATGAAATTTAACAAGTCCAAATGATGGGTTCTGCACCTAGGACAGAGTAATGCCAGACACAAGTACAAACTGGGAGAGGAGTGACTGGAGAGCAGTCCTGAAGAAAGGGATCTGGGACTGCTGGTGGACAGCAGGCTCAGTATGAGTCGGCAGTGTGCCCTGGCAGCCAAGGGGGCAAATCACATCCTGGGGGGCATCAAACACAGCATAACCAGCTGGTCAAAAGTGGTGATTGTCCCGCTGTGTTCAGCATTGGTGTGGCCTCACCTTCAGCGCTATGTGGAATTCTGGGCCCCACAGTTTAAGAAGAATGTAAAGCTGCTCGAATGCACACAGAGGAAGGCAACAAAGCTGGTGAAAGGGCTGGAAGGAATGTCCTCTGAGGAGCAGCTAATGATCTGGGTTTGTCTGATCTGCAGCAGAGGCTGAGGGGTGACCTCATGGCTCTTTACAGCTTCCTGAGGAGGGGACAGGGAGAGGGAGGTGCTGAGCTCTTCTGCCCGGGATCCAGTGACAGGACGTGTGGGAATCATTCAAAACTGCACCAGGGGAGGTTTATACTGGACATTAGGAAACATTTCTTTACTGAGAGGGTGGTCAACCACCAGAACAGGCTTCCTAGAGAGGTGGTCGATGCCTGTCAGTGTTTAAGAGGCATTCGGACAATGCCCTTAATAGCACACTTTAACTTTTGTTCTGCCCTGAATTGCTCAGGCAGTTGAACTTGATGATCTTTGTAGGTCCCTTCCAAATGAAATACTCTGTTACAGACTATTCTATTGTAAAATCCTGGGGGCAGAGTTTGTAAAATCTGTTTGAGGAGCTTGACCTACAATTAGCCAGTAACAAGAGAATCACAAGACCAAAGGACTGCAAACAAGAGAAAGCCTGACTCCGAAGCTTTCCAGTTCTGACAGGGCATAAGGAAGGGGTAAACACAGCAGGCAGCCCCAGCAGAGTTATTCAATACCAGCATAAGTTGGATATCCTTCTGGAAAAAGGGCAAAGCAGTTTTCAATCCACTGGTTTGGCTCCAGACCAAGTATTCTTGTGTCTAGTAAAATGAAGAGTAATGTCAGGGCTTTCCAAAGAATGAAGGCTGTGCAGCTTGACATGATCATGGCATGTCTGAGCATCCAGGAGAAGTGCCAGGGTACCCCTCTCTGATGCCTGTATATAGTTAGCAGGAAAAGGGCACCGAGATCCTAACTTTCCTTGCTTGAGCCATTTTGCTGGGGACAGACATGAACATTTTAAGCATCTAAAAGGGATACCTGAATATCAAGTCCTGCTGGTATTCAATAGGACGGCACCTCTTATGTGCCAAACTCTAGCTAAAAACAAGTTTTGATGTTTTCCAGAGTCCTTTCTCAAACCTCCTTAAAAGCCAAATACCACTTACTTCCGTGAATGTATCAGGGACAGACAAGAGTTCAGCTCTACAAGCTGCTTTTTAAGACTTTTACTTTTAGTGCAATTTGAATTTAGATGCAGCTTGTAGCTACATGGTTGTAAAGTCAGAATAACTTCACTGAAGTGCCTTCTTAAGAAGAAGCTGTAACTGAGCTGATGTGCAGGTAGATTTTTGCTGTTGATTCCAATAGGAGTTTAGACCAGGTTTTCAACTTGCATGAACTACATGACAGTATCATCAATCACTTGGTCTCTCAGTTTACCTCATTATTGTTCATACAGTTTTATTTATCTCTTTCTTGCCTCCACTTAATAATATTTGTAATGTCTTATGAAAATTAGTTTTTGAAAAACACAAAACAAGGAATGAAAACAGGACCTCCTATTGCCTCTCCAAGTAATCAAAATCTGAATTGAAATAGTTCTACGGCAACAGGCTGAGAAAAGTATGATTTCAATTACTTTATTTCCACGTATAAACTGCATATCCAAATCACTTTTCATGAATAAGTAAACAATTTAATTTAGTTGGTGGTTTTGTTGATTTTGTTTGTTGTGTTTGGTTTTGGTTTTTGTTGCTGTTTGTTGGGTTTTTTTTGTGGGGGGTTCTATTTTCTTTTTTGATAGGAAATAAGGAGAAGCAGGAAATAATCAAACCCACCCAGCATCAGCAAACTTTTCTCATTACACTCTAAGCAACAGCAAGATCAGGAAAACAGCAGATCATTATGTCTGATGAGTATAATTACATTTTTTTTTAAAAAGGGGGGAAATCTAGGTTTATCACTACACCTGTTTTTTTTAATAGATACCTTTAAATTCCGCTGAATACGCAGCAGTAGAAAAATGATTCCTTCTCGCTGTTTGATGGCCTCCAGTAATGCTTAAAAAAAATTGTTTTCCATTCCACTGAACTGTAAACAAACAAAACAAACCCTTCACTAAATGTTCTAAAGGCCAAAGGGTCTCAATGAATGAACTTCAAATGGCTGCTTCGCTCATCATAGGAAAAATCCATTATGTGATTGTGTTTAGAAATGGTCTAGCATATTTTGGGTGCTATAGCATTTTAAAATAATAAGGTTTGGAAATAAACAATAAACTGTTGAAGAGGCAGAAAGTATGTTGCTCCCTAAATCTAAATACAAATGTATTTCAATGTCATTTTCTATACACAGAGAAATGCATAGAACTAAATGAGTTCTATCATTTATAGTGAACGCTATGTTTTCCTGTACTTTTCAGCTTACTTTCATTCTTTTCATGAAAGAGAATCTCATGACCTTTTCAGTATTAGCCTCAAGACATAGCTGAGCTATTCTTTTCATATAGAAACCCAAGACCCCAGCTGGCTAGCATGAAAGCTAACTTTGCCAACAAATCTCTAAGAAAACATGTGATAATGTTCATCTGTATTTTTGGGATATTTTTTTTTTCTTTTTACAGAAGCTATCATTGCATCTAAATATAACAGCTTTCTGTAGGTTTTTAGGTTTAACCAGGACCCTCTGAGACTAAGCATTAATTAACATGCTGTCCTGAGTGTTATAGGCTAATAAAAGATTGAATATACAGCAGAATCATAAGACTTTCTGGTAACTGCCTCTCTTTTACAGCCTCTGTTAGAAAATATACTCCTGGTGTTTTAGGATTCCTAACCTCTTATTCATCACTGAAAAATAAAATCCCTGTAGTATCTGTTCTGTTGTAAGCTCCATTAGGTGATGATTTCCAGCCTCTCAGTAGTATTTCCAAGAGCGTCACTGTGAAGTTTACTTTTTATAAGGAATTTCTTTATAACAGACAAACAATTATGACAGAGCTTTTCCTTAGAATATTTCTCTTTTCTGGTTTAGTCAAGTAGGTTTCTTCTACTGGTATATTCAAAGTCTTCAGTATTATCCATTGACAATGTTAGCAGGTAAGACATGTTTGATGGGATGAACTTAACTAAAATACTGCCTCTCAAAAAGGGCTTTGGAACAGTATCTAAGACATCTGGAGGGGCTCATCTTACCCTTGCACCCATCTTCATTTGCAGACTTTCATATCCAACATCCCTCTGATTCTCATTAGAGCTTCTATCTGACCAAGACAGCCACATTGCTAAAACAGACAGCTATGGGGAAAGCCTGTTTGCTGGCCTCCAGATGCAGCTGCCACCTATGCACTCCCATTACGGCTCTTGGTAAAAGCAGAAGGCACTCAAGTTTGTAGCTTCTATAGGATGAGGCATTCAGCTGTTTGGATTGTGTATATCCTTTACCAATTGCAGTCCATCATCTTGAAGGAAAACCAGCAGGTGGGAAAGGATTTGATCCCCAAGATGGCCCCTGGAGGGTGCTGAGGGAGGGGAATACAGAATAGTACAGCTTTTCCTTGCACTTTGGAAGTCATGGCTATGACACACATTTCAATGAACGTTACCTGATCACAGACCTTACATGAAGCCTCTATTAATGGTATTGGACCTTTCATTAAGCCAAACCCTACCACACCCTACTCACATACATCATGCTTGTCTAACGGCAGATACACTGAATAGGTTCTTCAGAAAATTACCATTAAAACCTCTTGGTTGAAGAAGCTTCAGATTACCTGTACAACTGGGTTGGATAGCCCTGCAGGGCAGAATGTTCTAGGTCACACAGGGTTCAGAAACGACAAGCAGTCATACATTAAATTTTGCTGCAGAAAGTACTAGACAAGCAGCTGGAGAGCAGACAGTGTTTAACTAGGTAAAGGGCAACACAACATCACTGCTCAGGCCATTGGTAAACCATTTCACCTGGTGTAAGACTGAGAACTATGTGACACAGCAGTGATCATACGTGGAGGACAACTCAGAAAGGGAAGGTAGTGCTGAATAGTTATTAATTATGACTTGGTCAAAGAAGCACACCTGAGACTGGTATTACTGGTGAACTGGAACAGAATTTTTTTAGTGTCTATCCCTATCTAACTTGTACTTGGCAACTGCTGAGCTGCTGTTATCAGGATAAGACTGTGACTGCTTCCAGTTCTATGCTGTGTGATTTCATTTGGACATGGAGGTAAAGGGAAATGAGAAGATGACTTTTTAAACCACTGCAAAACAGTCACATGAAAAATTCAGTATGTGTTGATGTCTTGTGCATTTTTCTAAAGTCTTTGAAGGCTGATTGCTTGGGTTGGCTCCCAGCGTGAACTGGTTATTAGAAGGAACAGCTGAAGCAACTGTCATCAAATGAAACATCTATGACATCAAAACCATACACACACTATTCTTCCAGCTTTGCCTCTAGCAGTAACACATAGCTATTGAATCTGCAATACAATCTTCCCAACAAGCGTGTAAATAAAAGCACACCTAATAACACTCTTCTTTCTTGACTTACCAGATGAAATTCTGTTCTGTACAAGTAGATATGAAACTTTTCTACCATTCAAAGTAAACACATTCTAATTCCAGACATATCTGTTTCTGAAGGAAAAAAAAAATAAAAAATACTGCTTTTGTTCTGTGGCGTGGAAGTAGTTCTACTAATAAATTAAGCTGCTATAGACAATATTTAGAATTGCTACCAACTCTGAAAACTCTGATAATTCCCACAGAAACAACATGTCTGTCATACATTTCTCTTGGGTTATGGTGCCATTTGCCAACTAGCAGAGACCTTTAAAAAGAGAAGAACTATTCAAGATTATTCTTTCAGTACTCCCACAGAAGTCAAGACCCGAGCAGTTTCTTAAGTGTTGACAGAAGGCAGTATAGGACCAGTGAACACTTCAGCACATTTTTAATGTACTTTTGACCTACAAGCTTGCTTTGGAACCCAGAATAGGATTTATACCTACTTGATACAAAATAAATGATAGGGATATTAGAAGTAAGACCTTGCCAATGCTTCCAGAAGAAACTTCACATCTAAACTAAGCACAGTCAGACAACATTAAATGTCCTGATGGGCTATGGATTTTTGATTAAAACTAAAGATAAAAGTCTTATATGGTCTACAGCTGTAGCAGTACAGTAACCTGCAGCAGGGTATAGGCACTAGATTTCAACTATCCATACTATTCAGACTTGAGAAATGGTTAGAGACACTTTTGACTATGGCCAAAGTAATTTTCATGTGTCTACACCATTTTAGATTGTGAGAGAATCTGTCAGTGGAAAGCATGCAACCTTGAGACTTTAGCAATATGTATTTTGCATGTATAGAAGATGCCTGAACAGCCTAAATGATAGTACTGCCTATCTATAAAGCCTGTGTTGCTATGCATACTATTGCATTACAGGGCAAACAGAACAGGTACTTGAGGGTAGTTGTGTGAGTTGACAGGTGACTATTCTCAGGGTGTTTAAGGCTGTTACACTATCCTCTTGTTGATTGAAGTGCAACATTAATATTCTTGTGCATAGCTGTTTTGCAACCAGCTCACAATTCTTATTCTCTCAAACCTTCCAGTCACAAAGTCTTTCAGATCCTGGAGATACATAGCTTCCACACCCTAAGCATCCCTGTCTTCATCAACACACCTTGAAAGATGTTTCTTTCAACTCTTCTCATTCACCTTGTCTCAGCTTTCCTTTCTCATGAATGCCAAACACCTTCATTCCTCCAAATCCAGCACCACAATGCCTTCCCTGGTCCCACCTGCATCTTCATTTTGATCCATTCCACCTTCTACAGCTTACTCCACTGTGTTCACTTTGACAACCACTTCCCAATGGTGTCAAGTACAGGTTAATCTATACAGCCGAGTCTACCCTCCCTCCTTGTTGTAGTGCACCTGTACCCCAACTTTGGGTTCTGATGTCGAACTGTAAAATTCAGCCTTTAAGTCCCACTTAGAAACCTAGCGGGCAAGGGGAGGATGACATGGCTGAGAAATGCAATCTTATCTTTGGTCCATAGTTGACCAAGCTGGGCATTTAAGTTTGAAGAGTGAAGGTTTGTTGTTGGTTTTTTTCCAACTACTTGCTTGGTAATGGGAAAGAGAGTGAAAAAAAAATATTTTGAAAGTTGTATGATTTCTGCTGAGAGTTCATATCACAGTTTTTGAGTTTTATTAGCATTAAACATTAAGGGCTTGAATTTTAGAGCTCCCTGTACTGGCACCTCTTTTGCTTGCATTATTAAGAAAATCTGAAAGCATCTACAGGATACATACAAGCATATGATTTTCAACCATTCAAATAAATAATGTAAAATGAGGAAATATCTACAAAAGTAATCAGATCAGCTTCAATCTTACACTTAAGCAGCTTTGTGACTTGAGTCAAAATACTTAGATCATTCAGAGGAATGATTATGTAATAAGTAAATAAGGCTTGCTTGCTTTCTATGAGGAAAAAAAGCCTTTGCAATAAGCTTCATAGTGTGTTTAAGGGTAAAGTAACAGCCATTACCTTCTCCAAACTTCTAAAAATTAATTTTATTAATATTATTTTACCTTTTCTGCTGAAAAAAAAATAGGTTAAATCAGAATCAGGTCTCAGTGCAGAAAGCTGCAAAAAAAGTGGTTCTAATACATAATAGGTAGTTTTTGTTGGGCAGATAGCATCCCTGGTCAGTTTTGCATTTATGGCTCAGTACTAGTGAAACATTTTATTTTCACATCTTAAAAGATCATTTCAGGGCTGAACAAACACAGCAGATTCAGCAGCAGCTGGAATACAACTACTACTGTTCACCCTTTGGAAAGTTTATGAAAGCGCTGGCATGGTTCTGAAATATTAAAAGGTCTTCTGAAACTCAGAAAGAAAACAGCAATGAAAAATCAAGGGTCTGGTCTGGCTGAGTGGATAAAGTGCCATCCTTTTATACTGGGGACCTAAATCTTTCAAGTCAATATGTGGTATAGAATGGCTTTTATGGTCATTGGCTAGTGGCTGTGAATTCATATCAACAAAAGTAACATAATTCAGACCAGGACAGAGGAAGAAATCAAAGTGTAACAAGGCTTGTGTTATAAAAAGGCACAGCCACTCGCTCGGAAATACTCTTCAACAGTAACACCTGACCCAAAGCTCTTGCTCCTGGGAGAGAGTTCAGATCAAAATTTGCATTCAGATGTTTCAGCTCAGCTTAGCTCTATACATCTAACATTTTACACATTACATGGTTCCACATTTTATATGACTTCACCACCATGGCACCAGAACCCCTCACATATTCTATTAACCCTGTGGAGTAAGGAATACTTGGACAGAGACTTTACTTACATTTTACACAGACATCTTAACTTGCAGCCAGAATATCCAGAGTGTTTAAACATGCTGGCACCAAAGCAAGAAACGCATTAGTCCATAAAGTTTGAATTTCAGCATAGTAGCTCTGGCAGTCCTTGGGAAGCAGGCCAGTGCTCCAGATCCACCTTGAGGCATGCCAGCTCATCTCATGCATGCATCCGAGGCTCAGACCTCAGAGAAGGCAACTTGATGCTGCACGCAAGATTCAGGCTGAGGTCAAAGTGACAAAACAAAATCACTCTGTCTCCCTCAAGCCCTCACTTCCCTCTGCCATATCTTTAAACATCTCTCACAATGTTAAATTACAATAACTTGTACAGCACTTGCACAATATTCCTGTATTTCATGGCTGATACATTTGGGTACCTTTACTATTTCCAAGAGAAGAAAAAACTTTTCTTGTTGCTCCAACAGTTCCACTGTTATCCCCATGTGAAGTGGGAGAAGGGGAGGGCTATTCAAAATTATTTTCAGTCTTCCCACCTGCTACAACCTAACAAGCAACTATCAGACTCACTGCTCTGCTTCTCACTGGTGGGTGGAGTAAAAGCTCTTTTAAGATGATGTAAATGTATTGCTCCTCCACCTGACCAGATAAAGGACTGCACTGATCCATTCCTAACCAGTATCATTGATCTCATCTGCCTCTCACACACCTCCACAAATATTCTAATGACAACAATTAACTGCAGATATAGATGGAGAAAGGCAAAAACATTCTCAGAACTGGATTTTCCGCACTTCTAAATAGATTTAATGCTACATAAAATGCAGGGCTTGTATGTGAATCTGGCATCTGATCCCACATCTAGTTTAAATCTCAAAGACAGGTCCCAGAACACACCTCCATTGTCCTCTCAAAGACAGGTCCCAGAACACACCTCCATTGTCCTTACTGTAAGGATTTTTTTCTTTCCCAAGTGCTTAACCTCTGATTAACTTACCAATAATACCATCAATTTCCTTCTGATTTTAAATGAGAGATTAAATGACTCGGTTTTAAAATTCAGTTTTCTTTCATGAAAATTCCCTTTGAATGTCACAGTACACCTGTGGGCTGGGTTCAGTTCTGCAACATAGGAAATGTCATAATGGGTAAAACTCAGTTTTATCAGACCCAGCAAACCATCTCCTGTATCGTAGAAGTTACAGTTTGTGGTTGTTTAAAGAAGAACCATGAGAAATATTCCTCAAGTACAAGAATAAAAAAAAAAAAAAAATCTTAATACTGTGTAGGATACTCATTGAAGGTATTTTCTTCTACAAATTTTCTGAACCCTTTTTAAAATACTTTATCCTTTGGGCACTACAAAAATTTTCTGACAATGAGTTCCAGAGCTGAAATGTGTGAGAGAAGTGCTTTCTTACGTTTACCTTACACTAGCAACCTGATAATTTCATCAGTTGGCCCCCAGTTCTTCAAACACTGTCAATAGCAAACATGGCAGTTAATCTACTGTGTGCTATTTATTATTTTATATACTCTATAATTTTGTCCCTCAGTCATTTTTTTCTCCCAAAAGACCCATAATCCTAGCCTAATTGCTCTTCACACAAAAACCTCTTCATATCTAATCTTTGCTGCCCTTGTCTGTTTCAGCAATTTTTCTGTTGGAAAAAGGGGGGACAGAACTTCGTACAGTATTCAGGACATGAGGCGATACTGGCTTTATACAGAGGAAGAATTACGTCTACTATTCTGTTCTTGATGTTTTCTTTGTTGTTCCTATGATCTTCAGCTTTCACTCAGCACTTTTCAAAGAGCTAACCACAGTAACTCTAAATGTCTTTCCCAAATACCTATAGCTCATTTATGAAATCATTGCACTGTAAAAATGTTTAGGATTATGCTTTTGTACATGTACTACTTTTCATTTACCAGCACTGAATTTTGTCTCCTTTTTTATCCCAAACTACTGTTTACCCTTTTGTTGTCAGTGTTAGGTTCTGTCAGCTTGAAGAATTCTGTAGTATCAGCAGACTCAGTCACCTCATTAAGCATCTGCTTTTCCAAATAATTTGTAACTGTGATGAACAGTACAGATCCTACCAAGGTTCCTTCTTTGTCTGTACTGACAACTTCTTTGCATTGTGAAAACCGTAAATCTATTCCTACACTTTACCCTCATCTTTTCACCTCAGTTCTGCTTTTCTCCATAACTTTAGTTAATCTTGGATGCAGTTGACAAGTATTTCATACAGGATTCCAGGTTCATTTTCCCCAGTTATAAAGGTGGAATTGTGTTTATTTCATAAAAGACACTTCTCTGACCTTTCAGAGCCCAGAAGCAGAGCAGCAAAGTGAGCCTGCATCTTCTGTCTAGTCCTGACCATGAAGCTGCCTCCGCCTTTGTACCGCTGCTGTTGAACATAGTCAGGACACTCTTATACTGAGTTGAAACATGTGTCACCAATATTTTTTTCCAGAAAATGGAAGGAGGAATGCAGACATCAAAATGGGCACCAGATAGTGTCAGTAGTCAGCAGTCATCTTGACTGTCCATTCCTGTCTTTCCCCACAGACTTCCAGCATATCAGAAAGCCCTTGATTATCTCCATTGCATATCTTAAACTTCTGTTTAATTTCTATTGAAATTAATTTTATTTTTCTAGTCTGAGTTACATACACAGCACAGAGATACAGTAGCTAAATTTATATTTTTTAGCTTTATGAGACAGTTTTTCTTTTCTTGGTCTAAACTTCCTCCTTCATTGCTGCTCCTCCTTGGTTTTTCTACCAGGAAATACTCCAGCTTAATATGCCAAGTAAATTTTCTTGCAAATTTGGATAAGCCTATGCAAAATCAGAAAGAAATAATTGTACATAACAAAACCCTGATGTTTAGAAAATCAGCACTTTTCTTCATCACTTAGTATCCATTCCTAATCAAAAGGAGTATTTTAACTAGGTGAATCAAAGCATATCTCTGTCTACTCCTGCTCTTCTTTATGGCTACCCCATTTCAGCAATTCACATTTTCACTAAGCATGTTGAGGATATGAAGAGACATTAAAACTTAGTGGTGTGACAATGTTGTGGAGGTGTATTAACTTAGTCAGATTTCATGCTGACTCTGCAGTGATAAAAATGAGATGAACCAGTGGGTAAAAAAATACATAGAGATATAATAACCGATCTGCTGCTTTTCTACTCATCTCTGGCTTCATGATGCTGAAAATCTCACTGGTTCAGCCTGGGGAAAGAAATCTTTCCATAATCCTACAAGAGTTTACAATCTACCATACAAATCAAAGTAATATGGTAATCAGCAGATAAGCACAATAACACATGTGGCGTTAAATGAAGTCTCTTATTCTCTCATGGGGAGGAAGAGACAGACTTATTTGTTCAATATACCATTATAAAATTATCTAGTTTTAGGAAGAAAAAAAAAACAACAGAGGGCACATTTTAAATTCTTATCTTTTGGGTTTTTTTTGTGAAACTTGTTGATGAATAATTTAGAACTGTGTCTTAGCTATTCTCCTCTCTCTATAAAAAAATGTAATCTGACTTAATTATATGTCATCACAGTAATAATAATAAAAGAAATCCACTCCGGGAATAAGTAGAGCATATAGTGTTTTATGAAAAGTCCAAAAGACATTATTTTAATTTATACAAAGTGGGTTTTAGCACTTGAAATGCTTTTATTCATAAAATTGTTTCCAAGCATTTCACAGGCCTCCTACCAGTAAGGGGAGTTGCACAGCAGATGAACGCAAAAGGTGGTGACAGCCTTGCTTAAAGGCTGACAGGCTGATCATGAGGATTTTATGCACTCATTCATGACGTTAAGGTTGTTAAGGAAAATTTAAGCACCAGAAACAGAGGAGATGGAAAACTTCTATTAACCCAAGGCAAATCTATTTAGTTGACCCCTATCAATGCCACATCAACAAATCCATGCTACACAATTAATTAAAAACAAAATTAGTGGCAGCTTTTGCTGTTGTTACTTCAGCCAAGTGGAGTAATGTGTAAGGACCATTTCAAATGAGATCACACCAAGACTATTTAAAGCTATCTCCTAAATCCAAATTCACATCCACATTTTCATCAGAAACAAAGTAGATTGGATACATACACGGTGACTCAGAGGTGTAAAGACATA
This sequence comes from Falco peregrinus, assembly GCF_023634155.1. Classification (NCBI taxonomy): domain Eukaryota; kingdom Metazoa; phylum Chordata; class Aves; order Falconiformes; family Falconidae; genus Falco; species Falco peregrinus. Next base: position 56,528,521 of record NC_073727.1, read on the forward strand.
AACAGTACAGCCAAGGGCAATAAACATTGCATCATGGAGAGAGGATAACGTTTTTATTTGGTTAAGGTACAGTAACACATATCACCAAACAGACATTCTGTTGCTAAACGATAATAGCCACAGTAGCTAAAACTAAATATTGTGTTACTAAGAGAGATGCGCAACTACAGAAAATGAAGCCAGCAGCTTTCCTACTCTATATGCATACCCTTTCTTATGTGAAAACTCCAGAGTGCCTCTCTAAAAAGGCATATGCAGAACAATTGGCATCACAGTCATGCTATCTATATGTCCAGGTCACACATGCCTAGGGAGTTTACTGCATTTCCTGATGGAGAACTGGGTCTCATAGTCAGGTAAGTAAGATGACCGTACTGTGGAAAAACAGAAGTTTAATAACCAAACAATAACCCAGCTCACTAACTGTAACTGCCTCTGTCTTCAGAAAGCTGAAACAAAACAGCCTTGTTTTCTATCACAGAACATCCACCTATTCTGAGATGCAATCTCTAAAATGCAGAAGATTAAAATTTAAGATATTGGTGCAGGAAAACCTGATTTACATATAACAGATACTCATTATTGCTTAGACTTCCCTAGAACTACCTTGATTTGTTTCTAAGAGAATCCACACAGGGGTGATTTAAAAAGACAAGTTGCTGGAAAACAGTGTTCAGAGTTAATTTTCCCTTGTTAGTCCTTTTATCCTGCGCGTTTATATCAGACATCAGTTGTTCAATGCAATTATTTTGCAATTATTGCAAAAGAGCCTGAATTTTGCTCAGCAATGTAAGTTACTTTAAGAAAGTTCATATGAACTAAGCTAAAAAGTGAAGCTCAGCTTTAAAAAAACAATGATTTGGGGCAATCAACTCAAAAACCCTTCAAATGCCTTCTGTTTAAGGAGGAAAAATGATCAGAAACTTCTGAAGGCCAAACAAGCCAGCCAGTGCAATGAGCATGCAACTGTGCGCGGCACCTCGCTAATCACTCCAGGGCAGATATTTAATGCTAGCCCTCTTTACTTAAGAGCTTTTTGAAGACCTTTAAACTGTGTCACTTACACGTGCCAGCCATGGCTTGCTCTCTTTCTTTTCCTCATTTCAGAGAAAAGATAGATTATCGCCATTCTTGTGTCATGGTTAAATAATTAATGTACTGGGCTCTCTATTCATGTCACAATTTCAGTAACAGACTTTGTGTTATTTCTCCTTCTAGCAATATAAGTAACTTGGAAGTATTATTGTAATATAGATTAAAAACTGGTTTCATCCAAGCTGAAATCCCTCTGCATAGTCTCTCCCAATCAATAATCCTTCTGGAGGTTTAGAAGCAGATTTCAGTTCAGATTATGGTTTTACAGAAAAACTCATGGAGGCTTTAATGATATTGAATCTAGTTCAAGCTACAATGAGAACCTGCCTTCATTAACGACAAAATTGATACATTGCAAACAATATTTAACATGTATATGAAGTCTGTTTATATACCATTTCCTTAGTGCTATCAGACTTCCACATATTCAGAGGGAATGGAGGAAACTGCAAAGCATAAGATACTTCAAGTTTTGGGTGGCTTGATTTTCTTTCTTCCTTTTTGGTTTAAGGCTCATGTAAAGTAGCTTTATGAAAAGTCAAAGGGCAGAATGAGTGTAACTAACTATGCTAATTGCATTGCAGGTTTCACTGCATATCACAAGGGAACAAAGCAAAGAGAAAAAGTGGTATAAAACAATGGGCCCAGGAAAAGAGACTGAAAAAAATTACCATGACAGTCTGAAAGAGCTGCTGTAGCAGAAGGAAATAATTCACTGAAAAGTTGATGCTGAAAAGAAACAGAAACGAGTGGGTTGAATTGATGGACGTCCTTTCTCCCTTTAGCAATGCAGAGTTCAGCTGAAGTAAATTGAGTGCAGACTGTAATGTCAGAGACATGAATAGAAAAATATCTCAAATGCAGAGTTGTCTTCTTTGGGTCCACAATCCTCTTTCTTTCTCCACTTTCAACTTTGATTCCCCATTTACTGTTTGATTGGGTTGGTGTTTTAATTGACATGCATGTGGAAGTGAGGCTAATAGGAAACCAAACTTTGTCTGAAGTATTTATAACATACAAGATTTCTGGTAAGAAGTAATATTTTCTGGCAGTATTTAGTCCTTTCTCTTTAACCCCATCCTACTGTTGGAGGTTGGCTGCCAGCAGACTGCTAGGTAGGTAGGATCTTGGGCATCTAATTTAGATACCTAAGCTTAAGCAACCAGAACTTCCTTTGTAAACCTCCAAAGGCACCTATTTTTCTCTAGACTGCTAAGATGTGAGTGAGCTCCTACACAGCCATGGGGGAAATCGCACAGCCAAGGCTAGCAGTGTGAGTGTTGGTTATGCATCGCTGGGTATGCTGGTATGTTTTACAGGAAAAGGCTGTACATTACCTGGTATGACGGTATGTTTTATGAGAAAAATCAGCATGCCAAAGAACCAGCAGTCACTTCACATGTTCTAAAACATGCAGCAACCTATATAAACTTTGTATTTGATTACATTATTTTTTCAAGATAAATCATTCAGTTCAAGAGATGATCAGGAAAAAGCCTGGTATTAGCTGCACAGTTCCAGTTTGCTACATAAGACAGTATGCAGAGATAGTTTAGCAAAAATGTGTGCACCTAGCATTTGTAGCATCTTCCTAGGCCTTTAGAAATTTCAGGGCACAAGGTAGGCCACCAAAAGCTCCTAAGGCCAAACATAAGGATCAGAAGTTCCTAAACTCTCTGCTAATAGGATCACTATTGTTAAAGAAGTTTTAAGGAATTAATGTGGTTGCTCAGATTCTCACAAGGAACTTACCAAGGCTCATTACTAGTTGATGGGAGATTAATGTTGCGGAAAAAGGAGAGACTTCATGGAATTTATTAGCTTGCATGAGACATCTCTGAGACAGAACGAGAATACAAAAGGGGTTAAAGACTGCTGCAAAGTCTCCTACTGAGATAACTTGTTATACAAAAGGGTAAGTGCTAAAAAGCTTTCAAGCACTGTCTCACCTGACAAGGTTGGGAAAGTACGTATTATCTGAAAGGCAGACCATACTTTTGAGAAGTAAGGAGGATGATTCTTTTTTGGCTTGCAAATGCCTACCTATCAGACAGGAGGAGATTTAAATGGGAGTGCTCATTTGTTCACTGCTGAGACAGACTTACTGGGAACAATTTTAACAGACAACAAAACAATAGTTAGAGTAGCATGGGTTGATCTTTTTTCCATTACAGAAGGCCTCACATCCTTGTATCTTGTCCTCCTCCCAAAATAATACATATTACAAAAATTCTGAAGATAATTCTTCTTCATCATCATCACCGGGAGTGGATGGATTCATGCTAGTTTTAAAATCAGCATACTTAATAAACTCTCCTTATTAAACCCATGGGATCAGAGCCTTTAGGATGTTAACTTTGACTTCAGAGCAGCAGCCCTCAGGAACTTCTGGGAACAAGGTTGTGGGCTTAGAATCCAGTGTTTGGAGCTTTATAATATACACGAACAACCAGTTTTCTGGGATAAAATTAACTATTTATGAAGCCACACACTATGTATGTAGGGTTTTCTGGTGTCATGTTTCAGTGCCAAGCTATGGAAACTTGCTGCTGTCTTAAACGCTTGGGTTACTCCAAGAAGGATGAAATAAAACACAGGAAATTTCAGAAGGTAGGGAAGCAGCCTGAGCACATGGGACAAGTCCAAAAGTGATGCACTGTGATGCTGGGTGCACAAATTGCCCTGGATGGCGTTATAACTGTCTCTTCTCTGTTTAGATAATAATATTTCAGGTGTTTCATCACAGGATGGTTGACGTTGGCAAGAAACTCTTGAGATCGTCTAGTGCATTGCTCCCCTCGAGCAGGACTGTCTACAGCAGCATCATATCCAGTTGGGTTTTGATTCTTTAAGGATGGAGACTCCATGAACTCTCTGCATAACCTGTTCCTGTGATTGACCACACTCAAAATTTAAACATAAAAAATATTAAAAAATCTTTTGTTCAGATGTAGTTTCATCTGTTTTAATTTGTGTCCATTTCCTCCTGTCATGTCACTGAGCATCAACTGAGAAGAGCCTGACTCCCTCTTCCTTATTCCCTCCCATCAGGTATTTACACACAATGATAAGATGCCTCTGAACCTTCTCTTCTACAGGCTGAACAGTCCCAGCTCTCTCAGCCTTTCCTCGTATGAAAGATATTCCAGTCCTATAACAATATTTTTGGCACTGTTCTGAACTCAGTGCAATATATTGATGTCTCTCTTCTACTGAGGAGCCCAGAACTGGACACAGTGCTTCAGCTGCTGCCTCATCAGTGCTAAGCAGAGATGAAGGATCCCCTTTCTAAACCTTTTGCTGTGAGGGTGCTTTGCTAGATCATAGTCACTTGCTGTCCACCAGGATGTCAAGGTTTCGCTCAGCAAGCTGCTTTCCAGCCAGTCAGCCTCCAGCAGGTACTGGAGCATGTGGTTAACCCTCCCAAGACGCAGGGCTTTGCATTACCCTGTGTTGAACTTTGTAAGGTTCTTCTCTGCCCATTTCTCCAGCCTGTCAAGGTCTCTCTGAAGGTGGCACAACCATCTGGTGTACCACCCAGTCCCCTCAGTTTTGATTATCTACAAACTTGCTAAGGGTACACTCCATCTGCCTGACTTTTTCCCGGTAAGGTTATGTGAGATGAGCTCCATCCTATGTATGCATGTGTTTACAGCATCCACCTTAATGTGACCCTGCACTTAATGCCAATATATAGCTTTTTATACTGTAAATTAATAAAATTTAAAGCATAAAACTATGTTCTGTAAATCTTCCTTACCCTTCAGAAAGTGGTGAAAGCCACCATCAGAGCAGAGGAGTGACAATCAAACATCAAGAGAAAGAAAGAAAGAGAAAATAATTAGGCTGGAAGAAAAAGATTATTCCTACAGAAAAGATAACTGAGGTCTTGTCTACAAGAAAGTCAAGAAATTGAAAACATTAAAAAAAAAGTACAAAGTAAAAATGGATTTGTTAAATCTCACAAACCATGTGTAGATACATTTGTTCAAAATTGAAGTGGTTAAATTTGACTTAGCTCAATTCATTTCTAGTATGTATTAAATTAAACAAAATTAAGGTCTTTACTTCTAACAAGGCTGTCTACACAGGCATTTAATGCAGCTGAAGTGTGAACTTTAACATTCAATTTGGATTGACTTTCCTCAATGTCCCAATGCAGAAGAGTCCTATTAGCTTCCACAGAGGCAAAAATTAAAATCAGACAACAGGCAATGGATGCTAGCCAGGTAATGGTAAAAAGTAATTAAAAGAAGACAAAGAATCTTTCCAGAAGGAATTATGAGAAGCCACAGATTCTAGCCAAGAGGTGATCAAAGCCATTACCAGTATACAGGAAAAGAGCCAGCAACAGATGAAGGGTAATCATAAAACAGATCAAATACTGTCAGTTAGGGACTGCCATTGCAGAAGATCTGGAGCACACGAAAAGACACAGAATACTGTTTTTAAATGCCCAGATGGAACTAACAAAAAGGAAGAGAAAAAAACAGCTAGACTATTACAGAGAGTCAAAGAAATGGAAAAATTTTTAAAAACCAGATTTTCTTAGCTCTAGAGAAAAATTAAGAGACATAGTTAATGAGCCTTTAGAGACACAGATGTGCCAAAATTGGAAGCTGGAAGACCAATTACCGCTTAGAAGGGAAAGGCACTTCAGTTACAAGTAATAATAACTATGGGGCCTTTAACCTTTATTTCAGGGCACAACGAAAAGACACTGGGGCTCATACTGTACCTGCTCAGGTAATGGAACTATTTAGCATGTGTATGGGAAACAGTGACTGACCACAGAGTGCTTGCTACTATTTCTAAAAAGTAATAGATTGTACAGAACTGAAAAATGAGCAAAATTTCTGGTTTAAATAGATGGAAAAAAAAAAAAGTGAATTCTTAGCCAAACTAATAATACAGCACCATAGGTATATGCTTTGACTTCTTCTAGAATGGTTCTCTGCACCTGTACAGGAAGACACATTACAAAAAATTAACAGCTTCTCCTGTTCTCCAGACGGGTCACAGTGACTGAAAAGTAAAGCAACAGCTCCACTGATGAGTTTTGCTATCAACTCACGCTGTCCCCTGTTGCAAACGGCCCAGGGAAAGATAAACTAGCTAGTTTATTTCTATGATGTTCATCACATCATGCTTCTGTATACTAAAGTCTTTTGAAAATGCTATTTTTTCAACCTCAGCAGCCAAATGGTACAACTCTTTTGTGGGATTATCCTTTGTCTAACTTTCCAGAGAGAAATACCTTTGGAAAAGAATAACCATCTGATACCTTTTTCTTCACAAATTTCAGAAGCCATAACACAGAGCCAAATCAAGCAGAGCCAAATGAGCCAAATCAAGCAGATAAACAGGTTTCCATAAAGCACCTGCCTCCCCCTTCTTACCTTACGTGCTCAGGTCCAAAGCAAGAGATGAACAGAGGCAACCTGCAGCTTGGAGGCTCCTTGGGAGCAGAGCAAGCTGTACACAAATCTCAGACTTCAGCGATGTGGCAGTGAAGCCTACACTGGTAAACTGGATCATGCAGAAGAGCAAATATGAAGAAAATGAACTTAAATGAATTCTCAGTGTTTGGGTTAGAATTACCCCAGAAGAGTGCAGAACAGACAGAATCTGAGAACAGCTTAATTTAGCCTCTCTGTCCAAGACAGAAATACACCAGTTTTGCCTATGTTCTCAGTTTAGCTGAAAGCTTGGTTTGCCATTTATGAGGCACAGGTTATTTGTAAGTATATTTTCTATACCCACCACTAAAGTGCCAGAAGAAATATAGTATGTAACCAAATTTATGCCAATACCTGCACTTAGAGCTCTCATCTGTTACATTCCTAAAATTTCACACTTCATAAGGTAGGAACTAAATCCAGTCATATGCAATGTATATTTGCCTAAATTAATTTACAGCAAAAAACTTATTTATTTCCTGCCCTTGGTATAATCTGATTGGCTTTTGTGACAGCTGTAAAAGGAAAGCTCCTAAGAGAGACAACCACCTCTGACAAAGAACATGCTAATGAAATCAGGCTTTCTAAAGGGAAGTGATTTTGACAGATTAGAAATTATAGCTTTGTATGGATACTACCCAAGTTGTCAGCCCCTCTTCCCACAGTAACAGCAGGCTCTGTTAAATTTGAGGAACACTCTGTCTGCTCATCATGTTACATAAAATCAACCTCTAGCCATATCTGGGTGATTTCCTACAGTGAAAGACTCAGAAACAGAAGGTAAAATTTCCCCATTTGGCATCTTAATCTTCTATTAATGATGCAACCTGTACTGTACCATCTGAAAAACATGAATCAACACTGAGCCCATCCTTCTACAAATAGAACTCTTTACCCTATAATGCGGTGATCTTTCTCTTTCTAATTGCTTCTTACAGATTTTTAAAAGGCACTTTAGTCCTTAAGTGTAAAATTTGCATTCAAACTACTGTACAAAGAAATACTAACAATGATTTTGAAGTAATTCCTTCTAACAAAGAGCACAGACTTCTGATCACACACCATCGGAGAAGATGGAAGTGTACATGGAGCATTTTTCTTATCTCATTAGCAGCCATTAGAAACCCACAGGGGGAACATAATGACCAGTGGAAAAAGGGCAGAGCAGACTTCAGTGAACAAAACAGATGTTTAGTGCATATAGATATTATCCAACACCAGCATCAGACTAGTGAGTTTGGCCATTTAGGGCATCTCCTAGGAAACCATCAGATAACATTAAAAGATATTGACTAACATAAAAAGAGCTGCAGGGGAAATGGTGTATATTTGATAGAAATGGGATGTGCTTCTAAAAGCTGCAGTTCTAATTTCTGCTGAGGAAAAAATTGGATCTATTTTTCTAGATGCATATTGTGGGTTTGGTTAAAAGGCTTTAAATTTGCTGTACATTTCTGTACATTGACATTGCAGTCTTTAACTAAGCAGCATATAAAATGCAGTGCAAAAGCACATCGCAAAGCGAAAGAATATAAAAAATATCTTTTAAATATGTTACAATTTGCACAACACATAACATTGTTTTGTTGTTCTTGTTATTTTCTTTTCCCTGCCAGTTCTTTCTGGCTGGAATTTTCCACATAGTCTGAGAGTTATAAAACTGGCAAAGGTGTTGGGCTCTTCATTTACTTTATGGTCCTTTGAGGAAACCTTCTTCTTCACAATACGCCAGAAAACACTTTAATTGACTGTGACCAACTGGTAGCATGTCCACCACACCATGTATTCTTGCTCACAACACTTTACCTCTGTGTTTTGTCCAGGAAGAGAAGGCATTTGATTCACTGACATATTTTCTTTTCCTCTATCCGATTTTGCATCTGATCAACAATGTTTATTGCCTGATAGTTTCTTTTTTAGAGTGTTAAGGACACCTTTTCCACTGTCATTACCGTTTTGCCCTCCTTGCAGTCAGCAAGCAGAAAGGTTAGCTCCAGATTTGGCTAATGAGAACTTTGCTGATCTGTTCAAGTTGGCTGATACGCCTTTTGGGCGTGACCAATCAGAGCATAAAGTGTCAGGAGATTTGTTGTCTCTCGCCAGCCCTGGCAAATTACTTCCCCCAGTCTACCAAACCATCAATTCTCTGCCCAGTTCTCTGTATCCGTGGTAAGGGATAGCAGCACGTGCTCACCTCTAGATAGATCACAGACTGTTCATGCATGTTGTGTTCCTTCTTCAGTCTGGTACATTCATTTAATGTGTTCAGGTCAAGTTGTATCATCAGACAGCGGAATTCATAGAATTACGGTAAGGCCATAATTTAAATGCAGGGATAGAGTGTGAAGAAGGGAAACACTTCATGTACACTAGTACTTCATTTTTTATTAAATGAAAATATTAAATATATGCAGTTCTCTACAGTACAGCTGCACTGGATTAATAATGGCAGTTTTAAAGGCAACCAACCCAGCCCCTGCATGCCATGGAGTTAAGCTTTGTAGAGAGTTGGGGAGAACTGAGGAACAGATCATGTATCCATTGCTGGAAAGACTTACCCTCTTAATCCTATAAACTATATGGCTTCCCCAGCTTTCCCTAGCTCTTTTGTAATACTCCCATATATATCCCATGTTTTCCTAGGATACTGTGCGTATCAGTGTTCAGAGTAGCAGCACAGTACCAACCCACTGCTTAGGTGTCCCTGTTTTGGGAGGTGATTGTCTTCTGGCTAACTCAAGGATCAGAGATTTATGAAAGGACAAAGGTCTGCTGCTTTCTAATTTGACCCAAGAGACTCTTGGGTCTTGTCTATTATACAATAGACAACCTATCAAAAACCCCTCTCTGAAATATAAACCTAGCTGAACTTCTTCTGATGTTTGCATTTTATTTTCCAGATGGAGCAATGCCAAATAAAAGCTGCATAGACACTTAAGCTCAATCATTTACAGAACTGCAAAGGGCTTGATTGGTCAGCTTAGATGTCAGCAAATTTGTAATATGTTTGAGCACCAAAGGAGCAGAGCAGGTTGGAAATGCAAAATAGAAGAAAATATTGTGTATTCTGATTGTGTCCTTCACACAAAATTACAAGCATTTTCAACAAGAAAGTAATTCACTTCATCCAATAGACTGCCTGCAAGTTCAGGACCATAAAACTGAAGAGCATCTTTAACTGACAATTTAAGCTCAAATCATTTTTGACTGGCAAGGTGTGGTATCATCCAGAAGATTTGATGCTATAGTAGTAGCTTCAAATTACGGGGTTATAGTGTGTCTACTCAACATGCAGCTCTTATCAGGGGAGATAAGGGGAGGGATAGGAAAGAAATGGATAGCAATAAATGCTTTCTGTAAGCTCTACAGTTAATTAAGGATAAGAATTTGTATACATATTTATACTTGAGTAGAACTCGGAATAAAAATTAAAATGGAAGACTTTGACTGACACTTAGTACATATTGTAATTCTCCTTTCAGCACCATTTTCCTATTCAATCCTCTGTATGATTTTTTAAGAGACGTCTGGGGAAAAAAATGCATCTTCCTGTCAGAAAAGGAAATTTGAAACAATGCTGTTCTCTGAAAATGGTGGGTTACTGAAATTACATGTTTGTGTTAAGCCAACCCATTCCACCCCCTACCCAAAAACAATGCAAGGCAGGTTGTTGTGTCAGCAGTTGTCAGTCTTTGTTAGTAAGTGTCAGGGCTGAGATAACCACTAATGTCCTTCTCCAGCTGATGAGTATAAAGGGCATTAAAAGCAGAAACTAAAACTCAGTATTTTGGAAATATAAAACTAAAACTCTTTCCTAGGTTTTCCATGAGCAGTAGAACTGTCAGCACATTTTGTAATGGGCTTCTCGCCCAAAATAGCTAAATAATAGTCCAATAACTGTAACCTAAAAATCCACCCAATTGTAAGAGTTCATTAAATATTACAATAAATCAAGTAAAAAGAACTACATTGAAAAATCGCAAGTAGTTTAAACAGAAACGGTCCACTAATACTAGAATATACATCTAACAAGTCAGAAACATGTGAGATTAGAAATCCCTGAAGCAGAATGGATGGGTTAAAAATTAGACCTAAGCAGTAATCAGACCCTGGTTAGTCCACCCAGAAACTACCTTTCAACATTTTCAAGAAGAGGCTTTATGAACTAAAATAATTGAACATATGGCCTCTAAAATTACTGCTTCACATCACAAAACCTGTTCTTAACTGATAACCTTTATTCACTGGGACAGTCATACCAACACAAATACACCCAATGATCCCCACTGGATCAGCAGGAATGCCAGAATGATACAAACAGGAATCCATTTTGTCTTACTTCCTGAAAGCATCGATACTGGCTTTCCCCCAGTTACTATCAGAATGATTTTTTCACTTCTCCAAACAATGTGTCTCTCCTGTCAGAAAGAAGGGAAGTTTCACAGTGACTATCTCAAGATTCAGCATGAGAACTATCTGCCCCTTCTCATTGAGTATCTTCTTAAAAGGGACACATATACACACTGATTAATTAGCTCAATGCTTTCATAATACCACAAGTGGTTTTTGCTTAATTTTCTTCCTTTGTGCATTTTTAATTATGTATTTTCTATTTTAGAATGTGCATTTCTTTTCTCTAGTATTAATTTTCTTGTGTCTGTGCAAGATATGGTGGTTGAAGGACTCTATACTATAAATCCCTAATCAGGTTTAATAGCTTAATGCTTCACCGTAACAAGGTTGTGTTAAAGCAATTGACCCTGCAGATCACCTGATTCCATGGAAATTAGAAGAGCAGTTCTTCATTCCTTCCCCCTCCCATGTGTCTCACCTAAGTATAGCCACCTCAGAAGTAGGCATCTATTCTGGACAGTTGGATCCTCTTTACAGTGAACAGCAAGAAATAGGCACAATTTATCTTACAATACTTATCTCAGGATAGGGTCGATTGACCTCTGCACTACCTACATCTCTCCATTGACTTTACAGGAAGCTTAAACGAATTCATTTAGAGAAGACATCTAACTTTCAGATGGATGATGTTAATCGAGGTGAATCCTTGCTGGATGTCAATATATGACTGCTACAATGCTGTCTGTCTTATCCGAAATGCCACCTCCACCTCCATTGTCATAGATGACTCTCACTGTAAAGTGCAGATCAAAAGATACAGCAGATTGGGATGAGTTTCCTTTGTAATGTGGATTTGCCTGAGAGATATACTGTGCTTATTGTATCTATACAAGTAGCATTAAAGATACACTTGTGCGCTAGTAACAGGAGTTTTAACCCAGAATGTTTCCTAAAAAATACATCTATTCGCTGTTCAGCATCATCCTCACCATGTTCCAGAGCTTGGCATTTTTATTGTATTAGTGTTTATATTTTATCCACGATATTTCTTCTCGTAAACAAACCACCAGCCAAATGCTTCCTGGCTGATTGCACCAGAGCTTGACTATGTCTGGCTTTCAATCACAGTTTCACCATCTCTCTGAAAACATCCTTGGTCTTCTGGGTAACACAAGCCCTGTGGCAGGCTAACCTATTCAGAGAAAAGGTCGAGTAACTGCCGAAGCAAAGCACGAAGAAAGCAAAACCCGCTGCACAGCTGAGAGCTGTGAAGTTGCCAGGAGGCTGGGGAGCTCATGCAAAGAAACTCCCTGCCTTCCACGCTACGCTGTGCTTAAGTCTCAGGATTTTTAAACCTTCAGCTTTCCAGACACTCTCCTCAGTTTAAACAGCAAACGGGAATCAATTTAACTGTCAGCAGGAGAGAGCAGTCAATATGTGAGACAAATGGGGATTCGGTTTGGGGCCTGGGGGTGGGAGCCAGTTGCTTGAGACAGCTTCAGAAGACAACTGCATAAATAATGCCAGGCTTTCTTCCCCTGCCACACTGCTGGGTTTCCCAAGGACGTGATCAAGGCAAGTTTGACAGCAACCACAAGGCTGGACCTACCTACGGTTTGCCAGGATGTGAAAAAATGAGAGACATAACACTCATGAACACCTGAAGAGGGCAACCCTGCCATGGGTAGGAAGTCACAGTGATCTTTCCCACAGCCGACGAATGCCAAGGGAAAATCCTGCTCTGCTCGCAGCAGCCTGGGCTCCGAGAACCAGCTCTGGTTGCTGCAGATCCCTTCAGCTCCAGCAAGACCTTAGCAATGGCCAAGCCCTGGCAGTAGAACCGGGATAAAGAAACTGTCATAAAGCCAACACTTTATCCTCTGACACCATAAAGTTGTAAGTTATACGGCAATTTCACGGTGGGTAATAGTAATATGCACAAGGTAAAAACTTTAAGTCATTAGCAGTATAATTTATTAGCTAAGTTGTGCCAATGCCTATCAATCAGACTTTAAGGCTGCTTCCAGAAAGGTTTTTGATCTTCCTCATATTGCTTTGCTTTTCTTTTTCCATGGCAGCATTAGCAGGCGACAGTTACATTATATATCTACTCAGTGCTCTGGTGAGAGACCATTATGTTCACAGATCATTACTGACATCCTGACATTTGTCATCTCCTTTCATAGCAGTTAAGTCTTGCTTTATCTGTAAATGTCACCACGTCATTTATTCATGAAAAGGGGTCACATTCCCAAAATAGTACACTTCGCTTTTAAAAGGGAAGTTTTTTCTTTATTCACTGTGGTAATCCTTGGACAAACTTCACTGCTGCTAAGTACTGACTTTTTTCCCCATGCAGTTGTTTACATCTCCACATACAGATTTCAGGTTTGTTTTTTTGAAAATAAAACCCTAACAGGAAGGCAAATGATGTGGATGAGAAAAGTAGGTGTTTATTTTTTCAGGTTCCTACATTTAATTCACATGGATTTATTAGCACAGAATTTACTTTTGCAAAGTATAATTTTAATTTGACATCGTATTGGCTGAAAACCCACTGGCTGAATATTTTTACTAAGGCTTTGGCATGTAGTTCTCAGCTGGACTGTTATTTCAACCTCACAAAAACCTAGTTTAAATAATACTTGATAATAATACTTTCTCCTTTTCATATTCAAAGGTCTTGAAAGTTAAATTAATAAAAGTCTAGGCCCACCCTGTGAGTTATATGGACATTCTTGTCCAAGAAGTAGAGAAAAGAAATAGAAGCTGAGGGAAGCTGGATACATAAAGGACTCTGACTGTGTTCTTGGAAGAAGAGAATCAATCCCACGTGCAGAGTCTGAATTTAGGAGAGGAAAGGATCCCTCCTATGCTGTTTGTGCACCAAGATACATCCTCCCTGCAATAGGATTGCCTTTATCAGCTACCCTTGTATCATGCCTCCCTTTTGTACCTGCTCATACACCAGCATCTTAGTGGATGTCTTGAGCCGGTTGTGTTTTCTTGATATGTACAGACTTCCTTTTCAATTCCCTTGCACCCATCTTAACAGCCAGGTATGTCACGTGGAGCTCCATCTTTCTCAGGTTATCATTGTACCACTAACATTATTTCTGGAGGAAAATAGGCTGTGGACAAATTTTAAGGCCATATTCTGAAGTAGCATGAATTATCTTAACATTTGGAATCCATATGTGTATTTATATATATATGTACATGTTTTTATATGTATATACATATAGCTGATCTAGTGATCTGCTATCTTGAGGTTTTCTACAGAGATAAAAAAGTAGCAGCTCACTTCTCTACAGTGATTTCCAAATCATTTTACAAGCCGTATGAAGTATATGCAACAATTACTTTTCACACCACTCACAGCAGCTGCTTTATGAGCTCAGCAATGCTACACAATAGCTGAAGGTAGAAAACATAAAAACTGAGGCCTGAGTTTACAGGGGGCTAAAAGGGCTGCAGCTCCTCCATTAACGTTGCCCCCTGAAGCATATAATCAACAGCTGGATCCATTTCTGAAGCTGTCACTTCTCTTTGTAAACAAAGACAGTAATTTAAGTATACTGAACAGTATCACAGAACACAGACTAATTCAGGTTGTAAGGGACCTCTGGAGGTCATCTTTGCTGAAGATCAGGTTGCAAGGCTTGTCCAGTTGGGCTTTAAATATTTCTAGAGAGCATCAACAACCTCTTTTCCAGTCTTCAGCAACACCCGTGGTCAAAAAATAAAATAAAATAAAATTGTCATATCTAATCTGAATATCCTGCGTTCCAGCTTTTGACCTTTGCTTCTCATCCTATCACCATGAACTTCTCAGGATACCTCAGAGCCTTCTCCTCTCCAAACTGAACATACCCATATCCCTTAGATATTCCTCCCTTGGAGGATACACATTGTGCTCCAGCCTCCTGATCAACAGTGTCCTCCACAGGACTCGTTCTGATTTGTCCATGTCCTTCCTTTATTGAGGTGCTCCAAAGAGCACAGGTGTGGGTGCTGTCTTATTTGCCATCTCACATGTGCCAAATCAAGAGGGAGAATTGTATCTCTCACTGCTAGACATCACTGCTGAGGTGAAATCCTGGTCCTCCAGGTGTCACTGGCAAAAAGTGCTGCACATTTCATCCAACAAGTGATTCAGGTTGCCATAGTTTCTGCTTCAAGTTTTCAGTGTCTCTTTTCCTGCCAAGTTTCCTAACTCTTTTTTTTTTCTCCCCAGCATGTCTTTACAACTTCCAGTTATGTGATTTTTGAGACCAGCTGGAACATAAATGCTCGGAGCTGAAGAATAAATAAAATGGTTGCTTTCAAAAAGTTAACAGAGTAAATTCTCCTCTGTGCCAGCTATCTGCTGAAGTCATGGTCATTACATCTACTTAAACCAGCTGAGAATTTCATCAAGTATTTGACCACAGCTTCCGATCGCACCAGGTGTGGGACCAGAATTCCTGGGGAAATCTGCAGTATTCCAATTATGCTGAGTACTCAGTTTAGACACACACTTACTTTTTAACAGTATTGACTATATTGTATTTTCCCAACAATAACAACCTCTCTCCCCTACTAATAATTGGCTGCTGAAATTTGTCTCTATAGTACTTTTTGCCAAACCAACAAAGGAGGTCACAGACTAAATCTTTATTTGTAACTATGATATTTGAGAGACTTCAGTATCAATATAAGAAGGGAAAAAAATACTGTAATTGCACGGATGTTTATAGGATTTATTGAAAATATAATATGTCCATAAAAGTTCCTGAAAATAGCTTTACTGAATGTTCTAAAACAACTTCTACTTAATGCAGGGCTAGGCTTCAGGGAAAACTTTTTTCCTTCAGGATCTCTTCTGATTATATTGTGCAAGACAATAGATTTATTCTAAAGAAACACATATAACTTTTTTCTCTTGAGATGAAGGGTAATATATTGTTTAAAGATTTTTCTACAATAAGGCAGAGTAAGTAATGATAATCAAAAGGAGATGGACTATGGCTCTGAAAGCTTTTTTTGCTGTGGGTGTACTTTGCCATGTGAAAAACATAATGGATATAATCCTGGTTTCACGCAAGCCAATGGGAGGTTTGTCACAGGCTTGAGTGATGTCAGGAACTGACACCATTTCTCAGGCTGACAGTAGTTTTGCCATATACCATGCAGTATTCTTGGTGCAAACAAAAAGATCCTAAAATCAACTTCGCTTATTCTACAGAAAGCCATATTTTTTTCTCTTTCTTTGCTTTCATCAGCTGGATTTTTTTTTTGTAGCTTTGCTAAATATACTGGAAATTCATACATGTAGGAAATGTTTTTGAAGCATGTAACTAATATCTCTTTCTATGTGTGCATGTGCTTGCACACACGTAGGTACGCATGTGTGTATACAGAATCTTTTATCAAACATTAAAATGAAATTGTGGATATTAAAAGAGTTCTGTTTTCTCTACTCACCATGAAGCCTATTTACTCTGATAACTACAGCAAACTCTATTGACCTCTGGAGGCTTGCACTTACATTATGTATTGCCTGTTAAAACAATTGGGAAAACAACTCCTCACTTAAGCAAAAGCTACACTGGTTCTGTGAGATTTCATTCCTGGCTCCTTAAAATGAATTTTGATACCAAATGTTGACAAGCTAAGCACTACAGTTCTTATTGCCAGATTAAACTAGTAAAAATGATCACCTTTCCTCCCCTAAACAGTCTCCTTTCTTTAAAAAATGCTTTCATTTTCTCTCAGCACCTTTAATCCCTATTCCTTTCAGAAATATCCTTCTTTATCTACTCATGCAATTAAAAATCATTGGCTTCAAACATACACCTGTTCTCCCAGTGTTACTCCTAGCTTACAGTGTGTTTGTATTACTAGTTTCATCTACCCATTGATCCGTTGTTTGACCAAGCACCTCTCCAGTTTATGGTCTCAAAATGTTTGTTTAAATGAAATGCTGACGAGTTGCATTGCCACTTGTTGAACAGCAGTGCCTATCATGTACAAAAATTGAATCACAATAAGGGATGCTGGAGCAGGGATAACCCACTTTTTTGCTGACATTTAGCTTATAGCTATGGCTCACATTTCATGCAGAGACATCGCTCACAGTGAAACTGAGTGAGTATTAAGTGACAAATGGTGGAAAGACTACCTTTTAAATTCAAGGATTGGTGGACATTTTTATGCCTTGGTTCACAATGATGCCTACACATGCCACCAGTACTCTGGACACCATGGGTTACAGACTGGAGCGCTAGAGGTGACTGCATAGAAAGCAAGGGTAATACGTCAAAAGACATGACTAATGATGGATGGTCTCCTGCCACACGGCCGGCATTTAACAGAGGGTCTACACAGTGAGGCTTAGCACAGTCCCAGCTTCAAATCACGTGCCCGGAGACAGGTAAGGAAGTGCCAGCATTACCCGAAACCTTCAGATAGCATTATGGACACTGAGAAGGAGAGTTAGCTCCCCCGCCACTCCCACAACTGGGAGAGTTATCAAGCACAGAGATGTCAGAGCCAATCCACATGGTCTGTCAGCAAGGAAGGTATCTCAGAGCTGCCACTTGGCATTTCTGTGAGACTCAGATGCAGAACCTGAGCACATTTTTGAGCACAGAGCTGTAGCTCTTCCTCTGTTTAGCCAGTCATTAAAGGATTTGGTCTTCAACCACAAAAGCTAGGAATTAGGCTACCCCTAGCCTGTGAGGGGATAGCAAGCAGACAGCTTCCATGTTCCAAGCATATCCAGAGAGCTGGCGAGAAGTCTGCCTGCAAGACCTAAGTCATATACATAAAACCAAAAGGAAAGAAGCGAAGACTTACATCCCACTCTCTAGGACTTACAAGTCAGGAGGAAGAAAATCCTATGATCTGTCTTCTCCATAGACTATCCAGCTGTCTTTCATTGTGAAAAATTAATTAATTCCGTGTACTTTTATTGTCATGCCCTTACATTGCTGCACAAGTTTTCGTAAACTCAATACAATCGTTTAGAGTTCACTCAACAAACTGGCCTCTAGAGAGACACTAGGTGTATGATAGTTGTTTCCTAATTACTCAGGAGAGAGATTTCCTAAGCAGCAAGCACAGTAAATATGTGATCCTGCTAGGCATTCCCAGTGGTAGAACTTTGGGCGTGTAAGGCAAGGTTTTCCCTAAAAACTTGTAACAGCTGGAACAAATCCAATGATGAGCAGCCTTGGAGAGGTTTTCCTGAATTCTGCAGAATTTAGGCTTCATCAATTTGCTTGAGTGACACAGTTGTTTTTTAAGTGTTTTGCTGACTTCCTCACTGTACCATAGACAGGAATAATTTTGGTCCACTATTGCTGCCAGTGGAACAAATGGTGGCAGCACTACTGGTTTACAGAAGATGTGAATTTCTGAAATGCTTCAGAAACAGTTCAATTTTCCCCAGCAGAAATGTGTTCCAGACAAAAGCCAACATTCAGTGAAACTCAATTTCCTTTTCCCTTCCATGCAGAATATACAGTAGCATCAAAGGGACCCATTCATGCTCATGGAGGAAAAAAAATGTATCTGTATATTAGGGAACCAGGTGGAGAAAAGCCAGCCTTTATATAAATGTAACATCTGTGGCTCACTCTCCCAGCTGCAGAGAGTGCGCGTATGCTGAGGACATTTGACCAGACATGTAGAGAGCTAAAAGCACGAACAGCAAGCCTGTGTAGTATTGTATTAGAAGTTTCTGTCTCAGCACAATACATTCAAGTAAAGACAAGACATCCCAAAATACATTTAATGTATTAAAAAGAGTTATTATGTAGGTAGGCTTATAAGGTAAGTTTTATTCCACCTTCTGAGATGTGTTATGGGTCTTTATGCTAAATTTTGAATAGGAGGAATTTGATGTGGGATGAAAGATTTGAATAGTCCTAAGAATAGCAGAGGGGATTATTGGGTAATTTGCTTTACCATCTCTTTTACAACCCTATTTCTTAAACATCCCCCACCTGTGCTCCTACCACGCCATGAAAAGCTGGCTGACATTTTCCACAGTGCTTTATAAATGTGGCAGAGTAAGAAAAGAACAGAACAGATCTGCAATTATAACCTACTGTATTTCAAGACACTTTAACACAGGTAACTGCATGCCATAACTTACTGAATCCTAAATAAATCCCTTTTCTGATCCTCTGAGGATTACTGAAAATCCAAATAAACCATCTGGCTATTACACATTCATTTGCCTAGCAAGCATTTTGGATGCCCTCCCATTAATATGTCATTTGAAAGAATATTTAGTTCAGTGGGAGATGAAGCATCACCACACAGGTCATGCCTAAATCAACAGAACAACGTGTCTCTTTCATAGCCAATCTACATATAATTGATTTTCAGCATCCATATTCAGTGAAGAAAACTCTTTCTTTGAGAGATTCAAGCACCACATTTCACAGCTTTCTACACACAGCTTTGGGTAAGGTCCATCTTCCACTGCTAAGGCATCAGTGAAAAATTATATCTTGCAGCATTTCCAGGTAATGTTCTGCCTATTGCAGCTGGACAAAAAGTCATAAAACAAAGTTGGACAAATGATAAATGAATTTATTAAAACCTGCTTTCAAGCTCCTCTTTTCAAATTACTTACACCAACTGTCACCCACACAGCACCATGTTCAGTGTTAGTGAGACGTGTTAAGCAGACTCGGTTTGCTCTTCTTCCTCTGCACATTCTTGGTTTTGGGAACAAAGAAATTCCCACATAAGTTGAACATATGAACAGATATTTAACATTATCACCAGTCTGAGGTAATTTCCATAACAGCAAACTGCCATATGATACTAGCCTAAGCCATGGTACTAGAGCTGAAACACACATTACACAGTGTGTAATCTGGATTCCAGTCTGATTATAAATCTTAGCATGTAGCTACCTCATTCCTAACAGGCGTCTCACCAATTTGGTACAAACACCCCCAAAACTGCGAAGTAGCTGAAATAGACGGGGTAGAAATTTGTGAGCTTTGGGCTTTCTAAGTTCACCCACAGATGATGATGCAGACACATATACAGATCCTTGGCAACAGCCCTGTTGTGAAATATTCCCTCCAAGAGAGAAAAGTTGCATAGCCATGATACTGCACCACTCTTTGGAAGAGGGGGCTCCTGGATAATGCGAACTGTGGGGAGGAATCACGAGAGCAATTTTCCCTCACCATTCTGCTAAACCCACTTTTGAATCTGCTCCAGCTGCTATGCATGTCAGTGCAAATCCTGTTCTTTCAGCAACAACAGGATTATGTGAAAAGTGCTTTTCCTCCAAAGACCAAATATTCTTGAACAGTTTTGTTGTTGTTCAATTTCTATTCTTATTATATTCACTTCAGCATAAGAAGTGCATGGATGAGTCTGAGGGGTAAAACAGAAGGCAGGCACAAATGTCAGAATTCTTGAGCCATGGGAGATGAAAATCACAGAAATGTAATCTTAGCTGCAAATTACCGAGACAAAAAGAAACAAAAAATGTTCATTTGAACTTATCTTGTTATCCAACATTACGATAAAGCAGTGACAGTCAGTACAGATTATTTTTATTTTAATTCTTGGGAGATAATTATTATTTTACCTGAATAATCTATAAGTCATTTGAAAGGAGCACGGGCAGAAGGAAGCAAGCTTTACACTGTAAAATGCATTGCTATCAATGAATATATAATTTGTGCTTCAAGCCCACAGATAGTAAAAATACCAGTAAAACTCCAGAAACACACACACACATACCCAGCCCAAAATTAATTTGGGGTAAATAATGAATTGTCAACTCAAAGACTATAGAAAATATTAGGGATATGCTTTTTCTACAAATGATGCTCAAGAGGGAAGAGGAAATGGGAGAAAAAAAGAACTGCTATGCAATGTAAGATGGGTCTTCTCATGGGTACCATTAATGGAACAGCAAGAGGAACACTGAAATATATTGCTCACTTCAATATCCATTCCTCTTGCCCTCTCTTCTTCCTTTATTTTTCTAGACACATTCATCAAGGAGAAACAGGTTCATGTTACAACCATTTACCTACCCACCAACCTAAATACACTAAATAAAAATAAAATAAAACTATATTATGGAACAGGATGAAGTAACTGCACTCAAACTCTAACTTATCTTTTGAATAGCATTTCGGTTGATAAAAAAACCATAAAATATCTACTTTAAAAGTCCTCTTTCCCCGCAAAAACATGTAGCTGTGAAACACTGGCTAAAACATGTGTCTTGAGGAAAGAGTCCTCTAAGGACCGTTTCTAAACACCTTTAATCTTGGAGGCTGAAGCCACTGTCTCACTGTTTCCTGGTAATACGTATTTAAGAACCTAGCAGATCCCAGTTTTACAGCCATTCTTGTGCAGAATGATCGTCAGGCGGACAATGGGGGAAGATGCAGTAGATTTCACCATGCTTCCTAGAGAGCTGACTCACACCATGTGGCACACATAGGCAAGTGCCTTGTGACATCTGGGTTGGTACATCCAGACCCAAGTCCTGGGTTATGTATCCTGGACAGGAACTGAGCATCTGAAAAACTTTGGGATTTGCCAGTCTGCTCAGCTCTCTAACAAAATACCTAATGCCATTTAAATTAAAAAAAAAAGAAAAGTTTGAACACAAGAAGACTCTGTAACCAAAACACAACTGCAGCACTGAAAAAGTCAGGTTATAAAAATTACAGGATTGATTAAAAAAAAAATTACATAGATTAAAATGTATTTGTCTCTCTCCCTTGCACTCTTTGTCTCTCCTCCTCTCTTTGCCTCTTCAGCACTCTCCTAAATACATACAAACACTCTAGCTTGAAGGTTCATTTTTCTGAAAATTTTGTTCACTAGATGTATTTCCCTTTTTTTTTTTTTTTTTTTTTTAGAAAATATACCTCATCAAACTCCCTGGTACTAGGACCTTAATATTAAAATAATTTAATATATTTCATAATAGTAAAGAAAGCCTAAGAGCTGGCAACTTTACAGGGAAGGAACTTTAAAACCACATTTTTTTCTTTCCATCTTTTCAAGATGTTCATGCATTTCCCTCTTCCCGACTAGTCCTTTTCACCCTGCTCAGAAGTTTCCCTAAGCTGCAGGCTGACCCCACCATGTCAGGAGCACACGCTGCACTGCACCCTTTGTTGTTGCTTTCTCTTCCTTGCATCAAGGAAATCGTTGTTGTTCTTTGATCCTTCTCTCAGCTGCATGACTTTTAGTTCCATCTGTTCGGTCTGCCATTTATAAAATAACGTTTTTTCCCAGTTCCTGCCAAATAGCCTTATTTTGATATTTCCCTTCTTTATGCTGAATGCCTAGGCATACGTCTTTCATAACTGCAGGGTATGTTTGGTTCTCCAGGTTGTAATTGAAGGCCTAGCTCCAGACCGGAGGGTGAAAACTTAGGTTGTTGAGGGCAATTTATCTGCGTGAGTCCCATTAATGTGAATAGAAGGCAGGTGGCTGAATCCCAATACAGCTCACAAAAAATGTATATAACTGACTCTCCATTCCTCAAAAAATACTGCACTGGATGTATTATTAATTGTATAGTCCAATTTACAGGGACTGAAATACAGAGTTGTTTAATTTTGGAGGTTGTTTTATGTGCGTTTAAAATTAAAAGGACAATTTGCTGGAGATTAAATAAAAACACGACATCAAACCAATAGCAATACATCAAAAAAATAAATGTACCTAGACAGCTTTAATATTCTTTTATACTTAAAAGTAAGAACTTCAATATTCGTACTGGTCAGGTTTTTTCTGAACATTGACAAATTCTTCTTGCTATGGTAGGAATTCCCATGCTGAAGATTACCAAGGACAAAACCATGCAAGAACGTCTTTTTTTTATTTACTGTGGCCAACCAGGGAAGTTTCAAAAATAAAAAATAGGCCTTGCACTTCTGAGGTAGTTGGTTTTTATTGTCATTAATTATTGACTTGTCTATTTGCCATTTATGCATTGCCCTACCTTTCACTTTTGCCTTTATTTGTATCTGTATTTTATCTCTTCAATTTTTCATTAGCTTACATCAAGTTTTTCTCCTCTATTTTGCATTCCAAGAACCGTCTCCCTATTCAAGATCATTAAGCTGTATGATCCTTTCTTAATCCAATCGCTACATGGAGACACAGTACCAGAAGGAGTCTATTGACCACCAGGGGATGCAACAGGTTGTAAAATGACCTTTCGGTCACACCATGTAGCACAATGAGAACAAGGCCACTTAAATTGGAAAGGAGAAGCCACAGAGAAGAGCAGAATGAATAAGTAACTCATGAGTACCAATATATATGTGGAGTTTATTTCACTATGCAAGTGGCAAGCTTTCAAGTGCCATGACTAGCAACAAAATATATTTCTCTGTATCCAAATTAATAATTACCTCCTATTAAATAATGATAAGGAATATGCTACATGGTCTCTGTATCTGGCTGAAAAAATAGGTTTTGCCATTCCAGTGTGGCATATGGCTTCTGATGATTGTACTTTCACCCGAACTCTTCATATTTTCTATTTTAATTTTTTGTGATGCTAAGCAAAACCACTGAGTTACTCACCACAAGTGGTGACCGACACTCCATCTGCAATGTAAATGTATGGGGATATCTATGAAAAAGAGCTTTTTCACAGCTTCACGAGCAAGCTAAGAAGCAACTGAACAACTGGAGACATACATTAACAGAAGGCATGGGCAGCAGCCAGGACAGCATCTCCAGGCACTCCATATGTGGACTCTGTTGCCTACAGCAAAAAAAGCTTTTGAAGCCAGGAGTGGTAGGAAAGCTGACAGAATGAATTAAAAAGTGGCGGTGGGGAGCCAAATACTGCTGTAACAAAGGTAACAGGGAACTCCCTGAACTCTGGGCAGGACAGGCAGTAAGAAGGTTGCCAGTGACAGAGAAAAGCAGCCGAGGACAGGGATCGGTATACAAAAGGTGCTTTCAAGGTCAGACAAGGCAGAAGTAAAGGACAACTGTAATTGCCACAACTGCCATTTCCAGAAAGCCATGAAGGAACAGCTTCCCTTGCCGGATGATGGAAATACAAATTCCTGCATGGAAGTAGGTCTGGAACAGAAGACAGCCATGAACGTATGGGGATGATTTACTGGAAACATTCAGGAGCTGTCAAAGAACTGCCAGAGAATACGTCAGAAGAGAAATCTCTGGAGAGTGAATGACAAGTGGAAATGAGGCTCCAACTGGACAAAAGGCAAGCGTGCTAAATTTGCCTAGAAACTCCTGAAACCCCATAGTTAGGTAACATTACTCATTTTCCAATAAAGGAATATAAATGTTCTGAGCATACTCCAGATTCATATTAACAACTGATGTAAGAGGTGTCAACGCGTGACAGCCATGAACCCTTATAAAAAATTCCAGCAGCGTATAAGCAGCAAAATCGCTTGTAGTGCACCAGAAATGGCTTCCTGTGTGTAGTTTTTCTATACGTCATTCTTAACACCACTATTTTCTCATGTTTTATTATTTACCCTGTGAAGTGCAAATTTCTTGTTCTGTTCTGAAAGTCTTGTCACACATGTACAGACACTGTAAGATAAAGTGATAGCTTTCTACACAGTTCTATTATAAGAACTTGAACATCAGCCCAAATTACCTGTCATCAGCTGTTCAAGTCTTCTTTCCATTACTGACAAAACAAATGAACAGCTGCTTGCTCCACAAACCTGTGCACTGAAAAAGAGGCACGCTAGTAAAAAAGGCTCTAAACAGCAAGCAAAAAAAAAAATATATATATATATATAAAAGTTCTAGACATAACACCTAGTGGGTTAAGGCTACCTGCTTTTCTGGCTAGCTGAACAGAAGAGTCTGCTGTAAGATGATGTTTTATAAAATTGTATCATTTGTAAAAGCATTTCAGCAGCATCTGCTGTATAAAGATGTAAAGAAATAACTTAATTCTTTGTGGATGTAAGTCTTTGGTAAATTTTTTCCTAAGTCCTAGAAAAAAGGTAAAGAAATGCAGGTATCATGAAAATCATTTAATCATTAAATACTAGGACATGAGTTTCTATTTGTTTAGGGTGGCTTATAAATTTTATAAAGTTCATTAAGTTTTGAAAAATTTCATTGCATTGCTTCATTTCTTTTCTGTGTGTAATGTCATGATGGAAAAGGAAAATGTGCTTTTCACTTTATTTCCAGCCAAAGATTTTTTTTATTATTATTAAAAAAAAAAAATCAATATCCTTCCCTTTCTGGTCTTCTATTTCCAAATGTTTGGGGTTCTGTGGTGGGGTGGGGTTGGGGGGTAGGGGTGGGGGTGTAGGGGGGAATGTGAAAGAGGGAAGGCTAAAAAAAACCAGAGAGAAAATAAAAAAGATAAACTGTCAGGTAAATAAAAATGTCTACAAATAAAAAATACATGTTTTTCCCCAAAACTGAAGACTTGCAAAGAAAGCAAAATATAAATTTTAGATCCAAAACCAAATTGAAATTATTTTAATGAAATGGATGGCAGTGGAAGTGAAAATTCTATGGAATTATTTTTCATTTCCCCCTTTATCATTACCCCCATTTTTCACCTTCCTTTTTGCCTTAGTTAGTAATTTCTCCCAGGCCTCTTTGGAACTTGAAGCAATGCTGATAAATGTACAATGCTTCCTTTCTACCCTAAGAAAACAGGTTTTGAAATTCATAGGTTTCAAAGCCAGAATGAATAATCGTGAGTATTCAGTCTGTTGCTTGGTGCATGCCGGGCCACAGAATCTCACCAGGAATTTAACCAAGCTCATCTCTTTGCTTTGCATGGTAGCACATCATTTAGATATGCGCTCAAAGCAATGAGAAACCTCTATATCCTGCGATAAGCTGTTACAGTCAGTAGCTGTGACAGTCACACAGCTTCCTCCATACATCTACCTTCATTGTAAATAGTGTGCACTTTAATTTCGGCACTTTCTTTGTGCTAGTTTAAGCTTTCAGCTGTTGGATGTTATGGTGGGGTTTTTTTCCCTTTTTTTTTTTTTTTTATCTTGTTTTCCTGAAAGATTAAAGAGCTTCCCACTATCAAATACTTCTTCTTCAGATGTAATCATAGGTTACAACCTCTTAACCTTTCTGGACAAACAAAATTGATTGCACTTTTTTATTTCCACACTACAAAGCACCTGAAACGCTCCAATAGATCTCTTCCAAACTCTTTCCAGATTGTCAATATTCTTTTTGTACTGCATTGGGTTGATATTATTTAATTTCAGCTTCACTATCTTTTTCCCATAGTTGATGTAGGGAAATTCAGCACCTTAGAGTGATGTTTTACCTCACCCTAAGGAAGGCGTTCCAGCTAGGTCAGCTGAAGCACATATGAATGTGCTTATTTTCTCTGTTGACTTTAAAAGGAATCTAGTTCCAACTCAGGCATCTTAATTTTTGGATGCCTTTAGTGAGGCAGATGAATCCCACTCAATGTGGGCACCAGGGGACAACCCAGCTGTCTAGACATAGAGGTTCTATGTGATTTCAGACACCTCAGGCATCAAACCTGGCTGCTAGCTGACACTGGGCCCATGGATGCCATGTCACATCTGCCAGCTGCACGCAATGTCTCTGAAACTATAAAACATCTAGGTATGTTCCATCAGGGCAATTACTTTATGAAAAGATTTTACTATCTCATCAAGACACAGAATCATTTGGAAAAAAAAATATTTTCCATAATGTCATATTGACTGGCACCAATTATAATTTAAATCTTGGTTCAATTCATCCAAGAAATATTTCCTAAGTAAGATTTAGGCTAACCAGCAAATTGTTTTCAAGGCCAATGAACTTACTGTTTGGTAATGTTGGGTGATGACTATTTTTTTCAGGCTTCTGGAAGTTCCTCAGAATATTTAGATTTGAAAAAAAAAAAAAAATCAACGGATTATTTCAGGCAACTCCACAGCCAAGTAATCTTCTTGACTGTGAATTATCTAATTCTGTAGATTTAAAAATATTTATTGTTGCTGTTTAGCACTTTTCCTCAGAAGTGAGAAAGAATAAAATATCTTTCATTCTTCTTTCAGAAAATAGACATATTACTTAATCCTGCATTTTCCCTACCAGGATTAACCACTTTACCATCCATAGTTCTATAATACTGCAACCATTTTGTTCCTGCTTGAAGAACTTCTTGTTATCTTGGCCCTATTACCCACAGATTTTCAACTGATCCCTTTAGGATTTTTTATCAGTTCTCTCCAATATCTAATACTGATTTTATTCATTGCTATCAGGCTTCATATTTTTTCCATTACTTTTTATCATGGACTTCACCTTCCTCTTAGCCAGGATTGCTTTTTAACAGAAGAAAATACCTTTGTCAGCACAAAACTCCATTTCTGCAGGTATCCAACACAACTTTAAAAATTTTTCCTCACCTATCAGGTATACCTTTTTCTTAGAGTAATCTTCCACTAAGTTTTGGTGCTAGTAGTTTTCTTTTGGAGTGTCCAATTTATAATTAAGGAATGAGGAATCTGGAACAAAGATGTGTGTATAAAGTCAACTAATTTGCTTTGTTCTAAACAGCCCCTGAATCTTGTAATAAACCACAGATGATAAACTTTTGGAGAATGGAAAAAACCCAATCTTTTAAATTGTAAATTTTCTGATTATAATTTTCATTCTAAATTGACATGAAAATCTTTTGGCTTTAGAGAACTTTTTAGGGCTACTCTAACAAATCAGATAAATTAAGGATACACTAAGATTCTACAGTCATGCATGGAATCCATCTTACATGCACCCCAGAGCTATTTATGATTCCCTATCAGTTCCAAGAGTCTAGCCAAATGGCTTATAACAGATGCCAAACTAAAGTTACATAATACGAATGCATCTTGTGTTGGGACATCTCTAAACTATTTTCTTTTCAAAGATGGCCAAATATTTCCTCATCCATTTCTTCACTATACATCAGGACATAGTCATATGGAATGGATCGGTGACTAGCAGGCGTCTGAAAGGCTGACACTGAACTGATCAGTGAACTAAGCACAGAACACAGCGTGCGTGGCCATGACCATGAACTTAGGCATCTAAAGCATTTGCAGAAAACTAAAAGAAGGTGTTTGAATTAGAATCTTAACCCCTCCAGATGCCAGATGACAAGAACATTTAGAACTTACTGTATTAGGGACAGCCTTAAAAAATATTGAAAGCAGACCCATGGGAATGTCTGTTGTTATTGTCTGAGCAACAGAAACTCATGCAGAAATGAAGGAGATTTCCATTCAGTAAAAACAGAAGCCATGAGGTCAAAGCCTTAAATCAAGCAGTAGAGAAGTACAAACACATTCACATTGCCTCACATAGCTACTATTACGTCAACAAATCACTATCACAAAAGGATGACAACGGTGAAGAAAACACAAAGGTATAAAATCACATTAATGTGTTTCAAACGACCTCATATATTAAACCTTCTGGCTTGCCTAAAATTACTTTATCTCTGTCAATAATTGCTTAATTCTACAATATCCAGAGATGTTTCAGGAGCCATCAAATAGGACAGATGAAAAGTAAAATAAAAATAATTATTTCATTTTCACGTTTTGGAAATTCAATGATGTTTTATTAGGTCTGTTTCTCTACTAAAGTATTTTGTCCAGGAGCTCATCAATTAAACACTTGTGTCCTTGATTCAAATTTTCCATAACACACTTATGGAAATTAAAAAAATTAAGAAGTCTTTTGACTGTGTTATTTAATGGCATGAACTGGCAAGAAGTCAAAGTTTTTATTTCTATTTTTCTAACTATGGGCAGAACATTGAGGAGATGCAGAGGAAATTTAACATCTTGCACAAAAGCAGTTGAAGCAGTAATTGGTAGATTTTGGTACTTTGGATCTTTCCACAGTGACAAGACTTCCTCTTGGCTACAGGCAATATAAAGTCACTATGTCTTAGAGCAACATGATTTTATAATGGCTCGATGGAATAACTGTTAAGGCAGGAATGCTTAACATATATAACAAATTTTGCAATCTAAAAGCCTCCTAAATACACTGGTTTTGACATTTTAGGTTAGAAATGGATCTTCAGATTAAAATTTAAAAGTGAGTAATATGTATGAAGAATCATTTTCTGATTAATTAAGAATTGGCTATATTTGTTGTTCCTTGTCTGTTTGTATGTATTTCTGTTACCATGGCATTATCAGCAGCTTTCTTGTGGATTACAGCCCCGCTAGGCTAATGAAATGGCAAAATAGAAGACAGTTCCTCGGCATTAAGAAGAGCTCAGCGCCACTCCCCTTTGGGCCGGATAACTCAGGGGACTACAGCAAAGGTACTGGACACCCTGGAAAACAATACCTAGTGAGAGCATATCCATAAATGTCACAGAGCAGGGATCTTTTCAAAACAGCGTCACAATTGTACACAGTGAACTCTATAGTTGACTTGTTTTGAAAATGTGGTCCCTGTATAGATAATCAATATGTTCCATTGTGACAGCGCAGACAAAAATGAATGCTTTCAGTCTAGATGGGATTAAAGGAGGCTGCAGTAGCGAGGGGGCTGTGTGGCAAATGCTGCTGCTTTTCTAATTGAGCCACTTGCTTTTGAAAGAGTCAAAGATCTCCCTGGTGGACATAACATGGGGTGTACTAGAAGGATAAGGTTAAAAGAAAGGAGGCTAGAGGAGTTCAAGGCACTGTTTATTACTTCTGAACATTTGTGAATAAAGGGAGTGTTAGCTTTTCAGCAAGGAGAATGCAGCAGTCTCGCTCCTGACTGTACTGATTTGTAAGAGTGTCTCTCCCCTTAATCTTATTCTTTTCTCTTTAATCTGTATGTTTTATAAACCTTATCTTTTCTCTGACCCTACCTTTTGAGTTAATCCCTAGTGTCCTACGCCTCTATGCCTGTCTAGGTCTATTCAGTCTTAAAGAGATGCTCACCGTTTCCAGTAGCACCACAGGGATCAGGAATTTGCAGCATCCATCCTAAGGTCTTTCTGTCACCTCTTTAAAACCCCTGTGTTCTGTATCCACAACCAAAAGGGCTAGCACTAACATATGTTGAGAGCCCTGTGTTTCCTAGAAATTGAGATGATAGAAAGAGAAAAAGAAAGAGAAAGAGGAAGAGAGAAGGATGGAAGGCAGGAAGGCAGGAAGGTAGAAAATAAAATTTCTCAGTAGTGAAACAAGAAATTAAATTCAAACTAAATTTCATTTATAGGAACAGGTTAACAGCAATATTGGAAAAAACTAGACGCAAAATATGATCAGACTCTGGAGGTTAAGGCTTCTTGGGCTCAGGGTATGAAAGGCACCACCATCATTTCTAGGCGTCCCTTAAATAAACAGGGCCTATAGCTACATTCTCATTTTCAAAATAGGTGTGGGAAGTAGGCAAAAGTTTCATGAAATGTCACAATAACCTGGGAGAAGAATGATGGGCCAAAGATAAATAAAGAAGTTCTGTGCAAACCTGAATCAGACAGGGTTTTATTTCAAGGTGAGAACTGGGTAGGATTTTGCCTGGAAAATAAAAAAATAGAATAGGCAAATCATGTTATTAAGCTATGGTTATTTCATAAACAAATTAATAAGGGGATGGTTCTTCCCTCCCCATTTCTATTTCTTAAGTTTTAAAAAGAAAGACTTTGCAGAACAAAATAGCAAAGTGGATTCTCAGGGCTGCAGGCAGTCTGAAGCTTTCTTCGCAGCTAGGATCTTCTCAAGCTGTTCTTTCAAAGAACTGAACAGGGTTCATTACTTCCCTAAAAAATGCAAACGTTGAAGGATAAGATGTTCCTAAACATAGCCACTTTTTTCTATAGTAGATTCACACAGAAGCTAAGTGGTTTGAGTTCCAGGCCTGTAACACACAACTATACAGTTCTTTTTCTACTGGTATATGAAAGGACTTCTAATGTCTTTGATACCGTTATAAAAGAATGACAAAGATTCTCCTTGTGCAACTTCAAGAAATAATTGCAGTTGTGCCTTTTCTGGCCAGGGCCATGTCGTATTCCCAAGTGATTTCTAGCATGTGCCATTGCATTGGAAGGTGCATTTTTTTCACCTATCATCAAGTGGTCATTAGTTTTAATATACAACTTGAAAACTTAGTGTATAAACAGCCTTTCTGCTAACATGCTCGTCTTATAATGGGAGATGACAGCACAATATAGAAAACAGAGATTCAGAAACATGAATTTGGTAGGAAAGAATTTTACTTAGCTGATTGCAATCAGGTTTGTATCATTAATATTTTTTTCTCCCCTCCCCCTAGCTTGCTGTCTTGTCCCAATGTATTTTTTCTCCTTGTCTTTCCATTTAGGTACTGCTGTCTTGAAGACACTCTGGAGAACAAAGACAGAATTTAAGATTATCAGATTAAATACAGTGTAAAAAAATATTTTTCCTCTCAGTTTTTTGACCTTTTTAACTTCCTTTTCTTATTAAAAAAAAAAAAAAATCCTCTCCCTGGCTCTGTTCCATAGCAAAGGGCATAACCTTGCTGACTAGTGACTAGGTCTACTGACCTGAAGTGGGCACAGTATTTTACCATACTAATCAGTTTTCAGTAAGTGTGAAGGCAAAGAGGTCATTTGTAAATATGCTGGTAGAACATAACCTTTCCACAAAGACACCCATCAGTGAAATAGAGCACAGATCCAGAACATGTCAAGGAGATGAGCTGTGGAGCAAATAATGCCATCTGTACCGCTCATGATGTTCTTGGACCAAAGTATCAGAAAGATGTAAATGAATGCCACATTTCTGTTCCCAGAATACAGCCATGATGGATAATAAGCTACCAATATCAGTGGGATTTTTTTTTTTAATACAGTGGAAAAAAAACAATTTTGGATGAGAAACTTTCATGTGTGTTATCAGAAAATGAAGACTAGTCTACAGAATGACTCAACATATAACCTTTTATTATGCAATGTATCACCAATGGAAAAGAAAACAAATATTTACAGATTACTTCAGTAAACTCCTCTGTTTATAAATGTGTTGTACTCACCATTTGCAGATGAAGATTTTTCAGGAAATACAACATGACAGGCCAATTTTAATCTCATCAGGAGGATTTAGGACACCTGACCAGTATCTCTCAGATATTCCAGTTGCTGAGGGAACACAATTCCACATTTTCAAATGCAAAGCCACTACAATTTAAAGCATATCCACTGTACAATTTATTCTGGATTAAGGATATGAAAGATGAATGGGCATGACTGTGAGCACACTCATTGCATTGATAGGGCTAACAAAGAGTGTCTGGATCTCCATGCCATGGCCACTCAAGGCATGAGGTTCATTTTGAATTTCTATGGCAATGTAATTTGAAGCATTATAATAAAATAGATAATTACTATCTTCAGAAGATAACTAATTTAGAATCTACTCAGTACTTCTGTGTTTTCATTTCAAAATACATTGTCCACTTTTTTGAATTCCATAAAGGCATTAAGATAAACCTAATGCAGACCACATTACTCAGTCATAGTCACAGTCATCTCCTACTTAAATTATTAGGGATCTTTCTATCGATCTGAAAGAGAAAAAGGTTAGGCCTGTAATCCAGGCAACTATAATCCTGAACAACTACCAAAATAAATCTTAGCAGTCCTTGCTTCAAAATTAAATTAATCAACCATTTCTGATAATCTAAGAATTGGGAGTTTTTTCCTTTAGATTCAATAATACCATAAAATAAAGTTTCTTTGCCTTGTGTTATATTTCCCCCTTTCCAGTCAGTGGGAACTTCACCACACTGCCACAACTTCTTAAATATGATGGACAGTGGCTTAACCACTTCATCCACCTGTTCCCTTAGGACCCATGATCCCATAGACTTGTGTACCTTTAGGTTCCTTAGACAATCTTGAACCTGATCTTCTACAGGGAGTGGGTGGTTCTTCATTCTCCCAGTCCCTGCCTTTGCCTTCTGTGATTTGGTTGGTGTGGCTAGGGCACTTCCCAGTGAAGAGTGAGACAAAAACCTCATTGAGTACCTCAGCCTTCTCCATGTCCCAGGTAACCAAGTCTCACATTTCCTTACAGAGAGGGCCCACATTTTCCCCAACCTTCCTTTCATCACCAACATACTTATAGATGCTTTTTTAATTTCCCTTGACATCCCTTGATGTCCCTAGCCAGATTTCATTCTATCAGGGCTTTATCTTTCCTAACCTGATCCCTGGCTACTTGGACACTTTCTCTGTATGCCTCTCAGGCTACCTGTCCCAGATTTCCTCTCCAGGCTTCCTTTTTGTGTTTGACTTTGTCCAGGAGCTCCTTGTTCATCTGTGCAGGATTTGCCTGACTTCTTTTTGCTCGGAAGCACTAGTGACTATGATGGTATCCATGCTCTTTGCATTGCCAGGGAGAAGCTACCTAAGTAGTTAGCGATGCCTGCATGTACAAGCCACAGTTGTTTTTTTTTTCTCTGGGCCTGCTTATTTCTCATACCTGACTGCAGTGACAGCTCAAATGAGTAGGATATATAGATGCCTAACTAGTAGACAACTGAAACCACAAAAATTGAATCCCAGCTTATGCCTCCTCATCCATGCAGCATTCTTCTTCTTGGTATGTCCACCAACAATTCAATTCTGTTTTAATAAGCTCAGGGTATATAAGGTACTATCAACAAGCAAAGATTTGCATTCTGTTTGTTTTTCTGGATACAAGTGCTACAAGTACACATTATCTCAATGAACAGT
Source organism: Falco peregrinus (assembly GCF_023634155.1). NCBI lineage: Eukaryota > Metazoa > Chordata > Aves > Falconiformes > Falconidae > Falco > Falco peregrinus. The sequence continues at coordinate 56,562,154 of NC_073727.1, forward strand.
TTTTTCAAGGGTCCTGATTCATTAGCATTCAACAGTGATGCTATGAAATTACAAATAGAGATCACAGAAATACAGAAAAATAAAACAGTGTCTGGAATAACAAGTATGGAAGGAAATTATTGTTTTTTCACTTAAAAAGATCAAGAATTTGTCTTGACAATTCTGATCACGGTCTCCTACCAACAAGTACTAATTAATTATGGTGTCTTTTAAAGGAATCACTCATTTCAGAGTCAGATGTGCAGATGATGAGACCAAAAGATATTTTTGTGGTCACCTAGAAAAGTTTCTCATAGAAGTAAGACTTTATTCCTGTTTGAATTCTTGATTCAGATCAAAAGATATATCTCAATAGGAAGACAGCTTTCAGAAAACAAAACCAGATCCTGATTTTAAATTTCCCACTGATGAAGAATCCCTTGGTAAACTGCATTAAAAATAATTGTTGTTTCAAAGTCATGTTCACGTTTCCAGTCTTAGTTTGTCTAACTTCAGGTCCTAGATGATGATTAAACTTATATTTTGCAGGTTAGATTGAAGAATGCACTATTGAAGCTTGCTCACCAAACAGACATTGACTCCCTATTCTTCTTGCTGATAAACTAAATACATGGAACTAATTTGGTCCTTCATTATAACATATTTTCCAGTTCATTAATCATTCTCCTAGCTCTTCTCTAAATCTTCTTCCATTTTATAACACTATTCACTGGATATCAGAAATTATCCTAATACAGAGGGGTCAGCGCAGAACCCAACAATACAGTAATTTAATCTCTCTATAACTTCTTATATCCTCTTGTGAATTCATGTAGTGGTCTCATTAACCTTTTTTGCCACAGTGTTATCTTTAGCAGATCATTTTCATCAGATTAACTCCCATGACCTATAAGTTCTTTTCACACTCCCTGCTCCCACGAACATATTTCCAGTCCTGTATGTATAACTGACTTTTTTTTGTGCCCCTGTGACTATGTATTGGAGAATACTGGGACATAATTTGCCTGTGTCACAGTTCCAAGCAGTCAAGGTACCTATATTTAGTAACCTATTTTCACAGAACCACAGAGTAACAGAATGGTCAGGGTTGGAAGGGACCTCTGGAGTTCTTCTAGTCCCACCCCCGGCTAAATCAGGGTCACCAACAGCAGGTTGCACAGTCACGTCCAGGCAGGTTTTGAATGTCTCCAGAGAAGGAGACTCCACAGCCTCTCTAGGCAGCCTGTCCCAGAGCTCTGTCACCCTCAAGGTAACAAGTTCTTCCTCACATTCAGGTGGAGCTGCCTGTGCTGCAGTCTGTGCCCGTTGCCCCTTGTCCTGTCACTGGGCACCACTGAAAAGAGCCTGGCCCCGTCCTCTCGGCACTCACCCTTAGGATATTGGTAGACATTGATAAGGTCTCCTCTCAGTCTTCTCCAGCTCTCTCAGCCTTTCCTCATCAGGGACATGCTCCAGTGCCCTTGTCATCTTTGTAGCCCTTTGCTGGACCTTCTCCAGTAGTTCCCTGTCTCTCTTGAACTGGGAGCCCAGCACTGGACACAGCACTCCAGATGCAGCCTCACCAGGGCAGAGCAGAGGGGGAGGATCACCTCCCTGGACCCGCTGGCCACACTCCTCCTCATGCCCCCCAGGATGCCATTTGCCTTGCTGGCCCCCAGGGCACACCGCTGGCTGATGGGCAACTTGCTGTGCACAAGGGCTCCCAGGTCCTTCTCCGCAGAGCTGCCTCCCAGCAGGTCAGCCCCAGCCTGTGCTGGTGCGTGGGGCTGTTCTTCCTCAGTTGCAGGACCCTACACTTGCCTTTTTGGAACTTCACTACGTTCCTCTCGACCCAGCTCTCCAGCCTGCCCAGGTCTCACTATATGCCAGCGCTGCCTGATGGCGTATCATCAGAATTCATTTCTGTATTGTCAGAAACCTTGCTGAGGGCACACTCTGTCCCTTCATCCAGGTCACTGATGAGTAAGTCGAACAAAACCCAGCCCAGTACTGTCTCCTGGGGAGCACCACTAGCTATAGGCCTCCAGCTAGACTCTGCATCATTGATCACAACCCTCTCTTCATTTTCCTTGATTTTCTTCATTATTTACCTCTTCTATATTTTTCTCAATCACAAGCTTTAGCAGTACCATTCTGTATTTTCCAAATTGTGATAATGCATGTATAGTGAAGAATGGATCCTACCGGGTCTTCCCTGAAAGGCTGGCCGTTTCCTAATATTTCCAATTTACATCTTGTGGTGGGTTGACCTTGGTTGGTGACCGGTTCACACCAAGCCATTCTCTCACTCCTCCTCCTCAGCAGGACAGAGGGATAAAATAAGATGAAAAAGTTGTGGGTTGAGATAAAGGCAGTTTAGTGAAAGAAAGCAAAGACTGCGTGTGGAAGCAAATAAAAGCAAAAGATTTATTTTTTACTTCCCATCAACAGGCAATGTTTAGACACTTCCTGAGAAGCAAGGCCTCAGTCCGCATAGTGTTCCTTCAGAAGACAAAAGCCTTAATAATGAATGTCTCCTGCCTCCTTTCTCTTACCTTTTATTGCTGAGCATTTCACCATATGATATAGAATATCCCTTTGGTCAGTTTGGGTCAGCCTGTCCCAGCTGCATGTCCTCCAACCTCCCACCCATCCCCAGCCTACTGGCCTGCGGTAGAGTAGGGTGGAGAGGCAGCCTTGAAGCTCTGGAGCACTGCTCAACAGCAGCCAAAACGTTGTGGTGTTGTAAACACCTTTCTAGCTACAAATACAAAGCAAAGCACTATGAGGGCTGCTATAGGGAAAGCTAACTCCACCCCAGCCAGACTCAATACAAAACTATATTTTGAAGCTCATTAATTACTTTTTTCCCATACATATTAATCCATTGAATTATTTTACACCATGCTTCCTACTTAATGAAATATTGTTCTGTACCAGATAAATGCCTTGGAGATGCCCAACTATATTAAATAGATTTCTCAATCAAATTTGTAATCTCATAAAAATGTGGCAAGCTAGATTAACAAATCCTGTTAGTATATACTGGCATTCATTGGCAATAATTAAGCTAAACTCTTTTAACTCTTTCTTAATTTGAACTGCATCAACAATTTCACTACTGTTCCTAAGATCAATGTCAGGCAAACAGGTTCCTGACTGTCACTGTTGTCCGCTGTAACTTTCCCAAATATTGGGCATTTATTTTCTTTCAAACCTCTTTTGGTTGTTTTTTTTTCAGACTAAGGTTTCCAAGACTACTGGAAAACAAGTGAAAGTACTCCAGAGAGGGATCCAGAAAGCTCTTTCAAAACTCTTCAGTGGGAACAGTTAAATCCAGCTGAATAAAAAGTATGCCACTTATGTCCTGTATACATCAGCTTTCCTGTTGAAAAACAGAACATGCTGTTAAAAAAAAATAAAAAAAATGCTGTGTGGCTTAACCCCAGCCAGCAACTAAGCTCCACACAGCCACTCACTCACTCTGCCCACAGTGGGATGGAGGAGATGATCAGAAGAGTAAAAATTAGAAAACTCAAGGGTTGAGATAAAGACAGTTTATTAAGTAAAGTAAAAGCCACACGTGCAAGCAAAGCAAAACAAGGAATTCATTCACCACTTCCCACCAGCAGGCAGGTGCTCAGCCATTCCCAGGAAAGCAGGGCTCCGTCACACGTAACGGTTCCTTGGGAAGGCAAACACCATAACTCTGAATGTTTCCCTCCTTCCTTCTTCTTCCCCCAGCTCATACACTCAGTATGACATTCTATGGTATGGAATATCCCTTTGGCAAGTTGGGGTCAGCTGTCCCGGCTGTGTCCCCTCCTAGTTTCCTGTGCCCCTCCAGCCCTCTCACTGGCAGGGCATGAGAATCTGAAAAGTCCTTGACTTAGTAGAAAAACATTACCTGGCAATGTTTTTGTCTTAATCTGTGTGAGGATCATAGAATGATAGAATGGGTTGGGTTGGAAGGGACCTTAAAGATCACCTGGTTCCAAACCCCCCTGCCATGGGCAGGGACACTTTCCACTAGACCAGGTTGCTCACAGCCCCGTCCAGCCTGGCCTTGAACACTGCCAGGGATGGGGCATCCACAGCTGCTCTGGGCAACATGTGCCAGTGCCTCACCACCCTCACAGTAAAGAATTTCTTCCTTAAATCTCATCTGAATCTGCCCTCTTTCAGTTTAAAGCCATTCCCCCTTCTCCTATCACTACAGGCCCTACTGAATAGTCTGTCCCCGTCTTTCTTATAAGCCCTCTTTAAGTATTGAAAGGACATGATAAGGTCTCCCCTGGAGCCTTCTCTTCTCCAGGTTGAACCCCAACTCTCAGCTTGTCTTCTAAGGAGAGGTGCTTCAGCCCTCTGAGTATCTTCGTGGCCCTCCTCTGGGCTCATTCCAGAGGTCTAGCAATAGGAACTGTTTTCCACCTCTTCATAATAAGGATGGAAAGATAAGAAAATTTTTTGACTCTGTGTCTACCTTACATGTCCACATAGTAGTATACTTCCCACTAATGTCAATGAGGAATACAAAAACATATGTGGGGGTGACTATGTCAGTAAGTAAATAAATTGTCATTTGACTGCATAAATTTCAGAACATAGGTGATTCAGCTTGCATTAGTTATCCAGCCTGCAACCCAGGATACTCACAGTTATTTTCCGAAAGAAACAGAAAATCATTAGCTGGCACAAAATCTCCATTAGGGCTGGAGCTATACTATCTAATTCTTGCTCACTGCTTCTGAGTCACTATCAGATTCTGGTACTGTGGAAGAATTTTAATGATTGTTTATTTGTTCATGAGTCATAAACAGCACTAGTAGCATTACTTTCTGCAACTTTTCTAATTGCTGGAAGGTTTGGATGTTTGTATGTTGATTAATAGGACTGAATTGGCAGCTATATGTTCTGCAATCTACTCCTAATATATGTTTGTTCACTCTAGGCTTACTAGAAAGGTGTAATCCGCCAAATGTGCATTTACCTTCCCAATTCCCACAACACCATGCCAATAAACACTGCCAGATTGCCTGACACCACCATGTATCCATTCCACTTAGATGGGGCTACAACTATTCTTGGCAATACCAGGAATCTGTCTCAGCTGCCCAGTCTACAGAAGGGATATAAAACTATTTCTCTTCTGGCTTCAAACACTTTCTTTTCAGCTCAAGATGCAGAGACTTCTGGGTTTAAGTTCAAAACGTTCCTGGACTAAATCTCAAATGACAACTAAAATGGCAGCTGTCACCCTGTTACCATGCCAGCAGAGTCTGAGGCAGTGATTCTCGCACTAACGATGGGGGAGCACAACATCATTAAATCACATCAAGCTTCCACTGACACCAGGTCTGCCTTAGTAGAAGTATGGACCATAGGTGTCTGCCACCACCTCTGTCTCTGAGCGTGGACACTGCCCATCACCTCTTCCAACAAGGGATAATTTCTATGCTGGGAAAAGGAACAGTTTTAAACATTCTATTGTATAGAATATTGCTACACAAAGTGATGGGTTGTATCTGAGAACTAATGAATTAAACCAGGTGCACATTGGTATAAAACATGCAGCACGTTCCAGGGCTTTGCCATGTATCCATGCTTTATCTAATAAATGTAGCAAAACTGTGAGTTATTCTGCAAGGAAACCCTCTGACTCCATAGAAATGAAATAAAAAGCAATTTGTGTTTAAAGGTAGCCTTGACTGCTCTGAGAGGAACCAGTGAATTTATTCCAGTTTTGTAAACAGACTCATTTTACTTAGGCCAAATAGGAACCCACCCATCACCATGCTTGAAACAGGCCTTACAGTAACAGAACATGGGGTAGAAAGCAGAGCATTTAGCTGTGTCCTCAAGGTTGCAGCAAAACTAAACTTAAATCTGCCCTACAAGGTGCTTCTTCCAAGTAGCTCTTCAAACCTCCAAAGATAAAGATATTGGACACATTGCACTAACACAATGCCTTATGCGAATTCACAGCTATGTCAAATCACAATCCGAAGGGGGAACTTCTTTCCTGTGTTGATAAGGATTCCCTTTCAAATACAATCAGAAAAATAAATATAATTCAATATAACCTTGAAAGCTGACACCAAGTAGTTACTTAGCAAATTGAAATAAATTATGTGAAAAATGAAAGAATAAATTCAACAGAAAAACACCCTCTCAAGATATCCTGTATTTCAGTCATAGAAATATAGTCTTGTTTAACTCATTTGCCAAAGACTAACACTCAGCTACTGTCCCCATTTCAGAGACCAGAAAACTGCTGCAGAGCAGTTAAGTTATTTGCACTAAGCTGTATAGAAAAAGAAATTCAAGCAATGTTTTTCTGGCTCCAACTCATTTGCTTTGGCAAAATCTTTCTAATCTATTTCATCTGCATTTTAAATACAAAAACATTATTTTATTTTATATATATATATATGAATATATATAAATGTCCTTATATACAGTATCTTACTGCTAGCATGTAGAGTAAAAACTATATACTTATGGTCATTTTCTATCAGTAGTATAAATGATATTTGTATGATGTCATCAGTAATATAAAAGATTAACATAAACTATGGTTGCATATGGCTGCTTAATAAAAGAATACAGTTTCACTACAGTAACATTTTGAAGATCTTTTAAATTATGTGAACCAAAAGAAGGAAATACTGTGCAGTTTCTTTCTGCTTTGTTTATTTTATTCATCTGTTCAGGAACTCCTATTCTGCTGCCTTCTTTGTAGGAACAGGCTGAAGTAGATGGAATGTATTAGGAATCACACAAAAAACACTGAAATGCACTCACTGGCCCAGAAGGAAATCTGTGGCCGAGATCCCTTTCTTACAGACATCCAGACACTAGTTCAGCCAATTCTTACTGTCGTATCAGAGGAAAAGTGCCCTCCTCTGAAACACTCATAAGGAACCACACAGAACTGAACAGATAACAGTCTTCTTATTACACTATAACATGTTCAAAATAAACCCCAAATATTTAAATTCATAAGCCTCCACAATAAGTCTGCACAAGTTGCATGTGAGATACATCATTTGGTGAGATGAGATAAGCAGAAATATATAAATAGGTATTGTGCAAGTTGAGAGCGGGGAGAGACAGGGTGATGTGTGGTTTAACCCCAGGCAGCAACCAAGCCGGATGCAGCCGCTCGCTCGCTCTGCCTCTGGTGGGATGGGGGAGAGAATCAGAAGGGTAAAAGAGAAAACTCATTGGTTGTGATAAAGACAGTTTAATAGGGAAAGCAAAAGCCGTGCACACAGGCAAAGCAAAACGAGAAATTAATTCATCACTTCCCATGGGCAGGCTGGTGTTCAGCCACCTCCAGGAAAGCTGGGCTCCATCGTGTGTCATGGTTACTTGGGTACAGAAACACCATCACTCTGAATGTCCCACTCACTTTACTTCTTCTTCCCCCATATAATGTCATATGGCATGGAATGTCCCTTTGGTCATTTGGGGTCACCTGTGCCAGCTGTGTCCCTTCCCAATTTCTCGTGCACCCCCAACCTACTTGCTGGTGGGGTGGGGTGAGAAACAGAAAAGACTTTGACTTTTGTGTAAGCACTGCGTGGTAATACCAAAACCATTTCTGTATTATCCACACTGTTTCCAGCAGAAATCCAAAACAGCCCCACACTAGCTACTAAAAAGAAAATTAACTCTATCCCAGCCAAAACCAGCACCTTCTCCAGCCCTTATTCTATACCATTTAAATCATGCTCAGGTACCACACTATCCAATACATCCTCATTAACCACTACCACCACCCTCCCCATTCTTTGATATAATACACAGATATCATTCCTTTAGTCTATGGACTATTCTTCTAAAATGTCTTTCAAATATGTCCACTGAGTTAATTTACTCCATGACTTTGAGCTCCATCTGTTAAGGTGGTCACTCAGGACAGGAGAGCTGGTGTGTTTTATGGGGTTACTGGGCACCAAAGCCAGCTCAGGTCAGGTCAGTGCCACACTTGCACTGCTTCTTGTAAGGCTTGTCCTCCACTCATTCAGGTGGTTCCTGCAACAGTAATTCCTACAACATGTAACTCAAATAATGGATTACAAGAATGTAAAGGTACTTCCATTATAATCTCCACCCCTGGTCTCTTTGGATCAGACCACTGGGTTTAACAACGCAAGGAACCCCTCCCCTTACCCCTGCTCCAGGTTGGACTTACCCACACACTGCAGTCCCTTAGGGTTGTACCTGCTCCAAGTGGAGCCTCAGCTATGAGCCGCAGTCTCTATGGGGGTATACCTGCTGTGGCATAGACTTATCCAGAATCACAGTAGATTTGAGGTGTATCTGTGCCAATGTGGCCTTTTCCATGAGCCACAATCCCTTCAGAGGTATACCTGCTATGGCACAGACATAACCACAGCCACAGACACCTGGAGATATACCTGCTTTGGTGGGAATTATTCATGGACACAGTTGTGTCCTGCTCTCATGTGGATCACCCATAGGTCACAGTCCCTTCAACTCAAGTTCACATTGGAGTTCCAACCCGTCCAGTAAGCAGCCCAGAAACAGAACAGATGCCCTGGCCATCCACCAGCCCAGGCACATCACCATGGCTGTTATCAGCATGTTCCCAGGCACAGCACAGCGAGATGATCAGCAGTGCAGCAGTACAGCAAGCAGAAAACCCCCAAAAACAGCCACTAATGAGCACTAATATACAGCACAATGTACCAGCACAAGTGAGTACAATACAAAGAGACTTTTCAACACTATCAAGAACCTCACCCTCAACCCCTTCTCTGCGTAACAGTGGCATGAGGGGACCAGATGACAAGGTGCTAATGGAATAAGGAGACATATCACAAACCTCAGGAAGCTGGGGCAGGAACTGCATTATAGTCAGGTTATTGTGACAGTTCATATGAAACACCAAGGTATGTGCCAGACTTTATCAAGTGAAAGGTAATCACTCAAATTGACATAAAAGGAAAATCCGCTTTGTTTTTATTTTTTCAGGAACCTATCACATGTATGTGTCTGTGCATACACAGACACAGACACACACATGCACAGAGTCATAAAATATTGTAGCCAAGCTGAGCAGAGACTTGCACTGTGCATACATCAAATCCTAGTCAGGTGCAGGAAAAGAAAAGACAGGAAGATGTAGATTCTGCAAATAAATAAAAAATTTTCATGATGTCACATTAAAAAAAAAAAAAAAAGACCTGAAGGAAACTCAAGCAATACTAAACATTTAAAAATGACTAAAATGTTACTGTGTGCTTTGACCAACATACAATATGATTGGTTTTCTTGACATCCACCATGAAGCAAATATAAGACAGTGATTCACAGTTGTGCATGCATCATGCCTCTAGGGGCATGTAGGGGAAGACATGGTCTTTAAGGGGATGGAGATGGAATGAGTGCCAGAATAAACAAGTCCCCAGAAGTGGGGAAAGTGAGGCAGTAAATTTGGACTGTTTGACTACACTGGTGATACAAAAAAGATTTAGCCCTGTGAAACAGACTTGGATTTCACCTTGGTTACCTTATAGTAAGTCAGGCTGCCTTAAATTCATAACATGCTATAAGTCAAATTACTTCATCTTTCAGAAGCCATTTTAAACCTGGATAAAATACAAGCTTTTCCTGGACCTGAAAGCTATTTTGGAAGACAGAAGTGGGCTGTAGCCAATTTCTGGCTGCTGGTAACTTCCCTTCTTGCTCAGAAACAGATTATTTTGACCAATAATCATACATACACTCATGAATAATTCCTACATAACTCATATTCCCCCAACAACAACAAAAAAAATAGTAAATAGAGTGGTATGTCAAACACAATGCTGTGCAAAAATTCAAATATCTTGAGAATCAGAATAGAAACTGTGATTAAATTTTGTAAAAGATGGAGCTAAGGCTATACAGTCTGAAAGCTTATGGTGTAACTGGAAAAAAACCTGGCCATTTTCTCATGGTGATGTGCTTGCCATCAAATGTAATAAAGACTTTTCAAGCACTGAGTCCTCACCAAATTGCAGTTCTCAATGTCTGCTTGCATTGGTAGCATCATCATGTGGTCTTGACAGGTTGGGTTTCATCTAACACAGGTATCTGGAAAGAGAGCAGAAACCCTCATCCTTGAAGTGACTTTCTATCTGCCTTTGATTACTGAGGGGTGCTTGAAGAGCAAGCTTAAACTAGATATCAAAAATTTTTTTGATCAAAATGAGTGTGATGAATCTCACTATTGTGTCTGGCCCAAATTAGACTCTTCACTTCCTTTTGAGGTAAACAAATTAGTTTAAATATGAACAGTGCTTTCTTCCTCTTTCCTTATTCTACCACTATACAAATAGAGGTTATCAAAACATTTCATAGGTTCCTAAGTATGAGAGGGCTCAATGATGTACAGATGGCCAAAGAGTAGAATGAAGGTTTTTTTCTTTCAGTCTTCACTTGATACAGTGGCTGTGATTACATGTCTAACACAATTAGCATCAATGACAAAACGGTAAGAACTCAGGATGGAAAAGGTAAAGCACAGGATTAATTCTACTTTGAGAAGCTGAATGGTTTTAAACTGGCTGGTCCTGATGAAATTCACCCGAGAGTACTTAGAGAACTGGTCAAAGTGATCTCAGAGCCCTTAGCATTTATTTTGAGAACAGAGTGAGGACAGGCAAAGTTTCAGAAAACAGAAAAAGGCAATCACAGTTCTTATCTTCAAAAAAAACCAACCAAAAAACAAAAAGATGTGTAGATAAGTCAATCTAATTTAAATTACAGAAAAAAAAAAATACTGGTTCAAATATTCAAACATCTGGATGGTAACACGGGGATACGAATCAGCCAACATGGATTTGTCAAAACCAAATCATGTCAAAGCAACCTAGTGTTCTCCTACGACATGGTGACAGGCCTGTGTATTGAAAAGAAAAATATCTTTACTTTAGTAAAGCTTTTGACAGTGTCTTTTATGACAGTTTTCTATGCGATCCAGGGTCTTCCTGAAACTGCCATAAGGTAGGGACACAACTGTTTGGGATACTGTGCATAAAGAGGAACTGTTCAGCTGGAAGGATGCAACAGTGAGTTCCACTGGGGACTGACTTAAAGTTTAGGTCTACGGAACACTTCCAATAATAAAAACCTGCATGATAGAGTAGGGAATATACTTGCTGTATTTGCAGATTATTCAAAGCTGGGAGAGGCAGAAAAAACATGTGGATGATGAAGTTAGAATTCAAACTCATTATTATAAATTGGAGAAATGGTCTGAAGTGACTGGGACGCAATTTAAAAAGGGCAAAAAATCAAAAGTTCTCCAGTTAGGTAAGACTAACTGTCCCCACAATTATAGGATGAGGAATAACAGTTCTTCTAAAAAAGGATGTATGGGCTATAGTGGATCATAAATCGAACATGAGTCAGCAATGTTAGGCTATTTCAAAGACAAAAGGGAAGCTTCATCCTGGAAGGTATAAACAAGAGAATCATATGGAAGACAAAGGAAATAAACTTTCTGTTTATTTCAGTCAACTCAAGCGCTTTGTCTACATTTAGGATATCTTTAGGAAAGATGCTGACCAACTAAAGGGACAATAATAATCAAAGGGTTATAAAACACAGCCTGTAACGACAAACCAAAATGAGTCGGGCTGTTTAGTGTAGATGTCGGGTTGTTTAGTGTAGATGAGTGGCATTTGAAGAGCATTTTGATGGTCTTGAAATATTTTAAATTTACTGCATAGAGGACAGGAGCAAATTCAAATAGGAAAGGAACAAATCAACTAACCTAAAATGCAGCAATGGAGAGCTAAGTTATATATTGGAGGAAGGGACGGTAAATATTATTAAACATTTGAATAAATAGCCTAAAGAAAACACAGGCTTTTCAACACCGGAGATTTTTAAGAATTGGTATGCTGAATATCTGTCAGGCATAGTTTAGGAAGAGTTGAACATGCCTTGAGGCAAGAGTATGTACTAGATAACCTCGCAACATCTCTTCCAGATATGTGATTTCTCTATGACTTTTAACGTGTTTGACTCCTGTGAGAACACAGACACATGGAACATGAGAAAGGATTTTTCCTCATAATATATATGGCAGATCTATTACTTATATGAATGTAGTATCCCTGGATTATTGATGTGACTGTCTGCATCTCTTTGTCACATTTTGTATTTTATGTTTCCAAAATGGTCTCCATTTAAGTCAAGAAACAGTACACTGGGATTCCCGAAATGAAGTGACAAAACCTGCCACAGGCTCATGTAAAAGAGAACAGCACCATGGAAGACCCGAAAGAATGCTCTAAATTGCCTTAATGGTTGAGGCAGACAAGTATCTCAAATCAAACTGTAGCGTGTATGCATTTGCCAGTAGCTGCCAGTAGCTGGAGAAAAAAAAAAAAAAAAAAAAGAGGGGGAAGTAACAGCTCTAGTTGCTCTTGACATGATTTCACTTAACGCACTAGGTCTCTGACCTTTCAGTGTCGGTGGAAATAGAAGTGGAAATGTAACATTGAGGGGGAAAAATTCATGCAAATAATAACCTTTAAAACCACCAAGTGAGTCTTTTTTTTTTTAAAAGGAGAGAAATCTGATGATCCAATTATGCAAGTCATTAGGAAAACAATGCTGAAATTTTGTGGCTAATGGGATTTTAAGTTATATTGACAATGAAAACCAATTATACTTTCAAAACTTTTTTTCTCTATCTGCAATTGCATTATTTTAATGAAATGGCATGCTAAACCTCAAGGAGCCAAATGAATGTTAATTATGGAAATAGTTGAGTTAACAAGAGAACCCCTCTCTTTCCACGACCTCATAATTTCACAAGTCTGAATAGAAGCATGAAGTCATTCATTTTGCCTTTAAATTGTTTGATGTTGTAAATATAGCAATCTTCAAACTCTTCAGAACTCCTACTTTAGAATAAAATTTAGATTAATTTTCTTAAGAAGTACAGTGGAACCAGAGCTCAACCACAGGATGAAAACAATTCCAGGACTTGGGAATATTTAGATAATGAGCCAATTCTTCCAGGTCAGAACCAGTTCTAGTTTAACACGTTATAACTTTTCTGCTTTAATTGATTTCTCCACTATCTATTTATCTTTCTAATTGGATAGTAAGGTATCAGGTAAAAAAAAATCTGTGAATTCCAATCAGTTCATGTAAGAATTTCAGTAAATGAAAGGGCCGATGGGAAAATTTGCAGGGTTACTGAATAATTAATATAAGTCACAAAACTAAAGCAAGTTTTTGTCAGTTGCTAGTGTCATCAAGCTAATGGCAGAATAAATCTGTGATTTTCTACAAGAAATTCCTCACTGCAAGAAGCAATTATAAGTTATATCAAGTTTCATATGCAGAAAATAAAAGAATCATAGAATAGTAGAAGTGTCTGCGTGAGAAGGAACCTTTGGAGATGGTGTGGTCCAACCTTATAGTGAAAGCAGGCCTGGTTTACTGAGGGCCATGTCAAGACAAGTCTTTAATATTTCCAGCAAGAGCGATTCTACCACTTCTCTGGGCAATCTACTCTCTATGTATTATTAGAATATTAAATTGCTCACATGATGAAGAACTTGCTGCTTATCTCCTTACAGAATTTCCCCTAAAGCAAATTGGGCATGATTTTCCCTCACTCATCCAGTGCAAACAAGACCTGAGTGTGATGAGGATCAACAGGTGGACGGATCAACAAGTGACAGGGGAACAATATCTGATACCACTGGAAAGGTATACCATGATATCAACATAGGCTGACTTGATTGGCAGATTGTGCCAACATCTGGCTATAGGCACACACACACACACACACACACACACACACACACACATTTCCAGGTAACAGAGATCATGGAGAAACATTTTTACGAGGACATCTGACACCACATAGAAGCAGAGGACACCAGGTGGGTCCATTACAGAACAGTGCTGAAACTCTGGCCAGTCTGTCTCCTACCTGTACTGCTGCTCCTGCCCCACGTGCTGGACTTATTTGTCTATATATAGAATATGTCAGAAAGGAGATGGGTTTAAGTGGTCTGACTGTTCTTTTCTTAACGTAACAATGTGCAAGAATCTAAAACCCCTGCCAATTTGCCTTCAGCGGTTTTATCACACATGAGTGGAAAGAAGAGGTGTAGGCTTCCCTTCAGTGCAATTGCAATTCATTTCTTTTGCCAAACAAAAACTTTCCTCTTAAAATGTGCCTAGGTCTGCTACAGTATCAGATAGCTTACAGTCTACCGTTTGGCATACGATTTTGGCTGTGAAATTAGTCATTTGGCTTCAAAAATATTTTACGGCTAGATTTATTTGGAGGCAAAATAGTCAGGAGTGAACATAGATTACAAAACAGTATCCACGCATTAGAAAAAATATGTTTCCACCTTGACCATAGAGCTTTTCTATGAATGTGGACAAACTATTAATAGTTTTGTATGGTTGTTCTCCTGATCACCCTTGAGCTGTTTATTACGCTGAAGTGCTTTAGAGCTGGCATAAGAGAGCGCTGCTGCAGTGATCGTAACTTCGTTCTGAAATATGAATGACAAAGTGTAAATGAACCCAGACACCTCACAGAGGTCAGAAAATCTTCCTCATTTTTAAGAAAAGTATACAGAGAAACAAGTGTTCTGCCAAACCCACTGATACCAATGAAATTATAGGCTCATAGATAATGTATGTTGGAAGTGACTTCCAGAGGTCACCTGGTCCAACCCTCCCTCTCTTCTTATTGCACTATTTGTGGCAAACTGCTCTCCTGTGTTAATAGACAAGTTCCTCACTGCACCATTTAGTATTTGCTCTTATTGTGAAAGTTTTATCACATCACAGACTTAGAAGATCTAAAAATGAGTAAGAACTTATTAGATACCTGTTTGCAAGCCTGCTTGCAATATTCCTCCTCCAGTAGCCATAAGGTGCCAAAGATGGTTTGCCTTTGACATGAGAAAAGGCACTTCTAACCGTGTCTGGAGAGAATTCCACTGGTAGAGCCAGATTTTGAGGTATTTGGTAGCTCACACACATTTTAGATTTTTGTACTAATTAATCTGCCTCCAAAATTTACCATAATCATCTTGCATGCTAGACACTGCTGTCCCCATGTGCAGATATGACACCTCATTTATGATGTGAGAGACAGCCAGAAGAACACGTTAAAAGTGAAGTTTCCTGAAAGTGGAGGGATTTCAGGAAATGCTAAGGACTTGCCACCTGCAACAATCCAAGGGAAGATCAAGAAGAAAACCAAACCAAACTATACATAACATATTAGTCATGTCTCATAATGCACAACTGGAAGGTGGTCAAAAATTATGGTGATCAGGACAGGATCTGAAGTAGAATTAAGGGTAATGGGGACAAAGCCCAAACAGAGAGAGTACTCAGAGAACCTGGTAAACAGCTCACTTGAAATGGAATAAAAGACAGAGGCTGACTGAACATCCCAGATTAAAAGGGCAACCTATCTTGTGTCCATGCTTGGGAAGGCTTCATTGCACACTGATGTACTGATGTACTAAACCTAGGACAATCAGATGTTTTCTGAAAGTGGGGTTTCCCAGCATACTAGGAAAGGACATGTATGTCTTCAACCATGTCAACAATTCATCACACAGAAATGCCTTATTATTGATATGGTTTTGTATATAGATTGCTCTCTGCATGCAATGCATCAGGGATCCTCCTTTCTGCCAGACTCTACCTACCTGCTATTTCTTATCAGCAGCCAAACAAAATACATAATAATTATTTTTTTCTAGCTGAAATACGTACTTAAATTATCCTTCTTCTCCTTTGCTTTACACATACAAAGACTTAATTCTTCATTCCAGCCTAGAATACTGACCTAGCTTTCACAGCAAGAGCTATTTAAAAGTCATACATTTTTGTGGAAAAAAAATAGGTGACAGCTGCTTTTAATATTCTTTTTAAGGGCACCTTAACAACAGCTAGAGAATCAAGGTAATTCTGTTAGCCAAGAGAAGTAGATCGGGTTGCTTATTTCAGTCTCACCTTTGATTTTAATAAGAACTTTTGAAATGGTTGATTTTCCCTGGAGAGCTTGCAGTAACTCAACTTGGTCTAGATGTCATCAATTCCTACTGAAATCAAAAGAATCCAGACATCTTGGACAAAGTTTCAGTGCTCAAGATCCAAAGAGATATTTTTTTCTGTCATGTGTTTACTGAGATCTGGACCCTAGACTCCTTGCACAAGTGCATAGTCCAGCAGAAGAGTAGCATGAGCCAAGTATGCAAGTTCAAGATGTAAACAATTCTTCCAACAGCAAAGCCAATTTAAATTTCCATTTTATGCTAAAAAGCCAAATCAATTTAATACTGCCTTAATACTTTTTTTCAAGGACACTTAAAAACCTCATTAAGAAAATTTAAAGGAAAAAACCAAACAAGCCCAGAATTTCTAAATCTGCCTGCAGTTTTACATCAAGCAGCGTGACAGTTCAGTGCTACTAACATCAATGCTGTTGCTCCCAATTTGGTTAATTTAACTGTGCAGTGAATTTAAGCCCCACTGCCCAGCCAATGGCAGAATGAGCAAGTAACAGAACTGCATGAGACTGTGTGGAAGAGAGAGGACAGTATCTCCCCAGAGCAACAATCAACATGGATCAAGCTGAATCTGCAAGGGGGGAAAATATTAGCACGGGGCAAATTTTCTACCAACTAGTTTCCATGCTTTGTGCGTGCCTTTACACATGAAAGATAGAAGCAGCTTTGCCCTCAAAAAGCAGGATGTAACAAAGAGGGCAGATGTTTATTCTTCCATCCGTAATAGTATCCTGACAATAGATTAAAGAGGTCTGCAGCTGACTTTTTTCAGCACACCCATCGACAGGCAGTAGCTGTGCTTCCACATTCAGCAACACCACTGATTGTGCAGAACCTGTCCCTGGCAGCTCAACCCAACCCCTTGGGAAAGCAGTCCAAATATAATGGTTTTTAGTAACCTGTGTCAGTTCCCCAAAACACCGATGCAGAGAGCACAGCACAGATGCATGCATGAGCCAGAAGAGACAGGGTTAGGAGTGGCTACCCTGGCATTGCCATTGGAGAAATAGGGGACACCCAGTATGAGATGGGCAAGGGTGCCAGAGGGGGGACTTGCTAAAAGGGCATGTAGTGATAGGACAAGAGGCAATGGCTTTAAACTGAGAGAGGATCAGATATAAGGAAGAAATTCTTTACTGGCACAGGTTGCCCAGAGAAGTTGTGGATGCCCCATCCCTGGCAGTGTTCAGGGCCAGGTTGGATGAGACTTTGAGCAACGTGATCTAATGGAAGGTGTCCCTGCCCATGGCAGGGGGTTGTAACCAGGTGATCTGTAAGGTCCCTTCCAACCCAACCCATGCTATGATCTCACCTTCCAGCTACTCCTGCTCAGGTATTTCTGTGCTACAGAACACCACCAGTGTCATCAAGAACATAATAAAGGGATGTATAAGCAGTGTTGTGTAGTAACTAACAACTTACCTCACTGCTCTTTCTCTTCTCAACTTTAACTTTTTTCTGAAGATCAAGACCTGATCTGTATTTTCAGAAAACTTTATTAACCTTAAACCACATCTTTAAAAACTCATAAACAGTTATTGGTAAGTCCAGTAAGCTTTCAAAGAAAGAAGCTTACAGCCTCTGAGTGAAATTTCTTTCTATTACCAAAACAAAGGAGTACATACGATATTCAGAATAACACTAGCAGCAGGCAAATTTGAATATGCTGTTCAAGCAATAGTCCATATGTACTGCCACTACATAGCTATCCTCAAATAAAGGACTTCAGCACAATCACTGCAGGTTAGTGCACGTCTTCCCTTACCGCTGCCTAGTCACATTTGAACAGCCCATCCAGTCGGTGTTGAAAGCTTGTCAATTAATTTACAGAAAACGTTCTATGGCCACTTAAGGCCACAGGACCACCTCCTTCTAACTCCTATATTTGACCTTCCAAAGCCTGGTCAATAACTGAACAGCACTGGAAGTTGCTATGGCAGCAGGCACAGTTACACAGGTTGGCACTGGGATCCTTGGGTTTTCAGGGATGATGGGTTGTGATGGCTCTTTCTCATCAAGGACTCCATAAGTCCTTCTTCTTCTAACCTAATGGAGATCAAGTTTGGTCTTGTTAGGGGAACTATTCCCTGTTCCTGGAGAACATCACTGGACTGTTCAAGTTTAACCATGAGGTGACATAAAGATTTCACCTCCTCTTCCACCACTGGGGCAGAGGATGCATGTGGGGACTGCTCATCTACAGTCAATTCTTCCCAGTGCTGAAGCAGACAGACACTGCCACAGCTTGAACTCCACATGGAGAGGTGCAAAGCAGGAAATAGAGATGGAGGAACAGAGGATTTGCACAGCAGAAAGAAGGTCCTGTGTCAGCTGGATGGGACACAACAGAGTATCATCAGAACATGAGTGGTGTTTGACAGCAGATCTCAGTAATTCCAGACGTGCAGACTGAAAGTCCTCATCTCCTGTACTAGAAACACAGACTACGACAGGGAATACCACAACTTCCTCCTCTCTGCTTCTTTCTCCTTTTCCAAGCTAAAGCCCAGTCTAATATCCACAGAAAATATACGTGGCTTTCATATACATGTTCAATTTGTGTCATATAGATACTACTCCATGTATAAAATGCAGCTGTGCCACACTTCTCTAAAACAGAATATGTACAAAGTGAAATAGGAACTAATAATAGCCTTAAAAATAAAGCATGAAGAGTTACCGTTTAGTTTGTCGAGACAGAGAGAAACAACTCACTGCCTGCACGCAGGAAAGCCTCGCCCCTTCCCAGGCGGGAGGGAAGCCTGCCTGCAGCGCCGCGGGGCTGGAGCGCGGCCCCCGCGCGGCTGGGCAGGGATGTCAATGTTATGTACTGCAGCGCCACCTAGCCCACGGAGATAACATAGCACGTCGGACAATGGCTGCTGAAGGACACTCTAGTGCTAAATGTTAAGCTCATAAATAATTTCTGACCCCGGACGAAACTTAGCTTTTGGCTTATTGTATGACATTTTAATCTTTTTTTTTTTTTTCCTAAACCATAAATGCAGCTAAGCAATGTACAAGCTCCTCTGAGAGCCATCTGCTACAGGAAATAACTGACATATGCTATTTTCATTATTTCTCATCCAAAGGCAAACTTGAGATGACCTGAAATAATGAAATAAATAAAAACCCAAGGCATGTACATCTTTGTGTGTGTTGTTGTAGAAAACTGAGAACTCCAATAACAGGAGAAAGGAAAATAAAAAAATTCTAATAAGCAAAGAAAGCTCTTGCCAGTTTTGTCACTGTGGAATTTTGTTATAAGGGGAAAAAATCTATACCGTATTATATGACTTCTTTTTATTTCTAGAAATGTCAAATGAATTCCTTAGCTATTCCATACAAAGTTCAATTCACTCATACCAGTTTGAAGTTTATCTAAATTAAATATCTGGGTTTGGATACAAGTAAGTTTAAATCCACCAGGGGAAAAAAGAAAGGCTTTCAAAAGTCTAGATAGCTTCTTCATGATGATGTTCAGTTTAGTCAATTCAAAGTATGATCACAGGTCTTCTAAAATGTAAGTTCTCGAAGACAGCATTGCTGATACTGTTCCATTGTTTTTCCTTAGCAGTCCACATTCTGTATTTTTTTGCAGATTTCTAGTTTATGTTCATAGCAAGTGAGAAATAATTTTGCTATGAAGTAAGGGCACATCTACCTTTGAAATCTATCACAGAATGAATCATGCTCTCTATCGATTATGCAGGAGTCTACATAACTAGTTCAGCTTCCACTGTGTACCCTTCAGTTTTACGGGGACAAACCTGTTTCTTCAAAGAGTGTACTTGAGCCCCAAGATTACCGGAGGTATTTTACTTTTTTTTTCATTTCTATGAGAACAAAGTTTTCATAATTAATTTCTTTTTTTAGCTTCAGGCATGTCTTGCCACACAAAGGATAACCTATATCCAAATACTAGATGCATACAACAGCAGTGTTACAAAGTGAAAAACCAGCTCGGGAGTCAGAAACCAAGTAGATCCACTAAAAAGGGTTCTTTGAGACTCTAATACACCTTCTTCCTCAGCTAACTACAGAGCAAACTCAGAGCTTGTGTATCACCACAAAACACTGCACTGTGACACAAAGACATACTCTTAACTCTTAAATTAATGGACAAAAGCTTCTTCTCCAAGAAAAAATATCTGTGTTGCTGCTGAATGAGAAGTTGACAGTAAGCAAACCACATGAATTTTAAATTGCACATTTTTCGTTTTTTTCATAATACTACTATAACCACACTGGTGCACAAGTGACCCAGCACTTTTTAAAAAGACTGGTCAGAAGGGGAAAGAACATTAGAAAGACTTGCAGCCACAAAGAAAGTAAAATGTGTGTCAACAGAAGGGTCAAGATTCCCTTGATGGTCTACAAGCCCATACCAAATGCAGACTGTGCTAACCCACAAGAGCTTTGCAGAAATGGAGCTTCCCTGGGCATGAATCCTGATCCAGGAACCCACCGTGGAGCAACAGTACCGTGGTGTTTCACCGCTATCCAAATATGTTTGTAAGCTTTTTTTTTTTTTCCACAGTGCACATACTATCCTACTTGAGGATCTTTATCACCTATATCTAGCAATCCACAGGCTACTTCTCCCTTTTCATGCTATTCTAATTACTAAACAATTTCAGTTAATGAAAAGATAATGATCACATCTACTAACGGGCAATCTTTGTTTGATGGCCAGCTTCTCTCCCTTTCAGGCTAGAAGCTGTTGATATGTGTGTGCATGCTTATGTTTGTATTGACCTGCAGAGCAAACCCACAGTCAAAGCAAGTCATATAAATCTTCTCCTATAATGTGCTGTATTGCTGGGCCTTCGCTACCTTCAGCTAAAGAGGGATTTTGTTATAAATTATCATATACTCACCAGTTAAGAGGTGCAAGTTAACCACCTTAATATTTTTGTTACTTATATCAAATAATGACATTGAAATAGAGTCATATTTTTCCATTAGAAGTTATCCATTTTAGATACAAAGTCTTTATACAATCACTTATTAATTGAAGTGCTGCATCCATACACAGTACCACTGTACCATTAAATGTGTATGTAATGTTATGTTGGATAGGAAAGGAAGGAGGAGCTCTACTTTGCATATATTCCATGTCTAATTAGGTTTCGTATTTGGGCTTTTGACCCTGCTTTCAGCTGGGAGCCTGAATTAGCAATTGAATTTCTGTTGGGCTGGTGACCCTATTTGCAGTGTCACAGCCTGAGCCAGGCTAAACAGTTCTTTGGGAACCCTTGGCTCGCAGCTACATGTTCTCGTTGTACTCACTACAACTCCCTGCGAGACTCAATTAGGGTAGGATCAAGTTCATCTTTCTTGCACCAAACTCACTCCTAAATTTTAGAGGCCTAATGAGGCAGACCTTCAAAAATAAGTTTCATAGTATCAGTGCGAAGAAGTAGGTGATCGTCAAGGCTTTCCAGGATGAGAAGTCATCCATGTAATTCAGTACCTAACACAAGATTGGCAGATTCTCCCTCTGGACTCCTCCAGAAGCATCTGCTCTGTCTGCTGACCACACAAGCAATTTAGACATTTTACCTTAGGAAGACTTACTGGTTAGACACATTAAAAATATTAGCAAGTCAGATGCCTATGTATGGGCTTGAGCCTAGCTTTGTTATCATCATATTTTAATTCATGTCTCCTATAGGCGACGAGCATACACATTTCACCAATTTTGACATATTTACTCATTGAAAAAACAGGCATAAATAGGTGGAAAAGAGAGAAGAGAGAAGATGACGCCTGAATTTAAATGTCTGTCATATATGAAAAATCGAACTTACATTCCCAATGGCATCACCTCTGAATTTTGCCCTTAGAATTTACATTTTATCATCCTCATCAAGATCCAAAAATTGCTTCCCTTCTCTTCCCTTCCAAAACAACTCTAAACTTTGCAGCATAAAATATAGTACAGCCACACAGGCACCAAGCATAATAAAATCTAGCAACAATAACTCAAATATGTGTCTCCTTGTCTGAGTCACTTTAGAGACATCCAGAAACATAAATATATGTTTTCTCTGAAAGGTAACAGTTTTCTTCCTTTTAATCTGAAATAAAATTCTGTCCCCATCTCCCAGGGAACTAAAGGTGACAATAAGAGCTTGACAATGTTCAGGAGATGTGCTTTTCACATTAACATTGCCAACAGCTGCACCATAAATACTGGGTATACGGAAAGTGCATTCAATCATTATAGGAGGTGCAATTTAAAATCTGAAATTCACTCAAATAAATCAGTAGAAAAGAGTTAAGGGATCAAAGTCTCCAAAACCTAAAATGCACTACTTCTCTGTTCCAGCTTTATTTGCAAGGAATTCTAAAATCTACTGGAACAAAATATTCCTCTTAATGTTCTGTAAACCGCTTATGAAATATCAAGCTTTGTTCTGTTCATCTTTCCTTTTCCTGTGCTACCCCCTTGCCAGACATCAAGGAGCTCATGCCAAATGTCTGCGAATTCATGGCTTATGAAGGGCAGGACTGGATGAGCGAAGGAAAATCATGCACAAAAGACAAATATATTACCCTCCCCCAACCCTCTGTCCTTTATCATCACCAACACACAGTTAAAGGCATTTCACACAGAGAGCTGGGAGCCAATATGAGCATCTTGTAATTATTTGAGATATAGCACATGCTGTCGGACCTCCTGCATTCAGACCTGGAGGTCCTCCATTCTCTTCCTGAGGATATTTGATATGAGGGCATTGACTTCATGCTCTCTGCTAGGTTTGCTTTGCACATTGGAGACCCTAAAGAAGGGACACAAGGATGCTGATGGTAGCCATTGCCAAAGACACCCTGTCACTAAAATAATGTTTATGCCCTGCTGGCATACACACAAAAATCTGGAGGGGTGCCACGAACTGCGGTAGTGATTCAGGTCAACATTCTTTCTCTCCTTACAGCCCCAGGTACTTGATGAAAGACTACAAAGAAAAGAGCAAGTATAGGATGCAAAGCCTTTCAAAAAGCTGACAGTGGAAACACTGGAGAGTCCTGAGCCAGTTTGTATCCAGGACACATGTTTAACAGAGCACAGTGAGACAGCTGACATTTCAGAGGTAGACCTGGTGACTATTTCATGAGCAGATAGGAAATGCCATATTCCTTAGTGGACTGTTAACAAGGAAACAGCCTGAGAAAACTCTAAAATTTTTATTCACCCTCTAAATTTCATAAAAGGAGTCTGATCTGTACCACAGATATTAAAACTTCTTCTATCGATTTATCAGTTCTACATACAAGACTTTTTGCTTTAGCATCCCTCTTCTTGAATGTCTCACGCAAGATAATTGAGGTAATATTCTAATATCCCCTTTTAACAAAATTAGTTCCATTAAAAAGTGAAGATAAAGATGGGGGAACAGAGGAAGATACAGAAACTGCTATAAAACGTAACTGATTGATTTACAGTCTCTTTAATAGACTGATCTAATGTGTCTAATATGTCTATGTCTAATTTCAGACTCATTTGAAAGAAAAAAAAATGCATTGCCAAAGGATAGCCCATTTTTATAAGCCAGAAATTTCAAGAATAACAAGTTTCCTCATGAACATCTTACAGGCAGTCCTTATCAATAGCCACCATGGGAAGTTAAAGAAAAAAAGAGTACAAGAACCAGATGAAGTACAGAATAAAAACTCAACCTCCAGCAGTCCCACAGTGTCAGGAAAATCTATCTTGCAGTCACCGCCCCACTCTCTTCACATTTGTGAAAGATTTAAGTTACATATTTAAAAATCTAGAACAATCCCTATTTCTTCAAAACCAGTCCCAGACTTTAAAAGTCACCCTGATGACTCTCCTGGATCACTGCAAACAGGGGTAAGGATTAAAGCAGGATTTGCCTTGGAAAGCAGTCCTTGTGGAAACACATTTGTAAATAAAGGCAAAGTATGAAGAATTTCTAATTCTGAATCTCCAATTCAGTTTTCCCCTTTATTGAAAATACACAAACTGCCTCTGCAGCCTGACATTCTCTTTCAGTTTCTCAGTGCTACTGGAAAGGAACGGTCTTTTGATTTATTTTGCCCTTCAGAGCCTATTACTCTTATCCATCTGAACTACGTGTTCCTTCTTTCCAGTATACAGAAATGTCTCTTTTCCAAAAAATCTTGTATTTTTTAATCACACTCTACTTTTCACAATATTTTCTATTTCTTAAACAATTCTAAATGAATGAAATGAAAAACAGGCATATAAAGGAAATTCAGGGCACTTTCAACATAGCATACAAGCTACTGTATTGTAAATGACCATTTTATAAAATGATGCAGTCCTGTTTGATTTCAAACGCAGTTAAAAGTAAAATAAAGCCATTTCCTGGTTGATTTCAGTTGGAATTGGAGATAGTTTTTCAATATGACCCTTGGCAGTGCTTAAAAAAGTGGGGGAAAGAGGCAGATAAGGCGCTGAATTAAATAAATGGATCCAATCTGAACCCAGTTACTTCAGAAGTTGATAGCATATTGGAAAGGCAATGCGCAACCAGCAACCTCAGCCATAAGAAACTTAATGATGGATGAAAATGAAAAAGTCAGGATGCTTATTTATCTATGAGAATTAGAATCCTTTAAACAAGTTATGAGTGAAAGAGCTGTAGCTAAACTGGATTTTAAGCCAATTAGAAATGAATGAAAAATCTAATTTAAATGGACATCATCTTTCACTAATATTAGAAAAACAATACTTTCTACATTTTATTGGAGCTGATAAATTTATTGTGACACCTCAGCAGGACAGCTATTTCATACTACAAGACAGTTTCTCCTGCTAAAGAAATAGCCAAAACTAACCCTTATTTTGGATTTTATTTCCTGGTAGTGAATCATTCATATTTGTAACTTATTTCTATTACTTTTACCTATAAGGGATGGGTTAAACCAAACTTTTATTGGCTAAAGTTTGGACTTTACTGCATCATTATATCATTATATCATTATATCTAGGACAATTCTGTCTAATAATCCAAAAGCTAAGATGTTAATCTGCGTGATGCACACTAGTTGTGTTGGATTCTGGTCTTCTCTATACCTCTGAAAAATTATGCATCTTGACATTCATAGCAATGTCACTGGGATCAGATCTGGTCTACTACGTGTAACTTCGCAACGTGTTTTTGTTATCAGTTGGCCATTGCATTGTGCACGGCAATTTTATGAGTTACATTGCCAGATATATTTTCTTCTAAAAAGCCACAGGTGAGAGAAAAATCAGATTATTAACTCCCTTTTCTCCCTTCCTACACTTAAACATGCAAAGTACAGTAGAGAGAAGCAAAAGAACATGCAGGGTCAAAGACTGCCCCCTTCAAGGGCTGGCAAGAGGATACATGGTGAGGAAATTTCTATGTTTTTGAAGCAGGAAAGGAGGAAATCTTTAGGAAATGGCTACTGTGGCCACCATGGACGAAACAAGCTCTTAAAGCTTTGCTGTTCCAAAGCTGGCACTCAGTACAGAACACCAAATAGAGAGGTAAGAGGCAATCTTGTCTTTTATTCTTTCTGTAAATAGATGAACTACATATGGAAGGCATCTCACACGAAGTCGTAATATGATTGCAAAGACATATTTTCCTGTCATCTAATGCAGTTCAAGCCTACTGATTTGAGGGGGGGTTCTGTGACATTAATGAAAGCAGAGAAATGCCCTTCTATATCAGAATTAATATGCTGCTTTCCTTGGAAGTTGTTATGGTATATCACAAGCAAAACGGTGCTAGACGATGAGCAATGATATTTCCAATCCACAAAATAAATAGGGTATTTAGTACAACTGTGGTCTGTGGTATATCATTAAACTGAATTGTTTTAAGATCAAATAGATACTGTAAGATTATTTTAAAAATGGACACATATGAATTGGATCTGACCATAGAGTGTTTTTTTTCCCCAAAAGCTATTATAATAATCTTTCTTCCCTCCATTGGCTCTGATCTGATACAATTTTAATGTACACAGAAAGACTTAGATTATGCTGTCCTCAGTATCTGCAACATCACTTAAACAGAGAAACAGGTCAATTTGCTTGACAGTAAATAGGAAAATCAAGATTTTTCTTAAATATGCATTCCAAAGCATAGCCATTAAACTCATAAAATTAAAATTTCTAGCTTGAACAATTTACGCTGTCACCCAAAGCAAAATTTCCTATTTCCAACCCTCAGTCATTACCAAACTTTTCCCCAGAAAATTAAAAAATACGTATTCTGCTTCTGAAAGGAAATACAAAAGCAACAGCTTACAAGAATACTGTCATTTGAGTAATTGTACAAAAATTGCTTTTCCCATGCATAATATGAGCTTACTTTAGCACTGAATGGAAATCTTCAATTGGAATGCCACAGTGTGTTACTTTAACTCCAGCTAGGTAGCTCTTCACTGTTGTCACTTTGCTAGTATGGCATTTTCTTGTTTTCTACTGAGGACATCTATCCCAGTGCTAGGAGCACTTGCCTGGAATAATTACAAAGAATTCTAGTTTTCGAAGAAGCTCTATGGGAGGACAAAAGACAATAATAATTTTTTCAAAAAACCTCAAATTAACTTCACATCTCCCAGAAAGCACTTATTCTTTAGAAGTTAGCCATTGTTTCCAAACCCCAGATTTCTGGAATAATGTTGCATAAACAGATGTTCCCCTATACAGTCTCTTAAGATGCTGAACATTCACCATTTTTTTGAAAGGCCTTTGAAAGATTGCTACTTACACAGCTTTCATCACCAGCCTCCAGGTCTCATAGTTTTCAGCACCTTCCTCCCCACCAGAGGGGGTGAGCAGGCCTGGTCTGTGAGATGTAGACAACTGCTGGAGATCCAGGCTATGGAGCACCTCTGGGCTCCGAAGGACAGATGGGTGGAAAGAGGGTGCAAAAGGGGGAAAGGACAGGCCAAAATCTAACTTTTATTGATGGCCTTCAAGACCATAATGAAGGCTTTGTCTAATAGTAGGATAAACTTCATTAAAACCTTTGCTCTGTGGAGCTCTGAGAAGATAACAGGAAGGAAACAGCTCAGGGCTGGAGAGACCAGGATACTCACAGCAGAGAAAGGTGACATTTTTTAAAGCATCTAAACAATTCAGGCTCCTATCAGCATTTGAAAACAAACAAACAAAAATATAATCAAGTGACAAAGAGAAAAGCAAAAAGCCTGGGAGACATGAAGAAGGTCCTCTGATGCGTTACTCAGATTGGTGCTTAGTGCTGTCATGTGCCATAGACTGGATGTTGGCAGCTTCTGAAAAAAAAATCCTTCTAATTGCTGGTGTATGCAGGACCATAGTCAAAGTGTTTTTAGATGAGCTTGGAGCATTCAGCTGATGCAAAATTTCCTTACAGAGACTATCACTATCTACTGGTTCCAAACTTACAGAAAGGGGGACACAGAATCTCTTGCAATTTCTTGCAAGTGGTAGATTAAGTCATGGTTGGATGAAAAGGTACTTGCTTTCCTTGGCAGCTACAGACCACTACAGTAACATCTCTACTCCTTAACCTCTTTCCTAATTTGAAACTGCCCTAGGATCAGTTGTGAGATGGTACAGTGCACAACCAGAAAAAGGGCTATGGAAAAATGGCTCTGCAGTTTTCCTTCTCGAGCAGCACAGATACCTCTTGCTTTAATATTGAGCTGTATTTCTAACTCCATCAGGAGTTTTAAACCATCGTCATGATCACCAATTCTGTTGCACTGAGCACTGCAGAATACATTTAGCATATGCAAGGCTAATTAAAACAACATTCTAATTAGTACCTTTCTGGTTTTGAATCCATACAGCATCATATATTGAAAATTAATTAAAAAATATAACTAATTATGCATTGGTATTTGTCTTGGGTTATCATCAGAAAATCTGTGTAAAATATGATATCTGGTTAAAGATAGGTCACTTATTAATTAAGAACATTGTGACCAAACTAATGGACAGAGGTCTTAGTAATTCATAATAATGGCATTAATGGGAGCCATGACTTGCATTTAAAAGATATTAATGTGTACTTTGAAGAAATAATGGTAGCAGAGCAGATCCATTTACTCTCATCAAGCCCAAGCCTTGTCATAAACACAGGTCATTCTCTTTTGAAGACAACACATTATCAGCTACATTATCTTCTTGATGCATGAAGATCTACACGGTCAACCTGGCACCTTCTGAGGCAAGACCATGCTCTATTTTGTTTCTCAGGGTCTATTAATTATGTTTGTTTGTAAAAGACGGGACAAAAGTATTTAAAAAGCAGTGAGTGCACTCCTGTCCACATTCTTCAGTGTTGAGAATGATGTCAATGTAATAGCTTTCCTAATTATGTCCTTGAAATGAGAGAAGTTTGCAAATCACTTAGATGTTAAAAACAGAAGAAAAAGAGGCAAGAGGTCATTTGAAATAAGAATCTGTTCCTTAGAAAGAAGCCCTATTTTACAGAAGGTCTGGATTACTGTTGCTTTACCAAGACCTTGCTGAAACACAGAAATGATTTCTCTGTGCCATGACCTTGATAAAGCTACTCCCTTGTGCCAGGAGAAAATTGAAAAGGAATAGCTGGCAATGACACATTAGCACTGAAACTCAAATCTGTGTATTCAGATTCCTGTCATTTTTTATTTGTTCTGTTGTTCTGGAGCAGGAAGAAAATGTTTCTTGAATTTCATTCTCTTAAGATTCAAACCTCTCAGGTACAGAGTAGTGATGGAAGATGCTGAGTACAATGAATTTTTCCCACCATCACCACTACCATCCCCTTTGGGACGTGAAGAAGCATTGCCCCAGCTTCCTGCAGGATCACATTTAGTAATTAGTTACTTGATCCAGCTCTCTATGAAGTCAATGGGAATCTTTGTCTTGATTTCAGTGGAACTGTACTGAGCTCGCAGTGTGAGTTTCCTCTGCATAAAGACTGCGGGGTTTGCCATTAGATTAATTGCTATCTTTTGAGGGGCCAGATTTTGCAAATTAAAGAATTCTCTCAGCTCTTGCTGAAATCAATGGGATTCACAGGAGGTGCTAAGCTGTAAGTTCAACACCCCATCTGTACCCTGCCTTTTGCAGCAGTCATAAAATTATGCTAGGAGACTGGATTATGACAGTCTTGTGCAAGCAGATATGATTAATGACTCTTTTAGCTAATCTGCACAATTGCCTCAGTACATAGGACATGGTTCTTAAAAATACTTGCCAGTGCACACAGCAAATGCTTTAGAAGTTAAAAATCTCTAATTAAATACATGAAACAGGGCTTTGGGGGAAACAAAAAGCCCAGCATACAATTAACATCCTCTAAAAGTCTGAGGTAGAGCAAGATCATCATATTCTGCCCCAAGGTAGCTCACATATTTCTACCATTTTACACATTTCATATTAATAGGCCAACTGAGTGAGAAATAGAGTAACTAGCCAAATCACAGATAAAACTCCAGGAGAATTTCTGACAGATTGCAATATAATTCCACCCTTTTCATTTATTTGTTTGTTTGTATTTCAGTTGCCAGACACTTTCACAGAACCATTTTTAATGCAGAAATTTATTATTTGTTCCTTTAATGGTTTCATAAAATATTTACCATGGTCTGTTTAAATAAAGGAATGACATCATGCATAAAAAATGAAAAATAATGTGTCTGTAATAAGCTGGAGGTTACATTTAATGAAACAATGCCCATAAATGAAATTTCATTGAGAGCGCTGATGATGCTCATTTCAGATGAATGCACTTTGTATTTATTAGTTTTAAGCGTGTTCATCCTCAGCTTCTGTAATCAGAATTACAATATCCACTCAGATGAGAAAAGTAATTAAATCATTAAGACATGCTTTCTTAGGGCTGGGTGATTCTATGGATACGCAACAGTTGGCTGGCTTCTGCCCTAAGCCCCTAGTGCAATAGATTAATTGTTTTCTCATTATTTTCCAAGGGGTACCTATCCTCAAAACAATATGCATGTGCAGTCTAACCTCATTCACACTCCAGCAACATGTATATATCTTTGGGCTACTAGCACAAAAGGCAGCAGTTTCCTTGTATGAATAGCTATGGAGAATTCCTTGAGGCAAGACTCAGGAATGGCACAGGGATGGCTATTGGACATACGGGGCTGGAAACTGTTTTCCTGCCCCACAGAATATTTCCACATTTCTAAATATTCCAACTCCATATGAGGACAAGATAAAATTATGTGAGAAAGACAGAGAAGGAAAGGACAAGTAGACACCCACTCAAGCAAGACAGTAAGACCAATGATTAGGCCTTTACCTTAAATGAACTGCTCCCATCCACATCAGTAGCTTGAAACCAAGCACGGCGAAAGCTTGAAAGTGCATATTCTTCAGTTAACCAGGTGTCCTGGTTTCAGCTGGGACACAATTTTCTTCCTAGTAGCTGGTGCAGTGCCATGTTGGATTTACTATGAGAATAATGCTGATAGCACACTTATGTTTGTAGTTGTTGCTAAGTAATATTTACACAAAGTCAAGGACTTCTCAGATTCTCACACCCTGCCAGCGAGAAGGTTAGAAGAGCACTAGAAGTTGGGAGGGGATACAGCCAGGACAAAGGAATATTCCCAAACCCGGCAAAGGAATATTCCTTACCATAGAATGTCATGCTGAGTATATAGACTGGGGGGAGTTGGCTGGGAGGGGCCAGTCACTGCTTGGAGACTGGCTGGGCGTCGGTCTACAGGTGGTGAGCAACTTTACTGTGCATCACCTGGGTTGGTTATTTTTTTAGTTTTGTTTTTCTGTCTTTGCTATCGCCCTTTTCATTACAATTATTATTGTTACTGTTAGTACTACATTCTACTTTATGTCAATTATTAATTGTTCTTAGCTCAACCCATGGGTTTTACCTTCTTCAAATTCTCCTTCCCATCCCACCGGAGGGGGCTCAGAGTGAGTGAGCGGCCGCGTGGTACTTAGTTGCCAGATGGGGTTAAACCACAACACCAGGGTATTGGCTATTCTGTGCAGTCAGGCTCTCCTTTTGATGACAGAGTCCCTTCTGAGCCTAAAAAAACATTTTCCAATAAAATATTAATCAAAATTTTATTTTAATCCCACAACAGCTCTACTTGCTACATTTTACAACCTAAAGCAGTAATAATCTACGTACACCACTAGAAAAAAAACCCACGGAAGTTAGAACAGTTATTAGAAACTTTCTTTTGCATTGTATTTTGACATTTCAGTGATGAGGAACTTAAAAGTTAATAGCAGCAGATTACCAAGTATTTTGTTCCTCTGTAAGAAAAAGAAAGGAGAGGGGGAAAAGCCCTTGCATAATAAGTTGATTTTAAAATGTTCCAGTTAGACTTTGAAGTTCTTCATTCACTGAGTTGAATGTTAGTAAATTTACATTTTCTGTGAGCTTTTTGTTAAGCTAGGCAAGTAAAAAATACTTTTTCAGTCATGTATGACTCTCTCTATTTTTCCCTCAAACTAAGAAAGGCACTGATTCCTTATATACAGGGATCTACATGTGCAGATCTGAGTTTCAAGCTTCAAACATTTTGCTGCAGTTCTGTTCCAAATAAAAAAAAAAAAAAGTAGTTGTATTTATTTTTAAACAATAGAAAAAGTGTTCCTTCAACACAAACCTGTAACTCAAAAATAGCTGAAGGAATTGTATCTCAACAATTGTATCAACTTCTCAAGTATACTATTTTCTCAGATACAGACAAGCATGAAAAATGTCAAGCTCCTAAATGAGTGTTTCAGAAAGACATTCAGTTTGTTAGGTCCTCAATTACTACATATATGACCAGTGCCAGCTATTAAAGAGGAAAAGTAAGCTGTTGGACAAAATAATTGCATTATAGAATACACCATACTCTTAGTCATCATTGACAGATACAAGGCATTGATTTGACAGTGAAACTATAAATTCAGACCATTAGAACTTCATTTCTGACATTAAAACAAGAAACTCACATTCTTATGAGGACAGAATAAGCAAAATAAAGTGATCAATATGCACCTGAAAGATGTTCTTCCAGAGATGAAAAATAATTTAAAAGGAATTTTGCTACGATAAGTGTATGATAACTTTGTCTTTATTAACTGGCATTTAAATCTCTTCATATGGAGATTAATGTTAAGCATTTTGTAACTTGCAAGCAGTTTGCCTCTGAGTTTTTAAAAACTGCTAACTAAACAGTATCACCTTTTGTGAGGCATAGATAACTGACTTTTTTGATAATTTTTAAATTTGACAAGAATATTTTTTACATTTTGGGAGAGTATTAATATCTTATATTGTGTGGAAAACCAGTTTTAAGATTCGCTACTATTTTAAATGCTATGAAATTCTTCATAATTCATGACACTGAAAATTCTTCATGAACTTTTGCAATATTTTTCAGCTGCTGTGGTGAAGCTGTTACCCTTGCAAGGTAAGAAGAGCTGCAGCAGGAAAAAGGAACATACAGAAATTGAAATATATACAATTTATATAATTGTAAATAATAAGAACTTAATACAGACAAAAAATCAAATTGTTATTAGGAAAACAAACCCACACCCATCCTTTAGCATAACAGAGGAATTCTGAGAGTGGACAGCAGTGACTGCAAGAATAATAAATAAAGCAGGTTTGGAACTTGTAATTGGAAAAATTGTAACACTTTTCCTTTAGGAAAAATCAAAATGACGGCTCCCCAGATGCTGCTCTGGAAGGTTCCCATCCATTTCCCTTTCTCCCAACTGACAAACTGTTTCCATGGCCATAGCTGGAAAACTGAAAAATTCCACTGCAGTCTTCTCCAATGGCATTTTCCATCAATTCTTAACCACAAAAATTTTGGGGACTTGCCTTCTCATCTTAATTAAGGGTTATTTTTTAACAATTTTTTCAAAGGAAATAATTTCCATTTTCTCATCAGTCTTACTAATAAACATCCTGTCGCTTAACATTTCTCATTAATTTCTACAACATGAAAGTGAGCTTTTTCAATAATTCTTGGCTCTTTCTACTAATATGAGTCCAGACAGAAACAGGGGAAAACTGAAAATACTGAGACATTAAGTGAAGAATAAACTGCTGTGTTCAGTGTGAAAATACCATTTTACATAATAGTGGTAGGAGTTTCTCCAGGGTTTGTGGGAATTGTTTTCTGACAGTCCTGTATAAGGCTATACTTTATAGAGCTATGCCAAGATTCCAATTACAGGTAATCTGAATTACATCCAGATATACATGACAGGCAACACAACACTTACACTTCTTTTTAATTTTTAAAGAGAAACATCACATTCATGTTGAAGTAGTATTAATTGAAATAATTGCCCAACGATTTATTAATTCAATAATTTTGCATGTATGCTTACTTATGAAGTGGTCAGAAAGATTACAGATTACTTTATTCATACTTACCCAATACAACAGCTAAATGAGACCAAGCTCTAATAACTCTATTTTAATTATTTTATTTATAATTCCATAACATTTTGGTACAGGAAAAATGGAAAGTGTTCTCCAGAATTTAAGAAGTCATTTACCTGAAAATTTAGAGAAATCACTTCCAAAAGGTGTTTGAGCTCTATCTATTTGCAATTGTTGGCTACATCAGATCAAAATCTAAGACTTCACTACTGCAGCTTCATGAATAGTTATCCAAATCATGCAATAAATAGCATTACTGTTTCCTGACTATGTGACCTAATTGTGCTAAACCACTTTCCACATTGGCACAAATACAGCATTGATTAAATAAACCTT
The DNA here is from genome assembly GCF_023634155.1 of Falco peregrinus. NCBI lineage: Eukaryota > Metazoa > Chordata > Aves > Falconiformes > Falconidae > Falco > Falco peregrinus. The sequence goes on from NC_073727.1 coordinate 56,595,974, forward strand.
TTGTGAAGGTTTACAATTCACCAGCTCCAAAGAAAGTTTTACTTGTACAAATGTTCACATACAATAATGGGAGAACATGCTGAACTGAAATCTATTTGGACAATTTTTCAGCAGCAGATTTCCATACTACCCAGTCATCCCTGTCAGTTTGTGGCGCACAGTGTCTGACAACTGAAAAATATGTAAATTGCTCTATACTTGTTATGAACACTCCTCCAGATTTTGTTCAAAAGCTGTAACAGACTGGGCTGCTCAGCATAATTTTTTGAAGCATTTGCAAAGCTGGTACCAGATCCTGCCCTCTTTCCATATGTATACCCCTCATTTGATTTCCATGGCAGAAACGCCCATTTAGCTACATGAAGAAAGTCATTTAACCTCAACTCCATTTCCCTCAACTCTATTTTCCTCCCATTATACACACACACTACACAGAAATTTTCAGTCTTGGTTATTATTTATGGAGAGCTTTCAGGATTACCTTTTACAGCTGATTTATAAAAGTAATCACCTGCCTCGGACCAAAATGTAGCACTTGAACCTAAAATGCTGCTTCTGATTTGAAAGATGTCATCTGCTTGAATAAAATCCTTCGTCTGAAGCGCAGAGAATCTTTTTGTGATAGAAAAAAAATTCCCATATTAATTTAGAATTCAGAATAATCTTTTAACTGAAACCACTTGAATATGTATGCAGCATGCATTGGATAAATATTGTATTTTTAATTAATTGTATAATGAGATGTGTGCATTGTGAAAACATATATGCACATATTATTTCATTAACAGCCATCTCAACCAGTAATACTCAGGGTTCAAAGCAGATTCTGTTCTTTATGTGCATCCTTATGAGAAGCCTAGATACCATTTTAAAGAGAAACATTACACTAAACAAAATTAATTCAAGCAATGTCAAAAACACTCTCAAAATCTGTCAGATATACAGGACAGCTTTCATGTCTTGCACAGAGTTCTGCTCTAATGCTCTCTGCTCTATACAAGACCCTCTACAGCCCCCATCAGCAGTATAAACTGCCTGTTAGAAGGCAGAAAGAACTCCTGGTAGAGGGAATAAAAAATGCCACCTCTGAAACAGGCAACTTTTGATGTTCACTCCCAGCTTTTCAGTTGGTACCTTGACCCGCTAAAACCTCTGGGAATGTTCCAGTGGCCACACTGTAACTTTTACTTGATTGCTGTCCAGTGCTCCGGGATCTGAAGAACTATCCAAATGGTAAAATAGATCCTTTTGTCTTAAATTAAATATCCAGTTCAACTGTATGAATTTTACATGTGGTTGATTTTTCTTCTCTATAGAAAAGCCTACGTTTATTATATAACAGAAGGTGGCATTCCAGATTGTTTGCATGATGTAGACACAAGGGTTTCATTTTTAGCACAGTTCGTAAAGTACTTTGCATAGACAGATGAAGATGCACAACACACTGTAAGCAAAAGCAACATTTCATGCCTTCATTTCATAATTAGGCTTAGCTCTTAACAAGTCACATTCTAATTCCCACCAAGCAAGTATAAAGAGGGCATCTGATCTCAAATACCTTATTCATGCAAAGAATAGGTTCAGCTAAAGTGCAACAATGAATAAAATATGGGAAACGTATTTCTGAAAGGTTATTTTACTGTGTCACCAAGTTAATTCTGGCACAAGATGACTCAAACCATCTGCAGCTTGAACAAGAAGAATTAAACATTTTGACAGGCCTGAAACCTCATACTTTGATTTTCCATTTTTTAAAATCCCAGTTTAGTTCCACCTCACTCCTCCCTTTTTCTAATGCACTCCTTGCCATTATCTCTCCATTAAATCTAAGTACTGAAAACCCCCCACTGTTTGACACTCTTAACCATAGGTTGCTAAGGTTGAAATGAAGTACATGTTAGTTGTTCGAAAACAGTCACCTTGCTCAGAATGCAGACTCCAGAACTTTTTGCAAGGCTGACTTAGAGCAACCTTAACATCTTACCCACAGTTTGTGTGGGTTTGAAATGCAAATGTTTACTTTCTACTGTAACATAAACATGATTTGTTATGCAGGGCACTGACACTTCTTATCATACCTCTAAGAAATGGTATAACTGTCACTCTTAAACACATTTCTTAACACCAGGATGCTTGAAATTTATACTTTGGATAACAACAATGTATAACAGTGAATGCATAAACCAACATACACTGACCCTCATTTGAAAATATAGGCTCTAATTCAGGAAAAAATCTGTGGCATATTCTTCTGTTTAAGAAAGCATTCAAATATTGTTCTCTATGAGGATGGAATGCTTAATGTACTTATAATGTTAGAGAGTATCCCTACATCCCATCCTTGTGTATTTTTTTGTTCCGCTGTCCCTTTTCCTTGCCATCTGCCTTTCAGTGTTAATTACATTTATCTGTCTAAAATTTTGCCACATGCCGCATTTTTTATTGTGCCAAATTATACAGTGCACATGCATTTTACTGGCGAATTTTATGGCTAGAGGGCCCTCTTTTTTCTGTCCTTTATGGAGAAGAACAGTTCTAGTTTTAATGCTTTGGCACATAAGCTTTAATAGCATCCATGCATCTGCTCCTAAGATCCTCACTTAAGCTCCCTGTGTGTCATCCAAGAAGGAAGCGATAATGCAGAGAGAACATTTCTCATCACTCCTTCTTCACACTTGCTTCTCAATACTTTTTATTACTGCTGAGCATCTAGGCCTAAAACCTAAAAGATAAGCTAAGATACACAAAAGAAGACTTCTCCCTCAATAAAAAGCCTCAAGCTTTCAAACAATGAGATGAAGCTAGGCCCACAGAGACTGTCACACCCAAACTTCTTGACTGCTTTAGGAGTCTTAGCCTTTCCTACTGCTGAGTTTCTGGACTTTGCATGTGTGAAACAATTTCTTTCTGCTGCTCAACTTCCAAATTTTAAATGGCAAAATTATACATATGAAGGCAAAATAGGAATAGTCTCAGCCAAACAATTATGGGCAAATAATTTCGATTTTCCATTAAAATCTGAATTACATTCTTCTAGGATGTATTTTGGGTTTTAGTATTTTTGCAATTGTTGCTTAATTTGTAGTTGATAGATCCAAAATGCTTTTCTAGATTGGACACAATTTCTACACTAAATAAAAGGCAGTCCACAGTTTTAAGAACATTCCTTAAACGTATAATTTTTAAGGAATAAAGCCATTAACATTTTGTAACGTCAACCAATTTTTTTTTGTAAACACATTATACACTTCTGTTTGAATTCAATCACTCACTAAGCAGCTAAATAATTATTTCAAGCTAATGAGAATTAGTTTTGAAGTTGTTAGTATTAATGAGAAATCACCATATCCATATTAGTGTTGCATAGTACTAAATAATTGATACCTTAGTTCACATTACTGCTTGGAGGATACTAGCAGCAAACAAAATTATTAGTTTCATTTTGTCAGATAATGCACAATTTTTTTATGGTTTCTAAAAGTATGTATTTTGAAATGAAAATAAAACTATACTTCATTACGACAAAAAAAAACCCAAAAATAAACAAACCAAACAACCAGCCTCCATATTTAGAAGCATAATGTTGTACACTTGTTTTAAAGATATAAGAGAAAGGACAGCGTCATAAGATTCAGTGAGAATCCAGAGCACTCAACACTTCCTAGGAGATTTTCAGCTCCTTTTAGTAATAAGCCCTAGAGAAACAGTTTGTTTCTTTCTCTACTGGTTTTGACCGGGATAGAGTTAATTTTCTTTTTAGTAGCTAGTATGGGGCTGTTTTGGATTTCTGCTGGAAACAGTGTGGATAATACAGAAATGGTTTTGGCATTACCACGCAGTGCTTACACAAAAGTCAAGGTCTTTTCTGCTTCTCACCCCACCCCACCAGCAAGTAGGTTGGGGGTGCATGAGAAACTGGGAAGGGACACAGCTGGCACAGGTGACCCCAAATGACCAAAGGGACATTCCATGCCATATGACATCATGCTCAGCATATAAAGGTGTGGGAAGAAGAAGGAAGGGGAGTGGGACATTCAGAGTGATGGCGCTTCTCCACCCAAGTAACCATGACACACGATGGAGCCCAGCTTTCCTGGAGGTGGCTGAACACCAGCCTGCCCATGGGAAGTGATGAATTAGTTTCTCGTTTTGCTTTGCCTGTGTGCACGGCTTTTGCTTTACTTAACAAACTGTCTCAGCCCACGAGTTTTCTCACTTTTATTCTTCCAGTTCTCTTCTCCACCCTGATGCAGGGGAAGTGAGTGAGTGGTTGTGTGGGGCTTGGATGGTGGCTGGGGTTAAACCACTTCCATTCAAAATCTGCCCTATTCTCTTCCAATGAAAGCAATGCATGTTTTGCACCTCTCAATATTGGGCTTATCGTTCCCTATTCATTGGAATTTTAAATCGGTTTCTATTTTGTTGCTTTTGTGAAGTATTCTATGTGGTCAAACAGCTTTTCAATTAAGCTAACAGGAGTGATAGATGGCACTTCCCATGCTGCCAACTATTTCACAATCCATAGTATCTTAAAATTCAGGAAAACATGAGTATGAGTGTTTCCAGTCCAAACAGTGTTACAAGGACAGCATAGGAACACAAACAGCAAGCTAAGTTCTCCTCTGTTTATAAATCACCAGAATTCTCACTGCAAAAGAAATCTGCTGATTTACACCAGATAAGAATGTCTATAGAAGGAATATAATTATCTACTGATAATATACTATCATTTTTTCTTTTAATGTTCTATGACTTAATAATGAATACACTCTCATCTCTTAATCTGTCTAAGCAATCTACAGTAGTTTATTCCTCAATATCAAATGTCTCTCTATACACAACCTAATGATACTCATAATTTTTCACCTTGTGATCCGGACAACCAACATACTTGTGAGTGCTACTCCTCTACGTTTTATAACTTTCTGAGTTTCAGCTTATTCACCTCTACATTTCTCACATCTTACTAAGAATGTACCATACTTACTATCTCTGGCATTTCTACACAAGATTCTAAGGGCAGAATTTTTCAGGCAGTATAGATTCTAGCCCTTTTTTCAGTTTAGTAGTTGTTGTGGGCTAACCCTGGCCAGCAGCTAAACACCACACTGCTGCTCCCTCACTCCCCCACAGTGGGATGGGGGAGAGATACAGTAAAAGTGAGAAAAACTGTGGGTTGAGATGAAGACAGTTTAATAAGAAAAGGGGAGGGGAAAAGGCAAAAAGCAGCAAAGAAAAACAAAACCAAGAAAAACAAGTGCTGCAAAGCAATCGCTCACCACCAGCAGACAGATGCCCAGCCATTTCCCAAGCAATGGCAGCCCTGACAAATTCACCCCTCTCTGGTTTTGTTGCTGAGCACAATGTCATATGATAAGGAATATCCCTTTGGTCAGCTGGGGTCAGCTGTCCTGGGTGTGTGCCCTCCCAGCTTCTTGTAGCACCTCCAACATACCTGCTGGAGGAGCACAGTGAGAAGCAGAAAATGCCGTGTAAGTACTGTTCGCTATACCTAAAACAACCCTGTGTTATCAGCACTGTTTTCATCAGAAATCGAAAATGCGGCATCATACGAGCTACCATGAAGAAAATTAACTCAATCCCAGCCAAAATCAGTAAGTTGTACAATCTGTAGTTGGCATAGTTTTCTCCACTTTGCCTAAAAAACTATTTCATGGTCTATTAAAACACCTTGTAAGGAAGACTTTCTTTACTGTATTTTCCCTTTAGTAATTCTATTGCCTTTGGAAAAAAGTTTATTCTTTAAAATTCTTGATGTCTTTCTATCCATCGGTCTACCACTCCTACTCCCACATAACCAAAACTCTACATGGTTGGCACTGCTGTCTGCAATCACATGTCCTGCAGCTCCAGAACTATTTTGTTCTTTTGACAGAAATGCTTTCTACTCTGATATTCTTGGCAAACGAGCTCCTCAGTCTACCTGACCTGGTCATGTTTTCTACACCACCCTTAGCTACCCAGTCATTTTACACCTATTTGTTTCTATGGGTAGGCACGTAATGATTTATCTGAGAATCTCCGTCTTCTAGCTTTCTAGCACAGGATACTATGGCTCTTTCTGAATTAATGAACTAACCCATGACAATCCTCTCCATGCCTACACTAGAAACCCCTCTTACTCTCCAGCCCAAGGGCCACATTTAAACTGGCAATGAGGAATGCTCCCTGGCACAAATTTACTCCTGGACCATGCCTAGGAAAAGCCTGGAAGAGCACTAGTTAGCTCAGGTCAGAGGCATGCCAAGAATCCGTTTAACCATACAATGGTACAGACACTCAAGTTACAATACCTGGGCCCTTGACAATGGTGTGTTCAAGTACTTGGATAGATTTACCATAAATCCCACAGCCTCAAATAATTTCTTCAGAGTTAAAAGGTCTCTCCTCTTTTCTACTTTCAGGGTTCTCAAAAATTACAGGCTTTCACAAAGGAAAAAATACATTAGGAAATGTTTATTCACACTAGATGTACCTGAACAAGAAATACTGATCATGGGAATCAGAGTTAGCAGGTATTGGTTTTCTTCACGTAAAATTAGAGAGGAGCACATACAGAATCATAGCACTAGATTAGAGCCTGGAAACAATGTTTTTTAGAAAATATTTGCAACACAATGTGACACTAAACTCCCAAAATCCTGAATCACCTGTCTTCCTCAGACCATGATGAATTTATTACTTCTATGCTTAAAAAGGTCTTTCAGAAACACTCAGTTGTGATCATAAGAGTTGCTGAATTAGATGAAGGAAATAGTCCCTGTGGTTCAATAACCACATGCCAGAACTTAATAGCTTTAAAAATGTATAAGAAAAAACAAAAGAAGGCAATCATGATATACTTTCTCTTTTGAAATAGTGTAACCATCTTGGGCTATGCTTTGAAATGCATCTTCTAGTTCACCGTAATCACTGGTGTATTGAATGCTCTCATTACCCATTTCCATGTCCAGCCTGTGTCGGAATCAAAAAAAAATAAATAAAATTGAGAGTTTTCTATTACTAAATAAAGATAATTACAGGCTGTCAAAAAAATCTCAGTGAAAAACATGTTTCTTTAGAAACATTTTTCAATAGTAAATTTTCAGTTCTTTCAAAATATTGTTTTTTAAACAAAACTAAAATGCTTCCTTTATTTTGAACAGTAATATTTCATTCTGTCCTTTTAATCATTTCTGCTTTTTTATTTCTCATTCAGTCTTTTTATAATAAAAATATATATTAAGAAAAATTTTGGTGGAGATTTTGAAAAAAGAAGTGATTTATTGCTATCTGATAAACGAAGTGGAAAATTTTCAATTCCTATCTCTTCATGCCTTCCTTTATCATTAGGTTTCTTAACCATTATTTGAGATGTGTCTGGCTGGTAAAATTTTTAGAGACCATGTAGAGTATTGACACAATGTTATTTCTTTTATGGGAATGGATTGCTGTTTAGGGAAAAGACATGCCTGTGAGAGCAGGGAGCCTTCATAGATGAAGAAATATTACAGGGAATTAAAATTTCAGCACAGTTCTGTGAAGAGTTTTGCCTGATTAAAGCTTTCATGTTTCAACCAATTTTTAACAGGAACACAGGACTGGAAGGGATCACCTGTGCTACTGAAGATAGCTTCTGCAATGGGGCACTAGATGAAAGGTCCACTGCACATTTACTGGAGTTGTCCCCACACAAAGGGTCACCAGTGCCTTTCCTACAACCTAAAATAACCTCAGGACTTGCAGTAGAAACCTGAAGGCTACAGTTACAGCATATTCCTCTGAAGGGAATTTGAAGAGACTGAGGGTGCTACCAATGTCCTACAGCACTATTGTTATTTAGCAATTATTAAATAAAGAATTACTGGGTCTCAAGCTTAATGCCTGCTGTCTACCTGCTCTCATATTAATTCATCTTGCATAAGCACAGATGAACCATATGAATTGAGAAAGCAGACTACATCCTACAATGCAGAAGAGCAGGTCAAAACTAGTACCTGCCAGTCTGAGCTGCAGATTTGGGTTGCGGTCTCTTGAGCAAGTAATGGCTCCAGGAAAACTGACCAGCTATTTCTTCTTTTGCACAGAGGTTAAGGGAAGACAACTCCCCTCACACAATCTCCAGTAGTGTCTATGCATCAGCATGGAAAAATCCATCCTCCCTCCCACAAGCAACCACAAGCTCAGAAATAAGTGATTAATATAGAGTGTGCTTAAGTTACTTACTCTTGTTTCAAAGACATCAAACATCCAAGGAATCCTATCACAAACTTAATTTCCAGCCTCCTTAAATTCCCCTATTTTGATATGCAACCCCTTTCAGTAGTTTACCAAGCATCACCTTAAAATCATTTTGATTCCTTCTCCGGTTGGCTATTTGAAAGACCATTGCAGTAATTCACTCTTTCTTTCTTTTTTCCCCCCTAAACTTGCTGAAGACCGATTTTGATCTCTTCACTTCAGAACTTTTTCTCCTGTTTGATATTTGTTCTCCAAAAGTATTTGCAGAAAGTTATCCCTTTTGACACTCAGTTGGTTAGGTTAAAAAGACAAAATCTTTTAATCTGCCAAATAAGGTTTAACCGATGTCTTTCACAATGGAAAATACCTGAAGCCAAGTCAAGTCCTTGGCAGTTCATAGCCATTTTGCTAAGGCACGATCTCTTTTTTTCTTCCAATTGAGAAATCCTGGATTTATAGAAAAAAAAAAAAAAAATACTGGTTTCTGAGTGCCCAGTATTGTAATTTGAAACTCTCAATTTTCATCTCATACTTTGCATTTCAGTTGTCAGAATCATCTGATCCCCCTTGCCTTCTTTAAATGAATGGTTCCCTCTCCAACCCCCGTTTCGGCATTACATCCCAGCTTTATGCCCAGTTCTGAATCTCAGAATCACATATTTAGTTCTCTACATATGGGTCATTAATGAATACATTAAACAGTATCTGTCACAGATTGATCCCTTAAGGATACTAGCAGTAGCCTTTCTCCATCCCAGTATCCCCTTCTACACACTTCCAGCAGCTGTTCAATCCACCCCACATCCTCTATTAATTGCCATCACCTCCACCTACAGTACCAAATTCCTATGCTGCATTGCAAAAAGTGCTTTTCTGAAATCTAAAGCAATAAATCCACTGTATTACCTTATACAAGAACAAATAAAATAAAATAAAGATTATGAGCTATTCTGACCAGAAAAATTACCTTTGATAAACCTGTCCAGTAATTTATCCAATTTTCCATTTCCCTTCATTCCTTAATTATATTTTCCTTCAATATCTCTCCTAATCTTTGTCTAGTAACAGGGCTGGGTTTAGGTATAGACTTGGGAAGCAGATGCCAAGGGTAGCCACTCTTTTGATGCCTGCTCACCTTGCCCCCACTTTATCTGTGTCTTGATTCTGCTTCCCTGACAACACTGGAAGCAGGAGCCAAGAGAATGGAGAAGAAATATGCATCATCTCCAGCCCTTTCCTTCACCATCTAACCAGCTCCTGCTCTCAGTGCCATTTGAGGGGTGGAGGTAGAGGGAAGACAGGAGAATAGGAAGACTGGGAACAGGGTGAAACCTGTGAGGGTTGCTGGGTGCCTGGTGTGCAGACTGGAGCAGATCCTCCTCCTGCCATGAGGGAAAGATCAAGAAGGTTCTCAGGAACTTCTCAGAAGAAGAGCAGGAGACTGTCCTGTGCTATTAGGGCCTGGAGAATAAGAAGCTGAGCCAGAAGAAGGGCATTATAGAAATAAATCTCACCCTAGGAAAAGGGATACATGAAGGAAGGAAGGGATGCATGAAAGGGTAGAGATACAGGAGTATGATTTTTTATGAATAGGCTCTGTGGAAAAAAAGAAGCAGCTCTGGGGAGCTGAGAAGCTTGGGAGCTATACTCCTTACCTCTCACACGCAGCAAGGTAGGCTCTCTATGTCCTGAGCACATGGTCCATGCAGAGCCTGGGCCAGCATCCTTTCCGTGGGGTGAAGGCTCTCTCTGGATGAGACCAGAGATTTAATTGGCAGCGTAGGGACAGAGGGGAAAGCATCTCAGTCCAGTCTCTTCCAGTTGTCCATATTTCATCAGGGCTTTAAAAATTTCTTCAAGCTCCTTATTGCCCACTCCGTCCTCCCAAAATCATTCTCTGCTCCATCACAAAACTGAAATGTCACCTCAGACAATGAAGACAAAATAAATATCCCTGATGCTTACCCATGCAGGGGCAAAACTCAGTTTTCCTCACACAGATAAGGAGTCCTGAGCTGGCCCTGGTGAAAAGTAAGAGAGCAGAACACTGAGGGGGAGGAGGAGGAGGACTAGCTATTTTTTAAAGTATGTTACTGGTTTTGGTATTCTCTAATCATATAATCGTACTGTAACAAAAACGTCTGTTAAAAATCCTTGCTGCTGTACTTGGTATTTCCTGCAATAGTTCCTACAGTAATCTAGAACAGAGATTATCTGGATTTTGTCATGTTTAGCAATCTAAGCTTTGCTTCTTAGAGCTATGTTTTGCTGCTTCTGCTTTGCTTAGAGCTACTGCATGTAGTGCAGTTACAATGACTGATTTATAATTGTGCCAGAGATAGCGTACAATATACAAAATGAAGGGTTAACATGCTAATCTTCTTGCATTCAAACAGAAACACCCCAGCAGAGCCAGTCACTGCGATAATGAAATTATAGCTCAACAGGAAGATCCTGAGAAAGGAGTGTAATGGTTTTCATAAACAAGGGCTGCTGATGTTGGGGAGGGAGGCTTTCTAGAGTCTTAATTAATCAAGACGGCTAGGGAACACCTAAGCAACCACTGTAAATAGTGCAAGTAATTGTTCTTTATGTGAGTACTTTACCAAGCCAGGATGTAACCTCCTAATTTAGCTGTGGAATGATATAGAGAGTGCAGACTGTATACAACATCCATACATTCATAAAATCATAGGTAAGTTTTAAATCATTTAACAGAATTATTACTCTGTTGATTGGCTAGAAAATGCATCTAGGAAAGCAGAGTCTATCATCTAAATTGAGATGTCTGTTGTATCATTTCCCTGTAAGGGACTTTACAGTAAGAAACTGTTATCTGGAGGTAGCATCCAAGGCACTTTGTAATAGCTTGGACAGTGTCTGGTATGGTGTCTTTTCTTTCAAGTTTAATAATATGTGATTGTTATATCCTACAGGAGGAAGGAGTCATTCAGGCGAATACCTGGTTCAGAGCAGCATTTCTTCCATGTAGCCATGCACTCTCCATGAGAAATGCATCACTCTAACAACGCTTTTTATGACATCCCAGCATCAGCGGAACCAGCTGTCGAGGCTAATGGAAGTACACAATCTTCCTGATGATTTCTGGAATAATCCAAAGGAGAAGATGATGACAATTACCTTTGAGACACCTGCCTCTAAAATGGCACATGCTCATTTTAAGCAGCCTGTAATCTCACCTTGAGTGACTGCCAGGCTTCATTTGGATCCTTCATGTTTAATATATTATTTAGATTGCAGGGTTTTAGGCCTGAAAGGAAGCAATTTAGATTGAAATTAGCAATAGAGTGTGGAATTATACTGACAGGCTGTGGAAGTTTAGATAGTTATTTCAAAAATATCACTCTCCACTCTACATGTGCCTCTATGGCACTAAAAATGTTTAGAGAATGTTAAGACATCATAGTTAAATGCTCAGAAATAACAATTCTTAAATTAACGTGTCAGGCTCTGGGTTTGCTTCTTTCTTTGTTTCCCCGTGCATTACCAGCACTGGAATATCCCACACACCTCTGGCTGTTGCCCATGATCAAACTGGGAGAAACGCAAGGAAGGCCTGTAAGGCTGATCAAGGGGAAGGAGAACATGCTTTGTGAGAGGTAAGGGAAGGAGGGCTTGTTGGCTCGTTTGGTCTAGTCAAACGAAACTTCAGTGGGAAGAGAAAGCTGATTAGAAATATATGTTAGAGATGAGACAAAAAAAAAAGAAAGGAAGAACTGTTTAAATCTAAAGAGTAATGTTGGTATGAGAACAAAATAATATAAATCTGCCACAAATAATTTGAGACTGGAGAATGGAAGAAATGTCCTTGTAGAACAACCTCTTGATGACAGATGTAACAGCAAAAAACTTGCTAAATTTTAACTTTCTAATTGCAGTAGTCTTAACTGTAATGGTGTGAAACACTGACTGGCTTCTCATCTTAGATCACGTGAAGTGCAGCCCTAAGTTGTTTAAACTCTTCTTGATATCAGAAGAGTTGTGATGATTATCTCCTTTTAATTTTTTTTCCTTCAGACAAATGGGTCAGGAAACTTTCAGCCAAACTGGTGAAAGTTTCTGAAAGTAGAAGGTAATATCAGGAGCACTTTGACATCCAGAAATATATCTGCTAATGGTGTTCGCTATGTGTCATGATATATGGAATTGCCATTCATCTTAAACAGCAGGCAGTTATTCAAGGAAACTACAATTTGCAGACACTGACAAGCTCTCATGCATGAGTTCCAGCTTCATTTCTTTTGCTTGCTGGGGACCACATACCAAAACTAGACCCCTATAAATCAGTTACATTAGTCTAATCTTGAGGTGACACTGGCATGGGCATGCGTAGTGAGACTTGTGTAGAAAAGAAGCAGGCAGACTTGCTAGTCAACACTGGTTTTAGCTGCTTGTCTTACTCTAGCAACCTTATGTTTGTTTTATCAAAATGCTGCCAAATGGCATTTATCATTTAACCATCCATCCATGCTTTTTAGAATGGGGCTCACATTAAAATCCATGCACCAGTCTTAGTTATACCTCCCATATGTACCTTCATATTGTATAGTTAACCTCTCCATAGATTGGAGAAAAAAATTTCACTGACCAACACCTTTTTTTTTTTTTTTTTAACATACAGCAGCTTCTACAGCTTTTTCATTTTAGACAATGTGTATTTTCTTTTCAATCCAGCCAGCTTTCAGTGGCAGTGTATATTTTTAGGAAGCTGTACAGCCATCTGGAAAGGTTTTGTTTTTTTGTTATGTTTATCCTTTGCACTTTTCAGATTTCTGTCAATGTCCGTGGTAACAGCTGCTATAATACTCTCCATTCTTGTGTGGTTTGAGAGCTGCACAATCCAATGTGGTTTGCAGTCTAGACTATAAGCAACCAGCAATTTGTAAGACCAATAGTTGGGGGCTTTTTTTGCCTTTGGAGACTATTATATAGTCATTATATAGGTGTCATAGGTGTCATTTCTGTGCCCTTTTTGCTCATGGTTTATTTCAAGGGTAGTTGATCAGAAGATTATGCATTAGTCTTTCATACACATATATGCGTACATTTAATATTTTTTTTTAAATCCTGAAAATGTTGATGCACAGACAAAACATTATTCAGCCCACAGAATAAAAAAAATAAAAAGTGTTGGTATCACCTCCAAATACAGACATGGCAACTGCCCCCAAAGGTAACAGCAGTAAATAAAGCAAAATTTTAAAAACTGCTGAACCTGAGGGAGATGTTTGTGAAGGTGAATTGTATTAATCTAAGCTGAAATTCCAAGATACCTTGACTGTTAAAAGTAACAAGTGCCAAAAATTACCTAAAGATTGCAAAATATTTTGAAACAAGGTCCGTAAACATCTATGGTAATTACTGGAAGGAAAAATATTCTGATAATTTGCTAGGCTAGATTCAGGAGTTTCATGGTATGTGATCTATATTCACAGATGAACTTACTTGCCTAACTTTTCAAAGCCTGCATCCCAGACAGCATCAGTAGCACTGAGAAGGTGTCTGCAGCAGCCAGCAAGCTGAGCAAAGAGCTACCTGCATAACCAACAGCAAATACTGAGGTGGGATTTGTGCCTGAAAACATGTCTCTGGGGGCTTAGGTATTTATACCTAAATTTCTCTCATGCATCTTTAGAGGCATGCAAGGCAGATGTCTAGTCTAACCTGGAAGTTAGGCTAGAGAGTACGCAATGGAGAGTATGCTGAGTGATTCACCCTACCCCAGGACCTGAAAAGCATTTAAGAAAACTTCACTGGCAAAAAGATGTATACTTGTGGTATTATACAGAGTTCTTAATCAGACTGTCTACTTGGAATTCAGTGTTTGATTTCGATCTCCTAAAATTCAACTTTTGCACAAAGGTCTGTGGACTGGGACATTAGTCTCAGAGCTCTATCTGTCCAGCAAGGATATCAATATGTCCCTTTCTTTCACACAGCAAGTTTAGGAGGAAAAATCTACTTCTGTGAGTTATTCGGATTTTGCAGCAATGGACCATGTATGTACCTAACAGAGATACTTTATACCAAAGACAAATGGAGATTCATACTTTGAACCTGCCTTCCAGCTAACCAGCTCTTCAGTTCAGCAGTGAGTACTATACCCTTCCTTTACACAAACTAAACAGAAAAGCCAAATTGCAGCTAGCACATTTTCATGTCCCTGTTCTACCTCCATATCACAAAATCATGACAGTGCCTCTGAAAAATAGCATGGATCTACTAAGCCAGATCCTCCTTAAAACATGTAACTTTCTGCAAAGTTTGACCAGCCTTAAGGAATAACAGAGGGAGAAAAAAAGCCTGTGAATTGCTACCCAGTACAGTGTGTTGAACTGTAGGCCCAGAAACGTCAGCATATCAAGGAAAACAGCTCTAGGGAACTCTAAACATCATCCAGCAGAGAGAAATTTTGTATACAATGTAAATATTGGACTGCCTGTCTTTCCATATTGTTATTGCTAAGCTCTTTACTGTTTAACCTGTGTGGTACAGTACCTGTCAGTCTCTGTTGTACCTGAAAGTTCCTGTAAACAAACAGCATTATGATAAATCTCTTGAGTTTCCCTGAGGCATTTTTGCTGCTGCTGGAAGCTTGAGGTCACTGTGCAGTCAGTCCTGCAAATATCCCCCTTGACTATCAAGTAAGAGGGCACAAGTCTGGATGCTGTGACGCTGGAATGCTTTAATAAAAAACTCGTAATACAGAGCTTTGGGAATCAGCATCTTTAGCAAATTTGAGAGATCTTTTCATTTCTTCTAAGGATCATGGGAAAAAATCATGTCTGTCAAACTGTCAATGTGCAGAAGGAATTGTCCCTGAGCATATGCTGTTAGTGAGCAGACAGATCTAGCAGTAAGAGCCCTGCTACTTTATCGCGATCCACTGACAATTCACATGAAGGTGCTTGCTTCCTCCAAGGCTCAAGCTACAAGGAAACTAATTACCAGTTTGATTTAAACAGATAAATGAATAAAATTGGACATCATTTTTTCACTGATAGAGGCTGGAGGTCAGACTCAACCAACCTAAGGCATGCTAACACCTAAAAATGAGATGCTTAGATTTAGTGTGATGATTCAGAAAATCTGAGTTAATCATCTTAGGCTCTTGACATAAAGCTACTTCTGAAGAGCAGCCTTTATAGCCTGCACGCTGACTATGGAGCCTTCTAGGGCTGGACAGTGACTAACTAATTGTCCTGTCTAAGAGTTATATGCTAGAGATAAGATACAACTACTGTAACTTTAGACATCTAAAAGTCAGTTTTCTGTCTCTAGGCTACCTCTGTAGTCTACACAGAAAAGCAGGATGGTTAAAACACTTTTCAGGAGACCTGCTCCATGAGATGAAGTAATTCCTTAGATATGCCTACTTGTCTTCACTGGCTTAGGCTTACGCAGATAGTATCTGAATGTGCATATTTCAGAGATGAAAGTCATTATAGCTGGCTTACCCCATTTCCCATCAAGTTACATAAGTGCATACATACACGTAGTACTGCGAGAAAGATGTTACTTATTTGCACTGAGTGGACCATTAATAGGTATTACTAGTGTTACCTATATTTATTTACTTATCTGTGTCTGATTATCTTTTTTTTTTTTTTACATGAACAAAAAAGAAACAACTCGTGGTTTGCTCAGTTGCCAATGAAGTTCTTGTTTCTCAAAGTCACCCTACGAGAAATCTTGATATTCCTGAGATCACAACTCATGACAGATTTCAGACTTGAGCAGGCAAAAAATAAGTATTTGCTTATGTGAAGCACATGAATTTATCCCAGTGACACATTCAAACCAACGCTTGAATGGCTACGCTGTGTCTCTGTTTCCTTCTTCCTCTCCAAGTCACCCAAATCAAGATCTCTACTGGAAGTCAGAACACTGACTTGAAGCTTAGTTTTCAAAACTATCTTATGTCACAGAATGACTCACTTTTCCTATTTTAAATTTATGGTTATCACAAGTAATATTATGTCATACATCACTACACATATGAAAATGTGGCA
Source organism: Falco peregrinus (assembly GCF_023634155.1). Classification (NCBI taxonomy): domain Eukaryota; kingdom Metazoa; phylum Chordata; class Aves; order Falconiformes; family Falconidae; genus Falco; species Falco peregrinus. The sequence goes on from NC_073727.1 coordinate 56,612,248, forward strand.
TGTTCTACTTACAAATCTTAACCATGAAACGTGAAAACACCATTATCCCAGTTTTCACTTCTGAGACAAGCAATAGAGAAAACCTTATTTCATATGGCCTACTTAGACCTGTATGTAAAGAAAATAATACTGTTTTATTTGCAGAAAAAATGTGAAAAGCTCCCAAGAACCTTAAGAAAAATCTTGCTTCTAGTTGCATTACATCTTATGGGAACAGGAAGACTTTGCTTATGCCATTATGAGGACATCTGCAGGATCAGTGTAAAAATGTTCCCATTTCTTTGGATGACTTAAATCAGCCAGAATACAAATTTGATGATAAGGAAGACTCATTCAGACCATGTTTGCAGGCTAGCCTGGCATAGAATGAGATATGGAATCTGCTCTGGAACTTTGAAATCTCCCAGCGTAAATCTGGGAGGATTTGCAATACTCCGTTGTCTGTCTGTCTCTGTGTCCTTGCCCCATCAGTGCAGCCTCCTCAGGCAACCACCTGGGAAGTGATGTAGAGACCTATATAAACCGGTTATATAGCCAATATTTTTTATTATGTCTGCTAATAAAAATTAACACAGACAAAGCCCTTCTCCTGTCCTCACATTTTTCCACACCTGCACGTTGCAGACCATATGGGATGCAGTTAAGCTGAATGCTATCACAAGCTGTATGATATGCGGAAAACCTTGAGATCTGTCCCAAAACATCCACAGTGTCCTTATAAACAGTATACATTTGCAGTCACTCAGGAAGTCCAAATAGGCATCTGAAGATGTCCTAGGTGCTTGCAAGAACCCCTGGCCATCTTTGCAGCCACAAGATGGAACAACCAAAAGTTTTGTAACACACTGTAGCTACCCATGACACAGACATTTGCACAATGCAAGCATCCACCATTGTTCCCCTGCCTGCAACTACATTACCCAATGGCACTTCTATCAACAGCTGACGTGGATGGGCAACTCTTACCACCCCGAAGATGCCTGCCCAGCCAAATAGCATGCAACCAAGCACCTCTCTTCAGCCATGCTCTTTGGGGTGGTCAAGTGTTTTGCATCCTCTAAGGAAGAATGAACTCACATACAAAACACTCCCTGCATGCAGAGATGCTGCTGTTCACATCTCATGCCCTAAAAACAGGTGTATCTTGTTCTTTATGATCCAAGGAGAAAAAAAAAATGCACACAAATGAAGAATATATGTATATCTCCGCAAACATAGATCAGAATATCCCTTATGTGTGAGTCAAGTTTTGCCCTGTGACATAGGAAGTAAGAGCCTTCTCAGAAAATGGTGTCATGCAGATTTCTAATATTTATTATCTCAAGTGAGATGATGAAGTTATTTTTGTTTTCCACAAAGTGGGTGCAGTGAAAATTGTGTGTGAATTGCCAGCACATTTGTGTTTTGAAGGGTTATTGATGTGAATAGCAGGTGAAGTGTAAAGAAAGGGCTCCAGCTGTTTCTTGTTTTGAATTCTTCCTTGGTGCAAGCACCAAGAGTAAATAGTGGAATGGGAAAAGTTAAACTCGTAAGTGTCCCAGTTACACTCAAAGAGAAAAAAATTAAAACGCTTTTTTGTTAGTGTGCTATGCGGTTCTGCAACATTGATTTTATCCACACATAGTGCACAGCTGTTTATTGAGTCTGACCCTTGAGGGGACACCGAAGAAACACTGGAAATGAAACCAGTCAGAAAAAGACAGTTTTCCTTTCCTGTTTACTTGATAGATGTTTCATATTAAAAAAAAAAAAAAAATCAGAACAAGAAGGAAGCATTTCTTATATAAGTGACTTGCAAATCACTGTTTGAAATATTAGCATAATTGTTTCAATACTTCTGATGTGTTCCCCATCTTATTCTCCAGAACAGTTGCTTTCACTAAAAATGAAAATAGTGGAAAAGCAACTGTTGTTATTGTTCAGGAGCCTGTAAAATAAAAGTAAGCAATGCTGTCCTTTATTAGAATGATTTAGTAACCAGACCATCTCACTGTTTTATACCGCCTTAAACGCTACTATAACCAGCCTTAAATATGTCATTCCTATTCTGTTTGATTGTTTTGTCAGAATAAGAAATATAAAATACATAATGGATTCAAATAAAGAGAGATTGAAATGCAGTGAGCACATTCAAATCCCTGCAGATCCAATTTTGTGGGTAGGGAGGATGACTGCGAAGTTGTTGCCTGAGTACTTTTAGCTAGACTCCTGCAGAACCTCCCTTACTTAATACAATTCTTCTTGAATTGAGCAGTACCATTATTGGAATATAAAAAATTAAATAAAAATATGAGCCATCATTTTGCAACTGAAACTTTTCTTTAAATTAATAATGCTGAAGACAATAAATGTACAAAAAAAATGATGCCTTCAACCCCCTTTTCTCCTTAGGTGCCTCTAACCTGCCAGTGGCAAGGCCTGCACAGCTGAAAGCAATTTCCACAGCCACCAACTCTGTATTCAGCGCTGGGAATTCATCACAACGAGAGAAAGGTAAATTCCAGCAACTTAAAATGGCAGATGTCTATACTTTGAGACTTGGGGGGGGGGGGGGGGGGGGGGGCTGTCAGATTTAAGAATTCCTTTTCCTTTAGTTTACTTTAAATTGCTATAGACTCAGTTCTAGTACATATGTCAAAAATCAAAATTCTAAGCCTTTGAGTAAAGAGACATGACTAGGCTAGTGAATGGAAAAAAGACAAATGTTCTGAAGGACAGCATGCTAAAATCATAAACTACTGTGAGGATGCTACCAGCAAAACTGGTGTTTGAACCTCTGGCAGGTTTAAAGAGCCAGGTCAAGAGGACTTGAGAAAACACAGAATCCAAGATACAACCACATGCAGAGCTGCCAAGAGCTCTGAAGGCAGTTCTCAGTGCTGCTTCAAGGAAGAGCCAGTGGAAGATCTGAATGATGAAATGACTGACCTATCAAAAAAGCAATTTCTAGATCTTTGGATTAAGAATGAATAAATGCAAAGCATTATTACACTCCAACAGGATGGCCAGTTGGCCATCACAGGAGTGGTATAAGAAACACAGATATAATTGGCACATCCAGTTCAGAGTTAGTGAGAAATGTTTCCCAGCGTGTTAACTTTCAGATTATTGCACCAAGACAAACGGGTACAGGTTTTTCTACCTTCTTTTTAAGCCATCTAGGCTGAAGGTCAAATGTTTGGATAAAAGTAAGTCTATGCAAATCTGCCTTTTGTTGTATGTAGACTATCTTTTCCTATTATATTATTCCTGAGTTTTATGTTAAAGTTATAATGCTCTTAATCTTCTCTTCTGTGATATCTACAGGAGCAAGGACAATGGTGGAAACCTTCAGCCTGAATAGTTCAGCAGCTTAGGCCAGCACATGCATTGATCAAATGCAAATAATGTCCATGACAGTCTATGTTATTCTGATTTATTTCAACAAATCTCAAAAGCTGTATTTTAAAAAATAATCTCAATAAGGGGCTTAATATTTTGCTGCAATTAATGCTCTTTGGCTTAAGCGTACTGTCCAATCATTAAATAAGCTCTAGGAACCTCACTGCCCTTTAAAGAATCTGTTGAAAGTCTTTTACTCTGAAATACACAGAAGAAAATAGTGTAAATTAAAGAAGAAAGGTAAAGAGTAAGCTACCCATTTAAACCTGCAGATTATGTAACAGTCCCCTTTTATAAATCAAATCTCAGTATTGTAGTCAAAACCTCACCCTGACGAACCATGAATTACATCATCATAGAAGGTCTAATGTAGATAAGAGGATGAACCCTACAGATGTGAGCACAAGCTTTCCCCCACTTTGTATTTCACACTAACACCAGCACCAAATGAACCACTTTTCACATACAATAGTATGAGCCACATCAAGCAATTCTGAGATCTTATTTTAAGGGCTAGATTCTCCTCCTCCTAACCATGTTGAACTATGTTTTACTGCACAAGTGGTTCACTGTAAGATATAAGATATGGTCCACTCTAAGATATATAAGAGGTTTAGACTGGATATTAGGAAAAATGCCTTCACCAAAGGGGCTGAGTCACCATCCCTGGAGGTATTTAAAAGACGTGTAGATGTGGCACTTAGAGACATGGTTTAGTGGTGGACTTGGCAGTGCTAGGTTAACAGCTGGACTTGATCTTAAAGGTCTTTTCCAACTTAAGTGATTCTATGATTCTATGATTCCATGAGTGACAAAAAATAATAAAAGCAGGAAAACTTGCCTTTAGAGTGTTACACATCACCCATGTACAAACAGCACTAAAGCACATGGTTTTATCATTAACTATGTAGCTCTCTTTTTATTTCAAAAGTCTTTTGTTATTTTTATAATGATTCATAACTAACCCCTTAGAAAGCCAAATGGCCAAACACCAAAGATCACCAACGGCTGGAAGTTAAAAGAAGAGAGAGATTCATAATAATACTAAAGATGCACAGTTCTAATGACAAATGGTCAATTAGCCATACCGAATGATGTCATGTGATAACTTCAAATTAAGATGGAATACCTTTCCAAAATTCGCTCTGTCTCTTAAGCAAAAATCAGAAGATTGATGTCAGTAATGGAGAAAAAAGTCCTTAGCCCTGTACTGAAAACTGAAAGCCCATCCAGGCATAGCTGGCCTAAGGCACTCCAGTTCTTTTTAAGAGCATGCAACAGATGAACGTGACCTAGCATCATATTTAGATGCAATAGTAACCCCAGAAGAACTCACTGGGTACCTACTAACAGCTTTATAAGTAACTGCAATTTTCATACCAAATCTAGAGCAAATCAAAATCTGTAGCAAATTCCTTAACTGCTCAGCTACCATGCACTAGAAATCTAAGTACTTGTATAAAAGTCATTTGGGATCTCTAAAACTGATTTACTGATGTTTGTTTATTTAACTTTCATTTTCCTTCTTTTGAAACAGTGCCATTTACCATTTTTCTACCTCCCATTCTACAACCCCCTCTCACTGCTACAGACAAAGATTGTGTTTGCCCCCAGGCCCAAAGCAGATTTCACTGGCCCTGGTGTGAGCCTTAACTCCATTTATTCTTTCTTTCAAATGAACGGTTTTAAAATGTGTCTGCTGATGGGATATGCCAGAAGAAGCAATAGGGTTGGCATCCCTTCTTTTGCCCAAAGCCCTTCAAAATGAACATCAGGGAATAAACTAAGCACATTAAAGTGCAGAATACTGCTGCAATCCCCATGAGACGCCCCTGATCCCCATTCCTACCACAGCCTCATTCCTCACCTGCCTGCAGCTTTCATTGCTCTGTCACCCAATACTCTCACATGCACCCTTTTAAACTATGTCTATATGGGTATTTTTTACCTATCCAAGATTACCTCATCCTCATTTTTTCGGTTAAGCTTCTGCACAAACTAAATAATCGGATTGACAGTTTCAGCCTTTCTTTCCCTTCATTCACTTATAACTCTGCACCCACATTTAGCCACTCATCATCCCTTTCCAACTAGTCTGTAACTGAAAAGTGGTATTATTGCTGATCAGAGAGGAATGAACATGTTTATGTTTCTATCCCATTGCTGAAATCCTGTGGCCAGATCAGTTACAGGGTAATTGGTCCTCACCTGTGTCCTCTTCATTGCATAAAAATGGAAAGACACATGGTGGAGCTCCAATTTAATATTGTCCTCCCTCATATTAATAAATAGCTAGCCTGGAAAACTAATTTCCTCCATAAATTTCCAGATTGTTATAGATGATGCTACCTATTAGTATTTGCATTTAGGGACTTCCACTTACAGAAAAGCATGCAATTATGTCTTTGCTATTAACTATGCTACACAGAGATAAATGTTATTTAAACCTGCTGCAAAATCTAAACGCCAAAGCATTTTTGTAACTAGGTTATTTTTAATGACAATAATTCAAGATTGGTCAATTTCCTGCCACTTAAAAAGAAGAATCAGGCACATAGAACATACTTAACTTTAGCAAATTCCATCATTTCATGATACAATTCAGCATGATGTTGCTAAATCTTACACTGTATGATTCCCTTTTTTTCAAAGAATTAAGACCTAGCCTCCTCAGATCATCTTGGGAAACTTTTCATTGCAAGAATTATCTACAAGACGACCTGAAAAATAAATGGGATTATTTTATTTTTGTGCAAATGGCTTCTTATGCTGATACCTTCTTTTGTCTTTTGTAGCTTCGGTTTAGGAAAAGTTAATGCAAAGTCTCCACCTGGTGGCAAATCCTATTTTGGTGAAATCGAAACATTTTGCTACCTGGTCAACATATTTTAATCTCTCTCCTACTTAGTCAAGCCGTTGCTTCAAATTGGTTGTTATTGTTAAATAGGGAGAGAAATAGGTTGCAGAAACAAGGTTTGTAATTTTGCACATATTAGCACACTATTTCTGTCAGCGTCTGGTTATTCAGTTTTGTTACACACCATCCTCAAGGATCCCAAGCAAGTGGAGAACGTGGGGAAGGGTTTGCCAGGATGGCATGTAATACAAACTGGCAAACTCTACAAATATCTCCAGTCAGAAATGGAAAATTTCATAGTAGATTTGAAAATAAGGAATGGAACGCCCTCTCAGCTAAAAGCAAGCGGGGGGGGGGGGGGGGGGGGGCGGGGGGGGGATGTGTGGAGTAATTAGAGGAAGACGACAGTTTGATGAAGAACAAAGTTCATTGTGGTGGGCTGACACTGTCTGGAAACCAGGTGCCCCCCGAGGCCGCTCTGTCACTGCCCCCCTAAGCCGCCCGGGAGAGAAACAGCGACCGGCCGGTAGAGCGATCGCTCAGCAATGGCTGTCACGGGCAAAACAGACTCGACATGGGGGAATCAATTTCATTTATTACCAATCAAATCACAGTAGCATAACGAGAAATAAAAACTAAACTTTAAAACACTTTCCCCCCCCCCTCCCCGGCTGTCCCCCCGCTTCCCGGCCGCTGTCCCTGCCGCTCCTGCCCCTCCGGGGGAGGCTCCTCACACCCTGCCCTGCCCCAGCGCGGGGCCCTGCCAGGGCAGGGGGCCCTCCACGGGCTGCCCCAGCCTGGGGCCCTGCCGGGCTGCAGTTCCCCACGCCCGGCCCCGCCGGGGGTCCCCCCGCGGGGCGCAGCCCCTCAGGCCCGGCCGGCCCCGGCGCGGGTCCCCGCGGGGGCACCGGCCCTGCCCGCAGCCCGGCCCCGGCCCGGGCTCCTCTCCCCGCGGGGCCACGGGCCCTGCCCGGAGCTGCTCCAGCGCGGGCTGCCCGCGGGTCACAGCCTCCCTCGGGCACCCCCTGCCCCGGCGTGGGGCCCTGCCGGGCTGCGGGGGGGAGCTGCCCCCCGGGGGCTCCGTGGGCTGGGGGCACAGCCTGCCCCGCCGGGGGCTGCGCCGCGGGCTGGGGGGAGCCTCTGCCGCGGCGCCGGGAGCCCCCCGGCCCTGTCCTGTCCTGCCCTGGCCTGGGGGCTGCAGGGCTGCGGCTCTCACATGCTCTTACGCTCCTGTCTTATGACTACTGCTGGTGTTGCAGAGGTTTGGGGGGTTTTCCCCTTCTTAAATATGTTACCCAGAGGTGCTACCACTGTTGCTGCTGGGCGGCCTTGGCCAGTGGTAGGTCCATCTTGTAGCCGGCTGGCATTGTCTCTGTTGGACATGGTGGAAGCTTCTAGCAGCTTCTCACAGAAGCCACCTCTGTAGCCCCCCTGCTACCCAAACCTTGCCATGCAAACTCAATACACTCAGAAAATTTGCCTAGCAGTATCACTGGAAGTGGCAAAATTTAATCACAATTCTAAAGAAAGCTGTTTGTGCACTTGCCATGCGCAATGGTTGAATGGTCACTTAGCAGTGTTACAGTGGATGACAATATACCATCTGGTGATGAAGATATTTTTCTATTACAGTATTGAACTTGCATAATTACTGGCCAAAAAAAAAAAACAACCCACAAACCATTCAAAGTAAAAATCTAAAAAAAATAAGAGTAGTTGTTTAAATGTACTATAAACTACAGTTTTCTTGATGTATTGCAACTATATTCTAAGGTTAATGCAAATGCTACATAAATATATTTCAAACAACTTAATTTCCCCTCTCTCTAAATCTTCCTTGAAACATTCTAGTGCATGATCCAGCTCTTCATCATTAATCTGTTTTGAGCATCTCTGGTCAGCTAAGCTCATCACTAGTACAACTGTTTATTGGTTTTGACAGGGACAAAAATAATAGCCTGCCATAATCACCAGGACAGCTTTGGATCTAATGATCCAAAATTAAATAAATGTCTACATTCCCTTTGGCATCAGCTATCAAATCGTAACTTGTTGGAGCAGATACTGTGGATTCATATTACAGAATTGTGAATTTATAGGCCATTGGCTCTTTAGTAATTGTGAGAGTTTGCATCCTGATGAATACTTCCAAAAAAATCAAATAGAATACTATAAAGACTTGCAAGATTTTTTGTTTAATACTAAATCCTTTCTAAAGACACTGTAGAAGAAACTGTCTCCTCTCATGGAAGCAAACATTACAGATAAGGAAAGCTCAGTTCATATATGCCTTATGAGTTTACAATGGAGACTAATCTAGGAAAAAAAAAAAAAGTGTGGAAGTTTCCATGTGCATAGGACGGAGAATCAGAGAATTTCAGTGGAACTGTACAGTGCTGCTCTGTCCAGAATAGCAAGTGAGAAAACCAAACAGCCATCTCAGATACGCAGTCACTAATGTAGATGCAACCCATTCTACACCCTTTTCTTTTGGAGCTATTCCTCTTTGTATGAAGGAGCTATACAGTCACTGAGGCACAGAATAACAGTGTCAAGGAATATATCTGGACTTCTACAGAGCACTTTCAAAGATAACCTCCAGCTCCCTTGTGTACCCATCAAAACTGTGGCTCAGCCCCAAAACCAGAAAGAAAAATGAAGGCATCTGAGGGGATGCTTCTACCTTTGTCAAGTTATTCCTGATGCTGTACTAAAAAAAGCTATTATTTTTACTCACACTGTGTGATATGCATCAATGCAAAAACCTATAAACTCCTGTTACAGGAAAAAAAAAAGTTCATTTTAAAAATCACACAGAAGCATTGTAGAAAGAGGAGCACCTACAAAACATTCTCATATAAGAATGAACAACTTTCCCAGATGCACCACATCACAGAACAAAATAATTCAGAAGCAAAAAAAATACCTTTGAGGTCACCTCCTTCAGCCTTACAGGAAACAGCCCAAGTTTGCTCCCTTCAGGCACTTCATCTAATCTAGTTTTAAATAAGCCACATAATGAGGCTTCTACAGCTTCCCCTGGGAACTTATTCTACAGTCTAATAGAACTCATTTTCAGGAAGTTTAAATTATTTTTAATTTCCTCCCATTACTTCTAGTTATATATATCATATTATACTTCATACAGTAAAACTTTTTTGAAATACAGTAAATAGTAATTTTTATTTGTAAAAAAGTAACCCTTACCATCATTAATAAACTTACTAATTTCAACAAGGTTTTCTTGAATAAAGACACAGAAGACATGTAAATCTGAAAGAAATAAACTAGAAAAAGGGCTTTTGCATACTGTAGTATATTGTCTGCCATTGTTAAATCACATAATGATGGTGTCCTGTTATTGCTCGTTCTGGTAAAGAATATTTATTCCTGGAGAGTGGCATGGAGGTAATCAGGTATGCCTTCATCTATGCTATATTACTGTGTATGTATGCGTGTTGCTATAAAGTAGCTAGCCTGAATATTCATATATAACATGAATAACAGTCTGGTAGCAGTCACCTAGCTGGGACCACGCTCTTAAGTTACAGAGAAACCATCTATTTCCAAAGTGAATCATCTAAAACTAGTTCGGGTACCCGTACATAATCCAAGAAAATAACAGTTATCAGAGAGTAACTAAGGTTGGAATGGACCCCTCAAGGCCAGTTGGTCCAACACCTGCTCAAAGTCTAGGGGTAACCTGTGAGGGGCAAACTGTGCTCAAAGCAGGGGTAACAACTTCAAAGCTAGGGCAGGTTGTCAAGGGTCTTGTTCCGTCAAGGCTTGGTATCTCCAAGGAATGGAAAATCCCCAGCCTCTCCAGGCAAACTGTGCCAGTGCTTAGCTAGTCTTACTGGGATTATTATTTTTGTTCTTGTATCTGACTGGAATTTCCCTTGTTGCAACTTGTGTCCATTAATCTTCTACTTTCTATTGAAAACCCCCCGAGAAGACCGGCTCTGTTTTCTCTGTACCTCCAGTTTAGGTAGTTGAAGACAATGCTTAAATACAGCCCAATATGTGGGTAGACTTACTCATCACACAGGCATACTGCTCCGTCATGTTCAACCAGCTGTCCATCAGAAGCACAAATGTGGTATCGGATACACACCTTTTTCTGTAGAGCTGCCTTCTAGCCAGCCAGTTCCTGGTTTGTACTGTGGTATGGGGTTGTTCCACTCTAGGTTCCTCCCTCGGACTCGCATGTGTCCAGTTTGCCCAAAAGTGGTCCCTAGCTCAATCTTCCTAACCCATCCTCAAATATGAAAAAGTGTCAAATTTTGGTGGAAACAAAACAAAGCATCAGCAATAAGTTTATTTAAAAAAAAATAAATTAAAATATTTCTGAAGAAAACTAACAGCATGAATTAAGGGGCATGGACTAAATTTAACAAAACTTTACAGCAAACATTAAGCAGAATTATACCATCCAGGTTCAAACTTGTTATTTAAAACACCTTGTTCAGCAGCTGCAGTGACCTGCAGTTACTAGCTGCCTCCCTGATTTCCTGATTCCCCAGGCACTGGGAACTGTGCTTCCGAGCATGCCTAGAAATACTTCAGTCTCAGCACCTCAGTGCTCATCTCCCACAGATTCCCAGTTGGAATCCAAGTGTGGCCTCTTTTCAATGAACATTCTTTAAGGTCTAAATATCCAAAAAGCAGATGTTCTTACTTTCAAGCCCCTAGGGGTCCCCAATTATGAAAAGGCTACTCTGAGAGACCACTTTATATAAATCACGGGGCAGTGCTCTCAGCCTTTTTTTTTTTTTTTTTAAAGAGTTGCCATAGAAGACAGTAGAAAACACTCTACTAATCAACAGCTTAATGGTTAAATCATTCACCTAGAAAATGAAAGATGGTGTCAGCTTAAGACTGTCCAAAACCATTCCTTCCATCACCAAACTATAATGGCATAAGGAACCTTTTCATTCCCTCCGCTTGAAACTGTTCTACTGTGGACAAAACACTGATGAGTTCACAGAAGCAAGGCTTTAGAACACATTATCTTAATCCCTCTAGTTCCATGACCGAGCAGCTAGGCTACAAAATTGTAATACCCTTTCCTCTTTTGCACAAGGAATCCCAAATGCCTTGCTGCATGGCTTTAGAAAGAAGGGAAACTGTTATTTCTCGAAACACCATACAGTCTGTAGGCACTTTCCCTGGGTTGCAGCTCTGGGTTTAGTGCAAACTTGTTCTTGGAACTCCTAATAGCTGACCAAGTGATGTAAACAGTGCACATTGTATGGAAAATTAGCATTATCTTCTTAAACAGTAGAGGTGTTTTATGAATGACTGCTCACTGCATTGTATGAGCTATTTGTAGACATAAAACTCCGGAAAAGACTGCACAGACAAAAGTTCCCTACTTACACTCCACATAAAGCACCTCGTTCTAGAAAGGAGTAAAATTTAGAATATATTTTCAACCTCATGGTTTTCTACATCCAAGATGTGATTTTTAATCCTACATGGAGAAGTCAGACTTTTTCCCCCCACACAGTCTACAGGAAGCCCTGGCATTCCCCAAAGGTTTCTGTGCCTGGGACAGGAAACCCTAAGATTAGATGTTGCCCAAGTCCTTTACTGGATCTTGTGCTGTACACATTTTTTAAGGCATTACTTCTCATTAAGCACAAAATAAGGCATACTAAGTTTCAGTCAACGTTTTAGTCTGGCTATCAGAGCAGACTCCATAGGCCACACCACAGCACAAGGCAGATTTTTCAGGGTATGTTCCAAATAACTCATGAGCCCAAAGGGAGAAATGCCTAAACCAGCCCACCAGAAACACTGAGCGTAGGCACCTGAGATGTCCTCCTCCTTTAGCCAATTTATGCTGCATGTAGGTTCTTCCATCTGCTCACTCACAGCCCTGTAGCTCCTCATAAAATTAGAAGCCTAATTTGTCTCATACCTTATGTACTTTATCCTTTAAAACACAAGAGGAGGATACACCCTATTACGAAGTAGACTGGTGCATTCAATCCAAGTGAAAAAAATGCAAAGCTAATTACTTCAGACCAAAGTTGTTGGGGTTCTTTTTCTTTCCTTTTTTTTTTTTTTTTTTTTTTTTTTTTTTGCATTTCTTCAAGGTTTGTGCCTTAATCCCAGAGCTATTAGTCATTTAATCTCTCTTGCTGAAGGTGTCCTGCTTTGCAGAAAAGGAGCCAAGATTAATCAGGGGAAATAAAGGGTGCAAAATGCAGGGAAGTCCTAGTGCCTGCTCCCAGTTGTTTCATCAATGAGTGTTTCATATAAAAATGCCTAAGAATTCCTTTGAGGAGAAATTGGAGCACAGGTTTCCCCCTGCCCAAGAAATTGTCTAGCTCCTAGACTTGACTCCTGTGGCTACAGAAAAAGAGACATATCACAGCTCTTTAATACTTTTTGTACAGTAAAACAGCTTCAAGGGGGTGAGTAGCAAGCTTATAGCTTGAAGGTGGGAAATGAGAGATGAAGGTTTGAACCCTTGGAGGCAGAAGGGGGAAAACTGGCTTAATGCAAAAGTAAGTGAAATTCCACATTATATGGAATGTCAGATTAGAGGAGATCAATGGCTCCGTGGCTTAAAAGAAAATGAACATAATTAAAGAGCTTGATCATATATTATGTGTTAAGTTCAAACTCCTATGAAATCAGGGTGATTAAACACTAAAGAATTAATCAGAATCAAAGTCTGTCAAATAGTGTTTTCTCTCTTAACACCTTGATATTCCTTTAAAGTACAAAAAAAGAATATTAAACCCATTTAAACCCTACTTTTACTCCATTTCTTTTTATTTGCAGCAAAATAATTTCACAGAAATAGGTCTAGTTACATTTCAGGGTCACCCAGCTGGATCCCTAATGTTTACTGCTCACTAAAAATTATGCTGCAATCACAGTTTTAATTCCTTCATTATGCAGATCTAGACACGGTAGTCCTAGAAACTTTCTTATTAAATCTGCAGGAATCAAGATAGCTGTCCCTAAAGTCAGTTCAGAGCTGAACAAATATATTCATGATTTTGTTTTCACTGTGTTTATTATTATGGGGAAAAAAAAAAAGATTATTGAAGAGAAAGAAATAAAAAATGAGATTTTCAAATGTGTCTAAATAATAAAGAAATAGAATGCTACTGGGCATTAATGGGAATGTGCATTTTTAAGTGCTTTTGAATATCCAGTCTGCAAATATAATACCTATGTATCTACAGAAGTCAGGAATTTGCCATCAAACGTTTTCTTACATCAAGCCTTCCCTAAAATAGCATCTCCAACCTTGTCCTCCTGCTCTTTATTCTGAGGTTTCGGCTTTTCTCAGAACAAAAGCAGAGGGAACATCACTTAAAAGGAAATTTAAGAAAGGGGTAAATACCCTGCAAACGCCTGCCAGTGCCATGCCCATATGTAACTCCTTCAGTGCAACTCACATGGGTCATCAGAAAGAGCAGCCTGCTGCACACTTACAGGAGCTCATGCCAGTGTGTCTGGCTACAAACACCTTCTGGATGAATCCTAAGAGGAGTTAAGGTAATATTGTCAACTCCTTTCACTTCAAGTGTCTCCTGCTGCCCCACACATGCTGAATGCTAAAAAGCATTCACAGCTGTAACTGGAGCAGCTTTCCCAGTCTGCTATTCCTGCTCTCAAATCAGACAGTAAGGCTTTTAACAAAGCAGAGCTGTTAATGTTTTGGGAATCCCTGCTCCCCCAGAGTACTCAAAGGGTACTTTGGCTGTGGCAGACAGCATCGGCCTCCACGTACAAACAACTCCTTGACTTCCTGAGAAGTATTTCCTCCCCTCGTCTCGTACATCCATGTATTTCTGCAGCATATACACTCTGCAATGTCTCCATTGAACCTCATATTTTATACCAGCATATAAATTGTACAACATAGGTGACAGACCTTTAATACCTATAACATGTAGTGCAACATCAGATATAACAGTGATGGATCACATTGGGTGACAAAATATTTAAGATCACTGACCCACAGCAAACTCATTAGTAAGCATTTCTGTAAGAGCCATATAAGCAAGTATCTTAAAAATTCACTAATTACCTTATGTACATAAACTGGGATATTTGCACTCCTCTAATTGAAGTCAAAGTATTTCTTATAGAAAGTCTGCAAGTCTGGGACAATGACTAGGTGAGCATACGTATTCTCAAGAATAATCATCCATTCAGATTTATACAATTAGCCACCATATAAGCACTCTATACTGTTACAAATAGTTGGTGAAAGAGCTAAATACACTGATGAGTCTACAGCAGAGGAACGTATGAAGATGCTTTTAAACGCTTTGGAGAGGGAAGGAGGGGCAGGGAATGGAAGACATGAGACAAAATGAGGCAGTTTAAGCTTCTATTCCCTAAGTCACCCCTCAAGTATCTAAAGGGACATAAACCACCTGGCAGGCTGACAGGCTTTCTGTGTACCTCAAACTGTTAGGGGCACCTCTGTCCTAACTGTCTCTTTCTATAAACACAAGCTATTTTGCAAAGGTGGCTTTTTCCTCCGTGGAAGTTTCCTACCATGGCTGGAGAAAGCCACACAAAACACCTATGTAGTCCTCATTCATTTACCATTTACACTTAAACTGGTAGTGGAGATGGCCTGAATGAAACTGGCTAAACACGTGCTAAAATGAGATTTAGGGACTTTCATGTGCTTCATTCCAGAAGCAAGGCTTTGGAAGCTACTAAGGTATGGAAAGTAGCTGCAGCAGTAACAGGATAATTCAAGTGAAAAGGGACCTCAGAGACAACTTAGTCAACCTCCTGCTTCTGAAAGGAACCTTCTGCAGGGTCAGCTATGCGGTCAGACCAGGTTTGTTGGAACTTTTATCCAGTTGGATGTTGAAAACTACCAAGGATGGAGACTGCACAATCTCTCTGAGTAACCTTCTGCAATGCTTGACCATTCCCACTCTGAAAAGGTTTTACTTTCCAGCCTGAACCTCATTTCAATTTGTGGCTACTTGTCCCTGCCACATTTCATCACACTTCTGCTGACCTGTTCTTCCAGCCTCTCGCCTAGATTGCAGCCCATGGCCCTCAAGGCGTATTAGCTGGTCCTCCCAACTCGGTATAATGTGCAAACTTGATGAGCAATGATCCATTGCCCCTTCCAGGTCATTGATAAAGATGTTTAACAGGACAGGACCCAGGATGACCTCTGCAGTACTCCATTTAACAGCCTCCAGAGAGAGAATGTCCCATTAACCACTACTGAACCAAACTATCCAAACAGCTTTTTACCCATCTGGTTCTTGACCCATCCAGAGAGTTAACATCCTACCCCAGATACAAGAATATTGTGGTAGACTGTTCAAAACCTTGTGGAAGTCAAGGTACCTGATGTCCGCTGTTCTCCCCTCAGGTCAGCCAAGACTTGACTTACCCTTGGTAAATCTGTGCCAACTATTACCGATGACCTAGTTCTCCCTCATTTGCCCAGAAACATGTCCTAAGAAGATTTGCTCCATGCTTTTCCCACGTACTGAAGTGGGACTGACCAACCTGTCATTTCCCAATTAATTTTCAGATATCTTTTGAAGATGGGCACAACGTTAATTGTTTTCCAAACATGCAGAATCTCCCCTCATCTCTATGAAAGGACATCAGCCAAGTCTCTCAGTACCTTTGGATTTAGTGTGTCAGGTCCCACGGACTTCCACAGATTGAGTTCTCTTCTTGCAGGCTTTGACATCCCTTGCAAATCTGAACTCCAGCTCTAGTTCCTCCTGATTATACCCTAGGCTGCATACATTTGTATACACATATTTGAACTAGCCTCCCTTCCACTGTTTTAGTATTCCCAAATCTCTGTTGTCATGTGTGACGCGTCCAGTCCCTCCCCCCCACACCCTCTTATTTCCACTATTTCTTCAATTAACCGTAAGTCACACTCCCTACCCTCAGTTGCTCCTGTTTTAAGGCTTTCTGTACCACAGTGGCTAGTGTGCTGGCATAGATGCTCTTTCCTCGCTTTGTCAGGTGAAAATTGTCTCTGCGCAGCAGTTTGCAATTCTCAGAGGGTCCTGCTTTCATAAAAGCAAAATTCTCATCAATACCATCAGCTGCATAACCAGGTATTAATCCACAGGACGAACTTGCTCCTCCCCAAGCCTCTTCTCTCCACCATGAGCACCAACAGTTATCACCCAGATCGCCAGGTATGATCAGAAGGTCCTGCCAGAGCACTAAGCCTCTTAATTAGCTACGGCCTTTGATGGGAACTGGGAGGGTGGTTGTATTGGGTCAGGCTGAGCCCCATAGCAGCCTCCACAGCACTGTGCTTGTAGCAGTAGCTAGAAAGGTGTTGATAACACACTGGTGTGTGGCTACTGCCCAGCAGCGCTTGCACAGCACCAAGGCTGTCTCTCCAGCCTTCCCCCACCCTCACCCATAGGCTGGGGGTGGGCAAGGTCTTGGGAGGGGACAGAGCCAGGGCAGCTGACCCAAAGTGAATGAAGGGATATTCCATACCATACACCAGCTCAGATATAAAAGTTAAGAGGGAAGAGGCATGGGTGTGTGTATGCGTGTGTGTATGTGAATAACAAATGTTGTGTGCCGCACATTTCTCTTCCAGAGCAACTGCTATGCATACCGAAGCCCTGCTTCCCGTGAAGTGGCCAAACATCACCTGCTGACGGGAAGTAGAGAATAACATATTTTGTTTTCCTTTACTTCCACATGCATGACTTCTGCTGTTGCTCATTAAACTGCCTTCATCAAGGTTTTTTGCATCTTATTTTCTCCCACTCTGTTCTGCTGAGGAGGAGAGTGATAAGAGTGGCTTGGTGAACACCTGGTGTCCAGCCAAGGTCAACCCACCACAGTGGTAAAAACTATTCAGGGATGGAGATACCATATGAGCACAAACCAGATTACTCTATTGCTCTGCTGATGAAAAAAATGCACGTAAGAAACTGTGCTTAGTTACATCGAAGAGCACAGACCACATCAGTTAATTTTATCTAGTAAGCATATAAAATAAATGAAATTTAATCAGCATGAAGCAAATAATCAGAAGGCAGTCTTGGGGTAGCTGTATAGTAATACCACATAGGTTCCAAACTGCTTGGGTAACACGTGACAGAAATACCAAATCCATGTAAGGATGTAAGACCAATGAAGAAAAAAAACATTTGGTAAAGGTTGTTTGTTTGGGAGAAGTATAGGTAAAGACAAGGCGGCACAGGGGCAGCAAAAAGGTAGACTGGGGGGCAGGAAAGTATATTATACCTTGTTCAAGCACCATTCCTACTGTGAAAGTGTGTCTGTCTATGGACAGTGGTGAAGCTGAACTCCAGATATTGGTCTGCCCCTAACAAAGCACACCCAAGCACACACATACAATCCTCTGTGGACACTAAAGGTAATTAAAAGCAACATCAGAGGCTCTTTTGATCCTTAAGTTTGCTTTTATGGAATAGATGATAATTTTTTAATTTCTTCATGTTCTGCATTCACGTTTAATTTCCTGTCTTTTTATGGCAAACTTTAAAAATCTTCACACATTAGGTTAGCACTGAAACCTGAACTTCTGCCTGAATGCCTAAACTTCTATGCTTCCTGGCCAACAAAAACATTCAATAACGAGTCAAGTTAGTTCAAAACTCCTGATTCACCCATCTTGTATCTCCAGGCAAACCTTTTCTTTCTCTACCTCTCTTCCTACATGAATCCTTAAGGATCTCAAATCTGCTTTTCTCAGGCCCACTCTGTCTGCTGGCTGAGCTCTGAACACCTTCTGGAGGTAGTACAAGGTAATTCCTAAGCCAGCCAGAATGGATCAGCAACATCAGCAAGAGGTATTCTTCTAGCAAGTAACATTGTGTGGTAAGCTACTAGAACTCAGGCATCTTATTGTACAGTTACACTACTTAAAGCTCCCTTGGGAAAACAAAATAGAAAAAAAGTTACACACACACACACACATCCTTCCCTCCCTCCAAGTTATCATGTAAACTTTATGGAACATTATAGAACACTTAGAAACATAAAAACACCTACATAATCTTTTCCACACAGTTTAAATATTCAACAATGCACATCTTTAAATAACAGAACATGTTTCTCAAAGTAACTGCATACCAATCCAAAAAAAAAATTTTAAGTAATGGCATTGCCTATCTGGCATGTAAGGCCTGGCTACCTATAGAGAGCACGCCAGTTAACTACCTCTGACCAGCACAAGGCATGTGAAGGTCAAGCACACCGTGCATCTCATCGAGAAAGCTGTGCGGGCAGAAAGGTGGTGCTGTTTGTACAACATTCAAAAACCGACCTGGATTCAGTGCAGGAAAGATAGAACCTACTCCACAGCTGCTGGCCTAGAAGGCAAGGGTGACACCATCCCACTGAGGAACATGATTATTTAGCTTCAGATTTTTTCCAAAGCATTCACTAACCACAAAGGTCACAGAAAGGTTCAAAATTTTCGGAGTGACTTAGGCAAGAGAAGTTACACACAGAAGATAAGCATTTTATTATTCATAACAAAAAGGCAGAATACTGAATACATGAGTATACATGGGAACACTTTTAATTCCAAACAAATGCAACCAGTTCTCTTATCACTTTCATGGATTAAAAAATAAATAATCAAATAATCAATGGCACAGTATAAACAAATACAGAAATACAACCAAATGACAAACAGTAGTTCTCAATTGAATTGTACCAAATTAAAGTATGTTTTGCTCACAATTATCCTTTCCCAAAACCGCACACCTAAACTTTCAAATCCTAAATAGATGACAATTTCTTTCCACTACATTACAAGAAAAATATAATTACAGCCAAGGCTGGGCACAGTGGAAGTACACCAAAGACTACTAGGAATAAAATCCATAACCAGGCATCCCAGCAGCTTAAATCTAACAATCATAACATAACCTTGTAATGCACTTCTAAAAATCCGTATCAACAGTGCAACAAAAGACATTCTCTATACTTACAGGTGCAGCATAATCCTGAAAACACTTTCCATTATCTTGTTTTTACCTTAAGCACTTTGGGTATCAAACCATCAGAAAAGGAATTACTATCAGAAGCTAGGCTCATAATGAGTTGAAAATAAAACACACATTCATGCAAATAAGTCTAACATTTGCAATTTGCAGAACATAAAAAAGTACACACACAGCTGTTTATCTTTTCTTAATCATCTGTCATTTCTAGGCTCCATTTTGTAACATTAGGTAAGCAGTGCTCTACCACTACACACAAGTTAAAGCACAATATACCTTCAGTAGCAAAAAAAATAATTAAAATACGCAACTTCTGTATTAATATTACACCAACAGGACTAGCATTTAGGGTAGCCAGAGGATCTTTAAAAAGACAGACACCCAAGCACCGGCTGATCCAACTGAATGACAGCCAAAAGTCTGAGTCCGAGTTAGTTAACCCTTAAATGTCAGTGCCTCTACATAAAAATTAAGTATTACTTCGCACTACAATGAATGCAGCCCAGTCTTAAAGTTACCACTCAACATGAGTAATGTTGCACAGTAACAACCACTGCATGTTATCGTAACAGCAAGCAGTATGTCAAACTATTGACAAAGAACATGCCAGGTAAGCTTGTAATTTTAACTAGGAAAAACTTCAAATTCTGCAAAATAAAATGGTGCAATAAACTGTTAACATTCACAAATGTTTACAAGAAAAACTCCATTTATTCATTAATGTGTTAAGAAATTTTTATCTTCTGCATTTTCTGATTTGTTACTAATGGGCAACTTTCACTTGTACATAGAAAATATTTGCATGCTTTATGAATAATTCACTAGCAGAACTAACCTTGTACAGAACAGCTTGCATTGTCTTATCTCTTCTTTATTCAGATTTCCCGGACACGTGTGTCTCATTTACGAAAAAATAAATTCTGTTTTCCAGATAAAGCTTTCAGGTTTTCAAAGGAATTAAATATGATATGTGGGGGTGGGGGGGTGGGGGGTGGTGTTCTTGGACCTTATTTGAATACAGAGATGCA
Organism: Falco peregrinus; assembly: GCF_023634155.1. Classification (NCBI taxonomy): domain Eukaryota; kingdom Metazoa; phylum Chordata; class Aves; order Falconiformes; family Falconidae; genus Falco; species Falco peregrinus. Next base: position 56,632,494 of record NC_073727.1, read on the forward strand.
TTAGATGTATTATCTATCATTAGAGTTGTATTTATTTTTTCATTTAAATTCAATCACAGGACACATAGAGAAACCCCCCCACTCACTTCAGGCTTCATCATGCTTTATCTTATGTCCAAACAACTGAGGAAGGAGGCAGGGGGGAAAGTCAGTCAGAAAAACATCTGAATGTTTCCCTTCAAGATACAAAATGCATGGAGAAAAGTTCCTTTCTTCATTTTGACAGATGGGTGGGGCGGACAGAAGAGAGAAATCATGTACACTCAACAGAGGAAAAACCCCCAATTGTGATGCAACTTGGATACAAGGATAACCTTGAGACAGGTCGCTAGCAACTTTACACCATGAGCTAACTGCAAACAACTTAGTGGCTGTCTCTCCCATAAATGCAAATTCAAGTTTTTGGCTTATTGTTAGCCAACTTCTTCCTAACAAGAGAAAAGATACACAAGAACTTTGGAATTTGAAGCACAGAGAATATGCTTGGTATCTTTGTTTTCTTAGCATCCAAACCAAGGAGGAGGCAACACCACCGTAAACCAAATGCTACTGCAAATGAAGTTTTATATAAATACATACATAAGTTATACAAGCACCCTGACAAAAAGATTTGCCAAAAACACGATTGTCTAAATAAATACAACAAGCAGTCCTGGAGGGAAAAACACTGAGAGCAGTATCTGTATGTTTGGGGTTTTTTTAATGCATTGAAGTACCTTCCTAACTGCAGTCTACTTATTACTCAAATAACTCTTCTGATAGTATCTTCATGCTGTTTAGACTATGAAACCGCAGAATCACAAGCCTGAACCAGTGCTTCTGGTAGCAGATTTACTCTGTACTAAGTAAATTTTACTTTTCTTATCATCACAATGCTGAGAAAAACGAACTTTTTCACAGAATTGTCCACCTTTTGCAGTTTTTCTTTTCTGTCACTGTTATATGAATTCAGATCCTTTGGTCAACAATATTCCAGCACCCACTTCGATAAGTCTACCCACTGGTAGACTTCCTTATTTGAAACTTTCATCACAGACAGTCCTACACTTTGGATACTTTCTTTGTTTCACTTCTGTCACCAAAATAACAAGTTTTTGTCATAATCTGGTTCACAAAAGGAACAACAGTAACTACAATTTGGACACTGAGGCTACAAATGTTTTTTCTGATTTAATTCTGTCAACTGGGATGAGGCAGAGTACTTCTAGAGTAGACTGTATGGCCAGCAGCAATTAAGGCATGAGCTAGATTGTTCTTGCACAGAACATTCACGTCTAATTTCATTTCAGGGCCATAGCATCTAAAAATGGAAGATCAGATCTGGTTTACTAAGAAGCTTCTGAAACAGAAGTTCAGCTTCATCACTCCAGTATTCCCCCTTGGCAGGAACTATTATCATGTAAAGAGCAAGAGTGTGCCAAGTGCGGTAAAACAGTCACACTTTCTGGAGTAAGTTTAAGTTTATGAATATCAAGAGTAAGGGATGCTCTTAAGAAAGTCATAATCAATAAATGCAAGAACAACAGACTGACTTGTTAATTCATTAATTTCTGCCCTGTTCCACTGTGCTTCCAGTCCAAACCTGATCAAGCAGATAGCACCAGGAGCCACAAGTTCTTTTGGCAAAGCTGCCAAGTTGTCAGGAAGGTCAGACAGCAGCAAGGACAAGTTTTGCATGCAATCAAATAAGACTTCAAACTGCATGCAGAAGTTTGAAGGATCAGTAACTGCAGTTGCAAACCCAGGATAACCTTCTGCCACTCTGCAGTGCCCATGTGATTGAATTTACCTTGAATGATATATCAGACTCCTTACAGTCTTTATTACTGCATTTTTCTGGTCCAACAATGACTTAAGAGGTGGTTAGAATACTCCTAAAGCAGAACTTTTCCTATTAAAATATCTAATTCCCAGATTTGGGAGGATTCCAAATACCTTAAAAACAAGATCCTTATTTCATGATTCAGGAGTGCATTTACTACATGGGCAAATAGAGTTTTCTTCACTTTTTTAAACCAAACACACTTACAAAACACAGCTTGTTTAGGAATACTTTTAATCTTGTCACTGAGCACCTTTGCTTTGTTTAAGGGCACCATCTCACACCTGCCATAATACATGAAAAAAACGAGCATTAACTTCTCCCTGACTAACTTCTTTATCACTTTTGATCGATACCACCTAAAAGTTCTTTTCGGATTTTGTCATGCAGTCCAATCCTTCTTCAATGTCATCCACTCTAAGCAAATCACTTCTTTGTGCTTCTTTGGCAAGCATTACATTTAACTCATGTAATATTTGCAAATTTCTAAGTAACTGCACGTGACATTCTCCACTCTCTGAAATATTAATTACTTCTACTCCTTCTACCTGTCCAGAAATTAGATCTTGAGAAAGGACATTTAAGGATGTTTTGGAAGTATTTTTCATCCTAACAGACTTAGTTTGACTTAAACCATTCCTAGCCTTTCTATCTCAAGGATTACCATTATTAACCAGAACATGTTTTGGCCTATTTTCCTGACTACGCATTCTGTTTTGCCACCTTGTACTGTCTTTTCTCTGCAGAAGGCCATTAGACAACTTCCCATCACAATTTACTTCTATTTCCCATTGCTCTCCATGTTGCTTTAAGAACTTGCAAGCAACTGGCTTGTTAGCTCTTTTCTTTACAAAATTGGTTAGTCCAGCTTTCACCAGGAACACTTTTTACTCTAAGGAAACAATGAACACTGAGCCTTGGCAAAGTTAAGAACTTTTTTCTGAATCCTGTAGATTTCTGAAGGACCTACAACTGCCACATTACCATAGTCAATAAGGTCTACCCCAAAGGAGTTTCCTGATTTCAGAGTTTTAATAACTGCTCTATAGTAAAAACAATCGGTGTCATGCTCTCCAACGAGATCTCCTACCATGAGCTCATCTAAGCAATTTTCATGACCTATATTCACCATGCTTTCACTTAATTCTTTTGCTAGTTGTATTATTAAGTTTTCATCCTCTGCAAGCTGAACATAGAAACCTGATGAACTATTCACATGAGAAATATACCCTGCTACTTCAGAATTCACCTGAATATCACGTTGAGGAAGACTGATTAATTTAGGTGTATTTTCATTACGCCTTTCCTGCTGACCCATATAATTTAGACTTTCATTATGAGATTCAGGGAGAGCATTTACAGTTACTTCCTTTGAATCTAAAGCAGGATGACAGAGTTAGTGAGAAGCAGACTCTCCACCCAGAGGTTCCTCCCTGTACTCCAGAACAGCACTGACAGCATTTCTAAAACCTGGTCCTTCACTGTCCTGTAAAGTTTCAGTGTTTCAATTAAGCTGACAATAGAATTCTGAAGGACTATATGCGAGTTATACAAACCTCCTCCTCACTTCCAATTTTAATATTAAAAGATGAGTAGCAAAAGCTGTACAGAGAACCCAAAGATGCAAGGCTTCTCAGACCAATACATTCAGACTGGGTGACACCATGTTCTCTGAGGAATTCCTCTGCACTAATCAATGGAGTCTGTAAGTCAACTATATTGCATAAACAGTTGAGGCTTACAAGAACAAGAGCATAAATTATGCAAGTCAGTGGTCCTCCAGAAGCAGAATTGAAGTCTTTAAAACGCCTACACATTTCTTCAGACCAATTAAGCGAGTCAAATCGTAAAGGTACATTTTTAAGTCTACACCTAAATGCTTGACTTTCCAGAGTTAGAAAATCTGGAAGTACAGCCTGAAGGTCTTTAAGTAAAACTCTTTCCCAATAACCACAGTCTACAAAAATCACATCAACTTCGTCTGTGGATACCTGCTGCACAACCATTTCTCTGTACCACTTCCCATCTTTGGAGCATTTAACAATCTGTCCTGTTTTGTAAGGACTGGTATGTTCTTTATAGCAAGTCTGAATTTGTTCCATTAAGTTATTTAGCTTTGGTAGTTTGCTTTGCAACTGACATGAAAAGTCTGCTGGGGAAACCATGCAAGAACACACTACTTCAAAAACAGCTCCTGATTTAAACACAAGTTCTTTATAAAACAAATTCTCCTCACATACCAATTTACATGTTTTAGAGAGAGCACCTTTTCCAAAACAGGGCAGCACAACAGATTTTCTCAGCGATAAAGGCACACTTAATGATTTTTTCTTCTGAAATCCTTCTCCATTTCCAGATACCTTACTTCTACCAAAATTACAGATGCTCTGTGCGTTTACTTTTTTTTTTTTTCTTATATTTGCAGATATTTAGGTCTTTACCTTTTTTTGCCACATTTAGAACAGAATCTTGTATCTTTTCCCAGTACTCGGCATATCCAGCTTGAACCATACATGTGGCCACATTCCTTTGCTTCAAACCATCCTTATACTGTGCCTGAACAATGTATGTGTTGTTTTGCCTTCCAATGACATGAAGCAGCAGTAATTTGTTAAATACAATTTCTCTGAAGAAATCAATTTCCTTTTTAACCCACACCTCATCCACAGGAAACGTGCAAGCAAGTTTACAACACATAGCTAAAGCTGGTAAATCAGAGAACTGAGGAAGCAATGTTTTCACATCGTAACAGGGTACTGTATCTGTATTTCCAAAATCCAGAAAATAAATAGTAATGTTTACACGAAGCACTTCAGTGACAACACCCCGATAATACTGCATATCTTTGCTATACCGGGCACAGCACAGCAGTCCAGGTTCTGGGTTTTTAAGGACCATTTCATCAACTCCACACTGGTTATATGTGTCTGCAATATCTTTCATCAAGGCTTGAAATTCATTCTGATATTCACATGTTTGAATCCAGAAGTCAGATGGATTTATGACATATACCACAAAAGCAGTATGAAAAGAATTCATTTGCATTTCTACTCTTCTGCAGTGGCTTGACAAAGAAATATTCCTTTCAGGTAAGCAGCTTTTTGTATGTTTATTTCCCGTACAATTCTTAAATGAATTGTACCTCTCATGACATGGTTTGTCGTTTACAGCAATACTTGTGATGTTTGTTTCCGGAAGTGAGACACACGATGCAGCTGCCTCATTCTTTTTTTCTGGATGCTTAGTATTGATTCCCTGATTTAGATTTTGCAGCGTAATATAATACAAGCCTTTAATGTTATCGAATAAATCAACAAGGACACACACAGAAGTCTGTCCTATCAAGGCCTGTGTAAGTTCTTTCAGCTGAATTTTTTTTACTGTTTCATCCTGACTACCAAAACAAGACAGCGCACATGGAAATGAAATCATTGGTAATGCCATGAACTCTACTTTAAGTTTCTGAACACAACTAGATGGCACAGCTTCAATATTGCCAAAATCCATAAACCAGACTTCCACGCAGCCAGAGAGAACCTCTTTTATCACTCCCCTATGCCACTGTCCATTTTGCCTTTTGGCAGCACAGAGCAGCCCTAAACTTTCAGAAGAGTTATTTTCTCTACTGATAGCTTCATAGTACAAATGCATAGCTCCTGTCAAACCTTCCAGTTCTTTCTGCCATTTCTGCATCTGACAGTAAAATTTATTCGGGCTTACTGCAACAGTTATTTTTACAATTTCTTTACTGCCGACAGGTAGATGTGGAAAAAGATCACCCGGAACTGGCCAAAAAACTGTTGGTTTCTCAGAATCACTCAAAGTAAGCGACTCCTTAACTGGATACTTCTGTTGCAACAATTGTGGCACTCTCTTACAAAGCATTACTTGGGGAAATGCTCTTAACATTTCTACAATAAAACAAAATGAATCTCCATCAATAAATTTTCCTAACTGCAGTTCAAGAACATCACTAATGATCTTTGGCACTTCTAGAATAAACAGCTGGCATGGCGTAACAGCTTTCACATGACCTGTAATCTGTACTCCTACCAGAGATGAAAAATAGTTAACAGCTTTTGGACCCCATTTTTCTCCAAAAGGAAGTATGTTTGCAAAAACACCTGAAACCACCTTTGGAGGCAGCTCAAACAATTCATCACAAGCACATGCAAGATGTGTTTCTCCAACAACTAGCACCTGCCCAGTGTCTATAAGAAAAGCCTTGCAGTTATTCTCTCTCTTTTCCAGAACTCTTCCCCTATGCCATCTTCCTTCTGTGTCTTCCACCAAACAAGACCCACCAACATAAACATTATCTCTTACTTTGAATACACGCTGTATTTCATTTTGAAGTATGTAATAGTCAAGCTCACATCCTGCCTTGTATTGTTGACCCTGGAACACTATAACCAAGCATTCGGAGTGGCATTCTACTTGAGTGATTGTCAGATTCACATCTTCTATGTTTGTTGAAGGCGTCAGAGAGACCATCCTGTCTGCAAAGAGAAGGCATAAGATCAGCCTAGCCTGGTAATTTTCCTTTTTATTTTTGTCAAGTAATTATTTACATGAAAGTTGTTTTCAAAATGCTTTAATACATTGTTACACTTCTGGTTAAAACACATACTAAACATTTAACAACCTCATGTTCTTGCGCAACTGCGATACCCTTGACACAATTTTCTTTAGAAGGACTTTTTCAGATAACACCTGAACATTAGAATTCCTCTTGTGGCTACAGACAAATTTCACCACTTGAGAATAATTTGTAATCAGAAACTTGTCCTCAGAGTAAGACAGAGTTAAAGATTATAGAGAAAATGGGGGGGGGGGGGGGGGGGGGCAGTGGCGGCAGACAGACACACAGGGATGTGGAAAAGGACAGGACAGATGACCAAGATAACTGTATTTCTCAAAGAAAACAAAAGAGCAGAAAGCCATTAACGCCATTTATACAATCTCAGTTCATCTCACAAATGTTACTTACATGCAGTAAATTTAACTGCAGATCTCTCCAAAGGAGATCCAACTCAGTGTTTCATTGCACTGAACTTGCAGTTACAAGGAGAGTTTTACCTGCAAAAGTACTTTCAGCCTGGTTTTCTCTTTCTTTTTAATATGCAAATGACAAAGGTCTCCTCCCCTACCACCCTGCTTTTTCTGCATAAATCACTTCTTCAAATCAGTAACATCTTGTAGCTGTTGTGCTTTACTGTTTACCTAATCTGGCTATCTACACACTACCAAGTATAGCTGTAGCATATTTTAAGTTTTCATAATTGCAAGGACATACAGAACACATTATTTATGTCCAACACTTCTGCACTGGTGCATTTTGTACTGTCTCAACACTCCCAGCTCTGACAGTTTAAGTATCCTTGAACCCTTCAGATATTTCTCTGACCTTCATCTCTAATCTAGTCTTCAAGATCAGCTTCCAGTTCCATTTAAATTTGTCAATGGATCTGTTACCGCACATTGTTTGAAAAGGCTATGCATGCCATAATTTAACCAAGTAATTCCATGAAATGAACTGCTGTCCTAACAAAGAAATTAGGCTAGACAACACCTATCAAATGTGCAGACAGTAGATAAATACACAAGGCTAAACTCGACAAAGCATATGCTTGATTTATGATTATTTTTTTTTAAAGCTGAAAGTGAATATTTCAGTTTCAACTACAAGTTATTATGGCAAGCCCTTCCTCAGCCTGCAAAAAATCTTCAACAGAACTGCCAGGATAGTTTTTTCACAAGCATACATGAACTAGCTGGGGATCATACAATCTGTCTTCAGAATAAATATTGATCCCTATCATTTCAGTTCCACAGAAAATAAAAATGAATAAGTAAATGAGTACTCCTACTGTAAATCTTACCAGAACATCTTAGGCAGGAAGAGGAAGGATACAGGACTTCTCTAAAACAAACAAACAAAAAACCACCCACAAAACCAGAAATGACAACTGAAACTACTAAACACTCAAAAACCTCCCAGTAAAAGCAGTACCAAATCTAGATCTGCAAACACCTGCTTAAAAGAAGCCCCTCTGTTTTTCACTTTTCCCTGGAATAAAATAGAAGCCTAAATTCTGGGTTTTTTTAATAGAAGAAAACAGCTTTCAGGGAAGGCTTCTGTCTGCCTGGAAGAAGCATCTGATCATCACTTTTAAAGGTCACCACTAATGCTATGGGCACCTTTTCTTTTTTTCCTCTTTTTAATTGAAACAAAGCCCTAGTTGCAGGAGGAACACATAACAAATCAACTTGTGCATCAACATCTGCCTGCCCATTGTCACAGCCTACAGCATCACACAAATAGCCACATATCTACAGTTTACAAAATAGCCTTTTTTTACTCACCTATACACGGTTCAGACTTTTCATTCAAAACACACCTTCAGAAACCTCAGCCCTCTTGTTAAGAGCTCTGCAACTCTACAAGGAAAGCTGACAGAAAAAAATCATTAGAAAAAAGTAAACTAAGTTATTGTACTGTTACAGATTTGCTAATAAGTTAATTGACTTGATTTTATAAAATCATTTTTTAATACAAATATAGAAAGATAAGAAATATATTTTAATGAAACTTGTAGCTGCATAGTAAAAGCTGCTATGAAATCCTTTGTACAGTCCTGTACCAAGGCCAGAAGAATGGGCTAGATAGAATCATTGTTTATAACTTCGGTAACAAATTTGGGGTTTACAGATTCTTTGTATTTGACTAGTCTTCTGTCTATAGAAAGTGTATTGAAATGTCAGAATATAGAATTAATGGGAACTGGGGAGAGTTGACTGGAACAACTTGTAGTTACCTGCCAAGAAACCGTGAACTTTAGTAAAAGGTAATTCTGGCAGGGGGAGATCGCGACCACCGACTCATATACCACCTACCCAAATCGTACCCCAGACCCATTTCTAGACTTTTCCAACCTTTACTGCTCAGAATCGGACATGGGAGGAGTGTATGTTAATGATTTTCAGGAAATATTATTATGCATACATGTTTAATGAATATGTATGAATAAGTTCTATATATGGTGTATGACTCTGAAGCTCGGTGTGCGTTGATCGTGAGAGGACTCACTCACGCACCCGGCCGTCAATAAAGAAGTATCTGCTCATCTACATCACATTGGTGTCGCTAAGTTCTTCATTCCGAGATTTCAGTGCCAGTACTACTTTTAAATCATCCTCCTGCCCATCGAATGCACCCTGGAAGTTTTCCACATGCCGTTTAATTATGTTCAAGATTTAAAAAAAATAATTACAAAACTGAATCCACCTTCCTAAAACCATGATAAGGCCATTCTTCTTTCACTGCAGCTCAAAAAAGCCATCAGTCAGAACACTACACAGATAACCTACCACCTACTTTCTAGGCAAGAACAGCAATACATTTATCTTTGTTTGCAATGCTTCAACTATCAAAATCTATACTCTCTCACTCTACTATACAAACTTACAGCACAACAACAGAGCTTTTAAATACAATCAAATGCAAGACACAAGCGACAGCTTAAGGTACCTTTACCACCCCCCCAAAGCAGCAGCTCTGACCGGGGCTGTTTGACACCCCAAGCCGCGATCGCCTGCGAGGAGCTGGGCTCCACCCGGCAGCGCTCGGATCACCGGATGGAGGCTGCCACCGCCAGGCGAGACCCCAAAGCGAAGGCAGCCATCCTTCCGCGGCAGCAGCAGCTTCCTCACCACTCACAAGCGCGAAAGCGACATGCGAGAGCCACAAACACCACAGCAGACTACTTCACACCACCGCAACACCGAGCCCAACAGCCTACCAGCGCTACCAATGCTCACCCATCGCTGGCAAAATGGCGGCGCGAAAGCACGCTCTCGCACGCCGTGCAGCAGCACGCCCGCGCTCTGGCGCCACTGGAGGCGTAGAGGCCCTCAGTGTGGGGGCGGGGCTTAAGGTTGATTGGCGGGAGCGCGCGGGCCGCACCCAGCCAATCGGCACGGCTCAGGGGTGGAGGTGCCGCCCACACCGGGGGCTGAGGGCGGGAGGGCGATGTGGTTGGGCTGGGGCCGCGGCCGCGGTCCTGCCCGTCGGGGTGCGGGCGGCCTGGGCGGGCCAGGGCTGGCCCGGGGCGGGTTTCTTTCGTGCTGTGATTTCTTTCATTTGACTGTTTGGGGGTGGGGGCGTGTGTTCCTTTGTGTTTGTATTTTGTAGCCGTCTGTTATTTATAAGGTAGCCTCTAACCTTTGTATAAACTGTGGGTCACTGAATCTTTGGAGCTACTTAAAGGTGGTTTGAGAACTCGTACTCTTTCCCGTTATTAGGAAGAAATTATCCGTGCTGGGAGGATTACATCTTTACAGGGTGCAAAATGCTGCCCTAATTGCTTTTGGTTTTTTTTTTTTGTGGGGTTTTTTGTTTGGTTTATTTTTTGTATGATGGGTGTGCAGGGAGCAGGGTTGGTTGGTTTTGAGTTTTTTTGTGGTTTTTTTGCTAAGAATATAATCTTGGTGAGGTGGTCACAATCAGAAAACTTGGTATAAAGTATAGTTCTACAAATATCAGCATATTCTGGTATATCTATAACTGATTTTGCTCTTTAGCATGAGTTCAGGTGTGTATAATAATTTATAAGGGCTCACTTCGAATTTTTACTTTTTTTTTTTCCCCTCTGGTCAGGATTGCCATATCATAGTTACGCTTTGCAAAGTTGGGAGTGATAAAAACTGCTTTTGCAATTCTTGGAGATAGTAGTAATCTATTATGTTGAAGTCTGCATAATACACATTTAAAGGGGTATTATAGCTACTTGAATTAACTCTAAAATTTACAAGAGCTCATTTGATTTTGTAGGTAAGCAGTCATGTTTGTCACAGTCAAGATTTTTGTAAGAGCTACTCAGAACAAAGGTTGTGCTGATATACCTTTACCTTTGTATTTCTGTACAAAATGCCTGGTTTATTCTTGCATTCATCTGTTGGCCAACATAATTCCAGTATTGGCAGATTACCTCGGAAAACTGAGTTTTGCCTGGTCCGTTTACTTCTTTAATGGAAAATAACAGTGTACCTATTCATTCTGAACTGTCAAGTTGTTTACTTTCTTCCATAATGTAATGCAGTAATGTCCTGTGTACTCCCTCTATACCCTTGCCTTTCCTTTTTGGACTCGGACCTTCTCAGCTTTTTTGTTTTTTTCCCTCCTCCCTAGGTAACAGTAGTATGCATAAGGCTCTAGACATACATACTTCTCTTTAAACAACTCCTCCAGCAGGCCTTTTCACAGAAAGCATCTCACCCTCAACAAGTACTTCTTACAGAAGGTACAAACTTCAGGAAACTTCTCAAGTCTTAGTCTGTAACATAAGAAGTCTGGGATGGCAAGTAATTGATCAGCTTAGTATATGCCACACTTTTTTTCTTTTTATATGAATTTTTACCTGAGATGCTGTATCTTCTGTTGGCATACCGCCTGGGCTTAAATGGGCTCTCTTTTATTAAAAGAGTATTTTCTAAATTTACATTTCCTTGAGCATGATCGTATTACGAGAGAGCTGTTCTAAAGAGATGGACATCTAGTGTATCTAAACATTTTGGAGAACCCTACAAAACACCTGAGCATACTTGTGTCACTTCTAATAAAAAGATAGGATACTGCTATATTTAGCATTAGTAATAGATGGATGAAAACCTCGTTATACTGAAATTTTCCCTTCCCCAAGCTGTTTTGAAGCTCTGACTAATTTTGTATTTGTAGTTTTACTTTGTGGTGGGTGATCAGATTTCACATTCATAGAAACTCCATTAGTCTAATTAGGTAGAGTTATGTAAGAATGGACTTCATCAGTGCCGTATTTATAGCAAGGAAAGATAATATCAAATATTCTAAAGAACTTGCATTCTTGCAAGATTAAAAACCGCAGACAAATCTAGAACCCAAGGTAGGTGTCTTGGCATCCTTTACAGTGTGAAGGGAGAGGGCTGCCTCAGAATGGCAATTCAGAAGACTCAGGTACTACATAAGGGGCACTCTTTAATAGGAGTACTAGATACTACAAAGGGATGTGGGGTGTGGCAATGTTTTTCTCTGTAATTTAGGCTGAACTCAATCCTGTTCTGACTACATCCCAAAACTTATTCCTGAACTGCTTTTTTAAAGGCAGCAAGACCTACATTTTTTTCCTACTGAAATTGCAGCGGTGATGGCAGCTGCAATATAATAATCTTATGGTTAGAGCAGTCAGATTCTTGCAGCGTGAGTGAGTTTAGAATGTGTACCACTTCTCTGCACTGTGCATTAACCTTGGGCAGTGACGTGTGGTGGAATACAGTATGTCCCTCTTGGTTTAAGTTGTGCTACAGTGGGGTAGGGGAAAGGAAAAAAGAAGGCATGACCAGGCAATCTGTCAGGGCCCATCGGATGCTCAAGCTTTCTCACCTTTTTCTGGAAGGAAAGAAGAGGGTTTTTTGCTGGTTATGCCTTTGTAACAGAATTTCTTTGCAATGTATATCACTTCAGCCAGTGAAGATATGTCTTTTCTGACATTTTGTGGGGGGTTTGGTACATCTTTGGTTTACTCCAGAGCTGTACGATTTTGGGTTTTTTTTATTCCCCACCCCCTACTCCCCAGGGTTAATACCTAACTGGAAGGTACGCATAAAGCACTGCCAGATCTCAGAAGCAAGCTTCTCCAACAACATTTGAGATATGAGAAGTCACTATAGGTCATTGTAAGTATTCAGGAAGCACATAACAGCCGAAAGGAGAAATAGCAGTGTTGTGATATCCCAGAACATCCCTTTAATGTACTTCAGCAAACTTGTAAAACCTGTTCAGTATTTATATTTGAATTGCAAATGTTTTAAAATATTGGTGAAACTACATGTTGCACATTGATTAATACTAAATCTCAAGAGATTTTCCTAGCTTTGTTTACTGTGAGTTTTCATCTTTTCCACTTTATTGATCCTTACCAATTTTGTTTTGCTGTTATTCCCACAAAAAGCTATGTTTTCCTTCCTTGTCATTACTGTGAGGAAGCCATTAAATATTTTTGCCATTTTATCCAGTATGGAAGATTAACAAACTCTAGTAAGTTTATTTATATTCCATTGACAGACATAAAATACAATTGAAAAAGTGTTTTGATGTGTGAGGCTTTATTCTCTTCACGCATCTAGCTCCTAAATGAGCCTCAAGTTGTTCTTTGTCTGTATCAAGCTTATGAACAAGGTGGTACTTCATCTGTTCCAAAATATGTCTCTCTATGTCCACTCAGGATTTTTTTTTCATCAGGAAGATTTTGCTATGACTCTTTTATAGGCCTTAAAAATAGTTAATGAAAACTTAAAACTTTTCACTAAACAAGGCTTCTGTGCCCATGGGATGAAGTAGCTGTTTATCTCCTTTTTTATTCTGTAAGAGGTGATGGTCTGTTTCCAAGTTTGACTGCTTTCAGTACACTTCCATGTCAAATTTATTGTGAAGGAATGGGTACTAGTTTTCCGTATAGATTCCAGTGTAGTATAAAGAAAGTGAAAGTATTCTCCTGCTACAGTTTATCAGAACACCATAAATGAAGCTCTACTGCCAGCTGCCTGCCAGGAGGTAGAATATAGCACTGTGTGAGTGAGCACCTGTGTTGAAACCAGATAATGAGGAAATAATCACAGTTCTAGCTAACTTCCAACACTTATGAAAATTGATTTTGAGGGAGGGAGCACAAGACAACACTATCCTTTGTTGTAAAAATTAAGGGGGATACTGAAACATATTTCCCAAAGGATGGCTTTTGGATAACATGGTTGTTCATCTCCCTGTCTAGACACTAACAGTAGTCTGAAGCCTTCTTAAAGTATTCTTGGCAGGTGGTAAATATGTATTTGCTTGGATTTGAGCAGTGGAAGAAAAAAAAATTTGCAAAACATTGTAATCGGTAAGATACCATGTGAAAAAAAGGAGAGGAATTATCAGCATCTTGTCTTCAGTTTCGGTTTTAAAAGAGAAGTGGGACTCAGTAAATTCCTTGGGCGGGAAAAAATAATAATTGGGTAACCACGTACCTCCAAGGAAGGTTCAGATTACAAGAGGATGGAAGTATCTCCCCAGTGGAAGAACAGTGAAGGGTTTAAGACTTAATCTTCTCCTTAACGTTTCCTTCCTGGGTGACTAGATAGCAGAATGCTCATGATACCAATAAGCACTGTATGCTGACTGGAATGAATCCCATTCTGAAGCGCCTGACTTTCACGAAGAATTATGTAGAGATCATAAATGCTTTGATTCCACATGGGGAGAGAATGACGATTCAACAAAGCGTATCCTACTTTTAATCCCCAACACTGTTATGGGATCTGCCCTTAGCATTGCTAAGATTGTTTCTGAATACTGATATAAAACTGTTACTAATATAGGTAAGTCTTACACTTTTTCATTTCTAAGAAGGTCACACTGTCATAACGAAGTACTTTGAAATTGTCTCCTATGGGGTTTGATTAGTCATGGCATGCTGAAGTGTAACGGGCATAGGAATTTATGCTCTGTGGCTTAGTTCCACCCCTCTCCAGTTTGTCTTGGGCAAACCTGAAAATACATGATTAAAAATGTATGATTTTTGATTGCCAGAAATGTTTTTATTGCATGTAATGAAATTGTTTTTCTAAAAGATAGCACAGCATTCCTTCTAAGAGCATTTGTTTGTCTTTTAAATAAATAGCTTTGAAAGGAAAGATGCGTGTAACACAGAAGTACAAGTGAGTGGCAACAGCAGAAACACAGGATTTCTCAAAGTTCTAAAAATGAAGAGTGAAAGCACCTCTACCTAAGATAAAACTTACAATAAATGGCTTATCTTTTCCAGCTGAGGTGAGCCTAGATCTATTGTTTGAATGAAAACAATTACATTAGAGATAGTAGAATGATGTGATTATTTTCATATCCACTACCTTTTCCTGGAAAAAAAATCAGTCTCTTCAGAACCTTCCACACTGCAAAGATCTGTATGACACTTATAATGCTTTTTTTTTTTCTCCTGAAGTCAGTCCAAAAGGTTTGTTGGCTTTTGTAGTAGTCGGCAAACTTGAAAAACAACGAGACTCAAAATAGTCCTCTCAAAACCAAAGATAGTGCACTTTTTCCTATTTTGTCTGTCGAAGTGTGTTCCGAACGTCGCCTTAGTGTTTCTGTGAAGGCGAGCGGCAGCCGCTAGGTGGCAGGAACAACCACAAGTTCAGCTGGGTGCTGGGAAATGCGCCCGTGTTACTTCAGTAGAAGGAAGGAGCGCAGGAGTGATTAATTCACAGGAGTGATTAATGCAGTCTGACCTGTAATGAAATATGAGGGTGGGTATGCTGTGGAGTTTCACTAGAAGGGTCGTCACATTTATCACACTGTCTGAAACCACTGTAATTGGCTGACCTGAATTAAGTCTTGAAATATTTTCAGTCTATTTACACTACCTATTTACTCAATATGCGGTCAAAATTTCATTTCAAATGTTTTACTAGATCCTCTGTCAATCTTACCACAACTATATTTTAATTGTGTTAATATCATCACTTATATGAAATTAGTCATTAACTTGGCAGCTTACATATAAAAAAGAAGAGGGTAGAAACAGCTTTTACAAAATACTTTCAACAGTAGACAATAGTTATTATTGCTTCTTAAAATACACATTGCCCATTTCAGTGGCAATAGGTGTTAGAGCAGAGAGAAGATATGCCCCTTGCATCAGAAGATATGCCCGTTTTATAGGTGAAAGAACAAACTGATACTTGTTATTAAACAGTGGGACAAAGCAGAAGGTAGAATTTCTGTTAATAGGGGCCTCCCAAAATACGTGAGTTTTGCTATGTGGACTACACCATGCCAGTAGAGCTGGGGAGAAAGAGACCCAATATTAGCGGTGAGGTTATTTCTCTGCTCTGCAGTTTGTATGGTGCTGTGTGGTAAGGTCACACCACTATGTCATCTTCGACATCAATTAGGCCCATAATGCAGAGCTGTGCATAAGAAGATCCTGCACTGCAGTTTTAACCTGGATGCCTGCATCTGCTGTGTGGGACGAGAGAAAGTCAGGGTCCATCTACATTAGCAGTTCCTGTGGCACAATCAGAGTACGTCTGTAAATTTGAATGGCTGTTGCTGGTGACCCTATATCCAAGTCACAGAACCACAGAGTCACGGAATGGTCAGGGTTGGAAGGCACCTCTGGAAATTACCTAGTCCAACCCCCTGCTAAAGCAGGTTCACCTACAGCAAGTTGCATAGAGTCATGCCCAGGAAAGTTTTCTCCAAAAAAGGTCTCCAGAGAAGGAGACTCCACAGCCTCTCTGGGCAGCCTGTCCCAGAGCTCTGTCACCCTCAAGGGAAAGAAGTTCTTCCTCACATTCAGGTGGAGCTGCCTGTGCTGCAGTCTGTGCCCGTTGCCCCTTGTCCTGTCCCTGGGCACCACTGAAGAGAGCCTGGCCCCGTCCTCTTGGCACTTACCCTTAGGATATTGGTAGACATTGATAAGGTCCCCTCTCAGTCTTTTCTCCAGGCTAAACAGGCCCGGCACTCAGCCTTTCCTCATCAGGGACATGCTCCAGCCCCCTCATCAACTTTGTAGCCCTCTGCTGGACCATTTCCAGCAGTTCCCTGTCTCTCTTGAACAAGGCAGCACAGCACTGGACACAGCACTCCAGATGCAGCCTCAGCATGGCAGAGCAGAGGGGAAGGATCACCTCCCTGGACCTGCTGGCCACGCTCCTCCTCATGCCCCCCAGGATGCCATTTGCCTTGCTGGCCCCCAGGGCACACTGCTGGCTGATGGGCAACTTGCTGTGCACAAGGGCTCCCAGGTCCTTCTCCACAGAGCTGCCTCCCAGCAGGTCAGCCCCAGCCTGTGCTGGTGCATGGGGCTGTTCTTCCTCCATCGCAGGACCCTACACTTGCCTTTGTTGAAATTCATTATGTTCCTCTCCACCCTGCCCAGCTCTCACTGAATGGCAGTGATGTCTTCTGATGTATCAAACAGGTCAAAAGGTTTTTGAGGGAGGGAGGATTATTTAAGACTAGCTCTAGTGTCGTTACATGGAATGAATGTCTGCTAGCATTTGAAAAGCATTTTTTGAGTTAGGTTCATTCCAAAGAATTCATTTACGCACTGTGGAATAGGTCTGCAGTGCTGATCAAAGCAGGGTAAGTGGTAATAGTAGGGAGAGTCACCTCCCGTTCTGAACTAAAACTAACGTGAAAGCACACAGAGAGTAGCTAGACTTAGGCACTCTGTGGGTAAATTCTCAATTCTTCAGCATAGCGCTGGAAGAGTAGGGCTAATGGAGAGGTTGAATGACCATACAGGAAAAGGAGTTAACTATCTTCAGAACAGAATTTTAATAATTTCAATTCTTTAGATTCAAATAGTTCCATTTTTTATAGCAAATACCATATGTTTAAAGATCTATTAAAAAAGTTTGGTTTTGTTCATGTTTTTTTGGTTTTGAGATTAGTTTATTCTGACAGGGAAAAGGAAGTTGCATATGCAGTGGCAATTCTGTCATTAGAAATATTGTATAGTGTTTCCAATGAGTGGTAGAATGAACTATTGCATGTAGTGATAGTGAGTGAGCTAACTGAATTGTGAGTCATGAAATCACAGGAACTGAGAGGTGGAAAAAGACCTTTTAAGTCATCTAGTTCTCTCTGAAGAGGCAAACTGAATGATCTAATAGGTTTTTAACATTATTCGTTTCTATGGCTCATATCAATTAATTAAGTTCTGGACCCAACAGTAGAAGGTTGTATGTGAAGAAAGAGCGACAGCCCCTTCCAGAGTTTAATGAACACTGTGGATGTGTACTGCAGAGGTACACGTTTTTGATTATGCAGATCTGATGACACTTGTGTGATCTTAATTCATACTCACATAAAATATTAGCAAACCTGTTTGTGAATTTTACACATTCAAGTAAAAATCAGACTTCCTACACTCTGAACAAAAGACTGTTTTTGGTTCAGACACTGTCTATGCATGTGTCCACTGGATAGATACATAGTGTTAAGGAACATAGTCTTACCTTGAATGTCTAGGCACAGTTTTCATTTAAATGTAAGAACATCAGAAAAGGAAAAGGGGTTTGGTTGCTAAAGTTTCCCCATCTCATAGTTCAGGTTTATAATCTGTAAAAGGACTTTTTATTTAGGAATGTTGAACATCTTAATTTCCCACTGTAGCAGTGCTCAGCATCTTATTGAAGCTGATGTCTGTGGTGTGAAGCTAGTCCCATGTTTGTTTGGTTTTTTATTAAAAGCCTTACAATGTTAGACTTCAGTGTTAATCATTATATCCATCTTGTTAAATATTTTACATCTTGTCTCTGTTTACAAACAGAATGACTTCTCTAAAAATCTTTTCTGGCACTTGTCGTTGACCATTTGTATGAAATTTGAAATAACAGTGCGAACAATAGCAATGTTCCTTACAACATATGCTTGCTTTTCATACTTTCAGCACAACTTGTTCGTTCATGCTAGCACTCTCAGATGTTCATGTGTATGTGTGTGGCCTTTAGCACTAGTTCTCTTTTTAATGAATGACCAAATCCTACCCTCAGATAGGTAGAGGAAGTTTGCTGTGTACTGAGATATCTGCATACATAATTTCATCCATTTAGAGATTAGTTTAGAAATAGGTTTTCAGTTAAAATACCTTAAAACTACTTTTTCTGGTAAATTGTAGCTATACAGCACAAAGCAAAAATATTTCTGTGCTATGGTCTTTCAGACAATATACTGGAAAAGTATGATATACTACAGCAATTTTAATTGCTGCAGGGTGCTGATCCATCCTTGCAATTGAAGTACAGAGTTTTGTCATCACATGTATTAAAGGGGCAAAGACATGCTGAAAATCACACCAGCACTGGGATAAAATTTTGTACTTCTTGAAGTTAATGGCAAAACTCCCATTGAATTCATTGGAGCAAGGATTTCACTCCATATATTTCAGCAGGAAAAGTATTACACATCTTATTAATACTGTGTGGAAAGTAAAAAACAGAAAGATTTTCAGTATCCATTTGACTTTTCATTGTTTGTGCTGCAGATTGGTTTTGATTCTCAAGTCCCCTACAGCAAAAATGATATATAGGTAGTTTTCACTTTAAAGACCTGCTTTCACAGACTTGCACAAGCGCCTCTATGTGCCTGTCAGTGTTTCATTGATTTTTTTATCCATGAATTTGATTGTAGGATCAAGACTCCAAAGATGACAGTACCACAAATGAAGGAGAGAATGTACTCAGTAGCACGATTTTTCATCTGAAATTCACTCCCGCTTGACCCAGAGCTTGGCCACATTCAGGAAATTATGTAAGTCACACCTCCCGATCCAGACTTCGTGCTAAGCTCTTTTCCCAGCATTTAGTCTACTCTTAAGTTTTCCCTTTTCTGTCATCTAAAGTGGTATTTCTGGGCAGGTGGAGATTTCTGCTTCATATACTTTGCTTTTACTTGCAGCCTAAGCCATATAAAACACATTCAGACCTTGTACATAGTAGGTTTTTGGTACCCCCTCAACTGCCTTAGTGCAAAACCTAGTCCCCTTACACTCTACACAGATGTGCTGTGAGGTTTACCAGTGTGCATTGTACCTTGGTTTCAAAACAGCAACATCTAAACCAGTGGCTAAAAAGGCTGAAAAAACACAGTTCCAAATACTGCCCTATGGGTTTCCATATAAATTGTTATAACAATACTTTTTTTCTGTATAATTTCTTTATATGGTAACAGGGAGTGTTCTAAACTAAGTCATAAGCCATTACTGGGTGTTTTTAACTGTTTCACTTGTATCTTAAGAATAGATGCCAAATACTGAGACAGCTAGTCATCTTCAAAATGAGTGCATTTCCAAGGGGCAGTTATGCACAGCTCATGTACAACCCATGTGTGCACAAAATAAAATTAACTCTCTAATTCCCACATACTGCTGAACATATATATCACCAAAGTGCTTGTACTCATGTTTTGTGTGCTTGAAATACTTAATGTGGTGAGACCAGCATTTAAGATAACCAGTATACTCTTGAGTAATACATAATGGTGACTTGCTGAGATTGCTACTGGTCTGTCTACAACATACAGAGGTAAATATACGGTCGATAAAAGAAACCTCACATACAAATTACATTTATACTCTGTAGAGAGGGTTTTTTTTTTATTTCTTCTTGTATTAAGATAATACAGTACTGATAATTAGTGTTAAAACTGAATGCTTTCAAAAACAGGTGCATGTCATAGAAAGGGATCTCCTGATCTGTGAAATCTAGTCTGTTTGCCAGCTGTCTTACCTGTGACTCAGTTTACAGGCTTCATGTTTAATTTTTTTGGCATGAGGACTTGGTTTTCCTTCTGCTGTCCTTGTTGAAATGTTCAGATGCAAAGTTTTTTGGTGAGAAATAAAATATCTTTACCCTACTTGATATTTGCATGAATCAAACAATGAAATTCTTTATTTAAAACATAGCAAATAATGTCAACTTAAAAATATAGTTACAATTACTTATCAATTAAAGGAAACCCACTTTCATTACAAACCATACCTCTATCACAGAGAAAATATGATAGTATTTAGAATTCTAGTATACCTTATTTGTCTGGATTTTAGGTGAGGTTTGTGAGAAGGAAATTGTCCTTTCCTGTTTGATTGCAATCAACTTTATTAAGAACTAATAGTGAACAGAAGCTACATGATGTTGTTCTTTTGGTCAATGCATTTGTAAATTAGCACACAACTTAATGATATTTAATCTGTGTAGGAAAATCAGGACTGTTTTATTACAAGTGCAGATTTTCACATCTAACTCCTTCAAATTATCCTTGGTGTGACATTTTCCATTTTTGAGGGTGAATGTCACATTACAATGTTCATACAGAAACTTTGTTAACATCACAAATTACAAATATTTTAATGAGAACCTTCTTAATAACTAAGTACAATAATCTTGAGTCTTTCCTGTATATCTTATTTACCAAAGAATGCTACTGTGAAACTGAAGTTCATGCTTCAGACAGTTCTTGTAGGTGAAAAAGTTAATAAATGATTTAACTAAGATAAAATAAAAATAAAAATTAAGTTGAGCTCTAAAGCTCTTTAACCAAATGTTAGTGTTTGTGGAGGAGGTTGTTAAATTCTTAGTAGATTTGCAATATGTGAGTCACAATTGAATCCTGACGGTCTCCATAGAATGATACCTGTTAATTCATGCATCAAGCTCCATAATCTATGGATAGAATTTTGTCAGTTAAAAATAAGATGTCAACAGAAGGAATACCTCATTACCTCTACCATGTTTTAATATTAAGTAGTTACCTCAAGGCTAAATTTAGATAATATTTTATGATATTTGCACATATGTTATTTTCAATATAAAGAGGAAAGTCAGTGACAGGAGTCAGTGACAGATTTACCATTGATTTTGGAAAAGTGTAGATTTTTTTTAGTGGCAGGTCTGGCTATTTTAGGTAAGACTCGAGCAAAAGGGAGACAAATCATATGTATAGAGTACTTCCTGACATGGTTTTGTCATGAGCCAACACTCTTTCAAAAAATTCCTGGCATGATTATAGACTCAGCTTGGGACAGGGACTATTTTACAGTAAGTTTGGATGCTAACAAGTTTTACGTTGTTTTGGAGAGTAAGGAAGATTAGTGATGAGGGTGGAAATGGTTTACACCAGTTCAGTGAAAGGGCAGAGAATCCTGTTTGGCACACCTGGGGCACAGATATAACCTCTATGTGTGGATTTCTAAGAACCTGACTTCATTCCCCCTGAAAAGGGTACACAGTGACTTTTCTAGATATTTCATTGGGAAAACTACATTGTCACTTCCCTAATGTAAAATAAGGAGTTTTAAAAGTAGAAATTACTCAGTCGCCTCTGCTTCTGCAGAGAGCACATTCCTGTTAGAAGAAAGCAAGCAATTTCCATTTTGTCGAAACAAAATTGATTTGAATTTTAGCTGACAGGTTGTGACTGCAATTTTCTTTGTTACATGGGATAATGCAGGGGACTGGAAAAGGTAGGAGGAGCTTGAGAGTTGCCTCCATTCAAATGGTCATAGTGGTTCATGGAAGTGATTCCTTTTCATGTGTTCTATGTCAGGGCGATCTTTCAGCTGAACAGGTCAATGTGGTCTGAATTGAGGATTATCAGTTGATCTGAGCCCTAAAGCATTTGCTTTGCATAATTCTTATCATCCCCCCCACCCCCCCGCTGAAGAATTGCACAATGTGCAATACCTCTAAAAGGTCTTATCAGGAATATTTTGTACAAGAATAGTCAAACTTTAAAAGGTAAAAATATAAGTAATTGACAACTATAAAATTATTCAAGAACTATATATCACTGGGAGTACACATCCAGCAAAATAAAAAGCAGAATGTAAATATGTATTGAATACAAGCAAGTTTATAAACAGTAGCTTTGAACTGGCTACCATGGGCAAACAGCAGGAAAGAGGTGATTGCACAGACTTTGCTATGGATTGTGCAATGTCATTAGGGACCTTAGGAATATACTTTAGTTGCTGTCCTGCTCTGACATCCAGAGTCTTCTGATAATGTATTTGTGGCTTCTTAAACCATTCTCCACTGCAGTCACACCTTCAGCTGCAGTGTCATCATACATCAAAGGAAAGTTGCTGTGAATTCTCACAAAATAGCTAGACAAAGTCAAACTATGTACTAGGTTCTTTGAGTGTCAATATTCACAAATGTGTAAAAAAACCCTAAAAATATTTTTTTTTTTACAAAAGATGGATCCAAAGATTATTTCAGTGAGAAATATTTTTTTGAAGATCTATTTTTTTCTTAACAGTCTTGGCATATTTGGGACTCCCTACCTGCCCTGCCCCTCCCTCCCCCCCCCCCCCCCCAAAAAAAAAAAAAAAACAACCCAAAAAACAAAACAAAAAAACCAAACCCAGAAATATGAAAAATAACTCTTCATTAAAATCCAGAAACTTGCTAAGAGCTTTAACTGGTGGGGATATTTTTCTGTTAAACATAAGAAAAAAGCCTTAGTAGGATTTTTGTTCCAGTTTTAAATTTTCCATGAATACCAGTTAATATGTTTCTATCATATTAGTGATGAACTTCTGAGACTCATTCAGATCTCTGTCTTGATCTGCCTTTGACCTTGGCTTTGATGCTGACAGTGAGACCAGGAAACTGCAGAACCAAAATATATGTAATGCACTGATACAGATTTTGAAGTTGCATAAAACTTCATAACTTAATGGGTGTTGAGATTGTTTAGACTTTCTAGATTTCTCTCTTAAGCAAATAAATCCTTCCTATTTTTCATTTTAAATGCCAAACTGTCTTCATGGTATCTTAGTTATTTTTAAGCAGACTAATGTATTGTCTCTTTACCAGTGCCACATCAAACTTCTACCACATTTCTTGCCTTAGAATAAGAGCCTTCACATGGATGCCTTTGAAATCACAGGTGTGGAGGCAGCCCGTCCTGATAAATTTATTTTCATTTAGAGTTTTAATAAATATCAAAACCTCTAATCATACCTGGAGTTGAATTGGGAAGCTGACTTAATTGCTAAATGGGGGGTAAGGCAGTGCTGTGTTATGGTAACGGTTCTCTTAAAATCAGTTCTCGACAAGGCTTCCACCTTTATAATCTGAGTTGAAACTGTGTATCATGTTTCACCTTGGATAGGAAAAAATCCTGTAGAATTAACCACCAGCAATACTTAGTGGTACCATGTAAAGCGGTGACTGTCATTTTCTATTAAATTAAAAGCAATCTTGGCATGAGCAGATCAAACTCTTCATCTTTGTTTCCAGCTACTTCAGAATTGAAGATAACTTGAAAATTTACATTTCTTATGTCTGTTCTAGAAAAGTCTCAGTGCATAAGAAGTTCATAGCTGCTTCTGAAGTGAGTATTTATTTGATTCTTTTATTTTTCCCTCATAGGAGATGGTAAAACTTACTGTGAGCTAATTAAGTCTGTTTGCCCAGATGGACTAAGGCCACACTTCAAGAATGATCTAACACCTGATAAAACAGTGACTTGAGGAAAGAGTCCTTGCAAACAAAACTGAAAGGTAAGGATGTATTGATAATTTTCAAGAAAAAAAAAAATTTGCAGACAACCTTCACAAACAATTCTACAGAAAATAGGCTGAAGGGTAATGGTGCAATTGTATGTGACTTCTCACATGAACCGTTTCTTGGCATCCATAAATTAGGTCAGAGTCATGGTAATTTCAGAGAGTAAAGCACTGAAGATAAACAGTATACCTGACCTAATGATAAAGCAGAATAAATGAAGATTGTTTAATCTGCAGAACAGCACCTTAAAATCTGGAAGACTGTCCCTTGAATTTGGTAAGCACGTACACTGTTACTGTGTGAGCTAACTCACACTAGAAACTGTGCGTATGTAGAAATTGCAAATCATCAGTTTATCTTGAAGATTACTGTGTTGCTATTGTTTGTAGATTATTACCATGTAATTACTGATGCATTCATTACCTTCCTTGGCCTTGATAACCACTAATTTGCATTTCTCTTTTTGCAGGTCAGATATAGATACTGCCTTTTTGTCACTCATTTAATTTGATTTTTTGCTCTTTGCTTACCAAGAGCACCGGTCCAAGTCTCAGACTACTAAATTCTATTAAGTACGATACAGTGTTTCTGTTTTGTCACAGCTGGGTATCATAGAGCTAAAAATCAGACGTTGCCTTAAAAAATTTACACTCTGATATCATGACCTGGTCTTTACATATGTGGGTACTCTTTGTTCATGCAGTTTATCCTACTGATGCCAGGTTTCTTGGCCTAAATATATTTAGTTGCCAGTATTAATTGCAGGAGAGAGTCAGCATCAGGGAAGGTACTGAACTTAATCAGTTGATGTTACAGAAACTTCGGAAGGTTAGTGTTAGTGGGTTGTTATTCTTTGGACCATGGACAACATTAGACAACAAAAAAAGGGAGCAGCATTTTGTATATAAAGTAATAACTATCTCTGTAATAACTAACTCTGTCGCAAGTGACAATGAATGCTTGCAGATGTCTCTTCTGGTTGTGTAGTAACTAAATGTCATGATCAGATACTTCTTCCACCAATGTCCCCAGCTATATGGGGGGTGGGGGGGTGGTGTTCTGTCACATGATCAGAGGTACTGCAAACACAGAAGACCAATGCATGTCCAGTGTATTTCTGCGTGCTTGTCTGAAGCAACAGATTTTTGATGAATTGCATAGCATTCTATAGCACAGGCACATACTCATTGTCCATAATCTACTCCTGGCTATGCCAGAAGAGCAACTTAGAATGATGGTAACTTGGGAGTAGAAGGCTTCCCTCAGCTTAGTTGAAAATCTGGGTAAAGACAGGCAGAAGTCTGCATGACCTGTTCAGATGACAGCATTTTTGTCCCTCACTTTCAGTTGCTAGTGTCAGTACCTCACTAATCATCAGAATACCTACATGCCAATTCCATGACTAGAAAGAGAACTTCAACCATTTCCAATAAACAGGAGACAAAAGCTGGCCAATACTACAGACACATCTAGCCTACTGCCTCTGTGAGACCTTCAAGAAGCTGAGACAGTAGAAGCAGACCAGATAAATAGTCACATAAGGATGTTACAGCCCTTTGTCCTCAACATAAACTGTCTTCATGTAACCATGACGGTGACTATAGCTGCCATCTACAAAATTTCTACCGTCAGTGGAGCTTAAAAGAATAGCCCATCTATTTCTCTTCTTTACATTGCTTAAGGAGAAGAAAGCAAGCTGTCCTTTTATGGGACTTCAATATGAGCAAAATACTGCAGACATCATTCCACCAGTATTAAAGCATCCTCATAACATCATAAAATTAGGGAACAATCATGAACCAATTAATTATAAATTTAGATAGAGGGGTGTTAGTGGTAACCGACATTATTTCGCTAGCATACTAGGTCCTGGAGAACCAAAATACAGCCATACGGGACTGAAAATATAAGGGGGAAAAATACAGTGGGATCAAATATGCAGAAATGGCAAACTCACAGGAATGGATTTAACTGAGAGGTTAGACAGTGAAGAAAAGTTGTAAGGAAAGTAAAAAGACATGAAGAGAAAACCATGTTTGGAAGATTTAAATGGAAGTTTAGAAGTTTTAACAGTATCAGGAATAAAAGGATTCCTATTAATGATTTTTTGTCTGTTTCTATGAATGCAAATATATGCTGCCAATAATCATGCAGCATAGGAAGAAGTCTTCTAGATATACTGTTATTTTCATTTTTGGAAAACATACTGGGTGACTTTATAGTAAGGTCATGCCCAAACATTTTCCACTCCAACAATAACTAATGAAAATATCAGATGTCATCCATTATAATGCATACTTTAAAATAAGCATATAGGGATAACTTGCATCCAAAAGTGTTTTGGTTGGTTGTTTTTTTTTTTAAAGCTGCCATAGGTGGCTTCTGTACTTTTAATATTAATTTTAGTAAGTCTTCAGATGCTTCTTAAGAACTGGAAGAAAACTAGCATTTTTGTCAAGGTGCCTAGTGCTTATGTAGACTGTTGCAAGGCTTCAAAATAGTGTTTCATAGCATATGGAAAGCAAACTGAGGAGGTGTGTACCAGGTAAAGTGGGACTAGACTGGCCTAGAAGACAGGCAGACTGCAGTGCTTCAGAGAGTAACAGTCACTGGTTAGAAGTCTAACTGATAGTTGGTGACTAGGGACTTTCCTTGGGGTCAATACCCGGCCTGAAACTGTTCAGCATCTTATTAACCTGGATAACTGGAGAGAAGGCACTCTTATCAAGAACATGGGTGACAACAAATAGAGGGGAGGTGATAGATATGCTGAGGGCAGGGATGCTACTGAGAAGGACTTTGACAGGCTAGTGAAGTAGACTGACAGGAACCTTTTGAAGTTCTGTAAGCTAAGTACAAGGGTTTGTATCTCGAGTAGAGTAAGACCACAGAACAGGCTGGAGACCGACTTGATAAAAAAGAGCCTTGCAGAATGGGAACTAGTAGGCAAGCTGAATACAAGTCTGCAGTATGCCCCTGCAGATATGAAGGCCTACCTCTATATAAGAAGCTGTGTTAGCAAAAAAGTAGCTAGAAGGGCTAGAGAAGTGATTACTCCTTTATATTGAGCACTCTTAAAACTGCATCTGGGATAAGGTGTCCAACAAACGTTCCGAAAAGGAACATTAAAAACTCAACCTCACAATTAATACAGAATCCCTCAAAAATATGAAGGAAATGTAAAGTTAATGGCACAAATTCACATGACATTTAATCTAAGTTTAAATCAAATATAAGAAAGAAGTATCATGTATTTGGGTGGTCCAAATATGAAAGATGCAGCTTTTGAAAACATTCTTCATCTGTCTCAATTGAATGCTTTGAAATTCCTGTAATGTCACGGAATTGCCTCTGTATTATGAAAACATTTTAAAAATGTTTTGTTTCAGAACAAAAGGATATAGTTCAGTCTTGAAAATACCTTCTCACCTTAAGTAGCAGTAATTCCAGTACTGCTAACAGTATTGTCATTAACATTGGTGTTTTTTAACAAGAATATTGTATGTAACATTTATAGTGTATCTTTATTAAAACTCCTAAGTGCTTCAGGCATCATTTGTTCTTAACTTCCATTTCTACTTAGAAATGATAAATATCTGCTTGTCATAGGAACAGGTTCTTAAAGAGAAGGTAATTTGCTTTTGGCCCTTTTCGATAGCAGACTATTGCCCGATCCTTTGGTAAGGTGGAGCCAAGGTTTTGTTACTGTTTTTTTTCTTATTTCCTTCCCACCGGAGTAGGAAAGAAATGAACATGCACTGAGCCTGTCTTTGTGTAATGCTAGCAAACTGGTAGTGGGGCAGAAACAAAACTGAAATTCAGTTAGGCTTTGTCATAGTCATACATCAGCACATATCTAAGCCATGAAACAGTGCTGGGCAGAACCACCACTGTGTCACCAGCTGTCATAAAAAATGAAAAGAAACCTATTCATTGGAAGTAGAAAGACTTCAGTACCAGTTACATGTAGTGTACGGTGGTCTTGCAGGTAATTAACTAGCCTCACAGTGACAGGTCTGAAAATTAATAAATGGACACAAAAATAATGAAATTTCTAATTAATTTGTACTTTTTCCTGGTAACACTAAGACCATTATCTGGAAGTGGAACATAAGTCAGTTGTTTTCTGTACTTAGTCAGGAGTGTGTGTGTTTAAACAGTTGTCGATGAGTGTATACTTGCTCACTTGTTTATCTCGCTTTTTTGGCTAGTTTTTATAATCCCTTCTGTGAAATTTTTTCCTCTTCATAGTTTTGTCATCAAGTGGAGAATGAGGTGAGAGGAGTATGTATGATTTCTTGTTAATGGTAGAATGATGTAACTGTTCTAGGCATAATGATTCAGATTCAGTTTCACTGAAAAGACTACCACACTATCTCCTAGTCTACTCTATGGACTTGGAGGAGCTCAGATAGGTTAGATTCTGTATCTGTAGATGCAAGTACAGTATGGTACGTTCTTATCCAAAACAACTTTGACAGGCACCCTTGTGAATTTTTTCAGCTACGAGATCTATGCAGTATTTGTACAGGGAGAAGGAGTCTTATCAATAGTGCTGACTCTACCACTGTTATCAGTATTGTGCATGTAGGTTAAAACTGGTGTCACTGAGTGAATGAACTCAAGCCTGAAACCAGTGTCTGCCGTACCTCCTGTTTACCCCGGTCCTTATCAGAGAAGTTATAAAGAAGCTGCTCTATCTGAACCCATTTGGATTATAGAGAAGCAACAAGAAATACCATGCTTTAATTACTAAGATCCCAGATACCTGGACTTTGCACATAAATAATCTCTGTTGGCTGCAACCTTTGCACAGCACAATAAATATGTCGGCTGCGTGGCAGTGAGCTCATTGAGTTAGTAACAGAAAAACAAAGGAATGGTTTGAAGGTAGTCATGTAAAAATAAATGCAGGAGGAACCACTGCTTTACAGCAAATGTATGCTCTAATTTATTTGAATGAAGAAATTACCTTAATAGAGGAAAAAAGTCTTTGTTTTTCAGTACTTCTAATTAGTCATAGTTTTATAGCAATATTTGAATTTTACTCAGACACAGAAGTCAGATATAAACAAACAAAACAAAGGTACCTTTCAGCTAGAAAAACAATTTAGTATGTGCCAACTGTAATGCCAGTTGTACTCTGATACCCTTTTCAGAAAACTAAAACCAGATAAATAATTCAACTTGTATTGTATTTGTTTTCACGTAAACTTCCCCCCACACTCCCTCCCCCCGAGAAAAGCACAGAAAATACACGTGATAATTTGATAAATTTCCCCTTTTAATTTTTCAGCCAAGTAAATAGACCTATAGTTATAGTGATAAGAGTTGAAATTTTTCAGGGAACTGAGCATGGAAGAGAATTTCCTAAAGGGTTCAGGCAGTGAAGTGCAAGTGACATAAATGGGATTGCTTGTATTAGTAGCATAAATGGGAAACTTAAACTGGTATTCCCATTAGGTGCCTTTATGCGTCACAAGGTTCTTAAATGCTTTTGGAAAGCTGGCTCTAGCCAGTACTTTATTTTCTTTAGGTTTAATTGTTTTAGATTAGAAAGAGAAATGCAAGCTATTTGCAAATCACTTTTTTTCTTTAATAAAGCAATCCACGTGTCAAGTTTAGAATTACTCATATTTTATTAATTCCCAGTGTTCAAATTTACCTGGTTATTTTTAACACGTATGTTTTACACGGGGATAGTGTAAAATAGTCTGCATAGAAGTACATTGGGCTAACACAAAGCCTGAATTTCATCCATTTGCTTTCAAAGGGCAAGGTAAAAAAAGACCTTTGGGCATATGAAATTCAATGCAGTTAGGATTTTAAGCAAATGAGTTCATTAGAGTTGTTTATATAAGTCTTATTTGGGCACCTAAGGTTTTGTGGGTTCTTACTGTTTTTGTGAAAACTTAATTTGGTGCCAAAATGTTTCATGTTCCCTGAAGCATCACCATCTTGGCTTCTGAGGGCAGCGCTCTCCTTTAAGGCTGTTTATGATTTACAAACAAGGCATTTCAACATCAGCTCCTTTGGGAGGCCAGTTCAATCAGTCATCTCTTGGCATCTCCAACACACATGAACAACATTTATTTCAACACGAAGTACGACAGTCACAGACAGTTGCATCCAAAAGTACAGCTGGAGGAAGCATCAGACTTGCATATAACAGTTCAGAGAGTTAAAGCAATTGTCCAGGAAATGGAAGTCAGTGTTTCCAGACTCTCCTTGGTCTATACATGTTCTTTCTGACTTCGCTCAACTTTCAGGTGACTGCTCTATCCCTGAGCTGGTAGACAAAAATGCAATGAGAACCAGTCACCAGTCCTCTTACTACACAGTTTAGTAAGTAAATTTGAAGAACATTTTATTTTTACTTTTACTCAGGTATTTTTTTATCTGTGTAGCTCAGGCCAGCATTTCATGCTCACTCAAAATTCCTACCTAGATAAGAAGTCCTGAGCAAGCAAAGAATACAAGGCTAAGCCCTGTTTATTACAAAGGTAACATTGACAAGCTAGCCCCATCTTTTTAATTTGTAGAGAGATTATAATAATAGTGATAACATACTGATTCCTTGGATTAACCTTAGCTTAAAATACCACTTCCTGAGAAGTGATGCTTAATCTTACATGTTCTTTAGTGGAAGAGACACTGTAATCCTTTTGCTTTCCAAAGTACACAAAATAAAAGCAAAGATATGAAAAAGAAGCAACCAAAAGAAATGCAAAAAGGAGCAACCAAATCATTGCACAGTCAAGGAAGCAGAGAAACAGCTAAACTTTCCCAGTGACAGCTGACAGTCTTGCACAGGTAAAAGGAGATAAAAGACACTCCTTTATGTTACTATTCTAGCTATCTCTAGTATGAGAAAGAGACAGGGGCATGAGAATTAGGTTGTGATGCAGGTAGAAACTGAAAAAAGGAGTAATCACTTCAGATGGTCTGAAGATGCAACTATGGTTCACTTCTTAATCTGGGTCCAGCGTGTACTCCTGAAGCAAACCTCCTCCTTACTCTGCTTTGATTCACATTACGGAGCTGTCTTGGAGTTCACAGACAGGAATCCTTTCAAATGAGATTAAATCAGGTGTGCATCTTAATCTCTCCAGTCCTAATCTGTATTGTCTGAGGGACCAGATCAAAACTAGTCTGAAGTCCACAAAAAGTGCATACTATGGCTGCTAGGTCCTCAACATGAACGGTTTTGATCTGCGTGTCCTGTCCTTTGAATCTGCAGTACTTGCTCATAAAGAATGCCCAGTAAGAAAGTACATCTTTCAACTGACTATAGGTGAATCTGGAAAGATTTCTCAGGTTAGTGCCTAAGAAAAGGTGGCTGAATAAGTTTAGTGAATCTCATTATTTTTTTTCTGGTTTTGCCATTAGTCACCACATAAGCCTCCAGTTCCTTCTTGTCTATGTGTGGCAAAGCCAAAGTTCAGTTCCAAAAGATTACCATAGTCAAGAATTATTTGAAAATTGGCATGAAGTTGTTTCTTTCTTCAGTATTCATTGTGCACTTGCATCACTTTTTTCCTGGTAGGAATGTGTTGACCATTCATTACCACTTTCATGGTTTCCTCAGAATCCATCCTGCCTGCGTCAGTGCAAAGAGCAAGAAGCAGTATTGAGCTCTCTCACAGTTTTCATGTGAACCCCCAAAGACTAATCAGAAGACAAGATATGCAGAGGATAATGCAAAAGTGGACAAAATGTGCCACCTCAAAAAAATAACCTCATGTGACAAGATAGAAGACCAGTGTTAGATAACTGCTGACTGTGGGCAAGGTAGGAAAAAGCAAGCTCTGTAAGAGATGCTTCAAGCAATGCCAGAGAGAACTGACGAGGCAATTTTTAATGGAAATTTTAAATATACGAGCCAGACACATTTCTGTAATCAGCATACCCTGTAACTTAGAAAAAGAAAGCTAAAATATATAGACAGAGCTTTGGACTATACCAGGAGTCCAAAAAGATTAAAATTTATGTAGCTTTGAGGAATAGTAGATGTAAAGTGCAGACAGATTATAAGGATTGTAACCAAATGCTGGTCCATTTCAAACATCCATGAGCAAAGTACTATATTTATAAAAATAGAAGTAAATAAAAACTAAATGTTAATGTTCAATTTTCAACTCAGATATAAGCTAAATTTGTTGTGGCTTCAGAAATTATTTCATGTCAGCTAAACTGATCTAACTGTTGCTATACATATGCTTAACCATAAGGAGATGTGAACTTAACCTGACACTGAGTTTCAGTGAGCTAGGAGTGAGCACATGGAGAATTACTCTGCTAACTTGGCTGTTGGACTAAACCTTTTTTCTATTTCTAGTGAATAAGTATACATCCATATAAAAAAAAAAAATACAGCCTTGTACCCTGTATATTATTATTTCTTTGGGGTAATAGGGATCGATGTGTTTTATAATTCACAATAAAGCAGTGGGAACGTTCATGACCTAAATTATATTGAGCTTCAAAACCCCAGATTTTGAACCATGAAGACTAGTTCTGCAATTTATCTTTAACAAACAATACTTCCTTACACCTCTTCGTAGATGAATAACATGGCACTTCCTGGCATTCAGAGAAACAAATGGTTAACGGTGAGGATAGCAAACTAATCTTTGTAGAAACAGTGGCCACCAAATAAATGTTTAACTAAAATAAATTTGCCCTAGATTTCTTTGGCAAAATAACCAGGACACTGAAAAGTACACACAAGTTTTCCCAGCACTTTTCATTCTCTTTTCATGGAAAACAATGCTTTAAATTTAAAGAAAAAGAACTCCATTCTCAAAATACTTTGCTTTCTATTAGAATTTCTTCATGAGAAATTCTACTTAAATCTGTTGAGGTTTTTCTAGGAAAAGTTTTTTGTCTTTAAAAGGCATTTTAAAAACTCACAAAATACATGATGAATCTCAGTTTAAAAGATCCAAGTTCCATGGTTTTCCTTTTTCTTATTTTTTTTTTTTTTTATGATGCATCTTTAGCTATAAATATTTGTGGCTTCCACATAGGGTTGGGGGGAAGCAGAAGTGCAAACCCAGCACCGGGAGGGTCTGTGGGAACATGGCACATGACTGCTTTCAGCAAGAGGTATGTAATAGAGCTGTGAACCCAGTAGACTCTGACTGTAACTTTGGGGCAAAACTTTTATATTTCAATAGCCTTTACCTGCTGTCACCCATTTTGTGAGCAATTTGACAGTCTCAGTCTGAGCATGTTCTGCGCCAACCCTTGTCCAAATCAGAGATCTATGAGTATGCTGATAATATACAGACAAAGCAACCAGGATTTTTTAGCTTAACCTCTTCCCTTAGCAGATTTTTTTAATGGATAAGTAATGAAGGCTTACAGGACTGAAATATTTTTGAAGAGCCTGCCTAAGGCAAGTCTATTCCTCTCTGTGAATAAAAACTCAAAGGATGAAATCCTGGCTCGCTTGTAGTTGATGGCAAAACTCCCATTGACTTCAATGAGGATAGGATTTCTTCCAAAGTGCACGGAGTATTCCCAAGTCCAAATGTAAGCACACTGGCTTATTAATAAATGCACAATAACACAGCAAGCCAAAGGCAGTATGCATACTTAGACAGAGTGTGATTCAGTTTAAATGCCAATAGCAGACTTACATTTGGAATCTGTGAAGGATCCAGATGCCACAGCTAAGATCTGTCAGGTTCAGACATCTGGATTCACTGATTGCTATTCAAAAGGAAATAATTAATAAAGAAAAAGTGGCAGACTGGTGCTATATATCTAATGGCACAGGACTTTATAGTGATTATGAGCTATTTTTTAATGTTTAAGTAAGTGAGAGCTGGATTCTATTTGTGCAGTCCTTATTCCACCTTTTTCCAAGAGAAAGTGAAAAATAACAACTGGAGTTAGAGTTAACAGGGTGCATATGAATGTGTCAGGAAATTTTGAAATTGAAATTTAAAAACATGAAAGAAAATTAAGATTTTAATTAATTTGCTTTCCATTTTATAGCTTTCTCTACAAATTAGTTGGCATTTGTGTATATGTTTGAGTTAGAGATGAATATCCCACTATTGACTGCTTTCTACAAAAAATAAAGTAATATATGTTTTGTAGATTTGATTTAGTACGAGGACCTCTTTCCTGTATGGAGCATAACTGTGGCTGAGTGCAGTGGTCTGTTCATTTGCTCTGTGCTGGAAAGGAGCACCTCTGCTAATTAACTTGATGCAAACGAGAAAATTATGTTATATAACAGTTGAATTTACATGTTACTTTTCAGTATCTCTTATTGAAGAGGAGCCTTGAAATGATTCTTCCTGCCTGTGAGTGCCACAGAAAAGATGCTTCACGACTTAAAAAAGAGAGAGAGGGAGAGGACAGAGAGACGGGTCTTTTATGTAAGTGTTTTTTTCTGGTTTTATTTAATCCTATCTCTGGAGGACTGGTGACCCTAACCAGAGGTTGCAGCAACAAACTTTTAACAGAGGTCTGATAAGCCCGTGCAGTAATCACGTTTTGTCTAATCATTTCCACCGCTATGTCTTATACTGGAAGCATTTGCAAGTGAGGGAGGGAGGTAGTCTGCTAAAAAATTTTCTTTGCACTCATTAATATATGATTTTTATTTAAGAAAACTATTTTACCCAGTTTTTACAATTGTAAGAACACCTATCATACATATATATATAAAAGACTTCCACTTGGAATTCACACATCTGCTTGTGACGCTGAGCTTAGAGCAGTGCTCATTTCTATACTTTAGGTATCAAACATGAGCAAATACTAACATCTTCTCCATTATAATTTTTGTTAAGAGGACCAATCTTCACACGTGGACTGAGTAGTTGTCTACAGTGAATTCATTGTCCTGGATACAAGCAGTGCAATTTACCTTCCACTGCTTTCCTGATGGAATGAGTAAAGGATCCTATTTCAAATTATAAAAGGCAATTTGTATTTAGTCAGTCTCCCAAGTAGTAAATATTTTATTATTGGTTTAGAAAGAACTGGGAATGGTGACATAAACATAGAAAGTACATACAAAAACAACTTAAATATTGATGGAGCAGTAACTTAATCTCATATTTCATAGCTTTTCTTGTTAGGAGGAAGAGTAATAAAAGTTTAGACCAGTGAAGAACACCCAGAGGGTGAAATTCAGCTCAGCTTATGTAACTGTAAACACACAATCATTAGGCATCTATTTTAAGTGATATATCAAAGTTAAACTCTGTTAGATGCACAGAGTTAGATGAAATAATTCCTAGGCAATTAAGGTATTTATAATCTTGTTTAATTTCAGCAAGATTTAAGACTCCTGAAGGAAGCATTGTAAAAATTCTTAGACATGAAAATGATAAAATAAGCACTTTCTGAGATTTTATTAAATTGCTTTATACTTTGGAATTTAGGAGAGTGCATCTTATAAATATTTATTGTGTAAAATTAAAATCTGAACCAGCTGTCCAAGATGGTTTAATATTCAGTGGAAAGAAGCAGGCATGCATAGCACAAATCATCTGCTCTATTTTAGATTTAACTTTAGGAGGAGGTCAGTTATGCCTAGAGACCCCTTTTTCTCCCATTAGGTATGGGAAGAACCTAGGTTCTAGATGAAATGCATCTACTTGTATTATAAATGTTTGGTCAGATTAATCTAGATGGACAATTTAAGGATGGACAATTTAAGACTATAGATACCTAAAATGAAGTGAAAATATTCACACATTAATTCCATACCTGTAGGTAACTAAATGCCATTACAATGTTTCCAGAGGATGTAAATCAAGATAAAACAAAACCAACAGCAAAGTGGAGATGTTTTAACATAAAGCACTTTGCTATAATGTGGAATCTTCTGGTGTAGGCCATCCCTTTACAAGACTAGAAAGTTTCACATAGCTGAAAGTAAAATACTCATGCTTCAGTAGGAAAATACCGTCCCAGGTTAAACAGGAGTAGATATCATAGAAAAGGACAAAATTAACTATCTAGTGTATACCTGAATGTTTTTGGAATTAGGTCGATAAATCAGTAATTTCCCACAGAATTTTTTCTATGGTTTGCTTTTCTCCTTTTTCTATTTGTAACACTGTGCTTACAGCATCTGCTTGGTTTGTTGGAAACAAACATTCAGGTCCCTTCTCTGCATATGAAAGGATAAAAAATCATACCAGTACTTATCAGAGGAACCAACAGGCTTATACAGTACATCTTTTACATTTTAACCCTTTCATTTGCACCTCTCCCATTTTGTGTGCTCATCATGAGGAAGAGAGTAATTTAAAAATGTAAATCTTCTTTTTATTCTTTCTGTCTGAAGTTCTAAAATACTCAGCATTTTCTCTGGCCATAAGGTGTGTAATGGAACTGGTCTGCCAGTAACTGCTTATCTGTGGATGAACTCTGGCCATAGTTGGAACACTGGGAGAAATCTGTTTTTACCCTACCTAGAAGAACACAAGGACTCATGGTGCTGCTGAAACTGAGGAAATATAACTTTAAAAGTGAGAAAACAATAAAAAAGAAAGCAAAAAGAATGGAAATTTGATGTAACACAGCTTGAAAACCTTATGCTAATGGAAGAGGTGTGGTATGGAAATCTTGCATAGGTTTTACTGAACCAAAAAATTAAGAATATCTTGGCTTTATGTCAGGTTATTTCGATATGGGCCAAGTGCAGCCCCCCTACTCACACATACGTCAGAAAACCAGGGTAATAATCTTCTGTGAATTTTTGTGCACCTGTCCTCATTTATCAAGATGCTGAACATGCTTTCCTCAAATGACTATTTGCTTACTCCTCAGCTCTGGAAACATCATCTGCTGTCTCCAGCTGGGGTACCAAAGAAAGAATCAGCATGGAAGCAGCGGTCACGTTTGTTGGCTTTGATTTGACTGTGTCCTCAGGTTATGCTTTTGTCAAATGACAACCCTAGAATTCAGAAAGCCGACAATGTCCAGAGACTTCAGTAATGCTTACAGCACATTTGACTAAAATTAGTGTAAGGAAAACAATAAGGTATTTAGTTATCAAGTTTTTTTAGGACACAAAACATCCTCGTCTACTTCCATAGAACATAGTGGTGGTGCCACATAGGGGTGATGAGACCATGGCAGCTGTAATGCAGCCTGCCTTAATACCCCTTGAAGTTCTTTGCATCAGGTCTGGCTCTTTTTTATCTAGTAAAATAGAACGTCTATCAACCATATTGTGGCAAATTACCTTATATAAATATATTGTTTATTTAGTTTCTTCTTTTTTAAATGCCTTTGTTATCTGTTAGGTTAACAAGTTTATGCTGTTTCTTTACTTTGATCTTTCTTCTTTTTATTCCATGCTCTTTGGTCCTTGACCCTTTCCTCAGTTAGACTGAGCTCAGCTTGAAATATATCTGTGTAGTAAGGACTGCAGTGCATGGAGTTGATCATGAACTTGGTAGTAGTAGTTCTGCCCTCAAGCAGAGCCAGATCCGATCAGAGCTCAGTACAAATCGCTGCCCAGTCATTCACCCAGCTTCTAAGGTGGGTTTTGCTGCTTTCTCTCAGCTTTGTTACCAAGACTGATAACACTCTCAAATTGCCCTTCCCTCTATTTTACTGTTAAAAAACAAAATTGATACTTGGATTCTAGCAAGACACTACAAAATTGATATCTTAACAGATTTACTGATGCAGAAGTAATTGATGCTGTGCGTTTTTTTAACATCTGTAATTGCAGAAATACACTGTACTAAAATGAATGCAAATTCAAAGGCAAAGCATTTTTGATGGCACTGCTTACTTTCTTGGAGATATTCCATGGAAGCAGCTACTGCTCTGTCCAAGAAGCAATTGTTCTGAGCCTGTACCTCTCTCCAGGGTTTCACATGAATTCCCAGTCAATACAGGGCACACATTTCATGTACAGTGAAGTGGTATGTCAAGAATTATTACCTTTAAGCAATTGCAGGTACTTGAGGAAATTTCACTGTTGTGGGCAGGAACTCTGAGAACTAATTTACACCAGTTTTCCAAGTACATTAGTGAACACAAAGCATCTCACTAGTGCCTTTAAAAATCCAGCATAAAAAAGAATGAAAGGTACCACTGAATGGCAATAAGTCATTAGTGTAACCAGGCCAACTGTTTTTAAAAAGTTAGGCTCCCAAGTCTGTATTTAGTATTGGAAACTAGTAGCCTGATTTTCATTGCAACTAACTTTTTAATCAACTTTTTAAAATTTAATGTAGGTTACCAGATTCTGAAAAAATCTCCACGTTGTTGTTTAATTGCTTAAATATGCACTCATATTTAGCACAGTTAGCAGCCTCATTTTATTTATCACCATTTTTCAAAATCTTGGCTCAGATCTTTTACATCATTAACTTTTATGACTCTGTCTATATCAAACACCAATAAATATGTAACTTCAGATCATCTCTCTTTTAACTATGTTCATGACATCATGAGTTTTTCACTGTTGAATTTATGCCTGTTCTAGTGAAACACAGTGTACATGGTATCCCCCCACATGACTTGGAAATAATTCCTTGGCTGACATAAGTAGCTAACTGTAAGCCAATGGAAAGACATATTTAAATATTCACAAGAATTATCACGTCTAATGACAACATAATAGATTAATAAACTCCCCCTGCAAATACCAGAGTAGTTGCTACTTTCTACCAGTAAAGTGTCAACATTACAACATTAAGTGCCTTATGAAGCTCTGTGCATGGCCGTCACATTGCCCAAATTCTAACAGAAAGACAAATTAAAGTTCAAAGAGAGTTTGATGAGTTCTGCTCTCATTTAGCAGTTCATTGAAATGTCTTCTATTCCTCATTTTTTTTTCTTGCCACAGAATAGTACAAATTATCAAGCATATTCTAATAAACTGCAATCTGAAAAATTGTTTCTCTTAATAAAAAAATCCACTGTAGGAAAAAAATTTTGCAAATGTTTTGGGAGAAAAGCCAATGAAGAACAAAATAGGACCCAGCAAGGTGTGACTGTCAATAGAGGTGGCTAACCCTCCTGCTGAAGAAAGTTGGGATGAGGCATCGGTGGCTTCTTACAGTGTTGAAATCTACATGTGTGGGAATGACTGTCTTAAATCCTGTTCATCACTTCAGAACTTATTACATAGTTTAGAGGAAATTATTTTAAATATCTTTCCTCTACATTAATACTGTAGAGTGTTTAATAAAAACAGTGGTTTATATAGGCAGAGTTCTTGGGAGTAGGCTGACTAACTTGGATTTATCAAATACTTCAGAAGAATAACATTGTCACATTAAACTAGATACCTCCTTGAAAACTGATGTTTTCTACCAGTTCCAGTCATTGTGGAAAAACAGGTCTGTTTTAATATTCTTTTGCATTATAAAAGCATGGATTTTTGTCTGAGGTGCAATGAGGCCAATTTCTTTAGTCAAGGCAAAAATTTGACAAAAGATTTTAAGGCAAAGAATCTCTCAGAGAAAGAATGTATCCAATTGTACAGCAAAACTCCTAGATTTATTACTAAGATTGCATGTACTTTTGCGTATTCTGGTAGCCCTGTGTACATCATTAATAGCAGAAGTTATGAAGTCTATACACAAAAGGGTAATACCCCTCTAGGCACCTAAATTCCATCGATAAACTGTTCTTGGTGCCTTTGAAAATCTTGCTTTTTGTCTTCCTCTCTGTTTATGCATTCCCTGACATAATCATGCATCTAATAAGAGAACATAGAACATGCAGGACTGGGCCTGAGTATTTCTATGTAACAACAGTTTAATAATCTGTGTTTTTCTGCATGGTTGCCAGCTGTTCACACCAGACACGGTTCTTATTTTAGAAATAAAAATCTTGAAATCTTTGGTGTAGGTTTTAAGTGGGATTTTTGGTCTTATTGTCTTTTTTAAATCTATTAATGTTTGAGGAAAAATACCATCTGATGTCGCAATGAGGGGCTTCACCTTTCAAGGTAATGTTTAACTTTAGGTGTAAATGTACGCAAACAGAATTTTTTCTGTAAGAACTCTGTAGAGTTAGTCTACTGATCTTGTCAAAGAAGTAACCACTGTGTGTTTTCATTGTTCTCTTAATTCATTTTGCTTAGCAAAGTTCTGCAGCATTTCTGAATGAAAGGAATCTGGAAAGGACTACTGAAATCCTTAGGACCAGACTCCTGCCTGCTATCACATGCAACTGTGTTTTCTTATGCCAGTCAGAAATGTATTAAAGTAGGCTCTAAAAATGTTTCATTTTGGCCCCTCAGATACCACCATTCCTTTGCAAAGGCTTGTAGACTGTTGCATAATTTCCAGCTTTCAGCCTTGATGTACCTTTGACTGCTTTATTTTAGGCCTGTAAAAACACCACCCTTAAGCTTCTGTGGCTCTTCTCTCTTCCTGTGGATTTACAGGGATCAGTCATAACCCTCTGACTTTTCTAGGACAGAAGTGTCAGGCTGCTTTGTCCCCTTTTGGAAAAACACTTTTTGTTTCCGCATTGATTCAAATAGTCCTTCCACTCCCATCTAGTTTGGATTCATGTTTGCTGAATATGAGTAGATTAGAATGTTCTACCTGAACTCTCAGCAGTACCAGGGAAAATAATCAGTAATTACTGTTATGTTCTAATGAGTAATAAGTAGTATATCCCTATCATTAGTACAAATACTTTCACTGATAAAAGACTAAGATGGCAGCTGCTCTCCCCTTATGTCACAGCACACTATTCAGTTATCCTGTCCATAAAGAATATATACAAATCCTTCCCTTCCTCTCTTTTCCCCCAATATACAAGTTTCTAGCTTAAAGCAGAAGTTCCTCCTTTCTGTTCTTAAATGAATGACCTTTCTCTTTGTACTACAAAAATTCATGCTGTTCCTAATGTTCTAGTTCTTAACATCATTTAGTTCCTTCCTGGGTGACTTTCTAATCTTTTTTGTGTTGACTATAGGCTAAATCCACAGAAAGTTCTAGTAGGATTCAATAAAATGTTTAAATTTTCTGGTTTTGTTGAGTAGCTCACCATCTCCGATGGCATTGTCATTGCTAAGTACCTCTCTGTATCACCAGAAAGTACCAGAGCAATTCTGTTCCTGCATGTGCCCCAGACTTTGATAGTGAGAACTAAGAGTGATGTTAATTTACTTTTCAGACCAAGCTTAACAGTATTTTTCTATCAACTCCTTTCTTCCTATCCTTCTTTTCCTTTCTTTTTTTACAGCACTCATACTTTCCCTCTGGAGTTTTGGCAGTTCTCCCTTAACCCTTCCAAGATGTAACGTTTTTGCTGATCTGCTCCTTTTTCTTATTCATTGTTAATGTTCTGCTTATTTTAATAGTATTTTCTGACATAGTTATTAATTCAGTTAGGCTTTGAGTTCTTCTTTTCAAGTGTTTTCATCTTGTTTAACATGGAAATTTCAAAGTGGTATTGCAGTAAAGAAGTTACATTTTTCTTTCACATACTTAAGATCATGCTCTTCATCGGAATTTTTTCCCTGAGAACAGTTTTCTTTCCAGAAATGCTTGCTGATGGCTGAACATTTCTGTTTCTTAGGAATAATAACCAATAACCTACCTTTTTTCCTTCCCTTGTCAAATCTTTATTCTCCTCCTTTGGAAAAAAAAATCTCTGCAATTCCACTAGAAGAATCACTGGAAATAACACCATTTTCCTGAATGTTTTCCCTAAACTGTCATAATCTAGACCTGTTCCAGTATGAAACCAGCAGAATCATTGCTCTCCAGTGTACCTGAAAATGAATAGACAGTTTTTCAGGCTTCCCCAGATCCATCTCTCATATCCCTAATTTTGGCAAACGTTGCATACTTTTGTTCAC
The DNA here is from genome assembly GCF_023634155.1 of Falco peregrinus. Taxonomy (NCBI): domain Eukaryota; kingdom Metazoa; phylum Chordata; class Aves; order Falconiformes; family Falconidae; genus Falco; species Falco peregrinus. Next base: position 56,674,235 of record NC_073727.1, read on the forward strand.
TGCACACACTTTGATGACAAGATATAATAGCTTTGATGGCTTATTCAATATTTCTTGGTAAGATGCTACCCAGCGTTTTAGACCTGACATTTCCTGGAGTTGAGAGGAATCTCAGCATTTTTCCTTCCTGCTTTTCTTCTGTCCTCAGGTCATGGCATTCCATTTAATCATGCAGTTCTTTGTATATTATCTTCATGTCTCCTTGGACTCTATACTCCCAGACTACACTTAAACTAGTAAACTAAACGGAACTATGGCAGTTGGGCCTTACTTTTTCTCACAGCTAAATAGCACAGTCAACAGCATGTTTTTAGCCCAGTGCAACAAACACTTGCCTAAATAACACCCAGGCACAGCTTCAGACTACTCTCAAGTCAGGAGCCATTCCCAATACACATGTTGCATGTGAGCACCCTGTTTGGTGACATGAGAGAATTTAACTTGATGGACATGGACTGTGCCACAATCCTTGGACTCACACCCAGAAAGCGATCCTTGGCCCATTTCATTTTTTAGTACAAACCAACCCAATTATCCTCATTACCCTTTTCCTCAGGAACTAGTTTCATTTCTGTTCTTTGCAGACATTTTCTGTTTATGTCTCTTTCTTATTCTCCATCACAGCAAATCTGTTTGTCAAATCAGTCTTTCTCTAATAAGGGGTGTTTTAATTTCTCTTTATGAAAGTTGCTATCTACATCTCTGAGCATCTCTAGGTGTGTGGATTTTTGAGCAGCCCATTCACTCACCCAACTTCTTAGTTCCATCCCTATTTGAACACCACCTTTCCATTCACCAGACTTTTTTCCCTTTACATTCTATTTTTTAAAAAATATATAGCTTCATTCAGGTCCCTATCCAAAGATAATATATTTTCTAGCTTTCTGGACCTTCTCTCTCGTAAATATCATCATCTTCTCTCTCTGGACCCTAACTTTAAAGAAATAGGGAAAAATTCCCATCCAAAGTAGCCTATTTATGGTCTGTTTGACTGTCGACCATTTGGTGTTTCAATCTAATCCTGCTTCTGTGCTGTGGCTGAGTTACACGTCCATCAGCAGTGATTAAAGGCAGAATGCTTCCAGCACAGACTCAGCTAAGAGCTGACATGGAAATGTAAAGCCCATGTGTAATTTCATTTCAAAATAATTTTTTACCAAAGTGTAAAGTAATGGGAAAATTTTAACCACTTTCCTAACATAAACATCAAATAACTTAAATTCAACATTAGGCTTGATACTAATCCCATGAAACTGTATAATAAAAATGCTAGCATCTGAACTTTTAAGCACAACTTCCATTTCAAAAAACTGGAGAATTTTTACATTTTCAGCTTTACCTGTTTCAAGCTTTACCATCCATTACCAAGGAACCTGATTCCCCACTCTTCATTCTTCTTTAATGTACATTCTACACTCTTACTTGGGTGCATTGGGAATTGTTTTGCTTAAGATACAGGGAAACAAATGTCTATTGATGTAAGTCTGTTGAGAGAAAATTTTATGTGAGAACATAATTGAATCCTTGAAATTTATTTTCTAGCCCTACTAGAATCATGCCTCATGTATCAGTATTCAGACTAAAAGATGGATTTTTATAGAATATAAACTAAACATACAGAAACATCTACACTCTTTTCAAAGCATTGTCAGGTGATTCACAGAGAAATGCTAGAAGCTATCAGGAGTAGTTGTAGAATTACCTTCCTCTGAAGGAAACTTCCTATCTCATATGCTTAAGCATGAAAGTTTGGATCTTTTCAGAACTATGTTGTTTGTGACGTAGGTGCCTGAAGGTAATCTAAATGTCTAAGTTTCCATTACAGTCAGTGGAGATCTACGTGTTTAATCAGAGGCCTCATCATGACTGTCTGATGCTATTTTGAGTTTCCTTATGTTATTGAAGTAATGGCAGCTATGACACAGTATCTATGAGAAGTACTTACCCTTTTGAAGAGGTGGCTGAAAACCAAGCAAGATAGTCTAGCATATGAAATGACTTAGGATGTCCAAGTTTTAGCAAATACATAAATTACATCCTTTCTGTATCCTTGTATTATTGTATCTGCCTGTTTCAGTCTCTTGTGTTTGTATTTAGATCACCAGCCTAGTCAAGGAAATAAGTACTCTTTTTTTTTTTTTTTTTTTTTTGTCTTTGTAAAACATTACTGTGATAAGGTTCCAGTCCAGCTAGAACATCCAGGACGTAAACTAAACCAAGACGTACATACACGAAGAGACTTAAAAAAGAAGTTTTCAAAGCTATATGTGGATCATGTTTAATACTTGTTTTTATTTAGTTAGTTTTGGATTTATATTCAGATTTATTGCCAACTTTCAAACTCACTGAAAGCAAGATTAAATAGACTTGGGCATCTAGTATCATTTTTTACTCAGTGGATTATCTTCTCTGACCTTCAGTTGCTAACTGAGAAGGTTGCAAAATCTCCTGAAAGATCCATCTCATCTCCAACTACCATACGTAAGTCCTTGATACCCAAAGAATTGAAACTAAAATTGGATGGCTATGTTTCAGGAACTGACTCCACACACAAGTATCTCCCATATGTCTTCTAGTACTGCAAGAAAAGGAGACTCTCAGTGCTTTTCATCTTTGTCTATATTTGTAGTTAGTTTGTTTGCCTTTATCTTATCTCTTCTTATCTCCTGTTCAAAGCAAACAACTACAGTCTCTTGGTCTCTCCCAGATAGGAATATTTCCCATGGCTCTGACCTGCCTGTTTCTGCTCCTTCTAAGTTTCCACTATATGTTCTTTGAACTGGAACCACAGGAACTGAATAATAGCTCTGTTTGCTTTTATTTGTTACTGTTGAGAAAATACTGTTGTTTGCATAACTGGAATACTGTTTTATAATATTTTGACACTATTCTGCATTCTCTTCTTTATGTTACTGCTTTGCTTTTTTGCCCACCTGTACACATTGACCACAATTCTGAATTGTTCACACCGAGGTGCACGTTCTCTACCCCCAAATCCTTACCATTACAGTGGCATACATCTCTTCTAAACTTACCATCTGAACATTGTAGGCCTGAAGTCTACACTAGACTAGGAAACAGTGCACAAGATTGCATCATGAGTGTAGGAAATGGGCAGAGGTTTATTTCAGGAAGCCACATAGTAAAACACTTTGAAGTTATACATGGTTTAAAGCAACAGAAGTGGCCATTTTAATGAGCTGAAGTTGTGTGTGATGAGAATCTGCTAGGATGCTTTTGCAGGGGAATTCTGGATAGGATAGTTCGTTCCAAGCTCTTAGTGAACAGGAAGATGAAGAGAAGATTTCAGCAGCCTAACACCAAAGCAAGACTTAGCAAAATGCTAACTCTGAGAAGAAGAAGTAAAGGTAACATTGGAATGGTGCGAGGTACAGGTGATGTGCTGAAAGTGAGAAAACGGGAAGAAGAAATGAAAGAATAACACTGCAAAATAGAATTCTTTAAGTGAAATTATGTCAATGGAAAATTAAACTGAGATACTGGATACAAGGGGAATGATGATGAAAGGTCAAGGAGTAGAAAGGCAAATGATGAAGCTGTCAGCAGAGAAGTAACTGCTGAGAGCATCAAATAGAAACAAGGAGGCAGCTTCAGAACTGAACCAAATCATCATATCAGATAGAGTAACATAACTCCATCATTGTCAACCAATTCATTCATGCAGGTGAAGTGGCTCATAGTGTTACTAGGGACCCTCTCCCTTCTCATTAAACTATGTTATAACTGGCATGTTGATATGTTGGGGTTTTATGCCAAAAAGTATAATACAGAAATTTTCTTTCTTACCAACTAAATTAAATATTTAGATGTTTTATTTAACTTGATTAAGCATGTTTTCAGAGAACTTTTAAAAAAATTAACTTCTGGAAGTTTTCCTTCTGTTATAAAAAACAGCTGAACTAAATAACACCTGAACAGCAGGATGTTCTTTTTTCTTTTCTGCTGCTATTGAAAGATGAACTTTAGCCTATTTTGCAATTTATACCTTCTATTAGTGTTAATTTGAGTGATCAGCATAATGAATCACTACATTGTTGATAGCAGAGACAATTGGACAGTTATACACAAGCATAAAACAAATTATTCCATCTTCACTGAGCACTTTACACAAAGGAGTTTTAGCTTAAGTGGCAATAGTTCACAGCCCATTATTATGCAGAGAGATGCATTTTTTGAAGATGTCATGGACTGATTTTCAAACCCTCAGGCTCCAAAACAGAAGCTGTATACAGAAGGAATTCAGTGCCAAATGTGAGAATTTGACCAGGTAATTTGATGCTTAAAATTAATATCATGTTACTATGTCACTCAAGCCCCTGGGACATCATCAAATATGTAGGCAATGCCGATAAGGGTTAGCATGCTTATTTCCGACACCATTCTTTCTGACTGTATGGTGGAGTTAACAAAGATAACATGATTTTACTAATGAAAATGTACTAATACTGGAAATAAGTTTTAACCAAAACTTCAAATTTGGAAACACCTTGATTTTGGCAGAAGTTTGTACTAATCAGCGCATGGAAGTGTATATCTGTAGACAAGCGAGGAAATAACCATTCCACATCCAAGATGTTCACAGTAGAACTCCTATTTACTATGTAAAATAATAGGGACAAGTTAGTATTCTGAACAAATACACTTATCTCATGCTGATTTATATTCCATCAAGGTCATACTCCACCAAAACTGAATTTCAGTTGCAAACATATCTCTTACTAATGTGGATTTTAGGAGACACATGTCTCTTCTTATCATAAGATGACACATTTTATGAAGGAGACACGTCTCCTTCAGCAATACAATAACAAAACAAAAAAAAATGTCTCATCCTGGTTAGAAGACTGCTACTTTTTTCTTTTTAAATCCATATTGATTACTTCCACATACCCAGTGCAAGCTGTTGAACTCATTTTTCTGAGAACAATAAATTTTTCTTATGGCCACATGCATAGGTAGATTTAGGGATGTACACTTCACTGACCCACCACAGACCCACAACAGAAAGTATAGATGACAAAAATAGCCTTCCCCTTTTCCTCTCTTCCTCCCTCCTTCCTCTCCTTCTCTTCCTCTTTCTTTCCTTCCTTCCTTGCTTTCTTCCTCCCTTTCTCCCTCTTTCCCTCTTTTTTCCCCCTCCTTCCCTCCCTTTTGCTTATTAATACTGTGGTTTTACCATTACCTATTAATGGCTTATCAAGTACAGAGGTGTCTTGTGTTAGAAAGTTGCATTCTTAACTGAATGAAGGGAGCGAAAGAGCATTCAGAAAGAAATAAGAGCTCATATATAAGCTTGACATGCTATAGGTATATAAAGTCCTTAAAAAGATAATACGGTAGAACTGACAGGGTGACTTCAAACAGGGGTTTCTGAAATAAAAGCAGTATATGAAGAGGGTAATACTTATCACTGCAATTTTGCTGGACAGAAAAAAGTAATAAGAAATTAACAAAGAACAGGAAAGAGGATATTTACCAGTAAAATGAAAAATTCATGAGGTACAGACAAATGCTTTACTTAAAAAAATACATTTAAAATGTTTATTTGACAGCACATTTTAGATTACTTGTACCTGCAGAGAGGAAGCACATAGTATTTTCCTGCATCACAACATGGCCCCAGATAAGTAATGATATAAATATTTAGTGTAATAATGAAAAATATCTTTCTTTAAAATATGAATTTGATTCCTGTCAGTTGTACGTTAATCTAGGCTGCTATGTATTGAGTTTAGAAAGGAACCCAGAAAGAGGGTAAAAAGACCTTTCTTCTCAGAAGAATTTTCTAAAAATTAGCAATTTTGGTTATCATCAGTAGAATTGTGCTGTTTAATCAGCAAAATACTCAAGTGTATGGGTAAGCTGAAGCTATTTTAATGGTACAAAGCAAAGGCTCTTTAGGGTTAAAAGGCAGGGTTTTTTCACAAATCTTGGTGATTTGGGCTGTCCAAGAATTTAAAATCACAACCACTACAATAATGTTTCTAATTTTAAAAACATTTTTACCCTGGGAAGGAAACTGAACCCACTGCTCATTAAGCCTGTATTTACAAAGGTGACCAGAAAGTGGAAAGCCTTTGATGTCAGTACCAGTAAGATGAATGACATGTCCCCTTTCTTTGTAACTTTTCAGAGCCTCAAGCTTAACAGGTGCAGTTCATCATCCAGTAATGAAATTTATAACATGGGCCATATACAGATTAAAGTTCAGTCCCCACCTGACAGCTGTATCTACTATCACTCTTATGGCTTCATACATTGCGTTATCATTTTTGGTAATGTCATGCAAAAAGTACTGAATCATTTTATTCTTCTTCCTTGTAAAATATTGGTGCCTTAGTAAAATGGGGGTGGGGGTGGGGGTGTGTGGGGTGGGGTGGGGGTGAGATGGAAATCTTTCTCCTCCTCAGATGAGACATTAGGTAAACCTAACTATTTCCTTAACTACCATGTGCAAGCTCAGTCCACAGAGCTTTCTTGTGACCTTCAAGCAGCTAGGATCTCACACGGGGCATTTTCTGAATTATTAATTATCTAACATTAGGAGAAAGCTAGTTGTGACAGCTTCCTATGCTCTGTAAGGCAAATTAGTCTTCTTCTGGTTCTATTCCCTATTGCTAATGTAAGACAGAATTTTTTTCCCTATCTAAGGAAAACAGTGCCTTAAAAAGGCTTGGGAACGATCTAGTAAATTTCCATGTAATATTGTGTAGAAATTTGTGTTGCAAAATACCAGTCAGTTAAAACTATCACACTGGTGGATCAGCTCGGACACTGAGTGAAGGTGGCCTGTCAGACTCTTTTGACTTCAAGTTATTATTGAACAGCTCTCAAATGCAGAAAGAAAAAATAACTGCTCAGAGTGGTGGAAAAATGAGCTCCCAAAACACAGGGAAAAGATCTAAACATTACTCCTCAGTGTATTTGTGAGCAGCAGAAGCCAGCAAAAAGAAAAATGGCAAGGCAATAGTTCTATAAATAATAATTCTTACATTCAAAGCTTCCATTTAATTGAAGTGCAGAAAGCTAAGTATTTAACTGTAGTGTGCCTATTTGAGGAACATGGTATTCTTTAGAAAATTAACATGTGACAGATAAATATTTGGTAAAAAAAAGAATTAAAAAATGAAAGAAACTGTTTCTATGTTGATGAACTTAACTTGTAAGTCTGGAAAACAAATTGAGTCTCTGAGAAGTAGCCAGATGTGGAGATGAGGAAAAGCATCATAGAAAGCACAGTGGTGGTGTGAATTAATATTGGGAAAGCAGCTGGAATTTTGCAGGCAGAGATGGCATCCTGTGTACATGAAAGCCTGTGGAGACAGCATGAGCTCTGGCAGTATGAAGATGATGGAGGGTTGAAACCATGGGAGAGATAAAGCAAAAAGGTGCACAGATTTTCAAGTTGGAGTTCTCAAAATCCACTGTTCACTGAACCACTTATGTCATGACACTCCACTGGAATATGATATTTTGGCAGGGCTGGCAGTACTGGAACATTACAACCTGGACAAAAATGATGAGAAAAATGCCACTGGTTCAATGGAAGTTACTAGAACAGCAGCATGTAATTTTGCTACAGGAAATCCCTGGACTGTCATTGTGAAAGTAAATGGTTTATTTCTTAGCCTTACCTTTTTCGCAGATGCGCTGAACATTTGTACCAGAAACAGTGTTATTAGTATTAAAAGAGACAGTAGAAGAACAATCTTCCAGAGGTGACCTTAGAAAGGAGTATTTGAATGGACAGTATGGATAAATAAGAAATTGGTAGAAATGAAATAAAAAATGAAAATAATACTGGTTTAGAAATACATCGATCACTTCACCATGTCACCTTGTTGTTGAGAGAGAATAAAGTAGATTGCAACATCTTTGTAGGAACCTTTTGGCAGAATTCAAAACTGAATTTAGAGATCCCAACCTACCATAGTTCAAAAGTACATTTCTTTGCCCAGAGACAAAACAAAATGAAGGAACTGGGAAGGTTTAATACTTTGAAAGGAGAGTGTAAATAAAAGGTTCAGTAGAATAAGTACATTTTCTTGTTAGTGCAAAAAGAAGACAGACCCTTTGCCCAGGAATATACTCAAAATAAGTAAATAAATATGTAAAAAGGAAACATTTTCCACTACCTACAAGGAGAAAAATTCTGGAGGAGATGGCTTATGCCAAATATTTTTCTACTCTTGATGCCTCAGCAGGCTTCTGGCAGCAGTTCTTAGACAAACAGAGTGTATGTTTTTGCACCTCCAACACCTCCTTTGGGAGACACAGTTTCCTCCAATTGCCATTGGGTTATAGTTAGCACCATAGGTGTTTTGCCAGAAAATACAACTATTTTTCTCTGTTGGGGGACATGCTAAGACCTAAACAGATGACACTGTGATCTGGGAAACACAGTAGAAGACTAAGACCAATGCTTCTGAGGAGCTCCCAAAGAACCAGAAATGCTGGGCCTTGACCTGAATGAGTAATTAAAAAAAAAAAAAAAAAACAAACAGTGAACACCATGTAGAGGGTATACTTCTTAGAAAAGAAAAGAAGAAAGAGGGAAGAAAAAGGGGAGAAAGGGAGGAAGGGAAGAAGAAAGAGAATGAGAAGGGAAAGAGGGATGGAAGGCAAGCTACCCAAGTATTCTTTGAAATACAAGCAACTTAGTACCAAACACAACTTAAACTGTCTGTATTGTTGTCTTGCAAAAGTCATTGAGTGAAAATGAGACGCAAAACTTAATAAAGAGTCTAAATCAGTTAACTGAGGAGGACTTAATCCTAAAACAACGCAACAAACACATGATAAAATTTCTGGTAGATGTGTCCACTGAAGGTGCTACCACGTCCATCTCTTAACAGTACTGTGAAAACATTTGACCTGTCTCCAGTGATAGAAAAAGGAAATCAAGCAGAATAAAATACCATGGTCTATAATATATAATATAATGTATATAATATAATAAAATATATACATAATACAATATATACATAATGGTATCTATAGTAATTATAGAATATATAATTAAAGGTTAATGTTTTTTCTGTTTTTATATCAGTATTAGCAAAGCCATTGTTGGCATTGCCAAAACAAGCATAGAAAAACCAGTTCCTCATGGAAAATACAAGGTAGAAAGGAGGAGGTTCAGTTTCCGATGAGTGATTTGATGCAGCTTCCTCTGTGCAGCTGTGGAAAAAAGCATAGTGAAGTCTGGAGACAAAATTTGATTAAATAAGTTGTTCTTTCTAGAATCGAATCTAGACTTTGAATGTCAGGAGAACTTCTGCAACTAAAACTTTGCAAAAAATAAAGTGTTAATGCACAGTATGGCTAAGAAACAAATTTGAAGCCCATCAGTTTAAGAGGGTCAGTTAAAGTTTAAGTGTTAGATGCGTTTTCTGTTTAATGGTATTCATATGACCATCCTAAATAAAATAGAATAAATGTTACAAAGATACACACATTTATACTGAAAAGAAAGGATCAGTAAATGTACCTCTACAGTACTGTGGAGACCATCAAGACATGCCATAAGTACCTTAAGTACAGGACACCATTGTGCAATTACAGAATAGGAGGTATAAAAAATGCTTCCCCCTGCTGGCTCCCAGCTATATGCTGGCATTAATTTACTGTGATCAGTTTCTTTAGCTTTTCTAAATTCTACAGGTGACTGGTACCATCAAATCCATTTTCATTATACGTGATATACTAATAGGTATTATGTGCCATCGCTTATGAGTGAGAGTTTAAGCAGTCTGAAAGTAAGCAATACCTGTTCTCAGTCCTTCGCCCTCATCCATGCTGCATGTGTTATGTTTGTATTTATTCCACATGTGGAATACATACGTAGCTGAAGCTAGGACTTTGTACTACCAGATACATGTCCCAACATGCACAGGAGTTGTTTCATCATTTAGTTGTTCAATTTTCTGGCTCTACAGACTTCAAATCATGGCTACATAGTAGTCCAGGTTCATGAGAAAGGCTGCTCCTGACCAGAACTACATGTAGCCTTATACATAGGACACTAATCCATAGGATCAAACAATTTCTCATGATGCCAAAGCAGGAACCTTGGTTATCTACTTCTCAAGCAAGTGCTGTAGTTCCAATGGAAATGCAGTGGTTCCAGTCATTTGGAGTACAGTAATGCATCCAAATACATAACTTCTTCGTATATGTGTGAGGAGGCAGTAGTCTGTTAATATTGCAGATAGATGGAAGGCCATGAAGGACAGAACATCAAATGACCATGCCTTCATCATTTGGTTGGACTCCCCTGTACAAGACTCAGAGCATCCTGATCTAGTAAGGTCTGGTTTGAGTGTGCTGTTGGACTAGATAACTTTTAGACATCCCTTCCAAACCAAGTTTATTCTACAATTCTGTAATTGCTAAGGCTTCCACATCATGTCAGAGATTTTCCATATCCGTAACACTCATGTACAAGTTATCTCTCCATACAAAATTAATTTAGCATATTGGAAGTATTGTCATACTTCCTACATTTCATAAGACCAGTGACTCAGGCAATACACAGTATGTCTGACAAATGCATAATGACAAAAGTGGTGGATTTTGTGAACATCCAGTCCATGCATGTGTATGTGATGCTTTCAGTTTATCAGTTGTTTTTTACATATATGAACTGCACTTACTCCATGTTCTACAAAGAATCTGTGCATGTTCTATGTTTTTCATTTTTAGGTAGTACCGACATAAGAACACGCAGACCATCCTAAACCAATGGCAAAATTTTTAGGAAAGAAAGAAGACATAATTGGCAAAATTCGTTAAATGTATGACAGCTCCAGCTAGCTTATTTCATTAGCATTAATAAATGCCCTGCATTTTCCTCAATAAGCCATGAAACTTCATTTCACTAATGATAGTTACCAGATGCTGATGTAATTTTTATCTCCTTTAGGGAATTTTCCCCTTACTAGTTTCTTCTAAGAAAAAATATCTGAAATTTCCAGAAATAGTTCCTATCTAAATATAATTTGACCATTGTTTTTTTTAATAATTTTTAATATTGATATTTAAGTTTTTTGAAGGGAATGGTGAACAAACTGAAGTGTCTCTGGCAGTACCTATTACTTCAACAATGCTACCTTACCGTGGTGAGCACCAAGGCCCAAACTGTCCCTGTTTCTTAGTAATGTGGACTAAAGGAAAAAACATTCTTAAGGGAGGAGAAACATGGAACACAGCATTCACCTCAATTGGCTTGATCCAAGGACATCTGGAAAACTTCCATGCAGGTGTTTGGATTTTAGATCAGGACCAAATCTGTGCAGATTAGAGATATGCAGCATATACCAAAGATTGGACTTGCTTCCAGTGTAGAACATCAGGGAGTAAAGTTTGATGTTTCTGTCATCCTTTCTTTTTTCAAATCTGCACCAATACCCTCTGCCTGTCTTTGTCACACAGAGTGCAAAAGCTACAAAAATGTAAGACCTATGATACAGTCATGGGGGTTCAGAATGGTTCCATCTCCAAAGTCTTCATTTCACTTCAAGAGATGCACTCAGAGGAGAGTAGGACTTAGCCAGAGTCATTGAGAAACAAAAAATTAAATGAGGTAATACGATTTAAAACAGATTCATGTGAAAGATAAATTGTGTTCTCAGCTCAAAGCCCACAGGTCACAAAAATAGTTGAAATGGGAACTTTATGTTGTCTAAATCTGTGTGAATATTGACTTCTTCCGATGAGCTGAAAGCATGGGGATTCCTTGATGATTGAATAGATAAAAGTAGTGTGTGGCATTTTGTGGCACCTGTTGTGAAAAAAAATGCTGTCCCTGACTAGGTAATACAGCAATATAAACCTGTCACAGTAGAGTCGTGCACCCATATTACCTGCATATTTATGGGCTGAGACATAATTTCTCTAATCCCTTTTATGTTTTTGCAACATCATGTTAATACAGTCAGCCTCAGCTTGAGCCAAAATAACCACCCAAAAGCAGTGAGGAGACACAGGCAAAATAGGGAAATAGCTAAGAAATCTCGGAATGCTGGGCACTCCAGAGCCCTATTTATCTGAAGTGCTAAAGTGGACAAAATAATAGATTTTAAGTAATGTCAAAACCTCTTGAAGTTTGAATGCAGAAATGCTATGGGCAGTTATGATATTTTTGTACATTCTTTTTGGTAGAATCATAGTACAGAGTAAAATCATTGTTACGTATCACAACAGATATTGAGGCAGCTGTGGACACAAAAGTAAACAAAAACCTAGACTGATTTTTAAAAGTAAAAATAAACATGTCTTCTTGGTAGTTTTATTGTATCTGTGGTTTGTATAAGCCAAGGACAGAAATCAAAATGCAAAAATCTAAGAAATTCTTCATGGTGCCTCTGATACTGATGAATCCATGAAATAAATTTCTTCAATAAAGCTTTCTGAAATCTCATGCTCTTATTAATGGCATTAGGCAAAAATTAATGTCATCAGACAAAATCCTAATTATAAAAGAGATGTCTTCCTTATTGGAAAGTATGCCCCACCACACATCAGTGCTTGCCATTTGGTTGAACTGACATTAGGGGTTACATGATCATAGTGCAGCCTGGGAAACCTAACCTAGCTATTAAGTTCAAGAGAGAAAGGGTATGAAGAAATAAGAGACTTTAAAGATAGCTACTGTGATGCATGGTAACATGGTAACATTTCAAGGGAAAAGAGATTACTGCTTACCTAAGCCAAAATTTGATTTTTGATTCAACAAGCTAAGAGGATATATTTTGATTTGGCAATGTCAAAACATTTCCATTTGATCGCATATATTGAAATTAAATTTACTGAACAAAATATTCTTGATAATTTCCATAATCAATTGTTTTTTACTGCAGTTATGACAGATATCAGTAAAGAAAAAATTCAGACTGCAAGAATGTCTCATGACATAAACCCAGTCTTTTTTACCAATATATATATATTCATAAAAAGATTTTTTGTTTGTTTCTATTTTAAGCAGGTTTATCTTCTTCATAGGTTTATCTTCTTCATTCAGATAAGTTTTGTCATCTTATTTTAATATTTTTGCTATTATTAGAAAACAAAAGAAACTGAATCCAGAACTGAAGAAACAAAAGAATTACACAGAGCTTACTTTCAACATGAACAAGACCTGATTTACCAGAATATTGCATGTAAGTGTAAAATAATTTTTAGAAAGGTATATGATGAATTTTAGTACAACAAAGGAAAAATCTTAAATGTTCATTCTCCTGCCTTTAAAGGGAAGAGGTCTAAATTGTACAATACTATCATTTTCTCAAGTACTCATACCCTTAAGCTCTCAACATCTATACTGGAAGTATGTTGCAGTGATCATTTCGTCCAGCTATAATTTATGCGTTGTAATCATTCCTATGTAGGTGTGGGAAATGTATTTCAACACGTCGTTGGAGTCTGCAGCTGAGGGATTTGGCTTTTAAAAAATCTGTTAAAGAAAAAAAACAATGAACTGGAAGAGTGACATCTCCAGTATATGCTCAAGTCTTCTGCCTTCAGGGACTCCCAGCAACCAAAGCAGAGTGTATCCTGGAGTGCAGTGAGGATCTGGGACTCTCACCTTTGGACCTTTGGCAATTTGCTCTGAGCTTTCTAAACCGTTTGCCTCAGCTGCTTGCTACAGACTATATAAATGGAGGTCCAAGTCAGAAGGCTCATTCTCCCTGTGAGGCAGTAGGGAAGAGGTGAAGAGGGAAGGGACGGAAAAAGAAAGAGCAGCAAGAGGGTTCGGGGCTCACCATGGGCCCTGTGCAGCTCTTGCTGCTCTTGCTGCTGCTCAGCAATGGTGTTCTCACACGTAAGTATTGCCTTTTATGTTAGTGCTTTTTGCTGCTTTATTTATAAACCCATTAAAACAACAATAATGCAAAAATCAGCAGGACAATGGCTTAGAGAATTAGAGAAGGTACATGTAGCAAATATACCATCTCTTCCCTGCGTATGACTGGACAATCGTGAGAAGATCCCAAGTCACAAATGTCACTTGATGTCTTTTGATCAGATGTAATGTATTTTGCAACTTGTAAGGAATTCACATACTTTATTTTGGCCTAATTGTTTTTCTGTAGTGCAGTCCTTTTAAACCCCCATGGAGATAGTGGAGCCTGGAGATACCATACAGACTTATCCTAGCTGTTGCTATTTTGTGGCCCGTGTGAAGGTGGAGAGCAATAAAGCAAAATGTATTTGGCTGGCAATGCTGATGTTTGAAATACAGTTTGCTGTTAAAGGGACAGAGTCATCGGCAGTAGTAGTAAAAGAAGTAGGCCAGCAAAGGTTTTTTTTCCTAAGATCAGAAAAGATGGCCTAGATCAATATGGTGCTGTGGATTGCGAGCTATCCTTGCTTCCCAAGAAGGGGCTTTTTAGAATATGATGCTGTAGTGTTACTAAAGACTTCAGGAACCCTAAGGAGGAAGGTTAGCCTGGGGCCAGTTGTGCAGGTCTGGTTTTATATGCAGATCAAATTAATCATAAATACACCTTTATTGAATGAATATTCTGTTGTTGACTGCTGTTATACAATTTTAAAGGATGGACTTGTATCTAATGGTTATTAATAATGTTGTTATTCTTACTATTGTAACAGCAATAGTAGTATTAGTGTTGCTATTGCTGCTACTGAAACTAATGCTACATCATTTCTGTAGAGTGGTCAGCCTTCGAATTCCCAGAACAAAAACTTGGAAAATATGCAGAGAATATTGTGAAAAGTGCTGGAATTCATGTGTGATATCTGAAAGAATGTCATAGAATAAAATGAATGCAGCAAATTTAGTAGATTTTGTTTTATTTTAAATAGTTACGTGGGACATACCTAAGGCAGATTGGAGCAAATGTTTTTTCTTGACTTGAATAGGCTTCCAGTCAGTGTTCCTTTCCTCCAAAGAATGAACTCTCAACACTCAGAAAAGATTTAATAGCAGAAAAATGTAGTACTAATCATCAAAGTTGTCCTTTTATAAATGTACAAAAAGCAAAATATAGCCATTCATCCATTATGCAGTATATTTTTGTGCACTCAAATAGACTAAAAATTTTAAAGTAAACTGTATTATATGGTACATTTCATCTGTCTACCTCTACATTTTGTGCCCACCATTTATAAACTATTTCACATAACATAGGGCTTTTAAAAAACTTGTTAACATAGAAGCTGATCCTTCTCAGCTTAAATCAAAATAATTCAATTCAGTGACTTAAAGATTTTATTCTGAGGTCTTAGTTCACAATCCCAAGGCAGATACTACAGCTCCCTTTAGATTTGACTCTGTACTGTCAATGTTAAGAGTAGCTTTGTTACTTACATCAGTATGCCAAACTACATCAAGAGTTGGTATGAATTGAAAAGATCTTACAAAGAAAATGTAGTATTTCCATTTATATTTCTATAGCCTTTGTTTTATAGCTTTTCCAGCTTTTAATTCTTGGTTTTATTCTTTACAGAAGAAGAAACACCTGAAAGTGGAAATCCAGGATGTTCAAGTAAATGACTTCTTGCATCTGCTTTTGTTGTCTTATGTTCCTATATTAACTGAATGCATATCTCAAAGCCTGACTTTTCCTATTCTATAAATCTCTTCCTCTGAAATAACTGAAACAAAAGTGATGGCGATGTTTTGATATCTTTATTGCCATTTATTTTAGGTATTTAATTATCTATAAGGCTTAGCTCAAAGAATTTTAAAAGTTTCCTAAGATCAAGTTTCTAAACTTTTAAAAAGCTCTCATTAAGAAACTACTTTCCATTGTTTTGTTGATTTCTTTATTGTCAGGTGCGAATTCCTTCATCTAGAAATCCCTGTTTAGATATGAAGCTTTAGCAGTGAGGTTATGTACATTACACTTTACGTGAGCTGAATCTCACTTGTCATTTACCCTTCACAGTAGCTGCTAAACCCACAGAACTGCACTTGAATATCTAACTGAATACCTGTAGAATAAATCATCAACTCTGTCAGCAAGGACAGCAATTTCTTAAAACAAGACAAGACTCAGGAAATGCTGACTTTATGCACTATCTTTATAATGAACTCTGACTGGCCTTGGCTGCTTGGTTAGATACATAATGTTCCACCATAGGGTCAAAGTACTGAATGGGTTGTTTTGTTCTGTGTCTTTAGGATTTTTTTCCCTTGTTGGATGCTTTAGCACCATCTCCAGGCAACTGGGTTTATTTCAACTGCCTGAACCAACTCAAAGACTTCTGGGCTTCATTGCCAATTTCTTGTGTATTTTTGATACAATAAATTATTTGGTATTTGCATTTCCAATCTTATCATTTCGCTATTCCTTTTCCATTTATTTCTGTTTAAAAGCAGGAAATGAAGCAATAATTAACCTTTTGCTTTAGCGTATCAGATACTAGTGTTGCGAAAACTTCTGAGAATTTACAGTTAAGCAATGTTATGATCCAGGACAGCCAAAACTGACAGGCAAGGCACAGTGTTGAATTCTTTTATAGGAGTAATATTTAAAGGTTAATTAGATAATTTAATTCAGTTTTCAAATGTTTGTAAGATGCTGATTACTGCATGGTAGCTAGTATTAATTATATTGATTCTGTTTAGCAATTACATGAAATTAATCTCAGTTAAAACACTATTAAAGTTTGTAACACTTGTAAAAGTGATAATCCAAGCAGGAAATACAAGATTTATAGTACTGTTCTGTTCTCCTCTCTAAGTATGTAATGCTGTGACATAATGGGCAAGATAGCATTGCCATTGGCCTCTGACATGACAAATATTTTATAAAAGAGAAAGAGCAAGCTACATTCATGGCAGGTTAAGCCAGGCATAATATCACAAACTTGGCTGTGGGCATATGGGTTTATACCAAGAGGACTTTACCCTTTTTCTTCTATAAAAGTAGATGAGGACTCCAATATGTTCAGACAGTCACCAATAACCACAGAGGAGCAATTTAGCAAATGGCTTTTCACTCAGCATCACAACAGCTCACAGAGTGAGTTGCTCAGTCTAAACAGAGGGAAAAGTAACTTTTTGTTCAGATAGAATATGCCTAAACTGCTCTAACACAATCCCTTAAAGTGCCTAATCATCACATGTTTAGTTCAAAATTATGTCTGCAGTTATAATTGGAGTGAATTGGAATCGAGGACATCATTTGGCATATATTATGCATTCCAGACACCAAAAGAAGATCTTATATCCCTGTGTTTGACACAGAGACAAAATATTTTTTTCTTTATGTTTCTGTTACCACATTCATTCCTGCTTGTAGGGTTTAAAATTACAGATTAATTGCCTCTGAAAGCAACAGGGACAGATTAAACACAGGTGAAATTCATCCCTTTGAGGATGTTTTGGGGGCTTCCTTTGATAAAAAGAGAAACACCTCTGCAAATACTTCCTCCTCCCTTATTCTTGCTCATAACTGAGTGCTTTTGCCTTGTTCTGGGTGCTCTTCATTTAACTAAAGTTCATCCCCATTAAAAAGAGTCTACTCCAGTAAAATCTGCTGATCTACTAAGTGAGTTAGAGCAGATTGTGCTTCAGGAGAATCTGGGGTAGAAAAGTGCTCTGTAGATTCAGGTGAAATGATATTGAGAAATGCTGTTAGTTTTGCTGTTCTGTGTTTTTTTGTGCTTATTTGCTTTCAGTCTTAAGTCATGTGACTTAGATCGAACAGCTCCTTGCATTTGAATTATGATGGAAGAATCTGAGCTGAAACAAATAATTTTATTACCAATTTCAAAGCTACCATTTGATTGGTTTAATTTAGAAGAAATAAGGTCATTTTAAAAATAGTTCCACATCTTATGTTTTCTGCCATTTTTGTCATTTACTTTAATGGGACATGATTTGAAGGCCGGATGGGTTTATATTGTCACATCTCATCAAATGCCAGTGGACCTCAAAACTTATGCTTCCCCCACAAGTTTTGTCTTATGCTTCAGAAAGTGTCCAGCTGACGTGAAGACATTAGTTCTTTATCTTAAAGCTATTCTGTTGAAGGAAATAGTGGGAGGGTCCTCATGCTTCCTTTGTATGTGGCATTCATGTCAGTTACACAACACTAAGCATGTGTTGTAAGGATCTACATATGGATATCTTACCCAAGTCACAAAAGCACTTTTCTTTTTTTTTTTCCTCCCAACTGCAGAAGATGCAACCAGATTTAAACACCTCAGAAAGTATGTTTACTTATATGAAGCAGAAACATCGAATGGAATCACAGGAACAGCAGATTCACGAAGTGGTTCAAAGATCACTTGCAAGGTAGGAAAAGAGGAGTAAATACAACTGATTGGGACTGTGTACCGAATAACGTGGGAGCTGACAGCTGAGAAGCATCCTTCACTGTTTTTCCAAACATATCACTCTTCTGAAAGGCACCTGTCAAGACTCCTGAAAACTAAGCCCTCCCTGTCCCAGACAGAAAGCACTGAGGATGGTAGAAGTCCTTCATATCACGGTGCCAGTGCATTTCAATCCTAATCTGTCTGTACTTTAACGTGAAAGAGGGTGGAGACATGGTAGTTCAGTTTTCCTTAGCTCCCAAGCTGAGTCTACCAATGTTCATGAAACAATTCTAGAAGTTGAACTAAAATAGCTAATTGATGCCATGAAGACCACTTGATAGCCTGTGCATGGTAACAGTCAAGACAGGATCAGGGCTGTAGAAGTAAAAGGTCCTGTAGCCTATTACACTACCCAATATCCTTCTGTCTTACCCAAAATTTTCCCGTCATGGGGGGGGGTGGAGGTGGTTCTGAAATGGAGTAACTGGGGAAAATATTTTTTTATTTAGCACACACTGTTCTGACAGAGTCTGAACATTGATCAGTGTAATGACTCAAGTTATCATACAGTTATTCTAGTATTATAAATTTTCAGAACCTAAGTTGCTTGTTTACCATGTATATAGTATAACCATGCAAATATCTGCTTTCATATCTTCTCCCTCAAGTTACCTTAAGCTATTTAGAGTACTTTAGAATCTCCCAACAGCTGTTAGAAGGGTGATTCTGACACTTTACAAAACCCAAGGAATACCACATTTTCAAAACTGTAACTGGATGATCCTGGAAAGATGATAATGAAAAAAGAATAAACACGTCATATTTGTGTTTTCAGGTCGAACTGGAGGTACCACAGCTGTGCCGCTTCATCCTGAGGACAATGCATTGCTCCCTGAGAGAGACATTTGGTGTTGACACTGAGGGAAGGGCCGTGCTGAAAAAGTCAAAGAACTCTGAGGACTTTGCAAATGCCATGTCCAAGTAAGCAATATCAATTATCACCAATACTTGTAGCTTAGCATGGAATGGGCTGCAATGTTGCAGTCCACCCTGACTATATTTTCCAGGCATAGAACACATATCATGATAACATGGTAGATTTATAAGCTATTCCCACAGCAAAACTCTCCCTGATACAATTTAGGGCTAACTTGGCACAGTTCTCAATTGCAAGTAGAGAAGGGGTTTTTCCATCCAGAATTTTCACCTGCAATGTTTTTGTCCTTTATATAATCTACATCAGGAAACTGTTGGGTAGTCCCCTAATGGAGTATTGCAAGTTCCTTCTTGTAAGCAAATTCTCAAATGGCTGTGTGTAGCCATTTTAAGATCATTTCCCTTTGCTGACATGGTACAAAGACTGTGCAATAGAAAGGCATTTTAGACTGAAGTCCAGTTTTCCCGTCCCAATCTTTAATGACCTATGCAACTTATCTTTTCCATGCTTATCTGCTTTCGCAACTTATTGCTACTACTCCCTCCATCCAACTAGTCTCTAGTGCTTGTCAGTGCATATTTTACTCAAGCACCTTCATGCTTGTTTCAGTGCCTCAGTATTCACTCCATCTTGTTTCACAAGCCATAGATCTCAAAACAACTTGAGACAGTGTTAAAACATGTTTTTCAGAAAACTATCAAGGCTTTATTTAAAGACTGCAACTAAGTAGAGAATCCTTCCCATCATTTTGTAGCCCACTGCAGTAGTTAATAATTACCTCATTCTGAAAACTTACTAATCTCCTCTGAATTTGTGCACTTCCAGCTTCCAGTCTTTGCTCTTGATATTTGCTTGTCCTTAGATGACGTAGTAGCTGATATCAGAATGTCCTTGGTTAGAATTTTCCTGCTTTAATAGTAAAACCCTTTAATAGTGACAAGAGTGTATAGTAAATAATGACAGACCAAGATAAACATGATGGTTTAACTATAGCCCAGCAATTTATTGATAGCATGTTCTTCGCTGGGTGGCTTTAACATGGTTTCATACTAATGCTGAGGGTTTTTTGGGCAGGCATGAACTAAAATTCAGCATTCAGGATGGAACAAAAGTCAAACTGTATCCAGAGAAGGATGAACCTCTGAATGTGCTGAATCTCAAGAGAGGAATCATCTCAGCTCTACTTGTGCCAACAGAAACAGTAGAAAACATAAAAACTATTTCAATGGTAGGTGTTTTGAAACCATTCACTTTATTTCCTTAACAAATGGAAGAAACCTCACCTAGCAGAGTTACTCCTGAGCATCATTTTCAAAAGACCTGGAAACTCAGTTGAGAAAGGGTGCCTTTCAGCTAGATCAGAAAATTTCTGACCGTATGGATAAAGACACTGATTTCTTTTTTCTTTCTAGGATACTGTATATGGAAAGTGTGACAGTGAAGTTGAATTCAAATCTAGAAAAGGAAATGTTGCAGAAGATATTTCAATTAACAGGGACCTGAAAGCCTGTGACAACTTTAGTCCCATCAGAGATTATGTCAGCCCTATTGCCATTGTAAAGGGACTAGTAAGTATACCATTAAAAAATACATAAAATATTCTTCGCTACATCACTTAAAATGAGAAACAGCTACTGCAACAACTAAATTCTGTATTTATCTTCTTAAAGCTTAAATAGGTTATCTACACCCTTGCATTATATCAGGCTGTAGTTTTGTTGGCAATCAGAGAAAAACAGATGCAGAGGAAGAGTTTAATTACCTACTTTCATGTTCTTCTCCTTATTTTTTTAAAGGAGAGCTTTTCATGGGTGGAGTTAGTACTGTTCACTACATAATAACCTATCAGATTCTATCCAAATTTTCAGTTTTATGAGTCACAAGTTTCAGCATTTAAATTTCATGTGAAACATGGCGTCTACCATAACACTGATGTGTATATGATACGATGGTTTGGCATGCTGTTCAGGCTACCTGTTAATCCACAACGATCAAATGCAGTTGCTTGCATGAATGTTGGCAGATTTCTTCCTGTTATCATGGTACCTGTCCTTTTGAGTATTTTGCTTCAATAAAAATGTTAGGATTTCATATCATGCTAAAAACACATTTTCCGATTTCTGCCACTTCTACAGCCTGTAGAAATCTTTAAAATTTGTATAGTAAGAGTGAAATAAAAGGAGCATTACAAGGGGCCTGATCTACTGTAAAAATTACAAACCAGTTCTATGAAGGAGTCTTTTGTTGTAGGCAGCAGGGGATCAGTCATGAAGTACCTACTAAACCAAACACCTCAATAAGGCCTAAGGGAAAATTTCAGGGGGATTTTTGCCTGTGAAGAGACTCAAGTAGTCTCTTCAAGTCAAGATTGATACCTGCACAATTTTTTCTTTATGTGAGAATGATTCCAGTTATACACCTTTGTTTCAAATATTCTGTAACAGTTAATATCACAGTAAAACTGCAGCAGCCTTTAAAACTGTTTCCTTTACTAGTCAGTAAAACAACTGCCAAACTGTTTTACAGAACATCCCGTTATCTACCCTTCTAAGGAGCACTCAGTTCTGTCATTACAATATTGATGCAAAGAAAAGGCATATAAGAGATGCTGTCTGCAGTGAAAAGCACCTGTTTCTGCCTTCCTCATACAAGTAGGTTGCTCACTATTTATCATTAATCTTTATTTATAAATATTCATTTCAAATTGTGATGTATCACATTCTGCCCTGACTTCATCCCCAAATATGCATTTTGTTTTCAAGAAGGCAGGAAGCATGGCAACACTGCTCAAAGGTACCTGGATCAACTAAAGCATTGCATTTTTCTTTCTTTGCTAGAAATCGCTATGGTGTGATGACAGAGGTCAACCAGACACTGAAGCTTGAAGATACCCCAAAGATCAATAACAAAAATTTTGATGGAGGTATAGTTACAGTTCTCAATAAAACAAATACATGGACAAAATATAAATACAGGTTAAATACAGGGACACTTGTTTTTAAACATTGGATTAATTAAAAGATTAATAATGCTGCCGAAGGGACCAAAACAATTCATAATTTTAAATGAAGTTTGATCAATTTAGTCTGGAATAAGGTTGGGATATAAAATAGGCAAACCTAAAAAATGTTAAAACACTGTAATCTTTAATCTTTGTGTTTTCATTTTAATTTTGAAACTATTCTTTATAATTAAAATTTTATAATTTGCTTGGAAAGTAGTTTTATTGGAAATTAGTTTATTGAACCTTTTTAGCTAACCGTAATTTCTTATAATTAAAATTTTATAATTTGCTTGGAAAGTAGTTTTATTGGAAATTAGTTTATTGAACCTTTTTAGCTAACCGTAATTTCTTATGCAACTTTTGGCTTCATATGCCAAATACAAACAGTCCATGATTACTATATATTTGGTTTTGAAACACACTTTTTTTGACAGGCAGTTGTCATTCCTAGTCATAACATGTTTCTCCTAAGATTTACTCATTATAAGTTGGAAAAGGAAACTATGCTAAAATAAAAGGTGTTAAGGAATCATCTTCATCATTTTTTTTAAATTATGCAAATATGTATTATTCAACTTTTGGGAGTATTACACTTAATTTCTACTACATTATTTTTAGAAACTGTTCAGCTGTTAAACTTCATATAAATTATCTACATATTTTATCATACAAAATAATCTACAGAGTTTGTATTTATACCAAATGTATGACAGAAGATAAAAAAGAACATAGCTCCTTGATAAAGGCATAAACAATGCAATTGTTTTAATTGCTAGATGAATTGGAGGAGAAGGGACTTGCACTGGAAAGTACAGATGCCAAATTTCCCAGGCAGGGGGATGTTGTTCTGAAAATCCTTCAAGAACTGCAGAAACTTACAGCCTCCCAGCAGAACCAGCAGAGAGCAAGACTCTTTTACAAATTTGTTTCTGGGCTTAGAAGTTTACATAACTCCACTCTTGGCTCTCTTGTACCCAAGATGATGGAAACTTCAAGGTATGTTACAACAGTTCATTGTGCAAATACACGTCATGTCAATGTCACAAGAAGTCCATTCTAAAGCTGATGATTTGCTGCAAGTGGTTTTAACTTAGAGGTTAATTAGATGTAAAGAGTGTCTTTCAGAAAGATGAGTATTGTCGGAATTATCTAGAGATAATTCTCTAGGAAGAGTAAAACCTGTGGATTTCACATTTTGCCATCAGAAAAGCTCAGTTGTTAATTGGAACTTGAATATTAAATATATGAGAACAGTATAACAATTCAAATAGATCTGAAAGTTCTAGTCTTCTATGAAGAACTAATACTGTTTTGATCATTCCCTAACAAATCTTCCAAACTTATTGGAGAAACTGAGCTTAAGTGGGAATATTATACAGCCGGTACAGACTTTTTCTCCTCACCACCATCCCAAGTGTGTATGTCAGACACCATCCTGTGGATATGTTGTTATAGCCAAATATCTTTCATGCAGTTCTGCTCAAGGACAATGATTAATTCTAAACTCCCAAGTCTGACTTACAGTAAAGAACATGGTTTTGAAAGTGAAATTTTTGGAGACACGTAAGGGCATGATTCTTTGGTCTGACCCTCCCCTCCACTCTGAACCCTTATTCTTCTGTCCTAGCTGGTCTTGAGTCAATGTACACATATTTTATGTTGAGGGACTAGAGCCTCCATCTGGTTCAATGTATTGTATTAGAATACTTAAAATTGTGGGAAAGTCTGTTGTTGAGAAAAAAAGATATGTCTGTGTAATGATAGTATCGTTAATACTTTCTTGTTCATAGCTAAACATGTTGTTAGTATAATTTGTAAAACTAAGAAGCTTCTTTTTCATAAACAATTGTGTGATTTGCTTCCAGTCACACATAAATGTATGTAATTTATATTAAAACACCTTAACAAACCTATCAAATGTTTATTTCAATTGTGCAACATGCAGTGATAACTGAAAACAGGGATTTAGTTAATCAAAGTCATCTTTTTTCCTTTCAGTTCCATCACAGTTCAGGCCCTGGCTCAGTGTGGGACTCCAGAGTGCTATGGTGCAGTCCTTCAAATACTGAGAACTGGAAACGTGAATCCGCTTGTGGTAGACCTGGTCACGTATACCCTGGGACTATTGCCTTCTCCAACTTCAGAAATAATACGGGAAATTCTTAACATGGCCCAGTATCAACCAAGTAGAGCTTCTTTTTATGGCTTGAGTAATTCTGTTACTAAGTAAGTAATGACAGCATGTAATTGTACAAAATTACCTTCAGAAAACATTACAACGCTTAGAGTAAACCATAAGAGCAGTCAGTTTTTGAGGATTTTTTGTTATTCTCATGAATTCGCTCTTTGGGAATAAAACATAAATAGACATTTCTCATTTTCTCCTTTTGTTTCTAATGTGTTTCTCTATTTCTTTAGGTTCTACAATGAGAAGAGGACTGTGACAGAGGAAATAACAGATGTTGCAGACTTCATGGTATCACTACTTGGTACTGATTGTTCTGGGGAAGATGAACTCACATACCTCACACTTCGGGTATTTTTATTTCCTTCTTTCCTTATGCAGGCTATTATTTTAAATCATAGTACACGTATTACTCAACTTCTTTTGGTGGAGAAAAAATTGTTTATCCTTTTTCTGTGTTTTCATCACTGACAGGCTATTGGAAACATGGGTGCAGTAATGGAGAAAGCTAAACCCAACCTGAAATCTTTTCTGAAGACATGTATAAGAAATGAAGCTGCATCACTTTCAGTTCAGAAAGCAGCCATCCAGGCATTCAGGAAAATGACTATTACCGAAGAGGTAAATTGGATCACAAGAATTAGCTTAAACTGTCCTCAGTTCACCTTGACTGTTCACAGAAGTTATTGAATATGCACAAGCGTTGCCATTATTTCATAGCTTTGCTATCTTCCTTTTAGCTGTCTCCAGCTTTTGTAGAACTCTCTTAGTTTCCACACACATATCTGAGAAGTTCTGCAGGCTTCTGACTTGGTGGGTGTTGCTCCTTTGAGATGCAGTTGTTTGTATAGGTAGTCTCTGTTTCAATAGGAAGTTTAGATCTGTTCCTATTAGAGTGTCTTAAATGGAGTTTTACTTACTTAAATGCAGTTTTAATGAACTAAGTACTCCAGATTAAATGGATTTAACAAAGAAAAAATCATGTCTCTATTTTATATCTGCATTTTGTTGTCATTGTTATTAATAGTACTGGTTAGATTTATTAGTGACATTAAAGCACCTTCTACAGAATTGGTGTCATTAGCACTTCAGCTTAATATAGAGAAATTTTTTCAATATCAACAAGTTTCTGCTCTAAACACATGATTGTTTCCAGAGAAGACTTACTGAGTTTGGGAGTCTGGAAACACCTGGTGTTCACATCCTCAGATTCAATTTAATTTAAAGCATTTAATTTATTTTTATTATTATTTATTTTCAAACTAAGTTTTTAATTTTTCTTCAGCAAAAGATTTTGATTGCCGCTTTTTCCTAAATTGAATGACTTTTTTTCCAAAAATTGACAATTTGCTGCAGACCAGAACATTTCTGATTCCCAACAACCAAGTTCAGTGTTCTGAACAAAAAAGTAATCTGCAAGATATAGGATAAGAAAATCAGTTTTAATAAAAACAAAATTTATATGACATTTTCTATCAAAAGAAATTTTATCAAAACAGTTTCAATGAAGTATTTTTGGTCATCTCTAGAAATAAAGTATAGAAACAGTTAGGCAATCCAGAAAAAATTATATCCTGGAAATTATTTCACCTTATATATTCCCAAAAGAGTTTAGCAGTATCATCTACTAGTCAGCCCACCAGTGCAAACCTTTCTCTATTTATTTAGGACCGTTCAGCACTTCTGAAAGCATTCCAAGAAGGGGATGCACCTACAGACAAACGTCTAGCAGCCTATCTTATACTGATGAAAAACCCTTCCCCAAGTGATCTCACAAAGATTTTGAGAGTGCTCACAAAGGAGAAGAACGAGCAAGTGAAAAGCTTTATTGCCTCACACATTGCCAACATCCTAGACTCTGAAGAAGTAGGCATTGAAGAGTAAGTAAAACTTGATTGTATACTGGTCTCCTAGGAAGAACAAAGTTCTGACCGTAATTGCAGTACTAGTTATTTAACAGTGCATATTCTGATTGTTTATTTGTTTGCTTTCTTTGTTTGAACAAGCACATCAGCTGAGTAAATCTATGGCTTTGTCAGAGCAGTGCCAGCTTACAGTCTTTCACTTAAGTCTTTATTTTACTGTTAACACATGCAGAAAGCTAGCCGTTTACAATCCCCTCAGTTGTATGAATGTCTGCAAGTGTCACAAGAAATCCCTCAACTCAGACTAAATGAGGTTTTGGAATTTATACTATTTATACTGTTCAAATATATATTATATTTGTATTGCTATCCTCTTTCCTAGTCTAAAAAGCCAAGTTGAAGAAGCTCTGAAAGGAAACCAGATTCCAACAGCCAAAGATTTCAGAAAATTCTCACAAAACTATCAGATTTCCAAAAGAGTTTCTGTACCTGGAGTTGATCCCATCTCTGCAAAAGTAGAGGGGAATGTGGTATTTGATCCAAACAGCTACCTTCCTAAAGAGACTATGCTAAAAACCACCCTGAATGTGTATGGATTTGGCCCAACTGATATCTTTGAGGTACAATTCTCCAAAACTTCTGCGAGTATTCCACTGCTTGCTTTCTCGCTCCTGTTTTCTTGTAACAACATTCTCTGAATAATGTATTGTTTTTACAAGGTTTGGGAGAAATCTAAAGATGACTATGCTTACAAGGGGACTTTTATTTAATCTCAGTGGGCTTTAGAGCAAGCCATCCGTTTTATGATGTCACTTGCACTGACTGGATGGAGGACCCTGTTGGAGTTATTAAAGGCCTCAGCTAGGGTAAAATGAACCCATCTGTAACAAATTGACTTCATGCTAATGAATCATTACTGGCACACTGAAGTACTCATAGTAGGTTTTAAGTGAGACACAGCCTATGTTTAAGTTTTTTGTTGGGCCTCACCACAATTAGGTGTAAGACCTGGTATTCTACCTTCCCTTAAAAATCATAGACTTGTAGGATACACTTTAAATGAATTGTTTGTTCCCCAGAAAGTCTGTTTGTTGCAAAGCTCCAAAGAAGTAGGTAAAGTGTCTCAGTTATTGCATTGTCCTGTCTTTTTCAGCTTGGCTTGGACGGAAAGGGGTTTGAACCAACACTGGAAGCTTTGTTTGGAGAGAAGGGATTTTTCCCAGACACTGCAAGCAAGGCCTTGTACTGGGTTGATGGCAAAGTGCCAGAGCAGGTTTCCAAGGTGCTTTTTGACTATTTTGGTTACTCCCAGGATGGCAAGCAAGATCAGGTACAGCTTGAAAACATCCTCTGCACAACATGGCATTCCTATCTTTACACAATAATTACAGCATTTCCCTCTTTATTGGTTACGAGCCTTCTCCTTATCAGCTAAACTAGAAATCCTTAATGCTAGTTAACAATGTTTTTTTCTTAACTGTATGCGGGAGGGGCCTTTGTCTGGAAACAAATCTCTAAGAAGTGCATGTGCAGATTAGCCGACATGCATTAAGTAACTGTTCTAGATACATGGTCTTACAGGTTTCTCATAAATATGTTTTACTACTTTATGATTGAATTTTCAGGATGTCATGAAAGGAATAATGCTTAACCTTGAAAAATTGATAAAACAATTGGGCAACAAGGAAGCTCCTGAAGGAAAAGCATATCTGAGAATCCTGGGAGAAGAACTTGGATACCTGAAACTCAATGATTTCAAATTGCTGGGGAGCATGGTTTTAAAGAGTGTTAAAACTCTTCAGACTATTCCTGAAATGGTATGTTTCTGAGGCACCAATGTATTTTAGTAATTTGGGTTTTTTTCTACAAGATTTTTTTAAGATTTAGGTTGTCTTTATCTATTATGTAAAGAACAGGTATTTGATATCAGCATGAAAATAAAATTAGCTAAAATAAAATATCCAGGTTTAGTCTGAAGGACTCTGAGAAGCCCATGATGAAGCCACTTCAGTAACCAAGTCCTCCTGGAAGATGGTGAGAGGAATGAAAAAGCAAAGGTTCAGATCTTATTGTACGAATGAGCTATCTACTGGACAATACCCAAAATCTCAGTGTTGGCCATTATACTACTTCATTATATATACTATATAATGTTGGCATTTATACTACTGCATTTCTATTTATGAAAATATATGATAATATTAAGCAATAGTTCATCATGTTAAAAAGGAAAGAAGATATAGTACAGGTTAAGAATATTTGGTAAAACCCTTCTTTTGTCACAGTAAAAAAACGCTTTGCCATAGACTTTGAGGAAGTTACATGTTACATGTTGTCTAAACCAACTCACCTTTGTATGTGTCAGTCAAGGTAGATGATCTATGAGTATCAAGGCAGGTGATAAAATCTAATATTTGTTTAAAACTGAGATTTTGATAAACAGAGTTTAGTACATATTTTGAAGCAAGGAATCTGTAGAAATTAAATTCTGTACTCTATATTAATTAATTTTTGGATTATACAGCTACAGACATCCCATGATCAACTTTAAAAGTACAAAATGTACATATTCCAAAGTGTAGATTTATTAGTGTTCATTTCCTTGTTTGATTCACAGATTGCACAAGCCATCTCAAAAGGTGTTGACAGGGATTTATTTGTCCACTACATGTTCATGGACAATGAGTTTGAGCTCCCAACTGGAGCAGGTTTGCAACTGAAGTTTGCCTTGTCTGGAATAGCAACACCCGGGGCTAAAGTAGCTGTGAAGCTTCATCAAAAAAGTGTAAGTCTCAACAGCTGTCTATATTTTGTTTCCTCCTAATAATCTACAATCTCATTTAGGGATAAAACCATAACACCAGAAAAATTTTAAATACTACAATATTCTCTTGAAATGAAAATAGCAACTTGCTTGTTAGAGGTCTCCAGTTAATTTGTGGATGACATTTACATTAAAGTAAGAGGTAATACACATAATAAATTAAGTTTGAGACATAATAAAAATTATGAATTAAAAGTATTTTAATCAGTCTTTCATAAATAGTCCTTTTAACCTCTGTTTATTTCTCTCTCCTTGCTCTTCAAATTATAATAGTACAAAAGCTCAAAAAAATTGTGAATTTTCTATTCAAATAATTAATAAAAGATTCTGATGTGACCAATTCAAAGTAAAAATTTTGATTTTCAGTTAAAAGAAATATTGAAAATTTAGTTAAATAAAACATTTTTTGATCTGAATGGAAATATTTTAAAATTATAACAATTAAATATCATGTGAAACAAAATTATCTGGTTAAAATAAAAAAAAATCCATTCTTTTATACAGTTTTAATATCTATTTCGCTCTAATTTAGTCAATATAAGGAAATTACATAAATTTCCAATAGTTTCAGTTCACCTAAAGATTGAATTTTCTACCATATGCATGATTTAAATAAAAATAAAAAATATGTCCCCAAATTTAATACTGGTTGCCTTTTAGTTACCTTTGGAATCTTTTCCAAAATTTTGCATTCTGTCCCTTCTTTCTGTAGAGGCCAAACCAAAAGCTTGAAAATAAGCTGTTTTCTGTTTAGAGAAATTCAAATCTTGGCTCTGTTTCTTCTTTGTCAAGTAGTTTGCTCTTTTTTTTTGAAAATATTTTTTTTTTTTTTACAATGGAAATCTGGATCTTGTTGTCAGTTTTAAAAATACATGCAAGTAGCTCCATGTACAAAATCTTTCCAAAGCATGAGTATTTTTAGATTAAAGTAGATAAGGTTCCTTGGCATTATCATATTGCTGTATTTGTTAAATTACATTTACCACTTATGTGGTCCCTATGTTTATGTGACTTGGAAATCAAATTCTTTTAATAACAAAATCAATTATTTAAAACCTACCTCTAGATTATCAAGAATATTACATTTGTTTTATAAAACCAGTAAGAAGTGTACTGAGCAAATAAATACATAATTTTGTTTTTATTAAATAGATGCAAGCAGAACTCATTGCTAAACCTTCAGTAGCAATTGAGTTTGTAACACACCTGGGAATAAACATGCCTGAATTTGCTAGGAGTGGTGTGGAGATGAATTCTAATATATTCCATGAGTCTGGAATTGAAGCACATGTTAGTATGAAAGCTGGACAGTTGAAATTTAGCATTCCTGCTCCAAAGACTCCAACAAAGCTCCTCAGTATCAGGTAATGAGAACAGAATGAGAATTTTCAAGGCTCTGTTCTTCCTTTTTCTTCTTGTTTTTTATTATGACAGAATTAAGAGGCTAGGGCAGGTATGGAGAAATTTTCAGTTCAGAAAAATCCTAGACATTGTACAACTGGGATAACTTCTTTTGTAAGATAAACAAATAGCTAAGTGGTGACTGGGAGTCATGGCTTACAGATTCTTTATTTTGTCACTGTTTTCTGAAATTTTCAACAAGACTATCATTTCTACTACTTTGGTTTCTTTCATATTAAATTATTATAATAGCAATGCCTATTTCTAGACTGAATTTAAATGAACTACTTAGATTAATTTCAGACAAGGTAAATGGCTCAACACAGAATTATAATTATCAATAATAATGCTTATAATAATAAACCATTTGATCATTTAGCCACCAAATGATATTTCATTAAGCCCCTACCTTAACAAGTGATTTTTATTCAGGAAATAACCTTGTTAATAGGACAATGTCTGAACACCTGTCCTGGGAATAAATGGCTCACTTATCTGTTCCAGCAATACGCTACATTTGGTGTCTCCAGCCAAAACTGAAGAGTTTCCACCTCTTATTGAAAACCAAGAAACCTGGACTTCTTGCAAGCCTTTCATTGCTGGTCTAAATTTCTGCACCAAATTATTGTACACCAATGCCAGTGCCATAGAGGCAGCTCCATATTATCCCTTGACTGGAGAATCCAAGTAAGTTATATCAGCTTTAACAATGTTTATTTTGTGGTTTTGTGTTTGCCCTGTAAGAGTTTAGTATGTACAGTACCCTCTCACATAAAGTTTACCTTTAAAAATCTTTAAAAACACACTAGCAGG
This sequence comes from Falco peregrinus, assembly GCF_023634155.1. Classification (NCBI taxonomy): domain Eukaryota; kingdom Metazoa; phylum Chordata; class Aves; order Falconiformes; family Falconidae; genus Falco; species Falco peregrinus. Next base: position 56,705,576 of record NC_073727.1, read on the forward strand.
AGCAGCTCAGAAAGAGAGCTATTGCAAACTGTATGATTTCTTCTGTTTGTGGTCATGGAAAAATAGTTATTTACAATATATTTGTTTACTCCTTTAGATTTGAAGTTGAAATAGTGTCCACAGGTGAAGTGAAAGAATACTCTGCAAGCGCAAACTATGACCTGCAGAGAGAGGGAAATGACCTGGTAGACACCTTGAAGTTTGCTGTCCAGGCAGAAGGTAAGATTCTGAAAAACGAGTATGGTTTAGCTCAGTTTTGAACTGTGTCATTTTATGGACAAAATATTTATATGAGTAAATTATAATAGAATTCTTTACAGTAGAAAATAGAACACCATTTTCACAACCAAACAGGCCAACACTTTAACTTTCATATATGCAATCCCAGTGCAAGATTTTCATGATCAGAGGCTGATTTTGTATCCCAGGAATGCTTCCCCCCAATTTAAATAAAAGTATGGCGTTGGTGAATGGAAGCAAGGAAGAGGAGAAGTTAATGGGTTCTGTATAAGCAAGAGAAAAATGCCATTTCCGATTAAAAATTTTTCAAAGAGAGAATCTGTGGGTTGACAAGTTTATGTAACACATGTAGTGACGGTATTAGTGGATCAGCTCGTGGTGTGTCTAGAAGATGAGAAAAAAAAGGATTACCCAGTTTCTCATTCAGGCTCGTCAAAGGTTGCATTAGATCTTCAGGGTGATATAATTTCCAGTTGATCCTTTTTTATTCTCATTTTAAGAAAAGTCCAAACACATTCCATAGTTACAAATAACCAAAATACCTTACATTTTCCAGGTGTAAAGCAGCATGAGGCCACACTGACCTTCAGGTACAATAGAGACAAAAAGATTTTGTCCAGTGATGTCCACATTCCAGATGTTGATGTTGACTTTGGTACAAACTTCAGAATTACTGATGAATCCATTCCTGGGAAGAAAGCATATACGTTTGACTTAGACCTTAACAACAAGAAAATTTCCGAAGTTACTCTTACTGGCCAGATAAGGTAACTCAGAAAACCACTTAGACTTCTACAGATACCTTTGAATAAGATAGCTGAAGATTTTATTGAAGGTAGAAAAATTTGGGAAATTTTATCCCATTTTGGAGAAATTGCTTATGAGACATATAAACTTGTCATTCAAACTCTTTAAAAACCCTTCAAGTATTTTATTTGTAATCCATCATGTATACATCAAATAAATAAATCTAATGCACCAACTGATCTTTCCTACTATATGTATATATATAACTTGTATTACAAGTTCCTTGAGCTAGTTCTTCCATGTTCGCACACACATGACTAAAGGAATGACATTGTACTGGTGTTATTGCAGGTGTGCTAATCCAAGGATATAAACAAATCAAGGTTTGTTCAGAGAGGTATTATCTTTTACTGGATGTGTTTGGCTCTAAAAACGTTATTACATCTCCCCATGAAGAAATCTAATTCCACTCAATAAGTAACAAAACCAAAAATAACTGAGAGCTTCCTGTAAAAATTCCCACGCTTCACGATGAGAATATTTCCGGGAACATCTACAGGGGAGCTAACAAAAATGTTCAGCCTGCCAGGGTTTCTAAAATTGTCTGCCTCACAAGCCCATAGTGAAATGAGCTGATCGCATTCTTTAATAAACCTCAATCTTCCATGGAATTCTGTGATCTTGATGGTGCCCCAGGGAGTCTTTGTCTTTGCTGTTCATGCAGAATTGCCTCTGATATCAGTAGGAGCTTTGGACAGATGTCAGGGACCTCAATTCCCTTTCATTTGCACTAACATAATATTAGAAGTTTTCTCAAGTCAACAAAGTTACAAAGATACAAAATAAATGTGAATAAAGGAAAATGAAACCCAGTAGCATAATATATTTTGTCAGGCATTTTGTTTCTGTGTGATTCATGGCTACAGTCTGAATCCTTAGTAGAGAATTCAGCTTGAGTAAGAAGTTCAAAATTTGCTTCAGGTACAACTTTATCAAGACAGGCTCATATTTCAATCCATTTCAGTATTTTGAAATTAATATGGAATTATTGTTGTGTGTATCTGCACAGTAACATTGTAATAATTTATCATAAATTTCCCATAATAACTAGCAGAAGCTGAAAACATTGATTGAATTGGAACAGAGTTTACAAGTTTGATCAGTCAATTTTTTTATAACCCATATTATGCCTTTACTATGGATTTAAATGCTGGAATTGCTCCTGAAACGTAAGTGAGAAGATAGAGTAAAATGCTTTATATTTATATAAAAAGAAAAATTTATGTTTTGCTTTCACAGTTATGCTGGAATGGAAGAGGCAATGTTAAGAGGCACAATTTCTATTCCTCACCTGAAAACTGAACTTAGAACTGAAGCCCTGGTTAATTATTCACCAACCAAAGGATATCTTCAGATAAGCTCAGCTGCAACAACTCATGGAAACTCCATTTCAGAAAGAGTTCTTCTCAGATATGGTAGGGGAAAAAATATGATCCATGTTGTACAACCTATAAATTTAAACATCTTGTTACATTAGTTTATAGTATATCCTTAAATATGATAGGGATATTACTAAACTTACCCTTTTCTTTTAAATTAATGATTTTCAGATTCTGAGAAAGTTGAACTTGAGTGGAATTCAGGTGCCAGTGCTGCTGTGAAAAAAATGTCTTCTGGCTTCCCAGTTGACTTTTCAGACTACCCAAAAGCTTTAGAGAAGCATGCCAACGAACTGCTGGATCGGAAAGTGGCTCATACAGATATGACACTGCGGCATATTGTGTCACAATTTATCGTGGTATGTTTCAACCTACAGTAGATGTTACAGCTTGACCACATAGCCCTGGCGAATTCATGCCTCCCTCATGGAAGCCAGAATGATAACTACTTGTAAAAGCACTCATCAGACTGAATAAGATGTGTATTTCCAACTTTGATCAAACTAGTCACTTCATCAGATGCCTAGGGCTTAGTATATGCAGTGTTGAAATAGCTCTCAGATAACTTCCTGGGAAGTCCTAAACTTATTCACTTTGAAAACCTCGTCTCCTCATTGCAGGCAACCAACACCTGGCTGCAAAAGGCATCAAAAGATGTACCCTATGCCCAGACTCTGCAAGACAAACTAAGTGGACTGCAGGAACTGAACATTCAGAAAATTAACCTGCCTGTAATTACCATTCCAGAAGAATTTTTCCTGAAAAGGTAGGGAGAGAAATTAGGATAGTCACACAGGAAATGGAAAATAAATATTTATTCATATTTTTGTGTTATTTTATTTTACATCATTTTATAAATAGCATGGAATTGCTGTAAACATTAGCATAAAATTGGAATCATAACAATTTTAAGATCATTGAGATGAAATTATGTGGAGGAAATGATGCATGTCTTTAATACAGATTTGACTTTACAGCAGTCGCTCCTGCAGTATATTAATATATCCTGAAGTATTGTGTTTTATAGTAATGAGAACTGAAAAAAAACCACAGTGTTCAACAATCTTTACTCTAAGCCACAGAACTAGTGAAGCCAAGTTTCCCATCAGTTTGTGTCCTGCATTCCTACAGACCCTTTGTCTTTGGCCATAAACCTAATATCTCTACTTTTTCCTGTGCAGTCCTATTGGACAGTTCTTCTTCCCATTCCCCTACACATACTGGTTGAACTCCACCAGTATAGTACCCTGATCTCTTCCCATGTCTGACTCCATCTGTCACTTGCTCAAAGGCAACACATGCCATGGTTGTGCACATATGGACTGGATGCTTGCACTAGTTCAGGCCATCTCCTCCACTTAATAGAGAGTTTCACAGAACTTTCATCAATCTAATTGCCCCTGAGGCTTTTGCCCTTCTGTCACATTGGATAGAAATCATTCAATATGCTAAAAATTTCTAAGAAGTAGGGTTTGACAAACAAAAAGAGAGACTGGAAGGCAGTATGTCTCTTCTGTTTCTAGGAAATTAGACTGTAAGTCAGCCAGAGTGGATCTAGACTTTAAAATGCTCATGCACACGCCACAATTTGCTCTCATTACATTATGTTCCTAGCACATACTGTTCTTGCCATTCAGTGTTAATATCACATTGTTTCTCTGCCTCTGCATAAGAATACAAGGAACAGCATTGATTGGTAGTATCTTCAGAATACACCCACAGCTACTACTGTGATAAATAGAAACATGTCTGTATGGTTTTCCCATGAGCTAGGGAAATATTGATGACTGTAAATGTAAAGGACAACAGAAGTTAGTGTAAAATTGGATTACAAAACCAGATGGAAAACAGTCTTGTATTTTATCTCTTGGCACTGTTTTTCCGTGTACTATCTTTCACTGTGGTAAAATGAAACTGTATGTTAATGACATATATCTTTTGTTGCTTCCATTGTGTTCCTAAGCTACATATAAGAAGGAAAAACCTGGTTTTTCTCCTGGATTCTTATCAGCAGTGCACATTATAATAATAATAATAGGAATTTCTACTGCTCTGTGATGTTGCTTTTTTAACCACTTGGTGTAAAGGAACAAATTTCAAAAATGTTTCCTTAATTTTCATTTTAGAGTAGCTCTAAGTGTAAAAAAGAAGATTTTGTAATATAAAAGACCAGTTAGGCAAACAAGAAAAGTATCTTTGCCAGCTTATTGTTCATGCACAAATTAAGGCCGTTTCCTCCTGTTTTGCCTTTTTGTTATTACACTTTTTCCCCACAAGCTTTTCAGCTGATGATCCATTTTTTCCAGTCCTAACTCCTGGTCAAATGGTTAGATTTTTATTTGTTTTTTATTCAGAACAAATAAATGCTGAATATTTGGATGAAACTTTTGACATGGTTATCATTAGAAAGATAAATTCTTTGTAATTTATTTTCTTACAACTTCTAATACTAATAGGATGTTTTGTGCATTTCTGTAAGAATACATCACTTTTTTAAGGACATAATCACCTTTTTCTGGTACTCAGCATGCCACATTGCAGAAGTGTGGCAGTGTTTTTGGAGGATATTTTTGCCTATGTATCAGCTATTTCCATTCATATTCCTTCATTTTGAGGATCATTTTCATGCCAATATATCTCTTTATTAATGTTCATAAAGCCCATTTGGATTCTCAGAGCAGAAAATCAAATACAAGATTCATAACTTTTCTATGTTTAGCCCCTTGAATGACACTCTTCACCTGTGAGCTAAAGTTAGTTAAGCTCTGAACAAATCGTGAACCTTTGTATTCTAATGCAAGGTCTTACAGAAATAATGTGTTTCTGGGCTACTTGACCTATGATTCTCCCTGATTATGGAATAAAAGGAAAAAACATTGACAGAATTCACTGATATCAAAAGTGCTTTCAATAAATTCTGATAGATAAGTGCTTAAAAAATGTTGATAATAATACATGATCATTAGATTTCTGTCTAAACCTAAAGTGAGGACATTGATATAGGCATGTAAGTAAGCTCAGTACCATGGGAGTAGTAGGAATCATAGAAATTTCTGTATATGTTTTGTGGACTTAGAGTTTCTAATAGAATAACTTTTATTTTCTAGTGAAGGCCGGATCAGATACAACCTAAATAAAAACAGTTTTCTAATTAATATCCCGTTGCCATTTGGTGGAAGATCATCCCATGACATAAGGGTGCCACAGACTGTTAAAACACCTCCTCTGGTAATGGAGTCAATGGGAATAAGTGTGCCATCTCAGGAGTACAGAATTCCAACATTTACTGTTCCAGAATCCTATCCTCTTCGTGTGCCTCTACTTGGCACTTTAGAGGTCTCTGCTAATGTGTACAGCAACTACTACAACTGGACAGCAGCGTACACTTTGGCTAATAGCACCACAGAGAAAGCATCCAGCATAAGAACTACTTATACCACAAATGCTGATTCAGTTTTTGAGCTACTTTCCTACAGTGTGAAAGGTAAGAATGTGTGCTAATACTGCAACATTGGCAAAACTATTTTAATGTCTTTATTTTCCATGTGTCAGGTACAGCACATTCATTTTCCTGCCGCTTATTTAAAGAAAGGTGTTGTATAATCTCAAATAACTTTCTCTTTGTTTTTAAAGATATTATGTGAGTCTGTATATTCAGGCACTAAAGGTTAAGTCAGTTTAATTCAATAAAGACTTTTAAGGTCCATATTTTCCTAGATATTTCCTTCTGAAGAAAAAGTCCTTCAAAACTGAAGGCATGATTCTACAGTTGAGTATCTGACAAGTGTTTTCAAAATCAGGTCTACGGGTGTATGTGTAGGTATGCCCACAGTTTATTTCTCGCTCTGTTTTTATATATATATTTAAATATATAATGACTACATAGCAGTTATTCTGGACTCAGACTGGATAGGTCTTAAGATTGGTATTTTTAAATTAGTGCCTTTAAAATTGCGGCATGAGTTCTCAAATTACAAAAGGACGAGCTAACTTTAGTCTTTTCTAAACTCCCCACCATAAATGAAGCATGATAAAGAAGATATAAAAACCCAGCAATATTAGATATGGGTTATTCTTGAAAGCATATCTTCTTAATTTAAGTTTAAATAATGACATAACTTCCTGTAGTTTCACAGATTCATATTTAGTAATGTAGAGATTTAATTTATTCATACCTTAAGACTTTAGCTCGAAATATCCAAATAACAATTTTTACAGAAATATTCAAGATTAACCAAAACATTTTTACCTTTATAAGCAAAATGGTATAATAAAAGTAATTACAATTCAAGCAGTAATATAAAAGCTTAGTGATATCAGACAAAGCCTTAACAACAAAAACATATACATCACATCATTATCTTTTGTTTCCTTTTTCCTGCTTCAGGTTCTGGAGAAGCATCATATAATAGAAATGGATTCACCTGCACATATGAAAATCACCTGAAGCACAGACTCTTAACATCAGTTTTCAAGTTGGCCAGGACAAAGAGTTATGAACTTGGTCCAGTTGCAAACTACACCATGTCACTTAGGGCATCCAGTACTCTGGGTCCTCAGCTTTCATTTTCTGGTGATATTGTTTCTGAAAAGACAAATAATGTGAATATCAATAACATCAAGATGGAAGGGCAGCTGGAAGTGGCTTCTATCTTTGCAAGAGGCATTTACACTCTGTCAAGCTCATACAATGAAAAGAGACGGGTTTTAGAAGGAAAATCAAATGTGAAGTTGGATTCTTCTTACCTTCAGGCTACCAATCAGATATCTGGCAGATATAGTGATGATTTATTTTCCATTACTTCAGTTTCTGATGTACAAGGTGGACTATTAAAGAACACAGCTTCACTGAAATATGAAAACAGCCAGTTGAAAATGACATCTGAAACAAATGGGAGGTATCGACATATTGTAGGTGTCAATAAGCTTGAATTAATTTTGTCAAAGAAGATGGCAGCGCTTCGATCTGAGTACCAAGCCACTTACAAGCAAACCCAGTATTACGCCTTGCTTGCAGGTTCTCTCAATTCTCAGGATCTTGTTTTCAACACTGATATCTCTGTGACCGATCAAAGGAATCGAGCTGCACATAAATCATCACTCAGTGTAAATCAGTATGGTCTAGCCAGCAGCGCAACCACAAATGTGCAGTTTAGCCCACTGACAATGCAGAGCGAAATGAATGCCAAACTTGATACTGCTGGAGGCTCCATGTCCCTGTCTTCTTCTGGGCGCTATGGTAAAAACAATGCAAAATTCAATCTGGGTGGAAGGGTGAGCCTAACGGAAATAACGCTGGGAAGTGAATATCAGAGTACAGTTCTGGGTATAGACAGCAAACACGTTTTAAATTTCAGAGTTAATAGAGAAGGACTGAAGTTTTCAAATAATTTGCAAGGATCATTCAAAGAGATTAAATTGGAATACACAAACGACTTGAATATTCCTGGATTATCCTTAACATTTGCTACAAAGTTAGACAACAGCTTCAGCTTTGACAAGTTCCACAAGCATGTTTTTGACCTACAACTGCAGCCTACCTCACTTACAGCTAAACTGAGCAATAATATTAAATACACTAAAACAGAAGTTTCCAACAAAGCCGAATTGATTCTCAAGCCTCTGAAGCTGAACTTGGGTGGCAATGTCAGAGGAGCCTATGGAGCAGACGAAATAAGGCATACCTACACATTTACATATGCTGATCTAGCTGCAAACTTTAAAACAGATACAGTAGCAAATGTTCAAGGTGCAGCACTGAGTCACAGAGTAGATCTGAATGTGGCAGGACTTGCTTCCTCAGTTACTATGAACACAAACTGTGATTCCAAATCTCTCCGTTTCAGCAATGCTGTGCGTTCCACTGTGGCCCCCTTTGCTGTCACTGCTGACATACATACCAGTGGTAACGGGAAGCTGATTGCTATGGGTGAACATACAGGAGACCTTTACAGCAAATTCCTATTTAAAGCAGAACCTCTTGCTTTCACATTCTCCCATGATTACAGAGGATCTACCAGTCATAGCTTGAAGTCTAGAGGAAGGTACACTACCCTACTTGATAACAAAGTTCATATGCTTTTTACTCCATCAGAGCAGTCAAGTGCCTGGAAAATGAAAAGTCAGCTAAACAATAATGTATATTCACAAGATCTCAGTGCTTACAATGATGAAGAAAAGACCGGTGTTGAACTTAGTGGAAGAGCTTTAGCAGATCTCTCTGTAATGGATACATCAGTCGTGCTACCATTCACATCTGAAGAAGTTAATTTTATTGATGTATTGGGCCTCAGAGACAGTGTGTCAGAGCCCCAGGAATTCAGCATCTCTGGCTTTGTGAAGTATGACAAAAATGAAGATATGCATGTTATTAACCTACCATTCTTGGAACATTTGCCAGTTTACTTTGAACAAGTCAGAGGCACCATACTGTCCACACTACAGGCCATACAAACTTATCTGAAGAACATTAACATAGAACAACATATGAGAAAATACAAGGCAACTTTGGATAAACTCTCACAGCACATCAATGATTACATGGACAAATTAGATATGAAGGGCAGAGTTAGCAGCATGAAAAATAATTTGGTTGCTTTTACAAAGGAATACAAAATAACATCTGATGATATCCAAATTATGCTGGGAAAAGCCGTGGACAGTCTTCAAGGAATACTGTCTCAGCTGCACGACTATCTGATACAAATTGAGCAATACATCAAAGATCATTCTGAGCAGTTTGACATTAAAGCCCTTATTGCACAGTTTCTTGACCAAGTAGTTGAAACAATGACAGCTCTAGATAGCAAATATAACATAAGAATGACTGTAGTTGACATTATTCAAAAATTGCAATTTTTTTTTCACCAGTATTATCCTAGCAAAATTGGAAGCAGCACTTTGGCTTGGATTAAAAATGTAGATGATGAGTATAGGATTACAGCTAGGATAGAGGAAAACCTAGAACAACTCAAGATTCAGATTCAGAATATTGATGTCAGACACATTGCAGAAAACTTGAAACAGCAGATTAAAATGTTTGATGCTAAAGAAGTTTTAGAAAAATTGAAGCATTCATTACCAATTGAAAAAATAAATGAAGTTCTTGAACAAATCAAAGACTTTATTCTAAATTGGATGGACGAATATGAAGTGTCTGAGAAGATTAATGCTTTCCAAGGTCATATGCACAAACTGATTATAAAATATGAAATTGATAAGCAGGTATATTTTTTAATGGACAGAATGATAGAACTGCTTAACCAGTACAGAATAAAAGAAACTGTCCAGAAACTGACCATCTACTTGAAAAATATTGATATAAAGTCATGCTTTGATAAAGTTGTTGCTTTTATTGATGATGCTGTCAAGAAAGTGCAAACCTTTGATTATGAGATGATGATAAAGGAAGTCAACAAGTTCCTTGACATGATTATTAAAAAGCTCAAGTCTTTTGACTATAACCAGTTTGTTGATGACACAAATAACAAAATCCGAGAAGTGACACAGAAAATAAATGAAGAACTCAGAAATCTAGAACTTCCACAGAAAGCAGAAGCACTGAAACAGTATATGAAAGATTTTAGAGCTGTCATTTCCAAATACATGGAACAACTGAAGGACACCAAGCTTGCTGCAATAATTAACTGGTTCAAGGAGCTTATAAACTCAACAACATTTGCTAATCTGAAAGCTAAGTTAAATGAACACCTGGAAGACCTGCGAGAGAGGATTTCTGAAATGGATATTTCCCAGGAATTCCAGTGGTATCTTCAGAAGATAAGCCAATTCTACAATTCTGTTGTCCTATACATTTCTGAGCAGTGGAACAAAGTTTTCAAGAAAATCATTGCTTTGGCTGAAGAGTATGATCTAAAAAAATGGGTTGAAAATTTAAATCAGGTTGTTGAAACAGGATTTAAAGTCCCTGAAATCAGAACTGTTATAGTCACTATACCTGCCTTTGAGGTTAGTCTCCGAAGTCTTCGGGAAGCAACATTTCAAACACCAGAGTTCATTGTTCCACTGACTGATCTGCATATTCCCTCCTATGAGATAAATATTAATAGACTAAAGGACATGAAAATCCCAATGAAATTTACTACCCCAGAATTTACAGTTCTAAATACCTTTAAAGTTCCTTCCTATACAATTGACTTGAATGAGATTAAACTTCAAATTGTGGGAACAATAGACAAGATCATGTCTGGTGAATTTCAGCTGCCAGCCATTGATTTGTATTTTAAAGATCTGAAGATGAGAGATATACCTTTTTCCGACATTTCTTTCCCAGAAATCCAAATGCCTCAGTTTCAAATACCAGAATTATTGGTTCCAAAGCTAAATCTAAATGAGTTCCAGATTCCTAGCATGAAGATACCAGAGTTCCAGCTTCCACGAATCCCACATACTGTGACTGTCCCTACATTTGGGAAATTGTCTGGTGCTTTCAAATTCACCTCTCCATTCTTTATACTGTCTACGCAAGCTGAGGTTCATAATACTACAACATCTGAAAACAGTCCAGAATTTGTGACCTCCCTTTCAGCTCAAACAACATCCAAATTAGACTTCCTAGTTTTTAGTGTTATTGCAGATTCACGTCTCTCAGCCCCTGAGATGAAACAGCTGAACCTTAAAAATTCCATGAAGGTAAACCACAGGTTCCTTAAAGTTGACCACACCCATGAAGTGGTATTTTTAGGGACTTCGGTAGAAGGTGAAGCTGAAACTAGAGCAAACTTATATACAACAAAAAATTCAATAGAACTACAGAATAATTTAATGGTCAAGCTGCAAAGAAAAATTTGGATGCAGAGTGGAACAGCATATTCCCACAGACTGAATATTCCACAAACCGGTTTCTCTAGCCAGGCTGATCTGGTCAATAATATGACAACAGAGGTAGAAGCAGGACACATTTCATTTACTTCCACTGGCAAAGGAAACTGGAAATGGGCTTCTCCTAATTTCTCTGATGAAGGCACTCAGGATTCACATGCTACTTTCAGGGTTGAGGGCCCCATTATTACATTTTCTGCCAACAACAGAATAAATGATAAGTACCTGAAAGTCAACCAAGCCATGAGATATGAATGTGGTCTCCTAAATTATGCAAAACTTCAGATTCAGTCTGAAATTGAGTCACACCGTGTTGGACGTAGTGTTCTGAATGTAAAAGGCACAGGACAGCTTGGAGGAATGAAAGTAGAATTAACAGGCTCTCACAATGCTCGGCTCAATGGACGGATTACTGGAACTGTAAATAATGAGGTTTCCTTCTTGGCACAGCTTTTTGAGATTCGTCTATTAACAAACAATGATGGAAATGTGAAAATCAGCTTCCCGATGAAATTGACTGGCAAAATTGACTTCCTGAATAACTATGGTTTTGCACTCAGTTCCTCTGTTCAGCAGGTCAGCTGGCAAGCTACTGGCAGGTTCAATCAGTACAGATATTCCCATAATATGTCTGCTGGCAACAATCATGACAGAATTGAAGCTCATGTTGCAATGGATGGAGATGCCAACCTGGACTTCCTAAATATTCCTCTAACCATTCCTCAGCTTCAGGTTCCCTACACTGGAATCAAAACTCCTCAGCTCAAAGATTATTCACTGTGGGAACAGGTAGGTCTGAAGGATTTATTGAAGACAACAAGACAATCCTTTGATTTAAATTTGAATGCTCAGTATGAGAAAAACAAAGACATACATGTAATCCCACTTCCTTTAGCAACAGTGCATGAAGCACTTAATAAATACATCACTTTCTTCAACAAGCATTTTGAGAGAGGAAGAAACACCGCTTTAGATTTTCTCACAAAGTCATATAATGAAGCCAAAACAAAATTTGACAAATACAAAATACAGACATCACTGAACAAACTACCACGGACCTTCAAGATTCCAGGATACACCATTCCAATTTTGAATATTGAGGTTTCTCCTTTTACTGCTGAGATGCCAGCCTTCGGTTACATGCTACCAAAAGAAATAAGCACAACGGGATTCACAGTCCCATTTGTTGGCTTTTCAGTGCCATCTTACACACTAGTCTTGCCTTCTCTGGAGCTTCCAGTCCTTCATGTCCCACAGGACCTCCGTACTCTAAAGCTTCCTAAATTCAGAATCAACAACCCATCAAACCACATCTTAATTCCTGCCATGGGAAACATTACTTATGACTTCTCATTTAAATCCAGTGTGATCACTTTAACTGCAAATGCTGGGCTGTTCAATCAGTCAGATATTGCTGGGCAACTCAGCATCTCTTCCTCTTCTGTCATTGATGCACTGCAATTTAAGCTGGATGGTTCAACAAGTTTGACAAGAAAAAGGGGGTTGAAGCTAGCCACAGCATTGTCCCTGAGTAATAACAAATATCTAGGGGGAAATCATGACAGCACTATTAGTCTCACAAAAAGGAACATGGAAGCTTCAGTGGTAACAAATGCAGAAATCAGAACACCAGTTTTAAAAATGAATTTCAGCCAAGAACTTTCTGGAAACACTAAGTCTAAGCCCACTCTTTCCTCAGGGCTAAAATTGACATATGATTTTAATACTCCTAAATATGGCACCAGTGCTAAGGGAGGAATTGCTCACAAACTTGTGTTAGAGAGCCTTACGTCTTACATATCAGTGGAAACTTCTACAAATGGGGATATTGATGGAGTATTTTACACTGGAAATGCATTTTCTGGAAGTCTAGACCATGAGGCAAACACCTATCTGAATGCTAATGGAGCCCGGTCATCTCTCAAGCTTGAAGCCCACTCCAAAGTAGATGGATTCTGGAACAGTGAAATGAAAGAAATACTTGCAGTTGAAGCATCTGCCCGTCGTGTTTATGCAGTGTGGGAGCACAATGGGAAGAACTATGCACAATATACACCTCTTTTGACAACAACAGGAGCTCAGAGATGCAAAGCAACCTTAGAGCTGGCTCCTTGGATTATATCAGCAGATCTTCAGATTCAAGCCACTCAGCCAAATCCCTTCCTGGACACAGCCTCAGTTAATCAAGTTGTCATAGTGAAAATCAGTACTGCAAGCCAGAAAGTTGGCTGGAAGGGTGAAGGACAAATTCAGTCGTTATCTCTCAGTCATGATATGCAGTTATCAAATGAAAAATCAAAGGCAAAGTTTGATATTTCTGGATCTTTAGAAGGATACATGGACTTCCTCAAAAACATGAAGTGTCCCATTGCTGAGAAAAGCTTATGGGATATCTTGAAGTTGGACATCACTACCAGTGCTGACAGAAAACAGTACTTAAATGGTTCAGCATCCCTTGTCTATACAAAGAGTGATGATGGCTACTTTTTCCCCATACCTATGAATAAGCTGACTGATGGCTTCACTTTCAGAATTCCTGAGTTACACCTAAAGACTCCAAGCCCTATTCTCAGCACTCCAGAGTTCAGAGTTCCTTTCACCACTCTCCAGGTCCCAGCATATACCATTGACTTGCATAACATAAAAATTCCACAGACACTAAACACAATGCCATTTGATGTCAATCTACCCACACTGCCAAAACTAAGATTCCCCAAAGTGAATGTGGGAGCCAATTATATTACATTAGAAGAATATAAAATACCATATTTTGAGGTGACAATACCTGAATACCAAATAACTGTGTCTCAATTCACACTTCCAAAGACTATTTCTCTTGGCAGTTTCCATGTAGATCTGGATGAAGTAGCTAATAAGATTGCAGATTTTGATCTACCTACAATTACAATTCCTGAACAGAAAATTGAGATCCCCTCTCTCAAAATATCCTTGCCTGCTGGAATTTACATCCCATCATTTGGTGCCTTGACTGGATCTTTCAAAGTTGCTTCCCCTTTGTACAATGTCACCTGGAGAACAGACTTAACAAACAAAAAAGACTCTTTTGAACAGTCCATTGACTCTACCTGCAGCTCAACATTGCAGTTCCTGGAATATGACTTGAATGGTAAGACATTAAAATTCTATATGCCACAATTTAGGGGAAATACTGTGTAACTGTTTTTTTTTCAGATTTTTTTTCCGCCAGTATTTTACATATGAACATGTTGCCATCTATTTAGCATTGACAATAGATTATACTTCTTTTATCATCAGAAGTATTTTTTCATAAATTGTTATCAAAGTCTCAGTCAGTCACCCTGAAGGCTCATGACTAGACATGTATAACTATTGTCATACTGTGGAAAAAAATGGAAAAGATCTCTTTTCTGTGTAGCAGCTGCTTGCTTTAAATTGTGGACAACATAACATTCCCCCATTACTTCAGATAGTACATGTTAAGGAGAAGGCAGGCTGACTTTTTATCTATTTCAATTCAGACAAAGAAATGCCTATCTTTTTCCTTAGGAAGTAAGCATATTTGATTGAAAAAAATATTTCAACTCTGAAAACTCTAGAGTCCCATATAGCATAGAGTTCTAGGCTTTATCATAATACTAAATATACTAAATACTAAATAATATACTAAATACATAATACTAAATAATAAAAATATACATGAGAATAAAATTCTAAACTCTCAACAAATTAGAATCCCCATTTATGATCTGCATGAATGCATTATGTTATATCCATGTTGCTATAAATATAGAAAAAAAACTGAATTTTAAAATATTCTGGTTGAACAAATAATTTCATGGGTTTTTTTATTTGGGGCGCTATGGGCATTCAGTTTCTTGATGCATAAGTTTCCATACTACTGAAACGCCCATGAACTGTCTGTCTAACATACAACTGGATGTCTTAACGTACAACTGGATATGTATTTTGTATTGTTTGATGGTAAATTCTGGAAATACACACAACTGAAATCTCTTTCACAGTCGTTTCGAACTACAAATACGAAGAAGGCATGTTTGTTATGAAGACAACTGGCAGCTTTTCACATCGTGACATGAGCGCAAACTACAAGGAAGATCTTACTATTTCAGGAATTAGGTAAAGATTTGCTTTAATAATATAATTTATAATAGACAAAATTGCCAATGATGATTGTTGCTTTGAACTCTAATATGCCAGAGTGCTTTGCTGTAATTAATGAGAATGTATGTAGCTACCCTGTCATTGTCAGCTGTGCCTTTTACCCTCTCAAGATATCTGGAAAGTTGTTTCTTCTCAGCATTTCTAGAATATCTTTTCTCAGCTGACCCATTTCAGAAACGTGCTGAGATACAAACACAGTATTTTATAATCAGAGCAGTTCTGGATCTGACCATCAACCTTGTTTTGGTTTTTTTGCATTGGATCCCTCTGTCACCACAAGCCATTAAAGAGTATTTTTTATTCAAAAGTACCGGTACTAGGGATTACAGAGCTGGCCTTCTAGCTGCCTGTTTTGATCTGTGAGTGTTGTGTTGGTATATCCAAAGGACAGTGTCTGTGAAGGCAAGTACAAATGTAGATAAAAAATACTGCCCATAATTGTGTTGATGGAAAAAATTTCAGTCAGCTTGCAGAAGTCTGTAGAAAGCTGACAGTGGTACAGCTGCAGGTTATGTTTTACTGCCCCATTTTAATGAAAATTCTCAACATAGCTCAATATAGTTTTATCTAAAACATTAAAATTTGAGTGATGTGAAGTTTTGAATGTGTTAGGCTAAATCCTAAGAAATGTGGATAGTAAACCCCTACATTTTCTTATGATTACAAAGGCATTATTTACATACATACATATATATATATATATATATATATAAAAAAATAACAGGTGGTATTGGATTTAGACATACTCTATTGGCTTGTGCTTTGTACATTCCTTCATAGCTATGTATTCACTGTTGTTGTAGTGACATGGCCAACACTGCATCACTAGACATCATCAGCCCAGCTTTTACAGACATTCATTTGCGTTATGAAGAGACTGACAGTGGCTCATCTGGCTCAGTATCTTCACCTTCTGCTGGGACCTTGGGCTATCTCATTGAATTGGACACTGATGTTCCCATGGCGAAAGTTTACTACCGAACTCGGGTAAGTCTGATATGAGCAATTAAAAGG
This sequence comes from Falco peregrinus, assembly GCF_023634155.1. Taxonomy (NCBI): domain Eukaryota; kingdom Metazoa; phylum Chordata; class Aves; order Falconiformes; family Falconidae; genus Falco; species Falco peregrinus. The sequence continues at coordinate 56,722,021 of NC_073727.1, forward strand.
AAAAAGGTTGAGTGTGGTCAAAGGAAAAGTTCCCTTTTAAAGTTTGTGTGTATATATTTTGAGACATAAATTAACCACCCTTTGTCCAAAGAAAAAATAAATTCTCAGTAATTAAAGTTTTTGTTTCCTACACTGGACTTCCTAATACTAAAGAAGCATCTGCATGGATAGGCTGTTTCAGCTCCTCCACACAGTTAATTTTGCCTTCTCCTATGATCAAGAAAACACATCCACTGAAAGTGAAAAAAGTATAAAGCCATTTTTTCATAAGACACCCATCAGGTTTAATGTATACCCATCAGGCTACTTATAGTTACTACAGAAGTGGCCATTGTAGGAATCAGGCCACTGAAAGAGGTCAGACCATCTGTAGATTGTCTTTTTAATCCATTATATCATAATACTTTATAAGAATTAAAAACTTTATTATATTTGCTAACCAAACATGCTATTATTATTGGCATACTACAACAATTTCAAAGTTAAAATGTTATCTTCCAAAATTATATTAATTTAGGAATCACAAGCAACTCATAATTCACTATCTACTACTGAAAAGTGGAAAATTTATTTATGTAAATAGATTCTCATTCAAGGATCTTTACTCTGAGGAACTCTCTAAGTTGTCTCATTGAATTAAATTATTACAAAATGAAATCATTTAATCTTTTCATATGAAGAAAATGCTTTTTGAATTCACTTTAAATGATTCCAAGAATGAGCAGAAGGCTTATTTTCCCAAGTAGTTCACATGTCTTATGAGACATGGCAGGCATTTAATACGAAGGAAAGAAAAATATTATTTGCAGTCAAATTTAAAAAAAAAGACCACACTAAGTTATGTTCTGGTCTTGCTAATTTGAAGAGGCACAAAATAGATTGGTATAGTACAATTCCTTCCAAAACAACCTCTCAGGATGAGAACAAGCACAAGGTAGACAAAAAATATTAGTGTATTTGTCCTAATATATAATAAAATTAAAGATGCAAAATGAGAATGTTGAAATACACTCATAAACAATATAGAATTTGTTTTATATACAAGTTACCTTTTTCTTATCCTGTTCTATATTTTCAGTCTGCTCCTCAGAAGGACATTGACATATTAAAAATTGAAACATCCTTCAAGAAACCTGACATGATTCAAATTAAATTCAACTGGAAGGAGGATGCTGCCAAAGACTTGCTGTTGGGTCTAAAAGAAAAAGTACCTAAAATGACCAATGCAATCTATAGGTATGTTAATCAGTATCATAAGGAGCATATGGGACTGGAAATGAGTGCTGCCACCTTAAAGATGAAAAATATCATGCAGACTAATGCTGACAAAGCATACACGTTTGCTGTAAACCAAATAGATCAAATAGATGCTCAGTTTCGCACAGCTGCCAATGAGGCCTCTGGCAAATATCAGGTGATGAAAGTCAAAGCTAAACAGCTATATCAAAAAGCAGCAGATCAAGCTGAGCAGTTTGACTATCAAAGAATAAAATCAAAGCTTTTGGATGCTACAATTGACATAATAGAAGAGTATCACAAGAGGATAAAACACCAAATTGACTCAGCCATTGAATTCCTGAAGACCACAAAATTCCAGGTCCCTGGGCTGTCTGAAAAGTACACTGGTGAAGAAATATACCTCATGACTACAGAGAAGGCAGCAAAAATTACTGATTTATACCTTTCTAAACTTCAGGAGTACTTTGATGCCTTGATTGCAGCTATCAATGAACTGGAAGTCAGAGTTCCTGCTTCTGAAACAATTCTTAGAGGTCGTAATGTACTTGATCAAATTAAAGAAATGTTGAAACATTTGCAGGAAAAAATCAGGCAGACATTTGCTACTCTCCAGGAAGCTGACTTTGCAGGAAGGCTTAAGCAACTGAAACAAGTAGTGCAACAAGTTTTTCAGAAGGTAGAAGAAATGGTTAGAAACTTGCAATCCAAAAATTTCGAAGACCTCAAAGTCCAAACACAACAGCTGTACAAAGATGCAATAGCTTCAGACTATGCACAGAAACTGAGATCCTTGGCAGAAGATATTAAAAAATTCATTACTCAGTTTAAAGATTTTAGCCAGAAGACATTCAAGGACCTTTCAGAAAAGCTACGGCAGCTGCTCCTCTATGTAAAGGCACTGAGGGAGGAATATTTTGATCCAACTGCACTTGGATGGTCAGTGAAATACTATGAGGTGGAAGACAAGCTACTAGGATGGCTGAAGAATCTAATAGACACACTAGCGGACTGGCACAACAAGTATGTTGGAGATCTTGCTGACTCACTTACACACCTGACAGACCAAGTAAATGAACTGGTGGAAAACTACAGCCAGGAATATTATGACCTTATAACTGATATTGAAGGAAAAGGAAAACAGAAGATCATGGAGCTCTCTGCTGCTGCTCAGGAAAAAATCCAGTATTGGTCTGCAGCAGCTAAGAAGAAAATCAATGAACATAACAGGCAAGTCAAAGAAAAACTCCAGGAGATCTATGGGCAGCTTAGTCATTCCCAAGAAAAGTTAATCAGCGAGGCCAAAAAGTTAATTGATCTAACTATAGAAAAATACTCTGCATTCCTGCAATATATCTCAGAACTTCTTTATCGGTTTGAGCAAGTAACAGCTGAAAGCATAAAACCATATATAGCTGTTCGTCAAGGAGAGCTTAGAATAGATGTGCCCAAACCATCTGACTGGCAGTCCATTTACCAAAGGCCCCAAAAAACAGAGATGCCCTCAGAAAAAAAGTGGAACTAACACGTACACTGATTCAGCAAGGCATTGAGCAAGGCTCCAGGAAATCGGAAGAAATGCAAAGATTCATTGATGAACAACTTGCCACTGAACAACTGAGTCTTCAGCAGGTTATAGAAAATATACAGCAGCACATGAAGACCTAAATGGACATGCAGAAGAGAAGAAATAAGTTTGCACCACAGTGTATTTAAAAATAGCAGCAATCAACATGCTGGAGCTCCAGGAAGATACTGTTTGAATTTGTAAATGAAAACTGAATAATCTACACTAGGTTATTTTAATAAGCTTAATAAGCCAATAAATGAGTTCTTTAGTACATTTTTGTGTCATTCATTACAGCTACTTTTACTTGGACCTTAGGGCTTAATCCAACAATTGTCAAGGTCAATGGGAAGTCTTTGCTTTGATTTCACTGTATGTTGGATCAAGCCAATAAAGTGCAATACATACTGTAAATAGTCACAAAAGCTATGGAATACACAGAATAAACAGGTTTTAATATAAAGGTCACATTCATAAGCCAGTTGAAGAACGACTTGGAAAACACATCTATTTCCCAGCATAGAAATACCTTCATAGATAAGTTTGGGAGAAAAAGAAGAGGAAAAGAGCTTGTACAAAAACATGAAGAAAAAAATTAATGAATTCTGGAAATAACATCAAAGAGTGAAAAAGAACATAGAAATATAAACATATGTAGAAATCTGACTCCTGGAAAACCGCAGATAATAATATCAACGTTCTGTTAAGAAAAATAAATTTATGCATGTATCAGTTTTCAGAAGACTGTCAAGAATTTTAGATGGGTTTTCTTTCTACTGGCTAATTTATGATTCAGAAATACAGGGTTTTCTTACCTGTTTCCCCATGATATTTCTGGTTTCACATCAAATTGTCTAACTGCTACTTATCATGAGTAAACTGTCGAAGTTTCACTGACATCACTGTATATGATGGGAGTCAAAACATTTTCCCCTCAGTTTCCTAGGCCTTGTTTAAATGAATTCTCGATTTATAGATGAATTTAAATAATGTTGAAGAATTCACTCACAAGATAGAACTACTTTTGAGTGGAAAATATGTGGACCTGTTATGGTTTATTTTCAGCTGTTGGTATACCATATGGATAGTCCTTGGGAAAGGCATGCTCAGGCTGAAATAATGTTGCCTCTTTGAGAATAAACTCTTTAACAAACAACACTAGACATTTTGTGTACATGTCTGTTTTGATACAATCAGTTCATTCCGTCATATGGTTGTTGCTTGTTCACTAATGGAAAAAACGAGTCTGCTTTTATCCCTTGGTATGACCGGTTACGTACATACATGAAGCAATGGAGCACTGGCTTACAAACGGCCAAATAAGTTTTGTAGCAGTAGATACATATTTACAGCACAGAGCAGCACCACACAAAGATGCTAGCTCAGGTCCTGGCAACAGGAGAGCCTGGTGCCTGTGTTGAGTTTATGCAGCAATAACATTCCCACCTCCACAGCTGGTCCACACCAATCTAGCCAGATCTCAGAGTGAGCTGGGCTAAAGAACTTTGATATTGCTGTTGCCTGATAATGTTATTATCCAAGTGAGTCTGCCAGTAATTATTTTTATCAGATGAGCTACCTTAAGCCCAAAATCAGAATCTGACAAGCACGGTAGTATACATACACCTATCTAGCTGTCAGCCGAGTGGGCATGTCTTAGAAAGTAAGGTAAATCCATTTTCTCTTTAGAGCTTTCAGCTATCGCAAATATAGCAATAATTCTCAGATAACAAGTTGGAGTAGTTCTCTGTGAACTGTAAAACAAGGCATTTTCATTCTGAATAGAACTAAACTACGTATGTCACCCTGGTTGGGAGAACCAAAGATATAAAAATCCCTGTTTGTACATCCTACTGAGCATCCCAGTAAACAAAGGCGTTGGCTGCAGAGCCCTTTTACCTTCATTCACAAGGAAACTGAAGCCTATGGTTCATCTGATCTTTATTTGATGTTACATTGCACAACTCATTTCCCTGAATTTCACAAATGTTTAAGCACAACCAGATTTCTCAGACACTGTCTGATTCTTGTTTCCCTTCATCATGACAAACAGCCCTGTGAAACAAAGGACAATAGAAGAAATTATAAAAGTTATGGGAGAAGAGAGATTTAAAGTTCTGGTTTTGTTTGTTTTCCCCCTCATGGCTATTTATTTCTATCCATCTTCCATAGTTCTTGGGAGGGTTATAAATTCTAAAAAAGGATTTACGTATAAGGAATGGGTTAACTGAATAATAAATATGCCAAATAGCATAAATACTGGCAAGACTGCAAGAGTGAAGCTTCCCAAGAGCAAACAATAGTTTGCACACTAAACTGGTTAGAGGTTAGAGGAGATTTCCAAGTCTCATAGCAGCATTGCCGCCAATTGGATTAAAGCTCTCAATCCTGTAATCGATGTGACAGCCATCTTGCAGTCATCCCACAGTTGGTTTTGGGAGGGCCTGGAAGCAGAACATTGCTTTCAAAAATGAGGTCTTGCTGGAACTTAGCTGCTGTTAAATCCCCACACCAGAGAGGTCATCTCAAGCACCCTTCTGAAACTCTGGCAATGTTTTGACACAGGAAAGGGCTGTATATGTTTGCATGTCTGCCTAGCTACATCCCACAAGCATGTACAACCAGGTGTAACTTTAATTTCCATGACTTTTCCTGATGTTTGTTTGCTGGGTTTTTTTTCTTTCAGGTTCTAGCAAATTTTAGCCTTATTTTCCATGTGATATGTCACAGAAATGTAGACGAAACCACAATTATTCAGATTATTTTGCAAGTCACTTATGAAATGTTTGCAATATAATAATTTGAAATATTATTAGTTCCATTTTGGTCTCTTTTTCAGTCTAGTTTATATAATAAGAAATACTATATTTCATTAAACTAAATTTTGTGGGAGATAACAGGGAATCAGCAACTATCTGGGGCTCAGTGGTGCTGTTTCTTTTCTTTTTTCTTTTCCTATAGTCTTCATCATCTGAGTTCTCATAAATGCCAGAGGGGCTTTTCTTTATAATTTACAGCAAGTATCAGACATAGAGCAGAACTGGTTGTAAAAGTTTAATTAAGTGAAACATTTTAACAAGAAATTCAGAGAACAATATGCCCTGCTCTAACTAAGTGATTGTAGAAATAACATTGACAAGAAACGTGTGTGTTCCTAAATGAAAAACTTTTGCAGACACAGGACAGCAAAACCGTTCCAGAATTCTAGATTATGCAACTAACTAGAGCTGATCTTTTTATTAAGTGATTTCAAAATGCATGTATAATTTGCTGCCTATACAGAGATTCTACACATGCATCCACATCCACACACACCATACAGTACGTCATCCACCTCTGGCTCTAAATTATGCTATTGATACTTTTAGAGCAACTGTCATTATGGCCTACTGATACCTTACAAAGTTTATTTAGAAACATTTAGTTGTTCTCTAAGTGACACCAAATTTTGTACTACTCTTCTGCTGGCAGATTTATTGCTCATGTGGGAAACGAGGATTTCTTAAAGGCCATACGGACGTACAGAATTGCTTCTATTCCATTTCTACACAGCCAGATCCTGGCCCAAATGTAATTGATGGCAAAATGTCTATTGGCCTCAGCAGGAGTAGGCTTTGGCCAGTTAGGTGCATAACTTGAGAAGTACTTTGGGATCCAGTAGGACAAAGGCTATATTATTATCTATAAAAATCTACACAAAAATATCATTGAAAAACCACGCGGACAGGAAAATTAATCACTAATAAATTCAAGACAGGCCAGAATGAAGGTTGCCTGTGCAACACTAACCAGAGCCTCTTTATATACTTTTCTACCCAGTTTTACCTAGTATCACAGAGAAAGTCTGCCAGGGACAATTGTCCTGGGTTCTGGTCCCATGCCTTAAACATGGAAATAACCATATATCTCTCATCACCCTTTCCCTCATTTAATTAACCATCCAAGGGATTAAGGGAAACTGGGAACATGTAGAACAAAAGCATTATGTTGGAGGTTTGCAAGACACGACTGGGCAAAGTCTGGAGCAACCCAGTCTGAGCTGAAGGTTGCCCCTCCTTTGAGCCGGAGGTTGTACTAGAGATCTCCTTTCTTCCAACCTGAGTTACTGTGTGGTTCTCTGTGACTAACTGATATGGCTTTAGGTTACCATACTTAACATCATACTTACCTTTTGGTAAATACTTTATGAGCAATTTGCTTCATCATCATTCTAATATATCATTGTACAAAGACAAAGTTTTATGCTATCGCTGTGTGTAAATGCATTATTATTCTGATTGAAACCATGAGGTGTAGGGCCCAATACCAAACTCAGATCCAACCACTAGTCTGAATACTTTCTGTCACTAACCTACTACTGTTCTGGCAGCATCAAACACGACACATGCACACCAGTATATTTCCGATAAAAACTTTATAACAACCATTGAAGAGTACAATTAAAAGACTACCAGTTTTGAATGCTTTTGAACTGGTATGATGGTGACATATTTCAACAGCATGAAATTGAAATAATGTGGTCAAGGCAAACTACATCACTTCCATCCATCTTTTACCCCTGTTTCAAGCAACCTGATAACCAGTCATGGCTGAACAAAAGGGAAGTAGGTGTCAGGGCAAGTTTGCCAGGAGGCTTGAACTTCTATCTTTAGATTGATAGTAAGATATTATCACAGCTCTCCCAACCACGTTTCTGTTCCAACTGTCTTCTCTCCAGGAAATAGCTTCATCCTTAACAACACATAAAACATACAAAACCCCCCGCAAACTGCATTGTTCCCAGGGTATTACATGCCAGCTATCGGATGATATTCTTTTGTGAAATAACACGAGTTCCTTTGACCCTCAGTGCCTGTGATAATTTGTATCCATCTGGACCATCTTCTGCAGAAATCTTCCTTAATTTCTCTTTAGTATTTCTAGGTTCCAGGCCCACCAGAATTTCTGAGTCCAGGGGATTTCAAACCTCTTTAACCTGTTGTGTTGGAAACCTTTTCTTTCACCTACTTTTGCACAAGAAGCAACACCTCACTGCTTCTCTTACTGATGAGGATGTCTCTGCAGTGGGGATGGACCAAGGCCTACCCTTGCCTTTACCTTCCTTAAAGTATTTTTCTCTGTGAGCTTGCTGTGTGTTTGGATATGTAATTATGTTCACAACCATCCAGTCAGTCCTATATGCTGCATAGGTGCCTATGTGAGCATAAGTTTGCAAAATCAAGTGGGTAGTATAGGTAACAATGTAGGATAGATTCTTCATGGCTAATGCTGTCATTCCCCACAACCTTATCTTGTACTCTTTATCTGGTCCATACTCACTTCGCAAGCATCCTAAATTCCCCTGAAGCATTCCAGTTATTGAAATCTCCTCAGCCAGTTCTGCATCTATTCTGTGTTATTCATGACAACTTGGGCAGAAGTACCCCTCTGCTTTACCAAACAACAGATGTTTTCCCAGCGCATGAGAACTGATGACAAAAGCATGATTCTTACCATTCATATTCTAAAACGTGATTTTGGTAGCTGTTGGAATAAACAGCAACATTAGATCTCCTCAGAATGGCTGAGGAAGCATCATCTGTTAGTCTGGGCATTGGCAGAGTGATAAGATCAAGCACATTGAGCGGCAGTATCACCACCAGCTTACAGAAGTAAAAAAGGTTATACCAGATGCTTACACCACGCTTCTGTTGTGAGGAATTTGCCAGGTGTTTGCTGTAAGCAGAGACCCACCACAAGTTATAACCTCATCTTGATTTCCCAGCAAATGATTTCAAAAGGACATGTTAGAAACAATATTGAATTTATGGATAAATCTACACTGCCTTTGGGACTGAAGGAACAAGTTCTGGTCTCTGAACAAGTGATATGAACTAGCTCAAACATTATATAGCCTGTAGGAAACAGGACTTGGAACAACTCTCTATTCAGTGTCCAAGTTTCCTCAAAGAGGCAGCCAAAAGCCATATACAGCATAGATGTCTGGGGGACGTGAGACTTGAAGACCTGAAGAAGCGAGGAGTGAACCAAATGGACAGCAGAGAGAGCGTACAGAATCAAAATGCTCACTACACTTACCCTACAAATGGCATGGTTAGATACTTAAAGGAAGTCACTGGGGTGAACAAAGAGCATCTTAATCAAGGAGATGCATGAGGAAAAGTAACAGACCTGTAGCTCTCTGAGTGCTGCCTGCCACTTCTATAATTACGTTGTGGAAGTTATACTGAAAGAGGCTGGGGACTCCTGGGTTTCCGGGCAAACTGGTTATTCTTACAGAGGTAATACTCTGCTCTGCTCTTTGGCTTTGGCTAAGGATGGAAAGCAAATAGCTTCCATAACATACTTTTCTTTCCCCACACATTTCCCCTGCTAGCACTGCCTCTGCCACAGTTCAGATGTATTCCAATATTGTTGCCGAGCAGAGGAAAAAAGTGAAGGTACACCTACTCGTTATTTTGCAGTAGTACATTTTCTGATAGTTACTATGATTACAGGACATTGTTTCTGAAAAGCTTGATAGTGTTTTCATTCAGAACTGGTTTCTGTAGAAAATGTTTTATGGATGCCCTGAAAGCACTGGTAATTATAGCTCTATCAGTAGGTTTCATGTATTAAAGGCTTTTGAGTTGGAACCCCCCAAAATCACTCCACCTACTAATATACTGTTTTGTCACCAGTCTCTTAAACATCCCCACACAGTACCCACCACTGACTCTGAAATGCCATTTGCTTCTTTCCCTTCTAAAGCCTGTAATATTCTTAAGTTTTAAATCAGGGTCTAACCTGAGAGGCAGTTAAGATCCCAAGCCAGTAGCAAGATGCTACTAGACTCCTATGCTAAGGCAATTGGATCAAGCTTCTGCATTTAGCCAGAAAACTCCCATTTCCCAGGTACATGCTCGCTCCCTCACACTTCACACTCCCCTTGAGTCTGCATCACATTATGCTGCAAAAATGGAAGAAAACTGGAGAGATGGTATCACTGTCTCTGAAGTTCAGCATAGGTGTTCATTTATTTCAAGATTACTACCTTTGAATAGTCTCAGAGAGACAATAATTAAAAAAAGGTCTCACAAACACCTAATACCTTTGTGTTGTTTGACATGACAGACAGACATTTCACATTGTTAGCAGGCTGTCTCTCCATAGTGTTCTTTCCTGGTTGTTACTATATTTGTTTCTTTAATAAGCCTTTGGTTTTCTCTATGGCAATGACTGGCTTACAACAACTTACAATACAGAAAGTTATGCAAAAGCATTTCATTTTAAAGTTGCTGAACAGAAAACCAGCCAAATCTAAAGGAACACACATCCCTCACACATAGCCCATATACATAAAGTTATGAAGTCAAATGCATTACAGCAGTACAAACCCCACCTCATCTCTCTCTCAGACACATCTGTCTATATGTGCACGCATGCATGCAAACACGCACACACACGCGTACAATGTACCTTACTGTCAAGTTAAAAGCCTAAAGTTAATCCTTAATCCTTAGGTCATCCCCTTCATTTCAGCACATCGAACCCGCCAAGTCTTCCCAGCATGCCTGTCAGCAGTTAGCTGACATAACTCTTCCCACTCAGGTCCCATTAATTCAGCAGCTTCACCAATGGTGTTCCACCAACTTTGTCATCTAAAGCTTCAATTTTTGTTTAAACACAAAATCAGAAAGTTATTTTTTTAAAATGTTGCAGTGAGGCTGTTGGACTTAATTTTGTTCTCCTTTTAGCTGAAATGTGCTGATGAATTTGATGTACAATTTTGGAAGTTATATGATCTTATTCAACATTGGCCAGTTCCTCCTCCAAAAGAATGGAACTGAAATTTCCCAGTCCTTTTAGAAACACACTTTTGTTTTTAAAAAGTTTGTTGGTATTTTGCTAGCAAAGTAATGACATGGTGAGTTCTTTGTGACCATTTGTATGTCTGTGTCACATGGACTTCTGTGTCTTCTGTCTTAAGGTTTACACTGAAAGTCACTATCTTTCTGGGTTTTGCAAATCTTCTTAATATATATCCCATGTCTGATTACCCTTACAACATATTACCCATTACAGAGACAGGATCTAGTTTTAATAGCTCATGCTCTGGATTGGGGTTCAGTTCCCAGGCCAGTTTTGGATCCACTGCATAATCCAGTCACCTCATTTTCTCATGTATCAGTTTCCTAGCAGTGAAATGGGAATTACACTTCCCTACTTTTGAATGGAGTTGTCAAAAGGAATTCATGATCTGGAGATTAACTCTAATGGTGCTGAAGACCATGAAGCAGATAGACACACTGTAATGGCAACAAGAAATCAAGATACATGTATTGACTTCTCTCTCCCATCATCATGTTTATTGTTTTAGAAACTTGGAGTTGATTTCATGTGCTAAATCACTCAGAAACACTCTAGTCCACCCCAAAACCATCATACATACCAGGCATCAAACATATAACACTCTCATACAGATAAATGATCCGAGGAATGGACCCAACGGCTGCTAGCAGTTAATTTATATCGTGGTTTTGCCATAAACTTTTAACTTTGGAAATAATCTGCCACCCGTTTCAATTTTTGGCTGCCACATAATGCACCTTTGTGAAGTCACTTTTCTGTCTAATAGAGATGTTTCTTTTCACGGGTGAACGTTTGTTTAAAAATAACAAATAGTTATCTCATTTACTGTTCACAAAAAGCATGCCACTTAACCATATGTAACCAAGCCCCATTTCATCTGGTTTAATGTTTAGCAAGGCATGCAAACTGGTCGATATTACAGGGAGAAGATGATTTATTTAATAAAATTACATTACTTCTTTTTTCCATTAAAAAAAACCAATAATTGCAACAAAGAAGTGTTTAAAGTAGAAAAGCATAGCCTGCAAAGATTGATACCGAAAAGTCAGCACATATTGGAAAGTCTGATGCTAAGCTCAGCTGCTTCCTCACCCCGTCTCCACTTCTGCTTTGTATCTGGTGTGCAGCCAGTCTCTCCTTCTGAAGTCAAGTACTCCCATAGTGATTAGTGATATCCACCATAATGTAGTTAGCAGATAGCCCATTTGTTCCGCTGTGGAGAAGGCTGCAACAGAACTTTTTTAAGCACACTTTTCTCCATTGGGGAGGATAAAGTTTAGGATATATGTAGATAGTTAATGTAAATGTGTACTTTTTATCTACCTGTCTGTATTCTCCTTGTGGACAAGGAATTGAACAGGAGTCAGCAGTATGGTCTTCTGCCCAAGGAGGCCAACTGCATACTGGGCAATTGTAGCTAGCAGATCAGGGAAGAGACCCTTCTGCTCTACCTGGCATTTGTGAGACCACATCTGGATTACTGTGTCTGCTTTGGGGATCCCCAGTGAAAGAGAGCCATGGACATACCAGAGCAAGTTCAGCCGTGGCCAGCAACCTAGTCAGGGGTCTGGAGCACACAGTGTGTGAACAAGAGGAAAATAGATGAGGTTTTTCAGTCTTAAGAGGAAAAGGCTGTCTTGCATGACCTTTGCATGGTTGTAGAGAAGACAGAATCAAGCTCTTCTCAGAGAAAAAAGACAAAGAGCAATAGCTAAAACCATACTAAGGGGAAAAAATGTCACCCTGTGAGTGATCAAACACCAGCACTGATCCCAGAGAGGTTGTGGAATCTCCTTCCTTGGAGATGTTCAGAACTCAGAAGAGCACAGTCCCAAGCAACTTTATCTGACTTCAAAGTTCAATATAACTTCAGAGTTAGCCCTACTTTGTGTGAGCTGATGGATCAAATCTCCAGAGACACCTTCCACTCTGAATTACTCGATTTCATGGTAAGACCTAAACCCTGTAAGCACCCAAAAAAGGTGAAATCCTGTGGGTTCACACCTATTTGATGGCAGAGATCCCTCAAAGAAAAGCTTGGTCATGAATGCCCCAGTGACAGGAAAATGTTCCAGTGGAACTCACAATCAACAATCCAACATAAATGTGTGTTAAACCTGGCTTCAGCACTTCTTGTGCTCCCAAAACTATTTAGTGTAATGTAAGTGGAGGAAGTTCATATTTCCCACTCACATTGGAAGTCACAGAAAATTGCTCTAGATGACATTTTATGGTCATAGACTCCCTGCTTTGCTGCTGTTGTTTATCTTTAACACATGTAGAAACAGTTTTGGGGAAAACACAGGCCAATAAATATGATCTTTTGTTTTGATGTAATGCATTCCTCTTACTCATTAGATGCCTTTTTGAGATTAATCTAAGAATGTTGCTCTTGCAGTCAACCAGATAAGGCTTCTCTTTTCTTTTGGAGAAGGGAGGGGTGGGATGTCTACAATTCTTTTGTCTAGAGCAACACTAATACTTCATGCAATTGGGCCTTTGTTCTTAAAATAAACACATAAACTTGGCTTAAAATAAGAAGTAGTAGAATTTGTTTGTTATTAGAACACACTTATGACTAGCAGAACTATCAACAGCAGCTGTCCTTTTGTACTGTGTGAGATGACCACACTTCCCCCACATATTTTTGAGGACAAGAATGGCATGTGCTATGACGCTAAGGATGTCAGAAATGTTGAGGATGCCTTTCAAATTACATTTACTGCTCTGTGTTTCTCCAACTGTTCAAGAAGCACTATAAGAAAGCAAGGAGATTCTGAACAAGGCAAGCAGCCTACGCCAAATTGATTTTATCTCTGAGCTTGTCTTCTAATATACTTGTAATATTTCAATAACCTTCTAATAGCAGGTTGTGAAGCATAGTTAGGGACAGTGCCCTCTGAGGAAAAAAAGCACACAAAACAGACCCTTCATGCATACACGCACATCTTTCTAGGAGTTCTGTAGTACTACAATATATACACCAACTGCAACATGCACACCAGAGTTTGGGAACCTTTTTCAGAGGCCTGTAATTGCCTCAATCCCCTGTATTCAAAGTTGTTTATGGCCTTTTCATGTCCCTTTAGATATTGCCCTAGAAATGTCTGGTAGAAAGCCATGGGGGATTTCTCTGTATTCTACCCTTTGTTTAACCCACTGATCTGGCTGCTGAAAGGCACAGTGTGTGACTGTCAGACTATGCCCCTGTTTGCTAAATACTTTCACAAAGTCAGAATCACAGAATAGTTGAGGTTGGAAGGGCCCTCTGGAGGTCATTTTGTCCAACGCCCCTGCTCAAGTAGGACCACTGAGAGCCAGTGGCCCAGCACCATCCCCATATGGCTTTCAAACATCTCCAAGGAGGGATGCTCCACAACTTCCCTGGGCAACCTGTGCCAGTACTCAAGTCATCCCCACAACACAAAAGTGATGCTCAGAGGGAACCACGTGTGTTTCAGTCATGCCCATTGCCACTGGTACTGTCAGCTAAAGAGGATGCAACACTTGCAGTGAACCAAGGAGACAGAAGCTAACTCATGTATTTGATTCCAGTGCCCAACAGAAGTGTATAGCATAAGACAGTCCCTGGCAAAATCTCTGGTTCAGGGAGAGAAAGATGTGAATCTGTTCACACTGAATCATCCTCAGTGCTATCAGTAACTCATGGGTGCAGGGTCTGGCGGAGGATGTGTCTTTAGTTCCAAAGGTATGAAATATTACCTTCAGTCAACTTCACAAGCATTTTTCTTCCAGAATTTAACCTTCAAACCCACAAATCTCAATAGCAAGCAACAGCACAAGTCCTTAAAATCAGGCAGTGGGTAGGACCTTCTGCTTTAAATTCTCTTTTAACCTATGCTGAGCTGCTGTTCTTTAAATTGCTGCTACAGCTGCTTAGTTTCCCTCCCCAGCATTATCAGTTGATTATTGGTATTATTTCATTGTTTCTTCTTGCCTGAGTGGTAGAAAATAATAGCCGTGTCACAGTGATGCACCAGCTTTAGTGATGTCCTGGCCATGTCAGAGCAGACAGACACCAGCTCCTGGCACCACCCTGGTGATGCAGCAGCCACGTCAAATCAGGCAGAACATTAGTGGCGGCCATGTCAGTGGAGGGTTGGTGACACAGCCAGGTCTGGTGGATATAAAAAGGGCTGAGCCAGTTCAGGCTGGCAGACAAATTGGCAGGCTGGCTGGGTGGGCAAGGGCAGAAAGGGTAGGGCAGGGCAGAGCTAGATGGCTGTTTCACCTTTGTTGCTTTTCCTATGCATTGCAGCTGGACACACAAAGAAGGATGCAACCAGACCACAGTACACTCCTGTCCTCTCACTCTGGAGAGCTGTCAAAGCTTTACAGGACAGATAAGCACCCACCTGTACCCCACCACAGCCTTGCAGGGAGCTGGAAGCTCTCCAGAACTATGGACAGAGGGAGCTTGCCACCCTTTTACCCTGGGTAGCCAAGGGCTGGCTGGGCCCCATATGATCTCCAAGCACCCTCCCTGATGATGAAATAGCCTCATCAGAGCAGGCAGGACACTGGGGATGGCCCATGTCAAAGTGGGGTGAGTGGTATGGGTGGCCCAGGAGGGGTGTCTTCTGTCTATCAGGGAGATGTGGGACAGACAGCCTTGGCATAAGGCTGGAAGACAACAAGGTGAGGGGTCTCCATGGAGATGGAGGATGGCTGTTCCAGTTGCTGGTTCTCCTGTCTTTGACAGCCGCAGCCCTGGCTCTGTAAATGAGGAGACAACAACTTCTGCCACTTATCCAGAGTGCTGCATCTTTTTAGAAGGAAAATGATCTAAGATATGAGGAAACACACATAGTCCCAGTCAGTACCACATCATAGTCCTACCAGCAGCTGTAGGATCCTCACAGCCATGGACAAGGGACCATTACACTACCTACTATCTCTGTACCCCACCATAGTCCTATAGGCAGCTGGAAGCTCTATTCACAATACATCTACCTGGCAAAACTGATCAGATATTAAATTGTTTAAAGCTAATTTGTCTCTAAAAGCAAGTGTGATTGCAGTTGGGGAAAATATCATTGCTATATATACCTTAGGGTGCAAAACTCTTGTACAGTATCAGTCACAAAAGCACAGATACAGGGAAAACAGCACAGCCCATGGAAGCCAAATAGTAGCTTTAAGGAAGGAGTATTATGCAAAAGGTCACTCATGATTAAGGGCATCCTGTGCTGAAGAGTGAGACAGTGATGGCTCCAGCGAGACCTTTGGCCTTAACTAAGGCTTTCTAAATACACGGATACAAGAGGAGGAGGATGAATCTTCTTAAAATGTTTTTTCCCCCATATCCGGTACATGCACAGATCTCACATCGTGGCTTGACCTTCACTGGTCCAAAACACTTGAAGTACATTACTTTTGGCAGCTCTACAGTGAGGTCAGCAACCTCCAGCAAGAGCCAGCAACAAAGAGCTCAGGTGCAATAACATCTTAAATCACCACAGCTGCTTGTTTGGCATATCAAGTCACAGGTCCAAGTGGACAAGTATAAAAACCTACAGGTTACATCTATATTAGTAAACTAAAAAGCATCAGGGCCATCAAGCCATCTGGAACAATCTGATCACATCCATAATACTAAACTCTCTTAACCTCTAGAACAGGACAGCCGCCTGCATGTTCCCTATTGGCAATGGTCCCTGGCCCATACTAATTCACAAACCATACCTAAGAATTGTTTGGGAGATTATTATTTGATCTGGGCCAAAACCACACTAAGGACTGTTCTAACAATTGTATAGCATGGAGAAGTTCCAGTAGCTGTGCCCATGCCTTGACACTGTTTAATTTACCAGAATACATGTACCCATAGTTTTCCACGTGTCACTAATCCATCTGCTGTCCCTATGTATTTTTGGTCTCTGAATTTAGATATTTAAAACATATGCAGCCTGACAGTACCTCTTTACTCTACACACTCATAATTGATGTGTTGGCATGCTGCGCCCAAACTTTCCTCCATAAATATACATTTTTGATGACTGCAAATGAATACATCTCTACTTGGAATAAAAACTCCCATGTTTGGTCAAGCCAAGCATACTTTCAGAACTGGAGCAGTCTGGAATGCACATCTGGAATGTGCGATAGCGTTAAGGGATCCTGAATATCAGAACAGCAACAAGTTGGGCTTCTGAAGCACAGCAGTTACTGTGCTTGGTGCAAAGGCTTTGATGTTCTCTGGTTGACAGGCCTCTACAGTCGCTGCTGTGATGTGAAGTGTCTTGGTGCTTTTTAATGTGTTGAGTTCTGTTAGAATTCTGCAAGGTCTCAGGTTCTGGTCCTACAAACATATGCCAAAAATAGACTTCTTTTACAACTCTCCTGGAAATGTGAGGTCTTTTCTGCACCCATCCTAAATGCAAAATCATTCTTAGAAACCTCTGAAAATGTACACCGGAGCAGGCTGCATATGCACAAACCTACTCAAACACCAGTGGGACACTTCGGTCTCCTACCATAGCTGTTTAAAAGCACACAAGCTTGTAAAGACTGCAGTGCCTCCTGTAACTGCAGCTTTTGCCCAGGCTAAACAAGGCAACAGGTCTGCACACCCTCTGCATCCCCAGCATGTTTCTCATGCTCCCTGCCTCAGCCTGGAGAGCAGGGAGAGTTTGCCTTACAGGCCAGGGAGGCTCCCAAGCACAGATAATGAGATTATCAAAATTCCTCCTTCCCGTCTCAACACCGGAAGTACTGAAGGAGGGTATACTATCAGGATTAAGCCTTTTCAGGACTCAAGGGGTGCGTGTGTGTGCATGTGTGTCTTGGTGGCCCTGAAAGTCATATATGACCATGAAAAAAGATTATTCACCCTCAGACCCTTAAAGTTTTCCAGATGATCAAAATAACATAGAAGTATTTTGCCCAAAGATTTTTGTGTTTACTAACAAAACCACCACTGGGTTTGAAGCTTCTTTTCACTGCCTCTACCTTTCCTGTGAAGAACACAAGGGGTTATAACTTAGGGGCAGTAAATGCAGAAACCCAAGAATCTGCAAAACAAGCCCAAAACATAACTTTTCCCCTTTAAGTTATTGGCTTCTTCTTTACTTTAACCTGCTTTCCTTCCAAATACAACATGTTTTTTTGGAACATTAACATCCAACGTGCTTTGTTATCATTTAGTTAGCTCATTCTTATTAAAGATCCCTAAGCAGATCTCAGTTCTTTATATATGAAAAAAAATCATCATCTATAGAAAAGCTGTGAGTCACAGATCGTTCCCCATCTCCCTGCAAGAAAGTGTCAGGAGCAGGAAGATTCTACCATTTTAAAAGTTTTTCCCAGTTCATTTGACAGTGATTATTTTTAATATGGCACCAATAAATCCATTCAGATTTGGAGCAATGTTCACATGAATAGACAAGAAAAATTTCAAAAATAACTTTTCTCCTGTAGATGTTCCAATAAACAGGGTCATGTTATGCTCAATAGTAATTATGAGATGACCCTATAAATTATTGTCCAGTGATTCATGTTATTCTATAGACTTTGGGTCATACACATCATTTCAAGCTGAAAGTGCTGCAAGGGATATATTAGGCTCTGGAGGAAACAGAGAAAGAATATAGTGTACACTTCATATTGGTATCATGGGAGACCTGGCTATGAGAAAGCACTTTCCAGCAAAATATACTGAAATTGCTGCAATGAACCTGAGCTGAAGTAGTAACTGGAGTGCATGTTTCCCTACTCACTTGAGAGAGGGAGGTTCTCAGCTTGTCAGCAGAAGCAATGACTAGACTTAAATGCCCATAAGTTCCTTGTCTGCTCAGTGCTAGAGAGAAGATTAAGTGTAATAACATTAACGTGGTTTTGCCTCACAACATGATTTATGATGGTGTGACACTGTACAATAAGAATCAATGTACTCCATTCTCTCATGAAATTTTCTTCAGTTTACCTGAAAACACTTTCTGTAGGAGGCAAATAGAACTTAATTTTAGAGGTGGGAAATAGGCATGAGCAACTAAAAGTTAATTATGTGTCCGACGACCATTTAGAAGCCCAGAAACCCAACTGGGACTATGTGGGTCAAGGCACACACTATGTCCTTTTGATTTCCTGAGACATTTTTGCTATACCAAAACTGTATCTCTTAGAGAAACCAGTGCATACCCATCAGCTCCTGAGGAAACCGGACAACCTCTGTCTGCTCAGTTGACTCTTAAAAAAACAAGTGTACCTCTCAATCAAAGCTGGCAGAAAAAGAAAGGAAACCCTTCACTAAAATGGAAAATCTAGTTTGCCTGTCTTCATTTGTTTGATTGTGGAGTTTGCTGATCCTATGATCTGCCTTTGCTTTTCATTAATAGTAAAGAGAAATGTGTTGTTCCAAGAAAATACGTTTCTGTTACCAAAGATGAACAGGTATCTCCACAGCTGACTCTCCACAAACACTGAGCACAACCAACCCTCCCTTGGCCTCCCAAACTCACAACATTGAAAACGAGCCTTTTTTCCATGTCAGTCCCATCTGGCTGGTCCCATCTGAGGGCTGTCCAGACACTGCTGGGAGGAACTGGCTGCAAATCAGGTCAACAGCTCTGGCAGGATCCTTTCACCCCAGCTGGTATCTTCTTGGCTATCTCACACATTATATCACATCATCAATGTGCTGGTGTCCAATATATGGCAGGGAAAGAGCTGCAACAGCATCTTCTTCTCAGGGCTTTCCCAGACACTGCCAGAGGCTTATACAGCAGGAAGGTGCATGTGCTTTATAGTTCATATGTATGAAGGATTATACATCTCATTTAGGTTGGTTTAAGGGCACGAACTCAGATCAGCTTTACTGCACAGATGTCCACATTGCTCACCGTGTGATGATGGAGGAATGGAAACATAATCTCCAAGTACTTTCAGAGGAGTCAGCCAGCCACCACAACAAGATGCTTGGGCACCAGTGACCTGCAACATAAAAGCACTTCTGCAGTGTCTGGAGGGCTGTACTTTTCCTTCTAGTTCCTTCAACAGCATTTTCTAGCAACCCATCTATCATGCTATCTGAGATTTCTTTCCTGTGCTCATCTCCACTTATTATGCAGCAAGCAATAAACTGATGACTCTTGCCTGCCTACTGGCAGAGCCCTCAGCAGTCTGCAGGATGCATCATGGTTAGTGGTTGCCTTCCAGAAACAAGCTGCTATGCTACTGTAATATTATTGCTTATATCCCAGTGTTACAGTTTCTGGAACACAAGGTGAGGAGAAACATGAAGTAATAACTTAATCAGAAAGAATGTGATTTGCTGCAATTCAGCAGCTGGGAGAAGTCTCACCATTGCCAGCCCTTGTTATTCAACTCACCAGATGTCCGCTGGAGATAGAACACAGCGGAGAGGAAGCAGCCTGGGAGGTTCCTGGAGTGGTGGAAGATGGCAGCTCCCTGACCCAGCTGGTGAGGGAGCCAGCTAGGGAAGGTGCCCGCTGAGCCTGCTGTTTGCCAGCAGGGACGGGCGGGTGGGTGATGTGGTGGCTGGAGGCCGTCCTGGGCACAGCCGTCATGAAATCAAAAAGGTTTTGAGGCTCAGAGCAGTGAGGAGGGGGCTCAGCAGAACGGCTGCCTTGGGCTTCCAGGGGGCCGACGCTGGCCTGTTCAGGGGCCTGGCTGACAGAGCCCCTGGGGAGGCAGCCCTGGAGGGCCCAGGGCTCCAGGCAGGCCGGGCATTCCTCAGGAAGGAATTCTGAACGGCATGGGAGCAGCCCGTCACCATGGGCCAGCAGCAGGGGAGGAGGCCGGCCTGGCTGAGCAGGGAGCTTGGGCTGGAACTCGGGGAAAAGGAGAGTTTCCACCGCTGGGAGAAGGGGCAGGCAGCTCTGGGGGGCCACAAGGGTGTCCTAAGGTTGTGCAGGGAGAAAATTTGAAGGGCCAAGGGCCAACTAGAACTTACTCTAGCTATCACCATCAAAGACAATAAAAATTGTTCTTATAAATATATTAACAACGAATGGAGGGCTATATCCTTTACTGAATGTGGGGAGGAACAATAGTGACAAAGGCTGAGGAGCTTAATGACTTCTTTGCCTCCGTCTTTAATAGTAAGACCTGTCATCCTTGGGGTAGCCAGCCCCTGGAGCTGGAAGACAGGGACGATGAGCAGAATGAAGCCCCCATAATACAAGTGGGGTGGCCAGTGTTCCTCAGGGCTCAGTGTTGGTGCCAGTTGTGTTTAATGTCTTTCTCAATGATCTGAATGTGGGCATTGAGAGCACCCTCACTAAGTTTGCAGATGACATCAAGCTGGGGGGGGGGGGGGGGAGTGGAGAGTAGTCTTGATCTGCTTGAGGGTAGGAAGGCTCTGCAGTGGGACCTGGAAAGGCTGGACCCATGGGCCAAGGCCAGCTGTATGACATTCAACAGGGCTCAGTACCAGATCCTGCAGTTGGGTCACAACAACCCAACACAACACTACAGGCTGGGGGAAGAGTGGCTGGAAAGCTGCCTGGTGGGAAAGGACCTGGGGGTGCTGATTGATCGCCAGCTGAGCCTGAGCCAGCAGTGTGCCCAGGTGGCCAAGAGGGCCAACAGCTTCCTGGCTTGTGTCCAAAATTGTGGTCAGCAGGACAAGGGCAGTGATCTTCCCCCTCTACTCAGCACTGGTGAGGCCACACCTCGAATCCTGTGTTCAGGTTTGGGCCCCTCACTGCAAGAAAGACATTTTCGTGCTGGAGTGTGTCTAGAGAAGGGCAGCAAAGCTGGGGAAGGGTCTAGAGCACAAGTTTTATGAGGAGTGGCTGAGGGAACTGGGGTTGTTCAGCCTGGAGAGGACAAGGCTCAGGAGAGACCTTATTGCTCTCTACAACTACCTGAAAGGAGGCTGTAGGCAGGTGGGGGTCAGTCTCTCCTCCCAAGTAATAAGCAACAGGACTAGGGGAAATGGCCTCAAGCTGCACCACAGGAGGTTTAGATTTGTTACTAGGAAAAATTTCTTGAACAAGAAGAGTTTCTTCACCTTCTTCCAAAGGTCTTTTCCAACCTATATGATTCTATGGTACATAACTTCCAGAGAGATTTACTTTTTGCTCTTCAGAAGGTCAAGAAGTTTAGGGCACATGTGAGAGCTGCTGCAAAAAACAGGCGAAGGGTTATATAGTGCATCTTTCAGTGGGTGGTCTCACCAAATATTTTCGCACGGACCTTCAAGTTGGCCCAAAAATGGTTCCAAAATAAGGTCAAGAAAATGCATTGGAAACTACTGCTGACATCATTCAAGGAGTAAACAGCATCCAAACATTAAGACTGTGAAGTAAAATGTACCATATGTTACTGCTGTAACTGCACCAAGCTTTACCTCTGCAGCTTTATTAGTCCAAAAGACCCAGGCAACACGTGAAATGCTTTGACCGAAATGCACAGGTCAGTCAGACGATGGCACTACAGACCCAGGTCCACTGGCTGCCTTCTGCCCTCATTAAAACGGCTGCTCGGCGGTTCATTATTCTGTTTTCATTCTCCATCCCGGCTTTCCCCTGGTTACCTGGTTGGAAACTGTACCCCCTGATAATTCATACACTCGCACAGACAGCCCATGGCAAACGTTGCTAAGAGAGGGACTGCCACCTGTTAAGAATCCATGGTTTGGGGATGCAGTGAAGTGTGCTCCTTTCCCACACTAGTATTTTAAAAGGTTATAGATCATGTGTGCATAATAGGCAGAACATTAGGTCACTTGTCTCACTTACAACAATAATCCATTTTGATATGGGTCAGGTTGACACAATGGGTCCACCCATACCAGATCTATTGACGAAACTGATCCCTTTCCCCCAAACTAATGAAATTTTCAACTAATGGGTATTTAAGTTAATAAAGTGTGCCACACATCTGCTAGAAGCCATTTGTAAAATAAAGCACTGGAGTTCAATTTTGAGATCATTGACATAATGTTTGAGTGGCATCCCACAGGGACCCAGCATGGCACCAAATTAAGGAGAGTAACACAATAAACGTGTGAGAAATAACGCTAGTATATAAACAGTAAGTAGGAGCTTCTCTTTCTTTAAAGGAAGCGTAATACTACTTGGGGTTCATACCATCACTAATGAATTGAGCAAGACAAATCCTGATCTCCCCTCACAGCCAATGAGCATTTGGACAATGACTTCAATAGGACCAGGATTTAACCTGGGGAATTATTTTTAAGGAAATTGGCAACAAGCTGGTTCTTACAGCTAAAAAGTATCTTTTCACTGAACTTGTGCATGGCTAAAATTCTCCACTCCACTCTGTCCTTTCTTTTGTGGAGGAAATTGAAGGGAAAAAACCATTTCATCAGAGCCTGAGAGATTTATTTTTTAATTCCTGAAGGTACCTAGCTTGATACAATTCAAGCTAGATGTCTCTTAGCAGTAACAAAATTCTCCTTTTCTACTGCCCCTGGGGATTAGACACAGGCGTCATTCTAGAATATCAGCTGAATTTTAATAGTCCACCCTCCTATGCCATTGACGGCAAACCAAGGAGCAGCATGGAATATCAGTGACTTTTATTGACTGGTTTATTATCTCCAGTGGCATCGCTTTTTTTAAAAAAGGTACTTTTCAAAATTTACTAATTTATTACAGTCGGCCAACATTTTTGCTTTAAGAACATTTTCCATTTAAAAATTATATTGAAAAATGGAAAACAAGAAAGTTTTGGTAGTATTATTCATAATAAATTTTCTCTTTAAAAAGGTAAACCAAACATCTGGAAAATATTCAACAGATTTTTTTGAAGAAAGAAAAATAACCTTACTTTTAGTAGTACTTCTGTCATATTTTGAAGAGGAAAACTAGAAAAAGTGCTACACTAGTACAACTAAAATTTGAATTCAAAAACAGTGAGAAGGACTTACAGCTCTATTTGCTAGTAACTTTTTCTCAGTTTATATAGAGGAGAGATATGTTGGTTTTATAAGATCGATCTTTAAATCTCCTCATTAACATATTCCTAAGGCAGTTTTTCAGTTAAATGGGCAGATGCCAGGTGATGTGGAAAGGTTGTACTGAAGAATCTGCAGAGTTTACGCCTTGACTTTGCCACAGATGAGTATTTACTGTCCCATTGCAGACAGGACAAAACCTGGTTGTAGACAAGAGCTCCAGGACTGCCTTTACTCTGCAGATCCCACACTACACCCCTTCAAAATGCTGTTAAACTGTGATTGTATTTACAACAAACATTGGAATTTCAATGTATAATTTTCCTAATAAAGCCCCACCATTTTTAACCTGTCTCATTCATACCCCACACAGATTAACATGCTTCTTTCTTCCCAATCAGTTATCCATTGTTTCAGCTTTTAGCTTTGGAAAACAGGAAACAAAAATCTAACCAAGTTCCTGGGCTGAGACTAAATCTGGCCTTAATCTAAATGTGGTGGAACCACACCATAACCACCCCACACCGGCACACGTTCCCTCTCATCCCTTAGCACATACATACGCTGTTCTGAGAATAATGTCTCCACAATATTTCTAAGCTTTCAAGTCCAGTTGTCTTTTACAGTAGATTGGGGGTGGGGGGGGGGTGGGGGGGGGGGGAGGCAGGGAGGGTTGTGTACGGAGGCAGGGAATATTTAGGCAAGTGCAGAGGAAGATCCCACTCTAACATCACTGCTGTGAAGCGTTTTTTTCCAAGCTGGGTCACTCCAGGATACATTCAGACATTAATGCCATTTTCCAAAGCAGACCATTTCTGTATTCATCACCTTATATCATCCCCATATATTGGGAGCTTTCTGAGCGATTGCAGTGAGTTTTGAACCACAGCCTGCTTTTTTCAATAAAAATAATTCAACTTGAGTGGACTCAGGTGTCTGTTGTCTCTGCTGCGTGGCTGCCCACAGCTGAGCGTGTGGGAGGGTGGACATGAAGTTTAACTTGGTCAGGGCAACATCCACGCTTTTGGGTCACTCAGCTGCCAGCCTTACCTGTTGTACCCTGCTCTCAAATATCATCCTGTGGCTTTGCTCTCCAGGCTTGAGTGGTTGTCAGTGCAAAGTGCTGAATACTTGTTTACTGAACGCCTCAGCAACTGAATTTGGCAACTTTGAGCCATCTGGCTCTGTCCTCATGAACACTGCAGGCTCCTAGGGAGGGCCAGATCTGGAAGTCCCATTTAGTCCCATTTCACATTCAGACCTCCACAGACTTTTAACTGATCTATACCATTACAAATCAGAGGAGAAGCCACCCTACAGGTTGTAGTTCTGCACCCTCTACCAAGGTGTGACTTCAGCTGATGTCTTTGGGGATGAAACCACTGTAACTAAGGATATGGTGAGACTGTCCTTTACCTATCCGGACTGATCCTGGCACCCAAGGCAATGGAAAGTAATCTCCCCTCCCAGGCTGCATAGTCAGCAGGGTAAGTTTTAGCAAAATCTTGAAATTGCCAAGTAGAGCTGATTAAAAAAAGAAATGAAACCTTCTCTATTTCAAATGTTTTCATTTTGAAGTATTTCTCTTTTCCATTTTCTTGATTCCTCCCCATGTTTTTAATTCAAAAAGCATTATGGGAATAGCCACCAACATTTTTCATTTATCAAATACAGGGGTTTTGACACATGATATATTTTAACATAAATTTCCTTATGCTTTCTATAAAAATGTATTTACATAATATTGGGCAGATCACAAATTATTTCCTGGACAAAATTCATGCCAAAAGTCTACTTGCCCATGCTATCTTTTTGGAGGCAAGAAATTGCCATCATATCTATTATCAAGTCTTCCTTTTTAGGGAAACACCTGCATAATCTGCACAGGGAAATCTGGCAGAACTCCACTTCAGCCTCCTAGTGTCTCAGTGTTACTGTTACAGCCTGAGGTTAAATTCTGCTGGCAACACACATTTATGTTCTGGAAGCAATTTTTTGTTAACACCTACGGAAGTTCTTAGCATCAAGTTACTTAACATGACAATTAATAGGAATCACCACAGTGCTGCTCTCTTTTATGCCAAATTCCTACCAAGAAACTGAAAAGGGAATTCGCTACATCAAATGAAGAGAAGAAACACTATCAAAGTATCGTTTGGAATGAGGAAAGAAGTGACAGACTCTATGAATCCTATTATAAATGTATTTGTGCTGTTGATTTTATGTGAGTAATGCCTAGGTGTTACATATGTTGTATATATGTCAGTGCATGTTTTAAAACAGAACGAAAAATCCTCTTTAGTCCCTCCTTTTTCCAAGATGGGGTAAGTTTTTGTGTATCTTCAGCTTTGACGTGGTACCTAAACTCTCAATGCAGCTTTTCTTCTGCAAGGTCACATTTTTCCAATCAAAGAATATTTGCTATGAGCTTAGCAGAACCTTAAGTCCCTCCTAACAGAAAACGATGTTTTCAAGTTCAGCTCTCACCTCTCTGGACAAATGAAGTATGGACATCATACACCCAAAAAGCAAGATATTTTTCATTTGCACTTTTTGTCCCCTGCACATCAAATCAAATGCAGTTTCAGTGTGCTAGCTGCACAATACCGATAGCATATACTGCAGACCTCTGGAGCAGCGTTAATTACCGCACTGTAAGCATAAGGTGAAATCCTTCTGCAAACCCTTTCCGTGTCACCTTTGATTAAAAAGCTGCCTGAAATGACTGCACTTCCAAGTATGTGTCCACAATGTACTGCTGCACGGAGGCAAGAGAGGAATCCAGATGAAAGCCTTTTAAGGAAAAAAAATCAGCCTTGAATTATCAGTCTGTTTATGGGCTAGCAGGCACAAGCAAATTGGAAGTGGGAAAGATGAGTTCAAGGGATCGGTAGCTGGACCTCATGAGGCAGTCATGGTCCTGATCCTCAAATACATCTTGGTACTTACATATCTTTTTAAATTTCCATCTCGGCATCAACGTAAGAAGACCAAATCTGTGCTCCAAAGAGCATTAATTCATAAATTTCCTAATTATACATGTATGTTTCTAAAGAGAACTAGAAATGTGTTTTTCTTAAGAGCAATCACAAATTTCTTAAAGAAGAGCAAAGGGACAGACACAATCTGCCACAGGGAAACTGGAATCAGATCGTGCAAGCAGCATCAGCAAACTCCATCTGTAATTGTTGTCTCCCTGGTGGGCCACACCGTCAAGCATCAACAAGGTTTGTCATGGTCTCTTTGCTCCATGGCGAATAAGGATATTCATTAAAAAGCTCCAGGTTCCCAGTTCTCACACATGGGTGGCTCCACTTGGGAGTGAAAGGATACAACTGTATTGGAAAATATCCACATTATAAATCCAGCAAAGGAAGGGATTTTGTAATAAACAGGGAATATCAGAGACAAATGAGAAATAAAAAAGTAAAGAGCCCCCTCCAGTGTCACCACATATGTGATTAATGAGACTTAAGGAATTTGCCAATAGACTCTCCAAGCAACTGAGTTTTGTTCCAATGGTATGCAGTCAGGTTGTATTTGTATTCAGAAATCCCAGCTGTACTCAATACCCAGGACTATTCCATATATGTGAAAAGAATTACATGCAACTCAGCTAAGAAAAAAAGGAATCACCATTCAAACATAGGATATTTTTAAGGCCAGGATATTGCTATGGGCATTTCTGCTGTCTAACAGTTTCTTCCCTACTTCTTTTAAGTGGCATGCAGGGAAATTAGAAAGAGCTGAAGTTATTAAAAAGTTATAAGTTTACAGTGGTCTTCAGAAAAGCTCAGTTTGGATGTCCAGAATGAAATTAATATTCTTTTTAAAAGAACACAATACAAATAAAATGTGATGGAAAGTGAAGATAATGAGGTTCTGTCTGCCTGACTTTTGTCTTGCTGTCTATCAAGCTCAGATGCTCAGCTTCTCCTTGAACCTGATCTCACTGTCAGTGGAAAGAAGACACACTTTCCCCAGGTACTTTATTTTTCAGACTACTGGCTTCAGATCTGAAAAGTCCCCTGTGAATCTTGCATATTGGTCAACTTTCCATGTGTTGGAGGCCACACACTGGGTCTTTGAGTTTGTGACAGTAAGACTGAAGACTAATTGACTTTACATCTGTAGAAAACTTAAGGAGAGAAACCTGAATAAATATTTCAAGGGGTGGATAAAGTAGCATTTATACAATTCTGGTCCATTTCTAATACCCTGAGATCCCTGGCAGTTTCAGTGTGAAGCCAGAAGCAAACCAAAGCTAAGCTCCTTTCCCATTCACAGTTGTTCTGTCTCTATTTAAAAACAGTATTTAAAAAAATTTAAACCATATGGTCTCTATAGATAATTTACATTTTTCTGCAATGAAAAATGTATCAATAGCTCCTTATTAACTGATAATATGATATGATGATAATATCTTAATAGTTGGATTAGAATTAATATATAATCTAGGAATAGTACCTAGCCTAAAAATCAAGAATTCACATCTCAGGACAATCCAGAAAGGGCTACAGTGGTTGTACACGGTTTGGATGGAATGTTCTACAAGGAAAGATTATGTTTAGTCTGGCAAAGATTCACTTGAAAAGTGGTTTAATGATAGTATACAAAACACAGAAAACAGAAATCTGGACAAAAGAGAGAGGTATTAGAGAACCTAATTTCTTCAAATACTGTAAGATGATTAAAGTAAAAAAAACAGCCAGATCTTATTCTAACAGACAACTGCTGGTCTTGTGTAGCCCTTTAGCCTTTTAAAAATAACGAGGAGAATTGCAGAACAATTAGTAGAACAAATATTTGTTCTTATGAAAAGCATATTGAATAGATTTGGAACACAGGATGCAAGTAATTATTAGAATCAAAATAGGCTAATGTTCTCCCGATGCTATTTGTAAAGCAATTTGAGTTTCATTATTAGAATGTGTATTTAACATATCATTTTGAATCTCATTACATGCTATTTGGACTAAACTTAATAGGATTATTATTTTTGGCATTCATGGTCATGCAATATCCATAAACAATGTTTCTGAACCCTTTAATACAAGAAACAGACATATGGTGTCAAGAAATGAGCAGAGCTTTCTGCATTTTTAACAGCACACTTATAACATGCTTTTCATTCCTGTATTTCTAAGAATATTTCTGAATGTGTCACTGTTGTCTTCTACAGATCAGAATAACCATAGCTTGATTTAAAACATTATATTATTTATTGCCCCCCATTATGGTTCATTCGGTATATTTTCCTAGCACATTTCTGGACAATTACTTAATGCTTATAAGGTGATAGAGAAAAAAATGTTACCACTCATTTTTTTCTAAAAGTACAAGAAAAAGAAACAACATAAATCTTATTTCTCAGATACAAGAAGTCACATTGTCTCCTCCCTACATCTAGCACGTTTTCTAATACACACTGCAAAACCCCATGACTGTCAGTGGACTGCACTACAGTGTCTGCACAATGAGGCAACGTCAACAGAGATAACTGAGATCAACCCTGAGTAGCCCAAAGCCAGAACAAGGTGAAAGCTATCCTGGCCTTCAAATATGAAACCACTATGCAGGTAGCAACAAAGCTTAGGGTTCCACCTGTTTATCCACTGGGGAACATATCCATCACTTCTTCCAAGCTGGGGGACAGAAATGAGAGCTAGAGAGCAGGAGCCAGAACCAAGGAACCATTCCCTGTGCTTGCAGCTACCTGTGAGACCAAATGCAGGAGGAAAGCTGTGACAAAACAAACTCATACATGGAAAATGGGCATGGCTTCCATTTTAGGCTGGATGTCCATCAAGTGCTGGTGTTACATATGGTCAGTGAGCTTCAAGATGAGCATTTATGAATGGATATGTAGACATAAAATCATGGAATCACAGAATCACAGCATGGCCTTGTTCAGAAGGGACCTTTAAAGACCGTCTAGTCCAACCCCTCTGTCATGGACAGGTGCATCTTTCACCACACCAGGTAGCTTAAAGCCCCATCCAGCCTGGCCTTCAACACTATAAGGGATGGGGCATCCACAGCTTCTCTGGGCAACCTGTTCCGGTGCCTCACCACCCTCATAAAAAAAATTTTTCCTTATGTCCAGTCTAAATCTACCCTCTTCCAGTGTAAAACTATTGCCCCTTGTCCTGCCACTACAGGCCTTGGTAAAAAAGTTTCACTCCATCTTTCCTGTAAACCCCTTTTATGTAATGAAAGGTTGCAATAAGGTCTCCCCAGGACTTCTCCAAAAGTTTAAAAGCTTACTTTCTCCATACCCCACCAATCTATGCTTACTCTCCATTGCCCATCCAATAGCAACTCTTTTGAGAAAGGCTGAAAAATCACTTCTATCACTTGCTTCTGCATCATGGCAGGTATCTAGTGCAGCCAGCTGGGAATCTGCCATGTTCCACTGGAGATGCCAAAGAAGAACACAGGACTTGGACAGAATAAAACTTTTGTAATATGCCAGCAAGAAATGTTTAGTGGTTTGATCCCTGTGAAGTCAGTCATGATTGCCCTGATAATTTGTGCTGAAGGGAGGGAATGAATCTTCTGACAGGATGTCAGATGGAGCCCTTTTTATGAGAGGCTGTATTTTTGCTTTTTTTATCCATATTATTTAACTCAGTGTGATGTCTGTGGCATCCACAAACATCTGTCAATGGATTTTGTGAGGGAGAAGGAAAGAAAAAAAAAACTGAATATGCACAAGAATATGGTGATTTTAACCATTAATATGGAGTCAGGAAGAAGGTCAGGAGAGCAACTGAAAACACCTCAGTAAAGAGTTGATGCTGCCTGACATAATGGATACCAACCCCATCCAAGTGATTTGCTTCTGAGGTTTTTTCCTTTAATCTTGCCTTGACTGAGTCTGTGTGCTAAATTACAAGCTCTTTGGGAGAGGGACTGTGCAAATGTTTAAGGAACACCTACTGCAAGAAGGTCACAATTATGACTTGGCAGCACGTAAGAAATAATGAAGAAGAATGAGAATCGGGCTCTTGAAGTGGCATTGTTCAACCTTCAGTATCCCACAAAGATACAATTGAAAGTAACTAAATAGTAGGCTTAGTCCCACAGGTCTGAAAGAATTCCTGAAAGAATTTCCATCCTCTTCAAAACAACAAAGGAAGCTGCCAGTCTGGCATGTAAGCATAGATTGGTGCCTGGTGGAAATAAATTCCTCGTCTGAGGCAAACATTTCAATTACATAGCAGGAAATCCTATAGCAAAGGAGTTTCTGCCACATTCAAGAAGATTATAAAGGCTCAATCTATGCCTTGTGCAGCAGAGAACATTGAGAACATTTCTCTGGCTTCTCTGAGCAAGAAAAAGGGCAATACTGTTCATTTATTGCCTTTCATCCTTAAACAGGTCCTGTGGAACGAGATTGTACTCAGGTATCAATGAAATGTAGTTCAT
Organism: Falco peregrinus; assembly: GCF_023634155.1. Lineage (NCBI taxonomy): Eukaryota > Metazoa > Chordata > Aves > Falconiformes > Falconidae > Falco > Falco peregrinus. Next base: position 56,753,013 of record NC_073727.1, read on the forward strand.
GGTGAAACTACGTGCAAGTAAACAGGAAGCAGTGGGAAGAGATGCCATCACCTCTGAAATGACAGACAAGTCAGCCTGTAATTATACAACCAGAAACTGGCCAAGGATGCAAAGTTTAGTAATCTGTTGTTTCCCCCAGTTTGTTAATACATCCTCCAAGATCAAAGCTTTGCAACAAATGCTGTTTTCATCAGAAAATTTTAATTGCTTTATAACAAAATTTAAGCTTTTGTAATTTGGGGCAAGCTTTCAGTTCATTTCCAAAACTGTGTGTTATTTTAACTTCTTCTTGTATTCCAGCACAGTGAAAAACTGAAATATTAAGAATTACCACAGAACTATGTTGTTCTCAGCTCAAGCTTTTGTCTTACATCTGAGACGTCCCTTTCAGAACTGAATGCTAACTCATTCAGTAACTCATTGGATTAACGGGCTTCCTACTGAATTCTCATGTGATTTTGGTAAGTGCTTCATTATTTGAAAGAGTCCTTTTCCAACAGTTTTGGCATAAATTTGATCAACTAATTGAATATGACAGAAACCAAGGCAAAAAATAGATCATAGTTTCACAAGATTTATGGACAAAAGGAGAATACTGTGATGATCCTGTCTGACTCCCTGCAAATATGGGCTAGCATGGGAAAAAAGGACAAAGACACAACAAATGGGTCAAAGACAACAGTTTGCAGTGGCTTGCTTCTCTTTTTCAATTCAGCACGAAAACAGAAGAGATGTCAAAAAAGGCATCTGATCATTACTTGGGAAAAGCTGTAATCAAGCTTGTTACTAAATATGCATTTTTCCTCTGAATGTGAACAGGATAGTGCTCGTAAAAGGTGTTTCAATATGAAGTACCTGTCTATGAACAGTTTCATACCACTGTGACTAAATCAATAGAAAATTAAGACCAGCAAAACTGGTGGAGCCCCATAGTGTAAAAGGAGATTTCCTGAGGTGTATATACTGCTGTTTATGCTGCATGGCATTTTAACCAGAGGTTGTTGTCTCTGTCGATTCAGCCAGTGGATGCCATAATGACAATAGGTCCACATGTACTCCAAATACCACTGTGTCCTGGCACTGCTAGTCCCACTAAGAGCTGTAGCACATTCATACCGTGAAGTTGGGAAAAGGTTTGCCACAATGTCAACGTGTCTTCACCTGATTTCTCAAGGCATCTTCTTAAAATTGCAAATGGACAAATGGTATATAGAAGAGAGGGGGACCAGGTTTATTCTGTATCTCTGCAAGTTGAGATTTTTAGCTGTACAGCTCTGTTCACAATCAAACTCTTTTTTCAGCTTTCAAGATGATAGTTTGGAGGAAGGAAGAGAAATGTAAATTTGGGGGAATATATCATGCAGTTAATGTTAATTTGAATGACCTAAGGGGAAGATGACTGAAAATAATAACAGCAGATACAAAGAAAGCATAACTGTTTATTCCAAGTAGAAAGGCTTTGGGATATTTATGAATATGATTTAAAATGTCTTTTATACTGTGCTTAAATACTTAGAACATTTGTTCTTGGAAACTTAAGAAGGCAAAACTTCATTAAAATGGATTTTGAAACAACATTCATATCACACAAAATGTATAAACTTTAATAACCTTTTCATGTCAAACCTATTTTTTAGAAGAAACCACTTAGAGTTATAAGAGTCTTCATGACAAGGGGTATACCTCTGCCTGAGAGAAAGCAGTATCACGTCTACAGAACACTCTTGGCCTAAGCCAGTCTGCACTCTCTGCTTGGCCAAACCCTGCCATCGTTAGCACTTGAGAAGCAAGGAGGCATGTAGAGAGTCAAGGGTGTCTGAAGGTGCTGGATGGCTCAAGGCTGGTTCCCAGGGATGGATTGCAATAACAACATTGAACAGTCCCCACCGACAGGGAACACGGCTGAACCCCTTGGGTCAGCTTGGAAGGCAGGTGATGCTGTACTGAAGGTAAACACAGCCTGAACAACTCAGGCTCGCCCTCAGTAAAAAACAGCTAACATGCCCAGGAGCCTCAGTTTTATGTATGTTGGTAATACAGGAGAAAGCAAAAGCAAAAACCCTGAGACTGCCAAAAGGTATAAAATAGAAATCACAGTTTGCTGAGCAGTCAGGACTATTTTCACACTTTACCTTTTGTTACAGCAACCCACTCTTTACCATGTTTCACTAGATCATAAGAGAGGGTTTTCCCCACCAGGAGTGGGGGTTTTTCAGGCTAGATACTGCTCCAGCCTGGTCCACTGCACCCAAACCATCCTGCTGAACTCATGGGACACTGGACTCAATTGCACGGCCACAACTGGGCACCAAGTTCATATCATCTGGATCAGAAGTGACTATAGCCAGAAATAAAGGTGTACCCCACCAAAACTTTTTCCAGTCTTTACTGTCTTGCATCCGTCCCCAGGTTTATTATTTAATGACTGCTTGTAGCCATGAGCAAATATATTTGCTCATCTTATTCCTCATTTGAAATTCAAACACAAAGAGTATGTTCCCAGAAGACTTCATAAATAACAAGGGAGGTCAAGAAGTGAGTGCATCTGAAGACCTGCCTCCCTCCCCCATGGCGGGAAATGACCCCTTGCTGACTGTAAAGTTTAGAGAAACCTACTTCTGCTACCCTGGGCTCTGCAGAGGGGTACCCTATTCATAACATAAGCCCAGCTTTTACAAGAACTGGCAAGACACTAGAGAGCCAGGGGGCCTTCAAAGTGGACACACTCTGTGCTTGCAGTTTACGTTGCCATTCAGAGAGAAAGAAACACAAGTCAGTCTTTTTCAAATAAGCCACCAAATCACAGGGCCTGTGTTTTGTAAGCTTCCACAGACACTCGTGATTCCCCATAGGACTCATTTCTTGGTGGGGCTTTTTGAAAGGCACCCTTTGAGTGTTATATTTCATTTTCTGCTAGTGCAATATATGCTGGTGCTGTTTAATAGGCAGAAAACAGTGAAGTGTAACTTAAAGTTCTGCTTGCCATAGCTGAAATCTTACAAATTACAGAATTCAGTGGGTCACCTCTTCTTGTTTGAAGAGGATAATCTAGGATGTGTGGCAAGTTGCTATTTTCTGATAATTTTGTGTTTTGGAGCCTTGGGTGGTTTTTTGTTAAACATGTATTATAGTCTATTAGAAGCTAGAACTGGGGAGCCTCTCAGAGCACTATTCTATAGATAAATAAAATATTTTGAAAAGTTTGGTTTGTTTATGTAAAATATTTATTTTGATAAAACGTTTGCTCATGTTTTTAAAAAGACAAAAATATATTTTAGTTCATAGCAAGGATTTGTAGTATTGGTTCAAAGGAGGCAGCTCCAGTTTGGTTGAGCTGGTATAATTCAGTCAAAGAGCTGTTCTAGAGTCTGGCATCAAATATCCAGAATGTCCATTTCACAGACTAGTCATGGAAGAACAGAACCTGTAAATAAGATGTCTCAAAGAGAATTTCTTATAAGCCAGTAAAAAATGATCAAACCTATGAAGGAGTTTAGAAATTTTTTTGGAAGACAAGGAGGATAAAAACAAATCAGGGAAAAGTGGGTTTTCTTCACCAAGTGTGCCTCCTTACCTGATTCCTATTACTCAGACTCAGGTTCAAGCCATCTCGTTTCAGGCATTTAGTTCCAGCAACTGAGACAGAGGAGCCTACACAATCTTTATGTTCCTCCTGTGGCCAGTGGATGGAGGGAAGGTTCCAGAGCATGGTGCAGCTTCTGAATTGCTTCTTCTTGGAAGAACCTTTTTTCACTGATTGTTGGGGATCTAAAGGCTCCTAGTTGTTAAATGGCTCTGGACACACAGGATGGATCTAGATTGCAGAATTCAGTGAAGCATTTGAAATGCCAACCTTGTTTCAAAATCAAGTAAGTAGAAATTGTTCTTGTAAGTTCTCAAAAACCTGTTAGCCTTTAAGCTCATGCAGACTTCACTAGAAAAGAAAAACAATTGAGAGCTCAAGCCTACACCCAGTAGCTTAACAAGTTATCATACGTGACAGTGTGACTGGTTATGTGTTGTTAATATCATTCCACCTCTCCACCAATGCACTGATGATAATGAGGATATACATCCATCAGGCATGAAAATGAAGGCATTCTTTCTCCTTCACATGACTTTCACCTTCCTTTCGATTTCACACTACAACTATATTCAGCTAGTAGCTACCTTGCAAATAGAGCTTAAACCAAATATTAAATATATCTTAAATATATATTAAATAAATATATATCATCCATCAAACAACTTAAATAAACCGCAGCTAGGTTGCCAGGTGACTACTATTCACGTAGAGATGTATATATAATATAAGAAAGTGATGCCAACAATTTTTGATCTCTCAGACTGCATAGTAATGGTGATGAAAGACTATTTTGAATGTACAGTCAGTTCCTGATAGTTCATCAGCGTTCATGGATGGTAACCCTGCTGTATTGCTCGGGGGTTTTCTCTTTTTCCTGGAGTCTGATGGAGTGAGTATCTTATTGACATTTATGAGGCAACTTTTCTTTTAATTACTTAAAAGCTGTCTTCCATGCAGGATTGACCATGCCAAAATACACACCTGATTTATGTGGTGGATTTGTTGTAGTACAATTGCCACTACACATAATCAGAAATTATGCCAGAAACCCATTAATGTATCTAAGTCAGCATTCAGAGCTGTTTATTTAGATGTAGCCAAAGCCATGAGGTGTCTGGATAGATCGCAGCCTGGACAATGAGTTCAGCCATAACTCTGCAAAAGACAGACTCCTTCGTTGCTTCCAGGTGCTCGTCTACCACAGAAATTACTCAACACCTAAGCTGTCATTCAGTGGTGTTATGAAAATGTCCCAGTTTCTGTGGCCCTTGTCTGCAGAGTGTGGATGGCACCAGCCTAGTCCATCAAAGCGATGGAGTGAGATTTTCCACTGTGCTCATTTCACTGGACTGGTGTGTAATTGCATTCAGAGGAAAATAAATCTTGCTAGAATAATCATTTAGCTCAACAAGCTTTAATCCAGCAGAGCATGCTGGCATCACCTACTTATATAATAAATACATGCCTAATAAATAAATGTCTAAAGGATGCTTCATGGCAATAGAATCACATTAACAGGGGTCAGGGTTTTACATTAATGCCTATTAGAGCCTTCTCCAAAGCAGTAGGCTGCTTTTCAGGTCTACTGTGGAGGTTTTGCTTTCTTATACAAGGAAATGTGGCACACCTCAAGGGAAAAGAAAACGGATCACTTGATCATTCACAGTAGGCCTGCACACCACACTACTAATCATGAAGGACGCATGGAAATACACCAGGTAGAAGGCACCACAATGTAACCCAGCAGACCTTGCCCTGGAGTCGGCTCTGGGGACCAGGTCCTTCAGAGAATACTAAAACAGCAAGGGAAAAAAAAAAAGGCAGAAAGATTAATTAAATAAAGGGCATCCTTCCAAAAAAACTGTAACAACTCTGTGAAATGTGTTTTCAACACCACAATACTCCTTCTCTGTTTTGTTTCACAGCAAAACCATTACATGTAAGTGTTGCCTTTGAAACTCCAGAGAAAGACACTGATGAATGTTACACAGCAGACCAGAGGCTGCCAAAACCAACAGATTTCTGTTTAGAGACCCTATGAGTGAAATCCCTGTGAAGTAGCAGAGCTTGAAGAGTAATTAGCCACAACCATAACAAAACAGTGAGCTACTCACCACTCAAATCTCTATGACTTCTCTGTTGTTATGACTGACATTGATCTTATAGGTTGCTGAGAATGGACTGTCCAGGAAAAGACTTGTTTAACATAAAACCAGCCAAATGAATAAGATGCATAAAGCTCATTTGTTATGAGATACAAAAAAATTGTCAGCATTGGTGAGCACCATTTTACCTGTTCCCACCCTTTAAAGATTTAAGGCAAAATTAATCTAAATACAGTTCCACTCATTCTGGTGGAGACACCGGCAGGGGTAATGGTGGCCCAGCAGTAATCATTTCATTACCAAGGATTCACTCAAAAGCTTTTTTTTTTGCATTCTCATTAACTGGGTAAAAGCAGCTTTCTCACCAATTTTTTTACACCTTGCTTAGGAGAATTTTTGCCAATATACTCCTATTTTTGCCCTGAGAAACAATCAACAGAAGTCCAGTCCAGACTGTCCATACAGTCCATCTGACATTTCACTGGCTGCACTATCTGTAGCTGCTGTATGCGCGATGGTGGAGCGGTAAAATGCCAATAGCTGGTTTACAGTGGTGATCCCACGTTGGCTGTGATCAGAAATGTTACACTTCCAATAAAGCGCACAAGAAAAACCTTATAAAACCTCATAAAACCCAGAACTACCTTTCTGGTTCTTCAAGGACAGAAACAGACAGACGAGAAGAACATGAAAAGAGAGATTTTCATAATATCATCACATACTAATAGTAATTAATCATTAGAAAGTAGGGGTTTCTTATTTCTGTGCTTCTGCCCTGTTTCATTGATTATTTTCTTTATAATGTTGTTTGTAAACTAATAAGCACCTGCTGTTCACTTTCCAAATAACTGATTGATCTAAAATAATACTAAAATAAAAATGTAATAAATCTGAAATTTAAACCCTATAGAAAAGTGAATTGAGTAAAATATGTCCACATTGAATAAAGTAATAGGGATCAAATGTTTTGATATGGCTGATCATCATTTTCCCTAACCTTCAGTAAATGAGAACCTCACAAAAGAACACTTAAATTTTTCAGAAACCCAGTGTGAGATTTCCTAACACCTATATGGAGACTTTACCAAAGGCATCTAAGACAAACACTTTAAGAATCATAAAAATAGCCAGATCTAGTTAAGTTGTCATAGACTTTTTATAGTGATGAAAATATAACAGCAGGGTAGTATTTTATTGAATTTAGTCTACTTTTTATTGTACATATTTCAGCCAATTGCCATTTTGACTATCCTGGCCACCCTTTTGAGAATTCAGTTTTTCTGTAATTTCAACACATCAAGAGAGCAAACTTGGAAAAATGCCTTTCCCACCAAAACTACCCACAAATTGCAGAATCAACACTGAACTATTTTGTAGTGATTATTCCAGTGACAGGATTCGAACTTAACATCCTCTGATCCAGGGGACTAAGATAATTTATTCACTCTATGAAAATAAAACCCAGCAATGTCCAAAGGAATTACCCTCTTCTGTAGGCTGAAACAATTATATATAAAATGGTTTCCTTGTCAGCCACAGGAACAGTAGTCTTTTTGACATCACCATTTTTTGTAATGCTGTCAAACATGGGTCTAAATGGAAATATTAGGATTCAGCATTATAGCCTCAGACTTGCTGATTCGGAAGTGTCAGTACTACTGTATGATTCCGTTAAAGCATCATCTTTCTGTCTGAACTGTTATTCTGTTTTATGTATCAGCTATTTGTCTATTGTGACCTCTGCCATAAAATGCATAAAAATCCATGTTTCAGAAAAGTCTGGTTTCAGGTCATTTTGAAGTGGAAAGAGACTTTGTGCACTATCTAAAGAAGTTTGCTACTTGATGTAGTTACATAAGTTTCTGTAATCAGACTGTGATAAATCCTGTCATTTTAGGACTGATCTTGACATTCCAAGGGTTTTCCATCGCAGATACATGTGGGGAGGCCCTTGTTCCCTCAAGCAGTATCTAGAGACTTTAGCCTAAAATTGGAAAAATCTGGAGCCCTAGCTATTGGCATAGGGTTTATCAGTGATAATAATTAGGGAAATTGCTGAGCACAGGTGTGTGACCTAGACAGCATGGTGGCAAAATAGCTCCTTCTCTTCCATGTTACAGCTCTTATTTTACCAATACAATGACTTTCTGTATTACATATTTCACTCCTCCTTAGCTTCAGAAAGTGTCTTGCTGCAAACAGTAAGTGCAGGAACTGGTGCCTTACTGCTGATAATCCCCTTTTTATCTGCCTTCATCCAGTAGCTGGGTTATCCCATTAATCTTCCTTGTGAGAGAGGAGCCATCCAACCTTCCAGCTCATAACTCATTTCCTCCAGATCCCAGAAGACCTCCAGTCCTTCCAGGAGCTTCTTCCTCCGATTTCTCTTGGTATTTTCTCATAGCAACTTTATCCTCATGTAGCATACTAGACAACAAGGAATAGTTCCAGCAGGACTTTAGAGAACAGCAGTAATGTTGCTGGGAAGAGACATGTACTGCATTATTTAAAGACCTTTCTGAATCTCCACATTCAGTAAAGATGAATTTATGCTGGAAAGGAACTAGGTCTGTTTTTATAGGAAGATACAATCAGAACCTGTGCAATCTAGAACTTGTTGATCTAGCTGTAAAAAAGGAGCAAAGATGTAATTATTCTTTAAACCTATAGGAGTAACACAGGCATCAGTAAAATAAACCTGCTATCAGCTGAAGAAAATGTTGACAGAAGAATAAATGGATATAAACTCTCTATAAATAAATTCAGGTAGCAAAATAAAAGCAATTAACTTCTTAATCTTTGGTGTGGAGCAATGTTAAAATGGGGAGAGTGGAATACAAGTAATTTCTACCTCGACTCAAGGGTTTCTAAATTTATCAACAGAGCTCGCTGATGGGCTCGCCTGTGACAGCAGTGGGCTTGATGGTGTCTCTTTCAATGCTTTTTCATACTCCTTCACGCAGCTCCCCAAATTCTACAGTCATCACCCACCTCCTCCATGCAGCCTAGAAAGGACAGAGCTGATGACAAGAAAGAAGTCTCCCCATTTTTTCGTACTGTTTTGCCACCCACTTGTCATATGCCATTGCTGAGTACCTCTTCTCATTTGATATATTTTTTGGCTGTGTTTGCGGTAAATATGCCACGACCTCTTCTACAGAAATAGAGTTGAGGTGTGATTGTCACTGCTTTGTGTAACAACAGCTGACCCTGCCCTGTTACCAGAAAACAGGAAAACAGAAGCTTTCAAAAGGACAGAAAGGAGGCTTTATTACAGCTTAATTTTCTGTTAGCTAGGTAATTACATTTCCAAAATCTTTCTGAAACCTTTGGGTACTGCAGTTCTCAATTATTTAGCCAGAGGACCCTGGAAAGTGATAATTAGGTGTTAAACACCAGCCATGTTCCTGCAGATAGCCCTCCTGCCAGCCATTTAACACTTACTTTGGTGCTAAAGCTATGAATGATGTGTTTTTCAACAGCATTTAGGTGCTAATAAATTATCAAACAGTTTGAAAGCAAGGGCCTGCCTAGATGGGAGAGTTTCACTCGGGAAGCCATTGGTAGTGATGTCCCTGACCTGAAGCAACTGGAGCAACTGGAGACATCTCATCTAGGAAAAGGTGGGACAGGCTTGTTGGTGAAGTTGCTGGATTTCCACAGCAGCAGAGGCGCCCCTGGACAAGTCAAGGGTGACTGTCCCATGCTTCCAAATGTTTCCTTTTGAAATGGAAAGCTAATTTATTTGTGGGATCAAATCTTGAGATCTACGTCTTCTGCGTCTAGAGTTTTATACTGCCAGACAGAGTTACTCCATGCAGATACAGTTGTCTAGACAGGTTAAATTCCATTTGTCCTCTTCTCTTGTTATTAAATGCTCCTTAAGTATGACTTACTCAAATCCTTTCTGAAGCAATACTTAAACCAGAAATGCTACCTACCAGCCAGTAAAAGGATGTCAAGTGTTATAATTCTTCTGGACTATGTAAATTACATTCTCCTCCTTAGCTTATAGCAAATAAATTTTTCACTAGAAATAATGTTTACGTGGACTTACAGTTTACATTCAGAGCACCAAAAGTATTTCAGCATCTAAACTCCTATCTGGCTGCAAGTGTTTTGGTACTAACAGAGTAGACATAAAGATGTCATGCCAACTGCTCCTCTGCACTAGATACACAAAGTCATGTCCCAGGACTTGAAATTACTTGCCAGCTTATGCTTCTTTGCCTATGTGCCTTGTACCTCGGTAGAATTTGCTGTGGAAGACGCAAGGCCTCTATAAGTGATCCACACTATGTGATACCAACATCTCTGGCAGGACTAGAAATGGGTTCATCTGGGCTAAAACATTATTATCAGTGGCTAGATAGATGAATATCCACATGCGCATACCTCACATACATTATCCCAACAAATGCTTGTTATGTTCTGAAGCTGTTTCTTCACTCAACAGTGGTATCAAACAGGGATCACCACAATGCAGCATTCACAGGAGGTAAAAACCTAACAGGAAGGAGATAAAGGCAAGATCCAAAGTGATACATAATATAGGCATGTCTAAAATAGCTATTTTTGCCTTAGGTGTTTCAGGGCATCCTGCCTGGCATTTACCTGCTCCTGCTGCCTCAGTAGCCTGCAGGCTTTGGCAGGTCCTGACCCTTACATGCCAGCCCCCTGTGAGTGCCCTGGGGTACTGGAACTGGCTGGGATGGAGGGGACTTTCTTCATAGCCACCTGTATGGTGCCATGCTTTGAAATGGTGGTTGAAACAGTGCTGATAAGACACTGGTGTTTTCATTATCTGTGAACAGAACTTGCACAGCATCAAAGTGTTCTCTCTTTCCCACTGTGCTCCCCAGCGTATAAGCTGGGGGTCCAGAAGAAACCGGGAGGGAACACAGCTGGGACAGCTAAGCCCAGCTGACCAGAGGGATATCCCATACCATATGGCATTGTGCTCATTAATAAAAGCTTAGGGAAAGGAGAAGGAATGGGAAGCAGACTTTTGTGGTTATGGCATTTGTCTACCCAAGTAACTGTTATGTGTGACAAAACCCTGCTTTCCTCAAAAAGGCTGAACATCTGCCTGCTGCTGGGAAATAGTGAACAAATTCCTCTTTTTGCTTTGCTTGGGCACACAGCTCTTGCTTTCCCTATTTAGCCATCATTCTCTACCTGCAAGCCTTTTTGCCATCTACTTTCTCTCCATCCTGCTGGGGGAGAGTGAGCGAGTGCATTGGCAGGCATTTGGCTGTTGGCCTGGGGCAACCCACCATGCGAAGACACCTGACAGCACTAGATATCTGTATTTAGGGATACAACTTGGTCACCTACTGTTCACCCCTCAAGAAAGTTTTGTGTCAGAGTAACAGCTATACAAAACCTGAAAGAGAGTAGAAAGAAATGGAAATGAAGCTTAACCACAAAAACGTAGCAAATACTCATTGTCCATTTTGTATGGTTACTCACAATGTGAAGAATACGATGGGATAGAGGCTTACATGTGCCTTCCATTCATGTGTTGCCTGAATCCAGCCCCATCCATGTCTGTTCCCTTCCTGGTATTGTGTTTGCTTTAAGCTCTTGACCATCTAACAGGGATAAAAAAAGAAGCTGTAACCAGCTCTCTTCACTCACAGCCATGAGAAGTGCTGGCCTTGAACTACTGAGTTTATTTGGGGATTCCATTTTAATGGCTAGCCAAAGGAGAATTGCTCACTTATCTTCTTCTGGAAGAATCTGAGCCAAATGCCATACAAATGTACATTTGTACTCTATAGCAGCATTGTCTTTGATAATCAAGGTTCTCTGCTGGCAACCAAACATCTCACACACTGCAAGTCTTCTGTGAAGAAATGAAAACAAACAGTTAAGAAAAAATCACTTTAGAAAAAAAAATTCAGCAAAACTGGACTAAATGGTTTAAAGCTCATCTTTCTCTGTAAATAAAGTGGTGAAGAGAATTAGATGTTTCAGTGAAGTGCTCAACTTCAGCAGAGGTACGGATGAATGAAACCAATGTATGCACAACGAGAAAATGTTGAGTAGGGAAATTGTTCTACAAATGCCTTTTTTCCTTTCTTCTTATCCCCCTTGTTACATGCATTCCTCAGGAAAAGTGCTGTTTTGTTATGGCAAAGGAATTTTGCAAGGATGAATGTTCACCTAACCTTAACAGAAGGAAATGCTTGAGGTACAATGTAACTTGTACCCTTGTATTGGAGCGGTCCAGTCAGTAGGTTTTGTGCAAAGGCACTGAATGATTCAGGATTTATACATTAGGACAAAGAAGAACCTTTTCTCATCCTCTATAAGTAAAGGTTTTAGAGTCCAGTACATGTATTCCCACTTATATTACAGGTATTTTATATCTGCTATGCCAATCCAAAAGACCTTGAAAGAAGTATAATGAGTGTCTTACAGCCTCTTTACATTGTCAGAATATTTCAAAGTTATTTTATAGAGTATTTTATAAGATAGAAGCTATGAATCCTCATTGCTATTAAGTTTTAAGAACAAGCACCTTCCAGGGATTACACAGCTAGAGCTGGTCTGGCCTCAAGGGAGAACAGATGGGATGCATTTTTTGTACAGAGAACATGCAGCAGCTGTGCTTGGGTTTATTTCGTATACCTGCACACACCTACAGTGCTACTTACAGAACAAGTGTTTCAAGAACTTGGAAAAGGAAGGTGGATGGCACCAGTGACACTTTCTGGTTTTCATTAGCAATCACTCTTTCTAATCACCTTGCTCTGAATCAGATACTATGGGAGGTATTTGCAGATTACTTGCAATTGACTTTCTATTGTTTAAAAAGGTGATAAAATGGATAAAATGGCTGGAATCATAACAAGTGAAACTGTCAGGAACTAGTTTTCTGCAACCCATTCACAAAAAATTTTGTTAACAACACATGGAGGTCAGATAAAAAATTTAAAAAGTATTTAAAGTTGTGGAGTAAAGGCATTCCTGCTGATTTTTCGTGGTGGAACAGGGTAGTACAGAAGAGGAATTCAGTGAAAAATGGCAGAGATGGCTACTGAAGTTGCTGATCTACTAGGTCAAAGGAAAAAAATGCTGATTTAACCTGAACAACGATCTGGACCTTGTATTTTGCACCTTTTCTGCACTTCCCACTATGAAAATAATGCCTAACACACTACCCAGACTGGAACTCTGCTTTAAGTTGCAAAGACATTTTGAATTATTTCAATCATTCAGGAAAAAAAAACTTTAAACGAAACCCTGTATCAGGTTTGGGGTTGAATGGTTGAATTCTAGGTTTTAGTCCAGAGGCTAAAAATAACAATAGAAAGCAGTGCCAATTTATGATAATTGTTGACAAGAAACCAATACCAAGAAAAGGTTGTTAAATTTTCATCTGTGAATATAATCACAACCTTCACAGGAAAAGGCACTGAGTAATATGGTCAATAGAGCTTTGGATTCAGCCCTGCTTTAGGCAGGGGATGGGACCTGATGACTGCCACGTCTGAATTCTTTTGTGATTCATTGCGTGATAAAATGTAATTTCTAAACTGCTGCTATTTATTTATTGCAATTGGGAAGAAAATTATGGACTTTGCTTGTTGATATTAGGGACAGAATTTGTGTGAGTGACTTCTGATTTTGGGTATCATCTTTTTCAAAACCTTTTAAGGGGCAGCTATCACCTGTATGAATGGTAAACCCAGCACTGTGAACCTGAGAGGTGCCCAAATCCCTGATGGTGACAGTGAGTCAACAAGTTAAAAGGTATCAATGGAGCTGCTGCAATTCTCCATGTATGCACTCTTCCTTGTTGCAAATACAGTGTAATTTAGCTTTAAATACTTTGTCCCTGACAGCCAAGTAGGATTACCCTGCCCTTTCTATGTGCTAACAGTCTGTTCACAGTCAGTGGGAGCACCTCAGATGTATTGTAGCTTGTCAACGAACAGTGACATGATGAACTATCTGAGCCTTCCTGTGCTTTTCTGAACTTTGACTACCTTCATTATTAGTCTCCTTTATTATTAATCTACTTAAGAAAGCAAGAAAGAGCAACTGAGTAATCACTGAAAGGTGATAAACTCCCAGAGCAGTTCTTCAGAAGGTCTAATGAAGCCAGAGCATCAGTCAGATTAGCAATTTGGCACATTGGTGGCTCCAGGGTGCAGTTCAGCCTCTCTTGAAATCTGTGAAAAGACTCTGGGAACTGGATGATGCCCTAAATGAACAAGGGCTGTTGTTCCACAGGTTGAGTGACTTTAAGTATTCCCAAAGGGTTTTTTTTAATTAGATTAGAATCAGTTCTTAAATCACTAAATTGTGTGGAAATTTCCCATTCCAGAAGTAAGCAAATATTCAAGAGTATATATATTTTACTTAGCAGCTACCACAGAAAAATATACAAAGTGGGAATCTGTTAAATACAAAACCTAACTGGATATAAAAATGTGTTCCTTTGACAGGTCTGTTTCTTTAATAGAGTTTCATTAAAGAGGACACCATTGGTTTTTTTGAAACATTGTGTGATTTAATATATAAAATATGCAGCCATTTAATATTTCTTAAAAGGTTCAGTTTTAAATTGTATTTTTATTTTTTATCAGTACAAGTTTCGTTCTAATAATTCTCTGTAAAAAGGCTTCACTGCTTCAGTGCTTGTAAAATGCTTTCTTTGATCAGGTTTATTACCTCCGAGTTAATTTGTATTTATCAATTTATCCAAACTAAAGATATAGTTCATTAAGAGTTGAATGGATTCTTGGGACCAGATTCTTATAAATCGTAAGTTTAGGGTCACAGTATTAGGGGCCAAAGGGGGTCAAAAGGGTGAAAGCTAAGAGGTATTTGCTGAGTTTTGTGAAGTATCATAGTTGCTTCATTCCTTTTGCCTAGTGGATTGGTAACAAGGACAGTAAAACTGGAGCAGGCTGTGGCACATTGAAAGGAAAGGAATTCCCTTAAAACAAAAAGAGTAAGATTCAGAAAAGCCAAGGTGTTTCAACCTCATGTCTACTATAGTCACTCAATCCAAACTTGAGTAAAAAGAGGAACCTGAGATCTGAACACACAAGTAGTAACAGTATCTCCAGAAAAGCCAAAAAAAGTAGGTGAACGTGAAATGTTTCATGGTTTAGTCCAAGAGATGCTGCTCCTCTGCCAGACAGAAAGGATGTGAATCAGCCCTTTTTATGTTAAATATAGTTTACTATATATAGTGATTTATAAGTGTAAGGGAATTCACAAATATGGAAATATGTGTCTACTGTATAGATATAAATGCATTAGGCACATGCAATGCAAATGCATAGTTACAGGAACTAGAACTGAATAGAATAGTCCTGGAAGCCAGGAACAACTTCATTTTTGTTGTTATTCTGATTGATTCACCATTTAAAATAAACAGGTAACATAAATCAGCCTAAGTGCTGCAATTGTTTCTGCAGCTCTGTGCAGGCTGTCAGTTTACACATTAGCAAAAGGGTGTGAAGGACTGTATATACCTGGCACATCTTGGGGATGATGGAGAGGACACAATCCTGTATGTCTGGTTTAGAGATGCTCAGTCTCACCTGAGAAATAAATATTTGCAAGAAATGTAAATGCGCCTCTAACCTGAAAAATCTCTGCCGATATTCAGAGCAGAAGCAAGACAAACATTTCACACAGTCAGAACTACTTACGTCCGAATCAGCTTTTGTAGGACAGACCCTCCGTCCTTTGATTCAGGATTGAAGGTCTCCTCACCAGGATGCCTTAGCTCACACATCGGTAACGCAACTGATCCAGGCCTGACTTGAGTAATTTTGTATAGTGTTCTTTGAAGCATAACATGCAATGTGGTCACAGCAGTCTCTTCAGGTCTTGAAGGAGAAAAGCAGGAGGGTATATGCAATATCTTTCAGGATACTTGGATACAGGGCCTCTGAGTCAGACCTGTCCACTCACAAGGTGAAACAGTTTAAAATGCTATTGGAAGAAAATGGGACAGATTCACCCAATGCAATGTTGCAAATTTCTGAAGTTTGCCCAGTATCAAGCAAAGCTGCCAAATTTAAAAGGCTACCAATTTAAATTTAAGTTAGTTTATTAAATAACTTGGCAATATTTTAGACAACATACCTGCCCTCTTGTTTCTCTTTCTTTGTTCTGGGAGTTTAAGATCAGTTCGCTTCATTTGACCTTCAGCCTGTCTAAATTCCAAGTCACACTAATGGAAGGATGCTAATGTACTCCAGCTTGGACCTGGCTTGCCGAGAGATCTGGGGATCTTTCACAGAAATGGTTTGTTTCCCATACAAATGGAAAAGGCCGATTGTGGAAGGGGAAAATGAAACCACCACACCGCTTCCACACAGTGCTGTCAAATAAATTAATGTTCCTGTCCCAGAAGGTGAATTTGGTGTGCAGACCTGTGAAGGCAATTGAAGCCCGTTAAGGCAAACAGAAGAATGGCGGGGGAATTGTGACTTGCCTGCTAGGGGCCCTAACCAATTATTCTCCTCACTTTCCCACCAGTTCTCCACTGATGCCCTGGTACTTCTTAACAGTTGTGATGTTTTCAGCCTCTGCTTGCCTCATAGCATTAAATGGCTTGATGGCACTCTACGTAAGTTCCTTTGTGAAGAATTCAGGGTGCAATTTTCACACTGCAAGGAATATTATACATATAGCCTGGCATGCACACAGGCGTATGAGTATCTCAAACCACTCTTCCACACTCTCCTTCCTACATATATATATATATATATATAAAAAAAAAAAAGCCAGTACAAGCATATGTCTACTGTATGTATGGCTTTAATGAGAAGAGGAGACAGCTATATCAGCCATGATATAGCTGGTAAAGGATGTCAATTTTTCTAGGCAGGGCAGCACTCAAGAGACTTGTTCATTGTAGCAGCAGAATGTCACAGCCTCTCTCATGTCATGCTGCGGAGCATGATGCTGCTTTTGCCCTCTACTTCTACCCTGACCAGCACTGCTAAACACAAATGGTACAAATGCTCCCATCAGTCCTACAAATACTCCATACTCATTTTTACCACATGTGGCATTGCAGCAACAACAGTTTGCATGCTTTGTAATCCCATGCTGTTTTAGTTCTAGTGTTAATCACTGATTCACTAATTTATTTAACAGAAGCAGAGTTTGGGTCCACGATGAGATCTGTTAAACTTCAGGAGCCCTAAAAACCCAGACAATGAAAGAATAAATTTTGTCTTTACATACAAAATAGATTATGAAAATTTTCGGACCCACAACCTCGGTTATTTCCCTTGACTGACTCCACTCACCAACTTCTGTGTAGAAACAGTAAAGGAAGAAATCTTAAGCTCAGCTTGTGTTGGGGTACTTCAAGTATCTCAGCTAGATTCCTTTTGCCCTGTTGACAACACACAATTATTTTCTGATCATTTGACTAATCTGTACCATAGCAACAATAGCCCTTGAAGATGCCAAAAGCAGTGTTTCTGAGACTTATAAATATGGTGTTTTTTTTCTCATTATTGAGCTTCAAGCTTTGCGAAGACTGCCCTGCTATTAAAGGAGCAATAAGCCTCCATTAGCAACAGCGGAATTACACTGCTGGTTTTTCATTTGTATGCTTGTTCTGATGCTCTTAATGAACTCCTTGTTTCACTGTTAATCTGTTACATGGAAATGACACTACACATGCTATTTATATCAGTGACAGTGCTCAGAAGCAAAGTCAGCCACAGACAACTTCCACAGGAAAATTCATTAAGGTTGTGCCATGGAATAGCAGCTACGCCATATTCAGGCTCTTTTTACACTGATTAATTCCAAATTTGTTTTAAATACATGCTGAGAAGACAACAGCAGAATTAGACCCTAATTCAGCAAAAATCTAAGCATGTAGTTATCTTGCACTGCACAAGTAACACGACTAAAGTAATGAGTAATTGTGGAATTTGCTTTGCTTTGATGAAACCATATCTGTGAAACAAAATCTAGTCTCCTGCACTACGGGGAAGTAGTAAGCAGTTTTTACCCATAGAAGCTGAGTTATAAGATCTGGTCCTTTATCCTGCTCTGAGCTATAGTACGACTCCTAGCTTAACCACAAAGTGGAAGAACATCAAACCGCCCACCGAGAAGATGTTGGCAAAGCCCCAGCTGCTATCTTTAAACACAGTTTGTTTGAAAGTGGACAGTTTTCTGAGTTCACTTTTCTCCTATGCAAAATGGCATCTCCTCGCTACTTGCTTCTACCATTTTCATGCAAACCTATGGTCCAGGACAACTAGATAGGGGCTTCTTTCAGGAAACATAGCAAAGACAAAAGTCAGCGATATCCCCCAATATGCCACCCATCATTTTCAGTGACCTTAGCTCTCACAAGTCATGAAAATGTTTTATGTTTGCCACCACATTATTTATTCTTTTTCTTTGCTACTTCTCTGCCTTCATCCCACGTTTGTCGTGTCTGGAGGGATCACTATCTCCTCGAGCCCATGTTTACACAAAGCTTGGAGGACACAACCATATTCAGTTCATAGCTCCTCCTCAGCCACTTAACTATTGACATTCAGGATAAAATCATAACAATGACACTTTGTAATCCACAGTAAGTGCCTAATCTCAAATAATAAACTGGGCTTCTTGTAGGTCAGTGGAAAGAAATAGATTTTAATACGTAACTGCCAAATGCCTGAGTGAAGGCACGAATTCTCCCACAGAACTTCTTAAACAGCTATGTAAAATCCAGACCTCATTGCAGAGGCCAAACTTATATTAACTTCAGTAGTGCCAAGATTTCACCCTCAGTTTTAAGTTCCAGCAGGGTAAAAAGCCAACTCTGGAGAAAGTGATGGGACTGGGAAAAAGGAGAAATTAGAAAGTTGGGGATGCAGGAACAATTAAAATGAATAATGAATTTCAGCTGAGGTAGAACTGGGAAAAACTGTCAATACTGACAGTGCTAGTTCAGCTGGGATTGGATTCTACTTATTTTATGAAGAATACTTTAGCAGAACAATAGCAATTTAGCAGTGTCTCTTCTGAAAACCGTCTCCACGTTTGTCCAAAGACAAAGCCTGTCCTTCCTTTTCTTACATTCTCTTTTAACCTATTTATGTATTTTTACCTTCTATTCGCTAACACTTTTCCAAGTTGCTCAGCTTGGTTCTTCACTCTCTCCATAGTATGAAAGCTTTCTTGTTCCCTGTGAATGCTCCATCACTTACCCCTTCCAGCTTCACGTTTTGGCACAAATGGCCTCTTTTGAGCTTCTGTGTGAAGACCACCTGCAGCAGACCTTGAAATGACTAACGTGGAGGCAGGCTGAGATCGGTTTAAACCTGAATTTCAAATGTACTCTACAACTCTTGCTGTTTCCTACTCCCCAAACCGACTTCATTTCCTACACCAACTGCTAAAGCAATAGTCACAAAAGAGGGAGCAGTAATTTACAGTAACTCTTCTTAATACATGAACATTAATTTTATTTATTGTACCAAGAACAAAATTTACTAGAGACAGTCCATGATTGGCATTTTGAAGGAAATATGGTAAATTACTCAAAGCTATGGCTATAGCTGCAGAGATTTATAAAACATTGCCTTCAATAGTTAGAACATGATATATGACTAGTGCTGAGGTCATGTCCAGTGTTCATTTTGCTCATTTACTTTTTCAGGTGGAGTTGAAACAGTTGCCAATTTACAAAATTTAAATGGACTTTTTTGATAATAATACATTGAAAAGTAGATTTGTGAAGATAGATTCATGAAGAGTGCTACTTAATAGCTTGCACAAACTCAGAAACAACAAAATCTGTGATTTTTTTACTCTTGAAAAATACATTTTAAAAAAAAATCTATTAATGGTCTGATCCTGTGACAACTCAGTACTAGTCAAAGAACATATTACTTGACTAGTCTCATGCCTCGTAGAGAGTGCCAAAAAGGACTACTCACAGTATGTAAGCACTGTGGTTGATGATGTTTACAGGGTCAGTTATGATAGCTCAGTTCTCCAGGTATTCTCTTAGTCAACTAAGAAATACATTGAAATGAATTAAATTGCTCAGGATTAAGGCAACTGAATGCAGAATCAGCCCCAATAGGAAAATTTCTTATAGTTCATTGTGCAACTAAGCAGATAAGAATAAAGGTGCTGCTTTCAAACATCGAAGACACAGAACAGCAGACGCATGCACAAATGCACAAGCTGGGGAAATGAAATTAGCAAGTGGTGTCATTTGTTTTAGCATATGGTCACATCTGACAGGCATGAGCTTGTGTCTGATGTGTTTTCTTGTTGGTGCTGGAAAGAAGAAAAATGTGAAGTCATTCAGGAATGTTTCCGAATGTGATGCTCTCCTCTTTTCCCCTTTTTTTCTTTTTCTCTTCTTTCAGTAAAAACACTGGATATGTTTAAAATCCCTAAATCATACAAGGCATATTTTTAATATCTTGTACTAGGGATAACCTTTTTAATAGTACTGGAAATCCCTGTATACCATATCTAGATATATCCAGATGGATTGCTTCCATATGAAGACATTTTCTTTTGCCATTTTTCATTCTATTGTACATATCTGTAACGTATGCTTTTTATAATGAAGGGCTACTCTTAATAACCTTGTATTTATTTTATTTTATTTTTCTAGAAAGAGCAGATGTGATGAAGTGAATGAGAGCTATTGGTTTAATAAAGCACAGTCATCTTCCCTCAGATGTTACAATAAACCAGATTAGATAGAGTTCTAATGGAGAAAGCTCCAATGTTAACTTCTGCTGTTGATAAATGCTCTGAAATTTCATTTTCTCTGCTCTGTGTATCTTGCATACATGCCTGTGTTTAACTGTTTAGAATCTGGCAGTGCAACAACATGAAAGCAAAGAACTCCAGGATCTCAAAATAGCTCGTTATACAAATGGTGACTCCTACCTGATAGGGAGAACTGAAAGGTGACAAAACCTTCCCTCTCAATTAAATTCCTTTCATGAGAGTCTTTAGTACATTTCTGACTATAATGTCAGTCAAGCAATAACAGAAAACTCAGTGTCATTACGGAAAAAAGACATTAAAACCTTTTCAGAGGTGAAAAGAGGGGATATGCGAATATACTTCAAAGAGAGGGTCTTGTTTTCCTTTTATTCCCTCAGTATTTCCATGAAACCTAACGCAATGACATCACAACAAAACAAGGTTGCCAAGATATACTATACAAAAACATGTTTTCACATGGTTACATTTTCTGCAAATTATAGTTCTTGGAGTATAAATCAGAATAATTGTTTAAATCAGAGTGACTGTTGAAACAGATTTACAGAGATCAAATCAAAAATGTAATAATTCTTGTGGTTTCACTAATGCTCAGAGCACCAAATACTTCTGAAAATTTTGGTTGTCAGTTATATATAGTGTTTACATTAACATGCTGCTTGAACAGAGAAAATATATATTTTAAGATGAAAATGTGAATCCAGGGTTACAAGAATGTTTCTGAAACAGCTAAGTCATCTTGTTTCAAGTAAAACCAGATGTTTGCTTAAAGTGAAAGGCAATCATTTCTTTTAATTATGTTCACTGGTTAGGCCACCAGGAATATCCATATGTGCACACAATGATCCGATTAAAATCAAAGACCTTACGATGGAGAAAGCAATCAACAACTGAAAGACCACCAAATGACATGCAAGGCACTGACCTGGATTCTTCTACCTCCATTCGCTCATTTTCACTCAGCAAGTTGAACAGGAGAGACTGCTGGAGTCCACCACGTGCCCCGAGTGAGTCACGTCCCTGGGACCTGGAGATATCTTCAGGGGCAATGGCCTCCTAAACAGTTGCTCCAAATTGATGAACGTGGACTAGCCAAATTCTTCAACATTGCACAGGGTCAATAGCTGCAAGAAAGGTTCAGCATGCAGTAAGGAAACAGCGGCATCGCGCTTCTTTGCTCATTTCAGCCTTTAGGATGTGTGATAATGTAGTGAGCTGGTGGAAGACAGAAAAATACAGAAACTCATAAAGTGTTTTGCATGAATACTTCCCCAGAAGAGAAGTGGATGGGTAAATAGATCAAACAAGTGGATTTTCATGTCCTCCTGAAATCATGCCTCTAGCTACCATGTGACTTTGCTCAGCAGAAACTGTAAGCACAAAACATCAGCCAGAGGCTTCTTAAATACCCCAAACCCTAACATCTCTTCCTGTCCCGGATGGTTCACATGCACCTACCATGTGAATTTTTATTGGTGACTGTTTGCTTTGAAGCTTTACAACACTCTTCATAGTTTGAAATTTCTGTTCAAAACTGTGTTGCTCATGAATACAAGGATCTTAGTCCTCTTGTGAAGAAATACCAAGAGCCCTGCCCTGTGGGAGGAGATGCACCCTCTGCTGGTTTACAGAACAATAAACCATTCCTGGGAACCGGCACCTAACTCTGGTAGGACCTCTTCAGCTCCTCTGTGATCCCACCAGCAGATAGGTACAGCCCTAGAAGCACCTATTTCAATGACAACTATGTATTGTGCATCAAAAATCATGCATTTGATGTACTTAATATATAATATACACATAATATTCACATAAACACACGTGCACATAAGAACCAAATATGCATGTAATACATTGCAGATGGATATAAAATAACATCATATCCTCTGATTTCTTTATAATATTCTTTCTGGAGCTGAACATTTTCTTCAGGAGTACATGGCCAGTTAATTACTTTGTCTGTACATAGTTTTCATTTGGTAGTAACTCAGGTTGAAGGTACAGGACCCTTTTTTCCAGTGGCACACATCCCGTGAGCCTACTTTTACCTTTTTCTGAAGGATACTCAATTTTCTGGCAGTCTTTTATGTCAAACAGTTCCTTCACTAGAAAAGAAAGAAAAAAAAAAAAAAGAGGGAAAGAACACTTTGCTTCAGTAAAAGATGTTCTCTGTCCACAGGCATTTATCAGAAAAGCTGGCATTTTCAGGTCAGACTGAATATATAATCAGGTAATAAAATGTCTTTACAAAAAAATGGATAAAATGTGGCTCCAGTGAAGCCATTCAGATTTTTAACCCTAATTTCAATGAGCCCAAGAAACATCCCTTTCTGTTTTTCCATGCTACTTCTGTCATGGTGGAGTAGTTTATTTTACATATATGGTTTCTGTGCTGCTGGTGTTCTCTCCTGTTTGTGCATGAGCTGGGCTCGGCTGCTGTATTGTTCTGCTTTTGTTTTCTAGTCCACTCTTTCCAGCAATGACCCTGACTGAAGGAAAGAGCCTTTCCTTCCATCCTCACTGCTCTGCAAGACAACCTTTCCCTCACCCAAACATAAATCTTAGAGTAAGTTCAGCCTCTACAGTGTCCTTTGATAAACATGTGTATGTATATTTAGGCATCCATCTCCATGACAATCCTATTTTGGTCCTGTGAGTCCTGTGGCTGTGTACAGCCTTTTAAATGTTCCTCTTTCACATGGCTTTACTTAACTGTCAGCATTCTCACAGGGCCCTTTGTGCATTGCATCCAGTCCCTTAAAGCTCCTCTCACTGTTTTGACTAATAAGCAGATCCATTAAAACTTTGGGCCAGGATATTTAGAGGGAAAAAAATCATGCAGACCCTGCACATTTAGCAACAGACACTTGATCTTTGCTGATTAGCTTGTAGATGATGTTGCCAGCAATATCTTCTCCAAGGCATACTCCTGTCTTGAAATATAACATCTTCACCAGTTTTCAACATGAGACAGGAACCAAAACTAGTTAGCATCGCAGTGGATGACCTCCAAGTACCTCTGGCACTGCTCGATGGAAAGTAGATTGGCATTAATGCTGATACAGAAGAGAAGCAGGCAGGCTAATTTGTAACCCAGAAGGATCCCAAAATATGTCCAAAATATTATTTATGACTAAAAATCATAAAATGGAGTTAAGACAGATTTTATTGTTTACTTATCCAAGTCATAAAATATACAAGCACAGCAAATATAAACAACTGCAAAACAAGCTGAGCAAAGGCAAGCTTTCAGCTAGCTTAATCATCTCTAAATTCTAAATATTATTTCATGACAGATGGCTGCTGGAGTCCGTGAAGGACTATACCAAATCCTGTTCCCTGTTCCATGCAGACCACCCCTACTGAGGACACTTCCATCCAACAGTATTATCACATATTCTGCCTTGAAACAGAAAATTTCATTTCCTCATCACGATTTTGTCAGTCTTATGCTGGAAAAGGGCCTACTGCCCACCTTTCCCTGGACCATCTTTTGCAGATGGATTGTTCTTTTTCATCATCTTTGAAGGAACAGTTAAGAACTCTCCTTTCCTTGCTATGCCGGTCTGGGTGAGTTTCTCTAGTCTAGTTTTTATACTCTTTCCATCAATAAATTTTAAACAGTTACCAGAAGTATGTTAAGTGATACAAGCAATATCTTTTACATATACTGTGAGTTCCTGCTCATTCTTTTTTATTATTCTCCTTTTGCATACTGCTTCGGAAGCAGTACATACTTCCCTCTGTACATACTTCTTTCCATACCACACCACTGAGTATCCTACTGCTTATCTGAGAGTGGCTCAGGAAAAGGACATAAAATTAGAAGATAACATATAAAGGGGTCACAAAGTATATAAATAAAACATTTAATATAGCTATGTGCCCTCACAGGGGCCATATATTCACCATGACAGACACGTGCATATTTGTTTTAAATCCTCCAGTGACGAGGACTCTACAGTCTCCCCAGACAATTTGTTCCATTCCTTGACTGTGGCTTTTTTTTCTCCTAATATATAGCAAAATTGTCCCTTGCTGCAAGTTAAACTGGTTACCTCTTGTTCTATGCATCATGGCTGTGAAGAGCTGATTATTCCATTTTCCTGCATTTTAAAGACTCCTAAAAAAACAAAAACCTTTTTTTGAAGTGCCCTGACTATATAGGCTGGATTCAGCATATCTGGAATGACTTAATTAACAGAATTAATACCATATAACTTACCTGATCAATCTGAACCAACCACCTGATTTCAAACTAGACTGAAAAAAACATTTCTAGAACTTGCAGACAAATTGTATTTTGGATGGAAACTTAATTGTAAAATATCAGAAGTTTGCAAAATGAATCCATTTCTATAACTACTTTGTGAACTTGGAAAAAGTGAGACTTAAATGAGAAAAGTCCAGTATTTGTCTTTTCCTCTCCCACTTCTCATTTTATTTAGCCAGAAAATGAACTCAGTGTTCAACAAAAGCATGTTTTATATCAAATAATATCCAATTACTAATTTGTTAAATAAAGATTAATAATTAAGCAGGCTGAAGTGCAATCACTATTATAGTTTACAGATAAGAGAAAAGCATTTGAAAGGATCTTAAGTGAACTACAAAAACATGGACTAATCTTAGGAACAAATGAAAATCCATAATCCTGCTTAGGCCATGGTCTGCTGGTAATGCATTTGCAATTAAAGTACTGCATGATTTATGGAAGTCAAAAAGGAAATTACTCAAAAACATCTACAGCGAATGCTTGTAACTAGCTCCCACTCTCCCAAAGGACAGGACTTTAACCATTGCCATGGCTCAACTGAGAAGATCTTTGACTTGTTTTGCAAAATGTTTGCTTGACTTCTTCAACTTCATCAGTTAAATGTGCTTAGCCCAGTAACATAACAGGCACGCAAAGTTATGCAAGACTTGTAATTACAATATCAATCCTTATAAGATATTTTGTAGCAAATGGAGGAGTCTATTTTTATTCTATTTTCATATTCCTTAAGAAAAATGTTCAGACTAATTATTTCCCATTAACATCTAGAACTCAGCACACCAATAAATATAACTATGATCTCTTTTAATTTTTTAAATTTTAGACTATTTCAGTCTTTTCTAGCTATTAAAAGATCCACTCAGGATGTAAATATTAATGAAATTATAAAATTGAAAACTTTTTTCACAAAGAATCAAAATTCAAATGTTGTTTTAATTTTAAACCTTTACAATATACTGCTTTTACCATGTTTTTTAAAAGCCAACATTGTTTAAAGTTGCCACATGAAAACATATTGATAGCATTTTGATGGAATATGTAGGTTATAATAGAAAAGAAATCACAAGACCTTAAGCAAAATGTTTGTGAGTTTTCTCTAGCCATGATAACCCACCAGAAATCCTGATGGGACAAAATGTAGTAATGTAAGGTAAGAAAAAAACCAACTTGCAATCATGAATACAGGTTGCTCTCAACTTGTTTATCCTGCTTTAATCATAATATTTATTTATTTTTTTTAGGAAAGCTTGGGATAATCTACTATTTTGTTGGTATCGAGGAACAAGACGTGGTTCAAGGCATATGTCAATGCAAGCGCCTCACTCATGCATATTCACCTGTACTTTTTGGTCCCCACTGTAGAAGTCCATTCTGGAGATACAAGTAGCAAAGCTGATTCACAACACTGGCAGCATTATTCTTAGCCTGAGAGGTGGAACTGATTTCACAAGTGAAAAAATAACACTGGCCTTGGGAAAAAAAATGCAAGCAAAAACATTGGATTCTATGACACTTCCTGAGCTTAAAAAATGACAAGTCATTCTCCACTGAGTCTTTTCCTGCTTATTGGTAAGCTTATTAGTACTTTTTTTCAATACAAGACCTTGAAGAAATGTCCCAGATTTTCTGGGAAACAACTTTCTGGTAGAATTACCACATCCAGTTGACTGGTGTTTTTTCACATTTACTTTGTCCCCCAACAAGTCTGTCTGTTTGGAGTAAATCAGAAACACCACTTTATTTTAAAGGAAACAAAGGAGAAATCCCATTTTCTTTTGTATATCATGTATTTATCTCTTAAGTGCTCTCAGATATACAATTTAAATTTTGTAAAAAAAATAAAGTTGCACTTTTTTCATTTTAAGCTCAGAAAACTCAACATGTAGAACTAAAATCACCACTAAGCCCAGTCCTAGGAGAAGTAATATGCAGCGGGTTTATATTATCTGTCCAACTCTATTTATGGAAGAAAATTCACATTTATACAATTGAGTTAGAAATTGGCATTGTATATTTTATAAGTTTCAGAAGACTGAAAATGAGGATTTGAAGACAAAAGTATTAGAACATTTCTCACCAAAGGATTTCTGAAGGATGCATGTTCAGCTGAATGTCTGTGTACAGCATTTCTTGTCCAACCAACGTACATGGAGCCTTTTGTCAAGTTTTTTCAGGCCCTCTGAAATTCTTATGATTTCCTGAAAGGTAAACATTTGTTTCCAAAAAGAAGTAGCTGAATTGCAACAAACTCACTGTTTGCAGAAATCAAATTGTAAAGTTACATAGTAGATAACGTATACTTCTGGATGAAAGCTTTTCCCATGACTTCTGCTCTTCTGTGATGTCTTTTCAGGTGAGTTACACTTACGATCAAAAAAATAGATAAAAAAATCTGTTGTAATCTTACATATTACAAGTTCAGAGTACTCCAATTTCTAAACTTTAAACACAGAAATTTGTTGTATATTTTGAAAGAAATACAAGCAGTTCTTTGTCATCAAAAGGATCTCTCCATTATCTTAATTTTCATCTTTCCTGACTTGTACACTGTTAGTCTAACAACCAATTAATACACAAAGGTAATTTTTAACCACTTGAAACCAGCTTAGAAGCTTTTCCTTTGCAGAAAATATACCAGTTTATGCTGTACAAGCACGTCAATTTATGGTAGTTCATATAGTACTTTCTATGTAATTAAATTGACAAAATTTTTCCTCTGTGAAATTTCAAAAATTTTTTTGAAAAAAATTTCAAGGATCTTTTGGAACATGAGGGAAAAAAAATCGTTTTATTATCTATCTCTCCTTTTAGGCCCAGGATTTTTCTCTACAATGCATTTTTGTTGTACTGTGCAATTGATAAAATGTGCAACTTGATGGAAACAATATTCTTTCTCATTTTGCACCATGTACATATAAACTGGCATTTCACAAAATTACCAGTCTGTGAATGGCAATAGAGTGTCAAAGTTTAATTATTTTTTTTTAATTTCACATTTTCCAGTATTTTTAAGTGTTTTGAAAATATTACATAGACTCTGAGTCTTCCATTATAGTAGTAGTAAATGTTTATCTGAAATTTCTGGGTATCTCTGTGGTTTGAGGCATACATGACTGTATGAAAAACTAGGCCCTTCCCAACCAAATCTGCAGATGTCCTCACTACTGAAAGAGAAGCACATTACTGGGATTACAAGAAGATTTTATCCTACCAGGATGCTCTGCTAGCTTTCTGTAAGTCCCATGAGTGTGTACGACTCTGTCACAAGAAGATCTACAAGAGTGACCTTGGATAACAGCATAACACAACTCTATTGCTTCCACAACACTGGGGACGGGGCATTTCTTAATAATAAAAGTTTCAGAGGGGTTCTCCTTAAATGTTATGCTGGAATAATTGTTACTGTCCGTTTCGTTTCATGCTTTCTTAGATCTAGCAGCCCAATATGCACACCTGATTCACTTTGGTGTAGACCACTTTATAAAAGCCTTACAGCAATTGTTACTGATACATACAACATCACCTCCCCTTTCCTTCTGGAAAGAGCAGCCTCTTTCTTTCAGGAACTCACTGATAACACATTATGACCCACACAGTGACCCTGATATTATATCCCCAGCAGATATTTAAACCCATGAAAATCCATTTAATAATACTTAGATGCAAACTTCAGTTATTATCCCTCCTTCTGCTCTTTACTTCCAGTCCTATGTGGTCTTTGGGCTGAGAATCTGTGAGCCAAGCAGATGGTTTTAGCCTTTTAGATAAATGTATGGGATAAAATAATTGTTAAATATTGAAGTAATGAGTATATAAGTAAATAAAGCTGCAATTATTTTAGACAGAATAATTCTGGAAATATATCTTTTGATATTTCAGAGACACTGGAATTAATGTCTGCATAAAGTATGGGAATAAATCTAGTATCCTTTGATTTGAAAGTATCTTGCAGCATTGAGTATTTACAAATGGTTAAACCCCAAGACTTCATCTTCCTTCTGAAAAAAGGACTTAATTTCAGGTGAGTTCTTCAGAAACTGTTTTTCACTCCTTGGTGCTCTTCTTTGACTCCATCTCATTGTTCCTCATAGATCTTTGCACTGTGGACATCAAAATAAGGCTACAGGATGGTTTGTACCAAATTTGAGGAGCTATTAATGACTGTATGCTTCCCTATTAATATGTTCAAATATCATGTTCAACTTTGTATCCATTAGTCCACAAGGAGTGCTTGCAGATGTTTATCCACCATGTTTTTTCACCCTTTTTAAAAATACCACCTTCTTTCTCACCTGTTTGATAATGCATCTCTGCTTAAAATTATTTATTGGGACCTATTGCTTAGGTAGATTACATCTATTTAGTATGTTAATATGTTATATTGATTCCAGGCCCTTTCCATTTTAGAACATCCACATAAAAACACATTAGGACATGAAAAATGTTAGAAAGAACACCCACAAAAATCAAAATATATAATGCTGACCTTTTATCATCAGTGTAATACATTGCTGTAATGTTATTGCTACATTGAAGTATTTTGACATCTACTTTCATAAGCAAATGCTGGTTGTCTTGAATTAAATTCTTCAAATTTATTATGAATCAGGTGGACTAATATATATTCCATGCTTTTGTCTGAAATCAGCATCTCCCTGATAATCCTGTAATCTCCAGCATTACCGTATTTATTCCTTTTAGATATATAGGCTCAGCACTATCTTTCTTCCAACTGTCTGGCATTTCCAAAGTCTTGAAATACTCACTGAAAGTGAACATTATTGCTTCTGAAGTCTTCCTTGGGCAGCTATTTTAAAACTCCCAAATGGAAAATATCTGGATCTAATGCTGATCATTATTGAAGAACTTTGATTATTACTAGATAATAATATTTTTATGTAAGGTAAATGTATTATCTACTTTTTTTTTTTAATTCAGAACAAAAATAGTCATTAAACACAAATTACTTTTAATGCATTGTTATGTACTGTTCTAAAAATGGATCAATAACATTTTCTTTTTGTTCCCAAAAATGTTCTTTCTTCATATTGCCCTTAACACTTGCAGCCAGATTTCCTCTTCACAGTCTCAGTTTTCTACAGCTTCCAACATAAAAAAACTCAACCAAATCCACATTATAAATTGTTTTCTTGCTACACCTGTTATAGATATAGATAGTTACTGTTGCTTTCATTGGTAAGCATTTTGGTTCTTTTAAACAAGCTTTTTAGTTGTAGGATTACACTGTTTAGGGTTTGAAGTAAACAGTTTTTAACTACCATTCACATTTTTCTGATTCAATTTTTCCTCCCAGATGATTTGATTCATAATTGTTTTCAGCTTTGTGAAACCGATCTTTTTAAAGCACAAAGGATATGCACACACACACACACACGCTGCAGACATCAATACGTGTGTGTGTGTGTGTGTGTGTGTGTATTTAGGAGTGCGTGCGGGTGTGTATCTGTATGTGTATTGTACAGCCATGCACAGATGGTTAGCATTTTA
This sequence comes from Falco peregrinus, assembly GCF_023634155.1. NCBI lineage: Eukaryota > Metazoa > Chordata > Aves > Falconiformes > Falconidae > Falco > Falco peregrinus. Next base: position 56,783,239 of record NC_073727.1, read on the forward strand.
TTATGTTTATACAAAGCAACTATAATCAAGTCACAAACACTTGAGCTGAACCACAAGTACTCGGAAATTCTTCTACTAACTTGATGTCTAACATGGTTGTCTTGTGCTGTATGCAACAGTTTCTGACTTAGACAGTCAACATGTACAATATTTTGAAATTCTTGGGACATTCAGTACTGGCTACATGCAACCACCAGCCAACATTTCCCAGCCTCCTGAAGTCCCCCAAAAGAAATCCGTCATCCTTTCCCTAGGCTATCAGTATTGATGCTGGTTATTTGATTTGGTTCTAATGACCAATACTGACAGTAATTTAGAAATAAAACAAGATCACAATATGAATAGCAGCTTAGCAGAATATAAATGTAATATACAGATCTTTCTGTTATTGAATTACAATCTAATCAATACTAAATAATGGTGAGAAAAATAGTGAGAAAATATTGATGACGCAGAGATTCAGAAGTTCAAATAAGCACGTGATTTCCACGGGCAGAGAGACCAAAAAGCCAATCTGATCAAAATCAACCAAAAGTTACACACTCTGGGGTGTCAGATAGAATAATTTCATTTTAGAAACATCTAACATGCAGATAGGTATCATTTAGCATTAGTGGTATCTGATTTTCCTGTATGTAGTGGAATAAAAGGTTTTGTTTTTTATGAACTTCTAAGAAAAGGGTTGGGCTCACTGGTACTGTTAATTACAACATTGTTTCTACAGCCATACATAAGGGTACCTCATCACTTACCCAAGATCTGTTTTGAAACCCAGGGAGAGTTTGCATTGCCTAAGCAAAAGGATTGAATGTGATTTTAGGCACTGAGCTGTGTCCTACCTAGCCTCCAGCTCCCTCTGCAGAAGGGAGCAGAGTTTCCTGAAGACCTGAGACCTATCTCCCAGCTCCACTCAGGTATCTTGGATACTTTGAGGCACTTCAAATACCCCTGGGCACCCAGGTTTAGGCAACAGAATCCCACTTGTACCCTTTAACTTCAGGTTGGGTGGACAGGATTTCTTTCTTAACATGTTGGCTAAGAATTTGCATGGTAAAATGTAAATTTCACATTTAAACATTTAAGCTCTTTTAATTTGTGTTCACTCTCCTTTGTTATTGATATGATCATGTATTTTATACACTTCAAATTAGTGCCATGTGTGAATTCATATCTTAATCTGTACTGTACTGACCCTCATTTCCTTACCAGTTTTTGTGTTTCCAATTTTAAGTAAAATTTAGATCTTAGTGTTTCTGATGCAAAAATTTGCATCATTCTCAGTTCATTTCTGGCGGCAGGGGTGTCAGCATTTCTAGCCTTCCTGCCTTCCCTTCTGTCAGCCTAGTGGGTCCTAACTGGGTTTACTGTGAAGTTCCCAAGAATTTCACAAGTTCTCCTGCAGTGATATGTGTCTGACATACATCCCTCTTTCTCCATCAAAGGTAATCAAATGCTTCACTAAAATACAAGAGCCTTGCAAAGACTGGAAGTGGGTTGGACAAGAGATTTCAGCTCCCATCCCATGCAAGAGCAGGATGTTTTCTGCTTTGCCTACACTGAGACCTGACAATCAGAGAGGACCTTCAGCAATGGCTCTTCCAGACTCTCTTCCTGCTTGTGCTTGGATCACGAGCACAGGAGCCCTTTTCCTGGAGCTATGGATCATGATGCTTTCAATTTGACAAAGCTGATTTATCTATCTCATTTGGTTGCCTGGTGATCAGTTCTTTCTTGAATAATAAATAATGAGTACTGACAAATAATTATAATAATAAGTAATAAATTATCCAAAATATATCACAACCTCTTTAATGCCTAATTGTCAAAATACTTTTCAACCCATGGTTAGTCTCTGCAGTATAACTTATAACTAGTAGTCATCCTCCCCAAACAGGAATCTTTTCACGTTGCAGAGCCAAGAAGGGGAACTGAGGACCACAACTGCCCATTAGAGGAACCACATGCATGTCAGATGTGCTTTTACCCCACTATGATTCTGAAATAAAATGTTTATGTAAAGGATCATATCTTTATAGCTGTCATTTAAAGGACCATGTTCTCATAGATGTTAGTTTGCTCAGAGGCAAATTTAGCCATGTTAAACATACAGTTGCAGCATAGTCTTCTTGGTGAGGGGCCAGGTAAAAATTAGTACATCAATTTAAATATGCTGTCTTGGGATCACTCAATAGTAATCAGAAAAAGATGAAGGAATCTCCAGGGCAGTTTCATTTCACTCATTTCAGGGTGGAATTAAAAAGCTTTCTGATGTGTCTATTTCCCTACAGGGAGCATGTAGCTGTACATGTCAGACACTCAGCATTTAGACACCTGAAGTTAACTTTTCAAAACTCCATATTAAAGTGAGAAATCCCTTTTTCTATATATCATTATTAATGACCATTAAAAAAAAAATATCTAGCCTCTGCTTTTGTAAAGAGCTTGATTTACAACAGCCCTTAGGACATTATCTACTAATTATGCTGACAGATTAATCAAGTAGTTGTTAGCTAAATTTATGGCACATCATATCATATCTCCAATGTTACGAGTATGAAGAAAAGAATAATGTAGTATGCCTTAATCTTCTATTTGAACAGAGTTCTCATTTGGGTTCTCTTGATGGTCTAATTTTTAAAAAAACCAAATAATAAACCAGGATGTATTTACCATAATGATTGTGTAGCAGCTCACACGGCGGTTAAAATCAATGCTCTCATTAAATGAGTCAAAGATCAAGCTACTATATATAAGCATGCAAACGTAATCATGACAGGTACAGTATACGATCTTAAACAGACTTGTGTTGGTTGGGTCAGTGTATACACTGGTGTCTTGAAACACACCTAGAGCTTCTGGGAGCTGCTGATACACAAGTAGAACTTGTTTCCATCAGTAGTACCAGAGCAAGGACACTCAGTCAGCTAATATCTCCATGGGGAACTACCACACCTTTCTTGAAAGCAAAACTGTCTGAAGGCTCTCAGTCTCTGCAGCTGAACTTTTTCAAAACACAAAACATTAAACTGGAAAAAGAAGTTAAATAATAACCGAGTCCAAAATAAATCTTACCTTAAACCCACTGTAGCCTAACGTGGCAAGTTCTTTCCTCCCATCTTGCTCTCTAACTGTTCAGCAATTTCCTGGTTTGAATAAACCCTACCCCCTTCTCTGCGAAAGGCTCCTTCTTTCTTAAACTTGCCTGTGTATTTGTTCCCTGCTCTTCTTTGCAGTCACCACTGTGCCCTAAACATACAGGCTTGCCTGCCCCATCTTGTACAGCAGAATGTCTCCCCGGCAAGCACCCCAACTGATCTCCACGGAACACCAATTCCGCTCTCCCTTGGGAAGTTTTTACCTGACACACATTGCAGCAACCTAAGCAAAGCAAATGGGCTGCCCTCCTAGCAGAGCAAAATGTTAACATGTGGAATAAAATTGGAGCAAGCAAGTTTTGGTAGTGCAACACTAGCACGCGCAAGTTGTGAAAGAGGCAGTGCTGCACTGCACCTGAGGTGCCACGGGACACTCTCAGCAGCCTCTTTTCTCCTGTAAGCAGAATTCATAATTACATTTCCACTGTTAAGCTGTTCATAACACAGTGCTCCCCTCTCATTAAATACTAGCTTGCTCCTCGTCTTCTTGGAAGGACAGGTGAGCACTGTATGTGATGCAAAGATAGAAACTGGCCGCAGAATGACAGGCTATGTGCCTAGATCTAAACATCTGCACCTATAATCCTCTGCCTTTCTCTGTTTCATCTCCCACAGGTGCCTTAGGCCTTATTTCTTGCTTCGTGTTCACTATCACTGTCTCTCCATAGTGTTTCTCTGTATATGTCGATACTGTGATAGAGTGAGGATGGCTACTGTGTTCTAGAGTGGCATTCCCCTTAAAGGACTGATCAGAAATTCAAAAAGTCAATAGAAACTCTTGTTGGATAACACATTTCTGCTTATTTTCTAAAAAGAGAGTACCACATTACAAAAGCATGGAATAAGTGACTGCTCCAAGTGTGCTCCATCCTAGTCTTTAAGGATATTTGAATAGCTGTGAAAATGGATATCCTTCTCAGGGATCTAAACTGAAGGGTAGTTATCAATCATGGTGTTGCCACTGAATGACTCTGTGATCCTGTGCACCTCATATCACTCTCTAGGCCTGTTACAACCAAACAACATGCCAACCAACCTTCCTTCCTTCTTTCTTTCTTTCCTTCCTTCCTTCTTTTTCTTACCTTTTTTTTCTCTTTTCTTTTCTTTTCTTTTCTTTTCTTTTCTTTTCTTTTCTTTTCTTTTCTTTTCTTTTCTTTTCTTTTCTTTTCTTTTCTTTTCTTTTCTTTTCTTTTCTTTTCTTTTCTTTCTTTTTCTTTTCTTTTTTCTTTTCTTTTCTTTTTTCTTTCCTTTTCTTTTTTCTTTTCTTTTCTTTTCTTTTTTCTTTTCTTTTCTTTTCTTTTCTTTTCTTTTCTTTTCTTTTCTTTTCTTTTCTTTTCTTTTCTTTTCTTTTCTTTTCTTTTCTTTTCTTTTCTTTTCTTTTCTTTTCTTCTCTTTTCATTTTATTTTATTTCATTTTATTTCATTTTATTTCATTTTATTTCATTTCATTTTATTTTCTCTATGTGCTTATCTATACATCTGGGGTTTGATTTGCATTTGAGCAATACTTGGTACCTTTTGGCCCTGATGTTGCATGAGGCTCCTATGAGCTACTGTAGTAGTATCATCCTAATCATCCTCAACCATGCATGCTGGGTTTTGATTGCATGTCCCAAAATATGCCAGAACATCAGTGTGGGCTCTGTGAAAGGAGTTAAACATGGCCCTGACACACATGAACATTACTCCCCCTGAAATCTCTGGGAGTTATGTGTACATCTGAGGGCAGAGTTTGGACCATAAAGTTTAAGTACAAGCATCTGGGCACAATTTTCTCCAGTGAGCAGGATTCCAAGTTTCTGCAACATCTGCTGTGGGAACTATAAGTACTTTATATTAATGTTTTACACTATGTTAGCTATAATCACCTTTTTAATGGGAAAAAATGCAGTCATTTCCACCTGGTGATTCCAGTGATGCAGACACCTGTCTGCTAGGAATTGGACTGAGACCATTGATGTATTTTATACAGCAATTGAAGGGCTATGAGATGGTAATGGCCTTAGGTTATAATCTGCAAGTGACCCATGCGTGCTGGGTGTTTTCCAGCAGACATTATTTTCAGGTAAATTCTTGTTTCTCTGTAGGGATTCAGCTAGTTCTGTCCCTTCATATTTTTGCAGACTGTTTGGGTAAGAGATAACAAATGCATTCACATGTAGGAAAGGAAAGAAACCTTTAGTAGTGCTGTTTGTACAGAAAGCAGAATAATGTTGTAGAATCACTATTATTCTTTTAATCGGTTTCCTACTTATGTATGTAAATACATAGCTACTAATAACAGTTTAATGTTTTCCAATACCGTCAGCAGTCCTTTTAGATGTAGTTTCTTGATGCTTGTTGTCAGCCATCTCATTACACACGTGATCCTGATTAAGGAGAAGCATTTGACTCATTTTATACTTCAAGCTGATTTTTCGTATCTATCTAATCAAGGTAACAGTGCAAAAAGCATAGTCCACAGCTCACACTCAGGTGTTTGTTGCCATTTGTAGACTATTACTGATATTTGAGTCAGTCAGATTAAAAGAAGCTGGAATAAATCTGCACTGTCACTATTTTACTGCAGTTGTAAAATGTCATTATAATAAAAGATAAACTGTAGTTGAACTATAGATGAAGCTATAAAGAGCTAGGTATGTACCCAGCTACATTTTAAATAAAAATAAATCCTGCAGGAATCTTTCTATTGGAGGAGGAATATTTTACCTCTCCTGCTCCTATGCTTACTTCTGTTTCAAAACTGTCTAAAAGACATTATTTTCAGCTGCATTTTTTAATTGGTTCTCACTGCTTGGCCTGTGGAAAATGAGTTGAAGAAAAAGTAAAATTTAGTGGTAAACTTTTCGCATAGTTTCCCATCTTTTTCTGTGATACGCTGTTGATAACCAGCATACCATTCCCTGTGAAAAGGAAGAATATATTTTGGAAAACTGATGGACGTTCAGTCTATTTCAGTACAAAAGTAAATTAAGACCTAGAGCCCTGTCTGACACAGTACCAGGCCATACCCTGGTCTGGTGTCAGCATCAAGAGAAGGGGTTTCTGAACTTACAAAGACAGCTGTATGGACATATATATACATGTATACATGATAATACATGTATTATAGATATAAGCAGAATGTGTAAGATGGAATGTGTACATAAATCCCAGCATCCTGTTAAAAAGCCATGCAGGAGTCTTTTTACCACCAGTGAAGGAGAAACCACTGAGCAACTTTCATCTCCCCTCAACGAATCTCAGTATGAACCACCGGGAGATAAAATCAACCTCCCACAGAAGAATGGTGCACAAGAGTGCACCATGTGTCTGAAAAAACCTAGGGAGAAACTCTTCTCTTCCTCTGCAGTTCTAACTTTCAGGTCACAGCACCTCAGCGCAGTTTTGCCTCCTTGGATGAACATGAATTAAGTATCGGAGTATTTTAATCATTACTGTGTGTTTGCTAAGTTGTAAAGCCAAGTGACAGAAGTATATTTAATATTTGCCTCTGAGTCAAGGGTTAGTAGGCAAGGTACCAATATAGCTGAAAAAGGTGAGCTTGCTAAAGCCAACTTAAAGTCAATATGGGAGTATAATTTTCCTCTACTTGTCATTTTCTTCCCACTGATTCCAGTTCCAAGCATTGAGATGGACTGATGAATGCATGTTTTTATTGTATAAGCAGGTAGGGAAGTCACAGACAAAAAAATCTGCAGAACCTTTATTTTTACCATACTTAAGTTGTTGCTAAGGACTAGGTTTTCTTCCATGCAAAATAAAATGAAATTAAATAGATTAAAATTCTCTGGCTTAAACTGCATGTTATTAACACTGGCTAAGAAAAGTTTTAATTTTCTGGCACCTTCAAGCAGCATGCCTTCAAAAGGAAAATTTAATAACTTGCTTCTTACCACAAGAATGGACCATAAGTGGTATTGCCAGTCAACAGCTTTAAGCTCTTCAGTTGTCTGGATGTGAATGGTCTACGAGAATCATTCTGGATCCACCAATGTTATGGGAACCGTCCACTTCCACTTGGCTTGGGAAGTGTGAATTCTTATTTTGCAAAGAGCCTAGGGATCTTGCCAAAGCTAATATTCTGGGGTCCATATGTGTTAAATGATCGGCAATCCTGGAACACAGCATCAGGGAGTCAAATGGGGGAAGCCTCTCAGAGACACTTCAGCTAAAGAAAGGAAAGGAATTTGGATTTTTTCAAGAATAACTTTAAAGCAGAGAAAAGGCCAAGAACAGATCATTTGAATTTTGGAAAAATTTAAGACAAGAAAATTTTTGTCCAGGGTATGTGCATCACAAGCTGTTGTGGGGGGTGTTTTTTACAGCAATTTTCTGCATTGCTCTAAGGGACATGCGGTTTCCTTAACATTGACTGTGTAAAATGGAATATCACTGCACTCAGGATCATGACCTCTGAGACCACAATAATATGCATTTTTTACTAAACCTTTTCTACATCCATTGGAATAACTATATGCCAGCTAGTGCAAGAATCCTGACAGCGATAATGCACCAAATATTTACAGGTAGTAGTTCCCACTCATTACATATCAAGAATGCAAATCATTGTTGTGCACTTTCTAATGTTTTACCAGAATCTGGCTAGCACTAAAAAAAAAAAAAAACCCACACCTCTATTTTTTTTCTCGTGTGCCCACCAAAGCTCTAGGTGTTATCTCATACATAATTCTAGGGCTTATATTTGGCAATAAATATTCCTTCACTCTTTCTGAAGTGATGCTCCCATTGACATGAATGCATGCAGTTTCTAATCTTTCTTAAACAGATAGTCTAAAATATCTTTGAGATATTAATATAGCTAGCTTCATAGAAGTGGCCAAAATTAGGAGAAATTAATCCAGCCTACAGCACACATATAACAGCTCTGACGAATATCCTCAAAATACCACTTCAATGATTCCATCTCATTTACATAACAGTTAATTTAATCACACGTAATACTATGCAGATTGTTTTCAGTGAACCTTGATAACTATATCCACTATAGTGACCACTTCTTTTCTGGCTTCTGGGAAAGGTGAATTGTTCTTAGTAACACACTAACAAACATCAAAATGGTCTTTGGGATCATTCCACAAAATCATTTTGATCTCTCTTTGTTTAGCGTATGCACTGTAGTACATTGCCCTATCACTCTGCTAAATGAAATTCCCATGTAACATCATTAATCTTTACATAAATAAAACTGGTAAACATGAAACAGTACACATACAGAATATCTAAAAAATTCTGATCAGAATATACTGGACTTTGACACTCCTTCAATATATGTTTGATAGTTCAGTGCTAGAAAAAAAACAATTAGCATTGAAGTTACAGTTTGTTTGATCTGTGGTGACTGTTTAGAGTGGAAAGTAAATATCCCAGTGGTTCTTGATGACTTCAGCTTTCTTAACAACTGATGTCCTCGGTGAGCATACAATGGCATTTGCTTAGCAAGGTTTGACATACGTCATTCTTTTAAAATGTATGACTTCATCAAACAAAATCACTTCTTAGTTAACTGCTTCTCCAGAAGTGAAGACTACTTCTACTAAGGAAACAGTGGGTGGTTTTTAAGAGAAGTTGATGTAAACTTGGTAACAAGAGGAAGGGCCGGCAAGCAGATGGTCCTCTGACTTCTCATTTCAGAGCTACTGTAGCAGGTGTTGAAAAGCCTTCCACCCTCCTGATGTAAAAATGTGGGGAAACCAGCCCTTTAGGAAAACCACAAAAGAGTAATGACTGTATATTCTGTCATCTGTAAGTGGGAAATGTTAAAAAATGCAATTCCTTTCATGGAACTGATTAATATTTCAAACAAATGTGTACCGCACAAAGGAGATGTGGCTATTCACAGTGGCTATAAATTACTGAAAATTACTCTGGAGAAAGGTCTGGGAAATGAACACCACTTTTCAGAAGGGCCAGGATGTCGACATGAAAATAGTTTGTATTTACATTCTAGCATTTTCATAACATCAGATCAAGCCACCTCAGAGTAAGTGGTGTTCTTCCAATGTTGTTGGATTGTGGCCTTTTGTGTTTTCCTTGGAGGCCTTCCTGCCACTCACCACAGTACAAGTGCATGTACAAACACACACAGAGAGTGAGGCAAACACAAAAGCACACTGCATCCAGTTGTTAAAGAACATGTAGAATTGTCTGTCATGTAACAGCTATGAATATGCAAATTTAAAAAATGAATTGCAGTTAATTCCTTTCTTCCTTCTGTTTTTATATTGACTTGGGAAAAGGGGAAGAATGCAAAGAGATTGTCGAAAGAAAGAATATAGTCAGAGCTATAACCCAAAGAGGAGTTCTCCCTCACTGAATTTTTTCAAGTCTAAAAACCAAACAAGATTCTAAATTTCTCCTTTCTTCTGCAAAGCACTGCTTTTATGGTCATCACTCCCCTCTCTGAGGTCTAACATACACTCATGAGGTCAGCTGGCTGGAGGGAAGACACAGTTCCTTCATTTTATTGACTCCATAAATAGTCAAATAAGAATGATTGTGCCTAAGTTTCAAGGAACAGCTAGTTCACACCAGACAGGCTCAGTGGATTAACAACATAAATCACATCCTTTAGTATTTTTCATCAGTATTTCTATGGTTAATCTTGTAATTTGAGCATCTATCTCTACCACATTGAATATCTGAATAGGAAGCATGCTGTTCACCTAACAGTCTAAATGACTGACACCAATTTTACTAAAATTCTTTTAAATTGATTACAAGTTGATGAGTATTCTGCACTTACTCTAATCACTGGGTTTCACTTACTTGCGCTCACCAAATTTTCAGAAATAATCTCAGATTTTGAAAGGGTCTAGTTTTGCATACCCAATTTGAAAACTCATTTTCTGTTTTCTGGACATGCTGATGTATTTGCTGCTTTTGTTATCTGCAGTTGAGTTACAGCTGACTGAGGCCGCAACAACAAGTTCTAATTTTTTTAAGATTAAATTAATTAAATTAATTTAAATTAATCTAAGGCATCAAAAATTAGTAGTCACGTCTGATTTTTTTTAGAAATGAGCACTATACTCCTTAGAATAAGTACTTTACTTTTCTCTACAGAGAAGAATAGAGCTCACAAACTCAAAATAAGGACGCATTGGAATTGTCTTTTCTTAGTATGAATCATTAGTATTTTATATAAAAAGAGTGGGATTACACATATGTAGATATATCTGGTGTACATAAAGGGGGGAAAGTCCAAAAACGGAACAAAATGTATGACTTTCTGTACTTAGAAACCTCAAATCTGTGAGGGAGAAGAAGCTAAGTTTCCATTAGATTGATCTCCTGGTTCTAATCATAGACTCATAGAACAATTCAGGTTGGAAAGAACCTCCAGAGATCTATAATGCAACCCCCTATGGAAATTAGGGTCAACTTAGATCAGGCTGCTCAGGCTCTTGTCCAGTCAAACTTTAAGTATCTCCAAGGATGGAGGTTCCAGAGATTTTCTGGACAACTTGTCCAAGTATTTCACTACCTTTATGGTGAAAAAATCTTTCTTAATATGTAGTTGGAATTTCCTGTGGTTTTCACCTCAGAGCATAATCACTGAGCATCTCTGAGAAAAGTCTGGCCCTCCTTTCTCTGTACCATCCCATTAAGTAGCTGCAGGCAGCAGAAAGACCCTGGTTCCCCTTCACTGGACGGGCTCCAGTATGTCCATGTCTGTCTTGTACTGGGGAGGCTAAAACTGGGTGCAGTAATTTGGATGTGGTGACACAAATGCCAGCTAGAAGGGAATAATCACTAAGTTAACAGATATTCTGTCTTTTTAGCAAGACTGTTCAGAGAAGAACAAAGAAGTTATAAGAAACTGACTTCAAGCAAAGCATTGATTATTAAAGTCAGCTGAAGAATGAATATGATAGTAGGGTAAAACTGTCTGGGGAAATTCTATCTAGCCCAGAACCGTGTGAACAAGAATAGGGGTGATTGCATGCCAATGCTTGAGCTGATGTTCTGGATCTCTTTGGCCTGCTAATCTAGCCAAAGAATCCTGTGGAGTATCTCAAGAATCCTTTTACCTACCTTCTCCAGGTGTTTAAATCCAGAAACACTTAGTAACAGTGTCATGAAGACCTCAAAATAAAAATAAAAATCTGTGTCCCACAAATAAGCAACTTCTGTCCTTCTGCCAGGAAGAGTAAATAAATAAATCAATAAATAAACCAGGCAATGTTCCAAAGATCTACAAATCAGTATTTTATTAGCCAAAGCAGAAAAATGTGTTTCAGTGATGCAAAGAGTGTATTAGTAACAGTCCTTATCTTTCATCAGAGAACAGCTAGCTGGAGTGTCCCTAAAGGAAAGAGAGGCATCTATGTGACGGCCAAAGTGCAAAACATCTTCAGATTTACAAGGGAAAAGAAAGCATCTTTAATGCCAGTTTGGACCTAACCAGCAATCTGTGAAGTTGCATCACCTACTTCCTGCACAATGCACCACTTGCCATAAGAACAGATGTACTGGGTCAGATCAAAGGTCTGTCTGGTCCAAAATCTTTCCTCTGCCAGTGGCCAGTAGCAAAAATGTAATTAAATGGGAATACGTGAAAATCAAATGCAGGGATCTGAACAGCCATGAACTTTGAAATCCATCTCCTCAGTCAGGTCTTAAATTATTGAAAGAGTTTCTATCCCTAAAACAGGTCCAGTGAAATCCCCTCCCACCGTTGCAAACTCCATTTGAAGGCACTGAATTTGGTGTGTGCCAGTGGGTGTGAATGGAAAGAGGCAGGAAGTGAAGAGATGCATTCCACAGCTTGAACTCTATGGTTTGTAATAAACATTGCTTTTAAAACATCGTGGAACAGGCCCAAGAGAGTTGAATTGTTCTGCTGCTTGTTTCAATAAACTATTAAAGACTTATACATACTTGCACACTCTCTCACTCCATGTTTTCATTTTCTGACCAGCTGGATAAATGTGGACAACATGGTAAATATTTCTATTTTTTAAAAAAGCTCCATACCTCAAGGATGTGCATTTATAGGAGTATTTGAATTCTTCATGACATAATACAAACTCTCCTGTCAAAGGATGGACTTGATGCAAAGGCCAATTTTTAACTGGAAACACCCTTGGTTTTTTGCAGCAGAATGCCACACACTGTGTGTGGGAAGACTCTTGTCCAAGTCAGCCTTGAAGGGATTACCAAAATATGAATGCTGCTCCTACAGAACTGCACCTGAAAATGCTCTGATCACTTGTATAGTTGTGGATTATTTTGATTAAAAAGACATGTAGGCATCCATCCTAACCAGGATAACCAGGGTACACAGCAGAAACAGCAAGCCGGAGGTACATAGATTCTTCCAAACTGGTGTTTCTGGTGCTCTTATTTATATTATAACCATCATTGCAGAGTTTTACTTTCAAAGATCACACCCATAAATCAAATCCAAGTGTGCTCAATTTGTGCACTGCTGCCAGTAACAAATATCAGTCTTAACTCCAGGCATGAATTGTCTTCTCAGAATAAACCAACAAAATTCTCCTATTTCAGACTCAGCTATGACTGCAATGTTTTGCACCTGCAGCAATAAAGAGGCCCAAGAAAGACATTTTCCCCTGAGAAAGCAGCTCCCACTATGGCAAAGGGGGGGAAGATCTGTTCACACAAATGAGTGAAGAGTAGGCATGGGCAGGGACAGGTCTCTGACTCCTCTTAACTCAAACAGCCCAAACAGGTTGGTCACAAGATCAACAAGGGCATGTAAGAGTCCATTTTTTTCACAGAAAGAGGTAACACCTCTTTCTTCTGAGCAGGATTGAGCTTTCAGTCTCCTAATTGCCATGTATACACATATCTCTGTGTGTCAGTGCGTACATCTGTAAGGATGGCATTCGTTCATGGTCCAGAAGATGCCTTAGCATTGAGGTTTTAATTCTTTGCGTATCAAAAGGCATCTTCCAACAACTTCCCCTCTCACTGTTTCCATTCTCCTGCAGCTTTCAGGCCTAGACCAACCAGACACTGGAAAGCATTTCAACAAAATGTTTACTAATGCAAAAAAAAAATAAAATAGCAGGAAGCCTTGCATTTTTGTGTAATGCCCATGAACTCAAATCAACGAAAATTTCAGTTCCTCTATAAAGGTTTCAGCCAGCTCTGAGCAATATATAGCTGATACTTCCTTTACTCCAGGAAGCACTGAGAAGCAACAAAGGTTTTGGTCCAAACTATTACATTAATAGAGCAACAACAGAGCACTGTGCCATCCAGCCAACTTTTAAAGGTCCACTCATTGCCACACCTGGCAAGGCAATTTGCACTGATGCTGCTTACATTGCAAAGGCAGAAAACTCAGGAGTCACCAGGGGTAAACTTCAGAGCTGACAGGCAAAGGAGAGGGACTTCTGCTCTACAGGTCTAACCAAAGCACTGATGGTTCAGAGTCTCTAGAAGTTTACTTCCCCCCACATTTTTTAATTTTCAGTAGAAGCTGAAGTTTTTCAGCTCTGTCCTTAACCACTCCATAAAAACAGTGGGGGATCGACTCAGCTTAACTTACATGAAGGGAACAGTGCTAGCTTTCCAACTGGCAGTGTCTCTCCTTTGCTTGCCGAAGCCAAGCGCGCTGCCAGCAAGCCCCAGGTGTGCGCCACATGAGCAGGTGAAGAAAATAAAAAATGTTTATGTGCATTGCGATGACAGTTCTGAGTCCATATAAAGCATAATACATGACAAGGAGTGTGGATATCCCAAGATACTAACATTCCTCATGTGCACAAACAGGCAGAAATCCAAAGGCACTATGCCTTCATCTTCTTGGAAAATTCATTGGACTGTTGCTCTTTCGCATGGATTTTAATTTTATTTTTTAAAAAGTTTATTTGTTTTCTCTGCTAAACTTTTTTTTTTCTTTAATACATTTTAAGTTTTCTCAAAATAAGCAGCAAGGAATTGCTTTACGAGAAGACAGGATCTCATACTGCATTTACACAACTGCATCAATTTAAATGAGATCAGAATCAACCACAGACAGGTCCTTTCAAAACCACTAATTAAACCAGCCTTTGAAACCAAAGTTTAAATTGGAACTGTCCCTGTGATGAAACCCTCCATGCTTATTAGCTCATACAAGAAAGATCTAACGCACAGCTTCCTTTGAGACAGTATATGACATTCCAGCAATTTGTAGGAAGTGTCCCAAGTTGATAGTCTATTGATTAACAAAGCCAAGTGAATTTTATGATAAAAAAGGAACCTTCTTGCCCTGTGTTTGCATGACAGGAGGCAAGAGGGTTTTTTCTTTAAAAAATTGTTGATTATATTTGTTGGATATCTTGAACAAAACCTCTTCTCTCGGGCAAATGGGAATTTATATCATATGAACATCAACATCTATCTACTAATGCACATGCTATCAAATTAAAAGGAGTGATTTTAAAAATATATGGTAGATATGGCAGAAATACAATAAACAGCAGACCAGACCACCAGTCTCTTTGGTACTTATATAACTCTATGAACAGTGAGAGAAAAAGAGATAAAGATGCTTTACATGTGACATGAAGAGATGCAGTCTCATATATGAAACCTCAGGATATTTTATATACCAAACTATTTCAGTTTGCTACATGCTGAAACTTTCTGTTAAGGTTAACATAAGAAAAACACAAATGCATTACCCAGCTAATTCAGATTCTAAAATGGGGCTTTGGAGTTGAAGATAATGTTTGTTGTTAAGTACAGAAGAATCTTGCTTTTCTTTTATCTTAATGTATATTGTGAGAAGTTAAGAGTATCCAAAATAGTTATACGCTTGCTTGATTCAATGCCTGTTTCCAGTATGCTTGTTGGCATGGCGGGGGGGGTGAGGGGTGGGGGTGGGGGTGAATGTGTGTGAGCAAAAGCAAGAGAGTCCGTGAAAGAGCGTGTGCATGGATATGCTTTTATCTAAGCAGGGACATAATTTTCAACCACAAGAATGGGAACATACTAGGTTTAAGTTGAACAACGGAAAACAAAACTGGCCTCTTAAGATTTTATTACCATCTTCATTTTTAAAAAATGGAATATCCTTTAAATTGTAATCTACAAAGCAAATGGAGTATTTATATCTAGGACTGTATCTGTTTTAAAAACATGAAACAGCCCTACAGTTCAGATTGGGAGGTAGAGAGCTGGTGGCTTCCAACCAAATGAGTTACTAGCTACGTTCTGTTTCCTGAACATGCACTGGCTGCTCTGCTCTGTGGATTGTTACCAGCTTCAGCATTTTTTAAATATTTCCCATTACCCTTTATTTGATATTTTATGCTTCCCCTCATAAACCCTTTAAGCGGATTAATTGTGCCTGTGATGTTTGTTTGTAAGTACAGCTGCTCTTCCTTCCAGTTTGTTTTACAATTGTGATGTCTCAAAGATATCCTCGTAAAACTGACGGGTGGATCTGCAAACAACCAGAGTTTTATCAGAAAAGAAATCCAGACTAAAGTTATTGGAGAAAACATTTGAGTAATACTCAATGTTATGAAAAAAAACCCAAAACAACCACAAAAAACCCCAACAACAAAACAAAACAAAAAACTGCCAAACCACAATAAAACCAACCACAAAAGAAAATTTTTTAAAAATCCTTCATCTACACGTTTATTATATATATTATTATATAACTTCAGCTACATATTTATTATATATACATAAATACTACTAATCCTGTAGTTTATTTTGCTCAGAATATACACATACACAGTTCTGATAAAGTAGGGTATCTTAGAACAAATAATAAATCCAACTTCAAGAGTCTAAGAGTAATACCAATTGGTTCAAGGGCTGTCATGCTGTACCTCCACAAGTGCTATATTTCAGGATTCTTTTGGTTATTAGTTGGAAAGGATGGGTGAGGTTTCAGACCAAAGCAATTGCTAACTATAAAACCAGATCAAATAAAGGCTGAAAGTTTGAAAGAGCACCTTTAAAGCCCATTTGTGAGATACACTGTTCAGCTGTTAAATGTCTTGTAAGTTTTCCAAGAACTTTGGTGAGCTTTCTTCATAAAATCTATATTATTTTCATTGAAGATTAATGATAGGCTTATTAAAAAATCAAAAACTTGGAGAGGTTTTCTGTGATTATGAGCAAGGGTCATCACACTACATTACTTTGGAATGTTTTTATAAGCTTTGTCAGTAGAATTACACTTTAAAAATTCTATAGAACAACTTTTTCAAGCCTGTTTTTCATTTTTAAAGGATATAATCTTTTTTTTTCCTCCTTCATTTACAAGTACATGCACAATAGCAAAACACCGCTCTCAGTTCCATCCATGCAGCTTTATTGCATATAATTTCATTATCATTTGTAACTGAGAAATCCTGGTCAAACCAACATGGCTACACAGCATGAGACAGGGAGGACTTTGCCTGTAGACTACCACAGGCCTGCACATCGCAAATGAAGGCACAGCACGTACGGCAAGAAAACGGAACCTGATCCTCCATTTCGTGGCACGGAGATGGGCTGCTGCCCTGTATTGGTCTGACCCAAAGCAGGATAAAGGGTGCAGAGTCCCATGTGGTTGCCAGAGTGGATTTGTGTTTCAGGATGGAAAATTTTCCTAAAACAAACAAGAAACCCTTTGGGGATAATACAGGTAGTAAAGGATGCCACAGGAAGAAACCAACATGAAACAGGGAACAAATAGTCTGCCTGCCCCTTGACAGGCCACCAGAGTGCAGTGCTTTCTGCACCTGCTGCAGTACTTCCTGCGAAGTAAGAAATGGCATTGACTACTGTCATGTGGTAGAGTCAAGCAACAAATCAAACAAATAGAAATGCCCAGGATGGGGGACTGGTCAGCAATCTGACTTCTCCTTGTTCCCTGCCTCCATGATGAGGAGAGGACTACTCTGCCTTTCACCTGGCAGCTGTTGACTCTGTCTAAATCAGAATCAGAAAGTGTTTTAGGTAAAAGCGTAAGCCAAGTTTTCCACGATGCTCAATTTGAGATACTCCAAATGCAGCTGAAAGCTGCTTTTGACAAAAGTCAGCTCCTCTAAGACTCTAAGATACATTAAAAAAAAAAAAAAAAATGGGCACTCAGAATGTACCTAGCTATCTAGAAGTCTTGGTTGCAGTGGCCTGGGTTCATGCCACGCTGGGGCACGTGAACCACTGTGAACGGGATTGGTTTTGCCTTCGCCCATCAGTCGGTACCGACAGATATCTGCAGAAAGCAGTTCAGAGCAATTCAGATGCTAAAGGAGATCAAATTACTGAGGGTGGTGCCTATGTCTCCCATAATCAGAATGAGAACAAACTGTGGCTTTGATCCTAACTAGGCACCTTAACTTGGTTACCTAAATCCAGGCCTCTGTGTTTAAATATCTTTCTTTAAATTTATGTAACGTAAGTAATCACCTGTAACGGTATGCATATTTTTAAACAACTTCTTAAAGTGCAAAGTTATCAGTCATTGCTAGGGAGCACAAGATTTGACAGAGAGAAAGAATATAATTTAAAATAAAGACTTCTATCAAATTTACCTGGAGGAAAATTAGGACTGAAATTGTAGAAGCGCAATGGATCATTTTGGGCAATCCCTATAGGCAATGCTGTCAGGATACCACCTTCCCACCTTCTGTTGCTAAGTATAGAAACTTAAAAGTCAAGGAAGAAGTGCAAACAATGCAAAACCTTTTTCTACCAAAAAGACCTGGCAGTGCTGGAATCTGTTCCCTCTCTGAGAAAACTCTATAGTCATCAAGATGCCCCTGCAAACAGCCTTTCCCAGTTTGTCAAAATCAAGGAAAGGAAAGGCATTAAATATATTTGAAAGAGGAAAACTGCAGATGTAAACTGTGGTTATGTACAGCCCGTGTTGTTTTAGAGGATGCAAAACTTTAGTTAGCTTAATATTCAACCTTATCTATTAGATTAACATTTCTGACCATACCCCTGCACTGTTACACCTGTACTTATTCGAGGATCTCTCTCCCCCAGTATGAGGAACTGTGTGCACTTTTCATTCTTTACCTTTCCCTATCCATGTTGCCTTTCGTCCTCCCCACATAACTGAGTTTCCCCTCTCTTCCTCAAGCCAAGTCGTTTGTGTGTGTGCTCCCATGTTCCTCCTCTCCTCCAAACTAAACACTATGATGCTCAGCTCCATCTGACCCAGGAGCCTCCCTGCCCCTTTTCTGGCCCATAGCAACCACACAGTGGAAGCTGGAAATAAAATCATCTCCATTTCACAGCTGTTTTTTCAGTCTCTTGATTCTGTTCCTTAGCCATTAGGTATTTTGCAGCAAAGACAGCATGGAACAACTTTAAAAATGCCCAGTACCTGCTCGTTTTTTATGTGAAATCAGTAACATTCTGTCTATTTACACCAAGTAAATTCCTTGACATTTTTTAATTCATTAGGTACAGCATTTACACATCAGCATATGAGAGACAGAACCAGAACAATTACATCAGCTAAAGGAGCAACACCTTATGAATGTTAAACCGCAATTCACATACAATTACTTGCATACCAGGCCTAGAGATACAAATCATATTTGCTGTCTTTTATGAAGCATGGCTCAAAAAAATTGACACATCTTAT
Organism: Falco peregrinus; assembly: GCF_023634155.1. Taxonomy (NCBI): domain Eukaryota; kingdom Metazoa; phylum Chordata; class Aves; order Falconiformes; family Falconidae; genus Falco; species Falco peregrinus. The sequence continues at coordinate 56,801,980 of NC_073727.1, forward strand.
TCTAACAACTCTAAATGCACAAGAAACAAAAATGCCGCTACTTCTACAACAGATATATTGAACTGTAAAAAGGAAGGTCACAGATTTCCTTACACTGCCAAACTAAAGAGTGCCTGGGCATCTGCCTAGCACCAGAACGTGGTTGTTTGCACCATCACTCTATCAGATGGCCCCTGACGTAGCTTTGATCACACTCCTCCAAAACCATTTCCAAGCACACTTTGGGCATTAGCATGGGTCAGGGACTGTTGCCCTTAAGTAGTAGTTTTACTATGATGTCCTGCTTTGGACAGTGACAAAGGTGAAGAGTGTGGATGTGAGCTAGGCCATCCCAGCTGGTCTCAGTGATAGGAAAGAGATACCAGCTGCATTTGATTTCCCAATTAAAGGCATGGCCACAAAGGACCAGTGACAGACAGATAAAACCCTCCAGACACCTGAAATATGCAACCATTTGTTCACTTTCAAGTCCAAAATCTACACCTCTGACCAAAATTTCAGTATTATGTTGCTTCCCAAACTCAAAACACCAAATAAAACCTGAGATAAACTCTCATGCTTTGGCTAGTCTTCTGATTACCTGTTAAAAATTATGCCACACAATTCTCTGTCAGAATGGCTATTGCTATGCATGCATATTTCTTAACACTTATATGCTGACATGCAGTCATGTTCAATCTGCAGATGTTTTTCCTGTCTCCATCACTGTTGAGTTAGGAGAAAACTACTGACAGGTTCCTGGAGACTGAAAAAGGCAGGTCATTGTCAGTTCTGTGCAAGAGGTGCTGGGGTCCTATACCTTCGAAGCCACCCTTGTGTTCTTCCCCTTGGTGACACGAATTCCTGCAGAAGTGACAATAGCCTGTGGTCATCGTGCCAATTTAGTCATTATGGTGGTGCACTTGGAAAGGTAGAAGGCACCAGTCTATGATTAACCCTAGTCACATAATGCAGCAACCATTCTGAGTTACTACCAACCTAAGCCAGATTTGAACTGCTGACCAAGAAGTGAAAGGCTTTGTATCTTATTACCAATATCCTAAATCATCCAGCCTCCCCTGCAAATATATTTTTTGGATTGTTATGTAGGAACAATAATAGAATACCCCATAAACAGGTTCTTTAGATATTTAAACATGTCAGGTTGTACTTTCTACATTTTCAGATAATTGTGGAGTAAATATTTGTTAAATGAAGTATTTTACATCTGTCTTGGACCAAAGCGATCTTTCTGTCAGTAATACCACTGAACACTTGTAAAAGTATGCCGGCCATTACAGAGTTATGCACTCTTGGCAAATACCGTCTTTGAACTCATGTTACTGTGCTGCCAATAAAAAATATGTTCTTTTTTATCAGCTGGATGTCTTTCAATTATACAATCATTGTCTGACAGAAAAGCAGTTGAAATAGATTTCTAAAAATCCTTTTTTTAAATTTCACACCAGTTGGCAAAAGGTTAATGTTTGTTTGCCTAAATCTCAAAGAGACATTTGGTGTAGTTCAACAGTACAGAGAAAATACTGTATAAAGATCAAAAGGAAAAAAAGCGTGTACACTTCCCTATGAAAGACAACACATGGTCCTTGCAAAAGGAAATGCTTCATTTCTTTTCCATACATCAGAGCTAGTCCTTCACTTCATCATTATGTTCATCTGCAAAGTGAATGCTGCTGGAGCTGGAGGCCTGGGCTGACCAATGTTTCCATAACCCTTTTTAATCCTATAGAACACCAAAAGCAAACATCTAAAAAGCAACTGTACTCATAACCCTAGTCTGCTAGAATAAAATAGCGGGTTCAATCTAAACTGCTATTACACAGACACTCATGTACGCAGCCTAATTCAGAGCACATTTAAAATTGCTAAATTATCTTCCCCGTCACTGTAATCACTGAAACTCAGTGAAATTACTTTTCAAGGAGGTAACAGCATTCAAAACACCACCCACCACCTATTCAGAAGCACACCTGATAGCATGGATACACTTTGTGAACCACCATGCTACCATACTTTATCCATTCCAACACAACCTCCCACATACCTGATATCTGCACAAACTTTACTTCATCCATAGGTTTACAACTGACAAACTACACTTCTAATACCAAAGATGTGCCAGTGTGTCCCCAACTCTGAAATACATGCAGCTCCACTATTTTTTACAAGCAATGCTAATTTTTTTGTTTGCAATCTGAAATTTAGTTTAAGCTATGTCCCTCCTATGAAGAAAGGATATGCTTTTAATTCTCATCTTTGTAATCACCCTCTTTGTCTACTCTTCTTTCTGTGTGCAATTACTAGTAATTGCCTACCTGACATGTGATTGCACTGATGTGGAATGCGCTTGATTACCCTTTATTGTAAGTTTGTTTTTAATGAGGAAATTTCTCTTTCTTTTTGTGAGTTGTTCCTCTTTGCACTGCCCAGGAGTACCAAGGAAGTCTTTTCTCTACCACATGTACTGTCCTACTTACCTTTTGCACTGTATCACTTGAAAATTTTCCCTTACCACATGCAAGGTCCTACCTCATTTCTTCTTCCCAACCCATACTACTTAGCCAATAGCTTTACATTACCCACCTGCCTCAGTGCTGTTCAGGCTCCTCTTTTCTCCTTGCACCCTCCTCTGTACAACTACTATAATTACCTTCTCAGTGATCCAATTGGTAGAAGGTGTGAAAACACCTCAGGTCCTTCTGCAAACTGAGCCCATTTGTGCTAGATAGATTTGTTAGTCAAATCAGATACTTCCCCCTTCCTTTCAGTATTGTTCTCAGACTGGACACGTGCATAACTTTCCCACATGGTGTCTATTTTTCACCTTACCTTTGAGCTCCAATGAACTGTTTCTTTTTCAGTGTATACAGACAGTTAAGTAGGCTGCAGTGGGCTCATGGGAAATACTAAATCCAAAATACCAACAAGCTCTCACATGTTAATCTTGATGAAGAGGGAGTAAGGGAAAGCTTTGCTGATGGGCTGCTCTATCCACTTGTTAACCTATCCCAGAAAGAATTACTTACGGGTGCTGCAGTCTTCTGTCTCCTGGGAAGGTGATGCTGTTTCAAGGGTAGAGAAGGTAGAGAGAAAGAGGAAAGAAAGTCTCCAGAAGCCCAAGACAGTCACTATTCTTCCTGCTTCTGCTGTGATGCATGGGAAAAATATACTTCTTTCTTCATCTCACTGTCTTTTGCTTATGGCATCATTCCCTAGAGAAAGGAACAGGTACTTGACCCACCTAAAGGTGTGGAAGAAGAAGATGCTATAGCTGAAGTAGATTCTGAAGGAAGGATGGGTAGAAGGAATAGGCTGAATATACTTGGTATTGCTAAGAGACATGTAAGTTAAAAGACTATATGATCAAACCTGTTTCACACAAATATTTGAATTCACTGAAGGCTGAAGCACATATCCTTTATGTCTTTAGACTTGTCTTCAGACAACTCTGATATCAACATTTCTAATCCTGACTGAGTATTTTTGTGGTTCTGACTCAGGTTTTATAATCCTCTGGACTCGGGTACCTCTTTGTATGAGAGAGATCTGAAAGTGTCACAAACATTTTGTAACAGATGTAGCATGTGACACCTCACAGGTAGCAGCAGATACTGCAAAAATCAGCATTTACAGAGAGCTATTCCATCCACCTAAGATCCAAGTCCTCCTTTGAATATGTCTGTCTGTTTCTATTGCATATAACAGAAACTGTAGGTCAAATGGAAACTGCAAGGCAACGTTTGGCAACTGGATTGCTAAATTAAGCAAAACAGTAAAATGCCTGTAATTAAACAAGATGAAGCTGGACCCTAGCATAACAGTCATCTATGAATAACCATTAATTCCACTTACCTAAGATACCCATATTACCTCTGACCCTGCCTGTTTCACTGTCTTGTACAGACATAATATAGATTATTACACTTATATTTGAAATATTAATCTTAAATTGTCCTGTTGACAAGAGAAATAGACTCTTTCAGAGAATGATTCACTTAACTTAGAGGTCTGTTTTGGTAATTGCATCCTGAAGTGTCTGTTCCTCTCCACTGACTATACGAGGAATTTTGATGATTTGCTCAGACTTGTCTGCATTATAGCTACCTACATTTAGCTATATGAATGCTGTCCGAGGTATCTACAGCCTTTAACAGAGGCTTGTGGAATTTAAAAAGCCAGAATCATATCACTTGATCCTCCTCAAATAACACACTGCAGCTCTACCAATAAATCTACCATAAAGGGCCCAGCTCCAAACTTTTCCTCATTCTTATAACTTCTTCCTAACTAAAAAACTTTTCCATCCTTGTAATATACTTGTCATGAATCACTGGAGAGCCTACCTTTCTTGTTTCTTTTATGGCATTTGCTGTGAGGCAGGCTCCTTGATAGTACAGCCCTCTGTTCTGCGTAGCTCAGTGGTCCAAATGGGCGCAGTGGTCACCTAAATAATTAGACCAAACAATTAATGATTAGGCATATTTATTCTACAATAACTCAGGACAAAATCTCTAATACACTGTGGAAACAGCATAAGTATCAAATTGTGTTCTGATCCATTATGTCTTCCACAGGCGCTTTCCATACTTGGCTATGATGGAAAGATACAAATGCAAAGCATAAACCTGCCAGGGTGTTGGGCATCCAGTGAGGTTTTATAGCTAATGATAACTGCAGACATTCTGCATCCATCAAGACTAACTTCATAGGAAATGTGCTTGATCGGTATCTGTATAACCTGTGAGCACATGGCCATCAGGTTCCAGGGGTACAGAATCTCCACAAGAAATTGCCTTTCCAAGAAACACACAGTAGAAATGCTACTGCAAGTTTTTTACTTCCATTGTTTTGAATAGTGAATTGACCCGAATAAATTTAACATTAATGAGATATACAATCTGTGGAATGGGGTTTCTTTTCCCATTATTGTTGGAAGAGTTTCATTATATTCTGGTTTGCAATGTCAAGCCTCAAATAAAGGCAAAATGTGCCAATTTTTGAATGAAAAGTATTGATTATGAGAAACAATTCAGGTGATTTTTTAAAAGTATTTTACTAATAAAAGGAAAGGAGAGAAAAAGTCAAGTAAATGGACATTTTTTTAACATTGATATACTTCTGGCTATTCACCAACTTTAATAATCTAACCTCTGTTTAAATTAAAATATCGTGTCAGCTTTTAATACAAGCCCTACATGAGTTGCAAATTCACAATACGTGTTAAGTCTAAAAAAATGATCATCTATCATTGCACCATTTCAGCAGTGGCAGCTGGGTGTTTTTAAAAGGTTCCTATGAACACAGATCTTAGTTTAAATGTAATATTATGTTATATTACTCACACTTGAACTGACCTTCATAAATATCAAATCCTTACAGTTATAAGTCCTGACATTTAATACTTTCCTGCAGACTAAGCGGGACCATGTTACATTATAAGGTCACTTGTCATTTGCAGCTTTTAGAGAAACTCATCATTTTAATGAAGACACTAACTCAGACATATACAATAATGAAATTGTGGACAAACGTACTTCAGATTGGCTCAAGGGTGCATATTCTCACTGCACCATACAGCACTGAAAGACTTTAAAAATGCCTTGCTAGTTCACTGCCCACCTGTATTAACAAGCAGCATATGCTTTGCATTGTTACCATAGGAAATGACTTCTTAAGTGGTCCTAGTGAACACTGAAGGGTTAACCCTTCCTGCTCTCCTGGGATGAAACTAACAGGCTTCCCCAAAGGGCTGCTGTTCCCCAAGCAGTAAGGAAGGAAGCTGCTCTTGCTTATTTAACCATTTAGCCAAGCAACTGGGCAAAACATCAGACTGATCCAAGAATGTGTTGTACCCATAAGCCTGAATTATGCCACTTGAAGAGCTTCACGGAGCCACCTACACCCTAGGCTCCTTCTAGAGTGAATGGCGAGTTAGAGGCATCTCTGGGCAGCAATTCAACCCAGCTGAGTGGAGCACCTTGAACGAAAGACTGAAAGTTCTAGAAAAAGCAAAAGCAAAACATGGTTAATTTCAATGCATGCACTTTTTACCTTACTTTGACCCCAGACCTGTTGCAATGCCTATAATATTCAGGTCCATGTGACAACAGTGGAAGAAAGAGAGAATGTTTTCTGCCTTGAGTGCTCCTGCATATCTTCCTCATTTAAACTCATGACCAGGTTTCTGATCCTGTATTTGCTTTTGCTTTTGTATTTGTGGGAGAAAATAGTGCAATACCCAGAACAGTTATGTTATGTTGTAGGTAATGAAGGATATGATAGAACCACAAATACAAATATCTAACATGCCAGAATTAGAAATGTCATGTCAGATTGCCTCTAACTTTGAGCTGCCCTTCCACAGCAGATATTACAACTTTTGTGAAACTTTCTACTATTCACTTGCCTTTTTATATATCAACTTTCAAACAATGTCAACCTTCACTCAGAAAAAAGCCCCCCAAAAAACTCAAAACAAAGCTACTAAATAAATGTATGGCATAAGAAGAAAAAAAAGAGAGGAATAGGCGATTAATATTTTTCAAAGAATTTTCTTTGCTTTTCAGACTTTCATCGATAACCAATAACACAAGTGGAATGGATAACAAAACAGAGCATAAAGATGTCAAAGATGTGTCTCCTGCATGAAAGCAATATCACTCTTTTCACAAGAACATGGCCTGTATACTAATAGGACTTCCAGATGTGCTTAAATTGGTGATAGAAAACCTTAAATCAGTCCAGACATGGAGTCACATCAATGTGCAGACATGATAATTCTTTCATATGGTGATCAAAGTGATCATTATCATTTGAATAACGTAGAGCACCCAGTCCAACAGATACTTTTAGAAACAGCTTGGACCCACATGTAGCCCATTGACTTTGTGCACCTGAATGACTTCCTAGGATGCCAGTCATCCTGGGATCACTCTAAAGTGAGTGGAGAGAAAGAAGTGCCTCTAAGCTACTTCTATACATGGAGCCAGGGTATGAACACATTTACTGCAGCTTGACTATGCAAATTATTAAGCTGCTAGTCCAAGCACTGTGCTAACCCAGATCAGCTTGTACTCTCCCAAACAATTTGAGAATTGCTACAAGTCAAGGACCTTTCGCGATGGGCAGTTTCAGCATGGCCATCTTGTTTTGGACAATAAGAGAATTTAGTAAGAAGAATATTATTAAAGAGTACCCGCTGACCTAAAGGCCAAAGAGGGAACCTTGCAAATAGCTTACTAGTACACATAGTCCTAAGAGGGAAGTTCAGATAGGATGCTTGCTGAATTGTTCCCTGGAATTGTCTAACTCCCTATCAGAGAAGCCTATACCAACCACTATCCTAACTTAAGGGCTTTGGATAAGTAATATAAGAATGCCACTGACAAACAATGAAAATATAGTCTATAATAAGGTCTAATACATCTGGCAGCTGTCATCTTCCAGAACTGGGACAGAAAACTGGGAGGGATTTGAGGCATGGAATCCATTTCACAACATCTTCTAACGGCAGTCCTGAAATTGCCAAGAGAAATCTCAGGGAAGATCCTTTTTCCAGTGTCTTTATTTTCCCACTTAAAGAGATACCTTTTGTGAATCTCACTCTGAGATGCCTATCATTCATCTTTACATATTTCAACAACTTTGGCACACATCCCAACATTTTGAATACCACTTCTATATATAACTTTGAAACATCACAACACTGGGCAATATAATGACTCCTTCCCTTTTTGGATCTGATCCTCAGTATCCAACAGCAAGAAATCAGGTAAGGGCAATTTATGACCTAATGGCATGGTTTGACCAGAAACCCAGCTGGGACAACTGATTGATTCCTTTCTCATGACCTTCCTTTCCCATAGGAAAATGGGAATAGGAGCTAACTGAATTCATCAACTGAAGCCCACGTTCCCCCACTTGTCTAAACCTCCAAGGGAAGCTGCTCAGGAAAGGAAAAGGTGCATGTTGCCTTTTCTTCAAGGGTGACATAACACTGAAGACAGGGTGCACCAACTGTGAAAGCCCTAGGAGTTTGTGGTTAGTGTTATCCCTCAACACTTCATTCTTAGTGATATACCAGGCGTGATCTAGCCCTCAGTGTGCTGTACTGTGCAGCGTTTCAATAATGAGGAGAGATCGCATGTTTCAAGTCCTATAGGTGATTGACACCTGTGTAATTTTATACTGCTGCCAATAAAGCAAGCAAGTCCTGTGTCTGAAGCAGTTTTCAGATGAATGTGTATATGGCTACTTAGTCAGGAAACCATATCCAGAAAGGTTGGATATGTAATAAATTCTGAATGTTTTATGTTGTACATTAAAAAAAATATTATTCCAGATAAAAAAATGGTTTGATCTTCAAGTACTCACCAGATTCTAAACGGAGGTAACCTGTATCATTTATATGAACAATATCAGTGCATTGAAACAGAAGACAAACATGTAAATTGATGCTGCGGTGTTTACTGCAGTATTTATTACAACAAACCTAAGGTTCTCATTCTCACCTAGCAGTTATATTTCCCTTAAATTTGAAAAGACCCATTAGAAACCCAACTCAAAATAAAAACAATCAAAATAGTCAAAGGAACTGAAATAAGATGCCTTAGGTTGGAATAATTATACATTATAGCTTCCATTGAAGACTTCCTGGTAACTCTTCAGTTAATTCCATTTCTCACAGTCTTCCACTATTATTTATCTGAAAGTGAAAGCTTTGGGAAAATAAAGCAATTCAGTGTTTATATGATTAAAATCTGCTGTACTTTACCATCAGCATTTACAAGCCTCTATGCATTGTGCCAGACATTAAATCTCAATTATACTCATAGGCAGGTCAAAGAAGAACAGGGAGCTCCCAGAAGTGGTAAGACTCCTGCCCCCCCGCCCCCCCCCCCCCCCCCCAAAAAAAAACCCCAACCAAAAAACAAACCACCAAAAAAACCCAAGAAATCAAGGACTGAAGAAGAGGAAGCAGGATGGTTGTGATAAAACATATAATGACCATACAATGGGTATGGCTCTCATCAGTAATACTGTGTTGGGTTTTTTTAACAATCAGTCAAGGAAGAGCAGCAATGAATGCATAACTAAAACTTTTAATTCCTTCAGCTTTTGCATTTCAAGCCCACTGTCTGCTATTGCTAATAATCATTAAACGAATCATCAGACTCTAAAGATGAACAAAATTTCTTCTTTTGGCTGCAACTGAAAACCAAATATGGGTATAGCCCAATGATAACTTAATGATAGTCCTACTTACAAAACTATCTTCATCAGCAAGACTCTGCCTAGCAGTGATAACCTTGAGTTACTTAAAACATCATCTGCAGGATAACAGAATGATATTTGTACTTAAACGTAACTGTTTTTTCTGGATCATTGTGTTAAAACATACAAAATGGTCTTTGAGCATGCTTAACCCTGCGTATCCTACCCTCTCTTACTTTCCTCTTTAAGTAGTGGTGCTGTGAGGTGATGTGAGATCTTGCATTTCCATTCACAGCAGAGGACTCTGTGGAGTGCTCTGACTTGTGACCCTTATCCTTGCCACACATCCTTGCTTAGGAGCATGATCACATTGGGTAGCCTGCTGTGCCCCACACTGGGATTTACAGTAGTACAGACTAAATATTATCCATTTAAACTTATACCTAGAAATTCCAAGCAAGCAAAGCTGGAGACATTTCCTTCTCAGCTCCTAATACCAGAATGAACTACACATATATATATACAGACATTAAATGTATGTATGTATATACACACATACACACACACACACACACACTGTATTGTCAATCCCCCCTTTATGGTCTACACTGGTGGCAGTGTTTTCTGTTTCTAATTGCCATGGCCTTTATGATACTGTACTTAATGAATTATGCTCCTCAGGAGGAGGTCAGTGAAAGAATTAAGCTAAAAACCCCTAACAGTGTTTTTGGCCAGGAGCCAGCTCTTTCGAGGTTGTGTTTCTGCATGAGGTCTACCACAGCTGGAGCGAAACGACTTGCAGGTGGCTCAGTGGGCAACAGATCACACAGTACTGCTCTGTCCGCCCCTCGACAGCAAGGAGGGAGTCACCTATGCCTGCCGTTGGTGGCTGAAAATGAGCAGGAAACATCTGACAATCTTGATTAAGAATTCTCAAGCATTGAACTTTCCATAAGGAAAAAGCACACTCAGATCTCTCAGCTTTGACATTCCAACTTCCAATTTAAATACTGCTTGGGGTCCAGGAGAAAATGCTAACGCTTATTCTTACGATGTTAGGTGGTGGATGCCTTAATAAAGATGATATGCATGGCCCAGTCAGCACAGCAAAGCCTCAGTAATGAAGTAGGTATGCTCCGTTTTCCCCCCAAGTTTCATTCATAGAGAATTTATAGGTTTTATTTTAAAAGTAGCTGAAACATACCAAGTAATTTTCTGGAGTGTTTTTAAACTATTAATTTCTAAATTACATTAACAGATGCATATGCACAGTGGAAAATAGCATCAAATAGCTTGGGGGAACAGAGAAGCTCAAAGACGTGGCCAAATAAAGTTAGGTTCCACTAACAGCCTGCTTGGACAACTCCTTTCACGTCCCTGGGAACCCCACCACTCATCTGTTCAGCTTCACTTTCTTGCAGATTAATCACCTGTGGTTTTAAAAATAGATAAATCTGAAATATCTACAGAAACTGAGGAACAGAAGGCTTTTCCACACCTCAGTGGACAAAAACTACTGTCCATTTGCTGCAGGACTCATTTGAGGCTCCTCAGCAAAACATTGTGGCAGCCGAGGATGAAAGGCTGGAGTGATCCTGCTATGAGCAGGCGGGGAACCATCTGGGCTGTGGGGCAAAGATCGGGGAGCTTGGGGATGGTGCTCGTAACAAATATTTTCTCAAGAACATCCCCTCAGTAGCCACAGGTAGGTAGGTGCCAAGTGTCACCACAGCAGTGGCAGCTCTGCTTCTCCCAGGCACCTTGTAAGGCTCCTCAGAAGCAAAAGCAGACAGCAAACACAGCATACATCAAAAGTGATGACTGTAGTCACGAATGCAATGTTACTATGTGAAGTTACACAGGACATGAGATTTACATGTGCTTATCAAATCTGCTGTTGCCTTCAGTGACTTGGATGTTTCTCAGCTACCACAGTTTTGTATACTGTGGTACATGACTAACACAGCTAGTGACCAGAAAGCTGGTGCTTTTCTCCAGAAAATACTAAGTCACCCCCATTCTAGAAATTGGAATGCAGTGTGAGGGACAAGTATGCTGAGTCTTTGGTGCTGGGAGCCCTCAGATTTGGTGGAACAGTAAGGCAGACCTCTAAATTTGGGATCAGCAAAATGTTTTCCTGAGCCTCCAAAAGCATATGCAGTTCTCTGCTCCAGTTACAATGATGCAGGTTGGCACTGATGTTGTGATCCAAAAAAAGAGAAAGACCTTAATGAATTCTGCCATTCTTTTCTAACTTTTAAAATGGCTGCTACTCCTCCTTCAAAAGCGAAAAATGAATGGCTTCATCTGTGGTGTCCTTTTCTTTACCATCTCTACTTAATCATTATATTTAACAAATCAGCATGTGAATAAGGTGACCATAAAACGGTCTAAAAAAACCCCCAAAATTCACACAAGGAGTGAATGGAGATTACAAGAGTTGATATTTTGCCACTGAACATAACTACCAAATGAGTTAACTTAAGAGATAACCAAGTCTGTGTGCAAAGAACTGGCTAAAAGTACATGGAAAATAACAGACTTCACCAGACTTTAATGAGCACCCTGTTCTGGATCCTGATTTACCCACTAAGTCTCACAATGTCTACAACACAGGTTTTTCTCCATTTTCTCTGTGCAAAGCCATGCAAATTCACAAGGACCCAACCCAAAATCCCACACCTCCAGGAATCTTATTGCAGACATGCCCACACAATCTGGAGAGAGTCACACAGAGCCAGAAGAAGCTAATGCTGATCAGTGTATTCTCAATTATCTTCACACTCATCTTGCACTGCAGTACTTGTAGTGCTTATGGACAGGACAGGCTCTGGGATTAATAACTAGAAAGAGTCAGTGGCACAGCATGTACAGCAAAGCGCCCTCAGCTCTTCCCATCTGGTCTCTAATTCTCATTCCTGAACCCTTGATCATTAAGTCTTAATTTATTGCAGTTTAAACAAAAAAAAAAAAAAAAAGTTATAATGAGCAACATACAAGCTCATGTTCCTGGTAGCTCTCATTCCCTATAAATTCCCACTACACCTAGGAAACTGTGGTTTGATTTTCTGTATTGCTAATTGGTGAGTGCAGCCAAAGAAATTCCTAGCAGGTTTTCATCTCTTGAATTTATTTACCACCATGGAAGGGGAATGGGGGTATTCCTCTGGGAAGGAGGGAGAAACTGGAAAGCTTACATTATTTTGACCTTACATTTGAGCTGACATCTCGCACAGTACTAAATCAATGCCTTGGCACAGGAGACGGGATTAGCACGGGTGGGTTACAAGCAGTTTGCATGACTGCAGCTGTCCTGTGGCTACCAGTGGATGTCAGCAGAGGCTCCGCTTGCAAAGGAGCCAAAAGGAAAGAGACAAAGGAAAGAAAACCCTCCGGGTTCTTTTAGTATAGGCACAATGCACAAGTGCTCCAAAATGGCTTGTCTCTCCCAGCAAATGATTTAGGACTACCAGCGAGCAGTAGTACATTAAAGGATGTAGCGAAGCTGATAGGGCTGCTTGTAATTCTTTATGCTTTCACCTCTCAAAGGCAATATTTTTTCAGTTAATTTAGAAACAATGAACAAAGTCAGGAGGCCCACTGTTGGAATAGTAGTGACGCTGGACAACAGATTAAAAAGAAGCAAAACATATATCATCTGCTCCCTCTCTTCTGGCAGAGCAGCCACTGCTCCAGGAACACTTAAATGCAACAATAAAAAGCAAAGCTCTCTAATTACTGCTTTGCAGGGGTTGGACTGCAACCTTTTAGTAAAGCAAACAATCTGGACAAGCTAAGCACAGGGTTTTAGCTAAACTCTTAACAATTTTATAAAGAACAAACAAACAAACAAACAAACAGCACACAAATGGAAAGGATTTCCTTTGTTAAATTATAGCCCATCACCTCATATAAGCAAAAGCTGACCTTGCTTCCCCAGTGAACATTCCTGGCAGTGGAGTCACAGAAGGGTGACTGAACTCCCCATTCAGGGACAGATTCTGATGCACTCGCTTACACTGAAAAATGTGGTTCTTAGGGGCAATGAGGTGCTATCAAAGAAGAGAACAGGCATCTCACAGTTTAAAGAGGTTTCATCCAAGAAAAGTGGTGGGGGATGGGGAAATCCCATCACCCTAAGACTTTTCCTTAAAGTAAATGTGGACTTTTCAGGTCCTTCTAACCTGAAGTAATAAAAAATAGTTCATTTACTGGGTAGGAACCTGAAACAATACAGTTGTTTGTGGATGAAAGCTTTCCTACTCCTAGCTGATAGAAAGCAGTATCCTGTGACATAAGGACTAAGAATCCCTCTTAGTTATTCTAGCTTGGGTGGATGCTGTTTGGTTTAACATTTTCTGCTCTTCCAGTCTGCCCAGTCTCTAAATACAAATTTATTATAACTCATATGGTAACTAGAGCTGGTCAAGTGTTTCAAGAAAATATTTTTTCATCAGAAAAAATGCCAGTCCTAGAAACTGACATGTTTCATGGGAACATACAAGTTGTAACAGACTTTAGTTGGGGAAATTTTCTTGGGTCCAGAATGGAATTTTTGGTCAAAACCACAGAGACAGAGGGAGAAAGTTCCACCTCATAATAACAAATACCTTGGTGATCATCTCTCCTCATATACCAATTTTTTGAGGCTTCTAACTATTTTTCAGCTTACTTTCCTACACAAATGAAAGTTACATGATTGCAGGATTTGTCTGTTTACTTCTCAGTCCTCCCTTACAACCACTGGAACCCACTGGCCAAATTCAGTATTTACAGGGGTAATTCTGCACTGTTTAGGAGTTTTGGTAAAACCAGGGGCTGAGTAGAGGACAGAAGTATAGCAACTCTGCCCACTGTGGGAAAGTCCTCTTCATGAGAACAGACATGGTGTTTTCTTGCTAGCTCGGGAAAGAGTCCGGCAGATGCAAGGTAGGGAATTGGAGCTACTCCAAAGACACTGAGCAGGGAGACGATCACAGACAAAATGAAGGAAGAATCTGAGATAATTGCAGTGGATGGGGGACAAGAAAAGGCACACGACTCATCTGTAGAAAACTTGAATTCTCTATTAGTTCTTCCCAGAACCACTTGCACTAATTTTCTGTAGGCTGTCAGCATTTTCCTGATGATGCTGTTTTCAGAACTGAGCAGCACAGAGGAGAAAGTACAGAGCTGAACAAAGAAGATCTACCACTTTTCTCTATTTTGAGCCCAAAAGTAATTTTCTGTATCTTTCAGCACTGCTTCTTCACAGGCACCCTTCTCTGCCTCAAGCACTTTCTGTCTTATTTTTCTCCGTGTCTTTTTGCTTGATTTTATTTCATTGGGATTCAAGACTGTATCTCAGGTGCCCTGAAACCATTACTTTCCGCTTTTCTTGTTCCTTTGATTTCCACTAATATGAGAAAACTCTCACATCTGAACTGTGTTCCTCCTCAGTTATTTCTATTCTCCCCTTCTGTAGCTGTAAGAATACACTCACTGTGGATTATGAGGCATGACGATAACATCAGTCAGAGGGGTACAGCAGTCTTTTAGACAGGTGAAGTAGGACTTGGGAGATCAGACAAATCTCAATGGAGGAAAAAAAAGAAACAAGCTTTTGATTTTGTTTCTGTGGAAAAATACTGGGAAAAGCTACCAAAAATGAGCAGGTGTCTTACTGTAACTAAAACTCTTCTGGTACCAGTTTAGACACAGAAAAGGGAGATTAGCTTCAATTCACCCTCTGAGTATTTATAGGTTATAAACAGATTTTGCCAAAGCAGCTGAGCTTCACACAGCCACAGGATACATTCTCTTTGGGGTCTGAATGGGCTGCTTTAAAAGTGTGATTGACGTGTATTGGCATCTTCAGAGAAACCCAAATGAATATAAAATAGCCCTAGAGCCTACTCCCTACTGGTTCATCTGAAAATATTTTATGATTGGAACAGGCTTTTTTCTTGTAGCACTCAGCACTAGAGTGGGCACATTGTCCCTCCTAACTAAATTTATCAAAGGGATGTGCAAACCCAAAATAACAAGAAGAGAAAACGAACATTGTTCATAATGAGTTATTTTATAGGGTGTTTCCCTTCTTTAGCTTCAGTGTTCTGGTAATTTAACACATGGAATAATACCAGCTAGTAATTTTGGCTTTGAATGTTGTTATTTTATGTCTTATGAGAAGTTAATTGCATCTTAGACACAGTCAAAAAGGAAAATAAAAAATCCCTGAGATATGGGATAGATTTCTTTATATTGCTGCTTTCTATTCATTCAGCACCAGTCCATGCTAGACCAAGCAGAACTGAAAATGAGGGTGGAAAAAAAGTGGACACAGCAGGTGTAAGAGAGAGCTCAGACCACAAAGGAGTGCTATCATTTTATAACATGAGCTGGTCTTCCATAGCGACCTGCAAAGAATGTGGCCTTTGAAATAGCTTCACTAGAATTAGTAGCCTTTCAGGAAATATTACTATTGTTCTGAATTCCACTTGAAAATTTAATTTGCCCCCTGTTATTTTCAGGCAAATTCCAGCAGAGCTTTATTCTATGAAATCTGCATAGGTACATAGGAAACACCGTCTTGAATCAGGAAATTCATATGCCTTGGTACGCAGAGTGATCTATTTATCATGTGTGTGTTTATCTGCTCACAATGAGAAAGCTTGCGCAGATATAACTCACATGGAGGTGCGTGTGTTCTGTATTGAAATCATATGCATTCTATAACTATATTGTATTATACCACAAAATGCCTAATTAACTAGGAAGTATTGAATTGTTAACCAGTAAGTATTGAAATGTTAACTAGTAAGTACTGAAATGTGAAACTTCAGAGTTTGATCTTAAAAACATGCATAATAGCAATACTGCAGTATAGAAAAAACATGATATGATGCAGCTTTCATACAAGCAATAGGCCAGAAGAACACTTGCCTACTGGCCCGATGTCAGACTTCAATTCTGAACACTCTTGCTTTGAGGAGTATAAATCAGGTAGCTCTGAGCTGAATCCACTTGTGGTTATCTCAGACAGAGGCAGACAGATGTGATACAAGGATGGCTAGATTATCATTCCATCATTATCTCCGGAAAGATGTAAGTCTAGCTGGTTACATCGGTGTGGTGATCAGAAGGTGTGGTTGGCCTCCAGAGACCTGCTCAAGCTTGTTTGAACAGCAGCTAGCAAGGTGCCCATACTGATGTGGCTGCAGTCCCACTGGTGGCATGCAAGAAGCTAGGGTAGCCAGAACTCCTGTGGGTGCCCAGTGTCCCCACTCCAGCGGGTCAGGAATGTCCTTGTGTGCTGGCATTGCACCTCCAAGCTGCAGTAAAGACGTGGCTAGCATCTCAAAGCCAGATGTTGTAATTTGTATCAATGAGTGGATTGCACATGCATTGCTAATTTACAGTGGCTCCAGTTGCAGATGACATAGCCTTTTATTTTACTCAGATTTTCCCCAAGCTTATAGGGAAAAAAATTTACCTAGATTTGTAGTCCTTTAGCAACCATCTCTTTAAAACTATTTATTTAGCTTATAAATCTAACTTTTAATAATATGAAAAATAGGCGGTGTGGGATACAATTTGGGAAGTAATTGAATTAATTAATTGCCATATTTCTGCATTGAAGGATGTCAATGTTTAGTTAAATATGTCAATGAAAATGACAGTGACTGGATCATCTGTGTAAGACTGAAACTTACTGCTTTATAAATGCAAAACTGATTTTGGATTGGATTCTGCTGAGATCAGATCAATAGTCAAATTTGTCACTTTAGCTAAACATAAAGGTGAACATATCTTCCTTTATTCTGCTTTGATATAGTATATAATGTGTATTTCTTTAGAGAAATATTCAGCAATACCATTTTGTTCAAAGTCATTGTATAATAACATTACTGCGTCTATATTTTTGTGTTATGCTAACTTTACTTTTTGCTATGAAACAATCTTTAAAAGGAAATGTGTCTTTTCCACCAGCTCTACAACTTTTCAAGTTATGACTGGCTACCAGCAGTCACACTGTGTTATTTCGTACTGCTATGTCTGAAAAGATGTAACAAAATATGGCAGAACACAAGATATGTCAGAAATTCAGGAGCTGAAATACACATTTTGGGGAAAAAAAATATGTACCAGTTCTCTGCAAAATCTATCCAAGTAGACAATATGTGATCAACTAATTGACTGCCAATTTGGAAAGGAACATATACCACTTCCCTCTCTATAGAATTAGTGGGTGAAAGGGGTCTGTCAGCAGGGGAAGAAAAAAGTGAAACTAAGGGCAAGAAAGTCCACAAGATCTGCTAATGCGGCCTCCACTTTATTTTGGGTTTGGTTGGTTTTGGGGGTTTTTTCTTCTGTCTAAATAAATTAACAGCTTATGGCATTTTTGCTTTTTCTGTGGAAAATGTGGGTCCAGAGAGACCGGACATCTTATAACTTCTTATCAATTCCAATAAATTGTTCATTAACAGAAAACAACAGGAAAACACCCTAGAAGTTGAAAGATTTCTGTTTCCCATTTGAAGTGACTTTGAGCTTTGAAATGTATTTCAAATGTATTTTTTCAAATGTCAAAATGTAAAATGCCTTAGGAATCAAAATAACTCATTTCAAGTGAAACAAAGCATTTTTTAACTCAAAATATTTTCATTTTTTTTCTGATTGAATAGAAAGCAAAATAATTTAAACTACCTTGACTGACAATTATTTCCCTTCCATGTTTTCTGAGCTGCCAAGCTAAACCAAAATTTATTACTTTCACTTCAATGTACTAAAATATGCATAAATCTATCTAGCTTTTTGTTGGATGTCAGTCAGGAAAAGCAGGTGGAAATTCAAATTCAGTCTGTACAGAGGGAAAAAAATGAAGTAGAGGTTAACCAATAATCTGTTATAGATAATGTTCATTAACTTTGGGAAGCATAACTTGGAAAAGAGCTTTTTCTCATAAAAACATGCTAGAATTATTGATAGCAATACCAAATAAGCAAGCACTTATGAACTTTCTATGATTTGGTCAGAATTTAAATGAAATCACAGTATGATAAAAAGCATCAGATATACATATATGTGTTTCAATTACACTCTAGTTTCAACTTTTGCTATAAAGTTTTGCTGTAGCACAAGCAAAGGGCAAATTTCCAGACACCTGGGGAGCCATGCTTAGCCCTGCTCCCTCTCGCTTGTAATGAGGTCATTCCTCACTCGTCACTCCCATAATACTGCTATAACTGCAATAAAGCTTGGAATAATCAGGGTAGATAAGAACCAAAAGATAATTTTTAATAAATTATCTTTTCTTTTTCTTCACTGAATATAGAAAATATTTACAAGTTTAGCAGTGGTTAAATCTCCTGCTTTTTATAACATAAAGTGGCTTGCTTTAACTTGGCAAAAGAAGAACTATGAAGAATTTTTAAAAGTGGAACTACCTCTTTCCAGTTTCTGACATTTGTGTGTCTGATCAGCTTTCGTTCTATGTATTTGTTTTGTTTATGAATGGTGTGCACACATACAGCCTAAATGCAATAACTTTGCAGATAACTAGTTAATGTAGCAGCTGAGTTTTTAGGATCTGGTTGCCACAGACTTTGGGATCCCTGCTAACCTTAGGACATGTCTTCCTTTCAAGGCAGAAATCTCCTAGACGCTGTTAGATCCAGAATCAGCGTCAGTGTAGCAGTGTCAGGGTAGGGCCACGGACAAGAAGATAAGCCCTGCTTCTCAGCAGCAGGGACACACACAGCTGTACTTCAACTGACCTCGCTTCTCATGGCGCTAGGCTGTAAAACACTTAATATCAGATGGTGTCAGTGGTAGTTTAGGTGCCTCTGGACATTGTTTAAATGCCTTCATATATGCCTTGTGTAAGACACAACTTCAGTTCCTGTGTCTGAGCTTCTTCCTGTAGGCTTTGCTCCTGATCTTAAAAGAGGACCCTTGTTCTCTGTAGTGTTTACTGCAGTGACACAGCATCTAATGCCAATCCAAAATGTTTCATGTTGGATGTACAAGCCCATTCTCAAAAGCAGTCAGACTGTGTCAATGCTGCTCCCTGTTCAAGCTGCTGAGGTGTCCCTCTCCAGAACATAGTTAAGCTCAGCTGTAGCACCGGTGTTGTGACAAGGCTTTTCAAGCCAGCCTGAAGCAAAACAATGGCAGAGGCCTCCCAACTCTTTGCTGGTACACAAACAGGGTCCAGCCCTCAGAAACGTCCCTTGGCACTGACTGATTCACTCGCACAGGCATAGTCACAGAATTCAGCTCGCTGCAGACTTGCAGAACTGATGCAACTGATCTTACACATCTAATCCATTAGACAAATGTGAAGTCAATTTGTACATCTGCAGTGGCCATTTGCTCAGGATGTCTGAGCAGAGGGCAGCTTCACTGGAGCTATTGAGCTTCTCCAACAAGCCTGCCAATTGCCTGGAATTCCTAGACTAACAGCCAAAAAAGCAGCAGGACAGTAGATGATGTATAAAGATTTGCTGCCAAATATGGTGGAGCTGGCACCTGTGACATTAGCTTAGTACTCAGTTCCCACTGTGAAGATCAGTGATTATTGCTTTAGTAAGCAGTTCTTAAGTGAGGTACCTGATATCTGTTGTTGCAAGAGATGAAGTGCCAAAGGCAGAAAGATGGGGAAGTTATATAAAAAAAAAACTAATCCTTGGGGCTCACCGTTCAACTTACCTTGGGTTTTATTATGCCTGAAAAAAATTCTTTGAGTTATTTCACCAAAAAAACAGTACACACAAAGAGATTTCTCAGTGGGTTGCTTATTAGTTGAAATTTTACAAGTTGCCAGGACTGCCTGGATTTCTGAGTCCCATTTTACAAGAATCAAAATTGCAGAAGGTCTCCAAAACGTGATACTAACCTGTTTGCAATAGCACAACACTGTTCACCACAGGAAGACATTGTCATGGGATTGGTTCATAACTCACTGATGCCAGTAAGACTCTGAAAAGATTCTTATTCAAAAGCCTCCATTAAAGCCTGTGTCTCTTTGAACATCAGAAGTTGCCGTGCATTTATGTGAATATATTATAGGTAGGTCAATTCTGTCAAGTGTATGTGTAGTTTCCCTAAGTTACACTAACAATAAAAGAAGGAAAGGGCTGGCAACGTGATGTTCAGCAACAGGTTAGTTGCTGTTTTATCTTCAGATTGGAAACATTAACTGTACAGTCTGAGACTTGGCAATAATTAATCCAGATGTAAAGAAAAATAACCTTTGTCTTTGATTCTATGTGCTATGCCTTTGAATAAATGCACATTAGTGAACTATTTTATATATGACTCATAGCATCGTAATTGGTCACATATTCTTCAGTTAATAAAGATACAATTAAAACATAAAGTTTGGAGAAAAGAGTAAAAGGTCAGTGTTGTAAAAAAACCCTGTCCTTAAAACCAGAGGTTGGATGTCTTAAGATTGCCCCAGATAATGTCTCTCCCTGAAGCACAGAAGGTCACATTCTGTAGTCAAGTAAAATCTCTGAACAATGTGACTTGTGGCACATGTAAGTATTGTTCCCAGGTCCTATGCAAAAGTTGCAAAGAATGTTTCCATTACTAAATGGGGAACAGTTTACAAAGGTAGGTTTGTCTCAGCCTTACCAGCAGATGGAGTTGGAACCAGGATCTTGATATGCATCATCATTAATATGAATAAAGTTCTTTTCTAGAATAGCAGCACATAGCTGGTATACTGGTGGCATCTCAATTTATATTAGAACAAGTATGCAAGGTATAAGTGGACAGAGATTTTTATTCAAATGCAAATGAAAAAACACACTTGAGAAGCCTAGAATCTGTGCTGTAATGTCTAACGTGATTTGGAAAAGGTAAGAAAAAAGGCAGATATGGCATTTTCCATTCACAGGCAACTGACTGGGTTATGAAAGTGATGTGTAAGGCTTTAAACTACATCCAGAGAAAGTAAGCTTATGAAAAAAAAGCACTGTGCCAAAGAATACATTGTTACAGATCCTCTTTACATACAGTTAATTATTATAGTGCGTTTCTAATTTATCTACATCAATAAATCCAAAGACAAACATGTTACTTGGACAGTCTGGGACTGAAAACGTAAGTTATTTAATGAAATCAAGAAGTGAAGAAGATATGAAAAAACCTATAAATTTCCCCTTTTTCCCTCTCAGTGGACAATGCTTCAGCTGTAGGTATAGAAGCTTCTCACCTAAAATAATAATGGAACAAAAAGGCTAATTGCTTCCACTTTCATGAAAAGTATGAAATAAGACTCACCCTCTGACTATTGTATTTTGGTATCAGGACATTCCATGAGTCTTTACATTGGAAGAAGCTGTTCTGACTGCAGACCACAAACCTCTCGTTAAAATTCTTGGAGCAGAAACTGATTATCTGGCTGATACGTTACAGAAGTGGACATTAAGGCAAACTTCTTATCATTATATCACAGCTAAGTTATCTGAAAAACAAAGTAAAGTTGTACTTTTCCTGTTGACTATTAGAGATTAAAAGGTTGCCGCAAAGAATCCTTCCACTTACTCATCCTGCATCCCTCCCCTTTTGGGGAAGTGGGAACCTGTACCTTGGAATGAGCTACATCAGAAAGGGAAAAAGTCCCTCAGCATGATTTCCTGCTGCCCTGCAGCTTGTGTATGGTTTAAAACATGGGCAAAGTAGGTGAGAAGTGTTGCCATCTGGACGGGCAGTTTTCTACACTTACTCTATACAGGTGCAAATGCTTACAAGGTGTGGGGCAGTGAAGGAGCAAGAACATGCAGTTCAGAAGGATTCAGGAATTTGTGTACAAACGAGTCAAGCCATCCTGCTCACCAGCAGCCCCCAGATGAACTCTACCAGAGTCACTGCAGCACTGTCTCCCTCCAGATGTTCTGGTAAGTGGGTAGAAGCAGAGTCAGACAGAGTAACAGACACAGAAGTCCATTAATTCTCAGTGGCCCACCTTGGTCCCAGTTTTGATGTCAGGGTCACTGGGACAAACACAGAAGTCAGTTAATTCTCAGTGGCCCACCTTGGTCCCAGTTTTGATGTCAGGGTCACTGGTACTGCTGCTATGAAGGTGAGAAAGTCTTTCTTTTGAGCACTAAGAGGCTTAACCACACCTGAAAGGAAACTTGTGTGATCACATAAACATAAAGCTTTTGCTTAGCTTCCTCTTCCCAGATGCTTTACCTGACCACAGGGAATGAACCTAGGAGCACACTGTCACTAGGTGGAACAGTGAAGTCCAGTAATTTGAAAACTACCTGCCTCTTCATTTTCATTTCCTTTCTACCTCTAATTTGTATTCTTTAAAGATAAAGCCTGGAGTAAAAGGTAAGTTTGTCCTTTGTGATCAAACATCACCAATGCACACACATGCCTACAACACTTGCTCTGACCACTGGAGCCTTCTCAGCTGCTTTTTAAGCTTTGCAGTTCTCAGTGGTGCTTCCAGTTTGCCAAGCATCCAGCTTCCTACCCTAAGGGGCAAGCATACACCTGACTCTCACATCCCTGCTCAAATGGGTTTCATAAACTAGATACCTCCTAGTTAGATTTACCTGCAGTGTTTAATCTAGAGGAACCACGTGGCTGCATCTACATCAGTACCTTAAGCAGCATCAGCATGCTGGCATATGTCACTGCATTCAACAAGCTACTCTGTGAATTTATTAAAGTACCCCCTGGTATACATAGCCCAGGCCAGCTGGCACTCTCCTAAATTTCTGAGCAAGTCAGGAAGTTACCAAAGGCCAAGAAACATTCCCAACAGACCCTTTGCATCTGACCATCCTGTTCAATAGGAGGACATGGCCAGACTGTGCCAGCCTCTGCACTGTTAACATTTACAAGCTGAAATGTAAGCTCAGAGCTCACCTGCAAGACAGGAACCCAGAAAACCTCCAGACCAAAACTTTTCTTGAAAGAGTTAAAAAGGAGGAACTCCTCTGATTTTACTCAATTGCTCAGTAGCAGAAGCTCTAAATCTGTGTAGGGAAAATGATCCTTAGGGGATGGGTATCATCACTCACCCACACAGGACTGTATGGAATCACACTCACTCATGGTCCCTCTTAGCACAAGAAAGTGTTAAGGTCCTGTATACAAAGTGGCATAAATTTCATCGTCCCCATTTTAGAATTGCTCAGCATCTGATTTTTTTAAGTCATTTCTCAGTAGAAGAGAATGGATTCAAATCCTCATACATTTCCTACACTCCAGTGTCCTGATCTGCTGCAGGGAGGAGGGCACCATACACACATCCTGCTTCAAGAGCAGAAACCCCCTTCTAACCTACCACCCAAAAAAGACAGAGTGACAACCCAACTACAGATCCTGAAGGAAGAAATTTATACTACTAATTTCAGAAACAAGCAGGTGTTCAGCATTCGGCAAGCAAAGGCAGCTCAGAGTGCTGCATATAGGGGTCCTCACTCCTGAGCATCTCCCCGCCAGGTGCTCAGACACCTTCTCAAGGCTATGAAGCCCATGCAGGAGGCCAGGCTCCTTCAGGTGCATCATCATGTGTAGCAGGACAGTGACGTTCTTCTGCCAATCTTAGGGCAAGGCTTATGTGAGATCCAGTCTTTTCTTCCAATACTCACTTGGATACTTTGCAGATCCACATATTTCCATAATACACACTAAAAAATGATGGTCCTATTTCTTTTCTCATTTATGTCCACATAATTCTGGTGCAACTCCACTGAAATGGGTGAGGCAAAAGCATATATAAACAACAGGAAAAATCAGGCTCTGCATTTCTTGGTTACAATTCTCATATGTGACAAACCATTCTGGGGCCCTCTTTTGGAAGTATCTAACTTGAAACAGCTTTTCAAACTGGAGTACTTAATACTGTCTATAGATCAGTCTTCTGTAGGGCACCCATAAGTGAAGTTCCCAGTATTGCAAGCCACTCTTAAAAATCTTGGCCATTTTTAAAAAGGATGTGTCAGTGTCTCAAACAGATGCAAAAGCAATGACCATTCAAATAGTTTGGTGTTTACAGATTCATCAATCAAAAAGAAACACTTTGATCACCTAACATGATTCAAACAACATACTTGATATCTGATACCAGACCAAGATCATACCGGTCTAATAAACTTTTGGCTCCTGCAAATTTCTTTTAAAAAGTATAAAAGAGGATCAGTTATAGAGAAGTTGATTAATATGTGCTCTGCTCAAACAGTCTTGAACATCTGTGTATTAAATTCATTTATTAAATTATACCAATCTGTATTTTAATGAGTAAAAGATACTTATTCTGCCATCCATCAAAATAAACTCAGGAAATACTTAACATTATAATCATTTTTCTTGTTTGAACATGAGTTATGAAATATGAATCCCACACTAAGAATGCTGTACTTGCCATTATGATCAAATATGTTTTTACAGGTGCACCAAATATTCTGTTTTCATTTCATTCTCAAACTGTTGAAAATATAAACCATGTTTTATATTTCTTATGTAGGTAATATTGCCTTTTTCCCCCCACATGGCACCCATTATTAGTGAGTTATTACCATGCCCTTTTTCAAACACACACTACATATCCTAAAGTTGCTTAGTAATGAAAATACAGATTTATGTAACATCTAGTATCAAATAACATTTAGGGCACACTTCGGTATTGAAAGGTTTGGGGCACTAATAACTTTCAAGTGCATGTTAATATTGCCAGATAAGGCGTATACAATCTGCTGGGTCAAGTTCAGTCTTTTACCACTTTGCTTTTTTTGCTCAAGGAGAGTTAACTTTTAGGTACAACAGGATTTAATATATGCATGCATTGAATTTTTGTTTCTTATTGTTCTGATAACTGTGATTTTTATTTCCATTTTCTTGGTCTCCTTTTATTAAAACAAAGAAAAGGAAAAAAAAAAAAACCTGGCAGACAGACAGCAAGCTCAGCTGGGACAGCAGGTGAGCTAAACTTCCCAGTATCAGTTTGACACCATATCAAACACTAAGTACAGTCATTAAAAAAATTCCTTCCTTCTATTTGTACAGAATGAATAGCCATTTAAAGACAGAACTTAGTGCTGGAAACCATATTCTCAAAGAAAACAGTATTTGGGAGAGCACAGTGAAGAAAAGCAAGATATGCCTGCAAGGCACAGAACCTCCCAGCTGGTATTGAATCCACATGCCTCTGGTGACTTCAGTGGAGCTACAAGTCCAGTCCAGAGGTTTGGCACCAGGACTGTAATAAACAGGTAAAACTCACCATATTAGTAAGCGAGGCTACAGTACTATCAATAAAGAACTGGGAACTTCTCCATTGATTTCAGTGGGAGTAGGTTCAAACCATGAAAGAACGTATCAGCAATAGAGCCAACACACTTTAAAAAATCAGTCACATTCTGGAAAGCAAATGTAACCACCTGTTAATTCTTTTTTTTTGTAAAACAAATCAAGAGTAGGAAATAATTTGGCATTTTATTGGCAAACCCTTCAATGAAGCCATCACTTCATACAGGTGCAACCACAGCATAAGTTATCACCGTGCCAAAATCACAGCTGAGGCAATGTCAACCCTTTTCATGGGTACATGGAAAACAGCTGATATGAGGAAAGAGGAAAATGGTGTAGAGGAAAATCCATAAACAGAAGTTCCATGGTGAGTGAAAGACTGCAGCAACTCTGTTATAGCCGATTATGTCCAAACATGACACTAGGAATGGGAAAATTTACCACTTCTAACGTGAAGACAGTATTTAGAAAATGAATTTTCTTAAAGGAGATCTCACTGTTACCACTGCATTTATGATTTTTACTCCCTATCTAATCAGTCTGTATCATACATTACATTCTAAGTAATTTCTTGTTGAAAAACACACCACATCCATCTTGTACCAACAGTTTGTGTTGATAGAGAAAGTGAAGAAAAGGCACTGGTCTGAACTCTCAAAATACACAGGACAAAGGCTTGTTTGCCGAGAACCTGTCATCCCAAGAAAAGACATACAGTCTTGACTGAAATACTTACAATAATGCAAAGAAGATATCACATCTTAATCTGAGTTATAACAACTATTACTTATGGGTATTGAATAATTTTCCACCTTATTTTTAAGTATAATTAATGTAGAATTATATTCTGAATGCTAGATTCCATTGAGAACACTTATGCACCAGTCTTCAAAGATAAGAAAAAAACCCCACAAAACATCTGACAGAAGAACACAGCCACTATCAGATCTACTAGAAGCATCAGGGAATCTAGCAAGTTTCTATCTACTGCACATCTACTTAAAAGAGTAGCCAAATTCCTCCAGTTGGAAAAGCCTACATCCTTTACTGACTTTTCTGTACTATACAGAATAAAATATGGGCATACGTACATGTGTGAAAAACCACAGAGAGCAGTTCATTTAACCACAGAAGGCATTTTTCCTGACAGTTGTGTACTTCTTGACTTCATTATTTGAAAAGCACCTTCCTGAATTGCATTCTGTGGATAGGCTGGAAATACTGGAGATGCCATATCAATTGTTTAGTTGGGATGATCAATACAGATTCCTGATAAAATGCTAATAAATTATTAATGGAATTTTCTCTCCTTTTTACCATTTCTAATCAACACATCAAAAGGAAAAACTTCAGCTTGAGTTGGCGGAATGCTTCCTGCGTCCCAATGGTCCCAACTGATTTTACGATGAATCCTCATCAATATAGAAATCCACCCTTGTCAGCCACAAATAGGGCTTTAACAGTCACAATTCTTATAAACTCCTCAACAAGAAACATATAGAAAAATAAATCTGCATTAAGTAGCAGCCCAAAAAATTAGTATAGATTGGGCACATATCAGAGATAATACTTAGTTAAATGCTGAACAAAGTTGTGTCAGAAATATTGAGGATTCTTTAAGTTAATTACTCAAGTCATTGAATTATTTTGGGGAATGTCCTTCACTGCAGGTTTCTTAGCATTCAGCTTCAGTTTTGATCATCAATTTCAGGCCTGCAACACATATGAAAACTTAGCAATTATTTTATGACAAAGCAGGAACCTCAGACTCTTCTGTAAACTTGTGAAAGTTGAATAGTTTGGTAATTTCTCCTCCCCAGTCTCCATCCTGATTTGTAAACCAACCGGCATAAACCAGCATAACGTTTCAGGGTAAACTGATAAAAAGAGTCAGTGAGCTACTCTTGAACTATTTCTTACCTGACCCAAATCTGGAAGTTAAATTCTCCGCCCTTCCAAAAAAATTGCTCAACCTTCTGCCATCATGAGGAAACTCAAATAGAGGAAAGTTCCACTTCCAAGTGTGGGTGGCTATCCTGTTCACATGAAAAACTGGCAGCAAGTTTTCTTTCTTTTACTCCTTAGGACACCAGACAGCTGCAAAATATTTTTGGAGGAAGAATTTGTTAATTTAATTAATTTTTAAGACAATAAAATAAGAGGAAACAGCAGTGTGTTTAGGGGTGTTCCACAGAAGTAGTAACTGCTGCATCTACAGGCAAAGGAATACCACCAGGGTGTAACTCCTAGTCCCAAACACCCAGACACATTAACACCACCCAAGAATGCAACTTACAGTCTTCAGAATCAAAAATGTGTTTTTATATTTGTAAGCCTTTTCCTTTGCCTTTTATAAGGTATCATGACTATCTGTGAGACATTCTCCATTTTGGTGTCGTGTCCATGAAGTAAATGTAAACTTTGAGAGGAGAAAAAACACAAGCTAAAACTCTTAAGTGAACTGCCTACCACCACACTATTACATGTATTGGGTTTTGCATTTTTTCTATTTTTCTTCTTTTAAGAGTGATACTCCTGATTATTTCTTTGTCAAAGAGAACTTAAATTCCCTGTGCCCCAATCTGTTCCTCACATACCTGTTTTCAACTGCCATCTGAGGCCTTTGACAAGCAACATATTACTTAAACATTCTAATCATTATATTGAATAATTAGGTTTTCAAGACCCTCTGAATGCATATAATTAACACAAGGCTATGGAAAATAAAAAATCATGCTAAACGATAAAAATAGTATTATATAACATGAAAAACCTATTAGAACAAATAACTCCGAGAAGAGACACAGTTCACACTGAAGAAGATACCTAGCAAAGTAAGTAGTAATGCTGAAAAAGGATAAGAGGGAAATGCAAATCCAATGCAAATTTACAAAGTTACATGGCTGTAGCAGAGCTGAACTACACATACATAGAAAGAGGAATGTTCCTTTTCCTTTTATCTCCCAGAGTTTTCCATGGTCCTACCCACCTTGGGCCTTGGAAGTTAATGACACATTGGAGGAAATTCACAAGCAAGTATGCAGATTGTCCATACTTTTATAGTAGTTGATTTAAAATGAATGTGTGAATTTCAGAAGGTTAAGTGCTAAGCAAAGAGAGAGCACAATATCAAGATACATATATTTTAAAGTCCTAAACTCTGAACTTGTATTTAGGATGGTATTTAGTTTCAGTGGAGTAGGATGGCAGCAGGGAAGTGTGAGATCAGGCAAACTTAACTGAGACATCTATCTGACCAAATAGTTTACAAAAGACAGTAAAGGAAGCTTCAGACTCTGAATATTTAAATGGGGCAGCCTAATCTAGTCAAAGTTATTCTTAAGAGAAAATAGTAATTTTTGCAAGGGAATAAGCTAGATCACTGGTGTTGAACCATTCTGGCTGGGTAAGTTACGTCTTTCATCAACATTTGAAAACACTTATGTCTTACTATAAAAGACTGGGTTCACACGTTAGGTTTTTATGTGTAGAGGTGCAGAGCTCCCAGAAAGCAGCAAAGGTACATCTGTGAATCATCTGAACTGCACACGCATTATTTCCACATACCTGAATCCTGGATTCATGCTGGTCTTGGAACCAGCACACTTACTGCATGTCCATTACCCAACACAAGTCCACCCAGAAATTTCTGGGAGTTCTTAGTTGGCTGTCAAAGATGATGTCTGAGAACGGGCTAATTCTACTATTAACAGACAGAATATTACTGGATGCCTTTTTCTTCCCAAGGCAACTTGGGGGTATACATGCTTCGAGGGCAACCTCAACTACTTCCTAGCCACCATCTTTCTTTAAGAAAGACCTTATCCCCCCAGCTTTAAGGAGAGGAGCATTGCTATTGCTGCCGTTGGTCAGATGAATATTTTTTTTTTTATTGTTTGCAATAACTATCAGATTTACATCTCTCTCAGAAGCTGTATCTTGTCAAACTGTCTGCTAATGAGACCACTGTTGTTTATTCCCTGTATGCCATCTTTTTACATTTACTACACTGAGAAAAGCAATTGGCAAACAGCAGACACAACAAAGATAATGCAACTGTAGAGAAGATAACCATCATTGAAAGGTATTATTTACCAATTTGCTATAAAATCTTTTAAGTGAAGTATCAACTGAAATTTTGTCTTGGAGATAGTTGAAAATAGTCCCTTAAGACAAAGGAATAAGATATTGTTTATAAAAGCTGGTTCTCAGCAGAGGTTTTGGGAAGGAAATAAGCATTCTTCACCAGTTGCACAGTATATTGCCTCAGGCAGCGTACATTGATACTAAAACAGTTTGTCTTATTATTCATCCCTGTTCATTTCTGCAGTTGGTTTTGGTGTTGACATGAAAATAAATGAATAACAGAGTATCTAAACAAATGTTTTGTCTAATGGAGATCTTATAAATTACATGCCAGTTACATAAAATGTCAGATTCTCTTCTGTCGCTGTGTTTTGCATCAAAACAAAGTATGTGATTTATGAGGAAAACAATTAAATACAACCAAAAGAGCATGGAATGACTCTCCCTAAATTCCACAGAGCTTCAACACGGATTTTTTTTTAAGAAGAAATAAAAGTTACTGACAAAAAGAATTTAACCTCAGAAGGCCCATGGGGATATTAAGAAACTTACACTACTCTGAAAAGAAAGACCTAGTAGAAGCTCCACAAAGTGCTTACAGAGGGGCATAGCAAAGCATGAAAATAAAAATAATTTTAAAAAAAATTAAAAAAAGACACATAGAGTAGATGTAGATTAGATTATAATAATGTAGTCCATTAGTCTTTTGTACACAGCACTACAATTCCCCCAAACATACAATTACAGATATGAAAAGTTTGAGAGTGAACAGTATTTCTATGACCTCACTTACAGATTTCTTACAGTGTCAACAGAAGGAAAGAGAGTCTACTACAAGGAATGATTAAAAGCATCTAAGTGAGGCTTCTGGCCTAAATTCTTCAGTGGCACCTACAGAAGGACTTGCAGGAGTATGGATTTGCAGTGCCTAGTCTATACATCTCTCCTCTTGTTACAGCTAGTACCTATATATTTTCATATAGGTTCCTAAACATCTGTGGAACGCTTTTAAATTCAAATATTTATTAGACGTGAAGTGGAATGGTACAAGTGCTTGCACTATGTCTTCTTGACTGCTTTTGCCAATTCTTCAGTTCTGACTGGTCACCAGCTGCTCTTTGCCACCATTCAGTATGAATATTACTGATACTCCCAGAATCCTACAGCATCATGACAGGTCATGGTGGAACTTACTCACTGATTAATTACTGCTTCAGAACGCATTTCTAATTCCTCTTCTCCTCCAGGGACACACACTTGCCCAGACACATGACTAACTGTACACTCTGTGTGTTACAAAAACATCAGAAAGATTGGTGCCTATAGTTAGATGGCCTTAATTCTTCCTGTGAGAACATAAAGGAAATCTTTCTGTTTGACAAAACTATGACACCCACAGATCCATTTGATTTGTGCCACTCAATGCAAAGCATACATTTTATTCTGATTGGTTTCTTTCAAACTCTTTAAAGGAAGGGAACAAGTAGATATTCAAAGACACTTGACAAAATTTGCTTTTCAAAAACATAAGGTACAACCCCTCCCCATACTTGTAGAGACATCTGAAACTAACTGCTTCTCAAAGAAAAAAGAATCTTGAATTAAGAAAGCTATGAATTATAAACTAATACATTCCTAGTTGTTTTAAAATTTTGTCAAATAAAAGAAGACTCATACCAAACTAAGACATGGGTAAACTGTTGGCAGTTATAACTAACAGTGAGTTAAACCAAAGCAAAACAAAATTTTAAAAGCCAAATTTAGAAGAATTTTTAATCTTAAAGTCAAAAAATGGATTTGCATACCTCGGGAAATTGAGGCATGTTTTACTATAACCACTCAACAATAATTCTACCTATGCAGTTTTTAGAAACATGGTGATTTCATTCTTAAGTAATTTCTAAGATTCACCTATTGTAGAATCATACTGACCAGAAGGCTTTAACTGAATTTTTTACTGAGCAGCTGCAAAACAATACTTAATGCCAAATTAACTATGCTGTATATACCAATAGCTAAACTTCAGAATAACTGTGGGATTTTGCATCCAGCAGGAAAAAAATCATGGCTGTGTATTCTTACTACATAAGAATGTCTATTTGAACTGATTTAAGTATTTTAAATTTCTAATGTTAAATCATGAGACTCCTCTTGATTGGAAAATTTATGAGATCATTGACAGTCACATAAATTAAGCACATTAAAACACTGCTCACAAACTGAATTAAAATCTGGCTGGAAGAGGCCAGATTTCAAGTTTCATTTTAATATAAAAACTGTTGCTTTAGACTTCTATAGAATCAGAATAAATACATTGTTGAGCTCCATTGTTTTAAGTATTTTGATTTACTAAGTGATCTGATATAAACCACAACAAAAAAAAATCTTTATTTTACTTCATATTCCTTTTATTTAACTTTAAGTTCTGCTTTGAATTCATAGAGTTCCGAATTTCTTAAGTTGCAAAGCAAGTAAAATCAATAAATTCATAAGAAACATGTTACGGAAAATTGCCTAATTAAAATTCCTAAAGCACTATGGGTGTTTTGTACTGCACTTTCCCTGATATTTGCCCATTGCAGATATGTTCATTAACCTTTTTTATTTAATACTGCAGTTTCTTTCTTTTTGTGGGTTATATATTAGAAAAATAATGTTGCTACTGCTCATTTACATATTCAGAATATACTGTATTCCCATGAGTTGTGCACTTCTCTTTTCTAGCTTGATAACCTTATTAAAATTATAGGCCAGAACATGGCACGATGATTGGCAAACAGTGTTTTCTGGAAGACTGTGCTGGTTAGAACTGAAATCACCATTTGTTTCAGCATGTTCCAGGGAATGATTGCCCACTGAGATAATGTAAGTTAAGTAAAAAAAAAAAAACCTTCAAACAAAATTTAACAACGAAGTTGTATCATGTATATTTAGGGGAAATTCTATGTATTTAATACAGTGTCCTGTGTTGCAGAGTGCAATACTAGTCTCTTTAAAGAGCTTTTCTTCCTACTTTTCTAACAGTACCATAAAAAAATCATTGTTACAATTCATCATTCCAAATAGTCAAGGCTAGCATTTTATAGAAGCACAAGTAATTATAAGGAAAGGATATGTTATAGAAATAATAAAACCCTAGTATAAAGGTCAAGCTATGTGAAGTGAAAAGCTTTTATTAAAGAACCTCTAGTTCTGACCTAGAGACCCTCAAAATCATTATGATCATCCCTACCTCTCTTAAAATTAAATGGTTAGGTTACGAAACATATTTTAATATCATCAGCATAACTTTCACATAGAATGCACTCTTGAAACATCAAATCATAGCAATATCATGGGGATACGTGCAGAGAATATCAGTATTTATGACAGCAACTGCACCTAGTCTCTCACTTTATTTTGCTCTTCCTTGTGCTTCTGATTCTGTACTTTTAAGAACAATTTGGGGTCATATTTAGTTTAGTCTTAGTCTAAAAATTATAGAAACAAATTCACCCTGGATTAACCTTTCTATACACTGTTGCTAGAGCAGCTAGAAGTTCCCACTTTGACAAACTGAACATTATCATGTCTTGCAAAAAACACAATAACTGTACTAAAAAGCACCCCTCTTAGACAAGTGTTGCTAAGTTAATGAGCCCAAAAGACAGAGAACATAAAATAACAGTGAGGGGATTATAGACAGGAAGTGCTCAGGGACCACTCTTAACTGATCTGCAAAATGGCATGTGACAAAAAAAATAAAGGCTACAAATGTGTATTTGAAAAGAACACAAATGAACACAGTTCTCTAACTACAAAGGACAAATCATTGACAGCTCACTGTAACATACTCTACTGCCTTCCAATGTCAACTCTTGTGCAAAGTGTTTTCAGACATTTTTCTTAGCTATTACTTTAGCTTCACTAGCTTCACGATAAAAGGTGAGGGAAAAATATTTGCAATATAAGCTATAAAATCTAACACACTTGTAGCAGGAAAGTGTCAGTCAAACATGATGGAAGACGCTGAACAAGGTAGAAGCACATGGATAAGTGAATAACTGTGAACTTGTAGTCACTTTTTTGCTAAGCTACTGGAAAAGCAATATTGTTTAGGAAGTCAGTGGGATGTCAACGAAGTGCGTGCTGATCTGTAATGGATGTGGAAAACTCTAAGGCTAAAATTTTTTAAACATTGCCTAAAAGGTTCAACAGTTGACAAAATCAATAGGAATTCCACATCTAATGTTCAAAAGTGGATTTGAAAAACATTACTTTAAGTGCACTTTTCAACTGGAAATATGAAGTATTTATATGATAGAGAATGAAAGTCTTTCCATGTTCTCCTACAGACCTCCCAAGCATTGATCAGAACATCCATATTCTCCCCTTCTCTGCATCCACTTCATTCTTCTTCCCCCATTCATTGACACTCTTTTTCAGCATAACCGCCACATTTTTTCTATTTTCCCCATCTTTTTATCTCTGTTGCTTATTGTACTCATTAAGAGGTGAGCATATATTTTTAGTGAACATGCATGTATAAAAATAATATTAAAAAATAATTTTAAAGTCATATGCAAAAGTGACAGCATGCCAGAATAAGCTTGCCCATGCAATCCTAGCTTATTTTTCTTGGGCATATGCATTTTGATACAGGCTTTAATTACATGATCACAAATAGCACCCCAGCCATTTCAGTGCTCAGATTGGGTAGTGTTTACTTAATGAACAGCTGTTCAATATTTACTTCATTATTCAATACATGGTCCTATTGTTCAATGATGGCTTCATGCCATCTTTGTTGCACGCTATTCAAACCCTTCTCTAAAGATATTTCTTAACTTCCCCACAAATTTGTTTTATGATGCTCATCAGTATAGTTTTGAAAGTTTTACAAATATTAATTATATCCACAATATCCATGTGAGTTGATGGGTACATCCTACAAATGTGGAACTGAAGTAGGCAGATTACAGCTAATAATTTCCATGAATTTTTGAATATCCAGTTTGAAATGCCTTGGGTTTGACTTACAGCTCCCACTGACCTAAGTTGCAGCAGGGAGTCTTCAGCACTTCCTCAAATTTGTTTCCACAATCTGAGGCTGAGTAACCAAGAAAATGAAGCGCTTCCTTTTAGCATCAATCTATGCAAAGTTTAGGTTACTTTCCCAGGATCGCAAACCTAAAGCTGAGATTGGAAGAGAATTCAATTGTGTAGACTAGCATCCACATCTTTGTTATGAGGCTCTCTCCCTTTCCCTTAATGAAATCTTGCTTCAGCTTTATATTCCTTCCCACTTCTGCAACAAATGGGTAACGAAGACAACCTTACCTATGATACAAACACCAGAGAGATAATCTCCATCCTGTCAGGGGGACAGAGATCCTACAAGTAAAAACATATGGATCTGTAATGAAAAGTTGTGCCATGATACATAGGCAAACCTTTAAAGTAGAATTTCCTGCTCTTTGATACCCTGAATTTTCAATCCTAATAACGTTTTACTTCCCACTTCCAGTTTTCCCCTATTATTGACTCTTTGCCCAGGTAATCTCAATTTTGTCTCTGTAGTTTCCTCTTTGTTTTCCTTTAGCTCTCCCCTACATCCCTGAGCCCTTGTTTCTCTAGACATATTGATTGAGTCCAGTCCTTTTCTTTCTCAAATTCAGCTTTTGTTTCTATTGCATCTGAACATGCAGAAAGGTTATAGCTGAAAACAGATAATGGTCATAAAGAGTGTAATGCAAGATCAGTTCCCTGCTCCTGTTTTAGTGTTCACATAAACCAGAAACTCCATCTTTGTCTCTATCACTGCGAGCTAGGGCACACTCAGTTTCTTGGTGAGGGATGGTGCCTATTGCGTAGAGAAAGACCTAATGACACTGAGACACCTGAGGATGCTTTGGAGTTTTTAATCCATAAGGCTTAAGGGGGTTTGCCTATATCTTTACTGAAGCAGGAAAAAAACCCCAAACAAACAAACAAACAAAAAAAACCCCAACCAACCAAATCAAACAAACAAACCAATCAACCAACAAACCCAAAAACAAAGGTACACCTTTTCTTGCCAAACCAACTCCCTGAAAATTTTATTTTTTCTGTCCCTAGGTTTAGGAGCACTGGCACTTTACAAAACATGTATTTCAAGAATTTCAGTGACATGGGCAAAAATACATACTTTTTCCTTGCATCATTCTTAGAAATGGCAGAACTATTCTGG
Source organism: Falco peregrinus (assembly GCF_023634155.1). Lineage (NCBI taxonomy): Eukaryota > Metazoa > Chordata > Aves > Falconiformes > Falconidae > Falco > Falco peregrinus. Next base: position 56,837,747 of record NC_073727.1, read on the forward strand.
CTGGAGCTTTCCAGAAAAGTACAGCCTGGGACAGCTACTTGGCATGGGAAAGTTCAGTCAAAACAGTTACAGTTTGGCACTACTGTAAGCAGACAAAATCAAAGTTTCATAATAGGAAACATTAGGTAATTTTAATAATAGGCAGTTCTATCACCTATAAAACCTTTAAACATAACAAAATATTATGTGTGCAAACAAATATCAAGAAAAGTCCTATTAAAAAGTGTCCTAGTGAAATGAAAAGGAGAAAAAACAAACATGCAAAAATGTGAAATATCACATCCTGTCCTTGAAAAATAAAGACACATATACTTCTCCACCTTAACACAGCAAGTGTTCTGAGCTTTCTTCACCTCTGTCCAAAAACAGAACACAAAACATCGCTTTAATCTGCCAGGAAAAAAAAGAAAAGCAAATAACAAGTTAAAGTCCTTGAGCTTCCTTGCTTCCTTGTATTAAAGCATGGCAAATCTAGGGCCTAACCTCTGACATTCTTCTGGCTGCTTTAATTTAGCATAATGAATGTCCAGATAATGTATTTTAATTTTCTCTGTGTATGACAATCTGGTGAAGCCTCTTTCTTCATATCTCTCTCTCTCTTATTTCCCCATTCTGTCAATACCCAAAATACCGAAGAACATCTGATTGCCCTGGTTTTGAGTCTCATGGGCCAGGACTTAATTCAAAAGTATAAAATGTCCTGTACTGATTTTTTAACAATTTTATTACAAAACAATGTCCTGGAATGAAATACAGTAGTGATATTCAAGGGATATCAGTTTGTAGTGCTTAAGATAGTTAAAATTCAATTTATTCAATAGTTCCTATCTTTTAAAGACAAAGAGGGTTTTATGACTGTCTAATCTCTCTTGCATAACATACTATAAATCTCCCACAATAACTTCTGCATTACTCACATAATTTTAGTATTTGCTACAGAACGTGATTCAGAATCATATTCATGCTGGATTTAAAATCTTCATGTAATGGCAAATATACTACATCTTTGGATTTAAGTCATGAAAAATAGATGTTCCAGCACTAGCCCTGCATTGAAAGAGAACCAACAAAGTCTGTTCTGTTGTACTAAGTGCGGCAAAGGACTAACTTGAATAAAACTGATCACAGGCTATGAGGATAGTTCAGAATTTGTATCAGCTAGCAGAAAATCCCCAGGATGAAAAGAGTTATCTAAAGTAAAGGGTTATATGAATATATACAATACAATATAACTTGTAAATATTGCTTCTATTGTTTACCATAATCCTAGGCAGTAAACTCACAGGACCTTGCTGGTTTAAATAAAATGCAAGAAGGAACTGACTGAAGGATACATTTTAATAGCCCTCTGTCAGAGAGAGTTAACACACTTGCACCTCTAACAACAGCATTTTTATTAAATCTTTATTATGTTGTATTAAAAAAGTCCCCTTAGCCCTCAGGTAGTTGGTTGATGCTGAGTTTTCAAATGAAATATTTATGAAGTTCTTTGTTTAGAAGTTTAATTGTATCTTTAAATGACTTTCATATGTTTATGTGCTTTACCCTCCAATATAAATGCCATATGATGCTCTATCATACTGTCCAGAATAATCATTATGCATTTCACCATCACAACTGTTACATAACAATAAGCAGAAAAAAAGGACAAAAGGATAACTAAGTTAAACCAGATCCTATACATACTTATTTTGTTGGTAACACAGATCGTATCTCCAACTAAATGTGCTTCTAATCATGTAACATAGCATAGTGCTGTAATCCTTTCCATATTTAAACTTTTGGTCAATGTATATTACTATAAAAGATACTAAAATGTTCTCTGCACTGGCCTTTCAACCTCTCTGCCACGGGCAGGGGGAAGGACAAGGCTCTTGTGGATAAAGAACAGCGGTGGAATGAAGAGACCTAAGATCTACTCCTTAAATAAAATTCAGTTTTTCTTCTGTAAGGGCTGTAGAGATCCATCACTCTTTTGGTACAACATTTAAGGGAAAAGCATAGTTTAGATTTATTTTCTTTCAAAGTAATGAGTGATGATTTTGAAATTACCTTACTGGTTTAGGAGCTAAAGGGACATTTTCAAAAGTGAAAGCACATTAGAGATCATGCCACTTCATGCGAAAGCAGTGCTGCATTAACTCTGATCCCACTGTCTTCTACCATGCTGTTCAGGTGCTTCCTGTAGAGCAAATTTTGACACTGCTCCAGGAAGCCTCTATGATTAGTCTTCAAGGAGTCTAGACCAGATAGATAACATGATAGGAGATCTCAAATGAAGTTGTTCACAGTTTTACACATGGAAGACACACACTCATCATCCCATGCAGCCCTTTTCTGACCCACAGCTAGGAAGTGATATAAAATCATAGAACCATGGAATAGTTTGGGTTGGAAGGGATCTTGAAGATTATCTAGTTCCAACCCCCCCTGCCATGGGCAGGGACACCTTCTACCAGACCAGGTTGCTCAAAGCCCCATCCAACCTGGCCTATCAACACTTTCAGGGATGGGACATCCACAAGTTCTCTGGGCAGCCTGTGCCAGTGCCTCACCACCCTCACGGTAAAGAATTTTTCCTTATATCTATCCTAAATCTACCCTCTTTCAGTTTAAAGCCATTCCCCCTTGTCCTCTCACTACATGCCCTTGTAAACAGTCCCTCATCAGCTTTCCTGTAGGCCCCTGAAATGGGGGCAGTGAAAGGTAGTATAAGGTCTCCCTGGAGTTTTCTCTTCTCCAGGCTGAACAACCCCAACTCTCTCAGCCTGCCTTCATAGGAGAGGTGCTCCAGCCCTCTGATCATCTTCTTGGCCCTCCTCTGCACTCATTCCAACAGGTCCATGTCCTTACATGTTGGGGGCCCCAGAGCTGAATGCAGTCTTGCAGTAGGGTCTCACAAGAGCAGAGTACAGGAGGATCACCTTCCTTGACCTGTTGGTCACACTTCTTTTGATGCAGCCTTGGATACAGTTGGCTTTCTGGGCTGCAAATACACATTGCTGGCTCGTATTGAGCTTCTTGTCCACCAACACACCCAAGTCTTTCTCCTCAGAGATGTGCTCAACCTATTCTCTGCCTAGCCCGTATTTGTGCTTGGGATTGCCCCGACCCATGCACAGTACCTTGCATTGATTCTTGTTGAACTTCATGACGTTTCATGGGCCCACCTCTCAAGCCTGTCAAGGTCCCTCTGGATGGTATCCCTTCCCTCCAGCATGTCCACCACACCACACAGCTTGGTGTTGTCAGCAAACTTGCTGAGGGTGCAGTCCATCCCACTGTCCATGTCATCAACAAAAATGTTAAACAGCGCAGGTTGCAATACCGACCCTTGAGGAACACCTCATCACTGGCCTCCATTTGGACATCAACCTGTTGGCCGCAAAAATTTGAGTGCAACAATCCAACCAATATCGTGAAACTGCTCAAATTTTTGCGAACAGTGATGCCCTTCTCCATGCCCTGGGCAGGCTGGAGAGCCATCACAGACAGAAAGTAGAGGAAAGAAAAAGGTATGAAGCAAACTTCAGGGCCAAAAGGGTGCAAAACTTGTCAAGAGCACAGGCTACTATCCGCTGCTATTCTTTCACGTAAGCATGAATGATGCTGCAAGCCAGAACCTGGGCAGAATTAAGGATAAATATAAAGCCGTGGGGGTGCAAGTGAAAAAGTTTGGTGCCTAAATTATTTTTTCTTCTTTTTTCATGCAGGGTGCAGCCAGAAATAGATGTATAATGCACATCAACTTCTGACTTTGTGGCTGGTGCCATCGTGAGGACTTTGGCTTCTATGACAACGGGACATTCTTTGACTATAAACTCTCAGGAAGGGATGGGATCCATCCGTCTAGAAGAGGCAAGGGAATCTTTGGTAGCATGCTGGCAGCTTGGTAAGGTGGGCTTAAAAAGTGAAGGACTCTGGGGGAGGGGTCCAAAGTGGCAATGCTCATGCTATCGCATCCAACTGAGGAATATGCCAGAACAGCGATACATGTTCCTTAACTGCCTTGCAAGATGAGTACCAGAAGGCCAGCCACCTCAAGGGTGCTTGTGGCTATGATGGATCCACTTCCATCCCTCCTGGGAAACCTGCATGCTTGATTACGTGTCTGAAATGCCTGTACTCCAATGCATGCAGCATGGGGAATAAACAGGAAGAATAAGAGATCTGTGTGCATAAGGGCCATAATCTCCTTGCAATTCCTGACATGGTGACATGATGTTTACACAGTACGAGGGCTGGCCTGCTGGAAGGCAGCTCTGCAGAGAAGAACCTGGGAGTTCTGGTGGGCATCAAGTTGCCCATGAGCCAGCAGTGTGCCCTGGTGGCCAAGAAGGCCAATGGGATACTGGGGAGCATGAGGAGGAGCATGGCCAGAAGGTCCAGGGAGGGGATCCTCCCCCTCTGCTCTGCCATGCTGAGGCTGCATCTGGAGTGCTGTGTCCAGTGCTGGGCTCCCAGTTCAAGGGAGACAGGGACAAAGATCATTAGGGGACTGGGGCATCTCCCTGATGAGGAAAGGCTGAGAGAGCTGGGCATCTTTAGCCTGGAGAAGACTGAGAGGGGACCTTATCAATGTCTACCAATATCTTAAGGGTGGGTGTCAAGAGGACGGGGTCAGGCTCTTTTCAGTGGTGCCCAGCAGCAGGACAAGGGGCAACGGGCACAGATTGCAGCACAGGCAGCTCCACCTGAATGTGAGGAGGAACTTCTTTACCTTGGTAGGGTGACAGAGCTCTGGGACAGGCTGCCCAGAGAGGCTGTGGAGTCTCCTTCCCTGGAGACATTCAAAACCTGCCTGGATGCGATTCTGTGCAACCTGCTGTTGGTGACTCTGCTTTAGCAGGGGGCTGGACTAGATGACCTCCAGAGGTCTCTTCAAACCCTGGCCATTCTGTGATTCTGTGCATCTGTGAATAAAGGAAATTGTGGATTCATTAGATGGGATACTTGCTTTGGTAGTTATCAGAGGGGATAGTGAAGGATATGATATCTATGGTTTATATTAACCACACATTACTATTGTACAGTTACAGGTATTAATACAGTATGTTAGCTCACAATACTACCTGAATACACTATGCAGAGTTCTTATTTTTTGGTCATGTGTTACATTAAAATCTTTTGAGCGGAGTATCAGTTTACAGCTCATGAAAGCCATTAGTTTTGCAAAGCCGGCAAAAAAAGGCCCTGTTGATCCAGAGGACTGTCAGTGTATGACTGAATAACATTCCCTGTTTTTCTACAATAGCAAATACTGCCTTGCTAAATTTGTCCTCCTGATGACAATTTTCATTGTAACAAACAGTCCCTAAAATCTGTCTTTCCTATAAGGAACTTACTCCACTTATTATCCTAACAGGCCACAACATCTAAGAAAAAATCTCACATATCATTTAAGGTAGAAAACAGTATTTTCCTATATAATATATTAGAATAAAATCTATGTGAAACAGGAAAAACTCTGGAAAGTACCTATGGGGACCACTGGTTTCAGAAATGCAGTTAAGGAGGATTAATTCTTTTTCTAAAGCAGCTACTAGTCTGTCACAAAGTCCAGCTGCAAGAAGTGATAATTTTGCAAGTTTTTATAACATTGCTCCAGCAATTGCTCCAGAACATGTATGTAACTTTGAAGTCCTGTATGTTAATTGCATTAGTTGAAAATTAATGGAACCCTTCTCATCAAAATTACTATCTTGGAAATACAAACTTCTAGCAAGACACGATCAAACTTGATAACCCTTTACATTACACCAAAAAAAACTAACTGCAGGTTTTTTCAATATTTTATAGTGTAAACAAAATTTTCTGCTATAATTTTACACCCAAATGACACAAGAGTTTCACAGATTTCAGTAACTAGTTAGTTAAATGTATCACACATAAAAAAGACATTTCCCCCCCTGTTTTGTTCCCGTACAAAGGCTGGATTTTATTCTAGTCTTATTGATATCATTCTATTTATTTCACAGTTGTTAAGACCAATAGGAAGAGAAACAGAACCATTAAATCAGAGTTTCCTCTTTTTTCCTTGATGCAACCTGATGCTTTTTGGTTTACCATGGAATGGTTGCATGGTGAGAGAGACAGATTTACTTGTGTTTTTAATAATGTGTTCTCTTGAGAGAGAGTCAATATTTGCCCTGCCTGGCTTGGCTGGCCTCACTTTGAAAATACTTAGTTATGGTTTAAAAAGATTGGAGATGGTAAAGAACACATTCATTAGGACTTGCTACCACTGGGGACATGTGACAGAGAGAAACATCCATTAGAGGAGCATCCATTTTCATCAGAGGGAATTGTATTATGCAATTTCTTTTGCAATGTGAGCAAGTTCTGCCCTAAAACTGTATAAAGCCCTTTATATCCACTGGAATGTCATGCAAGAACATGATGCTTAAAACCTTTCAATTCTCCATGTCAGACTTCATGAAATGACACCGTTTCATCTCAAATAGTTCTTGGTCCAGCACTGTCCAATAGTTGCTCCTTGTGTGTATTCATCCCATTCTGACACAGCACTCGACAGCCAGTGTACCCCTTGCCTTTGTTTCCTGCTCTGAATAAGCTTGGTACTTCCATCTCATCTGACAAGAACTTAATTGCCCTTATTGTGCTGGACTTGTCTGCTTTCTTGAAAATGCTTACCAGAACAGTACATGCTATTCCAGATAAGGTCTTATCAGAGAGCTGTATCAGGACAAATAGCCTATCTTTATGGAAGAACTGTTTTGGAAGTATTTCAATTGAAATTTAATGGAAATACCATTAAGCTTTGTTTGGCTTTGTAAAAGGTGATACAAAATACTCTGAATCACCACAGCTGAAAAAATACAGTCCTCACTGATGCTCGCTGGAAAAAAAAATTCCCTTTTGAGAGGACTTGGTTAATTATTTTGCTTATTTGTGACCCAAAATGAAAATAAAAAGCAAAAAGCGCTGTCATTACTTATTATGTACACAATTTATCACTGAACACAGCTCTGTTCCTCTGCTTATTAAGCCTCTCCCACATTTTTTTTTTGTGTTTTGGGCTTCTAAAAAGCCTTAAGTAAAACTGATGCTACCTAACAACTCAATCACTGCGGTCTTCTGCAAACCTCTGAGCTCGCTGCTGTTTTCTCACCAGTACATCAAAGCTGACTTAGGATTTTAAATATTTCATGTGCTGCATGAAACAAAAGAACTTGATTATTCATGCATCACATGGGTTACTCTCTTTTTTATTATGAAAAAAAATTAACTAATTGTACTTCTTGTTGTATTTCATTGTGCTCAGGCAGGAATCTACTCTGCTGACCTCTCCAGTGTAGCCTTCTAGTTAGTGAAATGTTACAAATGGCATGAAAGGGTGAGCAAATGTGCCGCATGAGAATGCAAAGGATCACTTTGCCTTTTACTTCTTCCTCCTTCTCTGACTAATCTCTCCTCTGAGAAACTCCTGAGGGCATTTGCCAGTGCAGTTGCAGTCCTCTGCTGCTCCAATAGTGTGTAGGTCTGTCAAAAAGATCCAGGTGGGTTGTGTTGATATTAGCTCAATAGACAAAGGCTAATTGCCCAGTGATCCTTGGAAACCATCTGGAGGGAGTCAGCTCCAGCAGTTAGCCAGGAGTGGTGGACAGGAGCAGCCCGCAAGAGTTCCTCAAAGGAGAGATCAGTCAGAGAAGGAGTCTGCAGATGTAGAGCAGGGAGGTGCTCTGTTACTGCTTTTTTTTTTTTTTTTTTTTTTTTTTAAATGAAGTAGATTATTATTCCTTTAAGTAAATCAGGCTCACCCATGTTAGCCTTTTGGTTCAGCTCTGAGTGTTGTGTTGGAGCTCTATGCTGAAAATAAGGTGATTTTCAGAAAGCCTAAGGACTTTGAACAGACAGAACTCAGTTAAAAGCTGGGATATTTTATGTTAGTACCTTTTAAATTATTTTCGCAGTCATGCAGATGAAACAGAATCTGAGTTTGCAATGAGACCTATGCAATAGCTGAACCACATTCCCATTCCTCTGGCCTGCTGCTTCTCTCCTGTACTGCAGAGAACAAACAATAGGTCAGGAGCAGGCTGTGCTCTATCAGACAATGTTCTTCACTCCTTCCTCTTCCCCTGTGCCATTGCAAGAATGAGAGGGAACGTAATCCTTACACCACATCCAGGGTGGAACAGTCACAACTCAGTTTTTACCCACAGCAGACAGGAAATGTTCAGTCACAAATCATGAAGTCACAGGGCAAGATCATGCCTGTGGGCATGTTCAAGGCTTACAGGCTTTCCTAACCACAGCCCCTGGCCATGCCCTACCATCTGCCCCAGGGAGGCCTTGTGCAGCAGTTCAGCCCCTACTACTACTCAGTAGTAGTAAATAAAATGTAAATGTAGGTAGCTTGACTTTACAGTGCCTTTGCCTACTGTAATAAATTTTCTCAGGTGTAGGCCTATGGATGGCGTGACAGGCTCCCCCACAGTAGATGACACGAACAGCCAGCAATGGCTATTCAATTTCTAGCTTCTTAGCAAAAAGGCAATGACATTTCCTAGTTAAACTTTTGCCCTCGTCTTTGCAAGCCCCAATCCTCTCCCCTACCCCCAAAGCCCTAATCTTTTTATCTGGGGTGGGGGGAGAAGAAATAGAGAGGAAGAATATTTTTCTGATGGGCTTGTATGGTTAAAAATCATAAACAGTAAAGAAATCTATGTGCTAAGGTTCCAACAGAAACAGAGACTTGGCTGACTTCTGTAATCTGAACTTTGCATTAATTAAGTGTTTTGAATTTGATTAGAATAAATTAGCCATCTCATTTTGTCCAGCATTTGCCCCTTTCCAGCCATTTTAAAAGCCATATCCAAGAGGATCTGGGATCCTAACCAGAGGAATGAGAAGGGTGAGAGGAGGATGGGGAGTTGAGGGTAGAAAGATAAGCACAAACAAAACAGGAAAAACAGTTGTCATCTGCCCAGGATTTGCATTTGGATTGTGTGTCTGTCTTACCTTGTGAGGGCTGCACTGATGACACTCCCATTTTAATCCTGAATTCACATATTTTATGCATGTATTTTTTCATTGGAACATAATTATTTTATGAAACTAAGAAACATCAAATAAACATGGAAACAATTACTGGTGCTTTGTTCCTGCTTTTGTTGGATCTTGGAGAGGCACTTGACAAACCAGACCAGGGCTACTCTGACAATGTTTGAAGAACCAGTTCAGCCATAGGTTGATGTCAACTGTACTAATCAGAACTCTATCAGTCGATAACTACATTCACATGTTGCACTACACTACTCAGATATGCGTGGCAAGCTCCATGGGACACAGAGGCTATTTGACATTAGCTTTCTTTCCTAGACAATTTATTTTGAAACTATTAATTCAGCTGTTGTGTCACTCTGATTTTTCCTTTAAACATAGATTCACACATTCCTGATAACAGGCGTAGAAGCGTGACTGCCCTACTCATTTTGAAACCTTGGAGAAGAGTTAATTGTTACAACACCATAACCTTGTAAGGAGAATGCAGAAGCAGGAGGAACATACCTGTGGTTCAGTTCCCCCTTCAGCTACAGAGAGCCTGAATCCTCAGCTCCCATTTCCCAGGCTATGCACCACGCTTTGTTTGTGCAAGCATGCGAGCATGTACACATAGAGAGGAGAGGGGGAAGGTGTTGAAATCTGTTCTGTGCCACAGCCAAGAATTCAAGATTCATAGGGCCAGACAGACACTTAACCAAGTCTGATTGTGTAATCTGCTAGGCAATCCACAGTCCTGGGAAGCAGGAGCAGAAGCTGCAGATCTGAATTTCCCATCTTCTCCCTCAACTTTGTATTTAAGTGTAGCTATGACTGTTATACTCCATTTTTGATTTAACATTGCCTGTGCATCAGGCAGCTCTGGCACCATGTGTTGTTTTCTTGTGTAAAAGCTATATGGCCTTCTGAGGACATGGTTTCAAAACATTCAGCTGCAGCAAAAGGTGCCTTAAAGCACAGGCTGCAGCTGAACTGTAGACACTTAAAGCTTTTACCAGAATATTTATGACCCTATAACAATCCCAGTTATTATCCTTGGACTTAGATGTTTCACATTAGTTGTGTTCTGGGCAACTTTGTGTTATTCTGGATCTCATCTTAGACATCCACAATTTAATAGATCTTTAGCTCCTGCTGTTAACCCCTGCAGTTCCCCAGTGCTTTAGGTTTTCTATCGAGTTGAGCAGAGGGATGTGTAAACTGAGTCCAGTAGTTTCATTACTGTGCCAATTAGGATGTATGTGTTCCTGTTCAGGAATTTAAGCACTGGTAGAAAAATTGGGTATGCTGAAATATTTTGCTTGTCTTTTGATCACCTAGAATATTTTTCCAAGTGGTATATGTAGCTTGAAAAGCAATTTTATGCTAAAAACTGCTGCTTTTTTAATGTGGAAGTGAAACAGAGAACCTGCAAACAGTTGCTTTTCCAAATAAATGGTGTGTTGTCAGAAAATTCCTATTCACTTGCATTAGGATCTTAGTCATGGAGTTTAATCACTTGAAAACTCAACTCATGGGAAGCACAAGACCCATGTCAGCAGGGGGAATACAGTATGCTGAGCAGAAGCTGGCAATAACATGTCTGTTGATCCTGCAAGCTGCCACTTAGCCTTTCCAATACTGTTGTGATAGTGGAAGAACAAACAAGGTTTCTTCCCGGTTTCTGACGTAACCACGTTCCTTTCCCTTCTGCATGGATCTGAAGCCTGCAGCCAAAGCCCATGGTCCCAGGCATTTCAAAGTATACACACAGTTTAATTTCTACAAAATTATCTACAGTCACTATTTCATATTGTAAAATACATTTCTTTTTATAATACCATGCCTATGACATGTCATGGTCCTAACTACAGTCCTCCTAGCCCAAGGCTTATGTATCAGCATTTTGCTCAGTAAGCCTTATTATGGTGTATCTCGCTTGGAATTTTGTTTGCAAGACAAAGCTCACAGCACCAGTGCTCTACTATCTGTATTGTTACTTGTCCCGTTGTTACACTGTGAGGAAACTTGGTATCAGTCAATTTTAAATGGATTGTCCTACAATTGTAACAGACCACAAAAAGATTTCTGAATGCTTTGTTTATAATAGCAAACAGGAGTTTTGTTTCCACCCAATATTTTCCATGATGTCTACAAAACAACACTAGTGAGAATGCTACAGTGCTGAGATCACTTTTGTCATGATGACCAAAATTATTTGTTTCCCTGTGCTCCCTATTCCCCTGTAATTATCTGGTCTGTAATTACCAGACTGTAAATTCCTCCAGGTATCTTTTTCTTTGTTTTTACAGCACTTAGTATAACAGCACCCAGGATCTCAAATGTTTCAGTAATACTGCAACTAATCATGAAATTTTTGGAGTTCAGTCCAGTGTGTTTTAGTTGCAAATCTGTAAAGACAGAGAAAGCAAAGGATTATCTTTACAGTTCATCTTCCCACCTCCTTTCAGTATTGTTCACACAGTTCATATTGCTAGGGTTGGGCTCACTGTGTGGTCAGTCCGGCAGTACAGTTCTCACAAGCTTAGTTCTTTGCCTGCTGTACAAAGCCAAGCTCAATGGGCATTATTATCAGGAATTACATGGCTATGGCATCTTCTGCCTCTCTAGTTATATTTGCACATAATTATTTTAAAATTATTTAATCAAGAATATCCACTCATAATAAATAAGCTCGATTTTTAGATTCCTAAAGATCCTTTTCAGTACCAGAAGTGGGAGATTACACCAGCTGGCCAACAAGAAAGCATCCACCAACTACAAGCAGATTTCCACACAGAGCAGCTACAAGAGAAGTTAGATGACCCCATCTCTTCTACTACAGAGGAAACATTTAACTTCTGAGACATCAAATAGCCAATGCTTGAGAAGAGAGAATCTAGGAAAGTCCTAGGTTACAGCCAAGAAGGAACAAAAGGCATAGATTGCATTTGTGCAATATAATCGTACTACTCCCACCCTCTCACTGCTCATGTTAGACAAAAACTTTATTGGAAAATGTATTTGGAGTGGCTGCTGTGAAGGAAAAGGAGAAGAAAGCAGGGCTGATAGAATCTTTTGGCAATTGGATGAAGAGATAGGAATGAATTTTGAAGTCACAGTGGAGAAAGTAATGACAATAATCAGAAGAGAATTTTAAAAAATAAGCAAAATAACATCCATCGTGTGAATATAGACATCGGTGAGCAGGCATTATTGCAGGTGCTGACAGGTGGGAAGGAAAGCGAGTGGTTATGCTTTGGTTGATTCTTCTGTAAGGATGAAATGTTTTGCTGCATGTGTAAAAAACCAAAGTGGGTCAAAGAAAGGGAGGTGGCCAAAGATGAAGGTTCTGCGGTGCTACCTGGAGAACTAAGAGGCAGAACTAGGGAAGGAAGAGGGGAAAGGGTTAAAGAAGAGGGGAAGGGAAGGGAAGGTGGAAAGGGAAATGCAGAAAGCAGAAAGAGAGATGATCGAGCAGCATACCAATCAGTAACATCAGTGGCCTCAGGAACTTGCTATTAAAAATCACTCCTGTACATGGGAAGAACCGAAGAAAAAGCTCAAAAAGCTTCTCATTTTACTTTTCCTTCCCTACATTTCAGTAACATTTTTTCTGTATTTTTTCCATATGCCCAAAGTGAGTTTCTTAAATTACACTGTTTAGAAATAAACACATGGAAACAATAAACATCTAGAACATTAGCCTGCATATTTCCTTAACGTATGCATATTTCTCTCCAATTTTCCACATGAAATGAGACTAATTCACTTAAATTTCTTGGGATCCACCCTCTGTCAAAGTTTCCATGATTTCAGGGTTAGCTCAGTAGTTGATTAATACCTTTGAGAGTGTGGACTTACAAATTTGTAAGTCAGCTGCCCATATTGTGCATAGCAGAATATTTACACTGAATTCAAGTGACCTCTGTCAACTCAACCAGATGAGAAATGGCCTATTATTTCTTTTTCTTATTGTGAAAAAATAAGGAGAATATTATGCATACAGAAGTCACTCCTAAAGGAATACAATCAAGGTTTCTTAAAATATTTTTCTACTTTGGGGTATTTTCTGCCACATTTCTAATGTATTCTTTGAAATTTCAATGTGCTAGTTTTTATTCCACGGTTATTTGCAAATGTAAAATTAACTCGCCTCCACTCTGTTCACAGTCTTCCTCTGGATTAACACCAAAAGCAGAATTTTGTTAAATATGAGTGTTCCCTCACTACTTTTTTCTTGCATTCCTGGGGCAAAGAACTTGTCCTTAGACCTTCTAACCTTGCTGTCCCCAGCAGTGGCAAAAGCAGATGCACATGACAGCACATGATCGTGGCTACTTTTTGTAGTACATGCCCTTATAAACCACTCGTACCCCATAGCCATCATATGAGAGATGCCAGAGAGTCTTTCTAATATTTGTTAATGGAATGTTGTCCATTAATTTGACTAATCCTCTTTTGAACCTGCCGACACTGTCTCCAGAACATCCTGGTGCAGCACATTTCAGGATTTCATTACCTCTTTTATAAAGAACAACTTTTCCTGGTCTGTTTTCCCTTTTGTCATTATGCCCCGTGCCATTTCAGATTCTGTGTAGGTGACTCATGCCAAATTCTCACTGACTACTGTTAGGAATTACCTGACCCAATTCAACCAAAAGAGACTGTGGCCTGTTTTGCTTTTAATTTTGTGGTGACAATGAATTGTCTGGCTGGCAGGAAAGCCTGGCCCGTTTTCCAGGAAGAGGTAAAAGGGAGAGGATGTAAGCACAGCAGCATGCACTCCAGGTACCATGACCTAAGACAGCAGGTCACGGGCAGCTGAGAAGATATGTTGATATATTAAATTATTCTCAAGGACTAGCTTAATGTACGGTTTGGGTCAAGCAAAGACAGAAAAATCTCCTGAATTTGAGAGTCCTTCCCCTGTCACTTGTATTTTCATAAAGTTCTGATGTTACCAACAAAGATTTTATGCTGTTCTAACCCAGTGGTCCCCAACCATTACCAGCTCATATGCCGTAACACTAGTTAGAAAAAACCTGTGTGTACACCCTCTTTTGGACTTTCTGATTTATTTCAGATTTCTTAATGTCCTGCAAGCATGAACAATACCAAAAGACTAGTAAGATTTTACCTGTTGAACAGCACAGGCCCCATACATTTTACCATGTATTACAGGGCACCAGAGCTTGTTTACCAAGCCCCATAGTTTATCAACTGACAGCTAGATTTTATCTGTTAGAAAGACTTCTGTTATTTATTTATTCTACATGATGTCAAACTCATTACACTTCTCACTTCACAACACTCACTGTGAATTGCATCAACATGAAAATCAAGGAGCATACTTCTATTTTTTTCCTGGTCTTCAAATTCTGTGCTATTGTATTCTTTCATTCTTTTTCTTTGTTACATTGAAAAATGTTGGAATATTAAATATTTTGTTCTCTGGACATGGAAATATGTTTTTAAAAATCTGTTAATTTGTTTTATATATCACTGAACTCCTTTATGCTTTATTTTTCAAATCATGCACCATTCTTTTTCTTCTTAAATCTTCTGGCTTTATAAAATATAGACATGGAGAATGGACAGAGCATGCCAGAAGTGGTTGTATTAAGTGCAGAAGTTACATGAATGATAGAAAGACAGAATACTGCCCTCATTTCTGCCCACTATTTGCCACTCTCCACGTCACCTAAGGGTGTGAAACTGCATTTCAGTTGACCCTGGGATAGCTTACTGCTTGTTGCTATGGATTCATCATTATGTATATAACTACTTCAGCAGTGATTTTTCACGTAGGAGATTCTCATTGATGTTTATTTTTAGGCATCCAGTTTATTTTCTTACACTCCATTTAAACCAGCATCTTCTTCATATGATACCTTCTTTTTCTGTGATCAACTGCCAGTGGTCCTCCCGTAGAATCTTATCTCCCTACTCCACCATACCCTTAAAGGTTGTTTCATGTAAAGGCTATAAAAACGTCAACGTGGATTAGCTACATTCATATTTTTAATTATCCAATCACTTGTTAAGGACCCACTTTCCACCGAATGGCTCTGCAATTGCTTCATTCCTTTCACTCACTGCTTTTATTAAAACCGACACACTATGTAGACTCTTTGACAGCCACACAGGAATCACACAAACAGAAGACAAGGAGATGAGAGTTTCACCCAGGTGTTTTGGTATCACCCCACCATATGCACCTCTCTGGAATATAAAGTTACAACTTTCTGGCCTACTGCAGGATAATCAAGTCTGTCAGACGATACTTCTTTCTGCTGCTGCCTCTACTCTCATAAATGGAAAAGGGATTTGCTCTACTTGAGATTTACTAAATGAATTTTAATTTGGGCAGATAATTTTCTATAACTGAGCTACAGCTGAACTTATAAAAATATAGGGGGATCATTCTTATGAGTTTTATAACTTATTTTATCAGATATCATTGTTAATAGCTAAAAAATGAGTATTTCAAAAGTTGCCAAGTCCCAAAGTCAAAAAGAAACAGCTGAAACATTTAATAGGCAAGCTCTTGTTTGACAATATACCTACCTACACAAAAGTATAAGCTTAAGGCAGAAGATTCAAAGTAGGAAAAAGTTCTCATTTCCAAAAGTATTCACTGGAACAAATTACACAGCAATATAATACCTTTTTTCCTCTTAGTATCTTTAGATCAAGATTCTTCCTGCAATTGCAGGTTAACCAACCACAAGGTGTCACATGCAAGGAGGAGTAATTGTTTGAAATTTACCACGTATATTTTTCATAATAAAAATATATTGAATAATATAATACAGTTCTGGCCATGAACTCCAGGAACTTTAGAAGATGTACTTCTTGCAGTCTATGTTATTTTGAAATTCATATGTCATTTTGATGCATGGTACACTCAATAAGACTTGGTCAACTCATCCTGTATGAAAGGCGTATGTGAAGTGCCCATTATCTTCCCCTCTCAGTTCCAGATGGATTTTTCCTTAATTGTTAGTACATCACTTTTTGTTTCATTCTTCCTTTGGCTATTTCTATTGGGAAAATATTCATATATTTCCTCTGAAATGGAAGCTGGATACCAGCGTGAGACACTGTGAGGTGAGTCTCTGTTAGCAGATGATCCCTCCCAGCCCTTTCACATACTCAAAGTGAACACTGGAGTTGGAGTGGAATACTTCAGTCCCACAGATTCAATGCAAAACAGATTTTAATCTACAGTTTGTATTTTTGCTGGTAACACACATTAAGATAATTGATTTCTTAATGAGTTGCCATATTCAAAGTACATCATCAGGAAAAATAGATTTCAGATGGAAGCTAAGACCCTGTAAGCATCCTGAAGCACAATGGCTATTCAGACTGTATGTTTTCCCTTTCAGAGAGGCACACATGCAAACAGATCGCTTAGGGCCTCCTCCAAGGCGGTACATACCTCAGGAACTTCAGTTGTGCCCCTGCCGAAAGCATCTTAATGGCCCCATTTACAGCAGTAATGAAAATGAACTATGACTTATTCTCTGCCCAACTGACACGGTAGAGCGTTCACCCGTATGACTCTGCCATCTTACTCCCCAAACCAGGTGGTACCTCTGGACCTTTTTCTGGGAACCATCTCTGGTATGTACCACCCTTCAGTCTCTGTTCAAGCATCACCTGGAAGACAGCTTCTTGGCACAAGTGAAAAGCATGCCCGAACTGTGTGCTGACAAACAATATGAACCACCATGTGGCAATGCCTGGATCCATGGCAGCACTGATTATTTCATTAGTATAGATGGAGCCAATGTGTCTTGCTCTAATTATTTAATGTTAAATTGTTCAGTAGCCACGACAGCCTAGCCTGGGATACCTTCAGTGCTGCTTTTGGGTGCCTTATCCTCTAAGCCTCCAAACAGAAATACTGCAATGAACACATAAGCAATGTCTAGGACAATGCTGATTTGTCAGGATGAATGGCCAGGGCAGCTGTGTTTCCAGTAGTTTTTATTGTCATAAGAAAACCCAGTGGAGCTGTATTGGTCAAAGTAAGAGACCATCCATCCAGTCTGCTGTAGAGAAAAGAGTCTGAGATATCTTTTGTCCCTGGCAGTAATTCTTCCATAGTAACACAATGCAGTTGAATGGGTGCTTTCCAGACACAGTCTACACTATTCTCACAAGCCTGGAGAGCTTTTATTTATCTGTGCACAATGTTTGTTTTTTAATTGAACATTATGGAAACTCTGACAGTAATGTAAAAGATGATTAGCAATAAAACAAAATATAAACCAATGGCTTCTAAATTTAATAATAGGCTAAGTGTCTACATTCAGACATGGTTAATCAAAACCAGTTTGTAACTTCATTTTATTCAGGTCAGCCAGTCAACAGTACATGTAATGCATACTATAAAACTGATTTAGGGCTTTTGGACACCCAAGCATCTACATAAACCAAGCAAGGATTAACTAGGTCTGTCTACTCATAAATTACTGCACATTGTTTTTAAGTGAACAGGATAAAAAGCAACATGCCGTGAACCATCTACATCATGCTTTTTTCTCCTTTGACCAATTTCCCAGTTACTCTCTCAAATTATCACTCCAGTTCCTTCTTTGTTCATCCCTGTATTGTTTCCATATAACTGTCCAAATCTGCCTGCAAGGCAACTAATCAAAAAAGGCTGAAGCACAAGAACATTGACCACTTGATAGTTTGCCCAGCTTATTAAAAATATGAGTTTGACATCCTGCAGCATGTTTTAACAATTGGTTCGCAAATTACAGCATGGCTAAATACAATTAAATTCATTCCATTGTACACAATAACTATTTAACATATGCTGTGAATCTTGTACACAGATCAGGACTCTGCAGTGTTTTTCTACAGCTGTTAGTCAACTCTTATTGCCTTGTACTGCAGACCCATCGGATCTCATAACATAAACAGGCTTGGGCTGGGTCAAAGCTTGGTTGGGATTTTAACAAAACAAAACAAAAAACCTCAAAAGACCATTCATATGGTTTTTAGAAGCAGTGATGACCTTCCATAAGCAAAGTTCTTCACTTCTCTGTACTCACTGAAAAGAAGTACTGAGCTCAGCTACCGCTGTGCTTGTAGAGGTGGAACCATCCCTAACCACTGGACAAGTGCCTTGACTCCTTATCTCAAATGCCTGAATACATGCAGAGCTGTAAGCACTTACCACTTATTCCTATAGCAGATCTCACATAACTTCATAAAAAGTTTTCCTCCCCTTTCACAGAGGCTGAGCCTGCAGAGCACATATTCTATCCAGCACAATGTATGTGATAATATATTGGCTCACATGAACAAACATGATATACTATCCATCCCACAGATACTACATGCCACTCTGTGCACCAGATTTGAGAAGCACATGATACACAACTCTCAGGGGATATGAAACACATGTGGGTCTGATTCGCCACTTTTATTCCAACTGTACACCGTTGCAACTCTAACGAAGTTACACCAATGTAAAACTGTTGTACTAAAGTGGAGGATTAAACCCATATGTCTTTCTATACGAGCCAAATTTATGGGACAAAGTTATTCAAATAAAGTCACTAAATTCAGACTTCTTCAGAGTCCCATATCTGTTTAGTCTTCAGACAGTACTTTTCTTGCTTCAGGAAAAGCTTTACAGTAAAAGACAGTAGCTGTTATTTGTTAAAAGGATGTCAGTAAGAATCTGAGTTATTAAAAAAAAGTCAAAAAGACTGAGAAGATATGTGACCTACAAACATTTAAAAGAAGACGGCATTTCCTCAAACTCACTCAGCCATGATTAAAACGCCTTTTGCTTGCTTATATGCATACCTTTTTGTATAATTAAAAGCACAACCCATCACCATTTGCAAATTCTTATGATTTCACTGTGCAACTTTTCAAGTGTTTTTTCTGGCTTCTTTCCAGACAGTACACCTGCATATTAGTTTAGCAACATTTTACTGCAATTGAAAATTAATTAATTCTGTTTTATTTGGATTTGTATAAAATTCTGAAAACTTGTAAGCTATATGTTTATAAACTAAGTCAGATATATTTATCCACCAACAGATAAAAAGACATTTATAAAACATATCATACTGATTCTCATGAAGTGTCCTTTAGAAACAGGGATCTGTGCTGCTGTTCAGAGGGTACGTGACTGATCTAGTTCAATGGACAAACCCAAAATTTCAGATTAACTCCATATATATTTCTTCAGAACATTTCACTGAATTGAAAAAGTTGAAATTTCTTTCTGGCTGCAGAAAAATTATTCCATCAGCCTAAAGAATCAGGCTTAATTTCCTTTCACAACTGTGATTGCTGCTTTTAATGCTACACAAAAATACTGAGATAACATAACAACTATGCTACTACTACAACAACAACTACTTTCTTTGGAAGACATAAAAAGTGTGGCAATATTTTCTGCTTTAAAGTTATTTCTACAGTTCACCAAAAATATACTTTCAAGAAGTTAGTCACTTAGATTGTACATTTTCAGAAAGAAAAACCTTTTTCTGAAAAATAAATAAGTAATAAATAAATAATTTTATCCAGTTCCAGCCCCAGTATGTTCAATTCCAGTGCTACTGAATTCAGTTTGATTACTTAATGAGTAATTTTTATGTCATATATATGGTGACTGCAAGATCAGTTTTGTATATAAATTTCTGGGAAGTTTTACTATTAAAAACATTCAGAAATATTGTTCCAGTGTCAACCAAAATTATAAAATAATATGATGAAAAAAATCCTTACCTATTTTCATTCAAAACAATTACAGCTCACTTCTGACTATATGTTATGAATTCTTTTCCTCCTGGAAATGTCTTTAATAAAGGCATCTATTTATTTGTTTTGCTAAGTTTTTAAAAATTATTCTATACCTCCCTACTTATACCTGTAATGTGATTAGATATGGCAATCAATAAACTCTGTGACCAGCTTTATATTTAGTTATTATAATATTATATATTAATATAGTTATTAATATGGTCACCAAGAAACAATAGTGACTTCAGTTATTGAGGACCATAAATAGTATCTCATATAAATATTATTCATGAAGTACATCAGAACTAGAAGGGCATATCTAAACAGCAAAATTCCCAATATAAATACCTTTCTCTTTTTAAAAAAGTACATCTAGACACTTATTTAGGGTGTGATTCCTCTCACCTAATTCTAATACTGATGAATGTTAGGGAGCTGATTCACTCAAACTTATATGTTGTATACTTAGATGAAGTTGCTGAACACCTAGGGTACAATAGAGGACCCAATACACCCACAGAGCTGGCAGCTCTGATGTGCCATTAACATTCTTCTGAAGCAGCAGCTGGAGGTCAGTGGGGAAAATTATATTCCCATTATATTCTGAATTTCCAGTTTAATCAGTACAGTCAGCAGCACTGCAACAGCAATTCAACTCAGCCAGAACACTTAGGGTAGGATTCAGTTACTTAAACATAGGCATCTACTGCCATTAGGAAGTGTGAGGGTTCTCTAAGACTAACATCCAGTCATCCCATCCTAATAGAGATGTGTAAAATAGGACAGAGGAGATAACCATTCCTCTTCATCGAAAATAGAAGCTTTCATAAAGCTGAATTAGATGGTCACCCCTGGGATTACATTCAATTGCCTACATATAAGCATCTAGTGTCTTTGTAGATTCCCTGTTGCGTCCGAGATGACCACATGGTGATGGACATTCTGCAGTGGCAGCTAGGGTGCAACTGAATTGAGGTCTTATGGTGGGATCCAGGTATTAGAAGCCATCTTAGATGCCATTTCAGATATCTGAAACTCCTGCATGGAGCTGACAGGTATTAAACAGAACCTATAGAAAAGCCACATCTTTCACCAACTGAAAGCCAGATGGGCTCTCACATATAATACCTCATGAATCCCACCCATACAGTCTAACACCATTGTTCCATCCCTACATGGGATTTGATCTGACATCCATTAGCTGGTAGAAACTCTTGGACTGCTGGCAGGAGCTCTGCTGTATGGGAATTTACTTAACATAATTGACCAGCAAATCCATTTCGCCTCCTCCTTGGTCTTCTCTGTGCATTCTCTGGGATCACTCCTTTTTCTAGCACAGTATTCCCACAGCTCTCTGGAGGATGACCAGTCACTTCACATGTGCTGCTGTTTACCAGAACATCAGTCTCACTAGATGGTATTTTGCAGTATCGAGCTCTCCTGGAAAAGATCTTACAACTAAAGCTGCTAGAAATACATTAATTTTGTGTAGTTTCACCTCTACATCCTATAAACACCAAGCCCAGGATTTGGGTTCTTCTCCCATACTTTAAGGATTCAACATTCTTATATAAGATTATTAAACACCATTCCAAGCCTAAAATATTACAGAAATGGGTGAAGATGGCAAACCTTAGGACTGAGCCCAGGTAGGAAAACAGAAGGAACTGTTATGACACTTCATATATGTGAAAATGTATCAACATCTGAATCAAAGTAATTTCTACTTAAAGAATTACATTACAGGTACTTTAATCAAATGCATACAGCATGAGACATCACAAAATACAAAAGCCTTCATGATGCCTTGGAAAAGCAACCAGAATTTAAATGAGAAAAACCAGATGCCTTCTAAACCTTCTTCAAGTTTTGTCCCTTCTTTTCTTCTTGTTCACAACAAGACTGAGAGGGGCAGATCTTCACCTGATACAAAACAGTCAGTCCAGCTTTATCAAAGTCAAAGAAGCTACCACCACACCACAGGAAAATCTGGCATGGTGCATGTAAATTGCAGATATAACATTAACTGTCACTAATTGTGAATGTCTAGATATTTCCTTCCTACACACGGTTATGTCTTTACCTGACTATCTTTCTGCTTTTTATTATTAGGCATCAAAGGTTATTTTTTTAAAGTCTGCATGGAAGAACGTCTCTCGTTTCCATACGATTTCTAAACTTATCCTTCTTACTTTAATTTGCTCCTGAGGACTTGAAAACATCTTATTGTCTGCAGTAGAAGAAACATCTGTTGAAGTCATATAGTTTATTGGCTGGAATCAGTGATAAAAGACAGCGTAGAGACTCACCAAAACATTTCATTGCTATCAATGCGAAACAAAATATTACAAAAAGCAAGCTGTTTTAAAAAAAAAAAAAAGAGAAACATGGAGAAAATTTTGCAATCCAAACGGACAAGAAAAACTGTGACTTTAATTCATCAAGCCTCACACAACTGCATTTTGTATCCCAGCCAGCTAAGGCCTAACTGCGCTACAAAAAAAAGTGGTTTTTAATTAGCTAAGAAAGAGAAACAATTTATGAACAATGGTACTTTTCTCCACAGGATTTCCTGTTTAGAGGAATTGCTTTCTGCACTAGAACTGATTTCTGCTCTTTCTACCTACTGGTCTGTTTTAGCACTTGCCTAGTGCAGCCTGATATTAATTACTACTTTTTTTTTTTCTCCTCCTGGCATAACACACCAACAAGGCCCCAACATCAAATTTCAGATCTAAGACAGCCTCCTAGGAGGTGAGGTGGGAAGTATATGCAATGAATTTAGCACTGGCATATTTTTTCCTCTTTTTATTAGTCTTCTCCAGCACCTCTCTGTATTAGGCACAGAGAATTCAAGGAAGCAGACCACCTGGCAAGCTTACTGAAGCCCGACTATCTTACTGGCATGACAATACACAGGTAAATAATTTGACGAAAGCCTCTAGTAATGAGGAAGAACTACAAGATGGTATGTCTGAAGCTTCATTTCACAAATTACACTTTTCACATAGGAGCAAGGATGACTATCAGTAAGGATATACTTAGCAAGTATGGCCCTCTTCAGGTATTTTGGTTATTTGATACATTTGCCTATACAATTTCCATCTACCTGCAGTTCTTCAAGCAGGCCTAGCCCCAGTACAATCACCAATCCTCCACAAGGTTTCAAAGATTCATCTACTGTTCGTGCTGTTTCTTCATACTCTTCAGGCCAGTCCACCCTGCTTCTTGCTTCTGCTGCATCCTTCTCCTTGT
This sequence comes from Falco peregrinus, assembly GCF_023634155.1. Lineage (NCBI taxonomy): Eukaryota > Metazoa > Chordata > Aves > Falconiformes > Falconidae > Falco > Falco peregrinus. The sequence continues at coordinate 56,860,793 of NC_073727.1, forward strand.
CTCTCCTCCATCCAGGACACTCTCCCACCTCCCTCCACTTCTTCCAGGTGTCTCTTCATAGGCTGCTCCCCTTCCCTACCCCTTAGAGCTATTTAACTACTTAGCAGGAACCAGTCACAGCTGTACATTATCCACATCGGCCAACCCACCCCCCCTGAAGCCAGCCCACAGCTGTATATTATCAATGTTAATTAACCCAGCTTCATCCCTCTACAATTCCTCTACACTTTTCCTTCTTGTTAATTTTTGTATAGTTTCTTTTATTTTTCATTACCTTTTCTGTCTTTTTTTTTTTCTTTTGAGGCTCTCTGTTGTACACCAGTTTCTGTTGTACACATATTAGTGTTAGAAAGTGTGGAATAAGGCAATGAATGAAATGAAGCTTACTGGCCAAAGCACTGGGGATCTGGTTGTCTCTTAGCATTTCTCTTCCATGTTCCTCACCACCTTGACAAAAAGTATTTTGCTTACGCATATACAAGTCTGCGAAAGATGCAACTGTGAACTATGTATGAACAGATAGGTTTTGCCTTTTTGTGGCAGATTTCTTAATTCCAAAGTTCAGAGGTTTATGACTTGTTTCTTGTAGTTCCAGATCTGCGGTCAGGATGCCCTAGCATTCACTTGGAAGGATCTATGCCTTCTTTAAATATTTGTTGTATTCTGCTATTTCAGACAACTCTGTAACATTTATGTCAAGCACCAATATTTTCATAAACCCATAGTAGCCATGAGGATCTTCTTTATACCCTTCCTTCTCAAGTAGGCAAGCATTCTGTCTCCTTCAAGGAAGCTGCAGAATATCAGAAGGATATTTAATATATTAAAATAAGTCAGTGTCACCAATGCAGAGCAGGATCTGTACAGAATATAGTTTAAGAAGGTAAGAAGTTATATGTTATAGGTATCTACAAAGTAAAAAACAGAATCTGTAGTAAAGAGTCACTACTACTTGATCCTACTCAGAAAAGTTTGTTTCTGCACTTTGCTTCTAGAGATGTTAGGAACAGCACGGAGCTGCTCTGTTTCTGTACCTGAGTTTCTAATCTCTTCCTATAGTTGTGGAAAAGAAAAAAAGTCTTAGGATACTACTGATTTAAACATAACAAGATTATGTTCCTCTGCAAAGGTGCACACTTTAATGGAACTCGGGTTTTAAGATGCTTATGGATACCTCTGGATTACGTGATGCGAAGAAGCTAAAAGATGCTATCAAGATTCATGGAGTCAGAAAACATAGCTGTATTGTAACTTTACAATGAGATTTTAAAAGTCACACCATCATTTTTTCTTTTCTGAAAAGAGTAGTAAAGTTTGGCATAATAACCAATATGGTGTATTTTCCAGTGCAACTTGTTGAATTTCTGTAGATGATCTTCCTAGAGCTGTACTAACTAAACTGAGCAGCCACACAATCTTGTTTCTAAACCTTAGTCTTGCACATTGTTAAGTTTCTGAGAATACAGACCTACTATATTTATGTCTATTATGGTGATTGTCAAGTACATAATGAGTAACAGCAAATAGATTGGGTCAGCATTCAGAAGGTAACCTAAGGCAACCCACCCACTTGCTGCTGCAACAGAGAGCTGTATTTTTGCTGAAGAGACCAAATGCTGAAGGGACTGTATGAACGTAACAGTAATGGAAGAAGTTATTATAAAATGTTGATATATAATTAAATGTTGCATTCTTTAAAACCAAAACCAAAACAAAACCCAAACAAAACAGGATCATTTCATCACAGCTAAGAAGACCTGAGAATATAAACTAATCAACTTTTGGCTGCTGGTTAATACCATTTGACAGTTTTTCTATAGCCTGTGTAAAATGCAACGGTAGTCTTCGGCACCTCCTTAAGACTGCAGGACACAACTCCTTTTGTGCCAAACACTCTTTCCACAGGAACTAAAGGTGTGATTTGTCTCACCTAGCTCTGTGGCTTGATGGCAGTTGTCAATACAAAGGAGTTCCATGCCATTCTTGTGTCTTACAGTATCTCATCTGGCTTCCATATGGGTCTATTGTACATTGCATGCTGCTCTAGGTGGACATCTCAGGTACTGTAGGCCACAGGCATCAGGCACCTATACTTAGGCAACTGAATAGTTACCTACATCTTCACTAAGTACCAGGGAATCTTAGATACCCAGCTCACATGCAGATGCATAAATATTGACATATATTTAATTTTAGGTGCTGAATTTGAAACACTGTTCTGAATTTAAAGCTGATTTCTAACCCCTAAAATACAGTAGAATCCTACAATAGAATCCTACCCTTCATGTTATTCCCCAGCATTTACATCACACAGAAAAGATGCTGTTTTATAACTCTATAACTCAGCTATTGCTATGTCACTTACTCATTTGCAGGCTCTTAGGGTTCAAGTCTGTTGCCTAAACTTACATGCCTGAGATGGCCAGGAATATCTGAAACACTCACATGGCACTAGCAGATACAGCCCAGGAATGAGACGTGTTAGTTCAAGGCCACATGGGCATCTCAAGTAGCATGCTGGGGCAACTGAACTGCACCACAAGCAAAATTAGCTCACTCCTGGGAGTGGGTCTTCAAGATCAGAGATGAGGCACAGTAATGAGGTGATGCCTATTGAAATTTATGATCTATTTACCGAATAAACAGACAAGTGGAACATTTGTTCCTCCTTCAGTTGCATTGGCCTCTGTCAGATTTACACTCCCTGAGAAAACAGGGAAAAAAACCAAGCATAGCTGCAAGGCATATCAAAATTGAATAAAAAGCAGGCTATAATAGGAAGGAATATCTATAGCCTCTGAGTTTAAGATGTGTTAAAATAGCCAAAATAGTAGACAGTATTGTATCAAAGGTTGTGTTCTTACATTTGTTCCCTAAATTACTGTCAGTAGTTTTCATCAAATAGAGCAGGTATTTTTCAGGTAAGTGCAGCTGACCTTCAGGGTCTGCAGCCCCTTTATAGCTGGTAGCCTCCACTAATGCTTTGGTTATATAGACCAAAAATGTCAACTATCATTAAAAGGTACATTATTTTTATTACAAAATGATGGAAGTGAACTCTCATGGAATTTTCAGTGGGATATACTGCAAATAAAACAGTTTACAAAAGGTAAGAGAAATCTTCCAGAATTTTCAGATCATTCATCTAACAAGCTCCATACATATGTCAAAATAAGATGAGAATGTTGGAAGATCATAATATGGCAAGGCACTCTCTGATGTTTAGTTGCATCACATAATGGCTGTTCAAAGAATTAACAGTAACAGCTGCTGTGTTTGATCCAGAGCTGGTAGCCAAAAGGAAGATTTGCTTATGTTATGCTCTTAAGCTAGTCTCACCACATTTAAATTGTTTAAATTATTTAAATTATTTTAATTCATAAATCATTGACTCTGCTGGGGTCAGAATTTTGTTCATGAGGATTTACTATCACTGTTTCCTTGATCACTGATGATTGCCTGCAATAACTGAACCGTCACAGGTAGAGTATTTATTTCTGCATTTAAACAAGAGAACAAGATAAAAATTCCAGCGCTTTATACAATACTGTGCAAAAATTCACTAATATTTGGCTTTTCTGGTAACCTGTGAATTCAGGGAATTCAAAGAATTACAGATATTTTTATTATTTTTGGCTTCACAATGGACATTTACTTCAAGTTCATATAAGGTACACTAATTAAGTTATAGAGGCTTATGTATCTAAGTGCTTCAATATTCATTAACCTCACAAGTAATCACTGTCATATTCAGAGCTGAGTAAATGCAGGGCTATACAGGATACACATAATTCACTGAATTTACCTCTCTGCTTTGGTCAGTCTGGATCAGCTTTAAAGACTACCCTGAACTGATCAGTCACGTTATCAAGGTTATTTGCTTTCTGGTAATGTCAAGGAGATCAGTGAGGACTGAAACCCCGTTACCGCAGGCACTGTGCCCCCTTTCCTTTAATAACTGATCTCTGCAGCAGTGCTTCCAGACTTCAAAGGCAAAATCAACTAACTCTTTTCGTAAAATAGGCCAAAGTCTACCCAGAGAGTGCAAAAACATGTGTAAAATTGGATACAAACTGACAAGGTCTTCAGATGTACTGTAGGTAGTGAAAGAACTCTGAAAACATGAAATACGTGACTGAGGCTGGAGCTTGTAGAATTGCTGAGATTTTGCCAGCATAACATTCTGCTACAGACTTGGAAACACACAAGAAATTTAAACATTATAGAACAAAGCTAGGATAAAATGAAGCAAAAAATATGGGATTTTATGCACTTTATGGTGAATTATAATTTTAGGTAAATTTAGGTAAAATTTAGATCAATGCAACAGATAAATTTCCAAGATTATACAATGAAAGAGGTCCTACTCAATTTAAGTAATTAATTAGCCAATGTGGTTGACCCTTGCCAGCAGCCAAACATCCACCCACCCACTTGCTCACTCCTCTCTCCTGTGGGATGGCGAGAAAGTAGAAGGAAGGTGAGAAAACCATGGACTGAGATAACAGCTTAACAGGGAAAACAAAAGTTGCATGTGCTAGCAAAGCAAAATAAGGAATTAACTCACTAATTCCCATCGGCCAGCACATGTCCAGCCTCTTCATGGGAAGCAGGGCCTCTGCACATGCAATGGTTACTTAGGAAGACAAACACTGTAACTCTGGACAACCTCCTTTACTCCTTTCCTTCAGATTTTGTTGCTGAGCACAGTGTCATGTGGTATGGGATATCCTTTTGGTCAGTGGGGGTCAGCTGTCCCAGCTGTGTCCCCCTGCAACCTCTTGCCCTCCCCCAGCCTACTCACTGGGGGTAGGGAAGAGGGGAGAAAGCCTTGATGCTGTGCAAGCACTGTTCAGCAAGAGCCAAAACACTGTTTCAGCCACAAATCCAAAGCACAGCACCACATAGGCTGCTGTGATGAAAATTAACTCCATCCCAAGCAAACTCAGTACAGGCAAAGTAACAACAAATGAGAATTTGTCTCCATGGCTGGATAACAAATACATAACAAAGAAAAATTCAAGTATAACTGGGTTGATGAATTGTGGAAGGAAGAAAGGTCTAGAAGAGTCACCAGCTACCAGTAAACAGGGACTTAAATGAGTATCTCATTGTCCAACAAAGCACAGGCTGCAAGAGCTTCAGTGACCCAACAAGAGGGAATGGAAGAGAAAGTGTTTCATGAAGGTGAAGGATCTTGTCATCATGCAGTAATACAGAACTGGCAATTATACCCATTCTGTGGGGATAAAAAAGGGGGGCTGTAATGCAAGAAAGGTAATTGGAAGAAGTCTAATAAACATTTTCTTGAAAGCAGTACAATATGAATAGTAGATGCAAATTCTTCCTTCTGATGAAGAGGAATTATCAAGCCAGCAAATCAGGCAAGTTATTTCAAAGTTCTTCCGGTTTTGAGCAGTCTCCATAGACCTAGGCACACTTCCCGCTTTTTGCTCTGTTTTACAAGAAAGTGGTGATTTTCTTTACATTAGCGTTTCATACAGCCCCAACCACAAGTAAGTTCACTCACCCACCTGTGCAAATGGAAATGGGTTTTCAAGCCTGGTGCTTTATGCAAAAAAGTTTTGGAAGTCTCCTTTGGCCTGAAATCCATTCAAGTGTCACAGAGGACAAAAATTTTGCCATAAAAAAAAAGGAAGACAAAAAAATCATATTTCCTTTGACTCTTTGTACCTCAGATCATTCTCTTCAAGAACTTGGCTTACCCTGTTGTCAATGCACATTAAGTTTGGTCACTGTTTTGGATTTCTTGCTACGCACAAGAAGTTTTCTCACCATTTTTTGTAAGCTCTTCCAAGAATTAATCTGGCAGGGTGCTGACCATTCTGGCCTGATCCAGAAAAACACTTAAGCCTGTCTTTAAGCACCAGAGTAGTTCTAACCAGATTGAGCTCATAATGCTATTGTTTTACAAGATGGTGAAATATCTGTTTACTCATTAAAGTCTGAATATTAAGATTCAAGATTGCTTGTTATATCCATTACAGATGTTTTCTCCTCATAAATGACAATCAAAATTTCATTTGTTTGATGTTTATATCTTTGTTCAGTTCTCTACTCTATTGGATAACTCGCAGTGAAAAATTCCAGGCTCTTCTTGAACAATTTATTGTTCTTTTCTCTTTCTTCATTATTATTAATGGGAAATTCTAAACTTTGCAGATAAGATTTATATAGTCTTTCAAATGGGTCAGAACAAGAGAATATCAGAAATGTTTAAAAGCCTGTTTTGCAATTTATGGCTTTATTAAAAAACAAAACACAAAAGCCTCAATTGCTTTAAAAAGCATAAAATTGCTAAAACCTCTGAGACTGATGCACCACAAAGGAATCTGTCTTTCAACCACTTATGTGCCCAATTAATTATAAGCACATGAGTAGCACACCACATTGTACACTTTCATTAATGACCTAGATAACACTAGACAGAACATGACTATTACTTTCAGATGACACCATGAGAGAAGAATTAAACAATGTCATGCAATAAAAAAGTTAGGCTCTATATTTGCTGCATAATAATACATTTCCTTCAGCTTTTAAAGGCATTTTTCTGACTTTACTTTGAAATTAAATGTAATGAAATTGGAGACCATAATGATCTTTCACCATGAAAAACGTCAGATTTACTATTTTTGAAGAGCTCAGCACTGCATTTAGCACACATCTATTAATCTGAAAAATCTTGCCCAGCTCTAATCTTCAATTATTACAATTTCTTGCAACAAACCAGTTACCATTACACCCTTATTCTCCCTCAGAATCATAGCCTGTAGGGTCCTGACTGATACAAGAGATGATAGCAATAAAGTATTTTCTGTCTTTTGCAAGATTTTTCTGACTATTTCTCTGAATTAGGGACTCATATTTATTCATAATTTCTAATCTAGAAATTAAATTGCTGTTTCTTACCAGAAGACCACTTCCAAGTTCAAATTCCATGTCATGAAGTCATCCCACACCTTTTGAGGCTTCTGGGCTAGAAGAACATCCTGAGTAACCCCATCCAGTCACTAATTGATGCAGGTTGCATATCACAAATTCCTTCTGTAAATTTTATAAAATCAGTAACAGAAGGGGTAAATTTACTTTACCTGAAACCTTGCAGGCTGCTCTTTATTCTTGACTCTTGCAAAGACCATGGGTCTCTTTCTAATGCCCAGCCTAAGTTAGCCGTGGCTTGTTTATAACTAGTTGTCCTTAGGCTATTCCTTAGTTTAATGAGCATTTTTCCCTCTTTGGTAGTCAATCTCTTGATACAGCTAGAGATAGCAATTATGCCCTTTTTCAGACAATTGATTTAGATGTCTGAATTGATCTATTAATCTGAAAAATCTTGCCCAGCTCTAATCTTCAATGATTATAATTTCTTGCAGCAAAAGTTACCTCTGTTCCTGTAATTGATTATTTTCTCATCTTATTACCATGACTGCACTCCAGATTGTGCTTATTTTTCTTAAAACAGATATGATTCAGACTACATAGTGTTTCAAGCAAGTCAAGCATTTTCTATCTTTTATGACATTCTGATTCTCCCTGTCCTGGGGATACTTCTCAGCTTTGTGTCAGTGGATTTTATTGGAAATGTCCATATATTTCTTCTGTACTCATGAATACTTTTGCCTTGGAGAGGTAAAGAGATTCAGTCAAGGTAAAATTAATTCAATTATTTTTTCTGGGTCCTCAGATTTATTTTTGTCTCTGGAAGGAACTGAAGTTAGTGGCTTCTGGATACAAAAACCACTGTGACTTAGTCATATAAAATTAATAGATATGACTTCTCTTTATAAACCATTAAAACGGTCCAGCATACTCACATAGCTTGACATTAGAGCCTATAGATTAAAACACTAAAGTCTATCAATAGTGTGGTATCATCACGGATACTTTCCATTCTAGGACCCTTAATATTTTTTTTCACTCACTTTTGGGACAAGGTATGACTTTTCATAAGACTTCACTCAAGATTTTCCTCCAGCTTTTGGCTGTGCCTTTTTGAAAAGATGAGGTTTTGTATTTCAGGAGAATAACAATAATTTTTAATAAGCTTAGTACCTAAAAGTGTGCTGTGCTGTACAGTTTATAGTATTAAAAGCTTACTACATTTATTAACTTAAAGAGTTCAAATGGAAAGGAATGAAAAAGATGGAGCCAAACTCTTCTCAGTGTCACACAGTGACAGGATGAGAATCACTGAAACACAAGAAAATCCATTTCAAAAAAAGAAAAAACTTTTTTTTTTTTTGTTTTACTGTGAAGGTGATCAAATACTGGAACAGGTTGTCCAGAAAACTTGCAGAGTCTCCATCCCCAGAGATGTTCAAAATCCAACTGGACATAAAGCTCTGTGCAAGTGGATCTAATTGACCCTACTTTGAGCAGGTGGGTTGGATTAAGCAACCTCCAGAGATCTCTGACAACCTCAGCTGTACTGTGAGTTGGTGATTCTATGAAACCTGACTTTCCATTGCCAGTGTTGAAATACCAAACTAGCATGTGGACAACCGTCTTCCAAAAATTACAGCAGTAGAACATTCATTCATCTTACAAACTGAGGCCACTCTAACAAGAAAGACTTATAGGAAAGACAACAACAAAGAGAAAAGAGCATTCTGCTGCAATAACAGATGTTGACCCTAGAATTGTTTATATGTTTACGTTAGACAGTCACTGGATAACATAAACCCAGTTTCTGTACTCCTCAGCAGTGAATGCTGAGTAAACTGCAAAGTCAGGCTTCTTTGTGCTTCCTCTCATTCCAGCCACCATAACTTCCTTATTTGTAGGTGTAGAATGTTTTAGCTTCATGAAAGTAAGGTATGAACCGTCTTCCTCCTTCTCTCCTCAGATGCCAGCTTGGTGGTTAGCATACTTTTTTGGACTATGAGATAACTTTCCAGCTCCTTCAATCCTATTTGTTAGGTGAATACCTTAACTGCAAAACTTCTATACAAAAGACATGGCTGCTGCTCCATTGCTTGATGCATAGTGGTTTAAGATATGAAAATCTAAATGAGTGCTGACTAAGGATGTCTTAATTCAACCATGACTAGATGTTTAATATCCTGGCCAAGTGCTCTTGAGCTTTTTTCTGAATGATAAGCATAAAAGCTGATAAATCAGTTAAGGGTGGGTGTGGGGTTTTTTTTAATTATTCTTTACTAAATGTATATGATACAGCAAAGAAACTAAAAAGTTCAAACATCAGTCATAAGTAAATGATATAGGAAATATGTGTATATATAATTATAGTTTGTGTTCTGTAAAGATAATCTTTGTTATGGAACAGTGAAAACAAACACAGAATCAAAACCACACAAAAAATGGGAAAGAATAGGCAGAGAGGAAAAGATAAGTAAGATTAATGTAATCTGCAGTATATTAGCCTGCTATCTGATACTGAACCTGAGAGTGTGTTCTGTAACACTGAGCTACGACTTGACTGATCTGACTGGAACAAATGGGTCAGTCAGTCAGCCTGTGACAATCGAAAAGTGCAGCCATAACTGGTCTTATACATTCAATTTATTTACACTGAGCAGGCCTTCTTCTGTACAAAGCTTCTCGCTTCTGATAGAAAATGTTAACACTGCATCATAAGATAGTTCTTAATGATATTAAAGTATATTATTTTGATCGTAGTTGCAGCATACTCTTAATATTCCTTACAAACAGGAAAGTAAAAAAAAAATAAATAAAAAAATAATAAATCTCCCAATTTCTATTTTGTAGGTATCACTAGTCTTCTTGTAACATAGCATTTTAAGAAAATATTTATCTTTTTCAGTTGTTAACTTTTCCTTCCTCAAGAATATTTGTCAAAATCTGTCTGGCTAAAGTCACGAGACCAAGGGTGTCAGTTTTCAAAAGCGCTGTGCTGTACAAGCCTGCCAGCTTATTTGGAAACAACTCAAGAATCTCAAATAGGGCACTGTATAATGACAATAAAAACCTTAACCTAAAAGCGCTATGTCACCTCTGAAAACAGGACTAAACTCACTTGGCTGGTACCCCTAGAGCCTCCAGTGGATTTTTTTCTTACACTGCAAAGCTATAGTGCAGGTACCAAATTCTGTGGTTGATAGATCTGTTCCTCTACTGCAGTAACGGTGACATTTCATAGCTTCCAATATACCTGTTTCAGTCTAAATAGCATCATGACGAGCTCTCCTAAGGACCTCAAATATTTTTCTCTGTATGCAAGACTCTTCATCACTTACTTAGAAGTAACCTTTCACACTCTGATTAGGTTTTGAGGGAAACCTCTGTGCTTTTGTATGGGAACTGGAAGTGCTTTGATGACAAAAATATGGATCTTTATAATAAATATAAGGAGCTGGATTCAGCTGCACACATACAAGCTGCTCATGTCATTTTAGATGAAGCAGGATTTACTGTCTAGCATGTAGATGCTGCTTGAGTAAGGCACTTTTTTTCCCTATACTCTGTCTCACCTGCCAGCCTAATGCAGATGTCTCAGATATTGTAAAGCATTTCAAACAGTTATGCATACATCTATAGGCAACTGAATAGAGATTTAATGAGATTCAGATTCAGACATCTGAACTTAGATATCTACCATATAAAGTGTCTAGAAGTGAGCTAGATATCTAAGCTCCTATTATAGTCAGTGGAGATCTACTGAATATAGTCACTAGAGTAGTCTCACCTTACAACAAACACGTCTGTGCAGGCTTCACTTATGATGCCCAGGGTATTCCACCTGGCTCCAGCCACCTCCCCAGAAGGCCAAGGAGCTCCCACAGATCCTGCATCGTATCTACCAGTAAGAAGTAGTTCTCTCACATGCCCAGGGGCATCTCAAGTGGCAGGCACTTAAGTGCAGACAACTGAATCAAGCCCATATATTTTGTTTATTTACCTAGATCATAAATAGATACCTATACTGTAGACATCTCAATTTAGCTGCCTGTATCTAAATCACAACAGGAGTTTTAACTTGGCATCTAATATTCCATAAATTTCCATAACTGGAAATAAAGTATTTTCCAAGCCATCATATTAATCAGAACTCTATTACAAAAAGCTTAAAGGACATCAGTGGCAAAATCCCTAGGTTTTTGCTATACACCTAGAACTTGATACTTAAAAGCTTTGCAAAATCCAGTGCTGTGTATCTCTGTGCTTTGATCCTTCAGTATGTTAAGAGATGACATCAAATGGCTTAGTATGTGAGTGTGCAAGCACAGCACTCCAAATCACTTGCATTCTTCTGAATAAAACGAATTTTACAGTAAAGTAAATACATTGGCAGGGGTAGATGATTTTGGGTGAAATATTCTTATAATTTATAAGCAAGATTATTGATGTGATGATTGCACAGTACAGGGGTTGACCTGGTAGAAGGACCTGGGAGTTCTGGTGGGCATCAAGTTGCCCATAAGCCAGCAGTGTGCCCTGGTGGCCAAAAAGGCCAATGGTATCCTAGGGGGCATGAGGAGGAGCATGGCCAGAAGGTCCAGGGAGGGGATCCTCCCCCTCTGCTCTGCCATGCTGAGGCTGCATCTGGAGTGCTGTGTCCAGTGCTGGGCTCCCAGTTCAAGGGAGACAGGGACAAAGATCATTAGGGGACTGGGGCATCTCCCTGATGAGGAAAGGCTGAGAGAGCTGGGCATCTTTAGCCTGGAGAGGACTGAGAGGGGACCTTATCAATGTCTACCAATATCTTAAGGGTGGGTGTCAAGAGGACGGGGTCAGGCTCTTTTCAGTGGTGCCCAGCAGCAGGACAAGGGGCAACGGGCACAGATTGCAGCACAGGCAGCTCCACCTGAATGTGAGGAGGAACTTCTTTACCTTGGTAGGGTGACAGAGCTCTGGGACAGGCTGCCCAGAGAGGCTGTGGAGTCTCCTTCCCTGGAGACATTCAAAACGCGCCTGGACACGATTCTGTGCAACCTGCTGTTGGTGACTCTGCTTTAGCAGGGGGTTGGACTAGGTGATCTTCAGAGGTCCCTTCCAACACTGGCCATTCTGTGATTCTGTGGTTTTGTGATTATGATATAGTGCAACTACATGCAAAAGGGGTTTTGTGCATCTTGCTACCTATATTATATTGGCGCTTCTTTTTCTTAGACTGATATAATGTATTTTTAAAAATTTCTTAACACTTGCTTATCGTACATCAAATTATCCCAGAAAATGCATGGTCACGTTTGGAAGCATCACATTTTGCAAGACTGTTTTCACATTTGAAGAAAATATTTTATTTTACTTAATGTGTTTCAGAGTACTTAATCACAGTAAGAAAACTGGGTTTCTTCTTCACATATCAGTGGCTGGCCACAGTGTTTTCAAAGCAGAAAAGCTCTAATTAAGAAATGACTGTGCACTTATAAATGACAGATAAAAGCTAGCAGGAGAACTGAAAAGGCAGCCTACTGGGGTTTGGGGATTTTTCTTAGCAGATTTCTTTGAGAATATTTCATTTTGGAAGTTCATCACTTAATCTTTTTTTCATTTTATGTACTTTGAACAAAAACACCATGATTTTCAACAGTCTATTTATTGTGCTACACATCACAATTAGTAATTTAGAAAAATTAACAGTTTCTCTAGAACACATTATCAAAGAACATGTATAACTCTTATTTACCGGAAGAATTTTTCCTCCACAAAATCCACTGATGCATATCCAAGGAACCCCTGGATAGAGCCTGCTGAAGATCTTTTGCACTTCATGTATAAGAGTACTCAATTCAAATAATGTGTGCAATGCTGAACCTAAAAGGCATTAATGCCAGAAACAACAACTGCACTATATCAAGCCCAGGAAAAAGTAATAGGACTAGAAAGGGAGATTTTCCAAAAATCAGAGGTTTTATTTCATCTGTAATATCGTTGATAAATGGAAATGCTACCATGCAAAATCTCAGCACTTTTTTGGCTGGAAAGGCACTCACGCTAATATAATGAGTCTGGATTACAGAGGTTTGCCAAGCTTAGATCATGTATAGATTAATAATGATGTCTTTTAATGTCTTAATGATCTCTTAATGAAATACATTTATAATGCTGAGATTTGGTGAGGACTCACTAAACATTTTTCATATCAGAACATGATGTTCAAAGCTAGGTTCTTAATAATAATTAACACATGTACTTTCCTTTTTCTCTTCAAAGTGCTCTAGGAACATTAGCAATTAGTTAAAAACCCGTATGCTGTGTGTACGCTATCTGTTTAGGCTCTAAGAGGCCCACAACAATCAAACTGGAGCTAGCCAGGAAAGTCCAAGCAGAAAATAGTAATTTCTTCTGTGTTCTGAAGAATTTTATATCAAGGCAGACATGTCATGAGATAAATTAAATGCAGGTGGCAGCCACTTCATACAAATACTATGAGGCAAATAATATAAACATAGTCTACACTTAAAAAATTTATCCAGAATGTTAAAGCTTAATTAATTTTTTTCCAAAAGGAAGTAAAAGAAAACGCAACCTCTGAAGCAGAAGACTCCCCTGAACCATCTGAAATGCCTTATTTTCTAATCTCTGTTCTCAGCATCCAAAGTGAGGTTTTTAGCATAAGCAACCAGAGGCTTGCAGTGCAGATTCAAAACTTGCTAAAACTTGGTACATGCAAGCTATAAAAAAAATCTGTATAAATCATACCCATTTGCTCCTGTGGCTGATATCTGGCAGCACAGGGATTAACTGAACAAATAAGAGATTGACACTGGCTAAGTTCCTAGGGTTCATCATCTGCCAGACAAGTACAGATGGGAAAAGAAATCAGAAAGAGATCAGTTATAGCCATGCAAGACTCAGCTTGAGTACCCAGAGAACACTGTAGCTTGGGAAGAGACACTTTCCTTCAGAGATTCACAATAATATACCCCCGTAAACCAGTGAAAACTTGGTTCTGAGAAATTCCCTTTAGTGCCAGAATAATTGTTTCACAGCATTGTACTGCTTTGGATGGAAGAACTAACTCATGATAACATGAATTCAGAGACTTTGTTCTATATCTGGGAATATTTCAGAATTTTTATTTTTCACAAATAATTCAAATACATCTTTGAAAACTCATGCAGGAAGCTAGCTGTATACAAAGATCTGGGATTTCTAGCCAGTCTAGATTTTATGGTTGTTTCAATACCTAATGCAATCAATGACCTTGTTTTCTAAGTAGAGACGAGTAATTCCTACATTCACAGGGATATTGTAAAGATAAACATATAAAAGATTCATCAGTAATAGGGTTATGTGCTTAAAATAAATCTGTAGCTAGATTTAGCCAGTGGAAGTTTGGTTGTCTGCTCATGATCTCAGTTTCAAGGAGTAAAAAAAGTTCTAAATGTTTCTATTTAGTTGAATTTGAATTTCAGCAGTCCAAAAAGTGTTCATTTATGTAACTTCTGATTTTCTTTGCCATTTTTCAGCAATGAAAGATTTGAAATAAATAAGAGCTACTGCAAGCTTAATTAACATGAAGCCCTATGAAAAAATAATTCTAATATTAAACCCAGTCTGTTTTAGCAAAACATACATATTTTTTTTCTATTTTATTTGAGAAAGGAAGAAGTTAAGGGTAGTGGAGAATTTGGTAATTGAAAGAATGGCATGAGATACTCAATAAAAAATTGGTTGTTACAAAGGAAACACCTTTAGTAAAGGGCAGAAGCTGAAAGTCTGATTAGTTACACATTGTACTGACTGGACTTGTTTCAGCCATATACTGGAATTTTATTTTATCTTGTGTTAATTTTTTGGCAAATGAAAGCATGATGCTTGTGAGGTCTTCAGAAATATGACCTAGAAAAAGCTGATAGCAAATTCTTGAACACACTTGTTCTGTTTAAATTACACAGATGGCACAAGAGAAATACAAAGGAAGGGGAGGAGTAAGATTGAAAAATGCAGAGCAAGGCTACGGGATCTCAAGCTGCTGTCTTCTGAGTCTGAAGAAAATGACCAATTTCCATTGCTTTTCTTGGAAGCCGCAGTGAGGCCAGGTTTCACTAAGCAAGCCTTGCTCTGTAGAGGAATGAAGCTGGGTTAATTAGCATTGATAATATACAACTGTGGGCTGGCTTCAGGGGCGGTGGGTTGGCTGATGTAGATATGGTGCAGCTGTGGCAGGTTCTGTAAGTGGTTGGGCAGCCAAGGAAGAGAGAGCAGCCAAAGAAGAGAGAGGAGGAAGAAGCAGAGAGAAGGGTGAGAGAGAGAGAGAGAGAGAGAGAGAGAATGCGCATGTCCTGGATGAGGAGAAGGCAGCAGAGGGACTGGTGTGAAGGGTATGTTGGTATGTGATGGTAAAAGATCTTGTTGCAGCTGGCTAGTCTGGAGAGTGCTGTGACAATTGGTGCTCTGTGTGAGGCCCTTCAGATGATGAGACTGAGTGTAATGAGCGGTGACAGCAATAATGGCTGTGCCGGGGGACATTTGAAGTTTTCAACAGTGACAGCGGTGCCCAGTGTAGCAGAGACAGGCGGGGATAGTCTGTGATCTAGATCACGTTGAGATAGGCGGGAGAGCCTGGGGACCTGGATCAGATACCAGTAAAGGTGAGCCGTTGGGATCAAAGAGAAGGAAGGCTGACTGCCATCGAGTTAAGAGGCTGAGGGTAATCGGCAATAGCAGCGGAGTACACAGCCAGATGTGGCAGCAGCCCACAGCGGTGGCGGGTCCAGAGCGTGTCCGGCCAGACAGCGGTGATGGCTGTGCTGGCGGAAGGCGCGGGAGCAGCGCGGTGCCGCGGGCGGCTCCTGCCGTTGCTGCTGCTGCTCGGCCTGGTGGTATTCTTGCTGGCGTTTATGTGCTCGTTGAAGGTGTCTCCACTTGTAGAAGAAATGGGCGACCACAAGGCTGTTAAGAAGTTTTTCAGGACACAGAATGATGTGTTAGCGTTGTATTCTAGATCTGCTGCTGCTGAAAGCTCACTCAGGTTACTGTCTAGTGTGACCCAAGAGGTGAAAGGACAAGGCACGACAAGTTCATCAGAACCCCCCTCTGAAGAAATCAAAATCCCAGATGCTAAGAAAGCAGATAAGAAGAAAGGTGATCAACCTGCAGAAGCTGAAAAGCCCAAGATAAAAGTGAAGAAGGAATTCAGGGACAAGTTGTCCGGACTGTATGAAAAGTTTATTTGTAAAAAGGTTGTGATGATTGTTAAATACCTAAGGTATGAAATGTTAAAAAGGGGGGAAATATAAAGGAATTATAGAGGACTGTATGAAAAACTTATTTGTAAAAAAAAAAAAAGTTGTAATGATTGTTAAAAATATAAGGTATGAAATGTTAAAAAAAAAGGGGGGGGGAATTGTAGAGGAATGAAGCTGGGTTAATTAGCATTGGTAATATACAACTGTGGGCTGGCTTCAGGGGCGGTGGGTTGGCTGATGTAGATAAGGTGCAGCTGTGGCTGTTCTGTTAAGAGATTGGGCAGCCAAGGAAGAGAGAGAAGAGAAAAAGCAAGAGTGTGTCCTGGATGAGGAGAGACTAGGAGAAAGCACCAGAGGGACTGGCATGAAGAGTATGTTGGTATGTGACTGTAAAAGACCTTGCTGAAGCTGGCTAGTTTGCAGAGTGCAGTGACATTGCCCTACGGTAGCCACCTCCCTCTTCTCTGCTGAAGAGTCAGTCTACCCAGTAAGACAAGCAATTCCAATAGACCTCTGAAATCTAAGGCAGGAAATTCCTTTCAGCACAGCTTTCAGCAATGAAATGGACTGTCAAAACATCCTCCCAGATGATTACAGGGTTCCTGCCTAGGAATTAGCAGAGAAAGTTCGGCGCTTACATTAGTATAATGCCTCTAGCTCCACTTCAGGTGTAACAAGAGGAGCTTTAATGTACATTTATGTTGAGGCTAGTTAACATTTTCAAACTCAGTGCAAGAATGTTACTTTTGTAATACGGGCTATTAAGAACTTTTAAAAATACATATGTAAGAAAATGCTTCTTCTTGTCTAAAGCAGTCTAATGCGTGTCCTTCACAGCTTGTAAATGGAATTGTTTTATTAATTAATTTTGGAGTCTTTTATTTCTGGCCTATGTCTTAAATAATTTTATTAAAGACCTTCTTATAGTCTTGCCAAAGATCCCAACCCAGTGTATATGCAATCACATTGTGCATATACAGGTGTCAGTGGGATGAGAAGGCGCACACATATTGTGTCTTCTGCCCTCCTTCAGCCAATTAACTTGGTGAATTTACTGGCCAGTTTGGAAAAGTTGTTAATGCTAGAGGCTTTTTTAATTCCAATTGATAACACAGTGCTGTTCACTGGAATTCACTTAATGGTTGACTGCTGGGATAGGATTCAGTTGTATAAACATATGTGAAAGTGCTAGCCAAGATGTCCTAGTTTATGTCGCTGTGTCCTGAGGTGTTTGGACAACAGCTGCCAGACCAGAAAATGCCTGATAGGTGTCATCTGTGCCAGACCCCAGCAAATGTTATAGATGCACAAGAACATTTGAAATAGCACTAGATGCTTAGGTTTAGGCAGCTGAATCCAGTTTCCGATGACTTTGCAAATAGCATTCTATTTGGCATAACTGCCACAGCAACAAAAAAGCTGAGAGCTCAGCAGCTGTGGTAACAGCCTAACCCCAACCTTGTGCTACTTCAGAAAATCATTGTCTTGAAAACAGCATATACTTGAAATGTAAACCTCAACAGGTTCCCAAAGATTATAATGGAAAATAACTGTGTAACATTACAGAGTATCACTGAAATGGAATTGTCTGGTTTTATTACCTCAATATACCTTGTAACTTAACAGAAGTTTGTCAACAGCCATGTGCCAGCAAGCCATACGCTAACATTTGTATCATTGCTGTATTTTTTATATTTTTAAATAGGTAAGTATCCCAGTGCAACAAACAAAGATCATAACCCCTGGCCTCCTCCACTCCCTTTCCCCAAATTAAGTTGTAAATGCACCTGCCTTGGACCCAAATGATAAAACCAGCAGAAACTGGAGAGATGTGTCTGTCACCTGTGTATGGCCAGAAGGAGTCCACCATATTTTAGAAGCTTTTCAGGAAAAAAAAGGTGGAGTAATGTTACAGAAAGAAAGATGGAGACTCTCTGAAAAGCCTGTGCCCAGGCAGCATTCTGGAGGGACACATAAAGGAAAAGCTTTCCCACTATTGTTAACTGACAGAAAATATAAATAAGCTAGAATGAGCTGTACATTCTGTAGAATCTTCTGTACAGGAGAAAAGGATGTCCTGTGGAGTCAGAAACACAGCTACAAGGAAAAGGTAGAAGAATTTATTCAGGAAAAATGGATGAGTCATTCTAGGTACTTTCACACAAAATGTAAGGAAATCTGATGCACTGCATATTGGGAAACTGCCTGTGCTGGAGCAGGCTCCTGGCAGGGCTTGTGGACCCATGGAGACAAGAGTCCAGCTGGACCACGTTTGCTGGAAGTACTTGTCACCTCATGGAGGGGACCCATGCTGGAGCAGTTTGTGAAGAACTGAAGCCCATGGGAAGGACTCACATTGGAGAAGTTCATGGAGGACTGTCTCCCATGGGAGGGACCCCACACTGGAGCAGGGGCAGAGTGTGAGGACCCTTCCTCTGAGGGGAAGGAGTGGCAGAGACAATGTGTGATGGACTGACCGAAGCCCCTGTTCCCCATCCTGCTGTGCCGCTGGCTTGGGGGAGGAGGTAGAGACATCAGGAGTGAGGTTAAGCCTAGGAAGAAGGGAGGGTGGGGGGAAGGTATTTACTGTTTAGTTTTTATTTTCTCACTATTCTGCTCTGATTTGATTGATAAAAAATGAAATTAATTTTCCCAACTTGAGTCTGTTTTGCCTGTGACCGTAACTGCTGAGCAGTAGCTCCCTGTTGGTATCTCAGCCCACGAGCCTTTCATTATATTTTCTCTCCCCTGCCCAGCTGAGGAGGGGAAGGACAGAGCAGCCTTGCTGTACACCTGGCATCCAGCCAGGATCAACCCACCACAACAACCAAGAGACAGAATTAGCCAGTAGACAAGCTTCTTCCTGAAGAACAGCCTGGGAAGCTAAGGAGGACAACCTCATGATCTCTGCAAAAGAGAGGCTCAAATGCAAGGAGCTTTGCTTTATAAGGGGTAGAGTCAGATCAGAGATCGCAGACAGGGATCAGAGGGGAGATCAACACGGGAGACATCACAGCAGGAATCTGCTACAGGCTCCCTTGTGAAGAGGACTTCTGTAAAGCATTTGACACTGTCTCCCATAACACCCTCACAGACAAGTTGAAGAAGTACAGACTACATAAATAGGCAGCAAAGTGGACTGCAAGCTAGCTGAACTGCTGGGTTCAAACCTCTGTGATCAGTGGCATGAAGTTCAGTTGAAGGCCACTCACTAACAGTGCTCCCAGGGGTCAATACTGGGACCAATACAGTTTAACCTCTGCATTTATGACCTGGATGAAAGGGCATACTGCACCCTCAGAAAAACTGGGATGACTGGGGTGGAGGTGCTGCCATTCAGAGGAACTTGGGAGGTTGCAGAGTTGGGCGTAGAGAAACCTCATGCAGTCCCACAAATGCAAGCATGAAATCCTGCACCTGGCAAAGGAACAATCCCACACATCCATGCAGGCTGGGGACCAGCTAGCTGGAAAGCAGCTTTGCAGGGAAGGACCTAGGTATCCTGGTGGACAAGTTGGCTGTAAGCCAGCAATGCACCCTTGAAGCAAGGAAAGCCAACAGTATCCTGGGACTGTGTTAGGAAAAGCATCGCCAGCAGGTTGAGAAAGGTGATACTTCTCTTCTACTCAGCAGTGGTGAGGCCACATCTGGAGTTCTTTGTTTAGTGATGGGCTCCTCAGTGCAACAGAGACATGGACGTCTGCAAGTTTAGCAAAGGGCTACAAAGAAGGCCGAGGGATAGAAACATCTGACCTACAAGGTAAGGCTGAGCGAGCCAGGACTGTTCAGCCTGGAGAAGAGAAATCTCAGGAGAATCTTATCAACAGGTGCAACTATCTCATGTGGGGGAGTAAAGATGAAACCAGATTCTTCCCAGTGGTGCCCAGTGACACGATAAGCAGAAATGGGCACAAACAGAAATACAGGAAATTAAATTTAAAAAAAAAAAACAAACCACACAAAAAAAACCAAAACAAAAAACTTATTTACTGTGAGACTGGTCAAGCACTGGGAAAGGTTGCCCAGAAAACTTGTGGAGTTTCCATTCTCAGAGAGATTCAAAACCCAAATGGTCACAAATCCCCAAGGACCCTGTTTCAGCTGACCCTACTTTGAAAATGGGGGTTGGTCTAGATGATCTTCCGGGGTCCCTTCTAACATCATCCATCCTGTGAGTCTGAATCTGTAGGTGTAGTTTAAAAGTGCAAACAAAAAAGCTGAAAAATAAACATTTTATTTTGTCTGTCCCCTGCGTTACTTCAAGAGTAGAATTATATCTACCTACCTACATTTGTACATGTACTCTATTCACCATTTGTGCAAGATTCAGGAGCAGACAGGCTGACCTTTCTTCCTTTTGATGTCTAAACTTGACTAATGCTTTAGAACTACAGCTCTTTCCAAAATTACACAAGGAAACAGAAAATCTGTCACCTACTCTGCCCTATAAAGTACTGTACTGATACAACAGTGGCAGGGAAGGGAGAACAAGGATTTGAAAATGTCAAAACTTCCTTTCATGTAATACTGATGTACATTAAGTGAAAATTATAAGATATTGCTAAATTTAAAGGCAGTGATCACAGTATTAGATTTTATTTCACCAGCAATATAGTTTTAGAATATGAAGAATATTGCATTATTATCAAAGATACAGACACGACATACATAGTTTTTTAGGGGATTTAATGTAGCTAAACTAAAAAAAGAGAACAATGTCATATATTTAAAATGGCTCAAGCAGAAAGAATTTTCATTTACGATCAGCTAAAGGACTAAAACCAAAACATCATCACAGCAGGTCTTTGCTGCATATTGACCTCAAGGGAAAAGTAGTTGGTCACATCAATAACAAGAATGAAAAAGTGTAGAAAGGTGTTTGGAAAGTCCACCACTTTCTACTGGTTTAGATTTCACTGTCTCTGGAAGTGGGTCTGTGATTTCTTAGTGGGAGACAATTTACAGGTAATCGTAAATAGCAGTTAAGGATAACATTAAATATTCTGCATTTTTATAATTTTTCTAAGCAGAAAAGTGATCCATGGGGCTTAGGCAATGGTTAGTGCTAGAGCTGACTTTTTACAACAGACTAAATTCCATACCTGAGCTGAAACCTGCACCCTCTGAAACACCAGAAAATCTCTGATGAAGACTCTTGGACAAACCATGGTGCGATTTACAACTTACAGTTTTCATGGTCAGTTTTAGATAGCAACAGGGGAAGGTAAAGGAAAAAAAATAATTACTTGACTAGCTCTCAAATGTACTTATAAATGGAATTTACTTTCATGAAATTCAATGTTTTATTTCATATTACAGTTTGCAGCTATTAAATATGAGGCAGGCAGTTGCTGTGTGAGTTGTTCCAGTACACACAGCTGCATTAACAGCTAACTACAAATACATTTTACACTAGTGGGTACTTTCAAGAACCAAATGTCTCCTCAGGAAGTTTTACTAGCAACTTTTTTTCATCTATTTACGCAGTTCCAGCTAATTCCATATGTTACTTTCCACATATATGCACTTTTTTTCTGTCTTTGCTGCCTGAAAACTAATTTCCACTCATCGGTGGGGCAAGATTAACAAAGACACTACCATCTGTTCCTTGACAGGATTTGTAATCATATAAATGTTGACATGTAAAGGGTATTTTATATTTTGATTGGACATTAATTGTGCTTTCCTTGGATTAAGTATTTTAAACTGAATATGAAAATAGCCTTAAATATATAGGTCATAGCAATTATTGTGTTATTTACATTACTAAACCAGTATGCAGCAGATGGCCTCCAGGGCCCTGGCCAGAAGAACCTATCTCCTGCAGATTTATTTGGTGCTTGGAGATACTACCAACTAACTTTTCAAACCTGTTTGAATGCCACTGTGCCTCTTGTTTGCTGCCAGCAAAAATATTCCAGGCTTGTTTGTTTCAACACCACTGTTTCTCAAGGCCTTCCTGGTACCTGGCTATATAAAATGTTCATACTTGGGCCTTGTCAGAGGCCATGCCCCTGCAGTTAAATGAAATAGCACCAGGGGCTGCAAGCTGGCCACATTTACACTTCTCAGTATTTGGCCCAAGCCTCCTTTTGGACCCAGGTAGTACCACTGTGGCCATTAGGCAGAACTGTTCCACTGTGTAGGGTTTTCTCATTTATATAAGTGCCTGAAAAATACAGAGACTGTATTGCAGCCCTCCACTGTGATTTCTCCATTTCACAAAACCGAAGTTGTATGCAGCATGAGTCTGAGATGGTTGACAGTGCAAAGCCTGCTAGGGCAGCTTTAGAATACCATGTGAGGTACAGAACACCACGTTTGGCGCAGTCTTGTCCACCCTGCCTATTGAGCACGGCTTCCAGTGCAAGCCCGTACCCTGAACTGTGCCCAGGATTGTGCACAAGAGTGTTCAGGGGGCCAAAGCAGGTTAACACTTGCCCAGTCTAGACAAGCAGTAGACCAGCACTGAAGGACACTCACCAGTCCTGGTTTATGCAGCAGTTAAAACTTAACCAGGGAAGTCATGCAAAACACTCAAGAAGATCTGCCCTTATAACACACTACCCCAAGCTTTCATGACAAATTCTCTTTATTTTTCCCATCCCTGAGTTAAACTGGCCCTTAAATGTACTTACTGTGTTCCACCCTGATCTACCAAAATTTTTATGCATGTGAGCTGCTTTAAGCTCAATGTTTTCAACGAGGCTGTTTGCATAAGCAAAGTCTATGCATGCACAGCAGCTCTGGGACCATTGCTTTATGTGAAACCATTCACATACTCAACATTTTGTGTTTGCTGTACTCCAACTTTATACACCTAGAAAAAGAATCACATGAGAGCAATACTATATACATGATATATAAAAAATATAAAACCTACAATTAACTTCCATTTTCAAATGCTTATGTTAGCGGTTTTAGTCTTATAATACAGGAATAAATACTAAAATATTATTTCTGCCATTCACGACATGAACATACTCAAATGCATACCACAAAGTCTGCATGTGCCCACACACAAGGGTACAATGAGCCAATCAACACTATGTCAAGTCCATTTTTTCCCATAGAGATGTGGAAAAATAACCTTTTCCTACTTGAAGTTTCCCTTTCTTACATAACTACCTGTACAGCCACCTTAGTCCTTGGAAGAAATTTATTAATTAACAATCTCTTTTTCAGTTGTTTTGGGAACTGACAATGCAACTACTTTTTGAAACATTTCACTGTCTCTAGGATATCACTATGTATTTCCAACTGCTCTGTAATTAAAAAAAACCACCATAATATGAAAAATACAAAGAATTTATTTTACATACTTCTGAAAAATTCTCTTCAGACAAAATGAGTATGCACACACACAACAGCTGAGCTGTTCACTGTGAAAACTACTTCCATGAGCAATCTAAATATTTATATAAGCCATGTATATTCTTAAACTCTTAATTTTAAGATCTTGGTTACATAGAGAGCTAAGATATTTAATTCTGAGGGAGTGAATAGTTATACTGAAAATCTGTTCAGGATCCAAATGCTGCAATCTATTGTCTGCCTTCCCAGTGTGGTCAAATGTCTCCATTTAGCTAGTACAGTGTATGTTCACAGAATAGGAAACATAATTTCAAAAAAAAACAAACAACAAACAACCAAAATTCTCATGGAAGCTGGACATAAAGATATAAAGAACCCCTTTTTCTCTCCCGTTGATTAAAAAATTACTTTAAAGTATTAGTGACACTGCAGACATATGTACTTCTTCAAACAGAATTTTACCAGTGTCCTCTGACAGATCCTATTTATCGTTATTGTAACTACCTTTAGTAAACTGTCTCCAAAAATACTATGCTTTATCAATGTGAAGACTAATGTTTTAACTGTAAAAGAATCACTGAACTTTTTTTTTTCCTCTGGACTGTAGGCTACACTTGCCACATCATCTTTCCCTCTATCACCTTTAATTTATTACATTTATTTCTATGAGTCCATCAAAGAGAAGCTACACAAACTAGAAACACCTTTCCGTTGTGTTCAAAGCACCAGAGAACAAAAGAAACAAAAAGCTGGGGGTAAAGGCATTTATATAATTCAGTGAATATTAAAGATGACTGGTTTTCATATTTACAGATAACCTACTGAAATTAATGTCATTAGGTGTGTCATTGATACTTATGTATGTATTCATAAACACTGTCCCACCTTACTACTAAACTTATAAATTACACAAACAGAATTGGGAACAATTTGTGATCTTCTGAAAATACATTCTCCAGATTGAATGATAATGAATCTTTGAAGAAATCTTTGAGCACTGCCAAGATTCAAAATCTACATCATACATAGAAATTTAGCTTAAAAAAATACATTCAGAAATAGGATTACTGATGATTTTAAGGGGTCATGGAGATTTTCCCCCTGATGTGAGGACATAAGTGATGAAAACACGTATCTAAAAAGCAGTTATGGAGATGAAAGGAATGACTGCCTAATATTACAGTGGAGCACATAGTGTATGCACAAGTGATGAGCTCAGATGATGAGCTATTAAACAAAACATGTTGCCCTCAAAACACCCGCTTCCTCTGTTTTATTGACTTACATTCTGCCACTATATTAGTGTAAACACTGGTTTGATTAACCTCTATTTTCATTATTTGTTTACTACATTAAAACACCCAGATTAACTACAGGTCTGTAATCCATAAAGTTAGTTGCTAATTCACAAAGCACACCTACCAAAAAAAGCCATTACAAATATCAAGACAGAAAACAAATCAACAAATAGCTATCTTATACTAAACTATTATTATTATTACTACTAAAATATTGGTGCATATGAGCAATGTCTTGAGCAATGCAAATGCATTACAGAACCCTGTTTAAACAAAGCGCATGTGAGATGTTTTAAGCCACCTCTCTGCAGTTCATGTCAAGTGAGTTGTTCATGCACTCCCTTCGCAAGGGAAACCATTATGAAATTCATGCTAATTAGCAATTCTATTATCTCACTCAAGAAATTAAAAGTCACTGAGAATTTTCCCTCTAAAAACCATAAACAAACCACATATAAAACTATGATTTATACTTCTGTGAGGACAAAACCTACCAATTTTCTCAACTATTAGAATAAATTTAAGAAAATAACCCCAGCTAAATTACAACACAGCCACTGATAAACAGAATATTGGCATGATCATACTGCCCTCATCAATCCCCTCCTCCCACTTTCTGTCATCTGCCCTCATGACAAGCAATCAGATCACAAATAGTTGAGCAAAAGCCTAAAGTTGATCCTCTTGCAGGGAAGGAAGCAATGCCAGCAACCTTGGAATTTGCACCTAACAATTACAATTTAGGCTGTTGTTATTAACATAACTTTAATGAGGAACCTGAATGTCAAAACATTGAAATTATTTTTTCAAGAACAGAAATTAATATGTAAAATCCAGGACAGAGCTGAGGAATACTGATTCCTTCGAATTTCCATTCAGAACAGACCAGGGCAAACTGCCTCACTCTTCTACAAAGGGAGAGAAAGTATTTTTTGTTACTTCACTACAGGAACTTGCCAACTCCAGTTCGTATCAAATGTAATACACATAGTTGCTATTTTAATATTCACCCATGAGCTTACCTGCTGCTGACAATCAGATTTTATAAACAGTTTAATAAAACTGTGTACTCTGATCAACAGTGCCTCTAGCACCTTGATGGCCCTGTGATATTTTAAACACAAATCCAATAAACTGAGTTGTGGAATAATAAATTACCTGCAGGACTTGACAATCGCAGAAAAAAGCAATGTTAGCTGCAAATAGGAACATGAAACCTGTATCACATCATGCTAACAGTCCATTCTGTCTTTGACAGCATCCAACAGTAGGTGCCAAGGAAAGGGCAAGCACATTGGGCTCCTCCCCTGGTACAACCTACGGAAGACTGGTGTCTCTCAGGGCTTTCTGAGCCTTTAAGCAGCATCTTCATGTTTCAGCCACTGATGGATTTCCCATCCATAAATCTGCCTTATCTTTTTGTAAATCCCTGTAAACTTCTAGGAATCCATGACATTTTTAATGAAGTTTAAGACTGCATTAAAATAGTTTTTGTTTTGAAACTGCTGTCTGTTAGCCAAATTTGCTTTCTGCAGGTTTTGCATTAGAAATTACGATGAGGAATCACTCAACTCAAAGTCCATTCAACTTGGTCTTGCAAACCATTGTACAGGCTTTGGGCATTATCTCCCCAACCTCCTTCTCCCATCAGCCTGTCTTCCAACTTCCATCATATTTAGTGCTCTCTATGTAGAAGAATCACGGACTTATGAATAACTTTGTCACACCTTTCAGTAACTTTTGTAGTATTTACTGTACCCTTTCTGAGAGGAAACTGCTAGATCTGCAGATCCCATCCAAGCAGCCAGCACATGACCATCACACAGAGTGAGAAACATGGCATCCATTTCCAAATGGTTACTAGATCTTAATTGATTTTGACCTCTGGAAGCACAAAGTACTGAGATTTCATACAGCATCTGTTGTCACTCCAAAGTCTTGCTCATGAACATCAATCATTTGTTAAGAGCCTTTCATTCCGTCTGAATACTCAGTTTTATCTCATGCGTCAACATGTGTCTATCATTTTACTGCTCTCAGTGGGAATTCAAAAGTCCTTCTGCAACCTGATAATTATTTTTACTAACCTGAACCAACTCAGTATTAACAACAGATTTTACTACTCCACTATCTGCCCCCTTTCCCAGACTATTTATGACTATGTTGAACACTACTGATCTTCATACAAATTCCTGTACAGCCCTACCTGTTATGACACTCCATTTAAAAATATGGTAATTGATTCCTACCTTTTTGTTTCCTATCTTTTCACCAGGTTGCCATCCACTTGAAGGTTGTAACCTTTGTCTCATGACCGCCTTAGAACACTCCTTCTAAGCACCTTAGACAAAAGCTTTTGCTCAAATGCCTCTTGGAAATCCAAGTTCATTACCCAGGCTTGCCTTGGTCAAGCGTGGTCACTTGGCTTCTCCAAAGATTCCCACAGATTTCCGAGGCACAATGTCCATCCATAAAAAAATTATGCTGATGATTCTACAGTGCATTGTATCTATTCCTATTCCACTTGCTTTTGTGTCTGTTATTATTCACACTGATTTGATCAACACAGGCATCAACCTGAGGGGCTCCTCTTGGAGCAGTTCAGGTTTCGGCTACACGCAGCACTCGCCAGCATCCAACACCATCTGTAGCACATGATTACACAGCATGCTCAGCAGTCCGTCTGTTTCATCCCCAAATCCCTCTGCAACTGCTGGATAAACACCGTCTGATCTTGCCAATTTCCTATTAGATTTGTTTTCCTTATACCTTCTACCATGACTGCAAATGGGAACAGCTCCTCCAGTGCTTTTCTTCAAAAAGCAGCATTTCAGCAGGGAAACCTCCCTAAGGTCCTCTTCCACAAGCAGGAGGTTTAGTTTTTTCGTTACAGCCTCACCTTCCCTGAGCTACTTTCACACCTTATTTAGCAGGCATACAGACCCCATGGCAGGATCCTGGTGGGTCCAGAAAGGATTTACTGCTGTATTTTATGTCTTTTGGAATTTGATGTGAAAAATACTTCTTTGGGGTGCCTGCTTTACCGCTCCAGTTATGCCTGGTGTCCAGGTGCCCAGGTCCAGTTTCCTCATTTAGATGCAACTTCAAACACGTTGTAGGCGAGTCTGTGCTTTTGCCAACACTTCCTCTGCCTTTTTTAAGCACCCTGGCTTGTTTTGCTCTTTCAAGGCTATTTTTTTTTCCTTTGCCAGAATTCCCAAAGAAACTGTGAGGTTTGGCCAAGCGTGACTAACAGAACCTGCAGGAGACCCCTAAGCCGTGCGTCTCGGGGGCACTCTGCTACTCTCGCCTCTCCCTAACGGGCGACAGGCAACGGGCGACTGGCGACGGCGCTCGCTCGGCGCCTCGCCTGGGGCTGGGGCTGCGGCGGCCCCACTAGCCACTGGCCACAGCTCCGGCGGGAAGGGCCGCCCTGTCGCCCCAGGGGCCCCGCCGCCAGGCAGGGCAGCGAGGCCCAGGGTGGCTGCCGCGGACCTGCCGCCCCTTCCCTCAGGGGGCTCGCACGGCCGCCGGCCTCGCGGGGCGGGGCGGGGCGGGGCGGGGCTGCCCTCAGCCCACCCCGCGCGGCCCAAGCGGAAGGAGCGGCCCGGCCCAGCCGCCGCCGCCGCCTCCGCCTCCCGCGGCCGCGCCGGCTGCTTCCGCCCGGTTTCGGCAGACGTCGCTGGCGCTGGGCGCTGCCTCGCCGCTGCCGCCGCGATGCTGGGTGTTGGGGAGCCTGCGAGGGGGGAAGGTACGTGTACGTGCCGCAGCGGCGCCGCGGTCTCTCCGCTCCCCGCCGCCTCGGGGCGCCGTGTGGGGCGGGGGCAGCGCGGGGAGGGGGGGGCGCTGCGCCCTCGCCAAGGGCGGGCGGGGGGCTGGGGTGGCGGGGCCGGCCGGGCCCTTCGCGGCAGCCGGGCGGGCCCTCCCTTCTCCTGCCCTCCCTGCCCTGCCTGGCCCTGCCCGGCGGGCGGTGTCGGTCCGGCAGCGGCAAGGCGAGCGGCCGTGCGCCCGGGGCCTGGCCGCGGCGGCTGCCTAACGCCCGGGGCGGCCATGCGCCGCGGCGGCGGGTTTATGGAGCTGTGCGCCCCTACACAGTGTGGGTGATTTCTAGGGGTGAGGCTAAGGATGGGGTAGCACACCCCGTGCGGCAAGCAGTGCTTTGTACGTGCTGCCTTGACTTGTTTTCCCTTGGATTGGGAGGAGACTTGAGGAAGCAAGTCCTAAGCAGTGCCGCCTTTTCCAGGCGGTAACTGCAGTGATGCTACTTGTAACGTTTTTTGTATGTCAGTGCTTGTTCCTGTGGAGCATCTCTTGGAGCTGACCGATGCTCATTATTGAAGCGGCGAGTTATAAAATGGGTGGGAAGAAAAAGTCTGTGGCTTGAAGGGCCTATAAATGAGGAAAATAAGATTGTAAAGTCTTCGAAGTTAAAAGTGGGTTGAGATTTATAGGTGGCAGGAAGTCTGTGCCTTTTAATAGAAGACCCTAACTGGTTTGTGAAAGCGGAGTCCAGCAGGCATACACACCCTTCTTCAGGAACCCTCTATCAGGTTTGCTGTTGGTACTGGTCCCAGAGCATCATCGTTGTTAGTGAATACAGGCTTGAAGGTAGCTGCTGCAAAAGAGCAGAAATGCGTGCACCAGGCAGGAGATGAGTGGCAGGCTCGGGAAGCAGTGTAAGTGCCGGTGTGGGAATGTATGGTTAAAGAAATCGAAGTAATGATGAAGCAGTGTTGAGGCATGGCAGTTGTCAAGCGCTTTCTTACTGGTAACTTTTTTGTTGCATTTGTAAAAATAATTAAATGGCTTCTTTTCTTGCAACTGAAGTATAATATTAAAACCTTCTCATCAGAAGACTTGAATGGCTTGAATGATGTAGGCCCTTATTTCATCTAAGCTGCAGGATACTCCTGGCCCTCTGGGACTTTATGATATCCAGTTAAGGTCTGAGAGTCCATCCGCATGGACCTGTTGCAGAATCTGGATATGAATTTGTTTTGTGTGTCTCTGAGAACAGAAGCCTTCAATTATTAATTAGGATTATTGCTGTTCCCTGTTTTCTTGTGGTGCTTGCTTATGATGTCAGTGAGGGAAGTGGTCACACATTTACAGAATTGGGTGAGCGACATTTAGTATTCACCATCATGGGATTGCTACAAAGATTGTATAAAAGCAATTGAAGACAGTGATTTTTTTCAAGAATCTTTGAAAGTACCCTAAGCAGATGCTCTTGAAAGAGGCAAGGACATAGGATTCTTCTTTATCTAGACCCACTGTGTAAGTATCCACTCAGCCTGCAACAAAGTGCAGCCCAAGAACTTTCTGGAACAGGTGTACTGAAGACTTCAAGTTTCAGTCTTTTCCATCAACTTATCCTTGCCTTTAAGCCACGTGGAGATCTAGTGTTCACAATATCCAGCCTTAGGCAGTTCTGTGGGTCAATTACCCATTAACTCAGGAGGCACCTGTGATGGTTTTAAACACACTTTCTGCTACTTCTGTTTGGTATTTCCTATTTTTAAATTAGTAGAGTCACTGATGCTGTTTATCTGGTTCATGTGATTCACAAAGGCAATTACAATAAATTGTGTATGGGTAAGGGTAAAACAAAACTTCTAATATGACTGATGAGCCAAAGAACAGTAAATTTGACAGGATTTACTCTAAAGCTTCCTAATAGCACTGCTCTTATAGGTTTTTGTGGGTTTTTTTATTGATAGCTTTGATTTTTTTGAAATTACATAGTTGCCATTATCATGATTTATTATAATGAGGGCACCTTGTCTGGGAGGAGGGGTGGCCCCCACTTTGGATGATATCTTGGTTCTATTTACCAAGTATTAGGAGTAGAATTTCAAGGTTTAAGCTTTAGTGGTGGTGTGCATGCATTGTACAGGCAGTGTGCATGCAGGATATGAAGTAGGTTTTGCTTATTTAAATTGAGCATGCTCTTAATACCAATATAACTATGTTTTTTCTGCTCTTGACAAACCACTGTGTAATACTGTGATTTTTCAGTGAAATATTTGACTAAATTTGATTCCAGCATGCACTTTGAGTGATAACATTTAGATGTCCAGTAAAGTTTGTAAACAGCTTACACCAGGGGAAGTAATTCTGATAAAAGAATATTCATAATAGGAAACAAATGTATAACATGAAAGGTCTGAGCTTAACAGAATCTTGAGCTAGAAACAGATTCACGTTTTCATACCGAAATACCAGCCTGAGTACATAGTTGACTAGTGAAATGAACAAGAACACTACTTATTTACCTGGCTAGGCTTGCACAGCCACCTAATGCAGCTGCGCATTGTGTGGCAAGTGCCTTGTTATCATATGTTAGATAATCCTGATGCCAGAACAATGTCTAACCAGAGATGCTACAACTCCAGGTTTGGCAGGATTTCTTTCATCTGCATCCTCATTTCTTTCCTCAGTGTCCTTGCTTCTTCCTGCTGCTGCCAGTAACCATGCTGTTTTTCTGGTTTTTTTCCTTTTTCTGTCTCACCTCCTGCTTCTGTTGAGGTCCTGTTCCTGTTGTCCTTTGTTTAGACAGATCCTTTACTCAAATTATTATTGTTATTTTTTAAATAAAAAAACACCTTTAATGATACAAACTTTTTGTGGAAATCCAACTCCCCAAATTTTACTTCTCAAAAAATTATTGCACTAAATGAAAATAAGTATCAGATGATAACTGAATTATTTTTTGCACCAGTGATGAAGACAGGCTTTGTTTATCTATGTATTTGTATGTAGTCATGTGTTGTCAGGGTTTGGCAGCATTATTTTGATGGGAGGAGCTGGATCCCTGTGCAAAATAGTGATGCCTCACAGATTACTCTTGTTTTGAGGAAGAAGCTATCAGTGTTGCCAACGTGATGAATTGACTTGGATCCTTTTGCTACTAGACCTGTAGCCTGTATGTTAGAGCACTGGCGTGTGCAGGCCTTCCTGCAGCACTGGTTCTGGGAGAAACATTTTGGCTGCTGCACTGCCTTGTCCAGCATGCCTGTTGAACCCTCTGTCCCATCCACCTGATCAGTAGAATGATGAATACCACCATTGCTTCTTACTGGGAAAGACTTGTACTCCAGACCTCATATTAATAGTACAGACAATTCTGTTACTGTAGTGACTCAGAAAGGGATCTAATACTCTCTGGTATCGTTCTGTGTAGTCTCCTGTATACATCTCCTGTTCATTGATTCTTCTGTTCGATTTCACTTGTCCTTCGCACTGAGCTGCATACAGTGTATATGTTTTCATGTCCCTGCTTACACTGCCTTCCTAGCCTGTGTACATTAGTAAATGAATATCAGAATATAGTAAAACCTGCAGTAAATATAAGGAGGATGTGGTAGAGAACTGAGTGGAGAGGAACCTAATGAAGTTCAACAAAGGCAAGTGCAGGGTCCTGCAGCTGGGGAAGAACAGCCCCACGCACCAGCACAGGCTGGGGCTGACCTGCTGGGAGGCAGCTCTGCGGAGAAGGACCTGGGAGCCCTTGTGCACAGCAAGTTGCCCATCAGCCAGCGGTGTGCTCTGGGGGCCAGCAAGCCCATGGGGTCCTGGGGGGCATGAGGAGGAGTGTGGCCAGCAGGTCCAGGGAGGTGATCCTCCCCCTCTGCTCTGCCATGCTGAGGCTGCATCTGGAGTGCTGTGTCCAGTGCTGGGCTCCCAGTTCAAGGGAGACAGGGACAAAGATCATTAGGGGACTGGGGCATCTCCCTGATGAGGAAAGGCTGAGAGAGCTGGGCATCTTTAGCCTGGAGAAGACTGAGAGGGGACCTTATCAATGTCTACCAATATCTTAAGGGTGGGTGTCAAGAGGACGGGGTCAGGCTCTTTTCAGTGGTGCCCAGCAGCAGGACAAGGGGCAACGGGCACAGATTGCAGCACAGGCAGCTCCACCTGAATGTGAGGAGGAACTTCTTTACCTTGGTAGGGTGACAGAGCTCTGGGACAGGCTGCCCAGAGAGGCTGTGGAGTCTCCTCTGGAGGTACTCAAAACCTGCCTGGGTGTGACTGCACAAGCTACTGTAGGTGAACCTGTTTTAGCAGAGGGTTAGACTAGGTGTTCTCCAGAGGTCCCTTCCAATCCTCACTATTCTGTGATGCTACCTCAGACACAAACCTCAAACACTGGTTGAAAGATTACTAGAGGATGTTATGACTAGTAAGTTGGTCTACTGTAAGTAGACAGAATTTTGACTAATTCTTTTATGTCCTTGTTATAAAGCAAGAAAACCAGCAGTAGCTAGAGAGCTAAGTTGAAAGTGAGATTAACAGTTGATGTACGAACACATGCAAATTGAAATAATAAAACGGGATGGAAAGAAAAAGTTTTGAATTCAGTGTGTATGTTATGCTAAGGGAGAACAACTAATGTGGAAATGTGGAATAAACATATCAAAAGGGGTAGTTACGTAGGGAGATTCATTTTGAACAGCACAGCGAAGGATGGAGGAAGCCTGATCAAGGACAGCATGATGCTAATTGGATTGGTGTATGTTCGTGGGGTATTTTTGCTTTGATATCTGTTTCTTGCTGGTATTCATTATGCTCTTTGAGCTTTGCCTTACTTAACAAGAATAAAGAAAGAATATTGCTTTCCATTGAGAGCACCATCTTATTCTCATAGGAGTAGAAAAAGAGTTATTTAACATAAGATGAAATATCAATTGCTTTTTACTGCTTTTGCTTGTTATTACTGCTGCTGAAAGATTGAAGTTTCTTGAAATGCTTAACTTTCATGTGCTGTGGTTTAAATGCATATGTAGGTTACTGCTACTTCAAATTCTTGCATTTTTGTGTTTCATGGAATGCTGTACAGATTACCTGTATGACTTAAATGGTTGCCCAATGGAAATGCGAGGCTTGTAGTTTTGTGATGTAGGAGAAAAAATAAGAGTATAGAACATATGGTTTCAGAGCCAAATAGTTCTTTGACTTTTTTTCCTTTGGAAAGGTGCAAAGTTCTTGTTTTCCCTAAAGATAGCAGGAATCAAAGGGCAAAGAAACATCATCTGTGTTTCATGAGCAAGCATTTTTTCCAGACCCTTAGATCATAAGT
This sequence comes from Falco peregrinus, assembly GCF_023634155.1. Classification (NCBI taxonomy): domain Eukaryota; kingdom Metazoa; phylum Chordata; class Aves; order Falconiformes; family Falconidae; genus Falco; species Falco peregrinus. The sequence continues at coordinate 56,894,626 of NC_073727.1, forward strand.
AAACCTATTTGCATCTGCATGTTTTCTCTCCCTCAATACCATTTTTAGTTTCTTCTTGTGCATGTGTCCTTGATTATCTGTTCTTTCACTTTTTTTGCAGTGTATTCTGCTATTTCTCCTATTGAAGCAGTATCCTGTTAAAGGTCATTGTCGTCTCTTTGCCCATGCAATTCACATACCTGTTCAATTTTTAAGATGTTCTGTTCTGGGTGGTGATACATGCTTGTAGGGGAATGAAGGCAGTGAGTTGATTGGCATTGATGGCATGCAGCTGTGGCCTTGCCTCAGAGGCAGTGGGTTGACATGGATGATGTGCAGCTGTAGCTTATTCCCACTAAGTGGTTAAATAGCCCAAGGATTGTGGGAGAGGGGGTCAGACGGAGGAGGAATAGTGTTGTCTGACCTCTGGAGGAAGGAGATACAGCACAGACAGTAGAATCTGACCAACAGTAAAGCCTTGTTGCAGCCTACTAGTTTGATTGTGCTGCAACACATGCTTAAGTTTGAAGGCCGCTAATCTTTCTTTCCTCTGTATCCAAAAAAGTGTGATGGGTTCTTGTTCATGAAGTATAACATTCCCACCTCTAACTTTGGTTTTAACCCAGTCTGTGATCATGGTGTTAACATCTCAGTTTTGCCCAGTGGCTCCCAAAATACTGGTGTTCAGCATCATCCACACTGAAATAACAATTAAAGAAATTGCATACTTTGTAGATTATACTGTATTTGTGACAATTTTCTCATGCTATCCATTCCAAATGGGGATTTATTTTCCTTTGATTTTCTAGTGTAGAATTCTTGCTTTTTGCTTGGTTTTCCTGCAGGCAGGTAAGAAAGTTTATTTACAAGATCCTTTTGACATGAGTCCGTTTTTTCTGTGAAATTTGCTGGTCAGAAGACACCTGGCATCGTTTTCTCCCTGGAAACCTTCTTTACGATTGTATTTCATTGTATTTCAGCCACAGCTTTCTGTATTCTCTAACATAGATATTCTGTCGTTACTTGACTGAGGTTTTGCTAACTTTTCAGTCTAATCTCAGAATATGTATTTAAAGTATGTTTATTATACGCACCTGTTATTTATGCCCACCACCTTCTGTTTATTCATCTGTGAGATTTCAGTTTTAAACTTCCCAAGATTTTCCTCTGGGTCCAATACTTCAATATTTGGAGGGAAAGCTGTCTTTCAAAGCTAATTCATTTGTCCAGTATTGCTTGAAAGTGTGTGCAAATGAACAAATTTTTCTTCCATTGGGAATAATCTGTTTCCCAAAATTCTATTTTCTGTTCTAGAAAATACACCATATTACACCAAATTAAACCATGCTATTTGTTTTCATGCAAATGAAGCCATCATTACTTCCTTCAGTGTGCTTGTTTCTTTAAGCAACAGATTTCTTATTTGTTTCTTTTCAGGTCATCAACATTATTAGCTTTATCTCAGGCTTGCATATTAACTGGAAAATGTGGGAGTTGCTAGGAGTATGGCTACCGCTTTCTTGTAATTTGTGGGATTCCCGACCTTGATAATACTTACGAAGTTACTTCAAGAAAAATCAAAACAAAACCAACTTGCACTCTTTTGGTCTCATTTTCATGTTGGTAGCTCTGAACAGTTCACCAACAGTTTGTGATGCTTTAGCTCTTTTGAAAAAGTGAAAATTACCATCTGGATGTGGTTAAATAGATTGATAGGACATGATATGTAGGACCTCATCCACTGTATGCTGAAACGTGTTTGATAAAACATATTCCACTTTTAGAATGTCATGTTTTTTTTTTCTTTTGAGTATATTTATACTTGCTGGTGTTACATGAAGCCTTGGGGAACCCTCAGCCATACTGGGGTAGCTTCTTGGGATTTGCTTATGCTTGCTCTGACTCCAGGGCTACATGTTTTTAACGGAGCGTTAAAGTTGCAATGACAAATGGAGGACCTTTTGATCTACCTAGTAACAAGGGACATGGACTCTGCTATTTGAGCACTGGGCAAGCATAACTGGGTGTTTGAGCTTTGCTAAAAGAGCATCAGCACAAACAAAAACTGGGTCTGTGATTGCCAAAGAAGAAAAAATTGACCAGACATAAAACTTTGTGTCTTGTTGCCAGAACTGCAATGAAACGTTGGATCTTCTTGCTGACTATGTTGAGTGCAGCAGACCGACAGCTGGTGCTTTCAAGCTTGGGACTGCTTTCATAGAGGTTGCCATTGTGACCAGTTCCCTTGGAAGTCTTTCATTTGCTGTTTCATCCTCTTGACAGTAGTGTGGAAATAAAGACCAAGAGAGTGCTGCAGTAGTTTTATTATGGTAATTAAGTAGAGCTCCATATTTATTTTTTTAGTCATTAGTACATGCTGAAGTTTTTAAAGCCAAAACTCCGAGAGATGTAGAGATTGGTTAAAAGTTATGGTGGGCCTTCCTAATCCATTTCCTTAGGGTTTTGGTGACTCTCTCTGTTGAATAATTTTGTACCAGACCAATACAGACATGTATCATTGTGGGAACCGAAAGCGTTTTCGGATTTCTTGATTCCTTACCCCCAAAACTCTTTAATGTTGTCATACCACAGCAAAACACCTTGTTGGAACATCTGTTCCTGTTTTGAATCCACAAAATCTGGACCTTTCCAAGATAACACTTTTTTTTTTATTGAGTCCTATGCTGCTTTGCTGAAAAGCTGTCTCAGTAGATGGTTTTATAATGCTTGGCACTGATAAGGGACCACTTGTCCAGTACAAAATTGATACCCAGAAGTTATTTTCCCTGCTTTCCTTCCACCAGGACAGTATGTGCTTTCCTGGTGATTGCTACAAGGTAACAAGTAGTAACAAAATCCAAATTTTGTGATGATGCTGTATATCCAGTTCTTAAAACTAGATTTCTTCCTACTTGGGTCTATACACAGTCCCCTGTGTGGTGTCTGTAAAAGGTTTGGAAAGGAAAACTAATTCAAGTTTCCATTCTGCATTTTAGGTTTTTATCATTGCAGCTCTAAGCATGAGTAAGCTGTACCCCATTTCCACACATTTCACAGATATTTTTGCACAGTCATTGGTGCAATTCTTTAAGCTCTCTTACTGCTTGAGGGAGGGGCATGGGGGGAATGACAGAGGAGCAAAACAAATTGAAAGTATCAGGTTGCTAAGTCATTAGGTGAAAATAAGGCTTTCTAGTTACTTCAGTTGTTTTAGACAAAAACATCTTGCTGCTCTGAACTGCCTTAGGTATACATGTTTGGATTTTATTGTGTTATTTCATATGAATAGATTGCTTTGTTTGTGTCCATAGTGTTAACTTTTTAGCTTTGCTCATTTTTAAAAACCTAACAGTTTTTATTTACTAATTCAGAACTAGTGTGGAAGGGACTATAGCAGGTCTTTGCCATCATATGACTTTGACAGAGACCTGTACTGTAAAGTACAGTGAAGAAATGTTCCAGTTTTATGTACTTCTGGCTGCTGCTGCTTTTCTTATACACAATTGGTCAAGATTTGTGACTGATGGCACAAAAGCTTGCGAAGTCTTTGACCTGTGTTTGCTGTAGAAAATCTGGCATGCTCTGTTTGTTTGTAGTTTGTCCAGAGGAATCCTTGATGAGATCCAAGCACCCTGTGTTCCCCTCTTCCTCCCCTTGTTCATCTTTGCAGGTTTTCTATCAGATTGGTCAGTCTGTCCCTCCTGCTTCTTGTTCTTAGCTATGAGCATGCTAGTTCCAGTCTACAAATCAAAGAGCATACGTCAGATCTGGATAATTATCTTCTGGGGATAATGTTGCAAAAATTGTTAGAACCTTAGCATAGCAGGCAGCTAAAGGAATCTTGCTTTCTGTTTTTCCAGTTATTCTTTTGCATTGAATATTGCAATTTTGAGTATTGGTATTGAATTCAATCACATTAACGCTAACCTGATTGGTGAGCCATTTTTTTAAGCTGGTACAGCTAATCCATGGAATAAATCTCCTTCAGTATCATATGTTTTTTGGGGGCTGACCTATTTTAGATTCTTTTTCTCTGACCTATGTACTTGGTCATTGTCATCCACTGTATTTATGAAGCCCTCTGCATTTGGTGAGGTACCAGAAAAATTGTCCGAGACCCTAGTTGCACCTCATGCTTTATCTTTTTCCAGTGTTTTAGGGCCACAACAATTGTAAACTGTTGATTTATAGAAAACTGGAGAAAATTTAGTCCATCCTTCTGTTCAGACCAAAATTATTTTGTCCAGCAGAGTCTTAAAACCCTTCAACAAAAGAGGTTCCACTGCCTTCCTGGCAATCTTCCATTGCCTTCCTAGCAATTTTTTTTTTTTTTTTAAATGTCAGGACTGTCCAGGCACAACTTGTGGCTTTTGCCTCTTGTTTTACGATCTGCCGTTGCAAAGAAAAGTTTGGTTGTGCTGTCTTTGCAGATCTCTTTCAAATAGCTCAAGGTGCTATTTAATTACAGCTTGTCCTCTTCTTGGCAAAGCACAGTTCATGAAGCTTTTCCTTAGAGGTCATGTGCCCTAGGCTGCTCACCCTCTGGGTAGTCATCTACTTGACCCTCCCAAGTTTCCTTGTGTCCTTCTTGACCTTGTGGGGTGAACAAAACTGGGTCCAGTATTGCAGGTATGTATGTTCTCACTACTGCTGAATAGAAGAGTAACTTCCCTCAATCTTTTGGCAGCACTTCTTGAATTTATTTCGGTCTGACGCGTATTTGCCTTACTGTGTGGAGAGTGCATTGTTGTCTTTCGGTTTGGCATCCATCGTGATAAACCTGTCTTTTTCAGCAGGGCTGTTACTCAGCCAGTTACTTCTGAGCTGCTTCTGAAGCATGGTTTCTGCTCCAGGTGCAGACTTCTGTGCTCTCCACTGCTGAGCATCATAAGGGATTTGTTGGCCTAGTCCTTAAGGTTCTTAAGGAAACAACCCTCTGAATTGAAGCTCTGCTCTGGCTGTATCCACCATGCCAGACAATTTAGCATTATTTGCATTTTTTGTCTCATCCAAGTTTCTGATGAAAATGTTGAGCATTATAGGCTCCAGTGCTGACCCAAGATTACTTGACTTGTTTGACATTCAGATGACAGCTAGTAGTTGACTATCTCTTAAGCTTGTTCAGTTACTTTTCAAACTATGTGGGTCAGTTTATTCACCCTGTGTTTCCTTAGCCTGGAAAGGAGAATGCAATGGGAGACAGTGCCAGATGTCTTAAAAAGGCAATGTGTATTGCATCTATGTCTCTTCCTTCCATCTTGTAGCCAGGTGTTTCATCATTGAAGGCAATCACATTGCTTGAGCATAATTTGCCATTGGGAAGCTGGTTTCCTGTTCTGGATTAACATCTTTTCCTTTATTTGATTAGAAGATATGCTGCTGTGAATTTTTTTTATTTTTTTTTTTTTTTCCTGAGGACTCAGCTGAGACAAATCAGCTTATAGTGCCTTGGGAGCTCCTCCTTACCTTTCTTGATTGAAAATGGCAGTGGTTTTAGGTACTTCCCCCCCCCCCCCCTGTCTCCACCCACCTGCCCTGGCCTAGCCATCAAGAGCTCCCCTGGTTTAATGAGTCTTTATTAAGCAGCAGCCTTGCAATTGCATCAACAAATCCTTTTGGCACTTTCTAGTTTATCTATTCTAGTCTTATGAATTTGCATACATCCAACTTCTGTAGGTCATCCCTAAGCTGTAGTCCAGCCCCTTTCTCAAACAGGACAAAGCAGGTGGGGTTGCTGAATGCATTGTCCACTCAAGCACTGAGTATCACCAAGGTTGGAGATTCTATGGCCTCTCTGAGCAACTTATTTCATTACTTAATAATCCTCTTTGTATGTGTGGGGAAACTTACTTGTCACTGGAATTTCCTTTGTTGCAACTGTTGACTCTTGGTCCTAGTCCTTTGGACATAAATCACGTGATTCAGTGTTCATATAATCAAATGGATTCTCTTCAATATGTTGATGTCTTGCTTGTGCTGAGGAGTCCAAAACCGGACAGTGCCCTCCAGATGGAGTCTCTCCAGTGCCAAGCACAGGCAGATAATGGTGTCCCGAAACTTGCTGGCTACTCCTGCTAACGTAGGCTTGTATACACTTGGCGTTCATGGTTGCAAGGGCATGCTACTGACTCATTTCCAACTTGCTATCCAGTAGTGTCTTTTTTGCAAGGCCAGCTTCCTAGCCTTCAAGTCCCCAGCCTTAAGTTCTCAAGGTTGTTACAACACAGTAACCAATGTGTTGCTGCATTGGGTTACTGAACTCTAGGTGCAGGACTTCTCACTTGCCCTTGGATTTCATGTGGTTCCTGTTTTTCCAGCTTGTCAAGGTCCATTTGGATAGCAGCCCAGCCCACCAGTGTTTCAGTTGATGTCTTACTCCCCTCTGAAACTGGTATTATGCACGAACCATCTGAGAGTGCGTACTGTCCCATTGTCCAGGTTTTTAATGAAGACATTGAACAGTACTGGCCCAATACTGATCCTTGAAGGACATTGCTGGTAAGTTAGCGGGGGTTTTTGTGTTCTGGTTTTTGTGTGTGAATGGAAAAAGAAAAAACCCAAACATCTTCCTTTTTTCCCCCCTAAGAGCACCTTATAGTCCCCTTAGTCCACATCTCGCCAGTTTAAGAATAAGAATACTATGGGAGATGCTGTAAAAAGCCTTGCTGGAGAAGTGAAGCTAAACAGCAGTTAGTGTTCTCACCTCATCCACTGAGCCATTCATCTAATCGGAGAAGGCAGTGAGGTTATTCGAGCATGATGTGCCCTCACTAGATCCATGCAAGGTGTGCTCCAGGTTGCTTTCATGTGCTTGGGTACAACTTCGCAGGGGATTTTCTGTGGTGTAGACTTCTGAGAACTGAGATGAGGCTGACTGGCCTTGCACACTTCATCTTGAACACGGTTCACGATGGTTGCCTTTTTGTGGTTTTCAGGCGCTTCCCCTCAGTTACTGTGACATACCAAAAAGGACAGAGAGTGACCTCACAGTAACCCTGCATGGGCACCGTGGGATGTATTTCTTACGGCTTTGTGGAATATCATATGTTAAATCTGCTTCAGTGATCCTTTCTCACTGTTTCATGCAGCTTACCTTTTTCCTTTGATTACCATTGCATCTCTTGCTTCAGCATCATTTTTTCAGATCAGGTACACCAACCTGTTTGTCCTGTCCTGTGACTGGGTATTTTGTAGGCTAGGTATCAGTCAACTTACTCTGGTTACATTATGTGGTGCTAGACTGAGTTTGTCTTTCATTAAACACTGTTTTGGATGCAGATCACAGATTTTGTTATTCCCAAGTTATCTTTCAAATAAAATGTCAAGCCCAAGTAATAGTGTAGGATGGAGCCATTAATATGCTGTCAGGACAGTTGTGTAAATAATTAAGCACAATGTGTGTAAAGGAAACGGGTTTACTGTCAGCATTTTACTTTGGCGTCAGTTGAATCAAAGATGGATATGAAGAGATCTAGTCATATGGCAGAAGTAATCTGCTGTTTGTGGCTAACAATTTCCAAATATTCTTATCTGAAACAATGACAGGTAGGTGGAGTGCGGATCGGTAGTAAGACACCTAAATACACATTTCGGTTTGTAAGTGCAAGTGTACATCTAAGTTCTCATTGTAGGCTTTGCTAGCTGGGGGATGGTTTGTCTCATCCTGAGGTAGAAACCTAGTGGCTGTTCCCATGGTTCTTCACCGATCAGTCCATATACTGTCATGCAGATCTTTGCATTTTGCAATTTGCTTTCGGGCAGACACCTACATTAAGGGTGTGTTAATCTAGTGCTAAAGCCCTACCCTTTAAGTCAAAGCAGATTTATGTATCCTAGCAGAAGTTTTGTTACTAGATTAAGTACTGTTGACAGAAGCTGTCTTTTCTTATAGTGTTTTTCCATGTATGTTTAGAGAGTTTATGGGCAGGGGCTGGAGAGAAGAAAGAAAATACTGCATTGGGATGCAGTTAGTCCTCATTTCCTACATAGTTACATCTTTCTTTCGCTCAATTATTTTCCTCTGTGATGACTACTATGAAACTCCCACCAGTCAGGTTTGTGGTTATGTCCTCTCAGCTTTCTTAAAGCTGCGGTGCAAACTGTGCCCTCTCTGCCAGCTGCCTAAGCTGGAAGGAGTCTAATCTCTAAAGACCTCTGTCCATTAAATGTGTTTTGAAATAGATAGGTTGTTTTAAGAGATTTCTAGGGGAAACAGGCAATTCATGCCAAAGATAGATGCCTATAATGGAGATGCTGTTCTTCAAAGCTTCATTTCTGAAGAGGAAAGGAGATCCAGAGGGTATTTTTGGGTACTGCTGATTTAATCTTAAAACAGGTCCGAGTAATATACTAGGAATTTATCTGTCTTCTCTCTGGTTTTCTATTCAATCGATTTCTGTAACTAAAGGGCATAAAGTTACACATTAAAATCCTAAAAATAAATAAACAAAAATCCCTCAGGTATTATGTAGAGTTAATCCTAGGAAACCTTTTGGGATTGTCTCAGGTGGGCAGTTTTTCAGAAAACCTTTTCTCTAGTGTGCGGTCTTGTTTTAGGTACTGCAGCAGTGTGCATACTAGAAATTAGAAGTGAAGTTAAAAACTGGACCAAAGCTACTGCAAGAGTCTGTGTGAACCTGAAAAGCCTGCCATTCCAGTCCAAAACATATTGCTGAGCTTCTTTTTTATTGTTGCTTGCTTTATGACCTTATGTTGCAAATGCTGTTTGAGAGTGAAGAGTTGTCAGTGGGATTTCCGTTTGGAGATGTCCAGTGAAATCAATTCAAAATGAAACTTTACAACTGATTTTAAAGTTTATGATCAGAAATTTTGTATAAAATCTACTTTCTTGGATAAGGACTTGTAACTTTTGCTTTTTGGCTTGTAAACACCTCAGAAAAGGGATGACAAGGTTACTGTTTAGTTGCTGATGTAACTGGATCCACTTTGAATAGTGTAGCAATAAAAGCAGGAATAATGCATTTAAAAATATACCTTATTATAGTTGAACAAAATTAATTTTTATTGTTCAACAAAATATGCCTCAATTACTTATGTTCCAGCCACTCTAAGTTAAAGATGACAACATGGTGAATAATGAAGTAGTAAAGATGTCTCCTTTGGCATTAAATGAACTTTTTTATTTGGGGGGGGGAGGGGAAGTTGGGGGGGAAGGGGGGACAGAGGGAAGTTTCATCCAGAGACTTGTGCTGTAGTTTAAAGTATTAAGCAACGCTTCTTCCTTCCCTTCAGTAGCATTTTCTGTTTGTATTCTACTCATTTTTTTCATGGTGGTACTTGTTAATTCAAAATAAAACATATCTCTTCTGCATTGCCTGTTGTTTAACTTAACCTTTCAAAATTTCAGATTAAAACTGGGGGAAGTAAGGAAATGTTGCTTCTACAAGTGTACTTTTAAAATGTAGTCAGGTGTCATTATCTACAGTTTCATTTGGATCAGTTCCTTTCAAATTGTGTAACACTGAGAATTTTGTGGTGACAGTGAAGGTAATGCCTTCCACCTCATGGTCCTGCAAAGTTTGTAGATCGTAGGTGTCAGTTTACACACCTAAAATGTCACAAACTGACTAGGAAATAGAATTTGGATACTTGTACACAAAAATGAATGGCCCTTTTTCACTAAGCAAAAACATTTGAAAGGCCTAATGTTATCCTTAACTAGATATTTTTGATGTTTTAAAGGTCATGGTGGTATGCAGCAATATCCAGTTTCATTGTAATGGGTTTTTGGTTGTTGTATCTTCTTTGACCATAGTCTCATTTTGTTTGAATTTATCCTAATTCCATGTGCTGATGGATTACTGCTATATAAGTTATATATGAAATAGTGGCTTTTGAACTCAAGAAGGATCATCAGCTGAAATAGCATTAAAGGTGGCTGTACTTTTGTCTGTTAATTTCAAAATGAAGCCTACCAAAAAGTTTTCCTGCACTGGCTGCGTGTGAAGTCTTTGAGAGTTCCTTTTGGGAATTGCTAGCCTATAATCTTGGGATTTTTTGTGTACTTTCTAATTACAATTTTTTCATTGTATATACTAGGTAGAGACACTAAGGTCTGATATTTTAGGTTATTTATTAGACTTAATCTTTGGGGTTTTTTCCTGGTGTGAATTGAATTACAATGTAATTAGATTGGATACAGTTAAATTGGACAGCCTTTCCCATTATACCTAGTCATGTATTGGATAAAGAATGCATAGTCATTCCTGTAATAGTTCAACAAGTTTTTCAAGTCTAAGCCATAGCTGTTGCTTCAGAAGCCTGAAATGTGGTTCTTAAAAGATTAGAAATACTCTGTAGAGCTGAAATAGCCCTTGAAGTTGACATAGACAGCTTTGTGGACTGATCTCTGTTCTAAGTGATGCTCGTGTGTGATACTGTTCCAACAAGGGCAGGCTTCCTGTCCTGCATTTGGTAACTGCACTTGTTGTTGCAAATGGTAGAATGGTTATTTTGGCAGATGCTTGTCTATGTTGTTGTTCATCTTGATGACATTCTAATTCATAAGTAGTCACTTGATGAAGTAGCTTTTTTACTGAAGGAAACATATGGGAGTTTGGTCAGTCAGCCAGTTTCAGCATGATAGCCTAATAAGGTTTCCATATGTGATAAATACATGAACTGATGAACATGCCTTTATTTGGCGGCATAGTTTTATTTTCCATCACTGCATGCAGGTAACCAGGTAATCTAAAAAAATTTACAAAGGTGAATGTAAATATTTGCCTGAATTCATCAAAACTTGATTAGCTTTAACTGACAAAGCCTCCTTTAATCCTTTCAAAATTTCTGGAGAACTGAGTGATGCTCTGCTCCCATAGTTAAAGCACACAGAACTTGCAAAGACATCCATGCAGTAGTTCTGTTTGGTGTTTTTTCTTTTGTTTGCCTTCAAGTAGGTTTCAGCTGAACCTTTTCAGTGGGTGATATGAGTAAGAAATGATAATTATTTTTTTTACTTTAAGGTAGAGTAGATCTTGCTGTGTAATTCATCACCATATATTCCTGTGGCAGAAACTGAAAGAAGCTTTCTTTAATATAATAGTAACATGCATCAATTACTGTCACCTATTCAAACATCAAATACTGGATTGGGCCTCTGTTTACTGGAGATGACAGCTGTTTGGGGAAACTAGTTTGGGTTTGTTTGCAGTTAGTCTATGGGAAGGTATAAAAGCAAAGAGCCAGTTATGTAAATATTTGCTGATCTGTTACAATAGTATCTTATTCTGTCTAACAGCAAACAAGAGGTCAGCAGAAGAGCCAATCCCATTACATGAAGAATTCATCTACTGTTGTGGAGCTGCTACCCATGTCTTAAAGTGTGGGCCTTGGAAAGACCTCTCAAAAGATGCAAGCAAAAATCTACCCAGGCTCTTATTCATGATTATTCCCGGTAAGGGTCATCTTTTGTTTAACTCTAGAAGTGCAATGATTGGAAAGGTTATGTTCAATTTCAGGTCTCACTAGGTAAGTGGTAGAATTTGATCTGTGCATATGGCAAAAAAATCAGTAGTATTTCAGTGGTGAAATTTCTTTGTTATATTTGATTACTACTGTTATCTATAGTTGTAACTGTGCAGTAAGGTAAAACAGAAATTAGGATGTCTCACTTAGTTACTCTGTGGTGGTGGTTTGCTGACAACATTACAGGTAGTTTTTGGTTTTTTCCATTGCTCTCCTTTTATTTATTTCTTGCACATTGAAGTACTGTAATGTCAGCTGTGTGCCAACTGAAAGATGGAAGTTACAGTATTTGAGGGAAAATTCTGTATCGAGTAGATTTTTAAAGTTGAGTGTGCTATTTTTAATAGTAAATTATTTTTACGTTAGAATGCATTGAATAGTTCTCAGTTATATTTAAATCTGTTCATCCTAAAATGAAAGGTATAGATTTTCATTTACCATATGTTAACATTAACAGATAAGTCCTAAATTCATCTGAATTCATTAAATTCTGCTAGTGAACTGTAGGAATTTGGACAATAGCAGTAGAGCTTGAGCCCACTCACTTTCACTGCCTTAAGAGTTTGCAGATTTTTTTTTAATGCTTCCTACTATCTGAATGTCTTGAATACTATTGTTACTTCCCCAAGAATTAGTGGTGTAAATAATGAGGCTTCTGATTATCCACATCTTTGGTTTACTGTTTCTGTAAGAGTATACTCTGTTGCTGTTTATGGGCCAGCATGCAGGTTGGACCTTAGCAGTGAAAGAGAGCGCAGGTTCCTTTTTGCAGTATTTTTGCAAGGTTTTAGAAGCCCTGTGGAATATTTTATGTTAGTTTCTTTGGGCACAATGATTTTATGCCCTTGCCTCCTGGAGTTGAATAGTGTAGCTTGTAACTCAGTGACAGTAAAGTTTAAATTCTTCCCTTAACTGAAAAGAAGAAATAAGCTTCCTATGATTATATCTTGTTACTGTTTCATGGGAACAACTTTTTAAGCCAGATACTGCATAGTGTAACTCTTCTTAGTAAAAGACTGACTGTAGATACCCAGATTCTCAAACAGTTTGCCAGAGGTGCAAGCCTGATTTGATGCTTTTCAGTTGCCGCTTTCTTCCAGTTAAGGCATTTCTGGAAGGCTTAAGTGAACAGCTAAGTGTTTATTTCCCCCCAAGTTCTAGAGCTTTCATCTGTCTTCAGGTTGTGATACCCTTGTGTTTGGGTTGGTAGTAGAGCCTATAACTAGGGTAAATCTGCAAAGCTAAGAGCACAAATGTTGAACATTAGCGTCCAAGGTAAGGTACCTCTGCAAGACATGTAAGTTAATTCTGCTCAAAATATTTTCTGGGCTGTGTATTCATCACAGGAAACTTTGTCATGCAAGAAAATACAGTGACAGTGCTACAGGGAGCTTATTTCCTGCTGAACAACTCTGTGAAGACTTCTTAATAACATCTTACTTTAACTAGATAGGTATCCAGAAATAGACATCAGTGAAATGTTCAGAGTGCTTCTATCGTGGTTGGCAAGCTTTTGTGAGGAACTGATTTATGGTTTTTCTCTTATTTCAGAATTATGTTGGTAACAAACTGGAAGCTGTCTTAATGAGGAAACAATTGAAAAACGCAGCAACAACAATAATGCTGTCTTCATTTTAGATATCCAAATTCAGTAGTGAATCAAGTTACCCAAGCTCCTTGCTATAGCTGGCAGGGAGCTGACTAGGACCTGGCATAACGTAATGCAGTTTTCCTTCTCATAAATCAGATGTTTTTTTCTTACTGGTATATACCTTGTTTTTAGCCTTCAAGGGAGTTTCTGTCTGCCAACACAAAAAACACGGCCTTAGGAGAAATCCGGACATTTGGGTCATCTGGCAACATGTTCGTGTACCTAAAGAGTTAGGATTAGCATTCCCTTCATGCTTTTGTAACTTTCCAAGTAATGAAAAGTGGAGTCCTTGTGGAATCCAGCAATTTTCACACTTGAAAGGCATGTATCCCTAGTTGAGATTCTTTATGGAATGAAATAAAGAGGGGCAAAGGGATGCTTGGTACAAGTCAAGGAAAAAAACATCCAGACAGGGCAACTCACTGTCGGAAAGAAGAGTCTCTGAAAGTGGTTAGTCCTACTGCATGTGATACATTGGTCTGCATATTGAACTGCTCTGGTACGTACTGTTCCAGTCTTAATGAATTTCATGCATATGATTTTGTTTATATGTAATCAAAAAAAATGAGGTTGAAGGTGGGTATAGAAGAGAAAGATGATAACATTCTCAGTTTGTGCTGGAATCAAATCGTTGCAAGAGATTTGAGAGAAAGTCCTGTGTACTTATTTTCTTTTTTTTTTAAGTCAGATTTCTTCATAACGGGGAGGGTTTCTTTTTGATCTGACTTTATTATTATTTTTTTATTTAAAAAAAAAAAAAAAAGGAGGGAGAGGGAGGAAGCTGACTCCAAAACATTCTTCTACTCTGAAATCAGTGGCAGAATTCCCATTGACTTTAAATGAGGCAGGATTCTGCCTCCTGAGGACTGGTAGCTCACTGTGCTTGAAGTAGTTGGAATACAGAACATGCAGCAGAGTTCAATCTCATTTAACTACAAAAGCTAGTGGTTTTATTGATGGCAGTCTGTGTAAACTTATAATTTTAATAATGTTTTACTATATTAGTTGAAATGTTTAATTCACTTTTTTGTTCCGTAACATTTTTTTCCCTGTGTAAGCAAAACCTCTGATAGGAGTAATAATGTGTTTACTGAAGTAATTACTGTGTGAAAGGCCCAGTATTTCCTTAGTCTAGAATATATGCATATACTTGTTTGCCTTTCTTAACATGAATTCTTTTCTGTTAAAATCGATGAGTTTTACTCATAAGAGTAAAATTAAAAGTGTACAGTTGAAGCATGAGTTCCATGGTTTTCTGGAAATGTAGGTGTTGGGGAAAGGACAGGAATTACTTTTCCTCTTGTGTCATAAAGGTCTGTTTACCCTTTTGCAATGTTTGTTTAGTGTAAAATTAACAGTGAAGTATAAAATCTACTGCAGCAACATCTAACATTGCTTGGGTTCATTGAAAACCAGGATCCACCAAGTGTTACAGAATATTCTTTACTGTTTTAAGAGTATCTGTCTATTTGTGTCTGTGTATTTATGAAAACATTTAACTCTGTAAATAAATACAGTACAAACTTTAAAACCACTGTGCTGTTTAGCTCATGAAGTTTCACTGTTCATCAAGTTTGTCTTGCATTTCATTGCAGGACTGCATTGCAATACCTTCATTCCAGGCTTCGTAATTTTTGTTATTATTTCTGTAAACTAGGCAATTTTGTTATTTGAATCTTGTACTTAAAAAGCTTAAGTTCACAGTCAGTAATGTATAATGTAAATAACATTTGTTGTGGTAAAGCATGCTACGCAAGTTTAATGTGCAGAAATAATTTCAGAATTCTGTTCTTTGGCATGCATGCAGAGTATTACCTACACTTGCCAAGTTTCTTGATCTGCCTGCTTGCACTTGTATTGCTCCTGGGTTATTGGATCATCTTACTGTTTTACCAGTTCATGAAGTGAATTGGTGATGTTTAAGGCCTATGAGAACTTAAGCAGACACTTTTTTTTAATTACAAAGTTTTAATACCCTGAGCCAGTCCTCTGAGTTGGAGAGTTGCTTGTGGTGTTCTGCACAACAGTAAGTGAGGGCTTGAATTCTGACCACCTAGGAGCAGTAACATGTACTTGCATCAAGACTGTTGTCACTTGAAGACTACTTAACTGTTTGTCAGCAGTGAAAACAGTGCAAACAATTTGCATGGATTATGACAGATCTTTAAGGTATTCTCCCTTGAAGTGAGACTTCCTCTTAAAGTCTTTGAAGTTCTATTTTTGACTGTAATGTAGAGACTCTTGAAAAGGTTTCAATAAATTACGAGGCTTTGTCTTCATCTGATGTTTTGATATTTAACAATCATCCCTCTCAATTTGCATAAGAAAAGTTACATCAGGAATCACCATGTAATAATACTACACACTAAGACTAATTGTATAACCCTGAACCTTGGTTCCTTTATTTTGGGTTTGGGGTTTTTTTTTTTTGGGGGGGGGGGGGGGGGCATGGCGTGGTTGGCTCCCACTAAAACGGTGGGGTTTTTTTAAGCTGTTAATCATTTACTTAGCTCAGCAGTTGCTGGAATTAGTAGCTCTTCAGAGGTCTACTGTCACCATGAGACGAAGGGGTTTGCGTAATAATAAAAGAATCTATTTCCTCATTCTACAAGCTGTGTAAAGCTTGTTTATTCCAATTGTCTTCAGTTTGGTTTTAGAATGTGCTTTAATTTATGTGATTAAATGTCCTTGTTGGTACGTAATCTGTGTGTTTGTCTACATCAAGTATTTGTCTACAAGAACTGCATTGGCTCTAGTAAAGACATAGTGTTGGCAGATTAAGTTGCAGCATGGAGCTTCTGGCAACCTTGGCCAGAATGTAATCCAGAGACCTGTATGTGACTCTTGGTACTTAATGTGTAATTAAATCAATTAAAAAAAAGACAGATCAGAACTGTTTTATGTGAGGCAAAATCTGATTTTGGTGTAGAGACCACTGAGCTACTCAAGGAAGGTACTTCCATCCTCTCAGAAACTACTTTTTAAGTGGGCAGCCAGTATCTCCTCCCCCAGGGCACAGTGCTGTTCACCGTTTGCCTTTGGAATACAACTGGAGGAAGGGGAATGCTGCTGGCAATAGACAGCCAGGTGAAGAGGAAAGATGACCTTTTACCTCCTGAGCAAGGGGACTTCTGGGTTATGTTCTGCTCCATACAGTTTGTGCTCACAGTCACTGAATGAGCTTCAGCAACCATTCTATAAACAGAGTCAAGAACCTGTTCCTTCTGAATCTATTAGACAGTAAAAGCTGCATTTTTCCTCCTTTGGGTTTTGTGGTTTGGGGTTTTTTTTTGACTGATTAGTGTCAGCGCATCAGTAGTAGGAAAAAATGTTTGTCCAACCTCACCTCATCTTTTACCTCTGTAGTTTTGTCACTATCAGCCTGGTTATGAGAGCTCTCCTGTGGTTTGGTTTGGTTGTGTTTTGGTTTGGGTTTTTTTTTGTTTGGTTGGGTTTTGGTTTAGTTTTGGGAGGGGTGTGTGTTTGTGTTTTTTGTAGGGTCAGGCTAGGTCCACGTCACCTCATTCAGAAAGGCACTCTAAGGTCCAATTCCATCCAGCCTAATATTAAACACCTAATTAAGGTGCTAAAGTAAGGAGCGTAAGTTCCGGGGTACTTTGTTTAATCAGTAACTAGGGATGAGCACTACCATGAGCGTGTTTGCCTACTGAGAGGTTAGGTTGCCTTGAGATGTTCTGAAGTCTGTGGAGATAATCAAAACTTGACTGGGTGCATACCTGGGCAACCTGCCCTAGCTGACCTTGCATGAGCACAGGGTGGGCTGGGAGATAGATCTCTGGAGATCCCTTCTGACTTCAGTGATCCTTCAAATGTGACCCAGGGACGGGGCAGCCAGGCTCCTTGTCCAGGTGTGGATTCTGGTCTGGAATTTTGTGGTGCCTTCAAAAGGTAGTAAAGATAAGTACATGGATAATCTTAGATAAGTATTTGATTAGAATTAGCCACTCTTGAAAGCTATAATTTAAGGTACCTTCTCCTTGCCTTTACAGCCATACTGAATAGTATGTGCCTTATCACTGGAATTGGGTTTGTTGAGTGTTGGGAACCAAACAGAATTAAAAATTGGTAAGGAATAAAGAATGGTACTTAAACGTGGCATGGAAAGACTATACCAGAAGAGGGAGCCGTTTTAAAGAGTAGGAAAAAATATAGTGTTTTTTTGAAAGTTTACTGCTGTAATAGCCAGCTATACCATTTACCAGCAGACTTGAAGCTCTCATCTGAATGCATAGGTAAGCACTGACTGTTTCTCTACTGTATGTGTATCACAAAAAGTTAGTAGTTCTTGTAAGATTGTTCATGTGACTGTGATTCATCAGTTACATTGGTTGTTGAGGATCATAAAAATGTCTTGTACTTGCTTTAGGAGGACTGAAATACAGGAAGTCCACCCAGAATGTAGAGACTGTAAGGATTAGAGTGCTGGGGCTTCCATTCCCAGCCTTTCCACTGGGTTACTTTTCAATAGATGGCTAGTAGTCCTTGCAAATTGTGTACTAAATCACCAAATAAACCATCAAATTTGCAAAATTTATATTATCAATCACCTGTGTCTCTAAGCTAGCATTGTTACAATCAGCTAACACTAAGTAAATAAATGAACAATAAAAGCACAGCTGCATGGAGCGAGACATCAAATACTTCCTCTCCTGGAATGTTTAAGTCATTGACCAACTCAATGGGCAACTCCACTCTTACTGATTGTGTGGATTTCTTGTACCAGGATGTATATCATCTTGTGATGTACAGCAGTAAATATCCAAATGACATTAAGGAAGAATAACTAATCATATTTAAGTACATCAGGTCTTTCTTAAAGGAATCGTTCATTTAACTTTGGATTCTGATGGTTTGAGTTAAGTAATGTTTTCAGATGCAATGAGAATTTTTAGAAGAAAGCCATAGAGTAACTGCATTGGTGCTAATGTTGAAATAAGCTATACAGGACTCCTGTTTACACACTAACTTGCACTTCATTTTGCCTAATTCTGTATCACATAGTTTTGATGACCTAAAGCTGAGGCAGAAAAGCTGTTTCCTGTGTGAATGTATATTTGCTGTCATATTAACACTGTGCTTTATGTATTTATCTTTACTTCTACTAGTGTAAGATATAAGTTGCATAGGTTCTATTATCTTTGCTTATTTTGACCATACCTTCAATGCTGCTATTGTCCATCCTCAGCTGAAGCATTGGAGGAGAGAAGGGAAATTTAGGTTTTGAACGGTAAAGATGGTGTTATTTAACACACCTAGTCAAAGGAATCAATTTAAGAGTCCTGTTTGGTTGGATTATTGGCTCCTTTGACAAGGCACATGGAGGATTATGCAGCTCAGAATGGCATCTAGTCCAGATGGCACACTTGAGTCATGTGTGGCTAATCAGGAACCAAAAAAAGTCTCAATTTTGCTTCTAAAATTCTGTCCTGAGGTAGATGTTTATATCCAAACAGGGGATCCTGCTCAGCTATCTGTGTGTACACAGATGCTCATTCTATTTATTTAACAAAGGCTCCTCTTTTACATATTAGCTTAGCAGCAGCATTCATCTGTTCTGTGGTATTTGCTTCAAACTTCACTTCATCCTGAAGATATTAAACTTGAGCAGAGTATTCACTGTAGAATATCATGCCTGACCGGGAGTTAGCGAGGAGAGGATGGCAGATTCCCTGCAGCTCTTTCATGAACAGAGGAAGAGAAATGCTATGCTCTTATCGTGGCCTGTCCTGCACAACTGCAGTGTAGGACTTGATGCGACCACTTGATGCCTTGAATGCATGGCTTGCCTGCTGACTGCTCTTTGCACTGGCTCTAGGAAAGCTAACTGCTAGTCACAAAAGTTTGAAAAGCATCCTTCCTTGTATCCCACCTGTCTGTCTTACTGATCTTATGTGATCAACATCACTTAATTGGAGCCTTTCAGGAAAGTCTCTACCACTCCCTGCTTTTATTAGCAGTTGAGATTTACGTAATTGAACTCTTTGGATTGGAGCAGTCTGTAAGGAAACTAGGTGGCAGGACTGGGCAATTGATAAGAGTTCTTGCATTCAGGTAGCTTTTAGAACCATCAAGTAAGGTATAAAGCAGACATTGAGGAGTCTAATTTAGTATGGAAGTCACAAATTGTTTGTAGAGTGTACATTAAGGCCCGCCAGGCATTAGAAATCTAAGAGCTTAGTGCTTGGAGCGCTTAGAAAACTTCCGAAGGCCATTATTTCACAATTCAAAATGTTTGTCAACAATACTGGCATAAGACATTCCTGTTCCCACCATACTGTGCCACTCTATCCGTGGGTTATGCCAGAACAATAGTTTGAGAGATCATACTGTGAATTAAACAAATACATACATTTATTTCTGGGGTCTTTTTAAAGCTGGAACAGTTCTCTGTTCGGGTTCACAGCACGCCTCCACAGAGTTGTGCCAGTGTAATTCAGGAGCTTGTGACCCATGGTGGGGGGGTGGGAATGATGGTCAAGGGAGAATTCTGGTGGGACTTCTTCAGCTGGACGTGCTGCAGAACTTTCTGTTGCTAAATTATGGTGTCAGTCATATGTCAACATGCAGCACATACATGTGGGTTCACATGCTCAGTCTTGAGACTTCTGTAGAAGTTGGTACCCCACCAGTCACACCAGGTGGTAATGATTTGCTGAGAATGCTTCTCCCTTGTGACTTCTGCTTTTGTTTGCATTGCAGCTTGATGAAGCTGCCAACTCTCCACATTTGACCCTGAGGTCTCAGATTTTGACATGGATAATTTGTATTTTACATTGCTTTGAAATTATTTTTTTTCTGAATAAAAAATGAGACAGTGGGAAAGGAGTTTTCTTACTCTCCAGTAACTGGTATACATGATGCAAAAGCAATCTGTGAGAAAAGACAACACTGTAAAGTTAAAAGTTTCTGTAACATAGCAATCCAGGTAGAAGGCTCTACATAGAGCAAGCTAACATATTTTCCCCTTTCCCTATGACTATAGGTCTTATCAGCAGGTAAGACTAAGAGCAGGGCTTTCTATTTCAGTGAAGCATAAGTACAGTGGAATACTTCCGATTCACATGGTTGCACGGGATATGTATTATATATGATCATATTTTGTAAATTTGCATTTGAACAGGAGCAGAAACACACACAAAAAAAACCCAGCCCAGCCCTGTCTTCCTAACATTGCCAAAGCCACTTCTTCCAACTTTTCTATCCTTATTTTATCTCTAACATGAATATTCATGGATTAATTATGAGATCAGTCTTACTTTCAGCTGACCATGTATTTTTCTCAGACAGCAATGGATATAAGGTGCTGCTAACTGATGGAGCTCTTAGTGGTTAGTAATACTTTAATTTTAATGCATAGATTATTTGGTCTGTTTATTTCTGATTTATAAAATGGGAAAAATGAAATCTCTTTCAGTCAAGTGCTTGAGGACTCGTCAATGGGATGTTCTAGCTTGACTCACACCAAGGTTCTTTGAGGGCTCTCCCTTTTATTTTACTCAGCTAAATAGTTATTTTTGGTGGATAACACTAGTTTGTACCTACTTGATTTCTGCTTTTAACCCCCATAAAACTTCAAATACATTTGTCAATTTTCCCCAAATTTTTCGAGGGATAAGGGATTCAAAGTGATACCAAAAAAAAAAGTTTGGCCAGAAGACATACATGCTGTAAAACATAAAAAAAAATGTTTTTACAAATATGTTAGGAACAGAAAGAGGGTCAAGGGTAATCATCCTTCATTGGATGCAGCAGGGATCATTGCCACAAAGGGTGAGGAAAAGGCTGAGGTATTTAACACTTTCTTTGCCTCAGTCTTTAATAGCAAGACCAGCTTCCCTCTGGGTACTCAGCCCCCTGAGCTGGAACACAGGGATGAGGAGGAGCAGAATAAAGTCCCCACAGTCCAGGAGGAAATGGTCAGTGACCTGCTGCTCCACTTAGACATGCATAAGTCTGTGGGGCTGGATGGCATCCACCCAAGGGTGCTGAGGGAGCTGGCAGGGGAGCTCGCCAAGGTGCTCTCCATCATTTATCAACAGTCCTGGCAAAGTGGGAAGGTCCCAGCAGACTGGAGGTTAGCCAGTGTGATGCTCACCTACAAGAAGGGCAGGATGGAGGATCCAGGGAACTACAGGCCTGTCAGCCTGACCTTAGTGCTGGTGAAGGTTATGGAGCAGCTCATCCTGAGCACCATCAATGCAGCATGTGCAGGACAGCTAGGTGATCAGGCCCAGCCAGCCTGGGTTTGTGAGAGGCAGGTCCTGCTTGATGAACCTGATCTCCTTCTATGACAAGATGACCCACTTAATGGATGAGGGAAAGGCTGTGGATGTTGTCTTCCTGGACCTTAGTAAAGCCTTTGACACCATCTCCCACAGCATTCTCCTGGAGAAACTGGCTGCTCATGGCTTGGACAGGTGCACTATACACTGGGTTTAAAGCTGGCTGGACAGCTGAGCCCAAAGAGTGGTGGGGAATGGAGCTATGTCTCGCTGGTGGCTGATCACACAAGGTGTTCCCCAGGGCTCAGTGTTGGGGCCAGTTCTGTCTAATATCTTTATCAATGATCTGGACAAAGGGATTGAGTGCCCCCTCAGTGAGTTTGCAGATGACACCAAGCTGTGGGGGTAATGTTGATCTGCTTGAGGGCAGGCAGGCTCTGCAGAGGGATCTGGACAGGGTGGGCTGATGGGCCAGGGCCAGTTGTACGAGGTTCAACGAAGAGAAGTGCTGGGTCCTGCAGCTGGGTCACGACCCCATGCAATGCACCAGGCTTAGGGAAGAACAGCTGGAAAGCTGCCTGGCAGAAAAGGACCTGTGGGTGCTGGTTGACAGCTGGCTGAGCATGATCCAGCAGTGTGCCCAGGTGGCCAAGAAGGCCAACAGCTTCCTGGCTTGTGTCAAAACCAGCATGGCCAGCAGGACAAGGGAATTGATTGCCCCCCTGTAACTTGGTACTGGTGAGGTCGCATCTCAAATACTATGTTTACTTCTGGGCCCCTCACTACAACAAAATCATTGAGGTGCTGGAGCATGTCCAGAGAAGGGCAATGAAGCTGGTGAAAGGTCTAGAGTACAAGCCTTATGAGAAGCAACTGAGGGAACTGCGGTTGTTTCACCTGCAGAGGAGGAGGCTCAGGAGGGAACTTCCTGCTCTTTACAACTGCTTGAAAGGAGGCTGTAGGCAGGTGGGTGTCTCTTCCACTTCTCTCAAGTAACAAGCATTAGGACAAGAGGAAGTGGCGTCAAGTTGCGCCAGGGGATATTTAAATTGGATCTTAATAAAAATTTCTTCACAGAAAGAATTGAAACAGGCTGCCCAGGTAGGTGGTAGAATCACTATCCCTGAAGGTTCAAAAAAGCATAGATGCAGTGCTTAGGGACATGGTTTACTGGTGGACTTGTCAGTCCTGGGTTAATGGTTGCACTTGATGATCTCAGAGGTCTTTTCCAACTTAAATGTTTCTATGAGTCTGTACTGGTAAAGTACCCCCTGAAAGAAAAGCGTGTGTTCTATCCATGTTCTGTATTAGAAAATTCAGCTCTTAGGATATTGCTGTCCGTTATTTTTGCTGCTTACGGACTACATGTTTGTGACTAATATTTTAAAATATGTTGACAGTTGTGCTTTGTTTACTGGGTCAGCCCACCAGCTTCCATTGTCTTTAGAAATGAAAAAAAAATATCTGTCATTAAAATTAAAAACTTTTTCATGCAAAGAAGAGCCTCTGTTTCGGATCTAGGCTTGAAATTTGCCACTGTTGTTGAATTTCCCAGTGTTCCAGAGGTACCTCCGATGGGGGCTTGGCGCTTTTGAGCTTGTTAAGTTTGAGGAGGCAGAGCAGTGATACTATGGTTGAACATCCGACTGTGCTTGACAGTATTTTCCCTCCACTAAATCTGGGTGGCAGATGTGACTTTCTGAAGTAACTTACTGAAATAACTTACTGAAATTACTCAATCCGCGGTCTGTCTTCTCTCTGTCCTCTCCCTGCTAATGAGGTGGTGTTTTCAGCATGGATCCGTCCTGCCTGGCTGCGTACAGCATAATCAGGGGAGGAAGTGATCCCTCTACTGCAGCGTGCAGAGGCTTGAGTTGGCTGGGGTTATGGAAAAGTTGTGTTCTAGGGCAATTTGCTTGATATGACTGTTTAGAAAAGGGTCTGTTTCTCTTCATGGGATGTCTGAGGCAGGAGGGAAGAAGAAATTACTTCCTGAAGTACCTACCTATGAGGGAAATACAGCGTTCATGGGCATTGTGTACAAATAATGCAAGGAAAATGTATTAAGCTACCAGTGTATAATGTACTTTTTCCTCCCTTGCAGCTGCTGCCAGAAGTACCTGAGCTGATAAGGATTTGCCTTGCTATTAAATATTTTGACCTAGTTATCTCTGAAAATAAAAAATAAATATTCTCTTTCTGATTGTAGTTAACACATGGCCTCATTTCTATCTGAATAGTAACTCCTATGGATCATTTCAGCTACGTTACAAATAAATTTGGCCCATTATGTTCAATATCTCGATTGTGGAAAACAATAGAGCCAAAAATTCAGTAAGTCATAACTCTTGCAGTTGTTTTCCTGTTATGGGCATGATAAAAGATTTTGTTCATTGTCCTGATTTCAGTTTCTGAAAACAATCTTTGATTATTCCTGATGGATTTAAAAATTCCCATAGTAATAAATAAATAGGTAGTAATACATACTTAAGAGCTGCCTTCCACCTTTATGTTTTGGAACTTTTAAATCTGTAATTGCAGCCTTCTCTTAAGAGGCAGAAGCTCTTCACAGTAGGTTTTAAATGGCTAAACATCTGTGCTTGCGAAGTGACTTGAGTTTATGAATGAGGAAGGTGTTTGCCTGAATGAAGTGTTTTGGTTGAAGTCTTCATGGAGCATCTGCTTAGGACCAGTACTAATACCTGAACTACAAGGCCTTTTCCTCTACCAGACACGCTCTGGTGCCAATGCAGACAATTTTCTCCTTGGTAAATCTTAGTTTATCCATATGCAGAGCAGTTTGTTCTTTTGTCTTGCATTTCTGAAGACTAGTAAGAAACGCAAATGCAGAATTCATTTGCAAAATCACCTTAGACTGTTTATTTCAAATATTACATTCTCTTGACAGTCTTGATGTAAAAAAATTGCAGAAACACATTTTCAAGTCTTTTTTCTGCAGTTAACTGTCTTCATGTTCTCCATTGCTATTTGTTTCCCGTCTGCCATTTTATTCTAAAAACTATCTTACAAAACAGAAGCAAACCCAAAAATGTTATAATCCCAAAGCCCCTAGACCGATGCTTTTCTTTTTCATAACTGACCAGTGTGGTATAACATAGGGAGATCTCTGATGCAAACTTGAAAACTTACTTTCTGGTGCCATTTGAATGTATTGCTTGCTTCCTTCTTGTATATTATTCAAAAGTGGTCAAATCTTGAGAGCTGTACAAAACAAGTAATTTGTGGTTATCTGGGTTTTGAATTGTTTATTTTTCTTGCCTTTGTCTTTTTCCTGCTGATGTTGTCTCATCAGGGATGTGTTGTTATTCAGATGTTTCATGGGCTTTCTTGTGAACCCGTTTGACATCATCTCATGTTCGTCTTCGCACACTTCCTTTGTTCTCTCCCTTTCTTTCAGAAGGAGGTTTGTTTTCTGTTGGTCCAATTCTGCTTCAGACTATGAAACCGACTGAAAAATTCCCACTAGAAATTCTAGACCCAGCACAGACCTCACTGCAGCCCCTCTGCTAGCATCAATTGTAGGACAGATTGGATCAGACAGAGCAACCACATCAGAGGTGTTAAAAGTAGCTGTATCTGTCTTCATCTGCCTAAGCATCTGCTTAAGAGACTGTGTATGTGTAGGTGTGTACTGGGAGTCCTAATTAATTGTGTTCATTTTTCATTTGCTATGGAGAAAATGGAACAAAAAATACTTAATTGTAAGCATTAGAAAATCCTGCTTTCTGCCTTTAAAAAATGTGACACATTCAGTATTCCATTATGAACTCAACTTTTTTCAGTTTTGTATCTCAATCTTGACTCCCTTCCAAGAACTATTAATATACAGACATATTAAAAAAACCCCAATAATAAAATCAAGGCCTTTTTGTATTTATGTACCTGTTTTACCTGGTTGAAATGTTAGATGTAACTATGGAAATACATCTGGGGATTTGATAACACTTGCAATATCACTTAATCACAAAGTCCAGTAAGCTGGCCGTGGGCAAAATCAGGGTTTCAGACTTTGTATCTTATCTTCCTGGATAGATGCTGTTAATCATTCATATGAGGAAACAGACATGTACTGTCACAATTTCTAGCTGGGATTTTTTATTCACAGACTTCAGGCACCATTGTCACTTGGGCAAAACCAGCTGTGTTAAGTTAATGCAAGTTTATTGACTGTCCATGGGATTTCTTTAGAGGTAAATGAACCCACATTTGTCCTAAAAGTGGAACAGTGTTGGAGAACAGCAGATAAGCTTATTTGCTTTGCAAAATGCATATAAAGAATGTGTATTATAAAATCCGATATGTATGTCTTATAGCTGTATCAAAGTAAAAACTCTTGAGTGTGTGTGTAGGGAAAAAAAGTGAAATGTTCTTGAAAAACCTTTCTAATAAGCTGTCTTACAGGCACCTGGTTGAATCCTTCTGAGATTCCCTGTTTTCAACATAGGCAAATATATTAAGGTGTTTTCCAGGCAAATTCATGATTCTGGAGTTACAGAGGATCAAACAAGAGTTTTCACATGTGTTTCTGTATAATGCCCTTGTAATTATTTGCTTTTTGGCTGATGCTGCTCATCTGGTGTACGATCTATAAACAGAACATAGGATAAAGAATGCGAGTCCCTTAGACGTGCAAACAGGTGAAAACTTAATTGACGTGAGTTTATGATGATCATTCAAATGTTATTTGAGATGTTTTATTTGAAATCCCTTGACCCTGCATGTCAGAGAAACCTGTGTGTTTCCTTTTAAGGCCTGATCATCAGCCATGGTGTCAGTTTCTGCAGTTTTCTCCCAAGTGTGAGAACATCATTGTGTTTTTTACATGCTCCATTTAAATCCTCCTGACATCTGCGTGGGCTGCTTTCCATTCATTAACATAGGGGAGTTGCATCTTCCATGGTGGCTGGTCAGATGCCAGAGACAGATTAAGTTTCCTTGAGCGAGTAACTTGTCATTTAGACTGCGAGTTGGAGCTGGGACTTTGGCAGCTCTGCGAAGAGGCAGTGAGAATCATTGCCACAAAAATGATTTTTGTGTGGTCCTGCTGTGCACCCCTGGATTTCAAATTTGATTTATGGCTGCTCATTTAAGAAAAAAAAAAAAAGTCTGCATTTGGTTTTGTTGCAGGAGATTATCATATAAATACTGCAGCATACATACTTAATTCTGAAACTGTGGATTATTTCTAAAATTGAACTCATGCTAATTGCTGGCATATTTTCCAGTTCTTCAAAGTTCTCTGTAAACGCACTGTTGGCTGTGTATTTCCCTTCTTCTATTCATGTAGCTGACTTTATTCTTTATGGCCCTGCTGAGGTCCCAGAGCAGACAGAAAGCAACTGCTAGAGAAGTGCTTGAAGCACCACAGCTGAATGCCAGCTACTGCTGATACAGATGGTCAGACTTCTGGAGGCACAGCTGAAAACACTGGGGAACATCTCACAGGACAGTGCACAGAACCCAAAAGTTCGTTTCAAAACAAGGTGCAAGAAAACTTGTTGCTGTTTGGGATGATTTAGCTACACATAAATTTCTTCTTGACTCCCCGCCACTCTTGGCGTTTACTATAGACTGCTTAAATAAATCCTTTTCAAGTTAGATATCCCTTCCAGAACTGCTAAGAATTGTTTTACTTTTATGTTTCAGTCTCAATTTCATTTCAGTAAGCTGTATATATTTTTGACCTACCTCTTTCTGGACAGAAGGCTTTTCATTTATGTTTTGGTGTATGTTTTTGTTTCTAACCTGAAATATTTTGCTGTTGTGGTTTACATTGTATGCTAAGTCTGGGTTATCTAATACTAGTGTTCTCTTAATAATACTTTACATGTTACATTAATGTTTTCTGTTGCAGAACACTTAAAAAAGGCTTGACAATTTGTAAGCCACAAAAGCTGTCATTGCTTGTGGGGAGTGGCTATGATCTGTGACTTTTAAATGAGCATTATATATTCGTTGTTTTGCATCCAAAATTAAGCTGATTGAATTGCACTGATGGCATACTGTATATAAGTTTAACCAAGTCTGGATAACTTCTTTTTTGTAAGTGCACCATCCAAATATTGGTATGTATTTCATTTTAAGACAAGATAAATTTGATTTTATGACACGTTGTGTAGGAAATAATGTGAAATCAGGATAAAAGTTACTCTTTAGCAGTGATACCCTGGGGCAGATACTTAGTTTGTACAAATTACTCTCTCTTTATTGCTAGCTGTCTTCATATGAAGGAAGTGCTTGGCATTTAAAAATCTTGATTTGATGGAAAAAGCCTTAACAAGAAAGTGTTTGAAAGTGAAAGGCAAATTCATGTTTATAAGTAATTTTCGTGGTTTTAACTATGTGGATGATTAAAGACTAGAGGTTCCAGTTCTTGAAAGCCTGCATCTGCAGTATATAGAAGTAGAGAATATTTACCTCCTCATATAGCTCAAAATTACACCTCTGCACATTCAGTCTTGCTCTAGCTGTGGGTGGAACAGATCAGAAAAGGAGGAAGTGGATTCCCGTCTTCAAACTAAAAATGGAAAGACTTTGAACTTAATGCAGAAAAGCTGGGTGAAATGTCGTGTATTACAGAGAAGAATAGAGAAGGTGGCAGGAGTCCTTTGGTTATTGAAACTTACGAGTACACCAAATAAAGTGACCCCACTGTGTTCTAATTCACTGTGCAAATTGTCCATTTGACATACTCTTCCCATGAAATGCTTAGAGATCTTTTGTTAATTAAGCTAATATGCAGTGTATTGTAGCTTTGTGTCTTTTTCTGTTATGGTCACCATTTGCAGCTATTGTTCAAAAGACTTTTGAAACAACATAAACACTGTTGAAAATTAAGCAGAGTTGAGAGTAACTGCTTAAAATGTGCTTCTTCATTCAGATGACTGCAACTTGAGATTTGCTGGCATGCATGAATGATTCCGGTGCCCTGAGGTGTCTGAGGATTGATGCGGTATTCAGATAACTGGGGTAACCTTCAAATCATGGAGGTTAACACTGCATTTACTTGTGGTTTCCATTTTTTGACACTGAGTTGCTGAGTGAAAGAGCATAGGCAATTCTGGTTTGATGTACTGGGAAATCCTTTAAATGCACAAATGACCACTGCATTGCCTAAGTGCCTTTGTGATGAACCTGGTAGTTCTTTTTCTATAAAATAAAATAGTTTAATAGAGCAACATTTCAACTGCAGTAGATGAACCCAAAATATTGTTGACTGCAGACTGCTGTGCATATTAAACCCCAGTTATTTCCATTAGCTGTTACTGTTGTATCAAAAAAAATCTTTATCTGTTCAGGTTTTTTGTTTGTTCCGCTTGAAGTATTTTGACAGCAACTAAACTAAAAAAAATACAAAACAACTGACTCTGCAGACATGCAAATTTAAGCTATATTAGGAGATAAACATTCTCTGCTTATAAATATTTTAGATGCAAGCTTTCAAGAGCAGGGACTATTAATCTGCATTTACTTCAGTCAGTGCAAAGCTGGAATAATTCCATTGAAATTGAAAGTCCAATAAAGAATAAATTTATAGCTGCTTTACACGTGGTGATTTCTCTATAGAAATCTTTGCTTTTAAAATCTTTGTTGATTTTCCTTTCCATTTGTGCCAGCAGTTCTCATTTGTACCCCTTCAAGGCATTTTTAAGTATCAGTAGCAGCAGCTCTTAACAGCTGACCCTCTCAGAATGTATTTTACTGTGAGACAGATGTTTATGAAGAGTGGGGAAAGGAGGTTTCTTTCCTATTTATGGATGTTCTTTTTTACCTGCCTAAAGTACACATCACATTTATCACAGGATAAAAAACTACTTTCCATCAAAAAAGTATTACACTGTCTTGAGCTTACTATAGTATTTGATGCAAAGCCTCACTGTTTGTAAGCAGTTCTTACTTCATTGCTCTTCAGCCGATGACTGAATCCTGGAATATTTACATGTTAGGTTCACATGGCTCATGATGGGAATGAGCACCCAAATGTCTAAGACGGCTGTTGCCATATCTGTCCCTTTCCTAGTTTTGTATTATAGGAGGAGGGAAGAATTTAAAAAAACAAGGTTGCTTTTGAGATAAATTTTATGATTCCTTGATCTCAAAATATCTAATCACGTTATATTCCAGAGCTAAGTGTAGTGCCCAAACATCATGATCATTTGTACTACAGAATACACACTTTATTTTGGATTGCTGCTACTTTCATCTTCAACCTTGCTGAAAGGTAGGTTTTCTCTATGTGACATTAATCCAAGGATCTTGACAGATGATGTCTAGGTTTGATTTTATTATCTCTGGAGCCCTCTATATTATATCTTTTTCATGTATGAAAAAGTGGTGCAGATGTAGAGATGTGTGACCCCTGTGAATTAAAAACTTTCTTTGGAAAAGTTTGCAAAAATTTGATCATGCATTCTGGAGTTTATACATACAACAACTGTTGTTTGGTTGGTTTTTTTTAATTCTTCTTTAATATCAAGTTTACAAAGAGATGCTTAGAAACACATAATAACTGGTACTTTGTTTTTTGTGTTTTGGTGTTTCTGATTTTGGTTGTTGTTTTTTTTCCAAATCTGTGTACTGCAGTAAAAATAATGTTGTTTTAAGATCAGTAATTTTATTAAGGTTTGAAAACCATCAGAGATGCTTTTTACATGTAAGTGAGGGATGAAGCATGTGTGATGTGACCTAGAGCAGAAGGCTTCCCTCCTCTGCCCACATATCATCACTGGTGTGAGCCATGACATCAGCTCCTACGCATGTGTTTGTGCTGGAGGTGGGTTTGGGTGCCTGGTGCAGTGCTGCGCTGTGGTGTCAGCTGTGTTGTGGAAGCCCTGAACCGAGGGAATGCCTCGTGGGAGAGCAATGAACATACTGTGTGTTTCCTGAGGAGCAGAAGGGTTGAAGTAAAAGAAGGCAAAATGAAAATGCCCACTGTAGAAGAAGAGTTTTTGTCTCCACACACCATTTCTACAACTACTAATTTGATTACAGCTCTGATTTGTCGTCTTTGTCACTATCAATACTTACATGGCTCAGCCTTTTTATTACAAGCAGACTGACACAAAGGAGTTTACGCAATTTTAGTGAGTTGGTGTTTTTCCTCTCGTACCCT
The DNA here is from genome assembly GCF_023634155.1 of Falco peregrinus. Lineage (NCBI taxonomy): Eukaryota > Metazoa > Chordata > Aves > Falconiformes > Falconidae > Falco > Falco peregrinus. The sequence continues at coordinate 56,925,119 of NC_073727.1, forward strand.
TTTAGTAACACATTTGTGTTATTTTGGAATGTCTTTGTCTTAAAAAGTGGCTGCCTTTTTACCCAATACTGCTCTTGCTGCCTTTTGCTGTTGATGATAACCAAACTAAGAATTGCCTAGTATGTGAATGAAAGACACGTAACTGAGCAATCCTAACCATAATGGTGGGTTTTCCTGGTGTCTAAATGATAATAAGAAATCAGTGGAACTACTTTGGAAAATTAATAAGTAGAGAAAAAGAATACAGTTTTATGTCTGTGTGGGAATTAGGAAACAAAATCTGCTTTGTCTTCATGTGGATTTACTCTCCAACTTATGTTACTACTAGTATCCAAAAGAGAAAGAAAAAAAGGACGAATAGAGATTATAGTTTTGTTTGGAAATCCTGAAATCCCTACCAGATAGATACTTTTGACTTTGGGATGCTATTTTAGACTTCCACTTCAGCAGTGGTGGCTGACTGTTGATATTCTCACTGTTGAACAGTGGATTTAGAGCAAGGTGGTCAGCTCTCTCAGGGCAAGGTGGATTTGTTCACACACCAGCCTCTTCTGAGAAGTTCTCGCTGAAGCTGATGGCTTGCAGGACGGGGGGAACGGTTCTTCTGTGGTTCTAGATCACAGATGTTGGAAAAGAAAGAGCTTCTCAAGGTCCATGGAAGAGGACAAAGAGAATATGAGGTTGCAAGCAGAAAAAAAAATTAATCAGTTTAAAATAAAGTCATCCTCTCTTTTATGCTCAGTACAGATGTTTGTATTGCCAGAATATCACACGCCTGTTTTGAAGTGGTAACACTGAGATATTTGAAGTGCAGGCTTCTGGATCAAGTGATATGTGATATAGTCTTTGTGGTATTTTTATAAGATCTGGGGGTTTCTTTGCCCAGTTTTCACGTATCTGTGACTTGATGGGATAGATAAGCCAGCTGGTTGACCTCTGCTGGAAAAGATTTTCTTTTGTGTTGAGCTCGAATTTTAGGTTCTGAAATTTCAAAGTAATTGTGTAAAATGCTTCTCGTGGGTGCCATTGATTAACGGAATTAAACTGGTTCAATAGCATAGCCCTTGAAATTGGGAAAATAAAAATTGGAAAATTACTATAGAAAATAGATTACCAAATTGCTGTATAATGCTGTTTAGTTTGTTCTGAAGCACATTATGTGCTGTTGGAAGGTTAATATTGACTGTGCCTTGTATGTTTTGTTTTTTGGCAGGTAACCCTGGACTGGCAGGTTATTACAGGACCTTTATACAGGCCTTATATTGTGGACTAAATCAGCAGTATCCCGTTTGGGTTGTGAGCCATGCTGGACATTGTAAGCCTCCTAATGGTATGGAAATGATAGAAGGTACGATACTGTAACTTACACATACAAATATTTGTACCCTGCTTGATTTCACTAGCAGAACTTGTGCTCATTAAAAACAGCATGACATGATTTTTAAATGTCTCCATTACATTTCCACAGAACAGTTGTATGAGAAGAGAAGTTACTGAGGAAAAGAGTACTCTTAGGTAAATTAGATTTGCCAGTCAAATAAGTGCTATTAGGAGAATAAGAGTTTGCTGATGGCAGTCTTCAGAGACAAGTTATAAACAAGGTCTAGAATGTGTTTATGTTGAGAAGAGTAGATTAGAAAAATACATTTTTAACTGAAGTGTCCAATTAAGAGATTGAGTACTTTAGGAGAGACTTCATTATCTCTGAATTTAAAAGTGAATTTCCAGGAAGCAATAAATATTTCTGAGGTGCGGTTTTGGAGGGGAGAGGTTGCTTGTTTATGTGTTAAAAGTCTTTTGATGTGCAAATCACCAGCAAGATATGGTAGCCATCTCAAAGTGGATATTTTTAATGTACAGCATTGCAAACTGGGCGGACCCAATAAGGAATCCTGTCCTGAAGGCTACTTAGTCAGAAGACCTCATGTACTCGGTCGTCACTGCAGTGATACAGTAAATCAGTATGATTCCTTAGGACCAAAAGGCTCAGCAGTGTGAAGCAACCTGAAAATTTTGAAGAAACTGTTGTAGCTGTGTAGCATAACTTCCCCTCACTAACATTTGCATCTGAGCTTTTAAGCCTTTTATTAGTGGTTTATTTAATTTCAAGTTTGAAACTGAAACCTGTATTTCATTGATAAGAGTCCTGCCAGTCATTGTGTTCAGGTGTCAGACTACCAGACGTTACCACTTTGTCCTGATAGGTGAGAAATACCTAAGCTTATAATTTTTGTTAACCGTGGGATTCAGCTAGAAGTCTGGCAACAGAATGGTGCTGAGTTTGTTGCAGAGAATGTTAGTGGGTCTCACAACCTGCCCTGGGATCTGTAAGTGTGTAGTTAGTGAAAAGAGCCTTTGATGGTGGGAGATGTCAATGGTGGCTTGAGCTGGCTGAGCTTGTTGAAATTGAGGGGTTTTTAGATGGAGCCAATCAGGGATGTTGTACGAATGTCCCACTTCCACTGTGACAGTCCCTGTGCTACAAAAGAGAGTGTAGATACGGGGGAAGGAGAGCATCCTGCAGGGAGAAGGGAGCTGGTATCGAAGTTGAAACCAGACCTCCAGCTGACTTCACTGTGTGCTTTTGCACAGACAATGCTCCTGTGAGAGGAGGGGATTTTCAAGAAAGTGGTAGCTTGTAAGGATGGACACGTCAGAAGTGAAGTATCTGGCTGGTGCTGTGTCAAGTTTTATTCAAAGTGACTTGCAGAATGAGAGTGGACAGTGAAATTTCTGAATTTTTGGATGGTACTTCATAGCATTTCATTACTGGGAAGATATTAGATGCCAGGGAACTACAGAAACATCTTGCAAAATGTCATTAGAGAGTAAAAAGATGGTAGATGAGTGTCAGGGCAGATAAATATGAGTTAATGCCTGTGACAAAAAAGATCTTTTTTAACTGTGCATGGGTGATCCTGAACTTGGAATTCATTTGTAAAACTCAGGAAAGATGCTGGCATCATCACTGACAGTTTTCTAATATAATCTCTTATTGCACAGCAGCAGACAAAATTTAAGTTGACAAAATGTTGGATATAAGCAGTGTTACAGACAAGGCAGGAGGTATTGGTTTATTACTATATATAACCATAGTAGACCTTCATCTTGAATATTAGAGTACACATCTTAAGGACAGCATTTCAAGAGTGAAGTTGGTGAGCGTATAGAGAAGGGCAACTAAAGAACAGGGAGGAAGCAGCTTTCTTGTTGTGAGAGTTTAAATGGCTCTTTGGTTTGGGGAGCAGAATGCTTCTCAGCAGCATGACTGAGGTTTCCAAAATCATGACAGTAAATAAGGTAAATGCAGAATAAAATACACCAGGTTCAGTAACGGAAATAATGGTCATTTAATGGTACTAGCTGCCTTAAAAACAGCTAAGAGAAAGTATTTATTTATGTGACAGGTAAAAAATTTAGCAAACTAACAGCCAAAGCACTATGCTGTGAGCAAATTATATTAGCAGACTTAAAGTGATAAAACAACCTAATGTACAGCTAGTCCATAACAGCTGCTGAAAGAGTCATGTTCTTTGTTGTGCAGGTGCACTGATGTCCTTGCTGTGGATACTGCCGTCGGTGCTGCGGGCACTGACCTTTTCCACACTTCTGTGCTGCTCCTGGTCCCAGTGCCATCTTGTGGCAGGGCTGTGAGCCTGAGAGATTTGCTGCAAGGGGAAGGGATGCAGAAAGTGGCCAGGCTTGGTTTCTCTTACTGAATAGAATCTACTCTTGCCATGGCTGAGCTTGGGGAACTTGCTTGCCTGACCCATTAAGGTGTTTTCTGTGTTCTCAGTACCATGTGCCAGGATCTGTTCTTACTGGTACACATAACTGTAGCACCATGGAGCTTAGAAAAGTATAGAAAGCCACTGATGGATAGTTTTAAAAATAATGAAAAGGCATTTATGAGATTGTTTTCATATTTATTTTATTAGCAGCACAAGAGCAGGAAGCTCACATCCTGTCATTAGTATACATTTACACAGTATTCCAGAATATTCCATGTGGAGTCTTTAAGCTAATCATGTAAGGGAACCCTGAAAAGTTTAGTGACCTTTGGAAATTATGATATTACTACAGTTGCCATGGGTAGTACTCTGTGCTTCGCAGTAGCTTTGAATGTAACAAAATAAACATGGTTTGTTTCATTCAAACTCAAGAGAAAGCACAAAGTGGCTGGAAGGCCTTATATTTTGCCAATTTGTGACAATGTGAGTTGCCTGCAGTGAAAGAAGAGATTTGGGGTAATTCTTTCTCATCCTTATGATGCAAAAGAAATGAAAAGCATTTTGGATATTAGAAGCTAATTCCTTACCTTTTACTTAGTTACTGCCAAAAATGTAATTTTCATGAATTGACTATAAAGGCATGATTAAAACCACAAAACTAAAAATAGAGCATTTTTGCAGTTTCCCAGGTGACTGAAAGGAACAGGGAGTCATGGACTCGTTGCTCATGTTCTGCTTCTGCATCCCCACAGGAGTCCTTAATTGACATTTTATGGTGTTACAGTGAAAAAACCCAGAACCCCAAGGACCAAAGGAAGCACATGCATAGGGATGGATAATTGTGTTCTCCACAGTTCTTTGTTGCTTTCTAGGTTCTGAATTTCTCAGGCAAAGTTCCTGTAACAAGAACTGCTATATAGCATTGTGAAAACCATGTCAGTTATTACTATGCTACATAGAACTAGAAGGGGATGTTTTGTCAAAAAACTGGGCACAAAACTGTTACTGTAAAAAATTCCATGTATTCTTTCATGCTTCTGATGTGCATTTCATGATGCTTCATTTAAAATAGCCTCGTTCAAATCCTCCAGGGAAGTTCAGTATTTCTTGATAAAAAGGATGAGGACATAAATTGACAAAGAAACATTTGAATCTGACACCATTGATTCTTGAGGTTTTTCAGATGGGACTCTAGCAAATCAAAAATGAAAAAAAAAGGGAGAAAGGAAGCTACTAGGAAAGAAGAATTCATACTGATGAATTTAGAACAGTGATCTACAAACTTTTTTGCTCATGCACTGCTATTGGTAAAAGATTTCTGTCAGTAAAATTTTTTGAGCATGCACCACCATTATATCTTTTTTAAAATATATAAATTATAAGGATTACTTATATGTTATGCATGCGCCTCACTGTGCACACACCCCACTTTGGAGAGCACTGATTTAAAAGTGTGCAAGTGTTTAAATAGTACATTTAACATATACATGATGCTGCCTGTAAAGTAGTAAAGGGTTTAAAATGAAGCAAACTGTGTTGGAATAATATGCCTTGTTATATTTAGATCAAGTAGATTTTGAAAATCTCTGAAGTACTAAAGCAAGTTTTCCAACAGCAGCCGTCAATCACAGACTTCCTAATTTACTGGAAGCATATCACATAGCGATTTAAAACCCGAACAAAGCTACACGCTTCATTTTTACTTCTGTATGATAGCCTTCTATTCAGAGAACTCTTGCAAGCTGTGCTCCACAGAGACACGCAACATTAATTGAACATTTCATTGCTGTAATTCTGCTCCTAGCTATCAATCCACTGTGCAAAAAGATTTGAAACTTATTTTTTATTCAGTGAATGCAATACAAAAGTTATGCCTTGGTTTCAACTTCTTATCCCCTCCTCAGCTTTTAAAAATACAGTTGTTTCGAACTCTGCTGTGACTGTAAAACAGGCCAACATCAATTCTTAGATACAGGCAAAATTACAAAAAGGAGAGTAGTTTTCTAGCACTCTCTTTATTTTAAATCTGACATAATCTGTATATGCTTCAGAAATTTTCATGTGATCTTAAAAGTGCTGCTTTTTTAGTTTTCAGTACCTGAGACCTTGATGTGTAGTCTTTCTAATGATTAAGGTGTTTGTGCCTCTTGATCAAATGCTACCTGGAAACAGGTTCTTTTTTTTTAATACCAAAACCCCTGCCTACTCACTCTGTTTACCATGACAAATATATTGTGATTGTATTGTAAGTCTTTTTAAGGTGCAGCTATTTGCACATCATTTGGTTAACTTCTACTTTATAAAGATGTGTTCATAAGAAAGTAAAAATGTATACAAATAGATCATAATTAAGATATGGTAAATTTTTCCTTAAAAATTAAAACAATAGGCAGGTATACCCACAGCTGATGTATTTTTTTAAGTTCTGGAGCTTCTTTTAATGTGTCACTCCGTTGAAGAATTTGCATGACACTTCTTTTGAGATTTCTGATCTGATAAGATATCCTCCTGCATCTAACCAAGTAATTTATTAGATGTTGTGAGGGTTTATTTAAAGTGGAAGTTATTGTTTTCTTTATTAATGCGTTAGAAGTACGCTATAGCTCAGTGCCCTCACTGTCCAAACAGAGGCTACTGCCTGAATGCCGGTATCTGTAACTTAGTATTTTCCTAGGGATTAAATGGGTGGTCTTTTGACTTAGTTGCAAGACAAAAGGCAGGTCATGTTTTTGTGGTTTATAGCTGTCACTGAATGTTTCTTTTTATAGCAGTGAAATCAGAATAAAATAATTTTTGTTGCATTGCCCTGGTTTAAACATACAATTTCCCTTAAACACGAGCAGAAAACAGATAAGAAAAACTTTAACAGAAAAAGGTCTTTGGTGCTTTTAAAAGAAATTAAATTGTTAAACAATGTTACTTGTAAATACTTTGTAAACATCTTGATTAATAAAAAAGGGTAAAATTGAAAAATAAAATTAAGATTAAAAATATTTCATGTTTATTCACACTCAAATTATTCTGTCAAAATGCCAGTATAGCTGCTCTGCTTGTTGGGGTGGGCATTATAATACATCATGAATTGTGGAGACTGAAGCTCTGTACTTTATGAAATGAAATCCATGACTACTGCAGAAGGACTAAAGACCCATGTTTAGAAGTAGCTTCTCTGATGACAATGAACGGTAGCTAGTTGGAAGCTTTTCAACAGCTTTTTAGCTCCTTTTGATAGGAAGTAAACTGCTAGTTTAAATCAACACCTATCAATAACCAAATCCTGAAATTATTCATCGCTAATTTTACACTCATTGCTAATTCAGTTGCTATGTTACGAATATCCCACTTTAAAATAAGGACTAAAGGACTTAGTCTCACCCAAAGTTTTCTTAAAAGCTGTTGAAAATGGGAGATTAGATCGGAAACCCTTGAAACTCAGTTCCCCTTAACACATCCCTCACCCCCATTTTTTAGCATCCTGGTTGGCTTTTGCCACTAAAGGTTGTATAGGCAGCAGGTGTACCTACATAGCCATGCTTAAAAATGGACTGAATCTGTGGACATCTGCTGTGGTTTGATAAGAAATAAGAAATACAATGTCTCAGACAGAAATAAGAATAGAAGAACACAGGTTTGGTTTTTTTTGTCCTTAGGATGACAAAGATACTTGTCTTTAGAGCAAAGTAAGATAGAGAAGTAAAGAAAAATTAAATCAGCATTAAATGATTTATTGATTTTTGGTAATATACTGTGTATGCCAAGTGCTATCGAAATATGGAATAGTGTGATTCAGGAGACGTAACTGATGCATTTAAATATATACCCAATAAATGGCTAGTCATCAGTCATGTCTTAATGTTACAATATTTGGTCACATGATAAATTATATTAAAGATCAACCTCTAGAACTTTCTAAACTGTACAGATGAGTATTGAGCTATACACAGTCGTAATACAAATACTTTTTATTGTTTTAGCAAGGCATGTTTATCCTTTGGAATGGTTTGTCTACTGAATTTTCTGTTGTTTTGGTTCTGAATCAGTATTAGGTAGCTTCTGAATGACAGGGAATTTGAAGTGACATTCTTACTAGCCAAGTTACAAGATAAAATTCTAGTTTGATCTTTCATGTCCTATGGACTGTAGAAGATCATAGCTTGTCCTTAAAATCTATTAAACTATGCTTAGTTCATTTCCCATGATAAGAAGAGGTAAGTAAGGATTGATTTACAGTCCATCAAAAGAGTGCTTCCATTCCTTTTTCTTTATGCAGGGAGAGTAGGGCCTTCAGACCGTTTTGAAACTGAATTATATCCTTAAGAAGCAATATGGGAAAAAGCACAGAAGTGATGGAGGGATTATAAATTATCTATGAAGACATTGATTATGTGATCCCAAAATGTTAATTGCCATCAGTGAAGTTTTGAAGTGAAATGAAGTTTTGTATAAAAACTAAAATAAAATTGTAGTGTTACAGGAAAATTTTGAAGCCATGTGCAGCTTGAATTTATTTGATATATTGCCTCTTAGTTGTTACAATTAATCTGAATGGAGTTTGCTTTTCCAGCCCTCTGACTTCTAATGAAACTGCAGAGTTGACTGAGTGAGATTCTACCTCTAGCTAAAGTGATACAAATGTACACAAAAAAATGACAGAAACCATTTGTGTAAAACTGCATTTATACTTCAGCAAGTTATTCATCTTGTTGATTGCTAGAGAGTTGTCCGCCAAATGACAGATATAACTGTGGGCATGGTTACCAGATATGAGACATAAGTTTCTACCATCATGATGTGCTGTGCTTGCAGGAAAAAACCCTAAAATAGTAGTCTGAGCAAGACAAGGAGCATGGTGTTCTATAATAAGAGGGTTGTGAGTTATTTCGAACAGTGATTCTCAAACTGTGGTCTGTGGGCCACTGGTGGTTCCCAGGGCACTTGCATGTGGTCCAAGAAGAGCTGTCTGATCGGATGGAGTTGGCTCTCTCACCAGTTTCCACTTGCTAAGTGGAATTAATGGTAGCTAAGAATACTTTTCCAATAACACTTTTTTTTGTGTAAGCATTTGCTGCAGTGGCCTTAGAGATGTGTCAACGTGAACGTGTGGTGATGGCGGGGAGAGTGGGATTGTGGTCTGCACTGCTGCAGACAGGAGAGGAGGAGGTCATGAAAGTTAGGTGTTCCAAGAACTGGGCTCCTAAAAATAGGGACTCATCCTTAGCTAAGAGCCTTTGTCCATGTTGTGTATAACCCCAAAGGAGAGAAGTTACACAGGCACAGGGAGTCAGTATATGTTTAGTAATTTTAGCTAGCTTGTGACTTTCATTTATTTTAAGTAGTATGGATGTTTTTAATGATTGCTGATGTTGGAGAATACCTACACGGCTGAATCAGGTGAATCAGAGCTATTGGCAATCTGTTTGGTCAGTACAAAACCACTTCAGATTTAGTGTCTGTAGTGCTTAGAAGGTTTTTGACCAGCAAATCCTTGCGTGGGCTTCAGCGCTTTCTGGTTAGTAGGTAGTGGTAGGCATCTGGCCGCATTGAGTATGCAGTGACAGCTGTGTTTAAAAGGCATTTATGGCTTCTATTGTACAAGTAAAGGGAGAAAAGCAGTAGAAAGGCAGCTGACCTGACATCTCACATGCCTGCTTTAAGCTTATGCATGCACACATTTAATTCACATTAATTTCTATTTCAACATTATTTTCTGCTTCCTAGGCATATAAATTAAAATATCGGAGAATCATTGAAAGACGGATTATCTTTAACATAAATTCTTTTGGGGTTTAGTCAGTTATGTTTAAGTATTACAGACCTGGAGAACTCTGTAGTCTTGTTTGCATCCCAGAACACATAGGGGTGCAAATAAAGTTCTGCTTAATTTTAACGCGGAATTAGATGGCAAGATGTCTCCCAGTCCAACAGTATCACACTGTAGGTACATTAAAAAGAACCCAGTTCTAAGCATGCCAACCAGCTAGAATTAAGCTAGTTCCATATCTGTTTCATAGCCAAGTTTAATTTTTGTAATGTATAGAGAGGAGAAGCTTCCTGTTTACAAAGCTGGCACTGATTAATCACCTTGAGCTCTTCACATGGTATTCATCGACAGCAAGGGATCCCACATTGGAGTGTGCCCAGAGGAACTGGTTGTTTTCGCAGGTCAAGACAGGAACTGTCACCTCACTGCGCTGCCCATCCTGATACAGGAATTGCTGCTGCCCAGAAACCTTATTCCTTCTTTGACTTGGAAAAAGCAGCTTAAGGAGGGAAGTGTGTGCGCATATGTAAATGTTACTATGAGGCATTTAATTGATGAGGGTTTTGGCTTTGCCTGGTAAGATCTGCATTTTACTGTATAGTTTTAGTGCTGGGTATCTACTGTAAGGAAACAAATGATCATTACATGTTATGAACCCACTGGAATGTTTTAAATCTGAATGGGTGAAACATAAGCAGCCTAGGGATGCTGCAGTACTCTGTTTATTTCTTTCCTTTGAGCTACATACAGTTAATTACTCATAGAGGTCCCATAATCATGCCCATAATTATGTAAATAGATCCTTTGAGTGAAATTTTGGCATTTGGTGTTGACTTTATCAGTTCTGCTTAATTTTAAGCAGGTTTTTAAAAATCTTGTTCCATTCAAAATCAAAACTAAGAAAATAAAAATTTGCCATTTGTGAAGTGTTTCTAAGCTGCTCTGTTGTTTTCTTTTCTGGCCAACCGAAATGATAACAATTGTAACTGATCATAGCATCGTACCTTAACAGCCATGTATTTATTTGCAATGATCACTTAAACATTATTATGCTGATTCTGGGACTATTTAATGTAGCTCTATATTCCATTGACTTTGATGGAATAGTGACCGATTTTGGTTGTTACTAAGAAGAGGACTTTGTCTTTACATTTGTTATAGTAACATGAAAAATAGGTTCTCTGTAGTCTCTGTTTCTTTTGAGCTTTTCCACTGAGTCTGTCAACGCAGTATCTGTAGACATGATTTAAACGTGTCCATGAATAGTTTTCTAATCTATTCTGGTACTCTATTCAACTAATTCCCCTGTTAAAAGAACCAGATTTTTTCATCCATATCTACAAATAGGGGTAATATAATTCTATTTTTAAAGATGTGTTTTTAAGTAAGAACTTTGGAAACCTGTTACAGTCTTCTGGATCCTTATCCAGAAAAGTTTTGGGGTTTTTTTATTTACATTCATCCATTGGAGAGTATAATGTCTTTACTACATTCCAGGAAACTCTGGATGTAGGTTTTGAGATTCTTTATGCATCATTTTCCACCTTTCACCCCATGACATAGGTATGTTCTCCAGCTGATACCATCACTTCTGATTAGATGCAGATGGCTGTTAGTGGGGCAAAAAAAGTGTTCAAGAATGTGAAGCCTATGAAGAGGTAACTTTTATATCTTTTGGTGTCCTGCTTTTAGAAGGCATGTCACAGTTCACTGAGATGAACAATGCTGTGATGTTTCAGAGTAACTCCTTTAAATGTTTGCCGTACCATTGCAGGGAAAGTAAAAATTAAAATAATTTAATAAACAAAATAGTGAGATGATTCAGATTATTTTCCTCAGGGAAAATGCTTAGGAATCCTTTAATCAAAGTCAGTTTGAAAGATATATTTGCATCTGCTAAAAGAATGGAAACAAACTATCCCCATAGCAGAGAATAATCCCTTCTGTCTGGAAGTGTAACATGTCTGGATTTGTTTTGATAGTTGAGGCAAAAAGTTTATTCAGTACCTAGGTTAGCTGTAGGAAGAAAGCTGATCAATACTTCTATTTATTAATAAGATTCTCTACATTATGGTATAGACCTTTGATTTAAATTTTGATACCCACAAAGCTTGCAACAAATGATGTAGAACTTGATGGGATCAATCCAGTGTTTAATGGTAGTTCTATTTTTAGTTCACCATGATCTGCAGTTGTAAGACTGAGGAACCATCAGCAATGCACAACTTAATTACAGATTCTAAAAATAATTGTGTTGGGAACATGGAGTCTTTCTGTTTGCTTTGTTTTTAGGAGGTTCCCTTTCTTTAAGGAGCAATGTAGGCATTTTCAGGGAAACGCAGGCAGACTATGCAGGAAGAAGTAATTGCAAATTACTTCATTCTTAGATAATCAGCTTCATCAATGAATTACTCTTACTTTAAGTGTATCTACTTAAATCTCTCAGCAAGATCCAACTAGGGGCTGTGTGCTGCAAGGAACAATAAAGGACAAAATGATATGGTGCTGTGGACTCAGGTTGAATGAGGCGGTCTCATTGCTGCTTGCTGAATGAAGGAGGTGGTTTTTTTCCCCTCCTTTTGATACTGCATGGGACTATTCTTTTTCCTCAAGCTAGACATTTTCTTATCTTTCTAAAGGTTGAATTTTATGTTTTGTGCATTAATACATTGATTAAAATAATCTAATTTACTATAACAAATTACTGGGTTGGTCATGTGACTGCTTAGTTGCCAAATTAATCCTCATTGGGTTAAATGTTACAGCAGACTGCTAAAATTCTCTGGGATTGTTGCAGTCATTTATTTCAAAATAACTGTGGTTTCAAATGTTTTAGCTCTGAGTCTTTGCTATCAGAGACTCCACTGACTTCTTTCTGTAGTAGTGTTCACATGATTTAGATGAAGAAGTTTTATCTAGCAATTAATTATGAAGAGACCAATTTCAGTATTTCTGAATCCACTTCGGTATATAAACTCTGAATGATCATTTGCACATCTGTGTATGTGTAGAGTGCAGGTCAAATTCAGTTGCTGTCTTTTTATATAAATTTTACTGTAAAGCCGCAGGCAGTTTCTAAGAGTTTGTAATGAGCTGTAGCTTCAATGTCTGCTAATATAAAGGAATGAGAAAATCAACATTTGCCTGACTGTGACTCTAGCACTGCTTTGGGTCAGGTGAACTGATTTCCTTTCTATGTAGCACATCTCACCTGTGCAAAACAAAGACCAAAAAAAATCCCTTAATCATCTATAATGACAGATCAGTTTTATAGTGGTGGCATTTTAGTCTCTTTCAGCTGTAATGTAGAACTCCAAGAAAAAATAAAGCCATCACAGTATCTTTGGCATGTTGCTGTACTTGCTATGCTAGGCAGTTCAGCCAGGTGACTAAGAATGAAACCTTCAGCATTTTCTTCAGGAAGGTTAAAAAGGAAACTGCTATCTTGGTAATAGAGAATTCATCTGCCAATTAATTTTTAAATAGTGTGACAGAACATGGGAAAAGAGAAGATATATATCAGAATTTGAAGTGGTTAATTTGACAAAAATGTGTTTTGTCCCCAAAGATGTAAAATTTGCACTATACAGCACATGGAAATGGTTATTTAAAGCATCAGCAATTGCTGGAGAAACCTGCTATATTTAAAGAAAGTACAAGGTTCAATTCTGTTTCTTCAGGTTTTCCACAGATTTTAATAAATTCAGGCTTTTACCTATGCAGTTTTATCCAACTCTGTTGCCCTGTGCTGTGCAAAGTAATGAAAGACAGAGCATGGAGTGCTCCTCAGTCAAAATCATGACCTTTTCCGATGGTGGCAGAAAGTGTAACTCAGTGAAGAGTGTCAGACCAGAGAAGCAGATTGTCCCGGCTGCTGGATTCACTTCAAGTCATGTCAGCCAGCAGCAGCCCCCTGTTGCCCTGACATCCAGTGGGGATCCATGCTGGGAGTTGCTGAGCCACAGCTGGTTCCCTTTGCTGTCAGCTTGCACTCCTTGTGCAAAGAGGAGCTGAAACAGAGACAAGGCTTTTCAGGACAGGTAGCGATTAGAAGCATTGATTGAGCGCTGTGAGGTAGCACTGCATTGCGTAATATTTTGCAAACGTTTTGTGCTACGGCCCCTGGTAGCACGGGATCACATTCTCTGCTAGAATAAACTGACACAGCTCTTTGCAGTCAGCGGTGCGGCAGCAGTTTAAAGTATCAGGGAATCTAAAATAATAATTTTGAAAACTCTTACAATCCATTGATTTTGAAGTATACGGATAAAAGATGGGAAAATGTTATGTTTGCCCAAGTGGGTCATTTACTCCTTAGAATAAAAAGGCTGCTATACAGTATTAAATAATTTGGATCTGTTTACTGCAGGTAGTTATTCTAGATAGTAAATTTAACATTTCCATGGACAAATGAAGATGGAAACCTACACTTCCCTTTATACCTCTATTAAAATAGTATCATCCAAGGTGAGTATGCAAAAAAAGGACTTACGTTATACTGAATGCCATCCTAATGCCATCGTAGTAGCTAGTGAAGTAGGAAGAGCGTTACTGTTGTATTAGTACTATTCTGAAGAATCCTATTTAGTTGAACATTTCAGTCTTATCCTACATCACAGTTCTAAATAAAATTTTGGGATCGATTTTCAAGAGAAGATGGACTGGCCTAACACATTAAAAGTTTTAGCTTGGATTCAGTAGAAGCGTCAAGCACTTCAGCAGATATCACCCGTCGGTCTGGTCGCTGTGAAGTACAAATTCTGTATTGTTACTTGTGCTGCTGTATAATGTCCCTCCAGGTATACACTCAGCTGCTTGCTTTTTCCCCTTTCTCCCTCCTAACTCTGTGGCATGCTCCTTGTGATTTTCTCCTACTTTTAAAATCATTCTTTTTATTCCCTGTCAGTGGAATAACGTGGGTTGTCTTCCTTGGCCAGCTGTCTGTCTGTGCTCCAAACTTAGGCTCTCCCTTGTTTGCTCTCAGTCCCTCTTTCTCTATTTGTATGTTTAAACTTCCCAAAGTTTTAAAGTGCTGTTTTCAGTAGGTATGACTGTAGACTTGCCTACTGTGGCACAGCACTTCATTTATCATACACCAACTGAATTGATTCCTGTGAAGTGATATTCATCCAGTTTTGTTCCCTTCACTACTCTTAAAATTACCACTGTCTTGTCTTTACCTCCTGTGCTAATACCTACCCAGTCTTGATGGTGTACAGAACATCATTATTTTGTTTTTCTTCTACTGTTACACTGTGCAAATGTACGTTATTGTTGAAGTATCCTAGTCACTGAAGTTGCTTTCAGTTGCTTCATTCAGGAAGAAAGCTTTATGCCTCAGTTTCAAGACTGAATTTTCCCTGTGTTACATTGGAATATGTTATGTCTGGCCAATCATGAAAAGGTCTTTATACTAATATGCTTTCCAGTAAAGAATTACCTTAAGGAACAACGTACTCATGTACTCCTCTCTCTGTGCATTGTTCTTGGAGAGACTCGTATGTCTCATGCCTCAGACTGATGGTAGTAATTCCAATAAGCAGCGAAGCACATTTGCCCTTGTAAAACTTTGTGATACTATTTCAGATCATATCTGAAATGTGTATTCCTAAGAAAAACATGAAAGGTAGACATTTGCAGGAGCACTACCTGCTAGTCACGCAAAGCAAGGAAAATTGACTTTCTGGAGAGTGAAAGTGGGTTTGGGGGAGCTATACTGATTTTTTCAACTTGGCCTTTTTTTGTAGTGTAAGCTCAGTGAATCAGCAATCTAATGGAAATTGCAAGATTTTATCTGTGTTGCTTGGACAGACATTATTGGTACAGTGATCCTGTCCAGAGGCTCAGACTGAATGTGGAGCCCTTTCAGGTAGAAGCGCACACCCAGTGCATGCTTTTTCCTGAAGTTACTGTTACTGACTTAATTTTCTTAATCACCAGATCTTCAAGTAGAATCAGAGAATCATAGAATCATTTAAGCTGGAAAAGACCCTTAAGATCACAGAGTCCAACCATTAACCTAATACTACTAAGTCCACCACTAAACCTTGTCCCTAAATGCCACACCTACATGTCTTTTAAATGCCTCCAGGGATGATGACTCAACCACTTCCCTAGGCTTCCTCTTCCAATGCTTGGCAACCCTTTCCATGAAGAAATTTTTCCTAATATCCAGACTAAACCTCCCCTGGTGCAGCTTGAGGCTGTTTCCTCTTGTGCTATTGCTTGTTATTGGGGAGAAGAAACTGACACCCACCTTGCTACAGCCTCCTTTCAGGTAGTTGTAGAGTACATGAGCTGTGCTTCCTGTCATTGTTTGTGAAGTCTTTGCCAATGCAAGGCTAATTAATTGCTTTCTTCCTAATCCAATGTCTTGGATTGGGATAGCTTGGATATCTCTTTTTATCTTATTTTTTGCTGCAAGGCCAGAGAGGTGTGCTTCACTTCAGCACCTGGTATGGGAAGGCTGAGCATGGTTATGTTGAAACCTGCTCTGGTGGCTTGTCTTTGCCTCTCTGTTACTCTGGAATGCCCAGAGACCTCATTACCCCAGGAAGAGTAATGTGTTCAGGGGTTCCCACTACACCAGTGTTACTAGTTTTATTTGGTACCTGTTTGCTTGCATGTAGTCCTATTTCAGGCTATGTTCAGTGATTCTTCCTTAATAAGCTGTGGTAGAGCTCATTCATTTTGGGATTACTGGAAGATGGGAAATTTCTGGAGGGTTTTTGAAGGGCTGCCAGTACTGAAATTATTTGTTATTTTGCAAGTGTAGACATGCCCACCTAGACATGAAATGACTTTGAAACTGGGAAAAAATGGGTAAAGCCTAGATGAAAGTCTAATTTATGGTAAACTAAGGGCATGCTGTTTTCTTGTGCTCTGTAGTTACTTGTCTATTTAATAGAGAGTATTCTGCAAAGTAAAGTGGCATGTAGAGTAGGATACCTGGTGTGGTGGTATTACCTTACTCATGTTTTACAGCCAACTCAGCTACATGAGCATGGTGTTACAGGTCTTTTTCTTTAAAATTATTAGGTCTGCTGAAAAGCGGTCCTTAATAGTGCAAGTAGTGTGCTGCCATCAAAAGTGCAGCCCAGAAGTGAAGAAAGCATGAGACTAGAAAAGTCACAAATTCTATACTTGTTTCTGTATCAAGATACATTTTACATAGCAGTCAGCCTCAACAAGGAAGTCCCTTCCAGTTTTGTGTGAGCAAGTGAAGAAGGGAATTCACAGAGACTTTCACTTGGCTTCAGTGTGGCCAGAGAACAAGAAACATAACATGAGCAGTCAGCTTTCTGTAGGCTCAGACCTCTTTGCTTTTGCTCCTTGAGGTCACTTTACGATGGATATTTAGATCTGCTGCTATACAGTGATGGCTCTCTAGCCTCTAATGTGTGAAGGTTTTTTTACTTTGTTTTCCTTTCATTTTTTTTAGTCTTATAAATTACACTTTCTGTAGTTATTCACCTTACTGACTGTAAAATGCAGTCATTCAAGTACAGAAAACTTCTCCATCTCTGTTATGTAAACACACCACCCCCACCCCCCCCACCCCCACCCGTTTTATTTGCTTTATGCATATTAAAGTGTTTCTGGAGGCATAGACTGGTGTAGAACTTCATACTAAAATGCTGAATGCTGGTTAATGGTGTTTCCCTTGCCAAAATTGGAGACAACCAAGAAAATTCTGCTTCTAAGTTTGTACTGTTATCTCATCATACCTTGGTAATAGTTAGTCTAATCAGAGGGAAACAAGACTGCGAATGCAAAATTTAAAAAAGTCTCTTACTGATATCTTAATTTAATAGGTTCATTATACTCCTGTATGCTTTAATAAAAATTCGGGGGTTAGTGTTTGTCATGTTTATTAGTTCATTCTGTCAGAACATGCTTGTACTAATTTAATTATAGTACAGCTTCCTTTGAAAAACAGATTAGGTGTTAAACAAGTGTCCCAGCAATAGGTACGTAGATAGCAAAGGAAATCAGTAGTTCAATTTGTAAATTAAGGTCTTGTTATTTTTCTAATAAAGAAAATAATACATATGACCGCTTCAGTATCTCGAGTAAATGGTAATTTATTTGTGGAGGATACCTTTACAAAAAGTAATTGCTCCAATAAACACTAATGAGTGGTGTGTTTATCTTAAAAGTTGCATGAATAGTTCCTGAGGGTACTAGGGCCAGATTAAGGTCTAAGGGTTAATCTAAAACACAATGCTTTAAGACCTGGTTCCTGGTATCAGGAGGAGTTATTCAGTATTTATTGAACATTCTTTCATGGTTCCCATCACATTTATTTGGCATGTTATTGCTTGCTGATACAAGTTATCCAGGGTTCAATAATCAAATGAAGGATTGGGTGAAGCATTCAGACTTTAAGCAGTATATCTTTAGGGGATGTATTTTCTCACACAATTGCCTATACTAGACCCACAAACCTGAAATCGCAGTTTTTAAGCTTACAGTTGTATTTAAACGTTTTCATATGGCATCATGCAATCGTAAGGAATTACTGTGTTTTGCTGTAAGAACAAAAGCAATCAAATTATTTATTTCATTAGACTTCTGACTATGCATGGCAGTTTGACAGGTAATCCTTCTAATTAGTTTAGTTGTGGGGTTGCTTTCTGCCTGTCAGTACATGCAGGCAAAGATAAAGCTTTCCATGGGTTGCTCCATATAAATAGTAGTTGCTCAGTCTCAGCTGTTGCTCCTCCCATGAGTGTATGTATTTGTAGTGGAAAAAAGGTGGTGGGGCATAAAGTCTAAAACACTTGGCCCTGTATGTTGGTTGCACTTCTGGTATTTGATGGAGGCGCAGTGGATTTATGGTGGACCTGAGCAAGCTCTCCAGAGCTATTTAGCTGGCCATACATGATTGTGCTTTCCCTTTTAATATGCTTTGTTGCATGCAAATGACCTTTCAGTATCTTCTTCCTTGCTTTTCTTCCTCTTGATACTTTCTTATGATGATACTGCATTTTTGTGTGTTTAAACTTATTTCTTCTAACTATTAACATGAAGCAATATGATGATGTCATGTAGCTGAAATGAGCAGCACTGTCAGAGGAAGAGGTGAATCTTTTTCCAGTCCCCTGGCTCAGTCTCCAGATACTTGCTTGTCCTTATTCCGTGAAATGTCTAGTTCTGAAAATTGTTGACCACAAGAGTTTAGATGGGTGGTTCATTAGATTTTGTGTTTAGATATCCTGGTACTGCCTCCTACAGTAAATGACCCAGGGAAGAAGAAGATACAGAGAAGGTAAGGCAGTGGTTTTTAGTTTCCTTTCCTTCGTGGCATATAATTACAAGTCACCTTTTCACACAGTGCCTTACTTGTTCATGAGTCATTTGGAGGCCTTGTGTATGAGCGAGTTCTGGGACAGACTTTAAAGTCAGTCCATGACAAGTGGACAAGTGTCTATATGTACTGAGCACAAATATTCCGTCACCTGTTATGACCAGGGTAGTTGAGAGTTTGGATGCGCAAGCATTCCCTTGTGGAATAAGAGAAGTACGACGACCTGCAGAAATTTTATGCACAAATTTGAGGGCAATGCTGGAAAATTTGGCCTCCAGTATTGTTTTGAATCATCCAGTAAAAAGGGGTCCATGATTTTTGGAGGCTGTTTAATGAAGGGCTAAATTTTATGAATCTCCAGTCTAAAGTCTGCTCATATAACCCAATATGCTTTTTTTTTTTGCTGCCTAAGAATTTCCCTTGCATACACAGCAGAAAAACAAACACAATTCTCTGTTATTTCCCTGAAAACCAAAGTCCTCTTTCCTAGCAAGATTAACATGTCAACTAATCTTAGAGCAAACACTTTATTTTAATCTATCATTGTTTTCTGACTGTGGGTTTAGAGGAGGTCAGAAAAAGAGATTAATTAAAGTGATGGCGCATTTGTTTTTTCGAAAGCACATCAGAAGATTAATGCTTTGCCAAAGAAAATAAAGAAATACATTATTTCTTTTAATGCACTTCAGCTAATAAAGTCTTAAAATCACATGCCTTGGCCCATATGGGGTGTTTGCAGCATAATGTACAAGTTGTATAATTTCTGCTATCTGAAAACTGCTTAAATGAGCTCTCCTTCAGCCATGCCATTTATCCCACACCTGAGGTGAAGTAACTCTGGTCCCTTCTCTGATGTAGAGCCATTGGAGGGTTGACTGCCAGTGTGTTTGTGCAAGTCTGTTTGCTTATACAAAGAACCCATTTAAGCTTCTCCACCCAAGAAATTCATGTTGATTTTGGATAATCCCTGAGTGATTTTATTCTGTAAAATAAATAAATAAATCTTCCAAACCGGTGACGCAGTCCAGCTCTCACATATTTTGGACTATTAGAAGTGTAGCATTTATGTTGGGGAAGCATGAACTGACACGCGGCATAAGCGATTTTATATTTGTCCAGAAGTAAAGTAGGATGTGTATTTCAGTGTAGGGTTATGTGACGTTGAGGTTTCATCTGACAAGAGTGTAGAGTCAAGTCAGTGGTGAGGAGAGTTCTGCGTGTGGGTCACCGGACCCCACGCCGCATGCTCATCCTCCAGTGTGGCTTCTCTAGGAGTAGTGCCAATGTGATTTAGTTTGGCAACAAACCAGTATTGCAGAAGAAAAGGAAGGGTTGTATTGAACAGCTGAAAGAATTCTTTGGATTAGCATTGGCTGTCAGGGCTCGCTTTCAGTCTAAGAGAGATTGTACATATATGTAATAGAGGTCAGTAGACGTGGGAATCTGAGCATCCTTGTTCTGCGTGGTGCTGAACAGGGCTGTGCTAAGGATGCTTTAGCCCAGTGCAGTAGAACAGATCTCTGTGATCATCATCAATCGTAACTAACCTGTCCAATTAAAAATTGCTTCTGCAAGCTCTGCTCTCCCCTGCTTCCTTAAGAAAACACTAGTGCACAGGCTTGAGTTGGAGTATGCTCAAGTCCTAAACTCAAGTCTGCGTAAATGCGGGGAGGAACAAATGGTTATTTTCACTCTACTCTAAATCCCCACCCGTATCCTTCCTTGGGGTTCTTGGTTTGGCAGCAAAACAGGTTCTGAATAGGCACATCTCTTCTGAAATCAGTAATAGCTATGAATATGTTGCCCTGAATCTCTGTGCTGCTTTTTCTTAGATAACTAAATACTAAATTAGATACCTAATGTCTTAAGAGCTAAAATGATTAACTGTAGTTATCTAACATAGTTATCTACCTTAACATGGAGGATGTTGAGACTGGCCTAGACTGTCTTTGCTGTATTATTTGTTAATTGCATTACAGTAGTTATCAGCATCTCTTGTAGCAGATACTGACTTGGCGTAGTGAAAAGCAGCCATTAACCTCATGAGATTCAACAATACAAATACATTTTTTTTCCTGTTTCCTGCTTGATTTCTGGGGTCTTGTGAGCCATGAGAGGTTCTATAGAAGATGTGTACACCTACTTTACTTCCTTTTCCCTTGTTCTAACCTGGAAATAAGCTGAAATTATTATAAAATCACTCACTTTCAAGAAATAAAGCTATGAATGTACATCGGGTCTGGCTGAGTGCTGTGCTTGTTATCAGTAGCTAGGAAGGTGTGGGTAACACGGGTGTGTGGCTACTGCCCAGCAGCGCTTGCACAGCACCAAGGCTGTCTCTCCAGCCTTCCCCCACCCAATAGGCTGGTAGTGGGCAAGGTCTTGGGAGGGGACACAGCCAGAACAGCTGACAAAGTGACCAAAGGGATATTCCAAACCATGTGACATCTGCTCAGATATAAAAGCTAAGAGAACGGAGGAGGAAAGGGGGGCATTCGTTAATTATGACACTTGTCTTCTGGAGCACCCTCTACACATCCTGAAGCCCTGCTTCCCAGGAAGTGGCTGAGCATCACCTGTGATGGGAAGGGAATAACATCTTTTGTCTTCCTTTGCTTTCGCATGCATGACTTTTTGCTGTTGCCTTTATCTTGACCCACAAGTTTTTTTTCCATCTTATTTTCTCCCACTCTGTGCTGCTGAGGAGGGGAGTGATAGAGCAGTTTGGTGGGCACTTGGCATCCAGTCAAGGTCAACCCACCACAGAATGGAATGTCAAACATTAAAAGACGTGCTGATAAATCACTGGAGATGGCAGAGCCTGACTGAAACATTATGGAAATGATAGCAAATGTTTACTAGGGAAAACTGGCCTGCTCAACCCAACACACGGTAATATGCATAGCTCAATGTAACATGCTCTTTCACTTGTTCCTGTAATCCATGGGCTGTTGTATTTCTAGTATTCTGTGTTTTCTGTGTGTTATATATACTCTTAATTAGACTTACAATGTAGACAGCCCACTCCTGCATAAGGTTGGGCTGTTGTGTAATTAAATAAAAAGTAGGAAAGACAGCTTTTGCTAAAAATAGCAACTAAGTTTTAAAACAATGTTTTGGCCTCAGGCTTTTATTTAGGGTTTCAAAAAACAGAATGAGCTCTTTGTTTTCTATTACTTTTAGAAAGCTTTAGAAACCTTACTTTTATTAAGAAAAATGTTACTTCTCATCTAGTTTTACATTCCTTGAGTGTTTTTTAGTAAACCCCTTTTTCATATAGAGTAAACAACTGTAAAATAGGCTGGAATATGATCATTAGTACTTTTAGTAGATTAGTTTAACTAAAGATCTTTGTTGTGACCTTTGTGGTAGTAGTTTAAGCTCAGAAAAAAGCCATCAGAACTCATTCTTGAGCAATTATTTCAATTTGAAAGGTTGTGCTTCATACAGATGATCAAAAAGGCAGTACAGTGACAGCCCACTTAGGCTACCAATACTGTCACTCTCAAACCCCTGATAACTTCACTACAGCAGCGATGATTTTTAATATTTGAGATTACTGACCAACTGCCGTCAAATTTACTATATACAGATTATCATTTGATGAACTGTGTTCACAATCATAGGCAGTTAACTACGTAGTCAGTGCTTTCTCTAAGCGGGCAAAAACCCCACTACATATGAAATGGATCTATGATGCTCTCTAAATTTCTCTTAGAGGAGTTTTTCAGTGTGTTTCAGTTTTTTAATATATGTGTCTTTATAGTATCCCTGCCTGCCGGATGCTTTCTTCCACATCTATTTTTCACATAGGGAGCTGATGCAGGGGTCATCAAAAGAAACCAAAGCAGGAAGTTAAACACCTTATACTTGGTGGGGTGCTTAGGGCTGCGTGTGCACTACCTTAGTTAGCTGTTCCTGAATTGTTAGGGGTGGGTGGCTTTTGCCAGGAACTTATGTGCTGTCTGTAGGACCATGGCTCAATAATGCTTCTGAACCTTGCCGCCAAGAGATTTAGCTTATTTCAGACTAAAGCTGTGTTGCAAGTCAACATGTAAGGAGCATAAAAGATCAGAAATTTAAGCTGGAGTACGTAATCAAGCCCTGAGGTGATAGCATGGATTTAGGAAATTAAGTCATATTATTACCAGTGCATCTCTTTTAGACAAGCTATAAGCATATGTTCCTTCACGCTTTCTGCCTCTTTTCTTTCATTCCTTGATTTTCAATATTTCTTCTTACAGTCTTTTCCATAGAGTACTCCAGCTCGACCTGGCTTAATGTAGCTTTTAGTGAATCCTTAACATAGCTTTTAGTTTAGTGGGTAGAACACCTTTCTAGCAGATGAAAAAGCTGTGAACCCCCGTAGATTGGGGAACTTAGAGCCATGTCACCTACCTCACGAGCAAGAGATAGGATGCCCAAATTGCTGTAAATTCTTACAGGCATCAACACTGTCCATGTATTATTGTTGACTGGCCAGGAAGCAAGTAGCAAAGTCCTCACTGTAAGTGATTACAAAGCTCCTTTAGGAGGTCCCTAGCAAAACAGCAATTAAATTGCACAATAACCTAGAACCATGAAGCTCTAACTTGATCTTCCTCTGTGGCTGGATTGAGAATGGTAAGAATATGCAGAATATATAAAGTGCTAGTGTTCCATGTTGACACAGGCATTTCATATTTTTCCTCATTCCATGGGACTTTTTTGTGCATCTTTATTTTAATACAGATTTTGAGTATGTGATGGCTCTCAGTGCATGATTACATATGTGATAGTTTGTCTTGAGTGCAGGGACTCTTATTCTGGGGCAGTACTGCTTTTATGTAGGTTCTTATCTCTCAATGTAAAGTTGGATTGATTTAAGCAGATCCAGTGATCAATGAAGGCTAGATGATGTGGCATAAAGCTTCATGTGTTTCTGTATCCTTCCCTGGTTCCCCAGCTACTCATAAGGCTTCACATCCTGTACATGTAATTCATCAGTCTATATTTACCAGTGGTGGCAACTCTAAAATTATTTTTTTAAGTTTGGTGGGTTGGTGTTTTTTTTTAATTAATAAGCTTGATTATTCCAGAGTTTTCCAAAGAAGGGAGGGAGATACTTGAAATCTGTATCATTAAAACAAAGGACTTCTTTTCTTTTATGTTTCAGACACAGATATTAAGGAACTAGAGGATGTTTTTGGACTTAACGGACAAGTAGAGCATAAGCTGAACTTCCTCAAAAAGAATGTATCAAAAGATATAAAGCTGGTACTGATTGCTCATTCTATTGGTTGCTACATTACACTGGAGATGATGAAGCGAGCATCAGAACTTCAGGTACATTAACCTTATAGAATGGAAGTTGTATTTTTAGCAAAGCAGTGCACGTGCTTAGTCTATGAGTAATGCCATGTCTTTCCTTTCAATTAAAATGAAATATACCCATTAATGACTAATCCTAATAACATATAATAGTTCGATAAAAAATTCTGACTGAATTTGAACCTTTAAGTGTCCTTGTAAATAATTAGTAATGGTAACAAATATATTTAGGACTTTGTTGTCTTCTCATCTTTAAATTTATAAACACATCAGTGGATAATTGTCAATTACATTATGTTACTGCACCAAAAATTGACTGGCTATGGTCTTAATGTCTTCTTATCTCAAGGCAAGCAGATTGCTGGTTACACATGGGGGAATGTATGGAAAAAAATATGTGTCATGATTGGTACTACAATGAAGGACGTTGTTTTTAAAATATACGTATCTATGTATCATTGCTTATGCAAGTTAGTCGTTGTGTAAGTCAGCAGGAGTGAGAGGTGTTACTGCATGTTCATGTGTATCTGAACATTTTTCATTGTCACTTTGAAGCAATAAGGCAGCTGAGGCAGGACCATGTCCTTGCAGCTCTGGAAATGGGTGTTAGTGCTCAGTAGTAACTCACTGTACTAGTGGATGATGAATGAAGAATACTGAATTTTTATTCTTAAACATGCACTCTTGCTGAACCATTGCCTCTTCCTTTACGTTATAGAATCTTCAGTGGATGGAAATGCAGTGTTAGCGTAAAGTCTGTGTTTAATATATGTGTGAGTAGGTTCTTCCACTTCATAACCATTTCCACTCCACGTCCAACTTTTTTTTTCTTCCTTTAAAGGAAACAGCAACTAAAAATGTGAAACATGAGGTTAACTTGGTATATTTCCACAGACATATTTAACTTTGTGATTATAAACAAGTGCATTTTTTTGGAGAGAACTTTTATTACTGTTTTATCTTTTCAAGAGGGAGTGTTCTAGAAAATATCATATGTGGTAATTTGTCCAAAGATATCAGCCTTTCTTTGGGCAACATCTGTACAGCCTTTATTATACGTATGATTTTATCTGTTTTCAATTAAACTATAAATTGTTGAGTAATTTTTTTACACCTGGCTCACTGGAAGCTGTCAGCTAGCTGTTCATCAATGTTTTGAAACATAATTATCTTTGGGATGCTCTTAGACTGCATGGTGCACTATGTTCATGAAGTTAATATATGACAAACTACATTTAAGATGCATTTAACAATAGAAAATATTTGTGTAAGCCAGCGTGTTGTTCAACCTTTGTCCCTTTGCCAAAAATAAGTTAACTGTTAGGTTTTATAACATATGAAGTATGATAATAAGAAACTTGTGTTTCCATCTCTCCCTTTATTTTTACTGGAATATTTGATTCCCACAAGATTTTGAGCACATATGTGTATTTTAGTAGCTAGATAATTTGATTTTATTTTTGTGTAGTTCTTATGCGATATTCTTTTATTACATGAGCTTTGGTTTTGGTCTTAAATTCTCTGCTTTAAGAGCCTTTGATTGCTCACAGTTTATTATTCTGAGCTAGAGGTTAATGTGTTGTATTTAGTGTTCCAATAATTCAGTAAACGTTTGTATTTGGAGAATATGTGTAACAGATTTGATTTTTGTTACACGATTTAAAACCCTTTCATAATCTAACCAAATAGAGAGTAGATTGTCCCTCTCTTTTACATTGATGAGAAGGAACCTGGTGATCTTGAGATAGCATGCATGAAAAGAAGAAAGTACTATCTCCTTATCTGTCCTTCTTGGTTGCTCTTCAGCTGTTGGGTTTGTATGCTCCTAATTTCTTGGGGCCTTGTGTTCTGCAGGTTAATGGGGTACTGTGGGTTTTTTTTTTTCTTATATTTCTGTGAAATAATGCTTTCTTATTTCATAAAAAGAGAAATGGAACAGGAATTGCCAGTTCACTCCAGGATAAATTCAGTTTTGGACCCCATCCCTATTTTCCTATTGGCTCTCAGGGAGGCTTCTGTTAACAAGTTCTTCAGGAGACCCCTTGACACAAACTTAGTCATAGGTTGATGCCTTTAACTAAGTCTGAATAGTAAAGAAGGGCCACACAGGTTACATCCATACTTGTAACTAAATGGGGCTACTCCATGGGTGTGAGCACTGGGCCAGCTAGGCAGTGATGTTTTTGAACTAGTCTTTAAGAGACTTTCTGGCCCAAAGCAGCCAGCCACTCCCAGGCACCCTGGCATGCCTCTGGGCTCGGCAGAGGCCCAGGACCATTCCCAGTAGTTAGTCTGGATGCAGACCTCCTGTTTGAAGGCAGGATTCAGGGGAAATGCAGCCATGTGGACACAGACCATCCTATGCCACCCTGTTCAGTGGCGGGACCAGGGAATAGTTCCTGGGTGGTCTGTTTGCTCATACACACGTAACCGTGAACACCTCTCAGTTGTCATGCTGGGCGTCAAATCTCGTTGAGGTTCACCTCTTCATGGGGAGTGGAGCATCCAGAGTTTGTCAGACTACTAAAAAAATTTTGACACCGGGAAGGAAAAATGTTAATCAGCCTTACTCTGTGGAGATGGAAAAAGCAATAATGTACAGCTTACTTCATACTTGATCTTAATCTTATAATCTTCTTCGCTCTTCATTCAGCCAGCAGAACTGAAAAAATGAAGCTGAGTGACAAAATTATTTTCTCAGTTGGTTGGAGCCTGAGCCTAACTCATAAATATGCTACATCCTCCAGGCATATTCTTCTAAAATACAAATCTTTACTTGGAGGATTTCCTTGTGCTTTGCTGGCAACACTACTGAGTGTTTCCTAAAACAATCTGTTTGATCATTAATTTAATCACAAGATTGACACATTTCCTTGCTAATGAAATTCAATCTGTTACAGAATTAGTCTTTCATTTGCAATGATGCTTTTGAAAAGCCAGCACCTTTGTGGTAATAAATTAACACTTATTAATGAGTGAAACTCTTGTCCTGTAAGTGGGTTCATTACCTGGTGTGCAACACCAGTTTACCGACCGAGTAGAGGTATTCCTTACTTCTTTATTCTAGTTTGTGCAGAGTAGAGAGCTAAGTGGTAATCCACAGATGCCTAGCTCCCTGACCGTCAAAAATTTACACTATTTATATGGTTTAGCATACAAAGGCATCAGCCTTCATTGGTTACAAGTTACCCAGCTCCTTCAGTACTTAGTACTCCATTTCCCGTTTGTCAAATTTTTTCTCGCTTCTCATGTTAATTAATTTACATGCTCAGTTGCAACTTCTTTTGGGTCTGGGGGATTTCTTGAGTCAATGGTCAGTAAGTCGGTAGCTGAGATCTCCCCCTGCCGGAATTACCTTTCCCCTGGTTTTGCTGAGCTCTTTGCTTGTGATGAGTTTCCCAGCAGCTCATCTGTCTTGTGGAGGTGCTTCCTTTGTGAAGTTCCTTTTATAAAGAAAAGGATTTGCCGGTCCTTAACTAAGCTCTTAGCAGGACATACAAAGTGCTTGTAACCTGAGTTAACTGTTAACAACTCATTCTCTTTAACTGGGTTAAAGTCAAACTGCTAAAAAGACATTCAATTTTATTAATCATTTGATATCACTATCATACAATGTAAGCATTGCTCTTCCTGTAAAACATATTGAGGAGGAAGACTTTAAAACCTCTGAGTATGTATCAGTTTAAGCAAACAAAATTTCTGTAATACGTACTTCAAACCCATGCATTGCTGCTATCTTGGTGGTGCAAAAGAATACTGCATAAATCTAGAACTGGGTTGATTTCATAAATAGTAGCTGACAAAATGTAAGTTTGAATAGTTGTGTATAAAACAAGTTCATGCCTTGGAAACCCTGTCACATCATTTTGTGCACACGTTCGTGTGCATCTGCCTTACCTTTCCTTCACTGCGTTCTCTTCCAAACAGAATCCTGTTGGTCTGTACTTTCTTTTGAGAATTCTGATGAGCATAACATTGTCTGCATTTAATGTTTCCACAAATTTCTACAGTAGCATAACCATATTTTCATGTTTTTCTTTTGTCTGTATATGCATTGCATTCAGGTCATTCACTTGAGGAGCTACAACTTGTTCAGGATCTGCTAATGTAAACCTTTGAAGGTTTCTGTAATGGGTCTTATTATTGATAAATCAGCACTGGATTTATCTGATAAATCAGGAGGCTGTCCACTAACTGAACTTCTTGAGTTAAGCAAACATTTCTTCATTGCTGCATATTCTAAATTTTTTTTTATGATGTGTAAAGTGTTGGTGCTGTTAATTCCCTTTCATAAATAAATTAAACATGGCTAACAGGAAGTACCTGGCATTTTTTGTTAACCTTTTGAATTACTGAAATGGGCTATATATCCCTGCTGTTGTACTGTCTGTTTGGCTGGTTTCTAATCCATAGAAAAAACATTTCTTTCACCCATTATTAGTACTATTAGTGGCCACAGGTATTGAGACTGATCTCAATGGGAAGCATTTTGTTAGAGCTTTTTGAATGTAGTTACTTTAGAAAATGCTTCTATACCTGCATGGTAGCTTTATTTCTTCTTTTTAATTTTTTTAAAAAATATTTCATTTTAAAAAGCGAAGGAGCTTTCATCTACAGAACATTGTTGTTGTTACTTCTGATGTTAGAAAAAGCCAGAAATACATTTTATCATTCTTTTTTAAATTTAGCTGATAATAGATTTTTATTCTGTCATTCCAAAGGTTCTGTGGCTAGTAGTAGGGTCTTTTATTGCCCTTGGTGTTCCCCTAAATCACACGTTTAGTGTGACATAAGTAGTCCTCATTTTGGGATTTCATACTCAAACCAAAAGGCCAAGGAGGCCTTTGAGGGAGCAAAAAAAGACTGTACCACAGTTTTGCACAAATGAGTCTTAAATTCAGCTGCCTTCAATGAGACATCTGTGTTAATTTAATTCTGGATGTTTTAAGTTGGTCCTGAATTGGACTATTTCTATTATATATATATATATATATATTCGGCAGTTCTCTCTATCCGTTCTTGATAGATAGCAAGTCTTTCAGAGCATATACAAGGAAGCACAGGTGGTCTGAGCCAGCAATTAATTTAAAATTTGCTTTAGTTGACAGTATACACGTGGCAGAGTCTGCACAATCCACCTGTTAACAGATGACAAAGTTCTGATGAGTCTGTTTTCTCAGTGACACCTCAGGCAATATCAAAAAATCCAGTGGAATAGCCAGTAAAGCAAGCAATACGAACTCGGTGCATTTGCAAGCATTATGCAGCTTTCGTATTTGGAAAAAGCAAGAAGTAAGGCAGATGGCAGATGATTTGTTAAACCTGACCAAATCAGGTAAATAAGTTACTGTATCTTTAAAGCATCTAAAAAGTTTCTACAAAGATTTGTGGAGATATATTTTTTTAAAAAAAGGAAAAAATGAAAACAACCTTCATATGAAAACCTAAGACAAATATAAAACCGTTGCGCTCTGGCGTGGGAGGCTGCAAAGCAAAGAGCAATAGTGGGTGAGTTAATGGCAAACAAAGATTTGTTAGAGAGATACTGATTTTCGACTGAGACCCTCATAAAAGGCCACCAGCCTGAATTTAAAAACTGAACAAAACTTATGAATGCTGTCTGTGAAAGGCTGATAATTGTGGAATGGCGTTGAGAGTGTCAGCTCACCCATGAGACCACTGGCAACCATTATTTTCACTGGCTTGATGACAGACTCTAATCCTAACAGTCCCAGTCATGTTCTTTTCTACCTCTCCCCGCCAAAAAAAAGCTTTAAAAAATGTAAACTGTAAGAAAATGCAGCAGTCGACAGGCAGGTGTGTTTTTTTGTATAAGGCCTACTGGACACCACCTTTGCGAATTGGAACAGGCACTGTCCAGGTGCCATGTACTGTGTAGGTCTGCCTGAAATTACTTTTCTCTTCACAGCCAAACAGTCCACCTTGTAATATAGAGGACAAAACAATGTAAAACATCTCAAGGATACAAAAAAAAATTTAGAAAATTTAAAATGTAATGAGAAATAAACTGTTGAATATGATACATCTTCAGATGTAAAATGCCTAAGGGCAAATTAAATCAGGAGTAAAATTTTTTGTGTTCATCTTTCTCCACATTTAAGAATTCAATTTTTACCAGGGAAGATTGCCTTCAAGCCAGCATGGTGTAAACTATGAATTATCGACAAATAATTAAACCTATCAGGAACTGAAATTTGATCAGTAACATGAGACTGGTCTTCAGTCATGCTGTGAAGATACCCGACCATTATTTATTTGTGTGTGTCTGATTTTCTGTTTTCTGCTTTCTTGTTTTAACCAGGTAAATTAGCTTTTAATCATACATTGTATAGTCTGTTACACGTGGTGCCATCTTTTGACTCTTATGTTGACCAAATATGTTGTGATCAACGGTGTATAACTGCCTGCTAGTTAACAATCCAGTTCCCTCTAAAATGAGATAACAGGATTTATGCTTTAAAATTGTTCCACCCCTAAAAAAAAGGAGGGAGATAGATTAAAAAGTAAAAGAGTTTTCTAGGGGGCTCTACTTTATATGTCTGTCCTCTGCAATCCAGACTTGTTCTTGCTTTTAACTGCAGAAGTAGCCAGCAAGAAACAATGAAAGGTGAGGCTCAAGCTACCAATATAAGAGAATAAAATTCTGGACATTTTGGCAACACAAAACTTCAGGATTAGGAACATGTAAAGTTTTCCAGGTTTCACGGTGGGAAGGATTACCTGTGAACTACACCCTTTTCAAGTTCTGTGTCATCACTGTTGCGATCTTAAACTTCTAACCCAAAACCTAGAGTTTACCAAGGAAGCATGAATGGAAGGTTTGGATGAGGCTTATGGTTCTTGTCAGCCTACTTGGCCAAAGCTCATGCCTTATTAGCTGGTCCAAAGAAAGCTTTTTGAAGTGAACCTTGACTTGAATTGCTTTGTTTTATTCTGCTCACTAGTATTTTAAGCCATGTTTGTGTTCTCTTGTGTTGTTAATACACTGTGGCTCAGCTCATGTTAGCCACATGGAAACTGTAGTTCATCATATTGTCAACACCTGAAAGGGGGTAGCTATTTGTGGATTTGCCTGGCCGAGTTCAGTATCTGACCAAGAAGTGTGAATATAGAAACTCAGTTTAGAGAACAGGTGAAAGATTGCAATATGACAGTCTTTAAGAATAGAAAATATGGGATATACATTAAATTAAACAACACTCATTTTTAAATCCACTCTTTTAATATCTACCAAATACAGACCAAATGCTATATACTGTCAGTTTGTCTTATTTGATTCCTAAATGTCTCTCCTACATCTCTACAGAAGTAGAGATACTGGAAATAAAGGGTAGGGTAAGTATTAAAGCTCTGGTTTGCCTTCTAGAAAATACTTTCTAAATATATATATATAAAATTCATTCTTAATACTGCCTTATGTGTATTTTGAAAACAAATAATGCATTTTGAACAGTGCTGCAATGTGTATACATAGCATACCTGCTGTGGCTTTTGAAGTGAGTGAAGCAGGTAGGTATCACCTGCTCTGTCCTGAAACTTTACGGGAAATGCTAGGTTACATATAGGTCAGTACTCTTCTGAGTTAAGAAAACTTAAAATTCCAGAAGTATTGAAGATCGGATGGGACTGGTAAATAGTAGAGTGATAACTAACAGCACAAGTTACAGATTTAATTAAAATTGATGTCTGGTGCAATTAAAAGACAGGCCTGACAAAACAAGGAACAGTGCCTCTGTCAGAACGTAATTACTGAGCATATGAATGCAGGTTTCTGTTTTTAACATTGATTGCATTTTTAAGAGTGCGGATTCGGAGTCAATAATAACATTGCCCTAATATTAGCTTATTTAGATCATAAGCCTGTGATACAAAGGCCTGAGGAAGAACTAATTCCTAGGATTTTCATTGGAAAATCATGTGTTCTTCATAATGTTCACTGAAACTGAAACTTCTATCACCTTGTTTAACCTGTTTGGTTTACTGCTTAGTTGAATATAGAAGCAGTATGAAAAGCAGGATTTTGATCTGCGATGAGTCAAAGTAGGATAACATAAGAACAATAATCTTGATTTCAAGAGACTTAAATTTTTTCAATAACTGTTTATTTCACTGCTAATTAAACATCTGTTTTCTTTTCAGTTGTATGTAGTCAGAATTCAAATAAACCTATAAAAATTATTTTTTCTAGGAAGTTAGAAGATGTTAAAGTAGCCAAATGTACAAACAGAAAAGGAAGAAAAATATACTGAAAAGCAAAATCTGTGATCATTCATCAAGAATCCAAAGTAAAACATGAGAATGAAGAGGAAATGAAAGACTAAAAATAAAAAAATGTCTAGAATGGTAAATGGCATAATAACAGGGTTTTTTAAGTAGTGTGGATTTTTTACAGATTCCTTCATAAAATCTTGTGATTTTGAATCTCAAAAAATTTAGATTTCTATTGTAATAACTACGTGAAATAATTCTATAAAAGTGAGTGAATCATAAACATATGATAAGAAGTAAATTTCAAAACCGGTTAGGATTTATAGCATACGTTACAAAAGAGCTCAACACCCTTTTGAAAGCCAGATTTCCCAAGGAACTTTTTATGCTGGGTGATGTGATCTTTTGGTTCTGTATGCATATGTATATGCATAGCACTTGAAAATCAGAGACTCATCTCTTCGGAGAGTTGGACCAAACAATCAAAATTCAGTATCAAGATACATTGCACATAGCTTGAATTTATTTTGTTTTCCTACTGCAATTAATATGCTTTTATAGAAGATAATAGAGCCAGAAATCAGCATTTTTCATGCTAATTTAAAATTGAGTAGAGAAAAGGGGAAAGCAGTCAATTAGGGCATTGAAGAATTGTTCACAAAAGGAGCATGTGAAGGGGACATCGTGGAGTTTTTGAACACAGACTTTGAAAACGTGTAGTTAAACTCTGAGCATGGCTATAACTCTAGTAACTGAGATCTAGTCAATAGAAGCTCTATATTAAAATGTAATTTCACTGGCAATCCTGAGCCCTCACCAAAGAAGCGGAACTACTTCTTCAGCTCTTTCCTCTCATTGTATGTGATAAAGTTACTCAAGCAGCAAGGAAGGACTTGGATTGGAACTTGTAGTTAGAAGATGTTACTTAGAATGGACAGTGTTGTAATTAAAAGTATTTTTTATTCTGTCATATTGTTAATTTGTTCATTCCCCATGGGTTGCAGTGAGTTCTAGGCATGCTTACTTTAGAGGCTAGAATGGAAAAATTTATTCCTCTGCATTAGCTTCTATACTGAGAACGGCATGTTCTGTTTGGAGAGTTCACTGCGGGAGTGAAAGGAATCAGAAAAAGACACAAACTATACAAAAAAGTTATAAAATCTCTGAGCTTAGATTGCACATTCACTGCGTGTAGGACATTTCTAATACACTATTGAATTAAGTTCAGATAAATACTGGAGAATTTTTTTTCCCCCGTCTTTTTAGTATTTCTTTGATTAGTGATTATTTTAGGGGCATTTTTGCCAATGCCTCAATGGATCTTTTCAGATACCTGAGGATGTGTTGAGTGACTGTAAACCTATGCTTCGAGAACTATATCAAACCTTAGATTTCTTCTTAAGAATCACCCTCTGTGCTCTTATGACTGAGGTTATCTTCAAAATTAAATGTAATAGAAGTCCACTTCCTTTTCCATTTATTTCAATGTATAAACATTTGAAATGCTTGATTTCTGTTGTTTGGATACAAGTCTACTTAATTGTGACATTTTGGGGGGAAAAAATCATTAGAGTTTGCTCTTTCATGTGGAATTTGGTGTTAAGCATACATTTAAGTGGAAGTCCAGGAACCACAAATATATTTAATAAACTTGTTACTTTTGGAGTACTGTAAGAAAGTTCAATTAATGTTAATGAAAATAGGCTTCTAATAACTTTTTTACATTTCTAGTCACTGGAAAATTCCACTGCATTTCAAATTCCAAAAGAAAGCATTAATTCTGTATAAGGAGTCAGATTCACTGAGTCTTAATTCTTCAAATTCTTGTTCTTAGTTCCACTTACTACTCGATGACCAGTTTTATTTGTGTGATAAATCAGATGTGATAATTTTGCTCTTTCAGCAGATTCCTGCCTATATTCCATTTGTAATAATAATTAAGGCTAAGAGCAAAGGAATTTTGTAATTTTCCCTTATTTAAAATGCTTACAGTTCTGGGAAAGTCAATGCGAAGATGGAAAACCAGCCTGACTGAGAGGATTCCTCACCCCCTCCTCTATCTTTTTATCTTATTCTGATACCCTGACAAGACTTGGGGATAGAACTTCTATCATAAGCCTCGAATATTCCTTGTTTCTTTTCTTCCTTTGACAAAAATACAAGGTTTGACTTTGTGTTCTGTTTGTTCTCAGTGTGTACGTCCTGGCTCTCTTATCCTTCTGTTCACAGATACAACAAGTCAGAACTTGTTCTGCTCTTCTTCCTCCAGAGTGTGTCATTAAATTAAGCCACTTAGAATGGTTAAAATGGTAATGGACTTCCTTCCAACACCAAATTGCTCTCAATCTTTTCCTTACCTGTCTACTAACCCTTCTAGCCAAGCAGGGCTGTGGACTGTGTGCCTTTTGAGGGCTAACTTCAGTGAGTGGTGAAATACACCCTCTCCAAGTGTCTTAAGTAGAGCACTTGAAAACAGAAGTCAAAGGATCTTGAGGCAGTGATGGAAGATCATGACTTTCCTTTTTCATCAGCAAAATTAGATTATAAGTGTAAGGCTGGTTTCTGATTCACCTTGTTCAGCCACGTTTCCTTAAACTGAATGGATTGTCATTGAAATTTATTGGTAGGTATAGCTGTATATTGATGACTGTGAAAGCTGTTGGTTCAAGACAACAGAAAATCTAATTCTTAATACTTTCTTTTTGTTGAGCCGTCTCTCCACTTTAAGGGCATATTACTGGTTCATCGTAAGTAGTAAGTGTTCCAGATTATGTCTACACGGTTCATGTTTACCAGTCCATGTACCTTAAGGGTACCTGCAGATGCAGTGTAGTGATCTCATGAGAGTGCTACACTGAAAAAATAAAATAAAATCCCACCCTGTACTTCCAAAATGAAAATGGAAAGAATTTCTTCTGGAAAGTGGCAGCTGCGTTCTGACATTCATGTAATGGGAGCAACTGAAAGCTTTATGGTGTGTAACTGTGACACTGCATTCCAACATAAGCTACTCCCTGCCCTTCTTCCAACCAATAAACTATTCTTCCTCTCTTTTCACTCTCTCCCCTCCTAATCTTCTGTTTATATGCTTTAATCATAATAGCAACAAATCCATCCCTGCTGGTATTACCACACCGTTGCAAATTTTGGCCATCTCCTTTGGCACTTCCCTTGTAGATGGAATGATACTGCCCACTTCGATGGGGCTTAATTCTCTATGTAAAATACTGCTCTGTCAATGAATATTTTCTCTATTAAACTACTTTCAGTCCAACAATAAGATACAGATTTTTGGGAGAACAGTTTTCTCATTATTACCTTAACCCATAAAAAGACTTTTTCTTTTCGTGTTTTTTCAAATATTTTGGGCAAGGTTTCAGTTACCCAAATATTTGTAGTACAGAATAATTTGCATTTCATCCCTGTGAGACTTGTAAATGTAATAACAGCCTGTGTGTTTTAATATTTTTTATATTTTTAATAATTTGCAAATAGTTCTGTATGTAGAGCTGACCTGTTGAGAAATAGTTTGCAGTGTCTGTAGAGAACACTTTTGAGTTCTAGTCTTTTGTGTGTTTAGCAGAATTCTGGGCTTTGTCTGGAAAAATTGTTAAGAGTACTTCTTGCTGGAAAATATCTCAAGTAATGTGAAACAACAGATAATTTTTTCCTGTGCCATGACCCACTTGTAAGGTGAGGTATGGATGGTCCCTGTCCTGTTACTGTTAAAAAGGTTTCAGCCTTGGAAGTCAGGTATGGAAGATACTGACAACCTTCTGAAAGGTGTGATTGAAAGTGTATTGATTTCAAAGGGAATTGTCAAAGGTCTCAATTTATTTCTCAATCCATGAGGTTATTCTGTCACTACCATGATAATTTTACGGCAGTCATGGTCTTCATGTCTCCAAGAATAGATAAGAGAATCTTTGTCTCTAGAGCTGGGAATGTTGTGTCTTTGGTGAGATCCACATTGAGTGTAGACTGTCATATTTAATAACTGAAAACTAAATCCTTTAATCAGAATTTATTCACGGGGCAGAATTAAGGCCCATTACGTTGATGGAAATTTTGCCCGTCATTTCAACAGGAGCAAGACCACACCCAGCCATACAGTAGGTGGAATCACAGAGGACCAGAAGCATCCAGTAGGATATTGGACATACTGCAGTCTCGTCAGGGCTCTTCCCTTTTTAGTTACTTGGCTTGTGACCACTGTTGGCAAAAGTGATTTCTTACTCTTAGCAGATGAAGTTAGATACTACCAAGATTTCCATGCCTCTCACTTTCTTGCTACTGAAAGATGTATCCTGAGTTATTTTCATCACATTTTAGTTCTTCTGTAATTAAACTCTGCAGAGCAAGTTTTACTATACTCCTAATAATATTATGTAGAGTTAATGCTGCAGAAGCCTGATTGTGATTCACATTTTAAAAGGCCTCTTCATACAGCTGGTCCAAAGCGTTTGGATACGGGATTCTAACATATAAGGCTCAGAATCAAATTTATGCTAAGTCAGTGGAAAGTGGCCTTAAAGTAGACATAAATGTAATCACACCTCACCTTGGTGCAAATGACACTCAGGCCTACATACCTAAGGATGTAATCATTGTACCCAGCACTGTATTCATTGTCACACTGAAGACTACAGTTTGAAATACAAATACATTTTTTTAAAAAATGCTGGTCCTTGAATTTTTTTTCCATCCAAGTGGAACTGCCAGAAAGCACTGGAGGCTTGGGGCATTAAAGATGTACTTCAAATAAAATTGGATAATGTATGTTAAATAAAGAAGGTGCCAGGACATGGAAAAACTGTGTGATCGCTGTAGAGCATTTTAAACAGATGAGACTGTTGCCTGCTATTCATGTCATCAGGTAGAAGCTGAAAGAAAATAGTGAAAAAACAAACCCAAGTTTTCATTCATTTGAAAAATATGGTTTATATATATTTGAACACAGTGGGTCAAATTTCGATGTTGAAGGAGATGCAATTTATATGATAATATTGGATATATTGAATGTAGGAAACTAAATTAGTATGAGTAATAGATGGGCACACTGGGAGAAAGTGTAATTTTTAAAATGGTGTGGAACCAGCTGCATTAACTTTTATTTTCAAGGCATCCTAATAATTGCTTTTTTCTGCTAAATTCTTCTTTTCTTTTTATCACATAGAGTAGAAGCAAAGCTGTGCTACATACACAGCTGAGTTAAGGAAACTCTTTGCTACTGAAAAATTGGTCATAGTTCTGTTGGTTTACACAAGGGCGTCCTGACATTTTTTGTCAGCTGGGAGGTTGAGTTTTTCTGTTTTCCTGTCATTGAATAGCATCAGCTAGAAGTTAACATCTACTTAGATCTTAAAATATTCCTGGTTGTTTTTTTTCCAGTATAGACTGTAGAAGTACGGCACAGGTTAGCTGCCTATGAGGAGCTTCAGTATGTCATTAGTAAGGAATAGCATGGCTATTTGTAGCTAGTGCATGTACTGCAGCTAAAAGAATGCCTTTGACTAACTTGTCCCAGAACCAGTGATGTACCTCAGACAAAGAATATACCAGAGGCAGAGTGTGAAAGCAGGACATGCTTCTTAAGATTTTTTTTCATAATGCGTCTCTGATTAAAGCATGAAAATTAATGAAAAGATGTGGCATTGTCATTGAGCCAGTAGAGTGGGGAAAGATAAAAATGCAATTTGTTGTGATGCATTGTATTACGTTTGACTACTTCAAAATGCAGGTGCAAGAAGACCCGTGGTTGGGAAATCATGAACCAGCATACACAAAAAGGAAGTTTCCCCTTAAATTTCATTAACACTTGCTTGGCTCACATATATTTATGTACCATTTACATAAGTGACTTTGTCTAATATCACTGAGGATGGCATTGTCCATACAACTGTTTAATCTTCCCTTTAAAAAAGGAATATCTTAGGATGACCTTATATTTTGCAACAGTTAATGCCACAGTAGAATACTGTTAAGTTGTGAAGATTATGCACAACTTCATCTGATGAATATCAGTGTGTCCTGTATCTTTCATTGCCCTGTATCCTGAAGGAAATCAATGTTGTTGAAATATTTGGAAACAATGCATTTCTGAGGTTTTCAGGAAGACTTGTACATAGGTTGTTTCTGAGAGAAATCTTCTGTGGAATGTATAAGGAAGTATATGTGTATGCATACTGTTTCCTGAAGTACTAATATAGCTGATAGTTTATGTGTATGTCCAAATAGAAATAGCTAAAAACATTGGATATGTGGTTGTTTGATTTTGTTACCCTGAATCCACTCTGTTGTAGCCTCCAAAATTCTCTCTTCTGTAATTCAAAATGATAGAGACATATGTAAGTTGACCAGCTTCCTTAAGGTCAGTAATAGTCATGAAGTTTTGTAGACGTGAGAAGGGGTCTGCGTGGGTTCTCCCTGCAGTCACAGAGAAATGAGTGGTCTCTCTCTCACACACTTTCATAATTCTCATTTTGCCTGTTTTGTTCAAATCCAGAATAGGAATTGAATTGAGTATCCCAATCAATTGAATTGTGCTATAAGTAATTTGAATTATAAAAACATGAAGCTAAGTATGAAAAAAGAATACATCAGATGCCAAGAGGCAGAGACATCCCTGACATCAGACAAAGATAAACAGAAACCAGCACTAGAACAGGCAGCATCTTGTCACACAGCCAACCTGAGCTTAGGGTGTGATGCAACACAATATTAAAGCAATAGTGTTTTGTTAAAAGTATGAATCTCTAGTTACTTTGCAGATCTGTAGAGGAGGCATTGATCAGAGCTTGGCTACCACTTCTTCCATGCCTCAGCTCTTGCTGACTGTGTTCTAGTTTGATCTTTGAGTGACAATCTGGCCAAGGAACGAGAGTGAGAAGACACCCATGTCAGCAGAGCACTTTAAAGAGGCAGCCTTGTCTATTCGACACATGTTGTAAGAATTAAAAGTCTGGGTGTGCAGGAGGGGGACTTGAAAATGTTATCTTCATATTTTTGTACTTACTATTTCTTACACATCTCATGAGTCATATTTGTAGATAATGTTTAAGAAAAGTCTTTCTTAAGAGCCTCCATCAGTACTTTTGTGAAGCTGAATGACACATGGAGAGAACTCACACACATTTTAGTTCAGCATAATATAATTTATAGGACAGAAAATTCTAAGCACTATCATACAAGGTAATTTCTAGCCAGCTGTGTTGAAGAAAGATGAGTTCAGACTGTAGAGGGAAAGCCTAGGAAGATAATTTATCTTGGCTCATTTAACCTCATCAAACAGAGAATGTGTATTATGAGTGTCTTCTATAAGCATTACAAAGAGTAAATACAGAGAAAAACTAGAATTGTTATGCAGTTACCTATTATGTTATATTCTAATGCAATACTTATGTAGGATCATATGGATATAAATACATTCCAAAATTTAAAAAACAGTTTCTGGACAAAAAAATATTAAATCTGAAGTAATCATCCAAATAAGTAATAGCAAGAAGACTATATTGTTTTTAGTGAATGTGAATAGTTAATGGAGGGGACTGTAAAAAATAGAAGAGAGTATGTTTGTTACCATTGCTGTAGTTTTTGCACCATGTTTAATTATGTAAGCTCATATATTTCAGTTATATATTGTAAATGTCATTCATATATATGTATATGTATGTATGCATTCTAATTACTAGTATGAAGCCTGTCTTACATTTCAGTACCTGAACTCCTGTTTATGGACTTTCCCATGTGCAGAATGCAGTACTTCCAAGAAATACTTTTTGCCCTTACTGGAGGTATAGCTTCTGATGCCTCAGTTTCCTTCCTTGGAAGCAGTGAAGATTGACCACAGATAGACAGTATATAGTGTTCTGCATAACATTGAAAACTTGCAGATGGCAGCTGGTGTATCTTGTTCATCAAAAATTTCAGATCACAAAGCAGTCCTCCATTGGCACTGATCTCTGTGTTTCATTTTGGTAGCATTTTCTGTTGGCTAAAAAAAACACCTTTCCTGGGATTTGTAAAAAAATTTAATAAGTTCCATATCAGAAAAGGGGGCCCATGCCAGTGGTAGTGCTGTGAGTCTGCCATCTTCTCATCCTGTGCTGGATCATTGGGTTTAGAGGTTTAGATCTTTTTACAAAGCATTATGAAATATGTCATTGGGTGCTGGAGGATTTCTTACGGCCTGATGGGAAGAAAATGCAGAATGCACCGGGTTTATGATCAGTCTTGTGGTAGAGTGTTAAAAGTTTATGTTATTAACGTAATTCTTTGAATTAGAGAGAAATATATTTTCTGTAGTGTTCTCAACTTCATGTTTCATTCTAACTTTTTGGAGGAGGGGTAAACACTTTGCAAATAACATTTGATTGGTTTTCTCCTGAAAGGGTATGTTTCTTTTCTAGGCATAACCACTCTGCAAAGGTTCTGCTAGCTTGATGTATAACTGAAACATGCTGTAATTTTTTATTTTTTTTTAATCGAGTAACCACTTAGACAAAAGGAGGGGTCGAAAGAAAACAAAAATCCCCACGTTTTAAGTCAGTGCATTTACTTTTGATTCTTCCTGAATTATTAGTTCAGCATATATAATATGGCGTAGTTCCAGGACAGTGTGGCTGCATGAGAGGAATGAGTGTATAATTAACATTGTCGGGCTTTATGTTAATATTTTTATAGCTTCCTGACACAATATTCTGGTTTTGGAAATTGAGGGTGGCTGTCACATCTGTGTAAGGTGGCATTACTCTCTGTTGCACTGTTCCTGTTGGTAACAGTTCTACAGTTGGAATCTGATAGCTTGGTGCAGCATAAAAGTTGATGTCAATAGAGACTTCTGATACCTCCTTTAACATTTGAATTTTTTCATTTCTTTCTGTTGCATCTACTTAAGTCACTTGTCCCACCCAAAATATTATTTTGCATCCTTTGCATTTATAACCCTTAAAAATGTGTGGAGTTATGGTTCGCTGCCCATTGCCTTTTTGCTCCCATTTGCCAAGCTGTTAGTATTATTTTATATATATTTATATAAAATTTCCATCAGAAATATTATTATCCAGGCCCTTAATTAATTTTTTGCTGTATTTGTGGCTGGCTTGTTTATTTGTCCATAAAAAGCATGCTAAGTCTTCTCTGTGGGACTTAATTTTTATAAAGCACTTTGAAATGTTCAGTGATGAGATTCTTTATTAACTGTGTTTGAGATGCTTGTTCTGTTGCCTATCTAATATGCCCAAACATTCATTTAGGGTGACAGGAGATCTATAAGGTAGAAGGGAAGAAAGTGCACACAGTACGCTCTTACCTCAAACCAGGAGTGAAATAATTTTTTGTCACTTGTGTTCATTCTTTAGTTCTTTTGCTGTGATGAAATCATGCAGGTTTGTTGATACTGAGCTGTAACAGGCAGCTTGCTGATAAACCAACCAAATGGCAGCTTGAACAGCTGAAGAAGAAACCATTCAAGATTTTAAAATATAACTCTATTATATATTATATTGTATTACACTATAATACACTACACTAATCTATATTTTATATAATTTATGACTGAGCAAAGTGAATGGGCAAGTCCAGAACGTCTCGCTCCAATGAAAGGAAAGCCCACGCCCCAAGCCAACGCTGTCTGGTTTGCCCTATGCACTTTCTTGGAAATCTGCTCGACACAGCTGTGATAAAATAAAGCAAGGACTACTTCCCTGACCCTTGTTGTTTTGCCTGTAGGTTTCTGCATACTGAGTAGAAGAAATTGTGATTAATGTGGCATTCCATGTCAAGCATAGACTGTAGATTACCATTAAGTGCATCGTTATGTTATCTTCGAAAAATTTACTAGCTTTCACTTGATAGATAATAGCTATTCCTCTGCCAACACAACAGAGGAATAACAAAGTAATATGTGGGGTGAACTAATATATATCAAAAGAAGTGTTACTTCTGACAGAGAAACGGCTTTTGCTTTTCGTCGGATTTTGAAGGAATTTTAAATAAAACTTCCTTGCTTTTCTTTCTATCCCTGTGATTTGAAGTCATGCACGTAGTGATGCTGTTGCTACGGAGCAGGGGTGTGTGGCTGCAGGGTCTGTGGGCGAGCTGCAGAACTGTGCTTGGATGCTTTACTGAGTATCAGTCGGTGTGATGGGTCAGTTATAAAACATAATAGATTGCTTCCTTGCTTCTGCCCGCTGGTTTGATCTCTGGAGTTCCTCATGGGCTCTGAGTTGCATAACTGGCGTGTGAGCTGAGCCTTCTGGTTTTTGTGTTGGTGGTTATTATGTTAACCATTTCTGCACACCTGGTGATTAAGAACAGATTATGCAGCAGAAGCAAATACTCACCAAAACCTTCCCCACTCAAAAGTCAGTGTGAGCCTCTAATGACTGCTGCTTCTGCCACTAAAGCAGGGTGTACCAGCTGTTTATTTCTGAGGAAGTTTCATTTTCTGATATTTTCTTCAGCGGATCAGAGTCATGTGTTACGAATTTCTTAAAGATCTGAATATGCTTGCAAGGTGTCATGGGCAGGGATGGTCTGTCCATTGGGAGCCAAGGTATGGGACTGAGAAAGCAAATTCACTGACTTGGAGTCTCTTCTAAAGCAAATCTTTAAAATGGCTCCTGCTCCTTTCTGTCAGTTAGCGTCTGCCTTTTCACATCCTGCCTGCTTTTCTCTCCCATTTTGTCACTCTGTATTACGAGCAAGCGGCATGGTGTAACAGCTGTCTCTGGGCCCTCAGCTGTGTGATCTCAGGAAGGTACACATCTGAGGTGCCTGAATCTGTAACCAGCATTTCATACACATACTCAGGACTACCTGATTTCAAATGTATTAAGCTCCTCCTGGCATTTGAGGAGTTAATTGCTCTGAAAATGGAATAATTTTTTTTAATATGCTTGTAAGTGTAAGTTGTATGGTTTTTAAGCATGGTTTTACATCCTCAGCACTGTAGTTTACCAGTCCCTGTAACAAATAGTATTACCACTCAAACTTCAAATCATAGCTGATGAACATATTTCAACTCTTTCAGTAGAAGACAATAATGAAAAATATTACTGTGGGGTTTTTTTAGCTTTATCTGATCCGCATATTTTTAGTCTTTTTATAAGGAAACAAACATTTCACAAAAATCCTTTGCCTGGTATGGTTGAGACTATTATATTGTACAGTGTTAAACAACAATTCACTGTAAATTTAATTCTTTGGCTTTTTATACTCTGTTCTCATTTTAATCAAAACAAAAAAAAAATCCAAATGTTTCTGCAAATCCAAAAACATGCTGAGATAGCCATTAGCTAGCGAAGACTTGAAGGTACTCAGTTGTCACCTTGTCATCTTCTTTTAGATAGGTTAATAGCTGAATACAAACCCCAGATGTACAGAAATATATGTGTTCTTTATTTAAGTAGTTTGGAGGAAGTCTTTGTTTTATTCTTTAGTATTTATATGAAGCAATCATCACATGAAATGAATCATACTCATTTAGGGATCCTGCCTAAACAAAGCTTCTTGGTCAATGCCATACTTTTGGGGAACAGACATGTAATATTCTTTGCTCTGAGGGCTCACTTTTCCTGTGAAATAAAGTATCTTCTATGTTGCAAAATTTTACCGTGCAGGTCATACATACCTGAAGTTGATGGACTGATTGCTCTAGATACCAAGGTGTATAAACGGTGACAAAAGTGAAACTTTGAAATTCCCCACGTCTTCCTACTGTGGTGTGTGAAGGAATAACAGGCACAGTATATTGGGCTTTGAGGGTGGTTTGTTCTCTGGACGCATGCTCGGGCCATGCCCCATTCATTTTTTCAGTGATACATATTCTGCTTGACTAGGGACTAGGAGCTGCCTTGGCACCACATTGAATTATGTGAAGGGCTTTCAGATAATGTTAGCTTTTTGTTACTTACGTAATATATGTACTTATGTTTACTTGTTGTTAACAAGTTCTAAAACTTCTGAGACACTGCGTCATATTATAGTTCCTTGAACCATTCAGATCTTGAGCCCTGTGTGATTTATAGAGTTAAAAATTAATGATGAAAATAGAAGCAGCTGCCTGGTGACTAACCCAAAGAGCATCTTTGTCTTGCATATTGAACTTTAATGCATGTGTCATCCTGAGTGTTGAAGTCTTGCAGTTTAATAGTATGTTAAATAAGTTGAATGACAGTTTTACAAATACTGTTTATTGTCACAAAAATCAACAGTGACAATTCCAGTATAATGTAAGGATACATGTACTATTTTTAGCGAGTTGACCAAAGCACAC
The DNA here is from genome assembly GCF_023634155.1 of Falco peregrinus. Taxonomy (NCBI): domain Eukaryota; kingdom Metazoa; phylum Chordata; class Aves; order Falconiformes; family Falconidae; genus Falco; species Falco peregrinus. The sequence goes on from NC_073727.1 coordinate 56,969,737, forward strand.
CAAGACTAGGTGATATGACCCACAGCTCTCAGTGACTCCTGGGCACAGGGTGTGTTTGCTTTCAGTAGAGTCACTGGCCAACTTTCAGTAGTCCCCTGATCCGCTCAAGTCTCTGTGACTAGTGTCTCTACTTGCCTGACTCTCTGCCTTCGCATGTGTTTAACTGATAAAAACACTGGACTTTGAATTTGGGGTAATTTGGTTAATCTGGATTTCTCTCTCTAGCTGTATGCAATATTGTTTGTATTTTGCCTGATTGGTATCACAAGGAACATCTATCATTAAGTATGAGAATGGTTTCCATAAATAAAGGGGTCATTAACCTTCACACATTACTTAATGGTACGTACTGTGACATTCATAGCTGTGATAATACCTGGTGCTTATGATAGGCAGTGTCCTCCATCTTCAGAAAGACTAGTTTTATAATAATTCTGAAAGTTGTAACTTGAATATAATTCTGTGCCATCTACTTTATTTCAGCTAGTGTAAGTTGGATATAGGTAAGATTCTGGCATTTGAAAGCTAAAAAAATAATTAACTGATATTGACCCTTTGAATCTCATTAATGTCCTTCATTTTACCTGTATATTTCTACTTCACTTACTGCAAGACACAAATATGACATACTTTTTAATGAACATATGTGTCATTATATTAAAATATGTTAAATCTGTTGTATCTGCAGTTGAAGCAAGCCTGCAGTCAAAATCCTGGCTCAGGAAGCTAGCAGTAAGCTAAGAAATAGCTGATAAGTATCTGACAAATACAGATGTTACATTTCTCTATTACTGTCTGCACAAGATTAAAAAAAGGAAGACATTAAATAAAATTGTCTTCCATCTTACCACCATTTCATAAATTTGTGTGCCATTAAAAAATACAGGAATGCACGGGACACTCTAACAGCATTCTTGGTTTGTCCTTTTTCCTCCAGGGTTTACCAACTTCCCCCAGTGGTTAGTACAGCACTCCAAGCAACTAATCCTGTATCTATAAACTGTAATGTCAAAGGATTAATGTGTGCCAGGGAACGCAGGTCAAATCTGCTTTAGATCACAACAGTTTGAGTTCAGCTCCTAGCTGAAGTATCACAAAACTACTATATAATTTAGTACAAGTCTTGCATTCGTATACTTCAGCTGCTGGTTGCCTTTAATAAAAAGAGGCCCAGGACTGGTTTCCCTGAGAATGTATTTTTCTTTGTCTAAAACCAAGGCAGTATCAGCTGGAAAGTTGAAGGATTTCTTAAAATAGTTCTGTATTTGATATAAATAGCACTTTCAAAGTCTGCTTTTAAGACACTGTGGAAAGTACAGCGTGGCAAGTTACTGATGATGGATGCATGATATGGAGGATTCCCTGTCTGCTCTCTGCCTGGATGAACATGGTGACTGGAGGGATGGGGGGGAATGGTGACAAGTTCCTGCCTGCTACAGCAGGTGCATCTCCTCTGTGCCTGCCCCACCAACCCAGGTGCCCGTGCATGGCAGAGATGAGGCTCGGCAAGTGGAACTGGATGAGGATGGTGGTTGTTCTAGCACAGAGGTGCTGCCAAGTTTAAACAGGCCTACACCCTGCGTCAAAACTGCTGACAGGTCATTGTCATAGGAGACTCCCTTCTGAAGAGAACAGAAAACCCAATGTGCAGACCAGACCCACTTCTGAGGGAAGTCCGCTGCCTCCCTGGGGCAGCCCGGGTTGAAGATGTGAAGAGAAAGCTGCCCACCCTGGAACAGCCCTCAGGTTATTGTCTGCTGTTGATTATTCAGGTAGGCAGCAATGAAGTTGCAACAAGAAGTCCAAGGGCAATCAAGAGAGACTTCAGGGCCTTGGGACAACTGGTTAAAGGATCAGGAGCACAAGTAGTGTTCTCCTCTGTCCTTCCAGTTGCAGGGAATGATGAGGGAAGAAACAAGGAGAGCCAGGAGATCAAGGGGGTCGAGTGCCCCCTCAGTGAGTCCCCTCAGTGAGTTTGCAGATGACACCAAGTTGTGGGGGAGTGTTGATCTGCTGGAGGGCAGGAGACTCTGCAGAGGGGTCTGGGCAGGCTGGATCCATGGGCTGAGGCCAGCGGTATGAAGTTCAACAGGGCTCAGTGCTGGGTCCTGCCCCTGGGTCACACCAGCCTCACGCAGCACTACAGGCTGGGGCAAAGCGGCTGGAAACTGGCTGGGGGGAAAGGGCCTGGGGGTGCTGGTCACAAATACTTTTTACAAAATAGTAGTCTAATGTGTGCAATGTGTAGAGTGATATGTGCAATAAGCAGACATATATAAATACATCTATTTTATTTATGCTGTCACCAACAAAGCACAGTGGTTTATACCTAATTATCTGCAAATGCAATATCTAGAACCTCTTTTACTTTACTTTGATACTTCTGTTACATTCTGTAGTCTTCTGTCTGTGAGGCATTTTCCTGTATGAATGCTTACAATATGCTTTTACTTGCAGAAAAAAAGTTGCAGATATCCTTTCAGAATATTTGTTTGATCTTACCATTGGAATATAATTGATAGTAGGTGTATTCATTCATTTTTGGTTAGTGTGAATGGGTTTTTCATTCTATTTTAATGCTACAGTGCATTCTGTTATCATAACTCGTTTTAAAATACGTGTGTTTCCCTATGACACAGTGATACTGTGCACCGCTGTGCACACCTTAGTGAAGGGGCTGGGTGCTTAGACTCTTTTTCTGACCAAGCTTACCTATGTTGAGCTGCAGACTGAAACCCCCACATGTTGTCAAAACAAAGTTCCCGTTCACAGAGGCTGACATGTTTTTAATTTGTTTGGTTGGTTTACTTAGAGAAAATAGGTTACCAGATGGAATGGGAAGCACTGTACTGCTGCTGACAGGAGAGCCGGGACAGCCCGAGGTGGCATGCTGCCCGATACCCCTGGCGGGTCTCCGTCCCCTGATGCCGTGCTTCCTCCTGCGGGCCACTCTCCTGCTCGGTACTCCCCCTCCTCACCCATAAAACATCAGGAACATGTACTCGTTTGCATCGTCTTTTAAATAATGTAACCTGGGCCCACCACAAAGCCCGACTAAGTGTCTGAGGTGCTGCATGCCTGGAAAGCCAACTGCATTTCAGGCAGAGACTCATTTAAAAACGCAGCCTCCTAGGCTGGGCTGTGGTGCGTAGGCCTTTGCTGACAGATGTTTTCTCCTGGCCTGGCAGGTTCTTCGCTCTGTGCTGCTGTTTCCAACCATAGAGCGTATGGCTCAGTCCCCTCAAGGAAAGCTCATGACCCCTTTGCTGTGCAAACTTCGTTATGTTCTGTACATGCCCGTCTACCTGCTGTCCTTCCTACCAGAGGGAGTCAAAGCCTCCCTGGTGCGGTTTGCTCTGCGAGGAATGAAGACCTGCGATGAATCATCCATAACAACTTCTGTGAATCTCTTCAGTGTGGACTGCATCGGTGAGCACCTCTTATTTTGTTATTTTTTTTTATTTGCTTTCACTTTTTTATTGCTTTCATTTAGTAAACGTTGATGCAGTTTTGCGGGCAAAAACTTTATACTAAAGCATGAATAAGTTTTGAAGGACAAATCTAATTTTTCTCAAACTGAGAGCATGGGTACAGGAAAATCTCAAATGAGTCAGTTAAAAAAAAAAATCTTAAGGGGAAAATAACAAATAAAATATTTTTCCAAAGAATATATATATTTTTAAGAAAACTGATCTATATTGCTAACAGTATCTCATGATTAAAACAGTTTTGCAGTCAAGTTTATGTTACTTAATGTCTGTTTACGTTTTGCATTTCATTCATACTGGACGGTGAAAAGAAATCAGTCATCTGTTTCACAAAGAGTTCTTTGCATATGTTTTTTTTAAGCTATGATTTAACCAGCTGTATAGATTTTGTCTTCTGAATTGGAATATTGGTAAATTCAGAAAAGGGCCTTCAGCCTACAGGGATACGTTGAAGTTACTTTATGCACAGAAGAATTTCAGCACTTTTTGGGGCATACAGAGAAAGACAGAAGATCAACGTTCCTCCAGCGCATATTGTACACATATTTTTCACATTGTAGTGAAAGAAACAGCTTTAACAAAGGGAATAATTTCAGATGAGTTATCTTAAGCTTAGAATGAAAACCAGAATATGTATCACACTATACTCCAGGTATTTTGGTAAGTCAGCAGTTGAAAATAATTTGTAATAGAGTTTGCATGCTAACACAATAATAATAGCGAGATGGAAGTTTTGATTACATTAATAGTAGTAAGAACACATTTCTACATGTCCAGTTATGCTGCAACTGTGATTGCAGCGAGGTCCTATAGCTTTCACGAATATCTGTGGATGTGTTGGTCTGTATTGGAGGCTTGCTGTAGGACTGCACAGAGACTGAAAGACTGAAAACAGGATGGACAGTGAGGGTTCTTACTGCCAAACCTAGACAGCCTTGTTTATGTTGTACAAACCTGGCATAATGACAATCGCTGTGTTGCAGAACCTGGTGCCTGACAGAATCGGGCTCCGGGTTGATAACGTGTATTTCTGATAAGGAGTACTGTGGTTTATTGCTTGAGTTCCTATTAATGTATGGCAGTTTTATGATGACCGAGGAGAAAGCAAGCATTCAGTTATATGTACAGTAGCCTTTCAGGCTTCTTCCTTTGATAATTTGGTCTCAGAGAAAGGTATGTGAAGGGCTGTGGGGTCGCATCTCCACAAGCCAGGAATCCTTCTCTGGTCCCCACAGATAAACTTTTACCTCTCAAAACACATTATCCACGTCCAGGGTTGTATTGTGAATGGTCCTTGGCCTGCATTAACCTCAAAAAAAAGCACAGCCAGCCATTGTCTGTGAATGCTGTTTGGCCCAGACCGCAGCCATGGCAGGCATAATTTAACAAAACAGATTTTATGTGCTGCTGTCGGAGCCTGACTGTCCAAGCTCTTCAGTCCCCAGGTGAATGAGCCCAGCTGATGTGTGCATGTCAGCCTGTTGTGATTTTCTGTGTGCACCAGTGTCTGATCTGTGTCCAAGCTGTAAGGTAAATTAAGGCAAGAAACCAGGCTGAAGGCTCATAGGATGTGATCTCTGCCTATGTTCATTTGTCAAATATTGACTGAATTTGTTATACCAGAATGAAACCCCCTGTGAGCCAATGTCCTGAAAAACGTGCATAAATAGGCCTTATTGATGCAACTAGTTTCTTTGGACTTGGGATACCATCTCTTTCAAGCAGAATCCCCTTTGATTTCATCTTTGGAAAATTACGATGTTTTACAGCCCAGTGACTCAGGACCACATGTGTGGATTAATGATCTTAGGGCTTTCCAGATATTGCCTGTTAACCTTCTCTTGTATTGTTTGTGGATAATAGAAAATGTTAGCATTTGGCAAAAATTTTCTAAACCTAGCACAACAACCAAGTCTGTCTTATGGACTGCTCACCTGTGAGTTACTGAAGCCTCTGAATTTGTGGTAAATGTTTTTCTGATTGATTCCTTGTCCCTTAATAAGCTGCTAGATATGGTTCAGAAACATTCAGCAAATGAAGTTGTTTCTCCTCTCCAGGAAGGTTGCATGTCAACTCATTAAAAATATACATATTGCCTTTGGCATGTACAGCTGTTGCATTACTGTAATTGTAATAAAAGCTGTGATTAAGGGCAGAAAAGATGGTAAAACTTTCCTTAAAACTAATACGTCCGTTAAAACAAATCAACCTGCCAGGGATTTGTTACCACATCCAAAGCTTAGTCACAACAATGTTTTCTCTCCTCTTGAAAGGAAATGAGATTTGAAAACTTAATTATAGCGGAACTCTAAGACTGAGTGCCACTCCCATTGACATCCAGAGTGAAAAGCTCCATTCAGTGGCAGCAGAGTCAGACCCTTGGTTGAAAGAGTCAGTGAAAGAAGAATTACATTACCTCTCTGTCCCACTGTTTCAAATTGTGTTTGTTCCTGCTTCTTATTCAAACCCATCTTTCCATTGTCCTAACTTTACGGTTGATGATACATAGAAGCCCCAGTCACAGAGCAGAAAGCATTGCGATGACACTGTGCAGAAAGGTTGCATCATGTAACATCTTGTCCCAAAGGGGAAATAGTACAGAAAGAGGAGAGACAGCAGGGACTGTAAAGAAAATGGATTGTAAGGAAGGGTGGGAAGACATAGTGCACAAATAATAAAGGACCTATTATAAATAAGCAGAGGGGTCTGAAGGCAGTTTGCCTACCTGGATTAAACTTCTAGGAAAGATATCTTAGGGCAGAAAAAGCATTACAATGAAGAAACTAGCATTTGAGTACTTGCATTTGTGAACCTAGGAGATGAATAGACAGAAAAAGATGTTAGTGACCTTGATTTATCTGAAACATTGTCACTTTGTTTATTCAGGCTAGCAAAACAAGGCTACCTCTATCTAGCACAGTGGTGGTTGTTCTACAAATCATGTACAGCCCTGCAATGCTGGAATACTTTGGCACTCCAGTCCATTGAAACTGGTAAACATTTCTTTGGTGACAGATGCCAGTAGCAGACTTACAGTGACAGTAAACCATTCTATCTACACGGGACAGGATTTATTGTCCAGCCATTTGACTGGCAAACTTCCTCCATTTGTTTCTGTAAAATTTCCACAAAAGTACAGACATTACATAATGGGTAAACACTGCAAGGCTTTTTTGAGAGGCAGGCTCACAGGTCAGAGGTTAACGTCTGGATGACAGTGAAGATACAGATAAGCACAATAGCAAGAAAAAACTCCCATCTGGCCCAAATGAAGTGTGTCCTTTGTGATCTTGAACCTGTGACTTCCCCGGAGGAATCTCCCTGTTTGTTTAACCTGTTTGGGGAGCAGGGGAGCACTGTACTCAGGGGCAGGGGGAGGTCTGCTTTGTGCACTTCGGGCAGGTTGGGAAGGGGGGTACTGAGAAACCTGAAATGAGGGTTTCAGATGGGTTTAGACTGTCACATGAATGAAGGCTGGAGACAGTAAATTTGCAGTTTATTTTCAGCGTCCAAGAGATGTTGTAAGACAAGGAACTAAGATTAAAATTAAGAGTTTGGATTAAAATTTTTTCTTGTTCCAGTTGTGGAGACATTCAGATTTCATGTGAAGTGTTTACGTTTCACACATTTTACAGAGAAAAAGGGCTAAGGCAGTTTGGGACATTCTACTTTTATTCCCACAGGACTGTATATGAAACAAGAGTCCCAACTGCAGTATTGAGCCTTGTCTCCCAGCAGTAGCTAATTCCCTCTGTTGGCTGTACAGGATGACAAAATTACATCCCTGAAGTGCCATAGAGTAAAAAGCTTTCTCATAAGATAAAAATTGCAGAACTGTCAAATAGCACCTGGGAGATAAATTTGTATCAGAAGGCAATGAAACATAGGCTTCCAGTTGCTATGAAAATGGAACATAAGCATTTAAATTGACTACGTTATTTCAAAATTTTACCTCCAGGGAGCCAACTGGAAAACTACATTCTGAGTTTGAATTACCCCAACCATGGGATCTGTCATGTCTTGAGATCTGCTTCTATTCCAGTTCTGTCTTCCTAATCAAAGAGATTTTAAACGTGACATTATGGGTGGTCTTCACCTGACCAATGTGGACATCATGCTGTCTGAATAGCTGACATGTAAAGCATGACAGGGAATCACACCCTACAAATGACTGTTCCTCTTTATGGACTGCAAAGGGACCCTCTGTCTACTAGATACCTAAAAGTAGAGGAGATAAATCCCACTCCCTATTTACTGGCTGTTCGTTTTGCTGCAGACATCAGGAAACAGCGTAGTCTGAACTGTCTGTGCAGCCTTCACCCTTGCTGCTAGGACAGTAAGATATCCTGTCCTTTGGCTGCATGAGCATTTACAGCTGCTGGTTTCTAGCAAGAGTCCTGTTTCCCACCTTCTTTGAAACTTCACTTTACATCTTCACCTCCGCTTCCCGTAAGATGGCAAATAAGACAAGTAAGACAAGATGGCAGATTTTTGGAGAGCTCTTTTGGGGGACTAAAATGCTGTAGAAATAACTACCCATCTAACTGAAGTACTTGGGTAAGGACAATGCGTGGTTTTATATTCATGGCACTCATTAGTGCCTCCACCTATTCCGCTTATATTTTTGAGAGTTAAAAAACAGTGTTTAAAGTATTAGGTAAGCACCTGATAAATGAATTCACCTGAAATGGTGAAATAAGAGTGCTTTGCCCCATGAAGAGTATTTTTAAAACCTGTATAATCACATAGCTATTTTTTTGTTTGTTTGTTTTTAAATTCAAATGGTGTTCTTTTCTTGCACTGAAATTAAAATTTAACTTGTAAAAATAACAGAAGATATGATGAGCACCTCTAAATTCAGCATGGAAGGCAAAGCTCTTTTGGTTTTGTTTTATGCAGCAAAATTGAAAGAGCTCTGCTTTCTGTGCTGAATGGAACTAAAACTCTCCATTGGGGCATGCAAGGCCAGGGGGGAGTTGCACATTATATTCTCATCTAGGTTTTATTATTTCAAGCACTGTACTAGCACATTTAAAAAAGAACCTGACATTCAAGAGAAGCAATGAGCTATTGCCCAGCATCACATAGCTGATAAGCAGCAGAACTGTACATAGACCTACGTCCCAGGGCAACAGTTGATCTACTGAACCTGCTTTAACCATTAGTTTAACCTTATAAATATATATACATATGTTAGTCATGAGCAGCTTCCATGAACCACATTGGTTAGACAGGCTGACATGCATGCAGTGCATTTTAAAGTAGAGACAGAAACTGGTACTACGAAGGATTTCAGGTAGCACCTTGCGATCTCACACCTACATTTTTTATAGAGGGCGGGAGAATAAAAGTTTTCCCTCCTCCCTCACTGCTGGACAACTGTGCAAAGATCTTTGAATCTAGACCAGTACATTTCCGAGTTGATTTTCCAGGCTAACTGAAATCTAAGTCCTGTAGTAAAAAGTGATTGTCTTGTTTCTTCTGATGAATGAACATTTTAAACAACTTGTGGCTGTAATGCAGAAATTATTTCAAGGTTATTTTTCTACTTTTACAATTAAATATGTATAGAATTTCAGACATGATGTATATAGCTAGACAGAATTTCATGGAGAACAGAATTTGCTGATGTGGGACGTAAATTACATCTACATAAACTAAACACTATTAAATCTCTACAGTGTAGTGTAGTATATCACAGGCAGGCAAAAAGGATGAATCAGCAGGTCTCCTTTCTTCTTCCTACATGCATTCTTTGATACTCAGTGGGGCAGAAAGAGGTCAAAATGATACAGGAGATAATCTCCCTCGCTGTCACTAGCATCTAACATTCAAGAGGAGTCATCTTTCCTGAAATCAGGTAACTCTACAGCTGTCTCTTACAAGGTGTTTTTTGCCTGTATCTGAATTCACTACTGCCAGTTATTGCCGAGGGTCAAAAAGCTGCTTTAGGTGGCCCAGCAGTCTGGCCCGGCATGCTAAATCTTCTGATTCTGCAGAGTTTCTCGGCAGGCTTCTGTATGCTGTCACAGTTGAGTCCTTTCCACTTCTGACATTTTAAGTGATGATTGTAATATGTATTTCTGCAAAGTGTTTAAGAGCGTGTTTCCTTACCTGTGGAAACACAGTAATATTTTATCACCTGCTTCGCAGGAGAAGGGGCCAAAGAATAACAGTCTTTAATATTTTCATGTTTCCTCTGCTACTGTTTATTTTCCTGTGTGGTGCCTGACTAAAATGTTTGTTTAATGCAGTTGGACAACTCACCTTACCAAGGCAGCACTTAAGCTGACGGAAAAAACTCACATCTGCTTTATTCTTTCTGTGAGTGAACTAAACTTTTCCTTATTTCGTAGTAGGATGCTCATATTAAATTACTGGAGGCAGGCAATGACTTTTATGTATTTATAGTCCTATTTATTTTTTAAAGTCAATCTGCTTCATAATTTACCCTATTTCCAAAAGAAAGAAAGATGTTTAACAAGGACTTTTATTACTTGCAAAAGCTTTTACTTTCCTGTGAAAGCCTTGTGCAAATAATAGTAATAATGTGGAAATTTCTCATTATTTATTTCTGTTAATTATTCCTCTTTTTCTTCTTGGAGGGAAAACCCAACGTAAAAACCTCCCGTCATAAATATTACTCATAAGGCGTGAATGTTTTGATAGTGGAACTGGTGATCATTTCCATGAAATGTGAGGCACAGTTGGGATTTGGTTGGGAAAGGGGAGATTGTTTATTCACCCCTGGTGGGGTTTCGTCCCCAGGGATATGATTTACTCCCACAAATTTGCAGCGAATCTAATGATGTGTTGCAAATGGCATGAAAAAGGAAGGGGTAACATCAACAAATCAGAAAAGATGTTGAAAATAAGTGTGTGCCAGTTAAGTGCTAGCAGCTTTGTGCTAGCCAGTGCCAGGTAGCCATCTGCAAATGGGCACTTTTATTTTCCCTGGGCCAAATACAAAGACCCCTGAATTCAGGGGAAGGATTCCCTTCTGCAGTAGGCTCACACCTTTTGTCTCAGAGGTGTCTGTCTAAACTTCCCCAAGGAATATCTGGAGTAGGGCTTGTAACTCTCTCATAACTTGTGTTTACTTGTTGGGAATTTAGCTTGATTCATCAAACTCTTTCATCATGCAGTCCCAGCAAAGCACTTAAACACAAGCTAAATTCATACACATGGGTAAACTATAGGCATTTGTGTCTTGGAATAAGGTGTGGGTTTCTTGAACGTGACGTTTACAAAGCTACTAATGAATGCAGTACCTGTCATTCCATGTGCCTAAAGGGGACACTGGTCTTGATGTAATTCCTTGTAGTCAGCTAAAACCATATTGCAATCTGCCTTGCTGCTGCTTCTTGTCATGAAAATGTCCACCAGCTTTTACCATCTCCCTTGCCTAATTCTTTTGCGTGACAGTATTGGCAAGAGGATAATGCCTGCAGAGTCTTCTTGGATCTTTGGAGGAAATACTGACTTGTCTTGAGGAAACCCCATGGTGCAGGAGATTGCTTGCTTGTTAGTGCAATGGTCAGGTCTATTTAAAATGAGCTTTAAAAACAGTGGTTTATGTTTAATGAAGGTTGGTGTAGAGTTCACCCGTCAAGCCAATCAAGGCCACTCCACATGAGAGGAAGTTCACCTGGTTCAAAGGATGGGTAGTTCAGTTGCTGAATTTCATCAGGGGTTCCTCAAGAAAGAGTCAGCATCAGGTCCCTATCCAGAAAAGCACTTAAACTGACCTCCATATGCAACTCACATGCATAAACCCTCATCTAGTAGAGCATATTAATCCTAGTAAAGCTCAGACAGGAACCACAGTGTGGAGATGCTAAATCGCTGCAGTGTCCATCCTGGCCGCTCCCTGTGGGACTGAGCACCACCAACACCAGACCTTTCTATGCTCCTTTTGCAGGGTAAGAGAGCAGACACTTTCCAAAACCAAAAATCTGGACTCCAGCAGAAATCCCGTCATTACAGCCATCTGCCAGGGTATGTGAGATCTTAAACTGGAGATTAATTTTTCCAGCTAAGGGATAGTTCTGTCATTTGAAGATGATGGGAGTTGTTCCAAAGTAACTTAGGGCAGGATTTCAGTTTCCATCACACACCCCACTTCACCTGCACATGCTTAATCACACAAAATAAATGTTTTTCACACTTCTCAACAAAGCATCTATTGTTTGTAGAGCACCTGGGTGTAATTGTTGAATAGCTTCTTATTTTTGCCTTCAGTCTCTACTGTGGTTTCTCAAGCACAGCTGCCTGATTTTCTTGTATAGTTTTGATCTTCCTGCAACTATAGTACCAAGCATATTGTAGAAGTCCATCATAACAATTGCAGCTATTTCTGCCTGTTTATGTCGATCATGGTTATTTATTAACTGGTATGTTTTCATTCTAAATTCAAGTGTAAACTTAAGCAGAACCCAAAGTCAATGTTTATATCTTGTAAACCTCTAAACATCAACATTTTATCTAATGTGTGTGTGCATGTGTGAAAGCACATGTTCCTGCATTAGTCATCCTTGATACTAAGCAGTTCCTTCTGTTTGATGTTTTAAACAATAAGTTATACAATATTTCCGAGATTGCTGTTGGCAATAATTACTGGTAGAAAATATGTTTTCCCCATAGGAAATTACACTACTGTTTGGTATTATTAGTTCTTACCACTGTTTTCTGACTCCTTCTGAGAACAGAGATTGCTTCCTCAAGAGCAAAGAATAAACTGGAAAGGAAACTAGTGTTACCCCTGAAGAACCTTACAATTAGATGGGTGAACTTACCAGGAAAAAATGTGACCAGCTAGTAGTACATTCCCTGAGTTCAGTCTCCTTTTTGCAGGGCATTTCGATTTAGCATGGGAATCCAACCTAGAATTGATTCATCACTTTGCAGTTTAAGCAATTTTGCTTTAGAGTTTAGAGGACTTTTGAAAGAGCCATGTTACAGCATGTCAAAGTACAGATGAGCTCTGTTGCACATGAAAATAGTAGGTTTTGGCAATAATTGTCCCATTGAAGTGATACTGTTTTCTTCTAGTACCCTCTGCTTTAGTCTCTCAAAAGGATGAGCAAATCTCTGTATTCATATCTGCAACTCAAGTGTTGAACAGTCAAGAATTTCAAATTTTAGACTCTAAAATCTTTAGAGCAGAAATTGTGTTTTTCCTGATGGTCTGAATAGCCTCTGACACACTGAAGTCAGCTCTTGGCTGGGACTTTCAGCATTCCCACACAGTATAACTACTTCTTAGTTGCAAAAAAGATCTAATAAGGCAGTCGGTTAGGACTCTTTCCTTCTGCTACAATTTTCAGCAAATTACCAATTTACTTATATATTTTCCAGTTTACCTTTACAAATGCCAGGAATGAATGGGAATTAAAACTTGCCAATGTTTTGCATATTTTTTAAGTATTTCTCAAGCATTTTTTAATACCAGTTTATTGTGAAATTATCCTGCTGCCAGGCAGATTTACTAAGGGAGGCATCAGCGAAGCCTTCTGGGAAAAACTGGACTAAGAATCTGTAGAGGTTCTGCGGGAGTCTCTTGTGTGACAGAAGAAAGCATCCTTTCAGGCTTTTCTATCTGCAGTACTGCCAGTACCTGACAATGTGTCCCCAGTCTCTACTGTGGTCCTTAGCCAATGCAAACAAGTGTCTAAAGTAATAGCAATAATAGCAATTAAATGGCAAATAGTGAAATAGCAGATGCGTTCTGTGAAAAACTTGACAGTAAATGATAGTTTTGTAAGGCAGAGTATCAGAACTGTCCTGGGAAGCTACAGGGTCAACATGGGAAAGAAAGATGTATGGAAACAAGCTATAGAGAGTGAGAGACTAATGAGAGTGTAATGAGGTTGCTTGTTTTTCACAAAACATAAGACATGGTTATTAAAACCACTGTACTTCCTCAAAAGAATATTTGCAAGTATACATGGGTGTATAGAGGTTGGAGCACTTTCAATCAGACCAGTGTCATGGGAGCTTTGGCTTCCTTGACCATGAAAAAGTGATTAACACTGAATCATTTAGTAAAGAAGGCCTGATGATGAGTTTAAGGGGAAAGATAAAAACAAATTCTCTATCATGAGCAAAAGTGCACTCATGAAGGATCTAAAATTATGCTAGAAAAAGAGATTTATAAGACATCAAAGAAATACCGGCAGGAAGATGGTAGATGATCTAGGTGATGTGCAAGTAATGTAAACTTCAAAAGTATGGAAAATAAAGTAGTCTTGCAAGCTTTTAAAAATCATCAAAATTAATAATTAATTGGCTTAACAGACATAGGTGAGAGAACTGACAGAACTAGAATATCAATATAAAGGGACCTAAATTTATTGGTAAAGAAGAGCAGGGAGAAAGGAGGATGTATGGACCTGTATTTAAAGACAGGGAGACTTGCTGAATATTGTGTCCACCAGACCATGACAGATGGATTCAAGAGACTTTTTCTGAGGAAATTCCAAGCCATCCAAAGAGCAGTATGTAGTGTGTTTGATGTCTGTAGAGGAAGGAATTCAGCAACATTTAGACTGTTCATCCAGTTTTCATAATGCATTGCCTTTCATTTATGTATTTATGCTAGGACAGTAATAGTTAACATGTCTACAAACATAGAGCTCTATTCATCCACTAATCCCCTTAAAATCCTGTCGTAGTTGGTGGACACTTGTCTAATCTATCTAGGTGACTACTTTAGGATAACATGAATTGTGTTCTTTCCACTGACTGTGAAGGAAGAAAAATTAAGCTTTAGATATCCATATTTAATGAGGTGAATCCCATGACAGATGTCAAGAAACTATGTCCTTCAAGGAAAAAAAAATAGATAAGAGTTGTTTAGACTAAACAAGGGACAACTGATAGACGTGGTAAGAATTTTCAAGTAAAGAACAATTTAATTCACATGTCCATGATAGACAAGGTAATGTGTAATGGAGTACCTTGCAACAAAGGTGATTCAGTTTAGATTTTAGTTAGTTATAAGAATAGAATTGTAGACTGGATTTCCTAGGAAGGTAATAAAACTTTCATTTGTACTTCCTAAGGACAGGATGGAGAAGTATCTGCTGAAAATGACACAGTATCATTTATTCTCCTTAAGACTAAAAGACCGATGGAAATTCCTCCAGCCCTGCAATTTCATACACACTAATTAAAGATCCAAGAGTAGGATCCAGAATTTCAGAACTCTAATAAGAGGCAATTTGCCACAGTAAGAACCAAGCAAAACAGATGAACAGACGCAACATATAGTGTTTGAGGAAACCAAAATATAAGCAAAAAACGTCAGGCACTAGTGGAAAGCAGATCTAAAAATTCAGGAAATGTCTGAATATCTGAATGAATCTACGTTCTGCAGGCTGAATGTATGATAGAGAAATGCTATAGTACGACCTGGCAAAGATAGGTGGGTTGCCTCTAGAATCAGCTAAATGAGCATAGGACTGGTGGTTCTACTGGCATATGATTATCTGTACTGTTTAATGAGTTTCCTGGTATGGTTTTAGCCTTCTCTAACTAGCATTCTTCTAGTATTCAGGCATGGTTCAGGAGTTAGCACTGCCATGTACCTTTCCCAATAAGCAGTTTGGGTAGAGGAAAAATTAAAACTGTGAAAACAAGCCGTTCTATTCCAGCTGGCCTCAGGGCCACAAAATAGTTGCTGGCTTCTTTTAACCTGTAAAAGCAGCAACAGTTTGATTGTTGAAAAGCAGTTGTGAGAGAACAGACTGTGGAAATTTGACTTCTCAGTTGTCAAAGCAGAAGCTGGGAAATTGGTAAGTCAAAGTAAGAGATGGTGCATTTAGTGTTTGAAGGGGGGTAATACAGATTAGGAAAAGGCATTTTACAAAGGTATTGATCAGTGAAAAGAGGAAAGGCTATCAAAAGCAAGCCAGTGTGGAATATGGTCTTTACAGAACACTGTTTATGGGACAACAGAGCAGATTGTTTTCTAACAAATGAGTACTTGATGATGATAAAGGCAGATAAATCATTATTCTCCAAACCATCAAGCCACGTCTGGAAGTACTGTACTATGCCTTGGGTTTGAGAGTAAACCTGTAAGTCTCTAACATCAGAGAAGGCAAACTAATAAAAAAGTTTTGTTCAGACTTTTATGTAAGAAATGCGGACTAAGTAAGCAAGTTGTAGCCACTTTTCAGTGTTTTACCTGAATCTAGTAGAATTGATGTTCAGTACATGTGACCCTGATAGTACAGTACTAACCTAGCAGGATATCTTCCTAGAGACAGTAACAAATATTGCAAAAAAATGAGTTCCAAATTTGAGGAATGTAAGCATTATTATACTAACTGAGATATACTATTGAGTTACACAGGAACTAATACCTGGAAATGAGATCAAAAGTCCATCCTGTCCAGCCTCTCAATTCCAGTAGCAGTCAAAACAAAATGCTTCCAAGAAGAGGGCAAATACTCTGCAATGCAAAAGTGTCTGCCAGTTGGTAAAGGCATCATTCTTAGAGGTAGAAGCTTAAAGACCTGAAGCTTTTCTAGTGGTATGTATCTCTAAACTTTGGCTGTAGCTCGTTAATAGAGTTCCCAGTATTTGTTGACTTCCAGTGTCTTTGTTGTCACTTGCTACTTTCTTAGCCCTGAGAGGTTCTCACTGTAACAGGCTGTATCCCACATGCTGTATCATATGTGGTGTGAAATGGATTTCCTGTTACAGGTTCTGATTAATTCTACCTCTTAATATTCATTTGTAAATGAGTTGCAAAGGTTTTTTTAAGAATTAAAGCAGTATCTTCTGGGCCTGGCTGCACTTCAGATTTGTGTTTTTTAATCATAATGAGCTGTCTTTTATTAAATGCGCCAAACACAAAGGAGGACAGAGACAGCTGGAAAGTGTTATTTTACTGAAAAATGCATGAATTAACTAAATGACATTCAACCTGGAAAAATAAAGTTAATAGAATACATATGAAAAAAAATATCTAAAGCATAGGTTCTCTGTAGGTGGGGAACAGAATCAAGGAAGCAAGAAGTAGTGGACGGGCAAGGTAGGCCAGGAGGGGTGGTAAAAACTTACCATGCTGCAGGGTCTCAGAATACCCTACAGAAATACAGAGAATACCCACAGCCTGCACCACAGTCACGAGGGGGTCACTGGTCTCTGTTACAAACTCCTCCAGTTCTAGCTAAAGAAAGTTTATTCATTTCTTGGTGAAAAAAGATACATAGTGTACAGTGGTCTTAGTAAGACAGCGTAAGAAGCCACTCCAGTCTCTGTATTCATCTGCTCAGGGGGTCAGTTGGTCAAAATATGGTGAGAGTAGTGGCACCAGATTTGCATTTGGGAAGCATATTGAAGGTAGGGCTGTAGTCCCCTTTTCCTCTGAATTTGTCCACTCTGGGAAATCAGATAGTATGTTCTTCCAAGGTTAATGTTGTTGAAATTGTGCTGTCTGGACCCTGAAGTAGAAATTTGGCTTCATGTTTCTCCCTGTACCCATTCCAGAGCATAGCTCCTACTAACTTACAAAATAGAACAATATTTTGATGTGTGGGACTTAATAAATTTACACCTACAGCCACAATCTTGTTGATAGAGTCAACATAATCTGAAGCCAACAGCAGTAGGGAAATGAAGTGAGCTCGGGTAACCCTTTGTAGTCTTATGTTTATTTTAGACTGATGAACAAGCTGTTGAAGAATGCGTGTGTCCATCCATTAAAGTGTGGAGATTGGGGCTATCTTCACAGCCATTCATTTTTGTTGGAAAAGGAACTATTCTGATTACTTCCTGAAATTCATTAGCCAATGAAGTTAAAAAGGTAGTTGTTTTGTTTGCTGGGGTTTTTTTAGTTTGTCATTGTCTCTGTTGTTTCATTGGTATGGCATCTCTTTCTATTCTTTCTGTCACAGTAAATTCATCTCCTTAGCCTAGCAAAGAATACAATATTGTTTTTATGTAATTAAGATACCGACTACAGGGCAAAACCGCACAGAACAATATCTAGTCATGTCAGCACAATAGAGTTGATTTTTAAATTAATCAAGGGCACGTATATCTCTCAAAGTTTATTAGGGTTAAGGCAAAAATACTTATCTGTAAAAAATGAAAGAGGGTTATGTGCATCATGTGTAAGTCTTTTTTTTTTTTTAAGATTTCTTTCCATACAAACATAGTTTCAACTCAAGATTGAATTTCCACAAACAACGTAAAGAAAGTAATAATAACCCGGCTAGACACGTGTTTCTTCAAAACTTGGAAATCTTCTATTGCGTATGTCACAGTGCTTGACTGCACTGTAGATATATCAATGTGTTTGAAGTTCAACTCAATAGGTACAGGTATTCATCTAACAACTGGCTAATTGAATTGGTGGTTAAATAACCCTAAGCACTGAAAAGCTTGATTGATTTCAGTCATTATTGTTTGTGAAAACTAATAATTTAGCTGAAGGATATTAAGTCCTTACTGTGACACTTTGGGTTAAAGAGCTACCAATGATATAAAGCACTCTTTTCTTTTCTAGATCCTTGATTTGAGCCCAATCAGGGTTCCTCTATCACAAAACCCCCACAAATAAATCAGACGCATTTTGGCACAGTTTGTCGTCTCTGCTTAGCAAATGTATAAGACTAAACTGACACTGATCCTTAATCACCTTTAATCCATGGAGAGGGAATGATCCTACCAGGGCAGGAAAAAGGTCATTGGCAGGATCATGGGGAGAAACTAAGTTGGCAGTTAATTTTATAAGCCTGACCTGAGAATAAATGAAGGGCTTCCATTTTCAAGGTAATCTGTGTGTATAGAAGATTTGCATATAAAAAGTCAGGACATTTTAAGAAGGTATTTATGTTTTAAAAGCACAATAGACATGGTATTTGTCTATTAAAACTTTTGATTTCACTTTTGAGCTCTAAGGCCATATTGTTTATGATAATTATATAATTAACAATAGATTTTTTCATTATTAAACTCTGGTGACCTGGTTATGAATTACAAGGGGTATCATCAACTTGAAATGGAATAGAATGTATTAAAAATGCTTTGAGGTTCTGTAGCTGTCACCAGGTATGTTGACCAGTTTCTGTAGATTTGTAACCAGTTTTTTCTTTTTTTGAGAAATGCCTTTTCTTTCCTAGTTGCTATGTGAAAAACCCACATGAAGGAATATTTACAGAGGCCATGATGCTGCAAAGATTCATGTTATATGCTTCACATTCTGTGCTTTAGATTATACCACTGACCCATGCCAACTCATAATGTATCAGTCCAGCATATGCATACAGATTTGAAGGAATGGGATTAGACAAACAAAAATAAGGAAAAAAACTGCTGAAATTGGCTTTAGACTGTTAAACCAGATAAACGAATTGAATAAGCAAAAATTTGTTGGCACAGAGCTAAGGAGCTTTGATATGTTCCATTCCTAGAAATCCTAGGCTGATTCAAGACAAAATCTTTAGGAGCCTGTGTCCTAGATAGGAATCTAGAGACCAGAGGTACTGGGTTGTTGCCATGCAGGCAAAGGATGAGAAAAGAATAATCTTTATTCCTTTCTTCCAAAGTCTTTTCAGGAGAGGACTGCAGTTCATGTATCCTCAGTGGATAGAGATGGCTTCTTGAGTCAAATCTCTGTGAGTCAGGATTTAGGACTGAGCTCCAGCCTTGATACTGCAAACCATCCAAGCCAAGTGCTGTCAGGTCATTGTGTGGGTCTCTGACCAGAGTTCTGAAGCACCCACGTTCAAGTCCATGAGAACTCCGTTCTTATTTCAGGATATGAATATCCAGGTTACTAAAGGAACCTGTACATTTGTTGTTCATCTCATTTACACATCTCATCATACCTATGCTGTGGGGTTCTTCAGACACTGAACGTTTTTGTGATTTATCACTGGTTAAGTTCCACCTTCAGCAAGCAGATTGGCTTGCTTTCAGTAGAAAACTTATCAACTTGCCGTAAAGCTCATGCAAACACTGATTTATTTATTTTTTCATTCATTGTATTTCAATGCAAACACTCACCATTTTATGACAAGGTCAGCTTATTTCAGTTGAACCGAGTTATCAGTTAGGGATTGAAGGAACACATACCTCTTTCAAACTACAAGACAGTTCTAATCCTTCAAACACTTAACATTATCACTTTAAGCATTCCTGTTGAAAGCAGAGGCAGCAGATCTTGTGCAGAAGTGTGTGCGTGCGTGCGCGCAATATTGTGTCCTCCAAGCCTTTTGTGTTGGTTTTGCTGAGTCAGTTTAGAGAAACATCTGAAATTCAGCAAATACAGTTTTCTCATAGGGACACATCTTGACTTCCAATGCTTACAGGCTTGCCCTTAACTCTGGTTTTGATGTGTTTTTCATTGGATAGCTTTTAAGATTTTACTATTTGCTCACTGTAAAATGCAGCATTCAAGGTAGTAGTGAGCAGTTCTAAAGGGACATGATCAGTCTGGCTCTGTAAATTCCATTATTGTTAAAGAAATACATTTTTCAAGGACTAATTAATAGTCATTATGTTTACATAATGCTTTTCACTTCAAGTATTTTTGAGACAGTCTACAAAAACCACTCCATTGACATAGCAGCCTGAAGTATGTTTATAAAATGCGGAAACTGAGACATACAGATTTTGTAATTTGCACAGGGTCTCAGAGGACTTCAGTGATAGTTCAGAAAAATTCCAGGCCTCCTGACCTTTCATCCCACATTCAGGCTTATCTTTCACATGTAATGATTTTTCAGAATACTAATTTCAAACTTCTTTTGTCTTTACTAAACCCCAGATGTTACTCTCTCCAGTGAGTAGTGAGACACAGTGGTGAATGCCAAACAGATTGAAGCTGAAGCTACATTTTCACCCCAACTTCAGCATGTACACCAGGGTCACAACTCCGATACAACTTCCACACAGCCCGTTATGGGAATTTCCTGTGTTTGCATTTTGAGCCAGGGTCCTGCAGACTCCTGGATGTGCTTTATTTTGTGCAGTGACTAATTCTGCAGATTGCGATGAGACAGCTTCATCACTCGGGAAGTTCAGCACGTGGGCTCTAGTTTGATTTTTATATTGTACTTGAAATCATGACAGTCAAAACCAATAAATATTTGTTCCAGGACTCTTGGTAATGATTCTGGGAATCTTTAGAGATTTTCTGCTAAAGCAAGCATTAGCACAGGTTGGAAGTCTTTCCAGAGACTGTAACCCCAGAGGACAAGCACTGACAAAGTGATCTCACAAGACGACCTTCCTATGCATAGCCTAGTAAAGATTTCAGAGGCCATTCATTTTGTATGCCTCAGCTTCTGGTTGTGCCCGGTTCACAGCCTGGTTTTCAGAGCTGCTGAAATGCTCATAGTAACAGTCCCTGGGAGCCTTTTGAGATGGCTTTCCAATTACACACAAAAAGGCAGTGAATTCTTCTGAGTTATTTCCTTTGAAAAAGCAGCTCGGTATTCATGAAATAAGGAAACAGAACCAGTTTTTTTGAAAAGGAAAGAACTAAATATTCAAAAAATGCCAAGGTTAGCAGAGTATAGCATTAGGAAATAGCAGAGAGATTTCTCCCTGAACTTGTGACTTAGCTTTTGAGAAAAATAGCTTTTCTGAAGAAGCCTAGTTTGACATTCCGCAGCAAGCAAGAGAGAAGGTTATTGTTCCTGCTCTATAATGGTATCTCTTTCAATACAGCTTTCCATAGACATTAAACATCTTACAGTGTAATGTGGATTAGAGGGAAGCAGTAGATTTAGGATATTTTGCCCTTAATAAAGATTTCGACCGTGTCTCCCATTATATGTTCTTATAACAAATTTGGGGAAATATGACATACCTGAAACAAGTACCAGACAGATGTATGACTGTTTGGAAAATGGGATTCAGGAGGATTTTTGCAACTGGAAAGGTGTAGCCAGTGGGGTTTTGTAACAGTCTTATCTTCATTCCTTTAGTATTCAGTAGTTGTGGTAGGGATATGACTGACAGAATACAGTGTGTGTTTGCTGAGTTTACAGATAGTGCCATGCTAAAATATGCTGCAGATACACTGGAGAGGAACAGGAGCAGAATGACCTTCGCAAGCTAAGAGAAGGGGCTGGGGGGCTGGGAGGGGAGAATGCTGTCATTCCTTAAAGAGCCGAGTTGTTCTGTACATAAGTTAAGCGCAAGGGATGGTAAATTCACTCACTAGTTAAGCAATAGTTCTGCATGACAAAATCCTGGGAATATCGTGGGTCACAAGCTGATGTGGGTTAATATATCATGTTGTAAAGTAAGACATGATTTTTTTATGTATGAAGAGGTACATGGGCTGAAACGGCTCTACTGTTGAAGAGAGAGACGCTCTCTAGCCTGAGCTGAAACAGTGTCAGTAAAATTCAAGAGAGAGATGAGCTGCTGGGCATATCCAGAGGAAACAAAGCAAGAATGATAGCAGACCTAGAGAATATTACATGAAAGGAGAGATTGTGGGAGTGTAAGTTATCTTGCCTTTGTAGATATTTGCCCTAAGATTGATTGTATTAACTGTATTAACAATTAGAGAAGCTCAGGGCAACATGCATAGATGTCAGTGCAGCAAATACGTATACTTATCAGTTTCCTGTGGCAGTAAGGTTCATAGTTAATTGCATGTGACAGTAAAAAAGCACTTCCTTTTATTGGTTTGCATTTTGTTGTATTGTGCTGTAAGAGAGGGAAAAACAGTGTATTGTGAAGTATCATGAACATGATGGCAAGAACACATCTTTCATTGTGCTGCTTTGATTGTTTTCACCACCATTCTCAGTTTTGCAGTGTCCTACAGAGGTTGTGCCTGTCAGCATACACAGTTTTTCAGGTGTGGTCATGCTGTGTGATTTCTATAATGGTACTGCAGAATTCTTTATCATCCTCCTACTACTGTTTATGAAACATAATATATGATTTGATTGGAATTTTGAGTAAATGTGCACAGTGAACGACTTGTCATCTTAAGGGTGTCCAGTTTCTGATTCCATTCTTTGCATTAATTTAGAAGCTTGTAATGGAAAATAATATTATGATTTTTTCCTGCATGTGTGTTGCTTACCATTTCTTCAATTCAGATTTCATTTGCTAGTGCGTTGATTTTTTCTCTCTCCTCTTCAGGTCTGTCCCACACTTCTCACTTCCTGGTCCTCACAAACTGACTAGCATTGTGTTCTGTGCAAATGCTATCCATAATCTACTTATCCATTGACCAGATCATTAAGAAATAAGTTACCCATTATTTTAATATGAAGCTGGACTAGAATCTTAGGTCAGGTTTCATCTCATCTCAGTTTAGGCATTTAATTCAAGTTGAGCTCTAAAGGCTTTATGACTGAAAAGAGAGTCATCTTGAGGAGTGATTTAACCCACCCCAGAAATTATCAAATCACCAGGTATGTTCAATAATTATTTAAAGATTTCAGTAATAATCATGACTTTTTTTTGTATTTGTGATCAATCTAGAACTTATTCCTTGTTGTGATGAAAACCATCTAATCTAATCTACTCCTAATCTTTTTCCTTTGCTTTCAGACTATTTTTTAACACATTACAACCTTTCATTTTACAGCTGTTTCATTTCAAGCAAAGTTTATTGTGTGAAATGTAAAAGAGAGCTTTTAGAAGACCAGCAATTTTTGTCATCTGGTTGTGTTTATTGAAGTGTTCAAGAAATAATAGATAAGTAAAATGCTATTTTCCCTTGTAAAATCGGTAGTGGTTAGACAGTATTTTCTAATCCCCAAGCCACAGGACAGGGTGACTCCTAAGTAGCAGAATTGTTATCAACTCAGCAATTCTGTATTTAAAGTTCTTTAAAACTCTTAAATGTATCTTCTAACCTTGATATATTCTATGTTCTCCACTGTTGCTATTTGTTGATACCTCGCTACTCAAAGAGAAATTGTTATTGCCAGAAAAACAATATAGAGAGCAGAAGCCCCCTGAATGTATTGCACAAGAAAGTTGAATGCAAAAAAAAAAGAATGCAAAGTAATTTAGCTTCCAAACAGTGTCATTATCCTCTTTAGCTGCTCCCATAGCCTGTACAAATTCTGTTGTAGCCCTCTTGTTTCTGATATACCTGAGGAATATTTTATTGTTTATTTTTAAATCTTTCAGTGTTTGTTCTTGGAAACCTACTTTTGCTCTTTGCAATTTCCTCTTACTTAATGCTTGCTGAAGTTTAAGTTCCTGTTTATTGGTTTCCCTAGGATCATGTTTCCAAAATTTGAAGGATTTCTGTTTGGTTGAAATAGACTCTTGAACCTTGCCATTCATCCGGTTTAGCTTAATCCTGCCTTCCTGGTTCCCTTCCTTGCACAGTACACAAGCCTTCAGAGACGGTTCCTTTTCAAGTACTGTCATCATTGCCTTTGCTGTCTTACAGTTTTACTTTTAGGGTATTTATGATTAATCTAAGTTTACTAAATGTGTGAATTCCATTTCTTTTTTTTACTGCAAAAAACACACAGAAATATGAGCAAAACCCACCAAAAACAAGAGGTAGGACAGAGAAACCTGTAAGATGGAGAAGGGGAGCAGGGGAGTACTTACTGTTCCCACTTTTGCTGTATGACTGAGCTGGAGGGGCAGAACTGCCTTCAGAATCCTAGTAACATTGAATTGAACCGGTATGTGTCAGGTTCTGCACTGATGGCCACCAGTATTTTCATCCCTGCCTACCATCCACTGCTGATGCTGCAAAGTAGTGGTAAAAGTTCTGACTGTGGGTAGGCTAGCCACTGTTTCCTACTAACAAGACTCTTATTCTGGACTGGAAAACAGAAGGCCTGGCGTACTAAAATCCTCATATAATGGGTTGGGTACAAGTCCTGTTGCCACATTGTGCCAAATCCAGGCTCTTGCACTTACTGCTTTGTGAAATCTTGTAAATCCACAGTAAGCCACATCCATTACCTGAAGGACCAGTACCTAGGATAGCAAGGTCTGCTCTCCATGTTCTGCCTTTCATTCTGACACAGAGCAGTGCTTTTGATGGACAGACAACTTCATTTATACATAGGAGTTTTGAGCATTAAGGTTGTATTTGTCACATTAGAAACAGGAATCAATCTGAAATTGATTCAATACCTATGGAATTCCTCATTGTCTTTCATGCCTGTCATTTAAAGTTTTGCTAGATAATTTTTGAAGGTGCATTCTAAGATGCGTATCCTAAAAACAAAGGTGTATAATGCATCAGCATTTGGAGCTGAATTGAGAAAAAGGCAGCCAATGTCAGGTTATCAACTTAACCATACTGTAGATGGACAGACTTTTGCCAGCTGCGCCACAGGATTAGATGACTGAGTTGCTAGACACAAAACTGTGTGGAGGCTCCTTTGCCCACTAGAATAAGATGAGATGAGCACATTTACTGGATTGTCTACATGATATCACATCAGCAACCCTTTCATCTTGTCTAGGAAAGGAAGAACTTGCATTAGCTGCGTTCAACATTTAATTAGAAAAGACAGAGCTCTGCAGGCATATAAATGAATTGCATGTTCTTTGGCTGGCTCAGAAGTAGATAATACTTTCTAGGATATTTTTTTTTCTCACTTGAGAGTACTGGCTTTGTCTTTTAACATTTGATCTCCGGAGCCATCACTCATCGGTCCAGTGGTGTTCTGTTTCCGTAGAGCACTGCTGGAATTCAGCCAACTCCATGTTTTGGTCACCACCGAAGACCTGTGTGATTGCCATTTCCTCCCCTATCACACATTGTAAGAATGTATTACTCCTGTCTCAGAGAAGTATCAGATTCAACACTGTCATTAACTATTTGTGCACAAAACGTCATTGGTTCAGATTTACAAAATAGTCAGTGTCTTTTAATTTTCTCCTGTTTTTCAGGAGAGGGTTTAGTATTTAAGAATACTTTCGGTCATTCTAGGACCTGGTAATTGTAATCCTTTAAAGTAATTTAGCCATTCAGGGTCTTCACTGGTTTTGCAAACTGGTGAGAAAGGAGAAAAATATTGCTTTTCATTCCCACATATAGATTATGAATGTCTCTGTAATTCAACAAGCACAGAGGCTTCAGATTGTGTTGGCAGGAGAAGCTTGGCCATCTTAATAGCACAGTAAGTTGAATGGGCAGGAAAAAGGGGTAAAAGAGGTGCTGATTCTTTGCATAGTCATATCTGCACATTTCTTCAGTACAGCACTGATGTCAGAAATGGGTAGCCCTTATTAAAACTGGGCAAGTCTGAACAACCTCTGAAGGACCTCTCACTATCTGCAGACATACTGCAACATTGATGGCCATGTAGCGACTCTTGATTCTGCAGTTGAATACATCAGGTTTATTCTAGTAGCAAAACTCATAATCTAACAGGTATGTGCTTGTTCAAAGCCAGGTTTTGGACTGTGCACTAAAATTTCTTGCCAAGCTTCTGCAGGTTCTGTTGTAACAGAAGCCAGGCTAGGTAGACACAGTGTCATCTTGCTGCATCAAAATGTTTAAATTTATGAATATTTTAGGCAGCCAGGCAAACTGACCCACTTTTCAGAAATGCTTAGTTCCCACTGCTGTCTGACTTACATGGGACCTGCCAGAACTCAACACCTCATAAAATTAGATTGCTTTTCATTAGGTGTCCAAATGTTAGACTCAATCACTGATGCCTCTGAGACAGTACCTTGAAGACCAACTCACAATAAATTACACTGAGCCATTTTTAATACTTTGCATTCCAGAAGGGTAAGACTTAGACATTTAGTGTCCAGTCCAGCCCTGTCAGGGTAAGTACCATCAGTATTATGCAGGACTGCAGTTTTCAATGATACTTTTATTTGCCATTATTTTTATTATTTATGCTGAATATTTGGATGACTTGCATATTAAAATGACAGCAATTTAATAATCTATTGATTGGTAATGCCTTTTAATGTATGCATTGTATTTAAAAGTCCCCGCTTGCAAACACTTCATGGGTGATTTATTACGCTTACCTTTACCTTTCTAAAAGTATGTAGTGAAAGCTAGTCATCAAAGTTCCTTCTCTGCTCAGGAGAGAGAGAGTCATCACCGTGGGCTGATTCAGAAGTCTGTAAGATAGATGGATAGAGTTACATTCCAAAGGTTACCTTCCCTTTCCGTTAATTATGGAATTAATTAAGGGGGGGGGTGTGACTGAATTTAGTCTATATGCCTTTTTAATGATTCATTTAGGTCAAAGAAATGCTGCCCTTTCTGTCACTGGGATTCTTTTCAGTGGGATAGTTGGGATGATAACTCCTCTAGTTGCCTTACTTTTTTGCAGGGTTGGGCATGTATTGTTTTTTCTAAAAGATTTGCTGTGTACTTATATTATTGCTTGTTTCTTTTTCTGCAGCCAACATCTTGTATATGGCAAGTCAAGAAATGATGAAGGTTGTGGAGAGAGACAGTACAACCATAAAGCAAAATTTAAAGAAGGTAACTATTTAATCCTCAGAGTTTTCATGGGAAGCCCACATACATGAGGCAATGTTATATTTGTGCAAAACCAGAATTTCAGCAGGCTTGCTTTTGCTGTTACGTGAGTGTCATGCCGTTGACTTTGGAGAAGCCATGAAAGGCATCACTGGTCATTAAAATGTCATGGAACCACATCTTTGTAGATGTAGCATTCACCACTGTCAGATGTAGTATCCCATCTGGTATTTTTTCCTTGGTGGAGGAGAAACAGTCTGTGTTTGCTGAGCCTGAGGTGTCGTTCTCAGTGAGGCCGGTAGTTACCTGGGTTCTGATCAGACAGACAGATGGTCAGCCAGGACGTGAGTGCAGGCTGATTGACCAGATCTTCTGACTTTGCTGCTGGTCCAGTCAAGCAGAACATGTACCATCTGTGCTGTGTGGTGTCAGTTAATATCATGGGATTTTGCAGGCTTGATTTTTCCGTGGTATCAAAACAATAGAGAGGAGTCAGCAAAATTATTATGACTCCACTGTTTCAGCCACTCAACTGTAGTGTAAGGGAAAGGCACAGCAAGTGTGTTCCTCGGACACTGGAGCTACCGCTGTACAAGTAAATGAAGTAGTTTTTGCGACCTTTCTCCTGCACTGAACTTTCTTGTCTGTGTGGATTTATTGTTGAAAGAGATGCTGGTACAGTTTCAGTCTGGACCAATAGCATTCACCCAGTCAGTTCCCAGGCATGGTTCAGGGGTTGGCACAGGTCCGGAACTGTTCCTGACTGGAGTTTTGATGTGGTCACTCTGTTTTGGAGGCCAAGAGAATTTAGTAGCGTGGCCATTGTCAGGCCATCCCAGATGGCTTATGAGCCAGAAAACTGTCACATTTAATAAGCTACTATTGGTGTAGCCTCTGTGAGTAGATAAACAGTACAACCATATCATTTCACTGTGTCCCCTTTCTTCTCTCTATTTTTTTGTATCATCCTTGTCTTTTTGCTGGAAGAATGATTCCAGCACTTAGCACTGGCAGAGATTTTCCTTGGAGAATGAAATTTTCTGGGACAGAGGTCCTAGATCTCTGTAAGATTACTTTGTGCCTTGTAAATAGATATGGTACAAAGTTCACTTCATGAATCAGTCTTTCTTTTTTTGGCTGAAAATGGATCTGGTTTTTACTTATCCCATTTGCCTTCTCTGCACTTTGAAAGTTATGTTCAGATGTTTCAGTTCAGGTTTTTTTAAAGGAGCTGAAATAACACACAGGAACAAGAAACACTACAGGGCACTAGGCATTCCTGTTTTTTCACATTTTTATTGCAGTTCATTCAAAATTCTCCTGCACTTCTGGGGGAATCTCAGTGAAGAAACTGAAGGGCTGATCTTGTAGACTGAAAATATTCTCATTTCTCACTTTCCATGGGTTGATCCAAAGCCCAATAAACTGAAGGAAAATGGTTGATCTTACTGACAGAATGACCCCTCTAAGAGTCTGTGAGCTGTAGGGTCTGCCTGTTTCCCAAGGGTGACCCCAGCACAAGTAGTGCCCTCACCAAACAGGGTCCAGTCCCACAGTACTGGAGCAGGGCAGGGTAACAGAGTCTTTCAACTGTCCCAGACAAGGGAAAACAATAAACCAGGTCCAGCATCCCTCCAGAGAATCCAGTCAGGAGCAAAAAGAGACAGGGCCAGGGACAGAACTGGAGACAAGGCAACAATGTAGGTCCAAAGTCCATCCAGGAGGCACGGCCATGACGGAAGGCAGGTTACAAGGTAGGATCCATCCAGGTGACAAGCTATGTACAACGTAGGTCCGATGTCAATCTAGGACACAGGGACAGAGGCAGGGCCAGAGACACATACTCCTACGACAGTACTTGAGAGGCAGAGACTAAAGGCGAAGGACAGAGATGTAGGCAGGGAGTATGGATCAGGGTCCCAGGCAAGGCTGATAAGGCCTGTTAGTGCCCTGAAACTGAGGGTAAGACGGCAGGTTACTGTGTTAGTCAGGGTACAGAGGAGAAGAGTACAGGAGCGGGACTTCAGGTGCTTTTTGAAATCTTAATCGCAAGCACATGTGCTTGAAGTTAAGCATAAAAGCTTTGTTGGATGAGGACAATAGTGGTGACATTCAGCTACAGCTCCAGTGACTTCAAGTGGTTTACTCAGATGCTTCACATTACAAAAATACTTGTTTCTTGTACTGAATGAAAGCCTATAGCCAACAGTAAGAGTTTGCAGGTGTCCTAGTCTGCTTCATCTGTGCTTTTGTTGACTCTGTCAATGTAAGCATGCCCTCGGCAGGCAGGAGCTTTTTTAAACCTGTGTTAACTTTCTTTTATTGATTCTTCATACTTTTGTATGTATGTCCTCATACTTTTAAAGTGGCAAACATACTCAAGAAAACAAGAAGCTAAAGCAAGTTTATAAGCAGTTGGCAAACTGAAGAAAAAGCAGGTCTAAAAATGAAGCTAAAGGCTTCTCTTTTTTCATCTTCCTAGTAATTTCTGGGAACGTAAGAATTAAGGAAAAAATTTTGAGTTGGCATTATGTTAAATTTGAAGTGTATTGACAATAAAAATGGGCTTAACTTATGAAGGTTGGAAGTTTATAAAAACAGGAACTATAGTCCAAGTTGCTATAGAACTGGCAGGCTGTCACTTCAAAAAATTTATACTGTTTAGTAGGCACTGTGATCGTATGCTAAAAGCCAATCTTAACACCTGACTTTGCCAACTGCTGTGGAATAGAAAAGTTATTTCTGGATCTTATTTGCATTCTGTGATCTGAAGAAGAAAGAAGAAGAGACACTAAATTATTCCGATCTTTCCATGCCCAGGTTTAACTGTAAATATTACTAGTTAGGGACCAGGAGAAATTTTATCTCCAGGCCCCAGATTCTTAGCCTAACAATGCTAATTGCTCAGATTTATGTTGAAAGAATGGGAGCTGGAATATTGTTTGGATAACTGAGAGGTATTTCATTTATAATCTTCTTAAGGCAGAAGTCGCGCACGTTAAATAGCAGTGTAACTGTATAAGGAGGATGGAGACCTGTCTTCTAACAAAGTAATGTATGATAGGGCATTTAAAATATTGGTTCTAAAGCTATTCATCTGGATCAAGCAGTACATGAATGTAGACATCTTATTACAATGACACAGGCAGTTGTGATAAATCACAAAATCCAAACAAATAAGGTAGGGGATGCTGATAGAAGATTTACTCAGCTTTGACAGTTAATTATCATTAGCTGGTTGTGTCTAAGCCAGCTGAGCTACGTTCTTTCACTATAATAACACCAACTCCCTTTCCTAACAGAAACTGGAGGCAAAGATACTACTATACTAGAGGAAGTTTATTGTAATTCTTGCACAAAAGGAAGTGGATGTAATTCTGTATTCTTAAAAGATGGATCAGCACTGAGCATCATGGAGCTATTACAAATAGAATAAAAATTAAAAAAGGAAGGGGAAAATGGTTATGTTGTGCATTGACTAGCATGCCTGTGATGGACAATGATATTTCCATATAGAGGCTCTCTGCAGCACTTAACTTTTTAAGTCTGCATCATGCCACATTCATTGCTTTACTTTAAGATTTAGCTTCATTGACTTTTCCTGTCAAGTGAGCTTATAAACCCATTGTAATCAAGAAGGTACTGCATTTAAGGGTAAAACTAGGTTCCTTATAGAGGAAATTTTGTTTAAAAAAATCACCCCTCAGATTTTGTATTTGTTGAGATACATTTTGTTCATTACTCCCTGTGTAATACACAGTAGTTCTATTTTTAATTGTAGGATCTGCTCCAAAGCCCATCTAAATCAATAGAAGAGTTTCCACAGACTTCAGGAGGTCTTGAATCAGTTTGGCAGTGAATTTTCTGTAGTCATTCATAATTTCTTAAGACCATAAATCATCTCCTTCAACAACTGAAAATCATGTTCTTTTGGTTAGTATTTTAAACCCAAAAATGTTTATACATTCCTTGAATTTAGTTTTGCCAGTGGTCTGGTGTAGCAGATACATCAATTGTATAAGGAAAAAGACATGAAACATCTGAATTAGAGATACAAAAATGAAAAAAAAATCTGTTGTCTGAGAAAAATAAATTTTAATCAAATAGGAAGAAGTATAAACTCGAAGTTTATGGACACATGAACCTTTTTTCACTTAGTTTGAGGAAGTCTGTATTGTGGGTGGCTTATGGCCACCCCTATATAGATGGTTAAGTGGGGAAGAAATTCACTTTTGAAAAAATTAAATGAATGAAGTATATGTTTAACACTTCCTGCTTATTTCAATGGTGTATTTAGAATTAAAAATAATACAAGTTTATATCACACCAGTAATACCACAGAAAAGGTGTTCTCCAAGAGTATCAACTACACAGTGGTATGCAGAGTTTTAGAGTAAAAATTGCAAAAATGAAGGATTACCTTTCCACAGAAAAGTGCTAGGTTTTTCTTTTGAAAAATTGCCTTTTCTAGAGAAAATTTTTAAGACTGAGCAACCAAGAATTATTTTGATCCCTGAAGCAGCTGTTTCGATGTTGCCTGCTGTTTTTGGTTGAGTCTCTGTAGACATCCACAGGGGTTTAGTAATTATTCCCAGCGACAGGAGCATGA
Source organism: Falco peregrinus (assembly GCF_023634155.1). NCBI lineage: Eukaryota > Metazoa > Chordata > Aves > Falconiformes > Falconidae > Falco > Falco peregrinus. The sequence goes on from NC_073727.1 coordinate 57,001,265, forward strand.
TCTAAGATAAGTGGTTAAAAGAATACTACAAATACTTTGCCTGCCCACAGACTGAGTTGCTTGCCTACGTTTGTGAAAAAACTTCCAAACACTCTTTCTGAATAGGTGCAAAGTGCTCTCTCGAGCCAAGAACACCTCTTTTTTGGCTGGTCTCACATCCTTTTTGGCCTGCGCTCCCTGGAGTTACAGAGTTGAAGTTAGGGAAGTTGCACATGTGCTTGGCGATTTTGGTGCCTGTGTCATTTGACCACAAGAACAACCTTCTCTTTGAAGCACCCAGAATGCCTAATCAGCGATCAGCAGTTCCTCTCCTCAGTGGAAAAGGATCCCAGTGAGCATTCAAAAAGTTCAATGTACCACAATATACAAAGTGACTGAGCTCCTGTTACCATCGTTCATGCTGTGTGGTATTCTAATAAAGAAGTGATGACATGAATTCCTAGGATTTTTGCGATGGGTATGAGGTGTGTGCTACATGCAACGAGAAAAGACAGCAATATTTCCCCAGCTTTCTGAAGAATACTTAAGAAGTTACTGTCTGACCTGTACTACTCCTTTACTGCTTACTTTCCCTCCCTTTGCCACAGAGCTCATTGCACAGCAGTGAACAAAATTTATGTCATTGTGGCCAGATGCTGATCCTGCTGTTGCAAGAAAGATCTGACTGATTCACCTTAGATAAAGTCTCACTGAATGTAGAATCAGGCTTATATTCAGAAGGAAATACTGTTTGCAGTAAATATGGTTGAAAGAATCTGGCCTGGTAACAGTATTGCTTAAATAGTGGTTTCAGGTCTGTTTGTTTTTATTTTGGTATTTATACACACTTGACTTCTAAACTACTCATGTTCCTGGCACATCTAAATATATACCCTCAAATCACTTTTAAGTCTTGAAAAGTAACATAGATAATATAAATAAGTTAATCACCCTGGTTTGTTGATAAACCCTGTACATCCTTTTTAAAGCACATTTTTACTTTGCATTGAATTTGACCCTTCATTATCTCTGAGAAAGTGGAAATAGAAATGGCCTCTCTTGATCGCTTGGATCTATATGCAGAGGAGCCAGCAGCATTGCTAACAAACGGCAGCAAAGTTAAAGGGGAACCCTACCCCTTCCTCAATTTACCATATTTGCAGTTAACACTAACAAACGCATGAAAATGGGGAGCCTGCATGTGCCTGTTTGGTGGAACACCATACCTTCCACTGGGGAGAGGAATAATGCATCTTAATTGCTCTGAAAGTAAATTCTGCCCTCTCTTTCCAGGCAGAGAAGCTAGTTTTGTTTATTATTTCTGTTGGTTTAACAAAACTGACCACGTTCCTTACATTAAAACCACCACAAATACCTGAACTACCTATTACACCTTACTACAACCCCTGCAGGTTAGTATTTAAAAATAACGTTGTGTACAGCAGATTGTCAACTGCCTCTTCTCAAAACAGTCCAGCAGAAAAAGGTTGGGTTCACAGTGCCCTTGGAAAGTTGAGAAATCGCAGTTCTGGTAAAGCAAGATGAGAAGCATGTTCCAAAGACCTTGCCATCAAACACGCTGATCTCAACCACAGCAGGATCACAAGGGGAGAGAGATGGTGCCTCGGAGAACCAGATCCCACAGCATTTAGGGCTTCCTAGGGCAATGCTAGCTCTTTGAATTCATCCCAGAAACAGATTTGTAAAGCCAAAGTATAACTGAAGCAAGTCCGAAAAAAAAGTGTGTCCCAAACCAGTCTGTTCCCATGTCATTTATATTATTATTTTTGCAGGATAAGGTGGAGATGCTTTCATAATTCCAGAAAAGCTAAGTCATTTTCTATAAACCATGATTGAAATTGAAATTAATTCTGGGCTAATGCCTTTTAAACTAATTTTCATCCAAGAGTAAATGAAGCTGGTTACTATTGAGAGATGTCACCCAGAGAGAAGCTGCTGTTTTAACTAGTGAATGCATGTGGGATTAATACTGATAAGAAGTTAATGTATGAGAGACAAAGATTTCAGCAAGGTCACTGGTACAGTCTTGCTTGCCATTGCACTTGTGCCGCTAGTTTATATCCACAGAGATCAGTCCTTCACTCTTTGCCATAAGCTGGAGTAGTGCCTGCCCATGTAATAAGATCCTAAAGTTGTTATAACATGTACCAAATTCCAGCGAGATAAAGGAAAGTCAATTAATATTTTTTAACTTTTTTGATTTGTTTTTCAGTGTTGACCTATGGCAGCTACAGAAGAGGCATAAATGAAATCTCTTTGTAATTTATACTTCTGTGAACTGTCATACATACTAAAACAAGTGCCAATGGAGTCAACTGCAGGAAATCTTTATTATTTTCTTAGAAACTCTTTAAAATGTAAACATCCTGTTGATACAAATCTCAGATTCTTCTGATGTTTACTTAGCAGCTGCCATCATTGTGCAGTGTCTGAGTACACATACCATATTACAGGGTACTAGGCTGACAGAGCCCTATTCTGACTTGTGTTTTATTTTACAGAAGCTAAGGCTGAAAATACTTCTGAGCAATGTAATGGTAAAACAGCTTACACATTGCTGTTATTTTACAACCGTTTGAAACTTAGAAATTGCACAACTATTTCAAACACAGTATTGAAATAGCCAGCCAAAGATAACCCACATCCCTTTCACTGTGCCCTCGCCATCAGATCCTGAAAGAGGAATGTATTTGTCACTCATAACAAGCAGGGTATTGCATTAGGAATCATATATAAAGTTCTTGTTCTCTCCAGTGGTAGCTGCCATTTCCTTTCTGAGTGGGGAATACCTGGATTCAATCTCAGCATTCAATATTGCAAAAGAACAAAAAATAATACTCTCGCCCTCATGGCAGAAAGCTTAAAAAATGCAAATATTGAAAAGTTTAAGCCCAGAAGAAAAAAAGAATGTTCTATTTCTTGTTTTGTAAATCTGTTTATTTTTAAGCTTGTCTCATTATTTTGGGAGCCTGACTCACCATTTTTGAATGCTTAGGTTGGCATCAGTTTTCCATTGCTGGTACAGTGGTTGTGCTGACTCAGGATCTCTTTACAGCTATGCACAGTCCACAGGAAAATACGTACTTTACAGATCCATGCAAATCATATAGCGCATGCCAGTGTTCCCAACCATTAATGAAGTTCCCATGTGCCTCTGGTTGCACATGGTTCATTAACTATACCTGTCTGCGTGCTGCAATAGCAAAACTCCTGATCTTAAAATGAGGATGAGAACATTTGGGTCTTGGAAACTTTTGCTTAAATATGTCTAAAATGAACCTGTCTTAGTATGTTAGGAAAATAGGTATCATCCTAACATCTCTATATTTTGTGTCTGTGTATGGCATAGGCAAAAAGCACAGACATTTTGTCATTCAAAGGAAGAAATTCAATGCCACAAATGACAGCCAAGTATCTGTCAGGTTTCATAGGCCTTGTACCACCATCTGGATCACTGAAAATTTCACCGTAATTGAAGTCCTGCTTTTAGATTTTATTGCATAAACCATTAATAGGGAAGCATTTTGAAAACAATTCTGAACAAACTGTTGGCAGTTTGTAATTAAGAAACATGTATCTTAAAGTTTTAGATTTACAGGCATATGCACAGAGACACACAGAATGCACACACCAACATCTGCACATGAAATAAGTGGATAAAATAGCTGCAAGCATCAAATAAGTTTCCCCACGTCTTCCTGTTATAAAATTAGTTCGTTATAATGTACCCAAACATTAGTTGCATATATGACACAAGTGTCTATCCTTCCTTGACTGTTTATTTTTTATTTCAATCCAAAGGGTTCCACAATGTCTACAAATAAGGATCAGGGCAAAATGCATTGTTTTCTTATGGTAAGAATTCTTGTCTTGGAGAAGGAAGATATTCATTCCAGTGCTGAGGTAATACAGAGGGAGCTAGTGAGTGAGGGGTGAACAGAGAGGAGGAGGAGGCAGCAGGAAAAACCAAAGGCTCTGTTTGCTTGGCCAGAGGTAGGCTTGTGGTGCTGTATGAGGTGGTGGATTTGATCTACCCAAGCCAAGACTGGCACAAGACACACAAGCTGCCTGTAGCAGCAGTGGAGACCAAACAGGATACACTAGCATATCAGTCTTAAGTTGCATGAGATCATAGGTTGGAGAAGACCCTTAAGATCATCAAGTCCAACCATTAACCTAACACTACCAAGTGTTCATGTGTGGCACCTGGATCATGCTTTATGAGTTTACTTGTAGGAATCTACAGGTGCAGTAAGCATTAGAGGTGTGGATGACCCCATTAGAGTCAATAGAACTCTATTGAAGAAGTCAAGGTGGAATTGGCCCTTAAACACGGACATCTGATTTGATTTGGGGCACTGTGAGATACCCCCATCTGGCCTCCAGCTGTTTTGCCGGAAAGTTGTGGGTCTCCTATAAATTCTGCCTGTCATACCTGTCAGTCATGTGCAGGTGCCTCGGATATCCAGAGCATCTTAGATGGCAGTAGGTACCTACACTTAGGCAACAGAGGTCTTAGTGGAGCCTGAAGTGCAGCTTCACCCACCTTACAGTAGACACCTGCTGTTTCAACTGAATAGCCTTCTAAGCACTGATGGCTTTATTGAGTTTATCTTTCCTGACTGTGTGCTGGGAATTTGGATGCCTGGTAAACATGTAAACACTGCAGTGCAGTTACCTGTATTTAGAAGGATTTATGCTGAACTGAAACCAACCCTGACACTAGGAATGACTGATAGTTTCAGAGATATTTGAGGAGTAGGGCTGGGAACAGAGGTTCTGCTGCTAAAAAAGAACTTTTTTAGACTGCTAAAAAAGTGGAGAATCGCTTGGGGGGGAAAGCAACTAGGGTCAAAACTGAGACTCAGAATGGGATGGAGAAACCAGAAGACTAAAATCTAGACTTGGCAGAGCAAGAATGTGGGACAAGAATAAGAAGCAGAAGTAGTGGACATTGGAAATTACTAGGTAAGGAGAATAGAGCTGAAACAATGAGCCAAAGAGTGATAGAGTAGTCCTGAGACCAGAAGGAGACAAAGCAGAAGTCATACTTTGAAAGACGGGGAAAATGACTGGACAGCAAGGCCAGTAGCTGGTAAATATTCTGCCCTTTTCTGCTTGGAATGGAACCTACGTTTCCAAGAATCTTATTGTTTCTGTTCTCAACAGGTGCCTTTAGCTACATTTGCCTTAAAAACAGGAGCAGCACAATAGAAGAGAATTCGTAGAGATAAATAGCAAGTGGTGAGGCCCTGATGTTCCCAGTATAGGCATCTCAGAGGGTTATTACTTTAGCCAGCAGTTGTCTTACCCATGGACCAAATGTCCATTAGTGACTGGAGTTCACAAAGTGTGATCCTGAAGAGCATCTTTGCCTTAGTTTCAGTTGAAAGGAGTTCAAACACTCTGAGACTACTCCACAATGTGAACCAAGGCATGGTAAATCTGGACAAACATGACATTTGCTTCAAAAACACACAATAGATCCAAACTAAATCACCAGTTTCTTTACTGGACACCCCCAGTGTGACACCCAGCAGGAGGGTGTCCCATGTTTTGGCCAGTAGCTGACAGTGCTGCTTCTTTCAATTACACCATTACTTTTGAGGGACAGAGGCCTAAAGCAGTAGAATTGTAGGTGCTAACACTGTTGCCAATATTTTTAGGTGTCACATGTGAAATACCTGGTTCTTGGTTTACCTCCTTGAAGTCTAACAGACTGTATACACAAGCTCTGCTAAAACCAGTTGATACGGCATTACCAAGCATTTCAAAGTTACAGAGCACCGATCCCAATTCAGACACCTTTTATGTATGCATAAAAGCATACATAATTTCTTTCATTAAAACATCGCTTTTCCTTTTTCCTCTTTCATTAACCAAAAGAGCTGTGCAATGAAGGAGACGGCAGGGTGTAGCACTCCTACCTTATTTGTGGCAGAAGCAGTGAAATGCCTGTCTAAAGAAACAGGGAACTATATGAAGTAAAAATGGATAGCTTCATGGTAGAGGCACCTCAGCTTCATATCCAAGAATGAACTTTGTGAAGTCATTAACATTTTTCATGGATGGTCACAGTTTGTCATCACTTTTCTGAGTGACCTTGAAATCTGTTTTACAGACAGATAGACAGTGTTTCAGAGCACCGCAAATGAAGTCCAGGGTGCTATCCCTTGAGCGTAGTCAATACTGTGTAATGCTATACACACTGGAAAACCAGCTGTAGGTGTTTCAGACTACACGACATACTTTCAGATTAATGTATGTAGTTCGACATTGATTTCTGCTCTCCCTGTCTGCAAAACGGAGATAGTAATGGCCACTAAGGTGTTGCAAAACTAAATCAATAAATGCGAGCATGCAAATCCTCTAGTGGTGTGTGCCAGAGGAATGCACATAAGAAAATAAATTCTGTCTGTAAACCATGAAATACGTAGTAAATAAATCTCCAGACCACACACAGAATTTTAAACGAAAAATACTATCATCAAATAGCAGCTCATCAGCTGAACATCATCCTGTCGGTGGATTGAATGAGTCAACGATCCTTTGGATCATGCAGTGAAAGATGAAACCGCAATGCAAATATACCGGAGGCAAGCTAAGAATGCACATAAATCTTTTATTTAGGCATTTCCAAATCTGTGAGTTCTCAAGTTTACAACCTTACCTGGAGAACAGCCCATTTTGCAGCTCATGCAGACTAAGCCAAGTATTTTATCCACCTTTGTAAGTGTAAATGACTTTTCATCTTTTTCTAAATGACCATGTGATGAGACTCTATGACTAGCCTATGAAAATGTCATGGACTACTCCATTAAACTGGAGTTGTTCCATTTCTTTTCTTCTCAGTTTCATGGTCTTTATTTTTGTATTTGTTGGTCACGGAGCCCAGAGTTAAACATAATTTGGTCAGATGTTTGGCTTTCAGAAAGCCTTAATGCAGCTGGCCATTTTATGTTGGCTTTTTTGAAGAATTTTTGAAGAATTGTGACATCCTGTGATTTATGAATCGAGGGCGAGATCAAAAGAAATGTTCTGCTAAAGCAAACGACATACCTTGTTTCCAGCAATTAGTGAGTGACAAAGGAAACCAATAAAGTTTGTTAACATGGGATGCTTTATGTTCTATGTTTTACATATACATAGAAGTATAACTTGGGTTGGTGTCTGTGCAACTGAGATGTATTTTGAATGCAGCCAGTAATAATGTCCAAGATTTTTGTATGCTTCAACAAGGGAAAAGTGAGTTAGACAAAAACTTGTAACATTTTGTGAAATGCAGTCTGGGCTCTTCGCCCACCTCTGCCCCAGTGGGTGCATTTCTTTATGTTCCACATGGCTACAAAAATGATGGAATTGAAGATTTTTGTGATGAAAGGAAAACTTCTTGTCCCCTAATTTATGTTAGCATTGCTCAATTATTCACTGAAGTACAGAAATGAAATACGAAACAAATGAGAGTAATGGAATTGGACCAAGCTATGTGTGTGATATGTTGAGCAGTCAACATCCTTCTGGTACCTGCATTCAGATATTTCAGTATAAAGAATCCTTGTCATTAATCTTGTTCCTGTGTAGTTTTAAATCCATAGGTTTTTACTCTCTCCCAGACAACCACTCTCTCTTCAAATACTTTACAAAAATTGAAAAACATAGTTACAGCATGCAAAGTTGAGATGAAAACAGGGGGAAATGATGACTTGGGAAAGAGTGACATTCAGTGTTTCTAACAGAAAGAAAAAACACTTCATTGAATGTGGTATTTGCCTGGAATTTATGACTTTTGTGTTTAGGTGGTCCCTGTAGCACCTGCTTCATGTATGTCATTGAACAAGGCTATTAGGGCAAGATCAAAACAAAATGGACTTTGATAGAAATTTAGTTCCACATTACAACACAAAAGAAAATTGCTCATTGATTTCCAGGAGGTGCCTATGCTTTATATGGGCAGCACTTCACAAAGAGAGAATAAAGTTGGGGTTGTTCAGCCTGGAGAAGACTCTAGGGAGACCTTACTGCAGCCTTTCAGTACTTAAAGGAGACTTAGAAGAAAGATGGGGACAAACTTTCTAACAGGGCCTGCAGCAGTAGGACAAGGGGAAATGGTTTTAAACTAAAAGAGGGTAGATTCAAACTAGATATAAGGAAGACATTTTTTATGATGAGGGTGGTGAAACACTGGCACAGGTTGCCCAAAGAAGCTGTGGATGCCCCATCCCTGGAAACACTCAGCGTCAGGTTGGACGGGGCTCTGAGCAACCTGATCTAGTTGAAGATGTCCCTGCTCATTGCAGGGGGTTGGACTAGATGACCTTTCAAGGTCCTTTCCAACCCAAAGTATTCTATGTTTCTGTGTTTCTAAGATTCTATGAATATAAAACTCTCCAAGCAAAAAAAGTTTTGCTTCTCAGAATGACCATAATTGCTGTTATTCTAACATGGGCAAGTGAATCTAACACCGACGTTAAGAAAAATAGATCCTACTCCACCTAAGGCCCCAACCAGGCAGGTGGTTTGAGATCATACCTAACAGATGCCAGTAAGACTAAGCTACTCGCAAATGTGGAGTAACCTCCTACTTTCTTTTAGTTTATGTCCAGAAGCAAGCCATAATGGTTAGCCCCTTCAACTGAGACATAGCATCAAGTTTACTGGTAATTTTGCTATTTGATTAAATAGCTAGAAAGCTAACACAGAAAACAGCTAATAGCTAGGGAAAACACAGCAGCTTGCTTGTTAGGGGTGGACTCCATGGACAGCGAAAAGTTTTGATCCATAATCAATTTTTTAAGACAGCCAAAATTCCATCAGCAGATCTCTTGTTTTCAGAGTTAAGCCTGTATTGTGTTTCACAGTTTTACAGATGAAGAAAATGAGTCAAAGAGCAATTAATTGGCTTCATCGTAATTGCAGGCTTGGAAACAACCAAGAACTACCAGTTTGCTATTCCGCGTTGTATATCTTGAGTCATGGAGCATCACTTATTTCCAAATAATTCAGTGCTCTTTGTTTGGATATTGGTTGCTTCATCAGTAACTTTTCAAATTAATGATTTGATGATATGCTTTGATTTCTAGCTGATCTTCTACTATGGAACTGGAGACAGCTGGTGTCCACAGCACTACTACGATGAGATCAAAATGGATTTTCCAGATGGGGACATTCGACTTTGTGAGAAAGGGCTCCGCCATGCCTTTGTGCTGGATGCCAGCAAGGAGATGGCTGCCATGATTACAGACTGGTTACAGGATGATCTGACCAAATTATAAACATAGATTCAGTGATCAACAAGAAAACTATGTAATTATTTTGTGAACATGTAATTTTTTGTGAGAGAGTCTGTCCTATTTTTTTCTGTTTATTATAGATTATGGCTTGTTTTCTATTGACATGTTTTAGAGAAAGCTGAAGAGAGACTGGCTGGTCCAAAGTATAGTTTTATTGATTCAGTGGTGATGTACCTTCATCCTGCATCTTGAGGACTCTGCAGGACTTGGCAGAGGGTGGTTTATTGTCTGCTAGCACTCTAGACAACACTGGTACTAGATTCACTGGCTACAAGTGTACCTGAGTTACTGTCACCTCACTCATCTGCTGGGAAACTGCCAGGGATGTGTTTAGGGCATCCCAGCTGGCTTGCCTTGGAAAGAAATACCAGGCTACTCTGTATGGATAAAAATCTCCCTGGGGACGGATCCTGACAATGGATCCTGGTATGTTGTGAAAGACCTGACCCTCTCCATATGTCTCATCCGTCCATGTAACCCTGGTGCGTGACAGCCAGAACAGCCCAAGGCTCCAGGACAACCCTAACAGTGTATCCTCCAGGCCAGAGGGGGTTGGTGATCAATCAAAGGTCAGGCTGAGTTCAGGATGAGTGCAAGAGAGGTGTGTAGATGAGGTGTGCAGTCTCTCCAAAGTCTCAGAAGAGGTTTAGGGTGCTGCCTGGACTCCACAGGGTATTAAAAATACCCATAAGGTAACTGTGGCCACTCAGTGAACACATACAGAGCTCTTGTCTGGAATATTGCCAACTGTTTTATATTTTGATTAACTGTAGAGAAAGTAAAGGACACTCGTCAAAAGTGCCAGTATTAAAAGGTTAAAATAGATTTCAGAATCCATATATAACTACTTATAGGCGGCCTAGCTCTCCTAATGAAGTCCATGAGAACAGTACTTGCTCAGCAACTTTGAGGAATTAAACCAGTTTTGATGCATGCCTAAATTGCAGTTCTTTGCCCTAAGGACTGAAGTATAAGTTTTTCTGCCAAGCCACAAATTAGATAAGCCCACAATGAGAAGATGACTGTTGCTCTCCTGTGATTGCACCCATGAAATGTCATGAAATGTCACTGTTGAGAACCAGATCCTTGCTATAGCACATTGCGGACAAGTAGACTGTTCCTCACAGTTGTTCATCCCTCTCCTTTACAGGTGGCAGAAAACTAGAATAAGACATCCTACCAGTTGTGATAACAGAAGAAGTTACAGGCAATAGCTAGAAATGAAAAATAATGTAAGTGAAAGGAACAGAGCCAAGTGTAATCAGGAAAAGCTTTCTAGCCTTGAACCTGTGAAATAGTGTCCCTGTGGAGTTCATAGAGACATTTATAAATAAGTGAAACACTACAGAATATAGTCAGGGGAAGTCCTGCCCTTGCAAACAGATGAATTTAGATGATGCACTGGCTATCTAACTTACATGTTTTATTAACAGTTTTAATGTGATGTAGAATGACCAATTAATTCCTGGGTTTTCTTAGACAATTACATACACACCTTCCACTTCTCTCTTAATCACCCTTGAATCTTTCACTAATATCTAGAGCAATTTGCAGTAGAATTCACTTCCTGGATATTTTGGACTAGTTTTCAAACCTGCGGACAGACAGTGGATTTAAGTGACCTTTGCATCAGAAACTGGTTTAGCTTTTGAGACTAGCCAGTGGCTTTTCAGATTACACTGCCACATAATAAACAGATACTGATGCTTGAGGCAGAAGTGCTGCGACCGCAGTTGCAGCCGCGTGGGGAGGAGCCAGATACGTTCAAAGTGAAAGGACTGTGCCCATGCAACTGATTCTGTTTATTGGAGAGTCATGGGACTTCCCTTCTTTTTACAGGGCCATGTTCAGTCATGATCAAAACGATTCTTGTTCTCACTTTAGGAACCCACAGTTGAACGAGTCTGTGTGTGTTTAAATAGCCCACAGATGTTGGCATCTTCTGTTGTTCCTGTTGGATGGCCTTACAGCAGATGCCAAATACATCTGTTGGCCTAGGTGCTCCCTGGGGCAGAGTGAGGTGGGGGCATTCATATATGTGGATATATATATGCACACGTATATATAGACATATGCACCTGTTTGTATGTTAGCAACATAAAAAATACAGTTCACTTGGTTGTTTTGGTTTACACATTGATCTGGTTGAAATAAGCATTTGTTTTTCAAAGTATGTGGAATCAGGTAATCAAGCAAGGACTCAGTCTGTAAAAAGTTCAGCTGTTGTAGTGGATCTCCTGAGGACAGAAAAGATCGTGCATTAACCAAAGATGACAAGCAACTATTAAAGTCTGGAAACTGAAGCACCTATGAGAAGCAGTTGTTTACAGTGCATTATTCGTATACTTTGTATGAGGAATTAATTTAGCAATACTTGTATTTGACTTGTGTATGCCTTTTATACAAATGTTAATCCATTACAGTAGATCCTACTGACTGCATTAAGACCTAACCTGAGATTACATCTGGTCAGTGATGACCAGATCTACTGCAGGATAATGCCTTATGATTTTCTTAAATGAATTTTCTCTAATATTATCAAAACTATATTGATTCAGTTGCTACCTTCTTCCTAGAAGCTGTTGCTGTAAGGCTAAGATGTGAAAATTTGCTGCTCTCTTCATTGCAGAAAAGCACAGGTCTAGTTGTCACAGCTGTACTTCATCAGAGAGGCAGATCTCAAACAAGGAGAATCTAGCTCCTCTGAAGCCCATGGTGTTCACCGTGACACCAGGCAAAGAGTGTCAAAAGTGCTTGTGGTCCAAATGTGCTAATTTACCACGAAAATACAGTGTGGTCTTGCCTGTTTTAGACTGTTCTAGAATTGTGGGGAAACCTATCACAAATGAATTGACTGTATGCAGTAGCACCTAATCTCTGTCATTCACATTTGTGCTTAATTCTCACCACACGAGTAATCCTGCTAGCTTCAATGACTGACTCGTGTTCAAGTGTTTTGCTAGATCTATACCTTTTATGAAAAAGTACACAAATCCAGTAACAAAAATAAAGACATTTATGGTAAAATGTAACTTGATTCTTTATTTTGATAACTTGTTTAGTCTCTAGTTCACCTTCTTCATTACTTCATGTGTACAAAATTTGCAAAAATACTTGCCAAACCCCAGATTTCACATGCAATGTAGGCATCTGCCAAGTGCAGAGAAAATCAGTGGGTGGTAGGCACCTGACTCACTTAAGCATTTTTATCCATTATACCACTCCAAAATAATCAGTGTTTCCCCTTGCTCCCTCCAGCTCCATGTTTGCTGCTTTGAACGAGCTATAGAGCGTCTGGATTAGTGAGGTTTGTCCCATCAGGAAGCTTGATGAGTGTTTGCGCAGTGTTTATGGTGAAGAATTTGGAGCTGGACTCCAACCTAAACACCAGTTTCTTAACTCACAGGAGACAGATTGCATACATGAGCCACAACAGATAATCTCTTCTCTGCAGCTGAGGTCATTTACGTATTTATTTTACAGAAAATGGGTTTATACATGCATCTACTGCCTGTCCCTTTCTTTGGTCTAGCTAATTGTGAGCAAAGACTTTAAACAACATGTTCAATGTTATCATTAATAAAGTCACTCAAACTATTACTGGGTTTGGATAAACTTACTAGACCCAAGAGACTTGTTTTACTCTGTGTCACAGGTCACACTCAGACTCCCAACTACACTATGTTTCTGAGGCTCTTCACTTGGAGACAAATGTTCTCTTTCCTGGCACATTTGCAAAATAAGAATCCAGAGAGCGTTTGTGAGTGACCAGGAACTATTAAAACAACATGTATTTCTGGAACAGCTGATGGGGTTTGAGTACAAGCAGCAGATACAGCAGTAACACTACAAGCCAGCTGCCAGAAGCGATCTTTGCTCTCAGTAGCATCATGCAGAAGTTATGAAACAGGCTAACATGCATGCTCAGATGGGACAAGCAGGGAGAGAATTAAAGACTGTTTTCAAGTACTGAAGCTGATAGTAAATGGACTAGGTTTTTCCATTCCATCTATTGCAGGAACATGCTTGCAGGAAAGTAATTGTGTTGTGGAAAGTAGTTTGCAGCAGCTAATAAAATGCAGAATGTTAAAATGCTGATTCAGTCTGTATCTGACTGCAGTGTGTGCCAGTCAGACACTCGAAGATTTTTTGCCAATGTATCTGAAGCAGTTCAGAATGAAACAGGCAGTGGGGGATGCCCCCACTCCTCCAGTTTATGAACATCTTCAACAAACTCACCTGAAAGCCCCCAAGCTCTAAAAGACGCTGTGCTTCATGTATTAAGAGAAATCCTTACGTATGAAGATGAGGTGGCTTGGAACTGAGAAAAACAGGCTTTCCCAGTGTCAGGACTCAGCCACTCCTTTTCCCTAAGAGGCACCTTGAAAAATTTATAAGGATTCAGCTCTTCCGATCTAACTTGTTGGAAACAAGGAATAGCATTTACAGAATATAAATGTTTTGGGGTGTTAATGTCATCTGCTCTCATCATACTGCAACTCATCAGTGTTTATTAGGAAGGAACCTGTATTTTCACCTACAAAATAAAACCAAAAAAAAACCAAAACCAAAAACAACCCACCAACCAACAAAAACAAAAAACAAAACAAACAAAAACCAAACAAAAAAACCACACCAGGTTTTGAAGCATCCAGAGCAAACTGGAATGTGTAACTCCAACTACAGCCCTAGTATAGCCTCAATAAAGTCAATAGGATTGCACATAGGCTTAGGGAGACCCAAATGATCAGTTAACTGAGACTAGGGCAACAGAGGTGACATGACACGAACAAAGAGCTTCACTACAAAAATATTACATGCAAGACAGGAGTTTCCTTTTATCCTCGTATCGCCTTCTAGTTTGCACCAAAACAGGACAGTCCAATGCAGCTGGATTCCTATGGAATTAAGCACTTTGTGATAATGAGGATTTAAGTTTTCATAGTAATGAAAACCTGCCTGCCTAATATCAGTTATTGAAAATAAGATTAAATTCTCGTACTAGAGTACTTTGGGACTGCAGCTGAGCCTCACAGCAAACATGTCCTAGTGATGTCCCCAAGCATCTTCTGAACTTGCTGCATTGTGGAGGACTGAGTGGGATGGTACATGAGAGGCTTCAGGTAAGTCTCAAGCAGATGCTAGAGCCCAGTCCAAAACCTATTTACATTAACGTAGACATTAAAGTAGTTTCACTGGACTTTGGATTAGATGCTAAGAGGAAAACTGGTGTTAAAGCAAAGCTGAGCTGGCTCACCTGACTTACCCCCAATTTGTAAGGCTGTACTCCCAAAACAGTTGTCTAAATTCCCTGTCTGGTCTAACTTAGATATCTGCTTGTCGGGGTACCAGATCTCCCTCTGGAGGTGCTGGCAGGCACCAACTAATTTTTTTTACTCCATAAGGGGCTCAGGCATTTGCTGTAGGGTTAATTCACTAGGTGCCCGAGTGAGACTGTGCCCTGTTTCAGTAATGGCCTGCATTTTCTTCTCACCTGCCTTTGCTGTGCCTCTGATTTCTCTCACATACAAACTGACCATGACAATGCTCAGCTTTCAGAATATGTATGAGGATTAACTTGTTTATGCTGCAAATCATAGAAGTCTGAAGTGCTGTGTTAGTACATGAACTAAAAAACTGCCTCCACTCCACCAAAGGCAAACCTACTGCTCCTGTTGATTTCAGTGAAGACACGATGGGATTCCTGTGGATAACCATTTGCTCTCCCCCTTCAATGTTTTGTTGAAAATAACAATAATATTTTCCTCTAAAACTGAACACAGAGTGGGCAGGGGGGCATGGGGGCAATGGCTATCCTGTCTCCCTCCACGCACCTAGCCAGAGAACTTGTGCCAAAAGCCCTCTCAGCCAATGTGACAGTAAAGGAGCATGTGAGGATGCAGGATACTGCCCAAAAGGTGGCTCATGCTTGGTCCATCACTCCACGTGCCACTGGGAATAGAAATCACCATGCCTTCCCCAGCTTAGCCTTGTATTTGTGGGTGTGCCTAAGATAAAGGGACAGCCTAGAAAATACCAGTCTTGTAAGAAATAATTTTTAAGTCCCTCAGGTAAACCTCTCTTTTCAGTTCTCCATGTGTTTTTTCTGAGTCTTGAAAACTGGGAGTGCTCTGCTATGACTAAAACACATGCCTGATGCACTGAAGACTTCTTCCATGCTTCCAAACATGCCTTACTCCACACCTGCATGTTCACAGTACTGTAGGCAGTAGGGATGTAGCGGAGGCAGTCATAACCCTATTACCTTCACTCACTGTCTCCAAGGCACTTCAGTGATGTCCACCGCAGGAGCACATGCCAAAGCAACTCACTCTCCCTGAAACTTCTGGGTTTGCCACTATGATGTCCTAGTGAAAGCAGATGAGAAAAAGGCCGTATAGCTATTTGACAGCCCATTCCTGAACATTAATCTAATGTGATGGATTAAGCTAATCTTACAGATTCCCTGCTTTCTGGGTGTCCCATAACTTTTAAAGTCCACCTACTAGAAATGCAAAAGGATGTCATTTCCCAGGGTGCTTTATTAAGCTATTAAAAAAAAACCAAACAAACAAAAAAAAAAGAAATTTGAAAGAAGGAAGAACAAACTAATAAAAAACGATAGTCAGTTAAAAGCAATCTTTAACAAAACATTTGCTGAGGTGGTAATAGCAGCATAATCTCTCAAGTATTAGGAAATGTATCATGTGCACCAGTGATACCCAACAGGAATGAAACTACCAGACCTGATTTGAAGGAAAAAATCTCTCTACTACATTTTTTCTAGGTATTTCTTAATTTCTCAAATTTTGAAATTCCTCATTTCCTAAGGGGATGTTTTCACCAGACCTAACCACATTGGGTTCCTCCCTCATCCCTCCAGCAGACCCTTGCCTTGGGCTCCATCTGCGGGGACCACGGCGAGCCGGGCTCCTGCAGGGTCAGAGTCCTGTGCTCAAGCCAAACCCATCAGGCTAGCTTTGTGTCATCAAAAGCGTGATGTGAGCAGGGAATGTTCTTCAGCTCTCATATTTATCCCCCCAATTCAATGTTTCTGAGCCTCTAAAGCTGTCTGTTCAAGGCAGCAGAGAGAATCCTGTTTGGCTGACTGGAGCTAGGTAGCTACTAGTCAAGACAGGTGAACTCTATTCAGAAACACAAGGGAAGAAAAGGGATGTACATTTTGATGATAAAGCCATGGCAAACACACACTGTTCTGCAACTCTTTTTCTTGGAAAATACCTGAGGTTGCCAAGGAAGGCAGTTTAAAATTAATTAATTTAATTAATTAATTAGAATTAATGGCTTTTTCATTTTGGGTTTTAGCACCTTAGGTAGCCCAGGAAGTAAAGGTGACTTAGGAAAGCTGCTCTGAAATGAGCTGTCTGGTTTCAGGACAGAGGCACAACTCTTCAAAAGAAAAAAATCTTGCAGAGATCTATTTATCAATAAAATATTTAATAAACTTATCTGTACAAAATATTAAAAAGATTATTGAAGAGTATACAAGAATACTTATTTAACAAATATATACTGCTATATAATATATTCAAGAAAATATAGATTGCTGTTTACAGTTCATTTACAATCCCATATGTACAATCTATTTAAACTTTAGAATACATACAAACAGTGCATTTACACCATCACTTACAGAGCTATCTTCTTTAGAGATATTTCACACACTCAGACCTGAAAAAGCTGAACAAATACATGGATAGTTTAGAGGCACACACAGGGATATGAGTATTGCTTAAAAAATTTTAACTACTAGAGATACAGCTACTGGAAATGCAAGTCCTTTTTCAGTTTCCTTTCTAATCAAAGAAAAGAACATATAAATAAAACCATGACTGACCAGCAGAGAGGCTCATTTTGTCAGAGGAGCTCCAGATAGTGTTGACTTGACTTCAGAAAAAGAGCATGCAGTGATGGGATATGCATGGACGCAGCAAATTGGATCAACAAGTTGGGCTGACGTTGCTCCTGCCTGCATCTGAAATGAGGAGCACCAAGAGCAGAGCAGGTCTTTCCTGCATGGACATGCATTCAGTTCTTGTGAGCAGCATCTCCACCAGCTTTTCCAGCAAGGAGCTGCAGCGCAACATGGAGCTGGTCACTCCAGGTAGGCAAAGCCCCTAACTACTCCTCAGGTTGCAAGAGCTCGATTTGCAAAGGCACTGCGCAAATGTGGGTTTGACTGAAACCCATGGGAGCACTGGATATTTGGCACCTCAGAAACTCAGACCCGTCTTTCCCAGTGCTATATAAAAGGTCAGTTACTCACAGTACATCGGATGAATGTAACCAGGGCGATCGCCTCCCTCCCTGGCCAAGGAGAGGATTTGCTGCCCCTACAAAACGCCCCATCCCCAGCTGATCACCACCTACACAACCCCTTAACTTTGGCACCTCTTCCAGGACTAAAGCCTGGCCCCTCCATGTGCGACCATCCCTTTTCCTGGCCTGTGGATGTTATTTCATGCTCTACTGCTGACAGCTGAGCTCCTGTGAGCCCCTTGGTGCCCAGCAGTTCCCAGCACACAGCTGGCATGCAGCTCCCTGGGATGACCAGCTTTGGAACAAGGCAGCCCTAAACTTTGCCTCTATTTTTTTCCCTCCTGCTTCCCTCCTCTCTCTTCACCAAGGCAGGATGGAGGAAATGAATGAAATTCTGTGGGGAACGTTACCATCTCCCCAAAAACTGGGACCAAAACCAATGCCACAGCTCTCAGGAAGGTTCTCATTCCTCTGATGGTGGAGACCTGGGTGGCACCAGCATAGGCCAACACCACAGCAACCTGGAGGGGAAGGGAGACCCGAGCCCTTCCACCTTCCTTCAGAAAACCACTTGAGCCTGTGACCTGTTGTGAGCAGGTCCTCTCCTCCCATTGGCTTCAACCCTGCCAGACCTATCCCCTCACTGTCCCCTGCTCGAGGGCACAGGCTGCACCCCAGGCTCCTATGCTGAGACTCAGCCTTTCCTGCCCCACTCTCCCCCCACCCACCGAACACCACAGCAAGTCTCCGTGCTCCCCATCCTGAAAACCTGAAGTATCAGCACAAGTACCAAAGCAGAAGAATGAGCTCACAAAATGTATGAATGAACCAATAACTGGTGATGACAGAAAAATGAAGAGCAAAACCTGCTGTAAAAACAGTGAAAAATGGCTGGGTTTCGTTTTCAGCCATTTCTGGGAATGGATCGAGCTTCGGTTTAAGATTTTTCAGTATCGACCTCCATGAAAACACTCTGCTGCCCAATGCTTCCTCCTCTAGTCCACTCAGCCAAAAGTTAAATGCGGTGCACCAGCCAGCCCGCTGGTATGCTCCCCCCCACCACCACGTACATCAGGCTCCCCTCCAACACGGTGAGTTCAGGGGGCTGCTCAGATACGTGTGCCAGTAAAAGGAAAAAGCAGCTGCATGGCTACACATCTTGAACTGCATCCTTCGAGATGTAGGGTGGGGTCCTTGGTCAGTGGGTTACACCAGCAGGAGTTCCTAACTTTGGTCATTTTTCAAAGGCCCAGAATGCTTGCTGATAACTGATAAGGATAACTGATTTTCAGAGACATCTTTGTGCCTCTGTGTACCTTGCAACATGCTGTACTAGGAATAAAGAGCCTTAAAAGACCGAATGCAGCTGGTTTTACCATGGAAGATGTAAACCAGCTCATGACAAAATTCATGGTGTCATACATATATCAGCCTGGAACATCTTGCTCTTTTACCAGCCGTTAATTCAAAGACAGGAAAGGCAGAAAATCTCCCCCCACGATGCAAGGTCACAGGCTTGTGACTATCAGTAACACCCCATCCATGGGACAGCTACTCCCAACTCCTCTCCCTGATGTGTTTTTGTGGAGGACGGACTCCAAGTAGTAAGGCATGCTGGTATGCTCTCATGCTGCTACCCAGCATCCTCATTCGGACCCCCTGTAGCTGTAAAGGGATCCCCCATGCTGAGGAAGCTGCTCTGATGCCAGTGGGACACACACGGTCTCTCCATCTGCTGGTCATGGTGACTTCAAAGAAGAACCATGCCACTCTCAAAGACCAGAGCCTGGTTTTGCCCACACAGATTTTTCTGCCCACTCACCTCCCCTGAGGGTGATGTGAAGGGTGAAAAATCCACGCCGCAACTTCAGCTTCACCAAAGACAGGGGGGACAGCAAGCAATTTGGTGGAACTGCCCAACCAAGGTCCAAGTGTAAGCCTTTTGGTCTGACCATCTTTCAAATCCAGTGGCACAGCCCATTTCATGACAAGCTCTGTGCAATACCCAGACCCTCACTGCCGCTGCCCCACACAGGTTTTTTTTCTCCCTGCCACATGGCTGTGCTGCCCCAATGCAGACAAAAGAGAAGGCACTTGTATTTCAGGGCTCACTATGTGCTCGGCAGGAAACCATGACATTTCCCACTTGGTTTAGTCCAATGTGAGTATAAGCTGAATTGGTATTTACGACATGTCTGTCACATCAACACACATCGTGCTTTTTGATGCGAGTAACTGTAGATGCTGCTATCGCAGACAAGCACATCAAGCCAAAGCTCACAGCAAAACTGTTAAGTCTGGAGAGCAAAGACAAAGGCAATCCACCAGCACCCGTGCTCCGTTCCACTTGCCCAGCTGTAGCCCCGTGGGATCTGCACCCCCAGGGCATCTTAAAGTGATGCCCCAGCCTCTCCCATCTCATCCTGCCTCATGTGCCTGCTGTTGCATGGGGTCCAGCACAGGTGACTCTCCCTAAACACACATGTTCGGGTTTGTGGGATAAGGGCTTAAAACTGCCAACAGTAAAAGGAGTTGCTTGTTCTGCAATGGGAGTGTGACCAATAAATCACTGCAGACCTACCCAGTTTTCTCCAGTAACAAGAGCTGTGTAATCAAGACATGAGTTAAAATCCATATGGTGCAAATATACACAGAAGTCGCTGGCACGCAGACTTGAGCAGAAGGCTCAAGGCTTGGGGTTTGCTTTTAATTGGAAGTGGTGCCTTTCCAGTCTTTTCCTTATGGGTACGCCAAGCACCAGCAACAGCCAAAGAGGACATGGCTTCATCTGCCAGCACTGACCAGAAGCAAGGCTGCTGGGATCAACACAGCTAGCCAGGACAGAGATGCTGCAAGCCTGAATCAAGCCCTTCTCCATATGAACGTCCTTCTCCCTGCCAGGGGATTCTCATTTCCCTTCTACCACTGGATGTGAAGTATGATGTAAAAAAAATAAATAAATAAAGGGGGGGGGGGGGGGTGTTATACAATCACTTTGTTTTAAGAGAATTAAATAAAAAATTATTCCTTAAAATAAAAAATGAAAAAGGATAAAATCTGTGTTTGCTGGGAATTATTTCTAGGTCAGAAGCACCCCTGGTCATCAGGCAGTTAAACTGGGCATAAAGCCATTTTTCTTCGGACTGTCCCTGCTATGGGACTCCACTGGACAGGGGGCTTCAGGACACAGAGCAGGCAGTGCCTTAAGCACAGGCTTTAGTTTTATAGAGCTCAAGGAGCCCCAAGGCAAGGCACACACACCAGTCCTGTCCCGACCGGGCGTCCTTCCCCAAATCACTGGTGGGGGAGACAGTTAAGCTTACATATCTAAGTCCTCTTCAAATGCTTAATATTTCTAGCTTCACTGTAATTAAATCCTGCAGATAAAAATGTGCTGAAGGTCAAACAAATCCTCCAGGAGAATATACTCTGCATGGAAACTGGCTTTTTTAACTGGAAAGGTCACATAAATACTGTAGATTGTGAACCTAAAATTATCCATTAAAAACACTCCGAGTCCACTGAATTCATATTTGTCCATGTTCAGTCTCTAGTCTCTTATTTATAATGCTTACATGTGCCCCAAAATCAGCTCAGGCAAGAGGTGACCGATCAGAAATACATTGCTTCTGGACCATTCCTATGGCAGAGGGTGATGCTCTGCGGAGGACCAGCTCCAGGGTTGGGGTACTGGACTGGGCTACTACCACCCTGCAGACGATGCCCAGCTTACCTGCCTCTGAAGGCAGGAGTTACTCCTCCCTGCCCTTTGAAGATACAGCCCCCCATTGCTCCCCAGTGCAGCAGGGCTGCAGCATCTCAGCTGTGGGAACCTCCCTGACCACAAAAGGCTTTTGCACGTCACCAGGGCCTCAACACTTCCATTTGCAACGGCTCTGGTGGCTGCTGCCCAAGCCTGATCCAACTGTCTGGGTGCAAGCTCTGAATCTGCCTGGGGATGGAGAGGCAGCCCTTGCAGCCAGCACACAGGTATTCATAATAGGAGGACTAGTGGCTTTTGCTCTGGAAATACTCCTCCAAGAGCAGTGAGCAACATGAGCGCCAAGTGCTGCAGTCAGTGTGCTTGCCCAGGGGGGAGCAGCACAGTTACTCACCAAGAGCCCCAGCCCCACTCCCTGCCAGCCTTGCCTTGCTCATACTCATCGTCCTGGAGCAGTCCCAGGTGCTTCCCTCTCCTGTCCCCTTAGGCAAGCAGAGTGTCCAATGCCACCCTTCGCCCTCCCGTTGTCCTCCGGAGGTTGTTTGACCAGGAAAAGAGCAGATGCTTTCTTAAAAGAGTGGCTGGTTTGGTCACCATGGCGGTGTCACCATGGGTGTGAATGCAAAGGGCCACACTGCCACTGGGCTCACCCTGGGTGGCTGAGGTTTGATCTCCCACCAAACATGCCTGTTTAGGGAGAGGTACGTGCAGCCAGGAGAGCCAGGACTGCTTCCCACAAGGGCAAAACTATGGATGGAGTTTCTGCCAGCCGTGGCCTCTGCACCGTCCCCAAATGGTCCCCCACACACACTTTTATCATAGCGCTCCAGGTGATGAAACTGCAGTGACTGAGCCACAGGTTTTCTCCCCAGGGCCAGCAAAGCCATCGTGGGGTTCAGGACAGAGCCCCAGCAGCACACAGCACCCCAGCACTGGGGTCCTGGTAAAACATCGTGAGACCCAAACCATCACCCCGCTCTCCATCAGCCATCTCCAGACCTCAGGTGGGTGACATCTATCTATCTGTCTGTTCATCCCCTGCAGCTGTGGCTGAACAACAGCCACAAGGACCAGGGTCACTGGCATCAGCACCCCCTCAGACGTGGTCCCACAGGAGCAGGTCTCAGGCCACTCGTTTGGCCAAGACTCACAAAAGCCACCAGGTGGATAGAGCTGCCTATAACTTGCCCGGATTTGAACTGCTCACGAGCTTCTACTGCAAACACTTGGAGGAAGGGGAGGGGGCAAAAGAAATGAAAACATAGAAAAAGTTGTCTCAATAGTGAGAAAAACTATCAAGCAACCAACAGCAACAGAAAAATTAGGTACTTTGAAAGCCTGGTAACTTTATAAATGACGTAGCATTCCTAGAGCAAGCAGCTCCGGTGCTGCTTGTGCCAATCTCCTTCCCTAACCGCCTGCGCTAAAGCCAAATGTCAAAGGAAAGCCTTGAGCCCTCCCGCCGACCCCTCCTCACCGCTAGTTGCACCTCGCCCCCCACAAATGCTGACAGTGAGAAAACTCACCAGCACAGACCTGATTCTTCCTCACCCCTGCTAACCTCCACCTGTGAACACCCCCTGGGTATGGGTACATCGCACTTAATATATATTTACATTCATGCTGAGGTAGGGAGCCAGATTTTCCTCTCAGATACGTGGATATAAAGCCAGAGAAGCTCCGCAGTTGTCAAGGGGGTTACACAAGGTACGGGTACCACATTTGCTCTCCTGAGTTGCCAATGGCCACAGCCTGAGGATGCAGAGCAGACCTCAGCGGGGTAAGGATGGAGGGGGCTGGGGAGTTCAGTCCTGCAGATATATATATCACTGTTATTGATGGACATGGTTTACTCCCTGCTGATGTACTATTTTTTTGAAGGGAGGGGGCTGTTGGACCCTCACTGAGGCTTTCCCGACCTTTGAAATCATTTGGATCTCTGTAGAGTTCTTTGAGGTGACACCCTCTCTGCCCTGGCTAGGTTCAGCCCTCCCTAGCAGAACACCCCCAAGATGGAGGACAACTGGCTTTATATAGAAAAAAATCCCACGTTTTCTAGCATGAAAACCCCCAAAAGCAAGCTACCATCACTAATGAACACTGATGTTTACACACCTTGACCACCAGTTTAAAAAAAAAAAAAAAAATCATCAAAAGCAGAATCTGTGCAAATACATCTCTGGTCTAAGCCAACCCAGCCATGAACCTGAAGTTCGGTACCAAAAGCCACCAAGGTGCAGCAGAAATGCTTCCCAGCATCCAAAATACACCTTGGCATCGATGCCAGCCTTCTCTGCTTTAAAGGTACAATTTATGCTCAGCTCCTGAGTTACAAAAATCCCGTAGCCGTTTCAGCATGGGTCAAAGCACCCACTTTAAGTAGCAGTCTCTGAGGATGGCATTCAGCCGTTTGCATGGGAAACATCTGTTCCCAGCAGATCCAGGCTCCCTAAATGGAGTGGGGAGAGGCAGGCACACCGGGCAGAGACGGAGCTCACTGGGGAATCGGTGCCAAAGGAAGGTATGGTGGAACTTAGTGCTGTTAGACATTATTTGGGAAAAGAAGAACCCGAGTGAAATCGCTCTTCCCCAGGGAACTCGGGACATTTGCTTCTCTCCAAACACACTGGGGACAGCTGTGTGACTCATGGGCCTGATGCCAAGTGCCTAGTGTGCCTTGGAAATGGGGTTTCGTGCAGGAAAGGGAGCGGACTCGCCAGCCAGTACCTCCTGCAGGACATCAGCAACAGGGCCAGCACTTCGAACCATACGGAGCCACGGCATCCCCAGCTAACACCTTCCAGGGCCGTTCCCATCCCTGCTGAGAGCACAAGCTCTGCTTCAGACCTGACTCTCACTTTAGCCTCCAGTTATGGGGGACTTCTTCCCTGTCCCCGACAGAGTCACAAATCTCTCCCCACTGCTAACAGGCATGGACCAAATTATTTCAACCTGCCACAGCCACGGGTTCTCCACGCCCTGCCTTCCCCCCGGGGTACATCCTTCTGACTCTGGCAAACCCAGGGCAGCGATTTAAAGGCAGCCAGAAAAACTCCTTTAACCCAGAGAAAAGAGTGTTCCCACCTCCCCTGCACCCCACTGCCACAGCTGGAGAGTGATGCTGGCCCGACACCTCTGCTGCAGCCACCGCTCTGGTCCGCCCCCCAACCTCGAGACAATTTTGACCAGACCTTTCCCAAAACCTTTGGGAAAGAAGGTGTCAGCTCAACTTGGGCAAACCAAGCAGACCAGGTGGAGCTCAGTGGCTGAGCGGGCATTCCCTGGGGGCTCTGCCAGGCTGCGTCCCCCTTTCCCGGGGGGAAGCAGGCAAGGCGTGGAGATGGCAGCAGCTCCAGGCAGGGAGCCCAGCCTCCCACCACAGTGCATCACCCCCAGCTGAGCCTGCGGAAACCCGGCATGGGTGGTGGGGGTCACTTTCTTTGAGGGGGCCCAGGAAGAGGCCAACCTACAGCCTCACTGTCTTGGGACGGGGCAGAGGGGGCATCCCCCATCCCTCCCAGGCTTATGGCCAGCACGGCCCCAGGAAGACAGGGGACACCTGCTGTGAGCTTGGCTTTTGGAAAGGCACAGACCAAAATGTGTATGTGTGTGTATATATATATATATATATATATATAAAAATTTATATTTATATATATAAAATGGGGCAGGGCTGCTGGGTGGGGAAGAGCAGGGTGGGGAAGGGGAGAGCTGCAGAAGTTGCTACCTGCAGCCACACGTCTCCACGACCATGTCCTCATACTGTTTGTAAACCACATTGTTCCCAGAGTCTATGTAGAGGATGCTGATGGGGCTGAGCTTGGAGGGCACACAGCAGCTGGGGGGAGTAGACTCCGGGTCCATGGAGTTCATCAGGGTCTGGATGATGGCATGGTTGGTGGGCTCCAGATGGGAGCGCAGGGGGAAGTCACAGACCCCCTCGCAGTGATATGCCTCATAATCCAGGGGGGCAATTATCCAGTCGTCCCAGCCCAGCTCCTTGAAGTTCACGTGCAGGGGCTTCCGGCTGCAGCGGGTCTTCGCCTTCTTCCCGTGGCCTCTGCCTCCAGACCGGGCAGGGATGGTGGTCCGTCTCTTCCTCCGCTTGGGGTATGCCTCCTGGCCAGGATCGGGGGGCTCTAGGAAGGGGGGGCTGCCCAGGGCCTTGATCTTATCCCGGATCTCCTTGAAGAGGTTCTCCTTCCTCTGTGTGCGGGAGAAGGCCACAAGCAGGGCTCGCTCATGGGGCTGTGGCCGGGGCTTGCTGAAGCCCAGCTGCCAGGGGGGCAGGAGCCGCCCCGACTGATCCGAGACGATCCTCAGCAGGAAGCACAGCAGCTTGCCCGAGAGAGACCTCTGCCTCTGATCCCGCAGGGCTTCCCAGACATCAAACACCTCCCATCTGGAGGAGCCCGCATCCAAAATGTCTGCAGCTCTAGAGTCCAGCAGCTGGGGCTCCTCGCCATCCCAGGCTGGGCAGGTGGAGAGGAGGAGGTGGTGGAAGGTGCCTTCAGGGGACAGGGCCAAGCTCCGGTTCTCAGGGAGGGAGCGCAGGACCCGCAGCTCTGCGCCTGTCACCTCCTCTGCCTCGGGCAGGCTGGAGATGTCGAAGAGGTATCGCTGCTCAGGGGCAGATGGGGAGGCATCTGGAAGATATAAAACAAAAAATAAAATAAAATAAAAATATATAAAACCCCAACAAGCTGAAGCCAAGCTCTGATTACAGAGGCGCAAGGGACACAGAGCTAACGGGGCAGATGATTGCTGAGCAGCAAGGCTTGCTGAGCAGCCCAGGAGGGACAGCCTGTGTGCCCTGTGTCAAGGAGCATCACTCTGGCTGGAGGCACCGGGGGGGGGGGGGGACGGGGGATGACGACGACGACGACACAACAAAAAAACAAAAAACCAGGAAGGAGAAGGCAGAGAGGGAGGGAGGAATCAATTCAAGCAAGTGGCTCCTCATCAGCACTCTTCCCTGCGTTCTGAGAAGGCTTCTGTGGCTCCTCCCGGGTGTTTCAGTGCCCACAGCTGCATCACTATCCTGTTTTGACACGGAAGTCCCATCTGAACCTGCACAGTACAGCCCCATCCCCAATCAGCAGGTTGTCACCACCCCCAGCCCCCAGCCCCAGCCATGCAAAGTAAAATGCTGTGAAAAAATCTCATTTTCCTTTGCAGGCAAGCACAGGCACACATGTCAGGGAAGCAGATGCTGTACCTCGGGGTGTCTGACAGAGGCATTCCCAGGAGCTGAAATTGAGCCCAGCTTGAATTTGCCACTATGTTTGGTGGATCCAAAGCCCAAACACAGACTTGCACAGTTTCTGGCACTGATTAAATATACTCAATGTGAATTAAAAAAAAAACAAACAAACAACCAAAAACAAAGGAGGTGGAGTTGGGGAGAAGAGATGAATGAGTTCTGGGAGGGTTGTTTTTTATTTTCTCCCTCTCTTAACAAGAAATCTGATCCGGACATGCTGCAAACATTGCTGCTGTGCCCAAGTCCCTCCAGCCCGCTGCCAGCAGAGCCCTGCCCGATACCCCCGTGCTGCAGCCCCCTCCTACGGGCACTGCCGCCGGGCTGCAGCCTGCACCGCCCTCCAGGGAGGCAAGATTTTTCTCCCTGTCATTCGTTATTATTATTATTGTTGTTGTTACTTTTGCTACTATTATTATTGTTATTTTTGCTACTATTATTATTGTTATTATTGCTACTATTATTATTATTACTGTTATTGTTATTATTAGTTTAAAAGCAGATCTAAAATTGCTGTGAGGAGCAGATAAGGAGATCCCTTTGAAAAGTTCATCTGGTTTCGTTTTGCGCTGAAAATTCCCAGGACCTGTGCGCAGTTTTCCGCAGGCTATCCCAAGCCGGGCACTACTCACCCTCCCACCGGAGCATCCTCCCCCCCCCGTTCCGCCTGGCTCCCCCGCCGTTTCCCCACCAGCTTTCAGCAAAAACCTCCCCGCAAAGACTGCAGGCAGGATCCGACCCCTGCTGGGCTTGGGGATGGGTTTGGGGAGCTGCGGGGGGCTCCGCACCACCAGCCGCCGCTCTCCCAGCCCGGGGCAGCCGGCGACGGGCACGGGGGGAGGCTGGGGCTGCTTTTCACTTTGTGTTTTCATTTTATTCGATCGGGATTTTTTTTTTTCACCCATCCGACTGAATTTCGTCGGCAGGGCGCAATGTATATGTATGCATACATACATATATAAATCGTTAAGTGCATATACCTGTTTATTGCATTATTATCATTAGATCCGCGGGCATGAAGGGGGCAAAAGAGAGGGAAGAACGAGAAGGGGCCCGCGATGCCGAGCTCAGACGGCGGGGTCGGCGGGACCTCCGCAGCCCAGGGCTGAGCCGCCCCTCACGGGGCACCGCGCCGGCTTCGCTCCTTTCCCAGCCCGGCCCGGCCCGCTGTCCCGGGATGTTTCTCAGGCTGCAAAGACTCTGAAGAGGCTTCTCCCTGCCGGTCCCGGGGACGCTGCCGCCAAACCGCGCCGCACACCTCGGGCGCCGCTCTCGGGCAGCGCATCAGGTGGCAGGAGGTGCCGAGAGCTGCCCGCACCGCTGCCCGCCCTGCCCCAGCTGGGCTGCACCTCGCACCCCGTCCCCAACCGCATCCTCAGCTCCGACAGTCGTCCTTGACCCCGACTGCATGCGCAACCCCATCGCCACCCCCATCGCTCAAGCACAGCCTCATACTTCCCTCCATCGGCAACCCTCTTCCCCAGCTCCGGGCACAACCCCTTTGTCATCCTCATCACGACCCCGTGCCCGCGCGCAGCCCCCTTCCCACCCTGTCCTCACCCCCATTTCCACGCTCAAGCTCCTGCACAGCTCCATTCCCGTCACACAACTGATGCACGGCCCCCACCCCGTTAAGCTCCAGCTGCATCCCCGTGCGCTACCGCATCCCGTGCAACCGCTCCGGGAGCAAACCAACGCACGACCCCGCTCCCCGCACCCCACCCCCTCGCACGACCCCGTGCCCAGACCAACGTGCAAGCTCCATCTCCGTGAGCAGCCACGTCCCACAACCCATGCTCCAAGCCACGCGCAAACCCTTCCCCATCCCCAAACCCACGCAGAAGCCCGATCACCACAGCCACGCACGAGCAGCGGCTCCATCCCCGCACAACCCCGGCTCCATCCCCAAACCCATTCCCAAGCCCCGTCCTCAAGCCCAAACCCACCCACATGCCCCGGCCCGACGGCGGGGTCCCGACGGGGCAGCCCGCCCCTGCCCCCCCCTGCCCCGCTGCGGATGCTCCTCGGCGCTGCGCGGAGGGATGCGCGTCCCGCACTCACCGCTGCGCGCCCGCTCCGCGAAGCCCGTCACCGTGTCGGCGCGGCGGCCGGGGGCGCGGCGGGCGGCCAGGCGCTGGTAGAGGGCCACCATGTAGTGGTGCGGCACCACGGTGCCGTTGCGGAGAGCCCCGTCTCTCCGCGACGGGGAGGAGAAGGGGGAGGCGGCGGCGGCGGAGGAGGAGGAGGAGGCGGAGGAAGGCGCGGCTGCCGAGGGTCGCTGGGGAGCGGCCGCCGACGGGCCGCGCACGGCGGCAGCCTCCAGCCCGCGGCGGAGGCGGCAGGCGCCCAGCAGGCAGAGGCAGAGGGCGGCGGCGGCGGCGGCGCGGAGGCGCATGACGGCAGCCCGGTGCTCGGCGCTGTGCTGCTGCCGCCGCCGCTCCCCGCCCGCTTTTGAACATCGTCTTCGCCCGCCGCCGCCGCCGCCGCGGCCGCCGCCGCCGCCGCCCGCCGCCGCGGAAGCGCCCCCTGCCGGCCGGCCGCCCCGCCCCGCCGAGGCGCCGCCCGCGCCCCGGCCCCCGCCCCGCCTCCGCCTGCAGGTGAGACCCGCCGGGGCTCCCCCCCTGCCGCCCTCTGGGGTCCCCCGGCCCCGGCCTGCGGGGGCACCCGCCGCCCTGACCCGGAGGGCAGCCCTCCGCCCCTCCGCCCCGCGGCCCCCGCGCTGCGCGGCCCCCCCAGCCTTGTCTGCGGGCGGGGGGCGGCTCTTATTTTTGGTAAATCCGTATTTTGGGAGGCGGCCGTCGGTCCGGGACTGGAGGGGGGACCCCGCCGCCTCCCTTTGCAGGGGCCCGAATTTCGGAGAGGGGACTCCCCCGGGCCGCAGTGGAGGGGCAGCCTTTACCCCGAATCGGGGGGTAACCCGCCACCCCCTGCTGGGGCGGGGGACCCCGATCCCCTATCGGAGACGGGGAAGCTTGGCAGAGGAACCGCCGCCCCCCATTTTGGGCGGGACCCGCCGCCCCACGTTGGAGGAGGACACCCCACCGCCGTTTGAGGGGCGGGGGCGACACACGGGACCCCCGCCGCGGTGTTGGAGGCCCCCCCCGCGGTGGTACCGGGCGGCGGGGGCAGGGAGGGGGTGCGGAGCGACCCGCTGCGGGGCGGCCCCGGGGGCCCGGGCTCCGCGCTGCCCCGCGCCTCCGGCAGCCCCGGTAATTCCGCCTCGGGAGACCGACACAGCCGCAAAACAAAAGCCCCGGCCGGGCTGCGGGCTAATGTTTTTCCCTTGCACGGAGGGTTTCCTTGGTAAAATTCAGATGTTTCCTTGGGTCTCGATTAAAATAACAAAGTGGGGTATTTACTAGGATGTTATTTCAAGTCTCTTAAGTCCCTGGTTATGTCTGTTGCGATTTCTCTGCAAATACAAAAACAAGTGCTGCAATGATTTATTTGAAGGAATGTAGGTGTTTGGCCAAAACAAACACGGCATTTTTTTTTTCCCTCTACCCCCCACCCCACCCCACCCCCCCAAACAATCTCTTCCCATGAGCATTTGTCGCTGCAGCCTCTCGGATTTCTTTCTGCTGTAATTTTACAGGTGCTCTGTCCCAGTATCTCGAGCGGGTTTCATGCCAGCCAGCGGGTTTGCTCCATACGGCCACCCAGCGCGGAGCAAGGGAGGCGGCTCTCGGGACAACATCTCGAGAAACCCCTGGCCTGGCCCGGAGCCCTTGGCCCACCTCACACAGCACCTCCTGTTGCGTTTGCACGGGGCTTGCGCAGCCTTCGCACGGCGGTTGCGCGGCGGTTGCAAGCGTTGCGCGGTTTGTCCGGGGCCTTGCGCGGTGCCGAGATGCCACCACCCCGCCCAGCAGTTACAGGACACCGGAGCTGCGGCGGGAGGCAGAGGAAGGGCAGGCAGAGGAAGGCTTCATTAACTGTTTTTCTTCCGTCAGCCTCTCATTAAATCCAGCCTGATGCTGTTCAAACACTAAAGGTCACTTTAAAAAAACATCCGACAAGACCTTCCACCCCCTGACATCTCACTCCCCGCCCCCGGACACGGTGCTGGGACCCCAGCTGGGTGCCCTCACAGCACCAGGGCAGGCAGCAACAGGGCTGAGTGCTCAGGGGACCCCTTCCTGAAGATGGGGAAGGCTGAAAACCTGCACCTCTCAATCCCACCTCCACCAGTGGCCCCAGACCCATGAGCCGTGCTCCTGATGCCTCCACCATGGGGTATGTCAGTGCTCCCTTCCCTGGGCAGCACTGGGAAGGGAACAAAGGGTCAGCAGAAGGCTGGGAGGATGATGTGACGGGAAGGACTGCCAAGCTTTAGAAAATGGGCAAACAAGTCTATCCATAAACCTCTGGGTTTCTTGCAATGGTTTCTAGAGCCTCCTGCCTGGAATCCTTTCATGCAGCCAGTTTCATGGGAAAAAGTGAAAAGTACAAAAGCGGTCAATGCAGGCTGTGCCTGGGGCCACCCGAGCCTGTTACCTCCTCCTGCGTGTTGGGTTGCGTGTACCTGACACACATGAGGAACTCCAGGCTTCACTAAATTCCCAGAGACTGGAGCTGTCACTGCATTTTTTTCTGTATATTGAAAGTTAAAATCACATTGATGCAACAGACAGGTAGGCTACACTCTCTGGTTTTTCTTTCCCCCCAGTTTTTTCAACCCCAGACCAGTCACGTTCTCAGCTGCCAGTGTGGGCCGCAGGGCCAAATCCCTGCTTGGTGCGAGCTGCTGGAAGAGCTGAGCAATAGGTTCCTCAGTGGCGATTTGCACCACACCATCCTCGGCCCTGTGCACAGCCATCCCCGTGGCAGAGCAGTGCACTGCTGGGTGATGAGAGCTGTATCCCTGTCCTCACTGTCTGTAGGGACACCCAAACACAGGCACGCACATACTCACACAACCCCAAGCCGCACGTACACACATCTACACACACCAGGCACACATGCCCGCACCAGCTGGCACGCACACACACACGGGTACACAGACCCAAGGAGCAAATCCTGCCAGGCTATGACAGAGGGGAGACAGGAAATCCCACAGCTCATCCTCTCAACCACACAGCGCCTATCAAGGTGCTCAAGCACTGAGTTTCCCATCTGTTCTCCATTGCAGCTTCTTCTAAACCCTTTTGGGCTTTCTTGAATTTCCATCAGCCCAGCCCAGCCCAGCTGCAGGACCTTCCCAAGCCGCCCCAGCCCTGTGCAGCGGCACAGCAGCTCCTGCCCCCAGCCCTTCCCTACTCCAAGGGCAGGCTCCCTTCTCTCCCAGCGCAAACCTTTTGTGCATAATTTCATGCTGGCAAAGAGCCATCTTCTACCAGCCCCCTTCCAAAACCAAATTAGCACGCTGCTGCAGCAGCAGAAATTGGAGGGGAAAGGCTGCAGTTTTATTTTACAACTCAATTAGCAAGTTTATACAGAAAAAACACCCATATAACCAAGGGAGGTTTTATGTCCGTTCAGCTTCAACAGCAAATAGACTTGTTCCTCTTGAGGGTACTCCTAATTGCTGTGGGTACAGTGATGTGCCCATGGTGGCCCTCAACCAACATGGTGACACTGGCTCCAGCCCTGCACATTTGCTCCATCTCTCTTGGCTCTTACACTTTGCAAATCCTCTGAGTACCTCCAGTACGAACTGAAAAACACAGTTCTGAGACTGTCCCATCACTCTGTTCACTAAGTATTAAACAAATCAGAAGTCTGCTGGAACCTAAGATGAAAGGCCACATATGCCTCCAATACTTCCCTGAGAACCTGTCCCAAATAACATGGAGCCAATGGCTTGTACACCCAGGAGAGATTCTGACTCCTGTACCTTAACTGCTTGCATGTGTCCCACCACAGTCTCTCCCTTCCTTCACTGACAGGCCCTCCAGGGCAGGTGTTTGGAAAGAAGGGGGCGGTCAGCTCACTAAGCCTGTGGGGTTTTTTACTGGGAACATTTTGGGGATGCTGATTCCTTCAGAATCAGGAAGGAATACTTCCTGCCTGGCTGACACTTGGGCTTGTCCCCTCTGTTGCCATCTCCCTCCCTCTGCTCCCTCTCTTGGTCCCAAGTGGTGCCCTGCTTGCCCTCCTGCATTGCCCGTGGTGGTTGGGGACCTTTATGTGTGGAGCACTGATTCATTTCCATGTGTGGGGTTGAGTCCTGGGCATGGTGGACTCTCCTACCATGGCTGCATCCTCTTTTGCAGCTGTGGGCAAGGTCCCAGCCTGGAACTCTTGCCTGCCAGAGAGGGGTTGCTCTGCAGAGGGTCTTCAGCAAAGGAAAGATGTGGGCATCTGATTTAACCAGAACCCCATCAGCTGTGGAAGACCACTTCTCAAAGGAGGAAACCGAGGCAGAAAGGAAATCCTCAAAATTTCCTCAACCCCCCCTCCACGTACCTGGTGTCATAGCCATGTTCCCACAGCCCTGTACCTCCACAGATGTTCACCTTGCCTGTCATCAGCACTTTTTGATGGAATGAAAAATAAACTGCAGTGACAAATCCCCTCCCTGTTTCAAAACTGGAGGTGTTTGTGGCTGTTTCCATTAGCTAAGCCAGTGGGGCTTAACCAAATTTGGAAGTCTTGAGCAAGTTCAGATTGGTCAGAATGTTGATGCTAGTGGTTATTTGGAAAACTATGTTTTCATGTAGTGACCACAAAAGAAGCTTCTTGTGGCTTCACTTAACAATGTCTTCTAGCGAGATGGCTACAAGTGACAGCAAGGCCAGCTCAGCAAGCAACCAAGTAACAGCATTGTTTTCATTCCGAATCATCCAGCAGCTCCTTCCAAAACTTGCTTAAACTGAAGCCAAGCAGACTTCTTTCTGATTGTCTGCATGGAGATCGCTAGGGAAGATAAGACAAATCAAGGTACAAAATCCATGCATGAAACATCAGATGGGTTCGAAGGCCCCACAGGGCTGCTTTCCTTCAGGCCCAGAGAGCTTACGTCACCTCAGTCTGGATGTCTAAAGCTATGTTTGTCTCACATCACTTTCTATTTGAACATTGTATTCTAGCTAGCGGACAGGAGACTTATGGAAACGCTTTGCTGAGAGTTCAATCCTTCTGGAAACATAAAAGCTTTTTGGATTAGACTTTCCATTCCCCTCAGGGAAAATTGTCCTATTCAGCATCTGGTCGACAGGGTCTGGCATAAGCCACCTGAAGATAGCAAGTCAAAACACAGTTGAACACTCAGTCAATTTTGGGGAAAAAAAACCCACCAAAAAAAACAAAACCAAAAACAAACAAGAAAGAAAAAAAGCCCATTTACTTTTTGAAAAGTGCAGTCAGCAGGTAATTTGTCAATGCACCAAGCCACAGATGCCGAATAAGGGTGGTGCCTCACCCCGTGTCCTTATGGTGGTAGTCTAGGCTAGCATCTGGTTGGAAGGGGTGGGATTCACCTTGCTTCATTTTGGCTTCTTTCTCAGTCTAACTAATCACCTTCCTCCCATTAACAGTTACTGAAGGGAGAGCCGTAGCTCCAGAAAGTGATTCCTACAGCACTAACCGAAGAACTCAGCTGAGACAGCTGTTACAGACATTCTGGTCTTCTTGTGCAGAAAGACCTGAGTTTCCTCCCCACCCCTGGCTGTCCTGTGTGAGATGTCACGGGGGGAAGTGCTCTCCTACAGCTCTCCTCACAATCTGCTTCATGCTTCCTTGGTTTTACATATTCCACACCTTTGAGCTCCACACAGTCCCTTTTTCTTTCATCAGTGATTTCCCAGATCATCACATTTCTCCCCAACTTCTTGTCCTGAAACTCCCACCCTCCTTCTGAAGGCTCTTCAGATTTGGGGCATATCAGACAGTTCTGAAAAGGAGACCTGGCTGGGAGAGCATCTGCCAGCAGGCACCCAAGGGAGCATCAGAAAGGGAACATTGTACACAGTACTCATCCTGATCTTTCCAGTTCCCAGGAGACCCCTTCTCTACCCTCTCCCCACCCCTCCCCAGCCAGCACAGCTTATCATGGCTGTTGTGTCATTCTCGCTTCTCTGCCACTCAAGGCAAAGGATGTCTCCATACCAAACCCAAGCTCTTTGGTTTGCATCTCAAAGCAAATTCTAACCAATAACTCCAGCTCTGGCCCACTCCTAACTTTCTGGATGCAGGTGTTCACCACTATGAATGTGGAGGGAAGGTGGGGATTTTGTCCCCTTTAGGTTATTGTCCCATCTTTTGGTATTCTTTATTCCTTGCCAGACAGCTACTTTTGCTCTCTCATTCACATCAGTGCTCTTAACCCACATTTTTATTTTCCACTGCAGACAAGCCAAATGGAGCTAAACTCTGAAGTCCTTCTTCACAGCAGGACTTCCCAGTGACAGGGGCCTGGCAAAGGAAGTCCTCCCCCCAGGAACTGATTTCCCTCCCTTTTGGGAGTATCATCTTGAGCAGAAATCAACAGGTGGATGCATCCTACCTAAGTGCAGCTAACAACACAAGGTACTTCGTTGGAGGTGTCAGCTTTGGTTTCCTTGACAGTTACTCTGGGGACACCAACAAGCCATGGGGATCAGCTGAGGCATGCAGAGGGCCAGAGCAGACCTGCCACCCCCTCAGCTCCAGCCCAGTCCTCCCTTCGCTCCTCTGTGTCTGCTGCTGGGCTGTGCTGTGCGGAGGAAGGTGGGTGTCTGGTTGGGGAAAAGGATGTGGTCCAAGGTCCTGTTTGATTGCAGCTTTGCATAGTCTGGATCACTCCTCTCAGAGGCCGTGTCTCTCTGACCTTGCCAGGGTAGCATGTTCTTCCGTGATGGACATGGGTGATTTTGGCCAGACACTTGGCAGTTAGTAGAGATGCCTCTCACCTAAAGGCTCCACAGAAACCAAACACAGGGTAAACTGAGCAGCTCATTAAATACTTTTTACCACCACTGTGTGTTCTGGCCTCCTGTCCAGTTCTGCGTTTTAGCCCCACAATTTCTGTGTTCCTTTTCCATCTTGCCTTTTCCAACTTTTCTTTCTAGACATCTCAAGCCCTGGCCCTCTTTCTCCTTCAGCTGTTGAGTAGCATGAGGAGCTCCGAGGATAGGAAACCACCCCAGAGGGCTATCTGGACCCACCTCAGCAGAGGGAGTGGGTGGCTGCCGTGGGACGGAGCATCAGCGCGAAGCCGAGTCCCGGGGAGCGCCCGGCTTGCAGGCAGGGATCACTCCCAGGGCAGGAGCACCATCTCCCGGTGACGGGTTTTGTAGCAGCAAGCCTCCACGCAAAGTGTTTCCCAGTGCACAGCTGAAATGTAGAGGACACCAGCAGTTTGGAACACAGACACTCTGGTTTCTCTCCCCCTTAGGCTGTGAAGCAGCTGTACAGCGCCCCAGTACAAGTGTGTATTTTGTATGAGAGGGAGCGGGAACACTGGCTTTGAACAGGAATACATTACGCAGCCACATCCCTTTCCCTTTGTGCCATGCTGTCAGATGGACTTCTGAGTGGGAGTCGCAGGATCAGCTGTTAAAAAGTTTTTACTGCAGGTGAAGCTCCATCTTATTTTGCATTGCTCTGACTCTGTCTCAAAGAGCCCTCGAGGCAACAAAATGAGCTAATCACATCTTGCTTAAGGGTCCTTTGCATAGTTTTTCTGTGTAAGTCAGAACACGCTTTTTGTCCATGCCTTTGCCTAGGTAGATGCATTATGAGGATATATATGCAATGTACTAAATCCTGCAATCCTTGCACATTTATTTAGCGCTCCCACTAAAGTTAAAGGCATGCCTCTAGGCAGTGACAGCTGCATGGATGAAGCCACTGATACATGTCACTGGGTGGGATGTCAAATGCCCTGTTAATAATGACCTTGATTTCCTAATACATTCTAGTGGCACGTGTTCACAACTGCGTATTTACAGCTCTTCACAGAGACTGCAGGTTGGTGTGGGCTGTGCTGACATGAGTGTTTTGATAACATACATTTCTGCCTTTTATATTGGATGCAGACAATGTGCTTGCTTTGCCTTGCCCACTTGCCCTGTTCCTTCCCATTCACCCACTCACGTGCAGGTTCAGGCACCTGAGACCATCTGGTGGCACCTGAGGCATCCGGACCTCCAGTTGCTGCCTCAGAAAAGGGTGGGACTGTCCTATACCTTCCGCCTCACCTACCAGCACCATGTAGATGTCTTGGGTGCCTTGCAGCCTGCAGAGACACCAGGTACCTCTTTTAGCACCCGAGCAAAGCACATTCCCTTATGAGAAAATAATCAGAATTTAGTGAGCAAAAATATATAAGATGGGACTTTCCAATATCGAGGAGATCCTTGAAGAGCAGCCCGCTATTTGTGGGTCACTTCAGCAGTGTCTGGGGAGCTCTGCCTGTTTCTGTGGTTCACGTATTGATCCCACCAGGTTAGCAAGTCAAAATATGCCGTTTGGGGCCTTTTGCTCTGTGTCCAGAAGAAAAGTGCAGCTGAAAATTATGTGATATGACTGTCTCCTGCATGAAACAAAATGATTGTCTGGCAGGCAGCTGCCAGTTTGCTAACAAGCCATTTGCACTTGGAACAAGGAGGTGTGAAATTCTCCTTCTATCCTTTCTGCAGGGCCTCACCCTGCAGCGCTGATTGAGTTTGGGCTGACAGTTTTAGGAAAAGCCAAAGGCACAAGGACAGTTAAAGGTCTTCCTGGACCTTAGTGATTTAGCTATGTGGAAACTGCAAGCAAACCCAGCTCTGAATCTTCTCAGTAGTTTTTTCCTCTGCACAGTGATGGCTTGTGGATACAGTATTTGTAAGACAGGTTGTGAATGTAAAGATCTGTCTCATGAGCTCTCCTGGTGGATGTACTTGTGCAAGTAGAGCTAGCCACTTAGGCTGCACCTATACAGGTAAATTAAATTATTCCATGTCCACATGGATAAATTCCCTTAGCCTCCAAGGCTGATGGCCATGTACAGGGTGTCAGTTGAGAATGGTCCCTCGCCTGTGTCAACAACTGAACTGCCCCCAGGAACCATTCAGCACAGCCCTAGGCTGAACACGTGCCAGGGATCCTTTTAGCAATGTGACAGTGCTGAGTTTCTCCCTGGTATTATTTAATTTACCTATGTAAATGGAGTGCTTGGAGACCCTGGAGACCAGAGTAGCTGATGAGCTTTTGAGTTGGAAACCTAGCTCCTTGTCATGATTGTCTGTAGTCTTGCCTTTGTTCCTTCAAACGCCTATTCCAGCAAGGTTGCGGTGAACCTTAGCTATGCAACAAACAGTGGCTTTTCTTTTGAAGAAAGAAAGGTCCAGACTTTTGGTATTTGCTGGTGAGCTAGAAAGTTGGCAGCAAGAGCGATGAAGAGCTCTGCCCTGGAGATGGACCTAAGCCAGCACTGTCCAGGTCTTTGGGACAGCCACCCTCCCTCACATCCCAGTTTTTCCCCACTCTGTAGTTAAGGGTCCCTGCCTCCCTTGCAGGAATCTTGGGCAAAGGATCAAGGAAATACTACAGGTATATTTCCAACCTTGCACACGGTCAGTACAGACATTCCTGATGGAGTCCTGGGAAGGAAGAGCACCTTCCATGCAATCAGTTTTTCCATGATTCCTGAATGTCCCTTTCTACTTCCCAGCTCAGCACAGCCCAGATTGTGTAATGCTTGGGTGGCATTTATCATTCTGGTTTTGTAATCATACCTTTGCAGACCTGAGTGACTGATTTCAGTAGAGGATCCAGCCATATGAAGAGGGATTGGATACAGCTGGTTGTAGGACCAGCTAGAACAACGTGGTCTCTCAAGGAGGCTTCATTTCCCTTCTCAGTCTGACTGTTTCTCTCCACAGGTGGTTAGTTGCTGCTTCTTGTGTTACAGGAACCTGAAAACTTGACTCATAAGCAAAATATCCAAAGTGTGTGCTACGACATTGTACTATAAATGACTACATCTATCTCCAGAGCTGTATTTTCCTCTGTCTTTCTGAAGGACAATCATCCATTTCTATAAAATCTCCAACACCTGTATAGTATCATTGTAGTAGTTACTGTTGTGGAGGAGTGTGGTAAGGAAGCACTTAGGGTGGATACATTTCACGTGATCTACAACACAAATGTGAGATTTGCTAGACATGCATCAGTTATACCACTCTTCTAGCTCCAGAGACCACATTGACTTGATTTCCAATTACTGTCATAAGTACATATATATTTGATGCACACGAGGACACCAGCTGGTGACACCTGCTTCTAAGGTCATGAATTTCAACCATTTAGGTCTCATTCCATTGCCCACACACAGACGCTGTAAACTGAGACATACCAGAGATCCAAGACATCTGTCTGGAGATGCAGACATAGCACGAGACCAGCATGAGACCCATAGCCCTCTAGGGTAGCAGCTGGAGGCCAAGTGGGATACACCAAGGTCTCTTCAATGGCACTAAACCATAGCTGAGCAGCTGAATTGAGACCTGAACACTGGAGCTGGTTGCTACATTGCCCCTATAGCCACTGGAGAAAAGCAGGCACTTTTAGGGCACAAATCATCGTATCTTGAAGTGAGCACCTGAAACAGATCCCAGTACTCCCAGAAACACCCTTTTTTCCATTAACTACAAAGCCAGTCTACCAGATCAGCACAGAGGAAGATGCTGAGCAGGTCAAAATCTAATTTTCAGCATGAGTAATCTCACTGTGTGTAATGGATAAGCAAACTGCTTTGTAACACCTTTACGATTGGAACACTAATATCTTCATTAAAACCCACAGATTTCAGAAGCCCATGCCCATGACCTGGTGAAACCCAGACTATGATTGCCAGCCACTTTCTAAGTAACAGTCAGAGTGTCTGACTTAAAATGTTTGTTGTAAAACATCTGTGATAAAAACTCAGTTCCTGGATTAAATAGCATTGACCTGGGAAGATCTTTACCTTCCTACTACATCTGTGTATGAACAACTGGTTGATGAGACAGATTGTACTGGTTGTGCTATGAGACAGAGGCACACTTACAGGTCTCCTTTGACAAATGGGTAACTCTAGCCTGGCTTGTTGTCACCAAGAAACGTTTGGGTTGTTGCAATCTTTCATAGCAACTGCCAAATTAGTTATCTTGAATTGAAAACAGAACAGCAGAACTATTGTGACTCAGTTTACCAAAAGATCTGTATTGTACTTCCCTTTTACTTCCATCCCACACTGGAGGTACGCAAGAAGTCACTAGCCTACTGGCAAGCCAAATCAAACAGGTATCTGCTGAGTTTATGCTTCAGGCTTTCCCTTAGATGGACGCAAATGCTAGCCTCTCACCTCTTGAGCTGCCAGGATTTTACAATAGTTGGAGGAGCTGAAAGCTGTCCAGCCATCTCTTCCTCTGTTGTATTTGGTTAAAACTGGCCATCGGGTTATTACAGCGTTATTAGGTGGGGAGCAGACAGCTAGACTGGCAGACACATGGAGCAACAGACAGACAGAGCAATTGCACACACCTTCTTTTTTTAGGAAGAGATGCTGAAGTATAACCTACTAGCACCCTCTTGCCTCCTAGCCCCTTCTCTTTTCCTTGCTACTTCAGAAAGTTGAAATTTTTCCATTTGGGAGAATTTCAGTCAGGTCCAGAATCACTCATAAAATGGAGGAATTGTTCCAGCAATGTCCCTGGAAAGTTTCCTAATTTTAAAAAGAAATCCAGGCACAAAATCTGGCCAGCTCTAACATGGCTGGCTTGAACTGTGTTGTGATGGGTAGTTCAGCAGAGGAGCCTGCATCTCCAGGAACCTCAGCCTTTTCTTACTCCTGCAGGCAGGATCTTCATAAAGGGAGTCAGCTCCACCCTTCATGCAGGTAACGAGCAACCAGGGGTCAGCACCAAAGTCAAGCAGACCTTGGGCTCTTCTTTATCTGCAACCAAATAAATTGGCATGGACATAAACACTTCCAGAACTTA
This sequence comes from Falco peregrinus, assembly GCF_023634155.1. NCBI lineage: Eukaryota > Metazoa > Chordata > Aves > Falconiformes > Falconidae > Falco > Falco peregrinus. The sequence continues at coordinate 57,041,705 of NC_073727.1, forward strand.
TTTGGTGGGCATGAGGGAAACCAAGGTAAAGTCCTTGGGCAACAGCTTAGGTCGTGTGTGTGGAGAAGATGTACTTGAAAAACTTGGCAATGTATTTGGGAGTCTACCTGGAAACTTGTGCAGTTATTGACTGTTCCTTCACTTTTCCCTGATCTGGGGAAATACTCTTTTCATTGTGCCTATTTGGAGAGCCAACTACCCCAAAACTATTGTTTCTTTTTGGGGGGAAAAAATAGTCTACTGTATCTACCTACTGTAGATGTGATTTTTGAATATAGACAATTTTCTGTATTTTTAAGGCTTGATATTATTAAACTAGGGCAACTCATCTTTTCTTCCTCACTAACTAGCATGAAATTTATCCATGATTTACCTAGGACCCCAAATTTAAGAGAGATGGGATTTTAATTCCAGGGCTGCAGCAGGTTAAGAGCCAGGTTTATCTTTCACCAGGGATTACTTATGGTTTCTGCTAGATTATTCCTGACATGTGGCTCATCATATCACAGGTTAACTGTTTAAGGGTGGGGTGGGGGGAGCATGAGGCATAATGAAGAATGGGTATATAACTCTCCTCCCTTCTCTCCAAAATAAATCTATCCTGAGTTTAGGAGGTATGTAGATAAAAAGGCTGTTTTGACAGGCTATCAGCAACCTTACCACATCATATAACAAGAGTGAACGTTAAATCCAACATTTTGGCTACCTTTGAAACTCACAAAGAAGCCCAGTCCTAATATAAAATCTCCTGGTGATTCACATCTGGGTTTTGTAATTGTCATCTGAAAACACACAGTGGTAGGAGTGATAAGTGATTGGTCATCTCACTGGAATCCTAGTACTCTAGTGCAACCTTTTTCATTAATCAAATAATATTGTATTTCTCCCAACATGAATCAAGGCTGAAAAAATTTCATGCTCAGTTTTTAAACTGTGTTTTCATAGCCATTTATTTCATTTTTAAATATGTTCCTCTGTCCTTGCTTCCCCCAACCTCCCCCATTTTATTTACTATACCCTAAGCAGGGCTCCTATTTCTCCTCATCCTGCCATGATTACAGGCAGAGTCCTCTGCCAGAGATTCAAGAATTGGTGGAAAATTCCCCCTGGGTTTATAAACTCACTTTTGTTTGCCTGCTGTCTTGGGAGAGATGAAAAGCAAATCCACGATCTGCCAAGAATCACACCCAGGCAGGGATGCAATGCTGCAAGAGCTGGTCCCTGCTCTGTGTACGGGTGACAGACGTGACCCTGGGATGAATTCATGGGGTCACACCTTGGCTCTGATGGAGACCCCTGTCCCCTTGTGCCCTCATGGGGAGCAGAGGTATTAAACTGTAGGGCTGCAGGCCTTTGCATTGAACTGAATGAACGGATCCCAGCCACAAATCACTGAATATTTCAACAGGCTTTGGGAGGTTTTTTTTCCTTACTTCAACCCTTTGTGGGAGTTCAGGGCTTGTCTGAAGATGGCCAGTGGGCAGTCCTCCAGCACATGTGGTGAAAGGCTACCTGGTGCAAATGTGCTTTTTCCATGTCCCAGCCAGGGCTGAAAGGACAGGGAGGACTGTCCCCTTCACCTCTCAAGTCTTGGGTCTCCACTACAGCTGCTCTCCAATGCACTCCTTGCTGCCGGTCTTTACCTTTGCCTACTCACCAAATGGGTCCCCAGTTTGGCACAAGCTGTTCCCCAAGAAGGCCAGGATTTGGTTGTCACTTTATCTCACAGGCATTGGACCGCAAGCTCTGCAGAGGACTTGGCTATCTCACAGGTGTCAGATCACAAGCTCTGCAGCCACTTGCCAGCCCCCAAGCCTTCTAAGCTTGCCCACCTCCTTGCAAACTTCTTTCACAGGTTTTTTAGGTTGCCACGGGTAGGGCCAAGGGGGGAGCTTGTGAGTCACATCTGGCAAAGGAGAGCAAATGCATTTGTGCCCCTTTCTGAGTTCTGGGGAGGGGGATGATTGCTGCACCTCCATCATTTTTCCCTGTACTTCCTTGCCTGTCCTGCCCCAGGCCAGTGGAAGCAGAACGATATATTCTTTGGCAGAAGAGCCCAGTGCTAATGCAGGGAGAGGTCACGGAGAACAGGAGCTGTAGCCTGCTAATTTCTAACCTTTAGCATTTCTTTCTTCTCCCCCTTTTTCATCCCACTCCCACTGGGTCCCCTACAATCCTCTTCATGCTGAGGCAAGTGGCTGAGAAAACTCCTCTGGGCTATGTGTCAGTGAAAGGCTCTTAGTTCAGCTGTTGGAAATAAAACTGTGCATAAAAATTAAATACAAACATCAGCCCCAACTGCAAATGCAGTCATATCATTACTGGCTTCAGCTCCATAGGAAATCCCAGTGTAACTAGTCCCAGAGTCAGGTTTTGAGCATGAGCTGAGGGTTGGACAGGAGGCAGTGGGATCACCTGTGCAAGTAAAGGGTGCAGGGTGAGACCTGCACCAAAGGGTGAGACACAGCTGGGGACCACAGGTGGCACTAGCGACCTGTCCCTGGTCCATAGGTTGTATTTGAGTGCTCTCTAGTGGACAGAAAAATGAGTCCAGAGGCAAACACAGCTGGCGCTCGCTTTCCCTGAACGGAAACCCTCAGCCGGGGTGTCTGTGCAGTGTCTGGGAGCAGGGTTTTGGAGGGCGGCTCCAAGCAGGATCTTCTTGGTCAGTGACCGTGCAGGGCAGAGGTCTGACGTGGGAGCAGTGCAGGGTTGTGGGGGACGCACACCTCATCGGAGGTAAGAGCTCGCACATGGCGCACAGGGTAACACCCCAGCTCCTTCCCAGTTACACGGCCCTTCAGTGCTTCTCCTTGTGTGGAAGGAAAACCCTGCAGGGCCTGCTCCTACCTGCTCAGTCAGCAGGTAGAAGAGCAGATATGTACTGTGGAAGGAGAGTAGAAACATTTTTTGGTCATGAAAGGAATTTCTTGAAGAGGTAGGCAAAATAACACTTGGAACAGTCATTTTTGACCTTGCCTTATCTAATCAGAAACCACTGAGGCTCTGTCCTGGTTTCAGCCAGGATAGCATTAATTTTCTTCTCTGTACCTGGTACAATGTTATGTTGATGGTGTTGCTAATACACTGACATTTTTACTTGCTGCTAAATAACATTTACACTAAGTCAAGGACCTCTCAGTTTCTCAGGCCCCCCCAGCCAGCGAGAGGGCTGGAGAGGCATGGGGAATGGGGAGGGGACACAGCCGGGACAGCTGAGCCCAGCTAGCCAGAGGGATATTCCATACCACTGAATGTCATGCTGAGTATATAAGCTGCGGGCGGGGGGGGGTGGCTGGGAGTGGGGCTGATTGCTGCTTGGGGACTGGCTGGGCATAGGTCAGTGGGTGGTGAGCAATTGTATTCTCTATCACTTGTTTTGTTTTTTTGCTCTTGGATTTTATTCCTCTCTCCCTCTCTCTCCTTTTCATCACTATTATTATCATGACTATTATTGCTATTCCTATTATTATTACAATAATTCATTTTATGTCAATTATTAAATTGTTTTTATCTCAACCCACGAGTTTTACCTTTTCCCTGATTCTCCTCTCCATCCCACTGAGGTGGGGAGTAGTGAGCAAGTCGCTGCGTGGTACCTGGTTGCCAGCTGGGATTAAACCACAACAGACTGTAACACAGTACCACACATACCTGCAGTAAAAAAATATGGAATTGTGTATGGGCAGTTATTCTACACAAATCCATTAATGGTTTTGTTACAGAGGTGCTGCAGCTATGCATAAGTAAGGCTACTGAATGAAGACTGCATGAATATGTTGATCCAATTTGCTGAGGGTCCAGAAAGGAACAGAAGAAAAAAAGGAAAAAAAAAAAAGAATGGATAAAAAAACCCTCAAGCAACCCACCAAACCAGTCAGCACTGGAGAATTAGGAGGCAGGAAAAAAGCTGGCAGTCCCAAAGAAAAGAGCCTTGAAAATTCAGAGTTTCTTACTCTTCACTCATACACAGTTGAACTGAGGGAAGAGAGACCCATGAAGGTGCGAGGAGCAGCTGAGGGTAACCCAAATATTGGCAGGAAATAGTAACTTCATTAGTGATGACTGTTACTGGTATTGGTTCTCAGATTCACTGCACTTTCTCCCATAGGCCTCCCCTTGCAGGTTTCCAGTTGACGATCAGCTACACTAACGAGTCCCAGTGCCACTGTGCCTGATGGCCTGGGCACAGGGTCTGGCCAACACTCATCAGTGTGGTCTTTCTGCCAGGAAAAAAACATAAATAAATGGGTCCAGTGGAAGATATTTTGTATGTAGCTTCCAAAGCAATATGGGAATCAAACTCCAGATATTCCGAGAGTTTGCTTCTGAAAAAGGCAAGTTTGTTGCTCAGCTCCAGCAGACAGCTCTGTCTGCATATTACAATTTTCTTCCATCGGGTTTGATTTTTGTGCACCTTTTGCTGAGATTCACTCTTCAGTCAGCACCTGATGAAAGACCCTGCTGTAACCTCATGGGTAAGTCATCTAATTTTTTCCACAACTTCAGAAGCTAGCAACACTGAGGCATTTGTTTTATTTTCCAGCTACATGATGCTTTTGATGATATAGGCTGGGGAGTCATGAAAATGCCACGTGATGAGATTTGCTAAGAAATCAGATAAATAGGCAGTGCTTGGACTTCTCCATGAGCACCCCAACGTGGCACGCACAGCCTCTCAAGGTCAAAGACAGGACCCAGCAGCATACTGGGGCTGAGCAGACACTTCTGTTTGGGGAGAAAAGCCCCAGTCTGAAGCATCTTCACAGGCACTTGGCGATGTTTGGATGGACACTGCTCAGCAAGTGTGACAAGTGCTGCCTCAGCAGGGGCTCACAGCTCAGGTCCTGCTCTAGTTTTGCTGTCTCGAGCAGCAAACTGCCAGCTGCTTACTCCTCGGTACTATCTAAATAAATTGATCATCCAGGGAGCCAACCGGCAATAAAAATGCCATTAGAGTAGTAATTCATTTAGATATATAACTATTTAGGATATACTCATGCTTTCAGGAACTCCAGCCCAGAGCTTTGTAACCCTTCAGAGGCCACAGGAGAATGATTCACATTTCAAAAGCATTTTTCAGTGGCTTGCGGCACTTCTGGCAACCGCAGCTCCTGCGCCAGAAAAGCTGCAGCCCTGTGATGGTATTCACACTCTGCTTAACAAAAGGTTTCCAGGGGCAACAGCCAGGTAGAGAAAACAACCGGGATTTAGCAAGGCACTCCACTTACAAAGTTTCCTTTTTTCGTTTGTTTTGACTCACGAGTTTCAGGCCCCAGACTTCTCCTTTCACGCGAAGCTGCAGAAGATTGTTCTGTACCTGCCACCTTTGGACTCTTTACAGACTTCCATTGCATCCCCAACTCCTCCAGCTGTTTCCTTCCGGGATGAAAAGTCCTGACCTACTCACCACGTTTTGTTTTAGGGGCTGCTTCTCTCTGGGGGCACCCCTGTGCGCCGCTGCGGGTACTCGGGGTGCAGAGCCCTTTTGGGGAGCAGCTGCACTGATGCAGTGGCAGCGTCTGGCTTCTATTGCTTTTCTAATATTCCTCAGCATCTCCTTGGGTTTCTGCTGTGACATTGAGGCAGACAGCAGAAAGCTGTGCCTGGCATGGTTGGTTTTTTCCTCCGCGCTTCTCTGTGCAGAGAAGCACTGAGATAAAAGCAGCACCCAGGTGCACCCATGGAAAGGAAGCTGGGCTGCCCAGGCCAGCGGTGAGGGGCAGCGGGGAGAGCAGCTGCTTGCTGCTTTCTTTCCAAAGTAGGGGCTGGAGCAAACGGCACCTGCGGGCATCCCCGGGGGTAGCGTTAGGTCCGCGGGGGCTTGCAGTAGCCGGCGGGGGACAGCGGGCTGTCTCGTAGTGCAGCCAGCGCTCTCGGGCGGCACCGTGCCGATTGTTTTAAGGCAGACGGATGCGTCCGGGCTGCTTCCACGTAGAAGGAGCGCACAAGGGTGCCGCCGAGACTTGGGGGAAACGTTTTGGTGCCGTAAAGGAAAAAAAAACAACGAACCAACATGGAAGCGGGGGTAGATTAGTGGAGCTTCCGTGCCAACACAGCCGCCCGTCGGTGTAGTCGTGGCCGAGTGGTTAAGGCGATGGACTAGAAATCCATTGGGGTCTCCCCGCGCAGGTTCGAATCCTGCCGACTACGCAGCAGGTTGCTTTTTTTCACCCCCGGCCCGGCCGTTTTCCTCCCCCCGCCCTTCCCGGCGATCGTTTTGCACCGCAGCCGCCCGCCGGCAAACATCCGGCAGGGCGGCCAGTGCCAGCCCGGGGGAAGGGGGGCGGGACCCCGTGACAGCGGGACGCGGCCTCTCCAGCCGGGCCGGCACCGCTCCGGAGCGACTCCGAATCCCCGAGCCATGCAGCACAGCGCGGCGCCCGCCGTGCTGGTCACCACCAGGTACCGGGGAGGGGGCCGAGAGCAGCGACCCCGCCGCGAGTTGCGGAGCCGCCCGCTGCGGCCTTCCCGCGGCGGGGCAAGGCCCGCGCAGCCGCCCCAGCGCCGGGGGCGGGAAGGGAGGGGAAGGGAAGGAGCGTGGCGGGCGGCGCCTCACGGGGACCCCGGGCGGGCACTGAGGGGCGGCCGAGGGGCCGCGGAGGCCGGGACGAGGCCCAGGTGGGAGGCGGGTTGGTGGTGCGGGGGTTTGTCCGCGGGACGTCTCGGATTTGTGCGGTTTCTCGAAGTGTTTTGGCTGAAATTCCACAGCCGGGAGAGACCCCTGTTGCCCGGCCCGCCCTGTGGGACGCCCGCCGTTCGGTCCTTTCTTCCTGTGGTAACTTCCACATTGACATCCTTTCCCTTCCGCATTGGCACGGCCGGGGACGCAGCCAGTGCTCCCACCCTCTGGAAGCATCTTTCCTTGTCAGCATGGCGAGGTGGGCGGGAAGGAGCTATAACTCGTCCTCAAGCGTACGCTGGCGTCTTTGAGGTGCGGTGTCGCCTGCTTTTGGCTGGCCCCGCTCCCGCCGCCATGCACTTCCCATCCCTGCCCACCGGGCCACAGGGAGCCTGGCTGGCTGGCAGTTAGGCCAGCGATGGGCAAAATAAGTTTATTCTGTTTTCCCACATTTGTGACACCATGCCCGAAGTGGGTGCTCTTTTCAGTTGCATTACATTCTTACAACCTGTATTTTCCTAGACGTGTCAAATGATCCTTCAAGAGAAATGCTTCAAGAAGAAAATGCTTGTGGCAGTCTTTATAGAAAAATTATAGAGCTATATCTCTCTTTCTTTTTTTTTTTAACCCACCACAAGAGATTTGAGACCACCTGTAAGCAGTTTCCGATCAGATGTGACACCAGAAGCAGAAGTGTTGATTCATCAAGGTCCTGGCTCTCACACCTACCTCCTAGGACATAAGTAGCACCTGTGTCAATCACATGAACTTCAAAGCCATTATTTTAGTCCTTAAATATTTGGCTGTATCAGGGCCTAACTTCCTTTGGAGCAGTGGCGTTGAACTTTCAAGTGTATCTGACTTCTATACGTGTTTTCTAAGACTAACTTTATATTATTGTATATTTATTTCCAATATTTATATATTGGAAAGGGAAATCTGAACACCTGGATTTATTTTACAGTCAATAGACTTTGCCACTTGCAAATTGTCCCACCAATACTGGAATGCTTTCAGTGATAAAACTAGCTATATGCATCTGTGTGGAATAAAGGCTTTAGCAAATGAATGTATTTTCTAGTTGTGAGGTAAGATAGTTCTGACCTTTTACACTCTTTTTTACAAACTGGGTTTGGGAATAGGATTCCTAGTTGCTATGTTAATATAAATAAATATTAATCTGTATATTGTAGTTAAGACTATACAGAGAAATAAAAGTGTTTGCTGGCTAATTTGTGATTGATACTTTGCCTGCACTTAGTGAATAAACTAGTTGTACAAGTTTTTTCTCCTTTTACTATGACCTGGGTCGTCACAGAGGCTGTTGGAGCTGAGTGCTGCTGATAGGGCTGGCTTTTATCAGGACAGAAAGTGCAGAGTCTGCTCTCCTGGCTACACAGACACTGGAATAAAGTTTCTGTTGTCACAGCACTTGTAGCTCTTTGCTTTGCTTGCAATGGCTGCTTTCCCCCCTTTCCCATCTTGGACTTTCAGCACAGAAAGCAGATTAATTAAAGTACAAAGCCTCTACATTGTATGCAAATAAAAAGACAGGAATGAAAAGCTCTTCTGTGGCTCTTCTGTGAACTGTGGAAACTGCTCTGTTCAGCTGACCTTTATATAATTTTTCCTTCCTCTGTCCTGTGCCAACCCTGCATGATCTGATTATGCAAGCACAGTGATATTGGCATGAATGGTCTTGTATTCAGGTGAAGTAATTCATGTTAGGGAAGTTAACCATGTGCCCAAGCCTCCCCTGAACAATCTGCATTGTAGACAAAAGTGTAACTGAGAGATACACAAGTCAGGTTTCAATAAGGAATAGAAGCAATAAACGTGTATGCCATTTAAACAGCCAGCTTTCTCCTTTTGCTTCTTTTTTCAAAGCTACTACTGTAAAAATAATTGTGTTTGATGTGAAAAATGCAAAGAAACTATTCTCTGACTTGGGATTTGTAGGTGCTTCTTCTGTTTTAGTAACAATAACACTGTCAAATTAATTAAAACCCTGGGACTGCTGATTTTGAAACTAAGACATTACAAGGGCTAGTGTGCACTTTGGCTATTAGGCTGTATCTGTCTCAGCCTCCCTGCTGATTTCTGTTAGTTTAGAATCGTGTTTTAAAAACTACACAATCCTGTTGCTATGGAAAGGATAATAGGGGTAGGTTTCCTGTAAGAGCTGAAAATGAAAGTGATCACAAAGCCTAAAGCAAACAAACAAAATGTAGCCATTCCCTCTAATCGCTTTCCATTACAGTCGTTTTAGCTCAGACTTTGAACAGCTTTAAAGGAAGAACCCTGGGTGTAGTTAAGGTACTTACTACATGACATTTTTAGAACTCTTTGATGTAGCAACTCTTTAACAGTGAAGTTGTGGTTGTGCCATCTCAGAACATCTGTTCATGGTTGGTATTTTGAGCTAAGTTAAGGCCATTCAGGAAGGATGGTTTACTGGTGGTTTTTCCTTTTATTTACATCAGAGGTGAAAAGCAGGTTAATTTGTCATTTGTACTCCGTGGCTGTGTTAACAGAAGTCAGTCTCTCATGAGTACCATCTGACAGACCTTTTTGCTGTCATAGCTGCAGTCACAACTTCTGAGTGACTACGCATCTGGAGAGCATTTCCTCTGCTGCAGGTATATTCTAAAAAAACCCAGATCCAACTCATTTTATTGGCAGGTGTCCTCTGAGTTAGCATTTTGGCTGCCACTAAAGGAGACAACACTCCAGATAATGACTATTACTTACAGGTTTGACAGGCTGCTGTGTGAAAGCCAGGCACCTATGTATTTATACATAAGCACTATTGATTCTGTGTTTAGAGCCCAACAGCATGTAACTGAGAACAAAATTTTGTCTGATAGTGTAAAGTCAAGTCCTTAACTGGCAGAAAATGAGAACAGAATCAGAGCAAACAGATGGCAGTCGGGTACCTAGTATAAAATCTTGGCAACAGTAGAGCTCTTGTTAAATCCATAATGTTTTAAACATGGCTTGCAAATAGGATTGGGTACAAGTTGGGCCTGTGCCCTTGTATGTTGCTATCCAATTTATAAAGAACTGTTGAGGTGCTCTCTTTAAAAAGTTTTTATTCAGTTTTGCATTGGAGATACAGAGGTTGCCTTCTTGGGAAAACTCAAGTTTCAAAAGAACTAGTCAAGTTTTGACATGAGAGGAGTCTTTTGAAACTTTATTTGAAACTAGATTGTTTAAATGTCTTTAAAGTGTATTTTAAGTTTGTACACCTCATGTATCCTTAGGCAAAATGGCATCTGTGTTAATATATCTAAATTTCCTAAAGAGGCAAGAATGCTGCTAGACACCTCTGCAATCTACAGGAAGTCCAGGGAAGATGGGACGTGACATTAGCCATACGGCTAGGATTAAAAAAGAAAAGAAAAAAAGGCAGAAAAAATGTTCAATGAAAATAAAATTGTGGGTTTTTTCTTAAACAGTCCCTTCTGATTTCGTTAAAAAACACTTATGCACGCATAGGAAGGATGCACTCAAAGATAAGTTCAGAGAGTATTCAATGCTCTGGATGATAAACTTCTTTCTGATTCTGGCAGAACACGATTCCAGTGACAGCAGTAGTGAGTGTGCTGTGGCTTGGCGTAGGGCTAGCTTTGGGGAAACAGTCACTGTGGTTTCCAATCTACTGAGACAGACTTTATTTCATTAGATGTACAGTTCTCTTGTGCCCCAGCAGCAACTGCTCAGTCTTACTCTTGATGTGCGAGGACTATAATATGATCTTGGCATTCCTGTTGCAAAAATGTCATAAATAATTGTTGCATGGGCATCCAGGGGGGAGGTGACACCACGGTTCAGCGGATCTGAAGCTGGCAGGAGAAGAAAATGCATTGAGTGAACTGCAGCAACAGCTCCCTTGTTGCATTTTCCTCCAAGAGGAACCATGGGTGGTTCTGACTGTTGGCAACTCTCAGAGGTTAATGCTGTGATTCTTTGTCTACTTTAACTCATTACACAAGGACAAGTGGCTTTGTTTCCACTGGGATCTTCTATGGGAAGGCTGAGATACTTTAGCTAGTGTACCCTTTCTGCTATTTGGCAACAAGACTATCAATCAGACAGTCAAAACCAGAAGGCAGTTCAAAGAGATCGTGTACTCCTTTAACTTGGTTAGTCCTGGTAGGTGTTTGTCTAATTTTCTTCAAGGACTTCCACAGATGGAAACTGTGTGGTTGGCACAGCAGTCTGCTTCAGCACTTCTCTTTGTTTCAGGCTTTAGTCTAGTTCCCTGGTTGGCTCTTAACAAACCTCAGGTTGTCCCTGCTCTCCAGCAGGCTCCTTCTTCCTTTTGTGGCCTTTTTCAGCTGTTGTCTCTGCCACTCCTGGGTTTGTCCTAAGAAAAGGAGATGTGGACAGGGCTTGACATGAATTCTAGTGAGCGGACCCTTGCTTCACAATAAACTGTAATGAGAGGTCATGAGATCTTCTCATCTGCCCTGCTAGGTAGGACAGCACCTTCAAATCCTGTGAGTGAAGTCCTGTTCTGAATGAATCCACATCTGTTCCTAGAAATGCTATGTTCCTGGCATTTTGTCTGCAGTGGCCAGTGGCAGATGCTTTGGGATAGAATATAGCAGGGGTCCTCAACCCCCCCCACCTCCCCCCCCACCAGGGGTTGAGGGGGGAAACCAAGCAGCCGCAGATGGCTGCCTGCCACTTCATCCATGCGCCGGACCCCTGTTTAAAAAATTTGAGGACCCCTGGAATACAGGAAGCAGGCCATGTCCAAATTTGTATTGTTGCAGAGTAGGAACAGTGCTGGGGTAGGATTGTCTGGTGTCCTGTTGAAATATTAGTCTTCACATTGACTTTCTCAAGATTTCAATTGGATCCTAGGAGAGGGTCAGTTAAAAGTCTTTGTGCCAGTGCCTGAACTCTGCATGTATTTTCTTCCCTAGGCAAATTCAGAATACGCACACGGGGCTGGATTTGTCAGTGCCAGAATACCGGGAAATCCGGGGGAAGATGATGTCTGGCCATGTAGAGTATCACATTGTTGTTGTTACCCGACTGGCTGCCTTCAAATCAGCAAAGCACAAGCCTGAAGATGTAGTTCAGTTTATGGTAAGTGTTTAATCAGTGCTGTGTCAATGATAACTTTTTTAATGAGCTTCGATTAACTATTTTGGTCCTGGTGTAGCAGATACTTTGTCATCACAGCCTCCCTGGGTCAAGGTCCTTGGTAGGACAACACAGTCTGTACCATTTCTGCAATAGAAGTATTATACATATGTTAATTGAACTTTTTATTCCAGGAGCTTAAAACAGCAATGACTCTGGTTGCCTTTAAGGCATTTTGCATTACAGGTCAACAAATAGAAATTAATTAAGCTTTTTATAAGTCTTGCTACAAAATTAGTTTCTCTGATAGGCGTATCAGCACTGGGACTTGGTGCATAAACATGAAATAAATATATAATAGTCTACGTGAATGGAGAAAGAATCATGTGAGGCAATAACAGGAATTAACCTGGCAGTAGGGTTATCCTTGACCTATTAGCCTTGACATGGCTTTTAAAATCCTTAGAATGAGAGTTTTACAAGGAAGTGTCCATATAAAACATTATTGAGTTGAATTGTCTTTTTCACGATACCTGCAGAGTAAAGGTTTCGAAACATAGCACATGAGATTCATTTCACCTGTTTTAAAGTCACCTATAGCATGTGCATTACCACTTAAGCTGTCTCACCTGGGACTGCCTATTGAGTCGATGGAAAAACACACATTTAGGGTACATTTAATTTGATCTGTTTTAGCTGTCTGCTGAACTGCTCCCAAGAAGTGCGTTTCTCTGCCGATTGACTATAAAGGGACTCTAAGGGGAGGTACCCTGTTGCATGCTATGGACATCTGCTCTTTTTTTGATGTTTTGAGGATAACTGTAATGTCAGTGATGTGAGTGTGTGGTTACCTGCTAGACCATTAGCCCTAGTGTAAGTCACACTCCATAGAAGGTAGCTCACAAATGGATATTTACAGTCTGATTTGCAGATAAAGCCACATCTGTCAGTGTTGTGAAGAGGTGCATGGTGAGGAGATCTCACACATTTATTGCACTCCTAATGCTATATATAACTTCATGGTAAAAGCAGCAATGCTGGTGTAAGAGTCTCTGTTCTCCCTTTTTGTCCCTGACTGCTTGTTCTCGCTCCTGCAGTGTTTCCTTCTGTGTGTCAGTGCCATGTGGCTGTTCTGTGATGTCAGCTGAGGAACTGGTCCTGGCTAAAAAATGGGTATTTGGGGGGTTGTTATTTGTTATTCAGTACTAATTTACACCTGTTTCTTGAGCCTGTGAGTTGCACAGCCCCATTAAAGTTTGTTTAGGACAGGGGAAGGGCCAGACAGGCAGATAAGGGAAGGGGATGTAGAATTGCTTTTTTTGTCTGCAGCAATGCCGGCTTGTATTACGTGATATTTCCATGCAGCTCTGTTCAAGAAAGAGCCTGACTAAACGTGAGGTGTTAAATGGGCTGTTGTCATCTAACATTTTGCTTCATTTAAAAAAAGTACATAAGATCAGCTTGTCTGTAATGAGGAGAAACAGAGTTCCTACTGTGGCCCGCCTGCTCGCTGAGATTGTCCATTCCTGTGTCCATTCTCTAGGAGGATCTTCAGCACTTATTTGCTCTTGTCAAGTGAAATGAACTTTTCTGATTTCTTCTCTGGTCAGAGCTCCTGACATTTCATTCTTCATAAAGAAGAAAACTGGTGTAGTCTGACAGGAGTAACATTTGTCTCATCAGATCTGGTATTTTTCACCTGACTAAGTCTGATGTATTATGTAGTTTGGTGTGTGAAAGTAATTTAAAACTATGAGCTGGGAGGTTGGAGGATGGAAGCTTTGCATCAATTCATTCTGATGAGTCTTTTCTGTATGTGTTACTGGGAGGAACAGAGGGATTCACCTGTCCTAACTTATCTCTCTGTAAGTTGGATATTTTCATCTGTCTCTCCGTGCTTTTATGGTCAATGGAGAGTAAGGGAATGAGGTGACTCATCCTCTGGGAATGCTTGTCTTCTTTAACCGTAAAGGGAAAGCATTCTACATTTTAAACAGCTGGGACAGGGGGCTTTAACTCTAGGCTAAAATACTTAATACTCAATTGAGTTGCACACAACTCACTGTTTATACCACCAGAGGTTCCCTGGGCTTTTCCATCTAGCCTTCAGAAGGTTGTGGGTCTCCTCTAGGTCCTGTGTGATACCTGCCTGCCCGGCACAAGCCCCTTGGAGACCCCAAATCATCTCAGATGGCAAGAGATGCCTGTCTTCAGGCAGAACATTCTGTCTCTATGATTAGATGTCTGCATTTGCTGTGGATTCCTAAGCTCCCATCCCAGTCAGTGCAGTACTGTTGAGAATATAGCTGAGCATCTAAAGTGGGGGGAATCCATTTTGCGTAACATACATGGTACCATGTGAGAAACCTTAAGTTATCCTAGGTGTCTGCACAGGGCTAGCAGATGTGACAGAGGACATAAAGGCATTGGCAGCACCCTGGAGCAGAATGAAGTGAGATGCAGTACACCATCCAACGTACCGCTAGCTGCCTGTGTTCAGGTGAGTTCAGTTTCAGTCACATCTTCCCAAATGTAGTGACTATATCTGACTGTGATGAGAGCCGAGGAGCCTCCTGTGTGTAGGCAGTTGTCTTAACCCAGAGGCAGGTCCCAACCTTGTGCAGCCAGGTGAGGTGAGTTGCACACGTAGCGTCTGTGTTCTACTGGATGGTGTACCAGCACAAACAAGAACCATGGCCCTTCCCCAGAGAGTTTGTCAGTGCAGTGTAGGAGAAGCAGGTGGCTGGGGACCAGCAGAGAAGAATGAGGTTACATTAGGCAGCAGATCTGCCACGTTGAATTTGTATCACAGGGCAGAGTGAGATGAGACATCTGAAGGAGGAGAAAGAAAAAACTCTGTGCCTGTTCTGCCTTCCCAAGTATGGGAGCAGGATAGGAGAGGGAACATGTTTTTTTGCTGTTGAAATTGTCAAATTTGAGAGGTTGAAGGAAGGAGACAATGTAAGTTAGAGAAGATGGGTAGGCATGTTAGGATTTTCATTGGTTCTGGATATGTTGAACAGATTTTGGCTACCTCAGAAGCCAGGTCTGTGTTTTGAGACCTTTTGTCTTTCTTATTCCTGGTTCCCCTTTTCATGAAATACTAGCTCAACTGATTTTCCTTGTCTAGCTGTTCCACCTGCTTCCAGTTGCAGTGGCTGCTTTCCACACTCGTGCCCTAGGTGGCAGCAAGGAAACTGGCTTTGTGTGCGTTAGGCTGTGAGCAACTGCAGGCAGCGATGTGACTGAGCAGAATTTATTTCTCAAATAGCTTCCCTGTATCCCCTGGAAAAAGATGGTGAGCAAGACAGCGTCCTGCAAGTTAACTGTGATCTGTGGGCTGCGATTTAGACCACACTGGATCAAGATATGTTAAGGGCCTGTGACCAAAGCCAGGTGAACATCAAGAAGATTTCAGATCTGACCTGTGGAGTTACTAGCCTTGACTGTGGGTCTAAACAATCCAGAGTTTCCCGTTCCCCAGCCTTAATGGGACTATGCAAAATCAGTATCATAACGTTTTTAATTGAAATATTTCTGAAGCATTAACAGAAGAAGAAATTAACTTCTGTGATGACTTTCAGATCCAAATTCTTAGAAACAGGAAGGATTTTTTTTAATTAAAAAAATGCTATTTGTAAAATAGGGCAAATGGGTTGCAGAACTGCTTAACCATTAGGTTATATTTGGTAACTGAAGGAAAAGTCAGCTGCATTTCTTTCAAAGATCAGAATACTCTTGCCCTATTGAAAGAGTGAATTTATTTTTATCTTTGGTACTGCATCAGAGGTACTGCTGCAAAGGTGGTATTTAATTATTGCCTGACGATCTCCCATTTTCTGTGAGAAGGAAAGGCCTTTTTTTTCTTAAATGTGTTTCTTCTAGCCACACCTTACCTTTTTTAGCAATTAACTTCTCCCTTCACAGCCTTATTAAAAATCTACCCAGCCTATAGTGCCTTTTCTTTCTATCTGTGCCCAATTCAATTGCCTCTTTTTCATAAGTTATGTTTGTTAGCCAAATTCTTTCTTTTTTAAAGCTAAACAACTAACTGCTGGTGTTTGACAAACAGCACATTTTTGGGAGGAATTTGCTATGGAACTGTCTTCCTCTCATTAAATGAGGGGGTGTAAGTATGTGGGTGTGTATTCATCTATGTTTTTATGATTGCCTGTTTGCATATGTTGGCCTTCTTTCTGTGGGCCTCAAAATCTGTGTGTTGGAGTTGCTACTTCCTGACCATACAGGTATGTTGTGAAGATAATTCCTTCACATTATAACCTCTGTGGTGTGAGGGGGGGGGGGGGGGGGGGAAATCCCTGCTCAGTGTAGCAATAGGTTCAACAGCCATTAAGAATTTGTTGATTAAAAAGAAATATTAGAGTGCTTGCTCTTCTACTGGGCAAAACAGATGGGGAGAACAGCATGTGATCATGTAATTAAAATCTACCATAATGCATACCCACGAGGTCACCAAGCAACATTAATTCTGGTATGGCTTGAATTAGGAGTGTACAAGTGAAGGCTTGGTTTGTGCTGTATGTGAGAAGGGATGCTTTTGATTCCTACATCCAAAGCTAGTGGTTGTTTTAAAGTACAGTGCTGCTTCATCTCAATTTTCTGCAAGTGTTAAGAAGTGGGCTTTGTGAAAACAAGGTCACCGTAGCCATATGTTTTTCAGTAAATACTATAAAATGAAGAGTGCTTTTCACTAGCATGCATTGGCTGGCCAAAGGGCTTGAGTTAGCTTTGAGATCTCCATTTTCTTGAAATCCTTGCAGTAGATATAAAGCATATGAAGTTGAGGTCAGAAATGGGGCATTAAAAAGAGCATTAAACGGGAAGGAAACATGGAATCTCATTAATACCGAATGGGATGAAATTCTATGCACAACTGAGAGTCCCAGCCTGGTATCCTACAGGCATTCTGGTGTGTGTACTCATGTATGAGGTTCTCATGATGAAGGGAACAAGGCACATGCATGAGATTTGAGGGATTAGCAGCAAACTTCAGGCTTTTGCTTTGAACTTCCCGGTGGTTTTCCTAACCCTCTAGCTATGTTTGATCATATTCAACTTACTTATATGTTCCTGGTGAAAAAAAATATTCAACCCATCCCTGTCTCTTTTTAAGTTCTATGGTGGATATTAATTGTTACAGGCAAATAGGGTCTTGACCTGGCAAATATGCACATGCTTTGCTATATTTGCATGATTAACTCTTTTGAAGTGAAGTAGATTAAGCCTTTGATATTGTGACTTGACAGAACTCCTTGAAGTGCATGCACTCACACTGACTTACAGGTGGTGGGCGTTTAGCTCCACAGTATTCACAGAGTTCAGTTAGAGGCATGAGGTCAAGACCTAGAGGAGTTACAGGAAGCAGAAGGAAAATATTTGAATATTAATCAGCTATGACTTTGTTTACTTAATAGAATTGATAAAATGGATTTTAAAGCCACATTTATTTTTTATCCTGACATTTTGGGCCATAGAATCCATCAACTATTTTCAAAGGCTTGTGAATGGTAACCAGAAAAAGCAAGATTTAATTTTGTTACATGCTGATATGCCGTTCTCCTGGAAAACTGTCAGAGGACATCAAGTTAAAAGTGTCCGAAATTGTCACAGCAGAGCACTGCTTTCTGACTGGAGAGGTGTGAGAATGCTCTGTGATGCTGGGGCCTCAACCTGAGAAAATACACTCTGCAAGACTTGGCTGGTGCTTTGTAAGGCCCCTGCATGGCCTCTGTGCTGCTGCATCCAGCTCTGGTTTCCCTGGCACAAGAAAGATGTGGACCTGTTGAAGCAAGTCTAGAGGGGGCCGTGAAGATGATCAGAGGGCTGGAGCACCTCTCCTGTAAAGACAGACTGAGAGAGTTGAGGTTGTTCATCCTGGAGAAGAGAAGGCTCAGGGGAGACCTTACAGCAGCCTTTTAATATATAAAGTGGGATTATAAGAAAGGTGGGGAGAGAGTTTTTACCAGGGCCTGTAGTGACAGGACAAGGGCCAACAGTTTGAAAGAACGTAAATTTAGATTAGATATAATGAAGAAATTTTTTTATAGTGAGGGAGGTGGACAGTGGAACAACTTGCCCAGCGAACTGGATGCCCCATCCCTGTAAGTGTTCAAGGCCAGGTTGAAAGGGGTTTGAGCAACCTGATTTAATGAAGGGTGTCCCTGCCCATGGGAGGGGGGTGGATCTTCAGAGTTTTTTTCCAACCCAAACCATTCTGTGATTCTAAATATATCAGTCTGACGTTGTTGGATTCAGCCAGTCTGTCTTCTGCATTTCCCGCACAAGGACCAGGGTAAAGATAGCAGTAGTGTTGAGCGGAGATGTAGAGGAGCCAGAAGCAGCCAGGGGTTGAGGCAGAGGGACAGCAGGCGAAGAGCCTCAGCGGACAGGGCCTTGCAGAGGCCAGCATTGGGCTTAGGTAGGTGGGGAATGGTTTAGGCTGGAGGTTTAACATCTTGCCTGTGTGGTAGGTTATCCCAGCAGAGGGCATCCCCGCACTGCTGGATATGAGCTTGCATGGTGTGCCGCAGGTGTGGGGTAGCTATTGGTGTGCTTTGGGTGCAGCCTTACCGCGCTCTCTGCGCTGTATCATGTGCTACGGTCGTGGTGGTGTTCAAAGCCCACGCAGATTCACAAAGGCTCAATTAGCGATAGGATGCGAGGGTGTGCGTTCACTTTATGTTCAATGGTGTAATTAGACATAAATTGAGATTTAGGAATAATTTACAGCGTCTGATAGAGGAGGAATAAAAATTAAGCAGAGATAGGAGTAAGTTTGTGTCTCTCAGTTCAGCGTTACTTTTTGGGTATTTTAAAGCTGTTTTGGCATAGTCTTGTTTGGCTGCTGACTTGTAATACTTTAAGACATCAATTTGTTGTTTATTATGAAAATTAACTAGATGTTAAACATTTTTCACAAATCAGACTTGATTTGTTTTTTCTGGGTGGAGGGTAATATTGTTCATTCTTTAAAAAAAGTACCAGTAAATTCCTCACTGCCCTTACATTTGTGTTTACACAGTGGTTTTGGGAGAGGATGTGGCATTATACCCTGTTCAGAGTGCTACTGGGACCTAGCAAACTAGAAATGTAAAACAATTCAAAAATTCCAGAGTTGCTTTCCTCTCTGTTTTTGTGGTATCTTTCAGAAGGAGGACTGCCTTATTCTGGGAAGATCTCTTTGTTGCCATCACTTTAGTGCTTGGCTGCCGAATTGTGTGTCAGATCCTGCATGCAGGGCACAGTGTTGCTCACATTTACCTGTGCTGCTTACAGGAGACAAGTCTAAAATTCTTGTTTTTCATTCCCCTGACAACTCAGGTTTGCTTTTGTGCTTCGGATCTTTCTTGCAGGGCTGCTTACCATTTGTGACTGGACACTGAACCCACAGTGAACATTTTACAGCTGGAATGCAAATAGTTTTCAGATCAGCTTGTTTGGTTGATAATTACTGCAAAAAGCAGGGAAGCATGAAAGCGAAGGTGGTTATTACTCTTTATGCCTACATCTGATTTAGTAAGCTAGTCGAGGTGTGTCTGTAATGTCAGGACCTGTTCTCTGGTCTGGAGGGCAGCTAGCACATGCTAGCTGCATCCATAGTATTAAACTTCCACACCATTTGCAGCGAGCATTAGTACCCAAGCTGGCTATTGTGTGGTCTCTGCACCAGGCTAAATCTTGGGCTGAAGAATTATCTGGAGGAGTGCTAACTGCCCAGAATCAAAATCGTGCTGGACATTGTCAGGTCCCAATAGATACTATAAGGTTCCTAATAGATACTGTCAGGTTCCAGTGCCTGGGAATATGGCTGATAGTGTTTAGTTTGCTAGTGTAGATGTGGTTTATGGATTCTGGGTTAATCTACAATTTGTTTCCCTTCTACTTCCATGCTTTTTGTTGGGTTAACTTTCTTTTTTCACTGTGTTGGTGGAAGAACTGCCTTCTTGTATCCCAAGATGCGGTGCTTTCCATCCTTTTTTATGTTGCAGTATTAATTAGGATTCACTGCACTAGAGTTCACCAATATGTGTTACAGGAGGGTAAGAGCTGGATCCTAGCAGAAGATCTGTGCCATACACACTCCTCTAGCACTAGTTTTTTGGGTTATTTTTTTAATTCTAACTCTGTATTCATCAAAACATTCATAGCTTATAGGGCCATGGAGGGCCATGGTGAATATATTGTCTGTATGATACCACAGTCACAAAACATGACAGTCCTCTCCATTGTGCCTGTAACATCACTTAGAGATAACATTTTGTTTGTGTGTGGGTTTTGTGTGTTGATTTTTTAAAGTACTGAATTCAAAACTTAGTGTGGCATAGAAGCCACACAATTTCTAACCAGCATTCCCATGGTTATTGCTTTCCGTGTAATATCTTGGGTCTTATTTCTCCTCAGGCTTCCTGTCTTTGTCTGCAGAAGGAATGACTCCATTCACTGTTGGCATCTTCCCCCTATATGGGAACCTGTAGGCCATGGCCAGGTTGTTGGTTTTTATTTTCTCGTGGAAAAACTGAATAGTTAGTGGTCAGATGAGGTCTCTGCCTTTCAATTTCTGTATTAGGTGCTCTGCAGGGCAGCAGACGTGCCAGTTTTTTAGGTGTTAACAGCCAGAAGGGCACTAAAACCCACCAGGGCTGAGAAATGGATCTTCTGGCTCAATGGTGAAAAGATTCAGGCAGCTTTCTCCATCACATAACTACCTACTTAGGCTTCTTTTCCCTCCCATCTCTCAGGGCTGGGCATTATATAGGTCATTTTTAGTGGACAAGGATTTTTGCTGTTAGAGAAAAGTATCTGGAGCAGTGACCTTCCCAGTATTTCATTAGTTGATGAGTCAGACAAATTGACACTGGGATCTGGCAGTGAACTTCAATTCCATTAGGGAGCAGATTTTAATAACAGGATTAGAAGATGAGCAACATTGTTTGGGGATTCACTGTGTAGATAACAGGCTTTTACTAGGCTATATGTAAAGCTCCTTGGTAATACATGTTTTTCCACTTCATTTTCCAGCATTAATGTTTCACAGTGCTTGAACTGCTGCTTTGCTTCTCATGTCTCCCCTGTAAAAAAAACTTCCTTACCCAGGCAGCACGTTTCATTGCAGGTTTCCAAGAAGTACAGCGAGATAGAGGAGCTTTACCAGAGACTGGCGGCACGATATCCACAAGTTTCTCTTCCACTCTTACCTAGAAAAGTTCTCTTCGTGGGAGAATCTGACATTTGTGAACGAAGAGTTATGTTCAATGATATAATGAAATTCATCTCAAAAGATGAGGATCTAGCAGCAAGTCCTGAGTTACTGGAATTTTTAGGTAACTAAAAGATGTGAGTGTACCCTCTCCCATGAATGTGATTGATAAAAGCATTATGAAGTTCTTGACTCATGTGGTCAAAAACTAGAGAGTACCAGAATAAAGGCTGCTGCTAAAAATATCCTCTTGTGCATCTACAGTGCTGCATAGTCATGTTTTGTTTGCTAGTGTTTTCCCCTTCTCTCAGTGGACACGTGCCTCATT
This sequence comes from Falco peregrinus, assembly GCF_023634155.1. Classification (NCBI taxonomy): domain Eukaryota; kingdom Metazoa; phylum Chordata; class Aves; order Falconiformes; family Falconidae; genus Falco; species Falco peregrinus. Next base: position 57,062,969 of record NC_073727.1, read on the forward strand.
AAGAAGACCATGCTTGCTTTGAAGGTACCGATCCCACCATCTCTGATTTCCCGTAGGCATGTACCTAAGCTGTGATTCCTAGTTAGCTGTGAATTAACATGCAAGTTTCAAAGGCTGAATAATCATATATTGACAGTGGAGGGATGGACCCTAAAGGGGCAGTGCAGAGTCTCCCTAGTGATCAATTGTTCCACATTTTGTCTGGTTTTCATTCCTAATAAAATTGTTAGGCCTTGTTGAAGAGGGTCCTAAAGCAATTTATTGACCCTGAGAAAGATTTGAATAAGAGACAGATTCTTTATTAGTTAAACCCATTCTCTGGGCTCTGTTTTTTTTTTTTTTAATTACTTTTTGTTAGCCTTATGCCCTCCTTTTGTATTCTCTTCCAGTGATTCATATAGTTCCTTTCTTATGTTCCTTGGACATAGCAGGGACTCACTGAATGAATGGAACAGATGAGCTCTCTGCTTTTAATTCAGCTGAGAGATGCTGAGCAGGGAATATTTCACTCTAGTGCTGTGCAGGATTCTCAGTATAGCATTAGTTTTAATGAAGTGAAGTTGCAAGGTGCTAGCAAGACACCATGTGTGAACAGCTGATTCTGCAGAAGGGTTAAGCGTGGCCAGATTAGAAGTTCGGTGAGCCAGGCAACTTCCTAAAGCCAAGGGGGGAAGGGGCTGGGGGGGGGCAAAATTGCACAATATTTGGCAAAATCCTTTTGCTAATAAAGTTTTGGAGTTTTGGTTTGGTTTGGGTTTTGCCATGGTAGTGTTCTCTTTAAAGTAGACCCCTTGCACAGAGAATTCAGAATTCATGTTGATTAATCTTTGCATGCTGATTAACCTAATGATGGTGCACATGTCTACAGCTGAATTAGTCTGGACTGTCTTTTACTGTGGACAGATTGGGTGCAAGCAACGTGACCTGTTCATTGAAATCTGCCTTAGGATAATCACAGTCTCACCCTACCAAACCAGGTGGAACACAGATCCTCAAGCTAGTTGTGTATACTTTCCTTACAGGTGCTGGAGACATAGTCAATATATTCAGGGGTGTTTAGGGAGAATGAACATGGTAAAACACAGATGACTGTGGGGATAAGATAAGCAGCATCCTAACATTCACTGCTTACCCCAACCAGTATTGTCTTGCCTGTAAGGGGAGTATAAGACCACTTGCTCAGCGTAGACACCCATATTTAGTCAGTGAAGTCTGCCCTGGGTGATTTAGCAGATTCAAGCGTGAAAAGCTGGGTGAGAGGAGGCTGCCATGTTACTTTAACAGGATGAGACCATTAATTTTATCCATCATGGTTTTCATTAGCCTATTTTTAGGTAGTCTTATTGTTTTACATTGCTTTCCTGAACATCCAGGAACACCACAGCAAGGAATAGTTCTCTCCTCGTTCTCCTGGGCTTTACATGTTAACAAGTATGGTTAGAGGACTTGGTCAAAGTGCATGTTTCAGTCTGCTGCATTTGCTCAGCTGGATGGATCTTGCATCCTGAAGGGAGTCAGAACTTCAGGGTTCATTTTTGAAAGTAAATTGAAGAGCTGCTGAGTAAACTTTTTCATGTTGTCTGATGCTCTAATTTTAACTTAAGTGAATTAAATTAGTAACAAAAAGTGGACTTTATCTCAGCATGCTATGTGAAAGTTAGCTACCTACATCTAAGCAGAGTATTTATAGCCCCTCTGTAGCCAGTGGAGAGAAATAAGGATTTCAGAAGGAAACTCCTTCGCAGAAAACTTTATTTGGATGAGATGAATCACCAGGTGGAATTTCTGTTGTTTCCATTGACTATAGAAGAAACATAAATAAGCAGATTAGACATGAGCTGCTATGTCTCAGATAAAGTTAATTTCCTCTGTCCTTATCTGCTTAACTACTTTAAATCAGTAAACAGATCAGATACATAATGACACATAGTGGATAAAAGGGACAGTCAAGAATGTTGATAGAGTTTCACAAAAGCTGATTGTGTTCTTCGTTCCCCAAACAAAACCATCAGGAACAAGGGCAAAATATTAAATAAAATATGGTTGTTACGCTGTGTACTCAGTTTTGCATTTGTTACTGTATTTTGCAGGAACAAAATCTACTAGTGCCATTGACTTCAAGGGTAAAAACATTCCTGATGAGAAGGAGAAAGAAGAAGAAAATGAAGCACTGGATTTTTTCAAAGAGGAGAAGACACCTGACTTAATCTCACAGCTTTCGTCAGTGGAAAATGCCAAAACAGGGGAGAAAAAAGAGGAGGAAGAAGAGGAAGAAGATTTAGACCCTCTTGGTATAATGAGGTATGGCTGGTGGTGCCTTCATTATTTGGGTTTTAGCCTAGTTTTCTAAACAAGTAGGGCTGTTCTATGTCACTGTCCCCTTATCCCAACATTTTATAATATTGACCACTTTCAGCTGAATTTGACTGAGGAGGAGAGGCCTCTGCAGGTCATGAAGGAGGTGCCTTAGTAGAGGGGGGAGACTTTGCAGTGCCTCTTTAGTGCATTCCTCAGGAAATCCAAGTGACAGAGGGACATTGTGAATGCCTTGATAACAGTCTTGGCTACAGTAGGCACTTCACACTGCAGTGTTCCACCACAAAACATAAAGCCACCAGGGTCCATTGGATGTGCCACTATGGCGTACACTGATGTTTACAGTGTCGAAACTGCTTTCGAGCTCACTTGTGTCTAGAAGGAGGTGAAGTTATAGCAGCATAAAGACCAAAAGAGCCAATACTTCAGTCATGATGTTCACAAATAGGCTTTTCTTTCCTTCTTCCCTTATCTGAACGTGTCACATGCTAAATGCTGCTAAGGCATAAGCAATAACAGCTTGAGAAACAATAACTGAATTGAAACTTGCTGGTGTTAGTGTCTGGGTTTGCTTATCTGTCCAGTAATTTTCAGACAGTTATTTTCTTCAAGATGGAATTTCTTACTGAATTCCCAAAAATATTTTTAATGTTTTTGGAAGCAAATTTGGTTTCTCAATGGCTGGGATCATGAGTAGTGACTATTTTTTGAGGGTGTCTCAGTCTGTATATGCCCAAGTAGGAAAGGCTTAGCTGTTCTTGATCTTCAGTATGCACCGACTGACTGAACTGAATTGTTTCAGCCACCCACAGTCACCAGCCACTACTGAACGTTCTTTGTCTTGGACTTTGACAGTGCTTTCAGAATGCTTCTTCATAGCAATAGGCAGTAACTGATAGTAACAAGCCAGAGCCCTCTCTTGATGTTTCCCAATTACCTTGAATCATTTCCAAGGGGATCATTCACTCCAGGCTCTTAAGCCTCCCACACCAAGTTGGGTCAACTACAGTGATTAATACTGGAAGTGCCATTTGGAGATTGCTCCTGCTATTATAATCATATATAGTTGCTGATGTCCAGGAATCATCTTTTTTACTTGAAGTACTTAATCCTTTAGATATCACAAGAAAACTTCAAATATTATTCTTTTGACAAAGCACATGCTTAATTACTCAGTATCAAAATTATTCTTTTGTTGAAGAAGAGTTTTAAAAAGTTAAGTAACTATTTACAATGAGAAGTTTGATAAAGCAGTGCTTCCCACAAAATGGTCCTTAGCTGCTAAGTTTACAAAAGAAGCTGTCCTTTTTTGGATAGGAAAATGATCTACTGGTTTAGCAAATGCAATGTTGTATTTTCCAACTTAAAACAAGTAGAAGCTGTAAAGAACTTGCTGTGCCAAAACAAGCAAGAAGTTTGCTTTTCTGTTCTGTACAGTTTGACATAGTATTTGAAAGTCTTGATTATTTTGGTCTTTTAGTGCATTGAAGGATGACAAGATCTGGTATTTAATCCTTGTGTAGTTTATTGCTTCCATTCCTTTTGAGAACAGAATTCTTACTGGATCAGAGTAACTTCTTTTCTGTAAGAAGTTTGGTCTTCACTGGTGCAGGGCTGCAGCATGACATGTTAGGCAGTTTTTCACTCTAAACCAGTGGTTGCCTATCTATAAAAAAGATAAAATTTCCACATGTATTTATTGTTATTTTTGTAAATCTCACATGAACAGTGTCAAGGCAGAAACATGAAAGTGGAACCAAGAATCCTGTATCTGATTTTACATTGTCTCTTATTCTCCTGTAACTCATCCTGCTTCCATGGAAGGTATTTTCAATTCACATCAATGGAGATCAGATTGCACCTAAGCATTGTATCCCAGCTTTATACCATCTAGTAGTAGGTGTCTAGGTAGGAGACCAAAGGCAGGAGCTTAGCTGTCAGTAGATGGGCGTTTCTTGGGTGACCATTTTCAGGTGTCTTCTATGTACATTATAATGTTAGGTGCTTACAGGCTTTAAAGACAGAGCTTGCAGGCCTCACAGCTTCCGTGCCTCAGATGTGCCTGAAGTTACTTTGGGATGGGAATGAATAAAAAAGGAGCTGATGCAGGCTGGATAAATATGTTTAGTGGTAAACTGCTCCCTAATGCCTAGTAAATTCAGGTTAAAGAAAAAAAATAATCCCCTGTGAAAAACTGTGAAAAGATGTAAAGTCAGCACTGAACCAGGCCAGTCTATTCCAAGTAGTATCAGTGGCCAGGGTGCTTTGAGCAGCAGAGCTCTGACCTAAATTGAATCATGTGTTTGGCATAATCTTACAGGGTGTTTTTTCTGGATGAGGATGAAACTGCTTCAGTAGCACAGGCCTCCATATGTTGTCAGCATGCTTCATTTGGTAACAACTTTCCCTCCTGGGCCAGAAGGCTGTGACTTGGATTTGGCCCAGCACTGCTGCTGTGCTGCTGAACCACCAGATATCCAGTTAAATATACTGGCCTTAGGGGTAAAATGCTAAACTAGGGCCTTTTTTTCTGGTTTTGTATTGCTGGTGATCATCCAGGTGGAAGCTCATAATGGTCTGGTTCCCTTTGCCTTGAGGAGACATCCCAGTTGTGCTCATTCTCTTCCTCACGTTCAAGGCTGTGTCTGAGTTGCTCCTCCATGTCTGGTGGGCATTTCCCTTGCCAATTCTGCTCTTAGCTTTTGTCGGTATAAATGATGATCTACAAACTTTGTGTTTCTCTGCTGTATTGTTTTCATGCCCAAAAGCTTTCTTTCTGTTTTAGCAGGGTGATCTTGGGCCATGTCTTGGATTCTTAACAGAAAGACTAGTTTTATTCTTGTCCAAGTCAGTGATGGTTCAAAAACTGTAATACCTATTTCTGATTAAGTTTTCTGCTTTTAACACCCCTTCTCCTTTATTTTTTTCCCCCAGGCCTGGTTCTTCCTAGAATAAAAGGTGTGCAAAAAAGGTTACATTTGTGGGGTGCAGTGTTGAAATGCATTTTGAAATATGTTTTTGAGGGGTGTACTTTCTCCTCTTCACCCTTCTTGATAGTTTGGGAGTATTGTTATTCCAGTGTATTGTCACCAGTTACTCTGCAAGTTTTCCCGGATGTTTGTAGAAATCTTCTCAGCTTTGGGCAGAATATACAGGTCCTGTAAGAATAAGCATTCTTAATACAGAGTAAGATGGTCCTTTGACATCAGCTGTGCAGCATGGAATTAATATAGTGTACTTGCTTTTGTAGTAGTGGCACATGTCTAGCTCTATTTCATTTTTTTTGGCAGTGTACATATACAGTGACTTGTAAGTCACAAGGGCTCATAGCCAAACTATTTTTTTCAAAGTTAACATCTTTTTTTTTTTTCTTTTTTTTCTAGTAAGCCATGAGCATTAGAATATCCCTTTATTAAAATGTTTTAATTCCTTTATAAGTGGAAAATCTGATATTTTACCTCACGTTGTAGGGACAATATTAGGTGTATTGACATCTTTGTCTCTATTGTTCTCCTTAAAGTGAGTGCAATAATGCTCTTTATCACTGTTCTCTAAATCTATCTATCTCAATGTTTGCAGAGACCTATTTTTAGTGTCTACCATGGTGCTTTGACAACATACCTGGGTTTTTAGAGGTGCAGTATCTTTCAATACTGCTGTCTTTTAAAGGATTTTCCTTGTAAATCACAAAATAGTACTGTGTGGCTAGTAACAATTGCAGTCACAAATTTCTCCAACTGGAATGCCTTCAGGAATGAAAGAAGCAAGAATACTAGATCCAAAAGGGGCTAATCCTCTGAAGGAAAAGGCATGGAAGACAGCCACAAGATGGAGGAGCTATTCACCCACAGCTAGGATATCCTTGGTGATACTGCTGAAAGTTCTGCAATGGAAAGAGGTATAATTTGCCAGTGATTTGAGAGAAGATTTTGCATGGAGTGAAGAGAGCTGTGTGAAGCAGGAATTCGGAGTCAGCTCAGCTGTGTGAGGGTGCGTTGCCGAGGCTGACTGGGCAGTATCTGGCCATGTCTATACCATTATGTTCTCCTGTCCTCCAGGTTAGATTTGCTATGTCCAGAATGCCCACTGGAAGTGGCTGCTGGCCTGTGCTGCCTCCTGGGCTGTGATTTGGGTGGTTTAGGAGAAGGCAGCTTGTCCCATGTCAGGGAAGTATCAGGGACTGTCCTAACAGCTGAATTGTTGAACTGAGCTCCTGTGTTCAGGCCCAAGGTGTGAAGGAATTAGTAAAAAAAAAAAAAATAGTATGGCCCTTAGCTCCTCTGCCCACAAGGGTTAGCTTTCTGCCTGCTGCTGTGTTTGCTCCCAGTCTGCCCTAAGGGTTCTCTAGGGTCTTGCTTTCTGTAGGGAATTCAGGCAGCCAGTAGTGGATTTTTTTATTTGATCCAAGCACAATCAAGTTAGACATTTCTAGCTTTGAATCTTAAAACAATTTAAAAAACACACCACAGTAACTGAATTGGGTTTTGTCTTCTCCCTCTGTGTATAAACTATACAGTTTTATTGTTTGTAGGTTGAAGCCAAGAGCTTTAGCATCTCTCTCCTCTCTTTGTAGTTAGAACAACTGAATATAGTACTTGTGTTCAGTTTACTCCAGTAAACCTTAGACAGCAGCTGATTAAAATGACTCAGGACCAGCTCCTCTGAACAAAGCAGCAATAATTTTGCAAAAGGAGAGCAACTGCTTCATGGGTTAAAGCATGTAGCAGCCCTTTCAGTGCATGCATTTCTTCAGCTGCAATTTTCTGAGGTAATATTTTGTTCACCAGCTTGGGAGAACCCACCTTTTCCTGTGCTTCCCTTTCCTGTCTTCATCAGCCCTCTACAGCCCTTGCAGGAGCCTCTCCTCCACACATGATTCCCTCCCTTCCGTCCTTTTTCCTTTGCTTCCGTGAGTCTTTCAGTGATAGCTATCTTCCCTCAGACCTAGGTTTTTCCTGGCAAACTGCACAGAGCCCAGTGCTGGGTATTCCCCAGGCAAGAGTTTTTCTGTCTCCTCTTGGGTCCTGGAGAGTTTCTGTCTCCACTCTCTTCCTTTACTATTGTTCAGAGGATTTTCCCTCATGGCTTCTCCTCATCTAAATTTGTACTTTTTCAGAGAAATAAAGACACATGGGTAGGGGGAAGCTTTGCATCTGTTGTGTTTAAATGCAGATACAGCTGAGACCTGACAATACTTAGGAAGGGATGGGGCTGGTGAGGGCTGGCCTTTTGGGAGCCTGCTGCTGGAAGTTTTTAAAAGCCTTGTAGCAAGTTGTTGCTGAGGTCAAGCTCAACCACTCCTGGTGCCAGAGGTTTGCTGTTGCTGGGTTTAGTTGGTAAGGAGATTATTAAAGGACTCAGGGCCTTTTCTGGCTGCAGATGAAATGGCCGATGGCTTTGAGCAACAGCTTGGCAGGGAACAAGCAGCCAGGCAGCCAGCCGTGGCTTTGCCAGAGCCCCCCAGAGTCAGGCTGGCTGCAGGAGGAGGTAGGTTGGCGCACAAGCCAGCAGTTGTTTCTGGGTTGCATCCTACTTCATGTTTCCCAGCCCCTTAACAGCAGCCAGGCTAGAGTTTGTCTCCTGAGCTGTTCATTTCAGTGCTCCCTTTCCCTTTCCCTTTCCCTTTCCCTTTCCCTTTCCCCTTCCCTTCTGTGGCAAAAGAACCTAGGATGGCCTCAGCCTTTTGTTTTTAGGGGAAAAAATGAATGGCAACGTTGGTTTGATCTTGCTTCCTCTGCCAGAAACCTTGGGCTGCCGAGAATGGCTGACAAAGAGGCAGAAATTGGTTTCAGGGGAGTTCTGCAGTTAGCATCTTTCCAAGTGGTTTTATTGATGGAGTGCCCTGAGCTGTAATAGGTGAGGGCAGTGTGCTTGCCAGTGGATTTTCACCTCCAAGGAAGAAAATTTCTGCAGGCTAGAACAGTGTCGTGGCACAGCTGCTGTCGCCTGGACAAATTGTCTGAAACAAACTTGTGAAAATGTATGTTCAGTTGCTGTGCCTTCTGGTCCTTGGTTGGCAGGGTTGTACTTCTGCTGCTCCTCAGGCATCCTCCTACTCCTTAGCCACTCATAAATTCACAACTGCCTTTTGATCTAGCCAGGTACATGGATGACTTCCCCTCTGAACACAGTAGTATTCATATACAGTAGAAACACTTGTCTGTCTGTCCTGATCAGCTGAGAGGGAGTGTCAAAACATCGAAGAAGAGAGAAGATATAGGTTATTTTTTCTTTAATGAAATTCAGATAGTTTAAACAATGAACAAGAAGAGAAAGAGGGAGCCTTGTTTTCCTAGTAAGTGTCTGTATCTGTGCTCACAGCTGTGAAGCCTTTGGAGATTTAAACAGGCAGATCTTTTATTTTTCGTCAGTCATTGAGTCACAAGCTTAGCTTGCAAGGCATGCTCGACCGTCACTTTGCCAAGTGACACAAGTATTTGTTGCAATTCCAGTCCAGCTGCTGTCAAATTGGCAACTTGCAAAATCCCAGTAAACAACCCTGCTCGTCTTCTACTGAAACATTTCTGACAGCTGAAATTTTCCCAAAAGCCAAGGATATAGATTGATATACTTTTCTTCCCCATCAAAGAGAGGAAAAAGAAGAAAAAGCAGCAAAAGGTGTGTATTACCTGTCCAGTTAAAGGAAAAGCCTCACTTACGTTTCATAAACTTGTCTGCTCTTGACCCATTTTACGGGCAACTTTATAGCCTCTCCTTGGAGGTGTTTTAACTGAGTTGCTAGTGAGTAAAGCAGGATGGCAGGCATGCTCTCCTTCATCCTTCCTGAGGAAATTCAGTCCCTCCAGTTTGTCTGTGCTGAACTTTTTTTTTATGTTTATAGGTGCTTTGTGTTGTTTTCCCATGCAGTGGGCTTTCCTTTCTCTTCTACTTCCAATCCCATCTCCTGAGCACAGCTTCCCACATGTTTCTTTACTGCAAATTTTGCTGTGCCCCCACGGATGGAAGGTTGAGGGTGGTAGGAAGAAAGCAATGGAAAATGAAACCATACTGAATCTCACAGAATTGTCCGTATACGTTCTGTTTTGTGTGTTGAGTAGAAGAAACATATTCTCTTGGAATATGTTTTCCTTGGGAGAACTCTTCCAAGGCCTGTGTGGCTCCAAGTAGTGGAACTGAGGACCTTTGCTAGCTGTACTTTCCAACCAGTGGAATCAAGCTGGGTGTGTGAAGGACTCAGTCCTGCTCTCTCATTACTGTTCTGTGGTAGTGCTAACTGAATGTAAGTGTGCTTAGGAGAACTGAGATTTTCTGGTACTCCTGGGCTTGTAGTTGGCATATGTTACTAAGCACACCTTCACGAGCGTGTATTTAACAGGTGATTGCAAAAGCCCTGCTGCTATGTCCACTTCTGGCTATCAGAACTGTACCTTGGGAGTCACTCAGACTGTCAGAGAGATTTGGAGAGGAGTGGGTGCGTAACTGACAGATCTAAAGTTGGCTACTCTGTCTATTCTTTTATTGTGGAAATAGTCACTTCCCTGACCTAAGGAAAAGTTCTGAGAGCCCTCCCCCATGCCAGCATTGTCCTTATCTGCATTCATATTTCCTGGTCTAGTGTAGTTTTGGTCCCATAAGATTACGCAGTCATTATTTCCCCAGTTTTTATGTTGCATGTTGAAGCAATTGCTTAGTTAAACTTCAGTGGTGAGTTTCTGTCATGGCTGGCCTGAGAGATTCCAGTACATACACAGCTGGAACACAAGGACCCTTTGGGAAGGAGTTTAAGTAATTATTTTAATGCGCTTCATTTTCTTTCTGATTGGAACACTGAATATACTGTAATGGGTCTTATAAATAGTAAACTTCTGTTTATACCATCGTCCTAAACCCTAAGGACTGCAAATAACTCTATAGTCTGGGTAGTATTACAGCTGTGTATTGCCATCCAGCAGTGTTTCCAAGCAGAACACAAATGTAACTACACCTGGGGTAAAATGCAGCAAGGACTTAATAGCTTACTGCAACACTTCATTGCAGCATCAGACAGTAAGTGAAGAACCTGTAGTTCAACTGCAAATGCAGGGGGAGTTGCACCGATGTAAATACTCAACTTGGAATTTGACCAGCTTGCTGAAGTAGATAGGTCTGCTTTTAAGAAAGATGTCACAGGATTTTTAACAGGCCTGGTTCCTTGTTTACAATGTATTAAAGCAATAAAGCTTACACTTTTCTGTATATAGAAGAATTGTGGAGCCACGTAATGTCAGGGAACTGGAATGAAATATCATTGCCACTAGCTGGCACCAGCTCTCAAATAATTCCCACAGTCCTCTGAATGAACTCTCAGCTTTTGATTTTCCCATCCTGTTTAACAGCAATGTGCGGTCATTTGTAGCAGTGCAGCACTGAGCAGTGATGAAGGCGTGCAGAAGCTGCCATGAGCTATTCTGTAGGCGTATTAAGCAAGTCCTTGCATAACTGAGACAGGTTCGTAGGAAGCAGGAGATCCTTTAGAGAGTGTACAGGATAAATTTACAACTACACAGAATCAAAAGTGTCTTTTTTTTTTTTACTTCTGCTTTGGAAGAGGATTGAACATGATGTAATTGGGCAGATTTAAACATGTTTTGTTTCACAGACTTTACAATAGTGGGATGACTCAAGTCAATTAGAATAAAAAAGCATTACCTCATCGATTAGCCTGCTCCTTCCACCAAGGCACGGGAAATCTTTAATCGACAGATGCGGGGAGCTGCTTGTAGATGAGACAGACTGCTAATGAGGGATGGATTCAGAGCTGCCCCATTGCTTTTCTGTTCACCAAGTATAACAGAATTGTTTGACATAGAAGAAGCTGTCTATGGAGTGAATGTGTGCTTGGTTTAAATAGAGGTGGGAGACTTTTCCTTTCATCTGATGCTGTCAAGTTCCTAATTCAGCAGACTTAATAAAACCATTGTTCTCTTTTCCCCATGGATCTGCTGCAGAAATTTCTGTCTTGGTTTCAAAGGATCAAAGAACTGGCTTTTGGAAAACCATTTTTGGAAGCGATCTGTAAAACTTTGCCCAAAATGCATGAATTAGCAGTTGTAACTATGGGCTGGTACTAAACACACCTGGGGATCACATCTCTTGCCACTGCCCTTTGCAGCAGTTGGCCAGATCTGGGATCATCTGAAGTGCCAGTGAAAGGAGAAATGTTTTTTAGGACAGATACACATCTGGGATTCAGTAGCTCTTCGTTTTGTACTTTAATTTCTCAGGTCACATCACAGTACTTAAAAGTTAGATCTCTCCATTATCCCTTTGGTAAAAGGAATAAAACTGATTTTAGAGGTCTGCTTGGGGAAAAGTCTCCCTTTTTACAGAAACGTGGCATTCAGATTGTTGTTAATGACAATTGTCATTGAAATGAAAGAACTGCTTTCTGTTACGTTCCATAAATTTTGGGTAAGACTTGAAACCTTTCCTTCCATATTGCCTGAGATGCTCAGTCATGTCTGGATCATACGGGGGAGTACAATTTATCATCACAGTGAAATATGCAGCTGTGGTAGGTGGTTTGACTGTGGCTAAACTAGTAAATAAAAGCAGACAGGAACTGTTCTTACTCTGTGCCAACTAGCATGAAGTAGCTTCTGTCCACAGCTAAATCCTTCCGCTCCCCAGAGCAAGGTGGCCACATCCAAAACAGGAAGGACCCTGAGCTTGTGCTGATCCCTGAACTATGTCCAGGCATCATTCGGGAAAGCAATAATTAGAATAATTAGCCTGGGCCAAATTCATGCCAGGGAGCATGCTACAAACTCACAAGACAGATGCTGTGTACCATTGTCTCAGCCCAAGCCCTGACCATGTTATCTGCTAGTATAGATGTTGGCTTTATTTACAGGGCAACTTGAAGAAGGTGCACATTTGGGAGTCAGGATTGGAGCCACTGGGGCCCTGTAACAAGGCTTTTCTTGGTGCGGGTGGTGCTGAGCATATGCCTTGGCACTTAAGGATGCTCTGTGATCATAAAACACCAAGGACGTTTTGCAGCAAGTATGTAGCTGGCTGCTGTGGTTCCTATCAGCTAGGACTCTTTTTTTTGGTGACGGTGGGCACAGCTCAGGAGCTAGCCTAGGACTGCAGGGGTGCAGCCAGCTTGTTCTGACGTATAACAGAGTTCAGTTGTGTGGGTGTGAACCATGGTGTGTCATTTATCTAGGAAAAGGTCTTTGACTTGGGGTTTTGCTAGTATAGGCTATTTTCTGAGGTCTCATCTCTGAACCATGATTTTCTGTAATAACTGCTACTTATTTGGCACAATACACAAACTGGTCAGAGTGGCTTGATGGAAGATTTCCAAGCTTCTCTCTTCTTTACTTTATTGCTTTTTGTCTGTAATAGCATTGAAGGCATTCTTGAAGGCATCATTAAATACAAAACATGGTGTCATGCCCTCAAAACCAACTTACAACATTATCTAGACCCATTTGCTAAAGGTGTCTCACTTCTCATCTGTGTGATGGGTTATCAGCCAGCATAGGCTGTTGCTGTGTATAACAGTCTTGTCCTGGAAACTTGTTCCTGTGTCATCCATCTTTTTTGTCTTGGCTATGAGTGATAGAGCCATGGCCCCGGCTGTTCATGTAATATGAAAAAAGCAAATGCATTCTTAAGAGGCTCCTGAGGGCTAACCCTCATTTCCTCCCTCAGGGGCTTTTACAGCAAACCCTGACCTCACTGGAGTTGTTTTTATTTGCTCAGTGGTGCTGCCAAGAGACAAGGACAGTGCCACACAATGCAGGATGCTCAAACGGGAAGGAGAAGAATATGGTCCAGAGCTGCTGGCCAAGGTCTCAGGGGAATTAGTTTCAATTCGTCTTTTCAAAGACATCCTGTTTAGGCTGCAGACAGTTCACTTCTGGTTTTCAGGATTGTGTTTGTTCCCAATCTGTAAAAGAAGAGTGCTGGCATGCCCTGTCACATAGTGGTGCAGAAAGAGTGAATTCTGAAAGGTTGTGAGGGTTTTGGGGGCTATCCAAACATTGCAGCCTATTAGCAATAAGCATTGTTTTAGTTGCTCTATCTGGGTGGTGAAAGGTGGCTTATCTGTTCTTCCTGGGTGGGGCTGGTACCCAGGACCCCCTCCAAAAGGTGATGATGTTGAGAAGACTGCATCAAGTTTGTCTCCGTACACAGTCCTTTGGCAGTATCTCATCAAGGTTTGCTCCTTCAAACACCACCACATGCCTTTGTTCTGTGCCCAAGGCATGTTGTAGCACAACCCTCACATTATTTCAAGCACTTTGAACTGAAAATCAGGCGCAGAATAAATAGGAAATCCAAGTCACCACAAAGAGAAAGGGAAGACCAAGACTAAGTGTTTTATAGTATGGATACAGTCCTGCCCCAGCTGTCTTTTTCAGCAGGATAGGTGCGTATGTGCTGCCTCCTGTGCTCATTGCATCTCTGCTGTGGAATTCTGCTAGTCATGGGAAGGCAGGCAGCCTCAAAAGCCTTCTCTTCCCTGGAGACACCACAGGCAACTGTGGTGGGTTGACCTTGGCTGTATGCCAAGTGCCCACCACAGCTGTGCTGTCACTGCCCCCCTCAGCTGGGCTGGGGGGAGAAAATGCAATGAGAGGCTCGTGGGCTGGGATAAGGGCAGGGAGCCATCACTCGCCAATTACTGTCATGGGCAAAACAGACTTGACATGGGGAAAATTATTTTCATTTATTACCAGTCAAATCAGTAGGATAATTGAAATAAAAACTAAATCGTAAACACCTTCTCCACACCCCTTCCTTCTTCCTGGGCTCAACTTCACCCCTGATTTCTATATCTCCTCGCTGCCAGCAGTGCAGGGGGATGTGGAACAGGGGCTGCAGTCCGGCCATCACATCTCTGCCACTCCTTCCCCCTCAGGGGAAGGCTCTTCACACTCTTCATCTGCCCCGCCGTGGGTCCCCCCGCGGGGCGCAGCCCCTCAGGCCCGGCCGGCCCCGGCGCGGGTCCCCGCGGGGGCACCGGCCCTGCCCGCAGCCCGGCCCCGGCCCGGGCTCCTCTCCCCGCGGGGCCACGGGCCCTGCCCGGAGCTGCTCCAGCGCGGGCTGCCCGCGGGTCACAGCCTCCCTCGGGCACCCCCTGCCCCGGCGTGGGGCCCTGCCGGGCTGCGGGGGGGGAGCTGCCCCCCGGGGGCTCCGTGGGGGGGGGGGCACAGCCTGCCCCGCCGGGGGCTGCGCCGCGGGCTGGGGGGAGCCTCTGCCGCGGCGCCGGGAGCCCCCCGGCCCTGTCCTGTCCTGCCCTGGCCTGGGGGCTGCAGGGCTGCGGCTCTCACGCATTCTCACTCCTCGCTCCCCAGGCTGCAGTTATGCAGGTTTTTTCCCCCCTGTCTTAAATATGCTTCCTAGAGGCGCTACCACTGTTACTGATGGGCTTGGCCTTGGCCAGCAGCGGGTCCATCTTGTAGCTGGCTGGCATTGGCGCCATTGGATGTAGGGGAAGCTTCTAGAATCTTTTCACAGAAGCCACCCATGTAGCCCCCCGATACCAAAACCTTGCCACCCAAATGCAATACAGCAGGCACCAGCATCGTCCCTTGGTGGTACAAAGGAAATGAACAGAGACAGGACTGGGGCCAGGAGCTGTAGATAGGAGCTGGGTGGGAAGCATGGAGGGGCTTGGCGAAGGGCATAAGGCAGCTGCATGAATCAGCACCTGGCACTTTGGCTATGTTTGATGTACTATATGTTTACAGCCACACTGATCCTGTGGTGTTGGTTCTCTGTCCTAGCCATGTGGCATGTAAAAGGTCTGTAGCATTTCTTCTTATGGATCCAGATCCTGAAATGTCCTGGGTCTGTGTTTTCTGTCTGAAATCATCACTCTTTCCTCCAGCACTGCCACAGCCGCTGTAACAGCAGGGAGTAGAACCTTAAAACATTGAGCAGTTATTTGTAGTTGCTACTCCCCTGCTGTCATCAGCGTCATTTCTTCATTTTTCCACTAGTCCCTCCTACTCACAGGGATTAGCGATATAATTTCTGCTCCCTCTGTGTATTCAACAAGAGATCCCCCTTCATAAATCTCAGTTAATTTCTCACATCTCTCCTATTTACTAGATGGCTTAGTTGCACAAGATTCTCCACTAATGTAAAATAACATATACTTTAACATACTTTGAGTCCATTTAGGATTTGAGTCAGCAAACTGGCCCAAAGGATCAAGTTACTTGCCCAAGATCACACCATGAGGCAACAGAAGCTAATCCTGCAAAGAGCTCTCCTTGAGCTAACAGAACACTACTCATTTGCTGCTTTTTGTCCCTGCGCAAGCCTAAGGTCTCACAGAGTCTAGCATTTGAGAGCCTAGCATTTGAGAACCTGAGATGTTTGCCAGCATTTCAACCAACAGTCTGTGTTCCCTGATCCATTTTCCCTGCTGCATCCTTTGCAGCACAGGAATCTTCAGCATTTCTAATCTAGCCAGCCCCAAGGGGGGTGGCTGGCAGTAGCAGATCATCAGGTAGCTACGCAGGAGCAAGGAGCAGGGTCTGCAATGAATCAGTTGGGTAGATCTGCAGGCTTGTGTCACTTACGTCAAGTCATAATTTTCTGGGGATAAGAGATGCTCGTTGGAGGCTTCGCTGAGATTGTCCATCTGCCATTTCTGAAGAGTGCTTTGGGAATAGCAAGTGTTTTGCTCTGGGTGAGCTGAGCTCTGAGAGGTTTTTTGCCAATATGAGAGGAATTATTTTGGTTATGATTTTAGAATATTGTCATGGCTGTTAAATAACACCAGTGCTGAGCTGGATCTCATGTGTAAGCCAAAACCACTTGTAAAGACTACTTACTTCTTCCGTCACGTGTTTGTGGATTGTTTGCATTTATCAGGTTTCTGTGATTCAGCCCCCAGCCTTGCTGTGCTCCGCAAAGGGCTCACAGTGCTTCCCCACTTGAACCCATCCATTCAGCATGACAGCCAGCTGTTGTGTGCACTGAGCTCAGTGCCCAGCCCCTGAAATTACTTATGTTCCAAAAGCTTGTGTGCTGAGAAATCAGGCCAGTTAGTGATAAAAACGTAAATAGGAATCCAATTAAAAAAATGCAGAACTATGTCAGCTATTTTTCTGCTTGCAGCAGAAAGAAGCCCCTTGGCAGCTGCCTCTGCAGAGCCTCAGTATCTTGCTTAGGAGGGAGAGTTGTATGTCTCTGGTGATTCCTGGTGTGACTGTTTGACCTCCAGCAGTGTCTGCAACATCAGAAGTGGAATTGCTTCACGCAGTAGGTATATCCATGGTCTAGGGAATATTTTACCCAGAGCAATTTTATCTTACCTCTGTTAAAAAAAAACACAACAAAACCCAAACAAACAAAAAACACACAAGAAACCTCTAGACAGGAAAGCTGCATTTTCTTTTTATGGAAGAGGTTTTGATCTCGTCATCAGCAGGAGAGGCAGCAGGCAGAGCATGGGGCTCCATCTGCAACAGCGGTATCATTTAGCTCTGACAATGTCTCACTGTGTCCTTTTGTATTTTATTTCCTGTGGAGCCATCTCTGTGTTGCAGTGAGAGGTTTATTTTACCCATGGTGCAGCCAAGAGAAAAAAGTGACCTCTGTGAACAGCAAGAAGTGTGTGGGGGGGGTAAGGCAGTGGGGAACCAGGCTCAGCCCCATCTTCCCTCCTTGGGCTGTATCATGGAGCAGTCAAGACACTGCGCTTTTGAAGCAGTCTGCCTCTTGAGTGCAAATCCTGCTTGGCTGTTGATGGAATCTGCTCACTGCCTTGGTAACTATCCCTCCTCTGGCTTTCATAAACACTCTAGATGTGGTGTGACAGGTATGTCAGGCAAAATTTTAGACTGGAACATCATTTGCAGTTTGTTAGAGGTTTTCTGTAGGTTGTGGGTGGATTTGTGCAGGTACCAGGCAAAAAAAAAAGAAGGGTGCCCTTCAGACAGAGTTTTACGGGGAGCCTTTGGGATTAGAGAGGCCAGAGGTTTTTGATGCAAACAACATCTCTTTGTTGCATTACCTGTTTGAGGCTTTTCTGTTCACAGGCAGATGAAAACTGGAGTTGTGCCCACAGTCTGGGTTCTTGTACCCATTCTACTTTCGCATGCCATGAGGAGGAAATTCATGTGAGGCAGCAGGATAGGGGGAATGGTCTCCTCCTGAGGAGCACAATATGAGCCTGTGAGGCTGTCAAACGTAGGTGGCAGGAGATGCTGCTGGATATAATTACATTTTGTTTGCAAGGAGATAAATATCAGGTAACACAGAATTAAATCTTTATATAGTAGATGTGGAACAGTTAGGTTGCCTGTCCTTGGGAGGAGGTACCAAGCAGTTGCAAGTCCTGCTGATTTGACTTTACCAAGACCTATAGTGACAGGACAACTTTAAAACTTTCAGTTTAAAACTGAAAGAGGATAGTTTAGATTGGACGTAAGGAAGAACTTTTTTACAATATTGCCTGGTGGAAAAGGACCTGGGGATGCTGGCCTACAGCCAGCTAAACGTCAGCCAGCAGTGTGCCCAGGTGGCCAAGAAGGCCCAGAGCATCCTGTCTTGTATCCAAAATGGTGTGTCCAGCAGAACTACGGCAGTGATCATCCCCCTGTACTCAGCACTGGTGAGGCTGCACCTCAAATCCTGTGTTCAGGTTTGGGCCCCTCACTTCAAGAGAAAGACACAGAGGTGCTGGAGCATGTCCAGAGACTGGCAACAAAGCCGGTGAAGGGTCTGGAGCACAAGTCTGATGAAGAGTTGCTGAGGGAACTGGGGTGGTTTAACCTGGAGAAAAGGAGGCTGAGGGGGGACCTTACCACTGTCTGCAACTACCTGAAAGGAGGCTGTAGGCAGGTGGGAGTCAGTCGCTTCTCCCAGGACAAGAGGAAGCAGCTGCAAGTTACATCAGGGGAGGTTTACATTGGATATTAGGAAAAATGTCTTCACTGAAAGGGTGGTCAAGCATTGAACAGGCTGCCCAGGGACATGGTGGAATCAGCATCCCTGGAGGGATTTAAAAGACATGTAGATGTGGCACTTAGGGACATGGTTTAGTGATGGACTTGACAGTTAAAGGTTGGGCTTGGTGGTCTCAGAGGTCTTCTCCAACCTAAATGATTTGATGATGAGACAGTGGCACAGGTTGCCCAGAGAAGCTGTGGGTGCCCCATCCCTGGCAGTGTTCAAGGCCAGGCTGGATGAGGCTTTAAGCAACCTGGTCTAGTGGAAGGTGTCCCTGCCTGTGGCAAGGGGGATTGGTCTAGGTGGACTTGGACCTTTGAAAAGGGCCCTTCCAACCCAAACCATTCTCTGTGTTTCTATTATTTAGAGGTGTGAGTGCCCAACACTTCTGGAAATGAGGCATGAACTATTCAGGTGTTCAGTGTTTTTTCAGAAATTATGCAAATGTCTAACAAGAACCTACAGTGGTATGTTCATGTGTTTGTTTGGCTTTTTTCACAGTTGTTGAAGAAGCCAGACGCTTCTCCAAAATGGTCGCTGTTTGCATTTGTCACTTTTACTTGCTAGTTGTAAGAACTATTGCCACAATGCTGGATACTTTCGGTACCATCAGTTTCCTATTTGTGAGGCTTTCTTTTTTTTGTGTGTTTGCTCCTGAATCTGTTGAGTGTGTGGCAGATAACATGCTCACTAGCTAGTTTTTTCACACCCTGTTTGTTTCAGCTTGGTTGACTTAGATTGTGAAGCTGCTCAGGACATTTTGTGAAGAATGTCTCATAAAGGGACAATGTTGGCAGGTTGATTTCATTACAGTTGTCATATTTATATTCTTGTCATGTCGCACATTTTATTGCAGTTATACGGCACTAGACATCACTTTACAGGCATGCAACGCAGTACTTGCCCAAGAATTTATTGTCTTTCAAGCTACAGACCTGTAACAATTATTAATTAGTGTAAGAGGATGGATTTTTTTTCTTAGAGTATAATTTTTATAGGGTCAAAACACAAAGCTAAGGCCTATTCCTGGAAGTAACTCCATTAGCTTGAATAGTGACCTGAAAGGAAATAGATCAAGGAATAATGTCTGGCAGAGTTTGTTAAGTCCAAACTGTTCCTCCTAGTTTTTTTCCTGATAAAGCTTCCTTTCTGCAGAAAGATTTTCTGTTTATTTAAGATTTAACATGACTTTTATCTTTTATTGAAAACTGACTGGTAAACATCCTTGTTTATTGTGTGGTCAGCAGGTACAGCTGGTTATCATTTGTGATCAGCTTCAGCCTCTTAACTTCCTCTTGCTTCGCTAACTTACCTACTGTTACCTCTGCTTAATTTCATCCTTTTTTTCCCTTACCCTCCCTTCTGCATTTTCCCACTTTCCCATTGCAGCTTTCTGTTTCTCCTTCAGTTACAGCCTGTGGTCTTTTTCAGAAGCATAATTTGACCAATAGTAGTAATCTCTGGAGATAAAACAGAAAAAGAAGAGTCCAGGATAGAGGTCTGGAGGGTAAAAGGTACATGATGCCAATGGGGGGAGAAGCAGGCTGAAGATGACAAGGAGGCCTAATTGTCAGTTTAGAGAATAAGCAATATTCCAGATTCTGGAGGTGTCTGATACTGGCCATAAATTTGGGGAAATGGATTGAGGAGGGATGAAAAGGGGGATGAAAAGGATGATGTGGAGCAGAAATTGCAAGGACTAGGCACAGGGAAAACAGAATGTGCTCCAGAAGAGGGAAACAGAGCAAAAATCAATGTTTCTCTCCTTCTGTCAGTTTGAAATCAAGTACTGCCAAACGTACAAATAGAGTATTAAGGGCATAATAGAAGCTGGTGTACACCAAGCCCTGATGCTGCCATCATCATGCTTGCCTTGTAGCTCTTTTACTAATTCATAGACTGAACAGCAAGGCATAATATTCTCTCCTTCTCATCCCATGAAAGACATGGAGAAGAACCAAAAAGAAAGAATTCTGGTTTCGTCCCTCCTTGCTTGAGGCATCTGAGTGCCAAAGTTAATGCAGAGATAGCTCAGGTCCTCTCTCTACAGAGAAGCAGATACCTGCAATGCTGCAGTGACATCCCTGTCTGCAGGAGCAAAGGATAGGAGCTTCCCATTGTCTTGGTCCCTGCTTTGGAAGAAAACAGTGGAAGGTCTCAGGACTGCTGTGTCAGTCCTTTGATAAGATATCTTTATTAACCGTCCATAGGCTTATAAAAGGAAAACAGCAGCATGAGTCTGGCAAGACTTTAGTAATGAATGCTTTTTTATCTGCCTTTCATTAACCTTACCAAGCATCAAGGCAATGCTCACCAGCCCATACTTCTTTGTGTTGTACTTTTGTAACTTTTTTCTAGTTTCTAAAATAGCTTTATTTTTAGCCCTCTGTAACATCCCTGAAATTCTAAAACATGTTGAGTAGTTATATCCAGGGTGCAGAAAGATGCCTGGCAAGTTTTTTTCCAAAACATGTTAGGGCACATTATCTGGTATTGCATGTTTGAAAATGTGCATCGTTAACATGAGTATTAGGATAAGAACTATTTCACTGTTGTCAGAAACCGTGAAAGTACCATTATTCTGCTTTGCAGATGAAACACAAAATAGTAGTGAGTATTTTTGGCTTTTTCACATCGTTATTGGCAACTTTATTACGCCTGTCTTTGTGTCCTTGCTGTGGTTTAATTTAGTCATGATTGTAATTTGAAACTTATCTTTCATTGTCCTTAACTTGTTTCAGCAACTCTCACATTCTGATTTAGTCTAGAAAATCAAAGGAAAACGATAAAGAAATTTCTTTTATGTTAATTTTCTTTCTTTGCAATCTACTCTGTAACCCTTGTTCCCTTGCCAGACACATGAGTGCCTGTGTGCTTTATTAGTTACTTAGTTGAAAACTTTTTAGGAAATCTTTCCGTATTATGATTATTGTAATGAGCTGTACACTAAACAAAAGTCGTCTGTCTGTGATCTTGTTGTCTGTTTTCAAATTATACTGAAAAAGGATATAATCAGAAAGCTTAAGGACAGATTATAAAACCAGCTTGGCTTCTTTTAGGAAGAACAGGTACTCCTGAGTGCTGAGCCCTTCAGAAAAATCTCTCCACAAAAGCAGGCCCCTAGATGGGACCTGAAAATCTATTCCTTCAGGCTTTCTTTCCATCTGTTGCTCTGCTGACACAATAGTCCAAAGCAGGCCTAATCTGGGGGCTGCAAACAAGAGAGATATTGCCTGCAATTGAATATTCTTCTTCCTAGTGATTTCTAATAGGAGATATATTCTGTCTATCATGCATTATCTTACTTTGGGACATGCCAGGGCCATTTAAAACACTGCAAGTTACTGTGATGTCCACAAGAAAAAATTACTGTGTGAGGTAAAATATCCCTGCGGCCAGCACTTGTCACAGTTGCTTAATGCTTAGCAGTCAGGCTGTGTTGAGCTGACGGGCTTAGAATTTCTATTTGGCATCCCTTGCCCAAAGCAGATGAGAATGACCCCTTTTGTCCTGTCTGTTATTATCAGGCAGCTTTGGAAAATGAGCACTGTTGAATGAAAAGAAAGCAGCAGATGACATTTTGTTTTCTGCATGAACTAGTGTATAGGTTCTTTGTTTTTCAGAAATGGTTTTCAAGGAGATGTGCTAATATTGCTGCTATTTTAGCAGTAGTTCTGTTGTTCAAGCCTGAACATAGATTTGTGGGAGTTGCGGTGTCCATTTATATTAGTGTGAGCTCTTTCCTTGTAAATTCCATGGGTTTCTAAAATATGAATATGTATATTCTGAATAAGTCTTCATAAATATTATTGTAACATCTACATAAGTAGAATCTTATTTCTATAAAAAAGTAATGGTCATATTTTCAGAATAATAAGTTCTGAAAATTTTTGTCCGTGCACTGAGATTACATTTACTCTGAACAGTTACATTCACTGTTTTAACCCCAGCAGTGAGCCTGGGTTAGGGACTCGTGTCTGTACTGAGCACAAAAGACAAGCCCTTTGGTTTAAGCTATTTGTCACCGAGCATGAGGTCTGGAGATCCAAGATTTCAAAATACAGCCGTCATACATACAGGTCTGGAAATCTGACTTCGGAGTGTCTTAGTCATCCTCATTGTTGTTTTCTACAGTGAGACATGGAGGCAGCCAAACAAGTGACCTACATTGTGTTGGTAAACAATAACATGAGTATTGCGTTTACAAAACGGGTTAGGTTAAGTGAGCGTCTCCTGCATACAGGGTTTTGTTGACATTTTCATGGGTGATTTGAGATTCATTTGGGAGCCAGGAGTCTCAGCTGGATTTTCCAAGTGTGCCACCAGCCTGACTAGGTGGATTCATATTCCCTAATTTTTGATCATCCTGTTTTGGCCCATGTCAGATAGCAAGCTAGTCTTTATCTGTAGTCACTTATGAAGCAGTTTGGCTCCTTTTGGACTCAGAGCAGAAGACAGTGTTACCTGAGTCATTCTCTCAGTGCTTTCTGTGTAGAAGTGAGCTCAAATGACTAAATAGGTTAAGCTGAACAAAGGATACATCATCTTTAGGGCTGGTTTGGTTTTTGTTAAGATTTTTAAAATTCAGTAGAGTGATATTCCAAGGTTCACTTGTTTCAGCAACAAAAAATTAGCAATGATAAGGGTCCTCTTCTGCCAGTTGGATGCGGGTAGTTTCAAAATGCCTTCCCAAGAGCCTCTGCATCCCTGCACTAGTTTACTGCACCCTGGCACATCATGATCATTGAATTAACTATCCTTGCAGCTTCTCCTCTGCATGCCTACCAGCATGTGTCCTCACAATCAGCTGTTCCAGCGAAGTCCCTGGTCCCCTGTTAATGGGGAGGTAGCCTGAACATACAGAGAGGGGATGAGTGGGCAGGCAGGCACATGCTCAGACCAGCTGAAGCTGATTGTGAAACCAGAACCTCAGACAGACTCCAAACTTGTTACACACCCTTTCTCATCCATTAACCTCTGCTCAGCAGTGCACAGCCTGGACTGGCACAGCTAAATACAGAACCGTGGGAATCCTGTTTCCCAGTTAGAAACTGACCTCAACAGAGTCCCTGTATGGATATGCTGGAATTACTTGGCAGTCCAGCTGTGGCTTCCTTAGAAGGGTTGGGAGGGGAAACAACATGAAGGCAGAAAAACAACTTCCTCGTGTTCCTACTGGTAGCAGTCAAGCCCTTTGGGTTTGGCCCAGTGCCTGTAACCGCCAGTGGAGTCCCATGGCAAAACAGAAAGCAAGCCAGTGTAAGTGGCTGGTTTGATGGCCAGACTAAACAGAGGGTTATTACCAGGACCTTTCAGTTAATTTCATTTTGGTTTAAGTGGTGTTCTTTATGACACTCTTTATGGTTCTCTTCTGTTTCATCAACATTTCCGACCTTTCTGGTACTTTTTGTTGCAAATAGCTAACTATTAGTAAACTCCTTGTTAACTTCACTGGGGTGGAGACCTGTTGCTTGGAAATTTGTTGGCTTATGTATGTAAGTACCTGTGGCATAACAGGACGTTATACATCAGGAGAGCTGTTGTAATTCTGAATGGGTGAGGGGTCTTGTCAAAGTCTTTTTGGCATTCTGTAGGATTGCAAATCCCCATCTATATTGTCATTCACTTCTCAAATAATACTTTGCAAGGCATGAATTATGCAAATAAAGGTTACTTCTTCCCCAGTAGATTGGATTTATTTGTGTCTACTAATTCTATTTTTAATCAATCTGCCAGCTCTGAAAGACTCAGTCTTACTGTTCTTCTGGTTTTGTTGTTCAATATAATGGCTCTCGTTTTTTACGTTTTCCTTTAATACTTAGGTTCATTTGAGTGATAGATTTCTTACCACAGTTAATAAAGCAATGAATCTGAGTTTGTGTAGAAATCCTGGGTGAAAGCTGTGTGGCTTGTATGTATCATAACTTTAGATTTTGTCAGGTTTTGGAAGAAGGCTCTTTTACAAATGCTTCAGTTTGAGGCAGTTCCTTGGAGCTGACCTTTCAAAAGTAGCTCGGAATTCAGAAGTCACTTGAGGTATATCCATAATGAATATATATTAAAAAAAAAAAAAGACACGGAAGTTTCATCTGCTTTAAAAAGACTTATATCATAAATAGGTCAGCAAATTAGTTGACAACTGCAGATACCTTTAGTATATTGAATAGGGTGTATTTCCAAATAAGGGTGTATTTCAGTTCTGCATGGGGCTTGCTCTTAGGCCCCTAAAGCGCAGCATTTCCCATTGCTGAGAGATGAAGTGGTGGTAGTCAGGTAATATCATCCATGAGTTCTATTTTGGTGATAATAAACTTGTTAAAATAACTGGAAGTAACTGGACTCCACTCTTTTGTGTGTAGCTGTAATCAGAAGAGGATTTTACAAGACTCTTTAATGTAGTTGGAATGTATGTGTAATCTTTTGACCTTGTTCTTAGTTTTTGATGACGATGGCATGTTAAGTGCTGATAATTGGGTTTGCTCTAGGCTGAAACCTGACCTGCTCTCTGGGAAGGAGAAGATCAGATCTTCTATTGTAAGAGGCACTCAAAGGGGATACTTTAGAAATGGCAAGGCCATGACTGCTAAAAGTAAGGAACTCTGAAATATGGCAGTTTCTTAGGAAGAACACTGTCCTAAGGAACTCTTGTCTTTCAACTTAGTTTGAATTGGACTTTTCATCCAAAGCTTTTTGTCCTGTTCTCTAAATTTTTTTTTAATATCATCTGGTTTGCCTCATAACGCAAGCTACCCTACTGTGAAAGCTGCCTTGTAGCTTCATCTGGTAGAATATGACTCCTAGGTGTAAGAGCAAGAGGCACACGCTTTTCACTCTGTTCTTGCGGGGGGGGATTCAGCTCCCCTTGTTTGAGCCATATGCAAATGAGGCCTGTAATCCAAACTATTTTTTAGCTTCTATCTCCAGCCAGCGGGAAGAGGAGGAGATTTTCAGAGATTTAGTGCATCCAAATATGTGTTCAAAATAGATGGGATTAATTGTCCTGTGGAGGTGCATGTCTCTTTCCACTGAGTAGAGAAGCAGCCTAAAAATTAATGTTGATTCACTGACAAATTTTAGAAAACTAAATTTAGAGGAAGTTAATCCAGTCCTTAGTTCAAGAAAGTACTGAGTGACATTTGTAGATTCTGCAAATAGCAGTCTGTCCAACCAAGCATCTTCCAGTCCCTGCTTGCTTCAACTTGAAGATGATGTAGTCTTCATATCATGTCTCCTCTGAGGAGGATGAGGGGAGTGTCTAACGCCTTTATGAAAGGAGTGTGCAGCAGTCAAAAACAGCAGCAGGCACTGGCAAGGAAATGGAGCCAAAAAGGTTTTTAAAAACCTGTCCAAAGGGATCAATGCAATGGTCCAACCTGTGCTTTGCTTTTCAAGCCATCCCTTTTCTATCTGTCTATGACAGTGTTGCTGGAACTGGTCTTCTTTCTTATTTTAGGCTTTCTGTGTGGGAGGAGTAAAGCTGCTTAAAACAGATGTGATTGAGTGGTAGTTTGTGCAGTACAGCATTGCTAGCCCTGCTCTTCCAGTTCCCATTGGATTTCTTGATAGTTCTTAAGAATACAAAACATAAGTACAGGTAGAGTATGTCAGACCAACAGTGTTTGCAGCTCAATATCTTGTTCCTGCCAGTGACTAACAGATGCCTATGTACCTTTCTCTGATCCTTTCCCAGCCTTCATCTATTTTCAGCTTATGGGGTTTTCTAGCCATAAATCTTCCTTGTTAAATGAAGAATTGTAGCTGACTTTCTTGTCTCTTATGTTTTAGAACTAAAAAACCAAAGAAGGCATCTGCTTCTCCAGCCAAGGAAGAGAAGCCAAAATTAACGATTTTTGAAGAGGAAGGAGATCCAGATGAAGGCCTTTTTGGCCCAGAAAAAGATTTCTCATCAATTGGTCCCAGGAAGAAGATGAAAGAGAGTAAATCTTGTTTATATTTGTATATACACAGATTGTTTTATTTAAAGCATGTGTATAACTGAGGTTTCAAAGTGTAGCAATACAGAGTATACAGGCTAAATAATGACTTGGGAATGTTAAGGCAAATCTTCAAAATCACCTAGAATCATTCAGAAAGAATAAATAAGATGTGTAGTTCCCGTAGGTCAGGGGTCCTCAAACTTTTTAACTAGGGGGCCGGCACACGGATGAAGTGGCAGGAGGTCATCTGCAGCTGCTTGGTTTCCCCCCCAACCCCCGCCGGGGGTTGGGGGGGGGGGGGGGGGCAGGGGAGTTCTGTAAATACCGGGGGCCAGATTGAGGACCCGGGGGGGGGGGGGCGTATCCGGCCCGCGGGCTGTAGTTTGAGGACTCCTGATGTAGGTATTTACTGTTGACATTTTGGGCTGGGATATTGTAGGTCAGTGGGAGCTGGCTGTCCCACAGTCACTCATGCCACACTAACAAGTGATGTGACCTACTTTTGAGTGCAAGAGGAAAGCAGATTTACCAAGTCCTAAGAGTGCAAAGAATGACTGCACTTGTGGATTTGAAGTCCCTGTAAAAAAAATAAAATTGTCTACATGATCTTTTTTTTTTCGGTCCAGTAGCCAGATTTACTAGCTAGTATTAATTGTGTTATATAGCATGATTTAACTAGAGCATTTTCTGGTTCCCCATTCTAGATCTGAAATTATTTGAAAATCCAGACCTTGGTGGGGTGGTAAGACTGGGTGACTCACTGCTGCTGCCAGCTGCCTGTAAGAACAGAGAGTATGTGCTGAACACAGGTCCTGAGGAGGACACTGAGGAACTGCTGAGGTACACATCTCAAATCTGTCTTGTCGGATGAAGGTGATCTGAGAAGTTCTTTAGACTTCCAAAGAGGTGAATTTGTGTAAATTTAAGCTGAAAAGGCTTAAATACTTTGAATGCTAACTGAATCAATACTCATGCTTACAGGTAAAAGGTAAGATATGTGTCATGGACCTTGGAAATCACACGCATTAAAACAGAAATTAGGAAGACCCTTTGAGAAAGGTAGGGTGCAAGGTATTATTCTGTAACTGTAAAGGAAGGGTCTTGGAGGCCCAAGGCATGCCATCTAGTCCTTGTTTTCTAACACGACACTTCTGCTTCCTGCAAGCGATCCTGGGGGTGAAAACTGACTCCATTATGAAAAGTGAGAAACAAAGAGGAATTCAGCTTTAGTGAGCTGAAATCAGGGGTTCTTGCCACAAGAGGAATGATTTTCTGCTGGTGGCTCATGGGCACATGCATGCTTCCAGGAAGAATCCTGTGCATACCTCTGCAGCTATAAAAGACTCTCATTAAAATATCACCCTGCTTTTAATTTTTAATCTGGTGGAAAGGAGGGCTCGAGCTCAGAGTCATAGGAGGGAATAATGTACTTGCTCTTACCTGCCCCCTTGATAGTGTAGCACTGGAACATATCATCACATAATGTATTTTATTCCTGGTATCTCTCACAAGGCTAGTTTGCCTGCACTGCTAATCCTCAAGAGATCAAGCAGGAAGGCAATGTTCAGAGAGAACAGCAGCATCAGGGAATCTGTGCTGCAGTAAAGAGTCAGATTCATGCCTTCTGGATCTCAGGCTGGCATGTGAATGATGAGGCCAGCCTGCTCTGAGCGCTAATTCTTGCTCACAAGCTCCTGTTAGGAAGTATGATTTCCGCAGCAGGTACTAAACCCAGGAGAGAGAATCTGTGTGTGGTTTCAAACCTCTCCCGAAGCAGGCAGTTTTGCAGGTATTGCTTTCTACATATGCAAAGGTGCTAACTATTTCAGTGGTAATACCTGACTTAATTTAAACAAAGGTTAAATTGGGTTGGATGCCATCTCCCATTACATCCTGACAGCCCACCTGATGTTTATAGAAGCTGATGGGGCAGGACATGACCTGATTTAGTGCTGTGGTATACTGGGAGCAAACAGGTATGTGCTTTCAATATTTTCATGTTTGCTTTCTCCTCTGCTAGCAATCTCAGCACACAATGCTTGATCCAGATTGTTACAGCTAGAAGTGCCTGTTCCAGTCCAGTCCTGGCATTATTGTCCACTAGTGCAGTGAGCTTCTCCATCTGCCATGTTAATATCCTTTGAATTATATGTTTTCTTTTCCTCTGTGGCAGAGAAAGGTCTCTGAAGTCTGCTCTGAGACCAATAGACCATGCTTTTGGATCAGTTTGAGGTCATCAGTCTTAGCAGCACACCCAGATGGTTAAGGATACCCATGGGAAAAGATTCCATTTCTCTTAAATTTGAGAACTTTTCATTTATTCTTGTCCCAGCACTTTCAGTAGTTGACAAGTCATCACGGTCCAAATGCAAATGAAGTAGTTTGATGGGAAAGTTGCTACAGGAATCCAGAGGCAACTCCTGGCTGTGCAAGAAGTATAAGCAGATAGGTCAGGATCTGGTGACCTGTTCAGGTGCCTAACACCCCCTGAAATCACCCTAATAAACCTAGTTCACAGTGTTATCTGCACATGATAGAGAGCTGGTGAATGGAATGCAATGTGATTGGGGTTAAAGGGGAGGAGAGGAGTGGCAGTGCTGTTCTAACCTAGTAGAATACTTCACCTCACCTTTATGTAAATTCATTGCAGTCACCTGAAGTCCTGTAGCTGAACTTTCTCAAGTGCTTATGCACAATGCACTTTGTTTTCTGTTCAGCTGGAAGCCTTAGCAGAACTGTCAGGTCTCATAAACATAGAAACAACATTTGAATCATCTCCCACCTTCCCTTACAACCAGACTGGTGTTACATGTTCTTGCAGGGCAGTGCCACAGTCCCTTTTCCAGGCGGTGACCCTTTGTGGTGAGAGAAATCTTCAACATGAGGTGAACCCTGCAATCTCTCTGGCATGGGGGCCTGAGTATATTTTGAGGCCTAAGAATAAATCTTGCCTTTGCCCAGTAGTTGTTGACAATCGCTCTCCTGTCCCAAAGGGGACAGAGGAAGTCTCTCCCCAGCCCTCAGGTCCGTTCACATGCATGTGGTAGATTCAAGAAGTGTCTGACTTACTGAAAAATTTACTTACCAGTGAATCACAGGCAGAGATAGGAGAGCACTGCCTAAGGCAGACAAGGTAGAACCTTTTTCTTCCGAAGGGGAGGTGAGAAAGAGATGATGTTCAGAGCGGAACACAGGAGCAACCAAGTCCTTTGTGATCTTTATGGTACCTGTGTGGTTGTAGCAGCAGTAGCACCACAGCACTCTCAGCACAGCTGTCAATCCCCAGCAGTGACTTGTAACTCTTGAGGAAGAGACTATTATGGAGACAAATGAGTCTGCAAAATGTGCGTGGGCTGTGCTTGTCACAACATGAGGGAGAAGAGAATATGATAAATGTTCTTATTGCAAACTGAAGACTGTGCTTTCTGTGTATACCTGCTCAAGTGAAATGAGAATTACTATTTTAAATAGAATCACCTACTTTACATTAACAAGTGTTAAGCTTTGAGAAGAACCAATTTCTTTGTAAGTTTAATGAAAGATTTATTTCTATGGCAAAATATCCATGTCCATTCAAACAAACATCTTCCCTCTTCCTGTCCATTGATCAGCCTTTTACTGGTTACAAATTTCTTGGCCTACCAACAAATATTAAGTGATAGTGATGGAGAAACTAAGTGAATTACCTCACTCGAGCCACTGGCATTACAGATGCAGGCACTCTGTCCTAGCACTACGTCTGCCATAATACATGAGTGAGGTGCCTGTAGAGGACTGTAGTTGCAAGTCCTTCCAGAACTTGTGGAAAAGAGGTAAATTGCTGTGGTAGAAACCAGCAAGGTCATGTCCCATCATGTTGCCTTCAGGAAAAAAAGGAGTATGTCATACTCTTCCTTCATGGGATGTGCTTTGAGAAAAGGAGGGAGAGGTAACCAAGTCTTTTTGGCTTATCTCTTCACCACAGGGATACAAAGGAACTCAGGCCCTTCTGAGAAGTCCTGAGTCCCTTTGCTTTTGACTATTCCAAGGTGGAAGGTGACCAACTGCAGTGAGGTGAAAGGGTATCTGATCAACCCTTTCCTAGATGTTAAAAGAATTATCCTTGGGAATGGATTTAGGATCAGGCTTCTCTTTTCTTCTTCATTTTCCTGGATGACATCATACTAGATAATGATTCTTTCTGGATGCATTCAGCCATCTACCTCCACTCTCAAAGCTCCTCCTCACATCTAATTTCCATTTAAGCTAGAAACAGAAGTCAGACGCTGCAGAAATCAGTGTCCTGCAAACTTTCCCATCATAGATTCTCATGCCATCTTATTTTCTCATCTGCATCCACGCAGTGGCCACAGATGTGCAAATTAAGTTTTCATGCAACAGGACTGCAGTTGATCTCTTCTTCCTTATTAACCTAATTTGTGCCTGCCTAGTGTTATGGATCAGGTTTTTGTGGAAAACCGGTGCTAGAAGTGACTCTGTGAATGTTGCAGCAGCATTGTGGGCCCACAGAACAACATAAATTATTACACATCCTAGCCTGAAATAATTATCACAGTTGTCTGAGCAGCTTTGTAGGAGAGATTTAATTAACTTCACCTTTGATAATGAATAGGGAGTTGACCTGGAAGGAAGCAGCTGTCAGCGTTAACATTTGTCTTTTTCCAGTGCTGAGAAAAGTGTCAGCAGTGGGATCCTGGTTCTGCTGCCCTGTAATGGCAGACCTGGTGTATTCTTTCTTAGGATTACACTGATCTAAGACTGCTGGTTTAGAAAGGGACAGACCAGCTCTTATCTTTGTGCTCCAGCTGCATTGTCCTGTCTGTACCCTTAAAAGATTAATTTGGTCTGTATTTACCAGTTGATCTGTTTTTACACAGCTATGAGCTGTGCCATCAGTGATAAAAATGATGACCCTTTCAGAAGCATTATATATTTTTAGAGACTGAAGCTGTTTCTGAAACTGCATCCTGACAATGGTCATTTCTAAACACCATTCAGTCCATACAGCTTCTTGAGCAGGTTTGTTAGCTTCAGGCTTGCCAAGAAACTGTTGCAACCCTTGAAGCAGAAAAAGTTTGTATGTTCTTCATTCTGCAGGCCATTCAGACTAGCCAGGAGTCATATAGGACACCAGTCACCTCCAGAACCACATGATGAGTAATGCTTTCTCACTGTCCTGAGGATATGAGAGCAGCACCACAGCTGGGAGAAAAGCTTTGAGAAACTCCAGAGGATTTAAATCTAGATCCTTTGGGCAGACAGTTGTTTAGGTGATGGGCAGGTGGCAGAGGAGGTTGTGGTAACTGGCTTGGAAATTTCCTGACCACTCCAGGGCAGTTTCCCTTGCTTGCGGAGACCTGATTGTGAGGAAAGAACCTTGATTTGGCTGCAGTGGCTTTCAATAAACAAATAAATTCTTCTTTTCCAACCAATTTTTGGTGGATTTCATTTGCTGCCCAAGAGCACTTTCTGTGATGGTTTTCAAGCATTTTTTTTTGTTTTTGTTTCATTTTTCCTGTGATGTATAGAGATGCTACTTATGAACACTGGAAGAACTACCAAGTAAACTTGCCTAACAGAATAGAAAGGCTTTTACCGCACAGGAAACGTTAATTCTTGCCCTATGCCTAGGAACATGTATAGGTTGTATAGAATAATGCAGAGAGGTGACCTGGAGTCCTAGCCTCTCCTAGTGTAGCAAGAGATGCTTTTGCTAGGCTTGAGAGTCTCCAGAATTCAACCATCTTGCCCCAGGTTACTTATATTTTTGACAGACATCTTTAGCTGGGGGGATAAAAGCTGCCTGCTCCCCCCTTTGCCTGGTGATGGGGGAACTTTCTCAAGAAGCAGGAGACAGAGGTTTGAACTCCTTCGGGCTGGGGGAAAATTGAACCAGCTCTCTGGTTCAAATTGTACAAATTGAATTATCTCATTTCCTGGGTGAGTGATCTAACCAGTAGGCTGTTTTCTTCTTGCAGGCATATGCATGTAGGACTTACCTGTACTAATGAGCCTATTCTCTGGCCCTCAGCCAGACTGCGCCACCAGGCTGCATCCGTGCTATTAACACTCTCCAGCTGCAGAGCAAGGTGACTGTACGCAGCTGCCTGCTGGGAATGGTCCCTCCCATGCCAGCTCCAGGTTGTGCCTGGTAGTTTTTCACAGGAAGGCTAATCTGACCCAGACCAAAGCTGTGCCAGTGGTTCTAAGATTTCAGTAATGCAAACTGTCATGTTCCAGTGTCCAGACATATTTCATGGCACTGGTTAAAGTACCAGTATGAATTTACCTGTAATGGATTGCAGGAGAAAACAGGAAAAGGAGGGGAGATACCTCCTACACAGTCCCCTATGCTTTGCACTCCTGTGGTTAACTCCAGCCTGTATAATTTCCACGGGCCTTGTTAGAACATCACACCCCCTCTCTACTGCCTATAGCAGAAGAGGTGGTCAACAGATACTTCAAAGCCTCCTGCCTATTTTTGGGCACAAGTATTTTCCCAAGTCATATATGTTAATACACCTCTCCCCAAGGCTTCACTAAGGTATCTGTCATATTTGGAGTTAACACCAGACAAAGTAAAGACACCAATAATAAGATAGGGAAAGATAAAAGTCTATTCTGCAAGAACTGCTGTGAGTTGCATAACCTAGCTTCAAGCATGATCCTTTTGGATACTTTAATAAATTATGGTAGTCTTTGTCTCTTGATTTCATTACTGATTCTTCTTATTAGAGCAAGCAGAGGTCACTGTCCCCATCATGCTAGGTGCTTACACACATGTAGTCATTCCTGTTCCAAAGATCTTGTCCAGATAGACAGGATAGAGTTCAGGGAAGTGGCATTTAAAATGGTGATGTTCTGATGGCAGCTGTGTCTGTCTCAAAGTCAGAGCTGGGTTACTCTCTTGAAGCCCACATGCTAGCAGTCACATCATAGGGCTTTGCGATACACTTTCTTCAGTAAGGGTTTTGGTTGCTTTCTGTGTCTGGAAACAAAGAGAATTTCCACCAATAGAGTCTGTGAATCAGCACAACAGTATGGCAGGAATTTTAAACAATGTGCTGCTGCTTTTCCATTACAGAGAAAGAAAGAGACTAATTAGAGAATGATTAATTACATGGATTCTGCGCCTGATTGTTTATAAAAAGATGGGGGTGGGAAGGTTCTTCCTTTAATCTTGTTATTTCAGAATAGTTGCTGATTTTTTTCTTCCTTCTCCTGGCCTGGAGTTAAATATGGTGGTAGTTATGCACTGTAACAATTCATTTGCCTCTCAAGAAACAGAATTCCTTGTTTCTATCTCTGCCTAAGGCATTTTGCATTTTCTCTCTTCCGTTTTTCAAAGACAGTTGTGTCTCACATGATCAAACAACAGTGGATCAGTTTGCCTAGCAGTGCAGCACTGAAAAGCAGGTTTTGAGACAAAGGCTGCATATTATCTGCTGTGTTCTCTGTAAAAGACTTCTGTCTAACCAAGGTCTTGAAAAAATCCAGGACAGCAGATTTATATGATCCACTTCCAGACTTGCAAAAATCATCTCCTGCATAATTTTGGCCTAAAAAAAACCCCACCCTCCCCACCCACCACCCCCAAAACCCCACACCCTGCTGGACTGCATCTTTTAAGGGTACTCTGTGACTGTGCTGAGTGGTTTTGTTGCTGTGGTTAGCACAGAAATTAATCTAGAGCTGCACAGGAGCAGAGAGTTCAGGAAGCTGTACCATCTGATCAGGTTCATGAGCTGTATTTACTGCTGCCCC
Source organism: Falco peregrinus (assembly GCF_023634155.1). NCBI lineage: Eukaryota > Metazoa > Chordata > Aves > Falconiformes > Falconidae > Falco > Falco peregrinus. Next base: position 57,096,910 of record NC_073727.1, read on the forward strand.
TTCTGGGCAGTGCACCTAGTTCTCAGGCAGTGCACCTACTCCAAAATCATGCTTCCTCTGTATGATATATATGTATATGTATGTATTCTTAATCTGGTTATTATGGTTTCTGTTATTTATGAGCAAAACTTTATGACATGGACACTGATACATTCTGTATTTGTTCATGCCAAGAAGGGAGGCATCAGATCAGCTGAAGAAAACCAGGCTTCAGAAATACCAGCCCTAACATGTTTTGTTTATTACACAGCAAAGAGAACAAGAACATGTCTTGGCAATGTGATCACAGGTGTGATATCTCTTAGATATCAGCGTTTGCAGCAAACAAAAATGCCTGGGCTTAAACTGAATTAATTTCTTCTATGTAGATGAAGTATTCAGGAGGAAGAAATACACTGACAAGGTGCTTTGTAAGTTAGGTGGGATATGTCACCTGCAGGGAATCATGGAAGCTAAAAGACATCAGAAATCTTATCTAAATAAAAGAGAACATAATCTCCAGGATTACTTGGGGGATGAAATTTGAGGTGCTGCCAGCTGGAGTACAAGTCCACAAGGTAGAGTTCAAGGTGCAGAGCTCTGGAACAGTGGCCCTGACTTGTCCATCCGTTGGTCTGTTTAGGTATTTTTCCTAGTTTTAGATATCAATGTTCAGGCGGTTGATTTTACAAGATTAGCCTTGGTTAAAAATGATCCTTCTTAGATTCCCTTTAGGAGTCACAAAAAGATCTGACTTCAACAATGATTTTACCTTAAAGGGTTCTGACCATCTATACGTCAGAAAATTCAGGCTAATCCTTCTTCACTTTATAGCTAATTGATGGTGAGTGTGGTTTGTCTCAGCCTGAAGGACAGTGTAAATTCCTCACAGCTTTTATTAAGGGTGAACGTAAAAAAAGAAACCCTTGAAATTATGCAGGTTTTCTTAATACTAGTGGGATCCTTAGCTGAGGGTGCTAGAGCTCTTGAAGTACCTGTGGTTTTAACATTCAGTGTTCACTAGGGATGGAGTACTAAAGTGTCTCAGAGACGATGATTCTTCTGTTGATCATCTTCCCCATGGTCCTGGCCAGTTACTCTATAATCAGTTGCTTCCCAAATTATGGAAGAGCTCAGCTTTGCTTTAACTGCTTACTTTAAATGTTGGCAGGAGGCCCCACCAATTGTTCTGCTGTGTGGTAGAGGCATTCACAGTATCTCTCCTAAAGCTACTGGTGAACAAAGAAATAAAGGGAGGGATCACAGTCCCATTTAGTCAACAGAACTTATCTCAGTGGCTTCACAGGTATCTGAATACCCCCCCCCAAGTCACCCTTGCTGCCTGGCAAGTGAGGAAGATATGAATTACAAAAGGCAAATGAGTGGAAAGACCAAAAAATACCTGCCATGAAATGAGGTGAGACTCATTCATGTGCCAGGGTCTGCCTACATATGGGGCTTGTTTTAAAAAAAAACATGAAAAGGCACCTTCCTTCAACTCCCTGGAGTATGGTATCCTGTTCCAGTGAGTGGAGCTGCTAGAGGGCTGCTCCAGCAAATCCCTCCCAGTCATCAGGGGCTCAAGTAAGAAGCTTCAGAGAATCCTCCCAGAGAGAAACAGCTGTTGTCTGTTCCCTTAGTCACGTCTCCATTTGCTCCTTGCCGTGAGATAGTTATGGTGCTGTGACCAACAGAGAGCATCCAGCCTATCCTCCTGGAGGGAATGTGCCACCTCTTGATGTAGTGCTGGAGCAGAGACAGAGGGAGGGGATGGGTTGCACATATACCGCCAGCTCCTTCCTTGTTTAAGAATCACTTGACCAGACTTTCTTATCCTCACAAGTCCTCTAAGAGTGAGCTAAATAAAACTATTTGAAGGAAATTTAAGCACCAAAGCAAATTCCGGTCCCTTTGGAATAACTCTGGCGCCTTAATTTTGTCTCCTAGTTCATTTGTAGCTTTCCTATCAGGCTACCCTTTGGCTGAGGCAGAGAGAGTTTTATTGCTGGCACTGTTACAGCCTAATGGGCTGATTCAGTTGATACCAAAGTTTCGTAAAAACAGTTCTTATAACAGTGCTTGTAAGCAATTAATCAGTTAAATCTTTTCACTGCCTAAGACACTATGGTTGTGGAGAAAGTGTATTTCACTAGAGCTGGGGTCTGGCAAGGAGATACCCACATATTACAAACCTACTGTTCTTGATCTTTGGCTCCTGGTCCCCCATGTAAAAGTTTTTGCTTGCACTTGATGTGCTGTAGCTTTCTTGGGTTTGTATGCTACAGTTAGAGGTGGAGTCTTTGCAAGTCTTGTATTTTGTAAGCACATACGAAATACGCATTTTATCAGGGGCTTCACTTTTGTACCTGGTCATTACACAGCTGATTATCTGCATGGATTTCTAGTGGGGCTTTGACTGCTTAACAATTATTTATCAATCAAGCCTTTGGGAAATTAACAACGTTTACTCCTTCTGGTGTTTTGATTGACCACTGTGCTCATAGGACCAAAAGAAGAGGTTATTTTGATTCGGAACACAAATTACTGTGGCCTGTAAAGACTTCTCTAGCTACGCTAATTTTTACTTTGCCATCTCTGCTATATCTTTTAGAGATGTTATGTGTCACAACCTTCCTTGCCTTTCCTCCACATACTCACTTGTCTTGTGACCTCTTGAAGTCACAAGAAAATCTGTTATAAGGGCTCTCTCGAAATCTTTAAGAGCTCCTGTGGGAACAGAGCTGGGCATGCACAGCAGTGCTCTGTCTCTTGATAAGGTCAAACAATGCAGGTAGAAAACATCCTTAACTGTTTCAAGTGTTTTGGATTATTTCACTAGGAAATAAGGGGAAATGATCGCCAGAAAGACTTGTAGCCATCACAGAATGCAAAACGTCTTCAGTTCCTTGTAAGCAAATGTGTTCACAATATTTTTAAAGCCATTAGTGTTTCCAGTTTCTCAGGATTGAGCATGGGGGATGCTCAGTCTCAGAGAGATGGGGATGAAGCGGAAGCAGGGCTGAATGTGAAAAATTTTACTATCCCATGAAAATTTCTGGGAACTAAAGCATCCTGTCACAAATCAAAACCATTTGCTTCCCAAACTAAAATCAAGTTATTTTACTTTTGATAATTGCAAATTGCTTTTAATTGAGACATTTGAAAGCATGCTTTAATATTCATTAACTTTGATGGTGAACTGAAAAACCACATTATAAAAAGACAGTTCTTATTTTGGCAACATTGAAACTTTTATGGAACACTCTTCCATAAAAGAGAAATTAATCAAAGTTGATCCTGCAGAAAGTTTAATTTGCAAGACTGAATTTTCTTAGAAAACAAAAAGCAGCTCAGAAATTCCCAAGATTTTACTGATGTTTTCTTTTCATTTCAGAGTTGAAGATGATTTAGAGAAACTTTTGAAAGTAACCTCCAAACCAAAACCTAAGGTACCATCAAAACCACCACTGCCTCAGAAGCCAGCAGTTGCCCCCAGGAGCACTAATTCATCTCCACTGGCAAAGCCAAAGGAGAAGAGGATTCAGACAATGAATGAAGTGGACATTCTCCAGTATATCCAGGAAAATGAATCTATCAACAATCAAGATACGAGTCTTTTTTGAAGATAGTATTTTTAAAATGCAGTGATGCCTTCTTGGCCCAAACTTCCAGTGAGCTCAGGTGACAGTAGCAAAAGTTGACCAGATGTCTCTACTGTCACGGTGCTCATTTGTGTACCATGATATAGAAGAGCAACAAGTTTGACTAGTAGAGGCTCAACATGTTTTCAAAACAGTGCAGTTGGTATAATGTTGCCTTAGATTTTCAGGGTTTTACAGGGGATGTGGACAAGGACATAGCACTACAGATTTTCTGCTACTATTTTAGTATCAACATAGTACAGTTTTAGCTAGTTTAGTCCTGACTGAAAATGCTAAGCGTGTTGCACACATAGCCAATAAATGGTCTGAAGCAGGGCAGGATGCTGTTCCTGTCACTTTAGATAGTGTATTTCAGCTCACTGGAAAGGTCATTTTCCTTTTATCCTGCACATTTTTGTAGCAGTCCTTTCCTCCCTGACTGGTATTTCAGCGATTTATAATCAGGAACTGTTAAGTATAGGTAACAGTTCCTCTGTAGTGGAGAGAAACACTGAAATCCCAGCTAAGCCTGACAATCTGCTGCCTTTGTTGTTGTGCAAATGCCAATTTATAAGAGAACTTGTAGGACTGCAAACTTTTAGGATGCTATGCACCTCTGGCCCCTGGGGAGAATACCAAATGACAAGATGGCTAAGAGTGCAGCTGCAGATGTATGCGGAGGCTGCAGTGTGTAAGAGGTTTGGATGCTGTAGGACTCTTGTGAACCTACTCAAGATTCACAAGGGCTAATTTTTTCCAGCCAGGTCTTCCTGGGCTTCCACTGCAGTTAGTGGAGTGAAAGAGGTTTCTCCAGGAGGTGATTCAGTGCAAGTGTCCTGATGCAGGAACTCTGAATTGCTGTCTGGAGTCACTCACTTGCTCTTTCTCCTTCTTTTCTCCCAGAACTTAGAAGCCATGGTGATTCCACTTAGATAAAATGATTTTTTTTTGATAAAACAGTGGCCTGTTCATTACTATGGCAATAGTTAAAACAAGGGAAGGCAAACTTGGGATTATCCAGAGGGAAAAATAGGAAGAAAATATACGGGAGACATTTTAATATGCAGGAAAAGAAAAACATAATAAAACAGGTATCCTGGACTATGCCTCTTATTCCCCAGCTCAGGCACTCTGGCTGAACATGCTGAATTTACATCTAATGTGGGTTGATACCTGCTATCATGTCGAAGGAGATTCCTGAACTCATTCCACGTGTTCTATCCAGATGTGAAAACAAGCCACCCAGAGTGAAAAGATTAATATATTTAAGCCATATTACTATCCTCAAGTTTGCCTTTCTAATATAGAACAAAATAAATAGAAAGCATTATATATATATATATATATATATGTGTTTAATAATGAAATTAACTCTTTTAGTATTTCCTTTTTAAGCCAATGGAAAATATGATAAAGGTCTTTTGATTTGATAGGACAGATAAAACGCAACCATTGGCTCTTACCTATGTACAGTATGTTTCAGTATAATAAAACATTTTGCTAACCTGCAGGTGTTATTATTGTTCTCTAGGTTGTACAGTAGCAGCAAATCAGAGATAAGAGATGGATTGCATTTAAGATCTGAGGAGCATTACATGGAGTTAAAGTGCATGCTCCACTAAACCCCTGTGTAACTAAGTATGAAACCAAGAATGTAGCTGCACTCATATTTCCTTTGAGAGCTGCTAAAAGTTAAAACTATATGTGGGCAGAGGTGGTACCTGATTATGTCTGTTCTCATAGTGCAATTAGGAAGCTTGTTGATCCCATCCTGCAGAAGGGGAACAAAAGCATGAGGAGAAAATAGATGACTTTCCAGAGAGTAGGCAGAGAATAGCAGTCAGGAGAAAAATTCAAGAGAGCTTTCCTATTGCACTACCTGGTGTCATGAACTACCATAGTATATTTAACTGAGAGTTGAGGAATTTTGATTGCCACTTTTTTCAGCACTATTCAGGGAGACTGTTTGCATTTCTGTATTTTTGGCCAACAGCCCATCACGTGGCCTGAACACTGCTAAAACTGCCATATTGAGGGCCTGTCCTAGTTTCAGCCGGGATAGTTAATTTTCTTCTTAGTAACTGGTGCAGTGCTGTGATTTGGACTTGGTGTGAGAGCAATACTGACAGCACACGGATGTTTTTGGTTGTTGCTGGGTAATGTTTATACTAAGTCAAGGACCTCTCAGTTTCTCGGGCCTGCCAGCGAGAGGGCTGGAGAGGCATGGGGAATTGGGAGGGGACACAGCCGGGACAGCTGAGCCCAGCTAGCCAGAGGGATATTCCATACCACTGAATGTCATGCTGAGTATATAAGCTGCGGGAAGAAGAAGGAAGTGGGGGGACACTGGGCATTATGGCATTGGTCTTCCCAAGTAACCGTTACATGTGATGGACCCAGCTTTCCTGGGGATGGCTGAGCACCTGCCTGCCCATGGGAAGTGGTGAAAGTGGTGAGTGGACTCCTTGTTTTGCTTTGCTTGCGTGTGCGGCTTTTGCTTTACTTGTTGGATTGTTCTTGTCTCAACCCTCGAGTTTTAGATACCTTTCCAATTCTCCCCATCCTTCTGGGTGGCAGGTGAGTGAGCGGGCAGCTGCGTGGGGCTTGGTTGCCAGCCGGGGTTAAACCATGACAAAGCCATAGATTTAACGATCAGTAGACTTAAGTTCAGATCTTCACCCTGAGTGGGGGATCAACAAAGGAAAAGGATTATGATTTTTTGAAGTAAACTAGAGATACCAAAGAAGAACAGAGCTGGCAGTGGACTGGGAAGACCAGTTTGTCCACCTAAGCAGGAACATCCTGCTGGTGGCAGTTCTTGCTGGCCAGGACAAGATGTTACTGATGTGATGTTGCAACTGAAGAGTAGGCAGATGCCAGAGCAGGACATGGTGGCTGAACACATGGGCTGGAGAGATACTTGAGCGTGGGCACTGGATTGTTCTTGCAGTGGCAGTAATTATGCCTGTGTTATCTCTCATAGACATTTTTCTAACCTGTCTTTAAAAATTTGTCTGTCTGGAGAGCAGCACTGGAGATGTCATAGCCTCCCTGGGTGTGCCATTACAATTCTTTGCCATCCTATTAGAAATGTTTTCCTACTGTTTGACACAACTGTTCCTTCTTGCAACTTAAGCTCATTACATTTAATTCTCATCACCACAGAAAGAGAACGAAGTGTATTCCTTTCAGTCTTTTTTCTAGACTGCACAATTCTGCCTGGTGAGAGTGGCAGCAAGACAGGTCAGGACATTGCTACGATACCAGCTTCTAACGACTTTCTGTGCCCTAGATGAATGTTGACATCTTGCATTTGATTTCTCCCGTTTTTAGACAGAATTGCTACACATCCACCTATCAATTTACCAAGGGCAATGAAGGATGCCAGCATCCCACACCTTTTCATTAACACCACTTGGTGCAGTGACACAATGTACAGCCTTTGTTCCAGCTGGGACTACGTTTTTCTTTCACCATTCCTATAAAGAATTGTTATAAGCAACATCATCTATCTGCCTTCCACCATCTCAAAGAGCTCCACTCAGCTTTTGCAAAGCAGTGGGAGGGTAGATATTATATATTACCATCATAACCATGGGAACATGTCCAGTAATACTGATGTAACAACAGTATAGCTGTATCCATTTTGAGTGGCCAAGGAATACTTTGCCCCCCAGCCCTCCCTAAAATTGTCAAATTACCTAAACAACACAGGGAAGGAAGAGCTGTTAATTGTTTCCTGTGCTAGGTTTTTAAGATGATTTTAAGGTCAATGTTTTACTTCAGAAAAAATCTATCTTTCCTGTCAAGGAACTAACATAAAAAGATCCTTCATAAAACCCAGCGTTATGCATTTGTTTTACAATGCAAATGTCTAGCAGCAGTAATATTTATAGGCACTTTGAGGTGATTTACAGTCCTTGAATAAATTATATATAATGAATCATTACTATACAAGAGAAGAATGTCAGGCACATGTATCACAGAAAAATTGAACATATTATTTGAAATGACACAGGGAAACCACACGACATACTTTGCATCCTGCCAGACCAGAACTTTCAGGGCTTTTTTTTCATGCATCACTTCTAGTAGCCACTATTTTATTAGTCTGCTCTTGACAACTCCTGAAATTCAATTATGGACCCTAATGTGGTTCTTGGCTGACAGGTATCACATTTTGACATTAGTAATAGCTAGCTCATCAGAAGATTTGCAAAGCAAGAGTTGTATTTAAACCCTTTCAAACAAAAGATGTTTTCTTTAGTGATTAGATCTCATAATAGGTATGTCTGTTGCTTTAGAAACTGCTTCTTGTTTTGCATAACCTTCTGCTTGTTACGTGGTACCGCACTAATTACATTATTTGGGTCACAGTTAAAATACTGGTATCACCAAGCTGAGTATTTCAGAGATGAACTGTGGGTCATCTGCTCAGGTCTGTTATGTTGCTGATTTTTTAGGAAAGCTAATTCCTACATAGCATTTAAGGCCTGATTCTTTCAGTGACAATTTGTGTTGGGTCTAAAACTACGTATTAACTCAAACTGGTATTTCTGCTAATATTTGCCCAGATGTTAGCTTCTGTAAAGAAGCTGAGCTTGCTACAGCTGAATACACAAGTCAGCCTGTGATTTAAGGTCATGAAAATCCAGCACACTCAGGGCACTAAGGCATTAGCTAGTGAAAGGAAACTGTAAATGACCAGTCCCTGTGGTCATTAGATTTAATATAGAGTAAAAGAAAGCACTGGTATTTCATTTAAAAATGTTGACTGTCACTAATGTCACCAAGGATTCTTGAATCTGTGTGTGTGTGTGCATCAACCATGTTTCTTATCCATGTGATCACACGTTTGTGACAATTTAAAACCTCTTGAGAGAGGGGGTTTACTGTGAAGCTTTATCTATATTCTTACTTTTAATCTCTGCATCAACAACAGAACTGGGTAGTCACTCAGTTGCTTTCTGTATTGCACCCGTTCCTTCCTTGATTCATCTTTAAACCCTTCTGAACCAATTTTTTCAGCCCTTAACACAGCACTGATCTTCCTTTACAGCCTTCCACATACTACTGGTATTTGATGTCATGCATTGAACCTAATGAAGAATTCAAGTGAAGGGAAATCATGTACCTGCGTTACCAGAGAACTGTCTGTAGGGTACACTGCTTTGAGTAAAAATACCAGCAGTGAAAGGTAATGATAGTAAATTAAAGTAATAGTCAAATTAAGTGCTGCTGTGGGAGTTCAGAAGTCAATGAAGCTGCTTAAAGGATTGATTAGTCATAGATATTTAGGGACTAAGTTTTAATCATACCAGGATGTTATAGATGCTAAAAATTTATATGGGGTCAGGGAGACACTGGTTAGACTCGTGAAAGAGAAATCTATCAAGGGTCGTTAAAGATGCCGCTTAGAGCTTGGGAAGTCCTTGAGCTGCAAGTTGCTGGAAATGAGGAGAATATTCAACCAGTAAATATTTTTGTATTTCCCTATAGTCATCTGCTTTTGACTGTTGTGAAGAATACTGTACTGAACTAACCCAAACTCACACTGAATGAGTCCCTTAGTGAGGATTTGGTGACTGAGAGAACAGAACATCCTCAGTGCTTTATCATCCTGCTTCCCAGCACCCTCAATGAAAGCCACCTACTTGCCTTACAACAACAAAACCATTTCTCCTATTCACTCAGGAGAGATTCCTGAAGTCATTGCAGTATATACTTTTTCAAAGCCACTTTTGACACATATGTGTTATATTTGCAGTGAGCGGTGAAAGTCTTACTGTTATCAGAGGAAGATTTCAACCATTCTTGAATGCTCCTCCAGATCCCACCCTTAATGGTAAGACTTAGTAGATACTATGATGTGCCTAGGAAGTCAAATGTAACAGATTTGCCAGGGGTAACGAGGCAACAAACGACATCATCACAACCCACAACACTCAGCAAATTTTCGTGGAATAACCCCTAAACAGACCATCTGAGGTTATGTTATGCTTGTGAGGTGCTCAGGAACCTCAGAGTTTGAAGTCAAAAACCAAACACAAAAAGACGTAAGAGCCCGCTGGCCTCTGCTGCATTAACAGCCACTACAGTTTGTTACCCTCAGGTATATTGTTTTTCTTGTCAAGTACTTGGGGATCATAGTATAACATTTAGAGGTTTGGAGCTGTTAAAGCCATGGGGAAGCATTGTGGTCATCATGCCGTCTTCAAGTGAGAGTTTCAGTCACCTAGCAACATCAGGATGATGTATGAAAACCATCATTTTGTTGGTTTTTGGTAAAAAAATGCAAGCCAGTCTCTCCTTGAACTTGTTAAATACTCTCTGAATGCAATTTAGCCATTTGCTGCCAAAGGCAGTGTTTCTGTGCCATTTATGTCATCGAAAGGTTGCTTCCTATGACTGCTGGGGGAGCTGTACAGTCAATCTAAGCTGCCAAGATCCCATGCAGATCATTAGAAGCCTGGTGATGCTGATGCTTGAGAAAGGAGGTACAGGAATAGGATGTGACACCACTGACAAGCCTGATCGACTTGGAGAGCACCGCTGAGAATGGGAGAGACAGGACAGAATGAAAGAAGGCATCTGCCCGATTTATACACAGAGCTCCAGAGCCTTTCACATCTCTTGAAAAACTGGGGCTGCAGGGCTGAAAGAAAGAATTCATTTAATGGTTCTTTGGCGAGATGAGCACCATGGTTTTTCAAATGAACATAAAAACAAACAAAATAAAATCACAAAATTCCTAGGGTATTTACTGAGCACTTTTCTTACTTCTCTGCTAATTTCTTTGCTTTTTTAAGTTCTTCCAGGCAATTTGTGCTAATGATCACAAACTTCTCAGATTATTTTGTTGGTAATAACAATGTAAGGCCACTCATTTCACCTCAGAGGAACTTCTAGAAATGGTTGTTTGATAATGTACAGCTATGTTAACAAGTTCTTACTGTGAACTAGAATAATAATTTCTTTACCTTGAATGCTGATAATCAAAGCTACCTAATGCTCCCCCCCTGCCTTATGCAATCAAATCTGCAGGCTGCTATGATTTGTTTTCCTGCTTATGCCTTCCTGTGTCTTGACCTTTAATAGCATACATATTTAATCTTGTGTACAGACCCTGAAAGGAATTTTTTGTGTCCAGAACTGCTATCTAATTATAGTTGCAAAGCCTTAAGCTAAAAAGAAAACCTAATTGTACATGGAATGATCTGGAAAATTCATCTTTTTCATGAGGAATAAAAAAAAAAAATCTGGAACTGTCTTCATCAGTGGTTTAGCTTAGTTCAAGGGAGCACTTTCATAGCAAATCTCCTGATTGGCTCCATTGACCATACGCTGGTTCCCATCACAGAGCTGCCACAGAGCAAACTGGACACTTGGGTCCAAAGGACCCAACTAGAAGTAGAAATAACTTCCCCAAAATGTGCAAATTTTGCAAATGTGCAAATTTGCAAATCCTCCCTGTTGTGTTGCTGCACTTGCTGATGCCATCAGTGCATGTTTGGTGGTAAACTGAGCCCAAAATCCAGCTGACCTCAACCTGTTTCCTTCCACCTTTGCAGTAAGGCATTGTACTTAGTCAGCAAAGGAAGGAAGGGGCAAAATCACAGGGAGGTTCAGGTGTCCCCTGGTCTGCAGATGTTGGAGTGGATTTCGCAATACCTATTCAGGTACTCTTAGTATCACAGTTTGGTCTCTGTTCATCTGTCTCTGTGCTCTAGGCAGAGAGTTAACAAGTTTTGCATTAAACAAACATTGGCCCGAACTAAAGGAGTAATTTAAGTTGTGTGATAATAAGTAAGTTGTGTGAGAGAGACAGGGAGAGGAAAAAAAACTCCTACATCTCTTGCTCCCAAGTAGAAATACAGAATCAGAGAATGGTTTGGGTTTGAAGCGAGCTTAAAGATCATCTAGTTCCAGCCCCTGCCACGGGCAGGGACACCTTCCACTAGACCAGGTTGCTCCAAGCCCCGTCCAGCCTGGCCTTGAACACTGCCAGGGATGGGGCATCCACAGCTGCTCTGGGCAGCCTGTTCTGGTGCCTCGCCACCCTCACAGTGAAGAATTTCTTCCTAATATCTAATCTAAGACTACCCTCCTTCAGTTTAAAGGCGTTACCCCTTGTCCTGTCACTACACTATTGTGTAAAAAGTCCCTCCAGCTTTCTTGCAGGCCCCCTTTAGGTACTGGAAGGTGCTATAAGGTCTCCCTGGAGCCTTCTATTCTCCAGGCTGAACAATCTCAACTTTCAGCCTGTCTTCATAGGAGAGGTGCTCCAGCCCTCTGACCGTCTTATCATCTCATATGTAGATGTCCTTATTACTTGCTACAAAATCCCTGTTTCTTATTCTGTTTCTTTCCAGTTTCAGCAGGAAAGGTAATGCTTGATTTTGCCACTGCTTTGCTTCATGTTTGCTGGAGTAATGGCAGATGGACGTTCGAAAGTCCCTGAGGCTGAGGAAGGCAAAAAGCCCACATTTCCCCACCACCCTGGGTGAGTACATTAGGCAGAGTACCAGCAAAAATTTAGAAGAAATAAAAACTTCCTTAATCAACAAGACAGGAGACTGTCTGTCCCAAGCCTGGCTCAAAAAATAGTGACTGGGGGTCACTCTGAGACTCTGTGGCTTCCTCCCATTTGCAAACTGGCACCCCACAAACCAGGCCAGATGGGGTGGCAGGATGCTGGTATGGCTGTGCTCCACGCTCCCAGCCTGTGCTCGGGGGACTGCTTTCAGCTGAGGCTGACAAGCAACAAGGCTGTTCTGAATGGTGTTGCACTTGCTAGATTTACCAGCTCCATATTTGCAAGTCTGTGCATGATGACTCTGTTTCGTAGTCATGAGCTGACCCATTTCCTTTTAATGCAGTAATTACCAGATTAACCGCCTTCCCCTTCCAGGTGCTGACCTACAGTGGCTCATCCAGTAATTACTGTGGATGAAATCTGTAATGTCTGCATTTACCACAGCTTTTTTTTATCCATTTCTGTTGCTGTTTCTTTTTTTTTCCTTATTTTTCCCTTTTCCTTTTTTCCCCCACCCCTTTTTCTTTTTCCCACTTGACCTGCAGATTTACCAGCTTTGTGAAAGAAAATCATGGGGGTTTTTGGCTCAGCCATATGATAAGAAGAGAAAGAGAAAAACTGGGAGTTTAGTGGAAAAAAATAATACCATTTCCCTAGAGCCATATTTGAATAATGAATCCCATTTAATTCTCCCAGAGATCCACACAGGGAGTTACACAGGGCAGCATTAGAAACCAGCGAGGGATCCCAGGCTAAGAGGTGTCATTGTTGTCTGCTGTCTCACCTTACTGTGAAGACTGTGCTGCTGGCAGGGACATTTCAAACTGTTCTGGATAAGAGTGACAAAGTGAGCACAGCACCACATCCCTGCCCAGGGGCTGGGGTATTCACCTGTGTGTGACTGTCAGGGACCTGCTGCCTCCTTTTCCTTTCCCAGTAGCCATTTTAATAATGGCCATTTCATGGAAACAATATTCAGTTATTTTAGACACTTCAGTAGAGACTGGGATTTAAGACTGGAGTCATTTATAGGCTCTGTGTTTCTCTTATAGTACATATGTATATAGTACATATGAGAACGTGGAAAAAACAGAGAGGCTTTTTAATCCTCCCACAGTTAAACAGGGACTCTGTAGCACAGCCAGCAAAAGATTTGTCTGGTTTCCTATCTTGGCCATGAACCTCAAGGCTGAACTAAAAATACAAACAAAACAATCTTGTGGGTTAAGGGATTTTCTGATTTGTTTTCACTTTTTTGTGATGAGCATAAGCATGACCTGAAATATTCTCCCTCTGAAAAACTTTTGCCTGCCTTTTCTGTTTTGTTAGAAATTTAGGAAGATGCTTGGACTGCTGGGCAGCCAGTGAACTGATGACATTGCAACAGATGAAAGGGAGGGAGAACTAGCAATAGGACAGGATATTTTGGTATTACAAGTTTTAATTTCTCTTCTAGTTGAATACCTGTTTTGTGTTAAAATATCTAACAAAGTTTGTGAGAAAAAAAATGTTTGTTAGGAGTGCTAATAAGTTTTCCCAAATGAAGGGTGTGAGAATCTGGGTTTCCTCCTATTTTTTCCCAATAAAATATAAGAAGGAAATGAATGACCTTTAAAAATAAAAAAGGAAAAGCTAAACTGTTTTCTTTATGATGTCACCAAAATAGGCCCAAAGTTCAAATTCCTTTGAAAGTCACCTTTCTCTTCCCATCCAGTCTCAGTCCCTGAACCAGTCACTCTTCAGTCACCTACAGACTACTCAGAATCAATATGAATAGAAAATTTACTGAATTTGTGTCAGAACACTGTAAGACAAAACTTTTTAAAGGGAAACTTTTTTTAAAATCATAGTCAACTTGTCACAGCAAAAACCAGAGATGCCTTCAGACGCATGAAAATTAGAAAGCTGTCTCTGCATGGCTTTCCCCTAAGCACTAGGACTATATCTTTTGTGGTTTCCTAAAAAAAAAAAAAAAGGTACTGGATGCAGATATGGGGTAGGCCCCCTTTTTATTTGAGGTTTTGCACAGCTTCGCAGGGCTGCTGTCTGAGCAAAACAGAAAAACACTGCTGCCCCTTCAGCACAGGCAGGGCTGTAACCATGCCTGAAATGGAAATGGTATCAGCCACCGCAGGGGCTGAGTTGAGTTTTCTCTTATTTGAAAAATTTCTTGTCTGAAAGCAAAGTACTGGTGGCAATCCTGATTCTTGGAAATACAGTTATGAAAATGCTTAAAGCATGATTAAATGCTGACTAATGAGCAACTACGTAGGAGTGTGACTATGCACAAGAAGGGAAAGCAAGGTCAGTGATTTAACAGAGAAGCTTTCAGGCCACTGAAGCACGGCAGGCTGCGGCAACAGGGCTTTCTGTCATCACTGTACCTTGCTACGTGTGTGTGTAAGGCAAGGGACTTGCAAGGACAGTGAGAAGTGGGATTCTGGAGTATGACTAAAAGAACATTTTTCTGGGATCTGAGTTGTTTCTAATCATTGGAGGCTTCCTATTATTCTTTCCTTATTGATTACATGTCACAAATGAGACAGTAATCCCATTTGGCACCTGATTAAACCAATAGGAACATGATCTTTATTAATATTAAGTGGCAAGTTATTCCTGCTGCAGACAAAGATGTCTAGCCATTTCCTTTACAGGGCACTGGTTTTAGTTCCTTAAACTTTGCCAGATTTTTATTGCTCGGGATAACATTTCACATGCTCGGTTATTTGGCTCCAGTTGAGATATTAAGAAAGCTTTAGCTCAAACAGTTCAACAGTCTTCAGGTGAAGATGCTGTACAAAGTTCTTTTAGCCCGTATATTTTTTCTTAAAACTGTGTGGGTGAGAAGGCTTTATAGACCCATGTCTTGAAAGAAGGATTTGGGAATCAGCATAGAAATCACTTGGATGTCAGAGCTGTGCCTTTTGCCTTATTAATTAGAAGCAGACAAATAAAGCCTAAACCTTCCCAAATTTATCTGTACAATAAATGGAAAAAAGAAAGGAAAAAAAAAAATCAATGCGTATACTGCCAGTACTATAATATTGTGGGCATTTCTGTACATTTTCCTGTGAACGTGGTCCCCCCTGACAGAGCCCATCTGCAGCCAGCCAGGGGACACAGCATCTCTCCTCCATAAGCCCAGTGCAGGAGGAGGCTGAGCAAGACTCGCTCTGCAAACACATCTTTTGGCTGCCAATGTCCAGCTCCAAAGGGCTGTGGTGCCTAGCAAGTGATCATTTTGGAGCTGGGGGGGACCTACAAGAAAGACTTTGGCAGCTGCCGGCCAAGCAGATATTAAACATCTGTGTTTAGGTAAAGGAACCAAACCTCAAGAGTAGTGTTTCCTATCTCAGAGCTGGCAGGTGAGAACATTTTTATAGTCAATGAAAACAACTGGTGTTTCCAGACTGCTTCATCTGACCTTCTTCTAACCTGGGGTGAGAGGAGATACCCTCTGGAAGTGCCTGTTTTCCTCTCAACAGGACCCTGGCCAACTCAGCTGCAGACTGTAGGCATCTAAAATTAGGTGAAATGGATCCTGCCCGAGGAGGCTTTCTCCCCAAAAGTCATGACGGGTCTCCCCTGAGCTGTAAGTGGAGGTGGCGGCTGCTGCCACCCGCCAGCTGCTGGGAGGCTGTTCCAGGCTGAAACCATCGGCTGGAGCTGGGCCATGAGCATTATTTTGGGCCTGTTCCTGCACGTGTGCTTTGGGTCATGTGTTAGCAGACAAGGTAGCCAAAAAACATACTGGCAGTGGCTACATGAGGAGGTTCACGTTGGCCAACACAGGGAAAATGGAGAGATGGTGGCTTGTCCCAGGTGGAACTTGTCTCCTCTCAAGCCATAATGAGCAGTCTCCTGTGGGTAAGCAAAGGTCTGTCCCTCTCTGCCTTGCGGCAAAAGTGCATCTTTACAGGGCAACTTTAAAAAAATGATTCATACATATTAGTCCTGGGAGAGCTGTAGTTGGAGGTGTTGGGGTGGTGGGTCTATGCGTCGGGAAATCGAAGGTTTCAGAAAACATCTCATTCTCAAATTGCCACAGAAGAGCAGAATCTCAAACAAACAATACCTTCTAACCAAAACCGTGAGAGAAAGCACTGACCAGAAGCAATGGAAGTAGGCTTTCATTTGGAGTATCACTTTTCCCCTAAAAACATAAAGTTATAATTTAATTTTAAATCTAAACTAAAAGCCAGGGATGAGATATGTAAACAACTGTGACAGGTTTTTTTTAAGAAAAATAAAAATTTGGAAAACCAGAAATCCACTCAGAAAGACACCGCCCTATTTCAATTCTGTTTCAATAAAATTTCTTTTTTGGGTGTTAAAACTGAAGCAATTTTCTGCCCTGCTACAGACCTCAGCTGTGCTGTGCCACTGCATCCTTGGACAGACAGGACTGCCAACAAGGACAGATGCACTCGACTCCTTAACCAAACTAGAAGCTTTGGTACAGGCTCCAAAGGAGGTAAAGGCCTGAGCTGTAAACAGGCCAAGAACTCCTCTAGATCCATTCTGTCCTCTGAAAACCCACTAAGGAGCAGAGTGACACAGTGAGCATCGATGCAGATGGGCTTGGAACACCAATCATGCAATTAACACAGGAATAGCGGGTGGCTTTTCCAAGATTCATCTATCAAGGAACAAAGGAAATTGCGGGTACAAGGAGTCTCATGCATGCCTTTCCCATCACATGTAATTTGATTATGAGCCAACCACTTTATTCCATAAATATGACAGCCTAAGTGAGGCTCCCTTGAGCTCTCCCAGCCAGGCAGCACGGCTGCATGGTGGTGATCTCCCCTTGAGCTGGGATGCCCCTCAAGGTTGCTCCTCAAGGCAAGGGAGACCTTTTACCAACAGCAGGTCTTTGGTAAGTGACCAATATTGCACATAACCTTGTAGTACGATAACACTGATTTTGTCTTGGTAACTTTGATTTGTGCCTTGGTAGTTTTAAATCATCATTCAAATGACTGTGCCTCAGAGTAACAGAGTGAACCTTGAGGAATTTCATATTTTGTATGCCTTTTACATACAAGTTACACTTGTATGTAAAGTTACACTTTTACAACACCATATTAAAACCACTTCTGCTAATACCTTTGACGGTGATTCTTTAAGTGATCTAAATTGCCCATATTTGCAACATAACCCCATTTCAGCAGGAGCGTCACTGTCTCGAGACTGGCAGCTCACATGAAGAGCTGCCTCCCTGAGCAGAAGAGCAGCAGGCTCTGAGACCTGCCAGTGGAAAAAAAAACCACATTCTCTGGCTGTGAAGACATTAAATATTTACAGTGTCAGGTGCAGGCCATGGCTGTGGCATGGCATCGGTGGGCTACTTGCCTGTCATGAAGGTGGCCTGCCAGTGATGAATCCAGACCCAGGTGTGTTGCCTTGTGTACCATTAACCCTACCAACATTTCCTTGTCACCGTGACCCGCGGTGGGGGGCCAGGAGGGTGTCTGCATGTCTGGAAGTGGAGATGGGATAAGGCAGCAGCAACAGGAAGGTACATCCGAGTTGTGCAGTGGAAAGCTCTTGTAGCTCTGCAGTTTTTCAGGCTTGCATGAAGGTGGTGGGAGAATTTTTGCAGGGGGTTTCACCCTGCTCTTGCAGAGTGTTCGTGTTCACCCCAAGTTCCTTTCAAAATGAAAGTAAAGAATGTTTTAAAACTCACAAGGTGGGACACGAGGAGGAAAAATACCTTTTGCTCTCCTGCAATCAGTTAGATTAATGGAGTATTTTGGAAAGCTTGGGTGATAAATATTTCAGGAATAATGAAAGGGAACTGTACCTGCAGATGGCCTGTGGGATTTTAACAAAACAAGCTCTCTGATTTGCAGTGCAGAATTTGCACCAAAAAAAAATAAGCACTATCTTGACTTCCTTGTGCTGACTGAGGGCTGAAGAATGGTGCCTCCACCCTTCTCATTCCCCCAAAGGGCCCTTTTTTCCTGATTTTGCAACAGGTGCATTTGGTGTCAGCCTGTCCAGACAAAGAGATGAGATGCTTATCTCATGTAGTGATGGAAAAATATTTCATTGACAAGTTATCCAAAGGACCACACACCTACATAAAACCTTGTAGTGTAGCCAAGATCATGCCTTTCCTCCATGTGTGCAGTTACAGAAGCTCCAGGCTCTTTGCAGGCAGTAATTAAGCTCAGTTTGTTGAAAGGATCACAAGCCACAAATAGCCCTTCATGTCTCCTGTCACACCAAAATTATTCCAACCTGATGTGGGCGCGTTTCTTTTTAAAATAAAACCTCCAGGTCTCAGAGAAATTCAAGGAACCCAAAAAGCACTCTGGTGTGCTCTGACTTGCTTCAGGCCTTTTATGGATCACCTCTAAAGTTACCTGGAGATGATCTCTCAGCAGCAGTGCTGGACTGAGGGGCTAAAGCAAATCACACGTGTGTGCCCAAACCCAAGCTACACTGGTCCTGCTCCTCAAGCCAGGACAGAAGTCATACCTGACGGTAGACACGGAAGGAGCCCTTCACCCATTTTTCTATTTTTCATGTGTATGCAAAGAAACCCCATCCAGTCCCATCCTGAGAGACTACCTTGAGCAACTGAGTCAGATAAATACATCACACTCTAGGCGAGGGGACCCTGCCTTTGCAAACAGTCATGGGAGGCTGGAAATCAATTAGTGGGTTTGTTCCGACAGCAGCTAATAAGGAGCCCCACTTCTCTTGCTAGCTACTCCTAGACCTCCTCAGGTGTTGCTGTGAGCAGGGGTACCCAGACCTGCGGCTGTGTTGTCTCCTGCTGCCACAGGCAGGGTGGGAGAGGTGCTTGGAAATACAGTCCTGAAAATTTACATTGTGTGACAATGAAGGGGAAATGGTGGGGGGTAGGTGGGAGAAAAAGGAGGCAGTATAGGGTGAGGGGAAACAGGGTGGGCTGGTGAAAGCCAGTGTCAATGCCCCACTGTTTAGTCTGTATGGTAGGGGGCTACCTTGACCTGCCTCTTGCAGGTCCCGTGGAGCAGGAGCCATTCAGGAGTGCCCTCCAGGGCCACAACACCCAGTCATTTAATCAAAAAAAATTCATTTTCTCTGAGACCTTTCCTTGATGTGAACTGAAGCAATAACAGGGAGAAGAGGGAGAGTATCTTCAGAAGTTCAGACTCCTCCAAAGCAAAACACTCAGGTAGGCGCACCCAGATTTTTGCTAGTTCCACTAGGGAGGCTCATATGGGTACAGACTCGCAGGACTGGGTGTTGTCTTTGTACATAGGATGATACAGGTAATTATTGGATGATTGAAAGTACCTGTTGCTGTTAACACCAACACATTGCCACCAGGGGACAGAGAGATTGAAAACAGCAGTGCTCAATTTTGCTATGAAAAGGCTGAAACACTGTTAGCAAAATCCGAAGCGGTTCCCTCATTGTTAGGGTGCCTCTGTTTCTCCTTATGGGTTTTAGGACTAGGAAGCCATAGGTGCTGCTTTGGCAGTTTGCTCATCTGTCGCAGCAGCTAGTAGTTCTTTATTTTATCTGCCCGTTTTTAATGACTGCCCCTGTTGCTGCCTGCCAGGGGACAGCCTGCTCGTGAACATGGTGATGGGGGAGGGTTTGTCCTCAGCAAATTTGCAGCCCGAGGGCTCTGTGGCCAGCTTGTAAAAGAAGAGACAAGCCCTTGGGAAAGCCACAGAGAAGCTAAAACATGAGGCTAATACAGCATTTGAGGGGGCAAGCTAGGGTGTGCAGGAGTGGGACAGAGGGCTGGAGCTGCTGCAGGAGTTGCAGCCTGGTACCAGCACCTCTCTTCTAGATGTCTGTTCCAGTTCTGAAGTGTGCATCTCAAGGGGCCTGAATTTTGCAAATGACAAGCATTAGCTGCAATGTTGTTGCAACAGTAGTGACCTAGGGACACAAGTAAGGTGTGATTTGTAGGAAAAGTCTGTATTTTTTGATAGTCCATTTTCAGTAGTAACATTGCTGCAACTGGGAGGGAATACAGATCTGCTTTTGAGTGTGTGATCCAGTTCCTACTTCTTGGGGGAAAGGCATACAGAATATGAAATTCCTCGAGCAACAGATAGACTTAAGCCCTTAATCCTCCCCTCTCCTCCTCCCCTTCCACTCCCCACAGCAGGGCTGGAAGAGGCACCATAATTTACTGCTTGGCTAGTAAGGTGTCCCCAGATATGGAAGATTGTAGTTCATATCTTTCCTCTCTCTGAATTTGTTTTAACCTAATTCGCTATGTTAAAACATGTTCTAGAGTTTGATGTTCCCCTAAACACAAACATTATTTCATGTTTTTTTATGCATAAGAAAAGCAAATGTTCTTTGGGCCATTGAGTGCATGTAAATTATTATGTCTTCATAATGTAGACGTGACAGTATGTACCTCATTTTAGTCCTCCCTGAAGATGAACAGAAGGATGTGTGGCCAGCAGGACTAGGGCAGTGACTGTCCCCCTGTACTCAGCACTGGTGAGGCTGCATCTCAAACCCTGCGTTCAGTTTTGGGCCCCTCACTGCAAGAGGGACATTGACGTGCTGGAGCGTGTCCAGAGAAGGGCAACGAAGCTGGTGAAGGGTCTGGAGCACAAGTCTGATGAGGAGCGGCTGAAGGAACTGGGGTTGTTTAGCCTGGAGATAAGGAAGATGAGGGGGAACTTGAAAGGAGGTTGTAATCAGGTGGGGGGTAAGTCTGTTCTCCCGAGTAACTAGTGACAGGACAAGAGGAAATGGCCTCAGGTTGCACCAGGGGAGGTTTAGATTGGATATTAGAAAAAATGTGTTCACCAAAATGGTTGTCAACATTGGAACAGGCTGCCCAGAGAACTGGTTGAGTCACCATCCCTGGAGGTGACTTGTAGATGTGGCACTTAGGGACATGGTTTAGTGGTGGACTTGGCAGTGCTGGGTTAATGGTTGGACTCAATGATCTTAAAGGTCTTTTCCAACCTAAATGATTCTATGATTCTATGAAAAAGTTCTCAAATTTATAAGTACATATATTTCATTCTTTGGGGCAGCAGCTCAGAAGGCAATCTGACCAACCTTTGATATCTGGCTGGATGTCTGGGTTCAAAGAAATTAGGAGACCTAGGTCCCACTGGCTTCCATCTTTAATGAGGAAACTGTGACAGTGCCCTGGGAACTGAGAACAAGTGATGCTGGCAAAAAGGGAAAGTGGTTTATGCCTTGCTGACACTTTCTCATCTCATTCCCATTCACATCCTGAAGAACGTGGTGCTGTAATGCAGCAAGCAGATTGCATGTGAAGCTGATAAACATGAGAGAAAGCTACATGTTCCTGAGCATCCCAAAAGCTGCACAGTCTCCATTTCCCTAGAAACAAATTTTCATCTGTGTAGGGATGTGCCTTCAGGATTGTTTAGCAGATTTTCATACCCAAGGACAATGCATACATTAAATTGGTTTATTATCTGATTCTGGGGCTTTTTCACTCTTTTCAGTATGTAAATTGCTCCATCCTTTCAAAGGCTGCCTGTGGTCTGAGCAGCTCCGCATGTGTCTTGGAAAGCCCCATGAAATGAATACAAAGGCTGGCCCCCTTTTCCTTTAACATCACTGCCTTTGACAAGGTCTACAATAGTCATCACCTAATTCCTCCTATAAGAGTGCCAAACATAATGAAAACCCAAAGGAAGTGCTTACGAGACTCAAAAGGAGTGCACTCCATGCTCTGCTTTTGCCACACTGGGATTTCCAGCAATGAGCCTTGGACTGGCACAGGATGCTGAAGCCCAGCAGCTGGGGACCAGCGCTAAGCAGCTGCTAGCACAGGTGATGCTTTGCTGTGGGCAGCAGGACCTTCTCGCCTTCTCCAATCTAGCACGCGTGAACATGAGCTGATGCACCAAGACTCAGCTACTGCCTTTCTGACACCAGCCTGACACCTCAACAAAATAAATACAGCAAATGGGAGCAGAAGCGTCAAGAGAACCTAAAATCTGTGACTGCTTTTAAAAAAAATCTCCACAGACATTTTGATCTTAAAGGAATTACCATGTGGCTTTTGTATCTCAAGGAATTATTTGGCATCGCCTGCACATCATATAGGAGGGATTGGCATTGAATTGAAGTATTTGGTAGTGAATTTAAGAACAAAAAGACAGATTTGTATCTCTGTTCCCAGGTTTTCCCCAGCGTTGACATATTTCTCTTTCTGGGGGAAAGCCAGAGTCCAGCCTCCATCCTCCACATGGACAGACACGATACCTGTGTGATTTGTAGTGTTATGCAAATAAAATGGCAAGACTTGTTGGGTATTACTATTGCTCATTTGCTCTTATAGCCAACTTCAATTTTCCCATAGAAAGAGCTAATGGTAGAGAATTTAATAGGTTTCCAAATGCTTCCTTGCCCTTCAGGATAAAACTGCTGGGTTTAGAGGCTAGATTAAAAGAGTCAGGCAATTGCTTCAATAAGCTTAAATTTTTGTTGATATTGAAACCTTTGCTGCATTCTGCCAGTTTTCTCCCTAATCTGTGTAACTCCTCTACCACCAGGGTTTAAAAGAAAAAGGTAAGGTTGAGATGAACACAGTCTTTCCTGAAGCTAACAAAACCCTCAGCCTCACAGCTGGCCTGGGACCACGCTCTGAGCTGGAGCTGGGGAGCACTGAACAGCCAGGGTGCAGCAGCACATGCCTGGGATAGCAAATGCCACTGCTGCAACACACTGGGGACCATGACACTGGGTGTCCCAGCAGAGGTGCTGGCACCGAGGGTGACACCTCCTTATCACAGGCTGCGGTGGGGGAGCCAATGCAGACAAGCTTTCTCCTTCAACATCTCTCCTGTGGCTGCTGCTTCCTGACCCATGTTCCCATCGCTCCAGTGGGGTGGGTGCAGTTTTCTGCAGAGCTGTGCTCCAGGCCAGCCCTGTCACTGGAGGTGATTTACATCTGCTCCATATCCTTCTATCCAGCACAAATTGCTTCTTCCTTCTCCCATTCTTCACCAGCCTCTGCTCACCACTGGTACGTAACCATCTTTTGGTAAAGGCAGACCCCTGCCCATACAGAAAACATATTTTTTTTGTCTGTTAGTACACCAAAATGATGAAGACATCATTGTTTCAACACACAGGTATGGGGCTGAGTTTTTATTGGAATGGCCCAGGAGTTTGTGCTGGCCTGGAGTTGCAGGTGACCAGCCAGGACAGCCCCATCTGCCTCCCCCATCCCCGCAGTGTGGGAGCAGGGACACCCTCACAGCCCAGCTTCAGAGCATAGGTCTGGACTGCTTGCAGGTGGCACTGGTACATGGGAAGAGGTTGCACTTCAGTTTTCTTATGAAACTATGGGCTATTACCAGCATCTAAAACAAAGTACCTTTGCCCCCATGTTGTCTTTTGTTCCTCCCAGGTCCAGGGGGATGCCTGGAGTTGTGATACCCTTTGCTAATGGTGAAGAGCTCCTTCCCCATAGCCCCAGGAAGTCTCATCCTTCAGGAAATGCCCTTCCCAGGCCTGATCCTTAGATTTAGTTGTATATAACATCAACAAACACTGAGAGTAGAGCAGCACAACTGCAAAAAAACAGGGGATGCCACTGACTTTGCTGTGTGAAAAGGCCTCCCTGCACAGCAGCATCACCCTCGCAGTGACACTGTGTCCTCACCTGAGCTGAGCCAGACTTTTAATTTATTACGGGCTAATCAAGCTGGGAGACATCCAGAGCTTTTTCAGCCATTTTGATGAATCCCCTGCAGGGCAGGGTGGCTTCTGAGGCACTGTGGGTTTGGTCTAGCCATCTTGAATGGCTGTGGATCCAGACACTGGAGTTCTGGTATGGGGTCCTTGGTGGCAGACCTTAGGTCTGTGCGGCCATGCTCAGCTCTGTACCAGCCACCAATGCAGAGGTGGGACTAAGGGTCGTGCTGCTGGTTTCCTGAAACCCAACTTGTCTGGCCATAAGCTGGCTTTGCAAAGGGTTGGGCATATCTCTTGCTGTTAGGCACTTTGCACTTGTGCAGCATGGAATGGTGATGGTGTCAGGCCTCTCTTTTCCCTTTAGAAATGCTGCATGAAAGAGTGCCTCTAGAGAAGACAGGCAGTTAAAAATAACCCTGCAGGCAGCCGTGACTAATGTGCTCATACACAGAGAGCTGCCTCCCCCTCCCTCTTTTGCCAGTGGTCACGTATGTCTCCTGTGCATGTCTGTGGTCTGCAGCCTTGGTGGGGCTGCAGAGTGATGGATTTACATTCACTGGGAGAACATCCATTATCAGCAATGCTCTGGGGTTTAAGGTCTTCAAGTCACTACCTTAATAACTGCTATAATCTGGAGGGAAAATTGCCTAGTTTCAGCAGACACCCTGCTCAACATTATCTTGCAATGCCGCCTGGTCCTGAGTTCAGCCCCACAAAGGAGAGAGCCATTGGCTGAAGAGTGATTTGTACGTGCAACAAGAAATAAAGCTCTGTGTCCTTTTTCAGACACACTTTTTCATGGCCATGTGCTTCAGCCAGTCTGGTTGCCCTCTCCTGGGGAACATTGTTTCAACAACACATCCTCCAGCATGCCTGCCTGGGATGGCAAAATGTCAGCCTCTATTGTGCAAAGCTTCACACAACGTTGTAAGACTCAGACCTGGTGTGAGAAGGTACCTCCTTACCTCCTGCCATGACAGTGATGCTCCCTCTTGCCTGCCCCGCCCCCTCCCTCCCCCCCAGCGTTGCCTAACCTCTTCTCACTGCAGGCTGTGCTACTCCCATCCTTTCTCTGCTGGCCCAGGGCTGGCCCAGATGGTGAGCTGGGCTCAGGCACAGGTCTCAGCATGCAAAACTAGCCCTGCCTGATGAGGTGTGTGCATCCTGAGGTGCTTACTCCAAGTACATACAGCTGTGGCTGCCCTTTCCAAAACCATGGATCAGTTTATGCTAGAAGTGCAAATGCTTTAGCTCTGGGGTGCCTCGTCCTGCCCTGGCGCGCCCCCGCCATGTGATATGGAGCAGTTTCATGTGCAGCTGGCGCAGGGCTCATGCAGCAAAGATGGTCCTGTGCTCTTCTGACCAGCATCTGGTCAGGCATGGCACAAAGCAGAGCTGCTGCTAGTCCTCTTCTCCCTGCACAGCTCAAGTGTTTAAAGAAACCATCCAGGACTACTGAGAAATTTCAGTTGGCCTGCATCTGCCATACAAAGCAGGCTGTGCTCTGCTTTTGAAGACTGACTTTGTTTAGGCCAAGCGTTTCAAGGACAGACTGCACCACTGCCGCTGAGGAAGTGTTTGGCTGGGAGACAACGGCTTTCTCTTTGCACCGTGGCAGGCATGTCCACTGTGCTGAGGCCTGTCTCTCCTGTGCCTCCACCTGGGCACTGAAACACCTGGGTTTTAGTAAGAAAACCTCCAGCACTGAAACACAGGACATGAAGAAGATCAGTTTTCAGGACTGGGAAGTTCTTGGGGAGGAAAGGAAACGAGGAGATGGGTTGGCAAATGACCTGATCATAGTCTATTAATATTTACAGGAGGAGCCTGTACCTGCTAATGAGCAACTGGTGAGTCTATCTCTTCGGGGAGCAGATAACATTACAGACCAAGAGGCAGACACAAGAATATTCAGGCGTTTATTAAAAAGCACCTCACAGCTCTACTGGTAGATGCAGGACCACCAGCCCCGAGACCAATTGGCACAGGGGACTATGGTATTGTAGGAGTGCTCCATGGTATGAGCTGGCTTCTAGACCTGGGGAGACCATCAGGGCCAGATGTGTGCCAGGGACCACCAATGACCTCAGCATCATAGGCAAAGTCCTTCTGCTGCCTGACCCCCAGGACTAGTGCAGATTGCCTTTCCCCAAGGGTTTGACCCAAGCACTGGGACAGCAGCTTTGCTGGGGTATTTGTTGGAAGTCACCACATGAAGCAATGGCACAGTAGTTCTCATAAATGTCTTTTTTCTTGCTGTGTTACACAAGGTTTTTACATTGACTCAGTCCCAAGGACAATGTTTTCTAAATAAAAAAACTTCCCAAGCTAACCATGACTTCCCAAAGGATGTTAATGGAGGAAAAAAATGCACTCACCATGGCGAAAGATGACTGGCAAGGACACGTGGAAGACAGCAAAACTATTTAGTGTCGCGTGAGCTCAGAAGGAAAGATGTTTCCCATTACACAGCCCATTTCCTGTAAATCTTAGCTTGAAGCAGTTACTTCAATGAGTGCCAGCCAGGCTTTTTTTTTTTTTTTTTTTCTGTACATTTTTGAGTAATGCATGACTAACAGGCCTAGCCTTGCTGATAAATGCACAGAAGGCTCATTGCTGATGCTTTGCAGCAGTGTAATTGACTTTTATGGAGTTGCTCCTGATTTGCACTTGTTAAAAGGCTCGGAAACATGACTGCAGAATGGCAAGTTACCACACAGCACCCCAGCAGCAGCAAGTGCCCAAGTGTGATCTGAGCCTCTGGCAGCAGAGGTTAGGTTTGACATCATTTAGCTTGCAGTGAGAGAGGATGCAGCTATACCAAATTACCTCATACCTCCTGAAGGCTGAAATGTCAGTCCAGACAGTCATCACAACTCCCACTCCGCATGGGAGCAAATGTGTCTGACCCTCTTCCAGGCAGAATATGCCTCCCATCCCTTTGGGGTGCTCTTTGTGTCCTTGTCATTGCCCCTGGCTATTTTAGGATGTTGCCTCCACTCACATCCAGGAGTACTGGCTCCAGCCAAGCTACATGTCCCGCCACAGACACACCACGTCCTGGAGCCTCATACTGGCCAGTGTTCAGCAAGGTCTCATGGCCATTTAGCTCTGTCAGTAAATCTGTGCCTGCTGAGGATGGCTGGTCTCCAACCATTATAGCTAGAAAGAGCTAGCTAGCACATGGGGTGGCACGTGGGACTGCCGTGCACCTTTTGGAGGTACACCGTTTGGTGGCACTGCCTCCTCAGAGATCTCCACCACCAGAAGCTTCATCCAACTCCAGTTGTGAATAAGGAATGAAATATTCCTGCTGAAACCCGGGGGGGGGGCTGTGGTAGCAAGTGACAATTTTAGAAGGTGAACATGTTTCCCACTAACTGACCCAGCCCCTCACAACCTCCACCCAGTGCCTCACCATGCATGTTGGGGTTGCAGAGCACGAAACTGTGGCCTACCAGGGACCTTCCACATTAGGCAAGCATCCCCGTTTCAACAAACAGCCCTTCTTTGTTGAGCTGTAACCAAAAGCAAAGGTGTATTTAGTGCTTTTTTTTCAGCTAGATCAGGCAGTGGGTGCTGCAAGCTTGGATGCAAAGAGGAAACAGGAGAAACAGAAAGGATGGTGTGGAGGGAGTTTGTTAAGCTCCTTGCAAGTAAAGGAATGCTTGGTAGAGAAAGAGAAACATTGAACTTTTGAATCTTACTGGTAATTGATAGTTCAAAACTTCCAGCAATATAAAACATTTTAAAATATTGTATGTTTCGTGAAGATTTTATACATGGCATTTTTTCCAACAGTCCCAAGTGTTTAATAAATTGTATTTATCTCTCCTTTCATCTGCCCTTTTGCTCATGAACTAGCTAAGTGAGGTCAGACAGAAAGAGTGAAAGAGCATTTTTGGCAAAGGGAAGCTTTCAATATGTCACATTTAATAGAAATAATAAGCACACAAAATCCCAGGATCTATAAAAGGCTTTGTAAAGGGGGGTTAATTTGCATCTCTATTGGATATCTTTCCCTAATTATCTTTTTGTTGTTGTTCTTTCTTCGTTTAGTGTGTGGATGAATATATCAAGGCATTTCCTCTGCCAAGTAGGGAATGGTTGACACAGTTCATCGCAGAACTGGGACCCTTGAGCACAGACCAGCCATCGAGAGTGCTGCAAGCTCCATGTCACACCAGAAGTGAATTGTTAGGAAAAGATGGCAACAGGGACTTCAACTTCTTTTTCCCTGTCTTTGCAGTCACAACATTTTATAGCCCTCAAGACTGCCTGAGCAGAGGCGTGCCAGATGTTATTTCTGAATCTGTGGATGGAGTTGAAACACAGAAGGCTGGAGTCAAAATAATCCTCTTCCTGGTTTCTGAGGCATCCTTTATCTCTGAAATGTTTGCAAATATTGAAGCCTGTTCTGTGCTGGCAAAGCCAGGCCAGAAAAACCCTCTCTTAAATGCAGTCTCTTCAGCAACAATGCTGGTTTGCCACATCTTTTAAGGACTGGCATATTTTCCCGTAAAATAGGATGAGTAAGTGCCCAAAGCCTGGAGAAAAGCAACTGTCGCTCCTATCTTCAAGGAGGACAAGAAGGAGGACCCAAGGAACTACAGGCTGATCAGCCTCAACTTCGTCCCTGGAAACCATTTCCAGGTACGTGAATGACAACAGTAACCAGGAGTAGTCAGCACGGTTTCACAAAGGGGAATTGAACCTTTGACCAACTTGACAAAGTTGTGTGATGAAATGACTGCCCTGGTAGATCAGAGGAGTGGATAGTGTCTACCTGGACTTCTGTGAGGGTTTTGACACTGTCTCACGTTAGATCCTCATAGACAAGCTATTGATGTATGGGTTAATTGAGCAGACAGTGAGGTGGACTGAAAACTGAAAAGCCATGCCCAGAGGGTGGTGATCAGTGGCATGGTCTAGTTGGAGGTCAGTGACTAGCAGTGTACTCCAGGGGTCTGTACTGCATCCATTCCTGTTTGACATCTTCATTAATGATCTGGATGAGGGGCAAGAGTGTACCCTTAGCAAGTCTGTAGATGACACAAAACTGTGAGGAGTGGCTGATATGCTAGAGAATCATCTGCCATCCGGAGACCTCAGCAGGCTGGAGAAATGGGCCAACAGGAACTTAATGAAGTTTAACAAGGCAAAGTGCAAAGTTTTGCACCTGGGGTGGAACGATCCCATGCACCAGTATATGCTGGGGGCCACCCCACTGGAAAGCAGCTTGGCAGAAAAGGATTTGGGGGTCCTGGTGGACACCAAGCTGAACACGAGCCTGCAATTTGTCCTGGTGGCAAAGAAGCCAAACGGTATCCTGGGCTGCATGAGACAAAGTATTGCCAGCAGGTCAAGGGAGGAGATCGTTCCCTCTACTCAGTACTTGTAAGGCCACACCTGACTCCTGTGTGCAGTTCTGGGCTCCTCAGACATGGACATACTGGAAAGAGCCTAACAAAGGGTCATGAAAATGATTAAGGGTCCAAGGCATCTCTACTGTGAGGAAAGGCTGAGAGCTGGGACTTTTCAGTGAGGAGAAGGCTCAGGGGGAATCTTATCAATGTATATGAATACCTGAAGGGAGGGTGCAAAGAAGTCGAAGCCAGGCTTTTTTTTGGTGATGCCCAATGGCAGAACAAGAGGCAATGAGCACAGCACACACTAAAACACAGAAGATTCCCCCTAAATTTTAGAAACTGTGGTAGTGACAGAGCACTGTCACAGGTTGCCCAGGGAGGTGGTGGAGTCTCCATCCTTGGAGGTATTCAAAAGCTGCCTGGACACAGTCCTGGGCAACTGGATCAAGGTGGCTGTGGCTGAACAGGGAGCTTGGACCAGGTGACCTCCAGAGGTTCCTTCCTATGTCAACTGTTCTGTGATTCTGCAATGGCCTACAATATCAGGAAAGTCACATACTGAGGTATTTCGGTGGCCTCTGTTGAAGATGGTTGCTCTGGATGTCAGTAGCTTTTATCAACCCGATTTCAGAGCTGAAAGAAGAGCCGTGAATTGCCACAAGACTCAGTGCCTACCAGCCCCCTGGGGATAGCCCTCCCTTGACTTTGCAGCCCAGCTTATTGGCTTCACCCACTGCCATGTGCTGGGGGAGGCCTCCCTTGCCTGCCACCCACCTTGCAGCAGCTATGACAGCGCTCTGCCAGCTCGCCACAGAACACTTCTGTGGAAGTCAAAGAGGACTGAGGGCAGGATAGGAGCTGTGGTGTACATGTACTTTTGGACATTGTGCCTCCCCACTGTTTGCGTCACCCTTGCCTTCGTTCTAGATGCACACAGGCCTCTTCACTTAAGCTACCATGTTTTGCCTGCCAACTTGCACTCAAATCCCATGCTGTTTGTCAGTGTACTTATTTCCTCTAGAGGAAGGTGAGCAATTTAATTAACACTGAATTTCAGCTTGCAAGAAAGCAGGCTTTCTTATTAACAGATGAAGATGAATGCAGAACCTTGCCCTTTTTCAAGACTTTATACTTGGCTGGCCTGATTCCTTGCATGGATGCACCCTGCATGTTTGAACAAGGAGCAACTGTTTTTCAGGCATCTTTGGCTCCTGCTGCGCTGAGATCTTTGTTTTCTGCAGCGCAGTGATGATTGATAGATCTTGCACCCTTGCCAGTGCCTGAAGCTCAAAAGCTGAGGATGCTGGGCAAGCTGGAGCTGGTGAGCTGTAGGGGCACCAATAAGCTGTTTTTTAGCACCTTCCAGCCATCTAAATTAGGAAAAGGAAGAAGCACAAAAATGGACTTTCTCTGAAATACTGAGACAAACAGTTTAAATGCTAGATGTTTCTCAATAGCAGAGTCCATGCTGTAGCTTGAACAAATTCACAACCCCCCCTCTGGTTCCTAATATTGTGTTCACTTTACATGGAGACCAGCCCATACTCAGCTGCGAGCTAGAGATGACATTTGGTGCTTCAGACGTAGATGTATAGTAAAGAAGAGGAAAAGAAGGATCATACGGACCCCCAAGGGACACCAATCATTAATGATCTGGACACTGAGCCATTGACCACTACTCTCTGGATCTGACCATCCAGCCAATTCCTTATCCACCGCACAGTCCATCCCTCACATCCATATCTCTCCAATTTAAAGAGATGGATGTTGTGGGGGGACCATGTCAAAGGCCTTACAGAATTCCAGATAGACGTCATCAGTAGCTCTTCCCTGATCCAATGTTGTAGTGACTCCATCATAGAAGGCGAGTAGCAGCAAGACTTGCCTTTGGTGAAGCCATACTGGCTGTCTCAGATCACCTCCCTGTCCTTCATGTGCCTAGCATAGCTTCTAGGAGGATCTGTTCCATGATCTTCCCAGGAACAGAGGTGAGGCTAACAGATCAGTAGTTCCCAGGTTCCTTCTTTCTACCCTTTTCAAAAACAGGTGTAACGTTTCCTTTTTTCCAGCCACCAGGGACTTCGCCTGACTGCCATGACTTTTCAAATATCTTGGCAGCTACATCAGCCACTTCCCTTAGAACTCTGGGATACATCTTGTTAGGTCCCATAGACTTACGTATGTTCAGGTTCCTCAGGTGGTCACCACGTAGAGGAAGAGCTGTGATCAGTGTGAACACTGTGTCTCTTGAATTTAGAGGTGTCCACCACTCCTCCCAAGGATGCTTTCCTCTGCCTGTGTTTGCTGCCTCTCCCTGCATACCTTTTGAGAAGAAGCTCTGGTGCAGGCATGTGTTGTTCTGCAGGGACAGGAGCAGGTGTGATCCTCCTGCAGATGCCAATGGAGTCAAATTGGAATGGCAATACAGGTTGCACCCTTCCCTTTGAGCCATCTGTGCCCCTGAGGAGACCCCAAACTTATCCAAGCTGGTTGTTGAGTGGCATGGTGCAAAGGCATCCCTCTCTCATTGCAACTGTATGTCCTTCAGACCATGATACCCCCTTATGGGAAAGATCAAAACCTGATCATCAGAAGGGCCACAGAGAGAAGGAAACTCTTGTAGTTCTCATGTATGCTCTATGAAAAGAAGGCAGCCCTTGTTCCATCCACTTGCTTTGGCAATGAAGAATTAAAGATGGGTTGGGGAAAGATGCAGAAACTGGGAGTAAGAGGAAGCTTATGGAAACACACCGAGTCTTCTGTCACTCAAAGCATCAGCAAGGACCTCTGTTGACCATCAGGCCAGAGGAACAGCTGTGAGGACATAGCCCCTGCAAGACACCTGGCATTATTGCTGCTGCTGGCCCTTTGCCTGTTGTTTTCCTCCCCTGTCCCTGGAGGGAGGAGGCCAGTGGAAAGATATTTGCAACTTATTTAGCACCTATCCATGCGAAATGTGTGTGTCCGGACAGTTTTCTGGCTCTGCAGGGTCCCAGAGTGGTACCAGCAGCTGTTTGTTGCAGCTTTTGCTACTGCATTTTCCTTTCTGTTTCCCTCCACATGTTTTTGCTTTGGCTCCTCCCTCCCTTTCAGCTTTTCACTTGATCTCGAAGCCAGCAACTCAGCAGTGAAGGGGAAAAGTTTGATTCAGCTGGCTGCTGGAGAGATCCCAGACCACAAAAATGAGCCACAGCAATGAGGTCTGATACTGACTCTGATGATACTGAACCCCCCAACTCATTTCCCTCCTCCCCACAAAAAGGAAAATAGGTGGATAGGTACATAATATGGATCCACCAAGTACTGCTGTGTACTGCGGCTGGATTGACCAGAAAAAAAACCCTCCAGGGTTTGGAGGGATGTCAAAGATGTCTCAGTGACCTCCCCATCATTACCACCATGAAAGCCACTCTGACAGGGGCATCAATCCTGGTAGAGACTGAAGAGGAGGAGGGTGCTGGAGCCTTCCTCTCCCTCTGCAGCATCATCGCACCCCTCTTGGGGAATTGTTGAGGCTGGGAAGGGAGCTGGGCTTCCCCAGCATTTGTGGAGCTGTGCAGAGCCAAGCCCAGGAGCTGAAGGAGCTGTTTGATCTCCCAGCACCTTTAGTAGCTCTTCAGACTGTGTTGTAGACGTGTGGAAACACAACACTACTGTGACCCTGGGGTATCACCCATCTGAAAATAACGTGCAGCAGACCTGTAGCAGGTGTGCACCCACAGTTGCCCTGGTGCCTTGTGGCCTGAGAGGTTCAGCAAAGCTGCGGTCCCCTCTTTCCTTTGCTCCACAGGAGCAGAGCCAAGTCCCATTCCTACCTGAAAGCAAGTAAGAGCTTACTTTGCAACCAACTCGAAATGCAGTGACAGAAATAACCCTTCTCTAATCCTTCTTCTCTAAGAGGGACTGAGTCTCCTCTTTCCAGCAGGGACGCCACAGTGTGACTGCCTCTGCCTTACCTAACTCTCTACTTCAACATGCTGTATGCTCTGGTTTGATTCCTTTTCCTCTTCACCTCCTAGAAGTTTCTGCTGTTGTCATGACCTTTCAGATATGCCTGCTGGCCTTCAAACGGGCCTCATTTCCACTTCTTGAACTGTTTCAAGTAGTGAAACTTGTAGTGACCTGTTAAGCCAAGCCTTTATTAACATCACAGTGACAGAACTGCCTTGCACTCAGCACATCACCATCGGGCTCTCCGGGTTCAAGAGGGTGACAAGCAATTGACACTCATGCTCAGAGTGACGCAGTCCTGACACACTGGGTGTTAAAAGTAAGTATGCAGTTGTAGCCAGTTACCTGAGCACTGTCAGGCTATCTATATGATCCACAGGGAGAGATAAGAACCTCTAGAGGATAATTCAACCTCCTTAAGATATATATTATTTTCTGTTTGTTTCCATTTTCTCAATCTCATCTTATCTACCTTCCTAAACATTTCTGCAGAACTTAAATTTTGTTCAAGGTGGCATTTAAGGTAAAATATCCATGCAAATTAGATTAGTTCTGGATTGTTAGATCCCTTCCCAATTTCTGAGCAAACACTGCCAACCGTTTTCAGAAGTGCCAACACCCGATGAACAAACCACCATTATCCTTGCTGTTGCAGACTTATGTCTCCCAAGATGTAAGCAAGCAGCCAGCGTTATTCTACACTAGTTAAATAACATCATTTCACAGGTAATTTACACTAAGGGAAAGCATAGCAACAGGTGTTTTAATACCTGGGAATATAATTTCCAATTTGAGAAAGTGCGAACTCTGGGAAGTGGCATAAGCAAAACACCATTACTGCAGATAAAGTGCAGTTTACACGGAGTTTAGGGCTTAAACTCATAGACTGAATGAATTTGGGCACCAGACTACTTTTCCAGGTACCACATTATACCCAGGCTGCTGTTGCTACTCCGTGTCCTCTTGCATCAAAGCCTCAGCAGCTACTACCTGGGCATGCCTGGCACAAACCAAGTGTGTAGCTGTCAGCAGTGTTTTAACACAGTGCAGTGTCTGTGTTCAGGAACGTACTAGCAAAGCTGCTATTCATCTTCTGTGTGACAGTGGTCAGCTTTCACCTGGGGGCATATCCTGTTTTTGTGACTCCCTTTGCCTCCTCCTCCCCAAAACCTGACACACAGCTCCTGTATGTAGAACTCTTTAACCCACTACAGTATGAAACTATTTCAGGTGAAAAAGCTCTCCGTGATTCCCATGGAGGCTATAAGTTTGGGAGACAAGGCTCAAGGCTTGGGTTTGTAAATGATGAAGGGCTTCAATCCCCTGAGTTTGGAGAGAGAAGGATGAGAAAACGCCCGCTTTGGCAGAGCTGTGGGGGTAAGAGCCTTTTCCTGTCACCTTAGTGTGTTGTGCTGTCCCTCTGCGGTCCATGGGGATAAGGATGGGGTGGCCAACAGCAGGGAAGTGTCACCTGGCAAGGCAATTTGCAGTACGTCCTCAGTTATCTCGGGTCAAAATGAAACATGTCTCAAGAGGGCACAGCCTTGCCTAGCTAGTTAATTACTGCATGGGGATGTGCTTCAGGCAGCTTCATGTAACATACAGCAGGCAATTTCATATAGCATCGAAGCCAAATTGGTGACCAAAATCCCACAGTTAAGAGTCCACAAAGAGCCAGCTTCCACGTCCATATGCACACAGTCATTGCAGTATTGCTTTTTAATATCTCAGGGGACACGCAAACGTTGGCCGTGGATAGAAGATCTCAGGACACAAGGTCACATAAATCTGAGTAGCACAAAGAAAGCCCGTCAGCTGAGCCAGACTGCTGCAACAAACCTACAGTTCCTGACATTTGCTATTCTGGGACAAAGGAACCCTAAATGATCCATTTAAGCTCTGGCTTTGAAAGGCTCCTATTTAAATCCAGAAGGACGCTGCCGAAGCCAAAGCAAGTGACACAAAGGCACATGGGTGTCTGGCATTTTCCCATGTAGCGCTCCAGTTATCCCCTCAGAATATGTGAAAGCCAGCATTCCGTTTACCAGAAATTATGTGGAAGGGCTGAATTGCCTGTGACTATTTGTGGAAAAGGCTTCTCAACTCAAAACATCCTTCCAAAACTCAGCACACAGAAATCCACTCGTCCCTCAAACAGGGTGCGCCAGCCACAGTGCTAATGAATGAACGCAGCTGGCAGAGTTGCCTCTCACCCTGCTAAATTGCCAGTGAACATGGACAGTCTGCTTTCTGGACTCAGGCAGAGACAGGAGGAAGGTGTGACACGTCTCACGCCAAGAAGGACCCCCGTGCCCCCCCTTGCACGGACAACGCGTGCAGGGAGTGGAGCTTGCAGTGCTGGGAAGCTGTTGCATTAGCCCTTGTCATGGACTGGACTGGATCCCACAACAGCAACACAGTTCCTGCCTTGAGGTTTGCAGAACAATAGTCCTTTCAATTAGCGATTAAACTGGTATCTTTGCAAACTCCAGTTATTTCTGGTTTGCAATTGGCACAGATAACCGGTTGTTGTCCTTTTTCTTATAAACTAGTTTTAGAGTAAGTGTTTGCATCTTACTGAGCTCTTTTTAATGAAATACTTTGTTCTCATTGAACTGATGCCCCAGCTTGTCTGCAAGCAGTTTGATTTCTATTCTGTTATTAATGTGCCTAACTAAGTATTGCAAACAAAAGGAAGATGGGTGAAGGCACTTCCAAATCAGTGAATTGATTGCAGTCTCCTTCCACTTTCAATCTTCAGCTGTTGCAGCACAAAAACTAATCTTCCCTGTGAAATTGAAACACAAGAATCTAATGTTGTTTGTGAGATTGTTATCCTCAAAAACAAGGAGGTGATGACCGAAGTCAAAGGAAGCACAGGCTCTCCCTCTTATCCCAGCAGGACAAAACTCAGACATGAGGAGGAGGAAAGGATCACTGCTGAACTTTAAAGCCTAAAATAACTAAGAGAAAGGCCCGGAAATTTTTTGGCCTTTAAAGACATCCAGCCTATTAGTAAGAGAGAGCAAAACTGAAGGACAGCAGGTACTGGACAAACCCTGCCGAGCATGGTCGGAGCAGAGAGGCAGGGGTATTCCTGCTGCTGGCACTGGGAGCAGCAGAGATTTTCAGCCCCCTCAAGGTGGCTGTGCTCACAGCACAGGGATGGCTGGGGCAGGGAGAGCACCGGGCTGCCTCCTGCACCGGCTCTGCCTTCTCCCTTTGCACTGCAGCACTGGGCAGGAGCAAGTTCCAGTAAGGTCCTGGAGGCTGATGTTAGGGTGTGCCACATACCCGCATACCCGCAGTGGTAGCTGATGCCTTGGCAGCCAGCTGACTTTTAAAAATAGTGTGGAGGGGGAGGAGAGGCAGGTGCTCTCTGGCTTTCATGCCGGTCCTTCAGCTGCAGGCTCAGGAGAAGCTGATTGAGCCTCAACTTGGTCTTCTGAAAGAGGGCAGATTTAGATGAGATATAAGGAAGGAATTCTTTGCTGCTAGGGTGGTGAGGCACTGGCACAGGCTGCCCAGGGTAGCTGTGGATGCCCCATCCCTGGAAGTGTTCAAGGCCAGGTTGGATGGGGCTTTGAGCAACCTGGTCGAGTAGAAGATGTCCCTGCTCATGGCAGGGGGGAGATGGAACTAGATGATCTTTAAGGTCCTTTCTAACCTAAACCCTTCTATGATTCTATGATTAATTCTGTCCAGAGAAAGAAGAGCAGGCTATAAAGACTGGATCCACGGCTTTGTGCTGTAGAAGGAAATCAAATGAAGGTAAAGTAATTGCTGAGATTAAAAAGATGAACCGGGGCTGGAGTAGGCTTTTTTTTATTTAAAGACAATGGGAAGAGAAGGAAGGTGAGCTTTTAAGATCCTTGGTAGCACTGTTTTCCATTCCTGGAATGCTCTTGTCTGTGACAGTGCTATTTCCCCAGAACAGAGGTGTGCAGAAATGCGCAGAAAGGCTTTCAGTGCTGTTCACTGCAATACCATAGATCTCACAGACCCAAAAGGAAACCTGTGCACAGTAGAGCCCATAGCTATTGACTGCTAAAAGTAAATGCACAGGAGAAAACTACCGAGTAAAGGGTTTTTCATGAGGTGAGCAACCTCAAGAGGTAGGCTGGGGTGGCAAGCGTCCCACCAGTTGGGATGTACTGCACTCTGACACCAAAACTCACTGATGCCTCTGGTCTCTAAGCAATGCCTGAATCCCCCCCACCAAACATCCCAGTGCCTGTGTGTCCTGGCGATACATACCCACTGCTCCCCAGAAGCCCTTTTTTTAAATATTGAACCTCCTTAGCCAAGAAAACTGGGTAAGAAGACATGTTTCTGAGAAGCTCAGCTGGGGCGTTGTCCTGTCCCCCACGCTGCTGGCACTGTGGGTTGTCCCTAATGCCTCCATGTGGGAAGGAGCAGCATATATTGACCTAGAGTAGGCAGCAGCCAGGACAGCACTGTTCCTGTAGAAGATTATTTTAGTGTTTTCAAAGCCATTAAGCTTTGGTTGAACCAGCCAGTACCAAACTTTGATGGGACTAGAACTGCATCCTTCTGGCGATGGCAATTAACTTATAAATGTTTTTTCTGCACCTTGAAAACTGCAGAACAATGTATGAACACAAGGTCTTGTTATTAAAACCAATCTGGTCCACATTTGTCCCACATAGCCAACTTCTTTTCCCAAAAGTATTTAGACCTCAGCTTGCTATTACCACAAAACAGGAAAGTTTAACAATGGTTAGAATAAGTTTCCCTGGTTCACTTGCAGTCATCCTGGCTGCAGACAACATGATTTGAATTAGTGAGGAGAAGACACAAACACAAGTTTGATTTTCTTCTGAAAGGTTGTGTGCATTCCAAGCAGCTTTTAAGAGCACTTCCAATGCTAGCTTTTAAGAGAAACTTTATTACACTGAGATTAAAGGATTAGAATTTAAAGAGTTCCTAGACAAGCCTGAAAATCTACAAAAAAGGAAGAAACATGTTAGTAGGAGAATAAAAGATCCGTTGTGAACATGGCAATGTCTGCTTCCAAAAATTGTAGAAGAGAGTGATGTTCTCCACAACCTGCTAAGATGCTTCTTCCTTTACCCATTATGATTTGGGAAACGGAAAACCATCTGAAATGAATTTCCTCTGGCTGGATTAAATGGGCTCTGCAGGAAGTTCTGTTTTCAGTTGCTTAATGGCAGGGATTACACAGCGTGCCTGTTCCCAGCAGATCCTTTTGCATAAACCTTGATTACCTTACAGTGGGAAAGCCTGCTCACTCCAGCAATCACTCTGCCCGAGGGGCATGGGGCACTTATAAAAATGCATAATAATAAGCAATTACAGCGTCATGATACAGAATTCTTGATAGCTGAATCTGTAGTTTATTGATGGATCAGATTACAGGCTTAGAGCCTGCCTAGGTGAAGGAGGTATTTTTGCTAATGAAACTCCAGATAAATCCTGCAAGTACCTCAGGAAGCCTTCAGGCAAATTTGATTCTGCTCCTGGCACTATTCTTCTCCCTCTGGGCCCTGTTCAGCAAAGTATGTAAGTACATAAATATATACCCAAAGCTAAACAAGTAGGTTATAATAGCTCTGAAAATGAACAAGGGGTTTTGTGCTTTTCTGAGGTACCAGTCTCACTTGTGCCCAGGATAGATGGTGTCCTGTGAGTGTAGGAGGTGAGCTCTGAAGAGGCCTGAGAGACACAGATGCTCTTCAACAGTGCAGCCAGGGAGTTTGCATCAAGAGGACTTCACCAGGGCAAGCCTGTGAACCTGGCAGGTCAAAACATGCTCCTGGTACTTCTCCTGCTTCCAGATCTCTTCTGCTGACATCTGAGTGATGGAGAAGAAAGCCTCCATTGAGTACAAAGAAAACATTCAAACAGGAGAGGAGAACATCATCCAGCTGCATCTTTCCACAGTCTACATGTTGGTGACCTTCCATGCATGCATCATCCAGCAGAGGTGACAGCAACAGCACTTACCTCCTCTCAGCCAGCTGCAAGGCAGGAACAAGCATATCTAGACCACCTCTGGTGAAAACTCGTCTAACCTGCTCTTTAAGATCTGCAGTGGAAGAGGGCCAGGAACTCCCCAAGATGCTCCTTCCACCGCTTCCCCACTTTACAGTTAGAAATATTTTCCTACTATCTCACCCAAATGTTGCCTGCAGCAGCTTCACTCAAGTATGTTTTGCCTCATACTACCAGACAGAAAAAACTGGTTGCTGTTCCCCCTACCACGTTCAAAGAGGCTGCTGCCCACTCCTGTCCCCTCAGTCCTCTTTCCCAGAGTAACTTGTCTGCCAGTCTTCCTGACCCAAATTTCTTAAACCTTCTGTCACAGCTGCCTGTCCTGGACAGTAGCCAACTTTTCTTAAACTGGATTTAGCACACAAACCCAAAACTCATCAACGAAGTGCGGAGCAAAATCACAGCCTGTGACATTCTCATTGATACTACGCAGAACACATTTCCCCTTTTATTTAACATTTGATCTTCTATCTAGTAGAAACTCATGGTTGGGGCTATTCAGGTTTCTTTTTGGGGTGGGTGGGGTGGGATACTGTTTTGCTGCTTCCTTTGTATTTGCACATTTGATCCCCCTTCCCAAATTCAACAATTTACTGCTTTTGACTTTGTTGGTTGTGCTTCTCTGACTTACAGATTGCTCTGAGTCCTGCTGTGTCCCTCAAGTAGGTTTGCAAATTTCCCTCCAGGGGCTTCATCCCACCACAAATGAAAGTGCATCCTCTGCTCCATTATCTGAACTTGAAGTTAAAACCAAATTGAATAAAATCCCTACAAATTTTTGTAAAGAAAAATTTGTTAGTGAGCTACTGACAGCTTGCCTTTGGGTGCCATACGTCAAGCAGTTCAGCGCCTACCTTGTTATGATTTAATCTCTTTCACATTCTGTGAGATTTTATATTAGAACATCATCTGGCCATGACAAAATCATTTCTGAAGCCATGATACAACGTATCAGATACTTTTCAACTGGTTCACGTGACCAGTTACCCTGTCAAAGAAAGGAGTCAGACATGACTCACGTTACTTGTGTCTGAAAAATCTGCTTTTCATATATTTGCATTTTATCCTGCTAGTCCTTAAAAAGTTGAGAATAATTCACACAGAATCCTTCCAGGTACCAAAGCAAGCCTGACTGGTCTATCTTCCCTCCATCCACATTCTTCTCCCTTCCCTCCTGTTGTTTGCTCTTCTCCAGCCTGTTGGGATTTCCTCTTCCACCTTCTTTGTGCACTCAGAGATAATTGCCATTGTTTCAAGGAGTGTTTCAGCTGGTCCCTCACTTACCCTAGGGTGACTGTCATCTGTCCCTCCTGGCTTATCTCATTTCTCTAATGTATGCCTTACATTTAAAACATTCAACTGATCTACACAATTCAACACTGAGGAAGGGAAATACCAAATAATGGTTATTATGCATTGACTTATCAGTCTGCTGACTCAGGACAAGTAATGGACCTTTTATGTCCCATTACTTTCAAAGATAATTTCAAATAAACATTAGGTTTATTAGGTCTAAGGATAATAGTATGTTTATAACTCTGTTTAGAAAACAACATTTTTGCTACACAAAAATAATGAAAGATGTGTTTGAATTTCCTCTTTATATAGCTGTGACTCCTTCAAAGGCTATTTTTTATCTTCTACAAAGCCAAAATCTGCTGTATTTTTGCTTTAACATCAAACAAGTTTTTTAACCCAATGACAATGGAAGTTCATAATTTTGTTTCTTTCTCAAATCACTCAAACTGTTGCCATGGAAATAATTCTATATGGAGATGGGTCAAGAGAAAATAATCTCTCAGAGAAGATTGCTATTTGTAAAGTACATAAATTATAATAATTTAATCAAAAGCATAAAGTAGTCAATCTAAAAACCTATGCAAGTATAATAATTCAATTCAACTGCCTGATCTCCTGTGCATATCTTCTGCACTATTGTTAAAAATCCATTACTAATTAATCTCTAATACAGTTTTCCAGGACACAGCCCAGTTGGCCACTGAAAGTATTCTGCAAAGGAGATGAGAAAGGATTGCTGTTCCATAAAATAAAGAGCATTGTTCTCACACTTGCTTGGCACTTTGAGATAAATGTGATTTCTCCTGGATATAGAATCCTTTATCTTCCTCTATTTCTGCCCTGCCATATTGCTGTGGGAAGGCTTGCAACACTTAATCCCTGTCTCAGATGTGGCTCCACCTACATTGTGAGTATTTTATCTCCAGGAACCTGGTCCCGAGCTCAGTGAAAATAACCAAGAATTTTTGGAAAGAAAACATTGCTTTTTTAAAGTTAGAAGAGGTTGTAGATACTAGCTGAATTGTAAACTATTTTGCTATTGAAAGTGGTTGGGTTTTTTTAAGTAAAGAAATCCCATATTCATATCATCAAGGAAAGACCTGATTATTTTGGGATAAAATTAATGCATCCCATAAGTTCCAATTTACTTTACTTTTGCTCTTCTTATTAATCCTCCCGTGAACACTTGTGATGTATCTGCCACATCTGTTCAAGTAAACTGTAATAACAGATTTTTCCTGAGCCTTCTCCTGAGAGGTCACATTGTCCTAGTCTTTGTCCATCTCACTATCTATTTTCTGCATGTTTTACCTGGCCCCAGCTACATTTTTATCTGGGAGCTATGCAGAGCCCTTTATCCAAGGCTGCCCAAGATGTTATGTTTGAAATGAGCTGCAATTAAAGACTGACAAAAATTCATCCCATGTCAAAGACAGCTGAAACAAGATGGATTTGTTGAGTGATTTTTTTCCTGGCTATTGATCCCATTCTGCCAGAAGTGGGTAAAATCCAAAGTGCCCAACTCCAATGTCATCCTCCAATTCAGCTTTTAATGCCGTGTCATTTCAGTTTCAAGGGTGACCTGTGAATGTATGAGACCTATTTCTGCCTAAAAACTTTGGAGAAAGATGGAAGGACAATAAAACTTGAAAAAAGTTACAAAATATAGAAGAAGAAAAATGCCAAAAATAAGACCAAGTATCTCAGGAGAGCAGAATTAAGCAAAAAGATCTTAAAGCTTATGATTAATGTCACTAACAGAGGAGAAGTATTTTTCCTTGCACAAATGATATAGAAGTAAGTATAAACTAAAAAAAAAAAAAAAAAAAAAAGGAATAGCAGAGTTATTAAGCCATTGTTTATCTAGTTTTAAAGCAGGGAAGGACAAGCTTTTACCTAAACTGGTGATAAGATTTCCAGAGAGAAAGAAGCAGGAAAATAAGGAAGTCTGCAAGATAAATCCTAAAATAGCTTGTGAAGGGTTTGAGCCTCTTGGTATTGACAAGGCATTAAATGCAGACAACATCCATCCAAGGGTGCAAAGGGAAAAAGGGGTGGGATGGGGAGAGGTCCAGCAGAAGTTTTTCCAAGGTCACACATCCCCCAGCACCATGGACAGACCAAGTAAACACGGGTGAGTCAAAGGCGCCGGGAGCTGTTCAAGGCTGTTCAATAGCAGCAATGGAGAAAATCCCAGAGTATGCAGGAATACATTGGGAAGGGCTGGAGAAGGGAGATTGTTTGGTACCAAAAGGCAGATCTAGGCTTTCTGCATCCCTCCTTGAAGCCCCCAGCTTTCCCCATTAAAGGTGCGGGGAACAGCAGGATTTCGCTTCTAGCAGAGGTGCCTAAAATCTGGCAGCGTGAATGTGCTTTTCCTCTTCACTTTGCCTTCCTGCACCTAGCCAAGGGTGGCCACAGTGAATGACAGCTCACAAATACACACTTTATCTCCGGAAAGTATCCAGATTTAGGAAAAACCCTGGGCATTTCTTTCAATGTCACTGAAGTTAAAGGAAGCAGACACGTGGGAAGTTTTTTGTATGAGTTCCTAAACTGGGTCAGAATAATTTAGCTGTTGACTTTTTAATCAAACAAAGCATTTCTGAACTAATAAAAAAAAGAAATTTATTACTAATAGAAATTTACCAGACAGTTTCGCTTTTTTTTGAGATGATTACTCATTCTGACATGACAAACATGAATATTGATGGTCAGGTTTAATAACAGGTTACCTAAAGGATGCTTTAGTGTTCCTGTTCACCAAATGGGTTTGGCTTTTGAGCAGAGTAATAAAAAATGACAGTATAAGAAGTGCTGTAAGAAATGCAGACCAGTAATGCACTTGTGCTAAAATTCTAAAATACTAAACCTCCTCTGAACTCTGAATAATTAAAACAACCAATTTAATAACTCTAACGGACAAATATCACAACACAAGTGACGTGGTGGTCATCCTCCAAATCATTCATATGTTCACATATCTTACTGAACTTTGTCACATAGAATTAATTATTTTGGATAAGAAGGTAGCCTTGTCCCTGGAGGCTTTGATTTTTCTTTATTGACCCACCATTGTAAAGACATATCGTTTTAAAAGAACACTACTGATTTTCAGAAGGTCTTTGGAAAAGCAGTATCTTGGCTTCATTAAAAACTGAACAGCTTAGTATAGCAATACATCGGGAAGAGAGCTGAGGTGGTCTGCATTTAGCCTGAACTGACTAAAGAAATGAGGCAAACCCCCGGTAAAAGGTATAGAAATCCAACTGGGACTTGGGGTTTCAGTCTTAGGCTTAGACCTGCAGGTCTGGAGATATCTCTGCAGCTGCTGCCTCTCTGTGGAGGTACGTGAACTGCATGGGCAACCCAGGATTTTACCTCAGACTTTCTGAAGACCCAGAACTTCTTCGTTGTGGGCTAAGTCCACCTTACACCTAAACCTACTCATGATCCAGATAACAGATATGCCCCTGCCCTCCCCAGCTGGCTTGGGGTTGCTGCCATAGCAGATGCTTGCCTCCATGGTCACACTGCTCATCTCTGATATCGAAAATACAGTTCCTGACAATGCCTCATTTCAGTGTCTCTCTGGCATGCAGGCTACTTCAAACCCTATTTAGGACTTGACTGTCCCACATGTGTGTAAGATCCCTAGATCTCTTCCAGAACTCAATGGAACACATGTTGCAGCATGCGGCAGGAGTGATGAGCAGCCCATCATCAAGGACTGTTGTTGGATGCTTGCTCTGGTCATTCCTATTAGTTTTGGCACCTTCAGGAGACAGAGCCTGAGAGATAAGTTCTCCATGGCTTTCCGGAATTCTCTGGTGTTTAAACTGCTCTGGTGCATCATCTGGGACTTATCAGCTGAGCTCTGGGTTGGCAACTTGGTCCCTGTGTGACCTGGAGGTTCTTGATATTTATTGTCCTGTCTGATGGATAAGGCCATACAAATGCTACATAAACCTCAGAG
The DNA here is from genome assembly GCF_023634155.1 of Falco peregrinus. Lineage (NCBI taxonomy): Eukaryota > Metazoa > Chordata > Aves > Falconiformes > Falconidae > Falco > Falco peregrinus. Next base: position 57,141,358 of record NC_073727.1, read on the forward strand.
GTAAAGAACAAAGTAAAAGTCTCAGTCAGGATTTCTGAAAGTTATAAAACTTTTTCCATCAGTCCATTCCCAGCAGGCAGAAAAATCCTGGCTGAAGAGTAAAGGTTCCTGAAATGAATAGCATAAAAAGATGTCTTTTATTATCTTGCTTCAAAGTACGGATCATGACCATTAAGTTATTCAGGGCTACAAGTTCCAGACCTCCTTTTCCCACCCCTTTCATCTAACCAGCAGAGGAAAAGGCTGTAACAACTTCAGCATTTAGCACAAGCTAATGTATCTTTCTCTAGAACAAAACATAACCCCTCCAAAAAAACCCAAATGGCCCGCAGCCCCCAGTCAGCAACATCTGTGCAATATACACAATGACAGACCAGAGACAGTGGTATTTGTCAGCTGTCTCCTCGTCGACCTCTAGGTAAGAGCAGCCTTCCCCACTTCTGGCCACCAGAAAGGAAAAGGTCTGCACTCCAGACATGCCCAAGCCAGGGAGCGAGCTGCAGCGTACGGATTCACTTTCCCAGTGCACTAGGCTTTTTCACCAGCTGCAGTTTGGAGGCCAGGAGAGAGTGCCCCTCCGATCTGCACAAAGCCATACTGATGTCATTGGTTGGGCATCCGATGTGTAAAGCTAAAAATGTGAATGTTCACTGTCCTTGGGCTCCCTGCAGAGGCTCTGCTGGGGGACACCAGGCTGCTGGAAACCCTCCTGTCTGCCAGGAAGAAGGAAACACATCTGGTCATTCAAAAAGCAGCATGTAGGTGCCCTCTGCCTACAAGCACCTGGGACAATACTTGTGGATATCCCTGCTGGCATCCCCAGGGACCAGACACCTGGGGCGAGGGCACATATCCTGCTCCATGTGGAATGGCTGTAGGATCCTGCTGGATGCCAGCTGCCTGAATGCAAACATACACACCCGTGCTGTGGGTGTCAGTGTCCTGGACCCCATCCTGCCTTCTGGTATGCCTTTGACCTGAAACTCTTGTGGTTCTCTTTCTCCAGGGCGGTGCTCTCCCCCTCTTCTACTGCTTTGCTTTCATGGAGTTTGTTGGAAGTTAGCACCTTCAGTGCTTCTGCACTAAATTTGGCTAAAGCTGCTGGGTGAAGGTCTTGAAGAGCTGGGTCTTGGTCCCACAGGGAGCAAGAAAAAAACCATACCAGGTATTTCACTGCTGCCCAGAAGAAATATCTCCACCTGTACAACAGGCAGTAATGGTCCTGAGGCAAAGCAGCAAATTGAGGAGCCACGAGAGGTCATCTCAGTGCTTATCCTCAGCCCCTGTCACATTAACTGCAAATGCATTCACGGCAGCCTGAGCAGGTCTCCTGGCTGTCCTTTTCCCTCCCCTGCCTTGTCTCCCTGCCTTCACCCCAGCTCTGGGCCATGTCAGACTTCTCAGCACCCTCATCTAACAAAGCAAGGAAATCGTTTGCAATGGCATTAATGCTCCAAAAATGGCTCAGTCAGGCTGTGGTGGAAGTTGGAATACAGGTTTACAGGAGAAGACAGTGGTGAGTTATTGGGGTAAGGCAGAGGCCAGGCCACCAGAGGCTGATAATTAAAAGGCTGGGGAACACCACAGCAATTGTGAGAAGCGGGAGGGGAGCCTGGGCACCAGCAGCTCTCACATGAGTGTACACAACAAGCATCCTTGCTGGTCTCAAAACCACTGCTGCTAGGCAAACAGCATGAAACAGCGTGTTAGAGCATTTCATGCTTTTTGCAGCAGCTAACTTTCCACTTTAAGTGAGAGTTGATTTGATTTCTTTCTTCAGGTAAAACTACAGCCCATTGGGCTCAATAACAGGTTACATACAGAAATGCAGAGGAGCATAGATGAAATATAAACTATCCAGTCTAATATATTAGCATATTTTTGAGTGATGAATGGCCATTGCCTTGTGAACAGCTTGCTGCTATATCAGCCTTTTGCAGCAGCAAATATATAATATGAGCTATTTGCTAGCATCATATTTAGGCTTTTTTGAGCCTCCTCTGTTCATGTGTGGCTCCCCAGTAATCTGAGCAAGCCATATATCATTTTCACACCCTCACAAGGCTGAGTTGAACCGGTGGCCTTGTGAGATGATGGCCATCTTCTGAATGCCTCCAGCTCTTCTTCAAGTGAGCAGGGAGGGGTTTGCATACCCTGCATGTGCTGAGGCTCATTGCACAGATGTAATCAACAAAGGTTGGTTGCCAGCTGGTGCTGCCCACCTCAGCAGGGCACAGCAGCGCCGTGTGGTGGCTCCCGCCTCCCTGCCCATGCTTCGAGCCTCTGCCAGGGCTGGGGGTGCAGGGAGGTGAGGCTCATCCAGCAGTATGGCCAGCTCCCACCCCTCAGGGCTTATGATTAACATGCGTGATGGGGAGAGCAGGTGGAGGCAGTGAGCATGCAGAGCGCCTGAGGAGATGCCCACTGTCAGCACCGCACCAGCTGGCTTGCTGGTCTTGAGGTACTTGTCACCAGGAGGTGATGGAGCCAGTAACACCAGACAGATGGCCCTGCACCAGGGCTGGCAGCTCTGCAGCCTCCGTGGTGCTTTTAAGGAAACTAATTTGTGAGGTGCCTGCACATATTGCCGGTGATACCACAACCATTGCCATTGGCCAGCACTGGCGGCTGCCTGTCATGAGCTTATTAAGGCAGTGGAGCTGGTCAAAGAGGCAGCACATCCTCGCTCTGCCACTACTGTGAAACACTTTGGAGCATGATGCAGCAGGAGCTTCCCTGAGAAATACAAGGGATTGCTTGAGGCACATGCTGGATGAGGCTAGGGGCATCATGGGATGTGTGCCACAGCCGTGCCCTGACACTGCACAGCCAAGCTCACATGTGGAAGCCTGGCCAGCTTCAGAGTCTGGGGTACAACAGGATTTTGGAGGGACAAGTGATGCCAGTGGCATGAAGGAGAACGAAAAGAGATGCTTGCTGGTTTAGGCCTTTGCATCCCACATCGCATGGCCGGGAAGGCAGGCATCTCCACCAACCTTTGCTTTTGGTCTTCATGACTGGTGTGCTTTGGGATTGCTTTAGCCAGAGCTACAGCAAAAGCAAAGCACGCTCTGGTGGATTCTGTGCTACCACTGACTACAGGTCAAAACAATGTCTAGTTTTGTCAGGATCATCCCCAAAAATGCTGCAGAAGTTAGAACTAGGAGAGGACAGAAAATATCATGGGGGGTTAGTGCAGAAGTGGAGCTTTATGTGGGGACACAGAAGTGTGGCTTCTTTGCGGTGGTGCAGGTGCTCCTCAGCAGACCTACCTGGTGCAGTGCTGCGTGCAAGGCGTTAATAAGCCATTTTACCATAAATCTTTCCCAAACATGCCTCTGATAAGCTCCAAGGACAGTGATGGCCACATGTGCAGGCTGGTAGGTACTAGGCAGAGGGTTTTGCTGTGGCTGCACCTTCCTCTTTATGACACAAAGGAGGGAAACAGCCCTTGCATGAAAAAAAGGCAACATTTCCATTTAAAGGCAGGCTGAAAGGATGCAAGACAATTCGTGTGTAGCCACAAGGCAGCTCATTCGAGACAAAAAGGAAAGCTATATCAGTGCAACTTTCCCAGACAGACAAGCCATAACTCAGAGCGCCCTTTTGCCATCTCCTGCAACACAACGAGCTTCCCTTTAGCTGCTGCAATCTCTGCTCATTCATTTCCTCCCCTACTCTCCGCTGCTTCTTTCATTACCCATTACAAGACCTATTCATGGACATCCCTGAAATGTCCCATTTGTCGAGGGGGTTGCAGCGCTTGGCTTGCTTTCACTTCCAGCTACTGGACGTTTTGAGCCAGGGGCCCAGTCCTAGATAATAAACATCTCCTTTGTCAAAACGAAGCAGAGTTTAAGTACCAGCAAACAGTGTCTGTCTGCTAGACAGGGGGCTGGTCTGGCCTTAGCCAGCTATTGAGATGTCTTTGTGCCATGTTGCCATAGCTACCCTCCAGCTAAATAGGGAAAGAGCTGCTTTGTCCCAGATTAAGACTAGCAGACTTTTGGAGCAGAGCCTGCTGGAGGAGACTGGGGAAGGAGCTTGTCTGCAGCTGCCAGGACTTTTGCATTGCTCTTGTGTATGCATTGGGCTGGGCAGAAGAGGAGACAGAGGACTGCTTGAAATAAATTGATGTTATAGACAGGTATATATATGTATGCATATGTACATATATTTTATATCTATTTGTATACATACACACACAATGAAGTCTGTGGAATGGTAGTGGTTGAGGGATAGGTTTATCAGTAAAGGAGGTGAAACCTGAAGTAAAGAGGACTTGAAATAAATCAAGAAGCCCTTGCAGCACTTGACAAGATGCCCAGGGACAACAACAAAATCCCTTGAAAGGGGACCACAGGTCCTGACCGAATAGGGTATTTCCAGACGAGGCTCACAGAAAACTCACATCAAACTAGCAGGCACTGTCCTCTCTCCCACCTTGGGCTAAGCAGTGTCAGTGCTGGCCCTGCATGTCCTTACACATCCATCTTTGCAAACCCATAAGTGTCTGGGATGGGGGATGCATGTGTTCTTGCAGCCACTGCTGCAGGGGCAGTGAAACACGGCCAAACCGGGTCAGCGGGGCAGGTGCAGCAGATGAGGACTCGGGATGAACTGCAAAACCTCCACAGAGGAACAGGGAAGCACTCGCCTAAATGCTAAATATGAAGGGGATTAGTCCACAACTGATAGTATTTTCTGCCTCAGCTGGACGTTTAGCTCAGTAAAAGTGGGGCTGAGTGTTCCCACGTTGCACAGTAGTGCCATAGACAGGAGTGCCATAGACCGACATGGGCAGGGTAAAATCATGGTGAGTGGTGAACATTTGCATCTTGTGATTGCTGTTTTGCAAGTGCACTGTGATGCCAAGTGTAGCCATTACTTTCTTCTTGAGCACACTGAATGAGGAGAGTTCACAGCTCATTTGCTCCCATTAAATGGGGGGTTCCAGAGAGACAATGAGCATCCTCAGGATCAACAGGCCTGATCTAGCTCCAGCTCAGAGTTTTGTTTCTGCCCACCAGAGACTTCCTAAAAAGACCCCATTTCTTGAGGGTGCTTGAGCAGCAGGGAGAATTTCAGACCTCCTGAGGCTGGGATGTGCAAGTAATACAGACTGTTCGGGGACTGAATTCACATGAATTCAGAGAAAAATGGCTGGATATATTCAGTGCAAATTTTGGATGATACGTAAAATAATTTTGAAGGAAGGACTGAAGACAGGGAAGTAAAGGAAAAATTACGATAAAAATATAACAGGGCTTTACCAAGGTCACTTGAGTCCGTCTAACTTGATAGCTCTTGGTGATAAGAAAAGAAAAAAACATAAAAGAGCAAACAAACTTTTCCATAGGGTTTTTTAGACATGGGAAATGCTTTAGATCTAATCTGTCTGGACTTCAGTAACACTTTTGATAAAAGAGCCACATGGGAAATTATTGTTTGTATTGGAAGAAACAGGGACTGGTATTCCAGCTGAAAGTCTGTCAGGAAATAGCCAAGAACAAACACAACAGGTTCTTCTGAAAGGGAAATGATAGGAGCGGGGGGACATAATGGGTGAAATCCTTTGGAGCCAGTTTTAGTTAGTTTTCTTCTGGAACAAAAAGTAAGCAAGGGCTAATGATATTTGCAGACAATACACAGTTGGGAGGCATCAGTGAATTGGGAATATCATAAAGGAAAAATGCGCTACGTTTGAAAGCTGGAACAGTGGACCTGAAGCAAAGAGTTCAAAGTGCCCATCATGCTCTAAGGCTCCCTCTGCGCTAATTAATTAAACCGAGCCAGGGCAGCTTTATGAACTGCCCTGTGACCATCAGCGAGGATAAATGTTTACGTGCCTCCTGGCGCTGTTTGACTGGGGCCGGCCAGCTCCCTGCTAGACAATGCCCAGGCATGGTTTGGGGATTAGCGCCGGCTGCGGACCACTTCCAGCAGGCTGTTTGGATGAGGTCACTCTGGTTTAGAGATTATGAGAGCCGAGCTGTGTGGATGCAAGCCATGCCACACCGTCAGTCCCTGACTCACTTTACTGGCCTGCCGTGGATGTGACCTAAGAAATTGCATTGTTTTGCTGTAAAGTGAAGTGCACTGATCAACCACAAAATGGCTGTGAGCACCTATGCAACATGCTTGCACAAGGCAGCAAATACAGTCACAGTTTGCATCAGGAGAGAGACTTCTGAAAGGGTGAAGGCATATTTTTGCTCCTTTACAACTTTTTCTGGAAAAGATGTGTATAATCATAGCCTCCCCTAGCCCTGAATATTTCCAATTGGAGCAGGCTGGCAGGCAAAGAAGAAATGTTGGAGGGAGCAGCAAATGTGTCTAATGAGAAGGAATTGAATGAATTTAGCCAGTTTAGTCTGGCAAAACCAAAGCTGAGAAGCAATTCACTTGTGCTGTCTATTAATATGTCAAGGAGGTAAACACTAGTGAAAAAAACCCACTATGTCATCTAAAGGCAACAGTTGGCACCAGCACAGATGTATATCAACCAGCCACAAATAACTTTAGGCTGGAAATTAAAAGTAGTTTTCTAGTCACTGGAGGAGAGTGCTTCAGCTGCAACTTTGCAGGAGGAGTACTGGAGGCAGAAATGAACCGTGGTTTAGGAGATGGCTACATGCCTGGGAATACATGTGACATGGTGGCTTGTGACAGCAGAGACTGGTCCCACTGACCCACAAGGGCCCTCAGTCCAGCCTCTCCTCTTCCTAAATAATTCATAGGAAAGCTGGCCAATAATGACCACAAGAAGTGATGCTGAACCTAATTTTTCCCATCACACATCAAGCTCTTTCATTGACCACAGCCCTTGTGTACATTAGATGAGGCAGGGCTGCTAATGGAAACCGGCGTTACGATATGCACAAGTGCCAAATGCTGTGCTTGACCCGGGGTTGCTGCTTGAACATATTGCTTCCTTAAAGACTTGGCATCACACACGTTATTATAAATGAAAGCAAGTGAAAAAAAGAAAGGAAGATAAATTAAAAAAAAAAGGGGATTCCATAGTATGTGTAATAAACTGCAACCTGAAGATGGTTTAGAAGGCAAGAAATTGTAATAATTGCTCTGGTTAATAACTTTGTACATACTATTTACTTCTTTTTGCTTTTCCCATGCTTGCTTGTCTCAGCTGTTAGTAGTGTTCCATTTATTGAACCAGTGCTTTTCAGCCTGTGGTCTATGGAACCTGGAAGGTGTTTGGACTACTTGTAAGCAAGCGTGCAAAAAACAAATTAAGGAAAGGACATCTGTTGTAGGAGCCCTACATTTGCTGTACAGAAGTCTCTGTTGCAGAGCCGTCCAACTTCCTAACTAGCAGAGTTCAGCTGTACCCCAAAATGTGTGTGAGCAGGACTGCGTTTACATAGTGCCCAGCACAATCAGTCTAACTCATCCAGCCTCTGCAGACACATCCACAGCGTATCTTCTTTTTAACGTAGCCCAGAGCTGTAGGGCCTGCCCTCTGAGTTTCCATGATATAAAATATATACATAGCACTCAAACCCTGTAGATGGATAGGAAATACATATCCATGTGAGAGAAGTTAGAGAAGGGTCTTTGCATGTCAAAAGGCAGCAAGACCAAATGATTTCACCCTGCAGTACCTCCTGTGCTCTCATAGTGGGAGATGTCTCAGGGATGCGGGGAGCAGTTGAGAAGCCCCAACTGTTGCGGAGGAGGACAAAAGGCAGCAGGAAAGCAGCTGCTTTTTTTCAGTGCTTCTTTGGACACTTGCCTTTAAGCCAACTCATTCAGCCCCCATATGTAATAGTCATAATATTGCATAGTTTAGTTTTAATCTGTTATTTCGTCATGACCTGATGACCCAAAAGGCAAACTCAGCAGCACCAGTTAAATACTCCAGTAGGAGTGTCAATAGCTCTGAGATGTCTCCTGAGACACAATTTACAAATCCTTCCTGCTTTTTAGGCATCAGCTGCAAAGTTTGCATACTGATCCAGGGTTATTTGGATCCATGAGCTTGAATCTACTTCTAATATTTGCAATTTGAAGCCAGGTACATGTGCCAACTCCTCTTTCTTAAAAGCTCCCAGTCGCTTACAGGTGGTACTGGAATAGAGAGGGAAAGTGAAGGAATGTTTCAGGTCTGGAACTCAGGTGAAACAAATTGATGTCCCTGCTGTGTCTCAGACAGGGACAAATCATTTAAAGTCTTTTCTTCCTATATCCTGGGCCACTACGAGGAAAAATGCGCTTAAGAACATGGGTAGTTCAGGCTACAATGTTGGGAGCATCCACATCTACAAAGGTCTTAAGGCATGATTGATTTCAAAAAGCATAAAGGCTCCTAAATATTTGGGTGGATCTGGAGGTGAAAGCTTGCATATATGTTGAGCCAATCTCAGCAGTGTATCTACACCACAGAAGAAGTTGCCCCCTTCACAGGAGGACAGCAGAGAGGCAGAGGCATTGCCCTGGCCATACACATGGCAGCAGAGGGTTGCAGTGGCCGTGTAGCTTGCGTTAAAGTGAGTGCTGCTTTGCCACCACAGCTGGTTGCCCTGAGAAGTCGTGGAGCCTCAGTCTTGGGAGACATTCAGAACTGACTGGAGACGGCCCTGAATGACCTGCTGTAGCTGACGCTGCTCTAAGCAAGGAATTGGACTAGATGATCTCCAGAGGTGCCTCAGGACCTCAGTCCTTCTGTGACTGTGATATATACATACAGCTGAGTTGCAGAAGCTCAGTGAATTACCATCCATCAGCTGATGCCAGTGGAGCTTGTGCACCCATCTGCAGGCATCTGCACGTGCAACATAATGTAAACCTCTTTTACTGAGGTCTCAAATTGGTCACATTATTTGTCTCCAGAGATGGGCTGGAAGGGCACACCTGGACTACAGCAGCACAGTCACCATGGCTCAGCTGGCAGGCAAGTAACCTGTGAGCTTGTCATAAGCGGGTTTCTGAGCCTTGCAGGTTAAGTAGATTCAACTACAGTGACCCGTGCTCACTGGAGCAATGAGGAGAGGTGGTGAACATTTTGTTAACTTAACGTGATAAAGACTCAAACTCATTTAGGAAAACAACATATAGGCATGTTCTGCCACTTGCTGGAGCATATTTCACTAGTAATTCTTGTGACACCTCACCCTAAGCCTTTATGGGAAAAATGATCTGTAAAACTGATGAATAAATACATTTTTTTCAGATACAAAAAAATATATGGTTGAGTGATAATGCAGTAATCCACAAAGCACTGTTGCCAACAGTAAAAAACTCCTAATCTGGGTCAACTAGTGATTTAAAGAAAAAAGAAAAAAGCTCTTAAAAAAGATTGCTTTTTAGCAGTTGAGTATTGGGAGCCAGACTCACCACTGAGCTCCATCTGCTTTGTATCACGCTGTGACGCAAGCCCAGATCTGAGCATCACTGGGACTGTGTGGAGCAGCTGGAGTAGATGGTGAAGGCTGGGCCAACAAGCCTTCATCTTCTTAAGAGTTTTACACATTCAGGGCCCCGGTGGGTGGGGTGTTCTTTGGTCAGTTTGTTATGGATGCTCTTCAGGTATCACAATGACAGTCTCCCAGACACCAAACCCTCTGAGCTGTGCAATGGTACAGTGGCTGGCCTGACCTCTCAGAGGAGGAAGTTTTCTGCTTACAGGATAGTGGAGGGAGACCCTACTACGGGGATTCCATTCTCAACCGGGAGCCATATGCCCTCTCCTACTGCCTGGCTCCCCACGGGGGAAGAATTCACACTGCTTCTTCATCCCCAGCCACTTTTTGTCTGTTTTGGAGACCAGATCTCTGAGGACAGAATATCTCTTGCCAGGCTCATACAGTGCCCAGACCCCACAGGGCTTGTACTGCAGAAGTAAAGGAAGATGCTTGCTAGGAATCTGAGCAACTGCCTACCTCTAACAAGAAACTTTGCTGATGCTGTCTGTAGCAGACATAACCTTCTGGGAGGGGACATATAGTCAATACACTTGGTGTGGAAAGTAAAATGTAGGCAGGAGCAAGGAATGAGAGCTCTTTTAATCACTGTCATTGATTTTCTGAAATGGCTCAGTGTCTGTTCAACAGAAGGATGGAGTGACATCCTATGTTTATTCAGTGTCTGCTCTGGGTGGGAGGAGATGGCCAAGCCGATTAAGAAGTTTAATTAAAGCAGCAACCTTTCTGTTCCAGAGGTGGGAACCTGTCATCTGCCAATTTATTTTCATGAATAAGTCATTAAAGCAGGAGCTGCTGAGGACTGAAACAGCTCAGGTTCGTAGTGCATCTTCCCTCGTTCCTGGAAATCATTGCGAAGCTCATATCAAGGCCTTCAGGTGAAACTCAGTAATATGAGTCTAAACAGATCAGAATTATGTCTGTGATGTTTTACTGCAGTATTGAAATCTCCCAACATCAGAGACACACTGTTACAGTCTATAGGATGATTAATATAACTGAGTTTCATACACATTTCACACCCAATAAATCTTCAGGACCACCGAATCCCCATTTTTTGTCCTGTGCTCACCGTGCTTACCTCTGTTGATCGTGTTGCTGCATCAGACAGAAAAGGTGCTTATCATATCTGAGCCACAGCTTGCTGGCTGTCCATCTGCTTGTGATGTGCTAAGTTCCTCAGTGAACAGACGTAACCAAACTCAGATGGTGTTATGAGAGGAATCGGAAATGACAGATTATGACCTTGCTTATGACCACCTGATAAATTAATTCTGTATTCAGGTGAACAAGCTCAAGTCTGAGTTCAGGCTGCTTTGAACTACCTCTGGAGGTTATTTCATCCCACCTCATTCGCTGCATTGAAGCTGGTAACTCCTGTCATAGTTGGCAGAGGTACACTGCTCTGCAGCTGAAAGTATTACTGTTTTGATGCGGGGAGGTGAACTCATGAGCCATAAAAAACACTATTTGTTGTAGTTTTGTAAGCACTTTGTGACTATTCTGCTGCTTTCCAAAGTAACTGAGTCATCTGTACTGAAGGGCAAAGCTTGTCCCCCTAGACCAGGTGAGACCTGAGTCAGCATTTGGGTGCTGCTCATCGTCTCTGTGGACTCCTCCAACCAGGTTGTTTCTTTCACTATTAGGATAGCCATGGCTCTTCCAAACCAGCCTACAGATGAGGAGACACTGGCATTAAAGGAGAGCAACTACATAAGAAGCAAAGCTGGTTTGCTTCCAGGACCAGTAACCAGTCTGGCTTTGTGAGGATTTGTCATAAGCAAAAGAGGCAGAAAGGCCAGCACCATTTCAGTGCTGTTGGCTTACACATCCTGGTGCTTCATCATAGTCTGTTGAATGTCTGCTAAACTCTGCAGATGAAAAAAACAGTAATTTTGTGGAATTGAAGAGATGTCCCCCTAAAATATCAGTCCAAAGAAATTTAACACGCCTATAGACACAGATAAGACAATGGGTTCATGCTGGTACATGTGTGGATTTATACAGGTACACATATAAATGTCTGTGTATGCAAGTACTCATGCACGCTACATAACATGTTAAGAGTCAAAATTAAGTAATTTGGAAGCTGACCTAGTCATTGCATTGGTAGTGACGTTAAGGAAATATTGAAACACTGGAGGGACACAAAAAACCTTAAGAAAATCAATTTGGAGGCTGGGAGAGATGTCCACTCTGTGGAATGACAGGAAGAACCAAAAAGCTGAGGTTTCCAAAGCTAATTTGGAGTGGCAACCATATAACTCTCACAAAAATATATGCAAAATTATATGGCTGAATCTTCTGATCTGTTCCTGTTGTTGGTTTTTTTTTCCCTTACAGCTGTGGCTGAATCCCTGAGTCTGCTTTTAAAAACTGATCTAAGTGTCCAGGCTAGTCAGACAACAGCAGACAGGCTCTGTGTTGCAGGTTGTGTAGCACCAGGGCTGGAGAGCCAAAATTCAAGCTGATTCAAGCAGGTATAGATGGAAGCAGTGAGGTGAAACTGAAAAAAAGAAGCTGCAGATTAAATGTCAGAACTGCTTTTTCCAAAGCCAAGGTCTATTAGCCTGGGGGACATCATCCAAAGAGAGTTATGGAATCCCCATTAGCTGGCCCTTTTGAAAGCTTAGCTGTACCAATAACACTCAATAATACATTTTTTGGAACAAACTTATGTTGGCAGAGAAACAGGAGGTGAATTAATAGGCCCTTTCTTGCTCTCATTTTTATAACTCTTCACACTGAATCCTAATACAAGAGGTTATCTTTATAGCAGGCAATGAAAGATTTTCCCTGTAGATTACCACTTGAAAAGTACATGCTGCATGTCTTTAAAGTACAGGACATTTTATACTTTCATTTGATTTCAAGTGACTGGAGTACTCTATAGCCAGCTTCAAGTTAATATTTTAGCAAGGATCAATGGCATAATTAAACTTTATGGATGTCCCTCATCAACAGTTCCATGTGACCAAGTTTACAACATGGTGGTACTTGGATAAATCATTTTGTATTTATGGATGGCTCATAACAAGTCAGGATGGGGACTTAGCCACGAGGGATGATGGAGTAATTACACTGAGCAGTATGGTTTTAAACATAAATGCAATTTTTTATTAGTGCTATGGACTGAAATGTGTTTGACTTAAAGGGACAGTGCTGTGTCACTAAAAAAGCCTCGTGATAGGGCCTGGTGTTTGGTTTAGCCAGTCTTACACTTCACCTCCAGAAGGATGTTTCCTCCTAGCTTTCTGTCTCCAGTGGCTTGAAATGTCAACCTGTGAAAAATGGTCAATTGTCAGAACCATTCTGGGCTGTTTTCTTTGTCTCAGTGGAAAGCGTAACTGGACATGGATATCAGATTTAAGTGCTCAAGTCAGGCACCATAAACAGGTGGCTATTGTCCCCTCTGAGAGGTTGTTCGCCTCTGAGAGATCCCAATGGCTCACATGCAGAGCCAGGACTGTCTGGCCTGAGCAGCTTGTTCTTCTTCGCTGGTCACCCCTTTTCAAACCCACAGCTACTGTCAGGACCTCTTCTGAGCCCATCAGAGGAAAAAGATATATTTTGTCACACCTTTCCCAGGAGGCTGGGCACTATTTTCCTCAGTTTGTTTTCCAGTGTTAAGCAGCACATGCAGAGCCCAGCCTTAGCACGGACTAGCCCTGTGGGAGCTACCCAGGATGGAGAAAATCCTTGCTAAAATCACCCACACCAAAGCATGTCTTCAACAGCCTTCCTTGCAACTAACCCTGACAGTACCTGGAAAAACAGGTGGGTTTGAGGAACCACGTATGCTTTTCCAGTGTTTGGATCAGAGCAGGGCTTGTCCCCCAAGGGGCAGCGATGCCCAAGGAGATGTGTAGGCTGATTTCCTACCTGCCCAGGTCTCCCTCTCTGCACGCAAACATTTCTGTCCCGACTGAAGTGCAGCCTCAGTGCAGCTGACCATTGCACCTCCTCTTCCAGCCCAGCTTCCCAGCTATTTTTACCAAGAATTAGCCTGCAGTGCAGGTGGAGGTAGACTTTGATTCCCAGGAGAAATAGTCATCCTGCCATGTAATTATAGAGCAACAGCTTATGCTTGATTAACGGCAGTATAAATTAATTCTAATAAATTCTAATAAATAGATGAGGAGAAATTAAAAATGAGCAAGCTGGCACAACTCACTGCCTTCTACTGCAACAAGTGTTGTGCAATCCCTGCAAGTTTATTCTAGATTACTCTTAATGCTTCATTATTGCTTCCCCTAAAAACAAAACAAAACACAGTTCTGCTTATCTTCTGGTGTGTATCTTTCTTAAGAAACAAGTAAATGAAGATTTTCTCTCTCCCTAATATACAACCCTGCTATCACTGAGTCCTTTTGCTCACAGTGCAAGGATTTTCATGGGGTCATTCTGGCAAAACTGTAATTACAATGGATTGAAAACCGGAGCAGATCATGTCGCTGATTTTGAAGCAAGTGAGATGGAAGATGAACGAAGAAACAGGTTAAAAGGGGAAAGCAGGGAGGAGGGAGGGAAAGGATGAATAATTAATGTTATAATTTTCTACACTGGAGTAGCCATGTCAGTTAATAAAATCTGTAGTGCAGAACCGTGATTTAACAAATTCCTTGTAAACTTGATGTGCTCCTTGCATATGTGTGTGTTTGGGGAAGAGGGGTCTCTAGGTGGTTGCTGGCCAAAGCATAAACACCTCTAAACTGAAGACTTGCCTATTTGGTGCTATTGAAAGAGCACACTGCTATTAGGGAGCGGGTTTGATGCATCAAGTCCTTCCATTTTTTGACTGAAAAACATGAAAACCACTGAGCTGTGCTTCCAGAGCTCTGTGCATGTTCTTTGAAGAGACAGAGTGCCTTGGTGCTCAGCAGGAGCAGGCATGGGGTGGTGGGGCTTGTGGGTCTGACCACCATCTGCAAAGGCTGGGCAGAGCATCGTCTCCTCCACAGGCACCATCAGCTGCTGACAGAAGCAAATTTGAGAAAATATAATCCTATTTGGGCTCCTTTGGATGTAACCTGGAAGCATTAGCAGGCCCTATGTTACAAGTATAAATACTACCATCAATATTCCAGCATTTTTCCTTAACGTGAGCCTTTCTCTCTTTGGGAAAAATAATAATTTCAGATACTTGTACGCTGATAAGATAGCTGCGTGGTGGGCCATGCTGACTACTGTTTATACCAGCTGGCTGCTGGCAGCCTGCAGCCTCGCTAGGGTGCATGTCAGTCTTTTGAAAGCTACAGATAAACTCATTGTAATGTTTATCTGTACTTATATAAGCACAAAATAACCTGCCAGGAGTTTGAGTTTGCTGTGACCTTCACCTGATACACAGCTACGAGCTCGCAGTATGTTAGTATACTTAAAGAGTGTAAACACAGCCTTGCTGTGCTCCCCTTTTAAAAGACTGTTTATGTTTAAGAAACCAGCTATGGACTGAAATAAATTTGTTCAACCAATTCATTGCATTTCCTTCCTAAGTAACTGCTGCTAATGTGCTCAGAGGAAAGGTCTCCCTTTTTCTGTTTGCTGGAGATTGCTATATCAAGGCTCAAAGCTGCCTGTAGGGAAAATAATCACTTATGAGCTGAGATATACTTAAAGTGGCATTTTGCCAAACAAATGCATTGCTACTGTCATGCCAGGAACCCTCTCACTTTGCACATCTTTAAGCATCCAGAAAGGACTTAATTATAGAGTGGTTCATATTCTGTTGGGGAGGTTACAAATGTTCTTGGCTGGCTTTTTTTGTTTCATCAAAAAAGCTTTTTCCTTAACCTCCTCATGAAACTGAATCTTCCCTGGCAGCTTTAAAGTGCAGGGTTAGTGGCTTTTCTTTCTGTCCCACAAATTCTTCAGTTCCATCTCCAAATATTTCTTGTTCATTTGGAAACATGTTGAGATTGCAATCTGTTTCCAAGGACAACTAGATCCCCACTGGCAGTTTTACAGGCTCCTCAAAACAGTGATACTCAGTGTCACACTACATTGAGTATGAGAAAGAAAATACAAGCCCATAAGGAACCTAAAATCCTCAAATTTAAATTGTTTTGGCTGTTTCAGAAAAGCCAGGGGCTGAGGAGACATAGCTGGAACTTCCTTATTAGCCCTGAGCTTCTGCTCTCTGACCAGGTGTTTGAGTGCTTCCTTGGATGATGGCACTGGGAGCTTTGTCCTGCCACTGCCCCTTCCTGACACCTCAGCTCTTGTTCAGGTTTCCCCCCAAAAGGACACCATTTGCCATAGTGTTATTAGGATGGTGTATCCCACCAGAAACACGTTGCTTGTGACCATGGAAAGGATGGTGGTTGCTGCACCTCACTCACGCAGTGGTACCTCACTCAAGTTCTGACCACAAGGAAATGTCATCAATAGCTTGGTGGCCTGAAGTGGGGGCCTGATGCTGGTCATCACTGAAGAACCAAGCAACTTATTTCCCTACAGACAGGGTGGTCTCACTCCAGACTGCTCCTCAGTCGATTTAGTTATTAGGCCTTCCTCTTCAGCCATCCTCTGCAGCACTACTTAGCGTGGAAGGGAAGACAGCCTTGTGAAAGCAGCCTGTCCAGCCACTTTCCTCGTCAGTGGGAACTTGCTCTTGAGTGACATCCTGGATGGAAAGGAGAATTCTTTGGCTTGTCTGGTGTCCAGATGGAGGGCAGGTGTATGGAGAAGGGGATCATTTCCAGTTTGGTGATTTTTTTTTTGAGATTTCAGAAAGAGAAAGGCATGTCAAAACACCCTGTAGTAGTAGTTAATGGAACAGTTGCCTGAGCAGTGGCATTTCCAGAGCAATCTTTGCTCTGAATAAAAGAAACAGAGACCTGAACCCAATTCCCTAATTTTATGAGTGAACAGTGTATTAATGCAGGAGTGATTGACTACCAGGCCTACTGCAGAGCTACAAATCTTTATTTGACCCAAATTAACATATTTCCATTAAAAACTTATGTTTTGAAAAGCTAATACGCAACAATTAAAAAAATGAGAGTTGAAAAATTCTCAAACAAACAGCTTCATTTTGGATCTTCTCTCTTCCAAAGTATCCACAAGATACTGTGATAAACTGAAAGCCTCTTGGTATAATTTGTAATGTCTTAGAAGCTTCTGGTTTAGAACAAAAAGCATTCCTTGAGATTAAATAGCCGCACTTTGTCAACATTTTGGAGTTTCCACTCAGTGAACACAAGGATTAGTTCAATGGTCCAGCCAGCTCAGCTCATTGCCAATAAGAACATTATAAATACAATACTAAGAAGACTTTTTTTTTTCAACTTTTGACCTCAAGGTAGCTGTGGTAAAACAGGAATATATCTGGACATTGCTTGCAATGGAGGCCTGAGTTATTTTCCTTTTTTAATGCCAGCTGATACCTCTTGTGGGGATGCATTAAACAGGAGAGTTAACTGGTGTCAAACAATGATAATGCTTAGTGCTTCCTCTGGAGAGAGCCCTAGAAACAGGGTGGGTAAACACCATGCAGTCTGCAGACAATATGGCATGTTTGCCGAGGGGACCTTAAACGGTGATGCGCAAACAGTCTGCATAAACTGGTCTTTTCTGCAACAACAGGCCCTTATTCCAGCAGAACGTGAAGTTGTTTCTTCTGGATGAGTTAAAGGCACCAGCAAAAATAATGAGTTATTAAGCTATTCTTTAGCAACAGCTTTGCAAATGCTGCTGAATTCCAGCTGAGTCCTGTTAGCCTGGGAAGACTGCAGACAGCAGGTAAATGATATGAATAGCTGATGAGTCAGGGAAGTATTTTTCATATGGTTTTGAAGAGGTTGAATATGCAGTTTTCCCAAGTGGCTTATTCTATTGTACTTTGCCTTGTGCCAAGCACTTTCATCAGTTTATTTTTACCTGACTTTTTTTTTTTCTTTTTTAATATTGAAAGGTGTTAGATCTTTGTCTCAGCATGTCTGGAACATAAAGGTCATGTTAACCTTTTGCTACCAGGAGAACATTGGAACAAGTCAGAGAAGATGCTTGTAGGTGGGTGGTATGGATGTTTTGACACATCTTCACAGGATGCCCTGGTTTGCACAACCATTATTAGTGTTTAAAGTAGGTCTCATCTAAGACCAAGGTTCACAAAGTTTTGTACACCCATATGTAGCAAGAAACCACCCAGGCTGAAAAGAGCTTTGGCCCAGGTCCTCCATGTCCTTTGGAAACTCTGTTCTCGAGGTGCATACCTGACACATTTAAGGACCTGCACTGCAGCCGAAGTAGCTGATGCACAGATTGACACAGGCGTTATGACTGAATTTTAAGCCTTACAAACTGATACAAAGAAATTCAGTGGTTCAGGCAAGGTCAAGCAAGAACTCTCTCAAGCCTGGATCCACACATCCAAAAGATCACTGAAAAGATCAGTTGCTGAGTGTGAGTAATGGATAGGGAAGGGAGATGTCTGGAGGCCAGCGTAGGGGAATAAGGCAAGTGAGGAGCTAAGCTGATGGGGCTGAGGTTGGCTTGAGAAATAGCTGAGAAGGAGGATACAGGGGGTAGCTTAGATAGGACTGGAGCTCCTCAGAAGGGGTTTGTCTCCAGTCCTGAGCCTGCACACCACAGAGTGCCTTGCACATATCCCAGAGCAGTGCAGACTTAGACTAAAGCCAGGCACATCAAAGTGGAGAGAGCCAAATGAGAGTCTCATCCCTAGCTAATTGCCCCAAGCCTCATCAATCATTTAGCTGTAGCCTCCCAGTGAAGGACAATACCTGATGATCGGTGTGTTTTAAACCCATTCCTTTATGGTTATGGATTTATTTAAACTTTATTTATTTACATAAATGCAGTTATTTATAAATTATTTATTACTAATATTAAATCTTATTAATTTTTGTTTAGAGGTTATTTATAAATTTATTTATTTACATACATGCGGTTTTAAGGCAGAGGCAATTTTTAGGGAGAGGCAATTTACTGCTCCCTCATTTGACACTGGGTACCAACCAGGCCATCAAACAGACGGGGTAAATCCACCCCAATGGTCAGGGGGATGGAGCTGCACTTTTCCAGCACAGACCTGTGATATGTATAATCAACCAGGGCTGACACTGCTTAATCTGGGCTGGCAGGAAGGCCATTTAGCGGCGTGTCCTTGACACAAGTATCTTTCCTCTGTGGTTATCACAGAGCCCAGACTCTCTAGGTTTCAGGGTGTGCAATACAGTTCAGACATGGAATTTGATTCTTTTGTCTTTCCCTGTGGGAATATGTGTATGTGGAAGGGGGAAGCTGAATCTGAGCCTGCTCAGTACATATATTATTGATTTTGAGCAAGAAGGTTTTATGTGCTAGATGGGGGGATGTGAAGCTGTGGAAAGCAGATTTCTTTTACTGCTTTTTGCTGCTTTTGCACGGATGTTGATCAGCAAAAATATTGCTGTGGGTTTATGAATTGTGGGTGTTCAAAAGGAAGGACTGGTAAAACCTCCCTTTGTCCTCGTGGCAGTGTTCCTTACATGAAGATGGATTGGTTGCTCTTTTTGACATGAGCAACGAGGCCAGAATTTTCTTTTGTTAGGATTGATCATGTAAATGGACAATAGAAGAAGACTCTTCTCCAGCAGATCTGTATTCCTCCTCTGCAGCACTGCAATTTGCTACTGCCTCTAAGTAGAAGCTCTGAGCTGCGTGACTAAAGCCAGCTCTGTAGCCCGTGCACCCCTATCAGCCCGCTCCCTGGGCTACCCAGACCTCTGGCACGCAAAGGTTAACTTCACCACTGTATCTTAGTGGTCATTTTTGTGCAGCCTGTTTGTCTTCAGTCCCCGGCTCATTAATAAACATCCTCTTTCAAATACTTTGGACATCTGGAATATGGCTTGCTTGTCTTCTGAGACAGTGATATCCTTTTAGGCTGGTAGGGGAAGGATGAAGACTAAAGCTCCCCTTCTTTGGAAAAACACAGTCAAAATTGTCTTCTCTTTTACACCAATGAATTCACCCATCAATTGTGATTGCAGTCTGCAGGAACATTTAAGCAGGCCTCTGACTTTCATGCACAGCCCTACTGGCATCACCTCCCTTTAACCATCATTGTAAAATGTTATATTTGCACCTTGAGTGCAGGCAGAGTCATCTGGAAGAAAGCATATCTGCTCCTGTTATACAAGACTAATTACTAATATACTTGCAGCAGGACAATGAATCTGGTAATTTTCAGCTCTCTTTACTTCCTTTAATACTTGCTCAAACAAGAATTCCAAAAAAGTATTTTTCCTTTTCTTAAAAAGAAAAATAGCCAACACATGAAGTTCTTCATACAAGAGCTAGGAGGAATACCGAGTGATTTTACAGGCCTGTTCTGCTCACAGGGATCAGCTGCAGAGCTCTGAGAGGGGAATTTGTTTGACCCATTTTACACTTCTACTTGAAAATGAACCAAATCCACAAAAAAAGCGTCTTTTTCTGTGTAACAGCCAGAGAGGGAATTTAAAGTTCTTAGCTTAGACAGAGCAGACATCATGAGTTAGGTGAAATGAATCCCTCCACTCCTGGGTTCAGCAGGATGTGGTCAAGCATTGTGGTCCCTTT
This sequence comes from Falco peregrinus, assembly GCF_023634155.1. Lineage (NCBI taxonomy): Eukaryota > Metazoa > Chordata > Aves > Falconiformes > Falconidae > Falco > Falco peregrinus. The sequence goes on from NC_073727.1 coordinate 57,161,367, forward strand.
TGTGCTTTGAATGAAGCTGGTTTTGTGTGATGCTGTGCTGTAGCATCTGCTGTGATTAGTGGGGTCGTGGGACAAGGCTCCAGATACTTTAAATCCTAAATCATCCCTGGGAGGTACGGGTTTGCCCACTGACTATCAAGAAAACCCTACACAGATCAGTATACATGACTTTTTAGATCAGCCCCTCCTGGTGGGCTTCACTTTGCAGGGGAGGTCACAGATCACAACAGTTAACTTAGGTAGAAGATACCACAAAATAGTCCCAGGATTTCCAGCCAGAAGCTGGGTCTTGGCCTTTTCTCCAGCACCTTGTTGAGGAGGCTGGAAAGTCCTGTGCATATGTGCACCCTCTCCCTGCAACCCAGCAAGCCACGCATCCTTGGCTGACTGCATCAGACACACAAATCGAGCAGGCATAGAGCTACCTTCAACACTGCACCTCATTTTCTACCTATAGTAGCTTTTGCCAGAAACATTTTAATGAGGCCTTCTTAGGCTTGTAGCTACCTCCAAAATACCGAACTGCCCATGCAGGACCAGCACCTAGCAATGCATCTAAGTAATCATCTATTGATCATTCATTAGCCCCTGACAAACTATGAAGATTGAAACCTCTCACTGCATGCTCTGCAGACATCTGCCATCACTGGGGAAATGTCCTGCAAAATTAACGTGCTTTTGGGGCCACTCTCCATGCCCCCAGGCTGGGGGTGTGTGTGTGTGTGGGGAAGAGGAGAAAAGCTTCTTTGTTAGCCATCTCCCACCAAGCCCTCCCAGCACAGTGTCGCCTTAGAGGAGCAGTGGTTTAGAGACTTCAGTGGCTGCTTTTCATCACTCCTCTTTGAGAATACCCTCTCTCCCACAGAATTGAGGCAGGAAAATTGTGCCTGGAGCTGGAGTGGGGTTAGGGGTCAGCAGGCAGCCCTGGGTGACTCAGTGCTGAGGAATGTGCAACTGGACCTGCTCCTGAGGTGGGCACAGTTCTCCCATGGCTCCCGCTCCTTGCCTGGCATCCAGCGATCTCCTTTCAGGATGAGCACCTCGGTGTCACCTTTGCTAACTGGAGCAGCTCCCGTGGCACGCTGAAGACAAGAAATGGTTCTTAAGGCTTTCCCAGTGTTATTTCCCTATGTGTGGTGCACTAGGCTTGGGTAGCCTCTTGGTCAGGCACATACGCCTACCCCAGAGTGAGTGACCAGGGGCAGAGGCTGCAGACATCTTTGTGGGAAAAGACACAATCAGACCAGCTATTTCAACTGGGGGCAGTCTGTTAGCAGCGTTTGTCGCTCCAGACAGTCATCCTGGCCTCTCATTCCTTCCAGTCTCACTGCCAGAGGTTACTGCCACCTCAGTTTTGCCAGATTCACTTGTCCAGCTGTGTAAAATGGTCCAAGTTTAAATAACCCTGTTAACCTTTCAGAGAGGGGCTGCTCTGTGCTCCCCACATAGAAGAAATTCCTGGAGATGATGATGTAATGCTTGGGTAGATCAGAAATCCTGTCTTTCTTCCCACAGCTTTTTGCCAGATTACATCTTCGTTTACTGCCTCCAAACTGGAGAAATATTAGTGAAAATTATTTGCTGATAATGCCACCGGGGCTTGGCTAATTCCCCTACCCTGTAGGAGCTGTTTGTGGCAAATACACATAGCAATTGCTAATATTCACTCAAGCAGCGGAATGGATGATGTAAAAGGAAGTTTTATTGCCTTTAATTTTCAGAGGTACCCAAAACCACCCAGGCACACCCAGGGCCTGTTTAAAGCAGCACTGTGAAGACAGGGATCATTGAAATATGGAGCCTGCAGCAGCAGCTATTTGTTCAGGACCATCTGTGGCTCTCCAGGTAAGAACGAAGAGAGGCTTGGCAGTGCATCACCCAGTACAGAGGGAAAGGAGGTGGTGTGATTTTGAGAATTCAGAGTTGTGCTATGTCTCCTTTTTGTCTGCCATATCAGTGCTCCTAAAGCCATAGGTTTGTCCCTGAAAAATGTGGGTATAAATCCAGATCATGTTTGGTCTGGACAGTCAGCTGATACCATACTAAAATGGTCTACATATGGTAAGGAAGGTTTTTGTGCCAAAACATGCCTGGCTGGTGCTCCTCACAGCCTCAAAGATGTTGTGAGATGCTAAAGGAAATTAACCAAGGACAGCATCTCTCCCCATGAAGCACTGCCCGGTCCAGCCTGTGCTTGGTGTTCATGTCAGAAGTGGGTGCGTGGGTGCAGCACAGCCTCCTCCTCTCCCACTTTGTGCTCTGGGTCTGCACCCCTCCGTCAGAAGCAATTTTTCCTGTCAGGTCTGCTTCTGGCTTCAGGTCTCCCTGCAGAGGCACATGCAAGAGGTGCAGTTTCAGCCTGGCTTCCAGTGCATGCAAACTGCAAATGCTTTGCAACAGAAAAAGGATTACCTGGAGAAACTCTCATTTTCTGTGTATACCTCTACATATGTCTATAACTTAATGCCTATTGGAATAGAAGAGTCAAATCCACTGCCTCTGTAGGACTAGAAAACTTTATGTTTTTCCTGCTATGTTTCATCTGCTGTGAGCTTGGCTTGTCCAGGATTTATCTCAGCTCCTAATGTGTTTACAATGAGATAACTCTTGGCATGCTCTTTTCCAATTACCTAGACAGGATCTATGACTCTAGAGATAGCAAATGAAATGCAGGACCACAATAAAGAGTGTGTATTTCCATGGCATTCCTATAAGAAAAGCCATTTGGCAGATGATGCATTTGTTTTTAGTGTTCCAAACTATTGCAGACGTGATGGATAAAGGTTTACTAAGCAAAACTACATTTGCTAGTGGCTGCTCGGGTACATTTGAGACAGACGAGTTTGCACTGGCTTGCTAGGGAGCAAGTCTTCTTTGTACTGAAATGTATCAGCAAGGCACATGATTTATGGTCTTTTGGGTGTCTGCAAAGGCTTTGAGCCGTAGGGGAAATGCACAATAACTCCCACATAACCTGATTCCTTACAGAAATCAATAACCACCCTCTTTCAAATCAGGCACTTAAACTGAGGTCTTGACCATTTCCTGTCCTTAAGGATTGCAGGACACCCCTCTCAAGAGCTGCACCATTAATTAAAGGCTCTTGGTTAAGTTCCAGCTTTGCATTCCTGTGCTTCATCTGTGGGCTCTGCACTTCTGCTTTGAGCAGCTCCACAGCACTGCTGTGCACTGCAAAGGTGCTACAGCACACCCAGAAATACCACATGGGTGCATCTCACTTGTTGGGGAGAGACTTTCTGTGACAAATTTCCATGGGATAATAGCATCAGAGAAAATTAGCCAGAAAGGGAATTTGAGAGGTCACAGTGCAGATCCCTTGCCCCAAGACAGGATCAACAGTATTGAAGCTAATCCTGACAGGTGCTTCTCTAATCTGTCCTTAATAAAAGATGGTGATGTGAAGACTACACAGCTTCCCTTGGGCATCTAACTCAGTGCTTCATTATTTTTAAGTTGAGAAATTTTTTCATAATTTGTAAGTGAAATACTTTTGCTGCAGTAAAAGTCCATAATCTTTGACCCCCTTCCAGGCACAAAAAAAAATTTATTCCTTTCCTTTCTGAGGGCACTTTTGCACTGTTTGAAACATTTAACTTTCCCTGGCAATCATCTGTCCCCCAGACTGATGTTCCCCAAGTCATCTGACTCCACAAACCTTATCTTCTAGACCTTAAAACATTCATGCTGCTCTCTTCTGAAGCCCCTCCAGCTGCTTGCTCTACCTTCAAGGATGTATGAGGCCCCAGGCAAGATCTGACAAATGCCTGACAAATGCCAGTGCTCCAGCTGTCATTGGGGTCATTCGTTGAAGAACAAAGTTACCCAGGGATGATACTATTCAAAGTTGTCACCATCATCAAGAAGGAACAGGAAGCCTGCACACTTGCAGGTGCTGCAGGTTGAAACAGAACAAGGTCTTAAAATAAAAAGATTAGTCAGGGTGAGTTTGGTACAGTGCTCTGGGTGATGCTCTGTTTGTGTTGAGAAAGGAATGTACTCTGAATAATTAGAAAGGTTCCACTGAATGTACTCTGAATAATTATAAAATATAAGGTGGGCACCTAAAGGAGATAAGGAGCCCATCAAGTCAGGAAATCACTGAACAAAGAAAATTGAAAGGTCTACTCCACCTAGATCCCACCTATTGTGAATGGAATGATTAGGTGTCAAAATCAAATGAGTATGTATTTAAAGATGTCATGTAACCTCTCACAAAGAAAACTAAAAAATACCTAACTTTTCACTGAAAACTTTGGAGCTAGTTTGTCCGGCGCGAATCGGCTAGCTCCCCAACGTTGCACGAAATAAGTACCTTTGCTGCTTAAAGACAAAATTTGTCTCTGAACAGTTACTCTGTTTGGTTTTGGAATCAAGGTGTGAATAAATACCCTCAACATGTGAGTTGTGAATACAGTTGTGTGGATCAATTGGTTGTTGTTGGTACATCCCTCACCTTGCTCATTAGCTGTTCATATTTAACAAATTAAAATGAGAACTGGGGCATCTGAGATGGTAACCAAGCCATGGGAAGACAGGAAGGAGGCTTTTATCACTTTTGTATATGTTACATTGGACTGAGAGTGGTCAAGGGAGGTTCTTGACAGCTCACTTGTGCAAAGTCTTTGTGTGTCTCTTAAGAACAAGCCATGTCCTTATAGCCAGCGCTAGGCTGAAAAACACAGACTGGTCCTTGGGCACCCTGGAGTGTCATTCTGCCTCTCTGTCTCGGTACTCCCATCCTGCTCCAAAATGAAAGGAAAATTATTTGCTGGACATAGTAACATTGACTAATGAAGAGAAACCCTTGTAGCATTGATTAACAAGAGAAATCCATGACACCAGGAAGCGATGCATGCTAGGGGAACATAAATGCAAAAAAATGTGCACTAAATCAGTTCAGGGAACTGACCCACCAGAAAATATTTTTTTTTAATCTTTTCCCTTGAGATGGTTTTCAACCAGACCTCTTCCCTGAAGGTACAATGACATGAGCCCTAAAATGTCACAGGTAGCCTGGTGGGAATGAGTGGCCAAAGCCAGGGAGAGAAGGTAAGAACCTGCCTCTTTTAATAATGACTGTAACTTAATGCTGACTAAGTTTTTGTGATTTGGATGATTCCCACTCAAACTATCTGCTCTGTCCTCTGAACCCTCTGACATGTCATCTTGTATTGGGAAACGTAGAGCACATTTCTACAAGGCATGCAAGTGTCTCCCTCACTCCATTAAAGTGGTGTGAACACCTGCAAAAGCCCTGATCTTCCAACACACAGAGGCACAGCAAAGCAGTAGATTGCCTTTTTTGTTTTCAAAGGGTTAGAGGATCTAAATATCCAGGGCATTTAGTCTATATTTTTAAAAAATGATTCAAATCTTGTGAGGTATATGCAAAGCAAATTGATTTTTGACATCAAAAGATCATATCTGAAAGAAGCATAGTTTTGTAGGTGCCTTTTTTCAATTATGCAGCATCCAAGGCCTCAGAGTAGGCAAAATTTCCCTTTAAGAATCTGAATGCTAATATGTTTAAACACAAAAGAACCCTCATCATTGTGCTTGTTAAACTTCAGCCTTGGCTATGCCAGTGTAATGAATTTATTAAGCCATGACAGAATTAATTGCATTAAAAGCAGAGGCTCCATGCTGTCTGACTATACAATAATTGCCATTTCATTCTGCTGGGTTAGGTTGTTCATAGACTTTTTCTTCTTAAATTGTCACCTTCTTATATAGCCTACAAAGAAAAGCACATCTTTGGTGGAGTGCATCAGGTAGCTATCAGCTGGGACAATTATTTATCCTATTTTAAACAGTGACTGCCGATGATTTAAGCACTGAAGTCCTTTACATGCTGACTCTGCTTAGGTTTCACATGACTCCCTTGGCCCTGCTGCTTTGAAAGGTTGGATGAGAGCCAGAAAGAGATGCTTCTCCTTCTAGTGCTTGGGCATTTGCCCCAGCCAGGATCTCCAGCCATAGCCAGGCAGGATCAAGCCAGCAACCTCCCTATCATCACAAGGCAAAGGATGAAAACTCAGCCATAGGGCTCAGGTGAGGACTTTGGCATGATGAGGTGCTGTGGCATTAGTTGAGGGACACTCTGCAGTGCTCTGACCCTAAGAAGAGCAGATGCAAACTGAAGTTCCCCAAAAGTGGGGAATTTTTAAATCTGGAACTGCAACCTGCAACTCCTGTCTCATCCTGGGGCTTCTGAACTCCACCAGTTTCTTGTGTTTTAGCTTCTAAGTTTCTGCAGCATCTAAGAGAGAGCTGGCCCAAGATGTGCTCTGGTCTTGATGGAGTCAAACAGATGGATATTTAACTCCTGCCTTAGTCCCAGGATCCAGGAGCCCTCCTCCTGCTTGACCTGGATCCCATGAAATTTCTCAAGCACCCCGAGCACTCAGCAACCAAACCCAAGTGCAGTTGCACCCTCTCCATGGTGAGCTGGCAGAGCCCAGCCTGAGGCCCGCTCAGATGAGAGCACATTGCAGAAGCACTTGTAGACCCAGGCTCTGTGCTCCAAGGACTTAAGACCACACTGCAGATTCCCAGAGGAATGCCCTGAGCACAAAATGAGTGCTGGTGGTTGAGGATTAGGACAAAGGCATGCTCCATGCCTTGAGTGAAACCACTGAGGTATCAGAGGTATCACCACCACTGAAATGTGGTGAGCTCTCACCAGCCCCTTTCCTGCCACCTCTCACTGCCACCTGTCCATGCCCTGTGGGGCCAAGGCCAGGAGAGCATCTTCCTCTGATTTGAAGCTATTTTAATTTCCAGAGACACGCCAGGAGTTACAATGAAGTATTAAAATCCTAGTTTAGTCAAGTTTGTTTTAAATAGTTAATCAGCTTAGGGGAAGCCTGTAAGGCAGAAGGGAGTTGCAGGTAACACCTGCTAGCACATTGACAGGTCTTGCCGACACCTTAAAAGCACCCTTATTTCCCCAGGGCTTTGACTGACAAACTTTTGTGAGACTCATTGATGCTGTTCAGACACCACAGTTTCAGCTAAAGAGCAAACAAAGCACCGCCAGGGCACATTTTCCATTCCTGGGGGCAGCTGGCATGGTCTGGTTGGGCCCGGCCCACTGAGCCCTGATGGCCTTCAAACAGGAGGGGATGGCCCTAAGCTTGTGGTGACCCTGAGGTGCCAGGAGTTGTTCAAAAAGGACAAGTTAACTTCAAATAAACCGCCTGACCCAAGGCTTTTTAGCAATTTAGAGTGCAGCAGGTGCTGTTGCAGAGACAAGATCGAAGGCCTGTTACTGCAGTTTCTAGAAAAGACAGCAGTGCATCTTCCCCATGCACCAAACGTGAACTCTGGGATCCTACCAGAACCCCCCTCGCCACCACCGCAAGAGGCCATGGCACGGCTCAGACCATGGCCCACTTTCCTCTGGGGACAGTAGGGACGTCTTGGTTCCAGCACTTGTTGGTCAGTTTTACTGTGAGAACCTGCTTATCTTAAAAGACCCACTTGTGCCTGATTCAGATACCATCTTGACTTCGAGCATGCCTGCCCTCCGAAGCCTGAGCAGCACATACAGCAGCTCAACACACCTTTAAAGGTATTGTGTGCTCCCTAGCAGAGACCGCCCCCAAACAAACAATGTTTTCTCAGTGATTCGGGAAAGAAGGCTGTTATTTCAGGTCTCTAAAAATAATCTTGACCTCTGTGTGCCTCTGCTGGCTTGCAGCTCTAACTCTTCCAGCAGCTGTTTTTGCAGGGTGTGGTGCAGGGCGCTCTCCTAATGCCTGCTGTGCTCAGGGGCAAAGTGCCACTGCCGTGCTCGGGTCTGGCTGGCTTCAGCGTCCCACTCCTCTGCCAGCCTTGGTGGTGACATTTGCCTTTGCTGCCACTTCCCTGCACTTTCCTTCATGATTCAGCCCTAGACTATGAAATTAATCTTGTGCAGGAGTGGTAGAAAGTACAGTCATTAAAAGGGGATGAACACCCATTATAGCTGAAGAAGCCAAACAGAGGGTTGGGGAAGGTTTATGTTGCCTTAGCTACAGCAGCAACACTATACCAAAGGCCACTGGAGCAAACCATCTTCTGATCTTTCCCTTACTTCGGATTGTTTATTTCTTCCTTTCCTTTTCTTTCCTGGTTGCTTCACTATGTATTGCTTGGCAACTTTCAGAGTCTTATGCTCGGACATTGCACAGCTACATGCATGTTGGCACGGGGTTGTTATCTGACTGCTGGGAAACGATACACAAGCAAAGAGCTATCTGGGGAGTAGCAAGAAGTCTGCTCACACATCAGTGGCTATGTATTCATCAGACTTTACAAGTTGGCCTGGGATGTTTCTGAGAGAGAAATGAACCTTTCTGATTTCAAAGGGTGTAATTTTTTTTTTTTCATTGAGAGCACTAGATTAACTTTTGTAGTCTATCTTATTTGTTTAGTTTGGCCTAAGGGAAAACATGGAATTTCTGGCCTTTGGTTGTTTATTACTGTCAAAAATTCAGATTGAAAAATGAAAATCTTGCAATTTAGTCTCCAAGAAAATATCTAAAAGCATTGCTATGGTAGCAGAGCATTTCATTTAGTTATTGAGTGCTGGATTCATCTCACTTAGCATTAGATACCTACAGCAAGATATCAACATCTGAGCCAATTTCCCTGCTCTCCTTTTGCAACGTAGGGAGACGAATAGCTTTCATGTTATGGTTCATCAGATTTATTTCAGACCCCCATTATTGGACAGCCTACTTACAGCTCTCCACTAGCTGTAAGAGGATTCTAGACAACTGAGACTAGATTCAGCCACCTCCTCATCACAGTCTTGCAGATTTGCTGATGTATCTTTCCGGGTTTCTACCTTCTGCTCCAAAAAGGTCTTCTGTAGGTCTTGTCTTATTTCTGGCCAGTCCTGTGTAGATATCTTGGACTGCCCAGAACTCCTCAAATGGCACCAGGCACCTACTAATATGCAACTGAAACCCTAGTCTGGACTGTGATTGCTTAGACTACGCATTGGCCCATTGAGCATCCATTGAGTCTGACCACAACATTCAGGTAGTCCCAGTGTTTGTTGCAGTTGGTGGCACAACTGTCACCTCCCAGCAATGGTCTGCTTTGAGTCAGGATCAACATTAAACTTTATTTTCCCTGATGGCACAGTGCTTTATTGGAGTTATGGTTTATGAGACTGCACTTGAATTTGTCTAGCTTCAGTTTCCAACCACTTCTTCTTGTAATGTGCTTCTCCATAAAATTTAAAAAGCTCTTTAACATTTTAACCGTTTTATTGACTATAACTGAGTTGCCACTAAATCTTCTTTTCCTGTATAAATCAAACTGATCGCTTTAACTCTCTTAATGTATTTTTCCAGGTCTCCAACATTTGGGGTTTTTTGCTGCTTCTGAATATTGATACCATTTTGTCAACTCTCTAGAAACGCACATGCTGAATGCAGGTCTCCTTCTATTAGGCATCTCAAAGGTACACATCTGAGTCTGACCACATCATTCAAAGCAGCTTTCAGTCAGTAGAGGGAAACAGGTCTCTCCACAGGGCGGTGCATCTGACTTGAACTTTTATTTTCTAATGAAATGAACCACTGACTGGAGGAGGCTGTATCAGTCATGAAGGCAGCTGAAAAGCACAGCAAGGCAAATGGGAAAAACATGGGAAACAAAGTCTGCCAAGAAAGTGTCTCTGAGTGCAGATCTCCCATCAGTCAGCCTCCAGGGAAATAACAGGAAACCTCAGCGGAGGCTGGACCCCCATTTTCTTGCACAGTCTGGGTAAACGGAGATAGTTTTCTCTGTGATGTGAGTCAGCTTCTCTAAAACTGAAGTTCAATAGGAAAGTAACCCTGGATTTGGGGAGTGTTAGTACTGGACTTCTAAAAAAAATGTCATGGAGACACATTCTTTGCAAATTTTTTGCAAAAAATATTGCTAAAGATTTGCAAAAATGCAGTGTCAACACAGTCCAAATGCATTCTGCCAGCTTTCCCTTATCCAAAGCTTGTTGTTGCTTTACTTCCATGGCCCATCTAAAGCTGCCTTGGGCACACTGTTAACATGATTTCACGCTCACAGGCGCACCGGAGCCAGCTGTGCATGTGCTGATGCTACCAGTCAGGAAACCAAGCCAAAGTTTCAGGAGGGCAGGAGTGAATGCCAGGGGAGTCAGGTGGTGAGGAGGAGGAAGCTGGACAACAGGTCATTTATACTGCTTTGTGCCTGTGTATCATATACAGAAATGAACAGAAACTGTGTCATCGCAGGCAGCCTGCATGGTACTAAGTAATGACAGATCCCAGGGAGTGGTTAAAGAGGTTCACCTCCCTTCCCCTCCCCAGCTCTTCCTTCCACATAATCGTTACTGATAAGGAGAACATGCCAGCCCCTGGGGTACCATGGCATCCTGCTGATACTGCCTGTGTTCCGTGTCCAGACACCATGGTGGCAAGGTGCACATAGCATTAGCACTTTGGGGGCTGAAAATAATAATGTGGCTGATGCAGGTGATACAATGACAGGATGATAATTTTGCTTTATGCCTGTTTTAGCTACAGCCTCTCTGTTTGCTGTCATGGAGGAAAATACCAATTACCCCCTGTAGGGAGGATAGATTACTTGGTGCTGCATCAGTCACCCTACCACTGGTAGCAGGATAACACAAACGCATTTCCCAGAGGTCTCCAAACAGCTGTCAGAGAATAATGACTTTCAGTTGCTACTAGCCCACACCAACTCTGAAGCGGTGACCTAGAGGCAAAAAGACTGAATCACATTACATATCCCTTCAGCTTTCAGATGTGCCTCCATTTGTTCTCTAACACCAAAAGATTTAATTAATAAGGATTATAATTTTTCACAGCATGGCTCATTTGTGCAAAAACTGGTTTGGAGACCAATTTCCAAGAACTCCTTCTCTTTAGGAATTTTTCCTGTGATATATACTAACACTCTCCTTATTGGTATTTTTTTCTTCTGTTTTAAAGCTTCAGGAATAAAATCTAACCACTCAGTGCAAAAGTAAGCTTCCTTAATTGAAAACTGGTATTTTTTACATGGAGGTGAAGGCATACAGGTAAAAATACTCAGTAATGCATCATCAAAGAGCAAGACTTCAAAGCTAAAAAGAAGTAGTTATAATGCCATGCCAGGATTTCTAGATACCCTCAGATTCTCACATCCCATTTTTGTTACTTTTTATGTTGCAGTTGAACTGAAACATCCATTCCTTGGTTTTGAGTTTTATTTTCATTTCTGTCCATCTCTCAGTGTCTGAGGTCAGACTTGCCTCTCATTTATGCTGTTGCATGAAGTAGTCTCACTGAAACTGCTGAGATAAAGCCAAAAAAATGTGAATAATCAGCTACCCAAGCTGTATGAAATTATTTCAGGTGTTATTTCCCTAGCAGACAGACTCTGGTCATGGTCACGGTATACTCACACCCCTAAAACTGTGATTTTTATCTGCCTTTGATAGGTTTAGCATACATGGTGCTTACCCACAGCAATAACTCTTGGTGACAGTGGCCTTGCAGGCACAAGAGAGGACCACTAAAAGATGGAAGATAAGAAATTCTGTATAAAAGTAATTTAAAAATTAGTAAACAGATTTGTTTTAATCTTGTTGTAAACAAAGCAGTTTACAAATAAGCAGTTTTTTTTACTGTATAAAAAGTGAACGTAATACAGTGTGTTTCTACCATGCAAACCTAGATGATAAAAAAGGATTGGATTTTTTTCCATTACATTGACAGCTAGTGTTCCATCCGACTCCGGGTTTATAAAAGGATGCTGCTGCTTTGATGGGTTGGCAATTGGCAATTGGCTCTGGTATGGATTGGAAGAGCCATGTGTTGACATCAAAGGAGCAACAAAAGTTCACTCCAGAAGTCCTTTGGGTTTAGCAAAGGCATTGCTTGTTCTTGCAATTCTATCCCCAGTGATTTTAACGATCACCAAATAGCAAACAAAAAGCTTAATCCTTCCATCCGCACAAGTCCACTAGAGGGAAACCAGTTTAGGGAAATCTCTACAGAAGTAAATTAGCCATCCTTTTCCTGCAAGGCTTGTGAAAAGAGCTGGAGGCTCCAACAAAAAATACTTCTATGCTTCAGGAGGAGTAAGAAGAAAGGTCAGAGTGGCCACCAAATATTAACCAGAATCCATAGTCCCTGCAGAGGAAACACCAACAGCATCCAAGCAGCAACCAAATCACTCACATCTACAGGCATCAAAGACAGCAGAAGAGGACCTGAGCACTTCCAAGACATTTGGTAGGATTCAGTTCTCTTATTTGGCATGTATTCAACATAAATGTCTGTTTCTAAGCCAGCTACCATGGCTCCTTTCGGTAGCTTGGCCATCCCCAGTGCCTGACCATCCCAGCTGACAGAACAGTCCCTAGCATTATTTTGACCTGGGCTGTCTAGTGCTCTCTCAAAGGCCTAATGGGCTCAGTTCAGGGTGGTAGCAGTCACTTCGGGGCAACCTCACTACGTTTGAGGGCAAAAGCTTTCACTGCCATTTCTTTCCCCTCATCATCAGTGCTAGAGAATGATCTATGGCATTTTAGTTTTCTAGTGCAGACATAGCCTGGACATCTGTATCAGAGTTAGTCACTTCAGGTTCCCTTTACAGCCAGTGGAAAGAAACAGGCACTTTCAGGGTGCAATATCAAAGCCCTTGTAGATATTAGGATAAGGAAAAATGCATTCTGAAGTGCCTGTATTTCTCCGTTGACTATAAAAACAGTCTAGACACTTAGCTCATAGGCAGAAATTGACAGTGTGAACATCTGGAGTTGGTTGGACAATTCCCACCTCTCCTGTCAAACATTTACAAACTTCTTCCATAAAGACACCATTAGAGCGGCCTGCATCTGTAGCACAGTTGCAGGCAAAGATATTTTCCCTTATTTGTTTAACAAATATTTCAGGCAGAAATTTACTTCTCTAATGAATAAGAAAAGAGGACTTGTTATGAAAGTGCATAGTTAAATGCAATGCTTAATTTAGAAATAACACAAAGCTTAGTCAAATAAATAGAAATGTTTTTTTGAGGTTAGCATAATCTGATATAGAAGATGGTTGCAAGGGTTACTCACTAAGAAATAGACCAAGTTCTCAAAAGCTGTATTGGAAGGATAGTCTCTCCCTGACGGACTAGGTGAGCTACTACACCTTTTCCATCTGACATGAAGCTGGAGTCACACAAAAACTGTTTGATCCAATATGGAACATGCCCATAAAAAGTTAATTTACCAAAATGATGTGAGCACAATTGATTCAGTGGACTGAATTTTTAGCAGGTCAGCATTTTGGCTGTCTGACTGCAGTGTTTCTGGTAAGACATGTACTTACTGCTTTTCTGTGCTATCTGGGATGCTTCCACTGAAATGCTTAATGTTTCGATGAGGGGAAAATCAGATCACAAACATTTTCAAAATCCCATCCTTAATCCCATTTTAAATGTACAAAATGACATGAAGTTTAGCCTCAAGCACAAATGAAAAACTTGTGTGTTGTTGATAACTGGGTTTAAATAGAAGTAGCTAAGCTAATGCTGCTCTATATTTTATCATCTTCACACTCTTATTGATTGCAGACTGCACTTAAAGCATTCCTGTGGCTGAAATAGTCTTTTCATGCTGAGTATGCACATGATTGTGTTGATTCAGTGAATGACAGTGTTTTTAATTTGAAGCTTCTTCCCCTTGATAAACAATTCACAGTAGAAGTACTTTTGTGAGGTGAGCAGGTAGTAAAATACTTAATGCAGCTTGTGAACCAGTGCATGGGTGGACTTGATTGCCTTGACCACAGCCTGCTTTTGTGAGTGATGGAGCTGGGACGGGAGGGCCCCCTTGCTTCCAGCGACTGGGGAGGTGCCGGTGACCATGAACCACCTCCTCCACTGGTACAACTTGGCTGTAGCTGGTCTTTGTGGTGGGGCCACCTGCACCCATTTTGTGGACCTATTCCAGCATAGCATACACATCAGCAAGAGATCCCACAGCCCTTCTTTTCCTGAGTGTGAGGAATTAATGGCAGATGAACATTACATCTGGGTTCCTAGATGACCTCATCGAGTTCCCCATTAATGGTGTTGGGTTCCCCTCTGGCACCAGCAGTGACTGTGTGTCTTGTTTTCTTTCCAAACACAGGAAATCTCCCACCTTAGGACTCTTTTAGACAGGATGGATGATTCACTCAGTGCTACGCTGCCCATTCCTCAGGCCACAGCTGGGGACTTTAAATAGAAAATTGTCTTAGACAGATTGTGCACTGGGGAAACCCTTTTATGACCCAGAAAATGCTCTCTGCACAGTATCTGTTTCATTGTCAGGGCCACAGACTTCCCGAGCTCTATCCTCACTCCCTGGCCTCTGGCTGCCTGACGTCAGCAGTATTTCCTTGCATGCCTGGGATGCCTGAAATTTCTGGGGCTTAGCTGGGAAACAGAGAGGATTTGGGGAAACAAGGGTAAGATTCAGTTTTCTTTCCCGTAGGAGGAATTTGCTACCAGACACCACTTTGTTATGCACTGGTCATGTTTACTCCCCATTTTACTACAGCTCTTTCCACCGCTCAGGCTGCCACAGTCTGCAGATGTTTCCTGCCCAGATCCTGCTCTGTAAGAGCTGGTGAGGTAGGAGATGGCCCAGTAAAAATGTGGCTGCTTAGTTTTGAGCTGATGTGTCTGTGAAATATCTGGGACTAAGAGACCACAGAGGCAGCAGCACAAGCACTGCCCAGCGGGTTCGAGCACCCCTGGTGTGGGCATGGAACTGGGCAGGGGATGCAGCCCGGTGTCTTCCCTCCATCACCGAAAGCCCTCAGGCTTTGTGCCTTAGGTAGGATCTGAAGCGTTCCCAGGATGAGGCTCTGTCTTCTAGAGAGAATTAGACTGATATTTTCCCTATATAGCTTACTGAAGTTAGGTAATTTGGGTCATGTCTGATTTAGGAAATTAAATAGGACTAGGGTGCAGGCCTGGAGCCTTCCATATTGATAAGATATTAACCCCATTGCTGTCATGGGCTTTGTCCTGAGACCATCTAACACAAGCAACTGCTGGACAGGGTATGAACTATGGACTGTTCCCACCAGGCAGTTTCTCTATGCCTACGCTGGTTTTAGGACAAGACTGTAATGATAAGCCATTCCAGAGCAGGTGGCCACGTGATGTTCTGCTCAGCATGATGGTGTTGAACACACATCTGGCTGGAGAAAGGAGCAAGGAGAGGGGCTTGTGAGCCACCGACAGCACAGAGCCACAGTGATGGCATGCACGCCAGACCTGGGGAGGTATTAGTGACAACTGAGTTATGTCAGTGATGGAAAATCCCTAATTCAGACCACAGGGCTGGGGTCAAAATCAGTGCTTTAGTATTGAGAGAAGCAGATTTGATTTGCCACCGAGTTGGCCATCATGTCCTGGGAGCAACGTGTCTGGCCAGCAGCAGGTAGGCAGAACACAGCCAGGCAAGAAGTCTCAGTTGCTCTCGTATTAAGAATATCTTCCACGAATGCAGATTTCTAACACAATAGCATGCAGATGAAAACCAATCTCAGGACAAAGGTTGGGGAAACAGCCTGGCCTGGCTCTAACTCTGCATACTCTGCAGCTTTAATCACTCTTATAACTGCAACAATGAAAGCCCAGTTACAGTCCTGGCAGTGGCGGTGCTGGGGGAAGACCAAAGGACAAATACATCTGCAAGAAGCAGGCACCGATCCAGACCAGCAAATGGTCTGCAATAATAATTTCATAAGGAGGTTTTTCAGTGCTTAGTGGGCAGAGTGATGGCTGGGGACACACAGACATAGCTCTAGCAAAGGCTCTGTCCCTGGGGAGGGGTTTCTTGGAGCCTGCTGCACCTCAGCCTGAGAAACACATTTCAGGATGATAGTGTGTAAAAAGAGCTGCCATTCTCCTTTTACAGCCAGGTTTGTAAAGGAAGGTCTAATCTCTTAGATTAATTGAATAAAATCCTCAACCCATCACAGGTGCAGCAATGCTATTGCTACCACAGAGGCACCATTGACCACTGTCTACGCGTCTCAGAAGAGAGTGAAACCAGCCTAAACAGCAGGATCTGCTTTTAGCAGTTTGAGAGACTTTTCTTCCTCTCCTTACAGTTCCTGTCTTGCTTGTAGCGTCAGACCCTGGCAGTAACACAGAGTCAACTGTTTGGTTAAATCTGCCACCTCCTAGATGCCTACAGTCTTGTTGGCCTTATCTCACCTCCCAGGAAGGATGCCACAGAGCCCCTGTCCCCTGCCTCCACCTTGTCACTCTCCCAAGAAGGGAAGAGCAAGCAGCAGGTTGAGCCCAATAGTGAGGAGGAGCACCGTGCTGAAACAGCCTTGTTCTCTCACGCTGTCATCAGTAGCTAAAAGAGGGGTGTGGGAAGCCTGCAACAGTTCTGTTAAGTAAGCAGGACAAAGCAAAGCAGATAGAGTGGCTCTGCGTGGGAGCCACATTTCTCTGCTTTAGAAATGTTTTTTTTCTGTGTCCTGGATATTTGTTCCAGTCCCTGCCCTGCTTTTCCTCCTATTGCCTCTTTCCTTCCTGTATCTTCCTTTTCCACTTTCCTCCTCCATCACTGGTGAAAGCATCGTGGAATAGGTTGATACACATGGCGCTCATAGTTTGTGCTGCCTAAAGTATCATCCTCCTTTTTTCAGTCCATAACAGACTTTTCGGCTCTGACTCATCACCGCAGACCCATCCAAACAGTCAGTGACAGTGCTGTGGGGACTCACACTCAGGTGGTGCCAAGGAACTGTGAGTATTAGCTTGGTTAATCAGAATTAGGAAATAAACCATTGCGCAAGAGATGACCAAGACAGTATTTTCCATGCAAGCAATGTTTTCCACCATTGGTTTCTCAGATAAAAGGCAGGAATTGCTTTCAAACAGATTGTAGGGCACAGGTCAACAAAAATGATCCGTTTATAATTTCTGCTGTCAAAACAGTATATGTACATAGATCTCAAACAGCCTTGTAATCTGCTATTATCTTTTCTGTTTGTTTTCCAGCTGAAACCTTAAATGGCTTCTCAGATCATGCCACTGTGCAGTGGACATGTTCCAGCTCCCAAGTGCACTGTTTGGTGATTAAACCCGTGTCCCTCCATGCCACCACTCCCAACCAACTCTGCAACCCCAGGCCGGGTGTGCAGCAGCACCCCTCTGCATCTCTCTCTGTTTCAGCCAGGGGAAACACACAACTCAGACTCTGACTTTCACTGGCATAAGAAGATAATTTGGGGAACCCAAATGCAATTTTGGCAGTAAGGCCAGGGAACCCCTCTTTGACTAGTTAAGCTGGTGACACCATGGCATTAAAATGCCTACTAATGACATGCTAAACCGAAAGTCACAGTGCAGGATAGTTGTTCAGGGATAGCATCAAGATGAATTTCAGTGGTGACCTGCTGTGAGAACCCTGACCTCCTGGCTGGCACCAGACATGTACACAACACAACGCTCCTATTTCTAGGAGCCAACCTCCTGTCTGTCCAAGTCATGTTATTGCACAGCTATTGACGCTATCTGCTATGGCAGGATAACACAAGGTGACGTTAATGCACTGAGATGCATCAAGGAAGCAAGAAAGCAGGGGACAACATGCTGTTTACATGTCATAGATATTACCTGACATTGCAAGAACACCAGACTGGGCATCAGATTATGCAGCAAGGTGTTTACAGGCCCAGGGAAGACAATCCAGCACCAAGTCTTGACAACAGCAATGCTCACTAGCAGCTGCCTTCAAAGCATCATTACTGACATCGTTACTAACATTATTAGATGCAGACATTAGTAGTTATTACTAGAGCTCAAGACTGCACAAAATAGAGGGAAAATCATGTCCGTTGATGTTGAGATTAACCTGCTAACGTCATTTGCAGAAAGTGTCAGCAGACTGTGCTTTTCTTCCATTGCAGACTCCTGTGCACATAGCAGGCAGAGGCACGGCTCCGGAACAGGGGCAGGTTGTGACAGTGCTAAGAGCTGTGCAGCAGCTCTGCTTCATTGCAAATAACTAAACACATGCTCTTAGCTGGGACATGTGTAATGAAGTTTATCCCCTTTCACCACCCTATGCTGGAAGCAGGGCAAGTCCCAGCTGGGGAGATGGTTTGTGTGCAGGAGAGTGAACACAAACCAGAGATGTGGAGATAGTTCGTGTTCACTTTCCTGGCTTGGTGGTACAGGAAGGGCACTTCACCCTGTTTCACCTCATCAGGTACCACTGGGGATGGAGCTTGGTCCAGCTCTGCTGACTCCCATATGCTCAGCAAGCGAAAGGCAGCACCGATATCTGTGGTAGATCTGTCAGATCCCTATTACTAACTTGCAAAGAAAAAATATATCTATTTGCAAAATACCTCCCTGTTTTGGAAAGCTCCTGTTACATGGCTAGTTGGCATACCTTAAATTTCATTTTTCCCAATGAGATAAGGGTATTGTCAGGGGAGAGGTGGTCGTCCCTTAATCTCCTTCCCTTAATCTTCCCAGCCCATAAATAGATATAACAATAATGTTATCTCCCACTTTCTATTTACCTTGTCCATGTAGATTGTAGGCTGTCTCATGCTTTGTATTTCCTCATGGCAAACACAGGAGTGATTTATTAGTTCTTATAGCAAAGATATAATGTAAGCAAATATGAAAAATCTTGTGACCTGAGAAACTTGAGATATGTAGGTTTGGGTAGTCAGGCAAGGGGACAGCACTAACCCAACCTGCACCAGCACTCCCCTCCCTAAAATGAACCTCACCTCTACCCCTCCAGGTGCCCATGCTGATTCCTCTTTGATCTCACACAGTTCGTTTTCCATTCGTCATTTCTTTCCTATCTTGATTCTAACTCCATTTTGGAAACAAAATTTGGTACAACTATGAAAAATATAAGGACAGCTTCTCTTCTGGAATAAACTGGCTCTGCTGAATTGAAGCAGAATATACCTACATACACTAGCCAAATCCCTGGCCCCTAACATCAATATTTATTAATTTCTGTACCAGGAATGCTAACAGCAAGTTTCAACGTGTTGAAAAGCAAATATTGATCTGTTTGCTTGAAAGTCAGATTAGGCTATGTCCATAGGTAAATATTCCTGCTAGCAAGTAGAGGAGAGATTATTTCCCCTCCCCCCTTCCCGAAGGGAGGCAAACCAAATAAATAATAAAAAAATCTATTTGATACCTAGTGAGTTTTTAATTAAGGAGGCACCAAACCTGAGGGAAACAGAAACCCTGGGGAGCTGTCAAGTCACTGTTCTGGCAGTTTTGTGGCAGGGAGCATGGCTCGTAAAGACAAGTACCCATTAGTGCTTCCACTCCTTCTGAGTGGGGAGAAAATGCTCCTGGGGGACAAGATCAAACTTCTACATGAGCAGAGGCAAAGGTACTCAAAAAACCCTGGCTGAGCACAAGCATTTCACATTTTGGTCTTTGGTTTGCTCCTCAGCTCTGCTGCTTCAAGGCAATCGTTCCCAGTGCTGACACATCCTCCCCTTCTTCCTGGGATGTCTCACATGGAGATAAAGACAGAAGGCCAAATTCTTCTTGGAAGGAGCTCCTCGTTCGGTATTACCAGCATCTCTGACTGTGTGGCAGTCTCCTGCCAGCACCCAGAAACCCACGCCAAGGCCACCCTGAATCCGTCACAAGATGGGTTGCAAGGATTGCTACAGGGTGATGGGAGAGCTGTGGGCTGACAGCACAGGCAGGGCCCTGGGCTGCACATGTCCCTGCCACTAATCTTTCGTGTCTGCACAGGGCAAGCTCAACTCGGTAAGAGCCAATCCACCTGACAAGCTTTTGGAGTGCTGCAAGGGTTACTGAAGGTAAAGATTGCTCAGGACTTTGCCAGACATTAAACCTGGACAGAGGATAGCCAGCTACTTTTTCTGGTTTGTGCTGATTTTGCATTACTGCTAATTTCTAGCCCAGCATAAGGTACCTTCAGACCCGATGCCACACACCCCTATTTCCACCTCCATAGGACTGGGGACATATCAGCCTCTTGGCTTCCTGAGGACAAAGTTCTCAGTTCTCAATGGCTTCAGGAAACCTCTCCATCATGCCTCTTGATCACAGAGAAGACTCTCACTCCACTTCTGTCACTTATCACGATAGCCCTATGATGGATGTGCGGGCAAGATGTACCCACACTACAAACTTCCTCATACAGGTGTTGGTTACCCATCAAGGTGGTTTCATCCCCCTTGACAATGATGAAAGGCTGAATTAAGATCTGAACATGCAGTTCCAGGGAGTGCAATTGGTTCAAACAGGCTGCTAAATTTCTCAATAGCCTTCAGCTAGCAACAACAGGTATATGAATGTCTTCCTTGCAAATAAAACAAACCTCTTGCTTTTATTATGCTTATTTTTCTTGCCAGTATGGAGGAAATCTACCAAAATTGGAGGTACCAAATGCACAGGCTCAGTTCATTCATGTGGAGGGACTAAATTCAGCTTTAAGTCATCTTCTTGCTCCTGAAACCAAGATGAGAGTATAGTCAGAAGTTCGCTATTCAGAACCACCCCAAGGCTGCTCTATAGCCACCTGGGCTGGTTCCAAAGGGACTGGTTCCCTCTTGGGAGAGGGGATGGAGATGTCTGCCCAAAAGGGCAGGGACACTCGCAGAAAGGGGTAGCCCAGATTGTAAGTGCTGAATACCAACCACAGCTGGAAATTGCTCTTTGCTGGTGGATCTTGCATGTGTTGCTGGTGGGAACCAAGTTACTCAGTGCTCAGACATTTCAAACCTGTGCATAGAGCAGCGATATCCTACTTACTGGTATAGTCACATCTACTTCCTCTGCTCCTCTCCTTGCTTCTGCTCCTCCTGGAAGAAGGCTGCACAGCACCAACAGTTTGACTCACTTCTGCCTCTGTTCCCAAGATTAAAATCTAGTTAAAATGCAAGAGATGTTTTTGTAATTCTTGAGAAAGCAACTGAAGCATGTTTCATCTTCTTCTCACCTCTGAGCAAGGCTGTGGTGTCTTGGTTTAGCCAATAAATGATCTAGTGTGGATTGGGTTTTGCTTCATACAGCACCTAGCACACTGGGCATCTCACCTGAGACAGAAACAATTAGAGAAGAACCCAAATAAGCAGGATCTTTAGCCATGCGTTTCCCTTGGTTGCTCCATTTCTTCCTGCAGAGAATGGCACTTAACCAAGGAGTAGACAGGATAAGGAAAGGGTTATTTCTTTCACCGTCACATCAGAAAAGATACTAATTTCTCCTGTGGAGGCTGTCTCAATGAGTAGTCACTTGTTCCTCTTCTCCCAGACCACATATTATTTTACAAGTTCACATTAAAAAAGGTTAATGGGGGAAGCAAGCACTGACAGTGACTTTCACTCCCCTAGAATGATTCACTGCATTGCTGTAATTTAGCTCAGTGTAAAGGTCCATATAACAGTAATACCTATACAAACTAACTGTTATCAAAATATTGTTTTACTTTTTCAATTTCAGTACAATTTTTTGTCTTGACCCTTCTGTGGATGAACTTTGTCTTGAATAAACAGCAACATCTGGAATTCAGCAAAACACACCATAAAGGGAATAATATGTCCACAGCAGTTTTGCTGGAAAGGACAAACCCATTTATTACTCAAATGAAAAGTTACGATTGCTAAATGTCAGATGAAATTAGAAAAAAAAATTTAATCCTCTCTGTGTCCTTTGTGTCCTTGCCAGCTCAGTGTGTATAGAAAGCTGTCCCTCCGTTATCACTGTTCTGTCTTTCTTCTTCCTGGCTTTGTTGAAAGTCTGCAAGGACTTGCTAATTGCAGACACAAGATCAAATTGGTTACCTTTACACAGGGGCAGAGTTGCAGGCAGTGCTTTTTTAGCTCAGATAAGGCAAATACATCTGACAGAGTGTTTGTGATCAGATCATGCCATGACTCTAACCAAGCTGCATTCTCATTGCCCCTTATCTTGTTTGGGCTGAACTCAGAGGGGCAGCACCCTGCAGGCTGGGCTGGCTGGTGAACTGGTGCTTGGAGGCAATCAGCCACCCCAGGAACCCCCTGGGCTGCTGGGGACAGATGAGGACATGCAGCTAGTGGGGTAATGGGGAGAAGAAAGCACTGAGCACCTCAGAAAATGAATGCCAAATGTCATCTCTCCCTCCCTCCATCCTCCCAGCTGAGCAGCACATAGATCCTCCAGGAGGAGCAGCACCTTCTGCACACTCTGAGATTTTGATGGCACAGGGCACCTGAGCCCCAGGCACAGTGTGCAGAAAGGTGAAATCCATCTCCCTTTGCTTTGTTTTTCAGTGGGTAGCTCCTGGTTTCTGGTCTAGACTTGCTTTCTTCAGAGCACGTGTAGGGGTCATGAAGTCACAGCTCCCATAAATCAACACAAGCTAAACACATTAATCCAGAAACAGAAGGAGGTCTTCAGCTAGTTGGGCAGTTTTTGTCGTAGGAGATTGGTTCAAGGATTGAAACGCTGCCAGCCTGGAGAATAAACATCACTTCAAAGGGTGACTGTGCATTTTAATTTTGTGCAAGGAAACATCTTGGGTTTTAGGAAGGGGAGAGAGAGATTGAATTTATTTGCACAAGGCTGGGGTGGGACCTGCTTCTATGCCTGCTTCTTCCAAAATTTCATATGTGATTGCAGATGTATTTCTGATGGCCAGATCCACCAAGAGACATGACACTCTCAGCCCTGCTGACACTCCTGGGATAAGGCGGGTGACTTTTAAGCACGTGACTCTTTTAGTTAAACCAGTAAGTTTAAAATTGAGTATTACTGGCTCCATCTCAGCTAGAAAGCTAACCAGTGCATGCCATTAAGTTGGTGGGACATTGTTTTTGGCCCAGACCAAACCGCAGGCAGCAGTGCCCTCCTCAAAAGCACTGGGTCTGCACCTACAGCCCAGATCTGGGCCACCAGGGTGATGATGCCTGTGGCATTCTGCCGCCTTTTGTGTGTCCTTTCACAGCAGTGGTGATGTAGAAAGCCTCTTATCACTTGTGTAATCAAAACCTAAACAGACTTCAGCCAAGCTAATGTATTAGTAAGCAGCATTGTGGGTAAGCGGCATAATAATTTATGTAAATAAGTGAGAAGTTTTTCCTGTTTCCTCTTCTTCCCCATGGAGAAAACAGAGGTTACATCCATACTAACAAACTCAGCCTGAAGGTCCGGGATTGCAGGTTTAGGCCCCCAAACTTGCTCACAGGTACTGTTAAATTGGCAGTGCTGACATAGCACAGTTTAGGTCTGAGCTGTCAGTACTGTCCTCGCAATCCCTGTGGACAGTTTAGGATTTAGCAGGGGCCAGAGGTTATTCCTAGCTGGCTGTTTGGATGTGGCCAGCCTGACTGGAGGTGCGGGGATGACACTTGTGGGCAGGCCACGTGCCTGCGGCTGGAGAACTCTTTCTGGCTGTTTAAATTCACCAGTGAGGATATACCCTAAACGTTTATGTTTCTGTCCTTGGGATAACTGCAACCTGAGAGCTACCCTGCAGGGCAGAAGAGACAAACTCACACCGTCCTGGGTGATACTGCAAGAAAGCAATACCTTAGACCATAAATAAGTAAAATTACATTAAATATAACGTAGCCCTCACTGTGAGCAGGAACTGCTTAATAGTGTGGGTTACACATCGGTTAACCACAGCAATCACATCTCCATGGAGTACATAATATTATTTTAGTTAACATAACTACCTGAGGGTGTGCTTATATTAGATATTTCCTGCTACTAGCGGGGCTGAAGTCTCAGCAGGAGGTGCAAGGGACCCTCCCTTCCCTGGCTGGGTCAGCCACTATCCCAGGGGCATCGCCACCTGCCACCAGCTCCTGGGAATGAGTGCCTGGGAAAACAGCTTGTTTTCCTCTAGAAAATGATGGCTCGTATCCCCCCAGCTGCAAAGGACAAGCAGCCAAAATGACAGTGTGTGCTTTCAGCTCCCTGCATGCTCAGGGTAGGGCATTGAGCTGGGCAGTCCCTCTGTCCTAGCCAGCTCCCACCGAGCCCCCCTCACCTGTCAGGTCCCACGACGTGTTTGGACCTTCTCTAGCCCATTGCATTTCCCATGCATGTCCTCACCAGCCTAGTGCAGTCACACCGAGTTCTGCCAGGCAGCAGCTCTGCCTCACCGCCACATCCCTGCCAGTGATGGGGCAGAGCAGAGCACTGGGGCACTGCCTTCAGCCTGGCCTGGGATCCCAGGCTGCTTGGGAAATGCACCCGCTCCAGTCCTCCTCTCTCACTTCCTCTGTTTTGACAGCTTTTCAGGGATATTCCTGCTGCAGACCGGGCATGGTCCTGGATTTTTGGCAGCTTTTCAGGTGGGGGAGTTATTTTACACCCAGCTTGAATGATGAGATGTTGGGATGTGTACAGTATCAGGGGAATGTAAATTTTTATAAAAGCCTTACATATGAAGGCAAGGTTTTATAGCAACAGATATGGAAATGAGGTGGCTGGCTACTGCCTGTTCCTCTTCTCTAGTTTCAGGAATCCTGTTCCTTGCTAAGGAAAAAGAACACATATTTTATATTTTACTTTAAACCAAAATAGACCCAGGATATAAATGGGACCATGGATTACTCCTGGTATCCTTCAAGAAAAAAAAAAAGTTCCAAGAGATTCCCGTAAGAAGCAATGAAGCAGACCTTCAATTTCCAATAATAAGCCTACAGTCCATATAAACATATGGTGCCGTTGGGTTGGAGATGCTGGGAGATATAAATCTTCAGTGGCTAGTCAACTTCATGTCTGGTATGTGCCTTGCCTCTACTGACATATCACATCCATCCAAGGACTACCATAAATTTTAAATATTTCACATTCTCTTGATCTTTTTTCTTACAATACCTGGAGGAATGCAGTATTTACCCCAGTACATGCAGTGCTGCTATTTATAACCCTGGACCTATCAAGATGTTTTGGGGTTTTTTTCCCTGAAATCTTGGAACAGTTCAACCGAATGAAAAACAATCATCTTTCATTTCTTTTATTTAATGCATTTAACTACCAGGGCTGAAAATGTGGAAGCAATCCCAATATAATGTCGTCTCAGATGATACTGAATTCTTGCAAATGATTTATCTATGACCAGAAGGACAGATTCGGTGTCTGCTGCATGATCTACAGGGAACCATAAAGAGCCTTGCCTCACAGAAATTAATGCCTGTGTTCAGCCACTGCATAACAGACCAGACCTGGCAATGCCCTAAACTGTGCAGAAAGTCACACATGATCTAGGCCCCCAGCAGTATCGTGCCCACAGTGAAGCTTGGCAAAGGCAAGCATCTAGAATTATCCCATCCTTCCACACTCCCACATTTTCATTTCATTCACTTGTTACATCTTTCGCTAAACAAGAGAATGGGCTCTTTGCAGAAGGAACATTTACTTTATTCCTGGCTTGTACAGCACTTGGCGCTACAGGAGCCTGTCTCATTCCAGGCAGGGCTTGTTATGGTAGCATTGCAGTGTGAATAATAGCTGTATTTTGAGTTCCTGCCTCCTCTTGCTCAAGTTCCTTTTGCTCACATATGCATGCACATACCCAGGCTCTCCAGGACCCATTAACAGCCCCTCAGGAGGCTTGAGTCTGACCTAACTTACGCCAATTTTATGAGTAACAAAATTTACCTTGATAGAAATTGCTGTTGATTTATACATGAACCAGAAATAGGCACTAGACAGATATTGCTGGAACTGGGTACATGTGATTATCCTTTCCAGGAGATGAAGAACAGAAACAGAAAACTCAAACACAGGCATGAGAGGCTGCGGAGACAGGCGCTTACAAATGCAGATGTGGAGTGAGCCCTGTGCCAGCCTGACCTGCTCTCCCTACACACCCTGGGCACAGTTGGGCATGCATGGGTGGTGCACACCAGTCATGCTGCTGCTTCTCCTGCACCTGCAAGGAGGCCAGGGAGTGCAACAAGCACTACCCTCAATTGTTACTTATTTCACTTCCAAGCAGGAAGGTATTTTCACGTCAGGTTAATTTTTGCAGCTGTAGGGATGTTTTCTTCCCCCAGTGACATACTGTGATTTGCTTCTGCTCAGAAGAAGTAAGGACCAGGTTTGTCACATGCTTCCCTGGAGGCAGAGGGATGTAAACCAGCTGGGAATTGCTAATGGCTTGTAGGAATATAAAGAGAAAGATTACATCTTGGTAAGTGAAAGTACTGGAAATTCAAACTGGGTTAGCTGAATCCAGGTAGGAGGTAGAGCCTCCAGCTGTAGCCATGAGGTGTCCTGTGGGACAGCAAAGACTTTCTACAGCCTGATCCTTCACCCCAGGTTCTTCCCACCAGGGAGATCATGTACCGTGCTCCCCTTGGGCAGAGTGAAAGGGCTGCAGTCACCCAGGGATGCACTACCAAGATGTGAAGGGTGATTTCACATGCCACGAATCTGTCACGAGGTTACATGGAAAGTTTCACCCCCCTAACTGATCCCATCCTCCCAGCTGTCAGACAGGGACCCCACTGCAGCTGTACCGGTAACTGCGCAAGGTGCAGAGCACCAGTAAGGCCAGGCTTTCCCGGATGAAAGACCAGGCAGAAAGGTCTCAGCTCAACACATGAAAATCAGGCAGCCACAGCCTGGAGAGTCTTGTCTTGCTGAACTGGTATGTGCCAGAAAGGAGCAGCTCCCCATTCACCCCAACACATCACAAGAGATATTTTACTGTTACTGACAAGTTAGGAGCAGATGGAATTTACTCCAATTGAAACTGAGGAGTCCCAGCAGCCAGCTTCCTAGTGCTGTAAGAGTACACTGTTTGTAAAGGGCAAAATGTAAAATTTCTGGTTGGGAAAGGAAGGCTGGGCCGAAATGAGATCACCGACAATGCTGTATCGGAGCATAAGCTGGGGTATTTCTTCTTCCTTTCTCTTGCATGTGAATAGTTTTATATGGTACATTTATCTGTAAGAATAAAACTCTGCTCAAGTGCCTTCTGCTTTGTCTGTTTTCCAATCTAGGGAGAACAAATTAATTTTAAAAGTCCAAGAAGAAGCTCTTTTATCAGCTAAAACATCCCCAGTGTTCTGAGATAAGGATTTATTTCAGCAATTTCAAAACTCTTGCTGATCCTCCCCAGCGTGGGGGTTGCTGGACTCTAAGATTCAGTCATAAATTTTGCAAATGCTCCCAGCAATTTTAATTAATGTAAAATTTGCATTTTAATGAAGAGGGTGATGGAGCCCTCCAGCAACAGAAACAATTACATATTGACCTGATGAAATAGCAGCAGGATTGTTGCAGTGAGCACATTTAGCTTGGTTTGTGATGGATTCAGAGTGTTTTCTTGGGTGCAAGCTGTGGTGATCCAGCCCTGCCCACAGATAATGAGCAGAGTTGCAATGCCCAGGAGCAAATGCCTGGAAGTCCTGCTGATCTGGGCAGGTTACATCAGGTGTTAGCAGCTTCACCTACCTCTTGATTAGAATTGCTCAAGGAGCAGAAAGTGAAATGAGGAACTGAGCCTTCTTTTCTTCCTTGTCCCCAGCATGGGTCCTGGATGTTCTCTGGGAGGATCCAGTGGTGACCTTTCCCTAGCACTGGGAGCACAAGAGAAGGTATTCTGCAGTATTCCTTGCTTTTCCACATTTGCTGCCCTAAACAGAGACAAATGGCAATTTAGCTCAGTTTCTTGGTTCAAATCAGTATGAAACATAGAGAATTCTTTTCACCACTTTTGCAATCCCTCCCTCCAGTAAAGCAATTTTCACTTTTTCCAGGTGATGATAATCTGCATAACTGCATTTCAATATGCAGGACCTGCTATGGAAGCTTTGAAAATCTACAGCACTTGGCAATGTATCAAAAGGACAGTCATTTTTTTTGTATCAGAGAGCTTGCCTCAGCATGCATGCTTGAGAATAGGGCCGAGGCACTAGAAAATGTTTTGCATCCAGAAATTATTTATAAGCATAGATTAAGTTTAACATGACAGGAAACATTAAGACTTCAGCCTGTTGAACAGAGAGGAATATTATATAGTTTCCTAGCAGGTCTTGCTGTTCACAAGATAATTTATACATTTCCTCTCTCCAGACGCTTTACAATAAGTAACAAATGAATGGCCCGGGGGTTTTTTTCATTTAGACAGGGACAAGTAAAATCTCGGTTGAGAACTGATTTCAGATCATCTGAATCCAAACTCAGTCTTACTTGTGTGACCACTATTTTCTCCAGCACATCAACCCCAATGAGAGCATGAGCTCTACTTATGCCCCAGCCCTTAGAAGCAACAGAGCAGATGTGGTGTCTGTACAAGTGGCTCTGACTCAGTTTACCCGACTGTCCCTATCTTCCTGTGAAGTGACACGCTGGGAATTGGATCTCCCCAAATGCTCATTCACCTCCAGGTCATTGATTACCAGAATAAAAGGGGAAAAACTGTCAGGAGCAATGGAAGAAGGATATTTTATCTGCATATCGCAATATAAGAGCTATTTAGTCAATCTCCTAAAATGATAAGAGGGTAAGGTTTACACCGTAAAGTCTGGAAGAGCGCAATGCAGGCAGATTTAGCCAACCACAGTAAATGTTTTTTCTCTAGACCAACCTTTAAGAAGACCTTTAAGTCCTGACTGTACTGCATTTGCTAAAAACTCGGCTCCTCTTAGCCTAAATAGCAGCTCTCCTTTCCCCACCCCCATTGCTGCAGTCTTGACCTCATGTGCAGTCTGTGCAGTTATGCTGGTATTATCTCATGAATCCCTCTGTACTTTCACTGCCTCCTCTGCTCACTCACCCCGTTTTTCCACTGTAGGGATAGTGGTACATTACTTTTTGTTATTACGCCGTCAAGTGCCATCTTGAGCAAACCTGCCTGCAACATATAATCTCTACCTCAGCAATCCTTCCTAAACAGTGATTTGCACAGCCATTTGCAAGTAAGAGCATGTCACAAAGGGAGCATGGGAGCATGCAAACCAAACAGCACTCCTGAACTCTAACCAAGTCATTACAGAAAAGGAGGCAGCTGGTGTTGGGGCCTAGGTTCTGCTTAAGTCCTACATTAGGTGCTCAAGTGAGGATCTCTATTCTAGGAATTGCATCTCAGTCTATACTTGATCTTCACTTCTTTCATTCTCCTTGTTCTATTCATATGGGAAAGAACATTTTGCTACTTCATATCTGTCAGGTCTAACTCATCTCCCCACTCAGCAGTTCTCATTTTACATCTCTTTTTCCCTAGCTCTGACACAGCTGTGTCTGTCAGTCTTTTTTTTTTTTTTTTTTCTAAACCTCATTAATTGTCTACTTACTCTAGCATTGCCCTTCCCTGCATATTTTCTTCTTTGGAATACCATATCTGGATAGTTTTAGTAGCTGTGCCTTAGAGAAATCCATCCTTTCCACTCTCCAGGCTCTGAGCTTCTCAGTCCAGGTGACTTTGTTGTTTCCTTAATTTATCAAAAGTCATCCTTCTGAATACTGACAACCTTGGCAAATTATATATTTTGGTTTACTCTTCATGCAGTTTGAATCAAATCCACTTACAGTCATGCAAGCTGAGGCCATTTCCTACAATCATTTCTCTGTCATAGCCATAGCATAACCAACATTAGGTAATGTAAATCAGAAGAGTATCTCCAGTCTGGTCATTAGTCAATTACATCTAAAAGAGACAGCAAGAAAAAGTGCAGCTTATTTATTATCCTAAAGTATTCCCTGTAATTATAATAAAAAGAAAGGAGAAGGGACAAATTCTTGCCTGCCCTCCTGAGAACCAATGAATGCTCTGAAGCATGACAGCAAATTCTCCAGTCTAACCTGCTGATTTATAATTTCAGTGAGTCTAATATCATACTATTCACTACTTGACCCTGTTACCTGCATTAGCCTCAAAATCCAGGTACCTTTAAAGTGGAGGAAAGCTTCTAAGCTCGAAGAAAGTTATGCAAAGGGGTCCTTGAACCTCTTCTGTACTCATGGGCTGTGGAAGAAAAGCACAAGACAATTTATTACTGCCCATTTCTTGGTATCAGGAGATCATTTGAAATCTTGGAGAGATTTTTCAATTCTGTGTCTCAAAATGTAGGGGAAGTTATTCCTTATAGCAGACAATAAACGGATGTCAAAATAGTTGGTTTCTTCAAAGATCTAGTCATTGTTTCCTAGTTTTGTGCTTGGGGATTTGAAGAAACTTTTAAGCTGAATGGATGCTTACAAAATGATAACCAAAGACACACTAACAAAAACATAAGCAAATAAAAAATTAAAAATGTCTACTTCCCTGGCTGGTCAAGGGAGGGCAGCTTTTACAAAATGTTATCAATATGTGTGCCTCTCATATATAAAATCCAAGCTTGAAAAAGACAGCTTATAATTGCCACTAGTTCTAGAAGGACCATTGTGCAAAAGATTGTATGATCCCGTTGTTGTACATAAAACACCTTGCTTTAGCTTACAAAAAATGGGCTACATTTAGAGGAGCAACTCCTCTCAGGAGCTAAAAGTTAGCTTCCAATTTGTGAACCTCCACCATCAATAAAGCTTCTTAAGGATAAACTCTCCCCTAACTTACTATTGTGTTGCTCTATACCCACAGATTTAGAATTTACCTATTACCTCTTACAAGAAGAATGGTTATCTTTAATCAAAAGTGAGAAAAATTCACCATCTGATCTTGTCACCTGATGAAGAGGGGAAGACAGAGATATGAGACATTTTGGGAAACAGTAGATTTGTTCCCCAAAATGAAGTTTCAGTCATTTCAGTACATTCATCTTATTACACATGAGATAAAGGTGACCTGCCTGAATTTTATTCATGTTTTTTTCAGTTGTAGAGATACTTATCTTGCTGGCAGATGTACAACTCCTTTTCCTGCCTGGTGGGACATAATGCTACAGGGAAGTCCCCAACTGCAAAACTACTGGCATTTGTGTGGGACTTTTACTGCTGCCTTTTGACACTTCTCTCCTGAAAACTCATTAATGCAGAACGTGCCACTGAGCTTCTTCTCAGTCAATAACCCTTCAGCTGGAAAGGACTGTATTTCTCATTTGCATGCAGGCCAGCCCAGCAGACTGCACAACCTCTCTAGGCAACCTGCTCCAGGGCTTGACTGTGCTTATGATAGAAACCTTTTCCCCACATCATGTTTGAACCTCCCAGGAACATTTTATGACCACTGTCTCTCTACTTGTTGCTGCAAACCTCCAAAAAGAGCCTAGCTCTGTCTCCTCTGGCAGACACTGGCAAGTTGTCATTAGATTCCCCCAAAGCACCTCATTTCCAGACTAAAGAAAATCATGCCACTTAGTCTTTCCTCACAGGACAAGTGTTCTGGCCATGGTCCCTGACCGATGGCACTGGCAACACTGACCTGAAGAATACTCCATGGCCACACTCTTAAAGTACCTACCAGAAAGCTTCAAATCCACAATTTGCCTAAAATGAAGAATTGTTTACATGCAGCATCCTGAAATATTTATTTCTTATGATTAAACCATGCACAGCTTAGACTATCTGCCAGCATATGGGAGCTACTTTTGTGGGTAGGTGGCAATAATGGTTAGGAAGATAAAATGACATATCTCACTGCAAAATATTTTCAAGCAGAAAAAAAGTAGGTTTTCAAGGGCTTAAATGTATTTCTGAAAAAAATCTGCTTGCTCTAAAATTAAAACCTGGAGGTGAAAAATTCTTCAAACAAACATTAGAATTCCAATTTTCAACCAAAAAAAGGGTCAGTTTTTGGTTATCATTGATGTAGCAGCTTTTTTGCCATCAATGGGCAAACAACTTTCTTGAGTAAAAAAGTTCTATTGCACTCTTGTGAACATTATTCATGGCAAAACGTTGTTTTTTTCTAACCAGCTCATACAGAAGACATGATCATTGCCATTGCATGTCATAAATTTGCACAGTAGAGCACTCATGACAGTCTTCTGATGGGACCATTTTTTACACTATAATAAGTAGATCTCCTCAGCCTCTCCTCCAGTCTTATCATAAATCTGTCACACCAACCCCTGGCTTTCCATTTCAGCCTACACACACCTGCCATATCCTATACTTTCGCTAACATACTTTATTTGTGCATAGCAGCTTTCCTCATGAGGATCTCACAGCTTGGATGCACAGCATCATCCCTGCCTGCCTTTTGAGTACTGCTTGACTTCCTCTGGAGCAGGATGAGAAGTGCCATCAAGGTTGTAGTGGCCAGAAGTCATGAGAAACAGCACAAGTTGCACAAAAAGGCTCATCTGTGCACTGTGCCAAAAGCCCTTCTTCGGGTGAGGTCCCCATGGCAAAGAACTTGCCCTGGAAGAAGGAGCAGAGATTGTAAAAGCAGCTGGTGTTCTTTAGCCTTGGCCAACACAAGAAGGCAAGATGAAGATCATAACATTGTATAGGTCTGACAAGAGTATCAGTGTTTTCTTTCCACTTTTGAACTGGAGAAAGGACCAGAACCCTTTCAGTGCCATGCTCCCTTGGATCAAAACAGAACTCACCCAGCAGCTCCTCCTCCAAATCCACCTTCCAAACATTTTACCACACCATCTGTTCTTATTTCTGAGTCTGGACAACCACATATACATGCTTATATGTACAAAGACCATGTAGCTCTTACCTTAAGACATATAGGTGCCCAAACTGAGCTGATGACCCTCAGGGTAGAATCATGGTCTTGTACCTATTTTAATCATCATGCCTTCTTTGGGGCATGGCCAAAATTCCTGTCATCAGAAGTCATGTTGAGAAATTTTTCATTTTTTGAAAATCCCCCTCACATCTCCAGCACAGCTGACACCACGGTTCCGTGTAATTCCTGCCTCCCCAGCCCCTCCTTGTCACATCCCAACCTTCCTGGCTCCCACAGCAACAGCCTGCATGCTGCTCCATCACAGACCCCAGCTATGGCACACATGAAAAATATTCTGCAGTAGATTCAACACCTGGAGAGCTGCAGCACCTACTGCCTCACCCTCCTGTGCCCCAGCGTAGCCAGTTCTCTGCAGTCCCAGACCTGCCAGCCCCGAGAAGCTGCAGCACTGCAGTCTCAAACCCATGCCCCGGGCATGGCCAAGCCCCACAACCAGAACCATGAGGGCAGCTCTGTGGGGCTGTGATCTCTGTTTGCGCTGACACACCATGTGTCAAGCGTAACCCTTTGGCACAACGTAGCATCCACCTTTCAACTCGAAACCAAAGCAAGCTGGCAGGGAACTTAACCTATCACTGTGAACCATGCAGTGAAGGCTTCCCAGCAAGGGCTTCAAGGTCAGTCGAAGGTGTGCATCAGGCTCCTGCCTCTTGCCACTGCCTTTGCCCAGGCACATCACTCAACACCTTCTGGACTCTTTAAGAATGACCTTCGAGAAGGCACCCCAGTTGGTCATGAGCCTAATATACTGACCCTGTAGCAGAAAATAAACAAGAAAAAACAAATGTTGTTAAGTCTATGAGTTCCCTCAGAGCCCCTTGGTGTAGGCATCATTCCTCTAGACTGCAACAGAAGCAGCTCCTCTGCCCTGACTCAGGCTCCCACAGTATCACAGATGAATTACATCCTCAAACAGACTGTTTCTCTCTGTTGACTTTACTGGAAGCCCCAGACAGCTGGATCACGGGCATCAGCTCTACAGATGCCCACACTCGGATATTTGGATCCACTGCTCTGGGCCAGCTGCCAATGAGAAGTAAAGCCCTGCTCCTTCCCACTCCTCCAGCATGCCTAGAGCTGCCTGGAGATCACTGAAGCTGTTCTGCAGAAAGGGGACATCTGGGACTGGGCTCCAGCTCTGTACTAAGCCCTCCCCAGCCACTTTTCCCTCATTTTTTCTGCTTCCTGTGCCACACCACGGCGGCACCAGCAGAGATCACTTTGGTTCATTTCCAAATGGGAGGCAGCCTGCAGAGGTGGAGTCAATACCTGTAGAGTAATGAAGCTGGGTTAATTAGCATCGATAATATACAGCTGTGGGCTGGCTTCAGGGGCGGTGGGTTGGCTGATGTAGATAAGGTGCAGCTGTGGCTGTTCTGTTAAGGGGTTGTGAGCCAATGAGGAGAGAGCAGCTGAGGAAGAAGCAAGAGGAGGGAGAACGCATGCCCTGGATGAGGTGAGGCAGCAGAGGGACTGTATGAAGAGTATGCTGGTATGAGGTGGTGAAAGACTTTGTTGGGGCATGATAGTCTGGAGAGTGCTGTGAAAAATACCCAGTTTAGAGAAGTCAAAAGGCCTTCTAAATTATGCCAAGGGTTTTTTTAGCACTCAGTAGCCTTAGGATTGGGAGAGGAGATCAGGAAAATAGTTTTGACCCACCCTCCTCGCATTTCCCAGGTCCCCAGTTTGTTCAAGAGGCCTAGCTGAATGCTAAGCCTCAGATTTTCACCCAGAAACATTAGCATATATTCAATACAAGCATTTTCTGTGCAGCTTGTTTAATATTTAAGTTATAAAATCAAGTTTGTGTCATCTGTTGCATCCTGCTGTATGGGCATAGCTCAGCACTTTTGTTGCTACATGGTACCATGTCAACGGCCATAGGGCTGGTCTCTCCTAATCCCCTTACATGTCACCCCCTTTGAATCCATGCCCTCTAAAAATGTGTTTCTCATATTGCATTGCCTTGGCCTCTAAACATTTATTTGAACAGACAGCTACAGCTGGGGATTTTCGTCTCTGCACAGACTGAACAGCTGCTTGTGGTTACACCCAGCCCAGCTCACAGAAGTGCTGTGCTCTGCCTTTGGTGGGAAGCCTGTCAGGCTGGGAGGAATGAAATAGCAGCAATCATCTGAGAGTCATCGAAAAGCAACAGGAGCAGGGGCACAGCCCTGGCCAGGCAGGCAAGGTCAGCAAAGAAGGGGCTGATGAATTACATAGGACAAATGTGGAGCTCGCTGAAAGTCATCAATGAAAAATGGGGGCTTTTTATAACACAAATGGTAGATGACCCTGGCTGAGGAACGGCTGACTGCATGGGAAACAGCTCTGCACAGCCAGGCTATACCTCTTCCATGTGTCTGTCGGGCCCAGGGGAGGGTCGCTGGGATGTGCACATGCCTAGATATGTTCATGGCACTTAGAGATGTGCATTGAGCACAGATGATGGCATCAATATAAGAATTTTTTACCACTTGAAACTGGAGAGTTGCAGAAGACTTTGCAAACAAACTGTGCCCTTCTAAGAATGCAGCTTATGAATGGCTTAACCCTAGTGGATTAGCTGCCAGTAAAAGGAGTGGTCCTGCTCTTCCATTATCCCATCCCTGCAGCCTACTCCTCCCTCGTCATTTTTGCTGAGCGACACTGGAAGTTTTGTGGAATGGCTTTGTTGATTTGGCTGGGAATTAGCTTAGTTCTTGTTTTAGTGTTTTTTGATGGGCTGATTTTCAAGCCTGACCACTGACCTGATCTGATATACTGAGCAGGCACAAGGGCAGGCACTGAGCTGACCCAAGGAATGGAGTTTAAAACATATGAAAAGAGAATTGCCTTGTCCGCGCAAGCAAAGCCAAAGAGCAGACAAGGTGTCATTGGTATGGACACTACAACCTGGCACTGTTACATTTTTCATGCAGTGCCTTGCACTGTGTGTCAGTATGCTGATGGTGTTGCTGCAGTAGAGGTTCACAGCTATGCAGGAGAAGACTTTCCCTCAAAGAACCATCTTCCAGGCAAGCCTTAGCCCGGAGTTTGTGTCTTTCTCTGGAGAAATGTAAAATCTGACTTGTTCTGAAGGGGGTGAGAAAACAACCTAGATTTCTCGCAGAAATGATCGCAGAGACACCAAGGTTTTATTCCTCTATCCAAAAACCTGTAGAAGAAATTCAAAGCCTTTCTGTGGTTTTATATGCAGAAGGCTGCACTAACACATGTCTGGAGTAAGTTGTTCAGATGCTGTCCTTATCAGGGGAAAAAATCAATGATGGTTTTCTCTCTCCCTCCCATCTGTACAACAGGTCTTCAAGGAGACACACACCCAAGATCAAAATTTGGTGTTGCAAGGGGTATGGCGATTTGAGTTTGTTTTCTCATCGGTTACAGATCATCCTGAAATTTCTCAAAACTATTGTTTTGCTAAGACTTAATTTTTAGATTTTAAACTGTGATATTGACCAGTGCTGTAAAAGCAAATCAAAACCCCCACTTCAAAATAATAATTAAAAAGATGTTTTAGTCTGAAATTATGCTGAGACCAAACACACCTACATGATTGGAACCTTCTTCTATTTGAAGTAAAACTTCACACTAAATCAACACAGCTTTGCAAAGCATTTTCATTGCATGGGACTCTTTTTCTAATGCAAAATAATTTCTCAGTGAGTTACATCCCAAAACTCTGGAATGTGGGAACTCCAGATCAGGAGCAAGGTGTGAGTGTGCCTAGTTGGGCTCTTTGCTAACTGAAATGAATTAAGGTTTTGCTGTGGACTGGAAATTTTCTCAAAGGTGGGGCAGTGAGGTGTTGTCTCTGGTGAGATTAGGAAATGTCTTTTTTTTCCTTTCCATTGCTGATACCCCAGACAATATAAATGTGCAGAATGTGATCCTGTAAAAGCTTTCAATCTCAGCTGAGGCTTTGCATTCCAGCTGTCAGGTTTTTACTTGTTTACCTTGGAGACTGGCTTCAAGGGATACGATGGAAGTGATAATTGGAGCGGAGTGGCTGCCAGCAAGCCAAAACAAATGTTTCAATAAAAAGTATTTTATTCTGCTAAGGATACTTATATGAACAAATGGCAACCTTGGGTACAAACCAGAAATAATCCTAAGCATTTGTCTCCCTCCCTCTCTCTCCACATACCTCCCCTGCAGCAGGTTTCATACCACACACAGCATCATTGCATGCAGATTTCTATCAATGTTTCAACGCCTCACCTGATGGGCCCCAGGAGTTTTTGGGACCAGGCTTGCCATACTATTAAAGAGGCACTGTGGATGGGGGGGAGTTCAATAGCTGGAGATGAGCAGGGGCCTGGGCTGTGCCCCTCCCGGGCACCTGCCTCCCCTCCTCACTCTCCCCAGGGCATCACTACTGTTGCAGATCTGCTCTGGGGAAAGGCTGAGCCCTAGGGCTGCCCCATCTTGCTGTCCTGCCTGACGGTGGCCTCCAGCCCTTGCCCACCCCCCAGATCTGGAGGGTTTGCTGCTGTGGCTTGTCCAGTGCAGAGATAAGAATAAGCCCTGAAACTCAAATAGGACCTCACACTTTGAACTCTGTTTCCCTCCCCGCAGCAGCCCAAATCTGGCTTTTACAAGAGATGAAAGGTTTTCAGGTCATGCAGGCCCAACCTTTGAAACATGTTCATGACCAAGTAACCTCCTTATCCATTATTAGCACTTCTCTAAACAAAAGCTTCTGGAGGAAGCACTGTGTTTATGTGCTGAGCCTGCTGTGCCTTCTGCTTCAGCAAGTCAGGAACACAAAGTCTGACTGCAAGAGCAGCCATAAAGTCAAAGGGAAAATAAGTCAAGGCTACGACTGGCTAATACTAAGTTTTTGCTGCTTAGCCCTGCCTTCCTGTGTCCCCTACCAGCAGCTAGGCCTATGAGCTGGATGAACTATTTCAGCTGGCCTATTCAAATCCCCTAACCAGGTATTTAGCAAGATATTTAAGTAGCACAGTGCATGA
Source organism: Falco peregrinus (assembly GCF_023634155.1). Lineage (NCBI taxonomy): Eukaryota > Metazoa > Chordata > Aves > Falconiformes > Falconidae > Falco > Falco peregrinus. Next base: position 57,199,008 of record NC_073727.1, read on the forward strand.
AAAAACCCTGACGCTGCATGTTTTGGTTGCTACCACCAAATGGAGCTTGAACTCTAGTGAAGATGTGGCCAGTTAAACCAGCTTTTCCATCCAGCGGCTGAAACCCCACATGAGCACTGGGAGCTGCTGCCTCTGTGTCACGCAAGCTGTCAAAGTGTGGCTCCATGCCCAGTCCTCGGCCACAGGATGAAGGATGTCCCTGGGGCTAAAGCTGTGCGCAGTGGTAGGATCAGCTGCTGACTTGGGGAGCAACAATGCAGGACTAGTCCTCCCCACAGCCTGCAGCATCACAGAGCTGGTAAGGGCTCTCCTGAAACTGCATGGAGCAGTGGGTCAGCCAGCTGCTGCAGCTGCAAATGCAGCCAGGACAAAAACGTGATCAGTTTTCAGGCTCCTCATGTCCCTGCCCTGGCTCCCTGCAGGAGCACCAAGGCCAGCACAGGCAGCCCTGATTTAAAAAGATGTAAGATGCTGTGGCCTTTGCCATCATAATTGCTTGCTAATGGTGTAAATTTGAAAGTTCACTCTCCCCTGCCTGGCCCAGTCCTGCACAGCTGATGGAGCTAAGCAGTTGCACTGTTGGTCTGCTCTTGGTGACTGCGTGGGAAGCCAGAACCCACTTCTGCCTGGCTCCTCATCTGGGTTGGCCTCTGTCTTTTGCCCTAAAGCTCTCTGTTAGCTTGCAAAGCCAAAGTTAAACCCTTCAGGTTTATCATTTGAATATGTCTCTCTGCAGGTCTGTGTCTTCATTAGTAAATGCATGTATGAATTGTCACTTCTTTTACACATATCCTTCTTACCTTGTTCCTAATAGGAAAAGCAATTAATGACACCAATATTTTCATGCCCTTGTTAAGTGATAAATGTCTTTTACATCAACTATGCAAAGATCAGGGGAATGTGCAGGGCAGTGTGTTTCACTGCATGTTGCAAAGTATGACAAAACAAACCAAGTTTCCTCTTTTTTGCTGAGTATCCAAGAAAACAAGGTTTTCTTAATTAGAGTGTTTGGTATGACACTTGTTTCTCAGCAGGAGGAAGTTAAAAAAATGAAGCTACTGAACACCATGGGTGAGTATAAATTTGTTTTTGCTTAACATTACTATTATTTTCCAGTCACATTTTTAACTGCTGAACACTTCCTGTACAGGATTTCCACCAGTCTCCTTCTGTGTACTTGTCCCAACGTGCAGTTACGACCATCTTTCACTAGATACAGATGCTCACAGAGATAAACTGATTTTTTAAATGCTTATGGTGCTGTAGCAAAACCACATCTGAATGATCTTGAGACAGTTATTTATCCAAGGCTTAAATATTTCAGAAAAATTGCAAATTGATTTTTGTTTTAGTTTTTAATGTCAGTAGACAGATTCTGCTGCTAGTGACATATGCATGAAACCTGAATTGACCTCTCTCATCATGCTGCTTTGATTTCACTAATTCACTTGAGTGTGGTGTTTATGTACACAATGGGAAAAGGTGTCAAAGCACTTTGATTTATGCCAGATTTATACTGCTCTCACTAATGCCATGGTGTGGTTTATACTCTGGGATGTCTGGGAGCTGGTAGTGCTGTGGGCTCCCTTGGAAGGACCTTAATGTCCCACGATGGCTTCTCCCATGGCTGGGAAGGGGCAATCGGCCTTCTTAGATCCCTGACCAATCTGTAAGGGCTACCGCAAAGTCTCCTCTTTGCACTTTTTGTGCTGTAATTTGGCGTATAAGGCATAACAAAGAGTGAAATCTTGGAATAATGCAAAGTTTCTCAAATCAAAATTCCTTCAAAGTCAAGCCCAGTGTGAGGCACTCAGGCAAACATTTCAAATAAGCACAGCATGAGCGGTCATGTGTCAAAATAGCCCTTCTCCAGGTAACTGCAACAATAAAATAACTACCACAGCTGGCACGTCTCAGACCCAGCAGGAAAAGCATGAAAATGCAGAGCCCTTTGTGACAACCCCGGGTGTCAGCTGAGGGTGCTGGAGAAGGGGCAAGGGGCATGAAGGGACTTGCCAGGGTGCTGTCTGCATCGGACTGGTTTCTGGGCTAAAGAGCCTGTCAGCTCACTGCTATTCAGAAACCTGAAAAGGGAAACCCACAAACACAGGCATGAAACAGCAAAGCACAAGGAAGGAAGCTCATACCTGCTTTATCTAAACAGAGTTAGCTGTCGCTTGAACCCAAATGGATGGCAGAAATGCCCCTGAGGTTAGGATCTCAGCTTGTCAGCTCAGATTATCCTTGTGTAAATCCCACAAAGCAGGGGGCATTCCTGCACAGTGTCAGGGGGCTGCTTTGCTTGCTCAGCCACCAAAATGCCTGCCAGGGTTTCTGAGCATGCTTTGCTCTGGCAACGTGACTGCGCATCCTGACAGTCAGCCCCGAGCCCAGCACATGGTGCTGTGCCACGTCAGGCTCCCTGGTCCAGCATGGGGACAATAACAACAGAAACCACCTGCTCTTAGGGGAAAAAGATGAAACCACAGTCCAGAGAGATATAAGGGCTTAAGCAGGGTGGGTCAAGCCTTTTAAAGTGCTGTATGATCAGATTTGACAGAAGTAATGCTAATAAAAGGCCAGATACTGGTAGATTTTAAGCCACTGGGAACAGACAGGGCAACTTGACCAGGTGTGAAGGAGGGCCCTGCAACAGCAGTGTTTGAGGGGACGCTCCAGGCTTAGACCCTGATGCTTAAGGCTTTCAGCCCTGCTTTAGACAAGGGTGGGAGGCTGATCTGAATTATCCCGAGTCTATGAACATTTTCTAAATGTGCTGAAAAACTTCCTGAAATTTCTGAAGTTTCTTGAGGAATTGTAGGGATGAGAAACATACCATCATCATAATACATGCTCATGTTGTCTTCTGGTGAGTGCTCGGTGCTGAGGCTGAAAATATCTCAGTTCAGTTGCTGGCACTGCCTCAGACTTTCTGGGTGATGTTGAAAATAAACCCAAAATATCAGACCAGTCAGGCTAAATGTCCCATTAACACAGCATCCTTTCTTTGGCAGGAGCTAAACCAGGTGCTGGGTTAATTGTTTAACTCCTATTCCTTGTACTGTGCTTTTGGTGCCCACATGTTCAAGGGTGAGATTAATCCTTTCTTCCTTCTACTGTTTGCCTCTCTCTAGAGCAGAGCCCTGGTTTTGCTCTGTGTTTGTACAGCACCCAGCAGAAGAAGCCCCAAGTCTTAACTGTGTCCTTGCTGCATTCAGTTGCAAGCTCCTCTATCCTCTGAGTGGCCATGGGCATGGCACCATGAAAATGCTGCTTTCTGTAACTTAATCTATCATGGTTTGTCACTGAAGAGCAAACCCTGCAGGATAAATTAAAATAATACTTCCTCTTTCTTTTTTTATAAAATTCAGAAATACATTTCCACTCCCCTTTGGTTTTGAAGGTGGTTTTATGAAAAGAGTTGGCACACGAGTCAGGCAGCAGTTTCCCCTTTACAGGTTCATAATGTGAATCACACTCTCCTGCTTGAGCTTCGTACCGCTGCCTGGCCTACCAATAGTGTAAGGTACAGTGAGGATGGGCAGAGAATGGCCACTGCTACCCTCTGGGATAGGAGGCAGTAAATCCTCCAGCACGGTTCCACTGCCCTCGCTCAGCATGCGCGGAGAGTACCTGTGCTAGGCAAAGGTGCACAACTCTCCTGCCGCTGAGCCAGGGGGTTAGTTTGTTGTGATTTGGGAATCCAAAGGTTTTGCTCAGGTTTCGTGCCAAACCCTATCCCCAACACTTGTGTTGTCACCGATAACTATTGCAGGAGAGAGCCAGAGGAATCAAGCAGTAAATTCAAGAGAATTAAGACCATCTGCTGCCCAGGACTGCCAGCCCACGGCTCCCTGCAGTCAGTTGGGACAATCAGTAACAATATCCAAGTTAAATTCCCTTGAAAGCCACCTAAACCCAGGCGGTAACCCTGTCTCTCTTGCATGCAGCAATAGGTAAAAACCAACCGAAGCAACAATTTTGCTAGACATCCTAGAATTTCTTTACAGAGAGTAGTCAGATATATGTACATAATAAGTGAATACATTCATAGACATACATGCGCATCTTCTGGTTGGATCTGAGTTCTGACATCAGTTGAGTACCTGTCCTAAGGAAGCTCCCACATAAATGGGCGTCCATGTGAGTCTAGTTTCCATAACCTTGTAAATGATGCTCTGGATTCAGTCTCTGGGATCCCAAATATGGACAGAATGTGACCAGAGACAGTGATAACACGGTTCCTTACAAAGGTATATTCGTTATTTATAATTTAGAGGCAAACACCATCAAGGGGACAGTAAGATCATTTATCACTGGACTGCATATGGCTGAAAGATGAGCGTCCTCTTAATCTCTTTCTAAATGTCTCTGAGCTGAAAGCTCTCCTGCCTCAGCAGCAGTTTTCTTCAGAAGCTTGCTAGTGCTATTAGAGCCTTCTGCCAATAGCAGCTATAATTACATTAAATGGTTGATTTGCAGAAGCGGAAGGAGGAGAACAACATGTGCAGAGCAATGTTACACAACAATGCAAAGAGTTTGCACACTTCTGTCACTCCAGCAAACCACTTACAATGACACTCACATACTCCTATTTTCTCACTGTATTTTGGAGATAAGCCTATTTTGAATTCTTCCGTGGGATTATCTGATGGCTGCAGGCAGCTTGATTCATTGCAGCCATTAGAGGGGAGCTGGATGACCCCTGAAACAATTCCCTGCTATGAATAGCCATTGTGATCCCACATGAACAGCAGCACAAGATGTCATGCATCCTTTCCTGAGCTTCAGAGAGGGATGCTCAGATACAAGAACTTAAAACAGCATCAGTTCTGTGAAATGGAAGTGACTGCAATAGGCACTGCCTCTTCTCTGGGAAGCATACTGGTCTTCATGTAAGTGCTTTTTACCTCCAAAAGGTGCCCTTTCTCCCCAGGCCTGTGCTGTAATTAGAATTCTACCTTTAAATCTGAGTGCACTTTGCAGGCTTAATAAGGCAACCAGCAGCAATAATAGCAGCAATTACAAATCTGTGCAGTGTTCAGAACTGAAGAAAAATACACTAAAGATGAAAAATGCCATCACTCAAGATTTTTTTTTTAAACAACACAGGCAGAAATGGGCAAGTTTGTGTGGCTATAAATACCACAAGCACAGAGCTTACATTATTTAGGGCACGTGTGTGATGAGTGTTCTTCTGAAAGACTCTGGGCAGTGTTAAAGCATGAGAGCACAAGCGATCTGGGAAATATCAAAATATTATAATCTGCTACGGAGACACACAGCTTTTCTTTATGGCTTGCAAAAATATACTTGAGATTCCAGATGCACTCTGCTGCAGGAGTGCCTGTTTATGGCAAATTGAGAGTGCACAGGGAGGTATTGCTAAACAAGTTGGCAATGGATCAGCATAAGCGACTCCGTAACAAGTTATTTTAATGGTATTGTATATCCTGTCCTGAGTGTCATAGTGAAATGTCTCAGGGAACAGTTTGTAACAACCACCTTACAGTCATCCCACATGTATCATCAGGATCCAAAACACATGCAAGAGTGGACAAAAGACAAATTGGTAGGGATCTTGTTTGTCACGAGGAGTTCCTGGGCTCTGCAGGAGAAATTCTGCTGGAATTTGGCAATATCCTGGACACAAACTGTCCCCAGTAAGCCATCAGGAGACCTCAAGTACTCTGTTTTCCCATCTGCCCTCCAAAGGGCAGAAGGATGAATTGGTGTGTCTAAACAACAGATTGCTGTAACTAATCTTATTATTATTTTTCATTTGCCAGTATCCATGAAGCATTTCTCCCAGTAGCTTCTCTCAGACATTACTAAGCCTGGTCCATAACAGAACAGGGAATTTTCCTATTTTTACAGCCTGGGAAATAAACTGTGATAAGACAGAATTTCTCTGAAGCTTTTATTTAACTCCAGGCTTCTCCTTTCTCCAGCCATTATGCAATGTGAGTCCAAGCTGTTCACCCAAGAGGTGCCTAACTCCATGCACTTGGTCTCAGCACATGCAATTCCATGAGGAACAAGCCATTCCAAAGGTTTTGGAACCTTTGCAGTTCTTTGCTCTGTGAGCTCCTTCTGGACTTTCCCACTTCTTTGGCCTTCAGCCTCTCAGGAGGAAGAGGTGGTACATTTTTTCTGCTGTCAGCGCTGCCACCATCTCTGAGCTCTCACATCTCTGCTGGCAGGGAAAACAAGGTCCTAGGCTGAAAACACGACAGATACTGTTGGCAGCTGATGCAATTAAGACAAGACCTTGTTCTGCAGAAGCAGGCAGAAGTCTACACAAGGCTCCCCACCTCAGATACGTCAAAATCCAACCTCAAACTGCATGCTGGTGTCCTTCTCCAATGCTGTTATCAGTTTAGGTGTTGTTGGCGGTAAGAGAAGCAGCCCTCTTGACATGCAATGTTTTCACATAGTTGAGAGTAGGAACACAAAGTGGTCCTGAAAAAAAAGTAATTTTCTGGCCCTGCTCTGAGTTTTGGTGCTGGAAATGCTCTGTTCAAGCTACCAAGGCAACTGCTGCAGAGACGAGGCTCCAGGTACGTGCTAGATTCACCCTTTATTGCATTCTTTGGAAAAGACACAGGACCCACCCAGGTCACCCACTGCCGTCCCCTAAAGGCTGCTGGAAGGTTGAATCTACTGTCTCCGCAGGCAGCGAGCCTGGAGGAAAGTCCCCTGCTTGAACAGACCAGGTGGGTTAGTTATTCTCAGCCCAGAGGAAGGTCTCAGTCCACCACTGAGGACCCCTCAGAAGTTCAGATGCAAGCGGGTTGTGAAGCCCATGCATGCAGAGGAAAAAGTGGCATTAGGCTCAATGCAGTTGCCCAACCAGCAGTGCCCAGTGCTATTTAAGATGCCCTTTGGCCTTTGTTCCCTTACTGCTGCAAACTCTCTGTTCTTCTCCTAACCACTGCAGACATTTTGGCTCCCCTGGGATGTCCCACATGACACAGGGTGCCTACATTTCAGCTTGGAAACCTGGCCCACAGTCCTCAAATCCCTGTTTTTTAAAAAATTATCAGCATCAACAAAACAAGCCCAGACGTACAAAGTAGAGTGCCTGTCAGTTCGTGTTTGTGTGTGTAGGATCCAGTGCATGTGGATGAAGATAAAAATATGCGCCCAAGCTTACGCAAACTTTCTGCCAGGAGAGCAACAGCTCAGATGTACTCACCCACTCACCGGTGGTTTCTGAATCTCATTTTCTAAATATAACTTGCCTGATTCATGGGGGGAACACAGTGTTTGGCACCTCCTGAGGGGAAACACAGATGTTTGGCTCCCAGTCCCTGGAATTTCTTGAACTTCTGTGGACAAAAGGGGAAAGGCCAGAGGTCAAGCAGCACTATTTATTCTGCCCATTTCCTACCAATTGTTCAAAACCACCCAGCAGATAGACAAAGCAAGGGCATTTCTTGTCGGCAAGACCCATGGGGGCTGCCAACAGGGCATAACAAATTCCAGCCATTCCTCCAGGCTCCTGGGGGCTGCCTGAGCCCCACTGAGGAAAACTGGCCCCACCAGCCCACAGCCTGCTGAGGAAGGACCTGGCCCCAGACAGACCACCCTGTCCCCATGACACCGGCTCCATTTTTTTGCTGTCATTCAGCAGGGTAGAAATCCTGGGCCTCAAGAGGTGTCTCAACAGCTGGGAAGCCAGGCACCCCACAGAGGCAGCCCCAGTGAGGATGCCCAAAAGCCTTCTTGCTTTTCAAGCAGGACAGCAAGGGAGAGAGGGAGAGAGAAGAAGAGGCACTTGCTTGGACTTTAAATATTTCTTTCTTTTTGTGCCATTAAGCTTTAATTTAATTAAATTAAAGAGGGTGGTGAGACAGTGGAATAGGCTGCCCAGAGAAGTTGTGAATGATGTCCTATCCCTGGAATGATCAAGGCCAGGCTGGATGGGGCTTTAAACAACCTGTTCTAGTTGAAGGTGTCCTTGTCCCTGGCAGGGGAGTTGAACTAGATGGTCTTTAAAGGTCCTTTCCAACCCAAACCATTACGTGATTCTGTGAATGTCAGAGAAAAGAATCTGGAGCACACCCACAATGTAAAAGGCACTTGCTCAGAACTAGGTCATCAGGATCTAGGTAGAAAAAACCTGCAGCCTTAAGAAAAGAGCTGGGACCAGCATCCTCACCTCTTGTGGCTTTCTCCTAAAATGATGACTGCTTCCACAAGGACACAGACTGTCTTATAATTACTTTTCCCAGCCCAAGCAGTCACACATGGCTATCAGACAGCAGCCCACACCCACACCTGGGTACTCACTGGGAGGGGTACCAACAAGCTGCTGTGCTCTGAATTGTTTCAACCCACACAGAGCAGCAGCCTCCAGCTGTGGCAGTGCTTTCTGTGTCACCAGCAGGTCTGCAGTCACTGCAGGCACTGAGCATGGGGTATCTTCATCTTAAAAAAGAAATCTAGAATGTGCTCCAGCTGCTTTTTCCATAAATATGCTCTCTACTAAAAGCAAAACACTGCAGTAGCAACTGTAATGGTTCCCTGAACAGCAGGTCAGGATGGCGTAAAGCTCCCTGGCTGGTGTCCCTGGCATTATTGCTACTCAAATAATGGGGGGACACAACAAATGGTGGCCCGGCTCTCCATCCTGCTCTCACATCACCTGCAAGGATCATAACTGAGTGGTACTTGTCACATGAAAATGCCCCCAGTTTGCAGGATCTCTCTGCCACAGAGATGGCATTCATTCTATGGTACTGTCTGGTATTTCTATGGTGAGAAGAGATAGGACTGAGACCTCTACATCCTCCAGACAGTCCTGATCACTGGATCACTAGGATCACTGGGGCTAGAGAGATTTGTGCATCAGCTGCAACCTCCCCTTAAGGTGGCACAGAATCACCATCTGGCACTGGTTGGTTCCCTAGCACCTGGGAAGTGTGAATGTGGAGCAATGCTTTCTCTCCTTTCCCTCCCTCTGTCTCTGCCCTAGGCGTGTTTTGTGCTTATTCACTGTGTGGGCATCTGCAGCTTCAAGGGCTGCAAATACTAATAAAGATTTAAGAAAATGAAAGCTTCAGCCTGCATTCTTGTTGAATGCAGTCAAGATTTTTTTAGAAAACAGCCCTATTTCATTCACTTATATGTTCCTGCTGATTTAACATCTCACAGAAGCTTGTTGGGGAGCTTTTCAGTCCATAAAGCAGTAACATTCCATGTTGCCCCTCTCCTCCGTTTCTCTTATACCCAGGCCACAAGATGGTCACAAATGCATCCTCATCCACCCCTACTCCTCCAACAGGTAGAAACTCTGTTTAGAAATAAGAGAGAGAGCATGGCCACCTCTCTGGTCATTACTGCCATGCCTGCTGCATGCCAACACCACGAGGGCAGGCTAACCTGCCTAACGCAAGTCCTACAGTGAGCATTGAAGCAATCTGTCCCAGCTAGAATGCACTGGTGATGATACATGGTGGCTGCCTAATGTGTGCTGGAAAAGACTCACCCCTCAGACACTGAGGTGCTGGAGTGTGTCCAGAGAAGGGCAAGGATCTAGAGCACAAGTCTATGAGGAGCAGCTGAGGGAACTGGAATTGTTTAGCCTGGAGAAAAGGAAGCTCAGGGAAGACTTTATCGGTCTCTACAACTATCTGAAAGGAGTGGGTAGCAAGGTGTGGGTAGGTCTCTTCTCCCAAGTAACAAGCAATAGAACAAGAGGAAGTGGGCTCAAGTTGTGCCAGGGGAGGTTTAGATGGTATATGAGGAAAAATGTCATCACCGAAAGGGTGGTCAAGCATTGGAACCAGCTGCCCAGGGAAGCAGTTGAGTCACCATCCCTGGAAAAAAGACATGTGGATATGGCAGTTAGGGACATGGCTTAGTGGTAGATTCGGCAGTGCTAGGTTAATGTTTGGACTATATAATCTGAGAGGCCTTCTCCAAACTAAGTAATTCTACGATTCTATGATTTCAGGGCATGCTACAATCCAAACAGGTGTCACGCAAGAGTTAAAGCAAACAGTGCTGTGTCTTCATCACTGAGTAGAACCAGCCTAACATTTTGCAAGTTAGATGTACCCAGGTCTCTATTTTGTTCTGTATTTCTACAGTACCTAGCACAGCAGTACTTTAATTAATACATGATGTTCCTAGGCAGTGTCCCAAAACAAACAAGAAGTTGCAACTCAGCAACGGCAGGCTTAACTGATGGAGCTTAAATTGCCTGCTGCAAGCCCACTAAAATGAAGAGTGTAACTTGGTTTCTGTTGGAGCAGAAGCACTTTCTATATCACTTCTAGATCAAGAAGCAGAGCCCAGGAGGTCAAAATTCTTTGGCCTGGCCACCAGACCTTAATTGGTTGATTATAGGGGCACAAAACAGCTGGGTTAGTACTTCGCCATTCCTGCAAAGGCATTTGGTCACACAGTTTGGATCACATCTCCCAAGCTAGCAGCGGCCCTGTGACAGTATTGCTGGCATAACAACAGCCAGCAGAACGCTGTGCCACGGCAGCACTAGTGAAACTCCCTGCAGACAGCAGGGAAAGGCTATGCACAGCCGTTTGGGGTCATCAGTGTGGCCAGCACGTGCGCTACATTGCTTACAGGTTCCAGATCTGGAAATAAATAACTAACCCTCTGCACCTCCAGCCTGTCTTCAGTTAAACTGTATACCCCCCCTACCACTGTTCAAGTGAATTTGGACCCTGACTCAGTGAAGCATTCAAACATGTGCTCCATTTTAACCACTGTTCTTGGTGGAGCACAGACATAAGGTAATTGCATGTGTGGAGTTTGTCTTCTGCCCTGGCAGGGACAGATGCCAAGCTCATCCTTGTGTTTTTGCTGGTGGGCAGTAGTAACCATGTTTGCAAAGGGCTGGTATCCCCTGCTCTGCTTGTCCCCAGGGGAAGAGCTGTGTAGTCACAGCACCTCTGCTCTCCTGTGTCCTGAGTGCACTCCTCCTTGTCCCTGCTAGCTGTCTTGCAGACCCTGGTGGACTGGTGAACTAGGCTGGATTTGCCCCAAAGTGCTGGTGGGGTCTTGTCATGGTTTAACCCCAGCTGGTAACTAAGCCCCACACAGCCGCTCGCTCACCCCCTGCACAGTGGGATGGGGGAGAGAATCGGGAGGGTAAAAGTGAGAAAACTTGTAGGTTGAGATAAAGACAGTTAAAGAGGTAAAGCAAAAGCTGCACACGCAAGCTAAACAAAACAAGGAATTAATTTACTGCTCCCCACCAGCAGGCAGATGCTTACCCATCCCCAGGAAAGCAGGGCTCCGTCACACGTAATGGTTACTTGGGAAGGCAAACACTGTAACTTCAAACATCCCCCCCTTCCTTCTTCTTCCCCCAGGTTTATGTGCTGAGCATGACATCATGTGACATGGAATACCCCTTTCATCAGTTGGGGTCAGCTGTCCCAGCTCTCTCCTCTCCCAGCTTCTCGCTGGTGGGATAGGGTGAGAGGCAGCAAAAGCCTTGGCTCTGTGTACGCGCTGCTCAGCAATAACAAAAAATCTCTGTATTATCAGCACTGTTTTCAGCACAAATCCAAAACACAGCCCCATATCAGCTATTATGAAGATAACTAACTCTATCCCAGCCAAACCCAGCACAGGTGTCTGCCTGGGGCTGCTCTCCGCGGCTCCCTCATGCTTGCGGGGCTGGGCAAAGGCAGTGGGTAGGGCAGGCTGCAGCCCAGATCTGTGCAGGCCCTGTGTGGAGGCTGTCTCCTTCATGAGCCTGCTTAGGTGGAGTGTCCCAGCTCCAGCAGGTCCCTAAACACCACCACCACAAAAGCCAAGGGCAGGGTTCTCTGGCCCACTCCCAAGTGAAAAAGGAAGGAAGGGCTATGAAGCACGCAGCAGAAACTGAGCGTGCTCCATGCCTCAGAATGACTTTCAACCTCTTATTAGATAAAGCCCAAGTGCAAATATGGTCCTGCTCAGAGCCAGATGATAAGGATTGATGCCATAAGCAAAGCAACTAGCTCTTAAAACACTTGCTCTGGGTGTGGGAAGCCACACAGAGGAACTAGAAATAATGCGAAATGATGGGGGCTATGAACTCAGGAGCTTAGCTCTGGCCTGCTGGGATTGTTCTCATAACTCCAGTCTTAACACATGATCTGTTTAACGGAGATAGGAAAGGAAGAAGGAGTGCAGGGGTGCTGTTATGCATCAAGTGTACATACCACTGCCAGCAACCTGTCACTTGACAATGAAGAGTGTAGTGATGGAGCCTACTGAGTGCATATGGCATGTGAAATGAAGGGGAAAGCATTGAGGTCTTTGCTCTGGACCACCAGGACTGGTGAGCAGGAGAGAGAAATGTTTGGACTGACTCTCAAGCTGCCAGAAAAGATGCAAAGGAGAAGCTATTATCCCTGACTTGGGCTGAGGGTGGCTGCTGGAAGTCAGACATCCCTGTGTTTATACTTCAGCTGCCTCCTATGGAAAGTGCACAAAGTTTGGCATTTCATAGGAAATGTGAAACACCAGGGACTTTGATTCACAACTGGGATTTATCTTGGTACTACCCACGGTCCTTGTGGTAAGGCTTAGATTTTACAGTTCACTGAAGGTTGTGATTCATGGTGAGAGAGGCCGTTAAAAAGAGATTTACAGAAGATACAGGAGAACTGCCCAAATTATCCACTAAGGCTAAGCAGAGGAGCAAAGATTTGACTCTGCCTCTGCAAGAGAAAGTCACTTCCCTTCTGCCAGAATTAGACACCTAAGCCTGGTCAGTCCTTTCTTTCTGGCAAAAAGAAAGATGCACAGAGTAGCAGTGCACAACCAGACTGTACCTATACCAGTAAGGTGAGCAGGAAGAGGGCTGGGCCATGGCCCTGGTACTTCACACAGCCCTTGTCCATCCTGCAGGACTCAGCACAGTCTCCAGTATAGTTTTTCCCAGCACAGAAAGCAGCTCCTTATCTGGAAGAGGCATTTTCATGGAAGCAAGCTAGGCCATGATGTTGGCATCATAATGAGAAAGCAGGGTTTGGACTGCTTTATTTACTCATTAGTACAGGTGCAACATCAAACACTAGAGATCTGGTTTCGATTCCCTTAGATTCAAGTCTTCCATCACTACAGAGAGTGCAAACTATATGATGTGCAAGGATAGGGCTCACTTTGTGTCTGCTGCTGAAGGAGTTCTAGTATTATAAAATGAGTACACATTTATTGAGGCAGACACTGGACATCTCATCCACCAGCCCTGAGACTCAAAACCCCTAGTACAATATAGCTGTTACTGGCCCAAAGAAGAATTAATTGTTTTATGTAAAGTGAAAGATCCACAAACCCCAGGATTTAGAAAGCCACACTCTGACAACAGTCTCGTATATAGGATGCTCTCCAGGGCTGCCTGAGAGACCTGCCTCTGCCTCCTGCCTGCAGATAGTGACCCTACCCCTGACCCTGTAAGCACATGTTCTCATTGGGCACTTCTTTACCCTGGCAGTATTGGACTCTTTTTCACCCATGCCCAGGAGAGCTTGTTCTCCTTAAGACCAGGCTCAGTGTTGCCCAGGTTGAGGCAGACAAATATCCTCAATGCCATGCACATCCCAAAAGAAGTCTAAAAACTTGTAGCTGCGTTAGTGTCCTATTGCATCACTGAGCAGGGATACAGGATCATTTTCACATGTTATACTAGTTAAAATAGTAATATGAACTCCTTGCTTCACGTACTGAGGAATTTAGTCCAGGCAGAATGAAGCTGGCCGCATGCTAGACGGAACTGCATGTAATCTCCAACTGGGCCATGACAGAAGGACTCCAGTGTGCATCCCTGAGGCAGATGCATGACTGTTGTGGGTTGGGTGGGTTGGATTTGGGAATTTTCTTTGCAGTAACATCATTTTTAACACAGATAAAGATGCACAGATGTGTGTGTGGGTCCCATGAAAATGGTGATGCTTCAGGAGTCACAAGGGGCAACCAACACACAGACAATCCTAACTGCTGTGAACGTGTCAGGCAAATGAGAGGGAGGACAAGCTGTGCCTGTGGGAAGAAGGGCACAGCTGAAAATACTCGAGGGCCCATGGCTTGACCCTTAGATGAGCTGAATCTTTGATCACAACAGAGGACTCTCACAAGCTTTGCAAGCTCAACCAAGCATCAGCTCGTGGATATGCACAATTCCCTTATTCCCACAGGGCAATAGACATGCAGAGTACATCTTCACAGCTCCTCACTTCAGGGTCAATTCTTAATGTTTATTTGTTGACTTGAGTGCTTTCTAACATGGCACATATAGAAGATTTATTACTGGTAGTTATTTCCATTACTAGCACAATAAATGGTCATACTTACACACTCGTATCTAGAGGCTATAAATGCAGGTTCAGCTAACTCCAGCCTCCCAACGGCAAGGTAGGGAGGCCAGCCTCCCTGCACTGGGTAGGTGGCATGGATATGAAGTTCCCTTCCCCTCTTATTCGGTCAGAGCTTGCTCTGCCCTCAGGCTGTGTTGTTAGGCTGGACAAACCCCCCCAGTTTTTCACATCCTTTGGTTGTCTGAAATAGGACTTTGTTTCAAATCCACCTCCAAAAAGTCTTGTTTTTTCAGACAAGAGAACTGGGACATCTAGAAATTAAGACCTGATTAGACAAGTGGTGTAAGTTTGAGTCTAAATACTTCATCATCGTTTCTTGGCAAGTCTTTGTGTCCCAGTTTCTTTTTTTCTTTTTTATTTATTTCCTCAAGAATCACATTTTACTCGGGATTAATAGGTTTTCATGTTGTACTTACACCAGTCCTACCTAACCCGCAAACTTTCTCTTGCAACACCTTTAATAGTAACCTGTTTGCCTTCCCTCCTGTCTATCCTTCCAAACACTCCTTTGTTAAAATAAATAACTGCAGAGTCTTGAACATGTTCCAGGGAAGGGTAAGACACTGCACTAGGAAACACAAATGTCACAGTCTGCATAGGGAAAAATATAAGCTTTGTTTAATCTCTGTCTCATTAGAAGCATTGTGCCCTGGCTCTGAGAAACACGAACTCAAGCTGAGTCGATTTCCTTGAGAGTGAGTAACGGACAATCCAGCTGGCTTCCCAGAAAGCATGACCCCAGGGCTGTGCAGTACACAGCCTCCAGAAGAAAGGGCTGTATTTGTAAACAGAAAGCAACAGCACACGTCGTCGTCGTTAGCAGAAGCAATCCCCTATTTGACAGGTGCTGAAACAAAGCCACCAAGCTCTCTTCATAGGGAGCAAGTCTACCAAACAGGAAGGTCAAAGATGTGACAATGTCTGGATAAAAGAATTGTGCTGCATACAAGACTAGTAAATATTCCGTGATGGTTGAAAGTATGGCATATTGTGCAAGTGCTTTTGCTCTGCAGGATGGTGAAGCCAAGCCAGCAAGGACCATTTTGGTCCCACTCCTCAGAGAGGGTTTACACCTGCCCCGTACTCACTGGCACAGTGGTGAAGGTGTCTGTGCAGCATGAAGGGCTTTGAGCCAAACAGGAACCAGTCCATCTTGTGGGTATCAGCACTCACTGGTCATGTTGTCTAACAAAAGAGCACAGACTCTTCTTCATGCTCCTCAGAAGTCCATAGGAAAGCCAGAGACAGGGACAGATGTCAAAGGGTGAAATGCTGGCTCCTGCCAAATCCAAAGCAAAACTCCTATTGGTTTTAATGGACTCAGTTATTGATCCTTAGATTTCAAAGCTGAAGCAGACTGCTAAAAGCCTTGTCTAAAACTCCCAAGAGCAACAGCAGTTCAGCATCTCATGCCCACAGCAGCAGTACCCAGCTTCCCTTGTCCTTGGGCTACACAACAGCAAGTCAGACTCTGAGAGAAACAATACATCTTGCTCTCCTCATAGCCTCAGGTCTGTTTTTTTATTTACTAGGGCATAAGCAATGTCATGCCTTTTATGACAAAGATACCTGCCTGTTATGGATGGAAGGCTGCTGATCTCAGAGACATCTCTTAGAAAGCTATGTAATCTTGCTTTGATGGTTTCAGATAGCAAAGAGCCCATACATGCCCTTGGAAGTTCTTTCAGTGGTTAACTGTCCTCCTCTGTGGGCATTTACTGGATCTGTAGAGTCTTCCTTCCCCCCAGCTGCTCTTGGGGGCACATGGTTTGGGTACTAATGCTCTACGCTAGCACCAGACTGCGCTTCATGGGGAAAAATATGCAGCCTTCCATAAGCAGATTAGGCAACAAATGCAAACACTGAGATAAGGGGAACAGAGCAGGAAAAGAACTTGTCTCCAAACAACACCGACAGCAAGAACTGAGGTCTCCCCTCAGTGAGGAAAACAGCAAAAATGTGGGATTTAAAACTGCAACTGATAGGAGCCTCTGTTACCTTACAGCATTAAAGAGGTACCCTAGTGCTCCCTTTCTTCTGACAGGCCCATCATGGCCCCATTTAATGTTAAGCTCAGTTCTGTGTGAACGTCAAAAGATGTCCCTTGTTCAAGTCAGTGGCACAGAGTATCATTTGGGAAAGCAAAGGCATCTGGATCATTCAATGTTTACATGGTCTTGTGGGTCTTGTTTTACAGGAGCAAGGTGCCTGGACCCCACTAATCTACTTGCCACCACAACTGAAAGAAGCGATTTTAGCTTGACCTAAGGTGGACAATTGCTGAAGAACTCATCTTCAACAGATGGCTAGTCCACCAGCTGCCACTCTCTCCAGTGTTTGTCCACGACTGCAGATGTTACAACTATTATTAAGTGGGTTTGCACAGTGATATTGCTAACCTACCATAAACCCCTGGGCGGACTCTGTCCAAAAGATCCTCTTAGTCACACTGTCTATCTGGATCTTTTTCTGAGCTTATACAGGTAGGTGAAACCCACACGCTGCTCCTACCTCCTCCAGACCTTCACCTCTCTTTCTTCTCTCTTCCTCTCTCTGCTTTTCTCTCTACCTTGTCCCTTGGACCTTGCACCATCTCCATGACTCAACATTGTACAAATATTGCCAGCAAAAACTGGGCATTACATTAAATAAAACCAAAGACAAAAAGAAGGCAGAAATACTTAATGCATAGATAGACAAGCTGGTTTGTAGGAATCCTAATGTCATTACTTTAGGAGAATAAAGGAGGACTATAAATTCTAATGCAAATCTCCCACTCAGTTGTAAAACATGCTGCTGTATTTACACTAAAATAATCATCAGACAAACAGATATGTTGGGGTTTTTTTTTCCCAAAAAGCTGTATCCTGAATTTGTTCTTAGAGAGGAAGTTGCTCACAGCCTCTCACACTCCCCTCTTTGATGCCTGCTATTTTAGGATTGTTCTACTCCTTTGCCCTTCTCCCTATAAAGCCGGAATCACTTTAGCCCACAAGGTTATTTCATAAAGCCGCCTTCTCAGTGTATGAATCCAATTTTAGATTTTTAGGGTTAAAAATAAATATCTGACAAAAAATAAGGTGATCTACAGAGGGAGGAGAGAAAAGAAAGATCCAGCATCCATTGTTTCAGCCTTAGCAATCTCCAACATATTCAGCAGTTGCATTTATTTTACTGTAAGGGAAGTGTAATCTCCGGATAAATCTGCTTAGTAAAGATTTAGTATTGAACGGGTGATGCCTAAAAGAATAGAAGTGTGGTTGTAGTGTGCTGCCCAGGGATGGCAGCTCACTAAGCTGCCCAGAATAAACAGTGTATGCATGCAAATTAGAAAACCCTTTGGAAAAAAAAACCACTTACATAATAATGGCCCAGCTCTCAGAAAAGCTGTTCTGTAAAATAATTTATTTGTGGAAGACTGTACTTGACTTTTATACTTTCTATTAAGTGCATAAAAATACATTAGCCTTTTGCAAAAATGGCTGGGCAACATTTGCAGAAGATGTGGTCACTCGGGAGCTGTATTAAGATGTACAAGCATCATTTTCACACAAGCCTGAGACTACAAACTGTTAGCTGGAACAAGAGGCCAGAACAATCCTTCGGGAGAAAGCAATCTGAAATACATTTGAGGCTGTCTTCCCCATGAGAAATTGTTTCAGCCATTCCTTCATAGTCATCTTCCCTCCCCAAACTGCAGTTCTTCGAAGAGAAGGGGGTTTGTATATGAGGTAGGTGTCCAAACTCCAATAAGCAGTGAAGATGTGCCTCAGAGAAAATGTCCCCTCCAAAGCTCTGGTTCCCATGCACAATCCCTCTGTTACCATGTGGGACTTGGTTTTCATTTCTTCTTTTCTTGCTGCCAGGCTGTCAGCTCAGCCTTTCCCATCCCAGCTCCTCAGCTCCTTGTGAGATCCCCCAGCTCCTCACGAGATCCCCAAATCTTCATTTAGGCAATTGCATTTCTCCAAATTATTACTGGAAATGTGCCAAAATGGATGTTGACAATGCTCAGATGCTAATGATGTTTTGCTTTGGTTTAAATAATGGAATATCCATTCTAAAAAGCACAGAATTAAAACTTCTGGAGACTTAACACTTTGCCAGGAATAATCATTTATTTTTCAATCCATCCTACCCGCACTTGAACAGTCCTGTTCAACTTATTCATAACTGGGCAGTTCTCACAGCACCCAACAGAGAGCAGCAATACATACACACTAACTAGAGTTAATTCCTTACCAGACTTGATCCCTGAAGAAGTTATACGTTGGCTGATAAAATTATCATGTGTGTGTTTATCTCACTGCTTAATTACATTTTAATCAATGAGAATTCTTCTGCTACAAGTACCCAGTAAAGCACTTGAATAAGTACACTTTCATCCTGGAAAAATCAAACTTCTACAATTTTCCTATTTTGCGTGGGGGATATCACTTTTATTTTTAGTTTAATTCCTATCCAGTAGAAATTTCCTACCCTTTTAAGCAGAAACATGGCAGGCAAATTGGATTTTTGGAGCTCAACCATACATAGCAGTAATCCTGTGCTCTCATGACGTGATGCAAGTGGATTTGCACAGTACGGCACCAACCAGCTGCTGGGGTCCCATTTTGGGACAATGAAGGTTGGTTGTTGGGAAGAGACAGCAGCTCATGCCTCACCCTGGGCGTGGTGTCAGGGGAGCAGCACAGAGCTGCGACCTGCAGCTCCTGAGGGATCTGAAGGGATTTACCTGGGCATCTTCAGCAGGAAGGACTGTTTTACCACCACCCCCACTACCCCCTACAATTCCAAACAAATCTCCCAGTTACAGCCTTTTCCTGAACACAGGTTCACACACCATCAGGCAGAAGAAAGGAATTTTCAGCTTGGATTGCTTCTACCTTGGAAGAACCCCGAAAAGCCTAAACTACACTGTAAAAAGGAACAAACACAGCCCCACTTTTTACACCTATGCTCCTACTCTGCTCTTTGTTTTTCCCACAGATGCCAAACATGAGACATTTCATAGCAGGGCTAAGTTGGCTGGTTTGGCTGAAATCAAACACTATTTTTCAAAAGGACTTCCAATCCAGAGAGATATGCCTACAAAGCTGCACAATACATTGTGTTTGATTGACAGCTAATTTTTCTCCCTACTTTTCTGTCTGGCTGCACAACCAGGAAATCAAATGTTCTGCACAAATCTTCAATATAGAACCTCTTTGCCATCCTTCAGGATATGGTATTAACAGGCTACATTCTCAGGGCTTCCAAAAATCCTGGGATTCATGCCTGGTGGCACAGTACTAGTGGTGGAACTTTTAAGATTCACAATAGATTTTGGGAGAGCAGGGATAAACTTACTGTGATTGGGAACAAAATCAGAAATCACATCCCTGGCTTTCTCCTGGTTTACATCTATCCTATGATGTTTTTTGTTCCTGGCAAGTCATTTACGGCAAAGTTTTTGGAAATGAGTAAGCACTGCAATAAACGGCTTGATCTTCAAATGCATCTAAGAGCCTATCAGTTTTTCAGAAATCGGAGTTGTTGAGTGCTCAGTATTTTAAAAATGAGTCTGATTTTCTCGTGCCCAGCTTTGGATAAAAAAGCTAATTTAAATGTTCAGAAACAGAGGATTTGCTTGTAGTGCGTAAGCATTCTGTAATCATAAGTTTTCTGTGATCCTTAGAGCTTCTAAATGTGAGGTACTGCTGTTAAATCACTTATTCTGGTGGGGGGGGTGAGGTGTTCAGTAAAATAAATTGGAAATGTAACTTGGAACATGTTTTAAATGCTTTGAGGAAACAAGATCCAAATGACAATTGATGTGACATACTTATCACCCGCAGCAGAAAACCACCGCTGAGCGTGAAACCTTAAGGCTTCTCCCCATGCCCACAGTGTTCTGTGTAATTTGTGGTACAGCAAAAAAAGTCTTTGCAGCCATGTATTTATTTGTGTTGCTTGGTGCCCTCTGTGTTACTCCCACACACCGGACTTTAAAGTTTTCTTTGACAGTTTTATTATCTTTCATATCTTGCAGCTTTTAAAGACATTGATGTTGCAGCCTGTTCCGGGGAACTGGTGGCAAAGCTCTCTTTGTTTCTCCTAAGGGAAGACCCCGAAGGCCACTAAAGCTGCACAGCAATGTTTCCTTTCCTTTTAAGGGTGAGCTGAGGGAGGCAGCCTGCTTTCATCCTTAAATCTTACCAGATGAGAGGGAAGCTAGTGCTGATGACCAGGCAATGATGACCAGTGCTAGAGCTCCCACAGCCAGTGGAGATGCAGCATCAGCCAGAGGACGGGCGATGTCAGGGCATTGAAAGTTGGGGTCTGTATGCCGCCCTGCTGCTGTCTGCAGTTCTTCCTCAGCATCTTGTCTGTAGAACAGAGTTGACCATCTCTCTGCCTCTGCTGGCAGGATGCCTAGCGAGCCCAGGCATTGCTGGAGGACAAATACTGGTGATGGTGGCACAGATCCACGTGCATGAGAAAGCAAAGCTTTTCCCAATGACGCTTGCTGTATCCTTTTCCCTAGTGGGATCACTGCCATTCCTTACTTAACTACAGAGGTCCCCCCTTTCCAAGCAGGGAAGATTTGAAACTGTATTTGAAAGAGGCTGTATTTAGATGCTTATTTCCCTCTTGCTGAAAAATTTTTTAGTAACTTTGTATTGTAGTAAAGCTCTTTTCACAGGCATAAATGCTAAGCAAGGAAATACTAGCTAATAATAAAAGATGGACAACCTATCTCAAAAATATGAGCACCTGCCTTGAGCGCTGGACTATTCAATCCTGAAAATTAATCATGCTAACATGAGCCTCCACTGTAATAGCAAACTGTGTCATGTTATGACTTTCAGCCCAAGAAGTAAATATGTATACTGCAAGACTAAAAATAAATCATTGTCTAGCAATAAACAACGATCACATTTCCTTCCGGGGGTAAAAAATCCCACCAAACAAAACCACAGGGAGATATATGGGACTGAAAAGGGGTAAGGAGGGAGATGGAGAGACTTCTTACCAGGGCTCATTGTGATAGGACAAGGAGCAAGGCTTTTAAACTGAAAGAAGGTAGATTTAGATTGGATATAAGGAAGAAAAATTTTACGGTGAGGATGGTGAGGCACTGAAACATGTTTCCCAGAAAAGTTGTACATGCTCCATCAATGGAAGTGTTCAAGGTCAGGTTGGACAAGGTTCTGAGCAACCTGATCTAGCGGAAGATGTCCCTGCCCATGGCAGGGCCTAGATGATCTTTAAAGGACCTTTCCAACCCAAACCGTTCTGTGATTCTATGAGGTTATTCCAGAAAATGTTATTAGTTAAAAATCCTCTTCTATATGGGCTATTACCCCTCAGCCCATAGAGATGTTTGCTTTCCCGGGTCTCCTACAACAGCATGCCATGTTTTTATGGATTTAAAGATGGTCATCAGATGCTGCAGCCTGATGATGTGGTGTCTGGTGGCCCCTTTTCCCCAGGGGGTCATCTGGAGACTCCCCCAGCACTGGCACTGGCTGCTCAGCAACCCTGCGAGCAAAGCTCAGGCCTCTCTCATGGGCTTCACTGGGTTCCTGGCTATTGAGTTGACATCTGACTTGTCTGATTGTTGCCTGCCTGGACACAAAACAAACACTTGCACTCGTACCAGCATGAAACCAAGGTCCAGGAGGAGGTAAAGGTATTTCAGCTCTGCCTCCATGATGGGGTATCTTGTTCCCAAATACATCCCATGGCTACCTCTGCTTCTCCACCTCTCCCTGTGTAGAGCTGGTTGCTCTCCTGCTGCCTTCTCTTTCTTTCCTCTGTTTCTCCTTTCCCTTTCCCAGATCAGCCAGTACATGCTTTAAGTTTGGTTCAGCTGCTTTGCCTGACCCCTGCAGGGTCCTCTGGGTCATTTTTCTTCCTGTGGATTAATCGTCTAATTCAACATACACCTCAAAATATTCAGCTGTCTAATACACCCTCCACAGCCTCTTCAAAGCCCTGTCTGAACTCCAGGATCTTCTTCAGCTTTGTCTCCCCGATGCATCTTGTCTCCCATAGGTTCCTCAGATGCTGTTTCCCACTCAAGGAGTTTCCATTAAATATATTAGCCAGGATTATCTACCTCCTGCAGCCAGGCATCCTTGCTCTCTCTGTCTTTAAATGACATTCACTGCTTTCAAAATTGCCTTCATCTCCCTCCTCACCTCTGCAAAAACACCAAATCAAGCTGTCTCTATAAACTCTAGGCAAAATCACAACCCTTTTCCCCAGTCAAGGCCTCCAGCAATCATCCTCTGCTTGGATTTTAAAGGGTTTTGCCTGAATCAATCTTGTTTTGAAATGGTAAAGATAACAGCTTGCAAAGTACATACATTTACATACCTCACTTCATTCAAATTAACTAGGAAAGATAAGAATCTCCAGCAAATTAATTCTGCTAATGTTCTAAACTGTGAATTTCAATCAAAGCTGAAAACCAAACCAATTCAGCTAAATTGCTGACTCTTGTTACACTTTAAGTGATCTAAAAGCATGCATCAATAAGCAAAGCAACTTCACTTTGTGCAGCTGAGCTCCAGACTGATTTGCTGCTTTCCAGGATTGTCTGATAAAAAAAGCTACAGTCAGCTCCAGCTAATAAGAGAAAATCAATCCAGAGCCAAAGAGCAATAAAAATGTGGTAGCAAGTTCAGAACATTTTGTCACAGCTAAAATTGGTTTCCTATGAGCCATCTGAAATAATATGGATTGCAAAGCTTTGCAGATCACAGCCATTGAAACAACAAATGCCTGGGTGAATAGCAGTTCCAGAAGCAAGGGAGAAAATCCACTTTTTGCCCCAGAATGAGATGACAGTGCCAAGGTGAAGAGTTAGATGTGTTACACAAAGAGTTTGGAAATTAACTAACTGCTCAGTGTCCTGGGACACTTGAAACCCAGGAGCTGAGCTGGAGAAACTTTGCAATGTTCAGGCTATCTGCATGTTTCTTCGGGTAACTTGCAACTGGGCTGCAGCTTTTGAGACAAACAGAGCCTTATAGATAGAGATCAAAGTAATGTGGAAAACAAAAGAGCAAATACAAGTGAAAGGTCTGGAAACAACTGGGATGTTTTATTTCCAGAGTTCCCACACTACCACAGCAGCCGGGTGCCCCACAGCCTCTCTTATTTGGATTTCTAAATATAAGTTACACTGGTGCAGCTAAATCCCAGAAGTGCATGGGGAGAGAGGAGAGCAGCGTTTACAGACTCAAAGATGCAAGACTCCCACGGGGACTGTGGGTTCAGTGTGGACATCCCCACCTCAACAACAGCCAGGGCAATTCCTAGCAGCTGGGTCTTGGAACCCAGAGCAGAGGGCAGGGGGAGGAACACAAAGGGCTCCAAGCAAATAAACTAACCACGCAAGGAGCAGAACTGCTCATGACAACATTTGGTATTTTTTGTGTCCTGAGAGGCTGGGGCTGGTGATGGCAAGTGCAGGTACCACAACACTCTGACAAAGAGGTGCCCGTATGGCAGGGCCATCTGGCACAGCCACAGCCTGGCTGCTGCTCTCCAGAGACCAAGGCCACCTCCTCAACCTCCAGTCCACGTCTCCCACCTTTGAACCACCAATGACTTGATCTTGCTTTTGTAATCAAGAGACAGAAACATTTCCTGCAAGCCAAAGCAGCCCCTGACCTTTTTTTTTAAAAGAAAAACTTGTGTTTCCACTGCTGGAGGAAGCCTGAGTCCTCTGTATGGCCACAAACAGACTTCCCACGAGCAGATGTGCTCAGAGCATCCACCCACACAGCCCCGAAAGGACGAGCCTTGGGAGGGAGAGGGAAGCTTGGTCTCCACCAACTCTTTTTACACAGATCAATGCATGCTCGCTAAACAGAAACTCCTTTTCATCCACAGCAGTGGAGGCCGTGCTCCAGCCCATGACCCTACAGGACTCGAAAAGAAACCTTGATTGATGATAAAAGACTGCTTTCCCTTTTGTGCTTCTCCCCATGACACCACACAGCTTGAGCAATGTAGCAGTCTCAAACAATTTTAAAGCAGGGCCCTGCTTCTATTTTTGCGGTAGCATTGCAACCCTGCAAAGTTTGGTGGCTGTTGCTTATGGTATGAATCGTCCTCCGCAGGCAGCGTGGGGATTTAAGCAAACAATCCCCAGCTCCAGAGGGAATATGATAAATAAGTCCATATGAGTCACATGGAAACGGTTTTCAATGGATAAAGCAGCTCTGACTCTGCTGCCATCGTGGTGATGAGCACAGCTTCCATGCACAGTGTGGAGGGCTCCATGTATACTCTATTACCCTGACAGGGTGTTAATCTGCTGTGGTCCACCCTGTTCCCATGGGCAAATTGTACATTTAATTGATTATACTACACACATTTCATTCCTTGCTGATCGTACAAGCTGATAACTACCTTGATAGGACTATTAATTTAAAGTGTTTGGATATTTTCCTCGGCATCTGCTATGAAGAAATCCAAGTGATGCCCTTGAACACTGTGGGTAACACTTCCTTCCCCTGAGCCTCAGAAATAGCTTCTCAGCACTGTTGGACCTATATCTCACTGATTTTCTATGTAAGATATTTTTTTTCTCAATGTGGAATGATCACACTTCCTTTACCCCCTTGCTCACTCAGACTGCTAACCCTTGGTAGAAGAGTTTATATTTTGCAATGGTCTTGCAAAATGGTTGCACTGCTCTGCTTTTGCTCAGTAGTGCTACTGTGATAAAACTGTAGAAGATAAGTAGTGAGAGAGGAAGCTGCAGGAATCAGTCTAATGACTTTTACACGCACAGTCACCACTTTTGTATGAATTATAATGCAATTAACAGTTGCAAGATCACACAGAATTTTTGAAGTGCTATTAAAGCAGTGTTTTTATACCAAGGGATAGGCAAGAAATGGAGCCACCACAGGCAGAGCTAAAAAAAATGGCTTATCACGAGACTGGGTTTGTGCCTGTGCTATTCAATGTCTACATAACTGTCCAGTTGAGCTACTCAGGCAGACAAGATTTTATCCTTGTGGAACATTTTTGAGCAGACACCCAAACAGTGACAGAAAGGACCAGAGATACCTTCAGCAAGTGAGATTGTTCTAAGAGTAAAACAGATATGCATGTGGGGAAAGCAGACTGCAAATCACCAAAGACACAACCAGGACTACAAAGGGGCCGTTGCAGGAGGCTGGGTTTGGGGGGAAAAAAAGAGTATTGCTGCAGTAAAAGAACATAAGAAAGTGAAGAATTTAATGCTGATTATGTGTGTCACAACAACTAAACTCAAAACCACCCCTGCTGTGAAATGATGGGACTCACAGAGCTCACAGAGAGGAAACAACAAGAAGGCAATAGGGGAAGAGGCAGAACAGCTTCCCAAAACCCACAGCTGCCTTACTGGCTCTGTGCATGATTTAGAGTCCTTCATTAAGATCTTAATTCATCATTTCTGGGGGGAAATGAAAATTACCAAGTGCTACATCACTCCCTCTCCATGCACTGCCTGCTGTCCTGCTCAGCATGGCATGCATTGTCATCAGGAAAATGCTGGCTGGGCAGCCAGCCTCTGCCCATCGATGCAGGTTGCTGCCATGCCCTTTATGTCTACCCCTCCTCTTACAACATCCAGCTATTCTGCTAGCCAGGATCCCACAGCACATACACAACGCTGAACAATTATGCTTGCTGGTGGCATGGTTTCTGCCCCAAAATCAGATTCTTATTGATTATGATAACTAAACCAGCCTTACAGGGAAACTGTTTTGGCATTTGAGCTACTCTAGCACTATTATTTGTCAGAAAATTAATGACATCCTTCGATTTGCCTTCCAGATGGACAATGTAAGCATCTTTAGGCTCCCCTGAAGCTACCTTCTGCTGCTAGCTTTTTGCAGCTGTGTTCAGCAGAGCCCTGGCAGGCTGGAGCTCAGCAGACAACTAGAACAGGGAGAGAAAAGTTTCTGAGTTTTGACTTGCATTAAAATGTTTATCTGCTTCATACACAGCTGATGCTACTTCATAATATATGAACATGCTGTTGCTAAAACTTTAATGGGCATAATTACTGCTCTTTGAAAATTCTAATTATATGGTTTATTAGGAAATAACTTAAGAACTTGGATAAGATCAGGGGATTTGGATGGGCTGTCAGTGACGCAACCTCTGCGCTTATAACTCCCTGTAAATTAATCATTTTCCATGGTTTAGGTATACATTCCACTTCTCCACGTAATATGACACTGCAGGCAATGTGTTTCATGGGGTGGATTTCACATCCTGCCTTGCTCAGTCACTCCAGGTTTGGCCCTGTGCCTCCCCAGGAATGCCATTGCTTCTCTGCAAAGAGCTGCTTGTTGTACCTTCTTACCAAGCAGACCTTGCCTGCGGTCCCTGCTAGACCCCAGCACTCAAATACTTGTTCATTCTACTGCTTTTAAGGTTTTCTGCTTATTCCTGTCTCCTATGAGTAAGATGTAACTTCACTTTAAAAATATCTATCTTGAGGACTTTTCTGATAGGTAATTTACAGGTTTATGTTTTCATATTTTTAGATTTTACACGTTTTGTAATCAGCTCTGCGTGATAACAAGAGTCAGAGTTGCAGAGGAGCAAAGCTACAAATCCAGCATAAATCCAGATTTCTTCATTCACCTTTGCCTTAAATGGATTCTTACTCTTACTGTTGGACGTTATGGGATGAAACCAGGAATTGAACTATTGAGTATTATGAGAAACTGGCTTGCCAATTTATATACTGATTATAATACTTGGTCTAAAATGTTAACCTGCTACTAATCAAATTGCTGACTCTCTGTATTAGAACATGTAAAAGTGTTGTCCTCAGCTTGGGGCAGCACAGACCAAAATTCACCTATGTGGTGCCTTTTTTATACCATGAATTTGTCCTGTAAACAGACGAGCCCTATGACAGAGATATTTTTTTCTTTTGAATTGGCCAGAATGTGTTATAAATGAAGATAACAGTGCTTGCAGGCAGAGTTTTCTGGCTCATACTTGGAAACTGCAGGCTGTCATTTCCTTTTCTGAATGTAAAAATGTAGTTAACATTTAGGTGTTTTGTACAAACTCTCAGCTGACCAAGGAAGCAGAGCTCTGGGTGCTGCATGGCATCACCTCTGCTCCCAGACTCCACCACACACCTGGGACCAGTTATAACAAGCTGTCCCTACAAACTCACTGCCCCTCTCAACCTGCAGATGAGGTTTTGGGGAGGTGAGAAGGACACTGTATCACCTCGTGCCTTGGGAGAGGGAAAATATTTTGACAGGCCTCCTTACATGCTGCTGATTCCGCAGTCAGCTGCACCCACTGCTCATGGACATTAAGATCTGCTTGAGCAAAGTCTCCCTCCAGCCCTCAGAAAGGCTCAGCACATGTGGCAGGAGTAGATACCTGTGCCAGACCACCCTCCATCCCTGCTGTCACTGCTGGCTAGCCACCCAAGTGGGAATCCATGTTCCGGAACCTCTCCTTGTCCTTCCCATCGAGCCAAAGCCCTCTGAGGTTTGTCTGCTCTGATCTACCAGCCTGCCAGCCCCAGTCCATGGTGTTCTTCATGCAGACACAAGTTACAGTACTATCCAGAAAGTTAGAAAGGCTCTTTCTGATTTTCTGGAGCAGTTATAAATTGCCTGCCAAAATTTAATTAAATTTCTGTGAAGACACAGAAAATTTCAGCCCATAATGTTCTCAATATAAAACTCCACCAGCTTTTATTGTGCATGGAAGATTACTTATATAGGTGTTTTACCAAGACATAAGAAACCTCCATGTGGTTAAGAAAACTGTTCAGGACAGTCTGGGAAAGAAAGCAAGGAGGAAAGCTATCAGTGAGGCTCAAGCAATTTCCAAAGCACCGCATGAGATGTTTCAGATGGCCACAAAGTGAAAATTGATGTCTGGGCTGCCCATCGGCAGCATCATTGCCTGCACATTCTTTGCAGTGGAAAAAGCTCAGAAAAGGTCACCAACACAGAAGAGAGGTTGAGTGAAACTGGGAGAAAGTTGTGCACCAAACACTTAGAGCATCCAACATGAAAACACAGGATCAATAATCCTGTCTATTACAATACAAAATCAGACCAACAGGGCTGGCTTTCATCCCACATAAATAGCAGTTCCTGTCACTGCAGCCCTTTCATGGTATGCTTTTAAGTGATTGTAAGCATTTCAAAGATTTTCATTTTCAGAAACGTTACATAAATAATTCTGGGATTTGAAATGCTCTTTGAAACTGTAAGACGAAAAACTGAATAATCCTCCCCTTTCAGGGATTATCCATTCTTCATCTTTACAGAAAATACAGGAGTGCATTAAGTAAAGAACATAAACAATGAGTAGTTTTTATTTAAAACTTTGTTACGACTATCAGTGATCAAATACATCACATCAGTATGTATAAGTTAAGGGAAATGTCCGAGTTCAGCCTTCAAATAGCCTGAACACAATGTTTCTTTCTATTCAAGACAATAAATTTGGTTCTACAGTTTTTAATTATTTGTTCACCATTATGTTTAAGTGCTCATGACAGAACTGGACAAGTAATTCATAGGGAATAATTTACTCAATTCAGCCATTTTTCTGCTTGCTTATTGTTCATAAGGAGACTATAATATTCTCACATTTATGCCCTCCTTGAATGTATTCATCAAATAAGCTCATCATATTATTATCTGCTTGTAGCCCCTGATTTGATCCTGCTGGAGCAAGACATGAGATGTGTTCAGGGGCATGCAGCAATCACTAGAGGAGAGAAGACATAAAGAAGAGAACCCCTTATCTCAGACAAAGGATGATTAGAAGAGAAGGGGTTGAAGTAAACAAAACAATACAAAGGTAAAGTGATGAAAAGGAAGGGCACTTATTTTTCCTCTCATAATACAAAAAGGAGAGTTATTCAATGAAATTGCAAGCCAGAAACCACACAATGTCAAAAGTATTAAAAAAAAAGACCTCAAAAAATATTACAGCATTGGAACCTACTTCACAAGACAGTACCAGTGCCAAGAGCTTAGCACAATTCAGAAGAGGATTAGACATTTATATGGATAATGGGAATAACAGATCTGAGAATATGATTTTAAAAGCAATATAAACCCTTTTGTTTCAGGGCATCAGCAAGTCTTGCAAGGTCAATTCCTTACAAGTGCTTGTATTTGAAATTCAGAATATGAGTGTCTTGGTCTCCCACGATCTAAGGACACAGTTTGCATGGTGTATTTCTGGCTCTTGCTGGGATAGGTGAAGATTCAAACTGGGTGCACAATTTATACACACAGCCTTGTAAATTTATTTTTTTACAGCACTATCTTCAGCAATATCACTTACGTCAGTGTTCCTGAGGGTGAGGAATGTAGCCAGATCATAATCTGGAGCACAGGCTTTCCCTGGGTACACATAGGGTGTGAGCTGTTTTTCAAGAGGACACTTCTGGAGCCATTTTTCAGAGGCTAACCCTGCTCTCCAGGCCTGTTCTGTGGCATCAGCTGTGGCTGCATGAGAAGACAAAGCCAATTTCCATAAGCAAAGAACCAGAGAAGGAGGAGGGCTGGCAGCTGGAGATGTGCTGTGGCTTCACTAGGAGTAAGGGGCAGCACTTGGAAAGACAAGGAAAGAGACCAGGGAGCATGATCACCTCCCAGCCTTAGTCTTCTCCCAGCACTTAGTCTGTATCAGATACATGGAGGAGGGACAACTCAAAAAGGTACCTAGAGGTATCCTTCTCATTTCAGTCCTTAAACGTCATGGGATGTCAATGCATTTGGTAACACCTCTCCTCGTTTCTCGTAACCAGGGTTTGGCAGTGCCAAGAAGAACTGAAGCTTGTTTACAGGTGAGGAAGCTGAAGAACTTTTCCAGACCCTGTTTTCTATAGATTTCAAACTTTTAGAAGTGAACATGCAGATTTTTTACTTCAGATTCACCATCTTTATGAAATTTTCCCTCCTTCATAGCACTAGCAGGCCATTTTATGATACATGATTTGTAAGACAATAGGCATTTAATCAGCTTAGATGTTAAATAGGCTCTAACATAAGAACCTGGCCCCTGCTTGTGCAGTTCCAGTTCCCTCCAGACTTTCTATGAAGAATCATCTTGTGTTTTGTAATGAGAACAGTAAATTACAGAAAGCCCATTGGGTAAAACGGCCACAAATCTCCTGCACTCCTCGGGGAGACCCACAGTAATTAGAAAGGTGAGCAAGGCTTTTCCTGCAGCACAGCCAGGAAACAGGTGCCTGTGTCACCATTTCAGAAGGTTACCCAGTCGTTTGCAGCACAGGGTTTCCATTTCTCCAGGGTTTTTCAGTCAGCACTGTTGAGGCTGGACCCAGCCATGTTCTGCTGATGCACATTAAATGATGCCAGCCCAGGCCACAGCTCAGGATTCTTCAGGGGAATTTTTCCTGTTCTGGTTTCACTACAAATAAGTGAATAACATTGCAGGTGCAAGGGTCCTAACCATCTGGACTTCGAGCATAGTTTCAACAAACCTGCTTCTGTGTCGATCATTTTGTCTAACATATCTTGTTCAGTGCCTCTGTGTACCTGCACACACACACGAAGCTCCAGGCGCATCTATGCCCTGCCCTAAGACCAAATGGCATAGCCTGGCCTCATTCATGTTAAACTCTCCCAGCCTCCAAAACTGTGTGGCTACCTCCAGGCAACCCCAGGGGAATGCTCCCTTGCTGGCTCCTGACGCAAGCCTGAAGTCCCTGAGATGCTGTCAAGGAGCCTTTGCCCGGCATTAGTTACTATGAGGCAGATTCCTGGGGAAAAAAGAAAACAACAAAACAAAACTATAAAGTCTACTGCCTGGCTCTAATGGGGAACTGGATGCCATATGAGAGGGAAATGTCTCACTTTAAAAGTTCCCATTTTCTCTGGGGCAAGGAGTACACAGTTTGTTCTGGTTTGTCACTAAAAAAAAAGCAGAACTGACAAATTTATTTAAGACACTGTGATTTTTCAGTCTGTTTGTCACACCATATCCTGGTTGGTCTGTCCTGTGTGAGGCTAACACTTTGTATTGTTGCATCTCGATTGCCACCCACATGTAGGAACTGAAAAGCAACCCCATAACATTAACTCAGCCTTTGACCATCACATAGAGCATCAGGTCACTGGCAGGGAGCAAATATCCTTCCTGTTAGCAAGAGATAACATTCACTTTCTTCATCAGCCTCTCAGTGAAGAGCACAAATGCTCTCTGTCACCAAGAACTGATCTCAGAAATCTCTCACAAAGGGCATCCTAGACAGTAATGAAGTTTCAGGAATATCCAAATAAATATCACTCCTATGTCAGTCAGCTCAGTTGTGTTTAAATAGTATCATCCACACAAAGAATAGAAACAAAAATTTGCTATCTACCCCATTCTTCTTCATCTTTTTTTTTTCTGTAAAAGAGGAGCTGGCATGTTGGGTTTTCTTCTCTTTCTCTTTTTAAATAATATCACTGCATTTTGTGGAGCACACCTCCTTCTAGGTCTCCTAGCAGTGCAGAGAGGCAAACAACCCAGAGACCAGAGACATGATTAGGAAGATGGCCAAAGGCTCTTGCTGAAATAGTACAAATGTGATGTTGAAAACAAAGGCTCCAGAACAGGTACAGATGACAACATGGAACTGTTGCATACAAATGCTACGTCAGCTAATGGTCCATCCTTGCACCAAGTGCGGAAGGAGCCATCACAGTTCCTTCTATTAGCTACCAAACCTCAGCAATCTATGTGCAGTGGGGAGAGAGGGGAAAGGCTTATTTTAAGATATCACTGTTGTTTGTGTAGAGAGCTGGTAGTCATGTCGTGGAGTTGTGACTCCCATGGCTGTGACAGCCCAGGAAGCTCTCAGCTTCTCTGCTCCCTCACAATGCCTCAGCCTACATGTCAGGAGGCTTGAGGATTGTTGCAGGATACTGGTGAGAGCTCAGTCCTGTTATCAAGGTCCTCTCAGCAGTGACAAACCTTAACAGTTCAGGCTGAGACAAATCAATCAATATGGCTTGGTATGCTTGGTGTCCATCTACTTGAAATTAAGGGCCAAGCTAAAAGAAAAGACTTTTATCTCATATAGCAGACATCCTGCTTGCAGCCTGCACACTCCATACATGCAAGGAAATACATATAAAAATATCCATGAATGTAATAAGCATGGAAATTTTGGCAGGCACATTCTCTGGAGCTCTTGAAAAATGTGTGTTAAAAGCCAAACATGCATCCTCAGTTCTAAAACCCAAGGCGTGCTTTGGGAAGGTTGCTAGTCTGCCTCAACACACTAGTTTGATGTACATTCAAAATAAACCGTATTCTTTCAAAAGGATGTTATAGACCCAGTGTGAACACTGGAGATAGGAGGTGCAGCATTCTAGTAAATTAAAAGTGCCAGGACACCAGACCGGGCATGAGAATTCAATTTTCTGTGGGCTGTCTTTTGTCCTGGATGTGTTATGGGTTTCCTACACATTGCTCAGGAGATAGCAGACAGCAGGAACCATTCCCAGCAGCAATCTGGACAGAGCCATACAGCTCTGGAGGTGAGCAGAGGTCCATAGCACAGACCAGGGCAGACAAGCCCGCCCGCCTCAGGCAGGGACCAGGCTGTGGCAGTGTTTGGTTCACTAGTATTGATGTAGCCAAACTCTCTTGAACATAGGGACTTCGTTTCTCTTGGGTTTACTTTTAAGGATGATTAAGAACATGAGCTGAGAAGGGAAAAATTTTACCGCTTTGCCATCCAGCCTCTCTACTCAATGTCAATACCAACTGCAACAGCCCAATGATCTGCCCTACCATAACATCTGTATTTTCTTGCAGGCAAAGCATGCCCTCCTTGAATGACATTTATATCCAAAAACACCTTGCAGACACCTCCAGTGGTTTACAGACACTCTGGTACACCAACCAAAATGCAACAGCAGTCAACCCCGTCACCTACAGGGATGAAAGGGAAGGCATCAACAAGGGACCATGATCCTTAGGTGTATCCATAGTCACAGTCCCTCCCCTTCCCTCTGTTATGAGCATAGAAGTGCTGAGATCCTCAGAGGTTTGAAAAAGATTCTTAAACACCTTAGAGGAACTGGGCTTCAATTACTTTCTTCATCTGTATTAGTTCCATTTGCCTGGCTAGCTGCTGTAATCAGAGGGAAAAGAGATGCAGTCACAGATCTTCCCATCTCTTGCACTTCCCCATGTGCTGGCTTATGGTAGTCAATAGGAGCATATCCGTTTGTCACAGCTGGCATCATGACCTAGAAAAAAGGATGATGAGGAAAATAAGAGTTGCTTGCACACAAGTATGTGTGTACACAGACACAACAGAACAGCAGACCGTAACAAGCAACCTCCGGGGAGGCGCACAGAGGAGCTTTGTTGTTCTTACATTTGGTTTCAGAACACGTAAAAGAGGGTGGTTTTACTTTCTTTCTCATTTATAAGTGTGTGCTCTATAAAGCCTAATTAAAGCCACCCTGTTTCCAGACAGGTGAAAAAGCACAACCTATACATAAATCCTTTCTCTACAAGCTGAAAAGCCAAAATTATGTTATTCATGTCTATTTAAAAAACAAGCACATTTTAAACCTGGAGCAGTCTCAGAAGTAACATCTAGCTATAAAACAAAGCAATGTGAAAACACAGCTTTGAGAAAACATGGCCCTGCCTCTCATTTAACAGACATGTTTATTGATGGTAAGGCATAATGCACTTCAATCTCAGCTGAATAACTCACCTCAAAGGTTTTGAAAAGACACACATTTATTTTGAAAATATATTTCATTCTGTAAGCACAAAACATGTCCAATTTACATTTTTCAAGTATTTCATCTTTTCTGAGCAGAAAAGCACGTTAAAAAGTAAATGCAGAAGTCTGCAAACCTGCAACATTTTGTCCCTAAGAACATATGTTTTATTTGTGTCCTAATAAACATAAATAAATCAAGGTAGCATCTAAGAAAATTAAGAGCTAGGCAGAAATGTAGAGGAAGGTCTGACAGCAACAGAACAGAATATAAAGTATTGCTTATGTGTAAAAGTGGGCTTTGGGACAGTTTAGAGCTTTGCAATGTAATGTGCTTAAGTAATTCAGTCCAAAGAGCAGAGGGGAATTGTGGCTACTGGGTTCTTTTGCCAGGAACAGAAAACTCTCTTTTTTTTTGGTGGCAGAAAAATATATAACTGACATCAATACTCAGCTTGAAAGAGGACCCAGCTAAGAGACCCTGCTCTGGGCAACACCACTTCTGCCTTCTATGAGACAAAAATTTTTATGGCCTTTCCCTGCAATACTGTGTAGCTCAGGGAAAAACAGGGATCCCCTTCCCCATTTGAGAACAGTTAGCTTTACATTTGAGTTGAGATCCATTTTCACTTTCCTGTGACATTTAGTCATCTCTCCCTGCCTGGCTTTCCTGTATTTTACATCCGGTAAGTACTGAATGTAAGAGCAATTAGTGGCTTCGCATGGGGAGCAACCTGGGAATAAGAGCTCTCCTGCACCTCAGCGCCGGGCATCCCCCCAGCCCACACCAGCAGCTCACAAGGATAAAGCTGAAGCAGGTTTCTGCCTGCCTGCAGGATCTACCTGCACACAGATTTCTTTAGGCTAGGATTTTACCACGTGCATATGACATTTCATCTTAAGCAGCTCTTGTTGTAGTTGATATCTGATAATCAGCTGCTGGGAACAGCATTGGCACCGCCCCAGTTATTTCCCAGGGGAGGATGTTAAAAATCTGACACTGTGGCTGCTTCCACAGCAGTGTGGGCACAGCTCTGACAGGGATATGCTGTTACACAACAGATCTACATCTCTTCCAGGGGATGGGAGGCAGGGGTGATATGGCATCCTTAACCTCTTCTGCTAAACCTATTCCTGCATTTATTTGTTACTAATGCCCAGCAGTCCACTGTAATATTAGAGGTGGCATTTTGGGAAGGAACTTGTGAAAGGATAAGATACTGGCACAAAAGCTGGGAAACTTTTGCTTCTGCAATGCACAGGTGAAGCTCTGGGGAAGGCTCTTCCAATCACATGATTTCTGTGATCCCCCTTGCAAAGGGGCTGTGTGTGCAGTGGTCGTCAGCTGTGCCATGACGTGCCACTAACAAACTGCATAAAACACAGAGGAATATTAGTTATATTAAGTCTGCCAGATTCAGTTGTTCTAACAAAAGGAGTTGCAGGACCTGATCCAGAGGGAGGGATGCCGCAGTGGGACCTGCACCATGTTACACAGCTGGGAAAGACTCCCTGACTTTCTCCTGCACCCAGTCATGGTACCTGGCAGCCCCCCAACCCCCCACCCCCACCCGCCACCCTGCTCCTACACCTGCTGATACAACTGTGCCAGGAGGGACAGGACCGAGCTGTGGCTTGCCGGCCTCTCCACCTGCCCTAGTGACAGGATTTGCTCCCCAAACTATTTTTGCTATTTGCTGAGACTTGTTGAGGAGCAAGGCAAACACAAAACCTAACTACTAGGCCATAATCAGCTCCTCAGAGCAAATATTCTCAAGGATTTGGTACCTTGAGTGTGACAAGTGACTTGCTGAGAGCAAAGAGGCTGAATAAAAGCACTGAAATGCAGCAACAAGCACTGAGGTCTCCTCAGAGAGATGTCCCCATCCCTCTCTCCCTCCTCTCACTGTTTCCCTGAGGATGAATCACATCTCATGGGCACCATGAGCTTTTTTTTCAGCAGTTCCCATCCTTTGGCACTTCTTCCATGCAGCCATTCAGGAGCCATGAGTTTGCTGGCACTATGTTGGCCCCCAGCAAGAAAAGCACCTGACAGCAAAACATTGGAAAGCCTGCACTCTTTTTGTAAATTTAGCTCCTAATCATGCTGTGACTTGATTCCCTGTTTGGAAATGAGCATATTAATCCTTCCTTTATCTCCCTGTTCATCAGCCTTGACTCACAAGACTATAGACTCTCTAAGGCAGCGCTGTCTCTTAGGATGTGTGCTTGGTTCAGCAGAGCCTTGAAACACTTAGAAATTTCTGAATGCTGTTGTTCATATATTATCATATTATTCACCCTAATTAATTTCTGTGTTGCATCTTTAAATGAAGATTCCTATTTCCTGAACCTCAACTCCAGAGCCTAGAATCCAAATTTATCCCTGCTGTAATGCCATTAAGTTACATTACTGTTAATAATTCCTCATTCTGAATGCACTGGCTTGTACTTTCCCATTTTGTATTTCTTTCACAAGTGATAAAGGATTGCTTTGAGGAATTTTCATGGCAAAAGAAATCAGTTCTCTGCTAGCAGGGGAAGATAGCAAGCTCCATATAAGGTGATCTCATACCACCACCACTGCCTTGAACAAGAGTATATTTTTTTGCAGGCTGTACATCTGGCTGGCAGCTTTCTGAGTGCTGGGGTTGATCTATCAAACACTGCAAAACAATCTATCTTTAAAATGAATGATGCAAATTGTTCTCAGAAAAGAAATCTATCAAAAAAAGAATATAAATTACAGACCGGACATGTTGGTAGAGGAGGAATGCTATGTGGTTTATATCAAGTTAATCCACTGCCAAAACTTTCACTGATTTATATACTGAAATGGCAACCTTAGGCTAAAGGTAAAAGGGGCACACTGCCAACAAAGACCCTGTTTCTTCAGAGGCTCTGCACATACCTAACTCTTTGCATGCTCTTAGTCTGCTTGGAGGAAAAGCTTCTTAATCCACTGCCACCTCTGAGACGCTGAGATGCTCCTGGATGTACCGCAGGGTGGTGGGTGCCTGCAGGGAGGCAGCGAAGCAAAGGTTGCCCAGCTGGATGCCCAGCTCCAGCCATGCTACTGAAACAGGTACAAGGAGGAGTTCAGCGAGTGATGGCAGCTCCTGCAACCCTGGCAGGCTCAGATCCAAGCTCAGCCTTGCTCTCAAACCCCAGGGGCTTATGCAGGCAGCAGAGGGTTGTCCCAGAGGCCCCGTTAGTTCCAACTCCTCCACCACAGCACTGGCAAGCACCTGCCCTGGGGCTCAACCCCAGCCCCAGTGTGGTGGCTATGGTGCTGCTCACCCTGCTGTCACCCTGCCCAGCGGGACCCCAGACCTGACCTGGGGCAGTGTGCTTATTATTAGCGATGAACTCATTAATAACCATCAACCTGCCCCTGTTGTCAATCCTTCAGCCACTCAGCAGAGCCTCCTGTTCATTTCACTTGTGGCAGCCCCTCTTTTCGCAAACAGGCTCAGAGTAAGTCGCGCCAAGGCTGGCTGAGCCCAGCAGCACCCCATATTTCTGGGCTATACCACTGGCTCCTGCAGCAAGGAGCTCCATGCCAGAGAGGACAAGTAATCTGGTTATACAGGAGGGTTGTTCAATGGGACCCAGCCAACCTTGGGCCCTGTGCAATAGGAAAATGACGAAGACTCGTTGCTTATGGTAATTGCTTAGAATATACAGTGCACATCTGAGACTCTGATATCTCAGTGACAGGTGTTGTTACTTGGGGGACATTAAATACTGCCTATGTTACACACAAATATTAGACTGCATGAACATTGAAACTGCAGTGTCAGACACTCAGAAGTTGAGAAGTGCCAGAAGTAAGATTGCAAATGTGTCTTTCATTCAGTATACTTTTGCATATGTACTTGATAAGGTCTTTAATTACATGATCTAATGTTTACAGTTGTAGTATAAAATAAGCACAGGGAAGCTCAAACCAAGCTGTATGGCAACTTCAAACATGGTTTTTACTAAATTCTGAGTTCTTAGTGTCAGCAAGGCAATGTATTTTTGAGCAGAATTTTTGTTCATAAAATACACATTTGCCAAATCTATTTTGTTTCTCACATTTCTGCTTTTCAGTACCTCTGATACAATGCTAACTGAAGCTATTAGCATTGCTGGGAAGAACAATCAGAAGCCACACATGAATTAGGCACTCTCTATTACAGGCTGAGCAAGGTTTCAGCTAATTGATGAGAAAAGGTAATTTCTGGGATTGAAAGTCTTTACTACAGATAAAGCACCGCATTATTATCAGGTAATGCTTTGATTTTTTGTTAATTACTATACTAACTTTGGAAAAGGGAGGAAGTATTTATCCCACATAAGGCAAAGAAACCCAAAATGTATACTTGGCACAGTCACAGTGTATTTGTCTGGGCTGAAAAACAGGACGTGTCTGCTGGTAGACAGCTATCCAGTGAGGTATTTTTCCCCTGCTGCACTGTTTCTCTTGGCAGCACAATATTCTAACTTTAGAAGTGTCTGAATGCCTTTGCTAAACTATTAGCACAAAATAAGCTCCTTTGTGTTTTACCCATTCATGCTTCTTAATTTATGTTCTGGCATCACTTTTCCTTGTATTGTGCAAGTCAAGAGCCTGCACATGGGCCAAAATCTGTTTGTGCATGGGCAACGATCAGGATAAGTGCTCTTGAAGTCAATACAACTGCACCCAAGAATGCCAGACCCCCCTGTGTCTATTATTTACAATCCAATTCACACATGCCTTCCTTAAAATCTTGCTCAGAAAGTAACAGTCCACCTTCCTCTGCCTCAAGAGCTGATGACAGGCTAACCAGAAACAGGAACAAGCCATGGTGCTTGGGGCCAGAGCCATGCTCCCCGTAGTGTGCGGGTCTGGACTTCCAGTTTGCCCCTTGCTGGGAGAGCCAGGGGCCACCATGAAGTCCATCAGCAGAGCCAAAACATCCCTAAAGTTAAATGATCCTTTTTCTTTTGCTACAGCAATATGTTTTATTGCCTGGGAGTGAGACAATAAAAAAAAATATCTGCAGCAATAAATAATGTGAAACAGTATATTCAAGAACAATAATCCAAAGCACTGCATGAAGTGAGGGCCTTTTCCTTAAAACACTGGACACTGCAAGTTCCCTGGGGCATCAAAACACATTCTTTCATTGTTCTTTATGGAACCAAGGGAATTACTGGTGCTTGACCTATCAAGAAAATATATATTTTATAAAGGGTGATATCAAGCCAAGAAGGCTAATGCCATGAAACTTGGCTAAGTGACACCATTTGCAGAAGCAACTGTAGCCCAAGAAGTTTAACGCTTTACTTTTCCAAACCCAGAGGAATTCACCACCTTCCCAGTGCAAGGAACAGAGAAGCAGAAGTGTTTTGGGAACATTTTGGGAGTATTGATACCCCAGAAGGCTGTGCTGCCTTTCAGCAAGACCTGGACAGGCTAGAGCAGGGGTCCTCAAACTACGGCCTGCGGGCTGGATATGGCCCCCCGGGGTCCTCAATCCAGCCCCCGGTATTTACAGACCCCCCTGCTCCCCCCCCGCCGGGGGTTGGGGGGGGAAACCAAGCAGCCGCAGATGGCCTCTGCCACTTCATCCGCGCGCCGGCCCCCTGGTAAAAAGTTTGAGGACTCCTGGGCTAGAGAGTTGGATGTGAAGAAACCTTAATGAAGTTCAACAAAAGTGTAAGGTCCTACACCTGGGGAGGAACAGCCCCATGCACCAGCACAGGCTGGGGCTGACCTGCTGGGAGGCAGCTCTGTGGAGAAGGACCTGGGAGTTCTGGTGGGCAGCAAGCTGCCCATGAGCCAGCAGTGTGCCCTGGGGGCCAGCAAGCCCATGGGGTCCTGGGGGACCTGAGGAGGAGTGTGGCCAGCAGGTCCAGAGAGGTGATCTTCCCCCTCTGCTCTGCCATGCTGAGGCTGCATCTGGAGTGCTGTGTCCAGTGCTGGGCTCCCAGTTCAAGAGAGACAGGGAACTGCTGGAGAGGGTCCAGTGGAGGGCTACGAAGGTGATGAGGGGACTTGAGCATGTCCCTGATGAGGAAAGGCTGAGAGAGCTGGGCCTCTGTAACCTGGAGAAGACTGAGAGGGGACCTTACCAATGTTTACCAATATCTTAAGGGTGAGTGCCGAGAGGACGGGGCCAGGCTCTTTTCAGTGGTGCCCAGCAGCAGGACAAGGGGCAACGGGCACAGATTGCAGCACAGGCAGCTCCACCTGAATGTGAGGAAGAACTTCTTTCCCTTGAGGGTGACAGAGCACTGGGACAGGCTGCCCAGAGAGGCTGTGGAGTCTCCTTCTCTGGAGACATTCAAAACCTGCCTGGATGCGATTCTGTGCAACCTGCTGTTGGTGAACCTGCTTTAGCAGGGGGTTGGACTAGGTGA
The DNA here is from genome assembly GCF_023634155.1 of Falco peregrinus. Classification (NCBI taxonomy): domain Eukaryota; kingdom Metazoa; phylum Chordata; class Aves; order Falconiformes; family Falconidae; genus Falco; species Falco peregrinus. The sequence goes on from NC_073727.1 coordinate 57,239,502, forward strand.
TCTTCAGAGGTCTCTTCCAACCCTGACCATTCTGTGATTCCATGATGTACTTCTTGGGCAGAGGGGTGTTCTTTAAGTTAATTCCACCTGAGGCGGCAATAAGGATTGTCCCTAGGGCAGGCTGCACAATGCTGGGATGGGAGCTCACCTGGAAACACTAAGTGCTGGATAAGGCCTGGACAAACCCCAAGAAAACAGGCCACTGACACCCATCTGAACCCCTTTTTACAGATGAGTGGCAAAAAAAGGAAGGGCTTATCTAACAGGAATCTTCAGCCTCCTTGGATCAACGTATCCTTTCGCTGACAGAGCAGCCGTTGTACCACCTGGGAGATCAGAGTGGGACATGAGGGCTTAGTGTTGGGGTTGCCTGGCCTCTCTGCCCCAGAGTAGGGGGACGTGGGGTGCTGATGTCTCTGAACCTGCCAAAGCACCTGAGGTTTGGCATCTTGGCAGAGAGCTGAGCTCTGACAGTCTATGGCCTTTCCTCTCATGCACATGTCCCCAGGCTGCACACATGACAACAAAACTGCATGCCAAATCCACAAACCTCCATCCTGATTCCTTGAGGGCTTTTCCTTCCTTTTCTGTCAGATTTCAAGTCTTAGAAACAGGCACTTTTCATCCTTTAACTGTGCCTTGTTCCACCCTCTTCACATGATGATGCTTCTCCAACATTCATGAAAAGCTGCAGCCCCAAAGCAAAGCTTAGCTCATATAAGCAGCTCAGGTTATAGATGACTGGTAAAGAGGAAAAGAAAGATGAACAGCATAAGGAGAAGATCTCTCCTGCAAGCACCAGCACACCCAGAGTCTTGTTACAGCCTACCAACACTCAGGCCAACACAAAGACATGATGACTGCAAAGTTGGCAGGTAAAAGTTAAATAGTGGCACCTGCCAACTACAGGGTGAACACAATGCTAAGAAAACATGGCTAAGTACAACACATGAAGCCATCCAAAGGAAAACAAAATAAGCTTCTACATTATCTCTTTTGAACTGTTTATAGCTGGGGTCTGATCGCAGTCCTATTAAGGTCAATGGAAAGATTCCAGTTAGCCAGGGCTGAAGCTGGGTTTGGCTCCATAGCTTTGTTCTAACTAACAAATATGTTTAATGGTGTAAGAGGGCTAGAAGCACCACCACTGCCTCTCGGCTGCACAGCTCAGGACAAGGAACTGGCTCAACAGCCTTGGAGGAGAAAGGCAACTCTGCTGCAGAAACACATCGCCTGATTCAGATGCCAAACCTCTAATTTATGCAGACAGACATACTTGTACACGTACAAACACACTTTTTCATCATGTTTTTTCATCACAGTATGTGGATGAGTGGGCTAATAAAAAAAGATGACATATCTTTCTCTTACACACACGCCGTCACCTACACAAAACCATGCTAAAAATATTTTGTAAAGGCAGCAGTCAGGCACACAGAATAGGGGATGGCAGAATTAAGACTGCCTGTTCATTTTGATACAATTAGAGTTAAGCAATAATAGTATTGTCTTCAGTGTTATGCTAACAATTCCTGCTCTGTTCATTCTGAGAGAACACTTCTTGTATTACAAATACCTTCTTTTTTTTTTTTTTTTCTATCTAAAGTCTTGGGGAAAAAAACAGGAAACAAGCCCCAAGCCTTTATTTGTAAAAGTTCCTGAAGAGTTTTCTCAGGAAAAGCAAAAGCAAAACCAGAGATTAGGAAATGTCAGTTAGGACTGCCCAAACATGGAGACGCCTTTGATTTGCTCATGTGCCCATCTCCAAGGAAAATGAACCACAACTGCATAGCTAGCCCTGACTTTTGAGTGACTCACTTTGCAACCTCAGTAGCAGTCTTTTAACAGAAAACATTTATGTATTTAAATTTGAGGGGGGCATTTGCTTGCTTGTTTTTAGAAAAGCAAGATGAACACCATGTCATGGTGGTGTCCCCCATCCCTGGCGCTAGCTGAGTCCCTGGCAGTGGTCCAGGCTGCCATGCCCAGTGAGAACAGCTTGAGGGAGACAAGACTTTAGCCAGGTGTTTGGTGACTAAGTTGTCACATTCTCTCCTTCACATCTATTCCCTGTTGGAGCTCTCCTGTCCTTTCCCCTCCAAGCTGTCCCTGCTCTGGGCCTGTCATATCATTTCTTCACTTATCAAAGTCCTAGTCTCCTCATCTTGCCAGCCCTGTCCCTATTCCTCTCCTTTCCCAGCCCTTATCTCATTGTTAGCCATTCCCAGTTCCCTTGCCCAGTCTCTTTGCTATGCATTTCCAGTTCTCCCTTATTTATCCACCCCTTCTCTCCCTCACAACTCACCTTCATCCTATCCAGCTCCCTCTCCTAATTTCCTTTCCCTTCTCTTTCAGTTCAGTTCAGGCAGCAACATCCGTACTGTCTGGGCTCAGTGGGATTCAGGGACACAGTGGGAACAAGTCCTGTGCTCTCAGACCTGGCAGTGCACTGCCATTGCTGGGAAGGTCCTGTACATCCCTGCACTGGAGCATGCTCTGAGCAAATATGTCATTCAGGGTGCAAATTGAAATTTCAAGTGAGTCTTTGCTGAGCATGTGAAAATCAGAATTTTTCCTAAAACTTACCACTGAGGCAGATTTTAACAACTACTGAAATGGGAGGGAAGGAGTAAAAATAACACTAGACATAGGATCAGCCTGTGGTAAGTATACCCTCCCCACTCAAAAGCAGTAACCTTCTCATCTTCAGTATAGGCAAACACACCATTTAAAATCTTGGTCATTTCAGGAATGATTTGACAGTAACAGTTTTTTGTGTCTCTGTAGCACCTCTTAACCAAGACTTTTGGATATGGCTTGTAAGCCTCAGACAGCTCTGTTCTTCCAAAGGTCAGGGGAATGATGGATAAACAGATGGAGGATGATGAGGAAGCCATCAGTGCACCCACAGCCAGCCCACCAGCTCAGGCTCCTCGGGTGGCCTGAAAGGCACCCCCCTGGCATCTCCCCAGAGGTGTGATCTTTCTAGATTACCCTTTAACTGTACAGTCACTACGTCTAATAAATGGGGGGAAATATAAGGTTTATGCACATTTATCACCACATAATTATTTTACTTATGGACAGCACAAAAGCACATACAGCTTATTAAGACAGTAAGAGACACATCTCCTCCTTCAGAATATAACACCCACTTATTTTCACACAGAAAGCCAGATGTTTGTCATCCCTGCCTTTATTCCCTCCTTAGCTGAGCCAGGACCTCTTGCTAGCGTGCCAGGACCTCTCCCCAGGTAAACCTGACCCTTCCTTTCTGTATGTGGAGATTCTGCTCAAAGAGACTCTAATATATCTCTGCCTGCTGGCTTCTAATTAATTTGTACTGTTCCATGCCTCCCTTTTCTGCTGAAAAATAGGAAAAAATGGTTAAATTTTTTAAATCATCACCTGAATATAGTCATCATCACTAAAAATTCAACCTGAACTTGCAGATATGGACCATAATGGCATAATCTCAGTCTTGGTCTAGAAGGGACAGAGCGGGCAATTTATCAGAAAATGGGTGGGGGGAAAAAAAGCCTTTATGCTCTCCAGTGTCTAGGAGAGATCCAGAACTCTATTTCAAATCACATTTGAAAGGTAAAAACTGTAAAGACTTGAAAGACAGCACTGAGGCTTCCCAGGCTACCTTCTTATACTGACTTTACCACTTGGACCTGAAGAGCTTGAACAACATGTTTTGGTTATTACAGAGAACTTCACTAAACAGGCAGGTGCTGGCATGATTTTAGGACTGTAGATGAAGTTCTCAGAGGAAAAGTGCTCCATTTGCCAGTCTGTCTCCCCAGTCTATTTCTGCAGTCATAAAACTAAGGAAGTAGTTTGCATAGCACGAATTGCAACTGATGAAATGCAGTTACATTCATTGGTTGAGAGTGAATGCAAAGAAAGGAGGTGGGTGGAAAGGGATTTCTGTTGATATGTGATGAATTTTGAGGGCTGGTAAACCACAAAATTAGAATCTCAACTAAGGATTTTCTGAGTTTTCGTATTTTTAAAACTGAATGCTCACAGTCCTACAGCTCAGTTTGTGCCATTTCTTCTTAGGTCCTCTAAGGACTATACAGAAACAATATTTTTTTCTATTCACACATTGCTTGGCTTATGTTATGCACTTGCAGCAACAAGTAAATTCATGATTCTTCATGTCACCCCTTAAGTCTGGGTTGACATATTCACATCTGAGATCTCTCAAGACAAAATATACAAAATACACATCCACATGTCCAGGAAGTCTGCAGCTACTGCGGTGGGAACGCCCAGCCTGCTCCCTCTAGCTGGTCTTAACACATTTCATGATGACTATGTACATCAAACAGCTACAGTCACATCATGCAAGTCCAGTGCTTCCCAGAATTGCAAGTTTACTGTACCTGCAGTGTACAGCCAATACATGCATGTGCAGTAAAACTGGCCAGCACAGTGGGAGTGAGATCTATTGCTGTGCAGGCACAGTAAGTGCAATGTTTTCCAAAGGCATCAGACTTCTCTTGTACATACACCATGGACATGACCAAGGTTTCTGGATGCACAGCAGCCCAGATAGATTTATTGCCTGTTAACTCCAAGCTGGTGACAGAACATCTGGAAACCCTGGACAAATACAAAAAAGCTCAAGACTGTCTGAGCAAGGTTTCTGGTCAAAAAAAGTGATCATGCCAGTGGAAATGCCAAAACATCATGGTCTAAATTACAGTTTGGCATTAGGATCCACTGGTATTGTCTGCCTGACCATATAGTTTGTAAAGAATTTATTTTTATTATTTGCAAAAGAAAATGTTTGAATGCCTATTGTCAGTGAAGCAGAATTACTTGCACTCAATCTTTTGACTGTCACCTATGGCACATCTACAGGAAAGCATCCTTTTACCCAAACACATGACTGTTGGACATATTTGATGACAATATATTTCAAAATGATCAAAGTCAACTGTCAGAGAAATTAGATTAGTTATTATTAGTCTTCAGTAGTTCCCATGAGAACTTTAAACAGCTGGTGGTTCTTCTTAAAAGATTAGAGTAAGCATGTCAGAATATATGTCAGAATGAAAGTGGTAAAGATTTGGAATAAAGGGCAGAGTGCTGTCTTTGTTTCTAAAGGTAGACGGTTTCTAATCCAGGCTTTTAATTGTACTGAATTTTATCAGCCTGTAATACAGAAAACATTAGAACAGGACCTATATCTTTCCATGAAGTGCTGGAAATGGTATTTTAAATTCATTCCTATGAAAGAATCTGGTTCCTATTGGTCAGAATCAATGCCAGCAGATATTCTTATTTCCACACCATTTCTCTTCACTCTCTTTGATTCTTACTAATGCCAAGATGAGAAATGATGCTGATAAGCAGTCACAGGACTAATTATTACACACTGAATCCTACAGCCTTATCAGTGAATTTGAAACAAAATTGGCAGTATATTAGCCATGACCTAAATGTAAAGGTGGAGTGTGTCCAAGCAAAATGAGGTGAGGCTTTAGCTATTATGACTGTTGGTCTGCAGTATAACAAAAAAAACTTCTGCACTGACTGTTTTATTCTTTCCACAATGGGAAAGTTCTATGATGTGAAAAACTTGGTGTGTAAAAATGAAAATACTATAAATTCAAATAATAAAGGGTATCACTTAAATAATATTTAATCCAAAGAGGCATTCAGATAATCTAGGATATCTGTAAACAGTAATTTCTTCAAAGCAGTAGCCAAGATTTCTCTTTGAAATGGCTTGTTTGAAGTCTCTTTGCATGTCCATAAAACAAAAGGATCTCTGTTTAAAGGATTACATTAAAGGAGCCTTTTCTTACTGCATTTATTTGTTGAAAAATGTTGATGAGAGAGAGACCCCCAAACTGCTATGGAAAGTATTATGACTGTCATTTCAAAGAAGACTGATAAGTTCTTTAGATCTTTCTCCAACAGTGAGGTAATCATGTATCCTTGTCCTTTCATTATGATTTCTTTGCCTAAAATTTATCAAAGAGCATAATTTTACTGCATTTTGATGTTCTTTATTATTAATGCTTTCTTTTTCTTTTTTTTTCTTTTTATACATCACTGAAGCACATACCTCAGATAATACAAAAGGATTTAAACCCTTAATAATAATATAATATAATAGCATGAGACTTACAAAAAACAAGGTATGTGTTGACCAAGTGCTCATGCTCCTTATTTGTGCAATCGGTCTACATGATGTTAGTTACGGCCATTTCTTCATTATGTGAAAGCTCATAATGCAAACAATGCACAGCCATTGCTATACCGTGTGACTTGGTTACATGAGGTCCTTCATGGCAGCAGCTTTTTTCCTGGTTTACCTAATCAGTGCAGCCCCTCCAAAACCACTGAAGCAACAACAGCAGTAACATGTTAAATCCCTATAGCCAGAGATTTTTAAGGACAGAAGGGATATCTGTGAGCATTTACCTGGCCACCACCGGCACAAAGGCCATGGAAATTTACCCCAGGGACAGCCCGAGGTCAAAAAAAAACAGTGGTCTGAATCTCACTCAGCCTGCATACAGTTGCTGGTTTTCTGGAAGAATTGCAAACTCTGTATGGAATTTAAGTTTCCTGACCAGCTACTTGCTTTTTTCAGTTATCTTCCACAAACCCCACTAGAAGCAGTCTCCTTGACTATAGCAGTACCAGTGAAATGATGAGAACTGCGATGCTGGCTCCAGTGCTGCCCCAGATCATTCACACCACTTGACTTTTAGCAGTCTCCTTGGCTTGGGTTTGGCCCTGGCCAGCTCTTCCAAATAATGCTGAGGCATTGTTTGGGAGACAGCCAGGCCAGAGACCATTCCTAGCTGGTGATTATGGACAAGGCTCCAACATTTTGGGAAGGAAAGGGGATGGAGTCTAGCCAGATGGATGAAAATCAGGCCATGTATTTCTTGCCCTCATGGCCAACAGTCCCTGTGGTTCAGTGATTTCCTGAATCAGAGTCTTTTTGGGAGTTTAGCTGTTCTCAATTAATTTTTCTTCCATGAATTTGTCCAAATGCCTGTTGGACCCATGGAAAGCTTTAGTATCTGCAACATCCTTTGACAAGCAGTTCCACAATTCATTTCAGTATTATTAATACCACACTTAAATGTAAGTGACAATAATTCTATCACATCTTGGCAAACTCTTCTAGGAGGTAATGGTTTTAATAACTGTTAAAAAGGTTTGCTTTGCTTTCTGTCTGAGTATGCCTAGCTTCAACATCCAGCTATTTGGCTGCTGTTAATGGCTTGTCCATTAGCTGGTAAAAAAAAAAAAAAAGTATTACCAAATACTTTCTCTGGGTAAAATCTGATGAAGCCACTCCTTAACCTTCTCCTTTACATGCTAAATCAATTAAGTTTGTGAAATCTCTCCTAACACGACTTGCTTTCAAAACTCAAATAATTATCCTAAATATGTTTAGACATGATTTTCCTTTTAGAAAGGAGCCCTTTTTTGCTGCATAAAACACACATTGACAGAAATAAATAACATCTACCCTCTCTTTAAGTTTTTGACATCATGAAAAAATTACAGAGAAACCTTTGGTCTGTCTCCATGAAGAAGCCTTCTAATTGTAAAATAAACAATTTCACAATGAGTATCCCAGAATATCCCCTTATGTGCAAACTGTGCTCCAAAATAAAAGTGTATTTTAGTCCAAAAATGTTAGTCTGGGTTCAAAGCGTCCTAAGTACTATGGAAAATAAACAGCTTATTCAGCACTATATGCTTTGGGACATTTTTCCATGGAGTCAATCTCTTTCCAAACATGAGAATGGCACTAATTTGTCCATATGCATATAATTAACTTAATTCCCCTGATTTTCTTGCACATTAGTTAGAAGATGAGGATATCTTTATGATAACTCCACACCAGCAAATGCAAAACAGAAGATCTTACAAGATACGTATTGCCAAAGGAAGAAAAAATAATGTCAGTATAGTTCTGGTGATTTGGCAGTAGAAATACTCAGTGTTTCATGTAAAATCTGGATTTCAGGTGTATCTTCTCTCACATCTTCATATTGTTCTGTTGTATAAGATTAATGTTGAAACATGACCTTCTGGTTGAAAACTAAGCATGCATTAAATTTCTTTCATAGAGATTATACAGTGATGATAGCTACTAAAAAAATTAGCCCTTATTTAAATCTTGATTTTCAAGTTCATACCACTCCTTAGAACTCCAGGCATATACTGTAGATTTCTGACTTATTTGGAAGGAAGAGATCCCCGGAATGCTGCCCATGGCAGGGGGTTTGGAACTAGATGATCTTTAAGGTCCTGTCCAGCCCAAACCATTCTATGATATGATTTTACACATCCACCTTACCAAAATATTATGACTCCATTTACTCTGCAGAAATTTCATTTTCTTTAGTGCTGACACTAGAAGCACTCACTGCATGGAGATATAAATCACAGATATGCTGTATTTCCAGTATCCTTGCTGAGGCTGAAATGAGTATATTTGAGGAAAAACTGGTGAAAGGGTTCTTCAAAGCAAGTGACTTGGAGCAATATTGCCACGGAGAACTTTTTCTCCGTAAGCGAAAATACTTTTTCAAACTCTCCAAAGTACCTCCACAGTATCAGAGAAGGTGTAAATAAAATCAGTGGCATTTGAAGCTCAGCAGGAACTGTTCATAGCTGCTGTGTGGAAGAAGATCTGGGAGGACATGGGAATACCATGTAGGATTCTCTGCTAAGGACTGAGCACCTTCACTGGAATCCAACCCTCACACTTGTGCATTGCAAAAGGTTTCAACAAAGCCCTGCTGGAAACCCGTGCTTTCACCTTGTGAAATGAAATAACTGAGTTAAAATCATTATCGCTGGAACCTGAATCCTGAATATGAACATGAATCTCTTCCATCCTGAGAGGTACACCACATACCACATACTACACATTTGAGAAGATGGTCACTTGATTCAGAGGGTGGACAAACTAAATTCTTACTACAATGGGATGTGCAAATCAGACAAGGGAATTTCATTTTACTGATTCTCTCCTCCTTTGTTAAAATTAAACTTTAATATATCATTATTGTCCATTTTGCCATTTACTGCAAGAGAAATAAGACCATGTCAGTTGCACTTACACAACAGCTTCAAAAAGGTACCTCAAGATTGTCTGAACAGCATTATTCTGGGAATTTTCTAGGTTGCCAATACTTCAATAGCGCTAAACTTGCTTTGCAATTAACATCAAAACAGACATTCAGGGGTTTCAAACCTTCTTTTGAAATTTAATTCATTATCATAAGGTTAACCCTCGCCTTGCAGGCCCTCTCCCCCGTAGCGGTATGCTTTAATCTCAGAGGAAAGGGCCTGGAGCTTTCAAATGAGTCAGGCTGGAGTGTGATTCCACTTACTTCCTCTGTATTTTTTTCTGACCAAATTTTCTCACCATCAGTTTCAGCTTCCCTGTAAAATATATTTTCTATTTAATTTTGTTTTATGTCTCTAGCACCGAAATGTAATGCCACCCTCTTAAAAAAAGAAAAAAAAAAAAAGAAAAAAAAAAGGACATTGTTTTACAGATGAAAAAAAAAACCCAAGCCTTTTAATCTTTCCTACATTTTTCTCTGGAGGGCAAATTTCTTTTAATCACGTTCCTGAGCACAATTTAGCACATGTAATTATACCTCAAAACAAATGGAAGTGAATCACCTAACATGATGTTTTGCTTTTAGGAAATACTAAATATAGTTAATCTAAGGATTTTTTTACTATGCTTTTGATATAGTCGTTATTGTCAAAGACAGAAGTGCTTCTTAGGGCAGAATAAGATAGTGTGGCACTTGTTACAGAACAATCATTCTGAAATACAGAATTGCTGTCTGGAGGGATCATGGTTCAGGTCTATCATGTAAACGTGCTGCAAAATAACACACTTAGGTTCTGGCCCACTGTTGCAGTCCTGCTTTCAGAAAAATCATTTTTTAATTTTCTTTTTATTACCATTGTTACTCTAGTTCACATACACGTCCTAAAAGCCACACCTTCCTAAACCTGTGCAATGTTGTTAAGCACAACAGAAAGGATATTTCCTGAAAGACAAGCAATCCTCTCTCCACATAGTCATCCAGTGAACATCAGAGTGATAGCCTGCAGGCCATCTTCTCAGGGTCAGAGTATCTCTCTCTTAGGGTTTCTTCCCTATCTGACCCTTGTTTTACAACATCTTGGTGCCCCCTCGATGTCATATGTCCTAGCTACATCCTCTGTGGCTGATGAGAAGCTGGTTTGCTCTGTGTTCTTCACAAGGGTCACTCTCCAGCCACGCAAGCTTTTCTTTCCCACCGCTGACTTTGCAATGCCCTTACTCATTAACAATCTATTAACTTATCCACTCTCACTGCCTAAAGTATTGCACACCATACTCTGATAAAACAAAAAAAGTAAAATAGTCATCAGGACTAATAGCACTATTATAACTCAATGAATTTGATGGAACTGTAAAGGCTAGGGAGGTGACATTAAATTGCAGTGGAAGAACATATGCAGGAAACACAAGATGCTGAAAACCAATTATTTTTTTTTCCTCCAGAACTATTCACAATTAAGCACCTGCAATAAAACCTTCCTGTACTCTTTACTATGCCTTCAAGAAAGGGCAAAATGAGCTGAATTTTGCTTTTGGTTTAGTATGTCAGAAGGAGGAAGCAGTTTTGTATTGAGTTGCCCATTTTCTACACCATATGTGCCTCGTCATGTGTGGGGGGAACCGACATTTCCAGTAGTGCTGGTGAAGAGCTAAGTAACATTATGCACTTTTGGAGCCAAGATGGACTTTTTCTAAGGCACCTGGGACAAGACCCACAAAGGGCACAGGCGTCACAGCACCGAGATGCACAGCACTCTGTTCCCAGGCACTCACTGCCTCATACAACAGAGCTGAGCAAGGTGTTTGGGCTCCCTAAAAAAAGGCTCCTGAAAACAGGAGCCACAAACCAGCCCAGTGGGCAAGGAGCCACATAAGCCAGTCACTGAGAAATCTCAGGGTGGCATCAAGCTTCACTCCACTCAAGGGTACCACATTTGGACAGTGTTCACAGCCCCATAGGGTGGAGAGCCCCATTCCCAGTCACCGCTGGAGTGTCTTTTTCCCATAATACACAACCCCAGGATGCAGGAAACAGGAGTTCACATCATCCCCTGGCCTAAGGAAATGCTGTTTGCACATCAGAAGGACGGTTTCCAGGGTCGCTTTTCTCTTCAGGGGAAAAAGGAAGATGCAAAGCATCCAAACTACAAAACTTAGCACTTTGAAAAGCTTTTCCAGTTCCTTTTTTTCTTTTTTTTTAACAAAAGAAGTCAACAGAAGGGAAAAGAACATAAGATTTTGGCCAAAGTAAAAATCTATTCTGAGTGAAAAGGATATTTTGCCTTCCTCTGCCCCATGAAAGCTACCGAGTGACTCTTGCTGTTCAAGGAATAACTTTAGATACCACTAAAACCCCCCTGCCTCTCAGTTAAAATGCCAGAGGTGTATAAGAAACAACCAGCCATACCTTACCAACACTCTACTAAAAACAGAGGTGATGAAACAACCATTGCAACGTGGTCAGAGGTGAAAACAAGAGCTATTGAAAGGCCTGATCCAGCACTGCCATGTGCAGCAGCACTGTGCCAAGGATGATGGCAGAGAGGCAAAGGAGGAGGTTTCCCAGCAAGAAGGATGCTTAGGCGGCCTGCTGTCACGAAGGTGGAGTCTGGTCCTCTCACCAGTCTTCCCAGGACCCACCTTCTTACTGCTCACTCCCAGCAACGTTACATGACAACAGAAGGGAAATAAACCCAATTTCAAATTACAACCCTCTGTGAATGTGTCTACACACTGACATCTCCACTGCTACACATAACACAGTTGCCTACAGGTGGAAACGCACGTGGTCCCCAGATACAGTCCAAGTCCCTGGGTGCCTGAAAGGGGTGGAAACATCTTTTTTTGAGGTAGGCTTGACACCTTGTCCCATTTTGGCTGCCTTCTTTGAAATGTGCTGGAAATTTTCTTTTCCTGATCTGTAGTTAATCTGTTCACAAAGCCGTGCAGAATGTGAAATTATAAATGTGACAGGCATTTTTTGTTGTCTGCTTGTTGACAGAATTTGGAAAAGAAACTGAACTTATGGCTTTTTGCCAGAAAGCTTATGTTCTGTTTCACTTAAGAAGAATGCATTTTTCATAAGCAACTATTTTACATTGCAAACTCTGGGGTTTTATTCCAGACAGATAGACTATTTTTAATAAAGTTTCCTCCAAGATCTCAGCTGGCTTTTAAGTCCATGACTGTTAACCTAGAAATACTGTACTTACAGAACTGCACACAAAAGGTATATTCATCAGGTCTGAGGCTGCTCTCACACTGAAATAACCCTTCAGAGGTTAAAAAAATTCATAATATATTCATAAATGAACCCATTTGAGTATAACACATAATTATAGAGATCCTGTATTTGGTCTTAGAAGGCTGTGATCACAACCTGTGACTGCGGCTGGGCAGGAAAAGCATTTCCTGCCTTGCAAATATTCCTAGGATTTTAGAAATGCCTCCCATTTCCATAAGAAGAAAAAGAGTTATTTTACAGTTTTTCTTTAAATGAAAGAGGAGAGAGACAGGCAGACAGCCCACAGGGCTGTGGTTAGAACTCTCACCTAGGATGGAAGAGATTTAGGATCAGATTAGCTGTGCTTAATTTGATTTGCAAAGGCAACTGGGGTGCTGGGTTCTCAGGGACACCAAGCATTCATTAGGCTGCTGGCTTTTTCAGCCCATTCAGTTGGAGATTTCCAGTTCTGTACAAACAATTAACTGTTCACCAGATCAGGGACTTGCACCTAATCTCCACAGCAGGCTGATGCCAAAACCATCTGCTTTAGGCATCCAAACTGGTTAGGCAGGACAAGTACAAGTTAGATGGGTAAGGCATCACAAGGGTGATTCAGCTCACCCAAATTTGGTGTCTAGACTCCTGGCAACACTCCTGAGCAGACTCCAGGAGCTACATCTGTCTGCCCACTGTGGGCAACTGAAGGGTGACTTGGTGAGCAAGGACATACCAAGAACAATGCGTACTGGTGGTGTTGCATGTTCCTTAAGTGCAAACAGCAGGTCCCTCCTCCAGGAGGAGTTCAGAAAACTGAGTTTGCTTTGGTAGGCGTGTGGGTCCTTCTGCACAGTGGCCTAGGAGTCCTTCACCCTCACCCACATCAGCCCTTAGAGGGACATGATCTAGCCTTCAGGGTAGAAATTGGGCTAAAATAGAGGTGTTTTCTATCCTTCATAAAGAAACCATGTCATTCCTGCAGAAAAACTCATGGGAGTAGAAGAAATGACCCGAGCTGGGTTCATGGTAGTCTCCTGAGAAAGAAGACGACTCTGTGGCTCCCTCCCTACACCCAGCACTGTCTATATGCCCCTTGTCAAAGATGTCAAGCCAAACATAGTCCTCTTTACTCCTTTCTCACCTCCTCCTTGCATGCCTATATCATGCTCACTGCACAAAGGAAGACCTCCAGGTTTCTCCAGCTCCAGAAACTGCCCTTATTTAAAAGACTTCTGAAAGTATTATAGATTCCCAGTGTCATGGGAAGCTAGGCCAGGAAGAGATCTAACCCAATCTCCCACATATGGTAGGAAATTAATTATCACACAAATTCCTTTGCATAAGCCCATTTCAGAGGAACAAAACACTACATTTCAGCACTTGCTTTTTATCCCTCTTTGTTCTCCTTTGCTTCTTTTCTCTGATAAACAAGCAAAATGAGGGTGCAAGAGAGGAAAAATATGAATATAAAACCCTTACCTAGAAGCATTTTATGTTCTAGGTTCTTAATCTGGGGAGGAGAGAAAGGCACTGGGAAAATTCTGGAAGAAAATATTTTCTACATTTATTTTTTCACTTTCTTTGTCAAAGTCAAAATAAATTTCAAGTCAGGAAGTTCACTTGTACTCAATTCATTTACAGACACCAGCTTTGCTGTAGAGAGCTCAGCCCCCGTAGAATTTTTGTGTCCCAGACAACTCAAAAGGTTACACACAATCAGGGGTTAAAGTATTTCTCATCTTTTCCTGTAGCTGCTCTAAACTGTCTCTGTAATAGGTCTGATGACAGGCTGGCCAGGGATACACTTGCAAATGAGTGCTCTTGAGGTGATAGCCTAATGAATAAAATTTAACAGTGCATGATTTTAGATGTCTCTCACTAAAGAAGTCAGCATTTCTTGTTGAGTTTTTCAGGAATATATTTAGGATGAGTTACAACATACAGCAAGTAAGGGTGTGTTTGCATGCAGATTTTTAGATCCTCCCTTGACTTCATAGTGCCCTGGCTGCTTGTTGTGAAACCATTTCCAGTGTCTTATTTATCATGTTTTCTTTTTAAATACATTATTGCCTGCTTAAAATTGATACTCTGTTTAAAGCAAAAGAAATTAATATCTCAGAGAGCTCAGAGAAGACAGAAATGAAGATACCCTGGATGCAAATGGGAAGGATGAGACTTCCCCCTCCTAGGTCCAGCAGGATCTCTTCCTGAGCACATGTTCTGGGTAGGTCTGGGCTAGCCAGCCTCATCTTTGACCTTTATGCCCTGCATCTCACATCTGTTTAGTCTGTGAATACATTTATTTAAGGACCTGACTTTAGATTTTGAGCTTTCAGAAGTAGTTTACATAAGCTAGCATGCTTAGGTGAGTAGACCCAAAATGAGATAGAAGAACCCAAATTTAGCCCAGTGATGACAATGCCAAGAAACTCCATATTAATGGGAACTGCTGAGAACTGCTTTGGTTGGGTTTATTTCTAAAATCCTTAAATATGGGATGGTGTCGGTCTTTCATACTTTTCAGAAAGTTTAGCCAAGACATTTTGCAGAGATGTATGAAGTGAGATGGGTAGACAACACCCCAAATACAAAAAAACCCTGGAATTCCCCTCTTATGCCTCCCCCCCACCAAGAGGGATCAAGCAATGCCACACTAGTCACTGCAGACAAAAATGCAACTGGCGAAAAAAAATAATTTCTGTAGAGGATGAAGTGAGCCTCACTTCAATTCCATTAACTGCCCTGTTTCTCCCAGCCACTCTTCAGGCAGCAAGAGAATAAAGAAGATAAATTTCAAACGGTGAAAAGGAATATTCCTGAAAAGAAACTCCTGAAAAAGTTTGACTTAAGGTACAGCAGCTGCAGCAGCTATAAAACAATTCTTGCTATTTAGGTCTGAATACTAATATTTTATGGTGTATCTTGACATAGTTTTCCTAAATATTTTCAGAGATTTCCAAGGTCTCTTGGACCTTCTCTTCTGAATAACGATAGTGAGATACTTAATTCATCTCCATGGACCAAAGGTTCCTATTACGATTGTGTCAAAACCTTCAATCCCTGTTCAAGAACCTTTACTAGACATCAGGTTTCCTGTGGGCTTGGAAGTGCTTTGGAAAGGAGTAAGCTACTGTAAAGTAAATCCATTACCATTTTTCTAAAAAACTATTTGTACAAAAAGTGCATCTCAAAATGATTGCTGATCCTTGATCAATGTCCTTTGCTGACATTTTTCTTAAACAAAGGTATTGAAAATAGCTTGTACACAGAGGACAATTATCACTAAATCTTCAGAATCTCATTCTGTGACTAAGAAACGATGATGGACTCTTGGGCCTCACCTGAGGCCAACACAGCTACAGTACTTCCAGTTGATGTGCAAGACCAAGGACAGATTTTTCTCCCATAGAACCTAAAGAAGAAAGGGAACTTGGCATCCAAAGAAATACCAGCATGGAGTCAACAAGCTTCTTGCAATTTCAGCGGGTGCCCATCACTGTAGGTCCATTGCCTTCGCACTTATTTTTCCCTACAGGTCAAGAACAAGGATAGTGTGAACTGTCTTAGAAATGTGACATATCTGAGACCTAACACTGTAGTCACCTACACAGATAATTCTCAGGTGTAGTTTCACAACAGTTCCTACTCACTCTTACAAGCCCTAATGCCTGTGGAGTAGCAGTGAGCACCCAGGCAAGACAGCAACATGTGCAGGAAGGCTGGTATGAGGGACCTGACCATGCCACCCTTCCTCACCAGGAGTAATCCCATAACTTCCCATTGCATGAATGTGCAATATGGGACTGCGCTTCTCTCCTAGCTGATGCCCAGACCTTCATCTGATGTCCGTGGAGGTATGTACAATGACTTTGCAGCTCCAGTGACTCACATGACCGAGTACTCAGCTTCAAGCTGATCACGTCCTCCAAGGTCACCCTCCAAGTGCAGGACAGACACTTCCATACCAGTGCTTCACAAATGAAACATGGTCTCTTTCAGGGGGCAATTGCAACACACCAGTTGGCAGTGCCAACAGACACCTTCACTGTTTCTCACAGTGTTGCTTTTATATTTGAAGTCTCTCTGAGGTCCTTCTAAATACAGACTAAGCAGAATCCATGCAGTGGCGTATGCTCGTCTTGGCTAAGACCCTGGAGCATTCATTTGGAAAGACACAAACACCCTTATTCACATCACGATGCTCACCTAAAGATCAGTCAGGTGGTTTAAATGTCATCCCAGTATACTCTATTGTTCAAAGGAGATATAGATGTGCTATGCAGAGTTAAACTAACATTGCCTAAAAGGCACAAACAGCTAATGGCAATGCAGAAAACTGTAGGAAATGTATAATAATGATAATAATAATAATAACAGTGTAGTAGTAATAGTAATAATAATAGTAATAATAATGATAATATTAAAAGGACATGTAATAATTGGGCAAAGGAGGGAAGAGAAAGGAGGGAATTGCCTGAGATCCAAAATTTTTTGGCCAATTTCTCTGGGATGTGTTCTCCAGTGCTTCATTAAATCACCCAAAAGAAAAAAAACACCTTTTCCTGACTAAGGATGTTTCATCATCAGAAATATGTTCCCACATTCAGCAGCAGCTTTTGCTCAGCTTTAACTGACTTCTGTTGCATCAGAAACTTCCCTGGGCTCTTACATCACCCTGGCTGTGGACACAACTGTAAAATCATGCCCTTCCCTAGTCAATGTAAGGCAAAATATTTATTTTAATAGTGCTGGCTAGGCTAATTTCATTCATAATTGAATCAGTAGTTTATTCCTAGGTCTTTTCACTGACCACCCATTCAGCACTTCCAGCCAGAGTTCAAAGAGCTGCTGGAAGGCACACTTTAAAAAATCTGTTCAAAAACTAGCACAAGCAGAATGGCAAACCCCAAGGGCCAGACTGTCAGCCATCCGAGGCAGGCGTGCTCTGCCTTCACAGCCTGTCAGCCTCAAGTAGGACCCCACAGAAGATACATTAGCATGCTCCTGCAAAGATTTCAACTGTAACTGGCACTTTAGGGCATACACTCAGTGGCAAAGGAAAATGCACTGGTTGAATCAAAAAAGGCCCAACACACACTCAACTCACTGTCTTGGTGTCCCCTTAGAGCTGCTGATGGTCCCAGGGGAGCAGAGCTATTCGGGTCCTGTGATTTTCACCCGTGTGACTACACACAATCCATCACAGATGAACACTGAACCCATGTTCTCATGGTATCTGAGACAAACATGGTTTGTTCAGGTATCTGGTGTAGGTGACTGAGGAAGCCGTACCTGCTTTCTTATAATTGTCACCATTTCACAGCTCCTGTCCTCCAGACCTAAGTTGCCAAAGTGCGCTAAAGCTCCCCCTTGCACTTCAGTGCGGAGCCACAGAAACAGTGGTGCACAGAGGGATTTTCCAGCTCTGCCCTACAATACTTCACCTCACATATGCTGCAGGAGAAGAGGTCTGCAAAAGATTTAATGCTAAGAGCCTTAGAGCAATGTTTTAGACCAGTGATGTATCTCAAGGGTATCTTGTGGCAACAAGTTCCCATGTACGGTAGTACACAGAGAAGCTTCCTTTTTCAAATAACTGCATTGTACGGGTAGAAGTAAAAGTGATAGCAAAAAGAGGCTATGATTTGGAGCAAAGAACAAAGACACCAGACATTAGTCTCCGTAAGTCCCAGCCCCCAGCAGGCAGGCAGTTTGATATATATCCAGGACAGCTAGGTAATGTTTTTTTTTGTGGATTCCTACCTTTTATCAGACCATATTCTGCAACTTTTTAGACTTCCTTTTCTAAGCAGAATGGTTTACTCTTCTGCAACTCCTGCCCCAGTCCTTCCTAATCTAGCCTAGAGCTGCACTCATAGCAAGAAAATCAATTTTTTCAGCCAGCTCTGTACCTCTCCCTCTTGTAACCACAGCTGACCATCTCCAAAGGGGTTAAACCATTTCCAAAATGGCTAAGATGATCAATATTCAAATTGAACAACCTAAATCTCAATAAAAGACACAAGTTTATTTCCAGTTTTGCTGCAAATTGATACCCCTATTAACCAGCCAAACAGCTGATGGAGAATTTGCATTACCACCATAGTTTAAATGATAACAAAAAGAAAAATAAAGTTTTTCACAATAAAAATTTCACATTTTCCAGACTCTAATCTCCTTTCTAAGTTCCACATCTTGCAAATATTCTGATCAACTTTCCCCTCTCTCCTTCAGTCACTGCTCCACTTCAGCTAAATGTTTCACGGAGCCAGGCTCTTTTGATCCATTAGAAATCTGCCCAGCATCCATTGCTAAAGTCAGTTGGAACACAATTATCAAAAGGATAACATAAATCAAAGAGTAAATCTGTGATTTTCATGCAAACAACACAGGAGCCACTGACTGCTACTGTTTTAGCCAAACCATCCACTCCTCTGACCAGCAAATTCAGAGGCTTTTTTCTCTGGAGAACTATACTGGAAAAACCTCTGATATTCTTGCTTTCAGAAGAGGATACTGAGCTAGCAATATTTATTTTATTTGAAAAAGTAATTATTTTATAGTAGCTTCTCAGATGGAAAAAAATCTCTTAAAACTGAGCAGAAGGACAGATATGATTTCCACTTTGGTAACATATTTATCAAGATAAGAAACAATTAATTAAACAGCTCCTCTGAAATATTATACAAACAGAGAAAATGTGTCTATCTGAAAACCCAGAAGTATGTGTCTTGGAACAAATCCAGATGCACCAAATGTCTACTTTTAAACTCAGTGACTCATGAAAAGAGAGCTGCAGTGATTAGTTACAGCAGCTTAAAGTGTTAAATAAACATAAGCTAGGAATGGCTCTGACTGAATCTGTGCAAACTGACCTCCAGAATTGAGAGGTGACCCTCAGACTTCAGAAAGACTTAGTACATGGAATGGGGAGATCTGCTTGGAAGAGCAGAGCCTGAGAAGCATTGCATGATGTGATTTCCAGAGAACTCTCAGGAGACCTTGCCCCTGTTCTCAAAAACTGTAAACACCTTTGGTGTCTTGCTATGTGAAACTTGCCAATGTGAAAATTTTGGGCCAATAGTCTATGGAGGGGAACAGTCCCACACAATATAACGACCTGTAGCTGTGTGGGAACAGGCAGTAGTGATGATTAGGAACAGGCAACCAAGCCCTAAGCCCAGCGCTCTGACTCCTATCTTGTGTGGGTGGGTTTGCTTGCAATAGCAAGCAAAAAGAAATGCTTGCTTTTTTAGTAGGTCCTTTCCAAATAGTTGTGTGGCCTGTGGTCGGGTCACACCTCATTTGCAGAGTCCCACAGCCATTGCTGCACTCAGCTGCCCACATGTGTGAAATGCCCATTGCCCCATTGCTACTCTGCCCTCAGACTTGACCCCGTCAATGCTCTGCTCCCTTCTAAATATTTGGGCACATCTACTCCCATGGGTACTACTGCCAAGCATGCAGTCAAGCTGTGAGCCTGATCAAATGAAACCCTCTTTTTTCTCTTGAGTGAATATAAATGTGAATCCCAGGCCTGAACTAAATGATAACAAATCTTCAAGAATTTGAAGTGCAGACAAGACATACGACTCAAGGCTCAGACCATGTCTATTGCTAAATGTTTTGCACAAGACTTACTTTATCAGATCAGAATCACACACGCTAATGAATTCAGTGAAACAAATGGCATTGCAATTACTGCCTGTGCATTACACAGTAATTGTCAGACAAAGAATGGCAACACAGCAGAGACTCACATAAAATTAGATTAAAAACTTTAACTCTTAGTGCATCATACACACTGTTTCCATGGATCTGTAATGACCCAGGGAAAGAATTTGCAGTGGAAAGCAAAAAGGCTTTCTCTGAATTTGCAGTGAGCAGTTCACTGCTGTTAAGGCTGCAAACACTAGCTATAGACAGCTGACATCTTCTGAGTGCACATCATCCCTGAACTCTGATTTATGTTTAAAGCCTTAAGAAGGATTTCTCTTCAGAGCCAGCTCAAGAAGCATTATGTGAAAGGGGAATGAATAAAGCAAGAGTGCGATAAATTTCTCTTTCAGTACAAAACGCTGGACACTGAGTAACCGTGCAGAAGCCGAGAATTGTGTAGAGCACATCAGGATGATCGTTGTGATCTATGTTAAAAAGCTTTTCTAAATTCCTCATTAGCATTCCTTGATAGTGCCAGCACAAGGGGGTGGGGGGTGGGCAGATGTTTATATATCATGAAAGAATATTAATTTTTAAGTCATCAGCTGTTTTAAATCACTTCCTCACTCAGCCATCTAACGAGCAGAGAAAGAAGTTAGGATCTGGGGAAAGAGATGCATATCCTCCTTCTCTCCCTTTAACCAGAGTCAATGCACAGACTATCTGAAGCTAATTCTGCTTTCTGCTGGCTTAGAGGGGATCAGACTTGGCCAGCTGCTTTAAATGTCCAGCACGGCTACTGGCAACAGAAAGGTGCTGAAAGAAGTAAATTATTTCTTTTACTCTGAACAACATAAGTAAACTGGCAGAAATGACTGAATAAAAATATAAGTTACATAATGCTGCCTTAATTTTATTTCCTATTTAGGTTTTATCTCCTAATGATAAGTTCTTACTAACTCACTCTTGCCCCACATTGCTTCCCCTGTGCTTCAATAGTGTATTAAAAAGGCATTCTTTGTAAATTTTGGTCTAAAAAAACGAAAGAATTGTCACTGATAATAGTCCTATGGCCACATATAAACAGAAAACTCAATGACTCCCTTTAAGAAGCGATGTCTACTAGTAGAAAGGAAACACACAGGAAAGCAACAAAAATGTTGTACCTACAGAAACTGTAAATGAGTAACCTTTAAAATGTCATTCCTCCCTTGCAGGACAGAGAAAGTAATGAAAACTCAATTCAGAGGGTGGAGCACTCTTGAGGTCCATGCATGAGTGATGTGGGAACTCCAAACTTCAACAGAAAGTGCATAAATGTTAAAAAACCCAGCACATCTCCTGAACATGCCCCACTGTTAATCTCTCATCACTTAGGTTAAACAAGTTTATTTACACTGAATAGCAGTTCTTGTAGAACACAGCAAACAACTAAGAAGAAAAGTAAATTCACCTGGGAGAGAACAGAAGTAGATACACAACAGAAGTAGACAAACAAAGAACATGCTTATGCTAGAGCCAGGCCTCAGCTCTAAACCTGCTCTGCCTCCAACCTAGGCTCAAGCACACTGAAACTCAGCTGACGTCTGAAAAATCCTGGCCAGGTACTTTTCAAACCCCTGAGCTATTGAAGACAACAATTTACAAGCCTCAAGCAAAATTTGGAAGGACAGCAATACTGTGAAAGCTAAGTGTAAACTATACCAACACACAGTCTCAGTACAAGCTGGATGCAAGTACTCAGTCTATTCAGCTCTTCTTCACATTTACTTAAAATATATCTTTTTTATTTATTAGTACTGATAAACTAAAGGTCAGCAATCCATGGCATATTACCATTGTGCTGGACCAAGGCAACTGGAAACAGCAGATTAATAACTTCAGGTTAATAAAACCATAAAATCACAAGTAAATGGCCTTCCCTGTTGCCCATGGGCTCATTCTGCAGCAACATCAGTGTGTCTTCAGAGAATAAATAGGGCCATATAATGGCAATTATCGTCATGGGCTCATTGCAGACAAGACTTTCAGGACTTGGAATCTCCCCCTGGCTGGGCTAGAGTTACCCAGGAATTTTAATGATGGAGCATGAGGGTCAGACCATGCTCACTACCTCTTTTGCAAAATAGAAACCCATTTCGGTGAGGCTGACTGAGACTGGTTGCCATCTGATGTTCCCTTAGTGTCTCCAAGGAACATTTTGTGCAACAGGAAGCCAAACTTTGAGCTTACTTTCTGTGCCCTGACAGAAATATTAAAAAAAAAAAAGTCTATGGTTACAGCCAATACTCTGAACACTAGTTAATGTTGTTAGGGAGAAACCTCTGGTTAGGGCTAACACTTGTTTTCCTCATGGATCTAGAACATCCTTTGCCTGTCGTATCCCAAATGACAGGACAAGGCTGTCTCACGCTCTCAGCTTTTACTCATCGGTAGTTATGTGACTGTTATCTTCTAGGGATCCCCATCTTACCCAGAATGTCAGTAAGGCATTCAGCAGCACCCAGGAACCAGGAGGAAAGGACTTGTGCCTGCACCTTCCAGGAGGTACCAAGCATGGTGGGAAGACTGGTCTTCCATAATGCACAACCACTGTCAACCCAGCTAAGAGATTTCTTTTGATTACTCTGTGGAAAGCTAACTCCAGCTCCCACTTGGCACCAAATATAAGTATCTCTGGGACCCAGTTTAACTGGTAAAGTCTTCATTTTGTCAGCTTCTGGCATAACAGTCCACTAACCTTAGCAATTTATTTCATATTCCCCATCTATCAGTGTCTGGTTACCTGATCAGATGAAGAGTTATTTCTTGGGTCTGTCACTGTGTGTCAGCTCAATGGCTAAATCATTTATTCGATATGATTAATCTACTATATCCCAACTGTATTGTCTGCCCTGTCAACCTGAAATTTGTCAGGAAAGTTCCCAGGAACACCAGAGACAATAGCAATGGGACTGTCAAATTGCACTTGTGCATGTCAGGCCAGAGGCATCCAGGAAGGCACAGTTGGAGCACAGCTTAATTTGAGGACAATGAACTTCAACAGGAGGCAGAAAGGGCAGGAACCACTCAAGAGACAGCAAGAAGTGTTTCAGGAAGTGAACTGAGAAGATGTGCAGTGAGAAAGAGCTTTCAGGGTGAAGATAAGAGTGTTCAGATACCACGATGAGCATCGATACCCAGAAGTGCCATTCCTTTCACCTAGTGAAACATCTGGAATATCCCAGATCTATACCATCACTTTGGTTTTAGGCTTGCTACACCAGAATTGTACCTCACAGCCTGCAGGGTTGGATGATCCGAAAACAGCACTCACTCACTGAACTGAGTCAGTCATAGCTGGCATCCTGCCTGCTACCTGCCATTGCATGTAATCTCCATCCACCACTGCAGAACAAGGCTAGCTGTTGCCTTTCTTCCTTCACTGTCATCTAATCCTTGAACCTGGCTCATCTGCCATGAAAGAATCTGAAGTACTACAGCGTCCATCAGTCCAGCATGTGCTAGCAAGGAGCAGGCTACGGACCAAACTCAACAGCACTGGTGGCAGAAGAAAGCATTCAGCACAGACCATATGTGCAGAGTGATACACATGGAAGGATTGGCAAGTTCTTGCTATTCATTCTTGAATAGTTACTGGGCTTCTTTCAATTACAATGCTTAGTGCCATGAACTTCAGATGTAAAATGGTAAGTATTTTTCTAAGGTCATGGGCGGTAACTGAAAGTCAACTTTGATATTTACATTAAAAGATAATGCTAATAGGGAACTGCTCTGAAATCAGCCCAGCATGATGCCTTTCAGACTTGGTAATAATGAATATACAAGTGACTCGTAACAGTCTACTCAGTGGAAACAAAACATAATTTGGCTGGTCATTTGCTTTTGTTCATCTTTTGTTGGGGGAACGGGAAGGGAGACAAGTCCTGTGGCAATAGCCTTGAAACAGACCATCTCCGTTTTGAATCTGCTGAGATGAAATATCTCCTTTCAACAACAAAGGCTGAACTCTGATCAAAGCCCAACCAGCAGCGCGCCCTGCAGTGGTATACACCAGATCCTAATTCCTCTAAGTGCCCAAGGGGATGTGAGACTCCCATCAGTCAAGTAATACAAGGACAGGAGAAAGCTGTAATTTTCAGTTCAGCCCAACAAACCCTGCAGCCTCTTGGCTTGTAGTAACCTGGAATGCATCCTGTGAGCAATTAACAAGATGGCTTTCCAAGCTGATCAACATCACACGACTCTTCTTTGATACTGTTTTATTCTTCCTCCTCTCCCCGAGCTTTTTCAGGAACTCTACACACATGCTGCTGGGAGTACAATTATAGGACAGCATGTACGGTAGAAATTAATTCAGCATGTTTCTGTTTTTATGCAAGGGCCTCTGTGCCTGTTCTGCCGTGCCCAGTGTGTGTGCAGTTATATGAGATGCTTGGACAAGCAATTACCCATCATGTATGAATAAAGGCTTGTTTTGTCAAGCAAATATATATGTGCAAAAATGTGCAGTCCTGTGTCGTAATTGTCTCAAATACCACCATGGCACGACAGTGAGTTACAACATGCCAGAGCACAGGGATAGCTTGTCTCTAAGCAATTACTTGTCTTCTGCATAGACCCTCCCAGAGGCTCTTCTCCAGCTGTACTGCAGCCATTTATGTAGGACAAACACTGCTGTCAACAGACTGAATGAAAAGGTATTTTCTGTACTTAAAACTCAGATAACAAAATTTACACTACTTTTCAAAGCACGGCTCAATTATACCTTTCTGCAGGATGAAAAGGGGGTCTGCACCAGCCACTCGCAGGCAGGCAGAGTTTAGCAGTAGGCAAAAGTGTCACCCCTACTCTCATCTGGCTCACTTTCCCTTTGTCCCTCTTTCTGCACCCAGAAAGAGCAAGTCTCTTACTGTCCAGCCTTTTACCTTACCCACAGGACCATGCTATGGTCAACAGCCCACCAAGTGTTGCTGCTGAGAAATTATCCGTCCAAACAGGCAAGTTCCTCAGACAATATGTCTGAAAATAGTAGGTTTGTCCGTTCTGTGCCCTCTAGGAGGATTCTGCTGCCAAGCTTTCTGGTTATGGTCATTACATGTAAATGGCAGGTATCAGCTACAGGTAGCCCCCAGATTCATAAAACATCTCAACAGCTCCTGCTTTCCTGCTGCTGGGGTGATAGTGCAAGGGACAAGAGCACAGCACAAGGACTCTGGGCTGGTAAAGTGGATTGGTCATTTACTGCCCAAGAAGGAAATGCGGCTTCAAATCTATGTTGAACTACGGATGGTCAATGTGATGTTGACACACTGTCTGCCTCTCTATGTCTCTGTTCCAGGGCAGAATCAGGGCTCTAGGAGTCTGTGCAACCCACCATAAGTGTGTGGTTTTGGGAAACTGGCAACTGTTAATGTAAATGTTTCCAAGTCAAAATCTTCTTTCATACCCTTAAATACTTTAGGAAGATGTAACCACCCACTCAAATTCTGTAGTTTTACTCTGGATCTTTGGTCTAGAAAATATTGAGAATTTTCTTTTCTATTTTTAGCATTTCAGTTATTTTAAGAAAGTAACAAATTTGTTGGACAAGTGCATTTTCATGCACATCTTACAATCACTTCTGAAAGACAAAACTCTTAAACAAAAGGGCTCTCTCATATTTGTCCATTAGCACTGAAAGATGTCCTACCAAGCAATTAATAGTATAGACTCAATGACTTAAATATCCCTTATTCAGCAACTGGACTTAACTGCTCTGTTAAATTCCACTGAAATCCATAATATATAAACATGAAGGTGCTTTATCAAACAGGGATGTAGTTACCTGCAGAGCCACGCTGCAATGCAGAGAAGAATGTGCACTGGCATGGATACGTTCTTTTATTTTCTGTGATCCTGTGTTTATCTGTAGGTCTGTGAATTCCCTTTGTGCATACTGACAGCTGGCTGATAAATGCATGGCCACTGCAAAAAGAGATAAACACTGCTGCAACAGTTTACCGATAGCATCAGTGCTCAATCTAAGGCAAACACTAAATCACAGAAATCAACAGTTCATGCAGAGATCTGAGATTACTAGGTTTCAGAAGGTAAGAAGCACTGTGACTTTGCATTGGAATACAGGAAAACATAGTTCAATTTTCCATATATGTGTCATAGTGTGCAAGATGCAGATTTGGCAAAGTACTTCTGGGAATTTGGGGGCAGAAGGAAATTGCTTGTGGCTTTAAAAAAAATACTTGTTATTGTTATTTTGTATATATTCTCCACAAATAGCTCTTTCCTGTAGTTCTTTTAGAGGTGTTTTTTTGTAGTCAGTAAATGCACTCTCAGACTGGGGACACACATCAAACAGCATATTTGTGATCTCTGGCTGGATAAAAGTTATTCTCAGGTTCTTATTTCCTGTGCCATATTCATAATTCTGAGCTCAAAAAATCACTTTATGTGCATGATTTGTGTTCATTGCTTAAAAGTCAGTAAACAATTCTGCAGTTAACTCATTCTGCCAAATATTCTTACAGAGGAAATGCAAGTGGCTGTAATTCTGTCAAGGCAAATCCAAAGCATATTTACAGAACCCTTGATGTATTTCTTCTAGACTAACAGCCCCATCTGGCTATATTTTGTTGCTTTTCAATACAAAAAGTGCCAATAATAGCATGAAGTAATGTGATCAGATACCTTGTTATCTAGGAAAAGCCTAGAGAATAGCCTGTGTATGTTTTCTTACAGTTTGCTTGGCTGTTGGCTGCCAACAGCATAAACTGTAGCCCCAGGCAGAGTTCCTAGTCCCATTTCATCTCAAAGAAATTTTGGTTTTGATTTGAGAAAAAACAGAATTTCAACTCCATTTATTCACCTGGATTCACACCGCCTTAATTGTCTTGAGAAATTAAAGTTTTACATCATGACTCCTGGTGCAAATCAGTAAGGGAAATGCTTTTGGTGAATTAGTTGGTTGTTAGTCCTACAGAATTAGCTGTCATCCAAAATGCCTTTTTCTCTTTCATTTCAGCAGAAAGCTTCTATATTTTGCTCCTTGACTTTATAGAGATCTTGGGTGTTTCCCAAGATTTCTAAGCATTAATGTTTCCCCTTCTAAAATATACCAGCTGCTTTTTCTATGCATCTTTTCACACCATCATCAGTGCTAGATCCTTGGCATTACAGGGTCTAGCTGTATCTGATATCCACATCCACATAAATACAAAGAAGGGCATAATTCTGAAGAGTTCATGCTCACATAAAAGCAATTTTTTAAAAGACAGATTAATATCAAGATATTCCCCCTAAATTTATTTCTCATGCTGTCATTATCAACATTAGAAATTAGTATCTCACAGTGAAGGAGACATCCCACTTCAGCTAGGTGCCATGTTCAACCAGTCCAAACTCCAGAGTACTTGAGTATGTTGTTTACTATGGCCTAGATATCTTTGATGGCCAAGAACTAGGCAATGAGAAGTTCTAGGCACCAACTTGAAGGCCATCTCAACCTTGCCCAAACCAACCAGTCAGTGGCCCTGGTAGAAAAAGTCCTCTGTCACCCCAATATCTGCCTGATCCCTGCCCAGCAATTAATTTTACTTCAGTCCAGAATAATTTCTGTACCCCAATGTGTGCTCATCACAAACAGAAGCAGCTTGAGAAGGTCTGCTCTTCTCCTATCCATTCTGCAGCTTTTCCCTGTGCTTTCACAGGGAATGGGATGGGTACAGCTTTAGAGTGAATCCTTCTCTCAGGTTGGCTATTGGAGGGACAAAGGGAGAAGCAAAGGAACCATTTACCCAGGTGAAGAAGGAGTGGAGCCACCAAGTGCTGTTGAACTTTTCCTGCTCCTTCAGATCCTGCGGGAACAGGATCTTGATCGAGCAGAAAAGCTATGCATCTTACCTAGGAATTTAGCGACTAGGACAGGCAGTCTGCTTTCAGGTGGCAGTAAAATTTGTAATGCTCAGGGACACCATTTTTCTCCTAGGAGCTACATTTCTTTAGTTAGTAATGTATTATCACCTGGTGCTCTCCAAGCACTGGTTAGCACTGTACATACATACATGAATAAGCTTCAAATCCTTAAAGACTGTTCCAGAATATATAGTATAATTAATCAACTGTCTTTTCAACAGAGGTCACAACATTGTGCAAATCTCATAGTTTGCTAAGTGAAACCAGAGGGCTGTTCTTTTCCTCCAGCAATCATTCTCCTTGCAAAATCCAGAGCTATTCCATGTAAGTGTTCACAGTTTGCCAAGGGAGAGAACTCTTCTTTTTTCTTAGAATGTGGCAACCAAAAGCTAATAAAGATTTTTCCTGAGAGCTGGAGAATGTACAGCATCTCTCCAAAGTAATAAATATCTGCTTGGTGTCTGACTAAAAACAGCTCAGAAAAATGTATCCAGTTTTCTAAAGCAATCACACACAAATGTCCATGAACCTAGAAGTCCATGAACTGGAGGCCACAGTCAGCCCCTAGCTTGGGCAGTGACTTAGGTATTCAGAGAAATGCTGCTTGAGACATGGGCCTGAAAGAAGGAAAGAGGGACAAATCCTCAAGGATGGATGGATGGGTAGCCCTCTTGCTTTCTTTTCAGCAGAATCCATGCAAGCCAGATTCCATGTCAGTTTATACCAACACAATCCATTCCAGGGATGTGTTTTGCTGCTGCTGCTGCGTTTGGTTTTGGTTGTTGTGGGGGTTTTTTGTGAGAGAGTGAGAAACTAGGTTGTTACCATCAAGGTCTCTGGAATGCAGTACCAGGTTTTAGACCTGGGTTGGAATAACTCTCATAAATTTCTGGTCCTTGGTAGCATAGAAGACAAAAGCAGCTTTTTATATGAGTAGTGGCCTGTGCAGCCTGACAAACCAGTGCCCCACCAGAAGTATGTGCAAGGTTTCCTTGGCTCCATCTGTAGACCAGACTCAAGTCCAACAGGACAGCTGCAGCAGGTTTCTATGGGTTCAGCTATGTTTCTGTCTCAGTGCAACAGACCATCATGACACCTCACTGTCTTTAGTACAGAGAAGATTTTTCCGATTTATTGGACAGTTTGCTAGTTAAGCCAATATCCATTGTATTATTAGGATGACATGGAGACAGCAAGACTTCTCTTACTTTAATCACACATTAGACTCTTGCAAGATCACTGGCAACAGCAGTCAATTATACCATATAAATTGTGCTATGTATAATTCCCTTCCTCCAAGAAGAAAACAGCCATGTGGTTAGATGCCAACTTTATGTCTGGGCATGCATAGCTTAGCCTCTGCTTAAAGCTTTTGATAGGCAGGGGATAAAGTCCTTCTGATTATATCCTTGATGTCTGCCCTGCTCTCAAGATAAGATTTCATGTGGACTTGTTGAGTAATCCAGGTAAGCTTCAGAGTTAGTAATGTGCTGGCAAATGATTTTTGCTTTGCAGACCTTTTTGTCCAGTCACAGAGCAAGTGAGCAATGGAAGCTATGATAAAAGACAAAACTCTTGCTCCAAAGAACTGTTCTCTGCTCTTCTTTTATGGGTACATATCAAGTACTCTAGCTCTTAACTGTCACTGCACCCTTCCCACAGTGACTAAGCTAACATCTCATTAAACCTTGGAGCCTCTAAAACAGGAGACTCAAATCCTATCCCAGCTAGACAATAGCATCACATCAAATCAAACTTGACCCACTATTCTGACTGTTCCAGAAAGCCTGCTATTTATTTCTCTTCCTTCTTAGAAGCAGAGGCTGAACAACAACTGATTAGAATTCTGTAATTTGCATAATCAGGACCTGTATGCAAAATTTTATCCAACTATTTGTAGCACTCAGTGCCAACCTGAAAATTTTTTGAGAACCCCCAACCTCATCAGGTGTCAGCAACTGCATTTCAGGCTGGAACTTGAACACAGAGAATCATGGCACAAAGTTGTTGAATTGCATTAATTTATTGTTCAATCCCTTCTGTTATAACCACCCCTTTTAAAACCTTTCCCGACTATACAGCAAAGGCAATTTTCCAAGATGGTATTAAGGGCTTGGCTGTTTCACTGTTATTGCCATGAAAGTGCCACCCACCCAAGCGGTGGCTGCTCCAGCCTTTGTCAGAAATGCTGCAAGAATAGCTCAACTTGCAGCAAGTGACAAAACCCTTGCTTGGACAACCCCTTAATGGCCTCCTCTTCTCATAAAAGCGGAGGTGTTTGGTACAGTCTCTTCACTGAGCTGAGGACAATCAATGAGAAGCGTCTCTGAGATACAAATTGCAATAACACAGCTAAAGGCAGCTGACTGCAGGTCAAAGCACAGTGGACCCAGACACAGCAGGTATCTCACATGGCACCAGCAGGCCAAAGGACAGAGAAGCAAGAGAGAGGGTTATAATGGTGACTAACATAGTCTAAGTGTTGGCAGAAAATGTTCCAGCAACAACAAATAATGACCTTCCTCCTGCTGAGCCCTGCCACGGTGGTTTTGGATGGCAGCACACCAAAACTCAGATTCTCCTGCCCTGACCTCACAATCTCTTTATTGTTCAATACAGAGGTTAGCTTCAGGTTTTCTTCTCTACCCTGTCACATTCCCCTGCTGACATGCCTCTAGTGCGTGGTTTTAGCTCTGTTTTCCCTGCACCCCTATGCTATCTTCTGAAGCATGGAAACTGTAAAACAGGCAGGCTCACTGCCCCAGGAAGTACCTATAGAATAAACCAAGAGAAGGGTGGCTGCAGGTTTCATCATGTTCTTCACCTGCCATAATCAAAATGAGATACCCTACATACAGTTTAATGTCCTTGTTGCTTCACTTTATGCTGTGTTTTGTTAAGTATGGGTAACTCAGTGTGCCTGGGAGGACAGGGAAATAACAGTTTTGCAAAGGGTCATTTGTA
This sequence comes from Falco peregrinus, assembly GCF_023634155.1. Taxonomy (NCBI): domain Eukaryota; kingdom Metazoa; phylum Chordata; class Aves; order Falconiformes; family Falconidae; genus Falco; species Falco peregrinus. The sequence goes on from NC_073727.1 coordinate 57,270,386, forward strand.
TTTTGTTTCAGACGCTTCAGGACTTCTTTTGTTTTTCCTGTCCTCTTTACAAAATGAAGATTGCAAAATCCTGGTGATGTGAAATTCACTAATGAAAGTGCTACTAACATACAATTCACTCAGAGCTCTGCTGCTTCAGAATTTGGGAATTAACTCTAAACAACCAGCACACGACTCAGTCCTCCCCAAATACAGTGTATCCTCATTAATATGAAAATCATAATCTAAATAAAACGTTGAGACTTCTCATTTTTTAAATGTACCTTTTGGTTATTTGGGTTTTGCTGTTTGTTTTTTGAGGCTTCTGAGTTTGTTCATGCGATTTATGAAGATGATGTATAAAAATTTCAAAAGTTAGGACAACAATATTAAGCTGGGAAAGAGAGAGCAAGTCTTGAATTAAAAGAAAGGTATGTTAGTGGGAATTAAGCTCTTTGATCACCTTTAAGTTATCCTTTTGTGGTATCTGGAAAAGCACAGCTTGTTTGGGTGGTTTTTTTCTTAGAACAACTAAACTAAGGCTCACAATTCATTGCTTGTCTACAGAAATCTGGACTTTAAGCAAAACACTAAACATATAGGACTGATAATAGAAACACCAAGTGATAAGACTAGAACTTGAACTGCTGCTTTATCGCACAGCATAGAACAATGTTTAGACTGTCTCCAAAACCAACCTGCCCATAAGTCTCTGGACCTCACAACTAGATTCAACTGGGGCAAGCAATGGGGCTCATGACTTATGTTCTGCCTTTCTAAATGTGTGACAGCATGTAAATGAAAAAAAGGGACATTTCCTTAGCAGCTTTAAAATACTTTGCACTTTGAGTGTTTACTGGTTGCCATGGCAAGCAGGCAGGTTTAAATAGTGAATGTGAAACAGGGACCTGCTTGGCCAATACCATGGGGCGGGAAGGCCCTGCGTGTGCAGCAGTATGGCAGTTTTGCCACTTCAGACCCCAGATATGTCTGGGACTTTGCATCCAACTGCTTCCTTTTATTAGTTTCATGTAAGACAGAAGCATCAAGGATAAATGAATCATTGTTTCCAAACCAGGAGATCAGAACAGAGGTTTGAATACCATGAGATGTTGGCACTGGTGGTTAAATAGCATGTCTTACTTCCCTGTTTCCCTTACACCCATCCCATATATCACAGCCTCCTCAGTTATGCCAATGTAACTGAGGCTGCAGTGTAAACAAATCACTAGAATGATTTGGGCTAAACATCTTTTTGGAGGGCTGTTTGAATATGGGAGAGATGACCAACAAACATTTAAAAATCTGAAAATCAGCTGCATGATCTGCAACCATGATGCCTTTCCTTGAATATACAGGGAGCTCAAGGCAGCTCCACTGGATGTGCAAATTACACGTTTAAAGGAAGTGTGTTGGGGCATGTAAGCAACTTTGAGAATATATCCTCCAAAAAGAGACAAAAAAAGAGAATCATGGCCTGATACTAGATTACAGGAAATAGAAAGGCATAAGCTCAAGAAAGAGAAAAGAATAAAAGTTGGGAAGAGAGAACAAGAAAAAAGAGTGTACCAAGGACCAACCTTATCTCAAAAATATAACTGCACAGCATGATTCATAGAATAACACAGATTCGAAAGGATATCTGCAAGTCATCTCATCCCTCATCCAGCTGCCTGCTCCAAGCAAGGCAAACATAGAATGTATCACTTAGTGCTTTGTCCAGTTGAGAACTGAATGTCTCCAGCTTCTCTGGGCAACATGTGCCAGTGTTTGACCACTCTCAGGGTGAAAAAAAAAAAAAATCCCTTACAGCTAATGGGAATTTCTCGTATTCCAGCTTTTGTCTGTTGCCTCTCATCATTTCACTGGGCACCTCTAAGAAGAATCTGACTATGTATTTTCTATCTCCTCCCACAGACAGTTAAAGAAACTCTCAGGATCCCCAGTTACCTTTCTCTCAAGTCTGAACAAATCCACTTCTTTCTAGCCTCTTTGAGCCACTCAACATCTGCTCCAGCACTGTGGTCAAGCCCCATGGTCCAGCCCCCTATCTTGCTGGCCTTTGCTGGACTTGTTCTTGTTCATCAAAGCCTTTATGGAACAGGAAGCCCAAAACAGGACATGGTACTCCAAATGCAGTCTTGCAAGTGCTCAACAGAGAACAGGTTCACAGAGTAATTCTGGTTGGAAAGGACTTAAGGAGGTCATCTAGTCCAACTGCCTACTCAAAGCTGGGTCAATAACCATCTCCCTGGACCTGCTGCTGCGGTCTAACACAGCCCAGGATGCAGCTAGCTGCCTTCACTGGTAAGGGCACACTGCTGACTCGCTCATCTCACCCATCCTTACATGTCTATGATGTAGATCTCTCTAAGCTAGGCACCAAAAGCAGCCTTTGAAAATAATAATAGAATTAGACGTCTGACCCATTTCAGACATCTGCTTTAGCAGGAGATGAATCACACTCCAGCAATGCCTGTTTCCATCCACTGAATATAAAGGTAGACCAGGGTGATTAGTACTGATATAAACGTCCATATTGGTGGTATTGACTTTCAGCCAGATTAATCCTACCTCATAAATTCTGCCACATCCCCAGCTTTTGCTGGAAGATGTTACACATTTGCATACGTGTGGGTGAGTTTGCACTTGCAGGTTTCCTTTGAATGTGAAGAGAATACAATTAATAAGGATATAGCTACACAAATATGCACTGAACTGGAGGTACTTGAAAAAGCTGATTCACATTTCAGTGGCAGATATTCTAGCAAATATCAACCCTAGTGGTTTCTGAAGGTTAGACTGCTTTAAATGTATGCCTGAGATTTTATTTTTAATACTCTAGGTAGCATGAAGATCCTTTCTTTTTCTTTTTCTTCTTTTAATTTGGTAATATTAATTTGATTTTCTAAGGGGAAATAGAAAATTCTGCATTAAAGCAGTCAAGAGTACCAAATTCTGCATGCTATCCCCATTGAGATCATCCTTAATTCTGTTTTTTCTCAATGACATCTGCAAAAAGGAGCATGTAGTCAGCAAATCTGACTGCCTGTAGCTCCTGGTGGAAAGGTCAGATAAAGTTCAATTCCTTTATAACAGAGCAACAATTCAGATCTTTAATCGTTTGTCCTGTAGACTAGCATGATCATCATCTTTCAGTGAACATAATGGTTAAAAATTGCATTAAACCTCCCCTTTCTGAACAATAGCTCTCCTTTTGACCTCTCTGTAACCCTGAGTACGATGGGCTATTATCCAATTTGAATCACAGATGAGTGTTACAGTTTTCAGATGCATGTTAAATAAACTGCCACTTTCTTCTGACTGAAGACAGACACACCATCTATGCAGGAAAATCCAGGCAGATAAGGGAAAAAGCATCACATCCCATTCCCAGAAGCCAGTCTAGACAAGCAATGTGCGTATTCTTTTAATAAGTATGTTTTGAAATGTTGAGAAACTATTGATCTTAATCTTAAGAGCTGACTTTAGCTTCCTTTCATGTACTTTGCAGCAGCTTTCTCAGAAGTCCACTGCAAGTCTTCCCAGTCATGACAGTGTCACATCTGAGCAGCAGTCTGCATGCAGAAGGGACCAAGATAAGTATCTCTGAGCAACTGATGGTGTAAATACAAAATAGAAAAGGGTTTTGTTTATGCTGGTCAGAGTAGATAGGAAAAATGAGTCTGGGAGAGAGAAGACAGGACTCTTACAAACTAATTCTGAACTATGAGATTTATTAGCCTCTGCAATTATTACTCTGAAAAAGATGTAGATATCCAGCCACTTGACTCACAGGGCACAGCATACAGTATTGCATTTAGACTACTGCATTAGAAGAGGATGGTCTAAAGATCTAATTCAATGCAAGGAGGTTTTCAAATCACTTGGTTTGGTCTTAGCCAAATGGTATCGCCAAGCCTTCCTTCAGTGATTAAGTTTTCTGCAGAAATCTCTCTCGGACAGGTCTCTAGCAAAATTCCAGGGGATCTTTGGAGCAACTGTCTTCACAATGGAGAATGAAGCAGAACTCAACAGGAGTCTGGCTGATTACCCTAGGAGGATTCAGAAATGAAAACTGGTGTTCTCCACTTTGTTCCATCTGTTTATGCCTTTCTACATTCTTATGCTCCTCAAGTTCAGAAGCTGGCAGTCAGTTCCTCTCTTAGCTTCCCATTATTTTAATTTAACTTTTGACATCACATGTAACTGTAACCACGCTGGAATTTATACCAGGCCTGGAAGGGTAAAGCTCCATGTTCCTGGGGAAAGAAGTATGGGGCTCAGAAACACGGTGAGATTTGTCCGAACAACAGTGCAGCCCCTGCACCATCAGAGACAGGGAACAAGCATTACAGATAAAACAATTAATGGATTTGAGGCAGTGCTATGCTCTGACCAAGATCACTTCTGCTTCTTTTTTAGCCTTCCATCTCTTCTTAACCTCACTTAATGGTATTCAACACAGAACTAGATATATTCTTCAAGCAGTAAACTACCACACTGTTCATTGCAACAACTCTTTGTATCTCATATCAGGTTTATATGTTGGTTTGTATGAGCCTGTGTTTTATATGTAAGGGATAGAAACATGCAACCAAGGTGAACAAAACCTATAGCTCAACTAGTTTTGTGGTGCAGACAAATCCCTTTTTTATTTTTATGTTAGTTAACAGTGAATTTGTGTTCAGGACACACAGAGCATACTTATTAGCAGTAAACCTGGATTTAGTAGTAGTAGTTCTAGCTGAGGTACATGTCCACCAATTTCATAGATATGCATAACACCTCCAGACCTCCAGTAAGTCTCTCAAAGGATATATAGACCTCAAACATATGTTACCTCTTAAGCTATACATGGACCATATACTCCAGAAACATGACCACCACTTTTGAATGATGCTTATCTTGTTATCATCTGATTGCTGGGGTATCACTAATATTATAGCAGAAAAAAACCTATTTTGAAGCAAAAATGCTGACACTGAGGGTAGCAACACAGTTCAGCAGTAGCTATTTAAAATAAACATCTCATATTTTGAGCAGAATCAGTAGGATACAACAGACGTTCAATGCAAAAGGACCATTTTCTGCTTGGGGTGTTAGAGATTTAATAATAAATGTGGCCTGAGGATTCAAATTTATAGTCTGGTTTTATGGGAGCTTCTGAGCACTCAGCACTTCTGAAACAAGCCAGCAGTGTTTGTCAGAGGTATTAGATTACCTCTGGGCCAGCCAGATGCTCAGGCTGTGAGTGAAATGCTTCAGCCCAGGCAGTGCCTCGAACAGACACCCACACCCCCACAGAAAGCAGCAAGCCTGTCCTGAGGAGGACTCCTCCAGCAACCCTGTCTCCACCCACTGCTGAACCTGCTTGTGGTGTGCCTGCTCTGGGGCTTCTTGTCATTTCCCGCTACCCATGGCCTCCCCTTTGCAGTTAGGTGGACAGTCACCAAACCTGGCCTGAATCTGTTTTCAAGATCACCACATCCACTCCATACACCGCAACACCAACTTCCAACAAAAGATGCCCCTGTACACTACTTATTTCACTGTCTCCTTTTATACCTTTTCACGAAAGTTTTAGAAAGTTGCCTGCACAGCAGGCAGAGCGAAGATGGAAGCCTAACACTAACGCAAGGATCAAACAAACATTTTATCACAACAAAACCTCTGGCAGCTAGTAGGAGCAAAACAAATATTAAACATCAGACTTCATTGGGGAAAGTCAACTCCTAAAAAAGTGTTGCAGATAGCCCATTTGTTCTGCAGATCACCCTGTTTCTCCAGCCATCTTTTAAGTGGGATATGTACAACCTGCTATAGATGTATATTAAACATGACTGCAGATTAGCTATTACATTTGGGCCATTTCAGCAGGAAAGGCAGCAGTGTTGCAATCACCAGCTGCACCAGTATCTGAGATGGCCTTGCAGTCCTCTAGAAATGCCTGCTGTCAGCACATGCTATCTTTTCTTATGTCTGATAAGGTGTTGATTTTAAAATCTGCATGTTACCTCACCTACCCCCAAATCCAAGTACCAACAGAATATATTCTAGAGTTACTTAAGCAGTTTATTGCAGTAATAAAAGTCATGTGCCTTTCATAAGCAGTTTTGCTAAAACTTTATGCAGATATTTCTACCAAAAATATTTTTAGTGTAATTTATTGAAGTGAATAAAGTCTCATGTGAGGTCTCCCAAGACCCTGATTTGTGTTTATTTGCAAATCTCATATATTACTGCTAAAAGATATATGAAAAGAAAAATGTACCTTAATATAGGGAATGCAATGAAGGACACACAGAAAGCATATGCTCAGGCTGGGGCACAGCATCCCCAAAACAAACCCAGATCCTGCATGGGCTTCCCAGAAGCACCTCCATGGCTAGAGAGATTTGTCAAAAGACAATTTGCTTTTCTCTAGCACAACCCAGCCTGGTAAGAAATGAAACTGGGGGCCACTGGAGGCTGGAGATGGACACCTGAGGGAAGATCCCCATGGCAAAGGGGGTAAATGCACCTAGAGAGGCCATGGCCCTGAGCACCCACACTGATGTGGGGACACCCCTGAGAGACTGCAGCTATGGGGAACCCATGCTGTTACAGGAATGCCCCCGAGGGACTGAGGCTATAGGTGAACCATGCCACTACTGGGATACCTCCAAGGGACTTCAACTATGGGAGAAACATACCAATGCAGGGACACCCCTGCAGAACCGTAGCTATAGGTAATGCGCACTGTAGTGGGGACACTAAGAAACAGCTCCATTAAAAGGAGTTAGAAGTAAAGAGCAGTAGAGAAAAATCTAAATAAGCAAATGATGTCAGACAAAATGAATAAGCAAAATGCAGCAGCAGGAAACAGTTCCACAGACAACCCCAAGCTCTTATGCTACCAAGGAAACTGGGACAGACTAACTGTTACATGGGGTGAAAGTCAGGGAAGTTGAGGCTAAGAAGGGGAGGGGGGATGATAAGTGTTTGATTTTAAGGTGAGTCAGGGGAAAGAGGACAAAAAGTGTGTTTGTGTCTTTTTTTTTTGTTGATACCCTAATCATTCATCAGAAAATTGTGCTGTTTGCAAATAAATTAAGTAACAATTCCCTGAGTCGAGCCTGTTTTGCCTGCAGCTTCCCTATCTATAAGAATTAGTCTGCTTGAGGCTTTTATAAAGGAGCTTCCCTAGTTATTCAGCTGTCTCTCCTCAAAGAAGCAGCCACAGAGCATTGCCAGTTGTGCCTGATGAAACAGGCCGTGCAAAGATGCAATTTATGCCTGCAGAATTGTTTGGGAGGCTGAGGGGAGCAAAGCGTTTTGCTGAAGTTTGTCTGGAAGCCATATAAGTCTTAGTGCCATTTGCTTTTGCTTTACATAGGTGTTTGTGCCACGTATGCTAGAAGGAGACCAGGACAGTGAAACAGAATTAGCCAATTTCCAGCATTTCCTCGATGCGGTGGCCACATTTGCTGTGCATGCATCCCTCAAACCACCCCAGGCCAGGCTTGAACCAGCAACACTGCTGAGTGAGCCTTTCTGTACTCAGAGTGGTAAGATCTGAGTAATACATTCTCCACTACAGCTCTTCTTTAGTGAAGCCTGCCTGGTGGATGCCTGGTTTCCAGCCTTTTTTAAGATTTACAGAATTTCAATTAAATTTATGTTCATAAAGACATGGAAATTGCTCAGCAAAGTGAGATGTGTGCACACCTATCTGCATTTCAGTTTGGATGGGATGGGAATAATTAACAGCTTTCTGCTTAGAATGAACAGGTTATGATCTTCACTAATTCATTTCTTACTTGAGTTGTTGCTTGTCCCAGACCACACCCTCTCCACTTGTGGTGCAGCAACCTTATTTTCTTCCCAAGCACACTACACAATGTGTCTTAGTTCCTTCCTACTGATCAAATGTGCAAGGTTCCCTATTTTGGACCTACTAGCTGCTATCAATGCCACTGACTTAATGAACAGAATAAGTTTTCTAATATGCCTGACTGTAAACGCAGTTTCCCTGACTGTTCTGCAGCACAGAGCTAGAGACTGCTCTTTCAGCAAACACTTCTGCTAGTAAATTTTTTGCCAAGATGTTTGTGGGCAACAAGCACAAAGATGAATGTAAGTCAAGGCAAATGTGTTGAAAATTTCAAACATGTTTATTTTTATCTTTTCCCAATATTTTTCTAGCTTTCTAATCTTCCTAAGAACTACATAAATTAGATTAACTCTTACCCACTGAAAAATTCCATGCCAAATTCTCATAAGCAGAGCTGGAGGTGAGGTTTTCAGTCAGGTCACCCCCATCCTTACCTCCAACACACCTCAGCAACACAGTCCAGAAAGATAATATCTCTAACTTTCACCTTAAACATCATATTGTGGTAAATGAAATACATTTCTTCAAAAATCTAAAATAACTTTTTTCAAAGAAAATGTTTTTCCTCCAGTTCTAACCGTGAGTCATGGTGTCACTCCAGCTATGAGTTTTATCCATTATTTCAGTTATTACAGTCTTCAGCACAAGTCATTTTATCTTTGGTATGCTGCTCCCACCTCTGCCTTTTAAAAAACAAGATTTTCAGTGTGTGCCAGTGTAGAAGCCCTGGACAAAAAAACACACGTCTGTTTCCCTGCACACAAAAATCCAAATGAAGCTACCCACCTAGCACTGGTATCTCAGAAATACACCCCCACATTTTCCCTTGCTGTTTTCCCACACTGTGCTGCCTTAAACGACACAGTAACTTGGTTCCCAGTCACAGATTATGCAGAAATATAAATGGCAATAGTACTGTGAAGAACCCCCACTCCAACCCTTATGCCATGCCAATACACACTGGTTGGCCTAACACAAGCTTCACACTTGGTGAGCAGCTTTGCTGTGTCATCCTAGTAAGGTGTTAAGGAGCTGATGTCCTTGCTCAGTATGACAAAGGCACTGGACATAGAGCCAAGAATAGGCCATAAGGGTCTCAGCCAAGGCAGCAAAATCATGACAAGTTTGACAAAGGGAAGGCTAGAGTTGTTTCTTGTCTCCTCCTGCTTCTCCTCCTTCTTAACATCCGCACAACAGATCAACTGTCACCATGCCCACAAGAGGCAATGCTCCAAAGCAGGACTCCCAAACCCTCCATGGTCAAAACTACAGAGCAGGAAAGCTAAGTATGCACACAACAAAGTCCCATTTGCCCCCAGTACTACATTTGCTGCATGAACTGTGACTTGCACATCCACCAATGGTGTGTGTCACATTCAACAAGATCATCCCATGTGTGGCTTAGCAGATGCTACCAACCATGAACGAGTCTAGTCATGCTGTGACTTCCTCTCATGTCTGTGGGTCCTCCTTAGTGAGTGTGCCAGAATACTGAGGGGGACTTGATTCCTCTGATCAACATAAACATGAGCAGATGCAATTTTGTCCCATAGCATGGGCAGAATAGCTAGAATTTCAAGTCTAGCATGAATCAATGTTGGAATGTTGTAACATTTGCAGCAATACTGCAAAGAACAAAGTGCATGCTGATCTCCACTGGTGAAGAAAACAAAGTTAACTAAAAGAATACTCCTATGACTGAGTCAGAAAAGAAACTTGGACTATACAGAGGTTCAAGATGGCAATGACCAGAAGTTGCACCTTGGGAGGATCAGACTGGGCCCTGGGAAACTTCTTAAGTAGGAGAATAATACAGTCCTGAAACAATACATCTGTCCTATATAGAGGGATGGTGGAGTCTTCATCCTTAGAGATGAAGTGTAAATCAGACTAGCCATGGCTTTGCCTGATGCTGGCAATAGTCCTGCCTTCAGCTTGAGGATGGACTAGAGACCTTCAGAGGTCCCTTACAACCAGCATTCTTGGCAACACAGTCTAGAACTGAGAGCTGTATACAATGGTTTGATTATCTGCACAATCCCATCCACTCTTATTTGCCTGAAGTTTATCCCTGGCCTACGTGTTGCAGCATCTTATCTAAATATTTCTCAGCCTTCCTTTCTAAAAATACTGACTGTAGTACCCACAAGCAGTCTGTTCTTTGAAGGCTCCCTTCTGTTAGGCTGAAGCTTCTTCTTCCCTGTGTAGGAATAAGTACAACAGGGAGTAAGGAAAAAGGGGTGACCCCTCAGATAAGGTGAAAACTTAAAGCTGACACACTTAATGAAGTTTGTTATCAGGCAATGGAAATGGATCTGACCTTTCCGAGTATAAGCTCTGCAATGCTACATTCTTGCACATCTATGTCATTAACCCAGAGCTCATAAATAGTGTTAGCTAGATTAATTTGTGATTATACACTAACTTTAATGCCAGAAAGGACTATTTGAACATTTGTTTTGGCCTCTGGAATATCCCAGATTTTTACACTTAACTCAGCCACTCTCACAGAAGGACTACAAGCCTTGTGCTTGACAAAGTACATTTTCCAGAAAGACTTATTTTCAGAAATCAGGAAGAGCCATTTACTGCACCCATTGACAGTCAGCATCAACTTTTTTTCACTATCTCTTAGAAAAAGGTGCTCAGTGACTAGAATTTCCTTGGTATCAGCAATGCAGCTCTTGGTTCTTGTTCTCTTTTCCTGATAGATCATTTGGCTTACATATATGTAATATTTTTTCCTTCATTAGATTTAAAGCATTGATCTCAATCTTTCTCTTTGTAAAACAGATTTAACTCTTTAAAATCTTCTACCCTGTGAGTTTTGTTGCATAGAGTTCTTGAATTATTTCTGTACCTCAAAAGACTCCTCTATACCTTCTCCAGGTAGGTACATAATTTTTGACATCATTTTTGAAATATGGAGAGTGGATCTGCTCCCAATTTCACTGTACCAGTCTCACCTTGTAATTGCTAAGTAAAAAAGAGGATTGTGAGGTGCCTGAATTCCCCAATGGAGATTCCATTATGTTGTCAGATGTACCTAACTTCTTCCCAGAGATACATCAAAAGGCAGTAGCTCCTCATTTTGCCAGCCTAATCTTCACTTTGCATCAGCATTGATCTCCCTACTGAAACAATTCAGAAACCTGTGCAGCAGCTCTGTCCACATTAATACTTGCTGTCTCACCAACCCACCGAAATGTTCCAATGTTTCTTAGTTGAATACTTCAGCAACAGTTATTCTATGATTGATTTATATTAAATGAGTGGGACAGTATCACGCTTTGTGCCAGTCATTAGGAGGTGAATAGAACTATTACTTACTGTGGAAAACAGGAACTTGTGTTGCACAAGTAATAGAAGGAGGTGGGCTAAAGCCACAAGTAAGCATGTTTCTGTATTACACTGACCCTGCTGGATCTTCCCTGGAAAGATCAGTGACTTCCTTTAGTCTGATTTGCCACCCTTCAGCCACTGATGGTGCAGAATTCATGTACGGAAACTAAAGTGTTGTAGGAAGAATGACAAGACCATGTCAGATTTGTTCCCTGTTACTCAGCAGTTTTCAGCATGCCCTGTCATATATGATTCTTCACTCCTTATGCAAAGGGTCTGAAAACGTCAGTAATTTCTGAGCAGTGTTGACAGTACTGAATTGTAGCAAGGCATGCTCACTAGATTTGCAGAGCTGTTCTAAAGATTAAATGTGGTTTAGACAGCCATCAGGCCCTTTAAGCTGATGCTGTTTCAGGGGAACAACTGTAGCAAAATCCCAGGCACCTTCTTCATGGTATGAGAGGCAAGATGTCCTTTCTACATCTACAAGGATCAGGCAACACCTTCTTTAGAAGGATAGTTTAAAGTCAAGTCTCTACTTTCCCATGGTTCTGAAATAAGTCTGTAAAGTTATTCCTTTGTTCCTACAACACCAAGCCAGAGCAGAGCACATTTAGTCATTTATCTGTTAGCAGAACTGATGCCTTCATTGACTTTTGTTTATAGATCGAAAATAACCGGGTTTTGCCAAAAAAGTCTATCTTTCTCAGTTTTCTCTTTCCTGATTTTGTTTTTGTCCTAAAATTCATAAATCCTGCCTGAGTTCTCTCTCTAGCAGTACATCATTTGGACATTTAATTAATAACTCTTTGGATTAACTGCTTGCGTTAATGCCACAGCTTACATGCTCAGTATTTAGTGGTCCCTCAAGGACCTCTATGCTCCTTCTCAGTTACCTCATAAAATACTTGTTCATGGAGTGGAGTTGCGTAGCTTAAGAAGTTGCTAATGCAGCACAAAGATTTCAGATTAAATTACTGCTTCAAAAGAGATGAAATCAGGAGTCTATCTGGTCATTCAGGTTACCTGCAAAATACTGCCATTTGGCAGGGATCAGGAAATTGTTTTAATCTGTATGGCTTCCTGCCTGAAGCCTTCTTTTTTCTCAGCCTGAGTTCTTTAGCTCTTCATTGCCTAAAAATGGTACCTGTCCCCATTCATAACTCCACCCTTCCTGCTTTGGAATGGAAACATCAGGAAATGGTCACTGTTGCTTTATTTCACAGGCACATGTTGGAAGCAGGTGAGGGACCATATGCTGGTACTTGCCCACAGAACAGTTTTACTTGTCTCCCCTGATGGGAAGATGTTCATTTCACACAGAGAAGCATACTGAAGAGATTCCCCAGGTTACCATGGAATTAATTCCTTACACCTTCCCGGTGTGGCACAGCATGGAGCATTCACCATGGGCACCCACAGTACTTCTGCCTCATTCTTCTTCTCCAGCTAGGCATAGCCAGTCTGAGTCTCACAGCTCTTCTCTACACTTGCATATTACACAAAAATCTCCCCACACTTCGTCCAGCAAGACACCCATATATTTATGAAAAAAGTCAGAAGTATCCACTGTTTTATTGAAGCAAACACAAAATCCATGTGCCTCACTTTTAACCACTGTTTAACGATCACTTTTAGCAACCTGTAACATTTGTGATGCTAACATGTAATGAGGACAAGAAGCAATGCTTTGGTAAACAAATATGATACATTTTCTATAAACAATTATCTGCAGTATTGGCATCTTCAATTACAGTTACAGTGTGATTCTGCTATTGGGAATGCCTTCAAGGACAGCCTGTGAAAAAGCTGTATCATCAAAACCACTCCTAAGAGGAAATATTTGGCAAACTGCCTATAAAAACCACAAAAGTAGCATAACCAAGAAACCTTGGTGTTGTGGTTTAAGCCTGGCTAGCAACCAAGCCCCATGCAGCCACTCACTTACTCCTACCACAGTGGGATGGGGGAGAGAATCAGAAGAGTAAAAATTAGAAAACTTGTGGGTTGAGACAAACAGTTTAATAGGTAAAGCGGAAGCTGTGCACACAAGCAAAGCAAAACAAAGAATTCTTTCACTACTTTCCATTGGCAGGCAGGTATTCGGCCACCTCCAGGAAAGCCAGGCTCTGTCACACATAAATGGTTACTTGCGAAGACAAACATCCTAACACCAAATGTCCCCCTTCTTCCTTCATCTTCCCCCAGCTTATATACTCTGCATGACATACAATGATATGGACCATCCCTTTGGCTAGTTTGGGGCAGCTGTCCTGGCTGCGTCCCCTCCCAATTTCCCATGCCCTCCGGTCCTCTTGCTGACAGGGCCTGAGAAACTGAAGTCTTTCACTTAGTATAAACATTACCTAGTAATAACCAAAAACATCGGTGTGCTATTAACATTGTTCTAGCACCATATTCAAATCACAGCACTACACCAGCTACTAAGAAGAAAATTAACTCTATCCCAGCTGAAACCAGGATACTTGGAAAGTTCAGATCAAAACTGACTGAAGGTAATTATGTAAGTGCTTATCCAACAAACACTATGGCAGAAGCACTGCTTCAGGAGAGAAAAATAGCTGTGAGTCTAGCTACCATTCACTTCCAGGGGTGGGCAAGACAGCTAAGATGTGACACAGAAAAAGGATAAAGCTGTAAATTATTGAAACGTTTGCTGAGTTTTTTCTACAAAAATATTTTGATAAATGAAATCAGGTCACAGAAAGTGTTATTAAAAACAATCAATTTGCACTAAAAAAAACCAAGGTGCAGCAGCCTGTGAGCTTTTGCAACAGTTAAAATCCACTGTAGAAAGCTGGACTGTGCCAAAGCTGGGTAGCAAGTGAAAAATGTGTCATTTTTCTCTGATCTGAGTGGCAAGACACAACCATCTATGGTCAGAAAAGAAGAAAAAGCATTGAATGACAAGGTAAAGAAAACCAAAAAGGCTTGAAGCTCAAGCATTCTTGATAAACATTACAGCAGCTCTTGCCCAACATAGGAGTTTGTATGTGGAAGAAGTGAGAAAGTTTGTGATTTTTCTGCCCAAAAGATCAAACTTAGTTCCAAGATGAGAATCATTCCAACGATGCTTTGGCACATACACTCACATGTAGCTGGTGGGGCTAAAAGTTTCAGCAGAATTGCTGGCTTAAGAAAGATCAAACCTGCTCTTCTGATTCCAGGAACCATGAAGTTGAGGTTGAAACTTTCAAAATCCTTTTTTTTTTTTTTTAATTGTACCAGTACTGCAAACGCAAGTTGGTGTACTGCAACATGGTTACCTTGTTGAAGAGCAAGAATTTGGTAAGTGCATTTCCAAAGTTTTCACCCAAAACTGCAGTCCTTGGCCACAAATATTTTTACAGTGTAAAATCCAAATATACACGTAAACTAGACTTCCAGATAATCATGGGAGATCTTACAGATGTACAAAAATATCTGATAGGAGAGTGTAAAGAAGACAAAGCCAGGCACTTCTCTGTGGTGCCAGTGATAGGAAAAGAGATAATGAGCACAAATAGAAATACAGGAAATTTCTGAAATTAAGAAAAAACTTTTAATGTGAAGGTGGGTGAGCACTGGAAGAGGGTGCCAAGAGAAGCTGTGGAGTCTCTGTCCTTGGATATATTCAAAACCTGACCACACAAGGTCCTAGGAAACTTCCTTTAACCGACCCAACTTTGAGCAAGAAGGGTTGTCAAGACGACCTCCACAGGGCTCTTGCAACCTCAGCTATGCCATGATTAGTCTCTTTGCTCACTTCAATGACATGAGAGTTTATTTCCTGTAAAAGGATGAAGAGATTTGCAGTGACAGAGACATAAGACACGCAAGCTGGCCCATGCAAGAGCTGTCACACACTCTTCAGTGCAATGACCACCGAATAATACTTACAATTGCAAAACAGCTTCATTTATGGCATAGGCCAGGCCTAGTGACAGGCATAGCCTTTCTACTGGCTTGCACAGTGCCATGTCTTGGGACTGCGATGGGATGGTGGTAGACTGGCTCCACTGAGGTTATTCTAGTGGTGCTAGCAGATGTCAAGGGCTTGGATGATGGTTGCTTGCTCAAAGACCCAGGAATCCTGCTCAGGTTTCCCTGATCAGACAGTGCAGACTCAGGATACCAGTCTCTTTTTAAGTCCTGGGATAAAGAATCACAGCTGTTTGTGAATGATTTGAGGAGGCTGTGAAAGCAGTAACTGAATCAGCAATGCCTCCTTTGTTCCACATATGAGGAGGTTATAATTTGCCTGTTTGAAGATTTGGCATGTTACAGGGATGTCTGATACCTGGGGAACGAGATTATGCCTACTTCTAGGCACTTTGTCTCCTACTCACATCTCCTGGGCTTCTTGATCCTAGCGCTCAGTTTCTTCTACCTCATAATTTCGGTCATGACAAAAGTACTTCCAGGGACAAGTACCTCTGGGTTCATCAAAGTGATGCAAAGTCCATGGGCTTGAGTTGATGTGGTAATAACAGGTCAAAAACAGATGTAGAAAACTTTCAGTAACAAACACGCAGGCACCTAAGGAAATGATACAGGTTTTATATATCATCTGGTGAAGTATCCTGCCACCAAACGATAATAACTGGGAAATTGATGGTGCCATTATGAATACCTTTGAGGAAGGGCTGTGAAACAGCTGCATAATCAAAATTATATCTACAGGGAAATTCTCAATTAAATATCTGCAAAAGCCATATAAGTAACATGATATCATGCACTTGGTAAATTTTTGAAAAAAAATTGCTAGCACAATGCTGGCTCATGTTCACCTGGTGTCCACCAGGATCCCTCAGTCCTTTTCTGCCAAGCTGCCTTCCAGCTGGCTGGCCCCCAGCATATACTGGTGCTTGGGGTTGTTCTTTCCCAGGTGTAGGTCTTTACACTTCCCCTTGCTGAACTTCATGAGGTTCCCAACAACCCAAATGTTTATCATCTTTGCTTCCCAATAGCTATACCAGTAATTCTATGTTCAAAATTAAGGTAAATTCCCCAAGTGTCCTTTGCTAATGACAATAGTTGGGAGAGTGATTCTTCTGCCTTTATTTCCACACATGAGTTTTCTCGCTGCTGTTCTTCCTGTTCTCCCTCCCTGCTTCCATGGGTGCATCTCGTTTCTGTGTGCATAGGGTTTTCCTTGACAGTGTTTTGTAGCGGGGATGCTGCAGGGATGTCCTATGTGAGAGAGGGTGAGGGGCTGCCCCGTACTGGTAAAATGCAGCCTTTTCTTTTACTGGCTTTGAATTAACAACTTTGAATTAACACTTCCCAGTTCTCTTGAAAATTACTTTGTTCCTGTGCCTTGAGCCACAGAGCAGCTCCCAAAGGCCCTTCTCTGCCTGCTGTGCAAAGCGGAGCAAAGCTCCTCAGGGTTGCCCACAGTCACTGCCCAGGGAGATCCCCTTACACCTGTGGAGGTGCAGGGAAGCCGGAGCCACAGGGGTGCAGCCAATGCCTGGAGAGACCCTCGCTTTGAGAACCTGGGGGCTACGGCCACATGTCAATGCTGCCCTGCAGAGGGAGCGAGGCTTTGGCATCGATCGGCTAATAGAGGGCTGTGCAGAGCCACACACCGATCCTGCAGTTACTGCCAGCAGCTGCCCCCCAGGAGGGACGAAGCCTGGAAGCTGTGATATTGGACCATTCAAATGGCTGGAGGTGTTCTTGGAGGTGTGTGTCATAGCAAGACGAGGTCAGCTGGCAATGATCAGGCGCTGCTGCATGTCTGTCTTCTGGTGCCTTGCAGGGGCAGAGGGCAAGGGTTGCTGGGGGCAGGGAGGCCTTGTCCCTGTGACCACCCCTGTTCCCCACAAGACAGGTCACGCTTGCAGTGTGAGTCTGTGGAGGTGGTGATGGTGCTGAGGGCAGAGTCTGTCACCAACGGCTGCTCCGGTGGCAGCTCTTCAGTCTCGGCTCTGCAGGGGTGAGGGGGGCCTCTGCGGGGCACCAACAACAGCGTTTGGGTGCGGGGTGCTGCAGTCGAGGCCTCTGTGAGAGGCGGCGGGACCGCCTGTACCGGCCGCAGCTGGCTCTGGTTGTTTCCAAAAGGCTCCGTAACGAACCTAACGGCTGCCGGAGCTCGGCCAATCAGGGGAGTTGATGGCAGCTCTGGGCCAATGAGAGGGGCCCGTTCACGCCCTAGAGAAGTTGCCTGAGGTAGGGCGGCCTGCAATAGGAGGGAGGAGCAGCAGGGGGCGTGCCGCGGCGGGATGGCGCAGCCCACCAGAGCCTGGGGCCGGGGGGGAGCAGCAAGCAGGGCTGAGGTGTACGGAGGGAAGTGTAGGCTGGGCTTAGCGTGGAGAAGGTTTGTCCTCGGTGTTTAAATGTTTTTCATCTTTGTTTCTCACTACCTAAACGATTTTTCTGCAAGAATGATTTTGCATGCCTACTTTCATCCCCTGTTCTCTTTCGGCCCCCCCTTCCACGGTGGAGAGGACCATGATGGCTGTCCACATGCCTAAGGCACTGTGGCGGTGGCTGAGCGATGCTGGGTGTGAACGCTGAGGAGAGCAGCAGAAAAGCATTTCCACTGTGACCTGGGACTTCCCCCGTGCATGGAATGGGGCTGAGTGGCAATGCTAGTTCCAGGAGAGTGGCCTGGGGTGTCCCGAAGGGAGGTCCCTTGTGGCCTCCATGCTGGCTGCTGGGCACTGTCCACCCCAGCCAGCTCCTAGCTGGATACCTCCCCCTTCCGCCGGGCCCGAACTGGGAATGGCCCAGTGCCTCCCCCAGCCCCAAGCCAACGCTGTCCTGAAGCAGCTCTCTGGGCAGGGCCGGGGTCAGGCCTGCCCTGGAGTGGGGCTGTGGCACTCCCTGCTGGAGCTGGGCCCATAAGCCCGTGTACATATAGTGCAAGGACTTATGTTTGTACAACAAAACATGTTTGCTTTCTGGAATAAACAAGGGAGTATTTGGCTTCAAGAACATCAGTAATGTTAAGGGGGGGAGGGGGCGGGGGGAGGTTAAACACTCATTCCCGAAGCTTCAGTGTACTTTCCGGCTCCTGGCTGTGATACAGGCCTTGCGTGCCTGAAGAAGTAGCAGCAGGCTAGGCACTAGCTACAGCACAGAAAGCTGTGTAACTGGCCTTTGGAGGGGAAGAGGTAGCAGTGCTCTATGAAGATTGTACCATGGTGTTTCTTACTGGTCTTACCTCATTTCACATCAATGAATGGAATGGAAAGGTGCTGGAGGATTGATTGGAACAGAAGCAAACTTCTCAAGAGGCACTTATAAAATAACATGCAAAGTGTCCTAACTGGCCAGAGGAATTCTGTTGTGCAGGATCCTCCTACACATGACGATCAGCGTAGGAACCCACTGTGATAATTTCAGATCTCCTTTTTCTCTGAGGGGTTTTCTAGATAAATAGTAATGGCTCCTTGCTCAAGGCAAAGCTGGAGTTTATGTTGCCCCATGTAAAGAAAACGTGAGGAGCCTGAGGCACACTTCTATTACTCATTGCAGGTAGGGAAGGGGAAGGATGGTCTGAATCACGTGCTACTGGGGTAACAGGAAAACAAGCTGGAGCAGGCATTAGAGGCAGTGGAGCTTGGTAACAAGGGAAATGAGCTCAACGTACAGAAAACATGCACTTTCTCAGAGCAATTCAGCTTCTCACATTACGGTAATATGTAAGTTCTTATCCCAGCCTAAACTGCCTTTGCCGGGCAGGAGCCACGGTGAGGAATGGCACCACAGAAGCTTGCTGAGGATTCCCCCTTTCAGTCCCCAAATACAGGGACATCACTTCCAGCAATACCAGAAAGCTGCACTGCCTTGTTCCCAATTCTCAGTTCTCCTAGATGTACTCAACAGGCAGCTTGAGTCTAAAGGAGCCTCATTTATTTGTATGAAAGAGACTTTGTTTGTTGCTGACTTGCAATGGGCCATGTGACACAGGCCTGGAGCAAATCAGTAAATTCAGAAGCCAGATTAATGTATAAAGAGAATTTTCTCTTGAGACGGTGAGGGTCGGGCAGAGGACATGGTAATTACATGCTCCTCATGAGCGCTGCTTTTCTTCCTTTGCCAAAAGCAGCTTTGGAGAAAGCATTCCTATTTGTGTATCTCTCATTTGCACTACCTTTCCCCCCCACCAAGACATATTCACATTAAGAAGGCTTGTCATTCTTTCAAGGGAATTCAACAGCAGTGGGAGGAGAACAGAATCCATGGTTGTCTAATTATGATCTGGGACCCTCTCCTGGAAGCCCTGAAGTGTGTACTGCAGCACCAACAATTATCAGAGGCCAAAGCTCGATGCAGAGTGGCTCTACCAAGTCACACATTCCTAGAGGGGGTGCTGTCCTCTTTCTCCTTCCCCTCTGAGTTCTTCAGCTTTATCACCTCTGAGAAGATCTGGAGAGAAGGACTTGGAAATCAAGTGCAGCATACGTTGCTGAAGGCCTGTGTAAGAATGAGGTGTAGTAACATGTAGAGAAGAGAATGACAGTAATGGATGACGGCTTTCTGTTGAGTAAAAAGCAAGAGCACTTGCTACAGTCTTTAGTGTCATCTTGGCAATGAGCAAGGGTGTCCTTGCTCCTCACGGGCCTAAAGTTGTTATAATCACAGAGCCCTAAGTCATCATTTGGCATCACCTGCTTTGCCTCAGGTGACAATGAAATAGTGTGGCTAAACACTCTAACAGTGTGAGTGCCCCCTTGCTGCTAAGACCTGCTGGTTTGGGAGCATTGGCTGAGTCAGTTCTACTTCAGAAGACATTAGTTCATGGATCCAAAGTGGACCCAAGGGAGCAGGACACAGTGCTCAGGAAGGGCTAAATGTCCTTATGCAGCCGTTACCACCTGCAGCTTGCTGTCTCCGGCAGCCATCATGCTGACATATTGTCTGGTAGTTGCTTCAGAATGTACAAGGCCACAGGGATGCTATAGTCCATGCTTCCACACTGGAAGGTATAAACACAATCAGGTTACGCAGAAAGTGGATCCAAGGGCAGCTGGACTCCTGAGGCTGTTGTGCTTCCTGCTGTGACACAGGGGATGCCCTCTCTGCGACGGAGGAGGAAGGACGAGCTCTCTCACAGTAGGTTATGTTGCTATGTTGCTCTTAGGCCCAGGAGTTGTGAGCTGAAGTTACAAGTTCCAAATTAGCAGTCAGGTGTCAGGAGCTGGGAGTTGGGAGTAGGGAGCTGTGAGTCGGGAGCTGCGAGTAACGAATTGCAAGTTGAAAGTTGGGAGTTGGGAGCTGGCAGCTGCGGCTCATTCTCATTTGCTGTTCAGAGTGCCCTTGCACTAGACAAAAGCTCCTAAGCACAGGCCAGGCCCACTTTGGGAGCAGGAAGGGGAGGAGCAGAGAGGTGAGGAGACCCAAGGGAAGATGACAAAGGGGACGGGAAGCAGAGCCTTAGTGCCCACCAGGTGCCAGGCCGAGGGCACCATGCTCTTTGGCTGGGTGGGGCTGGTCACAGGTTGTTGTGCGGCTGGAAGTTTGCCTGGGCTCCCTGGGGGACGAGAAAGCCTGTGACCACCTTGCGCTGACGTGGCAAGGCTTTGGTAGCGCGGGGGGTTGCAGGAGTGGCTTCTGTGAGGTCAGGAGCTGCTCCCATTTGGAGCCAGTCATCTCCAAAACAGACCCGCCATTGGCCAAATATGAGCTGATCAGTGACACTGGTTGTGCCTTTGTTCAAAGATATATTTAAGAAAGGGTCAAAGACTGTGCAGCAGCTGGGGGGGGGGGGGGGGGCGGGGGGCAGAGAGACAAATGTCGGAGAATCAATCCTGCAGGTGCCAAGGTCAGTGGAGGAGGAGGAGGTGGAGACGGTCCAGGCATCAAAGCAGAGATTCTCCTGCAGGCCATGGAGAAGACCGTGGTTGAAGCACATTGTCCTTCTGCAGCCCATGGAGGAGCATGACCGAGCACCTACCCACACGCCAGCCAGTCAAGGACCCTGGAGCAGGCTAAACGGCACGTAGAGCGTCAGAGATGAAGCATCGTGGACTGACTACAACCCCTGTTCTCCATGCGCCTGCACCAGTAGAACAGGGAGGAGGACGAGGTAGAAGAATCAGGAATGATACTGAGCCTGGGAGAAAGGGTGGCAAGGCAGAAGGTGCTTTTATTTTTCTTTTTACATTTCATTATCCTACTCTATTTTTAAATGGCAGTCAGTTAAATTAGTCCCCCCACTGCTGCGGGCATTTCGGGCGAGCGGGAGTCAGATTCAAATACTCACAGAGTTCAAGATCTGATCCGTTTATTGTACAAACCAGGTAGACTTTTATAAGGCATTCTATAAGCGTGCAATAATGTGATTGGCTATTTTACAAGCGTATAATAATATGATTGGTTCAATACAGCAAGAGCCCAAACACCCCACAGCAAGTCCGGTTTGCCTGTGATGGCAACTGGTGAATGGATGGCGGTGGAGTGGCCCCGGCAGGACAGCCAAGCTCCCACCCAGATGCTCATGCCCCACCACCCACCACAGGGCAGGGGAGAGCATGGCAAGAACAAGAGTGGGCTCGAAACATAGGTACATTGAGAAAGAGAAGGAAGAGGGGGAGAGCAGGGTCCCCAAGTCAGCAGAAGACAGCAGCGAGGTCTGGCAGAGCCAGGGCCCGTCCCAGCGCCCCTGCCAGGAGCAGAGCGGGTGGGGACAGCCCCAGCTATGGACACTGGGCATGGCACGGGGGATGGGGACGGGGTGGCTGGGACTCGAGAGAGCCAACAGGCAGTTCACAGGCTCTCGGGAGGGGCGGCGCAGGCCGGGACCCGGGCTTTGGCCCTTCCTAGTGAGAGGCCAGAGGCTTTGTGTGGCCCTACACAGGGCCAGCTCTCGGGACCGGGCGTGTTCAGGGCACTGTCGCCTCCCTCGGTTCGGCTCAGCTCGGGGAGGGTCACTTGCCCCCGTCGCCCCTGCATCACAAACGTTGTCGTAGCGGAGCACTGGTGACATCACAGCTGGCGGAAGGGTGACACGTCACAAACGCGGGGCCAATAGGAACGTGGGCCTGAAGCAAGGCCAGGCGGCACTTTGCCTGCGAGCTGCCGGGCAAAGACAGAGGCTCTTGAGCTGGGAAGGGAGAGCAAGCGCACTGCGAGCTGGGTGCGGCTGCGCCTCCTCAAGCTCTCCTTGGCTCTCTCTGGCACATGTTACAGGCATGCCCGTCACGCCCTGGGCAGTGAACTGGTACCCCAGGCCAGCAACCTTTGTTGCCTCCTCTGCTTTCGTGGGGCTGCTACTGATGATTGCCTACCGCCGCCTCACAGTGCCCACGGCCAAGGCCCAGGTAGGAGTCAGTGCTGGTGCAGAGCTGTGCCCTGGCCGGCAGGGTGGGGGGTCAGCAGGGGCCCGGGAGCAGCCCCAGGGGCGGGCTGGGGGGCCCTTGCCTGGCAGGGGAGGCCGTTTCCCAGCCATGCCCTGGCCGGGCTCTGGGGCTTTGCCGGTGCCCAGCAGGCGCGGGGAACGCTCCCCTCTAACGCACTGTTTGCCCTGCCTGGGTAGGAAAGGAGACCAAAGGAGCGCCCATGCAGAGGCAACAAGGAGGACGACAGAAGTAAGCGAGCCCTGGGCACGGGCAGGTGTCCTGCAAAGACCCGCGCTGGCTCCATGTTCCTACGGACCCGTGTGAGGGGGCCCCATCAGCTCATTCCGTATCCTCTGCCTGCGGCCTTTGACCCCCTGCGGTCCCCACAGCCCTCAAGGATGTGGTAGGTGGAGCCGTCCCCGCTGGTACCCCTCTGGGATACCCCCACCAAGAGAGGTCCCGCTAACGCTGCCCTCTGCCCCTCTGCAGCTCTCCCGTACACCTGGAGATGGATGGCATGTATGAAACAATCATCCATGAGTTACAGAGCAGCATGGAGGACGTAAAGAGAGATTTGGACATGTGAGGCCACCGAGGAGGGAATGGGGACAGCAATGGGGGGCATGGCTTGGGGCTGCTGGCTGGGGAGGGCAAGGGGAAATCTATGGGCCAAAAATGTAAGGGCAGATGCCCTTCTGGAGGCAACGATCTCCATGACGCAGAGCTGCCAGTGTCTCCCCTTTCTCCTGGGGCAGAGGGAACCGCTGTGCCCAGCAGGCACGGAGGGGGCCTCGGGCACATGCTGGGTGGGATCCCACGGCAGTGGGCAGTGACACAGCCTGCTGCCTCCTTGGGGGCTGGAAGGATGGCCCCAGGATGCTCCGGAGTGCTGGGCTTAAGCTTCCTCTTCTTCTGCCTCCTCCTCCTCCTCCTCTTCATACAGGTTCAGCCTGGAGACATCTGAGGACAGCAACACTTCCCTCATGGACAGTGAAGATGGGTCCTTTTCAAGTGGCTCTTGGATACTTTTGAGTGACAACTCCTGGACTTCCTCCATGGCCAGTGATGTTGGCTGCTCTTCACGGGCGTCTCTGGCTTCTCTTGTGCACGGAGCAGACATGGCTCATGCCTCCAGCATCCACCCTGGCCTGGGCCACCCCAGGGCTGACCTGGAGGATCGCTCTGGCCCAGCAACTCGCCCACCCTGCAGGGAGGAAGTGGACAGATGCCTTGAGGCCGGCACCGTGCACCAGCACCAGCAAGATCTTGCGATCCAGCTGGGTGCTCCCACTCCACCTCCAGAGGCACCTGATGTTTGCTCCAGGGAAACAGAGACGCCTACCAAAGACCACAGAGGCCAGGACGCCTTGGAGGGCCTCATCCCAGAAGCGCAACTGCTGAAGGAACTGGGCCCGCCAGACAATGTGGACGAGACTCCGCAGACTGTCCCAGCCTCAACTCCTCCACCACCTCAGCGAGCACAAGAGCACAACGGGGTGGTGGTTCCCATGGACGACGACCCACCCTTCCTGGACTATGAGGCTATGCAATGGACACCGGAGTATTGCATTGCAAACCTGAAGACACAACAGAACTACCCACTGCCAACCAGGGTCCTGGAAGACAAGGAGAGCTCTGAAGACATCGCCCTGGGGCAAAATGCCGCTCAGCCTCCCCCTCTGCAGGGGTGCACTGAGCTGCCCGACCGCTCTCCCTTCTGGCGTGGGGACAGGCACGTCGAGACCACGAAGCCGGCAGAACAGCTCCCTGGTCCGCAGGATGAGCCTGCCGACCCTCTGGATCTGCACACGGCTGGCTCCAGCAGGCTCTGCCCCGAGCGCAGCGAAGCCCCACGCCACAGCCTGCCTGGCAGTGAAGGCTCCCAGACTTCAGCTCCATCTGCTGCAGCAGGCCTGGGAGCAGGAAGGGGAGGGATGGTGGAAGAAAGGCCTCCTCCCGAGAACAGGCCCAAGAGGCAGCAGAGCCAGAAGACGGCTGCTGCCCAGCATTCTCGGCACTTCCACGTGTGCGGGTCCACCCTACGGATCCCTCTCTATCGGCATGGGCGGCTTCTAGTGCAGTGGGACCACACCAGGCTCGTGCCCCGCTGAGAGCAGCCAGACCCAGGAGTCCTGGGGCAGAGACACCACCTCTGCCAGGCAGCAGCTGCTGTGTGCTCGCCCTCACCCTGCTTTGCTGTTAGGGCGCCCGTGCACCAAGCTCCTAGGCACAGACACGGCCCGATCTGAGAGCAGGAAGAGGAGGAGACGAGAGGAGAGGAGGCCCACGGGAAGATGGCAAAGGGGACGGGAAGCAGAGCCTTAGTGCCCACCAGGTGCCAGGCCGAGGGCGCCATGCTCTTTGGGTGCGTGAGGCCAGTCGCGGGTTGTTGTATGGCTGGAGGATTGCCGGGGCTCCTGGGGGAAGCAGAAAGCCTGTGACCACCTTAGGCGGCGATGGGGAAGGACTTGGTGGGCTCTCAGGGTGAGGCTTGCTCAGTGGGAGAGACAAGTGCCATCCAGACATGGTGCCAGTGAGGCCAGGGGACAGCAAGGTGGCAGCAGCCCTGGGGACAGCAGCTCCTCTTGCTCAGGGGGAGCCTGTCCACACACTGCAAGTCGGGAGTGCAAAGAGCAGCCCGACCCCGGGAATGTGACCATGCTCTTCCCCTTGCAAGTGGCCAGAGGAAGCAGGGCTCAGCGGCGTATGGACCCAGGGAGCAGCAGGTCCCCTCCAGGCCCTACCAGGAGCAACAGCCCTCCCAATAAATGTGTCTCCTCTGAAGTGAGCCCATGGGAGTCTTTCTTTGCCTGGGGAGCAGCAGCTCCCTGGCCCACACAAAGAGACCACAGACCCTGTGGACACCTGCCCACGAGGGATGCAGGCTCCAGCCTGCTGCGGGCCAGCAGCGTTCTTGAGAGAGCAGCGAGAAATGCCTCGGGAGGATGAGGAGACACCCCCATGCAAAAGGGAACACGGGGAAACAGCTGGCAGCAGCATGGCCAGCGGGGACACCCTGCCGGGCACCGAGGACAAGGAGCAGGGCCCTTGGACTCAAGGGGGTGTGCATGGCCTTTCCCCTTCTGGCCGGGCAGAACGGTCAGAGAGCGAGGGAGCTCCCCAGGAGCAACCAGGCCAGGTGCCTGAGAGCCCCAGCATCTCCAGTGAGGGCATGTGATTGTTCACTGAAATCCTTGTCCAGTTTTGGGTCACGTGGAGATCATGCTGAGGCCTGACATATGTTGGCCATAGCACCATTGCGTCAAAGTGAGAGCAACACGGGAGCAGGACACGGTGCTCAGGAAGGGCTAAATGTCCTTATGCAGCCGTTACCACCTGCAGCTTGCTGTCTCCGGCAAGACAGCAGCGAGGTCTGGCAGAGCCAGGGCCCGTCCCAGCGCCCCTGCCAGGAGCAGAGCGGGTGGGGACAGCCCCAGCTATGGACACTGGGCACGGCCCGGAGGATGGGGACGGGGTGGCTGGGACTCGAGAGAGCCAACAGGCAGTTCACAGGCTCTCGGGAGGGGCGGCGCAGGCCGGGACCCGGGCTTTGGCCCTTCCTAGTGAGAGGCCAGAGGCTTTGTGTGGCCCTACACAGGGCCAGCTCTCGGGACCGGGCGTGTTCAGGGCACTGTCGCCTCCCTCGGTTCGGCTCAGCTCGGGGAGGGTCACTTGCCCCCGTCGCCCCTGCATCACAAACGTTGTCGTAGCGGAGCGCTGGTGACATCACAGCTGGCGGAAGGGTGACACGTCACAAACGCGGGGCCAATAGGAACGTGGGCCTGAAGCAAGGCCAGGCGGCACTTTGCCTGCGAGCTGCCGGGCAAAGACAGAGGCTCTTGAGCTGGGAAGGGAGAGCAAGCGCACTGCGAGCTGGGTGCGGCTGCGCCTCCTCAAGCTCTCCTTGGCTCTCTCTGGCACGTGTTACAGGCATGCCCGTCACGCCCTGGGCAATGAGCTGGTTCCCCGGGCCAGCGGCCTTCGTCGCCTTCTCTGCTTTCCTGGGGCTGTTGCTGGTGTTACAGGCATTCCTCTAATCAGGAATGGAATTGTGGCAGTAACCTTAAAACAAAGCTTAAAACACACTTCAGCCACTTCATTACAAGCATCAGCCTTGACTGCGTGAGTCTTTGGTGTACCTGAAGGCACCACAAGCTGGGTATAGGCAAATGGTTATACTACATTGGGCACTACACAGGGTATGCTGCCTATAGGTGGTATGTAAGAATCCTTTCAATAGCTGATGTTGCAGCATGGTGATGCATCTAGCCTGCTCTTAGTTCCAGTAAGAATTTGTCAGCTCTTTACACGGTTTTGTTATGCTAGTACACTCTGTTAGTCCTATACCCCCAAAACCCAACATAGAAATGACAGCAGCTGAAACTGCACAACAGCATGTCCATCTCTGCCTGCACCATCCTTCCCTCACTAACCCACAACACTGCTGTCTTAGCTGGCCCTTCTATGAGCTCCTGATTTGTATCCTTTGTCCCAGGTATTTGTTTCCAACAGAAGCAATTAATCCATCCCTCTAGGTATAACACATGCAATGGTTCTTAGGTTCCCAGAGCTGCTGAACACCCTTACTGTCACAATCTGTTGTGACATTAGTGTAATTGTCCTATTCCACAGGGAAAAGGTTGTAGAGACTGCTCATGCAGAACTATCCTACGATCCAGAAGCCATGGGTACATTTTCACCTCAGGCTGGCAAATCCTTCTGGAACTCCGCCAGAAGACTTTCAAGATAACCCTTTGTTCATTTGCCTGGACAGCAGCTCTCAGAAGAGCGGAACGAGGTTTGGCAAGGACAGCTTTTTTGCGTGAGGGTCAGTTTCATTGCAGACAAAGCATTTCTTCCAGTAGGGCCTGAAGGCAAGCCACAGAGAAATATCCCATTTCAAGAGCTGGGTTGAGGGAACAGACAGCTACACTACTGGTGGGCAAAGCACTTGCACAGATAAGGACTATGTTGCCAGCATTTAAGCTGCCAATACCTCTGGGTCTCTGGCATTAGAACTAGCTACAGCAAGGAGGATAAACAACTTGTGTTAGTCAGCAATACCTGTGTTTATATGTTCAGCAGAAGGATCTGTCACCACTTGAGGGAAAGGCAAGTACAAGTACACCTGAGGTTTCTGACAAGCAGAGGATAGCGAGCTATTCAGATCCTGGTCATTTCTTAAAGTCAGATATTCCCACTCGCTTAGAACTGCATGGCATTCGGTGTGTCACAAGAATTCGTTAAAATTTTTGCGTGTCATCAAACAGCAGTGCCCAATGAAATAGCCAGAGCACTTGAAATGGGACATAGAAGCAGGATTAAGGATCTGACAGTCCTGTAAGAGAGAACAAACTTGGTCTTCTGCTAGAGGGCCTGAATCTGGGAAACTGGAGAATGGAGCGAGGGTGTGGGTGTTACACCTCTCTCCAGCTCATTGAGCAAAGTAAGCCGCCTCTTCAGCTCAGTTCCTCTCAAAAAATGAGACGAGTCTACCCTGCCCCTATCCCTGCCCTCTCAGTGCCATCTATTTTAGCCTACAAAAGTATTGTAGAGAAACTCTCTTGCATTGCATTGATACACTACCGTAGCAGCTGAGGTGGACTTAATCTGATCACATGTATCCACTCCAGTCATCCAGGAATACCTTCATGGCATGTTTGGGATTGTTCACTACATCCTAAAGGAGTCACCTAAACTGGGTCACATGAATTGTTCCATGAAAGACCTGTTTCTCTCCATAAGCAAAGAAGGAAACCCAGGGTGGTATCTCAAATCAGGAGAAAGGAATTACATTCATTTTCTAGCTTTTCTAGTTCTTTCACAGATATCTGAATGATCATGAGGAGCATGTTGCAACCCGATAGATAAATGCCTAATGAGACAACGAAAACTTTGCCACCAATTACGATTTAGCAAAACAATACACCCTAATGGCAAGGAAACATAAATACTGCATTTCCTCTCTGGATAAAGGAGATAGAAAAAACAAAGAAGGAGCCATCTGCTGTAAGACTCAGAGTCCATGCCAAGTGGGATGGACAAGCTGACTCCGTTTTCAACCACCCTGTGGCATGGATAAAAGAAGCCCTGATCAAGCTCTATCATGTTGATCTGAGAGATTTCATGTCACGGTGTGGCAAATATAAGAGGTTCTCCTACAGCTCTGAAAACTTGTCTGTGCTTACAAAAAATGTGGCTTCTCTCACAAAATCCTCCCCTGCCCCCCAGAAATGTCACTGCACCAGAAAAACACAGCTTGCTTGTAGAAGAATGACATGTCTGAAAAACATTCACATTAAGGGAAGCCAGAAATATCCTTGGGCTGGCACACAAGGAACATGATGCCAAATGGGGACAGGATGATGATGGACAAGATGAACGGCGTCATCATGATCTGGCACTGCTCTCGCACATGTTTGTCATTCACTAAAAGGCACTACAGAGGGATGGAACAAAAGCACAACAGTTTCCCGGTGATTTAATCTCATTGTTGAATGAACAAGGACATCTTTCAGATACTCAGGCTTTTAACTATTTCCAAAAATTTCAGAAAAGCAGCCTGAGAAGAAGTCTGAGAAGGCGGCTGTCTTCTCAGGTACAAGCAGGGAGCCTCTCAGGAATGCAAAAAAGGGATTTGCAGAGTCTAAAACACCACACATCGATGTGGGCCAGACCTCATAAACAAAAAGGGGCAAAAGTTATAGAAAGGGTGTGGAGTAACATCTAAGGATAATATAGGCAAAGCCTGAAAGCAAATATTTTTAACCACGACGCCATGGTTCATTGTGTGGACATGGGAATAAGCACACAGAACAGCTTCTGAGGGGAAAAGAAGTCAAGGAATCTGATGCACTTGAACCAGGGCCTAAGTAACATCTATCCCAAATATTATAGATATTCATATTGCACAGGAAACTAGGTCTGGTAGCAAGTTTGTTTGAACACATCTGTCAAGGAAGGATGTCTTTCCAAGCGGCATCCAGAGTTTGGCTTTCTGAGCCTAGGAAACCAGAGGCTAAAAAGGTGTGTTAGCTGCTTTCTATAAATACAGCAGGAAGGAAGGGGGAAGCAAACAGAGGAGAGTAAAGGATCCATTTAACCTAAAGCACAGCATTGGCAGGAGAACAAATAGGTACAGACTGTCCACAAATATACTTAGGCTGAAACTTAGAAGTTTTCTTGCCTCTAAAGTGATCAGGATCTCTTCCAAAAGCAAAAAATAACATTTCTTTGAAAACAGACTTTCAAGCTGAATTCTTTCAAAAGCTTATAGAGATTTCAGTGATAGCAGGGGAGCTAACTAGTAAGCTGAAAGGTCTCCTGTTTCTAAAAACAGCTGTCTAGATCCAGAATAGTTCTAAGAAGATGGTTTAAAAATATTTATTTTGCATGCTTAACTAGAAATCCTTCAGCAGGCAATTATGCAAAACCCCACTAGTCCCTCCACTGACTTCAGTGAGGTCTGTTTGCGAATCTCCATCTCATCACTACTTCAGGTCTCTGAGAGCAAAGTAAACAGGGAGAAGAGCCCTGCAGAGCTGACACAAAAATTGACAAATGCATTTCTTCTCCAAGACCATATGAAACAAGATAGAAAAAAGATCTGGCCTTTGTATGTTCTTCTGTGGAGCAGAGCTGTTCTGAGAGTGCCACCGACATCTTGGCTCTTCCAAAATCAGTGCCTGTGCAGATTACTCCAGTGCAGCTGTGATACTTCAAGTTGATGCTGCACCTCATTCTGCAGTAACTTCACTCTGTACAGAAGTCTGCTGGAGTTGGCCAGTGGTACCTGGTGCCCCTGACTACTGTCTGAATATTGATGCTGCATTGGGGTATACAGAACAAAAGCAGGGAGACACACCTAACATACGCAAATCTTTGAAGCTGCAAAATACTTTGAAACAAAACCTCTAATGGTAAATTTGCCAAGGGACAGCAGTAAGGCGGCAAAGAGCTAAATTTTCCTTGTGTTTCCCATGAAGCCCACACTCTTTCCCAAGGCAGCAGTTATGGGGGGGGATATAGCTGAGCATTTGACACATGCAATAGTTTGGGCAGTAAGAGATGTTAATAGCTTTTGGAAAAAAGTTTGCTCCCTGTTCCTTTCCAGCCATTTTCACTGCTTCATTTGCTGGGACTTTTTATTATGATAGAACATTTCATGTGGCTCATTCTGTGTTGAGATATTGTAGCACATTGTTCAAGGCACAGCACTTTGCATTTGAAATAAATGGTGTTGTCCACTTTTCTGGATTTTTTTTTAAAACTGTGGCAGATGACTGACCAGGGCCAAACTGACCTGTACCTTCTCATAGCATTTGATTTCTTAAATCTGTATAGGATGGGCCATGGTGGCATGTCATTTGTACCTCTAGCCATGGACAGGTGTCCCATTCTTTAGTAGAAATTCAGAAATACCTTTTCTTTATATGGGGATTTCCCTCAGTTCTAAACACCACTGAAGCAGTGTCAGCATCAGGGCCCACTTTAGGCAGCAGAAGCTGTAATTTGTACTGGAGCAGTCTCTCCTGCCGTGCAAGGCTCCTGATCCAGACCAGCAGCCTATTGTGAGAGAGCTATGGCTTTCGCTGAACACAGTGCAGGAGCTGGGACAAATCTTCAGCATGAAAATCTGCAGCAAGAAACCTACCACAAAGAGAGCTACTTCAGGGATCTTGCTTGCCAAAGGGAAGCAACAGGCAGAGCAGTCAGAACACCATTTCCAAGGGGGAAAAAAACATTCCAGGTTGGAAGCTATTCCACATCAGTTAAGGGTGTTCCGGCTGCAGCCCTTACCTGAGTCCAAACTTATTTTCCTGTCTAAACAAGCTAGACTCAGTTCTCTCAATTTGAACACTGCTGAAGCCCCAGTAGCAAGAGGCCTGAATTTTCTGTAATCTCAGGCAAAAACACCCGCTGTCTTCCATAGGTCAAAGCAGTTCTGCTGAAATAGAGCAGCTAGATCAGGTTGATCCTGTGGGGCTATGAAGAGGCTGCCAAGGGAAGGTGAGAGCCACCAACAGCTTTTAATCCTGGCCACTTCTGTATGGGAGCCCAAGGTGGTGGGTGTCCATCTTAGATCTGTTGTTCTGACTAGGGTGAGGGGGTAAGTGAAGGTGAGGGTTAGGTGGTAGAGCAAGTACAAAGCCCCATGTTACTGGGGCTGTGAAGGTGCTTTCCAGGATCTGAAGTAGAGACTTCCTGGTCTCAAATTCACAGGGTCTCTTTCGTGCCTCATTTTGAAGATGGATGCTACATCTGTCCTTTCCCAATCTGCAAAGGTTGTACATGTGCTCCAGTAGAGCTCTATAAAACAAACTTAATAGTTTAGAAATTCATTCTGCTGGCCCTTAGGTATCCTAGAGTGCATTTCATCAGACCCTTCCTCCTTCGAATCTACCCAGCCTGCCCAGATTTAAAGCCTTGAATATGATGTCTCAGATCCCTTTCAAAAGCAGAAAGTTTTCAGTTCCTATACAGAGCACCACTGACTTCAGGCTTGTACCCACAAATCTGTATTTCTTATTATCATCAAATTGGGATAGTAAACTATTTCGGAGTCATATCAGCATTTGAAAGAGCCTGAAGATGCTGAGCAGAAATGATAAATTATCACACCGAGTGAGAATTTTCACTTTTGCAATTTTTAACAGACTTTACTGAATCAGATGTTCCAAATCTGTCCTATTTTTTACTGGAAATTACTGTTTTCTTCCTGTAAATTCCTGATTTGTTATTATTTTCTATTTGCCTTTAGTACACAGGTCTAAAGTCTGTTTATTATGCACACACAAGACTCTTCCCCATTCAAATTAAATACTTTGGGTGTTTAGAAATGCTGTGCAACAGTTTTCTGCCGTTACAGGTAGTATCATAAACGTGTTCAGAGCCTGTGAGAATTTGTTGTAACACAATTCACTGCTAGAAGATGCTCAAAACAGAGCAGATGAACCTGGTATCAAAGTCAACATCCAGTAGAACCAGCAGTGTAAGTTCTACTGTAAGGAATTGCAACTTGTTTCTATTTGAGTGGAAGTTCACAAAGTTGTTACTTGCTCAGCTTTGAACTGACTTCTAAGTCAGTCTACCTGCTTTCACATGATGGAAATGGATAAACCCAAAGGTAACCCCCTGACGTTTTGTGATGTAAGATGCTTTCCATAAAGCCAGGACAAAATTATAACTTGTGTGCAATAAAGCTGAAGACCCTTGGCCATGGCTCAGTATCCAATCACATTACTTGATGCACAAACAAAGCAAAACCACTGTTCTCCAGCAGGTCACCAGTCACTTCAGGACGCTCACTTACACTTCTCCTGTGTTTTCCTGCCTCCCTTCAGGAAATCTCACTGTGGTAGTATACCAGGGAAGGAATCATGGGACCTCGGCTGCAATATAGACTGAGCTGCATGAGGGACTCGACTGAGCCACTGGCCAGAGTGTGCGCCAGAAGGAAGGATGTACGTTTATGTCCTGTCCCAGAGGGTCTCATTGCTCTAGGACCAGACCAGAATGCAGGTGTCACAAGATGGACGGGCTGCTATATTTCATAGAAAAAGCATCATCTGCCTATTATTTTTCGTTCAGAGTCCTTTTTAATACCAAATTAATTCAACAAAGGGTCATGATTAAAGTTAAAGTTAACAACCTACTTAAAAATATAAAGTTATTACATTAAGGCAAATGGATGAGCTCTCAACTTTGAGACGGAAAGACATTTTGCCAGACCATGGGGTTCTGTGATCCTGAGCACTGCAGGATCTAAGCATCTCTTGCAAATTTGTTTTTCAGCAAGCACTGACTTGCGAATTAGCAGAACTGCAAGTCCGCCTTGTAGCACATAGGCACTGGCAAGCACTTGAGTTACAAACGTACATTTTAAAATGTTTAACACAATGGCAGTTCCCTGCCATATAATGATGGCCAGAACAAAACCAAAGTGTAACTCTTGCTAAAGTGCTCATCCACTGAGCTGTGATAACCAGTTCACTGCACCCACAAAGAAAAACAGCTGCAGAAACCCACACAGCGGCCCCAGCAAGACTCAAAAATAAGCAAAGAGTCACATACCACCTGCCACTAGAGGAATATGCTGTATGACCCTTGACAGCCATAAATGATGCTCCAGGCTTAGTGCTGTGCTGTGCTCCACTCTGCCCCACTCTGCTCCCCAGGAACACTGAGCATGCTCAGTTGCTCTCAGTTCAAGCTCATTTTGCTGTTATCACCAATAAGTTTCACCTGATTCAATGCACAGATGTTAGAGGCAGTTTTCTTCTAAGCTGCCCAGCCTTCACCCATTAAACAGCAAAGCTAACATACAGTAATTTTTTTTCCATTGTCCACCAGTCTGATTCATGAAGGGTTTCCAAAAGCTTACATGCAAAGGCAACAAATACACTTTCTGAGCATTTGAAAAGTAACACATTGGCTTGAGAGTTCAGGTAATTTAAAAAAAATAAATAATAATCACTCCTTTTTTGGGGGAAGTCTCATCCTTTCCCTGGTCCTTCCATGAACATGCTAAGTTCTGGCATTTGAAAATTGGCTTGACTGAGGACAAAAAAAATTACAGGAAGGCTTTTCCAGAGGTATCTCCTGCAAGAGGTATTTCAGACTCACATGAGGAAATCTCTGCATGGTGACCGCTGTCCAAATGGCTATGCTATGGCTTCTGTGATTACTACTAATGCTGGCAGCTGCACAGCAAGATCTGGGAGCCCTCATCTGTACTATAGATAAAATACACTTCTACAAAAATATTTGGCTTTCATTTATAAAACAAAGTATGCCATGTAACCCCCCCTCAAAGGTGTTTTATCACCAGCTGGTATACCAAACTTAGAAGACATTTTAAAAGTGTACTGTGGCATTCTGCTTTAGGTCCAGTATTACTCCATATTTTATTTCTTTGAACAGTTTGGATGATGAACAAGATGGTATACTTTGAAAATTTGGTGACAACAAGAACATCTCAGTAGATAAGTTCAGCAATCAACAAGCTTGAAAAAAAAAACCAACAGAAATTAACCAAACTCTGCAAGATTTAATTTAGTACATACATATGCAAAATGCTAAACTTGAGAAGGATGAACCAGAGGCACAGACACAAATGAGGAACATGCAAGCTGGCAGCAGTGCAGCAAAAGAGGGCTTCCAGTCATAATAGATCAGAAAATAAAGATGCATCAACAATATGAGGCTCTCTGTGAGACAGGAGATAATTATTATATTCTGGCCCATACTGGAAAAGCCTCAACTAGACCACTGTGGCTCAATTAGAAAGAACATAGATAAACTGGAGAGACTAAAGCACGGCAGCCAGAATGATGAAAGGATTCAAAACTACAACCTACAGGCAAAGGCTGAAGGACTGGGGTTTGTTTTGTCTAAAGGGGAATCTTAAGCAGTTAAAAATTGCAGCTTTCCTTTATGTAAAAAGGGCAATACTGAGTTATTCCCCAGGTAAAGTGGATGATAAAATAAAACTACCTTTACAGCAAGAGAAATGCTGGTAGGTTATTGTGTACCTGTACAGATGTAGACACCTTGACATACACAGGAGATTTCAGACAGACTAGATATGCTTAATCCCATTCCAGTATTAATTATGCTTAATCCCATTCACAGGCAGTTGCACTGCTGGGGCTATGCCTGTCCAGATTCATATCTGAGCCTACACTGAGCACAGCATCCTGAGCAGGCGGAGTTAGGGCCAGGCAGCCAAGCGGGACCAGGAATGAAAAGCTGCAGTGATCTGCACTGGATGTGTGTGTGATACTCCACCCTGCTAAAAGCAAAGCTCATGTGTGGCCTTACCTAAACCCTCTATCTTGACAGTACGGGAAAGGGAGCACGCACCATGTGGGAGCTGTATTGGTCAGTCGCGTGATAGTTTCCTGCCTGTGCTTCTGCGGAGGGAGAGTATTATGTTGTGGGATAGGCGAGTGAAAAAAAGAAGGGGAAGTTTTTTAGACCACAGAGATTTGAAACAAGGCCACAACTGTTCTTAGTAACACTGGTATTTTTCTACAGCAAATAGCTACTTCCAACAGTATCCTACTGTCCTGGCATGGGCAAAGCATGACACAGAGCAGTATTTCTTGGAATTCTGTCCTAATAACCCCCAAGAGCTTGAAATCTGCCAGGGTAAGAGCTTACTAATACTTGCAATACACTCCTACTATTATTGAAGGGAGTTAAAAACTCTTGAATCAAATCCACCCTAAAAGGCAGCAAATAACTTCCATCTTCTTGCTGGAGCTGCACCCAACTGTGTTGCACCTGGTGTGAAAGCTGTCTCTGTCCTGGGTTGCCCTGTCACATGCAACAGCAAAACTCTGAAGAAAACCTTTCACCCAAGTCAAGTGGTCAACTTCCTCAAAGCAGTTATTTCTAGTGCAGTAGCCTTGATAGCTGTGAGCTGTTGGCATAAGAAAGGTTTGGCTGTGTGAAAAGGGATAAAGAAACAGGTCCTTAAACACTTTGTCTGAAACAACTTGGGAAGGTTTCTCCATGCTGTGAGCAACCCAGCACTCAATCACCTGAGGCAGCTGCTCTGACAGGACCTTAAGTCCCCATAATTAGGTCTTTCACATAAAAATCCAAAGCACAGCCTTTCAGTTTTAAATAGTTCTTGCCTGCATTCACCCTGCTGCCTGGGTTTTGTGCTGCTCTGCCTTGTCTGTGGAGGCTGTGTCATTATCCACCCACAGCAGCAGCAGAAATTTTCTTGGGCCTGAACCTAACTTTTGTTTTAGTTCTGTTTCTGACACCTCACTCCCACTCCTGCCCTCAGGAACAACTCCCAGAGAGGGTGTTGCTTCACAGGTTGCAAAGATGGAAAAGAGAGGCTCGTTCTGGCTCCAGCAGCTTCCTAAAACAGTTTGTGAAGTCTCAGGGCATACACAGGTGCAGCCCCTGGAGCACTGCAGCCAGGAGAGACCTTTCCCTTTCTCTGATCGGGGAGCCCCAAGGAAATAGGCTTTGCAGAAGGTATCGAGCATTTTCCCATTTCCCCAGAGCATACTGTCCTAGTTTCAGATGGGGTACAGTTAATTGTCTTCTTAGTAACTGGTGCAGTGCTGTGATTTGGACTTGGTGTGAGAGCAATACTGACAGCACAGGGATGTTTTTGGTTGTTGCCAGGTAATGTTTATACTAAGTCAAGGACCTCCCAGTTTCTCAGGCCTGCCAGCGAGAGGGCTGGAGAGGCATGGGGAATTGGGAGGGGACACAGCCGGGACAGCTGAGCCCAGCTAGCCAAAGGGATAGTCCTTACCAGAATCATGCTGAGTATATGAGCTGGGGGAAGAAGAAGGAGGGGAGGGACATTCGGCGTTATGATGTTTGCCTTCCCAAGTAACTGTTACGTGTGACAGAGCCCTGCTGTCCTGGGGATGGCTGAGCACCTGCCTGCCGGTGGGAAGTGGTGAATGAATTCCTTGTTTTGCTTTGCTTGCATGCACAGCCTTTGCTTTACCTATTAAACTGTCTTTATCTCAACCCATGAGTTTTCTCACCCTTTTCTCTTTTGATCCTCTCCCCCATCTCACTGTGCAGGGGATGACTAAGCAGCTGCATGGGGCTTAGTCACCAGCTGGGGTTAAACCACAACACAGGCACATGCAAGCACAGACTGTGTCCACTCTTCCCTGCCCTTTTCCAGTTAAAGTGTGACTGCAAACAGGAAGGCATAAACCTGCGGAATAGGCCACAGGCAAAAGCGGCAGCTGATGGCTGCAGGAGCTGTTGGTGCCTTCTGCTCTGGCTTTCACAGAGCTCCTTCCCTCTCCATTCCCTGAGCTTGCTCATGTGGTTTCATCCTCTGTCTCTGTCCTAGAGGTCTTCTCACTGCCATGCTTCGCATCACTTTCCTGGCAGCATGTCAATCACAGAGAAGTCCCAAGACATGAGTACCTGGGAAGGTGGTGATGGTGTTGATGACCACCTCTGGCATGGTGAGAGCATAGTGGGGAGGTCTCTGGGTGTCAGCTTCCAGCTGGGGACTTGCTGTGGACAGAGTAGGCAGAGAGCTGGCAGCTGGTAGGTGGCTCCACAAACAGAAGCAAGCTGATGTTAGAGACTTTTTAAAGATCGGAGAGCGATAGTGATAAGGCCTAAACACAATCCGCCGTTCGAAGGAGAGCTCATGTTCAAAGCAGAAGACTTTTGGACAACCTCAGCAACAGATAATCACAACTCTCATCCTTGACGTGGAATTTTTGATGTGTCTGTATGAGCTTCAGGGTGCTTCAAATAGAGGTGAAAATTTAGATGTCCTAAACACATGAAAATGAGGATTATTCACAGTAAAGCAACATAAGGCCAACCTAACTGGCTTACTGTGCCTGCAAGATTATTTGTCTAGTGAGGGATAATAGTCAGAATATTTAGAACTATGGTTTGGAAAAGCATAAGAGATCTGGACATCAGTCTGAACCCTCTGAACCCTCTCTGCAAACCAAGGCTGGCAAGCTCACAAAACTGGGCTTTCCTGTTCAGTCCGCTGGCACTACTCTGTGTGTTCCTGGCTAGACATGCTGTGAGTGAAACCTCTCTTGTGTGAACGTGGCAGCCGTGCTTGCAGTCTTAGCCAGGAAAGCAAACAAAACTGAAATGCATATGTTATCTGAGCACTTCTAAACTTCAAAAGCATTTAAAGTTAAGCTGTGATGTTGGGATATAGATACACATTAAAAAACAGCAGCAGCTGGGAGGCCAGAGCAAAGAAGCTTCCTGTGGTTGGGGTTTTTTCCTCAGACTGGATTTCATGTCCAAGTACAGCCAGCATCAGGAGAAAGGCACAGTTGTGTGGGTCAGGAGGAAGAAAGTCAAAGATGATCCCTGATGAGGACTGAACAGGTAGGTGCTATGGCTATGACTGAACTCTAGGACTCCTTTAGTAACCTCAGCCTGGCAGTGAACATACTCCAAGCAGTCAGTGGCACCTACGATGCCTGTCATCAAGCCCTCTGACATGCAGGCATTTCCTCACAGGCACCCTCCCCAAACACCTCCTGTGCAACATGGACCTGCCCATTACTTCATGCTATGCATAATCAAGTAAGAGAGACTGAAACAAGCACAGTGAAACTAGGCACGTGTTAAAATTGCCATGTCAAATTATAATATGACATAGATATTGAAGTTAATTATAGAACTTCCATTTTTTTAACCCACCTACTTATTTTTTTTCTGCGCAAACTCGCAATTCAGGTATTCTTTGCCCAATGAAGCATTATGCAACTTGTTAATTAAGGCAAGTGGAAATTTTTTAATCCTACAATTCTGCCTGAGAAACTTTCCTATGGCACAGGGCTCCCCTAAGCTCCCAAGGGCAAGCAACTGGCTTTGGCCATGTCAGGAGCAAACACTGCCCATCTTCCACGGCAAAGCTCTCTTTTACAGTATTCTCATGGCAACAGGGGGACTAATCTAATATACTTGCAGCCATCTGACCCACAGAAGCAGGAAGGCCAATTTTGTTTGAACTCAAACTTCTTTGTATGAGTGCAAAGTCACTAAGGGATGTGATGTGCAAGACTGGCGAATTCCGTTTGCAGAAAGATTGTGCAGTTTTCTGAGTCTCTGCTGATTGAAAGGCAACTGATCTCAGGAATGAGAGCACATAAGACTCTTTAGGTCTGGTCCTTCCTTGGCACACCCATTCAGAGTCTCCTGAGAGCTCAGCTGGGGTGTTGGTGGCACTAATTCGGTGGCAACAGCCTCATCTCCAAACCAGGCAGCACACGACCTGTGGCTAGCTGGTGTTGGGTAAGTAGGTGCCCTTCCTCATCACTGCACCAAGCAGTCTCCATCCTTAGGACAAGCATTCAGCAAAGCTCTCATCAAGTGTTACCTGCGCTTACAGACAGGGGTCACATAAGCACAAATTAATGAGTATAAATTCAGGAGCTCACAGAGCTGTGTCAGGCATCTGTTGGTCCACTTGAATGGCGTATTGACTGTATGCAACAGCAGAAAAGTGCCATGGCTGGGAGGAGACTGTTTCAGCAGATCCAGATGGCAGAGGGTCAGTGGGCTAGGACAGCCAGCACTCCTCTAAAGCCTGCAGGGAAGCTAGAGGTGGGGACAATTCCATGTAATTGTGACCATGTGACAACGCTGCCTTTTCCCAGAAAGATGAACCTATCTGCCTGCTGAATACACTGTGGCAGCAGGTAAATTCACCCCTTATAGGTGTACATACAGCTAGCATCAAACTCAGTGACTGTGTGGCCACCCAAAGATGGAGATTCAGCCCTGCATGCATAAACCTAGACGTTGCCTTGAAAATGAAGCTGTAACTTTCCCCCTTCTTAGAGGAGATGTGAGTTTTACCACAGCTGACATCACTGTCTTGTGAGAAGGCACCTTCCTTTCATTTTGAGAGCTAAGAGACTCAGCTCTGTCCCATTGCCTCAAATGAGTGCTCCTTCTTGGAGGCTCATGGAGGGTTGAGCCCAGAGACCTGGATTGTTTCAACTCCAGCCTAGAAATGCCAGGACTGAGGGTGCAGTGGGGCCGACAGCTCAGCAGGCAACAAAAGCACTGAATATCAGCTCTGTGGGTTTTTAGGAACAGGCATGAAAGAGAGGACATGTTTCAGGGTTGCTGTCAGAGAGGGAAAGGCTGTTTTCATGTCACCTTAATGCCAGAGAAGCCTGACTGGGTTTTGTCACTGCTTTCAGCACAGTGCAAGGTCTGCTGCCCTGCCCAGGTGAGAGATGGTTATTCATTCACCAAACTTCAAACACTACAGGAAGATCATTTAGCACCTGAGCACATGCACGTAAATCATCAGCCATGTCAAAGAGTCTGAAAAGTTTTAAAAGGCACCCTGCCTCCTCACACAGCCTCCTTGGTGCACCAGCAAAGGCGTCATCAGCCTTTGATATGGGAAGCAAAGAAAGCAATGACTGGCACAGGCAAAAAGCTAATTCTTGGCTACCAGCTTCAGCCCTGTGGCCCCTCCTCACAACACAGCTTCCTCCTTCAGCCTGTGGAAGTAGAGAGGAAAGAAAATCAAAGTGTTATCCCAGTTTTAATGATTCATTGCTTCAAGCCATACTTTGGGGGAAACAGCAGACTGAAGGTAAAGAGCATGGAAAATACAAGGTGTACCTTTAAGACAAGGTCCCCAGCACATGTGTCTTTATGATTGCCCACTCTTGGCTCATTTGGCATTTAATTGCTAAGGCTACTCCTGCTGTGTGTTCTGCATAGCACAAAATAAGGATGGTCTGGGGAAATGAAGGTCACGGCTGGGTAGCAGGTATCTCTGCCACTTAAAGGCTTGGGAGGTGTGAGCACGGATGGCAGGGTTAGGGAGAGCTGCAGCATTACAGCACTTTCCCTGATCCAACACAGAACTTACCAGCCAGAGCAGCATTACAGCTCCCTTTGCCTGGTAAGAAAAGCACCTGTGCTAAGAGGGATCATTTTTGCAAGGGCCAGCTGCACTGGTGCTGTTCCCGTGTTGGACAGCCCTGAAACAATAAGCAAAGCCAGCACCAAGAGAAAATTGTTCTATCCCTATACACAATCACAGAGGCCCACTGCTGAAAGCAGGGAATTCCTTAAAAGCCTTCCGGAAGTTTGAAATAAGGA
The DNA here is from genome assembly GCF_023634155.1 of Falco peregrinus. NCBI lineage: Eukaryota > Metazoa > Chordata > Aves > Falconiformes > Falconidae > Falco > Falco peregrinus. Next base: position 57,311,489 of record NC_073727.1, read on the forward strand.
ATTCAAGAGATGAAGGAAAAGGGACGTTTCCATGCATCCAGTTCTCCATGTTACATGAGCAAGTTAAAAGATGAATCTGCATTCATGGCACAACTGCCTCCCGGGCACCCCTTCTTTGATTAGAAAGCCAGCCTTTTTTTGGACTTTAATTTACCAGTGGCTGAGGAGAAAATAATACAGAAGCACAGTAGGACGTCCGTGCCTTCCAGGTGGTTTACAGCAGCCCAAGGCTATTGCAGGAGGGATGAGGGCTTTGTGGATAAAATCAAACCCTGCCCCTTGTTACCTCAAGATAACAAATCATCCCTGTGCCAGCAATGGGAAGGGAAGCCCCCAGATGGCCAGCTCTTGGGCTTCTTGGAAAAATCTTGCCTATAGGAGCTCATTTTCCCCCACAATTGAACTTATCTCCTTTTTAGTTTAGATGTCATTTCCTGTAAAAATTTCTGAGGACTGAAGAGGAGGGGAGGTGAAAATAAAATGAATCCGTCAGGCCAGGAAGGCAGCCATTAATTCATTTGCAACCATGGTTGTGTGACTGCAACTTTCTTAGCGCAGCCACCTGGGTTTGAGGAAGTTCCTCTAGACAAAAGAACAAAAAGTGCTCTAATATGAGTGTAAAGCTTCGGTCTTTCCACCTGTATCCTGGCAAACCCCAGGTCTTCCAGCTGGTAAACAGGGTACTTATCCCTACAGGAAGAGAACATAAAACCAGGCAGCAAAGCACATCCTTTCCGAGGATAGATAAGGCTTCCTACACTTTCCTTTCCCCCTCTGTTATGATCAATCCAACCTAACTGAGCATCCGTATTTTTTATATGTATGTCACCCAAGCAACTGGACATTGGAGCAGCATTGCCCCGTCACAGAGCGTGTTTAGCAGGGGTAGGGGAACGTGTCAGAGCAATGACAAGCCTGCCAGTCCTTGCTGAGCCTGCAAGGGAGTCACTACAGTAGGCAAAGATGACACAGGGTATATGGGAATGGGGTTGATAGAGAATTAGGCGAGTGCTGCGGAAGAGGCTGAGCTGTGTTGGACAGTCATGGAGCAGAGACACTGCTGCTGCACCAGCCCCTGCAGACCACGGCCACCTGGTCAAGGGCACGAGCCAACTCGGCCAGGGGACACTGTCCTCTTCTGTGCCCAGGCTGAAGTTGCAGGTGGTCTGGGCTGGCCACCATCAGGCTCTGCGAGCATACTGCTCAAGGCTCACGGCAATACTCGCAGTCAGACACAACAGTTGCGTTTCCATGGTTTTCACATTTGGCATTAAGTAGATATCTAAATATCTCAACTGAAGAGAGGTTTTTCTTCCTGTCTGACTGGCTATGTACATTAGCAAAGGAAAGCTTAACTAGGCCTTTACAGATCTTCATTTTTCTGTTACACTTGCCGTATCACAAGTTGCATCACTAAACTGAAAACCAAGGCATTTCTTGCGGCACCGAAGCTGCAAATTGGAATGTCAAGTAAAATGAAGACTTATAGGGTTGTAATTCCTCAGGAGAAAAGAGGGGCTGCTTCTATAAAACACTTCTGTCAGCTCCTTGGAAATCTTTCCAGCAGGTTCAGCCTCTGAAGGAGGAATTTACAAGCTGGCAATGATTAAAACCCAGAATTGTGAAAATGGCTAGCAGCCCTTGCTTAAAGGGCTACTTTGGTCCAAGTCATAACAGCACAGCTAATATAAGGCAGTAAGTATTAAATACATAATTTCAGCCACTGTCACAAATGCAGGGTGAAACTCCACCACAATCCTGGATATTCTTTCTGACCACAAGTTTCAGATCTGTCATTTTGCTCCTAAAACCTCTCTGATTCCCTTCCGAGGAACGTTCAGGGCCTAACGTGCATCTAGTTAGATGTACAAAGATGGTGTGAAATCCAAAATGAATGGCTAGATTCTACCTTCCCTATATTCAGGTCAGGTTTTGGCACTGAACAAAGGGGGTAGAATCTGGCCCTGAGGTCCCAAAGACATTGCAAGCCAGGGCAGAAGAGACTGCACTGGCTCTACCCACTGCTTGTTTCCTTCTCATCAGACTCCAGTCATGCGATATTCCCCAAATAGAAGTTCATACCTTTTCACCTTCAGAGCTGGCTTATTTCTGCTCTCTGATATTCAGAAATAACTCTGTCTCCCTCCCAGGAAGGAGCCACGCTATAAATATCTCCATGCAAGCTTCCTGAGTCCTAATGTTTCTTGCAGAAAAGTGCAGCTCCTTGTCCGGCAGCGACAAGCCTGGCTGGCTTTTGCAATGCCTTTAATAATGTCACTGTGCTGCTGTGGCTGCAGAGAAGAAACAGAGATCCATGCAGAGGCAGTAGCATTGCTGTGGCCATGGTGGTTTAGACACCAGCAAAACAAAGTCAGGATAATCTCTTCCAACTTGAATATATCAGCTTGTTCAGGAGGTTGGCTTGATTGTGAAAAATGCATTAACTCATGAGTGTTTTCAACTATGTTTTACATTGGGCTTTCCAAAAAATAAGGCGCCGTTTTTCTTAAATGTCAGTCAAACTCATGGAAATAGTAATAACTCTACAAGGGCACAGGGGGCCTGAAGGGATGAAGTGTTTTGCCCAAGGGAATCAGCAGCAAGGCCAGGAGCAGAGCAGAGGGCTCCTGACACCATGCAGCAACACACTAATAGGCCACACTTTTCCTGTCTGACAGGAGCTTATTAAAAATATCAAGCAATGGCAAATTGCAGGGTCTTAGCTGCCTTACAATGCCTACCAAGCAAGTTTAATTGTTGCTTCAACACAGCTTCAGGCCAGTCGTTTGTAACAGAGTATCTCAGCAGATGTTGGCACTGCTGAATTTTGCTTGTAGGAAAAAGGAAAAAACAAGATTTGACCTGTCCATGCCGGGGAAAGGGGGAGAACAGGGAGAGGGACCTGCGGGGAAACCCTACAGCATCAGGGAGTAGAGGAGTGAGGATGAGCCTGGAGTGTTGCTGCTGCTGGTTCTGACCATCCTCTGCTCCCCAGCTAAACCCTCTTGTCTATCTTGGGCTGGAGCCCAGGGCAGGGAGGCAGCCCACGGTGGTGGCTCTTCTTTGCCGCAGCAACTGCTGCCCCGGTGCCTGTGCCTGAAGGCAGGCAGCCCTTGCTGGCAACCCCTGATCTGCACCACTAGCCAGGAGCTCAGCAGCAGCTGCCACCGCGCTCGTTAAACTCTTGTGACAAAACCAAGGGGTGCAGAAAGGACTGAAAGTGGAGGAGGAGGAAATGCTTTCTCCATTGTGCGTAATTAACTCGGCACCACAAGTGTTTCAGAGTCAGGCCCTCCGCCTTGTCTGCACACAAAAATTGGCACTCCAAAAGAAATACAAACCCTGTATTGCAGAAGCAGTGAGGCAGGCATAAATGTGCTGTAGCTAGCCCCATATGGGAGGGAGACGAGCTAACTGTTGTATAGCACCTTTGCACTCTGAGCTGTGCTGATAGTGCTATTTCAGGGGATTTTTAAATCGCCTCCTTGTTCCAAACAGTTTTCACATGAAGCTAATCCCAGAAGTGTGTGTGATCCAGGCCTGCCGAGGAGGATGCAGAGCAGAGTAGATGTTCAGGGTGGCTGAAGGTACTGGGCAGAACCAAGCCAGTAATGAGAAACATTTACAAGGAACAATAGCCCTCCAGCCTCAAGGCACTAATATACTGAGGGGGCATCTCATGCCCAGCTTATTTCTCCTGAGGGAAAGGTTTTCACCAGAAAACCCCTTCTGAAGTGTCAAACTCCTGCTGACAGCCCAGTGCAAGCTGCTGTGCCAGAGCCCACGACTTGGTGACGGCCCTAGAGACCCCGAAACCAGCTGCAGGATTGAATGGGCTGTATAGAAACCCCAAGTTTGGGTAATCCCAAGAAATACAAGCTCAATGACTAAAGAAGATGCTGTCGGACTGTTAAATATTTAGCTGCCAGCTGAGGTTACTAGGGTGGCTCTGTACGTCTTGTGTGTGGTAAGAAACACCAAGGGAAATACAATTAAAGAGCCTGAAAGGAAGAAAAGCAGTTGGGACAAGAATATATGTAAGTATAAGACAGACAGACACAAGACTAACACCTTTCAGGCTGTTCATTTGTATCTCCTTTGCCTCACATTTTCTGGGTAAACAGCAGACACTTGGTCATCAAAATGAGAAAAAGAAATACTGAGAAGGGGAAAAAAATCCTTTGTGAGTTAGCTATAAATGAACATGAGGAGAGGGAAGAGAGTCAGGTGTCCCTGGGACCTCCTCGGCCTCATTTACTTCTTATCTAAAAGGGAAAAAACATGAACAGGGAGAGCTGCGAGTTTCCCCGGCTGTCCAAAAATGACACAGGTGAAGGGCAAGCACAGTGCAGTTAATGTCAGTGGCCAGATAAGAGCTGTGCAGAGATGCAGATAAAGGTGACATTTCTTACTCAGTTATCAGGCAGTGTGGGAGTTTGGCAGGCATGCCACATGTTTGATGTGAATGAGGGGACTCCCCCCATCCCCTCTGCACCGGCTGCTCACTGCAGTGCTTGGCTGATAATCCTCTCCAGCCCAGGAGGAATACTGCTGGCTTTGGAGGAGCTGAGTATTTTCCTCTGCTAAAAGAAGTATAATTAAAAAAAAAGAAAATAAAAGAAGAAAAAAAAGAAGCTTATATAAACTGCTTCCAGAGCTGATTAAACTGTTAAGCACACTTGAAAAGTGAGCAGTACCCTACATATATTTAATCCATGAACTCACCTAGAAAGCATCCCTTCATTAAGCTAGTGACTACAGACTAAGCGGGGAGCGGACACACACCTCAGGCTTGATGGCACAGTTTTGTAAAAACAATTTGTTGATCTTGCAGTACAAAGTTGAGTTACTGAAGGTGTAGGAGGAATAAATGTTCTGCAAGCGCAGTCTAGTTCCATCAGTCCTAACCACTAACAGGCAGTTGCAGGCTTTCACCGCCGGTTTTCCTTCCTCATTTGAAACAGAAAAACAAAGCTGCTTTCCATGACTGACAGCTATGGAAAATAAAATCACTTCTTTTGGACACAAAAGTGGGCTGAGTGTGAGAATCAGCAGTGACTCAGCTCCTTCTCACCTTCCGCGCTTCTGGTTTGAAGCCGGCAAGAGGCATTCATCCGGGGGCAGGCAGTGAAGGGGGCTCAGAAGTGTGGTGCACCCTCAGATTGACACATTGCTGCTCAGAGTATCCTTGGAGCTATGCTCACCGACGCTGCATCCTCACCTGCATGTGCCCCTGTATCTGTGAGGGAGACAGTCTGCAGCTGCCTGTGCTGCAGCTACCTCGGTTGTCCCCCAAAACCATGTCTGAGCCTGGCTGCCTTCCCCAGCAGCAGGGGAGTGTGCTATATTTATGTCTGTACTGTTCCCTGTGACAAAAGCTTCTTCAAACACAGGTAAGATGGTTCCACATGAAGCCAAAAGAAAAGTTGGAGGCAACACTCAAAATTAGCAGTCCTTGCCTGCTTGTACATACGCTGGGAAACATTGCATACATGCTGCTGCAGCACAGGGACAATGAATCTCCCTAGAGATGCTCAAGAGAAAAACAGGGACTGAAACATCTCCATTGGAGAAGTCCAGCTGAAAATTTTCCATCTGTAAAGGTGGAACCATCCATCAGGCTTGAGTTCTTCCAAGAGTATTTAGGAAAGGACCAAAACTCAGATGCTTGCCAATACAAAGGACATTTGCCTTCTTTTTAAAAACATCGGAGTCCTTTATGAAGAGTGGGATGAGGAACAACAGTCAGGGTCAGACAGGAATAAGTGGGAAATGCACAAGCAAGACGTGAATCGCAGTGGCAAAGACAATCTTCTCAGCACAGTCTTAAATGTTTCCCATTCAAGATTGGATCCAACAGGTCCTCAATTTGTACAGACAGGAAACACGTGTATTCAGTAATTTAGCAATATGGTTTTCCTATACCAGGGAAAAGGTCCATTAATCTTGGCATATTAATAAATGAGCATCTATTAGCAACAAATAGGCTGGAGATCAGATTTCAAGTGCAAGGAGGTGATGCTCACAGCAGCTTTCTGATGCCAGAAGTAGAGGCCAGGGCAGGAAACAAATTAAATCTGACTGGCTTCCAGAGGGATTTTGATAATATGGAAAAATCACAAGGGATTAGTATGCCCCAGGATAGAGAGAGCACACAGATACCCCAGATGGGATCCAGCCAGGTTCTACAGCCAGGACCAGGGCTCTCAGGTGCAGCACTGGCTGCAAATGCCCATGAAAAGGGGCAGCACCTGGGACACCAGGGTCAGCTGCGGCTGGGCAGGAAGGTGCTGTTGAGCTGGTGTGTGCCCAGTCACATGGTGGGAGGGCTAGAGGGGACTCCTGACCTCCGTGTCTGCTGCATGGCTGATATCCCATGTGGTCCTGTCCTATCAAGGCTGCAGGGCAAGGGCAGGAGCCACAGATCAAGCACATGATCCCTGTCCGGATACACATGACAGCTGGAATGCTGTCAGCACTGCACATTGTGCTAGCAAAATGTGAGGAAAACAGTATTATGTGGCAAAGCAGCAATCAAGTGAGACTTCGCTGGGTGTACAGCTGCCATCCGAAAGACAGAAGACAAAAGCATCATGCAGCATGTCTCAGTCTATCAGCAATCAACAGTGTATTTACATATTGGCAATGGGGAGTCACCTGGGCTCTGCTTACCCCAGGATTCAGCATGCTGCTCCCAGCTGCGAAGGGCTGAGCAGCTCAATGAGTCCCTGACTACTGGCAGGGCACTGTCAGCTACACGGGCTATGGAAGAGGTTCCATCCACAGGCCTGCTTCAGCTGTCCCGCAAACACTGCCTGTTGCAACTTGCAAGTACACAAGGCCCCTAGTAGAGCTGTACAGAAATAGGTGCAAGAGCACATGCCGTTGAGCGATCCCAGCCTCAAATTCCAATGGTCAGTAAGGAAACGCCCTCCCAGTGCATGGCACAGATGTGGGTCTGGAAAAGCTCTGGTCAGTGGACAGAGCAAGGTGGGTGAAGGTCCTCTCCTCTGCACTAACACCTCAATTTACTCATGTCCCACAAGGGTGAGGACTGAATACTCTGGTCCTTGATTCACCTGCACAACTCATTATCCGTCAATTTAAATAATGCCCTCAGAGTTTAGCAAGATGGAAAGAGGTCACTTTTGATCATGCAGGCTTGGTGACTACAAGCATAAGCTGTAGTATGGTGAGTAGGACAGTCACCATGGCATCACAGCTGTCCCTCAAAGAGGAGAGAGATCTGAACATAGATCTACCCAGGGAGTAATAGGTGAAAGATGAGCTTGATGCCCTCCCAATTTTATGACTGACAGCTAACCCTTGATGTACAGAACCAGCGTAATTCAGGTTGGAAGGATCTCAGGAGGTGACCTGGTCCAAGGGTGGGCTAACATCGACATTAGTTCAGGTGAAACACTGGCATGAATTTCTTCTGAATTCACAGGCAGCTTCTGGTTTATCAAACCTCTGCTTGGTGGCAAATAAGATATCCAGCAAAGGAAAAGAAAAACAACTGTGGGTCTCACCTTGGGCTGGGCTCTGCCATTTAATGTTCTGCTCCCCAGCAATGCAACCCACCATCTTGGTGAAAGAGTTTGGGTCATAGGGAAGGGGTTAACAAACCCCTCAGCAAATGAAGCATCATTACAAAAAGCAGGACTGCTACTTTCTAGGATCTACAACCCTTAGCCAAGGGACTCAACTTGCTGGGAATCAGTCCCAGAGCACTGCAGTAGCTCAGACAGTGCAGCTGAGCGCTGGCATGATGCCTTTTGCACTGGGAGATTTTTGCCCAAAACATCTAATGGTTTCTTGAGAACTGCTGTTTTTTGTGGGTTGGTTTTTGGTTGTTGGTTTTGGGGGTTTTTTTACTTCAAAGCTATTACTTATGTTTATAGCATCATTTTCAAGCACAACAGGAGTTGTCTAATCAGAGTTGTTTACAATATAAAAAAGTCTGAAGAGCTTCAAGAGAGATGTCAGGGAACTCTGCAGAACAGTTATGAAAGTCACAAATTCTGGAAAATTTAAATCCTGCTGATATTATGGGTGAAATTCCATTAACATAGCTATTTGCATCTGATCTTGCAGACCTACTTTTGTCCAGAAGAATACCACCCACCTGTGTTATATACAATGTTGCTGAGACACCTCAATAACCCTATGTGCAACAGTTCCCTTGCCCAGAAATATGTGTTACCATCTCAAATTCACCAGGGCTTTGCCCTGAGTGGACAAAGACTTAAAATATGATTAGGCTGTATCTGTCCAACAACAACAATGGCACACATTGGCTCTATGGACAATGTTCTCATAATTTTGTGAAGGCTGAAATTAATACATTGTCCAATAAATGTTTCTGGAAATGAAAGCAATCTTTTTGCAACCTTTACTTGAATTTGCTTCAGTTTGTTGGTAGTAGGTTTGAGAAGCTGGTGACTGAAGGCTGGATACAGCCATAGCTTTATTTCACGGAGCACGCAGGGCTCCTCAAAGCTGCACAGCAGTGATGCCTGGAGGTGAGTCGTAGCCAATCCACCAGCCCCACAGCCCAGCCCCACTGCTGCTGCCTACCCCCTTCGTTTCATCCACCAATCTGCCAAATGAGTGCTTTCTGGGTTGCTTTTTTTGTTGTTGTTGTTAATTTTTGAAGCATGGCCGCTGGATTGCTCTGCAAAATTAACATGTGAGAATGCATATTTTTCTTGGGTTTATTAAAACCATTCATGTACAAAATTAAAATGGTCTGACAGTAGAAGAGCTGCGAGTACTGAGACCAGTATGTGACTACTTTATGAAATAGCCATCTGGGAATGCCTAATAAACAATTGCTTTTAATTGTAAACATCTGTATCTCTAACAATAAAAGCAGCCGATGTGGCTTTCTATCAGTCTCGGGTTCAAGCTTTAGCTGAGTAAGGACTGGCTGCAGCCTGAAACCTATCTTGTTCCATGCCGGTAATTCTAGCCCTCTGTGGCTTGTCCTGGCTGGTTTTCCCCTGAAACTTGATCCTTTTTCAACGGATCAAAGAAGCAAAATAAGAAACAAGAAACTTTTGCAGTGAAATTTCAGCCACTGCAGCTTGAGCTGCTTCACCAGTTTAATAGTCACTCCCGGCCAGCCAGCTGCTGCTCCCAGCAGCGGAGTGTGCTGGTGTTTCCACTCTTGTGTCCTCGTCCGGCTGGCATGGTTTGCTGCATGGACACCCCTAGCCGGAGGGGGCTAACCTGCAAAAGGGCAGTGTTGCTCCAGATCACTCAGGGAGTTCTACCAGTGCAACAACAGTCCTACAATTATGCTGATACTGGGATGATTATGCTGATAAACTGACCTCCTGGGAGAAACCAATAATAATCCCAAAGTTTAAGGAAGAGTTCACAAGCTTAGCATCACCAGCAGACTGAATCGATACATTATTTACACCTTCCCTGCTTATATAGTATAGGGGAACCCTGCCTCCTTGCGAGGTGCCTGTGGACCAGCCCCCCACCCCTGCACAACAGCATACCCCCAGGGCAGGCGGGGGGCTGGCACCAAATGCACCCACCATCAGCTGCCCAGAGGCAAGACCATGGCAGCTACCCTTGGTCCCCACAGCACTTGCAAAGCCTTCAGCAGCGTGTAGGCAGCGGTCAGTTAGGGGGTAAGCTAGGAAAGCAACTTTTAGCGGGCATTTCTGCAGGGCTGTGCAGAGGAATGGGGGTCCCTAAACCTGCCAGATACCTACAACAAGTTCAAAGGCCCAGCTTTGACTCCTTTAAATGACTGCGCACACCAGTTTCTCATGATCACATGGAAGAAATATGTCCAGTTTATTCTTTTGTTTAGTATGTGACATGTAAAATTTCAGAAGTTTGTGTTTCAAGTACATGCTTATGCTAAGGGGAGTAAGAGAAGTGGCTGAAACCAATGTCTCAGAATATATAGTACCACTGCAATAGCCATGTCAGGTTAAGCATCCTGTCATCCTTAGCAACTTCCCTGGCATGATGAAGAATTAAGAACACTCTTAGATGAAGAATGTGCAGAGAAGGAATGGCTTTTTATTAAATCCAGTGGTACAGCTGGAAAAGACAGAGAAGCCTTCAGGCGCCAAAACGCTTCCTCCAGTCTGAAATCTTCCCAGCTAAATACAGGCTGAGAATCTGAATTTTACATGACACTGTTAAATCAGTGAGCCCACCCAAGAGGAGAGGCCACTGGTGTGTGGGAACCAGGCAAGGTGGGCTGTTAGCCAGGAGCCCAGGAATTAGGCACACCTTTGCTAAATTCCTAGCTGCAAGGTAATTCCTACAATTTACTTCCTTTTTTACTGTTTCACTAGTATATGTGTGTCTTTGTCATGCCAGCATCTCATTCTAGTTAATCCTTAGGAGTGTCTTGAGTGAAATGCAGCAATCACCATCAATGCAAATGTCCTATTACCATCGGGAAGGACTGAGCTCATTGCTGTCCCTAGCTGAAGGGCACCTAGTTTGGGAACGCTTCAATGAAGAGCAAACAAGGGAGCAACTCACACCTTCCTGCCCTAGCCTCACCGTGGGAAGCCAGGTTGGTACAAGGCTGTTTTGACATAAGCTCTCTCCCGTTCAGTCTCCTTGGTCCTCTAGATGCTGGCAGCTTTAGTGTCCCTCCCGCCTGACTGTCAGAGAAAATGAAAATGAATCATTAGTACTTTTAGAGTAGCCTGAAATTTGGAGTTTCTTTCAGATGCTCATGAGCACACACTTGGTTTAAGCCCGAAACATACAGATTATTTTCTCCTCAGAATTAAAGAAAAATAACAATTTCATCTTTCTGTCACTGATGTTGTTACCCTTGCACACGAGGCAGTGATGTTCCTCAGTATCTTCCAGGCTGATGAGGCTGAAAATATAAAGCACCCATTTACTCCTATCAGAATGTTGAATGCAGAAGGCTGGATTTTCATCTTTTTTGATTTTTACACAGATAGTATGACTATGTCTAGCTATCTATGCACATACCTTATGAAAAGCCCTAGTCTAAAACTCACTCTGTTTTCATGGGAGGAGAAAATCGGCTGTCAGTAGGAAGGGTCAGGCTGCTGCTGTCTAGAACCCCAGAGAATCCTGCAAAGCAGGACCTGATTGCGTGAGCCTGGCTTGTCCTGCTTCGGTCAGAGGGAAAAGCCCCACAGGGCAAGGACTGTAGGATCAAACCTCGTTGTATAAACAACACCCCACTGCACAAAAGCTTAGGAGCAGGAGAAAAGGCTTTTCTAGGGCAGACCCCTGCCAGAGCCTCCCCCCCCTTACGCCCTCGAAGGCTCCCTGAACTGCCACCATCCTCCCCTTCCCGGGAGCCGGGAGGGAAGGGGACATTATCATGCAAATTAGCACCACCAGGAAATCCACTTTGTTTCCAAATTCCTATCTCCAGTGCTGCCACATCAAGCTTTGAATGCAGAAGAGAATGAATGACCTAAAAGCAACGGAATGAAGCACTTGGCACAAAATCCCACCCACTGGTCCCCTTTACTTGGAAGCAAGATTTAGCACACACACAAAAATCACGCAGACTAGCAAGTCAGGGGAAAAATACACACATACATTTAGTACGTGCTGTAGGCACCAATTGAATATTCTTGCTCTGCTGCTGCCATTCAGCGTATCTGGTTTTAGGCCCCACTTTTACACCCCACCTTCTAGCACGAGTTTGGTATTTCAATCATGTAAGAAAAGCAGATATGCCCATAGTTATTGCTACACCAAATGGTACTTGATGCTTAACTACGGATGGATAATACAATTAGGCACCCTTTACAGGTAACCGCAAAGCCTCTCGCTTCATGGAACCTCTGAAGTGCTGGAGAGATGTCTGTCCTTCTGTGCAGGCATGAGGGTCTGGCCATGAAACTTCAGTCCATCTCACTGCTACTTATCACAGACTGTGGCTTGCCGATGGCACTGGGAGCAAACTTGAAGAAAAGTCCTTGCTCTCAACACCAACTTGGAAAATTCAAGGGGGTAAGTAGAGGGGAAAGGGGAAGTGCAACTCATTCTCTTCCTCTAGTGGAATCGAAAAAAATGTCCATTGTTACATTAGGCTACTCAAATCAAGTTCTTAAAGACACAGAACCATAGAGCAGTTCCAGTGGGCAGGGACATCTTTCACTAGATCTGGTTGCTCCAAGCCCTGTCCAGCCTGACCTTGAACACCGCCAATGTTTGGGCATCTGCAGCTTTTCTGGGCAAGCTGTTCCAGGATCTCTCATATAGTTCATACAGGTATATGCACACGCCCTCCAGATCTCAGGCTGGATGATGCTGAGACTATAACCACCCTCACAAACTACATCACCCTGATCTGTCCTCTCTGGAGTTGGTTACGCAGCTGTAGCAAGTTGCTCAGACTCCCTCCTTAGATGATGCCTCCCTGCCTGGCCTGGCCTGATGCCAGCACCAGTGCCGGATAAGCCCTGCACTGATCCAGCTCAGCTCACCAGCACGGCATAGAAACTGCTGCTTCCCAGCAGCTGCAGCTGGATGCACCCAGCTGCATGTGGGACCATGCCCTGGTCTTCCTGCTGACTGACCAGGGTGTTGAAACAGCGTATGTAGCCCAGACACCTCTCTTTCACTGAGGTAAAACTGGAGGGGGTGAATGCTGGTGGTGGGAATAGACCTGCCATGGTGGGAGGTGAGCAGGTGGCAGTCTCAGCAAAGCCCATCCCGCACGGCTTCACCTACTAGCCCTTCCATGCAGTGAGGGCATCTGTTCCCAGGCAGTGGAGAGAGGTCCTCTGGAGCTGCCTGCTTCTGTCTACTGGCAGGAAAGGGACCTTGAACAATTAGCTTAGATGAGATAACTTTGAGACTGCTGAAGTGAGCTGAAATCCTTCCCTCCCTTGAACTCCACATCTAAAGATCTCCACAAGGAACTCCACAAGGTTTCAGAGAGACTCCAGCGATAGATCTAAACCTTTCCTTGAAAGCTTCCTTGCAGTAGATGATGCTTATCAGCTTCCTCCACCCCACCATGCCTGCTGGCTGCCTGTAAGGAAGGCTTGAATCACTGACCTGGAGCATCTGTATCTCCATGCACACACTGGGTTAGCCAGATCTGCAAACAGTTTTTCAGAGATGCCTGCACAAAAAGTTAGTTCAATGGTTTATTAATGCAATTTCTATTTATCAATAGGTATTGTTACAGTACCAGCAAAACCAAAAGAACTTGATTCACTAGTGCTACAGTCAACTAAAATCTGAAGGATCAAACTGGATATTTTTTACTTTCTGCAGTCAAGGAATAAGATCTGTGAGTGAATCACAGTTAGCAACACTGATTCTAGTAAATACTTGTGGACTTCCTCAAAGTCCCTTTTTTCCTTTCTCTTACTGCAGAGAGTTCACGTCAGGCTTTTATAGAATTGCTGAAAAAGACTTGCAACCTGTCCAACACAGTGTAAGGCAGATGGAGCTAAATTAAGTAATTGCTGCAAAAACAGAAAGCCATGTAAGAGGACATTGCTTCAGATTCTGGACCCGCTTGCACTCATGCAACCCCACTGCACTATGTGGAGTGCATAAGAGCTAAAAAACCTAGCAAAACCTTGTAGTTTAATTCCAACGTATAACAAGTGCATTAAAAAACGTTTTACCAAAACTACCAAACTTCTTTCTCCTGCCAAAGATGACTTATCCTTTGTTTGGCCCACCCTACAGAGCGCGCTTTCTAAACAGACAGTCTCTATATGGTCATGCAAGGACTACTCGCAGCTGCTGTTGCTGTATGTCCAGAAAGGGAGGAGGTACTGACCTCCCCTGGGTGGCTTCATCTTCAGGCTGCCCAGGCGAGACACCCTTATGCTGTCAGAGGCTCCAACCCAGTCTCAGGGTGGGAGTGCACAAGTGGCCACCTCACTTGAACAGAGAATGATGGAGATGAATGAGCTTTTCAGTGAGGCTTTTCTACATTTCCAGGATTTGCTGCTAAGGATTCCCTGGTACCATTACTGAGCAAACCCCACACATGTGGAGTACTGGCTCCCACCAGAAGAAACACCTTTTGCAGAGGCTCAACTTGGCTGAACAGAGTAAGGGAAGGTGCTGCCTTTCCTCAGCTGAGGACACCTGCGCAGGCATGTGGACACAGCCGGGAAAGTCTCTGTGTGCCCAGCAGTGTGCACGGGGACTGTGAGATGAGCTGGTTGTTGACTTTCCTTTGATGCTGTGACTAACTTGCTCAGTGTCAAGGGGTTACAGAAGACAGACAGGGACCAGATGAACACGAGCTAGGGGTCCAGATGAAGACAAGCAAGGGGAGGTCCACATGAAACCAATTCAAAATCACCGTGTGGGTTGTCGGGTGGCCTGCTCCAAGCCCAGGCACCTGGCTGGCCCCAGCAGTGAGCAGACCCTCTGCATTGCACTTGGGTAGTTGCAGCTATGGGGTGGAGTTGGTGAGCGCAACATCCTCACACAGCAGCTGGTGTGGCCCTGGGGGCATCAGCCTGATGTGTCAAGGTGGCTGAGTCAAGGAGAGCAAGACGAGCCACACCTCTTGTCCCCCTCCACCAAAGCAGCTGATGTGAATGAGCAAGCATGGCAACACTGCACAAAGCAAAATGAGTATGGCTCTGATCCCACAATCTGACCCCATCGAGTGGACTCCCACACGGTGATCTCACTCTGTCGGCTTACTCACAGCTTCACAAGTAGCAGGGAAAGGTCACGCTCAGTTAAAACTGAAATGTGTTTTCTTGCAGCTTTTCCCCCCTGGGCCAGATGCTGTAGCCGTGACTTGGGCAAAGGTCCAATTGGAAATAATGAATGTAATTACCTTGTAAGCACCTCAGTGGAAAATATTGGTATAGTTAATTATACAGGGATGCAATGCTAACTCATTTCCCAGTGTTTAAAATACAAATACTAATGCTTTCTCCTTTGGAGTTTTGAGAAGATCAGTTATTGCTGCAGTCTTAACAGAATTTATAAGTTCTGCAGCTATTGCAATCAGTTTAAGGAAAAAGTTTCCAATCCTGATTTTAACATCACTGGCTGATACTGCACAGAACCGTGCTACTGCAACTGGGCTTTTGAGTGCCTCTGCAAGAATGAGGTCTTTGGCTATGGCCCTTTAGACATCCAAAACTGAGAAATTTTTTTCAAATAATGTTTTAGGACCAAAAAAGTTATTTTAGGGTTCTCAGACTGAAGATAGGAAACTCACCCTTGGAATACCAGGAGCATTGACATCCTTGGAGACAGATACTTAGGTACCATTCAAGAAATCCTGGCTAAATTGTCCAAGTTAAAATGCCTCTATCTTTTAGTAAGGATCATAGAAACTGCAAAATAAATTCACAGAGTGGACTGAGCACGTACTCTAGCTGAAGTCTTCAAAATGCAAACCTGGCTGTTTCCACACTATTTCTGATAGATTTTCCAGTTGTCAAACAAGGAGCCTGCTATTGCTGTCTGTCAAAAAAGCTCCACTGCTTTCAATCGGCAGCTGGCAAAGCCCTCTGTGAACGAGTGAGCAAAAGCCACTACATGTGTTGTGCTTGCCTTGGTATTTGTTAACATTTCTGAACAATCCAGTGTACCCTAGCAGATATTCATAGGCCAGAGAAAGAAAAGGCTCAACTCCTTTCTCACACTACTGCAAAAAGAGTCAAGAGGATTTATGAAAATATAAAACTGTCCTGAGATTTCCCTTATAGGCACCTAAGGGAGTTTTTCAGAAAAAAAAAAAAGAAGAAAAAAAAGAAAATAATAGAAAGGGAGACCTCAGCACTTTGGGCCTAGGCCTTGTTGTTGAGCAAAAATGATATAATGCACTTTGCACCAAGCCACTTCTGTCAGGAGCTGCTGCTGCAGGCAGCACCCACAGCACCTCCCACACCTGCCCGGGCAGCGAGCCAGCCTCGAAGAAGGAAGACGGCAAGGGAAGAAAGAGGCAGGCATGGTGCCCTGCTGGGTATCCCTGACATGGAGAGGCCTAGGCTTTTTAGATTGCTATGGGAATTAATGAGGGCAGCAATTAGGAAATCTAGCTAGGCCGCTTTGGAGACTGCTTCAACAGCGAGCAAAGCCTGTCTACACGTCCTACTGCAGCAAACAGGTATTCACCCCAAGGAAAGGGGAGGTCACCATAAAATCTGCTTTTATCTAAATATTTCGCTTGGAAAATAAGCCCTACTGCTTCTGCTGCTTTTCAGTTTCCACCTTTTGCTGCTACACAAGCCCAGACCTCACCCCAGCCACCAACAGGCAGCAGGGGCAGAGGGTAAAGGAGCAGCAGAAGCTGAACCCAAGCTCACCACACACAAGGCACAGAGAATTCTTGAGCTTAGCAGCAACAAGGATGGATTAGTCACCACCTTGAATTTCAAGTACACTTCCACATGCCATCTGTACAGAAAAAGTAACAAAGCAGCTCCCCCCAAAGGAAAATAAAACCACCACCCTCTGAAAGCTGCCAGACAGATATTTCAGCCAGCAGAGAAAATACAAATAAAAGCATCTGCAGGCAGAGGGCAAACGCTGGTCTAGTTCAATACCATCCAGGTGTATTGCTGCAAGCTGAGGACAGTCTCTGTAAATCACAACACCGCTCTCACAAGTGTCAGCATAGAATCTTTTAATACTTTACATAAAAAACTGCATACACAGTTCATAACTTTATGTAAACATCATATACATCTCAGGTTTTGCCATGTCAGTTTATTAAAAACAAAAACAGTCTCAGTACCACTGTTGAGGGAAGAGGGAGAAAAGTAAACAAATAGAAATGGATACGTTTGTTCTCTGAACCAGAGAAACACAAAATTATTTTCACTTGGGTTGGCTACCCTGTGAAAATAAGTTTTAAATAAACCTCCATTCTTTAAACTACCCTTTAATACTGAAGTCTGATGTACTCACTGCATAAGGAACAGTGCTTTCAACCATATTTTTTTTCCAAGGCAAAAAGATACAGTGGTTTGGGGTTTTTGTCTTGTGTTGAAATCAATTTAAAAACAAGACCCAGATGAGGTTAGTGAGTAAGATTGTTTCCAATGCTACAGTGTTGTACGCAGATGACAAGTGCGCCGAGTATTTAATTTTAAAAAACATAAAAATCCACCAAGTTGTGCAAAGTAATTTCTTTTTGAAAATAAACTTTTAAATAAACCCAAATCAACATACTTGCAGAAGACAACAATAAAGGAAGGAGCAGGCACCAAGATCATAATATGGCAATATCAACGCCCTCCTCCTTGCTCATCCTGCCTTGTCCATCAGGAGGAGGATGTCCAGCAAGGAGGACAGAGCAATTCTGCTTTACTTCCCAGCCTGGTGACTTCTGCAGCTGGAGTCAGTTCAAGGCTTGTGTTATCAGCAGACATTGGTCACTCAGGGCAAATTCCTTTGCACAACACAAGTCCCAGCTCAGCACCCCCTCCCCACCTCACTTTAAATAAGCACCCCCGGCACTACCCCAGTTTGCACAAGACAGAAAAGGTAAAGATATATACAGGCTTTGCTTGTTGGAATGACCCTCCCCTCCCAGTCTCAGTCTTCAGGGCACTAACTTCCACTGCAGGTCAGGCTCAGGCCGAAACATCTGCAGGAGAGGCGAGGATGTGCAGGCAGCCCAGGAGATGCAGCCAGCCCCCTTCCCCAGCTTGCCCGGGGGGAGGCACATGCAGGCAGGAGGCAGAAGTCAGTCCCCTGGAGCATCTCAGCTCCACCGTTCTCCTCTTGCAAAAGAGAGGAGGCCAGCTGGGAGCTGGCAGCAGCAGGTGGTAGGGGAAGAGCCGGGTGCGGTGTTTGCTCAGTCCAGTCTCAGCAGCTTTTTGTTGTTGAGAATCTGCAATTAACTCACAGGGGCCAGTGGTAGGAGAAGGCTTCTCCCCACTTCATTCCCAAGACTCCGGGCATGCAATTCCCCCTCCCTCTGACCCCACAGCTGAGCCAGCACAACCCTTTTCAGCCAAGGCTAAGCGAGCATGCTCCCTCCCTTAGCCCCCACCCTAATTCATCGCCAGCCCCCAGGAGAGGGGACAGGCAGATGCTTTGTGTGTGCATAACCCAGCTCCTCTCTGCCTGCCAACAGGTGACCCAGACGCTGTGCCCAGCGCCGCACTCCAGCCACACCCTATAGGACTTTGCAGCAGTTGATGCAGCCGTTTTGGGTGCCGTAGCGCTTCTGCAAGGCTGCCCGGGTGGCCGTCTCAAAGACCTCCCGGACACCCTCCTTGGTCTTGGCCGAGCACTCCAGGTAGTCGTAGGCCTGGATACGAATGGCCATGGCACGGCCATCCTCGGTGCGCACCGGCTCCTGCTTCATGCGGGCCAGCTCATTGCGCACATGCTCATCATTGCGCAGGTCCTTCTTGTTGGCCACCAGGATGATGGGGACGTTGGGGCAGAAGTGCTTGACTTCGGGCACCCACTTCTCTGGGATGTTCTCCAGCGAGTCTGGGCTGTCCACAGAGAAGCACATGAGAATCACGTCGGTGTCTGGGTAGGAAAGGGGGCGCAGACGGTCATAATCCTCCTGGCCAGCCGTGTCCCACAGTGCCAGCTCCACCTGTTTGCCATCCACCTCGATATCAGCCACGTAGTTCTCGAAGACGGTGGGCACGTAGACCTCAGGGAACTCATCTTTGCTGAAGACTATGAGAAGGCAAGTCTTGCCACAGGCACCGTCCCCCACCACCACCAGCTTCTTGCGGATGGCGGCCATGGCCAGGCTCGCCAAGCTGGCCTTGCCGTGCAGCAGGACGATGGCAGCGCCCTCCTCCCCGCGGCCGCCGCCTCCCCCTTCCTCTCGCTTCTCACAGGGCACCGTGGCGAGCCGAGCCCGCGCAGGCAGGCGGGCGCGCCCTCTTCTCTCCCCGCACGGACACCGCGCCTCCGTCCCCTGCCTCGGGGGAGCGCTACGGCCGCAGGCAAGCGCCGCCGCTCCCGCCCGACTCGGCCCGCCGCGGAGGAAGCGCCGCTGCTGCCACCGCACACCACCGACCCACCAGCACCGCGCTGCCACTGCCGCAAGCTGCGGGCCGGCGCCTCTATTTAAAGGCGCTCGCGACTTTCTTAATATAGCCGGCCAATGGGAAGGCAGAGAGTGAGGTCATCCCCGGCGGAGAGCGTTGCGATTGGCGGAGCGCTGCGGGCGGGAGGCGGGGCGCGGGCAGGCGGGGGGAGCAGGGCGCAGCAGGGCGCGAGCGACCCCCGGCCCGCGGCAGCGGCGGTGGCGGCGGCGGGGCGGCGCAGCGCCGGGCTTGGTTGGCGGCGACCGGGTCGGGCTAGGGGCATCGGGGCCGGTGGCTGTGGGGTGGCAGGAGACGCGCTTGGGGGCGGCGGGGCCCGGTCATCCAGAGCGGTGGGGCGGGCAGCGGCGCAACCGGGGCCACGACAGGGACCCGACCCGCCCTGCCGCAAAGCCGCCACTCAGTGCCGGCGCGGCGGCACAAACCGGAGGGGGCCTTGTCGGCCGGCGCGGCCGGGGAATCTGTCCCGGGCTCGTCCCGAGGTGCGGCACCGCTGCCTGCCGAGCGCCGTCAGCCCCGCGCGGAGGCCGCCTCACGGCCCGGCCCCACTGGCGCCGCGGCCCGGCCCCATTCGCCCCCCGGCCCGGCTCCGCTCGCCCCCCGGCCCGGCTCCGCTCGCCTCACGGCCCGGCCTGCTCGGCCCCGCCGCCTCACAACCACCGGCCCCGGCACTCGGGGTGTCCGGTCTGAAAAAGCTAGGAGAGCAACCGGGAGCGAGAGAGAGGGGAAACGGCTGTGTCCCAGGTGCTGGCTTTAAAGCCCAAAGTGGAACTAAGGTTATTGCAGGTGGTTAAGTAAAAGCCTTCACTAGACATTACTGGAAAAATGTAACAGCACTCAACCGCTTCCCTTCCTTAAAGGAAAAATTCATCGTGTTTGGGTCTCTCTCCTCCCAGCTTTTGACCAAAAGGAAACAGAGGAATTACAACCTGGGAGAAGTAGCAGACTTGAACTGAGATGCCCTTTTGAACTCAATTTACGGAGATATTGGAAGTCACAGTAATGAAAAAATGAATGTGGAAAATAAACAAGTGCAAAAGACAGGTTTCAGATTGGGGGACAGGGTGGAAGTACTTTAATATAAACAGATGGCTCACACTGGGTGCGTTAATAAAGCTGTGCATTGTAAAGTCTCACACTGTGAAATTGCTGGTAGTGATTCCCTCTGTCCCTGTCGCAGCTATCACTGTTTCACTGGGTGTTGCCTCAAGCTTTTTCCCTGCAAGCATTTCCACCTACATGATGTCCTGTGGCTACTGCCTCTCAGGGTTGGATCCGAAGCGTCCTCTTTTGCTAGCCAGCACTGGCATTAGGGAATAGAACAAAAAAGAGTGATTGGAGCAATATGGTTGTTACTAGAAATTGTATTTTAAAAAATCCATTTGAAGGCCAAACGCATCACTGAGTATATCCAATTGCCTGATGCGTTGTTTGCAGCAGACTGTTACAGAACTGTGTGTCAATAGGGCAAGTGGTTCACTTATGGTTCACTTAAATCCTAGACACTGAAATACAATGCATCTTCTGTGAGATTTTTGTTATTCCCATTTCTCCCTGTCAAAAGAGCACGTCCCTGGATGGCAATGGACGCATTCGTACCTTGCTCTTACATAGTTTGTACAGCATGTTATGCAAACATAATAAATTCACACTGATGTTTGAAAAAAAAAACCCAGAAATAAAGTGTAGTCACAGGCATCGGTGCGGCCTTTAAGTTTCTGTTTTCCATCTCCCCTTTGCGTTTGCTGTCACCGCTCAAGGCTTTTAAACTCCACGAAATGAAAATAGTTGTGTGCGCGGAAGTCATCCCCGCGCCGGCACGGCCCCCTGGCGATGGAGCACTGGCAGCCCGTAGCTGTTCTCTCTGCAAGCGCAGCCAAAAGCACGGAGAGCTGCTGCGCTCCGCTGCGGTGCGGCGCGGTGCGGTGCGATGCGGTGCGGAGCGGTGTGGTACGGTGCGATGCGGTGCGGAGTGGTGCGGTGCGGTGCGGTGCGGAGTGGTGCGGTGCGGTGCGGTGCGGTGCGGCTCTGCTGGGGCTGGGCGCCACCGTGCGGCCGCGCTAGCCAACTGCACCCGGGGGCGGCCGCGGGAAGGCTGCCGCGCTCAGCGGGCGGGTGGTGAGAGGTGCTGCTTAAATACGCTTTCTAATGCGTTTTTTCCGTGACTTCTGGCTGGCACGAAGAGTGGTTGGCTGGGTAGGTGGGTTTGTCTTTTCATAAGCAAAACACTTACTAAATAGAAAAAAACCCAACGAAATAAATCATCCGAACAAGCAGTTTTGTCCATCATCTCATCTGTGCTGTGCCATGAAAGGTGAGGAAATGGGCAGCATATTCATTTCAGAGCACACGGCTCTGTTGTTCACCCAGCGCGCTGGTGGCAATTATCCATATGCCTCGATGTAAAGAAAGCTAACGAAGTGGCCCACAGTCATACTCTTCAGCTCTTTCAGACTTCAAAGCAGGGTGGCCTCATCCAAAGTGTCTGCTGGTCCCAGCTTCCAAGCTAGCTAAGGAAATGCTCTACAGAGGCCCAGCTGAGACCTTTCCTGTAACAGAACAGCACAGGTACAGTTCCAGCACCCAGTTAGGGTCTGAGCCGTAACTGCTTTAGTTTTTAGTGAGGTGTTGCTTCTGTAGTCTTCCACACAGTTATGCTGAAGGCAAAAGGCTGATATTTCGTCTCTCCTTGCAAGAAAGACTGCAGTAAAGTCAGTGTAATTCCTTGACCTAGGGTTTCAAATGCTTTATTTTAGATTTTTCTTCCAAAAGGCTTTGCATCGGGAGACCCAGCCATGTGACTCAGGGTGAGATTGCACTCATTTCACTGTTCTAGGGTACACTCTAAGCAATAGACTCTATAGGGACCATCTAAGTCACTGTGGCTATCACACATTTATACTTAAATGTGTAATACCTGGGACTTGATCAGTGGCCTGGGTTTCATACTTAATATAAATTTGCTAATGCCACCTTTCTCCTGCAGTGGGCTTAGTCCATAAATATCAGTACACTCTGTGGCACCTGCCCTGAGCTGTCTAAGCGAAAGCAAGAAGGCCCTTAATTTATATAATTTTTTCAGTTATATATACTTCTCTTTTCTGAAGCATTCTTTCTTCAGCCCATACATGAAAGCATGAAACAAGCCAGTATCAAGAACAGTGGAAACTGGGGTAGAGTTGTACATAGGAATCCTTTTCTTTTGCTGCTTGGATCGATGCATCAAGAAAAATGGGAATCTGACCAGCATGGCAGTGCTGCGAGTGCAGCAGAAATAAGCATGGCCATGGTACTGTAAATCAGCACAGTGGATAATAATCTGTGGAAGTACTTAGGCTTTCTTCTTGGGGTGGTACCTGAGAGCAGAGGTGGAAAACCTGGAAAGAAAAATAACGAAAAGAGGCTCTGGAATGAGATGGCTTTTTCCTTTCCTTAGGGAATTTTGTATAGGACCAATTCTGTATTCAAGCATGGTTGTGGTCTGAATGGCACCAGGGAATGTAGCCAGTTTACATATTTTAGGGCTGAATTTGAACTTTATGCTGTTAACTTTTATGTCTTCTGACCAAATTTGCATGATATGCTAAAATATACTTCTTTAAGCAAGCTGAAACTTCACTTCCAGTAATCCTTAAATGTGTACTTTCTAAGCAGAGCATTAGTTCTGCTGCACCACACACATCTGTATGACTGATGAGCAAAGTATGAAGTAGGAGAAAGAAGACAGCACTTCTTTGGTCTCATTGCTTGTGCTAGTGGTTTTAAGATTAAAACAGCCTTTTGTTTTTTACTTGATTTATTTATTAATCTAATTATTAATCCAAGTGGCATTTTTTGTTGCTGAGAAGACAATGCCAGTCAATTATTGGAGATTGTTTCTGGATTATATTCCCTCTCTGCTCTTTCTGTTAAACAGATTTTCTAAAGGGCATGTCTGTAACTCAGATAATTTGTATTCAAGCATAAATCTGTACCAAAAGTGTGAAAGCTCAGTGGGGAAGGTAATCTTTCGCTTTTTTGTCAATAAGTAGGCAAGTAAAGTACATTGCCTGCTATGGCATAACATGCTGAGGGAGCCGTATGTGCCAGTAATGGCATACTGAGTCCTGCACACTGCCTTGTACTGTAATGCTAGCAACAAGCATCCTGCATTCCTAATGCAGGCAAAGCTTCTCAGCAAGGTAAGGAAAGCAAGAGCTAGCTAAATATGAGCAGTTTACAGGCTAGTGCAGAAAAGCTCTGGGTAGATGTAGGTCAGGCAGAGATGGTAGGTATCTGTCTCTCTAAGCTGCTAAGAGGTTTTGGCATGTATAGGAACCAGACCACTTGTTGTGTGTCACAGCAGGTCCATTGCTTTCCAGCATCCCTGAAGAAAAACAGAATTTAACTCTCAAAACCCCTTGTGACCAGTGGTCTCAGCAGAAAGGCCAGACCGATCTACCTAGAAACCAGAATGCCAAGGCACAAAAAGAGAAGGTGAAAAAGACTTATTTTCATACATAGGTCTAGGCTAAGTGCACATGAAAGCACATTGTTCCAAACAAGAAATGCTTTCATGACCCTAAAGAGCTGTATGGGACCCCCACTGGCATTGCTTTTCCAGGGAATAAGTGGGGCAAGTCAGAAGCTGATGACTTTAATTTTGTTAAGTTACTATGGCAAGACTATAGGATTCATACTTGAATAGACTCAGGGAATATGGTATGGCAGAGTAAATTAGACCACCACAGAAAACTAAAGTGGCCTCAGGTCTCCAGCTGACTTCAAATTAAACAAAACCAAGTTCCTTATCCTTAGGCTAAAATATTTAGACCTAAATCCCCTCATCCCAGCTGAAGAACACTTCTGTAGCTGTATGGAATAAATGGGCTGACCACAGAACTATACTAACCAGCCGTTACATATCTGCATCACCAATAATGCCTTTGGAAACAGTTCTCTCTGCAGCCAGCCTAAATTAATCTACCCCTGGTTCCCTTTGTTGTCAGTTTTTAGTGGTTGCAGACACCTTGCAGTCTTTGTCTGCCAGGAAAACTGAGACAGAGAATAGAAATAACTTCTCCAATAGCCACAAGATAGCAGGGAATTCAGTCTTCATCTCTGGAATTCAAAATAGTATCCTTACCGCTGGACAATTCTTTCTCTTTAGACTCTCTGGTTGCTAGACTTCATTTCACTACTTTGAGGATGACCAAACACTGAAAAAAGCTTCCCGGATAGATGTGGGGTCTCCATCCTTGGAGATATTCAAAACCCAGCTGGACACAGTCCTAAGCAGCCTGCTGTGGTTGATCCTGCTCTGAGCAGGGCAGGGACACACCTCATCCATTCTTTGATTCTGCAATTAATTTCTCTACAATGCCTCAAAAGATCTGGAAAGGAGTATCTTGAGGGTCTGTCTGGCAGGTCTACTGCCTACACTCCAGTGTTCTACACTCCAGTACTGTCAGTGCGCACACACACACACACCCCCACTAGTAGTCTGGCACACTCAACACTGAAATGCTCACTCAGGTTGACTCTTTTGCAATAGGAATGAAGAAATTTCTAAAGTAAACATGCTGTGATTTGTTAATGAATTGTGTAACTTCCACTTCATTGCCGGTAAAGTAGGTTTCTTTAAAAAACAATGATGTCATCAGGTTCTCTTTGCAGATTGGTTGGCTATATTAAGAAACATTGACCTATTCCTTTAAATATTGTGGTCATCATGATGGTCTTTGAACAGTGGTGGCAAGTTCTCTCTGCAGGGGAACCAGTGACCTAAGGAAGCTGAGGCGGCAACAATATTAGAAGAAACCAATCTAATACTGAACATCAAGAAAGACAGTTGATGTTGAAAATTACTATCCTGTAACTCTAACAAACTTTTATCTTGTATAAATTAACCATGAATATACAAAGAGAACACTCTGAACTCCTACATGACAAGAGATCTAGGAGCAAAAGCAGCATGCATGGGCTTACACAGGATAGCTATTGCCATTGATAGAATTCCACTAGCAGACAATGGCAGGAAAAAATGTAGTCAATAAAACTGATTTGGATAGTTGTTCAGTACAGTGCTTTATACTCCACCTCACTCACAAAATTAAGTCACTCAATCTAGAAAATGAAATCTGTTATGGACTGAACACCAACCATAAAAAACGTCTGAGATGATAAAACAGAAATATAGGGCACTGCAGGAGTCTTGGTTACATACAGACTTGGTTTATACCTTCATTTTTTGATGTATGGTAATAGTCAAGAGCAAGGTACTCACAATTTCAGAAGTTTCTGATATCAGAGAAATTAAAAGGGGAAAAAAATAGGAAGCAAAGGTAACCCAGGGGTACTGAGACAAAAAAGGAGGTAAGGGGAAGAGTTCTAAACTAATGGGTTTTCTGTCTTTTCCTTCTACCCTACACAAAAACTAAAAAAACCAAAACAAAACAAAATAAAAAACAAAAAACAAAACAACAAAAAAAACCCATCAGCATGCACATAATCCATTATGGTAATCCGTTTTGTACTTTATCTTGGTTTTTAAGGAATGGCTGCTCTTAGAAAAAATCTAACTATAGCTGGATATGATCGCTGTTGTAAGACATGCCTCCTCTTTGCTCTGTGTCACAGCTTCCCAAGCCCTATGAGCCAACTCTGTTTGACACTTATGTCACTGACACAGAGGTAGATGGGAAAGAGACGGAACTAATTCTCTTTGATGTGGCAGGGAAGAATAAAGTCAATTACTGAAATCTCTGCTCAGTGTTCTACAAGGACACCGATGTTATTTTAATATGGTCCTCTGTGGACCTGACTCCCAGCAACACATGCTCTATTTTGGGGTTCCAGAAATCAAAGTGTTCTGCCCACAGTACCTATTATTCTGGTGGCTACCAAGACTGAACTACGGGGTGGTGAGGGCATTAAAAAGAAACTAACTACTCCAGGGAACAAGCCAATTAACACTACAGAAAAAAAGCTTTAGCTGCCAGCATTGGGGCATATGCTTACCTGGAGTGTTCTGCCAAGATAAAAGAAGGTGTTGATACAGCCCTGGAGATTATTAGTCAATGTGCATTAAATGAGAAAAGGAGGAGAAAGAGGCACTACAGGCACTGCCAAATTTTGTAAGAGGACTGAACATGGTTTTGTTGCTGGATTTCATCAGGTGGCAAGGTAAGTAGATGTCTTTGTTGCCATTGTATGGGTGCTATAAGGCCTGTTTTTATGTTATAGGATAAAAAAAATCCCTGGTATCTGCAAACTGTCATACTGGAAAAGCTGGATTTGTTTCCTTCTCCACCTCCAAAACAGACTGAAAAGCGCAATTCCAGTTTTGAGCTGAGTACTGGTCTTGAGAAATGGGAATGGCCAAGCTACAGTTCTCCACAGAGGTTTTTTGATGAGGGGAGATATACATGGACTGGGACAGGAACTACAACAGCACTGTCACTACTGGGGCAAGCACAAGAACATGTCGTTGAGTGAATCTACTCCCAGCTTCCTGGTAGCAAGGCTTAGTGGCAAGCAGCTGTGCTGACAAGGTTTCCTAGTATGCACTGCCTTCCCAGTGCTTCCTCGAAGGATGTCCTCGGGGAAGGGTGTCACCACATCCATATCCAATAGTCTGCAATGCTAACAGCAGTGGGTTCCTGACTGGCAGAACAGGTCTGACTTCCTCTAGATTTAATTCATAGAGCTGGCCTGGGCCTGGTTCCATAAATGCATCAGAAATGCAATGTATAGCATAGTGTACAATGAATGCAGTGCTATCTCCGCCTCTTCTTCAGGCACAGGTAAATAAACCGGGGTTAAACATCCTGGATCTGGGGTAGAATAACCCAGTTCTTGATAGAATTGCTACCTTAAAAGTAGATAAGTAAAAAGACCAGACTTCAGTTTCTAAACCTCTTTGTCCTTATGGTCTGAATGTATCTTAATTCTTTCTGTCTTTCTTTAGCACTCGCAGGCAGAAGACATTAAGCGAAAGGAGTGCCAACAACCATGCTTTCAGCTTTGTAAGTCATGAACAATCTGGAAAGAGACTGAGACATGCTGTCAACCTAAGCAAAAAATCTCAGAAAAGCACAGAGATGGACCAAAATGGAAAGGCTTTGGGTACATCTCCAGACTCCTCCCTTCTGTGAACACCGATTGCTGGCAGCCCGAGGAACTGAGTTACGGACTGAGATTAACAGCACAAGTCTGAAAGGAGGCTGTGACTGCAGGATTTGAAGGCACATGCTGTAACACAGTAAGCGGACAGAGAAACATTTTAAGGTGAACCCCTTCTGATCCTGAGGTAAAGGTATGGGGTTAATTGGTCATAACTGTCACAAACTAGGAGAAGAAGTAAGTCTATCACTTTTCTTTTGCTGAGTTCCTCAGTGTTGGTTTCATCACTCTGGAAGCTTGGTTACAGCTTCCCAGGGGGAAACAAAATGAGAATAAACACAAATATCTGAACTGTTTACGCCACCTGAAGCTGTACACTTAGCAAACTATCTCGTCCAGGTGAGAGACCTAGAAAAATATGCACTTAAGATTTTTTTCTTACCCATTCTTCCCATCAGTATTTGTCTATTGGTGGTATCATGGGTAGAAATACTGGGGCTGGCCAAGTATTCATTCTTGAGTGGGTTGCTGTTTTCCTTCTGCACTACTTTTTAGTAGCAGTTTTGAAGTCCACAATCACACTACGGTATAATAACAAATGCTTCAAGGATGACCCTTCACATTTCCAAAAATACCTTCCTCCCAAGGATCTCTGAGCACTTTTCAATGTGAATTACCAGCCCACCTCTTGGTTATAAGTAGGTGTTATTTCCGTTTTCAAAACTGAGAAACTTAAAACTGCTGCCTAAAGCAACTGTGAACCGTCTACTGCTTGGACCTTTCTTTTTCTTGACTTGTTTTCCATGCCTTTCCCCTTTTGCCTCCTGGACCATTCCTAACTTCAATTTCTTCTCCTCTTTGTCTACAATAATCCCCTAGATACAATCTGATATCATACCAAAACTTTAAAACTCTTCTTCCCATGCAACTTGTATGTGAGTGTATGCTGTGCATAAGTGCTCTCCTGATTCAGGCAGTAACATACATTAGTGCACTTCAAAGAACTGTATTTATGTATATAAGTTCAAATTGTTATTTCCATTCTATATGTCTATGTGTGGGTGGAGAGGATTAGACTGCAGATCAGTTAAGGAACGCAGGTGTCTCAGGTGCCTCTGATGTGGGGCATTGAGTTGGAGAGGGGCACTTTTGCAAAGATGCTGAGCATCTGAGCAGTAAGCACTTACTTCTCCCACTACTTGAAAAGTTCAGACCACTTTGGTGAATCTGAGCTTACACTGCCTGTTGCTTAGTAGGACACTGGTCAGTATATTGACCAGTGTGTGTTTTCAACCTAAATAAACAAGTATTTTTCTCCAGAAGGGTGCTTTGTTCAAGATAAGGGTAACTGGTTTCACTCCCAGTATTCACCATATGTATCTCTGGACTAAACTGTTGTTATACTGATCTTAGTTCCTATTTCTTAACATTAAACTTTCTATTGTTTCTATGTGAAACAAAAAGTTGGCAACCTGCTTCCACTGCATGCTCCTCTGCGATTGGAAAAGAGAAATCCGTGGGAGGTTTTTCGTCATCCTTTCACTAAAGGTGTATAAATTCTCTTTTTGCCACTTTTGTCAAAAAAATCCAAATACTCTTCCTCTTTATCTGTCTCAAAGCACTTTTGCAAGAACAGAGTAGTATGCAGCTGTTCAAGAAATCTGTTGGGCAGTCATCCATATTTTAGGGCATCTGGCTTCCCAGAGAAATCCGCAGACTGGATAGTTTCCTTTTTTTTTTATTTTAGCATTGGCCTACAATTCAGAAAGAAGGGGATATAGCTCAGTAGTCAGTATATTAGCCTAAGACATACATATCTGGGGTTGCCTCTCTATTCTACCACAAGCTATGGTCTGTATGACGGTACAGAAGAGGCTGTGCATGTCTGCGCTACAAAGCAACTGGAGGGAAGCAGGGGAGCAGTCCCGCCATAGCAGCACAGAGCTTGACGAGCACTAGTTCATCCTTTACATGTGTCTTCAGGAGCCTCTGCAGCCTGCAACGCAGATACACCCTCTAGAAGATGTTAGGCTTCCTACCCCGAGGGGTGCCTGGGATGGCGGTTGTACTGATGCATGCGAAGAACTCAGCTGTTAGCCATGGGAGAGCTAGAAAGTCTGTATGAGACTGATGCTGGGAAAGTGATACATGCCCATATCTTAGACCTGGAACAAAAATCAATAGTGAGGAATCCATATAGAAGCAAACTGCCAGCAGTCAATCCGCAGGCTAGACTTGAGCCAGAAGTGCTATCTAATGCAAGTCTTTTTTCCAGTGTTGGAGGGGAGAGGAGAGGAGGGGAGGGGAGGGGAGAAGAGGAAGAAGGAGAGGGAGAGGGAGAGGGAGAAGAAAGGAAAGGAAAATCACAGACGTATTTATTGACCTTTTTTTTAAAAAATGTGAATTTAAATATGAAATATGAGTTTTTATTAAGGAAAATAAAAAGTAAAGGAAAGTAGTACTGTGGAAGAGAAGATGGAAATTAACTGAATATTCATGTATCATTCAACAGCACCATTTCTAAGATGAAATACAGTGTTTACTCCCCACCACAACAGTTTAAGACAGATGTGCAATTGAAACACCAGGGGAATGTATACTAGATTAGGTGAATATGATGATATGCACTGCAATTAAATAAGAGCTTCTTTGTGGTTTCAATGAAGTAAATATGTAAATATATCATATTAATGTCTTTCAGTATAAATACAGAGAAAGGATGAAAATCAGTATATAACAATAATAAGGCAATATGTGAGAGCAATTTTCCATTTTCAGTGCAAAGACAGTTTATGTATTTCATACAGCAGTGGTGTAGTAGCATGCCTAAGAATGTTGTCAAGAAAAGGTTTGAAGACAAGCTGACTTTGTTGAGAAAAAATCAGACAACTGGACAGTCATGTCTTCAAATACCTCTTCCAGATCCCATCAGATATAAAATCTTATTTCTCCCTACAAAGCTTTACATTTTGTGATAAGCCACGAAAACCACAACAATCTAGAATGTGTTTTGTACAGAGATTTAGGCAGAAGCTGTAAGCTTCAGTAACATCTACAAAGTGATGTATCAGTAGTGCTTTAGCAAAATCATACCCCCACAGCACACAGTACAGGGCTTGGGAAAGAGAAGTTTGAAACTAAAGAAAGCCCCATATGTTATTTCCTTTTCATTGCCTGTTTCACAGATAGAGTGGAGAGAGGGCAATATGTCTTGCTTAGCAAGACCATTCTCCATTTTGTATTAGTTTCCTGTGTAAATATGTCTTCCTAGTGGACAATCAGTCTACGTACTAATTCGTCTGTTTACTTAAAATTATCATCAGACAGGAAGCATGCTCTATTTTATGAAAATAGATTCTCTTAGGCTTTTGTCTCAGTTTTCTTCATAATATCTTCCCACTTAATCAAATTAATTTCCTGAAATGTACTGCATCTGTTTTAAATAATTCATCAGCTTAGAGTGTATCTCTGCAATCACTCAGAGAATGACAGACTCATACAAGAGCCTCTACTTTGTTAAGTTTTGGTGGAAACATGGGGCTGGATCATGATATTCCTCCACAACAGCTCAGAGTAGCATATGAAAAGGCAGAAGGACTACAACTTTTTTTTTGCCAAAATTAAATTTTAGGTGTCCCTAAGGCCTTTAAAGCCCTTTTGCTCAGCTTCATCTCTGCTAGTGAACTTGTCCATCATTGAAAGCACTTCCACGCTTGGGTGATGTGTTCACATTTCAATATGCTCAGTTCCTGAACACGTGCTTTATGCCAGCTACTTCCTGTGTCAGGGTGAGACGGTTTGGAGGGGGGGACTTGTCTCAGCACATGCCTTGGGCCCTGCCTGTTGAGGAGACAGACTGGCAAAGGAACATCCAATTCATGAATCACACCAGTGGCTGGTTTCTGAGCAGTTCAATGCCATTGGGAGCGACTTTGTCAGCTCAGGTGTGTCTGAACCAAGACGTGTTGCAAAGTGGATGTGCCTAGATGCTGGGAGCAGAGGATTTAGCTGCCTGTCATCATCCAGCTTTGATTGAGAGGGACTTTGCAAGCCTGAAGGCATTAAAAAGAGCGATCTTCTCCCTTTCAATCCTTTTGCTTGGGCAATAAGATAGTCTTTGCAGATGCTGTTCGTGGTTCAAACCCAATTGCTAGTCCAAGTGAACAGGTCACTGTCCCAGATGGCCAAATCCAGTGGCATGGTAGAGGCAAGGCTTCTGCAGCTCCTGGCCCCTAGGTCCAACTGGCAGTGTGGCTAAGCATGTATTCCCAGTAGGCATATGAGCATAAACACTCATCTTCAACACATATCTATGTATGTGTGTGGCCAGCAACACAGAAACGTTCAGCACACACAAACACAAACAGCACCAAGGGCCTCATCGTGTTCTGCTCTCTGGATGATCAGGATGAAAACCCATTAGTAAAAAATATATATATACTTCTATAGACATGTATACAACGTGGATCCTTCTGGCCACTGGCCAGAGACACTCAGTCTACACAGTAGCTGGCCAGCCCTTAGATCCTCTTATCTCCAGTTGGCTCTTGCTCAAACAGGTCTCTTAGCTGACTTCCAGACCCCATGATCTCCCCAGTAGCTGGCCAGGACCTTCTGGGCTCTCCAGTAGCTAATGCACAGACATTTGGCACCTCCAGCATCTAGCCCAAGTTTACAGTTGCTTCGATACCTGGCTCCCAAAGCCCCTTACCCTACTCACCAGCTAGTCCAGCTTTACATTCACCAGTGATTCACCCAGAACCCCAAACACTCATGTGCACACAAAGTAGAGAGTCCACCAGAAAACATCTGAATGGAGTTTAATGAGAAGACAGGCCCTGCTGACCAGGTGCAGGGCATGGCCAGACAGACATACCAACCAGGCAACTCTTTCCATGTCATTGGAGCCTTTTATCTGTTTATTCTGTTTTCCCGCCTATGTTCTTTCCCAAACCACACAGATCCCTCCCTTTCCCCACCCTTGGTTCCTCCCCTAAACATCACATAGTCCTGTGCAATCCCAAGATGCTCCTCCTCTGCATCCCATAATGTGTCCCATACCCTTGAGGCAGTAACTTATTACCCTCAGTCCGTAAGAGCTTCTCCCTTTGGTTTAGGGTGCTGGGTGTCCCCCTGGACCCTGGGCTGAGGCTTCCCTGGGACAGCTCTGGGAGGGGCCACATCGGGGTTTCGTGTCCCCCACTGGGTTATCTGGGTTCCTCCCCGCACCCGGCCTCTGACCTCTGTGTGCCTGTGGTGAGGCTTTAGTCAGGCTCCGCAGCCACTATGGGAAGACACTTTTGGGTTTGCCCACTGTTGCCTGGCCCGCAGTCTCTGCCCATCACTGACAGCTCTTTGCCACCACTTATCCGTGGAAGGAAGTGAAATGTGGCTGTGTTTAAAGCCTTTGGCAGCATAAGTCTAAATAAATATTTATCAGCAGCTAAATGTAGAAGAGAGAGCTAATAAAAATGCATCTTTTGGAAGGCTCCTTGTCCACAGTTTTCTGCAGGATGGTAAATGTAAATTTATGTTGCACTAAAACAGTGCTTTGCTATTTAAAACAATGAATGGGTTGAAGTACATTTCCAGTGACCTGCTGTAAACACAGTATATGCTGCATTAGTAGTAAATTGCCAACAGATGATGGTGCTCTGAAATACAATGAAGGCAGCTCAGACTTTTGCTTCTCTTCATCACAGTCTTGTTGGAAAGAGCACACTGGCTTCTTCCCCAACAGCTGGATCTAAAGGTCCACAGAACTCGGTAAGCCCCTGTTGCAGTTGTCAGAGCATCTCCATGGTCCCCTTTGCTAAGCAAATGTTTCAGCCTTGAGCAGGGGCCACAGAGAGAAAGCTGAGGGCTCAGGAATGAGCCGCATCCAACATCCCAAAACCAAGCCTGTTACCTCCCTCTGCTGCTCCCCAGACAGCTGTGTTCCCATTACAAGACAGACTTGGCTTTATAGTTAGACAGGTACAGAAAAGTCTCATGGTAACACCTATCAGGCTTTTACACACATATGGATCAAGATATGAGATTGTGAAGTCAGCACCATCTTTTTGTTATGTGCTTGTACAGTGCCTAACACGAGGGGCTGAGCCACCCCAGAGGAAAGCGGGGAGCTCCTGGCAGTGGCAGGGCCTCCTGAGGTCCCTTGCTGCTGTCTAGCCACAACCCAAATGCTTTAAGACAAGAGCAAACCATCACGGCTGGTAAACTGTTAACCTGATCACTGCTAACCAGAGATCTTCCCAAATTCTCAGTCTGTCAAGAAAAGAGGTTAATACAGTGCCAGCACCAGAATTGCTTCTCTATGTGGTCACACGCCCATTCTCAAAGACCCCTGGGGAGAGGAAGAGCCCAGGGTCAACCCTTACTCAGTGTGACTCATCAGGAAGCCATCTGCCCCATGCAGGACCTGATCTGGCACTCAGTCTACTGTCCTAACTCGGCTACAAATTAGTGTTGAACATAAATGTTATTTATCTCTAATTAATTATTAAGGCAGTATGTAACAACACTCAAGAAAGATCACATTGGTATGTGTCTGGATGCAACACAGCCCTCCCTAAATCACGCTGAAAGCTGATTTCCCTCCTGCTATATAGCAGATTGCTACAGGCTCAGTGCTGGTACAGAAGGAGAAAATTCGTTAGCCTTCTGGAAAATCAAAAGGCTCTTAGAAAACTGGGTTTGGTGGTGTTAATCAACTTGATGGCACCATCTGCCTGTCTGCCGAAGGGCAGCAGGATAACCACCCCACCGCCCGTCACAGGGCCCTGCCATGGGCAGCTACACAGGGACCTGCTCAGTGACTGCAAAGCCCTGGCACTGCCAGGCTTGCACTTCTCATCACAGCTGAAACACTTCCAAACCCAGCTGAAATTGCAGGAGGATCCAGGGACTGGAGTTCAGAGCTCACAGAGGACTCTGCCACACCTCCACCAGGACTTCTACTCCATGGACAGGGGCAGTGCCTCTGTCTGGTGCCCAAAAAGCATCCAAATGCTCAGAGGAAAAGTGGAGGAGTCAAAAATGCTGAAAAAATCCAGCTGCCTGAGGCATCACCAGTGGTGGATGCAGCTCATCCATGCCTCACCAGCATGCAGAGGATGTGAGAAATCCCATGGCAGAGCTCACTGGCTATGGACCATCGCTTGTTGCCATATGGGGCTCTGGTACGAGGCATCGCCAGCTGCCCTGTAAGCCAGGGTCTCCTCCCTCCTAACAGAGCTCAGTGCTTCTCCAGCAGACAAAAGCAAAAATGTCCTGTGGGAGGACCTTCCCTGCAGGGCCAGGATGGGCTGGAGAGGCTGGGGACAAACCTCAGGGAGGGATGAAGCTGGTGACCTGCTGCAGCATGAAAAAGGAGTGCTGGCCGGGCTTACAGCGGGCATAGCCGCAGCAGAAGTCCTGGCTGCTTCCTCTGGAGGTGTGCTCAAGAGCAACAGCTGCCAGCTGCTGGGATGGTGAAAGGACCCTCACACCAACGCATGCAGCTTCCCTATCCATCTGCTGAGTCTCTGCCTTCCCCCCATGCTGACCCGCATCACACGGGACTTGCAGAAAGCCGAGCTGACTCCAACGAGCTGTAGGGAAATGGGCAGAAGCACACGGCAGTGCCTGGCTTCTTCCTGCTCAGTATTAATCAGTGCTTTTCTGCATCACAGACATGGCTTTGTCTGTGGGATATCAACTATGAGATTCAGAAATTAATTCAGCTTGGGAGCTTTGGATGACTCAGACTGCTATGAAAACACCCCAGGGCAAAAATGTGATGTAGAGCAAATTCACCCTAGGGGTATCTCTCAATGGACTTTAACCAAGGATAAATCTGATTTGCAGAACCGAAGCATATTTTATTTACTCTTTCTAAGTAGCATTTTAAATTGAAATATTCAAATAGACAATCAAGAGGTTTTTAATGGGTTGCACTTATTGAAAGAGAGTTTGATTTAAATTCCTCAACCTCAGAGTCCCAGGCAGATTTCTCCCCCCAATTGAATTGTCTGCTGCATTTCTCTATTGCACTAATTATGAAGATCTGAATTCACAAAATAAAAAGGCAAGATGACACAGCACTGATATTAGTTTGCCTGCAACACACCCAGTAATCCTGCTGGAAGATGTCTGAAGGTCTCAGTGGAAAAGCAGGATGCAGTAGTCCTATGTGCTTTTAGGAGTTTATAAAGACAGAGCTCTTTCTCATGCATCACTGGGCTCCCAAAGATGGGTCTAAGTTATAACAGCCCTTAGGATTCACTTAACTCTGCTGCCAAATGTCTGCCTGGGAGGAAAAAAAATACATTATGGTAGTTGGAAAAATATTGAGGCAAAGGGTTTGAAACACTGAGCCATGTGAATTCCTGCCTTAGCTTTCTCAGTGCAGCAATACTTCATTGCAATCAATAAATGTTTCATCATCATTTCTGGCACAGGGCAGGGAGGCTGTAAGGAGCCCAGGCTGAATTCGTGGCACCACTCTCCACCCTCTGTGTGCTTTGAAGCATCATTTCAGGTCAATACAGCAGGACTACAGGGTCCAACTGTTGTCTTCATGACAGGCTATGTGGAAGAATCATAGAATCATAAAATCATAGAATCATAGATTCACAGAATCATAGAACAGTTTGGATTGGAAGGGACCTTTAAAGGTCATTCTAGTCCAACTCCCCTGCAATGAGCAGGGACATCAACTGGATCATGCTGCTCAGAGCCCCAACCAACCTAGCCTTTTAACGTTTCCAGGGATAGGGTATCTACAACCTCTCTTGGCAACATGTTCCAGTACCTCACCACCCTCACTGTAAAAAATGTCTTCCTTATATCTAATCTGAATCTACCCTCTTTTAGTTTAAAACCATTTCCCCTTGTCCTACTGCTGCAGGTCCTGCTAAAAAGTCTGTCCCCGTCTTTCTTATAAGCCCCCTCTAAGTATTGAAAGACCACGATAAAGTCTCCCTGGAGCCTTCTCTTCTCCAGGCTGAACAACCCCAACTCTCTCAGCCTGCCTTCATAGGAGAGGTGCTCCAGCCCCTCTAATCACCTTCATGGCCCTCCTATGGACTTGCTCCAACAGGTCCATGTCCTTCTTATGTCAGGGGCCCCAGAGCTGAATGCAGCACTCCAGGTGGGGTCTCATGAGAGAGGAACATATCAGGAGAATCATCTCCCTCGACCTGCTGGTCACGCTTCTTTTGATGTAGCCCAGGATTTGGTTGGCTTTATGAAGTGGGGTGAGGGGCTGGTGGGGGGTCTGGGGCAGCTCAAGAGGATCAGCCCTCCACTCCTTGGGCATGAGGGATGACAGGCAGCAAGCTGCGGCAGTAGAGGGGAGCAGACTATTTTGGCCATAACTTCCCCCCTTGGGAAGCCGATGCTGATGGCTGGGACCTGGATGGAAGCCAGGCAGCCATACATCATGAGAGAAACCCTGACAGCAGAATCTGGGGAAAGAACTGGGAAAATTCCTTCCGAAAGAAAAGCTTTGTGCTGGAGGACACATCTGGATCCCATTTGCTCTCCGTTGTCTCTGGCGATACATCAGACTGTTCTAAAGCTCCCCCCAACCCATGCAGCCTGTCAGAGTCAGGGATCTGGATCTGGCTGCATTTTCATAGACTAAAGTCTGGGATAGGACCATGGGCTGAAACTCACTTGGGGGAAGGAGTTCAGAGAGACATGTGTGTCCCTCAGAGCTGCACTGGCCTTTGGGAGAAGTTCAGCAGTAAGTGAGGGGCAGTTTGGCTACATCTGCCCCCAAAATGGCACTGCTGCAACAGAGGGGTGATTTGAAGGTTTTGTGAGTAAAATGATGCAGGTTTTCTATCAGGTTTGATTTTCTTGCATTACTAGTGGCTGTGCCTGTTCCACCCTTAAACTTCCCAGCCAAGGCTAACACAGTGCATGGCTGTGCCACAGGAACCAGACCAGGTATCACAGGGTACAACACAAACCATCAGGCCAGGCTCCTGCAGGAAACCAAGGGATGCACAGTGTTCCCACTGATCCGCAGAGAAACACTGACTGAGCTTGTGTGTGCGCTGCAGTGCCAAGCACAGGATTCTCTGTGGCTCAGCAGGAGCACTTGAGGGACAGTGACATCCTCCCAACAATAAATGACAGAATGGTTCAGGTCACCTAAGCAGACCCCCACTCTCAGCACCTGTCCCTGACAGCCTCCACCATCCACCTGGGGACCCCAGTAGCAAAAAAACAGGGCTATAGGATTGGAGGGAGAGGATAGGCCAGAAGGTCCATGTGAACATCCCCAGGGGGCCTCTTTAGTTTCATAGAGGAGAGAAGAAGTGAGATTTCCACCCCTGAAGCAGCAGATCACTCCAGCACCAGTCCAGGACAGTCTGCTCCCTGTATCATTGCTTTGGGGACTGCAGGCACTTTGGGGCACAACTCCCATCACGGTGCCTGGCTTTTCATGCAGGGGCTTCAGCCTCAAGTACCATCTCTAGCTACTGCTTGCCAAGCACATAACTAATCCTACTAAGCAACGCAATGCTGGGTGGGAAAGTGTCTGTTTTCTTTGATTCATAATACAAAGATGCAAAAAAACTACATCTCATTTGTACACCGAGTTAATCTTCCCCCTTTCCTCCACTCCTTCACCTTGGTTTCCACCAAATATATTTTCTCCTTCTATTTGGTAGCTCCAAATCCGAGGCCTCCCCAGCTGATGACATTGTAGGCTGTGGAGCTGTCCCTGTTGCAACAGACTTCTGACTGTTCCATCTCTTGGTCTGCCTCTCCCAGTAACTCCAAAATGCTGTCCAGGTTTGCCCCTCTAGTCTGTTCTCATTTCTCCCTTCTTCTCCTGACCATTTCTCTGGGACATGCATTCAGCACCAGGCAAAATCCCTGTGGTTTTTTTTCAATAAATGTCAGGACAGAACCCAAGTCTAAGCCAAAGGCACCCACACAGAATGCTGAGATAGTGTTCTGGACGGCTTGGATCCTCCCACGGAAAGGATGCTCAGCATCCTGGCGGCAACATAGCTCCCAGGGCAGTGGCTTGAGTAAAGCCAGATAATGCATCATAACCCTGGAGAATTCACTGCTTGGAGTAGTAACAAAGGAACAGCATCATTACCAGGTTGAAGTAACCTGATAATATCCAAAGTGCTTTTAGCAAATTAATTAGCTATAGCTAATGCCTTCCATGGCTGGCTCGCTACAGCTGCCTGGGACATTTTCAGAGCAGGCAGCCAAAGTTTTTTCCCTTTCTGCATTTTATTTTCTATGTCCTCTTAAAAAGAAAGGTCTATCATTCTTACATGTAATCTTTGCTTTGCAAGCTTTATGACATGGGTTACATATCTCTATTTCTGCTTGAAGCTGTTCCAATACAAGACATCTCTGTGGCTGCTGACATGTCATGAGCATGGATCCAGGTATACCCTACAGGAGAGGCAGAGGAGGGTGATATGTCCTTGTGGA
This sequence comes from Falco peregrinus, assembly GCF_023634155.1. Lineage (NCBI taxonomy): Eukaryota > Metazoa > Chordata > Aves > Falconiformes > Falconidae > Falco > Falco peregrinus. The sequence goes on from NC_073727.1 coordinate 57,350,056, forward strand.
CAAGCTGAGCTGGTGGACCAATAACTGTTTTTCTTCTGCCCCAGGAGGAATACACTTCCCTGCTGTCCTACCTGAGGGAATGCTGGAAAGGGAAAACTGAGTTTGTTTGCCCGTCCCACCTCTTCTAAGAAAATGCTCCTGGAGGAAACACTGTCCCACAAAGCATTTCCATGGGTCACGCTTTGTATGTGTGATCTGAAGTGTGTTGAACTGCATAGTAGTTGGGGCTCCAGGACATATACTGCATCCACTGAAAACACAAGCGTTTTTCTTCTGCATAGTTCAGACTTTATATGGTGCAGTCATGCTGAGATGGTCTCTGGCAAAAGGTTTCATTTTTGAGAGGGTTTCTGCATATGTACAGTACCCAGCAAAATGGAGGTCCTGATTCACAGCTACAGCTTCTGTGTTATGGACCAACCTATCATAAAATAATGCTAACTTTCTTCCACCAAAGCACTGAGCAATGGAAAAACTACATCTAATTGACCCTTGGCCATTAGGCCATGTGCACTCAGTTTGCACTCATCTTGGACAGTGAAATGAAAGTCAGATTCACTTTGTGCTCAGTTACACAACTCAAGTCTTGAGTTTTACCCTGTGGGTTTCCAGCAAGCCTTGCGCTCAGCTGGGCAAGGTCCTGCACGCTCCGGGAGGCACCTCCTGCTTTCCAAACAGCTTTGATCTCACGACAAGACAAAGAGACGGGTTTTTAAAGTGTGCTACAAAACTACCTCTGGGCTTATCCAGCTCCAGCACAAAAGCATTTCATCTGGATTTCCAGCATGGCAGGGGAATGGTTATGTTTCAAATACATCCATGAATAATTCAGTTCTCATGAATCTGCCTGACTTCATAGGACTTGTGCTGATTTGAGCCTGATAAACTGTCATCCTTTCTAACCGGCACTGCTTTAAGCAAAAAAGCAATGGCCCTTAGGAGAATCTCCCGCCCCGGGGCAGGGAGAGTTTGCTGCCGGGCACTAGTTGCAGCCCTGGAGAGGTCTCCCTGATGATGTTCACCGGGCGGCTCTGGTGGGTGCAGGACCACGCGTGCCTGGGGCACAGCGAGGGGCTCACAGGTGCAGGGACCAGGAGGACCTGCTGAGGAGGGCAGGACCTGTTCCCCCTCCCACTTCCAGCTACAGGATCCTCCTTTTCCCTTGTGCAAGAGCTGGCCTTTGTATGACCAGGAGCAAAGCTGATTGATCTCATTCACTTGCACTCAAAATGAGTTTTTCTGCTGTTTCAGCGGATCGCCCCGTGCGGGGGTAGCAGAGAGCGGGCCCTGGGGGAGCAGGGGGCTGCACGGGGCCTGCACGGGGGCTGCACGGGGGCTGCACGGGGGCTGCACGGGGGCTGCACGGGGGCTGCCTGCCGGTGCACCGCGGAGCCACCTCGGCCTGCGAGCTGAGCCCTTCATCCGGGGGCTGCCACCGCCACCTGCCGGCGCCCCGCTCCTCTGCAAAATCCTGTTTCCTCTGCAAAATCCTATTTCCTCCGCAAAATTCTACCTATTTCCTCCCCGAATTCCTACCTATCTCCTCTGAAAAATCCTACCCAGATCCTCTGCAGAATCCTATTTCCTCTGCAAAATCCTATTTTCACTGCAAAATCCTATTTCCTCCGCAAAATTCTACCTATTTCCTCTCCGAATTCCTACCTATCTCCTCTGAAAAATCCTACCCAGATCCTCTGCAAAATCCCCTCCATGGCCTGGAGCTGCTCGACTGATGCCCTCAGCTCCAATAGCCGCCTGTTGTTAGTGGGATACTCACCCATGCCTTGGGGACAACAGCATGGGGGACTGCTCACCCACATGTCTGAGCTAAGGAAGCTGAGGTTTGAGCTGAGGTTTCAATGCCCACCCTGCCCACCACCTTCCCTGTCAGCCTCACCTGTACCACAGTCAGGTCTCCTGAGAATAGTACTTTAAGTGTTGCCAGGGACCTTTTGCACTGCACATCTAAGGAATGGTGTTTTTTGAACAAAGTAATTAAATGAGAGCGGAAAAACAGGCAGGGGGTTGCTGGGCAGGTTGGCAGCACAGCCCTCGGGGCAGGAGAGGCAGGAAGTCTTGCTGCTGAGGGAGACTGGGGTGAGATAACCCATTAGGAAGTTGGTGAAGACTGCAGGGGATTTTTAAGGACCATCTCTGACCCCACAGTGGCTTTGAGTTCAGGCAGCACCAAGGGGATGAAAAATCACCATATGCTTCTTCACCCACAGTCATGCTCGTGCCTGGTGCGTGGGGAGCTGAATACAAACCCCCAGCAGGATTCAGTATAAACTTTTCAGCTCAATTCAAGGGGCACAGCTGTCTGCCTCTCTGTGGGCATCAGGGATTCCAGGGACCCCAATCCTTGGGATATTTTGCAGCATCACCTGGGCACGTTCAAATACATGCTTCACATCCAACCTCCTTTGCACTTTCTTGCTGTGCATGAGACATGGCTCTTGCCTACAAGGTGCCCACATGGCCCTGCTGGACTTGCATCCACCCAAGGACACCGAAGCGGTGGCTTAGCTGGTATGACTTACAGGAGTGGCCCTTCAGCCAGAAAAAAACCCTGCATATTTTCTGCAGTCTGTACACACTTAATATAGGTTAGAGGTAAAAGGGGTGCTTGGCCTAGGTAGAGAAAGACTATTGGCATCTCTTGACCTTCTGCTTCCTATTCAGTCAGATGATTTCCTTTTACTTACGAACTTGAATGAACTAAGCTTCACACAGCTCATCAAGGCTAAAGTCTCATTAGCCTCCTTTTACACAGGGTGAGATGCGAGTGGAAAGCTAAGCATGCAGAGTCCAGGAGTATGGTCACATCAAAGGAAGGAGGACAGCAGGACCAATATTCTGAGAGATCCCCGGGGCAGCTCTGAATGCCTAATTCAGGAACTGCGAGCAGTGAGGCTGTGGTGCTGCCCCTTGTGCCAGGGCTCATACCTTCTGCTGAAAATATGTGTTTGTTCTGGAGCTGCCTCTTCAGAGGAATTGTGACCTGTTCATGAATTACGGAAACCACAGGCTGAGCAATGGGAAAAGGCAAAATACTAAACTGTTGCTCTCTTTTGTCCATTAATGACACAGATGTGCTGTGGAAAAAATAGATTACAAACTAAAAGATAAGCCCAAAATGTACAAACAGAAAGGAAAGAGATTAATGTTGAACAAACACCTTTTATTCTGGCACTTTTGAATTTCTGGGCATGTGTCTTTGCTGCTCAGGTGTTGTCCGTGTCTGGATTTCACATAGGTAATTCAGGCACACAAGCCAAGACTCACACATACAGGAATTTGCTTTCAATCTACTTCTCATTTTCCCTTTTCCCAGCTCCCCCGTTGGCTGTCATATCACCGCATGAAAACCAGGGCATAGTCCATGAAATTAAACAATAAGAATTAATGACCAACCTTTAGAAGAAAGAGATGATCATTTATCTGCCAGACACTCAAGCCATAGGGTTCGCTGCCTCTGAGGACAAATCTGACATGGTAGCTTGATTCTAAAAACAGATGGGCTATTTCACTACCCTCCTAGCCTCACTGCTAATTCACAAACCTAAGACCACCCCATTATTGTATGACTCTGAGACTACATAGTGTTTTAGCAAAAATCATTCCTTTGTGAGAAATGAGTCACATACACAAAGACCCTGATGATACTTGACTAACTAGTCAATAAATGATAAAGTGCAAGATATAGATCCCTCTAAACTGCTAGACTGAGTCATCCTGACAGGTAGATTTATCACAGCCTATCCAAAGTTGCTAATACTAGCACCAGCTGTATAAAATGAGGGTTTGACGTGGCCTTCCACTGAGTCAGCTGAAACTCTTAGAAGTGTGCACCTTTACATAGAAGCTACAGCTACATCAGTGACTTGATATCTGGTCACCATCTGGAAACAAGTACCACAACAGTTAAACCTGGAGCCAATGTTGTTCAGTGTCTTCATGGGCAACCTGGATGATGTGATAAAATGTGCTTTCAGCAAATTTGCAGGTGGTAATAAATTAGGGGGAGAAGCTGACATGCCAAATGGTGGAGCTTCGATCCAAAGGCACCCAGAGAAACCCGAGGACTGGGCTGGCAGATGCATCCTGCAGTTCAGCAATGGGAAGCATTAGTCCTGCATCTGGATGCATCTGTGTGCATCAGCACAGGCTGGGAACTGACTGGCTGAAAGGAGCTGGGGTTACACGTACTGGCCCTACATTAGCAGTACAGTCAGCGGATCAAGGGACATCAGTGTCCCTACAGACTCAACACCTGTGAGGGTGCACTTGGAATGTGGCATCCAGTTCTCTGACCCCTGCCAAGTCCAAAAGGGAAGCACAGGAACTGGGGAGGGTCCATCAGAGAGCTCCCAGGGTGGTTAGAGGCCTAGAGCACTTCACCTACATGAAAAAGCTGAGGGAGCTGGGCTTGTTGAGTCTGGCAAAAAGAGACTGCTCCATAAAGGAGAGTTACAAACATGATGGAGCCAACCTCTTTGGCGGTAGCAGATAGTACAGTGAAGGGCAACAGCCACAAGCTGTGGCTTGAGAGGTTCAGACTGGTCTTCAGGAAAATTTTCTTATCAGAAGGGCAGCACAGAGAGATGGTGAGCTCTCCATCCTCGGTGTTTTCCAAGACATGGTGAGACAGAGTCACAGGTGACCTAATCTAAGATGGGGAACAGTCCTGCTCCAAACAGGACGTTGGACTACAGACCTCCAGAGGTCAATTCCAACGTACACTTTAATGGTCTATGATTCCAAGAGTAGGATATATTTATCTCATCTCTGAAACTGGAAGCTCTACAATCCCCTTAGCATTGCTGAGAGGGTCCAGTAAGGCCTTGATTACTCCCTATGTCCCAGGAAAGCAGGAGAGACTGAACACCAAACCCTCTGCACTGGCAGAAACTGATACGATAAATTCAGCCAATCCAATCAGGTGAACTGTATTTCTGCAACAGAGGAAAATTAAAATCATTATGGATTCTGTGCTGTCTCACCCAAGGGGAAATTTCTCCTCAGCCACAAATTATGATAATCACTTAAACTTGGGCATATGAGTAAGGCTTATCAGAAAATAACCAAAGGAGGATTTTCTGTAGCTTCTCACACACTGGACCATCCTTGACTGCCCCCAGGTGTAGCCCATCTCTGATGCTTCTGAAGAAGTCAGGAAAACCCCCACTTTGTGCACCAAAGTAAAACTCCAGACTGGTGGTTGCAGGTTGCCAGCTGAAGCATGGGATTCAATTATACTCAGGGTCTTGAGGTGAAGTATAGATCTTATGACTACCTTGATGGCAATGCTGGTAGTCCAGTTTTTCTCAGAGCCCATGAAGGAAGGGGCTAAGCACATGTCACAGGGCTCTGGAGCTTCAGAGACAGACAGGACCAACATGAGCTTACAGTACAACCTGTACACGCCATGGCAACTTTAATGCTCTGCCCGCTGTCATGTTTGTTGCTGTGCTGTAGTAACGAAAAGTAAGGATGTGCTGCCTCTTCCTGAAACTTCTATTTCAAATGTCTAATGAAGGAAAGAGAGATTCTGATTTGCATATGCTGGGTTTGAAAAAGATAAGCAATCATTTTGAAAAATGAGAGTATGCACATCCAAGCACCCACACGTGTAGTTAAACCTTCCATCCAATGAGAGATAAGCCTGATGCTGACTGTTTATGTTCATGCAGTAAAAATTTCTATCGAATTGTTTTTCTTGGATGGAAAGCAAACCACCACATCAACTCACTTCATTTTAATGTCCATTTTATTGTAATTATCTTGCCATTCTCTGAGCTATCAGCATCTTGTTTTGGTACTATAAACACCTGTGCTTGCAAACTCTAGGCAACATAAAAAGAACATCTTGTTGCAATAATATCTATAGAAAATGAGATTGGTGCAAAATATAATACTTGCAGCTTTTCAGCTCCCCTTTATCCATACACCAACCAATACCATATAAAGGCTACTTATTCAAAGTGTTAAGTCTTTTTGTGTTCATTATCATTGTTCATATGTCACAGCTGCACAGAAAGAAAGGATGGGTTACATGGTAAGATGCTTGATGAGACCTTGGGAGAAACAGTCACATTTTCCACACATTTCATGTGCAAGCCACTTAATCCCTTCATCTTCTCATCATCTATACTATACCCATAATGTCAAACAGCAGCAATAACTCCTGTTCCACAAGAATTACGTGCAGACAGTATCAACCCTGATTATATTTAGGTACAGAAGGATAGGTGGTTCAAGCCACAAATATTGTGCATGTCTTTAAGCCTTTAAGTTCCCACTTTTTTGATATGGACTGTAGATCTTCAAAAGAGCACAGTCCCATGTGGCTGGTTCCATAAATATGTGTAGGAAACAGCAACTGTTAAAAAAATATATATAATCATAGAAATAGTATTATCCTAATTTTTAGATAAGTAGCTGGGATATAGCTCCTTTGAGAAGCTTGCCTGACATCAGATGAAGAGCCTAGGGCAGTAGTGGGAAGTTAACCTAGAGCTCCTGAGCTCATCAGTCATTTAAGTACACACTCTCTATCAGGGAGGGAAGACAAGGTGGCATTCCAAGAATTTTGCATTGTCATGGGATTCAGGAGGGAAAACTGTTCCTTCATTGGCCTTTGTTGACAACTCCAGTAAGAAGCAGTGGAAGGAAATCCCCCTAAACACTGTTTAAGCTAAGGATTTAGAAGATGAGCAGCAACTGGCCAATCCCATTAGCATACCTAACACTTGGAAAAAACCACTGTTGCATCTGTGTAGCTGCTGGTATCAGCACTCAGAGGAACAGCAGAGGTGGGTGATGTGGCAGAGTGAGATTGTTATCAGATACACAGCTCTGAGATGGGCTGGAAGAGGCCTGGAGGATCAAGTCACCCTGTTCCAGGAATGTGGTGTTAGGTACAGGTCTGCAGAAGACCAAGCTGACAAAGTTAACCTGGGTAACATTCTCGGTACTTTGAGATAAAACAAGACATTTTAGGGACTAACACCTAGACCTTTTTAGCCTATGGCAGGACAGGTCCTATTCAGGAACAATCTGTACAAGTGGAAAGAGAAGTGTGTAATGTCTCTTTCTCCCCTAGAAGAAAAGAAAAAGCATTCAGCCTCAGGGTAACAGGAAAACAGCCACTGCAGTGTGTTAGGGGTGTTAGGTGTGGGTGAGAGCACAGCCCCTGACTTTTTTGTGTTGTGCCTTTAGAATCTTGGAAACTGGTGGAAATGGCTGTGGTGGGAAATGTACAAGAACTGAGATCTCACCACCTTCCTGCACACCATCCTCATGGTGAAGAAATTTTCCTGAAGTCCGGCCTGAATACCTCAAGCAACAACTTGTGGCTGTTGCCCACCACCACCACTACCAAGAAGAGCCTGGCTCTTTGTCTTCACAACTCCCTCTTGAACAGCAGGACCCAATGCTGGGTGCAGCATTTCAGGTGTGTCTTCTCCAGTGTTGAGTCCAAAGGGACAGAGCATTTCTTTGATCTGCTGGCCACACTTCTCCAAACGTAGCCTAGTATGTGGTTTCTTTAATTTGCAATGAGAGTATCTTTCTGGCTCATTTGCTGTAGTTTGGGGTTTTTTTGCTCACTTTGTCACAAGTGACAAAGACAAATTATTTGTCTTTGGGGGAATTACAGGAAGGTTATCGAGTGACTGTTGCTACTTGAGTGATGTTGCCTGTGTTTGCACTATGACTGGATGGATCCCTGATGACAAGTGCCTTCTCAACTGAGTAAACTACAGAGCTTCAAAGCACTTCTCATCTTCATCAGAGGTTTTTCTACAAAAGATACAGGATGACTTCTGAGACAGAGAAAGGACTGTTGGACTGTGCACCTGGAACTGAAGGAGCAAGGGAAAAGCAAGCTCCCAAAGCAAATACCTGAGTGAAAAAGGTTTTTTTGTTGTGAACACAGTGTATCCATGCTTCATTTATTGGAGAAGCTCTGTGGTCACAGTGGGCAGAACTAGGTGGAAATAATTAAAGGCATTACCAGGAATGGCTTAGGGTCACAGCCTGCTATAGGAATAATATTTCATTTTCAGTCTTTTTTTGCCTGTTGCCTTGAAATAGAAGAGCTAAGGGTTTGGTGAACACCTCTTCTTGGGATGGAAAATTCAAAAACATGTATTCGTTTGGAACCTGTATGTAATCTACCAAGGCAGAGCTGAAAATGGGAAAAACATGTCCCCAAAATTTTAAGGAAATGTGAGGAGTCATGGCTCTAGTCCCTCTCAGCTAGGCATTTTACTGATGATTTCTTTCTACTCATTCTCCCTTACAGAATATTTTCTAAGCCTTGAAAACCAAGGTGTTGGGATAAACCATGAGGGGCAGGCAGCCATATGCCAGGAGGATGTTATCTCAGTTTGCATCCTTAGTGGTTGGAGCAACTTCCAGGAACAACTGGAGATGTAAAGTGACTCTCTGTAAAAAGTGAGAGTGGCGCTTATAGCGAACCAGTGGGAAATAAAGAATGATGCCACTGAAAATGAACAGGACAATGTAGAGGATCTCAATCTGGGGTTGATCAATGATGGGAGCTAACACCAGGTACACAGCTGCTATCAGCACGATCACAGGGATGAGAATCGGGACCTGTGAAAGAAAAAAATCTGGTGTCAAGAATCACGTAATCATGGGCCACTGTGGGTCTGGACATCCCTGAAACTTTTGCAGATGAAAACATGCTGCAACCTGAGGTGTTACCTAGAGATCTCAATTAATCCAGGCATCCTGTTTCTCAGCCCACCCCCACTCCAAGGCTGAACATCCCTTCAAGAGCTACACCATCACCACACACCCTAACCCCTGGTCTTCCCTGCCCTCCTAGACATGAAATTGCAAACTACTGTTCTTAGTGCCAGGTCTGTTCTTGCTCTCCCTACTACCTTGCATCCGAAAGCTGAGCTGTAGACCAAACACACAGCAACGCATACAAATCACATAACTGAACCTTAGCACCCTTGGGCAAAAAAGGTTTATTCATGTGTTGACAAATAGGTGGACAGGCAACTTCAGAGGGTATTTCTGTAAGTCCGGTCAGGAAACATTTAAATTTAAATTTGAGGCCGTCCTCCCTCAAAGGCTAGTGAATGCACAAGAGAAAATGATTTCACAAGGTGAAAAACTGAACATTCAAGCTGGGATTTTCCTTTTTTTTGCTTTTGTGACCCTTGTCCAACACAAGGGCACTGATACAGACCGAAGGAAATGTTCATGGTTACCTGTGGGGGCAGGGAGAAGACCTGCCATTGGCTTCATCTGTCTTAGTGGGATGCTCTACTCTGCTCTGCTTCCCCCACACCATGTTCTAACACTTCTGGCAAAATGCTAATAAAAATTATTTTCAAACCAAGGGCAACCTTTCCCTTAAATACAATCCTGCAATGCGCATACTGATTCTGCAGGACATCAGCCACAGACTGTCAGTTGACCTGGAACCTTTAGATGTGAGTTGCATCTAGTTAAGGAAAGAGTTAGGCCATCAAGCCAAAGGCTGCAGCAGGCTGACACCCTCACATGCCATCCACAGGCCTGAAGGACATGGGAGTGTTATACAATATATGAAACACTGTTGTAGAAACAGAACTTTTCCTTGAAGCCCATTCTGCCACAAGTTGGGTGAACATCCTCATCCAGCATCCTAATTTCAGGACAGAGCCACAGAAGCCAGTGACTGCAAAACTTAATAGAACGCTGTTCTTCTTCATGTTGAGCCCCATAGGACACTTGATATTGTTTCGCACAGCCTGGCAGTGTCAGCCTGTCATCTATATCCTGGAGGAACCCTATGAAAACGAGGCTGTTCCTGTTCACGCATTCTTTTCTGTAAAAATATTTCCCTCTGTTACTGAGGAAGCGCTGCAGCTCAACTCATGGCACCGGGGAAAGAACAGGTAACCCCTGATTTCTTTCCAATTAGCTGTTTTACTGGAAACAAACCTGTCTCCTGGCCGTCTCAAAAGACTTGGGCCATTCTGGCTGAGTATTTTGTCCTCTGCAAGGTTCTTACACCTGGGCTGCCCTCTGAGGAGTGTAACCAAACTCTGAGACCATAAACAGGTGATTACATTTTTTATCAGAATCATCCTTCATTTTCCTCTTAAATCTCTTGGAAAAAAAGAGGATATGGTAGATATATTTTCCACACTCAGGGGGCAGAGCATTATTAGCTTATCAAGACAGAATTCAGCCTTGACTTATGCCTGTATATTCACACTATCTTGCCCCTTGTTGATTTTGCTGAGATAAAACATGAAATTAAAAAACAACCAACACACTAAATCTGTAAGCAACCAGCCCAGTGCTCGCTCTTTCCTCATAATGCTTGTAGTCATTTGGGCAATGTAGGAAAAGGGTTTGAGGGTTTTATGTTATTACTTCACCTTGTAAGATCTTGGCAGTTCTGGTTTCTTGATTTTTAAATACAGGAGGCCAGAAATAGTCATGCCATAGAAAAACCATGCTATAAAACTAGAAGAGAGAAAAAAAGAAAAAAAAGACAGCATTACATTTGGGGTGAGATCATCCAGGAATGTCAGGCCTGACTTGCAGATCCCAGATGTTCATCTTTCCAATTAAAAAGGAGAATATTGATATAAATTTAGTAGTTCTTCTGTTCATTTCCTTTCCAGCACAAACAATGAGAACTTCAGAATGATCTGAATATTATAGATTCATTTCAATATGAGGATGAATCACATCCAGTTAAGTATGTAGTGACAGAAGCATTCATGCATTGCAAAGATGCTGGTTCCTAAGCTCTTTTCTTTCTTCCCTTCCTCCTCTCCACAATATTGGTTAGGAAGCAATAGCCCCAGCTCATAAAAACCCCCACAATATAAAAAAACCAGGAGCACGGGGGATGCAAACAGAAACGTAACACATACATACCTGAAAAAGTTCACGATACTGGTGAAGCTTCCTGATACTACCATTATTAAAGACACAGCAGATGTAAACAGCAGAGCAGGGGAGGGCGTGAGGCATCGCACATGAGCCATAGACAGAATGTCTGGCTGAAAGCCAAAGCAAAACAATATACCATCATGTCACACACCCAAACGTACTTACCCATTCCCCTCAGCTGCTGGTGGGAGCTCTGCCTGCAGCCAGAGCCACTCTTGATCATCAAATAAACATAACATAAAAGCAGTTCAGCTCTGAGGAGTGTAAACATGGAAACTCCCCCTCAAGAATATTTTTATTGTTTCTAATTGATTTTATATCAAATATGCTCAGTTTGGGCAGGCAAGATGAGGTTTTCAAACTACTAGTGTGACAGACTAAGGCCAAGTCAAATCAGAGCTTTCCTGGTGATCATCAGGACCTTGTGCATGGTCCCACTATTCTGCTCTCTGTCATGTCCCTCTTACTTCTTTTGGGATGCCTGGAAAATGAGACGAGGAGTACTCCTGAAACAATTATGCAACTAACCACAAAGAAAAACAGGATTCGTTCCAGAACACAGAGAGAATCATTAGCCTCTTTATTGCTTGGTTCATTGGGAAAGTTTAATGAGAAAGGCTTCTCTTTTTCCCTCCCCCCACCCCCCTAATTTCCAACCAAGATATCATGCAAGAACTTCTTCTAGAGCTGAGTGTCTAAGAAATGGCATTAAACGTTCAACTCATCCGATATGGTCAAATTCAGGCCATCTGTGAACTGCTTAGCACAGAGTTGACCACGATAAAGCAGACACCGTCATCAGTAACAGAAACTGTGGAACCAGTAACCACCAACCCAGTCATCTCCACCAACCTGGCAACTCATATACATCAAAGATTCCCTCCTGTGTACAAGGAGTGGAGCGATATCCTTCACACCTGAGAGCAGAAATGCCAGATGGCGTGGGGAGGAAGGACCAAAGAAGGAGAAAGGTCCAAGAGGAACACAACATGCCTGCTCAAAACAGAGGACAAATGTAACTCAGCTCAAGCACTAAGAAGGAGAAGCGTGCCTGTGAGTGAGGGGGTCCATACCAGCAGGTGGAATGCAGCAGCAGCCTCAGGAGCTTGTATGGCCAGGTGCCAGCAACTGGGGAGACTGGGATTCAGGGGCAGATACTGAGCAGACTGAATGTCTGAGCCCAGCTGCTGGAGGGACCCACACTGTACATCTGTATATATCTATATTTCCCACTAACAGAGCCCTGATCAGCCAAAGACGGGAACAAGATGAGGCCCTTGGTGTGGGATGTGCTAGTGTTTGTGTGAGCACTAAGCGTGTCTATATGTAAATCTGTGTGCCCTGCTATCTGTATATGTATATATACAAATATACATGTATGTATGTGTGTATATATATGTTGTATACTTGTGTTTGTATGTGTGCGCCTCTTGGGAATATATGATGAATTTACCGGCTGGACCAGGGAGTATGGAGCTGCAGCAGCCTGACCTCTGCTGGGCTACCAGATTTGTCTCCACCTGACAAAACTAATTAAAAACCCCAGCTAGGGAAGGTGGAAGGCTCGGCATCACCTTGTAATTGCTATGAAGCTTGAAGAGCAGAGACATCCGATGCTACATCCGAACTGGACTACACCACGGGAAGGACGGAACACCCCTGAGACCAGCTTGCGTAGTCTGTATTGCTTGCAAAGGCAGTGTGCCAGTGCTGGGCTACCTTCCCAGAGTGAGCAAGGATGCCTTACAGCATGCAAGCATGGCCAGGTTTCCCCTCCCTGGCAGGTGTATTAGCTAGGTCACCACAGAGCCTGTGCCAGGTGCTCCAATACAGCAAGCGTTATTTCAGTTGTTCATTTCAAAGCGGTTCTTAAACTTCACGTTAGAGGTAATTATGTCTCTCTCCGAAATTACATGGCTGAAGAAGAAATCCAGGAGACAACATACACATTACATTCAAAAAAGATGGGGAAGAAATTCTTTGAACAAGAAACAACCCCCTAAAGAGCTATCATGCTACAAGCCAGACCCCATTTTTTTGTCCTTACCATATGGCCTTCCCTTGCAGCAATGTAGCACACGCGGCCTCCACTAAAGAATGTGCCATTCGATGAACCAAATGTAGACAGTGCCACCGACAGGGAGATGAGCCATGCCCAATTGCCCAGGACTTTGTCCCTGAGGTGAAAGAGTTCACACCATAACATCCAGCTCACAGATGTATCAAATACTCATCATAGAACCAGACAGGTTTCTTCCCTCCATTATTCTCACTGAAATTTTTTCCAAAGCCTTTCTAATGATTTAAAGCCTTCTTCCAGTTCCCATATTTAGTCACTGATCCAGAGAAGGCAGCTTTTCTTCCTGCCCAGTGTATATATATCTACATCTGTTGACACTGCAATAGTGTACAAATCTGTCACAACAGGCAAGACCCCATTTTTTGTGTACAGATGCTATGGCATGAATCCTGGGGATACTGCTATTACAGCAAATAATATTAGCTTGGAAAGCACAGAAAAACTGTTTCCACCAGACCTGAAGAAATATCCTGCACTATAACCTCTTCCCTAATATGTATAAGAATTTAACCCTTTAATCCCATAATCACTCATTTCTGCTACTCTGTGACTAAGGCTTAAGCCAAAGCAATTGTTTAAATTCCAGGAGTTTGGTTCTACAACATATTCAGACATTTATGGTTTGCTTTCTCCATAACAGAAGGAGTAGCAGAGTTACAAATAGAGTTTGAGGTAAATATTTGCAAGATGTGATAATCTTCGCACCTGAAAGTGAAGCTTGTCTTCTGGAATGAAGCAGCATGAAGATTATTAATTGAGTAATAAATGCTGGTGTTTGGGGATAACTGTCACATACACGTATACATATACACACAAATACACTATTAATCTAATTGGCAAAAATTCCAAACTCAGAAGTTTTTTAGAACACTTTATATTTCCATCTAAATTGTATGTCTTTATGCCCTAAGAACTCTTTTTTAGTATCACCTATCCCAAACATTCAAAAATCAAGAGTTGGGCTTTCTAAAGTCATGGCAGGAGCTTATCTATCACAACAACTTAAAAAATGTAGTTTAGAAGCTTAATACCTGGGTTATGGTCCTTCAGGCTTTGAGTTATTAAGCTAATTACAATAACCAGAACGAAAATGTTTTCCCTTTTTCAAAATGATGGAATCTGGGTATCTCCTATAATCATGTGACTCCACAACCATAAGGTCTCAAGGGAAAACAACATATATCACAAAAGTAATAGTAAAATCTGTAGCAATTGTGTATTTTTGCTTTTATGAGTTTGGTGCTTTGCTGTTTGGACCCTGAAAATGAACTATGGGCACTACTGTGAGTCACTTCTACCAAGCAAACTGAGATCTGCAGTTGGTAAATCACAGACATCAGCAAAACGCTGGGGAGAGTTTCATGAGCTCCTTTGTGGCTGTACCTCTCACCACTGAACAATGTTTCTCTCTGGCAGTTTTCTTATATGGGGAGTAAACATTTAAATGTGATATGTCTTCCTCTGTGGCTTTTTTATATTCCTCCCACCCTTACTTACTGACCTGAATAGCTACATCTCTTGCCCATGAACCACAGCCGTTACACCCTCCTCAACCTGTGGCCATCCACCTATCCTCCAGGCTTTTGAGTGCCCAGCTTTCTGGCTGCTAGTTCAATGTTTCTTCCTGAATTGCACTCTCAGGGTGAAAAGATTAATCAGGCAGGAAAAGGAGATGTGTTAAAAAGGAGGAAGCTCACAAATAACTTGTTAATCAGGAATGATGGGAAAGGAAGTGCAGAGAAAGTTCATGACACTGCAGCTTAGTGAGGCTTTGTAACCTGCTCAAACAAAGCACTAGACCTTTAAAAGCTCCTATTTATAATGACATTAAAGCTGTTACAGAATGCATCCAGCAAGAGCTCAGTCAGACCTTCAAACTGGAGATTTTGTGAAATGCACACAGAAGCAAAGTCACTGATGACTTTCTAGGAAGAGGATAAGCAGCAACATAATCTGGATATATTGTGTCATCATTTCTGCCATATGACTCATTTAGGGCTATCACAGATTCTGTGTCTTTGGAAATATTTAGACTAAGGCTGGATGCTCTGGTGGAAGATCATCTGGTTAGGAGTTGATGATGCCTACATCTCTTATGACAGTCTCTCCCTTCTCTTCCTAAAATCCTTGTCTTGCGGAGAGGTTGTTTAATATCACAAACATTTCAGGCTGACGACAGGTACAAATAGTTTCTTTGCAACTCTGAAAAAACAAATGCCAATTTGAAGATACAATTACCAAAGGCACCCAACTCCTTCTCAAAGGTGGTGTAGAGATCAGCGTCATTTTCCATTTCCCCACAGATGGAGAAACTGAACCAAAAGACTCTGGTCTGATCTAATTCCA
Source organism: Falco peregrinus (assembly GCF_023634155.1). Taxonomy (NCBI): domain Eukaryota; kingdom Metazoa; phylum Chordata; class Aves; order Falconiformes; family Falconidae; genus Falco; species Falco peregrinus. The sequence goes on from NC_073727.1 coordinate 57,365,417, forward strand.
GGTGCTGAGTGGACAGGATTCACTCAGTTGGCTCCTGTCTCACTCCCAAACCACTGCCTCTGCATTAGTGGGTGGCGTATTGTCCTTTCCATGTTTCTGGAAATATCTAAAATGTGGGGCATCTCCCAGCCCCCAGGTCTGGATATACACCCTTGCTGCATCCTCAGTTTCTGTCCTGAGATGCTCCTGGTGCGCACTTCACTACCTCTTTATGGCCACTTTCCATGGGGAAAAACATGATTTGGAAGGGAGCCACAGGTTTCGAGAGTGAATGGGAAGAGATGTGCTGCAGAGCACCCCGTCTTGGCAGCCTAGGTGAACTTTGGACCCCATGGGCCGAACGGGGCTTCTTAGCCTTGGCCTTCGGTGGGGGCAGGTTGTACAGTGTCCTGAAGGTGACAGAGAGGGGACTGGCAGCACACTTCCCTGCGACACAGCCTGACATGTCTTCCTGGCCTGACCAATGCAGTCCTGCCATTCTCACTGGGAATAGCAGATCCCCTGAAACTCAGGGGAGAACCCATATTTTACTGGGCTGCAACAGCTGTGTTGCCACGTGCAGAACTCACCCCCAAGTGACAGCCACAGCTCCTGAAGACAGCAGTTCAGATGGAGTCATGGCTGCTAAGTAACTCACGTTTACCAGCAAATACAGGCATGTAACCAAAGGAATGGCAAGCATCACAGCTCTGGGAAGGGTCACCTGGAAAGGGATGACAGGAATGTTAGATGCAGCACATTTATGCCTGCACGGGGCTTTTCTTGTTTTGTCCTTGCCACCACCCACATCTCTCAAACTCCTTTGCTCACTAAGCTTTTCTACAGAACAAGACTTCAATCCAGATTCACATGGCAGTTTTTGTACCAGTGTCCCAAAGATGTCATGCAAACAGTAAGGTTGTACATTTCAAAAGTTAGTCCTGAAAAAAAAACAACAGTCTCAAACCATAAAAACCCACCCAAATTTATTTTAAAAGATTTTGGTTCATAGCTGCCCAAGATGTCTGTTGCATACTTCTTGATTACTTTAATATTGATTTGTTACTAGCATGTTCTGTCTCCTGGCGTGCTGCATTTTCCCATGAACATCGCACTGACATGGATGAAGTACCCACGTGTGTTGCATCACATTTAACTCCTCTACAGATTAAATCAAAACAGGGCAGCACAAAGGAGATTTGCTCTAGGAAGGAATTACATATTTCTTTCTAGTGACAGTATGCTGTCTTGGAACACCACAGATCATTTTAAGGCCCAATAAAATCAACAAGCACTACCTTATGCAGCTGAAAGCACTGGAAAAAAGTAGTGAAGTGATCATATAGCAATCATATATATCTAAAAACCTGAAATACCAGTTTTTGCATTCCTCATTCCCACCGTAGGACAAGATATAGCAATTCCTTACATTGTTGCCTCCCCCCCCACAAGTACCACATGACCCTAGGATCTTTGCTGCCATTTAGGTTAACATTTAACTGTGCGCTTTCATTTAATCTGTAAAATCTTGTGCGGAGGGCTGGTAGAAAGCACACTCTGTACACTCTGCACTCACACAGCTCTTTCTAGAAAAGGGTTGTTCACTGCTGTAGTGTCTGATCTGTGAAAATAGGTAATATGGCACAGAGAGGGCTGATGTAAGATGCACACGAGCTGCTTCAGTGCCTATAGCATGGAGAGAACAATGCCAAAAAAGTAGGTGTTGAAAGACAGGGGTCATTCAGAGAGCTAGACTCCCTCTCCAGTGAGGCTTGGCTTGCTCTGAAGTCCCCACTCCATGCCATGAGGAGAGATAAGTGGTTTTTTGATACATACATTATAGATCAAGTCTTTTAGGGAGTATGTGGCGTTAAGAAACCTTTATGGATTATAGTTGTGAGTGCTTTTCTGCGTATATCTAGGTATCTATAGTGAGAGCCTCTGAACACTAAGACAAAGCTTCATCCCAAAGCATCCAAGTGCTGCCTAATAGCTTTGTTGCCAGTCAAAGGGGTATTTTAGTGCTTTCTTGTCAGTAGGCTGTTAGTTTTGTGTAGGGACTCGGTTTTACCCTTTCTGGACATAGCCTTAAGTGTCTTGCCAAGAAGACAGAACAAATCATGAGGAAAGCTCAGTAGTCTTTCCTCAATGCTTTAAACCCTTCATAGACAGATTCAATCATATTAGCAGCAGGATTAAGTAAGTAAAACTCAGCTCACTTACCTCAGGTTTCTTCAGTTCCTCAGTTACATAGTTCAAGTTGTTCCAGCCATCATAGGACCAAAGTCCCTGGTAAAATGCCACTCCAACTGCCCCAATACCTGCAGTCGTGTTTTGAAAAGCATTTTGAAAACTCTGAGTTTGTCCCTTGGCAAGCAGCACCAATCCGCCTACCACAATCACCAACAAAGCCAACAGTTTGGCAGCTGTAAGAATGTTCATAATCGATGTCGCCAGCCTCACATTGAGACAGTTGATGATAGTTAAAAGCAGGATGCAGGCAGCAGCTGTACATTTGATGACAACCTGCGGAGATGAGCATCCTGGGTAGAACGGTGCAACAGCATATTCAGCAAAGCTCAGACAGACAGCTGCCAAACCAGCTGGTCTCACTAGGATAACAGAAGTGTAGGCAAAAAGGAAAGCAGGAAAAGAACCAAAAATCCTCAAGATGTAAATATATTCACCTCCAGACTCTTTAATTATGGTTCCAAGCTCAGCGTACGACAAGGCTCCGAACATGGCGAGGAGACCACATGCTGCCCAGATAAGCAGGCTGCTGGCAGGGCTTCCCATACGGTATAGCACCTCCTCGGGGGACATAAAGATCCCCGAGCCTATCATGGTACCTGCAATTAATGACACTCCACTAATGAGGCCAACCTCTTTCTTCAATCTTAATTTCTCCTTCCCTTCAGTCAAATCTGTGGATGAACGAGGTGAATCTGTTGTCTTTCTTTTCCTCATTGTGGAAATGTTGTTAGGAGATAATATGGAGCTAGACTGAGGCATTTGAACAAGGACTATCTCAGGCATTTAGCATGAAGTTAATAATTACAAAAGTCATGCTGAACACTGTCAAGAAACACAAACTTACCTTCCGCATTTGCATTCTTTTATTAACCATCTTATCTTCATAATTTATGATGGTTCAGATCCTGCCAACATTGATTACCTTTAAATCTCATCGCAAGCAATGGTAACAGATAGCATTCGGCACCTCAGAATCACGCAGCACTTTACTGGACTGTCCCTCTGGTTACTCCTCCTTTAAATCATGCTTTAAATGGCATCTGAAATAAGGGTCGAGTAAGCAAAATCCCCATGCAAATCTGTACTTTATTCTTTGCTTAGAAGTCAACGCTCAAACACCTGCTTTAGTGCTCAATCATATTTTCATTCCCCACTACAAAGTGACCAAACAAACATGCCTGTCACACTACATGTTACAGCTTTTCTCAACGAGGAACATTTCCAGTGTCTTCATCAAAGACACAGAAATGTTCTGCTAAAAACAGTTCAGAGATGTTTTTTTCCTGCACAATAGTAAGGGGCAATTCTGGCTTTTTCAAATTTCAGAAAGTGCAGGAGGAGAAGAGTGAAAAGGCTGGAGTGACATTTTTATGGGGCCTTTTTACCAACGTACATGAGGTACGCATATTCTCATCACACCACAATCTTCAGAAGACTTTGGCGCAGCTCATTATATACACATTGCAGTGCACATCCAAGAGAAATGTAGCCTAATCTTTTGGGAATTCCACTGACCCCTACTCAGATATCTAACACATAAGATTTCAGACTGTGGGAAGGGTTCTGCTAAAAATCCGAGTATTTTTACAGTGCATGCCAGTGTATTTTGTGCTACTGAAACGTATGAAGTATTGAACGGAAGGGAATCTCCATATGGATTCCTTTGAACTTTAAACTAAACTGTACTGACTGCAACTGTAAAAAAGGGGAGTTACTGTCCTTCATGGTCTCTTGCAGACTTCTTCTGTGATAAGTATCACATCTTCATGGAAACAGCAGACCTTGAATCTTTAAAACTATCTGTTCTCCTGATACAGGATGACACTTGGGCTCCGGCCTGCACAAGGGCTCAGACCTTGACAGTACTGCGGTGAAAGCTTGTCTGTGACTGTGACCTTTTGCTCTTATAAAGGCACAGCTCAAGAGCTGCTAAGACCTAGAAAGCTAGTGCTGTCTTACACTCTAGAGGACAAGTACACAATGGGAAAGTGCACAAAGCACATAATACCATCAGGTTGCAGTTTGGTGCTGTACAGTTTTGTGATGATTATCAGATCTCTCCCCTTATGGTATAAATATTCAGTGTGAAACCCCTAAAATTTGTCAGACACCTCGGCAGAAGCCTCTGCCTTACTATCTGTCCCAGGGGCATCTTCTTGCTTTCCATAAGGACTGTAAGTATGGAGCCCCATAATCTTGCATTGCTGCTAGCAGTTTTCCTATTTACTACTTTCTAGTCTTTGCTGTGTCTTGATGTTCATAATCTTGCTTACCATTCCAAAAAATGTTAGTATTGTACTTTAAACTTTGTCTGTGTGTGTAACTGGGACTCACAGTAGGGGAAGTCAAGCCTTCTCAGTAAAGCTCACCACAGATTTCCTGTAAAACTGTAGCTTTAACAAAGTGTGCCAAAAGATGAGCTGCCGGGGAAGATGACCAGCTGTCGCAGCACTCTCCAGACTAGCCAGCTGCAACAAGGTCTTTTACCATCACATACTGACATACTCTTCATGCCGGTCCCTCTGCTGCCTTCTCATCTCACCTCATCCAGGGCACGCTCTCTCTCTGCTTCTTCCTCCTCTCTCTTCCTTGGCTGCCCAGCCACAGCTGCACCTTATCTACATCAGCCAACCCACCACCCCTGAAGCCAGCCCACAGTTGTATATTACCAATGCTAATTAACCCAGCTCCATTCCACTACAATTCCCCCTTTTTTTTTTTACATTTCATACCTTGTGTTTTTAACAATTGTTACAACTTTTTTACAAATAAATTTTTCATACAGTCCTTTGACTCCTCTACAAATCCCCCCCCCCTTTTTGTTTTTTCTTTCTAAAATTTCATACCTTAGGTATTTAACAATCATCACAACCTTTTTACAAATAAACTTTTCATACAGTCCAGACAACTTGTCCCTGAATTCCTTCTTCACTTTTATCTTGGGCTTTTCAGCTTCTGCAGGTTGATCACCTTTCTTCTTATCTGCTTTCTTAGCATCTGGGATTTTGATTTCTTCAGAGGGGGGTTCTGATGAACTTGTCATGCCTTGTCCTTTCACCTCTTGGGTCACACTAGACAGTAACCTGAGTGAGCTTTCAGCAGCAGCAGATCTAGAATACAACGCTAACACATCATTCTGTGTCCTGAAAAACTTCTTAACAGCCTTGTGGTCGCCCATTTCTTCTACAAGTGGAGACACCTTCAACGAGCACATAAACGCCAGCAAGAATACCACCAGGCCGAGCAGCAGCAGCAACGGCAGGAGCCGCCCGCGGCACCGCGCTGCTCCCGCGCCTTCCGCCAGCACAGCCATCACCGCTGTCTGGCCGGACACGCTCTGGACCCGCCACCGCTGTGGGCTGCTGCCACATCTGGCTGTGTACTCCGCTGCTATTGCCGATTACCCTCAGCCTCTTAACTCGATGGCAGTCAGCCTTCCTTCTCTTTGATCCCAACGGCTCACCTTTACTGGTATCTGATCCAGGTCCCCAGGCTCTCCCGCCTATCTCAACGTGATCTAGATCACAGACTATCCCCGCCTGTCTCCGCTACACTGGGCACCGCTGTCACTGTTGAAAACTTCAAATGTCCCCCGGCACAGCCATTATTGCTGTCACCACTCATTACACTCAGTCTCATCATCTGAAGGGCCTCACACAGAGCACCAATTGTCACAGCACTCTCCAGACTAGCCAGCTGCAACAAGATCTTTTACCATCACATACCAACATACCCTTCACACCAGTCCCTCTGCTGCCTTCTCCTCATCCAGGGCATGCACATTCTCTCTCACCCTTCTCTCTGCTTCTTCCTCCTCTCTCTTCTTTGGCTGCTCTCTCTTCACTGGCTCACAACCCCTTAACAGAACAGCCACAGCTGCACCTTATCTACATCAGCCAACCCACCGCCCCTGAAGCCGGCCCACAGCTGTATATTATCAATGCTAGTTAACCCAGCTTCATTCCTTTACAACCAGCCTGGCTGAACAGAGAACTTTGGCTGGAACTCAGGGCAAAGAGGAGAGTTTACCAACTTTAAACAAAGGGGTAGGCAACTCTGGAGGACTACAAGGGTGTCACGAGGTTATGCAGGGGAAAAATTAGTGATACCAAAGCCTAGCTAGAACTCAGGCTGGTCACCGTCATAAAAGATAACAAAAATTTTTTTCTACCAAATAAATTAGAAACAAAAAGAGGGCCAAGGGTAATCTGCATCTTTCATTTTGGGGGGAGGAGCAGCGTGTGTGTGTGTGAACATTGCCACAAAGGTGAGGAAAAGGCTGAGGTATTTAACACTTTCTTTACCTCAGTCTTCAATCGCAAGACCAGCTTCCCTCTGGGTACTCAGCCCCCTGAGCTGGAAGACAAGGATGAGGAGGAGCAGAATAAAGTCCCCACGGTCCAGGAGGAAATGGTCGATGCCCTGCTGCTCCACTTAGATGTGCACAAGTCTATGGGGCTGGATGGCATCCACCCAAGGGTGCTGAGGGAGCTGGGGGAGAAGTTCACCAAAGTGCTCTCCATTATTTATCAACAGTCCTGGCAAAGTGGGAAGGTCCCAGCAGACTGGAGGTTAGCCAGTGTGATGCCCACCTACAAGAAGGGCAGGATGGAGGATCCAGGGAACTACAGGCCTGTCAGCCTGACCTTAGTGCTGGTGAAGGTTATGGAGCAGCTCATCCTGAGCACCATCAATGCAGCATGTGCAGGACAGCTAGGTGATCAGGCCCAGCCAGCCTGGGTTTGTGAGAGACAGGTCCTGCCTGATGAACCTGATCTCCTTCTATGACAAGATGACCCACTTAGTGGATGAGGGAAAGGCTGTGGACGTTGTCTCCTTGGACCTTAGTAAAGCCTTTGACACCATCTCCCACAGCATTCTCCTGGAGAAACTGGCTGCTCATGGCTTGGACAGGTGCACTATACGCTGGGTTTAAAGCTGGCTGGACAGCTGAGCCCAAAGAGTGGTGGGGAATGGAGCTATGTCTCGCTGGTGGCTGATCACACAAGGTGTTCCCCAGGGCTCAGTGTTGGGGCCAGTTCTGTCTAATATCTTTATTGACAATCTAGACAAAGGGATTGAGTGCCCCCTCAGTGAGTTTGCAGATGACACCAAGCTGCGGGGGGAATGTTGATCTGCTTGAGGGCAGGAAGGCTCTGCAGAGGGATCTGGACAGGGTGGGCTGATGGGCTGAGGCCAATGGTATGAAGTTCATCCAGGCTCAGTGCCGGGTCCTGCACTTGGATAACAGGACGCCCACGCTACAGGGCTGGGGAAGACTGGCTGGAAAGCTGCCTGGTGGAAAAGGACCTGGGGGTGCTGGTCAACAGCTGGCTGAGCATGATCCAGCAGTGTGCCCAGGTGGCCAAGAAGGCCAACAGCTTCCTGGCTTATATCAGAAACAGTGTGGCCAGCAGGACTAGGGAGGTGATCATTCCCCTGTACTTGGCACTGGTGAGGCCGCACCTTGAATCCTGTGTTCAGTTTTGGGCCCCTCACTGCAAGAGGGACACAGAGGTGCTGGAGCGTGTCCAGAGATGGGCAATGGGGCTGGAGAAGGGTATGGAGCACAAGTCTGATGAGGACCAGCTGAGGGAACTGGGGTTGTATAGTCTGGAGAAGAGAAGACTCAGGGGGGACCTTATTGCTCTCTACAACTACTTGAAAGGAGGTTGTAGGCAGGTGGGTGTAGGTCTCTTCTCCCAGGTAACTAGCAATAGGACAAGAGGAAATGGCCTCAAGTTACACTGGGGAGGTTTAGATTGGATATTAGGAAAAAAATATTGTGGTCAGGCATTGGAACAGGCTGCCCAGGGAGGTGGTGGAATGACCATCCCTGGAGGTGTTTAAAAAAAGCGCAGATGCAGTGCTTAAGGACAGTGTTTAGTGATGAACTTGGCAGTCCTTGGTTAATGGTTGGACTTCATGATCTCAAAGGTCTTTTCTAACTGAAATGGTTCTATGATACTATGATTCTATGAAAAGCAAAAGGTTACTTTATTTGCATCAAGTATTTTTCTAAGTCTTCCTAGCAAAGATGTGAGTTTGAGAGTAAACATATTCACCTTTCTACTGCAAGACTGCAAATTAATGCATTTCAAGTTAATGGTTTGTGAAGTACTTGAGAACTTGTATGGAGACATCCCAGTAATGCAGAGTACTTTGTTTTACTTCTACTAAATGACAGCGCTCTTCCTGTTAGCTGGTTTAGCTATTTGTAGCGTATTTCTTGTAAAATTGCTAATCACAGTGTTAAGCGATGCTGGAAACCTTCAGAGGTCTTAAGGTCTGGGGTTTTCTGCGGTATGGACACTCTACTTCTGTGTGCATCCATGCATGTATTATGTATACTGATCCTAATTGAAAATGTATTCACAAAATATGGTTTAATTAATGCTAAATTAAAACTTAATATGACTACAGGTAGTTAAGTATCCTTCTAGTAAGGTTACTGATGTATTTCTGTAACTGTTTTCCTGTTTTAATGATGGAGATTCTTTTCTGAAGGGTAAACGCAAGGTTCTTGGAGGGCTGAGAGGATCTTTTCAAACCTTTACAGTGCTTGCTTTTAAAAATTAAGAACTTTTAATCTTATGTTGTAGAAAGAATCAGAATTTCTTCACACTTGACCATGTCAATTTGATATTTTCTGTAAGACCACTCAGATAGCCAGGAGAGATTAACTGCTATGTCAATAACCTCTGTCAGTTTCTAAAAGGAGGTCTATTTCCAATCCCAGGATCATAGTTATTCAGTTGTAACTGCTTCTTTTCTACCTATAATGAATCTAATTAATCATGGTAAGAATTGAGGCTATTGCTGTGGAAGCTAGGACAGTCTGATTGCTTTGGATCTGTTTTTTGCCATTGACTTGTTCTTTTTTTGACTGATATTAGCAGTAAGGAGCAGCCATAAGATACTGCAGTTAAATGAATTTTCACAATTATAATTTGTCAAAACTGGATATGTAAAAGGGCATCTCACTTCTCTCCTTCAAAAGGCATGTATAAGGAGGAGTAAAAATAAAACTGATGCTTTCTCTTTATGTGGAGTAGCAGAGCTTTGTTGCTCAAGCTGTCACATAATAAATGCACTACCCAAACAGCTCACTTTTCATTTACCTTTGACATTGCAATGGGTGGTTGCCATCTACTGGTCTCTAAACAATAAGGCAATTTTGTCCAGTGAAACAGCTCAGTCTACATTTGGTTTTGATAGTTTGCATTAGTGATTAAATAGAAACCCTAAAACGTGTACTAGTTCTTCAATACTAAGGTAACTTGTATAGTTAACTTGTTATAGTAACTTGTATATATAAGCTTGAGTCATGAATGAAAATTCTCCTTGAATGTCCTTAGAGCTATTTTTATCTCCATAATAGGTATAAGGACTAGAGAAAGCTAATTTAAGGTAAAGGCCAATGTCAGTGGTAAGAACTAGACAAAACATGTGGGCAAATATTTTGCAATACTTAATGTTAGGTCCCAGGAGTAGTATTTGGAACAGAGTTACCGTTTACTTCCCTGTTCCGTGCTTATGAAAGAGTTACAAATCTCAGAATGGGGATTCAAAACAACCCACAGTCTGAGGATTAAGTGGCCAAAGCCATTGCCCATAATTTTCTTTGGAGGTAGGCACCAATATTAGAATTGTGCAGGGATCAAGACTCTTTTTTTTTAATTTGAAAAAACCCCACCACTTTATATGAGAGGTACTAAAGGTTAGAAAACTCATCCAGGACATAAGATGTGGGTTTGATGGCTTCCTCTACTTGAAAACACAGAAACCCACAAATCTAAGTTGAGTACCCTCACCTCCAAAATGCAGGCTTTGAACTGCAATTGCAGGCAGACCTTGGTGGCTGCACTTGCAGTATAAGTAGAGATGGCTGCTTCAAAATGGAGGAAATAAAGGCTAGGGAAGCAGAGCTCTGAAATTGGTCTTGAGCCCAGAAGAAATACTGGGGCAGAGAGAAAACAGCCCAGGTGCCCTGTGTGAAAACATGAGAAGGAAAGAGGACTCATTTAGAGGTATCTGCCTGGGGAAGGGGTGCCCTATAGTGTTTGGCTCCAAGACTACCTCCACAGTGCATCCTGGTTCTTCTCACATCTAAGCCCTGAAACAGAACAGCTTTGGGCCTCCACCCCACTGGAGGCAGCCTGGACCCACCAGCTCCATTTGTGGTTCTGGTGCTGTCAGCCTCTGCGCTCCGGGAGCCAGCAACGCTTGGTTGTCCCCAGGGGACCAGGGCTCCTGGTATGCCTTGCAGCAAAGAAGCTCTAGGTGGGATTGTAAAAATGCCAACACAGGCTACAGCTAGCAAGATACCCAGCTTGGGCTACTGGGAGTAGGATGTGGAGGAAAAAAGGCATTTCTGAGGGCACATGACAGTCCTAGGCTTTGCACCAAGAATAATCACTAAAACAGAGCTTGTTTAAGTTTGGACAGTAACTACCTTTCCCTCTCATGTTACAATAGCAGATCTGAGCCCAGGGGATTAAGAGAGGATCTAAAAAACCAGAATTTACCATAGGCTGAGTTAGTGCTTCCTGCCTGGGTCTGCAGGCAGCCTGCAGCGGGGCCGCAGGAAGGTGAGCCCCAGGCTCCCCGTGCTTGCTCACTGGGGGCTCAGCATATTCTAGTTCTGGAGCTATTAAAACTCTGAAAGACTTACTTTTGTTTTACAGATATTCTGCATGAAGATGCATTTGGTATCCTAAATGTTGCCAGATACCGGATATTTTGTTTAGCTATCTTACTGTATTCAGGAGGAAGCTATTCGTGTCATATTGCATGTTCTCTGGGCTGCTCTATTGAGCTGGGCATAGGGCAATTGACAGTGCCACTCTTATGTGTTGCATGAGTGTACTCTTAAATAAAAGAACTGTTTTAAAAGGCAGTGATGGAATAATACAAAATAAGAACCACAGATGAAAAGAAAATAATTACAATTTTTGTGAGTACTGACCCCACCACTGCTTAGAAAGTCAGGAGTTGTGACTTAAAGTTTGGTTCACAAACATTTTATGTTTATTGGAAATAACATTTTTAGAAAGGTTTATAATAAAACTAGAAAAGATAATGCTGCTTGTAATATTATTAGAATAGCATTCCAAAGCTAAACAAGCAAATAAGGATTAGATTTTTACCACCAGACACTGCAAACATAAGAAACCAATACAACCAGGGAAAATCCTAAGTGACCAGAGCAACAGAAGAGTATCTGTGTAAGGGTTCATTTCCCAGGCTGCTGGAGCAGTGACTTCATTTAAAAAAAAAACAACCAACCAACCTACAAAAACTCAATGGTCTTAGACTGATGCTGGCTCTAGGATTCCACGTTTTGGCACTGCAGGCAGTTACTGTATAAAGTGCCAGTGGCACATTTTGTTTCACCCACTGAGAGAATATTATACAAATGTGTTCCTTCATTCCTCTTCATATCTATATTTCCTGATTTTATAACTATATAAATACACAGTGTACATATACAGTGTTCCAAGCCTGTTCTGTTTTCATTTTCTTTTTCTAGCAGTACTTCAAATTAGCGTCAATTGTTTCTTTGCATTTGTTTGTACTCTTGAGAACTCCTTTCAAGTTTGGAAATTTGTTTTTCATTTATTTATTAAGTTGAATTCAAGATTAGATTATCTTGTCCTATATGAAGTCTGTTTTGCAGAATCATTATCAAATGAATGCTGTAATTTTAAATACCAGAATAAAAATAAACACTTTCATTAAAACTCTCTAGCAAGCAAGATTAAAAAAAGAATTAAAATATGGCTATATTTTCAACTCCAAAATTGTTAATTTAATTAGTTAAATGCATTCCTACATTTATGAGTAGGTGTATAGTAATGCTTTCACTAACACTAAACGTTATTTTTAAAATGAATTTTTACAACACAAGCTTAGAGCTTAGCCTATAACTTTACATTCACTGTGTTAGGTATCATTCTATAATAAAGTAGCGTCCTCTGTACAATTTTTGTCAAAACCATCATAATAATATTGGCCAAAATCATTCCAGTTTTTCTCAGGTGAAAAGGGGACATAGTAGCTGAAGGTACTAAACTCAATGCCTTAAACATTTCACCAAAATTGATACCTGTTTTTTAATGAAACTCTGGACGAGAGTGACATTTAAGGCCCCCAGAAGCAGCTCCCTTCCCCAGCCTGCCTCACTGCTGCCACAGCAGCATCTTCCTCCCAATAATCCAAAAGACTAAAGAGCTGTTGGCCCACCTGCCTCTTTCATTCTTCTTAATTGCAAAAGCAGGGAGGATCCAGCTTTGGGAGCAGAGCACCTGCTCTACTACTAGGGGACTAGGAAAAGCACTCAGAGGACAACAGCCAGAAAGAAAAATAGGGTAATGCTGCTTGCAACAACTCATGAATGTTTTGTGGGCTGCCTCTGCCTGTTTTGCTTTCCCTGGGACACAGCATGAAGTGCAGGGTGGGGCTGGGTAGGCTTATCCCGGCATTGCGCAGACTGCTGTCGGCACATGTGGGGCAGATCACTCTTCCACTGCTGTTCCCCCACGCAGGGGTGCAATGTGCCTCAGTACACAGCCAGGGCCAGCATGAGGTCAGGCTTTGCCCCTGCGTGCCCAAAACATTTTGTTTGTGGAGGAGGTATGAGCTGTACGATAGGCTCTGGGCCATCCTTGGAGCACTGCGAAGTTGGTCTCCTGGGGTAAGCTAAGTCAGGGACAAGGGGGCTCAGCCTGTCTCCATGCCACTGCCCAGCTTCTCAAAAAGCTAGGACAAGGGGTTAATTTTAACACTCTTTAATTATAATGTTTCTTTGAGTCTGCCAAACATCAAGGAAAAAGAACTTTTGCCTAGAAAAGTCACATAGGTTATGACATTTTATACCTTTAGCTGGTGCTTTATGAAGTTGTAACAAAGTATTCTGCAGCTAATGCTTCGTTCTGTACAATTTTACCAATAGAAAAACTAAAGATGTTGCAAAGAGTGAAGTGTTGAGATTGAAACTACTTCCATCTGTATGCTTTGGTTAAAGTTACAAACCGATATGAATAAAAGGAAGGATGAAATGGATTGCACATCTTTTCCTGGCCTTCCAGGGGAAGTATGTATGGGAGATGGGGAGCAGGTTTTAATTCCATTTGGTAAATTTTCATTTCAGTTTGTATGAAGAGAAGAACTGTGTTTAAAGGCTTGGAGGACTCCTCCTGGTCCCAGATAATAGCTTCCTAATTACCCTTGTCAGTGATGCAGTCCGCTGATAAATTCATGACATAATGAGGATGTCCAAGAATCACTCTGAAGTAGTACTGTTCTCTTGAATGCAAATTGGATGAATCTACAGCTGTTGTCTTCCAGTTCTTAGCCCTTAGCCAAAATGAGTGGAAAGGCACTCTTATTTACACATACAAACTTCCTGTTTTGCAGTCCACTAACAGGATGTATTACGAGGGAAGAAGTTTTCCAGCTGAACTGGATTTCTGCCTGGAGCCAGCTCAAGCCAGTAGGCAAAGCAAGCTGCAGGCTGCAGGGTGTGGTGTGGTGCCTACTTTTCCTGTGCCAGGGACATGGGAATCGATTACTCCCATTAGGACAGCTATTTTCAGCTTCCCACTTGCAAAGCTCCTTGCTCCCAGTGTTACAGGAACAGCAAAGGTATAGGTGGGTGGCTGGGTGGTAGGTTCCTGCCCCAGCAGCTCCCGCAGGAAAACAAAGTGCTGCTCTTCCTGCTCGCCCTGCCTTTTCCATTTTCTGCTATGGATGCAGGCTTACCCCTGGGCCCCCACCCCAGCACTGGTGGGTGCAGATGCACAAATGGCTGTTGGGACCTGATAGGAGATTAGCTGAAGACAGGGGTCCTTTACTGTAAGAGCGGGAGAGCTGACTGAAAAAGAACTTGAATTTTCCAGTATTAAAAATACATTATTTCAGCTTGATGGATTTTTTTGTTTTATTCTGCTTGACTAACTGCCTAGGAAGAGGAATGCACTGGAAACAGAAAAGGTACTTTAGAAGTCTGTGAAGCCTACAGATATAATTAAAGGTAAGCCCACATATGTATGAATACACTGTCGCTATTTATGTAATACTTTATGCAATACATGCATAACATTGACACCTACTTTTCAGTATTACAGTGCTCAACCATTTTGTTTATGCTCAGGAAGCAAGCTAGGATTTCCCTTCCTGACTATATCTCCGGTGTTGTACATTTACTGCACTATGCCTTGCTGTTCTGAAGGCATGGTTGGCATAGAGTAAGGTTTGCATTCTCTTTGTGGAAATGGGGGCCAGTGCATATGTCTTCATGCCATAACGGTGAGTCAGAATGTGGGTCTTAACTAGCTCTGAGTAAATATGTCTGTGCTGCATTTTTGTATTCAAATGATGCGTCCAGTCATGTAGACGTATGTTATTGCTTGCGGTCAGCCCCCTTGCCACTGTGTAAGAAGAGAAAATTCTGGTGAGCTTCACGTATGGTTAAAATAGATGAAAAAATACATAGTCTAGTGGTTACACCACAAGAGCAAAGATGACCACAGATGTCCAGTATTACCCTAAGCAAAGTCCACTTGGTGTTGGGCTGCTCGTTCAGAACCTTATTAGAATAACCTACTGCAGCTAGGAGCACCAATATATGATACGGCAATAGGCAGAAGGTGTTGATGAACCTAAGATGAGATAAATTATATAAACCAAAGTACTGTTGCAGATGTTTATTCTAGCTTATCCTCTGTACTATGGCTTGTCATTTTTGAAGATACAGAGAATTTCTAGTTCACGCAAGTTAACTTGGTGAGACTTTATGCCACAAAATTAAAACTTACGGATATGCTTTTAGGATTCTTAGAATGTTTTTCCTTAGGAGAGGGGGAAAAAACCCACATTCTGCCCACTCTTTCTGGTTCTGACCTGGCTGAACTATCTTATTCTAAGTGCACAAAAAAACCCCACTGTCTCCTAGTCAGAGCTCTTGTGATTGCTTCCATTGCCTGGGATATTTCTTTGAACTTTTTTTCCCCTTTTTAGAAACTGGAGCATTTACTATTTTCTGCTTAATATATAAAATAAGCAAGAGTCAATTTGATGCTCTTCTTTGAGGTTTCATTCTTTGTACTGAGTGAAATATGCAATCTCCAGTTCTAAGAGGCACAGTCTGCATTCAGCATGAAGTTCCTGGAACTTAATTCTCCACTGGAAAGAAAAATATACTTGTATTGAGACACCCAGGTTTTTTCTTAAGATAAACGTTGATAGCCACTCTGTTGTCAACCAAGTGAATGGGAATGTAAAAAAACAGCTGGCGTTATCTCTGCCTTTGCCACTCCAAAGCTATTCACATTCATGTACACGAAGTGATGCCATTAGTTACTCTTGTTGTGTAACAATGTCTGTCTGGCGGTTGTGACTCTGAGGTATGTTTATGAAGTTTGTTTATACCTCAGCCAATTATGAGGGGGTGAATGACCTGGGGACAAAAGCTGTCTTGCCGGTGAAACAAGTCTTCAGCTGACACCTTCTTGGCCATTCTAGCATAGACTTACTTAGCAAAGCACTCCCACAAGACACACTTCTTTCTCAAAGATCTGTGCTGCAGGGCTGCGCGCTCTGTTCGCTGACACCTCCCCTCATGCATTCCCTTTAAACCTCTTGCAGAACAGCTTCTTTAGAAAAGCTGATCATGTCTACAGGTATGATGACCATGTAACTGAATGTCAAGTCAGCATCTCTGCATTTTAGAACAGTAATATAGTAATGAGCACATTCAAAAAATGGGATTAGTGGCTAAATTATAATTCAGCTGTGAATTTTCTCCTAGTGCTAAACTGAAGTGTTCTAATTTACACTAGCTCAGTATGTTATGCCAGTTGCTAGCTAGTCTGAACACTCCTCCATGCCCCACCCCCACCCCCCGATGGTCTTCCTTGAAGAAACACAGTTGCACAGACAAATGGGGGAAACAAATGGAAATACTAGCACAAATTTGAGCAATGGAACTGACTGGGCTTTTAATTGCACTGAGATCCTGGCTGTTGTCAAATGGGTTTACAGGAATCGTACTGAAGGAAGGCCTTTTTGGGCCAGCTTTTGTGTTAAATGGGATATTTTTGTGTCAGAAGAGAGAGGGTTGAAACAGGAATAGGCCGTGAAGTTTGTAGGAATTAAGGCAACAGTATCAGTACAATGAGATGCAGCAGGAGCTGAGTTAATGAACAGGTTACATGGTAGCAATAGCAATAACACAGAAAAGTCAACCCTGAGTTAGCATGGTGGATGGTTATGGCAGGGGAAGGCTGGGGTTTTGAAGCAATGGTGGGGCAAAAGGATGCGTGGATTGGAAAGCCACTCAGTAAGAGTCGGTGGCTTGTAAGCACATTCCCCTGAGGCCCTGGGCAGGGGCTAGCTAAAGGGGATGCTTGGCCCACTGGGCCAGTTCTTATCTCGGTAAACTCTCCTACATATTGTGGTCACTGCCTAAAACATGAAATATTGACGGTTTCCTATAGTGATGCATTTAGCAGCAAGTCTTGTGAATGTAGTACTTCAGACTCATTGATCTTTTAATTAATTAATTGTGTGGCTGTTGACAAAGTGGAATCCAGGGTTGTGCACTGAGTGACTAGATTTGTGACACAGTATGTGGGAAAATTAGTAACTTCAGAACGGGATCTGCTTCTCCAAATGCTCAAAACATACATCCAGATCAGTGTGTCTTACCGAGATGTAGCTAACAAGGGACACACTAAGGATATAAACCACCATTCCAGGGCCCTACTCTGAAACATGGACAGACAGCTCTAACTGCTTCCGATTGGAGTGCTGTCCTTCTGTGAAGGTGGCAGGTAGTTAACAGCAGCTGTTATTTCAGAGAACTGAGAGAGGCTCACCCATTTATGACTGCTCCTCTTAAGCAGTAGGATAGTAGTTAGGCTGGGGATTAGACTGGAGATAGACTTGGTGTTTGGACTAGAGGATCATTAAAGGTCCCTTCCAACCCAGATCATTCTATGATTCTATGACTGCAAGGCCAGCAAGGCCATTAAGTAGAAGATAGGAGACTAAGATCCTGAATTCTTCCCTGCAGAACAGCCCAGCTGCAGCAGAGGGCAGCCAAAGTAGCCTGCTGGTTTTGGGGACTCGCTCTAAGGAAGTCAGAGCTGTGAATCTTGAGCAGAGGAATAAAATCTGGGTGCTCCCCAGTCCTGCGCATGAAGGGTGTTGTACACTTTGTTTTAAAAGAGTGCAAGCTTTTGTAGGGACCCATGTATTTTCTGGACGTGCTCTGAGGTGTGCCACATCTAGTTGTTTCATTTTCACAGAGGAGTACCTTGGTTTTAATTAATATAGGTTAATTATTTGCTACTCTGCTAGATCTAACAGCACTGCCTGTCAAGACTGCTGGGAGACGTGGATGTCGTGGCACAACAGAACAAATTTTTGTTCATGTACAGAGTTTTAGGTCCTGAAGTTTGTGGCTTTAGAGAATGTAGACACCTTCAGGATTAGACACTAGCTGAGGTGGGAGTGGTTAGGACTGCAGCTTTCAGTTTCTGTGAGTGCTCTTCAGTTAAGTACCTTGCCCAAGGTCTCACAGGAAGACTGTGGAGGAAGGCAACAGCATCCAGGCTTTCCTTATCCTTGGCTACCATTCTAAACTGTAGACTGTACCATTTGTTTAGTATTTTTCACTGAGGATGCTTATTCATAGAAAAAAACAAAGCATAACTGTGTTAATGGAGTTTATCTGAAATGTTTGGAGTGTAAGCAGAGCCCAGTCAGCTGTTAACACCTCCTTAAAAATAGGAATAGCTAGGAAAAGCATTTTGTAATGGAGTGATACTGAGTTAAACTATCTAAAGTATTAAGTACTTTTAAAGTTTCCACTCAGAACAAAGTTAAGAGAGACTTTTTTTGAACTGTTTTAGCATGAGACAAAAAAACTTAAGTGCCATCATTAAATTGGCGGTGGTGGTGGAATATTTTTTGTCTTTCTTTTTTTAGAATATAACCAAGCCATTGCATTTCTTAGATCAAATCCCAAAGTGACTGCACTTAAACATTTTTGTTTTGTGATCAGGTTGGATTTTCGAGTACTGAAAAGCAAACCAATGTAGAGTTGTTCAAGCTTATGCTAATCAAATGCATGCTGTGTTCTTCCTGGACATTTAATGCTTTATACAAACACTGATCAGAATTATCCAGGACAAATATGGTCCCCAAAAGGGTCTGAGCAAGAGAGCTGGTGTAATGTAGACCAGCTGCTCCAAGTGTTCAGGATGCCAAGAGCGTAACAGGGTTTTCTCCAGTCCCAGCCAGTCTGCCTGAAGTGAAGGGCTAAGTTGGAGCCTGTGACTTGGAGGCCTTGTCTCCTCAAGTAAGCAAAGGAATTGGCTTTCCAGCCCTGCAGCCTCCCTGGAGACAGTCCAAAGGTGGCAGTGGGACAGGACACAGGATCACAGGGATTAGCCACACAAGCAGAGGCAGACTGCAGACATCTGGGTACTTAGCTGACTAGTATTAAGCCAAAGAAATCATTTTCATTTCTTGGGAAAATGTTTCTATCTTTATCAGGAGCTGGGAACTTTCATGTTTTTAACCATGTCTATAAATACTGAAAACCGTGAGGGTTTTTTCCTTCGAGACATCTCTATTTTTAAGAACGCAGTTGGTAGTCCCAGACATCTCATCACCACAACTGCTGCTGCCAGCGGTAGCACCAGTACACGTGGTATTCCTGCACCCTAACTTGCCTGCTCTTCCCCTTCCATACCCAGAACAAGTCACCGGGACTGGCGGCGCCTGCCTCCCTTCTGCCTACGGAAAATACAGCCGGTAGCAGCATTCTGAACAGCTGCTGCAGGACAGACAACCGGGTTTCGTCTGAAGGTTTGATCTGTGGATAGCACCTGCGTGCTGCTTCCTGAAATGGAGCGCTCTCTAACCAGGCTCCTTTCAGAACGGTTAAAAAGGCAAACCTGTGCATTCACTTGTGAAATCCGCATTTCGAAACGTCACCAACAGGCAGAGCTCCCTCTCGTTTATCAGGGGCAACTAAATAGGTAGAATTTATGCTTGTATTGAGTGAGACGGCTTAAAACCATCACTAGCAAGGTTTTACTAGCATCCAGCACTGTATTTACCAAGAGCAACCACCCAGCTGTTATCACAGAGACAGCATTTAACTCTCTCGAGGGAAGGAAATAACTAGCTCTTTTCCCAAAATCATCTCGCAGCAACCACCGGCACAATAGTTAATTAATAACCAGGGTGATGCGTTTCTGTTTATTGTAAAACCACGGTAACCTCCCCCGCGGGCGGCGCTGAGCCTAAGGTCTCAGCCGCTACCGGGCGCCCCTGAAAACGGGCCTCGCCCTCCCCTTTGTCTCCTAACCCCGGGCCTCCGGCCGGGCACCGCCTCCACCGCCACTCCTCCCCGAAGGCGAAAAACGAAGGAAAAACCCCAGCGCAGAGCCCCCACAGGAGCCCCGTCTGAGCGGCCCGTGCGGCGGGAGGGAACAGGGCTCGGAGCGGCCGCGCGGAGGGGCGGGGGCCCGGAGGGCGCGCTCGGGCTGGCCGGCGGCGCATGCGCGGCGCGCGGCGGAAGGGGCCGGGGGCCGCCACCTCCTTCTCCCTCGCCGCCTCCCTCCCGGGCTCGGGCGCGCATGCGCTGTGGCGGCGGCAGGGGCGAGCGGCGGCAGCGGCGGCGGCGGCGGGGGGAGGTTTGCCGCGCTCTCGCTGTCCCTCTCCCTCTGTGCGCGCCGGGCTCGCCCTCCCGCCATGTTGTTGTGAGCCCCTCGCGGCTGAAGGGGGGGAGGGGAGGCAGGAAGGAGAGGCGCTGAGAGGGAGGAGGAGGAGGGCGGCGGCGGCGGCGGCGGGGCGGCGGCGAGCGGGCAGGGGTGTCCCAGGGCCCGCTCCGGCTCCATCGCAGCGAGCAGCGCCGCCAGCCAGCCCGTGAGTACCCTCGGGGGCCGGGGCCGCGCCGGCTAGGCCGCGGGCGGGCGGAGCGGGCGGGCGGGCCCCCCCTTTTTCCAGCCCCCTTTTGTCTTCGGCCTCGGCTGCGCGCCGAGGGAGGGGAGGGGAGAGGGAGGGGAGGAGGAGAGCGGGAGGGGGCCATGTTGTGGCAGGTCACCGGGCGGCGCGGGGCCTGCTCGGCGGCCGCCCGCGCCTCGCCGCCTTTGTGTCCTCCCGGCTCGCCGGGGAGCGGCGCCGAGGTGGGGAGGGAGCGCCGTGAGGGGAGGCGGCGGCGGCGCCGTCGGTGTGAGGGGGGCGGGCGGAGGCGCCTCTGGCGGGGGCGGGAGCGGCATTGTGCTCAGGGCGAGCCGAGGGGAGCGGGAACCCAGCGCGCTGGAGGGGGCGAGGTTGTGGCCGGGGGGAAGCGCGGGGGCCGGGCCCTCGGCGGCGGTGGGGGTCCAGGTGGGAGCGGTACCGGGGCGGGTGACGGGAGCTCGGGCAGGCCGGGGGGCGGACACGCGCCGCCGGGTGTTACAATGGGCTGCGGTGCGGAGCGCCGTGCGGCGCCGGGGGCACGGGGGCGGCGTTTCGGCGGCCCCGCGGACAATTGCGTGCGTGCAGGATTTGGGTAATATGGGCTTTGTTTAAACCTACCGAAAGCGTGAAAACTTGTGTTCTTTCTTTTTAGTGCTGTTAAGGATAATGACTGCTTTCTGAGGGTGGAGCGAGCAGACCAAATGCTTTCGGTAGTTGGTATCACACAATGAAGTGTTAGGTTTTAATTTTCCTTCAAACGTGTCTGTGCAGACTACAATAACAAAAAGTTGAGAAAAATGCCAGCTGCCCTGAGTGGATCTTGCTTACAACTAACAGTTCGGGTTTTAATCTCCTTGGCAGTCATTGTGCAAAGATTTATTTTTTTTTGGCATTGTTCTCTTTCGCGTATTTCATAACCTTACCCTCCTAATTCCTTGAGAGAAATTAATACACTCGGGATGCCTTATATTCTTCTGAGTTACTGTTCGAAGCAAGATGGCTTAACACCAAAATGTGTAGCGTGCTTTATATGTGATGTGATAAAGAGGTTATATCAGCTGATATTGGGATGCTTTTTTCTGGGTAATGTAGGCATGTATTAGCTATGTAGGTGGTTGCAAATGAGAATCGGTAAAACTATCGCCTAATTGTCATTTTGGTGCTACGTGTTAAGAAAATACTTTGAGATTTATTTTAGTTTCTCTTTTGCTGAAGTCTTTGCTGCATCTTGACTGAGAGATCAGGCCTTTTTAGTTACCACGAGTTGATGGTATAGCTGTTCGGGTATGTGGGATATGAATGCATTTGAAATATAATCACTATCCCATGCTATCTTTTTTACATGAAAAACGTAGTATTTTGTTGTATTTAGTCACGTCTAGGTTTAAAACTGAATGTTGACAACAGTCGCAGTTTTGTTGAGAAGCTGAGAGAATTACTGTCTACCTTTCTCTAGTCTACAACTCAGTTTTGTGTCAGTGTGAATATAAATGTCTTTGGCAGGTGGGAGAAGGAAACTTAAAAAAGGGAAATGGTAATTTAGTG
Organism: Falco peregrinus; assembly: GCF_023634155.1. Taxonomy (NCBI): domain Eukaryota; kingdom Metazoa; phylum Chordata; class Aves; order Falconiformes; family Falconidae; genus Falco; species Falco peregrinus. The sequence continues at coordinate 57,387,173 of NC_073727.1, forward strand.
GCGCTATAGTTTGGGTTATGTATGTAGAAATGGCACTAAATCACCTGACAGTTTTCTAAAGTGTTCAGAGAGTTGAAAATTTGGAATTTGTCCCAGTAGAATGGTTAGTAGGCAAATGCATGTGAGAAACTGCTTGATAATGCAGATTCTACAGTTTATTATGTGAATACAGTTTATTATGTGAATATTGCACGTAGGAAAGTCCATGTTATTTGAATAGTATTTTCTTGTGCATTAATAGGGAACGGTACTCCCTGCTCCCCCCCCCCCCCGTATCACTCTGTAGAACTTAATATATTTTTCTTCTATGTTAGGGATATTGGCATGGTGCTAGGCAATTATAATTGTATCTGGTATCATGATTGAGATAATAGTGCAAGAAACAGTTGGCTGAAAAAGTTGGACTCGCCTGTCTTGAGAAGATTCTTCTTCTTATGACAGTATATGTTAAATCTTACATAGGATTGTAGTGCACATTGAAAGCTTTATGTATGTGTTTTCCTCAAGATTTTCTCAAGTGTTTCTTTACTGTGTTCTCATTGGGCCAGATATTGCAGATGTATGGGGCAAGTATGCTAACAGGACATAATCTTGTTGAATACTGTGAACTAGATCAGATTTTCAGCAGTGCTTTCTAGTTCACTTTTAGATATTGCCCCCCACCTTGATTTAATGATATGTGAGTGTGCATTGAATAATCAGCATTATGGAGAGCTTTCTAAAAGCATTCTCCTTGAAAACTTAATCGTTTTTTTCTTTGTACAGTGGTTTCTAAAAGCCCACAATTATTAGCCAAGTTTTTATACACAGAGGCGAGTAATCCAGTAGATGGTTTGAATTCCTGCCTGTATGTCTTCATGCTCCTTTTTGAATGGTGAATTACATAAAAATTTACTGTCTATTGCAGTAAAATTCTCTTGAATGTTAAATGCTTTCTGTGTTGGGCATCTCCTGTGAAATAATCAATACATTGTATTTTCTTGTTTAAAAGTTTCTAATAGAAACTCTGCAAAGGAAAGGACAAGCTGTAGAGTAGACATGCTTTATAAATACTTCTTATTGTTTGTATTATCTGCATTATATTGAAGAGTTACCATTTTTTTCTCCTCTTTTCAGTAAATTTAATTGAAAATACTTATTTAATGTGTATTTTCCCCACCCATAACATAACTGTTGTCTTGATTATTCCACACAATGCAACCCTTCCAATGTTGTCACAAAGCCAGTGCCTGGGCTCTTGTCTCAGAAGTGGGACAAGAAGTCTTTCGTTTAAAAGCTTGTTTTTCTCCTCCTTTAACAACAAATACCAGTTATGTAGTGCTTTTAATAATGAAGTTGGAGGCACTTCATAGTTACATAGTGGAAGAGAGTTTTAAATGACATCAGAACATGTAAACATATTCAGTTCTAGCTGCTTGGGTGTAATTTCAAACAAGTTGTATAAAATTTATTTTATAGTAACAGCTTGCATACCAAAAGTTTATAACAAGATTTAGTTTGAATCCCACCCGGAATACCTGCTGTGGCTTTTAGAATTGTAGGCAAGAGCTTTTCGGGCTGGTATGTGAAATGTTTAGCTTACAAATAAAGACCAGATGTCATCTCTAGCGGTATCTTTAAAGATTCTATTTCATTATTGGCTAATGGATTTTTTTTCTAAACATGGCTATTTAAGAACAGTTGTAGACATAGAAGAAATATTTCTGAAGAGGTTATGACGACTGTCTTACAAGTTGAGAAAGAAATGTGGGACTCTGAAATGTAGCAAAACTATCTCTAATAATCTACATTTGACTTTTTTGCGAACTGTTTTGTATGTACATCTATTTCTAATAAACTTGAGTGGTGATATGGTCCTCTGTCCTCTACTGAGTGTGCTAAATATCACATCTGCAGACTTTCTAACAGGCAGATTTTTACAACATATATTTGTGTACATTGGACTGAGTAATCTGGTGTACATTTTGAAATTCTGATTATTTTCAGTTTTAATTTTTCATACAATTCTGGGATAGGTTACCCCTTGCTTCATCAGTGCTACTGAGGCATTGGCAAAGCCTAGTTATGGGTAATAGGTCTGGCTGTCTTTCTCGCCAGTAACAAGCTCTAGGCATGTAAATCCTAATGGAAATCAGGGTTGTGTCAGACCTATGTTCGTAACTTTGTTGTTAGATTTTGTACGTGGTATTTTGAGGAAGAATTTGCAGTGATGTATTGAGCTAGTTGTATGCAGTTTTTCTTTGTGTGGCTGGTCTGAAGTTATGTACAGAATTTGTTCACAAATCTCTTCAAAGGGGAAGTGAATTTTTAAAAGCTGGGTCAGTGTGTTTAGCTCCTTAAGTCTTTACATGTATGTATTGATTAAATACGAAGTTAGATTCACTGGAGAAGATTTTGTGTAGTTGAGCTAAAAATGAGTCTATTTTGACTCATTTTTCAAGTATCTTGCTGTTTATCTCCATTATGATGTATTGCTGAAACTTTGGTTCTTGGCATACCAGTGCCCAGAATATATCAATGGTAGATAGTCACATAGTCTGAAGAAGTTGCAGAACTGATGTTAGTCAGGTATTTTGACAATAAGCAAATACCTACTGTACCTACTAATAAGACAGGTCACAATACCATCAAATCATTAGGTTTTAATTTATGCAAAATAATTCATTTAGTTTGAAAAGAGACTAGCTTCTGCTAGGCTTTGTGGGAAGTAATACAGATTTAGCACACAATCTTGTTATGTTTGCAAGTAAAAAAAAATTCAGGTAAAGTAGTAGAATTAAAAGTGTAGATCAAAACAACTTTGTCCTTTTGCAGGTAGTAATCTAGAAGAAAAAAATCCAGTTCTAAGGTTTTACTCCAAATGTTTAACTGATACAGCTTCCTAATTTTTCTTTAAAAACTTCATTCTGAATTTCAGGTAAGAATGGGTTTCTTTCCCCAGGAATCTTGCAATGTGCCACACTTTTGTGCTTTCCTAAGCCCAAGGATTTATGGGATGTGTTCAAAAATGTAGTAAATATAGGTGCAAATGTGAATACACAAAATTTGCTGTCTTTAAAAGCAGGAATATCTGTTGTATCTGTGTTTTGCTTCATCTGTGTTTTTTTCTCATTCTTTAGTGGTTTTTTTGGTATTTTTTTCCTGATTTTACTCTCTTACTTTTTCCCCCCTTCCTCTTATATTGCAAAAATAAAAAAAAAAACCCTTGACATCCTGCTTCATGCTGTATCACAATCTGTATTACACTTATAAGGAAACTGTAAAGCAGTTCTGTAAATATAAAATTCTACAACATTCTGTTTGTCCACTTGGACACAGTTCCTGAGCATGAAAATACTGGGATTTTCCTTGGTGGTGTTCAGTCTGTTACACAGGTTAAGGGGCCAACTTTTGCTAGCCCTACCTGTGGCTGGTAGGTTACATAGATAAAATTGTTCACAGATAAGTAAATGCTGAGTAACAGTTGCATCTCTCTTCTGCCACCTGCTTTCTACTCCCAGTGGGATTCAGAGCCATGTCTTAATCAGCAGCTTTATTTAATTCAGTTAGGTCCATCAAAATATTTCTTCATTCCTTCAGCAGGTCAGTGTCATGAACCTCGTGTGTTTTCTGGTAACTTGAATGATGAATGCAGGGGAACTACTCTTGTCTTTTTTTAAAGTGCTTCAGTGGTTTTACATGTTACAGAAATTTAGTGAAGGGGAAGCCACTCTATGCATTGTTACCCATGTGAAAACAGTGCTTTCCGACTTAATACTGCCTTTACGTTGTGCCATTTTTCACTGCTCCCATTCTGCCTGAGCAATCTGAACTAACAGAAAGAAATGAAGTACAGATCAGCAAGTGTCTCCATTTCAGTTCTTTGTATTCTCTGTGTACCAGTGTTTTGGGGGGATTTTGTTAAGACAGAAGTTACTGTTTAGTTTTTTAAAGAACAGACAACTCTTTGAGTTAGGAGTACTTAAGAAGGTTTTCTAAAATTAAATTTATGCAAACTGTATAAGGAGTTTAGTTGTGATTGTGTTCTGTGAGTATTGTGTAAACAATCTCTGTGTAGATTAATATATGAAAGATATTTTTTTATCTATTTGGAGAAAAAAATGGAAAGAAAATTAATAGAAGCAAGTATAGTAGATAAATAACACAGAATGGATGAGGTTGGAAGGGTCCTCTGGAGGTCATCTGGTGCAACCCCTCTGCTCAAGCAGGGCAACCTAAAGCCAGTTGCCAAGATTGTCTTATTTATACATATATATATGAGAAGTAGAAAAGATATAATACTGAAATTCTTGATTCAACATGTGTTACCTAAGCATATCTTAAACCTGTGGATTTTACATAAATTTGAGCATGTCATAGTGCAGTCAAAGAATGTAAGATAATGCCAAAGTAATAAAAAAGTATTTTAGATAAATACAGCAAGACTGCACCGTTTATTCTGTGAATACAGGAGCTGTAGCCCCACTGGTTCAGTAGGAACTCAGAATGCATGGAAAGTGAAATACAAAAATAGAAAATTTTAAATTCAGCAGGGATTGTTCAAGCAAAAATAATTACAAAAAGTAAGAAATTTTCATATATTGAAAGTAAGGATTACTTAAAGTATCTTGAGAAATTCTACTGGTCTTCTGGCAAGAAACTGTCATAAGTCTGAGGCCTTAACAGGTGAATTCAAGTAAATGCAGAATGTGGAAGAACCTTGTATTCACTCCCATCCCAGAAGGTACCTAATACTTTTGACTGAGTGGTATGTAGAAGTGAGTTGAAAGAGGAGTTGTGAGCAATTTGGTTTCTTAAGAGAAATCAGCTCAACTTGGCTGGAATTGGTGTTGGATTTTGAAGAATCTTCAAATTACTTGAAGTGCTAAAGAAAGACGTTAGTAAACATACCTGACTAATTCAAAGAAACTAATTCCTGGGAAGACTAGGGAAACATCTTGGTCTTTTGAAAGCCATCTGAAGTGTCTTGAAAAGAACTGAGCATCATCAAGTATAAGGCAAGACAACATCTTTAGTGAAGGTAATTATTTGCCCAGTAGGGTGCTTCATCTTTACTCTGGTTAAAAACCTGAAGAATGGCTTGTCAGTGTGCCTCATAAGGGATTATTGAGAAATCAACTATGGGAATTGCAAGTGAAGTGTCAATAGTTGGAAGGCAGTTCATGCCGTTAATAACATGCTTTAACTTTTGGTCAGACAGTTGGACTAGAAGGTCCTTCTAACTGAAATATTCTGTATTAATACACAGTAGTGTTAGAGGCTATTGATAGCACAGGGAAAGATCAATAAGGTTATCCTGGAGTTCCATGGTAGGACTGAGGCTTAATTATGCTAATTTGGAAACTACCAGGACTGTGATGGAAAAATTTCAGGTGCCACACATTTAAGAGCAGAGCAGGACATAGAAACACACCACAGTTGTTTGGAATTCAACACTTAGTTGAGATGGAAGAAATCTTTTTGATAAGTGTATGCTAGACACATTGCTGTCTAAATTAACTAGCCACTCTGACTCAAAACTATTATTGTTGGCTCGTAGAACATTTTGGAATAAGAGGCACAGAAATGTGTGACATTGTTAACATTCACATTCTGTGTTCTTCTATGGTTGCTTCAGCTGTAGCAACAGAAAATTGAAATGATGGACAACAGTTATCCAAATGGCAGAAACTTTGGAATGTTGAACTACTTTGCTGGCAGAGGGAGAGGCTGTACAGAATAATTGGCAGCATAAGGGAGGGCAGAGGCTAGAGGAACACTCATTTGCATGAGGGGGTGATATCCAAAGATCTTTGGACACTCAGCTGAAAGGTAATGCATACACAACTCCTTAATGCAAGATGTCAAAGCCACAAGTGTTGATTTGAGTCAAGAAACTGCCTTTGCCACCTTTCATATTAAAACAGCAGTGAGCTTCTAGTTACTGACTAACAGGATTAAGTATAAATTTCTTAATCTAGAAATAACAATCCCTGGCTCTCATTCATTTTCCTTTAAAATAGTTTTTTGTTTAGTTCATTATCCTTTATAACTTTTTGGTATAGACTACTCCTTTGGTTTTTTGACAGTTTCTTTCCCTTAAGACCAGAAAAGCACTTCAAGCTCTTAGATAGCACAGCATTTGAGGAAGACAGCCGTCCACTGTGGCATCATCCTCTTGCTAACATCCCTATGGGGCTGCAGATAGATTAGTGATCTGTTTGTTATTAATTCATATCACTTCTGTAATGAAGAATTGCCTAGGATACAAAGAGTTGGTGATCAGCAGTCACTGCAATATTTGGAGTTAAAGAGATGAGGTTTTTGAGAAGCTCTGGATTTTCTTAGATGTCAGAGTACTTGCAAATGTTCTTCCCATGTGCTGAAGTGAAGAGCTAAGAGTGTGGTACTGCCCAAGCTGTTTGTCCTGTTTTTTCCCTAGTACTTAAGCACTTCAGCAGTTTAAATACATCAGGTTATAAATTTTAACATGTTTGCTGCTTCTGCTCTCTCTGCCTCCAGCAGAGGAAAAAGTGGGAACTCATGGTGAAAACATCAGAGTCCTGCAGCTGGGTCTACTGAAGCCTTTGTCAGTTCCTGATGAAGAGTTGAAGAGAAGTAAGAATGTCAGAGAAATACTCTTGATTGTAGCAGCCTTTTCAAAGCGTTGGAAGGATAGTGGTGCTATAAACAAAAAATATGAAGTATGTCTTTGCACAGAGGTTTGGTTGAACTGCAGTTGCTGTAACTCATTTGTGTTAAAATTTACAAACTTCTCCAGAAGCTTTGTTAATAGCTGCTGTAAAAAAAACCAAACAACTTTTTCGTTGGAGGGATGGAGAGAAAAAAGAGAGTTTGACTGAGCTCAGGAGCTTTTTGACACTTCCGTGATATGGAGGAGAAGCTCTGTGTGTTGGTTTTTGCAAGTATTTGGCATGGCTTTGATGGTGATCTATTAGAATTAATATAGCCATGAGAAAAATGTGTGGATGTTATTAAACTAATAAAACGTGCAAATGTTTAACATGCTTCCTCCAGGATAAAACGGATAACTTCTAGCAAAAATTTTTGCCTTGATTTTAAACAATCAGATTTTGTTTGTTGTTCAAATAAGATAAGTTAATATGTTTGTGCAATTGAAATGGGGAAATAATTTTCCCATATGAGACCTCACAGTCAGCCATCCCTTGGAACAGTGAACATAATCTCATCATTCAAACTGGGAACAACAAAATGTGTTTCCGACTTTACAGTGGGAGTTGCATTTCCTGAATCATTAGTTCTTCCTTTCATAGATTCTACTTAAAACTGTCTGTAGAAATCGAAGTGAGCTTGCAGTCCATATTTTATTTCCTAACTTTGTTTGGAACTTTTACTTAAGTTTAAAAATAAAGTATAATTGTGAATTTTAACTATGTTAAAGTGCTTTCAAAATAACTTTCTTAAACAGATACTTCTAAGACTTTTTCAAGTGCTAAGCAGCTATGTAGTAAATACTTCCCTTTTATTGTTAGTCTGTCTTAGCAAAAGCTTGATGGCTTCTTCTCCGTGTGAAGTTAACATCTGTCTGAAGCTGTTCTGAAGATCATTTATTTCTGTTTCTGCAATCAACAGGATCTGTAACAACTTTTTTAGTGTTGTCTTCCTGTGTTTTCAATGGTTTTAATTTTTTTTATTTTGCTATTTTCTTCAATTAATTATGGTAGTGTTTAGCTCCACTTAACTAGAAACCCAGATTATGAATTTGACATTCATTAAATCATGTATGATTTAAGCAGCTTCTCAAACTTGCAGTTTAGTAAAACTTTTCAAGGCTCACAATCTAGGAAAAGAAAACTTAGGATTGGAAGGATTTTCCATTGTGGGTAGGGGAGAGCGTGTCGGGGGGGAGGGCATTTGATTCCTGTTTTGGAAAATGTTGTATGCCCTGTTAAAACAACCTTGTTTGATAAGTTCTTGGTGAGATTTTTTTATCATACTAGTGCTGTATAATTTGAAGCAAGTGTCAGAAGTTTTTCAGGTAAATTTAAGGTTGTGGCTTTGTGTGTGTTTTTAAAAAAATCTGAATGTCTTGCAGCCTGCATACTTGAGACACCCCCTTATTACCTGCTTGTGACTCTCATAGTTCTTTCTGACAGCCGACATAACTAGAAAGAGGTAACTTGTCTGTCTTTGCCCTCTGATTTGAAACAGCTACAAAGGAGTCTTTTATGACATACTGCAAGGTGTTTTCTTGTAATTCAACTGAAAGAAAAACATTGAGAAATTTTCTGTGATATACTGTAAATCACTTCCCTAGCTAAAGAGAAGAAAATTACAGCACTGAATTTTGCAGATACTTGATTTGTATTTGTAGTACTTTCAAGCACATAGTGCATGGGATAGAGATCTTAATGTTAACTGTCATCAGGACAAGGAGAGTAATTGCAGTCACCTGATTTGTGCAAGTAAGTTTTTTTTCATGTAACTTCTGTTCTTCAGAGCCTTTTCCTTAATTACCCCTTCCAATCCCATTTCCTGTTTTGATGCATCTGCATAGTTTCTGACTTTTTCACCAGCATTTCAAACTGCAGCTGATAGTTTTAGCTCGTGAGATACTTGACCAGTTCCCACCCACTGCATATTGTACATTATCAAACTGTGAACTGCTACCCACTCTTTGTGGATTGCACTAGTAGTTGTGTCTTTATTAAGTACATTCACAAGTGTGCTTGTGCTTCCTTCAGATTTTTCATGCCGATTTATTTATTGAGTTAATCTTCGCATTTTCACCTGCCTTGATGTCTCCATGTTTGGCACTCATGCATTCCTGAGTATCTTAATGTAAACGGCTACTTTATACTTACTTTACCAATTCAGTTTCTCATTGTATCAGTCTGTGTTATGCTTAGACTGAGAGCTCTCTTGAAGCAGTCTTTTGGACTTGTGCTTACTCAATAATTAGCATAGGGAGACTCTGCTGTGGTACTACAGCAAAACAAATACCATGTGGTCAACTGTGCATTCTTTGATTTACATAAAGATAAATTATCCTGTTTACTTGTGTAGCAGTAGCTCTGTGCAGGATTGGTTCAGGTCTGTGAGGAATTTTTGACAGTAGCGTAAATCTGAATGGTAGCACTGCTTCTGGAGGTAATGTGGGCTGGAAGCAGCCAACGCATTTATGCACCTTGGAGCTTGACATAATGGGAACCAAAGACCCGAGCTCGCTGCTTATGGAGCCAGTGGAAGTTTCTTTGCGTTTTATTCCCATATGATCTGGATTCTAGGTGGGATTGTGAGGGAGGCCTTGTTTTAAATGTGATCATTACGTGGTTGTGGAGTTTTGTCCCAAAGCTAAAACTTGGTTTAGGCATTCTAGGAGAGTTTAGCATAGACATCCAGGATAAGGTGGTGGGAGCTAGTAAGCTTGGGAAAAAATGGCTGCATATAGTCATTCAGGCATTTTGCATTCGCAGTATATTTCTCCATATTTTCTTACTCCCTTCTGTTATGAAAGGTGGCAAGAAAATAAAAACATTTAAAATTTGGGTCAGTGTTACTTACTTTGCTTAATCTAAGTTCTTACCTGCAGGTTTAGAATGTAGTTTGCTATTTTTTTTCTCGTGTGACTAAAATTGGGTCATGTGAAAGTGTATGACTGCTTTATTGCATGGAGGAGCTACATTTAGTTTTCTGAACCACCTCGGTTTGGTGCAGTTTACATTTCAAGTCAGGGTGGTTTAGAGCCCTTGTGTATCTTTGTGAAGGTAACAGAAGAGTTATATGAAAGCTTTTTTTCCTTTATTGAAGACAATGGAAGTTGGAATTCACAGGGAGCGAAGCAGTGGTAGGGAAATACGTGAAGGGAAGCAGGGGGCCAGCACATAGTCAGGTAAATGATTTAAGGGAATACTTTATTTTTATTAGTATTCCCTTAAATTTTAGAATTTAAGAGTTATTAGAATTAGAATCTAAAAATATTAGAATGAATAACCTGGAATTTAGAAATGTAATAAGAAATTTTGCCTGTAAGATCACCTCTTTGTATCAAAATATGGAAATGGCAATTACCATATTTTTTAGCTGGTAATTCAAACATGGGAATTTTTTGTCAAGTCACTGCTTCTGCCTTCCCGAAGTTCTGCTGTTTATGTGCTGGTAGCTGCTTTAAAATTTTTGTATTTTATAAATTTTGTATTTCTGTAAGTGCTCTTAAATTTTTGGCTGCTTAAGTGAAAAGGTTGAAAAACTTGACTTTAAATCCATTGTAACACAGATGTTTTAATGCCAATCCTTGAACCAGGTTTTGTTGCAAAGCTTTTATCATTTCAATTTGAATTATAAATACCCTCCTTTGTTTCTAGTTGCTTAATTGTCATCAGTACAAATTCTTTGGTATTATTTTAGACTTCTGTTGAAGGACTATGCTGGCCAACATTTAATGAGATATTAATGTCCAAGGCTAAGCTGCTGCTTTTACTGAATTAGAAATGAGACTTATTGAATTAGAAGTAGTCTCTTTAGGTTTTTTACAGTTGGCTGGTTTTTTTCCCAGCTTTTAGGCAATTGTAGAAATCTGTGGTTAGTTTGAATACATACATTGTCCAAAGAGAACATACTTAGAAAACAGCTGAAAAAAGTGATAACAGCAATTTGTTTAAGTGTCCATTCCCCTGCTGTAGACAGATAAAGAAAAAAAACACATATGCTTCCTTACAGTAATTCTTTAAAATACATTAAAAGAAATATGCTTTGCTGCTCTCTGACTGTCCTTAAAATTATTCGGAGTTAAAAGGATGGAAGAGTCAAGGTAGATTTTGAAGGAGACTTTGATGTATTTGAAACCTGTGGGGTTTTTTCACTGGCATTTTACGCTGGTGTTACAGAGAAGTTGTGTGTTTTATCAGCAGCTTTCTTTAGAACAACTAGTTATTCATAGTGAATTGAAAAGTAAAAATTTTGGATTGTTTTTGTACAACCTGTGATACAATTAATTGTCTAAAGCAGGGGTCCTCAAACTTTTTAACCAGGGGGCCGGCGCGCGGATGAAGTGGCAGGCAGTCATCTGTGGCTGCTTGGTTTCCCCCCCAACCCCCGGCGGGGGAGGAGGGGGGGGCAGGGGGGTTCTGTAAATACTGGGGGCCAGATTGAGGACCCTGGGGGGCTGTATCTGGCCCGCAGGCTGTAGTTTGAGGACCCCTGGTCTAAAGACTACGTAGTTCCATTTCTTCAGCTCTGGCTTTAGTGCCCAGTTTGAGAAGATTAGACTGTATTGGTATTCCCGCATGTCCGCTTGCCAGCTGGAGGAGAAAAAAACCCAACCAAACATCAGAGCTTGTTGAAAGGTTACTGGGGCTTTGAGGGAGAAGTCATGATGCTAGAAATTTCTGGGCAGGAGAATTACTGGTGGAACTTCAGTTTTTCAATCTAGTGTTCTTGAAAACTGTATCCTTGAAAAATGAATGGTATGGGAAATATATCTGCCATACTCAGGAGTGAAGAAAATGAAAGTAAATGCTCCAAAGAAGGGGATTGCTGTATATCGACAATTGCTGGGGGTGGGAGAACTTTTCTGGTATCAGTGCTACAATAACATGAAAGAAAAGAGTTTCCTGGAAATTCTGTCAGTGACTTGTAATTTCCTCAGCCCTACTGTTAATGAGGGGGAGGTTTGTGTATATGTACAAAATCTTTTTCTTGGTATAAATTACATTGTTTATAAATCAGTTACATTCCATGTGATTCCTTAAAATCACATTCTTCTTAAGGTGGTTCTGAAAAAATAAGTAATTTTTGAAACAAAAATTAAAAGCTGTTTTTTTATTTCTCAGGGTGTGTGTGTGAAATGTTCTGCTTTGGATTCTCTGGCAGCAAATAGAGAAGTGGAAATAATTTACATATCTAAAGAAAACATATTAGCAAAGAAAGTCTTGATTGCAGTGTATAATGTTAACTTACAGAAATTTTTACTTGATTCTAGGCCTGTACGTTGTAATTGTTTTGATTCTTGTTAACATGTTTAAGAAAAGCCTGTTGACTTTCTGTTAGAATGGAAGTCATATCTCATTAATCATTACAACACACATAAATGGAGATAAATTGTCCGTAGTTCTTGGTTGTGTATAGGTAAGTATTGGGTTTGTACAGTTTTAATCTTCAGAAAAGGCAGTTTTAAGCCTTTTTTTATAACATATTGCCTACAGAGCCTCAAGTTTTTCATGGTTTTTTAACTTACTAAGTAAAGTTTTTGAATAAGAGCTAACTATGAACTAAGGAAGGCTGATGTCTTGAAACAGCGATGCAGCAAGTTAGTGTCAGGTTTCCTTACAGAAGTAGCCGTGAGTGTTGCTGCTCAACTGATAAAGCCTGTTGGTGTAGAATGGAAAAATAATAGTTAGAAATTTGTCTGAATTCCTCTAAACTTTTGTTACATGACCAGTAGCACTTATTACTCTGTTATAGGAAGGTGATGCTGACTGACTAGCTTAACAAGAAAAGTAATTTTCTAAATTGGAAAAAAAGAAATTTGTCATGTACCTATATTAAGGAATTGGCACCAATTAAATAATAAGTTTAGACAAGAACTGAAATTCACCTTACATTTCACAGCGTTGTTTTCAAACTTCTGAGTTTATGTAATGTCTTCCTTTTTTTGTTTGTGGTATATTTATGCAGGAACATTGGTGTAAGAGATGCAGAATAATACACACATGTTGAAGTGCAGTAGTCGGTAGGTTAAGAGTCTCACCAAACTAAGTGGGATCACACCTAAACTTTCACACTGAAGATTAAACCTGTATACAGTTTCTTGTATGAAAGAGTTCTTCAGTTTGATTTACAAGCTGTAAAGGACCAGTGGACCCCCTTTAAGAATTACCTTTGTTTGTAGCTCATTTAAATAAAAAGTTTAAAAAACTGATAAACGTTATTTCAATCAGTTGTTTTAATTTGTTTTTGTTTTTTTTAAAAAAATAATTTCCTGTTTATATAAACTAATTGGACAAGTTTTTCTGGGATTCTTTTCTTTAGTAAAATTATAGATAACTTTTAATCAACTCTCTCTTCTCTAGACTTTAATTTTACAATCTTCTGCAACATCTGTCACCCTGACTCCCTGTTCTGTACATTCTTAAACTCTTTTGAGTCGATAATTTCTTATACAATTAAGACTCTGGTGAGAAACCTGCTAAGTTTTTTAGTATAAACTATATTCCCTACTTGTGTTGGAATATATCACTTTAGCTCCTCAAATGGAGCAAACAGTGTAAATAGTTACAAAATCTGGTTTCAGCACAGACACATTGTTATTGATTTATGTGAGGCTGATAGTTCTGCCACTCTTTGACTGTAGGGTTTAAAATCCTGAGCTTGAGGACACCTGACAGTAGTTTAGAAAAACTTTTTTACCACTCTTGAGGCGAAACTTGGAACTTGTCATATGGGAAGACAGGCATGAAAGCCTGTGCAAGGAAGAGAGAAGTTTCTTATGTGATGGAAGAGTTCATGTTCAGGGGAAACAAGTGTGCTATTACCTACTTCTTGGAGCGTGTTTTGTTCCACAGCTGGGAACAGAACCCAAGATTCCTGAATCTTGTTAGGCCAATAAACCATCACGTGGTTGTGAAGCAGGTGGCAAGATGTCCATCACTTTCCTCTGCTTCATGCTTGCTCTGTGTAGTCTGTCGGCAAGGGGACTATACAAGCAGATTTGTAATTTTCAGATCTGGCAGTGACTTTTGAGATGCTATCCAGCATAATTTTATATAAATTTTTATATATGTGCACTTGATAAAAACCTAGGAAATTACTTTCTCCTGTGTGCATGCATCCAGATTACTGATACAATTGAAAAGAAAGCAAGTAAAACATTGGTCAGTGTTGTGTATGCAAGTGTCAGGTCTTATGATCACCTTGCCCCTTTGACTTAGATTTTTTAGCAGACTGGGCAATGCTTTTGCCGAGTGTATTTTTTTTTCCCCTCCTCTTGCTATGTGCTGCAGAAACCTTCCCTTGAAATCCAGTAGTTACTTTTTTTTTTTTTCATTGTTGGGTGGCCTCAGCACTGGGAGGATGGCTTCTCAAACTACAATACGAAGTCACAAGGCAAAAAAACCAGGAGAACATTAAGATCCAGAGTGATTGCTGAGCCAAGCCAACTAAATTGACAAACTAAATTTGCTGTTGTTAAAGTGTTTCAGTGTATCAAAGGTCATATAGTGGAAAAGTATAGTTCAATCTGAGAATATGTTAAGAAGCTTAAAATACAGGGATTGAAGAATTACTGACTTACCTGCAAAAAGTTCAAGTTGGGTTTCAGAATACTGTATTTTAATGCAATGATAATTGTTAAATACTTAATGAGGGAAGATGTTCTGCTTTTGAGATTATAACCATGGAAATATGTGTCAGAATTTAAAATTGGTTGCCTAAACAATTTGTCAGAAATGCCTAACATCTTGTTTCTTTGGACTGCTTAAGGAGCTTGAACATTTTGGAGTATTTGGTTAAGTCTGCAGTTGTGTTGTTCCTTGTGGTCCTCAGAAAATGTTACCTCTTTTCAGAACATAGCATACCTGTAGAATTTGAATTACTTGGGAGCAGCAACTTTTATTAACCATTTTGGTAGTAATCAAACCTTTGGTTCCTTGAGGCTTCAAAGAGGCATGAGAAGATGCATCTAGCCAAAGCCAGCCTTAATCAAACAAATGCCTTGTTTTCTTAAAACGTTACACAAAATATTTAGTATTATGTAACCATCTTGTGTACAAAACAGTTCAGTTGTGATTCTGGTAGCTGCCTGTTCAGCTGCTCAACAGCTTTTATCTGGATGCACTGTTGGCTGCCCTCTAAACCAAAATAATGACGGTTTAGGTAACTTGGCAAAATAGATTCTGGAGTAGAAATCTCTGTATACAGCCCTGAACTGCAGTATCTCATGATAGAAGTTTGGGCATTTGCGGTTTAGGCGTTTTGTCCTTTGTTATAAATACCTAATAGATTTCTGTCTCATGTTTAATCTGTATTAAATACTGGTTTTATTTCCTAATTTCAAGCTGGCTACCCATCTGAAATATTTTTGTTATGTTTTTTAATACCTAATCAAGTGTCTGACATGGCTTTACAAGTCAGTGTTTAATTTAATGGAGGGCTGGCAGAGTTTCTATGTATCATGTTTTAAAAATACCCATTTTTGTGTTCTTAAATTAGTTTAAATTGCTAATAATGCTAAGTCTCTGCTATAAACATATATCATATATAAGATAAATGCTGCAGAAGACCCACCCCTGTAGAAACTATTAGGAAGATATTTTGCATTAGTCATACAGCAAAATAAAGAAAAAAAAGAGAAAAAAAAGTTGAAGCTTTTGCAATGTGAACAGCAGCTTCCCTTTCTTTCCAGCCAGTACTGTAATTATTGGGTGTTTTGTGTTGAATTTCTGGCCTAGTACTACAGCTTCAACAGCAAAATGTGTCTTCCTTTTCCTTGTCACAGTGGTTAGGGTAATCACCTGCAGGGAAGGGGTGAGATTTGGAATTTCTTAATGCAGAAAAAATAGTTTTCCTACTTTCTGGTCAGATGGTTTAACTGTTTTTGATATATAAGGTTAATTCATATCTTTCTCTTTTATATTTTTGTTTTGCTATTATTTTTCTCCAACTCTTCCCCTCCCCCCAGAAGTGGCTGAGATTTGCTTTTGCAAGAAAATGGTTAGAAGCTTATTTCTGGCAGGATTCAGGGTTATTGGAGAGAGTACTTGTCCTTAGATCTGGATCTGGCTGTCTGGATTCCAGAAACTGGAATTATTTTAAGCAGTGTTTCTTGTCGTAATCCTAGATGACTATCCAGTCTGCCTCCTGAATTCTGTCCTATGTGAGGACACAGTTTCATGTTACTGGTTTATCATGTAGCTGCCGGTCAGCAGGTATTCCTACTTCACCTTGCTCCAGACCAGTTTCTTCTTGTTGCTTTCCCCGTGTGAAATATAGTGGTCTCATCGCTGTGGTGTTTTAGCCACTTCATCTGGCTCGTCTGGTGAAATTCTCATGCGTGGAAGAAGTAGTAGGAAAAAAACTTCTGAATCAAACATTTTACTTGATCACCAAGTTCATTGCAAGGGGGACGGTAAAAGCTGTTGGGGAAAGATGGAAGGACTGCCTCCATCAGTAGCTGGCTAGATGTGCTTAGCTGTGTCCTGAACTAGATCTATTGGTTAAATGTTGCAGCACTCAGGATTGAGGATTGTCCTGTGAACATAGTATGAGGTAGTAGCAAAATACAGGAGAAATGAGATAGCTACTCTTACTAGGATCTTTGCCAGAGTAAAGGAAGGTTTTTGCATAGGCCTTGAGAATTAAAATAAATTATTTTGTAAAATTCAGGGGGAGAGAAAAAGTGTAAACTTTAGGAAGAAAGTCTACCAAAAAAATGTAATTTTTTTTACTATGTGTTAGAATTTCATTCCTAATGCTGTGATGAAAAATTGACTAATACGTGCTAGTATGTTGTATCCAGTTTGAGTGAAAGTGGAAAAAGATCAGAATTTGCTATTGATATGTCAGGGTAAAAGTTCATGGATATGCTTAAGCTGTTCTATCTGTTTAACAGCAGTATGTGAGAAATTGTTACACCTGAAAACTGTTTTGGTGTGTAGTACCCATTTATGCATAATTTGAGGGCCCTGTGGAATGATCTGATGTGATCCGAAGTTTGAAACCATTGCCAGCTTCTCATAGTTGGAAAGGCTTTTTGGTGTTCAATTCCTGAAAACTAAGATTAGATATAGCAACTAATCCTAAAAGCAGGTAGGTGGTGAATGGAGGGTGTGTCTTCAGAGTGATTGTGGGGGAGAAAAAAACAAGGGAAAAGATGTAATCGACCAAAAGCAGGAAAAAATTGTAGATGTTGAATAGTATGTTTCATAGGCCTTTATTTTTTTTAATTTAGGAGTTATTCTAGGTGACAGGGAATTAATAAAAGTAGAGGGTGTTTTTTTAATGATCTGAATTTGAGATTAAAAATGTATATTTACAATGTTTCTTTCTGGAGCATATGAATCAGGTGAATGTTGACATTGAAATAGAGAAAATAAAAATTCCTGGTAACACAGATGATCCAAACCAAAGTTTCTCCTCTGGATAAAGGGCATGTCTTTATATGTAGTAGATCTAGCTTGGCTGTCATGCTGTATGTTTTCTTTTGTTGTAGTGATAGGGCTAGCATTGAAGACAATAGAGCTTCTGAAGATGGTAGTGCTGCCTGTATTTTCTCCAGTCTGTAAACTGATCTGTGACACATGTATTCATGATACGGGACAGGATTTTGTAGGCTGCTAGTTTTGATGGAAACGGAAATGGAGACCCTCTTTGCTACAGTAAAAGGACCATATTATTTGTCTTGCTGCTGATAGCAATAGGTAACACTAACTTAAATTTCATGATTGTAAGAAAAGAGCCAGTAAGCAAAGTCACTGTTCAGTGTACGAAAACTTTGTTTCACAGACTTGACTCAGCAGTTCAGGGAAAAGGTGGTTAGCTGTGTTATTACCCTCATGCTTAGATTGTCTTATCTTAGAGACTTTGGAAGTATGTGTGGCCGTGTTACTGAACTTTGCTGTGTTGTGAAAAATAAGCATTTGGTATTAAGCCTTGCACCACAAAAAAACCCCCACAAACAAAACCACCAGAAATTTAAAAAAAAAACCCAAACACCCAACAATGGAAAAAAAAAATCCTAAACCAAAAGAAACAAACAAATTAAAAAACCCCATGACACAAAACCCAACCAAACCCAGAAAAACCTCAGCTGGAAAACTTAAGCATCTTTCAAGCTTGGTTGTTTTCTGTCTAACAGTGGTTTGGGTAGTGTTTATGCTAAGTATAGTTTGGCAAGCTTTAGCTACAAATTTTGTTTATAGAGATATCATTAGACCAGAACCACCTTTTGAGACAGTAACAGTTAATTTACTATTTGATTGTAATTGAAACTGAAGTCCATGACTTGAGCATGTGCAGTGGCTTATGGTAAGATAATCAACTCTCTCAGCCATTTATAGAAGAAATGATGTTTTCAGAAACTGTAATATCCAAATTCAGAAGTCTTCGAAATTTTATTTTCTGATTTTTCTTTCTAAATAATTCCTCTTTTACAGTTATTTTTTTGTGTGCATGCACAAAGATTTGGTTATCCCTTGGAGCTAATAAAAACCAGTTTATTTGTAATTTATGTGAAAAAAACCTTAATTTGAAAAAAATGCCTTTATCTCTTCTAAGGATACATGAAAATTTCCTTTCAGTTTCTATAAGAATAAAGTCAACTTCATTGACTCAAATGTTCGCATCACTGGAAAACCGGTCAAGGTGCTGATTTACGCGCCCCCCCCCCCCCCCCCCCCCCCCCCCCGTAATTCACTGTGAAACTAAATTTACTCTTCAGTAGATCACTGGAATTGTTGGGAATTAGTTTCAGAATGAGTTTCAGAATCCATCTTAACTAAAAATGTTCTTTCTGAGGGAATATTTCTTTAAGCTGTGAAATTTCTTCCTCAAAAACAGATAGACACTCAGCCTCAGAAGTTAATGGCTTATAATGATTATGGAGCAATAACAGTATTTTGAGACTAGACCATCTATTGACAGATAATGGACACTTTTTCAGTGCTAAGAACTGGAAAAGTTGTTTGCACCAGAATGTTAAAATTGTGTCTTTGCCTAGTATTTGAGTGTTTTTTGAAAAGTGATCTTAATGTGTTATCAGCTGTATGGAATAACTTAATTTTGTTTTATTTTTAAATGTTAATAGATGGGTTTACTAGGTGAAATTAACTCCTCAAGAGAATGGAATTGGGAGGGAAACTTTACTTTTATTCTGTATAAGCTTATCATTTTACGCTGCTGCTTCTTACTGTTGAGAAAGAAGGGAAGAGAAGAAACAAATCTGAATTTCCCTTTTTTAATTTATTTTTTAAGCTTGTCATGGCTTTAAAAATTCCTTGTGGAAACCATTTTCTAAGGAAAGAATGTACCGACTGCGTTGTGTCTGCATGCTGTGGAAAAGGAGGTGGTTTGTAGCAGTAGCGACTCTTGTTCTGGTGTAGTATACCTTTCATATTTACAACAAACGAAAAAGACAACACAGAGAAGGATGAATGCTGTTTTGTGGAAGAAGGCATGAGAAAGTGTGATAATGCAGTCAGTTACTAGATTTGAAAAGCAACATATTGACGTGTCTTGGAAGTTTTTCTTTGTTTGCTACTAAGTGTACTCAGTAACATTTTGTGCAATGGCTCATCTTCTTTCCCAAAGATACTGTATGTCCAATTCTTTAATTTCTTTTTGGTTGGTTGGTTTTGGTTTTTTTTACATTTATTGCAATTTGGTCATTGTTTCCATATTCAGTGATATCTATCCGTTTATGTGAAGATTAAAATTTTTAAATATCTGAATTTCTTAACGTGGTGTTATATTAGCGTGGTTCATTAAAGTGGTCACTAACTGTATCTGTTCATGAAATCTAAACTGATGTTTAGCCTAGATTGAGTAGCAAACTTTGTGTGTGCTTTTAATTATGAAAAATCTTGTGGAGTATTACAAGCTCAACTTTTCAAAAGACACTTGATGAATGGATCATTCTTTTGTTTTTCCCCCTACAGGTTCGATCTGTGGATGAAATGAATCATGAGTTTCAAGCTCTTGCCCTAGAATCTCGGGGAATGGGAGAGGTAATGATTGAGGGTTGAAAATCCAGTTGATAGTTTGGAAATGTTGATACAACTTAAGAAGTCTTAAATAAGGTAACATGAAGCAAAGAGCCTCTTTTAAGACAGAATTGTTTTTTCAGGCAACTGAAGATTTTTGTTCTGAGATGAAGGTAAACTTGAGTACTTTTCAAGAACACTGGGATGGTTGTTGAATGCATCTGCAGTGTTACTGTGTCAGTATTAACTAGATGCCTAATGCTCTTGGGACAGTGACAGGGTACTTTGAAAGTTTGTGCAGCTCTATGAAATGAGGTATGTTTTCAGTGTCACCACATACAAGCTAGTGAAACAATTGCTTACTGCTCTTTAAGAAGCCAAGGAGACTGAGATCTGAAAAAGGGTTGGCTCCAGAAAAAGTGAAACTGGCATATATCCTAGCAGAAATGTGTGGCAATTAACTATATTTTGACTGGTAATTACTCCTTAAAAGAAGATTTTAACAAGGGTGAAGACTGCATTTATATAATTTAGCTAGAGGGAAGAAGGAATTTGATTGGTCTGTTTTGTTTTTTTTTTTTAAGTTGATGTACTTTTGAGGGGCGGGGGTAGAATTTAAGATCATGGAGGATGAGTGAGCTCCTTCAAAAGCAGTTCCCTAAACTGTTTTGAAAGTAATCAACATGCGTTAGGGTTACTTGCCCTGACAGGACATGGTAATAAGATAAGTTCACATTGAATTAAGATTTCAAATATTGATCCTTTTGTCTTGCTGGATATTTATGTAAATCAGTTGATAATCAAACCAGTGACAATATTTCAGCTTAACTTTCTTAAAATGATGATACAACTGTGATCTCTATGGAAACCATAACATTGATGAAAAACAAATACTGTGTTCTAGTTGCTGAATGCTTCTGGACTGAACACATGGCTGTTTTACCAATCAGTTGGGTTTTCAGCAATTTTTGCTTCATCCAGGTTTCCATGTTGACTTTGTTAAACCATCTCCCCTTTGAAAAATCAATGATAAATTAAGGCCTGTTCTTTAGAAAGTAGCCACATCAGATATGCTTGCTTCCCCCTGCCCCCCAGCTCTTAAATCCTTTGAAAGGTAAAGGTGTTAGTAAGATACCTGTGATAGTACCAACAGCGGTAGAGTGGATAGGTAACATTCATATTGATGATTATTCTTGTGCCACCCACAAAGTACTCTGAAAGATTGAAAGCAGTGAAAATCAAGGATGGCATAAATGCCTGGGTATTAAAACCGAGGTATATATGACTGCTCATGCAGATCTTCATTTTAGGGTATCTCAGATTGAGGGAGGTATTTCTGCATGATTATGGTTTTGTTTACATGGCGTTCTGTGGATCTGTGAAGATGTTTTAAACAAACAAAACCACATCAGAAAAACCCAGACACACAGAAAGCCAAAGTAGTTCTGGAATAGATTCCAAGGCTGGTTTAATCTTCTTTTTGATTATAACCATCTAAACTATTAAAGAAAATGTTCTCATAAATACCCTTGTAAGCTAGAGTTGGTAGTTATATGTTCCTCCCTGCTGCCCTCTGTCTGCTTTGAAAATTGTGAAAGGGAGGTGATGTCAAGCATTTGCTTCTAGCTATTGGGAAGTTGTTCTCTTCCTTATCTTCTCTGCCTGGATAGATTTTTCTCTGAACTGAAATTACTTCGTTTATAATTCTAATCCTTCTTGGTCTTTTTTTCCCCTGACGGGGAATCAGTACTTGGCATTAGAGGGCTGTTAAGTCTTACTTTTCACATCATTACTAAAATCAAGACTGTCTGTGAGTCCTCAAGCAAGTATCTTTTCCATGTGCTGAAGTAAAGGAATATGGTATGAAATCTGTTCTCATTGTACCATAACACATTTTGGAAACAATAGGTGCTGGAAATCCTTCTGTTAAGCTGTCTGAGCTGCATTTGGATGGAGCCTGGTATCAATCAGTATCAGGAATAGGACAGTATAACATGAGCCAGATGTATGCTTTCCTTGATCTGTTTGTCTTGCAATGCTTTGTTAATTTACTCTGTAAAGGAACAAACTAATATTTCAATAACAGATCTGCTGTATTGCAGGCTTCTTTCTCTGAATGTCTCCTAAAATTTCAGCTCTTAGATTGGTTATACACAGATGATGCTTCTGGCTCCAGCTTCTAAAAGCTATTGTGACCCTTAAGGTTGTGATAATATTCTGAAGAAATAATAACACATGGTGCTCTTTCTCTTCTCTAGGCATCTGTTGTTTGCTGTTTCAGAGCCAGCATAGTAGATTTCAGGACTTCTAGTGTGACCTGATACAGGCATATATACAATTTATTCCCAAACAGAATATAAAACTAAACTTTTTTATATATATAAAAATCTCTGTTGTTATAGTAACTTACTACAGGGTCAAAGCACACACAAATTTTGTTTTAGGGACAATATATCCATTTCTGGTGTCAAAATTTCATTCAGAGAAATTGTGGAAGCCCTGTAAGAATGATGCCTGAAACTTAATAAATAAATAAATAAATTTTTAAAGAATCCTTAATTCAAGAGCCACTAATGGAGACTGCGTAGTTACTTACCAGAGAGCTGGTTAAGAGGCAGCTTTAGCATAATTGGTTATTATCAATGTGTAGAAAAGGGCTTTGTTCATCTGGCAGAGACATAACAGGGATCAGTGCTGATACTGGAAAAGGATTCTTAGCATACTGTTGGAAAGAAATACAACAATCTTTAACATTATTTAGAATTAGGATTGGATGTATCTTTGTAACATTTTTTTCAAATTTGATTAAATGCAGGAAATAATGAGCAAGATACATGTTCTCAAACGGTAAAGCATGATGATTTTAGCTCCTTGTATTAATTTATGATGACTTCTTGATTAAGTCTTTTTCAGTAGGGCTAATTAAATAAGGTGTTTTGTCTGTTAGAGGAACATTTTGCTTTTCTGAAAAATACTTTTTTAAAAATATTTTTTTAAGTTCCACAATTGAATAGTTGCTAGCTGCTAGGGCTGCTCATTTATGTGGCAATGCAATAAATAAAACATCCCTTTTTTAGAAGTAGTATAATGTATGTCATGTCCATCATCTGTCAAAAGTAATAAATCTAAATCACTGGCCCTCAGGGACGCGCAAACTTGTTAACTTCAAAAAATTCCATTTGTTTAAATATTTGGGGTAGTTTTGTTGTGTAGAAATTTTAATGGTAATATTTTCTGTAAATGTTTAACCTTCAATAAGATACAGTTTAAATTTAATGTTCTGAGGTATAGATGATACATTATGTTTTGTGCTAAAGATAATCTATATTCTCTGTGTACTGGAGTACATGAAGGCTGCAAGCAGTTGAATATATCCATTTGGAATTGAGAATATGTAGTTAAAAAAAACCCAAAACCCAACCAAACACAAAACCCAAAAAACTAAAGTAAACCTAAAAAAAACCCCACAAACACCAAAATCCCCCAAAACAACCTGTACTTTTGCAGTGAGGATTATTGCTGCTCTTTACCAGCGGATAGGGTTTTTTTGCTCTGATGGAAATTCTGTGAATGAATTTTGAAATCAAAAGTGGTATTGCAGTGTGTTCTGCTAAAAATTTGTATATTCATAATGTTGTGTTGTCTGAACATGTGTCTGATAGTAGAATTTGGTAATTTCAGGGTAAGCATATTTTAAATTGTTTTAGTTCACCCAAGATATTACTTGATCTGTTTTATTCTGATGAAGTTGTGTTAGGTTGTGACACCTTCACTTCTGTATTACTCATATCTCTGATCTCAGCTGGACACGAACTTGTTTTAGACCACATGTAAAATAAGATGTGATTATCTTTCTCAAAACCAAGGTTGCATAGAAAGCATGATACCTGTTCTACCACTGTCCTGCAAAATGAAAAATTAGTACTGCAAATCAATTACAATATAAAGCTGAAAAGGATGCATAGATTGCATAGTCTGATCTGAAATTGATAATCTTTTGATTTGAGTTGAATCACAGTTGCAAGATTCCATTCATCTATTTTTTTTGTCCTCTAATGGTTAACTTCAACCCTTAAAATTGGGGTAGGCTTAATCCTGGTGCTCCCAAAGTGTGTTTGGTTGACGCCTGTTGATGACTCTCCCATGCACTGAGAAAGCGGGCATCTTTGTCAGGGTCCTAACTGTAACACTCTTGCAAATACAATACAGTATTTTCGTTGAGCTTTAGCTGTTTATCATCCTCCACTTTAAGTCCTTCTCAGTTAATTTATGTGAGGAACCCATGAATTTCAGTAGGTTAGCTAGTCAAAATACTTTGCTTCTGGTAAGAGTTCCAGGCAGCACAAAAAACCAGCTATCGGCAATCCTTAAGTTACTCCAGAGGAATCTTTCATCTCTGTTTCAGTGTTAATATTGTGGCCTGTTCATGGAATCTTACCCTTTCCTTTAAGCTGTTTCCACAAGCTCTTCCAAAGCTGTACTAAGAAATACCTGAAAAAATACTTCTGTTAGTTTCATCAAGGGTCATACTAAGCTGTGAAGTTCAGAAGGGTGTTTCAGTTGCTTAAGTAACAGGAGAATGAAAGCTTCAGGACATACTTGTTTATTGTAAACAAAGCTCTATCAGATTACATCTGTTTGGGTTTTTTTTTCAAAATTGACAAAATCTTAAATTTTAAATTGAACATTACATTTTGCTGAATTTGACAGATTAGGATGCTGTCTTCAGAGCTCTTCCCTACTTTTTTTGCAATCTGTTTTCATTGTAGTTTCAGGTGATCAGCCTTGTAAGGCATGTAAGATATAGTCAGAATACAGGCTTTTAATTACATATGAAAGAGAAAATGTGATATGCAGTGTTTGGCAGTTGTACTGCTACCAATGCAAAAAGTCAGAGGAATAAAGTAAAAGTAGTAAAACAAAAGTAAAAACAAGGTATTTTTGTTTGTGCATTGATTCTGTTGTGTGTACTGTCTTTTGTCCTCAAAGTCAGGACAAGATGTCATACTGATCTAACTTGAAACTTTCTCATTTAGAAGTAGTAATGAAAAAAAAATACCATACAGCTGAATGAAATCATTGGTGTGTGGAACTTTGAATTTGAATGTGTCATTTGTAACGGGCAGATCCCTGTGGTCTAAAGGAGCTGGTTTGCCACCATATATATGTTAGTAGCTTTCCGGAATTTGGAACATGATGCATTTGTAGTGAACAGAATGTTACAATGAACTGCTGTTGTTTCTGTACATCATGATAGTTACAGGCCAAGCTTTTGAGCCAGCACAGAAAGAAGGCAGCGTTAGTTTCTGAGGGGATTGACTTGGTTTAACACTGGGTTTAATTTGACTGTCTTTTCACATTTGCTTCTATATTCTGTTATCTCTCCCTCATAACTTCAGAATCTCAGCCTTTTTGGGGTCATTTGAGTGATTTCTTTATACAGTGTCAGCTTCAGTAACAGCACAACTTTTGAGTGTTGTTATTCCTTGGCAATGCATGCTTCCTTCTGTGAAGTTGACTTTGGTTTCTAAAATTAATTTCTTGCATATCCTCTTAATAATACTGCTGGTTTTGCCCGTAAGCATATCTTAAATAAAACCATTTTCTCTTTTGGAACAGCTTTTACCTGCCAAAAAGTTTTGGGAACCTGATGATTCAGCAAAAGATGGACAAAAAGGGATATTCCTTGGTGATGAGTGGAGAGAGACTGCATGGGGAACTCCTCGTAAGTGATTGATGTATATGTGTTGAAAAATAGTCATGTTTACTAAATAGTATTTCAAAGTAAATTAATATTATAAATTGTGTATTAAATTTTATTTTCCCTTGATTTTAGTTGTGAAAAAGTATAGCACACTGGTGGTTTTGTGCCAGTAACACTTTTTGAAACAGATTTGGAATTTTTTATATAACTTAATTTGGATCTTGTTTAATATTGCCTCTGAAATGCAAAACCATTATAAGTTGTATTTTTTTTTTTTACATACAATAGATTCATTTATTTATTTGTTTTTAACAGACCATTCTATGTCCCAGCCTATTATGGTACAGAGAAAGCCTGGACAGGGTTTTCATGGAAACAGTGAAGTAAATGCTGTATTGTCTCCACGATCAGAAAGTGGTGGCCTTGGAGTGAGCATGGTAGAATATGTGTTAAGTTCCTCTCCAGCTGATAAATTGGATTCCCGGTTTAGGAAAGGAGCTTTTGTAAGTAATGCAGTGTGTTAAGCTTGCCTAGTTACCTGCTGTGGTCTTACTGTCTTACATGGTTATATTTTCTACTCTATTTGTCCATTTTTCTTTTTTAACTCTTCTCTTTAGAAGGAAGTGTATAGTGCTATCTGTCTGTCTTTCTTGCTTGGAGGGGGGCAGAAGAGGGAAGTGGCTTGGGAATCATGACTGAATAGCTGTCCAAAAAAAAAGTAGTTTCCTAACACCTTTAAATGAAGGTAGGAAAAATTGCAAATAGCTTAATTTAAGATGTGTGATGGGCTTTATTCTAGATCTTCCTATTCTATGTTTCTGTGTGGGTTTGTTTTGTACTAGGATGTTTTAACTGTATAAAATAAATGATCAAATATGAAGTGTTCCTGCTTTAACAGCACCGCTATAGTTAAGGTTGAGTTAGCTCTTCCATTATAAATCTTGGCATTCCTTTTCACATTTTTGGCAGTTATTAATTGCATGTGGTTGAAACTTGATGACCAAGTTGCCCACCAAATGCAATTTCATTGAAAACAAACTGTTTGTATTGTTTACGTGCACTGTAGTGTAGAATTAGGTCACCTTGTGGTGCTCCTATTGTGTTCTGTTCAATATTCAGAATCAAACAGATTCTTTTTCCTCAGGGCACTAGAGATGCTGAAACAGATGGACCTGAGAAAGGAGATCAGAAAGGCAAGGCTTCTCCATTTGAGGAGGACAAAAACAGAGATCTTAAACAAGGAGATGATGAGGATGTTACTAAAATAAATGGCAGAGGTTTGCCAAATGGAATGGATGCCGATTGCAAAGATTTTAAGTAAGCTTTTAACTGTTTCTTGAGAAGACAAGCATGTCTCTTAAGGGCATTATTATAGTTCTGGTTTGTGTGTCAGCTTTAAACATTACCCAGCTGCAGAATGATTCTTCCTACCTCACGTCCTCCCTTTCCCACTGTGCCACATGTTTCTTAGGATGTCATTAATGTGTGTGTCACTTCTCATGAGACAAATTCATCTTAATGTAGTAATTATTCAAAGTAAATGGGTACCTTCAAAATGTGGTGAATTAGAGGGATGAAAACTTTAATCCTTTTAATTTCAAACTAAATTCCTTTCTCTGCTTCTTCATAATATTCTAACTTTTGCATCTGATTGTTGTAGAGAATAAGTCCTACAGAATTTTAGTTTTCCTTCTAATTCCTAACAATTATTTCCCCATAAAATTGTTTATAGAAGCCATTTATTTGACTAAGGAGAAACAATGTATTTGCCTATTCTCACAGTTAAATGTCACCTATACACAATATAGAATGGTGTTGTGGTTTGGTTGTTTTCTTAGAGGAAGAAAAAACTGGACCAGGCTCAAGCTTCTGAAATGTGAACTCCTATATGACAGCACAGCCAGACTGTTCTTTCCTAATCTAAACTGCATTTTAAATTTGGTATTTTTAAAGGCCTGATCTTTGTTTTTAAATGACTGTGGTGCATTTGTAACTGTCATACAGAAGCATTAACAAGATCAGAAAAATAGACTGCTGCTCATAAATTTGTATTAATGTGATGAATGTGACCAAATAGTTGTGGTTTCATTAGTTCATATTTGAACAAGTATATTAAAATGCATGTTTGAATCCCATACGTAAGTATTCCTACCCTTTCTACCTGAGGCTAAGGAGGGATTCTTCAAGTCTATTTTTCAAGAAGTATTATTGAAAAGAATAATACCAAGCATATTGGAGAGCTCAAATTAGCTCCTTTCGGATGCGTGCTGCAATACACACAATAAAGTTACCTTCAATAATATTTACAGAAAACGCAGAATGAATTTTGTCCTGCTTTTCTTTACCAGTATCTATTTCAATTTTGAAATAGTTGCAAAGGACCTTGTATTTTTAAATAATTTCTTTTAAATAATATAAATTAGTGCAAAAAAGCATCCAAAGCCAGTAAACCTCTCAAAAAAACCCAAAAAAAGGCCATCTAATTTAAATGGGCCGTATAAAGTGGTGGTATAAAGCCCTCCAAACAGAGGTTTATAATTGAAGTATTGACACAACTTTAACTATAGCAACAGAACGCACCAATGTAAGGAGCAACCTATATTAGGTAAACTTCAGTATTAACAAAGAAACTTTGTCCTTTCCTCCTCCTCGTATTTTTATTGTACTTACAGCTTTTTAAAACTAAAATATGTACTGAAATAACTGCCTTTTTTCCTTTTGGTCTTCATTTTGTTGATGCTATGTGTCACTTGGGAAGAATAAGGAATATTAAATGGCCTCACACTCAAGCTTTGTATATTGAGGAAGACATGGTTGCTAGCTAGGGTACTTAGACGGTAGCCGGTATGTTACAGATGATCATCATGAAGCTGGTTGTTACATTAACAAATACTCTAGTGTAACTGTGTTACCTTTGAAGTATTTTGTCCAATGTAATAGATCAGACAGTATTGTTGAATAAACTCACTAAAAGACTGCTTTCTAGCTATACAGTCTTTGCGGTTGGTGTTAGCAAATACTTAAGTACTGGCAGATTTCTTTGCTTTAATCTTGTGCTTCACTGAGGAACAGATATTTCAACTTTGGAGCCCTGAAGAGGGAGGAGAACAGGTAGTATTAAGGCTGTGTCTCCATCCTAGAATTAAGAGTGTACCATACTGGTCTGGCAGTGTACTGCTGGAATAAATGTCATTTCATCGTGCAAGATGGTGTTTTGTATTTGAGCCTAGTTTTAATCAAGCAAACTTAACTGGAAGTTGTTTCTTGAGAAACTAATTAGTGAGTTCTGCCAACACAATAATGCTATTAAGGGATCATAGATTCTCTCTCGTAATTCCTTCCTAGTAGTTGAGTTAAATTTTTGCCAGTAAAAATTGGTAGTCTAAACAATGTGCCCTGACACCAACGGTCGGGTACCACTCCAAATCAAAGTACCCTAAATCTAACCAAATATAGAGTTGGGAATCTGTTGACATCTCACTTCACATGTTTGCCTGTA
Source organism: Falco peregrinus (assembly GCF_023634155.1). Taxonomy (NCBI): domain Eukaryota; kingdom Metazoa; phylum Chordata; class Aves; order Falconiformes; family Falconidae; genus Falco; species Falco peregrinus. The sequence continues at coordinate 57,416,031 of NC_073727.1, forward strand.
TGTGTTTATAGGTGCACAGAAATTCCCCTGTAGTCAGTGGGAATGTAGTCAATACAGCCAGTGGGAGATGAGAGAGCAATTCATCTTTTATCCTAAAATAAACACCTGATGACTGGTCAGTTGAGTTGCTGTTTAGGCTCTGTCGATGGTATTAACTAGATTTTCATCTCCTCTGATGAGAGTTTCAATGCTGGTGCACCTAGAGATGTGTAAGTGTAGCTATTTAGATCTCAGTTGCTGCCAGCCCTTCGTATTTGGAAACTGAACCTTCAGGTGTTTGGCACAGTAAACAGTTTCCAGCTCTGTATCTCTGTCTTACTGTCAGCAGAAATCAAACATCTGTGTTTTGGTCCATTCTAAAGATTTTCTTTTGGAACAACAGACTATATTTATTCTTAGGGAAACTGAGATGGAAACAGTGGGATTCTATTATGAACACGTTTTTTCCCCATACCAGTCATCAGTGTAGTGTAGTCAATTTTAAGTGAGTTGTGTAGGAAATGAAATGGTTTAGTCAGATGCTAAATGAGGTGGTTGTTGATCTGTTTTTCTTAAGGTAAAAAAAATTAAATATATATTGCTTGCTTTTGAGATGTGAAAGATACTTGCTATATCATATGTTTGTCTTCTCCATTTGAGTTTTATGGTGTCTTGCTCTCCTTTGGTGTGAGATGCACTTAGACATTTGCTCTTTTTCTTCTTTTTTTTTTTTTTTTTTTTTTTTAATTTTCTCTTCAATGTATTTTCTCAATGTATTTTCTAACAATTCCTGTCACTCCCAAAATGCAATAAAGAGCTATCCCAAAAGTTACTGGTGACCACAGTTCACTCCATTTCACTCAAAATAGCCTCAAAGATTAGTTTATTTTTCTCACAGTGATTTGAACAGCTGTATAGTCTTTTAAGTTTTTTTTAAAGAATAAATAATGTTATGTTTTGAAATTAAATGTGTCCTTTATCTTGAGCCATTAGTGCATGCTGGTTAAAGTTGTTAAAATCAGTCTGTTACTTCCCTTTGTAAAGTCTCTGAGTTCAGACATCCTTTTGAAATAAAATGATGTACTCTGTCCATGGACAGATTTATTTAAGGCTGAAGAGTCTTATCTTGAATTTCTTCTTAACAGTCGTACCCCTGGAAGTCGACAAGCCTCCCCAACAGAAGTAGCTGAACGCTTGGGCCCCAATCCCAGCACCACAGAAGGATTGGGTCCACTTCCCAATCCTACAGCCCACAAGCCTCTGGTAGAAGAATTTTCAAATCCGGAAAATCAGAACCTAGATGCCATGGAACAAGTTGGTCTTGATTCTCTACAGTTTGACTATCCTGGCAATCAGGTACAAATGGACTCTTCAGGAGCTACTGTAGGACTTTTTGACTACAGTTCTCAGCAACAGGTTAGTACTGGACTTGAAAACATGCTGGATTGGTCCTTTAAGTTGTGCATGATCCTGTTTGGTAGTCATTTAAGCGTATAATGCATTTAATTCAGTTTTGTCTGTGGCTTAGTCAAAGGCAAATAAATATATACTTAATCTAAAAGAATAGCGGTGCATAATTTTCTAGTTTAGTAACTTACTAGGATAGAAGCTTGGCTTAAAATACTTTTTGTAAGTAAATCCAAGTATATTATGGCCCTGACTTCTGAAAACTGAAATGCATATTTTTCTTTTTTTTTTCTTTTCCAATAGCTTTTCCAGAGGACTAATGCTCTGACTGTTCAACAGTTAACTGCAGCCCAGCAGCAGCAATACGCACTGGCTGCAGCTCAGCAGCCACACATAGGTGAGGTTTTTGTGAAGTACAGCAGGCATTCTTTGCAAAAGCGGGTGTGTTGCCTTGGTATAATCTTTTCAGCTTACCCACAGTATTCTGATTCAAATAGATACTGATCAGTTGGCCCATTTTAGTGTTCTTCTGAAAACAGCTCAGAATGACTGCTAAGACTATCCTGTCCTTAGAGAAAGTTTTGTTGTGTAAATTTGTCTACTTTGAACAGTTGTATAAAAAGAAAAATAATTTTTACTTGTATATCACAATAGTTAAACTTCGGAAGAAAAATTCAGAAAGCTTTCCTGCTATAAGTAGTGATAGAAACACACTAGCTTTATTTACTAAAATAAAAAATAATGCAGTTATTGCAGTTTAGTATTTTTGATAATCCAGTTAAAAACCCTTGTACAGTAGGATTTTGAAATCAAACTTCCGTGGTGCTTAATTCATTCTTCCTTATTATGGCACCTTTTAAACAGGTAACTCTTTATTCTTGTGGGTACCTTTATTTGTGATGGAATTAGTTCTTTAGGAAGTGTTTTTCTTCTGTCCTTTAAAAGTAATTCAGTGAATTAAATGCATGAAGTTCTTAGTGAGCTGGCAACTTGGCAAGGAGGCTGTATTTCAGTGACAACAGTTTTGTCTGTCTCTCTGGGGATGCTCTGTGTTTAGGGTGAGAGAGATTGGAACGCACATGAAGCAGTTCCTTATTAAAGAAAGGGAGCTCCTAAAATTCTGACACTGTAGAGCAAGTTAAAGGTCCTGCCCTTCCCGTTCTCTGCCACTGGGCTGCTGAGGTGTGTGCACCCATCTCCCTTTTCTGCGAGGGGAAAAAGGTTCTGAGGGTCAGAAGGCCAGATGGAAATACGAAGTAGCATCTCCAAAGGGATGTGTCCCATGTTCTCCTGCAATATGGTGACAGTTTTTTTTTCTCACCGGCTTGTTTAGCTAGCTTGTGAGGCCTGTTCAGACTGGAATCAGCAGTCTGTAGCTGGGGTTTATGTGGCAGCTCTTTAGTGTTAGTTGCTGACTAATGCAGTCTTAGAGCTGGGAACATGGCAGATTGAGATGTTTGTGTGACTCCAGGTCCTGTCTTCTGCCCGTCTTTGACTTCTAAACTGCAGAGGAGCCCCTACTTAGTATAGTGCTGTCTGACCGTCAGTTGTATCTTGCCCCTTTGAAACGCAGCCTCTTCTGATATGCATGTTAGTAGAAATTTAGTAAGAAGCCTCCTGTTTGGAAGGAGGAACATAGTTTGCGCTGTGCTTGCTGCACTGGTTGCTGCCCCAGTGTTGGAGAAAGTACAGGAACCTGACTGAGAGGGGAAAACTCTTGAGTCGTGATGCTTTGTTTGAGTTTCTTCAGTTGTCTCCTTCCATTACAATCCTTATATCAAATTTGGATTCTTGAAATAAGATTAGCATCTCATACCTGGCTGTTTAAAAGCCAGGTATCTGATCTAAACTACCTGGTTAGATATTCTTCCCCCCCCCCCCCCCCCCCCTTGTCAGTGAAGAGAGATCTGTATCTCTCCTAGGTGATTCATTCTATCTGGCTTATTCACTTAAGACACTAGATAATTTGTCTGATAAGGATTTAGTTGTAAGACTAGTGAAATTTTTAGATAATTAAAGTTGGGCAAGGTAAATTCCACTTTGAATAATCCCATCTATATAAGAGTAGGTAAATATGTATGAGATAAATCTCCTTGGAGTCTGTAGATCCAGCAAAACAAAGCTGTTAGGCTGTGGGATTAGTAAGAAAGGACTGGTGAGAAGACATAGAAGTGTTGATTTCAGTAACGGTGTACCTGCTCTTAGAAACTTCCAAAGTACAAGCAGTTCTGATTTTAACAGATATGCTTTGTGATTTGGTTGGTTTGATTATGATGATGCTTGCTAAGTATGTTAGCTATAATTAAACTCTGTTTATTACTGTAGCAGGCGTATTCTCAGCAGGCTTGGCTCCAGCTGCTTTTGTGCCAAACCCATACATTATCAGTGCTGCTCCTCCAGGTACTGACCCATACACTGCAGCTGGATTAGCTGCAGCAGCTACCCTAGCAGGTAACTGAACACTTTCTAGTGTCTATCTTGATAATTTTACTGAATGAAGTCAGAAAAAAACCTGAAATCCGTCCTGTTTATTCTCTTTAAATGTATTTCTAGGAAGGAGGGACTTGAAGGAAAATGAATACTGCAGTATTGAAAAATTTCACTAAAATGTAAAGGGATTAGGTTTCTGTTATATATCGATTCTCATTATTTCTTTCCACTGGACTTACATACACAATAATTTGGTGTTTTCTGTTCTAAAAACATATATCCTTAGTAAGGTTTCATCTGACATTAGTAGTTTTATATTTTCAAAAGATGAATCAGCTAGCCTTTCCTTGTATGTTTTTACTTGGCACATTAATTTTCTCATTCCAGGTTTTCTCATTCCCATTGGGCATGAGAATAAAGATGGTCTCCAGCGTTTTAAGAGGCCCAGACAACAGATAAACCCCAAGCCCAGGAAAATATCTTAAAAAGTTAATAGATATTGCTGTGAAACAACACTATTGAGTATTCAAGGTCCAGCTAGTGCCCAGATCTGAGCATAACGCTTTGAAAAAAACCCCGGTATCTCCAGTTGATGGTTTCACAGGAAAGGCAGTAGAAAGAACTAAATACATGTATACATAATGCATTATGTGTACAATACAATGATACAGAGAGATTGTTCTTCTACAGGTTCTTTATCAATAGACTGGAAGAGGTAAGTGTGCCCACTCTGAAGTGTGATGTAGTAGGCAGGGGAGGCAGAGGCAGGAGTTGTGTTTATAAGCAAAGGAAGCATATTGGAAAGAGGAATAGTAGATGATCAAAGTCTCAGTGTATCACTATGGAGGATGGATTTGGTTCGTTCTGTGATGCTCTGAAATATTTTTTTTTTTCAGCCACGGAAACTGATTTTAAAAGTTCTTTGCTATACAAGCTTTGATTACTCATAAGGTTTTTTTATTGTCACTTGACTCTCACAAGTGTATTTGTTTCTTTGTGGAGAAGGTATGGTTTGATGTAAATCCTTTAAATGAACCCACTTGTGTTCATGTATCCTTTTGGCTAATAGGGGAATTCGTTTCTTTTTAATACTAATTTCTGGTTTGACATTTAGATCAATGAGGGATGCTACAAACAATATAAACAGTTGTTTTAACTAGCTGCAATAGATGGAATAATGATGTTTTCTGGTTTTAGGTCCTGCTGTGGTTCCACCTCAGTATTATGGTGTTCCATGGGGGGTGTATCCAGCCAATTTATTTCAGCAGCAAGCTGCAGCAGCAAATACCACAGCAAATCAGCAAGCAGCTTCACAGGCACAACAGGGACAGCAACCGGTATGTCCTTCATAAAGATGTGCATTTAAAGCCTTTCCTTAACCTTGTATTTTCAGTATATAAGGATCAGGGTGTAGAAAACTGTACGTAATTCAGATGTTGTGTTGTATCAAATAACAAATGAATATTAAAAATTCTCAATTCCCTTACGTTACTGATTATCATTCCCTTACTGCATACTAAACAGCTTATTTTGAAGTCCTGGTTTTTTAAATAAAACCCATTAAAAACAGTTCCTTTTTTCCAGGGTAATATGTTGTTATGTTTATGTCTAGATAATGCTGCCTGTACTGTTGTTAAAAATTTAATGTAAACTTAAAAACTAATCTAGAAACCTAATATAAGGAGATTAAAAGAGATGTTTCAGTGATTTTAGGAGGATATTTTGTCTTTGAAGCTTGATGAAGAAAAATCTGCATTTTTATTAATTAGCTGGAAAAGAATGGTACACTTTTTTTGTCACTTTAAAAAGCAGGGGCATAAAGGTGCTGCGAATCTGTTGCCTTGTGTATTTTTATGTGACAGAGTAATTGTATTGCAACATCTCCATGTGCTATGTTATTTTTGCCTCGGTAAATCAAGAGTAAGCAATTGTTACAAGACCTTGTTGAAATTTTAATTTCTTTAACTTTTTCTATTCCACAAAGGAAAAACTCAAATCTTACTTAGATCTTGTGGTTGAATTAATGTAAAAAATAGTTTTTTATGAGCTAGCAATATGGTTAATTTCAACGCCATTCTTACAAACTTAATATGAAAAGGGAATTTGAGTTACTGTAAAGTTCCAGAGTAGCTTCATCACTGTTTTAATATTCATGTGGATCTTTCCTCCTACTGCTTATTGTTATCAGTGAACTGCACTGAAAACTGAATGTGTGTCATCTCTCCAGTGTTTATTGCTTCATCTATAAAATTAATATCCAATTTCTGCCAATCGCATCCAAGATACTTTATGGGGATATATTGTAAATTGTGTTTCCTTCTTATTTTGGACCTGAAAAAGGTTATTTTAACCAAGAGGAATAGAGTAGTGGCAAAACTTGAGATTGTTTTTCAATCAGATTTCGGGAGGTACACTGTCAGAACATCATAGTAAGCCTGTGCTGCACCATGATGGGAGTGTTGTGAATAAGTGAATTCTTAAAATTAGTGGATGCATTTTTTACAGCACTGTTGGTGGTAATTAATTAGACAAGTTACTACAAGCCCTGAAGTATTCAGACTTAAAAAAATCGGTTGTTTGAAAATAATGTAAACAAGTGTGTTTATCAGGGAAGGTGTTCAGTAATAAATAATGCCGGTCATAAATGTGCCACTCTTACAATTTTTTCTTCCTTTATACTCATAACTATTGATGGAACATACATGAGTTCTGCTGTCCAGAGCAGGGCAGGTATTTTATTGTCACATTTGTCAGCAAAATAGTTTATGCCTTTTGTTCTTTGTACGTGTATACCCTTGAAACCAATAACGTGGAGTATTCCTGAAATGAAATTCAGAGCTAAGTGACATCAAATGGACAAAGCAACTGTTCTAGACCTTTTAGCACATAACAGGCTTGCTTTCTTACCTTTTAAGGAAAGGGTGTCATACTGGTCTCTTCCAGGTTCTGCGCACTGGAGCAACTCAGCGCCCACTTACTCCCAACCAGGGTCAGCAAGGGCAGCAGGCAGAGTCACTTGCAGCAGCTGCAGCAGCAAATCCAGCTTTGGCTTTTGGTCAGGGTCTTGCTACAGGCATGCCAGGTATGTATGTTCTCAGTGGATTAAAGAGAATCACTAAAAGTTAAAATACTTGTGTTATCTAAGAACAGATTAACTATCAAAGTCCTGTTACATTTATGCTAAGCTGCTTAGAATTGAGTTTATATAGTTTTATATTGTTCAGTTGGATTAAAATACTGGCACAGGATTCTCAGACCGTAAGAAATTCCTCTAGCACTTTTTATTTGGAGCATTTTCTCTGTCCTTACTACGAATGTATGCACAAGGAGTATTGTAGATTTTTGCAGGACAATTTCATACATAATGAAGCAACTACATGCTGTCCTAAAAGGTCATGAGCATCTGGTTACTCTGATGCAAGAGGAAGTATTAATTTGTCTTTCTGCAGTAATTTTTTGCTTGTGTCATATAATAAAAAGAACAGTCTAAAATTGAATTCATAATTAGGAAATTTAAAACAAAAATACCGCTTAATCATCTCTGAAGATTGCAACATGCTTGAAGTGGAAGTACTCCAAAGCTTGAAGCCTCAGATTCTTCTAGTGTGCATGGCTTCCGATTTATCTGGGGAATGGTTGGTTGGAGTCTCACTGCACATGTCATAAATGCATAATGTTAGCTTTAAGTATCACTTTTAGGTGTTTGATACAATTACTGAGCAAGAACAATTTAAGTATACTTAGCTGTTCTTCAATGTGAAGATTAAGATTTTACATAGTTAAGCTAGATAACGTCGATGATAGCTGCAGATGCATTTAACTTGTATGGGTTCTCTTCTGTCACCACTACTGTGAAATGCCTCACAACCTATAGAAGTCAGTTAGTTGCTGGATGCTTGGGGACTGCATTGTGCGCTTTACCTCACACAGTCATATTTTACACGTTTAGCTGTGGAACAGACTGGCTCCTGTGATTTCTTTTGTCTGTTGTGTTTTATAACTGCCATTTTTATTTATTTTCATGCAGTAGTATCTTCAGCTTTTAGCATCTTTCTCTCACCTAAAATGAGGAGTCAACAAAGTGTGCTGTTACAGCACTTGTCAGGTATCTCGGTGCCTCACCAAAACGGTGGAGAAGGCCTGCAAACAGGAGTATCAAAGATGCTGTAAGCATCTTTGCAAAAGCCTCAAAGGTTTTGCTATCCCTTTTTTTCTGTGTTTTGGGATGTGTGTGTGTGTTGATAGTTACTTATTAGTTCCTGTTTTGGACATGGAGCTGTAAAACTGTGGAGTGGTCCGTGCCTTGTAAAAAGGCTGTGAGATTTGACTTGAGTCAGATCAACATTTGAAACCTTGACCCAGCCCAAATTTGTGACTCCATTATAGGAAGATGTAAAAAGAGGTTATTTTCAAAAAGAAATAATTAAATAATTCAAGGGCTGTTCTTAAACCCACAGAAAGGCCCCTCTCCAAGTGGATGATTGGGAGTAATACCGTGTGGTAAACTACATAAACTCAGTAATGCAAGAGCCTGTCCTGCGAAGACTGGGCTGGGACTTGAAGATTTTTTTTCCTCTTCCACAAGCCCCAAGAGGTTTTGTGTGAGGGCAAGAGCCTTTTTGTTCAGTTTCCATTGTAGGTTGCTTCTTTGTCCCATCTGCCGCATGCTTGGATGGTCAGAGAAAAACTTTATTCACGTGATTGTATTTCAGACTGTTCTATAATAGGAATTGTTTGCAACTGGCTTTCAGCCTTACTGACCATGCTCTTAGAGGAAATAGGGCTCAAAATATAAACAAAAAGGACATTTATTTTCTCAGTCAGCACAAGATGGTTTCATAGTGAGTCATAGGGAGTGCTTGGTGATTCCTTTTTTTAGGTGGAGAAGGCTGAAGGATGATGAAATGAATACAAGCCATTTTAGTTTGGAATCATGATACTCTTTTAGATGTCTGTATTTGAGCTAGATACTTAAGGCTCCTTTTTTAGCTAGCGAAGAGAAATAGGAACTTTTAGTCTTGATTCATCTGCCTCTATTTTAGTTGCCTGATTTAGGATAAAGTAGGCATGGCTCCACGTGTGCCTCTTTCTAACCACATACTTTAAAATTGGGTCAAGATGACTAAATTACATCTATATACCAAAATGTGATTAAGTGGATCCCAGGTAGTAACCACGAACAACACATATAATGTAATAAACAAGCAGAAAATATGTGAAAATCTTATTTCAATGGACTTAGATGTTTAACAAGAAAGTGTAGGTCCAAACAGTTTTTCAAGTGTTTGAATATTCTTTACAGGGAGAATATTTGTACTTTGGTTTCACTGTGAGCTAATAGATGAGAGTATATTCTTCAGCTTGTCCATACTGCTGTTTTTAAATTTTCAGCTGCTTTCTCCGTGTCACAGCCTTCATGTTGCATAAAATTAATGAGCTATCCCAACTATAGGATTGTTTTATTTTTCAAATTTGATATTTCGGGTATTTCTGCATTAATTTAGGGAGGTATATTCAAGTAGCACTTCAGGCACATATCCTAAGTGCAAAGAGAGAGTGTCTGAAATCCAGGTTACTTTTCATGTAATATTTTTAAGTCTCTTTCCAGAAGAATTCAGGTTCTTTTTTAAAACTATCAAAAATTAAATGCATTTTGCACTGGAGTTGTACAATTACATTTTAAATTCTAGTCCTAATTTAACAAGTCTTTCAGTAACAAGGATTTTTTAAAAAACAAAAGTTTCTGATTAAATAAATACGCAAGACAGAGTGTGCTCCCAGTTTCATCATAATATGATCAGTATGTTCTTTTCTACGAATAAAACCAGTCCTCATCACAGGCAGTGGCTGGGCTCGGCTTAGTCATCCAAATTCAGGAATCTACATGTGACCTCAGTTGTCTAAGGAGTCATTGTGCTCAGTGAAGATCTTCCTAGTGCAGTTTCTGTACAGAGGCTGCAGAGCTGCTCAGCGTACCCTAAAAGAGATGTCTAGTGGCAGGTCAGCTTAATCCCTCTAGAGGCTTCATTGATTGCATTGGCTAGATCATATGCAACTTAAAATTTTATTGAATTCATGCAAGAGAAGCTGTTAGTGTTGCCTGTAGTGGTGCATCTAGCATACAGGTGGGCATGTAAATTGATTTGTCTGAATGTGCTGGTTTTGTATAAAGCATTAAAACTCAACAATTTCTATTGGCATTGCATTTTTTTATTACCCAGAGGAATTTGGAGTGTGACATTACGATGGGTCATGCATTCTCTGCTTCCAGATGAACTAGAAGTCAGATTTAGTTGTGGTGGGCATACAGGGAATTACAGTATTGGCAAAGTTATAGAAAGTATAAATCACTGGTAAGATAGTAAGTTAGGAATTTGATTTGCGAGAGGGCAAGTGCGGGAATAAGGCATTGCATGCCTGTCAGAACAAATGAAAGGTTACAGTGGTTCGGGTTTTGGTAAGCTTGGGAGACTGAAGACTGCAGCACTTAAGGAAAGATGGAAGACTAAGAGCTGAATAAATCTTCAAATCCATATGTGGAGGAAAATAACTGGATCTTGGGAATGTTGAGAAGGGAGAAGCTGTAAATTTTCTACACAGGGAGAGATGACTACAGTGAATTGCAGGTTATGCTTCTGAGGGGAGAAAGGGAAAGGTGTCAGGATGGTAGTGTTAAAAGGGGCAGATAATGGAGTTGGCAGTAAGAAGTGTCACATCTGTTAACTTAAATGGAGTAGAGAGAAGTGACAAAGTTTGACATACGTTTGGGTGTCATCAGCAAGGAAAGTTGCATAGAGGGAAGGGAGTAGGAGATCTGGGCAGAGCTTTGTGGTATTACATGCAAAAATGTGAGAACAGAGTGTGAAGTATCCAGAAAGACACTAAAGAAATTACTGGATGGATAAAAACAATGCTAAGAGTGGGCTGCAGGAGCCAAGAGAACAGACTTCCGTGCGTTCTTTAAGAACATTTAAGGTTTGTGTGAAAAGAATCCAAAAAGTTTTCGGTCTGTTTTTGAAGACATTTAGAAATCATTTCAAGAAAGCACACTACTGGTAAATCAGATTGTTTACTTTTATATTCCCTGCTGATCAGGAGGCAGTAAGTGTAGATAGAGAGTTGAATTTTAAAATAAAAGGTGCGATTAGGAAATCGATTAGGAAGCAAAGAGTATGTTTTAGGTTTTTGGTTGAAGTGGAAGACCATGGTAAGCTTGAATGTGAATGCACTGAATGAGTTTTATAGTTAATTTGGAGGGGGAATTGCACAGCTGCAGGGAGATGAGGATGTGATGGAGAGGTAATAAAAACTGAAAGGGGAAGAGAAAAGGAAATTAGAGGATCTGGGAAGTTGTCATTTGATCTTTGGTAAGAGTGAAGGCTGGGAAATAGTTTTATCTTTGTGCAAAGTTTGTAGAACACTGAAGGAGGGAAAAGCAGAAGACTTAAGTTTTGCTATGGAAGCTGTTCAGTTATTTAATCTGAGATGGTCTCTCTGAAATCATTTTTGATGTCAAAGCTAATAATTTTATACCTTTGAGGCTGGAAATGCACTTGGCAAGGTCTCAGCAATTTCATAAATAGTTTTACATTGCTTTGTTTTAGTAGATTAGAAAGCGGAGAGGCCTTGTATTCTAGGTCAGAATGCATTCATTTCAGAGATTAGGAACATAGATGCACCCATCAGTTCTCGTACACAGCTTGAACTTTCTGTGGTGGATGTTATCTTGATGCTAATGACCTAGCTTATTACTAATTTTAAATGACCTGTTTGTGGGTGGCATTACAGATAAGATGGTGGTAAGGAAGTATCGAGAGAAACTGGGCATTTTGTAATGCAAAGAGCAAGTGCAAGTTGTTTCCATTTAATTCGGCAGTCATACTAGTCAATTGCTTTAGAAGATCTAAAATGAATGTATTAAACTGCATTACTGTTAATCCCAGTAGTTTTAATTTATGCAATACTGTGTAAGTGACCTTCTTGGGTTTTTCTTTTCCCCAAGTATTTTGTATTGGAAAATAGACTGCTTTACATTGTGGACCTAAAGTCATTTAAAATGCTGTCTATTAGTTTCAGATGAGCACAAGGGTGTAAATATATGATTAGTCCTTTTTGTATACAGCTATAGCATTATCTGTGGGTTTGAACATTAGAAGAGGGTAGGTGGACATGACAGAGTAAATACCTGTAAGCATTAGCTAATTGTGAGTTCTGAAAAAGCAGGTTTTTATGATACAGCAGTAACAAATGGCGGGACCAACATGGTATTATAAATTGAATGTGCTATCAGTAAAAGTAGAAACGATGTAGGTACTAGTAATTAAATATTGCAAATATATGCAGGAACGTATGTGGTATTATAAAGACCTTTCCTGCTGTGTCACTAATCTGATATTCTATGCTGTATTCTGTACAGAAATACAGTAAAACAAACAGCGGCCACTGTCGCCTTTCCATACCCTGGGAATGTAGCAGCCTTTCATAGTGGGGAAGGTGGTAGAGCAGTACAGCACAATTTTGTAGGTGGAAGAGGGGTGGCACCTAGAATTTGGACCTGCGTCTCCAGCTTCCCTGCCGAGGACCATAACCACTAGGCCAGTAGGCAGGTGGTGGTTATACCTCTGTTTTTGAAGCAAGTCATCTAGGTAGAAGAGATAACACAGTTGTTTTAGAAATTGAGGAGCAGAAAATACGACATGGAAGCCTGGTGATGGAAGTACTGTCCTGGAATTAGAGGCCCAGGTCTTTATGTTCAGATCCATATATATTTCAGAGAACTCTGCCAGACCTATTTCTGAACATACATGGAAACTGACTGAAAAGAATATGCAAAGTCTTGGTTCTTACATGTACAAAAATAGATGTGTGATTTTTGCAATCTTGACTTTTTTCTTAATAGCATTAGTATATATTTGAACATGGGAGGAATATCAAAATTCTCTTGGGTCTTGTTTTATTGCTTTATAAGACTAGTCAACCTAAAAATTACATGGTGTTATCTTTGTCAGCACCCTTTCTTAGATTATCCTAGCTCTTGTCCTCCATTTTTTTAAGGGATCTTATTCCAGTTCTTCTAGTTGATTATAAAGTGTCAGACCTATAAAATTAATTCTTCTCTTGCTCTTGTCCTAAATAAAGGGGGGTGGGGGGGTGGGGGGTGTTCGCTCCTTTTTGTCTCTTGCCTTCATTCATAGCTTGTATCCTGTTTTCCTTCCTACTACTTGCTTTTTTCCTTTTTCTCTCCTAGTTCCAACTCTTAACTGTCAACTGAATGAACTTAAACTTGGATTACAGTCTTTTTTTCTGTAAAATTGACTGATCCAAGGTATTCCTGCACTTACTAGCATTCTTTTCCTACTGTTTTTGTAGATACAGTTTTAAGTGTGGCTAAGTCATGTATGGAATTGCCAAAGCTGCATTTAGTTCAGCCCTTCAATTGTACAGATTTCTGTACCTTTTCCACGTACAAAGGAGTACAAGAGAAATGTAGACTATCTTAAAATACTGAAAGAAACTGATTCAGTTACGATCCAAATATGACCAATTGTGGTGTTCCTCTACCTTTTCACTGTGGCATTAGAAACTTCCTTTGTTAACCTTGAAAATAAAATTCAGATTTAGACTACTAAATTTAGCTGTTACTCTGTTTTTTTAAAAGCTATGTAGAGCATTCCTAAGTAAGATTTTTGTCACACTGTTTTACAATATTCACTGCTTTTTCTTCTGATGTCCAGTTGACGTTCTAAGGTAATATGGCAGAAATGCTGTTTTCCCCCTTGTAGTTTGTTTTCAGAATATTTCAAGGTGAGAAGAAACACAGACTATATGAGACTATCTGTACTACTAATTCTTGTATTCTATGTTGTGTAGGCTATCAAGTACTAGCTCCCACTGCCTATTACGATCAGACTGGTGCCTTAGTAGTAGGCCCTGGAGCAAGGACTGGCCTTGGAGCACCAGTCAGATTGGTGGCCTCAGCTCCTGTTATAATCAGCTCTGCAGCAGCACAAGCAGGTGAGTACTTAATCCTGCATGGAGGCTTCTTCCACTTTTATACTGAATCTTAACAGTAATGTTGCTTGATTAGTATTTGATATTGTTGATGTGTTTTGTATGCATCCGTGAAATTTTCTAGTTGTGAAGGATATACCATACATACTCTTTTTCTTATTCTGTCACGTCCCGTTCTCTGAGACTGCTGTTTCTCAGAGATGTAGTTTTCCTTTTTTTAAATTCAAATTTACAGTCCTCTCCCCATACATATACAGGCATGTTTCTGCAAATGTTGTTGCTTGTCAGATGTGAACATTTTTCAGTTTCCTCTCCCCACACATATAACGCGCACTTCTCATCAATCTCCTAAGTAGTGTCCTCTGGGCAGCATCACTTCATTGCTTCAGCCTGGCAGAAGATGATGGAGTGCTGTGGGGCCTTGCTATGCTTTTCTCTTGAAAGTATTTTCTCCTGAAAAGTGTGGCAACAAAGAAATAACTAGAGGGGACAGCAGAAGAGAATTAGTTATATCAAAAGTATCTGGTTTTCTTCTTCTCTTTTTATCAGTGATGAGGTCTGGTACTACTTTACTGAACCATGCATTTATTGTATTTGTTAAATTAAAATCCAAAATGCTAACACCAGATGAATTAATCTGTTCAGAAAATTAGGTTTTAAGTTTATCTATAAGCTTCTTTATGGAGAACTCACTTCTGACATAAATAGCTGAAGATGTCTTTCAGTGACTCTTAGCTGCAATTCTGCTATTGCAACCTTGGGTGTAAAAGTACGGTTCAGTAAACAGTAATGTCTTACATGTTTACACTGAAAATTCCCTAAATTACATTAACAATTCTACAGCCTTGATTAGCCTACAACATACACTGTCTGTTTTTTTCGTTGGGGTAATTAAGACTGGGTAATACTATAGAGTCTTTTTTAGTTCTTCAGTATGTGGATTTCTGCTTGTTTAAGGGGGCTTCAAGAAAATGTGATTTAGATCTCAATATTCCATTTCCAGTCAGAAATGTCTGAGAGAGTAATCATGATTGAAAACATGTTTTACAGCTGCAGCTGCTTCAGCTGGAGGAACAGGAAACAATCTCACTGGAGCCACGAATGGTCTATTTCGGCCACTTGGTGCCCAGCCGCAACAACAGCAACAGCAAACAAACAGTAGCCTACAATCCAATTCATTTTATGGCAGTAACTCTTTGACCGGTAACTCCCAGAGCAGTTCCCTTTTTTCACATGGTCCTGGCCAACCAGGAAGCACATCTCTTGGCTTTGGAAGTAGCAGCTCTTTAGGAGCAGCTATCGGCTCTGCACTTGGTGGATTTGGCTCATCAGGTAGGTTGTTTAATATAGTGAGGAAATTCTGTGAGACTTTCGTGTTAATAAAAAAAACTGCATCTATATCCAGGCATATTAGATACACGTACATTTCTATAAAGAATGTGCAAAAATAGGTTATTCAAGTTTAAAACAAATTATAGAGGTAGAAAAAGGGGGTTTTAAATTCACTCGGGCTCTGTATACAAGATGCATTTTTGAAGAATATTCTGTAGTCATAGGTATCTCCAAAATATTTTCCATTTTGAGCACTGTACTCTGCTGCAGAAGATTGTTGCTGTTTTTACTGAGCTGCTTTTTATTTTCAAGGAAATCTTCATTCTGCGCTTAAAATAACAATTGATGATGTTTGAGAGATGCATTCTTTTGTTCTAGTTTTCATTGCAGGAAAATTCCATTTTTTTTACAAAATTAAAGAGCATATGACTTTCTGAATTTGAAAAGTGTTTGTTTCCATAAGATTCTTAATAGGATATATAGAATGGAAAGACTTAATACTGAAGAACAGTCATTGTTAACTCTAGTAGGTTTAATCTTAGACATAGTTAAGCCTAAATAGTTCTTTGCAAGTTGAGGCCTTAAATTATTCAACAGATGCTCCTAAATGTTGTCGACCTGTTTGTATTAAAAAAAAAAAAAAAAAAAAAGTTGCCTTCATGTTTCTGTTCTTATAGCAGAAATTTCTTACACAGTTTTTAAAACATGCAAGGTAGGTTTTCTTATATTTCAGATGCAGTATTAGTAAGGCAAGCGAAGTATCTTTTCTAAAGAATATTTCCTTTGGCTATTACTCTCTAAGTTACAGCACCGAATTGTTTATTATTTAGAAGTATTTTAATGAAATCAGCAGAGCATGTTTATAACCTTACATATCTTGAAGATGGGTAGAAATTGGGGGGAAGTAATCTAACTCTAAATTCAAATCTAATTCAAAACTAAACGCCCTAAGGGAATTTAAAACAAAAAGTTGAAAAAAAATTTAAAAAGTGAAGATTATTACAAGATATCTTAATATATGTAAACACTGAAGGAAAAACACATCAGTGTTAAAACATGATACCTGCTATTTGGTAACTAAGTGGAGGTGAATAGTGATATCAAATATGCTGTGTACCAATACAGAGATTTTTCTCAGTCTTGTTTTTCATCAGTCAATCTGAAAAATTATGTATTTTAACAAAATTAATGTGAAAAAATCCAGAATAAAGTTTTGATAATTTTTAAAAAAAGTAGAGGCTACTCAGGCATGTACAGTTTCTTAGTTTTCCATAACGCCCGAGCAGGTAGATCTTATTTACAAAGTAATTGTGCTATCCCAGTGCTATATTTTGTAATATAACTTGTCCTGAGTTACTTGTAGGATTTCAGCGAGTTCTCAGCAGCTGTGTTTTGCGCTAATACAGTTTCATTACATTGATAGTGATGATAAGTATATCTGCATATTTAATGCAGTGCACCCGTTTTAAGTCATAAAAGTCTTTATCCAGCATTATCAGAAGGACCTCCATAGAATACATATTTTAGTTGTGGATCTACTTAAGAATAATCAGCATAGTTCTTTCTGCCACAGGAGAGTAAGCCTTTTTCTTGTAGCAAGGATCAGTTCCAGGGCTTTGCCCAAAGCCTTCAGCATAGACAGCATGTGCTGGAACCTTGCAGCAGTATCCTAGGTGATTTAATTAGCATGGTAGTTTCCACAGGGAAGCAGAAAGCCTATGCTTTTGCAGTTTGAGAAGTGCTGATGAAAGGTGCTGTCTAAACCTTAAATATTTTTAGTTGTATTATTGGAATAATAGTATATTGAAAGTGCCCCTCTGCCAAGTATAAATTGTACTTGCCATAATAGCCACTTAAAAAATGCTTTCTGATTTATTTTTTTTTAAAAGAGCTCATGAGCTGTATGTATATATGCATTGAATTACACAGGCAAGTACTTAAACAAATGGTGTTAATGCATGTTGAGGCAAATGAAAAACAAGTTTAACTTTTTACCTGCCAAAGTTTCAGCTTCTTTGTAACTCAATGTGTTGTAAAGGTTGAATTTCAGTTAAAAAATAGCTGTGAAGACTGATAGATGGCAATATAGGTCTTGCCCTTACGTTTTCAGTTGTTACGTGGGGAAAAAAAAAAACTGCAAAAAATGTAAAGGTGAGCGTATTCTAGCTGAATGACTGAACAACAAAATATAAACTGAAGAGGCAAGCATACCATATAAATGGCTGTATGTACTTTACAGTTACAGTCTATTTACATTATTTATATCTCTTTACATTACATCTATTATCTTATTACAAAGTTAGTCATACCATGTACCTAAACCTAAAATGGAGTAAGTTACTGCAGCTTAACAGGTAGCTAAGAATTAGATCAACTACAGCAGCTTTCCAGGTGCCTACTTCTGCCTTGTAACATGTGTAAAGTAATTACATTAGCTTAGTGGTGAAGAGGGGTAAGCCAATTTAAATTATCTTCTGGTTTTTGTGAGCGTTGCCTCTGTGTGTGTGAAAATGCCGTTCAGCTGGTTCACAGTAACTTGTTAAGCTGCAGTAATTTAGCCGAGTAAGAAACCCTGAAAGAAAGCTAAAGTTTGCTTAGATTTTTTCATAGTTGGAAAAATAACAATCCATCATGTAGCTTTATATTAACATTCACATGGTTCACTAGCTGAGCCAGAACTTGTAGACCTAGTCTCAAATCTTGAGATTTCTTTCTAATTGTTGCCTTAATTTGCTCTTCTGATTTCTTATTCTCAATCTCCTTGCCTAGTTAGTCCAGTATCTTTTCCTTCTGGCTTCTCCTGTAGTATGTCTTCCCAATTTACAGGCAGTATTTATCTCCTGCTTCCCCTACCCCTCCCAAATGTTTCTGTTTCTGCTTGTACTGTGTGATGTTCCCATCATCAGCTTACTATTCCAGTCTTTTTGCCCCACAGTCACATATACCTTCTACAGCCTGACTTTTCTTCAGATCTGCTTTCTTTTCATCCTCAGTCCCACTGGCTTTGAAAAGTGCTTGCCAGTTTTTCTTGCAGTCTCCTTGTTGGCTCCTTTGTCTGACCTCTCTCTCCTCCTGGTTCTGGTTTCTTTGTTTTTCTTTTTCTTTTATTTTTCCCTGGTCTATTTCTTGTGTTTGGCTTTTGTCTCCTCTGCATTTGAATTGGAAAACTTCCTTTCCACACTGCCTGATGGGCCTTCCAAACATAAGGTGGGATCTTGGACAGCAGTCTCAGTCCATTTTTGGCATGGCACACAGAAGCCTAGAAGCTCAATTGCAGGGAAAAGTTTATTAGCTATCTCAGATGTGCCATGTATGGACAGGAGTTCTAAGTTTTCAGCTATAAGTCTGTGCTGAACTTGTATGAACTGTGATTTTGCTAAGATTTTTAGCTCAATTGAAGAGCATGAAAATAAAGGTCTCCTGTTGCTAGCGTATTGGTCTGAGTACCTGAAAGCATTAGCTTTTCAAATAATAGGTAGCTGGATTATTTTGCTAAGGATAAAGCATCTTTCCTTGCCTGTTTTTCTGAAATGGCAGCGTTTGGGCACAGCCTCTTTGAAAAACTTCATTCAAGCGGATACTTGCCATGAAAAGTATTAGCCAAGTTGCTAATGTTACGAGAAAATAAATTAGTGCCTTAAAATGGAAAGTATCAGGAGACCTTTATATTGGGCCATGCTGCCAGCTTTAGTAGGAAAAGGTGCCTGACAAGGGTGAAGATTCTGGAAGTATAAATTCTGACCTTTTTAAGTTGAAGTAGAAATCAATTTTCCAAATTTAGCTTATAAAGTATCTTTGTTAATATCCATAATCTTGGTTTTGTTCATGAGTATAATAAAGTTCCAGTGTTTATTACAGGCACGGTAGTTGAGTATTTCACTAGTATGTAACAATACTAGAATTTAACATTTCTAAAAGCTTTTTATTGTTCTCCTAATTTATCCTAGACTGTTCATCGCCCTGCTGAATGATGCTGTGCAGGATAACCAATCCTTCACTAATACACTGTTATCCAAAGCTTCTAATCTGATTTGACTTTGAGAAATACTGGTAGCAGTAAAATCACATTTTCAGTTTCTCTCCTTAATTTTCCTATCTCTGCTCTGCTGCTCATCTTTTCCTTAGCCTATTCCCTCTTTATAATATCTTTTCAAAACACTTCTTTGAGAACCATAATTCTCGTAGGGAATTTTAAGCAGTCATTTTTTTCCTACAGGTGAGGGGTTCACAAAGGAGGAAGTTCAGGAACGGCTGAACAGCAACGTAGATTTTCTGAGCCCTTAAACAGCAGTCAATTTTCTTTAGCCTTTTTCCTGAAATCAAGTATCACTGTCTCATAATTTACAGTAGAAAAAAATTTATCAAAGACTTTAGTGGAAATATTTTTAGAATCATTTATTCTATAAAGTGAATAAAGTGACAGTGTAATCTAATCTCATAAATTCCCTATTTGTCCCAAAGCCTGAAGCCAGGTGGTTAAAACAGAGTACTACAATATTGCTGTGAGAAATCTAGAATGAAATGTTGAAAGACATGGGCATTGGTGAAATTACTTACCAGTGGTATGTTTATACCCACTTAGATTTACTTAAAAGCATGTGTGGTTATCACAGTAATTGTCTTTGTCGTAACGATTGCTGTAATTATTGTGATCGCATCTGTTATTGCCCAGCTGTAGTTGGGGATAGGTTTTATTCAGTTGACACTGTGTAATTAGGGTCTTTTTATTTCTTCTTCAGTTGGCAGTTCTGCAAGTAGTAGTGCCACAAGGAGAGATTCTCTATCTACTAGCTCTGACTTGTACAAAAGATCTAGTAGCAGCCTAGCACCCATAGGGCAGCCATTTTACAATAGTCTGGGATTTTCCTCCTCTCCAAGTCCAATAGGCATGCCTCTGCCAAGCCAAACGCCAGGACATTCACTTACGCCACCGCCATCACTTTCATCACATGGATCCTCATCCAGTTTGCATTTAGGTAAAAAAAACAAAAACAAAAAACCAAAAAAACACTTTTTGTTTGTATGTGTGTATGTATTTCTATGTGTAAAATATATGTTGCATAAGAGATGTCACATTACCTTTGCTGTTAAACAGTTTTGTAATGAAGAGGGGCCATTCCTGAAAGGTGAAGAGCATGCTCAAATGCTCGTTGATTTGACAGTGGAGGGCACTCAGCTTTTTTGCAATATCAGGCCAACAACTGATTTCTCTTCCGTTGCAGAAGCCTGATAGAGAGTCCAGTAAGACTTACTGGTCCTTTTTGTATTATGTTTCTACAGTATGGAGGAGCAAAGGTGCATTATTTTGTTTCTACTACAGTGTATTACCACTTAAAGCATGTTTTAAGATTATACTGTGTTTAACAGTGAAGCGACTTTCACTACTGCCCCTTACCATGATAAAGTAGAAAGTGAGCAAAGCTGTCACTGTAAAATGTATTGAAAGGTTATTTTTGAGTGAGTGAGCCTTCTGCCTCATGGCCTAGATGCTTTGCCAGGAAGACAATAGTTTATTACCAGGCTGGTGGAAAAAACCAAAATATTTTGTGAAAGAAGTAGCAAAGGCTTTGTCAGTGGTGGCTCTCTGTTACCAGATACACTTTTTTTAAGGAATGATGATAGTAATCTTTGTAGAAAATTTTTGAGCTAGTTAGGTGACATGGGAGCTCAACCTTGTTTTTATAAAAAATTAAAAATGCAATAAAAATTAAAAATCTACAGAAACCCCACCACAGCCTACAGTATATTTAGAAGATAATGCCTCTAACCTGAGGTTACTTGATAAGCTTTCTCGATAAGCTTTCTCTTTTCTTTTCACTGCAAGTCTTTGTGGTCATTTAATTTGGATGCTAAAATCATATATTTCAAGATTGAGTTGCCAGTTGCTCCAGTAACTATTCAGTGCACACTTTCGTGCGTGTAATAGGCAACCTAATCCCCTGTACTTCTCTTAGCACAAATAAAACAGGAAAAAACTCAAGTGCCTACCAAAATACACTTAGAGAGAAATATGTGAATGATTTGTATAACAAGGTTAAAAGTAATTTAAATATATTACATTTACAGTTCAGTATCCCCTTCACGGTTAAGTGCTGAATACCCGAAGTAAAACTGGGCAAGGGGATGTTTCAGCACATTTTATTTTTTTTTACTTACCTTTTTTCCTTTTTCAGGTCTACAAAGTGCACCTTTGGGCTGAGACCAAGCATGGAAAGTTTCAGCCCAAATGGAGGCTTTTGAGAAAGTTCTGAACATCTGACAATGGGGTTATCATGGAAATCTTTTTCTTTCTTTCTTTTCAAAGTACTCTCACTATAGTTTTCATATTGCTGAAAACTATACTTAAACAAATTTTGGAAGGCATTATCTAAAATTCAAAACACTTGATGTTTTTATATTGCTTCACATTTGATAAATGTTAAAATACTTTTTTCAATTCTGAGAAAATAAGCTGCAATCAGTATAGAGGATTACCTCTGTTAGCAGAAATTGTTAAATACTGATTTTAATCCACTTCAGACTGTTTGGCAGTGTGAACTAAGCATAAGAGTTTGTTAAAATCATGTACTAGATCATTCTGACTTTTACACGCTGTACAGTTGTACTCTGAAAATTGACACAAGCTTGTTGGCTTCCATGTGTACTGCCTCTTCATCTTGCAAATGAAGTGGACCTTGGTTACGGGTAAACATTTCGCTACCTTACCAAATCAATCTGAAATTTGAAAATTGAGGTCTTTTGGATTTTTGCTTTCACAAAAATGCAGTCTTTTTTTAGCACTTCCTGCGCTCTGCCCTGTGTCGTTTATTTGAGCAGTTATGTCCGAGGTGCACCACTGCTAAAAGTTGAAGACTATTTCTGCAGTTAATGGTCTGTCCTGTTAAATTTATTCTGGTGTGTTCATCAGCTACTCTTGGAAGCATTTATTTTGTTCACACATAAAAAACAAGAAGGCAAAGCTTCCTCGCCAAGTGAGAAGTTATACCTGAAATCAAACAGGGAGTATATTTTAAGAAGGGTATGATTAAACACGTAGTCACTTTTCAGAGTAGAACAACACTGTAAGTTCATGTATGCATGCAGTTTCCATTGGTATTCTGATAATGCCTGTCAAATGCAGCTCTCCCTCCACCTTCAAAACTTGTTGTCCCGCCTGCTTTTATCAACAGGTTCAGCTAAGTTTAACTCCTATTTTAAAATCAAACTCGATTGCTCCTGTTATAGCCACCAGAATACTAGAGCACAATACTGGGAAAGGGTGCATGGTTTTATAACCCCTTTGTCAGACACTGCTGCAATTTGTAGCTTAAAAGACCAATTTCCCTTTTACAAGAAACTTGTGATATTTTACTGGGTTTATCTCTTCTCACCAATTCTTATCCAACATCCTAAAATAGGAATATGCTAATTGCTTTGTTCCAGTGTCAGTTTTCCTGTATTTGAAGGGATTTGTCAGTTGTCTGTAACTGCTGCTTTGCTGTAATCAGTTGGAGCAGTAAGGTCATGAATTTGAACTACCCTTTCACTCCCAGGGACAAAAAACAGCAAGAGGGAAGGATTTTTCCTACATTATTAAAAATCCTTTTAGATTGATAGTGCATACTCTGATGGTATATTGCAGCATTTGAAGGGTTTGGTGTAGACGAGGATTTTTAAAATCTGGACTTTCGGAGGTAATTATTTTCTGTGTGTTGCAAGCCAAGTTTGTTAGTAGGTCAGGTTGATGTTTTTATCTTCAGAAGTGGTCATTCTAGGAAAGAGTGAAGGCCTCTTGGCTAGACAGGATGGGGAACTTTGCATTGCCTCTGCTGTGTACCTACTCTGTAGGGCTTCAGTAAACCAGGCATAATAAGCACTTGCATTGATTGGTAAAATATGTACATATATATGCATATATGTGTACGTGCATATGTGTAATTCTGTTTTCTATATGAAGATGAAATTTTTTAGCTGAGGATGAGATGAAGCTATGTTTTTTTACAGGTCAACAAATACTTTGTAGAAATCAAGTTTAAAGTGTGTATATATTCATGCATTATTTTACTAGAAAATAATACTGCTGACTGATTTAAACAGTTACTGTGCAGTAAATCTGGTTTATGTCTTAGTTAATTTTTAAAATACTTTGATAGTAAGTACTAACAGACTAATGCTATCTAATGTGCTTAGATCTAGTTTTTAGTATTTTTTTCACGTTCTCCTTTACATTAAATACGCTATCCACATTAAGGAGTTAGTACTTTTAACATGCTTTGTGTCCTTGAAGCTTAGTAAGGTTCTGTTTTAGATGGTCTATATCCCCTTTATACCTCTGTGCCTCCTCTTCCCTATGGACTAGCCACAGGGTTTTACGTTCAATTAAGCTGTAAAACAAACGTAATATTAATCATTGCATCGGAGAACTCTGTTTTACAAGATCAGAAGTGATACCTAAGTGATTATCTGAAGAATGAACTGTATGCTTTATTCCCCAGCGGTTTGTAATTGTGTGGCTGTACTGATGCCTGATAAGTCTTTTAAAATGTCAGCGTTTGCAGAAATGTTTAGACTAGGTGCTTTACTCAGTAGCGTATGTTCCCCAAATAATTCATAAGACCTAGGCTGTTAACTTTGTAGTTTGGAATCAGAATCTGTAGAACAAGTGTCCTTAGTTCTTGAAGAGCCTGGGGAGGTGATAGGGTAACTAGAATTCAGATTTCAGTTTTCCTTTTCTAAGCTGTGCACACCCGAAGTTTTCAGAAAAGAGGCCAGGTGTCCTTAAAGTCCACACTAATGCTTTGGTGATTTTTGGACTGAGAAAGTAATAAAAAAAATAATAATTTTAAGAGTTGTATACAAGAATTGTATACGTTGTATACAAGAGTATATCTGCATATAATAAGTACCTATGACAATATGCTTTTATTTTGGGGGGTTTACAGTTTTGCAAATCTGCAGAGTTGCCACTGAGCTATAATACTGCTGCTGTAGTAGAAGCTTATGAGAAGAAAATCTAGTTACTTTATAAATTACTGGTTTTTATGGTAGTGCCCAGGGTTTTAAAAGGTTAACCTTTCTGTGTGCTTTTGAAGTATGACAGGTTCTTCTAGGCACAGTGGATATGTTTTCAGCCTTCCTGAATTATGATCCTGCTTAACATGATTTTCTGAAGTAGTTTCACCGGCTAGACAAGAGCCTCCCAGTTGCAGCATAGTCATCTAGTTGTCTTGGAAGACTTAAAAAGGAATCATTCCCAAATCAGACTGAAGAAAGGCTTGATAATCTTGAGTGTGAAATGTATATGTGCAGTTCTACTACACATATATAGCATGTTAAAAACTACAAAGTTTCTCAATTTCTGGTTTTAAGTGCTGGATAAATTTAATTTATACTTGCATGAAAACTCAGTTAAAGAAAAAAAAAAGCAAAGCTGAAACTATTCCTGATACAGTCATGGAACTGCACATGTGAATGCTAATTAAAGCCATGCAGTTTGTGAACATATAATCAAAACTATTAGTTTCTGGCACAGAATTGAACATGTGATCAGTGGAGTAATAGAGATGCTACGACAGGAAAGTAGCCTGTAACACTTCCTTTTGAACGGACTTTGCTGCCCTCTCGTGGTATTAAATAGTGTTACTACACAGCATTTACGGGGAAGCTAAGACTTCATTCATATATTTAAGAAATCTAGCTGAGAAATACCATAATTTCAGGTGCATAACTTTTTGTTCTTTAGAAGGCTGTTCCTAGAAGAGAAGTGACCATAGAACATCACTGTCCATACTGCTTCACCTGCAGAATATTGGGATTCTTTTTTCTTTTTGTATTTTAGTGTCATGTTGCTGTCAGGTCTTTTCTGGAAATAGTGATTGTCAGTGGAAACTAAAAATGATAGTTTAAAAAAAACCTTGATTTTTATGGCTGTAAAGAATTAAATGACTTTAATTTCAAGGAAAATGTAGCAGTTTTTAAAAGGTATTGCGGGGCATAAAGTATTTACTGATTTTTACACTGAATTTTGAAAACTAATTGTAAAATAAATACTAATTATTTCTATTTTAGGGCATAATCCTACACAATGCATAAACGTGATGCTTGATATGTCTTGCAGAGCACTAACATCTTAGATTCTGGTATAGTAATTTTGACCTTTCAAAATAGATACTTTACTATTAATACATTACCAGCCCACTGTAACACTGTTGTTGCCTGGCCTTATAAATACTTGGAACCAAAAGAAGGCTTGGCTGGGGCACTGTCAGCTGATTTTTATTTTTTTTTTAATTAATTTTGTAATAGAGCACCATTCAAACAGCACATACTGCAATTTGTTTTAAATTCAAATGTAGATACTTCCTCTGTTGACTTTGAAAGGGCTTTCAGTTACTGTGTCACTTTCTAGATAGGGAAACTGAAAATGCTTTCCTTCTCTAATTCATACTTGATAATTTTAGGGGTTTTGTTTAAGTAGTAGAGTTGAGGTTTCTAGGTGGGAATTGTCTTTGAGGATTTCTGCTTGTAATATAGTTAGCAGTATCCCTTTTAAAATCATTCTGTAGTTGGGAAAGATGCTTTGTTTGCATGCTGTTTGTGATAATTGTTGCCTGTTGTAAAATAGAGGGGAGAGAGGGCTGTTGGAGGAGATGAGTGACATAAACTGATTAGAGAGCAATATATGAGGAGAAATTCACAGGACTGAGATGATGATAGCTGTAGATGGAATCCTAGCAAAAAGGAGTAGAACCTAAACATAGGAAGGCAATTTAGTTCTTAGAAAGTAAGGGAAGACAGAGTGTAGTGACAGTGAATGTTTTCACAGCAAGGAAAAGACTTATGTTCCTAAAAGTAACTTTATATCTTTGAGTGGTTTAGAATTAAGTAGAGCATTCTTAGTTACCTGGTTTGAAATTTGACATATTTAGTGCTTACAAGAGGTACCAGATTAAAGCCTGGGATGCTGAAGTCATCAAATATCCTGCAGAACAGGTACAGCACGGCAAGAGGCACCATGTGTGTCTCCCCAAAAATGCCCTTTCACCCTGTAAGTTGGAAAGGTACCTCAGTAGGGACTGAAGGGTAGTTCAGATTTCATGGTCTATTTTGAAACAATTGGCTAACTTTGAGACTACTAACAAAGGTGTGAGTATTACTTATGAAGTGGAAATCTGCCCACTAAGCTAAGGCCCACCCAGTTCTAAGGTTTCTGTAACTCTGAGTGGGTGCTCACTTTACCTGCTTTGTTATATTATTCTAATGGCGTTTCTTTCCCTGGTGCCCTTCACATAAAATAAAAATGAGGAGGAGAATGGTTTTATTATATTGGAAGATAAAGCTATCTAACTTTTCCAACCATAATGAGGTAAATATAAATAACAAGACAACACCGTTGTTTTCTTTGGCTCCAGGGTGTATCCGTAGTTCTAGTACACTTACTGTTTTGCTGTTGCTTACTTTCCTTATGGCTTTTACTGACAGAACTGCTTCCTTGTAGGAGGACTGACAAATGGTAGTGGTCGCTATATTTCTGCAGCACCTGGAGCCGAAGCAAAGTATCGCAGTGCAGCAAGTACCTCCAGTCTTTTTAGCTCCACCAGTCAGCTCTTCCCTCCTTCACGCCTTCGTTACAGTAGGTCTGATATTATGCCTTCTGGACGTAGTCGATTGCTGGAAGATTTCAGAAACAATCGTTTCCCTAATCTTCAATTAAGAGACCTTGTTGGACATATTGTTGAATTTTCCCAAGACCAGCATGGTTCTAGGTAATTATAGTGAAGTTAATAACTTAATAATGTTTTACTGTTTTGATATTGTTATATTAACGTCAGACATTTGAATGAGCTGGTAGTCATCTTAATACAAAGCATGCCATTAATTGGCACACATGCTCTTACACTGACCTTTTCCTTCTCTAGGAAATTTCATTATAAAACTAGTATAAATTTAGCTGCTTGTGGAAGTTTTCAGTGTTGAAGCAGCCTTATAACTAGACTTGTAAACTAGTATTTAGGTATGAAAAAGAGGTTGATTAAGAAAACAAAATATCTGGCATCTGGAATGTAAAACTTTTTTCAGCAATACATCATCAGGTACTTAGCTATTGTTATTCTTTTCATCTTTAATCCTTTTCAAATGAAAGTTTTTAAGTATAATTTTACTAAAATGTATAGTTTTATACGCAAAGGCACTACTTTCATTTTAATAAGTTTTATAAGGGTTGAATACTTGCTTTAGAATTTTGAGGTGTCTCATTGAAATAGTGTTTGAGAGGTTTTCCTGTTGTTTATGTAAAGCATAATGTACCTTTTTTTGCACTTAGATTTATACAGCAAAAGCTGGAGCGAGCTACTCCAGCTGAGCGCCAGATGGTATTTAATGAGATCCTGCAAGCAGCGTATCAGTTGATGACTGATGTGTTTGGAAACTATGTAATACAGAAGTTCTTTGAGGTAAGCGTAACACTAAGTGTATGAACAGAAATGCAAATGAAATGCTGTAAAATCTGATTAAATGTAACTTTTTTCTTAACATCATAGTAGAATTCTACTGGACTTTCACCACCAAACCCAGGCGTGTAAGACTGCACACATGTTTTCTGTTCTGTATCCTCTTGGTTTTTTTATTTGTAACAGGCAAACAGGCACAGTTGCTCTTTACATTGGTGGTACATACATTGGTGAACATTGATGAACGTACAGGCTGCACACTCAGGCTTTGCAAGCCTTTTAGAGTAATTTACAGAGTCTTTTAGCAGATGATAGTGAACATAAAGATTTGAAGGATGATACTTATTGTTTCCTGCATCCTGGTAAAAAGTGGGTCTCTAAGAAGCGCTTGCACCCAAAATAAATAGCGGTGTGAACTTTGTCGAGTGCTGTATATGAAGAAACACATGTATTGGGGTGGAAAAACTTTGAGGAAGGGATTTCATAACATACATCCAATATTACGGGAACTAGTATTTAAAACAGCTTTGGATTTTGTTAAGAACTATGGGGTGGAAAAAAAAAGGCCTTATCAAAGAGTTACAAGATTTGATTTGCTGAGAGGAGAATTAAGCAATAGCTGTGTCCTAGAAAAAGTTACATGTAGGAAAGATATCTGGCTTAGTGTACTTTAAATCAGGGAGCTTGTCGAAGTATCGGGGTGGATAGAAGGTGAAGCTGGAAAACATTCATTAAGAAATAAGATGGTTGCTGTAAACAAAAATGTAGTTTTTAAGGAATAATCTATGAAACAATGTGATTACTTTTTTTTTTTTTTTGCTTGATGCTCTTTTTTTACAAATCAGAATACCTTCTGAAAAGCCTGGCTGACATATGGTAAGATCTTGATCTTGTTCAAGGGTCATCAGGTGCTGGTTTTTTCCATAATGTTAGGTTGGATGGTTACATAGATAATCATTCAGTTGAGTGTTTTCATCTTAATTCTGCGGAAGAGTTCTCAAGAAAAAGTGCAGTAGGCCTTAGGTGTAGTAAAGGACTTGGCTCATTATTTAAGTAGGAAGGCGAAGTTGTTTGAGTTTTCTTCAGAGTCTTGGATGACTACAGATGTCGGATTTGGGAGTTCTCAGCAGTGCTGTGTGAATATTGCTGGTGCTACCCAGTTGGTTGTCCAGCTGATTGCTTCTGTGTTGTCTCTTGTACTGTGCCAACTCAGGATCTTACATGGGGATCTGGGAACAGGATTATGTGTATTATTATGAAGCTCAACTGGCTTTACTCTGCTCAACAGGGAGCAGCACAGGAGGCTGTAGTAGCACTGTGGAAGGAATAACATGGGCAGGAACTAGCTACTGCTGAAGGACATTGGTTGAGTTACACTAATGCAGCCAGTGTTCAAAAACATTTTGACTTTGGTCTGCAGAGCCCAAGCATTTCTAAATTTCTTGAAGTGCCCATGGTCAGAATCATCATTCAAGCCATGTAAAGTTTGAAGTAGCTTCTTGGTAAATTCAGGGGTTGAAATCTGCTTCCCCCGCCCCCTCCTGTTACAGCTTGCTTACTGTATACAAGATGTAATATACACTGACCAGTACGAATTTGAGATAATCAGAGAAAAACAGATTTGAATTAGTATTTTATAGTAATCTGCAATTAATTTGCCTGGTATAATTTGTCTAAATAAGTGGGTTATTGCACTTAAATATTCCTACAAACAGAGAAGTATAAACTACTTCAGTTTCTTCTGTTGTCTTTCAAGGTCATGCATTTGATAGCACGTATGCGACTGGAATGTGGAATATTACAAAATGTTGCATTTAGAAAATAAAAGCTTCTGGTAAATGCACCTACCAGAAGTACAAAGGGAAAAATCATTCAAGGCACACAGTAAACATGAAATATATCATGAAAGTACTTACTCTGACATGTAAACTCCAGCATGCTGCACTATGTCTTCACTTGTTAACAGCATTTTATTTTATTTTATTTTTTTCAGTTTGGAAGCCTGGATCAAAAGTTAGCCCTGGCAACACGCATACGTGGTCATGTTCTGCCATTAGCCCTACAGATGTATGGTTGTCGTGTTATTCAGAAAGCACTTGAGTCAATCTCGCCTGACCAGCAGGTAATTGTAAGTTAGAGCAATACTTTTTTTATTTTATTTCTTTTTATTACATCAGTCTTTTTACTTGTTTAAGTTGTCGATCCTTTCCTTCATTATGAAATGCCCTAGGGACTAAAATAGTTGTTTAAATTAAAATTAAAATGTTGACGTACAGAAGTAAACCACCAGTGTATATGAAGATTGGATAGTTAGGATGAAATGGAATATTCTTTTGAGGGTGAGGAAGAATCATTGTAAAGACAAGGATAATTTTTTTTTTTTGTCTTCAGAATGAAATGGTGAAGGAGTTGGATGGCCATGTTCTGAAATGTGTGAAAGATCAAAATGGAAACCATGTTGTACAAAAATGTATTGAGTGTGTTCAACCCCAGTCGCTCCAGTTCATCATTGACGCGTTCAAAGGACAGGTAATGTCAGCAGTTCATTTCCTTTCCTCTTCTGTAGGGTTGCTTTGATTTGCAGATCTTTTTCCATCATTTGCCTGTACAATATAGTGTTTGGCACATTGTCAGCTTGTTTTAAGTAGGATAAAAAAGGGATGATAAAATGGAAAAGCGGTTGAAGAGACAGTTAACATGCTGTAAAAAGATGAATCTGTTGGAGATGGGGCTCTAGAAAGACCTGTTTGGATGTATTATAAATACGTACGAGGTATTTGGCTTAAGGCCAGGCTTTCTGTTTGAGTTTTGTGATACACCATTTCAGATTTCCTTTATAACTTTTAACATTGCCGTTTTTGACATAACAATAAAGTATCTGCTCTCTAGCATATACTTTTTCATTAAAATTTCCATTTTCCATTGGTTATGTTGCAAGTCTCTTTCAGCGTTTCCCAATCAGTGTCTGTCATTAAGGAAATACTTTGAAGAAATCTACTAATCTGTTTCCTACATATGAGCTAGTGTTAAGTGAAGGGGGGTGGTGGTATTTGTTTGTTTAAGGTTGGGGTTTTTGTTCTGTTTCCAAAAAAATTATTAATAAAAGGTTGATACTGTGCTGCAGGCTAAAGAATATGCTGCAGCTAAATAAGATTTTAATATTCTGAGACAAACGTATACTTTTATAGTCTTAAGAATTGTAAAAATCTCACTAACTTGGCTGTGTTAACTAAATTTTACTTTAATGGATGGCCAAACGTATTTCTGAACAAAATCTACAATACCCTTCTCTCACATTTTACACAACAGCAATACCTGAGTTATTGTTATACATAGTAATAAATGGCATGCCAAGGTTTCTAGCATCAGGTCTTTCTAGATCAAAGGGTATAGGGGTAGATGAGATGCAGTTTCTAAACTGTAAATACAGCCTTTTGACTAAAATGTGACTCTCTTTACTAGACATCCACCCTCAGCTCCAAGTAATTATATATAAAAAAATACCAGCTAATCTGAAGTGGCAAATGAAAAGTAATAGGCTTTAGTCACGTCATATAATAATATGTATCTTTTTCACCTGCCTGCCTGCATAGTTTGGATCACTGTCTAGTCAGACAAGATTGTGTGTTCAGTTCTGACCAACACTGCCTCTTAAACCTTCTGAATTAATCCCCAAAACACAAACCTGGCTTCTGGAGAAGGAAACAAAAGGAATAAGCAAGATTTTGACTGTATGTTTTGAATACTTATTTACAAACTCTGTATCTGTAACAGGAAGACTGTCGTATATGCTAGAATGTGAAATTAGTGAAAAATCAGCCGTAATAATTGAACTTTTTTTTAAATGAATTTCAAAATCTTAACATTTGAAGATGAAGTACTAAGTACAAAGAAAAGCTTGAAAGGTGAACAGTGCTTAACTAAGGGTCATACTTCCAGGCTTTCCTTTACAGATAAATAGGCTAGAAATACTCTAATGAAAACCTGAGTTCTTAGTTATATAATTACTGGAATCCTTGACACACAAAAACCTGCATTTTCATTGTTTCTCAGCTTCTCCTGGAGGTGGAATTCTGATACTGG
This sequence comes from Falco peregrinus, assembly GCF_023634155.1. NCBI lineage: Eukaryota > Metazoa > Chordata > Aves > Falconiformes > Falconidae > Falco > Falco peregrinus. The sequence goes on from NC_073727.1 coordinate 57,447,701, forward strand.
AAGGCAAATTTTTTTTTTATAGTAGTTGACATGTTCAGTTCCATTTCAGACATTTGAATATTACTGTCTCTGTAAGCTTCAGTTGGTTTAACTTCAGTTTGCAATCCTATTTTAAGGTATTTGTACTTTCAACTCATCCATATGGTTGTAGAGTAATTCAGCGCATTCTGGAACACTGTACTGCTGAGCAGACTTTGCCAATCTTAGAGGAACTGCATCAACACACAGAACAACTGGTGCAGGTTAGTGTGTGTATTAATTTTTTAATGTGTTACAGAGCCTTTTTTGTTGTCATAATTTATTCCTGTTTCTTAGTTTAAGAAATAGTTTAAATGCGTTTGCCTCTTTAGTTTTTTAGACATTGATTTTTTGTTTTTCTTTCCTTCCATAGTTTTAATGAAAATGAATTTGGAAGTTGGGAGGCAAAGAAGATATAAAAAGCCTTTTTCTTACACTTTTGACTGTAGCTTCGGATACACATTGTAAATGCACATAATTAGTGTAGTTATTGCAAAGATTGCCTTTCTGTAGTTAATTTACTCAGATGTCCTTTAGATAACGTCTGATGTCTAAATACAAATACATTGTCAGAAATACAAATGTTGCATATTCTTATGCAGAAAGGGCATCTTTTCTAAAAGAAGGTAAAAGACCTTACACAACATGATTTCCTGTCATGGTCTCAGACAAACAAAATGTGTGCCACAAATGGCTTTGAAATAGAACCAGTTTTAAAATACTGGAAGGGACTTGGTGTTCGTAGGAATTTCTACAAACAAAAAGCCTTTTGCTGCATATTTACAGTCTAGTTTATTTCTCAGTGGTTTCTTGTATATGCAAGTCTACTTAAAACATACTGTCTTGAGGAACTGAAGTTCAGGGAGATATTGGGGCTGTTAAAGAATGATCTTAATTTTGAGGACTTCTTTCTTTAAGAGAAAAGGTAGTCTACAAAAATGCTGGGTTTATAGCTTATTTGCATGTAAATTTTGTGGCCCATTAATTCTTGATGCAATATTTCTTGCATCAATTTGTTTCTATAATGTTGACGTTATTATTGTATTTTTCCTTAAATCTGTGTGAAGAGTAATTTGAAAGTTTATACAAAAGCTATATGGATTACTTGGTGTGAACACAAAAGAAAATTGAAGTCATCTTATTTTCAGGATCAATATGGAAATTACGTTATTCAACATGTACTGGAGCATGGTCGTCCTGAAGACAAGAGTAAAATAGTTTCAGAAATAAGAGGAAAAGTTCTAGCTCTGAGTCAGCACAAATTTGCCAGGTATTGCACAGCTGTCATATATTAAAGATCACTAACCTTTTAAAGTTGTAGTATTGTATTTTTTTGTGTTACAAAAAGGATAATGGTAGGTTTTTTTCTGTTGTGTAACTTGCCTCCTGAAATGTTGTGTTTTTATAAAGATGTACAGTAGTGGTATTTTTATACTAGATTTGGGAAAGGGAAGGGGGAAGTGCTGTTCTGTGGCAAACCAGAGAAGATTCCGTGGGTTTATGGGATGTTTTTTGTTCACCCTGTACAAGCACAGAGAATGGATTCCCAGTCTCCATGTGAGGATCCCCAGAGCCAGGTGAAAAGCTCTCCGACTTGCTTGATATGCTGATGGTTGTAAGCTGGGACTTCCTGACAGTCCTATCAATCAGTCCAGCCAAGCAATTTACAGATATAAAAAGGCTATCCTTAATAAGCCGTGATTCAGCCAGGCAAGGATTTTATGCATTAGGAAGTCTCAAAGGAGTTGCAGGAGTCTGTTGCCCCTGAACTGCTCTAAATTTAGAACCTAAAACTTATCCTTCAGCTTTTTGCTGAAATATAAGTTATGTGCCTTTTGCTAAAGCAAGCACACCTCAGAATGAATTCATCCTGGATGATCTAGTGAGACTAACCTTGTCGTCAACATTAAGTAGAAATGCGCTGCGATGTTATGGGGATATTTGTTTTAAAAATGGATTGTACGCAAACTAGCAAGTTTATCTGGACTTTTCTCTGTCCTGTTCGTAATCCTTTCCTTGGATCTTGCTTAATTTCTAAAGCGCAAATTTAGGACAAGAATCACTTTGTCTTATAAGCATTTATGGCCCTTCCAGCTTCTGAGATTTCTGGAAGGTCAGACTTCCTCTACAAAAAGAAATGCTTGACAGTATTTCTGATCTAGGCATGCTCCTGAAAAGCATCTTTATTCAAAAAGCAGAAAGCCTTGTTTCTGGCTTTCTCTGTTGTGCCTTAAAAAGGGCCCACAACAGAAATAGATGTACTAGAATACATCTGCAACCTGAGGTCCAGTATCTCCACTGTAGGTCCAGTGGAAAATCCCTCCTACAAGATAATAATTATCAGAAAATATATATATTTTTTTACATGAGGAGGAGTGTATAGTACTTCTTAATTCATCACAGACTAAAGATTTGGAAATCGGGACTTGATGCATTTACGGTGTTCTCTTTAGTGATAAGACACTTGAACTATTCAGTGAAATTTTAAAATGCTACTTAAAAGAACATTACATCTTAAGTCACAGAATGCGTTTGTCTTATTTTTCAGCAATGTGGTAGAAAAATGTGTAACTCATGCTTCTCGTTCTGAAAGAGCTTTACTTATTGATGAGGTCTGTTGCCAGAATGATGGTCCTCATAGTGCCTTATACACCATGATGAAGGACCAGTATGCCAACTATGTTGTTCAGAAGATGATTGATATGGCTGAACCTGCTCAGCGGAAGATAATAATGCACAAGGTATATTTGTATATGGTTTTATTGGGTCAGAAAATATTATCTGTACTAATATTTCTGCTAGAATACCTTTCCCTCTAGCTGTAAAACTCACTGGTTCTGTAATCTAGAACTTGATGTGTAAACACTGAATTCAGTGGAGCTTAATAAAGCACAATATATTCAGGTCATGGAGCAGTGAGCTAAAAATGTAAATCTACAGAAAAGTTTCAAAAGTTGGATTTCATATCCTCTCTTTATGCCAGGTTTTCTGTGAAGATACTACATTTTCATATAATAGAAGAAATACAGGTTTCTCTCTATTTGCTGGTTGCTGATACAAACCCATTCTGTATTTCCCCAAAAGAGAATCCCACACTTCCTAACATACAGGCACATTTTCTACTTAAGAATATCCAGGCATGGACAAAAGTGCTGTTGCCATAATTGCCCTGGGCTGTTTAATGCAGCATATTCCTGCAGGAGCTCTGCTTCCGCAGTCGCCAGGAAGGCGCTCCCACAAAATGGCGAACTCCCAGTTCCCGTGACTGGTATGTGAGTTGAGTCCAAATTGCCAGTTTTACATCTTTCCAGTAACTTAGAACGTTTTGAAATACAGGCTTCTGACATTTTTTTTTTTACATGGTGTTTTTACAGTGTGGTAACCGCTGCTTAAAATTTTTGAAGGGGGGGAGATAAAATAACATGTTTCTTCTCACAGATTCGACCCCACATCACAACTCTGCGTAAATATACCTATGGCAAACACATTCTGGCCAAGCTGGAAAAGTATTACCTGAAGAACAGTGCTGATCTGGGGCCAATTGGTGGACCACCAAATGGGATGCTGTAAAAGACAAAAAGAAATGGAAGAAAAATTGAATTGTGAATGATCAAAACATACAACTTAACTATAAACGTTCTGATTTTTTTAAATCTATTTATTGACTTTGTTCATCCATTTGTAAAATTTTTATTCTTGTGTATATTTTTGGGAGTGAATTATTAAAAAAAAAAAAGAAAAAAATATCTCCAGCCCTGATCCGGAGACCTATCAGATTGGATGGCTGGCAAAGCACAGAATGCCTGTATATGATGTAATTGTATCAAAATAGCTGTCACATATTTTGTAAATTTTTACCTTGTAAAGTCACTGAAATAGTTTTTAAAGGGAAAAAGTACAGTATTCTTTTAATACACTGGCTTGCAATCTGGTAGGTCTACCCAGCACCATAGCACAACAGGTTTATAGAGTTGTATATAGAATTAATCCTTATTTTTTCCCTTTTGTGTGAAGTCTTTTATACCAGATTAAAACTGATCAGATGCATAAACATTATTTAACATGTTGAAAAGTTAAGTTGTATTTTGGTGGTTCACAACATACTATCCAAATAATAAACTGGGCACAGCAATTTAAAGTAGGGAGTAACAAAACAATGGGAACTTCAAAATTAGCTTTCATGACTTGCTGTGGGTAAAGTTGTTTTTGGTTTTGTTTTTTTTTTTTTTAATGGTGCCCTAAGGTTTTCTCGATCAATGTATTAAAAATAAGTGCTGTATATACCTATATATTTAATTGTTGTACAAGGTAGAGGGATTAAAATGATGGTGGTGCTTCCATTCAGTACAATACACTGTTGGAAAAGGAGTGAACCCTGTATTAACTTTACAGTCAGTTTTACAATGCAGGAAGAGTAGAGATTTGTATTTTTTTATTTCGCATATAGAATTGTAAGGATTTGAAAGTGTTGAGCATTTATTTTGCTTTCTCACTGTAGATGCAAAAAAATAGGTATCGATGAAGAGAAAAGGGGCCACTGAAAAGTAAACTTGATAGCTCAACATTTAAGCATGATTGATTAAATATTCAGATAGCTTTTTTGCTTCCTATAAATATATGCATTGTATACGTGTAGTTAATAGGTGTAAGTTTACAGTTGGAAAACAAATCTCTCGTTTCGATGTTTATTACAAGCCTTGCTAATTTAGTAGTGATGCTTACCTTGGTTGTACAGATGTACATTTGTAAACCTCATGCTGTAAATGTAATTTGTTTTACCCCTTTTTGGGACAAAAATTTGCATTTTAGTGTATATTCATATCCCCATTCCCTTTTCTCCCCCTGGCATATAGTGTTGTATAATATAAATTTATTTCAGCAAATCAAGAGTGATTTTTTTAAATTCTATCTTTATATGGTTTCAGAAATATGAACCGGCTTTCTTTTTATCTATTGTGAGAAACATTATGTTTTGTTTATAACATAGCTGTTGATTCTGTTAATATGGACACTTTGGGAAATCAGTCTGTTCAAATTTGAAGTTGGGACAATAAGCATAGTAAGAAATGGACTGAAATACTCGGTTATCACAGAAACCAGTGCTTCTTCCATCTTAATAAATGTGGCATGATTTTTTTGTACAGAAGAGTACTGTATTTTTGAATAACCTTCTCCCAGCATAAAGCAAATATGTATGATACTGTCAATTTTTTTCTCTGGACATATGACATTGTAACAGTAACATAAAGATGATGTACATTTACAAGCGGCCTTATGTACATTTCCCAATGATCTTTTTAAGGCAGAATTGTGACCATATGTGTATAATTAAAATCCTTTTTAATCCTTTGCCTATGGAAATATTTTGGAAAAAGCTTACTTTGTATATTCAGTTTCTGAAAGATAAAGAAAGTGCTTTGTATGTGTTGAAGTAAGTATTTTGTGTAGAACATTCATTTTGGATGGCTTAACCTAAAAGTTTTGATCAACAAGATAGTTTGAAAACAAATGTCTCAAGCATTGATCAAATAAAGGCTGTTACGGTAGGGGTCCGATCATGAGGAAAGAAAATGGTAGTGGCATAAACTTGTGTAAGGAATTCTGTTGTTTTACTGTTTATAGCAGGTTTACTTAAATCTTATTAAAGCATACAACTGAGGCGCTACGTTTTCAAGGGTAGCGTTGAATCATTAATAGGCAAATGGGAAAGTTTGTTCTGGCCTACTTCCAGTTTTTGAATCTGTCATTTAGTGCCTGCATTAAGTGACATAGTAGGCCTAATTATTTTTAGTAGTAAGCACAATTCTAATCGCAGAGTAGTTTTTGCATAACAGTTCACAAAATTCCTCTCAAGGTACAAGCCCTGTCGTTGGACCCAGAGCTTTCCCATAGTCACATAAAGGGTGACTTTCGAGCCCCTTCCTTGGACACGTTAGTTCTCAGTGACCATCTTCACCCTGTGTACAGATGCTGCATGTCGTAATGCGCAGAGCCAACATTCTCTTCAGCATGTGAGACGGTAAGTTAGGCTTTCAGGGATGTCCAGGCAGAAGCTGATGATGTCCCAGTACTTCGTCCCTGTAGCATTCGTGCCATGGTTGAATTTAAACAGTCCTATAACCATCATCCTCAGTGCTTTCAGTATCTTGAACATAATTTTCCACTTGCTTTCCAAAAATCATTTTGCACAAATTCTATCCAGGAACATGAAAATCACTGGGTTTCCTTTCAACTGTTTGATGCTTTGGGTAGAACCACTAGACTTTTTGCTCAAGTATTGCTTTTTGATATAGATTGTTTATGGACCAGTTCGATTAGGTTTGACTCCAGGTGGCTCGTATTGAATAATGTAATGTTCACATGTATATACTGTAAAAATCAAAATGTGTGAATAACATTGTGTGAAATATATCTGGTCTTGTGTTTTTCCTGTAGGAAACCAGCCGTTCTTTCTATTCTTAGTTACGTGACTTGTCTGCTAGCCGTGGAGCTGCTCTTTGACCAGGTACTGATTCCTAGTGACCTGATGGTAATCAGTCAATGATCGAAGAACCCTGTATTGGATCGTTTAGTTTCCAGAGGCCAGTTCTGAGCAGTTAAACCTTTATCTTGTCTTACAAAAACATCTTCACCGATACGTAGGTAAGGCTACAGCTGATGGCAGTACACCCCTGGATCCAGGATGAGTTTTGACCCTTTGAGAGGGCTAAGATTGTTACCTGTCTGTGGTGGTGGTGCATCCACACTTGTTTCTGTTACTGTCCAGGATTTTTTCAAAGGAACATTTTTAGCTTAAGATGTGGAGCGAAGTGGTCTGTCTGACTGCAGGGGAAGAGACTGCTTTTGGTGGTGGTAAAGTAACTCGCCGAAGTGGCTCCTTATGGACAGTACAGCCGTAATACTATTGCCTCTATCACTGACTACTAGATCCACTGATATTTTTTCATCAGAGTATGGGGAAGATTGAGGTTCCTGGGGTCATAATGTCTAGATGGTTTAGAGTTCTGATGGAGATTCAGAAACAGTTTTAATCATGCTTCTTCCCTCTGCTCCTAAGGAACAGGCTTAGGATGCGCTGCGTAGTAGCACGGTAACGGGGTTGATCTGTTGGTCAGTTTTGGCCCATGAGAAAATTTGTTCAACATCCTAGTAACTGGGAAAACAGGTAAACAGTGAGGTTACAAAAACTCCCACCGTGTTAGGAACAATTGCAAAAACATTTTAAGATGTAGTGACTGGTCATTAAAATTGCAGGTTGCACATATGTCATGGACCTGTGGAGGAAGCGCAGTGCTAGCTCCACAGAAAAGCTATCCGCTACTGAGCGGTTGCAGTCAGGGCAGCTGCAGTGCTCTAATGCTGGGTTTTACACAGAGAATGGTCGCTGGTCATGGTGTATCCTGGGAGTGGGCAGTTTGGGGGCTTTGTTCAGTGATGATGTAGTTCTGTGTTGCTGCTTGAGGAAGGAAATGGAAAAAACAGATGCTGTAGCTGATCTCAGCTGTCCCAGCCCTTGTCCCCAGCCCACAGCAAGGCAGGAGCATCTGTCCGTTAACACAGTGGTTCACATAGTACCAAGCTACTACTGGTAGCGCTTGAAGCAAGCCTAAGATCTCATCAGTCTTGTGGGCAACACTGATATTTCAATGAATGTGTGCTACAGGCACTGCCTGAAGAATTTCCTGCGATTGTAGACAGTGCCAGGAACACTCGGGAGATGCTATATGTGCCCAGAGACAGATGGTTCAGGCACCTCTTGGCTTGGGGCTGAGGAAGTGTGGTTCCTGTCAAGGACAGCATATCCCTCTCGGGGCCTTGCTTGGTTCCTCGAGCGTTAGCACACAGAATTGGGCTGAGGAGGTTTGGGAGAATGTAACAAATGCAGATCCTGCTGTCCAGGAAGGAACAATTTGATGCTGCAGAATGAGCCTGGGGTGTCGGCGCTCCTGTGTGACACTGCAGCCCAGGCCCCCGCCGCTCCATCGTTGGAAGCGGTTGGAAACCAGCACCATTATAAGGGAAAGGCCAGTCACAGGTCACCTCCTCCCATATGGAAAGCATGAAAGGATGTCCATCAAGTGTTGATAGCACTCCAGAGCCAATACATTTGTATATACGATTATATATGTAATTATATATATACACAATACAATTTTCCCTGCTAGTACAGTGCCTGTGTTAAGGAAGCAACTGCTTCATCCAAGGGAGTGAACCAGAACCCAGCGTTACGTGTTCCTGCATGAAGGAAGCAAGGTGGTAAGTAGGATTGCAGCCCTGAACTCTAGGAGAGCTAACTTTGGCCTTTTAAGGACCTCCTTGGAGGATCCTATGGTTAAGGCTCTAGAAGGTATGTGCGCCCAAGACAGCTGGCTAATATTCAAGCATCACTTGCTCCAGGCTCAAGACAGGTGCATTCCTATGAATAAAATATCAAGCAAAGGGAGCAGGAGACCTGCATGGATGAGCAAGGAGCTTCTGGCAAACATCAAACAAGAATGAAGTTTATGGGATGTGGAAAAAGGGACAAGCCACTTAAGAGGAATGTAGGGATGTTGTCTGAACATGCAGGGAGGTGACTGGGAAGGCTAAGGTCTGTATGGAATTAAATCTGGGTAGGGATGTCGAGGACAACAAGAAGGGCTTCAAATACATGACCAGGAAAAGGATGGCTCGGGAAAGCGGGGGGCCACTGCTGAACGAGGTGGGTGCCCTGTGATGAAGGATGCAGAGGAGGCAGTTTCTGACTGCCGCCTTGCTTCAGTCTTTGCTGCTAAGGCCAGCCTTCAGGAATGCCAGACCCTGGAGACAAGAGAGAAAGGCTGGGGAAAGGAAAACTTTATCTTGCTTGAGGAGGATCACGTTAGAGGTTATTTAGGCAAACCTGACACCCACAGGTCTGTGGGCCCTGATGTGATGCACCTGAGTGCTGAGGGAGCTGGCAGGTGTTATTGCCAAGCCACTCTCCATCTTTGAAAGGTCATGGAGGACAGGAGGAAAGCCACTGTCACTCCAGTCTTCAATAAGGGCAAGAAGGAGGACCCAGGAAACTACAGGCTGGTCAGCCTCACCTCCATCCCTGAAAAGGTGATGGAACAGCTCATCCTGGAGGTCATCTCTGAGCATGTGGAGGAAAAGGAGGTTATCAGGAGTAGTCAGCACGGATTCACCAAGGGGAAATGATGCCTGACCAAGCTAATAGCCTTCTATGATGGAATGACTGTCTGGGTAGACAAGGGGAGAGTGGTAGATGGTGTCTACCTTGACCTTATCAAGGCTTCTGACACTGTCTCCCATAACATCACCATAGGTAAGCTCAGGCAGGGTGGGTTAGATGGGTGGACAGTGAGGTGGGTTGGGAACTGGCTGAATGGCAGAGCTCAGCGGGCTGTGATCAGTGGTGCAGGGTCTGGCTGGAGGCCTGTAGCTGGTGGTGCCCCCAGGGGGTCAGTGCTGAGTTGGCTCTTGTTCACCTTGGTCATCAGTGACCTGGGTGAAGGCACAGAGCGTACCCTCAGCGAGTTTGCTGATGATACCAAACTGGGACCAGTGGCTGATTCCCCAGAGGCTGCGCTGCCATTCAGCGAGACCTGGGCAGGCTGGAGAGCTGGGTGTGGAGGAACCTAATCAAGTTCAACAAAGGCAAGTGCAGGGTCCTGCACCTGGGGAGGAGCAGCCCCATGCACCTGCACAGGCTGGGGCTGACCTGCTGGGAGGCAGCTCTGCGGGGAAGGACCTGGGAGCCCTTGTGCACAGCAAGCTGCCCATGAGCCAGCAGTGTGCCCTGGGGGCCAGCAAGCCCATGGGGTCCTGGGGGGCATGAGGAGGAGCGTGGCCAGCAGGTCCAGGGAGGTGATCCTCCCCCTCTGCTCTGCCATGCTGAGGCTGCATCTGGAGTGCTGTGTCCAGTGCTGGGCTCCCAGTTCAAGAGAGACAGGGAACTGCTGGAGAGGGTCCAGTGGAGGGCTACAAAGATGATGAGGGGACTGGAGCATGTCCCTGATGAGGAAAGGCTGAGAGAGCTGGGCCTCTCTAGCCTGGACAAGGCTGAGCGGGGACCTTACCAATGTTTACCAATATCTTAAGGGTGGGTGTCAAGAGGACGGGGTCAGGCTCTTTTCAGTGGTGCCCAGTGACAGGACAAGGGGCAACGGGCACAGACTGCAGCACAGGCAGCTCCACCTGAATGTGAGGAAGAACTTCTTTCCCTTGAGGGTGACAGAGCTCTGGGACAGGCTGCCCAGAGAGGCTGTGCAGTCTCCTTCCCTGGAGACATTCAAAACCCGCCTGGACATGATCCTGCACAGCCTGCTGTAGGTGAACCTGCTTTAGCAGGGGGTGGGACTAGGTGATCTCCAGAGGTCCCTTCCAACGACAACTATGCTGTGATTCTGGGAGTCTGTATTAAGTTTCAGAACACAAAGGCTATTAGGAAGCTACCACCCTGCATCAGGGGCAGAGAGCCAGTAGGGAAGCCCAAGCTCACAGGTTTACCCGAACTGCTGGTGTTCCTCAGTGAGGTGGTGCAGGACTGTTTCCTCCACGAGCCCTTCGGACAGAGCCTGCTCCTTTTGCATGCTAGCTCTGTGGTTAGGGAACTTGCCCAGCAAATGAGATGCTTGAATTAGTTTCCTTTTTCAGCCTCAGGGTTTTGAACCCGCCTCCCTTACTTCACAGGAATATGTCCTAACCGCAAGGAGCTGGGCGGGTTTACTTTCTACTCCTGAATTTGGGCTGGGCTTTTAGCACAGCTTGAACTATTCGTTGCGTCACGAACAGCACAAGATGGAGCATGACTCCTAAAGCGCGCAGGTGGGAGTGGGTAGGTTCCGCTCTTGAGATCCTTGTCTCCACCTTGATTCTCCCAGACTCACTTAATGCAAAATACATCTCGGGAGCAGCATTCCCCCATCATTAACAAATTGGAAAGACTCCAGAGGCTTTTTATACAGCAGCTGAAATGTAGGAAGACCTAAAGACCCTCATCATTTCATTAGTAAGAACGAGCATAGCAATAAAACGCTCACCCTCTCACCAGCCTTGGGGCACAAGTGGCCTTCTGCCTCTTCCTCCTCTCCTTGCACAGTCCCTACCCAACCCTGAAGTATCTAGATCTGCAAACAAGAGTCAGGGGCACAGTGCAGATGACAGCTGATGTACTAGACCATAGGACAGGGAGAAACCCCTCACTAAGCTGAGCTGGGCAGCACTAATGAGCTTCATTTGAGCTTAAGACCTGCCTGGAGGGTTCAGATTTCCTGGCAGCCTCGAAGCACCACAGCCCTTCCCCAGCTCGGCTGCTGGATCTTTTCCCGGCGGAGCCTAAGGCGGGCAGGGAGGGAGACAACCCTTCCTCGGCACAGCAGTGCCCGGTGGTGGAGGCTGTTTACGGCACACAGCCCGGCTGTCAGCTGGTCGCAAGGCAGGTTCATACACTATGGTTTCACAAACACTTGCTTTGGTTGCTACCTACAGATCGTATCCACAGCAGCACAGAGCTGCCGTGGCATTCCACCACTGCAGAGGAATGTCACTGGTGGGGACTGGTGAGGAATTTTGGCCAAGCCTGCTGAAGTCCCTCTCTTTACAGGTCACGTTTGCCGTGCCCTCTCAGGCTGCAAGATCACATTCTGGTCTTGTCAAAGGGCTTTTCACAGTGTTATGGCAGCAGAGCTGTTTCAGGTGTCACATGAAGTAGGTCCCAAGATAAAGTAAGGTTCCCCAAAGATAAACAACTGCTTACTGAGGGCCAGTAGAAACTGCAGGAAAGGGGAATGTTATGGCAAGGGCAACACACAGGAAGGTGGTGGCAGAAAGCACCGGCCTGGCCAGTGACGGAGGTGACACCAGAAAGCACATTCACAACTATATTCTCTTCTCCCATGAGTGCAAATATAGGCACCCTATTCCTTGACTGCCTCAGGAGAAAAAGAAGTTAGAGATTCCCTGGTGGACACGAAGACCTCTCTTTCCTTGCCTGTGTAATCCTTATCTCCCTTTCTCTAAGAGCTGCAATACAGCATCAGAAAGTATTTGCAGTTCTCCCCTGCCAGGATCCATCCAGCAGGAGAGGTTTCAGGAGACCATCTTCTCGTACAAGCTAGGATCTCAAGGAAGGGTTCAGCCCAGCTGCTTCTCTGTTGGGCCCGGGTCTGGTGAGCCTGCCTCAGTGCTGTTCCCGGCTCCACACCTTTGTATATGAACTGGCTTCCAGAGGCTGGTACAACAATCAGAGCAATTGCTCGTTAAGCAAGAATTACAGAGGGCTGAAGCTAGGCTTGAAGAACTGAGAATGGGCAAACTCAGTGCAAGCCACAGAACCAATTCCAATGCCCTGCATGGAGGGATGGGATGAATGGAGCAGAGTTTACTCCTGTCAGAGTGCCAGGCTGTACACTGGTCTCATTCAGCCGGGCCATTTGGCTCTTAAAAAGCCTTTTTGTTTGAAAACTGATGATCTTAAGTACTCCAAAATTCACATGATGTCTCCTATTTCCTTGAAATGTTATTGCGTCTCATGAGAACCAAGAGTCTGGTTATTCATCCCAGTTTGGGAATTGTACAAGCTCGCATCCTGCTGGGAAAGGGCCTCTCATCCACCCTGTCCTGCATGCCACCCCTTCCACACGTGGGGAACCAGAAGCCCAAAGATGTGACCAGGGTGTTAAAAGTCACCTGCTCTAAACTTCTGTGAAGTGCTGCACGGCTCCTGCTACCCGTTTCAAGAAGGGATACTCCCACCAGGGTCACGCAGCTACACTCCATCAGCAAGGCTACGGGGGAGACACCATCCCAGTTTAAACCCACTTCAGTTTAGGTGTAGACACTTCCATGCAGACACACTGGGAACAGATCCTGTTGCCTACGTGGGTATCTGGTGCCATTTGAGAGACTCCTGAGCGTCCAAGACACCTTGACGGGGCAGGTGAACATCCCCTATGAGCTTGCCTCCGCCTGGCCTCTACCTTCTGCTCCAGAAGGGTATATAAGGTGGCACTGGACACCTTCATATAGACAATGGGTCTCTTCACCTAGAAGGTACCAGAAACCGATTTCTGTAAATCAGTGGTTAAAATGCAGGGGGGGAGGGAATAGGAGGCAGGAACAGGCCCAAAGGTTTGGTTGGGGTGGGAGTGAGAACAGCTTTATATTGCAGAATAGGATGGGACAAGAGGTGGAGAAACAAAGCATACACATCCACACACACATGCTCAAAGCTACTATAACCACCAAGTAATAATCATAATGACTCCTTGGATTATAAATACTGGGAGAAGGGGAAAGGGAAGAGAGAAGGAGCACCTTTGAAATCCAATGGTATCTTTAAAAAATAATAATAATAAAAAGACAACCTCTATGCACAGCAAAACCTTCATTCCAGGCCTTCCTGTGAAGGACAGCTGATTTCACAATCACCTAAAAAGAAATCAAACTTCAGAAAGGAAACAAAAAAGCGGAAAATATTAAGCAATTAAAATACCTGCATTCACCCTGCCAGCGTTAGTGCTGCTCAGAGTGGGGCAGGCAGCATGCACACAAAGCTTAAACCCAAGGTAAACCCCCAAGTCTCTCTTCCCCATAGACACGTAAGTCAGTGCTGCAGAAACCCACCCCACAGCCCAAATGAGGTTTCAGCCCGTGATCCCCTCGTCTCTTCCAGTTCCTCACCCATGTGTGTGTCCCCCTGTGCCCCCCTGCTCTCCTCCCTCTGGCCATGCACCCTGCCTCGCACCCCCAGGCAGATGTTCCTACGGTGATGGTTAATCACCAGTAAGGTGTGGGGATGGGCAGACAATTCAAGCACAGCTTGCTCTGTCGCTGCTCCAGCCTTGCACCAGCTCCATTTCTGTGGCACAGGAGCACAAACCTACCTGGGGCGGGGGTTACACCAACCCCACTCCCAGGTGGGGTGACAGCAGGAGCTGGGCAAAGGTGTTCTCCTAATGAAGTCATGAGAAGGTCCAGGATGAAGGATGAGACAGGATGGGTGGGGAATCAGTGGGTGAATCAACACTATGACAGCAAGGGCTGAAAGATGCTTGTACTGCCTGGAGGGATAGGGCAGTGGAGTGACTGCACACAGCCCTGAGACAGCTGATATCTGTGGAAATGGGTAACTGGCCTCGAAATGCTAAATGAGGGATGCTAATTACAGCAAGATGCTTCCTCTTGGTTAATCAGGAAGAAAACCTGTTTGTTATATCATATCAAATTCACAGCATAGTCTTGATTGGTAGCAAGAGTAAATGATAAAACCTTAAGTCATCCCCAGAGCAGCATTCCTCAAAGACCCTCAGTGAGTCTGGGTCCAGATCACATCAGCTTGATGAAAACAAAAAAAACCAATGGCATTTTTCACAATGTTGCACATGTCTGTTGTAGCCGGCAGTTACTGAAATTGAACCAAAGCCTCTGATGCAGCCTAACCCCGCTCTCACAACTGCTCTGCTACAGCATCTGCTTCTTCCAAGACCACATTTTTTTTGCATACATAGGAGTATTAAACCTGCTTTGACAGAATTCCTGGAGCTGTACATGCTTACTCAAAATCTCCACGTAGCAGAGACACCTAACCAAAGTCACTTGGCTATTTAAAAGTGATGGTGTTGAAGCCTACAGTTAACACGTTCCATGTGGACTGAATACTTCTATATGTTGGTTAAAACTCTTTAGTTTTCTTCTTCATTTGGAACTTTCAAACCAGCAGTATAGCACTAGTTTATGCAAAAACTGATAGCTAACTTCAAGAGTACATTGTATATTTGGTACAGTCAGAGAGAAACAGGCGCCACATCCCACAAGGAAAACTTTTATTAAAGTTTTCTGTGAGTTATTTGAGCATCCAGGAGCCTCTATAATAAACCAGGACAGTAAAGGAATACAGAGAGAAAAAACAGGAGTTCTTTGATAAGAGATTATACCTCATTTGACCTGGAGTCTCCACCTCTCCCAAACAAATAATGGGTCTCTGTGGCACTGCCAGAGCCAGCTGTAGGATTAAAACTATACATACTTTTAGTCTCACAGCAGTCACTGAGGCACTAAAAAGGCTAAGTATCACAGGCCCTGCTTTGCTGGATGGCAGGCAGCTACAAAGGGTCCAACTTCTTGTCCACAGTTAGAGTATGTGCAGCTCAGGCATCCGACCTGTGAGTCTTGGTCTCAGCATTTCCTCAGTGGATGCACTGAGGAAAGTTCCCATCCCTCATGGCACCACAGGACTGATGGAACCCCCCCCCCGCCCCTGCAAGAGCCAGGCTGGCTGTGAGAAAGTCAGCAGGTACCAAGCAGGGGATGCTGTGGAAATAGGGGGGCTCTGTCCTCCCTATGCTTCTTCCATTTTCTCCGAAGCTCTCGGAAGCAGCAGCTGCCCCTCTGTATGATCCTGGGAATCACGATACCCTTCTCCACACAGTCATTTTCATGCCAGGGCAAACCCCATTCTGTGCTCAAATTATTTAGGGTCACAGAGGTTGAGGGATCCTGCACTGTAAACCGGCGTTAGTCACTGCAAGCAGGTTGGCCTGAGCTAACCACATGGGTAAGTGAGTCACAGAAATGCAGGAGATTCTCTCCCTGGGCAAGGAAAAAAACCCCAAAAATAAGCGGTTCTTCAGGTGAGTGCTTTGAGAAAAACCTGCTTAGTCCACAAGTCCTGAGACTGATGGGCCAAAATTTTTGAATACTGAAAGCACAAGCTAGTATTACAGCAAAAGACCTCATTAGGAGAGACTTAGTCAGTCTTTTCTTGTGGGCAACATCCATGTAACTTTGGCCAAACCCCATGGAGGCTAATGGGAAACCCCTCCATAGATCTTGATGCACCAGGCCCCAAAATCCAGTTCTGAGGCTCTCTGTAATGAGCGTGCAGGATCCTACAAGGCCCTCACACGCAGCATCAAAGAAATGCAGCTGGGTTTATTACAGCTGTTTATGAAAACTATCACAAAAGTGGCATGCCACTGCCAGCTGGGCTTTTGCCAAAGGAAGCTCTGCTAAATTAGGTTGAGAAATATTCGGTTAGTGGCACAGATACATTTATATATAGTTTTCGGTGTTCACCCAGAAGTTCTCATTAGCAGGACACAGGCAAAGGGGATGGAGGAAAGGAAAAAAGCCACCAAATTCTTGGGAGAGGCAGCCAAGTTGTTTCAGTTGGTATCTG
The DNA here is from genome assembly GCF_023634155.1 of Falco peregrinus. Taxonomy (NCBI): domain Eukaryota; kingdom Metazoa; phylum Chordata; class Aves; order Falconiformes; family Falconidae; genus Falco; species Falco peregrinus. Next base: position 57,463,881 of record NC_073727.1, read on the forward strand.
TAAAGCCAACACTGCTGCTACACTGACACTTGGACCATTAAACATTGCATTGTTTAAGCTGAAAAAAAACACCCTTGGAGTTTTTGCAGGAAGACTTATTCTTGTCCAAATAAGCAAGGTCATCTCTTCCATCAGAGCATTACATGGGGGAGAAGAAAGGAGATCAGAGCAGACAGCCCCTCAGGCTAACTTCACACCCCACACCTTGGGGTGGGCCCGGGGGGAGCCTCCTTCAGTCTCTCACTTCCTGGGAGTGAAAGCCAGGAGGCAGATGGTGTTGCTCAGAGATGTCTGACTCACTGCAAAGGCAGCTGGACAGAACAAGCAAAATCAGATACCACTGTGCAAGCATACTGGGTGGGTTCAGGTGATCCTGCTATAAATCACAGTCAGCATTTGAAAGGGTCAGAATCAATTATTTCTACATCAGTGCAAAAGGACATCCAAAACAAACTGCACAGGATTCACCAGGGCAAGGGAGGAGGCAGGAGGAGGGTTAATGTATTCTGTGCCACCCCCCTGAACAAAGAGTGACGGTCTGGGGACTCGGGGAGGGGACTGCAGTGTCTGGGCTCCCAGAAGATGAGCCAGCACAATGACTGGATGCCAAATGTTGCACGCTGGCAGACAAGCCTTTGGTAACTCAAGGCTGAAGGTCCAGGCTGCTTCCTCTGCAAACTTGTTCTTACACTTGGTATTGATTTAAGGAATGGGTGGATTGCTCTTTTGTTACTTCATGGAATTAGAAAGAGGAGGATGTGGTGTAAACCATGGGCAGTAGAGACACTGGCCAGAGGGACTTTAAAGGGAAAAGAGTAGAAAAGCTCTGGGCTAGCAGCAAATGAAACTTCGCAAACCTTCCTGGTCTCCACAGTCTCCAAACAGACCACCAGCCATATTGTCATAACCTCCTCCTGGCCCTTTCAAGAAACCAACCCTTCCTCTTCCACCCCCATGTTTTAGGCCACTGATCAAGACCTGTTGTTGCCAGCTCACCATTCTGAGGCACCATCCGTGGGAAAAACCCGGACACCAAAGGGAACATTGGTGACAGTACTTCAAGGCCTTACCAGACACCATCATTGTTGCGGGTGCATCTCCCACCTCGCTCCAACCACTTTCTGGGGCAGACTCGATCTGAATGCATTTAACTAAACCCTGTCACTGCCCCACGTGTCTGAGGGCACACTCTTTCTTCTCCGTCCTGTTCAGTAACCACCACACAGATTCAGGTCTTTTACTCAAAGCCTTGCCTACACGTTGTAGCTGAGAAGTGAAACACATGAGGAGTTGTGGAGTTCTTATAAGCCCCCTTTAGTTAACTGAGCTACCAATTAGGGCGGGGAAAAAAAGAGTTTTCTCTCAGGCACAAAAGCAACAACAGAGAAAATGGCAATCATCAGCAGGGAAGCCAACTATCTGAAGTCAACCAGAGACCACATCCATTAGCAGTGAGCTGTCAACTCCCCGACCCAGCAGGCAGGCAACTGCCTGTACACTTAAAGCAATCTCAATATTTGCATATACTCTAACCTCCCACCGCGTGTTAGGGAACATACTCCCCTTCTGCATCCCAAGGTGTCAGGCTGTAACATTCTCAAACAAGTTTGTCCACAGGTGAAGTCACTGAGAAGCAATGTGTGAACGTATCCAGCTTGATGCCACAGGTACGATCCAGCCTTTGTTAAGGAACAGGGAACAGGATCAGCTTTTTCTAACCCCACCCCATCTGGTCACAGCCCATTAATAAACCACCTAAGGACACATGGCACCAGACTTCAGGAGAAGAGGCAATCCTCTGCTCTACAGGCTCCACCGCAGCTGGTGGGCAAATGCAGGGTGAGGACACACGGTGATGGTGGCCACATCCTCACACACTACTCTGGGTAGGTCCGACACCTGGAGAGCCAGGCAGGCACCTCCTGCCCCTGCACGATGCTCACATTCATTAGGGGATAAGGAACGATGGCTTCTGCTGCAGAACGCAGTGAAGAATGGTGGCGGTTGCCCAAAATCAACAGTTGCCATCCCTGCTCCCCCCTTGCCTCTGGTGGTGGCGGAAGCAGCCGGCTGGATTCCTCCCCAAGCTGTGTTTCCCCTCATCCCATGGCAGGACACAGTTCAAACCAGCCCCTTATCCCCAGGGAGGCTGAGTTCAATTGGGCTACACTGCTGGAAGCCCTTGATCCAGTTCTGGGAAATCCCCACAGCTCCACTGTACTGGGCAGAGGCAACCAACTCCTATCATCCCCTGAGCTCAGGGCTGCCAAGAAACTCCTTTCCATACAAGTCTCATCTGGCTTTTCAGCATGGAGCTCTTTTGACTAAAACCACAATACTTAGCATGCTTCAATGATCAAGCAGAGGGCACGGGAATGTCACTGAAAACACTTGGCTTCCAAATGCAGCATTGTTCTTCCCTTACCCCATTCACAGATCCTGACCAGAACATCCCGATCAAGCTCTAGCAAAGTTTTCCAGCAAATCCAGCAAGGAGTACCACAGCACTATTTGATCCACCATCTCCCTGAACACACACGAGCCCACACTTTACAGGAAACCCACACGTCGCACAAGCCCACCAGTGTCTCACCACTGCTCCCAGGAGCAGCCCTTGTGGAAGCATCTCCCCCCGCCTTCGTGGCTGCAGAGGTCCATCAGCCGCAGCCTTGGCCAAACCATCCTCCGTGATGCCACCATCAGCCGGGAAGGCTGGCCATGCCCGGCGCACGTTTCCCGATGCCCACTGATGCCACGGCAGCTGGATGTCACAACCTGCCCACCAAGCTCGGGTGACATTTTCAGCCTCACACCCTGCAGGCTGCAGCACCAAGCACCTCTGTCCCAAGTCCCGTCCCAAAAGTCTCATCTCCAGTGTTCTGGTTGCATCAGGTTCCAGACGTGGCTCGGAAAGGCCACTCTGCCGCCATCCCTCAGTGGCAGCCTGCTTTCCCACCCTGGAGCCGCTTTGCCTGCAGAGTCATCTGCCAGGCACCCACATCCCCCCACGGCTTTTATTTTGCATCCTTTCCCCAGCCCACCTCGCTGCTTTGCCCAGCTGCCCCACACACCAGTGGCTGGCTTGACTGTGGGGCCCCACGTTGCCATCTTCTCCCCGTCAGCCCCACCGTGGGGAGCAGAGCATGGTGGCCATGGCTCATCTGAGAGAAAGGCGGCCTGGTAGGAATCGTTCCTAGGAAGGCTGCATGAGTAATTTAAGAGAGGGGGGAAGAAAGCGAGCTAATTAAAGACATGTGATAACATCACAACAGTTTTAGCCACATTGAATATCCAATTAGGTCTAGTAAGCCTTTGGGCCACAGCTGTGGGAAGGGATCCTGGGCCTGGCAGAGATGGGCCGGCACCCACCGAGAGCCTCCCGAGCGACCAGGGAGCACCGGTTATGGCTCCTTTTTTGGGTAACCCCCCCCAGGAGCAGTCCCGGGGCAGCACAGCCCCATGCCTGCAGCCCTGGCCACATCCCTTGTCCATCCAGCCGCTCTGTGGGCACGTGGCACACATTGGCTGTGCAGCCAGCGTGCGCTCCTGCAGCTCCCAGCAATATTAATTCTGAAAAAGTGCCTTTTTTTTTTTTAATATATTTTTTTTAAATACCGTTTGCACACACATGCAGTTGCATTGCTTACAGCAAACACTTCAACATGCGCTGGCATACACACACGAGGGGGGGGAAAAAAAAAAACAGACGAGACAACTGAATTGACTGGAAGCAAACAGGAACTCCAGCCCTGGGTCTGGAAGCAAGGTAATAAAATTCAGCCCGTGGTGTATTTTTCGTGGGATACTCGCCTGCCTGCCTGGGTTTTTGCCGTCTTACGGTGGGATGTGCAAAGACCCACCCGCAGCAGCGCTGGAGAGCACCTAAGTTGCTGCTAACTCCAGCAGCGGGGGTAACGCGCGGCAGGGCGCTTCTTTTGAAGCAGCATTTTTCCCCGCAAAACCTCTCGCAGCATTTTGACTCCGCTGGAAAAGCCGCTCCGAAAATCCGCTGCAATGAAGGGCAGGGGCAGAGGGCGCGGGGCCAGCCCCGGGGAGCCGCGGGCAGGAGGCAGGAGAACCCCCTCGCTGCAAAAAAGGAAAACATCGTTATTTTTTTCAGGGAGAAAGCCCCGCTGGAGGTGACCGGGAGCCTCGGCGCACCCCCGGGAGCAGGGCCGGCGGCGGGGGAAGGGGGGACGGCAGCGTCCCCCCGTGATTTTCCCACAGTGGAAAGGCAAGGGAGGGCTTTTGACACGATTGTTATTAATTATTATTATTATTTGTAGCGAGAAGGAAGGAAGCTCTACGGGAGCAATGCCGCTGCCGCAGAGGAAATGTGGGAAGGCCAGGAGGGAAGCGGCGGGGCGGGGGCCGGCGGCGCAGGTAGCGCGGCGGCAGGAAGCGGGGGCGGGCGGCGGGGCGGGCTGGGGCCGGGGCCGGGGCCGGCGCGGGGAGCCGCGCCGAGGGGAGGGGAGGGGAGGGGAGGCGGAGCCGGCCGGGGGGTGGCCGTAAGGTGAAGGTTGTTGCAGTGGGTTCATTAAAAGACAGAGTTCAACTTCTCGCCGTGGCAGAGCGCTGCTGGGAGGCCGGTTCAGCGGCGTGCGGAGTGCGGGGGGAAGCAAAAGGAAAGGGGGACAGAGAAAGAGAAAGAATCCGGGAGGGGAGGAAACCCGCAGCGACTTCAGAGAACGCGAAGAGGCGCGGGGCAGGAGCGGCGGAGACCGCGGGAAGAAGGGGCAAGGCTGTGCGCTCCCGAGGCCCGACGAGGAGGAAGGATGATAAACGTGGTGACCGTGTGGCTGGTGGCCCTTTGCTTCCAGGCTGCTGTCCCGGTGAGCCCGCCGCGAGCGGAGCGGAACGGGGCGCGGCGCACGTGGGGCGGCGGGCCCGGGCGGCGGTGCGGGGCCGGGCCGGGAGCAGCCGGCCTGGGGGCTGGTTCCCCCCTTCCGACAGGTTTTTGCCGGGGAGCGCCGGTGGCCTTTTGTGCTGGCGGCGGGCTCCAGCCCGGGCTGCCCCGGCAGCCTTAATTCAAACCAGACGCGCTGCGGCTGCCCCTGACCCGCCGGCGGCTCCGCCCCGGGGCGCTGCTGGGCGGGTGGCGCTGCCCGGTGCCCCCCGTCGGGGCGCGGGAGCCCCTCGGGCCGCCCGCGAAAGGCCGGCGGGGTGGTGGTGGGGGATGCTTACGCCTTCCCTCCGGCGCGGTGCGCCCCGGGGGGGGTGAGCGGTAAGTTTGGGTGAACGCTCGCATGTGGCTCTTTGTGGCTCGACTGTGGCCGGGCAGCCTTCCCCCGCGCCTCGCGGGCAGGGGTGACACGGGGAACGGGGGCGCTCCCGCCGTGCCCCCGGTACGGCCCGGCTCCGACGGCAGCTGGGGGCTAGCTGCTCCCCGACCGCCTTTGTGCCCCCGGAGCCAGCGGGCGGCACAGGGGTGCCTCGTACCTCTGCCTGCTAGAGCTGTAACGCGCTGGTGTCGGCTCGGCACGTGACCCCCCGTGCCCCTGCTCGGCAGCAGCCCCGGGGACAGCGGCCCCGCTTCCTCCCCGGGGTGGGCGGGCGTCCCGGCTCCGTCCCTCGCCGCTGCCTCCAGCCCTGCGGAGCCGCCTGGGCTGGGCGTGGGGCCGCCGCGCCGTCCCTCCTCAACGCCGGAGCGCTGCGGCCGTGGGGCTCGCGCTTCCCCAGGACGCGGGTGTTGCGGGAGCGGCGCTGCCGGGGGCGTGCGGAGCGGGGCTGCGGGCAGCCGTTCGGCCTGGGCAGGCGCCGCGCCCGTCAGCCGCTAGATGTCACCCGCGAACCGGGGATGGCCCCGCCGCCCCCTGCCCTGCCCTCCCGCTGGGGCCCGGTAACAGCGCCCTGCTCGGGCCCGGGGCCGCCGTGTGGGGATGCCGAGTGCGGGGCAGGAGCCTTACGGCCGCCCCTCGAGAAGGCACGAAGCCCAGGTCGCCATCCCCTTCCCCAGTGGCGAGGGACACCCGCTCCCCGTGTGCCCGTTGCTCGTGGAGTCTTCTCCTTTGCATGAATTAGAGGAAAAAAGTGGAACGTGAGGCTTTGTCTGAGCGGGCGGGATCATCACAGGCAGAACTGGTGGGGTTTTTTCTTTCTGAAAGGGAATAATTGATTTGGAACTTGTCTGGAGATGAGTAGCCGCGGCGGTTGGATAAGGAGTGGCAGAACAAAGCGTGTGGCATGATCTAAGCTGCTCAAAATACCTCCAGTTGTCGCTGTACCATTCTGTCTGTGAGCTCGTACCTTAGATCTGGACACATACCCTGCTAGCCTACATGGCAGCAAGTAGTTACGAGATGGCTAAACCCGAGAAGTGTGTGAGCTAATCAGCCCAGTTTCGTGGGGAGAAGGCTCTGCTCGTAGCTTCTGAATAAAATGGAAAAACTGCAGTTAATTTGTAGCCTCTGAGGTGCATGTGGATAAGGTTCCCGTGTGGTAAATACTCCCTACTAGAAATGAGAAAGATGTGAATTAAATGCTTGTCTGGAGTTTTCCTGTGCGTGAGAGACGCAGGCCTGGATGCAGCTTCAGGCGGAGGGGTTTCCTGGGTGAACACATGAAGCAACAGAAGTCCTTGGGGCTCCCTGGTGACTCAGTGCTGAGGCTGTTTCTCTTTTGGTGATCACGTGGCCTTTTTCCCTGTGTCAAAATGTCAGTGACACAGATTAAGCTGCCTTTCCCACCCATCTGGAATAATCATGCTTTTGCATCAAGTGGCAGGAAACCTTTTGTGTTGGGCACAGAAAGCAAAGTGACCTTACCGCAGTCCTTTGTGTATACCAGATCACGGCGCTGTGGGTGCTGGCATGGCTGTGTTGGGTTCTTGGTGGTCTGACCGTTGGAAAGCGTGCCGCTGCTGCTGGTGCATTGCTTGACTGCTGTTGCTGCCTGACTTTACTTGTCCGTGCTCCCACATCGTAGAAGTAGTAAGCAGGAACTAGAAAGCGGCCAAACGATGGCTGTTTTCTTTCTGAGTACTCTTACCTGCAGGAATGGCTGGGGAGGTTCCTACTCTTCAAGGTGATGCGCTCTTGCTCGAAATGCCTTGCAGGAGAGAAATTGCCCTCTGTTGTTATGATGCGGGGGGGGCATGGACTTCCTTGAAATAAGAAGGCTGATGCATCATAATGGATTAACCTGGTTATTCTCTCAAATGGAAGCTTTGACATGGTATAACCCTGCTGTCAAACTAACTGAGCCGAGATGTGTAGCCTGCTGCAGGACAGCAGTGGACAATCCAGCCTGTACAATGAGGGAAAACAAAGTTTGGATTCTTTCATCTGGTGTAGGTGCATGCTGGCGATTAACACAAGCCTAGCAGAGCAGCCAGAGTGTTTTTCCAAGGGTGATGTCATTCCTATCTGCATGTAAACTAATTAGAAGAAATTGGGTAGCTCAGCTCGCTTATTAAACTTGCAGGCAGTAGATAAGGAGGAAACACTTTCTTCTATAGTCTGTGCAGTGCAGTGTCACATTATTTATCAAGCATTATGAACAGCGCTTCTTCATCTGAACCCTCACTTGCTGGTGGCTACCTCCCAGTAAAATGTTAACTGTTGTACCTGGTTAACTGATTAGAGCAGAGACAAATAACTGGTGTGTGTTGTGTAAGGGGGCTCAGGTGTGAGCTTGTATTCTTTTGTTCCAGGTTTCTCTCTGTTTCAAGTGGCTAGAAGAGCTAAAATTTTTAATGGCAGCACTCTGAAACTTCTGGAAACCAAACAATCCTCTCTAACAACCTGAGACAAGTTACAGCAAGTGCAAGAAACCTGTAAGCCTTCTAAAATTAAGCTAGTGTACTAACCTGAAATGTAGGCTGCTGTTTTAGCAGCAAAATTGGTCCATTATAAGTATGTGTTTTGCATTGCTAGTGCTTAGATGTCTCCAGGTGGCCTGTGTAGTAGCACTTCATCCTGACCATGGCTAAAGAGCTTCTGAGGGGGACATTCCACACTTGTGTCATCTGGCATCTAGGGAGCTGGGATTTTAGTCGGGCTTGCTACAGGGAGGAGGGAGCCTCTTACAAGAGAGAAGATAGGACCCCTTTCCTGAGGAGGTGCTGTCAATGATAAAATTGCAGTGCTTCAGCATTGTGGCGTTAGTATTTTTGTCTTAGATGTCTCCTGCTCTTCGTTAACGCAGAGCTATTAATACGGCGCTCTGGGATAGCTGGAGATTGATGTACTTGGTGAGACATAGGGCACTTCAAATGGCACTGGCCCCTCAGGGCAATGTTCACTTGGTGTTAAGGCACCTAAATGTAGGTGTCTGTATGTGTTCTAGGTGCCTAAGCTCTCATTATAGTCATGATGATGTAATTAGTGGAGCCAAAGAGAGCGATTATCTGACCAGCCACTGCACACCTACTTCAAGGTGAGTTGCTTTGTCAGGGTTTTGACTGGATCTCATTTTGCCTATAAGGGAAGCATAGACACATTTACTATAGTGTTTTTTTCATCTGAGAGCAATTTAGCTCAAGGCTTTTTATTTGTTAAACTTTTATGATAACTCTCTCCAGAAACAGACTGGACAGATGCTGTTTCTGTGCCAAGAGAACTAGCAAAGCAGTGGGAAACATCAGCTTTCAGCTAGAACAACAGCTCTCTGCTGTTCGAGTGCAACTGGATTGGTGCCCCCAAACAATACCATAACCTTGCTCTGCTAAAGGCTGTGGAAGACATTAGGGAGTATAGTTGGGTCCTGCATCAGCGTTCTGAAGTGAGGAGTGTGAGCAGATTTTTTTTTTTTTTGGGGGGGGGGGGGCGCGCGGGGGGGGAAACAACAGCTTGTGAGCTGTTGAGGAGGCAATGGAGCACTTCAGTAGAAGGCACTGTTTGTGGATTAGAAGTAAGGAACCCTTGTTACTCCCTAAACTTTGCTACAGGCAATGAACTTGCAAGGTGTGGAAGTTGTTTTGGACTTCTGGTGCTTCTCATTGGTTCTCTTCTGAGCTGAGAATATACTCTGAAATGCAGAGAGAGTGTGGTGTCTCCTTAGAAGCATGGAGTGTCCGTTCTGTTAACAGGTCTCTTAAGTTAGAGTTGGCTAGTGTACTTCATTTTAACTCTGTTATCTCTGCGGTACACCAGTAGCCTAAGCTTTATCTGGCCTGGCTAGAAACCTGGGATAGTGCACTTTCTGCTATGGAGATGCTAGTGGAAAAGTTACTGCACTATGAACCCTTACCTCAAGGTGAGATAACGTTTGGACCTCCTACAAGCAACTCCTGTGCAGCAACATCTGCTAATGTGGTAGTTTCCCAACCTCTCAGTTTCTCAAGCAGTGCTTGGCTGTAGTTGATGTTCTGGGTCTTGTGGAACCGGCATGGGTCCAACAGAGTCTGTTAGCTTGGGCTCCTTGCCATGCCTGACTGTAATGTTTGTATCTCACTGCTGAGACCAGTCTCACCAGTGAAGCTTGCTTTGCTGGATGGGAACCAGTGTGTTAGTGGGATTTGGATGGAGCTGGTAATAAACTTCCCGTTGAGTCACTGGAGCTGCAGCTACAACTGAGTCATGGAGGTGTTGTAAGTCATGGCTTTTCCTGCAAGGCTTCTTGTTTGAAACTCCTTTGAGTATTGATCAGCTGAAGAGTTCTGTCCGCTTCACTTACACATCTTGCTGCTGTGCTCTCTGGCAGAACTCTCTTCTCTGTAGCCCTTGTTTTTGAAATACGGTTCTCTTTAATGTCCACTCATTTTGCCACTTACTGTTTTGGGCTTTTTTAATAACTGGAAGGTCTTCAGGATTGCTATTGCAGAATGACTCCTGACTAAATCGAAGGCACTGATAAAAGAGGGAACTGCCTGCCAGCCAGCTTAAAATACAGGTGTTTTGCCTTTCATGGAGGCTCTTGTGTTCTTGTCATACTCCACTCCGTAACTTTTCTGCACTGCTTGTGCAGTAATGACAATGTCTTGTATGCCAATCATGGAAGCAAAGGCTGACAGTCTGGATTTCTGGCTGTAGGCAGTCCCAGGTACACACTCCTGTCGACCAGCTTTCTGCAAAGTGCAGATGGTTCGTGCGACAACTTCTCCGAGTGCCTTGGCTCCATCACCTGAGCGTACACAAGCCGTAGCTAGAGAACGGGGGGATACCCTTTGTCTGCCTGTGCCATGCAATAAGGAGCTTACTGCCTCTCAAATGGAAGGAAACTTGAACTCTGTTCCAGTTGTGAGGGGAGCACGCTGAGTTCTTTCTGGGCAGCATTATAGACCATGACTGTCCTTGAGCTGTAAGCAGGAAAGCTCTTCTAATTAGTTTCTAATGGTGGTGGCAGTACACATCCTGGTCAGTCAGTAGTTCCAGTCCAGCACCTTGCATCTAGGGGATTGCTAGACAATTAGACTCCATGCTGAAGCCAGAGGTGGGCAGGGGAGCGTGGAGCCAGTCTACCATCTGGAGAGTGAGCAGTGATTAATATAATGATTTCCAGATGAGAGCTGTGGTGAGGCTCCATGTCATAGCAGTGGTACTGCTGTGGCTGTGTTGGTAGGGAGCCTTTGTATGTTCCCCGGGGGATCAGAGCTGGCAGCTACAGTGCTGTAGGAAGAGACTACCTGGCTCTTCCCTGTCCCACAACAGGACCCTATTGCTGCCTCATTGTTTGCTTTGAGATCACTAGAGTGGAGAAATACAAATGTAGGCATCTATATATTTATATGGACAGATATCTATCCCTGTAATGTGCTGTTGGTTGACCAGCTCACAGCAGGATTTGGAAGCTGTGTGCCCTGACTTCAGGATGGCGTTCTGGGAGATTTAGTGCCTGTGCTCTGCACGACCACAGGAGCTCAGAGCAGCACGTCTTTCTACCAAAACATCAGTCTTGGGTAAAAGCGTCTCTGCAGAAGAGAGAACCTGTTATCCCATTAGCCAGCTAATAGGTGTCCTCTTTAGGGACAGAGCTCAGGCTTTCTTTAGTCAAGAGGTGGAGGGCTAGGAGGAATAAAAGCCCAAACTAGAGAAACCACAAAGCTTGAATTCATATCTAACATGAACACTAATATATGTGCTATTTTTCACTCCTCTGCTGTGCTCTCTGTGCTTATGAAACTGCAATAGAGACTCTTGCACTGGCAGATTTGATGGCCAAATGAGATTTGTCCACCTAACTAACAGGGTATAAATGGCACCTACGTGCAGTGGAAAAGTGGAGTGGTAGTGATGCTTGCATCGAAACTTGCCTAACAGCCTGCAGCTAGACAGCTTTGACTTCTAAATCTCTTTCTGTCCTAATGGAGGAATCATCTGGATTGTGACTACTTTCCCATCAGTGAACAAAGCACCTAACAAAAGAGACTGACTCTGGCATGTCTGGGCAGTGGCAAAGGAGTGCTCCGCTATCATGTGCTTACATCAACTGACTCATGGCCTCGAAGAGGAAAGCTGCTAGCTTAATCCTCCAGCAGCATCGGCTCTGCTCTGAAGCATGTTTAACTTGCAAAAAGTTCCTCTGTCTGCACCTGTAGTCACACAGAGCTGTGAAACAGTGGTGAGCTTCTTCCTACAGCAGCTGGAAGATGCGATTATGAATAATTAGAAGTTCTTACTGTAGTAGCTGAAAAGTGCTAAATGCTCAGCGTGCTCCCACCTCCCCAGCATGCAGCCAAAAGGGGTAAAAAAACCCCCTCTTTACACTGATTCTAGTAAGTGAAACAGGCTAAGCACTAGTCATCCTGTGGCCAAATTAAGTGCTAGAGTCCCAATCATTTAGCAGATCTTATTTTTTGACCTGTTCTTTTAACACTCCCCCTACCACCAAATTGCCTGCTGGGGAACCTTCCCATGCGTTATTTGGGGACATACCAGTTGGCAAGGCTGGAAACTATGCCAGAGATTGTTCTAATAATTTGATGGTGTAGATTGGGATCCAGTGCCTGGGGATGTTCCCTGATATTGTTTAATATATGAGTATGGATGTAGCCAGTGGGTCTCTGGCAGCAGGCCCAGAATATTATGAAATGGCGAAAACTGCAGTATCCAGTGAAAGAAAGTGAAAGTTTGTAATAGGAGATCACAACATTCTCATTGAAAACTGAACTTTTTTGGAGGCTTCTGAAGGATGAGCAGCTGCAGTTGCCTGAGAAATCCTGTGTAATCAATCAGCTGAGGTTTGCAAAGTGAACGCTACAAACCTGCCAACAGCAAAGCATCCAGTGTAGCGGTGATGGTGCTGGTACGTGCCAGTGATGCAGCCGGTGCTTTTAGAAATGGCCCTTAGAAGTGGTCCTTCAGCATTTTATACTCTCTTAAGAAATACATCATGCTGATTAGGGTCAGTAGTCAGTGAGTAGACCCAGAGTTTATCTGAATATGAAGTATCTTTAACTTAGTGATGTTTGAACAGTGTCCTTCAAGTTTGATCTGCTGTTACGTAGCATCTAGCTATCCCAAAGGTATTCCTTGCCAGAAACTTGCCTCAACTAAGGGACACGTTGTGCAAGGAGTAACTTGGTACTAAAGCGCTTCACCTTGCCTTGCAATTTTTTAGTACTGTTTTATTGACTTGTCTTGATGCCTGATAGTCCATTAGAGGTGGCATTAGTGATGTGTCTTGTCTCTTCACAGCATAGATGTGTAAAACATGGGGATGTCCAAACCACAACTTAAGTCTTACAGTTGCCCGTATGAAGCAGGAGAGCGTTTAGACTCCACAAAAGTGATAGCATGTCCCTCTAAACTCTAACCTCCTTAGCTGGTTTGGTGGCTGCTCTGAAGCAAGGCCATGGGGAAGAGAGGTGAACAAGCTGTATACCCAAAAATGAAGGCACGAGGTTAGCTGAAGCTAGTATCTGTTACTACAGCGAGACTTGGCCAACAGCTTGGATCAAAGGGAAGCTCTCTGATTTATCCTGCCTTTGTAACAGTCCCTTGTGCGGGGCTCCGTTGTGCAGATGTGATACTGAACTGTGTAACTGAGTGACTCTAGGTTAAATTAGTTTAATCCACAAGGTGTTTGGTCAAGAAATGCCTAATGTTAATTAATGAAATGAGTAGAAGTGTAGGTGACCAGAGCACAATTGCAGCAGCAGTTTTTTTAAGTTGTTTCTGATGGGAGGATTTCATTTGATGCTTCAGCTTTGAAATGATACTTCAACACCCTCATAACACCCTCCTGACTCAGCTTGGAAGTACACCAGCGAGCTTCCATAATCTCACTGAAGTGTTGCATAATTTAACTGTAAATGGGGCAGTAGTAAGCAACTGCTGTCAGAACTTGGTCTTACATGCAGGATTACCAATGCTTTTGTAAACCTGAACATGGAGACCATTAGTGTCCTAGGAAGAGGCACCACTGCAAGCTTGATCTCTGCGCCATTTTATATGGGTAGATCACTTGCTGTATGCTCCAGTGGTTGTGAGTGTGCACATTTCTTAAAGGGAGTTTATGGAGTCCGAACTGTGTTATGCGTTAATTTGGTGAAATGTGGTCCAGCCTGTGCCCAAGGACTATCTGGCCTATTGCTGTTTATTCCAAGGAGACTAGCAGTACCCAAAACATACCCATACTGCTTTTTCTTCAGCACCTGCACTCGGGAGCTGCTAAGGTTATGTGGAAGGAAGGGGTGATGCTGAAAGAGCTTCTTTGAGAAGACTTTTGGGATGGGGGGAACAGGGTATTACTGATCTGAGACGTAGCTCCTGCATCTGGTGGAGATGTTTCAGTCCTCTTGTGCATGGCTTAGTCATGCTGGTGTAACTGCATCTGTTTGGCAGGGATGACTTCTGCATTCTAAACAGTCTAGGCTTAGTCAACACTGTGAGATCCTGTGGATAAAAGAGACCTGATAGTATGCCTCATAATGTAGGGAGAGACCCGATTTCTTCATAGCCGTGCTAGTTTACTTGAAACTGGAAATAACGAGACATAGAAGCAAATGCGAAAAGTACACTTAACCGTGCGTGTTTAGTGTGAGACCTGCTGAAGCACAGGAACTGCCCTGCATCGGATCAAACCCAAAACCTAAAGCTGCTTGCATGGTCTGTGTGAGTCCAGCAACTGGCTGCTGATTGAAACTTGCAAGTTCCTTCTTTACAGACTGGTGGCTGACTGGTATAAATCCAGCTGTTCAAGAGCACAGTTTCTTGGAACCGGTTAGAGCTCGGCTGTAGGGAGCATGAACAAATCACAAGGGAGCCGCCGAATGCCAACTGGTGGCTCATTTTGCTGCCCAAGTCTAACTTCTTCTGTAGCAGACTGACAGATCACAGCACCAGGGGATCAGGTTGTGGGGTGTGACTGGTCCTGCCATCTGGTGAGCACATGTGAGATGGAGACTGGGACAGAGCCAAGCTGCTCTTTCTGGATGCTTCCAGTTCTCTGATCAATCAGCTCTTTGGTGAGGGGTGTGACTGAAAAGGCTTGATGGTGATGCTATAATAAAGAAGCTGGGCATGAGATTTACAATGAAATACTGCATTCAAAGGTAACAGATGTCTGGAATGTGTGTATGGAAAATACAGATTGTTGGCAAAAACCATTTCACAAGCATTGGAGACTTCCATCATGCCTCCTTCTGGAGAAATAGTGGAGTTTACAGAAACTATCAAGGAGGCCTTGTCTTGGGTTGTTGAGTCTCAGACTGGCTGTCATGATACAAAGAACTTGATGTATGTCCTGTAGGGTAAACTACGAGCAGATCAGCTGGGAAGCTAAAGCAGAGTTCGATAGCAGCATGTGTTACAGCTGGCAGGTGTTTCTGCCACTGAAGTGTCAGAAAATAAAGTAATTTTTGTTTTCTTGTGCATAGGCTGTTGCTATAGGATATCTCCTCCTATAAAGTCTGGTGATTCCACTGTAATTTCATTAACTCCTCAGAATACCTTGTCAGCTTTTTTGTTGTTGTAAGGCTAACTATTTGTAGGTTTAAGTAGTCTCATTAAGTTTACCAACTAACATGCTTTAGTACTCCAGAGTTGTGAGTTCATCTTTCTGTTGAAGTTTCAGTAACTTCATACTGCTAGGAATCAGAAGTACCGCCAGTAAGCCCTTAGTTTGATGACATACAAAGGATTTTTATCCGAAACTTGATTTCACTAACCTGGTGTGGCACTGCAAGCAGTTTGCTCAAATTAGAAACAGATCTATGTATCGCTAATAGAGTGAAAATGCTTCTGTCATCCTTCCAGAAGATCTTAGAGGTTTGTCTCCTGGCTGCTTAGTATATCTCGCACCAAGTAATTGCAGGAGTTCAAGGAGCAGAAAAGGGAAACTCCTAGGGCTGAGATAAGAACCTGGGTCTTTTCCTAGCCATGTGCCTGGATGCCGAAGGCTGTTGCACTTCCTCTTGCCTGATAATTCCTGGAGGCAGGAAGTATTCCTGGCTGCGTGTTTGCTTCCTTTTCTCAGGTGAAGTAGAACAGCTTCTTCCCACCCAGAATACTGTGTAGCATGGTGATGAGGTCACTTCTGACTTCTGGGATCACTACAGCTGCATGAGTGCTCTGACCTGAGCAGGTGTGATGGTTGTGGTAGTTTGCTGATCACACAAAAGCTGGCATGGAGCTCATTTGAAATGGGCGGTAGTTCCACCAGCCAACTGTATGGCATTTGTCTCCAAGGAACCGGCTTCCCTAGGATCAGAGGCACACAAATGTTATTCTGATGCTGTTGAGAGGCATCGGTGTTCTGTAGTGTGCCACCAGACTAACTTGAAGACCTGAGATGCCATAGAACACGTCGCACTCTCCTGTAAATACATCTCTGATTTCTGAGCTGAATGACTGAAGATGAGAAAACCAAGTTGTGCTCCTGTGGGACCAAAGTCCTCCAACAACCTCTCTTGTGTCCTAACATTGGCATGCTGCAGACTTGCACTGCAGTGATGGCCACAGCAGGAGGGGAGTGCAGGGTTGAGCCTCTTGGCATCCAGGCACATGGCCTACAGCTGCGTGCTGACCAGTTTGAGCTAATGGGCCTGCTGGGAGAAGACAGTCTCAAATGGGACGAGTGGAGACACTAGCTGCTTTGCAGCTCTTCGCTCAGACCCAGTCCTGGACTACATTCATCAGTCTTAGTGCTGTAATACTAACTGGTCTGCTTTACTGGGAGCTGGATTGTTTCTTGGCTTTATGGGGAGGGAAGACTGGCTTCTCCAACCAATGCGTGCTGTCAAGGAGCAACCGGGCGTTCTGAAGCTCAGTATTGCACTTGCCAGGAAGTCTCAGTGGTTCTGGAGCAAGTTTCATTCTAGTGACAGTGCTCAGTGCTGATCCTGTAAGACAGGGTGAGCGTGAGGCAAGAGATGAGGCAAAGGAAGGAATTTACACCCAGATGCAAGCAAGGCTGTTTGTTCATGCAACAGAGGTCAATGCATGGATGGGAATAATTGGCTAAGGGTAGGGACTGGTTTTGCTGGGTCTGCTGTTGAAGACATAGGGTCAATGTGTTTGTATGTGTTGGAGGGCAACGCTACAAAGTCCAGTCTCCATTTAAGGGGCTATAACTGCTGATGGCTTGTCTGAGGTGAGTTGCTTAACCTCACCTGCCTGAACTCCACAGCAGGGGCTACATGTATGTGGGAGGAAAAAGCACCAGGGACCTTAGATCCTGTCACTTGACAGAAGAAGAAATTTAAAGAGGGTCATATTTATCTGTGTGGCAGTTACTAGTATGCATGGGTACTGGGGTTTGGGTCTTTTGCTGGATGGGTTTCCATTTTGTAAAGATTTTCTGACCTGTGGCATACTCCCCTCTTTCAGCCTTACCTTGTCAGGGTTCCTGGGGTGGCAGCCTGCCACTGCCTTTGACTGAAACTAAGCAATTCTTGGTCTGTACTTTTCTAAACAAGCAGTTGTAGTGGCTGTCGCTGTAAGACTGAACATTCTCTGCTGGTTTTACTACACTAGAAAGTAAGAAGTGCTGGTGACTTTAAGTCAGAGGGATTTAAGACAAGTTAGTTGGTCTGGTCTCTGTTACGCAGCTCACTGCTCATCTCTCAGGACAGCTGAAATACACTGAAATGAATTCCCCAGAATGAACTGGAGCTCGTAGCTGTATGGCCTCACTGAGCTGCACCTACTGTGTACCATTCCTTGGGGTTATATATTGACTGTGGCTTTCTTGTGCTATCTGAAGAAATGAATGCCTGAACTCTGTCAAGAATGTTAAAGAGCTGCAGGGAAAGTGCTTAAAAAAAAAAAAAAAGGCAGTTATAGCACAGAACTGAACTGGCTGCTGCTCATGAGGTTAGCTGCAGGGAAAAGAGCTTTCTCATTAGACCACATCTTCAAAACACAGGCAGCATTGAATGTGGGCAACAAAAGGTATCCCACTTCTAGCCATGTTGTGACAACCCACACCTGCCACTGATACAGAGTTGAGTGCTTGTTGTGTGCCATGTCTGTGTATGTGTTGACCTCTCTGTGAGATTTAGTCCTTGGCCTCTGCTGTATTCCTTGGTAGGAAGGCACAGCTTGGCATGAGTAAAAGCAGTGTGTAGTAACTTGTTTGATACATCTTCAGGTGAAAAAGCAGAGGCACAGACCCCTTAGCTCACTTCTGTAGTGCTGAAGGAATGACCGGACTTCTGGTGGAGCTGGCTGGGAGACAGCTGGGAAGCAGGGTCAGCTTTTCTGTATCAGAGCTGACATGGTGCTCGGTAACGCTCCTAGCAGCATGCACAAGTGATGTGTTGTCACTGGTGCTGTGCATGTTGCACGGCCACAGGCCTCCCTGGCTGTGGAGTCCATGGCCTGGCTGGACTCCAGCTACTGCTGGCTTTGCTCAGCCCTCTCTGCTGAAGGATGTGCAATGTGCTTTTTGTCCAGTACTAAGTAGCAATTGCACTGGGCCTCCTGTAAAGGTCAAGTGGCCAAAGACAAAAGTAGAACTACCACCTTTCTGAATAAAACATCTATCTAGCCTTTGCTACTGTTTTTAGGAGGTCAGGGAGGACTTAAAAGCACTGTTGTCAGACTTTAGAACAAACCTTATCCATATGAACAAATACTTTGCAGAAGAGAGAACTCCATACAACTCCTCTCCTTGCTCCTTTTTGTATAAACGTTTGTGGTCCTTTGAGTCAGCCTCTGCTTTGCATGTTGCCTGCAATCTGAGGGTGCTGGTGTGCGTTTCCATAATGCATGGTGGTGGCAGGGTATTTTACTGCCCCTCTGCCTCAGGGTAGGTGGATGTGTGTCACCATCCCAGGAACCCAGGCTGTGATTCTGTATGAATTGCTTAAGCAGCTCTGGCTGCCATGGTCTGCAGTGTGCCAATACAAACACTTGTGCATTCATGCACCGAGCAGGATTGGGGAACTGGTCCTGCTGGAAAATTCTTTGCATGTTTTTTTTGTTTGTTTGTTGTTTAACCAGACCTGTTCCCTGATCTGGTTCACCATGAGACTGCACAAACAGCTATGTAGGGGATGGTGTAAGCATGAAGTGACACGCTGTTGTGGGAGGTGGTAGTTTAAAGGGCCCTGATGCAGAATGTGAAACCCAACCTGATGGTGACAGGCTGATTCATTTTCACTCGTGGCATGTTGATTGCTGTGTTTCAGCCCTACTTAATTTTAAAAGTTGCCCTGTCACAGTAAGGAGAAAATAATGCTGATTGGGCAATAGTGTGCTTACCAAGTGAGCCTCTCAGAGTATTGGGACTGTAGCTGCTTGTGTATGGAGTAGCAGGATGCACTTTTTGCTTGGCCACTGCATCTTGTTCAAAGGATTGGGGTATGCTTCTACAGCTGTGGCCACAAAACTTGACAGAAAAGGAGGATCAAAGCTGAGTGGACAGTGGGCAGAGATTACAGTCTGGTTTGTTCTGCCCGTAGTGGAGTAGATCCTGAAAGCTCTCATCCTGTTTTGAGTAGGTGTTGGAAGGTGTTTTACTGCCTTGAGAGCTGAGTGCCAAGAGGTAGCTACTATGTGATGATCAGGTGGTTCATGCTTCAAACAAAAGCAACTGCTGTTGTGCCTAGGTCCTCTCCCTCAAAGATAGTTCCCTTCTCAAGTTGCCAGCCAAAAGTACCAGAGGAGGCCTGTAAGAACTCAATTAACCAAGATTTTCCAGATTTCTGTATTCTATCACTGATCTGATAAGAGAAGCAGCCACATTAACTGGCATACTTACCTCTTGCTGCTAAGATGGTGCTTGCCTTGCTGAGCAAAAGAGCATCCTTTACTTCCCTTTGGAAGGAGCACACTGTTAAGCCATTAACCAGCCTTACTCCAGTTAAGAAACTGATGGATGGAAGGATGGGGATGCTGAAGCTTGTTGGTATGCAGCAAAAGCTCATTGAGGATGGGGGAAACGCCACCATCTGAAACGGGGAGGGCTGGTAGTTGTAATGCTTTGAACAGCCTTGATTGGAACACTAGACAGGGACGAAAGTACTGTTCAAGTCTAGGCTATCGGGCTGGTTGTGGGATGGTTTATAGCTGTCTTTTTGCTCTTTGGCCTGTGCTGTTAAGTCTGCATCTTTGGCTCTTCTAGGAAGATGATTACCTCGTTAATCTGCAGGGTCACCAAGCAGCACTGGTGCTTATTTTGAGCAGTGCAGTAACAGGAGAAACAACTGGAAGAGCATTTAGCTGAGATGGTAACACACTTGAGATAGTGCTACTGACTTCTGATGTGGCAGACTTGCACGCAAGCTTCTCTTCTAAATTGCCATAGAAAAGCGTGGGTTCTGCTTCAGCTGCTCCAGAATTTATGGCTGACTTAAAACTGAAGGCTAGCAGTCTCTATGCCTGCATAAGAAGGGGGATAGGTGAGAATGCTGGTGGGGGTGGTGGTTTGGTTTTGGTTTTCTTTTTTCTTTTTTTCCCTTAACTGTTTAAGCTATCTGCAGACCATGGACATCTGGAATTGGAGTTAATAATGCATGGGATATTAACTGCAGAATATCAAGGTTTAACAAAGATAAAATTTCTTTCAGGAGGTGGTTTTGTCTTCCCACACACTAATATCAATATTTTGAGGTTAGAAGCTCTTGGGGCTGCTCTGCCTCAGATAGCATTTCTGTTAGCGGGACTAGCTCTGCTCTTCAATTTGTAGAAAAAAAGTTCAAGGCAAACCTTTCTGTTTGTTTTAGAGCTATTCAGATCCTTCTGAAAGTCTTTTTCTAGATGGCTCCAGTGTCATATTTGGTAGCCAAGCTAGAGATCAAATGCTTATCTTGTTTTTATGTGTCTCAAACAATAGCAAACCATTGGTTTTGCTTCCCACAAAGTTGGAAGAATATTGCAGGATGCTTAGGAAGGTGTTTGAGGTGGGGAAGCTCATTGCAGCTAATTCCTTTTCAGCTGTATAAGAAGGAATTATTAGGAGAAACATGCAAACTTAACAGCATTATTCAGATAATGGAGGATTTCAAGCGTTTTTGACACTGTTGTAATAGGCTGATCACTAACTAGGATTAGCAAGAGTGGGATACAAATCATGCTTATAATCTAGTTTAGGGCTTGTAGCAGCTTGTGGCAAAGCCAGTGTTTTTGCTTACCTCAAAAAGCAATTGGAAAAAAGCTGCTTCTTTTTACATATACCATGGCTCCAAATTAAAGAGATGTGGTTCCCAGTTTGGGTGGGGTGAAATCAACTAGTACACTACAAATCTCCCCTTCATCATAGGACAGTACCTCAGATCTGTGCTGTAGCAGGAGGGAACTCTGAGGCAGCTGACAGGGTGAGCACAGAAAAATTCATGTACTGAGAGTGCGACCAAGATGAGGACTGAAGAATAGTTAGAAATGATGAAAAAAAAAAAATAAAATTGGAGTATGTCAGACTTCTGGAGCCAATAATATTGCTAATGAGTTGTGAAAGCCTGGCCCATTCTTGAGTAAATTGAAGACACCACTAGGCAGCTTTCTTGTTGTCCCAGCAGAACTGAATAACTATTGTTCCACAACAATACAGTGCTCAGCAAGAGCAGAGGCTAACAGTCTCCCCAGGGTTTCCTCTAAACAGGCTGCTTTGATACTTGGGGAAAGGGGTCTTCCACTGGTTAAAGGGAACTGGTTAATGCATTTCAAAAATGCTGTTAAAAATTTTACCCCTCATGCAACCAAATTCAGTGACACCAAATTAAAAGGGCTGGGCAAGTATTTCTAATCAGTTGTCTGAGCTGCCAAAAAAAAACCCAACCACAAACCAAAAAAAAACCCCAAACAACAAACCCAACTAAAAAAATAAGAGCTTGTTAAATGGCATAAAAGCAACATGTTGTAGATGCAGTATAAAAATTGAATGTTTTTTTACTAGAATTCATGAGATACCATCAGAGATCCTTCAAAGGATCTACCACCTGAACTCAAATGTGTTCATCCGGCATCTCTGGTGTCAATTACAGTGTGAATGGTCCACAAATATTCTCAGTTGAATGAGAAATAAAGTGGAAGATTATGGAAGTAATTTCTAAAAGCATGTCGACATTAGCTGATCATATTGAACAGTCTGATAATAAAATTTTGAGCTAAAGTAGTACAGAGTTGTTGATAATCTTGCTTTAAGCTGGAATTTACTTTCGGCTCTTTTGTATGATAGCACAACCTGGCGATTCGGTCTGTTCTGTGCCCCTGATCCTCTTGACTAATCAAAACCTTTCTCAGTGGTGTAACTCAGCTACAGTAAAATGTCATGGAAAAGCCTTGACCGTGAGATGTTTGTTGTCTGAACGGCACGGTCTGTCTTCCTGATGTAAACCCAAATTAGTTCGATCCCTTCTGATGCTCTCCTGAGTCAGTGTTTTACGTTAACCTTGCTGTGTCTGAAATCCTCCAGCAGCAGATGATTATAGAAGCATGACCTTTCTGCAAAGCTTGTATTTTGTGGTGCCACAAGGACAGGTTACTGTTTTTCAAGCCTACTGAAGCTGTGGTCTATGGAGCAAGTGTAGTCTTTATGTAACCATACAGTTACATAACTTAGACTAGTGTTCCGTAATGCTCGTGTGTCATGAAACTGGATGATATTGTGGAGTTACATCACTTTGTGGATATTCTGACCGGTATCCACATGTGCATAATTCTGTACTGTCCCTTGAGTACGTGGGGCAAAGTAAGCCCCTCTCAGATCCCAGGCCTTATACTACCTGGTCAAAGGGAGATGCTGCAGCTCCCAGAGGAGCAGCTTAGGACCAAAAGCCTTCAGGACAGCTAAGTAGAAGGGTGCATTTAGTGCAACTTCACCAAGTTCTCATATAAAGCTGTGGAAAGCAGACTTCATTAATCCTGAATCATGTCTTCTAGTATTCTCTTGAATTGCAGTAGCTAACCTCAGGAGACAGGAACCAGTCTGAATCTGCCTTCGTGTCTGCATGGTGGCTGCTGAGCAGCAGCTGGACAACTGTACAGTGGAACAGCATGGGTCTCTATTGGTTTAGACTGGGCTGCACTGGACTTTCCTCTCCTGAGCAGGACTTAGCTATCCCTGCTAAGATAAAGAACTCAAACAAGTACACAACAAAGGCTATGGAGAAGCAGAGCATACAGTAGCCTGGGAAGAACCTAAAAACTCAGGTGTGAGGGGAAATGGAAGGGTAGGCTGGCTGAACATGCTGGGTAACAAGAAAGGAAGCGTGGCATGACTGAACAAGCCTTATCTGTTAAGACGACCAGGAGAAGGGGTGCCAGCTTGGTAGTCAAGACTGAGTTGCTATTTCATCTCCTGACAGTCTGTGATCCTTTCAGGAGTGTTGCTTACCATCAGATCTGTCCAGGTATTCTTGGAAATCCTGTATGAGCTACCCCTGAAGATTCCAACTGGGGGGAGAGTTAGTCCTGATCCTAGATAAAGGTGTATAGTCACATGTCTTAAACTGTATCAGCAATCCCTCTCTTCAATAAAAAGCTAGAGATTGCTTTTTAACTGCTTCAAGGTAGAGTCTTCCCACTGGGAGGAGAATGCACCCCTGCCTTTTGCAATGCATCCCCCTTTTGTACTCAAACCCAAGCAGATTGGGAGAACAAAGGATTGTGCTTGCCACTGCTAGTGCAAGAAAGGAGGGCGAAAAGTGGTCCCCAACCCCCATCAACCAAATGGTGCAGTTTCTGAACTTCAGTTCTGAACGTACTGGAAAGAATGCTCAAAGGAGCAGAGTTTGGGAAGCCTGGCAGTTCTTTCTGTATTGGTTATGCACCAACAGTTAGTACTCTTGAATATTTGAAGTGTAGTGAGATCAGTTTGTGAGAGTCACCAACCCTTGACACAAGAAGGAAGAATGTACAGGAAGTATGTACCTGACCTACTTTCCATGGATAAGTGCAGAAGCAGAGTGCAAACAAGCAGGGACAAATCTAAAAATCCAAATTACCTCATGACATGCAGCTAAACAAAAGATGGAAGGGCAATTTCTTCTGAGAAATTTCTGCAAGCATATTTCTAGAGTAGCTTGAGGAAAAGTGGTTTGCTTTGTGGTTTTTTTTTCCCCAGTAGAAGAGGAAAGTGCTAAAAAGTTTAATGTGTATTTTTTTTTGTTCTTACTTTCTTGTTATTTAAAAAAACCCAAACACATCTAACTACAATGATTGCCTAGAAGGAGCAAGATCTTGGGCCTGATTAGGTTGTTGGCAGCTTGCATACTTGTCTTCAAAGAGGTCAAATCTAATGGGCTAGTGAAGCACCTTGGAAACTAGTTCTATGGAAATGTGGGGAATGGATAACGTATTAAGAGACAAAAGAGAACTGGATAAACCCGGTATCTTTACTGGCCCTATCTCCTTTTCATTTTTTAAATACAGCTATGTAGGTAATAAAGTGATAACGAGAGAGCTCAATTGCTTTGTTTGACAGATCATACTAGTGCTAGCTAACTTCTTCCTAGAAAGAAAATGAATGTTACATGAATTTTTAAGTGATGCTGTGTTAATGCAAGCTAGAGAAATACAATGGGCCTGGTTACAAAGTTGGCCAGAACGTATTTTCCTCTTTTTACATAATAAAATGAGATTTAACACCCGCTAAAACCATAATCAGCTTGGCTGATGCAGTGCAGTATCTCCTAAACTTGCAGATGGGGCAGTGCTGGAAAAGGATGATTAGGGCATCCTGAGGATGGGACAGAATTAAAAATTCTGGAAAATGGGGAATGTAGTTGGATGGGGAACAATGCATTTCATTAAGAAGTGTCTTCCAGGACTTAGGTTTGAAATCTGAGAGGGGAGATTGACTGGTTGGGTAATAGTAGCCCTGCGGAAATAAACCTGAGGCTAGTTGCAAACTGAGAGTCAAGCATGTTGTACCAATAGGAACAGTAAGTGGCCAGAGGCCTACAGCAGAGGCCAACAAGATGCATGAAGTAATCATGCAGCTTTATTTAGTGTTGTCGTCTTTGGATATCCTGAACAGCTTTGAACATTGTGTGTTGTGACAAACAGGGATTTGGCCTCTTGTTTCAGCACCTGAATGTCTGTGCCGGTTGGTGTACTCCTTGAAGCATAAATGGAAAAAGCTAAGGACTGTATTCTCCTGCATGGAAGGCTGGCTTCTCTCTCAGGACTTAGTCCAAGTGCCTACACTTATAAAAAGACGATCTCATTCTACTTCTAGTAGATGCTGTAGTTTCAGATACGTGAACAGTGCTGGAAGGACTCAAAAAGGCAGAGAAGCCAAACTACTTTATCTCCTTTTCTGCTCCTTAGAAGTAATGCAGTAAATCACAGATTAAGTGGTTGGTAGATAGTGAAGACATGAGCATTCAGGACCTGAAGCAGGATGGTTATGTTGTGTAAGGACTGAGCATGATCTGCTACCAGGATGCAGCTCTGAACAGATTCCTTGCTTGCTTCTTCCCAAAGCAAGTGCAGCCTAGGAGCAGTGTAGAGAAGCGAGACAGCAGGATTGGCCTCTCCAACACCAAATAGACTGACCAGAACTACTCTTTTGGGGAGGGGAATGGAATGAAGAAAGATGAGAAAATGCAGTCTGAACAAAGAAATTTTGTGTAACCTTCTGGAGCCCTTAGACGACTCTGGCACAAGCAACATGATAACTTGAAGTAATCTCATCACTGACACACCTTTTCCCCTTCTCTTTAAAGCAAACTACAAATCTGAACCTTCCTCCTGAAGATCTTGATTCATCTGGTGATGACGATGATGCGTTCTCAGGTTCAGGTGCAGGTAAGTTACTAGCACTTGTACTGTTAGTGCTTGATCCTTCCAGAATGTGGCAATCAAGATCCAGATGGGTGTCCAAGCTAAAAGGGGGTGGGAGGGAGGAATCTCACACACACATACACACATGCATCCCACAGCCCAGAACATGAGAGTTGGAAACAGAGAAAGAGCCTAATCTATTCGCATTGTATCGCTTCAGATAGTAACAATTAGCAGAAAATGAGCTGCAGAAGAAAGGGAGCAGAAGCAGGTATATTCCATGTGCTGCTAATATGAAATATTATGTGAAGAATGTTATGAAACTGGTGTGATTCTTTACTCATGGGGAAGAGAAAGACCATAAAAAAAGGCCCTTGTCCTCTCTTACGAGCTGTCAGGAGATACCATTTGAGGGTGTGTAAACCCCAACCTGCCAACACACATCAAGTGCAAATTGTATCTGTCATCACACATGCAAGCTCCCATGGGCCATAATTTTTTTAAAAGAGAATAAAGGGATTTTAGGGTTTGGGAAAGTCTATTGGAATGATGAGTAAATTGTGAGAGAGAGACCTTTGGTGTTTGGTGCTAAAGTTGAGGAGATGCTACTGAGGAAAGAGCAAGCTATTGAAAGCTAAAGCATGGTATCCTTCTGCTCCTTCCAGCCACATGCTTGTATTTTAGATTGAATTCTGCAGGAATAAGACCCTGAAATCGGTGGCTAATGTGCCAGTGACTAAAGGTGTTGAGTGTATGGGCGACTGCTCTGAAACAAATGAAAAAATATTTATGGTAAAAGAGTCAGATAACCAACCTGAGCAACCAGTGTACTGAAAGCAGACATCCTGGTGACCTGTCTGCAAACAGACTAGTGCTTGTGCCTTGAGGAGGAGCAAATGACTAACAGAGTATTGCTGAATAGCTCACTGGTCTGTCCCTTCCTTATTTCACTGAAAAGGATAAGAAATTACAAACTGAACTGGTGTTACTACAAAAATTGGCTATGCAGGTTAGGCATCCTCCTTAGACCAATGTCTGTCACTCGCTATTCACATTCTCTATAACTAGCCGAGGATAATATATTTTTTTGTTTTGCAGGTCCCCTGACTGACCAGTCTCGCAACTGGAGATTCCCAGGAGAACCAACTAATTCCTCGTTACTGGCAACACCAGTGGATTTTAACGAACAACCATTTCCTGGGATTGAGGGCAGAACTGAAAAGGAAGTAATATCTCCTTCTGCAACTAGTAATGTAGTGACAGAGGAGCCAGTTGTAGCTGTCAAGGATGAAGTATCCATCCTGGGCTCACCTGATGAGAAACCAGCAAATGATGTTGTTACAACAACAGTGAGAAGCCCCACTACTCATCTTCCTTCAGTGGTTCATGTAACTCCTTCAGAAGCCTCAGGCATGGTCCATGAGCCCGAACCTAAAATCCCTAGCTCTTTCATACCAGACACTAAAGACATGCCTGAGCCCTACTCTACCATCCATCACGAGGGAGGCATCATTGCCACCCCCACGATGACAACTCCAAAGGATGTGGTTCCTACACATGAAGAAGTTTCTGAAGATGGCTCTGGAGACCCGGTGAGGATTAATAGCTTGGATACCCTTTCCAGGGAAATGGCTTTAATAGTATGTAGTAAGTTTGTTTTGCAGGAAAGGGTGGTAATTTGTCAAAAGCAATGATTGATTTGATTTAATAGGATATATTGGTGGAGGGTTTTAGAGAAGAAAAAACAAAGCTGTGGAAAGTCTCCAAGATAGATGTGATGAAACATGAATAACCTGCCTTGTATGTCCCAACAGGGAGACTTCATCTTGACCAAAGATGAGGATTTGGTCCCCACCCAGAACTCAGAAGTACCGTCTGACTCTGGGAGGAATGCCAAAGCGGCAGGAGCCTCAGGAATTATGGACAGAAAAGAAGTTCTTGGAGGTACCTGATATTCTGGATTTCTAGTTGGTAAAAGCAGCTTCTTGTAGGAGTCTTCCAGGCAGCAGAAGCTGCGGTTCTGCAAATACATCTCTTGAGCATGAAAGCCAACCTTTTATGTCAGACCCCTGAAATGGGAGTGGTGATTTATGATGTCCTAACAGGGACAGTAACAACCTGCTAATACCAAAGCAGCCACTGGTAGTTATCTGGACTTTTATGTTTAAATCTATTACTTTTCTCCTCTCCAAAAATTACAGTAAAACTGCTGTAATGCTGCCGGAGTCAAATCCCTAGAGTTGAACAACATAGCCTTGTGTGCTTTGCAGCATGGCCCAACAGGAGGTCTGTTTCTCTAGGCTTACCTCGTGTAGATGAGCAGGCTCTTGATAATGACAGAATTTGGGAGGGGGCAAAAGGACAAATTAATTTCTGGAAGTCCTAAAGTCAGGGACTGCATAGTAAAGAACAATCTGGATCTTAAAATCCAAGTAGCATTATCTGGTGTGGTGTCTAGACTAATTTATGGCTTTTCCCCCTTTCTAGGTGTAATTGCTGGAGGACTAGTAGGCTTGGTGTTTGCAGTGTTTCTAGTTGCATTTATGCTGTACAGAATGAAGAAAAAAGACGAAGGCAGCTATTCACTGGATGAACCAAAACAGTCTAATGGAGGATACCAAAAACCACACAAACAGGAAGAATTCTATGCATAAACACTGATCTTTGGGACACTTCTTATTCCATCTTTCTTGGACTCTTCTCTCCCTGCACGTGGATCTCCTAGTGTGCTTTGCATTAAACTTAAGCCATATGATCATTGGATTATTTGCCCTTACCACTTTGCCATTGGAAATTTTATAACTACAAAGTAGATCTGGATTCATTGAACATTCCCTGCTGTCTTGCACAACTTTTTTTAATTTTTTTTTTATATAAAGAGAAGTGGGACTGAAGTTCCTAAATTCACTTTGGTTTATCTAAAGACTGCTGGGGCAGACGGTGGGGAGAAGATAAGGGAGCACTGTATGTATAAACCTTGATATTTAGTGAAAGGTCTAGCAAGAATAAGCAATTATCCGTGCTCAAATTCTGTATAGCAGGGATCCTTCCTATTTAACTCGTAGATGTGTTTTGAGTGTAACAAATGGCTGCGCTGGGTAGACGATTGGTACACTGCAATCATCTAGCTCTTTCTAACTGCCATATTTGAAGCACTTAATGCCTATGAAACATAAAGCTAAGCATGATTTCCAGAGAAAGGAGATGTGAGGGGCAGGGTAAGCAAATGACTGTCACATGGTTTAAAGTAACTTACATTTTGGAAGCATTATCCCATACTCGGAACCAGCTCCTAAGCAGTTGGTGCATACACTAATACAAAACAAACCCCAAAACTAAGTGGAGAGTTCATTCTACCAATAGCAGTGGACTGTCCCACAACCCTCTTGCTCTTTCTAGGCTTAGGTAAGAAGTAGATTTTTCTAAGCAGTGTCATCTCGGATATTCCCTCCTAGGTGCCGGATCTAGGCTGGGCTGTCATGCTGCCCATACTCTTATCCCATGCTACTGTGTAGTCACCAGGTGACTGATTGTGTGTTGTAGCACCTACCTCTCTGTGCACTGTTTACAGTGGTTGTCTCAGAACGTGGTTTGCAGTCTGCCACAGAATACCATGGCACACAGGGGTGGAAGGTAGAAAGCAGCATATCATGACTTTGCAGCTAAGGAGTAGAGAAGCACTGCAGCTGGAACAAGCCTGATGAAGGCTTAGTGTAGATGGCCTTAAATATATTCAACAGTTGGCATGCTTGGCTCTCACAACTCCAGAATGGCTCTTCCGAAGCTGTTCCTGCACTTTGGAGAGAAGCAACTTCAGGGATGTCAGACTAGCAAGGGCCAAAAAGCACCTTCTGAGGAAAGTTTGGATGCCTGAAGCTGTTGGTGGTCAATGTGCTGTTAGATGCAAGGCACTGAGGCCTCATTAAGGGTCTGGAGTTCTCCAGAATATCTCAAACTGAGTGAGAAGAAAAGTGTGGTGTTCTGCACAAGCCTTACTTCTTCTGCTCTGCCTTTGGTTAGCTTCTTGCAAGTTTGGTTTCTCATCATTCAGTGCAGAAGGTATGGGGTGGGTGGAGGAATGTTTACAGCGGATGTAAATATTTGTACTGTTGAGGCAGAGGGAATGATTGGAGAATATTGCAACAGTTGGTACAAATGTTGCACATTAACAGTAAAACTTAAAAACCTGTGTAACTTAAATGAAGTATAAAACACTCCTGAGCTGCTATGCAGCTAAAATTGGTGCCTTCTCAGCAAACCCAAGGGAAAAAAACCCAAACACTTCTTGATTCCAAACCCTTCTTTATGCACAAAGAAAACTTGTGCATATGTGTAGCTGGTTGTTTGCAAGTAACGCTGCAAAGTCCATTACATAGTCTCTTTTTTTTTTTTAACTGAATGAATTTTTATAGGTTAATGCAATGACCAGATGGTGTTAATTTCAGCTGTAATTCTTTGCTCTGTATAGGAATGTAGAAATACTGTTTGATAGGTTTATCTATGAAAAGTCTTGTAAAGCAAAGTCAGATAAAGTGGTAAACTTCAGTTGTACCTCACAACCTTGCTAGGGGGAAAGGAAAAAAAAACTGTATATTTTGGTAGTCTAAACTGACGGTTTGTGAAACAAACATGACATTCTGTGTTATTTAAGTGGTACAAATGAAATATGAGTTCTAACCGAAGATGCAGCGTTCAGTTATCTGCATGCCATGTAAAGGTATACTGCAATAAATGGCATTTTGGCAGGAATGCGTCTGATCTGTGAACATTGCTCTATATAATACTTCACAAAGTAGATGCGTGTTTTTAAGATTGCCCAGGTCTTTAAGGAAGTTGGATTTCAAGTATGGAAATGTGAATTTTGATGCTAAACATACAGAGGTTCAGCTTGGAATTTGAAGGGTATGAGTGTGACCTGCTTTCCTCCTACCCTGTCCTGGGTGTCTGGCTTGCCATGAGTTGCTCTGCCCTGAGGTAGTATAGGATATGAACAGGGTGAGGGGAGACTTGTATGAAATATCTTTGTTAGAGCCCTGCAACATTTCATGCTGGCTCTGATTTTGGGAGCTGGTACAGTATGCCACTATCCCCCAAAAGGTAAAAAAGAAGTTGTAAATATTCTACAGGGCTGCTCCTTGCTACCTGTCTTCTGCCTCCAGGACTTTGAGAGCAGGAGAGCAGGGATGGCTGCAGGAGGGGTAGCTCCAAGTCATCCTATTAAGAAATGCTTCCAAAGACAAACTGGGAGATTAAACCTCCAAGGAGGGAGAATAGACCAGGCCTGTTCTAAGGATTCAACTGTACAGCATCAATTACTTTGAGCTGCTACGGCTTGTGTGGGAGTAGATGGAGCAAAACAGAAGTAGAGGAAAATGTCCTTCACAAAATAGGGAAGTCAAAAGTTGCTGCCTGTCTGCGTGGGTCTCACTGCAGATTATACAATTTTCTTTTACAAGGCTTTGAGCTCTAAGAAACTTACTTTTTTTTGTTCTGTAAGCTAGCCACCATACTTTTAGTTTATAATCTCCTCTTGCTTAATTGGAACCCTGTGGACTCTGTTTCCTATCAGAAAATGTTTGGATGAATCTTGGTAATCAGAAGGTTTTGAGATCAGGCAAAAGGATGGAAGGACTTGAGTTTAGAAGACTTTCTTCCATAGCTAAACAAAGCTGAAAGTGCTTTCTAACCGCATGCCAACTTTGCTATCCCTTGAACTAGGTAAAACTCCTGTAAGGTCAGAGTTGACTGTTTCGCATAGCAGTGTCTTGCCCGCTATGAATTCTCTTCCTTGGGGGTTCCCAACACTTTTGGTTCTGCTTTTCTAGTTAGTGATAATGTGGGAGGTTAAGGTGGCAGGGAGAGGAAAAAAAGAATTGCTGAGGGAAGTAGGAAGTTTCTGGGTAAAAACCCTTAGAAGTGAAACACAATGCGTGATCCTCAGTGCGCACTTGAGAAAAAAGTTTGTTGGACTAAGAATAATCTACAGAAGGGATAGTGTGCCTCTGTATTCTGGCACAGGTTAGCCTGGGTTTTCCTGAGTCATGTTTATGTTCACTGTGCTTCCTGACTTTCTTCTTCATCCATGCTGGAGCAATTAGCACATTTGCTGTTGTTCACAAGTGAGATGCAAAGAATGTGGCTGGCAGAAAATCTGACCCCTTCTTTCTTCTGGAAAAATAAGCTGGAGGGTGTAAATGCACTGAATGTCACAAGGAAGGCAAACTATGAGAGGAGGCAGACTTTTCACAATTCTCGCTTTGCCAGGTTGCATTAGACCCTATAACGGAAACTAAAGCAAATCTAAAAGGCTGTATAATCTTATAAGTGAAATAGAGAATAGGGGGGGGGGGGGGGGGGGAAAGGGTCGCTCTACAGGGGTCCTGAGAAGAAAAGCTATTTCAGACATTTCATAAATGCCTTATCTGTCTTCATCAGGACTAGTATGTATATTGTTGAAAATGAATAGTGGAATAAAGGTGCAGGGTGAAATTTGCTCCATTTGAGGCAGCAGCAAAACTCAGACTTTAAATATGCAGGAGATGAGATGGAGGCTCAAAACGAAATAGTTACTTGGCGTTCTGGAGTGGTGTTTAGCTCATGAAACCACAAGCCTGATGGACAGCAGTTTTAATAAGCTTGTCAAATTAGAGGACAGCAATTTTACTGCAGAAAATGAAGTGTCTGCACTAAGGAAAGAGGGGAGAAAAGGTACGGCGTCAGCAGTACACAGGATCTTACAAAAGGACCTGACAGATTGAAAAATTAAAAGATGGGATGCTGATACATGGAATAAAATACAAAACAGATTCATCAAAAGTAGATTGTGCCAGTCTAATCAGATCTCTTGCTCTTTGATAACAGTTTTTTCTGTCAAAGGCAATCTAATCTAATTGAACTTCAGTAAAGCAATTTACCAGTGCCACACAGAAAATGAATAATCAAAAGGAGGAAGCTGGGGATTAGTTGGAAGAGTTGTAAAGTGGTGAGGAATGGGCTAAGGAGGAGCCTGCAGCAGGCTCTGCAAGAGAGGGTTAGTAGGAAGAAGAAAAGACCTTATTATGGGAACACCTTTCTAAATATTGTCTGAAATGGAATACATGGAATTACATTTGCTGTTGGGAATTCGGGCAGCCTCAACAGTATGGAATATTAAGAGATGAACATTTTAATGTTTTCACAGGTAACAAATGGGATCAACTTCAACAGGACAAGGCTGAAGGGAATAACACCAGGAATTTCTGCTCTGACCTGGGAATAGGAGAAAGGAAGAAAGGATTAGGTGAATCAGTGAATTTTAGAATAATTATCTGTGTGATGCAGCTGTAAGAAAGGAAAAAATAAATACAGTATATAGTAGCCAAGGCATTTCCAGCAAATAAGAGGGAATTTTCAGCATTGTGGGTATCTTTATACAAAGAACTAGTGACTCGTTTGCTTACCTACATCTTAAATCTAGGATTAATTCATGGTGGGAAGGAACAGAAGGAAACACTAAAACAATGTGGGAGCACAGTCTCTTCCCACAGTAAACTAACGGTGTTTGTTTTGTTTGGCTTGGGAAGACACTGACTGATGGGTCCTACAGTTGCTGTCTGCATGCTCATTGTGGTGCAGGACAACACAGAAGATGGAGATGAGCAATTTAGGCTAAATAATAATATGGGAGCAAGAAAAAGAAGAAACTGCCAAGTATGAACACTGAAATAATTAAAAACCTTGAGAATCCTTCCATTAATGGTGGGGGCAAAAGACCAAAATGGATTGAATACAAAGTTTGATGTTCAGAAAGATTATGGTATGAAATGTTCCTGAGCCATTAGGATGTCTTTCAGCCAACTGTCTGTGCAAAGAATACAGAGACCACTTAAAAACCCTTCCTCTTATCCTGTTTTTCCTCCTAACAATCTCTAGATCAAGGTTGGGGTTTTTCAGGCCACTTCACTATAAGCTGAGAAGAAAGTTCTTTGTCTAATACAGACATGAGCCACATTTCCAGGTGGAGGTTTCTGGAAAGCCACCTTTTTTAACAGGCTAGACTAAATACACAAGTCAGCGTCACTTCTGTTAGGAGAAAATGTGGAAGTCTTCTTCAGTCTTTTTCCTCAAAACACTTTATCATGAAACTTTCCGAACTACACCTCTCTGCAAACCCTTCCCCCCAAAAAATCCTAACTCAAACTTTAAACCATCACATTTCTACACTTAAAAACCATCGCTTATACTATAGTGCAGGCAAGTCAGGCTGGGATTCTAACAAGTTTTAGCCCCACTAGCATGAAAGTAGCAAGTGCAAGAGACAAGTGTGAGGACAGAGGATGATGCAACATAGCCATCTGGGGCAACGTACTTTTTCAGGTATCAACACTGCTGGGTTTACAAAGTGCCCTTTAGTCTGCTCTGTTGTTCCACACATAGACAATGTCATCTTACCCTAGTGCCAATGGCCTGCTTTTATTTATCACATACTTTATTTACTCTTGTTTGTTACTGTCCTTCCTCTACTGTGCTTTACCATGGGAAAAACAGATGGGCAGCCTCTGGACCATTCTTTGAGATGTTAACAAAACATAATTGGGACCAATGTATTCCACTTTGTGCGTGTCCGAACACACATGTATATATGTGCATGTGCTTATGTGTATGCATGCACATGCACACACAAGTATGTGCTAACTAGAAATCAAAACAGGAACAAAGAGGGCAATCACTAAATTTAAAAAAGTCAGAAAATATGAAGTGCTTTTAGAAGTAGAAAATCCTGCTTCAAAATGGCATAAAGCAAAGAACAAATAGGCATGATTTAAAAATACAGATTAGCATTTGGCTACATAGTGGATCTTAGAACACAGCTGTTCCAGTTTAACTAAAGCCATGTGACTGTTGTATAAAAAGGTCCTCAGCATGAACCCCTACTTGGCTGCACCAACCATCAAAGCATTTCTGACCCCCAAGAACCCGTAGGGGGGAGAGCTATATGCTTAAGACATGCCACCAGTCCAGGGGTCCCCAAATTGTGGTACATCTACCACTGTGGTATGCAATATATTGCCAAATGGTATGCAGAAAAAAAACAGAAACCAAACCTCCAAAAATCCACCACCAAAACCTGTTACACCTGCCTTATCTCTGGAAGCGATAGGCAGGAGCCAGCTAGATCACTTTTGCTGTACACAGAGCTAGGAGCTGCTGTAGATGATTAAGGTGTGTGCGGAACATTGAGGGAAGGACTGGGGCAGCCCAGAAGAAACTTCTGCTGATGCCACCAGTGCATTTTCTCCCTCTAAACAAAGCCTGGGAACTCATGTCTTACATGACTGGCTAGCTGTTTTCCTAGGGTGGTACACCAGGTCACATTTCTTTCTGAAAGGAAAGCAGGGTTTGAGTGCCAGCAGAAACTCAGCAGTAGCTGAGAAATGCAGTTTCCAAACAAAAAAAACTTTCTTTTCTGCAAGGCAGTGGCTCCTGACTCCCATCACATTCAGAATTAGTAGGTGCTGTGAGCAAGGGGCTGCTTCTCTGGGAGATGCTCCAGGCTGCTGTGGCTCCCTAAGCCTGAGTACACACTTCATAAACCTGCTGTTGCCATGCTTAGGCAGTGCCCTGGATGCCATTCCTTGCTGCACGAGACCAGCTAACGTGTGACCTAAAGGAATTGCAGTCTTTTTGTTATTCTAGCAAACATACACAGACTTCTTCATGCAAAGTTTTACCTGATGAAAGCTTAAAAGTGTTAAAAATTAGGATATTCTCTGTGCAGAACAAAAATCAAACCAACTAGTATTAAGGCTGAAATAATTTCAAAAGGATATAATAGAACATTATTGTAATTAAAAAAAAAACCCAACAACCCTCAGGTTAGAAGCCCTCAAAATAAAGCAGACATTGTGTAAAAAGAAAGTTTACATGTATCACAAGCGAGTGAGCTGATGGCCCATTTACTTACCAGCTGCACCTGGAGGGTATCTGAAAAGCCACTTTTGCTGGCTGTCAGAAATCATTTTAATCATCCATCCTCTATGGTCAGAGGCCTTCAGAGCTCAGCTGTGTATGGACACCAGGGTTTGGCCAGCCCTTCAGGACCATCACATGAATGAAGCGAGTCGGCCTGTACATGCAGCTACATGCAGCACACAGCCCTCCTGATGGAGGAATCAGGTCCTTTCTCATTCAGTACATCCAGGCCTGAAGTTACTTTATCAATAATTTAAAATAGCAGTTGAGTGTTCAATCTTCATGACCCAGAGCAATGAGTCAATAAGGTCTTCCTGGTGTTTTATTGTTCTCAGGGAGGCACAGGGGAAAAAATGGTTGATTTAGAGCTAATTACCTGCCTTTTAGGCAGACTGAAAATGTGGCTTTACTATTATTGGTATTAATGTTCTACTGAAGCAAAAGACAGTTTGCATATGCTCTTGAAAATGTTGGTTGAGTCTGCTCTTCCTGCTCAAATACTGCTGTTAATGTTTGATAGCAGCCGCCTGAAAACTGAAGCCTTTGAACTGTTTATTGCTCTTGGGAGGTGGTTTGTCTTTTTTGTTATATATGTATACTGGAGCCTAGCTGCAAGTTTCTTGGGCACGGCATAAATGATTAGAGCCCTGTTCAAAAGTGATGTTGGTTTTAAGTATTCTTTTTGGATGTTACCATTTCTACTTTCAAATGAAGTACTTTCAAAAAACCTCTACTGCTGAAGCACAGCTATGTGTGCTTGCACAGCTCCAAGGAGTGGTTGTGTGGTTACTCCATAGTAAGGATTAGTCACACATTAACCACAGCTGTAAAAACATGTCTATGGGAAAATCACATCCAAACACTGATGGTCTTTGAGTCTGCTGCTTATTACTGAGGAGGTGGGTTTCTGTACCATTTTTCTTCAGCATTGTGCAACATACATCTGGCCTGTTTGCTATCATGATGCATCATAGCTTTTTCTCTGGCAGTCTTCTACCTCCCCCACTTCCATGAACCAATGTCTACTGAGGTAGAGCTGACTCAGCCAATGTTCCCAAACCAGCAGGTCTTAGCAGCAAGGGGGCACTCACACTGTTAAGAGTGTTTAGCCACACTATTTCATTGTCACCTGAGGCAAAGCAGGTGATGCCAAATGATGACTTAGGGCTCTGTGATTATAACAACTTTAGGCCCGTGAGGAGCAAGGACACCCTTGCTCATTGCCAAGATGACACTAAAGACTGTAGCAAGTGCTCTTGCTTTTTACTCAACAGAAAGCCGTCATCCATTACTGTCATTCTCTTCTCTACATGTTACTACACCTCATTCTTACACAGGCCTTCAGCAACGTATGCTGCACTTGATTTCCAAGTCCTTCTCTCCAGATCTTCTCAGAGGTGATAAAGCTGAAGAACTCAGAGGGGAAGGAGAAAGAGGACAGCACCCCCTCTAGGAATGTGTGACTTGGTAGAGCCACTCTGCATCGAGCTTTGGCCTCTGATAATTGTTGGTGCTGCAGTACACACTTCAGGGCTTCCAGGAGAGGGTCCCAGATCATAATTAGACAACCATGGATTCTGTTCTCCTCCCACTGCTGTTGAATTCCCTTGAAAGAATGACAAGCCTTCTTAATGTGAATATGTCTTGGTGGGGGGGAAAGGTAGTGCAAATGAGAGATACACAAATAGGAATGCTTTCTCCAAAGCTGCTTTTGGCAAAGGAAGAAAAGCAGCGCTCATGAGGAGCATGTAATTACCATGTCCTCTGCCCCACCCTCACCGTCTCAAGAGAAAATTCTCTTTATACATTAATCTGGCTTCTGAATTTACTGATTTGCTCCAGGCCTGTGTCACATGGCCCATTGCAAGTCAGCAACAAAGTCTCTTTCATACAAATAAATGAGGCTCCTTTAGACTCAAGCTGCCTGTTGAGTACATCTAGGAGAACTGAGAATTGGGAACAAGGCAGTGCAGCTTTCTGGTATTGCTGGAAGTGATGTCCCTGTATTTGGGGACTGAAAGGGGGAATCCTCAGCAAGCTTCTGTGGTGCCATTCCTCACCGTGGCTCCTGCCCGGCAAAGGCAGTTTAGGCTGGGATAAGAACTTACATATTACCGTAATGTGAGAAGCTGAATTGCTCTGAGAAAGTGCATGTTTTCTGTACGTTGAGCTCATTTCCCTTGTTACCAAGCTCCACTGCCTCTAATGCCTGCTCCAGCTTGTTTTCCTGTTACCCCAGTAGCACGTGATTCAGACCATCCTTCCCCTTCCCTACCTGCAATGAGTAATAGAAGTGTGCCTCAGGCTCCTCACGTTTTCTTTACATGGGGCAACATAAACTCCAGCTTTGCCTTGAGCAAGGAGCCATTACTATTTATCTAGAAAACCCCTCAGAGAAAAAGGAGATCTGAAATTATCACAGTGGGTTCCTACGCTGATCGTCATGTGTAGGAGGATCCTGCACAACAGAATTCCTCTGGCCAGTTAGGACACTTTGCATGTTATTTTATAAGTGCCTCTTGAGAAGTTTGCTTCTGTTCCAATCAATCCTCCAGCACCTTTCCATTCCATTCATTGATGTGAAATGAGGTAAGACCAGTAAGAAACACCATGGTACAATCTTCATAGAGCACTGCTACCTCTTCCCCTCCAAAGGCCAGTTACACAGCTTTCTGTGCTGTAGCTAGTGCCTAGCCTGCTGCTACTTCTTCAGGCACGCAAGGCCTGTATCACAGCCAGGAGCCGGAAAGTACACTGAAGCTTCGGGAATGAGTGTTTAACCTCCCCCCGCCCCCTCCCCCCCTTAACATTACTGATGTTCTTGAAGCCAAATACTCCCTTGTTTATTCCAGAAAGCAAACATGTTTTGTTGTACAAACATAAGTCCTTGCACTATATGTACACGGGCTTATGGGCCCAGCTCCAGCAGGGAGTGCCACAGCCCCACTCCAGGGCAGGCCTGACCCCGGCCCTGCCCAGAGAGCTGCTTCAGGACAGCGTTGGCTTGGGGCTGGGGGAGGCACTGGGCCATTCCCAGTTCGGGCCCGGCGGAAGGGGGAGGTATCCAGCTAGGAGCTGGCTGGGGTGGACAGTGCCCAGCAGCCAGCATGGAGGCCACAAGGGACCTCCCTTCGGGACACCCCAGGCCACTCTCCTGGAACTAGCATTGCCACTCAGCCCCATTCCATGCACGGGGGAAGTCCCAGGTCACAGTGGAAATGCTTTTCTGCTGCTCTCCTCAGCGTTCACACCCAGCATCGCTCAGCCACCGCCACAGTGCCTTAGGCATGTGGACAGCCATCATGGTCCTCTCCACCGTGGAAGGGGGGGCCGAAAGAGAACAGGGGATGAAAGTAGGCATGCAAAATCATTCTTGCAGAAAAATCGTTTAGGTAGTGAGAAACAAAGATGAAAAACATTTAAACACCGAGGACAAACCTTCTCCACGCTAAGCCCAGCCTACACTTCCCTCCGTACACCTCAGCCCTGCTTGCTGCTCCCCCCCGGCCCCAGGCTCTGGTGGGCTGCGCCATCCCGCCGCGGCACGCCCCCTGCTGCTCCTCCCTCCTATTGCAGGCCGCCCTACCTCAGGCAACTTCTCTAGGGCGTGAACGGGCCCCTCTCATTGGCCCAGAGCTGCCATCAACTCCCCTGATTGGCCGAGCTCCGGCAGCCGTTAGGTTCGTTACGGAGCCTTTTGGAAACAACCAGAGCCAGCTGCGGCCGGTACAGGCGGCCCCGCCGCCTCTCACAGAGGCCTCGACTGCAGCACCCCGCACCCAAACGCTGTTGTTGGTGCCCCGCAGAGGCCCCCCTCACCCCTGCAGAGCCG
Source organism: Falco peregrinus (assembly GCF_023634155.1). Lineage (NCBI taxonomy): Eukaryota > Metazoa > Chordata > Aves > Falconiformes > Falconidae > Falco > Falco peregrinus. The sequence continues at coordinate 57,502,716 of NC_073727.1, forward strand.
AGACTGAAGAGCTGCCACCGGAGCAGCCGTTGGTGACAGACTCTGCCCTCAGCACCATCACCACCTCCACAGACTCACACTGCAAGCGTGACCTGTCTTGTGGGGAACAGGGGTGGTCACAGGGACAAGGCCTCCCTGCCCCCAGCAACCCTTGCCCTCTGCCCCTGCAAGGCACCAGAAGACAGACATGCAGCAGCGCCTGATCATTGCCAGCTGACCTCGTCTTGCTATGACACACACCTCCAAGAACACCTCCAGCCATTTGAATGGTCCAATATCACAGCTTCCAGGCTTCGTCCCTCCTGGGGGGCAGCTGCTGGCAGTAACTGCAGGATCGGTGTGTGGCTCTGCACAGCCCTCTATTAGCCGATCGATGCCAAAGCCTCGCTCCCTCTGCAGGGCAGCATTGACATGTGGCCGTAGCCCCCAGGTTCTCAAAGCGAGGGTCTCTCCAGGCATTGGCTGCACCCCTGTGGCTCCGGCTTCCCTGCACCTCCACAGGCACTGCGAGGGGATCTCCCTGGGCAGTGACTGTGGGCAACCCTGAGGAGCTTTGCTCCGCTTTGCACAGCAGGCAGAGAAGGGCCTTTGGGAGCTGCTCTGTGGCTCATGGCACAGGAACAAAGTAATTTTCAAGAGAACTGGAAAGTGTTAATTCAAAGTTGTTAATTCAAAGCCAGTAAAAGAAAAGGCTGCATTTTACCAGTACGGGGCAGCCCCTCACCCTCTCTCACATAGGACATCCCTGCAGCATCCCCGCTACAAAACACTGTCAAGGAAAACCCTATGCACACAGAAACGAGATGCACCCATGGAAGCAGGGAGGGAGAACAGGAAGAACAGCAGCGAGAAAACTCATGTGTGGAAATAAAGGCAGAAGAATCACTCTCCCAACTATTGTCATTAGCAAAGGACACTTGGGGAATTTACCTTAATTTTGAACATAGAATTACTGGTATAGCTATTGGGAAGCAAAGATGATAAACATTTGGGTTGTTGGGAACCTCATGAAGTTCAGCAAGGGGAAGTGTAAAGACCTACACCTGGGAAAGAACAACCCCAAGCACCAGTATATGCTGGGGGCCAGCCAGCTGGAAGGCAGCTTGGCAGAAAAGGACTGAGGGATCCTGGTGGACACCAGGTGAACATGAGCCAGCAATGTTCCCTTGCAACAAAAGCAGCTATCCTGGTCTGCATGAGGCAAAGTATTGCCAGCAGGCTGAGGGAGGTAACCATTCTCCTTTATTCAGCACTGGTGAGGTCACACCTGGCTCCTATGTCCAGTTTTGGGCTCATCAGTACAAGAGAGACATGGACTCTGGAGAGTACTGGAGAGAGCCTAACAAAGGGCCACTAAGGTGATGAAGGTACTGGAGCATCTCACATATGAGGAAAGGCTGAGAGAGCTAGGACGGTTCAGCCTAGAGACAAGAAAGCTCAGGGAAGATCTTACTAATTTATGTAAATACCTGAAGGGAGGATGCAAAGAATATGCGGCCAGATTCTTTTTGGTGGTGCCCAGTGACAGGACAAGAGGCAAGGGGCACAAACTGAAACATGGGAGGTTCTCTCTGAACATCAGGAAACCCTTTTTCACTGTGAGGGTGACCAAGCACTGTCACAGGGTTATCCAGGGACGTGGTGGAGTTTCCATCCTTGGAGATGTTCAGAAGCTGCCTGGACACAGTCCTGGGCAACTGGATCGAGGTGGCACTGGCTGTGCAGGGGGCTTGGATCAGGTGACCTCCAAGGTCCCTACCAACCTCAATCATTCTGCAATTTAAACACTTAAGGAAATGCAGGGGAACCTGCAAGAGCTCTTCCATCGCACTCCATTCTGACAATCCTCACTGCTCTTTTCTTCTTGTTGGGGGATGCTGCTCACGTCCTGCACCTAAGACTTTCTCTTGCTCCAGTATGTACATGAGAATGTAGAGCTCCTAGTAAGCCCCAGAGCTCAGGGCTGTGATTCTTCCAGTCTCCCAGGGCTTTCAGTCACCTCTGTGCCACAGCCAGAGATCAGCTGCCCTGAAAGGGAGAGGCAGGGATTTTGCAGATGAACCCACCCCATACCACAGCAAGGAGGAGAGTGGTGCCCACAGAGGCATTTACCTGCTATTCCCAGGGTCACTACTTATTATCATACAGCCAGAACAGGTGCTGGGGCCTCCATCTTCTTGGTCCCATGGTGGACACCAAACTTCATTCCTCTCTGCAACTTGCTGCCTTGAGGGACCTGCACAGCTCCCAGCACTGAAGTGCACTGAAGCAGCTGTGGTGTGCAGGGGACTTGCAGGAAACCAGGTAGATCCACACTACCTCTGGAAGCCTGAGGCATAAGGCAAGCCCCAGGTCCCCATCCTCAGGAACCTTATTGATGGCCACTGTGGTCTTCTCCCCAGAAGCCGGCACCGGAGCTGTTGCCTATATTACCAGTTCAATGAGGTGGAAGAAGTGAGTAGGGCATGAAGCCACTGCTCCTCCACACGCAAAAAAGAATCCCACAGGCATATTGCAGAAGAAATACATTTATTGTGAAAATGCCTGATCCTGGTAGAGGGATTTGCTACTCCCTGAGTACACAGGCCACAGGGACCTGCTTCCCCTGGCCACCGGCAATGGGAAGAGCATGGTCATATTAACAGGGAATGCACAGGGAGAGATACATTTGGCCAGTGGCGGGTCTGTTTTGGACATGACTGGTGCAACGGCTCTGCCCAAATGGGAGCAGCTCCTGACCTCTTCTCACAGAAGCCACTCCTGCAACCCCCGCGCTACCAAAGCCTTGCCACGTCAGCGCAAGGTGGTCACAGGCTTTCTCGTCCCCCAGGGAGCCCAGGCAAACTTCCAGCCCCACAACAACCTGTGACCAGCCCCACCCAGCCAAAGAGCATGGTGCCCTCGGCCTGGCACCTGGTGGGCACTAAGGCTCTGCTTCCCGTCCCCTTTGTCATCTTCCCTTGGGTCTCCTCACCTCTCTGCTCCTCCCCTTCCTGCTCCCAAAGTGGGCCTGGCCTGTGCTTAGGAGCTTTTGTCTAGTGCAAGGGCACTCTGAACAGCAAATGAGAATGAGCCGCAGCTGCCAGCTCCCGACTCCCAACTTTCAACTTGCAATTCGTTACTCGCAGCTCCCGACTCACAGCTCCCTACTCCCAACTCCCAGCTCCTGACACCTGACTGCTAATTTGGAACTTGTAACTTCAGCTCACAACTCCTGGGCCTAAGAGCAACATAACAACATAACCTACTGTGAGAGAGCTCGTCCTTCCTCCTCCATCGCAGAGAGGGCATCCCCTGTGTCACAGCAGGAAGCACAACAGCCTCAGGAATCCAGCTGCCCTTGGATCCACTTTCTGCGTAACCTGATTGTGTTTATACCTTCCAGTGTGGAAGCATGGACTATAGCATCCCTGTGGCCTTGTACATTCTGAAGCAACTACCAGACAATATGTCAGCATGATGGCTGCCGGAGACAGCAAGCTGCAGGTGGTAACGGCTGCATAAGGACATTTAGCCCTTCCTGAGCACCGTGTCCTGCTCCCGTGTTGCTCTCACTTTGACGCAATGGTGCTATGGCCAACATATGTCAGGCCTCAGCATGATCTCCACGTGACCCAAAACTGGACAAGGATTTCAGTGAACAATCACATGCCCTCACTGGAGATGCTGGGGCTCTCAGGCACCTGGCCTGGTTGCTCCTGGGGATCTCCCTCGCTCTCTGACCATTCTGCCCGGCCAGAAGGGGAAGGGCCATGCACACCCCCTTGAGTCCAAGGGCCCTGCTCCTTGTCCTCGGTGCCCGGCAGGGTGTCCCCGCTGGCCGTGCTGCTGCCAGCTGTTTCCCCGTGTTCCCTTTTGCATGGGGGTGTCTCCTCATCCTCGCGAGGCATTTCTCGCTGCGCTCTCAAGAACGCTGCTGGCCCGCAGCAGGCTGGAGCCTGCATCCCTCGCGGGCAGGTGCCCACAGGGTCTGTGGTCTCTTTGTGTGGGCCAGGGAGCTGCTGCTCCCCAGGCAAAGAAAGACTCCCATGGGCTCACTTCAGAGGAGACACATTTATTGGGAGGGCTGTTGCTCCTGGTAGGGCCTGGAGGGGACCTGCTGCTCCCTGGGTCCATACGCCGCTGAGCCCTGCTTCCTCTGGCCACTTGCAAGGGGAAGAGCACGGTCACATTCCCGGGGTCGGGCTGCTCTTTGCACTCCCGACTTGCAGCGTGTGGACAGGCTCCCCCTGAGCAAGAGGAGCTGCTGTCCCCAGGGCTGCTGCCACCTTGCTGTCCCCTGGCCTCACTGGCACCGTGTCCGGATGGCACCTGTCTCTCCCACTGAGCAAGCCTCACCCTGAGAGCCCACCAAGTCCTTCCCCATCGCCACCTAAGGTGGTCACAGGCTTTCTGCTTCCCCCAGGAGCCCCGGCAATCCTCCAGCCATACAACAACCCGCGACCGACCTCACGCACCCAAAGAGCATGGTGCCCTCGGCCTGGCACCTGGTGGGCACTAAGGCTCTGCTTTCCGTCCCCTTTGTCATCTTCCCGTGGGCCTCCTCTCCTGTCCTCTCGTCTCCTCCTCTTCCTGCTCCCAGATCGGGCCGTGTCTGTGCCTAGGAGCTTGGTGCACGGGCGCCCTAACAGCAAAGCAGGGTGAGGGCGAGCACACAGCAGCTGCTGCCTGGCAGAGGTGGTGTCTCTGCCCCAGGACTCCTGGGTCTGGCTGCTCTCAGCGGGGCACGAGCCTGGTGTGGTCCCACCGCACTAGAAGCCGCCCATGCCGATAGAGAGGGATCCGTAGGGTGGACCCGCACACGTGGAAGTGCCGAGAAGGCTGGGCGGCAGCAGCCCTCTTCTGGCTCTGCTGCCTCTTGGGCCTGTCCTATGGAAGAGGCCTTTCTTCCACCATCCCTCCCCTTCCTGCTCCCAGGCCTGCTGCAGCAGATGGAGCTGAAGTCTGGGAGCCTTCACTGCCAGGCAGGCTGTGGCGTGGGGCTTCGCTGCGCTCGGGGCAGAGCCTGCTGGAGCCAGCCGTGTGCAGATCCAGAGGGTCGGCAGGCTCATCCTGCGGACCAGGGAGCTGTTCTGCCGGCTTCGTGGTCTCGACGTGCCTGTCCCCACGCCAGAAGGGAGAGCGGTCGGGCAGCTCAGTGCACCCCTGCAGAGGGGGAGGCTGAGCGGCATTTTGCCCCAGGGCGATGTCTTCAGAGCTCTCCTTGTCTTCCAGGACCCTGGTTGGCAGTGGGTAGTTCTGTTGTGTCTTCAGGTTTGCAATGCGATACTCCGGTGTCCATTGCATAGCCTCATAGTCCAGGAAGGGTGGGTCGTCGTCCATGGGAACCACCACCCCGTTGTGCTCTTGTGCTCGCTGAGGTGGTGGAGGAGTTGAGGCTGGGACAGTCTGCGGAGTCTCGTCCACATTGTCTGGCGGGCCCAGTTCCTTCAGCAGTTGCGCTTCTGGGATGAGGCCCTCCAAGGCGTCCTGGCCTCTGTGGTCTTTGGTAGGCGTCTCTGTTTCCCTGGAGCAAACATCAGGTGCCTCTGGAGGTGGAGTGGGAGCACCCAGCTGGATCGCAAGATCTTGCTGGTGCTGGTGCACGGTGCCGGCCTCAAGGCATCTGTCCACTTCCTCCCTGCAGGGTGGGCGAGTTGCTGGGCCAGAGCGATCCTCCAGGTCAGCCCTGGGGTGGCCCAGGCCAGGGTGTATGCTGGAGGCATGAGCCATGTCTGCTCCATGCACAAGAGAAGCCAGAGACGCCCGTGAAGAGCAGCCAAAGTCACTGGCCCTGGTGTAAGGCCAGGAGTCGTCACTTGAAGGTGTCAAAGAGACACTTGAAGAGGACCCATCTTCACTGGCCGTGAGGGAAATCTCGGAAGTGTCGCTGTCCTCAGATGTCTCCAGGCTGAACCTTTATGAAGAGGAGCAGGAGGAGGAGGCAGAAGAAGAGGAAGCTTAAGCCCAGCACTCCGGAGCATCCTGGGGCCATCCTTCCAGCCCCCAAGGAGGCAGCAGGCTGTGTCACTGCCCACTGCTGTGGGATCCCACCCAGCATGTGCCCGAGGCCCCCTCCGTGCGGGCTGGGCACAGCGGTTCCCTCTGCCCCAGGAGAAAGGGGAGACACTGGCAGCTCTGCGTCATGGAGATCGTTGCCTCCAGAAGGGCATCTGCCCTTACATTTTTGGCCCATAGATTTCCCCTTGCCCTCCCCAGCCAGCAGCCCCAAGCCATGCCCCCCATTGCTGTCCCCATTCCCTCCTCGGTGGCCTCACATGTCCAAATCTCTCTTTAGGTTCTCCATGCTCCTCTGTATCTCATGGACGATTGTTTCATACATGCCATCCATCTCCAGGTGTACGGGAGAGCTGCAGAGGGGCAGAGGGCAGCGTTAGCGGGACCTTTCTTGGTGGGGGTATCCCGGAGTGGTACCAGCGGGGACGGCTCCACCTACCACGTCCTTGAGGGCTGTGGGGACCGCAGGGGGTCAAAGGCCGCAGGCAGAGGATACAGAATGAGCTGATGGGGCCTCCGCACACGGGTCCGTAGGAACATGGAGCCAGCGCGGGTCTTTGCAGGACACCTGCCCTTGCACAGGGCTCGCTTACTTCTGTCGTCCTCCTTGTTGCCTCTGCATGGGCGCTCCTTTGGTCTCCTTTCCTACGCAGGCAGGGCAAACAGTGCGTTAGAGGGGAGCGTTCCCTGCGCCTGCTGGGCACCGGCAAAACCCCAGAGCCCGGCCAGGGCATGGCTGGGAAACGGCCTCCCCTGCCAGGCAAGGGCCCCCCAGCCCGCCCCTGGGGCTGCTCCCGGGCCCCTGCTGACCCCCCACCCTGCCGGCCAGGGCACAGCTCTGCACCAGCACTGACTCCTACCTGGGCCTTGGCCGTGGGCACTGTGAGGCGGCGGTAGGCAAGCACCACCAGCACCAGCAGCAGCCCCAGGAAAGCAGAGAAGGCGACGAAGGCCGCTGGCCCGGGGAACCAGCTCATTGCCCAGGGCGTGACGGGCATGCCTGTAACACGTGCCAGAGAGAGCCAAGGAGAGCTTGAGGAGGCGCAGCCGCACCCAGCTCGCAGTGCGCTTGCTCTCCCTTCCCAGCTCAAGAGCCTCTGTCTTCGCCTGGCAGCTCGCAGGCAAAGTGCCGCCTGGCCTTGCTTCAGGCCCACGTTCCTATTGGCCCCGCGTTTGTGACGTGTCACCCTTCCGCCAGCTGTGATGTCACCAGCGCTCCGCTACGACAACGTTTGTGATGCAGGGGCGACGGGGGCAAGTGACCCTCCCCGAGCTGAGCCGAACCGAGGGAGGCGACAGTGCCCTGAACACGCCCGGTCCCGAGAGCTGGCCCTGTGTAGGGCCACACAAAGCCTCTGGCCTCTCACTAGGAAGGGCCAAAGCCCGGGTCCCGGCCTGCGCCGCCCCTCCCGAGAGCCTGTGAACTGCCTGTTGGCTCTCTCGAGTCCCAGCCACCCCGTCCCCATCCTCCGTGCCGTGCCCAGTGTCCATAGCTGGGGCTGTCCCCACCCGCTCTGCTCCTGGCAGGGGCGCTGGGACGGGCCCTGGCTCTGCCAGACCTCGCTGCTGTCTTGCCGGAGACAGCAAGCTGCAGGTGGTAACGGCTGCATAAGGACATTTAGCCCTTCCTGAGCACCGTGTCCTGCTCCCGTGTTGCTCTCACTTTGATGCAATGGTGCTATGGCCAACATATGTCAGGCCTCAGCATGATCTCCACGTGACCCAAAACTGGACAAGGATTTCAGTGAACAATCACATGCCCTCACTGGAGATGCTGGGGCTCTCAGGCACCTGGCCTGGTTGCTCCTGGGGAGCTCCCTCGCTCTCTGACCGTTCTGCCCGGCCAGAAGGGGAAGGGCCATGCACACCCCCTTGAGTCCAAGGGCCCTGCTCCTTGTCCTCGGTGCCCGGCAGGGTGTCCCCGCTGGCCGTGCTGCTGCCAGCTGTTTCCCCGTGTTCCCTTTTGCATGGGGGTGTCTCCTCATCCTCGCGAGGCATTTCTCGCTGCGCTCTCAAGAACGCTGCTGGCCCGCAGCGGGCTGGAGCCTGCATCCCTCGCGGGCAGGTGCCCACAGGGTCTGTGGTCTCTTTGTGTGGGCCAGGGAGCTGCTGCTCCCCAGGCAAAGAAAGACTCCCATGGGCTCACTTCAGAGGAGACACATTTATTGGGAGGGCTGTTGCTCCTGGTAGGGCCTGGAGGGGACCTGCTGCTCCCTGGGTCCATACGCCGCTGAGCCCTGCTTCCTCTGGCCACTTGCAAGGGGAAGAGCATGGTCACATTCCCGGGGTCGGGCTGCTCTTTGCACTCCCGACTTGCAGCGTGTGGACAGGCTCCCCCTGAGCAAGAGGAGCTGCTGTCCCCAGGGCTGCTGCCACCTTGCTGTCCCCTGGCCTCACTGGCACCGTGTCCGGATGGCACCTGTCTCTCCCACTGAGCAAGCCTCACCCTGAGAGCCCACCAAGTCCTTCCCCATCGCCGCCTAAGGTGGTCACAGGCTTTCTGCTTCCCCCAGGAGCCCCGGCAATCCTCCAGCCATACAACAACCCACGACCGGCCTCACGCACCCAAAGAGCATGGTGCCCTCGGCCTGGCACCTGGTGGGCACTAAGGCTCTGCTTCCCGTCCCCTTTGTCATCTTCCCGTGGGCCTCCTCTCCTGTCCTCTCGTCTCCTCCTCTTCCTGCTCCCAGATCGGGCCGTGTCTGTGCCTAGGAGCTTGGTGCACGGGCGCCCTAACAGCAAAGCAGGGTGAGGGCGAGCACACAGCAGCTGCTGCCTGGCAGAGGTGGTGTCTCTGCCCCAGGACTCCTGGGTCTGGCTGCTCTCAGCGGGGCACGAGCCTGGTGTGGTCCCACCGCACTAGAAGCCGCCCATGCCGATAGAGAGGGATCCGTAGGGTGGACCCGCACACGTGGAAGTGCCGAGAAGGCTGGGCAGCAGCAGCCCTCTTCTGGCTCTGCTGCCTCTTGGGCCTGTCCTATGGAAGAGGCCTTTCTTCCACCATCCCTCCCCTTCCTGCTCCCAGGCCTGCTGCAGCAGATGGAGCTGAAGTCTGGGAGCCTTCACTGCCAGGCAGGCTGTGGCGTGGGGCTTCGCTGCGCTCGGGGCAGAGCCTGCTGGAGCCAGCCGTGTGCAGATCCAGAGGGTCAGCAGGCTCATCCTGCGGACCAGGGAGCTGTTCTGCCGGCTTCGTGGTCTCGACATGCCTGTCCCCACGCCAGAAGGGAGAGCGGTCGGGCAGCTCAGTGCACCCCTGCAGAGGGGGAGGCTGAGCGGCATTTTGCCCCAGGGCGATGTCTTCAGAGCTCTCCTTGTCTTCCAGGACCCTGGTTGGCAGTGGGTAGTTCTGTTGTGTCTTCAGGTTTGCAATGCGATACTCCGGTGTCCATTGCATAGCCTCATAGTCCAGGAAGGGTGGGTCGTCGTCCATGGGAACCACCACCCCGTTGTGCTCTTGTGCTCGCTGAGGTGGTGGAGGAGTTGAGGCTGGGACAGTCTGCGGAGTCTCGTCCACATTGTCTGGCGGGCCCAGTTCCTTCAGCAGTTGCGCTTCTGGGATGAGGCCCTCCAAGGCGTCCTGGCCTCTGTGGTCTTTGGTAGGCGTCTCTGTTTCCCTGGAGCAAACATCAGGTGCCTCTGGAGGTGGAGTGGGAGCACCCAGCTGGATCGCAAGATCTTGCTGGTGCTGGTGCACGGTGCCGGCCTCAAGGCATCTGTCCACTTCCTCCCTGCAGGGTGGGCGAGTTGCTGGGCCAGAGCGATCCTCCAGGTCAGCCCTGGGGTGGCCCAGGCCAGGGTGTATGCTGGAGGCATGAGCCATGTCTGCTCCATGCACAAGAGAAGCCAGAGACGCCCGTGAAGAGCAGCCAAAGTCACTGGCCCTGGTGTAAGGCCAGGAGTCGTCACTTGAAGGTGTCAAAGAGACACTTGAAGAGGACCCATCTTCACTGGCCGTGAGGGAAATCTCGGAAGTGTCGCTGTCCTCAGATGTCTCCAGGCTGAACCTTTATGAAGAGGAGCAGGAGGAGGAGGCAGAAGAAGAGGAAGCTTAAGCCCAGCACTCCGGAGCATCCTGGGGCCATCCTTCCAGCCCCCAAGGAGGCAGCAGGCTGTGTCACTGCCCACTGCTGTGGGATCCCACCCAGCATGTGCCCGAGGCCCCCTCCGTGCCTGCTGGGCACAGCGGTTCCCTCTGCCCCAGGAGAAAGGGGAGACACTGGCAGCTCTGCGTCATGGAGATCGTTGCCTCCAGAAGGGCATCTGCCCTTACATTTTTGGCCCATAGATTTCCCCTTGCCCTCCCCAGCCAGCAGCCCCAAGCCATGCCCCCCATTGCTGTCCCCATTCCCTCCTCGGTGGCCTCACATGTCCAAATCTCTCTTTAGGTTCTCCATGCTCCTCTGTATCTCATGGACGATTGTTTCATACATGCCATCCATCTCCAGGTGTACGGGAGAGCTGCAGAGGGGCAGAGGGCAGCGTTAGCGGGACCTTTCTTGGTGGGGGTATCCCGGAGTGGTACCAGCGGGGACGGCTCCACCTACCACGTCCTTGAGGGCTGTGGGGACCGCAGGGGGTCAAAGGCCGCAGGCAGAGGATACAGAATGAGCTGATGGGGCCTCTGCACACGGGTCCGTAGGAACATGGAGCCAGCGCGGGTCTTTGCAGGACACCTGCCCTTGCACAGGGCTCGCTTACTTCTGTCGTCCTCCTTGTTGCCTCTGCATGGGCGCTCCTTTGGTCTCCTTTCCTACGCAGGCAGGGCAAACAGTGCGTTAGAGGGGAGCGTTCCCTGCGCCTGCTGGGCACCGGCAAAACCCCAGAGCCCGGCCAGGGCATGGCTGGGAAACGGCCTCCCCTGCCAGGCAAGGGCCCCCCAGCCCGCCCCTGGGGCTGCTCCAGGGCCCCTGCTGACCCCCCACCCTGCCGGCCAGGGCACAGCTCTGCACCAGCACTGACTCCTACCTGGGCCTTGGCCGTGGGCACTGTGAGGCGGCGGTAGGCAAGCACCACCAGCACCAGCAGCAGCCCCAGGAAAGCAGAGAAGGCGACGAAGGCCGCTGGCCCGGGGAACCAGCTCATTGCCCAGGGCGTGACGGGCATGCCTGTAACACGTGCCAGAGAGAGCCAAGGAGAGCTTGAGGAGGCGCAGCCGCACCCAGCTCGCAGTGCGCTTGCTCTCCCTTCCCAGCTCAAGAGCCTCTGTCTTCGCCTGGCAGCTCGCAGGCAAAGTGCCGCCTGGCCTTGCTTCAGGCCCACGTTCCTATTGGCCCCGCGTTTGTGACGTGTCACCCTTCCGCCAGCTGTGATGTCACCAGCGCTCCGCTACGACAACGTTTGTGATGCAGGGGCGACGGGGGCAAGTGACCCTCCCCGAGCTGAGCCGAACCGAGGGAGGCGACAGTGCCCTGAACACGCCCGGTCCCGAGAGCTGGCCCTGTGTAGGGCCACACAAAGCCTCTGGCCTCTCACTAGGAAGGGCCAAAGCCCGGGTCCCGGCCTGCGCCGCCCCTCCCGAGAGCCTGTGAACTGCCTGTTGGCTCTCTCGAGTCCCAGCCACCCCGTCCCCATCCTCCGTGCCGTGCCCAGTGTCCATAGCTGGGGCTGTCCCCACCCGCTCTGCTCCTGGCAGGGGCGCTGGGACGGGCCCTGGCTCTGCCAGACCTCGCTGCTGTCTTGCCGGAGACAGCAAGCTGCAGGTGGTAACGGCTGCATAAGGACATTTAGCCCTTCCTGAGCACCGTGTCCTGCTCCCGTGTTGCTCTCACTTTGACGCAATGGTGCTATGGCCAACATATGTCAGGCCTCAGCATGATCTCCACGTGACCCAAAACTGGACAAGGATTTCAGTGAACAATCACATGCCCTCACTGGAGATGCTGGGGCTCTCAGGCACCTGGCCTGGTTGCTCCTGGGGAGCTCCCTCGCTCTCTGACTGTTCTGCCCGGCCAGAAGGGGAAGGGCCATGCACACCCCCTTGAGTCCAAGGGCCCTGCTCCTTGTCCTCGGTGCCCGGCAGGGTGTCCCCGCTGGCCGTGCTGCTGCCAGCTGTTTCCCCGTGTTCCCTTTTGCATGGGGGTGTCTCCTCATCCTCGCGAGGCATTTCTCGCTGCGCTCTCAAGAACGCTGCTGGCCCGCAGCGGGCTGGAGCCTGCATCCCTCGCGGGCAGGTGCCCACAGGGTCTGTGGTCTCTTTGTGTGGGCCAGGGAGCTGCTGCTCCCCAGGCAAAGAAAGACTCCCATGGGCTCACTTCAGAGGAGACACATTTATTGGGAGGGCTGTTGCTCCTGGTAGGGCCTGGAGGGGACCTGCTGCTCCCTGGGTCCATACGCCGCTGAGCCCTGCTTCCTCTGGCCACTTGCAAGGGGAAGAGCACGGTCACATTCCCGGGGTCGGGCTGCTCTTTGCACTCCCGACTTGCAGCGTGTGGACAGGCTCCCCCTGAGCAAGAGGAGCTGCTGTCCCCAGGGCTGCTGCCACCTTGCTGTCCCCTGGCCTCACTGGCACCGTGTCCGGATGGCACCTGTCTCTCCCACTGAGCAAGCCTCACCCTGAGAGCCCACCAAGTCCTTCCCCATCGCCACCTAAGGTGGTCACAGGCTTTCTGCTTCCCCCAGGAGCCCCGGCAATCCTCCAGCCATACAACAACCCACGACCGGCCTCACGCACCCAAAGAGCATGGTGCCCTCGGCCTGGCACCTGGTGGGCACTAAGGCTCTGCTTCCCGTCCCCTTTGCCATCTTCCCGTGGGCCTCCTCTCCTGTCCTCTCGTCTCCTCCTCTTCCTGCTCCCAGATCGGGCCGTGTCTGTGCCTAGGAGCTTGGTGCACGGGCGCCCTAACAGCAAAGCAGGGTGAGGGCGAGCACACAGCAGCTGCTGCCTGGCAGAGGTGGTGTCTCTGCCCCAGGACTCCTGGGTCTGGCTGCTCTCAGCGGGGCACGAGCCTGGTGTGGTCCCACCGCACTAGAAGCCGCCCATGCCGATAGAGAGGGATCCGTAGGGTGGACCCGCACACGTGGAAGTGCCGAGAAGGCTGGGCGGCAGCAGCCCTCTTCTGGCTCTGCTGCCTCTTGGGCCTGTCCTATGGAAGAGGCCTTTCTTCCACCATCCCTGCCCTTCCTGCTCCCAGGCCTGCTGCAGCAGATGGAGCTGAAGTCTGGGAGCCTTCACTGCCAGGCAGGCTGTGGCGTGGGGCTTCGCTGCGCTCGGGGCAGAGCCTGCTGGAGCCAGCCGTGTGCAGATCCAGAGGGTCAGCAGGCTCATCCTGCGGACCAGGGAGCTGTTCTGCCGGCTTCGTGGTCTCGACGTGCCTGTCCCCACGCCAGAAGGGAGAGCGGTCGGGCAGCTCAGTGCACCCCTGCAGAGGGGGAGGCTGAGCGGCATTTTGCCCCAGGGCGATGTCTTCAGAGCTCTCCTTGTCTTCCAGGACCCTGGTTGGCAGTGGGTAGTTCTGTTGTGTCTTCAGGTTTGCAATGCGATACTCCGGTGTCCATTGCATAGCCTCATAGTCCAGGAAGGGTGGGTCGTCGTCCATGGGAACCACCACCCCGTTGTGCTCTTGTGCTCGCTGAGGTGGTGGAGGAGTTGAGGCTGGGACAGTCTGCGGAGTCTCGTCCACATTGTCTGGCGGGCCCAGTTCCTTCAGCAGTTGCGCTTCTGGGATGAGGCCCTCCAAGGCGTCCTGGCCTCTGTGGTCTTTGATAGGCGTCTCTGTTTCCCTGGAGCAAACATCAGGTGCCTCTGGAGGTGGAGTGGGAGCACCCAGCTGGATCGCAAGATCTTGCTGGTGCTGGTGCACGGTGCCAGCCTCAAGGCATCTGTCCACTTCCTCCCTGCAGGGTGGGCGAGTTGCTGGGCCAGAGCGATCCTCCAGGTCAGCCCTGGGGTGGCCCAGGCCAGGGTGTATGCTGGAGGCATGAGCCATGTCTGCTCCATGCACAAGAGAAGCCAGAGACGCCCGTGAAGAGCAGCCAAAGTCACTGGCCCTGGTGTAAGGCCAGGAGTCGTCACTTGAAGGTGTCAAAGAGACACTTGAAGAGGACCCATCTTCACTGGCCGTGAGGGAAATCTCGGAAGTGTCGCTGTCCTCAGATGTCTCCAGGCTGAACCTTTATGAAGAGGAGCAGGAGGAGGAGGCAGAAGAAGAGGAAGCTTAAGCCCAGCACTCCGGAGCATCCTGGGGCCATCCTTCCAGCCCCCAAGGAGGCAGCAGGCTGTGTCACTGCCCACTGCCGTGGGATCCCACCCAGCATGTGCCCGAGGCCCCCTCCGTGCCTGCTGGGCACAGCGGTTCCCTCTGCCCCAGGAGAAAGGGGAGACACTGGCAGCTCTGCGTCATGGAGATCGTTGCCTCCAGAAGGGCATCTGCCCTTACATTTTTGGCCCATAGATTTCCCCTTGCCCTCCCCAGCCAGCAGCCCCAAGCCATGCCCCCCATTGCTGTCCCCATTCCCTCCTCGGTGGCCTCACATGTCCAAATCTCTCTTTAGGTTCTCCATGCTCCTCTGTATCTCATGGACGATTGTTTCATACATGCCATCCATCTCCAGGTGTACGGGAGAGCTGCAGAGGGGCAGAGGGCAGCGTTAGCGGGACCTTTCTTGGTGGGGGTATCCCGGAGTGGTACCAGCGGGGACGGCTCCACCTACCACGTCCTTGAGGGCTGTGGGGACCGCAGGGGGTCAAAGGCCGCAGGCAGAGGATACAGAATGAGCTGATGGGGCCTCTGCACACGGGTCCGTAGGAACATGGAGCCAGCGCGGGTCTTTGCAGGACACCTGCCCTTGCACAGGGCTCGCTTACTTCTGGCGTCCTCCTTGTTGCCTCTGCATGGGCGCTCCTTTGGTCTCCTTTCCTACGCAGGCAGGGCAAACAGTGCGTTAGAGGGGAGCGTTCCCTGCGCCTGCTGGGCACCGGCAAAACCCCAGAGCCCGGCCAGGGCATGGCTGGGAAACGGCCTCCCCTGCCAGGCAAGGGCCCCCCAGCCCGCCCCTGGGGCTGCTCCCGGGCCCCTGCTGACCCCCCACCCTGCCGGCCAGGGCACAGCTCTGCACCAGCACTGACTCCTACCTGGGCCTTGGCCGTGGGCACTGTGAGGCGGCGGTAGGCAAGCACCACCAGCACCAGCAGCAGCCCCAGGAAAGCAGAGAAGGCGACGAAGGCCGCTGGCCCGGGGAACCAGCTCATTGCCCAGGGCGTGACGGGCATGCCTGTAACACGTGCCAGAGAGAGCCAAGGAGAGCTTGAGGAGGCGCAGCCGCACCCAGCTCGCAGTGCGCTTGCTCTCCCTTCCCAGCTCAAGAGCCTCTGTCTTCGCCTGGCAGCTCGCAGGCAAAGTGCCGCCTGGCCTTGCTTCAGGCCCACGTTCCTATTGGCCCCGCGTTTGTGACGTGTCACCCTTCCGCCAGCTGTGATGTCACCAGCGCTCCGCTACGACAACGTTTGTGATGCAGGGGCGACGGGGGCAAGTGACCCTCCCCGAGCTGAGCCGAACCGAGGGAGGCGACAGTGCCCTGAACACGCCCGGTCCCGAGAGCTGGCCCTGTGTAGGGCCACACAAAGCCTCTGGCCTCTCACTAGGAAGGGCCAAAGCCCGGGTCCCGGCCTGCGCCGCCCCTCCCGAGAGCCTGTGAACTGCCTGTTGGCTCTCTCGAGTCCCAGCCACCCCGTCCCCATCCTCCGTGCCGTGCCCAGTGTCCATAGCTGGGGCTGTCCCCACCCGCTCTGCTCCTGGCAGGGGCGCTGGGACGGGCCCTGGCTCTGCCAGACCTCGCTGCTGTCTTGCCGGAGACAGCAAGCTGCAGGTGGTAACGGCTGCATAAGGACATTTAGCCCTTCCTGAGCACCGTGTCCTGCTCCCGTGTTGCTCTCACTTTGACGCAATGGTGCTATGGCCAACATATGTCAGGCCTCAGCATGATCTCCACGTGACCCAAAACTGGACAAGGATTTCAGTGAACAATCACATGCCCTCACTGGAGATGCTGGGGCTCTCAGGCACCTGGCCTGGTTGCTCCTGGGGATCTCCCTCGCTCTCTGACCGTTCTGCCCGGCCAGAAGGGGAAGGGCCATGCACACCCCCTTGAGTCCAAGGGCCCTGCTCCTTGTCCTCGGTGCCCGGCAGGGTGTCCCCGCTGGCCGTGCTGCTGCCAGCTGTTTCCCCGTGTTCCCTTTTGCATGGGGGTGTCTCCTCATCCTCGCGAGGCATTTCTCGCTGCGCTCTCAAGAACGCTGCTGGCCCGCAGCGGGCTGGAGCCTGCATCCCTCGCGGGCAGGTGCCCACAGGGTCTGTGGTCTCTTTGTGTGGGCCAGGGAGCTGCTGCTCCCCAGGCAAAGAAAGACTCCCATGGGCTCACTTCAGAGGAGACACATTTATTGGGAGGGCTGTTGCTCCTGGTAGGGCCTGGAGGGGACCTGCTGCTCCCTGGGTCCATACGCCGCTGAGCCCTGCTTCCTCTGGCCACTTGCAAGGGGAAGAGCACGGTCACATTCCCGGGGTCGGGCTGCTCTTTGCACTCCCGACTTGCAGCGTGTGGACAGGCTCCCCCTGAGCAAGAGGAGCTGCTGTCCCCAGGGCTGCTGCCACCTTGCTGTCCCCTGGCCTCACTGGCACCGTGTCCGGATGGCACCTGTCTCTCCCACTGAGCAAGCCTCACCCTGAGAGCCCACCAAGTCCTTCCCCATCGCCACCTAAGGTGGTCACAGGCTTTCTGCTTCCCCCAGGAGCCCCGGCAATCCTCCAGCCATACAACAACCCGCGACCGACCTCACGCACCCAAAGAGCATGGTGCCCTCGGCCTGGCACCTGGTGGGCACTAAGGCTCTGCTTTCCGTCCCCTTTGTCATCTTCCCGTGGGCCTCCTCTCCTGTCCTCTCGTCTCCTCCTCTTCCTGCTCCCAGATCGGGCCGTGTCTGTGCCTAGGAGCTTGGTGCACGGGCGCCCTAACAGCAAAGCAGGGTGAGGGCGAGCACACAGCAGCTGCTGCCTGGCAGAGGTGGTGTCTCTGCCCCAGGACTCCTGGGTCTGGCTGCTCTCAGCGGGGCACGAGCCTGGTGTGGTCCCACCGCACTAGAAGCCGCCCATGCCGATAGAGAGGGATCCGTAGGGTGGACCCGCACACGTGGAACTGCAGAGAATTCTGGGCGGCAGCCCTCTTCTGGCTCTGCTGCCTCTTGGGCCTGTTCTCGGGAGGAGGCCTTTCTTCCACCATCCCTCCCCTTCCTGCTCCCAGGCCTGCTGCAGCAGATGGAGCTGAAGTCTGGGAGCCTTCACTGCCAGGCAGGCTGTGGCGTGGGGCTTCGCTGCGCTCGGGGCAGAGCCTGCTGGAGCCAGCCGTGTGCAGATCCAGAGGGTCGGCAGGCTCATCCTGCGGACCAGGGAGCTGTTCTGCCAGCTTCGTGGTCTCGATGTGCCTGTCCCCACGCCAGAAGGGAGAGCGGTCGGGCAGCTCAGTGCACCCCTGCAGAGGGGGAGGCTGAGCGGCATTTTGCCCCAGGGCGATGTCTTCAGAGCTCTCCTTGTCTTCCAGGACCCTGGTTGGCAGTGGGTAGTTCTGTTGTATCTTCAGGTTTGCAATGCGATACTCCGGTGTCCATTGCATAGCCTCATAGTCCAGGAAGGGTGGGTCGTCGTCCATGGGAACCACCACCCCGTTGTGCTCTTGTGCTCGCTGAGGTGGTGGAGGAGTTGAGGCTGGGACAGTCTGCGGAGTCTCGTCCACATTGGCTGGTGGGCCCAGTTCCTTCAGCAGTTGCGCTTCTGGGATGAGGCCCTCCAAGGCGTCCTGGCCTCTGTGGTCTTTGATAGGCATCTCTGTTTCCCTGGAGCAAACATCAGGTGCCTCTGGAGGTGGAGTGGGAGCACCCAGCTGGATCGCAAGATCTTGCTGGTGCTGGTGCACGGTGCCAGCCTCAAGGCATCTGTCCACTTCCTCCCTGCAGGGTGGGCGAGTTGCTGGGCCAGAGCGATCCTCCAGGTCAGCCCTGGGGTGGCCCAGGCCAGGGTGGATGCTGGAGGCATGAGCCATGTCTGCTCCGTGCACAAGAGAAGCCAGAGACGCCCGTGAAGAGCAGCCAAAGTCACTGGCCGTGGTGTAACGCCAGGAGTCGTCACTTGAAGGTGTCAAAGAGACACTTGAAGAGGGCCCATCTTCACTGGCCATGAGGGAAGTCCAGGCAGTGTTGCTGTTCTCAGATGTCTCCAGGCTGAACCTGTATGAAGAGGAGGAGGAGGAGGAGGAGGCAGGAGAAGAAGAAGCTTAAGCCCAGCACTCCGGAGCATCCTGGGGCCATCCTTCCAGCCCCAAGGAGGCAGCAGGCTGTGTCACTGCCCACTGCCGTGGGATCCCACCCAGCATGTGCCCGAGGCCCCCTCCGTGCCTGCTGGGCACAGCGGTTCCCTCTGCCCCAGGAGAAAGGGGAGACACTGGCAGCTCTGCGTCATGGAGATCGTTGCCTCCAGAAGGGCATCTGCCCTTACATTTTTGGCCCATAGATTTCCCCTTGCCCTCCCCAGCCAGCAGCCCCAAGCCATGCCCCTCATTGCTGTCCCCATTCCCTCCTCGGTGGCCTCACATGTCCAAATCTCTCTTTACGTCCTCCATGCTCTTCTGTATCTCATAGACGATTGTTTCATACATGCCATCCATCTCCAGGTGTACGGGAGAGCTGCAGAGGGGCAGAGGGCAGCGTTAGCGGGACCTTTCTTGGTGGGGGTATCCCGGAGGGGTACCAGCGGGGACGGCTCCACCTACCACGTCCTTGAGGGCTGTGGGGACCGCAGGGGGTCAAAGGCCGCAGGCAGAGGATACGGAATGAGCTGATGGGGCCCCCTCACACGGGTCAGTAGGCACGTGGAGCCAGCGCGGGTCTTTGCAGGACACCTGCCCGTGCCCAGGGCTCGCTTACTTCTGTCGTCCTCCTTGTTGCCTCTGCATGGGCGCTCCTTTGGTCTCCTTTCCTACCCAGGCAGGGCAAACAGTGCGTTAGAGGGGAGCGTTCCCTGCGCCTGCTGGGCACCGGCAAAACCCCAGAGCCCGGCCAGGGCATGGCTGGGAAACGGCCTCCCCTGCCAGGCAAGGGCCCCCCAGCCCGCCCCTGGGGCTGCTCCCGGGCCCCTGCTGACCCCCCACCCTGCCGGCCAGGGCACAGCTCTGCACCAGCACTGACTCCTACCTGGGCCTTGGCCGTGGGCACTGTGAGGCGGCGGTAGGCAAGCACCACCAGCACCAGCAGCAGCCCCAGGAAA
The DNA here is from genome assembly GCF_023634155.1 of Falco peregrinus. Taxonomy (NCBI): domain Eukaryota; kingdom Metazoa; phylum Chordata; class Aves; order Falconiformes; family Falconidae; genus Falco; species Falco peregrinus. Next base: position 57,521,960 of record NC_073727.1, read on the forward strand.
GCAGAGAAGGCGACGAAGGCCGCTGGCCCGGGGAACCAGCTCATTGCCCAGGGCGTGACGGGCATGCCTGTAACACGTGCCAGAGAGAGCCAAGGAGAGCTTGAGGAGGCGCAGCCGCACCCAGCTCGCAGTGCGCTTGCTCTCCCTTCCCAGCTCAAGAGCCTCTGTCTTCGCCTGGCAGCTCGCAGGCAAAGTGCCGCCTGGCCTTGCTTCAGGCCCACGTTCCTATTGGCCCCGCGTTTGTGACGTGTCACCCTTCCGCCAGCTGTGATGTCACCAGCGCTCCGCTACGACAACGTTTGTGATGCAGGGGCGACGGGGGCAAGTGACCCTCCCCGAGCTGAGCCGAACCGAGGGAGGCGACAGTGCCCTGAACACGCCCGGTCCCGAGAGCTGGCCCTGTGTAGGGCCACACAAAGCCTCTGGCCTCTCACTAGGAAGGGCCAAAGCCCGGGTCCCGGCCTGCGCCGCCCCTCCCGAGAGCCTGTGAACTGCCTGTTGGCTCTCTCGAGTCCCAGCCACCCCGTCCCCATCCCCCGTGCCGTGCCCAGTGTCCATAGCTGGGGCTGTCCCCACCCGCTCTGCTCCTGGCAGGGGCGCTGGGACGGGCCCTGGCTCTGCCAGACCTCGCTGCTGTCTTGCCGGAGACAGCAAGCTGCAGGTGGTAACGGCTGCATAAGGACATTTAGCCCTTCCTGAGCACCGTGTCCTGCTCCCGTGTTGCTCTCACTTTGACGCAATGGTGCTATGGCCAACATATGTCAGGCCTCAGCATGATCTCCACGTGACCCAAAACTGGACAAGGATTTCAGTGAACAATCACATGCCCTCACTGGAGATGCTGGGGCTCTCAGGCACCTGGCCTGGTTGCTCCTGGGGAGCTCCCTCGCTCTCTGACCGTTCTGCCCGGCCAGAAGGGGAAAGGCCATGCACACCCCCTTGAGTCCAAGGGCCCTGCTCCTTGTCCTCGGTGCCCGGCAGGGTGTCCCCGCTGGCCGTGCTGCTGCCAGCTGTTTCCCCGTGTTCCCTTTTGCATGGGGGTGTCTCCTCATCCTCACGAGGCATTTCTCGCTGCGCTCTCAAGAACGCTGCTGGCCCGCAGCGGGCTGGAGCCTGCATCCCTCGCGGGCAGGTGCCCACAGGGTCTGTGGTCTCTTTGTGTGGGCCAGGGAGCTGCTGCTCCCCAGGCAAAGAAAGACTCCCATGGGCTCACTTCAGAGGAGACATATTTATTGGGAGGGCTGTTGCTCCTGGTAGGGCCTGGAGGGGACCTGCTGCTCCCTGGGTCCATACGCCGCTGAGCCCTGCTTCCTCTGGCCACTTGCAAGGGGAAGAGCACGGTCACATTCCCGGGGTCGGGCTGCTCTTTGCACTCCCGACTTGCAGCGTGTGGACAGGCTCCCCCTGAGCAAGAGGAGCTGCTGTCCCCAGGGCTGCTGCCACCTTGCTGTCCCCTGGCCTCACTGGCACCGTGTCCGGATGGCACCTGTCTCTCCCACTGAGCAAGCCTCACCCTGAGAGCCCACCAAGTCCTTCCCCATCGCCACCTAAGGTGGTCACAGGCTTTCTGCTTCCCCCAGGAGCCCCGGCAATCCTCCAGCCATACAACAACCCGCGACCGACCTCACGCACCCAAAGAGCATGGTGCCCTCGGCCTGGCACCTGGTGGGCACTAAGGCTCTGCTTCCCGTCCCCTTTGTCATCTTCCCGTGGGCCTCCTCTCCTGTCCTCTCGTCTCCTCCTCTTCCTGCTCCCAGATCGGGCCGTGTCTGTGCCTAGGAGCTTGGTGCACGGGCGCCCTAACAGCAAAGCAGGGTGAGGGCGAGCACACAGCAGCTGCTGCCTGGCAGAGGTGGTGTCTCTGCCCCAGGACTCCTGGGTCTGGCTGCTCTCAGCGGGGCACGAGCCTGGTGTGGTCCCACCGCACTAGAAGCCGCCCATGCCGATAGAGAGGGATCCGTAGGGTGGACCCGCACACGTGGAACTGCAGAGAATTCTGGGCGGCAGCCCTCTTCTGGCTCTGCTGCCTCTTGGGCCTGTTCTCGGGAGGAGGCCTTTCTTCCACCATCCCTCCCCTTCCTGCTCCCAGGCCTGCTGCAGCAGATGGAGCTGAAGTCTGGGAGCCTTCACTGCCAGGCAGGCTGTGGCGTGGGGCTTCGCTGCGCTCGGGGCAGAGCCTGCTGGAGCCAGCCGTGTGCAGATCCAGAGGGTCGGCAGGCTCATCCTGCGGACCAGGTAGCTGTTCTGCCGGCTTCGTGGTCTCGACGTGCCTGTCCCCACGCCAGAAGGGAGAGCGGTCGGGCAGCTCAGTGCACCCCTGCAGAGGGGGAGGCTGAGCGGCATTTTGCCCCAGGGCGATGTCTTCAGAGCTCTCCTTGTCTTCCAGGACCCTGGTTGGCAGTGGGTAGTTCTGTTGTATCTTCAGGTTTGCAATGCGATACTCCGGTGTCCATTGCATAGCCTCATAGTCCAGGAAGGGTGGGTCGTCGTCCATGGGAACCACCACCCCGTTGTGCTCTTGTGCTCGCTGAGGTGGTGGAGGAGTTGAGGCTGGGACAGTCTGCGGAGTCTCGTCCACATTGTCTGGCGGGCCCAGTTCCTTCAGCAGTTGCGCTTCTGGGATGAGGCCCTCCAAGGCGTCCTGGCCTCTGTGGTCTTTGATAGGCATCTTTGTTTCCCTGGAGCAAACATCAGGTGCCTCTGGAGGTGGAGTGGGAGCACCCAGCTGGATCGCAAGATCTTGCTGGTGCTGGTGCACGGTGCCAGCCTCAAGGCATCTGTCCACTTCCTCCCTGCAGGGTGGGCGAGTTGCTGGGCCAGAGCGATCCTCCAGGTCAGCCCTGGGGTGGCCCAGGCCAGGGTGTATGCTGGAGGCATGAGCCATGTCTGCTCCATGCACAAGAGAAGCCAGAGACGCCCGTGAAGAGCAGCCAAAGTCACTGGCCGTGGTGTAACGCCAGGAGTCGTCACTTGAAGGTGTCAAAGAGACACTTGAAGAGGGCCCATCTTCACTGGCCATGAGGGAAGTCCAGGCAGTGTTGCTGTTCTCAGATGTCTCCAGGCTGAACCTGTATGAAGAGGAGCAGGAGGAGGAGGAGGCAGGAGAAGAAGAAGCTTAAGCCCAGCACTCCGGAGCATCCTGGGGCCATCCTTCCAGCCCCCAAGGAGGCAGCAGGCTGTGTCACTGCCCACTGCCGTGGGATCCCACCCAGCATGTGCCCGAGGCCCCCTCCGTGCCTGCTGGGCACAGCGGTTCCCTCTGCCCCAGGAGAAAGGGGAGACACTGGCAGCTCTGCGTCATGGAGATCGTTGCCTCCAGAAGGGCATCTGCCCTTACATTTTTGGCCCATAGATTTCCCCTTGCCCTCCCCAGCCAGCAGCCCCAAGCCATGCCCCCCATTGCTGTCCCCATTCCCTCCTCGGTGGCCTCACATGTCCAAATCTCTCTTTACGTCCTCCATGCTCTTCTGTATCTCATGGACGATTGTTTCATACATGCCATCCATCTCCAGGTGTACGGGAGAGCTGCAGAGGGGCAGAGGGCAGCGTTAGCGGGACCTTTCTTGGTGGGGGTATCCCGGAGTGGTACCAGCGGGGACGGCTCCACCTACCACGTCCTTGAGGGCTGTGGGGACCGCAGGGGGTCAAAGGCCGCAGGCAGAGGATACGGAATGAGCTGATGGGGCCCCCTCACACGGGTCAGTAGGCACGTGGAGCCAGCGCGGGTCTTTGCAGGACACCTGCCCGTGCCCAGGGCTCGCTTACTTCTGTCGTCCTCCTTGTTGCCTCTGCATGGGCGCTCCTTTGGTCTCCTTTCCTACCCAGGCAGGGCAAACAGTGCGTTAGAGGGGAGCGTTCCCTGCGCCTGCTGGGCACCGGCAAAACCCCAGAGCCCGGCCAGGGCATGGCTGGGAAACGGCCTCCCCTGCCAGGCAAGGGCCCCCCAGCCCGCCCCTGGGGCTGCTCCCGGGCCCCTGCTGACCCCCCACCCTGCCGGCCAGGGCACAGCTCTGCACCAGCACTGACTCCTACCTGGGCCTTGGCCGTGGGCACTGTGAGGCGGCGGTAGGCAAGCACCACCAGCACCAGCAGCAGCCCCAGGAAAGCAGAGAAGGCGACGAAGGCCGCTGGCCCGGGGAACCAGCTCATTGCCCAGGGCGTGACGGGCATGCCTGTAACACGTGCCAGAGAGAGCCAAGGAGAGCTTGAGGAGGCGCAGCCGCACCCAGCTCGCAGTGCGCTTGCTCTCCCTTCCCAGCTCAAGAGCCTCTGTCTTCGCCTGGCAGCTCGCAGGCAAAGTGCCGCCTGGCCTTGCTTCAGGCCCACGTTCCTATTGGCCCCGCGTTTGTGACGTGTCACCCTTCCGCCAGCTGTGATGTCACCAGCGCTCCGCTACGACAACGTTTGTGATGCAGGGGCGACGGGGGCAAGTGACCCTCCCCGAGCTGAGCCGAACCGAGGGAGGCGACAGTGCCCTGAACACGCCCGGTCCCGAGAGCTGGCCCTGTGTAGGGCCACACAAAGCCTCTGGCCTCTCACTAGGAAGGGCCAAAGCCCGGGTCCCGGCCTGCGCCGCCCCTCCCGAGAGCCTGTGAACTGCCTGTTGGCTCTCTCGAGTCCCAGCCACCCCGTCCCCATCCTCCGTGCCGTGCCCAGTGTCCATAGCTGGGGCTGTCCCCACCCGCTCTGCTCCTGGCAGGGGCGCTGGGACGGGCCCTGGCTCTGCCAGACCTCGCTGCTGTCTTGCCGGAGACAGCAAGCTGCAGGTGGTAACGGCTGCATAAGGACATTTAGCCCTTCCTGAGCACCGTGTCCTGCTCCCGTGTTGCTCTCACTTTGACGCAATGGTGCTATGGCCAACATATGTCAGGCCTCAGCATGATCTCCACGTGACCCAAAACTGGACAAGGATTTCAGTGAACAATCACATGCCCTCACTGGAGATGCTGGGGCTCTCAGGCACCTGGCCTGGTTGCTCCTGGGGAGCTCCCTCGCTCTCTGACTGTTCTGCCCGGCCAGAAGGGGAAGGGCCATGCACACCCCCTTGAGTCCAAGGGCCCTGCTCCTTGTCCTCGGTGCCCGGCAGGGTGTCCCCGCTGGCCGTGCTGCTGCCAGCTGTTTCCCCGTGTTCCCTTTTGCATGGGGGTGTCTCCTCATCCTCGCGAGGCATTTCTCGCTGCGCTCTCAAGAACGCTGCTGGCCCGCAGCGGGCTGGAGCCTGCATCCCTCGCGGGCAGGTGCCCACAGGGTCTGTGGTCTCTTTGTGTGGGCCAGGGAGCTGCTGCTTCCCAGGCAAAGAAAGACTCCCATGGGCTCACTTCAGAGGAGACACATTTATTGGGAGGGCTGTTGCTCCTGGTAGGGCCTGGAGGGGACCTGCTGCTCCCTGGGTCCATACGCCGCTGAGCCCTGCTTCCTCTGGCCACTTGCAAGGGGAAGAGCACGGTCACATTCCCGGGGTCGGGCTGCTCTTTGCACTCCCGACTTGCAGCGTGTGGACAGGCTCCCCCTGAGCAAGAGGAGCTGCTGTCCCCAGGGCTGCTGCCACCTTGCTGTCCCCTGGCCTCACTGGCACCGTGTCCGGATGGCACCTGTCTCTCCCACTGAGCAAGCCTCACCCTGAGAGCCCACCAAGTCCTTCCCCATCGCCACCTAAGGTGGTCACAGGCTTTCTGCTTCCCCCAGGAGCCCCAGCAATCCTCTAGCCATACAACAACCCGCGACCGACCTCACGCACCCAAAGAGCATGGTGCCCTCGGCCTGGCACCTGGTGGGCACTAAGGCTCTGCTTCCCGTCCCCTTTGTCATCTTCCCGTGGGCCTCCTCTCCTGTCCTCTCGTCTCCTCCTCTTCCTGCTCCCAGATCGGGCCGTGTCTGTGCCTAGGAGCTTGGTGCACGGGCGCCCTAACAGCAAAGCAGGGTGAGGGCGAGCACACAGCAGCTGCTGCCTGGCAGAGGTGGTGTCTCTGCCCCAGGACTCCTGGGTCTGGCTGCTCTCAGCGGGGCACGAGCCTGGTGTGGTCCCACCGCACTAGAAGCCGCCCATGCCGATAGAGAGGGATCCGTAGGGTGGACCCGCACACGTGGAAGTGCCGAGAAGGCTGGGCGGCAGCAGCCCTCTTCTGGCTCTGCTGCCTCTTGGGCCTGTCCTATGGAAGAGGCCTTTCTTCCACCATCCCTCCCCTTCCTGCTCCCAGGCCTGCTGCAGCAGATGGAGCTGAAGTCTGGGAGCCTTCACTGCCAGGCAGGCTGTGGCGTGGGGCTTCGCTGCGCTCGGGGCAGAGCCTGCTGGAGCCAGCCGTGTGCAGATCCAGAGGGTCAGCAGGCTCATCCTGCGGACCAGGGAGCTGTTCTGCCGGCTTCGTGGTCTCGACGTGCCTGTCCCCACGCCAGAAGGGAGAGCGGTCGGGCAGCTCAGTGCACCCCTGCAGAGGGGGAGGCTGAGCGGCATTTTGCCCCAGGGCGATGTCTTCAGAGCTCTCCTTGTCTTCCAGGACCCTGGTTGGCAGTGGATAGTTCTGTTGTGTCTTCAGGTTTGCAATGCGATACTCCGGTGTCCATTGCATAGCCTCATAGTCCAGGAAGGGTGGGTCGTCGTCCATGGGAACCACCACCCCGTTGTGCTCTTGTGCTCGCTGAGGTGGTGGAGGAGTTGAGGCTGGGACAGTCTGCGGAGTCTCGTCCACATTGTCTGGCGGGCCCAGTTCCTTCAGCAGTTGCGCTTCTGGGATGAGGCCCTCCAAGGCGTCCTGGCCTCTGTGGTCTTTGATAGGCGTCTCTGTTTCCCTGGAGCAAACATCAGGTGCCTCTGGAGGTGGAGTGGGAGCACCCAGCTGGATCGCAAGATCTTGCTGGTGCTGGTGCACGGTGCCGGCCTCAAGGCATCTGTCCACTTCCTCCCTGCAGGGTGGGCGAGTTGCTGGGCCAGAGCGATCCTCCAGGTCAGCCCTGGGGTGGCCCAGGCCAGGGTGTATGCTGGAGGCATGAGCCATGTCTGCTCCATGCACAAGAGAAGCCAGAGACGCCCGTGAAGAGCAGCCAAAGTCACTGGCCCTGGTGTAACGCCAGGAGTCGTCACTTGAAGGTGTCAAAGAGACACTTGAAGAGGACCCATCTTCACTGGCCGTGAGGGAAATCTCGGAAGTGTCGCTGTCCTCAGATGTCTCCAGGCTGAACCTTTATGAAGAGGAGCAGGAGGAGGAGGCAGAAGAAGAGGAAGCTTAAGCCCAGCACTCCGGAGCATCCTGGGGCCATCCTTCCAGCCCCCAAGGAGGCAGCAGGCTGTGTCACTGCCCACTGCTGTGGGATCCCACCCAGCATGTGCCCGAGGCCCCCTCCGTGCCTGCTGGGCACAGCGGTTCCCTCTGCCCCAGGAGAAAGGGGAGACACTGGCAGCTCTGCGTCATGGAGATCGTTGCCTCCAGAAGGGCATCTGCCCTTACATTTTTGGCCCATAGATTTCCCCTTGCCCTCCCCAGCCAGCAGCCCCAAGCCATGCCCCCCATTGCTGTCCCCATTCCCTCCTCGGTGGCCTCACATGTCCAAATCTCTCTTTAGGTTCTCCATGCTCCTCTGTATCTCATGGACGATTGTTTCATACATGCCATCCATCTCCAGGTGTACGGGAGAGCTGCAGAGGGGCAGAGGGCAGCGTTAGCGGGACCTTTCTTGGTGGGGGTATCCCGGAGTGGTACCAGCGGGGACGGCTCCACCTACCACGTCCTTGAGGGCTGTGGGGACCGCAGGGGGTCAAAGGCCGCAGGCAGAGGATACAGAATGAGCTGATGGGGCCTCTGCACACGGGTCCGTAGGAACATGGAGCCAGCGCGGGTCTTTGCAGGACACCTGCCCTTGCACAGGGCTCGCTTACTTCTGGCGTCCTCCTTGTTGCCTCTGCATGGGCGCTCCTTTGGTCTCCTTTCCTACGCAGGCAGGGCAAACAGTGCGTTAGAGGGGAGCGTTCCCTGCGCCTGCTGGGCACCGGCAAAACCCCAGAGCCCGGCCAGGGCATGGCTGGGAAACGGCCTCCCCTGCCAGGCAAGGGCCCCCCAGCCCGCCCCTGGGGCTGCTCCCGGGCCCCTGCTGACCCCCCACCCTGCCGGCCAGGGCACAGCTCTGCACCAGCACTGACTCCTACCTGGGCCTTGGCCGTGGGCACTGTGAGGCGGCGGTAGGCAAGCACCACCAGCACCAGCAGCAGCCCCAGGAAAGCAGAGAAGGCGACGAAGGCCGCTGGCCCGGGGAACCAGCTCATTGCCCAGGGCGTGACGGGCATGCCTGTAACACGTGCCAGAGAGAGCCAAGGAGAGCTTGAGGAGGCGCAGCCGCACCCAGCTCGCAGTGCGCTTGCTCTCCCTTCCCAGCTCAAGAGCCTCTGTCTTCGCCTGGCAGCTCGCAGGCAAAGTGCCGCCTGGCCTTGCTTCAGGCCCACGTTCCTATTGGCCCCGCGTTTGTGACGTGTCACCCTTCCGCCAGCTGTGATGTCACCAGCGCTCCGCTACGACAACGTTTGTGATGCAGGGGCGACGGGGGCAAGTGACCCTCCCCGAGCTGAGCCGAACCGAGGGAGGCGACAGTGCCCTGAACACGCCCGGTCCCGAGAGCTGGCCCTGTGTAGGGCCACACAAAGCCTCTGGCCTCTCACTAGGAAGGGCCAAAGCCCGGGTCCTGGCCTGCGCCGCCCCTCCCGAGAGCCTGTGAACTGCCTGTTGGCTCTCTCGAGTCCCAGCCACCCCGTCCCCATCCTCCGTGCCGTGCCCAGTGTCCATAGCTGGGGCTGTCCCCACCCGCTCTGCTCCTGGCAGGGGCGCTGGGACGGGCCCTGGCTCTGCCAGACCTCGCTGCTGTCTTGCCGGAGACAGCAAGCTGCAGGTGGTAACGGCTGCATAAGGACATTTAGCCCTTCCTGAGCACCGTGTCCTGCTCCCGTGTTGCTCTCACTTTGACGCAATGGTGCTATGGCCAACATATGTCAGGCCTCAGCATGATCTCCACGTGACCCAAAACTGGACAAGGATTTCAGTGAACAATCACATGCCCTCACTGGAGATGCTGGGGCTCTCAGGCACCTGGCCTGGTTGCTCCTGGGGAGCTCCCTCGCTCTCTGACCGTTCTGCCCGGCCAGAAGGGGAAAGGCCATGCACACCCCCTTGAGTCCAAGGGCCCTGCTCCTTGTCCTCGGTGCCCGGCAGGGTGTCCCCGCTGGCCGTGCTGCTGCCAGCTGTTTCCCCGTGTTCCCTTTTGCATGGGGGTGTCTCCTCATCCTCACGAGGCATTTCTCGCTGCGCTCTCAAGAACGCTGCTGGCCCGCAGCGGGCTGGAGCCTGCATCCCTCGCGGGCAGGTGCCCACAGGGTCTGTGGTCTCTTTGTGTGGGCCAGGGAGCTGCTGCTCCCCAGGCAAAGAAAGACTCCCATGGGCTCACTTCAGAGGAGACATATTTATTGGGAGGGCTGTTGCTCCTGGTAGGGCCTGGAGGGGACCTGCTGCTCCCTGGGTCCATACGCCGCTGAGCCCTGCTTCCTCTGGCCACTTGCAAGGGGAAGAGCACGGTCACATTCCCGGGGTCGGGCTGCTCTTTGCACTCCCGACTTGCAGCGTGTGGACAGGCTCCCCCTGAGCAAGAGGAGCTGCTGTCCCCAGGGCTGCTGCCACCTTGCTGTCCCCTGGCCTCACTGGCACCGTGTCCGGATGGCACCTGTCTCTCCCACTGAGCAAGCCTCACCCTGAGAGCCCACCAAGTCCTTCCCCATCGCCACCTAAGGTGGTCACAGGCTTTCTGCTTCCCCCAGGAGCCCCGGCAATCCTCCAGCCATACAACAACCCGCGACCGACCTCACGCACCCAAAGAGCATGGTGCCCTCGGCCTGGCACCTGGTGGGCACTAAGGCTCTGCTTCCCGTCCCCTTTGTCATCTTCCCGTGGGCCTCCTCTCCTGTCCTCTCGTCTCCTCCTCTTCCTGCTCCCAGATCGGGCCGTGTCTGTGCCTAGGAGCTTGGTGCACGGGCGCCCTAACAGCAAAGCAGGGTGAGGGCGAGCACACAGCAGCTGCTGCCTGGCAGAGGTGGTGTCTCTGCCCCAGGACTCCTGGGTCTGGCTGCTCTCAGCGGGGCACGAGCCTGGTGTGGTCCCACCGCACTAGAAGCCGCCCATGCCGATAGAGAGGGATCCGTAGGGTGGACCCGCACACGTGGAACTGCAGAGAATTCTGGGCGGCAGCCCTCTTCTGGCTCTGCTGCCTCTTGGGCCTGTTCTCGGGAGGAGGCCTTTCTTCCACCATCCCTCCCCTTCCTGCTCCCAGGCCTGCTGCAGCAGATGGAGCTGAAGTCTGGGAGCCTTCACTGCCAGGCAGGCTGTGGCGTGGGGCTTCGCTGCGCTCGGGGCAGAGCCTGCTGGAGCCAGCCGTGTGCAGATCCAGAGGGTCGGCAGGCTCATCCTGCGGACCAGGGAGCTGTTCTGCCGGCTTCGTGGTCTCGACGTGCCTGTCCCCACGCCAGAAGGGAGAGCGGTCGGGCAGCTCAGTGCACCCCTGCAGAGGGGGAGGCTGAGCGGCATTTTGCCCCAGGGCGATGTCTTCAGAGCTCTCCTTGTCTTCCAGGACCCTGGTTGGCAGTGGGTAGTTCTGTTGTATCTTCAGGTTTGCAATGCGATACTCCGGTGTCCATTGCATAGCCTCATAGTCCAGGAAGGGTGGGTCGTCGTCCATGGGAACCACCACCCCGTTGTGCTCTTGTGCTCGCTGAGGTGGTGGAGGAGTTGAGGCTGGGACAGTCTGCGGAGTCTCGTCCACATTGGCTGGTGGGCCCAGTTCCTTCAGCAGTTGCGCTTCTGGGATGAGGCCCTCCAAGGCGTTCTGGCCTCTGTGGTCTTTGATAGGCGTCTCTGTTTCCCTGGAGCAAACATCAGGTGCCTCTGGAGGTGGAGTGGGAGCACCCAGCTGGATCGCAAGATCTTGCTGGTGCTGGTGCACGGTGCCGGCCTCAAGGCATCTGTCCACTTCCTCCCTGCAGGGTGGGCGAGTTGCTGGGCCAGAGCGATCCTCCAGGTCAGCCCTGGGGTGGCCCAGGCCAGGGTGGATGCTGGAGGCATGAGCCATGTCTGCTCCGTGCACAAGAGAAGCCAGAGACGCCCGTGAAGAGCAGCCAAAGTCACTGGCCGTGGTGTAACGCCAGGAGTCGTCACTTGAAGGTGTCAAAGAGACACTTGAAGAGGGCCCATCTTCACTGGCCATGAGGGAAGTCCAGGCAGTGTTGCTGTTCTCAGATGTCTCCAGGCTGAACCTGTATGAAGAGGAGGAGGAGGAGGAGGAGGCAGGAGAAGAAGAAGCTTAAGCCCAGCACTCCGGAGCATCCTGGGGCCATCCTTCCAGCCCCAAGGAGGCAGCAGGCTGTGTCACTGCCCACTGCCGTGGGATCCCACCCAGCATGTGCCCGAGGCCCCCTCCGTGCCTGCTGGGCACAGCGGTTCCCTCTGCCCCAGGAGAAAGGGGAGACACTGGCAGCTCTGCGTCATGGAGATCGTTGCCTCCAGAAGGGCATCTGCCCTTACATTTTTGGCCCATAGATTTCCCCTTGCCCTCCCCAGCCAGCAGCCCCAAGCCATGCCCCTCATTGCTGTCCCCATTCCCTCCTCGGTGGCCTCACATGTCCAAATCTCTCTTTACGTCCTCCATGCTCTTCTGTATCTCATGGACGATTGTTTCATACATGCCATCCATCTCCAGGTGTACGGGAGAGCTGCAGAGGGGCAGAGGGCAGCGTTAGCGGGACCTTTCTTGGTGGGGGTATCCCGGAGTGGTACCAGCGGGGACGGCTCCACCTACCACGTCCTTGAGGGCTGTGGGGACCGCAGGGGGTCAAAGGCCGCAGGCAGAGGATACGGAATGAGCTGATGGGGCCCCCTCACACGGGTCAGTAGGCACGTGGAGCCAGCGCGGGTCTTTGCAGGACACCTGCCCGTGCCCAGGGCTCGCTTACTTCTGTCGTCCTCCTTGTTGCCTCTGCATGGGCGCTCCTTTGGTCTCCTTTCCTACGCAGGCAGGGCAAACAGTGCGTTAGAGGGGAGCGTTCCCTGCGCCTGCTGGGCACCGGCAAAACCCCAGAGCCCGGCCAGGGCATGGCTGGGAAACGGCCTCCCCTGCCAGGCAAGGGCCCCCCAGCCCGCCCCTGGGGCTGCTCCCGGGCCCCTGCTGACCCCCCACCCTGCCGGCCAGGGCACAGCTCTGCACCAGCACTGACTCCTACCTGGGCCTTGGCCGTGGGCACTGTGAGGCGGCGGTAGGCAAGCACCACCAGCACCAGCAGCAGCCCCAGGAAAGCAGAGAAGGCGACGAAGGCCGCTGGCCCGGGGAACCAGCTCATTGCCCAGGGCGTGACGGGCATGCCTGTAACACGTGCCAGAGAGAGCCAAGGAGAGCTTGAGGAGGCGCAGCCGCACCCAGCTCGCAGTGCGCTTGCTCTCCCTTCCCAGCTCAAGAGCCTCTGTCTTCGCCCGGCAGCTCGCAGGCAAAGTGCTGCCTGGCCTTGCTTCAGGCCCACGTTCCTATTGGCCCCGCGTTTGTGACGTGTCACCCTTCCGCCAGCTGTGATGTCACCAGCGCTCCGCTACGACAACGTTTGTGATGCAGGGGCGACGGGGGCAAGTGACCCTCCCCGAGCTGAGCCGAACCGAGGGAGGCGACAGTGCCCTGAACACGCCCGGTCCCGAGAGCTGGCCCTGTGTAGGGCCACACAAAGCCTCTGGCCTCTCACTAGGAAGGGCCAAAGCCCGGGTCCCGGCCTGCGCCGCCCCTCCCGAGAGCCTGTGAACTGCCTGTTGGCTCTCTCGAGTCCCAGCCACCCCGTCCCCATCCCCCGTGCCGTGCCCAGTGTCCATAGCTGGGGCTGTCCCCACCCGCTCTGCTCCTGGCAGGGGCGCTGGGACGGGCCCTGGCTCTGCCAGACCTCGCTGCTGTCTTGCCGGAGACAGCAAGCTGCAGGTGGTAACGGCTGCATAAGGACATTTAGCCCTTCCTGAGCACCGTGTCCTGCTCCCGTGTTGCTCTCACTTTGACGCAATGGTGCTATGGCCAACATATGTCAGGCCTCAGCATGATCTCCACGTGACCCAAAACTGGACAAGGATTTCAGTGAACAATCACATGCCCTCACTGGAGATGCTGGGGCTCTCAGGCACCTGGCCTGGTTGCTCCTGGGGAGCTCCCTCGCTCTCTGACTGTTCTGCCCGGCCAGAAGGGGAAGGGCCATGCACACCCCCTTGAGTCCAAGGGCCCTGCTCCTTGTCCTCGGTGCCCGGCAGGGTGTCCCCGCTGGCCGTGCTGCTGCCAGCTGTTTCCCCGTGTTCCCTTTTGCATGGGGGTGTCTCCTCATCCTCGCGAGGCATTTCTCGCTGCGCTCTCAAGAACGCTGCTGGCCCGCAGCGGGCTGGAGCCTGCATCCCTCGCGGGCAGGTGCCCACAGGGTCTGTGGTCTCTTTGTGTGGGCCAGGGAGCTGCTGCTCCCCAGGCAAAGAAAGACTCCCATGGGCTCACTTCAGAGGAGACACATTTATTGGGAGGGCTGTTGCTCCTGGTAGGGCCTGGAGGGGACCTGCTGCTCCCTGGGTCCATACGCCGCTGAGCCCTGCTTCCTCTGGCCACTTGCAAGGGGAAGAGCACGGTCACATTCCCGGGGTCGGGCTGCTCTTTGCACTCCCGACTTGCAGCGTGTGGACAGGCTCCCCCTGAGCAAGAGGAGCTGCTGTCCCCAGGGCTGCTGCCACCTTGCTGTCCCCTGGCCTCACTGGCACCGTGTCCGGATGGCACCTGTCTCTCCCACTGAGCAAGCCTCACCCTGAGAGCCCACCAAGTCCTTCCCCATCGCCACCTAAGGTGGTCACAGGCTTTCTGCTTCCCCCAGGAGCCCCGGCAATCCTCCAGCCATACAACAACCCGCGACCGACCTCACGCACCCAAAGAGCATGGTGCCCTCGGCCTGGCACCTGGTGGGCACTAAGGCTCTGCTTCCCGTCCCCTTTGTCATCTTCCCGTGGGCCTCCTCTCCTGTCCTCTCGTCTCCTCCTCTTCCTGCTCCCAGATCGGGCCGTGTCTGTGCCTAGGAGCTTGGTGCACGGGCGCCCTAACAGCAAAGCAGGGTGAGGGCGAGCACACAGCAGCTGCTGCCTGGCAGAGGTGGTGTCTCTGCCCCAGGACTCCTGGGTCTGGCTGCTCTCAGCGGGGCACGAGCCTGGTGTGGTCCCACCGCACTAGAAGCCGCCCATGCCGATAGAGAGGGATCCGTAGGGTGGACCCGCACACGTGGAACTGCAGAGAATTCTGGGCGGCAGCCCTCTTCTGGCTCTGCTGCCTCTTGGGCCTGTTCTCGGGAGGAGGCCTTTCTTCCACCATCCCTCCCCTTCCTGCTCCCAGGCCTGCTGCAGCAGATGGAGCTGAAGTCTGGGAGCCTTCACTGCCAGGCAGGCTGTGGCGTGGGGCTTCGCTGCGCTCGGGGCAGAGCCTGCTGGAGCCAGCCGTGTGCAGATCCAGAGGGTCGGCAGGCTCATCCTGCGGACCAGGGAGCTGTTCTGCCGGCTTCGTGGTCTCGACATGCCTGTCCCCACGCCAGAAGGGAGAGCGGTCGGGCAGCTCAGTGCACCCCTGCAGAGGGGGAGGCTGAGCGGCATTTTGCCCCAGGGCGATGTCTTCAGAGCTCTCCTTGTCTTCCAGGACCCTGGTTGGCAGTGGGTAGTTCTGTTGTATCTTCAGGTTTGCAATGCGATACTCCGGTGTCCATTGCATAGCCTCATAGTCCAGGAAGGGTGGGTCGTCGTCCATGGGAACCACCACCCCGTTGTGCTCTTGTGCTCGCTGAGGTGGTGGAGGAGTTGAGGCTGGGACAGTCTGCGGAGTCTCGTCCACATTGTCTGGCGGGCCCAGTTCCTTCAGCAGTTGCGCTTCTGGGATGAGGCCCTCCAAGGCGTCCTGGCCTCTGTGGTCTTTGATAGGCGTCTCTGTTTCCCTGGAGCAAACATCAGGTGCCTCTGGAGGTGGAGTGGGAGCACCCAGCTGGATCGCAAGATCTTGCTGGTGCTGGTGCACGGTGCCGGCCTCAAGGCATCTGTCCACTTCCTCCCTGCAGGGTGGGCGAGTTGCTGGGCCAGAGCGATCCTCCAGGTCAGCCCTGGGGTGGCCCAGGCCAGGGTGTATGCTGGAGGCATGAGCCATGTCTGCTCCATGCACAAGAGAAGCCAGAGACGCCCGTGAAGAGCAGCCAAAGTCACTGGCCCTGGTGTAAGGCCAGGAGTCGTCACTTGAAGAGGACCCATCTTCACTGGCCGTGAGGGAAGTCCCGGAAGTGTCGCTGTCCTCAGATGTCTCCAGGCTGAACCTGTATGAAGAGGAGGATGAGGAGGAGGAGGCAGGAGAAGAAGCAGCTTAAGCCCAGCACTCCGGAGCATCCTGGGGCCATCCTTCCAGCCCCCAAGGAGGCAGCAGGCTGTGTCACTGCCCACAGCCGTGGGATCCCACCCAGCATGTGCCCGAGGCCCCCTCCGTGCCTGCTGGGCACAGCGGTTCCCTCTGCCCCAGGAGAAAGGGGAGACACTGGCAGCTCTGCGTCATGGAGATCGTTGCCTCCAGAAGGGCATCTGCCCTTACATTTTTGGCCCATAGATTTCCCCTTGCCCTCCCCAGCCAGCAGCCCCAAGCCATGCCCCCCATTGCTGTCCCCATTCCCTCCTCGGTGGCCTCACATGTCCAAATCTCTCTTTAGGTTCTCCATGCTCCTCCGTAACTCATGGATGATTGTTTCATACGTGCCATCCATCTCCAGGTGTACGGGAGAGCTGCAGAGGGGCAGAGGGCAGCGTTAGCGGGACCTTTCTTGGTGGGGGTATCCCGGAGTGGTACCAGCGGGGACGGCTCCACCTACCACGTCCTTGAGGGCTGTGGGGACCGCAGGGGGTCAAAGGCCGCAGGCAGAGGATACGGAATGAGCTGATGGGGCCCCCTCACACGGGTCAGTAGGCACGTGGAGCCAGCGCGGGTCTTTGCAGGACACCTGCCCGTGCCCAGGGCTCGCTTACTTCTGTCGTCCTCCTTGTTGCCTCTGCATGGGCGCTCCTTTGGTCTCCTTTCCTACCCAGGCAGGGCAAACAGTGCGTTAGAGGGGAGCGTTCCCTGCGCCTGCTGGGCACCGGCAAAACCCCAGAGCCCGGCCAGGGCATGGCTGGGAAACGGCCTCCCCTGCCAGGCAAGGGCCCCCCAGCCCGCCCCTGGGGCTGCTCCCGGGCCCCTGCTGACCCCCCACCCTGCCGGCCAGGGCACAGCTCTGCACCAGCACTGACTCCTACCTGGGCCTTGGCCGTGGGCACTGTGAGGCGGCGGTAGGCAAGCACCACCAGCACCAGCAGCAGCCCCAGGAAAGCAGAGAAGGCGACGAAGGCCGCTGGCCCGGGGAACCAGCTCATTGCCCAGGGCGTGACGGGCATGCCTGTAACACGTGCCAGAGAGAGCCAAGGAGAGCTTGAGGAGGCGCAGCCGCACCCAGCTCGCAGTGCGCTTGCTCTCCCTTCCCAGCTCAAGAGCCTCTGTCTTCGCCTGGCAGCTCGCAGGCAAAGTGCCGCCTGGCCTTGCTTCAGGCCCACGTTCCTATTGGCCCCGCGTTTGTGACGTGTCACCCTTCCGCCAGCTGTGATGTCACCAGCGCTCCGCTACGACAACGTTTGTGATGCAGGGGCGACGGGGGCAAGTGACCCTCCCCGAGCTGAGCCGAACCGAGGGAGGCGACAGTGCCCTGAACACGCCCGGTCCCGAGAGCTGGCCCTGTGTAGGGCCACACAAAGCCTCTGGCCTCTCACTAGGAAGGGCCAAAGCCCGGGTCCCGGCCTGCGCCGCCCCTCCCGAGAGCCTGTGAACTGCCTGTTGGCTCTCTCGAGTCCCAGCCACCCCGTCCCCATCCTCCGTGCCGTGCCCAGTGTCCATAGCTGGGGCTGTCCCCACCCGCTCTGCTCCTGGCAGGGGCGCTGGGACGGGCCCTGGCTCTGCCAGACCTCGCTGCTGTCTTGCCGGAGACAGCAAGCTGCAGGTGGTAACGGCTGCATAAGGACATTTAGCCCTTCCTGAGCACCGTGTCCTGCTCCCGTGTTGCTCTCACTTTGACGCAATGGTGCTATGGCCAACATATGTCAGGCCTCAGCATGATCTCCACGTGACCCAAAACTGGACAAGGATTTCAGTGAACAATCACATGCCCTCACTGGAGATGCTGGGGCTCTCAGGCACCTGGCCTGGTTGCTCCTGGGGAGCTCCCTCGCTCTCTGACCGTTCTGCCCGGCCAGAAGGGGAAGGGCCATGCACACCCCCTTGAGTCCAAGGGCCCTGCTCCTTGTCCTCGGTGCCCGGCAGGGTGTCCCCGCTGGCCGTGCTGCTGCCAGCTGTTTCCCCGTGTTCCCTTTTGCATGGGGGTGTCTCCTCATCCTCGCGAGGCATTTCTCGCTGCGCTCTCAAGAACGCTGCTGGCCCGCAGCGGGCTGGAGCCTGCATCCCTCGCGGGCAGGTGCCCACAGGGTCTGTGGTCTCTTTGTGTGGGCCAGGGAGCTGCTGCTCCCCAGGCAAAGAAAGACTCCCATGGGCTCACTTCAGAGGAGACACATTTATTGGGAGGGCTGTTGCTCCTGGTAGGGCCTGGAGGGGACCTGCTGCTCCCTGGGTCCATACGCCGCTGAGCCCTGCTTCCTCTGGCCACTTGCAAGGGGAAGAGCACGGTCACATTCCCGGGGTCGGGCTGCTCTTTGCACTCCCGACTTGCAGCGTGTGGACAGGCTCCCCCTGAGCAAGAGGAGCTGCTGTCCCCAGGGCTGCTGCCACCTTGCTGTCCCCTGGCCTCACTGGCACCGTGTCCGGATGGCACCTGTCTCTCCCACTGAGCAAGCCTCACCCTGAGAGCCCACCAAGTCCTTCCCCATCGCCACCTAAGGTGGTCACAGGCTTTCTGCTTCCCCCAGGAGCCCCGGCAATCCTCCAGCCATACAACAACCCGCGACCGACCTCACGCACCCAAAGAGCATGGTGCCCTCGGCCTGGCACCTGGTGGGCACTAAGGCTCTGCTTCCCGTCCCCTTTGTCATCTTCCCGTGGGCCTCCTCTCCTGTCCTCTCGTCTCCTCCTCTTCCTGCTCCCAGATCGGGCCGTGTCTGTGCCTAGGAGCTTGGTGCACGGGCGCCCTAACAGCAAAGCAGGGTGAGGGCGAGCACACAGCAGCTGCTGCCTGGCAGAGGTGGTGTCTCTGCCCCAGGACTCCTGGGTCTGGCTGCTCTCAGCGGGGCACGAGCCTGGTGTGGTCCCACCGCACTAGAAGCCGCCCATGCCGATAGAGAGGGATCCGTAGGGTGGACCCGCACACGTGGAACTGCAGAGAATTCTGGGCGGCAGCAGCCCTCTTCTGGCTCTGCTGCCTCTTGGGCCTGTTCTCGGGAGGAGGCCTTTCTTCCACCATCCCTGCCCTTCCTGCTCCCAGGCCTGCTGCAGCAGATGGAGCTGAAGTCTGGGAGCCTTCACTGCCAGGCAGGCTGTGGCGTGGGGCTTCGCTGCGCTCGGGGCAGAGCCTGCTGGAGCCAGCCGTGTGCAGATCCAGAGGGTCGGCAGGCTCATCCTGCGGACCAGGGAGCTGTTCTGCCGGCTTCGTGGTCTCGACGTGCCTGTCCCCACGCCAGAAGGGAGAGCGGTCGGGCAGCTCAGTGCACCCCTGCAGAGGGGGAGGCTGAGCGGCATTTTGCCCCAGGGCGATGTCTTCAGAGCTCTCCTTGTCTTCCAGGACCCTGGTTGGCAGTGGGTAGTTCTGTTGTATCTTCAGGTTTGCAATGCGATACTCCGGTGTCCATTGCATAGCCTCATAGTCCAGGAAGGGTGGGTCGTCGTCCATGGGAACCACCACCCCGTTGTGCTCTTGTGCTCGCTGAGGTGGTGGAGGAGTTGAGGCTGGGACAGTCTGCGGAGTCTCGTCCACATTGGCTGGTGGGCCCAGTTCCTTCAGCAGTTGCGCTTCTGGGATGAGGCCCTCCAAGGCGTTCTGGCCTCTGTGGTCTTTGATAGGCGTCTCTGTTTCCCTGGAGCAAACATCAGGTGCCTCTGGAGGTGGAGTGGGAGCACCCAGCTGGATCGCAAGATCTTGCTGGTGCTGGTGCACGGTGCCGGCCTCAAGGCATCTGTCCACTTCCTCCCTGCAGGGTGGGCGAGTTGCTGGGCCAGAGCGATCCTCCAGGTCAGCCCTGGGGTGGCCCAGGCCAGGGTGGATGCTGGAGGCATGAGCCATGTCTGCTCCGTGCACAAGAGAAGCCAGAGACGCCCGTGAAGAGCAGCCAAAGTCACTGGCCGTGGTGTAACGCCAGGAGTCGTCACTTGAAGGTGTCAAAGAGACACTTGAAGAGGGCCCATCTTCACTGGCCATGAGGGAAGTCCAGGCAGTGTTGCTGTTCTCAGATGTTACCAGGCTGAACCTGTATGAAGAGGAGGAGGCAGAAGAAGAGGGGAAGCTTAAACCCAGCACTCCTGAGCATCCTGGGGCCATCCTTCCAGCCCCCAAGGAGGCAGCAGGCTGTGTCACTGCCCACTGCTGTGGGATCCCACCCAGCATGTGCCCGAGGCCCCCTCCGTGCCTGCTGGGCACAGCGGTTCCCTCTGCCCCAGGAGAAAGGGGAGACACTGGCAGCTCTGCGTCATGGAGATCGTTGCCTCCAGAAGGGCATCTGCCCTTACATTTTTGGCCCATAGATCTCCCCTTGCCCTCCCCAGCCAGCAGCCCCAAGCCATGCCCCCCATTGCTGTCCCCATTCCCTCCTCGGTGGCCTCACATGTCCAAATCTCTCTTTACGTCCTCCATGCTCTTCTGTATCTCATGGACGCTTGTTTCATACATGCCATCCATCTCCAGGTGTACGGGAGAGCTGCAGAGGGGCAGAGGGCAGCGTTAGCGGGACCTTTCTTGGTGGGGGTATCCCGGAGGGGTACCAGCGGGGACGGCTCCACCTACCACGTCCTTGAGGGCTGTGGGGACCGCAGGGGGTCAAAGGCCGCAGGCAGAGGATACGGAATGAGCTGATGGGGCCCCCTCACACGGGTCAGTAGGCACGTGGAGCCAGCGTTGGTCTTTGCAGGACACCTGCCCGTGCCCAGGGCTCGCTTACTTCTGTCGTCCTCCTTGTTGCCTCTGCATGGGCGCTCCTTTGGTCTCCTTTCCTACCCAGGCAGGGCAAACAGTGCGTTAGAGGGGAGCGTTCCCTGCGCCTGCTGGGCACCGGCAAAACCCCAGAGCCCGGCCAGGGCATGGCTGGGAAACGGCCTCCCCTGCCAGGCAAGGGCCCCCCAGCCCGCCCCTGGGGCTGCTCCCGGGCCCCTGCTGACCCCCCACCCTGCCGGCCAGGGCACAGCTCTGCACCAGCACTGACTCCTACCTGGGCCTTGGCCGTGGGCACTGTGAGGCGGCGGTAGGCAAGCACCACCAGCACCAGCAGCAGCCCCAGGAAAGCAGAGAAGGCGACGAAGGCCGCTGGCCCGGGGAACCAGCTCATTGCCCAGGGCGTGACGGGCATGCCTGTAACACGTGCCAGAGAGAGCCAAGGAGAGCTTGAGGAGGCGCAGCCGCACCCAGCTCGCAGTGCGCTTGCTCTCCCTTCCCAGCTCAAGAGCCTCTGTCTTCGCCTGGCAGCTCGCAGGCAAAGTGCCGCCTGGCCTTGCTTCAGGCCCACGTTCCTATTGGCCCCGCGTTTGTGACGTGTCACCCTTCCGCCAGCTGTGATGTCACCAGCGCTCCGCTACGACAACGTTTGTGATGCAGGGGCGACGGGGGCAAGTGACCCTCCCCGAGCTGAGCCGAACCGAGGGAGGCGACAGTGCCCTGAACACGCCCGGTCCCGAGAGCTGGCCCTGTGTAGGGCCACACAAAGCCTCTGGCCTCTCACTAGGAAGGGCCAAAGCCCGGGTCCCGGCCTGCGCCGCCCCTCCCGAGAGCCTGTGAACTGCCTGTTGGCTCTCTCGAGTCCCAGCCACCCCGTCCCCATCCCCCGTGCCGTGCCCAGTGTCCATAGCTGGGGCTGTCCCCACCCGCTCTGCTCCTGGCAGGGGCGCTGGGACGGGCCCTGGCTCTGCCAGACCTCGCTGCTGTCTTGCCGGAGACAGCAAGCTGCAGGTGGTAACGGCTGCATAAGGACATTTAGCCCTTCCTGAGCACCGTGTCCTGCTCCCGTGTTGCTCTCACTTTGACGCAATGGTGCTATGGCCAACATATGTCAGGCCTCAGCATGATCTCCACGTGACCCAAAACTGGACAAGGATTTCAGTGAACAATCACATGCCCTCACTGGAGATGCTGGGGCTCTCAGGCACCTGGCCTGGTTGCTCCTGGGGAGCTCCCTCGCTCTCTGACCGTTCTGCCCGGCCAGAAGGGGAAGGGCCATGCACACCCCCTTGAGTCCAAGGGCCCTGCTCCTTGTCCTCGGTGCCCGGCAGGGTGTCCCCGCTGGCCGTGCTGCTGCCAGCTGTTTCCCCGTGTTCCCTTTTGCATGGGGGTGTCTCCTCATCCTCGCGAGGCATTTCTCGCTGCTCTCTCAAGAACGCTGCTGGCCCGCAGCGGGCTGGAGCCTGCATCCCTCGCGGGCAGGTGCCCACAGGGTCTGTGGTCTCTTTGTGTGGGCCAGGGAGCTGCTGCTCCCCAGGCAAAGAAAGACTCCCATGGGCTCACTTCAGAGGAGACACATTTATTGGGAGGGCTGTTGCTCCTGGTAGGGCCTGGAGGGGACCTGCTGCTCCCTGGGTCCATACGCCGCTGAGCCCTGCTTCCTCTGGCCACTTGCAAGGGGAAGAGCACGGTCACATTCCCGGGGTCGGGCTGCTCTTTGCACTCCCGACTTGCAGTGTGTGGACAGGCTCCCCCTGAGCAAGAGGAGCTGCTGTCCCCAGGGCTGCTGCCACCTTGCTGTCCCCTGGCCTCACTGGCACCGTGTCCAGATGGCACCTGTCTCTCCCACTGAGCAAGCCTCACCCTGAGAGCCCACCAAGTCCTTCCTACAGTGGGCAGTTCTTCATTCTCTCAGTCCCTGCATTTGCTTTCTGCAACTTGGGGAGTGTGGCTGGAGCACTTGGCAGGGAAGACCCAGGTGATAAAGTCATTGAGTACCTCAGCCTCCTCCGTGTCCTGGGTAAACAGGTCTCCTGCTTCCTTCTGGAGGAGGCACTCATTTTCCCTAGCCTTCCTTTTATCACTGGTGTACCTATATAAACTTTTTGTTGCCCTTGACGGCCCTGGCCAGATTCGATTCTACCAAGGATTTAGCTTTCTTAACCTGATCCCTAGCTGTTCAGATAGTTTCTGTGTATTCTTCCTAGACTACCTGTCTTTGCTTGCACCACCTGTAGGCTTCCTCTTTGTGTTTTCATTTTTTCCAGAAGCTTCTTGTTCATCATGCAGGCCTCCTGGCTTTTTTGCCCAGCTTTGTCTTTGTTGGTAATGTATTACTGCTGAACTTAGAGGAAGTGATCCCTGAATATTAACCAGCTTTCCTGGGTGCCTCTTCCCTCCAGGGCTCTGTCCCATTGTACTCTAGTACACAGACCCCTGAAGAGGCTGAATTCTGCTCTCCTGAAGTGTACAATAGCAATCTTACTGTGTGTCCTCTTTGCTGCCCTAAGGATCTTTAAGCCCACCACTTCATGGTCACTGTAGCCAAGCTGCCCTTGAGCTTCACAATCCCCACCACCCCCTCCCTGTTGGTGAGAACAAGGTCTGGCATGGCACCCCTCTGTAGAGGAATGAAGCTGGGTTAATTAGCATTGATAATATACAGCTGTGGGCTGGCTTCAGGGGCAGTGGGTTGGCTGATGTAGATAAGGTGCAGCTGTGGCTGTTCTGTTAAGGGGTTGTGAGCCAGTGAAGAGAGAGCAGCTGAGGAAGAAGCAGAGAGAGGAAGAGGCAAGAGAAGAGAGAGTGTGCCCTGTATGAGGTGAGGAGAAAGCAGCAGGGGGATTGTGTGAAGAATGTGTTGGTATGAGATAGTAAAAGATCTTGTTGCAGCTGGCTAGATGGAGAGTGCTGTGGCACCCCTTCTCGTTGGCTCCTCTATTACTTGAAGAGGAAAGTTACTGTCAATGCATTCCAAGAAACTTCTGAATTGCTTATGCTCTGCTATGTTGAACCTCCAATAGATATCAGAGTGGTGTAAGTCCCTCATGAAGATCAGGGCTTGTGAATGTGAGTCAGCTTCTGTCTTTCTATAGAGGGCTTCATTTGTTCAATCTTCCTGGTTGGGTGGCCTATAGCAAACCTCCACTATAATGTCACTGATCCCTGTCCCTGCCTTCCCTTTTAATCCTGACCCATAAACTCTCTCATTCATCCCCAGATGGAGCTCCATGCACTCCAGCTGGTTGCTGACAGAGGGTGATGCCACCTTCTCCTCTCCACTGCCTATCTTTCTTAAAGAGCTTGTATCCTTCCATTCCAACACTCCAGTCATAAGAGTCATCCCACCACATCTCTGTGATGTCAATCAGATCATAGCACTGCAGGCATGTGCATATCTCTTAACCTCTCTTGTTTATTCCCTGTGCTATGTGCATTTTTCATAGAGGTACTTAAGCTGGACCCCCAATGAACCTGACTGATGGGCTGGAGCAGCTGGAATTCCCTTGTGCTGCTCTTCAGGTGCTCTCCCGTGGCCCCGTGACATCTCTTCAGGCTCTGGGCATCTCTTGCTGTTGGCACCAAACTGGTAGGAGTGGAATGGACTGAGGTTCCTCTCCCCTGGCAACTTGAAAGACCTCTTCACCAGCTTGGCAGGCCTTTGACCAAAGATGCTCTTCCCCTTATCTGTCAGATGAACACCATCAGCCTGCAGTAAACCAGGTTTCTCAAAGCGAGTCCCGTGGTCTAAGTAGCCAAACCCCTGGCTACAGCACCAGTCCCACAACCAACTCTTAATTTGCCAGATTCTGCTAGCCCTTTCAAACCCTTTTCCTTTGACCAGGAGGATTGATGAAAAAACTAGCTGTGCTTCAGAGTCTCTTACCACTGCTCCCAGGGCTCTGTAACCCTTCTTGATGCTCCTCAAACTGCTCCTGGCTCTATCACTGGTGCCCACATGAAACAGCTGCAGCAGATAATAGCTAGTGGAATGTATGAGGCTTGGTAGTCCCTTGGTAACATCCCCGATATGAGCCCACAGTATGCAGCACGCCTCTCTAGAGAGCAGATCAGCAGATGGGTGCCTCTGTACCTCACAGAAGAGAGTCACCTGCTACTATCACCCATCACTTTTTCTTAGCTGTGCTGGTGGTTATACAGGGAGCAGACTGAGCTGCCTTACTCAGTTCTGGTGTCTCTC
Source organism: Falco peregrinus (assembly GCF_023634155.1). Classification (NCBI taxonomy): domain Eukaryota; kingdom Metazoa; phylum Chordata; class Aves; order Falconiformes; family Falconidae; genus Falco; species Falco peregrinus. The sequence continues at coordinate 57,546,307 of NC_073727.1, forward strand.
CTGATGTGACAGGTCTTTTCAGTTGGCAGTGACAAAGCAGTTCTGCAAGGCCACCTCAGGCTTTGGGGGAAGTCTTTTCCTCCTACAGGTCCCTGCAGTTAGGATCTTCCATTCTTCTGTGTTGTTGGGCCCCCTCCCTGCTGTGAGTGCCAATGCGGGAGATTTTGGGTGCTTGGCCATGGGCTGTGGGGCTGCTGCAGACTGCACTTGGAACCAGCTATCTAACCCCTTCTCAGCCTCCTTGATGACACGCAGCCTTCTCGCCGCCTTCTGCAGCTCAGCCACCTGCTGCAGGAGGTCCTTCACCTGGGCCCAGCTTTTGCAGGCAGGTCCACTGCCTGTCCCCGTCCCAGGGGAAATGTCTGGGCACATCCCACAGCCTGAGGCCTGCACTGCAGCCTCTCCCCTCAGTGGCTCCCTATGGGTGGGGGCATTGGTAGATGGTGCAGACCCCCCCAGCTGGAGCTGCAGCCTTGGTTCTCAGACAAGTGCCCGCCATTCTGCCATCAGGGTCAGGTAGGATGAGCACCCCTGACCTGTACAGTAGACACAGAGCTGTGCCCAGCTGCTGAGTAATGTGGACTTCAAGTCTCTCTGCTTGGCCAGTGGAACACTCCTCCTTTGAAGTGGTGCCCAGCCTGCACGCCCTCCACGTGAACTGCTGTGCAAACTACCATGCCAGGCCCTGTTTGCCTGTTCTGGTCACTGGCACACCTAGGTCTGCCCTTTGAGGGGTGAGGTGGGGAAGGTTGTTACGCCTAGCCCCCCCGTGGCTTATCAACCACCTTTGTACAAGCTGCCAGCTCCTGGTGGGTTTCTGCACTCCTCTGGGATCTCGCCAGCTGAGGAAACCCTCCCTGCACACCGTGATGCCGACTCCACTGCAGACACACCTGCACAGGAGCTGATCTCCTCAGCAAGTGCATATATGCATATAATTGATGGAGAGAAGACATTGTTTGAAAGAATCTATGTTCAATCTTAAATATAGTCTCAGCAGCTGGCATCACTGCTGGAGTGAAAAAGAGAATGAATGCCTATTTATTTATTTATTTAGTCTTTAGTTACCAGTCCCACATCTGTGGTCACCATGAAACCAACAGCTGGGTTTTGGTGGAGTCATCTTCCTGCCCTGCCTCCTGTCTACAGGAAAGCTGAGGTGCTTGGTCATCCCTGGATATAGCTGGCTTTGACCAGAATAGGGCAGTTCTCAGATGCCCCATCCTGTATATCCTCAAAGCTTGAAAGTTTCTAAGGAGCTTGAACACTATTTCTTTTGAAAAAGAACTTCAGCTATACTCTCCCTGGTGTTCACATGAGGCATGTAGAAAACAAACAAGATGCTATAAATAGATAGATGGAGGTGTCCCCACCAGGACAAAAATTCTGTGGAACTTACTGAACTTGAACAAAATGCCATTTTCTTTTCTTGAGAAATGAGAAATAACAATTGTGATGGGCCATGACCAAGAAAAAGGAACACAAAACCTCAAACCAATCATGCTCTGCTTGCGATGTCTTTTCTCTTGGCTTGTTTGCTTGAAGTCTTGTGCTATTTCATGCATCCAGTGTGCATCACCTGTGGTGTAAGGTCTGACCCCATTCAGATGTAACAAATGTTCACTTCTCAGGAAACATCACACACCATCATGATGTCCAGCAAATCTACCAGCACTTTCTGACTTTGTTGCTAGAAGCTGAAGTTTTTTGACAATAACCTTTGCAAAACAAAATGTATCTGATTAGAAAGAAAGAGAAAAGGAAAAAATAATTGAAATTCAGGATGGAGCCTCTCTGCTGGAATATGTTAAGCACGGCCACCAAGAAGGACAGTGCAAGAAGATGTGAGCAGCTGGTGGTGATGAATCAGAAAAAGGCAGGAAAGAATCTGCTGAGTGGGCAGGAGAACAGCCTCGCATCAGCAGCCGCCACATTTGGTAGCATTTCCTGTCTGTCTGCCCTGTGGTTGCTGTGTAGTGCATGGCTTTTGAAGTCCAGAGTGCTCAGGCTGAAGAAGCCTGTCCTATACAAGTTCTCATGTTCCTATTATTCTTGCATGGTTATAGTTAGGCAAGGCAGGAAGACCAAAAGGTTGTCCGAAGTCCTTCAGGAGCAAGAATCGTGGTGAAATGTACCACCAGTGTTGTCTTAATTGCTGCAACTTGTGACTTTTTATGCTTTCTTGGGCGAAAACCTCTGGAGGCAAAACCTGGTTAATGGAGCCGCATGTGTGTCTTCTTTCCTTCCTTCCTGCTGGAAAGCCAGTCCAGGGGGAAGAACCAGCTGGACTCTGAGCATGTGCAAAATAGGGTGATTTTTTAATTATTGACAACCAAATTTCAGCTGCACTGATTTGCAGGACAGCTGTAAGCATTTCAGGATTCTAGTATGATTTATCAGTTCTGCTATATATTCCTGGCTGCTAACATCACATAAACACTGTGCATGCTTGTTAGGTACAGGAACACTTTGGGGCATCCTCCTACACTGACTAAGATTCTAAGTATGGCAAAATGGATTAAACTAACAAGATCAAGAAATATGCCCTTCCTAGGGAATATACCCTGACTGTTGTGGTAACCTAGTGTTGATAAATGAGTCGACTACAATAACTGTCCTGGTTTCAGCTGGAATAGAGTTAATTTTCTTCTTAGTAGCTGGTGCAGTGCTGTGTTTTGGATTTGGTGTGAGAATATTGTTGATAATATACTGATGGTTTTAGTTGTTACTAAGTAATGTTTATACTAAGTCAAGGACGTTTTGGTTTCTTGGGCCCTGCCAGCAAGAAGGCTTGAGGAACACAAGAAACTGGGAGGGGACACAGCTGGGACAGCTGACCAAAACTAGCTAAAGAGATATTCCATACTTGTGAATGTCATGCTGAGTATATAAGCTGTGGGAAGAAGAGGGAGGGGGGGTACATTTGGTGTTATGGCATTTGTCTTCCCAAGTAACCATTATGCGTGACGGAGCCCTGCTTTCCTGGGGATGGCTGAACCCGTGCCTGCCAGTGGGGAGGAGTAAATGAATTCCTTGTTTTGCTTTGCTTGCATGTGCAGCTTTTGCTTTACCTATTAAACTGTGTTTATCTCAAACCATGAGTTTTCTCACATGTGCTCTTGGGATTCTCTCCCCCGTCCTGACATGGAGGGAGTGAGCGAGCGGCTGCATGGAGCTTAGTTACTGGCTGGGGCTAAACCACAATAAATACCTACACAAAAACCTGCATTCATATGGACAGTTAGGAGCCAGCAGCAGGTAGCAGTTACAAAAGTCTTTGTTTCCCATAGGTTTCATAGGAATAGGAAAAGAAAGCAGATCCCATTAGTGCCTGTACACAGAGAAAGGCTACAGTTGGAGTTCAGCCCATATTAGATAACTGAATGAAGAGAGAAAGAGCTTTGTAGTGAATGCTTCAAACACAGGAAAAGGCCCATTAATCTCATGGTTCACAGGACAACTTGTTTTTCCTGTCAATGCTCAAAACACTTGTAACACAGAGAGACAGGAATGATTTGTAAGATCAGACAAAACCAGCTGGCTGGTTAGACTAGAGAAACGGACCTAGCTCTGCTGCAGGGCTGGTGAGGGGCACTATTGATGCGCGTGGTCCCAGGTAGGTCCTGTGCTGTGTTTTGCAGAGAGGCAGCCCAGAGGTGCCATGGTCTCCAACACCAGTAAACTGGTAGGCAGCTGTGTTTACGGCAGATTATGGCAGCACACAGAGCTCCTGAAGCCTCCAGCTGTTTTCTGACCACCTGCATGGTAGGGAAAGCAGGACCTCAAAAGGGGGTGTGACTCCTGGGGAATTCACATAAGGAACTGAGGGGCATCTTGTCTCTCAGCTCCTCTGAAAGATGTGGTACGTGCCATTTTAGCTAATACAGCAGAAGTTTAGAAGTTGACTTCTGGGGCTAAAATCATGACATCCTGCAGTTCAATCTAGTGTGACCAGGCTAGAGATGCTCCTATTTTTCACTGGCCCAGGGAGAGCCTTTTTATGAGATGCTCAGAAATCAATGGCATAGGCTGTGAATTACATGGATTGTAATCTGTCTCTTCATTCTTTTGGCCAATTAAATAATTTAAAACCTGCTTCTGCCACCAGCGTATAATCCATTTGCTATGTGGGATGCCCGCCATATTATAACTATGTAAACTCAGTAAGACTTTCTTTTTTGCAAATGAGATTCATTCAAGTAATGACATATAATGCATCTCCAAACTTTCAGCCCTAGTAATTCCTAAGTCCTAAAAGTAGTTACAGTTAAGAACTGATAGAGATAACACTCAGTGCTTCCAAGTATCTATCACTTGCCTCAGGAGTAATGCAGCTTGTTAATTGCTTGCCAGGCCACAGGTAAATAAATTCTTCGGAAAAGATTTTTAGTAGAGTAGCATATAATTCCTGCTTTGGTAAGTGCTTGCTGTGAGCCAGGCAAAAAGCCTTACAGTGCTCAGTCACCACAGGAACATGCCCGTAGCCTTCTGCTGTATGGGGCTGCCTGGCAAAACCTGGCCAAAATGTCACCTGCCCACAGCCCCATTCACACCATGGCTGAAGTTATCCAAGACATGAAGGTGTTCAGTGAAGGAGAGAGAGCAAAACAATGGTCTCTGTGGGCTTTATTTCTTCCTGACAATTTATCAAGCTTATCTAGTCCTACTAAAGAAACCCTTCTGGTCCTTGACCATTGGAGGATGCTGATTAGGTTTCTTGTGCTCAAGGATGATGACAAGATCGCTGATGAAAATAATAAAAAGAAAGTTTATGATTCTGTAGGGTGAAAGCATCAGTTGCTGTGTGGGTGTCACATTTCCAGATGACTTGTGTTTGGTCAGGTTTTCTTAGACCTTGTCCTCTGAGTGTGCTCTGCCTCTTAAGCCCCATCTGCCTCTGTATTTCTTCCGGTCTTCCACACCTTTGCTGATGCAGTTCTTAAGCTTTTTCAGGTCAGGTCTGCACAGCTTGACACCCTGCTTGACCATAGCCTAAGTACATAAGTTGAAAATTAATCAGATAAATCGTGACATAAATTGAATAAAAATTCCAACTTTCTCCATCTGTGGTACTTAGGAACATATACTACAAGTACCTAGAAGGTGGCAGGATTTGGAGAACTAGAAGTGGATGAAGTAATTCTCACAAAGTACATCTATACTGGTAAATAAAATGAGGCTGGAGTTGGGGGTTCAGTCATGGGCACACAATTACAGGCATGTTCAGTTGTTAACATGTATCCCATTATTGTTGGCTTGTACCAACCAACACCATCCCAACAACACCCCAGCATTATCTGGGGAACACCAGAGGCCAGTGGCTGTTCCAAGTGTTAGTTTTTACTCAGCCACAGTGCGTAGGAGCCGAAAGAGGGTTCAGCCATATGGATCTGAGCTGCACTGTGCCACTTTGCCTTGGGGTTAGCAAGTGGTCTCTGGCCTATTTTATTTATTAATGAAGATTGAAAAGAGAAGCAAAAACTGGATGCAATCTGTTAAGAGATTTTAAAATTGAAGTAATCTGTAAATGTGAAATTGGGCACTTAAAAAATATTAAGTGTAAATTATTTCCATCCTATAGACACTAGGAAGGAACTGGGGTGGACACACTTGTGCACATGTTGTGGCAGAGGGCAAGCGCAGCAGGGATAAAAATTAAGAACGCAAAGCTCCAGAGTCACCCTTTCATTTTGTGGCTGGATTCATGAGAGCTGTGTACCTAGCGGAGCAGGCTGTGGTGCACTGAAGTGTCCTCTCCCCTGCTGTGGCTGTGGGGCAGTAGCTGGGTGGTGGCACAGCTCCTTACTGGTGTCCTTGTTGCTCTTCCTTCTTGTGGAAACCAGGTTATTTCCAGGACACATCCACTTGGGCCCAGAAGTTCAGGGGCATTGCTGGCTTCACTAGTCTACCTGAAGCTAGAGTGACCGAGGAAACATTTTAAAGCAAAGACGGATTTTCTTTCTTAGAACATGTTGTTCACTGGCTTTTGTGGTGCCTGTTGAGGAGCTTTTTCATCATATTTTAATACAGTAGCCAGGCTGCAAAACACATGCTGAACCTGCTTATCTGCCCTTACATCTTCTGTAATAAATGCAAGCCTCATCTTTCCAGCAGCATTTTTGGAAGAGGATTTTCTTTCACAAAACTCAGTTAAACATCTTTTAATTAAGCATCTTTCAACAAACTGAGTTTTTTTCCTATGTATGAGCAACTAGAAAAAGATGTGCCATCTGTCAGTCTGCAGTGTGCCAGCAGATAGATAGGTGTTTAGCAGGTGGGAAGACTGAGAATATCAGAAAAGGCATGACAAAAAGCCCGAGGGATGAAACATTAACCCAGGCAATTCTACTGAGGCAATGAAGAGGGAAGGAAATAATTTGGTCTTTTTTCATGCACTTCTTTCCCTCCACATTCCCTCTCTGCAGCACCTGCTTGAAGTGTGCCCTGGTGAGGAACTGTTCCTGGGACCACTGCTCCTTCCCCTTTTTCTCCTGCTGGAACCTCAGCCATGAGGATGGGGTGGTACCCCAGGGCAGGAGGGGGAAAGCTGGTACCCCAAGGGAGTTTCCATGGTCCATACAGCAAAGAACAGGAAGGCTCGGGGCAGGCAATGGGCTCTATGGGTTGCTGCATGTGAAGCAGTGTGTCCATCAATACACAGGAGTGTTTGTGAAAAAGTTCAGACTGGTGTACTAAACCACCATACAGAAGGGAGATGGGAGACCTGAGATCACCTTGGGCATCACATCTTGTGCTGTTTCCTGGGCCAGATCATGGGTCTTTGTCCAGTCCTGGTGGGGTTCAGGCTGCTGGGGTGCTTGCACTGCAGCCAGGCCAGTTTGCACAAATACAGCCCAAAGGGCTTCCAGAGTGGATGTCAATAACCATCCAGCCATGGCATAGTTTTGTTCTCAGGAAGCTGCAAAACCTGCCTGGGAAGATGGGGGAGTGCCCAGGGCCCAAGCAGCCCAGGTGCTTCCTTAAAAGGCTTTTGGAGGTGATCCATGAGCACTGTAGCTCATGGGATTTTGCAAAGTGCTTGTCTCCATCCTTAAGTCTGCGCCTTTTACAGTCACTGGTGAGTTTTCACTGAGGGTATGGCTATACCTGAGAGTGAATCACACAAAAGCCTTGTACGTAAAACTTCACAGCCTGTGAGCTGTTGTCTTGGGAACGCTGCACCATTGCTGCCAGCCCAGATGTTCCTGCAGCCTGAAGCAGCCTCACAGCTCCCTGGAGGGCTCCTTGCCTTGGCACTCAAAGGCAGAGCAGAGAGCAAGTCCTACTTCTCCTCTGTTCGTGTAATGCCCTGAGCATGGCATGGGATGAATGCCTCTCAGAAATGGCGTCTGGTGCCAAAACAGCGCACAACAACCTATTCTTTATTACATTTTTATTGTTGCCCTACTGTTTGTCTGGGATAGTGGGATAATGAGCTGCTAACAGACTTGGTCCGTGATTTTTAGTTAGCACAAGTTTATGCAGTGATTTTTTTTAAGACCTCAGAGAGTAAAGGGTGCTAGGTATATAACTAATGGCATCCTATCAGTGTATGAACTGCATTATTTTACATACTGTATAACAGAATATAAAGGATAGTATATTTTATGGTATGTGTGGAGACAGGATTGAGGTAGGACTTCCAAGCTCACCATCTCGTTTTCAGATCAAGGAACCTCTGCCTCACTGATGCATTGTTTCTAGCTGTGTATATAGACTGACAGCAGAAATCTTTTTGACCATTAAGAAACAACATCTCTTTCTGAAATGCAGCCAAGTCCTGAAATGAAAAAGAAAACATAGCCGTGTATAATCAGGGTCCCAGCAGTTCAGGAGAGGAAGTATTAAATATCTCATTTACCTGGAACTGTGGGAGGAACAGAGCGTGCAGCGTACAGGGACCCATCTGGGCACTGGGAAGGAAACTTGCGCAAGTTCTCCACTGCAAAAAACAGGCATAAGTACTCCTACGACCACAGCACTTGGGTGTAATTTTGTTTCATTCCTAAAACTTTCCCTTTGGCAAAACAGTGCATTTTCATGGTTTATGAGTTCATTAGTGACAAAGACAAACTGTTACTAGCCAGATTCTCCCCCTACAGCTATCCCTGACTGTTCTGTGAAGCCAGGGTTACTTGGTTAAGTTTTGCTGAAATCAAGCAGGTATTTTTTTCCAAGATTCATTCATGAAGAAGGGTTGTGCTGAGTCCAGGTGTGGAAAGGAGCCATGTGATGCATGTACCTACCAACCTTTTGGAATCTAGTAAAAAGGCTGCGATCTCTTGCAGGAGCACAGGTGACACCACACCTCAGACCGCACTGGAAATCAGACCCCAAAACCAGACCAGATCTGCTATTTGATAGCTTTGATTCTCTCAGGAAATCTCACACCCCAGAACTGTGTATCTGAACTACATATTTTAAAAAGACTTTGCTGCCTGCGTAAGGGGGTAGGAACTCAACGATGGGAGCTGGCCACTCCCAAACCCACATTCCAACTTTACAGTATATAAATGTGCCTCAGTTTAATTCTCAGTTCAATGTGTTACATTTCTTTGTTGCTTCAACCGTAATAAATTATTTATTGCTTATAATAATACTGAGTCTGTAACATAAAGAAGCACTACATGACTGTTTTATTTCTAACCTTAAATGATGGTGAAACTTTTTTAATAAGGTATATATTACATTCCCATATACTAAGTACACTATGTTCACCTGTAAATATGTTTTAATGTGTTAGTACACACATTTTATGATGGAAATTGTATCATGGTCAATTATTAAAGATGCCGCAGATCTGTAGTTGCCACAAATTAGTAGAACCACTTGTGTTCAATTCTCTTAGGTCTTAGTCTTCAGAGATCATGCTGTGCATTAGTGAAATGATCATCAAATATAGGCCTGCTCTTATTCCTTTTAATTTCAATGGAAATATGACTGACATCAATATAGTCATATGTTAATTCTTTTCATTGATAAAAACATTATTTTCAAAATTACTTCATTATTTGTGGCTAGGAGCTCAGGATTTTTATTGTTTGTATAGCTGAAAAGCAGTATAGTGTCAGAGTGACTCATGAATGGAAGTTAAATACATTACAGTGGGTGATAATGCAGCCTAAAAGGTTGGGTAAATATAACTCCCAAAAGGGAAATTAACTATATTTTTTCCATGGAAGATCAGCTGAACTTTGTGTTTATCAGTCAGGAACGTAACAAGTTCTGGCTAGTTCCTATGATTGAGAAACTTCTTACCCTGTAGTTTTGATGCTTTATTTCCAAGCTCTCTGAGATAATTTCATTTAAAGTTTGAGTTAGTCTGGATTCTATTATAATTTTTTTTAATAAAACAAAAGCAGAACTTACATTTCAGTGTGGTATGTTTTTAGTTCTTTTTTCATGAAGAAAACACATGATGAAAGAGTAACTCCAAAGTGTTACTTCTCAAAGCTGCACAGCACTTCACATCTGTCCTGACTTGCATAATATACTCTATGAATTGAACAACCATCTTTAACAAGGGAACTGTTAAAATGTGCTGTGTCCTCATAGTGCAATGTCTGGTCAAGAAAAGGAAAGATTTTCAGTTGTCATTAAGAGGATTCTGGCTTCCTTGGACTTATTATTTTCTTTCTTTTTCTTTCAAATTTCGTATAATAAACCCCTTTGGGTGCTTTTAGAAAAATAGATCGCATCCCCATCCCCCTCTTTTTATTTCCATATGTCTCTATGACTGCCTGCTTACAAACATCCTCCATGGGGAAGAAAAAAAACCCAAGGAGACTCCTGCACCATGGTCACTTTTGGTTTGCGCTTTGTCCCAGCCAGAATGTATCCATACACATCTATTTTCCCATGTGTGCAGTGGTACTACGTGTGTTTGTTCAGGTAGTGGTATGTCATCAACAGAGACACTCTTCCCCGGGGGAAGGTTTTCACTCCTCAGAGTAAAAGGACACCTGGATTATCTATGTGCATATGTGAAAGCTGGTGCATTTAGCATCCTGGCTTGTGTCTGAAACAGTGCAGCCTGCAGGACCAGGGCAGTGATCATCCTTCTGTACTCCGCACTGGTGAGGCCGCCCCTCGAATCCTGTGTTCAGGTTTGGGCCCCTCACTCCAAGAGGGACTCAAAGGTGTTGGAGCGTGTCCAGGGAAGGGCAATGGGGCTGGGGAAGGGTCTGGAGCACAAGTCTGATGAGGACCAGCTGAGGGAACTGGGGTTGTTTCACCTGGAGAAAAGGAAGTTCAGGGGGACCTTATTGCTCTCTACAACTGCCTGAAAGGAAGCTGTAGGCAGCTGGGTGTAGGTCTTTTCTCCCAGATAACTAGTGAGAGGACAAGAGGAAATGGCTGCAAGTTACACCGGGGGGGGAGGTCAGATTGGATAGTAGGAAAAATGTCTTCACCGAAAGGGTTGTCAAGCATTGGAACAGGTTGCCCAGGGAAGTGGTGGAATCACCATCCCTGGAGGTGTTTAAAAAAATGCAATTGTTAGGGACATGGTTTAGTGGTGGACTTGGCAGTCCTGGGTTAACGGTTGGACTTAATGATCTCAAAGGTCTTGTCCAACCTAAATGATTCTGTGATTCTATGATGCCATGATGTGATTTTTTCTCCCTTTCTGTTGCAGTCAGCCTTGTGTAATATCTCTTGAATCCTCTGTGGATGAAGGGGTGAAGAACCTTAATCTGGCAGCATGGAAGAGGCTGGGAAATTGGTGCTATTTACAATTTGCCAGACATTATGTACAAGAAAATGTAAAAAGCAAAAAACCCTGTAGTGGGCAAATAATTACACTTGTCCCTCCTATACAAATAACTGCAAATAATAAAATTGCCTATAAATCAGTAGTCACACCCAAAGAAGGTAAAATACTACTGTTTTTCCTTCCTCAAGCATTACACTTTACATGAATATGGGTGTAATAGCCACAATTCACATTCCAAAAGGCTTTTTTCCCCTTCAAAGGTTTTTGTGGTATAACGGAGCACACTGTATATTGTCACATGAATGTTGTCTTCTGCAGTGCATCAGATGTCAGTATTGTGATCAGATTTTCAGGGAACTATAGAAAAAAACAATTTGGAAACAAGCTCTGGAGGTATCTAGCCTGACGCCTGCTCAGGGCAGGGCTAGCTTCAAAGTTAGATTGGATTGCTCAGAGTGTTTGTCCAGACAAGTTTTGAAAAATCTAAGGATGGACACTCTACAACACCTTCACATTATCCAGGCTGTAAGTCCTGGAGGAAAAAAATTAAAATCTTGAGATGATCCAAGAGAAATATTTGGAAAACGTATAATTAATTAACATTCATGTGTACTGAGTGTGTATTTCTGGTATAGTATGATTTTTTTACTTTAAATTATTGTTATTGTGCCTTTACAGAAATGTGTTTTATTGCAATCTGTTGATACTGCATAAAGGTAAATGCATGAAAAATATGGAAGAGGTGCGATGAGTGGTTGAGAGAAGCTGGGAGATCAGGAGGCACCTGAGAACTTCACCCCCACCCAGCAGATGGGTGATGTTTTGCAGGAGAGAGGTTTATTTCTTCTTCCTTTCCTCTCTGCTGATCAAAGTTAGATGTAGATCTTATCTGAATGCAGACTCTGCATTGCTTTAATGACAGGCACAATCCCTGGACTGTGAACCAGTTAGGAAAAGAGTTTATTTATTGTACATTAAAAATCAGCAGGAAAGGGAGTAAACTGCTGCTATACAGTATTTTAACACTGTGGATCATACAGATACATTGATGAAAAATAATACATATGTAAGTGGCATTAAGACAGCAGTATGAAAGAAATGCTGGATGAGAACACAGGTATATAATTATTCATTGTAGTGAAGTAAGTAGAGTTCTATGCTTAATTATTCCATGGACAAGAGAACAGTTTCAGCCAGAAAGGTTGAGGGACGGTCATTCCAACCATATAGGCTGATGGTGCATTTACCTGCAGAGAAGAGAAAAAGGGTTCAGCTGAAAACAGAAATTTTCCTGTGAAAAAAGTTTCCCTGTTCCTTGAGTAGGGCCAGTTCCCTCATCACTGCACAAGAGGTAGGCACAGCACTGTTTGGAGAGCTTGGGAAAAGCAGTAAGCAGCTGCCACCTCAGTGTTCCCACAAAGGGTACACCTCCAATCCATATATACATACATACAGAAATACATATTTATGTAACTATTTATATGTATATATATGCTCTCTAACTAGACTTCACAGCCTCCCGGTCACAGGAGTCCATCAAGGGTTACTCTGGAAAATAATCTTGATATCTTCCATGATAACAAAAAAATCTATTAGTTCCCAGATCCCAATCCACTGCAAACACTTCTCACAATCTCTGAGTACTCAAAAACCCTTTCAGTACTTAAAGTACATACCAGCCACTGTAAGTTATCCTTAAATGTTTGCATTTGTGGAAACTAAGTTTCTGCTGCTTCTTTCTGCCTACCTTGGTCTCACACCCACCAAATTCTTGTGCAGTTATTGATAGCGCTCATTAACATCAACAGTTCTATTGTAAGCCCATGGCTAGAAAACCCATGAAAACTACTACGCTGATCCATCCCTACCTGCTTTCAACACGGACAAAAAGTGTTAAGCTCAGCCCACCTGCCCAAGCTGGGCAGGACATCTGTGGTTTCATGTGGTTATTCATAGCATGGGGTGCAGCTTCAGTGGGCAGCTTTTTTAATAATGTAATCCAAAAGTGAAAGGGTAATGTTTACCAAACCTGTTTCAAAATGGCTGATTAATCAAATAAATGGGTGTTTATTGAGGCTGTTGCTAGGTACTTACTGTTATTGAGATAATTGTATGACTCAGCTAAGCCAGACAAAGAGCTCCACTGTTGCTCTGAAGTACCGACTGGTAAAGCTTGGATCATCACACCAGAGCAAGGGGAGAAACTTTGCTCTTTCTTCTCAGCCTTTTCACAAGGCTGATCACTCAGTTCATTTATCATCACATCATCCACTTTTACAGCCAGCTTCAGATATCTTCCTCCCATAAAACCAAGGAACAAACACTGACCCTTCTGCAGAACCCCTTCGTCTGCAGCATGGTGGTGATGGGTTTTCATCACTAACACCAAGGTTGGGGACAGACCTTTCTTTTGCGTCTTTTCTATATTATTACATTCGTGCCTTTTTTCTGTTGAATAAACCTGCATAAACCATAAGGTCCTAGCCATTCAAAGCACTTGTTTAGTAAATAATTGGGGCAAGTTTTGTGGGGAGAGGTAATCTTTTACAAGATGAAATGCTAAACGTGAAACAGCTGACAAGCTTTCAGGCACACAAGCTCTTCTTCAGGTCAAACTTGTTGCATGAAAGCCTCTCTTCTTTTCAAATTACATGTGTGTTTTTTCCAATAAAAGCTATTGCCTCTCCCTGAAATTCTCACTGCACATATTCTTAACTCTTACAGCTACAAAGACAAGGCTACTAGTAAACAACAAACAGTACTTGATTAGGCAGGCTATAAATGGAGATGTTATGACAGAAAGTACATTATGCAACTCATGCCTCCTATTTTGCATCTAAAAAATTTGAAGCATTTTAAAAAGACAGCTGCTAATCAGTATAATTATAGAAAAGTCTCCTCTCTTCTCAAAGGAAAGCATGAGTTACATGAAGTCTGATGTACAAAAAGAGATTTATATCTGCAGATTGGGGGAACACTAAGACCATATACCTGCCATCCAGTTAAACTCCCTCTCGTTTATGTATTGGTTTTATTATTTTAATGTAATAGGTTTTTTTCATTTCAAAGTAGCGTGTCTATGTTCTGCTGATGGTAGTTTGCATAGCTCAGTGATAAAGTATATTTGAAATCGCAGGGGCATGTTTACTTCAAATGTTTCCCGTCCATCAGTCTCAAGTTTTACCAGTCCAAATTCGGAGTAACATTATCAGCAGTGGTGTTATAATCAGATTTACACTGGTATACCTGGGAGTAGAGTTTAACCCTGGCTAGTCATATTCTATACCAGGTTTGTGTGTGTGTGTGTGGGGTTGATCTTTAACAAAATAAATTATATATTGTAATGAACCAGTATTTCACTTGCCCGAGATTGTTATTTTGATCAGAAAATCTTCTGGTGTATGTCAGAGAGATCACTGATTTTTAACACAAGTAACTTCACTGCCAGGAAATGCTCAACATTTATTCAAAAGATTCCACCAACACTTTGTTTGCTGTAACATCCAGTTATAACTGATAAAATAAAGTCTACCCTTTTAACAAATTCTGGAGGCTTATAGATCAAGGTCGGAACTAGGCTTTGAACCAGGAAGCAGGCTTTGTTTGAACTGCCTAACCCTTGCATTCGATTTCTGGAATTAATGTTTCACCTGTAACAAAGTGTTTTCACTGAAGGAAGACAGTGATTTGGGAGCTCTCTGCCCCCAAATATATTATAAAGAAAAAAAAAAAGTTAATGACTAAGGTGTCTTTTTTGCTTTTACTGGTCATGAGCATAAATCACATAAAGCATGTTTTGGAGTCTGGAGCCAGCCTCCCAGATATGATGCTTTATTAATGGTTCTTTGTGGATATTCAGAGTGAGAAAGCTGGGAGAAATAATTCCAGAATGAGCCACTGTACAGAGGCAGGTTTATGAGTGATCTGTGAGTTTTAAAGGAAAGTAAGTGAAGAATGGAGTAGAAATCCCCTCTGAAATTCTGCATGTGGCCCAGGGAGGAATAAATGGTGGCATGACCCCGACCCTCTCCGTCAACCCCCTCCAACTTTGAGGATACAACCTCTAATTGTTGTGCCGGTACAACCAAGAGCAAGTATTTTTTCTCATATCATCACTTTGTGAGGTTGGGGCAGTACCACTCCCCTCTCGGGAAAGAAGGGGACTGTTTCTGCAGGGATTGTTGATGGCAGTGAGGCAGGAAGCACAGCAAGAAAACTAAAAGTTAGTCAGGATTCAAGGTTCAGTATTAATCTGGTTTTCTTCAGAGGACAGGACTTTTCAAGACATTAGCTGTCTCAAATGATTCAAGAGACTCTTCTGCAAGCATATGTAAAGTGGCTGCCATTGCAAGTTGGTAACGGTGTTAATTCAAAAAGACTTTTAATACTAGAAAAGGTTAATAGGCAGAAGCTTTTCATTGGGATGTCCCTTAACATGTCTCAGAATTGGGCCAGTTCATCTCCCTGTTGATAGGGCAGCAAAGGTCTTTTCAGGGTCCCTTATCCCAGGTCTCTGCTGTGGGGAGTAGCAACCATTAATACCTTTCTTCCCTGGAACTTTGGGCAGGAGAGAAAACCATCAACCTTTTTTATATCAAATTATTTTACAGGCCGGATGCTAAATAACCCTCCTCCCCCAGTGTCTGCTAACAACATTTTTTGACAAAGTAATTTATTAACAAGTTCAGTAGCAGCAACTTCCCCTCAAAATACTTCCCCTCAAGTAGAAAACTGGACTTTAAACTAAATTATTCTGGTTAAAAAAAACCAACCAAACAAGAAACAACAAAAAACTTGATCTTGTCTACATTGCATTTTCTCTGATAACAGTAGGAAGCATATTTGGTGAAGGGTGTCTAAATACTGAAAATACTTCATCTTTCAGCCCCTTGACACTTGGAAAAAAATGGCATACTTAACAATTTATAGCTGATTCTTTTTCCATATTCCCAAGGTAAGCTTTTTTTTCATCTTCTTTCTTTTTTTTTTTTTTTACCTGTTTGCAAGCGAACAGCATGAAAGAAACTCTTTAATTTTTAACAAAAAGTTTCAGTTCTTTCAGCTAAACACTTGCATTCACCTCCTATATGGCCCAGCCAGACCTTGCTTACAGACTGGAAATCCTCATGGGATTTAGTCTACCAGAAGACACTGATTCTTTTAATTCCTTTTACATTACCAGTTCCTTGGACAGTGCTAAACAGAGTAGGAATGCAGCTGCATGCCCTTGGTCCTCCTGATCTACCATTTTTCCAAGGGCAAAGCAGCCTCTTTCCAAGCGATAGAAATGCGACCACCTTTAATATGAGCAAGCATGACTGGCTGAACTGGTGAAATCGTTTTGGATTAGGCTCTCTTGTAGCAGCCTTATTATGCCACACCTAGATCATCTACAATCTGAACTGTCTTAATGAAGGACAAATTGTTTATTTTTGGTTTAAACCTGTAATCCATTAATGTATTTGTACAATTTCAAAAAGTGGGTGGGAAGGCAGGGACATATGCAGGGAAAGCTGTATCAGAACTTTACTGTTGATTAATGGCTTGTCTATTGAACGTATTTACCAGAAATAACAGGAGTCATAGGAAAACAAAACCCAAAGCATCTGGCAATTGCTGCCATCTGATCCATAACCTGAAGTTGGAAAGGCAATTCCCTAGCTTTCCCTCAAGGTAGTGTATGCATTCATATTGGGACTATTAAGCATCCCATCTGGGGGCACAGACCGGCTCTCCACTGACCTCAACTTCTTCAGACACCTCTGTGCTGCAGGGAGCACCCCCATATGCAGTACATTTACTGTGGGCAGGATCGCTGTCTGGGGACAGCCTCAAGAAGGTGGAGGGTTGTGCGTTCAGTGTCTACTCTGGTGACACTGCTGTAGCACCAAAGCGCACTTGTGAATGGAGACCTCCTGACCCTGCATGAAGAGCCTGTCCAGACCTTCCCTCAGACAGAGCAAATAGGTCAAGCATGCGGTCCTGGTGGTGTTAGAGGGTTTCCTTACCTGCAACAGTAATTTCGCATGTATTCCTCATTTACCACAGTGCAAAGGGATGCACCGAGCTAACATATTTTGCAGTATGCATGTCCTTCATTGTGACAGTAACTTTGTTTACAGCTCTAAGCTGCTCTGGTATCTTCGTATGTCTCTTTGCAGTTGCACCAGTTCGTCTTTTTTAACCCTCACCTATGATTAACAGTCTGAGCTGCTGTGCATAGTGTGTAGCACAGTGAACTGTGGGGTAAAGTTTGCAGTATGTCCTCATTTCAACTTTAAAATACTAACCTCTTAAATAAAAGCAGCTGCACAGAGCAATTAGCAAGCATGAAAAAAAAAAAGATAATTTGATTCAGGAAGCCTCTGAAGAGGGTCTGTGCTCATCTCCCTGGGAACTACAGCTGTTACAAGTTCAGTAAATAAGTGACCTTTTTTTTCACACCCAGGCACAAAAATTTTCTTTCATATAGGAATATTTAAAAATAAATTTTAGAGACCTATGTGTGGATGCACAGAAACACACACATGTACACATGTCCTAATTAAGGTGCTACAGCTGTAGCTATAAGAAGCCACATTTAGAAAATGGAGACTCTTTTTTGCTTAAAAGTTATGCTTTGGCAAAGTGTTAAACCGTGTATATGTTGCATGCTGGAGCAATGTAATGCCAAGGCACTGTTCCTGTAGCAGAATTAGTGTCACTTTTATTTATAATGGCAGTGGTTGCAGCTTCCGTTGAAGAGACTTTTTTTTTTTTTTTTTTTAGGTAATGCAGAAGTAATTAAAAGACAGTTCTCCCTGGGAATTTCACTAGATTTCTTTTTCCCATCCAGAGGCAAACACCATTCTCTGATGCCTCTAGTAAGTGATGAAAGAGCACACTGAGATGCCCTTAGCACCTTTCAATTGACAACAGGGATTTTCTAGATCCAGCTAGGGCTTGACACTGCTGCCAGGAGCACTGCTGCTTCTGCACCTGATTTGCTGTCAGTGTGGAGGTGTCACGCCCATCCCTACCACCACAGCCTGGCTGAGGACCCTGGGGCCAAGGATGTCCCCTGGTTTTCCACCACACCTCACTGTGTGTCCCATGATGGAGGACGCTGGGGGTGGATACAGGGGCAGAATGGTGGTATCGCTTCACCCCCACTGCTGCCTCCCCTTTTCCCTCCCTCCTCACTTTTCTGTTTTCTTAAAGTAAAAATAAGAATGGTGGTTTTAAGCAGACACCTAGGGAAGAGCAAAAATTGGGTGAGTGTATACAATGCTTCAAATACTTTCCCAGCCTCCAGATACTCCAAAATCAGGGATTTTCTAAGCCTGTTCTTTTCCAAACCTCTCTGTGAAGCCCTGCAAGCTCCACAGCACCTTTTGGCAAGGAGTGCCACGCATCTGCTATTCACTGAGTCCAAAAATTACCTCTTTTTACCTGTATTGAACTTGGCTCCTGTGTACTGGGTGCCAGGCTTGTGCTCAAAGACGCAGCCAGGGATCTATCCCTGCTGGCTCCATAAGCTGTGCATGGCTTTGCAAACCTTCAGTGTGTTGCCTTAGAGTCCCCATCTCACTGGGCAGCCTGTGAACCATGCCATCCCCTGGAGAGCTATCTGAGAGCTGCCCGGCCCCTTTCTGGCAAAGCTGGCCATGCCAGCTCATGACACCAACCCGTCACCAAGCCCACACATCTGGGGAGCTCAGAGGACTACATGTGCCAGCAGCCCAGCAGAAGACATGCTGGCCAGCAGCGGGAGCCTTGCAAACCACTGGGGACAGTACCAGCCTCTCCCCACAGAGCCACCTGCAGCAGAAGCCTCTGTCTGTGATTCCATTGCTAAATCAGAAAGGGATGAAATGCAGCAGTGAGGCACATCAGCACATCAAATTAACTTAGAATGATGAAATCCTTCTGGCAGGGGCTGTTTCCCAATCCAGACAGGCCAGGGTCAAATGCCTAGAGGTTCCTCACACACATATGCAGACACCTGGGAAACCAAATGACGTGTCCATCTTGGTGGTGATTAGAGCACTTACCAACATGCATACAATAAGCCTGAAAGTTGAAAACAAGCTGAAATTCACTGGGGAATGTCCAGTCCACTGCCTGGTCCAGGGGAGCAACCAGGGCTTTATGTCTGCCCCAGCAGAAACAGCCACAGAAGGCTCTCAGCTGTTGCTGCCACAGGTCTGAGTCCTCTGAGCTCTCCAAAGATGCCATTTAGTCACCTAGACTACCTCCAACATCTCAGTTTACTCTTCGTGGCTTATGGTGAATCTGCATCACCTCAGCCCTTCCTGCCAGTCTGGTGGTCCCAGCTCTGGGCACAACCGCAGGTCAGTCTGCAACGTCCCTGCTCTGCAGAGAGGGATGAGCCACATTTCGGCAAAGGCCATGTTACAGCAAACCCTCCTGAGCAGAGTCCTTCCCTCTCTTACCTCTTCCCGTATTTTATTTCTCCCCTGTGCTCCTTTGCCCCAGAGCTGCAGGCTACAATTACTAATAGTAACTAATAAAAAGGCAGAACAGCACCAGATGAACCCAGAGAGGTCAACCTAAAAGCAATGGTTTAAGAGCAGCCAAAAAGCAATTGTCCAACAGCAGTCTGAAAGCAATTAATTCCCCAGCTAACATTACCCCCCCAGCTTAAATAACTCCTTCTGACCTCACCAAGCCTTTGATTTGCTCCATTTGAGAAGCTTTGCTGTTGCCATCCACTTGGCAGGTCTCACCTTTCCCTGTACAGCTGTCTGGGCTGGCGCTGCATCCTCTGCCAGCCCCAGCTCACCTGGAGCGGGTGACTTGAATGGGTGTCTGCTCTTCCATGAGCTCCCGGCAGCTTCATGTGGTGGCATCTAGCAGGCTCCTCACGGTGCTCTGCAGTCTCCCTCCAATGCTGGTAGGATTATTTTTGCCTTTTCCATGGGGCTTATAAATGTACAAATCATGGCTTGAAGCTTTAAAAACTCCCTTTTGGTATCCGCAAAGAAGAGCTTTCCTGATTTTTTCCAAGAACGCTGTAGAAGTGGAAGGGGCCCCTCAGCAGGTAGTTGAACAAGGTGCATTTAAACCGAAAAAGAACATTTCCATGGGACCTGATGGATATTAAGCCTTTACACGATTTCAAAAAAAGTAGCTCAACCAATTAATACAAGAAAAAAGTCCACAGTGGGTATTAAATGCAAAGTCATTACCTCTGGCACAGGAGGCCCTGTGCCATGAGCGTGAGGGACTGGGAGATGACTGGGGCAGGCTGGCTGTGCGTTTGCCCTCATCCCATTGCCTGCCTGGACCAAACAGGGACCAATCTGGCTGCATGCAGCCATCCTTACTGTCTGTTGTAGTGTGCCAGCATGACCGTGGGGGGCAAAAAATTTCAGCTGATTTTAACATGATAATGAACACACTTGTAAGGGAAGTTGCATAATGTGGATTTGCTCGTCTTTACACTTCTCCCAGCCCTCTTTTCTCACTTCAGCCAGAGCCCTCACCTTTCTCGAAGTGTCAGAAGGCATGATCCATGTCATATCAAATAAAGCTCAAATCTCTTGGTTTTGCAGGAGCAGGGCCAAAAGTGAAACTCCTGTGTTTCATCTGGATTCAACCTCAGTCTCTCACTGAGATTAGAGATACCTGAAATTTGGCCCACGCTTGTCCACACGATTTACAAATCTCAGGAGTCTTGAGGCAAGTGGGGAGGCAATGTCTGATTTTTGACAAAAGCCTATGCTAGGGAAAAAACTTCTGGTTTTAGCTTAAGTCCATGCAGTTATCCGTATTCTGGATGAATCATAATGAATCCTTTATCTTAATTGTACTGAAGATTTCATTACAAGGCTCTCTTCAGAGACTATGACATAAGAAGAAGAAAAGTAAGTGGTTACAAAATATGGGAAATGCAAAAGAGACTTTTACATACACTTATGCTCTGTAACAATGGATTCCAGGTCCCCAGTAAATATTCGGTGCAGTATTTGTCTTCATTTTACAAACCCAAAAAGGTTTGGGAATTAATGAGAACACAATAGCTGGGCATTGCAAAGCATTTGTGCTAATTAGATGAGCATCTACTGAAACTCAAGGGTGAAAAGTCACATAAGGGAAGTAGCAATGAAAATTTTCCAAATTAATGCCTAAATATTGGGGTTTGGTCTATAGTAAGAACTTAAGCCTGTGGTTTAATCTTCAGAAAGGATGTCAATAAGCAGTGCTGTTGTCCAGCATTTCTGAAAATCAAACCACTGTTTAAAGACCTCAATGTGGAATTAAGAGCCTATTTAAGGTTTTGTTATTGATGCTCACCTGGTAAATATTTGAGGAATTTGCTATAAAAATATTTTTTTTCACATTTTTTCTCCGTTGAGTATAAGTCAACAAGTCTTGTGAATTTTTAAAGGCAGATGTATGTTACTCCCTGCTGTGCAGTATATAGGAACTTCAGGTACTTTATAGAAATATTCAGAAACTATAGAGACTTGCGTATGGGTTGTTGCTATTTTTCCTAAAACACATTAGTTAGGTGTTAATGTTCTGATCTTGCAAATATTTATGCCAATAAATAACTTGAGTCAAAGGGGAAACATTGTTTACACATGTAACATTAGTTACAATCACAAAAATGTGCAGGACTGTGGTTTTATCTTGTAAGTGTTCACTTGCTGAAATTAAAATCATAAGAGGTCACGATCCTATTAACAGTGTACATTTTGACAATATCATTTGGGATATTTTATCTCATAGGGCGCCATCAGTAATTTAATAGCTTGTTATTGAGGCAGCTCTATTGCAACCAGGTGGCAGGACTATTTGTACCTTCTGCACGAAGGAATACAGCATAACCCGTCTGACTCAGTCTCCCTTGTGTTTCATTGCAGTTACCCACAACTGGTCTGGGATCTCAACAACAGAATTCTGTTCACCAGGCAATGTCAAAGCAAAAAGTCCAATATTTTTTTACAAATATGACGGGCTTGATTAAATCTAGTTTGACAGCTGCTTTTAACAGTAAAAAAAAATATAATAAATCTGATTAAATTCAGAGAGACCCATTGCAGACTAGCAGAGCAGACGAGAGTTTGCGAACTTTCAGGAGCTCTATTTCCATTAACTGGTTTGGCTAAGGCAGAGTAGAGACTGAAACCCTGTTCTCTACATATACAGGCAGAACAGCCTGACTCTTTAGATTACTTTACTCTTCACTTTCCACATTTTCTGAGTAGCCCCAAGGATAATGTGTACTCCTGACACATTAGTATGTGTTGGGAATCAAAGCAAAAGCATCCAGTACTGCAAGCTTTTTAGAAGAGCAGCAGCACCGCACAGCGAGTACATCCATGTACTGGTATTGCATTCTTAACAGTAATGTATCTAAAGAACAGAATTATGCAAAACAGAACCAATCACTAAACACGTTTTCATGCTAGGAACTCTTCATGAAATGGTGACCTCTTTTTCTTAAAGAGAATGTATCCGGCTACCTACCAGGTTATTACAGCATCAGAGTTGCATCATTCCTAAGTATACCACAAGAGAGCACCAATATAAGAGCATCAGAACAATGAAAAATGACAGTGAAAATTATTATGTGGGATGTAACTCTTGCCATATGAAGCAATCTGTTTCCCACTCCTTTAGGGCAACCAGAGTATGCTTTCAGCAATCTTGCTTCATTACCTGGCAAAGCAAAGATTACAAAGCTTTTAGAAAACAGCCTGAGATGGGATGGGAGAACCCTTTTTAAACTATTTCAGGACTATTTCAGTCCCTGGTGAAAATTTGTTTTAGGTAAAGAAATTTGTTTTAGGTAAAACCAGATCAGCAGGAAATTCCTTACAAGGACTTAGAAACAAACAAGTGCTCCACAGAGCATCCTAACTTCACACACCTTAATGCAATAATTTGTTTTTAATCATCCATCAGATGGAAAATATGAGGAAAATGTAGTATAAATGTCCAAGAATAACAGCGGTTTGTTGTTTGGATTTAAAATCAAAGGAAGTTTCCATGTTGTTGAAGGTTTCCATACCAATGGGCCTGGGGGAACTCAGGGTGCGGTAGGTTTCCATCTGCCAAGAACAGGAATATGCTGCCCTTGTCCTCCTAATATCCTCCTGCAGCTCTGTGCACCGGAATGGCACTGCAAGGAGCTGTGTTAATGGGGCAGCATGGCTTTGTACACCACAGCAGACACTCCTTGGGGCGAGCGAGCCTGGTTTGAATCATTCATCTTGCTGGGATCCTTACCTACTGCCAAAGTTTTGCTCCAGCTATGCCTTGCAGCAGACTTACCCGTACCCTCGTAGGTGCCAGCAGGTGCTGGCAAGGTGCTACCCTGGGCTGCAAGCACTGGTGCTCCACTGAGCATTCAGAGGGGGAGTAAGGCTAGAGACACAGTAGTTAGAGGTCCACCTTGGAAAATATCTCTTATTTCCACGGTGATAAAAAGAAAATTTCTCTCCCTGGTCACTTCAGGCAAGCAGTTTTGCAGGGATTTTCAAACCTGGTTTGGGATAGAAAGGAAATAAATTTTTATCATGGGGAAATGGAACACAGAAAATCTCCCACGCACCTGTCTGCTTCTTTTGGTGCCTAAATACCTTTGAAAGTCCTGCCTTGAGTGCCAAAGCTATGATGGATCACACAGTATTTCCTTTTTATTATTGCACTGCATCCTTTGGGCCTCACATTAACATAATTAGGGCCATATGGCGCCAGAATCTCTGTTGGTTCAAACTGATGCAGCTCCTTTGAAGTCAAAAAGCCTGTGCCAGTTTATACCTGCTGAAGATTTGGTTTATGGTCTGGGAAATAAGAGGGAGAGTGGGGGGAAAGGGACCCAGTTACTTTTTGTAGTTAATTAAGAATTACACAGATATATTTGCGCCCTGCTTCTGCTGTCCACCAGGAACTGTGCCTGAAGTGTCTTCATGGTTGTAATATCCTTTGCATGATTTCCTCTCAGTGTCAGCTGCTCTGCTGCTCCTTGTGACTCAGAGTATTTCAGGGGCTGTAGGTAAAACTGCGTGCTGTGAGTCAGAGCCAGCCAGCCACCTCTGAACAGCAATCAAAAACATCCCATTCACTGGGCCATAAGGAATCAGAGAATTGCTTGAGTGGCTGTAATCTCTGGGCAAAGAAATTAAACTTTCATTATTTTCTTTTCCTTTAATTCATTATGAAAATACTTGGTATTTATAACTAAATAAAATCTTATAAAAATATCTGCTGGGTAACACTGAAAAGATACCAAAACTTAGTCTGCTTAGAAGGTAAGTAATGTAAATCCAAAGCATAAGGCCCTGCAATGAGAACCAGGGAACAAGGAAATACTGCAACTGGATGAAATAAAAACTCCAGGACCAAAATTTACGCTCCTGAAACCTTATTCAAGGCATGCAGATAAAAGAAACTTAACTGTCAGAACTGTTCTAATGAACAACTACAACTTGGGTCACTGAAAGCTCTGAGCTGTCAGTACCTGGAAAACCCCGACAACTGGCACCCTGGAAAGTAGGGCTGTGATTTTGGGGCAACTTAAATGTGGGTTTATGCACCTGCATTCTGCCCAGTTCCTGTAACAATCCTCAACTGATATTTTAATCCCAAATGCTTCCCAGCTTTGAGGTAGTTCATATTCACATGAAGCCAAGGATTAGGGCATTTCCAGGTAAATAAAGAGCAGTAAAAAGCTACAGGAATGGCTGCCAGCCCACTTCTCCCCTTGCAACAGCAGGACCATCCCTGACAGTAGCAGGAAAATACCTCATCACAACAGGGACTGCTGGATGTTGCCATTACCAGCTTCCACATGAGTGCTGCAGCCTCTGACCAGGGCAAATCTGAATTCAGCCGCTCGGTCTGGAGCAGAAGACAAAAGCACGAGGCTGCTCTCACATGGGTCAGACAACCATGTCCTGCACCCAGCCACAGGCTGAGCTGGGGGGCTGTCTGTGTCCCACCCGCCTCCCTATCTTGTGCCCAGGGCTCAGCCCCATCCTGTGCTGCAGCAGCCCAGATGATTACTGCACACATGAAATGCTCACAGGGAGTCCCACAACAGCCTGAGTTAGCACCAAAATGTCCCCAATACAGTTTCTTGCTATGAAGTGCTGTAGTTCACATGGACAATAGGATAATCTGAGTGCTCAGCTGTGGACAGCAAATACCCAAGCCAAGTCTGCAGCTCAGACATGCCTTGGCCACTTTTCAAATGCCACTCTGTATATTAGCTGAGCCACTCTGTGGTTGCTGCCTTTTAAATAACCCCTTTTAACTAGCGAGGAAGGCAAACCTTCAGTCTTAGAGACTCCTCAAGAGATGTAGCAAAGGCGGTCTAGGACTGCGCTATGTTTTTGCATCTCTATCAGTTTGTTTAAGAACAAGTATTACCTCTCCATGCAACACATTCTCCTCCTCCTCCTGTATCCTTAGATGATAACAGCAACAGCAGGATGGCCTCTTGCAGTATTGTCACCTCTTTGTGCTCTCAGGCACTATGACTTGACTGAGAGCATTTATATCACAGGCAATCAGATATAAAGGCAACTCCTGAGAAAAAGGAGAATATCAGCTTTTTTCTTGTGCTGGAAGGGAAAGAGCACCAGCACGACAAGGCACAGAGGTGCCTGCCACCCAGCCCCGGGCACTGCAGAGCCCTTGCCAGCCAGGCATAGGCGTGTGGATGCTGCTGGAGCCAGGGACGCTGTACGGAGCTTTGTGTTTGCTCTAGGTGTAGCTGATTTTCTAGACCGCATCTGTTCTCAATCTTCTGCTACTATGCATAGTTAAATATTTCACAGAGTTTTTATCAGCCAGCTCTCAGCTGGGACTGGGAGCTGGTTATTCTGAGGAATTTCCTGCTTCTAAATTAGACTATCACAGGGCAGAAAGGGCTCATCTTCGACCGTAGCTTCAGCACATGAGGACTCCTTCCATATCTCACTGTATGGCAAATTGATTTTATTTGGCCATTGCCACTTTTTAGCAATGATGAAAATCAGCAGTCTTTTGTAGGAAGACATTCAGGTTAAGCTTTGATCAGAGTAAAGAATGTGGATTTAGATGAGAGCAAAATTTGGACTACGACCTGTGTGAGTAAGTTACTTCACAAAAAGGAATTTTAAAATCCACCATCATCTCATATCTCATCAATGCAAATCAGTCTAATCCAAATAGGGAAACATTATACCATTGAGATGAACAGATTGCAAAACTCGGCTAGTTGGGAGGACTTCTAATTAGGGCAGAAGTGTAGGTCATCCCGTATGGCTGTTTAGAGTCACTTATATGATACGGGGTCATTCAGTCAGTCCCTCATTTACGGGAAGAGGGGAAGCTCTGGCTCAGCCAGGTCAGTGGGGTGAGGGATGGTACCTTCCTTGATCCTCTTCCTCCTTTCTGTGATGCAGAAAAGGTGGAGAATCATGCCCCAGGGAGTCTGGTGCACCTTGCTGAGATAAATAGCCACACATGGAGTAATTACCAACTATAGTGACTGTTTCACCAGAAAAATCAACAATTCATTCCCCGTGCTCTGCATATGTACTAATACGGATGAGGAGGTTGAATTCTAGGTACTTGTTGACTATCCCAGCTTGGAAAGTCCTAGCTTCTCTTCAGTGATTTGGTGTCGATGCTACTGTTTTAATGTGGTTACATAACTCACAGCGATTTAAACCATTTCATTACACTTGTTTTGCAGGTTATATATCGCTTTATACTTCTCAAGTACCCACCATCAAATCATCTTTGTACTTTCTGTAAGCACTCATTACATCCTGTGCCACTCCGACAATGTCTGGCAGCACCGCCACAACCCAGTTGCAGAGTAATTTGGCAAAGCAGAGTCATCCACTTACAGGTGCTGAAGAGGTCAAGAAGATTGTTTGGGGGTCAAAAGTGTATAATTCAGACCTCTTTAACACTATCCCAAACCAGTATAGAGTCAGGATAGGTGGAAGATACTGAGCTTTGACCTTCAAAACCTTTTATTTTGCATTCAGGTTTCCGAGCAGGGCACTCCCCAGGACATGGATGACTATCAGAACAGAGGTAATGCTGCTTAAATTGTAGGCAGTGGAGAAACTGGGAGTGAGAGTTGTTTTTCTTGACTGCAACAGGCCAAAGGACTGGAGTTCAACCTGCCTTCCTCCTCCCCAGAGGAGTCTCAAACTTACAGCTACCCACTGCTGCCAGACAGGAGATGTTCTGCTAGGAGGAGGAAGAAATGAGTTAGCAGCAGCTGGGCACTGTAGGACACACAGCTGCAGGCGAGGAGCCCTGGGTTTGCCTTCCTGGTCTAGCTTTATGCTTTGCCTAATGCTGGGATGATATAAGATGCTCCTGGCAAGGGAAAGACATGCCTTTCCATTTGCTCACAGTGTGGACCAGGTCAGACCTAGGCTGGCTTACCCCTTGCTGAGAGTGCTGCCAGCTCTGCCCCAAGCTGTGGTGTTTCTGCACTCACTCAAGTGTTGAGGAAGCCACCAATGCTGTGGCATGATTACTCTGGAGTGTCTCCTAGCCTTTGTGCCTTGTGCTAGGACTGCAAACAAATGACCCATAAGTAGACCGCGGCTTGAGAGGAGGCTAACTGAGCAGGGTGAGGGAAGACACAGGACGTGGAATGAGAAATTGTTGAAGATAACAACAGAGTGCATAGCTAACTGTATCCATAATCCCATATAAGTTTTTTCTGTCTGGCAAAGGAACAGGTGTATGAAAAGGTGGAGCATTCTGGAGTATACCACCATGTTGGTGCCTATGCCAGGCTGGCACATTGGCATGCACCTGCCAAGTCCTACCCAAGCCCATCACAGACACCAGCGCCAGCAGTCTGGACCTTGCCTTGTTCTACTTGGTCTGGCTTCCACTCCCATTTTCTGTCTTACACCAGTTAGTAGAGTAAGTACCTATGTGTTTCTGAAACGCACCAGGTCCCAGCAGTGTCCACCTGCAGGTGACCGAATTCCCCAATATAAACTGACCCAGCCTATTTCTTGCTTGAGTCCAAACACACTGAGCTTGTCATCAATGACTTTTTTATCATAATATGGGCACCTTACTCCTGGGCCCAGGTCCCTGTCATCTAACTTTCAGCACCAGGCAGAGGTGTATGAGGTCAGAGCAGAGCCACCTTTGCTTTCTCAGGGAACCATGATGGGAGGGGAAAACTGTCAAACTCCTTTGGACCTCCTATCACTGGTATAATACTATTAAGCTGGAGTAGCATAAGGCTTAATTAATTGCTGTTTGCAAAGACCATACAGATAATTTGAAGTGCAAGTTGATCTATTAACCTGAAGAACTAGTCTAATTAAATGCTTGAAATTGCTATTAGATATCTTATCATTATTAGAGCAGAGGCTTTATATCAATATTTTAATGCAAGCATAGTTAAGGTTTGATTGTCTGTTTTGAAAAATATCACCGTAAAGTTAATTATGAGCTGGCTAATTATCTCCATTAATTTAAGAATAGTCATATGTTAGAATTACGTTGTTTTTTCTGTCTTCCATGCAGACATGACTAACAATGGTCTTTGTTTCTAAGAAATTAATGCCTGAGCTGAAAACACAGGAAAAGATCCACCTTTTTTTCCAAATTATCTTTCAAAGGACTGTATTAAGCAAACTTCACCCCACAGCGAAGGGGTATGAAGAAAATTGTTAACTCTCCATCCAGACAGATTCAGAGTTTTCTGGGATGCAGAGCCAAATTAACAACAGCTCATGAAAAGTGTACTCCTGTTCCCCTTTCCCATCCTCATCCACTGTTTCCCTTGAACCAGTAACAGTATTCTGACCTCATTGAGAACGAGCTCATGGTGCTAACCCATGAGAACAATAATCCCACAAAATAAAGAATACTTTCTGAGGGACTGAATCCCTGAACCAGCTTACTGTGGGGTAAGGTAAGTGCCAGGGCAGGGGAGAGGTGAGGAGAGACTGTGCAGCCAAGGACTGCGAGAAAACAAAGCAGGAGCATGGTGTAAAACACCAACTACTTCCAAAACTGGTTTGTTTGCCACATGAAGCCATGCTGTCAGAGGGGAGGAGGAGTCAGCAGCCACCATGGCACACTACAGTCAATCAAAGAGAACACAATTAATGGCAACACAAACTGCTTGTGATCAGAAACACAGCTGATCTCGGTGACCTGCTGCAATATTGATTTGCCATGGACTGGAGCCAGGCACAACAACGGCTCCATCAAAACCTCCCTCGTGTTTCTCTGTTCATGTAGTACTATAAAGATGTAGGTCAACAGCCTGTGTTCGACAGTGTAGCACAGCCAAAGCGGAGCAGGCATGCACCTACACCACACAAGAATAGAAAACATTCATGCCAGCTCCGACCAAAGGCTCAGCTAGCCTATAATATTTCCAACAGAGACCAAAAATGGACACCTAGGGAAAAATATAAGGAAAATGCAAATGTACAATGACACGTGGCCTATGTACTCTATCAGCCTACACATGTCCATAACTTAGGGACTCTGGCACAGTGTAAAGAAGTATTTCATTCTGTGTGTTTTTAATTTATATCTCTTGTCTTTGTTTTGAGCTTGTATTGACAGTAAAAGCAGCAATTCTTCTCAGTTGACCCTCTTTCTTCATGATTTTACACATATGTATGTTGAAGCCTGCAGCTGCCTCCTCTGGCAGATGAATTGAGGCACATGTAGGTCTTCCTCACGCAGTGACCGTCCTCTGCCTCCACTCTTCTTTGCTGACCTTCTTGGGCATTCCCTTTCTGTGTAGGAGAATCTGAATCCTTGCCAAATGGGAGAGAGGACAATTTTCTGTAAGATGTAAGGTGGTAAGCATGACATAAGAAGAGGAAAGCCAAGACCATAAAAATATTGAGCACTCATCTCCCAGATTAGATGCAACTGAGAAGAATGAAGATCCTACCCATGTTCCTTTTCTGTGCCAAGGTCTGTCAGTGATCTACCCTTCAGTCTTCAATGGAAAACTCCTGTTAGCTCTTTCCTGGTATAAGACTATTTAAGGAAAATTCTACTGTTGCTTTTATTAGTCAAATACCTTGAAGACTTTCCATACAGTCATGATTAGTCACTACTGATGCATCCCATTTATAATGCTCTTAGAGCTGCACACGATGCCCACTGTATGACCTCTAAGGGAATCATTTAAAAAATGTTTAAGTGACCAACAAGCTGAAGTCCTTTTCAAGAGGTACTCCACGTGCTTAAGGTCAGATGTTTTAGGGACCTAAAGGTGCAGGTAGGGTCTTAGCAGAATTTAAGGGCTGCATGTATCTCACACGCCTAAGCATTACAGAAAACTTTGCTAGAGCTGAAACACCCATGGAAGTGAGATTAGGGCCTAGGATACCATGGAAATTTTGGAAATCACAGTCTATGATTTATTTTACAAGTATTTATATTTTTACTTTTCTTGCACCTCCTTA
Source organism: Falco peregrinus (assembly GCF_023634155.1). Taxonomy (NCBI): domain Eukaryota; kingdom Metazoa; phylum Chordata; class Aves; order Falconiformes; family Falconidae; genus Falco; species Falco peregrinus. The sequence goes on from NC_073727.1 coordinate 57,576,451, forward strand.
GTGTCTCCACCCCCTAACAAGAAGCAAGTATACATGTAATAGGGCATTTAAGAGAGAGAAGTGGGATGCATTGAATGAAGCACTGCCAGCAAAAAAATGGAAATATCAGTACTGTTATGCAAAGCCTTGGTAAGACATCATTTGGTCATCCTAAGGTCAGGAAAGAAGAATTCAAACTGGAACAAGTTCAGAGAGGAATAGCTTGAATGGCTGGAAGAACAGGGAATCTATTAGACCTGGAGAAACCAAAACACCTTGGCTCTTTAACTGATCACATCAAAGACTGTGCTGTATAATATCACTGTTATACAGCACAGGAGTACATGTAAGGGGTGGAAAAGATGCTTAAGAAAAAGGAAAATGTTGGTACAGCAAAATACTTATAAGCTAACCATGAATAAAGTTAGGCTGGAAATTGGAAGGACGTTTCTTCCAGAGAAATGAGGTTCTCTGAGCCTTTCTCAGAGAAAAAAGCGATCCAGTCACTTTTAAGCTTAAGCAGTTTGTGGAAAGGATTATATCATAAGACCACAAGATTATATCACAGCAAGTCTCTGCCAGTCCTATTTGCCAACATGCGTATATCCAGATAGAGCTGAGGCAGATAAAAACACCCTACATGAACAAGGAACTTGGCACAGGGCTCAGACTTCATAACTTCCTTGTAAAACTGCAATCTGAAACATCCTTTTGGGAGCTCCACAGAAGAAAGTGAAAACATTCAATAAATACTTCTGTATTGGCAAGAAAGGGAACAGTGGGTTTCTATGGCTTCCCAGTCCATTAACAGCACAATGGTGAACATGTTTGAGAATCAGCAGGTCCAGGTAACTTGAACTCCAGAGCCATAAAGGAGTTAGGGGAGGGAGACTTGGCACACTGGTGATAAACGTTGGAAAAGCTGGAAAGTTCAAGAGGGCTGGAAATGGGCCCACATGAAGACAGTCACACATGGAAATCAAGATTATTTGTGTAACTACAGGCCAGCTACCCTGCCACTCTCAGACAAGGTAATGGGAACACTTCCATCAGCAAGATTCAGCTGGCAAAGAAGGAAACAATAAGAACATGATTAATGGCAGACACACCGTTCACTGTCTTTTTCAGACTAGTTTGATTTCATTATTGAGGGGACTGCAGAGTTGAGTGGTGGAGGTAAATACGGCTTTTTAGAGCTTGGTACTCCTGTAGCACTGCAATTAAAAAGAACAGCATACGATGTCAATAAAGCACAGATTAATTGGATCGTGAGCACACTAATTGATAAGTATCAAAAAGTGACTGTCAATGGGGAATCATCTAATGATTAACTTCAGGGGTCAGTATATACTCAGGGCTATTAAACGTATCCTGCCCTGTTCTGGAAGCAAATATAAGAAACACTGCTGAGATAATTTACTGTAGATGACACAGTTTGACAGAATCATAAATAATGATGAAGATAAGGCTGTCATCTAGAATCATTTGGAGACAGAACTAAACTGAGCTGACTCAAACAACCTGTGTTTTAAATCAGAGAGATGAAAAATTACAGATTTCATAGCAAAGAGAGCTGACCATCTGCAGAATGAGGCTGCATCTGTAAAGCAGTAACGCTGGAAGGATTTAGGGGTCCTATCTGACAAGCAACCCAACATGAGCTCCCAAGGTGACAGAAGAGGATAAAGCAATTTTTGTCTTTACAACCAAAGGAGTTGTTCAGTAGGAGCAGAAAAGACACTTTGCCTCTCTAATTGGGTAAAGCTGATCCTGGAAAAATTCTTGCAGTTCTGGTGTCCTTCTTAAAGTACATTGGCAAACTGGAGAAGTCAAGAAATGAGTCATGGGAATTAGTTGGGAACTAGGGAAAAAAACACTTCCAATGAGAAATACGAGCTCAATCTCCTCAAATTATCAAAAACAAGAGTGAAAGGGATCTGTTTACAGTACATGCATTTGTTTTGCAAAAAATGCAATGTGAAGAAAAAAAAAAAAAGCCATAATACAAGCCATGGCTGTACTCTGTATCCAGGTAAATTTTGAGGAAACAAAAGACCCATTTCTAACAGCATGTGTACTGCAGCCTTGGAAGTAATGACCTGTGGTGTGTGCACCCAGTGGACACTCTGGAGCCACGTGTGAGCTGCAGGGCTCAGAGGAGGGATAGGTGAGTGATGGCATGAGATATGCATAACCCATAGTGTGCATGATGCCTCTGAGCATGCATCCTCATGCACATATGAAACTTGACTTATTTATAGCTCCAGATCATTGTGGGATGGAAAGAAACAAATTGTGAGTTAGGTCAAATAACAGGATGATGCGTAACGGTAATAATTTAGTCTGACAGCACAAACGCACTCCAAATATTGATGAATTCAAGCTCTTTAAAGTAGGGGCCTTATCTTCATTACAGCTACAGCGCGGGTCTGTTTGAAATCTGGCATTTTCTGCTGAGTACTCGGGGCTGTGGGCATCCCTCCCAGCCACCGCAGTGGCTGCAGAAACCATTTGGCCCTGTCCTGGCCCAGCCTTCTTGTGGGAGGCTTGTATCAGATCTGCCTCTTCTGTGAGCAGTTTCAACCTCCTTTCAGCCCCCCAAAAGCCAGACTGAGAGCTCTGAAATAGAAACTATAACTTCAGGGGAAATAGGAGGGGGAGCAGGTATAGTAGAACCTGCTGTAGCATCTCTGGGAGGGCTGGCACCATCCACAGGGTGACGGGATGCTGGATGAGACTTGGCTGCAGCCTCTCCAGTGGGTGCCCAGCACAGGGAAGGGGATGGCCCTGTGCAGCTCAGCTGTGAAATCAGAAAGCTGTGATGGATATTGAGCAATAGCTCCCAGTCAGCATGTCTTCCCCAGCCTTTGTTTAATTTAACTGTAAGATGCCATTAAGGTCTTTTAAGAAACAAGGAACCTCAAAAGCCCAACGTAAGCACAGAGAAAGGCCCTGATAACACGGGAATTTGATAGATTCCAGTGAAGAATCTTTTGGATCATTTGGACTCTAGATGTGCAAGGAGAGCAATGGGTGAGACTGAAGCTGAGCAGTAGAGAGCCCCAGCTCTGAAGCTGCAGGAAAGGTGGGCAGACAGCCTGAGAAACCACAGCCACATGTTAGTGGGGAAAGGGCACAGGGCAGAAAACCTGAGGAGAACTCAAATAGTTTGGGAACTGGGTTTAAAATAAAGCCAGTTGTTCATGAACAGCAACTTACTGCTCCTGTGTTTAGGGAAGTAGGACTTTGTACTTTTCTTGCAACAAACCAGGCAGCATAAAAATGTTTGACCCTGTCTGTAGTTTTCTTCCTGCAACTGAAATGTTTCACAAGATCCTGAATTTTGGTGAGCTGCTTGGCTTAAAAAAGCCAATGCATGTTTGAGAGTTTTAATTCTGTGTGTGTGTGTGTGTGTGTGTGTGTGTGAATGTGAGTTTAGGTACCTCAAATTACATTTCAGCTTCCAAGTGAGGGCAGTAACTTTCTCTGCAATGTCGGCAGCCTAACTGGAAGAACATGTTTCTAATAAGAGAAATGCAAAGTATAGGCAGCGAGAATTTAGGAGATACACTAGAAAAAGACAACTTCAAAATATTGTTAGAAATGAGCTCATTAAATGTGCTTGTTTTGATCTCTGCATCCCATACAGTACAAAGGGTCCACTGGGTGCATATCAAGGGGGAATGGAAAGATCAATTCATATCAAGGACGGCAGCAGAAGTAGCAAGGATAAAGGTGTCTTGTTTCACCTGTGGTTTTTTTTATCTTCTGCTTATGACTACATTTCATTTTAAACTTTGAACCCAAGAGCAAAGGTGCACTGAGCAGCAGATGTTGGGAGACAAAAACATGAACATGCAGCAGGACCTCAGATGTCACAATATGTAAATACGGGCCACAGAACATAAACACGAGAGAATGGCAGCAAACATGGGCTGTGCAAGGAGATCCTGTGTAAACAAGATCTGCCTGGCAGGAGATGCTGTGAAGACAGGAGTTTTGCAGAAAGACTGAAGGAGTTGGGTCCCTTCTCCCTGGAGAAGAGAAGACTCAAGGGGGATCTCATCACAGTATTCTAGTATCTATAGGGTGGCTACAAAGAGGATGGAGGTTCTTTTTCACAAGGAGCCACATGCAAAAGAAAAGAGGCAAAATGCATGAGTTGCACCAGGACAGGTTTCATCATGATATAAGAAAGAAATATTTTACAGTGGGAACAATTAATCACTGGAACAACCTTCCCAGGGATGTGGTAGAGCCTCCATTGCTGGAGGTTTTCAAGATGCTATTGAACAGGGTGCTAGGTAGTCTCATCTGGGTTCTTTTTCCTACAAAAGGTTAGACCAGATGATTTTTCGAGGTCCCTTCCAACCTGGACTCTTCTATGATTCTATGAACTACACAAGTTGCAAGACAAACACTGGAGTGTGGCAGGACCACAAACTACCCACACAGAGAGAGGATGGGGGAAGGAGGATGCTCACGTGTGTGGGAACAGAGCAGGTCAGGACATGGGACAACAGCAAAACTCCAGAAGGCAGAAACTGGGCAAAGCAGCCACCTCTGGTTATAAACACAGCACTACTGCCTTGTAGGTGTAGCATGCATCGTAGCACAGGGAGGAGGCTTCAGTTCTCAGATCCAGTAAGAATAAAGAAGCTGTGAAAAGCATGGATTCCTTCTTAAGGGTGTGTGTATTATTGACCATAACAAGCAGCACAAGACAGGCTGCCTTTTCACAGGGAGGGAGGCATTTTGGAAACAAAGTCATTATGGGCATAAAGGAGATCCCCTTGTGGAGGGAACTGTTCTGTGGAGAAAACTGGACACCGTTAAGTCAGTAACTGATGCTTTACTGGTAAAGCTGGATTGAATCTCATGTGCTTCTGCTCCTGATCTCATTGTTTCCAATGGATTGGATTTCACTGGGTGGAGCATGGGAATCTCACTTCTGTTACCATGCCCATGAAGATGATCCATACTGTAAAGATGATTTCATACACTTACCTTTGCTCCAGTCACCCATTTACAGTGAAGCTGTTCTTGTATCAGAGTTTTAGGGAGTGATGTGGGAAAAAGGAACATGTCCCTCTGACAGAGGGAAGGGAGTTAGGTTAAACAGTGGTTAGAGAAACAGACGGGGTAATTAGGGTTATAACCAGAGCACTTCAGTTAGGTGGCATTAATTCCCTCCCATCCTCTCCTGTCTCATTGCACATGACACAAACCCATGAGCTCCGTGTATGTGGCTTGCCTGCACCCCATCCATGGAAAACCTTGGGTAAGAGGCTATGTGAGCTGACCTGTGTTAAGTCAGGTCAGAGCTGCTAACGGGGGACAAAACCCATGACAGTAATTTCACTGCTCCACCCATGAAAGACTACAGTATGTATTTCTATTTATATAACAGGAAAAAAATTATTAAATGGAATTCAGTTGCCGATGTACTTGTTCAAAATGGCATTGGTGTCATAACAGAGGTCATTGACACATAGCTAAATCAAGGAAGATGACCAAGAATTTAAGAAATCTGGTCATGTCTTATTTATGGAAAAAGCCTCAGCAAGGAGCTGTGTGGCAATTTCTGGGGGTGGAAAGACTTATGGCGTCTGGGTAAGAAAGTTTGTGTAATCTGTCTAGGAAGGGAGAAGTCATCTGGTTCAAGGAGAAATGTATACAGATAACTAAAACAACCACAGGAGAATGCTGCACAAAAGCTTCTAGGGAGGTACAGAAGGGACATAAGGATATGTTTTGGTAAACACGAAAGCTCTGCAAGGCACTGTGCACACAGATGGGAGTGAGGTTTCTTTTAAAGACTGTGCTCACCACAGCAGAGAGCAAAGCCCAGTAAAAATATGAGACATCATCAAAAATCCAGTCAAATGGCATAAAAAATGGAGATATTATGCAGTAGATAGAAGTAATCTTTGGTGGTAGCCTATCGGATCCCGAAATGGCAATTGCTTAAAATGCTGGAGCAGCTGTTTTGGTAGGAAAAATATATGTGGGCTCCTGGCTGGTTTACAATGAGCTTTCCTCCTGACCAGTGGGTTAGTCTTTCTGTCAATGCTTTGGGCACAACAGCAAATCTGGCATCAGTATTTTTTTTAAACCTGAACTGTTAAGAAGAATGTGATTTCTTAAAACTCTTCAGGGGTTTTTTTTCCCCAAGGTTTTAAGGACCTGTGCTGTCAGTCCAGCTTGCTCATGTGTTTGGGTAATTGCTCCTCAATGGGTTTTAGTAGCAGGAATTTTAAGAGTTTACACCGTGGGACTGCAGCAAGCTGGCTCTTTTTGACCAGACATTTCACAGAGGAAGCACATGATGTGCAGAGGCAGCAGAGGTAAGTGCAGGCGCTGGCCAGGGCATCCAAGCCAGCCCAGTCCCCTGCAGCAGGGAGGGTCAGCCCTGAAGCGGCAGAGGAGCTCTGATACACAGGGACTGGCAAAGGCTCAGAAAGTGAAATATCTTCTGTGTGTCTTGGGTAGCAGACCCCTGAGAGGGATAGGTTAAAAGTGCCGTTTCCTTCTGCACCTTCCTGTTACTAAGGTGGGAACCACATTTTACAGAGCCCTGTTTTCTCTATTATTCTTTCTGTGTCACCCCATCTCCCCAAGGTTTCTGGTTCTTCCCTTGGCCTTCAGCCTGTCATAGCCTCACCCCTCGGCAGACATTCGGTGCTGATGTAAATCCAAACTGAATCTGGCAGATTTAAGCCCAATCTACCCTTCATAGTGCTTTCCTACAGACATAACAATTCTATGGGAAAATTGAATAGAAACGTAAAATATTAACTTTTTGGAGGCTACCTGCTCCTGAAAAAGTTTGAAACTGAGCATTTCATGGCTAAAATGTAAATGCCTTTGAGGGGAAAAAAATCACTGATAAACGGAAGAGTGGCTGTAATGGAAATAGTGTTTCCCTGCCCAGGAGAGAGCTGGGGACCTGAGCACTGGCGGGCGATCACACAGATACACCAGCTTCAGGAGAGCTACCTGCTAGGTGAGGATCAGGCCCCACCGTCACGTTTTATTGAGACATTGGTGTAGTACAAATAAAGCAGGGCTGAAGCTGTGGCTGCTACAGGCAAGAGAAAAGGAAATGAGCCAAGTATGATGTCTTCATAACTTGCAAGCTATAAGAATGTGTTTTGCTGGCCTTATGGATATCCGGACTTTGAACTCCCCTTCATTCCCATTTCTCTCTCCCATGACATCGATTAATTCCTTGGGACTGTCTATAACCCCCAAATTCCTTTGAGCTTGTCCTGTGCAATGTTACACCACTGGGGCTCCGAAAACTATTGTGTAATGGAGTGAGATCACAGACTAGCTCAGTCCACGCGGCTTGCGCTATCTTGCCCACCTGATGGTTAGCTGCAGTTAAAACGCTAAAAAAAACATTCATGTAGGATTACAGACATGATTCTTAATAGTGCTAGGAAATTCAGGCATGCAAGTGATCTTCCATAAGCAAGGAATCCACTGATGTGGAGAAGTTTTCCACTGATGTTTGTAAGTTCATTGACTCTGCTGTGGCTGCAGTTTAGGAAATCCAGCCTTTATTTGTCTTATGTGCTGTATAAACACATACGGATGTGTTAATCATGTAGGCTGGTACAGGGGGAAGGAGAACAGCAGTATCATGTTTTCAGATGTGATGTTTGGCCTCTGAATGTTAAATAGAAACCTGGACAGTATTCATGGACTCTCAGCAGATGCACCATGATGTTCAGATTAAAAAGTCCCTGACAGTCAGGAACTACCATCCCACGGTGGGATTTTCCTTTGAATTGAGTCATTGGCCTTTTACAAAATCTCATGTTAAAAACCTATCGACATGCAAAGCACAGGGAACAACCATTTTAACTTCCTGGGTTGTGCCCTCATGAAAGCACTGGGAACAGTCAGGGGGCTTTCACAGCCTTTTATTTACACAGAACCTCTGGGAAAATGCAATATGAAAATGAGCCCAGAGTGTTTTGCTGCAGTGTATCCTGACCAGGAGGTATGAACAACCAGGACAGGACTCAAAAGCTGTATCCTTGGTGATTCATTTAGCTTTCTAACCACCATGAAAATCATAGTGCACCACAATGTAAAAAGTGAATGTGCTTGGTCAAAAATAAGGCTATTTGTGAGCTTCAGATAGTGATCAAATGGCTATATTTTATTCACTAAAATTAAAAGAACTAAAATTTAAAAAAGCTTTGCATATGGACATGTGAATATGCTGATGCAGGATGGGCATGTGAGAAGACACAGTGTGGTCAATAAAAATTATGTAGGTCCTCTGAAGAGTGTGAAATCTGCCCTGGATGAAGGGGTAGGAGGACCAGGCTTCCAGCAGCTGCCTGGCAGTGCACAGGACATTTTCCTCTCCTCTGGGGCTAGGGGGTCGGTTCACCCTTCCGGCTGCTTCTTCCCTGATGTCTGTACCTGTTGTTCGCTGTTGACTACACACAGTTAATGAGGCCTGAAAATATGCTTTTGGAGACATTAATACAACCATGTTTTATCACCAGGTCATTTTGTGTTGGCATGTGTGGTTATAAGCTAGAGGGAATAGATGTCTTTAAAACAAGCTGTTTGGTCAGAGAAGATGCGCTGTGGTTGCAAAATGCCATGCACTGTGTGTAGGGCTGAGAGGAGAAGGCTGCAGATGCCCAAGAGCTTAAACATTTATACTTGAAGGTAAAACTATGACATGCAATCATTCTGCAGCCTGCACTGGCTTTTGCTGCTTGCCCCAGATTATTCTCTGGGCTGTTTTTCTGAAGCAATGCCATCCCAGAGTGATTAAAGACCAGTCCCAAGCCAGACAGAACACGGGTCTGTGCCTATGGGTCTAACCTGAGGGCCAGAAAATGAAGATCTGATGAGAAACTACTTTTGTGTTTGCTTGATTAAATATGGCTATAAAATTAAGATAAAACATATACACAGCTCCCTGGAGGTGTGTTGGGAGGATGCAGCATTTGATGTTTGTAAAGTGATTTGGAAGTGAAAAATGCTGCAACAATGCAAAGCCCTGTCCCTTGCAAGAAAGCTGATCACTTCTTTTATAGGGTAACAAAGTCCAGAAGAGTGGAGTGGAAATCAGCCTGTCTCCAGATCTCTTTCAGCAGTCCTACCCTTAGCTAATGAGGGTGGCTGCAACTCTGATACAGCACAATGCTGCAATCTTCTGGAAAGAAGGAAGAAGAAAACCCTTCAGCACCGAGTGACTTCAGGATGCCTGCAGAGTCACTGTTGTTATTTATGTAGAGGGGTGCTGCTGCAATCCCAAAACCAGGAGTTCAGGCCTGGATCCAGCTGACTTCGCAGTGACTGGCATGGCTTCAGAAATATCTCACCATCCCTTTATCAGCGCGTCTGCAGCATTTCTGACTCAAGGCCCATGAGTGAATGCTTCTTCAGAAAGATGGTAATTGGTGACCAATGCATTTGAAAACTGGCAAAACTATATGATAGCAGAACAAGCCCTGCTTTTGCTTTTTCAGAAGCATTTGTGCTATGGGGATCAATGTACATATACATTTGTGAGCCTATGGGAACAAGACCGTGAAAATCTTGGAGGGGCAAGACTATACACAGTGCCTGTCAGCAGTTCTCTTGAAAAAGGCTAAATTCTTCATTTTATGGAAGGACCTCTGTAGGACATACTGCCGTGGGAACTGGTAACAAGCAGGGTGTGAACAGTTTGTAACTCCCCCTTGGAGACCCATATCAAGAAATCTTGCAGTGCAATGAGGTGCAAAATATCCTCCTTTTTCCTCATGTCCAGTATCCAGCTGCCCACCATATTTTTTGAAACTTATTTCTTGACTGAAGGGTTATTGCAGGGGTCTACTCTAACTGCAGTGAGCACCTAGGCACTGCTTGTTTGCCTTCAGAACGGCCCTTCATGTGCACCCTACCCCGTTTGTGCTCACCTTCTGCCACAGCTCACCACCACTTCAGCTGTGCAGATGCAGGAAAGGACGTTTTTATTTCCAGTAGGGATGCTTTCAGTGATGCTGTAGATAAGCACAGCCTTGCAGCCTGACTGCCACCCTGGAGGAGACAGCAAAGATGAACAAGCAGGAGGGTGGTGGAGCACAACCTTCTAAACCTGGTTTGCAGCTGAAGGAAGCATGCTACATAATGACCCTCTCATTTTTTTCTCCTCTAGACTGGGTATAAAAGCAGGCATGGGTTGATGAGGAGGAGGGATGCTGCGTTAAGGGGGTTGTGGTCACCGTTGTGCTCACCCTCCCCTTTTGAGCAGGGCAGTGCCCACTGCTGCAGGTGACATGGCTGTTCATGAGATAAAGTGCTACAGTCTGGTGTGAAGACCACAGTCTAACCCACAGCAGTGGAGTTATTGTGGACAGTGGTGGCTCAGCATCAGAAATGGCAACAGGAGTCAAGAAGTCTCTGTGCCAATCCCAGCTCTGCTACCCTGTGGGACCAGCAAGGCCCCAGGAAAAACAAGTACAAGGCAAATAGAGTATAAGAGTTAGCCCCTTCCCAAAGCCCTTTCCTTTATCAGAAGTACTTCATTACACATCTATATATAAAGCTGGGATAGCAGTATTGGCCCACCTCCTCGGGTGTTGATTTCAGCAAGGAAATTGGCCCCAAGTCCTGATTTAAACTTGCATTTCATGTTCATCATGAACTCGTGCAGAACAAAACACCTCCTGTCTCACTTCCCATCCCATTAGTAAGAGGCAAAATGGCTTTTTAGGAAAGCTGTGTAATTCCTGCCTTAAATTCTCTGAAGTGCTGGGGCGTTTTTTGGTTCCTCTGTGCAGCTTTTTTTACAGTTTCTTAAGCCACAGATGAGAAGAAAAAAAAACAACCACACAACAAAAATCTAATTAAGGAAAAGCCTTGAGAAAGAGAAAGTGCTTGTTGTTTAAAGGAGAGCTGTAAAGGGAGCCAGGAAAGGTGGGTTAAATGCAGAGCCTAAATATCCAGCAGCCATAGTTGTTATCTGAGCCATTAACGATGCAGCAATACTGGTTTGGGGTTTTCCCCTCCGTTCTCCAGGTTCAGCCTGTGAGCAGGTCTCCACAAGCTCCTTGCTTATTGGTTTGATATCATGAAAAGTAAAAGCCTGTTAAGAAAAGAAAATGTATGAAGAGGCAAAGTAGTGATCCCAGAACTCTGGAAAAAAATCTTGGCTCTGCATTATTCTACATAGGGGCAAATTGATCAGGTGCCAAGAAAAAAGAATTACCCCAAAACAACAGCCTTGTTTTGATTTCCACCCATTCCAGTTGATCACAAGCCTCCAGGCTGAGCTTGTCATTTAAAGGAGAGCTTCTTATTCAGTCAGCCACAAGCAGTGACTGCAGGGAGAAAGCACAGCCTAGTTTTATTTAGTATATTTCAGCTGTTGATAAAACAACGGTTCCTTCCTTGAATGTCTCAAAACCTGCACAACCAAACTATACCATAAGTGATACAAGTTGTACCAGGATTTCCTTGTACTCTGTTAGACACAGATGACCTGAGACCCACTCACCCCATTTGCCCATGGAAAAAGAAATGAGATGAAGAAATAGAAAAAGGAGTAAGAGAATAAATGTAAAAGTAGAAGGCATCTCTGTTAATTCTTTGCCTGGTTTATGTTGCAGGCTCTTTCTCTGGCTCTTTGACCTGTAAGTTTAAAACCATTCTGGAGGGCTTCAGCCATTTTCAGCTTGCTGGCCTTGGTGGAGGGAAAAATTCTGCTTTAGTACTTTAAAATAACTGGTGATAGGCTTGTTTTCTCAGATGCTTGCACAGATGCTGGAGGCCACAGATTGAACACTACTGACCTGCTGGGTAGAATGCAGCCATGGTTTTATGGGAAGCAGAGGAGTTTTGCACAGGTAAGTGACTGAATCTGCAGCTAGAGAAGACCAGACAAAAATACACCAGCTCACTCTATGGACTAAATTCTGCCAGTGACACAGAAAGAGTGCACAGTAGTACTAAGGTCAGTCTTGGACTCTGTGTGTATATTTGCTTAAGTAGAGATTTTCCTCCTTCCCAATTAGGACAGCTTTGTTTTATACCTGTGCCTCTCTCTGGTCTATCCAGCCCCAACATGATGGAAATGCCTGTTCCCTGCTGCTTAAAGACACAGGGCATGGAGGGATCCCCGTCTGTGGCAAGGAAAACAGGGAAAGCTGATGCGCGCATGTGTGTGTGTGTGTATTCCTATGTATCACCTCTGCTGGAAGCTATGAGGCACTGATAGCTCTTAGTTCAAACCGAAGTACCTCAGTCTATGCAGGGATCTGTTTGTATATATTATTCAAGTGAGTATACTTGTAGATATATACAAAACATGCAGATGTGACTGTATACTCAAGGTGATGTATTTCCACATGAACTCATTTATCTTGAGAGGCAGGCAAGGAACAGTGTTTGGAGCAGCTTTCTGCTGGAAAGACTCCAGGCAAGAGTGATCTCTCTTTGGTCATTTAACAAGTGGTGGGGTCAGATTGAGATCTCTGAGGCTTTGAACATTTAGCCTTTTCCTTTCTCCATCCCACCTGCCTTTCTTTCTCATATTATGCAAGAGATGAGGTACTCCGATAAAAACACTTCTTGTGGGAGAATATGACTCAGTTTTCACAAGTGGATACCCCATGAAACATGGCCAGCATCCCCTCACAAGTCTTCATATAACCAAAATAATATCAAAAGTGGAGGCAGGAGAGAAGGAGGGTCAGAGGGGTGAAGTGAAGGGGGAAGTCATAAACTTCCTTTTGTATTATGTGCACCTAACTCCTGCAGCCTCTGAATCACAACTGTGCACAAATAACTCACAGTCATCTACAGGAAATCACCACAGTTGTAATCATTGTCCTTTTTACTCAAGAATTTGCAGGCTTAAACTATTAGTGGCCCAGTATGTTTATACACATCCAAATTATACCTCTGTCATGTGGGATATAGTTTCTCTGATCTAATTTAACTGTCAAATATCTCTCGGAAGCAGCTGGGAGAAAATCTAATGCAACAGACTAGGCCTTTCTCCACCAAGGGAGACAAAAACTCATCATTGCTTCAGACCCGAGACTGAATATACCTAACTCAACCACAAATTGCTGGGCTAAGTGGAGTTTGCAGCATAGGCAGGAAGACTAATTCCTTCCCTTGCAGGAATTACCATGTTAAACTCCCTGACCTGGGTTACACAGGAGGCCAGATTAGATTATCGCTGCCCCAAATTCTGGTCTCAGAAACCAGTTTTCACTGCCCATCTGGCTGCAGTCCCAGGTAAACAAGAAAAAAATCCAAGCGCCTGGTTGGGGTATCTTGTTTCTGTGTGGTGCGGTGGAAGGACTCTCATTGGTGTCAGTAAGAAGGCAGTACAGCTTCCTGAAAACAAGAGATGAGAAAAGTATTAGTGGATGTCTGGGGTTTTTTTTAGGGTCGGTGTCGGTCAACATGGGGCCCTCCTAGCATGGCCTGTATATGCATGCAGGCAGCTCCTGCCGCTGAAGCAGGGTTCCTGAATGCCTTGAATTTGGTTAAGTACAGAGAACCCCCCTCATGGCATGGTGAATCCCAGAGATGCAAACCATTTGCAATGGGGACTGATGGGCAATGCTGTCTTTTCTCTACTTTTGGACCCTCCCCTGGGTGATTTGGTCCCTTCTAGGGAAAGGGATGCTGTCTTGCCCAATGCAGCCCTTCAACAACCTCTTCGCCATGCCCAGGGGTTGGCCATAGAAGCCCCAGACAGAGACTGAATAAGCCCTGCTGCCTGTCTTCTCTCCCTACCGCAGCCAGCCCTCAGCAAACAGACCAGGAACAGCATCTTCCCATGCCACAGATACCCACAGCCACGCCAGACCCATGCATCTGAGGGACACGATATGGTAAGAGGCAGAAGCTCTCTCCAATCAGCTGAAGAAACAGAACTTTATTTCTCAAAGAGCTGCATGAACGTCTTCTGCTTAGTAGCTCCTCACCTTCCAACACAGCTAGCAGAGCCTGCTTCTCTGGTGTGTTGGTGCTCACTTACAACTCACGCTTACCCCTAAAGCTCTAGGATCCCTTTTTAGCACCTCCTGTGTGAAATACTTAGGCAGATACTACCAGCAGGGCTTGAGCTCCCTTCTGAGGTGCCATGAAATCACATGGTGATTGACTACCCCCTAGAGCAGCTTGCCCATCCTTGATTACCAAACATGCCTCCATCTGTTTGTCCTTTCCCAACCCCTGGAAGGATGGTGAATTAACAGCAGGGCTGTGACTAATGGCAGTGTGAGCAAGCAAAGAGGCCATCGGCTATCTAAATCAGCTGAATCAGAAGGAGCAAGGAAAAGGGAAAAGAAAAAAAGCTACCTGAACAAGCACTAATCGCTTACAAGCCACAACATGAACAGCCAGGCATATTAGTGACTCACAGGTGAAATGTGTGACAGCGACTTTGGTGAGCAGTGGGAAAGGTTTCATGCTTGGGTGGCAGGAGGGGAGGTTGTGTGGTAGAGCCAGGAGCTCAGCCAGCCAAGTGTTTCCCACACACATTCCTCTGCTCCATGCACTATGAAATTTGGTCAGAAGATAAAGCATGGAAGCAGAAAGAAATTCCTAGGAAGAAAGTGAAACAGAAAAACAAAACAGCATGGTAATTTCTTGCTTGCAAAGAGTGGTATTTCCATGTGCAGGCTTGCTCCACTTACAATTTTACATGTGTACAGTGATTGCTGATATATGCCTCTGGTAAGAAGCTTGATTTGTCTCAGGAAAATCCCTTCCTTGATAATTTATTATTTGATATATATGTAAAGCAGCATACAATATAGCCTCAGTCCAAAGAGACTCATGCCTCCAGGGATGTTGTTGAGTCACCATCCCTGGAGGTATTTAAAAGATGTGGCACTAAGGGACCTGTTTAGTGGTGGTCTTGGCAGTGTTGGGGTAACAGTTGGACTCCATGATCTTAAAGGTCTTTTCCAACCTAAATGGTTCTATGATTCTGTGATTCAAAGGGATGAACAAGAGAGAGAGAAATAAGCTAACAGCAGAGCACCCTGGTTTCAGAGCAGTCCCTGATGTTATTTTTGCCACAACTACCAGCACTGTGGTAGCACCCACAGGCTCAGCTGTGCGTGGTGTTGTACCTACACAGAGCAGGCACATGCTGGCGGGCATCCCTCGGTGGTGCAGCCCTGCTGCTGGACAAGCACGCAAAACCTCAGCCGAGCGATTTTCAAAGGGTAATGGGATCCAGGCCCTTCAGCAGCACTGAATAGGGTCAGTCAGTCCCACTGTAAGTCTCCTTGACTGGACCCCTTGCAGCAGGAGAGCATTTTTGAAGGAGCATTGTCCACCCAAGAGTCTGTACACTCCAGACCTCACCTCGATAAGGCATCTGTGCATGGTGGATAAATAGCCAAAAATAAACTGCTCTGTAATGAGGAAACTATTATTTGCAAGCAGTGACCACACAGCCTGCCATCTACGCTGTGCCATTCAATTGCCAGGATGAGGCATGCTCTCTCGATGGTATTTCAGTCAGCTGCACTGACATGCAGGTACCCGCCGGGACACCAGCCCTGCGCCCAGCCCCGGGGTGCTTGGTGCCCTATAAAAATGGAGCAAAGAGCTTGCAGATGAAGCAATGAGCCAAACTCAGATTACAAAATAGACTGGAGGTGCAAATAAACCCTGAAATAATACAGTAGCATTGCAAACAGCAGCCCAGAGCTCCCCCAGCTGAATCGCTCGCTAGGTGTTGTCACAGCCAATAAAGCATTGGAGGCAGAACCTTGGAAGCCACCACTCTCAAGCAGCTCCTGCAGGAGAGGCACTGCCCCTGTCCCAGCGTTTCAGAGCATGCAACCCTTCTGCCAGTGCTGGCACATGTGATGAGCTTTACATGCAGCAAGCTGTGATTGCAACACAATGACTTGCAGTGTATTAAAATTAAGCAAGTAGTTAGATTATTTTCTGAATCAGGTACTAACATGAGACAAGATGCAAAGTCAGTCTAGGAGAGGAAACGAAGCGGGTGGAGGAGAAAGGGAGAAGCACTCCAGATGTGTTAGAAAATAAACCAACAGCGTGCCTGAGTTAATGATTACCAATCCCAGTGTTTTTTCAGACATACCAGATAGAGGAGATAAATGCCAGAAGCCCAGGGATACAGAGAGCTCACCACAAGCCCACAGGATGACCAGTCTGCTGTCTGGTTCTCGTACATCTGCAAGCTCTTTTCCATTTCAGCGCATGGTGTGCAGCAGTGCCTCGTGGTGGCAGGGCACCATGGGGTTTGTGTTGTGTCAGTGCCACCCAACCTGGAAGCTCATGCGTGCAGCGCTGTCTTGTTTGCAGTGACTGCCAAGACGAGCACATGGTGCCTGCAGCCCCCTGCTCCCTTTCTTGCTGCCTGCCTGTGAAAATTTCCAGTGGTTCAGCACGTCTTCTGTTGTTTATGTTGCTGACCTTTTTATAAAAAACAACCTGTCTTTCAGAGGACACTTGCACAGAGCTAACAGGTACCTCACCAGCTCGTGGCACAACCTTGGGTGCTAACAGAGTGCTAAACAGCCTTGTGTGCACCTTGCATGACTGGCTGCAGGGGGACTTTTTTGTGGACAGGTGAATTTTAGTCCACACTTATGCGGATGCGCCAGAGGCATTGTAGGAGATGTGTAATGGCCCTTCACAGACCCTTTCCTTACGTGTTAATGAGTTACCATGACCCTGGTTTCCAGATCTCTGTTCAATTCACACCAGTTCCTCTCAGGCAGTGTAAGTTGTGCACCTCCACCGTTAGTAACAGCACCTTGAGCAGCTGGCCATTTCTCTACCACAAACACATACTTGTTTTTACAGCAAAGACATCATGCCTTCTTCTATCCTAGTAAGAAGATGAAAAGTACCTACTGTCCGCCTTTTCTCAGTTTTACCTCTGGCCTCTTCACCATCATTATATGGCAACAAGAACGTCTCATACTGTAGCTTCAGCCCTCAGAAATGTCTTTTGCCTCCCAAGTATGTGCTCTTCTAATTTGCCCCTCTGCCTTCCCAAAAGATTCTCTTGGGTTTTTTTAATTGTGGGTTAGACTGAGGCTGGCCCTGGGACAGATGGGCAGGAGCACACTGGGAAGGTGCAAACTCTTCCTTATCATAATTTCCATGAGCATATGACAGTTACAGTCCTGGCCTGGCCCCAACCTTAACAGCACAAATAAGATGTGGAGAGAGAGCCTGGCCAGCACCTGCTACCACGCTGCTGTGTCTGGCAGACACTGGAGAGGCCTGGGAGGAGGAGAGACACAACATTGCTCAGCACCCTCTCCACGGAGAAATGAGATTGCAAGATCCTATGTCAAATGAAGCTGTTGCTAATGCAAGCTGTTTCTGGGACCACCGTAATGAAAACTGCACTGAGCACTGAGCTTCTGGTGCCACTGAAGCCCTCTGCCTTCCTCAAACTTCCTGGGAAGTGTTTTGAACTTTATTTTTAAAAGTGCAATTAATCATAGAGCAGAGCTTGAAATGAGTCCAAGTGCAATAAAAGCACCCAAGCAGAGCCTGCTCAGCCCAGCAAGCATTGTTTGCCACGGCCTGACTTCAGGCATCAGGAAACTTCCAGATGTGTTAACTTTGCAGCTCCTGGCTCCTGCAGGAATCTTAACTGCTACCATCTGTACGGGTGAAAGGCTTCAGAAAAGCAGCTCTCCCTCGCCTTTACTTACATTCCTCCAAGCACCAAGAGTTATTACCCTATGGCCTCAGCAATTTCTGCTGGCTTCGCCCTCATCGACTGAAGATTGCACCCTGCAAGGGTGCTATTTTTTTCTGCTTCCACCCTTTGGCAGGGAGCATCTTGGTGGAGCCCCTCCATCGGGTGGAGGACAGGCCCCCTCCATCTGCTCCTGTTCTGCATGTGGTTTACAATATGCTACAGGAAGGCATTTTCTCACGCTATTAAGTTTTCACTAGATGCGGAGGGGGATCAGGAATGCCTCGGATGGCGTAAAAATTCCCTTCTTGGTTTGGTTATTAGGATCTAGCAGCGGCAGCAGGCAAAATTACAGCCTCCATGAAATCCAAGTCTGCTGCTCTGCCACAGGCAAGGGGTGCACACCGTCCCCATTCCAGGTATGCTCGGACACCTCCTGGGCCAGCCCCAGAGCCTCTCCAGTTACTCCTTTTGCCTCTAACCACAGGAGTAATTTGTATGTGTGCAAGCACTGGGTCTGTGCCCAGAGCCTGTGGGCAAGGAAGTTTTGGGGCTGAAAGGCCCTCAAATGGCTCTGGGTTGCTGCCCTGGGGAGCTGCCCCTAGTCTGTCTTTTTTTTCCAAGAGGTTGCTTTTTTGCTGCATGTTTGTCACCTTTTTCTCTTTCCCAAAGTATTTCAAGTAACTACCTCATGCACAAGCTCCATAGATGGTCCTAATCATCCCAATCACATTTAGCACTTACAAAGCACAGAGTGCCTTCTCTGATGGGGAGGCTGACACAGGCAGAGGTTCATTGCTTCACCCAGGGCCACACAAGGGATTAGTAGCACAGCTGGGATCAGAAAGCTCTGGCTCTTAAGTTATGCTCAAACCACCAAACCTTATGGCAGAGGCAAACTGGAAGGACTGGGTCCAAATGAAAAGTGAGCGGTGCCCAGGACTGTAAATAATTTCATCTGACACAGATTTTATAAGCTTATGCAAAATACAGAAAAAGCTGGTGTCATCCTGGGGTTCATGACTGTTTCTTTCAGGAACCCTGTAGATCATCAAGCCCGCCCAGTGCCCAATAAGTCCTGGAAATGAAAAACCAGTGAAGCATTTTGTGACAGCAGAGACCTTGTCTGTGGCCAGGAGTTTGGGTTCTATCAAAACAAAACCAATAATGAAGTGCAGCTGCTGAAAAGCAAACCTACGCATGAGGCCTTGAAATAGCGGAGTGTGAGCAAAAAAGCAGGAGCAGGGGAGAGAGGAAAGGAGAAGTCTGACAAGAGGGACTTCAGTAATCCAGGTTTCTCTGGTGGAAGCTAAGAGGAGGTACTGGTCACCTGCCTGGTAGCAATATGAATGGGTATGTTTGCATCCAAATACAAGCAAGGTGTTCAAGATGTAACTTTGCTTTGCTTATGCTCCTGGCTGGGAATAAACCAAACAGTGTGAGGTTGTATGGTTTTAAGGGATGACCACGCTTTCTCATATTTTGCTTTAACATACTGCTGTTCCAAAAGTGTGCCCTGCTTTTTGGAGGAGGGGGAACGTGACAGCCACACTTGCAGCAAGGAGCTCCAGTTAAGTGCCAGCATGTCAGACCTGCTGCCCTCGGGCTGTGTGCCCCAGGGCGATGGCTTCTGAGGGGAGGGATGTTTTCAGAAACACTGTGCCAAAGCAGAGGCAGGATGCAGAGACATCTGAGTTACTCATCCTGGCTTAAACCTCACAGGATGTCTCAAGTGACTGAAGCGTAGGCTGAAATACAGGCTTAAACGGTAACTTTGGGGATTTTGGCATTGGGTGACTAGCCACAGAGAGGTCCAATATGAGATGACCAAGTACATAACCCCAAGTGACAGCAGAAAATCTACCAGATGGCACTGTCCATTCCCAAGGGGGTTTGGAATCACTAGTGGAAGCTGATGACTAGGCTTTATTATGACATTATCAGAGCAGAGAAATTATGGTCATAGGGAGAGCATTATCTATTTTTTGCTCATCTCATCCGTAGGGGGGGCGGGGAGAGGGGTTCAGCTATTTATAAAATTTTGAAATCAAGAAGTTTCTGTCGTCTCTGCTTTTCTGCCTGCACAGCTTCTGTTTCTGAGAACAGTCTCCAGATGGGGAGCACTGGAAGTGACATGTGAAATGAGAATTCAGATTTCACATTAAAATTAGAAATTGTGAAGGACAGTTAGCTCACCATCTCCACTTTCCATGCAGGATAAATCCACTCCCTCCAGTTTTCAGTGCTTTCAGTGCTGTTTGCTTAATCTGATGGAACAGATCTTTTATTAGGAGATTAAAATGTTGTAGTGTGATTTATCAGGAAGCAGATAAAATATATTTAAGGAACATAGATATGTCTAAATATGTTAAATAAAACAAGGATTACAGTATCTAATCTATACAGAAAGTTGCAAGAGTTTTATCTGAGCAGCCATTCCAATGCATGTTAATAGTGGGTGTAATAGCAGAAATGAGAAACAAAGTGGAAGACAACACTTGTGACAGTTGTGACATAGTAGAAACAACTCAGCATCACTCATTAAGGCTGAGCAATGGGAAATGGAACAGAGAGGTCAGGAAGAAGATGACACAGTGGCAGGAGAGAAAGAGCTGTTGTTGCTTCAGAATCAGACATAGTTTCTGTCTTCCCTGCCATTCCTTAGCTCATTACCCCGAAAACAGGCTCCAGCTGTACTGCATTGGCTTAGCAGAGTCAGCCATGGCTCTTTCACAACGAACTTCTCATCAAGCCTTTCACTAAAACTGGAATCAAGACCACTTGGTTCAACTGAGTTCGTGTGATAGCTCTGTCAGCGATCTGCTGAATGGATTTGGAAACCTTCACCCTCAAACACCTTCCCAGTTGGAAGGTTTTTGTCACTTGTTTGCCCTTCTCCTTGCATTCTTGCTTTCGTTTTGCCTGTATGTCCAGCAGTATCACAGACACCAGCTCCTCCACAGTGGCACAGATTGCTGTCCCAAGTGGCCTCATTAATATATGTGTAGAGTAGGCAGGATTATTATGTTTTGAATGCTTTCTAGTGCTGGTTTTATTTACTGTGCTCCTCATTTCAGGGATTATTTGTGATTCCTTGTGATTGATGGTGCTACAGATGTTGCACCACAGCCGTGATGGCAGCTGGAGCATACAATGTGAGAACTGAAACTGTTTAAAGCTTCTGCAGTAACCCAGGAAAACAATATTCATTCTTCTCCCATCCCATTCAAATACACACGTGTGGACCACTATGGCCAGATGGCAGCCTTTACAACATTTATTTCTGCAGCTCTTCAATATATTTAGAGGAGATTTTCTTTAGGAACCACATCGAATGGTGTTCGCTAAACTAAACTTGCTCAGCTGGCCTGATTCACTCAGTGTAAGGGTATGTTTCAATCTTTAGTTCATGAGAAAACGTAAATAAAAAAGTAAAGTACATCCCAACTTACTGCTGCATTCTGTAAAGGTCTGTGCCCTGCGTTATGATTTTTTTTTTGCAGACCAGGGTGTGCAGGTCTGCAGATCTGGCTGTGGGTGTCATTTCCAAACATGTTCGCTGTTAAAATGGTCAGTATCTGGTCCATTCCTACACAGAGGTCAGGTTCCCAGTATCTTTTTAGAAATTAAATAAAAATGTGACCCAAACATCACAGTGCCTTGTATAAATATTGCCCTATGGCCCAGCTTCAGGACCTGTCTGCGCCTGCATGGGGCCAAATGAAATGGCACGCATGAAAATGTGGACCTCATTCTCTCTAGGTACTAGGCTACATCACCAAATCTTGGGTCCGAGCTTATAAAGACTTTAGTTATCTCTGTTCCAGAGGCTGGTTCCTGCAGATTACTGAGCAATTCAGTGTCTCAGACAGCCTAACACAGTGCTAGAGCCCCACATCCCTGAGCCCCACATCCCTGAGGTACCTGAGCAAAAGGTCTTTCAGCTGCTCAGCTGCTCCCCAGTGCGAGATGACAGGCACTGTGCTATTGCCTAAGCTTATTTTCATTAAGGTCTGTCATCTGTGTGTATTTATTTGCCCAAACCAGCAGGGTATTCAGGCTATACCTAATTCACCCAGGCTGCATCTAGGACTCATGGCATCCTTCCCCATGAGCGAGGGGATCTGTGGAGTAGGGAAGAGGAGAAGGTGCCCCTTTACTTAGAGATTTTGGGATACCCAAAGGTATATAGGATGACAAGCACTGAAGATCCAGCAGGAGTAAAGAAGTGAGCTTAACTCTGTAACCTAGAACTCTACTGTGGTAGCACAAATGAATAATAACAGCAACCTGCAGGTACCAAAGTTGCATAGGTAAATATCTAGATAGTTGTCACATACCTTTCATTTATATAGCACTTTCCTTTCAAGGATCTTTGTGGACATCAGTGAACTGCTGAAGCAAATAAACATTGAACATGCAGCTCAGATGAGGAAATCCTGACCCTGCTCTGAGCAGAAATGTTGTACCAGATGGTCTCCAGAGGTCCCTTCCAGCTCCAGCGATTCTATGATTCTGTGAAACAGCCTAAAACAGCATGGAAAATCTGGGGTAGAATCAGATCCATTGGCTTCATTTAAGCTTCACGTATTTGTTCTAGCTCTCATGTTTTGCAGGAGATTGCTTTAAGGGCAGAATGGAGACCACAGAGCTCATCAGTGCATATTTACTTACAGTTACGTCTGCATTTGCTAGCATGTCTCTTACTGCAGTGGTGGTTTGCTGCCTTAGATATGCAACATCTGAACAGTTCTCCCGTTACTATGCAGAAAGTGCTTCACCTTCCCATCTCACAGAAGATCAACCCACCAATTTGTTCCTGACTGCACTTTCTGGAACAGCTGAAGGCTGAAGCAAAGTACATGTCTGAATTGTGCTGCACTAAATGTCAGAAATAAAACTGCTCACATGGAAAGGTCTAAGTCCTGCACTGATTTATGGACCAGTTTCCCAGGAGTCAGAAATCCATGCAGCATCACACTGAATTCTGCATGTGATCCTCTGTCAGCTGAGATGCACTAATTGTAAATCCACATATACGACTTGCAGAGAACAACCTACTGACTTTGCACCTTAAGAGGTTCATGTGTGGTACATACTCTGGAAAAATGAATTACCTAATGCCCCTTAGTGAGCAGGAATGTGGGGTGAAGTTAGAATCTGATGTGATAATTGGACAGAGAGAGAGGCTAAATCTGTATGAGTAAACAGACAGTTCCAGGGAATATCTCTTCATGAAACTGTTCAAATGGTCTGTGGTGTGGCTTTGGCCAGGCCCATAACACAGGAGTCAGTATGGGCCAAGGACCATACCCAGCTGGAAGTTCAGTTGTGACACCTTCTTTTAGTGGTTAAGAGGCTAATAGGATGGATGTGGGCTATCCCATGCTGTTGATCTTGTGGCATTGAAAGGTCCTAGGCATTTACTAGCTTAATATGTCTAATTAAATATAAATGGTCTGATTTACTTGCATAGAAGTTGAATGGCCATGGCCCACATCAGCATATGTGGTAGGTGAGTCTTCTGAGGGGTGAACCAGCAGGCTGGCTGGCCAATATTTCAGGTGATATGAAAATGTAAATCCTCTACTGAGCTTGTCACACAGTTTTATGAAGTTAGCAATCTTTGGTTTTTATAAAGGGAAAAATCTAGAGCCATTGGGATGTCTTCACCATGTTTCTTGCTTTGAGTTCCTTTGCTTATATTTAGTCCCACACTCCCCAGGGTTACCTGAGATGATGGGTGCTGGTGAACCATCAGCAAGCTGGCCCCATTTCCTCAGATTCATCACACACCAGAGGTGATCATATCTGTGCTGGAGGAGTCTGTGATTTTTGCACTAGGTGTGCAGCATCACCATTAGAAACCAGTACCCTGCTAAATAAATAGTGCCTGGAGCAAACACAGCAGATCCTCTGATGAGGATATGCTGAGGAGGGATAATGTCTCACTTCTGTATCAGCGCTGCTCAGGAGCCCTCCAGCTTACTTAGCTGAGGAGTCCAGGATCAATAACACTAATAGTGCACACACATACACCCTCAGAGTCTGTCATCCATGGATGCACTCTTTGGTTTTCTTTTCCTTTTCCTTTCTCATATGTGCCTTCTCTTTTCCTAAATGTTCTATGGCTCCACTTGGTCTCTGCTTTTCCTCTTTCACAAAAAAAATGGCTTCTCAAGGACTTCCACAAGTACATCTGGTGTTGTCTCTTACCAACTCCCATCACCATAAACTACTGTACCAAGGAAGTGTGATTATATTGTATGTTAAGAGCAGAATTTGATCCTCAACATTTTTAAGCAAATCAATTCACTAGTTCTTTTGTGAGACCTTTAAAAATTGTCCATCCTATACTTTCTTTTTCTCCTCCTTTCTAGAAAATTAACACCATTTTCATCCAACTTTCCTACAATTTTGAATACTGAGGTAATATAGATTGTCATGGTTTCATAATAACCCAGGAGTTCCTTGTCATTGCCTTCTTTGTCTATCCCAAAGGTGAGTCTGAACAAAAGCCCCTGAAGACCACCACCCTGTACCAGGCTAATACAAGCTCAGAAACAGTCTAAGCATCTTGCACAGAATGGGTCTGGCCTGCCTGCTCCTCAGTGGTCTTCACAGGGCTTCCTTGGATATCGTCTTGGTCTTTGTCATGGAAAATGCCTTGAGGAAGATTTTGTGGAGCTGGTAAGAAGAAAGGGTGTTGGAAATGTACACTTAGGTATAGTGTGTCAACGTGATTTTGGCTGTCTTTGACCCACAACTGAACTTTTAGGTTACACTAATTAAAAATCCCTGAGTCCTGTATATGATCACTTCGTTGGTCACAACCTACTAATTGAGTAAAATTTAGTGGAATTGCTAGTTTCCAGGATAAACACAACAATACAATTAAAAACCAACCAAAATGTGGTTTCCAAGTGGTTTTCCATTAATATCAGTTGAACCGAAAATAACCAAACCAAAATAACAGAGTGAACAGGTGAAATAAAAGAGGAGAAAAGTGAGTGAAAAAATCAACTGCTGAGAAAAAAAGTCCCACTATAAAATAGTTGTCAGGTTTTCTGCTCTGCTACATCAGCTTTGAGCCAGTGTAGCCTTGTAATTGTAAAAGAGGCACTGGGGCCAGGCACCATCGCAACAGAGCATTTCTACCTGGAAACGGCCAGCTACAACAGCTACCTGTACCCTTCTCATCTCAGTAACGGGAAAGATCTTGGATGAGATTTACACAGTCAAAATCTCTTTTGGGAATAAAATGACACCAAGCACAGCATTCAACAAACCACTTCTTAGGACTTGGATGGAAGAACTTACCATTTAGGAGTGCTGGCATCAAGATTTTTATGCTGATCCCATCTATTTCCTTCTGAGGCTGCTAAAAATTAATCTTTTTTTTCAAAGTCTTAGGAAAATAATTCTCAACGAGGCAAAGCTTCCTTCTTTGGCTGCATGTTTCCAAAGATCTCAGGCCTTGAGTTCCTTCTAGTTGAACTGGTGGAAAAATACAGCACATTGATTCAATAGGAGTGGAGTTAGGCTGGTGCATGGGAAATTCTTCCATGTAGCTTTTAGCGAACAATGAATCTAGTCAAAATAAATCACTTTTCTCTTTTGGTGCAATGATGTACTCAGAAGAAATAATTACTACTTATTACATTAACAGTTATAACAGAGGTATGTTCAGTGTTAGGTCAAGTGGTACTGGATCAGCTTCTTCTTTATACTCCAAACGGCAGCCCAGAAATCTCTTGCACACAGGGACAGACATTCGTATGTATATACCCCAAAATTACTTGAGCCCATCAACCCCCAAGCAGCACTAGTCCATGCTGTTGCATGAAATTATTCATGTTCTCCTTTCTTCTGTGCTGTCCCGTTTCAGGGCTTCCTCATTGCAACTCATTTTTCTTTGTACATTGCACACCTTGTTCAAAAAAGATTTTCAGATTCAGATAGCTTTGTTAGCTTTTATGGTACTTAGCTCCATAGGACCTTCTGGTGAGGCAAATCAAGTTGGTTGCCTCAGTGGTTTCATCTATCCCTGTCATAAACCTTAAGCCTAGTGTGATGGGTGTGTATGGGGCGTAGTGGGACAAGACAGCTGGGAACATACAGAGTGGGAGTGGGACGCCACTGCTGGGAATACTTCATCCACCATTCATGGGAAAACAGGCCACTGAGAGTGAACCATAAAGTGGATTAATTGCCCAGGAAAGATATACAGATGCCAAAGGTCATACATTAAGTATCTCTGGTCTGAACAAGCAACACAAATCACACTGAAAGCTCCCTGTGTATGCAGAGGCAGCTCGGAGAGATGAGGCGCAGCACTTCTTGTTTGATAGATCTGCCCTAGCAGGCTTGGTGGGATCCGCAGACTGGTGAGATTTGCTTTCCAGGGCAAGCTGTATTCCCAGGAAGGAGACCAATGTGGAAAAAGGTTTTAGGAAAGTGTTGGAAGGATGTAACATATGTGGGACACAGGATGCAGTGGCAGAATAAAATGGAGGTGGGAGGGAGTACAGGGAAGTGTGAACCCAAATGAATATATAGATGAAAATGCAGAGAATCCTGGTGGGGAGAAGGGAAAGGCTGAATTTTGTAGAGAAGGAGAGCAAATAGGTGCTCCAAAGAAAGGAGCAATAAATATATGTATATGTAAATACAACACTTTTATTACGAAACTCATTCAGTGGGGGGTTCTGTATATCCTAAATTTTATTTTTCTTCTGACACGGGAAAATTCCCTTAGGCTACTAACATCAGCTGCTCTCTGTTATGCTGCCATCTGTTATGTAAAATAACTAGAATTCCTTTTTTCTCTTTCCCCAGTGGCTTTCCTGTTTTTCAGCTTTGGTCAGCTCTGGTTAGTTTTGTCTTTTTAGCTTTCTTTTATGATGCAAAATAGCTTTTTACTTGCTAAATAAATAAAATATTGCAAAATAGGATAAAAGGATTTATCTCTTCATATAAAATGCATCAAATTATCTACATTAGTAATTTGTGAAATACCCTTAGTTTTACTTTCTAATTGCTGATTTAAATCACAATATATTTCAAAATGTATTTGCATTTATGCTGGGAGTTGTAGCAAGTCCATTCTGGTGGTATAGTGGTATACTGCAGATCTGAATCCAGATGCAGATTTTAAAAATGTTTGAAATGCAGATGTGATTGAATTAAGGGTTTTGATTAAGAATTTCCATTCATTTAAGATCCAATATCCAAATTACTGTGCCAGGAACTAAATGTCCATATTTACCCTGCCAGTACTTAGCAGGGTACACCACAGATGGCTTTGAAGTCTTTGGAGACTTGTTAGGTTGACATGGACTTTGAAAATACGTAAAATGTACTGTAAAACAGACTGCACAGCTGTATTGTTATCTTATTTTAATTTTTTTCTTAAAACTACAACTTTTCTCTTTTTTTTTGTGACCCTTAGATAAGTTTTTAGGGTAAAGACTCTGCATGTCCTCCTCTGTAGCCTATACACTCAGTTTCTTTAAACTGAAGAAATATTCATTATACATGTAGAAAATGCAATTTATATCTGACCAAAGGGGTTTTACAGAAAAATGACTTTTCTGCAGGTTTTCAGATGACTCTATTAAAACCAGGATTCAGTAGTGCATATTGCCCCCAGAAGACAGCAAATACTGTGGCGCGATGTCTATCCCTCTAGCTCACCTTCCTCCCCAGAGTCTGTGCAGGTCCTTCTGTTCCTTCAGCTGGTGGAACCAATCTTGGAGTCTACAAACTCTACATCACAAATGCCACTTTATAAAAATAAGGCAAGGGGAGGCTTTGCCACTTTTTATCTTTGGTTTTGAGCTAGATTTCCAGGAGTAGGGAAAATGTGATGGCATGGGACCAGCCTCAGGGATTGCTGACCTTCTGCAGTTTTAAAAGAAGGGGCCATGAGAGAAAAGGTGTTCAGTGCCTGGTGAAAACTAGTTCTTCAGATGTGAACTTCTGTGAGAGAACTGGGAGGGAAGGGGCTGTGATTGCCTCTTGGAGCTCATCAAGGAGAAGCAGAGAGGGAACGACAAGAACTGCTCTCACCTGGGACTGTTGTATCTGCTGGCCTCCAGCAGATGAGCTGGTGGAGATGTTTATGTTTCCTAAACCATCTGAACCTCTTTTTTTTTTTTCAGTCTTTGAGATGAAAAGCCACAGAACCCACACAAAGCCTGGCTGTTTCTGTGTGTAAGTGCTAACTTGCCACGTGCTCCTGTAAATGCATACTGTGGCTCCACAAACTCACCACCTTCCGTGGATAGCTCTCTGTATTTAAATTAAGGTGTCCTGCCTGGGAGCTGTGTCATAAGGGCCAGCAGAATGGGCTTGTGAGCCACTGTTCCACAATCCACAGAGATTATGGATCTCCTACCACTTAAATATAGATCTGTAAAATATGTCGCCTAAGTCCCAGCTGCTTTTCTGGGTGTCCTCTAAAGACATTAGAGGTGAAATAGGAAGTTTCAAGAAATTTTTCTTCTTATCTAACATTGATATTTCCCTTTGAACAGGAAAAATACGCCCTCAGAGTGCTCCTTTGACACCAGAGATGGCAGAGAGAGCCTAAACCCAACTTGTAAATATTGACATGTAAGTGAAGCTGATTCCACCTGGGGTCTGTGCCTGATGTGTCCCAGGAGTAGTCCTAGTGAGGAACAGCAGAGCTGAAAGCCAGTGAGCAGTGAGCTGAGATTCAGCACAGCAGGCTGGGAGGTGTCCAAACATGGAGATGTTGACCAGATCAGTGGCACCACAACAGACCCAACCAAACTCACTTAAATTCACTGTCACATGCCAGTCACAGATCGAACCAAACACAGCTCCGCAGAGATGTTCATTGTCAATCAGTAAGGTCTCCTGGTGTGTTTTAGAGGTTCCTCTGCAAGAGTATTCAGCACAAAGGCGTGTTCACTTTGTGAGGAATTACCCACTCTTCAGTCCCGTAGCAACACGACTTCCCTCTCTTGTAAGAAATCATGCTTTCTTGGATGGCTTGAGGAATTTGGCAATAAATAATGGCTTTGAACATTACAACTTTAAGGCTACAAAATATGGGGAAGAAATTATAAATATACAGGTTTTACTCTATGCAAGCCCTCTAAGAAGGGGCTAGATATCACGTATTGACAGAATGATTTTGTAGGAATTCTCCAGTTAGGAAACAGCAGGAAAGCTGTAACTACTAAGCTGCCCAAGCCACAGAGCAGTGGAATTTGCTCCATGAGATGCACCTTTGGGGGGGCTTAAAGGGAGTTTTAGAGAGATTTGTACATTAGGAAATTTGAGCCAGGACAGGAAAAGAAACGCTTCTGTTACACGACAGATGCACAAAGCACTACTATGAGTTGCTGAAAGTCTTCAGTCATGACAGCATATTGAGTATCACTAATAGAAACAAGAGATTTATCAGTGGAAAAAAATTCCAATAACTCATCCTGTCCATCACTTTAGAATGATATATACTTGAATTGCTTCCTCATCCACTGACTTGCAGCCACCTTCAGGGATGGGACAAGTGCAGCTGTTCAAACAGCACACAGCAACCCTAAACCATGCAAGGAAGTGGAGAGGTTTATCATTACTCTCTATCTGCAAGAAATTCTAGGAAGACAGTTGAAATTACTTTGCATCCTCAAAATACTGTGTCTCTTCTGAAGAAAATACACTAAGGTATCTTCAGTGTCCAAGTATATTTGATTATTTTGTTTCAGGACCACCAAAGCAAAGGCCTACCATTGCAAGTCTCATGGAAGGAGCAATATTTACTTTTCAGCTCAATTTTGATAAACTGAACAAGCAAGTGTTTTGACTGAGAAAGCACAATTTAACAGGAGTACTGAAAAAAATTCTCTGAATTTTATTTCTTTCCTAATGTCTCTAAAAATGCAGAGAAGGTGAAAGAGTTTATGTAGAGAACTGGACAAAACTACTTTTGTTTATGCCTATTTCTGACTCTCTTGTCGATACATTATTTGATCACCTTCTCTGCAATGAATTTTTTTTTCTCCAAAACTAAGGTAGAATAGTCATTCCCATGTGATAATTTTCAGGAAAATATTCCCACCTTGAAGGTATCTTAAGAGTATTTATCTAACCATGAAAAGAAGCTGTTCTTCTAGTTGTGTTAAAGAGCCAGAATTATGTTGAGAGGTTCACTACAAAGGAGATCTGCACGATTATACAGATAACACATCTAGCAGAGAACTGGAAACTTTTGCAATCAATTTTTTTGAAACTGAGACACTAGCCTGGGCTGGCAGGGCTTCACTGATTTATTCAGGGTGCAGGACTTGCTCCAGAGCCCTCAAAGCACAAAGAAAATCACAATCAGGGTAGCTTTTTGCTGTATCTGCATGACCCAGACATGCTGTACTAGTGATACCTATCATACATACTACATAAGTAAAAGGTATGATCCTCCATCTGGGCTTTGGATCTCTCACGCAGGCTCTCCAACACTGAAACAGAACAGCTGAAGGTGAAAAGCTATCTGAGGCTTCACGCATCTTTAATTTTGCACAATGAAGCCTTCCTCTCTGGTTGATAGATCGAATGTTGCTCCTGGCTGGATTTAAGCAGCTGTAATGTCAGGGATTTACAAAAATTCAAGCAGTGGAGTATAGCCCAGGGCTCCACCAAGCACAGTTTAAATAGTATAATCAGACATTTACTGAGATGTTTCCTTCTGCAAATTATATTACCTGTTTTTCACACATACAGCCTTTGTTAGTGGAGGCATAAAGCACTGTTGTAAACCCTACTGAAATATTCAATTTGTGTTTAAAATGCTGGACTAGTAAAGCCAGCAATTTAAACATTTATTAGAAATGCAATTTTCAGACCTTTACATGCAACCAGGAGTTGTCAATTACTAGCCAGGTCCATTGGACCTCGCATGTTCTTCAGGCATGGCCTACATAAGACCAGCCTGGAAGTGTGGAAGAGCAGGGTTGCCCCAGCTGACGAGCACATCACTTTGCTGATGACTCTGCTTCCTCCCTTAGCCTTCATCCCTCTGTCTATCTGGACTGCAAGCTGTCCAGAAGAGGGACTCTCACTCACACAAAGTAGTCCCAATGTAGATTGAGATCTGTGGGCAGCAGTCTAATATATACATAATATAAATTTTCCAGAGGAATAACAAGATTTTTGGAAGAGGGAATTACCTCCTTTTCCTCTCTAAGCTCCCTGCAATGGGAGCTGCTTACCAATCTACCAGGAGCCAACAAGTCTTGTCATTCTTTTTTGCACTCTCACCTTGACCTTGCTACAGGTCTTCAGCATCAAGATACGGTATTCCTAGTTCTGTTGAGCCTTACTTCCTGAGAGACAAAACTCTGGGTGCTCTCTCTCTGAAAGTGTGACTCACAGCAGGGAAAAAAAACCTCACAGGAGATCTACTCTTCCAGATTAATTCCTCTTAATTCTTCTAATTCTTGAGGTCAGGAAATTATATAACACAAACAAAAATGGTTTAAAGGGGAAACTTAAACTGAACAAATATCTTTTTCATTAGGATGCTCATGATGAAAACTACAAACAGCTGTCAAGGGTAGCCCTTCATCCTGGGCTGCTTTCTTTCCTGGCCTGAGTACCCTTCTAAAAAAACAGTTCACATACAGCCTTATGAAAGATGCTGACTCTGAAGTAGGAAGGAAATAGCTGCCATACAAATGTGCCATATGATTTTTAAAACTATTTCTGGTAGATATAACTACAAAGAACTGCAGATATGATAGAAGTTAATGTAAAGGAAGCCACCCCGTGGATCAGAAGGATTTTCACTTCTGTCATTAGGGTACAAGAAGTAAACGACTTTGGCTTCCAGCTACAATATTTACCAGGACCTGCCACATAACTATGAAAACGGATGGTTAGGCTTGGACATTGCCTTCATTTTCTCAATGGCTACTTTCAAGCAAAGCTTTGAGAAGCACCACAAGGCCAAAGGCTGAGCAGCTGTGGCTGCACGCTGCTGGTGGATGCCCAGCCCTGGCCAGCATGTAAGTGTCACCCGGTTTGGTGCCCGGCCCCTCCTGACCAGGTACAGGGTATTTATCACTTGCAACTAACTCACCCTAGTTTCCCATCTCCATGCAATGTATGCTGCTGCCTGTATCTGCAGAATACATAAGTCATGAATAACTCATTCTCAGCTATTGTGGCAGCCGAAAGGTTCTAGAAAGGAAATCTAAGTTGTTTCAATTCTTTCTGTGCAATTTGTTCAGCTTCAGAAAGGAGAGAAACATGCAGCGGCAAGTCTAACTATGAGTGGTTTTAGGGAGGGTGAATCTGTGGGTGTAACTATGTCATCCAGTGTACCCAAGTTCACAAAACAGGCCTATGAGCCTGAGAAAAAAGGGCAGAAAAACATAAAGACAGAGAGAAAAAAAGAACAAAAGAGAGGAGAGAAAGAAGTGAGAAAAGACAGGAGGAAAGACAGACAGACAAAGGAGAAAGACAAAGATCAGTGGAAAGGAAGGAAACAGGAAAAAAAAGGAGAAAAAAGAAAAAGACACCCCCCCCCCCCCCCGAAAAAAAAGAAAAAAGGAAGAACAGAGGAAAGGAGGAAAATTTATACAACTTGTTTATGACCTTCTACATAGCCTAATTTTCATCACTGAGTCAAAATACACGATTTGACATTAAAAATGTACTTAAGGAAGTGAA
The DNA here is from genome assembly GCF_023634155.1 of Falco peregrinus. NCBI lineage: Eukaryota > Metazoa > Chordata > Aves > Falconiformes > Falconidae > Falco > Falco peregrinus. The sequence goes on from NC_073727.1 coordinate 57,608,816, forward strand.
GCACAGCAAATACTATAATCACAGACAGCAGTAAACTGTAATGGCCCAAGGTCGGACAGACCCACTCTGCACACTAGCACCAAACATTCCATCCCCAAATACTGAGAAACAAAATCAAACCAAATTAGTATGTCTGAACTCTGAACGAGTTTTGCTCTCAAGCTGTTCAAATCCATATCTGACCTCTGCTGGCCAGGTTTTTCTAGTTTCTTTACAGGATCCATTTACAGAACACCACATGCTGGCTTCCCAGGCGTGGCAGAGGCTGGTAGGTGATACTTTGCATATGGCTATTTTGATTCTTCTCACAGTGGAGGAATTACACCAAGTTTTTAAGCAACTGAGGAATCCAGCCAATATTTCTAACTGTTTTCTAAACCCTGAGCAGAACACAAGTACTTTGGAGGTTAGTATTTGGCAGAGTGATGTATATGACCAGTCTCCCAACAGATACCCATGCAGCGTGGCCTCATTTCACTCACCTGCCTGGGAACTCCCCGGGTCAGATTTCCCACAGCTAACACACCTTACTGCCACCCAGCCACCAGGACAGCTCTGACTGCATTGACAGAAAAAAAAACACCCTTTGCTTATAGAATACCTGGTGGCCAGACTATTATTAACAGATTTTCATGTTCACGTTCTTCCTGAGTTTATATAAAACAGAATTGACTTTACTTGCTTGTTTAAAACTTTTAGGGAATGCAGAGAGAACACACCTGCACGGGAACATGCTGGACTGGCCATCAAAGAGGGATGGATTCTCCTTTTTGACGGCAAGACTGCATCTAAAATGCATGTGACATGTAGTTGATGAGTTTAATACATCACTGAGAGGCATTCACATACTGGGTGTGCTACAGGGACCTGGGACAGCACAAAAAAACCACAATGAGATGCATATTGCAAAGGTACAAGTCTCCACAAACATCCCAGCCTTATGCTCAGCCCTCACCAAGAGTCACCACCTCATGGGGCCTGTGCAAGCGTCCCTCCCCCTGAGTGCTGCGGTGTGCGTCCCGGCTCTTCGGCAATAATAACCATACCATTTCATGTGAACATCTAACAATGACAGCTACACTAACACTAATCAGAGATAGTTTCTAAAAGTAGTTTCAGGCACACATTATAGCATTCCTCAGAATCACCGAGTCCTGTTTCAATGGCAGTTTGTGAGCTCTTGCACTATAATATAAAATGTATTGTGCATGGGAATCAACAGCTTCGCATGAACTTAAATGTACTTTCTTCTTCAATGCATCAATATGTATTACGGTTGGGTTTATACTGTAATCCTTGGCTAGCCACAAAAACCTGTAGATTTTCATATGCTTGTCCCCTGTTAATGAGCCCACAAGAGTGATTTCTTGGTGTTATGACTTCAATGAGACCTCGAATCCTGAAACCCTTTCCTGAGCAGAAACTCTCATCAAAATCAGTAGGACAAAAGATGCAAGGATCACTCACATAAAAGTTCCAGGGCTGTTCTTTCAATCTACATATCTGAAAAATACCTGTTAAAATGCATCAGATCAGTTTGCTTTGAGTTTTTTCTTGGAGCATGAAAAATGCCTTGATGATTGCACAATCACAGTCCTTCAAAGAATAGCTGTGATTTGACTTAAAAAACTTTGTAATGTTGGCTTTGCCACATAGACTACACTTGCCTTTGGGATGAATGAGATACTTTCTGCCTGTCAAGCTGAAATCCATGCAGCAGTTTTCAGATTTTAATGAGCAGAAAATCTTTGTTGAAAAGACAGGTTAGACTTGATTATTATTTTTTTTTAAGATGAGAAAATACTGTCAGTAGCAGTGGGAAGGAGTCAACATGCATTCACTGGTTACAGCAGTTACAAGATCTTTTATATGAAAAAAGGATTAGAGCAGCAGGGACTTCACCTTTTGTAGACCTGGAGAATTTAGTTACAGGTTCATATTGGTGAAGAAATGCCATGAGCAGATCCCACTTCTATTGACATTAAGAGGAATTTTGTCATTCATTTTCTAAGGAACAATTCTTATTTCTTTTCTTTATTCTATGCCCAAGGATCTTACCTGAGCAGCTCAGGGATTTAACTTTGCAACACACTCCCAGGACATTATAACACAGAGAGTGCAGAAGACTTAATTTTAAAGATGTGTCTTAGTATAGGCAGCTCCTACAAGAGCAGAGAATGGAGCCTATTGTGTAGATAGCAAGCAGCCATGGAGAACAAGGACTGCAGACAATTTAAGGGTGGCAACACGAGCTCTTAGTGTAAAGCAAAAGGGGATAATGTGATTCATGGATGTATGAACAAGGAAGTAGCGAGTAGGAGTGGGGAGCTGATCTTATCTCTCCCTACCGCTCTTGTAAGACTAATATTGGCATACTGCAAAAAAGTTCTGGTGCCTGTATTTTAAATGGGAAAGTCGGAGACAGGTCAGGGAGAGGATGAGAGAAAAAGTCTCTCTCTACTGAAAGCCTGTAAGGGATCTCTCTGCTTACCTTATCAAAAAGATGGAGACATGACTTGATTAAAGTGCACAAGTACCACCACAACAAGATAATACTGTATGCAAAAGATCTCCTTCATCTAGTGGAGAAAGCATAGCAGGAATCAACAACTAGAAGCTGAAGCCAAACAAATTCACACAAAGAAACCCAGGCATGCATTATTAATAGTAAGAGCAATTAATCCTGGGAACTACTTACCAAAAGTAGGGTTGGATTCTCTGTCTCTTGATGTTTTCAGATCAAGATTGGATGTCTTCCTAGTAGAGATGCCCTAGGCAAACCCCTATAAAAGGGAAGCAAGGTGAGACATAATAGTCTATGATATACTATCAGACCAGTTGACTGGATGATCCTGTTGTTACAACCTACTGGTTCTCTCTCTGCTAGTAAATTAAAGTGTCAGGACCCAGGCCCAGACTCTAGAACATGATCACTTATGCTATTAAATTGTTAGGCTAGTCCCTCATGTGCCGTTGGCCTGGGTCAACTAGTCCTCTGCCAGACACACTTAGCAGAGTTTGGGAATGAGCATAGTCTAGGGCTACAGGAAATTTGGACATGGGCACCCTGTTTTGGAGAGGAGAGGAAAGGAATGTAATGGTGATACATGCTGACCAGACCACCCCTTGGTTGGCAAAATCCATTTTTGCCTGTATTATTTGCAAAGGCTTGAGTTGGCTATGATCGCACAAGGTTCAATGCCAAGCAAGAGAAACACTGGTGAATCAGATATTCCAGAGCTGCCTCCCAGTAGGTGGAATGATGTTGACACACTCACAGCTTTGATGAGCCCTAAAAGGGAAAAAGGAAGAATGTTTTGACATATTTTGAATATTTAGAAAGGGTAATTGTTTCCTGCAGTAACTGACATTCCATAAGAGTAGTGTATTCCTGCTGGTCATGTCCATACTAGATAGAGACATTGAAGCAGTGCTTCCCACACAGCCCTCACAATTAGGCAACACGGATATCTTTTAAATGTCAACATAGCTTCCTATTCCAGTGCTTACTTGGTGCTTGTTAGCAGCACTGAGTTATGTTTTTTGTTGGTGACAGTGATGATATACAGGGACCCAACTGCTACCCTTCGATGTCTGCTGTAATAGGAAAACAAGGAGTGCAAGTTCATTACAAGATTTAGTATCTCATCTCAGGGATCCCAGAAGGATGCTCTTCACTGTTTCCAAGTACTGGAAGCATTTCTTGCCTCTTGAATGTTACACAGATACTAAGCCTCAGGCTTTTTACAGAAGAAAAAAAATCCCATCTACTCTGACTAAAGCTTTAGCAGGCTCCAAAGCAATTTCTACAGTGAAATTACATCTACAGTATGTGTTTTCCAGCACTGCTGAACCTGGCAGCACAGTAAATATTGCATGGGCCATAAAGACAGTTGGGCAGTAGTTGCTACCACTGTGCATCAGATGTCCCTAAATGCATAGTTTGGTCTGTTGGGAGACATGGGACAAAAGACTGGCATTAGAGTGAGCCTCTATGTAAAGACTTCCAGAATTCATCTCCATTCATAAATCAACCAACACAGAACCCCCAAGAGAAAATGAAATAGTATTATCCTTTCTTCTAGTTGAAGAAATCAAGACAAAAAGGCTAGATGCTTTTGGTTCACAAGACATCCAAAGAGAACTGAAGGGCCTCTGTGCAGAGATACCATGTAGCTTTATGAGCGCTGCATACCTCCAAAACAAATGTTTTCCTCCACACTGAGTACCACAGTGCCAGGACTAACTGTCGTAGTTTAACTCCAGGCAGCAACTAAATACCACACAGCCAGTGCTCACTTCCCCCAGTGGGATGTGGGAGTGCATCGGGAGGGTGAATGTGAGAAAACTCATGCGTTTATCATGAGATAAACACAGTTTAATAGATAAAGCAAAAGCCGCACACATAAGCTAGGCAAAACAAGAAATCCATTCACCATTTCCCACCAAGCCATCGCCAGGAAAGCAGAGCTCCATCACACATAACAGTTACTTGGGAAGACAAATGCCGTCATTCTAAATGCCCCCCCTTTACAAGTTCTTCTGCCAGCTTTATATGCTGAGCATGATGCCACATGGTATGGAGTATCCCTTTGGCCAGTTGGGGTCACCTGTCCCATCTGTGCCCCCTCCCAGCTTCTTGTGCACCCCCAGCCTCCTTGCTGGTGGGCTGGGGTGAGGAGCAGAAAAGGCCTTGGCTCCGTGTAGGCACTGCTCAGCAATAATGAAAACATCTCTGTATTATCAGCATTGTTTTCAGCACAAATCAAAACACAGCCCCATACTAGCTGCTATGAAGAAAATCAACTCTATCCCAGCCAAAGCAAGCACACTAATTCAACAAACAATATTGGAATAAGGGAGTTTAGCATTAGTTCACGTATCTCCACAAAACACCCAAACCGGCCTTGTGCTCTGTATGTATCGCAAGACTCTCTTGCCCAAGAAAACTGAGCAATTCTGAGACTTTCTGAGACTTATCAAAAGAGTGCTACAGCTGCAGCAAGGGAATGCAGAAAGACCCCTTTCAATTCTCTTCTGAAAGCCTAAAGATCCTATGCTGACAAAAAGGTCATCTATCTCAGATCAAGGTTTGTTATTTTTGTGAAACTCAGATCACTCAACACCTGGAGGCAATTTCCTAAGCATCTGCATTTTTACAATGTGAAGCCAAGGTGGGATGAAAGGGCAAAACCGAGTCAGCTCTCAGAAAACCTGGCACTTCTGGGCTTTGCAAGCTTGCCTTAGCTGAGTAAAGCTGTCATTTGCAGGGTATCCATGAAAAGCTTCTGGTTTAAGTGAAGCAACACTGTGGTTGTGATTTTCCCTTGCTTATATAGAACACCCATATTTTAGAAAATTTCGGTAACATTTCATCCTGGCCTTAAAAAATTATGCAGTCATAAAAAGTGGATATAACACAGAAAAGCAGCACTCTGAACAGAGGATACAAATGTACTAGCAAAGTGTAGAGAGACCCATGGGTTGGCCATCACTTAACCCCAACCCAGGCCAGTTTACACCCTTGGAGTCACAGCTCAGGCATGGTTTTCAGGAGCTGGATCATTGCCCACAGGCATTCTGGATGTAGCCACTCAGTTTTGCAGCAGAAGGTTGTTTACCTATGTGGCCATGAGGCGTGCCACCGCTCCAGACCATGGGGCAGAAAGCAGTCTTTGAAGTATTTTTCATTCACAATGGTACCGCCTTAGGATTTATCTTGCCAGGATGTGAGAGAACAAGAGCAAATGAGGATTTCCGCAGCACTTCAGACATCAGGACTCAGCAGGAGGCAGTGTTACTGTAAAAAAGTCAAGATTCAATTTAGGACACTAAGCTGAGGTGTTTACATCTAGGTGCCAACACATGAGGCAAAGGAGCAGTTCAGTTTTTATCACCTGGTGCCCTCTCTGGCTTTTGGACAGCAATGCAAAAGACATGCAGTCTTTTCTGTGCTGTGTCATTTCTCACAGCACCACCCAGAAGTCTTGTGTACCCCAGGACACGTGTCTGGGCAACACTGCTGAGCCCACAGCCTTGGGGACTGGTGACCTGAATTGCCTGCTGGTCTCCGTTGACTGTACTGACAAGCTCTCCACTGACCACGATGGTCTCATATGTAAAATGCATAGTAGGTGGGGTTTGCATGTAGACACTGAAGTCTGGGAGTCTTAATACGGAGCTGAAACCTGCTCCAACTTTCTGAAGGATTAACCTTTACATTCATAATAAATTCCATTACTTTTAAAAGACAGAAAACAAATTCATATATAGGTCTTAATTAAGATGATTATAAAGAAAAAATCATACTACTACTCTTATTTGCTCTGTGCAAAGCATAGAGAGGTACAGATATCAAGTGTTGATTTCCACACTTTATATTACTCTTCATTCTGGCATTCTAGGTACTGAAACTTTTTCTATGTCAGATGGCATTGTATTTTTAGAGAAAGTCATGGATGGATCCCATCTGTGGATGCAGCACTGGTCTCTAACATTTTTTTTTAATATTTTTATAGAACGTAGAAAGGAAAGGAGGTAATAAATTCCCAGGACATATCTACCCTGCTGCCACCCCCTCTATGATGGTGACAGTGAGCCTTCTTGGACGGAGGTGCTTGCAGTGTGAGAACTTCCAGCAGAAGAAACTAAGGGGTAATAGCAATAAGAAAGAGGCTTGGCAAATAGTTGAGTAAGAAACTTTACAGGGCATATTCAGACTTGCCAAGCTGAGCCCAAACACATGACCTAGCATCTGTCAGGATGTGTCCATGTCCACTGTATGCTCAGTCTTGTAATGGACATGTCAGGCAGAGGAGCCTGACTCAAAGATCTTTTCTCCACCCTGCTGTTGATGGTCTGCTGGATCATAGAATCATAGAATATCTGAAGTTGGAAGGGACCCATAGTTGGGGTCATAGAATCATAGAACATCTTGAGTTGGTGAGGGGTCCTGGGAGCATCCCTCACTTCATCATTGTCATCCCATTTTTTTTATCTTGTCCGCTTACTTTTATAACACGTTCAGCATGTGCTGCTAAGTTGGGGTCCAGTTTTGAGCTATGCCTCCTTGAAAACTGGAGCAAGCCTGTCTCAACCTCCCATTCAGAAACTTGGAAGACTAAATTATTCTCTCTGTGCACCCTGGATTAAGTAGTGTTTTCCTAGCCACAGTAGCAAGCTCTAACAAAGTGTTTTAAATGAGCAGAATTTTATTAGAGGGAAGGGAGGGAAGGAAACAGAAGGAAGCATTAGTCTGGGAAACCTGAATTAACAGTCAGTGACCCACAGCCTTGCTCCTCAGTGTAGTTATTAAGGAATTAGCCTGGCCCCAGCTTTCTGCTTGCAGTCATGACAGTGCCAAAGGGACAGCTGCTGCCCTTCTCCCTGGTCCCATTCCCCTTGAAGTGTGTTTGTGCTCAGGATGGTTCAGTGGGGTGACTGGTCAGGCCATTTCCAGGGCTCTGAGTATCTCATGGACAATGCTCCCAGCCTCGCTGTTGGTGAAGGAAGTCCCCATGGAGTCCTTAGGCTAGGTAGATTCTCCCAGATGCCCCAGACTGGTGCCCAGTAGCCTCCATGCCACAGGTTTTACCATGGGCTGCTGGACTGCTGTGGCTCATACAGTACCACCTCTTGCTTACAGCCAGGGATCTGCTCCTGTCTGCAGTCATCACTCTCTCAGGCCACCTCCTTGCCTTCTCAGGGCCATCCACCCAGAGGTCCCTTGAGAAGCTGGGGGTGACCCTTTCCAAAGCTCACCAGTGTACTCCACATCTTTTAAGATGACCAGCCATCATGTTTACAAGCCTTCTGGGTGCAGCAGCTGTCTCCTACTGTGTGTTTTCACTGTGCCAAGGCCAAAAAATGTAAAGTTTCTAGCTATTACTAATGTAAGTAACAATTAACAACAGTGGTTTCAATAATATAATACTACATGGGCCACAAGAGGATTATAACTCTACCAACTGGCCAAAAGTGATGGGAGAGCAAACAGGGAGGTGGGCTAAAAAAACCAGTGTAGATAGCAAACTGGTGAAGCACTGGCCTCTTTGCAGTGGAGAATGTGGTTGATAACCGTCACCCCTCTGATGCCCAAGCAGAAGGATGTGTGCTCAGTTACAGGATGAGGCATGATGCAAAAGGAAGGTAAGGAAAGGAAACACAGGGAACAGCAAGGGGGGGAAAGGATGAACAGAGCACATGATGTGAGGTGGGGCAGGAGAGCAGAATGAGGCAGAGAAACAGCTGACCTGAGACATGGTGTTCACTACCCGCAATGTTCCATCTTCCCTGAGGATAGCCCCTCTCTTCGTTCTCTCCCTTCAAGTCTTCACTACTGGCACACGCTGTGTCCAGAGCACTGCAGACCAGGACACCTCCTGCCTGGACAGCCACAATGGCACCAGTGCTAGCGACATCCAAAAGAGCCTGGGGATCCCTGTTTCTAGCTGGTACCTCTCCTCCTCCTCCCTCAGCACGCTTTGGCAGTGATATTAGCCTTGAAGGTCCTTACATCAGGAATGAACTGCATTTGGTTCAGGTTTGCCAAGTGCTGTTAGAATCCATATTTGTATTTCTCCAAAGCTTTCCTACCAGGTACCAGAATATACGCTCCCTCTTCTTACATGTTACAGAAACTCCCTTTGAGCTGTCTCCCCTCCCCGTGTGCACTGAGCAGCACGTACAGGGTTAACTGAGCTGTTCACAGCATTCAAATTTTTGAAAAATGGGCTATGGGCATTGTAGCTTTCAGCATGTTTCCTCCCATACAGAGGCACAGAGCAGGAGCACGCTGTGGGTGGCAGACATGAGTGACATAGTACAAAGTTTAGGCTGGGCTGCCTCAGCTGCAGCTGAATTGCAGGCAGCAGTGCTGGCTCAGCCCGGGAGCGGAGAAATGCCTCTGCTGGGTACAATAGCGGAGTGTGAGAGATGTTGGGATGTGAAAGCCATGGCAGCAGGACCCTGTGAACCCCCATCTCCCAGTGCCCCCCTGCCAGGATGCCTCACTCCTAAAGATGTGATTCATGGAGATCCAGTAATCAAGGGAATTGTGAAATATCTGACATTCTCCCCACCTTCTTCTAACAAAAAAAGCTTTGGCTTTCATGTCCTGCAGGCAGTTGCTCATACATTGTGCGTTCCTCAGAGCAAAGGAACAACCAGAGGTGTTTTACTGGAGAAGAGAAACAACTGAGTGGTGCTGGGGATGATGTGAGACAAGAACGAGAACAACAGCACTCAGCATCTGATACTGGTGGAGGCCATCCTCAGGCCTGGGTCATGCTGGCAACCCAAGAAGTATCAAGCTTGATGCTGGAGCAACAGTGCCATCTTCCCTGCAAGCTGATAATGAGAAGTCATGGGGTGAAACAGATTTTCCCTGTGGAAAAGCCCTGGTTCATATAAAAAATAAATCAGTCTGCTACTGCATGCATAGCTTGGCTCTGTTACAACTTCTGTGTGATTTCTGAGCAGCCCTCCTCATGGCTGGAGAGGGATGTCTTGTCTTTCTTTTCCCATCATCTGTCCTCTTTGTACCACATACAGCTGATCTGTACTCATCCTTGCTTTATAGAGAAGGGCAAAGCACCCAAGAATTCAGGTGTATTGCATTAAAGATAATGCCTTTAAAAAAAAAAAACAAAACAGAAAAACAACAACACAAAAACCCCACCCGGGGTATGCAGTGAAAAGGCTTCCCTCCCCTCCTCTCCTTAGGTGGAGATGAGATTTTGGGAGTTTGCAACATCAATCTGGCAGTTTGGGCTCCTGTTTCAATGCAGCTTCTTCATTAAGTAAATCCTATTTAAATCTGCTTCTTTATACCAGAAGAACCACTCTGGGTAGATCCTACCTCTCTCCCTTCTAAAAATGACTGTGATGTGCTCACTCATGCACTGGATCTGCATTGCTTAAAGTTAGTAACAAACAACTTAGTGAAATAAAATTAGCATTATAGCCATTTCTTTCTCAGATTCTCATTTCCTGATTTCTCTTCATTATCTGTGTAGGAGGAAAGCAAGTGAGATCTTCATCCTTTCTGGTTGTGAGGCAATTAATGCCTTTTTTTAATTGTAAGGGTGTTTTGCCATAAATGGTTTAACTTCCACCTAGGTTGTCTTCTGCATCTCCCACTGCTTCTCAAAACCTTTAAGAAATATAACATGTTATTGCTGTATCAGTTCCCTAACTCCCACATTGTGCTACCTCTGGAAAATGCTCCCATGGGGATACCTATTGTCAAGTGCTTTTTTAAAATTACAGGAACTTTAAGGTACCCTGCTCCCTACCAGTCCTGATTGCATTGCTGCGAAGACAGAGGGTTGACGTGTTGTCCCTGCCAAGGCTGCCCCTCTGCCCCCTTCTCATGGGGTCAAGGTGGCGTGAATCCCTGCCTGCCCCAGCACAGCTGCTTTTTGGGGAGCAATTTCTTCATTTACGACCTCTGTGACACCTTCTTGCCTTGGTGAAATGTGAAAGTAAAAGAAATTACTCCACAAGTACCACAGCAGCTAGACAGGGTTAAAAGCTTCCTCCAGAAACCTTCTGTATCTGAAGATTTTGGTTAATAGGAACCAAAATTATTTGCTAGAACATGTTTATCTGCTTTAGAGGGGGGAAAAAAAGGGAGAGATTTTTTGCCTAACACAGGAGAAATTTATTCTACAAAGGCAGCTAACAGGTCAGTGTCAGGGACCTTTGTCCAGACCAGAGTTCAAATGTCCTCTCTATAAACAGCTGGACATGGCAGGGACTCAACTTTTCATTTACTGTATAGATCTGAGATATAAAAAAACCCTGAGTATAAAAAAATCTGAGATGTGAGTATAAGAAAAACATTTCCTGTTTTGTCAGTGGTTGAATGAACAGTTAGAGGGGAAATTTTGGCTTGGGTTGAACCTAGAAACAAATTTGGGTTTCTGGAGAAGAGAAATACTTTTGTTACCATCTAAGGTATTTTTGATCTAAACCAAAATGTTTTAAGACTTTTGGGTAGATAGAACTTAACCCTTCAAAGGCTTTCTTCTGTAAATTCCGGATAATGTCAAAATTTTAAAAGATGCCTTTCTGCAATGAGAAGTGAAAAGTTATGTTTGGCAAATGCCAAGAAGAAATACAAAGTAATATTTTCAAAATATATGCCTCCATTTTGAGGGTCAATATTTTTGGCCAAACTAAACCCAGATCTATAAATATATTTGGTCTTTCTAAAGGTGGGGGTTTTTCTTACAGGAAAAAAAGGTATTATTTGTAAAATTAAATGTAAGCTTCCATGTTCTCTCACCACAGCTGGAATCAGGACCGTGACTACTTGGCTACACTGGAGTAGGCGAGGAGCTTCTCCCTCACTCATATTCTTTTTTCATCTCTAAAAAAAGTGGTTTCCTCCTGTGGTGAAACAAGAGATCAGTTTTCTGGCTGATTACTTTCTCTTGCCAGGCAGTGCCCTGTCTCCCAGGGGGCAGTGAACTCCATTGCAAAACTTTCCCATTAAATGTCTGACCAAGGCACAGGAGCAGGAACTCTGTCAGCAAGTCCACGTGCACTTCCCAGTCCTCTGGCATCTCACCAGGCTGCTGACAGAGAAAGAGGTGGCAAAGGAATTGCCTAAAACAGTGACAAAGTCTCTTGTGGATGAATTCCAGAGGAAAGCAGGACAAAATTACCTTCCAGGTTTGAGGGTCTTACTGTCCAAGGAAGAGGAAAAAAAACCCACTAACAACTTTTGGTGAGCTAAGTATGAGGGCACGTACCTGTAGGTAAATGCGTGTTTGATTCCTTGAGCCAGATCTCAGTTACACTACTGTGAGTAATACCAGCCTGATTATGACTATTTCACCACTCCTGCAGGCTTAGAGGATGGCAAGCTGAAATCGTGGCCCTTATCTGTTCTGCCTGTTTGCTCTTGTGAAAAGCAAGGGACAGGTTTTCGAGCAGGACAGGTTTTCAAGGGCTCATTGTCAACAGCTGTAACCACTTTCAGCACAGTTCACACCCAAAGGCAGGTCAGTGAGCATTATTTTCCCTTCCCTTGGAAATGTACTGAGAAACGCCAGAGACGAGACTTTATGTAATGCAGTAATGTGGTACAGCACTCTGCGGGCAATTTACTGGACCTTGTGATTTAGACTAGCAGGAAGAAGCAAGGTTGCTTTATTAAAAGCGCACTCCTGCCTCTACAGTATCATAGAAACAAAAACTTTCACACGATTTCAGCATCAGGCACGCTGGTTTTTGATAGCAGCGTGATGCACTGATACACATGGGAATCCCAGTTTCACAGCCAATGCACGTGCCATAAATTGACACAAAAAATACACTTTCCCTATATTTATAGGGCCAGGATGTTGCCATGCATACGATTGCATTTTTAGATTTTATGACAGTTTCCTTCTGTGGGCAGAGACCTTATTGCTCCCAAAATAAATACTATGAAACCAAAATAAATGCCATGGGAATATAGGCTTCAATATAAACTGCCTAAATTCTGGCTCCTTAACTGGTGCCTTGCTTGTGTAATAACCACTGAGTCAGAGTATGACCCTGAATGCTTGGTCGTTACCTCCCTGGGTGTCATGGGGAAAGCAAAGTCTCACCTCCCCAGATGCTAATTCTTGAAAGTATGTAGTGAGGTATAACATATGAAAGGGCAGGACTACGCTTTACATAATTTTTTAATTCAACGACTCATCCATTCAAATAAGATTTACAAAGACATTATGCAATTTTGTTGTACACAGTCATCAGGGGTGTGTAATGAATATCTAACTCACAGACCGAGAGATTTAATTGGATGTAGATCATCTTATGACCATAGTCAGAAAGTGAACAGGGCCTGTGCACCGAATGAGCTTGTAACAAAATGTGTTGAAGTCTCTGACTCAGTTGTTGTCTTATATAAAAGAGAAAAGCTAGAGAATTGTGAAACCTTGTGAATTATGCAAGGAGGGAGTTTAATTACTTTTATTGTATTTATAGGGGGGTTTGCACTGCTAGTAGCTTTTAATTACTCATTACCTTTTGAGCGGTTGAAAATCAGAAACGAACTGCAGGTAGATTTGCCCTCGATACTGCTTTTAGAGTAATGGGAAGTTAAACCTATCTGTACAGGTTATTTTACAGTAATATTTTTATTCATGTATAATACAATGAAAGAGAAAAACAAACAAACAAAAATCTTATTCACTCATTTCTTCCTGAAAACTTGTCAAAGAGATTAAATAAATATTTGTCAGCAACCATGTAACAGCATTTTTACTTCCGCTAGAAAGGTTCTCCCACTCTGAAAAACTCCAAACATATTTATTTATGTTATCAAAGAACATTTCAGAAAGATATAATACACACTCATGTGTTTTCCAGCCTGCAGTTTACTTGGAATGCTGACATAGTTTCTTGTAAAAAAAAGGTGAGGGAAAGGTAAAAATATAATATTGCTAAATGTATAAAAATCTGATAATAGAAAATAACACATGGATTAATTGGAAGAAAAAACTATTTTTTGCACATTTAAAATTTCTAAATGTGTCATCAAAAGGGAAAAACAGAAACTTAAGTATGCCTCGTTATCTTCCAAAGCTGTTCAGCACTAATGGAGGGGAAGACACAGTGTTTTGAATTTTTTTACACAGACATCTGCAATCATTCATTTTATAGAAAATGCCACAAGAAAAACAAGTGAAAATGCATTTGATAATGACTCATGCTTCCATTTGTAAACATGGCATAAGCACTCAGCACAAGGGTATGGAAGTCAGATCTGGGGAGCTATGGAAAGCAACATAATGTACTTTGGCCCAGAAAACTGCTGATTATTTCAAGTAATGCTGACCCCAGCCTCCCGTGTCCTTTTACATAGTCACCTTCCCCGTCCGGACTTAACCAAATTCTCAGTTACATTGTGTTGTTATTTGTGTGACAGGACACGAGCTCCTTTGGGAGCTGGATGTACCCCGGTGCCACACGGGACAGCATGGTGGCCCAGGCCAGCATCACAACAGGGGTACTGGCACCTGCGCTCAGACCTGCGCCCTGCAAGCGGGGAGTTTGCTAGTGCAAGCAAACATGCTTGATGAGACCAGGCTTTCCGCCCCAGCCACCTACCCCAAGCAGTTTACAAACCAAGCCCCAAATTACACGAAGCTTGCCCATCCCACCACCGCACATTTATGCAGTCTCGCCACTCTCAAGCAAAGTTTTCAGCCAAGCAGTGAAGAAGTTGATGCTTAACGCTGAAGGGGGAAAAGAAAAATTATAAAGGGGTAAGAGTCAGTGGCAAAGAGCTGCGAATCCCGGCAGCCTGCAGTGCCTGCAGTGCCTCTTGCTTGCCTGCCCCAGCTCTGGGTTACCCTGCTGCGTGTGTGACTCAGCCAGGGAGAGTGAGCACTGGGAGGGGTCAGAAATAAATGTGTTTGGAGGAGGAAAAGTGTTTTCTGTAGGGGAACAGACCAGTACGTAGGACTGCATGGTGGAAATCCAACATAAGCCTTGCGCAAGTCTAATTGCTATGATCTCCCATGACTGTCTTCTCATTCCTTAAGTAATTGAGGCTTCAGTTCAGCAAAGCATTTAAGCTCAGGCTTCATTTTGTGCTGTCAGTAAGTGCTTTGCTGAACAGGGGCTTAAAGTATCAAGCTTATTGCATGAGATTTATCCCACCTAATTTTAGATGTTTGCAGTGCAGATATCTACACCAGAGGTAGCGACCCCAGGCTTTGCTCATTATTAATGAGGAGAAATAAGCATTTCTGAGCTGCTATTCATAAGGCCTACTCTACCTTGGAATGAGAAATACCATTCAGTAGAAATGTTTGCAAGAGGAGCTTAAAATACCTAGATCAGATGTAAACACCTACAATCCGGGTACCTACAATCATATACCTGAACCGCAACAACTTCCGATGACAGATAAGTAGAAATAAACATACCAATTGGATGGAATCAGGCAAATGCAAACTGAATTTTTACAGAGCAATGAAGCCAAAAATTATTTTTTTCAGTGAGAAAGTTAAAGTTTTAATTGCTTTAAAGACAAACAGTGGAAGAAAAGAACAGACCGTCATTATTCCCTTGTTTAAGCATTATTTCTTTCATACTTTCATTGTCTGAACTAGCTCCTCTGCGCTCCATTGCTTACTGAGGGTTCCTGCGCACCAGCCTCACTTTTAGAAAGCTGCAGCTAGGTAAGGTTTACCTCCTCTTGCATCAGACAGATATTTTTAGAGCAGGAATCCCAAAAATTCAAGCTATTTCTGCAGAATTATTCAACTGAGAACTTGTGTTTCTCTGAACGTTGAAAACTGCTGCTCTCCCTGCATAGGCAACTGGGATGTAAACTTCTGGGAATTACTGCAAATATGGGAATGCCTGGAATCCCTGTGGGAAATAATTGCAAAACCTTTAATCCTTGTTATCTCTGAGAGCACATATTTTTGTTTGCTTGATCAGCAGTGGGAGAGGATGACCGATTAATATGTTGGGCAGTAAAGCATCACGCTGTTTCTCTGTTCCCCTGCCCCAGACTGCCTCTGGGAAGATGCTGGTTCCTGAGCAAACAGCATGGAACAGAAGAGCAGCAGCAATACTTGGTGTGCAGTGGTGGTGGTGTCAGGCATTGTGTGGCAACTGCAAAACCAGCAGCCGAGACTGCAGTTGCTGAAAGTATAACAGAGCAGCAAATACACTTTTGTTAAGCTTAAGCAGTTGGTGCTTAATGTGGTCCAATGCCTACAGCAGGAGTCAAGAACACCCATTCAAGAACTAAACTGAGGCAGTAAGTTAGGAGTAAAATCACTTGACATTTACTTCTATGAATGGTGGAGACAGACAGCTCCAGAAACCAATTCATCCTATCCCAAGGAAAAGATTTAAAATTTGTGGGTTGCATCCTTCTCTGTATACAGCAGCCTCTTTCTAACTTCAAGAAAGTCACCAGATCCTTAAATGAGGTGGATAGTCCAGTCCTTGAATGTTACTAACATAAAACATGTACTCCTTAGCACTGGAAAAATCTTTTTTCTCTGCACTTTCATACCTACCAAAATGAGGAACAGGCTGAGATTGCTGCTTCTTTGTGCTGTCACAGGGCAGCTGATAACAGAGCTCTGGACTCTGTGAAACCTGCAAAGGGAAAATTAATTTACAGGACCACAACACATCTTTCTCTTTTGATGTTTAAAGCTTTCTGATTCTAACACACATTAGAGCTTCTACCACAAGCAGCAGCCTGGGAGATATATGGGGACTGAATCTGATAAAGGGTTTATTTTACTTGGGGGCAGATTCTGTCTGGGTGTTTTGTGGGACTCAAAGAAGAGGAAATGATTCACCGACAAAAGGGGGAACAGATGCCTTGACTCACAGTTTCCTGATTTGACCACTAGACAATTCCTCTAGCAATTCCTTAGCGCATCAGAAGGATGGATTAGCTTCTTAATTCCTTAAACATCATTAAATGGTTGTCCTGGATTATACATCCAGGCTTATACATACTACCTTATACATACTGCCTCCTGAGGGAAAATCTCTAGGTTTTATTCTGCAGGTTTGTAGAAACAGTGGCAAAATAAGTGTATTTGCCCAACAACCTTGTTGATGCTAATGGAACCAAAGTGCCAAGTCTGCTGCACTGCTTTTCTCTTATGTACAGGGCGGGGGTGGGGGTGGGGTGGTGGAACTCATTTAGTTCATAAAATTCCAGACATAACAGAACATGGGGTTTATGCCTAATTCTATAAGATTCTGGATGGTGGCTAAGAAACACAAAAGGATTAGGTCTGCATGAAAGCAAATTTAAGACATCACTGTTCAATTAAATCACTCTGGAGTTTCACTTTCCTTCTAGTAAAAAGAATTTTTTTGTACCCATGGCTACTATAAATTGTTTCTAGATTATAGAAAGATAATTAAAAGAGCGCTTTATGAGGCATGGATGTCAAAAAAATATAATTACATTGAAGATGTCAGATGTACTTGAGAGTCTTAAACTAAACTCTGCAGCTACCAGATTGTCTCATATATGCGGTTTCTTTTATAAAATACTTCTCCTAAAGAGGTAACACGTTATTGTCAAAAAGTTTGTTTACGTTGACAAATCATTAGACTCACTCCACAGGATCCTTTTGCAGGAGCTTTCAGATTTCTAGCCCAGGCAGTGTTCCCCCGTGCTGACCTGCCGGCTGATTTTAGTTTTAGGACTGTGCCATCTGCTGTTGGAATTGCAGATTTCCCTGGGTCTGCACAGCCTG
Organism: Falco peregrinus; assembly: GCF_023634155.1. Taxonomy (NCBI): domain Eukaryota; kingdom Metazoa; phylum Chordata; class Aves; order Falconiformes; family Falconidae; genus Falco; species Falco peregrinus. The sequence goes on from NC_073727.1 coordinate 57,626,068, forward strand.
CAACCGCCAGCTTACACGGTCTGGCCACGCATGACTCAGTTTTGTTCCCATGTGAGGGACAGATGTTGCAGGGTAACTGTCTGCCATCCCTGTCAGAAGCTTCAACCTTCCCAGGATCGTTTTATTCTACTGTTTTGAAGGGCTTTGCTTTGGCACAGACATGTAAGGGCCTCCATTTGCGCCTGTTGCTCAGAAGTAACTTTATCAAAGGTGGTATCACACACAGAGGATGCAGGGCCATATCCTGCAATATTAAATTTTAACAGAAAATCTGACTTAGGGCTGTTGTTTGGGCTCTTCTGGGCAAGAGGACTGGGGCTGCAGGAGATGCTTTGCTTTCAAGGTCTGATCTTGCAAAGAGTTATTTCCTGACTCTTGCAATGGCCTTAAGAGCCTGTGATGCGCTGATCCCTCATTGTGCATTCGCACAGCTCCAAGCATTGAATGCATCACATGCCTGGTCCCTATGGCACAAGGCTCCAACAGGTCCATGTCCTTCTTATACTGGGGGCCCCAGAGCTGAGCACAGTACTCCAGGTGGGGTCTCACGAGAGCAGGGTAGAGGGGGAGAATCACCTCCCTTGACCCTTTAAAAGAAGGCCATGCTTCTTTTGATGCAGTCCAGAATTTGGTTGGCTTTCTGGGCTGTGAGTGCACATTGCCAGCTCATGTTGAGCTTCTCACCAGCCAAGAAGTCCTTCTCCTCAGGGCTACTCTCAATATTGTGCAGAGCGGGTACTGTTGTACAGTAAGAAGTACCTGTCCAGTATCTCAGGTCAGCATTTCACCCTCCTGCATAGACCCCACATTTGTACATTTGGAGCAAGCTGTGATAGCTTTAACACAGCAATGAACCATGTGGCTGAGACACGAACCTAATGTCCTCCACTGGGAACCAGCATTTTTATCAGGGCTTGGACACAGCCAGCACACAGCAGAATTGGACCATCAGGGCATGCTGAATTCCCAGCAAAAAGTGCTAGCAAAGTTCAGAAAGCCATCAGTTTTCTGAAAAATTAGTTCTTGAAATAAACACTCTGCTCAGGTGTGTATTACCTTAGTTGGGGCTTAGACTGGTGCCATGTCTACCACAGCCAAGTGCCCTCCCCTAAGTGCTAACTCGGCAGTGGTGCTTTGGTCAGCAGTGTGATAAATGAGTCTAAAATTAGCTGCTGAGAATTGAAACACAGTACTATTTTCTGTTCCTGGAGCTTGTTGAAGACTCACCATTTGTAGATTGGCATCTCAGAGGGCTGCTTTGCATGGGAATAAGAGGATCCAGAACAAGGAATGAACTCTGACCACTGCCTGGTATTGTACTTTAGTTCCTGTTGTTTACATGCTAGTGGCATCACAGAGCTATTAAAAAAGTAGACTGAACAATAGAGATGTTTATTACTGAAACTCCATTACACTCTTAACCACAACTATCTCTTATCTGACAACATGAAAGCAATACCACTTTGGGAAAACTGAAAACAACTGTGCATTTGAGGAGTCAGATTCCTCACAAGAGTAACCCATATCATCTGCAGGAGCATTTCTGAGCTCAAAGGTCCACCAGGGAGGACTGGTCAGGGAAATAATCCCAAAGATATTTTCAGTTTTAAATTTTCAACAAGGGGCATCTTCCTGGCAGTCACTGAAGAACAGGCACGCTGTGCTCCATATCCATCGATGGCAGGTCAGGAAATCACGTGATCGGTGTACAGACAAGCTCTCCAGGGGGACAAAGTCGTATTTCAAGAGACACAACTGACCTGGAACTTTTTAATCCCACTCCTGGTTCCTGTTATAATTGCATCCGACTGCCTCACATCACTAGGATGTTTCTCTACTGACACTATTAAGAAAGGAAATGCCTGAAGTTTTAGGCACAGACTTATGTTAGCAGTTCGTTAATAGCATTTTTTTATTGAGAGTTGTAGGACCTGGCATCTTTAGCATCTAGACTGTTTAAGGTGGGGGGCGAGGGGGGGCAGGTTATATGCCCAGGCATCAAACCAAAAAAGGCCAGCACACCACACGAGGTTGTTTAAACAAGCTAGTTAGAAATACAGAGACATATGCCTTAGATCCCATTCTGCTTCAGGATTTAGGCAGTTTTTAAGGTTTGTTTTTCTCTACAGCATGAAGAACTCCCAGATCAATAGGCATTATTAATACTCACAGTTGGCGTGACACCAGTGGTCCCTCAAGTACCTGGCCACAAAGCTTTAGGTGCCCGTCCTAACATCAACAGCTCCTTCACTGATACGTCACCCCGCTGGCTACACCAGCCCACGGCTCGGGAACCTGCCCTGGTGCTATTCACAGGCAGAGCAAATTCAGAAGTTAAAACCAAGGCTCACAGGGAGAGCCAGGGTTGGTGTTGCCTGGAAAACTTGTTACCTCTTGTAGCCCACAGGCCAGTGGAGTTTGGAGAACACTGATTTGAGGAGACAAGCAGATGAAAGATGTGAAAGCAAAGCCATTAACTCCTGAGCCAAAATGGCTTGGCCAGGGTTACCCAGCAGAGCTGGGAGGTGAACATGGCCCCTGAGGGGCATGTAAACCGGGTCATGTTTTCTAGTTGAGAAGTAAAATGGAAAATATCAAGAACATCAAACAAACCCAACCCTTTGCAGACTGAAAATGTGGCTAATATTGCTGTCCCTCCTGCGCTTCATTTAATCATCTTAGAACTTGCTTGTAGCATCAAATGATTCATTTTCAAATAGAAACGTGATTAAGTGTCAGCAGAGACCCTTGACATAATGATGGCCAGCATTTCCTTCCAGGGTCTGAGCTTTTCCCACAGGAGATGTCATCCACTCCAATCCCTTTTTCTGTGGGAGCTGCCTTCCCTTCGTGCCGCCTGTAACCTGAGGCTAATTAGAAAGGAGTTGTTAAAAGGTTATGTGGTGATGTTGAAGACCTTTCCCAGTTTCCCTGACTTCAGGAGGTTTCAGAGCAGGCCTGGGATCAAACAGCAGGACTACAAATGAAACAGGAGCGCTGAAAGCAGGAGGCAGAATTAGCTGTGACTTTTCAACCACAGTGAGAATGAGCTGTGATGAGAAGCAAGCTCCTCTTGGAGAGAAGCCTCAGGTCCGGCTGTGGCTGCTGATTTCTCTCCAGCAGATGGACCTGGGCGCAGGGCTGCCTGCCCCTCTCCTGCCTGCCCTGAGGCCACCCACACTGCCCAGCAGAAGCACGGCTCAGGCAAAAGTCTTGTCCTGCCTTGCCGTGGTTGCCTACCATTTCCAGCCTGGATTTCCTCCTCCTGAGACACTTTGCTGCACACATTCCCGAGCTAGGCTTAAAAATAGGACTGCCTCTGATCCATGCTGGGTAAACAGTTTTCATTTTCCTGGTTTGCATGTGTTGAATTGCATGTTTTGCATGGTATCTAAAGACCACAGCAAGCTGCAGGCAGCACAGTTATTGACAGCTGAAAAAAGAGCCATCGTCTCTCTGGAGATGCTTTATACAGTGAACTTAAGCTCAATACACTAAACTTAGGAAAATGTTACGTGAAAGGAACCTGGGGTGTATGGAAGAGCTAAAGAACTTGAGCTTGGCTTAAACATGCACTCCCAAAGAGACTCAGAAAATTACAAGATACTCCCTTTTAAAAATCATCTGCCAAACACAGCCTTCCCTTCTGAAACACTGCGTTTGGGAAGAAATGTGGAGGAACAAGCAACCTTATGCATGGGAGTCTCCAACACTGCTGCTGCAACAAAATTTTGTATGGCGTGGCTGGCAAGGTGGCATGAGAACAGGGTGGTGAGTTGGCTTCGAATGCTTAATTATATAAATTAAGAGAGACAACCCCCAAAATTAAATGTTGCCGGTCTAATTTACATAGTTGCTATGGCTATTATAAAATGGAAAATGACTGCCCTCATTGCTTGCATTGTCACATGCCTTATGGTGAAATCACAGCTCCCTGGGTTATGGAAGGAGACAAAAATTGCGGGGTTCATCCCAAAAGGCTGCATTTTTGGGGCAGGGTCAGCAGAGGAGCAGCAACCCCAATGAATCTTGCAGGTTGCTCTGACTCTGGCTGGATCCTCAGGGCACAACTCAGGGACACAAGTCTGGGATCTAGACAAAAGAGCAATTTGAAAAACCTCAGGGCTCAGTCACTTATAAAAGACTTCTTTTATTACAAAGTTTTTTACAAACTTTTACTTTTATTAAAAATTTTTATAGACAAAGATTTCTTCTGCAGAGCCAGATCCAGAAGCTTCTTTGTGGTGACTCCAGGTCTTCAACCTGGCTGCTCACAGGACAGAGCCTTCAATAAAACAAACCTTTGTGCTAACACTCACATCCCAGGCACCTACCAGCCATGGAGGAGACTCAGGCCTTTGGTATGACATCTCCTTTGAAGGAACCAGGGTCACGCATTTTCTCTTATGCAAGGGCCAGCAAGCTCCCTGGGACTACAGGGTTCACACACACGACACTTAAGAACTGGTCACTCATTTCTGTGGGTCCAGGAGACCACAGCAATCCACAACATCTGAATTTTTGGGGGTTTTCTCAACAGCAGTGCCCAAGAAGGATGATCTCCTTCAGGTATATGGAGACCTGGGATTGAAGGTAGAGAAGATAAACCAATAAATCATCTATGATCAGGTTACATCTGGGGGGCAGCAGCCCCATAAGTCTCAGGTCTGACTCCCCGTGCGGAGAAGATTTGCCCCAGCTCTCCTCACCATCCCTCTGGAGCACAAGCTCTGGTGCTGGGCCAGCTCTGGCTACTTCGCTGTGGTCTTTTACAGCCAGGCTCACAATTTCTCTGCCTCAAATGTGAAAACACTGAATACAAGCCAGGTCTGAGCAACCAGATGCATGTATACTGTGGGCAGAGCAAACAGGCATATACCTACAGAGCACCATGTAAATACAGCCTCCATAAGCTACTTTTACTCTCAGGAGGTATGCCAGGAATATAAGGAATCAAATGCATTTATAATAATCCTTCATAACAGAAAGTGGTAGTGCAAACAGTGCAGAAGCAAATTTTAATCCACTGACCACACCGGCCGGACAGATAGGATGTGACAGACCACCTGAAAGCAACACTAATGCATCAGGGTTTTGTCTGCTAATGTGATACTGACCAAGGCTAACAGCCTACACAACGACCATAAACCTCTCCTACAGTATCCTCAAAAAGATCTATTTGTAAGTGCTCCAGATTCCCTGTTAATTACAAAAGGATTAAACTTTTTCTTCTTCCCAACATTGTGATGAGCTTAGCCTGAGCTGACAAAACAGGCCAAGGGGTGTAGAAACATCATTTCTCCTTTGCAGAGGAAGGATACCACATAAAGGTCACTGCTAGCAACCAACAAGTCCTGCTAGTTTGTAGATGTCATTTACTCTAGTAATCCAATAAATATTTCCAAATGGAAATTAGTAAACTGGCTAGGAAGCAGGAAAAACACGAGCAGGCAGCTCCACTGGTGCCCCTAATGCATTGGTGCTGGAAAGAGCTAAAATGATCCCACAGTGTATATGCTAGGAACAAGTGAATAGGTTAAAGAGGCTGAATATTACCTCTCCATATGACAACACAGAGGAGGTCAAGGGGATGTGCAAAATAGGACCACCACCACCCCCTGAATAGTGTGAGACCTGCTGGAAGTGCCTTTTGGTGACAACTCTGAAGAGATTTAATATCTGTGTTTATCAGAAGTGAGTTTAAGATGTAACTTGTGACACTGAAGTACTTTCTCAGGAAGAGTACAGCAGCAACAAGAGGGATATCTCTGTCAGAGATAGCCACCGAAATCAGTGGTGGGAAACTAGATATTAAGTTAGCAACAACATGTAGCTTTTTTCACGTGGAGGATGACTAAACATGAGAAGAAACCATGACGGATGTGGTGGATGCAGTACATTTTTCAAACTGTCAAGTCTCCAAATCAGAGTGGAAAATCCTCTTCAGATACAGAGGTCATGTAAGCCTATCTAGGGAAAATTCTGTGGCCTTTGATACCTCGATCACATGAGAATGATATTGTCTGAACGCTGTAGCATAAGTCACACTTTTATCTGTGTATACATATTCATACATTTTTGACATTAAAGCCTCCCTGAAGGTAATGATCGCTTCCCTCCAGTGTGTCAGCTGCATCTCTCTGAATGTTGTTTTTTATAGCAATAAACAGTGTGTCATCAGTAATTTACTTTGTGTTTGCTGTGTCGTATGCCAGTTTGGAACACAGCAAGGACAGACATTTATCGTGATTTTAGGAAATTTCCTTGTAGTCATCATTATATGGAAAATATGCACATGTGCTGCTGATCACTGATGAAGAGACCTAGGAAGTTTTTAAAGCAAGAGCTTGAACAGCCTGTCAAAAGACATAGAAAATTACCATCTGTTTTCCCAGACATTTGGATCAGAGGCACAGGCTGAACAGCACTGAGAACAAATATGCATGTAAGGAACATAGTAACAGTCCTGTCCTCTGCTGCTAGACAAATCAATTTTTTATGGTATAAAATATTTACAATAGTATGTTGTAGGTTGCACTCAGCTTTTTTGTAGAGGGTAAGGGAATAAATTCTCCCTCCAGATTCCCAGATCTCCACTGCTGATGGGATGCACAGAAAACCTGCCACTGCTGCTGTATATTCCTGCAGCTCTGCACAGGCTTTCATCCAGGGGAAGAGCAGAGCGGGTGCTAAGGGTACAAGAGCAACTTGGGGCACTTAACAGCTTCTTTCTGAATTAACAGGGATGCAAACCTCTTCACCTTCAGGAAAGCCAACTATGCATATTTTTATGTCTGCTTCTGCTTTGCTTTCAAGGCCTTTGATTTTATCTTTAAACCAGCAGTGTTTATAGTTCTCAAGATGATTGTGTTCTGCTAAACAAGTTCCTTTGTCCCATACTGCTGCTGACAAATATGCTCATGAAAAAATTTTACCATTCAGTAACTTCAGTCTTGCCTCCAACTTTTTTGCTGTACCCTTTGAACTGACATTGTTGCATTAATGCCTGCTATGATTTTGTCTACCATGCATGCCATTGCTATAGCCTATTAAAAGCAGTTGCAGCCGTGCTTACTGCTGGCTTCCTCCTTCCTTTTGAAGCAGTTTTCTTTGACTGGTCTTAATTAACGCATAAGCTGGGAAAGTGCCTTCTTTCCTCCTTCCAAGATGTTTTTGTTTCTTTGGTTTAATTTCATGTCTTTGGCGGAATAGATGTTTCCAATATGTTCTTTATGAAAATGAAAGGGAAATTGAAGCTTACACAACTTCTTTGTTGTGAAAAAAACCCAGGCCATGGTTCATCTTTGACTGCATGACCATTGTGTGCTTATTTGACTCCATTTCTTCTCCCTATTCAGAAAAGCCAAGTAACATGATTAAAGTCCTCTTCCAACTCAAAGACTTTGACAGCAAACAAAGACGGATCACTTACCAACTGAATGAATCATGTACAGGAAACCAAGGCTAGTGTTAAACATATTTACTAGGGCAATCAGTTAAGAATGGTATGTTGAAGATCTGCAATTAACACCAGTTCCACATACTGAAACAAGAGATTCAAAAGCTATTAGATAATTAGTGAAAATTTATAAAGCTGCATTCCTCAAGGCAGCCACAGATGCCAAAAGGAAATGCTGGACTGCTAGGCCAGATACCAACTTGTCAAGGAATTAATCATCATATTTAATGGCAAATACCTGGCCATGTGGGCAGCCATGCAAAGAGCTGAATAGCATGAACAGATGGAGTACTCCTCTCTTAGTACTGCTTATTGTCATGCTTTTGCCAGACGTGCAGCTAGCACATTGCTGTTTCCTCATCGATAGGCAAAATGAGCTTAGTAGCTCACCAGCTTCACATGTCCATGGAAAGTCCCTAGTGCACCAGGGCTTCAGACAGGAGAAAAAATGGGAAAAGTTTGTGAATTACATCAACATGTTATGAATACATCTCCTGCATATTAGCAGGTGAACTTCAGGATTTGGTGCAAACATCCTTTTGAGCCTGTAAATAAGCGACGGGTTGTGAGACCATCTCAGCCTGTAAAATAGCTTCATTACAGCAGAGCAAGAGGGTCGCAGCCAGAAGCAGGGCCCCATGGCAGGAGTCGCTGCCCAGGGCACATGTTCTCGCTCAGTGTTTCATTACCCACGACCGCCTGAAATGGAGACTTCTGCATTGAACTCAGCTGTGTCTGAACATCCTCCTACCTGCCTCTGCACAGGGCTTGCCAGAAACAGCTCCCGACTCAGAGCACAGAAACCAGCTACCAAAAGGAGAGCTGCTCCGTGTCACTCAAAGCAGTGCAAACCCCCATGGTTTTCCATGTAGTTAGCCCAAATTCCCGTAGTCTCAGAGAGGGAGGACAAAGCCTTGTAATTTTGAGAAGTGTCTGCTCTGAACAACCATTGCTTGTAGGTTGAATGAGACACAGCTCATTCTCTCCCCTTACTCAAGGCTTTCTGAGCAGCTGTTAGAAACAAAACTCGCCTGCCTTGTTTCAGCTATAGTTTTCTGAACTCCCAGTTGAGGGAAGCTGATTAAAGAGTATTAAATACTACCAAGATGTCTTTTCGCCGCCTCTCAAAAGGCGTTCTTTGCTGAGGCAGTTTAAAAGCTTTCTCTTTACACCTCTGACTTGAAATCACTGATTTTTCTACCACATCTGCTGCTGCTGATTAAACACAAGCAGTGTCAGAGTAGGGTACTTCTCTTAGCTTCCGTGGGTGAATCCTTAAGTCTATTGCTAATACAGCAGGTCAAGATGTTACAATTTCTGTGAAGTGTTATTAAAAAATTTAGTTCCCTACTTTTCCAGAAAATTTCATTTTCTAACAATCCAATAGAAAATTTAAATAAAAGTTAATGCTTTCATTTCAGCTAGAAAACTCTGGTTTCCTTTTGCCATAGTAACTGCCCAAAACAGGATTTTTGCTTTTCTTTTTTTTCAATTGCAACCTTGTTTTGTCAAAATCAAACTGTTTGCATGAAACATTTAAACACCAATAAGACTGAATTTGTCCCCAGAAAAGCTCCCAAAGGCTACCTTCATCATTTCAGCATCTCCAATGACTAACTCTGCAGGCAGAAGCAGACAGGTTCGAATAAGGCCCGTCAGGCACTAGCGACTGCACTATTTTGTCAGTGTACATGAACTGCATTTTGATCCATACCAAATAGATGGTTCCAGCTCCTGATTACTAGACTCCCATTCTGACTCTGAATAGAGAACAACTCCCCATCAGACATTTGTAATTACTTTATGTCACCGAAATAGAAAAATACCTTCTTGCACTTGACAAAAAAAATCAGGCTTTCCATATAACGTGACATCATGATAATTTATGCTAATTTCATAGACCAATACTGCAAGTGATATGCTGTTAAATAAGCCTGTATTAATACTAGAAAAAGGTCTAATGTGGTGATGCTTATCTTAGAAAATTAATACCATTACAGGCCAGCCACAGTAACTGCCTTTATTTCGTAGAGGGAAAAAAAGAAATTGAAAGGAATGTTGCATAGCAGTAATCTCATAGTCAATTAAGCAATGCTGACTCCTGAAATGTCTTTCAGCTTATGTTTCCCTGGGAAAAAGAAAAGCAAACTAATTTAGAGGACCTGAAAGCAGTGATATTTATGATCCGAGATACAGGTTGTATCCGTTTTAACAGCTCAGACCTGGAGAGATTCATTTTATGAACACAGGTATCAAGGCGGGGAAAAAATAAAAGACAAGTATCAAACTAAAATGTCATAAAACCAATCACATAGCTGCCATTTTTTAACTTCAGGGGAAGTCCCCCCCGTCTCTGACATTTGCACATGACTATTCAGTTACCACCTTAGGGCTCCAGGTAGGTACAAGATAGGCATATACTCAAAAGAAATCAGTATCAGAGCTAGGAACAGAAACACCAGTTTCTGAGGTTTCAGACCACAAGATTACTCAGTGCTGAACTTTGAAGATAAGGAGGCTGAGACAGATGAACAGAAAACAGATAATTTGTGGGATCCGTGTTTAAATGGAAACTTCCCATCCAAATAACAACATTCAAGGTACCACCATATCCCTGTGGCCCTCTCCTGAGTATTCAGCATTTCTCCCTCCCTCCTAAAACCTTCTTCTCCCCATAAAGCCGTTCAACACATCATTTTATTGACGATCCTCCTGTATTTTGTCTGGACATTTCTACAGTCCTATGACACCTTATTGTGCTTTCAAAACATATCATTGTTCAGCATGAATAAGAATTAGGCCCAGGACACAGGATTAATAAATCTTTCCCCCCTGAAGAGCTGTCAATCCAACGGAAGGATGGATAATGAGCCTTCCCCATTGCTGCCTCTTGCAAGGGTGTGTGTTTGGGTTTCAGCTCCAGCACTTGGATCTGCACCTAGGAGAGAGCAGTCCCCACTGGGTGTGAAATAAAGCCAGGACAGAGAAAGACCATTTTCTTACCAAACCCCTTCTCTGCGCTGGGTTTACTACAAACATGACTTTTAATACAGGTCTATTTAAGCTTTACTCCCTACCTTCTTTGCAGTAGTGCCCTCTAGCCCTGGTGAGTCCCTGAGTTTGTGCCAGGTGTGACATGACCACATGGAGAGACACGCGTCTAAATTAGGGGCTCGCTCCTTCCCTCCGTTTATTTCTCAGAGGTTGTCCCTCTAGATAGGCCAGGATAAAACACAACTTGCCACTTTTAAAGAAGCTCTATGACTTTGAAAAAAGACTTTCTGAGAGCATCACCTGCACTTATTCATCAGGTGGGTGGAGAAATTTTCCATCCAGCAAAGTAAGAGGTTTGTGGTTTGAGGCACGCTGCCCAGGGTTCTGCTAGTGGTGGCATTTCCCTGAGGATCAGCACTAGACGGGAACACATCGTGCCTTGCATTACATAGGCAATTCTTTTAATTATCACAGGGATGTTGCTTGATAATGACATTATTTGTAACGGTGCCTGAGAACAGAAGTACATTCCTAAAACCTCTTCTGTCTAGACAGGAGAATTTTGCAAAAATGCATCACTTGTGGACATCCCTGCGTATCCTGATCCTCGACCACGCATCTGCTCTCAAATTAATCCTCATGTCCGCGGCTCCGCTGCTTTGAACCGCATCGCGTTCGTTCAGTGCATTAACTCCTTCCCCCAGCCCCGGCATAGCCCCCCACACCGCCCCCGGCAGCGCCCGCGCTCCCCCCCCCAATCCACGCACCGCGCAACCGCTCTCACGACCGAACCCTTCGCAACCAGAGTCCCCTCCCGCAAGCACAGACGTGTCCGCGTCCCCCCCGCTTCCCCCCATCCTCCGCTTCGACCAGCCGGTCCCCCCGCCCGGCACGGCTCCGCAGCCGCGCTGGTGCCCGCTCCCGGCTGCGGCAGCCAGCGCGGCTCCGGCACCAACTTTCCGTGCGCGGCGCGGAGCGTCCCCCGCGGGGGCAGCGGCGGCCCCGGGGCGGCCATGCTGGGGCCGGCCGTGCGGCTGGCGCTGGGCGCGGGGGAGCTGGGGCCGGCGGGGCTGCCGGGCCGGCTGATGGCCCTGCTCTGGCCGGCGCTGGTGCTGGCGGCGGCGGCGGCGGCGCTGCTGGTCCTGCGGGGGCTGCGAGGCGGCCGGGCCGCGCCGGGGCACCCGCGCCGCGCCGCCGGGGAGGCGCAGGAGGAGGAGGAGGAGGAGGAGGAGGAGGAGGAGGAGGAGGAGGATGGCCCCGCGGGGGCCGGCGGCCGGGCGGCTGGGGCGCTGCCGGCGCGGCAGCCCGAGGAACAAAGGCGCACGGCGCAGGTAAGGGCGGCGGGGGGGTTCGCTCCCTGCCCGGGGTCTGCCCGGGACAAGCACCCTTCCCTCCCTCCTCCCCAGCATCTTCTCCTCCTGCCTGCCTTGCTCCCTGCAGACCCGCCGGGCAGCCCGGGGTGCCCCCTCTGCTACGGCCACCCCCCATCCCGCGCTCCCGGGCAGCCCGTCCTGTCTGGAGATGCTGCGCCCCAAACCTCTCTGGGTGGTTTAGGGGTCAGGGACTCAGCGTTCCTCTGCGAGCCCCGTGGTGGCATCAGGGTTACAGGGCAAGGCAGCAGGTTGCCAGAGCACCTGGCCTGGGATTGCTGGGTTTGGCATTTCTTCTGCCACGTTGTCTAACACCATAGCTCCATATGGGCTTGATCCCGAGTGCAGGGAATTAAGGTAACTCCACTTAATGTCCATCATATTAAGAGGGAGGATGCAAGCTGTGGTGTTTATACAATGTCCTAATAATGTATATTTACTTCGAAGCAAAGCTTCATTATTATTGCGTTAATACATGCTGGTAGCTGAGAGCTGATGACCACGGCCACCTTGTTGAATATATGTTTGAGTTTGATATGATGCACTGCGATGAAGTTTCTGTATGACATCATCATGATTGTGTCGCTTTGACTTGCTGTAAGCTGTCTGTAGCAGAAAATCTGAGGATAAATTACAGAAAACCGTTTCACCAAGGTATTGCAGTATGGAAAGTAAAACTCCCAGGAGAACATACTGAACATAAGTAAGTATGTACTTAAAATTAATACATCAAGCATTTCTGAACATGTTTATCTGACTAGTATCTCCTAGGTCTCACTTCTGAGAAAGATAAACTAAACCCGTTTGGGGGGGTGGGGGTGGAAGCTCTGTGAGGTAGGCTGTAAAATAAGTGGGTTTTTTCTTCATGAATATAAATATATCAGGCTGTCCATCATAACACTAGTTTTCAGTGGTTTATTATTTGCTGTGGAAGTTTTAACTTTTAGTTGTATTAGCTTTTAATAGGTTGTTCCATTTTAAGGTATTTTGTCTTTCATCAGTAAGAGCAGAATCTTGGCCCAGCAGCATAGGTATCCCTAAATTAGTAAAGAACAATTAAATCAAAAAGCAATCCAAACAGAACTGCCCATGTCAAGGGTGACTTCAGTAAGAATTTTATTATAGCATTATAATCATCGATACTAGATGACTTCAGTAGACTAGATGGCTACAGGACAAATTAAAATTTTGCAGAGCCACCAATTATTGGAGGCAGTGTGGGACAGAAAGAGCGGGACCTCCATATGCTGTTGTCAGAGACAGGCCCGGTGCTGCAATGGTGGTGGATTTACTAGTTTAAGCTGAAGACACTGCTTCAAATAGATATTTTCTGGTCAGCGATGCTGTACCTCACAGGCCTGGGTAGCAGAAACCAAAGAAGAGCAGAAAGAGATAAACTGAAGGGATAAATTTGTTTACAGTCATCTGCAGTTTCTATCATTATTCTCATCTTTTGCTGCACTGGGGGTTTCCTGCTCTTTAGGGGCTGGGCTCTAGCAGTTGCGTTTACACAGGGTAGAATCATCCTTTATGTCAGACCCACTGATTATTCTGTAAGTGCAGAAGAGGCAGAATATGGTCCTAAGGACATGGAGGATGAGAAGGGGATGATCAAGAAAAATAACTTAAAAGATCCTAAGGAAAGATAACCTGGGGAAAATATCTTACATGCTGAAATGAAAAAATCAGGCTTGTCCTCCCATGACAGTAGCCAGCCCTTTCTCTTCTCTGTTTGTCTCGTTTTCTTTTCCCTACCCCCCTTCTCCACGGCTCCTTGTCATTTCCCATCATGTTATCTCTGGCTTTGGAACATCATATCCTTGAGGCAAAAACTTTATCTCCTTACGTAAGTGTAAAATGCTCCATGCTGCTTTGGCACTTAGCTGATGCAAGGATGCCAGAACAGCAGAACACCTTTAATATGCCGAAATTTGCATATGAAAATCTCTACCAAGGCAGCATCAGAGATATTATTAATAACAAAGTCTTCCATCTGTAGACGTGGCCAATGCCATAAGCTGGGGCGCGCAGGTATTGCAGGGTGGGAGCCACTCTCTGCTGCCTGCTGAGGTATGAAGCTAAGAGACGAATTGCCTCCGGTGCTCAGGTGTGTTGATACATCCCAGCAGCCAAACATCTGCATATCCTGGAGTGGGGGATAAGCCAAGATCTTAATTAAAAGAAACTAGGCAGTTAATTATTTTTTCGGTTTGGGAATGTGTGTTTGCTGGTGATTCCCAGCCGCTGCCCCATGGGTGGGCTGCAAGACTGCCTTCCCTGGGGAATCTGCCCTTACAGGGCTGCAGTTCCTCTGATGTAGGACCAATCTCCTTTCTTCTGCATGCCCCTATGCCCCATAGCAATAGACAGCCAGAGCCTGCCCAGGGTGCCTTTGCTGGAGGGTGTAGCGCGCCCTCAGCAATCCCCAGGGCTCCTTCCCAGCCTGCAGCTCCCAGCCACAGACCAGCCCTCCCAGCCACCTCCATCCAAATCCTTCCCAGGTCCAAGTCACTAAAATGCAACAGTGCACAACTACGTTTGTCTCTCACAATGCCAGTCCTGCTGGCAGGCAGCTTTCAATCCTTTCATCTCACTACTTGTTTACTTGGTGTATAGCAGAGTAACAGGATGCGGTGATTACTAGCCTCTGAGCAGGCTGCACGCTCTAAGACCTGCTCTAAATTGCTTTCACAGCCCCTATGAGATAAGGCTGTTGAACAAACTTTGTTCAAATGGGTGCACGGCCCCAACACAACCGTAAAAGCACATTTTGAATGTGATCTTACTATGCATCACACATAACAAGTTACATTCTGGCTGCTGTCATACACAAAAAAAATCTCCAGAAATGATGCTAGAGGGTGTTCAGTCTTTTTCAAGATAACCTTTTCCCTAATAAAGAGTCTTTTAGGAAACTGCTAACGAGGCTTGCTGGAAGCCAACTGATCTGAACAAGATTGCTGTTGAGTTTCGGGGTTTGTGTTTATTCATAGGTTTTAGGTTGTTCTGTAAATTGGTCAGTCCAAAAGAAGAGCTTTTTGTACAAATGCGGTGATATCATCTTTCTTAGGCAACTTCTAAAAATATGTATTATCTGATACATCCCAAAAGAAAGCTTTCTGCTTTTCAGAAGTGTCTTTAGAAACCGGAGATACTTTTTGCCTCTTGTGGGGATTGCTTAACAACACCAGAACTAAAGATCAGTCTCCTCAGCTCCAGAGGTATGCAGATAGATCTTTTTTTCCTACCTTTTCTGGTTATACTGTATTTTTCATGCCAATGCAACACTGTTCCACAATTATTTTCATACAGCAGTCTTGGATGAGAATTGATTTTGTAAGTATCCTGGAAGGTGTTGGGGTTTGGTAATTGCCTTCTTAAAATGGAGACTTGATCCCTTGATGTAATGCTGCTCTGATTAATTAGAATAGTAAATCCCAGGAAACTGATTTCTTCATCCCTCCTTGCAACAGTGGTTTTAATCCACTCATGCTGGGGAAACTCTTTTGTCTTTCCCCAGACGTCTCATCAGATGATAAGAGCAGCTGAGCTGAGGAAAGTACCTGTCAGCTCCCCGAATTTATAGCTGCTGTATATGGCTTCTCTGGCCTCTTGTGCGTCCTGGTAAGGCTGGCCAGTGGGAGGGTATGTAATGTAGGCATTACATATTACAATACATAGCATCTCAGAGCTGCTTCTCTAATTTTTCTCTTGGAATTACCTTCAGATATGAATGGCTACAGCTGTAGTTCTGGCTCCTGCTTCTTGTCATCAGTCTGTATTTGTTACCTTTCAGTGCTCAAGGGGTCCCTACAGGCAACTTCATCCCTGTGAATATGTGCAAAGGAACAAATTTTCTGTGCTGATGGCCCACATTCTTTTCCACGAGGTTCTTGGAGCATCCTTTTGATGGTAGCACCATCTCTTTCTTTCCTCTACCGGGTGCCTCAAATGAAGGGGAAAATTTCATGTATTCCCAGTAGGTTTCCCAGACAATTCTGTCTGTTGCATGTGTTTCCTGTATAATTTTCCCTTCCAACAGATTCTTTTTTCCTACTGGGAATCTATTTGTCTGAAGTGATTCTGTCAGGGAAAACATTGTATTAACACATATCAGTAATAGCTGTTAATATGATTAATATTTACAGTATTGATCAAAACCCAAGATCCTGCTCTCTTTTCCCTCCCCTTTGCAGGTACGTGTGTCTAGTGGTGTGAGCAGGCATGGCCCAAAGAAGTTCTTTTATGTTCTGCCATGCATCAAAAGCCTCTGAGTTTCTTTTGCTAAGGAACCCAGTATGTTTTTGTGGCTTCCCATTGTCACCTTAGCACAAACTGCCATTGTGTTACCCTTTCTCTAGCTATTAGGACTGAGTAATTTTCTTTGAAGCTGGTGCTTTCCTGTCTCCCTGGCCACTCTTGCTTTGTTTAAACCCCATCCTTTCTTTGACAAATGCAGGCTTGTCCTTTCCCATTCACCTGGTTCCCATTGGTTTAGGAAATAAGTCTTCCAGGTTAAAGTCCCACAGGACCACATGGCAAAGCCGGACTGGCCAGGATGTCTGCTTCCATTTATGAAAATCTGATTCAGAATTAATGAAACTCAGTGCTGCTTTTATTTCCCAACACATTTTCATGCAGATTGCTCATTGTCTGCTGATGGAGCAATCAATACAAATTGCTGGCTGGCCCAGCAGCAGCAGCGCTTTGGTGCTTTGGTTCGCCTACCCTGTGGCTGAGCCAGTGCTTCTGCGCACGGGAGGGAAGAACCCATCCTCAGAGAGCAAACAGTGGACTGCAAGTGGCGTTGCAAATACCCAACTCACAGTGTGCCATGTGGGGAGCAAAGACCAGACATTCCAGAGGGTGCTGAGAGAGATGAAGGCTCCTGCTCAGTTTTCAGCTTGTTGAAGGTCTACTGAGAAAGCTGAGGATTGCGGTGATATTTTGTTCAGTAGTAACACAGCATGTTTCAGGGAGGTTATTTAATGCCCTGGTTATAAAGTCCATTTCTTTTTGTTCCTAAACACACACAAACCTTTCTTTTTCTTTTAATTTAGCACATGTTGGTGCTGCTTTTGCTGTACCAATGCAGCCTTTTGGCCTAAGTCCACCACATTTATCTTGTGGTATAACATAAGGTGGAACAAAAAATAGTTTCTGCACTGGAAATAAGCACTAGGAAACAATTTAATTGGAGTATTTCTTAAATCTGGAAATGGTTTTGTGTTCACAGACCCCCTGCAAGAATGGGATGGTTTTGCTTCTGTTCATTTCCAGTGTCCAGCCCATTTAATTAAAGTTTTTTGAAAGTGGTAGCTGAAAACAATTTTTCTGAATCTTTATTCATGTTCTTAAATGAATTCCTAGATTTCCAATGTGTGAAGCATATAATAGCTCCCCTTGGGTTTCATGTGCTGAGTTTATTTTGTCCTAGTATCCCTCTTCTGGGGAAACCTTTGCATGACTTCCTTAGGGAATGCAGTTTTAAGCACCTTCCCCAAGTGGGACAAAGGGCGGTTAGCGAACCTGAAGCTAATGTTCACATAATTTTTAATTAATTCTGTAACCAGTTGGTGGCACTGCAATTTGAAAGCAGGCTTCCTGATCGGATAGACACTTACAAAGGTGTTTGGCTCTGTAAAAATGACCAGTCCTGTGAAAGTATTGAAATGCATAAAGGTAAGCATCTAGGGGTACAGTTTTATGGCTTGGAGTACACAGTTTATGTATTAATGATTAAACCCGTATTTTTTAACATTTGAAGACCTAGTCTTTGCCTCCTTTCTTTGTGACTTTATGTAGAACTATATTAACAGTAAAAATAGATTAAATGCTAGCTCAAGGGAATAAAGGTTTCAGAGCAATCATCAGAAATATAACCTTAGGTTACAGAAAAAAAAGGCAGGGGGTGGGGGGGAAATCCTGTTCCACTGGGTCATGAACCAAATGGCCATGAACTAAAAATAATCTTTCTATTGTTCCACAGAATGTGAGTAGAAATTAATATGCTAAGTCTGATTCCACTAAAAGTCCGGATTCTGTTTCTCTGCATATATTTAATGTATTTGGAATTGCACTGATAACTTTAGACAGCCACTTAATGCAGAGGGTTTAGATGTGTTGTCCCTGTACAAAACTACATTTTTCATTAAGGAAAAAATTACCCTGACAAATTCATTTCCCTTTAATGAGTCCATTAGGTTAAGCTCAATAAAATAATGAAAATTCACAATAAAATAATGAAAATTCCTTTTTCTTTTTCAGAACAGCCAAACGGCATGGTAAAGAGGCATGACTAATCCTGTATGCGAAGGGCTTAGGAAGGGAAGAATAGGGTAGGGTGGGGTTGGTACAGCCGGTTTACTGCCTGAGAAGGGCTTGGGTAAAGGCAGGATTTCATACAAAAGGTCGGGCTAGAGTAGTACCTTTCCACTAAAATGAAGTTGAACTTATAAAAATACTTGGTGATGAAAGGAAGGGAGCTGCTGCGATTACTGAAGGATGGTGGACAAGCAGCAGATATTTCAGGTTTGAAAGAAGATCATCGCCTGAGTAGTGAGCTGTTTGGTAATCACCAGTCAGTGGTCAGGTTTGGTATTTTTCTTGCACTCAGCTGCTCATGAGGAAGGATGCAACAAGGTTCAGGAGTGCAGGTGGGTACTTAGGGCTGAATAGCCAGTCATTCATCCTGAAGACCCCTGGGATATAGTAAGTGACTGTCACCAATGTATTTTTAACCTTTTAGTCAGTGATAGAGAGGGGGATGTTTGCCTAGCAGATGAAATATCATTTAAGTAGCAAATGTTGTGCTTGTCTAGTAAAAGTATACAGCAGTCAGACTGACAAAACATTAAAATGCAGTACTGCAATTTTTCCAGCTTCTTGATTGCTGTCATTTTGTATGGAGAGAAGGTCCAGGAACATGATCCTGCCCCAGCTGAGACAAGTCTGTCAGAGTCAATGTAGTTTGCATCTTCCCTCATTCTCTGTCACACTCAACGTTTTCCCTCTGGAGTTCTCCCTGCCTCTGTGAGGGCTCTGTACAGCCTTGGGCTGTGCTCACTCATGGCAGCCTGGGGGAGGAAGACAGTTGCATGTCCTTAATCTTGACGCCTCCTTGTCTCTGTGTAGTCGCTCATGCTTGCAGAAGCATCTTGATGTAAAGAGCAGCTAAGAGGAGGTGGGATGTCTCTTATCCTCTGTGTGTGTCTGAAAGAAGGCAAAAAAGCATCCTCCTCCTTGCCTTTTAAGTTGGCCCTGCTGTTTTTGTTGCTGATGGTGGCAGTCTTGCTGGAAGCGCTTTTTTTTGGGAGTTGCAATTGCAAAGCCTTTAGAAAACAGTGAAGATTTTGTTATGAGACCTGGGAAATCACCAGAGTTTGCCGAGATTGGGAAGGAATACTGTGTTTACACATTGAATGGCTTCCCCCAGTCATCCCTTCTTGTGTTCATCCCATAAAATTCAGTGTTCCTGAAGTCCTGTGCCATATAGTGGAAAGTCACAGCCCTCCACCCCCAACAAGTTATATTGCATAGGAATTTTTCACTGAGACATGATCTGTTTGTATTTTCACACAGCAGACAGGAGCATATGCTGAGAAAGAATGGTGTAAGCTCAAGGTCTTTCATATCTAAGTGGTTCAAATTTTCACCAGAATTCCTCTGGTGTTGTATTTTATGTCTGTTAAGGCTGCTTCCTTCCCTGCTGCAGGCAGAGTGGGTTTTTTCCTTTGAGCAGAGCAGGATGTGGAAAATGGTTTGTTTTGTGGTGGGACTTACGGAGTAAATGTAACTTCAAGTAAATTAACCTGAGAGTCTCAGAAGAGAGATGACTGCCTGTGGGACAAACCAAAGATGGCCTTGCTAATTATTACAAAATGTGGCTGGCTTTTAACAGAAATAATTACTTTGCTAGTGAATGTTCAGAAGAATATAATTGTAAACAATTATATTGTTTGCAATTGACAGCAAAGGGAAACAAAAGAGTTGCGAACCACTTGGTTTAAGCTTATAATTTGAAGCTGGTGGAATTACTGATGTAATCGGGCAGGGATTTTGGCTCCTGTTACTGTGATATTTTACTGGAAGACTCAGAATCAGTGATGCCTGTGTGTTCAGAGTGGTATGTTGCAAAGTTGGCAATTTTGGGGTTTCCCCTCCTAATAACTGCAGTGTGTCAGTGGAACACCAGCCAGCTAGGTCCATGCTACACCGTTGTCTACCACAAGCTTGTCACTGGTCCAGGTTTCAAGCAAGCACCTCCAGGGATGAAGCATTTGCCAGCATGCAGGTGCCTGTCTTGCTGGTTTTAACATGCACTTCAAATCAGACCTTTCTGAGACTTGGGGGGAAATAGCTCTAAAATCTCCAATATACCAAAGAACTAAGCACTAAGAGGCTGAAGGACTGCAGCCCCACTGGGTTTGTTGGGGACAGGTGTGGGCAATCACCCACAGGGTTTTATTTGCTAGTAACTAATCATCGCAAACGTCAGCAGAGCTTACTTTTTTGGTGTCTAATTAATAATTGGTTCGTCTCTCAGAAGAAGCTGCTTCAGGTGCTGATGATGTTTCCAAGTGCCTTTGGGATAGCACACAAAACCTTGTTGCTCTGTGGAAAAGAGTTCCCTTCCATCTCCATGTGGCCCTGAGAGAGCTGTAATCTCGCCCATCAGAAGGTGGCTCTGGGTCTTTGCTTCTCCCAGCCGCAATGGTGTCCCTATCACCTAAAGGGATGGGGCCACCCAGTGAGCTTTTTTTTCTAAAAAACCTACCAGATTTTAGCTTTCCTGATTTACTGTGCAGCGTTTTGCAGTGTGTGTCATTTCTGTCTCTCTTTTTCATTTATGGCACTTGTTATTCTTCGGCCCTGCAACAGCATCTGTGGCAGTGCAGAGCGGGTACCACTCCTCTGCAGCTGAATCGAGCAGATTTTGTCTTCCAGCATGCATGTGGTTAAACTCTGCCACAGTGTCTGGGGGACAGAGGTCACTTGTGAGGGAAGGGAGGAGAAGTAGAGGGTGGAACGCATCAGCTCTCTTCCCTTCCCCAAGAGGACCTGAAGCCCCTTCATCACCAGCTTGTGAGAGGGTGCCCACTGTCTCCTGATGCCAAGGGGGACAGCCCTGGGCTGCAGCCAGGGGTGTTGCTCCCTGCAGGGCTCCCTTCACCTGCCTGGCGTCTGGGCTCCCGATCACCCCTTGCCCTGGGCAGAGGTGGAGGAGGGATCAGCGCCCAGGTGACAGCCTGGATCAGGCTCCTTGCTGAGCTTTGGGTTTAGCTGGGCAGCCCAACAGGTCTGATGGAACTGAAGGAAACCTGGGCAGCATTGAATGAGGATTGCATTGCACAAGGAGAGCAGCACAGGCAGGTGGGAGGAGTGCCATACACTCAGCAACATGCTCCTGGGCTTGTCGGGTGGGAAACAGGCACCTGGAGAACAGGAGCCTGCCTTCTCTTGGTTGCTGCTGCTTCTGCGTCATGTGCAGTGGCCCTTGCTGGCACAGCCCTTGCCAGCTCAGCTGCAGATTTACACCCTCCCCCGCCGTAGCTGGAGGTTGGTTGTTGCCAGTGAATCCTGAAACAGCCAAGACATTAACCAAACCATAATTTGAAAAGTCCTTAATTTTCATGGTTTACTTCACAGGATCTAAGTAGGATGAAAGCTATTTTTTCAGTTGGTCACATAGACTTGAGGGGGAACATAAGGTCCACCCCAACCAGTAAACAAGAATTAAAATAAGCCTTCTTCTGTCTACGCTGCTTTTTTAAGACAGGCTTACCCTATTTGAAAAACAACTTTGATCCTAGACACATCTTAGGATAAACCACAAATATGTCTGCTTTGGAATAAATCTATGTAGAGTTTCTGGATTTACATTCATAAAGGCTTAGCTAGCACTAATTAATTTGGAATAAATTAACTCGAATTGGAACAAAGCCACGAATTCTAGCCCAGATTTATATGGGGGGTTATTTATCTGTGTCTTTCAGCCTATTTTATGTATTATAGGAAGGCATTCAAATAATTGTATTCACATGTATATTTACATACACACACATGCACTTATATATTCCATAATGTATTTATTGTCCATCTTCTAGGTTCCAGTGAATGGCCAGCTTCTAACATCAGTCAACATCAGAGAGAAAAAGCTCCTCAAGGTACCTGCAAGAGCTTTAGAGTTTATATGTCGTCTTTCAAGACACATACTTGTTTTAAGAATGTTCCCTGTTTGGTAGTTCTTTTTAAAGATAATTTGCTTTTCCCGTTGTTGGAGCACTTAAGAGGTGACTTAGGAATGTAAGACCAAGTAACTCTGGCACAGTCACACTGTAGTGCCTGTCACTGCCATCACAAGTGGGGTAGCCTCATGGCCCAAGCCCAGAAGTGGGAGCTGGGATTTCCTGTGTTTCAGTTCCAGAGCTGACATGGGACGTTTTCTTGGATCTGGCCAAGGGTTTTATTGTGAGCATTAAGCACTTGTACTGGTGGGTGTGGAGGAAAGTGTCTGTGCTTTACAGACACTTCCAAGTGCGGAGCAGCCCCCCAGCCTGGTGTTCCTGGTGGGGGTATCATGCCTCGGAAGAGTCAAGAACCACTGTGTTAAAACTAGAGCACTCAACAGTGAAGGTTTAAGGTTAGCTCTACTGTTTCATCAAGCTATATGAAAATGGCCTCAGCCACTGCTGTGCCCTTTCAGATTAGTGCAAACTACAGATATGTTCATTAAACATTCATTAAAATAGGCTGTTCCGTGGAGTTTCTTTTGGTTAAGTATAGGCAGGGTCCTAACTTTTGATTTCAGCATTGCTGACTGTAAAGGGGGTAAATAATTTTAGGTTTTTCTCCTTTATAGGAAGAAAATTAGGACTTAGGAATGATGAATGCAAATTTTACTAATAGAGTAGGTGGCTGAACTAAAATGTGAGCTTTGTAACGTAGCAGATAAGTCAGATTTTGTAGGCCAAAAGCTATAGCATTCATTGCTTTGGAGTTTGCAATAAAATCTGCTCAGGAAGGCTTTTGCCCCCATTTAAAGACTTCACCGAGACCACCGACTGCTGCTCTCTCTGAGTACTACTGCATGGTCTCTGTTTCAAAACTATTGCCCTGACTCTTTTTTCCTTCATGATGAAATGCAGCAAATACCTGTTTTATCTTTCTGCCATGTATCTCCTGTATACCATAGCCTAAGAAGAAGAGGAAGGCTCAATGCTCAGACAAGGAGGTGCCAAAAGATCTTCTTTCTGTGGAAAAAGACAAACTGCAAGAGGAAGAAGGTAACAAAAGATCTGGTTCTCCTGTTATCCGATTGATATTACCAAATAATAACATGGGATGAAATATTTCAAAAGGAAGGTCTTCTCTACTACTCTAGTGTTCTGCGTTACTGAGAAAAACTGCCAGTTTGAGAGCCATTTCTATCTGCTCCTTACTGCGTGTAACTGTGCGGACAAGGACCATGAGCTTTCCTGCCACACTTCTCAGGTCCCTACCGCATTCACAGGGATGGCAGATCTGCAGATGAGGAAGCCTCTCTGAAGTGGCCAGAGGTCCACTGGGTAGTGGGGTCTTGTCTTCATGCTCTTACTCTAATCCTGTGGCCCTTGCCGTGAAGCTGCGGTCTTCTCAGGCCGTGTTTTGTTGTGCTCATGATTGCGACTGGTAAAGGCGCTGCGGCAATACACAGCCAATTTCTAGCATGCCCATGAACAGAGCCAAGATCTTTGGTTGCAGGCAAATCTGTGGAGAAATCTGGCAGAGGTTAGCAAGGCTCAAGCAGCTGGAATTTCACTGGAAAATACACTGCATCCCATGAGCCCCTCTCCACCTCACCCCACCAAGGGTCATATTGAAAAAAACAAATTCTAAGCTTTTCTGGGCTTAAAAGATTATAATGTCATTAGTGTGGTGGTGAGAGCAAGAGAAGCCCTCGCTGCTGTTGGACCGGAGTCCTCCTGTGGGCCCGTGGGTCAGGAGCACAGCAAGGCTGCTGGCGGAGAAGGGGAAGCAGCAGCAGCTCTCTTCAAATGGATGTTTAATTTTTTGAACGGATGAGCCAGCTGAACTGTTTTCACACATTATTTGGGGATGCTTCGGAGAGCAAAAGTCTCGGTGAAATCCAGGGACTGTGCTTTTCCTTTTATTAACCATTTATGTCATTCTCTCCCCTGACTTCTTGGTCATGGAGAACATGGATGGAGGCAAAATGTGGCACTATCTGTGTGAATGAATGCGTGTGGAAATCAGCTGTGTGGCAGAGGGTCTCCACATAGCAGGACAGAGTATGTTCAAGGCTAGAGAAAGCCAGTAAATTGAAACCTTGTCTGACTGAAGATTTTCATGATCTTCTTTCACCTGTCAGACATACAAGGCAGTTGATGCTCTGTTGTGACATATCCCCCGAGGGAAAGGGGTGTCACATCAGGCTGACACAAAGGACAGAAGAGTATGTACAGTTACATGAGTCAGGAGACATGACAGAAAGGTTTGTGATGGGGATTTCTTATGTAACGCATTTCTGCAGAGACGCACACAGGGCAGAAGCTGCACGAGACTGGGGCAGCACTTGCTGCCCCGGTGCCACTTTTACAGCCAGCATCAGAAACTATCAGATGCTGTTTATATTGGTGCTAAGCAATAAAGGCAATAAAGGAAGTTTCTTGTTAGCTTCAAAATGAACTTTGCTCTGCGTTGTAGGAGTCTGGCAGACCAAGATCAGCAGCCGAGAAAAGCGACACTTGAGGAAGGAAAGGCTGAAACAAAAAGGTAAATGCACAGGCTCAGTTCACACACCTGATCTGGCTGGGCTTGTCAC
Source organism: Falco peregrinus (assembly GCF_023634155.1). NCBI lineage: Eukaryota > Metazoa > Chordata > Aves > Falconiformes > Falconidae > Falco > Falco peregrinus. Next base: position 57,650,714 of record NC_073727.1, read on the forward strand.
CCCTTCTCACTTCCCAGCATCTTTCTGTTTGCTCTATTCACCATTCAGCAGAAACATCTTTGCACGCACTTAGGCTGTTTACTTAGGAAAAGGCAGCTTTGGGAGCTTGCTTTTACTCCAGGCTTTCAGTAAAATACATATCATTACCCATAGGACTTTGAAAGCAAATGTCTGCTAGAACCGAGACCTGCTAAAGGCTTGATGTAATACAGATTAGTTACTTCTGTGTGACTTGACGGAAGTTGTTTTCTGATAATGGGTATACAAAAACCTGTGTAATTTGCTCAGTTCCAATTGTGTTCTTTAATCCAGGCCTACCCAGAGTAATTTATTAGAGTAACTTAGAAGCTAAGATAAAGTTTGGAATTGGGAAACATAGCTGGATAAATGTGGGTGTTTCTGCACTGTCTGCAATAGGACTACTTTAAAGTGCTCTCAGATGCTCTACTAAAACTGAAGCACAAGTGAACAGCAAATTTTAATCTCAAAATACACAGATATTTTGAGACCTCTTTCTCTGCCATTTGGATTAAGTAGAGTTAAATATCAAGAGTTTGGATTTTTAAATTTTGGATTATCAAGAGTTAAATATCTGCTTGACAGTCTCTAAGGGCTTAAGGTCCTGACATCTCTGTTTGCTCTCTAACAAAGTAGATGGGTCTACATTTGGCTTGCTTCATGTAAGTTGGCCTGTTGGCATGGGTGGTGCCAGCTGCATGTGCAGAAGGTTAACCACGCATGGTTTAACACTAAGCTGGTGCAGGCATTAAATGCTTTGCTGACCCAGGGGAAGGGAGCTCAGCAGACCAAGTCGCATTTGAAGCACCTGAAGTCCTTGGTGTGATCCTGGAGCCTGGGTTGTGCTGCAGGCTGAACCAGGTGATCATGGTGGTCCTGTTTAGTATGGATATTTACAGAGCACTGAAATGTGGTCTTCTGGGAAGAAGCCCTAATCCTGCCGAGTGCTGACTGCTGTTTCCTAGCAGGGAAGAAGCAGCAGCAGCAGCATTAAGGTGTGTGAAGGTGGGGTTGATGTCAGCAGTGGTCCCGTCCCCACCACAGCCCCAGGAAAATGCTTTGCTATTCTGAAGGCTAGAGTCATAAAGTGCTTTAGGAGTCTTTTGGAACAAAGGATGTTGGAGATAATTTTCATTATTTATAATATCCATATGCCTGGCAGTGATTTCTCTGGCAGCCTTGAACTACAACATCCAAGAGGTTTGCTTTCTTTTTCCTTGGAGGTCATGCTGTTCTCTTTCTCTCCCTTTACTGCTCTGGGTCCCCAGCTGGACTCTGCAGGCCTTGAGCCACCTTGCAGTCAGGAAGGGATGCCCAAGGCCTCTGCAGTGCGGCGTCATCTCCTGTGGGACTCATTGCTGGACTATGTGGTGCCTTCCTTCTCACATGGCCTTCGCATTTGCTGCTTCAGTGACCCGTCCCAGGGGCTCTGCGTTACTGTTATTTTATCTGCAAATAATTTCAGTTGGAATATAGCCATTAGATCTGATGAGTTTAGGTCAGGCTTTGCTTTGTTGTTTCCCCTGTACAAACTCTTTGTTGTAATTAAAAATACTGATGACCCTGTGATGTTTATTCCCTTGAAGACCCCAACAGACCATCCCTGGGTAGCTCAGCAGCTGAGCCATCCTTTGACTGGGATGAGAAGGGAGCTGTGTGGTCGCTCACAGAGGACACCAGTGGCAGTGTAAAAGGTGCTTTCATTGCCAAGGCAGAGTGTGGGACTGTGCTGAAGGTCTCAGGAGCCATACGGGAAGAATCTGTGCCCTCCCAGTCAGAAGAGGATGTTTTTTCCAATGTAGGTGAGTGTTGACATTCAAACGTTGCAGAGGGAAAGTTTCATGAATTACTACATCCAGCAGTGTACATCCCCACCAGCATTTGTCCTGCCTGCAGGCAGTGTTGTCCACCCCCTTTGAACACTGCTAGCTGGCTTTTATTTTCCAGCAATGTGAAAAGTGGGGTCTTTATGGCAGGAATGTCTTCTGTGTTGCAGACTACTTGTTGGGTGCAAGTTGGTTTCTATCCACGGGTATTTAGTGTTTGGTTCCTTTGCAACCAAAGCTTTTCCTTCTGAGGATGCTCACACATGCTCAGCATTAGGCTTCAGGGTCTATCTGTGCATTTCAAAGCAGTATGAGGCAGGGCTTTCCCAAATCAGTTTGGGTATTTGACAGTTGGAAGTACTTTGTTCATGTCAGTGCTGTGTTGTACCTACACAGTTTGCCCGGCTTCCCAGCTGATTCACCCCTTGTTGGTGTCCAGCCAAGGTCATTTAGAGCTGCTTTGGGTCTCAGTTGTGCTGCGACATTCTCTGTGTAACCTCAGATACCTTTAAAGCAGAGAAGGGATGAACAGCCAGGCCATTAGGCTAAAAATTAGGAGCCTCTGATAACAGCTGTCTCACTGGTATTTGATGACTTTTTGTTTCCATCGTGGTTTAATTTTTATGGCAGAGTTATGACTTACATTTTAATTCTACTGTGGGTGATACTGTAGATTCTAGAGCAATACGAATAATTAATAACAAGGTGGTAATTGGGCCTCTTTGTGTCTCTCTTCCTGACTTCTTGGTGGAGCAGGAGAGTTATGAGTTAAAAGTTAAAGGGGTTAATACTGCTTTTTGGTTGATTTTCAGAAGCCAATGTCACTGCTTAATTGAGCTTGTTGGCTTGATTGATTGGAGCTTGAAGTCTGTGTGATGACTCACCATCAGTAGCAGTAGTCGAGTACTCTGCTGATTCAGAAAATGGTCTGTTGCCTTACCTGAATTGCTTTGTCTGCTAGACTCCTTTTTTCACAAAGTATAGGGTTGATGGGGGTGGGTGACATTAGTACCACCTTTTACTCTGAGTGCTTTCAAAAGGCCAGATTCCAAGCTGATAAGCGATGACAACTTCTGCCAGTTGTGCATAAAGGGGACATCCGTTCAGATGAGTGAGGAATTTTATTAAGTCCAGAGAATCATAGAATTGTTTAGGTTGGAAAAAACCTTTAAGATCATCAGGTCCAACTGTTAACCCAGGACTGCCCAGTCCATCACTAAACCATGTCCCTAAGCACCACATCTATGTTTTTTAAACACCTCCAGGGATGGTGATTCCATCACCTCCCTGGGCAGCCTGTTCCAATGCTTGAGAAGTGCTTTGCTGGTGTGACATGGGTTTTGAAGGGCTGAGAAGGTGTACATGGTGACTGGGCTGGACTTTCTCTGTCCATAGAAGATAATTTCTCCGTGCTTGATTCTTCTCCGGCAACAGAGGCTGCAGGCTTGGGATGGAGAGAACATGAAAGGACTGTAATGAGACTGGGAGACTCAGGCAGAAACTGCATTTGCCAGCTGTGAATGTATCATCATCACATTTTGGGTTACTGTTTGTTTGCTTTTTAAATGCAGGAACGTGGGATATTGCAGAAGTAAAATCCTGTCCTGTGACCTTTGGGACGTTATCAGAGCTGTCCAGGGAGATAGGTGAGTGGTATCTCTTTGGACTTCTGTCTGAGTTCTTCTATCTTAATAGATGCTTAGCTTAAAAGTACTCTCATTGCTCACATATGGGTCTTTTCCCTTGGAGCCACATTTCATTAGTCACTCCCTCTTGTAGAGCTTGCTTGCATCTGCAATCCAGCACACCAGCATTTTAAGGGGTGACATCAGAATGTTCTATTGAGTGCTTTCCAAAGTCGTGTCTCATCTTGGAATAAATAAAAAAAACCCCATTGCCTCCGCAGCAAATTCTTTCTTTTAGATTTGCTTGCACAGAAGGTTTTTGTTATGTTCTGATGGCCAACAAAATTCAGAGAATTTCAGACCGAGGGAGGGAGCAAACGCCCAGCTCTTTAGAGGCTGCCTAGCCAGCAGCTTCCTTTCCAGCACAGTGAGGGATTTTCAGCTGGAACTTCTCCGTGCATGGCCTTGTGAAGGGTGGAGCATCTCCTGGTTTTGCATTAAGTTGAGCCTCATTTCTGGCTTTCACTTGGCCTCTCTGTGACTCTCAGTCCTTTCCACTGCCTGGCTCTGAGCACTCCTGGTTCATACACTCTCTACCTACTCAAATTTGTCTGGAGGTCCAATTGGCTGATGAATGCAAAGTCTGGTCCTGAATCTTTTAGAGATGCTGAAGGCAAACACAGATATATATAGATAGACATCCATGCACAAAACAGCATGTGCAGTGTAAGCCAGAGCACTGAAAATAGCTTCTAAAGCTAGACATTTAAAACATGCCATATTTAATCATGTGTTTTCCAACACTGTATCATTTGGATTGAAGCAATTCCTACTGTACAAGTACTCAACAGGGAGAAATATTTGTTAACATCTGCATTTATGCAGCAAAAAATCAAGCCAATACAGAACAAAACTGTGTAAACAAGGGAGTTCTGTAGGTGAAAGGAAGCAAGGAAAAGATGTGAAAAAGATCTGGTTATGAAAGAAATGAAGAAAACACTATGTGCAGGCCTTAGAAAGGGGATGAGGGGAGTCATTGAGGGAGGCATATGAATCCTACTGGTTGCTTTACTTGTTGAAAAGAATCATAAAACCCCCTTTAAATCTTCTTTTTCCACCAGCAGCTCCCTCTCATCTGTGCTTTTTCTTGGAGTAATTCATTTGGTAATTATGGATTTCTGTCAGAATGAGCAGAAGCCTTCTCACTGAAGGCAGTGGGAATTGGAGCTGGATACACTGGATATGGCCTTTGTTCTGCAGGAACTATATGCCTTTTTATGTCCCCAACAGAGATGTGTTGGAAGTTTACATCTCTGGATATTGTTAGTGTAGCCACTCCTGAGTGGGTCGTTTTTAATAAATCGTGCATGTAGTGTCCTCGTCCAGCTTTCGTTAATAAATCCACTGCAATGAGCAGCATAGATTAATGTCTGGCTTAAATTACATAACATCCAGGCGTCGTGACATAGCAAGCAGATAAAGGCATGATTAATTGTTTTTAATAATGTGAATATACCTATGTGATTATCTTTTAGGTTGGAGGGGGGGTGTTGTTTGTTTTTATTTTTTTTTTAAAAGACGCTTTCCTGTATGCAGATAATGTGAAGAGTAAATCATCTGAGGCCAGTCCTTCCAGATACTGTTGGCATGCCAGCTCGACTTTCCTCCCCACAGATGATGCATGGCAGGGGCAGGGTACGTCTCTTTGCTCTTTTTCTATTGAAACACTAGAGTACTAATGCTGATAACCCTTTTCAGTCTGTTTCCTAAGCCTCAAAAAACAGGGTCCACTTACTATGTGACTCATTTGCACAATGCTGGTAGGGGTAAGGGAGAAATTCAGTGTGGGTCTGGTTGCGGGCAGGTGCCCAGAGCTGCTGTGAGCTTGGTCAGAGCAGCAGACACCCTGTGTGGGACCCTTGAAAAGGGTGAGAATGTGCATTTTATTTATGTTTTTATTTAGAAGGTGACAAAAAAAGGATGCAGTAGGTATGGTCTTGTTTGGTGCACACATACTGCTGTGCAAAGTGTAATTAGAGCTTCTGGGCAGCAAGACCAGCTGTAGGGAGGCTGGCTGAAGGTTCCTGTAGTCCACTGTCCTCTCTCCAGCAGTTGTATATAGCAGCTGCTGCCAGATAAGCACAGGAGCAGGGCAAGCATAGGGTGATCCCTCCCCACACCCAGGAGAGAGTGGGTCAGGGGCTTCCTGAACCAGAGGCAACAGTATGGGTGCTGTGCTTCAAAAAAAACCCCAAATGTTTGTAGTCATCTCAGATTACTAAATTTGTGAAATAAGTTCAAAGTTGGGTTTGGTTTTCATAACTGCAGTATCCATCCTGTTTCCCTCCCACCCACAGTTGGGTAGGGAGGGTAGAGCTGAGTGGCCCCTTTCCAGGCAGCCCCCAGCTCAGGCTCGGTGGGCTGGCTGGGGAAGAGCTGCAGAGAGGACAGGGCACTGCTAGAGCGTGGGGTACCTTTGCCAAGACTTGAAACTTTGTCTGTAATACCCAGAATCCAGATGCAGAATCCAGCTCCAGTGGACTCTGGCAGTCAGGATTTCAGTCTTTTTAAGACTGGTGATGTTGGGGTTTTCACTTCTAAAATCTGCTAGAAAGGCCGTGTGGGTCCTGAGTTGCTGGAATAATTTGGCATGAGCAGTGTGAGTATTAGATGGCCTTTTCTCTTGACCTTTTGGTCAGGATCCAGTGAAGTATCTATTTATACTCCTGTTGTTGGGAAGCCTTACCCTGCTTTTGCAGGAATGATGGCTGACAAGCCGAGCAGACCCCTTCTTGCTCTAGCAGCTCTGACTGCCTTACAGAAAAACCCAGACTGGTTTGAATACATGGAGGAGAAAAGGCCTTGGTCATCTTGCTTCTCTGCCCAGTCGTAACTGAGACTCTGCAGCAGATGCATCAGTTTGGCCATCAGAAGATTTTATAAATAGCATCGTTTGCTTAACAAAACAAACAAACAAAAAAATAACAGCCCCAAGCACTCCCTTCCCTTAGTGCTGTTTGTTTAGCCCCACGTGTCTGCTGGTGAGCGCCTGGCCCTTTGTACCTTCTGAGCCCAGGCTTGCCCGGTGCGTGTGGGAAGGAGGGAGGCGACGTCGGTAGCTCTTCAGCTGCCTTCCATTGCGTTGCATTTAGCATGTCACGCTTGGCACACTCTGGCTTTGATCTGCGGTTGCAAAGCCAGGCCAGAGATCTACTTTTTTGGTGCCATGTCCGTCTGAGAGCAGAACAGATAGGAGCAAATTCAGCAGCTTGCTCTTGGGAACATTGGAGCAGAAACATTTTGATTGAAAGCAGAAACGGAAGGATTTCTGCCTGCCTTACGGCTTGATTCTTAGTAATAGTAGTTTTTTTCCTTTGACTCGTCAGCCTTGATATTGATGCAGAGGGGAGTGTCGCGAACATGTATTCCCTGAGCGCAGATGAGGTAATGGTTGGCGTTAAGGTCTGCACTGCAGGCAAAATGAGCTCTTTGACAGTTAAACAAGGCCTGTTAGCTCTTGCAGGCCTGTGAACTGAAAAAAATGCCATTCATAACCTGAATATGAGCTGGGGTCATTTTATCAAATCCAGACCAGTGCATTTAATGAGTTTCTTTGTTCCGTGCTGGGCTGGTACAGAAGAAGGAGCTGGATGCTGGACTCCTGCCTCTGCCCCAGCTCACGGAGCAGCCTTGGCTGGCTCCCCGCTCCGTGTCGGGTTATCTTTCTGTGCAGCACCAGCAATAACGCCCCAACTCACAGAAGGTTTGAGGCTTAAGTGTTGTCACAAGTGAAAGCATATATACACAGAGGGAGAGGGGGAGTTAGTTAGGGACCTGAGTATTCACTATCGGTGTGTTTAAAAGTGCTATGGGAGCGTTTAAAAGACTGATAAATCAGGCAGGTTTCAAAACAACACACTGCCAGGCTGGCATTCATTAATGATACACGCTGCTGATGGTTCATTCTTAATCATTGTCACATCTGGAGTGCTGTGCCCATTTCTGGGCTCCCCAGTACAAGACAGGCATGGACATACTGGAGCAGATCCAGCACGGTCGACCCATGTGTACGAACACCTGATGGGGTGGTTGCCCCTGGTCTGCACGGAGAGTGGGCAAGAGGCAACAGGTATGAAGTACGGGAAATTCCACTTATACATAAGAAAAAGCTTTTTGTTACGGTGAGGGTGGTCAGGCAGCAGAACCGGTTTCCCAGAGAGGTGGTGGAGTCTCCGCCCTTGGAGATATTCAAAACCCAGGTGGCTGCATCCCTGAACAACCCGCTGTAGCTGTGCCTGCTGTGAGCAGTGGGTGGGACTAGACGGTCTCTAGAGGCCCCTTCCAACCTCAGGAATTCTGTAATTCTCATTCTGTCATCAGTCATTGTCTGCATATTAAAACAATGAATCCTCAGCCATCTAAGCCTTCGTTAGCTAGGGGTATTCAGTGTCTTGGAGCTGAAGCCACATGGTTAGCAGTAATGGCTGCAGTCCCTGCAGTCCCACCAGGCGGCTGAGGTGGCTAGGACTCCTCCATGAGAGAAGGGGGCCCCAAAGTGGGCAGCTTCTTTCATCTTCATTTTTTCCTGCTCATCTTTAGTGTTTGTATACTTTTCATCCCTGCCACAAAGAGAAAAGAAAGGGAGGTGAATCTCTTCTGCTTCTGGTATAATTCACTTTATTTTTGAGCCTGGGAACTGCTCTGGTTTTGCTAGGCGCTTTTCTCACTTGTTCTGCAGCGTTGTTCTGGATCCTCCTGCTCTGCCTCCCGAGCTGTACTTCCAACGGCTTTACTGCTAGCATGTATTTCCCAATACTGCCTTTGTGCACCTATACCATGCGTCTGCTGCTGCCCCTTTGGTGATATTTATGTAATTAATCTTAGCTGTCTTAAAAAACACGTTATAAGCTGTGGCTGGTTTTCCTCTTACAAAATGTGTAACCCACACAGTGCAGCTGGCTGGGCTGTTTTAGAGCACTTGTGTCTGGTTCCAAGGCAAGCAAATGCTAATTTTATCCCATGCGTCTGCTTCTGAGTGCAGTGGACCTGTTTTAGGCAGCAGTGCAAGGCAGTCTCAGAAGACTCATGTTCTGCTTCACAAATGCAGCACGTCTCACGACCATGAGGGCTGTCTTTTTACCTGTGACTTGGCATCTTCCCAATGAATCCTTCTTGATTGCCAAGGCAGATTTTCCCTGGAACCTTCAGAAAGCTCCCATGTCTCGTGACTCCCATCCTTCCCTTTGTCCTGGGGTTAAAATTAATTTTAATTCTTTTGTGTCTTGGGATTAGGAAGCCTCTTTCAATTAAAAGCAGTCTTCAGTCTGGGACTTATTTTTGCATCTACTGATTTATGCTAGAGGAAGGTGCCAAATGAGGGACTCCTACACCCAGCTGGTGGTAGCCATAATTTTGACCTGTAACATATAAATGTAAGCTTTAGACTGGAAATTGTCTATCCATTTGCACTGAATGGATTCCACTTGGTCAACAAGTGAGGGCTTAGAAATTATTTGGTTAGAACTGGGCTCTTTACACAGCCAGCTGCCCTTTGCAAAGGGATGGGTTTTCTACAGCAGCCACATAAGGACTTAGTGCCATGGACAATATGCAATCCACTGAGAATTTTGCCCGGCCAGATGAAGGGTTGCTCTCTCTTAAGTTTTTGTTGAGCGTATTGGGAGAGAGCATGCCAGAGGCCTGCTGATAGCACAGGATCCAAAACTACAGTTTTCTCCTTCTCAGTGGCACAGACTTGAGTTTTGCTGCAATACTTTCCCGTTTTGTTTTCCATCCAGGTAATTAGGCTCAGCCTATAGAGTACTCTACCCTTATCTATTAGATGTTGTGGAGAACCTGGTGACTGTCCCTTTTGACCAAACCCTGCTGCTGCAGGACCCTGTTTGCCTGCTCTGTGACCCCTCCCAGGGTGCAGCCAGCTGCTCACTGGCATTGCCCGGACAGCTGGAGACCAAGGGCATTCGGGTGGTCGGTGCTGGGATGGACTTCCTGCCTGCAGGGGCAGCCTCCCTGATCTCTGAAGACACCTTCAACATAGTGCCCTTCAGGACCTTAAAGTATCTTCATTACATGGGGTATGTGGAAATGACCTTGGCCCTGAAATGCATGCTTTATATGGGACGTGTTTGCTGCCAGCAGGGAACAGGGAAGTACAGCTTTGTCTGGGTAGGGCTGCTGGGGGACTGAGGTGGGTGGCAAGTAAGAAGCTAGTTGGAAAATGGCATTTTACAGGACTGCTTTTGTAGAAATGAACAGCAGGAATTATCAAGATGTTGGTCTGTAGATGTGTGGGGAGAGATTACCTCCGTTAGTGCTAAACCCACCAGGTGAGCAGGAGTACATGCTGCTGCACATCCCTTTTTGTGTTTGTGGTTTTCTCATACTGAAGGAAATACTGACTGGTTTAGCCTGTGAGAAGATTTATGACTCAAGAGGAACCAGTTGCTGATACAAAAATACCAGAGAATATTCAAAGTTTAAAGACATTCCAGGAGATGTCACTGTAGAAGGGAAATATGCCACACAAGAGGAAAGGTTTTAAACCAGTGCTCTAGGATAAGTAGGTTTAATCCAATTTTCCTATCAAATCCAGCAAATTGTGAAGAATCTTATATTACCCTTGATTTTACTCTGGGTTGATTTTAAACACCCCTGGCACATAATGCTTTGGGAAGAGTAATTCTGAGATGAGGCAGACTCACTGCTGCCTGCCTGAGCTTCATGCCTACCTGCATGACAAGGACGAAGCATGAACGTAAGCCCATTGCAGGAAGTTAGCCATTAAAACGATTTTCATGCTTAAAAATAAGTACATAAATGTACTTTTTGAGAGATCAGAGGTTAAATAAGTGAAGATGAGAGTGGTGGCTTCCAGTGTGTCTTCCTTAAGTTACAGTCCATTTTGCTTGCACACCCATGAGAGCATCCATCGGCAGAGCTGCTGCCGTGCAGCTCGGGAGGAACTGTCATTCTGGAAGTCTCGGTGCCATTTCACCAGTCCCTGCATCATGCTGTGTACCTTCCTGGTAGCCAGAATTTGTCTCCTCACTAGCAGTAGCACCACAGTTTTGCTTTTAACTTTTTGCTGCCAAGACACACTTGTGGTATATTAGTGCAGAGGCAGAGTGTGCACCACATGGGCTGAGAAGCTGGGACTTGCTGTGTCCTCACCCTGATGTACCTTGTGGCGTAGTTATGGGGTGGGGAGTGCAGGCTGGTATTGCCTTCAACCATGACAGATAAATTGTCCAGAATTTGTGAGCCAGACCCTCAGGTAGCCTAACCGGGGAGAAGTGGCAGAAGCATTTTGGTGGTGGTATCCCATGCTACAGCTTACACAAACTGTTCTTCAGACATCTAACTCATTCATGTGTATTGTGCATCTCTCAAATCTAGGTGCATTCATTTGCCTAAAAGACTGGGGAATGCATTCCAAAATACTTATTCCTATCCCTTTTGAAGAAGGAAAGAAATACTGTCTATGTACAGGGCATGGATTTTAAACTGAGAAACTTGAGCAATGTTTATAATCATGTTTATAACATTTGGCAGCAAACTGGACAGAGGAACTTTTTGGAAACAGTTTTCTTTTATCATCCCCAGCATGCTTTTGGTTTGGCCCTGCTTCAACTAAAAGTTTTTCCATCTAGTTTAGGATTTTTTTATGTTTGTTTTTATTTTAAGAGGCATGATCAGCTAAGAGTTATTATTATATGTTTTGTTTTCCAAGTCTTTCTCCCTGTTAGGATACGGCTTAAGATTGTTACAGTCAAGCTATTAAAAAATAATCAAGTAGTCCTTTCAACATCTTATGCTGATTTATCTGGTTTTTTGCACGTCATTCAGTTTGGGCAAAGGAATTAGGCTGGTCTGTTTTGCCTTCTTGCCTGAGGGTCATTTGCCAGTGCTTTGCAGAGAGGCAGCTGACAACTTGTGGCCAGATTTTCAAAGGTACCAGAAGCTGGCAGATACAGAAACCTAAAAGATTTTCAGAAGTTTTTTGCCTAGATCCCATGAAACGATCAGAATTGATGCAGGCTAGGTGTTACCTATTTCATGCATATTTAGAGTTGCATGTTAGGGAGCTTTGGAAATTATGCCGTGATGGTGCCTTTCTGGCTTACATTCAGGAAAAGAAAATGGAAGAGGGAGATGAGGTCAAAAATGTACTTGGTTCTGTTTTTTATAGGAAATAAAACACCAATGAGAACATTAACGAACACACAAATCCTTTGCTAATATTACTCTTCTATACAAATAATTCCTGTAAGGATGGTGTGTTGCAGTGAGTAGAAGAGCCTGCTGTGTCTGTCGGTGTTTCTGTACGTGCCTGAATCCTTCTCCATGAAATTAAAAGAAAATGTTTGAGAAGCTATGCTATTAATTTTGTAAAGCTTGTTTTCTTGAAGTGCAAGCTGGAAGGACTTTGTTCGGGAATATGAAACTCCTTAACACCAATGTAGCATTAAGAAGCAGGTATTCTTTATTGCAGTGCTGGATGCAGGGATCACTCCACCTAACGTGCATAGCTTCCTCCTCTCAGGTGGCTCTTACTATGCAGTACATGTATACATATTTAACAAATTTCCCAGAAAATGCATACATATTAATGAGATTACCCAATACTAATTATAGTATTTGCCCTCCCCCTCGTGCATGCCCAGTTGTCCAGGGCAGGTGTCTTTGGTGGTCTCAAGGGTCTGCAGATCTGCCCACTCCTCTATTCAGTGGGCTAGAGTTCTCCTTTGAGGTCCCCATATATGGTCTTAAACCAGGTCATCTCGGTCTCTTTACTCTTTCTTGGCCTGGAATTGCTGGCCTTGGGCCGGTTTTCCTTCATCCTTCAGTGCTATCTCTTTGTGAGAACGTGAATTTATTGCTTACGAGTATACAAAGATTAGTTTCAAACAATCAAGGTATACCAACTGTTCAAACGTAGGGTGCACGAGTACTTCTAAGTTCTTACGATTAAACTTTAACCCTTCTGTAACACTAGGAAGTAGTATGGATTTCAACATAACTCATTCATGTGCTTGTCCAAATAGATAATCCTTCAGCAATTGACCTGGACTCTGACTGGAAGGCTCCCACGGAAGAGTGGGGAAACTGGACAGGAGATGAGGAGAAGCATCAGATGGAGGACGAGAAGAAGAAGGTGAGTCAGTGGCGTTGATGACCCGGGGAGACCTACTCCAACAGGGTCAGTCTCAGCCAGACTGGAGTGTCCAGTTCAGTGCTGGAGCCAAGCTCCTCTGGTCATGGGGGATTTCTCACACTGGAAGGAGATGCTTGGCGTGGTCACTCCACTGACCTGTCTGAGATAGCTGGAGCTGGTGGACACACCTGCAGGACATGTGAGATGGTTTGGGGGGAGTTGGCTGGTTGTGGGAGTTCATCATCTGGGTGGCATTGCTGTCCTGAGTGGCAAATATTGGGTGTTCACCACACGGCGTGAATGAACTCTTTCTACTGCTGCTGAGCTTCCTCAGTACTGAAAAGAGGTGTTGAGTCCACAGCTGACACTAATTTTCACACCATCTCAGGTGGCTGGGACATATTTATTTATTTAAGTGAGAGGGTTTGCTGAAAGTGAAACAGTCATAGCTTGGATGGAGAGGTAGAAGCAGAATGCTCGCTGTGTAAATGCTTTCTAGAAGTCCAGGGAAATGTCCCTTTTTGGCAGCAGTGGGAAGAGTGTACTGAGCTTTTTGCAAATAGCTGTCTTAAGCTGAGGTGTGCACCTTATCCAGAGAGATGCCCTGCTTGTATGCTGTCAGCACACACTCCTGGAGGTAAAAAAGTTTTCCTGAAAAAGCTATGAATCAGCTGTCCCAGGCCTCCACTTATAAAATCTTTGATGCTTTCAGGATTTGCCAAAAGGCAAAGCAGGCATTCGCTTCTGCCTTTCTGGACTCGAAAGCAAAACACAGCGGAAGAAGAAGAAAATGGAAGTGAAGGAAGCAAGGGGTGGAGCTGGACTGAGGCATGTGAGTATTTTGCATTCCCAGAGTAGCTCTCATTTTCCAAGAGCAGGATGATGTGGCCTAAGGGGGGCTTTTCGTTCTCTTCATCTTCTGGCTTCCTCTCCTTTTTTCTCCCTGCCTCCCATAAGAGAAGGGTGAGCATAGTAACCAGTGCGTTTTTGCAACGTGGTATTCCCTAACTTGTTTACAGAAGTTTCATTTTGCAATGCAAAGAGGAGCAGATGGTTTTAATCATGGGAAAAAAACCAAAACTTTCTTGGTCAGATGCACTCCAAGTTTAGCATACAACTGGGCTGTATTTTATTTACAGCAGAAGGTCACCTGGAGATATTAACAGTAATGCAAAGGTGGCTCCCAAAAGCCAGTGAAGATAAAGCGAGACCAACATTATACCAGTGAAAAGTTTACTGAGATAAAATGTCTGAGTGCAACAGAGAAAGGCTGTGGAAAATGTCAGCTCATTTGGGATGGGAAGTACAAAGGAACAGAGTATTGACTGGGTTTTGGACCAGTCCTGGGCCGTGATGTCTTTGCTGCTCAGTGAAATGAGAAATGAGGGGGGATACCCCCAAAAACATCCTAATTCACTTGCTGCTTAATATGTTGCTCTGAACTCATATGGCTGTATAGTATCATTTGTGTTCCCCTCACACCCACTGTGGTCTCTTCTGATCCTTAGGATAATTTTGCTCCCTGAACTCCTGATGCTCCCATTTTAAGGGAAGAGCTTTTAACTAACTCAATGACCACAATCCACATGATCATTAGGACAGCCCATCAGTTACCAGAATGCTGCCAGGCCACTCTCTCTCTTGCACATCCAATTAGTTGCTTTAGCTTTGTATGTACCTTAATGAATAGTATTAATAGTGCTGTTCAGACTCCTTAGGACAGCATTGTTTCTTCTGCCATGTTTATGATGGGCCAGAAGGAGTTCGTATTGCACGTCAGCCCCAAATGCTGGTGTCTGCTGCTGTACAAGCTCATCCTTCAGAGATGGACAGAAAAAAATGAAATTGCTTACAAAGCCAGATATACAAAGTTGCTCATCACACTCCTTGTGCTACCTGCAGTGTTTCTGCAAACTGTGGTCAGTCACTGGGTGCATCTTAGTCTTAAGTCTCACTATACAATTACAGTACTTCCACCTCAGTATATCTTGTTCTTCTGTTCACTGGAGAAAACAAGGGGAAAGGTGGTAATGAAAGACTATTTCAACATTTTAATCCCTTATAAAACAAATAAACAGGAGGTAAGTAGATGACATGCCAGAATATTCTAATAATTTAAAAACTAATTTGTCCTGCAGTTTCTTTAAATACCCTAATTCCCTTCAATAATGACATTTTCTCTCATATTTTATACTTGTATATGCTTCGTTTAACTCATAACCTTAGTGAAGCATATTGTTTCAATTAAGCTGCAGCAAGGTTTGGAAGCAAGAATGGAAGAAGGCCCAAGGGACTTGGTATCTATGGAACGTAGCAGTGATGCAGTCTGTACTTCCTTCAAAAAACCCTTGGATGTTGCTAATAATTCACCCAATAATGGTAAGTGATTGTTTTTGCATATCTGATGAACTTTGGTTTCAGAATAACATGTAATCTGAGAAGTGAGAAGTGTTCACAACTGCATTTTTAAGTGAATATGTGAAATGCTTCTCCTTTAGCTGTATGTATTAGTTCTTAGAGAGGCTCTGTAATACTTAGAGGTTTATCTATGACAAATGGCTTCCAGCTCCTGTCAGAGTTAATAACCAAAACTATTGCATTTAGTGGGAGCAGTTTTTGCACAGTGCTTTTAAATGTGAACCGGAAGCAAATGTATGTGTGAGTGAGTCAGAGCCCACTAAAAACATCCAGAGCCCTTCTCATGACTTTGGATTACCCTTGGAAGTAGGCAGCCCTTGTAAAACACCTCTAAGAACCCCAAAATACCCTTCTTCAGGTGAAAAACCGCAGTTCCCAGGGACACAATTGCACATAGAAGGTTTGTGCACTGAGCCCTGTTGTTTATATGGCAGGTGTACCTGGAAAAAAGGAGAGGAGGAAGAGGAAGAAAATGAAGAAAGAGACTTGAGGGAGCTGCGCAGCTGCCAGAGTGACAACCCAATGGGGCAGGCATGCCAGTGAGCTGCAAGGATTCTGCTTTCTGAGATGCTGCACTGAGCCCCAAGTCAAGAGAGGCTCTAGGAGACCTCCCAGCGAGAGGAAAAGGAGAAGAGGAGCAGTGAGCCAGAGAGCGTGAGTGTGTGAGAGAACAGAGAGAATGAGCACGCTGTGCACAGGAGGTGGTGTTGAAACAGAGTGGCTGTTCACTACAAACTGCTGCCCTTGATTAAAAGATGTTGAATGGGGTTTGACTGGTTGCATTAAGTCTTTTCAGTTTTTTCAGTCATGTTGTTTGTCAGCTTGTATATGTTATATGCCATTGTAGAAATGGTCGGAACGTACCTGACTGTGATTGTACTTCAGTCCCGTGGAGGATCCACCAGCTAGTCTGGTCTCCTCTGGCATTTTTGCAGAGGTGCTCATCGACAGGCTAGTAACGTACAGAAGCAAGCACTGTTCGGAGAGAAAGGGAGAGTAACATGGATCATTCTCAAACCTTCTAAATCTTCTAAATCCATGTTGTCTGCTACAGTCAGACTTTTGCCTCATACTTTGACATATTTATACGTTTCACGCCACATCAGGCTAGCTTGCTCCACAAGGGAAAATTTCTATAGGATGTTTTAAACTTATTTGGAAAGATGGTCTAAACCCTTTCTTTCTCCTCAGATTTCATGGTGGGCTAAAGTTTAAAGTCTGTATGTCCAAAGCATGTTGTATTTGTACTTATAGTAGACTGAAGTAACTTTTGAAAATAATTTTTCTTAATCTGATGTTTGGAAGTTTTTATTATTTTGCTACTTAAATATTCTAATATAAACTAAATTTGTGAATGAAATTTTTACAAATGTAATTTTAGTATTTACTGAAGAGTGTGTATTTCTCATTGTCAGAGGACGTATAGTATGGAGGAGGGAATGTGTTACAAATGAATATTGCAGTTTATAAACAGCACCAAGCTGACACCAGCGAAAGCTGAAGCTCTTTATCCCTAGAGGAGTTGCAGCTTTGGTGGTAGCTGTGAGGGTTTCTTCAGACGGTCCTGAGACTGTGCCTCCACCCATCCTAGAAGTGCTGCCTCGAAGGATGAGGTAGTGATTGTCAAATCTCCATCTGCATTCAACTTTGTGCCTTTGGAGATTGTGTGGGAAGATTAGTAACACAGATGAACATATGCACGTTCATAGGCATCGGGCTGATGCTGGGAAACTCATTTCATCTAGGACACTGAGTAGCCAGGGGTGTTAATGGCTTTACACCACTACAGCAGCACTCCTGTTTGCATCATTGAGCTAGAGACCTCTCTGCTTCTGCCATCGCAGCCACCCAGTCCCTGATGCCGGCTTGTCTGAGCTTTACCTGCAGCTCAGTGCTTTCACCTGATACTCTTCATCTGTTGCATAGCTGACAAAGCAGCTGTATCCTTCAGAGAAGCAATTAATTGCAGTAATGTATTTGTGTTTGGAGTTTAGCTACTGTATCTTAAAGGGCAGTTCTCTTGTGCTGTGGTTTTTGGGGTAGCTAGCTGTACAGTGTGCCCTGAAATTGAAAGGGCTGAATAGACCAAAGAGCTGTTACCTGAAAAGTAAGTGGTTTGGAGCAGATGCATAACAAGAAAATATATGGCCTCACTGGAGAAACAAGTACAGCAAGTTCAAAGATGTAGAAGATGTGTTAATGGGTATGTGGGTAATGAGTAAAGTTCTGCTATCTCTGAAGCCAATGGAAAACATTCATTGACCTCATTGGGGCCAGGATGTTTCCCAAGGTCTTTGTTTAGCATTGAAGATAACCTCTGTTGTTCAAAAAAGAGGAAAAAAAAAAAAAAAGAATAGAAGAATGAAGGAGATAAAGCTCACAAGATCTGTTGACTCCAGATTTCTTCTGCTTTTTTTCTCTATATCTGCTTGCAAACTTTTTGATGTCTGTGTAATTTTGTTTTATTTCAACGTTACAGTATTTCAAATGTTCATTGTTTTTATAATAAAAAATAAAAACTTTGCCTGAATCACAGCACTCATGAGCAGTTTTATTTAATTAGTTTATATGTGTGTGAGTAAGAGCACATGGGTTTGGCTAAAACCATTTCATTTTCAAGCTTTTTCAAGGTACTGTAAATGTTCTTTAAGAGATTTCCGTAATCTGAACCCTTTTATGGTTAGGAAATCCTCGTGACGTTCTTCTCGTGTTGGGGTAAAAGAACAATCAAGACCTGTAACACTGACACGTTGACTGCAGTGCTGATGACAAGCAGCAGCAAATTAAAATCCCCAGTTTTTCTGTCAAATTCATCAGTACCACTCTTACTGAAATCAGCAGTATCAGGAGAGCTGTATTTCTGTTCTGGCTCCAGTTTCATAGATGGGAAGTCATCACTGTAATACAGATGGGCTCAGTAGTTTATAGCAGCACATTATTTAAAACCCCATTCTAATGTAGGCAAAGAAAATACACTCCCACAACTAAATACTGTTGGTTGTAGGCTTCCCTAAATAATTGCAAAGCTGTCTTCAGGGCAAATTTGGTGGCAGTGTACTGTTTGTGTGATTCATCTGCTGTATGGGTACCATTGCTGAGAGCAGTGAGGTAGGGTATGTTGGGTACCGTTTGGTTGATAGGGCTGGGGTAGTGCCTGGAGCCTTTCAGCGCTGCATCCCCCAGCACTGCTGCTACACAGGCTCCTGGGGATGGGAAAGTGTGCTGAGGGTCTGGTACCTCAGCGAAAGGGCTGAGTTTAAAAAAACAACCAAACCAAAACACAAAGCACTTAGCAACTGCTGCTAACTTCCACTTACTAGTCTTCAGAGGCTGAAAAAACATCACTCAGCTTAACAAATTGTCTTTGCAGATGGCCAGTGCCTTTGAAGAGCAGACCTTTGCATCCCTTAGGAAATTCCCCTTCCTTTCATCACTGCATGTTCAGGCTATTTCCTGGTTTCCATGTTTTTAAGGTGTTTCTCCTTCTCTTCTGTGGGAATTAACCATTCTGCACAGATCATCAGCCTGTTATGCTGCTTCTGGCACCAGGAGCATTAAATGAATGTGCTAGATATGCTCATCCTCCTAGTCTCTGATCTTTACTAGCTGGAGACTGGTGTAAATCCTCAGGAGATTCAGCATCCCTCCAGCAACTTGTAGCATTGCTTGTGCTATAGCTGAATGTTTTTATTCTCCATGTAACTTATCCCTTAGAAGGGTAAATCTAGAGTAGTCTCTATGGTCATTCATCAACCCAGTGTAGTCTAATTGCCAGTTCATGGGCCAGATCCAGCTGGCTCTCCCTGCCTTCTCCCTAAGCAACTTATTAGTTGCTTGAGCAGCACATGCCTCAGGAACAGCCAAAAGCTCTCCCTGCACTTCAGACAGCCCAGCAGCTAGAAATCAAGCCCCTGGTGCAGCCACAGCATGGGAGGTGGGATAAAGTGTAGCTATAAAAATACGATCTTGTTAGGAGCAAGCAATTAATTGTTACAGCAGCAGCTGCAAACAATGAAATACACTGCTCAACTTTCTCTTAAACTCAGTCTGCTCCATTTTTGTAATGAAGCTCTTTCTTGTGGGAAGCCTTTTGAAGGTGGAAGGTTGGCTATACCCCTACTAACAGGGCCACATCCGTAAGCGATGGGTCTGTGAGTATCTCAGGCATTAAGATGTGGTTGATGCTGTAATTGATGAACTCCTGACCTACAAAGCTGTGTTTACTCACAGGCAGACTGCAGTATGGGGACGCAGAGGCTGAAGCTTTGCTTCACCCTCAAACCATGGTGTAACACCATCAGGGCTAAGTGGGGCAACCACAGAGAGGAATTCGGCCTGCTGTTCTGTAATTATCTGTAACTGATCATTGTCAGTAATTATGAAGGTTCCACCCAATCTGATGAGTGGCACAGCTGACATATCTGCACGAGCGGAATATCAGACATGCTAATTGCTTGACAGAATGTAATTATTTACTGTGCTAACAACACAGGCCTGCTTCATTATACTGCAGATTTTCCAAGGGTGGCTGGCTGCCTGTGAAGAGAGAAGGTTTTTAAGTCATGGGCTACAAAGATCAGATATAGGAAGTCCTGTCCTTCTGTGATTGTACTGAACCACACTCCAGGGTCTTTTCAAGGCAAATTTCCAGTATGTGCCATCCCTGACATTCAGCTTGACAGATGCTCTCATCTGCGAAGGAAACATCCTCCCATACTGAAAGGACACTGTAATGCACTGGTCTCACAAACAAACTCCCTGTGTCTTCTTGAGAAAAAGCCAATGTAACAGTAATTGACCCTTGTATCATCTTATCAAAAGACTATTAGAAACTTGTTAAACTTTATTTCCTGTTGAACTTTGATTTCTCTTTGCATCCACTATTTTCCTTTGGTGGTGGTTCTGTGTAGCACAAGTTGCAGAGATATGATAAATAACTTTATCGAGAACTTTTGACAGCATCAGTTGTCTGCCACTGTGTTCCTCCTGGAAATCTTTGCTAACGTCCTGAACTGCAAACCCATTCAAAGAGACAATGTGTAAAGAAAAATGACCTGAAGGTAACTCTTCCTACTTTCCTGAGCAGGTAGTGTTCAGGTCCTCAGGCTCCTCCTGTTCACCCTGCCAAGATTCATGGAGAGGCAAGCCCAGGCTGAGGGCTGGAAGGGAGAAACTGCCAGTAGATACAGGACATTTCCTGTTTCCAGCGCTCAGTTTTGCTCATGTGAAAGTACTGAGATACCTGAAATCTGAAATGTAATGAAAGTACAATTTTAGATTACATTATTTTTAGACATTTTTATAGCTCCTCAGCTGTACGAAGGCTGCTATAAATGAACGATGGCTCTTTTAGTTTAGCAGATTTTGATTCTCTAAATGAATACAATTTTTATTCAGTGTTTGATATTCAGAAAACCTGAGCATACAGCAAGTAACACAGAAATGCGGTCTTTGCTAATAAAAGATTTACATCATGCCGTCATATTTTAGCTGCTTTTCTAACCCTGACTTTCTGATCCATCTGTTATGAGTAAAAAGGTTTGGAACTGAGTTAAACTGACTCTTGCTGGTAGAAGATAATTCATATTGTTAACAGCAATCAGCTAGAACAAAAAGTACAGAAGCTTGGAACATTAGATTAGGAATCCCGAAGTGATGTTGATTAATTCAATAAACAAAAGTAAAATCCAATAACCCCAAAACTCATCGTGATACATTCTTATTACTTTTTTATCTCTTTATCAAGAAACCACTGAACTCTGAATCAACTTGTTTTCTTCTATCAGAATCCATCTTGGAGAAAAAGGCTGGTAAAATTTGTTAATGCTGACTTCAGGATATCCAGGATTTCACAGCATGAGTCACCAACAGGGAAGTTTCCCTCCTGACTAATTTATTTTTATGTTTTTTTTCCCTTCATGGATATGTTAATGCTTTGCTTTTACTCCAATACGTTCTTATCATTTTTAAGGAAGCAAAAAGCCAGTTCATGCTTCCAGCCCAGATATTTTTCACATCTTCTGCACCAGTTCTATTGATTTTTTAAAATTCTGTTGAAGGGATCTGTGTTATATACTGCAGTATTGATGTAAAGACATTAGTCTCTCTGTGATGTTGAAAAACAGCTTTTTTTTAATTTAAAAATGCTTGATCAGTGTTGAAAATAACCAAGTCTGAAAAACAAAGCCACCTTTCCTCTTTTTCTTTTTATATTTTATAATGTAGAGTAGCAGACACATGCATAGAGAAAAAAAAATTATAGAAAAAAATTATAGAGGTAGCTTGTTACTACCCTTATAGTCAAGGCTATTTGGGATGGAAGAACTCCAACATGTCCTGCACTGCACCTTTTATTTCAAGGCAAAGAAGCCACTGGACAGGAGACTTGCTTGATATTCCTGTCGCTTTCACTAGCCTTTGTGGTAAAATAAGTTCATTTCACTGTGCCTTAGTTTCCCCAACCCCAAGCAGGACGATATTTTCATTATAAAGTGATATGAACTCTGCCTGTGAAGGTTACGTGCAATTATCAACTTATGGTTGGTAGGTTCCCTTCACACACGCATATAGAGTAAATGCTGAAGCAGAATAACACCTCATCTTTCATAAGCAACCTGGCAATAGTTCAGTGCATGCAAAGGAGAAGTAATGGTTACAGTGTAAGTCTAAACCAACAACGTTTAGCCAGGATAGACTGTAGAATGGCACAAAAGGGAGAGACTGTGGAATTACAAAAATCAACATAAAACAGTGTTAGTGCTGCCTGTTTTGACATCTTGCAGGTGTTGGACTTAGTATTTTCAAGCGGATGAAGAGGAATGCAACCTGGCCTCGCATTTACCTGATCCTAGCCATTCTGCTGTCCCATGTTTTCTTTTCAAATATGATTATTCAAAAACATGTTGTGTTTGGTAAAACATTGTCAGGCCCTCTCAAGACAGAAGTTCAAATCTCTTGTCTAGACATGGATTTTGAAAGACCTAAAACTAGTTTGGCTAATAAGGAACAAAACTCCTTCCCTCTCTGCCTGCTGAGAGGGAAGGAGTTAAGTGTCATGCTGGTAATCTGAATCATTCTTCTGCAGCTGCTTCTGACTTGCAGATAAGTGTAGGGCTTTCTGCTCTTAGTGTTGTGGAAGTGGACAATTTGCTCCCACAATGTCAAGGTCTTTTTGGTATTTGGGAAGAAAAGTTTATCACCAGTACTTTCTGTCTCTTGGAGATTTTGCCCTGGCTACTGCCCATAAGCTGAGCTTCAGAATTTTCAATATATTTAGCCTCACAAATCCTCTTTGAACTAGCAAATGGGAGAGAATTAAGGCTTAGAGAGAAGGAAGTATCTTGCCTGAGGTCATCTGGGCTGCTTGTGGCATGGAAGAAACGGAATCTTTCATCGAGGGTAGGACTGAAATCATTAACCTATTCTCTCTTCCCCAAGTACACGAAACAATGTAATCATTCTCAAAATGCTCTTTTTTTTTTTTTTTTTTTTTTTTGAGAGAGAGAGAGAGGAGGAGAAAGTGGAGCGGTTTTTCTATGCCTACTCAATAGTTCCACATGAGCCTATCCTGCTGTGGAAAACTGCTTTGTGATGTTAAATGACATTCACATTACTCTTCCCAGTATCTTTGTTGTCTGCAGGGTATAACAAGCAGCGAAGCTCAAGGGAATCACATCAATTTTTATTCTGAGCCTGGCTGACAAAGATATGAACACTTAATTAAGATTTCTTTCATTTAATGAAAATAGCCCTGAAGATCTGAGCCTGACATGAGAGCTGCCAGTGATACTAGTGAAGGAAAAGTGTCCAACTGCAAGACATAGTTGGAACACTTGCCCTCACAAATCATTTGAATTGCAAATCGAATCTAGGTGTTTCCAAGTAGATGCCCAAGCTCAAGCAAGTGGCTCCTGCTTTGTCTTCTGACTCACTCTAGTCCTGTGAATTCCTCTGTTGTACAGGGGCAGATCAACAGGAGGGACTCTCAGCTCCACAGGAACAATGTAATCAATTCAGGCGTGCATGGTGCAGAAACAGTTGTCTTAGGCTTCCCAAGGTGCCATCTGTGAGAAAACTGATTTTTTCAATGACTGATTACAACAAAATGCACATTCCTTTTCTATTTATTTACATGCATGCATGTATATTGATTGAAATTAGTCCAGTTTTGCTACATTAAATCAGTGTTGATAATTAAGCATCTGTGCACAGGGCCGACAACATTAGGATCACTAAAGAAACAAGCAATAGTTTATAATAGGATCATTAGAGCAGTCTTAGCAGCACTTACAACATGTTTATTCAAAAATGAAATATGCCCTGGGGAAGAAAACCACCAGTTATGGAACACAGGGGATTTAAAATAAAAAGGTCAGTTTTAAAGCCTTTAAGTAAATCATTTCAAACAACTCAGAAACAGCTCATGTTTAAAAGTATACTAGAGTAGCTAAAACAATAAAACGTGTTAATTGTAGGATCTGGAATATATCAAAAGGACAAGTTCAGTCACCCTCATTACCTTCTCATTGTTCAGAGTGAAAAACCTCAGTGTTAACACTGACATATGACGTACGCCTTGGTGTATATACGCACAGCAAATATTTATGGTTCTATGAGTGACTCAAATTGGCCAAAAAGGAAATATTTGCAGCTGCACCAGGGTTAAAATAAACTATGCCTATCTGTATCAACAGCCTAGGTCTGCAGAAACCACTGCCTGCCCTTGGGTCAGAGGATGTTTATAGGTCCCGCTTCATATGGGAACAGGAGACCTTGTGTTAAGAGGTGGAGCAACCTCTTATCACATACAGGTATGAAGGCTGCTCTTGGGTTTATACACATTATTTCTAATTAACACATGCACCTGGCAGCACCTGCAATTTTCAGTGGGACTAATGAAGTAGTATTATTAACCACTCAGAAACAGGGACTTTTGACTTACAGAAAAGGAAAGCATCCCTGTGGACTAAATTCACCTCTCATCACACACCCTTTTAGCATGCAACACATGCTATTAGTAACTTAATCCAAGGAATTAACAGAAAATAATAAGCAAATTAAACCCCCTACAGTACTGGCTGAATTTCAGTGAAAGCCATGGGATGGTGGTAGTATACCAAAACAGGCCACTTCAGGCTCTACTAAGGAGAAAATTACTCCAGTTTTTCTAGGAAGAAAGGGTTATCGCTGAAAAACACGGTTTTCCCCGTAGGGTTTTAGTTGCCTGCCTCAGAGGCCGAGTCAACGTTCACCGACACTGTGCTGGGAGGCACCACGACCTGCTCCCCAAACACCAGGCGAGCTCGGCTAGGGGCCTGCTGCTGCGGGATCCACCATGCGGAGTAGCACCAGCCCTGATAAGACTGCGGCAGAGGGCAGGGGCCCCGCTCCAACATGGCGGACAGAGGGGACACCCCGTGCCGCGGGCACCCCTCGCCTTAGGTAAGTGCCAGCCCGCCGCCGCAGGTAAACGACAGGGCGTCGCACCCAGGGGTGCTGTGATTGGCCCGCGGCGCCGCCAATCGCCTGTTCCCGTGGCAATGCGTACGCCCTCCCGCAGGCACACCCCCGCGCCCCCGCTGTCGGCGGCTGATTGGGCAGAGCGGCAGTGACGCGCGCGCGGGGGTTTAGCGGCCCTCAGCTGGAGGGGAAGTGGCTGGAGAGGGCGAGCGGCGGGCTGGGAGGCGGGAGGTTGGCGTCGCTGCTGCCACCGCCATGACGTTCAAGCGGAGCCGAGACCGCTTCTACAGTACCCGTTGCTGCGGCTGCTGCCATGTGCGGACGGGCACCATCATCCTGGGTACCTGGTACATGGTGAGAGTGCGGTGCGGGGGGCGGCCGGCGGCTCTGAGGGGGCGGTGATTGGGGTTATGCGCGGCGCGCATGCGCGGGGTTTGGCCGGGGCCCAGCCGGGGCGCGGGGTGGGCTGCGCGCATGCGTGGCTGGCGGGCCCGGGCGGGGGCTCTGAGGGGGCCCCGGCAGTGGTGGGTGCAGCGGGCTTCCCTCTTCCTTCGCTTGGGCGCCCGCTCCCCGTGCGGAGTCAGCTGTCGTTGTGCCAGCTATCGCGACTGTCCCCTGTGCTGCTGCGTGCAGGGGAAGGCTTCCCTGGAGTCACCCGGCGTGAGTCGGGCCCCTCGTCCTTCTCGGGGTCTGGCGCAGGTTTCCCAAACCCAGTTGCCCCTCGGCGGCTTCCCGAAAAAGAAAATGAGGCAAAAGTTCAGGGCATTTTAATCTGGGTCTTTGAGGGGTACAGTTACTACTTCGTTTCTTGGAAGGTTAGAGACTGAACAGTACTCGGTGTGTCCTTGGTAAGCGAGGAGAAGTAACGTTTGGGGAGCCTGGAATTTGGGGCCTGTTGAGAACAGGATAAGGTGTGTTCTGCTGCGTAGTGTGTAACGTCTGAGAGGAAGTTGAGGGACTTCAAAATGAGTATGGCTTCTTGTTGAAGAACTTTGTGGAAAGGATAGTTCCCAGTTGTTTAGTACTCTGTTCTCAACACAACGGTTTAGGAACAATGCATACAGATTTTAGTTCCCGAAGCACTCTGTTTTCTGACTGGTGGGTGCCTTTTCTCTGAGAGCAAGTTGTGGTGGTGAAGCTGAAATGTTAGGGATAGTTTTGAACTACAGTGAAGTAGAAATGTGAAAACAATACCAGCAAGTTAAGGCCTGGAGCCTTAACTTCCCTTAGTTCTCTTCAAAAGGGAACTGCATTCCCCTTTTGTTGAAGTCATTTCCTCACTTTCCTTCCCCTTACCCTCATGGGCAGTAAAAATGTGAGAATAGTTTAAAAACGTTACTTCATAGCTCTTCTCCTGAAGCTCTAACCAAAGCCTGTATTCTCCTTTACCCTTCCGCAGACTGTAAAAATAGAGAGTGCTGAGTTTTTATGTCTTGGTGCAAAGGAGCTGTGCACAGAAACTGCTTTTACAGGCATGAGGATTTAAGTTTGGAGAGTTATGGCTTATTTTCAGCAAGTATGGGGAGGGTTTTTTTAGGTTTTCTTTTTTTTTCCTTGCCTCTTCCGTTGACAAAATAGGCAGACAATAAAATAGGAGGAGAAAGGAATGAAGAAGCAATACAGGGGACTGGGAAGTGTAACAAGACTCTAGGAAATAGATTTTTTTCTTTTTAAAAAATAATTTGGAAAAAATGTCTTGCTGCTGTTTAAGCTTTACTGTTCATGTAAAATAGAAAAGTGAGGTCCATTGCAGTATTGAACACTGGACTTGTTCTGGAAACCTGCAAAACCTCCAGAACTTTTAGCTTGTGCTGACAGGAGATCAAGAATATGCTTCTGGTACCTCAAGTAAAAGTATACATTGTTAACGCTAAAGAGGCTGCTAATCTTTGTTATGAAACAAAAGCACCTTACTGCTTTCACCACTTTCGTTTCCTGTTCACTGGAGTATCTAGAAACTCAGGAACTTGGTGGGGGTTGGTGAGCAGGGTTGGCCACGGACCACTTCCAGCTTCTACCTGTCTTGCTGTCGTTCTGTTTCACCTTGTTGCCCTGGATGCAGTGCATCTTCATCCTTTCTGAATCTGTGTGCAAATATCCGTAGTGCTTATGGATGGTGGAAAGTATGCTGGTCATTAATGAGTCTGATGGCTTCAGAGGTGGAGTGGTGTCTGAAGCAAAGTGTTGCTTTGATCTTGTGTAACTGCAACGGAGTCAGGCTGCTAGAGGGGGGAGAATGTGGTAGAGCTCAGGGTAGCAGGGTGCCTGCAAAGTACTTCATAGTTGTGTTTTTCTATAAACTGTATGAAACGCATTGTTAAGCTATGCATTGAAGACTTTTATCCAGTTCTTCCCAGCTGACAGCTGGCAAAAGGTGATAAGTTTGACAACTTTGTTAACTGTTTGAGCTGAAATAGTCTTACCATGAAGTCTTAGGTGGTCTTGCCTAATGCTTCAAATCAGAATTCAACTATACTTTGTAACTTTTGATGGTAAAGTACAATTTAGTCAGTGAAAATTAAACTTACCTTTCTGCTGACAAACTTAAAAAAAAAATTAAATAGCCTAGGGTATGTCAGGTTGTTTAGACATGTTAATTAATGCACTGTTTAAGTATATCGATAACACCAGTCTTTCAGACACTAGCTTTTGATAAGTATTTCTAAGTCAATTTAGTTACCTGTGCTTGTAAGTTACAGTAGGATAAATAGTAGTAACTTCCTGTGAGGGGTGAGTTTTTTTGTTGTTTGGGTTTTGGGGTTTTTCTTTTATTTTATTTTGCAAGGGAGGTAGCTTTTTGGTGGGGGAGAATGCTTAGTTCAGCAATAGCTTTGTGTTACTGAAAGTCTTGGTCGGTCTGTATTTACTGGATAGACTGTGTTCTCATGCTGTGCAGTCCTGAAGGAATTTGATACGAAGTATAAAATGGAGTCTCATAGCAATGTACTCCAGATGTTTCAGTAAGATAAGAGTTTTGGCTATTTAATAAATGTGCATTACTCTTATGTACATTTCTTTAGTATTTTTCCTATTCCTTGCTTATTTGTATGTATACTCTTAAATCTTGCATCTAATTAACTTTTGTCCTGACTAAGACAGTTACATCGCTGTCCTCGTGTACTTCTGTGAGTCTAGAGAGAGCAAGGATGTTATCTTCTAAAATGTCTACTGTAAGATCAAACTTCTAAGCATGCTTCACTCAGTATGCTGCTACCGTTTCTGATAAATAGATAAAACTGTATTTGCAAAAAGATGAGTTAAGAACGTTTCTAGCGGACTCGTACTTGAGCTGCGGGACTAATACAGTTTGGTTTACTCTGCAACACCCACTACTGCTCTGTGTAGGAAGGAAAAAGAAACCTTCTATTCCTAGCCCCATAATTGCAAATGTGTGGCTTTGAAGTTTGTTTCTTCCTGTAAAGTTTATTAGGCACAGTGCTTTCCAGAAACCGGAAGCATGAGCACTGCACTAGCAAAAATCAGATCAGAGTTCAATAAACAGTCTAAAAGTAATAGCATTGTTTTGGAGGGAGTGACTGTTTCATTCTGGCAGCAGACTTCAGCGATGGAGTCAAAATGATGCAATTGCTACTGGTTAGCAGGAGGGTGAGGATGATCTCTGGAGTAGTTTGTTCACGATTTCCAGAAATGAAGGTGTATAACTGGTCTCAATCTAACCTTAACAGTGCTAGAAGCTCTGAAATAACCTATTTAAAATTATTATTTTTGGGGTGGTTATTATTTCAGTATAGTAATAAAAATTTCAAACAAAAAAACCCATCTTTTTTTTTTTTTCTTTTTTTTCCAGGAACATGTTTAAGGAAAAATACTGGAAAAGTGAGAGGAGGATGAGAAAGTGTAGTAGTGCAAGGGAGTTTCCCTCTCTTTTTCCCACACATAAAAGGAACTAAGTAAATGATAAGTAAGAATTCTTGTTTATGTCCAGGACTTCTAGTTACTTAAAGTGCTTGGGGAAACTTAGATGCAGGCCTCCAGAGAGATGAAGCACTTGCATGATTAGGCACTAAAGGAGGTAAAAATTAACTAATTAAAAAGCTAATGCTTGTTATGGTCCCACAGTCTTTTGAGTTTTGATCATATGGGGAACTAATACTTCCTCTTACCAGTTTGTAATAAGTACTAACTTTTTACTTGAATACCAGCTGTTGGATTTTTTTTTTAAATTTTGATATAAGCTACACCAGACTTCCATTAAGCTCAAGTTATCCCCATTATAAGAGTAAAATACATTACTTAAAAAAAAAACAACAAACAACAAACCCTTAGTTTAGTTTTGTGTTAGTTTATCTTAATGGAACCATCTTTTGAATAAGAATTTGAACTGCATTTTGTAATTTTTTGATTTCCTAACAAAAAAAGACTAGGATGGGGACTGCTGGAGTTTCTGAGGTATTACCTCAGAATGGTGCACTATCCATTGGGTGCTGGCTTGTCAGGGTTGGTAGGGTGTTTTTTGGGTATCGAGTGGTTTTAATCTTCTAATAACACCAAGACTCACCTGTGCTATGCTTTTTCTGACTAATTCTTCATGTAGACCATTTGTGAACATATATTTTATTTGCTGTGAGTATATTCTTTCAAACTCTGATGATGCCTTGCAATCTAAACCATATTCTTGCTGCCAGTCACATTGACTATCAAGTTCAAACAAGCCTTGTGGTCTTGCTGTTATCAAGCTTATGTGAAAGAAGAATAGCTAAAACGCAGACTCTGGCTTTGTGCTTAAAAGGACTCCTAGTTTGTGGAGTTGTTGATAACTCTTAATTGAAATCCATATGTTGAATATAATGAATTGCTCGGTGCTGCGATATAATTCACAAATAGCAGTAATGGAGTACTGGAAACCCTGGGGTCTTAACTGGCAGAGGTTTGCGTTTGTTGTTGTTTGGTTTTTTTAAATTACTATGGTTCTGGGGTTTTTGTCTCACTGATCCTAACAGATTGGAGTTTGAATGACTCTTAACTTCCTATTTTCCTTGCATGCCATTTCAGGTTGAGAAAATAAAGCTTTGATACCTTGAACTGTGCTTAGTAACTAGTGAAATTACTGAGGACTTCTGTATGCTAAATTAGGACCATGGATAGGATGAAAATAAAAGTGACAGATGTAGGATCACAGTCTCACAATTCCAAGGCATTCAAGTTCTTCAGTATTTTTATATTAATTCAAGTGCTGCTTGCCTCTTTATCCTGAGGTAGATAGCCTGTCATAGCAGCTAGACTCAGTATTAAAGTTCAGGACAAAAGAAAAATACTAGTTTATCACTATTTAAACTGAAATTATGACTGTGTTTAAACAGTAAATGGTATAGCTATAATCAAATATGTCTCTGTCTCTATTTTCTGAAGTAGAAATCAATGCTTCAACTGCTAGAGATATGAACCCTGACACAGGGTTTTTAAAACAAGTATAGGGCAGGTAGTTATTTTCCAAAGTACAAGTTGATACTCTGGGCTCACTCAAAGAGGAGGAAGTACAAGGCTTGAAAATACATTGAGAACAGAAAGCTAGAGCGGAGAAGGATGAAATGGGAGTGGTGAGGAATATAGTATTCTATACATTTGAACCATGGTGAAGCAAAGTAAGATTTGGACAAGTGGTAGATGAGCAACGTGACTGTTTGCCCTGTTGGAAATGTCTGGCAAGGGGGAAAATCTATTCATTTCAAGGCTAAAGATATTGGTAGCTAAACTTAGTTCTTTACTGCCAGCTGTACTAGTTATTATATTTTACATTCCAAGGCATAAAATGGAAGATGCAGTCGGCTGAAAGTAGCTGGCATTTCTAATACGTTTGTATAATACATTGTGATGTGATAGCACTTCCACAAAAAGATCAGCTTTGTTTTCACTAAAGGGTTCTTTTTAGCAGAAAGTGTAATCGAGCTTATCGCCATGGTATGTCTGAACCCTGGGGGGTGGGGTGGGGGTGGAGAAAAAACTCAACAAAACTAGTAACAAAACAAACAAAAAAAGCTTGCAGGAACTGACCCTTAAAATGTAGAACTCCTTTTAAATGTTCAAAAGCGTTTTTTCTTGCTTGAAACCTTCAGTAAATGTGCATAGATTTGCACTATTATTATTATCATTCACTCCTGGGACAAGACTAGTAAAAGAAGAAATATCTGGCAAATGTCGTTGTTGTGAGAACTACAGACAAGTTTGTTTCTTTCTTTTGAGGCTAATTGTAAAAGATCCTGCCTGGTGGTGGTGCCCGTACTGAATACTGATTGGAAAACGACTGCAGCTTGAAAATACCATCGTGACTTTCTTTGTTACACAACGCACCCCTCTACCCCCACCCCCCTTTTTTTTTTTTGTGGCACCTCTCCAGATACTACTAACAGAAACTATGCCCCTGTAAATCTTGAATAGGATATAAATGCTGTGAAGGCAGTTTTGCAAAGGCTTAAGCTACTTTCTGACTCTTTGAGCTCTTACTGTTACTGAAAGCATTTCTGGTATGTACCAAAATGGGGAAACAGAAGTAGTCTTCAATGGCAGTGTTAAGTGAGAAGGGCTGTTAAGCACATAGCCAATGCTGAATGATTACAAATGTAGGGGTTCAGTCTTTGTGTGGTAATTTTTAACTGCACCTGTGTTTATGTAGCCTTTCTGATAAGGACTGATGAGGTTTTAATAAGTGAGGAAAGGGAGAGTGTCTTCTTCCCTGCTTGTATGAAAGCTGTAACATGGGAGAAACCAAGAAGTAAGCTACATCTGAGGATTAGAGCTGTAGTGGAAGTTTTCTTTCATATGCTCAGTATTTACTGTGTGATGCTTGCACATCCCCTTGTACTGCTTGGCTCCCAGCACTCTTTGAGGAGGGTGCAGTACCTTATTTCTGCATTAAATTAACACTGCCTTTCAATTTGTTGTAGTAAGCGGGAACTCTTCCCAAATGTTTCTCGTGTCGGTTGTTGTACCTCTTCCTTCTTGACCTCTTTTAGCTGTTTCCAGTTTAGTTTTCTGGTTCACAAATCTGTTTGTTCATCACACAGCATCTATTTAATTGTCGTTTGAATCCCTACAAACCCTATCTATCCTCTTAATTTGCAGTGTTACTTAGTTGTGATTCATTAAAACGAGCAAGTGGCCAGTGCTTTTCTGGTTGTTTTGGTAGTAGCTTAACTAAATCAGCTTGAAATTTAATCATAACTTGGGTTCTACACCCCCCACCCCCCCCAAGCTATAGGCAAAGCAGAGTTTGTTTTGAACTGAAATAAAAGATTTATTAGTGTGTCCTTAAAAAGATCATAGCTGTTGCAGTGTAAATAACCTTTAGGTAACTGTCATCTTTCTCAGGTGGTGAACTTGCTGATGGGCATCTTGTTGACAGTAGAAGTGACTCATCCAAATATAGTGCCAACTGTTGATATCCAGTATGAAGTCATCGGCAATTACTATGCTTCTGAGAGAATGGCTGGTAGGTGTTTTACTCTGCTGTCTGATTAGAATTTAAAGCATGCAGTATCATGGTGTATTTGCCTTACCACTAGTGTGTATGTAATACATGCATATTGTCTTGTTTTCTGGATTTCTCTTTAATTATTCTAGGATTGAGTTGTTCTACAAGAATAAAAAAAAACTTTTATGGAATACTATGTTTACTTCTAAGCATCTTAAATGATAAGATTTCTAAAGATTTCTTGGCATTCTAATACTTTGAGTGCTGAAGTATGTGTGGAACATCTCCAATTCACTTTCTCCATAAACATTTACTATCCTTGCTGTGTCAGTAAAACAAAAAGCAGAAAACTATTTTTAAAGACTTCTTTGGGAATTTTTAGTGATCCTCATAGATTTAAGGAAAGAGCTTTCAGCTATTGTATATGAGTTTTCTAAGAGGAAAATCATGTCATCTAAGAAGAGGGGAAGAATTGGGATACCAAGTACTTGGGTGAATGTATTTGTCTACACAGTTTGATGTGCAGAAGAAACAGAAGAGAAAGCATCATGAGCAGAATTAAACCTATTTTCCACTCTTGTGTTAAAGATTAAGTGCATGATGTGTGCAAGTGTAATTGGTGTTAGACTTCCATCTGTAATGACCAAGCTTTTCAATTGTCATATGACTTGAAACTTGTGTGCATGCTTTCTTTTTCTTGTTTTTAAATGTGCAGAAACATGTTCAGCGTGGCATTTCTAATGTGACTTGTATCAGTTTGTATTACACTAAAATTTAGGGTCAGATCCAGTCTGGAGCAAAGATAAATAGTGCAGCACAGATCTGGGGTTTGAAGAGTTCTGGTTTGGGGTCTTCCTGTTAATTGTTCATGACCCAAATTGAGGATCTGTCAAGTCTGACCTCTCACTGTAATTTGTGTTTGTTAGTAATGAAATGAGCGTGAGAATAAGGAACAGATCTTCATGAAGCAGAGATACTAAGTAAAATTACAGCAGATATCAGTAAAAAGTCATATGTTTTGTAATAAGTGTTAATGTACTTGGTAGCCTTAAGTTTATGTGACTGAGAGATGCTTCTCAAGCTGAAGGTGCTTTCTCCCCCTTTCAGTGTAAAATGGCTGTTACATGCTTTTGACTTGAAGATTTTCATTTCCCATGTTGGGATACAGGCTAGAGAGGTTTTGTGTACATGAAAAGATACAACAATTTTGATTGTGCTTGTGGATATTGAGTAACAGATTCTCAGAAGAAAACAACACATGTTGGTTATTGCTGAGTACTTAGGGCTCTCAGAACAATGCAAAGCATTTCAGTCCTGGGAGGGCTGCCTCCTTGATGCCATCTGTGTATCTAGATACTATCTTGTACTGAATTGGGTATGTAAGTGCTTCTAGAGTGTATCCTTTCAAATCAGTTGCAGACTAGAAAGTTACGATTCTCAGATCATCTCTTTCAAGCACAGGAACCACAAAATTTTGGCTTCAGTATTGCTAAAAACATTAACTTACCACATCTATAAACTCTGAAGCTGTTTTCTTTTTCTGTGTTTAAAAATGTAAATTGTGCTTGCTGTAGGAGAACGAGTATAATCCAACTCATGGAAAGCAGCTGTGCTTCTGTCACCAGTGTCAACAGTGATGCACAAGGAGAATCTTTATCATTCAGTTTCCATGAGCATCCTGGATTCTGCTACCATTTGGCTCCTGTTCAACTTGGCTTTTGTTTGTAAATAATGGGATACCTTCCACAGAGTGATTTCCTGTTTTCCTTAGTGCTATGCTGAAGGAGCAATGTTGCTCACAGTGCCAATGACCAAATTATATAATAAAACCATTTTGAAGTGTAAAGGTTGATACTGTGCTAGCTTCACTTAAAATTCTTTCTAGTTGTAAAGTTCATCATCCACATACTTCTAGCACTGACATATATTGCAAATCAGCATGATTATGTTGCATTACTATCAAACTATGTCAGGCTTCTAATTGGTGTGTCTGAGCTTTATTCAGGCTCTTAAGTGAGAGGGTTTTTTCAAAATGCCTGCTGGCATTCTTGAACCAGATCCCTTTCCATTAGGAGAAATCAGAGTTAATTCTGATGCTGCTAGTTTGCACGTATGAAACAGTTGAGAAAAGTTCATAGTAGTGGGTAGAGCTGGGGTACCTGTCAGCTACAGTGTGACAACTTCAGGAAAAGTGATGCTTTTTTTTTTTTTTCTTTTAATGCAGAAAATGCCTGTGTTCTGTTTGCTATCTCCCTTCTCATGTTCACGATCAGTGCAATGATGGTGTATGGTGCAATTGCTGTAAGTATATTTATAGTCCATGATTTTAAACTTGCTACTTGAATTTTTAACTAAATACCTTACAGGCTGCTGCTTTTCTTTTTCTTCTTAGCATCGTGTGGGCTGGTTGATCCCATTTTTCTGTTATCAGCTCTTTGACTTTGTGCTCAGTTGTCTGGTTGCCATCAGTTCTCTAACCTACTTGCCCAGAATCAAGGATTACCTGGATCAGTTGGTAAGTGTTCAGCTCAAGTTGGTGTTTTACATTTGAAATTAAACTTTTGTTTAATTGGGTAAGTGACTGAGCTATAGTTATCTTCCTGTACCTGGGAGAGAGGAACTCAAGTTGCAGCAGCCACAGGGAGTGACTGCTAGAGTGGTTCTAGGAATGAGAACTCTTCAGAGGTGGAAGGACCAAAGGTGTCATTGCTGCCTGAAAGGAAAGCCAGGAAGAGGAATGAAAGAATTCTGATGGGAATAGTTGGTTACAACTCTTAGCTACATTTGTACTCGAAACAAAGTTGTTTTTAACCCTTTAAACAATGTGGTTCTGTGGCAGGTTTGCTAGTTGTGAGGTTCAGACAGGTTAAAAATGTGTTGACCCTTATTTGGTGGGGAGGGGGAGGAAGATTACAGGAAGGGATTGATGTGATATGAGGTCTTACAGTATTATGGAATGGGATCTGAGATTCTGAGGGTTCTTTTTGTGTTCTGTATGGCTTTTCTCATTTTCAACAATACCTTCTAAGACTACTAATGGAATTTTTATTAACACTGCCTGTGTTTTAACTGCAAGACTTAGTGGATAGAATTCACTGTCAGTTAATGGGGATCACAAGCTCTTTCTCTCTGGTCTTTAGATCTGTTAAAATAGATGTTTTTAAAAAAATAAAATCCTTTTGAAATTGGAGAGAAAATTTGATTGGTATTGGAAAGAAGCTTTGTTGCTGTGATCAGGGAAAGAGAAGAGTGAAATTACCAGAGGCTCTTAGTTTTGGCTCTTCAGAAGCTTGGGGCAACTTTGTTCTTCTGTTCTTCTCTGCCCACATTTATATTACTGGTTGGACTGATAGGAGGTAATTAATACTAAGTCATTAAAGAATTGTAGAGGACCGTAAATACAAATGCTCTGCTGCAGCTGTTAAAAACGAAATTTCATGGATATCTGTATTAGCATGAGATTGAGGAAGTGACTAGGGACATGGACAGTACAAGGCTTCTGTCTATGTAGCAGTTTCCTGTGGTGACCTGCTCTTGCAGGACAGAGGCAGGATAAATACTGTACTTTGTGGGAGAATAAAGAAGAAACTAGTGAGAAATAGAACTTGTTGTTTCTGGGAGAGTTGTTTATGCATGCAAGAGTTCATTTCATTTGGTGTGAAGTTTGGATGTCCTTCTGTCGTATTTGTGACTGTGCAGTGTTCATGCTTATCTCCTCCTTTTCTCTCCCTTCCTTAATTTTCTTAAATAGCCGGATTTCCCTTACAAAGATGATCTCCTTGCCTTGGACTCCAGCTGTCTTTTGTTTATTGTTCTGGTGTTCTTTGCTTTATTTATCATTCTAAAGGTAAGTTAAAACTGAAGTGTATGTCTGTTTCATGAGTTACTATATTGAGATAGTATCAATGTGAGTTAATTTTCAATGCTGAAGTAAGAACTCAGCTGCCTTCTTAATGCTGAGTTAAGAACTTACTTGGGCAGAATTGTTAGGGTGTTCAATGACAGTATGACTTAAGTCATTTGGTGCAGTGGAGTCTTCAACTAACTTGTTTGTATGCAGTGGGGCATATTTATGCAGCTCTGTCCTTCCTGAGTAGGAAGTGGGAATGCATAAAGACCAAATACCACCTTTTTGCATATGTGGAGATAAATTTGATATTTGTAATTAAGCTTGCAGCAAAGTTGAGTTTACTGCATACAAGTTTTCTAAACAGAACTTTTAAAATCTCTCGCTGTGCCTAACAAACCAGGGTGCATGTTTTGGAAGGAAGATGATGAAAGATGGAAGTGCATAGGTTAATTCAGAGCTGCATCTTTCTTCCTGCTGAAGGGTTTTATTACCATTTATTTTCTTTTTGGAGATCTAAATAGAGAGGCATTCGTTTTGAATTACAAAAACTGTTCTGCAGACAAAGCATATTGGAGAAATGAGTTGATAACATTGGCCATGACAATATTCCTTTGTTGCATTCAGATTGAATTTAAGAAAAAATGAAATAATGAGAAAGAATTTTACTAATTTTCTATGCTTTCTGGCAGGGGAGAGTGAAAGCCTAATACAGTAGATTAAATTTTTTTATTGATTGGGAAATCCTTATGTATAATCATGTGCTAACTTGCCAACAAAAAAATCTGAGAGATTAATGTTGTACAGATTAATAATAAAAAATCTAATCCTTATCAGATCATAATATGTCTTTCTACAGCAGTTAATGTTGACTTAAAGTCCAGGCTACTTTGCTCTACCATATTCTCCTTGCCACCCCAGTTGTGTCCTTGTGCCCTCTCCTTCGCGCTGGTGGTTGGACAAATAGTAATCCTAACTCAGGGATGAGTGAGACTGTGCTCTTGGCCTGTCCTCCTCCTCTTGCTGGCAAGTTTGGGCTGAGATCCATAAACTGGTTGGGGATTAATTTGATTAGCACTGCTGAGGCAGATAGAGACATTAGTTGAATGGATCTGTGAATTCTTTTGGTAAAACCTGTGTGGTTCATCCTCTGAGTCACTATGATAGCAAAGCTAAACGGGGAACAGCATAGGCATGTGGCTAAATCTGTGAAGTAGCAACCATTCCACAGATAGGTATCAACTAAGTTGATTTATGTGATTTATGTGTCATATGAATGTAATTCAGCATCTAATTTCTGAATCACTAATGCATATGAGGTCTGTAAAAAGAGAAATCTCTCTTCTTTCAGGCATATCTTATTAACTGTGTATGGAACTGCTATAAATACATCAGTAACAGAAATTTGCCAGAGATAGCTGTGTACCCTGCTTTTGAAGCTCCTCCACAGGTAAAGCCTCTTTAAAATAAAAGGAACCAGCATAGCTTAATTTTGAAGTAGAAAACCACCGTATCATGTATGTTTACAAGCCTTGTCCAGCTTTCTAAAAGACTGGGAAGATTAAAGCAACTAACTTTACAGTGGGTTATTTCTTAGTTATACTCTTTTAGTGCATAGAATAGGAGGTTTTATAGAGCAAAAAGTCTACTACAAGAAAAACATTCAAAGGCTGAAGCTTTTGGATTGCACCAGTCAAAACCTTCCATGCCATTTTGCAAAACCAGGAGACAGTGGGGTGGCATGAATGTTCTAGGGTTAGGTTCAGCAGAGCAGTATACTGCTGTTGCACTTCTTGCTAGCTTACTAGAAACAGTAGTAAGTTCTTAAAAAAACATTTGCCTGCAATGGAGGATTAAGATGCTGATGGGGCATGTATGTTTTTGTTCTGTTTTTTTTTTTTCTAAACCTTGTGCATTAATCTCCTCAAAATGTCTTCTCTTTAGTATGTTCTGCCAACATATGAAATGGCAGTGAAGATGCCTGAGAAGGAACCTCCACCTCCCTACATACCTGCCTGAAGCAATTTTTATGTTGATTAACATCTGTACCAGCTTCCTGGGGGTTTTGTCTTTTAATCTTGCAAAACTGCTTAAGTAATAAAAATATTCAGGGCTTTAGGAGCAAACTGTTCTGTTTAAAATGTTTGATATAAACTTACTAAGCAAAACACATCTGGGAGTGATTTCGTTTGCTTTAATTTTTGTTCTCCTTAATGCTCTAAAACATTTTATTGCCTTAGGGCCTTGTACTGCAAGAACTTATGCATGTGACTAACTTGTGGCTTTTAATAATAACTACTGAGCCAATCTATGATTGAAGTTAGCTACAATTATAAGTGTCTGCAGGATCGTGCCCTTAATTTATATTAATTTTTTTGTAAAGTAGTTCATAAAGACAATCTGATCATGCAGCAAAATGATGGTTTGCCTTTATCCATTTTTTGGAGGGGGAGGGGGTTTGAATGTGGTATATACGTGACTTTTTTTTTACTTTGCACTTTTCTCATGTTATCTTACCTTTTATTGTGTTTTTTTGGTTATCCTATGTCTTGAAACATAAGTTTCAAGAACTGAGGGTGGCACAGGTGTTCTATTACAATGTGCTGCAAATGCAAGAAAAGTAAATAGAAATGTGGAAGATGGTTGCATGCTTCTAATCTTAAATGTATTTTCTTCTTTGTGATAAATGATACTTAAATAAATCTTTTACGAAATGTTTACTAGTAGCCGCGGTTGATTTGTTTGTTGCTTTTCTAAGTGTACTGCAGATAGTCCCATGTACATGCATTTTAGTGGACACCAGCTTCCTACAGGTTGTTTAGTGGTTGATCTGTGTTCTTCAGCAAAAGGCCTCCTGTTGGTGGAGAAAATGAATTTCCTTTAACGTATAATAAGCTTGTGTTGCAGCCTTTGCAGTTGAAGCACTTGGTTGTCTTCTACTTCTCTGATTGCTACTCGTGTATACGCTGGGTAAAGGGAATTGTACTGGAAGCTTGAAGCTTCTAGCTTTCAGGGCAAACTTGATGCCTGATGAGCTCAGGTATTAAGAGTAGGACAGACACTCAGTAGGACTGCAACATTATTTACATTGGAAAATTTACATCCGAAAATACTGACCCCAGAGCACAGATCTGGCCTGGATCCATCTACACTGAGGGAGATTCAGGCTGTGTTACAAAACAAAGCCAAAAACCTGGTCCTTCATTAGTTGTATGACCGTTGTGAGTGGGCATTGGAGGAACTTGGAAGTGGTGGATACGGGCAGAGCGCCCTGGCCCCG
Organism: Falco peregrinus; assembly: GCF_023634155.1. NCBI lineage: Eukaryota > Metazoa > Chordata > Aves > Falconiformes > Falconidae > Falco > Falco peregrinus. The sequence goes on from NC_073727.1 coordinate 57,689,791, forward strand.
GGGGTGGGTGTTGAGGCTTCCTGAAATATGGGTGGGTGATCGTAGGGGTGTGTGGTGTTAGGCAGCAGCAGGCACTGCTGTAGGTTTGCGTGGGGGGTGTGTGCATGTGTTGTCATAGCTCGGAGCTGCAGCCCAATCTAGATGAAAGCCATTGTACTCCCCTTCACCCCTGTCCTGTGGCTTTCCTCTTTACAGAGGGTGGTGTTCCCTCTTCCCTGATTTTATTGGCAGGCTTTGTGACTGTGATGGTGGCCTCATTGTGCAGTTAACCTGGTACTTTCTGAGTGAGTCAATACCTGCCTGAGACTACACTGCTGGTGTTTTGCGAGGGGGTGTCGTGGTTCCTGTTCTAAATCTGGGCTTCATGTTTCCCTTACGGAGGTGAAGGGGGAAAAAAGATGGGCCTGCAGTCCAACACACCAACTGCAGCTTCGGCAAAGGTGTCTTCTAGAACACTGTGCTGGAGATGGTAGCGGATGTGTTCTACACCGGGCTTGCCCTTAAAGCCTGCTGCAGCTTCCCATAGGAGCCGGCAGGATTTGCAGTGGTGGGCACCAGGCAAAACACCCTCTGCGAGCTCTGGCAGCGCGGAAGGCAGCTGCTTGTGCCAGCTTTTTCTCCCGTTCTTTGCAAATACTGCACTGGAGATAAAGCCCTGAGACTGGAAGTGCAAAGGTACCAGATGTGGATCAAATCATTCCAGGGGAGGGAGAAAGGGTGAGTTTCTGTTCCAACTCCCCCTGCCTCCACGCTGGAACCCTGTCTGACTGTGCCCTAAGTTCCTCGAATTCAGCCCCAGCCCTTGCAGCCCTTCCCTCTTTGCCAGGCTGCGAGGGCGGGCCGCCAGCCCCCGCGGGGAGGCGGCGCGGGGGCCGATACCACCCCGGGCATCCCCCGTACCCCCCTCCCTCCGCCTCCGAGCGCGGCCGGCGGCTTTAAAGGCGGTGGGGTGGGCGGCGGGGCATGCGGCGGCACCATGCGGCGGGCGCTCGGCACCTGGGGCTGCTGCTGGGCGCTGCTGCTGCTGCCGCCGCTGCTGCTGCCCGCGGCGGGGGCCTCCCCGCACCGCCCGCGCCTGCAGCCCGGCGGCCGCTCCGGGAGCCTCGCCGCGGCAGGTACCGTACACCCGCGGCCGGCTGCGCGCCCCCCGGGCGGCCTTTCCAGGGGCCGTGCCCGCCGCCTCGCTCCCTGCCCGCTTCGCTCGCCGCTGCCCGGCCGCGCCGCTGCCGCCTGCCGCTCTGCTCGCAGGGTGTCCCACTGACGGCTGCGGGAGGGCTGTGCCCCGGGGGCGTCCGGCTCCAGCGGCAGCGCTCCGCCGGCCGTCCGCTCCCAGGCAGGAGCACCGGCTACTTTTTTTTATGCAAAGCCGGCCTTGCTAATCTCTAAAACTTGCATCACTTCCCTACGTGTGTTCCTTTCTGGAAACATCTTTTCAGACGCACAGAAGGATCAGGTTGCTGAAAAGTTTTGTTTTGTTGGTGGGTGGTTTTTTGTTTTTTTTTCTCCCTAATCTATAAAAGGGAATTGTTCTGCTTACAAATCCTGGATTTGGTTGTGTGGGTTTTTTGGGTTTTTTTGGGGGTTTTTTTGAGGACAAACACTTGTGTGTTTTGTCTTTCATACCTTAAGCTACGCATGCACACGCAAACATTTCTTCATGTTTTCTCAACTTCCCGAAGGGCACAAAGCTATTCTTCTAAATCCTTTCGCAAAATCTGAGTTAAGGGATACCTGTAGAATTATGTGTAATGTACCTGAATGGGGTCCTAGATTCATCTGGTGGGTTACTCTGTTCAAAGGCAAAATCAACTCTGCTACTGTGTATCCTGATGGAAGTAAGATCTAGCTATGCAATTTGGTTTTTTCACTTGCGCAAGAGAAAAAAAAAGTAACGCATTGAAACAAAAAAAAAGGTGCTGTTTTCACCTCTACTTTTAAGAGATTTGTGGATATTTTTTTTATTTCAATTGGAATGGAATAATAAAAGTGAACTTGATAGCCAGGAGAGGTGTGTCAGGTTCCCAAAACACCTCTTGGGGAGCATAATCAAAATGAACACCTCATATTTTGTTATTTAATGCACTGTTGAGCCAGAATGTCTCTTCTATACAAGAGCTTTCTTTTGGCTTGTCTTGTTTTTCATAAACCAACTACACAAATCCATGCCTTGATGGTGTAAACCAAGTACATGGTATCATCAATGTCAGGTCAAGGTACCAGGACAGAGAGTGTAAGATTCAGCTTCCCTGCTGTTGCTGTATTGATTATTTTTTGTCTTCCTAGAAGTGATGCTTCTCTTTGATCTGAGCAATGGCTTTTCTGTTTCTGTCTAGATTCATATGTCAGTGAGGAATTTTGGAAGCTAGAAATATGTGTGTAAATACTCATTTTCACATGTAAAATTACTTCATAATTAAGTTCATTTTTTTCTCTACTGTGCAGTACTCTAAAGTACTCTCTACTCTACTTTTCTCTACTAAAGTAGGCTTTCCCTACTGTAAGAAGCCTTTATAACAGCATCATTTGCATCTTTTTCCTGTTGGCCTTTATTTCTTCTTGTTGTGCGCTTTGGATTGCGAATTACAAACAAGAAACAATTCCTAATCAGCATTGTTACTATCCTAAAAAATAGTTAGGATCTGTTCACTATGTAATCTATCCAGTTGTTTTACCATTTTATTTCTGTAACTTATAAAAATGTAATTCAGGGTTTATCTTTACAAAAATAAAAAGGAAGTACATTTATACATCATTGCTACATTTCTGTGTTGGCTGTTACATGCAAACTACAACCTTTTTTTTCAAGGATAGTTACAGATTTTTGTGAGCTCACATGTGGATCTATCTGTTAATGCTTAGAAAAGTTCAATTATTTATTACTTGTCAAAATTAGTATTTAAGAATTTCTAATGTGTTACTCCTACAATTTTAAGTCTCTTTCTAAAGAATCAAGAGTGCCAACATTTAACTGGTAGTAGTTTGCCACGACAGCTCTCATTGCCCTTAGGGGGAGAGCTGCAGTCCTGTGTAGGAGATGACTGAAATGTTTTCCTTCCTTCTTGACAGACACTGCCTGCAAGAACCGGCCCCTGGACCTTGTCTTCATCATAGACAGTTCCCGTAGTGTCCGACCTGAAGAATTTGAGAAAGTGAAAATCTTTTTGTCAGAAATGATTGATACTCTGGATGTTGGTGAAAGAACAACCCGTGTGGCAGTCATGAATTATGCTAGCACTGTCAAGGTAGAGTTTCCCCTCCGGACCTACTTTGATAAAGCATCTATGAAGGAGGCGATATCTCACATCAAGCCCTTGTCTGCTGGCACAATGACCGGCCTTGCCATCCAAACTGCCATGGATGAAGTCTTCACTGAGGAAATGGGCACCCGGCCAGCAACCTTCAATATCCCCAAGGTGGTCATTGTTGTGACAGACGGACGGCCGCAAGACCAGGTTCAAGGTGTGGCAGCAAGTGCCCGGACAGCTGGCATTGAGATCTATGCCGTTGGGGTAGACCGGGCAGACATGCAGTCCCTGAGGGTAATGGCCAGCGAACCACTGGATGAACACGTCTTCTATGTGGAGACCTATGGTGTGATTGAAAAGCTGACATCCAAATTCAGAGAGACTTTCTGTGGTAAGGTGGTCAGTTCAAGACAGTAGTGTAATTTGGCTCCTTTTGGCTCCTACTGTGGTTCCACTCCCTAAGAAAGAAGTTTTTCAGAAGTGTTATGTACCACATCTCAATATTTCCTTTGCCATCGGTTGTGCAAACAAGCAACCCTTTTATTCAGTGGAGGCCAAGTAATGACCTTCCATTTTGAATAGCGACCTTACCATGCAGGTAACAGACCTGATTTCAGTGGACCTCCTTGTGCAGTTGGTCTGATTCAGTGCAAGAGAAAGCATGGCAGTCTGGCTGGGAGTCGGCGGCGTATATTTACTGACTTACTGAGAGTGTACACCGGAGATGTGCAGTCTGCTCATTTTTTTCCCATCTCACTGGGAGGCAAGGAGGGTGGAAGTGTGGCGCTGAAGGGCTCCTTGTAGATTCAGAGTAGGAAAACCAGTGTGGCAGGTGAACCACTACGCTAGCTTGAGAAATTTGGTGCAGGATGAAGTGCCCAAGCATAACAGCAGGTCATCTCGGGATGGGTTTTCACTCTGCAGGCACTGCTGGGCTTTTTCAGTGTGCCAGACTCACACTTTTCTTTTTCCTTGCAACTTGATTTAGACAGGGAACTGTGGGATGGGTTGAATTAGCTTGTCTTTCGGGGCTGGTCTTGGAAAAATGCTGGATGTATATTCGTTTTGGGCTAGAACTCCACTAATGATGCTAGGCCAGCATGGGTTGTTACTGTCATTTAGAGGAAAAAACTTCATGTATCTGGAGTATTTAGAGCTGCCTATAGATAGCTATGACACAGGCCTACCCACAAAAATTAGATGACAACTTTTTGACAATCAAAAAGCTTGAAGTAGATTTTTCTAGTAAGATTCTAAGGAAATTACTTGTAAAATAAATCTCCAGCAAATAATGGGTAAAATCAGGTGTAAAGAACATTGTAAGAGAATTAAAATAACAGCCATTGCCTTGGGAACTTGGTTGGCAACGTGTTACTTTGTTACTTCACGGCCTTAGTAAAAATTACCATAATAACTGTTGAATATGTTTAAAGTGAATAGACCTCTTTTTCTAGGTATGAAATAAATGTGTAGGACTATCTGCAAACAGGACACTTTGCCCAGTAATTAACACAGGAAATGCCTTGAGGTTTGGCTTGACATCACGATGTGTTGCTGATGCGACCAGATCCTCTCTCTGGTACCTGGTGGTGGGTACAAGTGCCCACCTAGCTGGACTGGTATGTTTGCTGTGAACACAGCACGGATTTTCCACCTATGTTCTCACCAAAGCAAGCCCTTTCATAGCACCAAAGAAAAATCTCTTGTTCATAAGAGTAACCCTACTGTTTATTGTGCTGAATCATAGAAATTACGACCCTGCTAAGCTGGAGGATAAACCAAAAAAGAGCTCACGTATACACACTTCCAGTGTAACTCCGAGTTGCCTGCATGCAATTAGCCTGAATCTGTGGTGTTTATGAATTTATGAAATCTGTGGGAACAAGAACATGGTACAAGGAATGGTTTTTAAAAAGGTTCCTACAAACTAAATTAGTCTAAAAGGGTCTTGTAAGACAGTGTGGGTAAACTGGGTCTTTTACAGCTTTTTGGTTAGAAATCTAGACTCACCAGTAACAATTAGGATTCTTTTTGGGCCAAGGCAAATAACTGTGTTTGTAGGGTGAACTGAAAACAGGAATACTAATGTTCAGGGGCAAAATAGTTGGCTAAGATCAAGTTCTTGATGCATTGAGGGCATCATTCAACATGAGACCATCCTGGAGATGGAAAATCTTAGCCTTGGATTGGTGTCCAAGTTGGTGGAGGGCTGACTTTCCTACCACAAAAATCTGACCATTTGAGTCTTGAGCTTCTCACTTATGCTTGAAAATATCACCCACAGATTTTGTTCATAAGCCATGGAGGTGTATTCTCTGTCTTATTCCCAAGGGTGCAGCAGAATGAAAAGACACTCCCTTAGTTTGAGATTTGTTTTTGCCAATGGAAAGAAAAGACATCCTTTCTGTCAACCTTATTAGAGGACATTTAAATCTCCCATGTTTTAGAAAATGAGAAATGTTGCCTTGCATTCAGAAATACATGAGAAGATTCAAGCACTCTTGCTTCTCATTTCTTACCTCACCACTATTGCTTTGGAGTTTGATTTTACCGGTACTTCATATCCATATTGTGACTACTCATCTAAGTAAAATCTTAGGTAATATCAGACTTGTCTTCTCATTTTTCTCCTTTTCCCTTTAATTTTCTCCTTCTTTCTTTCCTTCCTTTCCCTCTTCTTTTCCCCCTTCTCACTTTTTTCCTCTACCATTTTTTCTTCCTCATTCCCTCTCCCCTTCCCTTTTCTCCTTCATCTAAATTTAGTCATCCAAAAATCATCTAAGCTTCATTGAGTATCTTTACAGTCTGTGGAGAGAAGTGGGCATCTTGAGGTAACCAGAGAAGCAGCATATCCAAAGCTAAATAAACTTGAGAAAAATTGGTCGGAAGTTAATTAGTTATGTAGTTAGATCATATGTGAAGGGAGACACTGTCAGCACATATAGTGCATTTCAGAGACAGCCCAGCATTACAACAGTCATTTTATTTGCCCTGTCACCACAACACACTTCTGTCAGCTGCCATCCATCATGCTGCTTTTCCTATCACTGTTTTCTGTTTTCTCAGTCTGATGAGCTAGCCTTACTGTTTGCTCAGGCATTAGTCGGTCCCTGAAAATTGAATCTCAATTTGTAGTTTACGTTTTCAGCTTCTCAGTTCTCTGAGGTTTGGACATTATTTCTGTACTGTCCTTCCATTAGGCAGTTCATGTGTCTGTAAAGCCACCCCACTGTAGGAACTTCCTCCATATCCTCTCTTGGTCTTGACTTTTTAAATCCAATAGATCAAGGCAGCTGCAGTGCTCACATACTCATCTTGCAGTGATGGGTTTCTTTGCTGGCTGATACATCTGGACCATAGTTACACAGATAACTCTTTTCATCCCTGAGAAGGCAGTGTGTTATCCCAGTGCCTCTGAGTAATTTTTCTCTTCCTCCTGGTCTTGACGCTGTTTCTGTTGCACTTTGATTTTATTTTATTTTGGTTTGGTTTGGTTTATTTTATTTAATTTCATTTTGCGTCTGTTGCTTTTCAGTTTATATGGGAGTTTTTTTTACAGTGCAGCAGGAATCCATAAATTGTATGCCAGTGAGCAGAAGTTAGTAAACTGCCAGAGAATGTGACTGACAGATTTTGAGATTATTTCAACTGGTTGTCTGTGATAGAAAGGGACTGGATACAAAAAGCCAGAAGGTCATTTTCATTGCCAAGTTCTTGTCTCCAGTGTAATGTTACTAAATGCTTACAATCTTTCCCTTGCACACTTTTCAATTCATCTTGTCTTTCTGCCACCTCAGGTGGTGAATTATTTCACTGTAGTTGTTCCGGTGTCATTTATGACTTCTTTCTTCTGGCTACAGAATGGTGCAAAAGCTGCCTGTAACCTTCTGTGAGTGACATAGCAGTGACATTTACTACTACTGATCCAGCAAACAGTGCAAGATGTACTTTTGTAAGCATTAATTACTTTTTCTTTCCTTTGGGATGACTGAAATACCTTTGCTGTAAATGCCCTTTTTAGCTGTGAATGTGTGTGCACTTGGGACCCATGACTGCGAGCAGGTCTGTGTGAGTAACGGCGGAACCTACCTTTGTGATTGCTATGAAGGCTACACTCTGAATCCAGATAAGAGAACCTGCTCAGGTATTACTCCTTTGGTAAATGTGTTCAGCTAGAAAAAAATCACTTTTTAATACCATAACTGGATCTGAGAAGCTACTTGTGTACTTCTGTTGAAACAGTGAACATCTGTATCTTCTTCAATAATAACTCCAATAATAAATCAAAGTCTGCTGCAAGTACTGGTGAGAAGTAGTTTGTTTCCATCACCATCCTTCATTAGGGCCAGATGCCAAAACAAAGTCTTCAGATCTAGACACTGTATAGACATTTTCTCCTACCACTTATTCTAATGCCTTCAGTTACTATTGCCATTTCTGAGCTGATTCCAAATAGAAATACATTTAAAAATGTAAATATGCACTCCATCCCAAACTACTTTTTATTAATAATGAGTTGTTTCTCTAACATGCATCTTGCAGCTGTGGACGTGTGTGCACCTGGAAGGCATGAGTGTGATCAGATCTGTGTGAGTAACAACACATCCTATGTCTGTGAATGCTATGAAGGCTACACCCTGAATCCAGATAAGAAGACTTGCTCAGGTAAGAACTAAAGGCTACTTTAATATATGAAACTCATGGAGACATGGACATGTTTTCTGTGAGTTACCCTCATTATTTCTAGTTGAAAAATCACTTACAGACATCAACTCTTAAAATATAATTTACCTGTAGCCTTTCCACTTGGTTCCAATAACAATAAAATTACATTTTTCTTTAAATGTGTTGATTAAAAAACTGCAGTTTGGCACTTACCTAACCATTTTGTGGTCCTCACTATACTTCATAAACATCACTTAGTCCCTGGGGGAGGATGAACCTATTTTGGAGATGCCCACCAGCACTGTATCTCCACTGGAGAGTGGTGGCACTAGTCCATAGAGATCTTAAAACCCGATGATTATTCCACGTGGTCTCCATCTCTCCTGTTGAAATGCAGGGGGTTTTGCAGCTTACTGCTTCTGCTTCCGAAGTTGTGCAGGGCTGTGCTATATAGCGACCCCGGTCTTACACTGGCAGCAGCTTCTTTCTTTCCTATTCCTTGCACTGGCATCCTGAAAAGTGAGCCTACTATAAACACTTTTCCCCCCAAATACTTCTCTGGAGTTATTTCTTTAAATGGGAAGTTTTGAGCAGCACCAACCTTAGGGTAGCTATTTTATAACTGGTAAGTGCATTCCTCCCTCTGAGAGCACATAAACATTCTTCTCACTGAAGTTTCTACTCATTTCTGAAGAGAGAACATAACATTCCAGTGCTCCTGCTTGTTTGTTTGTTGGGTTTTTTCTCACTAGGCTTTATATCTCTTTGCCATTTAATAGCATTTCTAGATATCATGTCTGGCTTTTTGTGCCTGTCTTCAGCTCATGGATGAAAATATGAATTTAAATTTGAATTCACCATAGGTACTGCTAATATTGCAAGAAACAACTCTGCCTTGACACGTGGTGGGTTATGGCTCATTTCAGTATGGTGTTTTAGCTTCAGTCCTCCTGGGGATATTCAGGACTGTTAGAATTGCTGACGAAAATCAGAATTACGTGAGATGTGGCATAGTAATGTCTTGCAGTCCCAGTATCTGCCTCCTCCATTAAATAATTAGTAATTGAATTCAGTTGTCTGCAGCATAATATAATGATACAGTAGGGCACCGGCTGAATCCTAATTAAAATGTAATTATAAATGTTGAAGCATTTTAAACATTTGACTGTCTTGGAGGCATTAATTGGTTTCTTTTTCAAAATGTGGTTCACCACAGCCACGGACATATGTGCACCTGGAAGGCATGATTGTGCACAAGTCTGTCTGAGTAATGGTGGATCCTACAGCTGTAACTGCTATGAAGGATACACTCTGAATCCAGATAAGAAGACTTGCTCAGGTAAGACCTGATTAAGGAAATACGGTGTTCAGCTACAAGCAAGTAGGTTTTAAAAATCAGGTTAATTTATGTTATTTTTCTGATAAGCTGTCCAAGAATTTCTGTACTACTCCTGAAAACACAGTACAACTTTTATTTTTTCCTATGTCCTGTAATAATTTGAGATCCATGGCTTTCTTCAGTTGTGTGAAGCTTGTAATTGGTATAATTAAAATACCATATGGCATTTCCCTGAGGACTTCACAGTATTTTCACATCCATGAAGCATGAATTGCCATATCCACCTGAGAGAGAAGGATAATATATTTGCTGGGAAGATGTGGTGGGTACTACCTGTGTCAGAAAACTCTTCAGCCAAGCAGCACAAGGGAAAGATGAAGAAGAGCAAGGACTGTGCTGGGAGAGAGATTACATTCTGTATCATCATAAGTATGATCACTCTGGTGGGTGTGTTTGAATCTTAAAAAATACTCCAGCCTTAGAGCTCTAGAGGGTGAAGGGAAGTGTTATTCCCCAGTGCTGATGTCTGAGAGGGTAGGAGTGTAGATTTAGTTGGTAGTTAAACATGTATGTGTAAGTATAGTACCTACAAATTAATATGTATTCTATATTAATTTTCCTTGATTGGGATTTGAACTTCACTGTTCATCTCTTTGATTGTCTCATTAATGACTTAGTTATGTAAAATCCTTTTTTCCACTTCCTTCATAATCCCTTTCCTTACTACATTTTGTGTGACAAAGTGCTGAACCAAGGCTTTCAATTCCAGGAGTTCCTAGGCAAATCTCTCCAACTAAGTTACAGGTCTCGCATCTCGAAGAAGTGAAGCTAGAGGGCCTCAGTATTTCTTCTTGCCTAGTTTAGGAGCTGATTTTGTAAATATAGTTCCTAAAATGGACTTTTACCTGGCATTATATAAAGACCATAAATATCTGTGAGGCAATGTGAATACAGCTAGGCATCTTCCTTTGGGCGTCCAATTCTAAACCTCCTTTCATAACACTGATTCTCCCCCTGCATAGTCAAATTCCAGATTATTTCCCCAATATGCTTGCTTATTTTTCCTTTTGAATCTCATTTTGCAGTATGCTGCTAATGAGTTCTCAGCCATCCAGGTCTTTGTGATTTAATAAAAATCATCTAGGTCCAAATGGGGGTCCTCCCCTCCCCTCCCCTCCCCTCCCCTCCCCTCCCCTCCCCTCCCCTCCCCTCCCCTCCCCTCCCCTCCCCTCCCCTCCCTTCCCTTCCCTTCCCTTCCTGCAAAGATATCCAAACATAGGAACTCCTTCTCAGCTTGTCCTTTCAGAGGTGATGTGTTAAATTTGGCAGAAAACATCAACCTCGCACCTCACTTTGTAACCGGCAGCAGGTGCCACATCTCTCTTTTTTTTTAGCAGCCATTTATACTCTTCTGTTTATGGTCTTTTCATTCCATAAAACAGTGTCTTATCCAACTCAATTACAGCTGAAATAAGGCCAAATAGTCTCTTAAAATCCAGTTATTTATTCTCTGATATTCCTTTGGATAATTCATTTGTAACTGGGCCACTGCTAGTTCAGTTCCTTTTGCAATCTGTTACAACTGCAAAAAAAGTGTTACCAGTATTCCAAAAATTGTATTATTTTTGTGATGTTGATAGCCACACTACAGCGGACTGTGTATACCCTACTATAGCTAATAGCATGCTGACATGCAATAAAAACATCCTGGTTTGAATCCAAATGAAGATATGTTTGCAAGTGGAAATTACCAACACCAACTAAAAAGGCTGAAGTTTGGGTATTGATTAATATTCTTCTCTTCTCAAATGCCTTCCTCAGCTGTCGATATGTGTGCACCTGGAAGGCATGACTGCGAGCAGGTCTGCGTGAGAGATGATCTGTTCTATACTTGTGACTGCTACCAAGGCTACACCCTGAATCCAGACAAGAAGACTTGCTCAAGTAAGAGCAGCTTGCTGTTCCCTGTTCCCCCACACCCTCCCCAGCTAAGTACATGTATTGAAATAGCTCTCATTAGCAGGTTAATTTATTTAGATCTCTTTGAGAAACTTTCACATGCGTGCAAGTGTTACAAGACAGTTCTATGCCACTCTGCCTTTTCCACTTCGAGCAACATTCAGAGATACAAAGCACTTTATATGCAACAATGCTAGTAACTGCTTACCATTTGGTCTTTCTTTATTATGTTATAACTAAGGCCTTCACTGCATTTTAAAAAATCATGCAATATTCAGCAAACCCAAACTGAGAAATAATTGAAGAGAGAAGAGCTGGGGCTAGTCACACACTTTGCAATACTGTGGAATCTGCATACTACCATGCAGGAGACAGTTTGAGGTGATGTCCTCCCCTCGGGCTGAATTTCATATTGCTGTTTGCTTCTTTAGCTTCCCATTGACTTTGCGTTATAGTGAAAATGTAATAATTTTAGAAGTGTTTCTTTCTTTCCCGGCCTCCAAACTGTAAAGCTATTGTGTACTGGAAACTTTTCCTAGCATACGTTTGGAGGTGGTCTGGAACCTCACGGCTGGTGAGGTCAGGCAGCTGCAGTCAGAGTGAGCACAGACTGTACAAAGTACGGACTGAGGGAGACGCCAGTAAGGCAATTAGTTTGTCTTGCTGCTCCAAGGCAAGACCAGTTACACATCTCAGTAGTTCCTGGAAAAATTCACATAAGAGAGGCTCCCAGCATGGAAAAGCATTGCTGTTGGGAAGCATTAAAAAAAAGTTACCTTGTTTTCGGGTAACTGTGTCTCCAAAATGCGTTCTGTAGGAACTGATGTGTTTGCACCAGGAGCCCCTGGCTGTGAGCAGGTCTGTGTGAGTAATGGTGGGTCATACACCTGTGACTGCTATGAAGGCTTCACCTTAAATCCAGATGAGAAAACATGCTCAAGTAATAATTTATTGTGTTTTTTACTGAATTTATTTAATGAAGTGCCTCTCTTTAATATGTTAAATCCTTTTAATCTGTTTGAGAAACATTCCATCAGCTCACAGACTCCCTGTAAATATCATCCTTTTCCATTCTTTCCTTCCTGTTTCCACTACATTTTGAGCTATTTTGGTCCTTCTTGTTTAATTATAGCAGTTACTGTATTTAAAACTGCAGTTGACTCTTACTTATCATGACACATTTAAGGGCTTCACTGGTTTTAAAAAAAAAAATAAATCTGTTATAATCTGCATTTCTTTATCAAATGGGAGTAATTGGGAGGATTAGCAAGACAGGGTTCTGGGGCATATGTCTCCAGAGCATGGGACTTAATTGTGTACCACCACTTGGAGGATGGTGGGGAGCCAGAGGGGAACAGAACTGGTACTAGAAGAACCACAGCAATGCTAAACCATATGTTCTTGTCCGCTCCTCCAAGCTGAGTGGGGCAGATGTGAGCTCACCAGCTGACTCGCCTTCAGATGGGCAATAATGGCATCAACTCTTGGCAGAACCTCTGCACCATTTGATGTAGAATCAAAGTAAAATTGGGTTGGAAGGGACCTCAAGAGGTACGTAATCCTATCTCTGATTCAGAGCAGGAATAATTTGCCATTTCATCAAGTGGCTAAGGACCCTGTGTAAGAGCAAAGTTATGAAACTGGTGGATATAGCCAAACACCATCAGCAAAAATAGTAATTTTTTTGTAGGTCTGGACATAAATATAAATGCAGTGCAAAAACACAGCTCTAGCATGTTTTGTATGAATTGTTGGGCATCCCAGTGGCAACGTGAGTGTCCAGGATTTTGAATATCAGATACTGGAAGACTCTAGATTTCACAGAAGGACTAGAAAACTTCAGGGTACACTTGGGAAGTTGCCAAAGCTGGTTGGAAAAGTAATTTTGTTAAAATAGTCATAATCCAAGGAGGATCTGTATCTGTCATTGGAGAATTTAAATGCAAACATAAAAAATTAACTGGCAGTTGGTTGGAAACCAACTGTGTTGGTGTGATATTTTGAACTGGCCTTCCTCCAGCTGACTTTTGAACAGCTCTTTTTTCTACGTTGACCATAAAGCTGGTGGAATGTTCCAAAGGAGGGAGCTGAACAAATACAGGCTCAGTGGAATCAAGGAGACACCAGTTTCAACATTGGCTGTAAGACAAACAAATTTCTGCACTGCTAGAACTGAATCTGTTCATAGTTTTTGCAGTTTCCCTGTAATATGGATATATCAATGGCATGATTGATAAACAAAAAAAGAAACCAAAACAATTCAGAAAAAAAAGAAAATTTGTATCCAGGTATAATATTTCTATTGTTTTTCTGTTACAATGCTCACATAATTTGTTGGCATTCATTAGCTATGTGTTTATATATCTATGGAAAAAATAATTGAATAATCTGCAGTCAACACCTTTGCAAGCAATGTAAAAAAACATGTACAAAGAGACAGGTATTACATACAAGTAATACCTCTAGAAAACTTGTTGATATGTTTGTTCTTGGCCTGCAACAAGTGGTACAGCTTGCCATAACTCTTACTTTCTAGTAGGTGAGATTAAATTGCCTTTCATGTAGCTGAGAACTCAGAACCATCAGCTGATGCCTGATGTTATTATAACACAATGAAATTATGATCTTTCTGAGCCCTTTGTGATCATCCCTGGTTTTGTGGTAGATTATGGAAAAAAAGGAATTTTTAGGAACAGCTGAGGCTGGTCCCCTGTGAGTCTGGAAGACTGAGGGCAAGCCCTAGGAACAGATCCAATGGAACCACTGTGGAGTATGGCGATGTTTGAGATTGATGACTTCTCTGTCATACTAACCAGCACCTCCATTAATATATTGCTGTACCTTTCTACTACATTTTAAATTCGTTTGGGCCTATTTGCATATTGTTATTCCCTCCATCCATATTCATGTGACATTGGGATGGACTCATGTTCACACCTCTTGAATAAAAAATTATAATCCCTATGTATGCATATTGCCAGTGTTACAGGTGAAGAATACTTGTGGGGTGATACACATTGATGATTTAGCTGAACCTCTATTGCTTCATATTTAAAATTAATACATGTGTTCCTGCTTTCATTTTTGTGTTATTTACCAAGTGGTAAATTAAATTCTTCTAATTTCTTCCCAGGCTGAGACTTAGGTATCTAAATTCCACCCACATCTCAGAAACCGATGCAAACAGATGAACTTCTGACACTGGCTGGTTTTATGTCCCGAAAATCACTATGTGCCTTCCTCCTTGGCTTGCAAAACTCCTGGAGGCTTAACTTGGGACTAATGCATTCTCAGAAGTTCTGTGATTGGGAGTGATGGGTACCCCAAATGTCATTACAATCCAGCTTTGACAGGACAGCAACCCTGATTTTGTATAGATAAGTAGAATTTAGATTCTATTTAGATACATTTAGATATGAGGAATAAATTTTTCACAGTGAGGATGGCAAGACAATGGAACAGGTTGCCCAGAGAAGTTGTGGAAGTGTTGAAGGCCAGGGTGGATGGGGCTTTGAGCAGCCTGGTCTAGTGGAAGGTGTCCCTGCCCATGGCAGGGGTTTTGGACAAGATGATCTTTGAAGGTCCCTCCCAACACAAACCATTTTATGATTCTATCATTCTTCTGAAGAGAAGCCCAACAAGTTAGTCATGGCCTTAAATACATCTAATTGAATAGATTCTGTTTACAGTGATGCCAGTGGCCTTCCTGTATGGATAGTCTGATGGTCAAAGTACTACTCACAAGATGAAGACCTGGACCGCAGGTTCAGTCTGCATCACCTGAACACCCTCCTCCTCTTTCCCAGGGTGCCCTACCTTTTGGGATGGGAGATATTCTGGATGAGAGGGACAGGTAACAGGTGAAGGGAAGGTTCTTTCCAGCAATTAGAGTTGATGGGGGAGGCTGGTTGGCCCCTGCACTCAGACCTCTTCTTATATTTTGCTCAATAATCGTCAAATTTAATGAGTGCGGAGGATCCAGGTAGGCAGGCGAGGAACGCCCTGTTCTGCCTCCTCCTTGGTTAGAGTCAAGCTCTCTCTTGCCTGTCCCATTTCTGAACTATGACACTTGTCTCTGGCTACACACTGGTCCCTGTTCACTGCTGTCCCTCCTTCCTGGCTGCCCTGGTGCTTGCTGTAGTCTCACAGCATGAGTTCAACTCCTGTTGAAAAATCAAGGATTTTCCTGGGATATAAGTGTTTGATAATAGTCATAAATATTCTAAATGCTGTTTTCTTTCTTAGGAGCCATAACAAGCAGTCTCGTAACAACTGAAGAGTCCTGTAAGTGTGAAGCCATAGCTGCCCTGCAAGACTCAGTCACTTCACGCCTTGAAGCTCTGTCCACAAAATATATCCTTTTTCTTACATGATCTTATACATTCATCTCTTTACTGTTATTTTAGAGGCAGCTGTTTTGATATAAGCTAGGGAAGGAACATTGCTCAAAATAGAAAGCATTTTCGTGGTGATTTTAGAAATGTTATGGAGCAAAATCTTGGTTGTTGCAAATACCACTATGTTTTCACATTTCACTGAGGGGCTTTATTATCAAGATGCAGATAAAATGCATATGCCACATGTCCTACACTATATATGCTGTGTGGAACATCAAGCACTGCTCTATTCATAATTCTTCCAGATGACTTTTACTGAATAGCAAATGCTCAGTTTTGAGCCCTCCTCTTATGTCCCCAAATTTTCAAGACAACTTCAGAGGCAGTGCAACAACAGTCCCATTCGCTGTGGTATTCCTCTGCATCCCTCCACAGGCAGGTGCTGTCACAAGCAATTTTCAACCACCACTTTCTTTTCCATGAAAATGTGCTAGCGTATGAATATCCAGCTGCCAGGGTATACAAGCATGGGAGAGCTGCAAGGTAGGGTGCTGAGGCTGAAGCCACTAGGCAAGATTTGGGTCCACGCAGTATCTGAAGTGCAGGCTGGTGGGTGCCAGCTATGCTGTGCTGGAATTTGCTGGCTTCATTTGCTGCAGTGCGGCGCCTGTGGCAGTGAAAAGAAATGTAGTCAGCCCCCAGATTAGACATTTCACAAACATGTGGGAGAGAAAAAACAAAAAACCAACAAAAATACCCCCACCCCCCAAAAAAAAGAGAAAGTGGTGAACTCTGTGGTACCCCAGCAAACCTGAATGCTGGAATAAATGCCCTCAGATGGCACAGCAGGAACTAATAACTGGAAGATAAAGTTGGGCAAGCTGTGATTCATCATAAGGCACAATTTTTAGAAGTTACAGTGGTTGATCACTCTTACAATTTACCAAGGATTGTGGTAGATTTTCATCAGTGGAAATTTTTGAGACTGCATACTTTTTTTTTTCTGTAAAAGGTGCTCTTGTTCAAATAGGATTTGATTTAGAGGAGCACTGTGGTTTTCATCCTGACCCCTGGGGCTTCAAAATCAAGGAAGAGTGGGGTATTTAGGATTAATCAAAGGAGGAGAGAAAACTAGTAGAGTTTTAAACATGAACTTGTCATTTATACAGATAAATGATTTTTTCAGTTTCCCAAAGCTTCTGAAAGTCAAATGAAAATTTCTGCCAAGGGCACAAGACTTTCACAGTTCTTGTATAAATACAAAGTGATTTTTGTAAGCTCTAATTGCGAATCCCTCTTCCTGTAGTGTCCTTGGAGTTCAGTTTATCTGCCTGGGAAAGGTGAAGGGAAGACTGATTTTCCTTGGATTATAATATGTAATTCCAGGGAATCTAAGTAGTTAAAACTGAACACCAAGATAATTAAACCTGTAATGACGTCTCAATAGTAGCATGTCCTTCAGAGATCAGTCTTTCTGCCCCAGAGAGCTAATGTTAAGCCAGAAAATGCAGTGGTTTCAAGTTAGGAATATACTTTGTTACAAAGAACTGAGGCTTTCTTTCAAAGTTGTTCTTTGGTGGGCAATTTGTATCCCTAGCATCCTTTCAAGGCAACCTGGAAAAAGAAGGAAGAGACAATGACCTGTGCTGCTCCTGAGCCCTGAGTGTCACTTGGTCCAACTTCCAAGAAATTAAAGTTGTTGAGACCATTTTGGAAATTGCCAGACCTTGACAGATCTCTAACATGTTTTGCAACCTCTGGTTCAAGCATGTATTGACCTCATCTAGAAGAGAGATTGTTTGTTGAAAATGCAGCAATGGGAAAGATTGTGAATAAAACAAACCTTATAGCCATCTATCTTATTGCCCTTAACAACTGACCACTAGATGAAGTGTCTGAGAAGCTGCAGGCATATCAAGGCAGACAGCAGGTTGTCTGAGCTATCATTCTACTTAGTTTTAAAATAATCTTTCAGAATCAATCCTTTTTACTGCATTCAGCAAGCTTTATTTTGTTGCACAGCTTACAAAACAGCAGTTGGTTTGTTACTATTGGCAAATGCCAGGAAGACTCCAGGAAGACCACAGTCTTGAAAATATAGTGACCCTGAGGATTTTCATGTACAGTCACTTTATAACCATAAGGCTACCTATACCTGCTGTGGCTTCACTTTTGTACTACAAGTAGTACAGCAGGTACTGCTTTTCTGCAGTAACTGCATTTTTATTCTCTTATTTAAAAGTAAGTACAGAAAAAATGAATAGACACAGTATATCACATTATATAAAACTGTGAAATGGCAAGGCAGACTAAAAATGTGACCATATCTTCTGTCCATTAATGAGAAAGTAAATTGGGGTCTTCTAACTTGTTTCAATAAAATAAAGTATGATATGCACACTGATGTTGGAAGTTTTATTCTATACAACTTCAGGAATATGTGTTATGAAAAAAAGTTTAATGAAAACAAGGAAACAAAACCTCAGAGATAAAGGAGGCAAAAATGGAGGAAATCCACAGAAATAAACAGGATACTACCCCCAAGTCACATACTTGGAAAAAGAACCGTTTGATTTTAAAACCTAGAAGTCCTTGTTAATATAAATAAAAGGTTTGATAGTAATTTCAAGTATTAATAATGTTGTTTAATACTCCAAAGGATGAAAGATGTCCTCCAGTTTAAGGTTTTTATCTTGCAAGATTTCCTTATGTGATTAGTCAGTCATTCCTGCTGTCATACCACAGACTTTACTGAGACTACTTATGTCAGTTGGACTTGTAGGATAAACACAAAAGCTAACAATTCAAACATTTAATTATTGAAGGAATCCACTCATTTTGCACACTTGGCATTTATAATCAGCCAAATGTTTTAGAAACTGTATTTAGATAAATTTGAAGATGGAGTCAAAACTATGATTTATTTATTTATTTATTTATTTAGAATTGAAAAATCCAACGTATTTGTAAAGCTTTGCAATTTAATTACACAAAGTATTCTATCAGTAGCTAGTATGCTGAGGACATATTATAACACCACCTGTGCTTGCTTCATGCCCTGCATGTATTTGATACCAATAATTGCAAGGAAAATTGGTGGGCAGAAGTTCAGTTATCATGTTCATTGCACATGCGAGTGAGACTTTAGGTATGTCTATATAGTAATGTTAAGTTATAATATAACACTAGCTAGCACAGTTGAACATGGGGCACAGCTTCATCAAGGGCTAAAAATGTGACTATAAACTCTCCAAGACTGCTGGATTGGTCTATGGTTGATATTTTGTGATGTGACCGCACTGATATTAATTTGCTGTAGTTCAATTAAAGTTAGCATGGGCCAACCTAGCTATGCTACACTTGCTTCCTCAAAGTGCTATGTATGCATATTTTTTCTGTAAGTCATGGAGTTTTATATTCAGCACTTTGCTTACTTTCACATCCTCTGCTTAGACACGGGTATTATACCAGGATTTATAGGGCCAGAAGTATGCCTTGGCCTCCATAATTGGTAAGAATAAACAAGTTGTATATCTAATGCAAGACTTTTCAACTTCTTGGCAATTGGGAGTGGATGACAACAGTCCCATTTACATTAAAGCCAGCTGTCAGATAAGAAGTATGATTTTATATGATAGTGGAAAATTGTCCTGCAGGCCAGATGTGTCTTGCAAGCTGTTAGCTGGCCAGGCTTTGTTTCATGCATTAGTAGTCATAGCTCCATTTTATGTTGCAAATGATAGTGTTCAATTCCTCTGAGCAATTATCTTGTCTCACTTTCTGTTTGTGAGCACCAGGCAAAATTCCAAGGTCATATAAGCGATTTCTTTAAAATAGAACATACCAGTATGTCCTATTCACTGAACATTTTATGTACTTGTTGATATGGAATGAGTAATTATGCTGTTTTAATTATTGGGGCAGTAGAACTTTAATGTAGAGAATGGTTATGAAAAAAACCCAAAATTTCGTCTTTTGCACGGTATTTTAGATTTATTTTTATTCTGAATAGAGTAGAATAGAATAGAATAGAGTGGAATATTTCAGTTGGAAGGGACCTACAATGATCAACTAGTCCAAGTGCCTGGCCACAGGCATTTGCCAAATTACTTTTAGCTGTCTTATTCAGCTCTAAAATGCTTACAGGGGTTCAACCAGCTTTGTGTTATGGGTCTATCTCATGTATGTGCTTCTAAGTTGGCATCAGTCAAAAAGCTGGATGTCCAGTGCTCCTCACTGTTGCATGTTCAGTAACTTCAAAAAAATGATGTGATGATAACCTGTGGCTGATTCTATTTCTCTGTGTTTCCAGATAGCCTCTCTGAGAAGAGGGGAACAGCACTAAACTTGACAAGATGCAGGTTTCACAACTTGGGTTTGTCATGATCCTCCTTTGATATTGAACAAATTGCTTATATTTCAGTGTTTGTGTTGTGGATAATTGCACTGTAGAGTGCTTAGCCAGTAGGAAAATGAGGAGGATGGCCTGGGAGACATGGCACTTCTATTTCTCCCATGTCAGGCAGGTGAGTTTTTACAGCATGATGCAGAAGACACGGGACCGACTGTCTTCTGTACATCTCCCATGTTCCCCTTTTCTGTCAATCAGCTACAAAACAGCTTGGGTATGGAAAATATTTCTTTTGCAGCTGGGTCCAACCTAGCCCGGAGTCAGTGCTGCAGAGCCAGGCTGCTCCTGAAGCCCTCCGCACCCCTCATGTGGGCACAAATCCAGGCTTGATCCTTCCCCTGCTTCCTACACTGCTCAGTGTCCAAGAGCTTTGTAAGAGTAGCCATGGGGCTTGCCCACCCTCTCTAACCCCCTGAACCAAGGCATTATTCATCTGTGTACGTGAGGAACTGACTGACCAGACCTGGCAGTGGGTGCAGGCAGCACCTTCCCAGGATCGGGAATGGTATCCAACACCTGTGGCCTCAGCCACAGCCACCAGTTACCTCAGGTAACAGCAAGGCCTGGGGCAGCCCTGCGGCTGGGATAACTCTGTGGACGTTTTGATGTGAGCTACACCACTGAAAACACTATGTGCAAACACTTTGGGATTCGCAAGCTTCAAGGTTTTCCTACATGTAAAAGCAGAGTGCGCTTTATTAACGAATTACCAAGTGCCTTCTACCCAACTGGAGTACGACCGTCAATGGCTGTGGCGGGGCGGGCAAGCCCCCAGCCCACCTCCCAGCTCAGGGGCCCACCCGCCGGCGGCTGGCAGCGGCCTGCGCAGGCCGCCACGGTGCCCCCGGCGCTGCCGCCGCCTCAGCCGGCGCCTCAGGGGGTGGGGGCAGGGCTCGGCCCCGGCCCAAAGCAGCGGCAGCGCTAGCGCCTGATGTCGTGGGGCGGGTGGCGGCGCGTTAATGGCGTCTCTCGTCTCCCGCTGCCGGAAACAGCGGAGCGCGCGGCCCGGGCGGGCTTCCGGCGGCGGTTGCCAGGGTGACGCGGTTAGCGAGGAGGCCGCGCTGGGCCCGCTGCGCCGCGCTGCCGTGAGGCGCCGTGTGCGTCCCGCCTCGCTCCGCCGGGATGTTCATCTACCTCTGCAAGAAGGTGCTCCCGGGGCACGGCGGAAAGTCGCGGTGGTGGGGGGGCAGGCAGCCCTAGGGCAGGCGGAGATCCCCGCTCCCCCTGCCCGCTTCGGCCGGGGCCTCGGGGCGCTGGGGGAACCCTGGGGGCTCCCTCCCGCTGCCTGCGGCTGCTGCGGCTCCGCTAGCGCTGGTGGCGGCCGTGGGCTTGGTCCCTGCCCGGAGCGTGCCCTGCTCTGCCCTTCTCGCTCCCTCTCGGCCTGGGTTTGGGGCTTGGGGTTTCGTTGGTCTTCAGCTGGCTCCTGAGCAACTGCACCCCCCAGGAGACCTTGGACATAATTCCAACTGGAGACCAGCTCGTGGCAAAGCCCTGCGCGCTGCGTGATACCTCTCACCTGTTTTGTTGCACCTTCCGTGCACGCCTTTGAAGATGCCCTCTTATTACTTACTGCATGCGTTAATTTCCATTTTTGCAAGTGTTGTGTTGCACGGTGTCACTAGTGCTTGTAGCTTTAATTGTCTTCTGTCCCTTTTTGCATGTGCTGAAGAAATAATTTTATCTTGTGTGCTATCATAGGTGTCTTTGAGGTGTTTCTAATAGAGTATTTTAAAACATGATTCTTACAACTGTGTAGGGAAACAAAATATTTCTTTTATAGATTGCAATTCCTGGTAATGTTCGATTAAGATGTATTTCCTGGAATAAGGATCAAGGCTTCATAGCCTGTGGTGGAGAGGATGGATTACTCAAAGTTTTAAAATTGGAAACACAGACAGGTAAATGAGGGTTGTTTTGTTTTGTTTTGGTTTTTTTAAGAACAAAACCCACCATACTTCAGAAAGCATAAGTACTTCCACAAGTTACTTGACAATATTTTATATTGTGTATATTTAAATCTGTACATACATTTGTATAAACATCAAATGTGCTGTCACTTTCTTTTGAACACTTTTCTTCCAGCTTGTCTTACATGGCACACATGTAGTTTGTCAACCTGTTGTATCTCCTGAAGTATTCTTCAGTGCTGCTTCTTTTCAGGGCATATTTCTTTCTTGTTTGTATAGGCTTCCAGTTTATTTTTGAACTGATTTTGTTATTTCTTGATTTTGTTTGGATGTTCTCTACCATCTTCATTATTTTAGGGAGTAAGCTCTGGGGTTTTTTACTTTTATATAAATATGTTCCAAGAAAAGTAAAATCCAGTATATTTTCAAAACCTTTTAAACCTTATTCTGAAGGTAACAAAATGTGATAGCCATAGTTGTTGTGGGTTTTTTGTTTGTTTTGTTGTTTTTTTCTTGAAAAAACGCTAGGCCATAAAGAACATATGAACTTGGTTGAGTATGGTATGACTAGCAAACATGTTGAATTGAGGGGTGGAAAATTAATCCTGTGGTTAGAATTTACTTATAGGTGAATAATTTTATCTGTGTAAATAGTGATTAGATGGGCAGTATTGATAGAGGCACAGTAGTATGTATGCTTTATTAGAATTATTTTGTAGCTATTTTTGTTATTTTTAGATGAAGCAAAAATAAAGGGACTTGCAGCTCCCAGCAATCTTTCTGTGAATCAAACTCTTGAAGGTCATAGTGGTAAGTGTATTTGAGCATTTAAAATACTTTTGATTAGAATAAAGAAAAAATACAAGATTTTGTGAAGTTGATAGAATAATTTTGCTGTATCTTTTTATTATAAGCTTGAAATAAAGATTATCAATATTCAACTCAGGTATATAACAGCTTGGCTATCTATTTTTACGAAGTTATCTGATGAAAGACCTACAGTAAATCTTTCATGATTTGACAGTGAATTACTGGGTTGAGAATGAAACTTACCTAGCCTTACCTCAGTTCTCCTGGCTGATACTGTATGTGTGACATGGAATGGAAGCTGCATAAACCAAGCTCTGCTCTGCCTGTTACAATTTAAAGTTTGCTTATGTATTTTGCAAGATTAAGTCTGTGAACTTTGAAATTACAGTGTAACTTGTTTTGTATTTACATCAGGCCTTGCTTTTTCCAAATTATTTGCTTCCCAATTATTATCCTGAGAAGGAAATACTGGTTTCTGTTTCAGTGGATGATGCTATTGTATGTGTTATATTACAGAGGGACCTTTTTTTAAAAAAAAAAAATCAGGCAGTGCTACTGGTATAGTAATTGTTATCTCAGACTTCAGCATGGTTAATCTGGAAATGCTACTTAGTTGCATGGGACTAGAATATATTTTTAGGTATTTACATAAAAGATCATTATACATTTGTTCACATACTGCTTTGGTAGATGACAGATAAAGAGTGCTTTATAGCAGAAGAGAAAAGCTAAACTAATGAGCAGTTGATGCTGGAATTGCTGAGTTAAACAATGATGTTCTACTGTGGTTTAAAAAAAAAGAACAATTTTCTTTTACACTGTATACACTGTATATACAAAGTTTTAAACTCTGTACAATAGGTTAAATCAGAAATGAGACTAAAAGCCTTGTTTTTTCTAGTGATACATGTGGATAAGCCTTTTTTTTTATAGTGTCTGTAAGATTTGCTTATATGTTATGGTAGCTTTACATTCCCTTCTGAAGAAATCAAAGGTAGTTCAGTAAACCTGATTTCTGTCTTAAATATATCTTCATTTTCCATTTATTGACAAATTACAGAATGTGTATATACATAGACTGCAGTATAGTATACAGACAAAGTTTAGAGAGGTTAGAAAACAGGCTAGAGAAGGATAGTGTGTGAAAGTAAAAATTGAATGCAGGGAAATTGGATGGGGAGGAATTAAACTCTCATGTGAGAAATGTTGTCACCATCTATGGATAATGGGATATGAAGAGAATGGTAAAATCCTTATGCTATTTGACAAAATGTTTTTTTACTGAGGATTTGCAGTTGAAACCTGCCAACAGTCAGGTTATTTTTAGGGACCTGGTTAAAAATGATCTAAAAAATTAATTGTGACAAGTTGATTTAGTGGATACTTTGAACAGACGTCTTCAATTCTGAAGTAGATTACTGTTACTTTGAAAAATTCATTCAGGATATCTTCGATCGCATCTGTTGATAAATGATGGAAATGCTGAAAAAATGGAAAAAACTCAGAGGAAATGGATGGCTAGTGGTGAGGGCATGAAAGAATGTGATGCTTGAAGTTGGCAATTCAGTGTTGAACTGATTAAATAAGATGCTGCATAGAAACAGTTTGGATGTTTCAAGTCAAATATGTATGAGTAGGATCCCATATGAGACTTCATGGTCTGAAGGAATTGATTGTAGAGTGCTGTTCTTGGTGATTGGGAGATTTTGTTTTAGAAGTGCAACCCTACTGAAGATCAAGTTAGTAAGAGGAAGGAAGAAACAAAACTTAACGAGAAGTTTTGTCAGCTTCCCAGATTAATGTGTCAGAGGCCGTCAGAAACCGCAAAACTGTGATTTGGGGTTTATGTACTGAAGGAACATTCTGAACAGAATTTGGAGAGGATGTTACTCAAGTGGGTGAATACGGAAGCAAAAGGAGCCCATTAGCTGAATTTTGAAAGAAGAAATGAGTGATACAGGAAGAATGCCTAAAACTAAATCAAAGTCAGCAGTGCAGATTTCTGATAGGCTCCAGGTTGATTAAGCTGGATGTGGTGGTTTTTATTAATGTATTTAAATGATGTAAATAAAAAAAAAAGTTATATCATTTTCTAGGTTCCGTGCAAGTGGTGACATGGAATGAACAGTATCAAAAACTGACTACTAGTGATCAAAATGGACTCATCATTGTGTGGATGCTGTATAAAGGTATTCTACAGATTAAATTTGAGATGGGGATAATATTCCATCTTGTAAAAAACATTTTCCTATTTTCCTTTTCAGCAATTTTTTAACTGTTTTTCAGACTTCTTAGTTTGCAGACTGTAAGGCTCAAAATAGATTTAAAACAATTTCCAAGTTTTTATTGTAATACTTGTCTACATTTTTCATAGTGTAGTTACATATGAAAAGACATTTGTCCTCCAGAGCTACCTTAGCCATATGCTTGGTAAACTGCTCTAAATTTATTATCTGTGTTCCTCCCTTGGAAGAATATAGTATATTGAACAAAAAATACCCAGGAAGCAGTGCTTCTTTGTGTAGGTTCTGTTCTGGATATCTTTGTAATATTTAAATACTTCTGCAAAGTACATGAAGCATAGACATGTTTGTAAAACTACAAGAACTTAGCAACCCTGCTTAGAACATCAATTAAATACTTTCATAAAAACAATCTCTAGAAATGTTTAATTAAGGCAGTGAACCATTACGACTAACCAGTGTATTGCTGTAATTGGCTTTTATTGTTCTTGACCTTTTCACACATCCGTATACTTCTCTGGTATGTTTAAATTCATTTGAAAGCCAGCAAACCTCACAGGGAAATTACACACTTTCCAACATATGGGAATGAAAGTAAAGGGTTTTCTTTTTCTCTTGGGGATTTTTGTTTAATGAAAAATGGAAAGAAATAAAATCTCAGCTCAGATTCTCATTTCAAGAATAAAGAATATCACTTGATTGATCTTTCTGCCTGATATGTGGTGGCTACTGTCACAGAAATAATCTCTTAATTTTGGAAAAGAACCAGTAAATTATTTAATATGTATTCCTATCAAAGACTGTTCTTCCCTCCATTTATGTTTCCTAGTGTATTCTTGCCAGTTCTGAGATTACGCAAGCACAGATCTCTTCCTGTAGGGTCTCTCCTGTCTTTGGCTCCTGTCTCTGAAAGTAGCTCACACCTGAACACTAGGTTTCACAACAATTACATCTGTGTAGTCTGGGGGACACTGTAGCATAGTCTTGCTAGAGTTTTATGGGAAGGGCAGAATGTTGTTTTTAATTCCTTTCCAAAACTTACTGCTACTGTAGCTCTTTGTTGTATATGACACTGCAGAGTCGTATGTAACCTACTGTCTCACGTTTACTTATAAGCAGCCCAGGTTTCTCTTGTTTCATTGAAGACCAAATTTGATTGCTTGGTAACTCATAAACTTTGTGTGCTGTATTTGGGCTTTTTTAAAACAACGTCAGGAATTCATATTGCTAAGAAATCTCATTACAGTCCTATTTGCGTCTCTTTCTAATTAGAGAGTAATTTTTCTCTTTGAGTTCAGTGATTAGCATGTACCTTGACTCCACTAGAGGATTATCAAATCAGAAGTATAACTCAGTTTTTCATTCACTACTAATAGGTGCTTGGTATGAAGAGATGATTAACAATAGAAATAAATCTGTTGTTCGAAGTATGAGCTGGAATGCTGATGGACAAAAGATTTGTATTGTATATGAAGATGGAGCTGTGATTGTTGGATCAGTGGATGGTAAAATTTAAGCTCTACTAATTGTGGTGTTACATAGCTTTTGTTTTCAGTATTATGTACATAGTGGCTCTGT
The DNA here is from genome assembly GCF_023634155.1 of Falco peregrinus. Classification (NCBI taxonomy): domain Eukaryota; kingdom Metazoa; phylum Chordata; class Aves; order Falconiformes; family Falconidae; genus Falco; species Falco peregrinus. Next base: position 57,716,285 of record NC_073727.1, read on the forward strand.
TTCTCTAGATAAATACAATTGATAGTTACTTTTTAATTGTTGCTTTGACTTGCTTAAGCTGTTTTATTTTTTACATTGGTAACTTGCATCCTATTTTTGATTTTGTAGTATGTTTATTAAGTACAGTCGGTGTTCTATTACAGGCAATCGCATTTGGGGAAAAGACTTGAAAGGTACTCACCTGTGCCACGTGGCCTGGTCCTCTGATAGCAAAGTCTTACTCTTTGGAATGGCAAATGGAGAGATTCACATTTATGACAATCAGGGAAATTTTATTGTAAGTTCATGGTGGTATAATAAAGGTATTAACTTCAGCAAGCATAAATCCTTACTTCCTCTTAATTTATTTCATGTTTGTTTGTTTAGTTGGTGGATTTCAGTACTGAGAACTGGACAGGGTCTTGTGCATGAAGTTGTTGCTCAAGTTTTATGCAGCTGCAACTTTTTAATATAGTTATTTCTTTCTTGGGAGCTAAATGAATATTGCATCAACTAATGCCTTTTTGCCTTGCAATAGTTACTGAAATTGTAAAAATACATTTGGTGATACTAATTAAATTAAATTCACGTTAAAAGGACTAGCATGCTTTTTAGACTAAAGCAATAGTTTATTTTCTTATTGCCTCTGTCATTCTTTATTCCATAAGGAATGTTACGTGCTTCAGAGAAAACCTGATAAGTGGAAAAATGAAAGGAAGTGATTATAATATTGCTGCATTCCTACAACTTTGGTTTAGTTATTTATTTTTATCTGCTTACTTGGAGTATTGGACTATGACTATGACAAAATGCTAAACAGAACTAAACCACTATCTTTGAAAAGAGCAACATAATTGGAACCATATTCTTAACTTTTTAGATGCCTATTATGGTGAATTTTCTTTCCCTGTGTCCCTTTGCCTTCCTGTTTTCTTTTCTTTACCTTCCCCACTGTATCTATCTTTCTTACCACTGTGTGAGTCATGGCATTTCCAGCATGTGCTGTAAATCAGTGAAATTCTTTAAGTAAGTTGTCACTTCCCTGCCCGCCCCCCCCCCCCCATCCCCCTTTATCAACAATATATATGGTTGTGCTCTGCCCCACCGTGCTCCCACCCCCCTTCCATAATTTACCTGGTAGCCCTTCTAGAAGTGATCCAGGTGCACTCTTTCAGAAAAAGCCCTTACCTGTGTTACCAGATGTACAGGGCTAATTATTAAAAAAGTAAACTTACCTTAATTGGTGTTCTAGTTCAGACACTTATTTTTTACAATTATTTTTATATATTTTTTTAAGACACTTCTATCAAGAAAAAGCTGACAAAGTTTTGTTTTTTTTTTTTTAAATCTTTTGGCCAGGAATGGTTTGAAATTATTTTTGTTTTTTGCAAAGTGCCAGTGGGGTTCCTTATGTGTATGTGCATGTGGTGGGGACTTCTTGTTTGTTTGGGTTTGTTTCGTTTTCTGTGGTTTTAAGTTACTTTTCAAAGAATGAAAACACCAACATTAAAGTACTTCTTAGTAGTTAAAATACATGTCTTCATTTGTCTGATCTGTCTGTGAATAAGGAATTCTTTCAAACTCTTAAAATTTTGAAAGTGTGAAGATTTTTTCTTGGGACAGGAAAAATTTTTTCCATAGACATCTTGTCTTCTGCAAGGTATCAGTAGAGAGATAAATTGTTCTTCTAAATAACATTTTGTATATGACTTTAAATGATTAACCATTCTTGTCTAGGTGAAAATGAAACTGAGTTGTTTGGTGAACTTAACTGGAGCATTCAGTATTGCTGGAATACACTGGTATCATGGTACAGAAGGCTACATTGAACCAGATTGTCCTTGTCTTGCTGTCTGTTATGACAATGGAAGATGCCAGATAATGAGAGATGAGAATGACCAGAGTAGGTACAAAATGTGTGTGCTAATTACTGAACTGCTCTTGATCCAAAACATCTACTTGTGTTTATATTCTTGATGTTTATTTCTTAAAAACTAGATCCTGTTTTGATTGACACTGGTATGAATATAGTATGTATTCAGTGGAACCACTGTGGAAGCGTATTGGCGGTGGCAGGGTCCCTAAAAGCAACTTCTCAAGAAAAAGATGTAAACATTGTGCAGTTCTATACTCCGTTTGGTGAGGTAAAAATATTCAATATATATATTAAATGTTTTTTTTAATCTTAGAATGTTTTGTCTGTATGGTCATTACTGGTGGAGTTTGGATGCCAAAATGTAGGTGTTTAGTGTGTTTAATGTGCTCTAAGGTATCTAGGATATCTACCTGGATCTGGAAAGATGACACGGGACCAGGTACCCTTTTAGAACCGCAAGTTAGTGGCCAGTGCGAGAACCCAATTGCAAAGTGATGGGATATGTATAGTGTCTAACTTGGAACATCTAACTCGGATACCTCAGTTCAGACTATAGTCAGTAAGCGATTTGGAATGCTTAGGCAGCAGGTAAGATGCTAACTTAACCTCTGGGTATCAAATACAGTGAATGTTCCCCTCTATTTTTATGGCATCAGTAAAACTGAGAAACAGCTTCTGGTACCAGTAAAAGCAATGGCTCAGAAACCTCAGAAAATACTGTTTCTAATCTTCATTTGTCTGTTGGGCATATTGTCTTGTAAATGTTAAAAGACCGCTTTCCTATACATTTCTGTTCATGGTGCTACTCTTGCCTTGCAAGGTAATTTCAGATAATTTCACTTTCCCTCCTAGGCATATATCAGGAAATCAGTAAGTTAGTTTTACGTATCTGAGTGTGAGAAAGTTTGTCCCTTGTACAGAGGAAGTACTGGTTGGCTCTGGGGGTATCTGTGGTAAGCATATTGCTGTGACCTGTGCTGCGAAAGGGGTTAAGATGCAACATCATCTGTAGATTTTCCCTTAGTTGAAAGAATTAAATGGAACTGAAGACTTTGGGCAATAGTTATGTCTCTGGTTGCTGCTTCAGATCAACTGAAATAGGGGTTCCAGACTCTGTATCTAGTGTTTAGAAGTAAATTCTTCAGTGTTTAGAGTTGTTTTGTACTAGTTCTGATATTCAGGTACAGGCTTAACTTTTTGGAAGATGGTATCTTTTGACAAATGTGTGACCAGCATTGGGACTTAATATTTACATCAGATCAAAGGCATGAAAAAGGTAGTTTAGGCACAAACTAAACTTTGTTTAGGCACAAAGTTATGCCCTCAAAAGGAAAGTTAGACTTAAGCATAAGTATTGGTGTTCTGTTGAGTAAAATATTGTATTCTTTTAAAGCCTAAGATTATTCAAAATTTTGCAGTAAATAGTAGATTAATGTATCCTTTATTACATATGTCTATATTATTGGCAAACAAAAAGTTTCCCGCAAACAAGTGCTCTGTGGGACTAAGGTTATAGTTTTTGAAAACATTTTTTCCAATTGTTGCGTTCAAATTCTACAGCAAAATAAAGATACAAGAAAGAGGGAAAGCTTATTTCTTTGCTAGCTGTTAATTGTAAATAGACATGTAACTGCCTTTTGTAGACTTTTTTATGAAAGGGAATAGAGAAGAGGAAAATGTCTGTTGCCTCACTGCAATTTGTGTACCTATGCGGTTAATTCATTGTATGCTCTTGGCATAGATTAGCTATATGCTTTTGTTTAAACTAACAGCTGTAGTTAAGGGTGTTATACATCAACTGACTAATACACTTCCAACATAAATGAAACTTCTGAGGCATGTCAGATATCAGTACTATTACTGTGTTTATTTTAGTAGCTACTGAAATTAAAAAGGTGATTCAAATTGTCAACCAAAGGAAAAAATGCTTGTACTGTCATTCTTCATCTGTTATTTTTCTAAGCTGTCGCTGAGGTGGTTTAGTTTTTTCTGTCTGACAAAAAAAGAATTGAGGCAAAAGCAGTTTTATGGTAATGCGTGTTAAATAGATCCCTGTTTGTTTGTACGTGTATTGTAATTTGGAGTCATTATGGGGTACTGTAAAGAAGTTCTATGTTTGGTTTTTATCAACTATTGGAACTGTTTATGTATTTTTAGGGTGGTTTTCCTATGATAAATTCAGAACTCTTTCTTTCCTTGTTTTAAACAAGCATTTGCGCACACTGAAAGTTCCTGGCAAACAGGTATCTGCCCTGTCTTGGGAGGGAAGTGGACTGAAAATTGCACTAGCTGTTGATTCTTACATATATTTTGCAAACATTCGTCCAGATTACAAGGTATGTAGTAATGTGGCACCTAACTGTATTAATACAGGTTTCCTCTTACTCTCTTTCTGAATGAGTTGAAAAAGTAGCTTTCTCTAATACATAAATCAGTGCTTAACTTATGGTTGCTACTTGACTAACACTACTGAGCTGAAGTTTTAGTAGAATATGTGTGTCTGTTCTGGTGATGGAATGACTTAGCCATTGCTTTTATATGAATTTGTGATTTTATTTTCGTAATAGGGAAATGTGAGCTTTGTTAATATTAACAGAATTGGGCATGATTCTAAATTTGGTAGTAATTGAGGCTGTCATGTAGGTAAGGCTCCAGTGTTTTCATTGCTGTTTGGTTATACTGAGTGGGCTAAGCAATACAATGGGAATTGCTTGAGCCTTACTTTTACTGCCTTTTTTTTTTTTTTTGGTAGTGAATTACTAGTTTAAAGCAGGAGTGTTTGTGTAGAACCTTGAGCAGCAGTAATGAATGCAACCTGATAACTGTTCTTCCTACTTATATTTCAGTTTCCAACATACCTTTTACAAATATGTATTGAGCTAATTCTAAATAATGATCTTGTCTACTGTATGGGTGTTTTTTGTGTTTTGTTTTGTTTTTTTTTAGTTAGGACTATTTAACTGTAAATTTACAGTTTAAAAAAAATAGCGATTACTGTTAAGTGTACAGTATTGTGTACCTTTTTTTTCCAACACAAGGTATGTTTTTTAATCATCAGTGTGTAACTACTGTGATTAAAGAGAGTGAGTGTGTAACATGAGGAACATACTGCTGCTATATTGAAATGTATTCTTCCTCTTGGTTGTGAAAAGTCATTGGTCAGGGAGTTAAAATCACGAATCTGTTAGAAGCAGTCTCAAATTGTTTGTTGTAAATCTGCTGGAAAAGACTTTGGAAATTAGAGCTGGTAATTAGTCTTGCAGGAAATGCTACCTAATGTTTATTCTGGGAAACATGTAACAGCTGTAAGAGAGGCCTGTTGCTGTTTCTTAAACTCATCAGTATCTATAAGACCATGTGTATTTCAGGATCTGGCACAGTTTGCAAATGAATAAGATTTTGAAACTTTAGTTTTAGAAACTGCTCTTTGTTACTTTTTCCCCTCTCCTTTTTGTATATTTATAGTGGAAAAATATGTGCTCAAATTTGTTTATTTATGCAGTAAATAAACACTTAACCTGTTAGTAGTATACTTGTTTCAATGTCAAATATTTTTATGGTGTGTTGTCCTTCCATAAATAATACACATTGCTACCACTATGTTCTTTGTGATTATATCTGTAACTCCATTTTAGGAACTAGATACTGTAAAAGGTGTCAGTCATTAAATGGTAGTGATTCAAAACTGTCATTAACTTAAACTGGATTGGAATTAATGACCTGGAGATGAAGTGTTAGTATCACATTACCAATCCACTGAATAATCCGGTTTTGTGTATTTTTCAAGTGTTAAGAGAAAGGGGTTTTAAAGTTAATGTGACAGTAAAAACTATGAATTGAGCTGATCTTTTTTAAACTATTCATAGTTTACATGGTGTCTTTTTGGAGTTGTAATACCAATTTAGAGTCTATAGTGCTAGTTGCATTTCTTCTGCTGTATTGTTCAAATCTACATTTGATTTCACTTTATATCCTTATCATACAGTATTCTGGGGTCCTTTGCCACTTCTTGAAATCAGTTCTAGGTTTGACAAACAGTTTACAGTTTACTGGCTTGTTACCTTGTAACTTATTCCTCTCGTATAAATTTTGAATATTCAGAATAGTGTAAGTTCCAGTTTGCATCTCTGAAAAGGATCCTGTGGGTAGTGCTCTCAGCTGTCAAAAACTACCTTTATTCCAATCGTTTTATTGTCTTCCTGTATCCAAAATGAGCTTGATTTTCTTGAAAATCCAAGTAGGTCTTATCAGTTGGGTCATCTCTGTTCACATGACTGTTGCTTCTCTGAAAGATAATAAATAAGAGTAAATGAGTGAGGTACAACTTCCAGAGCTAAAAACATGACTGTCTAATATCAATGTCATTCTAATTCTATTATTTATTACTTCTTTTTTTTTTACATCTCTACCTTGTGTGAAAGCTAGATTTACTGATTTGTGATTCCCAGAACCATAATGCTTTTTACATCTCCCCACTCTTGTTCCTCTGGCTATATTCCACAGCATTGTGTTTGAATTCCCATAGAACTGTACTTGAGTGAAAACCTTTGGGTTCTGCCAATTTATTACCATTCAGTTTGTAGATCTATTCTAAAAGTTCTCTTGCTGATGCTTGATCATCTTGGTTTCATTCCCTGTGGAGTGTGGGAACCCTTCTGGCCAGCTCTCTCACAAGCTCTCTCTTCTCCTTCTACTAAATGCTGATGCAGAGAATTCTGTTATTTTTTTCTACAGTTGCATCACCATCTTTAAGTGGTTTGCTTTATATCTTGTTTATTTGTCAGCTTCACCTCCTTTCTGAGATATTTTTGGATTCTGCTGTGTTAGAGAGGGTTTTCATTGTTAATTTCTATAATTAAAATCAGTGGACTGCAATAAAATACATCATGATTTTTGCAGTGTTTGGATATCCCATTTCTTCTTTTGCCTTTTTGCCTTTTCTCCCACCCGTTAATGAATAATTATATTGTTCTGGCAGGGAAGGGAGGGTTTTTCTCATGTTACTAATATGGAAAAGGTGATGTGAGTTGATATAGTGCTCTAATATAATTGCTTATTTTTTGTCTGCTTCAGCAGTTGCACTGTTTGAGGTGTTTATTCTTGGAAACAAACTTAGAGTTTCCAAATCAGTAGTCATAGAGCAAGAATTTTCATGGCAAACCCCATCATCACAGTGGGTTTTCCTGTGTACCTGCCGAACAAGGAAGAAATAAGGAGAAGTGAGATCTTGTCACATTTTGAGGTTGATCCTCCAGGTCTGATTGTGACATGTTATTCTGTGTGATGGGAAGGCTTCTTTTGCCAGTTTAATAGTATGAAACTAATTTATTACCAGAGCTGTGTTCACATACTTTCAATGTATCAGTTCATCACTTGACAGATAAAGTATATTGAATACTGATTGTGTATATGAAATAAACACTTTCTTTTGTAGCTGTGAAAAATGTATTATCAAATTTTTATAATTTCTGATAGGTTTTATCAAAATTGTCTCTCTTGGCAGTGGGGTTACTGCTCCAATACGGTTGTTTACGCGTATACCCGACCTGATCGTCCAGAATACTGTGTAGTCTTTTGGGACACAAAAAACAATGAGAAGTATGTGAAATATGTCAAGAGCTTGATTTCCATAACGACTTATGGAGACTTCTGTGTTCTAGCCACTAAAGCAGATGAAAATCAACCTCAGGTAAAGTCTTTTTCTTAAATTTTCATTTGAAACGCTCTGTTCCACATGCCAGTGCTTTATAGCTGGAACAAGATGAAATGTAAAATTCTGAGTGTGTCATTCAGTTGTCATTTGACAGAATGGCACTTGAATGGGCTTGGTGCTTAAAAACAAAGAGCCTCAACAAACATAATAATGAAAATGTGCAGACTGATTAACTGCCTGTGTGCTTTTAACTCCTTGTAGCCATTAGTCACTTAATGAAACCGCAGCCTTCCAGACTAATGTTTCTAGAGACTTGTTCTAAGTATTTCTAAAGACAAGTTAAAAGCAGGAGAGCATCAGAATGGTAACAAATATTTAATTAGTCAGAAGTGGGGGAAAAAAGGGAGGGGGGAATTTTTTAGGTGGTATAAATTACGTTACCACAAACTGCTCCATTTGTTTGTTTATTTTAAAGGTAGTGACAAATGATATGATAAATATATTCTTTGGTTAATGTACTTTCTGTTAGTGTGATGTTAACTGTTACACACGGTTTTTCTTACTGAGTTCACTGTGAATTATTTCTTATATTGCTTGTATATTGCTTACAAAGGAAGAGCATGAGATGGAGTCAAATGGTGCAACGGTAAAGAAAAAAATTCTTTAGTGCTGCTTTGCTTGATTGTGCAATAAATGGTGTACTGTTATATAGATGGCAAATATGGTATACATGATCAAAATGATTTGGTGAAATTGAGTGCAATAAAATGAGATTTTTCTGTGCTGTATTTTTAAAGCAGGAAACAAACAGTGGAGGGACTTGGTGTAACTTTCTTGAGCAAAAATGAAATTTTATTTTAAATTTAATTTTAAATTTTAAATCTGAAAATTACAGATAATAAGCATCTTTCAATTCTTTTGAAATGACTCCAGCGTAATTATTAACACTGTGGGGGGTCAGCTTTTAGGAAATGAACAAACTTATCCTTTGGGTAGCAGTTCATTACAGTTGCTTTCTGAAAAACAGGTTTGTTTTGCAATACTTTTGTTCATTAGAATTGTGATTTCAAGATGGCAAAATGTACAGCAATAGCTGATGGGGCAAAAAAGACTAATTTCAGCAGGAACTATTTAAAGGTATTGCAAGTGGATGTGAATGTCAGGAAGTTATGAAAAATACTTTTGAGAGGTGTTTATCGGTGGCAGAACCAGAAAAATAAATAAATTAATTAAAATAAATCCTTGTTCAGATCTTTTTCTTTGAAAGAATGAAGTTCATACAAAAAACTAAATTATACCATTCCCACATGATTAATAAGTTATCAGTCTGTCAGTTGAAAGGGGTAATCTGTACACTTGCTGTAGTCTACTACCACAATTACATGAGTTGTTCTGGAGATAAAAGAGGTATGAAGAACTAATTATATTCCATTTCCTGGAGAGTCAGGATAACCAGTTTTGAGTTTTGGCAGCCCTGGCTTTTTTTTTTTAGCCTAAATACTTTTACTGTAAAGTTCCTACTTGATTTCCACACTTCTCATTCAAGACATTCTTATTTCCCTGTGCAATCATCATAAAGCTATGTAATTCTTGATTTGGGTCTGGAAAAAAGCATACATCAGCAACAAGAATGAAGCATTGATGTCTAGGTCGATTTTTATTTTTTTGCATCTTCCTGAATTTAGCAGACCAATCCGAGGTATCTATGCTATCAAAGCCTTCCTGAGCAGGATCACAAGAAGGGCAAAACTAACAAAACTCATTTTGTAGTGTCTGTCGTACTGCAGGGCGGAGGGATAGCCTTTATTCACAGTCCTCCCCGCATTGTACCCCTCTTGGAGGTTCAAGGAAATTGACGTCTGCAAAGGTCCTAGGGTACACAAGGGCCCTAACTTCTGGGAGCTAGCCAGGGGGTCTGATGCAGTTTATTAGATTATCTTTTGCACGAACAGCTAGGTGAGAGTTGAGTCACTGAGAAATTGCTGGTGTATCACACTAGTAAATAATCGCAGTACAGTGTGTGCCTTACGTAGCAGGGGTGAGACACAGTCTGTCTTGCCCACGTTACCTGCAGACCCTGTGGCAGTACATCCTACGTATTGTAATTTTGCCTGGTAGATTTGCTCCTTCGCTTAAAACAGCTGATCGTTTTCCTGTTTCATGCTTGGCTTTGGTTATAGTGCTAATTGGCAAACATCTCATTACTCTCATGTTTATGGTGCTTTATATTTACTGCAGTCACGGTCCCTCTGTTTTCTGTTGGTGATCAGCATCGGATTGTGTGAAACGTGGGTTATGAGATATACCTTCACAGAAAACCTTGTACTGTTTACTAATTTACAGAAAACGTGATAATAACGACACTTGTTTTTATTTCCGTACAGTATGTGCTGGTTCTCTGCAATTCTATTGGCACTCCCTTGGACCCAAAATATATTGATATTGGTAAGCAATCTGCAATAGTCTTATTCTGTTGGGTTTTTTTCTCGTCTTTATAATGAATTTCTTATGCAAGTCTGTCGTTCAATGAGCAATCACTGGTAACAGCCCTTGCATCTAAATGTTGTGATCTTGTATTGTATGTGTGGTTGTAACTATGATTTTATCTTGGCTTCTCACTTCTACTTGGACTCTCCCTGAATGTAATAAACATTTAGGGATTCCGTAGTCAGGGATTCCGATGTTGTGAACTGTAATTTGTGTTGGAAATGACTCATTAATTACTCTGTTAATAAAAATAGTGGCTTATAAAACCAGTCCTATTCCTTATTAGAAATGGCTAAATTTAAACTGATTCTTGTAGTTCATGCAAACTATTTACAATAGAATTCTTAAAAATCATTACTTTTCCTTTTTTTTTTTTTTTAATGGATGTTCTTGGTGATTCAGATTTTCATTCACAACAGTCGTAATCTCCTTTTTAAGAAAATATACTTTCTGGAAGGGGGTCTAGTTGCTCAGAGCAACTGAAATAGTTTAATTTAGACTTTCATTTGAAAATAATGTGTTGCTGCTTCCCAAATATCTTAAAGATCAACTTATCATATTTGTGTTGATAATATATTTTCCTTCCTCATGATTGCTTTATCGAAATAGTTTCAGATTATAAACGAAAAATAAAAAAATTATAAAAATCGGTGGATTATCATAGAAGTACAAAAATGCCCTCAAATCCTAAATAGATCTGAGTTCCAGGCTTTCCCTACTGCTTGTTTGGTGCAAGTGTGGAACAGGACATTGACAAGTAATTGCAAACCACTGTTTTCTGGGAGTTTTGCTGGAGAATAAAGGTCATTGATTCCACACACACACCCACACACAGATGAAAGAAGTGCAGGTAAACTGACGAATTAATCAGCATTTTGATTAATTAATCCACTTTTGTTTATTCTGGTTTTTGCTTTATTTTTGGTTTGTTATCCAAATGAATCTGGATTTGGATTCAAAGTAGATACTGTGAACCCCATTTGCATTTTCTTTTTGAAGCTCGATTCTTTGATTAACTTTTCTGTTTTGTTGAAAGGCTAAGTCATTTGTAATGAAGTTTTAACAAATAATTACTTGCTTTTGAATGAGAGAGTATCGTTACTTAAATGAAAAGTATGTACTTATTTTTAGAATTTCTTTAGTTTAGTTACCTGTTAGAAGGTATATTTGGCAGTAGACATCTAATGTGATTTGGCTACATTAGAAAGGTGGGATACACTATAGCACTGCTGTGCTCAGTGGTATAACACTCTGTGACCATACTAAAATACTTCTGAAAAGAGATAATTCTGTGCATGGTTGATACAGCAGAGGAGCGTAGCCATATTGGAACAAGTTATGGATAAAACCAGATTGCTTACTGTAAACCTGGAAAAATTCCTCTCCTCTTATTTTATTAATGTACAGGTGTCTATTTAATATGTAGTATGTAGCTTTGGATGGGTTTAATTTTTAAATAAACCAAACCAAAATCTTTTCCCTGTCCTTGCCAAAAAGAGATGTAGCTATCCTGACAAGAAACCTCATGAACTTGTTTCAATGTAAATTGCCTCCTAGAGCCATTGTTTCATCCTCTCTGCAAAAACCAGTTGTTCTGTCTAAATTAATCTTACTAGAGAAGTTAGTTCCAAGCTGTAGTACTAATACTTGGTGTTAGAATTGAACAATAAACAAACAGCCATTCTATCTGATAAAATAGATGGGGAAAGTGACTAGCAAAGTTTTGGTAAGATAGAAATGATGAGGAAAGTAATGTGAAGAACTATAAACCAAGGAAGTAACAACAATTCACAGCAGAATATAGGCAGGATTCCCTCACCCCCCACCCCAGAACAGATTAGTTGAGATCATAAATATTATTATTTTCCTCAACCAATACTACTAAACAGTTTTTTTTATATATTAACTGAGTTTGTAACTGTCATAACACTGTTCATTTTTTCAGTGATAGCAGGAGAAAATCAGCTGTAAGTCAAATATATATTATGAAATTCGTGCCCTATATTGTAGATCATAATTAAAATGAAGGGTATCCTGCTCTGATGAATCAGTTTGACTTTTGTTGTATGGAATGTGTATGAAATATTGTGGTACATTTTTAGTCCCATAATTTCTGTCTATGTCAATTTGATACCCTCTTGCCACCTTTTACAATAGGGATGGCACATCAGAATCTTAAGGAATAAAGTGCCCAGGAAATTCAATACCAAGAATTTTACAATGGATGGAGAAAAAAACAAACAAAAACAACCCAAAACTGAGCACTGAAGTAAGATGTGGTGGGTGGTTGTGGTGTGGGTGGGGTGTCTGTTGTGTCCCCCTGTCCTGTCCCCACATCTGATCAGATGTCTGTACTATGTGTGCCTACTGGTCTCCTGGATTTACTTGACAGGTGGGTTTGGGGCAGTGGGAGGAGGATTCAGGGATTTACAGGGAGTAGTTCATCTATTTCTACAGTTGACATCTAAAACAAGTTCAATGAATCATTCCTGAAAGAGATCTTTTTGCTCTCCATTGGGTAGAAAGAAGCCCAGGGCAACCAGCTTGTCTTTGTCAGAGATGCCTAAAAATAGGGTACACATCTAACTCCACATTTAAACTCTTCCCTTTGCATTTTTCTAGTGCTCTGTACGTGTGAGCTTTCTAAATCTATTTGTGAATTTTTATTTATTTACATTATAAGCAAATTTATCAGTATCTTTACAATTCCCCCATTACGACCCATCTCCCTACAGCTGTCTACGCAAAAAAAGGATCTTCTTCAGTGACTGAAAACAGTTAAAGAGAAATGCTATTTAACTGAAAATGCTGCTATTGTTCCAAATGCATTTGAATTGTGTTGAAGAGATTAAACAATCTGGAAGAAGCTTCTCTTCCTTTAGCTTAACTAAGCTTTCTGAATTCTGCTGCGGTTCCCTCCAGTGTCAGAGGTTCAGTTTAGTGCATAGATTTACCATGCTTTTTCCTAGTGTGAGTTAATTTGTGAAAATGCTAGGCAACCTTCAGCCTCATAGACAGGCAAATACTTGAGGCTAGGAATATTTGCATTTTTTAGTCCTGAAAAATTTCTGTAGTCTCAGTAGTTCAAACATAACAAGCAAGTCTTTCATTGCTGCTGTGTAGTAAAGACAGCCAAAGAGTCAACCCTTTTTTAATATATGCGTCCTATAAGACTAAAGTTAGCCCACCAAACTTACGGATGAGATTGAGGGTGAAAGTGAAAAGCAAACGCCTATAAATGAAATGCTTTTGGAACATACTGGGCTGGTTTTATCATAGCTGCTTTCCTCTTTTGTAACTTTTGAAGATACAGATTTATAGAACAACTTGAAATGTTTCTAATGTGAGGTCAGTTTGTGCGAGGTGTAGACAGCTGTACACATTCAAGGTCTTAATATACAGTATATCATGCTTATTATCACAGTTGGAGCTTCTTGGCAGTAGAAAATATAATTGTTCCAGTTTGACAGGGTGCTGAGCTTAAGCAGCTGGCTGGCCTTGCTGAGGTCAATAGAGAGAGAAGACCTTGTAAAACCTTAAAGGCAGAAGACCTTTCTGTAAGTTGTTTAAAAATTCCAGTTGGTGCACCATTTCTAACAAAATCATGATCCCTTTGTCCTGTTTATAATTGATTTTTCATTTATCTGCTGAGAGTAATCATTAATAGTTTAAGATAGCACCAATATAAAAGTAAAATCAACATATCTCTTAGAATAATTGGAGGAGTGCTACTGATTTATGAAAAACATAGTCATATATGTGGAATTCTTTTTCTTCTTTCTACTGAAACAGTTTTTCAGGCTATTCTTTTAGTAAAGTGATAAATTGTTGCATTGAGTTCTCTCCAGAAATAATTTACTTAGGTAATTTTTGTTTTGAGCTCTTGTTTTTGTTTCAGACTTCCAAGTACCATCTTTCAGAATGGTTTAAAAACACTTAGATGGTTAGTTTATTTGATTTTCATAAGTGCTTATGAAAAATGCCTCCTTGTATAGTAGGATGTTCCTCAACAGACCGCTTGGTATCTGTGTACTTCTGTCTATTCTTAAGTGGGTGTTCATGACTGCCATGAATTTAAACTAAATTTTTTTTTGACTGGCTGTAATTACTGCAAATTGAACACACATCATCTTTTTTTTTTTTTTACCAGACTGCCCCTTGTTGGAATTGTAATCACCTGGTGCTCTACTTAACATAAAGATTTTACTCCTCCTTGAGACTCTGGTGCCCTGCAGGTCTCTTGGGCTCTGACCTGGTAGAAAATTGATAGTGGGGGGAAAAAAAAGACTGCTAATCTAGGGATGCAAAGTAGCTGGTGGAGCCTTTGAATAATGCATCTGAGAATGTGTTAGGGCACAATTTGTACAAATTGTCAGTTTATATAATTTTATAAAAATGTTTCAGCAAAGTGCTATTAATGTTCTAACAACAAAGTAATTGGGATGGTGCACAATGTTTGATTTGCCCCCAGAAGATGCAAATCTCATGTTGTTGGGCTCTAAGCCAATAGTTCAAGGTCTCTCTCTCAAAAAAAGTGATTATTACCTTTATTCTGTTGAATTTTTAATTATGTCATTAGCTTTCTAATACTTGCCTCTGCTATGATGGCAAAGAGGATTAATCAGTCATTATGTGGTGAAGGGCCATCACTTCAACTTTCTTTAGACATTGATGGATGGTAACATCTTAAAGCTCTTCCTCATGTTGCTTTTTTTGTCCAAGGGCATTTTTCTTCCTGTGCCTTGTGTTTAGGGTCCTTTACAATAGCTAGTGTTTGCTAGTGCATAAATTAGTCTTTTCTCCATTGTCTAGCATTATTATGTTCCATCCTACTAAGGTACAAAAATGAAGCAACACAGTTTCTTCTGTGCTTGTTTCACAGGCTTTTTGTCAAAAGTTCTTTCATGAATAACTAAACATAAATTACAGAAGGTTAAATATCTTGTTATATAATATCTTTTTAATGGAAACACAACAGATGGTATCTGCTAAGAAAATGTCACTTAGGCTGGATTATATCATCTTCTTACATGTGCTTAGGAGCGCTGACATAATGAAGTGTTGAGTTATCTTTCACATGTGTGTTCGTGCCCAGTGAAAGGAATACAACAGCCTGATCAGCGTGCATGTGGGTTAAAGGCAGAGTGCTGGAGTCATGCCTAGGTGTCTTGCCTCCCTCCTGGATGCCAACAAGAATGACTGACCTACCTGTGAAACAGCACTTAAAGTTGTTCCTGTTACTTAAAGTTGATAATTTTTTAGTATTTGTTCTTCTGTAAACTGTGGTCATTCCCGAGTTGTCCCATGTGCAGTTCAGTTGTCCCTGCTGCTGTCTGATGTTCTCCTCTATTTATAAGCTAACAATTCTAAAGCCATTTGAATCAAGCCCTAAAATGAGGTAGATGTTATTGATCAGACAAAGTTTGTCCCAGTTTCTCAGGAACACCCTGTAACAGACTGTTAGTAACAGTTTAGTCTTGTGTCTGTCAGATTGCTTTCTCTCCATCAGATTTAGGTGGGATTACTTTTCTCTCTTGTGTTTGTATATCCTGTTTCATATACTAGAAAGTGTCTCAGCTTTTTCATGCAGCTAAGTAAAATAGTCATGGATTTTGTTTTCCATCTGCTATTTTGTAAAGATTAGACATGAAAGCAGGTGTGTTCTGTCTGTTTTGGAGTGAGATGGAGTGAGTGTGGATGAAATGCAGACACTGCAGAAAGCTATTAGAGATTCCTGGATATTTAAGAAATTAAGTTTCTCTCCTTAAGGGAGGAGGTTTTATGAAGCAGCAGTGAAGAGAAATGAGGTGAGAAGAGAAAAAAAAGGCCAGGGAAAACTTAGAAGGCGCAGTTGTTTCACATGTTGTTGGTGTTTTGATGGGATGGTATGTTTAATCTTTTTCAGTATGTAATTGCTAAAAGGTCACCTGTTTAACATATTTTCAAGGTCTGAAAACTGAGTATTAAGACATTAATACTGAAGGTAGCTAGCTGCAAAATAAGTGGGAAGAGCTAGGCAATCTAAGAAGTCAGTATTTAGCATAGAAAGCTGCTGTGCAGTAGAAATGCTGAGCAGAGGAGTGTCCAAATCTCTTGCCTCCTTCTCACTTAAGGTGCGTTTTTTTCTGCTTGCTTAATAGTCAGAACATGAATTCTTGGAAAAGCACAGATGCCCGAGCGAGTTGCACTTGCTGCTACAATCAAGGCCACTGTATAAGATGACAGTACCTCCCTTTACTGAAGGAAACTAAGTAGCTAAACCAGCTGCCTAGAAAGGTATTCTAGATCTTAGCTTGAAGGTATTGAAAGGAGCCTTTCCTTTCCCAAGAAAGGACAAATCCTGTTCCTTCCTTCTCTGCCTCAGTAACAGCCCAGACTTGGAGTGGCTGGGGCATCCTGTCCTCATGTTGAATCTATGCTGTTACACAGTCAAAAAGGAAAGCATTTTAGGAGCAGAGTGTAGCCCAGTGAATAAGGCTCTGAGATGAAAGGGGAATAGAACAGAATACTTTGTTGGAAGGGAGCTAACAATGATCATCTAGTTCAACTGCCTGACCACGCCAGGGCTGACCAATAGTTAAGCGTATTTTTCAAATGCTTCTTAAACACTGACAGGCTTGGGGCATCCACCACCTCTCTGTTCCAGTGTCTGACCACCCTCTTGGTAAAGAAATGCTTCCTAATTTCCAGTCTAGACTTGGATTTTAGTTTATTTTTCCACAGATTTTTTTTGTTTGTATTTTTTGTTTGCTTGTTTAATAACTGTCCAGTATAAAATGCTAAAGCAATTCTAGAAAAAATCCTGTATGTCCTACTTTCATGCAACTGTTTAAGCTATATAGGCAATTTTGTAAAAGCATCAGTTCCCACATATACTTGCTGCTCTTCCAGATGTGTTTTTGAATGGATCTGATCCTGGTGACTGTGTCTGCATGCTCTGTGTCCCCTTCCATGCGATTTCACATTTGGCTTAAATCCAATCATCATTTAGCCCTGCCCTCCATGCTGGCTGCTCATTCCTGCCCTCTCCAGCATTTGTGATTTTTCTCTTTAATCCAACTAAAACTAATCTTTTATTTATTTAATTTTGAGGCCAGTTAAATGAATGACCTGTTCCAACTTACTCTGTGGTCAAGCTACTGCTAGAGCTGGTATAGAAGAAGTGCCAAGGAAATGTATCAGGGGTTGGTGTGTGGGATTTTTTTGACAGCAACAATCAGTTTAAGTCTTAGGCATGTTCATAAAATGCCTAATTGATTGTATTCCTCTGGATAAAGCATAGATGTGTTGCCATCTTGTTTCTGGATCACAACAGAAGTTATATGAACATCCTTTTTTTCCCAGATTGGGGTACTTCAGTGTGTGCACAAATGACTAAGTTTAGGCTTCATGGAAGCTGTAGGTCAAAAAGGAAGTCACCTAATGAGTCTGAGGAATGCCCATGGCTTTCAGATATGGCCTTGCTTTAGCATTGTCTTGGACTAAAGGGTTTAAACGCTGACTAAGCTGAGTCCAAATGTGAGGCTTAGTACTAAAATCGAGTGATTTGAGCAAGAGGAAATCTTATTCCCTCACAGGTCAGGAGATTCTCATGTTTCATTTTTAAAGGATAAAAGGGTGGATTATTATGGCATGTACAGCTGCAAGGTAATAAAAGAAACAGGAAATACATAGATTTGTTTAATGCTGTTAATGAAATGGGAGACTGTATCCTTCAGTTCTATGTGACTAATTATTGAAATGAATGTGATTATATAAAATATACTGAGTTGTATATAATGTGAGCAATACAGTTGTTTACATGTTAAGCATCATCACGAAGCCTTCTTACAGGGTATTTACATTTATACTAAAAATTATAATACAGCCATTGGGTAGCTTATGTAATCCTCTTGGTTTCAAAGAAATGAAATCTGTTCAACCAATCTTCCCGTCTGTCTCTCGTAGCCCTGCTCTTCTTTATGGCAGGCTTATAGCTCCCTCCAGAGTTCTGTTCTGTGTTAAAATACAGAAAAAATTGAGATTCACTGTAAAATAATTAGATTTTGTGCGCACAGCATGTTATATGTATGACTCAATGTTTCACTAACAGGCTGAGATACACAATTCTTTTGAATTTCCCTGTTTTGTCTGGTAGTGTACTGGTTTACTTGTAGAATTTGAAGATATTGAGGGATTTAATTGATAGGTTTCTACATTTTTCTATGCCTTTTTATGTGTTCACTGGTTTTCAGAAAGTTGAAACAAAGAATTGTCAAAAGGCCATAATACATTCAAGAGAGTGTATCACAAAGAATAATGTAATGGTTTGAGTGCATATATATATATACACACTTTTTTTCCTTTGTTCACCGAACATTGACAGCTGGAACAAGATACCCAATTTACCTGCGTATTCTAAATTGACTTAGGGCTAAAGTAAAGACAATTTCCTGCCTTCCTACACTGATCTTTGGATGCAAAGAAGTAAGACTAAGTGCATGCTTTGCTATGTATTTAATTTGCTGCCATGCAGATAATAGCTGGGCCAAATAACAATTCCTTAAGATACCAACAGCATGTCTAGGTCTTCTCTAACTCAAAATTTCTTAACTGTTCCTAAGTGGCACCAATCAGAGAAACTCTTCTAGACCGTCAACTTTTGAGTTCTTCCTTGTATTTGAATAATTACAAATATGTCAGATATGGGGGTACTTTATAGATCATCTTGAGATTTGAGATATCCCTGAATTGGTCATTAACTTGAAAATTTTTCTATATGTATTTGATGTCTTCTGCATTAGCACACGGAAACTTGCTGAAATAATAGGAACAAAAGTGTTAATTTTAAAATCAGGACTCTTTACAGGATTTCTCTGTTCTTCTGAACAAGGCCCCAGTGAAATTTCTTAGCAATTAATGAAAACTGCTGCTAGGTTGTGTGGTGTGTTTTTTGTTCTCGTTTGATTTTTGCTTTTAACCTATAGAGGTGTGGTTTCATGCACCTGGGAAAAAGTTTATAAATCAGCATCCAGTCCAATACTTGCTGCTCTAATTTTACAACCATTTGGGTTTCATAACAGGGCCGTTGTTTGTCACAATGACCAAAACACATGTGATAGCAGCTTCAAAAGAAGCGTTTTACATCTGGCAGTACCGTGTGGCCAAGAAGCTCACAGCCATGGAAATTAATCAGGTAGCACGGACCAGAAAAGAAGGCAGGGAAAGGTTTGTCTTCAGGCTTTGTCATTTTTCTTCCTTTGCATTGGTGTCATTGATAATGATGGATTCTCCTATGCTTAAAATGTGAACTCTGTCTTTTCATTTTTTTATTTAGATTTGTTGACTTTTAGGCCTGTAAGATTAAATACTAAAGAATAGTTTTTCCATAACAAATGTGTGTGTGATCCAAGTCTTGTAGACTTTTTTTGATTAGTTCCTGTTAAGTGTCTGCATTTACTCGCTGCCTGCTTCCCTTAGAGCTGTATGTCTTGAAGCTTCCCCCGCCCCCTCCTTTTTTTCCTCTGTACTTTTAATTTCTAGGCAGCTATATTCCCTCTGATAACTTTAACTGCTTCTTGTGTGTCAATGGCTATAAGGATATAGTCAATCCTAGCTAGTTTGCTACGTACACTTGTGTCTGATTGTATCTTTGACATCTAATCCTGTATGGTGTTTTATCCTCTCAAACTAAACAGGCCAAAGTCAACATCATCTTGCCTCCAAAATACTTCCTTCCCAGGCACTCATTAGTGGCATTAATTTTCCTGTCACCTCCACAAGCTTGCAACTTTGTTATAATTTTCTTTTGTTTATTTTGTTTTCTTTTATAGAAAGATGCTATAGCTTCTCTATGAATCTACCATCTTCTGCCACCATATATCCGTAATAATGAGTAAATATATGTACGTGGTGTAATAACTTACAATGTCCCAGCCTTTGCCAAGATTGTAAATTAGACAGAAATACTGAAAAAGTAAATACTTGTAATTCAACATAAACTAGGGGGTTTTAGTATTCTAAAATCTTTCCTAATGCTGCTTTTTAAGGCAAAAGAGAAGGTATGATGAAGTATTGAATACAGTAATATGTAAGTTTTGTGGATGTCAAGGTGAAGCTCTCCATAAGTATGGAGAAGGGCCTGAGGAATTATGGAGGTGCATGTTTGAAAAGAGACAGTTGGGGCAGCTGATGGTTTGCAGGAACTTTTTGTTGCAGAATAAAATTTTATAGGTTATGTCGTAGGGCAGTTTGCAGGAAGGGTGCTATCCCTCTAACTGCTCAAAAAGGTGAGCTTCAGAAGTGGTCATCACCCCTGCAGAAGAAACCCAGCCATGGTTTCCACTCGGCCAAAAGCCAGTGCCAGAAGGCATGTGATGACCCAGACGGGAGCTCCCATGTAACCATGCAGCAGCCCAGGTCATGGGCTGCAGGGGGGCCTCAGGCTGTCACTGCTACCAGAGGGCAGCAGAGATAACACCTGTGTGAGGTGCAACCAGGGGGGACGAAGGTCTGCTCAGCCTGGTGGCAGAGCTGAAAGGGGAAATAGAAAGGTTAAGGAGTATCAGGGAGTGTGAGAGGGAGAGACTAGTGGAGCCACTCTCTGCTGTCACTGAGCCAAATGCACCATATGGACACATCACAAGAAGGGGAGGCTTCCTTACCTGCTCACCACCAGGCAGATGGGAGGGGTCTAAAGTGATGGGGAGAATGGAAACAGGCCCCTGCTTGGGGCAGCAGGTGGATCACCCCCCCTGGCCTGATTCACCTTCCCATACCAGTGGCTCTGGAAGCTGAAGGCCAGGAAAATGATAATGTGGATGAAAGCCTGTCCACGTAGGAGGAATTACCTAGGGACAGTCAACCCCACACACCATGACCAGCTCTGCTAGAAAGAAGAGAGTGGTGGTTGTCATTGGCAACTGCTCTGAGAGGAAGGGGAGCCCAATATGCCAACCAGATCCAACCCATAGGGAAGCCTGCTGCCTCCTCGGGGCGGGTAAGGACTGTCACTAGAAAACTCCCTTGTCTGGTGTGGCCCTCTGATTACTACCCATCATGGGTCTTTCAAGTTGGCAGTGAAGTCCAAACAACAAGTCTGAGGGCAATCAAGATAGATGTCAGGGTTTTGGGATGACTGGTTGAGAGATCAGGAGCACAAGCAGTGTTTTCCTCTATCCTGGCAGTTGCAGGGAACAATGGGGTGTGTAATCAGAAGATCACACAGATCAATACCTGGCTCCAGGCTTGTTGTCAATGGCTAAATTTAGTCTTTTTGATCGTGAGTCAATTTACATGGCAACAAGTGGGGTTTACATGTCTTAAAGTGGGAAAACATTCTAGGTCAGGAGTTAGCAGGGCTCACAGAGAGCTTTACACTAAATTTGAGGGGGAAGGGAATAAAACCAAGCTTGTTAGAGATGAGCCTGGGGGCAGCATGCCAGGGTTGGAGGTGAGATCAATAGCACAGCTGAAGTGCATCTGTGCTAATGCCTGAAGCATGGACAACAAACAGGAGGAGCTGGAAGCCATAATACAGCAGGAAGGCTGTGACATGATTGCCATCACGGAAACATGGTGGGATAACTCGCATGACTGGAGTAATGCAATGGATGGCTACAAACTCTTTGGAAGGGATAGGCAAGGAGGGAGAGGCGGTGGAGTATCTCTGTATGTCAGGGAGTGTTTCAACTGCCCAGAGCTCAATGATGGTGACAGTAGGGTTGAGTGTTTAAGGGTAAGAACCGGGGGGAGGGCCCACAAGGTGGGTATCCTGGTGGAAGTCAGTTATAGACCACCCAGCCAGGACAACAAGGCAGATGAAACATTCTACAAGCAGCTGGGAGAAGTCTCAAGATCACTAACCCTTGTTCTCCTGGGGGACTTCAGCCTACCAGATGTCTACTGGAAATATAACACAGCAGAGAGGAAACGGTCTAGGAAGTTGCTGGAGCATAAGATAGCAGCCTGACACAGCTGGTCAGTGAGCCAACCTGGGGAGATGCCCCGCTGGACCTGCTGTTTGCAAACAGGGAAGGACTGGTGGGTGATGTGGTGGTTGGAGGACATCTTGGGCATGGCAATCATGAGATAACAGATTTTTCAGCTCTCGGAAGGAAGGACGGGGGTCTGCAGAACCACTGCGTTGGAATTGTGGAGGGCTGACTTTGGCCTGTTTGAGAGCCTGGTTGACAGTGCCTTGGGAGACAATTCTGAAGGGCCAAGAGGACCAGGAAGGCTGGACCTTCTTCAAGAAGGAAGTCTTAAAGGTACAGGAGCAGGCTGTCCCCATGTGCTGGAAAATGAGCCAGTGGGGGAGAAGGCTGGCCTGGCCGAACAGAGAGATTTGGCTGGAACTTGGGGTAAAAAAGGAGAGTTTACCACCTTTGGAAGAAGGGGCAGCCAACTCTGGAGGACTATAAAGATGTCACAAGGTTATGCAGGGTGAAAATTAGAGAGGTGAAAGCCCAGCTAGGACTCAGGCTGGCCACTGCCATGAAAGATAACAAAAAATGTTTTTACAAATGCATTAGAAACAAAAGGAGGGCCAAGGATAATCCACATCCTTTATTGGATGTGATGGGGAACATTGCCACAAAGGATGAGGAAAAGGCTGAGGTACTCAATGCTTCCTTTGCCTCGGTCTTTGATAGCAAGACCAGCTTCCCTCTGGGTACTCAGCCCCCTGAGCTGGAAGACAGGGATGAGGAGGAGCAGAATAAAGTCCCCACAGCCCAGGAGGAAACGGTCAGTGACCTGCTGCTCCACTTAGACATGCACAAGTCTATGGGGCTGGATGGGATCCACCCGAGGGTGCTGAGGGAGTTGGCAGAGGAGCTTGCCAAGACACTCTCCATCATTTATCAATAGTCCTGGCAAACTGGGGAGGTCCCAGCAGACTGGAGGTTAGCCAGTGTGATGCCCACCTACAAGAAGGGCAGGATGGAGGATCCAGGGAACTACAGGCCTGTCAGCCTGACCTCAGTGCCAGGGAAGGTTATGGAGCAGCTCATCCCGAGCACCATCAATGCAGCTTGTGTGGGATAACTGGGTGATCAGGCCCAGCCAGCCTGGGTTTGTGAGAGACAGGTCCTGCTTGATGAACCTGATCTCCTTCTATGACAAGATGACCCACTTAGTGGATGAGGGAAAGGCTGTGGATGTTGTCTTCCTGGATCTTAGTAAAGCCTTTGACACCATCTCCCACAGCATTCTCCTGGAGACTCTGGCTGATCATGGCATAGATTGGATAGTAGGAAAAATGTCTTCACCAAAAGGGTTGTCAAACATTGGAACAGGCTGCCCACAGGCTGCCCAGGGAGGTGGTGGAATCGCCATCCCTGGAGGTGTTTAAAAAAAATGCAGTGGTTAGGGACATGGTTTAGTGGTGGACTTGGCATACGGGCTGTAACAGTAAAAGAAGGTACTATATATCAGTATAAACCAGGGTTGTCAAAGGGGATACTACTGGAACATAAGAACAGACATAGCTTTTATTCTCTTTTCCAATTGCAATGTTTTCTTCTCCAAGGATTGAAAATACCTATATTCTATCAAAAATGATCCTTTCTTTGGACTCGCTTTTCATTCTAACTTTCCTTTTCTACAGGATTTATCATATTGATGATGCCTCTTCAGGATCCGCAGATGGACGCCTTGATTACAGCAGAGCTATTGAAGTGAGTGATGTTTTGAACTAGTTTATTGTGGCATCCCTAGTAGCTTGAAAGAAAAGTAGTTAGCATTGGTTTATTTATGTTCATAGATTTTCATTAGTAGAAGTGGTCATAGTTAAACTTTCCTTTAGTTCTACCTTTTGGACATAAGTGTTATTTTTCTTCCCTTTTGTTAGTGCGTTGTTACTGTGTCATTATGTATTACTGGAAGTACACACCAAACCGCAGGGAACATAGAAAAAGTATATGCTGGGGTCCAGTATGTAGATACCTGCTATCTTGGTGAGAAGCAGCTCCCATTACTTCAACAAAGTATAAGCCTGTTGAAACTCAGTAACCCTTATAATCTTTTCTAGTATTATCAGCCTTTTTCACTTTTGAGTGTGTGTGTGCTTGCTTTTGTGCTTACCACTGTACCTGAAATCAATTGCAAGCCTCACGAGTCAGGGATAGTTGCTACCTTGTGTTTTCTGTTAAACACCTGTTATATTTTGGGTTTCTTATTTTTCTGGAGGAGGAGCAGGAGAAGAAAGTTGCTGTCATCATGATTCCCATAACAAAGGCTACTAATATCATAAACCATCCATATACTGTATACTGACAAGGTTATATAGCCCCTTTTCATGTGGATGCTTGGCAACATTCTTGTATATTTAAATAAAACTTCTTTTTTTAGCAGTACATTCTTACTGTTGCATTAAAACTGATACTGATATCACTTGTATACTTTCAGGGAACAAGAGATCCAATTTGTGCAATAACAGCATCTGATAAGATACTACTTGTGGTAAGTTACATGATTAACTCCTAACTGCCTCTTGTGCTTGTAGGCAGGAGATTTTTCTGCAATATATTCATAAGTAGTCATAATTTCAAAGCATGTCTAAATTCAGACCTTACACAGATGAAATCTCTTTCTACACGTCCTCAAAGAACTTCCATTAACTTGGACTCTTTTTTAGGAGACCTGGTTCACCAAGTGCTTACAATTTAAGTACAGACTAGTTGCCTGAGTTAATACTTAGACGTAGGGTTTAATGAAGTCCAGGTCAGGACTTACTTCCCAGAACTCAGATTACAGAATTCTTTTCTGGGCTGTATGTAAGTGCACACAGATTTACAAAGTTTGTCTATTTACATATTAATGGTATAACATATGGTGATAGATAATATCATGTTTGTAGTATGATATATATATATATAAAAAATGTATGGATTATACATACGTATTATGTATGAGGTATCGTATCATGCCAAAGACCAGGTGCATTTTTTTTTTCCAATCTGAAAAGTGATCTCACTAGATGAACTAGATGAATATGGGTCAGCTTTAAAACAAACTAGCAGAGCAGAACAAAGATGGAAAAAGAGCACTGTGTATTCATTTCATCCACCTTCCCAAGAAAGATCTTGAACGTTTGTTTTCCCATGTTTCTGCTCCAGTGACTTTTTTTTTTTTTTTAACATCTTTTGGCTGGGTTTTACGAAATCAGTGGGTCATGGGGAGAAAATATGAAAGAAAAAAGTGTGATGGTTAGTAGGTGACTATAGAATTCTCTTTGTGCTTGAAAAATCAGAAAAATGAAGTTAAGAGAATAATTAATCAGTGAGTTTGGTTAAAAGGAAAGGAATGAGAGGAAACGCCTTTGGGACCAGATCTGGGTAAATGTGCTGAAGCTGAATGCATATTACAGATTTTCTAACACTTCTGACCAAATCTGCTTTTCAGTTTATAGGGTATACAGTTGTGAAAAAGCCAAAGATGAAAGGTGTGATTTATGCTGAGGATCTTAGGGATGGCCTTGGGGAGGAAAAAAAAAAGCAACAGAGTTTGGATTACCTTAAAGTTTAATATGAACTCATTTCCAGGATAAGGGTTAAACAGTAGGTAAAGCAAACTGGATCTGTTGTTTGGTCTACAGAAACACCATGAGAAAATAGTGGCAGTGATCATTTCAGTCCAGGGACGTCAAACTAATTTTAGACTGTGTCTTGATAGTGTCTTGAGCATAAGGCAGGAGTGTGCCATTCGGCAAAATAAACCACATTGGTACTTAGATCTGTTTGCTGTTGCTGAAGCCTTTGAATAACCAGTATATTTTACAGCATTTACTTTTAAAGCTAGCTCAGGTCTTGAAGTAATTGGTGAGAGTTTGTAGCACACAGACAACACTACATGAACACAGCTGTACTGCTTTCAGACCTGAGCTGATACTGTCATATGGAACTGTTTGAGCAGTTTTACCAGTGTGGGACAAGGATCTTTTTACTGATCTGTTTTTGTTATGTAGATTATGTCTGAAGGTTCATGGGGAGTTGTTTGGCTTCTGAAACTGTTCTGTGGGCTGTATGTGGACTATGGCTGCTCATTTTTACAAATCTGCTCAAATCAGGGATTTTAATTGTAGCATCTTAAAGTATCTTGTGTAAACAGTTGAATTTGGAACTTTTAGGGTGATGACATTCCTTCTTTCCACTCCTGCTCTGTCACTTACGCAAAAACTTCTTTGTCTAGAACAGCATAGACATAAAACCTTTCTAAAGCAAGCATTGCTTTTTCTCTAGGCAAGAGAATCTGGCACGATTCAGAGATACAGTCTTCCTAGCGTTAGTATAGTACAGAAGTATACCCTAAACTGTCGTGCATATCAGCTGTCTTTGAACTGCAACTCCAGGTAAGTTATGGATTTGCTTTTAATGCAAGTATCAGATTTTTAAACCACTACAATTTGTGACAATACTAATTCGATGAATTCTATGATTCTATAATAATTTTGTACTAATTTTAATATAAACTATTTATTCTAGTTGTTGTTAATGGTTGCTTAACTATTTATTTGTTACTAATTAATTAAATCTGGCCAGTCATCAGATTGCTCTGAGAGACTGTGTTAGTAAAGCCCTCTTTATGTTTTAAACTCTTCAGAGTCTGTATGGGAAGTTTAAGGAAACATATATATGAAAGTATCTTTGTTTTATTACGTGAACCAAACGTAAGCTTCCTGTGGCTGTGACATGAACCAAAAAATTATGTCATAACATCTCTAAGCCTTCTTTCTATTCCTGTGACCTTCTAATGCCTTTGTTCATCCCATGTTACTTTTCCATTGTTACAAGCTGTAGCTGGTGGCAATGCTTCTGGCAAGACTGGTTTCCCTAAGCTTCAGCTGTGCCAATACTGAAGTTGTTTTCTACTCAACAGCTCTTTTTTTTTTTTCAAGAAAAAGCACAAGAGTCTTGGCAGAAAATGCAAAAATATACTGATTAAAGAGGATTTCTAAGGCATTATAAAATTATTTTGAAGTGATCAAAAATGTCAAATGAAATTCATAATGCATGTGTAGATCACTCACCTTTTTAGGTATATACCAAAATAGATTGCTTCACTTTAGTGTGGTTTAGTCAGAGCCACATTAATTTGGTTTTGAATCCAAGCTGTTTCCTTCCTAAATGACTTTGTGCTAGTGAAAAAGGCTCAGATCCCTAAGCATTTTGAAGTTAATTTTATAAATTGCTTTTGAAAATTTAATAGGGATTAAGGGTGTTTAAATACCTTTCAATATTTAGAAATGCTTTTAAAATGGCATCGTAGTAAATACAGGCTACTGTGATTCACTGACCACCAATGTAACTCAAAATTTTCAGATGTAAACCTTTAGAAATTATATTTTTCCCATGTTTTCAATTACTTCAAAGAGTAATTGGATTATACTTCATATTGTCTGGAAAAAACCTAAAGAATACCCTTTGCAGAAAAACAGGATATCCTGTTTTAGATATTAACAGCCTGCATCCACTGCACTGCCTCTTTAATTCAAGAATCTGCTTTATTTTCCTCTAGTAAATAATAAAAAACAATTCTGTTTGATTGGTAATTTTAGGCTCTGTCAAGAAAAGTTTGATGAGGGGCAGAACCTGCAATTTACTCAGCTTGATATTTGAAGTACTAAGGATCTTCAAAATGATGGATGAAAAATGGGCATAGTTCAGACCCTTTGCCAGGGCCAAGTCCTGTATGAGCAGATAAAAAACTTATTTCCATGTCTCTGGTCTCTTTTTGCTGTGCAGATAAATGAAAATCACATGCATCTCACTGCATCTATGGAATTATACTAGTATTAGATGAGAGGGGAAATTTGTCCTGAGTGTGCCAATTTAGGGAACGATTTCAGGTTTACAACCTTGAATAATATTACTTAGCTGTCTTATTTTTTCTTCTTTTTTTTTTTTTTTTTTTTTTTTTTGTAGTCGTGTTGCTGTCATAGACCTTTCAGGTGTTTTGACTTTCTTTGACTTGGATGCACGGGTAGTGGACAGTACAGGACAGCAAGTGATAGGTGAGCAGCTGAAACTGGAACGCAAAGATGTCTGGGATATGAAATGGGCCAAAGATAACCCAGATTTGTTTGCAATGATGGAGAAAACAAGAATGTATGTTTTCAGAAACTTGGATCCAGAGGTAAATATTAACATATGTAAATTAGTAATTTTACAAATTTGCTCATAAGTTAATGTTGAATAGTATTATTCTTGTGCTTTTTGTTCAGTTAGGTAGGTCTTTATATGAATAAATCTGCTTCTGGAAATCTCAAAATTTTGTCAACTCTAGTGTGGGAATGTTGTTTAGGAACAAATAAGTAAAATGAACTATCAGTCCTGGAAAGATAAAAGTGCTGTCGTATTTTTCTTAAATATGTGATATATTTTCAGGAGCATATTTTTTTGTATACTTTGGAAAACAGAGACACAGTTTCAGTAAAGGTATTTGTAAAACAGTTCAGCTGAATCTAAATATTGGCCAGTGTTCCTTTTATCTCTCATAATTTAGTTACAGAAAACATGAAATTTTTTAGTTATGACTGTGTATATGGAATTGGCAATGTTAATGATTTTTAATATTTGTTTCCTGTTGGAAATGCAATTAAAGTCTAGTTTGGAGAAGAAGAAAGTCTTTTTATGTATACCTAACAGATTTTGTTAGGATTTAATCAGGCAGAATACAAGTTAATTCCTTTGTAACTTATTTAACTTCAAGGAACCTATACAAACTTCTGGATATATTTGCAATTTTGAAGATTTAGAAATCAAATCTGTTCTTCTGGATGAAATATTAAAGGTAAGTATAACTAATTTTTTTTTGTAGGAAAAGTTGGTGTCAGTCTTAATGATTTGAATGTAGATATTTATTATGTTGAGTAAAAATAAAGGTGACGTGGAATAAAATTATGTTTCTTTATCCATTATGTTAGAATCCTGAACATCCTAACAAAGATTACATCCTCAATTTTGAGATTCGGTCATTACGAGACAGTCGAGCACTGATTGAAAAAGTTGGCATTGAGGAATCTTCCCAGTTCATAGAAGACAATCCACATCCCAGACTCTGGTAAGATCTCTTTATAAGCCAACTTTGTTTAAATCTGTGTTCTTTTGTATTCTTTTCCTGTTCAGATAGACCTAGTATTAAAGTACAAAACCTCAAATTAAAAGCAGGATACGCTTTAAACAGAATCATTCAGGAAAGAGAAAAAAAAAAAAGGTAACCATGCTCAACTGCAGTCTGAAGGGCTGCTGTTCTAACTGAGCATGTCTCTTCACTGGACTGAATCACATCCAAAGGAGTTTACAGTGTTGAGGGAAGGCCCAAAGAGCCTTGCAGTCCCCGGCTAGCCTGGCTCCCCACCTCTTTTTCAATTGGTGTGTTTGGGCAGTTTCAAGCTGTGTGGCAGTACGATTTCCCGAATGCAAGATGATGTGGGTTTTGTTCCTAAGCATTTGAGAATTCATGTTTCAGGAGATGCTGAGCAAGTGTTCAAGACTCCTCAGCAGCCATCTGAAAAAAAGAACTTGGGACCAGTTCTTCCCCAGGCTTCTAGTTCTTGAACCCAAAAAAGTGGGCTGCTCTTAAATTGGAACTCTTATAATTTTATAAATGTTGTACTACCTAGAATGTAAACTTGCTGTGTGCCATGGTAATTTGGTATAAGGTGCAGACTCAGGATACCTTTTTGCTCTATGCTATATGAGCCCCAAAACAAATCTCCATGCTTTTAGGGTGAATCTAAAGGAAATTAAAAAGCTGGCAGAAAGCTAACTTTTGGTGTAAATCAAAATTCAAATAGTCAGAAGTTGAGAAGGTGTTTATTTATTTAGGTATTTTATATTGAACCTTAATAATGAAGAGCTTAAAACCCAGTAAAGGGAATGCATTAGAATGATAATAAGAGCAGCTGATTAACCTTGTAGCATTTTGGACAGGCTATGGAGGACAGGAATGAGAAGGTCTGGGTATGTCAATCATGTTATGATGCAGCCTCTTAGAAGTAATCTGAGAAAAGGAGATGTTGGTTTGGTTAAACTAAACATAACATGCACTCAGCTATTAAACTAAACCTGAAAAGCCTGCACAGCAAACATGCAAGAGTAAACCTGTGAAAACAGGAGTTCTGGAAATCTATTTAATATCCTGTGTTGTAAGGGCTGGAAGAGTAAATGCCTCAGTAGACAATTTAATGAGAAGTCAGTAGCAGAAACTAAAACTCCATTGACAAGTTACTTGTTGAATGATGCCAATTCTCTTTAACTCTCTGGAGATTATTTCTTTATCTGTACCTTTCTTTAGTAATTTTGGCTGTTTTGAAGCTAATGGATTTCTTTGTGTTAGACGTTTGGCTTGCATCAAGGTGTGGTGAGAGTTCTCTGTTAATTCTGACAGTTCAAAGGGGAATTTAGAATTGCTGAAAGACTGGCCAACACAACTTGCTTTAAAAGTTTGTGCCAAAAAGCATTCCTTCCTATCGAGTTGTGCTTTTGTCTCCAGAACGTACATTCTGAAACCCGGGATGTGATAGCTACATGTTGAAAGTTTCTGTAATAGTACTGTAGTTTTATTAGTTTGAGTATGTAGAGTAAAATGTTAATTTTGCAAGTCTTCATTTTTACTATGTCCTGAACTATCTGAAGGGTTTTGGAGTGTTGAAGTTGTTCATGCTTTTTACTAATACCATCTATTAAATACAAAATGACTATTAGTTTTGAAAGTCTGCACCTTGGAAAAGTTTTATATTGTAAAATCACAAAATATGTATCAAATGTTCACCTTGCTCCAAAATTGCCATGAACTTAATTTTCATTATGCAAGGAAATATATGATGTGTCACATTGATACAGAAGAGATGGATTAAAAGTGTTGGATATAAAGCAAATATATTCTAGATCAGAACAGGACAGTGCCCTTACTGCTAGAATGCAACAAAGAGGATGATGTATGTTGCAGATCAATTGAATTTACCGTACTGTTTTTCTCTTGGTTTCATTGATGTCAGTGACGAGCACCTGAGTTGAAGTGATACTAACCTCAAACTGATTCAAAAAATACTGAGTTGATACTGCCTAAGTATGGCTTAGGGCACTGAATACAGTGATAATATTATTGGTTTTGTCAGAGCTCTACTGCGCTGACTTTGTTTCACAGTGTCAATCAGCCAGTCTACATTTACCTAGCCTTATTTTTGCATAAAATTCTAGAGTACATTCAAGCACCTGATCGACATAGGTTGGCCTGAAGGTTGAAATTCTGTTTGCAGAACTAGCCACTGGGGCAGTACCAGTACAAGGTTTCCCAGTCTGCTGTCCTAACTGGACAAGGAACATCCAGATGCATGAGAAGGATAATTTATTCTTCATGGCCAGTTTAGTTGGAGGCCTTCAGACTGAGGTTGCCATCAAGGCTTAAAGTTATGATATATGTATAGGTAGAAATACCTAAATGGGATTGCATTGAGGCCAGCCAGACATTTTATGTAGGACAATGGTAATACTCAAGCCCTGCCAGTTCCTTCCAAGCCAGTGTCCATTTTTACAGCTGAACAAAATAATATTATCAGTTATTTGAACATCTGTCACTGAGCCTGTACTGGATAGATCACAGAACATACTGTGGATAAACATACAACTGAATTAAGATTAGTTAGTAAAAAATACAATCACAGTAACTTGAATGTCTTCTTTAAATAATTACTAGTTAAATGGATCCTAATTTAATTTAATTTATAGCTACTTTTCCATCTGTTATGTTTGTTTTTCATACAGGCGTCTCCTGGCTGAAGCTGCTCTTCAGAAGCTGGATCTGCAGACTGCTGAACAAGCTTTTGTACGATGCAAAGATTATCAAGGTATTAAATTTGTGAAGCGTCTAGGCAACCTGCAGAGCAAGTCAATGAAGCAAGCAGAAGTGGCAGCCTATTTTAGCAGATTCGAAGAAGCTGAAAGAATGTATCTGGATATGGACAGAAGGTAATTGCATGTAGTTATCTCAGCAGCAAATAAAAGAAAAAAGTCTGAAAAAAACCCTGCTTGCCTTAATAAAGAGTGGCTGTTTTAGCACTGAAGACTTTTTATCAGTTTCTGGAAGACAGAAGAACATCATATAGAGAGAATTTTGTTATATCCATAGATAACCAATTCTGTATGTAAATCAGTGCATTCCATACTGATTGCAACACCTCAGCTGCTCTAGGTAGTGCTGTGTTTCATAAATATTTTTCTTGCAAGTATTTTGTCAGTATTTCAACTGAGATTCCAAAAATACAAATAATCTTAACAAGCGTTTAATTTATGTACTGTTGCTTTTAGCTCGTAGCCAAGTATGTGTTCTTTCCAATTACATATACAAACAACAGTGTGTTTAATGAATGGTGATCTCTGGAGAAACAGAAAGGACTCTGGCTTAAATTCTGGACCAATTTTTGTTCAGGAATTAAAAAAAGTAAAAATTAAAAAAAATTAAAAGTAAAATTAACAGTATTACTGGGAAATATAAATTAATACTAAGTAATTAGCTAGAGCACTGTCTACTGAAAAAGGACGAGAAATACTAAGCGGCAGTTGTACGATGTGGCCTGTAGGTGGTGGTCAAACATAGAGAAGCGTGTATCACTTACGCACATGTGAAACTTCTAAGCTTTGATTAAAGAAGCCATGAAAAAAAGTACGGAGTGATGGAGAAAAAAATATTTCCTCTTTCATGCTGTAAGAATCACGAACCTTCCTCTTCCTCAGTAAGGGGGGGTGGGGGAAGGCAGGAGCTGGGGAAGGATGCCTGTTAGTGCTTGGTAATGGAAAACTTTCTTGCACATAATTAACTAGCCAATGGGATTATGCCAGTTTGTAGAGGTGGACTGCCTTGTAAGTGCTTCAGTCACACTGCAACACTGATTTTATTTTTTTTTTTTTTTGGTAGATATGGCATATTCTTTTCCACATGCTGAAGAGAAATTTGACCACTGTAGGGTTGCCGAAGTCAGAGTTCCTATTTTATTTTTTACTGGTTTCTTGAACAGTAGAGCATGTTATCCTCCAGCTACAAGAATATGGGAATTCTGTATTGACCTGTCTCCTCACCACTAGAAAAATCTTCATAATGACATATCATAAATCAGGCTGAAATAGATTTATTTTTCAAATACAATTTTAGATTTTTTTACATAGATACTCTTACTTAGCTGACTGCACTGTCTTGCTGCTGCCTTCCTTAACTCAGTTGTAAGTTTAGGGCATTTTTAAAAGAAGTGTATAGATCTCTCCCATTTATTTTTTATGCATCTGCAAATTAGTTCTTTATGAAGTACTATAGAATTATTCTATATAGTGAAAAAATCCATGCTAGACAAATGGTGGGTCATATATATGCGTGAATAATAAAAAGGAAAGACTTTTCAGAGTCCTTTCTCTGTCATCCAAAGTCATCTTGAATCTGAAAGAAGTCTCTAAAATCCATTCTGTTACATCTCAGATTTAGCTTTATTATTTATATTCCTTGCTCCTTGGCCTTTTCCATCAATCTCCCTTCTACTTTTAGCCTCCTGTAGCTGCTGCCATCTATTGTAGCGGTCAGCAGTGAAAGATAAAGGGTATACCAAATTAAGAGGAAACCTGAAGTAACATCAGCCCCATTGTCTTGCTGGCTGTTCATTTAACTGCTCATACAGGAGTATGGCTAATAGGGAAGTGCATGCATATAGTATAACCTGTGAGCTCTCTGAGTATTTGCTTTTATGGAATACTGTTTAAATTGTAAACAATGATCACTGTGATACCTGCAATGTAGGTTATGAACATGAAAATACTTTTGGATGCTTTTCTCAAGATTTTGTTAGCTATTTTGCTGTCTGACTTTCCTGCTATGTTCTGTTTATACTAGAGATCTTGCCATTGGACTTCGGATAAAACTGGGAGATTGGTTTCGAGTACTGCAGCTATTGAAAACTGGCTCAGGTGATTCAGATGATGCCCTTCTTGAACAAGCACACAATGCTATTGGAGATTATTTTGCAGACCGTCAGAAATGGTATGTTCTGTAGGGGAACTAGTAAGAAGGAAATTACAAAGGAAATCATAAAAATGACGACAAGCCTTAAATTATGATGAGGGACAGACATCAGGAAAGTCAAGATGCAATATATGGGATAACTTTGGAATTGTGAGATTTAGCTCAGACCTTTATGGTTCTATCACTGCATGTACCTTTAAACAGATAGCTGTTGATCAACTCTCTAAAGAATGAATGTGATTAATCTCAGTTTTGCCAGAAGTCTGTCTTCTTCAAAGGAGAGGAGGGGAAAAGAAATACCTATACAGTTGTATTGGACTGTTTATAGAAAGTATTAAAGAAAAAATAATCAATTAAGAGCAGGAGAGAATTATTAAACATCAATGAATTTCAAAACTAACCACAAGCTTTCTAGAATGCTTAAACCTACAAATATTTGGAAAGGTCCGGAGTTCTCTCTGACCTGGATCTGTCTCCAGGCACCCAAGGAAGGTTTTAAGAACAGTGCACACATGTAACATTATTTCTCAAGAATGCATCTTGCAGTCAGGTACTGACTGAGCCAGAAGTGACATCTTCATAGTTAACAACTTGCAGAGAAAGTTTCTTTCATGACCCTTTCTTGTTTCCTTCTACGCCCATGTAAACTTTTAACATCCGGAATGCTCTGCCTTATAGAGTTCCATAGCTCTCCTATGAATTGCAATTACCCAGACTATATTAACACAAAGAACTTGGGTCCGAAAGCGGTTGCAAACTTGTGATTAGATTTTGAAAGTTGATTTTTAGATGCTTTAGGTAACTTTGGAGAATGGTCTTGGAGATCTTAGTGCTTGCATTTTTAAAATATGGAGGCATGACATTAAAGCCCTTTTGTGAAAGTTTAGTTGTAAGTTGTTGTCCATTATCAGCTATGATCTGTGCAGATGTGGGAATACCATTTTAAGATTCCTTGATTTCCTAACCTTATGCTAGTCAGAGAATCAATCTTGTTATCACTCCAATATAATGATCTCTGAAAATTTTAGTCCATTTCAGAAAAAGTGAAAGTCTAGCTACGAAAGCTTTTTCAAGCAAAGTTACCTATGTTTTTATATATCACAAGCTGCCATATTATTATTTTTTTTCTTATTAGGTTAAATGCTGTACAGTACTATGTGCAAGGACGAAACCAGGAACGTTTAGCTGAATGTTACTACATGCTAGAGGACTACCAAGGACTGGAGAATCTAGCTAACTCGCTTCCAGAGAATAATAAATTGCTCCCTGTAAGCAAAAAGTACCTTTATTTTTCATTGTCTTATGTTCAACTATTTATTTAAAATTTCCCGTCTTGGGAGGGTTAAGAAAGAAGGAGAAAAAGAATGCAATATAAGACATACTCACTTAAGCATAATGGTGTTACTTTGGTATTGATCACCAGTATTACTGTTGTTTTCATATTCCACCATTCTTCCTTTCCCCAATTGTCCAGGTTCCCAGAAAGACCTGATTATTCATCACAGTTTATGGCCACATGGCTAAGTCATAATTTACTGCTTTCCTCCCCAAATTGTGGCATTTCTCTCTAATAGCTATGCTTTACTGAGAAGTCACTCCTTATGGCTGGATACTTACTTTAGATTTGCTTTTGTCCTCTTGTCTGCACTGGGGTTTGTTTTCCCCAAATTCTTCCTGGTTGCTATTTCTGGTTTAATTTCTTACATGGTAGCTCTGGTGGGAATGCTAATGTACAAGGAAAATAGAAGATACTCTGCTGAAAGGAGGGAAAGTAGGTGGTATAGCCTGAAATGACCTACTAAGTAGTAGCTAATTTAAAACTATGATACGATTATTCCAAAATGCTTGAAGGATGCAAAACATGCTTACTTAAAGCCATTTCCAGTTGTTTGAACAAAGCAAGACATGGCACTTTCTTTTAAACCTCTTTATAATAGTGAAATTTCTTAAAATATTCTAAATAATAAGAGCACAGTCCTTCTGGTATGATTTGATTTGAAAAAAACCCCAACTTAAGTATCTTTTGGGTTTTTTTATGTTTAGAGGCAGTGTGTGAAAGTAGCACACTGTTCTAAGATTTACAACTGTGTGTGGTGTTGTCACAGAATCCATGAAGCAAACAACCCTTTTCCCCCAACTTCATGGAATTAAATTAAACGAGAATTTAATAGTATTGCAGTTGCTACACAAAGTACTAAAAATCTGGAAGTGAATTTAACATGGTGCTGATGCTTTTTGCAGGATATAGCTTATATGTTTGTAAGAGTGGGGATGTGTGAACAAGCTGTGTCAGCCTTTCTGAAATGTAATCGACCAAAGGATGCGGTGGATACCTGTGTACATCTCAACCAGGTAAAACAGCAATAGATAATCTGCTTTACTGATACCAATTTAATAGTGACATTTCTATCCTGGTGCCTGGTTAAATAGAAGCCCTTGTTAAGTGTCTGATGATTTGTTGTGATTTCTGGAAAACACATACTTCAGGGCTTAAGCCAGTATGTCTGTGTGTGGTAAGCATGCTCAGCATACAGATATTTGTGGCCTTTGTAGAGCCAGGCCGTGCTGCCTCCTGATGGAATGGGAGGAAGACTGGAGAGCTTCTGGCTGTTCATTTTCCACATCCCCCTCTTTCCTTGTACTGATGCAAATACATTTGTGGCTGCATTAGGATGTAGCTGGAAAAGAACCAATCTGAAAAACAATCGGTATGTTTACGGCTAGAGCTGTTCCCCAGTGTGACTCACCTGTGCAACTGTGTCAACACGAATAAGAGAGAAATGAGGATGGCTATGAGGAACTTGATGTATGGGAATGGCAGGTCTGCCTGGTGCTGGATTTATGTGAACAGTTTCCTAGTTTATGGATCTGAAGGGCTATTAGGTGTCAGATTCAGCCAAGTTTCTCAGTCCTGACAGACTTCTGATTGGGGCAAACACAGTAGCCAAACTGTTGAAGATCAGGAAAACTCACAGACAAAATGAGGTGTATAGAAGGGTAAGTAAATTGTTACTGTTTTTGCCTTAAGCTTATGGGCTGAAGTCCTCTTTTAGACATGCTTTTGAGAGTCTGGGTTTTGGGAATACCAGAAGTATTGAAATCCACGTGTCCACTTACGAGCAGCTGTGAAGTGATTTTGCAAAGC
This sequence comes from Falco peregrinus, assembly GCF_023634155.1. Taxonomy (NCBI): domain Eukaryota; kingdom Metazoa; phylum Chordata; class Aves; order Falconiformes; family Falconidae; genus Falco; species Falco peregrinus. Next base: position 57,753,410 of record NC_073727.1, read on the forward strand.
TTTTACCAAAGCAGAAGCAACTGCTTTATATGTGGTTTTGGACAGAGGTTCAGCATTTGTCTCACAGGCCTGCTGTATCACATGACTGGCAATGATGTTAGCATTTGTATTCTCCTGCTTTTTACTTTTCATTTTTTAGTAGCCTGGTTCTAAATGGTGATGAAGTATTGCAAACAAATGTTGCAACCTATTCACAGATAACCAGCTTGTTCTGAGAATGTATTTGAAAAAATGAGGTTGATAATTGTCTGCTTTTGTTTCTAGTGGAATAAAGCTGTGGAGCTGGCTAAAAATCACAATATGAAAGAGATTGGATCCTTGTTAGCCAGATATGCAAGTCATTTATTGGAAAAGAATAAAATCCTTGATGCTATAGAACTCTATCGTAAAGCCAATTATTTCTTTGAAGCTGCTAAACTCATGTTCAAGGTATTGCAGGTTTTATTTTTGTGTTAAAACTGGGTTTTTGGACTAGCTCTTATTATTTCCATGCTACTTTTATTTTCCTGGGGTTATTTTAGTGTTAACAAAGTCCAGGCAATAAGCAGATGCCATTATACAGGATACTGCAAAGATTAATCCAACTCCTAAATTCAGGTATCTCTATCTTAAATAGCTACCCTGGATGTACTGTGTGGGCAGGGGAGAGGAGACTTTCAGGACACAAGCCCTCTGATTAATTTTGAGACTTTCACTTCAGAATGAGATGAACTGGACCACAGAAAATGTCCTGTTGCCCTCCATTGCCTAGTAAACAAGTAACGTAGACTGGCCTGGGTGCAATGTCCACATTATTTTATATGTTGTGTGGATTAGTTTTATCTCCTTTATTTTTAAAAATTGCAGCGTCATTAACTAGAAGTTAAATTTTTGTATTTCTTCAATTGATACCTTCAACAAACTGCTGTGATACGCTTTTAAGATAAAGAAGTTGCTCAGGTTTGGTTTGGCTACAGAGATTTCTATACGTAGCACTTGAAGTCTGTAACTGGTATGTAATTTTTATAGTAAATTATATATATTGCTTTCAAAAGCCATTTTTTCCAGGAAAACCACCAGACCTTATTGAAAGCTATGTATTTCTGAAACTTCAGTGTTTCAAAATTGCTATTTTTTAGTTTATTTTTATATTAAGTCAATAGACTTTATACGTGGTTACACTGATTTATCCTTCCCAAGAATATGGCTCTATATACTTGTTAGCTAAATAAATATAGAATAATGTGCATACTTCACTTTGACGTTTTCATTTATAGTTTTGCTCGCAGTCTAAATTATTACATTCAAATGCAGAATCGCTTTTGGCATGATTTCCTAGGTCTGTACCAACATGCAATTGTCCAAGAAAATGAAGCAGCTCTTTTAATATTTTTTTCGGTTTTTAAATCTACATTAAATTCCTTGGTTTTGTTTTTAAGATTGCAGATGAAGAATCAAAGAAAAGGACAAAGCCTTTACGAGTTAAAAAGCTTTACGTATTATCAGCCTTACTTATAGAACAGTGTCATGAACAAATGCAAAATGCACAAAGGGGAAGAGTTAAAGAAAAAAGTTCAGAGGTAAGAGTGTCTTTTTTTTTTTTTTTTTTTCTTTCTGAATTCTGTTATGTGCTACCTAATCAGAATAAATAAAGCTATCTTCATGTGCGGCTATTATGTTTTTTTAATAACCCTTTTTCCTGCTAAGAACAAAGCTTTCATTAAAGCAAGTTTTCCATGAAAACATCATGTTTGAAGTATTGTTTTAAGAGATTTAAATAATATGTATTTACATATTTTTTTCTTCCTAAGTTTAATGTGGTGTTCTTAATATTTTCACTAAACAGTGAAAATCATACTAAAACTCCAGATATTCCCCCCCTCCCCCCATTTAGAAGTATCAATCCCAAAGAGAGATCTGTGATGAGATTATGTTGGCTCTAATTTAGCAGGGGAGATGGCTCAGATATGGGGAAAGCGAATGGAAGATATTTTTTTTTTTCCTGGTCACACTTTTATGTTCTTATGTACAAATTAAATAGTTTAAACAAAGTTTTAAGAAACCTGGTGTTGAAATGCAATATTAATCCAAACTATGAACGAGTCTGCAGATGTGCACAGAATATATTTGTACACATGTATATGATATTTATCTTTGACAATCTGCACCATATGTTCTGCCTATGCATTGTATAAAATGTCTAACAATGTTCACTTTAGGTCCCTGTATTTATATTTTCCCTAGTTAACACACACAGTGGTGTAATCACCAAGTACAGAAAAGTTCTTTTCATATATCCCCATTTCCTGCTGAATCTGTTTCATATAAAAATTACTTGTGATACCACTTTGTTTTCAGACTGCTTCAGCTTTGGCTGGTTTGCTGGAAGAAGATGTTCTTTCTTCAACTAATCGCTTTGCAGACAATGCTTGGCGAGGAGCTGAGGCTTACCATTTTTTCATACTTGCACAAAGACAGCTCTATAAAGGTTCTGTAGATGCAGCACTTAAAACAGGTAGGGCTTAATTTTTAACCTTGTAAAGAAAGTGTTCTAATTTTACAGACCTGCACAGCACATAATTTCATTTATAGTTGGTACATTATTCTATTCTTGCTAGATCCATGGAATTCAAAACAACCATATAATGCATTAAATATGGCTGCAGTCAAGATACCTGGAAGGTCTTGGAGTACAATGCAAATCTAACTTATTAGTTAGGTTAAACTGGGCAATATCTGTAGATGTTCTGCTGACTGTTTCGTTTGTCTTTAAATCATAAGGCATGCATGCCTGAATTCACATAAGGGCTCCCTGGAGAGCTTCATAAAAAAACTTGTGGGAGTCAGAGAAGCAAATAATTCTTTGTCCAAGTAATGAAGGTCCATTTCAAATACTTCTAACATATTTTTTTAAAAAAAGTGTCTCAAAAAGACACTTGAATTTCCCAGTCATATCTCCTTATTTTTATTTATTTTTGAAAAGTGTTGAACCATGCATGATTTGTAGTCATGTCAATGAAAAGACTTTTGTTCATTGTGTCCAATTTGTAAGATTAATACTGTCTCCCAAATGCAAGGTTGTGCACATGGGTTGTGGCAATCCCAAGCACAAATACAGGCTGGGTGGAGAAAGGGTTGAGAGCAGCTCTGGGGAGAATTACTTGGGGGTGTTGGTGGATGAGAAGCTTAGCATGAGCCGGCAATGTGTGCTTGCAGCCCAGACAGCCAACCGTACCCTGGGCTGCATCAAAAGAAACAGGGCCAGCAGGTTGAGGGAGGTGAATCTTCCCCTTGACTCTGCTCTCACGACACCCCGCCTAGAGTACTGCATCCAGCTCTAGGGCCCCCAACATAAGAAGGATATGGACCTGTTGGAGTGAGTTCACAGTGGGGCCAGAAAGACAATCAGAGGGCTGGGCACTTCTCCTATGAAGACAGGCTGAGAGAGTTGGGGTTGTTCACTGCGGAGAAAAGAAGGCTCCAGGGACACCTTATAGCAGCCTTCCAGTACCTAAAGGGGGCCTGCAAGAAAGCTGGAGAGGGACTTTTTAGAAGGGCATGTAGTGATAAGACAAGGGGCATAACGGTTTTAAGATGAAAGAGGGCAGATTTAGATTAGGTATTAGGAAGAAATTCCAAGGGTGGCAAGGGCAGTGGCACATGTTGCCCAGCGAAGCTGTGGGTGCCCCATCCCTGGCAGTGCTCAAGGCCAGGCTGGATGGGGCTTTGAGCAACCTGGTCTAGTGGAAGGTGACCCTGTTCATGGCAGGGGGATTGGAACTGTAGGTGATCTAGAAGGTCCCTTCCAACCCAAGCCATCCTATGATTCAGCTAGTAGTAAATATTTCATACACATGTCTGCACTTCTTGGAAGATATGCAATAACTTCCTTGGACTCTTTTTCTTCCCCCCCCCCCCCCCCCCCCCCCTTTATTTCTTAGCTCTTCATTTGCAGGATTATGAAGACATTATCCCTGCAGTTGAAATCTATTCCCTTTTGGCACTCTGTGCATGTGCAAACAGAGCATTTGATATTTGTTCAAAAGCCTTTGTTAAACTAGAATCCTTGGAAACTCTTAGGCCAGAGCAGCGGCAACAGTTTGAAGACCTTGCTCTAGAGATATTCACGAGACATAGTTCAAAGTATAACAAAAAATCTGATCTGGATGATGTGCTTGAGAGGTGGGTTTGTATTTATGTGATACTGTACTAATACTAGCAGTTTTTTCTGCTATTGTGTGTATTTTGCGTTTTAGCAAGTTCTGTGTGACCACGTTAATAAGGTGCTTTGTTGCTCAACCCAGATACTAGGCCAGAATGATGCAGGTATTAGCCAGTGTGCAGAAATACACCACAATTTTATTTGGGAGAATAGACAGTGACTGTTTTTATTTGGGAGAATAGACACTGAATGTATTTGAGGAACTGCCGTAAAGATATAACTTCATCTTAATCTGAAATGCATGCAGACAGAGCACAGGAGTTTTAAGACTTCTGATAAGGTGTCCCATGCCGTTAAAATAATGATGTTGCCGTTTGCATCACCATCCTGATATGATGCAAATATCAACAAGTGAATGTTTAACTATCATTAACCACTAAGTCTCCACTGTTTTCTGAATTACACATACTAATCTTTCCACACCATACAGATTTGTGAAGTGAAAGAATCAGAATATGAAGGGCACGCTTTAAGTCCTTGTGTTGGCTGTGCCTATAATAGCGTCTGACATGTTTCCTGCTAACAGCACGGAATTTGTATGGAAATTTATTATGAAATTTTCTTTGTAATTAATTTTCTTTTTAATGAATAGGGTTTTAACCAGTATTGTTTGATTTTACTGTGCAGGTGTATAGAGTCTCACTAGCAGTTTTCATGTTGACTCTTCAGAGGAGTAAATGTAATCATAGTGCAGGCATCTAATTGGACCTTAATATGACCTTCACAGCTTCTTTTCACTTATCTTTTGGTTCTGCTGGTCCTGATTTGTTAACCCTGTGGTTCTGGGGGTGTACATTTTATTGTGTGAAGATTTACATATGTGGCTGTGTTAAGTGGGGTGTTAAGTGATTTAATAACTACTAAGCAAAAAGTGGCACACATTTGAATAGTGAACCAGTCTTTTACAAAAGAGCACCACAAGTTGTGTAACTAGCTGTAGACACACAATTTGCTATTTATGCTGTTTTGCAAATTTCTACAAAACAAGTGTTTGTTGCTGTTTTAAGACTGTGTTTTTATTCTTTCAGCTTTATTTACTCTTCTGTGTCTTTCTTTTCTTTTCTCTGCCCCCGCCCCCCCCCAGCAGTGGTGATGGGAAACTTCCTATATGTGTTGCAACGGGAGACCCTATCCTGGAGTATCGATTCTGGATGTGCAGTGTGTGTAAGCACTGTATGAAAGCCAAAGAAGCAAGCAATTATAACTTCTGTCCTCTGTGCCACAGCACAATATAATATAGCACAGGATAAAGGACTGATTATCTTCGTTATCTGTTATGCCTCCTAAAAATACAATGTTACCAATGTACTTGTATTTTAAAATACATCACAAGTGTGGTGTATGCTAACAGGCAGTACCACTATTAGAGAAACATTTAAAAAAACAAAACAGAAAAGGCCACAAGTGAAAACCTTCAGTGGTTCCCTTTATGCGAAGAAAGGACTGTGTTAATGAATTTGATCTTTTTGTTAATTTTTTTTACAAGGGCTTAAGGTAAAAGCATTGTCTTCTAACTGTAAATTGAGCCTAGTTTCAAAACCATGCAAATTGAATGTAGGTTAATCTTAATACAAAAAAGGTGGAGCTTGCTCAAAGTAAAAGGTAAGTCCATAGGAAATTACTGGGTTTTCTCAAAATTCCATGTTTTCTGAAGGAAGTAATTTGTAAGTTGAAATAATGCCACGGTGTTTCTGGTAATATTGTTGTATATGGTTTTGTACTATTGAGTGGTAACACTAGTTTAGGCATACATTTGTGCAGTTTTCTTTTGCCAAGCAATAAAGGGCTTGCAAACATCTACCCATCCTTGCCGCCGTCTGCCTGTGGGTCCCTCAGCTCCGGTGAGGACTGCAACTAACAACATCTACGAGCCTTTGCGCTGGAATGTGGTATTAAGCTGTTGTGTGTGGGTGGGGTTTTTTTTTTCCCCCAAGTAGCTCGAAGAGAGCAGCTGCCATCTGTTCAGCAGATTTCAGGAGCTGAACTGTCTCCTTGCTACACACGGAGGTTTAAGGAATGTTTCGCTTAGAGCTGCGCTGTCCCGTGGCACTACTGGAGCCGAGTCTCTGCCCTGGCGCCGGGCCCCGGCTACGCGTGGCCCAGGTACCAGTGAGCCCCGTTCTGTGAAGAAAAGGTTTAATATCACTAAAGGGGTTTTCCCCCCAGTATTTGAGCTGCTTTCTCCTTCCCAGCCGTGTCCGCTGGCGCGCCGTGCGCCCCGCGCGCTTCGCGCTCCCTGGCAGGCCCGCCGCGGCCCTCCGTCCCCCCGCGCTGCCCTTCCGGCCGCCGCCGTGACGTGACGCCGTGACGTGAGGCCGCGCCCGCCCCGCGTGACGCCGCCGCCGCGCCGCCATGGAGCGGGAGGCGGCGGAGCTGCTGGCGGCGGCGCAGGCGCAGCTGGCGGCGCGGCGGCTGGCGGCGGCGGAGGAGCTCTACAGCTGCCTCATTGCCCGCTGCGCGGGGCCCGCCGCCGGGTACGTGCCGGGGCGGGGGGCGCGAGGCTGGCGCCCGCCCCGCCCTAACGGCCGCTCTCCCTCTGTCCCCGCGCAGCGCCGGCCGCCACCTCGCCACGGCCCTCAACGACCGCGGCCAGATCAAGTACTTGCGGGTGGAGTTCGGCGCCGCCATCGAGGACTACACGGCCGCCATCGAGTGCCAGCCCGGCTTCGAAGTGCCCTACTACAACCGCGGCCTGGTGCTCTACCGGCTGGGTACGGGCCGCGCAGTCGGGCACGCCAGCGCCGTGCGGCCCGGGGCCCTTGGCCCGGCTGACCCGGGGCGGGGCAGAGCGACCCGGGCGGCCCCGCTGGCCGAGCGGCGGCCCTTCGCCCGGCGCGGCCTGTCCGCCGCCTGCCCCCCGCACCTCCCGCCTGGGCCGCCCGCCCCGCAGGGAGCCCTCCCGGAGGCGGGGAGCAGCCCGGAGCGCTGGTTTATCCCAGGGTTCACCGGGAGCCCGAGAGTAATTCCCTCGGTTTTGCAGATGGAGGCACCTGCCTGGCATGGGGGGTGGGGGGGGAGAGGGTAAGAGGTGACACCAGGAACAGGGGGTGCAGACAGGAAAATGTTTTTGTCAAGTAATCACAGGACGTTTCAGCTGTGAGTCTGCCCTGTGTATGCAGTTAGATATCCCAGCTTGCGGGTGTGCGGCTGTGTCATTTGAAATGCTGCTATTCTGGGAAAACCAAGAGGGAAAGGTGCAGTTTCAGTTTTGGAAAAATTTGCATTGGGGGTAAAACTAGCCAATTCCAAACAATGTCGTTAAACCAAATGAAGCATCTCTGAAGCAGGTGCAGCCATAGTGAGCGCAGCCTTCTCAACTTGCAGTGGGCTGTCAGCCATTTCTGGGGAGTTTGCTGCCCAAGTTTTGAATATACCGTAAGAAAATTGTGCCTTTTCTTGGAGCTTGGCTGCGCAAAGTTAAGATCCAGAAGGTGAGGGACTAGCGAGAACACTAGGAGAGTGGAGCCTGACCAAGGCATCAGCTGGGAAGCTGTATGCCTGTATTCCAGGTTTAAGGCAATCTGGCTAGTGATGTGGGCCTTTGGGCTTCTCTGGGAATAAGCTGGCTGATTTGAGCCTTAAGCCTGTTGTAGGTTCAGAACCACACTGCTACTTGCTCTGAAGACCGCTGACTCCCACTTAGGCCTCTGGAGAATCCAATTGTGGGTCTAGTAAGTTCAGCTGCTACTTTTTGTTAGTGAAAGTATTAGGAGGTATTCAGTTGTGGTTTGTGACTTTGAGCAGTTACAGAAAGATAATTCTTCTTCCTTTTTTTTTTTTTTGGGACAGGATGCTTTGATGAGGCCATGAAAGATTTCAGGAAAGCATTAGAATTAAACCCCCAGTTTGAAGATGCTGCATTGAGTCTAAAACAGGCTATTCTTGATAAAGAAGAAAAACAAAAGCGAGGTTATTGAAAATGTGGCTAGTGGTATGAAAATGTTTTTCTAGACGTTATTTTTCTCATTAATGGATGAAACACAAGATCACTTGCATCTGTTATGACCTACTGAAGAAACCTCATTCTTTGGTAAATAAGTTAAAAATGGGTAACGGTTGTGAAATAAACTATTTTTGGCTATTGTTAGTGTTGAGGAAAAGCATAATGCTGGAAGGCTGTGAGATGCTTGTACAGACTTTGTATAGAAGTACTTCATAAAGAGGTTGAAAGCTCAGTAACAGCAAATGAAATCTGTAGTTTTATTAAAACTGTGTTCCTGTACTCTTTCACAGATGGTTTTAAATAGTCGTTCATGGGGAGGAAAAATCAAACTATATAAAACATTTAAATACTTGAGATTGGAGCTTGTGAGAAGTACAGTGGTTTAATACTGATAGTGTTTGTCCACTTTTAAATGTCAGCGTGATTTATGCTAAAAGTGCAATTGTTACAACAGTTACGAGGTGTTGTCATTGAGATGCTATGATAACTGATTTTCTTCTTAGAGTGTTTTCTGTATTAAGAAACACTTAACAGAAACAATGAGATCTTTTTAGGTAACACCATCTGTACCTTGCATGAGGAATGTGGTATAAGTATGCAGTCACTTTTGTATGTTCGCTTATTCTTAGGGGTAGTTTTACGTTACCTGAACAGGTAGGAACAGAGCATACCTATTTTTAATAATCCTATTGTGAAAGTATTTGAGACATTAATAATTGAACGAATAAAAGTGAAGATGTAGTTCTTACAGACAGTCATGAGATAAAGATCTTGTCATAGAGAATGTAGTTTGGCTATTCACAGTAGGAATTGTGGCTTTCTCCTTGTCAATTGCTTGAAAAATATGTGACATCTCTCTGATTGAACTGTCTGAAATACCCAGGCAGTTTTGTTTCTCAAACGAGGGCAAGGACTATTACTGAAATCTGTAAATCATCACAAGAAACATCCTTGCATGTTCGTAGCAATACAAGTTCTAATAAAAGAAATGCTCATGTGGGCAATCAAAAGAGTATGAGGATTTTTTTTTTCTATGTTATGCTAATGACAGTTCTGCTTCTTATGGTGTTTCTCCATGGATGATCCTGGAGCCTGCAGAAGTGCTGGGCTCACTGAAGATGGTGGCAGTCTTTGGGTGGCTCATGAGAAGACTTGATGCTCTGACCATCTTCCTCAGCAGCCTTACTGAGATTGTTTTCAGCTTTGGGATGAAACTGAAACAGACCCAATGAGCAAATTTCAAGTACGGGGCTGAGAAAATGCTGTATTTACCCCTCGTGCACTTGACAGCAGCCATTTTGAAGTTTTATAAATACAATGTGTGTTAGCAGGATGTAACCATTTAGGCTTTGGAAAGCAGGCTGTGATGTCATAACTGACCATTTTTTGCAAAAGTTTAATTTTTGACTTTTCTGGATATACTAGGCATGTGCTTTGCTTCCATTTTTATATCTTTGTGATCTCCAAAACATTGGCAATTTAAGGACTTGGCATGTTTCATGCCACCTCAGTCTCAAAAATTGAAAAATCATACCAACTGTTCATTGATGTTGAGAAGGTGAGCTAGAACTAAACCTGTTCCTGACTTGCCATACCAAGGAAATTAAAGAGGCAGTATGAACAGTTGAATTTGACCTATGAACTTTACTTTGAGAGAGATCACAGATGCAGTTATGCACAGAACACTCTAAGTGACAGAATACAGATAAAAATAAAGATTAACAGCAGAAAAGTATCTTGGAAAACAAAGATGCTAGTGGTAATATCCCTTATACTTCCCAGCTTGTTTTGTGAATGTGGCTTAATTACTATTAATGCATTAGTTATTGGCACAGAAATGTTTCACTGGACCGGGAGCAATTTTGTTGCAGATTCTCCACAAAATTTCCTTCTCTCTCCTGTAAAAGGATGAACCGTCATGATGCATTTCAGCATAATTTGGAGTTCTTTCAAGTCGTTTTTGCCAGTAAGGTTCTCATATTTTCCCCTTTCACATGCACACATGAGTCACTTAGTTCTCTGGCTTTACATCACAAGACTAACTGGGATTTTTAGTCTGAAATTATTAAGTAGTGTGTGGTGTTTTACTCGGGCTGCTTGAAAGGGTATAAACCACCATTATCGATATTAAAAAAAATAATTAAAATCTTGAAAAGAAGGATGTGCTTTTAGTAACTGCCCTTGTCCTGCAAGGTTTCCTGTTCATAATCCTTTAAGAATTAAAAGTCTAATGGAGAGCAGTAAAATTCTTTTTATGTAGTGTTTCCACGTGAAATTCAGACAACCTTTCAGCTTGTAAAAAGGGCAGGGCTTGTGTGCTTTGGATGCTTCACAATGCGGAGTACTGTGGCTTCATGCCTTTCCCGGGCTTTAGGGGTTGCCTCTGCTTGAAAATTAAAAACCTCTGTAGAGCGTCCGGGCCAATCCTGTCTGCCTACTCCATCACCCTTGCGAAGCAGTTGCTAGTCAAAGTAATGGCACTGGACCAGTAAGTCCAACAGGTGGTTGCTGCTAATGTGCGTTGACTTGTGTCTTTACGCTGGCCAGAAATGTTTCAGACGTGAATAATTCACAGCCGCTTTCCCGGGGTTTCCTACCTATAAACCTACTCTCCAAAAGCCCTTGACTCTTGACGCAGCCTTCACTGGCAGCCCCTCTGTTCAGTTTGTTTCCCGTAGCTGGGATTAATTTGGATAAAGTAACAGTTTTCTCACCTGGTGATTTACCTCTAAACTTACAAAAAATACTTGGTTTCCTCATATGTTATAGAATGTTTGGGTTTTTTTTCCTTCAGTATCTGGAACAACATCTTTTAGGTCTTACTTCCTCAGAAAACAAGGCAAAGGGTGACACCACCCGATGCTTTCCCCTAGTGCTCTTATTTGTCCTTCTACTGAAACACAGGAGGAGGAGTTGTCACACACCTTGCAGTGTTGGAAGGCCTTTTGCTTGCTTTTGCAGAAGGGTCGGAAAAGATGACAAAATCCCAGGTTAGCAGGGCACAGCGCAGTATGAGAAGTGTTTCATATACGTTTAATGTGAGATGCAGTGTGGGGAACAAGGAGGGCCATTCTGAAGGGAAAGCTGCAGCACATGGAGAGGAAAGGGCTAGGTCATCAAGTGGCCAGAATATGTTCCTCTTCCATGTGCTTTCCCTCCAAGTGGACAACAGAGGTAAGTCAGTATTAAAACCCCAAAAATCTTTTGCTGTTAAACAGAACTGCGCTGTGCACTGTCCCATTTAGTAGGTAACCTTGTTAAAAAGTAAATTAATAGTGAACTGTGCACTATTCAAATTTTGTGGGGAATGAATACCTTTAACAATCAAGCTCAGATATGCAGGTTGTGCTCTCCCCTGACTATCAGCAAGGGAAGCATTCAGAAACAGGCAAAAACTGTGTTTGAAACTGAGGATTGCTAGCAGAAGGATAATACCCTGTGTTCTTAGATGTTAGCAGATTATTGTTGGTCTACCTAATTCTTTTATTAGAGGCGAGATTGGATCAGTAGAACGGATTCAACCTCAGCCTGTGGCTGTCATGCATGATGGAAGGACTGGTTGCTTTTTATGAAAAAAATGTGCTTCGAGATCTGGTCAAGGTGGAGGCCCACATAGTAGCATGTTGTGATCATTTGAGTTGAACTCCCATCTGCTTCTGAAGATTAACTGATTCCAAGACTTGTAGGATCCCTTTAGTCCATGAGCAGGGGGGGATTGGATGGAGTCCACAGCATGGCTTCCTACAGCCCATGACCATCAGGTTTTTCATCACTCGTGTCTCTGTTGTACGGTAAGGTTGCGAAATGCACCTGAAGAATACCTTCGTCTCCCAGCAAGGGACAGCTGGAACAACCCTGGCATAGACATCACAACAGCAGGTTTCAACCTAACTCCTATTATTATGGAAGAGGCTGATCTGAAGTTCAGTGCTTTCCAGACCTGTATGGGGACTCCTGTGTGCCTGTATCTGTCCATTTAACCTCTCTCTTGCACCTTCCCAGTTCATTTTCCCCACACTGGCTGTTGCGTGAAGGCTTGTTCACCTATGGCGGTATGACCGGAGTGGTGTGGAAAGCCTAATCCAAGGAAGAGTTTGATCCCATAGGCCTGAAAACTGCCATCTAGGACATGAGTTAGGTGCTGAAGTTCCACCTGCAGCACCTGAGAGGGGGGCAGTAAGCCCAGGGGAGCCTAGATGCAGAGCAATACATTATGAAATAGCATGCCTGAATTTTATCTTTGGAAAGACACCCTCAAAGCTGAACAGTGAATGCCTAACCCTAACAGGCTTGTGTGATTCAGTGTAAAAAAACCCTTATCTGCCGTGAACAGCAACCAAGGTAGGAGGAGGAAACCAAGGATGTGGAATTTCTCTGGCTTGTCGGTGAGAATATGGGAACCTGAAATCCTGTTGAAATGGGAAAGCGGGTTTGTCTCACCTTCTCCCTTTCCCTCCCAACATATGTGGAAGAGGAAGGTTTCCCCATCTGCCAGGTAGTGGGTGGATGGGTATGGAGCACTGGTGGACCCTTTCCTGGCTTTCCAGGGCAAAAGGGAAGGATCTGGGATATCCCACTGGCTGCAGATGAGTTTAGCTGAACCTACTCCGCAAGACTGCAGTGAGCAAACTTTAGTGATGCACCACCAGAGCTGATGCTCATCTGCGTGGAACTTGACAGTGTCCCGTGAGCAGTGGGAAAAGAAGAGCTAGCATTTAGTCATCGTTATTTAGCCACCTTCTCATCTGACGTATTTCAAAAGGACTATTTTTTAGATTAAGAGTTAACCTGAACTGATGAGTCTGTTACTGTTAACGTTAAAAATGGGGAACGTAACTCTCCTGGAGAACGTGTGGATGTAGCGAGGTTGCTTGACTCTGCAGTGCTCGCTCCGGACAGTAGAGTGCGCTGCTGATACAGCAGAGGGGAAGGTGTCCCAGGCTGCGGCTGAAGGGGGTCTCGGGATCCCAGTACCCTCCGATTCCTTTTAACAAAACTTAGTCCTTCGGTAGATACAGCTTTAAGACCACATTTATTCAGCAATCATTACAGGCATGACTGCAGCTTTTGGGAAGCGTGCCACGGACGTGCACTAACCAGCGTGTGTAACCAGCCACCCTGTGAGGATCGAGGCTGCCCGGAGCTGCGCAAACCCACTGGAGGCTGCACACGCGCGGATGTTAGCCTGCATTGGCATCGGTGCGATTGCCCCCTCCTCGCTGTGGTTGAACACCTACTCGTGCTGCAGGCACACCTTCAGTTATAGTGTAGGCACATCCCGAGAGTGATTACAGGTGGTCACATGTCTGGTTTGTCCTCGATCTCTGGAAAATAATAATAAAAAAAGTGTTTTCTGTGGGCATGGAAAACAAAATACCAGGTAAGTTGTCCTTTTTACTCATGTTAGAGCATCCATCTCATCCCATTTTGTAGATTTAGCCTTTTCCTTACTAGGGCAGGTGAGAGGAAAGTAAGGAACTAACAGGTTTCCAAGATGCTCAGGTCAATGCAATGTTACAGACAAAAATCTGCGTTAATGGGAAAAAAAAGTATGCCATTGTGTTGCATGTGGAAGAGGCCCTAAGTAGCTGAACGCTTGGCCCTTTGAAGCCAATGTTGGTACACCAGCTGGTTACTGGTGTACATCAGCAAGGAGATGTTCTGCACTTACACTACTTCATATGTATTTTTATTTGACTTTTCAGATCTGCATTTTACATTCACATGGGAGGATTGGCATTTGCTTTATGAAATAGTACAAGAAGTGGCTGTAATCAGGGCTGGAATAATTTTAGTGGCCTGCAAATGCCTGTTTCGACAGCTGGAAGAAACAAGGTGTAGTTTTGCAACCTTGGGTTGTTTTCTGGTTTTCTAGCCACTTCAGAGAGGCAATAGAGCGGCAACATTTACTAATCCTGTTAGCTGATCCTAGCACTTTCCAGTGTTGTGGTACTGTTCTGAGTCCCACTGCCTGATCTGTTCGCTTCAAGCAAGATGGTGCTGGTGGTCACTGAAAGAGGTAGCTCCCGTGTCTAGTTGCACCGTTTAGAAAGCAGCCAGCACAGCAGAGCCTTCAGGTGCTGTTGGAGACACATACACAGTGAAGCAAGGAATGAGGCTGGAGCACACAGATGATTTGGTTCTCCAAGGGCAGATGAAGCTATAAGGTAAATCCTAACAGTTTGGAGGATTTGGACCCTTCAGAAGAAATTGGAGTATGGTAGTGATTTGTGCCTTAGTGTTTGTTTCTAAAATTTCAGGTCCATTTTCCTTCAAACTGGGATGATCCAGGTGAAAACCTGTTGAAATAACACCTGGTTCCCAAACTGCTACAACCCAGCGCCAATGTGCCCTGCTCTACTGCTGGCATCTTCACCAGAGCTATGCCACCTGTATTGGGCTTGGCAGGTAGCTCTCTTTCTTCCCTCTGTTATGGGCTCAAGCTTAGACCAGGAGACTGGCAAACCCTGCCTGTTCCCTTGTTCTTGTCCCAGCACTTAAGAGTTCTAAGGTCTTGAAAGACCTTAGGCTATGCGTCACTTGTGCCGCAAAGCATGGTGACCTCTCTAGGTGAGGATGCAGGGCCTGGTGTTCTTACCAAATTCAGTTTACATGCTTCATCTTAGATCTGAATCAACAATCCAGACTGGCCCAGCAAGTATGTAGCCCTGGAGATTGGCTGAACAGGGACCTGGAAAGGTTGAGAACAATACACAGTGTATTTGTGTAGTTTTTAAAGAATACGTACCTGCTGCACGTGAAGTGCTGATGTATTAAGGTATGAACTAAAGGTAGTGTTACATAGTTCGCATTTGAGGCACTCGAGATGCCAACACTGGAGGTCCGAGATCCCTTAAAAACATCAGGGCAGGAGTGCTTTGCAATGGCTCTTTTTCTGCTGAACACCTACCTTTCCTCTCCCTGCTTGAGGTGTGCTGTCCTCTGCAGGGG
This sequence comes from Falco peregrinus, assembly GCF_023634155.1. NCBI lineage: Eukaryota > Metazoa > Chordata > Aves > Falconiformes > Falconidae > Falco > Falco peregrinus. Next base: position 57,768,505 of record NC_073727.1, read on the forward strand.
CCGCCAGGTAGGATGTGGGTAGGAGAGCACACAGCCACCAAACAGTGCACATACACCTGACAAGAAGAAAAAGTACCACTTGGTCCATATCAAATCCTGCTTTGCAGAGCATCGTTTTGTCTTTTGTCCCCCTTCTATACTTAGTCTTGCCTGAACGCTTGCATGCGGCACTTTGTAGCTGAACCTGCCTTGAATTTCAAATTTGGTGTCAAAGGAGCCCTCAGGCAGTTTGGTAACTGAGAGGCTGAGGCAGGAGAAGTTAAAACCTCATGAGCTGCAGTGAGGCTACGTTTAAAAGCTAGACAGAAACTTAATCTAGTGCTAGATGCAGCTGCACACTTAGGAAGCAGCACAGGCCAGAATGGCATCGTGTTCATTTCTAGGAAGTTCACGAGTTGAACTGCTTATGCAAGGCCAAGCCGAAAAATTATGTGGCTACTTAGGCTGCCCAGGCAGAGGTACTGCCAGGGCTCATATCAGTACCTGTGCTAATGTCCACTCAACTGGGTGCACTAGGAGCAAAACACCCTCCGGTGACTGTCCTGGGGTTTTCTTTGCTTTTCTTAGAACTGTTAGAGGACAGAACCTCAAAATGTAAGGCTAAACCCACATGCCTCTGCTTCCCTGCCCGTTGGGCTAGCTTCCGAGGAGAGGGTTGACTGGCTGGGACATATGGGAGACAACAGAGCTGAACTTCATGTAGATGTCATGGTGTATAAAATTACTTTTCTCTTCTAGACTGTTTGAGCTGGTGCTATGAATCTGACTCTATAAAAAGTCAGAAACACCATATAAAAGTCATATTTACATACCAAACTATTTTGTTTACTCCAGCCAGTCCCATCTCAATTCACTGAAACTGTGTTGCAGGCAGATTTGAGAAGAGAACTGAATTAAATCTGTGCACCAGTCAGGCTACTTGGGTTGAATGCTGGCTAGGTCTTAAATTTGTGAGGTGTTTCAATCAGCTATTTTTTAAATGGTCTTAAGAAGTTCAGACGACAGGGTTCACGAGTGGGAGGTGAGCCTTTCACTTGATCTTACCTGTTCCGGTCGACGTGCCAGGGTCCTTACTGCTAGCCTTTTAAAATGAGATGGGTGCCTTACCCTGGGGCTAACAGCTACAGGACAGAACTCTGCAGCGTACTCACTGCCATTGATCTCACACCTATTTGAGAAAACAGAACAACAGACCTTGAAGAAATTAGGGTTTTGCTGATGAGCACATTGGTCATTCAATAACTACTTGCCCATTCACAGTGATGTTCCATCTTGGGATGCTGTTAAAGTCTGGAGACCTGGTTACCCAGCAGTTTTCCAGGTATAACTTAGCATCGGGGCTCTCGTCTTTCAGCTCCACCTCAAGAAACACAGGCTCCACAGGTCGCTTGAGTATTGCCATGTTGGACTCATAGAATTCCATGAAAGATTCATCTCAAGAAAACATCAGGGGATGTTGTTCTTGCTGAATTTTATTTAAATTAAAACATTAAAATTTTTCTGATTTTCTTAGGAGGAGACTTACCTTTGGACACTCTTGAAACTACATTCAGAGCTTGTCTTATCCTTCTGTATACTGCGGAAAAGGAAATGTTAGTGAGGTTCTTTAGCAGAAAGCAGAGCATGTCTTAACAAAGGAACTTACAGCTGAAAGAGCCACAGAAGATTACAAATGGAGGAAGAGAATTGCCTACCTGCAATATTTGATCTTGGTACCATTGTGCCGGAGCCAAAGGGAGGTGATGTGGCTGGATCACTAGTGAAGGCACCAAGTACTAGGGTCTCTTTTGCTCGATAGTAGCACAAGAGTGTTAGTCTGTAATAGGAGAAAGGGTAATTTTTATGTTCACTTTCACTTTTCAGCAGCTGTCCCAAAGTGAGCAGTATCTGTGAGCAGTAGCTCCTACCTGTAGTCTGGATCTCTTGTGATTGTCACTGTGCTCTGTCCTGAAAGAGTTTCTTTCTCATAAGAAATTTCATTTTCGTAAATAATGTGGTCACCTTCAAACTGTGCATATGGGAAGTTCATTAAAAATTAAATCTTGCCTGGAGCTGGGGCAGGGGAACAAAAGAGAAAATGCAAGAGAGACAGAGACTTCCAGCAGATGTATCTGCTTCAGCCATGGGCTTACCCTTACTGAAGTGCCACAAGTAGTGACATGGAACTTGAAGAAGGCATGTCCTTCATTATATTCTCTAGGCTTGCAAGAGCTATCCCTTAGTCTGGTTTTACTCATATCAATGGCAGGAACTGTCTTCATTTGGGCAGATACCGTTATGGTACCGTCTGGGTGGCATACTGAGAAAATCAGAGTTGGTTATAAACACAAGGAAAGAATCACAGATCTTTTTATGGATTGATCAGTTGTATAACTTACTCATAAATGCTGAAGGATTAAAACTGCAGCTAACGGAGAACATCTGTAAGGTCTCCATAGTTCTCACTTTCCTTAGGGCAACATCAAACCTTGCTTTAATTTTCTGAAAGAACACTTCCTGTGAAGGAGGTGATGGAAGAGGTCTCCCGTTAAGGCACGTGATCCATATGTACAAAGTTCTGCTCTTTAGCTTGTGCCTCTTGAATACTAACAAGTCACAAGGGTTAAATCAGTGTGAAGACTCGAGCCTGATGCAACATAGGGGCAGAAGTTTTCTCGCACAAATCAATTGGTCACTGTCACAGAGATAAATTTTGGCTGATTATTGTAGAATAGTTCAGATGTTTATTACAGCATCAGTTTTCCCCTGCTATGTCTTACCATTTCTACAAAATATTACTTTAAAAGAGCTTCTTTCATAAAAGCAATATTGAAATATTGTTTCTGGCTCAGTGCGGATGGGACATTTTGCCTCATCTTACTAAAAATACTGAGGAGTTTGTTTTTGAAGACTTGCTGCCTATCTTTTAGAGGCAACTTAGCACTGCAGACTACATAATACATGGCATTACCAGAAGGGTCCATGTCCAATACCTCTTGTCCTACTTGTACTGGCTTAGAGTCGCTCCCTCTGGAGGTTTTCCAATATGTGTAATACCACAGCACTACAAACTGTGACCGTAGGGCTGTGGCTGTAAGACCAGTTCTACATGTTTTAAAGAAGGTATTGCTCTACAGTTCACGTACCTCGTAGATAACTCCCACAGCAAACAGAGGTATTTGCAAGACCAGGTGTGTAGAATTGGTAGCTGCAAGATACCCATTGGTAAGCACAACGTGCTGGTTCAGCAGCTTATTACCAAGATACAGGTTCCAATACTGGTGCAAGCCAAAAGCAGAGATGGCTAGATACAGGTTTTCTTCATCACAGTAACCAGCTGCTTCTGGTAGTTCTGCAGGAAGAAGGTGGGATGAAGAGCTAGCAATGAAGGAAGGTTTGAGCAATGATGTTTGGCCCAGGCAGGGATTTCTAGCACGGGTAAGTTTTGCACTGGCACTGCAGCAGCAGTGCTGTGCATACTGGCATCGTCTGCAGGGCTTTGGCTGTGCTATGGGTCTAGCAGCTCACAATCAGTGGGATTGGGAATCCTCACGCTTTAGTGATGGCCTGCCAGCTTGCTTCCAGGGCTACTCCCTGCTTCAGTAAGGCAAGCCGAGCTGTATATGTAAATAGATTTTTCTGGTCAGCCTTCTCTAGGGATGAACCAAGAGCTATTTCAAAAATAAAAAGGACAGTGAGGAGACAGTCATCTTTGTGGCATCCAAAACGTAAGATCTGAGCAAATACCAGACCTCCTGACTGTTTCAATAACCTGCTAAGTACAGCTCTTAGGGGACGACTGTCTCCTTACGGAAGTGCTGTCTTTAGAGTTCACAGCAATTTATTTGAGTCTGTTGAGTTCTGCCCTGGACGCAGAGGCAGAATTGCATTTGAGGACAAACTGAAACTTGTAGCAATGTCTGAAAGTTTTGCCAGTAGATGTATGTTCAAGTTATGAGGCATCTTGTTCGCTGAGTTTGCAAGCCAACTTCTACACACGTTTTTATTGCTCTCAGTGTCTCGAGGGCAGACTGTCTTGCCAGTATGCAGAAGAGCTGCCATCAGAAAAGCAGCAAGTTGGCTGTGTTACCAATAATGAGCTATTGAAGGGTGGGGTTTTCCCAAAAGCTCTCATCCTCAGTCTAATGCCATTCTCACTGAATTCAATGAAAATCTCATCCATGCTGTTGATGCAAACCAGTTAATATCACGGGGAAGCTTACTGATATCGGCGATCACACACTCCACCTCTGCCGAATGATGATAGAGTGTCATCTCCATACCTACGCTTACAGTGTAGTTAACGAGGAGAGTGTATTTTGTTTCATTTCTGTTCACATACTGAAAGAGAGAGAAGCGTAAGGCTGCAGTAGCAATGGCTTCCAGTACAGACAGGCATGTATATCCCGAGCAGCACTAAATAATTATTCCAACACCCTTCTCTCCCCTGCAAATAGCTCAGTCTCCAAAACATCGCTTCAGTTGGCCTAAAACTATTCAGAAATCTGGACTGGATTCAAAAGCTCTTTCAGCCAAATGTAAATGTGGAGAATGTAGGGCCTGCTCAGAAAATGGAGGCAGAAGTGAACACAGCGGTGTTTCCTCTGTAGCCCACTGGTGAAAGAGCTCGTGCAGGAAGATCTGGGTCCAGATCCTCATTCTTCTTTACTCAGAGTGTGGGCTGACCCAGGAGAGTAGGTCATCAGTAAAACAGAAGGTGTGAGGAGATGCTATAAGAGATCCCTCTCAATATCCTCATTTACTTCACTAAAAGCGCTCCCAAAGCAAAACCTGCTGTTCACCCTGAAAGACATACTTCTGAAATTTTTTTGGTTGCTTTGATCATTAATGCAATTTAACTGTAGTTTGACTGCAGCCTGAAAATATTTGTGCAAATCCTGATCCTGTGCGTTCACGATGATGTTCCTTGTAACAGAAAATAGCACCACAGATCCGTGGGATCTGGTTGAAACAGGGGTAGAGGACTTGCAGTTATGCATCCTTCCCACTGAAATGAGAGGTTGAATTCCCTCTGTGAGTTTATACTTTTTACAAATATTTAGATTACAAATGGTCTGAAGCTTAACAAAATCACATTTAGAATAGTCTGGGCCTGCCTGTAGATGCTCGTATGGTACATGGCCTGTGCCAGCAGTCAGATGGCTCTGCATAAACAGTAGGTTCAAGAATTACTGGATGTTGGTAACTGGTGTTTGCAGGATTGCAATAACTGATTTATTTTTCCAAAGCACCCCTGTTTCAAGGGACAACATTTAACAGAGATTTGACAAACCTCTTCCTGCTGGGCATGTGCTTGGACATTAGCCATGCTGACAGACACTAAAGGAAGTCATATTTCATACCAGCTAATCACACCTGATGCTGCATGTCTCCCAGAGAGCTAGGGAGGGCAAGGTGGGGATGTACAAGCCTCTCATCCTAATTTGAATGAGCTCAGACTCATTGGCACCTTGATGGTCAAGGAACAGTTGTTGGTTAATAAAAGCCAGGCTATGTTCTGAAAAGGGACTGCCCTACCTCCCCCACTCAGCTGCTGAAGCGACCTGCTGTATCTTACCTCCTTTAGAACATACGGATCATCAAAAGATATTTCCAAGATAAATCCTTTCGTTCTATTAGGAAAAGGAGTTTCATAAATCTTAAACCCATGGTACTGTGCTTCCCTCAGGGTAAATGGCACATTTCCTATTGTGATTGCCACCAGAGAGACATCAGGAAGAAAGTGTCCAAATGCAACATTAAATAGCCTTTCCTCTGGCAGAGTATCTGTAGGGAGAGAACATCAAATTACTGCTGAAGTGGATCAAGTAATGAAGACAGTTGGGGTGGCCTCCCATTCAAGTTCCAGGAAATTTAGCCAACAGCCATCTCTTTAATGGCTCTGATTAATGAGTGTTTGTGTTCTAGTCAGATCTGAAATACTCTGAGTACATGAGAATTGCTTCAAGCTGCAGGAGATTAACAACAAATACATACAACTTTATAGAAAGTGGGTTTAGTAACTTTCTAGAGGTGCACTAAGATGTGCAATGACTTTCCTATAAAGAAATCTAGAATCCAGTTTAGCCACATAAAAGAAAAACTATCATAATGTATGCTAAGAGGCTTTTTTCTTTCTATATCAGTTATTCAGACAGCTCTAAAGATGCTTAGTGTCTTAATGCACTGGAAAATCTAATTAAAACAAAATTACTGCACCACTGGATGGCACGGGGATTTCAGTATGTTCCCAAGATAACAAATGCAGGCAGTCTGGGTGAGGAAACATCATCAATGAACGCTGTCCTTATGTGATAATTGTGCAACACAACATCTTTATTCTAGGGTCCCAGTGCTCACTGGAAAAATCTGGATGTTAGTGTGAAAGAAATGTTTACCTTCTTACAGCAGCGTATAATTTTCATTTCTCATCCCTTAGTGATGGGCATAAATGGTACATCCATTAAGGCTAAAGTTTTGGGTTTTTTTGTAATGCTCTGAATCTTGACTTTAGCTAGCAAATTGGAAGTGGGAGCGGAGAACATTCTGGTGAGTGTAGGTGTGTGGCAGAGGTCAAATGAGCAATGTATAACACAACAAAAGCAAGAGATTGGTAAAAGTCAATGAGAGAAATGACTTACTGTTGATAACAGTTGGTATCTGTGGCATGAAAGGTGTGGTGATGGATTTGATGACAGTGTACTTCGTGGTTTGCCAATCTGCATCTGTCCACGTGTGCTCCAAAAACAAGTCAATACTGTAAATGACTCCATATACACCACCAGATATGGAGCTCTAGGAGGTAAAATTTGTGATTAAGTTTCAATTCTCAACAGTTTAATAGAGGAACAACTGAATATAGTTAAAATTCTTACACTAGGAAGAGCAAATGGTATTCTAGTACAGTTTGGGATGGATTTTGTAGGGAGTTTGTTTCTTTGTTTGCTTGGCCCATTTGTCTGGTCCCTGTTTGGCTCAGATACTGCCAGGATTCTCAATAAGGAAGTATCAGGTTTTGAGGGTGTGTGTGTGTCCTCATTAAGTTTAGTAAGTAAACATATTTGCATTTATTTTTTTACAATCTCTGGATTACCAGTCATGTCTCTCTTTCTTCCCAGTTCATTCTGAAAGTTTGTCAGTGGTTCCCACAGTTCTTCAGACCAAGCCTGTCTGGTGTTACAATACATATACTGATCTAAGTGTCCACTGATACACAGAAAAAGTGAATTTCTGAAGGGGACAGGTCAAAATCACACCGCTGTCATCTTCACAAATAGTACTGGTAAAGACCAGCTCCTTTCTAAGTCTTCAAGGTCAGGTTGGATGGAGTTTTGAGCAATCTGATCTAGTGAAAGATGTTCCTGCCCATGCAGGGGGGGTGGACTAGGTAATCTTTAAAGATGCCGTCACACCCAAACCATTCTATTCTGTTCTACTGAACATTTCTTTTGACCTCGCCTCTGTACCTGTAAACTATAGATTGACAAGTGTCATAGTTTAACCTCAGCTGGCAACTAAGTACCACACAGCCACTTGCTCACTGTCCCCCCCTCCCCCACCCTCGCGGTGGGATGGGGAGAATTGGAAAAAGGTAGAACCCATGGGCTGAGATAAGAACAGTTTAATAATTAACATAAAGTAAATAATAATAATAATAACAATAATGATTATGACGATGATGATGAAAAGGGAGATAAAAAAAAGAGAGAGGAATAAAACCCGAGACAGGCAAGTGATGCACAATGCAATTGCTCACCACCTGCTGACCCATGCTCAGCCAGTCCCCAAGCAGCGACCGGCCCCTCCTGGCCAGCCCCACCCCCCGCCCCGGGTTTATACGCTGAGAATGTTGTTCTATGGCAGGGGTCCTCAAACTTTGTAACCAGGGGGCCGGCGCGCGGATGAAGTGGCAGAGGCCATCTGCGGCTGCTTGGTTTCCCCCCCCCCCAACCCCCGGCAGGGGGGGAGCAGGGGGGTCTGTAAATACCGGGGGCCGGATTGAGGACCCCGGGGGGGGCGTATCTGGTCTGTGGGCCATAGTTTGAGGACCCCTGGTCTATGGTATGGAATACCCCTTTGGCTAGTCTGAGTCAGCTGTTCAGGCTCTGCTCCCTCCTGGCTTCTTGTGCACCTCCTCACTGGCAGAGCATGGAGAACTAAGAAGTCCTTGATTTAGGGTAAGGACTACTTAGCAACAACTAAAACATCAGTGTACTATCAACATGGTTCTCATATTCAGTCCAAAACATGGCACTGTACCAGCTGCTAGGAAGAAAATTAACTCTATCCCAGCTGAAACCAGGACAATAAGGAATATAGTATATCCAAAGCAGGTGGCTGCACTCACACTACGTGCTGGGAACTCGTTCCATGCTAACTCAAGCTGTCTGAATGGAAAATGTCTGAGAAATTACTCCTTGATCCAGGCCAAAAGTTTACCAGGACCAGTTTCATAATGTAATAACATAGACGATTGAACTCCAGTGCCCAGGAATCCTTTCACTCTTAATTGAACAGTATGCCTTACAGATTATTATGCTTCAATCATGTTTTGTAATCATGGATACTTAGTTTCTGAGTAAGTGCTTTCAGAACACAGAGAAGGAGAATCTAGGTCTTCAGATATTTCTTGTATCTAAGGATTTTAAGCATCAATCAATCACTGTCTGGAATGATTTGGTATTATCATGATTTAGAAACATCTTCCATGGTGCAGGCCCTCAAATGTGTTAGTGTGTGACAGGTTTGTACTAACCTTTAGCCTGCCTCCTTCTGCTCCAATAGGGACAGTTACTCTGATGTGTGTCTCGTTGTACTCCAATAAGTAGTTCTTCTCCTTGAGGTTTACTATGACTTGATCATCAACTCCCATTAAAATGGTTTTAGACAGAAAGGTGGATTCTTGAACCACTAATGTGGGGATAACCCTCGGCACAGTCCATGTTAGCGCAGTATCAGTGAAACTGATGCCATCTGTTGAGTTAGATAGAAGGTCTCAGAAGACTGGGTGGTTCGGAGTTACCAGTCAGTCTTCACTCTGCAACAGCTGTCTTTTCCTTTTCACCAGGGTACCTTTACAACTTTCACTGATAAAACACCTTGTAGGATATTTGGCAACAGATGGCTATTTTGTCACAGAAACCCTGGTGCTCCAAGTAGACTTGAACCACTGGTTTCAGGTGACTAATTAATTAATTCAGAAGAAATGACAGTTATCCTACCCACTCTGTTGTCCTTCTGGTCCCAGGAGTTTTGCCTTACTGGCAAAAGGAATGGGGCAAAGAGGCTCCTGTTTGGACCTTCTCCTTGAAGTATTTGCTTTGAGATCATGACAACTCAAAACCTCCTGCTTCCCCATCAATTGTTCATGTTAATACCATTCTGTGAGGGACAGAAGGTGCAGCCACAACTGTTTTGCAAAAAGCTGGGCTAGTTCTGCCTTTCCAGAGAAAAGGACTAGGTGAGTCCCAAGGATGCAGAAGAGCATCCCCTGTGTGGAGTTATATGACAGGGGAGAGTCAAGGCTGTGGGATTAGTCCAGGGGATGCTCCCTGGCCCTTCTGCAGCAGTTTTACTTGTCTCCAGTTCCCTGCATCTAACATGGGGGTTGGAGAAATGACAGGCAAAGCACAACAGTGCACTGGAAACACAAGTAATGTAGCGTCACAGCAGGGAACGTGTTTGTCTGGGACTAAAGCCATGGACTCTTAGCTCATGTTGCTCCGAGGGCAGCTTGTAAACTTCTCTTACAGAGTAGGCCACGAGGAAATGGGGAGACCATGTTTTCTACTAGCTGCTTAGGTGGTTATTTTTGGTGAAGAAGGAAGAAATCCTTACCAACAGGACAGGAGACAGTCGTGTCAATCAGCAAAAGCAGCCACCGCTGCCTGTACATGGAAGTGGAAGTGACCATATTCATATTTACACCACTGACCTGTTGGGATGCAGGCAGAAAAAGCGAACTGGTGTTCTAGAGAGGCAGCGGGAACATCACAGTTTTGTGTCTGATGGAGGGCAACCACTCACCATGCTGGTGTCAGACTCGTTGCTGTGATAGGGAGCACGGAGGTACACTCGGGACAGCGTATTATTGAAGCTGTAGCCCAGTTTTGTTGCATCGCTTACTGTTATTCTCTTTCTCCCTGATGGAGAAACAAACATCAGTTGCCATAGCTGGTATGCAACATTCTGAGTCTGCAAGAGAGAGATGAGCTGCATCAGATCTAAGTCTACCAAAATCTCTTAAAAACCTGCGATATTGTGGCACCTATTTTCCTGTTAGAAGCTGAAGAAACAGGAATGACACTGGACACTACTAGTTCACCCCAAGAAATACCCTCGATATATATAAAGATAAGGCATTCTATAGCTCTTTAAGCCATCTTTAGAGATAGTCTTATGGCAGCCCTGGAAGAAGCATAGGCTGGTGGCCTAGAACAAATCCCCTTGGACAAAATGCCTGTGCTGTTAAAAACTGATTGCCTTCATCTCTGTAGATTGCTGGAGCAGTGCAGAGGCCAAATGACAGACTACCTTTTATAGTGTGTAGCCATGCTGTGCCAAACATAAGAAGAGAGGAATGTGTGTACTGGTCTAGAACAGAGTATCCTGAAATGATAAGCATATGAGAGGATAGTCAAAAGGAAAAATGGGCAGAAGGAGCCAGTAAGACAAGAGAAAAATCAGATAAATGTATACATTTCCCCTTAACACTTTACAGCCTCAAATAATTTTCAGCTCCGGGACTCCTGAGCTATCTGTAGCTTTTTTGTATTTTGTGTGTCTTATTGCATTTCTCTTCAGTCAGCTTTTCCAGACTCTCCTTGAGATCAAGCAAGCTTTTAGCAGCCACAACATCTTTTGGCAAGGAGTTTGACAGATTCACTACCCATTGTGTGAAGAATCACCTACCTTTGTTTGTCTTGAACTCAGTTTCCACTAACGTAACAAGCATATGGCTCTCTCTCCCACCTAAATGTCTTTTTGCAGTCTAGAGCGCTAAGAAAACTTGAGAGATTTTTCAGTACTTCATGGCATCTTTGCCATCTCCTTTTTTTTTTTTGACAGAGATGGAGCTATGTCCCAAGAATGACTCATGAGACTAGTGAGACGAGACAGGCTAGGAACGGTTAGGTAAGTCTCCCCTTCCTACCTCTGGCAGTGCCGACATCCATGCTACGGTGTAGTCATTTGAAACTGCAGGGACATCAGTCTTCACTGATACCTGGGGACAGAGAGGAGATTCTTTGGGAACAAACAAATCTTCAGCATTATTACAGGCATGGGGAGCAGAGGGAAGGCTTTCAGATTTCTTCTCCAGTGTCTGTTGGTATTTAGCAATTTACATTCACTGGAAGTAATTAAAGTGTTTCCAAAGAGGTTCTTGATGGCGGTAATTTCTGTGGCCTTAAAATGAAAGTTAAAGTTATTTATGGTGGTGCATGTCCAGCAGAGGGAATACTTTGTGTATAACCAGGTAAAGCAAAAGTCCTGTTTAATATCTGGTAAACTGTAAACCAGATCCCGCTCTGGAGACTTTCAGGGGCACTTGTGATGTAGGGAAGCAGGCTATTTGCTTTAGCAGGACTTGTTCCCTCTTCCCATGCAGGCTGAACACCTGAAAATGCAGGATCCCTAATACGTAACTAAATGCTAGGGTGTGAATCTTGCCAGCATGTGCTGCAGAGGGAAGCAACTTCTGGACACTGAGTTAGGAGTCGGTGTTTGCCTCAGACATCTGTACCATGATTTAAGTGTGTTGCAGCACCCAGACATCACTGCACAGATTCATGTCCTAACAGGAGAAATATGCTTTGTCCTGCCTACAATAGGTGCGTACAAAAGGCAGTGAAGTTTTTGTTCAGTGCCTTATTTCTACCTTGGTGTGCAGATGCTGGTAGCAGGCTGGACAACCAAATCGTTATCACCCAGCAGGAGACAGGTTCTGTCTCACAATAATGTCCCGAGGACTGTGTGATGCAGCAGGGGTGCAGCTCTGCAAACTCTGGGTTCTACTATTTCACATGTGGGGATGACATTCTCACAGATGCTGCAGCACTTTGTAACACAAAGGTGTTACTATCCTGAGCTAAACCGGGTGGCCTGCCTGGCTGCTGATTCACTTCCAGCGGCTTGACTTACATTATCTGTACAGTTAACTGAATTTTTGCTGCATTCAAAATACCTATGACATGTAAATGTGTTACTAATAAGCATCTATAGTTACATCCTCTGCTGAGTATCAGCAGGTTGCTATTACTTCTGGTGCACAGTGTAAAATTGACTTCTGACTGGAATTTGTGGAGGCTGTTGTGCCTGGCAGGGAGCTTGGATGTAGCTTCGCCTTCTGTGGGAAAGCTTTTACCTCCATGTAGTTTTCTTCACACACAATTTCTCTTGATGCCCAGGAAGAGTATGAGCAGTACATAGGGTACGTGTAGGTCACAGCTGCCCTCATGCTTGAAAAGGAGGAGACCTTGATGTTCACAGTCAGTGAAAACAGCTCATCTGCCTGGGAAGAAAAACAGGCAATTCAGCGGATAATGTGGAAGGTCCCAGGAGCATGGGACCATCCAGCCCAGTGTCCTGTTTCTGAGTGTTTGGTAAAGATAAGAACAGGCTGAGAGCTGTAGATACAGTTCCTCCAACATGCCACTCTGCCTTCAGTGCTTTGTGTGCAGGGGCTTTCTGAGCCAGAGACATCACTTCAGTACTTACAGCCTTTGCCTCAGATCACATCTCAGCACTATTCTTGCCACAGTATTACAGAGCAGCCAGTCAGAGGAAAACCTGACCTACCTTGCCGTGGGTTCACATTCCCCCCATTCATGACTGCTATGTGCTTCCTCATGGAGAGAAAGTACTGGAGCTTTCCGTTTGGTTAGGTAGTTCAGGTCTATCTTACAAATGCTGTTTAGTGTCTATCCTAACTAGCTTCAATAAGAGCTCCTTTTGGTCCTCCTGCTCTGCAGGAGCCATGCATGAAGCCATGGACTGTGCTTGTATCTGACATGGATGTGTATTTTTTTGCAGAAAAAGGCAGAACCTTTCCAGAGAAATTTCCATTCTGGAAATCCTGGTCATTGCACAGCACACTGTACACCCCCGGTTCCTGTTAGCATAACCTCTGCCCATAAAGTTTTACCTTATTTTTTCTGTGGGGCTTCCAGGACCAACCAGACTAAACACGGACAAGCAATGAAGTTTCCACTCTGATATGTTCTGTTTCTAGGTACATTTCATCTCAACTAAGGTTTAGAAATTAGAAACCCAGGCTAGACTTTCACACATATTTTAGGAAGGGGTGAATAACCTTCCCGAGATGCCCATTCCTCTCCATTGACTATTGTGGAAGCATAAACAACTAGTTTAGACTAGACATTATCTTTTAGATGGCTAAAGTTACGTGAGATGAATCTGGGTCTAATAGATGTGTGTGATCTACGTTCCTAGGCATGTGCTAACAGGCACATTACCACACAAATTAAGCCAGGAAATGGTCTGCCAGAATCACACTGCAAATGTTGCTTTTTCAAGCAGATGCCTACTTCTTTCCAGAGAGGCTTTCAAGAAACTCTCTGGCAAATCAGCAGCTACAAAGATATGCTTGAGAACTGGCAGCTAGTCAGCAGCATTAGGCTAAGTGTCATTTTGTGAAGAGAGGAAATCCCATGTCAGTCACACTGAGCAAACCTCATACTGGAGAGCCATTGCCTATTCATTGCTATGCACCACCAGCACTAACTCCTTGAGTTCACTATTTCTTGAGTTTGCAAAACGTGCCATTAGAATGCCATATAATATCTCAGTCTTGTCTTTTTGGAGAGGATATACTGTTACTGTCCGAGTTGTTTTCAAGCCTGTCTCTGGGTCTTACCTTGTTGACCACATGACAACCAAGCACTGACGCGCGGAACACGGGGTTGCCCCACACATCTTCTGAAAGGACATAGCCACAGCGAGAGGCTAGTTTCTCATCCAGCAGAACAGGGCCAGCATAAGGATCTGCAGAAAAAGGGAACAACATGTGGGATGGAAAGCTCAGGGCAAGTCACGGGGCAGAGTGGTGCTGAAGCCTCCTCCCGCAGCTCTCCTCTGAAAAGAGGTCCAGCTGGGCTGGGAGCTTTCCAGGGATTTGTGCTGTTAAGGAGTTGGTGAAGCTGTGCAGATACATGTTAGAGTGCATGAGAGTCTGGCATGTCTCAAGCTCACACACATTATGTTCACTTTAATGCCTGTTTCTTTGTGTCCAAAAGCTGGTGCCACAGCCACCTTGAAGTATTATTATGGAGAGTTTCTCTGAGGCATATCACAGACATTTCTCTCTCCCTGATTTTACTCTCTGGAAAAGAGTTATGGGCTGCAAAGCTCATCCATTTCTAAAAGTCCTGAAGCTGTGACAATCTGCTGCTCATTCTGGTAAAAGGATGCTATCACAGACCTATTTTGGATGGGCACTTCTACAGATTGGTCAAGCTTGCTGCTCATCTCTGCTCGGCAAGGCACTGCGTGCCGTGAAACCTGCAGGGGAGCCAAGTAACAGGCACAATGGGAGCTGGCTGCGCTCAGCTTTTGATGCTGGTAGAGTTAATAAAGCCATATTTTGTTAATTATCTGCCCTCTGATTATGGAACTATTTTAGTCTTGGGTTAGACACAAGAATTTGTACAAATAGATAGGGTTTAACTAGCAGTCATTGTAATTTCTAGATTTGTCTGTCATCTTTATATGTCGAACGGTACTAATAACTGCTGTTTCAGTAGATGTGTTCTTGCAGCCAGGATAGACTAAGGAGATAAGTGAGAAGAATTTTGGAAGAAGTGGGAATAGCTTTTATGAGACCAACTGATAGAGCTGGAAGAAACAAACAACCTTTTTGTGCCTGAAGGTTGGTCTGTTTTTTCCAGTGATATCAGTTGCTCTCATAAATGCTATCACTTCTCCCCACACCCTTGCTGTACTTGGCTTTTTCAGTTCTGCCTCCAAATCAATTGAAAAAACCCAAAACCCAGAAAAAAGGGGACTGATCTCAACTGAAAGAAATCTGGTTTGGGGTGAAATCACATACTCTTTTCAATCTGATGTGAACATTTTCTGGTTTTCATTTTGGTTAAGTAGATTTTTGTTTTTCTCAGCAAAATGGAAACCCTTTGTTCAATCTGAAATAGGGCACTTAACTGCCATTGTCATGTTGAATAAAAAGGAAATTTGAAAGAAAAGCCTTTATTTGCTGCAGAACTCACTCAGCACTCGTGAGTGTAATTTCTGGGTATTACCAGCCTACACTGCTGTTGTCACTTGTGCTGCCCAGGATGTATCCAGGCTGCAATACCGCCTTTGTTTTCCTTGCTAGATGTGTGTAATGGCTTAGCAGAGGAAAGAATGAAAGCCAAATGTCAGTCTTTCCTCCTCAGACCATCCTTTCTCCTTTCCCCAGCATGTTAGTTGTAAGGGGCAAGGGGGACTGTGGCTGTAGACACAAGCTTTGCTCATCTGTAGGGATGTTGGCCAAATTAAGATGCAAGAGGCCAGGTCTAGGCGGTAAGGATGTTCTGCAAGTTCTTTGGGGTCAGTTACCAATTTTCACGTAGATGGCAGCAGCATCCTGATTGCTTAGGTGATTCCCCAGCCTCATGGTACTCAGGGCAGCCACTTGTGACTCACCATTGATTTCCAGCTGAAAGAACTTTCCCTGGAGTAAGAGTTTATTCAGTTTCATCCAAAAAATCCTGGAGCGGCAACTGCTCTCTACAAAATCTGGTGGGAACATATACAGAGCAGATGAGCCAGTGGGACTGGAGGGTAGAGAAAAGGCACATCTTGTTAAAAGCAAAATAGTCAAGTTCTCATCCTTGCCTCTCCCCACTATCCTTCTACGATGTTTCACCGACCTGGGGGAGCCATCTGCCTCCCTTGTCCCAGCCAGAACAGTGAGAAAAGCAGCCAAATCCTGCAGTACAAGTACATGAACAAATGATGGGGTGAACAGAGAACAAAGATCAAGATGGAAGATGAATGAGGCAGCAACCAAAGTCTCATTACCTGCACAGCGAGTAACCCACAGCCTCCATCTGCCCCCAGAGACCTGTGCATGGGCAGCAAAGTCCTCCTCCCTTTGAAGAAAGCTGACCCAGCTGCAGAGAGGGAACTTGGTCAGACCCAGGAGGAAAAGCGCAGCTGACCTTTTACAACAGAGATCGTGCTGTCTTCTCCAAACTGTGCGTGTGAATCAAGAGAGGCTGGTGGCTTCTGTCATGGGGAGACACCTGGGCTAAATTCTGCAGTGCCCTCTGACGTTATCGGAGCTGCTGGCAGTGGGAGGCAGCCTCCCTCTCGCTGGGAGGGCAGAGCACCCTTCTGCCAGGTGTTTACAAGGTCAAATGCTGCTGCTGAGCCTGATTTTAATGAGTGCAGCAGAGGGTGCTCGGTGCTTTCCATCAGCCCCTGGGAAGTAGTCTTATTCCTTACAAGCCAGTTGGGTAGCTTTGGCTGCAGGTCTTACAAGCACATGAAACATTTCCCCGGAGGTATTTTAATTGGGTCTATACAGGAAATAAATTTTTGTTTCTGTGAAATGTCCCAGTGACCCAGCCATGCCAGAGATAACAGCAGTTCTTTGGCAGCTACACGTTTTGCTTGTGTGGATCCAGTTAGGTTGCCCTTTGATTTGTTTGATTATCGGAGAGTGTTTTGGTGAAAACATCTTGTATTTAGAAGTGCTCTGATATCTCTGGATCAGTCAGACCATGTGCAGGTCTGAAAATGGCCAAACATACTGCCTGGGAAAAGAAAGTCATTGCGCCTGGTGGGTGGGAGCTGTGGCTCTGGGACTGCAAGTGCCTGGGGAAGCAGAAAGGCTGAGAGTTTTGGTGAGCTAAAAACACAGCTGGTGTGACATGGATGAGCTATGGTGGGGTGAGAAGTACAGGACATTTAGGTTGACATTTTAGCCATTGAAGCCCAGGTCTCAATCTCCTTTTAGTCCCCGTTTTGGGGCGTTACTCAGCCATTCTTAACCTTACTTTTGTTCACGTGCATGAGCAGAGCTCTGCTATAGAAATTAGATGGTTTTTACAGTATGCTTCACACTGCTTTGGGGTAAACAAAAGCTAGTGGGCACGTCCACTCACAGGACACAGTGCAATCAGTGTCATCTCCTCCTCTGTCCTCCTCTCCCAGAGGACCTCTGCAGTAACAGCAGAAGAACCCACACCACTGCCCTGCCTGACATGCTCCCTTTATGCAGCAGGGAGCTGGTGGCACGCTTGTGGGAGCACTCTGGAGTGGAGCCCTGGGGCTTGAGCAATCTCCTAATTAACGTTGTTTGGCCACAAGACCCTTTCTCATTCAGCGGAGCCGAAGTCCAAATTCTGCAACAAACCTCTCATGAGCCCACGCAGGACTCATTGCATGATCCTGGCCTGTGTTAACTCTGCCTCCCCGGACTCAGAGTGACTCTTCATTGAATCCAGCTGGGGCTGGAATTCGGCTGGAAATGGCGGTACTCAGATACCACAGTGATGAGTGTGGTGTAACGAGATTTTGAATTTTGAGTGAAAACTTCAGTATATTTGGATAGCAAACGGTTCCAATTTTGATAAGCCACTTCCAAGAGCCATGCAGCATCTCTCCGAGATACTGAGAGTCAAGGTCCAAGGGAGCCATGTTTGAGAGAGCGTGATTGCAATTTATTAATGAACAGCCAACCATCCCGACAGGTACATGACTGCAGTTAGCTGCTTTCTTTGCACAAGCAGCGAGGAGATGTATTTCCAATCTTTGGACAACTCAGAGCATCGCGATTACTGTTTCTGGCATCAATTGTGGTTCTAAATGTGGCAGAAACGACTTTGGATGTGACATAGCAATTGTGGTCAGTGTGCAATAGCCAGCTCTTGGCCTTGCAGTCAACCAAGCAAAGCAAAGCAAGTCCAGGTCAAATGCCTTTGGCTTCCAAGGATCGCTTAAGTGCTATAGAAAGCACTGTTAGCATTGAGCGGCTGGAAGCATTGGCTGTTTGTGGTCCCTAAAGTCCCTCTGGTACTCATTATAAAGGTAGGGAGGATAAGCTTGTACATTCCAGATTATTATATTTGTCTGCTCGGTTTTCCTTGCTGTTTTGGCTGCGTAAGAGCACCCATCTTAATGTTCTTGTAGGGTGATAAACAGCTGCCGTGTTTCGACGTTGAGGTGATGGCATTCTATGGTGGATAAGATGATTCATGGCTTGGGTTCTTCCAAGCTGAAAGGTACTGTATGAATGTAATGTTTTGGTTTCTCTTTTTTTCCTAAATGGGTCTGGAACTGGGGTTTGTGTTACATAATGTGATTGAAAGTTTAAAACCGGCCACTTGGAGCAGCATGCATACAGCACCTCTTCCAGCGAGGCTTGCTTTTAGTGGTGGAAAAAGGCTCCAGCCCTTTGAGTCATGGTGTTTGCCTTTCTGTTGTTCTGTGGCACTGAAATCCCCAGGTTACCTGAATGCTACAGCAAAAGATTTTCCCGTTTTTCTGTCCCGAGTCTTTTACTTATAATTTCATTTATCTAACTGGTTAAAATGCAAGGAACGTTTTGTTTGGTGGGGTTTTTTTCCACTAGGTCTCACGTGATGATCTTAAGTAAGCCTCATAGTTTGATGCTTAGTCCAAGTGTGGGATAGAGTAAAATGGCACCCATTCTTGGACAACTCCCCCGCTACTAATGAACAGTGGGAAAGGAAATGGGGTGAAGTCTGGTTTAAATGTACCAAAAGCAGACTCTTTGCTTATATACATTTGGGATAAGCCAAGATAAGGGATCCCTGCCCTCCTTGACCTTTTGCAGCTGCAGGACTAGCAAATCTGAAATAGAGGTGATAGAAATATTGGTATGTCAGTATTTCTAAACCTAGAAATAGCTGCTCAAGGAGGTGGCTGAAGACGTGACAACCAACTAGAGAGAGCTACTAGGAAATCTTCAGGAAGGATATGCTAGAGGAGATGCTTCTCCATGGGAAGAGCTATGCCTTGGAGTAAGATGGGAATTAGATATCCAAGTTGTGGGTCCAGTGGGTGAGATGTGGGAATGAAGTCAAGCTTTATCTCTGAGAAATGTTTTCTCAGACTGTGTGTCTGTGAGATGCAGAGAGGTGCAAGTGACCTCCACCTGCAGGGCAGCACTCCAGTTCTGGAGAGGGCTTGATCACCCTGGCATGGATGCGTGCCTGAGCTCTCCTCCCACCTGCATGCACCCGGAGCTTGTAAGTGCATTCAAAGGGGTTTTAAATACTCAGGGACAAATAGCATATAGCGATAGTTCTGGTTTAACTTTGTACTATACCAGAAGATAACCTCACTGATGCAACTAAAATGCTCTGCCCATTTACGCATTGTGTTTCAGAGGGCTGAGGCCTTACGGTTGTGTGCAGAGGGTGCAGGGGAAAATATACTCTGTAAGGAACAACTATAGAATAATCGCTCAAAGAGGCAATTTCTTCCTATCCCCTGAGCTAGTAGTTGGCTTATGCCCTGGACTGTGAGTTTACATTCCTTGTTTGTTATTATAAATCTATTATTATTATTGTTATTATTATTGTCTGTATAATATGTGTTTAGAAAGTGTCCTCGTGTTTATGCCATTTTTTTCTTTAAAATGTCCCACAATTAAATACGTATGGATCCCCAAAAGCGACACTTGCTATCATTGCATGCCACTAAATCGTTAAAGTGGTGGAAAAGGTGCAAATAAGCAGACCTGTATAATGATGGGCTTTTAATTTTTTTTAACGTGCTATTGGTGTTAATTTCTGTGTGTATGTAATGTTTGTGTTCACTGTAACCGAACAATAGAACTTTGTTTTTGTTCTTTGTGTAAATTAAAAACATCTGTTCTCTTTATACGAGAAGTTGTTTTTTAAAAGAAGCTGGTCTGATCTAACTAAATACCAATGCTGTGTCCACAATGAGTTACTATTAATATTTGGGAAAGGCAACCATCCAAAGCAAGTGTAATGTCAAATCACTGGCAGGAGTGCATATTTATTGCTCGAAGTGACAGATAAAAATGCAGAGGTTACAAAAACAAAATTCTTGTGGATGACTAATGATGCATATATATGCCCCCAATGCCCCATCACCACATTTACAATTGGCAGGGTGTTCTCCACTGCCTCCTGCTCCCTAGGATTAATTGACAAGAGGCTGGTAGCTTAGCACCCTCCCTGGAGGAGTGACACTGCTCTCACCTTCCCCCAGCAGACCCTGCATGGAGTGACCTTTGGGGCATGCTGGAATCTGATCCATCTATTTAATTTGCCTGACTCTTCCCCCACCTCGCTCTGGTATTTGACTGCATGGGTTTATTTTCTGCCAAAGGCACATGACTTTCTTTTTGGGCAGGTGGAAGAGGTGGAGCACCCACTGCATGTTTCTGTAGTGCCCTTGATGCTCACACGATGGTGGTCTTCAGAGTTATCTGTAAAGTCCTGCTATGAGGGATTTGGCAGTAGATGGGAGTCGACTGGCTTTCTTGTGATGAGCAGTCCTGCATCCGGCAGCAGTTTTGCTGAAGTAGCTGGAGGTTATTTCAGAGAAAAAAAATATACTATTTGTCATGAGCACCAGTGGCAGAAAGGGGGTCTGAGAGGTTCAGTGCTCCCCCTGCCCAGATGGTTACGTAGCCTTGTCACTAACATACTTGAGCACTTCAGAGATGATGAAATTGTCCTCACAGGCAGATGTCTTAGGGAGGAAATACATCTAACTA
This sequence comes from Falco peregrinus, assembly GCF_023634155.1. Taxonomy (NCBI): domain Eukaryota; kingdom Metazoa; phylum Chordata; class Aves; order Falconiformes; family Falconidae; genus Falco; species Falco peregrinus. The sequence goes on from NC_073727.1 coordinate 57,789,227, forward strand.
ACATTTCTTGATGAAGGACCTGATTCAAGGAAGCACCTCTATTGAGCGCAGCAGTTAAGTCTTTGCTTAAATCTTATTTATTTCAGTAAGATTTAAACACAAGTAAACCCTTTCCAGACCCTGGGCATGCAGAGCCCAGACCTGCTTCTCCCTTTCCTCCTACCTCTGGTGCCCTGTGCCAAGGATGCCAGGTGTTTCACTGGCAAGAACCAAGATAAAAAGCTTGGCTGTTAAAAAAATAGATATTTTGTTGATACGCTTATTGCGGTCTGTGCCACAACAGATATTGACCTATTATCAGTGTAACTTTCCTGCTCCCTCTTAAGGTGCCCCATCGTAATGTGTCCTTTCCCTCTCCTTTTCTCCTGCAGAGGAACCCTGTGCTCTTTCCTTTCTTGTACCCTTTTCCCTGACTAGCCTGTAATACTCATATTATTCATCTCCACTTCTTTCCACAGCATCTCTGCTCTGTCACTGCTTTGCACAGCAGCATCCCCCATCCTGCTCCTGACAGGTACCCACACTGGCGCTGGCTGCAACCCCGGGCGGCTGCCTCCCACGGAGCCCAGCTATCATCAGCCGGTTGGTGGTATTTCACCTCCGTCTCAGACACCAACGGCTGCCTCCAAGATCCAGCTGAGTGCAGAACTTGCTGAGTCACATTTTCACCACAAAAACGCTCATGTGCTTCCTGAGAGTTGCGCAGTTATAGGCACTGCTTGGCCGGAGAGGAGCAGACAGCTTTCACCCTGAAGCGCATCCAGGAATGCTGGCAAGAAGTTGCTTTTTATTTCCTATCTCGGGTTACCGCAACACGGGTTAGGACTACAAAAGCTTGAAATCCCTGGCAAGCTAATACTGTACATCTGTCTGTACAGATGACGGCCAGCGTGGACAACCATGGGCTTCGACCCATGACCAGTATGAAGCACTTTGTTCCTTGCTGAGCAGCTGTCATTAACAGTGATCTGTGAGGTTTCTTCCCAGTTTCACTTGGTGGTTTGCACGGCTGCTCTCTTTGGTGAGATCTCCACACTTGCCTGTTTGGCTGTGGAGGTGATCTACTACTCGGCTTCACTGGTTAATTGTTGTCGGCATTTCGCTCTTGGGGGGCGAATGTGTTGTTTCCATCAGTGTCATGAGCTGTAGCCCCCCACATACCCCCTCGGGGGATGTAAAATCTGTAAAATGGGAACAGTGCTTGATTCCCGGGATGGCTATGAAGGATTAGCAGTGAATATATGCAGGGTGACTTGAGAGGAGCTGTAACTCAGTCTCCCTGTGAGTAGAGCTCTGTTTGGGGAGATGATCTGTGGAGTCACTGCCTCATATTACCAGCAGCTTATGTGCCCTTTCTACAGGCAGAAACTGGTGAATTGAATTGGTGCTGCACTAGAGAAATTGCGTCTTTGCCTGTGTTTCATGGGACTTGTCAGGCTTGCCTTCCTCTCAGTAGGGCCTAGCGAGGGGGAGAGCAAGGCGCAGTGTCCTCTTTTGTTCCCTTGAGAGTCTGGTTGCTGTCGGAAACAATTTTGATGCCAATTGTCCCCAGCCTTCCAGGCTGACCTGAAGCATAGTGCTGCTGTCACCGGCAGCTGTGACCTTTTTGGTGTAGTGGTAGGACAACAGCTGCCTCGGCTGGCCGTATTTCAGGGAGTAGATTACGAGCAATAGCTCCCCACGACTTTGAGAGTCCTTTACCCGCTCTTTGCTCTCCTGGCAGCGCAGCCACGGCGTGGCTGGGACCCCCGAGCGGGGCGGCAGTGCCCCAGCAGCAGTGCTGCCCCCCAGCCGGCCGGGGCGGCCATCCACGGCGTGGGCTCCGGCTGCCGACAAGCCCCCTGCCCGCGGGCCCTGGGCTGCTCCCCGGAGCCGTGCCAAGGAGCTGGGTGTGGGGAGGGCGGCACGCAGGGCTGGGCTCCACGTCTGCAGCGGGCGAGGGGCGCCTCTGCCCTGGAAACAGCAGCTGGGCTGCCGGCGGAGCGCGGCTGCAGCGGCAGGGTGGGCGCCGGCTGCCGGCACACAGCCTGTGCGGCGCTGCGCTCCGGCCCCGGTGCCATCGCACCTCCCCGCGCCACCGCAGGCCACGCAGCAGCTCCTTCGCCCCCACCCGCGCCTTCCCGGCCCTGCCGCCCTTGTGCCGTGGGTGCTTTTCCCGCCCGTTCCCATTAGGTGTCCCCCTTGGCCTCCGCACGGAGCGCCCGGCGCCGGGCGCGCCCCCGCGCTGCTCGCTCCCGCGCTGCCCTGAGCCGGGGCGCGCAGCCGCGTCCCTCCTTCGCCTTTGGGACGGAACGCCTGGCTCGGGCCACCTTCCCGGATTTTGCTTCGAAATCTCTGCGCAGGAAATTTCCTTGGCGGGGCGAGGGAGCGGGACCCCGCCGGCGGCGGCTCCGTGCAGGGCTGTGTGCCCCCGTCCCGCCGTCCCCGCCCCCGGCCGCCGCAGCGCGCCCCGCGGGGCTCGCCGCCCGTCGGGCACGCAGCATCCCTGCCCAGGGGGAGGCACATCTGGGTGCAGCCAGTGGCAGACTGCTGAGAAGTCATATAACTTGCTCCGCAGCTCCATCAAACCCACCCCCGTGCAGTTTCAGGCTGAGCCCAGCTTTCCTGGTGGTGGGAAAGCGGGCCGGTACCGTGGGAAAAGGGCTGCTGCCTTGCCGCAGGTACCATACGCGATCCCTGTTTGGACCTAGGATTTCCCCCTATGTTACAAATACCTGAAGAAAACACATGTGAAGAGGGGCACCTGGCAGAAAGCTATGCACAAAGGTGGCTGCCCACCTCCCCGAATCCTAATGTGAACCTCTGGGAGTGGTATTCCTGAACCTTTATGTGGAGAGAAAAAGGCTCTTTCACGAATGGCATGGCTGCAAGGCTTTTGCTTCTCTTTCTTCAGCTGATTTCTGATCCTGCTTCTGCTCTAATCGGTTTGGCCCATGTGCAGCCTCTGTGACATTCCATGCAGCTATTTAAAACTATTCAAGTTTTGCACGTCTTGACACTGGACACAAGTTTCTGCTGACCCAATATCCTTTGGTGCTCAAAATACAGCAGGTCATGAAGGCAGTGGCAATGCAGCACCCTGCATGCTGCATCATTCAGAGAGCTCACCCAGTCACTGCGGTGGCTTGCTCCTCAGCTGCACATCACCTTGCATGGAATTTTTATGGCACTAGAATTTTTCTAGCTGATTACATTATTTTATTCTTAAGTCACATGCAGTGCTGAAGTGGCACCACTGGCACTCCTGCAGCATACAAATTCAGGTCACCTTGTCACCATGTTGTAGAGAGGAGGACTTAGGCTTGAAACCGAGTCACTGTGCTAAGATTTAGGTGCTGGAGTGGAAAATCTTTACAGAAGTCTTTTAAAAACCTTTATTTTCATTTATATTTATATACTAATTCTGGGCACGGGCTCCTGCTGTTGGCTGTGCTGTTAGTTCAGCTGTCACACAAGCGGAGTTCTGCCCCAGATGCAGCTGCATCTATAAACTTTGGGATAGGTTGACTTATTTAAACAACATGTAGCATCTGGTCTCAGTGGCTTGGGTGACTTACCAGAGGTCACACAGCAGAGACTGGGAAACAGCCCAGCTCTCCTGCCTCTGATCTCTGTGCTCAAATTTTTGCAATTGCTTCCTCCACCACAGAGTAACATTAAAGTCCACAGACAAGAGAGGTAACATAGCCATAGCCAAGCCCAGGAGATGTGAAATACAAGGTGGCTGAAAAGCCGGCTGGACTGCTGGGCTTGGAGGAGAGTGGTTAATGAGCTGATGTCTGGCTGGTGGTCCGTGGTGAGTGGCATCCCTCAGCTGCTGGTGCTGTGATGGGTAGTGTTCAACATCTCCACCAGTGCCCCGGGTGATGGCATGGCAGGCACCTCTGTGGATGATACCAAGCTGAGGGGAGCACTGAGTGCACTGGAGATTTGACTGCTGTCCAGAGAGATGCAGCAAGCTGAAGAAGTTGGCCTATGGGAACCTCCAGAGGTTTAACAAAAAAGAATGCAAAATCCTGCATCTGGGATGGAGTAGTCCATGCACTGGTCCCGGCTGGGGACTGACTGCTAGGAAGAAGCTTTGCAGAAAAGGACCTAGGGGTCCTGGTGGACATTGAATGGTACAGAAGTCCACAGTGTGCCCCTGTGGAAATGAGGCTACTGTGCACTAGGCTGCATCAGCCAAAGCATAGTTGAGGGAAATGATTATTCCTTTCTGGTTGTTGCTGGCTGTAGTACAGTGTCCTGTTTTGGCCCCTTGGTACATGAAAGACATGGACAAACTCAAATGAGTTCAACCAAGGGCACCAAGCTGGCTGGGGGTGGAGCACATGATGAGGTAGAGGGAGAGGCTGAGAGACCTGGGTTTGCCCAGCCCGAGGAACGGGCAGAAGGGATATCTCACTGTTTTGTCCAGCTGCCTAAAGGAGGGTTGCAGAGCAGGTAGAACTGGACTCTTCTCAGATGTTTGTAGCAAAAGGACAGGAGGCAATAGTCACAATCTGCAGCAAGGGGAATCCTGACTGAATATAAGGCAAAAAAATTTCACAATCAGTGGTTAACCACTGACATAATTGCCCAGAGAGGCTGTGCAATCTCCATCCCTGAAGGTTTTCAAAACATGACTGAACATAGCCCTGAGCAACCTGATCTAACTTTGAAGCTCTGAGCACAAGTTTTGACCAGATGACTTCCAGAGGTCTCTTCCAACCTAATTTATTCCATAACCCTACAATAGCTGGATACCTTCGATATAATTCCTGCTGTGTTCCCCAGCGAACTGAACTGAATCCTTTGTCAGTATTGTTTTCACAGGCACACCTTTTATAACCACCACATATATCACAAAAGAGAAAAAAAAAGTCCAACTCTGAGAGGAAAAATTGAAGCACAATAATGTGCAAGAGCTACACAAAACCTCCAGTGTCTCAAAGTGGCTGGTTGCTGCTAGTGTTGGCATGAAAGGAAGCATAAAGTGGATTAAGTGCAAGGACAAACAATCTGAGGCATTCTGCTAGCAGAGTCTCCTGTCATCCTCCTGCTTCCCAACATGATGGTGATCCAAGCTGTGCAGAGTCCTGGATGAAGCTCCAAGCGCTGAATCACTTTGACTCCCCTCCCTCCCCTACAATGATCACACATAGAAAACAGACATGACTGAGAGAGACTCGGACCAGTTTATAAAAGGAAAGTCCCTTTTCAACACAGCCCTCCATGAAAAAGGATTGTTTGGTTTTGTTACTTCGCAAACACCCCAATGGCTTGATGAGAAACATACTTGTCAAGCTGAGTTTCCTTCCTCAGGCTTGAGAAAGGTGGAGTTAGGAAACTGTAATTACTGCTAAAAGGTGATGGTAGCCTTGAGATGGGATCTGTCCCTGATGGGCTTCCGCCCCCGTGACCCCAACTCACGTTTCAGTACCGAGGTGCTGCAAACAAGTGCAGCTTGTCAAGTGCTGCTGCCAGAAAAGTGCATTGATGAGGTGATTTCTATATGGCCTGAAGATTTTTGTATTAGAAGAATAATATTCTGCAAATGCAGAATAAAGGCATAGGCTGCAAAGTAAAACTCTGACAGTGATGGAATATTAACTATGTTCTCTCATTAGTATGAACAAGGACATGCCTAACTGTCATTGACTCCTGTGTACATGGGAAATGGAGCCTGGTCTGGATAAATCTGGTACCACAGCAAATGGTTAGTGAACAGGTGCTTGGGTAAGGGGTCTCTGAGTACATCTATATTGGTGTTTTGAACTGTGCTAGAGCACAGGGAGGTCACTTGCACACTTCTAGCACAGGCAAATTTGTGCGCTTCACATTTCCCAGGTACAGCCTGAGAGTTAGTAAAGGCAGGTAGGAGATCTGCAGTGAGAGCTAAGAGTGTTTAATAGTATGGATACAACCAGAGAAAGCTTAAGTTTACTACTGTAAATACATTCCTGCGCTTGGCTTCTAGCCCTACTTGTCCCTGTGCCTTAGATCTCATCCTCAGCTTTGATCATGTCTTCCTTGACCTCTGCTTTCTCACCAGCTGGTTTCAGCCCTGCCTGCTCCCATCCCGCAGTGGGTCCCTGCCCAATGCATTCCGCATTGATCCCACTTTCTCTCTGGTACTTGGCTTTGCCCCAACCTGTCCCTTGGATGGGGTTTAGATCATGTCCTCAACTTACAGGCTTTCCCTGTATTCTTCAGTCATCACCTTGCTTCACCTCTTAACACACTCATTACTCCTGCCGTGTCTGACCTCATTTTCACCACTGATTCTGGACTGACCAAAGTAGTAGGCAGAACAGTGTTGCTACAGTAAAGTTATTTTCCTCAGGCTGCAAATCAGAGAAACACTTCAGTATGTCCCCCTTGGTGTGCTTAAGCACGTTCTCCTGTTGCCCCGAGCAAGGAGGCTGCCTGCTGCTGGGCGAGGCGGGATCGCCTAGTGAGTTGATTTAGGCTCCTGAGCAATGTGAAATGGTTCAGAGCCTAGTCAGGACTGATGTTAAATCACAGATGAAAACAGCAATCTGTCAGCAGTGTTTTTCCTGTTGTTGTTGTGTCCCAGACAGTTGTGCTGCTGAAAGGGCAAAGGTGACATACATGAAGAAAAGAGACCAATAAATAGATGTGAAGTGGAATATTCAGTATACTGTAATCTAAATACTAAAACATAGGAAAAAAAAGGAGGCAGGCTTTACTAGGATGAGCCTAGTCTACACTCAGGGATAAACCACCCTAGGAACTGGTGATGTGGCACAACCTGGGGAAAATGGATTTGGAAGCAGCAGTGCCTAAAGCTGGAATTAACACTAGCTCGGTCAAGGCTGCCCTTACTTGCACTTAATATCACGTTGAATCCAAGATCTGCATCAAAACTGTTTCATCTGTGCTGGCCAGACTTTGAGACCTTGATAATCATTGCTTCCTTCTTTGCACCTCTGGAACTGGCTTGTTGTTTGAGGCTGTTTTTCTTTGCTCTTGCACAATTTGCCCTATCCCCCACTAATCCCCCCCAAACCAGGATAAACCAAAATTTCAAAGCAATTTTTTGACAAGTTTGAGAATATTCTCTCTGCTGGAGTGAGCCCATGTGAAGCTGCAGCAGCTGAGTTCCCTTGGCAAGTGAGAAATCACTATAATTACTGGCCATGGTCTCCCTTATCTCTGGGATTTGGGCAGTTTTGGGCAGTGACAGGTAGTTAGCAGCTCCATGGTTAGAAAGAACAGTTTCAAGCAGTAATTACAACTGTTACTCACTCTCACCTAGAGGATCCAAACTGCTACTGTCTCCTGCCTTGTACCTTTCAAAGCCTTTGGCCTTTGTGCATCACCATTTTGAAGTTCTGCTCATTAAGCACCTGCCAGATCTTCCCACTTGAACAAGCCAAGCCCACTGACTCCAGAAGGGCTGCTTGTGTGCCTCAGCTTATGTGTGTTTACATGCAGTGCTTAACCACGCTATACTGTGGGTTACCACTGCGGAGATTAATGGGAAATCTGTTCAGAGGGTAAAAAATAAGCATGAAGCATATGTCTAGCAGGGTTTCATTCCAGGCTTAAATTATATAAACACTCTTATAATAAGCATCTTTGGCAAAACCCATGACCAGCTGTGCCACTTTTCTTGCAGTGCTTCTATTCCTGCATCAGTTCTGCCGAGCTGTAGGAAATTTCTTGAAGTGCCTAAGTAAGCACCTCCTCAGGTCACACACCCACAGCAGTCAGCAGAGAGCGATCAGCTCCTCCAGACATCGTGTCCCATCTCAGCTCAGTTTTGCTCTGGAAGTGGAGATGAAGCTTGCCTTTCTTCCGGGACCATACTGGGAATTTACAGTGACTGGGCTCCAAAACTAGCCTTGTTTAAGTCCCTAAAGCTGGGAGCAGAAGGAGATGCCTTCAGGTCTTAATGTCTAAGAACCACCTATAAAGTTATCACTAAAGCACCTGTACCCAACACTCCCCCTGCCTTTCAGCTGGTTGTTCAAGGTTACCGAACTGGTCTTACTCCTGCTGCAGCTCCTTGCATGGATCCTGAACCAGAGCCACGGGCTCAAGCAGGGCTGTGGGTGACTGCAGCCGGGTGACTGCAGCCGTCTGTCCTCTGTGCCCAGAGCTGTGAGATCAGAGTCTGAGCATCCACATTCTCCACGCGGATGGTTTTGCACTACACGTACGAACCAGATTATTTTCAGTGAAGAATCATGTATCACGCAGCAAGTTAAAAAGGCAAAAATCTTGCCCTTCAGGAAATAATTTCTAGCTCTGGAAAATAACAGATAATATGTATCCACAACAAAACAGTAGAAAATAACCCCAAGAGTTAAATTTGATGAATACAAAATACTGCATGAACTGTAACTCAAGATATTAACTACATTCATTGGAGTCTTTCTCACGCAGCATTTTAAGACACTAACATTTTTTAAAGTAATCTTTTCCCAACTATTCTGTATTAATAACTATTTACATAATAAGTTATTGTAAAAGATATATACATAACATATTTCTTTGAAGATATGCACTGGATAACTTGGAATAAATCCTACCTCATTTAATACAGATTTTCTGAGACGTGTAGAAAAATGAGAGTCCTGAAAAACCTGGAAAGAATTCAAATCTGATGAAAACCAAAAATATTATATATGATTAAATTTTCCAACCAGCTTTAATAAATACACTGATATTTAAACCAGAGCAAAACAGAATAGTGAGGTATGTCAACATTTTTCAAAGCTTCTAATAATTTTTCAGAACATGAATACTGCAAATTTATATCCAATTATCATTGTTCCTTTTTCTTCTAAAAATGACTGTAAAGTAATTGAAAGGTAAACCAGTATTGAAACATGCTGTTAAAAGGTACTAGAACACCTAAATCCTCTTAACTACAAAGTAAAAAGGTGAGTACTATAATGACCAAGTGATTTAAAAAGTAAACTAAACACAGCAAGAAAAATATTTTTTTATAGCAGGGAGGTGAAAAGCTAAAAATAACATTTTCTATATGAGATTGAGGTTTGTTAATAAGATCAATAATACTTTTGCTTTTTAAGTCTGTATCACTTGTAAAGTATTCAAAAATCCCCATTCTTTAAAATCCTGATTTTTCGGGCTTTTCAACATTTGAACATATTTCTGCATGTACGGTTCAGTCCTTCATTCAGTGAATGCAAGTTTTTAAGACACAGTACCTGAGGTTCTGGAAATGTTTCATTATCTGTTTCAGAGCACTCTTTCTAGACTGTCATTCATACTTTTAAAATTTAAACAGAGTTGAAATAGGGAAATCATAGCAAAACAGAAAAGAAACTGAAACATGAGTCTGTTCAGCTGCAGCACAGCCTGTCCTGTTAAGGGCAATCTGAACACTAATCTCATTGTTGATTTACATCAGTTTCCTTTAACTTTTTTCTGGGTCTTTACTGAAGCTGTTCAAATCAGTTTGTAAATGTAGATTGAAGGAGCAATTTATTCCATTATCTTGACAGGCAGCTCAATTAGGATAATTCATTGAAAATATCTATTTAAAACTCATCATAGAGGCAGAAAATTTAATGCTTTCCTTTTTCAAATAAGTAAGGATGATTTACTAAGGAAATGGGAAATTGAAACAGTTTTTCTTTTTTTTAATTTTATTTTCTAAAAAACAGATGTACTAGTCTATACTTTCATTGCACTGATGTGATAATGCATGATGCTTTCCAAGTCATGAAGGAACCTTTTAAGATTACTTGCAAATTGTAAAGTTCAAATTTTTAATAAATAAATGTTTACCAAGTTACAGTAAAAGAAACAGTGTCCGGGATAACAGAGATCTATTATGACTTTAAAACACAGGTCCCAGTTCAGCAAATCAATTTAACATGTAGTTAGTAGATGAACAATTCCCTTAAATTAAATGTATAACGAACTCCATCGCTGCCATGAAGTTCAGACATCTAAAACAGGAATCTTTCCAGCGATTAATAAGTAAGGCACTCACTTTCAGAGACCTGCTTTCCCACATGCTTCCAATTTAGGTCCTGGATAGGAGTGCAGGTTATCTCAACTGGCTCTTACCTATTAACTTGAGGGATAGATTTTACCTGATGCTTTACTGCTCAGGAGGCCTTATTTGCAATTCTCAGTCAGGTGGATCTTCATATCACCTTGTAAAATCAAGGAAGGCTAGCAGGCTTGCAACCTCTGATGGCATGGCAGTGTCCCTGAACTTCATGAAACTGGACCTTTTGCAGGGATGCAGCTTTTGCCAGACCTTGAAGGCTGCTCTTTATCTGAGGGGCTGGCAGCGAGATGCAGGAAGGATTTTTATGAAAGATGCTAGTGAGGAACAGAAGGCTGCTAAAAGGGGCTTCTGTGTGTTCGTGTGAAAGGAAAACCCTGATTATTTGGAAAACTTGCCTAAGAGGACATAATTCCTTTTAGGACATAGTACCCAAATGTTTGCAGATGAGAGTCCTATGAAGGAGTTAATGTGTTGTTATTTCACTAATAAAACTACGTTTTTTTTCCTAGTATCACAGAGGCAGCCAGTGATAGAACGACTCCTGATCTCTGGTTCTATACTGCTACCACTGGGACATGTTCTCATTGCTTCTTCTTTTCTTGTGGTGTTATTAACATATTTATATCTCATAATAAATAGATACCTATATTATTTTGTGATATACTAGGGTAGAAAATGGGAGCAGAGCATGTCAGTTTGAAACTGCTGTTTCAGTAAAAGCATCTTAATCTTTTTGGTTTGTGTGTAAAAACAGTGGTAAGGTTAATGAAAAAAGTGAAAGCACAACAAATAATAAAGTTTTTAGTATTTATGAGAGCAGACAACTTGGCAGTCCTGGGTTAACAGTTGGGCTTGATGACCTTAAAGGTCTTTTCCAACCTAAATGATTCTATCGATCTATGATTCTATAAATGCATAGGCAACTGAGAGATGGAAGAAGCAGAGGGTTTTGGAGGACAAGGGGTTCTCCTTGTGTCCAGTGGGACATTTGCCTCCAGCAGGTCTGCCTGGAGGTGCCCAAAGTGCCTTTACTCTGGAAGCTCACCCTATTTTTGGAGGAAGTTTTAAGCAGATAAGCACTGTTTAAACCTTTTCAGTTCAAAAGGCTGCTATTCAGCACGGAATGAAAATGATGAGTTTTCCAAACAGCAAGATACAATGACAGAAATTGCACAGCAGCACTGGAGAATAAATACACGCGTTTCGTGCTGATAAGCATCGGGGTACACACTGAGTATGAAGATAATTTATATTTGTTTTTCTTTGGCTATTATGAACTTTGATGATTTTCATCCTAATTTAATAGCACAATAAATCATTTTTATGAACGTCATACTCTTTAATTGCTTCCTTGTTAAAATGTGAGCTAATTGTCCTTGGTCTTGGAATAAAACTTCAGTCAAAATAAAATACTGTTCTGAACAACCCGAGCCTCTCAAGTTCAACAAAGTTGCAGCAAAGTGCAAATGTCAGAACAGCCTGCTGTTGTGTTCCTCACTGGACATGACAAAATCAAAAAGCACTGCTGTGTGTTAGTCGTTGCTGTTGGGCAAAGGACTGTGGCCGAAGAAATTCTAGTGCTAAGATTTAGTCTCTGGCCACCTCTGCCTTTTCTGACCGTAGCAATGACTAAGGCTGAAAGCCCACTTGTCTAGGCAGGCCTGTACACCCACCTCAAACATGGTAGTGCTACCCTCTCACAAATGTTGCGCTTTCTGTAGAGAAAGAGCTTTTCTGCTCAAAAACTTTATGCCTGCTCCTTGGGAATGACACCAAAGAATACCTTATAAATGAAGTATGCTTCCCATTAGGGATTACAGCATCATTTGATCAAAGTCCACTGGAAATAGCTCTTGGCAGCACAGACGTTCTCTGTAACTCTTCACTCACTTGAGCCTGATTGGCAAAGTTGGGAAAAGCAAACCTGACTTGAGGGCTAGAGGACAGAAGGACACAACAGGGCATTTATTGTTGTTTCTGTTGCCTTTCTCCTTGTTTTAAGGAATGGTTATGTGAAATTGTTTTTTCAGATGCAAAGGAAGCATTGGCAATGGGCTTATTCTTCTACAAAGTTGATCGTGCCCTACTTGCTGGCTCAACTTGTAAAAAGTAATGCAATGCAGGCATCGCTTAAAATTAAACAATTTTTTGGCAACTCTGGTGAAATATATTGTCATCGGCTGTAGAGCACCGACACACTTGATAGAGTTAAAGAATGTTTGGAAGACTTCAAGCTCTCTCTGGTTTGAGTTTAATGAAATCTGGGCAATCAAAATGTCTACCTGGCAGCTCACAAGAGACACTTCATGTTCATTATTTTGTAGTTAAACTATCTGCCCTGATGTGCAAGCCTACAAATTTGTATACATTTTTATATAGTCTATTTCCATTGTAAATTACCCATAAATTAGATACAGACATTTAGGCACCTTGGAGGGGTTTTTCAATCTCTATTTTGGTATTAGGGATAGATGTTGCTGAGTTTTGTACATTGGTTCCTCTCTTGAGAAGATCAGTGCTTGCAGCTGGAAGAGAAATACATCACTCCATTGCCTGTTCTTCCTGTTCTATGGGGTATAAATCATAACATTTAAAAAGATGAAATACTGGTGCAGTGCCATAATTTATGGCTTTTGTTTGAAGACTGCAGAGCATCTGACAAATGTGAATTGATCCTGACAAAACCTCAATGAGTTATTATGCAGCTGAACATGTCCTCCATAGAAATGGCAAAACGTAAGTGATATGATTTATAAAAACCTCCGTACCCCATAGTACTCCCTCCCCAAATACATTGTGAGCATAGTCCTAGTTAAATAGGTTTGAGTCAGTTTTCACGTCGCACATAAATCTACAATGTCTTTAAGACCATAGGCAGAGAGAGATGAAGACTGCAGAGTCCTCTTTTCTGCCATATGGTACCTGCCACTTCAGTGTTTGCACTTCAATGCAAGAAAAATAAGGACCAGTCCACTGGCTTCATTGTATTTTGTCTTGATCTCAGGTGATGGTACCAAGCTAGTTCGAACACAGAGATGCACATGCATTCAGTTTCCCCTGTCGATGGAGAAGATGATGTCCTGCTCCCAGCTTCGTCCCCTTACTTGAAAATTGTCCCATTGTTAGCGTGTATGGGTAATTAAATTATTATTATTATTATTTTTTTAAGAAAAGCTGTAAAAGTACGTCTCCTATAGGGCGTCGCAGAGGATGGAGGATAAGAGTGCCTTCCTGCTGAAGCAGATCCTAGAAGATTTCTCTGAGAAGTTTTTAGGCCTCTCTCACCCCTTTTCTCTCCAGACACACGTGTTCCGGTTCATTTTACTTTTATTTCCTTTTTGTGAGTGTAATGTGCAGATTACACAGCTGTCTTTTTGGTTATTAAATGGATTTTTATAGTTTAAATATATCTCATATCTCTGTATATAATGGTCCCAACATGTTTATGACAGGTTATGTCATTGGTTCCCTTGTTAGGGAAACTAACAAAGCTTCTCCATTAGCTTAAGAGGCCTGGGAATATTGTGCATCCTGTTCTTGTTGCTGTATGTCAGTGCTGGGCAGATTGCCATTATACCTCTGTGCATAATTCACTGGTTAAAAACATGCGAGTATGTCTCCCTCTAATGTGTGGCTCCAACAACAACCTGCTCATTCCCCAAAGCCAACGAAGGCAGTCTTGCCAATTCTTGTGATTTTATTGTGAGTCCCTTGACATTTGGTGTGTGCCTTAAAAAACACAGCTCCTGGATTAAAGATGAATGCATAAGAACCTCAGCTTTCACTTGAAAAAACAATATAAAATAACATATCCTGAGCCTTCCTGTTGTGAAAGTGTTTGGAAGTGGACCCCAGTGATTAAAACCCTAGACAGTAAGTGCAATCAACCCCAAAAGTGTTACTAAAATCATATCTTGTGGTGTGATTTTTATTTAAGGCCAAGTTCATGAGTATGGGAACCTGTCTGTAACTTTTGGATGGCTCAAGCTGGCAACGTGAGAGATGCTGTTCCTGTTCAAGTGCTGGGCTTTTGTACTTTTGATGCTGAAGTTCCCATGCTTGGTTCCCAATGACAAATACAGTGCTGATCTGTGCACTGCTTGGGATTTGTCTAATCTGCAGCCAGCAGCCTCAGGCCAGCCTGTGGAATTGCAGTCCAGGTATGTTGCACTGAGTCAAGGACAACTCTGCTCTAGTGTGTTCACTTGGAAGGAAGATCTGACTTGTGCAGGTGCTAAGCAAATTCCTCCCTGGTTACATCGGTGTGATCTGGAGAAACATCAGCTTCTTTGGTTTCAGCTCCAGAAGCCACACAGCCATGTTAACACAGCAATGCTCTCTGGTTTATATATCTTGCTTTTCAGCTTGGTAGTTTGGGTGCTCTGCTACACTAACACAGATATACACTTCCAGACAGGAGCTGGGTTGCATCTGGCCAGCTTGGAATTTGGGGTAGGGTGTGTTGGCCTGTCTGCACCACTGTAAGCAGGCGTATCTTAATGGTGCTTGGGGAATTTGTTCTTCATTGTTAACTGCCAAAAAGTGGCCCTTTGCAACTGAAGCTGACGGCTGTGCTTTCTAGCAAGCTGTGCCCGCAAATGTTTGACAACTGCTGCTTTCATACATGTCCAAAAATTCAGTGTCCCAGGCAGGATTTGCAAGTTACATGTTGGAATTTTAAATACCTGCCCATGTATGTGTCTAAAAGCACCCTCTTACCTGGACTGGACTTTATGAAGACCACAGTCCTCTCACCAGCAATTGGCACTTGTAGCAACTTCAGCTCTGGCTTGATGATACTGCTTAAGTTCTTGATATTCTTCATCTTGCTGCCTTTTTCCATCCTTTTCCTCCATGGGTTGAGCCATCACCTGTGGTCCCACATGGGCAAATTTGGCAGGTCCGGAGGATGGATAACAAGCTCTAGAATATATTTTTCCAACTGTGTCATCTGGCTTATAGGAGAACTCTGGCTTAGCTGTACTGCCAGTACTGGAACGTCTCTGGAGCTGTCTCCTAGTCAAATGGTTGTAGAGCTGGCTGGCTTGCTTTGTTTTCCTGGACAGTGTATTGTCTTTTTTTTTTTTTTTTTTTTTTTAAATATATATATTTTTTTATTCCCTTTTCACTGTGAGAAATGTCGTCCATATGAAACATCTGACAGTAAAGCCTTGTTTTAAATTCCTTCTGCAGTTTGTGTGCTAGGTCTATTAACATAAAGGGAAGTCTTTTTCCAGTGTCTGTGTATGTTCTTACTGTAGCTGGGAAAGGAATTCTAGCGACTACCTGTGTCTCTGCTTGTGAATGTCCAAATCTGAGCCCTGAGAATGAGAGCAGATTTCCTCACTTGCAAAACCACAGCTGTGGTTAATGACTGTAATGGAGATGAAGCAGCACATTTTCCTGCGAACATTAGTAACTCCTGTGCACATTGTCCACATTTTGCAACCACATTTTCAAACCACTGCATGTTTTACAGAGGACAGCTGCTTCAGGGAAGCCTCTCTTGCTACCAAATGCTGGCACTTTGTTGTGAAGGTCTGCACTCGATTTAAAGAGTAGAAATGCAACAGGACTGGTGGCCCAGCACTAGAAAAATCAACAACCAAATAAATCAACTAGCTGTTATTGATCTTAACTTCCCCAAAAATGGTATTGGACTTCAGCATTCCTCAGGCTGAAGGGAATGACAAGTTCATTTTTGAGTGCTAGCCATCGTGCATATGTCAGTATTTGCCACTGACTTTCCCTCATCACAGCCATCTGCAACCCTCCTGAAAAAAATCATGTGCAGCATTGTGTTTAATGTTCCTGAAAGAAAAGGGAACATGTAATAATTATTTTAAAATAAACACCAAAGGGACAAGTACTGTGTTCTTTGGCTTAATTCATACATGGATGAAATCATTTTTCTAAACAGGCCTGCCAATGTCTTGTTTCAAAGTCTGAGCCTTGGAGGAGGCCTGCAATCACTGAATGAAGCGTTGGCCATCCCTCCCTCCTCCCACCGCGCTGCCGGCTCCGCGGCAGCCCAGCGACCTGCAAACCACAGCCACCACAGTGCAAGGGCCGTGGCTAGGAAGCACGAGGTATCTGCTCAGCATAAAAATCCAGCATGGACAATAAGCAGCAGCTGTCTCAGCTGCCCTCGTGCTTTCTGCAGATCTTGCCTCCGTCTCAACGTGGAGCAAACACGTGTGCTAATCACACGCTGTGCTGTATGGCCTCCCATGCATGGGCTCAATGGCTTCAAGAATTTGCGGCGATCAGGCTTTCCCTTGGGGTAGCCTGGGGACGTCTGGGTCCTCCGGTGGGTCCCTTGCCAGCTGGCTGGACGTGGTGCTGCCCGGTCTGCCTGGCACAGGCGCCGCTGCCAGCTGTGCCACCAGGGGCTGTGCTGCAGGGGTGAGCAGCCCCCTGCTGTGTCCAGCGCCAGCGCACACTGCAGCCCCTGGCATGGGCAGCGTTAGACAGAGCAGTAGGTATAAAATCTGTTGTGTGTGTATTAGATATGTGTATCTGTTCTCTCTCTCCTTCTGCCCTGCACCACCACCCCCTTCTTCCTTTCCTCTCTCCCAATCTGTCTCCCTTCTTTGCGACATCTTCTGTGCACCCAAAGAGACATCCCCAAAGGCACCCAGGCAGCACAGTGGCAGTGGCGCGGAGAAGGGGTCCAAGTCTGACATATAGCACACGCTGTCCTGAAAATCACAGGAATCTGCCTGGCTCAGCTTACATGAGACGGGGCCACCAGGCTGAACATATGAAGATGCTGTGATCCCTGTGGGTTATTCATGCCCACCAGAGGTGTGGTGTTGTGAAGTCCAGAGAAACATCTAGCTCACATGTATTTCAAATGTGTTTCTTTCCATTTTTTTTTAAAGCTGATGGGCACAGGGAGAATTGGCATCTGTGAGTGTGATGGTGCGCAGTCGCAGACATCCGGACATGATGACCTCTGCAGTGTCCTGGCCACGCCTGCGTTCCTGTGCTACCAGCGCATGGGAACAGAGGACCAGGGACTTGGCCAGGGCATTTACCACCTCTTGGCAACCACTGTCCAGTTTAATTTTTAATTACCACTGAGGCCAATCTCAAGATATTACCAATGCCCTCAAAGGGAGTTGCATCAGCCTGTATTCAGAAATCACAGTGAAAATTCAAACTTTGCTTTGGCATTTGTTCTGAGGAACATTTTAAAACTTTAGGATAATTGAGATGAGACCCTGTAACTGACTTGTGGGGCTTTTGTAATTTCCAAATCATTATTTGATTTCTCTGAAATGGTGACCACCTTGCCAAACAGAATGTGGTACATACGTTGTTTACTTATTGTTTATAGGAAAATCTGGAAAACCTTCTCTCATGCAGGGGACCCATGTAGGACCCCATAATTCCACTTAGCAATAATTGAAAGAAGCGGGCTTCATCTCGTCTGTCTGCACAAGGCTGACTTTTCCTTATTAGCATCATTGCTTTAGCGCTGAACCAGAATAATTCATGCCAATGAATGCTGCGCCAGGACGAGGAACGTTTACAGACAAACCATCGTGCGCTAGTAGACAGCACAGACTTAGAATATAAATGCTTCAAACACTTGCAGACATCTCAGCGCAAAGATACTAATCCAATGAGCAACATCCTGAACAGATGTCTGCTCTGTAATTGCTTGCGTGCATGTTAACACTAGCAGGTGATGATCTGACCACCGGGCTGAGTGTGCACGGATGTGTGTGTGTGGGTGTGTGGGGCTGTGTGTGAAAGAGGATGATTTCCTTGATGCTGACATTTTGATGTACAGTAGCGTTTGATGAAATGCATCGTTTCCCCTAAAGAGGGACCTGATCAATCACAATGGGTTGAGCTCTCTTCTACCTAGTCTTAGCCATGTTAGTCAGTGGCTAGGGAGGAAATTGTTACTCCCCAGCCTGAGCAAAATGAGTCATGAAAGAAGCCAAGATGCTGGCTAGAGATCCTCTGTGAGTTTGATACAATGTTCACTATGTCTTGGAAGAGCTATTTTAAGAAGAATTTGGCCAGAATCCTTGACTTTTGATTATTCTTTTTTCCTTCTCCTTGTATTTTACTGTTTCCCTGTAGCATGTTCTAAACGTTGTGTCTTGATTTATAGCTGTAAATAAATCTCCTTATTTATGAAGATGTAATGTCCCTGGGGTCCAGGAGGCCCCAGCCATTCCATGTAACTGAAAGAGACGTTACCTAAGTGGACCATGAATCAGAAGTGGGGCAGACAGGGAGAACTATTTTTACCAACCCGCTTGACTTGCGAGGACGTCTGCCCAAAAGGCAAGTGGGGGCAGCTGGTGGGAGGGCTGGGAAGGTGCTAGGAATTATACTCTAGGGTATAATTTCTGAGTGTTACAAGGTGCTTGGGCTGTGCTGAATTACAGAAAAGGGGAAGGACGCAGGAGAGACAGTGGGAAAGCTTTCCACATGCTATCGAAGCTATAGCCAGAGGAAGAAAGGTAGAAACCGGTGGCAGCTGCTAGAATGACCGTTACCTGCTGTTGCTTGCTTGCCAGCAGCAACCTGATAGAAAATATGTCACAACTTAAGTTTGGTTTGTCAGAGCGAAATTATGATGCAGCTTTTCTTGCAACCTTCTAGGCTTGTCTGCCATTCCTCCACTAACCCTCTGATGCCACGAAATAAAACCTAGTGTCAATGGTGCAGTTTCCGGCTAGTGTCCACAGGGATGTTACCTTTTAATTCCATACATCTGGGTGGGAAGCTTATAGAGGTTTTATTTGCTTCTCTCGCGAGAAAAAGTCCTTCCACCATTTCCTGGGCAGGTTCTGGTTGGAGAGGTGTGGTGTGATCTGCAGCAGCTCCAGGTTGTGAGGAGTGCAAGCATCTGTCACCTGATCTTTTTCTTTATTTATGGCCCTTTGTGGTAGGGTAGAAACCTTGTGCTAAAATGAGTATAATTTCCATTGCTTTCATTGAAAGATTTCACTGGCTAGGGATTAAAAGTCTTTTCTAGCTTATTTTTTTCCTTTAAATTGAGCTTTATTTTTCAGGCATTTTACTCATTTATCTTGTTAACAATACTCTGCTAGCCCTTCTCAGTGAACTGAAGATGAAGAATGGCTTTACGTACTTCTATGGATAGTTTTCAGAGCCTGTTGTTGGTATGGTCCTGAACAATGGTCAGAAAAGTAATGGTCTTGGAAATACTGTCTTCTCACTCAAAATATCTGCTCTGGGATGGTTTTGAGTCTAAGTTATTACTGTCAGTGATTACTAAAGACAATGTGTTTATTTTAGTGAACTAACAAATGTTTTAATGGCATGGTCTGTTTGAAAACATTTTCATTGACTTTTTCCTTAAAAGACTCTAATTTAATAGAAAAATTGGGTATTCCACATGAAAAATGCAAAGATTTGAGTAAACCCAGGAAATATTGCAGGTGAAAAACCTCATGAAAGTGCCATGTTGGGCCACCCTCATGCCCTCACTTTCTTATATGGGCCTGACCCCCTCTGTGTCTTGCTGTAGTCACAGGATTCCCACCTCGCACTGCTTCTGTTTGCTGTGAGGGCATCACTCAGGAGGTGCAATTCAACCAACTATTATCATGAAACAAGCAGCATAACATTTCCAAACTAACATATTTGTTTATCAGTTCCGCCCCCCCCCACCCCCCAAAAAAAAAGCAACACTTAGCAAAAAGGGGGAAAAACACTGGTGTAGGTAGGAGGCTGACTGAATTCCACAACATGTCACTTCAACACATCAGCTTAGAAATGATGACAATGTCTTATTGCTAGTAGTGAGGTAAGTGGCAAAAAGCAGCCAATACAGTTATCAACTCCCTTGAGGAGTTTGGAGAGTGACAAAGAAGAAAAATAATTTTCCTTCTTGCACATAGACCAAATATGATATGTAATCAGAGAAAAAAAGAGCACACAACAAGCTAGTCTGTGTCAGCTGTCTAATTATAGCTACAGCCGACTAAATGGCCAGAAACATGCAGTCCTCATTAAATCTGCTGCGCACAGAAATTATTGTTAGGGTCCAGAGAAGCCAGGATAGTGAGGGGCTGGACAGAAGTCAGACAGGGTAAAAATTATTTGAGGAGAGGAACTGTTCCGTGGTCCACATCTTTGGGGACTGAGGAACTGAAACCCTAATATCAGAAGCACCTGCCTTTCTTTTTTTTAGCAATTCAGTTTGTGAGTGACCCAGGGATGCTAAGGACGATATTCAGCCGCTCTTCTTGACACTTGTGAAGTGCTTTCCTGCTGAAAACTTTCCTTCCTACCTTTTTATGGTTGTGTTTTCCTTTGCTTTGGCCTCTTTTATGTTGTTTTGTTCACTAGTAGGAGGTGGGGCTGCCACTCTTGTCAAAACACATGATTAAATAAATAAAACTTCCAGGCGTTTAATACAAAAGAATGCTAGTTGCATGTGGGCAGCTGTGATCAGAGTAACAGCACTGAAAACAGCAGGTAAATGCATGATAAAACTGGCTAAAATGGCTTGGAGGTGTCCAGGTGGCAATATTAGTAGGAGGACTCAGAGACTCTTTGAAAACACCTTGAAACCCAAGGTATAGAACATTTTGATAGCTATTTTTGAAACATATGAAGAGTGCATTTGCTTTTCCTTCTTTCCATGTGTCTATTCTCTTTTAGGATTCTCCTGTGGAGAAAATCCCTTCCTGAACTCTTGCTATAATAATCTGTTTTCTGCTTCACTTCTGATCATGTGCAAACCAGACCCTCGAGCTATATTAATAGCTTGATACAGTAGCAATAGCTGGATGATATGGGAATAGATCAGATCAAGATTTTTCTCCTGAAACAGTTCTCTAGGGAATCAGGAGTTTAAAAAGTAACGAAAACTTCTGCAGAAGAAAACACCCCATGTTTTCCTTGGGCTTGGGGATGTTTAAAAGCAACCTGAAAAATCCCCTGAATTTTTCTGCAAAAGCAAAATGACTGCTTGCAGGCAGCTGCTGCCAGGACGGAGAGCTCTTGCTGTGTAGCCGGGAGCAGGCAGCGCAGGGAAGCTGCTGTTGAGTGGAGGAGGGAAAGGAGCTTCCCTCTGCTCATGCCTCCCTCACCTCCACCTCCCTCCCAGCCCTGCCAGGTCAACAGTGGGGAGTGGAGGGAAGAGCTCCATCCGCCATCATCTTTCTTTTTTTTTTTTGTTAGGAGCCTGACAACCATTGCTTCTAGACTCAAATGCCTTCAGCTTTAAATTGGTGTGTTCTAACATCCTAAAGACATCCCTCTGAGCAGAGGGGTAGTGTATACAAACCCATCACTCATACCTAGAGGGTATCCACAGAGGCTTTCGGGTTTAGAAAGGCATAGGTGCACAAAATACAAGACATATTACTGATTATTTGCTTCTATTTATTCTCAAAGACCAACGTGAAGGAGTTTAAGGGCTGAATTCAGTCTTAGCTGTGCACTGAAGTCAACAAGAGTTAGACCAGGACTGTGTTTGGCAGTATTTCCATATCCTGCAATTCAGCATGGAATATGTAATCATCTGACAGAAGGTTCAGTATGTTTAGTTGTATAACTGCTAGAACAGATAAAGGATCAGCCAGGCAAACAGTGAAATATGAAAACGGTTCTCGTAAAAACATCCCAGCCTTGGGGCATGCATCTGCCAAGACTACTCCGTGGTGACATGAATGGACATAGCATTTAACTGCTCTCCAAGAGGAGAGAGGATTACAAGGAGGTGGGGAAAGCAGAAGAAGCCAGAGCAACCCTGCCAACAATAGCAGGTTGCAATACTTAATTTCAGTGCTTGTGCCAATGTGCTTCGAAGCTGCTGTTGTTTTTATGAGGAAAAATGCAGAAAAGACTAATCTGTGTATTTATGTCTGTCTGGAAATGTTATAAGAGTCGTGTGGTCATTCTGATTCCAGAACCAATGGGTTCGGTATTCCCAGGATGGGGAGACTTGGAGGAGGTGCCAGAACTCAGCAGCTACACATGGGACCAAAACCAGAGAGAGTGAGTAAATGGAGGGAATCAGTAAAGCGGGAGACAAACGAGGAACTCTACCCACATTTGCAAATAGCAAAGATTTCTGGGGTTGTTTCAGCTCAGTGCCACAAAGCCTATGCCCTTGAGAAGTTCTAGAGCATCGTCTTCAGTCCTTTCATAACAAGCTTCCCTATTATGCAATTAATTTGCTCATTTGTTTTCTGGTATGACTGTAACTGATAGTGTTATTTTGCAGGATTTTATGTTGGTGAGGTATGCTAAAGCAAGCATCCTGTGTGCCATAAGCTTTAATAAACACACAGAACAAGTGCAATAAAGGGATGGTGGTAGCCTGAGCTTCCTTCCATGCCAATATTTTCCTGTGTTTGTCTGTGTAACTTAGCATAAGGAACTGCGACTTGTTATCTACTCACTCTTCTGTTCTCAGTTGCAACAGACCATTTCTTGAAAAAATGTAATCATATTTTAACAGTGGCTACTGTGGTTTGGTCATTGGTCCCATGGCGTTCTTTTGACAGTGACAGCAGAAGTTGTAATTACAGTGCTGATTTTTTGTGGGCACTGGGATCTGTATACAGATCACAAGCACATCACATGGGTTATCAATCAGTATTGGTATAGGGCGGGCTTAATATGACAGATATCGGTGTCCTGTTCCTGTTTCTTGTCTACTGCTGTTACCGCAAGCTGCGGGGGGAGTGGAGCTTGGCTGTCAGGTTATGTCACTGATGACAGAGCACAAGGGAAACAGGTTTTCTGCTGGCTGTTTGAAAGATTTGCAGAAGAAGTGGATTTAGATTCATCAGGACATGCATTCCCTCAGGAGGGCGGAGGAATAACACAGAAGATTTGCTACTACTTCGTACTACTCTTTGGTTACACAAAAATGTAATGCACTGATCTGTCTTTCCTATCTGATCCTGCCATGGTAGTCTCCATGCTGTCTAAGGGTTTGTTTGATAATGTGTCTCTGGTGCTTTGTACAGTTTTGCTTTAATCCATCTAAAGCTTAGCTCTGTTTGACTGGTAAAAGACAGTGACATGTAGGAGTAAAACTTCTTTGGTTTTCTTTGTTGGGTAGGACAGATATTTGGCAGCTGAGTTTCCCAGCGACCTAGGGATTAAACCCTGAGTTTTTTTCTTACTTAAAAGTGTCTGTCACTCTAGACTTGACATTTTTCTTCTATATAAGCCATAAACTACTGCAGGGAACTGGAGCGCTTCTAGATGACAGTGCTCCATAAATGGTGTTGTGGGATGCCAGTTATCTACGATGGGAGTTGCAAATCTCCACATTACTCATGGGATTTCTGTTGACAATGAAGTGTTATTTCTGACAGAAATGAAATGTGTGTGGACAGGTAAGAAGGTGAAAATTAGGATGATCCTTGTTTAAAACAAATTTATCTGGGATTCAAGAAAGATTTCTTGGTTAACTGGGCTAAACCTGGGCTAACCTGAACCTTAAATGGTTTACTTCCATTAGAGGCATCTGTAAAAGCTTTGATCTGTTAATGGTTTTGTATCTATTGAAGTTCCTACAATTTTAAGGAATGGGAAGAGCATTTCCACCATAATAGTGTCATATTTTGATGTTCGCTCAAGTTTGTGACCTTCCAGATCCAAATCTGACTGTTTAATATAATAGCCTTATGCAGCAAAACCGAGATTTCTGAAGTGTCCTGTGCTAATGGGAGTTTCAACTGAGGCTGAAGACCAAAGCATTTCCTTTGAAAAAGGAGTGAATAAAAAAGAAAATTGATGTTCAGCAATGTAAGTGTTTCAGATACAGATTCCCACGTGTTTTGCTGTAATTTGCCTTGATAATTCTGAAGAAGCCATTTTTTCCTCATGTTATTCGGCATCAGATCTCTCAAAGATATGGAGAAAAGGAGGCAGATTAGAAAAAACAATAGATATAGCAATAAATAAATAAACTTTGCACTCACGTAGTCAGACACTGATACTGTGTACCTAAAGCTGTAATATCATAAAAATTTATCAGAGGGGTTGGAACACGCTGACATCCATGCCAAATTTCTCCTGGGCAAATTGTTATCCTTCTTCCTAAATCCTCTTGGCAGTTTCTACTGGAGAAAGAAAAAAGATTTACCATGTTCTGAGGCCCTTACTGCACTTAGGTCTGGGCTCATCCCCTGTCTCTGTGCGTGGTCCCTGTCTGAGAAAGGCTGCATTGACATGCTCTGCAGGTTGGCTGTCCACCGGGCTGGTAACTTGGGATCGGTGATCAGGGAATTGATTACAAAGAAGCTCAAAGACTCTTTGGTAAGTTGGACCTTAGCAGACGAAAGTCTTCCTCATCCCCTGTTCTAGACACCTGTGTGTTACTACTGTAATAGCTCCAACCCTCGCGTGCCTTTTTCCTCAGAGGCAGTTGCATTTCACTAGTATTATGATTGGGTGAAATGACTCTTGCAAGCATGTAACACAAATGAGTTGTATGAATGCCATAGCACATGGAAGAAATGTGACTCATAAATCATCATTAACATCTGCTGGAAAACATATCTGTGCCCCAGCAGTTGTAGGTTACTCTGTCAGAGCACTTGACACAACACCCACGACTGGTGTTGTTTGGTATGTTTGGGACACAAGTCCATAAAGATTGCAACTGCTAATGGCTGGTTTAACAGGCATGTCAGTTTTAGCTTAATGAATTTGTTAATATCAAGCGACTTTCTTCCTCCAAACAATGGTGTCGATAATTCACAAGCTGTTATTCTTGGAGCCCCACTTTAACAAAAGCCAGCCTCTCTGTCTGAATGTTGCTGCTTTCATATTTTATTGCAGAAATTACACAAAAATATTTGGCTTGTCTAATGAGGTCTTGACGATATAGTATATATTGCTGAAAATGTGTCATCGCATTATTCCTACAAAAATAAACTTTTGAGGTTTTTTTCCTTGTCCATTGGCATTTTGCTAGTTCAAACTGGGGAATACGGGATGTCTGTGTAACTTGTCTAACACAAAACAAATGATATCGGTGTAATACTGGTATTATCAGGACTACAAAGATCGTTCCTTTGCATTTACACTTGTTTGCCTCTCTCTTTAGACCTATAGATTTAGACTGCTGTTGGCATCTGTAGTTTCAGAGGCTATAGGAACATGGGGCTTGACCTCCCCGTTGTTCCATGTTCTTACATGTGCTGGATCACGCCATTTGTTTTGCAAGAAGCCTTCAGGGCCAGAAAGCTTATTGTGGTTATCTAATCTGACCTATTTCATTATGGAGGTCACTGAATAGCTCCCACAGGGTTTCCTGCAGCTGGGAGAGAAAGTACTTGAAGAAAGTTTTCCATCATGACCAGAGATGGCTGAAGGCTTTTTGGCAGTGTAGGCAATTTTTTTTTTTTCAGGGCAGCAGCAGGATGGGTTGCAAGAGAAGGGCTGGAAGGGGCCAGGGGATTTCAGGAGATAGGGGTGAGGAAGCTATAACTGGTCAGGAGAACTCCAGTAAGCAAGTGTGAGATCAACGAGCTTTTGGAGATCATAAGTGTCAAACAGGCTTAGGAAAAATCATGGAGGACTGCAGAGAAGGTATGGAGGCAATTAAGGTTATTTTTTGGCAGGCGTGTGGTTCAGGAAGAGGTCACAGGGCCAGGTGGTTTGAGGTAGAAGCTTCTCAGGTAGGAGATGGAGAAGAAAGGTCATGGTTTCCAGAGAGGGGTTGAAAGAGGTGAAAATTTTGGGAGAGGTCTGAGTTGGGAGCAGAAGGGATTTGAGAGACATGGGAAATTTGAGGGGACTGTCTTTTGAGGTAGGGATCCCTCTGATTCCCTCCTTACCCCATCTGACTCCTTTCCCTCTGGACTTCCCTTACAGCTCCCCCACTTTGGAGGGGTAGGAGCCCCACAGCCCCAACTATGCTTCACACAGCAGCCGACCCCTCCCAGGTGAGAAACATACCCCTATTTGTGCAATTCCTATTTGTCCTACTGTGCCTCAGGGGACTAAAGCAAATGGACGGGGGGAGGGCTGCAGGCAGGTGTGGGGCTGGAGGGGACACCTTGGGAGTGGTCCTTTCTGCTTCTGCTGCTGGGAGCTTCAGGATGAGGCATAAGCTGCTTCCCCCTCCAGCTGTGTCCCACCACCAACCCCAATCCATCCTTTGGGTCTGGATCAGAGCATTACCCTGGCATCTGACTGAGCTGTGCTGTGGCTTGCAGGGACCCCCGCCCCCCCACACCTTGTCTGGCACTGTATGAGAAGGCGGCTTGTGGATCCCCCCCTTCCTACTGCTTGGGGCTTAACCCTGCTCATCTGCTGCTGTGATATGGCTCTGATATTAAATGAAAGTCACAAAAGTGGTGGAGAGTCTACCAAGGCTCTTAAGTAATTCCAGTGAGTGCTGTGAAAAACGTACACCACTTTACTATTTTGAATCTGTTCACCGTCAGAAGCATGGGAGCGAAAGAAGTGGAGCAGCAGAAAAGTGCAAATTTTGGCAAGGCTGGTCAACTGCTGGAAAAATGGATGGCGAAGAGGGCTTTTCTGTAGACAGAAGGTTAGAAACACAGGGCAGCAGAAAAGAGAAAAAGCTGACATGAATTGGATTAGGCAGCTAACGAAGGATTTTAGCAATTTATTATATTGCTATTGTAGAGAAAAATTAATACCTTCCTCCCAGAGATGAAGAGATGAGGAAAGAAGTGGATATTTGTTCAGTGCAGAGTACAAAAAGTTGATGGTTGTCCTGTTGGAAAACAGGATCGTTGGCTCTGTGAGGGGGAAAGTATGGAAGAGTTAAGACTTTCACACCTGGAATGAATATTTATAAAATATTCTTGTCAAAAGAAAGGAGAATTTTGTTTTGATAAACAGAATCTGTCAAATATCATATCTTTTGTGTCCAGCTTGGTATTCCCTCCCTGACACTGACCCAGACCTGATTTTTCAGAGAAAGTCGGTATGTTGTGCGTAGCACACATGGGGAGCATCTCAGTCTTGTGGAGGGGAGTCAGGTCACACATGGACACCTAGGTCCAATTTTGTTTGCTGACAACCTCTAATACAGTCATTGGCTGGGTACCCTCCTTTTTCACTAGCCATGCTGCTCCACCTATGACTGGAAGCAAAGTGCATTGAGGGCTTTCTGAAGGACCATTCATTCCATGACAGAGCAAACCCCACAGAACAGGAGGGCAAGAAGAGACTGAAGCTAGACAGCACTATTGCTTGTTGGATGCTGGTCTGAGCCAGCCAGAGCAAAAGGGTATAACCTAAGAAGTATAGAACAAAATAGGATGCCCCTGTGTCTGCTTACCTGGTTTATTACTAGCAGAGAAATGCAGACATGTCATTTTCTAAATGGAAATGAAGATCAAAATGGCTTTTTTTTGAGAACTGATCCAGGTCCTGGGAGAATATTTGCACAGCTCCATCTCCCAGGAAAACCGCTGCTGCTGGTGGTGTGTTTCCTTCAGCGACTAAAGGAAAAGCCGTTGTGAAGTCAGGTCATCCCAGGTGAGGAGCAGGGGTGCGACCAGCTGTTTGGGGTGTGCCGTGGGGCCAGTACACATCTGGATGCACTAGGTGGCAGGGTCTGCCCGCAGCAGCGAAACGCGCCGTGGGGATGGTGTTTGCATGGGACAGAGCAGCAGGTGGAGAGCATATTTCCTCAGAGATGCCAAAAATGAGTCCAAAAGATCTCTATCTAAAGATGGTATGCAATTCATTATCAAATGCAAAACAGCCTGCTCCGACATAGTTCACTGATGAGCAAGAGACTTACATTTAGTTGACTGAAAAAGAAAAAGAGGAGTTTTGCTATCAAAATGTCTATGAGCCTTGTCTTCAGGTAGAGAGAGAACACCATGGGAAAAAGCTTAGCAACCTCTTCCTCTGCCCTTTTGATATTCAATAAATTTTAAACTGAATTGCTTGTTAAATCTTGGGCAGACGAATCATGTTTCGTCTCATATCCTGCACTTGGCCTGACAGAAACAGCATTTGATTCTTGCTTGGAAACTGCTCAGGAGCAGCAAACTGCAGGTGTGTGCAAAGGGAGGGCATGCTGACCAGTGGGAAAAGGACCCAAGGGCTTCTCCACTGAAAGCTGGCCTTTTTTTGAGAAGCCTTGGTCCAGGGAGGGTTTTTTGTGAAGAGGAGTTTGTTAGAGATGCTGATGAGAGATATGAACAACAGGAGAAATCATATCCTTGTTTCTGCAGAGGGGGATATTGAGATGATGTGATTTGACTGGAACTATGTGGAAAGTTAATAGCAGGGCCGAGGCTGGTGCCAAATGAGCTCCCTGGAGCCCTGAGCTCAGATGGTCCAACCATGTCTGCCGTGAAAGCAGGTGTAAGCTGCTTTCTGAGGTATGGGCCGAAGATGTTGACATTGTCTGACAAAAAGATGAAGCTTGGGAATAGCAATAAACCTGACTGCAGTATTTGGATGTTCTCACCCAGGAAACACACTTTGGTGAGGAGACAGCTCCTGCCTTTCTCAACTGTAAAGCACAGTGGTTTTCAGCATCCTCTCTGCAGATTGCAACAGGTGACACATTAAGTATATATTTTCTAGATGAGATCGATTCCTTTGCTGGGAAAGTTTTAGGGATCTCCAAGACACAACAGCTTGAAAACCACCAGTGTTGTTGTAGACTTCTCCTTTTGTACTTCAGAAGCATAAGTATAAAAGACAGACCCAAATGGAAACAGGAATCTTCATCCTCTGTCCCTGTGAGTAATGGTAAAAAGTCTTTTTCGGTAAATTGAACAGACTAACAGCATGAATCTACCCTGGCATTTTTAATATTAGGCAATGACTAAATATACTTTAGGTCATGACTTCCTGTGGACTTGAGTTGTTTTGGCTCCTCTCTGACAAGCAAATAGTTAAAACAAAAACATTGGCAGGTGGTGGACAAGACTCAGACACACTGCCCCTCTATGTATTTTTTCTGAAGAATCCATCTATGAAAAGGCAATGTTGCTTTTTCCCACTGCTAAATTTTTAGAGTATGCTTTCTGTTTCATGTAGGTTGCAGTGCAAATTGGCTCATTCTTTCCCATAGCAGCCTCTCATCTATTGGTCTTGTTGCACATAATTAATTTTGTCTGTCATCATCTAATCCCTCTTCCCACATCACTTGCTGCTTATACCACTGAAATTACAGCCATTGTTTAATTTCCTCCGGTCTAAAAAATATTGAGAGAAAGTATCATTTTTCCTTCAAGATCCATCCTGACCAAAACCTATGTTTGATTTGATATGCTTGGACTGACAAATAAAACCACAGGTAAGAAAAATAAACCTGTGGATACTTTGCCAGGTAAGCAAAGGAGGAAAGTAAAGCTGCCCTGTTCCCTGCTTTCCTGTTCTTGTAACTGAAAAGGAAACTTTCAGAGGGCTGTAATCCAGTGAAGCACCTTATGACATATAGTCAAAGGGGGCAACATTCACTGCCCTGCCTATATTCGAGGACCATAGAAAGGTTCTATCAAAGAGAGGGACCTCAGCTTCCCGAGATGATGTGGAGCCAGCTGTGATGTTTGCTTTTGGTGGGGAGCGGAGTGGGGGCTGCATTCCTGATTGTCCTTAGGGTTGATGCTTCTTCCTGAAGTTGCTCTCCATGCACAGTGGCTCCAGCACACGCCAAGGGCCTGACAGGCTATACACAGGGGTCATGCAGGTCCCTCAGGTCATGCCCTCAATGCTGAGTGCTTCCAGTACGGTGAGCTTTTTACTGCTTGGAGTCAATAAAAATGCCTTCATAAAAATTGGCACAAAATTTGGGCAACCTTCCAAAGTAAGGGCAGAGCAAATCCTCCTGAGCTGAAGAGCTGCATTTCAGCTGCGTGTGACCACTGGTGCATTAACTCTACACCTCTGGCTTTTTCACTGCTTCACTAGATTCTCCTTTCATTGGCAATTTTCTGCTCTTTCCTCTCTACTTACCCCAGTTAGTCATGCCTCCTTTTCTTCTATTGGCTGATTCTGCTTCCCCCACCTCCTCTTGCCCAATTTTTTTCATCCCATCTTTCCACCGGTGCCTTACCAAGGTCCTTTGCCAGTTAGATTGCTCTCTTCATTGGCAACGACCAACAGCCATCTTGCCTCCTTCAAGCAGACTAGCCTGGAAGAGGCCAAGGCAAGATCAGGAATGGCAATCCAAAACCACCGGTGAAGCACACAAAACTAGCGGATGTGAATCAGTAAACGGTTTTGCCACCAAAGTCTGGCCCCAGGAACAGAAGACAACTCATAATCTTGGGAGACAGAGTGGTTTTGGCAGTGTAGGGAAATGAGATCTAATCAGGGCTTTCCATGTGCTTATTTCCAAGGGCTCTGTGAAAAGAAGACACTGAGGAGGGAACACGGGCAGCCTAGGGTGATGCACGTGTGTCTACAGGGGGGCAAGTGTGATTTCTAGCCCATGTTTACAATGGACTATCGATCACGTTCAAGGATCAGTCTGCTGCCCCAGGAATAGCCTGACATGGTATCCAAATACAGAAGGTGGACTTCCCTCTTGTAAATGCTTATTTGTTTCCAACAACGGTTCCACCAGACACCAGTCAGCCTTGACCAGGTTGAGTTCACTCAGCAAGTACCTCAACTCAATCACTTGTTTTTGGTTTGTCTGGGGGAAAAAAAAAAAGAGAGAAAAAGAAATCCCAGGAAAAGTGAACATTTCTGAGAATGATGGTTGTTTGCTATTTCGCTTCAGTTTTATATGAACTATTTGGGTTGGCTACAGCGGAGCTGCCAGGTGGCTAAACATGCCGAGTGAGTGTGGTCAGTGCTTGGGACACGCACTGTGCTCAAGGCATCCAAAAAATTACTCCTGACCTTCATTTAGTCTGCCAATCACTGCAGGCTGCCCTTACATCACATTTTTCACTAGCCAGTAACAGATTCATAGAAGTTAGGGATGGAAAAGACCTGTTAGGTCATGCAGTCCATTCCCTCCTGCCCCCCCTCCACTCCCTGAAGGTCAGCCCAGGGCTGTTCCCTACAGTGTATTTTCTAGTGCTTTGTCCAGTCTTATTTGAAATGACTCAAATGGTGGATCTGCCAGCAGTTCCCTC
Source organism: Falco peregrinus (assembly GCF_023634155.1). Classification (NCBI taxonomy): domain Eukaryota; kingdom Metazoa; phylum Chordata; class Aves; order Falconiformes; family Falconidae; genus Falco; species Falco peregrinus. The sequence goes on from NC_073727.1 coordinate 57,820,286, forward strand.
TGGGAGCCTATTCCACAGTCTAATGGGCTTCATTGTTAATTTTTTCCTGATTTCCAGCCTAAAATATCCCTTTGCTAATTTTGTCCCATTACTTGCACCACCCTCAACAGTTCCTCTCTTACCTCCTCACTAGCAACACTAGCACTCCGTACTGCTAAAGCACCAGTCAGCTGAGAATTCAAAAGCATTTTGCAAAAAGTAGACACTATTGCGTACTTTACAACCATTGCAAAAAGAAGTTAGGGAGCTGGGAGCGAAAGCAAGTGATGACTAGAACCAGACACAAAACTCACATCTCCTAACTCATTTCATGGCCTTTGTAGATAAAAGCCTCTTCTCACCTCTCCACTCAAATTTATACACAGGGAGCTGAAAACGAGCAGAGAAGAGAAGGGCAGATCTGAGGTTTTGATACTGATCACAGCAATCTGTTGACACTTCAGTTTATTGAAGTGGGTGACTGGGAAGAAGGCCGATTCTTTTTCTACTCCATCGTTTTCTCCCCAAAAGATATCTTATTGATGTTTGGACTTAGCAATATCCAGGGCATTTGTTTTGAATAGGATGAGGCAGGTTGCCAGTATATTCTGACTAGATAATGTCCCAAACCAAATTTCTGGATGTAAACAGATACTATAGTAGACTGACTCCAGCTCCAAGCTTCACAGCTGGGCCTTGTCTATAATGATACCTTGGACCAAAATCCCAGCTCCAAAAAGGCGCAGTATCAGATACGGATTTTGAGCCTTGGATCTCTGTCTGGTCAAAGAAGAGATGCTTTCTCAAATACCCTTCATCAAGTGTTTTCAAAATTACTCTGACCTTTTAGACCAGGTCTTATTGCCTGGGAGACCTTTGCAGAGGTGCTTACTGCGTCAAGTTAAACAGTAAATCTGTGATAATGCGGCCCTAGCATTATCATAGCTCTTGTATTGGTGCTCTTTGAGGCAGTCTGATGTGGCATGAGCCCAACCTGCAAGGTCCCTTGAGGACTGGGCCCTCAGAAACTAGAGATGGAAGAGACCTACAGGATTAGCTCATCCTGTTCATTCCCCCGCCAATACAAGTCTGTTCCCCACGGTACATTTTCCAGTGCCGTGTCCAGACTGATCTTATTTTTAAATGATTCATATGATAGGGTTTCCTCCAGTTCCATTGGTGACTGGATGGTTGCCAGAACTTTATTTTTCCCCCTTTGACTTTGTAGTAGGATTCATCCAGAATTTTGAGGTCTGCAATTTGTACTGAGCATGAACTGGCAGTAGAATGAGTAACTACAGAGAAAACTTTGAGGAGTTTACCCTGGTTTCTCCAGGCAAAGAAATCCCTGACAGAAGCCAAGAAGAGTGTTGTTTCAGAGAGTCTGGGCTGTCAGTGAAAGTTACTTGTGAAGGACAGATGTGGGTTGGTTTGAAAACACCTATCCGAGCCTTTGCACAGCCATCAGTGGTAACGCTGAGGTTTCTATCCTAGCTGTTGAATTCTCATGGTTGGTGACGGGGAATGCTTTGTTCTCTGAATTTACACTGAAAGTCTGAATTTCAGGGGAGTATGGTGGGCCTATAGCCAGATGGTGATGGCCAAGGAGTGCACATGGAGTGAGGTTGACCAGCTGCATCACTGCAAGTGTGGCTTCTTGCTTTGCCATCCCATGTCCTAAACACTTCAGTTACTTATTGCCATACACTCTTCACCTTCCTGTGTCGCTTGTCACTGTCCTGTGCACTGTTTGGAGCCCTTGGATGTCTGTGTCCTCAGGATCTTGTCTTTCATGAAGAATAAATTACCACCTGGAAAAACAGTCAGGACGAGCAGTGCGACCAGATTTTCTGAGGTCTTCAACACTCATCTGCGAGCAGCTGCTTCTTCAAAAGAACAAAGGCTCAGCAAGCATTACTCACTGCAGCCCAGGAAAGAGCTGAAACTAGTAGCAAAGCTCCCACTATGAAAAAGCCAAGATTTCACCCTTCATACTTTCTCCTCCTTTCAGAAACCCTTTCTCTGCTGCTTCTCCAAAACTTTTCCCTTTCAGGGATGCTTAAATTTGTGGGTGGGATGTGGACTCTGCCTTCATGGAGTGCTGCATGTATAGCTGTAGCTATGGGTAGCTAACTTTTAAAACCAATGCTGCCAACAAGAGCCTGGTCTGGAATATCAATAATTTCTGCAGCGTAACATGCCGGCTTATGGATCCCCTGCAATGGACACCTATTGGAAAATATGAGATGTTTGGAAATAGTGTAGAAAAGACAGAGAAGGAGGATAAAAAAGAAAAAGACAGAGCTCAGAGCCACCTATTCAGGGAGCACAGTTGTCCCAGAGTCCCTTTGAGCTTGCCTGCTGTCATCCATCACAGGATCCATGACCTTCATCTGTAGGACTGACTTACCTCCGAGGTAGGGTTTGGTCCTCCACCTCTCCACACTAGACTCTGAAAATCCTGGGCCCAGACCTATTTCCTCCTGGCCAATTAGAAATTTATTTTAAATAACCTGACATTACATGTCACTGAAGGACAAACTGTGCTCTGGTATGACTAACTTTAGAAAAAGAGCTGTGTTTCCACCAGTGTTGTTATTTACTTTTAGTTACAGGAGTGGCAAAACCTAATTTCTTCTTTCTGCCAGCCAACTGTAATAGTCTTATTGAACGAGACCTAACAGCACTTTTTCTTTCTGCATGTTCTCTCAGAAATGTCTACACGTGGTTCTCATTCTTTTTTCTGTAGGTTTTTCTTGGAGCCTGGAACCATCACTCTTAGACCGGCACTGAATTTTGCGCTGCAGGAACAAAAAGTGGGATGCAGACTGCTTTGGAGGGATGATGGTCAAGTGACTTCTAACAGGTGACAGTTGTGTGCACTGCACTATGCTACATGTGACATGTGTGCTTATTTTATTTTCACTTGCATGGCTAAAATGTATGACCTTAAGATAAGGAGCTGCTGTCCTAGAAAATTCTTGCCACTCTTCAGTTGAAAAGGCTTTTGTTACATATTAAAAAAGGTCATGAGGCAACTTGTGTTGTTTAGCAGGAGTAAAGTTATGATTATAAACACAATGAGCTGGAAATACACTGTGCAGTCACCAGATAATTGGCAGAATAAAGGTGTTACTCATTCAGCAGCAACTGAAAAGAAAGACTGACCATAGAGTAAACAACATGAGTTCTGACGCAAATTAGTCAGAGCAAGATAATTAGAAATCGAAGTTGGAAATTGGTGTAGAGGAATTTAATCCAGTTCTTTCCAAACTGGAGGTGACTACAGATACTTTTAACCTGCAATGTATTTCACAACAGACTGGCTCAGTGAATGCGTTTGATGTCAGTGCCGGCAAGGGTAACCTCTGGTTGGCACCGAGTTGTGTGGTCATCCACATGATATGGAATACATCCTCAAATCCCTTTGCTGCTCCCCAGGAAACCCACTGCTCCATCAATAGCGGTAAGATATCACAGCTGAGATCTGGACACTTAGATTATTTAGTTTTTCTCTGTGTAGGCCATGAATCACATTTACTTTTTTTTTAGATTAACCTAAAGTCCTGATATCAATCACCATTGTAGACAGACAGGAGATAAAAAGGTGATTCAGTTTCATAGCTACAGACTACAAACCAGCGATAACCTTTATTTTTTTTAAACCATCCCACACAACTCAAACTTAATAATTTTGAGAGTAAAGTGAAGGAATAATTAATATTATCTGGCATGTAACTGATTAAAGTGAATGTGGTTTTGGTCTGTTTATTTATAGCACCACCAGTATTGTAGATATGGTGGGTTGAAAATGTTCTGTCAAAATTGGTTTTGGATGAAAGTTTTGCTTTTGACAGAGCAATTTATTTTGGTGAAAAAATGATCACTCTTGGAAAAAAGTTTCCCCTGAAAAATAACGTTTTGGCTGAAAATGGATTTTTTTTCATTTTTCATTTTTTTGATAAAAAGTCAGAATTTTCCGTGGTGAGAAAGGAAAATTCCAAGTAGCTTCAGCATGAGGTATTTTATAGATAGGCAAGAAATAATCCTGCCTCAAAGGGAATATAATATAAACTGACAAAAATCTAAGAAATTTGGATCGGTAATTTTGAAGTTACAAAAGTTTAAATTCAACAGCTTTTCATGTACTTATTAGAACCTCTCCAGTGATGTGTTTTTAATGCCTCAGTTTGGGATTGCCCATCTGAGAACATCTCATTCCAACTGCAAAGCCCTTTTCCATAGTGTTTAAAGTCAGCAGAGACCATGAGATCATCTAGTTTGGCCTCTACGTACAACTCAGTTAACCCCTTTGCGAGCTGAAAAGTGACGATTGGCTGAATCGCAGATAGCACTAAAGCACCTAAACTTTGCTGTCAGGCAGTTTATCTTTGTCATGTGGTGTTTCTTCTCTTGTTCAATCTATGAGACATTAAAATTAATTAAGTATTTAACTGAAAATCTGTTTTGCTATAGCTATTGGCGGTAGTTGTGGTATACCATCATCAAATAACCAACACTATAATGATCATTAATACTATATTGATGGTCTATGCAGCAGAGTTCTTCAGTCTCTGCCTGTGCTTGTTGGATGTGGGAGGCGTGGGGAAAAGGGTAGTGCAATGTTGTCCAAAAATGTGAGTTTTATTCAGTGTAGTGGCTTTGGCTCCACCAAAGATACAGGAGGAATTTAATCTTCTTAGAAAACATCTCCTTAACAGGTTTCTCAGGGCTGCAGCATTTCTTTTTTTTTGCCACAGCTTGATGCTGGGACCTCAGCATGGCCCATGCCAGGTTTAAAATCCATCTCAGAAGTGCTACTTTTCAGAAGACCATTCCTGTTTTATAGGAACAGCCCATTTTTTTCTCCTTAGACATATGAATTTATGAAAAGCCTTTTCTTTCAGTAGACCCAGATTACCTAGCAGTTCAGTTCACTCTGGTTGTCCTCTCCCCACTTTCGTCTGCCATTCCAACTGTCTTTACATCATCCACAAGAATTATCAGCAGTAATCTTGTATTTCCTTTCAAATATTTGAGGACAGTATGGTGTAAGTCTCAGGTTTATAGCCATCATTTTTGTGACCATCCTAGAAACAGCCCTATTTATTGACATTACTCACAAATACTTTGGGGTATATCAGTTAGCTAATTCTCAATATATTTTGTATGCAGTTTCTTAGTACCATATACTGCTGATTTTTGTATCAGAATGTTGTGTGGTACCAAGTCAAACACCCTATAAAATTTTATTACAGCTACGCAGTTACATTTATCCAAAAAAAACTTCTTAGAGAATGAACTCAAGTTTGTTTAAGCAACACTATTTTCCATAAAGCATTTAATGTTGTCTGGTATTCATTATATTATTCTCCTTTATTTTGTTATCAGTTAAATTCCATATGTGTTTTTTTTTTTCTTTTGTTTGAGGTTGATGTCAAGATAATCAGTATTGTAACTCTGGTAGGTACAGTTTGCCCCTCTTAAATGTTTGCACAAAGTGATCATTCATCTGCTGTTTTCAGACTTCTTTGGTATTCTGGGATGTAGTAAAAGTAAGCAACAAGTGAGCAGTGATTTCTTTAGGCAAGTCCTTTAGGACTCCCGAGTTCAAGTTGTCCAGGCTGACGGCTTTAAAATGCACATCCTTAGTAGTTATTACCTAATGCCCTCTTCTGGACTCTTTTTTTCCCTCTTTGAAATAAAAAAAAATGTCTAATCATACTTAGGTCATTAAAATACAACATGGTCAAACAGAAAACAGTTATTTATTTAATTTTTATTTGTCTTCATTAAGAATTTCGCCTTTGGCACTGAAAAATCTGCCTTCATTTTCTTAGGTCTCAGTACATTTAAACTTCTGATAACCAGTTTTGCCAACCATGACTTTTTCCTTTAGGATATTTTGCCCTTTTTATACACCTTCTAGCCTTTACAACTGCTAATCTGTACAGTTTGGCTTGTGTTTGATATCTTTTGTCATTTTTTGAACAGCATTTCTGAAATTCCAAGCATTCAGTATATCACTGAACTGAGGCAAGCTTTCTCCACTGTCTTTCATATTTTTTGTCTACTTTCTTCCTATTAGCAAATTTCTCTTATATTTTCCCAATGTCAGAATGTAACTATTTGGTAATGCCCAAATATTTTTGTTGTTTGGACTGTACCGTGTTTCCCTATAAGAAATAAATAGAAACTGATCATGATCTGCAATTCCTGATCAAGTACGGTTTTGCTGTTCAGAATTCAATTCACCTTTATCCTTCATAAAGAGTTACCACATGTGAATACCTCATGGATTTTTTTCCTTTTGACAGGCAGCTGCTTCATCATTCCCTTTTTTCCTTTGACATTTCTGATGGCTCACAGCATTCTGCCCTCTGTCCTCAAAAACTTCTTTTGGATCTTGCTCATTTCATTGACCCATCAATGTTCAGGATCCTGCACTTCTGACATACCAAAACTCAATCATGAGCTATCAGAGATCTGAGTTAACTATTTATCTAATTTATTTTATAATATTTTCTGATTTATTTTATAATATTATCAGCAATACTTCCATTATAAAATGACTTTATTCTGGTGTGGTCAATAGGGACTGCAGCTCCACAGATTGAAAATTCCCATTTAAGGCAATGTACTCAGTCAACTAGGGAAAGCTAAATTTAAGATGTCTCTGTTAAGCCTGTTGGGTCTTTCTGATTAACAAAGTACAGAAACCTTTATATTTTACTGGCTGAAACAGTGAGATTTATGAATTCACTAACAAATGATTCATAGGTTTAAAAAATAAGGTAAACAAAAACTTCCTGTAATTAATTACTAAAGTGCTAAGACTGAGCAGCTGGTGCTCAGAAGGTAAGACATTCCAGAGTTCAAATTGTTGTTGCAAATTAACTCTGTTGCCTGCACATGTGTATTTTCTTTTCAAGTTTCTCTTTACCTGCAAACTGTACTTGCAGCATCGCTGTAACATAATAAAGGTGCATGATGTGTAACGTAACCAAGTTAGAGATCAATGGACAAACAAAACCATTTAAATGCTCACAGATTAATGAGATATGGGGTTCAGAGATTTTGGGGCTGAAAAGGGCCACTGTCCATTTCTGATCTACTGTGTGACAAGGGCTACCTAATTCCAGGCAGCAGGTTTTGCAGTGCAAGGAACTGGAATTATTTTACACTTAGACAAGTGAGTGATACTGTGGCTGCTAACTTGCTGTTGAACTACCAGAGCACATCACTTAAACGTCCAATCTGCATTTAAAGGCTCCAGCAGATAATGAATTTACCACTTTCCTGGGTAATATGTTCCAGTGATTGATTACTCTCTCACTGTAAGGAACTTGTGCCCTATTTTCAGTTTACATTTTTCTACTTTGCACTTTCAGCCAACTGATCTTGTAGGGCCTTTCTTTGATACAGTTCAGGAGTTGCTTATATCAAGCCTCTCTACTTCAGAAGCTTTAAAAACTGGTTTCTGTTTCTTTGGGCCCTAAACTGTTCGAACTTTTTGCATTACTTGTTAGAAGATGTGTTTTCCAGAACCTTTCCAACTTTTAGTCTCTTTTAAAATGTGAATTGCAGAGCTGGACACATTGCAGAGGGTTCTTACCAAACCATGTGTGGAGGCAATACTGCTATGTTTAACCCAAAGCATTACTATTTTTAGCATGGAATTAAAGTGATTTTTCCCCTGCATTTTTCTGCCATATCATGATCCTTGTGATCCACAGTCCACTTCTGCAATGTCAATCTTTCTCCTGTGCATACCCCTGCAGTTAACAAAGGTCGTTTTTGTGGCAGAATTCACTTCATTACAGCAAAAATAAACAAAGCCTGTCACCACTCTAGCAATGAGCTTAGGTGCTTACCTTGGAGCTGAGCTGGGTGGGTAAATATACACTGTCTTTAAAGTACTGTGAATGGCCAACTGGATCCCATCCACATGAGTGCGTCAGAAAGAAATCCTAACAGTATTGTTTCACTTGTGCCTGCATCTTTAATGATTGCCTGATACAAAGAAGAAAAAGCAATTATCAAAGGCAGCTTTTAGGAGTAACTTTACATATGGGATGCAATTACAGCATGTAAGAACACTGGCTGAATAGTGACAGACAGTGACTAAGAGATCTGATTACCAGGGAACTAGCTGCCAAAATCACATCCAGGAAAAAAGTGTGTGTGGGGGAAAAAGCTTTCAGACTGGCCTGAACATTTGTCAATCCACAATCACGGATACTGGCAAACTGCTGTTCATCCTTGGATGGACTTCTGCAGCCCTCTGTGTCCCTCAGACACTTGTGCATCGGCTCGCATTCCCCTTGTCAGAGCCCGGGATGTGGGACAGGTGGGAGGCACAGCCCAGCGCTGCGACCTGGCTGCCTACATCTTACCCAGCTTGGGAGCTGCTGAAATGCAGTGCTGCCACAGTTAGCTGAGGGCTCTGCAGTGCGTCTGCTGGTGTGGCGGTGATGGGATGAGGTGCTGGCAGCTTTCTCAGCTGTCCCCTGTACTGCCTGCCTGTGTTCCTGTTCCAGCCAGGTCTGCTTTATGCCTGTCTTGTTCCTAACTGAGGTGCTACAGGGTATCATGCTTAAGCCTGGGGACTTAAGTGCCTGATGCAGTTTAAAGCACTTGCAAAACTGTGCCTGCTGTCACGTGGCTGCTGGTGGTGTCTGAAACTTGCCCTTGATATTCTGGCCCTCAGTATTTAAACCATTGGCTGTTTTTCTGTGAAGACATAACTCTGACAAACAGTATGGTTTGTCCCCTTTTTCATTTTGACGTGTCCTGTCCTAGTACCACGTGCCATCTCAAGTTGAAATATTTCATACTTTTTCCCCTACAGATTTTTTTTCAGTCTGTGTTTGCTGTGAGCCCTGAGGGTCCAGATGTCACAGCAAAGCAACTGAAGTCACCACCACACCCTGGGGACTCTCTGGCTTTGTGCTCGACTCCTGAAATCACTTCAAAATGACTCTGTTTTCAGGACACATTGCAGGTGCCCCCAAGCTACCTCTTGGACTTCACATCCCTCCTCATCCTCTTGCCTAGTGTCTTGTTTTGGCCTCTCCACTCTGCTCTCCTGATTTTGCTCAGTGTTTCCCAGACTTGCTGCAATCAACTGTCCTTTCAGAAAGTCTCTGTGTCCTGCATCTCAGGGAGCTTTACCACTGTCCCTGTTTATGCTGCTTTTGCCCTTAGCCTGAGGAATTACCATTCAATTTGGTGATCGTAGCAGTGAGGTGGTGGCCTGGGAGGGAGTCAGGAGGGCTTCAGGGGACTGTGACCATCTGGTTCATGGTGAACCCCTTCTGTGAAACTGCCAGCGTGATTCCTGGCACATGTCAGCCCTCTCTCCTAGGCACAGTTTGGTGGGGACAGCCAAAGCCCTGATTTATTTTACTGGTACAGAGATAGCCCTGGTCTCAACACAACCCTGCATCTGCTCTAGGCTCGTGCCTTACCAGTTGGGAACCGCTGGCTTTGCTAACGCTCTCACTTGTGTCTGTCTTGGCTGACGAATCACTCATGCAGAGTTGTGGCATCTTTACGCCCTGTTTTAATACTGCTACTTGTCAGTGGATACATGAGTCAGTACATTGTCAGCTGCATCCTGCCGCTCTCATCTGGGGCCCAGTCTTGAGGCTCTGATCTGCAATCTGTGCTGAAAAAGACAGCACTCCTTATTGTTTCCTTTTTTGTGTGCCTGCCTCTGGACCACGAGAGGTTTCAGATGTTTCATTTTGCTACATGCCTTTTCCACTTTCCAGTGTGTTTCTCAGGTAGGCTCCTAGTGAATGAGCAGAGCAGGTTCAAACTCATTTGGGAGATCAAGAGAGGTGTCCTCTGGGGCAGGCACTGCTTCACCTCAGCTCTTCATAACAGCGCTTGGATCCAACCTGGAGCCGTGTTTTCACAAGAGCATTACACTGATGGGGGTGAGCTCCAAAAGATGCACTCACAATCCCTGCATCCCTCATCCCAGACCGATAGCTATGTGACCCTATGATAAGCCAGTTCAAAGGCTGCTCTGAAAGAAACAAAACCCTACAGTTACTCCGCAAAAGCACTAGACCTAACAACCAGCAAAACTGGATGGGCATCCACTCAGTGTTTTTCTTTTTTATGTATCCCCACCTAAGAACAGCTTAAAGAAAAAGGATTTGGGTGGAAGATTATGTTTTTTTCATTTGGGCATGGAGAGTGAAGATCAAGCATGGAAAGTCAAACACAAACATTTTGTTTCTGAGATCTTTTGTGTAACTTTAACAAGGTAACCAACCACAGAAATGCCAGAAGGACTGGGTAGGTAAGTCAGTCTTTTTAGAAATGCGACTCCTGATTTTTTTGCTTGCTGCAAAATTTCTGTGTCACAGTTTGCAATATGAAGAAATATTGACAGGTAATTTGTGTAATTTAGCCTCTAGTATGCGCTCGTGCTGCTTCATGTTCTATTGCCATTTTTCTTTTGAGTATCTCACACCACTTGGAAACATGGTAATGCTGTCATTTCATGATGTATGCTGTGTTTTGGATGGTGTTGCTTTTTTTTTTTTGTTCCTGTCTTCTTTTACAACCGGCAGATTAGATCCGGAAAACACACTTTATATTCTGATAACAGAGGAGGAGTGAAATCCTGGTCCAAATGAAGTCAGTGGCAAAACTCCCATTGACTTCAGTGGGGATAGGATTTCACCCCATCTTGTGTTGCCTTGCCTAAAAAAGGAAAAGAGACCTGATCCAAAGCCTATTGTAGTCAATGGAGAGATTCCCAGTGATTTTAATGGGCCTGTATTTGGTCCAGCATGAGGTTATTCAGTCACCTCCAAATTTTACAGGAATATAGCACTTGTGTTCCCTTCTCTAAGGACTAATAAGCTTTCTCAGAGTTAGATACATTTCTGCACATTTCTTCTCCTGAAGCATTTGGGTGTACTAAGAAGTTCTTTCCTTTTTCTTTCTTTTCCCCAGTGCTTCTTTTCAGACACTGTTTTGCCTTGTGGTGATTCTAAATCATCACAAAACATCAACACTGAACAATGACCAGGATATGTAAGTTTGGGTTTATAGATTCCAGTTCCATGAACTTTGATTTAATAAACTTACCCCTCTTTGTAACAGAAAGCACAAAACATGGGTGGGTTGGTGAACTGGAAACCTGGTTCTGATTCTGACCTACATTTAAAAGCTAAATTTGAGTCTGATAAAGTTTTAAAAACACTGGTAATGTGAAAAAGATGCTTCACTGTTCCCTTTGTATTTTTAACCTTCTTTCCTATTAAAACTGTAAACAGTTTTATATTATTGCAGTGAATTCTTCTTTAATTTACTCCAGTGTAAATCCAGAGGAATGTTTCCGAGGGCAGAAGAGCTGTTCTGCATTCGCACCAGGGTCAGTGGCGGCAGGCTCTGCCAGGCTCTTTCCCGCTTCCTCTTCCTTCTTTCACTGTTTGCATTTGAAAACTTTGGGAAAAAAGTGTTAAATGATGTACTGGTTCTAGTGACGGTCACTTGTCTCCACCATTCGCCGTTCCTGTGGTTGTGAGGATCTAAGTGCCTGTGATATAACCAGAACAATTCAGGCTAAAAAACCCCTTTCTGGTGGATTCTGTTTACCTCCCAAAAATCTCAAGATATGACTATTTATTTTCATTTTTGCTTTGGAAGAAAAACAAAACCTCAAGCATTTTATGAAAAGCTTTTTGTGAGTTGAAACATCTGTTTTTGCCTCACATGTCAGAGCCTGATTTGAATTTCTCACATAATTTTTGATAAGACTGATGGACTGTCTCTCTCTTCCTCTCTCTCTCACACACGTACATAGGCAGAGAATATCTGCTTTGGATTTCAGAAACTTTTATGTCAAAACTTTTTTTAAATTTGAAGAAATTTTATAAAAAATGTTTTGGTCCACTTAAGAAATTAGCTTTAAGTTAATGTGTCTGAAGAGTTGAAGGAACACTTTTTTTGATTAAATGTCTCCAGTTGGTTTGTTTTTTTGCCTAATGAAATTAATTTCAGTGGAGAATTGACTTTTACTGAGTTTCACTCTGAAAGTAAAAATGTTCTGTAGAAAATCTTGCCTTTTTCTCGATTTTTTTCCCTTTCCTCTCTACATTTTTCACCATAGTTTTCCCTGCAGTAGTCTATTAAAATAGTGAGCATCCCAGTGGGATTTTTTAGGTTTTGAGCTAAAGCAGAGTTTCTTATTCACTTTGTGTGCTGATGACAAGCACAGGTCTGTTATATGTTGGCTGATATATTCTTGTATGGTTTATTGATCTAAGCATCAGTGCTCTTAACAGTGAAAGTCATCAAGCCCAGCCCAAGTTGTATCTGAAAATTAAAATATTCACCTGCAGCTCCTAGACAGAGAATTAGGCATCTCCAGCATATAGCCCTGACTGCTGCGTCTACCATAGGGTAAGATAAATAGGTTCTCAGAGGTGGCTGCTTCACTGACCCTGAAGGGAACCTGGGGATTAGTTCATGCTTAGAGATCTAAATGTCAGATGTGTAAGCTATGGCAGATGAGTCCTACACAAAGTTCTTGGAACTGTTAATTGGCTTCCTGGGAGAATCAGCTTATATATTCCACCTGACAAAATGAGTTGGTTTATTTATTTACTATATGAAATTCTTGCAAACACAAAATTGCAAACTAAAGATCCTTTGTGCCTCATGTGGTTTCTTTTCAGAGATAAGAACACTCTCTTTATGCCTACTCCACAAGTGAATTTTAAACATGGTGGTTACTTTCTTCCACCTCAGGAGGAGGTATACCTCTCCCGGGAGAAGTTGCAACATCATCCAAAGTCCAAGTCTTTCCATTGACTTCAATGACTTCTGAATTACGGTCAAAAGTGTTTAGCATTTTTTTTTTTGTCATGAAAACTCAAAAGTAAATTTTTCCATTATTCAGAAGATAAAAGCTGTTGTCAAATGTTAAGGACATTGTGATTTTTAACTGAAAAGTGGTGCAGTTAATTATATTGGGAAAGTTTTTTTTCCCTCCTCTGGCTTCATATATCTATCAGTCAATAATTTTTCATTAATAAATGCACATATGTAGGCAACAGGATTATATTAGAAATGAAAGCATTTTTTTTCTTTCACAGATTAGATCCTGGTTAGAAACCAATAAACAGAAAATAAAATCCCCTAAAATACTGTTGAGCTGATCTTCTGTTTCTAATACTGCATAGAAAAAAAAGTTGACAAGTTGGTTTCTATAACTAAAATAATTGTTTTGTTCTTTAAAAATCTTTTTTTAAGGCAAAAATTCCAAAGGCTTAGGCTGTATTTACATATTTTTAGCAGCTTTCTGTAGTCAGTTTTTGTCATGTTATCAGCACTACCTTCTGTAGTTAATTTGGCTTGCAGAAAGCCATGATTAATGGGCCTTTGCTTATAATATTAATTTTCAGCCACAACCCCTCCTTGCCCTTTGGTATTATGTTAATTACGGGAAAAGGACCGTGAAATCGTGTATGGCACAGAGCTGTGGCATGGCAAAGAACAACAATCAGAACTGAGGTTCTGAGATGTGCCAAACAGAAGAACAGGAAAATATCTGACCTGACGAACGGAACCAAAAATTTAAGGGCTTTTAGGGATTAGGCAGTTCTGGTTTATTCTGGATAAGTGCTCCATCTTACTGCTTTTCATTGCCAATAGTAGCTTTTTGGTAGCTCTGGAGAAACTTGCTGGGCACTTCTTTTCAGTTCTTGGGAGGACACTTAATTTGAAAGCACTTATCTCAGTAGATTGCCTCCCCGATCACACTGCTGTGAGGGTTGTTTGTTCTTCATCCAAACCCAGCTGGAGTCATTGTAGTGAGTTAAGCTTTATATCTGCCCTGTTCTTATGGAGAACATAGTCCTAAAATGGTCACTCCTGGAGAAGTGATTTGCTGTATGAAAAAACCTACAGTGCTACTTAATAATCCTGTGAGCAATCTGCTAGAATAGCAAACAAAATAATTTAGCGATGAGGCTGGAATTATTATTTATTACTAGCAAAATAAATATGAATATGATGTCTTAGTAGAAAAGAGGAAGATTTCCTTTAATGTGGGGAAATATTTTAGCAGCCAAAATTAGACTTGTCTGAAAGATTTTGTTAGGTAAATATCCAATTCCTCACCTGAGCAATACTTTATTTAAAAATAAGTAAATGAACTGCTGCCCTCTTTGTCTAAATTTGGCCAGAAGTACCAATGACCTTGGGCACAGAGAGTGGGACTTGCCAGAAAGTATGGATCCCAGTTTAGAAGTGTGAGCCTCAAAGCCGCTACTGAAATAGATGGGTGTCTAATGTTTGTGGGTGGGTACCTGACCTGGCTTTGAAAAGTAAAGCTCATATGCACCTACATTTCTCATCCTGCAGATGCCAGAGTAGCCCAGTGAAGCCTAAGTTCAGCCCAGATTCTCTGGCCATGCTTGTTCCTGTAGGCATGCTCAAAACAGTCTGGGCATAAGCTGCCAGAAAAACCTTACAGTTGTTCAACTGAAGAATACACAATACAAGTGATGCTGTCTATTACTCCTTATTTATGAGCAATGAGAGCAGTTATCCAGGCTGTGGGTGACTGGGGATTCATGACCTCTTCCTTCAGAAGGATCCTACATCTCCATTCCTTGAAAATGTCTTGCCTGTCAGGCTGCTTGCAAAAGGAGAAAAAGAGAAGAAAGTCATACTTCTCCCTGGTTTTGAGATTGCTCCTAGAGGCAAAAAAAAAATAATGCAGGACTGAACATGAAAAGCTTAAAGAGGGTTAGAGAAAGCAGGTGGTGCACCCTGCTCTTCCATGGGCTGTTGCAGTGGTTTGTGCTGAAGTTCACAAGCAGTGGACAGGACCTAGAACTCACTTGTCTTTTGCACAAATGCCCTGCTTACAGAGCTGGAGAGTCACACACATTAGTCCACATAGGCAGTTGCCCCAAAATGAAGTACTGCCTCTCTGAGATGCCTGGGTGTGAATTGGGCTGTAGGACTCAAGTCAGTTGTCATGTTAGCACAAGTGGTGATGGCCCCCAGGTGGAAGGAGTGGGGGTGAGGCTATACATATACATCAGACACTTGGCAAGACTTGTGATACCCCTAAGTGACAGTAATGACGAGTTTGTCCACCTCAACCTCATCAGGAGTGGCCTTGTGATCTGGTAAAGGACAAGTGTCACCAGCAGACAGGGGAAGACAGGAGAATAAAGTCAAAAATGTAGATATTGCATTGTGAAGTGCTGGGACTTTGTATCTTTTCCAGTTTAAGTGCTAGACTTTCCTCTCTGAAGCCAAGAAGTATCATTTCAGTCTCTCTCACTGATGATACAAGACCACTGCATGATACATAGCCTTTTTAAAGCATCAAACTTCTAGCAATATGATAGCTGTTTTTATCACAATGCTCCCAACAAACGGCACATGCTGTTAATATGAATCTATCTTTCAGCAGCAGATATTTCAGGCACTGTTAGTAACATAATCTCATGATGTTGCCATAATAGAGTATGCTGCAGATCCAAATCTTGCTGGAGTGAATTCTTTCTTTGGTTGTTTTCCTGTAGTTCTTCTTGGCTTCAGTGGGACACGTGCCCACATGCTGTGAATATCCTCAGCCTTGTTAATCTTTGTACAGTGCTAGGTCTCCATTAGCTTGCATTTTTAGGCTCAGAGATGCTGGAAAAGCACTGCAGGTAATAGCATGGGCTGGGGCGCACTGTGGAGAAAAGGGGGAGCAGCAGCAGGTCCCACCAAGAGATAAAACAAGACAGTAGCGAGGTTGTGGTGCTGTTATAAACTCCTTAAAAGAGTGCATAACAGCACACTTGAGGCGGGAATAAGGGTGCAGCACGCTGAGGGCAGAGGAATCCCTGGGTCCCCAGTACAGTGCTCCCAGGGGAGCCTGCACCATGCTCAAGAGGCTGCTTGTGTTAGTGTTGGCTGCAGGGTATGGCCAAGAATCACCTATCTTTCTTGGGCAATTAGCCATACCTTTGTGGTCTCTATAGTAACAAATTAGCAGTGCCAGCAGTCTTGCCTCGGCCCTGAATTTTGTTGTTCCTGTCATTAAATTGTTAAAGCCATCCTTGGCATGGTTTTGGCTTGGGCTTACTGAAAGCCTCTTGTACTATTCCTGGTCATGGTGCATGAGTTAGCCTGGGCCAGGGACCATCAAAAAGGCAGTTTGAATGTGGTTGCCCTATTTTAGAGGCCACGAGAGTTTAATAAATGCATGTGGCCATGTTATGACAGCATGCTTCTGCTCCCAGGGCCAGAGAACGGGGCCTGGAGCTGCCTGATATATTGGTGGGGATGCAATCATTGTGTCTGAGATCCTCCTGCAATTGTGAGGCTCTTGTTTCTTCTACTGTGATGCAAAGAGCAGATGAAATAAGATCAAGCCAGGCCCTGACAACATTTTTTAAAAGGACGGTTCTTTAAAAGTTACATTTCTGCTAACTAGCAAGCAATGCAGAGACATTTAGAGGTTAGAGCAACTCAAAAGAAAGGCAGACATAATATATTAGACATTTTAAATTTTGCATGTGTAGAAAAAATTAAGAAAGCTGCAGAGAATTAGAAACAACAGAAAGTCCATGTATGAATGTCTACATGTTCAATAAACTAGATCTGGAACATCTTCTGCAGTTTCAGGTCAGTTTTACAAATTAATGTGTTGCCCATATTCATGTGAACCTGCCTAAAAGTGTTAATCCAAAATTTATTCATTCCTGGGTTTCACTGTTTGTGTACTGTCTTCCGCCAGTAAAGCCACTAATTCAGAGTTCATCTAATATCGTATTGATGGGACACACTGCTGAACTGGGCCCAGTACATGTTTAAGGACTGTTCTTATATTTGTTGTGGCACTCCAGGTAATTTTTAACTCTTTGAAGATTAAATGAGTAGCATTTTGATATTACAGTTTCATTAAATCCTCTGCATTTTTTAATCTCACACTCTGCATAATCCTAATTAAGAACTGTATCCAGTGTATGCCTCTGTTCCTCAAGCTCTATGTGTATATAACACATAGTTTTATACTCAGTTATCTGAAAAAAACCCAAAATGACTTCACTTCTGTGCCCTGAGAAAACAGTGCTTTTGCAGCTGCCTGTGACTATTGGTGGAAGAACATTTGTGTTGACCAAAATACTCTAGTAACTAGGTCATTGCTGTATAGCTCAACTTTTGTTGTAAAACTTGACCACTGTGTTACTCTGACAGTGTCAAAGGTATAGCCATCATAAGGTCAGTTACTGAGAATTTGGACATTAAATGGGTAACTGGCAGAGAAGTATCTCTGATTTATACATTTTTTCTTCTGTGACAATAGCGGAGTGTTGGGAACTGGATATGACCTTGGTTTTGGACTGTGGGATCTCTGTCAGGCTGGGTGTGGGGTCTATACATGTCAAAGATCTTTGGCTGGAACTCAGGGAAAAAAGGAGACTTTACCACCTTTGGAAGAAGGGGCAGGCAGCTCTGGAGGACTATAAGGATGTTGCAGGGCTATGCAGGGTGAAGATTAGAGAAGCAAAAGCCCAGCTAGAACTCAGGCTGGCCGCTGAGCCCAAAGAGTGGTGGAGAATGGACTTAAATCCCACTAGCGGCTGGTCACGGGTGGTGTTCCCCAGGGCTCAGTGTTGGGACCAGTTCTGTTCAATATCTTTACTGACAACCTAGAAAAAGGGATTGAGTGCCCCCTCGGTAAGTTTGCAGATGACACCAAGCTGCGTGGGAGTGTTGATCTGCTTGAGGGTTGGAAGGCTCTGCAGAGGGATCTGGATAGGCTGGATTGGTGGGCCAAGGCCAGTTGTGTGATGTTCATCAAGACTGAGTGCCAGGTCCTGCACTTGGACCACAACAACCCCACAGAACACTACAGGCTTGGGGTAGAGTGGCTGGAAAGCTGCTTAGTGGAAAAGGACCTGGGGGTGCTGGCTGGCGGCCCGCTGAACATGATCCAGCAGTGTGTCCAGGTGGCCAAGAAGGCCAACAGCATCCTGGCTTGTATCAGAAACAGTGTGGCCAGCAAGACTAGGGCGGTGATCATTCCCCTGTGCTTGACACTGGTGATGCCGCACCTCGAATACTGTCTTCGGCTTTGGGCTCCTCGCTGCAAGAGGGACACAGAGGTGCTGGAGCGTGTCCAGAGAAGGGCAATGAAGCTGGTGAAAGGTCTAGAGTACAAGCCTTATGAGGAGCAGCTGAGGGAACTGGAGTTGTTTAGTCTGGAGGAGATTCAGGGGAGACCTTACTGCGCTGTACAACTACCTGAAAGGAGGTTGTAGGCAGGCAGGGGTAGGTTTGTTCTTCCAGATAACTATCAAGAGGACAAGATGAAACATCCTCAAGTTACACCAGGGGAGGTTTAGATTGGATAGTAGGAAAAATGTCTTCATTGAAATGGTGGTGAAGCACTGGAACAAGCTGCCCAGGGAGGTGGTGGAATCACTATGCCTGGAGGTGTTTGAAAAACACATAGATGTGGTGCTTAGGGACATGGTTTAGTGATGGATGGACTTGGCAGTTCTGGATTAACAGTTAGACCCGATGATCTCAATGGTCTTTTGAAAAATGATTCTATGATTCTATGATTCTAAGGTCACTTTGTGCTTTCACATTTAAATAACATAAAACAAAGCCTCTTCTCTTTTTTTTTTAAAGACTGGAAGGCAGGTAGAAGTTATAATAGTTTCTCAGAGTTTGAAACTTTGGATGGTGCTTCTAAGCCCTCCCTTTCCTTCCCACATCTTCTTGCCCTGGACAGCAGTTCCTGAGCAGGCTGCAGTCTGGTTTGCCAGAACTTGTCCTTCTTCCCACCAGCATTCCCTACTCATTTGACTGAGACTGCTTTTCTTCCAGTGTGTGTGAAAACTTATGCAATGGATCCTGTGTGTTTTTGTGGGGGCCACACTGTGGGTGTTGAGACTGCTGAGAAGACAGGGTTGACATCATTATATTGCATCTATGGAGGGATCACCTTCCTGGGCTTGAGATTTATTACATTGCACACTCTTGGGACAGAGTGGCTCCCAAGTGGCTAGGAGATGCTGGTTGGTTTATGAAGTTTCAGGCCAGGAAGCACCTCTGGCACGTGGAGCCACAGAAGGAGAAAGGAGACATGTCTGAGGTGCTGTCTGGGCTGCAGGAACGCATGGGTGACCCCCAGCAAATGTCTTCTCTGGGAGAGTTCATCTCATGCGTCCACATTCTCTGCTCACACCAGCTGACTCAAAGCAGAGCCCAAAGGAAGCTACTGCTATTCCAGAGTTCAGAGCACATCTTTTCCATGACACCCATGGGGCCCCGGTCCTGATCAGTTCAGGGAATAACGGTTTTCCCTTCTGCTTCTGCTCTTCAAAGATGGTAATTCAACATAGCGTTCTGCCACAGACCTGAATAAGAGCGAAAGTTTAATCACTTCCATACTGTGTCTGCTCCAGTCAAGGGTTTAGCCTGAGCTCATTTGAAAATAAATCAATGCAACAGATGACTTTTCTCTTAAATACATTTAAGTTGGAGTTTGTGTTAAAGAGAAAAAAAGTGGGAAGCCATGAAGCCCGTTCAAAGGCTGGCTGGCAAAGCTAGTAAGTGTTTTCTTTTTGCAGAAAGCAATAATGCTCAGTCAAACACCTACAGAGTGTAATTGTACATGACAGTCCATGTCAGAGTTTAGCAATGAAAATTGGAGGTTGGTTTTTTTTTTTCCAAGCTGGGAATCATGCACCAGCCTAATGAGTAACAGGTTTTTGTTTGTTTGTTTGTGTTTTGCTTTGGTTGGTAAGGAGGACATGTTCTTTTGTTCTCACCATTTTGTGCTGGCTCCAGTCTCTGAATGCTACCATCGCGTTCACTTTGACAGGTTCAGCTGGAAAAACAGACGCATTTTAACTAGTGGTGCCCAAATACCAGCTATGTGATATGATTCACTTTGCGGAGGAGGAGAATGGTTTGTTCAAATTGCTGCCTGGTTTATGCCTGAAGGATGCCTGTTACAGAGGAGGTTTCACCTGCTAAATCTACACAACCTCTTGTCTTTCTAAAGAAGCGTTTTTGACAGTTGTCACACACACACCTGTGCCGTATAAATGAGCTGAAGTTTGCCTTATAAACTTTGAATTATAACCACACTGTGGTGCTATTAATTGTCTTTGCTGTCAGTTTGCTCAGAAGTTTGATCCTCAAGCACAGCCCCAAGAAAAGTCACGTCTTTTTAGACAACAACCTAGAAAAAACATGTATTTCTTTCAAAGAAGGATAAATACTTTTCACTTCAAATGATGATCTAATTAAGTAGTCAGTGAATGTTAATTTTAAGACTTTAATGTATTCAAGTCCTCTTAGCGCACAGTTTTTCTAATTTAGTGTGCTGGTTGACTGAGGAGAGTAGAAGACGTTAGGAATCAGAAGTGGCATGATTTTAGTGAACAGGGAATGACTATTCACTGCTTATCAAAAAGCAAAGCATGAAGGGTTTATAAGAAGGTTATGGGATGGCAAGTTCAAAATAAACAGTGCATAGTTAAACTGTGGCGCTTATAATCCTAGAAATGTATGTGAATTTAAAAAAGCAATTTGATGAATCCATGGAAAAAAAGTCTAATAACATGAAGAAATAATCTCTGGTTTAGGAAATCCTTAATGCCTCTGATTACTGTCAGCAGGACAGAAATGCCAAGAGTCATCAAGATTCGTTTCCCCTGTTGTTCTGCACTTGCCTAGTCACCCTCTGCCAGTCACAGACCCAGATGAATGTTTGTGCTCTTCTTGCAAAATGAAGACCATGAGCACAACAGTGAATGTAAATTGGCATTGAAGTTACATCAAGTAGAACATTTCGGACTCCAGTTTGGAGTACTGCTTCACCTAACATTGCCAATGTCATTTGAAGAAGAAATTGTCTTGTTGAGTTTGGAGAAAACATTCTACCATAATGGATGTTGAGTAAATGTTGTAAGACTTCACAATATCTTTAAGCTAAATTCAACTATGTTAACCAATATACAAAAGATCTGACTTGCAACTAGTCTTCAACCAGTACATATAGTAATGTATCCTATATATCCTTCAACTTATGCACACATATGACATTCAGGTGTGTAAGCACATGAACATATTTTTTATACACACACTGTATGTATTTGAGTGGTACAGAAATCCTATATAAATTGCAAATGTGAAAAGAAAATGAAAAAAAAATTGCATATCAAAGGAGGCAAATGACACTTTCCCCTCATCATAGAAAGGATGTTTAAAATAAAAATTTTCTAGTGTTCTCAATATAGTATTACTCTGTTGCCTTTTTTCATCATAACAAAAGGCATATTGAAAATAAGTTGTCCCAATCTTTAACTTTGTCACTACTTCTTTTGACAGATACATATTTGTTATTACAGTTTCTAGCAGAAAACTATCATCCTACAGGTCTGATAATAGGAAATGTGTCTGTTAATATAGCAAGTTATATTTGGAGACAGCATGTGCAATACTAAATGCCAGAACACCAATACAACTCATCTGCCCAATATGTAAAGTATAATAACACCATTATGAAGTGATGATATGTTTACATACCCTTGTAACAGGATTAAAGTTTTCTTAATTGTCCCCTGCTTGAACCTAATGTAATGTTTTTGGTGTGTCCTATAGAATAATATTGAAAGAATGAACAAATCAGTGGCGGAACCTTCTGAGATTTGCCTAATTACAACTCAAATTGTTCCCATATTGGAAATTACATGCGTATAATGCCTTTTGGGGCACAGGATAGAAGAAGCATATGAAGGTCAGCCAACAGTGCATTGCAATGAGTTCTGTCTTCATGAACTTCTAAAACGTCTTTTTCATGCAATGAGACACATTAATTTACTAGAAACAGATTTCAGAATTGTTTTATCCAATTTTGGAAGGCTTATTTCTGCAATCCCCATAAACCTGCTGCAAAAAATACAAATTACAGTTGCTCTGAATTTAATTTAAATCACCACAAATAGAAATCACTCAGCTAGGTCATGTGTAGGATTAGGATGCTGCTGCTGCGTTTCAGGTGCATGGTCCATTTTGAAAGATTCTCGAGAATTTTACCACTTTATAAGCCAGATCTTGACCCATGCATCCTTCAGAACAGTCCAGTGAAATGCAGGGGAGTCTTGGATAGGTCAAGCAGCACCAGCTGCACCCAGCTTTGGGTTCCCATGACACTGTTGCATGTTTGTGATAGGTGAACATATGATAGGTTTTCTTTTTATTCCACTCCAGCCTTTCTGCAGCACAGCTGCATGTTAACCAGCATGATGACTCCTTGCTAGCCTAGAAGATCTGACCCCACTGAGCAGAACTGCATGTCTGAGAGCGGAGAGATTCTTGCAGAATGATTCAGTCTTTGGGGAATGCCTTAAAAATGAGCGAGCTCTTGCTGAGCTATTGATAATAGCTAGTGTTTCAGAAATCCAAATGACTCTTTTCTTGATTGACTTGATTACTTCAAGTCAAAAAAATCCCTTGACAATCTGCTTCAAAAAGTTTACTGTACAGCTTTAACTGAGGTATTATGCAAATATTCCAGGTATTGAAAACCATACAAGTCATTAAAATATGTTAACTCCTATATATTTGTGTAAGAAATATACTAACACCAGTATTCTAAGATAATCCGTTTCGTCAGTGGTTACTCACACTGCAAAGCATCTGAAGACTTACAAGTTAGAAACGAGCCCCATACCACCCTGCAACCATAAAACTAAACAGCATACACAAGTGTTGGTTGGGTTTTTTTAAATATAATTTAGCTGCTTGAAAGGTGGGCTGTCTGCTCCAGAAGTAAGACAATGCAAAGCAAAGGAGTAGATATGGTGTGTCATGGATATGGGTCAGAAAAGCATCTAGGAGGATTGTCCTATTATGGAGAGAATCTGGCTGGGACATCCTCTGTGGTAGTACAGTTCATGTACTGTAGTTTAGGATCTTTTGCTTTCATATTTGAGTTCTGGCATCAGTTTGGTTCATTGGTAGCCTTTTTCCTCCCAAGATCAGTGCTGAAACCCATTCTAACTTGAAAAAGGAAAAAATGTCATTTGGCAGTGCTCCATGACCTTGATTTGCTCTGCTTGCAGGGTACAAATGAGAGCTGTGATTTTTTTTCTGAAAATCTAACTTAGGTTTTTTTTTTTTTTCAGTTCACTGGAAATTTAGAGACTAAGGGAGCCAAGTCAGACTCCTTGCATGGGTGAGAAGGGAAATTAAAATGTAATTATTCAGGGTGAACAGCATATTTGACATATTGTGATAGCCTTGTACCTGCATATCTTGTGACCTCTTGGTACTAGGGGCTTTCACGTTTCATTGATACCACATAGATGATGGGAGTAACATGAACTGGTGCTAGAGCAGAGGGTCAGACCTGAAGTCTATCACTACCAAAAACTTCTGCCTCATGTCATTATGCAGAAGCAACAGTTTAAACTTAATTTACACCAAAACTTTGGAGCTTTAAAGAGCTTTGGAGCTTTGCAAATGTTTAGGTTTTGACTTGACCTATTCTAGCAGGGAGGAGTGGGCAGGGAGTGCGTGCTTCTACCCTCAGCACGAGTGTGGATAGCATTAGGGCTTGGATTCAGTCCCATAACAGGATAACTGCAGCCAGACTCCCTGGGGTGCTCTGGATGTTTTGTGCTGAACCTGTAGTACAGTCTGGCTCTCAAGCCAGCGTATCTGGGCCCATCTCAGCATAGTCCATGCTTTCAGACACGGAGCGCTGGCGTGGAGTGTCCAGTGTCATTCTTTTCCCTGTTCTTGGCCAGCACAAGTTGGGCATGTGTTCATGACATGAACACCTTAACGTTGCTCCAGCTCATGGTGGTTGGTTCAGCCCCACTGCTTGCTGTCAGCAAGAGCAAGATGACTTCTTGCTGCTTCATCGGTGGTACTAACTTGGGCTTAAAGGGTCTGGGTACGTTGTCTGCAGAGGAGGCATAACAGTTTCCAACAGGGAAAATGGTTGTAAGCAATGCTGTTTCTACAGATTTGTTTCATATATTCTTGCCCGTAATGAATGTTGTAGCTGCAACAAAAGTTGGCAGTTTAGCGGGTGTTACCTCAGATAATCACCTTTGTTAGCAAAACTGGGTCTCGCAGCTCTCTTTGGCTTGGTTCAATGCAAAGGAGCATTAACAATTTAGAGTTTAGTCTGAGCTAGTTGCTTAGATTGGGGATTGCCAAGTTTATGTTCATGCTTCTGTGTAATTATAATTATGAAAATTGCTCTTCGGCTTGTGAAATGGTGGAGCCTTGCAGGCTTTTTTAATTAAAAGGCTGTCAAAGATGTATGCTGTTCCAATGTACAAATCCATGGCATTTAAAAAAATAAGTTCTTTTGAATGTAGGGATATAAGGTTTTCACTTCACAATTACATTATGATTAAAATAATACTCACGTGAATTATGGTAATTCCAGTTAAGAAACACTAAAGGGATTTTATGAGAAATTATTCTCATAAGTTGTATTTGATAGTATTACTCATTTACAAAGGAACTCCTTTGCTGTCCATCATCATAGTATTAGCAGATGAATTCCTCAGCATAATGTAGGTAGAATTTATGGTTCACACTTAGAATCATGTATGGATGACAGATAACTTTAATCTAAACTAGTTACAGAGGCTTCTTAGAGGGGAAACTCTGGACTACAATAATCAGGTAGGCTTTTAGTTGATATAATGTTAAAACAAGGATGCCAAGCTTCCACAACATGATCTCTTGTCTGATTTCATGTCAGAATGGAGATAAAGTTGGTACAATACATTCATTACCAATACCAGGATCATCAGTACCTTTATAATATTTCAGTCAGGAATGAACTTCATCCAAAGAAGAATAGGTAGTGGAGTTTAACAGGCTGTGTTATTCAGCAGGTTGGATGGAGAATCTTAAAAGTTCTTCAAGGTCTCAAAGATTATAAATGGAAGTGTGTTAAAAGTAACCCATTCAAAGGTGTAAAAGGTGTATTTTCATAGTTAAAGGCTAATTTCCGTGTATGTTTTTCATTAATGCAAGAAAAAGTTATCTTCCTTTCTCTCAGATTAAAGCTGTCTATAGCACTACATGAAAAATATAGGAAAAAATGTAAATAGTAAAAAGGCTAAAAGTGGTGAGTTGAAGTTCTGAAATCTGGGAGGCTACAGGGAAACCTGAAATATGTGGTCTCGAATGCCTATGAATCTACAAACTAATTAACAATGGCCAGGACCATGCACTAATGCAAGTTAGTTACAGCCCACTGAATCCAGCCAAAGCAACACCTGTCTTTAATATATATAAAGAATAATTGTCATGAGAGACTTGAGTCCAGGATGCAGCGATGGAAGCTCTACTTCATGCAAAAGGTAGTAAAGCTCCTAAAAATGATAGATGATAGATGATGGTTTTCTAACGCAAAACATACTGAGTTTGACAATGAGTAATTTTATGCTGGATCTTGTTCTGATGGATATAGATGAATTAAACGCTGTGCAGCAGCCTTTAGTGGCTATGGGTCTGATGATCATGATCTGATTGCAAGTAATATGTAACTTATACCTAATATATTAAAAAAGAACAGTCCCAACAACTAGCGCATTTGTGGAAGTTAGGGAGAAGCGATGAATAAATTTTGTGGAAGTTAGGGAGAAGTGATGAATAAATTTGCCTCAGAGGAAAACTGGAGATGGAAAAATCTGAATGAAAACAGGGAATTCCTCAGCAAGAGTTTATTGTTTGGCTAGTAAGTCTTGATTTCGCATTCAGAGGATGTAATTTGCTAAAATAAATTCTAGTCCAGTGGAGAAACGAGGCTATAATCATCCCCAAATATCTGACATATAGGAAAAAAAGAGAGAAAGTTGAAAACATCTCATATAAAGTAGAAATTGTGAAATTGTTAAAAAACATTAAACCTCATTCTTAAGAGAAATTAAACCTATTATAGAATCCCTAGTGACAGGATAGGGATATGAGGAACAGAGGAAACCTTCAGGAAGACATAAGCTTAATGCTGGAGGAGCTAGACAAAACTGACAGTGATGAAGTAAAAAAGACAGGAGTAATAAGGATTTCTCATCTCCATTTGGAAATGTATATTGTGACATACTTTATCTTCTTCCTAGCTCATCAGTACCAAAGGAAAACAATAGAGATCTGCTAGAGGTAAACATTTTTATATCATCTGTCTTGGCGAACTTGCACTTACGAATCCTGAAAGAGTTGGCTGAGGACATCTCTGTTTCACAGATGTTCATTTTTACTAAGTCCTGAAATCTTGGGGAATCTCCAGAACAGAGGAAGAACTGCAATATTGTGCCAGCAATCAAATAGCAGAAGTGAGCTGATCTAGCCAGTTGTAGGCTGGTTTACCTGGCATCACCTTCCAGTCAAATAATGGACAGTCTGGTACTGAATTCAATTAATAAGAAATTAATTTTGACATGAATGTAACCAAAGTCTGAACAAAAGGTTTAGGGAAATAAGCTGGGTTTTACTTTTTGAAATGACAAATTAAACTGATTTTGGTAACAGCACAGACAGAGTGTGTGTTAGTGTGTTAATCTGTACCAAGTGCTGACTACAGAATCAGCACTGCATGGTGTCAATCAGGTGAACTTTGAGTCTATTATGATCCATCTGACAAACTTTGGAAGACCTGTCAGTGGATACCTTCACTACATAGAAATGCTTTCAGTAGAACTCCACAATGGTGGCTTCTGGCTCCAAAGCCATGTAAAATCTCCCTCAACGCTGTGGAGGTAAGCATGGACCTATTGCTGCCAATGTTTGTGAAAGACACAAATACTGTTGAAGTGATTTCTTATGTAAATCACAAAGGGTAATCCAGATCCTTTGGTCCAATAAAAAATAATATGTTTAATTGACTCAGAGACAGGAATATATTTTTTCTTTTTGTTCTTAGCATTCTAAGTGTTTTGTTCTTTTTGTTCTGCTTAGTACCAGCCTGTTGTTTCTGAAAAGGAAAATAATGAGTTGGAGATTTTGAAAAAAACACCAAAATCCCCAAGCCATAAGCACGGTGGAGAAAAAGACTTTTGGTGACAGAATTTAAGTAAAAGAACAGTTTATTTGATTTTTAAAATAGATTAAAGTTGAAGTGGGATGGGAACATTTAACAATAGATAATTTATTGGAAAAAGCTGCTTTGTGGAATCAAAGCTCTGTTAATTTTTCTTTTACTTGACTGATTTCTTTTATTTGGCAGAATCTTCAGAAAGGTATTTTGAACATGTTGATATAATTCATATTAACATTTTTGAAACCTTAAAGGCCATTTTTATTCTTTAAAATGGCTCATTGTTCTGAAATGTAAGCTAATTCTAGTAATAGGCAGTTATAAAAACAGAAAGTGGTATATTCTTCCCATCTAAGAATCCAAAAGTCCAAAGAATTATGAAAATCTTAGTGTTCTCAGAATTTTACTTGTGAGTATTTTGAATAGCTTAGATGGGAAAGATAACTGTTTTTAAATGTTCTGAAATGTAAGCTAATTCTAGTAATAGGCAGTTATAAAAACAGAAAGTGGTATATTCTTCCCATCTAAGAATCCAAAAGTCCAAAGAATTATGAAAATCTTAGTGTTCTCAGAATTTTACTTGTGAGTATTTTGAATAGCTTAGATGGGAAAGATAACTGTTTTTACAAAAACCTTGTAGATCAGAAAAACATTGTTCTATTATGTAAGAGAGATATGACTTGATTGTGGAATATGAATAATATCAAACAAGAATAAAGTACAGGGAGAGAAAGATGAAAAGAATTATTTACATGACAAAAAGCTGAATTTTTGTACAACACAGCCATAGTAATTTTACTTATTATTTCTATATTGAAATCAATAGTATATATAACTAAAGTTTAGCTTCTGGAAATATAGTCAGTTTTAAGTCAATGTCTTCAAGAGGGACTAATCCTTTAATTTTCCTTAACAGATAATTTCAATGACCATTGATTCACACTTTTAGTAAGATAGATTTTTCTTCCACTTCGCAAAGATCTGCCTCTTGCATCCAACTGTTGACTCTTATGAAATTCTTATGTTAAAGTAGTTTTTTAAAACCTGCTGGTTTTCTTCACCATGTTTTTTATGTATCATAGTCAAGTTGCCCCTTTTAGCCATGCAACTCAAAGAGGCAATGAAAACTGAAATGAAAACGTTATGGATAACCCAAAGACCCAAGACCAGGTTCTGCATGAAGAGAAATGTTATTTGAAACCTGGTATATTGGATGCCTTCTGTTGCAGGTCTCCAAAACACAGATACATAGAAAATAAAAGGATGAACCTCCAGGGGTCATCTTGTCCTGCAACTCAGGGCAGAATCAACTAATCTTATGTCATACCTGCCAGACGTTTACCTAACCTGCTGTTAAAATCCTCCAGAGATCCTATAGCTTCCCTAGAAAATCTATTCTAGTGCTACCATTAGAGAATTTTCCGTAATATCTGGTGTGAGTCTTCCTCAATGCAGTTAAGTCCATTACTTCTCATCCTTGAAGACAGGGAGAGCAGATTATTATTGTCCTTTTTGTCTGAGCCTTTCCAATATCTTAAGTTGGTCACTTCTTCAAACTTTCCTCTACTAAGCCATGATAGTTCTGGCAATCTTCCCTTCTAGATGATGGCTCCTTGACCTCTGCTCAGTCCTTTTCAATAGGCTTGGCTTTCCTCAGAGTGCTCCAAAGTAGTGCACTAGCTAAAGTCTTGTTAAGGCTGAATGAAGTATTGCTTAAATTTTAAATGTATTCCTTTTGATACCTGACCTTTCAGAAGGTGTTCATTTAGATAGTGACCGCTGTTTTTAAAAATAGAGAGTATGATCTCTTCAGAATGTTCATTTGTCTCTGTTGGACTACATTTAAGTTCTTATATCACACATATTACCAGAGTTACATGCCCTTAGAGGTTTGAGATGGAATAACGTGTAGTTCAAACCTGTCAGCCCAGCTTTTCTTGGTTGTTGAAGCCTGATGTGATAGCAACCTTTTTTTTTTGAAACATGTTTTTCACATTTGAAAATGTCTGTCACAGTTTGGAGCATCTCACTAGATTACATCACAGTGGCATGCAACACACAGGAAATCTGAAAAATATGCTGCATTAAACTGCCCTTAAGGAAACCGTGGTATTCAAAATAGAATATGTTTTAAATCTTACTTGCTTGTTTGTACAACTGGGCTATGCTACGTAAGCCACATTAAAACTTGGAGGTTGTGTGTAGTAACCAGGTATCCCAATGTTTTGGGGTAAGTTCACTTACATTACCATGCAGTCTGTTCTGACGGGAAAGGAGCTGGAGAAGTGGGTGTTTTAACCTGAGATAAGTTGTTTGCCAACTGTAGTTTTGCCTGATTGATAATGGAGCTGGGGTACAAAAGAATGAGACATTTATCAACTGAACGCAACTCAATTTAGCAAGACTTTATTGACACCAGAACTTCTCTAAGATCTGCCAAGGAATGTTAATCGTTGTGCTATCTATCAAGAGGAAAAGAATAGCTCAGTATAAAAAGAGCCCTTTATCAGAATGCAGATAAATTTAAATGTAGATAAAACCAATGTACTTTGTTATATTCATCAGGGATTGTGCCCTTTCTGAAATTCACTTATTGTTGCCAAGTGGTTGATTTACTTGTTTTAATTTGTAATTTCATCACATATCCTTTACAAAATATTGAGAAGGCACTGTGAATCCCACTTGTTTTCAGAATTTAGCAGTATATAGCTATGTCCAGTTTGTCACCCTCCATCCATTTAACCTGAAGGGAAAGAAATAGGTACTTTTCCCCTGCATCACCCCTCCTTACCCTCTCCTCCTCCTCCCCCTCCTCCACCGCTCTCACCTGCACGCTCTCCATTTCCATAATGTGAATGTGATTACAAGATGTCTTTGGCTGGACTATAGTATATCACATTTCTTTGAGGGGAGGGCAGCCTCTCTCCCACAGTGACTAGCCTGAAGCCGTTGTGATCTGTTTCAGGGCCCTAAATTATTATAATGTGAATAGCAAAAGTAAAAATAACACATAAACAAAGACAGCCAAAAAATAGAAAGGTAATATTTTGTATTCTTTTCTTTTGAAACTAGGACTGAACAGGTTGGGTTAGTTTCAATCGGTTTTTGTTTCTCATTCTTTATGAGAGAAGTGGACCGTGGCCAGGTTTTCCTATCACAGCCCATCTGTGTTATGTGCTAGGGAGACAAAAGAAAAGATTAAAGATGTTACTGTGTAAAATGCTTTGTATTTTGGGGGCGGGAAGTAGAGGAGCTGGGGAAGATAGAAAATTATTTCCAGTTGAAGATTGTACTTAAAAATGATTATCATCTTTTGTTGGTTTCAGTTGTCTGGGGAGTTTGAGATGAATGATGCCACAAATTGCTGATCAGATGTGTCAGAATTAATTTCTGCTTTCCACAATTTTTTCATAAAGCTTGCTCTGGTTGAACTTTGGGCTGCTTTCCTCTGGAAATAAATTTAAAAGTGGCTTGACATGAAAGTGTAAGTATGGAGAAATGAAAAATAAATGCTAGCATAGTACTAAATCTGTAGGTACTAGAAAATAAAATTCCACTCATCAAAGGAAAAGCCTAACCAATGTGTCAATCGATCATTTTCCCAAATGCTCCAGAGTCTTCAAATGCAAATTAACTGCCCAAAGGTATATGAAAAAGATATTACTCCGGTTGTGATGTCAAATACTCAAATGTTCGGAAATTGCTCATCCATGCAATGTGAATTAAAATCTCATGTGCATATGATACAGTCACTAATTGCATGGTCCAGTATGTTTTCTTTCAGTGGGACCGTTGCCACTTTTAGGGGAAGGAATGGATGTTACTGACTTAGGGAACAATTATTCCTTATCATATAACTAAATATCTGTTCAAACCATGAAGTCAGAATTATTAATTTCCTCATGGTATTTTCTATCCTGACCATGACTTTAAAATCTGGGGCTTCATATAATCCAAACTTTAGGAGAGTTAATCGTCTTCCCATGTCCCTTTCAGGTACAGGGCAGCAGTATCACAAAATCTTGGAGGCACCAAGGTAAAACATATACCAAAATTTAAATGCCATGCTTGAGATACCCTGTGTCTGTTTTATTGCAGAATTCAGCCTTGTGTATGGCAGTATTCTCGTGAATGAGTGGTTTAGGTTAAGTTGCTTAAAGAACTGCCATCAAAGGTATGAGCGAAAAAGTTTTAATAGGAATTTGTGGGAGTGTGACTTCACAAAGTTCGATGGCAAGGTTCATTCTATTACTTACCCCATAGATAAATCACACAAAGAAGAATCAAATTAAAATTAAGTTGGAATGATTTACACAGAGACGAAAAAATGTAAGAGATTAAGGGGGACCCTCCCACTGAGTCATGAAGTTCAGAGTGAACCCCCTTGCTTTCTAAACTCTTAACAGAGCTCGGGTGCAGCTAGGTCCAATCTTAAGCTCAGACCTGATCAACAGTATATGTCTAAAGGATATAAGGAATATTCACAGTTTAAGGTTGATCATAGAATTTTAGCAGCACTTAAATCTTTGACTAATTTATCGTTTACAAAGTGAATCAGATGGGATTGACTTAATTTATAAAAGTGGGTTAACGATGGATTAAAAAAATGGCAATACTTGTACTATACTTACTATGAAGTTACTAAATCAATACACACACAGACACAAAGGATTAAAATTAAAGGGATGTATGTACAAAGGTATACCTGTTAGAAATTTGCCTCGAGTTCAGTGAAATATGGCAGATGCCTTTGCATATCTCAATGAGTGAAAGGCTGAGCCTTGAGAAGCAGGCGAATCAGCTCAGGGCCCATCATCAGCTTTTGGTGGTGGTCCCCTTAGTATCGCAGACTTGGGAGTTCCTGAGCTGTGAGAGGTGTCCCACTCAGAGGGAGATGCTGTTCACAGCCCGCTTCAGTCTAGGGTAGCTCTAAGGGTCTCACTTAGGACCTTCATTTATAGCTTCAGATGTGATTGACTTTAGTCATTGGTAATTTTCTGTGCTGGCCACAATCCTAGGTGATAGTTAATGGAATTTTCCCTCAGAATTCCAGTGACAGTGGTACCATACCACTCAGAGTCACAATAAAAAGTGTTACCAGGCTTGTTAGGGATGTTATGTTCCAGATGAGGAATGCTCCAAGGCTAGCAGGTTTTGCCATCGTTCAGATAAGGGATGTTTCTGGTACAGCCAGTGCAGTTTGCTACCTCAGCTGTGCAAGAGCTGCTAGTACAGTCAAGGGACACTTAACCACCCAACTCATTACACAGAGCCTAAGGCTTATCAGGGATTCCTGAGATTGTAGAGCAGTCAAGGGAAGGTGAGGTGCACCACCACAAGCGTATGTTCAAAATACAGGTCTTGCCTTTATTGATAGTTGTGAGTCCTCAGCAGTTATGAAATCATTTGGCCACTCATACAGTGAAGACTACACTAACAGCAACTGTCTAGGTAAAGCTTAGAATACATTTCTTGCCTCTTATAACAGACATAGGGCTAAAGTATTCTGCAGGAGATGTAAAAATCTAAGAATGGTCATGCTGGCTAGGAAGAAGGTCCTCCTGACCTTACTTCTTGTATCCAGGAGCTATGAGAAAACTAAGATAGTCATGGAGGATGGAGACTTCCAAGATGGTTGTATCATAAGTGAGGCTGATTTTTGCTAAGTATACTGCAAACACAGACTGTGTTCTGGATCTTATTTTTTTGACCTTTTCTGTTTCTTCAAGAGGGCAAAATCACACACCTAATATACAAAGCTATCTTTTGTGCTAGATTTCAAGCTCTTAAATGAAAAAAAGAAATGATTTCTTTACTGAAACAGAGTTGCCAGATGCTTTCCCCCCTATTTTCGTTTTCCAGAATTGTTAACCACATTAGCCAAAAATTATAGGAAGTTTGTGATTGGCACCTATTACATAGAACAAGTGATCAAAACTGTTAAACTGTGGTTGAAGGCCATGGAACAGGGACTTAAAATGGTAAATCTGGGGCAAGTTTCATAATACACAGTGTCACCAGCCACACAAATATTCAGTCTGATCCAGAGCTGACTCTGACAATGTGTGCCCCTCCTTTGAGTTTGCTTGGGTTTTATTATTCTCTTAGTTTGGAAAATCCTGTGACTCCACTATTGCTGTATATCCTAAAAATACCACTATTGCTGTATATCCTAAAAATAAGACATTTGCCTGATCATACATGTAATCATAGCACTTTACTTAAATGGAAATGTATCACCCATGCGTTGTCCTTAAGAAAATGGAACCACATATGGGCTAGAATGAATCAGTGACCAAGTCAAGATGAGAATTTAGATCAGGTTCCCCAGCTGTCACACTTTTCCTTGCACAGCTACCTCCTCCAGCAGTGTCAAGTATGTCAAGGTTTTGTGTTCACATCTGTATTCCAAGATGCCTCTCTGGGAATATACGTGGCCAGTCGCATGGCTTGTGGATTCATTTCTGGTTGCACTTCACTGGTTGTTTTTGACATATAAAGCACTAAGTTATGTTGGTTCTCCTGACCTGAGACACACATTTTATGGTGCTACATTACTGGAGATTAACAGGATGTTAAAGAGGACACTGGTTGTTTTCAATAAGCCTTGATGTAGGAAGTCCTGAAACTGGTGATATGCAGCCTGGGATATAAGGAATACTGGTTTTGAGAATTTAAAGAGCCCTTCTTGACAGTTCCTGCTGGGTTAGCTGAAAAGTAACAAGTAAATTATTTCTTATGAGTTTAACAATCAATATCGTAGCTAGGAGTGCATGGAAATTTTGCAGGGCATGGAGAAACTGAAGGCTTGGTTTAGCCTGAAAAGAGGGGAACTGCAGAGAAGAAGGCTGAAGAGAAACTTCATCAAAACTCATATATTTAAGCATGTGCTCATTATCAGCATGATTAGAGCTACAGATGTCACTGGAACTACTCATAAGCTTAAAGCTAAACTGGTGCTTAAACAGTTGACAGTATAGGGCATTATGCACAAGACCAGAAGTTATGGTAAAAAAACCAAACAGATTGGACAAGTGACTTTAGGGTGTGAATGGCTTTTTCAGAATGCAAAACAGGGCAAGAAAGTTATGAGCAGTGATGGGCAACAATTTGCAAGAATGCTTATTATTTAGTAAAAAATGGATTTGTTTCTAAAGGTTTCATTTTGCTCCTGCACTTAAAAATTTTGAGACTATCTACTTTTTACTCAGCAAGACACTCCTAATAGGCTTTTTCATTTTGCTTATTTTAGTGAGAAAACTCCCCTCATAATTACCTTAATTACATTTCAGTATAAATAATGGGGACAATTACTATCACTGGCAACATTTCAGTTAAAATATCCCAGATTTAATATCAGCTTTCTCTGAAATTCTAGCTATTTTAAAAGTAAATATCCTTATTTCTAAGCTCCTCCATCTTCATTTCACTCCTTTAACAGAACACTTTTAATAATAGCTTCAGTCCGGTTGAAAAATTAATTTCCTGAGCCTCAGAAATGCTGAGATGGAAAATTAGTCCTTTCTTTCGGGTTTCAGAAGAACTTAACCATTGATCTTTCATATCATTTAAACATGATGGATTCAGTTTTAATGTCAGAAGCTTGCATACATCAGTCTTCTATCAGGGACTGTAGACCCCAACAATGCGTATCTTAGCTATTCTGATATGTGAAACTCCTGAGAACTGCAGATCAGCACTTGTAGTTAAACAGACAATCTTCTATGTAAGCTGGGAGTCTATACCCATTATTTAACAATGCAACTTGGCACTTTTGCTGGCCAACCATTTCCAGCTTCTTGCAGCTTTAGATCTCCCTTTAGTTGTCTCCTGATCCTCTGTAGCAGCATTGGTACTGTCCATATCCACACCCAGAAGAGGCTGTCTTTCAGTTTCTACCATGAACTCGGAGTGTGGGAAAGTCAGAAGTACTCTGCAGCTTCAGTGAGTCAGGGTTGGTATGGGTCTTGGGAGGCACAGCCTTTCTGGCTATATCTACAGGAGGCAGAGAAATGAATTGTGGCACGTTCTCTGGCACTAAGTTCAGCTGGTGTCATACAGCTTGTGTGCACACACTTAAACTTGCTGACCTTCCCCCAAAAGAGTGGCTACATCCAAACTGCCTGTGAGGAATAGTTCTTGGCTATGCTAATCCCTGAACCATGCTGCTGTGGTGTCTTGGAGAATCTTAGCTGACACAGTCCAAAAATCTGCCAGGGAGCGCTGCCAATGGCTAGCAGTGTGAAGGAATGTCTGCCAGTCCTCTAGCCCATGCGCTAGCCCTGTTGAGTTTATTGATGTAGATACTGCCTCTGTGGCTCGTTTTGCGTTGTGAAATCTGGGTATTAAGCACTGTCCTTACAAGTCCTAGGGAGACAATGTTGCCTGTCCCTGTCATGCAACTGATGGAAAGAGATGGCAGTGGGACTCAGCACCCTTCTTCACACAGGCCCTGTGATGAACTCTGCTCTCAGTCAGGCATGCTTAATCTTTTACAGCATCATAAAAAGACTGTTGTCTAAAAAGGATGAGCATGCACCATTCCATAGACTTTACCTGCACTGGCGAAAAGTCAAGCCCTGCAGTACTTAACTTCAATTGCCTGAATGTGAAGCCCATTAGCCACCATGCCTTGCTATGAATGAATTCCTAAAACTGAAGGTTCCTCTGAGGATCTCCTTTAAAGGCCTGTATCTCATACCCAGCTGACAATAATGCAACTCCACATATCTTAGAATAGAACTTTGTTCATCTCCCTTATTGAGTGTGGGCTGCTGGCTGGAGGGGAGCGCTTTTTGGTGCTGGGTAACCATTCAGCATAATGGCCTTTATGAATTTCACTGGTATGTACTGCAATAACATTAATCATGATGAACTCATTTGGCACTAATAGGAATGTCATATGTACTTGTATAAGAATATTCACTGTAGTTCATCATTAATTAACTGGGCTATTATTTTAAAGTGTTACCAGACATGGTATGTAAAAATGGTTTACTTTGCAATCTCCTAGTGTTGAAATCATGTAGGCTCTTTTGCTATGGTTTATGTCAGAGAAAATCACAACAGAAAGAGCAAAGAATCCAAGACTAAGATAATACATTTCAGCTGTATAACCTTTGGAAACATAAGAATGTAGAGTTTGCCATATAGGCAAAGTGCTATGAAGATAGTGGCCTATCTAGTCTGGTATCCTGCTCTCATTGTGTCCTGTGACAGATATTTCAGGTATAAAAAAGAAAAAACACAAATGGGGAATTATATTCTGAAATCTTAGTATGTCCTACTACTAATCCTTTGCTGCATGACCTTTACATGGTAGTCTTCTGTCAGGGTCGCTTATTATTTTTTGAACATCCAAATAAATAATATCAGCTGTTTCTTCTTTATCCATTAGTTTGCTGTCATGCTTAAAGAATTCTAGAGAAACCACTTCTGATTTAGGTAGAGGGGAAATAAAGAAATAGGCCTGGAAGAAACTCCTGGCTCCTGACACCTCATTCCCTAATAGTCCAGCCAACCTCTCCTAAGTGGATGGAGCTTCATCCTGAAATTCACTAGGTTTCTTGCTACTGGAAGACTGTTGCAGAACTCCAGTCCAGTTACAAACCTTCTACTTGCCAAAGGTAATGTATTTGTTGCTAATAATTTCT
Source organism: Falco peregrinus (assembly GCF_023634155.1). Classification (NCBI taxonomy): domain Eukaryota; kingdom Metazoa; phylum Chordata; class Aves; order Falconiformes; family Falconidae; genus Falco; species Falco peregrinus. The sequence goes on from NC_073727.1 coordinate 57,856,985, forward strand.
TGTGCTAACCCCAACTTTCAGGTTAATGAGTACTTACTCCTTTCTGAATTTACTCTTTTGATATATTTATGGAGCAGGCCACTCTCAAGACATTATTTGCTAGACTAAAGAAAGTCTTTTAATTTCCTCTCATATGAGAGGTTCTTCTTTTCCTCTTAATGTCCTAATGACTCCCCTTTCCTCTCTTCTCCAGTCATAAGTCACTTGTCAAGAACTAAAACTATGTTTTTGGGTCAGTAGAACTGTAGACAGTACAGTAAATGTTGTCCTGATGCTGCTTTTGACAATGGTGTTTATGTTTCCCTATCCTTGCATGAAATACCTCTCCTTCTACATCCTAGGTCTTTTATATTGCCATTTAACAATTCATCCAGATCTTTTTCATCTTGATCATTTCCAATCAATGAGCCAGCTTCAACAAGTGGTTTTGTTACACAGCTCTAAAAGCTATGGTCAGACTGATGGCTTTAAATTGTTTCAAGTGACTAGAAACTGTAATCTAGTGTCTATAAGGCTTTTATAAAGTGAATAAGGATAAACTGCAGCCTCCCAAGCTGATTCCGAATCCCAGCTTAGACAGTTAACCTGAGCACCCTAAGAGCAGCACCCTTGCCCATGTGTGACTTAAACTAGTACTGCTAACTTTCATCCTTTTTCTACTACTCCTCAGAATTGCCAGGTAGGAAAATTTGCATTGGTGAAATCCCCAGCTCTGTCACCTGCAACTCTGAAACAGCTTTCAGGTAGATAATGACTACTGGAAATAAAACAAGTCTCAAGATTTATCCTTGAGGATGCTTAGTGGAAGAATAAGACTGATGGTTCTCTTTCTGTGTGCCCCCTGCCCCCCCCCCCCCCCCCCCAAGCTGTAATCTTCTTCTTAGATAAACAAGTAACCACCTAAAAATTACTACAGTCTTTATTACCTCTGTTGTAACTCACGATCCCCAGAGTGTGGCTCTATTTTTTTTTTGTGAAATCCAAACAGATTAGCTCACAAGATTTCCCTTAGCCATAAATGATTATTATAATAAAAGAGATGAATCTTGTCTGTGATAACCTGTTTCAGGTACATTCACATGCATTTCATTCTGTACTTCAGATTCTGTTCCATGCCTTTACATATTCTTTTTTTCATAATTGATCTTTGTCGTGATACAGATTTTAGTGAGGTACAAAATTGACTGAGAAATATAATATAATCCATTCACTTAGTAGTTGGATTGCTCTACTTTTATTATAGCTTTAACCAGTTTCAACTCCTGTGCTGAAATCTCTCTCCATTGATTTTTGTAATTTCTAAGAACACATTGGCACAACCGCCTTGAATTAAGAACCAAAGCCTTGAAGAGTTACGTGATGTTATGAAATGAAAATTCCACCATACCGAACTGATGACTTATTCTAATAAAAGAACATTTTCTCATCATGCAGTTTTTCACCATTGTGAATTCTTTAATTGGGAAAAGAACTTCAAAGACATAGACTGATCACAGTTACAAAAAAATCCTTCCAAAGAAAAGGGTGTCCAATGATGGAGAGACTAAAGGTGTTTTTAGTCTCAGATGCCCTGTTTTCTTCAGCACTAGCGTTGAAAATTATCGTTTTTCTAGTTTTCTTTTTTGTAGGTCTAATTGCAAAGCCAAAAGAACAGGGTTTAAATTGCCCTTTATTTGCATTAGTAATTTAAAAGTGATATATACACATGTGCAAAATTCCTTTGGAACAGTCATTTTCTTGCTTTGATAGGTTTTCTGGAATAGAAAGTGAAATAGAGCTTGTTTTTTTCTCATTCTACACTCATTACTGATTCTAAAGGATCAACAAACAAGCTAAATGTAAAGCTAAAATTGCTTCATTAGATTTATGCACTGAGAAAAAGGATTGTTTATCCCTATGAACCAGGTGGCCTTGATATAAACAAACTTCAACAAATTAATATACTGATAAGTGAAGTGAAGCAACACACTTCAACAGCCAATGCATAATAACTCAAGATGAAGGTGCTTTGCGGTGTGCTCCAAAGTTTGCTCCAGGTCAAGGGGAGAATAAGTTCCAGACTAGGGTTGCCATAGTGTGTGGTCACTTCTCAGCTCCTTGCTGTGTATATCACTGAAGCTTTCATGCACGAACACCTGTCAGCTTCAGGTAGAGCTTAATTGTTGGTCACTGTAGTCCAAGGTGATCATAGACTCATAGAATCATAGAACCACAGAACCATAGGATCATAGAATGGTTTGGGTTGGAAGGGACCTTAAAAATCATCTAGTTGCAACCCCCTTGCCATGAGCAGGGACACCTTCCACTATACCGGGTTGCTCAAAGCCCCATCCAGCTTGGTCTTCAACACTTCCAGGCAACTTGAACAAGTGCCTCATCACCCCCACAGTAAAGTATGTCTTCCTAATATCTAATATTAGGATAATTCCTAATATCCTAATATCTAATCTAAATCTACCCTCTTTCACCTTAAAACCATTCTTCCTTATGCTATCAATACATGCCCTTGTAAAAAGTCCCTCTCCAGCTTTCTTGTAGCCCCCCTTAAGGTACTGGAAGGCTGCTGTAAGATCTGCTTGGAGTCTTCTCTTATCCAGGCTGAGCAACTCCAACTCTCTCAGTCTGTCTTAACAGGAGAGGTGCGCCAGCCCTCTGATGATCTTTATGCCCCCCTCTGGACTTGCTCCAACAGGTCCATGTCCCTTTTATATTGGGGGTCTCACAGCCGGATGCAATACTTCAGGTGGGGTCTCACGAGAGCACAGTAGAGGGGAGGAATCACCTCCCTCGACCTGCTGGCCATGCTTCTTTTGATGCAGCCCAGGATCTGGCTGGCTTCTGGGCTGCAAGCACACATTGCCAGTTCATATTAAGCTTCTTATTGACCAATACTCCCATGTCCTTCCCCTCCAGTCTGCTCTCAATCCATCCTCCACCCAGTCTGTATTTGTGCTTGGGATTGCCCTGACCCAGGTGCAGGACCTTGCACTTGGCCTTGTTGAACTTCCTGAGGTTCACACAGGCCCACCTCTCAAGCCTGTCAAGGTCCCTCTGGATGGCATCCCTTCCCTCCAGTGTGTCAGCCGCACCACACAGCTTGCTGAGGGTGCTTTCGATCCCACTGTCCATGTTGTTGACAAAGATGTTAAGTGCCAGTCCCAAAACAGACCCCTGAGGACTGCCACTCATTACTGGTCTCCACTTGTACATCAAGCCATTGACTGCATCTTTTTGAGTGCAACCATCCAGCCAATTCCTTATCCACCAAGTGGTCCATCTGCCAAATCCATGCCTTTTAATTTAGAGACAAGGATGTTATGCAGGACAGTGTCAAATGGTTGCGTAAGTCCAGGTAGATGACATCACTTGCTCTTCCCTTACCCACCAATGTTGTAATCCCATTGGAGAAGGCTACCAGATTTGTCAGGCATAATTTGTCCTTAGTGAAGCCATGCTGGCTGTCACCTGGGATCTAAAGGAATCATTCATCAAGGTGAGAATTTGAGGGAATACTCCTCCTAAGCTACTTTTCAAAAGGAGGGAAGGATACTGGTGTGGGGGCATTAATGGGAAAGTGTGTACACATACAGTGTGTGGGAAAGATAAGATTATCTACAGCAATATCTGGTAAAGAGAACAGTTGTTTGTACCTGGTTTGGTATATGCACAACTCATGCTTTGGCCAGTATCTTCAGAAGTGTCCCCTGTCCAAGTTTTGTTTCCTGGGGGGAGAGATGTTAACCTCCTACTTAACCTCCCTTCCTATGCTACTGTGTAGTTTAGATTAGTTGATCCACAGTTAGTTTACTATGAATGGTGTCATTGTATTATAGCTCTGTCTTAAGGAGCAAAACCACACTGTTCACCAATTCACTGTGGTTTATGAAAGAGACGGAAAGATCCAGGCATGACCCATGAAATCTGGTAAGAAAAAAATTCTCTGTTTAGTGTTTTCATTTATACATCTACGTGACTTCATCTGTATTGCATCATCACTTCTTCCATCTTTCTTTTTGCTTGATATTAGTGGGAGAAGGAGAGGCTTAGTATAGGGGAAATGCATTTTCAGAGATTTACATAAATTACAACCAGGAGAAACTTTTTGTTTGACCAGAATAAATTAGGCCATAAGCCCCCCACAGGGTGGTCCCATCATCAAGTGCAGGAATCTCCAGCTGAACTGCAGAATCTGTCTGTTGAAGATGTCCAGCCCAGAAGTGTCATGGTGAGGGCATGGTTTTCTCTGTTAAGGACAGTCAAAGGCATCCCACTGCATATTGGCAACTTCTTTATAGTCTGCATATATATAGTTACAACCAGCTGTGCTGTTTAAAACCCAGAAACTCCATTTGTGTTGGTGGCAATGCTAGAAATCTATCTGCTGAAACATTGCTAGTAACATATCTCATTGTAAATGAGCAGCATAGCTCATTGTTGAGCTCTTCTGTCTCTTAATAGAGATGGACTTTCCAGACCCCTAAATGTTCTTATAGGGTTTTTTCCAAACCTTATTTTTTTTAATTTATTTTCTACCTCTTTATCAAAGCTCTTGGATGGTCTCTCCAGGACTTTAAGAGCTTTTGTGCTATGCCCCCCTGTTTATATATCAAAAAATCCCATTGTCTTTTCATTCTTATATTCCCATTGTCAGGAAAAAATACATATCCTGTGCCTTAGGTGCTTTAATCATATTAAAATAATACAATCTGCAAAATGAAGACCTTCAGCTTGGATTCATTCCATCTAACTTTAGGCACCAGACCAACTTGCCTAGGGGCTCACACTCCTCAGCTCCCTATACAGGCAATGAGAGTGTCTGTCTGCATCTGTTGGTTAGAGATGAAAAATAGGCTCCAATTTAGATATCTCACTTTAATGTTCAAATGATGCAAGATGAAGCAGAAGAATAGTCTATAATCCTAGTTTCCATGACAAAAAACAGCCTCCCAGGCAGGATGTACTAACCTTTCCTAGAAACTGAACCATATCTCATTTCTTTACTTTCCCTGTAAACTAATGTGACTCACTAGTATATTCACACCTCCAAGTGCATTTCGTGCGGGACACAAGAGGAAAAAATTGATTTTAAAAAGAGCTTTTAACAATTAGCACAAACTCTTTTATAAAGTTTGGACATTTCTTTTTAAGATCAGCTAGGAACGACAAGGCAGGGTAGGGAGAGGAAATTGCTGAGAAGTATTGGAGCAATACAGTACTGCAGGAGCACATCACAGGCTTTGGCTCTTTGTACCAAACAAAGTCCAGCATGTCACCTAGCAGAATGTTGTAATGAAACTGGTAAAATGAAATGTAAAAATAAAAGAGAAAATGCCAATGTGTTTGTCGTTAAATCTCTTTCAGAGCTATAATCCATCCTTGAGTTTTCCTTTGTTATATTTTCCTTTTGTGGATACAAGCCAGAAAAAACATAGCTGTGCAGGCTGAAAAGGAGGATAACAAACAGTACTTGTGTGCTTTTGGGTGAGATGGATGAGAGGTGGCAGGACGGGGCTTCACTTGGAAAAGATCCTACATACAGGAGTCTGACTTTCACACTCAGTATGAAGGGCCCTATTTCTACAGTGCCGTTTCTTTCACGGAAGTTGGCAGAAGCCAACTGAAACCAGTTCTAAGCTGTTGCTCCAGTTGTACAAAACACTAGAAATGACAGTGTTTTAACATTTATTTAATTTTAACATTTGTTTGCAAACTGCTTGTGACACCTGTTTCCTTCTGAAATCTCTCTGAGAGGAAGGTAGCAGGAAGCTTGTCCTGTAGCTAAGGCTCTGACTTCAGACTTGGTGCTTCTGCTTCCAAGTTTGACATGCTCTAGGCAGGTGATGTGGATTACACTTTTGGGGCTTACAGGGTTATTTTAGAGACTGAGCTGGAAACGGGGTTTGAGGGTGCCCAGATCAGTTGTGACATGGAGGCGAGGCCCCCAGATTCCTGCACACGAAGCTTAGTGTGTTCTTTAGTTTCTTCTCCAATAAAACAAAATTGATGGCACTTCCTTGAGAGAGAGCTGAAGAGCTCAGATGTACATTCATGTTGGCAATAGATGACCAAGTTAAGAATTGTACACATATTACACTATCACAGGTCAGCAGTGTGCAGTACTACATCTGTGAAGCGTGGTGCTGTGTAATATACTGATATGCTTTCATCCTGAGGGCCTCAGAACTGCTTGCAGAGGATTTTTCATTAAAGTGCAACTAGTTTCCCTCCTGAAGATCATAAAAGCCCCAGGGAAACTGTACACTTTTTGGTGTGAGATTCAGGAACCTTATGATGTTTCATTTCTTAGAAACTGCTGTAGCCAGTAAAATGACGTAAGGTCCTGAATTTGGCCTTTCCTTGGATATGTCTATGCTAGTAAATCAAACTGTGCCAGGAACTTTCCCTGTGCACTGGAACTTTCATCGTTTGTAGTGTTACTCAGAGTAGTGTGTGACATGCTTTCAGCTCATGCTGACTAGCACTATCCTGAGCAATTCCCAGGCATTTCAGGAATTAGGACAGGATTATTCCCAGCAGGCAGTCTGGTTGTAGCCATCCTGGTTTGGAGGGCAGGAAATTTAGAGAAGATGGATGTGGAAAGGCCCATGCCAGTTGGCCCCTGAGCTAGAACACAGCTAATGTATGAGATGTTACAGATGTAGCCTGAAGGTCTACGATCTTGCATGTTGTGCAAGTATCATAAAAATTCATTGACTTTTCTGTTCGGGTAGACATTTTTTCTAACATACTGTTCTATCAGCTCTACAGTTTCTAAACCTTATTTAAAATATATTTTTATCTATCTATCTGTCCGGCTGTTTATCTAAGTATCTCTATCTCTACCTCTACCTCTGAATTTATATATATATATATTTATATATATATATATATACACACTGTATTTTTTCCTACCTAAGAAAGAAATGCTTGACCTAACAGACCTTCCCTTTTGGATTGTGGCACAGAATTATATAGAGCAATAATTGACTTATTTTCTGTGTGGCTGTACCAGAATCCAATTCAGGTCTGTTTGGTTAGCAGTCTATGAGGTCGATTTCCTACATTTACATGTGATTCTTCTGTGAAGTGCTATCAGCAGCAAAAGATCAGATGAAATAAGCAGATTCCCCATAAAATTTGCAAATACTACTGCTCAATATCCCTGTCTAGAAAGCCAAGTGGAAAAAAAGCAGTTTCTGTGCCTTTCCCAGCCAATGCTCTCTATCACAAAACACTGTCTGATATGCAAGATGAAGAAAAGTAAACCTTTTATGTGTAGACAATTACAAAAAATTTGTTTTAGAATAGTAAGGAGCTGCTTTTCCAGCCTTTCACACAAATGGCTCTTGTGTTAGTGTTGTTTTCATGCCTCCTTCCTCCTGCACCCTTTCCCTCAGAGCGCTGATTTTACAGCACACTGGGAGGACTTCCAGGGACTTGATTCTTGCTTGTTTCATTGTCAGTCTCCCCAAAACTTGAGGCAGAATCAGTGATGCAAATAGTCCCAAGGAGAGCAGTGATGAGAGGTCACAAACGTGTGAATCTGGTTGTTTCATTCAACAGCAAGTGGCACAGACCTGTGCAGACCTGTGACATTTACGCCTGATACAGACCTGTGACAGATCTACAGAAGTTTGAGTTTGGTGACAGAGGGATGGCCTGAAATGACAGCAGTGCAGGAATAAAATACTTTGTTGTCTGAGTACCACTTTTTTTTTTTGGTGCTTAAGTTACCTGTACTTACTGTCATCTGCTTCTCCTCTCCATCACTACTGTTGCCACATTAATGCTTTTTGCCTCTTTCTCTCTTCATTGCAGCTCCCAGAAACTTTATCTTAAAATTTTTGTCTTAGCTCAGGCAAGCAGCTTTCCTGTGTATTTTCATATTGAGTTTCTACTGAAGGCAGTGAAGGATGTAGCCTGCACACAGACAGGGCTTGTGTTGCTTCTCTCTGTTATGGTTCTGTGGTTACCAACACCAATTTGTTACATCCCTCAACTGACTTGCTTTCACTGCAGTGCTCCCAATTCCCTTGACACGCTTTTGCTTCAACAAAAGGTCCTTATATAGAGGCTCAGCTCATGAGTTTTTAACAAAAGGACTTCCCTTTTTTCTATTGTCTCCCCATATTTGTTAAAACATACAGTATTGCTTTCCCTTAATAAAGGAATAGCCTTTCTCCCCAATTCCTTTTCAGCAATAGCCCCACAGTGGGAGTTAAAGTTGAAAAGGCAGATTGACCATGCCACTGTCATGCAGCTGAACCAAGCTTGATGCATGTGTCCCATAAGGCACAGATGTTTGTTATTCCAAAATAGATTAATATGGATTCTCTCTTTTTTTTTTTTTTTTTTTTTTTTTTTAGAGGCTTTATTAAAACTATTACTAATAAAGCATTGGCATGACTGGAATAGTACAACAGAAAAAGAATTCCATCTCTCCAAACTTCAGATGTGCCAGTTTGTGCACATATCTATTATGTTACCAAATGGAAATGTCCACAAAGAACTCTTATTTTGCTTTCAGCTCTTTCCCTCTTACTAATCAGAAGAAGGTGAAACAATCTGGATCAAGATTATTCACCCTGTAATACCTTAACCTCATACCAGTGTGACAGACTCTCCCAGCTCACATATGATCTTCCAAGTGTGTGCTACATGGGGAGGGAATGTGGCTGTGTCCCATGGTGTGGTGTGGGGAGGAGCGAAGCCATGTGCACTGCTGTGGAACAGCACGTAGAGCTTCTGCACTTACCTACAAAATGTTAGAGTCAGTGTGAATAATCTAGGAGATCAAATAGGAAACAATTATTATTATTAATCATCGTAGAGAAAAGCTACCAGCTAGTGTTGGAGGAAGGCTCGATTGTTGCAGCTCTGTTACCCCTGTTTTAAGTTTTATAGGGCTACCACGTGTCTTTGCTCGCACATACTACTGTTCCTGAATGTTTTATAATATGGTAGTTTTTAGTGGAAGAAGAATTTTGGGGGTTTTAGGATAAAGGACTGTATAAATGTAAAATAAACTGTGAAGTTATCCTGGGTACTTTATTGTCCTATCATCACAGCATTTGATATTGTTGTGAAACTTTCAGGATTTCAGTGATTGTTGTCATCTCTACAGCTTCATGCAAAAGTTGCTGGAGTGATGCTGGGGTACAGGCAGCTCCTCCAATAGACTCATTTTCCTTGGAAACTGGAATAAAAATCAGTGTGAATTCACTATTCTGGTCTGGAGTTTAGGGAGAAGGAGAATGAGCTTCCTCTGGGCATCCCAGCACACACTTCCAGACCTGTTGGGATTTCTTTTCTAAACTCTGTCAGCAGACATTTTAAATTATTACTAAGCTTTTTCTCACTTGAACCCAAAGCTAGTTGGTTTTAGCTCCATTTACTTGGCTGGCATGAATGGATCATCTGTTCATAAATAAGCAGTCTCTGTCTCAGGGTGCTTGCTTTAAGCTTGTGTTTAGGGTAAAAAATAAAACGGAGCACAACACAATCCTTAGCTACCACTGTCCTCTTTTTATTCAGAATTGGGGACTAGGTTTTACCTTGTACTTACACATACGCCTGTGTTTAATAGCGCAAATAGTTCTGTTGACTTCACTCAGCCACTCATATGGTTAATGTTATGCGTGTGCCCAGGAGCCTTGCTGATTTGTGGCCTAAGGTCATATCTATTAAAGTGCATAACAAAACACTAAAACCTCTCCTACTTATCCAAACCCTGTTAATCTAAACTACTTTCATGTCTCTGTTCCATTTGGCTAATCGAGGTTTCAGTAGAGTTGCTCTGGAAGAATAAATACCAAAATCAGTTGAAGTCTGCCCTTGACAAAGTACTTCTGGCTCCCAGTGCCTTTAATGAGAGCCCCGAGTGTGTATCTGAGGTTGGAATTTGGCTCTAATGGAAGGTGGATTTTTCAAATCTTCTGTGAAGTGCTTCACAAAATAAGGGGTTTCAGTTTTTATACCCACACATGATATTATACTTACAGTTACCTTTGGCTGAACGATTCTTGGAATTTCTTGCTATCACATCCAAAAATATGACACATTGAATTGCATATCAGCTGCATATATAAGAAAAGATTGTACTGTAAGACAACATAGGGTTGTCAAGGTTTGTACTGAAAATGCTGCTTGGATTATCCCTTGTGTCTCAATTTCAGTTCAGGGGGTTTTTTTTTAGACTATTTTTTTGTGTGTGTTCATTTGCTTTTTAGTAACCTTGGGGATAAAAGCATCTCTAGCTTTCTAGATCTTCTCTTGTCTGCTATGGAAAAAGAAAAGACAGCCAATTGTTTAAAAAAATCAGGGCTTTAGTTTTCTTGTCAAAGAATGATTTTTCACTGACAATGGAAGCTTGATAGATACTTCCAAATCACAGAAAAATATATTTAACTCCTGAACTGTGAGAAAAAACATCAGTTAAAAATGTGTTCATTCTGCTGGCAATTTACAAGCAAGATGTGCTCAGATATGGGACTACACGGAGAAGATGCTGACAGTGAGAAAAAGTCTTGTGATTCAAAAGCATCTCTGTGCATTCAGTAGCTGAATATATTTTCAGTAGTTATATTCTGAGATCTTCAGGAGCCGGTACTAACAGAGAGGGTCTCACTCCTGTAAAGCAGTACACAAGCCATTTCTTGGGAAATAAATTAAGAGAAATGTCTAGTGGATTGGAGTGAATTCCTCCCCGGACAGATTTATCTCTTCACATGGACTTCAGAAGGGAGATATGTGGCTACTTTAGACTAGGCACATAACTGTAAAGGGTTTAAAATTAATGGAGTAAATCTCAGCTGAGGTGTCTGGCTGTGTGCTAGAGCTGGTTTCCAAGAGCTGAGGGTCTTCAACACCTGAAGGAGGAATACCAGGTAGTTATCACTACTGAAATCAGAGGGAGTTAGGAGCTCCTCTCAAAGGTGCTAAGTCACTCAAAACAGCCTTCAGGCTGCCCGAGGTGGGTAAGTAGCTGGACATTAGGTACCTAAATCTCAGACATTGCTTCAGTCCTTGTACAGCTGTTATGCCTAAGACTCTTTTCTGGCACTATTCCCTGGCATGAGATGCCCACATTCACACCAGTAAACCCTCTTACTCTACAGGATGGACTTATAGGAGAGGTCCTACAGGATCAAAGGCTGTACCAGCCCCTACCCTATCAACAGACTTTGCGGCCTGTTGACCCACCTTTGAGAGAAGGATGAGACCACTTTCACCCCTGTTTCTCCTATGCCAGACACTCTTTGGGGAAGCAGGTAACTATTTTGTGGTTTTGAATGAAGGGTCACTCAGCCATGGCCCATTTGCCCATGTAGCCCTTCCCCATGTAGGACCAGGTGGACTGACACATGCTGTGGCATTACCCAAGATACATGGGTAGAGGTAAGTGCCAGCATTGCATGGATGAGTAATTCTGAAGTTCCACAGAAACCTCATTATCTTTGCTAAACCTCAGTTCCTAACCTTTTCATAGTCAGAGTCTGCTTTTTAGGTCCAACTGGTGTTGATGTTAAGTACGTAGCTTGGCTACAAGTCTAAAATGTTTTTGCAAACTGTACCTAATATTCTCAAGTAAACAGACAAGACAGGATTACTACTGAGTTCTAGTGCTTGATGACTGCTGAGGCTTTTAAAAATTGGAATAATTTAAAGAACTGCACAGTTACAGTCTCTTTGTGTTTAAGTTGCTTTGCTAATTTCTCATTGAGATAGTATTTCATTTCTCAGTAGGAGTAGGCCTTAATCTCATGATATGATCTGATTTCTCAGTAAGAATTATTTTTCAGATCTGACTTTTTTTTTGAGTCCAGGGTCTCAGAGGGATTTAAGCTTCTAATTTTCAATGCAAGTTAAGTGCGTAAATGCTTTCGGTAATCTGGGCAAGAGTCAATGTTTAGTTTTGTGGCAAGCTTTTGTAATGCCATTATTTGGATCACAAATATTCAGGGAGAATATTTGCTTGTTTTAATGGATATTTTATGTGAGAAATTTTATTGCTAGGAAAGGTTTCCTATCTAACACAGATTTTGGGTTAGAATCAAACCAAACTTAATGTGTATTCACAGTTGACACTTAAAGCACAAATTCATCCTTTTTCAGTGAAGGTAAAAGTTATTCATTCTTTTAATGGACAGATTCTTCTGTCTTTGGAAAGAGATTAAGACAATCATTTTATAGATTTATTTTTTGTCTTCAATACTAGCACAACCTTCCTCCCTTTCCAAATTCTTCCTGTCATCATAGCAATTCAGTGCTGCTGATTTAGTGAATAGGATTGAGGGAGACAAGCAATCCAGTGTGTTGAATTTGAACTCTGACCTTCCCTTTGCATTGTTGCACAACTTCTTAGTTTTGTTAATCAAAAAATGTTTGCCCTCCCCCTCTTTTCTCAAATGAGCAAAAACTATAAAACGTAGAGGAACAGGGTTATTTTGGAAATGATCAGGAAAAGGCACCTGTACATTTCTCTGGTTTGGCTCCATGTTAAGCATTTCTTATGGATCTGAAATCTGGTATTATTTGCATTGTTCTTCAAATATCAAGATAGGGCTAAATTCCTATGCTTAAACATTGGAACATGTCCAAGCACATGACTTCTCATATGCTGTCTTCATCAATACTGAATTCTTGACATACGATTCATAATAAATTGAGATGGACAATACATCAAGTGCATTTTAGCTCTACAACAGCTAAATTTACAGAGACTTCCACGATGGCTCTTCACGTTGTGAAAAACTACAGTGCTCTTGCTAGAGCTGTGGTATGTTTAATGCTTGCTAGTACTCCTTTAGGTCATGCAGTGGGAAAAAGTACAAAAATAACAAACTTGTTAGTCGGCTAATTGCAGGCTTGTTAAGTGATATTCCATTTCTGCTTTTTTTTTCTTCTCTTTCTTCTCCATTGCCCTGATTAATGACTATTCAAAACAAATACAAAAAAGTCTTCTGTAAAACAAAAATAAATCATATTGCACCTGAAAGATCTTTTACTGGATTTTCTAATGCAAACTATGTGCTTGAATATGTAGCTACAGGACTGAAAACACCACTGATGTGTCCCATTTGATTTATTCGTTCAAGTGATACCTAGCTTTAGAGAAAATCTTCAGCTGAGTTGTGACTTAGGTGTGCCCTGAATTTGGTTCTTCTTCTTCCCTGTCTGCAAATTTAGTTTGTTATGTTCCTTTAGAACAAGCATTGCCTGTGCAGTTAGGGCATTTCCCTCGCCTGTGCTCTATGATAAGAACCTGAATGTCAGTGGAAAGTTTCCCATTGACTTTGCGGACTTGTGGATAAACCTAACACAGTAGGAAGTTGCAAACCCCTTATTTCAGTAGAAACAAATACTTTTGTTTTGGTAATTCATGAGAGAAGCCTTTTGTGAAATCACTTTTGTTATCTTTTCGGTTTAGATGTGTTTTTAAGAGCCTTGAGGATTTTCATAACAAGTACTTTATTAGCAACATTTATTATTCGATATGGACACCTAACATGTAAAAGAACAGGATTTTGTGTTAATCTATTTCAGTCATGTCATTGTTTCAAAATGACTGTATTTCAAAAAGTACCATCCAGGAACACTGTTGAGCCTTCAGGAAGCTCCTCAGGGAGACATGGTTGCCTGTGAAGAAAGTGTGTAAGAAATTACTAATTTCTATTTGGAGCTTTTTGCTTCTGGGCTACTGGGTCACATTCAGGACCCAGTACACTGGGTGAAAGTGATTGCTACAGTTGTTTGAGATTTGTGAGTTCTTACAAATAAGGCCTCGCAAAAATTGCCGACAGTTATGTAGGAGAATATTTTCAGCACCCTTTGTAGTGCACTTTCTGCAGAGGTTAGGGAAATGCCACCTCCCACACTGTGCAGACAAGTATGCAGCACCCCGACACTGTGGGCAACCCTGCTAAAGTGTAAAATGCCCCTTCATTTTCACCAAAAGCCAGGATTTCACAGGTCAAAAATCTCAAGTGTTGCTACTTCAAAATAAAAGCCTTTCCTCCTCCTCACTGTGAAACTGAAGTCCCTTCCCACAGAATGGGCTGTTTTGGTGCAGAAGTCAGACCCATTTGCAATTATATATTCAAAAGACATTTAATTATGACACTAAAATGAAATCGAGGAATTTAATAAAAAAATGGCTTTCATCAGAGATTAGACTAAGCCCCAGTCTGTCAAATTCTTTACTCCCTGCTGGTGGTCTCTGAGGAGATCATTGCAAGACCCTCCTGGCAAACCATGTAGATTACGCTTCATGTATGTGCTTCTGAAATGTAAGAAGAAAGAAGTAGAGGCTGGTCTTTGCTGTGCAAAGGCAATATTACTCTTTAAAATGCATGCATTTGGTGTTGTGGAAAGGCATAACACTGAACAGTTGAAAATAATAACAAGGGAGAGCTCTAGAACTAACCACTGCAACTGCAAAGACACCAGCTAGCAGCCTCTTTCCAGCTATGCTGTTTGAGCATGTCTGCAGTCTGACGAGCCATTTACCCCTTGTAACTTTACCATTCCATGAAAAATGACTCACAGATGAAATTCATCAGTTTGTCATGGAAGGATGCCATTTATGGGCAGAAACTTTTTTTTTTTTTTTTTTTTTTTTTTTTTTTTTCTGGGGACAAATTTCCTGTTACTTTTACAATTGCAGTTTGCTACTATGACGCTGTGATAGACCTGGCTTCTGTAAACCAGTAAGGTTCATTGCTTTCAAGTTGTTGGGATATTTCCTTGCAAATTTGTAACTAGATTAAAATTATGTCTGTGAAGACACACAATCATATCCTCGCACGGAACTTCAGGTACCTGAGCTTTCTCATATCTCATGGTGGGAGACAAGCACCTCAAGAGAGGTGCCTCATCTTACTTAAGCTTTAATGCCCACCTCCATTGACTGTCAGTAGTGTCTGAATGAGTAACTGGACAGCCTGTCCCTTTTCTGCATGAACACAGTGTGATGAGAGGAATACCTTATACCATAAACAGGAAAAAAATATGGATTGATGACCAAAAATGCCAAAAGCTGTATTCTGCTTTAAATCAGGAGCAATACCATTTCAACATGAAGAGTGGGTCTAATGCACCGTCTCTTTCATTATAATTTGAAATGGTGCAGTTTTCTGCCTTCCCTTCTCTTTGCCATGGGAATATGCAAGAAGCTTTTGTGATTAACTGAAGTATTCTTTACAGTTTACCTTTCATTAGAACTCCTTCATCTCATAATTATTCATTTTAACTAGCTTCTGTCTACTTTTTATGTAGTTCCCAGTGCTATTTATATTTTGAAGACCCTTTATTAGGCTTTTTGCACACGGTATATAAGACTTTATATCCTTGCTTAACTGAACTGGCCTTTGTTGCCCTTTTCTGTGTTTAGATTATAACCAGGATGAATTTCACTTGTGGTCTCTCCAGCTGTTTTTTAAGTAGTTCCCACTTTTCTGCAGTAGATTTCCTTCACATTAGAAGATTCCAATCCAAATTCCATAGGGTATTTTGCCTTCCCTTTAAGTCAGCTTGCCTTTGTGTTTCCTTTCCACGGGTCCTAGCTCATATGAATCCTACAAATGCAGTGTTATAATTAGAACTCTGTGAACACAGCACTTCCATTTCTCAGAGGTTCCTGCAAACATTTGCTTTGGGTTTCATCCATATGAGCTCCCATTCCTTGATACTTTTTACTTTGAATTTCAGATGTGAGCAAACCAAACATCACCAAACTCACATTGAGCTCTGGCAGTTCAATTTTAGGAATCCCTGAAACACAAACCTGTTTTGGTTTGGTTTTGGGGCAAAACCCACAAGTAGTTACCTGCCCATAATGAATCTTTCAGCCTAGAAAACTAGTCCTTCACTTTTATGATATAAACAGTTGACCTGTTTAAGGGGTTCATGGCTTATTTTTTTAGTACGGAGCGGAGTACCTGGGAGCACCTTCCCACCTTGACAGGCTGGATGAGAGCTCCCTCTCCTGTTTTAATCTGTTTTAGACCGTGGCCTTGGATGTGACCCCCACATCTGGCCAGCCGGGTTTTCCTGGTATGAAACCCATCTCAGTGTACTCGTTTTCCAGGCTAGATACAGGGTAGCCTCGAGTTACCTTCCTTTCACAACAAGAAACTATTCCACTCTCTTATTTTTGCATAGTTTTTACCTCTGTCTCCAATTAAAGAGTAAACTCCTTTCATGGAGACAACCCAAATTGCCTAACAGCAAACCATGAAGACTTTCTTGAAAAGACCTTTCAATATCTAATGGGAACATTACAAGATATTATTTTTCTGTTTTATTTAGGTGCTTGTATTTTTTCAAAAACAACATAAAAAATGGAGATAAATTGGATTTTTTTTAAAATATATTTTTCATTTTATGTCTCTGTAGGAAGAAACAATGAAAAAAGACATATGAAATGAGTGGAATGAGATTGTTTACACGAAAATCACTACAATGTGTAATGCTTTATGGTAAAAGACAGAGGTGGTCATTTTGCTAAGGTCCTTCATTTTAACAGTTACATACACCCTGACATTCTAACACCTCAGAATTAGTTTAGGATATGTTAGTGCCTTTTCCACTACAAATCTATTCCTTGAATCACTGATGTTGTGTTCTTTTTTGTGAAGCAGCCCAGCCATAAAGAAAACAAAAACTGCTCAGTTAATCCTGCAATTATCAGTCTCTTATTCTTACTGTGTGGACAGGCCTACAGATGAAATGTCATCTCCTTGCTTCCGAGTTTGGCAGTTTCTGTGAGTTACTGCCTAGCCACCCAACCTCATCTGTGGTCACTGTATGTTGGGTCTGGAACTGCTTAAAAAGTTTGGAACTGACCTAAAGCTTCATGTTGGTTTCTTTCGGAAGAGGGTGGCAAAAGGGCAGGGGAGTTTTAATTTATCTAGTGAGTATTGTTGACATTTTTTTGTGTTAACAACATTAGGAAGTTGCTGACAGTTTGTTTTCTTTATTTTTTCTTGTTTCACTTAGAATTCTTCAATGGAAACTGAATTTTTCATGCAGAATGAAAGCAAATTGCAAGTCAAAACAGAGTACAAAAAAAGGTGGAATTTTCCTTTCCAGACATGGCATTTGCTGGAAACCATAAAAATCGAAATAACAAATTACAGAATAGAGATAATAGCATTTTAGAAAGCCACATTAAATTAGAACAGTTGAAGGCAAATTCTTTGCAGCCGCTAACGCCAATTTGTGGACATATAGCCAAGAGGATTCTTAAAGATCTCTTTCTTAATGAATTTAACATTTTTCTTGTTGGTCTGCAGATCTGCCAGCGTGAATAACGTGTGTCTTCCTCGTGGGCTACAGCTGTCTCATTCGTTCAGCTTCGTGAAGTCGTGCGGGTTGGTTTTCCCCCCGCGGACAGGTTGGCGCTGGGAGGCAGAGCCGGCGGTAGCCCACTGGAGGGCAATCGAGCACCGTCTATCTGACCTCGCCTGCGCTCCTGCATGACCCTTGTCAAAGATTTTTGATCTGAACTCTAATAACAGTTTACATTTCCACGTCCGTATTAGATCTGGGGTTCCATAAAGCAAGGCCAGCACTATATGTTTTTGCTCTCTCAAATATTACATCGTCTATTTATACTGTGTGTTTTTGTAGCCCATGATGTAATATGACAAAATTTCAGCCATGTGCATCACACATGCGAGTCCGAGTGCAGCTGGGTTGTGTAGCACGGCTGAGGTAATGTCAAGAAATTTCATATTATATTTAAAATGACACCTGTAAAAATAATCTTCAATTTGTAATTTAAATACTGTAATACTCAATTATGTGAACTGACAGGAAGTGTCCCAGCGGTTTTGGAAAATAACATTCTTTTATCCATCGAACCTTTGATGCATTTTTGAACAGCCATAATGGAAGTTCAGATCATGACCTTCTGCTTTGAGAGAACAAAGTCAGGGAGGAATAAGATCTTCTCCTACAGCAAGGTGACGTCTTCTCTCCGCATGTATTTTTGCTTTCTCAGAGTGAAATGTCAGCCATGCACGCTTTACCATTATCCACACCAAGGAAAGCTCAAAACTGTAAATCTAGCTTCATTTCTAACTGTGTGCCTTGTTTATGGCAGCACATGCATGTCATCTGTAAATATATATCCTGCTTTACTCCTAAAGAGAGGCTTCGAAGGTTTTCCTACAGTCTACATCAGTAGCAATTAGATTCTATTAATGTGGGAGTGAGGTTTGTGACTTGGCCATTGAAAGAGCTCAGAAGTCTTCCAGATGCAGGAATCAGTTTTAGAAATCTACTGAGCTGTTTCTTAAGTATGTCTCTTTTGCTTATTGGGGGGTGGGGGTGGGCATGGAGCGGGAAGAGCTGCAGGGTAACGACAAGATGTAGGCTTTGTGCAAGTAGGTTACGAACGTGATAGCCCTGGGATTTCTCCCACTGTAAATTACACCTTCTTCCCTAATTCCGTGGCATTTCCCTTATCCAAGAGCTGTTTCTTAAGGCTCTCATGAGCCTTAACTCCACCCCCACCCCCAACTTGTACCTGTTACTGGCTTCTGCAAAATCTAAGAGATTTCTCTTATGTTCTTTTCCATCATGTACTTTCAAAATACTGAATGTGACTTCCAGAGACTTGTGTTTTGTGCCACTTAAATAAACTCTGTTATTTCCATTCAACTCTGGTAACCTGAGACCGCACAATAAATGCTAATAAGTTTCCTGCAGAGTAGTGCTCTTAAGACAGCTTATTTTTCATCCCTCCTTTCATGTTGTGCCCTTATTGATGACTCAGTCCATACCACAAGTGTTCTTAAAGAAGATAAAATGTAAATAAAAGTGAAAGATGCTGGTCAGATAAGGCACTCAGAAGGACACAGGAAGTGCTTCATAAAGAACATTTTTCTGCATCCAAACTTTTACCCTTTTAACTTGTAGTTACTGGCGATTGCTTTTCATAGGCAGTTAAAGGACAAAATGTTGCATCAAATAATTATCAACAGCAAATTAGTGCTTTGTTCTACTGCTAATCAAGGACATATGCCTTTACTGACCACCTTGTAGGCTGGAGGTCAGTTTGTTTTCTACTGATGAGATGTTTTCCTAGACATATCCTTTGTGAGTGAAATTCACCCGTAGTATTGCTGCAAGAGAAGGCCTGAATGACCCCTGTGGCTATCTGCACATGGGGAATCAAGAGCAAAAAGTGTGGGAGGGCATTGCCCAACATGGACAAACTCTGTCAATGGAAGCAGATGCGCAGTGCCTGCCTGCCATGGATGCACCAAAGCTGTGGCCCCTTTCCCTGTCCAGATCAGGGTGGTCCATAACCAAGGGCATCTGAGGCGCTCCTTGCCCATATCACAATCCTTTTCCTTTCCTCTCAGATAGCTCCATGTGCTGAGTTTGCTCCCTTGGATACTGCTCTGCTGGTAAGAGAAGTGCCTGCATCTATGCGTGCAGGTCCCCGGGAGCACTGTCTCCTATGTGTTGTGTGGAGAATCCTACAGAGGCGAAGGGGCAGCCAAAGCGGTCACCTGAGTAGTGGGAGAGATGGGTGCGGGAGAGGAAGGGCTGCCCTCTGGGGCAGAAAGCAGAGGCAGCTGGGGTCTGCAGGAAACATCATCCACTCCTCCCCGCGGTGAGAACTGTTTGATGTCGGTTCGTTATTGTATGGGGTGGAGTGTGGCAGTGCTGTGGGGCTGTGCGCCCAGGGAGGAGGCAGAGCTCACAGGGAGAACAGTAGACAGTGCCTGCCCTGAAAGGCTCCCCATGCTAATGCTTTAATGCAAAGAACAACACAGCTGGGCCTTTTTTAATGCTTGGTGAGGAAGGGGAGCACATCTCTCCCTGCAGTCTGCTTGCCTCACACGAAAGACAACAGGAAGGAAGTGCTCTGCTCTTAAAATTTTGTTCCAGTCTCACGTTTTGAAAGAGCAGGTCACTTCAAAGTCCCACCACAGAATTACCACATGCCATCTGCTCGTTACAAATGTGCAAGGGAAATTATTGGTGCTTCTGCCTTGTTTCTGTGATCCAAATGTATGTATGTGCCAATTATTTATTTTATTTTTAGACAGACACATTCAGTTGTCTCCCACCCTTCCATGCTTCTTACACTGAACATCTTCTTGGGATGTCAGCTCTTGGGGTAGGAGACCACATGTGTCTGCACTGCTCTATTCGTATATGTGTCCAGATGTAAAAGGACCACAGCGTCCATGACAAAACCCAGGGAGGGCAATTGTCAGGTTCCATGTGGTGCAAACGTGTTTTCTGTTGAAGCAGGCTAAATCCAGTGGCTGATATCGTGCAGCTTTCCTGACAGTTGTAAGCTATAATGTAGCTCAGGGTAGGGGCACTTGATGTGCTATTTCCAGAACTAATGGCCAGGCTGGTTTGTCCTGCTGCATATCCCAGACTATAGGCTTTTACCCATATGATCTATTAGCAACCTTTTTTAGACAAAATCTTTAAATCCTCAGCCACTTCAGCCACGTGGAGCCTCTCATTAGAGCTGAGAGGAGCAGAGTTTAGTTCTTGTGTCTGCTGTGATCACTTCAGGTGTTGCTCATCTTGCCAGACTCCAGGTGTTTAATCCAAGTCAGTTATTCCAATTGTGTCTATAGCCAATGCAGTGATAACTGCACCTGCAAGGGGCATTTCTTCCCAATTGTTGAGATCTGTGGCAGGAAGGGTTGGACATGATTGTTTCTCTCATTTTAATTTAGAGGAAATTTGAACAAGAAGCTTAGATTGCTAACTTTTATAGCACTAAAAGTGGTACAAACACTGCATTTAAACCCTTGCTGTCAAAGTCTCCTTTTTGTGAACACTGGATAATAATAAAACCTCTGAAGGGATCGTCCTGCTAGGTTAATGGAGCATGGTCTCAATCAGAGTCTTAAAAATGCTTCCTTATAGAAACAGTAACTGATCTCTGTGGGGTTATTCCTGATTTATGCCAGTGTAAGAGAAGGACTGGTTCTCAGGTTTCCTACTGCATTCAAGCTAGCTAATTTTTCTCTGGACACATTCATACCAATTTGGGGCCGAGTGCTTTACTCATTTGTATGATGTATACATTTATTTTTAACCAGTACTTGTTAAAAATAAACTTTTCATCAGTGAACAGTCCAGGGTGGACAGATGACTCACATGTGCTAGTGGGAATGGGATGAATCAGCAACACCATTTGATTCGTAGCACAGTCTTGGGTCGAGCAGCTGTGTCTGTAGAGACTGGACATGCTCCATCTTTCAGCTCGTTGCAGCCTTGTCCCCAGCATGACTGGCTTCCTCTGCCAGCAAACAGAGCTGTAAGGCTCACCGCATTGGGACATGCAGAAGGACCTATGGTAAGCCAGCACTGGATGTATTTTCCTCTCTCTCTGGTATCAACACATGCTTCTCATGGCAAATTGACATGGTCCAGCAGTGCTGGGTTACAGCTCAGGTGTTTCTGCACAACACCAAACCCTCCCAGCCCTGGGGAAGGTGGCTGAAGGTGCGAGGGCTTGGCTTCTCATCTGTGCTGGTGGTTTGGGGGTGGTGGCTAGGACATCAGCTGTGCATGTCTTCTGCTATCGCACCTGTGTGTCACTGGAGGCTGGCTCTACCTAACTGCAAGTGGAGATTGCCTTTCAACCTCCCTGCATTTCCCAGGCATTTCCAGGAGACAAAGCACTCCAGAACATGGTGTGGCCACGTTCACAGGGTTATTACTGAACTATTAAAGTTATATTGAGTCTACAGATATACGTATTTATGCCCTTCTTTTAGCCCAACTATATATTTTTTAGGCTTTAGAGCTGCAGGTTATTTTTTTATGTTTGTTATTGAGAGCAGATGTGCCCAATTCCAATAATATTCTACTGAAGAATGTAAGGGTTGCGAGAGGTCAAATGGTGAATGCCTTTCAATCTCCATTATTATTTCCTCCACTCAATTGCCGCAGCAGGGAGACTACAGTCGTTAATAGAGACCTTCAAAATATTCAAATATATTACAGATCAAAACCTTCCTTGCACTCTTTCAGTTGCCTCCTTCTACTCTTGAAAACTGTTCTGGCTGTGCTGCTGCTTCAGCCTGGCACTGGAGCTGAGCCCTTGTCCAAACTCAGCAACTATGGACACTGAGGAGATGCTAACCTGGTTTATAGTGTCATCTACCTCTAGAGACCAACACCTTTTGGGAAGGTGTGACAAGGCACACCGCTGTGGTATGTCCTGTAGATGCACTTCCCCTCTGCCTGGACTTTGCCTTGCCCATGTGCCAGCATTGACTACTGCCTTCGCAGAGAAGGAGCGCTCCCAGCAACCTAAATGGGAGGTGCCAAAACCAGTTGCAAGATGGTTAAAAAAGCTGGTTTCTTTCTGAAATATGGTCCTGGCAGTGACCAAAAGGGAAGGAACAGCACTGGGCGGGGAAGGGCAGAGGGACAACATCTGTGCGTAAGTCCAGCTCGGAAATGCAGCCTCAGTTTCCCCTGCTGTGCTCAGAAATGGTTCAGGGATGCATTCAGGTCTGTCGCAGGCCCAGTGGAAACAACCATGCTGAAGATCAGAAAAGTCCAATTTTAGAGCTATGACAGATTCTTCCCTTTCCTTCTGGGGCCTTGGAAGAAGGATTATGGAGGAACGTGTGATTAATGCCCTCTCTCTGGGAGGAAGAAAACATGATTGTACATTCCTTCCTAGTCCCGTCCATCATCTTCAGTGATGCTCATGGGGAAGCTTATTCCTTCACATGCAACATTTGCAGAACTAATTTCCAAAACATGGTAGTGGTTTTAAATAAAGCAACAATAATCTTTTCACAATTATCTGCAATGTATTAACATCTATTGATTTTCTCACTCAATCAGGGTATATTTTTTCTTTCTCTGCCGAGCAGCTATTTAACACAACTGTTCTTTCTTTCCTGTGGGACTTTTTGTGCTTCAAATGCTCAGGGGGCAAACTGTCACCATGTTGTGAAGGCAGGGGACTGGAAGTGTAATTGAGAGATTTTAAGAAATGTATGAGCTTTGCTACCTCTTCTTGTCCTTTCTCGTCAGACCTCCATCTCTGCTGTGTGCTGCAAATACTAAATGTTTCTTTTTTCAATTTCCTGAGTTTATAACTGAAACAAAAACCAGGCATGGAACAAAGCTCAAAAACATTTCCAGTTTGGAAAGGAGACGCAAGTAAATGCAATATCCTGGGACAGGAGGCTTCTCGTGTTCAAGAGTACTAATAGTCCTGAGGACAGGCCTGCCAACTGGCTTTAGTGCCTTGGGCATTAGGGCAGGCCTGTGTACTTTCTTTCCAAATCAGTGGGTTTTAGGGGACTGTTAGAAAGCACCACTATTGAGAAACAGTGCCAAATCCAAAGCTATCAAATTCAGCACTTGCCACTTCATCCCTTCCTCCAAATATTAAACTCCTATACTGTGCTGTTCTCGCCATGCTCGGAGCCCTAACGTAAAAGTGCTGTGAGCTTACACAGTGCTGACAGGATGGTTAACATTGTGCTCAGTTAGAAAATGCAATAGCTTGGGAAGGGATCTTAAAAAGAGCTGCCTGTCCCATAGTTTATTCAGAAAGTAAGCACAAGCCAGCGGGAAGCAGAGGGGGTCTCTGCATTGGCTCACTGCAGTCTGAGGCAGAATAATTATCACTTATAATGCTGGTAGCTGGTCTATTTTTCAGTAATTGAAATAAAGACATGGTTGGTGAGTTCAACACCTGATGCTAGAAAGCCTTGTGACTAGCAAAGTTGCTCTGTCTGAGATAGGGCTGCTAGCTCCTGCCAGGCACCTCCAGTGATGCTGGGAAAAGCTGCCTTTGACCCAGAGGTTGAGAGGGGTCATGGTTGCTGAGAGATGGACCCCTGCAACCGGGCAGCATCCTTACTCTTGCCAGCGCAAGCGTTATCAGTCCTGTTTGCCACACATCTATAGGGAGGTGGGGACATCTGGGACTGGACATGAGCAACCGCAGCAAGGTGGAGGCTGGGCTGCTCCTTTGGCAGCAGCAGTTGGCTTAAATTGTTCATTGAGCAACATTTGATATACGTGTGCTTAGATCTCCTTTACATTTAGCAGCAGTGTCAGTCCTAGCTTCACCTCACAGAAATGTGGTGGCCACGAGTATATCACAGCACGGGATGTGCTCTGATGGTGCAGGAATAGGGGCACTGAGCTACTTTGAAATACGGGTTTTAAAAGCCCATACCCGCCTCTCAGGGTAAGTTAATAGGAAAGCTCTCACCAGCAGGCTGCTTGCTTTGATAGATGAAGGACTATCCAGGGAGCAATCTGAGATATACATTAGGTTCTCACACAGATCTAGGGAGTCATTTCAGCTGGAGCAACACTGGAGATTAAATATTATAGTTCACTGAAGAGGCTCTGAGTGGCAGTGAAAAAAGCCAGAATACAGTTACCTAAAATCTCACAGTGAAATATGGAGCACAGCGTTTAATTAATATTTTTCTTTGATACCTCAGGAAAAGCCAAAATGGATGCATTTGCTCCACCAGCCTTTGGGAAACTTGTAGGACAGCTGTTTCTTTCTTCAATGTGAAGTGTACCGAAATATCAGGGATGTACCTTTTTACTTTAATTTGTGGGGATGGATTAAAAGTATTCAAAGCAAAGGTTGCAAGTGCTTGGGGCTTCTGTGGTCTGAGCAAGGGTTTCACCTTTCTCATCTCCATGAGATGCATGCTCAGTGTGGGGTCATTTATAACTAGGGCACTTGGTTCAGATATTATTTTAAAAAAAATCCCTTGCAGCAGTGAGCCACATTGTGAGAACGCCTTGAGCAGAGTGTTCATTGACGAAAATATATAGATTTTTTCCCAAAGCTAATCTTCAGCATTTTTTGCACAAAGCTGGGGTATTGTCCACCTAAAATATCATTCAGGTGCTACACACCTCTGTTTTCCTGCAGGATGGGCTGCCCTGCCATGGGCTTATCAGCCTCTGTATGGCATCTACAGTGTGTTGTGGGAGTCTGATGGCAGCAGATTATTTTCAGACTGACAGAGGCTCATTAACTGGTTTGTCTGGCAGAGAGCAGCGGTGCTGAGGCATCAACTGAAATTCCTATTTCTGAAATTAATGTTTATAGCTACCTCTGGGGTTTTTTTTGTCTGAAAAGCAACTTCTCTGTCTTATTTTGGTGTATATATATTCCTTTTGATTTTGTTTCTAAATTCATTCAAAAGCTATTTAGAAAAAGACTGTTTCCTGATTAAAAAAAAAAAAAAAAATCCTGGAAAATTTTGACCCATTCACCTGACAACCCTTTCCTTTTGTAGAAGAACCAACACTGCAGGGGGAAAGCTGCCCTTGCAGAGCTCTGGGGTATGACTTTGAGTCTCAGTTACATGAATCTCTGGATCTGCAGCCAGAACTCCGTATTTTTACTGAAGACCTGTCCCAAGAGGAGGCTTCTCAGTGTTAGAGCAAAGGCCACTCAACAGCAGTGCCGGGGAGAGCTACAGTGTTATCAGGAAAACCCTAAATGAGTGCTCCATAATGCATGGGTTAACTTGAAAGCAACATCACTAGCCCACCGATCAGACTTAGTTTCTTCTATGCATGCAGTGTCACAAGTAAGCGTGTTGATAGATAGATTCAATTTTTTCCCTCTCTAAAGAAAAAGACCACTTGCCAGGGTTGCTTACAGCTACTGCTGGACTCAGCAGGCCTCAGCAAGGTGAAAGGTCCTTGTTCCCCCAGAGGACTGACACATTATGATGGCTTCATTTGATTAAAAGGGGATGTTGATCATTAGTTATGACCCAAATTTCTTTTTTTTGGCAATCATTGAAAGTGTTCCCAGATGCCCATAAGGCTGTTGTTACCTGCAAATAAAATGTATCTTTATAACAAGGACATTAATGTTAATGAATAATATCAAATGTGCCATGTGCCTTTCCCAGGCCTTTTTTGCATTTTGATGGATTGAATGATGGAAGGGAAACATATGCTTTCCAGATTGAACCCAAAGAGCTCACTAATTCAGAGTCCATGCTCCTTCAAGCTTCAGCCAAGCAGAGAATAAATTGCATAGCATTTGTCATTCACTTGGGATTAATTATTGAGTTTTAGAGGTAAGTAGCTGCACCAGTGAAGTTTACCAGTTTGTTCTTTAACATCTAGTTAGAGCATTGAGGGGGTAACTGGCCAAACACAAATAACTTGGATATTTCTGTCCAGAGTAAACTGGGCAACAATGAGGGAGGTCAAATGTTCAGCTCACAAAGTAATATGCATGTATGCACTTTTGTTGGTGATTAGTTCAATTGTATGAGAATAGGTACTCCCTTCAGGTTAACATTAAAGAGCATTGACAAAGCAA
This sequence comes from Falco peregrinus, assembly GCF_023634155.1. Taxonomy (NCBI): domain Eukaryota; kingdom Metazoa; phylum Chordata; class Aves; order Falconiformes; family Falconidae; genus Falco; species Falco peregrinus. The sequence continues at coordinate 57,883,323 of NC_073727.1, forward strand.
CAGGAAAAGTCTTTGGGTTTTTTATAGTTAGTGCCATAGTTGACCTGGAGCTGGTACTGGCTTGGAAAAAATGAGTATTGTTCCCTGAAGGACTCATGTCAACCCTGAGCTTTTGACTTGTAAGAAAGGAATCTTCCATCTGTCAGACAGGACAGGGTTAGGACACTGGTCCCCAGGGTGCCCTTTGATTATGTGATGATGTTTTAAGGAAATTAGCTGATGATTGCAATAGGGGAAGAGCTGGATCTGAGCTTGAAAATTGGGCAGTTTTTTGTTTCATTAAACACACATCTTAGCAGGAAGTTGAAAAGGTAAGGTCAAGAGAGGAGCGCTGTGCCAGGGGTGACAGTGAAAAGGTGATGGATTAAAATATAGTCTGATTTAGCTATTTTTGAGATGAAATGACAAATGAGCAGTTGAAAAATGAGTTAATTAATCATCATGTCTTAGCTATTCAAAGAGCATTTCCAGTGATCCAAAAGGTAGCTTTTCATATTTACTGTGGTCACAAGTTGTAGAACATTATAACCCTTTGCTTATTTTTGGTCATTCAGCAATATTGCTACAGGAACAGGTGGGGTCAAGTGAGACACTGTGAAAGGTAGTAAGTTCTCAATCTTTTTGTAGTTGTACCTGTTTTAGCATTTTGTCTTGAAGCAGCACTGTGCTTTGGAAGTGACTCCCTGGACTGTCCCATTTGCTGCATGTCATTTCCATCCACAGAGTAGGATTTGTGTGTGTGAAGTAGATTGCTTTTGGGGTAGACTTATCTGGAATCTCTGCCCCAAGTTTGTACCAAGGGGCTCCCCTAAGGTGAATGTAGGGATCCAAACCATGGTCCTTCATACAGCTTCAGACCATGTATTCTGTAGGGAAGTTTGGTCCATAGAGCCAGACTCAACCTAATCCCAAGCAAGCCCCTGAACTGCATAAAATACATATGCAGAGGTGTCAGCACCAACTGATTTATGCTTTATCCCACAAATCTATCTCAGTGTCCCCCCCTTCCTTTTTCAGTCACTGTGACCTGATGATCTTGGCAATTACCTTGTGGCTGCCTCTCCAAAGTCCACTCTGCTTTGCTGGTGATATTGAAGCCAGAAAGACTCACTTTTGCAGTCCAGGCATCAGCTTCTGCTTAGTTTTGGTAGCACCTTGTGATAACATGAGTGCTTGTGATTTGTGAAAGCTGAAAGGGAGCAACGATTTTTGTTCTGCTCAATCTGTAGGCAACAGGGTGATGCTTTGTGCCATGTCTTAGTGTACATTGATACAAGAAACCATTAAATGCTGGCATTCCTTTAACAGTGTGTTTCACCTTAGCCCTGACTGAGTTTTGCCAACTGGTACTGCAAATGCCCCATCACAGCCCTGTTCACCTCCTCCTCTCAAGCTCCAAATCAATGTCCATGAACAAACTGGGGCATTGGGGTGGAGGAGAAAAAGGCTCCTGGAGCACCCTGTGCATCACCAACCCTGTTTCCAGCTGCCCAGCTGCTCCTTCTTCTCTCTCCTTCCTCTCCAGCCGCAGTCTGGGGCACTGAGAAGAATGGCAGTCAAAGCATAGTTCAGGTTGGTTTTTGTTCCCCCCCCGGGTGTTAGGTATGGCCAGTGCTATATTAGTCTTTTCTGTCTCATTTCAAGACGAACATCTCAGCAACTCCAGCTGAACTCCCTGAAGGGTCATTGTGAGAATGTAAATTCAGCGGTACTTGCTCTAGGGAGCATGCGTCTTTGGGAAATGTAAAATAAGCACACAGTCGTGTTACCCTGCAAGTAAACTTCCCAGGCTGCAGTCAGTATTTTAATTTCAAGCATTACACTTTTTTTTTCTTTTGGCCAAATTGCAGGTGAACTGATCTGCCATCTCCACAAAAAAATGACACACACAGTAGATCTATTGAAGCCTGAAAGCTATTTATTTTCTACATATTTGAAGTTTAAAAAAGATTCCCTGGAGGAAATTGCAGATGAAGTCATCAGAAGATCGGCCACACACTGAACTTGGTGAAGCTCTGCTGACGAAAGGATCTGGCCCAATGGCACGTTTAGCAGAAAGAAGCCCTTATCCAACCTTACCCAGGAAAAAACAAGTACAGCAAACTCCCCTTTTGTTTTACTCTAGGAGTTCTGACTCCAGGTTTAATTTTCTTTCCCTTACTACATGTGCTCTAGAAAGCATGGAGCTCGTAATCCCATCTTTTCTAACAGCTTAGTGAGCATAATCATCTATTTTATTCGGTACTTGCCTTCCTCCTACTAGCATTTCCTTATAAATGAGATAAGGTGAATAAGACACTAAGCAGTAAGCACTGGACACTCATGACAATTTGTCAGATATGGTCTCATTTGCTTACCCTACTTTGTACAATGCTTATTCACAGACAGACAACATCATTGCTACCAGTACAGATGTGTTCACAATCTGTAGGAGTCTGGCCAGATGCACCAGCAGTCTTAGAGAGCTCCATTCAACAGATCATTGCCTGTGCGGAGGAGTGGAGACATCATAGCATTTGTGTCTCTCTCTTTCCACAGACCAAAATGGTTGTTAGCCGTTGCTTCTCTCTTTCTCTTCCCCTTCCCTGGAGTTAATTATCATAACTTGCAAATAAAACTGCCATAAACCAAATCTCTGTGAATTGCTTGATCTGCAAAGGGATCTGCAGTGTGGCTGCTACAGAACAGAGGTAAACATTTTGCCTGTTGTAATAACACATTAAGTAGAAAAACTGCATACATTGATACCTGATTTCCCAGATTATAACTTCAGTCTTTATTGCCATCATGTTATGAAACAGAATAGGACTGTCTGCAACAGCAAATACGGCAAGTCATTTTTCCCTCTGAAAAGCTGATGGACAATGCTATATTTAGCCACCATTCCACTATTATCCAGCGACTGACCCCAAATCTGGATGACCAGTTCCTCAGTCACCTGAGAGATGTGTATCTTAAATATCTATTGCAAGAAAAGTTTTTGTTCCAAAAAGTCAGGATGCTACAGTTGTGTGCCTATTGCATATCACTTTTTAGAGAGCTTTTATGTGCTGTCGCTATCAATACTGAAGTTACGCTGAACTTGCATTTATCATAATGCCTAAGTCCTTTCCCATGGTTATATTTGTAGAGTTTTATCTTTAGAGGTATATTAAACTTCTGTATGTGGCCAAGGGGTGCAATGCTAGTAATGAGTTCTTCCAACAGAGACTATGCCAGAGGAGTCTTGATGAGTTCCTGAGCTGTACCGAGATGCTCCCGGCGCCGCGGCAGAGGCTCCCCCCAGCCCGCGGCGCAGCCCCCGGCGGGGCAGGCTGTGCCCCCAGCCCACGGAGCCCCCGGGGGGCAGCTCCCCCCCCGCAGCCCGGCAGGGCCCCACGCCGGGGCAGGGGGTGCCCGAGGGAGGCTGTGACCCGCGGGCAGCCCGCGCTGGAGCAGCTCCGGGCAGGGCCCGTGGCCCCGCGGGGAGAGGAGCCCGGGCCGGGGCCGGGCTGCGGGCAGGGCCGGTGCCCCCGCGGGGACCCGCGCCGGGGCCGGCCGGGCCTGAGGGGCTGCGCCCCGCGGGGGGACCCCCGGCGGGGCCGGGCGTGGGGAACTGCAGCCCGGCAGGGCCCCAGGCTGGGGCAGCCCGTGGAGGGCCCCCTGCCCTGGCAGGGCCCCGCGCTGGGGCAGGGCAGGGTGTGAGGAGCCTCCCCCGGAGGGGCAGGAGCGGCAGGGACAGCGGCCGGGAAGCGGGGGGACAGCCGGGGAGGGGAGGGGGGGGGGGAGTGTTTTAAAGTTTAGTTTTAATTTCTCATTATGCTACTGTGATTTGATTGGTAATAAATGAAATATATTTTCCCCAAGTCGAGTCCGTTTTACCCATGAAGGTAATTGCTGAGTGATCTCTCCCTGCCCTTATATTGACCCATGGGCTTTTAATTCTATTTTCTCTCCCCTGTCCAGCTGAGGAGACGAGTGATAGAGTGGCTTTGGGGGCCCTTGGCACCCACCAAGATGAAACCACCACATGAGTTCCTGAGCACTGATCATGAGCTCAAGAACCACTTTCCCTACACTAGAAATATTTACTGGAGACAAATAAGTTGCCTCAAGTTCATATCAATGGAAATAAAATTGGAATATTGAGCACGGTTCTGATTCTTTCTCATCACATTAAGTGAATATATAATAGAATAAGTTTTGGGGTTGATTTATTTTGCTGAGCTGTGCATGTCTCCTGGTCCAGCGAGGCTCACTGTGGGGAAAGAATGTGCTGGCTTCAATGTCAGCTACATCAGCCAGTGTAAGGTGGTACCTGCTGTCCCTGACTGAGGTGGGGTAGCAGCACCCATGAGCTACGTTATGCTAGCTCAGGAGACAATCTACATGGGTTAAGTTTCTGATATTTGTCACCCAGCTTTTTTCCCACACCAGAAAAATGATACTGAAGCAAGAATCAGGGATTTGGTCCTGGCTTTGTTAGGCAAAAAAGATCAAGTCTGATAATCTGCTTCATGTGGAACATTTAGCAGAGAAACTACAGCAGACATTGATGAAAGGTTACAAGTTGGGAGACATATTTCTAATTGTTACAGCTGAACTTTAAAGAGTTGTCAGGAAGAACCGAACTTGCTTCCCATAGCAGACTTACAGGTCATTTAAAATATTTCATAGCTATTTCATATGTTGCCTCAGCAACATAGATATATCTGGTGTATTTTTAGGAGTAAACTTTGTGTATCACATCTGCAGTAAGATCTGCTCTCTATGAAGAGTTGTATCTCATGACGGGCAGCCTCTGTGACTTGGTTAGGGAGCTGCCTGCCATTAGTCATCAGGCGAAAGGTGTGGAAGCTGCTTATCCGAGGAGATAAAATTATTTGCTCTCACACAGAGCAGAGAGATATGGAAAACTATGACAGAGTGACTGTAAAAGAGCACAAATGTGATTCCAGCTAGTTTAAAAATATTTCATCTCCTTATTCGTCTATAGATTATCCATGTATCCAGTTACGTTAATACTGGATGTGTCTGGGCTTTTCATAATGAATCTACTATGGGATTCCTTATTTATATACCCTTAGTTTAAGGATACATTAATGGAGGGCTTGTTTCCTAACAGACTATACTTTCACAAGTTTTCCTCTTGTTTGAGTGTTCTCTAAACATGCAATAAATGCCTTGAAAAAGTGTCAGTTACAGACTTGAGAAAAGCCCTCGTGATCCTGGGGCAGCTGGTGCACTTTGCTGATACTTCAGATAGGGGTTTCCATAGGAAGGAGAAAAGGGTGCTCATATACAGGTGTATGGACTTAGGTAGCTTTCAAGAGCAGGGTCAGTCACCACACAGCATGACCACAGGTAGTATGTCAAGGTTCAAAATCTGAACCACAACATGAACAAAATACACAACCAAACTCTCACATTTTGTGTACAAAAAGAAGTGTTTGCATAACAGGCAGTTTTTCAGGGTGCAACAGCCTCTGCTTCTATATCCTCAGAGGTGTCAGCAGAGGTGCACATCTGCACCTGTGCAAGGCATTAGGCATCTGGAAACACAGCTCCAAACTGCTCATCCGCAGTAAGCTTGTGTTCAGTGGTGTGAACAGATGACTTCTGTGCTCAGTTTGCATTTGATTTGCAACGGGATTTCCCCCAGCTCTGACTTCTAATTGGGAACAAAGTGCCTTTTGTGCTGGCTCAGCCTCATGGTCTCTTCAGCTCACCATGATGAAACTGACGAACATCAGGTGCTTCAGAGGGAGATGCATAAAATGCCACAGTTAGCAGAGGTAAGCTATTTATCGCATGGGACAGTTTCTCAGTCTCAAATAGCGGGAGATTAAACACTAACAGATAAGGTTGTGCCACTTCAGCAATGTTCTGCTAAGCTTTAGGTGTTATAACTCTGGTTATTTTTGTTAATTTGCTGAGCATCTAAACCATCTTTCCTGTAACATTAGATGACACTAGTAAGATGTATTTTACCATTGAGATGGTAATTTCCCCTATTCCCCTTTTGCTGTAAGCACCAGGAGGCAAAAGCTTGCTCTTGCGGTCTGTCTACACTGCAGTGGAAAATCTGAACCCTTCTCACTTAATTCCAGGTAGGAGAAAACTTTCTCTGATGAAACATTGTGGGTTTCCAATACTTATTCCACTGTCACTGCTGAGATCAACAGATGGTGCTAGCACAGAGCTCCATTCTGGAAAGAAGACATCGCTTTCCTTTCATGGGGAAGAATCTTCTGCTCTATTGCTTATTTTTATTTACCATGCTTTTAGCTGTTAAGTAAAAATAATGTATTGCTTTGGATTTTACAAGGAAAATTACCATTATTCATATTTTCTTCCTCAAATGTAAACAGTCTCAGGCACAAAAATAAAATGTGTTTAGTTTCAGCTGACTCCACAAATCTAATGAAGATGGTAAGGAACCTGTACCTGTTTACACCAGGTGGAGTGATTTTGTTTGTGTCTTTTTTTTCTTTCTTATTACTTGCTGGATCATAGCGTGTCCTATTAAAATGGAATGAAATGGCAAATACTTCAATAAAATAAGATCATCACTCTACTTTTAGGCAATAAAAAGCATGTATTTTTGGGCATTGATTTAATAATATCTATGTCTCATCTTTCACACGCAGTAGGAGCATGGCATGTATTTTTGATGGAAATACAGCTGTGACCACAGTCTCTATTTGTATCATGTCACCTAGGAGGTGTAATTGTGGATTGGCAGCCCAGTGTGCTGGATGCAGTAGAAACGCTGCAGAAGAAATGCTCCGTGTCTCAGAGAGTTTACAGTCTGGGTGTTGCACAAGAGATGGTAGATAGATATAAACAGAAAGGTGGGAGGTTGTGGAAAGGCAGGACAGTGGTGCCAAGCATGATGGGTAGCCTGGCACCCCTACTCTGATCTACCAAGGTCAGCCAGGAACTTCGTTGGTTCAGTAGTCACTAATGAAGGTACAAGATTGGAAGGTTTTGAGAATAAGGAGTCTTTGAAACTGTTTCTGGTGGGCAGTTAGAAAGGTCCTATGGGGATGTGTTACTTGACTTTGCTGCAAGGTCTGTAGGTGCAATGGTCTGTAGGTACAATGTTTTCCTTTTCCAAGTTCTGTCCCTTTTCAAAAACTGAGAACTTTGCACTGGGCAGAGTCAGTTGCTGCTGATCAAAACTAGAGTTTATATAAGAAAGTTATTTATACTTTTAAACACAATTTTGAATTCTGATACTTGCATACCAAAAAGAACAGCACTGAAACTAGAAATGCAACAAAATGTTTGGCAAAGACTTCACAAAAGCTTAGTTTATCTATTAAAATCTGAAACTGTAGTAAAACTTAAATTAAAAAAAAAATCACCATTTCTGCAGTTTTATTGTTCTACTACTGAAAATTGGCATTAGCAATTCACTTCTGTCATTTCTTAGTTTTTAACCTCTCGGGCATTGTTAATGGATTGTGGTCTAAGCAAAAGGAATCGAAGTAGATGTACATTGTTGCAACAGGCATTTCAGCACAGTGGTCATAGGTCAGTTGTCTGTCAAAAGGGTAAATCATACTTGCTCTCCTTTCCTTTGCTCCCTATTTAGGCATGGGATACTTACTATCTGAGTAGCTTGCAAAAATTGTTGCATTTGTGCTACTGTTTTGCACAGAATTGGCAATTTTCACCTTGGATGCCAGGGTTAGACTGTGTCCCTGCCTGCTTTACTCATAGCTAACGTATAGCCAAAAAACACTGCCAGAAGGCCAGTGAATAAAACTTTCAAGGGCACAGCAGTACTCCAAGGCTGTAAGTCCTATTTTTGGAAGCACCTCTGGCTCCTTGGAGTTTATTAGCTGGGCTGTGGTTTTAAGGTAGGTACTCACAACTGCCCTCACTGTATTTGAAGGGAAGGCAGTGACAGCAACAGCACCAGTGATGCATGCAGAATGAAGCCCTGGCAGTCAGTAGGGTGGGTGCACCAACGTGAAGGTTGTATGAAGGGTTCCTGCTTATCCCTCACATGCAGACTACTTCAGAAGTGGGTTGCAGTGAAGCCAGACTTTGGTGCCTGTGTCATTACTGAGAACATCCCTTGAAGAGACATGCCAGCTTATATTCAAAAGTGAAGTAGAACATAAATTCATATTCCACAAACTTGCTCCAACCCTTCATCTTTGTCCCTCCATGTTCAATTCACTTGAGTGGTACCACTTTTTGGTCCTATCACAATACTTCTATGGTATTTTATTCTCGCCCCCCCCCCCCCCCCCCCCCCCCCCCCCCCAGTTTCTGCTCATGGGACTCATTATTTCACTCACAAGCCATTTCCTCTCAAAAATGTAAGTGAATCTTCTCTGTTTCTCATGAGCTGCATATGGATGTGAGATCAGTGCTGCACAGGTATGGACTAGCATGATGGCCCCATGCTGGTTGCTGTGCAGCGGCTGTAGCTCCACCATAAAAACAACTCTGGGCTCAGAGGTGATTAAGAAATGAGGCCTGTTTCTACATCAGAACACCAAATGCTGCTAACGTAAAATGAAAGTAGAAGTGAAAAGAAACAAGCCATGTAAGTATGGGAATATAGTTAATTTATTATGGCAGGTCTATAGCTTGGCTCTAATCCCTCGTTTGGAAATCAAAAGCAGACTGCTGGAACTCACCTGCCAGACTCAATCTGTTTCATAATTACCTGTGGGTTGCTATTTTTGTTTACCTTAATAGCACAGTAAATACTGCTTCTGCCTTTGTTTATGACCTATTTAAGTGATGTGAATATCTTGAAGAAATCCTGTTTTTAATAGCACCCCAGTGACTACCTTCTTTCACCTCCCAAAATAGAAGCCAATGGATCAGGCCTCCAGCATGAGCTATATTAGAGAGGAAAGAGATTTTAGTGCGCTGCCAAGCCTGATGTTTATAATGATCTTCAATTTTTAGTTGCTGCAAGTGATTAGAAAACATGGGGGATTTTCTTTTAAGTACCCAGCCCATTTCTGTAAGGAAAGGTCCAGCAGTCAGATGAGTTACTACTAAAAGCTTGAGATCTGATTATCATTGCACCTTTCTAGATAGCTGAGGTTGAGAGAAGGGACAAAGGGCTCTTTTCCTTCCCTGGCAATCCTGCAAAAAGGAGGTGTGTAAGGTAGGAACAAACTAATTCATACACTGCTAGAAATGCTGGGGTTGGCCCCTCTGTATATGTGCTTAAAGGTTAGAATTGGCTCCATCTCATCCCATTGTGTACTGTGAATCCCAGGATTATTTTGTCACTTGTCAGAGAGAAAAAATCCATTCCCCTCCTGGGCTCAGAGCTGTGTCTCACAGTACTTCAGTGTGTAGGTAGCAACATAACAGAGAGAAATACTCTGCTTTGCCCAGCACTTGGCTGCAAACAATGCTCACATCCTCCTGCTCTTTTTTTTTAACTTGAGTACCTTTAAAAGCCAATTTTCACATGTTTCACGATTTTCATGTGTTGAAGAGGCTTCTGGTTGTGACCAAGGAGATCTACAAGGTCACACAATTACCCCAAACTGACCTTGATGCCCTCTAGCAATGATATGGTGAAATACACCTATCTACAAGAGAGGAAAGGGGACTTCTGAGGGGTCTGGGCTACAGGTGACTTGAGAAAAATCCAGGTTATGGCAACTAAAAGAAAAGAAGCATTTATGTGCAAGGAACATTGTGAAACTTCTCATCATAGCTGCTTTTGTATCTGTGTCGGATGAGGTAATTACGAGCCTAGCCCAAAACACTTTGCATGCTAAAATAACTCTTTTCCCTTTGGAAAATCTTACTGAAATGCTACCATCTGTAAACAAAGTAAAATAACTCAAATTGCAGCTCTGAGAGCCTATTATCTTGGGATTTGGTCACTTCAGGTCACACAAAGATCTACATTATGTCTTGCTTAAGGTGATGCAACCATCACTATAGTATCTAAGTGCCTTCCAAGTAAAGCAATACTAATAAGCTAATAATAAGGTTTTATAAAATCTCTACCACTTCTCCATTTTGGGGGTGGTGGTGTCAAAACAGATATTTTACTGAGAGAATCAGAAAGCTGAAATGATTCCTTTTGTCCTATTTAACGGTTATGTTTTCTGAAGGTGGACTTTTCATGAGTTTTACATTGCAAAAATCTTAGCAGTTGCACTTTATGAAAATAAGAGGCTGCTGAAGGGCCTGTAATGTTTTGTAATAACAGAACAGTTCTCTAAGTGGCCAAATTAAGGCTGGGTTTCAGAGTCTGATGTTGAAATCATCATCTTTATATTTCCTATACTTTTAAATGAGTCATGCCTGAGAAGTAGTTAACATTTCATGGTACTTTGATAGCATACAAACCCCACAGTTTCAGTTCAGTGCCTAGCTGGTGTATTTTTCTCATAAAGAAACAAAATCACACTTGGAAATTGCAATGTCCAGCTCTACACACAGAAAGTAATAGGAATTTCCACCAGTTTTAACTAGAATGAAGGACTGCGTAAAGCCAAAAGGAAACCTTTACAGTCTACCATTTCAATGGGTTGTACCAATTTGTGTTTTATGAAATCTGATCATCTTGTTCTCGGTTTTTAACTTTATAGCTAAACTCCTTTAATTTGGACTTTGGAATCAGCTAGGATATAGTAAATTTTATCGGTTTCTCAATTTTAAAAAGTTTGCAAAGATTATATTTGAACCTGCATTTGAAAATTATCATTGACTTTTTTCCTTCCATCTAAAACAAATTTGAGAATGCCATCTTTAATATGTGAAATTTTACAGAGGAGGGACAGTTGAAAACATATGAAATGTAGCACTTGTAGACAACTGTTATCCTTTCTTGAAATCTTATCTGGCAAGCTATCAGAAATGAATGTTATAAAATGCTATTTTATTTATGAATCTGTTAGGAATTGTGACTCCTATAACAGATCGAGTAAGAGAAAAGAAAAATTTAAATACAAGATGGTTATTTACTGCTGGTGGAAAGACTGGTGTCAATTCAATGAGAAGAATTGTAGGGAAATAAACATATATATGCACGACCAAAATTCATTAAAAATAAAATCGATTTCCTTCAATCCTTATTATCTTCACTATATCTCTTACCTCTGGCAGATTTTCTTAGTGCTGGAAGCTGTAATTACAGGGTTTTTCACCTCTTAAGAAAAGTGATAAATCTGAAATCAACAACTGTTAGTATGATTGTTATGTTGCTGGAAGAAAATGCTTTTTGTGCAGCGTCTTGTCCAAGATTCAATCAGGCTTCAAACCAAAGCATTCCAGTCAGACAGTTCTCATGGATTTTCAGTAATAAGCAAGATGGGGTGGGTGGGGAAATATTTACCAGTGTCTCTAAGGCTCTTGAACTTCACGTTCCTTTGCATAGTTGATTTACTAATCTCATTTATTACAGTTGGGATTTTCAGTAGATGGCTTCTTTGCCCATATATAGTCCATGCAACATGTGGCAGGGCATGGCTTGAAGTGGCAAGCTCTGCCTTTCCCACTTGATTACTTGTGTCAAGCTACAGACTGATGAAAGATGAATAAACTCTCCTCAAACTATTTGTGATGAGGGGACAGGCTCTGAAAAGATTCAGTCATTCTAGCTCCGGTGACTTCAGGCTTTAGGGAGTATGGATGTGGGTTTAGACACACAAGCAGACCAAGGGCAGAGAGAGATGCTTAAGCTCCCATGGTGTGAAAATTAACCTTGGGCACATTTCTGGAAGATATGAGTTAACAATAATGAAGTATGAGTAATGAAAGTCAGTGAATCTTTCTATGACTAGCTGTGACTTTATTGTCATTCTCCATGACTTGAATTGAAATAAATGTAATCAAAGAACATATTCTTTTCAGCTAATATTTAGTAGTTTGCCTTAATTTGGATAGGCTTATTTTGACATTTGATTTTTAATTTATATTCTAAATGAGAAAACAAAACAAAACAAACCCCCACATACAAAAAGACCAACCCAGATGAGACAAGGTGGTTAATTTCAATGTGTTTTTTTGCCAGTGTGGTGCTGAGCATTTCCACAGAGCCATGCTTCCCTCCTTAGCTAATAGGATTCAGCGTCTGCCCTAGACCCTTCACTCATTTACTGGCCAGCTAATATATGGTTATATACTCTTCTGTTGCATGGGTCAAAGTCTTCTAAAATGATGGTTACATATTTATGTGATGAAGTAGCAAAATTTACACAGAAATGTGCAAAACACTTGCAGCTCCTACATCCAGGGAGAAAAAGGCAGGTTGCTAGAAAAAAAACATGAAAAAGAAGGATGAAACCTGTCAACCTTTGCATTTGTTATCCCTATTCACATATCCATAGCCACAAATTCTTCATCAATTCATCTTTTGCCATTTAATTTTTCTACTTGTTCTCTAGGAAATGTGTTGCTGCTAAGAGCTCTGCAAAAATCATTGCTATTAACCATTAGTTAAAAAAAATGTTGTTGAAAAATCTTCCCATAAGACTGAAAATTTATGTTGTACAATTCTGTGGCAACAGAAAGTGAATATTAACTATTTTTTCTTCTCTTCTCTTTGGCTAGTACTGGTCTATTTAAATGCCTGAAGTGTCTAAAGCACGACATTGAAAGAACAGCTGTGTTATAAAGTATTTAACTTGTGTTCTTACATCTTTGACAAGTATCACATTGAGAGTATTTGTTTATAGAAGACTGTACAATATGAATATTCAAATATATAACAGCTTGTCTTTTAGTAGAAATGTCAGCCCAGCTGAGAAGGCTTCCAGAAACAGCAGCTAATGTATGGGAAACTGATCTGCATCCACTAAGGGGCTGCTAACTTTGCATATTCATTATATTCAAATAATGAGCCACAGTGTAAAGTAAGAGTAATTTAGTTTAAGAGAGGAGAGCTGTCTTAGATTTACATCAGGATTAAATTCCAGTACGTATCTAGCAACCTATGAATATTGTCATTGCAAGTTTTCTATTAATACTGTTAAATGTCTGTGTTTCAAATGCATGAGTTTGTATTTTAAAATGTAAAAAGCACAATCATTTCATGTATTTTAAGTCTGGCATGTGACTGAATGCCTTGGTGAATCAGAGCTCAGTTATTTTATCTTCTTTACACATAGTTTATTGTGTTTGGGTCTTGGAGAAATGTTCGACTTACAGGATTTTATGATAAAAAAAATGCATGGAAATTTTTGTGAAGACACCTGTTTGTTTATTTCTTTTTTTTTAACAGAGGAAAAAACCCTAAAGGCTTGTCCTTTGAGGTATAAGGATCTTATCTGAGAGACAAAGCACCTTTTATGCCCAGGAGAGTGGAGGGGAAGGGAGAGGCTGGGACTCCCAAAACGCTGTGGCTTCTCACTGCTCTCAGGGAGTAGGAGACTTGTCAGAGCCCAGTATGATCAGAGCATGTGTGGTGATCTCCAGCATCCTGCACCAAGGAAGCAAGATTAGCTCCACAATATCATTCCAGCTATTCTCCATTATGTGGTAAACATTGGTGAGGAAAAGGGAAGCTAAAACCCATAGTGCACTTCATCTCTGCCTTGAAATCCTGTACAAACATTTCATTTAGCCTGTATTTTGGCTCTGTAAAATAAACAAATCCGGACTGGAGAAATGTCAGTTAAGTGACTTTTAGTGCTTTTAGTGGGCTTCACATGGGAGACATTGGATTTGTATTGATTTACACCAGCTGATGAGCTGGCACAGTGTGTATTCTCTGCAGCTTTTGTAAGATAATTAATGAATAATTAAAAATTGCAGTGCTTTATATGGTGGTTGTGTCTCACAGAGGGAATGACTGCCATGACTATGTTGAGAGAGAAGTTTCAAAGGCTCTTTGCTTTGATTGCAAAGTCTGAAATGCTCCTTGGAAGAAATCCAAACAAAGTGTGGCAACTTCTGGTCAGATTCCCACCCAACTCCAGTATTTCAGATCTGAAACCTTTCAAAATCTTTATGTGTCAAGGCGATTAATATTCCCTCATCAGCTTTTCAAGATGACATATGTAATGTCATCAGCACCAGGCATCCTCCTCCTCTCAGTTGCTGCTTTTCTATTTAACTTTTCCAGTGCAGGCTACAGTCCACGTGCTGAACTCTATTTGGGATAGTAAAAGCCTTACCTTGTTTAGATGGCTTGTTCTCTTTTTTTCCTAGCAGGATGAATGGAGAATTTTGGACAGAGCATATCCCTGGCCTTAGGCTGACCTCACCAAGGGACCAGCTGTAAGACACTCTGCAATTGCCGTGAGCAGATTTTGACACGCAATTGAGGATCCCCAGAATTCTGCCTTCACCCCCAGAATTCACGCTCTGGCATAAATGATTTCTGACAGCAATTGTAATGCAAGTGCAGTGTAATGATGGCAAGAGATGCCAGTTTGAGAGATTTGGAGAGCTGCAGCCTGTGAACCTCATTCTTCTCTTTCATGAGGACACAAAGCAGAAATTTGATCTCATCCCTATCTGCAACATCTGCATACACAGATTTCTCCCCAAGCTGGAGAGATCTGCTCTAGAGTCAGCCAGATAGTTTTCAAGCAGGGTAAATATAGCCTTTGGAGGAAGTTTTCCTGTGTAGGGAAGCCAAGGTTGCCTCTTTACAACTGGTTTCCACAGTTCAAACACCAGTTTTCTCTGTTACATAAATTATTTTACTAGAACACTTTAATAACCAGTAATATTTTATTAAGTGAATCATGCAGCTGACAGAAGGTTTTTGTGCTAAAGAAGTATACAGCTGTAAGGTTGAAGGGAATATCAATGAGTGATACTTTCTGAAACTCTCCCTTCTGGATTCTCTCTGTCATCCCTCCAAAACTGGGCAAGGGATTTAAGATGCAGCCTTGTCGATTTTGAGAAGGGCTGATTAAATACTCGATTTATTTTATGGAACAATCCTTTTAATATAGCCCAGAACAAGAATTTTTTTCTTCTGCAAAACACCACATTTGACTCATGAGTTTGAGATCTGCGGTAATTCCGAGATCTTCCCTGCTGAACTGTTGCCCAGCCACAATTATTCTCTACTTCATATCTGCATTTCAGTTCTTCCAAACTGGAATTTCTCTCACCTTACAAAAGCCACTCAAAAGCTAAGCTTTCTGTCTATGCAGTTGCCTGGGCTTCATCCAGTTGCAATGCAGAGACACAGGCATCTCTAGAGAGCAATTCACCCCAACTGTCCGAGATGCCTGGATTTCACATGAACTATTGCAACTTGTCCTTCAAGAATTTCATCCTGTTTGGACTGTTTCTTCTCCCGAGATCACACTGAAATCTGAGCTTGTAGCCTAAGTGCTTGTCAACCTTTTCACCTTGGTGTCATACATGTAGGATAAAAATCCCATTTATAGTACCTGTCTTTAAGTGGTCCCCTTTACTGATAGGTATGCTTAGAGTAGGGTTTCCAATTAGCTGTATAAAATGTTCTGGGTCTTTTACCTAAACTCCACTTCCCCTAGTTCAATTATAAGAAGTAGTGCCTGTGTCAGGACATCTTACAGGGACTGTTTCTGCAATGCCTATAACCAGGAGGCTGGCAATCATGTCTGAAAAGGAAATTTGGTGACCTTGATATGATACACAATACACAATGATACTACAGAATAATCCTTTTAATATCTTAATTGTTTTCTTTATGTATTTGGATTATTTTAAATGATGACTGAAAATTAGGCTCCTGTGTCTTCTAACTCCTTTTAAAGTATGGTGAGATTGACTTTTCTGAGATTCATACAGTCATCCATGAATCCTCAAAAATAATCGTGACTGGTTCAGGTTGTTCAAGCTAAGTTCTTAGTAGTGTACTTGATGTTATGCAACTTCTTTCATTCTTAAAACATACTATTCCCATTTCTGATGTTACATTTAAAAATAAAATTAAGCATCTGAATAATTAATTATGTGATTAACGTTGATGTAATTAAAAATTATTGCAAACAGTGAAACAGCTAACAGTCTTATTACACCTTCTTTGTAGCATTTTCTTCTTGCTAAGGAGTGACTCTCCTGTCTTCCTCTGACTTCTAATGTAGAGCTGGATTTTGTTCTTGTTTCTTGTATATACTTGCTGTAACTTTTCTAGTTTTATCCATGTGCTTTTTCTTTCCATCCTTAGTTGCTTTTCCTGGATCTCAGTTTTTTATGATTCCTTTTCAACTTTCACATCCTTAAGGAGTTCCTAATGGAGTCATATCAGCCTTTCACCTTCCGAACTCCCCCCTTTCAGGTTGTCTCATTTAGAAACTCCTCCTCTCTTGTCTTTGTTTTCCTGTTCCTTTTCCTGAAAAGATCTTTCAGTTCCTTGAGTTTTGTGTAACCCATGATCCATATTGTGCCTATTAAAGAAAACTATGATTTCTGATCTGATCTGCTCAGTTATAACCTACGCTAATCTCTCCTTTTCTGCCACCTTTTGCTTTCTGAAGTAACAAGTTGTCCCCAAGTACACTGCAGATATAAATCCCAATCCCAACTGACAGTCAAATAAAGTCACACTGATCTCCAGCAGATCCTACTCTTTGAATACCTTCAGAAGTTTGCCATCAGAAAGTATCATTCACCTCTTCCTTCTTACTACATACTTATAGAATGTTGCAGTGTTGACATCCCCCTTTTCTGTTGCCCTTCTTTTCACCAAGAAATACAGGAGGCATTCAGTTCTGTTTCCTCCCTTCTCCTGGATTTCAGAGCAAATATATTTGCTTGTTCTTTGTGTACAAAGGGATTTCTCTCATTTTTAGATCCTTTTTTTTTTCCCCAAAAAACTTTTGTACCAGTATTCAGATCCTGCAATTTAGCATACTATTTCTTGTGATGTATCTTTGCAATGTCATTTCCTGTTAGAAAGCTTCAAGGGGTCACTTGATTTTATTCTTCTCAAGGAGTATCCTGCAAACACAAAACATGTCTGGGACCAGCTTTTAATTTCTTTGAGAACTACTCAGTTCACTATATAAGAAAAACAGAGCTGCCACTTTGTCTAGGAAGAAGACAGTGTATGTCTCTCTTTTTATAAAGTATAACCTCGGTTATACCTTTTTGCTGATCTACATGTTTCCCACTGCACATAGTATGTACTCAGTGCTAGTTGTCTCTTTACATTACTCTAGAGCTAGTTGCTTGGTGCCTACAGCATAAAATAAGGCAGATTTAAAATAGAATGTAGAATTTTATAAGCACCATAGAAACTCAAGGCTATTTCATTATAAAACTTATTTTTCTGGTTTTATTTCAGTTATAGTAGGGGATGTCCCACTGCTAATTTTCCTTCCGTAACTTTCATTCTGGATTCTATCCTCATGTCCACTGAATTATTATTAGAAGATATAAAGTCTTCACATTATACACAATATTTTAAAAAAACCCAACTGTGGAATACTGCATGCTTTGTAAAACCTTTTTTTTGCCTGTTGCAATGGTGAACAGTTGTAAAAAAGGTTAGTTTTACATGCGCATTTCTGCAGAAATAAATCAGTCACTAGAGAATCATTCTCTTGGAAGCCAAACAGTGTGGGTGAGTAAAGAGGTTTGGGAGTAGGGATAATCAGCCATGGCTACATCTGCACAGCAAGGACCAACAATAGCCTATCCCAGAGCATTGCATAATACAACAAAAGTCTCCCCCTTAACCTTGAATCTGTCTTTGTTTGAGTGAAGTCCATATTTAGTTCATTGCTCCCAAACACAGAAGTGTTAGTTTTAGGGGGGGAAAAACCCAAAACAAACAACTAAAAAAGTCAAGCTGAGTCCAGCTGACCTCTTTCTTGTTTCCCCTCACACTCAAATTTATTTTTTAAAAAAGTTCAGCATGTACAAACAACTCATATGTGAAAGAAATCTGGACATGAGTAGATAAGGGATGCAGCATGACCTTTGCGGCCATTTAAACTTCCATTGTGCTTCCCATAAGACCAGACTTCAGCTACAACATGACAATTAAATAATGAATTATGAAATATCCCCTGCCTCTGCTGGAATACTCCCTCTCTTCTCTAGGCTACTCCTGTGAGTATTGGTCAGACAACACTGAATATCCACGAGAAACTTTGCCAGGATTTCTGACATTGGAGCACAGATTTTATTTTCTGCTGTGCTAAACAATTTGTTTGCTGACTATTTATGAGTCTCTTGTCCTGTTCTCTGCTTCACCTTCGTGCCTTTCTCCAGGGATGCAAATGGAATAGAGATTGGGGAGTTTCTTGAAGAAGTGCACCCCTCTTTGCCAGCTGCCATGGCTGATGTCACCAATTCCCATCTTTTCTGTCTTCACAGAATATGTCCACAGGGCTGAAGGAGTCTTGAGTTGTCTTGTACTCTTGTTAAAGCAAGTTGGGTAGACTATTACATAGTCAACTGTTCTGATGCAGAACACATGTTAGGGCTGCTGTATTTCTTGCCTGACCAAAATATTTTTTGTAGGACCAGAGGCATAGCCTTTAGTCACATCCTTTCATCTCACATTTTGTTCTCAACCCAGAGATCTGGTCCTACCCTTCAAAAAGGATTTCTGCATTTATGCCAGAGGGCAGCAACTCTGTGTTGTACTGAGCATCTTTGACCTCTACTAAAGCCAAGTAAAGCCAGACTGTAAATAAGAAATATGTCAGAAGAAAATGAAAGTTGTTATTTTGGTTTGTTTTTCTATTATGGGTATTATCACCATAGTAAAGAGAAGGCAACATCCATGGGGATTTTCCTTGTACATAAAGTGAATTAATAAATGAGATAAATATACTGACCTGTGGTGAATACAATGATGACATGTACTGGAAAATTATCAAGCTCTGGAGGTTCAGTCTGTATCAATTCCTAGCTCAAATGGTGGCTTTGAGGTCCAATAGATGTAATATCCTATATGTACATATCCAGTAGGATATCCATATATAGGATAATTGTTCATATGTAGGATATAACATCCTTTGGGTGGATCACACATATATGCCTATGTATTTAAATCCTCTTTCCTGATTTAAAAAGAGAGGATTGCTTTGACTGGGTATCTGGAATGCAGCAGTCTGGGAC
Organism: Falco peregrinus; assembly: GCF_023634155.1. Classification (NCBI taxonomy): domain Eukaryota; kingdom Metazoa; phylum Chordata; class Aves; order Falconiformes; family Falconidae; genus Falco; species Falco peregrinus. The sequence goes on from NC_073727.1 coordinate 57,902,325, forward strand.
ATTAAAATACAACAGAGAGAGCAGACCCCTGAAAGCCACATTATTATTGAATGCTTTAGCCAAGCCTGATACCTAGAAAGGAACATTTGCTTAATTTTCCTGCAGGAAAAAGTTAAAAATCTTTGAAATAATTCAAAAAGCCACAAAAATTTGAAATTGAGGCTGCTTATTATAGTACCATTTTTATTTGATTAAACTTTATTTTAACTAGAAACTGCATTTCTAAAAATAAATGAGGACCTAGAATTTGGTTTTGTTTTTTCTGTTTTTTTTTTTCTTTTTTTTTCCAAACATACATTCTCCTTTCTTTGCCAAATCACATATAACAGCTGCAGACTTTATAACATTATATAAATGTTCAGTCTGGCTATAAAAGCTTAAACATAAAATTCCAGTACATACAACAACTGGTATAAAGAACAACAAAATTGAAATGACTAAAGGCTGTTCATTTAATCTGTCTTTTTTAATTGAAAGCTTCATCAGGCAACAGAAAGAATCTGTTTTCCTTGCAAGGTGCTGCAGTGGTGGTAGTAGTTCTGGAGAAAAAGTACAATGCAGAATTCCCTCTGGAGATATCTGGCTTGAGAAGAAGACAAAACTATAATTTTACTTTAGCTCATGGCTCCCCCTTAAGTAGGTTGGGAGTTAGGGAATTCTGTAAGAAAAGAAAACCTGGAGAACATTTACTGTTTTGTTCCAGCTCTGCAGTCCCACCGGACCCAGCTCTGTGCCAACATCATAACAGATAAGACAGTGGAAAGAGAGAGCCAAGAGTGAATAAGCTCATAGCTCGGGGATACTGCACTAGAGAAGATACATTTTGCAACACGCACTGCTCTGCCCTTTTTGCATCTATGCTACGTTTAACAGCACATGATCTGTTTTCAAGATAGTTGCCTTCTGGAAGTCGTTCTCACAGCCTGGTCCTGGGAGGTGTTAAGTGCCTTGAACTTCCACTGACGTCAGTGGGGGCCAAGCCTGCGGCACCTGGGATGGGGCCCACTGCCCTCCCCGCTCACCATCCCAGCTGCTCCAATGACATCTAGACACTTCCAGGAGCTGGCCCATACTTTACATCCCACGTACCTGCCTCTAAATGTTGGTGCTCTCTGCTTATGGTTGCAAACATTTCTGCATCACAGCTGCTGAGTCCTGCAAATGTTACTTATCTGTGGCTCCAGCAAATGCTATTTATCTGTGGCTCCCATAAAAATCCAAACGGTGGTATTTAGATGAAGTTGCTGGGCTTGCTGGAGTCTCCCATGGACAAGCCATTGCATGTGCCATCTGTGCTGTCCGTCTGGTGCAGCTAGGGGATGAAACAGACCTTTTATGCTGCCTGTACCAATTGCTAAAGTAACTGAAGGATGACACTCATTTTGAATGCTTCCTTCATGTCTTGCTGCCTGCTCTCCCTTCAGTGTCACCATGTTTCTTGTTTCTCCTCTGTCCCTAAGCCTTGTGCTTAGGGCTTGAAGCTGCTTGAAACCTTAAAAGAGTGGAGATGACATTGGTAACATTTGTTGGGAAGGTGAAAAGCAGTTTCTCCATGTGAAGGTCCAAATAGGCAAAGATGCCTCCGAGAGAGGGAACAAGTTTCCAGCACTTTCTGGGAAAGTGAAAATTTTGCTGGATAGCCAAGGCCCAATTTTGCTTTTACATAACAGTCTGAAACCTTTCTTGTTCTAGCATGTTACTGATAGCACATCTGAATGTAACTTTTCAAAATGCCTGGTTGAGAGTCAGGCGCTCACCTCAATGAGGGTGAGGGACTGTCAGAAAAGACAGAGCAGGAGGAGGGGAGGGAAGAAGGCGTGGGAGGACATTCACTTTAGCAGAGGAGTGAGTGTGTCACTGTGTTAAAGGCTCCAATTGCACTGCCCAGGTGCTGCCAAAGTGTCAGAGGCAGGAAGAGTTATGTGAGGCTGAGCCCAGAGGAGTTCTGTTCAGGAGCTGAGGCATGAACCTCCCTGTGCAACCAGTACAGGGGGAATTTTAGTCTCTGGTGAAACTATTCCTATCTGCTCTTATTCCTGACTGGTCGTGTTGAGCTACACCCCTGTCTGAAAAGCTGTTAAACCCTCGGCAGCCCAGGGGTGGCAGGAAATGGAGCTGCTCTGTTTTCTTGGTCCTTGCTTGTGTCTCCTGTCTGGTGATTTCCAGCTAGGCTCAGTAGCAAAAGTCATGGAAATTGCATGTCCCTGAATGCCTCCAAGCTTGGACACTAAGCTGGAAGTGGTACAACAAGGAAGGTATAATCATGACTTCCTCAGTAGCCAGTCCTAGCTACAGAAGGAAAGGCTCAGAACCGTTGCCACAGCATCCTGGAAGGTGAAAGTTTTTTCAACTGTTAATTATTCAGCTTTTCCAGGCTAGTGTTATGCTTCTCTTCTTTGGCGTGCTCCCCAAAGAAAGTCCTGTTTGTTTAAAAATATTGCTTATGAGTGGGGAAGCATTGCTCTTTCTCAAGTATCCAGATGGTGCAGTTTAGGTTATGTCAACCAGATGCAAAGATTCCAGGACCAGCAAAGATCCAAGTAGTGAATCCACATGTTCCAGCCCATTGGCTGAATGGGGACTTATAAGCTGGAGTCTGGAAGTACTTTAATCACGTTCACTTGGGGCTGCATTTGAGCTATTTAATCTCTCTGCTAGACCTGCACTGCTTAGGTACAGTACTGCACAAGCAGGAGTATGCTGCACCTGGAGCAAAAACAGTTTATGTCTGGTCGGTAGGGTGTCTTTTCACTACTCACCTGATGCTGGCATGAATAGAACAAGTTGGGTCTACATACTTCTGCTACTGCCCTTCATTTCCTAGGTTTCTGGGGAAGCAGTTGGACCTGTAGATATTAAAGATTTCTTTTGTGGATACCCTGGTTATTGCTTATAGACTGGTTGTTGTTTGGGGTTTTTTTTTTGTCCAATAGCAGTCTTACAGAAATCTTAAGGTCTCTTCTACATCCCACTTCTCCCCTTTCTTCTCTACTCTTTCTTCACTACTCTACTAGGTGTTTAGTAACTTCCTTCATATCATGTTCTAACTCTTTCCACGTTTCCCTTCAAATATCCTTTCCTCCTCCCCTCCCTCACAAATTAATGAATTTTGATACTGACAATGATAGTGCTTGCATATGGGCTTCTTTTCTAGTTAGTGTAAGGAAACTGGCACTTTTAGCTTGTGATTCATCACACCTACCTTTAGTTGTTTGTATTAGGATGAGAATAGTTTTGTCCTAGAATTATTTACATTTGCTTAGGTGAATCCCAACACTATTGCCTAATTCTACCTCCTTTGCCTTCACTCTGACTCTGCATTTCTGGCTACCAATTCTTCCATCTCTCTCACTACTGCATAACCTTCCGAAGGTATCTTGCTCAAATTCCACCTGCTCTTCAGACCTTCTCTCTAGTCTACCAATAGCCCACTGTTCATTCTTACTCCATTTTCCTCTGCACTTACCTCTTCATATAACTTCTCTATTAACTTCTGCAACACAGGTTCCTTTCTAAACACACTCCTGACTACCCTGATTCAGGAGGTCTGACTACAGTCCAGAGCCCTTCCCTACCCTTTTCTGCTCTTTAAACTCTCCATTCTTCAAAGCTTTTTCCATGGGGAACTCTTGAACATCTGAACTGTTTTAAAACTTTCTTCAACTTGTTGAAGGCTGCTGTTGATGGCCTCCCTTAATACATGCTTCTCCTTGTCTTCCATCACTCTCCTTTTGGTTCTCTTCTACTTTTGTAGCTCTTGTTCTCTAGTCTCCTCATTTCTCCTGAAACTCTTCAGAAGGCATTGTCAAATTCTTACCTTCCTCTTGCTCTTTTCCTTTCTGCTTTCATTTTGAGATATCATTTCACCCCAGAGATGCAGCAAAATGCTATTGTTAGGGCTTTCAAAGTCATCTCCATGTTGAGGCTCCATGTCCTATGATTCCATCTGTCATCTCATTTACCTCTACAGTCTTAGTCAGGGGGTTGGCTTTCACCTCAAGCACAACCTGCTGTTTCATACTTCACTTCTTTGCCACTGACAGCAATTCACATCCCTTTCTGCCACTCAGGTCTCTCCTCCATGCTTCAGCTGAACATTTCTTCTTCCTCCACACTTACCAATTGTACTCCACAGTTTCTGTATTAACAGGGCACTGTGTTAATGAGGTATACTAGCTGTCATGATGAAGTGTGTCAGTTCACTGATGAAGTAGAATACATAATATATGAAAAGATGATAGCAGCCAAATGCAGTAACACAGATCCCAAAAGTTGTATGTGGTACCTATGGAGGGAAACAGCTTCCTCAGTGCTGAACACACCCATGCAAAAGGATGCAATTTGTTAATTAACTTATATCTGTTAAGAAACTTTCATATTTTTACAGAGTTAGAGCCTATGCTATGCTGCATATATCATAGACCTAGATGTTCACAGCAATGTTTACACTGAATGCGTCATTGAAACAGATCCTGAATTTCAGTTAGAGTTTTGGAGTCTGTAATTTTTTAAGGATTTGTCATATGAACCTGCTGACAACTTTAGCTGCTATTCTTCAGCATCCCTCAGCAAAACCCATGTGGAATTTCCTGGGGTGGTATGCATCACATACCCCTTTCTGCTTAAGACTGAAGTCTGTGGCAGGCAGTACAGATGCAAGTTTCTTAAACTAATGGCAAAAGAATCCATATACAATTCACAGTCTGAAGCCCCAAAGCATATAGGTCTAAAATAGTGCTGCTTTACTTCAAAAAGAAACAGGTTTATGCTCCAAAGTTGCTCCAGTCCTAGACAAAACTAAATGTTTTTTCCAGTCATTCACTTGTCCCTTTGTTTAGTTATTCATGGGGTTTTCTTTCCTTCCTGTGCTGTTGTCTCTCTCCAGAACTGAGCTCAGTGATACTTTGTTCATTTTAAAAGCATGAACTATCTGTTTTGCTGACATATGATGACCAAGCGGGCACATTTAACTAGAACTCAAATCTCAGGACAGTTTTGAATGTAACATGTTTTGATTATTATTATCAGCACACTCAGTTCTCCAAAAGTGGGAGTGGGAGGAGGAAAATGATCTCATGATCTTCAAATGGATCCCAGCATATCCGTACTCCATGGTCCTCTGTGGCCCCCACTTGCACAATAACATGTCCTGCAGCACCATTGGGTGTAAAACCTCTCAGAACATCAGATAAGTTTATATTCAGGTTCCTGATTTGAACAAAGATTCAAGGAGCTCTTATTTTATCTGCACTTTTTTTCACCCAGCCTTGAAATAACACTGGGATTTGTTTTGCTTGAGAAGGAGAAAATACTTAACATGTGTGTGACTCAGAAGAAAACCTGTTTATTTTCTGCAATAAATAAACAATGAATCATTGGTGGTTTACTACATTTATTTCACTGCACATGAGATGTGTTGTGCAGTTAAATTTGGTAAGTCTTACTACCTCAAGGCCTGATTCTGCAACCCTTCTTGCACTGGCGCCTGTAGAGAAGTCATCTGTGGAGAAGAAGTCTGAAGTGCTAGGGAGCCAAAAGCCAGCAGGTTCATTCCTATGCCATAGGACAAGGATGCTGAATTTGTCCCTCTGGGAAGAACAACTCCCAATTAACAGTGCAATCCAGCAGCTTCAAGAAAGGGCCGGCTGGAAATAAGAATATATTTCAGAAACTGGAATAAGCTAACATCCTGGTGCTCCTCCCGAAGGGAGAGCAGACTGGGAAAGCCTATACGTTTTAGGACACAGTAATCCAGTTGTAATTAGTTAGTCTCAGCAAGGCTCTCTGGCCATCCTTCAGTGTGGCAGCTGCACAGGGCTACCCTGGATCACCATGAGCCACCTATTCCTCCTTCTGGGGTCACACCTGTGGCTGTTAACTTTAGATGCTTCCTCTTCATTTTAAGGCTGTTTAAAGTGCTTGTACTTTGATATACTGTAGGGAACAGGCCTATATTGGCAAAAGATGGACCAGATGACTTCATAGTCCCTTTCTATCACAGATTCCTGCAATTTCTTCTCTGTATTTTGCTGTTAAACCTGCCAGTGCCCAACTGTGTGATACAAGTAGCAGCTCACAACTCAGTCAGTAATATAGGCTTGACACTTATATAGCATATACTAGAAAATCTCTGAGCCTTTTCTTTTCTAACTAATGGAAAAAAAAAATAAGAGTAGTCTGTTTGGAAAAAAAAAATACCGTTTCTGTTTTGATATATTGGCAGATATTAAAATCTTCCAGTAGGCAGGAATCCTGGTGTACAGATTTGGTGAATGACTTATATTGTTCTTAGGCAATGGACAAGTGAATTTGGATGAACAAAGACTCAAACCATGTTGTGATTCATCCCTTGAAATGAAACTCAGAGCATTCAGGATAATGCAATCTATCTATTTTTTACACTTTTTACTTATTTGATGACTATTGAGGCCCAAACCGTTGAAAGAACAGCTTTAATAATTCTGACACTATATTTACTTAAAAAGGAAACTTCATCAGAAACATTATTGCAGACAAGTCAGGATCAGAATTCATGCTGTGGGGTGTTTAACCTAATGAAATCGATGACTTTTGGATTCAGCTGTTACTTCAGTAATGAGAATGATGAAGCTGATGAAGGATAAACCCAGTAGAACATTTTTTCAAGCAAACTGATAAATGGAAAAGAGATTTTATACTGTTAAAATAATGATAATAAAGAGGATAAAAATCATTGGTATCTGGTTGCTAATCATTATGCCATATGCTAGCAACCCTTCAGAGTTTATATATTTGCTTCAAAATGTTTTACCTGGATAAATGTATTTAAAGGTTTAACGCATAAGATTTAGTGCCCTACAAATCTTCACAGCAGCTGACAGCTTCCTTGCAGTTCGAAGGGATGAGCTTGGAAGATGGAAAATAAAGGTCTCCCTAGGGAGAGCAGATGGGGTGAGAATGATGAGGGAAAGGGATTTATCATGAGATGATTTGAGCTGAGATTTAGAGTGAAAATTACCAAACAAGATAGGGACTTATAGATGTCACTTCTACAAACCAGGACAATCAATAAGGACTTAAACACCAGATTCCAGTAAGAAAGAAGAAAAAACTGATGTCTTGGCTATAGAAAAGTGCTCTGGAATTTAACTTGCTTTACCATACATACAATGTAGTTCGTTTGGGAAGTGTGTGAGGGGCTGGATGGGAGGAGGTAAGGAAGTGCAATGTTTTGAGAAACCTGAAAAGGTATGAGTGCAAGCTCTGTGTCTTTCAGAAAACCTCATCAGAAGAGGAGCTGAAACACAAACCACTCCTTGGGCCACTTTCTGATCTTTCCTTAGGGCTGTATTTTGGGCTCAGAGAACATCTCCATATATGCGAGCAATCAAGTAGTTACAGCTACAGCGCTGGCTTCTCTCCTGGTTAATCACGCCCCTTACCCCCAGCTCTTGCCCTACAGTGAAGTCATTATGCTAAACCTCTGACATCCCAATAACTTCCACAGCAACAGAGCATGACAGCCTAAACACAAGATTAGGTGCTTAAGCAGAGCCTGTGTAAAAGAGGAGATGGAGTTGTGAGGGCAGAGGCTGTCAGCTGGCCGCACACAGCACACCTGCCTACCCCGCTCCGGTGAGGGAAGAGCAAAGCCGCAGCAGTAAAAGCTGGCGAACCGAGAGCCAAGCTGGTGATTCAGTTTGTGGCACTCCAGGGAGGCGTTGCTGGAGCCCTGTTATCCTTCACCACTGAAGGCAATTTTTGTCTGGTTTCCTTCTGCCAAAGCACTGCATACTTGAGCTGTCTGTGCTATCCCTCGGTAGGCTAGGCTTAAGCACTGACAAAAACAGCACCATAGCTAAGCAGGACTCTAATGCTTCCTGTGCTCAATGCGCTTCAGCCAAATTCATGGTTCCTTGTAATCTAAGATGGTCGAACAGTAATTTAGACCTCCTTGAACTCACATTCCCTTATGCAGCTAGATTTCCTGAAGATAAAGCCCTGTTGACATGGGAAAGTTTTACCAGTTATATAGACAAAGCTAAGCTGTTGTGTAACCACACCCTGAATAACTTTAAGCGCGTGGAGACTCCTCCGAGTGTAAAAGTGACCTTTTCAGTTTAGCGTATACCTCTTCTTGCGCTAAAGCAGAAAATTTGCATTGGCATTGTATTAAAGGAGTACCCCTACTATCTGAGCATGGACACCTTCACTGAATTGGTAAAGTGAGAAGCCCGGATGCCCCAAAAAGTCTCTGAGGGCAGGTGGGTGAATTTGGAAGGTGTCTGAAAGTTTCAAAGCTATGAGTCTAACCACTGTTGTCAAACCAGTGTGCTGTGAATTTATCACCATTGTTTACTACAGTTTGCCTTTTTCATCAGTCATGTAATTAGTTTCTCTAGGCTAATGTAAACAGAAAATAGGCAGCATATCAAATAGGTAGTCCGTCTTTTCTAACCTGAACTCGCTAAATGTTAGTATCAACTTAGTCTTAACTGATATCCCAGACCCCAAGAAGACCCCAATATCCCCAGAGGACAACCAGTGCTGTTGCAAGGGTAGATTTTCTTAAAGGGAGTTGAAAGCATATCCTTGACACAGTGTCCCTGTCCAGTATTATGTCTTTTCACAAGGAGTGGAGGTCAACTACTGAAAGAATAAAATCTGCCAGATTTTTTAAAATGTTGACAAAAATACGTATTCTCTTCTGGCTGAACTCTTGGAAATTCATGATGTCTTTTGGCTAAGAAGTTTAGAAAGAATATTTTGTTAAAGGCAGATCAAAATTCAGTCTGAAGCCACTTAAGTGGTTAAAGTTTAATAATTTTCTGAGCTAGTGAAAACACTTCTTCTGGGGAAATTGCTGGACAGATTTAATGATAGTTGGTACTATTGATGGTTGATAATGTAAATTCTTGGGTTTTTTTCAGAAAATTCCAGAAATTATTTCTGTGGTTTATATAGACATAGATGCTCTCATTGTTCAGATACAGCTCTAATCCACCTGGAATCCCTGAGTTTCTGGCCTCTGTCATGCCTTGTGATGGTCTTGGTAAATAGTCCACTGATTAGTGGTGTTTTTGTTGGACTTGATTTCATGGATTGCTTCTTTTTTATTGTGTTATACAGGCAGCTCAGTGGGAGTCTGCAGCTTAATTAGTTTCCCTGTCTTGATCAGAAATCAAGGTTAGATACAGTTAGCCTAACTTAGACATTTAACTTATTCCTATATTTTATGAATCTGATGAAGTAGCTCTCCCAAAGTTAACTGTGCCACTTGCCTTTGTAGTCAACAGAAGAGGACAGGTGACTTTGAAGGTTTCCAGAAGAAAGATGAAGTGGTCAGACCCTTCTCCTTGCAGCTCGTCAAGGACACCTGTGTTTCTCCTTCTGACTGTAAAGGAAGTTTAAACACTTAACCCAGTGTCACTAGGTACCTAGAATTGCGGTGCCAAGTGAGTGCTTGAATGAAGCCAATACAATTCTGTTTCAGATTTATGGATTTTAAGACTGTATGAATGAATATATATGCACGTATATATATATCTCTACACTTATATATTTATGTATGCCTTTATCCGTGCTAGCATGCTTCTTCCGAGATCTTTTTATTTATAAATATCAAAAGTTTATATGGAAACCTGCCAGGTAACACTGGCTTTTAGATTTCTGATTTCCATTTTGACACAGTTCACAAATGCTATGCCTCCCAGAAGCACTAGCGCTCTTAACTTATTAAGTTCACTGATCTTGGCCTCACTGTGTCTGGTTTGCATTCTTTTTTAGCCATCAGAAATTTACTGCCAAAAAGTAGCACACTTTAAACTGCACAAGTTACAGAAGCAACAGTAGATGATTCATTGGTTGAGCTTTAACTTGAGTACTCGGTAAGAAAATACCCTGCACGGATCTTTGTGGTAAGGGCAGCAGATGCAATGTTTTCCTTTTGTGTGCAATTACTGATTGTAAATTGTAGCTTTCAAGTCTTGACTGCACTGTAAAGAGGTGTGTCTCCACCATTGTCCATGTACGGTAAAGATGTACTGTAAAATCCACGTTTTATATTTAAACCACCCCTTTTGCCTTCCAGTGAGCAGAAGCCAAGAAAAATAGCTGTGAATATTTCATAAAGCCAAATGTTTTGTGTGCAACTTTTTCTGAAATTAAACTGCTACCTAAACTGGGTAGCAAATATTAGTTCTAGCCAGCTATGGAAGGAAAACTAACTTGATTTCATCTTTTAAGCTCACCACAACACTTTAAATGGTTCCTTCTGTCATTTGGAGTGGAAAAAAAACATTTTAAGCTAGCATATATTTATTCCAAAGCACTAAAAAATCAAAACTTATGAAAAAATAAAGAGAAGCTGTTCACAAAATGTAAACATGCAGTATATATTTCACATGTTTTTCTGTCAAGACCCAAAACCTGAATCCCCCTGGCTAATTTTGGTAATTAAATATCCTATGACATTCTTCATCTGATAGTGTCAGACTTGTGTATTCTGGCAGAAACCTAAATGCTGAACTCTTCCTAGTGTAAGAGGACACGTCTCAAACTTCATTTTGGTTCCCAATTTAACCAAGCACTAGTTATGTGTTTGGTTTTAAAGCATATAAATGGACCCATTGAAACTGATGTGCTGTGAGGGTTACACACTAGACAAATGACCAGATCTGACTTTGACTGTGGTGGTGCAACTTGACAGAAGCTAATGGTATTTCCCATATGTAACTGAGGGCAGAATTTGGTCCTGGTCCCGTGCTTGTCATAACTTACCATACTGAGCTGAATGTTAAAGGTTTTGTACAAGGAACTTCATGCAGGGCTCTGATGATTAATGGGATCTGGATGCAGAAATTCCTGTGGGCTACAACTGAAAATTCATTCCTCTGTTTTGATGGCTGTTCCTTTTGATATAGGACTTTGATACCACATTGTGCCGACAACTGTGGAATAGTCTGGCTACTTATATTTATCACTTTGAACTTCTGGAGGCTTGTGAAACTGTTATGGAAGCTAGGCACTGTGCACTGCACGCAATTCCAGAGTGCCCAGAAGCTTAAAACTGCTGTTTACCCCTTCCCTTGAATTTTGACAGGTCCTGAGAGATGATTTTTAGGCTTCTGTAGAGAGTATTACTAAAATCGAATGGAAGGTAACAAATGGAAGGTAAAAATTCTGTTTATGTACATACCAGTACAGCTGTGTGAGACAATTAATATTTTCCATTGATAACTTACAGAAAAACATAACCGTGACCCATTACGTTGGGGAAGGTAAACCCCAGCTAGTTCTGCTTCTCATATGGGATGTTTTACTAACGAAAGCATGGTATTATCCCAATGAGAGATTTGAATCTATTCCAGACATTATGAGCTGCTAATTTGCTGTCAGAACAACCCCAAAGGCTTTCCTACAGATTGGGCTGGCAGCAAGAAGGGCATGAGCTGAAAATCTTAATTAGATGAAGGCCATTTCTAGCTGCCACTTTTTCTCCATCTTTTACCTTTAAAACATTTCTTTTAAAATTCTGAGGTGTATTTCTCCAGTGCAGGACACTCTTGCTATAAAGTAGGTCTGAGTATTGCTTAGCGTGCCCTATGGAGTGGTCCACCTGAGCTGGAAGAGTGATATCAAGAAATTTGGTTTTTGATCCTTGAACTCTGAGATTACATCTATAATTCCACTGGTGAACCAACCACATGTGAACATTTAGCACTGTGTGAGCAAAGGGGAGGGAAGGATGGCAGACTGGGTATGGTGTGACTACAGCTTCTTGCAGATGGCACTGTTTGCATGGCACGGATATTACCTGCATGTCTTGCTTCAGCAATTTTTTTTTTCTAGACAGTAGGGTGTGTTGGAAAGGTAATACCTTGCATCCTTGTGGAACAGCAACAAAATGCTGCAGAGTGTTCTGGTCACCTCCACTTTCTGCTACTACAGAGAAGATGGGAATGAGGAAGGATGAAGAAGGAGGCATTTGCAGATACAAGCCTCATCTAGGTGCCTGTTACAAAGCCCATGAGTGGGCACACTAAGCAAAAGTAAACCATGATTTGTGCCAATGTGGCTTAACAGAAGGAAGCTGCTCTGGTGCATTTTGCAAACTACTGGTTTTTTTGATTGTCCGTGCTGCACATCTTCATCAACACAACTACTGAGTGCTGAACTCAGATGCAGACCAGCCTCTCCAATCTCTGGTCTAGCAGTCTTGAATGGAAGGGTCAGGGAAGTGAGTATGGGTGAAATGGAGAAATCTGTTGTCTTCCCATAAAATTTAGAGCTTGTCAATACCAAAAGAGAAGCAATATTGCAAAACATGGCAGGAGGGCAACCCAAGTGAAAAATCAGCACAGGACTGCCAGCTGAATTGAGGTCTTTTAACTTTGTGAGCCAGTTTCTCTTCTCATAGGGTGAAAATCTGGACCAGCTCTACTGACTCTAGTGAGGTATTTCAGGATTTATATCTTCTGAGTGGAGCTGAATTTGTCCCTCTCTTGTGCAGACTGGAGTTATACTGTCACTCCACAAACTCCAGTATTTTTAGCAGCAGTTGTCACATCTAATCAAACACAACATATAGCAGCATGAAGTGAGAGAAGTGCATGGTTCAGGAGTTTTAAAGCCAAAATTCCAAACATTTTATTCAATCTCTATAGTGACAGACAAGTAAAGAAGTTTGTGTATATATATATGTATTTAAGATTTATTTACTGGTATTTTTATGCTGCTACTAGCATTCCACTTTTGAAATCTCTAGCAGACACCTCCTATCCTCAGATTAGTTCATGAAAAAAACCCCCGCCAAAACCTAAACCAAAAACCCAAACCCTCAACAATGGTATATGTTATCTTTAAAGTGAACCATTTACAACGTTGATTCAAAGACTAACTACATTCATTTAGCAAAACAGCAGAGATAATATTATGTAATCTATTTTCCAGTGCAAATTCCAAGTCATAAATGCTCACAAGTTTTTATAAAGAATCTAGGACTCAAGAGCTGATCATATAAATTAGCTGATAAAAGCATTAGAAAAAGAGATAACAATAGTAGTTCATAAGCAGAACCATGTGTACACATAGGGAAACAAATTTTTTTCAGTAGGCTATTCTTTATTGCCTATTCATTACTGATTATTCACTCATCTTTATCTTTTAATTCCCCATATCAAATCTTTTCAATTCATTATCAGCTATGGAGACTGGCTGACATGTTTGCCTAGTCCAATCTGGCATGAGGCAATATCACAGTTTGAGGTATTTCATGGAAAAAATGAACTATCCAGAATGTATTGTCAGTTATTCAAATGATACAAAGTCAGTAATCTTGAAGAACCAATTTTAAGGTGTTGGTGCATTCTGTTTTCCACAGTTTTAAGGAAAAGTCTTGGAATAAAGCAAGAGGTATCAAAGAGGTGAATTAATTGAGAATCCTAAATTCTCAGTGAGCATCTTGAAAAAAGCAATAAATACAGCCTCCTGTACTCATCAATTTACTGCAGGACTATTTGGAAATCTCTCTTTAGAGTTCAGCTGCTGTTGTGAGACTGATTTGTCAAGAAGTTTTAAGTCTGTATCACAAAGAGAGGCATGGGAGAGGCAGCTGAGACCATGGCATCATCATCCAGTTGTTCTTTGAGAAAAAGCTCAAGTTTTGCAGTTCCTAAAGTGAAGAGGCAAGTATCTGTGAAAGGAGACTGAAAATGAGACTGGCGTGAGGTTTCAAATTAATAGTTAATTCTTTAAAAACTAATTATAGTTGGAGACATTCAGGAAGGCAAATTTCAAAGTTGCACCTATTTTTTTCTTGGGGTGTTTCAAAGATATCAAGGTTTCCAGTTGCTTCTTATGCATCTTTCTACAATGGCTGTATATGTGCAGTTGCAGCTTTTCTGTGCATACCACCCCCACCTTTACATGGTCCTGCTGGTATTTCTAACTGAGGTTGTACAGCCTGACTCACTCCACACATGTTAAAAGGACTCATGCTGCTGACTTCAGTGGCTTTTCGAGAAGCCTTGAGGAACCAAATGAATTCTGCCTTTTCTCATTTCATTTCATACTGGTGCTTGAATGGTAGAAATATGGAACAAGCCAAGTCTATTTAGCTCCACATTTTCTGAGTTTAAATGAGGTGGATGTGCATGCTTTAGCATGTGTTTGAATATCAACAACTTGAAAACAGGCAATCTCTATGGGAAAATATGAACCCTCATAGAAAAAGGAAAAGCTTTTGCTGTAAAATTTTACCTGATAGTTCATTTTTTAAATCCTTTAAACATCACGGAAATACTAAAAGTTTACTGGTAGGAGTGAGGGGAAGGACTGCCGCAGCGGTACCTTGTTTCCGCACTAAATCTGATTTGGGAGAAAAAAGCGTGGAGGACAGTGGGTGAAACATGGCATGTGTGTTATTAGAGAAATGCAGGATCCGAGAAAAATAACTTCCAAGAGGATTTATTTGGCTGTGTGTCAGGCTGGGGAATATTTCTCTTGAAGTGAGCCAGATCACTGTGAGAAGAACAGGGGCTGACTTGATGGTCCCAGTGACAGCTAGCTTGGTGGCAGAGCAGAAAGAGTTCTGCCATTCTTTTGCCCCTTTCCCACACCAAGTGAGAAGCCACCAGCCTCCAGGGAAGCCTCAGACCATCTCAGGGTGAATTCAGTGATTCAGGGTGCTGACAATGTGTAGGCTTCGCTAAGTATTCATCTGGGTTTCACCTATGAAAGCACACAGATGTTTACACGAGGCACATGCACGTGCTGTGTCCCTTCCCATGCATCTTGCACCTCCCTCTCCCCAGGACACATGTGGTACCCTCTCTTTTAAGAGTGGATGATCTGGCCCAAGTCCTCTCCCACCTAAAACTCCAGTTTCTCATGGCAGCCCTGGCAGACAGCCCCCTCCCCATCGGCTCCTCTCACCTCCCACCTGGACATTCCAGTTCTGGCCCGCTCCAGAATTTGTTCCCTCTCTGCCCTCTCGTTTACCTCCACTGCTTTTCCAAAGCACACTCCTGTGATGTCTTTGGCTGTCATTTGCTGTCTTAGAGCCTTCAGCACCGGTTGCCATTTTGGAAGTCTTAAGGGTACCTTGTGAACATCCATCCATCCCGCTGGATACTCCTCCTGGAGCAGTAGCATTTCTAACTGTGCTCTGCCTTTTGAATCCCGTCTCACTGGGCTCTCTGTGGAGACCCTGCTTCTTTCCTGGCCCATCTTTCCACAACGTTTCTAACAAGATCATTGTTAATATATTGGGTAATTTATTTTCCTTCCGTATTTCAAGTTGTCTTCCCCCCATATATCACTCATAGACAAGTCTGTCAGATCTCTTTGGATGTCCTGCTATCTGAGATCAGTGTTGTACAGCATGGCCTGTAATGCATGAAATCGGAGCAAGCTGTACGCTTATGCCGTGTGGCATGGCTAATCATTCTCAAATGCTATCATCAGTTATCTTGGAGGAGTTAAAAAAAAAAAAGACTCAAGGAGCCTGTGGCTGATTTAATCTTTAAAATCAGGAGAGACTTTGCAGTGATTAAAGAGCCATTTCCTGACTACATATTGATATGAGTTGCTTCCAAGTCAAATATGAGGGAGACTGACAGGCATTCAGTCTTGGTCTGATTGGCAGGTCCCAGCCCCATGAACAGCGATCTCTTTCCTGCTCTTGTTTAAAGGCGTTCTGGGGTGGTCTGTTTAATACATAGCCATCTCAAATGATGGCTGTGGTATTTTCTATTGTAATTGACAAAACTGCACACTTTAATTTTCAGCATCCATAAGGACAGGTGGAAAGTTTTATTCAGAAACTGAAGGCTTCATGTTGTTTTCCAATAGCTTCCAGAAGCCAGTCACTTTGGGAGCAATTCTGTGTTCTGAGAAATGCCAGAAAAAAATGTGTGCTGAAGTATTTCTCCAATATTACCGCAGAGCACCGTGTCCTTTTTAACATAAATCAGTGAAGAAAAGCATTGCAAGCATGAACAACAACAGTGTGTGGGACACTGATCTTTGCAATCTGCAAAGCACCTTTAGAAGCCCTTGATCAGCACAGGGGCTACAGCACAGGGACGATGCTCAGGAAAAGGAGGGTTAATCCAGTATTTTTACTGGGCTATTGGGTGATCATGGCTTTGTCATTTCACCCCTCCAAAGATTAATTTTCCTCATTTGTGAAACAGAGACTGTGATAGGGACCTTCTTCATAAAGGGTTTCAGGATCTTCTTCAAGTTTATGAAAGATATCTTGCAATATGGTGCCCAGAGTAACAGGGAACAACACTCGGTGATTCAGCGCTCTCTTCCAGTTCTGCATTCCTGAGGCTGTAAAAAGGTCTGTGTGAACTCAATGTTTTTGTTCAGGATGGCCTGGATTATGAGTTTACAACAGATAATCATGTGCAAACGGTCTTCCATTTTTAGATTCCCCTCCCTTCAGAGGCTGCCTCACTGCACTGACATAGTTTTCCTGGTAACTTCAGTGTGGCTGCAGGCAGAGACAGAGTACTTGCAGCTCTGGGAGACTCAGTGCTGAAACATCCTCGGCTGCAATTGTTCACACAGTCCTGTGCTTTCCTCAGGAATCAAGTCACTCCTACTCCCATCCCTGTATCCCATATCCTTTCCCTTTGGCAGTCCCAAGCCTATCCTAACAAATCACTAAATTCACAAAAATATCCAGCATACTCAGGCAAAACAGCATTAGAGATCTAGTCTGGGTTTTTTGTTTTTTTTTTTTTTGCTGTGGTTTTTTTTTTTTTTTTTTTTTTTTTTTCTTCCATCTTGGCCAGATCTGATACCAGAGACAAAAAGGAATTTTGCTGTCCGGATCATCCTCTTCCAGTTATTTACATTTTGTTTTATTGCTAACAGCTAATCAATTGAAATAAAAACAAATACTCTCTAACCTCAAAAGTGAATAGTTTGTATATACTTTTTTACATGAAAGATAACTGATAGCTATAATCCCAGGCAAACAAAAGTGTGCTGCAAAGAACAAAAAATGTACAAAGACATGACAGAGAAAAGGGTTGAGGGATTCAGGAAGGCAAAAAGGGCTTCAGGGAGTCATGCTATTTGCAAAGCAAAATTGCCGTTTCTGTAAACGATTATTTAATTGTTGATATGAATTTAGCCTGGTGATAAAATTTTTTCCTGGCTCTGACAGACATTCTCTAGTGGAAAGAAATAAATCTGGTGAGTTTGAATTATGCGCAATTGGATCACTGATTTGCTCTAACTTCAATGTTGGTTGGATGTCATTGTACTTTCTGTTATACTTCTATATATGAAAGTGCAACTTGAAAAGTATTAAAACTGATTAAATGTGACATCTCTCAACATTACGCTAACATAAAAGGCAATTCCAAACTGGGACACACCTCTTGCGTGCCTTGCTGTTCTCACAGAGGTTGGAAAATGTGCTCTTGTCTCAGGAAAGGTCTTTTGCTACCTACAACTAATAACAGTATGTCACAAACTGTAATTTGACTGAGTGTAGGACAAAACTTGAAACACATTCAGCAGACAAAAGTAACCAGAGTCATCATACAGGGAGAAGTTAATGTTGAGCTTTTTTACATGTTTGTGGAAACATCAAATTCTAAAGTTATCAGTAGGCCAAATGCAGAAGGCCAACCTTTGGTTGAAGAGTACGGGTGTACAAAACACGTCAGTATATTTAGGAAGCACCAGTGAAGTGCTGAGTGCCTCTGAACTCCAGTATGCAAGTTGGAGTCAAAGAGTCTAAATCTCTTAATAGAAGATTGGAGTATTTAAAGAGGAAGTATTGTTCACATTCAGCTGGGAGAAGTAGAGCCAGAGGTGGTAGTTCACCCAGCTCGGAGTTGTGATAAACATGAGCATGGAGGTAAGGAACATGTTCCCAGCTTGCCTGGAGCCTGAGGAAGAAATTCCTCTGGTTTCAGTGGGATAGGGCTTATACCTGATCTTCCTTTATTTTCCTTTTCTCAGTCCTAGCCATTAAGGATTTCTTCTTCATTTGGTTCAGCAGATGTTGCTTGCCTTATGCAAGAAGATGTTGTCCTAAAAAAATTTCAGAGGAAAGTTCAGTCTGTGGCTTGTTACTGCCATTATTTATTTTGAATGAGGTCCAAGATTATAAGGCACATGGACAATCAGGCTATGGATAAAATGATTAGGATAGGGCTGACTCAGACCTGTTAGTCTGGCAAGGACTCAGCAGTGTATATTCCAGAAAGTGAACTCCCTAGGAATAATGTGCCTTATCAGAAGCTTTTATAATTCTGTATGAGATGATAGTGGATGGAAATAATCCTACTTGAATCAAAGATGTAATTTTTTCCCCAGTTTTTTGTATCTCCAGAGGTGAGAACTGTAGCAATAGCTAGAAATAATGCTTTTATTTCTAGCCTATCTTATAGTTATGTCCTACATTTCTCTTGCTAGAGGAGCTAAATCAACAGTTCACATTTGTCTAACTGTGTGAGCCTTGGAAAAAATTTGTCACTGCTTTTCCGAATTCCTTCCCAAGACAATGTGTGAAAAGATGTAACAATTTCAATTCCCTAGCTAGTTGTCTTTAAATTCTTTTCAGTTCTTGTCACTTTGACCTTTAGTTCAGAAAAAGAGATAAATTGAAGTTAAAAACTGTAAGAATAATCTGAGTTTATTTGCATGAATTGAACATATAATTCATGCACAAGTATTAACCTGGTAAAGAACAGCTCCTTTTTTTTAGGTATCATTTCAACATGTTAATGGAAGTTGGAGACAGTGTGCAAAAACCCCCCAAATTAATATCAAAACAACTTAATTTCTGTTTATGCAGTTAAGTATTTCCGTTCACTATTGAAAAGGAAGTTCTAAGTCATGAAAAGCAGAAAGAGAAACTGAAAAAACAATTAAGGCTGAATAAGACTACTTTATTATCTATGTCTACCTTCTCTGGGCTGCATCCAGGAACTAAATTATTTGTGGGTTGGTTTTTTTTGGTTTTACATAGACATTTCTTCAACATGCTATATCACAGTTTAATAAAAGAAAAAAAAAAGCAACAAAAACCTACCATGCTTTGTTGCCAGAAGGATTTAATACTGAGATAGCTATCATGAAGGGAAAACAATAACAAAGCATTGCATTTATTTAATTTACTAGGACATTCAGGTTTGCCTTGAGTTCCTCGTAAAAATATGCACAAGGAGTGTTTTGCCTAAAAATGTCTAAAGAGAAAAAGATTTTAAAAAAAAAATCACTGTGGTGGAAATAGTCTTTGTGTTACTTCAGCTATGAGGACATTTCATCACATTTTTAAGAGACATTTTTGCTGAAACTTTAAAACAATTATCTATTTTCTTATTCTGAGAATAAAATTCTCTTCAATTCTACAAAAATAATTTTAAAGACTACTGAATATCAGATAATGTGCCTATTAAGTGTTCAGCGAATAAAAAACATTCAGTATTTAGGAAAAGAATCTAGAAAAACAACCTGAAATCTGCATGGGAAAAGGAGTTTGTCCTTAACTTTCCAAAGTACACAAGCACAAACTGTGAATTTTTAATGAAATCACTATCTGATTCATAAGCATCTGCTACAATATATTTGAAGGGGAAAATTAAGTTCGACAGTAAAAACCCCCCACCCCTTCCCTGATTATTTAATGTGCACTGAATGAATAAATTACAAAGAAGTATATGGCTCCTATGTTAATGGGAATGTCATATACCCTTATCAGAATATTGTGGTTAAAGGAGTAGAGCCGTATTCTCTCCTTCTTTGCCCTGAGGACTTTTCTACTCAAAACCAGATGGACATTAGAAAGAAGCACTTGAGCAAAAAGGATATACGAGTTTCAAGGAGTGCTTCACAAGAGGAAAGGTCTGCTCCCAGAGGGAAACCCTGTGTCCTGAGCAGAGAAGCTGGTGGATGACAGGGAGCCATCCCTCTGGGCACCCCTCGGCTGGTCCAGCTGAGCATCCTGCCCTGAGCCGGCTGTGCTGCATCCAGCACGCTTACACTGCCTGGAATCTCACAGGAAAGCAGAGCAACAAACTTTCTGTCATAAAAGAGCTCTAATATGAAAAAAGTGACAGTGGCAGAGAACAGCTTCAGCAAGTTATTGCTGAAAGCAGAGGAGTTGAAAGGATTTTGGGGCTCTTCCCAGTTTTACTGTTTAACATAATATGGACATTTTAGCGTACTTGAGAGTTCGTATTGCTGCATAAAGGGCTAAAGCCTCTCCCTTAAAGCTGACCCAGCACAACTTTGAGCACATGCTTGAACGTGAAATAAAAAGAATCAATGGAGAGAGGCTGAGAGAGCCGCGACTGTTCGGTTTGGAGAAGACCGGCTCAGCAGGGATCTTATCAATGTGTATAAATACCTGATGGGGGGGGGGGGGGGGGAATAATGAGAGGTGTAGCAGGTTCTTAGCAGTGCCTGGTGAGAGGATGAATGTGTACATCTTGAAATACAAGAAACTGCTTAAACAGAAGACAACATTTTTTTACTCTGAGGGTGGTCAAACACTGGAACAGGTTGCCCAACATAACTGTGGAATCTCCATCCTTGGAGAATTTCAAAAGGTGTCTGGACATGGCTCTGGACAACCTGATCTATTTGACCATGCTTTGAGCAGGGGGGCTGGACTAGATCTCCAGAAGTCTCATCCATACACAGACATTCTGGGAGTCTGTGATTCTTTGCAATAGTGGAGGACTGTGTTTCAGTGGAAATTTTCCCAAAACTTCCAGTCAGAAAAGAACATGAGCGGAGAGGCACCCTGAGGCTTAAGTGTCCTCACCTTCAGAGATGATCCTCAGACCACCCCTCAGCATTGGCCCATGCTCAGTTTCACAAGTCAGTCATTATCAAAGTTTGCTTTTCCAAAAATCAGCCTACAAATGAGCTTTGCCGTAGCCAATTTTCTTGCTCTTTTTGCCCCTTCACAGTTTGACAGTCAAAGCTTTACTCAGCAGCTAACAGTCTTTGGCAAGCACTATTTTATCTACAATATGGCCCACAGACTACTTGTCTTGCAGAGATGTACGTTCATCTTTAAAACAGGCATCCAGCTGAATGAGGGACATGCAGTGAGCATTGTGTTAGGGGTCTTCACATGTGCTTATCCCCTTGCTAAACTTAAGCTGTTTTATTTGCCTGCAGGGCTGAAAACCCACTGTAACTCCTGCTTTTTCCCTCCTTTCCAGCTCTTAACTTACAGAAAGCTGCTTACAACGTTAGAATAAAAGCAGAAGTTCAGAGGGCTTTCATGTTGTCGAAGTGAGCTACCACTTAGCTGAACTGTACTTTTTCTTCCAATATGACAGCGACAAATGGTATTTAAAACATTAAAAGTTCTTTGTAGCAGGTTATTCAAAATGCAAGTTTAGTGCTGTTTGACTTGATTTTCCTTGGGTTGCATTGTACCTACAGTAGGAGTATTTCAGGAGAACATTTATCTCTTTGCCACCTTGTAGGAGCAGTCAATCTAAATAAAGCCTATGAATGTAGATTGACCCTAAGAATGAAGAACATTTGCAATGTCAATTTGTCTGTGTGAATACAAAAAAAAACTCTGAAAAAAATGAAAGAGCAAATTACATTTGCTCAGTAAACAAATATTTAGTATACTATTACCTGCATTCTTCAGGTTTTCCTTTCCTTGGGCTAGGTACCTTTCTCTCAGGTAGGTACCTCAACTCTTTCTCTTCCTTTCTATATTATTCACACTTAGGAAGCTTGAAGGGAAAAGAAAGATTGCTTTTATGTAGTTTCACTGCGCTGTTAACAATCTGCAAGGAGTATGTAATCATATGCAGTGCTGCTGAAGGAAATATGCAGAGCTCTTCAAAGCAAAGCCATCTAATTACCCATGTACCTACTACAGGACTTAACTGCCCCATACTGATTTATCCATCGGTCTCAAAGCTGTGCTGGAAAGACCACCTCTGAGGGGTGAAATGGAGGTTCAGTCTTTCTGACTGTTCCTACTTAGCCCCACAGCCAGGACAGCTAATGAATGCCAAATGTGGTGTTGTGGAATTAGTCTACCAGGATCTAGCTGAAGACTGCCAATTTGTCTCACATAGGCCAGCAAGTAGCCAGATAACAATCTTAGGTAGTAACTTTTGGGTAAAATACTGGCCACTTCAAAGGCAATAAGATATGTGGCTGTTGACACTGGGACTGTGATTTCTCCCCTGGTTGCAGATGACTAGTTCAGATCTTAGCCGCCTGTTGATGGATTTAAACTATCTTCCAAGTCACCTAGACTTCGCCTTTCCTTGTGTTCACTTCCCTCACCTCGCTCCTGTACTTTGTCTTCGGCTTTGGTCACCAACCACAAGGTTTATACATAAAAAGCACTAATCTCTTTCCTATCTTTCCCGTTCTCAGTGAAAGCTGTTTTCACTCAAGCTGTTGTTGGTGCTCTGGATGACATTGTACAGCACACAAGGAGAGCTGGGGGGGGGGGGGGGGGGGGGGGGGCGGGGGGGAGCACAGCAGGGAGGCTGGGCTGTTGCAGAGGTTAAGAAAACAGCTTCTAAGGAGCACCCAGCCTCCTCCTTCCCTTCGTCTTCTCTGTTATTTTGTGTGCATGTATGTGTGGAATCATGTGTGTACTTGGAAAACATTCTTTTTTCCACTTTCCTGCAAAGTCTTTTACATGTGCCCTCAGGCAGATGTGTTACATCACTCTGAAGTTTTGTTGTTTTTTTTTTAAAAAACAAAAATTCCATGCTTGCAGGTTCCTTCACATATAAATTAACATTATCTGAAATAGGAGGCTCTATGAAGTTTAAATTACTCTATCACTCATAAGAAGCTGTGTCGTTAGTGTTACTGTTCTCCATTTCATTTAAAAAGTGAGGAAAACACAATTCAAATGTCTGCAGACTCAGCCTAATAAAAATGACAGATTAGATGTCAAACTGCTCCACTCCCACCCAGCCCCTCCTTTCTCCAATGTTCCCTTTCTGTTGTTTGAAAATAAGTCGTACAATAGCTTCCTTGCTGCTGTTGGCTTTTGGAAATAGCTAGCTGATTCTGGTAGCTCAGGGATTAGTCTATTTTGCTTGCACTCAGTGGGCAATGCTGTGTAAAAACCTGCCCTGCCTTAATAACGTGTCTCTTTATGCTTCATTGGAGTTTACCAGCCCACCTTGGCTGCGGATCAGATTTGAGATTAACCTCTGTGTTCTACCAGCTGTCTGAACAGCACAGTGGTTCACAAACTCAGAGGTCGCAGGATGTTCCTGTAATTACATGGAGGTGGTTTTGCAGAATGAGCTGATGAAAGGAATCCAAGAAAGAGATCTTGCAGGCTGGTATTTTACACTAGTAATCAGATTAAGTCCAAGTTGAATGCTGCTAGCATTTTACAGGCACCCTCAGAATACAGAAATATATACACAAATACAATAAAAGGAAATTATTGGAACACTTGAAAGAAATATCAACAGAGGTAATAGTTCCAACTGTATGGCATATTAAAATTAATAAGTTAAGTGTCTGCCTCAGAAGTTACTCAGAGCTGGTAGATTGGCGCTGAGGAACATTACCAGGCACTGGGTCTGGATATTCTGTACATTTAAGTGTCCGAAGGGACTCTGGAATCATTTGGGCTGGGGTCAGGCAGCACCCTGCACACAGTGCACAATTCCTGCGAACAGTTTGGAAGCTTGCACAAGCCTATCCCAACAAACAGTTTGGATATGACCACCCAGTTTAAGAAGGTAAAAGAACTTGGTGATATAGATACCGGCTGTTCCCTGCCAGCTGGCTGCAGCACAAGAGAATGGCACTGGGCACATTTAATTTATTAATATCAACAGCCAAAGAGGCCCAGAGGAATTTTGCCATGAGTTTGAAAGGAACCAGCATTTGGCCAGTGTTGTGCAAGCATCACTTCCAATCTGTAGCTGTCAAAGTACTTTATTAAAGGAACTAAGAGCTAGTCTCAGTTTACACAGGGAGAATTAGATTTGGAGAGGTTGAATGGCTTGAATAGATCACAGATTTAATCTGTAGCAAAGAAAGGAACAGGTTCTTGTATGAGCTTAACTTCAGGTTTTACTATCAGACTCACTCTAATCTTTCACCTTGATGTGAAACCTTCAGTTTCACGGCTGAGCTTCATTATGTCTCCGTCAATCGGGCTGTTCTTCCTCCTTTCTGTGCCTATGACCCAGCCTGATTACTGTCTCATCTTTTTAAGCATAAAATCTTTCTGAATTTAAATGAGGGAGAACACCCTTTTCCTGTGTATTAGCCAGATTGTTACCACGTTATACCATCTGTATTTTCTTTATGTGTGAACCTGCTGTAAAAATTATCTTAGTGAAATTTGGAAGAACCTATTATTGCTGTTATTTAGCAAGCCAAAGAAATAAGAGAAACAGATCATCAAAATTGAAGTTGTCACTCCTGTAGTTTTTGACACTGCAAACCTTTTATTTTTTTGATTCTGTGCTGCATTTTTTACTTTAATTTAAATGTAAAATAGGCATCAGCAGTCCAGCTTTCCTGACTTATATCTGCTTCCTTAGCCAAAAGGCATCTCCCCCTCACTATATATCTTTCCTCTTGGGACACTTGCAATTCCAGCTGCCATGATGGTTTGGAAATGCTGAGTCAGTATCCTTGTCCTTTTTAATTGCCACTGCCTTTACTGGCTTCTTTTTTTATGGTTGGGTGGAGTACATCCCTGACAAAATCTCCTAGCTCCCTCTCTGAGAAAAAAAGGGGAAATGTAAGGAAAGCAAAACATGTAGAAACTGTGACATCTCAGGCGACCATGAACAAAAAAAGGGAAGGAGTGCAAGGTATTTTCCAAAATAAAAAGGCTCATGAAGCAAGGCAGTGCCCGCTGTTCCCTGAGCATGTCATGGGAGCCTGTGGGCACTGCAGATACTCTGCCTGGAGGCAGGGTGACACAGGGAGCTGGTGCCCATGGCTGCCAGAACCCCTGCCTTCTGAGTGTTTGGGAGAAATACATATATCAGTGGTGGTTATTCCATCCTCTCCATAAAAAAAAAAAAAAAGCCAACCCAAAAGATAAAAGATTGTGTAATGGCTTAACCCTGCTAGGCAGCTAAGCCCCATACAGCCACTCGCTCACTCCCTTCTGCAGTGGGATGGGTTAAAGAATCAAAAAGGTAAAAAGTGAGAAAACTCATGGGTTGAAATAAGCACAGTTTAATAGGTAAAGCAAAAGCTGTGTGCAAAAGGAAAGCAAAATAAGGAATTTATTCACCACTTCCCACTTGCAGGCAGGTGTTCAGTGATCTCCAGGAAAGTAGGGCTCCATCAAGTGTCATAGTTACTTGGCAAGACAAATGCCATCACTCTGGACATCCCCCCTTCACTCTTCCCCCAGCTTTTATTGCTGACCATGATGTCATATGATTTGGAATATCCCTTTGGTCAGCTGGCATCAACTGTCCCAGCTGTGTCTCCTTCCGATTTCTTGTGCATCCCCAGCTTACTTTCTGGTGGGTCAGCAAGAGATATAGACATTGATGCTGTGTAAGCGCTGCTCAGCAATAACAAAAACATCCCTGTATTTTCAAGACTGTTTTCAGCAGAAATCCAAAACACAGCACCATTCAATCTACTATGAAGAAAATTAACTCTAGCCAAACCAAAGCCAGTACAATGAGGGAGATGAAGAAGGCAGACAATGAAAAATAGAAAGGAAAGGAAAACAGGGGAAGGTAAGTTTAGGGGTCAATAAGATGTACAACAAAATGCCCAACTAAGTTAAACTCAGTTTAAGGTTAAAACCTGCATTGGTCTTTCTATGTATAAGTCTATATGTGCATTATATATCTTAGCACCTATTGTGGCCAGCAGAATCAGTACTGTCAGCAGAGCCTGCAGAGTGACCCAACTGAGAGGTCAGCAGTGACTTTACTCAGTAACCCAAGGAATCATGTTGAGATGTTTCAGAGCATCCAAGACATACAGGTGCAGCAGCAAGTGTGGTATAGAGCCTATAGATCTGTATGGGGATCTGTATCCTTTTGGAGTGACAGCTAAAGGACAAACATGATAACTTAAGACATGCTAAATGTTGCTGAACAGCTACTGATTGTGATACTAATAAGGAAGAAATGTTTAATGTTTTTTATACAGCAGGCACCCAATTGGCAGTCACTGACAACAGTCTGGAGTGAAGGTTTGAATTCAAAATAATGTTGGTAAATTGGAAGTAAGAAGCTGAACACAACAAGATAAAGCCCCCATGTTATTTAATAGGAATGTATGAGCTTAGTTCAGAATAGTCTGTTAATATATATCAAACAGACTACACTTGGCTAAATAGAACTTTTGCAGTAATGTAGATTGATGGGGAGGGCGGAGGTTCATGGAAACTACAGTGATTCTCAAGCTACACATAAGTTAATGTGGTGCTGTTGGCAGATCAGCATGCTGGGAAGTGTGGACAAAAGGCTGCAGTGGAGGTGAAGTAGTCCAATTACCACCAAGACCCTGGCAGGAGCTCTGTATCCAGTTCAAGAAGGATAAGGGTTGGTAAGAAAGTGTAAAAAGCAGAAACAAAAATCTTTCAAGGTCCAGAAAATATGGCTTATCATGAAAGGTTGCATCATTTGGGATTGTTAGAGCAGAGAGGAGACAGCCAAGGTGACATGAATCACATATAAAAATGACACAAGGAAGAATGGGAAAATTTGCTTCTTGTGACAAGGGTAAGCAGGAAAAGAATGAGGTTATATTATAGAAAAGATTGTTTTTACATTTTTTTACTAAGGTGTAAGGAACAGTGAAAAACTGAATGAAAAACTGAAAAAAGGGTCACCAGCAAGGTTGTGGGGTCTCTGTTACTGGAATTGTGAAAGAACAGAAACTGCAGGAAACAGAAGACACAGGCCTTCAGGGCAGACAAATCACACAGATGAATCAAGACTTACTTCCACCACTGAATTACCACTAACCACAGATACGCCTTAATAAGCCAGGTTCTCAGATCACAAAACTGGCAGAACCCATAGAGTGAGGAATGGAAAGGATTTTCAGTGCTGGGGGTTACAGCTCAGTCTTGTCCCAGAGTGTAGCGTTAACAAAAAATTTGAGATCCAGAGTAGCAACTCATAGCAATGAGGTTTTACATTCTAAGACAAAATCTTGATCTCTAACAAGGATGTTAACTATATTGAGGACAATACATGGAAGGTTTTCCTAATGGTAATGCTGGATCATAAAATCATAGAATCATTTATGTTGGAAAAGACCTTTGAGATCATCAAGTCCAACTGTTAATTCAGGACTGCCAAGTCAACCACTAAGCCATGTCCCTAACCCCTGCATCTCTGCATTTTTTAAACACCTCCAGGGATGGTGATTCCACCACCTCTCTGGGCAGCCTGTTCCAATACTTCACCACCATTTCTGTGAAGACATTTTTCCTACTATCCAATCTAAACCTCCCCTGGTGTAACTTGAGGATGTTTCATCTTGTCCTGTCACTTGTTAATCTGGGAGAAGAGACTGATCCCCACCTGCCTACAGCCTCCTTTCAGGTAGTTGTAGAGAGGAATAAGGTCTTCCCAAGCCTCCTTTTCTCTAGGCTAAACAACCCCAGTTCCTTCAGCTGCTCCTCATAAGGCTTGTACTCTAGACATTTCACCAGCTTCATTGCCCTTCTCTGGACATGCTCCAGCACTGTTACGTCCCTCTTAAAGTGAGTGGCCCAAAATGGAAGACAGTATTTGAGGTGCAGCCTCAGCGGTGCTGCATACATGGGAACAATCATTTCCCGTGTCCTACTGGACACACTGTTTCTGATGTAAGCCAGGATGCTGTTGGCCTTCTTGGCCACCTGGGCACACTGCTGGCTCATGTTCATCTGGTCATCAGCCAGCACTCCCAGGTCCTTTTCCACCAGGCAGCTTTCCAGCCACTCTTCCCCAAGCCTGTAGCATTGCATGGGGTTTCTGTGACCCAAGTGGAGGACCCAACACTGAGCCTCGTTGAACCTGAGCCCACCAATCCAGCCTGTCCAGATCCCTCTGCAGAGTCTTCCTACCCTCAAGCAGATCAAGACTCCCACCCAGCTTGGTGTCATCTGCAAACTTACTGAGGGGGCACTCAATCATCTCATCCAGATCATTGATAAAGATATTAGACAGAACTGGCCCCAACACTGAGCCCTGGGGAACACCCTGTGTGATCAGCCACCAGTGCGATGTAGCTCCATTCCCCACCACTCTTTGGGCTCAGCCATCCAGCCAGCTTTTAACCCAATGTAGAGTGCACCTGTTCAAGCCATGATCAGCCAGAGTCTCCAGGAGAATGTTGTGGGAGATGGTGTCAAAGGCTTTACTAAGGTCCAAGGAGACAACATCCACAGCCTTTCCCTCATCCACTAAGTGGGTCACCTTGTCGTAGAAGGAGATCAGGTTCATCAAGCAGGACCTGCCTCTCACAAACCCAGGCTGGCTGGGCCTGATCACCTAGCTGTCCTGCACATGCTGAATTGATGGTGCTCAGGATGAGCTGCTCCATAACCTTCCTCAACACTGAAGTCAGGCTGACAGGCCTGTAGTTCCCTGGATCCTCCTTCCTGCCCTTCATGTAGATGGGCATCACATTGTCTGACCTCCTGTCTTCCAGGCCCTCCTCTGTTAGCCAGAACTGTTGATAAATGATGGGCAGCAGCTCGGCGAGCTCCTCTACCAGCTCCCTCAGCACCCTTGGGTGGATGCCATCCAGCCTCATAGACTTGTGCATGTCTAAGTGGAGCAGCAGGTCACTGACCGTTTCCTCCTGGGCTGTGGGGACTTTATTCTGCCCCTCCTCATCCCTGTCTTCCAGCTCAGGGGGCTGAGCACCCAGAGGGAAGCTGGTCTTGCGATTGAAGACTGAAGCAAACTGATACATCACAGGTAAGATGTATCAGACAGAAAGACATTCGCTATCTAGAATCCCTCTCCCTCAGACTGACACCTTCATTTTTCCTTCCAGGGCTGACCTTAACTTTACTGACCCATTCTATGCTCTGAAAGTTTTCTCCCTCAGATTGAGATCCAGTATAATCAGATATTAACACACATTGTTCTCACATCTTTTTCTTCACCCTTGAACACCACAAAATGTACATGTATGCAGAGTGGTCAGTGAGGTGGAGCATTGCTGATAGGTTTTGTTCTCCAGCTGTTGAAGCAATTGAATAATTCCCATTTTACAGGCCTTTTACCATCTTAACCTCCATTTTACAGACAGGTACCAGTGCATGAAGTGCACATATTCTGATCTCATGAGGAGTTTATCCTGAAAAAATAACTGAGTTTTAACAGTATAAGTATTTTGTATGCTTAAGTCATAAATAAGATAAAGTTAATGATTAGAGCACCAGAGTCAGACTCAGGTAAATTCTCTACTCCTGCTTCTGTCATCAGTTGTAAGACTTTGGAAAAACTATTTTTCTCAGAATGCCTCAGTTTTCTTATGTACAAGATACGTAGGTGTCTGAGCAATACTGACAAAAAGTGCTACTGAAGGGTTTGGAATTAGTATTTTTCTTGATTCTCTTCAGGAGCAGTGTTTAGTTTGAAATACCCTGCCAACAATAATTTGACCAGTGTCATCATCATTGTTTTCAGCAGACCCTGGAAATATCCCTGATTCCCTTGTCCAGTTCAAACTTTCATTTTACAAAGGTTAGTACTGAAGTTCTGCACTTTTCTTCAGCTATATAGTCTGTGTACATGTGTAAAGGCATTTAAACTACTCATAGGAAATCTGCATTAATATTTAACTCAATGCACTGCTTACTAGGTTTTCTGTCACTTAACTATCAAGTCTTCCTTCTTTTTTTTTTTCCCAGTATGTCTACAATATAGCCGTGATGTAAAATCTCTGGAAGAAGATACGGTTTCCAGGCCCTCAACATCACATCTCAGCTTCTTTTCACAGTTTGGATGAGGTAAAGAGGCTGTCAGTGGCATTTCAGAAGTTTTTCTGGCAGCAATGATAGAGTCTGAGTTTTATAACCAGCCCTAGATGGAGAGTTTCTCAGTGGAAATAGGAGATACACTCCCAGGACATATAGCATTTTTAGTGTTTTGAAACATGAAATGATGTACTGAGCCCAAGTCCTTGCAGAACAGTCCTCCTTAGAGCACAGCAATACTGGCTTTGACTGAGGCTAGATTTACCTAGAGCAAGGACTAAGCTGCCTCTCAGGCAGTTTGCAAATATGGGGAAAGTTTCAAAGCTGTTTGCTCTACTCTTCCACATCCAGATATGGGGAACTGACACCCATAGCAACTGCAGTCCTTCCAAGGGCTTAAAATCAAAAGCTTGTAACCCATGAGGAGCGCTGCATATAAAATTGGCTTGTGAGATTTGATTGTTGAGAAACATTTTATGTTTTTCAAATTGTCCAGCAGTGGCAAGCTGTTGGAAGGAAACATACAAAAAACCAGCCTAGCGAATATCAAGCATAGCAAGACACGAATGTGAATATAAGATATATGTGAAGAAATTTTTGCCTTCTACTCAGCATCTGTGGAGGTTCCCCTGAAGTACTGTTTCCAGTTTGGGTCACATTTAAGAAAGATAGGGATCTGTTAGAGATAGTCCTGAGGGTCACAGTAAGGTAAGTAGAGATTTGGAAGCACATGTGACTGAAAACTTGTTTGTCTTAACACAGAGAAGAGACCACTCAAAGGACACATGAAAATACATTATAGATACTTAAAAGATTGTTACAAGAATAACAGAATAAACTCTATCTATAATAATCCCATGTCATTAGGGATAGTACAAGGAATAATGGACTTAAATTAAAGTAAATAATTTTTAATTTAAATGTGTGACTTATCAAGAGATTAAACCCTGGGGATGCTGAAGAGGAGTTGTTCTTTAAGAATAATTAAAATGCAGCTATTTAGAATGACAGAGGTCAAACTGTGTCAGCACTGGGCTGGGAGGACTAGAGCATCTGTAGAGGTTTCTTCCAGACTGATTTGCTGTCATTCATATACATATACATATATGATTCATATTCATGTATACTTCTTTTCAGCTCAAAGGAAGGTCTCATTCTGCTGTGGCTGAACATTTCTGCTTTAGGACACACTATGTAGTAAGTCCTATGAATTTTGATGTAATTTTAACTGTTTCTGCTAGCTTTACTTTCCATTTGGTAGCTGCTGCAATCATATTGCTTGTTCACGTGATGTTGCCACTTACTGCCTTTGTTTTTCTCCCTTTCCTTCCTGTGCCCAGCACCCTGAGCTTCCCTTCTCCCCACTGCTATTACTCAACCCTTGGCTTCCAACAGCTTCTCTCGGAGTGGAAGTGTAAGATAGTTTCCATGTCCATCAGCTTATTGACCTTGGAACCTCTAAACTTTAAAACTGAGTTTGCCACACAGATCTGAATTTAAACCACCTGACAAAATCAAGTGCAGAGCTACTGAAGGAAGAGACCTCTTCTTTCCCTGCAATTTACCAGTCACTGCTGTCAAAAATGAAGAAGCTGGATTCTGCTTTCTGGCCAAAAGTTCTGCACAATAGCTTAGCCTGTTGGGAAGCCAAGATCCACAACTTTTCTGGCTTCCAGATTACTGATCAAGGTGGCCCCTGGTAAGTGTTCAGTGCTAAACAAACTAAATGATGACTTCCTTTACCAATACAGGGCCTCTGCTCTGTAGGACTTGCAAATCTGCCATAATGTAAACATCCTTCCATCATAACAGAAACAGATGTCTTTCTATTAGTTATGTTGCTATGTCTGCAGGTGCCAAAAGCATCACGCATACTATTTGCTCTCTGCCTGAAATAGCGATGGGCAAACTTTAGACTATTTGGTGAAAATTCTGTTATGGCTGGATGGGACCTGAACTTCTGTGACTTAAGCAAATCAGGAGAAAAGAGCTGTAGGAATCTATAATTTTGTATTTGAAACTGTCAAAATCTGCAGAAATCGTGTATAAATTCACTTGTTCACTTTCAGTTACTTATCATCTCTAGGCTGTAGGAAACCAAGCTACTGGAAGAAAATTTTGGACTGTAAATTACTGACCCACTTCATAAAAGAGTAGTCCCATGGATTCGGATCCTATGTTTTGATTCTTATTCAACTCTAGAAATCAAGAATCAAGGTTTCTTTAAGAAATGAGATTCCTTTCATGGACTGGGAGAAGAATCATCTCTACTTAGGAAACAGAGAATATTAAAACTAGGGAAATACCTATAAGTATTTTTTTGAGCATTTCTAAAGGCTATGGAAAGTAGAGAACAAAAAGTGATTTTTTTTCCTTCTCAGAAGCCATTGATGCCTATATCTGGATAAATAAAAGATGATCAGAGGTTTGTAAAAGTAGAAAGCATATCGATCCTCTGCAGCATGATCCCTCGTAAACCACCAGAGACAGATTTTGTGGGGAAGACCCTGAGTTAATTTTGACTATATCTTAATCTCACTTTTTACTGTCCATTGGTTTTTAAATTATATTTGATGAAAATTGTCAAAGTGATCATAAATTTTAACTCCCTGTAGAGGAAGGAAATGTGACAAAAACTTCTACTATGGATAGCTCATAGGATATTTAAGTGTTTTCCACAGCTTATGACTCTTCCATGCAATGGAATGATATCCCACAAATTCCCTAAATATTGACATGGCATTTCTTGTGGCTCTGCCGGAGTATCTTCAATATCATGCCATTTTTACTGCACAATGTAACAGTTCTGCCTCACATCACGAGATGGAGAGGAAAATTAAATAGAAGTCATACAAACACATTGACTTCTAGAAAGTGTTGTTAAGCTTCCTGACAAAGACTTGGGTCATACCCAAGAGATGTTCAAAGTAGCAATGGACCTGAGCAAAAAACTCCAGTCACCTGAATACATTTGCAGCTGGTTTCTTAATTTATGAAACACAAACACTAGCCCTATATAAAAGCTGACTCCCACATAGATCCTAAAGAGATCCAGGTCCAATTGTCCACCTCTCAGTTTACATATATTTTTGAAAAAAAAAAAAAAAAGTCACTTTTATTAAAAAACTCAAGCAACTACTAATTTATATGTGCTGTGTTTTCTAATAATGTCTTTTTTAGTGATCAGATGCAGTAATGGTGGGCATGACAGAAATACAGCTATATGCACGTCTAAGACTTCTGGCATTTGTTTGTGTCTTGCTACTGCTGGTACTGTTATTCTGAACTGATGGCCACATCAGAAAAACTGAAAATAAATGTGTATCTGAAATCAATGTGCCGTGCTTTGTAATAGCTTTCCAGAAGAGAGTTGCAAAGTAATTCCTTTTGTAATTGGCTCTTCTGACATGATTTGTGTGACTTTCCCACATGTGAGATGGCATCTAAATAGCGAAGGATTCTTATGAGACAAAGCCAAATGTTATGAGCTAATTAGTACCAAAATGTGAATGAAAGACCATCCACTCAACCATGTTAGGTTTGGTGAATGAAGGAAAGAGATTTATCATTTTGAAAGTTGCTAATTGTGCCTGCTTCTCTGTTTGGAGAAGGGAGTCTGTAGGTCTGGGCCAGTTGCCCTTGGGGACCTATCTGTTAACTCACTGTCACCTTCTCTTGAGATACCATCATCTTGTAATGCTGAGCAATAAAATTTGTAATTGTAAGTCTTTTGAAGCCCATAGCTCTAGGACACTAACACGGTTTGTTTACACTGAAGGAGTTCACAAGAAAAACTTAAGTAGTTAGATGAGGATAATGGGTAGGTACCAAGAATAAGCTGTGCCAAATATAAACTGGTATTTCAACCAGACTTGTCTTTAGCTTAGCTTTGCAGTAGAAAAAATGTAATATTAAAATGTCTCCAGGAAGATTCTTTTTCAAAATTAAGAAACTATTTTCCTCAAAAGCATCAGCTCATCTTGGAATTAATTATCATTTTAATTGCAGCACACTAATTTATGAGTTTAGCTTCATTTCCATGAGCTATTTATTTTTTGCACAGCTAGCAATAAGAAACTCACAGAGATGATCATTTATGGCATGAATGGCTAGCTGGCTAAATGCAGTCCTTGTTTTAGGGAATTTTCTGTCTTCTTCATACTTTGTTTCCAAAATGCACGTATGGGCTCTGATTCAGGAAAGTTAATTTACTCCAAGTCTAAATTTGCATGCGTCTTGCAATGGTTCATCTCACGTGCAAGACACTTGGAGTGCATTTTGGTAGTTTTCTGAACTGATGCCATGACAGACTTAGCTGCATCAGTTAATATGTGAAGAACAAGTAGTCTCGAACAGCTAAAGCACTTCCGTTCTATTTCTTGAGGTTAATTTATGGGCAGAATCACCACTCTGCTTCTTTGACCTGCTTCAGATGTGGTTGAATCAAATCTCTGTACTGCAGTGCCTTGCATTTCTGGTTCCAGATTTAGTCATGTCAGGTCCATTACCAGTCATTTTACCTTACTGAAAACAAATATGGCTAAAGCAAACTGGTGTGATGCCATCTTAGGTGTTCTTCGGCACAAAGAAAATGAATAGTGGCTAGCAGAACAGCAATGCTTGCTGGCATTGGGACAGTTCTTCACAATGTGTGAACTGCTCCAGGTAGTCCATATCCATACAAGGCATGGTCCGTTGACTATATCCGCATCAGTAAGTAGTGCTAAGTCAGTGAGGTTAAATGGTCCAGTTTGGCCATGTTCATACAGTTAATCTCTCATGTACCAAAGCATAGATGCTGCATCCAAATTCCCCATTGGGGATGGTCCTTGTACTCAGTGATGACTGGGAATTGTTTGCAAGGATCTTTTAAGCAAAGTAATTATGAAGACAACCAAGTTCCAGCACCTGGGACCATTACTATGTACCAGCATGGATGCGATCATTATTTCTGTAACAGTGATAGGAGCTCCAGAAGAAGCACAGCACCAGGTGCTGAGGAGCTGCACATGGAAGCACTGTCTAGTTCTTAGGGGTGCTTTTAGACAATGGTGGTAGCAGTGCCTATCAGAGATGACAGTGGTTATACCACTGGCCTCCCTTTTCTCTTGTGTTCTGAGAGCTAAAATGTGTATGTCCAAAATGTGAGTGTGTAGAACTGGAGAGCCCCCCAAACAGGGTCTGGGCTAATGCCAGGCTTATGGAAGAGAGTGGATCCAATAGTGCATCCAGCTTACTGTGGAGAATGCTGTAGGACAGCCCAGTAAACTTCTTTGTCACCTTATCTCCTTTAGAAGGATAATCATTTGATAGCCAACATGATGGCTCCTAGAATAAGCCATTCAATTGCATTCACCATCAGGGACAGAGTTTTGTTTTGTGTGACATATTCAGAAGAAATGGGTTCTGTTTCTCTTAGCTTGTAGGACATTACAGTAAGATCATTAATAAATATCTATAATTTAACCCTCTGACATTAATTAAGGTGTTTTTAAATTAAACTGGGATATGTCACTCCCTCTTTGTTTTCTTTATATAACTGTTTTAACCTCTGAGACAAAGACACTTCCTTCAAGAATTTACCCTTGTCCTATTGGGAAGACTTGTTGCTTCCAAATAGTGCTATTGAGGAAATGATCTCTGTCATCTAATGGCTTTTTTGATAAAGAAAAAACACCTTTGAAAAATTGAGTTAAATAGCATATTATTAGATGGAGCCATCACTTGGTTTTGGTCTGACAGCTGTATTTATGGGCAGTACTAGATGAAAGTTAAACTGGCATTTTTATGCCCATTCCCTTGGCCAGATGCTTGGCAGGACCAGATGTTGCTCTTGTTTTCTTCCAGCACCACTTACAACAGACCGAAACATAAAACATACCCACTGAAGCCACTGCAAATTGCTAACTCTGCCTCCTGAAGGCCTAGGGGATGTTTGCAAATAGTGATCCACTGAGTCCTACTCTGCTGATTATTGCTGTGATATTGCTTGGCTTCCAGCACCTGTGGGAATATCGCCTGAGATGGACAATCGACAGCCACAACTGAGACTATTTGCTCTAAGCTGATGCCTGTGATATGTAGATGAACAAAAACAATTTTTCAAAATCAAGCACTTGAAACTGTTTGTGCTTAGAAGCAAGCCATTGTTTTTTTCCCTCCACAAGTATGTGTGACCACTCTTGGAAAAAAAGGTTCTTAAAAAAAAAAGTGGAAAACAATTTCGTCATTCATGTTTCTGTTTTAGTTTAACATATTTGATGTTCCTATTAGTTCCACTTGGAGAGAGAAAAAGGCTTTCATTCTGCATTAGTTGATTGTTTCCATCAGTCTCCCTTCCCCCTTCCCCCCCCATTTTTCACACCTCCTACTGTGTATGAACGCCTGCTGCACCATTTATTTTTGCAATGTGTAAACTGTTACTTCCTCCAACAAATCAGATCTGCTCAGGGTGAAATTAAAGATCTGAAGGGGTGACCGTCCTGCTGGTTTCAACATTTTAAGATTTTAGTGCTATGCAAGAAGCAGCTGCCCTTTTCTGCCTATAGATACTTACTAAATCTCCAAAGGAATTATGGAATCAGAAATGAATTATTTTGGCATAAAAAGAAAGAGGGAGGAATCTATTCCAGGAAACACAAGCTGAAGTTCTTGCAGTGAGATGAGATCTGGCAAGAAACAGGGTGAGAAATAATTAGCCTGTCTTTGCTGTCTCCATGCAGTGGGCAGGAGTGCCTGGAACTCAAATTTTAGTGCCAAGGTTAAAAGTCATGGTATAAACCGATTTAAAAATGACAGATTTGTGTGCCTAAGGCAGAAGATGGAGTGTGGCCTCCTTGTACAGATCTTGGGCCCCATTCTGCAAATCTCTACTCATGTGAGTTATCCATATATCTCAAAATAGCTCCTTTGGCCTCAATCAAATGACTTTTCTTGTATGCAAGGGTCTGTAGGATGGAGTCTGTACATTATATACTAAAAAACAGTATAATGCTGCACTGTAGTCTGGTATCTCAGCAATGAGCAAGTTGTAACTTCCAGGACAGGAGCTGATGCACAGATCCAGAGGATTTTACAACCTAACATGCCCTAGGATAGGACAAGCCATGTCACTGGCCCTCTGGGTGTGCCACTGGTTGTAAAGGGAATTGAGGCTGCCAGGTGGGAGGACAAGCCTATGTTTCAGGTGGCTGATGATGGTTGAGATGAATTGTGGCTCCAGGAGAGATGCTTGTCTCACAGTGAAAGGCAGGATCTCTGCACCAGAATAACTCCGTCAAAGCAGGCTTGGGGCTTTTCATCCAAGCTGCTTTTTTTCTCTCTCAGATCATGTTCATGACTATTTCTAATGAACAGGCCATTAAAGGAAAGGAATCATCTCCTTGGCAGACAGACTTAGGGCCAAATGTGCACCATAACCACTGAAAAGTTGTCCTTTTCCTCCTTCCCACTCCCTCATTATCCCATGGATGATTTTATGGCATATGATTAACAGGCAAATGCCAGTTGCATTTTTATTCTCAGCTTGCTGTCCATAGAGGGATTAAATCTAAGAAAGCAACATGACCTGCTCCTGGAGGGAGGGAAGACCATGAAAATAACTGAGGTACACTCCCAGCACCTCACACCAATGCTCTAGTTGCACAAAGACCATTCCTACCTTTTATTCAAGTCTATTAACTTTTTTTTTTCACTACAAAATATATGCATTTATCCTATAGCAGTGACTACTGCTTAGCCTTACTGGCTGAGGTAAATGTTGGAAAACAACTGAAGGCAATTTTAGGGGGCAATTCAAAGCCCTACTGCATTTCTAAGAATTTCATGATATCAATGTTTCTTATCACTATAGTAACTGCCCATCTCCTAGTCATGTATTAAATGACATGACTTGACTAACATCTGTTGCGTGCAGTTTGTTCTGTTTTGCATCCTTTTCCAAAATGATAGAACTAAATCTGAGCTGAGTGTTCTGGTTTTGGTCCTATTCTTTTAATTGTACATGAAATGTAAGAAAGGACAGAGTGAAGAACTACAGCCTGTGCTCAGGGGAGGAGAGCTAACAGAGGTAACAGTCTTCAATCCTTGTGGAAGTTTGCTTTGCCCTGAAAAAGTTCATAGTCACAGTTTAATTTTGTGCCATAAAGTAGCTGTACCAGGGAAGAGCACGAAAAAGAAAGAAAATATCCCAAATCTGCCAAGTTAGACATTCCTTATGGGTATGGCAGTGAAAGTGGTTGGACGCTTGGTTTGGGTTCACATCAGTTTAAGTAATCCAGTTTAAAAAAGTCTATCTCCAAATGGTTATGGACTCCCAGGCAAATATTTGGGCACCAGCCCCAGATCAGCTGTGGGCCACTGGAGCTGGGCTGCTGCTCAGGAAAGCAGTTGAAGCTATTCAGGTAGCTCTACACAAGCCATCTTTGAATGGTAAGACCGTTTGAGCTAAGAAATAATTAGGAGAGGCTGGGGAGACCGGGGATGGATTGCTGCATCTCTTGGAAGCAATAACCAGGACAGTAGGCTTGAGAGTACACCTGAAGTAGCAACTTACATCATTCTGGGACCACCTCTGTCAACTGCACATCTGCGCGCTAGCAAACCTCCTCATCCTTCAGAACAGAATGGCTTCATGCAAACTGCTTGCTGGGAAAGGTCCTCGGCCAGATTTAATCTGTGACCAGTGCCAAGAAGTGGTTTCTTTTTAATTTACCAGTGTGAGCAAATCCTACAGAAACACAGTGTAGCAAAAGAGAACTTTTTTCTTAGTTCCCTTGCTTTTTCTGCTCATTTGACAGTGGCATCTCTGCATCTGTACACACGCCCTGCTCTTGCTGACCTCAGGCATTGCTCTGGGCATGAATGAGGTTACTCAGCTAGTTTTAATGTTGTTGGGGATTAAGGCCTTAAATCATTACAAGTTTTCTTAAACTGCTTAAGGATTATCAGGAAAGTAGCAAAGGTGAGGCAAATCACTGTACTAAAATCTCCTGTAGGGAGAGAAGACTTCTCATTCAACTTGGAGCTGAATTTGCATTTTTCCCTCGATACTCAAAGCTGAGCACAGTGCTTTTGAGCAGCTGCTGCTTTGGAAGCTGGTTTGTTCAGTTTAGGATGTAGGTAGAAATGTTTTCCTGCAAAGAAAATAATTATACGCTCCCAAACACACAGAAGCATCAGAATTCACAGCATGCTTTTTACAAGGGTAATAAAGTTTTATGTGCATACACAGAAGAAACAGTTTGCAGCAAAATACTTAATGCACCCAATTATCCCCCAAAGTAAATGATGGGAAAGAAACAGGCAAAATTTGGCTCATGCTTAATTATTTAACATTTGAACTTTTCTGTTCTTAGCAATAAATTTCCATTTCTGCCACCTATTTCTTGGTACTTCACTTGGCCTGGACTCTTGTAACTGCACTCTAAGCATTTAGGAGACTGCCCAATGTCAGTGTGAAGAATATGGGAAAGGCTTGACATCAATTACAACATTACACAGAACATAAAATTTAACGGCTTGATTCAGCCTTTCATTGCTATTTAAAGCAACCATGTATGGTTTTTCTGAGATCCTAAAAATTAACCAGCTTCTAAAAGGTCTAAATTTTTCAACAGCACAGAATCTTACTCTGAGGTTTTTACAGTGTTATTTCAGTTCCATGGTATAAATGGCGGGGGGGGGGGGCGGGGCACAGCGGCGGAGTGAAGTTTAACAGGTAAATAGGTAAATGGACTTTTGAAAGTAAAAAAAATAAAATCTTCTAGGCAAAGGAGAACTCTGTGGGGTAAATTAAAAGAAATAAAGTCAATCAGATTCTTTGCTGGCTTGCATTCTTTGCAACTCCTTTGAGAGGCGGCAAGCTGAGGCAGTGAGCCTGCTGGGCTGAGACCTGGGGAAGAATTTGGCCAGTAGATTTGTATGTTTGTTCTTAAGTAACTGGGAATCGCATCGAGGACTTGGGTGGCTCAGTGATAAAGTGCTGCTTTTCCACCTTTGCGGCCAGAGTCAGAATTTACGTGGTGGCCCCAGCTTTGCCTCTCACTGATGTGCAATTGTCTTGTAAAACACCAGTTTCTGCCCAGGGGAGACGCAGGCGGAGCAGGAGCAGGACCTGGCTTACCTCTCACCTCCGGTAAGGGTGGTCCCTGCAGGTCAGAGCTGAGGTCACCCCGAGGGCGGCACGAGGAAGCTTGCTTGTTTTGCAGCTGCAAATTCTGGGCCATGGATAAATAAAAGGCTCAGTTTCTAATTTTTTAACTAAATAATCAGATAAAACTTGGAAAAAGAGATCCTGAAACTGTTCTTAAGGGAGGAGGGAAAAAAAAAAAAGTCCTCTGGAGATCTGCAGATATGTTTTTACTCGGTGCGCTGGGGTATAATTAAAAAGCCACTTTGAGGCAGAGTGAAATGGTTGCACGCAGACCTTGACCATCCCACCTTTAATAAGGGGCTAGTGGGGAGAAATATATAACCTTTACATTAGGAATGTTTCACTGATTTTATTTACAGTCCATAAAATTTTACTTCTCTGAGCTGCTGCTGTCTGCCAGGAGTAGCTTTAGTTTGGACTGGATGCGCAAGGATGTTTAGTGAGTTTTATTTCACACTATATGAACACCGGTGTTGGTTTTTTGGAAATATTTTTTTCCCAGCTGAAGTATAGCTGTAACCACGACCTAGGTCACAAACATTTCCTGGAGGGGTTGTGAAATTTTCCACAGAATCCAATGTTTTAATTGTTGATATTTCCTCCATTTAAAATATATCTGGTTTTAAGTACAGCATTTTGCCTTATCAACACCGGGAATCACATGTAACTTTTACTGACTATATGGAAAGAAATAGCTGTAGGCTCTGGTTTAGAAGTCTCAGGTTGTCTCAGAAAATCATGGAAAGATCAATCAAAAGCTAGTCACAGTTGCAGGTATTTGACAAGCAGCTTTTCTCCTGTAAAAGCTGAGCATCTTCTGTCTCCCACCCCAGGCCTGGGAGAGAAGCCAATCCCTTCCTACAAAAGGACCTAAAGGAGACAAGGGGGACTGAGATTCCCCAAAACAGTCAGCAAGGCCTCTTGTTGCACCCTGGGAGATTGGTGAGGGATAATTCAACTTCCATTAGATCTCAGGCCAACACACACACACATACATATTTGCTGCAAAGCATCTGAAACAGTCTAATTCCTCATCCAAACAGCATACCCGCTCAAAGGGAAGACTGGAGTCACCTCTAATGTACATGTTGTGATTTGATAGGCAGTATGAATGAAATTCTCCCACAAAAAATAAACACCAGAAAAGAGAAACTGATACTGAACCTTGCGGGAGGAAAATATCCCAGATTAAAAATCAAGCATTGGCCATAATGTCATCTGGAAACTGCACCAGCTGGTCTTTTACCTGGTACATTTTTGGAACATAATAAAAACAAATGTGAAATGAACCATTTTTATATTGTAAATTATCTAAGAATTTATTATCAGAAAATAAAATCTATTTCATTACCTCAGTGGTTTACAGGTCCCCAAATCTCTGTTTAGTTTAATGGACAGAAAAAAAATAATAAAATAATATTTAAATAAAGCATTATCTGCTGTTGGACAGCAAGGCTTTCAAACCGCAGCTTACACACTTCAAACAGCCCCCAATGACTCAGCCACACAAGACATAAAACCCCCCAATCAACGCCATTTATACATAGAAGCAAAAGACTATGTTTCCCATCATAAAATGTTACGGTGTTTACACAAAAGCTGCAGCTAACCTTGTAAAACTATTGATTTCCCAGTGGGGTCCTCAGAGGACACTTGGCTGAGTTAGACGACACACTGATTTCTAGCACCAAAATAACCCTGGTTTCCTTTCAGAGCCTGGATGCATAATACTACTCATGTCAAGTGGGTCTTTTGATACAGAATTCCTTGTTCATAGAGCTACCTCTCAAGAACTTCAACTTCAGTAGTCTTTTTATGAAGACAGACAAAACCACTGGAAGTAAATCACAAAATTGCAAATTTCTGTTATTTTGCTCTGGGTTTTCTTTGGTGGTAGAGGAGTTTTTGCCCTTTTAAAGGAGTGCCTCTCCTTGACATTGTTCAATAGCTACAATAAATAGCCCAATTCTTACAACAGCTAAAGATCAATAGAAAAAAAACAAACAAACAAACAAAAAATACCCCAAATCATCATCAGAAAAAAAAGAGAAAAATAAGATTAACAGAAAGTCTCTCCTGCAGAATTAATTTAATTTTAAATGAGGCATATACTGAGAATTTCTATTTGTAAAACATTTTTACGCCAGGCAATTAAGCAGACTTTTCTCCAAAGACAACAGACTTGCCATATTTTCAGAAACATGTCAAAGGATTTTTATATGATAGTCATCATCAAATGTCTGATTTTTCCACAGGGTAAATAAAACAGAATTATGTGAAAAAAATAATAAAAATATGACCAAATTCTCTGTTGTGGCCTAAAATGTGATATAAGATTTAAAGCCTTATAAAACCTGAAGTTTTCTGGTAAAAATTCATTGTTATAAAAGGAAAAGCATAGGAAAAAAGAAGCAATTGTTTTCTTTCTGTTCTTGAATCTTACATTCATAGAAGTCAAGCGAACTGAACAAATTAAATCCTTTCTAAACAGTTACACCAACTCCAATTTGATTCTGTTGCCAGAAGAACTTACTCCCCCCACTCCTATTATTTACTTAAAAGCATCTAATATTGGTGTCTAAATTATAAAGGACAAGTCCTACTCTTTCCAGCTAACAGGAGCTGGGGAGTGCTTGCTAGGGAATAGGATCTAGTCCTGCAAGATCAGAGATTGCAAGATCAAATGGTTTGAAAATAAAGATTAATTGTGTCATATCATAGGTATTAATTTAAGACAACTCATTGCAAAGACCCCAGAGCAGCTAGTTTTAAAGTACAGAGAAATTTCAAATGAAAAATGGAGAGATAAAACATGTTAGTTGGGAAATACTCGTCTTTTACTAATAAAGGCTTTTAATATGTGCTTTTCTTTCCCCTCTTGCTCAATTAAAAATATGTTAATACAATGTTAAGTTTGAGATTTAAACCCACAAGAGTCAGGAAATTCAGAATTAAGGTTCCTTTGGGAACCTTAATTCTGTTCCCATTGTGCATATTATGTTTTATGATAGGGGTTTTCATTACATGATCACATAACACTGGGGCAGTGTGACATGCAAAGAGTGGTATTGAATATGTGTGGTTTGTTATGGAGGTTAAAGAAATGTCAATGTTACCGAGTAGCCTTGCAAAAATGTAACAATTACAGGTTTTATAAAATTATTGTTTCATTATAAAAAGAAAAAAACACCACCACTTTGAGCATACTGTTGTATACAGGCATCCTCTTCTTAATAATGGTATGTGCAAATGCAAAAAAAAAGAGATTTTTCTCCTTGTTTCTCCGCAGACTGTTCTCAAACACTTTTGGAGAGGATCTTCAGGAACTGTGTAATTGTATGTTAGGAACCTCTGCTTTCTCTTTTTATCTTTGGAAACGATG
Organism: Falco peregrinus; assembly: GCF_023634155.1. Classification (NCBI taxonomy): domain Eukaryota; kingdom Metazoa; phylum Chordata; class Aves; order Falconiformes; family Falconidae; genus Falco; species Falco peregrinus. The sequence goes on from NC_073727.1 coordinate 57,945,753, forward strand.
TAGGTTGTATCAAGCCCTGGGAAGATGCTGGGCTACTGTTCTGGAAGATTAATTGTTTTGTTAACCACAAAAATAAGTTTTGGGAACTTTTTCCTATAAAAATAAAAATGCTTAAAAATATTTCCCAAAAATATTTAATATCTTATAAGTAAGGTGTGAGTCTTGCCAGCTTTTGAGTCTGGGGGATCTTTTCAGAAGTACTCTCCTCATTTCTGGGAACAATTTTTGATTTGGTGACATAAAGCTGTATTGGAGGTAAAGATCTGAGACATGAGTACTCAAGCCCTCTTGACTGCATGGGCATTAACATGCCAATTTGTTTGGACATTATCTCATAGACATATCTCATACATAAATTTTGTAGGTCTGATAAAAGCCTACCATCTTAAAAAGACACCCAAAGAGTACAAAGATGCACCCATGGCTCCAAAGATTCTCCCAGTGCTCAAGTAGGAAATCTTAGTCATATATGGCTTTTATTTAATGGTGAGCACTGTGTATTAGAAACATGCCAATATGGTTGGGTTTTTTTTTTTTTTGGGGGGGGGGGGGGGTGGACACCATTCCAATGGTGGAAAAACTTTTAAAGAAGGACTAGTAGTTCCCTGGTGGGTGATAGGAGGAAAGTTCTGCTATGCATGTGTCCTGGCAAGCTCTCTATGTAATGGTGCATATGCCAGGATCAAAAGCACAGAAATATATTCAGAAGGATGATTTGAGAGACAGAAGACATCCCAGATGTCTTGTCCAAGTAGGACATGTGCTCAGCCAATGGCAGAGATGGTTGAAATGTTTCAAAATTGGAATATATTGAAAGCAGCCCTACAGAGAAAGGCTTGATACTGGTGCATGAAGAACTGAATATGAGCCAGTGATGTGTGCTCGCAGCTCAGAAAGCAATCTTGTCCTGGGCTGCATCAAAAGAAGTACAAACAGCAGGTCGAGGGAGGTAATTCTCCCCCTCTACTTTTGTGAGACCCCACCTGGAGTACTGCATTGTTCTGGGGCCCCCAGCATAAGAAAGACATCGACTTGCTTGAGCAGATCCAGAGGGGGCCACAAAGATGGTCAGGGAGCTGGAGCACCTCCTTTATGAGGACAGGCTCAGAGAGTTGGGGTTGTTTAACCTAGAGAAGACAAGGCTCTGGGGAGACCTTATAACAGCCTTCCAGTACTTGAAGGGGGCCTACAGGAAAGATGGAGAGGGACTATTTATCAGGGAGTGCAGCAATAGAATGAGGGGTAACATTTTAAAATGAAAGGGGGTAGATTTAGATTACATATTAGGAAGAAATTCTTCACTGTGAGTGTGGAAGCACTGAAACAGGCTGCCCGGAGAAGCTGTGGATGCCCCGTCCCCGGCAGTGTTCAAGGCCAGGCTGGACGGGGCTTGGAGCAACCTGGTCTAGTGGAAGGTGTCCCTGCCCATGGCAGGGGGGTGGAACGAGATGAACTTTAAGCCCTCATCCAATGAAACTGTTCTATGATTCTAGGAAAATATAGTTCATATTTTCAACCTTTTGGCCGGGAACCTTCTTTACAATGAATACTTCCAGGGTTTTTTGCTTTATTTTTTAAATAGATTATTTTTAGCCTCTTTGTAAGCTTGCTTTATTTATCATACAGACATAAGGTGGTGAAATTTAATTACCTGTGACAAACACAAAATCAATTTAAATGATGTATAGAACTTGTCTGACCCTGAACTTCCAACTAGAGAGCTGGACCCAATGATCCTTATGGGTCCCCTCCAAACTAAGATATTCTGTGATTCTATGGTACATTCATTGATCAATTTTGGAAGCAGTCTAGTTGCCTAGTTTAAACAATTAACTTGCAAAGAAATTTTAAGTACTTGGTTAATAAGCCTCAAAGTGTTGAAGTTCTGTCTATAGATAATGAAAGGATACTGGTGCCTCAAAAATGTTACCACATAATTTAGAGAATGAATCTTCCCTGGAGGGTACAAGGATGCAGGAATCTGAAGATGGACATTTTGGCCATAGAGGCACATGCAAGATCCCCTTGCCAGGATTTTTCTGTTCCAGCCCACATGGAAGCCAGGGGGCACTAAGCATACTGCTTAAGATGAAATTTCTGCTCAATTAAAGTCTTAAAAGTAGCATCTTAAAAAGCAATATAATTTTTTCTGAATACCTGTAACTTCAAGCTGGCATGGCAGTGGACATGCAGTGCTTCTTAAAACTAGAGATATGTTACTAGGAGAATTAAATAGAACATAAAGATCCAAAAGTCTGGTTTTCCACTTCTAATCCTCAAACATATTTCAGTACCTAATGTTAGTAAACTCTGCAGGAGTTATGAACCTGAATGAAGTGTGCCTCTGAGCTAGGCCCATAGGCCTTGGTTTTCTTTTTAGTAACATGACAATGACAGAAATACTGATCTATTCTGCCTGGAGGAAGGCAGGAGAGAGGAAGAGCCTTCTTGGCATCTCTTTGGAAAGAGGATCTGAGTTTCCTTCCAGCTAGCCTAAAACATGCTTAAAGCCCCATTCACTAAAGTTAGGACTTAAGCTAAGTTAGGAACTTAGGGGTCCATAAAAGTAATGCTCTTCACTTCGGTAACCTGCGTGTAGGAAAATTAAATTAGGTGAAAGAACCTTTGTCTACAAATGTGACAAAATGTAAGTATTATTGCAGTATGCTCTATTATTGCAGGATTGTTCACGATCACTTATCTTTTTCTGGCTGAGTTTCTTGCTTAGTAAATGGACATTCATTTTTGTTGCAAAGTAAGACTGCTCAGTTTTCATGGATCATATTTTTAAAGAGCTGATGCTAGGAGAGGCTAGTGATGGGTATTTTGTCTCCTGCCTAAGAGTATTGTTTTAGTGACAAGGGTGGAGAAATAACTGAAGTGTGGCAGGACAGCAAAGAAAAATGGTGCTGTGTTCACAGTCACCACAGCCACAGTTCAAAGCACCAGCCCTCAGCCCCTGGTGGGAATTTGTAGTTTCAAGTAAGACAACTAATCTCTGGGAGCTCCTACTATAAAATGGAGGTAATGTAATCTTGTCCCTCCTCCTTTTATGTATTCTCTTAATCTTTTACTTCATGGAAGTCTTTGTAGCAAGCACCATCCCTTGCAATATTTAACAGTCATATTCGATGACTGAATGAAGACTTTAAGGGGTAAAATTAAAGGCCGCAAACTCTGAGGGCAGACACATGCTATACAATACCAAGAGGGTTTAAAAGGTTTCTTCTTCCCTTCCTCTTCTTTTGGATGCTAAAGATATAATTAGTAACGCCTCAGACAAGAAACATAATGATACTTTGTCAGTACAGACATAAAAGGGTTAGATTTAAAACGGTGGCATTCCCCATACTTAACTAGATAGTTTCAAAGAGATTTATAACCAGCTGTAGAGTTTTCCTCACGTGCCTGCCCTTTCAGTTCCAACTTCTGAAAGTCTCTGGTGATCCTGAAGCCTTGCACCGTTTGACATCTGAAGTGTAAAATTTTTTGTTTCCTTAAAGTAGCAAGATCCTTCTTACTCCTGGGGTTTCAAAAAATGAAAGGAAGGGAAAAAAATAATAAAAAATATAGACTACCTCTCATTTGGAAGAAGTTGCTTTGTTGCTTTGCCAGGTTCATTTGCTAAAATGCAGACTGTCTTGGACTGTAAGCACGCTTAATGCAAACAATCCTTTCTTGCACTAAGTCTTTATGTTGGACCTCCTCAGTGATCTAAATTTTAGTCCAGCCCTTCTAGTGGCAGGCAGTCTCAGGGCACTGTGAGTGCAGCTCTCTTTTCTGCTTGATGGGGCAAACAAGTAGCAGTGGGAAGTCAGAAGAGTGAGGTCTGTGGGCAGTGAAGCATCCTTCTGCATCCTCATGAAGCAGGAGGAGTGCAAGAGGGAGAGTAAAGGCACCTTCCTCCCTCCCCAGCCTTTGCACTTCTCTCCTACAGACAACACTGGGTAAAACAGTGAGAGTCAAGCCCAGGGCAATGGGAGTACAGTTCTCCAAGAATCTTGGCCTTCTAGCTTCCGCTGTGCTTTCCGCCCCCACCAGTCCCAGTCCTGCTGCTTATTTGTGTCTCAGAGTGGTTTGCCCATCAGTGGTCTTAGTTGGATGAAGGGGGTTGCTCAAAGGGCAGCTCTGGGTGTCTCACACCAGAACCCCTGTGAAACATGGAGTGATGCAGTACAGGATTCATAATGCACCAGAAAGATCACCTGAGTGGAAACGCTGCTCATTTTGTCCTTTGCTTGCTCTAGGACCACATGATGCAAAAAGACGGCCTTGCTTTCATCTGGATTTTGATATGTTTTTCTCATTTTCCTCTTTGCTGGGAACAGATTGGATATACTAGTTAGGATTTTGGTATTGTAACCATCAGTTTTCTTCTTTTGTTTGTGTTTAGGCATTTGCCAACCATAAGGAAATGTATAAATTTATAAAAATGACAATATGTATCTCTCTATATATGTGTAATATATAAATCTATAAATAATATGAAATTAAATGGACCCAATGGAAGCTATTTGTGTGCAAAACAGCTCTAATCCTTGTTAAAGGTCATTAAGTCATCTGATGTCACTTGGAACATGGTCCATGTTTGTTGGTCCTCCCCTCATAGTGAGGTTTCATTGATCCAGCAGTTTGTAATCAATACTGCCCCTGCCCCTGCATTCCTGCTTTCATTGGTTTGTCTCTAATGTCACTTGCCTTACCCTGTGGTGGGCTGTTTCAGACCAATAAACTGATAGAAAACCAATCAGAAAAAAGCCAGCTGCTGATTAGCAAGCTCAACTGGCTCATTAGGTGGTCAGGTGAGGGCAGGGGCTGGGGCACTGGCATGGGCTAGAAAACAGCAAAGGAGAGAGGAGAAAAAAAGGCCCTTTTTCAGACACAGCAAACTGTAAAATTGGTAAAAGTTCATTTTAGCACAAAAATCTTAAATGCCAACACTTGCAGGGTGAAAAGGCTACAGATATTAAACTGACTGTATAATAACAGCGATTTTTTGGTGGGATTAATTCCCTACTCTGATTCGCTAGGTGAGTGCATGCTGTGGTTTAACCCCAGCTAGCAGCTAAATACTCACACCCCTGCCATGCCCCCGGTGGGAGGGGAAGGAGAACTGGAAAAAGGTAAAAACCATGGATTGGGATAAGAACAGTTAATAATTGAAATAAGGTTAATATTAATATTAATAATGAGAATAATAATGAAGAGGAGAAGGAGAAAAAGAAATAAAACCTAAGGGAAAAAAACCAATACCCAGATGGTCCCCAAGCAGCAACCAGCCCCTCCCAGCCAGCTCCCCAGTTTATACACTGAACATGATGCTCTATGGTGTGGAATATCCCTTTGCCTAGTTTGGGTCAGCTGTCCTGGCTCTGCTTCCTCCCAGCTTCTTGTGCACCTCCTTGCTGGCACAGCATGGGAAACTGAAAAGTCCTTGGTTTAGAGTAAGCACTACTTAGCAACAACTAAAACATCAGGGTATCAACATTATTCTCATACTAAATCCAAAACATAGCACTCTACCAGCTACTAGGAAGAAAACTAACTATCCCACAGAAACCAGGATAGTGCACAAGCCCAAATCTCATTAAATTGGCACAGGTTAGAATGTTGTCTAAATTAAGTAATGTAGTATGACTACATTAAATGAGATGAATGTCATGATGACCTATGTGTGTCAATAACATTGTTCAATAAATATCACCCTAAAAGCTCCTACACCTTCCATACTGCGGGAAAACGTTTGACGTTAACTATTTCTTTTCAATAACAACATTATTTTTCATTGTACAGTTGATTATAACCAACCACAATGATATTTCCAGGCCCTAAGCTAATTGTGACAAATGGAAGACTTATTTTCTCTTCCAACTCTGTGACCAGTATGATGAAAGTCTGAGCAAGCAGCTTTCATTCATTTTCCCCAACCCAGCCTGCAAAATGAACATAAGGATAATTTGTAATTTATCTTACAAATTTTGAAAGAAAAGTACTGAGTTAAGTATTCTGCTCCTGAACAGACTGCCATGCTGCTATAGGAAGGGGGATCACTCAAGGTCACACTGGAGTGATGGTTAGGTTTCACTTTTTTTGCTGCTGTGTTCATATTTACTTATTAAATATGCCACCTGTAGTCAGTAGGAATTGTTTATTTTTTACAGATGTGCTACTATTGGATGTTATGTAGGGGTCAAGTTAATTTCCTCAAATATCTTACTCTGTCAAACATCTTTTCTTTTGAACGTTGTTTTCTTTTTCTTTATGTATGGGGTTCTTTATGCTGAATCAGTAGCTCATACACTTGCAGTTAAATATGAACTGGTACTGTGGCTTCAGTGAGTCATCAGTTTACCCTTCTGCTATCTGAGAAGTCATGCAAAGGGGACATGGAGGTCACTGCTGTTACAGGAGCTTGGTCAGCTTGTCGGGTTATTATGATGGGTGCTAAAAGTCAGTTCTGATTTCAGACAAAATATTTATGGCGAGATTTCTTCGCCTTCCAGGCAAGGATAGTTTTAGTGTCAGGCATCAGGACATGACAGCTTTATGTCTTTCTCTCCACGGCCTGATCTCACTCTGTATGTTTAATTCTACCACCTCTGGGACTTATAATTTAAATATACAAAGAGCAAGCATTTATAACTGTAGGTGTATCTTGATTTTGATTTTAAATGTGCTGATGCTAAGCAATGCGTACCAAGTAGGATCTGCTCCTGGGCTTAGTGCCCTGCTCCTGCCTCTGCTGCCTGGGCAGAACTGAGGGAAATCTGGGCAGCCCGTAGAGCAGCACCATTGCACTGCAGAGCTTATGTGCAGCCTGATGGCTGATATGGCCTCTGCAGGTTCATGTCTGGCGGTGAGTCACTGATGGAATGAGATTCTTGCTGAAATATTATGGGCATAGCCTGTAACACAGTGTGCCAGGGGGAAACTCTGAAGAATGAAAGAGCTGAAGTTGAGGGGTTTATGTCAAAGCACCTCTCGTCTGGTTTGTGGACTGAATATATCTGTTAGCTGTTGGAGCTCATGGGGTGCTGTCCTGGATGGAAATTTCTTGGTAAATTTAATCCCAAAAAGCTCCAGTTCCTGCAGCAGGAGAAAAAGTGCCATAATTGGGGATGGTCAGGAGGCTCCAAAAGTACAGACATAGCAGCAGTGTAGGCACTCTTTGACTGATTTCATACTACCATGAACTCCCATTCTGATTTCATGGGACTGAGCTTTTTTCTTCTGATTTTATCAACTATTCTGTGATTTCTGTAATTTATCTAAATAGTGTCCCTAGAATTCAGAGTCCCAGCATAATAAACAGAACTTACCAAAGCTGTTATCTCTTCTTTATTTAGTTCTAGTAATGGTTTGCCAAACTAGACCCTCAGAGCTCTTTGAGATATTTACATACTGGCAAAAGGATATAGGAAAGTGGTCGAATCTCCCTTCTACTGATGCAGAAACCAAGGCAGGTGCTGGAGGCCAGCTTTAACATGCCTCCAGTTTAATAAGAAAAATACAGCCCTCCGGGCCGCAAACAGCCTGCAGACGTGGTCCAAGTGGGTAAGGCAGTGCCTGGATGGTGAGGCCGTACTGCCCTTTCTGCCTGCAAAGCAATAATGAAAAGTCTGAGGTAAAGTCATCTTAAGGGAAATGTCCTGTAAGGTTAAAAATAAAATGGAAAAACAATAAAAGGATTTGTTGATTGTCTCTGTTCTCTATCCTGCCTGGCATCCCGCTTTATGGTCTGCCTTATGGTCCAGCCAGTCAGGAAATAGGAATTAAAGATCTGTCAATCACAGATAGCAAATAACCGCTTTCCCATCCCATGAGCCTTCTCTTCTGCAATGTGGCTACCTAGTCATCAAAGCCATTTCCAGCTGTTTTTGTCTTTTCCTGCATGCTGGATGTGGCTGATGAGTATTTGAAAGACCATCCAGCCCACTGCTGGAGAGAGGCTGGCTGTTAAATGTGCAGCATTTAGTACTGCTGCTGGAGAGGACGAGAGGAGAGAAATGCACAACAGGATTACGCATGGTCATCCTGTTTGTGAGCTCCTGCTCGGCTCCCATCCTGCGTCCTGGCCAGAGCCCCCGGGGGAGGGTCACCCGGAGGACGGCATTCTCTGCTCTTGCTTTGAAGTCCTCCCCTGGGAGGAAGTGGGTGGGCTGGATTTGTACATTACCCAAGAACGAAGGATGTTAAATTCTTGTCTTCCTGGAAAGTAAAGCCATTTCTCCTGTCAAGGGGGCTGCTGGAAGTGATGGGAGAAGAAGTTACTATATCAGACTGAAATCCAGGTGAAGAAAAGGAGGTCATCCTGTGAGAAAGCAAAACCGCCTTATGGTTCTGTGTATTTCTGAGGCTGACTCTCTAGAAGTGGACATCTTTTGAGAAGCACAAGCTAAATGTATTCCCTTACATTTAGGGCCTCCAAGGGAGCACATTTCAGAAAAGAACATTTCACCTTCAAGACCATTTCCCTACAGTCTAATAGATCCTATCTTCCCTGAACAGCATTGTGGTTTATGCTTGAAGCCTGAGGGTCTCTCTTCTCTCTTTCTTTCTCTCTCATTTCTTCCTTTCTACCTTTTTTTTGTTTGTTTGTTTTTGTTTTTTGTGTTTTTTTTCTTTTTGTTTTTTGTTTTTGTTTTTGTTTTTGTTTTTGTTTTTTGTTACCACTTCATTCAAGTTTGTGTGTACTGTGAGGACTAAAGAGGACTAGTTACTGACAGAGCTCAGATCTGTCTAGGTAAAACAACTATAGCAACTTAGACTGTGCAACGGGTTTCTGATTTTGCCTTAAGTCCAAACAAGGTCTTTTTTAGGTTCATTTGAAAGCAAGTCAACCAGAGTTTCAACTCCTGAAGAAACATAGTAATTTCTGGCAGATGGGAGTAAACTCTAGAAATTCAGGGAAAGAAATCAGAGCATGTACTATACTGCTGAGTATATGTTTGACTTTCCCTCTAAGACCCATGAAACAGGTAAAACAGTGAAAGTAACACTGCTGATAGCTTCCGTCTTTGTGAAATTATAGGTAGATCAATTCCTATTAACAAAAAAGCCTTAATCTTCTTTCAGTGGTATTGGCTGTGCCTAGAAGAGAGTCAGGCTTCTTTCAGGATTTTTCAGTTTCAGGATTTAGTGTGAAGGCATTGCGAAGACAACAGGATTTTATCCAAGATGACTGCTGTCATTTTATCCTGCAGTCTTCTTTGGTCAAGGAAATAGTTTCAGATTCTCCAGCAATCCTCCAGCTCAAAGTCTCCTGCTTGCCATTGAGATGATCAGGAAAGATGTACAGCCCATGCACTAAATATGCTAAATCTACCTCTTCTTTCCCCAAAAGGCTGTTTCAGTGCTTGCTCCTGTCCATCAGGCAGGTGAAGGGAAAGGACATACGTGTGTCAGAACAGCTACATAGGATCAGACTAAAGGTCCCCTTGGTCTGGTATCTTAGCTCTGACAAACACCAAGGGAGGTGTCCAAAGCCAGCGAAGGTCATGCAGAGATATTTCCGTCTTCTCTCTCCTCGCACCCAGCCTCCAGCAATCTGGCATTTCCTGAGCACGAGGTAACATCTTGATGGACCCTAAATTTAATCTGAGTACAATGCCTTTTTAAAATTACTGTATTTGTTTGTGTTGGTACAGATTGTTAGCAGCATAGACTGCACAGATGTGTTAGGTGCTACACAAACACGGGACAGAAGGACTGTCCCAACAGAATCATGCTACTGACAGTGAATTTACAGTGCTATGTAAAACACATTAAGCAATTTAAAGTAGAGGAGGGTGAGGCAGCTGTGAGATGGTATTAGTCTTCAACAATATCAGCACATCAAGCATCTACATATTTTCCATCTTCCTGTAGGTATCATGACAGAGGAAAGTGCAACAGAAGGACATGAAGCATTCTTGTTGCCAAGGAAGGGCAATGCAAAAGTTATCCATCCTGTCATCTTCTTTTTATTTTAAAGCTTTTTAAAATAATTTCTTTGTTTCAATTGCTTACAAAAAATTCTTCTTGAGCATGAAGGGAAAGTATGGGCAAAAATATAAGGTACTTCTTTTCTAACTGACAATGTGGATGCTCAGGCTCCATACCAAGGAAGATCACTTTTTTGGTATGCATAAGAAATGGGAGGAGGGAGGTGGGCAAAATACAGGGAAGGACATGAAGATACAGCAAAGAAAGGAATTAAAGGAGAGAAGCAAACAACAAAGACAGGAACTGGTCTGGTTAAAGTGATGTAGTGGGAAAATGATTTTCCAAGGGACATTCTGAGTTGATATGAATGGAAATGATGCTGTTGCCCAGGAAAAAAATCACTGTGGTCTTCGTCCTGAAAAACTGCTCCAGCTGAAGTTTTCTCTGTTCATTTTCTTGTGAGAAAGAGTGGTAAGAGTTACCAGTCACTAAACACCAGTGACCTATTGTAAATCCCTGGGATCAGCAAACAGCCATGATGAGTATCAGGCAGTAATTCCAGCACTGCGGAGCTGCAATTCCTGAAGTGTTGAGTGTGGAAGAACTTGGGGAAAATTAAGTTCCTATTTGAGATTTTTTGCTTGTACTGTCCGATAAAGGCTGTGAAGTACATAGGCACAGTACCCACATTTTCCTGATCTGCTAAACGCTTGTGTTTTTTTCAGTACAAAACTTTTAGGTTTCAGTTTGCATGGCCATAAATCTTTAAAAAAGATCCCAGGTTATTATTGTGAAAAAAATAATTTTAAAAGCCTTTATGAAAGGTAATAGTGTATAATATTTTCTTTCATACTAGACTTCATCTTATCTTGGTTTTTTAGCATCCACATCAACATAGATAATAATACTTTTAAAATTTTTCAGTGATTTTATTGAACATCGTGCAACTGAAGTCAGCACTAGTGTACAGAACCTGCCAATTTCCTTCCATTCCCATCCCTCTCATAATTTGCTCCTTTACGCTGGTTCCAATAGCCACTCTCTCTGGTAGCAGAAATACTGTAACATTGATGTCTGTCGGTTTCTCTTCCTTTCTCCTCTCCCTTTCAAGTATATAGCGTACTGCTCTTCTCCAAATGTCAAAAACTCTGAAGAACAACCCCTTGCTTAACATGTCAAAATGTGAGTTCTGGCTGGCAATTGCTTTGGTTTCGTTCCCTTGAGATCTGACAGTGCCAGAAATCAAAGCATAATTTTGCAGATGTTGAGATCCTGTAAGCCCCCTAGGTTGCAAAGCTAAACCATAAAGCCAGCTGGCACTGTGTACGTGTGCTAAGAATGTAAAAGTATACATTTTTAGTTTTCAACCAACAATGCCCGACTGCTGGTAACTTCAACAAAGTGAAGCATTGCTAGCTTTATTTTTGGAGAGTAAGTGGCTCTGTGAATTCCCCTGAGCTCTTCTGTTATAGTGCTGCTGTTTCAAAGATGCTGTTCAGAAGCATAGAAGTTTCTTTGGTGCCTTTCCAGCATATCTGCTGTTCTTTAAAGGGATACCACACTCTGACAGCACCTTCAGTTCATGGCAGATAAATGAATAGTTATTTCAGCCAACCTTAATCTTGTTGATTTTAAACTGTTTTACCTTTCTTCTAAAGGAAGTGCATTTGAGGGGGAGAAAAACAACCCACAATGTCTAAGTGAAAATAATAATAATATGATGGTACAGCTAGCAGGCTCATCTGCAAAGAGGCACTAGATAGCCAAAGTGCTATCTATCTTTCCACTAAGGGGAAAATTGAAAAATACACATTTAAATTTCTAAAATATTTGGACAAAAAAGAGTATCATAATATCTTTTAATCTGGACTTTTCCTTTCATGTCTTCATGTGAGTCCCTTCATTCAGTGCAATGTGCCTTTGCTGAATCTTGAGAGTAAAGATAGCTGGTTAAAGCAATGATGCTGGTGAGATGTTTTGCAGATAGGTGTGCACAGAGCAGGGCAGGAAAAAAAATTCCACTTCCTACAAAATTTTAGAATTTGGAAATGCTTTTTATTTCCTACTAGGACAAAGCAAAGGCCTTTCAGTTCTTATATATGAAACCTATTCAGCGGAGACACCGCCCCAGTACAGAAAGATGTTATGGGCTTGTGATGACTCAGGATTTGATAGAGTCAGCTTCAGACTAGGACAATAGAATTCACCCCTGGATAAACAGCAGGCTGAGTCAGGATTTCATTGATGCTGTGCAAACCGTGCAGCAGGCACTCATGTTTGGTTCTCCAATGTCCAGCCTTGTACTCTGATTATGTTACTCTGAGCTTTTATTTTTCCCGGTTTTGATCAAAATTCCAGGACCTGAGAAACCTTTCCTAAAGCAAATTGCACCCAAACCACTAGATTCTCATGCACAGTTTAAATTTCAATGAAGTGGTATTTTCCAATGAAAAAAAAACAGTTTAATTGAAAAATTCCTGACAAGCTCTAATCCTATTAACTTCACTGTGGTTGCACATATGCTAATGAGAGCCGTGTGTGTGAGACTGTTGCTAAATTTGAAAAACACAATACCCAGGACATGCATATTATATGTAGTTTGACACAGGCACATATGGTTTATATTCTGTATTCTAAAACAATATTATGAACATTTTATAAGGTTGCAAAAGTGAGTATTGTAAATTCAAGAGATGCAAAAGTTATTGAGGCATGCACTTTGGACTCTCTCTCTCCAGTGTAATTGGCCATATACACCTTCCACTTCCTTTTCTCTCCCTGCTCGTCCCTCTCATATTCCTCCTTTCTCTTCTCAGTACCTTTCTTCTCTGGATAGCCTTCCTTTTTAGCAAATAGCACCTTTCACACTAACATGGCACCAGAGGTCATCATGAGCTGGTACTATATTGCCTTCTCTTATCTTCCTTCTGTCCTGTCAGGTCAGACTAAGTTCTGCAGGGAAAATGATATCTGCTCCATGGAGTGCAGGCAGTGATTACCATGTAGGTGCATTGTTCTTGATTGCTCTTTGGAAACTTCACATTAAACACAGTTCAACTCTAAATAAATGTGTTAGGACATGTATTATTGCCTTTAGTTAAGCAACTGTTGACTTATAAGGGTTCACATTTTTTGACAAGAAGGTTCTCTGTGTACGAAAATTTTGTCAATTTTCCTGTAACAGTGTATCTTACAGATAAATAGTTATTTACATTTTTGCTAGGACATGTGATCCATTCATTTTGAGCTGTCCTAACCCTACACAGAAGTCTTTGCTGGTGCGAAACTCCAGTGAAATCGTCAGGGCACTGTTCACGCACAAGGATTTGCCCCTACATTTTAACTTTGAGACTGAGGACAAACACACAATTTTCCTCAAGAAGCAGAACAGACAGAGCTTGTTGGGAAGGATGTCAACCCAAAGGGTAGGAGCATCTCACTGCTTTCAGCAAAGTTACTGTCTAGTCCAAGGTAGGCATCCGAGTTCCATCTTTAATTAACAGAGAAAGGTGGTAGAGATGAATTCTCCTTCACTGTTACCTATCTTAATTATCTATCTTTGGAGAGAATAAATTTTCTCCTGCAGGCATTTACTCTCCCTAATCAAGATATTTTAACCATGTTGTTTAGACACTATAACTAATTTTTAGATGGCTACGTTACGATGCAATGAATCTCACATTTTGTTTCAGTTTCAGGTGACTCTTGAGCTGCCATACTGAGTCCTGTTGCTTTCATGGTGTGTTGTCTTGTGTTGCCACTTGCACAGTGATGGGGAAGCTGGCAAGATGGGGACTACACTGTATGTGTCCTGCAGCAGAGGAGCTGATCTATGCTGCAAGTTCCATGATGCACCGCAGCAGTTCTAGTGTATTCACATTAATATCATGTTGACCCGAAAGTCAGAGTTTTTATTCAGCTTGACAAGCTGAAATATTTAGAATCCAATTGACTTGACCCAAAAGAATGTATTTTGCTTACATTTTCCCTATGGAAAATTGAAGCATTTCTGGAAAAAGTAACATTTTCCCACAGAAAACTGTTTTTCACTAAAAAACAAAACAAAACAAAACAAAAGTTTTCATGGAACATTTCCAACCAGCTGTAATTATAGTGCATACATAAAAGAGGCCAAATTGATGCTGTAAGGGCATTCCTAACTGTAGTCAGTCCATAAACTCTGAGTGCTTAGTCTTTGTAACATCAGAGCTTTTGAAAGCTATGAAATGTTTGTATCATTCAAAACTTAAAAATTCACATAAATGCACTATGTTGTATTCTATGTACTTTGGCTAATGCTAAATTAAAGGGCAAAACCATGATAAGGGCAGTCACCCATTAAGCAGTGGGCAAAGACCACCAAACTCATGTTCATGTCTGAAGCTGTTGCTTGTGTCTGTTTCCAGGTCCCTGAAGGGTTCGGTTTCACATCACTAACAAGTCAACAGGAGATGCAAATCATAATTCCTAAAGTGTGAAAAAGAATTTGGCCATGTTCAGATGAGCTGCAATCCAGTTTTCTTGGAAATAGGTACATTTTGGGGAGAACGGAGGGTTGTTGCTCTCCTCCCCGCAACCCCCACTGGAAGTAACAAGCTTATTGAATTTTACACCCAGGTGTTTGCCATAGAATCTGACACATAACCGTGCCCTGGAAAACTATAAAACAATATAATTTATAGAAATAAACTGAGTGAGAATCATTATTTTTTATTGGTACCACTTAATGTGCAGAAAAAGCATACTTTCCAAAAATATGGAATAAACGTTCTGTTAGCCTTATTGGGTCCAAATGTTAGGGTTTAAATTATTTTACTATGCAAACTTTCTTTCATATCTTGGCAGTAGTGATTTCCATTTTTATTCCTTTGGTATCCATAATCTTATTAGAATCAAAAACATATGCTTTGAGATCATTGGACAGATCCCTTCTCCCACCCTACCCCCTTCTCTCCATGTTAAAAAATGCACCAAAAAGACTGACACTCTAGTATCAAGAATAACAGGAAAGGTATAGGAGAAAATGATGCAGACTACCAAGCCTGAATGGCAAAACCGTTTGAGAAGTGCAGTTTGGTTTTCATGCTTTTGATTTGCAAGTCATTAAAGGTGCAAAAGTCTCCAAGCCTCCTGCTGGCTGCCATTCGGAGCCCCACTCCCTCTCCTGCAGCAGGAGGTGCTCGCACCAGGATCACAGATTTATAATACAAAAAAGAGTACAGGCAGATTTGAGCTTTATAACACTTCTGGGGATGTAACACTTGCTGCAACGCATACATCTTGATGTCAGGGAATTGTATCTGTGGGGCTGCAATGTTAGCTCATAGCTATGGATTTATGAATATCCTTTTCTTTTTTTATTAGTAGAGCAATGAAAAATCTCTTAACATGCGAGCCCAGCAGTTTATAAAATGTATTGCATATTCCACCTGGTTCCCTTTTAACTATGGGATACTCAGCAGATGACAGGGAGTTGGTGGCCTTTGTTTAGATGTTTTCATGGTAGCAGACAGAATTTTCTTTTAAATTTTCTTTATAAAAGCACTTAATTTTTCATTAAATTAGTGTGTATGACAAGTCCTGGCTCTTAGAGGTAGAAGCCTAACAAAATACTTCGTTTTCTCTTCTGAGACAGCTACTTTATCCTTTTATTAAGCTGTGGTATATTCTGTATGAAATGAGCTTTTATCCATTCTGGTCTTTGAAGCTGGAATGGGAATTGAGATTCCTGTCAATAATGTGAGGGAAATATGAATTAATCTGGTTGCTGTATATGAAGCACTGAAGCTTCATATAAGTGTAGCGCAAAGGCTATACTTAAAAATAAATGCATTCTATAGTATGTAGATTCACTCTAAATGCACCCAAACCATCCTAATTCCACCTGGCAGTGACATCATGTAATGACTCTTTGAATAAGATTAGAAATGTTTAACGTGAAGTATAATCTAAACTCTAACTTTCTTAAGGGAGTTGTCATTTACTGAACTGCAGCCCATCAGCTAATGATGCTTAGAAACATCACTGGGGATGTATGAGTTGTTGCTATATTTTTGGGACAGACATTTTTTAAATGCTATTGTGGGAACAGAACAGAACTCAGCCCAAATGAAAGATTTGCAGCTTGAGCTTTTTTAATTATATTTTGACACACTCTCATTTCGAGATTTGTGTTCTGCTTTCAGCTGGATGAAGAATCCCCACTAATTTCACAGAGGCTGATAAACACCTTCTGGATGTAGAGGATTTTGAGAACCTTCAATCAATTCTGCTGCCATGGCCCAACTTGGAGTAGGTCATCAAGAGGTGACAGGCTCTCAGTTCCTTTGCTGTTTGATCCACAGCGTTATCCTTACATCTTTCAATAAGAATGGTATCATATGTTATGAAACTGGAACTTTAGGGAGCTAGACAAGATTCAAACCTACCCCTTTAAAGACAGCACTGATTTTCATAGTTTTGTTTGATCCATCATTTACTCTGCTTGCTCTAGTATCAAGAGTTTTGAGATGGTATTATACCTTAAACTTCAGTACACAAAGTACTTATTTGAGTGCACAATAAAATGCATGACCTAATCCATTTCTAAAATGGTTTCAGCTTTCCAAGAAAAAGGAACTTTTAATCCGGAAAAGGCACATCCATGATCAGAAGGTAAGTTGTGACGGCTTCTTGGGCTATTTAATCCAAATATCAAAGGAGGTCAGAGTTGCCCCAAGCACATTCTATAGCTAACGCAGAGACACAAACCCTTCAGCCTGGGTTCATATCACTTAGTTTTACACACCTGAAGATGGTATGTGCTTCCTCCATGGGAAAACCAGGGACTGCTGAAAAGTTGGGCATTCCCCACCCGCTCTCAAACGCTGTCTGTATCAAGAGCCTGGGATGACTGGTTCCTAAATGTTACTGAATTTGTAGTCCATGCTATTTACATTACTTGATGATTAAACTAAGAAAGAACAATTGTGGCTTGTTTGAACTTGTCATGAACTAAGGTAGTTTGTCAAATTGACAGTTATGGCTGAACTATAAACTCAAGTCAAATTTTTGGAAATGGATATGTAAGAATCCAACCCTTTTTATTTGAGAACCAAAATGAAAGGAATGCAATATGTATGTAAAGAACAGGACATTAATTTTAGGCAGTACTAAAGCAGCTCCTACACAAACAATTTTTATGCACCTGAACTGGACAACAAATATCATTACTTTCTGATATTTTTTGTTAAACAGTAATTGAACATATTTTATGCGTGATGGAGAAATGATCTTAGCTATAAATAGCATACTGTTCAAGATAATTAACAGTGATTTTTTTCTCTTCCAGAAAACATCCGTAGAAATTACAAAATGAAAACAAAAATATTTTGCTGAAAAAAAGTAACTTTCCCGGAAGACATGAGGACTGTTTTTCATTAGTATGAACCATGGGAAATATTGCAGCTTCATCAGTGAAGGTCTGACATACGATTTCTATCAAAGACACATTTCATTTACCCTAGGCTTATTCAGCACTACTCTTATAATATGTTCCCTAGCAGCTGTTGTTGCTGCTGTTTGCTAGTAATTGATTGCTTTGTTCCTGGCCTGAGAAATAGTGTCACTTAGTGCTTAAGCTTCTAATGGGCTACCAGTCTCTTCCTTTACCAAATATTAATTGTGCCAAAAAATACAGAAAGGTCCCTAACAAAACCTGGGATGCAAGTAAAGTTTTGAGTTTTGTTGCTTAATTTCATCCTTCCTTACATAAATTACACTGTGGTGAGTATTCCTGCCTCTCTAAAATAACACAAATTTGTTAAAGTATCTGTTTCCTTATGTATCAGCCACATGTTCTATTTTTATCTCAGCAGTGAATCCAAGAAGTTGAATTACACATTACTAATGGTCATGTGGCTGCAGTAGCTGAAGGTCCAGAAAATGCAGAGAAAATGCCTGAAAATGTCTTTGGGAACACATAAGAGAAGCACAAGTGTCTGCACTTTGCAGTAAATGATTAGACAAAGTTATATATATTTATTTATTTATTTTTATTTATATTAAACCCTTTAAAAAGTAGCATTCATGGCCATTCTTGTTATGGATTTTCATTCTGGCTTTCATTTTGCTGCCATGTATTAATTTAACTTGAGACTACACTGCACAGTCATGCCACTGAGACTTCAATAGTACTGTGTGCAAGGGTAAATGTGCACCAGCACGTGCCAAGGCCATGAAAAAGGACACACTTTTATTGATTTCCTTTTTTGGTAGACAGTATTTGCTGAGATGGGCAGAGAGTTGGCTTTGAGGATTCATGATTGATAAATATTATGAAAGTGATGAATTCAAGCACAGAAGTGAGACTAATGGATTAATGTAGGGTTGGTTTTTTCTTCTTGGAGGGAAATTTTTTTTTTGGTAGTTTCTGGTAAGGTGGAATCCGTGTTTATGTTTATTTAAAATCAACAAAAGCTTCAATATAATTGATGCTGTATTTACATTTGATTGATGCTTACAGATGTCTTCTGTATGTGGCTGTCTGACAGTCACATTGTCAATGCCACCACCCCCATTTTTGTGATTTCCTCCAGTTCTGGAAAAATTCTGTGGGACATGTTCTCCCTGAAGGGTCAGAAATTTGTTATTTACTCAGCTATGTTACTGCCTCCAGTTAATGAGATCTCCATTAGAAAAAAATCACTTTATATAGAAAAAGAAGCCACAAGTTTGCTCAAAGGTGTATGTATTCAGTTTGGGGAAATGCAATACAATACATCCCACAGTATAAAAAATGCTTCAGAATTCGCCTAATGACAGGTTCTGTAATTAGATTAGGCCTCAGCATTCCTGTTAATGATGTAAAGGAAGTTAGATATGCATTAAACATTTGATAGTTTTTATTCCAGACAGAAGTTGACAAAAGACATTCATTAGTTCTAATAAGTAGGAGTACTGAACAATTCACTGGTAAAAGTCAGTTTATAATTATAGGCATAAGATCTGGACCTAAATATGCAGAAAGAAAAGCACCACATTTTTCTTCAGAGGTTCTAACCGCAAAAATTTAATAAACATTATTTCCGCTTCATGTGTGTCCAAAGGCAAAGGTGAAGAGAATTTTTAAATCTCAGGGACAAGAACTTGTACTGGATGTTATCCGGTCTTGTAATACTACTTTTAAAATGTAGGCCTTTCTGCAAATGAAAGAATCAATCCACTGCTTTGTGTTCAGTTGCTGATCAGTAGGAGTTTTCCTTGATGAATGAGTAAAAATTAAACCAGAACATTATTCTGAAAGACATAACTGAGGACGTGATTTGACCATTATCAGTGTCCTGGGCCTGTTCATGGGGTGTCATAACGACTTTCTGATCCCATGTGCAGGACTCATCGTAAAGGCTTGGCGTCATGTAATGCTAACATAAACAGTTTATAGTCAAGGAAATTGTGGTATAAAATGTCTGAAGAAGAGAATGTAGGCACAGTGTGTGTTTTGAAAGTGCATTTGGGACTTGGATGAAAAGCAGGAGAGGAAGGAATTTTGCAAACTTTGCACAGATATCTGGTCCACTTTTTTCCTATTCTATGCCAAGCTGTTATTGAATTACATTGTAATTAGCATTTCTAAATTCTACAAATTTGTACCATGACCAGATACATAAAAAATATCAAAATAAGGATTTTCAGAATGCACAGCGAAAATTCTTCGTGCCTCTTTATTATTCTTCTTGAATTATATTCCCAAGAGGGTGCTATTTCATCATCAGTTTTCCCTGAAGCACATTTCATCACTAGATGGGAGCACATCATTTTCACTCCCATGCCAAAGCCCCCCCTGGGCTCCCATGGGCATCCCCTTTGCTCCTGCCCCTGCCCGGAACATGCTTTCCTTAAGGTCTGTGTATCTTGAGCCCATTTGCTGGGTTTGCTTCGTAATATTGCAATAATAAAGGGAAAAATGCATGCTAGTGATTCATTCTTTTGGGAGAGATTAACATCAGGTGAAATAATGGTTTTATAAATTCATAGCCAAGTGAATCCGGGTTGCTGAATGTCTGGTACTGTATCAAAGCAGCCAGGGACATAAACCGAAGGACTTTCTGCAGAAACACTGGCATTTATAACAGATCTATAATAAATGACCACTGAAGCTGGAAAGGAAAATAAAAACCCAAACCATAACAGACCATCCAATAGATTGTCTAGAAAGTGAAAGAGAGTTTCTTGTAATACTTTATAATGTCTATGTCAATGTTAAAGCTGTGGTTCAGGAGGTTTTCTGTACATGTTGTCCAATCTTACTTTCTTGTCTGTTCTAGTTCAGGTACAAAATCCATCTTCCTTGTTATTTCTAAGAAATTAATTCCTACTAAAATTAAATGTTCAGCTTTGGCTTAGACCCACAAGCAAATGTTTTGGGGATGTTTGCTCAAAAATGCTTTTCTTTAGTTGTAAGTATGAAACAGTATGCTCTTCACAGCTGCTATGACAATGAAAGTTGTATTTAAAGCCTGACTTATGTATGTCCCATTGAGTGTTCAAATTCAAGCCAATTTTTAGCTTGAAATGCTAAACATTCATAAACATTTCTTCCACTAAAAGAACCTAAACATATTCCATTTGGACATTTCAGGACATTCCAGAGCTTCTTATGTCCTCCGAGTTGGTGACAGACCAGTGTGACCTATCTGTATGACAGCAAAGCGTAACAGCCTTGGTCAGGGATATGGGAGGGATATGGGCCTTTCTATGCAAAGGAGGATATATGTCCAAGAGGGAAAGATGCAATGTTTGCAAACTACCTGCTAAATATATATCACTATGAATATTTATGAATACTGTGTGATTCTTGTAATAATAAAGACAGACACAGATGTAAAGGTGGATAAATAAATCTGTGAATAATAATTTTTTCTCTCTGCAAGATAAGCTGCACACACAGCTCTTTGTGTTTTCTCTCTTTTCATCTTAGCTCTGACCCATGCTCTTTGTTTGCTTAAACACAGAACAAGGAAGTTTAATGTGCAAAAAAAGTTTAATCTAGTCTGAAGTACGCACTTAAAAACCAGAAAAATACTCAAATTAAGAGCAAAAGTCCAAAATTAATTTGGAATAGATTTTACCTATTTTACTTTGCACAGTACATTTTCAAAGAGATTTAACAGAGCTTTAAGTACAGAAAAGAACATTAACTGTTCTAAGCTGATGTATGCCAAGGTTCATTGTTTTGCTCTCAGATAGTCATGTATTGAGTGCAGAGTTAGGTTAAACTAACACATTTCATCCCTCAGGAGTGTTAACATGAGAATTAAGGGCACTGAAAGGTAAAGACGCATTACCTGTTCATGTATAGATCCAGTGAAGTTGCACCCTCCTTATAGATAGAAATAGGAAAGCTGAAAATAATTATTTTTACAGTTCCTTAAACTTTTCAGATGATTGAAAGACGCAGATCTCAGCCTGTTCAAATCATTATCTGTTTTTCTGCTAGGAGGATGGGAAGAGCATCCCCTTATTTATCTGTGGTTGTCTGCTCCCTTGTCACCTAGCACTCAGAGCCCAGGAAAAAAAAAAAACGGAAAACCCAAGCAAATGCCAAAATTTGTTGTTGTAAGTTTCCTGCAATGCTTTTTTATTTTTTAATAATGAGGAGCCCTTTGGATCCATTGTTAGCTTTTTAGGACTCTGTCATTCCAATGTGCTGGACTGTATTGAGACCATAGCATCCTTCCTGTCATTCAAGTGAAATCCTCAAGAGAACTCTGAGTGACCTTATTTATCCCTCAATAAACAGGCTATGATATCTATTCCTAACTATGGCTGTACTCTCAAGACAGGAATTCCTGTGTGTAATGGATGACAGCAGATTTTGGATAAAACTGGGATACATAGAACTAATGTGAATACTGTCTAAGGTTTGGATTTCATAAGCATCATTTTGGAAAAGTGTGACAAAAATAACATGTCCCTACTCATGACAACTAGTCTTTATGTAAACTCCTTTCTTCTTTTTGCCATTCAGAAAACTTCTCTCAAACCTTTACTCTACAGACTGATATATAACTAATGTTTAAAAGTAAATTACTAGGTAGAATTATTGTGTTTTATTAAGGAATTCAGTGCTTTTCCAAAACTGGTTAAACAGTTTCTCCCAAGTATTATGGTGTAACTAAACAACTGTTTTAATTAGTACATCCTTTAAGATGCAGAATTAAGCAATATTGTTTCTTAATGTTTGATTTGTTTTACTCTCACAAATCTGACTTCATCATCCCTGTATTGGATTGCATAATGACTTCATCAATAAGATGGAGAGTATCTCTGTTCTTTAATCTTTAATAAACTGATTGAGCTGAGATCTTTACGGTTTGCTTTTCAGTATGGCTGAAAAATTAATTTGAGTTAGACATATTCCTGAAAGAGCTGGTCTACCCAGCAGGTTTCAATCCCCTTTTCATTCAGGTCTTTCCTTAGAAGATTTGCTGAGCTCAGACCTATGTATCTATCTTATAATCACAGAATCAGAGCCTGGTCCTTACATAGTCTTCAAAGCAGCCTTGTGGCATTGGCTTATTCAAGGCC
Source organism: Falco peregrinus (assembly GCF_023634155.1). Taxonomy (NCBI): domain Eukaryota; kingdom Metazoa; phylum Chordata; class Aves; order Falconiformes; family Falconidae; genus Falco; species Falco peregrinus. Next base: position 57,968,244 of record NC_073727.1, read on the forward strand.
ACCTCAGAAGCTGTCTGATACGATGTGGTTGTCCACAATTCTTCTGCATCTACTTATTCAGCCACTTCAGGCCTATCTCTGAAGTCACATCTGAAAAGATTCTGTTTCAAGCTTCCTCATCTCAAGGACTGAAAAGATGCCTAAAAACATTTTATCTCCACACATTGACAAGTAACCTAGTCTTCACTAAAGAAAGAGCCAGAATATTGTGGTCATAACAATTATTATGGTCATGATAATATAGAGGTTTCCTGTTTTTTTACATCTTGGAAAGGTCTTGATTTGCATCTGAGATGAAATCTTTCAGAGTTCATAATACTTCACATTTCTCTTTCTTTTTTTGTTTTGATAACCAGCAAAATTTTCATATTTTCTTCTGACGTTCTCTAGAATAAGGTTAAAAACCATCTGTCAGGGCTGTTTTGGGAAGAATTGATTTTACTTTGCCTTCAGGGATTGGAATAGATGATCTCTTGAGATTCCTGCTGTCCTAATTTCTGCGAGTTAGTGATTTATCATCTTGAAAAATTTTCAGTAACACTGATTTTGAGTTCTCCCCTGAAAAAATTTTTAAGAAGTAATGGGGGCTAAGGAAAGAGGTGTAGTAAGAAAGAGTTTAGTAGATAGGTTCTCCAAATTCTTGCGGATGTCAGCCAGCTATGTTATAGGTAATCATCTTTCCTTTGTAACCCTCTTATGTCTCATTCATGTGACATGGAAACAATTACATGAAAATGCAGATGTAGATTCCAGTAATCTCTTTGGAATAGATAAATAGACTTTGAAATAATTTACAAATGATGCACAAAATCTGTGGGCCATCTGCTCACTGTTGGGGAAAGAAAACACATTTCTCCCAACAGGCTTTTTATATACAGAATTGCTCTTTTCACACAGCAAGGAGGAAAACAATAGATAGCCAGCAATCTGGAATGCAACTCACTCACACACGCTTTGAGAGCTGCATTGTGATCATCTCTTGTGAAAGCAATTAGGGCAAGAACTGTGTGTATATTAAGAAACTGCTTTTTCCTCAGCCACATGTGCAGCCAGGGCAAGAACCACTCACAGCAAGAACTGCCTGTGCTATCTGCTCTCCAGAAGCAGATGAATCGATGTGAGTGTAATATAGAAGAAGGCAAGGTGGGATTATAGCAACAGACCACAGTGGGTGCTGCCTATACTGCAATACCTGCTTCTATCAAGCTCCCAACAAACCTGAGCACAGTTTCTCCTGGTGTTATACCAGTACCTTGTGGAGCTCTGCCTATGCAAGTCTCTGACAAAGCTTTCCTTAAAAGTTCTTTGTATTCATGTACAAGATAAAAATCTACTTTAATGCAGAAGTAGGAAGGACTTTGTTATGCATTGCCCTTTTATTAGCCAATTCAACAGTTAAAATCCCTTTGAATTAGTGATATGTAGACTGCACTCTAAGAATAATAGTCTAGAGGGGTTTTGTCTGATTCTTAATCATGTAGGTCACTTAAACATCACTAGTGTTTGCACAAGCCAAGTCACAGTCTTCTTGGTGGCAGAATTGTCAGCCTAAACTCAGCTGATCTACAGAGGATAGTCCTCTACTGTGAGTCATAGTCTACACGTGGCCATATCAGCACTTCAGATTTTCTTGACAACCCCATCTGTGTCTGCTGGCAACGCTCTCTAAGTTTGACCAGAGTGGAAACAATTCAGTATGATTCTGAAGCAATTAAATGCTGGTTGCCAAACAGTAAGATTCCCAGCAAGAAAGTGCCTCAGCGCAGCTGACAGATTCCTTCTGCCAGGGAGATCCCACTGAAAAGTTCTGGTGTGAAGAAGATGAAATAAAGGCTTGGCAGGATTTCCTGTGAGTTACAGGGAGGTGAAAGGCATTGTGGTACAGTGGGAGGTCAGGTGAGCTCTTGGCATGTGCCACCATTCTGACTGAAGCGTCTTCATGGTGACTGTGAGACAGCACATGACCAGACAGCTGTTTGGGTTGTAGGCTTCCTGATGTGATGCATGGTCTTCTCTTGGTGTTGCATATCAATCAATCAAATGTGAAACAAATGGGCTTAGAGTGGAGTCCAGCAAGTTGATAATTTTCAGTTAGAGGCCAAGGGTAAAGTCCTGAAGAGAAAGGGTGCAAAATTCCCAGGTATATCCAGAATAGTTAGCTATTAAATCCCACTAGATAGTTATAGGTCTCAGTTTTGGCAGCCAGTTTTATGAGATATCTCTCTCCTAGTAGGAATGAAGTCAAGATAACCTGAGTGCAGCATGTTTCTTCCATCACAACATTCATCTCCTGAGTTCCACAAGATTTTTGAGTTTGAAAAAATGCATACAAATTTTTTTGAAGTATTCAGCGCCAAATATCAGTTTCGGTCAGTAATCAAACATGGCAAGCCATATCAAAATTTGGAATACACTTACAGTAGCAGTGATCTGAAACTGAGTGCTAAAGTAGATCTCATCAGAGGTGATAGATTTCTCAAAAGTCTGATGACATAAAAGTTAAAAAGAACTGGCTGTAGTTCAGATCTTTGAGATAAGTTGCTCAGCTGGGACCTTGAGGAGTCAGCCTTCCTCGTATGCTTTCCCCAATTACTTGGGCAATGCTTTCCATCCAAACTTACAATTACTTACATGACCAAATTTGGAAGAAAATGCTCAAAATCTCAGTCACTGGCCAATGCAGGGCCATCCTTCAATTTGCCATATCACACACTACTGAGGGAAATCCCATTAAACTCAGTGAGATAAACTGTTTGAATAAATGCTTATCAGTGGGAACTACTGCTATATGAAGAAAATTAAAGATTATTAGATTCATACTTGTTTATGGTATGAAGAGATGTATTTTCCCCCACTTCTTCTTCCATCAAGTTTTACTTAACTCTGTGAAATATCTCAGTGCAACTGGTAGTAATGCTGCTGTGATAGGGTACTGTCCCAAGGGGATCCTATCTTGGCTCACTGTAATTTCAAAGGCTCAGATATAAGAGCTGTTTAGATCATTTGCAAATTTGGATGGGGAATCTGTAGTACAGCAGTGTTGCCACACAGCATTCCCACATACGGTTTTTGTTACCCATTGTCTGTTCAAAGTGCTAGACACTGGCCGTGTGACTCCTATAAAACTTTCTTTTGTAATTTATTTATATAGGAAACCACAGTTTACACTCAATGTCTGGTTTCCAGTGAAGTTTTGCTTTTATTTCCAATTGAACTTGCTAAGGCACAAAGAGGTCAAACAACTAGTGAAAGGTCACTTGGTGATATTAGCCAATGGCTCAGGTCAAATCACCACCCAGTGCCTTCTGGTTAGTTGGTAAATCTCTTAGGATTTCTTTTTTTTTTTTTTTTTTTTTTTTTACTATGCTGCTGTTCTACTCACCTGTTTAAACTGCTCCATTATGGCAGTTGTAGTGTAAAACCTCCACATATTGCCTCAGAGAAGTATTTCATGACTGTATTTGTGGAAAAACCCATACATGATAATTTTGTAGAAGTGGACTGCATACCAGATGAGAGTATACACTGCTGTATAGCCTAGTTGTCCAGGCCTAGTGATCTCACAGATCTCATAGACCTCCTGTTCCTTCTATCTATCTGCACAGGCTATGATGGAATGGAAAACAGTAGAAACAGATGAAGCACAAATCATTCCAAACCATTCTGGCTTGGAGTTGGCACAGTCTCCCCACAGTGACCATGGATTTGGGATCAACCCTTATAACAATAAAAAGTTCATACAACATGTTTCAACTAAAATTATTAAATTTTGATCCTCATGGGAATCTGATAGGTCATGTTTATTCAACCACTAGCCTTTGCTTCCCCCACTCTGAAATAAAAATAAAATAAAAAAATCCCCTATGACAGTGCCTGCAGTTTGATTGACTTACTAGGATGGCAGGGTGACAGGCAGCAGGACCAAAGGTAAAACGGTCAGGACTAGAAAGGAGCAGGATCAAATAAAATCAATACAATAAGCTCTAGTACTCAGGTAGCATTTGAAAGAGAGAAGAGTAATATACCTTTAATTACAACTTTATCCAGTCATTTGCTTAATTCTACTCTAGCAAATGAAACAGAATTTTCTAATTGAATAGACTGCAGCAGTCATAAGAAAACCAACATTAAGAACAGACTAAAAATTAATATACTTTTTGCCTTTACATAAAGGTCCCCTTCAAGAATTGCCTGCTTTCATCTGAGGTCATACCTGAGCACCAGCTTCCGCCCCTGTGTGCTGCATAGACAGCAGAATGGCCATCAGTGTGTGGGAGAACCAAGCAGTGTGGGAGGACACTAACGCATAACTTTAAGTAGCACAGAAAAAACATGTCTTCATCTTAGACCTGGGCAGTGGAACTATAGGCCCCAGCCTAAAGAGACGAGAAATTAGGAGAAGCAAAATAAATGAACAAGTACATTTTACTCAATTGACAAGAACAGAAAACCCCTTAACTCAACTACTCAGTCTTCTGGTGGGCTTTCCCTGCAAATGATCGCTGATGGACCAGCCCTCTTCATGAACGTGGTTTCTAGGAGAGGAAAATAAAGTCATAAGTGTTGTAAATGCTCTGGGAGACACTGTATTGTTCTTCCCTGTGCCTACAAAAAGCTGTATCGCATTTGTGGTTATGCACTGCATAGTGTTGACAATTCCAGAGGATCAAAAATTACAGGCCTGATTTGCAAAACTGTGAGATTAATTCCCAAAGTATGAGTATATTTCATCTGATTTATTTTAAAATGACTACATTGAATTGTTTGGTCTGTCTTTAAGCTTTGGAATTCTTCCTGCTCTTTTCAGCCCCAGAGCACCTGATCCCCTAGAGCAGGGGTCCTCAAACTACGGCCCGTGGGCTGGATACGGCCCCCCAGGGTCCTCAATCCAGCCCCCGGTATTTACAGACCCCCCCTGCCCTGCCCCTGCTGGGGGTTGGGGGGGAAACCAAGCAGCCGCAGATGGCCTCTGCCACTTCATCCGCGCGCCGGCCCCCTGGTTAAACAGTTTGAGGACCCCTGCCATAGAGGGTCCCTCTTGAGTCCCAGCTCCCACAGTTGCATAGGATAAGATGATTCAGCGTCCTGTTCCTAGAGCTTTCCCATCATTTCTAGTCTCATCAGTTCTGTCCCCACCCATTTATCTCTTCATTCCACACAGCCCTTTTCCTCCTCCAAAGACACGTATCCTTAGTTCTTCCCCTATTTTCCCAATAGCATTTTTTCTCATCTTGAAGATCCTAAAGATAGGTATCTCCCCCTGACACACCCATCTCTCCATTCCAAATAAGGGTGACCACCTTAGGATTCTTCCAATATTTCTCCTGTTCAGCAGGAGGAGGGATGGTGGAGGGACACATTAAATCCAGAAGTTTAGGGATGAAGAATTCACTCCCCAAGAAGTTGGGCTTTTCCAGTCCTCTCCTCCCCTCTCTAAGAATGCCATTCAGTCCTCAGTGGTAAAGGAGAGCAGTTGACTTTCCCCCATTAGGTCCTTTTCCCTGGGGCAGGAAGAGTGGAAGACAACATGAGATGTTTTTTCCAGGAAAACTAAAATTCAAGAGGAAGCTGGAGCTTTTCTTCAGCTCACAATGGCTCCAGCTATAAATTAAATATTGTCCCCTCCACCCCCCACCAAATTATATCATAAAGATTGCTTCCCTCTGTATAAAAAATTATGAACGCAGTGTCTGAAGAGTGCACTGATAACCCTATCACCAACCATCTACAGTTGTGACAGAGAGCCTTGGCTACAGATTTTTCTCCTTTTATCATATGGTCCATACAACCTGTCAGAGGTCAGCATTGTTTCACAGCAGGGTTCTGCCTCCCCTGATGGCCAAGCTACTGTTTCTGGGTAGAGTTCACCATGTAGTAACCTGAAGCCACCAAACATGAGGGGTCACAGGAGCTTCAGTGCTGGGCCCCAGGCCCCTGCTTGCCTGCTGCCTGTGCCTGCCAGCTGCCAATACCAGCTGTTTCCTGTTGTAGATCTACCACACCACTGAACATTGTGAAATGTTTTTATCAGGGATGGGAAGTATCCAAAGGAAGCAGGCAGGATGAAAGGAAGGAGAGTTCACTCTGGCTGCTGGCACTGTACAAAGAACTGGGAGTAATTTAGAAGAGAAATACCTGAATAGTTAAAAACTTCAAATAAGATGCTGCTGCTGCTAGCTGTGTTCCTGTCAACTCCATAAACTATATTTCTTTATTCAGATGCTTGGAACAATTTATTTTTATCTTCCTGGTAAGGTAAACCAATGCTAACAATTTCTAGCACTTGAAGCTGTTCTTGGGACATTTCCAAGAGATAGCAGTATTTTCAACACATATGTATGTGCATGTGTGCATGCATTTTACCACAGTTACTAATCCTCTTTCTAATTTTTATCTGTATATTTATACACATATAAGTTTAATACTTGCATAGGTAAGTGTATTTCAGAGATGGTAACATTTTTCAGAAAGGTCATATGTATTTAGAGATTTAACTCTAGTTTTGGTGTTCAGTTCTGTAGTCTCTCATCTTGCAAATGGCTCCCATGACTCTATTATAAATTAAAAAGACAAAAATCACCTCCCCAGCATTATTTGGGCCTTGCAACTGAGCTGCTAGGGAAGTAGCAGTTATTATAAACCATTTTTAATGAAGAAAAATGAGTTAGAAAATAGATGTGATCTATCAAATAATACTCAATGTGTCTGTCGTAGGTTATAATCTTTTCAAATGTAAGATCTGGAAAGTACGACCTGTGGTTTTTTGTATTAGTTGGGTAATACAAAATGCCATGAGATACTGAATGAAAATGTTAATGCTGTATAATAATAGTAATAATGATAATTAAAAACAGAATTTAAAAATCTTGACCCCTGCTCCCACTCTCTTGTGTAGTTCTATTACAGTGTTGTCCAAGAAGCTGCATCAATGATCTTAAGTTTATTTGCTTGAATTAGTGCCTGACCCATCTGAGACAGTGATTCTACAACCTGAGTTGGTGTGACATACTCTCCTGCTACTTTTCCAAAGCTGTATGCCAGAAGTTAGGATCTGTTATTATTTCAGTAATTTAAAAAAAATATTGTGGTAATTGGGACTATGTAGTAAATTAATTTATAGTCAAAAGGAATAAATCCACTTCAGGCATCCAGTTTGATGTATGAAGAAAGAAACTGTTTGTCAAGTTATAGATGTTTTTGTTTTTAAATATCCAGTGGAGGAAGGAAGGTTTTTTGATTGATATAAAGACTGAACTGGGAGTTAGAAGACCTGGGTTCAATTTGCAGCTCTTCACAGACTTCCTGTGTCACCTTGGATCAGCCATTTACATTTCCCAGTTCTTCTCTTTCCTCCCATCAAAAAAAAAAAAAAAAAAAAAGGAATAATTATATCTACTGACATCACAGGAGGTTTGTGAGACTAAAGAAATGAGACGAACAACTTTTAGAAGAGTTCTGGCTCTTGTAAGTTACTCTATAACCTCCCATTCTCAATATGCTCAGAGCATTACACTTCAGAGCACCCTGGAGGGTCTATCTTATCTACGTATCTGTGTATGAGGAACTATATTAGACTGAGCTGAATTGGAGGGATTGTGTTACTTGGTACAGTGCCTCTGGAATGCTGATTTCTGTAATCTTTGCATTGCTGCTGGTCTGGGCTGGTGTCTTTTGTGACTTGTGACTCAGTTAAAAGGTTGTCTAGGATGCTCAGCGTATCTGCAGTGAATACAACATTTAAATAAATAAAAGATGAGTAATATCTGTGTAAGGACATGAAACATTTGGAGGGGACTTACAGAGTTGAAGTTCTTATGCATTGTTAGAATTTGTAATTAAAAAATTTCAAGCTTTTAATTTTTCCTTTTTGTTAGAAAAAACTTTAGTCCTTTTCATTTGTAGTCATTTGACATCAGGATACATTCACAAACAATGTATAGTTTGTGTGTGTTGGTGCATGTATATATTTATACATGTGAGTATGCATTTGCACATGTAATGTGTATGCATAAAGAAAGTTGCTTCTGAGTGCATGAACTTGTGTATGAAAGTAGGAACAATAATTTTTGTATCACAGCTGTGGCTGTTTTCAACATCAAAGTGAAAAGAAAACAGTAAAAGTAAAAGAAAAGAAGGGAAAAAAAGAAACATAAACCAAAACTATTATTAGAGAACAAAGGAACTGATCCCACAGACAATTTTTCAACAGCTGGCAAGGTTCATCAGCTATTTTTACTGGTGTAGTGCCGGTCCTGTTAACTCTGTCATTTTTTCTATTTTGTTTTGTGCACTTTTTTTTGTTCATGAGTATCACTTATGGTTGGATTGATTTCAATTATGCAGGTGTATGTGTTAAGTAAAACCATACTGAAGTCAAGGAAGTGCAAAAATCAGCATCCTCAATAGTTCTGTAGGGACTCATTGCCTTGATCTGCGAGGCAGGTGGCCTTCAGATAATATACATTTAACAACTGGTCCAGTATTTCAATTGTTCTCCTTGGAATTTGTCATGCTGTAAAGCAACCCTTCAAGTAAGCACCTTCATTCCCCTTTTGCAGTGAGCTGAGAGACCCTCAAGACTGCCAGCCATTGACATTCAGAAATTGTACCGATCATCAAACAGTGAAAAAAATGACTAAAAAATCATGTGATTATGTAAAACTGGGAAAGTCCTGATTTCTTTTGGTTCATTCTTTCTAGCTTGCAGTTTTGGTCTAGAAACTGGAATCTATTTATTTTATAGGAGGAAAGCTGAGATTCTTGCTTAATCATATGACCCCAGGAGCTGAAGCTTAATGGAAAAGAAACAGCGAACTGTCATAAGGCTCAGGATGCAAATTACGAGAGTTGGCAATGCTGAAGGCACATACTCCTCTACTTCTGAATCTTGGATTGACTAAAAGAGATGGGTTTTCAGCATCCTGCAGAAGCTGTACATGTATCCAGAAGTTTCATCCATAAATGATTCCTGCTGAAGCAGCTTCTCCTCCTTTTATGGGGCTGATGAAAGTATTGTAACTGGTAGCAAAGATTTTTCACTACCAATAATATTCCAGAAATAGGTTGTGAGGGAAACCTGAGAGAATATTTTTAAGAATGCACTGACTGAAGAAGCTTAAGTGTCTAAAAGATGGGATCTGCCTATCAGGAGGTAAATATTTGCAGTTAAGGCTTTGGAAAAAATTAATCACTGGGATAAGGGAATCTAACTGTTGACTAAAGTGGAGTAGCACCCATAGATAGGGTACAGATAAGAACAATGAAAACTGTTTCATTTTGTCTGTCTTGGGAGTATTTTCTAATTATATCATCTAAAGAAGATACTAATTCACTGAAAACCAAAACTGTATATGCAGCCAAAAATAAATCAAATCAATAAAAGATCATTTGCCCCATTTGTGATGTTATGATTAGTCTGTGACAGGCATATAATTATTACTTCCCATTGGGTGAGATTCAGAATTCCCTCCCTCAGCAACTGTTTCTGGCAGTGCAATGTCTATAAATGTCTATCTGGACACAGGCAGGGAATCCAGATACGTGATTTTCTTACATGGTCCCTGTAGGGATGCAACAACCTCCAACAAGTCATTCTTTACTCCTGAAAGTTAAGTAGCAGCTGCCTAAAACTAGCCAATAAGATAGACTAAGTACAGGGACCTGGAGTTAGCATTTTTTTTTCAGACTGCAGCTCCTAAATCCTGGATGCTGATTAAGCATCTTCACCTGCTTCAGTATGGAGCAGAAAGAACCTCACTGAGGAACTTTATTATCTGCATTTGGATAAGTGCTCAGGTGTGAAGACTTGTGCTCATGTTTTTGAGAGGTTTAAAAGGGTAATTGCCCTTCTCTGAGAAGCTTATTCCAATCAATAGTCATTCAGCAGGCTGGCTGCGCAGATGAAGAAAACTCACTGCATTTGCCTTTCCTGTGAGCTGAGCCGCTGCACAGTTAAGAATGCAGTAGTCATGGGGACAGTATGAGCCCCTAAGGCTGAATGAAAATGATACCAGGCTCATGTTTTCCGCCTGCTTAGTACATGATCCTACTATTCCTCATTTTATAAATGGTTGCCTTCTTTGGTCTAGATGAAAGTCACCATGATTGCTGTGCTCTGCATAGAAGATGGTGTCCATGCTCATGCTCCAGGTTCTGTTTGTGCTTCATGAATCAGGCCTTCCTGGGTGGCAAAGGCATAAGTAGGTTGTGCCTTACCTTTTATATGGATTACTGGGAGCTCAGACCAGGCTAGAAGTGGACCTGATTGACTGAACTAGCAAGAGCAAGTATTCCTCAGTTCTTTCTCCAGGAACTGGAATGGAATCATGTCTTTCTTTGGGAACCTTTAATTTATATACACTGAGCCTTTCAAAAGGACTTTGTTAGATTTTGATCATGACTGTTCTTGGGGTGAGTACATTTAGTTTTGGAATTACTTGATAACATGTGGAATAATATTTACATTGGCTTACTATGAGAGGAAAACATGAATATTTCAAACTGTGTTCCACATGTTTACTTTTTAAATCCTTCTAAGCCAGCTAATTTTTACACTGAGTCTGTACATTCATTACCTGGTATCACACACTTAAAGAAAATGTCTATGGACTAGAGCTAAGAGGTCATCCTGCTGATTTCCCTGCACATATAGAATCATTCCTTACAGAAATATTTTTTCTTGAGAGTGCTGTTTTATTTTAAGAGGATAATCAATGGTTCTGTGATGAGTTTCCTTGGGAAAATGTTCCACTGGCTGGCAGACCTTGCTGTTAGGAACATGGGTCTGGTATTTAGACAATTTTTTTTTCCTTGGATCATTTTGTGCCTTATCATTTATTATTTAATTTACCATGATGTCTCTTTCTCCATACAAACGAAAAAAAAAAAATCCTTCTAAGGCATCATCACCAGGGTGTTGAGGAGGTGCTATGAACCTTCATAGCTGGGGTTTGGTCATAGATGGCTCGATTTTATTCCCTACCAGTAGGTACTTTGTGTCCTTTCAGACTTGGTATGTGATCCTGCCTGGCCTCCTGCTGCTGATCCAGAAGGTCCTATGTCAGACCTTGCCAGCCTTATGTGGGTGTGTCAGAGGGTGTCTCTGATGGCATTCAGTACTTGCGTTAAGGCAGCTGAGTTGCACAAAGAACCACCGTTTTAAGAATATGAGTCTTCAGAGTAAGGTAAGTACAATAAGAATGTGAAGTCTTATTAAAAGTCTTCTTCGATGAGGATTCCATGGTAAAAGCTGGGCATTGGAGTCAGCCTTTTTTTTCTGGCTAGGTATAATCTGTGGCTCTACTTACCAAGCTTCTACAGGATGAAAGAGATATTAAAGGTGAGATTCAGCGGCTGGACCAAGATACCTACATGAGCATTACAGTGACTGAGGCCTGGCCCTCTCTGGCTGTATTGGCTACCCCTTACAGTGGGATTTTGTAGCTCACATAATATCCCTTGTTGTGTGAGCTGAATCTCATGGCCAAAATTCAGCTGCTTAGCCATACATGTCTTCTGTCATTTGAAATATCCCGATATACCCAAATTACCCACACAACCTGTTTTACATATAACATAGGATGTGCAACAGACCTACACACGTCTGGAGAGGCGCATGAAGGCCATCTAAAATGGTGCTAAGTACCTATGTTTTACCTATGTTTAGACAACTGAATCTCACCCTGAATTTCTGAAGGATGAATACTGAGATGTCTCTCAAAACTTTCAAGTATATTTATTCAGCTAATTCAACCACACAAGATCTTTCTTTTATTGTTTAAAGGTTTAACGCTTTTCATTTAGTGCATGTAGTTTATTGTAGGACAAGTAGAGATTAAAAAAGAAAATAAGGGGTACTCCGCTGATACCTAATCCAAATATGCCTAAAAATTATGGCCAAAGCAGGGACCTATCAAGCACGTGATTGCAATGGCTCATGGACACCTGGGGTATTCACATTGTCATCTGGCTTGGCATCAAGCTTGAGTATCCTGCTTAGAAATTACTTCCTCTCCCCCTAACCATATCGTGAACAAAGCACAAAGCATGGGCGCTCTGAATATCACCTGAACCAAAAGTCTAAAATCAAGAGTGTCTGACTATCACCTACTGAAAGCAGTTGCAAAATATTGTTGTGGAACTCTGTTGTTTGAATGCTTATTTTCAAAAACTAAGGCTTCTATTGCAGTCTTTATGCAATGCCACAGTGATGAGTCCCAAGAAATGGACTAAAAAGACTCTTCATTGCCAATAACTGAAAGGCAACACAACTGTGTACTCAAAAAAGATATTTGCACGGACAAGAAATTCTCTTACTGCTTATTGTCCAACATTTAGTTGACTCTAATGTAGTAAAAACAATTCCATATAAATAATTTATGTCATGTCTTGCAACAAATTTTACTTCTAGAAGATGCTAACAATAATTTTTGCTGGATCAATTAATTATTTGAACTTCTATGAACTTTTTAATACATTCAGCTTCTCTATGCTACCATGTCTGATACGAAATATTTCAAATTTTTCGTTGTTTTCTTCACTGTCATGAGTTGCAGAGGAATTCTTGTCTACTGTATTTGGATGTGAAGATTTCTTAGGGTACTGCTTTTTGTTCCCTCCAATTTAAAAAATGATGACAAAATTAATGTTGGTGAAATGTCAGACTTGGGAATATAAAGCTGAATTGCATGATAACAGTAAGTAAATTCAGGAAGAACAGATAAATATCCCTGTTTACTCCTTTAACTGAGGAATATCATAGAATCATAGAATGGTTTGGGTTGGAAGGGAACTTAAAGATCACCTGGTTCCTGCCTCCCTGCCATGAACAGGGTCGACTTCCACTATACCAGGTTGCTCAAAGCCCCATCCAGCCTGGCCCTTGAACTCTTCCAGGGATGGGGCATCCACAGCTTCTCTGGGCAACCTGTGCCAGTGCCTCACCACCCTCATGGTAAAGAATGTCTTCCTAATGTCTAATCTAAATTTACTCTATATCATCTTAAAACCATGCCTTTGTAAGAAGTCCCTCTTCAGCTTTCCTGCAGGGCCCCTTTAGGTAGTGGAAGGCTGCTACAAGGTGTTGCTGGATCATTATAAAGGAGAAAAATGCGGTAAATATATCTATTTACATATGAGAAGAATGCTACTGATTTACTTATTTTAAGGCAATGTTTTGCAAACCCAGTTATTAACAGAACTAATAATGCAATATACCAAGACTTATACCCGCAAATTCAGCCTTACAGATACTCATGCAATAATGTCTTTGAAATTAGACCCTGGAATTTTGCTGGCAACCCTAAGTAGTAAGAAGCTACCTCTGATGTAGTATTTGTCTTGTGCTTTACACAGAGACTTGCAATGCAGAGTATGTCTGCATTTCTGCTGACCCTGTGCATTACAAATCATGAGCTGCATCTTCTCAAAATCATAAGATGGAAAAATCATAAATCTGGAGTTTTTTTGATTTACCTTCTGTCATTAGGGGTGTTAGCTTTGAAGTCTTCAGCAGTTCCTTCAGGCTTGATAGTTTCCTTTTAAAAAGAGAAAACTAAGGGTTGTATTTAATCCTGAAATGAAAAGTGATTTAAAAAAGAGAAACAAACACAACCCCTCACTTGAGGGACCCCTTATGAAAATTCTGAGGGTTTCCAGTGCTAACCCATCACTCCCCTAGTGTGTTTCACTTTATAACTGCATATCTGTATTTATCGTGTAAATTTATTAAGTAAGATGGGAAGATAGCTCAGAATATATTGTAGTGTGCTCCACCACATTCTGGACTAATTTAGTGTGTCTTTTTTCATGTTTTTTCATTCCCTGTGAGCAGTACTGAGGAACCTTCACTTCAGTCATTCTTTTCTGGGGAAGGGGAAAATATAAACTGCCCTTGCTTGCGTGTTCCTACTAAGAAAGGGCTATTGCCTGTAATTCAGATGACACGGCAGCTCAGGGTTTCCCAGGTGTCATGGTCTCACATCCTTCGTAATCATGGCTGACTGATGTATGCATACCAGCAAATGCAGAAATTTACTTTGGGTCAGTTAATGTGGCCTTAAAATTACCAGATGGGTAAATGCAGCGCTTCCCTCACAGTGCACAAAAGCGCTTATCCAAGCTGGAAAAGGATCCAGCCACACCCTGCAGAGCTGAGGCTGTGCATACATGCAAAACTACTTGTGTGGACGCAACTGCAGAGAATTTAATGCTGAAGCCTCAGGAAAGCAGAGCCGGAGTGTGCCCGCTGTGGCTCTCATGGCAATAACAGGCACAGCTTCCAACTTGGCAGCTTGTCTCAGCCTGAGCTTCAAATATTCGCCAGAGGAGCTAGTGGAGATTAGCTTTCAGAGTTAAGTCAGGAAAGTTGCTCCTGGTCTTAATTTTCATAAACACAACCCATTCTTATCCTGTACTTACACCACTGGGTACCTGAACGTTTCGAGTAGGAGAGGTGGGTTGAAACATGAGTGTACTTAGAAGGTATTCATGGCAAGAGTGTACACATGTGTAAATGTCTCCAGGCTTTTCCCTTTGAGCCATCATCCTACAGGCGATGGACACAATGACATATTTTTGTCCCACCTAATTGGTTTAAACTGATGTTTTTTCAAAACTGTATCCACCAAGACAAAAGAGAACAAATTCCTTTTCCTAACAAAAAAAGCTTTTACTGCTCCTGCAAAGGGCAATTTTCACAGAAGCCCTCTCTTGCAGGAATTGCAAGACTCATCTCATTTTCAAAAGCAGGGATTAACAATACTTTATGTATTTACTGAGTGTCGCTACCCAAAAGTAACAGGTGAGTGAGCACCTGCTGGTTGATATAGTGAGTATTGGAATAAAAATCAATATATTTTTGCAACCCTCCCCAATTGTTCAAAGTATACTGTCTAATCCCCAAAATGTATGAAATCACTGCACATATAAATATATCTTTTTCTATATATGAATTATTATCCATGATAAATCAGTATGGATATTATAAAAATATATTAATTTCATACTTTCTTTTCAAGCAGGAACTAGTCAGATCTACCTGAAAATTTTTATGAACAAAATTTTAAAAGGATGAATGATAAATACAAGAAAGATTGATCAGAAAGGTCTTTCTGTAATGATATGTACCTTAAGCTGTAACTGCTCTGAATGTTGCTGAATAATTTGTAGTCTACTTATAATCAAACTCTAAATTAAGCTCAAAAGAATATTTACACTACATTTTTGGTACAGTAGTTTACCTGAAAACATGGATTGTCATGTTTTTCCTGTATCTCTCTACTTCCTGCACCTTTTTATGGATGTCATAAATAAGGCAGATGTGTACCTTATATTCTTCAAAAGGAGTTAGATTTTCTCCCCTCCGCTCATATTTGCAAAAGGGCATTAACTTTGTGTACCAACAATGACTAAGTAAACTGGATTTAGAGCTGCACTGGGTTAATGGTGCACGGGATCAAATCCTACTGTTTTTGAATTGATGGGAACAAAACCAGGCTCACAGTGTAGAAAGCTTGTGTTAAACTTTGGTTCAGTAGAAGGTATGGAAAGAATATAGTTTCTTCTTAAAATGATTTATTTAAATGGGTAGACTAGAATTATACTTAAAACTAAGTGTCTAAATGCACCTGTTTAAGTCAGCTTCTTGTTCTCTCAGGTATTTAGGCATTGAATTTTCCCCATTAGCAGCATGATTGACACTGTGGTCCTTACAATAACACATGATTATAACTCTGAAAATAGCAATTACATAAAATGGAAACCAGATGTTGCA
The DNA here is from genome assembly GCF_023634155.1 of Falco peregrinus. Lineage (NCBI taxonomy): Eukaryota > Metazoa > Chordata > Aves > Falconiformes > Falconidae > Falco > Falco peregrinus. The sequence continues at coordinate 57,984,016 of NC_073727.1, forward strand.
TGGAATTTGACTCTCTTGGTTTCTCAGTGAAGTAGATGAATTTGTAAAGCAGAAAACCACAATCATTATTCAGATGGATTGTACATGAATTAATGACATAATATCTAAATCATATATGGATGAAAATAATGATTAACTTCAGCTATCAAGATAAGCTAATGGAAAACAGATTTTTTCAAGAAAAAAATCAAGGACATGCTCTTTTCAATATATTTTATCTTTACAGTAATAACAAAACCAGACCTGTTTCAACATTTCTTTATCCCTCAGATATCAAGGATATATTTTAAAAAAACCCTCTTCACAACTTCTAACCTCAGGGAGTGAACTGAACAACCATATATGTTGTATCACATTGAACACAAGTGCTTTACCTTCTCACGCTGGAATAAGTTTAATCGAATCACCTCTGTGTAATGATAATGTTTAGTAAACAAGCTTCAGCAAAGGTTCAGCTTTGTGCCTGCATAGAGCACAAGCACCACGCTAACACTCGGTCTGTGCAGCCACGTCCACAACGGAAATGCGCCAGCAGACACTGCGCATTGCTTTGCAGGACTTTAATGCGTTTGTAACAATGAATATCACACACAGATCTCAACCCTCAGTTAGCAGCATCCTAAATGGTTAAATTTATGAAAGCTTTGGCACATAATTTTCACTATCGTGTATTCTCAATGACATCATCATTGTAAAATTAGGAACTTTCTTTCTCTCTTTCCTGCAGATGTGGAAGTTTGAAATTGCATTCCATGGTCCTGTGCCACATTTCATCAGCGTTTTTCCTTTGCTTTCTCCAAAGACTGGCCACATGTGGTGTGTAGATTGCTGGTGCTGTTTGGGATCTCATATCAAATACTGCTACCTAATCCCAGGCGGGCCTTGGCGGGCCCACACCTGCAGCTGATTGAATCCTCCCGGAGTACAAAGGCCTGATTTACAGCATCAAGGATACAGGGCCTGGTTGCAGCTGGGCTCCAGCAGGAAAAGGAAGTTGTTCATCATCTTGTGTGCATTTCATTAACAATAGTGTACCCGATATGTAGCTTATACAATAATTTCAAATCACTGACAGAGAGCATTATGGTATTTGGCATTAGGAGGAAAAATACTTCAGGATGGGTAAATTAAAAGTGAGCGTGACGTTTTCATGTGACCCAGCGAAGGTCCACACACTGATTTACACTGGGAGGGCTAATCTTGGAATACTTTCTTTCTTTAACTTTATCCCATTTCTTTCCTTTTGTCTGATGAACAGATGGATGCAGCACTGTGAGCTTCAGTGTACGAACATGGGGGAAAGCCACCTCAAGTTATAACCCTTTCAGAAGAAAAGGCCTGAAAAAGAGGGCTGAAGAAAGGGATGGTCATGGCTACAAACCTGTTGTTGTCTTTAATAGCAAGGAAGTCATGGCTGAGAAATGAGCCTTGAGATAAATCCTGCCATGGTCTTGCTGGGGCACAAAGTGATTCATCAAATGGAATTTTCAGGTACCCAGATCTGTATTAACTAGCTGTGTAGCCATGGGGGAAAAAGGGCACAGTTAAGATGACGTTCTTCCAGCCTGGATGTCTTACCCTTACAGAATCTACAGTCCCCTCTTTTAAGTAGGGCTTGTGGGTGCTGTTTCCTGGCAGGACAAATCTTGCACTCCTAGCACTGGTCTAAAATGTTTATGACTGACTATTCAGTGGTTTGACTCATCTATAACAAAGGATTCTTTACAAGAAAGTTGTATTCTTTGTAAAACTGTGTCTTTTGAGCATTCAGCTCACTTTCCTCCTTTATAAGATGACCTGGTTTCTTATTTCAACAGAATTATAGATGGTTTTTTTTTTACTAAATAATGCTGTTTTCTTCCACTTTCTTTAATCAGAACGCTTACAAGCAGGCTCAATGACTATTGCATATCTGAGTCTTTCAAATTCAAGACACAAACTTTGGTAAAACAGTCTCTAAACTGAAATCAGTCTTTTTTCAGAAACAATTAAGTAGTTTCCTGGCAAAATAGTATTATTTACACTCAAAATTCATTGAATTTCTGCAATTGTAATGTCAAATATAATTTAGATTTGAAGGCATTGAGCTGAAGAATCTTTAAAAAATGCATCTAATGTCTGTACAAACTAAGCATAGGTTTGGTGCTGGTAGGACAGATAACGCTAAGACAATTCAACACGGATTTACTTGGTGATCAGGAAATTTGAAAAGATATCTTGAATGATGTGAAGTTTAAGAACTACACAACCATAATTGCAGTTTAGTTGGGGTAAGATTTGCACTCAGAAAACCTTAGTTCTTTAGTTTTATTATAACATATCATAGTCTAGCAGTGTTCTTACTGAGAAGGAAAGAAAACTACAGAAAGCATTTCTCCTTGAAAAAAACCAATAAATGTTCTATATCCATTTATTTCATTAATCTGCAATGTGAAGTATTTTACTGGGAACAATTCTGTCTAATTTGTAAACACAGTTGATGACTTCAGCTCTTTAATCAAGAAACATGTTTAAACAATACAATGTGCACCCTCAGTAAGTTTGCAGATGACACCAAGCTGGGGGGAAGAGATGATCTGCAGAAGCATAGGAAGGCTCTGCAGAGGGATCTGGGCAGGTAGGATTGATGGGCTGAGGCCAGTTGTATGAGGTTCAAAGAGGCTTAGTGCCGGGTCCTGCACCTGGGTCACAGCAGCCCCAGAAATCACTAAAGGCTTGGAGAAAAGCAGCTGGAAAGCTTCCTGGCAGAAAAGGACCTGGGAGTGCTGGCTGATGGCCAGATGAACATGATCCAGCAGTGTGCCCAGGTGTCCAAGAAGGCCAAGAGCATCCTGGCTTGTATCAGAAATAGCATGGCCAGCAGGACTAGGGAAGTGATCATCCTGCACTCAGCACTGGTGAGGCTGCACCTCAAATCCTGTGTTCAGGTTTGGGCCCCTCACTTCAAAAGGGATATAGAGGTGCTGGAGCATGTCCACAGACGGGCAACAAAGCTGGTGAAGGGTCTGGAGCACAAGTCTTATGAGGAGCGGCTGAGGGAACTGGGGTTGTTTAGCCTGGAGAAAAGGAGGCTTGGGGAGACCTTATTTCTCTCTACAACTACCTGAAAGGAGGCTGGAGTGATGTGGGTGTCAGTCTCTTCTCCAAAGTAACAGGTGATCGGACAAGGCGAAATGGCTGCAAGTTACACCAGGGGAGGTTTAGATTGGATAGTAGGAAAAATGTCTTCACAGAAATGGTGGTGAAGCATTGGAAAAGGCTGCCCAGGGAGGTGGTGGAATCAGCATCCATGGAGGTATTTAAAAGACATCTAGATGTGATGCTTAGGGACATGGTTTAGTGGTGGACTTGGCAGTCCTGGGTTAACAGTTAGACTCAATGACCTTAAAGGTCTTTTCCAACCTAAATGATTATATGATTTTATGAGAAGTCTACAAAAAGAAAAAAGTTACTTCGTTAACTCTCATTCTTGTGATCACACTTTACATGTGGCAATTGTGCGAATAACATGGCATTAATTAATCAGGTTTTCTGAAAAAAATATTTGAAGTGTGTAAGGTATTACCCAGAAGATTAATTTAAGTAGATAGTTTTAGAGGTATGAATCATGGGGAAAACTCAACCGTGGCTATTGGTTTGTTCTGAGATTCCCTTTATTTTCAGTGCTGTGAGCTTCTGAAATTATTGACTAAACATTGCTGTTACAGGACATGTAACAAAAAATGTAAAAATAAAAAATAGGTATGGTGAGGATGTGTGTGCATCTTTGAGATGGTTTTCTGACTTCATATTTCCTTTAGCACCCCATGCTCAACAGCATCTGCAGACTTGTTTTCATGGGCATGCAGTTATGCAAAAATTAGAACTACTTGATTTACCTTAGCCTCCTCAGCTTTTTTTCTGCTGTTCCCTATAATTTCTCCTCATACATCCTTCCCAAACTTGTCACTTCTTACCCACAATAAGGTCTGAGTTAGACACTCAATGCAAAGCCTTCAAATAGTTTCCTATTTGCTTTTTCTCCACTGACATTTACTCTTCTTCTCCTACTCAAATCTGATTAAATCAGGGATGTTTAATATTTTTTTTCTCTAGTGAAGTAAGTGTGCAGTGTGTTTGTAAGGCAGGGGTACTTCACCAAGTTTGAAGTCAACAGACACCCAACAACAAGCTGGTGCCCTGCAACATAAACTCCTAATGTACTTATAAGACACCTCATTACTTCACCTTGTGAGCTCCTGAGACAGCCCCCAAAACCTCACTGTCTCCAAAAATACCTTTTATTGTCTGCTTCCATGATCACGTACCTGCCTACCCTGCTAAATGCTCAAACTGCTTGGCTATCCAGGGCGTCTGATAATGGCCAACATCAGCTTTGTAAATGTCCTAGAGTCTCAGCTTCTCTACACTCTCTCCTGTGCCATTTTGCTCATGCCCTAGGTTTTGAAAACATTAATTGAAAATAATAGGAATTAGGAAGTCTGAAGAGATTTCCCCAAGGTTGGATATCCTGATTTCACAAAGGTATGAGTATAGGATAAGTTATCTTACATTTCTGAATCCAGAAATATGAATCTAATTGAGGACTGGAACAAATCCATTGAAATTGTCTGTAAAAATAATTTCCCTTGAATAGTTATCCATACAGTATTGTTGCTGATACAGTTGTAAAAAACATTTAGCACTTTATAATCCAATCTCTGCTCCTATGCAGGCCTGGGAACGTATTCTGCTTAGAAGGGTAACAACTTTTACAAAGTGTTCCTCATGGAAATCACCTGGAAGACTTCCAGGATGGCATTCCAGATGTTATAGTTTTAGCAGTCACAGAAATGCACCGCACTGCATTTCCAGATCCTACATATAGTAAAATGTTTGTATGGGGTAGCACCTTCTCCTTAACCCAAGAACACTGTTATTGAATTGTTTAGTGCTTGATATGCAAGATGGGATATTCTAAAGCTCTCAGTCATTGCTGGCCTACCTCTGCTCACAGAAAAGCCAAGGGTAAGTCCTGAGGTGACTTTACAGAGAGCAGAGTTAGACCAATACAGAAAACCTTTGGCAATTCCACATACACTCTCAGATCAGTCATGTACAGGTAACAATTCCATATGTATAAACATACACATTGGGGAAAGACAAATTTCACTTTGAACATGGTTTCTTTGCTACAGATATTTAGTGAACGGCCCTTTTGATAATTTGCCTATATTTTTATCTTTTGCACACCTGCAGTCCCAAAATATTATCTGGCAAGGTACACAAAATGTGATGACTTTAAATAATGCAGCAATTACTCTGAAACATATACTACAGCATTTAAAGAAAACATTTCATATTATAAACTTTTAGGCTGTTCCATAAATAATGTCATCAGGGTTTGAGCCATCAATTAGACAGGATGTTAGGCTTTTATCTTGGTGTACAGCAATATAAATAACACATAGCATGGACAAAACATGAAACTTACCTTTGGAGCCATGCCAAACTTATAGCTCACATGTAACTTAAAATATTAAATTTGCTGTATTTGATTGACTGTTTGTTAATAAAGCTTCTAGGAACCTAATGCAGATTTGTTAGACCACTATGCTAGCTACTGCCAGAAATGCACGCATTTAAAAAGCAATATCTTGTAGTGGAATGAAGCTGGGTTAATTAGCATTGATAATATACAGCTGTGGGCTGGCTTCAGAGGTGGTGGGTTGGCTGATGTAGATAAGGTGCAGGTGAGGCCGGTTAAGATGTTGGGCAGCCAGGGAAGAGAGAGCAGCTGAGGAAGGAGAGAGAGAGGAAGAAGTAAGAGAAGGGAGGACGTGCCCTGGATGAGGTGAGGCTATGAGAAGGCAGCAGAGGGACTGCCATGAAAAGTATCATAGTACGTGAGGGTAAAAGACCTTGTTGCAGCTGGCTAGCTTGGAGAGTGCTGTGACAATATCTCCTTCAAGAAATGGCTATAGAAATATAAAATAAGGAACAATGACAACAATCAGAAAGTCTGAACAAGGTTATACAAACAATCATAGTGCTGTTTCAATGACTTCAAAGAGTGAGTTTTCTGGCTCTTTTCTGAGAACTAGATTTCACCATAAATGTCTAGAATCGGTACAGATGCAGAAGCCCTGTGCCTCTTTTATGAGAACTGAGTCTAAATGAGACACAGAGCAAAGGTCTGGTCAATTATGCACTCTAATTGGGATTAAATACACAAAATTATGGTAAGCAGCTTCTTTGAATTGCAAACTAATTGATTTGGAGTTAGGCTAGATGTCACCTTATTCTCCTCCTCCCATCGTGTTTCTTCAAAAAAACTGTGATAGGAAAAAAAAATTGATTGGTTTACAAAACTTCTTGAATGTAGTTTATTGGCATTTTATTTGGTAAAACATCGTTCCCTCTCTTGATAAGTGTGTGCTCTCTTTTTAAGACCCCCTCAAGAAAGAGATAAATTTCTTTCTGGTTGTTCGGTATAGATAAGCTTTCTAAGGTTTATTTTTTCCAGAAGGAGGGAGGCATTGAAAACTGCAGAGTATACAGGGAAGATCTCAGGAGGAGAAGGCCTATTCAATTTATTTATTTACTTATAATTCTTCAAACATGATCCCTTAATGATGCTAACATGAGGATCTTTCTATCCCCTGTAAAGTAATTGCTCTTCACTTTGGAGAAAGTATCTCGTTAGAACCATTTCTATATGTAGTCTTTCTCTCCTTGAACATTTCTCCAGAGGTTCATCTTGCCTCCTTTCATTTCAGTTCACAAATCATTATTTTTCCAGCCAAAGACTCCTTTATTTGGTAAGTAGCAGAGCAGAACTTTATCCACATGTTGTCACCACTGGTTTCCAAAATAGCCTATTCAAGTGGGTTGGCAAATTTCAACTGAAATGTGTGTAGAACTGAAAACAATATCTGGCTTCTTGAGTTACCAGTCTTAATTGTGCCAATGTATGCTTTCATTGCCTGTTGCTGTTCCACAACTTTCTCAAACATAAACAAAACAGAGTTCCAAAATATTAGAACTTTCCAGCTTTGAGAAACTTGTTTTCTTCCTCAAATCGGGTAAGGGATTTTCTAGCTGTCAAAAATGGAAAAAGTGTTCAAAAATATTTTTTCTACCCAACTGCCTTTTAATGCTTATTCCGTATTGCATTTTTACCCATCATGTTGTTGATGTGTTGGAACATACAGCGGGGGGTGGCTGCCTACGGTTGACCACCTCCATGCAGTGTCTGTATTGGCATAACTGTCTGCCACTGCACTGAGTGCCAAGACATAACCCCTCACGGGCCACTAGTTGGGTGCCCTCTTAACTCATTTAATCACAATATAATTATGCATGCAAATTAAGAGCAGCTAATAAATTTTATAGTGTTCTTTAATAGAGGAGAACTACACTTGAAGGATTTAGAGAATCACATTTTAACCCTATCAGCTATGTTCAGCTTGAGAGTCATTCCTGCGATCACCTGCTGTCTACTGTGAGCTCCTTGATTCTGACATACCATTAGATGTGCATATGAATATACTCGCACATGTTTTGCTCATGCTTCATAAACTATGTTTCATAAAACTAGAGAGAACACTCTCCAGGAATGAAGATAGCAGTGGACAGCTGTGGTTTAAATTTCATTGTTTCGCGGGAAAAAATTATTGGATGAGAGCAACATAAAGATGAGCTCAGAAAACTATTTATTCTAGTGCTAGACATGTATGTGATTTGGAATTCATTTGATTTCTTTTTTTATGACCAAGATTTAGTGCGGTATTGCTAGCTTTTCTCTGCAAATGCTTATCTGTAGCAGTGATGCTACAGAAGAGCAAACTAAAATGGCATTACCCATGTAAAACTTGATTTATTTTAATGATCCCAGTGAGTAGGGGTACGGTTCTCAGGTTAAGCAAAGCACTAATTAAAACAGCTGCTCTGCCCTGTTTGCTTGTTTCCTAGCTGCTTGAATTCTTCTTTATTACAATTGTTTGGAGAATTTTTGAGGCTTGAATTACGAGGGTGTGGATTAGAAGCTGACTACCCTAACTGCAACATCTGTAAACTCTTAATTTCTGCTACAGCAGGTGTCAACTTTTCCCTAGATGACAGTCCTGCTGTTGTTCTGGTTACATGTAGCCTTGTCAACAAGCTGTTTGTCAGCTGGTTTTCTCATGTTTCCCTTCCTTCATGACCATTGATCAAGCCAACAACTGGAGAGTATCTAGGGTGGAATTCCCTTTAGTTCTGTGCTGGTTGATTTAAAGTGTGATCAGACAGGTCTGAGAGCAAGAAATGGCATATGAATGATTGTGAGTGACACTGTCTTTTATGATACTATATTTTTCAAGGACCTGCAAATTGTAATGCATTGGAACGTTAATATATTGGAACTAACTTGACTTCCTACTTAGCAAAAGCCATAGGAATTCCCTGGATGTCTGAGTATATGTTTCACTAAAAAGGCCAATCTGATGAGCACATTTCCAGTGATGTAGAATCCACTACTGCTTTTAGAGTGTTGATCCTTTTAGTTAGTATTCCTTGCTGCAATTTCATGCCTGAGTTGTATTGCTCTGGTTTCCAGCTGTTGGAAGGCATTTTATCTGCTAAAATACTATTTCCTAGCCTGATACTATCATCTTTCTGCTTTTAGAGATTGCACAAAAATAATGTCTTAGCTTTTGTATCCTCGTTATGTTCATCACAGCTAAGTCCTTGTGCCTCGCAAGAGTCATGTCCAGTTCTTTAAAAATTCTTGTGACAATGCTCTGAACTATCATCAAATATCTCCATCCATATATTTTTGAGAGTGCTTGGTTAATGATTAGCTGTGAGGCTTTCTTGAGACATGCCATGGAACAAAGAGTCCTGATGAGAGGCAGAGTATGTTAACCCAGGCTCAGTGCCACACTGATAGCTGTATGCTTAGCTAACAGCGAGTTTGTTCCAACGCCTGTTGAAATCAGTGGCCAAGCTCCCATCAATTTCTCTGGGTTCTGGAACAGGCCCATGTTTTTAGGACTTAACAGATTTTTTAATAACAACTTTAATAAGTACTTTGTGAGATTTTATGTCTGATGTGAACCCCTATTCAGTCCCAAGTGACTTCTTTCTATTATCATTTTGAGTATCAATTCCAAATAATAAATAGATGAAAAAAATACTAGTAAATCTGAAACAAAGCATCACTTTCTGCTTGGTTTTCCTACCAGATACAAAAAAATTCAATTTCCAGTCTCTTCACTCATTTTTTTCTGATTAACCATCGATTATTAACTATTAGGTTTCGTATTTCCAGAGTAATTCTGATTAACCTTCTCAAAACTCATCCTGATTTGCTAAAACCTGCCCCAAGCTCAGGGTCTGTGCTAATGTCAAGCCTCTGCTTGCTCTCAAGTTTATTGAGCAAAGTGTCGTAACACTTTATTAGGACTGCATGGAAATAGAACCTAAATGTGTAAATAAGCACCAAAATTGGATCAAATTGCAGCTGGCTAGCCAGAAACTCACAGATAAGAAGGGATCACCAGTAAGGATGAATAAGATTATCTAGTTCTTCCACATAGCTGAGTTCTGGCACAGTTGTCCACCCTGAATAGACTGCCTTTTTGGTGCTGGATGCAGAATGCTGCCCATCTGCTCTCACCAGGGCCCAGGCAAAAGAGATGAGGAACTGATCTAGAAGTTGCAGAGCTGGATCAGTGTTGTGCAGTGCCTGATGCGGTAAGTCCCAGGTCAGGGTACACCAACCCACGCTTGGCACCGCTTCGTTGTTCCCTCACAGCTCCCAGGTAGCAGTCAGCAGGGGGAAGGCACCTTCAAAAGACGCTGAGGTTAGTTCACAGCTTCCTATAGTTAACCATGTAGGTGAACTCTTCCTGCCTGCATGTGCATGCTCCAAAGCTGTTGAATTCAGTGGCCAGACTACCACTGGTTTCTCTGGCTTTGGCATTTTGGCTCTGGGTTTTTATGCTTTGGAATGGCACCGTGCTTTCTTGGATTCCAAAGTTTCTGAATCAGTGTGTTCAGTCTGTCAATATTTCTGCATGTTTCCATTCTTCTGAAGGAAGCAGAAGATGGAATATGAGCTGGACTGTGTGCTTACTATGTGGCAGTTGATGAGAGTGCCACAGATTGGGCACTGCTGCTTGAATAAAGGAAAAATAGGTTTATAGGCAACTGTAAGAATAAAGTAAGTCAAAAAAGTGCCAAGAAAATCCAAGAATAAAATTCCAGGGATCTTTTTTAACAGAATATGATATCTTATATTGAAAACACTTTGATACCTCTAAAAATAATTTTCCATTTTCCTTGTAATTGCCTGAAACAAATAGTCTATTTGCTTCTATTGCTCAGCCCTTTCACAACCCCAGTTCAAAATCACATAACTGTTGGAAGAACTCTTGATTTTTATCAAATAGGTTCTCTATTAATATCTACCTCAGTGAAGGTGTAGTAAACTTGTTAGCTCAAAACCCGCAGAGGCAAAGCAAGGAGCGAAGGTGGAGGCATGTGGGCCCATCTATCAGACTGCACCCTGGAGTTAAATCAGGCTAGCTACAATGACATTACTAAACTTATATTTTTATCTGAGGGTGTCCTCCAGCTTTTCGTAATTCACTAACGATCATACAGTGTGTTATTCTTTGACATCAAATATCTATGATAAGACAAGTCTTCTGCTGTCCTCACAGAATATTTTCTTTCGCATCCTTTGAAAAGCAGGAAATCTATAGGAAAATTCAGAAAAGCAGAAAAAGACTTGATAAATAGGAGTCTCAACTTGTTTCTGTGATGAATTGTCTCCAACAACCTGGTAAGTAGGGTCATTCAGTGCATATTTCCACGATTAACTCAACTTTCATTTTAGCTTTGCAGTTCACCTTTAAATATTTAGCTTGGTTCCTGTGGACAAATGTTGATGTTGGCTCTCATGTCAGACTGATGAAAATGTTACACAGATGTCCTTTGGTGATCCAGTACCACTAAAAGGCCTGCAAATTGCTAAATTATGAACTCTCTTTCTCCATCATTCTTTTGGTTGGTGGCTTTCACTTAAGATCCTTTGTTCCTCATTCTGTGTGCTTGTCTAATGTCCCTGCTCTTCCTTCATGCAGTAATGCCTGAGTGTTTTGTTTGCTGGACAAAACTGGCTGCACAACACTCTTCTGAGAAGACTGCATTTTGCTGGCTGCTGATTAGAACTCATGACAATGTCCTGTATTTTCTTTAGAAATATCTCAGTTGGTAAAGCAGATACTTCAGCAGTTTTACCAGTAGCTCATAAAGAGCCCATCCTCTAACAGAATACCAGTGGCTCAACCTCACATGTCATTTCAGGAAACCTAATTTACTCTGCACAAGAATACTGTTTGTCAGGTGTTTCACCTTTTTTCTCCCTCTCCTTCACTCAGGCCCTGGAAAATGTCAAATCCTCTTTCTTCTTGTTGGTTTCCATAGCTGACTGGGTAACAAAGGCACTTCTTCCTGACTGATCATTTGGGGAATGTTCTGCTTCACTCATTTGAACTAGTCTTTCAATGTTTTTGAGGATCCTTAACTTGCAAGGGAACAAACAGGAGACAGAGCAGTAGTCCCACTAATTTAGAAGCCGAGAGTTTAGGAGACTGCTTTCCTCAGCTCACTTGCTGTATAGCTTTAACCCAACATATTCCTGCCTTATTTATAATGCAGAATGCTGTTTTTAAAGGGGAGGCTGGAATTGAGGTCAAAATTGCTCTTGGATGCTTAATCCATCACATTACAGACACACATCTAGCTGCAGAACACTTGAAAGAAGAAAACTTTCAGTTAGCACTTAGTATACAAGCAGTGAGGCTACTTTATCAAAAGGATAACACTAAATTTCTCAACTTGTATCTAATGCTCTTTAAAGGCCACTGGCTCTTGTATTCTTTCTTAAGAACAGGCAAGGGGGAGTCATGAGACTTGTCTGTTCAACACTGTCCTGTTGCCTAAAGATCAGTTTTGGTTTTGACTCTTCCTTCAAAATCCAGAACTCTCACTGGCACTCTCCTGGCACTTTCTCATTGACACATGGAAGGACTATTTTCTTTAGTGAAAATTTTTTTACCCTCTAAATGCTTTTTTCAACCTTCTTCAGGCTCACATGGTGTTCAGTCTACACCTTCCTGCACTGAGGTACTTGAACTTGGCCCATAGGAAGCTCAATGCTTGAATAAAATAAAAACCAGAAATCCCAACAATATGATGTCAGGAAAGTTTTTATGATACCATTCAGACAAAGATCCAAACATACATTTCTATTTCTTTAATCAGTTAAACCAACTCAATGTTCAGTCTTGACTATACCAGTGAGAAATAACTTTCTTCAGCAGTTTGGGTTCTGTGCACCATAATTATGCGATGCATGAGGACACTTTTTGAGGAATTTATTGATTTCATGTTGTCACCTATGGACTATTAACAAATAGTCCATAAAAATTCTCACTATGACAGTCTTCCACGTCTTGAGCACTGCACTTAGCCAAAGATGCAATGATTTCACTTCACTTAGCAGCTAGATAGGGTGAATGACAGACAACAGAGTGACATTTTTGATGGATGAATGTGATTTCTTTTTACCATCTATAGTTTCTTCAATATGGACAGCTTTCAAAACCTAGTGTATTCCATCCTTTGGGAAAGCTGTTCTGATTTCAGTGGGTGAAGTGTCATTCCTTTAGTGCACCTAACATTTTGGCCATATCCACATTAAACAACAGAGCACTGTGCTTGCAACATGTCAGCTTACACTAAAAGAGCTAGCATGTCCACAGGGAATAGTTTGGTGCTGCCTAAGATACCAACCCAGCTCTAAGGAGCACAGCAGCTCAGAGGAATGGCTAAGCAATGTCTGACCCGAGTCCTGCTGACACGGTTGTAGTTCAGGGGATTGCTTGTTCAGAGCTACCTTGGTTAGTTCTTCTTGCACTTGTAATCTGTGGTTATAGAAATATCCCACTTTAGGGTAAATCAAGGGATTTTGTACTGTTTTTTACTTAATTGTGTTGCATTTTTTTCCACGTGCTGATTGACAGTTAACCTTGTGTTGATTAATTGATGCAAACAAACCATAATTAGCATTGCTCCAGAGGCTAACTTTCATTGCTGGAAAAATGGGGTTTAACTTCATTCATTTTCATGGACTAGAGCCTGCTTATGTCAACACTGACTTTGGCTTCAGAGAATGAAAACAATAGAGTCATACAAAGGAGAGTGCTCTTTTTCTATCAGTGTATTAAACAAAGGATAATATTAAGTTTGGATAGTGGATAAAGTTAAGCTATGCTAATACTTATAATCAACTACCACTCTGTTGAAATTAGAAATCATGCATTCCTGAGGTTTCTAGCTATTTTTCCTGCCAAGAACATGTAGTTCTTCTACCAACTGCATAGTAAAAACAAGAGACAAACTTCCTCGCACTGAAGCAGTCAGCAGTTACTGTAAGTTCACCTTTAAATCATGGACACCTTGATTATTGATAATTTAAGAAAATACACAGAGCATGGAGAGATATTGCTTGATGAAGAGTGGTGAAAGCATTATGTAGTTTGGGAAAAAGCAACTGAACAGTTTCTCTGGTGTCAAAAATCTCATTGCAGAAAGTAACAGGGGAGTGAGTAAGCCTCTTCCTCTCTCCGTTTCTCATTACTAAGAGGAAATTTGCCTGCTCCCTCCAAAACTGTCATCCTGTCAAACTGGAAATTTTCTATAGATGCTGGGCTGTGAATGCTGCAAGTGCACCCTAGGGCCTTGCGTGCTGGCTTTGGTGGAAGGATGGCCTCTTGGGCCTCACCTAGACTAGAAAAAATGAGGTTCAGATTGGACAATCAGTAACATTGGTGGAATTTTCATCCTTAAGTGATTTTTGACACTCAGCTAAGGCAAGCCACAACTGGCTTGATCTAGTGATAGGAATTGTCCTGGAGGAGGCTGGAGTGGACAGACCAACCAGAGGTGCCTTCCAAGCAACATTTCTGTATCAACTTGTACTTCTCCAAGCCTCAATACAGACCCAATATATTCATGCACTTCGGCCTGGGTGTTCTCTAGAGTAAATTTCACAATGGAAAATACTTTCTCATGTAGTGCATCATGTCTCATGGAAGGTGATACAAATGTAGACACTTTCCTCTAGCTATGACATTGCAAAGACACACACCACTACAGTAATACACAAGGTTGAAGAACAAAACTTGCCTTAAAGACCTAGACTTTTCCATAATTATATGATTTATTAGATCTTAGGAAAAGATGCCTACATTTCCTCTGTTTCCTCTCCCTGCAGTGTAGTAGGAATATGCCACATTTTATAACTGGACACTGTATTTTTGTTGACTGTGCATGGGAGAGGAGATATTGTACAGTTGTTATTTTACTTTTAGATATACTATGTCAATGTCCGAACTTCATACTCTTCTGGATAAACCACTAGTCTTAAGGTACTTTTAAATTTATTTGTATTTTGTAGGCAATGTGGAGCAAAACACCATTCTTTCTAGCACTGAAAATGGACTTCAGACTCAGTTCTGATGTTCAAAAAAATTCTGAGAGGCAGAGTGCCCTCCCTCTGTTATAGCAAATAATACAGAAGGAAATGTTCAATTCTAATCTGAAAAGACTATCAGCTTTTAGAACTAAAGCACACATCTGACCTTCTAACTGGGAAGTGCTAGTTTATATTGTGAGCCAAATACTGTTAATTTTTAGTGCTCCACCCAGGGTTACAAGAACTTTATATTGTGTATATTTTTTCCACTTAGTGTAATTAATAACAACTTTTAGTCAGTTTCTTTTGCCCTAAAGATGTAAACAACTTTATGAGCTTATTATTAAGAAATAATGGGCTTTCCACAATTATAGTGGTCATCGGCTTCCATTGCAATGCTTTATTTTTGCCACCTTATAATTTTCACTTGCAAAAAAAAAAAATACCAACCAAAAAAACCAACAACAACCTTGCCTGATAATTGCTGATTTTACTCTGAGGGCAAAGGAGAATTATTCTGTGGAGTTTGATGAAAAGTGACCAAACCACACCTGAGTTACAGGCCATTAAAAATCACCCATATTTCAAATTTTGGAATTTGGCTTGAACTTTACATTTGACACCTTTCTTTTTATGAAAAGTGTCATTCAGTCTTTAATGATGAACGTTCAAACTCTGGACCTTGTGCTTTATGTCCCATGTGAAAAGTGGTACCTTTTGTAACATATTACACCTTGATTTAGAAGTAACATGGTGCCTTAGAGTTATGGCTGCAGCTCTAATCCACAGTACTGTAGATCCTGAATGGAAATATGTTTGACCATGGAGCTATATGTGAGTGCAAAATGATTTAACTGCATCACTTATACTCCTTATAACATCAAGTATTTCTCCAGTGCTTATCATACCTGTCTGAATTATTGTTACTGGGTTTTTTGCTTTCCTATTAGTATCTTGTCTCACATTTTGACCTGTTAAAATGTGAGTTATTTAGTGATTAGTGTTCCCCAGATGTTTATTACTTTATTCTTTCTGTACAGTTTTTTAAGGTTTCCATGCAATCCCAGAATCCTGTGGGGATTTCCACTTTCTCTGTTATAATAAGGCAAAACAGAGAATTGATCTAGACCTGGCATAAATGATAGAGCAGAGACCTCCATATCTCTCTGGGAAAGATAGCAACAGCTGGTGAAACCGAGCAGCCATCAGGGAATAAGAACCTTCTCCTGTAACATACTTGTTCTAAGAGGTTCCTGCCTTCTTTAGTCCCTTTTGTCATAGTGTTTCTTCCACAGACACTCACTGAGATATCTCCATGCTGATGTCTACATGTGCACCAGAAATTTTCACTCCCATTGTAGTCAATGGAGATTGCAGTTAAAAGAGTCCCAGCCATGTATTCATGCTAAGAGGAAGAGACAAATTGAGGGTTAGATTATAATTGTATAGGCTCGGGTTTTAGGGGCAAGGAAGATAGCTTTGCTGCAGTATCCCAGAAAAATTCAGGCTGGAAGCAACCTCTGGAGACCATCTGGTCTGAACTTCTGTCGAAAGCAGGGCCTTAGGTTAGGTTATCCAGAGCACTGTGAAACCAAGCCTTGAATGTTTTCAGAGAAGACTCCACCGCTTCTTTGAGCAACATAAACCCTAAGTTTTATTGTTCTCATGATGATTTTTTTCCTGTATTTCTCTTCTGTGTATGTAGGATTTCCCTTAAAGCCACTTTCTTGTGTTTCTTATGTCCTGTCACTGTGCATCCTTTGGATGTACATTCACATCCTCTAAAACTGGCTTTTAGGTATTAAGAGGCTGTGACTAGATCCCCCTTAAGCTTCCTCTTCTCCAGGCTGAACAAACACAATTCCCTCACTCTTTTGTCATATGTCAAATTCTCCAGTCCTCTAATTGTCTTTGTAACCCCCCACTGGACCCTCTCCAATTCTTCACTCTCTCTCTTACACTGCAGGGACCAAAATGGATACAGCATTTGAAAAGTGACCTAACAAGGGTTGTACAGAGTTCATAATCACTCCCCTTGATCTCTGCATGTTGATCCCTTGCCAGTGATGCTGTTAACTTCACTGCTGCCAGGGCCCAGTGCTGGCTCAGGTGGAGCTTGCTAACCATCAGGAACCCCACGACCTTCTCAGCAGACCTACATCACAGCAAGTCAGATTCCTTTATCTACTGCTAGTTGGAGTTATTCCACCCCAGGTGAAGGACTTTACATTTATCTTTTTTAAACCTCTGGCAGTTCTTGTTATCACAATTTTTCAGCCCACCAAGCTCTCCCTCTGTGGTGTTTTTTCCTTCTGGCACTTAAACCTCTCTCCCCCACCATCTGCAAATGGTAAGGGATCCTTCAGCTCTGCAATCCACACTGTTAATATAGATGCTGAATAGGACTGAACTTCTGCCATTGACTTCTGAGGAATTCTGCTTGTGACTGGCTGCCAGTTAAACTCTGAGCCATTACCTACCATGCACCAAGGTCAGCATGCCAGTTAAACTCTGAGCCATTACCTACCATGCACCAAGGTCAGCATTTTAGACAGTTTTCCACCTGTCTTATGGCTCATCTATCCAGTACATTTCTTACTAGTTTGTCAACAAGGATGTTGTAAGTGAATGTGTTATACATTTTGCTAAAATCAAAGTAGATCATGTCCACAGCTCTCCTCTTGCTCACTGAGTAATTTTTTTTGTCATCTAAGGAATCAGATTGATAAAGTATGAATTATTCTTAGTAAATATGTCCTGGTTTTTTTCCCAGTCATATCTTTGCACTATTCATCTGTCTAGAAATACCTATCATGAGGACTTGTTCCATAGTTTTCTCAGGGACTGGCTGGTCTGTATTTCCTAGATCTTCCTTTTTGCACTTCTTGTAGATGGGCATAATATTTGCCCTTTTGTAGTCATCTCTGACTTCCTTTGATCTCCACAATCTTTCAAAAATGGTAAATGGTGGCTTTGCAACAATTAACCCTTGGATGTATCTCATCCACTTCCATACACTTGTATATTTTGATCTTGTACAGCTTGTCACCATCTTGACCCCCCTCTACTATTCATGTCCACCACTTGCTTTGATTTACTTCTTGACACAGAGACTTGGGGGGTGACTTTATCTGCAAAGACAAAGAAGCTTTATCTATACAGGGTTTGTCACAAATAAAGCCTGGCTTCTAGAGGTTTTTGAAATGCAAATAATAGTGATTGTATTAAACCTCACAAAGTAAATCACATTGCTATGCCTTAGGAAGTTGCTGAAGGAAATAGTAATGTTACTTAACTTTTGGTGTCTGCATATATGTGTCTACATTTGAGCTAGTCATTTCAGGCTACTTCTACTGTATCGGAGAGAAACAGGTAGTTTTAGAGTGATTTGCCTGACCTAGCTTAGACCTCTACTACAGGATGAGATTATTTGTGTAAAATTCTTACTTCAGCACAGAAAAAAAAGAGTAAAAACCTGACTATGATCATGTGGTGCAGCTCAGTTTATGCCCAGAAACCTGGTAGATCACATTAACCCTATCAGACACCTGAGCTTTCAGTGGCTTCAGTTCTAACTTCTCAGCAGAGCTGGGCTGAAGTCAGAAGGACAATGGTAAAACTAGTAGCAACATAGCACTTCCCAACCAGCGCACCTACTGTTGACACCTGAAAAAAATCAGCACCTCTAGCCTCAGCTGTGGCAGCTGCAGAACAGATGGAAACTAGTGCTGTTTGACTCCTCCTCCACTTCTAATTAACCTGTACAAAGGGGAAGGCAGTCATAAGATCCTAAGTGAAAAACCCTGTGCCTCTGTTAAGGCTTTTTCTCTGTAAGTGGTGAAAAGCAGGGAGAGCTCTATATCTTAGCAGGTACAATCCCTGCCTTTCAACAGGGAGCCCACACTTTGCGTTTAAAGGAGTTTCTTATGTTAATTCAATGCATCTCATCTCAAAAGCTAGTGCTGTGGTCTAAATGAAAGAATGTCTGGACGCTCAATTCTCTCATCAGCTGAGAATCTCGTATTCAAAAGAAACTTTGGGTGACATAACAAAGTCTAAACTCATCTACAGATGGACACAAGAGGAAAAGGTCACAAAATCCATGCTAACACTGTAAGTACTGACTGTAGAAGTTGTGAATCTGCACATAATCTGGCCTGAGACCTTCTGCTAGTGTGGCATTCTGTACAAATACATATGTGTGCATATACATACATATATGTGTGTTCTAAATACTTGCAATATAACATAGTAAGTTTACAGCAGAAATGTGTTTCAAGAATTCCTGTGTAACAGAGGCAGAGCTAACTAAATAATTAACTTGTATATATAATGAATGACAGCCATTTGCACAGCCATAAATTTTAATATCCATGAATGGAGGTGGATTCTCATCCAAATTCTTATTTGCTCTTTATAGGTTTGTTTATTATTTATTCCAGAATGGAGCTATTTGAGAATGGGAATCACATGAGGAGACATACTTGGTGATTCGAAAGCATAAATTCTCATCTCTGAAGAACATATAAAATATTAAAACAAAACAGAAATACATCTCCATTCCCAAAACTGTAGCAAGTGAGCAGGAAGAATTTCTTACAAACATTATGCTATTGCCATACTTTAAAAATATAATAATGTGTAAATCATGTGATTTAACCTTGTGTCATGTCAGTGTTTTGGCAGTTGACTTGGTCAGATGCTTATTTAAAATCAAATTTAAAATAATTTGTTTTTAAAATAAATGTAAAAGTTAACAAAACACATCCGGATTAATAATTACAGATGGTGTCAGTGGGAAAAAAATGCTGAGCAGGTGTTGACCTAGCCAGTATTCTGACATATTTTATGTTATTGCCCAGTATAATAACATTAGACAACGACATCGCCATACCACTTCAGAGGTGTAGGTATTCATCAGAGAGTCATTAAATACTGGATTTTCTCAGTGTCGCACAATTGCAGAAACAGTTGTGTTGAATATTTGTGCTGATCCACTGAGAAAACTGTCAGTGTTGAATGATCCGAAAATGTCTTGTTCTTTAGCTATATGAAGCATGCAGAGAGTTGAAATTTAAGTCTGTGTCAGCTGGTGAAGAATCAGCAACAGGTGGGTTTTTTTTCTTACTGTCCAGGTTACTTTTGAGATTCCTAACTTAAGAACATTAATTTTTTGCTCATTCTGTGTTTTGAAATTGCTGCTGTCTTCCATCTGTTAATTGCCTTCACTCAGATTCTTTAAGGACTCCTATTTCCCCAGTCCAAACATGCCACTGCTGCCTTCAGCTTCACTTTACTTCTCCTGGATCGTTTTAATCTGTACTTGAATCTCCCAACAGCTTAGTCTCTCCTGTGGCATTCAATTAATTTTTTTTTCTCCACTTGGAAGGGGACTTAGATCATTGTCAGAGTCTGGATCTTGCCATATGTGTTCTCTCACCTCCTGGATTCAGGATAACAGCTTCCTCTTTTCCACCTTTTTCAACTGCAACTTGTAAAGCAGTCTAAACGTGCTCAATTTTAATTAAATGAATTGGCCTACCCATAAGCTTAAAGCAAGTGTGTATTAAACACCTTGATGGACCAGAGCCCTATTGGCTTCTTTCAAGCTCAGAACAGTCTTTTGATTTACTACAACTGATACTTACTGCCATTGTCGTTACTATTCTGAAAAACTTATGGTCACTGGCCAAGAGTCCCAGCCATAGACTAGCATTCTGTTATGTTTAATATGATGCACACACAGAATAGACTCACTGCTTTCTCCTCTCAGAGCTTCATGTGAAGAGCTGGACTGAAGATCACACAGCATCTTCTAGGAACATCTCAGCAGGAATGGGCAACAGTCTCGGAAATGAAAGGAATTTGGTTGGCCTGCAGAGGGTAGAAACTATTTCCACCAGAATTAAGTTAGGTAATTGGACTGCATCTGGATTTTCTTGTAAGAAACTGCCCTATGTAATCAAGTAGCTATACAGTTCAAAAGAATGTTATCGTGGTCCAGACTAAAGCTGTAAGATTGTCCCCTCCATGGCAGCATTGCAAGTGATTGTGACAAGGGAAGCAGTCCAGCCACCACAGTTGCTAAAAGTTATCCCCTTTTTTTGTTCTTTTGTGAGAGTTAGGAATTGCAGAATAATAAGTATTTAAGAGCTAAGTTTTGTAGGGTCTGCAGTACTTCCTCTCAGAAGTGGCACTGCACTGGGTGTAGTAATGTGCTGGGTTTAGAGGGACAACAGTCCTGGATCAAGTATTCCACTGCTTTTAAAAGGGATTTCCATGTCAAATCTCCTGTATTTTAAAAACCATTTTTACACAGTTACATCAGCACTCCTACAACTTCTTACTTATTAAATATAGTTCCCAGTGCGACTCCCTGGCTTAAATACAACAGGTACTTTTATGAAACCTGGTTTGAGTTTTTAGTGCAGCTGTGCAAAACTTTTGTAATGAAACCCAAAACCCGCCCCGGCTTGAGTTTCATTACAAATCTGAAACTCACATCAGGTTCTCTAAAGGGTTTGTCAGAGTTCACAGCTCTGAAGATTTGAGGCTGGATGAAGCAAGTCTATGCTGAGTTATGATTTCAGGTGCAAGCCAGGGAAAATGCAGTGGTTTGACCCCCAACCAGATAAAATCTGGTGGTTTAGGTTAAAAAGGAATAAGTCCTTGCAAACAGGGGATGAGTTTCATAAGCTCTTGTGAACCAAGGCAACCAGGTTTTAAGCTCAAGCCTGTGTAGGTGAAAGTTTCAACAACAGTTATGATTACTTATTTTGGCTTTCTTTTATTCACTTGTATCTGCTTAGTGTTGGTTGTATTGAAATTAAACCTGTTTTTACAGTTCCTAATCAGTCAAATAAAGGGATAGTATGAATACATAACAATTCTTCTGATTTAATGGAGAAGCCGCTATTCAGGGAGTCAGAGACAAATTCTGCTCATGCTCTGACAACTGACTGGTTATTTCATCTTGAGCAACAGCGTGAATATTTCTGGATGTGTATTTCATGTCTCAAAAATGCATTTACCCTCTAAATTGAAGCAGCTCCAGCACATACATGCTGTGTGATGGAGCAGTATATAGGGATTCCTGCAGTAACATGGAATGAGCTGGAACATCTACAGGGCATGATGCACTGGTGTTCCAAATATTAGCCCTTTTCCCCAGCGCAGCAGAAGAGAAAGTGTGGCGTATTGAAAGGACCAGTAATGAGTGCGTGCTGTGGCTCCTTAACAGACCTTATTGCATTGGGTACAAGTCTGTGCTGAGACCACCACACTGTTTCTCATTCCAGTGCTGCTGGCTCAGAGCTAGCCTTTGTGCTTCCACATTGTTCTCCGCTGGAGGTGTGAGAAAAGCAGGTCTTTGTGCAATGAGATGCTAACATCACAGGTATAAAAATATGAAAACTGCTCTCTCTGAATAATTAGTGGTTGTTCCCATTCTTGCTTCAGACATTTCCCCCTTTTGTCTTTCTTTTGCTTCATCTGTTAAGTGTCCAGTATGGGTATTTATCAAAAATGCCTTTCCATACTTTGTTCCCACAGTTCCTAGGAGGAAACTTTCACATTTTTGTGGAATTTTACAGCTTCTGATTTTTGCCAAGACCCAACTAAAAGGTCTAATTGACAGTAGGCCCAAAGGCACATTTCAAAACCATCCAAATAAATTATGAGCCTAAGTTCCACTTTAAGAAGTGGTTTAGGTATTGAAAAGACTGACCGTCACTGAAAGCTTACGGCATATCAATCACTTGCTAATCAATAAAATGAGAACTTTTTCCCCAAAATATGAATGTTTGAAGTGTTTATGGGTGGAATCATGGTTTTACAAATGGAGTGTATTGATATAATGGCTTTTGGTTCAGGTCCATCACTAATTTTAGTTAACTGTGAAAAGACTGATGCCAATTCTCATGTCTGCAGAGCTGGAGTGTCAGTGCAGACTCAGATTTGTGTCTCCCTAGTAATTAACATATTTGAACAGAAAAGATAGACTTTTTTTCCTCTCTTCTCCAGGAATTATCTGAGTGACGGAGAAAGATAGTGCTAAAAAATCATAAATCTGTCAGATTTAACAGAATTTACAAGCTCAGCTTTATATCCTGAAAACTGAGTGGGAGTAATCTTTACAGCTTTAATCAATGTAAATGACATTCATTCTGTGGTCAAGTATCACTCTGTATATGCTGAAAAATCTCAAACTTGACTTTGAAAGTGTCACCAGTCTACTGACTTAGACAAAGACTGAAGGTAAAAGTTGTTCTTTTGTTGTCCAGTTTTTCTCTGCCTACTTGGTCCATAGCTAATAATTGCATCTTGAAGTCAGGGCTCCAGGGTCCTGCATAGGTCTGGAGGTGCTGGCAGTTCAAATTCCCTTTCTTAGCATTTAAGCTGTTCCTGCCCGATTGCATGGTGAAGAAGACAGCTTAGGCTAGGCTAAATGAAAGGAGGTTGCATGAGCTGCTGAAGCATTCCCACAGGAGGAAATCCTTAAAATGTTTGCAATTTTATTTGACCTTTTTTTAAACCTGTAGGATGAAGACATGGAGGCTGTTGCGTACCAGAATACAGTATTTTGACTTGTGACTGGAACTGGTGATGAGGAATGTCTACAATAGTCTTTTAAGTTGCAGAGAGCAAGTCAGCCTATATTGGATTCCCTCTGGTATGTGGAGTCACTTGGTTGTTAAATAAAACTGACTCTGAACTCTATTTCAGAACTGGATTTTGAGAGCACATCACATCACATATATCAAAAATATTGTCCTTATTCTTACAGCCACAAATAAGACAGATGAATGCTAGTTAAGCATTAATTGATCTGCGGATCCAAAGTCCTGCCAAGAAAAATCACAAAATCTACATGATGAAATGCACTGCATATGTTGCATTTGACTTTCTGCTTTTCCTGAGAGATGAAAAAAAATTACATGTTGTCAGGCTGCTCCCAATTAGTCAAACATCAGAGGAGAGTCTGTGATTGGTCTACTTTACAATCAAGAAACATACTCTGGGAATGGCTGTTTGACATGATAGAGCATGAAAAATTGGACACAAGTCTCATTTCTCCTGTTTGTATCTGGACTATTTATCCTTAAGGGGATTATCAAGTATATGGTTTGTATATTTTAAAACAGCTATTCAGAATGATTTTGGAGAGCTGTGGTTGTCATGTAGTCAGCTGTTAGTCCCTTGGATGCACAGATCTTTCCACTTCTTGAAGGTAAGTGATTGTCCCTGAGGTCAGATCAGAAATCTATTCAACCTTTGCAATGGCTTAGCAACAGTAACAGAGACAGTTTGTGTGAAAAATAGAGAAAATGAATTGCATTACATTGATTTAACCTGTAATTTTGGAGAAAATTTAATACATTTCAGCATTGCATTTTTAAACAGCAAAGATATAAGCTTCTCATGGTACTCGTTGGAAATATAAGGGAATGAGCTGTAACTGTAATTATTCTGATTGAATTTGAAGAGGTTTTCAAATAATCTAAATAAACCACTGAAAGAGTGGGTATATTAGAGAAAAAAAACCCATAAGTTTGACTGAAACACATACTTTGCTTCTTACTATGAAACAATGTCATTTACATGCAAATTCTAAAGCTTAACACATTCTGTTACTCATCTCTTTCTTTATATTGCAGAGACATTTATGGACAGAATTGACTTCTATATGGTCACTTTGAAGCAATATCGAGCACAGTTCCATCCAGGAACTGGTAAAAGTCTTTCACCCATTTCCTCCCTCCTTTTGTGAAAAAGGAACTCTCACGTACCCCCTTAATGCCTTCCACAAGCTTGCTGTGCCCAAAGGAGATGAGAATTCAGAGAAAACTGAGCGAAAACCAGAGTTATGTGGATATGTGCAGAGAAACCACAACCATTTCTTTTAGCCCCAACCCAAAATGACCCTTTGCAACTCTGGCATCAATGGAGTGATGAATCGGCATCTTCCTATGACAGCTGTAGTCCTGAAGGAGTAGTTCCTTCTCAGGTTTCCTTCTGAGCAGTAGATCTGAGGGTATGCAGAGGTCAGGCTGGAGCCTTGGCCCATAGTTTTACTGTGTGAATCATAAGAATATGTTCCAATCAGAAATAACTCAGTGAAAGACATAATTTAACTTGCCTAATTATATTGACTCTTATATAGACCATGAGTAAATAAATACACTGCATACAAGAAAACTTGTTTATGGAATAAATCTTAGCTCAACTACAATTTGGTGCTTTTAATACATTTAGAGTACACTTTTAATACTTTCATATGGCTGAATAATACTTCCACATTGATTTTTCCCCTTATTATTTAATCTACTGTACAGTGAACATACAACAATGGCTCATTGATTTATTGTGAGTGTAGCAATAGGTTTATAACTGCATGAATCATGCAGATTGCTCAATTCACCACATGCCTTAATAAAAGTTTCACTTTAATAAAACAGAGCTAAGGCAAATATGTCCAGAGCCTGGTCTGACATTCCTTATACATTACCCTGCCTCAGGAAATTATTACTATATATTTTACAGCAGCTACAGTAGGTTGGGGATCAGGATTAGAGCATAGTAACTACTGTGACATTTAGCAGAACTCCTGTGTACGCCATTAACCCTCACGGGGTGGACTGGCACAGAAATATTTTGGGACAGTAGTTTTCATTCTTTTTGACTGGTGGACTTAGAAAATTTCCTCTTAAAGGTATGAGTCCTCAGTTACTGAACTTAAGCCCCTAGCATTTAGTTTCTACCTTTCACAGGTGCTTTTGAAGTAGTTTGTGGACCTCACAGCATCTACAGGTCATAAACTGAAAATCACTGTTCCAGTACAGCTTCTGTTGCTTAGCTACACAGAGATGAATGTTACCAGTCTCTACCTAATTATGATAGTCACATTTTAAAGACACAAAATAATTTCAACAGTTACATGTACTTATATCTAATGTCTCAAGGAAATTACAACAATTAAATCTCTGCAAGATCTACTGAAATGGATTGAAATATTTTCCAGCTGAGGTTGTAGAAGGTATCTAAACCTGTCTTTCATTGTGGAAAGAGGTTAGATTTTAGCCTGTTAGACAAAAGCAAGCTCACAGATGGGCGGGTCTGACTTTTTCTTCATTTTAGGCAGAATTGGTCTTACAAACTTTCTGACAGAAAGAGTGAAACTCTTGTGACAGCAGAAGTTTCAGAATCATAGAATGGTTTGGGTTGGAAGGGAACTTAAAGATCACCTAGTTCCTGACTCCCTGCCATGAACAGGGACACCTTCCACTAGACCAGGTTGCTCAAAGCTCCATCCAACCTGGCCTTGAACACTGCCAGGGATGGGGCATCCACAGCTTCTCCGGGCAACCTGTGCCAGTGCCTCACCACCTTCACAGTGAAGAATGTTGTCCTAATATCTGATCTAAATTTACCTTCTTTCAGTTTAAAGCCATTCCCCCTTGTCCAGTTACTACGTGCCCTTGTAAAAAGTCCCTCTCCAGCTGTCTTGCAGGCCCCCTTTAGGTACTGAAAGGCTGTTATGAGGTCTCCCTGGAGACTTCTCCAGGCTGAGAAACCCTGACTCTCATCCTGTCTTCACAGAAGAAGTGTTCCAGCCTCTGATCATCTTTGTGGCCCTCCTATGGACTTTCTCCGAGAGGTCCATGTCCTTCTTATGCTGGGGGCCCTGGAGCTGGACACAGTACTCCAGGTGGGGACTCACGAGAGCACAGTAGAGGGGGAGAATCACCTCCCTTGACCTGCTGGCTACACTTCTTTTGGTACAGCCCAGGACATAATTGGCTTTCTGGGCTGCAAGCGCATATTGTCGGCTCATATTGAGCTTCTCATCCACCAACATCACCAAGACTTTCTCCTCAGTGCTGCTCTCAATCTATTCTCAACCCAGCCTGTGTTTGCGCTTGGGATTGCCCTGACCCAGGTGCAGGAGCTTGCACTTGCCCTTGTGGAACTTCATGAGGTTCACATGAGCTCACCTCTCAAGCCTATCAAGGTCCCTCTGGGTAGCAACGCTTCCCTCCGGTGTGTTGACTGCACCACTCAGGTTGGTACCATCAGCAAACTTGCTGAGGGTGCACTCGATTCCACTGTCCGTGTTGCTGACAAAGTTGTGAAACAGCACAGGTTCTGATATTGACCCCTGAGAAACACCACTCATCACTGGTTTCCAGCGCTGATTCAAACTAGATTACATATGAACTCAAACCTTGGATGGAGCTAAGGCAGATATTTTTCTACTTATAAAAATGAAGAATCATATATTAACTTCCTCTGCCCAGGTTTCACCAGTAATATCTCTTTCCTATACCTTAGTTAGCAGAGCTCAGAAAATTAAGCACAAAGTGATTCATAAGATACATTTTTTAATATATGTACTTGAGGTAGGGTTTAAGAAATGGTTGTTGTTGGTCTCACTAGTGAAAGCAGTACAAGGAGAACCACATCAGTGCTAAGTAGCAATGAAAGTTGTAATGTCTATGGGCATGTTATGATGGTCTCTACTTGCATTAGGTTCATTGTATATTGCTGTCCTCTATAAAAATGCCAAAGTTCTCCAAAGTTCTGTTGTGAAGGGTCATAATTTTGCAGTTTATATGATTTTAATTTGGTGGGGTTTGGTTTTCTTAGTAAGAAACACAAGTGCTATGTGTGCAGCCATAAAATTCTCATCTCTTACATTTTCTCACAATAAATAGATTTTTTTTTTGCCTGTGCTTCTTCATTTTGAGCATTGTTGCAGAAAGTTGATGTGTTTACAAAAAAAAAAAAAAAAATCCACAGGCTTTACTGTTCCTAGTGAAACCCCAAATATATATATATATATATATATATATATATATACACAAAAAGAATTGGGAACAATCAATGAATTTAATGAAACCCAGTTCTGGTATTACTGTCTTCCAGTACAATAAAAAACTTTTTCTATTGCTAGGTTGTCAGTAATGCAAAGTGTTTTTCAATGCATAAACCTCAGACACACAGATAAATCCAAGTAAACTGGAGCCAAGGTTTGAAACTGGTGTTTGAAACATGTCCTTAAAACTATCTTCTTTGTCAGGGGAACTCCCTGTCATTTGGAATTACGGACTTCAAGGCACCCCCTGGCTATAAAAGGAGTGAGTGTGAGGATTTCACCATTATTCCTTTGTAACAGTATCTGAATTACACCTGCTGTGATAAGTCTAGATCACAATGACGATAATTTTAGACACGCTGCTTCAGATACTAAGTGCAAAATGGCTGAAGGTCCACATGGTTCCAGTTCATTGCAGCCTGTTTTGCTTATTAATTCCCATTATCTCTCTGCCTTTCTTCCCTTGGCTATTGACTGAATTCCTTTTAAGTGTTCAGGAATGAATTCTTCCGTAGCTGTCCTGAAATCTAACCACAAAGTGCATATGTGCATATGTATGAACCTAAATGAAAAAATAAATATACTTGTTGACAGAGAAACATTTTACATTATAATTTAATAAAATTGATGCTCTTTTGTAAAGTTGTGTGCAATCTGGAACTATATTAATCAGGAAACAGGAAAATTGTGTACTAAGATTGGGTTTATGAAGCAGAATGGAAGCAAACTATATAATTCAATTTAAAGAGTCCTGTTTGGAGCTCGTTTGGTTTGGTTTTCATTAGTAGTAGAGATGGGCCATAGAAAGTTTGTTCAACCTGCTTGGTTTGCATGGTTGTATAGGCTCATCCCCTACAGTCTCTTGTTAGTGCCAGACTTGAGAAGCCAGGCAGTGTTGACATTATTACATCATTCTTGGAAGTTGCATGAAGATAATTTTCCTTCAAGTGACACTGAAAATAAGACAAATCTTTAGCCTTTCCAATGTCTTCTAAATTAAGCAGGAATTTATTTTTATCTATAGATGCTGCTGGAAAATCTCTCTGGATGTAAATTACATATTCTTCTAGGATTCTTTTATTTGAAACATTTTTTATATGTTAATATATAGTAACTAATATATACAATTTGAAAACATTGTAGCATCACTTGTTAATTGCATCTCATAGTGAGAATCTAAAAAGAGCAAAAAATATTTTCTACAATGCAAGAAAGCCTACATTGGTATTATCTTGAGTATAGCACATCAAATGTTTTGGCAATGATCTGAAATCTGTAAAAATAAAAGCAGTGGACCTCTGAAGATTACTAGTAATCAACAGATCACTAGTAACCTTCATTTGTGTCTTGCAAAACATTTTAAAATGCATAACTGGAACATGACAGCATACCTGGGAGATGAGTATGAATTGCTTTCATTTGGCAGCTGGTAGAGATGGCTGTCCTAACTGCAGCCATAACTAATTTTTAGATTTGCTCTTCCTAGACACAAAATCCCCAGCCTGAGCAAGGTTAGATACCTAGCAAGGGGTCTGTGAAGCTTTGTGTATCCGTGTGTGTACAAATGTCAAATTACTCAACGCAAAATGCTGAAGAGAGTATTTTAAAATACTGCTTCTTTTTTTAGAGGCGGGTAGCTAAATGTTCCACCAGAGAGACTGCTGACCTTAGATGATGTTTCCAAGGCACTGCCAGCAGCAACGATCGCAGAAAAGCCTGCTGCAGATTTGATGTAATAACATAGAAGTTGCCAACAAAGTGGTAAAATAGGGCATCGGGTGCTTCTCAGTCAAAGATGATTTAAGCCCATGTATTATACTGCTAAGAAGATTCATTTATCCTATCGAGTTATACATGAAGCAGGATCAAAGGTGGCTTCCACCCCTCAGTGAGAGTCATGCCACTGTGTGGAAGGGATCTTGAGAACCACAGAGAGACAGAAAACGTGTTTACTTCACTGGGGACAACGGGGGATTTACCTTCCAACCCCTACATCCAAATGACAATTATGTATAATTATGTGTAATTACACACATTCTTCCATGTGTCTTTGAAAGAATATCTAGAAACAAAGAACAAAATCCTTTTTATCCCTTAGCCATGTCAATACCTTAGCCACTAAACCTTTGAATTGTGCTCCATTTTGTCTTGTCTCTTTTTATGGGGTCATGGATGTAGCATTTGGTTTTGCCCCATGACTCAATTTGAGCAGGTGAGATGATGCCTGCCATCACTGGGCTTAGCCAGGATTTGCAAGGACCTGGTGTGTCCTGCAGCCTGAGTGGCAGCTCTAGCTACTGGGATGTTGCATCTCGAAAGTGGAGGAACAACCTCTGACTGCAATTTCTAGAAAAAAAGTGACCTTATTGTGTTTTATGTGGAGTTCAAGCCCATCAGTATACAGATGAGACATACTCTGGGAACAAGTTTTATATCCCTGAGGGTCTGGGTGCCAATGCAATAGTCTGCTGGTCTGCCAGAAGTATACAAGAGAGGCGTACCTAAGCCAGCTGCATGGGGCATGTGCAGAAACACAGCATTAAACATCTACAGACCAGAGGAGGAAACACTAAGAGTTTAGCTACTTGCTCAACTACCAATTCACTGGGTAAGTTTTAGATCAAAATGCTAAACCCAAATTCTGCAAATCTGCTTTAGCTTTGTTGAAGACCCTTGCGTCTTTAATTATACATACTGGATTTCAATTGTATATACTGAACTTCTAGCTCAGATTTACCCAAGAAGTGAAAAGGTCAACAAGGTGTTGAACATGATTTTTCTAATGGCTGGGAGCTGTCAGAAACATCTCCCTCTTCTCTGGCCGCAAATGAGAAAGCTGAAGAATTACAAAAGAAGTTTTGATTGAGCAATACATTAAGGATATTGTGATTTCTACCAGTAACCCTTTTTCTGCTAAATGTTGCTGCCAGTCCTCTGCCAGTAACCATCTTTCTGCTAAAATATCTGTGTTACTGATGGATCAGGGTTGAATTTCTAGGGTTTGCAACATTTGCTTCTCAGGCAGATAATATATTGCCATGGAACTACAGGCCATTTCTCACTGCACATTTCAAAGAGAGAGCATGGCACTATGCCATGTTATGGCTGTTAGCATCACTATATTATCCCTTCAGAGTGGTCTGCTCGGCTACCACTTTCCAAGGGATCTCTTTCAGGGCATGACATTGTGAAACTAGAGAAATGGTGTTTGGCAATGATCATGGCAAGATATGTCCAACAGCTGAAATTGTAGGCTCTCTTTCAAAAGCTCTCCTCTGCCCCATCATCACTGTTGATGGTTAGATTTGCTGGTCCCACCTCCTAGTTTGCACAAATGGGATAAAAGTCTAGGAGCAATGCAGGAGCACAGTACACACTGTGTGATGTGTGTAAAACACCCCTCAGCATGAGCCTGGCGGTACAGATAGCCATGTAAGATGAAGTGAAGTAAGTGTTCCTTTGTGAATAAAAGCCCTCTGCCCAGCCTTTGCATCACACTGCTTAACCTGGCCTACAGCCTATATAAAGATACATAGATTATAAAGAAAACACTCTTCTCAGAATGCGATGTGAAAACTTGTAAAACATTGCTTTTGTCCACACAATGTGTATTCATTCTGGAATGTCAAATAAACACAGGGACTTGCTGAATATCCTTCTTTTCATCTGGCATTTTGGTGTCCAGACATAAAACTGATACACTGCTAAGCAGGGATAAGAAATTAAAATCTGTGAGAAGCAAAACATCTTAAAGAGAGACTGTAAATTCTTTCCTGCTTGAAAGTCCAGGAGTCAAATTGTGACCTCCTCAGCATGGGTAGCGAACTGGGGGAACATGAAGCCTTGGTCTCACTCTGAGCATCGTCCAAGGAGATTCAACTCAAGATGGATCAGCTGTTATCTGAGCTTTAAAGGGTATGGTCCTATTAGGTCCTTTGCTGCCAAGTGAGACAATTTAAATATACTGGAAGTAACAAGAAAATCTGGTCAGGAAGGAAGATTATTTTGATAAAGTGAATAAGGTGTTTTGGTTTTTTTAAAAACATATTTTTCTTATAGGAAAGACTATTTTTTCTGATGAAATTCTTAAAAATCTCATTCTTGCTTTATCCTTTCTTACATGCCCTCGCTATAATTCTTTGCTTTCCATTTCTGCTAGTTTGTAAACAATATGAAAACATGGAAAAGGGCTTTTCCCATTTTGATACTGCCTTGCATTCAATAAAAGCTCTAGAATAGGAAGCAGAGAAAAATAATTTCAGAACACTCTTTTTTAAGGAAAAATCAAGATTCTTCAGGCATTTCTATTGTCTCCAAAACTATGTATTTTCAAAACCCAGAAAATGAAAATTATGTTTCCAACTATACCTTATTTTCTGCTAAGTACACTGTTAAAATGTAATATAATTAAAATAATCATCTGTAGTAAGCATTTCCTATTTTTTTTTCCTTGAAGATTGCTCTGATTATTTTTAGATATGCAAATTCTAGGACAAGTTTCTAGGCTTTTCTTTCTTAAAAGCACTTTTTGCTACAGATCATATGATATAAACCATAAACAACCTGACATCATTCTCAATAAATTCTTTCTCTAATTTTCACTACCTTTTTTTAACTGAAAGGCTTTCCTCTGCATTTTCACAGTCAAACAAATGAAGGGTAAATAATACTACCAAAGAAGCAGGACATAGCCACTGTGTGAATGGTGATTTAAATGCTAAAACTAAACAATGCTACTATTCATGATAAAATATTTGCTTCCTTTAGATAACCTTGGCTTGCATTAACCATCTTAATAACTTCATTTGCAGAACTTGCTGAAGAAGCCAGTGTGAAGCAATCTCTCCCAAATGTAGTGTTTCTGGTTTTTTGCTTTTGCATTCCTCTAGATATTTGCTGTATGCACAATCTATCTTTGGGAAGCTCAGTGTAAAGCCTGGGATATGTCATCAGGAAGGAAAAAATGAACTGAGTAGCATTTGTCAAATATCTGTGATGATTACATTATCATATGTTTCTTATAGGATGTTCTG
The DNA here is from genome assembly GCF_023634155.1 of Falco peregrinus. Lineage (NCBI taxonomy): Eukaryota > Metazoa > Chordata > Aves > Falconiformes > Falconidae > Falco > Falco peregrinus. The sequence continues at coordinate 58,016,432 of NC_073727.1, forward strand.
CTAAAGAAGGGTCACATACAAGGCCTCTTCCTCCTCTCCCATCCCTCTGCCCTCACCCCATCAAAAAAATATTCTAGCTTCCGTTGATCCACATAGTGCTTAATGTCATTTTAATGCACGGCACAGAGCTGGCACCCTCAGGTTGTGAAAGTTATGTTGTGGTATGTGATGTGGGGAAGGGAACAAGTGAAAGATATTGCTTGGATTTGGCAAGGATATCAGGAAAGTGAATGGGAGTTGGAAAAGCTGTTAGGAAATGTAGATTGGTAAGAATGTCAAACAAAGACTGAATGGGAAGGACTCAAGGGGGGAAACTGAAAGTTTTGTGGAGAATATATGAGGTGGCCGGCTGAGTTTGAAAGCATCCCTATCAACCATTTCAAGTTTGCTCCTCTCTTATTTCAGCTTCTCGTTTACTCGTCATTCATTACTCTGGTGGTTTGCCTCTCTAGTGACTTTTTCCTGTGCAAATGACATTCCATGGCTTAAGTCAACCAGGTGCCCAGGTGCTTCCTCTCTCCTACCTTTGAATAACATCCCCTGAAAGCCAGGGAGCAGATAGGATACCTCATCATTTTTGTGAAGTCCAGGTTAGTGTTTTCTTTTGCTTTCAGTCTTGTGGCACCCATCCATGCTTGGGGAGGTTAACACTGTTTGACTGTTTTCTCTTACTGCTGGTGCCTCTTTCAGAGACTGGGATCCTGTAAGCTGTTTTTATGGTGTTGAGTTTATTTCCTTTACCCCTGACTTTCAGAAAAATCTTCAATTTTTCTTCTACCACATCCCTCTCCTTTCTGACTCCTCTGGCTATTTGTGGGATCTAATCTCTCTCTCTGCAATTTTCTCCTCCCTCTCACCCCTACTCTCCAATTCACAAAGCACTGCTTTCCCTTGCCCCCTTGCTGGGTAATATTACTATGACTTAAGCACCATCTCTTATTTTACCACCTGACTTGGCATCCTATTCTGATTCCATAAATAAGCATGGTTATGAAACATCTTGGACGAGTCCTTGCCTGGCACAGGTGTCCAAACATTCTGTTCTTTCATGGGTAGTGTATCAGTTGCTTAGATCTCACAGAAGGGAATAGGGGGCCCAAGCTGTCCATATGCTTCTACTTTCTTTTTTTTAATCTGTAGGTAATGATTTTCAGATTGCAGACCTTCTGAGATACATGCTATGTTTCACAGGTCAGTCCTTACTATTCGTGGTCATGAAAGGGCTGAAGATGTCCGATAATAAAGGTGAATATAAAAATAGCTCTGTCCAAAATGTCACAAGGAATCGGGTACAACCTTTTACTTTCATGTTAAAAAAAATGTAAAAAATTATATATATATTCTCTTAGTAGGCCCTTTAAAAATAGTAGGCGTAACAGCAAATACTCTGCTTTGTAGCACAACCCTTTATGAAACATTATAATTCAAACCACAGCAGCTTTAAGACCACAGAAGAGACAAAACGTGTACAGGAAACAAAGGAAAAACCTAGGTGAAAACCCACACCTCTTGATTACAAATCTGTAGGACTCATTTTTGTGTGGGGTCAAGTGTGATCATCAGTCATTTCTTTGATTTCAGCTGATTTGCTTCTTTTGTAGTTGTGGCAACACCGGAGGTCCCATAATAGTTTATATCAATGGCTAGACCACAGTCCCATTTCCAACAGAGGCTGATACCAAACATGCTTTAACTAAGAGTTTCTTTCCTCTTTCATTAGAAGAACACAAACTAATGAATTGACTAATGCTGCCTATAGCAGGTGATATTTTACAGGATCTCAACCTGAGCTCAAAGATGCTGAAACTATTAGGTGGATGTGCTAATATTTTCACTCTCAGATACATTTGCTGTTGAGGACTGAATTATGAGGTTTGGTTTTTTCTCATATTTCTCATACAGACAAATTATGTGTCCCCATGGCTCTCTAAGGTGGACAACACCCCCGGGATACTCAAGAAGGAGAAAGAGCTGGTAAGACCAATCAGTATTACAAGTCTTCAGGTGTTGCTTGCAAAGACCAGTGGATGAGATAAACTCAGTCAGATATAGAGAGAAAATTCTAGCATAAAATTTTGCACTGTGCTTCATTTTGTGTAATCACAAAGGCATGAGATGAAAGAGTACCTTGTTTCTCACAGGTAATTTGCCCTGTGAGTGTTAAGCACCATGGGATGAATAGCATCTTTGCTTGCTTTTATATTGACCATGGTTCAGAGGGAGCACCCAGGAGGGTGGAATGTCTCTGTCCCTCTTTGCTTGGGGTGTCTCCTAGATGTACTCAAACTGCAGGTTTTTGGCTCAACATATGGAAAAAAAAACCCTGGTACTGGTTTGAATCTAGTAGTAGTGCTAACTATTAGTAGTGGGAAAACAGACAAAAGAGGAAAAATACTATAGTCGCTTTTCCCTTGGGAAGTTCCCTCTTTTAGCTCCAGCTCCAAAAATCTTATGCTGTCATCAAAATATTCTAGATTATGATGTTCTGAAGGGGAGCACAGATAATTTTTGCTCGCTTCTTCATTAGGGGAATCCAAAATGTTTTACAGAAACAGCATCACCTTTTCCTGTACTACACAGGGAGATGGGTCCATGCACAAAAATGTGATTCTAGTTGTGGGTCTGAAACAAAGTTGATTAATGATCTCTGACTGAAGCTTTACATCTGTTTAGCCATTTATTCTCCTTTGATATTAACATTGTTTTGTTTTTTCTCTCCTTTAGTCCCCACCTCATGTCTCTGCATGAGCTGTGGGAAGTCCCCATGGAATGTGCTTAGCAGAGGAACCTCTCTGGTGCCAGCCTTTGAGCTTCAAATTCTCTGTAGGGCATGAGCTTGCAAAGCAGGTCCTTCAGCTAGCAGCTGACAATGTGAACATTTCTGTTGGGAATCCTGCTACAAGGCAAGCAATAAATGAAGCTTTAGAGTACGTGTGGGCTAATGAAGTAACCTTCTGAAATGCCTGCATCACCCAGGACAGGATATCAGCACCGCTCTGCTCATGGAGGTCTTGCATGGCCTCAGGAAGAACAGGTGCTGGTGATACGTTTAGCCAGACAGTATCTTGCTGGGCAGAATGTACTCTAGGGAATGAGACTGATTTAAATGTTTAGACAGATACCATGCAAAGGAAACCATCAGCAACGTCTTAATCTAACAGGTGTTTTCAAACAGCAAGGCTCCAAGATCATTCCGTTTACATCCTTTTATGTATACAGCATGTGATTTTCTGACTGCTCAAGAGTGAATGACACAGAAAAATAGAACTTGTGCTGACTTTATGAAATGGTTTATGTAGGGAAAGTGCTGATAAATCTTTACCTGTAACTTCAGCTATATCTTGCTCAGTGTGTTCACCTACATTGAACTGCCATGTAAAATGAAAACCTAAACCAGACATTGAGAATGGATGGAAAGCAATCTGTCACCACATCATATGTCTTGATTGAGCATCCAGACACAGTGGGTAATAAATGCCCTCTAACTGAAAGAGAGGGAATACCATTTGTACCAAGTTGTCATAGAATTTTCTGCTTCATGCAACATTTTATTATGTTAGCCTATACAGTTTTCACTAGAAGTTTTTTAGTTGACCCCTGACACATGATATATTTGTCACACAATTAAAAAAATATTTTAAAATAGTATAAATCAAATTTTTATTTTCCCACTTTTCTGATATTTAATTACTTACTCTTTTTTTCACCTTTCCCCCAGGTTCCTTTACTTAGCTCTCACACATAGATTAGCTGATGAAGAAGGCTGGCTCCAAATCTATTTCACAAGTCCTTTGAGACATGCCAAGACCGACCATTTAAACCATGTTTTCTCTGGCTAACCAACACCAGGTTAATTTTCATGGTTATCCTTTGCTTGGATGTGTGGTGTGAGCTTTTCAGTGCCACCAAATCATATACATGAACAGTAGACCAGCAGCAAGCAGTACAATGACATGTCCAAAATTTTATCAGGAAAAAAATAAAATAGCCCACCAAGACTTCTGGGACAAGTCAGATGAACTCTAACACTGTAATTTTAGTAAGCTGAAGTTCAAACCTGGGTGAAACACTTCAGACCTATAGTAAACTTAAAGTGGTGACCTCATGCAAAATAAAGCAAAACCATGGAGTTTGTTACCACACAAATTCATTCCACAAACATTGCAATGGCTTTTAAAATGGAGCTAATAGCAGTGACTATATTACTGCTGCAGAAGAATTAAGGCTGAGGTTTTGACTGCCTTCTCTTCACATGTTTTGCAGGAGTATGGATGTTATACATATGGTACTAATTCCCTTATAACATCAAATTAGATTTTGCACTTCCCATGTGCCAACGAAGCCCATCCCTCTGCCAGCTCCAGCCCACATTACAGTCCAGGCATGAGTCCCACCCCAGTGCAACAAAGGCCTTGGTGCTGAGACCATCCTTTGAGTTAATTCTCAGGTAGGTTCACATAAGGAAAATCAGTGTTCATTGCCTTTCATTGCCTGCCCTACTACACCACAGGGTCTTATCTGGTACTGAGCTGTAATGTATGCCATGGCTACAGACCACAATGGTACTGATAAAGGGAAGAGGCCAGAACCTCAAGTGATGCTGGACTTCAGACTACTTTCACCTTGCCAGGATGAGTGCCCTCAAGCTGTTTTGAGGCTTTCCCTGAAACAGAAAACATTGTGTTTTTTAGGAGGGGTGAAGGTTATTATTTGTTTGGGGTTTTTTTTAACGAAAGACTGCAGTCAGTCAGATGGAAACAGACTGTGATCATTAAGGAGATCTCAGTTATACATTTCAGACTATTAAGTCTGAGCTATAACAATCTGCAAAACAGTTTCCCTCTTGTATAGTGTTTTGCCTGTGATGGTGACCAGGAGTGGATGCTCAAAGAAGCTGCAGCTGTACACACCCAGCATCTCACAATCAGGATGTCCCATGATGTCCTGAAACAGTTTGCCTTTGGCCCATCATTTGTAATACCTGTCTCTGGATACTCAGAAATTTGTCTAACTCTCTTTTCAGCTACTCTATGCTTTTGACATCCAAAATTTACTGTGAAGATGAACAGCACAATTTTGTCCTGTGGAAAAAAGCCAAAAAGCGTGTTTCTGTTTGTTAAAACTTCTATGTGACAGTTTCATGGCGTGATCCCATTTGCTTGTTCTGTGGGTGAGGTTATCTCCTATTCACTTTACTACATCATTCTTATTTTTAATCTCCATTCTCCCTTCCCTGCTTTAGTCTTCTTTTCCAGTGTCCCTGTTAATCCAAAACATCTATCAGCCAGGGGGAAAGACATTAATATTACTTTTTTAAATATGAGGGCTTTCATTTCCAGTTCTATGGTCCTCCATACCTTCAAGGTACCTCTGGACTAAAACCAGTGAACTTCAGACTTACCTTGCCTGCAGTGTCAAGGTAACAATTTTAGTGCTACTAGATCTTTTCAACCTGACCTAGCTGAACGTGTGTTTGAATCTCAATAGATATCGATGCAATTCAGTGAAGTTACAGCTACCCTGAGTTAATAATATAGTTATATTTTATTTCTTGTCTTCTGTCACTGAAGACCTTACTAATCTGAGAGGAGCAATTGCATGTCGAATTTCTGAACTCATTGGCCACCAGAACACTGTTATAATGAAGCAAGCTTGAAAGAAGGCTATTTTGTTTATTATTCTGCCTCACCAGTATTCTAATATACTGACTAGTATTGTGATTTTTAATACTGAGATGCCAGAAAAGAAACCGATACTTAAACGCTCACTTTGGTGTTTGTTTCTATTAATTAAATTATTAATTAAAACTTATTGATAAGAATTCATTAAGAAGGATTCCAAATCCAGAGTATAAGCTCAGTTAGCAAAATGACAGCAGAAGGGTAGACCAAAAATCATACTGAGAAGATATACACAAAAATGTTAGTCTAATGCTTTTGGTGCATGCCTATTTACTAATGAGGTAAAGGACACTCCACTGAAATAACTAAATAAGCTAATTGCAATGGCAATCTCATCTACCCACAATGGCATCCTTTCAAGGCTGCTTAGTAACTAATTATTTTCCCCTCAAAAATACCACACATGTTTCATAGCAAATAAATTTCTCTGCTCAGGCAAAGCCAAGATAACAGTAAATATCACACTTTCAGGATAATTCTGTTGCCACAGAATTGCTATTATCACTGCACAGAAATAATGCCAAAGGAAAACAATGACACTAATGCAGAACATAGCAGGAAGGCATGTGAATGACAGCTTAACATGTGGCCTCAATTCTCTCTTGATTTAAATCTGTATTTAAAGCTCACAAAAGATAAAGAAAAGAATAAAAACAGAAAAGAAAAAAAAACCACAAACAAAACCAAACAACAGGCTATGAAGTAAAAAAATACATATAAAATGTTATTCCTTCAGATATTCCACTACATCTTTTCAGACATATAGGTAGGCTTCAACTTAGTCATGTAATTTTGGTGCCTAATGCTTGAGGGTCTCAATGAAGAGAAGGAATTGAGCAGAAGTAGCTGGCTACATTAAGTACCTAGTTCTGAGTGGTTATGAGTACACTTTATCTCTTCGACAATAAGTTTTCTGGGGACTGGGCTGCCTTTGTATTTCTGTCTTACGCAGAACCGAACAGATTTACAAACAATAACAATAAAAAATAAATTGCACTCAAATTAATTGATTAACAGTCAATTTTCAGTTAGTGAGCCTAAACAGCAGTAACAGAGCAAGGTGTCTGCTGTGTCAGAGATGATAGACCTCTTGGGACACATCATAAGTGTGTAACACTTATTCCTAGATTCAAAAGTAATATACAGACTCCCAGAAAAATCTCAGCATGTGAAAAGATTAATAGTTTCCTTCAACACCTAAATGAAAGCACACCTAGCAGAAATGTGCTGCTAAAATGAATGTTGAGTTGAACTATAGCAGTAAACGGGACAGGGCAATCCTTTCTGAAGTTTCTGGAGGATAACTTTATGGTGCTTGTGAGGTTCTGCAAGTGCTGATGCCAGTGAAAAGACCGTTATGGTGATGATCATCTGCAATCATCTACATGTCATGTAATAAAGCTAAAATTTGCAATGTTTTAGTCTGTGTATATGAAAAAGATACAGATTAGAGGAATTTAAGCTTTTCATTTGCTGTGAAGCTTGCTCATGTGTGTCAGAGAAGTAGCTGGGATTTCAGTGTGTGGCAAGGCATGAGACAGAGGGTTAGCATGTCTAGTGAAGCCATGATCACTGTGCATATCAGTGTATTCTGCACGTGGCCAGTGCATGAAATCTGCAAGTGCCTGGAGATTCACAATTTCCAGAGCGTTCTGTGAAGCACAGGGACTGATTCTAAGGGTGCTTATGATTATTGACAGACCCCACGGGAAATTATTAGTATGTAAAGGGGTTTTTTTTAAAAAAATACAACTTTATAGAACTAAACAGAAAAGTTACTTGTGTGGTAAGTACATTTTCCAAGAGAAATGTCATGCTTATCCTTTTCCAATGAGCAAGATGGGGTATTTGGGCACTGCTAACAATTGTGAAAGAGACTGTTTCAGAGCCAGAGGCTGGGAAACACAAACATATTATTTGTATTGTGATTTTAGTCAGTGTGAGTTTTGTCAAGAAAGCCAGCTTAAGAGAACATTAATAATCACTCATACCCTCAAAGCACAGGGACTGACATTTGTGAGTTAAAGGCAAAAGTATCTAGCTTCTTTTCCAGATATTTGGAGATCATACACTGAGTGCAAGTGCCATAAATCAGCTGAAACACATATTGGCAAAACAGAGAAACCCAGATGCAATTATCACAATCCAAGGCGTCCTGTTTGATGAGGAAGAATACATATGATTTATGGACATGCAAAACTTGTGTCATGTAACAACTAGGCTGTTATCCTCTCGGCTGAGTGGAGAGGCTGAGGGAAACGTGCAGTCTTGCAAAGCACATCCTGAAACAAGCCAACTTAAATTGTTCTGCTATAGAGCAACTTCCATACATAACCCAGACATTCAGCCCAGCTCCACTGATGTGAGAATCACTGTGGAGATGACAAATGATGAGATGACAAGAGTTAAACAGGCAATCTAGCTGATAAAAGGTACCTTGACTGCCCTTTTAGCCAAAAAGAAAGCTTTTTTTGAAACAATAGCCAGGAGAGTTTGCAGGTATTTCCATCATGTGAAAATAGTTCATTTGCTGCCATGGTCATTAGCATTAATAAGCTGCAGTTGAGTGTTCAGACAAAAGGAAATGTGAATTACAAGTATCCCTTGTAGCAGGAAACGATATAGAAGGATTCATTTTTCCAATCACACTGTTGCCTAGAGCCAAGGGTTCCTCTGTGGTTGTACTGTTCAATCCCTTGTTTATGTTCATCTTTTATTGGCTTTAATCATAGTTTTGTGATTATAACTAATAAGGTAATTAAGTTCCTACGTACAGGAGACTTAGGAGACAAAACCAGCAGCCAGGTGGGATTCATCTGACCTAATCTCAGCTGTAAGGCATCTAGACTTAGTCCTGGCTAGCACTTCTCTGTAGTCGATGGAGACTAAAGCAGTTCTAAAGAGAAAGTCAGCTCAGTTATCTTAGGAAATTATTTTACTGTAGAACAGGATCAGTCCTTTTCTGGTAACATTTGTGTCTCTACACTGACTGTAAAGTAAACCTGGATAACTAGTTTGGATGAGATGCCTACATTTTATACAGCTAAAGGTAATTGTCTACTGTAACCCATGTGGGTGAGTAGTCTTGCAGATTTCCATGAATGTTTTTATGTTTGTGACAAGGCATTTTCTTTACTGTTGTGACTAAATAAAAAAAAGAGGGATCAAACAAGCCTGAAAAGTTTAGGCACTTACATGTAAATGAAATAATAGTTGTAACTGTAGTGTTAACATTTACTTGTTACTACTTGTCTAGTTAAAGCCATGGAAAAGGACATACAAAAAATCTCAAGGTAGGTTTGTTACTTTGTCATCTGTCTGCATACAGAATTCAAAGGAATTTTGTTATACTGTGAATTAAACTGATTTCTTATAGACTCATAGCAGGTACAGACTGGTAAAAGTTGTGCTGGTGGAAAGGGAATGAGAAATAGCCAGTGGTCTCTAAAGTACATTTAAGAAAGTCACAGTGAGTGTCTGTTATGGAGCTACTTTTGGAGAGCTCTGGCATTTGGTTCTGCCTTCAGATTTCTGTCCAACTGAAGCATCGTTCAGACCAACTAGGACAGTTTACTCCTATTGTACTGTGTACTACTGAAAACTGAATATTTTTGCTACTGTTTTCAATACACATTTTCACAGGAATTGCTTTCTCTGCCCACTGGAAACTAACCCTTCTACATCTCTTCCCTTACTAGAGTACATTTTACTATAAACTGGAGATTTCATGTTGATGCCTGAGAAACTAGTGTGGCCTAAAAGAGAGGCCACCCTAAAATGGATTGATTTAAAGAAAGCTTAGAAAGAAGCGGTAATGAACTGTTAGTAGTCTGAATTTCTCTCCAATTATGTTGTCAGTCCAGTACCACCATAACTGGACTTTGCAAGACATATTCTAGGTAATTAGTGTAAGCAGGATGTAAGACCAAATAGTGCCTCACCCCAACAGAATTAGATACCTAAATTCCTTCTCAGGTGATGGAGGTAGGTTGCTCTGAAAGAGATTTTTAAATACCTAGGAAAAATATTGTGCTCTTCCAATGTAACACTATACAGCACCTAAATTAGCCTGAATATGTGCTTCAGTATTTGAATATATACCTATTCAGCCAAAGCTGCACAGGGGATCTGTACCAGAGGCAAGAAATGAAACTTGATTTCCTGACTCTCCATTTTGTTTGTTAACCAAAACTCTTCTTCCTGGTCAATAAATTGTATTACTGCCATTATTTAAATACAAATAGTTCAAAACTGTATCAGCAAGTCAGTCTTTTCTAATAAATATACTATACGAACCTGATACTGCCTCCCCTTTTAAACTAAAAACATAGAGTTCCTAAACCTAAAGGGTCTGTCAGGAGCCAATAAGCTGTCTCAAAAATGTGTAAACCAATCCTGGGTACTTTGGAAGCCCTGTAGTCCTGTTAAATTCATTCTGTATGTAGTGATCAAAATTCAGTTTTTCTGAAATATAATGTACATTTCCCCCCTGTCAATCAAAGAAATAACTATTTTGTTACATAGCAACAAATACTACTAAATCAGAGGATTTTGTTTTTTCCTATATTGAGGTTTCTAGAAAGTGCTAGTGTTGATTTTTGCTGAAATATTATACTGTTGTATCCTAAGATGTATGGAGCTTTGAATCCAGCTTTTCTGTGTCCTGCACCTGGCAGTTGATTTGAAATGGTAATCTGCCACCAGGCCAAGAGGCTTGCTCATTAGAGCTGCCACAAGCAGATTAATTAATTGGGAATTTCTGATAGAAAATCAAGATAAAATTAGAGAGTATATGGGTAAAGTTCCCAGGCTTGTCTATCTTTAACAATCATGAATTAATTACAAGAGTGAAGTATAACTGTGAATTTTTTCCCTTTTTTTCATTCTTTTGTTGGATTGTGTAGTGCAGCTTCAGAACAAAATATGAGTCTCCATTGCAATAAAATTAATACATAGATTCTGAAACGTGACCATTATCACAATGTAGTATCACACAAACTAAAGCATGTGCTCACCCAGTAGCCTTTGCCTCAGGCCAATATTTTCTATTTAAGTTTTAATTAGTATTTTTAGAAATTGACTCAAATTTGATTACAATTTTAAAGAGCCTGTCATATCCTTAGGTAATCTGTCCCAACATTTAATTATCCTCATTTAGTGTTTAATTAACCTCATTGTTTAAAAACAACCACACCTTGTATCTTATTTTTGTTGTTGTTAAACTGAGAAGTCCTCTCTTACTGAATGCTGAGCCAAGTTTTTCCTTACCAGTTATGGGTGCTGGCCTTGTAAGAGCTCATTTTTAAAGACTGAGACCTGGCATAAGTGGTGTCACTGTTTGCACCTTCACGTTCAAAAGTATAAAGGGTACATGGCCCACCTTCAGCCCTAGCAGAGACAGCTGCAGTGTCAGTACTGTGAACAGGATGAATGACAATGTCCTTAGCACTTTTGAACAACAAATGCCTTTTTGTCTTTTGTTTGTTTGGTTTTTTCTCCAAATTTTGATGTGTTCCTGCAATGTGATCTGTGTAACAGACTCATTGGAACCATCAGATTCTCTGAGCTTTACACCTGTGAAAAGCCCTTCCTGCTGGCACCTTTCTCCAGAACTGCACTTACAAGAAGGCAAAGATGAAGTGCGTGGTGATGGTATACAAAGGGTTTCCTGGGAGAGAAAGAACAAAAGGGAGCAAGGAATGCCAAGGTAGGTTCCTAAAGGACTCCTCAAAGTAAGGTGAGCAAATTCCTAGTTCTCCCAGGAAAGCTCAGCTAAGAATTGATTATATCTTGATGCAAAAAATGGTAATTAGCAGCAGCAAAGATTAAGCTCTGTAGGAATGTATTTCTCCAGAATTATCAGAGAAAGCCAGAGCCAAGGAAAGAAGTCAGTAAAGAAGGGGAGCTGACTAATTCCACTAAAATACAAAACCTCTTTCACTTGCAAAGTACTTGTCCAGCTAACAAACACCTTCCAAGCATTTAAAGATTAAGTGGTTTCAAACTGTTCCAGATTAGCAATGACACTTTAGAATCTCCACTGAGTTTTTGATCCAATAGACCAAAATTCAGAAGCGGTTAACTCTTGTAATTTTAAGTTTTTTCTTCTTAGAACATTAAAATGGAAAGTATAAAGCAGGTTGGTTAATTAAAATTAATGAAAATCTTGTAAAAATAATTGACAGTAAAAAAGAGGAAGGGAATTACTTTAGGAACGTTAACATAAATTGAATAGTGGGAAAAGGGAAATATAGGCAGAATATTAAGGGAAGAAATTCCTGGCAGACTGATCCACAGGAATGTGGAGAAGTGTCAGAAACCCCATTGCTCGTGATATTTAAATCCAGACTGGACAGAGCACTAGAAACTGTGCTGTTGGGAATGATTTTATATTAACTGGGGCATTGATTAGATGACTTAATAGATCTTTTCCGTATCTGATTTCTATTAGTCTAGGATTCCCAGCTGCTTTTGCTTCCAAAGCCTCTTCCAGTCTTTGAATTTCTTTCTTTAATATTGACTAATAATAGCACATTAACTGGTGGCCCATTAACAGAACTTTAGCTTTTCTTAAGAAAATAATAAATTGGCAGGTGATTAAAGCTTTCCATTTTTCACTCCTCTTAAAAAGGGTAAAGTAAAATGACTGTGAGTGTAGCTGAGACACTATTGAAAGTTTCACCTGGGCTAATGCTACTTAACACAAGGCCTCCCATTTTGCGAGTAATGAAAGCAAAGGGTTCAGAAGTCTGAGAAGACTGACAAATAAAGTACTTTTTTGTTGTGTGTGGTTTTTGGTTTTTTTTTTACTATCTAATCACTGTAAATAGGTTCTGATCAAAGCTTATTGCTACACAACAGCTACTTGGCCTTCTTTCTGTGCAAGTGTCCTTGTGTTTTGTAACTGACCTTGCCTTGAGCTATTTGGCAGTGTTTCTTGCTGTGTTTGGTTCAACTCTTTTCTGTTCATAGATTGCTGCTATTGCCCACTCAAAGTGCAGCTCAGGGGACACGGTTATGGCAGTTTATCTATTGAGGCTTTACACATCATCTGCTTTGTGTTAGTGTCTCCTCAGTGAGGAAGCATTACCCTTTGGGAACCGCTAACCTATAAACCCACATGAAACAGGAAGACCAGACTCACCCTGGCTGGCTTCAGGTTCTCAAATGATTACTGAAGATAAGTGCAGTCATTCACATTTGCATTCAACTTCTAACTTCCCACCAAATTTCATGGATGTGATGGAGGACTTTGAGCTGCCGTTGCTGGAGGTTTTGAGAGAGGAAAAGAAAAACTATCATGGTGTGCCAGACAGCCCTGTTCTTGCATTCTGTCCTAGGCAACTGCACTTCATCACTGTTAGGTGAACCCACTGCAAGCTGGTGATTTTTTTGTTAGAAAGATTATTTGATATTGTATATAGACTATGGGGAGGGTGGTCTTGCTGGAGGTCAGGTTCTCTGGTTTCTGTTCCGGTAGGAAAACTGTCTTCCAAATATTGATATCTCAAAAACATTTTGATTAAGTTTAGTAATTCAGACAGGGAACATCAGAAGTTTGAATGGGTTCTTATTTTACTGAAAACACTGAATTTCCAGAGCTGCTAGTTTCAGCATCTTCTTTGGCTTTCTGTCATGGGAAAGTCAACAAATTCAAAGATCAGCTTGTAGAATCTAAAACTAGGTAAATCACCTGACTTTACCTATCTACTCCAGTCTAGGCACCAAGATTCCTTCTGCAATGACTTGAAAAATCCATTTCCAAGGTACATGGAACTACACACACTTTGGACATTTGTAATAATTTTTTAAAAAAATGAAAAATATCCCTGTATCAAGCATGAGTTCACACACTGCATTCCCAATTAAATGTCCAGAAAGTTTTGCAGAACCCAAACGAAATAGGGTAAATCACCTTCTCAAACTGTTTTTTTTTCCACTGATTTTTAGGCAGTTTAGATTCTTAGTTTGTGAAAAACACTTTTACATAGTTTAAGATCAGTATTTCCATGTTGGTATTCCATTTTAAAATACATTGCACTAAAAACCCCAAACAAACAAACAACAACAATAAAAAAGTAAAAAAAAATGCAAAAAAAATCCCCAGAAAAAAGTTATGAGATAGTAATGCCACTCTCCATTCACTTCCATCGTGCACAGTATTTTTTATGATGTGGTACCAGATCTAAATACAGTTTTGAAAAATCTGACTACATTTAATTTGAATGTCCATTGGAAAGAGGTTTCAACTGTGATCAAGATTCAGATTTTTCTCAAAACCCATTTCTGTATGGGAACCTCTGAAGCATGAATGTATGGGTACAGATGAATGAGTAAACTACGGAGTAGATTGCACTTGAAGATGAAGATTTAGTACAAGATACTGAATAGGCATTTACACTGAAGAAATTGAAAGAAACAACATTATGACAATATTGTACAGGGAGGAAAACAATTTTAAAACATTTATAGGAAAATGAGAGAACTTAACATTTTAAAATCTTTTTTTTTATTGTATATCAGCTAAACCATATAAAAATACATTTTTGTCGTAGTTAGAATACCGTTTTTATGGTATTTTAAATACTTGGTTTAATTTATCAAACTACCTTGGACTGAGTCTAAAAAAGTCTGCAGTGTTCAATAGGCCTCAAAAAACCTCCCTTCCTAACTGTGGTTTGGTTGCTGAATGCTAAATTGTTATATATACCCTCTGACTGTATGGAACTAGGAAGAAATGCCAACTGTAATCAGTTTTTTTCAAAACCACCTGCTACAAGGTTTAGCAACGCAGGAAACCAAACCAGAACAGAGGGTCAGCATCATGCTCTCCGCTGTTCCCTGTCTACAGGGTATGAAACCTGCATGCTGCAATGACGGTACAACCTGGGTGATTGAGTACTTCTAATACATTAATTTGTATCACATTTTTAAAACAGAAAATCAACTTTAAAGTAACAGATTACAAGTTGCACATTATAGAAGCACAAGAGGAAAGCCAGGCAATAGGCTCTGCATAAATTATTGGCTTCTTCAGTGAGAGGACGATATGTGTGCCGATCAAAAAGTGCATCTGAAAGGTGGTTGTTACACTGCTGTCTCCTAACAGCTTGTGAACATGTAGAAATGACTGAAAGCACTGATGCAAGAAGTGGCATGATATTTCTAGATTTATAACACCCTCATTCCACAGTGCATCCCTACATGTTCTATTTCTCATTTCCTTGCAGTTTAGATGCAGTATAGAAAAGTAGATGAGACACTTCCCATTGAAAGAAGACAACAGCTAAATAGGTATTAGACAGGAAGAAAATCTGAAATACACAGAGATATAACTAAGAAGGAAGAAAAGGATAAACTCTGTCTCAATAATAAGTCATGGTGTATCATGTCATATCCCTGTTTTACTCCCCCCGCCCCCCTTCAGAATCAAGGGTAACAACACCAATTAATACCATGAACTTCAGGAAAAAAATATTCTGCAAGTCTATGGACAGTGTTGTTAGATCTGAACTAGCAAAAGGAACAGCAGCAGGGGCTGTCCTCTGGCAGGAAATCCAACTGTGATGGTCTGGCTGCTTCTATATTTCTAAACTTTCCTACCATCCAGAACTGGGTGGCTGACTCCAGTTACTTAATGGGAAGGGTTTGCTCTCACTCTCAAACTGTGCCTGGGAATCATCCAGCAGAGTGTTAGCTGGTGCAGGCCCTGTGCGTGCAAGGGACCATTCCCGTTATTAAACTGGACTGAGTTTCAGTGTCTTGAAAGTGATTTAGTAGTGAAAGCCAGTGCAAACTTGGGCTACCAACCTGTGCTGAGATCACAGCCCTACAACTCCTGTGCCAGGTAGTTAAAGCTAGCACAAGCACTGCTCCCACTTCTGCAGTCTCTGCTTCTTGTCCTGTGTGAACACGCTGCTGTAAGAGGAGCATAATTTGTTGCTCTGTTCCCTAGCCTTTGGCTCAATTTGTGTACAAGTTGGGTGGGATCCTCTCACTTAGACATCTGTGTGTCGACATTTCCATCTGACACCATTTATACTTGGTAGGGAGAAACAGACAGTTTGGCTTGCTATTCTAGCTTCTCTGAGAAGTCTGTGTTAGGATAAGATCAGTCACACCCAAGAAGCACCTATTTCTCCCCAAAGGGAGTCTCCAGTGATAAGGTCAGATGCAGAAGTTCGTATTTTAAACACATCTGTTTGAGCAGATCAGTTTCCTCTTTCCTGCTTCCTTTTTAATTTGCACCCTTTTACCTCCATCACCCTCGAATCTCATTTCTGCAAGTGAGGGAACACACAGGATTGTGGCCAGTGTATAAAAAAAGCTGAGAAACATAGTTAACAGCTAAAATGTTGTTTATCTATCCAAACTTGTCAAAGCTGTCTGTGCCTTTTAGACTTGCAACACTGCAAATGTGAACTATTGCTTTATGGGGGGGATATACATGCTTTCTGCCCTTTTACTTGGTTCATCCAAACTTTATCTATAACTCTGTTACATAGATTTGAAAGTGGAAAAACAAACGTCTACCATCTGCTCCATGTTATTTATGATGATTCCTCCAATTAGGTCCAATTAACTTGCTGTCAGTGATTAAATGTAATGGGTAATAATAACTTGACTTCATCATTACCACCAGTAGTATTAGCTCATTGATTGCAATAATTTCAAAAATTACCCATCAGAATAAAATATGTTTAGCACCTGGTTTGTCTGTTTAGGAACATCTGCTGTAAATGTGTGATATATGTGGAATCTAATGTCTCTTGATGTGAAAGGGAAGCATATAATCTGTACTTTGAGAGTCAGTGCTGGCACAAATTTATCATGAGACAATGAGAGGATCAAATAAAAATCAGGTCAGAATTTATTGCTGGACTCACAGAACTGTCAAAACAGGAATGGAGCTATCGTATATTTACCAACCTGAATTTTCACGTCTAGCAAGGAGAGTTCTGTTCAGATGATCTGAATTTATGTGCCTATGTTGTCCTATAACCTGTGCTCATGGATGAATTGGGTGGGTGTAGACTGCTGGATGCCCAGCCTATTTTCTGCAGACTTTGGCTTGCTGCTTGCCAAAGAGATGTTTTTATCCAAACCCATGGGTCTAGTTTGTTTGGCCTTACCTCTTGCATAAAAGCTTTACAGTGATGGGCTGCATCTTCTTAAACATGGCATGCAGCAACTGCAGGCGTGGTCTTCGTTTCCCTTACTGTCTTGCAACAGCAGCTCTCTCTCACTGTGCTCCTGCTGCATGCAAAAGAAATACATTTGTCCATGATGAACTGTATTTGCCATTTGTAAGTTTGCCATGTGGTTTAGGTCAAGTATCTTACTGTCGTTCAATTCTGTTTTCCCTGTAACCATATGAAAATACCACGGAATAAGTGCTGTCTGGAATGGCTCACAGCAGACTTTAAGTGTGCCAGTTAGTTCCCCTTCCTGCAAGTAATTTTTTTATTCAGCATCATGAATGCTGATTCTCCTAATTCTCCCCTGATTGACATCCTTCGGTGGTGATAAAGGGGTTGTTCAAAAGAGCAAACTTTGGTCTTCAATATAACTGGAATTCTCTTAACCACTCCCTCAGGAATGCTGAGGATCAATATTTTATTTCCACAACCACCTAAAAAGCATCTCAGTTTATGATTTCTGAAAACTGAAAAATTTGGAGAAAAACTAATAAAATGTCTGGCTGTTATTTATACACTGAATGCATGCTTATTGGCTTGCCAGATCTGAGAAACATTAATTCTGGTGGTGTATTTCTGATTGAGCCACACTTTTTTTTACCTAACCCAGTCTTGGAAAAACAAACAAGGCCTTGGCTGGTCTCGCCCCTTTTCTAACATTTCATTGCCCATTTTCCCCAATTTTTCCATCTGGAATGTAAATTAAGAGGGTTTTTTTCCCTTAAAAAAAAGCCCCATCATGTCTTATCAAGTTTTCATTATTTGGCTGTTTAACAAAATGCAGATTGGTAAGCTAATGTTTATTCGGTGTGATTATTCCATTGGATATTTGGCGCAAAGTCTTCAGGAAATTTAGTAGTCCAGCCTTTAACCCTCTGATCTTTTTCCATTGGTTGTTCCTAGGAAATATGAACTACCAGAAGCTATACAGCTTCATGTATATTGTCTGACAGCTTGCTTTAATGCAAAACTGTGAAAAGTTTCCCACCCAAAGTCCTGATTAGTCTCTAAAGCACCACACTCTGGAGAGGGTAGTAAATGTTACCTTTCTCATCACGTGAATGGGAAAACCAATTCATAGGCCTTCCAGCAGTTTCCCAGCTCAGCTGTTCTTGCTTCCCAGTATTTTGCATGGCCTGTCCCTATCTTTAAATGTCAGGTCAGGTTTTTACTTGGAGTTTTGTTGATTTACACCAGATAAGGAAGAAACTCCATTCACTTTAAGCATGCAAAAACATTGCTAGGTTGGTTCTGCTGCTGTGCAGTTCTATCTTTGTAAAATACAGAATCTTTCAAAAATACTTCATCTTGAAAATTATGTTGCAGAAGGAGGAAAGAAGCTTTTTCCAGTGCGATGCTCATCATTCTCACCCTCCACAGTTACTGTTTGACTGCTATGCCTGACTCAAAACAAATTCAGGTGCCTCAGAAATCAAATCTTTCTCTAAGCTAGACAAAACATAGGGTGTTTTTTCTGGAAATGCAGAAAGGTGGTCACAAGACAAAAATGCAACTTACAGTACTTCAGCTATGATACAGTTGTAAAGCAAAAAGAATGTTATTTCAGAGAGATGACTGCTCAGGTGAACTTGGAAAGTGTGAGAAGAATCAAGATTTTTTTGACTCACTGATGTTTATCTACTAAAAATATATACCTTAATTATGATTTGTGCATTTTTATTAGATTGTATCCAGAAGATGATCAAAAAACTGATCTGAGCTGTGCAAGATGGCTACCTAATCACCCTAAGCTGACATGTCCAGAGAAAAAATAATTACAGCTAAGATTTCTGGCAATGCATCTGCCTTCCATATTACTAGAGCAGCTACTTTTCTATTAACAGGCTGTAGGTGATGTGAATAAGCTCCCAATGAAGATGTCTCAGCTACTTTAAAGCAAGGTGGGATGTATCTGGACCAGGGTCTAGGAAACTAATTTACCCCATACAATATATCACAGCCCAGATGTTAAAAATCAGTACACCCAGCTGAAGCCAATGGAGCTATACTCATTTATGTCTGGTTCTATGGACAAAATGGAAACGAGGGTTTTGTTTTCAGGAAATATTACTTTTTTGTTTGAGATTGATTTATGAAATAGAGATAAACACACAGTATTTAAAAAGCAAAAAATACCCACAACCAGCATGCTGTCCTCAAAGAACATCAGCTATGTAGGTCAATAGATAACAAATACAGTTCAGCAATGGTGAATTTAAATTAATACTTAGGGGCAAGTAATCAGTTTGGATGGTTTGTTCTCCCTCTATTAGCCCCTCTGCACTCTTGAACAAAGGAAAAAACATAGGGATTATAGAGAAAAATATTGATAAAAACAACACCACAAACAGCTGCATTTTGGGAGATAGAACTTGCTTTAAAAAGCTATGATAAAAAATACTTAAAGCTTGTATTCCTCTAAGAATAAACACAGAAAACAGATGCTATGGGAGGTATTTTATACAGCAACTGAGAGAAATACCTTTCTTCATTAGGAGTCATAATACATCTGTTTGGTAAATCTGCTTTTCAAACAGTCATTTAGGCATAGATTTCCTCTCGTATTGGTCTAATTGCTCTTTAAATCCTCATCCTGTTTCACTGCAGTAGATGAAAAGAGTTGTCATCTTCTTTCTGCTAGGAGATCTAGGCTTGCACTCTGTTGGGAGATTTGGGCCCATGAACTCTGCCAGGTCCTGCTTCCCAGTGTGCCAGTCATCACATTGGAGAGTGATGCTGGAGGCAAGCTGGTGAACAGCTAGAGGTGTTCTCCTAAGGGGACAGACTTGTTCCTAAAATCTGACAGAAAAACTAGTATGTGCTGGTGGGATCAGCAGGTCAGATAGCCCAGTCAGAAAGGTTTCTCATATGGCTTTTAATGACAGCTTAATTATGTGTCACCTGAAGTCACAGTCCTCCCTAGGATGTAATGCTCCTATCTGAGAAGCAGCACAGGGAGCTAAATCTGTAGTGTGTTTTCTTTTGCTTGATCTTAGCTAATATGTTGCTATTTCAGTAGCAAAATTGATGATGGCACAGCAGAAAGAGGTCAAATGAATCTGGAGACATGTTAATACCCAAGCGTTATTGAAAGGTTTATAACCTGATACAGTAGATGAAGTACTCCTGAATCCCAGCAAATGAGGTCTCCTTCGGTGCTTAATATGCCACACATTTCCTTCTGAAGAATATTTTGTACTTCTATAGATCTTCCCATTCTACATTTTCACAGGAATTCACAACTTTAACACCTTTAACCTCATAAAACCTGCTGCTTTTATTATCTCTGTCTAACAGAAGGGAAAACTAAAACAGAGGCAGTAGAAGAATGTACTCCACTGGCACAAGGTGTCTGTAGCAGAGCTGGTGACAGAGCCCAGGTCCCCTGACTTTTCATTCTTCCTCAAAGCCACCCCTGGATTGTAAACTAGAGACCTCTAGTGCTTTTATACATTGCCAACTGCCCAGAAAAATCCCATGCATGATTGTTGATTACTGCTTTGTGGATTTCCTATTTAAGGGTCCCAGTCCTTACTGAAAGCCCATTGTGCTCAATGTCAAAACACAGATAGGAATTATTTTTCTTCCAAAGATTATAGTGTCTAGGTCCAAACAATCTTTAGTTGGAGAAAATCAGAACGGATGAATGGAAGACATAAAAGCAAGGTTGCATGGATACCTACATTTGGAATTCCCCATCAAAAACTGTTCATATTTTAAAATTAGTAGAGGTATAATATTATAACGCATAAAGAAAACCAACCTCATACTCTCAAAATTCACTTTATACTTGAATACTATTTTTAATAGCTTTACTCTGATAGTATATTACATCTTTATTACATAGAGGAGAGGACCCAAACTAACTTCTCAGTTATTCCAACCGGAACCTTTTTCTGTTTCAAAAAAGATCACAACCTTTCTTTCATATTCTTGAATGGCATTTCTACCCAGCATGCATTTTGGCCTACTGCCTTATATTTTATTTTATACATTCTAGTGTATGACTGAATGTTGCTACGCACAGCCATTAAGTTCCTGCTCTCTTATCACAAGGGTGTTGTCTTCAAGCAACTCCAGCAGATCAGGTCTCTTTATTATTGGCATTTTTAGTTAGTTAAACACAACCTGCTTGCTTCCACACTGCCTGCTCTTAACCAAACCACACTTTCCCAGGTGTTCTTCCTACTGCATAGTTTAAAAGTTTCCAAGATTTCCCTTCAACAGATGTTAAACTCACTGGTCTCTAGATTCTTGGTCTTTAATCTCCTGACCCTTTTTAAACTAATGGAGTTGTATTTGCCACTTCCTAATCCTCAGGAATCTCCTTCATTTTTAAGAATGTTGGTTAATTTCATGCCTTTTACTAATGCTTGAGATAAGATGTTACTTGGACCCAGGGCAATATCTACCATAAGTGTACTCAATTTTTCTTTTTCTAATTACAAGTTTTGCTTTTAACTATAGACTGTCTTACTTTTGTCTCTGGAAAATTAATCCATTAATTAATCTTATTCTAAGACAAAAAGAGAGTAACTGTTTAACAGGTCTTTTTATTCCCTTGTGCCTCAAATGGTAAGCTTTACTTGCACAAAGGGAAATGAAGTTGCAGAAAGAAAGGCATCTCTCCTACATTTTGCTGTCCTCAGTGGGACTTGAGCATTTCCAACATTACTTTAGAAACGTTAAGCCATATCAAAAACCCCTCAGCCTGATCAAGAATTGTGAGATAGCCAGCAGTTAAGAATGATGGGTAATGCATTGAATAAATAGTCCCACTGCTTTTCTTGTGTTTCCTTTCTTTCAGTAAGATCTTTCCTTTCTTCAGGTAAGGAACCACTTATGACTTACAGAGCAAATCAAGTGCTCTGTTGAATTGAAGCCCACGTGTGCTGAAGGGAAATGTGCTGGTATATTTTCTTTCATAATTGAAACACTTTCTAGGCCACCCTCACCTTCAGACAATTATGAAGAATGTCTCTGAGCATTTTGAGACTGGGTTTTTAACAGCCTATCCAAATGGGAGTTAAAAAATATACGCTAACAAGTTCCAAGAAGCATATTTTGACTTTTTGTTGAGAGCTATGAAACCCTTTCCCACTGTCAGTTTTCTCTTGGTACTCTAAAATCTTTTTCCCTAGTTTCAAGGTTCTTTTGCCCTTATTCCTTGGAATCTCATCTTCTTATAAGCAATATTAGGTATCCCTAAGGCTCACATTTGCAGCAGCAGTCCATACTTTATCTGATATGAATCATATCTTTTGGCTTCAGCTGCAAAGTTCTCAATACCCTTGAAATCAAACCCTCTCAGATGTGATCCATTCAGTTTCTGAAAGCTCTATCCATGTGGTATTTCACTGGAGTAATTTTGGACACCCATACATGTTCTGGATAATATAGAGATTTGAAAATTAAGAACTAATTTTTTTCCCAGATGTGCTGGGAATTTCCTAGGATCCAAACTAAGTAATGATTTTTTTTTTAAATCTAAGACAAAAACTATTGCAATTTTATTTGTGATGAACTTGTCCGATTCCCTTGTCATTGCGGGCAAAGGGCTGACATCTAAGTTTAATTGGAACTACTTACTTTCTAGCATCACTAAGCAAGGGAAATGTAAAAAGCATGAAGATCCAAGAAGTGTTGATGAACTATTCTGTCAAAATTCCCACAGGAACAAAGGTCTTTAAATGTACTGTAAATCATTAAGCTTTTGCTTTTGAGTGCCATGACAGGAGAAGTCAGTGGCATTGTACATGGAAAATTAAATGACAAATTCTAGTGCTAGTTTTAGAAGGCCAGAAATTTAATCTTTCGAGGTATATTTTGCATTGAAGAAGAACCTTAGAAAAGAGGAAAGTGCGGCAGAAAATCAAAAGGAGCATTTTATAGATGCTTTTAGACTGCCTGCTGAATTTCTACAAAGACAGAAGACTCCTCAGTTCCTCCAGTGTGTATACAGTATACTTACTAGACTGAATAAATTACAAACTTCACCAAGAAAACTAAAAACTGAAAAATACTAAAATAAAGATAAACAGCCTCAAAACTTTTCAGTCTAAAGTCTTGTACTGGTAACTGAAAGCAAGGACTGCCAAGCAGATGTTATCACTGTAATATTTTATCAAGAGGACATGAACATCCTTTGGATAAAATGGAACAAGGAACTGGAGAATTCTGAGTGTGTGTTATCTGAGGTTTTGTTTTGAAAAAGGCTTGCTCTGGGTTCATGAATGAAAATCTGAGATTGGGGAGGCAGTTGCATTGTAAAGGCAGCAGGAGAAAACAAAAGTAGAAAAAAACCAAGTAAGGAAAACTTAAAAGTGTGGACTAGAGGCAAAATGTGAAGGCACTGGTAAGATTTCCACAAACATTTTATCTGAGCTAACTAAAATATTAGCATTTACTATTGTCTTACATACGATATGAAGTATCCAGGTATATATTTAACTAGATTTCAGATTTCTTTGAAATACCATTTCTGTGAACTGTTCCTCACTTTATTTATCTGCATTCAGAACCAGAAAGTCTAGCTACGCAGTACATTAAAACAACACCTTGGGTTCTTACTTTTTTGTTTCCAGTGTTGCTCTGAGTCTTCATTTTTCATGACCACAAACATGAAAGAATCTAAGACGACATCTTCAGATATCATCTTGATCAGTCATATGGTCTATATATGGTCATTCTACGATTTTTTTAAAAAGAGATTATCTGTTACTATCTGGATGAAAGCAATTAATCTTACATTCCACAGCTATGGCTGATATTGCTGGAATAAATAGTCCTTTATTATTTTCAGTAACATTATTCCACTATTCAATTAGTATTTACATGATTAGTGGGATGATCACGGGCTTGGTTTAATTAAAGGCAAAGGTGTCAAAATAAAATGTTCAAAGAGTTTAAATGACCTGACATTGAATTTACATTTTCAGAACAGATTTAGGCACTGAAACATAGTAATAGATAACATCTTAACTGTTATACACAATTTTTGAAAATGGAATGTAAATTAAGCACTTTTGAATGCTTATCCCCTGACGTAGTTCCATGGAGTCCAGGGTCTAGAAAGTGTTTTGCAATTACCTTTTCACATTTGTTTTCTCTTGAAAATGCTGGCAAATGTTCTTGCTGTAATAGCCACATGCAAATACACCCATCTTTATATCAACTTTATTTTGTGCTGCTGTCTCCTGTCACCCTCCCACTTGCCTTCCTTATTTCTTGTCACATCTCTGAACCCTGTAGACCATCCGGATTTAACTAACTCTCTGCAACTCCCTGCAGAACGCATTCCTCTGTCAGCACATATGCTTCTCATTCACGAATATTGTTATGCATTTGATTCCCGCCTCGCCCTCACCCCCACCCACCCCCTTTTTACTGCCACTACCTTGTTGGCATTGTAAAAAGAGAATACCTTTAATGGGGCCTGAACCACTGTCATTACACGCTCCAGACAGCAACCCAGGGTGCAACCGGCATCTCACCACAAGTAGGAAATGAGAAATTCTGTGCTATAATGAGAGCTATTGAATTTTTTTACAGCAGCTTAACATAGGTTATTTAGCTCAGGTGTTTCAGTAATGGTAATGCACATGGAAAAAGCAGTGCTTTAGGCCCTTGAGGTTTTTCATCTTTCTACCACCTCAACATATGAATCAATGTAGTTCTCACGAAGGAGTATCAGTAGCCCGGGCACGACCTGATTTCAAGCTTTTGCTGTATACTTACTGGTGTTATTACTAGTACATCTTTGGTAGCTGCTTGCTTCTAGGATTTTCCTTGGTACCCTGTACAGTGGGTCCATTGTTCTTACATACAGTCTTCTCTGAGGCAAGCATCTTTTTCTTTCAAACATTTTCAAGCAATCTTTTAGAAATGCTTTAATTCTTCTCACCTTTTCCCCCTTCCTCCTCCTCCCCCCGCTAAAAAGAAGTAAACCCTTTCCACAGGAACATTTTTACTTTGTAGGAAGGACAGTCAACTCACCCTTTGGGTTCTGCAGCCATTCTGCAGCCATTCTGCAGCACAGCTGCAAAGACTGAAGGGCTCGAGAATGTGAGGAGAAAGCCAGTCTGGGCCCCTCTGTCTTCAGCATAGCTAGGATTTCACCCCATGTGCCCTGAAACTGGAGGTCATGGCCAATGTCTGCAACATGAGACTGGGATGAGGTCACTAATCTAATCATGACCTAAGTTTATGCTGGAATTCCTGACTTTGGAGAGACAGATGCTAAAGAAACTACTTTTGGGGGCCCTAATAAACCAATTAAACGCATCACAGTGGTGTCCTCATTCACCAGATTTTTATATTCATTCAGACTGTCTTCTCCAGAATATTCAGTAAAGATGCTGGTCTTTTTCTGACTCAAAACTGTCAGGAAAAGAATATGACTTTGTTCAATGACATTGAACTTAGATTGAAAGTTTGTTAGGACAACAGTTATCTCCTTTAATATAACTACATATCCTGTAGCCGTATGGAAATCTGCTTCCTTCTAGGGCCTTTAGGATCAGGAAAATATTCAGTATGAAAAACAAGAGTTGGTTCAATGCCAAGAAAAATATTAAAACCTGTTCATAATTTAAAGGCATCCAAGGGAAGAGCCATCTCTTTTCTTACCTGTACCTGAGGTTACTGTCCTGTCACTGTTGGTGAGTTCGGAGATACTTGCGTAAGCCAGGAGGCTGTGGACATTCATTTGCTGAATAACATTTTTACCCTAAAATTTTATTAAAATGTAAACAGTTTTGTACCTGAAGCTTTAGGTGATATTCCTCCCAGTCCTGAATCTCTTGTGGAGGAGTTATTAGGGAAAGCTTTGACTTTATTTCAAGTACTGCTGGAATATACCTAAAGATGGTGGGAATGAGCAGAGCCCAGGAAAACAAAGCGAACAGCAGATCCTTTACTGCCACTGATGCATAGTAAGGTGGATTTTTTGTAGAACTGTTTCAGATAAAAACGCTTTGGTTTTCTTTTGTCTTCAAACAAACAAACAAAAAACCCCAACCAATCTCTGGTGTATATTTAAATGCAATTCTGCAGAAATCTGTAATATTATTTCTTTTCAGTATCAAAAAATTAGTAACTCTGGCATGCTTTCAGAATACACAAGCACTATGGTGAAGAGTGTAGAAATAATAGAAATGCTTACAAACAAACAAAACAAATAGACAGGTACAGGAATTCTAACCTCTTGACACTGCAAAAATCCAGCCTTCTGGAAAAACTGTGACATACACAGAAGACAGTCTATGAATTCATGTAGTATTCCACTTTGATCCTTTTTTGGTCATTTAGTTAACAATATGATGGTGTTGCAGAGTAAAAAGAGTACATTTTCTCTAATATAGCAAAGAATACTCATCCAATCAAAGTACATCATAATCTGTGTGAGGCTTTTAATTTCTAGATACATTTATTATTGCTTAATGTCAACAAAAGTGTGTTTAAATACAAAAGCAAATTTCTTTGTCCTGAGAAAGCAGATTTGTTTTAAGACCATTGAAAAGTACAATGAAGAGGAGAAGAAGCGATATCTCCACTGGACTTCTTATTTTCGACATCTGGTTGTGGTCCGTTGGGAGAAATGTAAGTAACAGTTTACCACATGGATTACAAATGTGCTGAATTGCAAGAATGAATATTAAATGAAAATATCCATAGCACCTGCAGCTTTTCCAGGAGAATTCCCCCTGTGTGTTGTGGGTGGGTTTTCTGAAAAACCCCTAGTGAGATGCAAACTGCAACTGCAGCTGCTTGTAGTAGCAGCTTGTCTAGTGTTACCGAAGAGTTTGCAGATTCTGTTCCCTTCAATGAATCAACATTGATCAGGGCTGCCAACACGCTAAAAAAAGAAAGGGAGGGTTGCAGGGGAAGGATTATGATCATTAGGATTATTCCCCCAGGTTTTAGATGATCGGGAAAAATTTAAAAATAGTGATTTAAAAAAAAAAAAAAGAAATCAGAAAAGAAAAGCTAAGTAAAGCACATAATGAAATATAAAGCTGGTTTGATGCACCTGGGTGAGAAAGCAATGTTTATTCTGTCCAAAGGTCAGGTCTACTTTTTTCACAATAGAAACTCTGCAATTCTGTGTTTTGCTGACTTCATATACATTTTGAATATACTGAGCACTGTACACGTGACACTTGGCTAGATTTCAGTTGCTGTATTAGAGGGGATTAAACAGTGGAGAATGTTTCCCCCTTAGTATTATTTTTTTATTTGAAAGAGACTGAGCTAATTCTACGTGAGCATTCCTTGAAAACATAGTGGCTTATTAAGAAGCGTCAGACTCCCTACTTTGATTTTACCCTCCAAAGAAATGGTGAAGAGCAGACTCTGCATGCTCCACATCTTTTTATCTGGTCTCTCTGAACAGGACTTGCACATTCAGGCATAGCAAAGTGGAAAGCAAAGGAAATCAATGCTGGCAGCACAAAAAGGGAATTGCTAGTCTTTTCTCTGGGTTGTATAATGTCAAGATGGTAAAACATATGAATGACAAGTGGTACTTTTTTTTTTCTGTAAGAAAAAAAATTAATACTTTTAGTTGCGTGAGGCTGCCAAATTACTCTGTTCTGGAATTTGTGTAGGATCTTGCTGATATTAAGGAACAGTGAAGAACTTTACACACATTTCTTTGTAGCTTTTTGATACAAGAGGTGAGCAAGGAAACACCAAGTTGTGCAGGGATTAGAAGAGAGTCACATGGCAAACTCTTGTTACCCTGAGGCAGCCTTGGTGGGTGCCCACCTGCAAATGGTAGGTTCCCCCTGGAGGTGATACTTCTACCTCTGGTTCTAGCCTGTTGTACAAGTATTTGGAGCATGTCTACAGAAACCCATTGAATCGAACTGCCTATACACTGCTCAAAGTTTTGTATCCCTTGATTTTATATCCCTCTAAATCACAGTCTGATGCTGACAGGATATGGAACATACCAGATCAGTAGTAGAGGCCCCAGCTGGGCGCCCGACAGCATGTGTCCTGCTATTGCTCATGTGAGTGTTAAGGTCCACATCCCGAAACGGAGTGAGTGAATCAGAAGAGGGAGCTCTAGCTGTGCTAATAAGGCCAGAAGGGGACTTGTGTTGGAGTATACCCAAAGTAGTAAGAAACAGCTTTCCCTCTAGTTTTCATGGAGGAGGAGGAGCTGTATTCCTTTCTGCCCCTCTGGAAGTCCATGTTTTCATCCTAGTTTAATAGCTCCCAACAGACTTTCTAGCAACTTATTGTGCTGCACTTCTTGTCTCCTCCCTTACTCTTCTTTCCCTCCCAGGCATCCTACCAGGAAAGACTCCAGCTCTCCAGGAGTCTCTGATGGGAAGATTTAATTCAGTTTGCTTCAAACATTTTAATGTGTTCAGTTTCTAAACCTATTGTGCAATATCATATTAATCTACACAAGGGGACTTCTACATGATGCTCTTCAGAAACATTGCAGAATGTGGGACAATATCTTTAAAGGTATCAGAACTGTAAACGTTCCCAAATAAGGAGCAAATATTGGCTATCCCTTACAATGGAGTGAGATGTGGGAGAGAAAAAGTGTTTCCTACCCTGTGTGGCCTTTTGTAGACACTTCCTTCCTTATCGCTCTTTTCCCTCTCAAAATGAATGAAGGTTCAACAGAAGTAAACAGGTGTGATGTTGCTTCTGAGTCCCACTGACCTGCCACTGAGAGGCACAACAGAGGAGACTGCAACAAGGAACAAGGGCTTTTGTCTGCTCAGAAGCTTTGGGAGATGTCTGGTATGTGGCCTTCGAGGAAAGGCCATGGTGCCCCATCCCGATCCTGTCAAGCGTAGTGTTCAAAGGGATATGCAGGCTCCTTAAAAACAGTGCCAAACTGACAGTACATTAGTGTTCTCAGTGTTTCACAAGTAATTTGTCTAACATTTTACAGGCAAAATTACTTTCTGGAGATTCAGCTAAACTGCTGTATTGTGTGCTAGACAGAAACAGTTTAAGAAATAGAGAAATGTGGCTGCATCCTTAAGCTCTCTTGTACAAAGATTCCTGAGTTTTGACAAGGAGCAGGTGTTCTGCATATTGCTTACAGTTCTTCTTTTTGCGCTGATTATTGTGTCATTAAAAATTGAATTAATCATACTTTTTAGCCCATTGTGAGGGATACAAAAGTTAATAAAAAGCTTGACTGATCACCATTGGAGGTGATTCAGCTTTTTCTGGGGGAGATCAGTGGCTTTGATTTTACATATACTTCTAGCATACACAAGCATACAGTCATCCAAAGCCTGTGGAGGATGCTACTGCTCTGCAGGGATGCAGGCAAATTTAGTGACAAGGACAGAAGTTGCAAAGGGTCTGTCATGTGACGTAGACAGAGTTGCACTGGGCAGAGCTAATCAGAGAGACAACAAAGAGACTGAGAAGAAATCTCCAGTATGAAAAAGTTAGAAAGCAACTAGCATCAGAATACCAGTTTTATTGAACAGTGTGCCTCTGTGTAATAGGAGCGTGCCCCCAAAGAGCTCCTGTTGACAGCTCAGTGAGGCACCTCCAGGGCTGTGGTGGTGCTCCCTGCAGTGGGCTCCTGGTCAGCTCTCCAGGGAATTGTCACCTTCAGCTTCCAACACAAAATGCGAAGACATTTGCTAAAATGTGACTTAAACAATAAATACAGCAGGCCAGTGTCATATTTTTTCTCTCCAACAGACACCATTTTCCTTGCTAAAAATACCTTAAGTGGACACCTGCATGTGAATATGTGGCAGAGCTCATGGGGTTGCATATAATGAGTAAGGTAATTGGGAGATTAGCAATTTCTCGTTTGGGTTAGTTTTTAATATTTCATCATGAGTTTACTGGAAGTGTGCAGCTGAGATCTATATTACCATAATGCTTACATGTGCGGCTTTTAATGGACAGAAATTGAAAGAACCTATCTTTCTGGTTAGTGAAAACCATAATTACTCATTATTTCCTGCTCCCTACTTTAGCACACTCCTTGGAGCCTGCTGGTGAGCTGCATAGAGGTGTTTCTTTTACAAGGGTTATTATAGAGACACCTGTTAGGATTGATATAGTTATTGCTGCATCAACATTTCCATTGATTTGGTTTATGACCCAGCTGTAAAAACTCCTTTTAGTCTGAGATTTGATGAATGATGACTGAACCAAAGAGTGCAGGCAAAATAATGATTGTAACTTACTAGAGGGCAACATCAAATTAGATGAATGAGGCATAAAGAAGTTTCAGAGGTTTGGTATACATATTTATAATGCACAAAGTATTTCTTTCCACAATGAAAGTTTCGAAGTTTTTTAGACAAAGCCTAGTGCCTCTGTGTACATTTAAAAAAAAAAAAAGAAATCAGGGGATTTGAAGCAGAGAAATGGCTCCTGTGCAGGTTGGTTAATTATTTTGCATTAGGAAATGCTTTGCTATTTTAGTGGAGAATTCCGAAAAGGCTATGATTTAATAATGCCCCTTCCGTTTTGGCCAGATTAAAGAATCATTTGATACTCTACTGAGGAAGGTGGAAGAAATATCACCATCTTTTCTCCTTTATAAGATGGGTAAGTAGTATGAAAATCATAAAATCTCTCTGCACTAGTGTTTATTAAGTGATGGCACAGAAGTTCTGCATATTCTGTCCCAAGACAATCCACAGGAACAAGTGACCCATGTGAAACAAAACTTTGTAAGGTGCTTCATGTACTAAATAATTTGTCTCACCTTCCCCTTTCTCTCAGGGTCCAAAACCACAAAATGCAACCACATGTTTGGGTAATAGTCTTCCAAACTGAAAAGAGGACCATTAACAGAGGGCAGATCTGTTTTTAAGCTTAGAGTCAGCCATTATAGCAGTAACAGACATGCTCCTGCAACTGGTCCTAGTGTGGTTCATGTGTCTCATCCCTTCTGTGGCAGAGGTGGAGGCAAGTAATTACAGGCTGGGAGCAATTTCACCTGCAGAGTAAGAGCTAGACTACAGGAAAAGACGACAGTGATGTCCCAAGGATGTGAAATTACAGAGAATTTGGTCTAAATATCTGAGATAATCCACATCCCTTTGAAAGCAAAGGGTGATGCATGCGTGTAACTATTGGTACTGAACCTGAGCTCATTCATTGCACCTGACTTGGGGCATGCACTGTTAGTTCCATTACAGTATATTGTAACTTAATATTTACACATGGAAATATCTGAGTGAATGGCCTCAGCCTGGGTGACTTATGCTACACTCATCAAGGCAGTCAATCTCCTGGAGAGTTCCAGATTTGCTTAACTCCTGTGGGTTTGCTAAATGTGATATAAATAATGGGGCTGGCATCACTTTTGTCAACAAGAAGAAAAGACTGATTTACATAGTAAAAAACCACCCATTTGTGAAGACAATATTGTCTAAGGCAAAATGTGAGAGCTGGGGTCTCAAAGGATGTGGAGGTTTAAGAAATTGTGAGATCTGATCCAGAGTTCGCTGAAGTCATGGAAAGATTCCCCCCACCCCCCACCGGTGGGTATTGAATGAGCCCCTCGGACCAACAGAAGTAGAGGAAGAGCCAGAAAAAAGTTATCATGACAGATCAGAAAGATGGCAACAGCACTCACAAAAATATGAAAGGGTAATAAATGTGATGTAAAAGTAATGCTTTTATTTTAATAGTTGGCATTCTGTCTCATAGTCATCTTGGTTAAGTGCCAGAGTCAAAGTATTTAATATCCATTAGGAGGTTTAGGTCTGATTTTTTGATCATTACTCACTTTCAGTAGCACATGTTCATTTGGTGTTCTTTATATGGTGACTATGGCCAAGTTCTTGTTGGCATATTCCCTATTGGACACCAGTGGAGAATTTACTCCAATAGTCTGTCCCTGGAAGTAGATAGATTTAGTTTAGCAAATCTTCATTAATTTCAAGTGATGGGCAGGGTTATGTTGCATGTATTAATTCTAACAAGTTTCAGGTGGAATAAGATGGTTATACACATACGCGCACACATGTACACACGCACACAAAAGAACTATCTGTAGAGTAAGAAAAATGTATTGTAAAGAAGACTATGTCACTACTTTTATTGAGCTAAAATTAATCAGAGACTGAGCTATGCAGTGAAGAAGGAGCTGCTTTTTACAAGACAATAGTCTTCACGTGAATTACAGCAAAAAGCAGCACAATTTTTTGACTATGGTCTTCACAGCCCAGATTTAAGATGGTATTTAGACAACTCATTTGCAATCAGTGGGAAATAGGCATCTTGGTCTTTGTACTTGACTGGTAGAATTTTGGACTAAGTATTTACATTTCTACTACTCTGCAACTCTAGCGAGGTCAGGATGCAATTTTATGCCATGGAGTTGTTCATTGCAGGTGTGTTGTCACAGTTCAGGCAAAAGATGCTGCCTACAGGCTTCTGAGAAGGTGATGGATGAGAAAACTTCACCCTTCTGCCTGCTAAGGACCAGTCTAAATGAGGTAAGGAAAGAAGTGGAAGGGAAACTGCTTTGGCAGAGAATAAATCTCTGATCCCTCCTTTTCTTTCTGGGAACTTACCTGCTTCAGACGCAGGCCACAAAACCACTTTTAAGTTCACAACTTACTGTGGAAAAGCCTTATTGAAGCAGAGTGAAAAGCAGGATGTTTTTATGCATCTGTGAATGTAAAGGAGACATTCTGAATTCCTTGCGCTAGCCCATCAGTCACTTTCTATCTTGCTTGGATAGGAAAAAAGCAAAATCGTATGAAAAATGGCGGGCAATGCTTCCTTTTAAATGTTATTCAGGAGAAAAACAATCCTTGGCATACCATGTACTTTTTCTCAAGTGTACCTCGATACTGTGTTCAAATTACAACTCTGAGATCATTAATTTCAACTTAATAATTAAAATGGTATTTAATGTCTATAATGATTTTTACTTTAGCTTTGCCTTCTGAATCAAATTTATAAAACCCTTTAAATTTACATTTGAAACTAATCTTAGCAGGAAATTAATATGCAAAATTTATTGAGTGCAATCTGTTCTTACCTTTTTTTACAAGAAGAATGTTCTTTCTACTTCTGCATGTGAGGTAAGAATAGGCATAAAAGCTTTAAAAAAATGAAGAGAAGTGGCATCTGAAAATAGAACATTAAGCCAGTTCCTAGCATAGGACTTGTAAGATACAACATATTCTACTGAATCTTTTAATACCATGTATTTCTTGTATATTACCTTTCATCAAATTTCAGTTTTCAATAATCCTTACAATTTCCTGAAAAGGAAGAAAAGGTGGTTGAACTGGGTTAACATAATTTTGTTTGATGAAATCAAAGTCTGAAGTCAGATATTTGAGAACTAATGTATATCACTAAATGAAATCCTTTCCCACTTCTTCCAGTTTGCCATTATTTGTTCTCAGATAAGAGTTACTTTTATGACTGGAGAATCTGTCATCAATTCTTTGATATAATTTAACTTTCTGTGAATAAATGAATGAGGTAATAAAATTCAGCATAAGGAAAATCAGACAGTTTTAAGTGAGAAATACAAGCAGTATTCAGTCAGTGAGCATTTCTTTCTGTCACTCCACTGATTGCCACCCTTCCAGAAATAAAAACTGCAAGCAGGCAGCTTTGCCTAGTATGCAGAGTGACTTCTAAGAGCTGGAAGACATTTCCTTCCAGCTGCAGGGTACAGAGATAATCAGCCTTTGAAATCAAATTATGACAAGGTCAAATCATGACCAAGGTAATTTTCGGTATTATGCAGCATAAAAATTACATAGGTAGTTGGACACAAACATTCATTCTCATTTTTTATTCTATTTAGATTGAAGACGTAACATTGCTGTTTAGTTATAATATTAGTATTATTTGCCGTAAATGCTCATTCATTGTCAAAATGGCAAATATTTTATTGTAATAAACATTTCACATTTTTTACTGTTTCTGAGGCAGTTAAGGTATGTCTTGAAGACAATAAACTACACAACAGATTATTCCTTTTTAATTTTTTAGGAATGATAGCAAAAAATATTTATGTGGCTAGATATCCTCATGACCAGATAGAAAAATGCAGAACTTATTTTCTTGATTGAAAAGGGAGTTAACAAGACCACACAATTTCAGGTAAGGGGCATTCTAGGAGAACAAAACAATATATTTGCCATTAGAATGAAGTAAGCTATAAGGATTGTTACAGCTAATACTATAGAATGCATTTTTGTGCATGCTACAGTGCCACAATGTCAATATTACCCTAATCATTCCAAAAAGTTACAAACTGCTTTTTGTCTGGGGCAGAGGCGAGTTGAAAGGGAAAAGGAGTTTTCCGATTTCATTATCGCATTCATGGTCAGGGTCATGATTCATGCACACTTTTAATATGACCAACTAAAAATACACAGATAATAACTTAGATAATGGAAAAAGTAGGGTGGTTTTGGGGTTTGCTTGTTTATTTCTGTGGTTTGTTTTTGGTTTTTTTTATACAAATGAAGACCAAGGTCCAGTTGTAATTTCTGAATTTTAAAAAACGTTTAACTGATAGAACAACTGCTTTTCTGTGATAAGTACATAGCGTCCATGACGC
This sequence comes from Falco peregrinus, assembly GCF_023634155.1. Lineage (NCBI taxonomy): Eukaryota > Metazoa > Chordata > Aves > Falconiformes > Falconidae > Falco > Falco peregrinus. Next base: position 58,050,865 of record NC_073727.1, read on the forward strand.
AGGTCCCCTTTAAAGCTCAAGAAGGCCTCTTTCACCTTCCAGCGTAGTCACTTTTTAAAAAGAATTTCCCAGAATTTGGTTGCCAGACTTTAAGTCTCCGGTGACCCCTTTCTCATTGCTCTGTTTTCAAGTAGTATATTCTTTTTATGAAATTTGGCTTGGGAATGATGCTGACCTTGAAGAAAGTGAGGTGAAGGATTTTAGTGGTTTGTGCCAGGACTCTGGCTGCTATTCCTGTTTTGTAATCACCTTATCTATGAGGGTTTTGTATTAGCCAATCAAACTAACAAAATAAATAAATAACGCAGTATAATACACAACGTGTTATTTTACTTTGCTAAGTTTTGAAGGATTTTTGGCCGTAGATAGTTGGTGTGGGTTTTTTTCCTGATATCATTGCTAAGGCTTATTAAATACCATTTTTTATCTAGCTGAAGCGTGTATAAGAATTAGTGAGCTAAAGTGAAACCCACCCATCTCCAAATACTTAGAATGAGTCTATGCCTACTTACTAGGTCAGAGCCACAGAGAGCCTGTGCTTGTGTTTAGCATTCAAACTGCTCTTCCTAAAAAGCATATTACAGGCTTAATCCTACTTCAGACTCAGTTGATTTGAATTTGGCTTTAGTTCTTCAGTTGCATTCTGTACAGACTGATTTAAACAGTGTATATGTTATGTCCCACCATAACCCACTTCATCAAGAGCTCTGAAAGAGCAAATAGCATGTAGTCTTGAGTTATAAATTAATTCTGATTCATTTACAAATGACAAGAGTGACAGTCAAGAGTGTTTGTTGATCAAGCATGCAGAATTAGAGTCTGTTCACTCCAAATATTTTTATTATTTTTGTCACATGGGTTCATAAAGGACCAGGCTGTTATAATCTCACTGATGCTGAGCAATGCTTTATTCTACATGTAGTCTGTGGTGGTCTTTCCAGTGACAGTTGCTTGGCAAATAACCATGTTCTTAGCCACATCGCAATTACGGATTAGTTTGCTTCAAACTGCACAAGTCAGCATTGCTACAGGTTTGTGTCTGTGAAAGGTGTTGATATCACACAAAAAGTGCTGTACAGAAAAGAATTTATGATCTCCTTACAGTAAACTAAGCACACTTGGCTGGTGTTTTTTGAGCTAAGTTCTTCAGAACTTTATTTTACTAAGCAGCTATGTGGTGGTTTGGGTTTTTTCATATTGGATGTGCAGAAGGCAAAACAAACCTAATTTGTGGAGATTCTGATTTTGTTTGCTTGGTGGATTTTTTCCTGCAAAAAAGGCAGTGGGTAGGACAGCACTACACTCCATAACACTGCGTCTTGCAGCTTTTGAAATTTCCAGGTGTTCTGCAGTTGAGTGGAGCTCACAACCTTGGGTTTTATGTGTGAGCTTCACCTTGTGATATATAGGGATAATAGGAGTTTCAGAAACCAGAACACCAAGAAAATCTGGCCATTCTGCAAGTTTTGAGGAGAGGAAGGGTGGGAACAGAGACTGTGACAAGCCCTACTCTCTGCTGCTCAGAAATCCCTACAGCCAGATTCAAGACAATGAAACATCTTCAAAAGGTAAGCAAGCAATCCCTTTCAAATGAAGTACTGACTGTCTTCCTAAAGTGTGGAGGAGAAAGATCCCTTTTCTCTTTTAAATTGGTCATTGAGAGCTTCATTTCTGAGGTTGGAGATCCTCCTTTCAAGCACACACACGCATATGCGTGCACAACATATTTGTGCCTACAATCTTTCCTTGCCTAGGGGAATCAGCGAATTATGTTGTATTATTAAGTGTTAATAGCTTTAATGGCGGCAAAAGGAAACAAAACAGATCTAACACCAAATTGCTTCTGACAAAGTCTCTGCTTTGCATATAGTTTTGCACAGTTCCCATACTTTTGGTTCGAGAAAAGAATAAAAAATTAAGTAGATGAACCTTTTGAATATGAAAAGTTCTCTGACTACGTTCCTAAGATAAAATGCAGTTAGGTCAGTGCACTTTTGGGGTGTGAAAAACAGAACAAAACTAAACCCTTTTACTACATTTTTTCCTGTTGTGTAAGCTCTGAGAGAAATCGGAGTTTCTCTTTGTTAAAAAATTTCAGACAAAATGCATAACACGGAACTAGGGAATCATTTGCAGCATCTTCAGTTTTGCAACACTTATTTTACATGGCCAGAATTATTGCATCCCATGCTTCCTAAAGTTTTGCTTCTGCCTGGCAAGGAAATAAGCAATGATTCAAGAATTTCGACATATTTCTGTGGAAACCTCTTTTTGTTCATGCCGGTAAATTTGTAATGAAACATTTTAGTTTCTGAGAAGTTAGGTTGTGCGCATCTATAAAAACCTTGTATCTGTTTGTACCCTTACAGATTCTTTCACTGTTATGCAAGATAAATGCATGTTTTGTATAAAACACTTCAACTATATCCATGTTAGTAAATAAAATGGCCCGAATCCATTGTCACCTCCTGTGCATATATTACGTTTATGTAGTTAAAGTCTCTTTACCCCTTTGCCTCCAAACCATCATATTGAGATAAATACCCAGCCCACTTTATCTCCTGACCATGCCACAGCTAGAGTGTAGGTTAGTGTCAGCCAGTCTGCATGAAAAAATGTGTCAAGGTTCAACCCTGCCATACCTGGGTTCACACTGTGGCCCTGGTCTGTGTACTGCTTTAGAGGTAACCTAAGAACTGAGTCACTATGGATAAATGATTCCCTGAAAACCCTGCACTGATAAGTAGGGAAAACAATGTCTAAACAGATAAGCAAATAAAGGTTCAGGCTTTAGGATGAAGATGGGGTGGCATAGGTGACCCAGCCATGCTCTTCTCTTTCATTGCTTCCCTCTGAATAAAGGAATTGTTGGAGGAGGGAAAGGTGGGAGAGGAGTACATGGTCTTTCACTTGTGTCTGTAACCCCTGAAGCTGCTCCAGTCAAGGTCAATATGGCAGAAGTTTTTACTTTAGAACTAATAATAATGCAACCAGTTTTTGCTGAAAAAGGGGTCAGCAAGAAATTGCACCTTGTTCTACTTCCTGGTAAACGCAAGAGTTTGGATGCTCCAACCTGACCTACCAAGAGTACACAGTCACCCTGGTTTTCTTCCTTCTTTCCACTCAGTGGAAGAGGCAAAGGGCAGCACGGAGCTAGCTGGGTTAACGCTATGAACATTGCAGCCAAAGTAATTCTGGAGTTTTCCTTGTTTCATTCCAGAGCAAGGTACTTAGGGACAGAATATATCAGAAAATCTGCAGGATTTTCATCCTTATTGCAAAGGTAATGTAGCAGTTGTACCACTTGTACTTTAGGGACTGAAATAGCAAAGGAATGGATCTACATATTCTTAGCAGGGAATAAAGTGGGCAAGAGGTTTTTTTGATGTAAAAAAAACAAAACAAAACAAAAATACCTGCATAAAAACTATGCATACCATGTACGGTACATGCAATTTATCACCATTGTGAGCAGGCTGGAGCGAGCTAAACTTTCCAAACACTGTTCTTGCTGTGGAATGCAACCATTCTTCATGATAGTCTTCAGGGCATAAGTGTTTCTAAACCCAAAGTGTTTCACAGCATATTTTAAATAATCAGTCATCATATTAAATGTTCTCAGTGACTCCAGTGTTTCTGCATTTGAGCTACTTATTACAGAAAATTTACAACAGTAAATAACTATTTCACCCCCAATACTAGATAATCAAAACCGTAAGTATTTTCTCTCTCTTTTTTTTTTTATTCCAGTGTGGATTTCTGAAAACATATAAATAGGCTGGACATAAGAAATACAAGTCTTAAAACAGACTTTTAACCAACATTGTCCTTGAAACTCTAGAACTAGCTAAAAGACAGCTTTGGGTACTGTTATAAGTTCTCCTGATAGGGAAAACTGTAAATGGTGGTATTTAGACCTAAAGCATCTATACAGTATCATTCACCTCAAGTTAAGTAGTGTAAGCTGGTCATTGTGACTCCCCGTGAAGTCACTAGGAAGGGAAATGCACAGAGGCACACACATACACAGGACAATTAATTCCCCATCTTTGAGACATGTATTTTAGGATGGAACAGGTTGCACTCGGCAACTCTACTTATCCCTTGCTATTGACTCAAGAAAGAACATAAATGATGAGCTTGTCAGGCAGTGCTTCCTTTCCGCTTCACACTGTTTTGGAGCAGTGTGCTAGAAACTTATCAGAAGATATGCATATTACTGCCTAAATGCTCAAAAATCAAATTAGGTGTATAACGGAGAAATTACTATTTGAGACAGATATATATATAGTTACATAGAGTAAAAAGTGTCTTACATCATAACAGATAACAGATAAATCAATATAAATAATATTATAATAAATAAAAATAAATAAATATAGCCTCTGGGTACTCCTCTCTTACAACAACTACAGGATCTACACGTATGAGGAAGCAAGAAAAAAGGACATGTGGATTTTTTTGTTTTGCTTTTCTTAAATATTCCAGTCTGAGAGAGATGTAGTACTTTGCTTCTAGAGGGAACTGGAATCAGTCAGACAGATTCTCCTCTGTTCAGCTGGCCCAGTGGATCCAACTCTGAAGCTAATTCTTAGGATTTAATCAAATTATCACCATGTTCAGTGGAATTTTAGGTTCAGTCTGGACAACACAAATGAGACCAATTGTCAGACAAAATGATGAATGAGGTGCTAAAATGAGGTTTATGGAACCATGAGGAACATATTCTACATTACTCCAATTTATGTAAAACTCACGTGATTTCATGTTTAATAAAAACATTAGACTCTCTGAGTGAACCTTAGGCATAGTTTTGAGTGAACCTTGGCTGATTTATGCCTTACATTCTCACATGATTTTGACAAGGAGCCAGATAAAATTTGGCGGTTTTGACTGTATTTCATTTTGAGTTTATTTGGATCCGAAACACAAGCAAAACTTGTAGCTGTGACCCCACCCAGAAAGAAACTGAAGAAAACAGTGGACCCAGCCCTCCATAAAATTAAATGATGGGTTTTCACATAATTCTGACATAAAGATGTTAGAATTAGGTAAGATGAATCCTGTGCTCCAGGAACACCACTACTGGTGACAAGAAGCACCACAAGCGAGAGCAATAGCTTCTAGCTGTAACCCACACAGGCACTAGGAGACATATTTCCATATTCTTCTCTCAGTTGCTTCTTCCACACAACCACTGGAAATGGTAGAGCTTTTAACACACTGGCCACCCAGCTGTACCCCTACACCAATCTCCTCATCTGCCTACCACGTACTGCCACCTGCACTCACCCGAACCAACCTCCTAACCTACTTAAGGTAGATTCACCTAAGGAACCCTTCCCCTCCACAAGCTTTTGCTTTCGAGAGGTTTTTTGTCTCCTGAACCTGGTCCTGCACCCTCAGGCAGGAGTACAGATCTTCTGGCAGAGGTGGGAGCACCAAGATGTTTCTGTACTCAAGTACTTAGCTGAAAGATCTGTCTGCAGCTCTACTGCACGTCTCCAGCTAGACAGACCTGGTAGCTACTGGTGTTATGTATCATTTCAGCAGCCTGAAAACTTCTACATCCCACTAAGCAAAGCTGTGTATCTACTACAAGCTTTCCCATCCCACCAATAAACTTATGTCATGCTAGGGAGGCATGACACTTGGAATGAAGTTTTTTCAGTTTTGCAATGTCACAGGCATAACAAACAGTACAAATACAGATAAAGACAATTAAAGAGAGAATAATTCCCTGCTCAAGAGAAATAGGATTATAAGAATAAAACCATTTACATACACACACAGATTTTATGTCTAATTTCAAGTCAGTTATAGTTCATTAATGTATTTTCATTTCTTCCAATGGATCACATCTTTTGCTGTCTTAGCTGTAATATTGCCAGTGACAGTGAACTGAACCATCACTGGTGATAACAGTTCTGGTGATCCATCTATGCACTGCAACCCACACTAAATTCACTAACTTTCCTTTACACCTTCAGGAAGCCTCTAGTTCTTCATTATTGTTTTCAGAGCTCCATTTAAAAAAAAAAAAAAAAAAACACAAACAAAAAAAGATCTAAAAGGCTTTTCCAGTCATTTAATGGTATGTCATTTAACTTTCTATTTGTTTCTGATCTTCCTTCTCACAGAATGCAGTTCAGAAGATTGAGATGTTAGAGACTTTAGTATCAAAATAGCAACAAATTATACCTCAGATTAAAAAAAAATGCATGGTGAAAAAACAATATGCAGTCTGACAGTGATTTTTCTCCAGGAGGTTTCTTCTCAAATGATTAGATTTGTAAAGGAATTGCAAAACAAAACATGCCTTTTACTAATGGTTAGTAGTAGTTTGAAGGAATTAACCACGTTTTCTGGCATGTATCATTCATATGTATGATTTAAGGAATGGTCTGTCCAATTTTAACTCTTCAGAGTCTCAAAGCACATCACAAGCTTAAACATGACAACGCTGCAGGAATCATGAAGAAGCAGGTCATAAGCAGGCTTAGAAAACTAGCTATATTGGCTTAAATGTCTCTTAGGTTGAACTGAGGAATAAAGAAGTCACGAGCCATCTTAAGGTTTGTCCAGTAAAACTGGCAGGGGAGAGAATGAGTAACAAGTTGTGCTCTGCATTCTCTCACTATAATTAATACTATAACAGTATTGCTTGTGAAATGACAAGAAAGGGAAAGCTTTTGCAAGGAAACACAGCCTTGACCTCTAGCAGGAAGAGTTCTTACAGCACAAAAAAATTCATCTGACCCCATTAGATTAGTGAACTTTCACTCACATAAAGAAACACACTAGGACAAATGAGATAACTCAGATGATCAGCTTCCCGGTAGTGTTAGCTATTTAAAATTGATTGATTGGACACTGATGTGAAAGAGAACATTTAAGTGATGGGGAGAAAATAAAATAAAAATGCACCACCTCCTCTACTTCCGCCCCACCCCCCCCAATCCTTTCCTTCATCTCATTCCATCCTTTACAACAGAAGGGGGGATGACTTAGCTAAAACATTTCCTAGAAGGCATGAAGAAGGGACATAAAGATGTCTAATGATGGAGACTATGTCCAATGAACAATTTCAATTTAACAGATGAATTACAAAATATTAGGACAACCCCAAAATGTTGTCACAAAAAGGAACTACGAATTCAGAATGAAGGCAGTGTCTTATGACCAAAACAGGCAGGTTCTCCTGAAAAAGCTCCAGGTCGAAGAGGAAAAATCCACTTCATACGTTTACACTGAATGCCAGTATGCACCAGCCTAAGGGAGAGAGAAGGAGCAGACTATATCTCAGACTACAGTGAGAAAGAAAATGTAAGCTCAGCAAGCTTTCCAAGGTGAGGCCAGGCTTTGAAGAAAGAAGGGGAAATAAAGGAAGAGAGATGGAGAGGCATTACATTGCCAGACCTTTGCACTCATCATAGCCAAGATACTGGAACAGCTAAAAAGGAACTTTGGAGTCAGATATATTTTAAGTTTCTGTTTTCATATTTCATTTTTTGTTTCCAATTTTGCAGTCAGGAATTCATCTCGCTGCTTGCTAGGACACATTTGTTTCCTTCTTTAGGCTTGTCTTGTGTTAAGAATGGGCTGCTTTGGCAAAAGGCAAGCTATGGAGACATAACCTGTGATGTTGGATTAACTATTGCTGGACATTGTCCTTTGCCACGTGATGAAGGAGAGCAAGGGAATTAGGATGCAGAATGTCTTGAGAAGTTCCTGCTAGACACAGCCCCCGCATGGTCTTGAAAATCAAGTTTCTCAGAAACATAACTCAGCCAACAAGGAACTGTGTAAACCAAGTACATGAGTGCAGAAGAAGCAAAGTGGAAATAAGACATTAAACAAGCCTCTCTTCTAACTCCCCCAAACCCTTCCAGATGTTAAAACAAGTAAACAGCACGTGACAACTGTGTTTTATTATTAATCCTGGTATTAGGGTTAACTTTACCCTGCTTTTCTGCCTTGTCTCATTATTACAACTATCGCTTGAGATTCCAAATGTGTTAGTTTTAGCTTTATGTTAAAGGTAAACATATGCACTAGGTCACTTTTGTTATATAGTGAGCAAGATAAATTTTAAATGTAGTCCTACTCAAATATAGCTAGTAATCTTTGTATTTTAACAAACAAGAATGTGTTCCCCTTTGTGTTGGCAACAGTGGCAGTTCTTATGTGTAATACAATTAGCACTGGTAGCTGAAGCTCCCCACAAGGAAATGATTCAAGACATATGATAATAAAAAGGGGGGTGGGGGTGGGGAGGGGGATGTGGTTACAGCAGCAAAAATCTCACTTATTATGGTTATGTCTTCACCGTGGAGTCACTCATCTGCTGCCCCCAGTTTGGCAACAACAAAGACCTCTGAACCAAGTACAGTGATGCCATGATCTAAGCAAGATGAATTGCAGAGCTGTAGGTTACACTCTGTGCTTTAATTATTCCTCCTCTTAGTCTGATAAATAGCTTACTTTGCAGAGAGGGTTCAGACACCCCTCCCGTGCCTTACACACAGTTCCCTCTTTTCTTTACTCAGTTCATAAGAAAACAGTGTCTTCAAAACCACAGGATGTCTCCATGAAAGTCCTGTCTTACACCTGTAACATAGACCTAGTTATTGTTATTCTGTGTATCATAAAACGCTATCATATAGCTAAAGTTATTGGTGCAACAAAATATGAAAATGGTACTTACACCAGCAAGGATTAATCTTCCTTCACTTCAAATATCTACGGTGTAGGGTATGATCCATAGGATCTAATTTAGGTGTCTATGTGACACTGAGATGAAGATAAACCTAAAACATCTATTCATTGTCTGTAGAGAGGCCAGCTGAGATGTAGACTTTTACATTGGCTAAGATGAATCCCATTCCAAATGACTAATTTCAGCTGGGAAAGAGCAATCACTTTTTTTTGCTGCCTTGAGCTCAGATCATTGCATGTCAGAGTGAGTGCTGGACTACAGTGTTAAACAAATTAGCTGAGGTCCTGAGAGATGCAAATCAGGGTGGAGCACAAGCAGTTAGTCAGACCCTGGTTACCTGCCCTTCCCCAGCTGAGCCAGATCCCTGCTGGGGTGGGAACCCCTTCCTTTCTCCTTTCTGTGTGGTTTACAGCAGCCTGCTCATTAATGAGCATCTGCCTCAGCTGAAATGTGGTTGTCCTAAGATTAATGTTTGCCATCAAGGTGGAAGGTTAGACCAAAGACAGTGGAATAAAAGATGAATGCTTGTACAGGCAAGTGCCAGACAGTAGAAAAAGTCGTCATTTACAGCTGAGTCTGGTGTGAACAGCTCTTTTTTGCTCTTTCCCACTACTATTTAAATGAAACTGCCTGAATTCATGCTGACTGAGCAATGAGAAGAATACTTGTGCAGGCAAGAATCTGTCTGCACCAGGCAGCAACGGATTTAGCTAAGAGATTATAGCTAGGAGTTAACAAATGGAAGCCCTTCCTGTTCAATGCTGCAGCTTCTGGAGATCCTACAAGATTCCACATAAGGGAGCTAAACAGTCTCCAGATAGGATTGTTTTCTCACTGGAGGGATGTTGGAAAATTACTAGATTCAAACATTTTGAAAGTTAAGGACATAAGCAAGATTAGACCTGATAAATAGGTGATTGATAAGATGAAGCAGAGAGAGAAACCATACAGTGTCACAATACATGTAAACACTGAGCTTTAAAGACTTGAGTATGTAGGCATGGGATTACCATTTCAAATGTGATTTCGCATCGTGTTTGTTCTGCCTAAAGGTTTCAACGGTGCAAGTTGTATCTGCCATGAACAGTTCATCTCACAAACCATAGAGTTTAATTAACCCTGGAATCAGTCAGTCAGCCAGACAGGTACTCATCAGTTCTTCATTGTGTCCTTTCATTTTCAAGAAAAAACAAGATACAGACATTGGTCAAAATAGATTTTCTTACAGAGTATTGTGGCAACTAGTGGTTACCATAGCTAACCATCATTACCCATCTGAACACCAATCCACCAGGACAGATGAGTGGCCTGTTCCTGGGCAACAGGGGGAATTGAAAAGTTACTCACTTTCAGGTTTGATCTGGCTGCCATTCACACAGCTACACAGTTCAGTTTGTGTTACTTTACTTATATTCTCTATCACATACATGAATGCATAACCCAATCCATTTCAGGTACCTGTTCGCTGGGTGTAACCACCTTGTTTGTGAAGTTTGTTAACTACATGACAAGGCATAAACTGTGGCAAAATAACTTCAACATCCAACAACCACACAATACCTTATCTCACATTTCAGCAGACAAAAGCAAGACTACACCATTTACCATTTTATGTGTGAGTAGACCCCAGGCCATAAAAATCAAATAAGACTCAACTAGGAAAAAATCTGGGCTAATGGAAAACTTATGTTAGAAATGAAGAAACTCTGTAGGGCCAAGTACACATTGATTTCATAATCCAAGCTCTGTAAGCTGCTTTTCCATTAGCTGGCAAAGCATTTCTCCAAGATTTGCCTTGACTAGAAAGTGCTGTTTTTAACATGATAATGAGCTTAGGATCATTTCTTAAATCCTTATCACAAACAGAATTAGAGCTGAAGTAATCAGAACGATATAACTAAGATTTACTTGTATCTCCTCTGTTCAGTTAGTAATGATCAACATAGTGTCAGCTAAGTCATGTCTTCTTGTGTGTTCAAACTCTTAGTTATGACATTGCCTGAAAACTTTCTTTGACAAGCTGGGACATCGCATTTCCCCATGGATGCCCTCGAGGCTGATGAAAGTGGTTTCATCATGAATTCTGTTTGTAGGTTTGCATGCCTTCTCTATGAGTATGATGCTTTTCCAAAAAAAAGTGTGATGAGAAGATCTATATGGCAACTGTTTTCCTGTTCCTGAAGAGTTTATTTAAGACCTTGTAACTGACACTAAAATCTCTGGGTTTGTATACTTGAAGAATTTTGGACCATCTTCATTGCGACCCTGGTACTTGTGAATGCTTGTGAAAGTTAATAGTTGACATTTAGTTACATTTTGACATTTAGTTACATTGATATTTGCAACAAAACATTGTAATAGACAATGTTTGCCAATTCCCTTTACCATGGTCTGTGGATGGTCTAGACAATTCTGTTTCCAGTGAAAAAAAAGAATATATTAAGTATTAAAAGTAAGTCTGATCTATGGTTCATTGGTTTTAAAGCTGGAGACATGATCATGATTAAATCTGAGCTTCTCCATCACCGGTAGATTCTCACAAATCTTTTCACTCAAGCCCATAGCTTCATGTCAACCTAGAAATGTTTTGGGGTTTTATTTTGGCCAGTTGTGTATATTTTTTTTTTTGGGGGGGGGGGGGGGGGGGGTTGTTTGTTTGTTTTTAATCTGATTTAAAAAAATAAAAAAGGAAAAAAAGAGCAGAATTTCAGGGGTTTAGCTCGATAAACTGGAACCTGGAGTGGTCAAGTGGCTTTGCCAAAGCCAAGGGACAAGTCAGTGGCAAAACTAGACCAGCATGCAGACTTGTAAGTATGCACCCCATGTCCTCATTACCCCAGCAGACATTCAGTCAGACATCTCTGCTTTACAAGATAGGTGAGTACCACCAGCCTTGCTGGATCAATTCAGAAGCCAGGCAAATGCACAAGATCTGAGACATAACTGAGCTCATTCAATAGACTAAGGAAACCAGCAAATGAGTTCAATACAGCAGCATGAGCAAATGATGGAACAGATGAGAAAAATTTTGATTTACTGAATTAAAATAAATTATGTAGATATAGCTTTGCCTAGTGTTCTTCTGGAAATCATGTGTTGTCTAGTGATGGGTTTCTTTTTAGTATGGACCCCTTTCCTGTTCACATTTCTGGACTACAGAAAAATGAGAAGCATGCTATTTTCATTGAGGTTCTCAATGATTGAATAAGGATTCCAGTGGTACTCTACCTGACATTTTTACCATCAGAGCAGATACTCTTCACCTCCTGCAAGCCAGAGGCCTCTCCAGAAATTGTTGTAACCACCTGCTGAAGTGCTGAACTGAGCTTGTGAAACTGAGGGAAGGAGCTGACAAGACAGTAGTGCTGTTAACCAGACCTATTTTCTTAGTAACCTGACCACTGAGGCAGAACATGTTGCCTTCTGCTGTCAGAGGTGGCAATGTTCTGAAGCCCATTCTCCAGGTGCTAACCAATGCTATTCACCATTGTGTATTGTCGGTCCATGAAACCAACTTAGGAACAGCTAAGATTAGTCACTTAAGTAAGGATATGTGGTGGCAGTAAAGCTCAGTGACGTTTTCAAGACAACTTACAGAAGTCTTAAAACCTGGACTGCATCTGTGTGTGTTCCCACTCCTGCCTTTGCTTTTCCTGGGTGTTGGCAGTGCTTCTCACACTATGGATCATGACCACTGTAGGGGTCACAAGAGAGTTCAGAGAGGACCACAAACTTCTAGAAAAAGCTTACAGATGCTTTTTAAGAAAAAAGCCCAACAACAACAAAAAATTAACAACATGAATAGCAAATTGTGCTGACTTAACATTTGATAAAACACCAGCAACCCTTCATTCAAACCCCACAGTCCTTGCCCTTGAAATGCTCTACCCTTTCCTTTTGAATGTCACAAAAGATATTCAAGGGACTTTTAGGAAGACAGACGGGTGAAAGGGCTTACAATTTTCAAATGTGATTTTTTTTTTTATTTCAGTTAATTGGCTCCCAAAATGAAGTGTGTTTGTGGAGGAACAATGAACTCAACGGAGCATGTTTACATAAAGGGAAAACCCTGCTCTGGAGGGCTATAGTTATCCGGTCAGGGAACAGCCTACAATCCCATGTGATCACATGAACTTCAAGCTAAGATTTGTGCCCCTTCAGCATCATAGTTTTGGTTGCAAAATTAGCCCATAACTTAGTTTTTGATAAAAGTAACTAGTGGAGACCTGTGTGAGCTGACTTTAATGATTACAATAAAACTTGACAGATCTAAATCAGGTGTACTATATAAAAATAAGGTAAAGGAACATGTGGGGTGAGCTGGATGCCAAGCAGAAACAGAACTGGACAGGTTGCTACTGCTTCTTTTGTTGTGCAAGAAGGAGAGCTGCAAGTCCAGTGTTGTGGAATGGGTATGATGGTGAGGCAGAAGGGCAAGAGGAACCTAATGAGAAAGGGGCCCAGGCCGCCAGAATCTCTTTGGTTCTGCATAGGAAGATCGGATATTCCTTACTAGGCCTTTCTATGCAGATGCTTTTGCAAGCTCATTTTGATTGCAGATTTAGATTTAATGAAAGGTGAAAGTCTGAGGTTACCAGAACAGTTAGTGAACTTTCTGCCAATTAAAGGTTTTGCCCCAAAGACCACACCTTGTGATGGCTGAATTTCACTGCCACCCCTTCCAGAGTGTTTTCCCTCTACTACCTTGTTATTGTAGTGATGGTGTCATTGTAAATTATAGTCCCAGCTGGATGAAGAACCCTTCTGAACCGATCCTAGTGCTGCTCCCTGTAGTATTGCTAATGATTACACAGCTGCCTACTAGGCATTCTAGAGCCTAGGCTTGTGGGTCTGCCTCCAGCACAAGTTGCAATAAAGTTTATTTTTATTCAAAACAATATATATTGGGATTATTGTCAGAGCAGCCCCAGAGGCTTGCACAGGGGGGTCTAGTAAGCATTGGTAAGAAGATTGGAAGCCTTGAGGTTATTAATGTTGCTAGAACAGCAAGCTTAGTGGCCAACAGAGGTATAATTTACCTACACTAGCATCACACGCTGGAGCAATGCAATCAAGTAAGAGGTCAAGGGACTTTAACATAACATAAGATAGATATATAGCCCCGAGCTTTTTAGGCCAGATTCTCAGCTGCTGTAAATCAATGTAGCTTCATGGGAATCAGTGGACCTATGCAGTTTTCAATGTGCTAAGAATCTGGCCTATACCCTTTATGGAAGTTATCCTAAGGTCTGAAATGAATGCAGCAGCAAAACTCAATTTTCATTTTTGCTTTGTTTTAAAGCCAACACATGACATTTCTAGCTCAGCTGTACATCGGTTTGGAGAGCAAGACTGTAGTTTAACACTTCTGGCAAGCACACATCTCAAAATGGTCATGAAAAAGCTGATGAGATTCCATCAGTACACATTAGCTAATAGAGAGAAAACTTAAGTAAATGCAGAAGGAGCAAATATCTATTTTTAACTGATTAGTAACCAAAGTTCAGGTAGCATGTAGTCTTTTTGCCTGCAGCTATTGTTTCTAGTCTATGTAACAGCAGTTCATGATCCTATTTATAAAAATGACTTAGCATATGTTTGGCCAAAAAGGTAATACCAGCTTTTTGGTGATTTCAGTGACATGAAAGTGTGCTGTGCATTCATGCCAGGGGATAGAGTGAGGAAGCTGACAGAGGTAGGAGAGAGTGTGGGAAAGACACAAACAAGTAAAATGCATGCACCATTCACTCAGATACACAAGGGTCGGTCCTTCTCCTGGGTAGGTGTATATATAGATCCAAGCCACAACTTTTACTCCTGGATTGCAGTCCAATCTATGTTTCAGTGCAGTCCCAGAGCTGACAGTTTCAGGGAGCAGGGAGGGGATTGTCTCTTGTGTTTTTGTTCAGAATAATTTGTGGCAACTCATAAATATAAACCCTGCGGTAACACTTGAATCTCTACCAGACACTTTAGCCTCCAGTAGTACTGCTTCCTGTTCTCAAGAACTCCTTATACTTACTGATTTATCACAGTTACGCATAGTATCTGTCACAGGAAGAAGCTCTTACTACCTTCCTCCGATGAAAAACGTGATAATGAGCACAAATTCAAGCGTAGACATTTTTCTGAAGAGGGGAGATCAATCTGTGAATTAATCAGTTTACCTGCCCTACATATTTGTAGGGACTAAGCTCCTTAAGAGCTTGAGTCCCACTTTTGTTGTGCTCTGTAGTTGTTCTTGTCCTTTGTTTAGGCAAGGACCTGGCTCCGATTGTCCCATGAGAGGAAACTTTGTTGCTGTAGTTTGCATTAATGCCTCAGTATTTGGAATCTTTGTATTTATTTAAAGTCTTGAGTTTCAAAACTGATCTGACATTACAGATGGAGCAGACTCATTAACAGTCTTCTCTAATAACTTTGCTCTTTCTTGGCCCTGAATTTTAATCAAGACACATGTTCCAGGTCACTAAGGTATTAAAAATTGGAGATATTACTTTACTTTCAGCAAGGACACTAGAAAACTGGATCAGACAGGGATATCACAGGTCAGAATTGAAAGACACATGGTGTTTTGTTCATTTCAAAGCTTCTGGCAAAAATGTTTTTAAAAGTTTAAGGTAACAAGGTGATAATATACCCTATGCTGAGACCAGACAAGAGAACAAGAGGGCATAGAAGGGAATTACAGTTTTCTACTCAACATCTTCTTCCTCCCTCCTTTACTTCACCCTCGAGTGAAGACTTTATTCCCAGTTGCACTTCCATACAGCTTTTCTGTCCAAAAAGAGCAGGTATCCCCACTCCCGTACCTCCCCTTCTTTTGCTTCCTCTCCATTTGTCCTCAGTAAATAGAATCAAGCAGGATCCTGATGAAGCTTGAGGCAGCTGCGTCCCCTCCATCAAGTCATGCTGGAGTGAATTTAGACCTTCCCTCTCCTACCTGCCTACCCCCAGCCCTGCCAGTGGCTGCTCCTTCCCCAGCAGCAGAGCAGCCAGTTCCTCTGCTAGCAGAGTTCACAGATCATCATACTCATTAACACAAACTGAACTCAACTGTGACTTAAATTGATATACCAGACAGTCAACTGCAGTTGCTGGGGAACCAAACACACTAACTGTTCTGTTGCCACCACTGCTGCTGGGGAGGAAGCCTCCAGGCAGAGAGCTGGGGGCAGAGCTGAAGAGGATGACTTCTTAGGTTACACTAAGCTGGACCACCACAGAGCCTTTGGAAGTTCCTTCTGTCACTGAGTTGCCCTGGAACAGGGCTGTAAAGCATGTGCAGGGCCAAGGAGATCTGTTTTGCCATGCTCCTTTCCATGGGTAACTGAAAACCCACAGACTTACTCAACCCATCTCCTCAGACTATTCATTCTCTCTGGAAGGAGATCTGCCTTCCAGAAGCAAAAGCTGGTGACAGGGGACCAGCTGGCATGCTCATAACCCTTTACTTTTATGCGGGCAGCCTGCCAGGCTGATCAGAATCTAAATTTAACTGTACTGCTTCAGGTATTGTGAAAACATTGTGTTTTTGGATCACTAGGGATGCTGGGCAGTGAGCCATCCCAAGGACCAGGAGCCAGAAGGTTGTCTATTGGCATGTTCTATGGAAAGCATATAGCTGATTCTTTCTTGGCTGTTTATCTCCCATCCCAAACAAGGGGCAGAAATTTGAAGTGTTAACCCTTCCAGATACGTACGAGGAGGTGCCACAGGCATTCATTGACTACTTCTGAATAAGCTCCTGTGTAAGAATGGAAACTTTGCTGCTCAGGATGAAATCCTTACCTACATTACTTACAAGGGTTTAGTTTTGCTCATCTCAGTGGCTTTTTGCCCGTCATTACTTTAAAAGAACCTGACCCATAGTTCTCCAGAGCTGTGAGTACAGGATCAGATCCCGTACACTATGTTAAAAGCATCTCTTGGTGACTCCCAGAGCACTTGCAAACACAAAAGAGGATAAAATATGAGATGAATGGGAAGCTTGAATGAAATAGGAATTGTAAACCTTCAGGCAGAATTTCTCTCTGGAGAGTTCAGAGTCTCCTCTTACTAATAGGTCAGGATCACATGGCCATTGAGGATCACAGGCAACACCACAGCAAGATCAAAACATAAAAAACATGATTCCTGTGTTATTTTAGCTAAATCAGGAACAAATTTGGCACTATTTGATTGGTCTTCCAGCTCTGAGACAGGGCAATAATGGTGCTCATGCCAGCTGGCTATCTGCTCTGCAAGAGTCAACAAGTTTCTTGACATGCAATGTCCTTCTATCTCATTTGTTGATTGGAGCTGTGAAATATTTATGAACTGCCATCAGTGTCCAGCTTTTGAGTTTTGACCCAGTAAAGGATAAATATGGGACAATTTGCCTTTGGCCTTTCACTTTGGCCAGTGACCAGCTTTCTGTCTGTTTGTGGTTTCAACTGGATGGGGAAACAACCGTCCCCTAGGTAAAACCCTTTCCATATCTATGACTTACTCCAGAAATAAATGGTTTTAAAACCAAACACATCAAGTGAGAAACAAATCCCACACAGTTGTCCAATGGCCTTCGACCTTCTGATGGCTTGATGCCATCTGGCTGCCAGCTGGCTACTTCACTACACTAGGAAATAAGTTTCTCACAGACAACGCTCCCTTCCATTTTTAGTTCCATTTTACCAAAAAAGAAAAAGCAAACACACCTTTCCTACAACACCCTTTCAATCCAAAAAAGGGAGAGATGTGACACAGGTGGCTGTTGAACTTTCAACTTTGAGTGGCACACTACCAACTAGCTACTGCTGGACTTCACACTCACACAGCAAAACAAAAACTTGCTTAGGCAAATCCTTGTGTCTTGCGGCCTTAAAAGAGGCATTCAAAAACAGAGAGAGAATAAAGAAAGAAAGAAATCAAATGCAGTGAGAGGTATTGCAGACCATTTGTACGTGACAAGCAGTGAGTAGAGAGATGTGTACTTTTTGGCAGACATACAAAGTGCTAGACTTTATAATAGGCTCTGTGCAAAAGTGTTCCTGCTTTGCATAAAAACAGGGGGGATATGACGGATAGTTACTTTGCTGTGGAGATTTTTCACAGCCTGATTCAGCAGACATTTGCCTAATTCCTGGAAGCAGAGAAAATGTGCGCTCTCACTAGTGGGCATGCAACCTTCCTGACCCTTCCAGCTGCCTACCAAAATCTTCATACTGCTAGGACCCATGAGATGCATAGGAATGCCTCAGAGAGCTGAAGGAAGGAGGCCCGGGGAATAGTTCTCAGGCAGGTGATGACAGGGGCTCCCAGAGGTTCCAGTGCTCTATTGCAGGATGAAGCTGGGCTAGGCATGCAGCTGGATTGGAGAGTGACCTGCTGCTGCGGCTCATTTCCTTCCACAGCTGGGTGTTGCAGTTATCTGACAGTCCCCACATCAACATCTACTCTCCTATGAGATAGGTCCAGCACGGGAAATGCATATATGCTGCTCAAGAGCAATTGAACACCTATATATTAATCATACAAGGGTAAGACTTTATATAGGTTATGTACTTTTTTCCCTTCTTTTCCATTGGTGCAAAATGTATGCATGTTTAATCAGCATTAGCTGTTGTCATTCAAACAAACTTCTTTAGCTCCACTGTGATCTCAGGATTTCCCCTTTCTCAAGCCTCCATTTCCCTTTTCTATCCTTTGGCCCCTGTAGCAGATGATGTCCACAGACAACGGGTGTCTTCCCGTTCTCTCTGCTCCATCTGCCCATGAAGATTCTCAGGGTTGCAGAAGATGTGATTCTCCTACTCTACCGTTCCCATGATAGATTCTCTTCCATCCTGTCATTTACATTTACAGCCTGACTCCAAGCCCATTTATAGCCAGAGAAGTCTTTTCATTGACTTCTGTGGGCTTTGGATCAAGCCCTTATAAACCACACATGTACCCAACAGGTATTTATTAACATGAGCTGGCCATGTACTGTATGCCATGAGTGTGGAAAAAACTAACAATAACTTTACAATTACCCACCTAAGCCCTCTAACAGGCTCCAAAGGCATACCTCTTCGCCAAGCAAGCATTGAATCAAGTTTGACATTTCTAGGGTAAATCATTTTTGTGTTCTAAAAACCAAAAAAAAAAGTTAGGAAAAAGTCCAATGAGTGAGAACATCCCCATTTTTGGACAATAATATCATCCAAATGTCCTATCCAAATGGCTTCAAATGTTCCAGAAACAAATGTGCACTCTGGGATATGACCACTGACTGCTAGGTAAAATTTCAGGTGGGTGTCCTTGAGGTTGGCAAGATTAAGCAGGGGTTAAAATAGGATTAACAGCGTTACTTCCCCCCCCCCCCCCCCCCCCAATTAGCCATGGAGATATTAATGTTATTCACAATCTTTCCAGAGTGCTTAGACAGCTCTGGATAGTAATGTCTTTAAGTATTGACTCTACATTCTGATATTTCAGTTCTTTCACAGGTTTTGCCTAAATATATCTTACTTTTGAGTTGTAGGACATGAAATCAGAAGTTATTTTTTGGTCTCTGCTTGAATTGAATGGGTGGAGCCTGTACCATCAGAGATGACAGCTCAGCACACTTGGAAAAACCCCAACCTGCTGTGCGGGTGAGGTGTCACAAAGGACTTTCCACACTTTTATCAGAAAGTAGCTCTAAGCCAAAAAGTTTGGATTCAGACCTAGATAAAAAGTGCCTCCAAGGACAAGTCTGCTGAGCTCAAGGGTTTCTATGCAGGCCATTTTCTAGCTGTGATGTAAGACAACGATATTTCCCTTAACATATACGTTTTGCATCATCCATTCTTTTGTGCTTTTACTTCACTTTCTGCAGCAAATCAATCACTATAATACTAGCAAAATTTTAGTTTTGTCTTGTACACTTTATAGCTCAGTTGGGCTTGGTCCTGGTGAAAAATACACAACTCTGAGGAAGTGTTTTGGAGACAGGTATCTGCTAACAACTAGTTTTGCCTTGCTCACAAAGGCCAAAATCTGTTAAAAGTAGATGTCAAAATTGTAGTTTTCCAAGTCCTAAACAAGCATTTACATGAATACAAGTGTCCTGCTGTTTATAAAAAAAGCACAGCTACCCTGTGCACATCTTTAGCAGTCCCTTTTGAAAATCATGGCTGAAATAACTCATAGTACCACTCAGATCTTGGTCACCCTTTCTTCATTAGTTGCCTCCCTGAAGAAACATGTACCTTGGTAATTTCTTCTGTTGCTCTAGAAACTGTATAGTTGCAAGGGTTAAACATAGGATTGTACATTCACAGATTCAAAAATACATATTTTTTGGCAGGGCAAACTCACTAGGCAACTTCTGCATGTTTATGCTTTGAGTAAGGAGGCCACCTGCTTCTAATGTTACAGGAATATGTTGGCTAGTGGAAAGGCAGACACCATTTTTTACTAATTGAATAATCTGTGTGTTTTATCCAAATGCCAGGAGATTGCTTCTATCCCATGATTAGCTTGGAAGTTTGATGACATACTTTTGAAAAAATATGCATTCCAAAGTCAGTTTCCTGTTTGGTCCAAATATTTAATTCATAGCACAGAGCAATGGGAAAACAGGTACTGGATGAAAGAAATGTTAAATAGGAAACAATTGTTTGCCTGGATTACCAAGGCAGTTTCTGGGTAGGATACTGTTTGGTAGGTAGGCATATTCAACTGTTTGGCACAAGCATATGGAATAGCAAACACATGCAGCCATTAAAATCAAGCTTGCATTAATGATTTCATTGCCTGAACTAAATTTGTAATGTAAATCATTCAGAGGTGCTCTAAGGCATTTCTATTCTTAGAAGAAAGTCACAAACTGGAAAGTACGTCACCTTTGCAATCAGCACCCCCTTTAGCCTGTAATGTGGAACACATGGTGGTTGAAGAGGTTACAGTGTTACAGAAATGTCATTACAGAATTTCTCTGTGTTAACATGTATCATCTGTCACATAATTGTTTGTTTTACAACCCATACCTATAATGGGCTAAGTGGGGACTATTTATATCAGTTAACAATGAGTGCCTTTAATTAGTATTTCATGCAACTGGAACATGTTAAAGATTCTGACACAAATCTGGCTTGGGTTGCTAAATTCCATATGAATTTCATTATGAAATTGCTAAGACATTACAGTTGCTCAGGTATTGAGGTTTATAAGTGCACTTCATCTGTTACAGAAATGGAGTAAGTCAGTCATATGCATGTTAAAGACAGATCTTCAAAACAACAGCCTGGTATCTGACACAGTTGAAGTAGAGTTTAAAACAGGAAAGATGAAACCCGTTTACAATGTGAAATGTGCCTGTATTTTCTCTGAAACTGCAAATTTACCAACACCTGCACAGCTGAAGCATTATATAGAACAAAAAACTGAAAATGGAGAGCTATATTGTACACAAAAATTATAATGGAAATTTATTAAAAATTGATGGGTCAGCAGTCAAGCTGTTGCTGGGCTGCAGAATGAAAAGATGGTCTTTTGCTGATGAGTGAGACTGAGTGGTTACAAACATGTCACATGGTTTCTGAGTGAACTTAAAAATATTTAGACTGAGATTCTCACTCCCACCCCAGCCCCTTAGTGACTGAGGTGGTCAACAGGGGATTTTGGAGCAGTTCACACTGAAGGAGACAGTCAGCCCCTGTGGAACTTCCACCATAGGCACTCATGAATTTGCAGCATGAAGAATGCACCAAGGAGCAGCATAATATGCAGAGAGTGATGCGAGGAAAATGTGCCTGAGGTTGCTGCTTTAAAATTTGAGCAGTGTCACGGTCCTTAAGACTGATGGAAAGAACATGCTAGAATCAGGCTTATGTCAAAATTAGAACAGTTCAGGAGATTAAGGGTGGGAGAGCAAAGGATGACAGGAAATCCCAACAGCTTCATGCTTCCACATCGTTCCATTCCTCAGTTCCTGAGCCTAACGTTATGTTTTTTTCTTCTATACCTGTTAGACTTCCAAATTTACATCATAATGGCACACTAATTCAGCAACTGTTCCTACAACCTGCTGAATGAGGAAAGAGAAGCAGCTAAGGATGTCTTATTTTGCTCCTCCCCCATTTGTATCAACTACCTGTATCAGCACCTACAATTTTCTGTCTAAACCAGTTTCTGACAGGCAAGTACATTATCATAAAATTACTTTACAGATAACTTTAAATGGAACTTTGTGGGTCATATCTGATCTATTAATTAATATGCAGATTAAGATAATTTTATTCATGGAATGACAGAAGCTGGTAGGTTATCCTAAGTAAACTCGCTCTAACTCCTTGTGAAGTTACTAATTCAGAGCCTAGCAACAAGTCTTACAGTATAGCTGTTTATTTTTCTTCTATTTTAATAGGTGGCAAATGCTTTTTGTTATATTAGGTTTTCCACACAGAGCACACTAGTTGTCCTGTCCTACCAGACTAGACTTGGCAGTAAAAGATCTTCATGGTTTGTTACCTTTGTTAAAAGAAAGGATCTAATTTCTGAGGTGTGTTGTCAGTATTTCAGATAGCAGTAAAGCAGATCATGCAATGCCATCTCTGATCTTTTTATATTAACTATCTTTTTCATTCTTTTAAATTGCTTACTAACAATTTGGTGCTGGAGTTGCATTTGGTTTCTACCATGAGTTGTAGTATTTGAAAAGCTGCTGATAATTTGAAGTCATGTTCTCCTTTCTATCCACCTGATTCCTTATGAAATTTGAAGATTTCTATCACTCTTACTACTAGCAGATGGAATAGTCAGAAAGTTTTTAACAAAAAGTCATAAACAACAGGGAAAAAAAGAAGAGGAATTCTAAAGTCCTCATGTGATTGCCTTTGATACCTACTACTCCTGTTACACTTACTTAAACTTGTATTTCAGTTGAAGTCAATCCTTAACAAAACTATAGTTTTCACAAAGAACTGTAACAAAGTTGTAGTTAGTCACAAGATTCCTCAGGCATAGCACATCACAAGAAATAATATCCAGGATGTACGTGCTGGCTATTTTCACCTATATTCTCTTTTTGTCCCCCTCTTCTCTCTCCTCTCCCCTCCTAAATAATTTTATCTCAAATCCTGCTTTTAGACCAATTGTCTCTGTTACTCTGGAAAACAACAAAAACTTGCTAGACACTTTATGAAAAGAAAGTTTCTCCTCCAGAAAATTCTGAATAACACATCACAATAAAAGACAAACTTTAAGGAAATGGCAGGGACAACAGGCAATTTCAAAATACATGTAAAAATACACCTCTATAGTGTGGCATATGAAGGCTGGACCCCATGCGAGATCCCCTATTAAACACATAAATGCTAGCTAGATACAATGACTTACCCACCCAAGTTCTGCCCTGGAAAGTGCCTACATGCAGCAAAGCACCTTTGCAGTCCATTCACACCCCACCAAGCTGCTTAGTCCCTCCATACTCATCTGAGGAGAGCTCTTCTTCCCCAACATTTAAGCTGTGGGAGGCTTTGGGCACATCCCCACATTGCAGACAGGTGTGCACAGAATTGATTTGCAGGTGAGCTCAGAGAGCCAGATTTAGTGCTAATTGCTTCCTCACCACATTTTAAGGCATAATCATTCTGCAGCCCAGCACCTAGACAATGAACAAAGCCTTTTCTCAGAAAGGGCCCTTACATATATCTGTGCATTATTTGAGTAATGTTTTTAAAAGCTTAAGTATGAGGAGGTATAACTGATACTGATTAGCTGGTCTTTGCATACTAAGAAAATATTTCCCATAAAGAGTTAATTTGAGTACAGTACATTGAAGTAATAGTGATCATAAAAGAAACTGGTGAGAAATCATGCAACTAACTTGCGAGAAAAGGTTACATGCAGGAGTAGGCCTTGCTCCCTCATGATCCAGTGAAGGCTATGAGTGAGGAACAGGCTTGTTCAATAGGGATTTCAGTTAAACCTTGAACAGAGTTACACTGGCAAAAAATAGTTTCTGGACCACTGGGGGCTTTCTAGAGTTCCCTGCTGGTCATAGAAAAGTGTTTATGCCCCAAAGAAAAGCTTCAGAATGTGATTTGTCACCACACAATATTGTGCTTTCACACCACTGGCACCCCGAGGAATATCAGGTTTTATCCTGGCAAACGAGTTGGAATTGTACAGAGGTATCTGGCTTGGAACTCCTAAGGACTGTCACCCAGTTTTAGGTGTGCCCTTGTGAATGGTGGTGTGCTCATTTGAAATATAATAGCATAAGGCATTTATGTCCCCCCATACCGTCTGCCTTCTCACACTTTTTTTTTTTCTTTTTTTTCTCTCTTTTATGTGTGTGGTTACTTAGGGTTTTATATTTGTGATTTGAACACACACCCTTCCACACATCTCAAAAGCCACTGGAAATATAATGTGCACAGTAGTTTGTAAATTAAATATGCTTAAGTAGCAGAAAACTGCAGTAACTAAGGCTGATATATGGACTTGGAAGACTAAATCTAACTTTGTGGATTCAATTATAATTACAGCTGTATGAGCTGGCGCACTGGCAAGATGAACCTGCCAAGACTGGCTTACTAGAAACCGAAGGAAGGCTGACCACATCATCAAAGAATAGCTCTCTGATGACATAGTACCTGCAGCTCTCCAGCTGATGGCCCACAGGTCCATCAGAAGACACTAGCTGGTTTGGTGGGAGGCAAGCAAACAGAATGGATGATGGTTTACTGCCAGGGTCAAAGGTAAGAAGGATGTTTCGTCTTAGAAAGTTCAGGGAGAAAATTTAAGTCTCCAGAACAAAGTAAGGGAAATTACAAAAATATATTGGATTGTGGAGGAATTTGGATAGCTGAGGCGTGTCAGAGCCAGGTTACAGTTACTTATTAGGGAGGAAAGGTTCAGAAATGCAGTGCTTAACACTCTCTCCAGCTCTGCTAAACTATTTATGAAGAGGTAACTATAATTAGAAATCCAAATTTAAAAAATTGTAAACCAAAAATTTACTTTAAAAAAGTGGGCAGATGGCCAACTATTTTTACTGGGCAGCATTGGAATGTTAATGAAAAACATACGTAAAGCTGTTATGAAAAAAATACACCTCTTTAATGCTAATATCCAAATAGAAGAAATGATAATTGCATTAAGCACCAATTGGGAGTCATCACAGGTCTCCGAGAGCTGGAAACCCACT
The DNA here is from genome assembly GCF_023634155.1 of Falco peregrinus. Lineage (NCBI taxonomy): Eukaryota > Metazoa > Chordata > Aves > Falconiformes > Falconidae > Falco > Falco peregrinus. The sequence continues at coordinate 58,075,743 of NC_073727.1, forward strand.
ACATGTTACAGGATAAATTGTTACTGACAGAGGTAGTTTGAGATATTTTTCTGCAGGAAAAAAAATACGAAATGGCGGAGGAAACACAATTTCTCTTGCAGAATGAATGAAACTGTTTTGTCACTTGGTAGTAATCAGAATAATACCTGTCTAATTTTACTGTGTTTAAAGTAAACTGCATAGCATGTGTATAACCTCTTATCAAGTAATGGACGTTGTGAATAATCTACACAACTGCTTTCCCAATCTGGTTCATCCATTTGGTTAAGGTTTAAGAAAACAATCACCTAAATCAGCAGCCTGATTTTGTCCCTTAACACATACCCACATGGAATCATGGGGAGAATTTATGGTGGGTGGAATGTAATTATCTGACCTAGAATTTGCTCAGAACACATGAGGTTAATAATGCAAAGCTTTCCAGGCGCATATTTCAATTACCAATCACTATTTCTCTATGGTGGTCTTGATGATGGGTAAGCCAAAATCTCTAGGGTGAGAATTAATGTAAAATATTTCAAAATCTGAATGCAAAGGTTACTGCCATATTTTGGGAACAGCCACATCAGAGTGGCTATACTGAATCAGGCTTCTTGGGTAGTGTTTTTTCCTGAGTGAAGGGGATCCCATTACAAAGAGTTGTGGCACAAAGCCCAGAGGTAAAAGCTTTGCTGGATTCATGCTACTTCTCTCCAGAACCAGCCTGAGTACCTCTACATCCTGCTTCTAGAAAGGGCAACTAGTGTGAATGACTCTGGCTGGAATCAACCAGGTGCAGCCAATGCTTTTAGCTCTGTCTCAGCACTGATGTTATTAGAGCTAAGAGCAAAGCTGGTTATGGAAAGACAAAGAGGATCTGTGTACATGGGAGGAAAAGAGAAAACAGAAAGGGCATGCTTTCCAGGTGAGTCAGAAGAACAAGTCAAGAGCTAAAGTGAGAGAAGGATCAAACTATAATTTAATTAAAACAAACTTGTGACACTTGTGACAACATTAATCTTTGGTCTGTCACTGAATAAATGCACTGTGCATTCCCATCTTGAATGCAGGTCTGGTCCTGCATCCACGAAAATCTATAGAAAAACTAAGGAAAATACAAAGAAAAGCAACAGAAGTTAACAGAGATATGGAACAGTAATCATATGATGAAAAACTGAACCAAAAAAAACCCTCAGCTGAGAGAGGACATAAAATCATGTTCTATGTGAAATTTAGGTATATAAAATAATGTGTTCTGTAAGTGAGGAATTATTTTTAATTGTATTTCACAAATTGAAGTATTAGCTGAAACTGTCAGATAGGACATTCAAGACAAATATAATTAAACTTTTTTTCATACAACTCAGAATGCAACAGTGGAACTCACTGTCACAAGATACTAGACATGCCAGAAGTCAAGTGGGGTTCAAACACTAGTGAGGCTCACCCACCAAAGAGAACTACCACAAGGGCTATTAAACATGAAGGGCTATTAAACACTCTAATTTGGGAAGTTCCTCATTCTCTAATGTCTGGAACTGGGGGAGGCTTGCTGGGGAAAGAGCACTCTCTGTTGCTCTGTTCATTCTCTTTTCCCTAGACTTCCTCTACTGTCAGGAACAGGCTACTGGGATGAAGACACTTTGGTCCAATCATAAATTGACTTTTGTAACATTTTCATTTTGATTTTTCAGGGCAACGTGCACACAGGCTGCTTGGGAATGACAGATACTTCCTAGAAGCTCTGGACGTACTGTACAGTTGCAGAGTGACTATGGAGCCATTAAACTGAATGCTTCCTATAAATAAAGGCACAGGCAGCTAGGCAGCCCGACATGTATTTCTGGATGTATAGCATCTGAGTTGATGTCCAGCTAGTTGGGGCTCCAGCCACAGGGAAATCTGAGACAAATGTGTAACACTCCCCCACCCCCACCCTGCCCAGTCTGCCTGGACAAAACTTTCTGGCAGAAGAAGGAAGAAATGTCCAGGAAACACAGCCTCAGGGTAGCCCTAAGGTTTATAATGTACATAAAATGGATTAGTGAGAAACAGGCAAAAGAAAGCGGTGATCTTCAGCCACCTGTTTCTATGCCACATAAGAAAATAACTCGACATGCTACTAAATCCATGCCCTTACAGGAAAATCAGTGTGTAGTACACAATCCACGTTAAAAACGGAATGATTGGTTTGTTCATGATCTATTGTATGCCAGAAAAAAAGTAAGCTGCATTATGCTGGAGAACTTTAGTACTTTAACTGGAAGCCTCGTACTGTCTGTTTAAAACACTCAGGATTTTACAAAGTAAGATGTAACAATTCAAAAAATCTTGCGGACAACAAAAGGGAATCACCTAGTTCTCATCTTGACATAAACCAATCAAGCCACTGTAGATGTGAAATCTAATAATTGCCTTGCGGTAAATATTTGCAACTTCTTTCATTTAGGATGTGGCTACAGACTAGTGTTTCTGGAGGGTTAATTTCATAAAGTTGGCAAGAATCAGGAATGTAAATCACCTGTAGAGAACAAATTTCAAAAACCAAAAGATTATCAAGAAGTCTTTAAAAAAATTTTCACTCACTTATCTCAGATTCACAACCCTAGAATTATAAGATGTTAATGGTTGATAAAATAAAATGATGGCAATTATGGCAAATACAAAAATTAATATTCATCTGGAAGGAAGAGAAATAGAATGAAAACCAGCAGCAAAGAATAGTATTAGACAAGGAACTCTGGTAAAAATTGTGAAAGAAGCCAAAGTATGCAAGGAGGAACACTCCGCCAAAGCAGAGAAATGTAATAGCACTAAAGAAAACCCGTGAGTGTCCATGCCATTACGTAGTTGGAAATATTATTCCAACTGCTACTAATGACACAAAGGAAGCAGTGTTCAAGGGGTATTTCTGCTTTTTATTCAGGACAGAGCTGGAGGACACATTCTTATCACAGGCCAGTGCTGAAAATATTTCCAGTTCTACAGCAAAGCAGGAGGCTGTTAAATCAATAGGTAAGGATTCCCACATCTGTGAATGGGAACAGAGGAAGCGCATGAACTGTCTGAAACACTGAAGAAATTGTAGAGGTATAAAAGAAGGCACCACAACTGTGGTGACACTGTGAAAGGTTAACTATAAGAATGCCAGCTTTGTCATTAGTCCCTGGCAAAATAGTGTAATGGGTCATTCTTAATTTCTTTGAAAAAAAATTAAAGAAAAATATAATGAATATCGAAATGCAAAAACAGATCTTGTTTGTTTCTTTCATATCATGTATGTACTTTCGTATCTTTGATGAAAGGAAACAGTCTAGTGATGATAAAGTTGATATTATAGATTTCTGTAGGGTATTTGACTTGGCGTTTTCTTTTACTATGACCAAGAAACATGTATGTTACAAATTCAGAGTATTGTTCCATTAAATGAAGCACTAGTTAAAACTGTGAACAAGGAATCACTTGTGAGACATCTTTGGTGGAGTCCTACAAGCTTTTATTCATGGTCATCTGCTACTTAATGTTTTTATTGATTAACTGGATGAAAACTTGGAATTGTTATATATAATGTTTAGAGATTACCCAGATAGGAAAGAATGCTCAAAAACAAAAAGAACAAATCAGTTCCACTGAGTAATTTGGGTTCTGTGGTCAGCTGCAGGTTAACTGAAATGTTTTTCAGTGTAAGACAGACTTACAGACTATAATTACAAACTAGGGGAAAAGTACCTCTGGTGAATGGCTTGTGAGTTGTAAAGGATAAACAGCTAGGATTAAATTCCCAATATTGCACTGAAATGTAAAATGTAATGCAGTTTTTATATATGTGAGGAGAGGAAACTGGAGGAAGCTAGAGGACACTACATCATCTTTGGATGTGGTGATGGGAACCACTAATGGGATGCTGTGTTCTGAGTTGGGCCTTAAGTCCTGTAGCATATTGTGGAGGTAGAGGGAACTTGGACATTGAACTATAGGATGGTGACAGATATTTTACAGCTAAGACTTGGGGACCCCACTCTATCTGCAATACCTATGAACAAAGTTGTTGACAAGGATCAAGTTTGATGTGAGTGGATGAAGAGATGTTTAATAGCAAAGGCTCTTCAACTTACCAGAACTGGTGACTGAAAATAAATACAATCACATTCAGCCTTGAAACAAAGTGGAAATTTGAGTCTTTTGTGAGTTGATTGATTACAGAAATTACTTACAAGATTTAGCTTGTGTTTCCTCTGTTCCTGGAAAGCATTAGATTTTGATAAGTTGTTCCTAGTTGAAATAAAAATAATTTGAGGAAGATTTATTGTGTGTTTGTTGAGTCAATGTAGCTAATCACACTATGTTGTCTCACAATGCAATGGCTAAAACTAATAGTTTTACGCTATTAATTTTCTGAGATATATTCCCAACCATTTGCCCCACAGTAAGGATGCACACTCAGTTTTGAAGCTGGTTATAGTTATGCATACTTATTTGACACAGCATTTTGCTCCAGAATATTTGCGGACAATGCAAATCCAGAGTTACAGAGGCCTAAATGGACAGTCACCTAAAACAAGTCTGTTCTCTAACACAGCCTGGCAGCGAGCATGCAGAGATCTTGTGAATAGTCCAATAGCAAATTTAGTGACCAACACAGCTTAGATCAAAGATGACATCATCTGTCACCAAGTTTTCTCCTTGACCCTAATAGGAGCTTTCCATAGGCCCTCCTAGTGCTTACCAAAGCAGTAAGTACTTAGTAAGTAACTAGTGCAGAGCTGAACTAATGTTTGGAATTACCTGTGAGGTGTAAATGTTACCCCTTGTTACTTGAATGAAAAGCCACTTGTTACAGTAGGATACTTTGGACAGTTCAGTATTTTTGACATGTATCTGAGTTCTTGTAAGGACTTTATGAAATCTGTCTTTTCTTAATACCAAAGCAAAGTCAGGGAAGGGGTCCATGCTCTCATCTGCATGACGCTTTCAGAGAGCCGTCAGTGAGCAGTCCTCCAAAGCTGGCTGTAGACCACCTCTCAGGGTTTCCAGGACCTTTCTACACTGTCTCATTCAGAGAGGGAGACTCATCAGGTATAGTTCCTTTGGGAGGGCAAAGGTTTCCTGCTCCAAGCTGGTGCAGGCAGGGAAGAAGAGGGAACAGAGGGGTCTTCTGATGTGTTGGGTATGGAAGGCACCAGTGTGGGAAGAGAAAACAGAGGGAAGCCAGGTGCCCTGGAAGCAGGATATAAAGAAGGTGTGAACTAACCAGACTCATCTGCCTCCAAGAACAGACAATACGCAGGGGTTTCTTCTTCTTAGTGCTTCTGGAAGCTACCAGGGGAGCTAAAAGGACTGAATCATCCAATGTAGCACCTCAGTCCTTTCAAACCAAGATCAGCTTTACCCCGAAGTTGAATCTAGTTGAATCTAGTTATAATTCTTTTAGGCTAAGGTTTCCAACCTAACCCTTCCTGACTGTGGTGACTCATCTGGTCCTCTGCTCCCTCTCTGCCCCTGTTTCTGTGGTGAAGTTCTCAACCAGTTATAGGTTTGGTAGGGCGGGGGCAGGCAGGGAGATAAAGAAATACTTTTTCCCCCTGTCAAATAAGCTAGTATACAGATATGCCTGAGAACACAGCCACATAAATAGCTTCAATAGGGAAAGTGGATAGCTAATCAAGTCCAGAGGAGCAGAAGGGGTATGTGGAAGGGAGCAAGCAGATAAGGCAAGAGAGAAATGGAAAGGGACCTTTCACTCTAGCTTTGCCATGAGAGGCTTCATAATTTGAGCTTCTCTGCACTTGGGTTGTTCCCCCCCTCTCTGACATACAGATACATGTACACGCATACTCTTCTGAAAAAAACAACCAGCAAAGCTTTCCTCCAAGACAGTTCAAATCCCTTAGTGGTCTTGGGTGTGCCTTTGTTTCAATTTGAATACTGCTATCACATCATAAATGAGCCTGTTTCTACTGTCTTAAATGAAGAGTGATGGTCACACCCAGCAGTTCCAACTAGATTTAACCCAGCCTATAACAGTATTAATCCTAGATCACAACCATAAGCTTCTGCATATGTTTCAAATAAGTGAAACTAGCGTAAACCCAGCACAGTTTTACAAGACGTCGTTCTAGTTCACGAGTGGATAAACTGCAGTTTCAAAAGCTATTTTAGCCTGAACAGGAAACCAAATTATAATAAAAAGGACATGCAAATCCTGTTTTCACTACAATGCTTAAAGCAATAAAAGAATAAACTGAGGTTATCAAAGCACCCTGCAGTTAGCCCCCTTGATGGCAATGTCAGCCCCCATCCACACCAAGATCAGGTACAGAAGTTGAACAGTCCTTCAGCAGTCCAAAAATAGCTTTCTTTCAAAGGAGGAGCTTTCTCAGGAAGAGTGGAGGAAATGCAGCAGTAGCACCTATATAGGTTCCTTGGACAAAGAGTTTCTTGGCCACACAGAGGCCTCTGCATCAGCCACTCTGTTTTCCCTGTGGCTAAAACCAGTTAATTGACAGTATCAGTAATTTATTAGAACTTTATGTGATTACTTTTACAATAACTTTTCAGTGTGCTTTGATTAAAACAGGCTATATTTTGCGTGTCTATTTTCTAGAGTATACACCATAGAAAACATCAGCAAAGACAATAGGCCATAGACATCACGATACTGACACCACACAGGCAACCCAAATGTATGTTCCTACATCATGTACATACTTTAGCAAATATTTCCTCTGATTTGGGAATAGGAAGCCCTCTTTTTAATAAGGCTTTGAAGAACTGCTTGTGTCCCTGAAAACAACAGATACAAACTGTAAAAACTGACACAAGCTAAAAAAGTTGCAATGATAACAGTGTTTGAGAAGTTTAAATTTATGCTTGGTGGAAATTTATTTATTTTTATGCCTTTATTTAATTAAGATGGACAGAATCCAGTGGTAGCTATTATAGAAGCTGACACATAAATGAGAACGAGATGAAGTAGAATTTGTAAGAAACTGTCAAAGAGTTTGGCAAGGTAAAGTGAGGACTCCACTGATTTCAGGTTTTTACCCTTCTTTAAGGCTGACAACAGATTGACAGCTTCATGAAGATCTAGGGTTTAGACATCTCGTGATTCTTTAGCTAAGATTCTTTGCTGGAGAATTTTAATTTCTCCCACCGCTCTAGATCTCTGCTATTTTGTTACAGTATAGATTTCAGCTTTCAGGCCGTGGAGAAAATGTTGGAGAAATGTACCAATGCAATGGTGATTTCCAACATAATCCGCTCATTTAGACTTTTCTGGAAAATACAAGTGAGAGTTAATAAGATGCCTACATTTTTAACTATTTCATTATTGACTGATTTAGCAGGAATGGCCTGTTAGTGCTGTAATGCCATGCTTCATACTACCATTCTCCTGATCCTCAGCAGCCCACACGCATTCTCCCAAACCTCATGTTCCCAATTCAGTGATGAACTTGTGCTCTTATGAATTCAAAATAGTAAGCACATTCCACATAGAAATTGTAGGAATAGCATAAAATTACATTTAGTATCAGAATAAATAACACAAGGACTATATTACAGGGTACATTGTTCATTTTACATTTAGTCATGAAAACTTCCATTATTCAATTTAAGTGACTCTGTCACATAATTTCCAGCCTCCTGCTCCAGAACACAGGAGAATCCAAGCGCCTTCTTTCAGTACTTAGGTCCAGCTTCCCATTGAGCATTCAGGTCCTGGAGCACATAGAAGATCTTGGGCAGCTTGTCGATGCTGTGGTAGCAGGCACAGCCAGCCAAGAGGGTTTTTTTGGGTTTTTTTTTTTTTCTTCCTGCTGTGTTTGGCAAGAAGAGCACAACCTCTCCTGTCACATGTGGTCCCTGCTCAAGTTATCCATACTTTTCTTACCACAGGGTTAGATTACTCTAATGCACTCCGTGTGAGGCTACATCTTGAGGCCATTTGGCAACTGAACCTAGTGTGCACAATTCAACCACCTGTTTATTAAGTGGAGCATCATGCAGAGAGGACATTAAAAAAAAAACGGTCTCCAAAACCTGCAATGGCTGCCAATAAATTTCTGGGCTGAGTTCAAGGTGTTGGTTTTAACCTATAAAGACCTGAGTGGTTTGGGAGTTGGTTACCTGAGAGACTGGCTTTCTTTCCCCATGAAGTAATGCTTTAAAAGTTGATATGAGGGGAGGAATCTGAGTTGGTATCGTTCAGGTATAATAAGGGTGCTGGCAGGACTTCTGTATGGAAGGCGCTCTGTAGTGTGTCCACATTATAATAGGTTTATCTATTATGAAATGTCTCTGTTCATGGAAGAATTCAAAACTAACATGCCACTCTGGGTCCAAACTAAGGGTAGAAAAGCTCATGCTGAAGCCTATTGCTGTGTTCTGATTCCCCCTTATCTAACTACATTTGCTATTTACATTACTTAACCTTAGAAATTTGATTTGGTAGTCTAAGTTAAACCTGATGTCAACAGCTGCTAACCCAGCTACAGCTCACATTGTGTGCTCAGCATCCCTCCCTGAGGCACCCATCTCTCCTGACCAGCTATGTAGGAGAGTACAGAACCTAAAGAACTGCTGGAAGAGAGTAATATGCTACAGCAACCCAGACATTTTTCTTGGTTAATTTGCCAGTGTCCCTGAGTCTGAGTCAAGTTGGATTATTCCTGGCCTTCAGACCTGTGACTACATCTCTACTAGTAAATAAAATGGCATAGTGCCTGTTCTCCAGCATTTAAGTGCCCTGGTAAAGTTCACATCTGTAATTCTGAATTCCCAAAACTGACTGGTCTCACACATGCTGTTGAGAGCAGCTTCTGGCCAGCGAAACCCCTCACAGTGTGCCTGGACACTGTGTGGGAGAGTGCTCATGAGTGTGGGCCAGAACCCGGCCAAGGATTGTGCCAGCAGTTAAATTGTATCATCACGGGAAAATGCTTGTCTTCAAGTCCTCATGAGTTTAGTGTACGAGTATGGAAGTAGCCTGGAGATCTTGAAGTCATTGGCCTAAAACAGCCTCCTGTATGACCAAAGAACCAGGTTCCCGGATAACAAAGACCCTCAAAGGCTGATATTCTTGGCTCTCTCCTGGTCTCACCTGAGGAACAATGGGAAGACTATACAGGAGAGGTCTTGGGACTTTCCTAGAAATTTGTCAACAATGGGTCAATCTCCCTGAAGATATTTCTCCTTTTTAAGCTTCCTGGTGGAACAGGGAGGTACTACTTTCATTGCATTTCTGAGGGAAATAGAACACTGCAGAGATAGAGTTACCCGAAGTCCTATTGAAAAGGAGGTGCTAAGCCAGCAAATAAAATCTTGCCTCCAAAGTTCCAGACTTCGGACATGATCTGTAATGATCCTTCCAATAAAATGCAGGTCACGAAAAAATGGGATGCATCTATCTTCATAAAAAAGACAACAAATATTACAATGTTTACAGTCTTGTGTCAGAGGAAGCAAAATATTAACTGTCTTAGTGTTTCTTACCCAGAGAAGGTTGTGAAGTTTCCATCACTGGACATCTTAGAGTGTCAAAGACATAGGGCACTCAGCTTTGGGAAGAGGTATGCATTAGATGGCTACCTGAAGTGTCTTTGGGCTGTATGATTCTATAGTCACATATTGCTGAAGTACAATTCCGTTACTTCAAAATATGACTGAAGCTGTATTTTGCACACTGTAGTGGAGGCTGGTATATAGTCCCAGTCTTCAGGTCCAAGACCAGCATGGTTATTGTGGGGAGCAGACAGAGTTTTCTGGGGAAATTAAGTAGATTATGAATTAATTGCCTTTACTAGCACCCTTTGATCCAGTTGAGTTTTTCTAAAACAAATACATCATATTAGGCTCATTAAAAATAATAGATACTACCAGTGTGTTTCATGTCTTCTCTGCAAAAAGAAAATTCATTATATATTTCTGAAATCTCCTGCAGTTTGTTTTCAAGACCCCATCTTTATGACAATGTCTTAATCTTGATTAATGTCAAAGATCAAAGGCATCAATATGAGAACAGATTGAGAATTTTCTACCTTGCTGGTTTTATTCTGCTGAAAAATGCTAATTTACCAAAGTGAAAACTTGTGTCCATAAGCATAGCCATTTTCCAGAAACTTTCTTCGAAAAATTTTTAAGGAATATCTTATTAGGTTCCTAACTATTTATCTGAAGTAAATAGCTCTCATATCCTGAAGGATATGGGGGAAAATCCGTGTTTCATCTGATTTTCATAGGGGGAAATTACCTTAAGTAATTTTGAAGAGTCTGGCTACATCCTGGAGCAGGCAGCAAAACTTCTGATATGTTAAAATCTGTCCTGTTTAATAGAATAATTTTGTTTCCTGTTCTACGCCAAACTGATCAGTATTTTTGTGAGGTTCATAGAAGATTCAGCAATTGTTTTCCTTTCAAAGAGCTTCTAATCAAATTTTAAAATCAAACAAAGATTGCAGACTCTGACAGTAACACTTCTATTTGCATTATTCAAGGTCCTTTTCACACCTGTTTCCCCTGTCCATAGTACCAGACTTCATAAGTGCTCCCAAATGTAACGTTCAATGTATGAACCACTGCACTTTCTCACTACGGCACTTCTGCTGTCTATCATTTGAGCTCGCAAAACATTGGAATCAGTTTGACCCATAACTGTCTCCCTCTTGGGAATGATGAGATCTTGCACTAAAAGACTTTTCAAGCATCATCACTTATCTCACAGTGAGTTTTACCAGCTGTATCAGAGAGGTTCATGGTTCATGAAATGGAGATATTTTGACAAAAAGACTTACAAGTTCTGCCACCTGTACCAACAGAAACAGTGATGTCTCTGAGCTAACCAAACAGGACATTCAAATGCAATGCAGTCTAACCATTAATGACCCAAAGGATGTACCAGGCCCATCCGTGCTAGCAAACTTGAGTTCTCTGTTAAAGACTTACAATCTTTAATGGCACACTTCACGTTTCATTTCTGTGAGACTGTGTGAGGCACAGACAGGGCTCCAAACAGTCCTCACCACTGCTTGATTGGAAACAAATACAGTATATTTGACAGGAAGAAGCCCCTCCCTTGCCTTAATGTATTTCCTCTAGCAGTATTATTACAGGTACTTCTATTTCGGTGATGTGATTGGCTTGCAGATGCTGGTTTAATACTTTTTCCTGCTTTGTGCTGCAAATAATTGGAATTTAATTCATTCAGATTTTAAAAGCTCTAAACTAATCATTGGTCCTTAGCCTCAGCCTTGTCCTTTCGTTTACACAACATTTGCAGATTTCTTGCTATGCATGACTTAAAGTTTCTGAGCACAGGTGAAGTGCAGCTATCATCGGACAAATAGGCAGTAAGGGAGCAAGAGCAGTACACCCACAGTGAGAACAAGTCTTCTCAAATTAGGTAGTGATTAATGGGAAGTTTGAAGTCACTTGCCTATATTCACCTCCTCAGTTTCATGTGTGCTGCTGAGAGCTGTAGTTGCAACTGAGATTGCGTCAACAATTGCTTTTCAGGTGTTTTGGTTTAAAAGTCTTGCTTTTTCTTGCAAAAAAAAATGAAAGCCATCAAGCCACAGTGGGTAACTGATTATTCTTGATTATTCACCAACCTATTTGAACCACATATGCCTTTCTTTTTATCTTTGAAAGACCTGTACACTCAATCAAAAATTGAAGTTTGACAAATTCTAAATATTGTCTCAAAATAAAACATTTAGTAGGGTTGGGGGTTTTTTTGGAGGGTGGATATGCACTAAGAAAAAGTTAAAAATATTTTTTAATGTTTTGATAAATGCTTTTTCAGCAGAAACAGTTTTATTAAATTCATATTGGCTTTCTTGAAAATTGTGATCAGTTCTAAGTTGCATTTTTCGATCATTTTAATTAACTATTCTCTTAAATTATTTATTCTTACTGCTATTATTATTTGGTTATACTAAGCCTCCTTCTATTCCTCAAGATATTCTGTTATGGATCACTGAGGTGTCTGCACTCATGCAATGTTTTTAGCACTTCTTCTGCCGGACTGCCCAATGCAAAGTGTATTATCTGAATCTTTGGACAGATGTATGTTTGAGGGGTTTTATTATACATACATCTGATTGGTCTGTAAATGACCACACCGACTCTTGAAGTAGCGTAGCTTCTTGTGTTTCCTCTCCAATCAGCTGAGGTGAGGAGAAGACACCTCCCCAGGCAGAGTTAGCATTTCTCTTTCACAGAGCTTTCTTCCCCTGCCACTCTTCCTTCATACCTCCATATAGTTTCCTACTCTGTATTGCTATACTTTATGTGAATATACTCATTTAGCTACCCATACTGTCAGTGGAGGTTTTGCTACTGAGAAAAAAATAGCTTTACCACGGGTAACTGCACTAAGCATATTTAAAGGATTCATCTGGAGTTCATTAGGTGAAGGGAACTTTATCAAGTCATTTTCTTTCCCTCAGAACTGAGCCTAAGTAAACTTGTTTATTCCTTAATAGCAAGAATAGAGTGCTGATTAATATGTCCCAAACAGGAACGCTGTGATGACCTGCTAGTCAAGGTGGACTGCCTCTATCCTCCTCGTGAATATGCAAGGAGGTAAAATTTTATGCTACAGTCCATGCATCATTGAACTCTTCTATTTTTGTGAACAACAACTGAGATCTAATAATGAAACTTTTTATTATTATTATTAAGTTAAATAAAGAACTTTGAAACATCTGTGTACCAGAACAAAAAAACAAGTGCATTACAGACAGGAAAAATAACAGGACCATATTCAGCATATGAGGCATTACAGACATTATGGACTCTACTAATGTTGTATATTCCTTGTGTAAGTATCAGGTTAAGGTGTTCTTCAAGGTGCGGGGAACCTTAAGGAAAACAAGACTGCCTAGAGGATCTCATAGGTCTGTTTTGGCTCTAAATTTTCTAAAGATCAGTCAGAGTGTAAAATCTTTGCTCCCAAGACTCAAGGAAAAAATCATTCTTTCCTCTTTATATGTGACTGCTGGAGGTAAAGGGACACCTGTGGGCTCTAGTGGCTAAGGGTGTGACTGAAAGAAAGTAGGTTGTTCACTTCAAATAATTGTTTGGAGTGGTGTAGAAATGATCTAAGATGAAGCATCAAGAATATATGGCAGTAATCCTCAGTAATGCGCTGCCCAGTAGTCAGCGTTCTCTTAGGCTCTTACAAGGTTTGCAGTTTATGAAAAACACTTAAGTGTTTCTGTTACACATTTTGGTTGCCATGTTAACTTGGCTTCCATCGAACTGCAACAAACCCAAAACACCTCCTTACATACTTGCTTTATGACATTTTATTAGAATGCCAATATAACAGTTTTATAGTAAATGTAGGATATGGCAGGAGACTAAAATAACACCATATTCTCTGAACACTTTAATCTAGGTTTAATAATTTTAAGGCTTTTAGACATTTGTAACTTAACCTGTGGGCATAATCTAGTAGTAACAGTGCTTGAGAGAAGTTATGAGCACTGTGCTCTGAGATTACAGTGGCTCAAATAACACAGTGGTTCCAAGGGAAACTAAATCTTTTTAAAACCCCTCAAACATCAGTTTAAACTGTTAACTTTAATTTTATTTTAAATTCATGTTAGAGTAATTGCATCAAGCTGGGATTATGTGCGTTCTCTGATTCTGTTTTACAGGACTTGTGCCTCTTTTAACCGTTTCCTCTACGGGTGATTCCTACTTGGTGCTTATTAATGGAGGTTTCTCCTTCACAGGGTGTATTTAATTTAAGTGATACCTTACTGATGAGAGCTTTGCTGGAGCATTACTGGCAGCACATGTAATTTATGCTTTATGAAGGGAATGGTATAATGCTTAGTATAGATGATTTTTTTTTTCCCCTAGAGATTTGTCAATTAAAAAATAAGTCTTCCATATCAGAAGAACGGAAGATTTCATTATTATGGAAATATACATTTCCTTCTCATTCAGGAGAAGATTGCTACTTTTTACTCATTTGGATATAACTTCTCAAGCACCCAGCACGAATGGAAAAAGCAGCATTTTTTACAAGTTGTGTATGTTAATGTGTGTCCATGTTGTGGTGTGTGACATGACACACCTCACAGGAGTCCCAAATGTAGAAATTGTTGGGCAAGCACCCCTTAAAAGCACACATCCCCTTTAGCCAAAATATTTGTAGCTCAGGGAAGCTAGAATTGTTCTGCAAATCACTGTAGAGCTCAAAATAATCTTAGGGAGACAACCCCCTAAGTTTTATTACCTTTGTTTTACAGCAGAGGAAACTAAGAGACAGAAAGGTTAAAGCCAAAAATGTCACAGAAGGTGTCAACAGGGAATGTGGCTTCTTGTTTGAGAATTTTCAGAAAACCTCCCATTTCAAAGAGGCTGAGGAGCCTACACGGAGAGAAACAAGAAATAAGCTTTATACATGCTCATATATACACTGTTGTCTAGTGAGTTCAGCCCTAACTGCCTCCCTGTTTAACAAAGACATTTTCAAAATGGGCAGAGCCTCAAGGCCAAGAAAGACTTTCAACAGATGAAGTCGGGGAACTTCATTTGTGTTAACAGAACAGGAGCTAGCATCAGGGAAATGCCACTCTCTGGAGAACTAAGATAAGGCAAACAGCAAACACCAGTACTACAGTCCAGCACTGAGGATGCTGTTTGTATAGGAAATACTTAGCTAAGCTTTTGTCCGTTTTCTCCATCCTGTCTAAACAGTTTTAATTCAACTTGATTTTACTCTGAGAAGAATATATGAGACATGTCCTTCAAAAAAACCAAAACCCAAAATACCACTACTGAACAGCTGAGGCAGGCGTCTGGAAGAAATTTTTCAAATATTACAGTCCAGCTTTTAAAGTAACCTAAATATTATCTGGACTTCCTTCAGTCTCAAATTCATGTAGAGTTCAGGTACATGTTTACAATGCATTTAGTGTGTTGCACATAGAAGTTTGATGCTTTAAATTCTCCGTGCCTTAGAGCTTTTAAGTGTTTTCCTCAGCTGCTGAACTAAGATAATGAAGGATATATCATAAAAGCAAATGCATTGATCCTCCATGGGTCCTATGTCTCAGCACTGATGGATTTTGTTACGACTTAGTTTTTTTATATTTCCAAAGCAGTATTTCTTCTACTTAATATTAGATATCAAACACTGTACCAGCTTAACCACAAGGAATTTGCCTTTCTGTGGAATCCTTAGCCCCAGAAAAAGATGCCCAGTGACCCTACACGTAAGTAAGCGACAAAGAAAACACTGCCTTCGGTGGATAATTGCCTGGAATAGTGAAAAAAAAAATAAAAATAAAACAAAAAAACTAAGAAGTTGGCTTCTCCTTCCATCTTATCAAGGAGTTATAGCCTCCCTCGCTATCACAGCACTAATCTGAGACTTCTCAGAGAGGTTTCATTTCAAAGAATGGGCTGCTCTGCTGAGGAAGGAGATAAAGGGACTTGGCCACAAAACAGAGGGGAAAGAAAAATCTAATGTCTGGGCTCTGCCATAGACAAAGCAGGTAGAGTGAACACCGCAGTTTTATCTGTTCCAAGCCTTCGGCTGTTGCCCTACTCCATCTGTAGTTTGAGTTAACCTCTGGCTTTACAACTGAACGCTCACCTGAAGATATACATCTAGCCCAGATTGTGCCTTTCTCACAAGGAATAACCCAGTGGTATTTAGTTCAGCAGGGCAGAGATC
Source organism: Falco peregrinus (assembly GCF_023634155.1). Classification (NCBI taxonomy): domain Eukaryota; kingdom Metazoa; phylum Chordata; class Aves; order Falconiformes; family Falconidae; genus Falco; species Falco peregrinus. The sequence goes on from NC_073727.1 coordinate 58,091,416, forward strand.
AGGCCAGTCATTTGGTGTCTGAGAGCCCCATATAGCCTCCTCTTCCTAATTTATAACAGGAATCTGAATCAAAGTATTTCACTCCAGAGAAGAGGCACGTTTGCTCTGTAGGTGAATGTGGGTTGTGTGTCTCTCTCTAGCTTGCCTGATAAAAATTTTGGTTTGGATTGTAGCCTGTATATTAACTTGAAAAAGCTGGACTCTAGACCTTCCTCCAAAAAGTGTTTATAAAAGAATGGCTGAGAGCTGTGTATGTGTGCAGAAGGCACTTTTTACTGACATTGTATGTATGCAAGCATGGACACATTTTACTGACAAAAACCTGGATGTCTCCAGGACTCATCCCAGCAGGCGCCTTGGAGTTACAGCTGGATTTAAGTGTCTAAAGTGGCAGTTAGGCATCTAACTGTTTTTCTGGATTATTCATCACTTTTTTTCCTCCCAGTTTCTCCTTGAATTTCCCCTCTTACTGGAAAATCTGTATGTTACAAATAAGCATATCCCCAGCAGCTGGAAGTACGTTAAAGAATACTCACCCTGCAGTATTTCAGGTCTTAATAAAGCCACTGACCCAAGAAAATGAAACCTATAAACTTTAGTGCTGGCAGGTGAAGAGCTTTTCACTGAACCTGTCTCCTTAGATCATGGATTTTGGCTGTGCTGTGTTTATACACTCTTCAGCCATGATACAATGGGCCACCCTCTATTCCAGGTCCTGTCCGAGCAGGCTACCAGAGAAAAGGATGACAATTTGTCCCCACACCCCTCAGTCCTGGTGAGTATGTAAATTTCTGTCCAAAAAGCCTAAGCCACACAAAAAAAAAACCTTTTCTGTACCACATGTACAGCTATGTGGGGAGCTACTCCTCTGCCTGATGGAGAAAATTCACCTTGTAAACACTCTTACTGTCAAAACTTGGCTATGGAATCTTGGCACCAACTTCCCCTTTAATTGCCTTTGAATTTGCTCCCATCACAGATGGTTTCCTCAACAAGTCCACAGTTTCTTCATTACCTTAGCAGAAACCCTCTGCCAAAGATAGCCCACTGAAGGCAAACGGTGAGAAACAAAACAGCTATTGTGGGACAGTGAGTGTGTCAGTGCAAAGAGCAAAAGGAGTGAAACAATGAAAAAAACTAAGAGAAGTCTGAATAGCCCTAGAATTGAAAAGGGAAAAGCTTTTCCTCCTTGTTTATGCAGCAAGCAAAGACTGAGAGTCAGATTGACTGTGTCTGATTAAGTCACAGCTAAAGGTTCTTGGTTTCAGAGAATTATTCCAGCTTTATTAATTCCCCAAAGCATGTGAAATTGATGTTTTGACTTTAGGGCGCTTCTGTAGGTAACCAAGACATACACAGTATTCTAAATAGGACAACTGAGTGTTGAGTCCAGCATAAGCACTATTGACCTATAGACATAAAGTCTAGGGCCTTAAAGGGGAGATAATCTGCTCAATGCACAGCCACTTTTCTTAAAAAACAGATGGGAACTAGACAACTCTTATTATATTGTTTGTAGGCGGGACAATGGTTCAGACCTGCCCCAGCCTGAAGAAGTTTGAACTTTCTGCTCCCACCCTCTGTGAAAGTACCCAAAGTACTAGCCTGCTAACAAAAGAAGGCAACATGGATTAATCATTTGCCTTCACACACATACACACACATGAACACACACATCCATGCATGCATGAAAACACCCAAGTTTATCTCTGTGCATCCACAAATGGTGCTTGATCATGAAACCATGTATTAGGACCATTCCCTGAGGACTGTGGAAATCCCTCCTTTTGTTTCCTTTTTCTAACGCTTGTAAGAAATGTTATCCTTTGACTTTAAATGGGACTAAACACAGCCTCTAAGTGAATGTCATGGTACCAGGGTGGTGATTCATACACTGGGAGACACACACGCTCAGTGCAGGGCTAGTGAAAGTAGCATAGTCCATGGCTCAGCTCCAAACCTCAACCACAGCTTCAACCAGTCTATCCATTCAGGCTGCTCCCAACTGCCATGAACACAGCCAGAGTTTCCCTCTTCCTTCTGACACCTTTTTTCCTCTCATGTGATGTGATGTGATGGTGGCAAAACTCATGTTCCCGCTGCTTTGGTAATGTAAAAAACACCTAATCCTACAGCAGGGAATAGGAGATAGGGATTAATGTCTCATATCAAGAAAGCCTCTAACTCCTGAAGGAAATCCATGCCTGCTTAAAAGGCAACTGCATAATCAATGAACAGATGGCACAGGAAGGAAATTGGACTTGGACATCTTCTTGGCTGGGAGAGTTGGTAAAGAAGGTTAGCCAGAGCCATTTGTCCTCCCACCCCCAACACATGCCCCTTTCAAGAATGAATTTGGCACGTTCTACCCTTCTACCAACTAGTTCTGTTTTCATGATGAATGAATGATGGTTGTGATCCTTGCCAAAAAGAAAACCCTTTCAAATGATTAATCTTTAATAAAACTTAAAAGGCTCAAGTGTGTTCATGTGTTTTTTGGAAAAATATGGTTAACAGAAGTCATTGAGTCGTAACATCACTTTCACTTAACTAAATATGAAATCAACAGATTTGATGGGTTCAGGCCAGGTCTTACCCGACAGGATTGTGCATTGCAAAGGCTACACCCTACCCACTGGTATTAGTTGGCAAAGCTCACTGGAAGCATCAACAGAGAAACCATAGATCGAAAGAGGGGAAGATAGGGCTATCTTTTTTACCACCTTGTACCCTGAAGGCCTGAAGGCCACAAGCAATATGAGAAAGTGATTCTGTGCCAAATATAGCACAATGTATTTGTATGCAACAGATTCTAAAGGAATAGGGTTTAAAATAGGTTAGATGAATAGTACTCTGCAATTGCCTGCTTCTTCCCACTGATTCCAAGGCAGCCTACTCCAGAGGCAGACTTCTACACTGCAGATTTCTGAAACTGACCTAAATGGTGCTCTTCCCTGTTGTTTTTTGCTCTTCCTCTTCAGAAAACAGAATTATTTCAATTATAGTTGCTAGTGATTGCCAGTGAACACTCTCTTGGTAACTCAAGTTAAAAAAACCCCAACAATCAAGCAAATATAAACTTATATATATATATATATGCTAATTTCTCTGTATCATCCATTTTGGGGGGACCATACTAAACCCTGTGCATATAGCAGAGTGGAAAATATCGACTGTGTAACTGCAAAGTCCATTGCACATGGAGTTTAATTCCAGTGCAATTGCATAGAGACTGAAGGAAAACCCCACTGCAGAAGATTGCTTTGAAGTGAACCTTCAGCCTGACAGTCAAAGTCAGGCTCTGAAAATGATGCAAAAATAGTATCTGAGAAGGATTCAGCTAAAAATTCTTACTCATTTTTTGTCAGGTTATGCTGTAAGAATGTTTTGGAGAGCGAAATTCTGTTTTCATGGAAATCTGGGGAATGTAGGGGTGCTGTAAAACGTCTACAGCTTATATGCCCATGTTGAAAGCTCTAACACAGTGTATTGACAATTAGTAGGACAATAAAGTAGGACAATAATATATGATCAGAAAGGTAATGAGCATGTGAAAACACAAAGCAGTCTCCACTGCAAACAGCTTGCAAGCAATCCATTGCCAGACAAAAAATTTGATATATTATCCATCAAATAATTTAAAATAAAGCCATATTAGGAAGAACTTCAAATCAGAATTTGTATGTAAAATGTCATGGTGTGACATATAAGAGTTTCATCTGATCTGAAAACTTAAACTCAGTAAATTATTCCTCAGCACCTCTTCTGTATTTAGCAATACAGTAGTTCAGTTAATTCTAGCAATAGTTGACTTAAACACGGGCTTTAAAATTCTAAAGAATGTAAGTAAGAACAAAGAAGTGCAGATTCAATAAAAACCAAACCTTTTGCTGAAAAAAAAAAAAAAAAAGAAAGAAATATAATGGGAAGATCTTTGACAATGACAAAAAAGGTGAAAAGGATACTATAGTCCTGTAAGAGAGGAAGCCAGGATCATATCGTCACTGGAATGCAATACTGTTAGTTCCTGTGAGAAGTAGATGGAAAATATCTAAACTCAACCACAGCTACAAACATCTGGATGCTCAGCTACCCTGTTGGCTGAGAGGAAGCAGGTGCAGTTGTCCTCTTGGTTTGAATTAGCCTTGTGCTGTTCAAGGTAGACATTACTCGAAGAGGCTAATGGCCCCCAGGTGGAAACATGACCAGTCCCAACGCAGTGGGCAGGACTGTCTGGATTTCAATGGAATAAATGGGGCTGGGGTATGGTCAACCACAATAAGGATCTTGTCTCTGAAGATCGTAACCTTTTCCATACTCGCTTTCCTCAGTAGACCCTCTCCCTTGAGCCAAAAAGAGAGAGATGAGAGAGCCTCAAGAAGAACTCTGTTAAAGAGGAAAGAGCCTCAGCTGGCCGGTGCACAGCAAGGCTTCAAGTACTGAGGTGTGCACTGACAGGATGTATCTGTTCAGAAAGCAGATTTGTAACCAACAACATTGTTTAGGTCAAGTGAATTGGAAACACAATTAAATTGTACAACTGTTTGGTTTGTGAACAGCACAGTGTTACTTCAAAGGGAGCTGTATTTCAGATGGTGTATGTTAATCAAACCTATTTGTATGGATGAGTGTGACTGTAAATGCAGACATTGCATGCCCTGTCTTGGGTACCATGTACCTTTGGCACTTAAATTACAGTAGAAAACACCATTAAGACCTCACCTATATAATTTGTCTATGTACAAATTCAAAATGAAACAGATGCAAAAAAAGTTCATGAGAAGGACGCTGGACATGAAGCATCCATCCTTCTGAACAGGGTTTGTTTACCTTGAGATACAAAAGCCAAGGAAGAGGAATAGCAAGGAAGAGAAACAGTTTAAGTTAGCACAAGAACACATGGGTATAACCAGCTGCCCATGAGAGATAAGATGTGGGATGTTAGAGTCTAAAGTGGCTTTCTAATAGGGATAAATAAACAAAGCCCCACAATAATTCTCAGTAACTTTACAATGGTGCATAAGAAATTAATGAGAAGACAATTGTGCTGATTTTGGCTGGGATGGAGTAGCAGCTAATATGGGGCTGTGTTTTGGATTTGTGCTGAAAAAAAGTCTTGATAATAATGTTTTTGTTACTGCTGAGCAGTGCTTACACAGAGCCAAAGCCTTTGCTGCTCCTCACCCCACCCCACCCGTGAGCAGGCCGGGGGGGGCACAAGAAACTGGGAGTGGACACAGCTGGGGCAGCTCCCCACTTAACCAAAAGGATATTCCATAACATATGGTGTCATGCTCAGCAATAAAAAACTGGAAGAAGAAGGAGGAAGTGGGAGACATTTGGAGCGATGGAGTTTGTCTTCCCAAGTCACTGTTACACATGACGGAGCCCTGCTTCCTTGGGGATGGCTGAGCACCTGCCTGCCCACGGGAAGTGGTGGATGAATTCCTTGCTTTGCTTTGCTTGTGTGTGCAGCTTTTGCTTTACCTATTAAACTGTTTTTATCTCAACCCATGAGGTTTCTCACTTTTACCCTTCCAATTCTCTCCCCCATCCTGATGTGGGGGAGTGAGTGAGCGGCTGCATGGTGTTTAGTTGCTGGCTGGGATTAAACCACGACAACACCCCAAAACTGGATGCCCAGACAGCAGAGGACTAAACTGCTTTGACTCAGAAAAACCATTCAAATTCAGTTCCTAGCCGCAGTTCATTCCCATAACTATGGGCCTTAGTGGTACCTTTAAGTTATTTTCCTTCCCTAAGGATTATCCTAAGATTCAAAAGGCAGCCTCTGCACCTTCCAAAGAATGTAAAGAAAAGTGAGTGTAGACCTATCTCTTGGAAAATTATCCACAGGTGAGAAAAGCAGTATTACCTGATTCCAGCTTTGCCCTTCTTTAGGAGGGGATGATAATGATCACAGGGTGGTAACTAGCCAGAAGTCATGATGTTTGACCAGAAAACAGCTGTTACTGTAGAGTTAAGGTTCAGTTCTGAGACTCCACTCCTAGCTCTAAGATGTATGCAATGTCTTCAGCTGGTTAAGTTATGAAATTTTTTCCATCAAAGTCAGAAAGAATAGAGGAAGTTTTCTGGAATAGTGACTGTTCTGGATATATCTAATTTGGGATATACCCAGCTGAGATACAAGATGCCTTTAGTCAGATCTTCCATCTTATTCTGTCAGAACTTATCTAAAGCTTTCTTGACCAACCACAAATGTCCTAGCACCTTTGTTACTGTTTATTCTTGGATTTCTTTCTCTAGCATTTGAACGTAGATGGGATGAAGATAAGGATAGTTCACATCCAGGATACGAGTTTACAGCATCTGCTGTTTCTGCTGTATGCTTCAGCACATTGCTCTCCTTGTGCTCCATGACATATATGGGCATAATGCAAGAAAAAGCGTGAAAGTTAAAAATCAAAGTTAATTATTTTCTATACAGCAAATTAAAGCATGCATGTAAGTAATTTCTACAGAACACCTGGTCAACATAGAACAACCTAGCTTGTGCCACAGTAACTAATTTCTGTGTCCTGCCTCCTCAGCCAAACCCTGATACACTTTAATCCAAGGCTCTGCTGGAGTTTGTTTGATCAAGCGGGGAAGGACATTAAGATCATAGCTAGCCAGCTTTGCCAGCAGTCCCTGCTCTCTGGCACCACTACCACCTGCTCAAGAGACAGATTATTATATTCAGTTTACCATGAGACATTTGCTTTTCTTCAGCTCTTTTCCCTCATCCATTTATGCTTGAAGTCAGAAATCCATGTCTCTGGTCCTGCCCTAGATCTGCCCCAAAAGAGATGCTGGCAGTTCAGCAGCTTACCACTGTTTTATCTGAGCAAGGTTTTGTGAAAAGTAATTTTGGCAAACTGACTGTTCCAGAGAAATGCTCCCCAAATTGCTTAAAAATTGCGTTGTGACTAAACCAGGACTATATATTCTGTAACAGTAGTTGAGACCAGGCCAAGTCAAAGCAAATACAGACTGCCAGCAGCTATTTTCCCCTCTGTGAAATATGATATCTGATATTTTTCTTCACATAATCCCTAGCAGTTAGGTGAGGGTCTTTACCTACTTTTTACAGACAGATATACCAGAGCAAAGAATTGATCAAGTGATTTGAACAAAGCTATAGAACAGTCTGGTAGAAGCGGCTGACCTAATCCCAGGCCTCTTCATTCATAGCTCCTTTTGCCCCATTCCTGGGTGAGAAGCATGGCTTTAGAGTTCACATTCACCATCACGCTGGGGACATCCTCTCCTTAGTTGCTTCAGCTGCATTTGTTTATTCTGCTGGTGTTCTCTGATCATCCTTATTACCACAAATTGAGCAGAAATTGTTCTTTTGGAATTCACCTTTTTGTTTGACTACTTTCCCATTATTTTCTAAATGAACTCACAGGACCATCTTTTAATTCTTTTGGCTTTTATAGCCAATAGTTCCATTTTGGCTTCTCAGTATTACACATACATTTTATGGTATGTACATCTTTTTTTTTAATGCTCCCACTATTTCTGCTTCCTACGCAATCTTTTTGAACTTCAGTACCTTTGTCAGGTTTGTGATGTAGGGTGTTGAATTGAAATTCAAATGTAATGCAAATTGGAAGTAAGGGGTTTTAACAGTCTGTCATGTTTATTGCTCTCTTCCATTCTGGAGAGCTATCCATGTTTCCCTTTCCTTCTCTGCTTTGTTGACTGCACTGACAGATGAATTCCTACACCTCGGTTAATGCTAGCCTCACAGTGAGTGCTGCACCTTTTCATGGGACACTTGGTCACTAAGCCTGGATGAAGCCAGCCTTCACTGTCTTCTCCATTGCTGAGTCCAGAACCTGCTGGCTGTGAATTGTTTCTCTGTGGCTTGTGCCCCACCAAGAAACGGTAAACCCAACATTAGCTCTGAAGAATGTACACATTGTGGTTTGGGTTATCATGTAATTGTCTACCCAAAGCGGACTGGAATCAATGGGACCTGTTGTCTAGCTTAGCTGACTGTAGTGCAGACACTAAGGAAGAAAGGTGATGTTATATATCTGACTCATGTAATTGACAAAAAAATCTCTGTACGTCTACTAAATAGTCTAGTGTCGCTTACCAAATTGTCTACATGAAAAAAGGTAAGTCATCAGATGGTGAGTTTTAGCATTGAGAGGTGTTCCCTTTCGCATGAAAGGAATAAGAACTATTTCTAATGAGATGTCAAAATCTCCAGTTACTATTTAGTAACAGTAAATAAAAGTAGTAACAGCAAATAAAAGACTCTGTGGCAACACAAGTATCAGAAAAGAAACCACAAAGATTCCTGATACAACCATAAGGGAAAGAAAGAGGATATATAAATTTAAAAATAGCATTTAACAAAATTCACCAGTACAAAAACTTTGGATCCTCAAGAGACTGTTATTCGTGTTGAATTATTTGATCGGTATAATTTTCAAACACCAGTGCAAAACAATGTCACACAGAGATTTACAGATTAAAATAATTTTTCCCGTTAAGGCAGATGCTCCCAAAATCAACCCTTTAACTGGAGAGAGCACGAACTGTGGACGATTTCAGCTGCTGTAAACTGGTAGCTAATGTCTTCCCAGCTGCTGGGGAGGGAGCGCGGCACTAGGGGGAATTGGCCAGCAGGTGGCGAGTTTTCTTCAGGATTGCACTGCCAGGGAGCGATCGTGATGGCCCTGTGTGCCCAGCAATGACCCGACTGTATTATTCCTGCAGTTTTACATATAAAAGCCTATCTCAAAATAACCTGAAGGGTCTGACCCCAAACCACAAATAGCAGGAAGTTCTCAGTTAGGGCTGAAACTCTGTCAGTACTTAACCTTCCCCTTGGAACGAGGTATTACAGCATATTTTGTATTTAGGATCACCTGATGGCATAAAGCCCCCCCTGTTAAATGACCTTTATCTCTAACACTTCAGCATAGCTGTCTATGATACAAAATTGTCTTTCCGACGTGACTCTTAACTTCCTTTGCTTTTGTGACTTTTAGCTGATCCCTCAGCTTTATTTCCATGTAGTTTCAGTGGGATTTTATATCCTTTTTGAAAGCTAACACTAAAAAAAAAACCAAAAAAAAAAAAAAAAAGAAAACAAAAGGAATGCCTTTTTTTTCTATAGTGCTGGTATATATTTAGAATCTGCTAAAAACAGGAAAGACGTGAGTGATTATACAACTAAAATCCTGATTTCTTATATATTAGCCTAAATAAACCTTTTTTTACGGTTGTTCTAAATAGTAAAATTCTTGCCAGATCAGTATTTCTATGTACTTTAGCCAAACACTAGTTTTGTATTAGTAACACTAATATTTTTGTTAAAATAACACCTTTCCACTGAGTACAAGCCAAGAAATTGAATCTGCAGTGACACAGTACTGAGGTTGTCAGATTATTACTGTCACTGAAGTCAATTGTAAAAAATCATATAGATTTCTGTCGAAGAAAACTGGAACCCTACGCCTGCTTCAAATTCACACAGTTGTGTCAGCAATGTATATGGCTAGGGATCAACTGGCCTCTGGCAATCGCCATCTTGTAGAAGAGAGGGGGCATAGATGTGATGTAGAGGACTGGGGACTGATGTCATTGAATTCAGAATGTCCCCTGTGGAGGGCTGGCCATTGCATCTGCCAGCAGCGCTGGTCAATTCGCTGCAGAGCTGCAGCCAACTGAGCGGGAAGCAGTGCTGGCGACACCAGCTATTGGCAACACATTGGCGCGTAGTGGGGAAGGTGATCCCTGCGTATGTGCCTTTTAGTCCTGCAGTGGATTCCCCTGTCACTCTAGAGGAGCTGAAAGAGTGGCAGTCCTAAATATTCACTGAAATACTGAGTGTCCCAAACCTGGTTTTGAAGTTGACCCTCACTGACTACTAGGCAAAGGTCTGGCCTTCCCTCAAGGCTTTCCAAGGCCCAGGCCCAGGATTTAAAATCCCACCTGCATTTCTGAGCTGTAGACTGTGAATCAACAGATCTGAGCCAGCAGAGCTGCCCCAGGAGCCTGTCCAAGGCTGCGGAGCGGGTTGGCACAGGACCTTCACAATCTTCAGTGCCTCTTCGCTCTGCTTTCTGCTCTGGATGGGCAAAGGCACAGGAATGAAATGCCTCAGTGCTCACAGCACTGGGGAGAGTCAGAGCCGTGTGGCACAGATGCTGGTCAGATCTCCCCTCGTGGTACTGCACGTGCACTGATGGGCCTTTGGGCTCCAGTGCCCGGTCTGTCAGGGTGAGGAGATACTCCAACTCTGTTGGCAATTGACTGAACTCAGAGCCCCGTCTCACTACTCATCCCAGGATCTATGCAGTGAACAAAGCCAGAACAGGATCCCAAATAATGAGTATATAAAACCTGGAGTCCTGTCCTGTCTGCATTGTTATCTCCAGTCCTGCTAAGCCCAAAGGAGGTGCTGAATTGCTGCCATGAAGCGGTGCTGTGATAAGTCCTAGGAAAAGTTTTTCCAACCACTTCTTGCACAGAAAATGTTTCATTTTTCAGTGGTAACAAGGTTCTTGTCATGTAGGTGTATGATCTGTCAGATGCTGCAGGTATGTACTTTATTAACTACTGAAGATAAAGCACAAATAGAAAAGACTTATACCCACCCCACTTCACTTCAGGCAAAGAACTGAGATGCCTAAAATAGGGACCATTGGCTCTGTGTATGTGTTGGCATATGGTCAATCAAAAAAAGAAAGGTTTCTCTGAAATGTGAATCAGATCTCAACATGGGTTGGATTTACCTCCACTCTCTGAAGAATCTGGGAGCCAATATTCCTAAATTAGGTGCAACAGTTTAATTGGAAGAGTAACACATCTGGACTGAGTTACAGGTATAAGTGAGGTCAGAGAATTAGTTTCCTCTGTTTCTGGGAAGTGCTGATCCACTGGAGATTACTAGCCCAATGTCACTGCGATGAAATCCCTCAAGGGAAGATAAACCTTGTGGTATCCCTGATTCCAGTCCCATGATTGACAGACCATGGAAAGCAAATATTGTCTTTATTCCCTAAAAGTTAAGGAGTCCTCCTTTAACTATTACTTGAAGTAAATATAAGCCTTATCAAATACATGTTACTCCAAAAATTTCAAAATATAAAGATGGCTGACATTGTTTGAATCAACATAGATGCATCCCTAATTCTCTTGTGCATATCATAAGGTTGTCTCTCTTAATCTATCTCTATGATTACATACACACACAAAGGTAATTTCCTTTTCTATATGTACATATATATATATGTACATACGTACCTCTAATTCCATACATACCTTTCTGTTACAGAAATGACTCTTTCACCTCTATGAGATACTGTTCTTTGTGATCCTTTTTCCTAGCCAAACCTGAGCTGGATGAGTTGGAAGATACCCTTACTAAGTTTCCAGGCTAGCAGAAATGTATATTTTATAGCAGTAGAGAAAGGACTTCTCTTTAAAACATGTGGCATAGGCATAATCCGCAGCAAAATGATGTGATGTCCAGGCTTTGCTGGCATTCCACTTGAGCGTCCCAATTCACACTGGTCTTTGTCTCACAGGCCCCTTCTGAGTTCATGTCACCAAAACCTTCAGTTCCTGTGGGATCATTAAATCCTTACTCAATTTCCAGCAGATATGGGACTTGTATGTGAGTGGATGCAATACACACAAATCATTCCAGCCACCCTTGTATTAAATGAACTTTTTTAAGAAGCTGGTTTTGACCTGATAGAATATAATGGTTTCAAGGGAACCATACAGCCATTGCAATCCATCATATAAATGAATACTTAGGGACACCTAAATCCAAAGATTATTTGACTGTTATATATATACTTGCACAAAGGGGGCTGGAGGATAGACCCCTCAAATCTGCAGTGGAAACATCTGTACTTTTAGGAAATTTTTCTTAAATATGAGCACACACATGAACTTTCTCAGTTTTCCAAAATGATCAGATCATTTTGAATCAAAGTGACCCCCAGCATCAAATTACATTTGGGGTGTACTGCTAGCAAATTATCAGTTTTGAAAAGCAAAGCGTTTCAGAATGATAAAGGGTAGTTTATATGACCAGGACTGATTGCAGACCCTGGCTTCTCTATAACCTGATGGTTTTTCATGTGTTATTAATTATTGTGTACTGTGCTCCTTTAACATCTACGGCAGATACTGTAAAGCTGAGGAAAAGCAAGCAATATAAAATACAAAAATGTTCTACAAACCCGGCTTTCGCTTCCTTTTGTTGCTCTCTTGTAATGTAAAAACAGATAAATGGTTTCCTCTTTCAAATACAACAAAAAGAAATGACTCCTGGGAGGAGCCCTGGGATGCCAAGTTTGAGCCTGGATTGAATTTTTATGACCACTGTAAAAACTCCTGAAAATAGGAAATTATAATGGAAATGCTGACTCTCACTGCACCAGTGTGAGCAGCACCACCACGGCACTATTAGTGATCTAAGGGGACTGGAAGTTAAAGTGGAATCATTTACACAACCGACTTCACCCCACTTTGCAAACAAGGGGTGCGTGTAAGCCAGGGTGGGAGGGGATATCTTGCACTTAATTAGTTGCTTGCAAAATCCATTGTGATTCTTGAAGAAGACAAATCCCCTACCGCTCCGTGCTCTGGATTTTCTTTCCTAGTCCGCAGGAGTTAGCTGCTGGCAGGGGTCTGCCTCCGCCGGGTGCCCAGCCCGCGGTGCGGACGGGGCAGGGGCCGCGCCGCGGAGCCGTGCGCGGGCACGGGCAGGCTGCGCGTACGCGCGGGCGGGGGGCTCCGCCGCCGCAGACGCTGGCTAGTGGGGAGCAGCAGCGTACTGAGGCGCTGGGTCGCATCGCAGCACCACATAAAAACCAAGCAAACGATTTCCCCCTCGCTAACAAAATGGAGATGCTCCGAAGTGTGGCTTTTATTTTCAGGAAGCCCTAGAAGTAGAAGTTTTCTTAAAAAATGAGGAAATTTGGCAGAACAACGTTATATCCATCTCTGTGCTGATTTTCTTTTAGGGGGAGGGGGACGGGAGTTGCTATTAGAAGAGCGGTTACTCCCACCGCGGGGGCAGTTTCCACCCGCGTTGTTTGCCGTTATTCTTCCATCGCTTGTCATCAGCAGCTATTAAAATAATGCAGCTACACGGGACCTGAGGAGTGAGCTGCGGGCCGGGACGGGGGGTGCTGGTGTGTGCGAGTTTCAGCAAAGGGGTGCGGGAGCGCCCGCGCTACTCCGGCACCAGGCTCCGCGCCCCACCGCCCCCCGCGCTTCCCCCTCCGCGCTCCAGCGCGCTTCGGGCTCAGCCCCGACGGGCTCCTTTCCCTTCCCGGCCCTTTCTGGCGCTCCCACTTCCATCTGAGTCCGGGTTATCTCAGGAGGGGCAGTGGGAGCCCGCACACTCTAATCCTTCCCCTCAGTCAACACCAAAATCGCTGGAAGGGGGAAGACCAGGCAAAGCGAAGGAAAGCTGGGGGTGGGGTGGGCGGTGGGATAAATATCTATATATCTATATCTGTATATCTCCCAGGTGCCGCTGGTAATCAGGGGGTCTGGCTCGGGGGGACACCTTGCCCGGGGAGGCAGGAGGGCAAGGCGAGGACGCTGCAGTGCACTTGTGCCTGCTCTCCCCCGCGCGTCCGCCGCCGGGGCTGGCTCCGTCCCTGCCCGTGGAGCTCCGGGCGCGGAGCGGCTTTGGAAACGCCGCCGAGCGCAGCCGGCTGCTCTGCCCTGCTCCCCGCGCCCTTCCCCCGGGAGGTTTGGGAACTGCAGGGCTGCCGACCGGAGGCAGCTTTGACCAGCCATCCCCCACCCACTGCCGCGTCGCGGGGGGAGAGATGTTTGCTGGACTCCGGGCGGCGATGCAGCCCTCGGAACCCGCCGAGCAAACAAACATCCCCACCCTGCCCCGCCGGACCCGCTTCTCCTCGCAGCCCTAGCGAGGCGCCTGCGGCTGATGCTTCGCAAGTGGCGCGGTCGGTTCTCCTCAATAAAAGACTTTTCAAAGGACAAGCGCCCTTCCCCTGTGGGGAGAAAGTCCCACGGAATGAAAAGGCAGTTTTCTCCTGCACATGGCTGCGGGATGGGGCCGGGAATCGTTATTCTTGCAAAGGTTAAGTGGGTCCGAAGGTGAAGCCAGGTACCCCAGCTGAGGGAGAAAAGAACATCAGTCAGGCTGTGCAGCCCGCTCCCAGCACGCGTGTAGGTGCATCCAGGGATGCCCAACATCCACGGGAGCTTAAACCAGAGGAGGAGCCATCCCCAGTACCTGCGCAGCGCAGGATTAGCCCTTAAACCCAGAACTCGTTGGAGGCGAGGTGACAACATCAACGGGCTCCCTCCGGGAGGAAAGGGGAAATGCCCCCAGATGCGCTCCCGTGCCCCCTAAGTTCGCTCCGCAGGTGGGGCACGCAGCCGCCCCCGGCGCGGGCACCGGCCCCAGCCCCGTGGCCAGGCGGCAGCGCGCGGCGCCGGCCCCGCCGCTGCGGGTGCGGACCGGGGAGGCAGCCCCGTGTGGCGGCCGGCTGGTGCTGTCCGAGATGCTGCTCCCTCCCAAAACGGGAGTCACAGCCCGGGGCGGGGGGGCTTCACCTTGCAGATTACGTGGGCAGGAAGGGGACGGAAAGGGAGCACAGGTGGGAAATAGGGATGGGGGCTCCAGTCTCCCCAGTCACCCCACAGATTTCTCTTGACACGAATTGGGTTTCGCTGTCACCTCTAAATCCTACAAACGTGGCTGGCTTTGGGAGCAGATGCCTTCATTTTTTACGAGTCTCTTGAAGTTGTAACATTCCTAATCGACTGCAGAACTTCGCTGTGGAAAAGCGCAGCGTATTCCCTGCGTGTCTGAGCTAACAGTGGTTTTGTATCCCGTTCCCGGTATTAGGTTCCCCACCGTTACAAGTTGACATAATGCAAATTAGCAAGGGACATCATAAAAATCCATCCGAGAATAAAGGTTTTGGAACAGCATAACCTTCGTAACTTAAACATCAGATATTTAAACCAAATGCACTTAACAAGACAGCTAACCTGAAACTTCAGTTCAATCGCCAGTGGGTTGACAAGTCCAAATATTTTTACATTTTAACAAATAGGTGAATATCAGACTATAGGTTATCCAGGCAGCTTTCAGCTACAGCTTCCAGTAATACTCTGGGACCCGCTTTGATTATAAACAATTTTTGCGTGGGAATCATTTTCTGTGTGTCCCTCCCCCTAGACACTGAGGTCTTTTACTGCCCTTTATTTCGATGTTTAAATGTTTATTTCGGAATGATGGTTTCTGTAACTGGAAGTGCAATTTTTTGGGGATGTTGTTGTTCCCTTAAAAGCAGCACGTGCAGGTATCACTGCTACTGTGTTTACCATCTCAGCTAATCTGCTGCTTCTCCAAAAAGAACTGGGATTTTTGTTTCATTAATACACGCACCCATTCTCAGCTATACCAAGATCCTTCCTCCGGTACAAGAGAACTCCCCAGTTAGAAGAACACATCTCCGGTCTGTTTCTTGATCTGGGGACACTTGGGGATCTTACATTCATCCTGACAAAAGGAGTTGAAAACTATTGCTGAAAATGCAAACTTATTCGAAGACATCAACTAACAGCATCGGGCACAGGATCAGACTCTCGACATTTCGACCCCCATAACAGGAACAAAAGTGCTAGGTTTTGGGTTTGGATTTTTTTTTTTTTTTTTGGGGGGGGGGGGGGGGCTGAGGGGGAGGTGGGGTAATAAAAAAGGAAAAGAAAAAGAAAGAAAACAGCAGCACGAAATGAGAGAGAACTGAAGAAGCCGGGATGAGGGAACGTCTTTACTTCTCTGCCTCATGAAAATGCCACTCGTTTACAAAAGGAGGGAACGAAAATGTCTTCGCTTGTCCAGAGCAGTGAGCAGTATTGGACCCCAGACTCTCCCCAGAAATAGAGATGTTTTGGGAATGAAATAGCAGTCTAGGGTTTACTTTGCCACTCTGCTGTTGTGTTCATGAACGCTTATTCTGCAGGATGATAACGTAGTAGTGTTTTCTTGTTGCTGTTTTATTGACTTTTTTATTGTTGTTGTTTATTGGTTTTTCCTTCGGCGATGGGCAAAAATCAGTGTAACAACGGCAGTGACATGAATAATAAAAAAACACATGCGTGTTCTTGAGCACGGTACCACGTTATCCCGACGGATCTGTCTTCGCTAGTGTATTACATTACCCTGGTTCGTCGGGACAATGTAATACACCCAAGCAATTTTTCCCCCTTCACGGATCTAAAGGAGTGTGAATGGATGGATGAATAGAAAAACAAATAAGCAAGGAGATTACGGCCTCAGGATTAATTATAAAGCACGTTTAACCTTTTTCTTTCGAGGGTTATTTTGCTTTGCCTGCCTCGCCCGGGTAGTCTGACTCCCCCCGGATCTAAGCAGGGCTCTGCGGCTCCCGATCCGCGGAGGATGCGCGGCACTCCGCACTCCGCACAACCCCTCCCGGGGTGCAGGGAGACAGCGTCCCGGGCCGTGGGAGGAGGGACGGGAGGAAGGCACCGAGGTCAGGGGCACTGGGGCGGAAAGTGGGGACCAGGAGGGATGCTGGAGCGGGGGGAGGAAGCGGCTCTAACCCGGGGGCGGACCCCTCGCAGGTAAGCGGCTCCTGGGATCCTCTCGGAGGATCTTCTCAGCGAGGGAGAGGAGCTTACGATCCCAAAATCCTCCCGGAGGGAGCAGAGCCCTCCCTCCATCTTCCCCCCACCTTTATTTTTCCTCCCCCACTCTTTCTGCTTTTCTCCCCCTCCCTCCCTCCCTGGGTAGGTCCCGGTGAGTCCTGTCCCGGGGCTCGGCGGGGAGAGGGCGCAGCGAGCCCAGCCGGCAGCGGCGCGGCGCGGTGCGGTGCGGTGCAGTGCGGGGCGGGCGGGGCGGAGCGGAGCGGGGCGGCGGGCCGAGCCGGCGCAGGCAGCGCGGCCGCGCAGCGACTCGCGGGGAGCGCGGTCCTCCGCCGTGGCACAGCGCGGAGCTGCACGGGGACCCCCACACACACTCCCCCACGGGAGGCCGCTCCGCCGCGGGGGCCAGCCCATAGCGGGCCCCAGAGAGATGCCCCGGGGGAGGCTGCGGGAGCGGGGGCGGGGGGGCGAGATCACACATTCGCGGACTACGGGCCCCGGGCTGCTGCGCCTCCAGGAGAAGCGGGTTGAAAAGTTGGTTCTTCCCAGCCAGAAACTTTCTCCCTGCGTGCGCATGCCCGGAGTCTGGTGGGAGGTTGAGGGGGGAGCTGGGAGGGGGGGTTGAAATAAGGAGGAGGCTGGAGGGAAGGGATCGGTTCAGTCTGAGCTCGGCTGCTCCCGGGCGCGTTTGCACTGCAGCGCACGCAGACGGCGCCGGGAGCAGGAGGAGGGAGCGCACCTCCGTCTCCATCAGCCAGAGCACCTGGACACCTGGCCCCGCTGCTCGCTCGGATCTGCCTGTACCCGCCGGAGGAGCAGTGGGGTGGGGTGGGAGAGAGCTGTGCCCCCCAGGGCCAGCAAAGACACTGACCTAGCCCAGCCTCTTTTTTTTTTTTTTTTTCCCCTATTTTTTTTTCTATTATTTTATTTTACCAGCTCCAATTTAGCCCAGGATCTTTTAACTGCTGCCAGCGGTGGAGCACAGATCGGGATTAGGTAAATAAAAAGAACAACTCGTTTTGTTTGGTTTTTGTTTTACCAAGCCTCAGGGGTTGGGGATATCGATCCAAACACCTCCTTTTCTCTCCGTCCTGTCTTTCTTTCCCCCATCCCCTCCCACCATCCCCTGGATGGTGCAGAAGAAGTGGGGAAATCGTGGTTCACGTGAGAAGGACTGTTCTCTCTGGGCGGGCGGAGGGCTGGGGGAAGTCTTCACATGGGGCTCGGATATTTTGATGCTATTTAAAGATTTGTCTTCCCCTTTCAAAGTTGTTTATCCCCCCTTGCGGAAGAGCTGTGTGTTTAACCCAAGCTAAAAATGACACAACGAGCTGCAAAACAGAAGCCTGAACGTCTCTTTATGGACTCGAATGTTCAGCTTCTCTCCTCTCTGTTCATTACTTTTCTCTTTCTGTTCTTTCCCTCTTTCGGTTCTTTTTCTCCCACTCCATTTTTAGCGTTTTAGGGTCCGAGGACCTTCTTGCCTTCCTCCCAAGGCCGTAACAGAAATGAACCTGACGTATATATTTTTCTGAATGGGTCGAAACAAGTTCAGCGTAGGGAGAGACTGAGCTTCTTTCGAGGCCGAGCCTATAAAGTGTCAGTGCAAAGCCGAGGATTAGGGTATAGTTGTTATAGTTGGCTTTTGGGAGGGGAAACTATAAAAATCGAGCATTTCGGAGATTACCGTAGCGCTGCGGGAATTGTCAGATAAAAGGCGAGCGGGGCAGGAGGGCTAGAGCCGTGTCCCGGACAGGTGCACAGGAGGTCCAGTTCAGTAAGACCGAAGCCAAGCGAGAAAAAGGGTCAAGCCCCGGCGCAGCGGCGGGCTCGGGCCCCTGCGGCTGTGGCGGGGCGCTGCGTGGTCCCGCGGCAGGAGCCCGGCTGTGGGGTGGCCGGGAACGGCGCCGCCTCGCCCGGCCGGGCCCGGGGATGCGCCTCGGTGCTCCGCGGGGGTGTCACCGCCAAGGTTTTGCCCCCTACCCGTGGCTGTGCATGCTGCGGCCGTGGGAAGCGGTGAGTGCAGAGGGAAGAAATCTTCCCCGCCTGCCGGGAGGGAGGAAGGACGGTTTATTCGTGTGCCGGGCAGGCACCGGGCGTTTCTCTAGGGAAGAAAGCGAGAATGAAACTTGTGCTGGGGGCCTTTCTTTGCCCGAGGGGATTAAAAACCACACACACAGATAGAAAACCTCCAAACCAACCTAAACACTTCCGCGGGGGAAGGATGGAGGGGCCTGGCCCCTGCGGCCGCCCCGCCGGCACCCGCCCGCACCCGCCTCCCGCCCGGCTAGCCCGCCGCGGGGCTGCGCTCCCGTCCGGGGCCCTCCTGGCCACCGGGCCACCAGGGCCTGCACCCGGGGAATGTGTTGTTGCCGTTGTCGGTTTGGGTAAAGGCTGTCCCGGGCTGCGTAGTGATCGCTGGTGCAGCTGGACCCTGGTTATTAGTATTATTATTGCGAGACTAAAATGCGCCGCGTTCCTCCGCGTTCGCAACGGTGGTCCGGGGAAACTTGTCAACACTGATTGCGTGATAAAATGTGAATGATGATTTTATAAGGATTGAGCGGAGATATCCAAGGCACATGCTGACTGAGTCCTTCCAGTCCTCATTAATGTTAGCAATTAACTCTTTCACGCTCAATTAGCCCCGAATAAACCTGCTTTAATAGATTCTGCACACTTCATTAATACTTTGAATAAATCTGTGCTGAACGATGCACTTTATTCCTCAAGAGCACCAGGCTCGAATAATGCGGAGTGAAAGGGCAATTTTGTTCCCTTTCCAGTAAGTTTCCCAAACACAGATAAATTGTAAGCTCTGTTTCCCCGCTTAAACTGATAGGAAGGGAAAATCTCGACCCCCTCAAAAGGGACAAAATAAGTAGCCGACTTGGTGGCAAAACACTGCATGTGCCATGCGATGCAGCCGAAAAGACAAGGGCTACCAGGCTTTAAAAGATTCAGGCAAAACAAGGGAGCTTTTTTTTGACAGATGAACCTGATTACTGTAGTTCGAGGCTATCGCAAGAATGCAGCATTTTATGCCCTCTACTTTATCATGTTTGTAAAAATAAGCAACGTTCTCAGGGTAATTTACCTCCTCCATTCTTCCATGTGGAACTAATTAGCAAACCTCATTATTTATGAGTCAGGTATTTAATGTAACAAATATCCCTTTCAAAGGACAAATCGGAAATTGATAATTCAAGGTAGAAAGGAAAAAATACTGACTAGCCTCAAGATTACTTAAAAATCCATTTAATTTCGCCCCTTGCTATGCTACCAGAAAAAAGGTGGGTAGATTTTCTTTTTCATTTTTTTTTTTGGCATATAGAGGAGGTAGAATTTAATCTGGAAGGTTAAGATTACAATGGTCTTAAAACAATGGCAACTGGACAATAGCATTACCGTATCTTC
Source organism: Falco peregrinus (assembly GCF_023634155.1). NCBI lineage: Eukaryota > Metazoa > Chordata > Aves > Falconiformes > Falconidae > Falco > Falco peregrinus. Next base: position 58,111,477 of record NC_073727.1, read on the forward strand.
AAATAGGACAAAGGGTAAGAAAGCTGGAGACAGATGTAGTCTTTCAAGTTTATGATCCTATTTTGCAGGGTAAATTTATCTTGGCATGAGTGGGTTTTGTTTCAGTCAGAACACAAGTGGTTTGTTCTTAATTACTCACTGAGTTTGTGTTAAAAAAGAAAACCCCGCACAGTTTTATTGTGATGGGGGAATTCAAGCAGAGAACTCGCGGGGTTGTCTTCTGTAGAAAAAAAAAAAAATTAAAAAAGAAGCACCGATAACGATCTGTTTACATGAAACAGAATTAAAGGTGGAGGTGACACCGAAATCAAAGATATGTTGATCTCTCTGCGGGCAAGCGGGAGAGCGGAGAGTTACTGCGCTGTGAAACGCGTTCGCTTTGATGTCCCGGAGAGAGGGGACTTCTGAAATACTTTGCTCTTCACCTATATTTTTGACTATCCTGGTCGCACAGAGCAAAAGTGTAGCTTACATTTCTGGAAAAGTGCCAAGAAACTTGTAGTAACGTGAACACTGCTCCCACCTCCCCTTTTCTTCTTCTCTCCCCCCCCTCCCTTTTTTCTTTGTTTTCTTTCTTTTTCTTTTCTTTCTTTCTCTTTTTCTCTCTCTTTTTAATAATAGAACTGCTCTAGTAAAAAAACTGTGGGCGCAGTGGATGCTGTTATGACCCGACTGTATTTCTCCGTGGTTTGTGCCCCCTTCTTCGTTTGGGAAATCGAAAGAGAATCTTTTAAATGCCATCGAGCCAGAATTTACTCAAATTGACACAGTAGATTTTTGCTTAAATATTCCATATTAAATATTTTCTAAGGATACAAAGATAGAAAGAGGGATAAACCCAGAAATTAACTCCGTTTGCAATGGCATGTTTCATGCTTGAGAGATCTAGGGCTACCTAGACAGGAAAATAGATGTGGAGCTGTTGTGACAGATAGGAAAAGACATTTCAGGTACCTGAACAAGAATGTTTTCCGCGCACTTTGTTTTCGGGGTCATCGATTGAGGCATTTGTCCTGCGAAGTGGACATGCCTAGTGTATGGCCAGCACTAACAAAATAAAAACCATTTCCCCAGCTGAACAACAAAACAGTCTGGTTGGTTCATCGGCCCTAAATAGTTAAAAAAAAAAAAGGGGGGGTGGAGGGTGGGAGAGGGAGGAAAATGTAATGTGTGCACTTTTCAATCTCCCACTATCCAAAATGTATCCAATTAAAAAAGGCAAAATGTCACAATCTCTTATTCTGGGTCATTGCGATGGAATTCCTCTAAGGTTTGAGTCTCTCTTCCTGCTGCTGATTTATGTAAAGTGATGTGAAAGGTGGGCCCAGCATACAGAGCTGCTCAGAGTAAGCTTCTCCCTCTCACACCCTCTCAGCTGCAGCTCCTCGGTCCAGGCAGCAGCCCACATATAAATCAGATTTGTTTCCCTGGTCTTTAGACCTCTTCCGCCACTGGTTTCCAGCCCTCCACCCCAGAGGGACAATTACTGCTCTGCAGCAGTTTGCTGACTCCTTTTCTCCAAAGGGGCTTTACTTCTCACGTGGGGTTGAACTCCAGGCTGAGTGCTGTGAGAATCCTGCCGGGACCCTGTGGGGATCCTATGGTGACTCAGCAGGAACCCTATAGGGGATCTTATGAGGACCCTATGTGAATCTTGTGGGAGCCCTGCAGCAAACCTGTGGGGAACTTATGAGCACCCTGCAGGGACTCTACTGGGACCCTACTGGGATTCTGCTGGAAAACAGCCCCACTGAGGGCAAATCCCAGAGTTCACTGGGTGAAAAGCAAGTATAAGCTGTGGGCCGTGGAGTAAGGAGGCTCCCTGGGTTGCAGTGCCTCCAAAAGCCGTGGGTTCTTTCTCGCACCCACAAAGAGGGGAAGCTGCGTTCCTCACCACCAACCCTCGGGAGGCATCTCCTGCCAAATGGTTGACAGCAGCCAGGGCTGGGTTTGCAGGCAGGGCCAGATGTGCTTCGATGTTGCGGCATTGTAGCATTTTCCCCTCTGCCTTGTGGGGTGGAATGGGTAGGAATCTGGCCCAGAGGAGGGGCTGGGGGCTTGGTGGGACCCTGAAACACAGAGCAAAGTGGTGGCACTCAGCCCAGGGAAGGGCTGTGGCCCTGCGGCCCTGCAGCTGGTGGGCTGGGAGTCCCCACGGGAAGGGTCCCTCCAGCCCTTGCCTTTTTGCCTTTTGAAGGGTTCTAATTAAGCGATTGCCTAGATTAGGACGTGGCTTAAAGCCAGGCACTTCCCCCTGGGGAGAGCAAATGGCACTTCAGATTTGTCACCCAAACTCAGCATTTTCCCATTTCTTTTTGCAGTACAGAAGAGGGAGGGCTGCTGGCTAGTATTCCCCCCCGCCCCCCCCCCTCAGAATTTGGGCGATTTTCTTCTTTTGAGTGAGGGAGGAGGTACAGCTCCCAACACCCAACTGCCTCCACCGCCCAGGGACAGAGGCTTGGCTGAGGTTAGACCACAGGGAGCTTGGCAACCCAGGGCCAGTGAGCTCTCTGCACCCTTCCCTGTGTCGCCTCAGGGGTCAGGGCTAAAGGCAGTGCTGGTGGACAGATATAGTGGGCAGTATCCCACTATTTTCTAAAGGCTGAGGGTGCCGAGGAAGGGATTTTAAATTATATGGGAGAAGCTTGAGCTCTGTGGGCCAAAACGGCATCTCTTTGCTGTCCCTGTGTAGAGGATCATCGGAGACCTACCTAGCACAGGGATGCTGTTGGAGGGTGAATGATTGTGGATGGGGTACAACTTCTGTGTGAAAGGGATGGGGAGAGGAGAGTCTGGAGACCTGTGGGGTCTCCAAGAGTTGGTTACACCTAAGTCCAAGGCAGCCTCCTCCTGTGGCTTTGGGGAAGTATGCTAAGGGGGGTGAGGTGAAGAAATTCCCTCTGCTTTTATCTTCATATCAATCCACCTCTCCCTCTTCCTCCCTCCGTCTTTATTTTCCAGATCTTTTCCTCCCCTGTTCCCAAGATCCTCCTCCTGAGCGGCCACCATGGGAAGTAAGACCCTGCCGGCCCCAGTGCCTATCCATCCTTCCCTCCAGCTCACCAACTATTCCTTCCTGCAAGCGTTCAATGGGCTGCCAGCTGTGCCCTCTGACCACCTCTCCAACCTCTACGGCTTCAGTGCCCTGCACGCTGTACACCTGCACCAGTGGACTTTGGGGTACCCAGCGATGCATCTGCCCCGCTCCTCCTTCTCCAAAGTGCCCAGCGTGTCGAGCCTGGTGGATGCACGGTTCCAGCTACCGACCTTCCCACTATTCCCACATGTCATCCAGCCCAAGCAAGAGGCCACCAACGTGACCCTCAAAGCCAAACCCCGCTTCGACTTTGCCAACTTAGCAGTGGCCGCCACACAAGAGGACCACTCTAAACTGGGACAGGCAGACAGTCAAGGCTCACCCCCAGGGCTGGGGTCTTTGCTTGAGGTTACTAAACTCTCTCCAGAGAAGAAACCCACACGGGGAAGGTTACCGTCCAAAACCAAGAAGGAGTTCGTGTGTAAATTCTGTGGCAGGCACTTCACTAAGTCCTACAACCTTTTGATCCATGAAAGAACCCACACCGATGAACGGCCCTACACATGTGACATTTGCCACAAGGCCTTCAGAAGACAAGATCACCTGAGGGATCACAGGTAACGATTCTTCTCCTATCCTTTTTTCTCTTGTGTATCTGTACTCTCCTTGTTAGCCACCTCTACTGATCAAGGTGCTTGTAAGAAAAGTCATGTCCCGGCGCAGCTGGCAGTGTTCCCTTTAGGTTTTCCTCTTCCCACTGCCAGTGAAGGAGCCCAGACAACTCACTTTGGAAGTCAGTCTTGTTGTTCTACTCACTCACCCCGCAAAAATCACCCCGCAAAGATTACTTGCACTGCCTCCTTCTTAGGTTCTGCAAGTATTTTCACCCTCTGTTTGCATTGTCTTTGTGATTATCCAGAAGTGTCATGAAGACACACAGCCTGAGGACCCCGAAGTTAGAGAAGAGCTCTTTATCCCTAAGCAAGGCACCCTTGTAAGCCTCCAACACCCCCCTCTCTTCTTGCACACACACATGCAGACGATCGCCTGAGTGCCGCACTCCAGCACTCTTGGTCTCAGCAGTACGTGTAAAAAGCTCCAGCATGTTCTCCATCTCAGCTCGCTGCTGAGTTTAGGCTGGTTATTTCTGACATCTCAATTGTTTTTCTCTCCCTAGATATATCCATTCTAAAGAAAAGCCTTTTAAGTGTCAAGAATGCGGGAAAGGATTTTGCCAGTCCAGAACACTAGCTGTCCACAAGACACTGCACACGCAAGTAAAGGAACTGAAACCTGCCAAACTTAAGTGCTGAATCTTCAACTTCTATGAACTTTTCCTCCCCTTCAGACTTTACACCAAAACCAGAGCAGAAACAAAACTTTCAGGATGGGAGCACTGAACTTTGTGTTTTGTTTTTGTTTTTACTTTTAAAAGAACAAAATCCTCATCCCTCCCACCCCCCCCCTCCCCAAGCAACTAAATTCCTAAATCGTGGGTGAAAAGATCATTTTGCATTTAAAATATACATGAATGATGCAGAGAGTGCTAGCTGACTTGTGTGGCTTTGATAAACTTTATGCCAAAAGGTGGTGCTCACGTGTTGGACAGGAATCTTTTAAACCAAACAAAAACCCACAAGCCCCCCCCCCCCAACAACAAAAAAAAAAACCCCCAAATCGTAGCTTTCAAAAGTATTACTTAAAAAAAAACCAAAAAAACCCCCAACAACCTCTTATTTTATACTTTTTTTTTTGACTGTATAAAGCTTCTTAGTTTTACACTTCAGGAAATACAGAGAATTCCAGAAGACTATTAAGAACTGAAATGGTGGTTTCTCATCACAGCACCATTAGGACAAGGAGAAGGGCAACTTGCAAATCTCATTTGCTAGTTTGTTTTCTTAGAAGAAGAAAATTGATGCTTGGAAATGACCTAAATCTCTCAAGTGGGGAGTCCTATCATGCGCTAGAAAATGTATCCATATCTTAGACCTGCAGGGCCCTGGTGTTTGGGACAAATCAGTGTTCACGGGACATGGAGACCTTTTCCTTTGCCTTGTGGTCTAGTGCGCTATGAGGAGGTTTGTAACTCGTGGACTTTAAAAAAAAAAATAAAACAGAGGAAAGAAAGGTGGCAATACATCCAACCGACGGTATGCACAACGTGGTTTCAGTGGTACTTTAAAGTCTTCGAGTGTCCTGATGAGAGAGAACAAATCTCAGCCTGAGAGCATATTTTTTTAAATGCTGGCTTTCTGAACAGTGTATTCAAATTAAGAGACATTCCAATAAGTTTTGTTTATAAAAAAAAAAAAAATGTATGGCTGTTTGGCACTTTATGCTGATTATTGGTAATTGACATTTATCACTGGATTGTGTGTGTTTTTTAAGTATTAAAATAAATCGTTATTTTACAGGCATGTCTGCATGGACTACATATGTGTTCATTTGGTTTCTGGTGTCTTCTATCCCAAACCCTCCCTGTCAGTATTCAGGACCTTACTTTTTTTTTTTTTTTTGAGTTCACTTGGTATTTCCTCAGTGCTTGTTTCTACCAGCCTTGGGAAGTCTGGATCTTTCCTTTACACCTAAGCTTTGCCCCTTCCTCATTTTCTTTTTCTTCCCCGCTCCCCCCCGCCTTTTTTTTTTTTTTTTTAAGGTGGAAGAAAGTAAACAGATCTGCAGGGAGTCAAATAATTTTGCTGCTGGCGTGGGAAAAAAAAATCGTCTTGGGTGACTAAATCTTGGCTATTAGCTGATAAGATTAGGTGTCAGAAGTGTTATAACACAAATCAGATGAATAATGGGCGAAGTGCTGCTGCTCTCACAGCCCGATGGCGCTGCGGGGAGAGCCGCCCTCCGCACCCTTCCCCGCCCGGCGGGAGCGGGCGTTTTCCAGCCGCATCTTCGGCCGGTTCAGCGCTGGTCGGGGCGGCCTTTGGTTCCCGGCAGCTGTCTCGGATCAGAGATGTTTATTCCACTGCGAAACCGCTTTGGATCGAGATGGGAGAGAGTGCGCAGAGCTAGGGGATCCGCCTGATCCTTTGAAGCGCCTCTTGCCGCCCTTCCTCGTCCCCTCGGCAAAGCCGAAACCCTCTCCCCCGCCCCTGCACAAGCCGGTGCCCCCGCCATAGGCGATGCCTCCTGCGACGCAGCGCGGCGGCGCGGCCTAAATTACGCCGGCGTGGCCGAAGCGCGGGTGCGTTGCCGCCGCAAGCCGCTCGGTCCAGGCGGTTCCTTTCTCCCTTTCGCCACTCCGCTTTCAGAAAATATTTCTTTATTTGGTCAAGGAATCTTATCAATGACAGGGAAAAAGTTGCGCTTGTATCTCATTTAATGTCAGGGGAAGGGGGAGAAACGTCTCCCCCTCCCCTCTTCTACCGGACACCGATCCGAGCGCACCGTAACTCACCCACAGGCACTTGCCGGCCGGGCCGCAGAGCCCACCTCGGCGCGCAGGCCCTCGGGGTGCCGGGACGCCCCCCGTGCAGGCACCCAGCCCCGAAGGCTGGGGGAACGGGCAGAACCTGCAGCCGGCTGGCTTCTGCTTTGCTTCCCACCCGCCACCGGCTTTCCGCGCCGCGGAACGGCTTTTGCTTTTGTCTTAAAAGGCGTCGGAAAACAAGCGCTAGGTACGAGCAAGGAGCGCGGGGGTGACAATGGCCCAAGCCTGGGGGCAGCCTGGGACTGGCCCTCCGCCCTGCGGCAGCGCCTAGCCGCCACCGTGGGAGTGGGCGCGGAGTTCTGCGCGGCGCTCGGCAGCGCGCGTTTTGCGCGGCGCCCGGCGGGAGCAGGGAGACTTTGCCGCGCTGGCCTCGCCTTGCCGAGCCGCTGCCGGGCTGCCGTTCCGCGGGGGCGATTTGCACTGCCCCTGCAACTCTCGCCCACCCCAGCTCCTCCGCTGGGATTTACCCGTTTCGTCTTGCGCAAGCCCAGCGGGAGCGGCCGCCTGACCCGGTGCGGGTCGCGGCCCGCAGAGCTCCCCCTGCACCCCCCGCGCCTCTCTTAGGGGGGACCTACTCTGAGCACTGACATGGCGTTAACCTCCAGCCGGAGGGCTGGGGGGGGCACCCACCCCCACTCCCCCACCCCCCCTGTGCCTTGCTTCTAAGGGAGATTCAGGGAGAAAATCCCCGATGAACTTCCCGGTCCCTCGTGTGTGGCTCGTGACACAGAGTAAGGGCACCGGGATGCTCCCGGGGTCCCGGCGTGTAGGGAGAAAGCGAAGGGCTCTATCGCCTGGAGCCAGTCGGTTTTCAGGGGTCGTGACTACGAGGCAGAAATCCGAGTCGGGTCCAAAGGGAGGGAGGAAGGGATGCAGGGAGGGTCACTCCATCGCGGCTTTCCCACGGTCGCTCCACCACCTCCTTAACACCGGGATACCGAAACACCCGTGGCGAGGTAAGAAACCGTGTCAGTTACTGGTTCCTGGGAACCATTATAACTGCAGGGTTGCGAAGGTGGAGAAACTGCTCCTCCCAGCTGGGCATGAGAAGAGTTTCATTTGCAAGGCTGAAGCCTGGTGATCTGTCTGCCAAGAATTTACTTGGACATGTATTTTTATGTGCAATTAAAAAAAATAATCTCCAGGATTGAAATAATCAGGATTACAGCTGTATTACAACTACGTGGGCATACCGAGCACAGGATGCGCACACACAGCCTCTTAATGTCATTTGTACTACACACATACGTGTGCGTATTTCCCCTTCCCAGAAGGCCGATTTCGACCTCATGCAAACAAAGGCTATCTCTCTAGTCGTGCTCTCAGCTGCACTGGTGAACAGTTTGCCTGTTCCCTCCAGTGTTTTGAATTTTGCTAGGCAGTATCAGTTCAATGATTCCAAGGAAAGCAAAGCAGAGATGAAATCATGACAGTCAGAAGAGATAAGTCGTACTAACCCCCAAAATAAACGAAAGGAATTAGACGGGAAATGTGCCTTTTGAATCAGGATCACAAATAATTTAAATGATTAATTACCTCCCCTTCTTTCTTTTTTTCTCTCTTTGCATGTGTTTAAATCTGACATTCACGCAGTGAATAAAACTTACTGAGGCCTCTGTCTGCCAATCGAGAGCTGATCCTGTTTTCACAGTTGCTTTAAATTTTGCATTTTCATCATACAAACATCACTGAATGGGAGCTTGCAAGAGTAAAAACCAGGGCACCTGACTCTAGTTGTCTCTTCCTGCAAGAGTTACAAGGGAAACAGATTTTTTGATCTTTTTCTAATTATTTATTTTTTAACCATTTCCAGTTACAGAAGAAAATGTAAAGATGTCTTGGCACAACTCTCTCGCTCTCTTTCCCCCCCTTTGCATTCCAGTCATTCTTTTTCTGCCCATAAACTGTTACTACTCCACAAGAGCCTGATTCTGCACAGCATACTCAGCCTGTTTTTTTGTTGGATGCAGGAAGAAATCCTGTCAGATGAGGTCTGCAGTGTACATTCATGAAACAGAGCAAAAGCCTCTCTTAGAATGTGCACTGGAACAGCAAGCAGTTACTTTTCAGCTGTGGATTACATGTGCCTCTGAAAAGGGGACCACAAATCACTGGGTTTTTTAAAGGTTCCGCATGAGTTGTATATTAATCCCAGTTTCCCTAGGGATGGATTAATCCCAGCTTCCCAGTTGTGTGGCTACAGACAATGTGGATGGGGTTGGGGGCAGGGGAGAAGGAAGATGGGGAAAGGAGAGGAAAATTAAAAAGATGTATCACAGGAATACATGGGCTAAGTGGCGAGGAGCCATAAGTGCTTACGTTTCAATACCCCTTCTACCTCTGTCACCACATGTGAGCTGAAGCAAATCACTTCAGCTCCCTGTTTTGCTTTCTTCATCTGTAAATTGGGGATAATGCTGCTGCTTTTGCTCCCAAGAGGCCTGGCACACTCGTATAGAAACTCCTGCTCAACCTTCAGTAGTGAAAGGAGGTATTACGATTCATACCTGGGCAGCTGACAGCAGTGGCTGATTTGGAAGATCTAATGGAGTGTGCAAGACAAATTTATATTTGCATGTAATTCTTTTTCAGCCCTGGCAGTTTTGTTGAGAGATGGAGTCCTAGAGCCCAGCATGCACTTCTTCTCTACATTCCTATCCAATGACTCAACAGGAGAAATGGCATGGGCCAGATTCATCCCTGGTGGGACTCCAATGACATCAGTCATCTTTATAGGAGTTTTTTGAATGAAGTCAATTGGGTTTTATGAGGACTGAGTTTGGCCACATGCATATTTAACTGCTCAGAGAGCTGTAGCAGTGAAGGAAGCTTTCCTTGTCTTAGAAAGAATCACTTCTGAGTTTGGGAGACACAAGCTAAGCCATTGACCTGTCAAGTTTACCTTATGCAAACTCAAGGAGCATCTGAAGTGTGCTCAGCATCCGGCAGAACATGACACAGGGCAGCACCCTGCAGGAATATTGGCATGAGACCTGCAAGCAGAGCAGTGGCTTCAGCACGGTGCAGTGCCAGCACCCCTGTAATGCTCATTGCAGCTCACATCTCCCTTTGGACTGCTCTCTGGGGCTGTAATTCCACTGCCAGCTATACCTGATGAGGTCATGGTAAATCACTAAAATGGGGTGTTCCTTCCTCCACCTGTGCCTTAGCTGCTGGTGCTGACTTCCCCTACACCTTATGCTTGTGCTTCACTGGAGTCTAATATTACACCAAACATATAAAGAGGTTTATACTAGTATTATAGTTCCTGACAAAGGAGCTATTGAAAAATAAACCAAAACAACAAATTGATCAGTGACAGTGATCATCAAAAGTTTGTTGCAGAGCTTGTCACTACTGATCAGTTAAATTATTTGCAAGGTCTATTGTGTCTGCATTCTTATTGTATGTTCTAAGGAACAAGTCAACTTGAACAGTTGGAGAACTGTGTTGCTAAGTTTGAATAGCAGAATGTGTGTTCAGGTCATATGAGGCACCTCAATATTTTCCAAGGGATGGATATCAGGTCTCTTTTCCTGATTTCTAACTTGCCTCTGTCTTTCCTTGATCTTTGGTGATGGAACTTGCATTTGATTTTCAATATTTTACATTATACATGTGGAATAATGAAATCTGAGTTTATGGGCTTGTTCATCTCTTTTACAGCAATTTGACTTGGCTGAATCAAGTGGAGCTATTCTAGTTTTACAGCAGAAGTTGTAAGAGAATTAGGTGATGGTTTTGCTGCAGCACAAAATCCACGTCACTGAGACCCACTATCACTTTCTGTTTTTACTTAATTTTCCTAAGTTCTATTTTACCAGCTTGTCTTCTGTCTCGGTTTGTATTTCATACTAGGGTAAATTGAGGGAAAAAAAAATAAATTGTTACTGGCTTTTCAACAGGTATATCAGCTTGTACCAGAGACCTGATACACAGTTTTCCTGTGTTTTTTTCTTCTTCAGTCCTTATTTCTCAAGCAATATTTCTCAAGCAATATTCCCTGTTTTTTTGGTATGTGTTAGTACTTCTTCCTGTCTTCTTTTTGCTTCCTCAGTGTTGCTGGAGTTCTTGCCCTGCCCATCTCATTGCTCAATTTCTACCTCTTACTCAGCTTCAGTTTAGTTTGCCTTCATGTTGCTGTAACTATAATTTTATTTGTCATATCACTAGACCTGTTGACTCTGCTCCAGTCTGGCTTTTTTTTGGCAGCCCTTTGGCCTTCTGCATCAAGTTCAAGTTAGTGTCTCCCAGAACAAAACTCGTCACAAATCTTTCTTTGAGCCTCTGAATTCATACATCTCTTCATCTTCTTGCTTCCTTCACTTGGTTCAAACAACCACATAATTACCCCCTTCTCTCATTGTGACACCTTTTTTCTTTCTGGCCTTTTGGCTTCTAACTGGGGCTGCTCAAATCACATGTGATGTGTGAATGATTAATCTATTTAACAACATTTTTTCCATTCAAGAGTTGTCCAGACACAGCATGGCTTTCTTCCAAATGTATGTGAAGATATTTCAGTTTATATATGTCTTGTAAATTCTTTTGAGGCTCTTTCTTTATCTATTTATTCTCCAGGAGTTCAGCACCAGGCTGCAGAAAAGTGTCAGGTACATTTTCAGAGAATGGAGGAGAAAACTTCCCAATGAGGAAATATTACAGTAGGTAAAAGCAGATCTCATCTGAAGGGGTTTATATATATATATATATATATAAAAGGAGGGGTCTGCGTGCTGAATGCTACCCTTAGGGAGTAACTACAGACTGATGAGTGTGTTCATGATCCTGCTGTCCCTCCTCGCCTGCCATCGCCACTGATGTTGGTCAGACACACTTCAGAGAACAAAGAAGGACATCAGCGATACACAGCTATACAGGGCTGTGGGACTCCTCCCTTGCTCAGGAGAAGTCTCTTTCAGGCTCTTCCATGCCTTATTAGTTGAGCTCTCAAATCTCACAAATAAGACCTGCCCCCTGTGTTTCTTTCCAAATTCATACAGGCTGCTGAGGCCACTTCAGTGCTTCAGGCACAGCCACCTCTGTCCTGAGGGCTTTCCTCTCTGCTGCTTGGTCCCAGAGACCACCTGCAGCCTCACACTGACACTCTGCTGGTCTCACTGGGATGTGCTCATGGGTTAACGTGGCTGGCCACACTGTCATGAGGACTTAAGGATGGATTTTTTTCATGTGGGGTGAGTTTCATTTTAACCGAGCATGGTGACAGGACAGCTAATTACACACCTCTGTTGTTTGTTTTGGAATTGTTTGATCTGAACTTTACTGAAATTCCTTATTGCACCCAAGATGTTTTTTTTCCATTTCAGATGGGAAATTTTGTATTATGAGTGAAACTGTATTGGCTATGCGCTTACAAGTTCTTCTTCCTAACTATTTCCTTACACAAATTAACCTTCATTTATGTAAGCATTCTTGAAAAGGACATGAAAAATAACATGTCTATGGCAGGGGAGAAATCACAGACCTTCAAGAATGTGCCACTTTCTGCCACTTTCCTTCAAACTGTTGGCCAGTTCTTTTGTGTACTCCTTTTTGTGTTCTTCCTTAAAATGCACTTATCTTTGAAAATGACTTCTCTAGTACTTTACAAACAGCTCTGGCCTTCACCACCCATCAAGTGCATTGCTGGATGCCTACTGAACATCCAGTGAATTGCTGGATACCGTCGGTGCGCCAAATTTAGACAGTGTGGTGAAGGCTGCCCTGTACAGCTCTGAGCACAGTGTTGGCTGCTGGTCTTAGCAACCAAGAGATAATTAAGAAGTTGGATACTTGATGACCCTTAAAGAAGAGTGACAGAGCTAGCCCTCTACTGTTGTTGTCTTTATTAGCACAGGCATAGATCCAGACTAAGAACTGGTTTTCCCTTATGCATCTATTTGGTGATCACTTGGATATGGCTTAGGAAACAGTGTTTCTCCAGCAGTTGGGAAATGTTTACTTCCAGCTGTTTATTTCCCTCAGTGGATTAATAAGTCTATTTCAAAGTGCTGCAAAAAGGAAAACTAGATTTTCAAAATGGGGAAGCAAGAATATTCATAGTGACACAGTGTTTTCATCAAACTCCCTTTTTCCTGCGCCGCAAAGGAAATGTTTAAATGAATGGCTCAGAGTTCCCTTCCTTAACTTTCCAATGTATTTAATCAAATATATAAACTATATAAAACGTAATAAAAGCAATTGCATCAGTTAGGGAAAATGGAAGGGGAAAGAAAACTGAGTTGTTAATGTTCCTGAACACAACCTTTCCACTGAACTGGTATCAGCCTGATTGTTACACTATGGAAACAGCACTAATTTTCTGCAAAGATTTCACACAATATAAGACAGACAGCAAGGAGGACTCAGTGCTTGGTGCTGTTTATTCAGAATCCCTGTGGTCCATGAAGTCTCCTGTTCTTTTCCTTTAGCACATAATAATTTAAGACTTTTAGGTTGGTGTTTTTTTTTGGGTTTTTTTTTTTTTTTTTTTTCCCCTGAGATCTTGTGTTACTTAAAAGGTGTGGATTATGTGTCTTCTGAATCTGGGAGAAACACGTATCTACCTGTGATTTTAATGAGCCAGACTCTTCCATCCTAGGCTGATGGCACATATTATCCTGTTCTCTTGGGATGCAGCGGGTAGCTTCCCTTCAATGGCAGTCTTGCTAAAGTAGAATGAACATGGATAAAATTGATCATAAGGGCAAAGCTGTCATTACTGCTGGCTGTCCTGGAGCAATGGAATGTATCAGAAAGGACTGAACAGTGAACAAGAGACCAAACTCATCTGCTAGGCATGCCAATCTGCATGCAATCCCATGGCCAAACAATGAAGCAGAAATGCTGGATACAAGTCCATCCAACACTGGCATATTTCTCTGGTCCATGTCTGCCACTGTGGGGAATACATAGGAGAAAAGATCAAGAGAAGTTTGGCTAAACCTGGAGGTGTGAATACAGATTTAAAAGTCAGAATTCCAAAGCCAAACTTCCAAACTTAACGTGTAAGCACCAAACTTATGGTCTCCCAGTTTTCAGAGATAGAGAGTGCCAGAAAGTCCCAACTGAAGTCTTTGTTGGCTGCAATTTCTTGACGCTTAGAGCATTGATTTTGGCACTTAAATTCAAGATTTCTAGTTGACTCTAGTAGGGTTACCCAGTTTATAAATCACTCCTTGCATTTGGCCCAATGTTTGTACACCTCCAGATGGAGAAGAGTGTGACCCAAAGGTGGATTTGGCAACTCCAACATGCCTTAGGTCAAACATCTGTAGGGAACATGTGCCTGCTTTCCTTACCACTTCATTGTTTCAGTAGATGGTGTAGTCAGTGCAATGTTATATCTGCTACTGAAATAGCTGAATGCAAATACCAGGAACCTCTGGGAAATTTTAGTTAATAGGAAAATAATCGAAACCAAATTCATCCAGTTATACAGCCAGGAGAAAAGAAATGAAAATAAAAGGAATTACTGATCCAACCAAGTAGGCACAGAAATGAAACCTCTCTAGGATTTTCTTTTTAGTTTCTCCAACTTCCATTTATTTAATGAGCAAACTAGGTCAGCATCACAGCCTTGTTATGAATAAATGAATGCCATAGATTCACTAATATTAAAGTGTCCAGGAATTCAGCATCATTTGCTGCTCTGCTGAGGGAGCTGTGGCACAGCAGCTCTACATTTGGCTCTAATCCTAATTCAGATATTCAGCCATATGAGCCAATGTAACACAACGGCTGTAACGAAAACCGAACCATAGAGCAAGCAAGCTGCAGTATCACAAAACACCAATTAGCCCCAGTTTCAAATGCAGGTAAGAGAAGTCATGTAAACTGTATTTTAAGTTGCTACATTCTTGTAGTCTTCAATAACATCTTCAATAATGAAACTAGTTGCAGAATTCGAAGAAAGATCACAGAGGCTGTTTTCTCCGCATGCTGTCTCTTGCTTTAAGGAAAGCTTATGTCAGTTTAAACTGGTTACTGAAATTCTCTGTGGACCACAAGCTGATAGTAGTGCTTAGTATATTTTATTTCTCAAGTGGTGGGTGAAGATCTTCATGGGAGATTCCTTCCCCACACCCCATTTTTTTTTTTAATCTAGATATGAAACAGACATGCAGTTAGAACCAGTTGATTTAATATAGTCATACATGCCTTAGGTATGGTCCTAAGAAAGGCTGCTTTCCTCATTCAGAGACAAAACCTCATTGCAGAAAAACTTCTTGGAACACAGGTAAGAAATTTTATATAACGGATTGAAAGAGAACAATTTACAAAAAGTTAAAATACTGAGATGTCTTTACATGAACAATTTTCTTATTTATATATACAAGAATACACCAAAAATGAAAAAAGCATATGCAGAAATACATTTATGGTAAAATTATTAATTTCATATGGAGATTTCAGTAGTATTTAGAATACTGTTGTGTTTCTTCCTATAAGCATATAAAGGATATTTAAATCAACTCGTTCTGAGTTTATAACATTTCTCTATGTATTTTTGATTAAAAAAAATATTATTGGACACGGAAAGGTGGTTAAGACATGCTAAGTCTTGCTCTTGATTTCCAAAACAGTATGTTTTGGAATATTTGGGGTTTTTATGTTGCTGCTGTCAGGAGCAAGAGCTACCAAATCCTGTTGAGAATATGTTCCATACATCCTTAAAACTGGCATTGCTGAGGGCAGTAATTCCTGCCTGAATATGCATGTATGAAGAGGTGTATGCACAGCTCCTTGGCTGCATTGTTGTACTATATTTTGTGACCTGTGGGGAACTCCTGGTCCAGCTGGTAGAGCTTAAAGTTTTTCTTAGCTATCTGAGGGACAGTTTCATGAATTTTTGGATCTTGGGAAGGATTAATCCCTCAAAAGTCTGACAAACAAGTTGAGGGAAGTAATTTGAGATTTATCTCTTCCACCTTTTCTGCTGATGTGAAGCGAGGATTGATTTGCTGAAAGGGAATTTGCTGCAATATGGGATTTACCTTTAAAATGGGAGCTGGTTGTACTGACAGCTTGTCTGACCACTTCATACTACAGGCCACCTTATAATATTTCAAATTGAGAACCTTTTGTGTTTTATTTTATTTTTAATTTATTTGTCATGGAAACAGTTCACAGTGACTACTTAACAGTCACATAGCTACCTACTTGAAGTCAGTGTTCTAGATAGTGTCCTGAAGAGACATAAAAATCAACAGCATTTGTGATCTAGGATGAGTTAGAAAATGAATCAAACCCCTTTATTCAAACCAGCCACTGTTTTTACTTACAACCAATGTTTCTATACCCAGAGCATATCAAGCTACATGCTATTTGGCTTAGTGTTTGTCTTAGTAACTTAGTAACTTAGATATACCAATCTGTAACTGAAATCTGGCAAAAGTTGAGAAAATAAAAATATATTCAGAATGTTTATTTAAAGCATAATACAGAATTAGTCAAATTAATGAACAAATATTTGCTATATGAGAGTATTATAGTGTTTATGTTGTCCAGATGATCTTTGCTATATAAATTGCTTGCGGACAGCCAATATTTGTTTCTCAAACTATCACTGGTTGGACTGGCTGCCTGGCAGTATTCCTTTTCCCTGATTAGATATGTGAGTAGTACTTCCAGTGAATATTTTTGCAGTTCTGGGTTCCACAAATATGCACATATTCATCCTTCAGATCTGGTGTCTGAATCCTTTGTGCCAGCAAAATTAATGGAAATTGTGGCTTGAAGATACTAATTAATGAAAAAAAGCAAAAGGATATTTCTATTCAAAATAAATTGCACTATATTCCCCAGACTAACACACAGACAGCCGTTCTCTGGTGATAGACAATACAGATACTCATAAAGAAATAAATATACATAAATAAAACAATTGAATTTTATTTCCTGGTTGCAGACTATGTGTGGGTGGCACTTTATTCTCTTCTCTTATTCCAACTGGGTCAGATTCAAGTTTGACTTGCGCATAGTTTGCATCTTGCCCTTTTTCTTGTGAAACTTGGGAACTTGTGGAAAGGGGTCTTTCGGCAGAAGGAAGTGTAGTGTTTAGGGTTAAGCTTTGCATCAGTGGTGAAGCTTGGCTTATTGTATTCATATGGTGGCTAGATGGTGCTTGGTTGCTCCTCTCATGTCAGCAAATCAGAAGACAGATGTCTTACTTTTTTTTCTTTCTTTCCAGACACAGAGCAGTGAGTGTCTTGCAAGGGTCAAACAAATAGCCATGTATTCAGAAGCAAAAATCATGATCCTGCTGAAGGGTTTATAGTCAAGTCTGAATGTTTCAGAATTTGGTTTTGAGTCAATGCCCACACCCAGGCTTTTGTTGCAAAAACCAGTTTGAAAATAGGGGATAAAATACTTCAGTATTGATGGAATTTTTAATATAACTGTTCATATTTTTATGTATAGATACTTTCAAATGTTCATCTATATTATATGTAAATACAAATTGGTCTGCTTTATTGTTTGTTGATATTCTATAACCACAATGTCTGTGTAGGCTGGCTGGAGTATGAATTACATGTTGCACATATGAATTTATTTTTTTTCCCTGTTGCAAAGGTTAAACTATAGGTCTGAGCTCTAGAAAGCCTAGCCTCAATGTCTTAGGTTGGCCAGGACCACAGGCACCATATATAACTTAAGGGTAACATCTGAACTGCTCATGACTGAGAGACTATTAGCTCTTTAGATAACATGCTGCTGAAGCTACATCTGTGCCAGTGTGTCAGGTGGGTCAGGGACTGCTGTCTGACTGTGAAACCAACCTGAACTTATGAATATACAATTAAAACAGTTACAGTTTAGGTTTATACAATAAAAGCATCTTATCTCCCATGCTGTTAAAAAACTGGCAGTGTTAGGGATGCAATTATTTCAACCTTTTGTGATATCTGTAGGACACTGTTTAAAATTGGGGAAGTATGGTTGTTGTTTCATCAATATTTTCCTCAGAAAAGGAATCATCCTGACTTTCACAGCCTTATGCTCAAAGGAACCCTGGTGAAAGTTTCATTTGGAAGTCTCATCTGTGATGGTCTGGTCTGGTCATGGAGCTAGGCTGATGCAATATGCTGGAGTGGAGGCTTCCAGAAGTGATAGGATAGAGGAAAGCAGGGAAAGCCTTTTAAAGATAGAAAACATAAAACAAGCAGTAGGTATGACATTCTCTCAGAGAACAAATCACTCAGCAGTTAGATAATCACCACAGATTACCTGGAAAAGGCTTTGCTTTGCTCTGCTAGGCAGAGCTTCCTTCAACTGCTCCCAACGGCTAGAAGAATTGGATCACAAAAACATCATCTCCTCTTTCCCAGGCAAATTTGCTCTCTGAAGGTGTCCTTTGTCTAATATTGGTTTTAGATCAACTTGAGCACTAATCTTAGCTACCTGGCTCTTCTGTATTTTTCTCTACTGAGGAGCTAGGTAGCCAATGACGTTCTATCTGTCTGAAAACTTGTTTGAGAGCCAGTTTTGGGGTTTTCCAGTTTCCTCAGAACTGTGGTCACAAGGCTGTAACAAACTAAGTTGGAAGTCCCTTGCTTGACTGAAACTCTATAACCACATCAACACTGAAGTCCATCTGAAATCTGGAGCTTTTGCTTTGTTCCCTGGGAGTCTGGATGCACTGCTGCTAAGAGAGTAGCTAAGAGTAGTAGGAGAGGAATCTCCTGTTCCTAGAGAGCCAGAAATAATTTTTGAAAGATATTCTCCTTCTCATGCGGACTGTTAGGACATGACTGAGCCCAGATTTAGTAACGTTTGTAAAATTTATCCTTAGCATGATCACCCAGTGGGAGAGAGAAAGACCTCCTACCTAGAAAGACATCATACACCACTGCAATTGACAACATGTGCATTACATGCACAACCTAAAATTAAATTGACATGCCTCAGAGATTCCATCTGCTGTTAGATCTAACCTACCACAAAGTGAGCAGCAGAGCTAGGCTCGCTCAGAGCCTCAGTCTCTACCCTAAAGCTGCAATGATACGAAGAAGTGGGAGTCAAGGCACAAGGTTTGACATCATCATCCTCCGAAGTATTCTGAAGGAAGATATGATCATCAAGATGAGAAATAATGGCCAAAAAGTAGAAGTCCATTCTGTCCCTTGTAATGATTCCTTACCATTTCATACATCTTCTAGTGCTTCTACTTATTGCTGAGGGAGTTTGCTGGGCAATTGATTCACCATTTGACCTGGTTTACCATGAAAATTGTTTTTAGAAATGGACCTGATGACAAAATCAAATAAAATGGATTATTAATGAAAACTAAAAGGACAGTTGGCTTCTAAAGGAACGTACAAATCTGTAAGCCAAAAGAATGACTTCTAAAGCAAATATGACAAAATAGAGTTGACCCTGTAGATGTCTGTTTAAGTGCAGGGATTACAAAGCAAAGAAGTCTCATTGGCCTCAATCATTCCTTCCTTAAGGTTAAAATGACTTGTGGTGGTAGGCACTGTGCTGCAGCACTAGATCTTAATTGGCTGTGTATTGCCAAAAGGAAGTCCACATGTGTACAGACAGCAATATTGATTTTAAAGGGAACAGAAGTGGGCATTTGCAGTTCATCTGTCAGTAACAGACAGAAAACATTTCTTTGAATTAGAATATACTTATATTTAAAGTATTTTTAGCTGTAATAGTAATCCCTAACTATTTTTTAAAAAACAAACTAATTGGAAAGAACTGTTTATCACAGCCCAGCATTCCCAGAAGGGGAATCAATTCATATAAACATGCTAAAACTGACCTATTTATGAAATACTACGGAGAGCTGAGAAGAGAACCACAACAGATCTTTATCTTATGTTCACTGTTTCAAAAAATCAGCAGTAGGGTAAAGGCTGAGGGTAGTTGTTGCGTGTGTTTCAGATGTGAATGTTAAGGTCATCTAAAATCCATTGTCAAAGCCACTGTGACTGCCAGCAAAATGTAAACTAATGTTCCAGGGCTCTCATTATATGCTTAATATGAATATACTTCCCTTTCCACATAAATCACTGTGAATGCAGCAATCGGTTGCTCCTGTGAAAGTCACTAAATATAAATGTAGAGGAAAGGCTGAAAACTTTAAAGAAACCATCATAAGTAGCTGACATAGCCCCTAGGGTAAAAAAGCACTAGAAGGATATATTTGTAATTTAATATACGGAAATACACTATTTAAAAAGTAATATTAATATGCATATGGTCAGATTTATTTTTAATGTGATTTAATCTAGTAAATGAATATGCATGTCAAAAAAATAACTGAAAAGACCAAACATGGTCTGCAAGTTCTATTTTGCCCATAAAATGTCTGTCACCTTCAAAGAACTTTCTCCAGGCCTCATTTATCTTAACCAAAGAGCCAAATCCCTGTGCAGTTGAGATCAATTACAAAATTACCACGGAAATCAGCAGAGCAGCAATTCCTCCTGTCCATATTTTTACCAGGCAAAATTCCTTTGTGTAAGGACGGCAATATTTCTTTTTCACTCAGTGAGAGTTCATTATGCATGGCCATGTACACGTAAGAAAGACTGGGAAAGTGCAAAACAGCCTCCTTCTGTCACGACTTTTGGGTAACAGGTTGGCAAAAGTTCGGTTACGTCATTTATTCATCTCCATTACATCCAGAGGCTTGAAGATGCAAGAGATGAAGGATTCAGAGTTCCTTTAGGAGATTTCGCACATACTGCAAAATGCTCCCGGTTCAGAGTGGGGCTGCTTGAAGTATCACTCAGCAGCTCCTGGTCTGTCTGTGCTGATGTGCCTGACGTTGATACCGATTCTTCTTCTGAGCACATAGTTACCACAGAAAGATTTAGCCTGTAATCAAAGCTATATAAAGCCATAACTTCTCCTTGCTGGAGATCACAGCTATCAGGCTCAAGTTCTAAAGTTTCCCTAAAGTCAATGCAAAAGTGAGGCAAAACATTAAGCATCATTACAAACCTACAAAATTAGAACAGACGGGAATGTTGACATGAAATAAAACAATTTTCCATGTGAGTGAAAGTTTTGGAAAGTGTGAGGCAGAGATTATCTAACAATGTCCCAGAAAAGTGTTTTATTTATGATGTTGCCCGGTAGCATTGCTCTAAGCTAAGACAATCACCATGGATTTTTCTAAGTGTGTTAGCTTTCTTCACTGAGGAATTGAGTGAGAGATAGAGGGAAAGTAGACATAGCAAGGAAGAAGGGAGGGGAAAAGGCTGACAGAAAAAACAAGGAGAGTGCCAAAGCAAGGAAGATAGTGTTTGTGTTTAAAAGAAGAACTTGAGGCTGTGCCAAATCAGAATTTTCTTTAGAAACTTGAGACCTGCAAAACTTCATGAGCATGCACAGATCATGGGCAGAGGGAGACACTGCAAGTTCACTGTGCTGTACTGTTACAAGGCTGGGGAGAGGAAAAGGAGAAAAGACAGAAATGGCCTTTGGCCATTGCTGTAATGAACTGAGGAAGGTTCACCAGGCAGAATATGAACCTTAGCAATCCTTTCAGTAAGCCTGGCTCAAGCAGATGGTGTTTAACAAAACCCAGTAGCTGACAGGGGATTTCATACCCCTTTTATTCTAGCACTGATAAATAAATCAATGAAACACATACATAAATAAATGCATAAACAAATGAGATTCAACTGGTGGATTTGATTTAACTCTGAGTTCACGGGGGGAGGTTTCTGGAAGTTAAAACTCTTTAAAATCAGGCCTGTAAATGGCTGAACTAACAAGGGCTTGCAGAAACTCTGTGCAAGTTCATAAGCTGTTGGAATGGCACAAATGCATTTTGATTTGATTTACACTGGAGCTGAGTTCAGCCCAGGGAGTTCAGAGCTTTCAGTTTTAGTGCACTGAGGTCAGATCTACACAAGGCACTCTTGTTGGGAAAATACAGTTGAAGTGGGATGTGATTTTGAAATTATATTTCTAGATGAGTGTAATTCTGCATAGTTTGTGTGTGGACTGTGACTATGTCAACAAAATTACAATAAATTTTTTGCTGTCATTGCCATAGGGTACTAGAAATTAAATCTTTTTTTAATATTGGCCTAAATTATGGTCATTCATGGGTTTTGTAAGTTAGGTAACAGTGCTCCTCCACTGCATATCCCAGTTTGTAGACTTTCTTTTAGAAGATGAACTGTTGAATTAAGACAGAATCTATGGCCCTCCTCCCCTTGCAAAGAAATAATGAGAGCCAGGGCCACAGGGTCTCAGTGTAAAAGGTTTCAAACATTAAATAAGGGATTTTAACTCACTGCAGTTAATTGTCTTACCATCACTGAAAGTGCTCAATTCCAAAAAGGATGAGAGAGTTGGGCCGTCATTTCTTCCCTGTCCGTCTTCCCCAAAATGGTCTTCAGCGTGGGGCAGTATGGTGCATTACAGTGAAAGAAACTAAATGAACTGGAAAAGCTCTAAAATCTTGTGAAGCAAGGAAGAAGTGTGTAAGGAATGACTGTTCACTGTGCTCTGCCTGATCTTCTGTGAGCATCTCCCTGCTGGGCATTACCAGAGTCCATATACAAGACTAGCTGGATGTTTGGTTGACTTGGTACTGTGTGGCTGTTCTCATGTAGAAAGCATCACTATTGAAAATGTTGGATGACAGTGCTCTGCTCGTACACTTTCAGGGAACTGAGAAAAAAAAAAATATTGGCCAAAACATTGCTGCTTTCTTTAATGAAAAATGATAATGACTTTTTCTCCAGTACGCAACTAGACAAACTTTACCAACATCAACACCATTGTAAGAAGGAAACTCAGAGCATCCCATTTCCTCCTCCAAGCACCACCCCATTAACTGCCTACAGAATGACAGAACTGGGAGGGAGCTTAATATTTTATTTTCATACCTGAGTAAATAAAGTAACCTTTCTGTCACACCTAGATGTACAGATTAGCATATATTTACATTAAATTAGAGCTGTGTTTTAAACACAAGAGGCATGTACTCAGTTTGGATCTTGAATCATACATATTTCAAAGAGGAGTAATATATATCTGCTTTAGTAGAGCCTGTCATTGGTGAAGAGAGTTCTACCCAAAGGTGAGTGACCTGATCAGTACTTGCATGAAAGGAAATCAGAACAGAGCCTCACTTTTTTTTTTTTCATTTTGACAGGACAATCTATTACATAAGCATTCTTAGTGTTATGATCCCTTACAAAAATAACTGTCTCCTTAATTTACATTGTTTATAAAACAAGAGTTCTGGTTGTGAGAAGTGTTACATATTGTGGTAGAATACTAACTGGGAATATCTACGTTGCGTGTAAAATGCTAGAATAATCAACAATCACTTTTTACTTGTTATTTATTTAATGGTTTCAGAGCATGACTTGCTACTAAAGCCCAAATTCTGCGAAGTCCTGTAGCATGGATCAGTATAAGCTAGGGCTTGGTCTGAGCGTGTGGGGCCTATTGAAAGGTAGACTACATTCTAGCCCTGTTTTTGAGTGGCCACAAGAAACTGGATTTGGCCCCTTTTGGGAGATGTTTAAGCAAAATGAAACAAACACTTTCAGAAAAGTGTGGGGGTTTTTTGATAGTCAATCATGTCATGCAAATTCAAGCGATATAACTTGGAGGTTAAAATGGCATGGGCTGTTGTGACAAAGCATAATGTTGCAATCTTGAGACCAATCACCTTTGGATGTGGGGAATGTTGGGTGTTGCCACTTGCTCCTTGAATCCAAGTCTGGTGTGGTTCTGGGCCTGTGATCAGTCTAACACTTCTAGATGTTTTGGGCTTAGACTTCCTGGGTGTGAATGTCTTCACTTATTCCTGGTTAATGCACCCCCAGATGGTGTTATCTGGAGGTTCTGATGACATCAACTGGAAGTTCCAAGCAAATGCATCTTCCCTAAAGATGAGTTTGATAAGTCACTTCTGAGAGTCTTCTAAATCCAAATCAAGAGTAGCTGCTCCATGCAGCACGCTTGCATGCATGCCAACAGGCACCTTGCTCTACAGTACATTTTGCTTTGCTTTCAGCAGAACCTCCCTACTGTGATATAGCAAGAGAAATGTTTGTGCAGCTTCAGTTTAGGGACCCTCATGAGTGAACTGCTGCCAGTCATTGTCCAGACAGGATCTCTTATGTCTTTCTGCCCCGGGAAGTGGTTGAGTCACAATTCCTGGAGGTATCTAAAAGACATGTAGATGTGGCACTTAAGAACATCATTTAGTGTGGGCTTGGCAGTGCTAGGTTAACAGTTGGACTCAATGATCTTAAAGGCCTTTTCAAACCTAAATGATTCTATGATTCTGTGACTCAAGAAATCACCTACATTTTTCCTGCCTTAAAGTGCTGTATTTCTGCCATTTCTGAGAGAAGTAGTTCTCATCTATTTTAGAGACCTTCAGTGCTGGAGAGTTTACAACTTCCCCCGATATTCTACTTCTGTTAGAATGTGATTTTCTAGGCACATCACTCTTCCATGTTTCAGTTTTATTATACTATTTTTTGGTCCGTTCAACCTCAACACACAGTGTATTCCCATTTTCTTGGTTGCAGTATTTTGTACATTATTAAATGCTTCTTCCAGCCTTTTATTTTGTAGACAAAGTTCACATTTAGGATCCTTGTAGACTAAGTTCACATTTAGACCTTACTCTGTTTACTCCATTCCATCTTTAGTAAAAAAAAAAAAAATGTATGTCGTGTAAGTGATGAAAAAAATGTAGTAACAACAGCAGAGACTTGTGCGTGTGCAGTGCTTCATCCATACAGACCACAGCTTTGGGTTGTATTCCTGGGCTCTGTGTAACCACAATGTTCAGGAGCTTGCAAATGAGCAGAGTGACGGGAGTAGTCTTTACTATTCTGTTTTATTTACATCTTTACCAAGTATTTGGTAAATGTCATTGTCAGTTAGATGTCACTAGTATTACAGCTGATATATTACTGCATTCACGTTGCACCAAAACAGAGAAAAAGGTATCAGACAAACAGTTCTTATTATCAAACTCTACAGCCATTTTTCCCCCCTGTAGAGACAATATTAACCTCTTTGAGAATCTGTGTATCAGTCCTAAGACACTCAGACCTGGTTAAGTAAGTGAGGAATTTGTATTAAAAGGACATTTTTCTTAGGTGTTTTTCTTTGAAATATACAAATTTTAATACAAATACGTATGTCATTTCAGTGCTGTGATAAACTTGATCTGTCAAAGTGACTTTCATGCTCTCAAAATAATTCAGAGTTAAAGGTCTCTCTAACTTGCTTCACTGGATATCTGTTTACTCATAGGAATACTGAAGATTTAAAACAGTATGACTCTGTCCCTTGTCCCTGATTACTAATTCAGCAGAAGTGTCATAAAAAAAAAAATCAAAGAAATGAAAATAAGTGGCATGACACAGTAGACCCCATTCTAGCAATGTTGCAGCTCATGCTGGAAATGGAATCTCCAGTTTCATTTGTTTTGATGTACTGTATAAATATTTAAAGAATGCAAGCTGCAGTTTTATCCAGCCTTTGCTGAATTTCAGTGTCATGTCTTGGTGGGGGTTTTAATGCTGATACTAATTAGTGTTAGAATTGCTGGTTCAGCAGACCAACGAAGGATGTACATAAGTCCGTTTCTGCTCAGAAAAAGACTTCAGAACAAGTTTCACTTGAAGCAATGGTTCAAATCTCATTGAAATGGCATGGAAGACAGTGAGCCTTATATGTATGCTGTGAAGTTCAATGCATGCATGATAAACCTCATCTAACCTTACTCTGCATGTAAGCCTTTACTGCATTTCAGGGCATTTTGGTATAGAAAGGATGCTTTCATATGCAATGAAATGATTTACAAATGACTAATTTTAAATAGCCTAATAACTTGAGGTAAGTAACAATGTCATTAACATTTGTGACAATTTTATTTAGAACATGCATATGCATATGAATATGTCACAACCTGCTTATCAAGAAATCAGATCCTTGTAAGATCAGAGAGTCGGGACACTCCATCTCACCAATTAAAAGTGGTGTAAGATCAGCAGTTGAAGATTAATATACTAATGTGACAGCTGTGATGCTGCCTGATGCACTGTGGATTAAATTGAGGACCTCCAGAGCCAAAAATTGAAGTGAAGATGCTAGACTCTGTAGCATGAGTTAATAATAGACTGACATCCACCTCTAAAATATGTACCACGGAGACATGTAATCTATCTTGGAGAATGAAAAACTGCCGCCTAAAAATCTATCAGGCTCAGAGGGTAATTATTCTGAGCTGTGACATGAAAACCTGGGGGAAACCATAAAATGTCGTTGGCCATTTGACTGTCAGTTTAGCACACTTTCTAGCTGGGTGTTTGCTGAAGAGTGTTCTCAGCATCTGAACAGAAGAACATGTGAAGTGGGAGGATCCTCCTGTGGGATCAATCATTTAACCACTATGGCTACATCCATATTCTTAAATAAAATAAGCCAGGGCTGCTTGCCTGGCCCTGAAGCGAAGTGGCAGAGCATGACTCCTGTCCACAGGTCCAACCCTCAAAGAAGGTGGCTCTGCCCAGGCTGCTGGTTGGGAGCTTTGCTTGGTTTGTGCTGTCTCCAAGTTGTGTTCGTGCACTGTGAGTCACCACACCCAAAGCTGTGCCTTGGGGTGCCCCAGCAATTCAGTGGCAGGGACGATCACAGGACAGCACTTGCTCCTGTACCTGGTCCTGTTTTATCAGGAAGGCAGATTAAGTTCATGGACAGGGACTTTAATCTATCCAGCCTATATACTGGTAGTGATACTAGTAAAGGAAAGTGTGTGTGTGACTTGTCTCCAGCTGACTAGCTGATAGATGACTAATTTGCTCAGAGAATAAGGTCCAAAGTTAAGTAGGAAAAGACCTAGTTAGTTCTGGTGAGTTTCACCAGCCTACACCATTCATCAAAGATCTCCCAGACTAATACTTTCAAGACTTTAGTCTCTAAATGTAGTCCTGTAAGGAAGTGTTGGCTTTCCCTAAAAAAGGATGGCTTTTTGTTTAAAGAGTAGCTTAGAAAACAGAAAAAAATATTCTTAAATGTTACTGAGGCATTTCTGGGTTGTTAGGAGTCTCAAGTCTTTATTCTTCTCTAGGAGCTGGATTACTTTTGAAGGCATTATTGTTTAAAAACTCAATGACCACAGACTCCCATACTGCAACACAGCAGCTCATTATGAAGAGGAAATAAGGAGCTATACCAAAACATGTAGCCTGGTTTTGGAGCTTGAGAAGGTGGAAGGCAGGTCCCCAAAAAGCATTTTGGAGGCATTTTTTCCTCAAAACCTAATTTTGTTTCTGACTACTTGATTTCCTTGAAAAATTAGATGAAAAGTTTTTGTTTTCATTAAAATTCTCCAAGAGAAATCCTCTCCCCAAAATATTTTTCTGTTCACTTCAGAAAGAAGATAATTTATATGATCTTCTCCCCAAAAAAGCTGTTCCATGCTTAAACATGCCTGTGCAAAATCATGCCAAATGCACTTATCTCAATGGCTTTATATATAGATGAATCTAACACTGAACTGGAATTACCAATCTCACTTCTAAGTAAAGCTGTTTTTTCTCTACATGACAGAACTGTCCTTTCTGGAGGGTGAAAAAATATACTGGTTTATGCTCTGTGTCCGACTGTCTTTAAGGCTAGGGAATACATTATAGAGACTCTCCACATTCTGCTCCATGAGATGTAGGTAATTCATAGTGATGTGTAAATACCTCTTGCAAATTGGCCCATCAGAGACATGCACTTCTAATACCCTTCTGTCTCTGTTATCTCTGAACTGTGATTTACTTCCTTCAGGAGTCTTCTGTTTTCAAAGACACGTCTCCATTTTGGTTTTGGTGCAATGAAATCTTGCAAAGAAAGCACACAATGTTCTCTTTTAGTCTTCGCTGCCCATTTTTCTTATTTTGCAATTTCTTGCTAAATTCTTCCATGTCTCAGAGTCCTGATAAGAACACCAGGAGTAACCAAGAAAAAGTTCAAAGTGGGCAATAGGAGAAGAAACTTCCTGATTAGCAAGAAAAATAAGGATTAAATGGACAATATTATGACAGATCTGCAATATATGTCCAGTTTAAAAAGAACAGTTGGAAAGATGTATACAAAGGTATAACAGATCCATAATTACATTTGCCCTAAACCATTGTTTATAAGCCTATTCACAGAAGATAGTTTATAAACCTGCTCTGGGATTCTTCTGGTTGAAAGGCAGTGTATAAATATAAAATCATTCTCATGCAAGTGTGACAACATTATGTACTGTATGTCAGATGACTGGAGAAATTAAAAACATGATGGATTGTAGTGTGCTGTGAAATAGAAATTAATGAACAAACATGCTAATAAGTAAATGACATATTAAACACATTACGAAGCAGAAATTGTAGTAGAAAATAAATGATTGATTGCAGATGACCTAGGTTTGCTACTTGAAAGCAGAATCTTAAAGTAAAACAAGTTCAGATTCATTCCTTTCCTTGTACCCAAGTCAATTAATTTTTGCTTTCCACAGTGTTGAGGGAGGAACCCAAGATTAGTTTTCGGAGTGTTACATGAATGAGTAAAATTAATGTGATATCTCTATCTGGAGAGTGCATTTTTACATGCAAGGATAAATTACTTTTGTGTCACTTTCAAATCTTAAATACCCTCTGTCAAGAGAATAAAATATCCATTAAAAAGATATTTTTAATGCTTATCGGAGGTGTTTCTGTGCCAAATACACACTATTCTGTGAAGTACAGTGGTGTGCTGGTACTCCTTTGATCTCAATATCCTTCATCCTGGTCTGCTGCCAAGGATCATTCACTCTGCACACATCAGTTGGGACAAGAAAAAAATGAATGAAACTGAACTCTTGGGCTGAATTCACATCTCACTTCCCCTATTCCTCTGTCTGTCTGACTCTGATGTCTTTAGGGAAGCTATTCTTCATTTATTCTGGTATGGGTAACACCATATACAGCTGTGCATTCAACACAGACAGATGGCATCTTCCTTGCTTAGTCAAATAAAGGGCAAAGTACCCCTCTTTAAGCTTGTGGCTGGCCATGTCATGATGACTTTTCTGAGGAAGGATGGCATGTGGCACAAACACACAAACACACTACAAAGTGTAATACAGAGTTACTGAGCTAATTCTGCCCGCTTCAGTATGTGATCACCTCAGCATGGCACTGTTAGTTCAGGTGCCAGTATTATTAGTTCAGGTGCAGCAATGTGCTAACATGGCTCTGCTGCTTCCAACAACCACATAATTTTCCCTGCAGAGCCTTGCCATGCCTTGCTGAGCTCTGCTGTGTGTGGCGACTTACCGAAGTGTCCTGTCTAGACCATGCCTCCTCTTAGATACCCGTATTCATGTTTACATCAAACTCTTTATTGGATTTAATCTTCACACACCTGAAGGAAATATTCCAGTTGCCATTGCTATGAATGAAGACGATGCAATGTGTTGCATCCAGAGACTGTAGGAGGACAAAGGCTTTACTCCCAGGCATGCCAACAGCAAGGACAACTACCCTCACTGCTGACACATCCTCCTTCCTTAATTCAGTGTTTGGGTTTTTGTTTCCTTCTTATGACCACTTGACCATAGCAGGGGTTTTGCTGTGGATGCAAACATGAATTTGGCCTTCTTATCACTTACTGACATCAGCTGTCAAACACAGGTGGCTTGAGTAACTTAGGTGGTGAATGAACATCCAGCAGAAGTGTCTGCCTCGAAGACTTTGCCATTCTAATAGACCAGGAGGAATAAAGGTTTACCTAAAGCAGGGGTCCTCAAACTACAGCCCATGGGCTGGATACGGCCCCCCAGGGTCCTCAATCTAGCCCCCGGTATTTACAGAACTCCCCCGCCGGGGGTTGGGGGGGGAAACCAAGCAGCCGCAGATGGCCTCCTGCCACTTCATCTGTGCGCCGGCCCCCTGGTTAAAAAGTTTGAGGACCCCTGACCTAAAGCAGCAGGTTAACAGGTGGCACACTGGGGTTTGAATTTGCACTGTACTCACTCCCTCATGCCCCTGTGGATGTTGCCTGTGAGAGGTGCCTGCCTCTGTGCAGGTTACCTTACTCCAAGAGAAGATGTGTCCCATTTGTTGTGCACTGTGTCCCAGCTGCTGCCCATCAAACTATGAACATCTAATTGTGACGCAGGGGCTGGGTGGTGGTGCAGCCAAGTGGCACAGCTCACGGCCCCCAGGACAACCTCACCTGTGCCCACACTGCCTACCTGGCTGCTGCAAAGTGCAGTGCAGGCTTACAGGGAAATAACAGCCAAGCACTGGTTTCTCATGCTTACACTGTGGCAAACACTATGTGTGCAGTTTACAGCACCTTAGGAAAGAAATAACTGAAGACTTACCTGAAAACACAATGCCTGATGTCACATTGCCTTCAGAGAGTAGCTCCCTCATGCGATCAAATTATTATCAATACATTCCTGTGATATCAGATGTCATAAAGTCCCAGATTATCTGAAAGTAAATGCACAAGACTTCCTTAGCCTAGACTAATTTTTCTGAGTAATGTTTTCTCCTTGTTTGTTCTGATTCCTACCATGTTTCTAAGGTGGTCTTAGAACTTCTTTACTGTAGCGTGAGTCTGGATCTGGCCATATATAACTCACATTGATTTATCATTTTTCTACACACTGTAGAATAGGATAGGATAGAATAGAATAGGACAGAATAGAATAGAATATTCCAGCTGGAAAGGACCTGCAATGATCATATAGTCCAACTGCTTGACCAGTTCAGGGCTGACCAAAAGTTAAAGCATGTTATTGAGGGCATTGTCCAAATGCCTTTTAAACACTGACAGGCTTGGGGCATTGACCACCTCACTAGTAAGCCTGTTCTTACTTCTATATAGTTTGATATGATGAAGCTGTGATTCTGTACTTTGGCCTCAAGTGTTGGCATCAAAGAAACAATAGCAATGGGGCCAATACGGTAAGTGCTTTACACACGTAGTTTTTGACAGCCTGAACTTTCATTTTTGCACTAAAGCAGCATAAATGTGCCCTAGAGTGGGGTTGATTAGGACTACTTTTATCCATTTTAAGGCACTTTTTTACTGCAGGAGTGGTGGAAGAGCCCTAACTGTAAATTAAAGTGAGGCCTTTCCAGTCAAAATTGCTTTGAATTGCTGTATGCACTTAATAATGGCAATATGCTCCCTTGATACATTGCAAATGTTCCATTCCTGCAACACCTATGACATGGCTCACAGTTGTAGTCCTTGCAGAGCCAGATGTAGTGGTGAATGCCAGAAATTCCTTCGGTAGTTTTTCAAAGGGTACGTGTATTTCTGCATCTATGTCTATGTGCATCAGTCTTTGGTATTGAAACAGACCTTGTGGCACGCAATGCTCACACAGGTGGCTTCTACTCGTGTCTGCGAATAGTCAGAACATCACCTCTTCTTGCAGTAACAAAGGTTACATAGGGTTACTAGTAAGGTGGTAGCAGTACAGCTGCAGCTATCCTGGAGCAGTGTGTTGTCCAAGTTATCCACTGTGGATAGCAGATGTGAAGGGCCCATTACCTGCTTCTAGAAATTCCTTATGTGTTGGAGTTTTTTTATTTTCCTTTTGAAAGATTTATTCCAAAAATCCTCACTCTGCTTTGAACTTATTTCATGAACTTTTTCATTCTCACACAAGATGAATAAATTTTGAACACCTTTTAATTTACATATTAATATCTGATCAGGGGAAGAATTTCTAATGCAATACAGCATAAGAAAGTAACACAAGACAAATGTTCAGCTTCTGCACAAAATGGGTCTAGTTTTTCAGGTTTTTGCACCTCAATTCAGTGACTAGGCAAGGACAAAGTAAGTGTAAATGTTCACCACTGTGGTAGGTAATGGATGAGAAAAAGAGGCCTTACTTTAATACGCTCTTGTACTACCTGGTGTATTAGAATGATCTTAAAGAAAATGTAATTTCAAGTCCTTACGTTGGCAGGCAATGAGTAAGAGTGAAACCTCTGAGTTTTGAACTCATATTGCACAGGTGTAAATGATTACTCCAGATCTATGTGAGCAGAGGCAGCACATGCTGACATTGGGGCATAAGAGGCTTGACATTTGCACATACATCTTCTCTGGGTGCAGTCTAAAAGCAGTAGAAGATTTTCCACTTGCCATATCTGCAAGCCAGAACTTGATGACACAAGGATGCTCAGGAGAGGTAGTGTGAATTAACTGTTAAAGAGGAATAGTTAAGAATAATGAAAAGACTTCAGAAACCCATTCAAAAGAAAAGGATCTCAACTATATTTATCTTACTTTTCTTCCTAAAAGAACACAAGCTACCAAATTTTCAGCTTGTGCATGGACTTAAGACATTGAATACGTGAAGTAAGATGTATTCATTTAAATCTCTTACTGTAAATGAAGCTAATGCATTTTATATCACTCTCATCACAGAGTTTAAAGAATCCAGTCACGACCATGTTTTGGCTGATGGACAGAGAGAGAGTGGCTTGTGTGGCGCACTGTGTATTAGAACCATGAAACTGCCTTTCACTAACAGTGACCTGCATTCTTAAGGATAATTTTAAATTTTAGTGAAAAAGAATGAGTGAAAGCAAAACAAAAGAAAACCCAAATCTCAACTGACTGAAAACTGCTGGAATAGACCAAGTGAAAACTGATGCCTACATATGCGCTGTTCCATGACACGTCTGAACAAAATAGAGTGGGACAAAACCTCTTTGAAGCTCTTCATGTGTTCAGTGTTTGCTGAGGTGTGTTGCTTTGCACCTGTGTTTCTGAAATGAGATGTATCTTGAAGGGGGGCAAGGTTGACTTTGGAAGGTGAGATGGCTCACTTTGTTGTGCAAGTCAAGTGCAAAGGCAGCACACCACAGATGTCTGCCACATGTTGCACACATTTTAATATTCAGTAGCAACCGTTCTTATTATATGAGAGCAAGAAGAATAAGGTTCATTTCATGAAAGCAGGTGAAGTAAACCCCATTGAGATTTATGTCATATGGAATGCATAATGGATGATGGTCAGATGCATCCAAAAAAGAAACGTGCTTTGCGTGCAGCTGAGATAGGGAGGCCTGCGGTAAATTCTGCCCTTTTTCTATGAGGCTTTGGCTCTGGGCAGGGATTCTTGTTATGCATTTCTGCCAAATATGTTAGTAGTTAACTCATACGTTTTACCATATATGGGTATCTACTTAAGCATTTTTGTGTTTACCATGTGTGTATTTTTTTCCTTCCCATTTTCACAGAGTTGCTTAGTTAAAAATTCAGTGGGCCTAATGATTGTTGAGTTTTCATTAACTCAAAAGAAAACACACAATTTTACTTTGGAACAAGTAGAACACATGGAAGAAAGAAAGAAAAAAACCCCTAACAAATGGAAATTCTCAACAAGAGAACATTACAACAAAGTTCTGCCCTCAAAAATGTACTCAGCTACCAGAACCTTTACAAGAAAAGTCGCATGGGTAACTGCACAAGCTGGATTTTCATCCAGCGGGAGGTACAGTTCCATTTCACAATGGCCATTTCAGATGGAAGCTGTAGTCCAAGACAAAAGACCTAAATAAAATATTGCCTGTTTGTCCAAGTCTAGCTTTCTGTGTGATCTTACTCTGGTGCAACTGTCCTAAGTGTAGTTACACAGTTAGTAGACACAGTTCCCTCTTGTAAGATGAGGTCTGAATTCTTCATAAGTCTGACTGAATTAAGATGACAGGGGTCAGGAAATAAAACATAGGCCTTTACCAGAACACTAATGCGTCAAATCAGCCTGCTTATTTAGGTGCCTAAATATGGATTTACTGCCTAATGTTTGTGTTTTACATTAGATTTGCATGAGTAACATCTGAAACCTTACATTCTTGGCCTGAACAAATGAGTAATGTTTCTTTAAGGAAAAAAATAAATAAAGCCAAAAAAGCTAAAAACCCCAGAGCCTTCATTAGGTTTTGTGCTAACCAACATTCCAATGTTTTATATTCAAACCAACATATTAACATGAAACAATCATTCCAGATGGAAGAAAATATCACTTCTAGGGTCAGGAAAGGGGTACATAAAATTCTGGCAAATTAGAAGGAAAAATCTACAGGGGCTAAAAAGCTCATTAATATATGCTTTAATCCCCTTGTGGATCGTTGTGGTTTGGACCTGCAGAAACTGAAATGAGAAAATGCTACCATAAGCTGACCAGTTTTAGTGCTGAAAGGCAATATCCAAAATGTTCCTCAGGCTTTCAGGGAATGAAAGGCCTTGAATGGATATGTTTATACATTCTACTGAACAGCTGACTGAGTAGATGCCTACCTTAAATTAACATGTTTCAGATTATGGTGTGGACTTCAATAGAAACCATGTCCCTAGCCAAAAGCCAGTATGTGTGTAGAATGTGTGACACTTTATGTGCATCATATTTTTAAAGCTGTTTTTTGTTGAGGAAAAACAACACAACAACACCCTCCTCCAACCATTGAACATTTTAATTTTGCCTTGGGGATAGAATTTCAAGAAACTAATTTATGCCATACTTTAGGTAATCTACCTAAATACAGCATCTGTAACTCCTTTATGTGGTATTTAGTATTTTGACAAGAAAATTTTACTGGTTTTTTGTCACAAAACATTACCAGACTATGCTAGTACATGCTCTAAATTTCAGTTTTAAAAGCAGAATCAGATGCTTCTTCATTGTACATATTTAACCTGATAATATCAGCAAACAAGTCTCATGTTCTTTTGCCGTCCTTCCTTCCTGCTATGGGTTTGGTTGTTTGCAGCTCCAGAAGCCATGTCAAGGGGCAGCAGCTCACAGAATGAGGGAACATTTTTTAACCATCTTGACTCTTGACACCTTTTGCTGGTACCCATATATTAATTATCTCCAGGGTAAGAAGTGAAACTCATATTACATGAACACTAGTATGAACATGACCAAAAAGCAGGAGTTAAAGTCTCAGGACATGTGCAAAGTCAAGCACATGACAGTGGTACTGTATGAGTTTCACCATCTGGCTACCTACTAGCAAACTGAATGTCTCTGGCCAGGAATTTGAGGGTGCTATTTGAAAGGCAGCCCATCTATTTCACACCTTCTAAAGCAAAATGTGGTTTATGTCTGGCTCAGGATGGGCGTCTTAGATCCAAGTATCTTAGAGGAAGCACTTACACATGAGCTACTTCTGCTTTTCTTCCATTCGTTCTGTATCTCTCTTACCTACATATACAACATTTGCGTGTGTGTTACTCGTACAGTGCATATAACTGTTGATTACTTCAAGACGCTGGATCAACAGAAGCTCAGCAAAGAGTGAGGCAATTCTTTCAGCCAGGAACCTGAAACATTTCTGAAATGTTTCCTAAACATTAACAGGAACCAGGAGGTATTTTGATAGACTTATAAATTTAAACTCATTTATAACAAATACTGAATTTATTGGTTTATTATGCCAGCAGGAATTACATATTGTATTATAAAATCAAAGGCCAACATAGTTCAGATATCTTCAGCTGTAATTAAGACTTCCATGTATTTTACAAGATTTGAGAGAGAGGAATACTATAAAATCTATAGACCTTATTCATTAAAAAAGCTGCTTATGTAATCAATTCACATTTTTCAATGTGTTTTATGGGCATCCTGGAATATCTGCATCCAATATATATTGGACGATTTCAGCTATATTTGTAACGTTTATGGCTGTAGATCTATAAATACAGATGAGATATAGCTGCTAAAAGGTAGATCTGTTTTTATACTTGTTATTATTTATTTTGTATATCACAGTAGCACCCAAACTGTATGCATGTTAAATGTCACACATGTCAGTCCCCATGCTGGCAGCAAGATCTCTCCCAGATTTGTAGCTGAGCATACACAGGATTGATGCTCTAGTCTGCACACAATGATAGGAGGAAGTCTGTGAAATAAGCCAGGGGTTTCTTAAAATGAGTTTGAGGATTACTCTCAGAAGCAGCACAGTAGCAGCTCCTGATCTCCTGGCTTCTGACCTCCTTGTCCTCTTTATGTTCCCCAAACAAGAAGTCCAATCCCATGTCCCTCACCTGGGTGATCTTTCTGTCAAGCCTGTTTAAGCCTCCAGCCCACATACATTCCTTCATTTAGCTCTACACACCTATCATGACAAACCGCCCTAGGATCCTGACATCCTTCTGGTGTAAAAGCCAGTGCTGCCATCCCTGTCCCATGCTCCTTGACTTATCCTCCCACACACCTGTCCTAATGTTGGTTTGAGAAGAGCAGTTCTTGCAGATTTCAGAATGGTGCATCAGTGCCAGCAGCTTCAGAGAGTCAGCTCCAGTTTTGTTTATGTGCCAAGGCAGTGGCAGTCACAGCAGCCCCTTAATTGCAGGGTTACACTTTCTCAGAGGAGCAGTTAGGCACTTATAACACTGTCCTTGTAAGATACTACATGCAGAAAGAACTGTATGCTAGCACTGGCAAAACAGTTTTAAAGGTCCACATATCATGACTGATGAACTTCTTGTATGAATAGTTTAGTTATAACTAGCATCACTACTGATGTTGAAGTGAATAGTCTCTGAGGTGCTGAGAACCTAATTTTGCAAGATTTCTATACCACTAGTATCCCAAACTTGTGTGATACCCCACTAGTATGAAATATACCCATACATTTGGTAAAAAGGCAGCTGGAGTAGAAGAGGGGTGGGGAAGTATGCTCTGAAAGCCCCTTACCTCATGTCCAGGCAAGCCTAGAGATTTTCTGATCCATTACACCACTTAGTGGTTTTCTTGCTTTAAACTGAACAGTGTCGTCTCCACAGCTTAAAAGGGTCTGCTCAGTTGAGAGGGTGGCCTCCAGTCATGCCTGGGAAGTGCCTGTAGATTTGCTGTCTGTATCTGCTATTAATTTGTTCTGGAGGAGTGTCTTGAAATAACTTGTAGGCATTCCCACAGGAACTTGAAGTTGAAAATACATGAAGGATTGGGCAGGATCAGATTCATAGTGATACATTGTTCACATTTGTGATCATTTTTTTGATGCTGAATACTGTACTGTACAGTTTTACTACAGAATTTTCCTCTTAACAATCAGCCTTACTGCTAAACATCTAAAGTGGGATGATGCAAAGAGCAAACTACTGCATAGTTCACTACAACAGGGAAAGATTTATTTATCCAGAGAGATTTCAAGTGGACATTTAGATACTGCCACTGTGGCAGATGAATTAGCATGGGAAAGTGCTTCTAATTCTACTTTCCAATAGAACTAGTACATTACCAGAACACCATGGGCTGGAAAAAATTATAATCTACAAATGGAAAATTAAAATATACTGAAATCTAACCAGGGAGTCAGAGGAACATGTCTCCTGGAATGGCTCCTGTGCTGGCAGAACTGACTGGGCAGTGATCCCAGAGTGTATTAATCTCCAGTCATGAAGCTAGCACAGGAAGGTCATTTAGTTATTAGGAAAATAAAACAGGTTTTCTAAACCAAAGTTTGATGATCATGAAAGGATTACACTCCTACCAGTTTTGCTCAGAACTGTCCACTGGCTATGGTTAGGGCAGCAGGACTGCCTACCACAGGGCTAGAGGTTGTTCCCTACCTGGGGCAACATGGTTTGTAACCACACAGTTTGCTTTTCTGTCTTCTCCCAAACAAGGTAGCCCCCAAAGGTTGCCAGGATTTATGTCTGAGAGTGGCATCTAGCAGCAGCTACAGCCATGACAGAGGGTGTTAACAGTTAAGAGTACAGGCAATTGTTGTTCACTGCTTTAAGTAACACCTTCTCTGATTTTATTTGCTAATACATACATTGACCATGTATCTTACAACAGCTCTCTGTACAAGGTACCCTGTGGATGTCCCTTGGCCTCCACAATCATCCTAGGACATGATCACTAGAGAGGAAAGTATGAATCTCAGCAGTTAAAACAAGGGATAGAATACAAGACTAAGATACTTCCCACCAAATTTTAGTGATTTATATGTTAGATGGTTAAGTTTAAATTAGTTTAGGTTCTGTTTATGGATTGAAACAAGATCTTTCACAGGCAAGCCATCTCAACTCCAGCTAGATGTTTGAGTTAGGTCAGTTAAATAACCCTTTAGAGGTGCTTGTTTCTCTTCACTAAGAGGAGAGCCTGCAATGACATAGGCTCAACACATCCAGCTTTCAGATCATGGGATAATTCAGATCAGAGGGTATCTCAGATGCTCTCTTGTCCAGCCTCCTCATGGTATGGTAAGGTATGAGGTCAGGGCAGGTTGCTCAGGGTTTTATCCAGTCAGGTGTGATCAACACACTGGAGGGAAGGGATGTCATCCAGAGGGACCTGACAGGCTTGAGAGCCGGGCCTGTGCAAACCTCATGAAGTTCCACAAGGCCAAGTGCAAGGTCCTGCACCTGGGTCAGGGCAATCCCAAGCACAAATACAGACTGGGTGGAGGATGGACTGAGAGCTGCCCTGAGGAGAAGTACTTGGGGATGTTGGTTGACGAGAAGCTCAGCATGAGCTGACAATGTGTGTTTGCAGCCCAGAAAGCCAACCAAAGCCTGGGTTGCATCAAAAGAAGCATGACCTTCTGGTCAAGGGCAGTGATTCTCCCTCTCTACTCTGCTCTTCTGAGACCCTACCGTGAGTACTGCATCCAGCTCTGGGGCTCCCGACATAAGAAGGGTATGGACCTGAGTCTTGTGCCTTAGGGACCAGGCATCTGATGCATTCAGTGCATGGAGCTGTGTGAATGTAAGACATTCACATGACAGGAAAGCTGAAGAGGGACTTTTTACAAGGGCAGGTAGTGATAGGACAAGGGAAATGGCTTTAAATTGAAAGAGGGTATATTTAGACGAGGTATAAGAAAGAAATTCTTCACTGTGAGGGTGGTGAGGCACTGGACCAGGTTGCCCAGAGAAGCTGTGGGTGCCCCATCCCTGGAAGCGTTCAAGGCCAGGTTGGATGGGTCTTTGAGCAACCTGGTCTAGTGGAAGGTATTTGGAAGGTGTTCCTGCCCAACACAGACAGGTTGGAACTACATGATTTTTAAGGTCCCTTCCAACCCAAACAATTCCGTGATCCTATCATTCTATGTTTCTATGATAGGTCTGGAAGACCTCCAAGAAGAGAGACTGCACAACTTTTCTGGTCCCAGCTGTCCTCATAGCGATTTTTCCCCCCCCTATACAAAGTCAGAACCTCTTTGTTTCTATTTATATAATTTTTCAGTATGGCATCTGAACTCACTTGTTTATTGATATCTTTCTGTAGTGGGGAGTCCCAAACTGGGCACAATATCTAAATGCGGTCTAATAAGTGATGAGTAAAGTGGAAAGGCACTTTAACTGATCTCTTGGCTGTGCTCCTGTTCATGCAGCTCAGGGTGCTGCCAGGATCCGTTGCTGGATCATGACCAGCTTGTACCCAACTGGACACCAGAGCCTTCTCAGCAGAGCTGTTTCCTAGCCAGGCAACGTCCAGCCTGTACCTTTGTAAGAGGTTAAGGTGTAAACTAAAAGATAATTCACTAGAAGTCCTTCCAGGAGCTACCTGTACCCCTTTGGTAAACCTCAATCTTCTAATTCCAGATAGAGTTTAAAGGGTTGCCCTCACCACACTTCTGATGATACCAAATGCATAGGTGGTAGCAGTCAGATAAGGTACCAAATGAGAAGATGAGATAAAAGAATATCCTGCTGAATTACAATGAAACATGAGATTTAAGATATGCCGTTGTGTATAATGCTTCCCAACTAACCAACTTAAGCAATTTCCAGGTCAAATGTACTGTTATTTAGGATTTCTCTGCTCCACTTGTTAGTTCTCGCTGGAGATGAGGTATTGTATAGGAAATGGATATGCCTAACTGAAGTCTATGAATTCCTCATGGTAATAACATCTGCTATGCTGTCACCCCTGACCTACAGCAGGTTCATTGCAGCAGCAAGGGGGCACAGTAGTGGTTTCCACATGAGACTCACCAAAATTGAGATGAGCCTCACCAAAATTCGCTGCTGCCTAGGGAAGTCTGAAATCATGTCTGAGATGCTCTTCAGTGCTTCTGTACTGTCCTGTTTACATCTCTGTGCTACCAGCACAATTAGGAAGAGCTGAGGATCAGGCCTGTGACACGAGACATGCCTTTGGCTGCAAAGACAGGAATGAGGAGACCTGAAAATATCTGACAGTATTGCTGGGCCAGTGGCTACAGGAAGACAGGAAGGTTCCTCCCTTCCAACACACTAAAAAGCACATTTTAGAATCATGCAAATTGGGGAACTTTGAGAGTTGCTAGGAGGTGCCAGTGGGTGCTCTAGAACTGCTCAGGGAGCTGCAGAGCCGTCATCAACCACTGTCTGTGCTGGTGACCGCAGCAGGGAGCAATGCCTCACCCAGACACCCACTTGTGCACCGGCTCTCTGGGACTGGCTCCCTCTGCGGCAGCCTGGCTGACCTCCCAGCACATAGCACTCGACTCTGTGCCTCCTCTGGAGAATACGTACAATCCCTTGGCCTTATGGCATAATTATGCTTATGTATGTATTTGTTTTTTCATAGTTCAGACTGAAACAATTTCAGGGTCGTGCTGCAGCCCGTCAACAAGGTGCTTTTGCAGCACTGAAGCGTGTGCTGTGTGCCTGAGGCCTGAGTGGGGGCTGATGGCAGTGATTGAGGGCAACACCAGATAATGCCAGAGAGCAGAAGGAGCCCAGTCTCATGCGGTGGTGCTCTGAGTGCGAGCTGGAAAAAGGTTTTTGGCACAAGCTAATTTGTGAACTGTCCCTGGGCATTTGACAGTAGCCCCACTGCACCCAAGCTCTCCAGGCTTCTTCATTTAGCAGGGTAGACACAAGCTAACATTATGCCTCTATAGTAAATGAACCAGTGCCAGAAAGGGGACAGGAACACAAGCACACTACACTTAGACTGTTGGAAAGTTTTCAGTGGAGCTTTTGGCTCAGGTGAGTACTGTACCTGCTACAAAGGTTGCCCTCAGCTGCCAAGCTGGACCCCGAAAGCCAGGGTAGGGCCATCGTTGAAGCAAGGAATGCTGCCTCTCCCCTCTGTCCTCGCCTTAGACTCACACATCATAGAAGGAGTTGAAAAAAGACATGAGAAAGGAAAAAAAATTCTGCTTTCACTAGATCTGTGTTTTCATTTGCTTCATATTTTAGGAGCCATCAGACAAAAGGGCAAGAGAGGAAGCTACAAATCCTTTTCAAAAGGCAGAGAAAAGAAATGAACAGCAACAACAACAATGAAAAAAGAAATCCAAAAGGTAATTTTGAAATAAATCCTTAACTTCTAAGCTGTAGAGCCTGGCCTTGGATATTGTTAATGAACCATTAGCCCTGCCTTAATCACAACATCTCTTTCTTTTGTTCTCACACCCCACTGCTTTCTCGCAGCCGGAGACACTTGGATTTTCAGAAGTGACAGCGCTCCTCATGAGCATAGTTCATGCTGGTTATAATGGACACATCTGTGCTTACAATGTTTGTCCGTCATATCCACTGTTTGCTTTTAGCAGCACGATGAAGAGTGTGTGGCAGCCTGCGTGTGTGTGTGTGTGTGTGCATGTATGGGAGCAGCAGTGAGAATGCAGAGACTACTTAAAACCCTGCTAAGCTGCTCTGTTTCTCAATACTGTATTTATTGCAACTCACTTTGTAGTCAGATGAATGGAGTATTTTTTTCAAGGAATTTTACTCCCAATTGTTTTTACTACAACATAAATTTGCTGACTCTTTATTAGACAGTAAGAACTCGGGCAACCCTTTGTGAGACTTGATCTATTGAAATGTGTACAGCTTTGCCCTGGAAATAGGCCTTTCAGATGAATAACAAAAGCTTACAGACAAAAGTTCCCCTTACAGCGCTGGTTTTCTCTGCACCAGCCTTCCTCCACCTCTGTTCCTCCAATCAGTTCCCCATGGCAGTGTCAGAGCTGGTGAGTGAAACAGGGCTAGGGCCTGGGCCAGGGCACTTGCATGCAATTGCTGTTAAACTGTTAGTGTGGTACCTGGCACAGTTCTGGCCCTGGCCGATTAGCAGGCTCCTGCAAAATGCCTGGCAGGGTCCAGGGAACGGCCTGAGCCACCTGGCTGCAACGATCCCCATGTGGTGAGGGCGCAAGCCATGCCATGTCCTTTGGCCCGCAGCCAGAGTCTGGCCTGTCTATTTACTTGAGGAGATGGAATTGCAATACCTGCCTTTTTTATTATTATTATTTTTTAATTTTATTTACCTCCCCCCCCCCCCCCCCCCCCCCCCCCCCGCAACAGCTTAGGTTACTATTGCTTCAGGCTCTGATTCTGCAATGAAGTTGCATGAGTGATTCTCTCTGCAGCGACGGGTTATTTATCATCAGTGTGAGATCGGGTTTTCACCCTACAGCAATTCCACTGTCTCTTTGCTTACAGCAAGGAAGGTGAGGGAAAACCCTGCAGTACTCTTCATAAGTCAGACTCCTTACTATCCTTGAAACTACAGAAAAACATACCCCCCCCCCCCCCCCCATTTACGGGACTGGTAAGAAAACTTCGTTGTTTGATCTCCTTGATAATTTGTTTTTGTCTCTGTGTTTATTAAATAGTTTTGCTGTTGTCTTACTTTGTCCAGAATTTGCATATCAGGATTTACATTTCATGCAGATTTTTTTCTTCAAATTAATCCTATAAATTAGTATGTAAGATACAAGGTAATGAAAATTTAGCCCTAAAGCATTGTTAGATTTCATTTGTCCTCTTGTGCATTTTTCTACCATCATTCAATATGCTATTATGTCCCCTTTTGTATATTGTGTCCTAACAATCCCTTTAGAACAATTCCAGAATGCTTATTAGCTAAAATGGATATTGTGAAGCTAATGACTCTAAATATCAAATTAATTTCCCTATTGGCTGGATATTCTTGGGTTAGTAATATGCTGGTTTGAAATAACCAGTATTTCAAACAGGAACTGTTTCTTATGTATTTATTTTTTTATTTCATTGAGCCAAACAAGAATAATGTGAAGCAATAACACAAATTAATGTTAAAAAGATTCATAATTTATTTTTCTTTAGTGATGCTGATAGGTGGAAGAGCAATGGCAATTATAATTAAAGTTGCATAACTCTTCCATTCTATCCTCTTTTTAATTCTTTCATAGTTTTTTTAATTGATCACTATCCATTCCCAACGTTTGTATTCAGTTTCTGTCTGAAAGTGATTTTTATTTTGTGGAAATCTATGTAAAAAATGTTCCAGCAATTCTTGAGAATAACAAAACTACAAAACAAAACTCAAAACAATCCC
Source organism: Falco peregrinus (assembly GCF_023634155.1). Lineage (NCBI taxonomy): Eukaryota > Metazoa > Chordata > Aves > Falconiformes > Falconidae > Falco > Falco peregrinus. The sequence continues at coordinate 58,154,248 of NC_073727.1, forward strand.
ACAAACCCATTACTTTTCCCCTAAAAAGAATAACTAAAAAAGTCTGTCTTTTATGAAGAGCTTTCATTAAAATAGCTTGAGGAGGAGCATGAAAAGCCAAATACTTTGTTGGTGTAAATGGGGAAACATCAGTAGGAAAAACAGGACTTGTGGTCATTTTCACGTGCAGGAAATCTGGTCCATAACTTGCCATGGAAATAGCTTTTTTTGAGAGGAAGTGATTTGGTAAATATTGGCCGCATTTTGACCAGAATGTGAACCTTTGGCAGCTAAGCTCTGTTCACATGGAATAGATTTCTGGTCTGTAGCTATGAGCTGTCACTCAGTGATGAGGTGAGCTAACTGTGCTGTGAGTAACATTTTGGAAATTTCTGTAGGTTAAACTAAAGTTTTGCCTTCACAAAACTCGTAAGGTAAGCAAGACTTTGACACCCAGAGTCTGCAACATCACCAAAACTCATCTCTGAAAAGAATGGATGGCTGCATCTCAGTGGGTCACCTTTCAGATCTACTTTCAGAGTTTAATTACTGCATAGATTTTGCACATACTAAATTAAGAACAGAAATTTAGCTTAAATCTTGATTTAATGTTTTTCTTTTATACTAATTGATATAAATTACCATAAATTTGGCTTGGTACCTATCTTAATCCTAAACACTGCTTTTGAGACAAGAGCGACATGAAATCTCAGATTTCCTTTGGCTGATTGTTCATTGTTTAAGGTCATAATACATTTTGCTCACCACCACTAGTAGAATTTTCCACTTCTGCTACCTTTTTCTGCTTTACTCTACATTTGGGCATTTACTGACATCTGGGTTCAATTTGACTGAATATATAGTTGTAAATACAGTGCAAATAATCAGATCCCCTTTTTGAAAGGAATGTGAGTAAGCAAGCCAAATGGTTTGATTTTGCCCTAGATACATTCTTAGCATTGGTTATTTTAGAAGAGCTGTTGCTGTCTTCATGCTTCTATCATTGAGCTGGTTGTCTGTAGCAGGAAAAGAACAGAGTTAATCCCACAAATAGATTGTAGGCTTTGCTAATCACCTGTCAGCTAAGGACTAGCACAGTAAAGAACAGATTTAGAAGGGAGCTGAGCAGTGCCTCAAAGAAACCTGTGAATGCTATCTATTCTGACCCATCAATATTATTGATGGTGAAATCCTTTACACCTGATTTTAATCATTCAGAAGTTAGGCATCTAGTTTAAACTAGTTACTGAGGTTTATTCTGTAGGCAGTGGGGAAATCAACACCAGTCCTTTCGTTGTAAAAGCCTCCTAGCTTTTAGGTGATGGTATAGCATAAACTGTCCTCTGAAGGTGCTTGTCTAATTCCATGAGATTTGGAGAGATCTCATCTTAATGCATTGCTGCAGGCATCTAACTCTTAAACTGCTAAAGTCAGGTGAGACAAATCCCAGAGCAATTTCTCTACCATCAACAATAGTCAGTTGTAATGTATTGCTCAAATTCAGCAGTTTATTACATGATCCTTTTCCCATGACAATAATTGCAGAACTTGGCTATGCCTCTTAATAGAAGTGTTCCTGGGATGGGAGAGCATATGCTTCACACACCTTGGAGGAACTTCTGTGAATACTGAGTCTCAGAGAAACTTTCTTCTTGTTTCTGCTGCATTCCTGGTGGAAATTGTCAAAGCTTAGGGTGTCCACTTAGTGCTGTTTATTGTATACCTAAAGGTACTCTAGTTAGCATGGTCTTGTGCTGTGATATTCCTGGGGAGGAGTGGTAACCATCGCTTTAAAACACCTTTAATTTTCTCATAGCTATAAACCAGAGGTCACTTCATAATATTTTATAACTTAAGGAATATTGTCTTTAAAAACAAAACCTGTTAGCGTTTACCTTTGTTCTCACATTCACTCCCTTAGTGCTAGGTCAGTTGAGAACTATGGTTTTGCTTCTAATGCTGGAATTAATATTTTCAGCTGGTGTAAATATGTTAAATGCAGCACAAGATCTTTCCCTCACATAGATTCCGCCCCCCCCCCCCCCCCCAGTTTTCACTTTCTTTTAAATATACACCATGCTATATAGGAGAAGAGAAAGCATTCTGAATTAGTAAGCACACGGATAAAAGGAAGGTGAGAAAAAGACAGTGTTTCACAGCTCTGAAACCAGTGATCACAATATGTCACACGAGACCACCCCACAACAAGTAAGAAACTAGAAATGTTGAGGGCTGTTGAACACCAAATTTTCACAGCAGATTGGCACAAAGTTGTTTAGCGCAGATGTTTCTGTAATTGTGATACACTGGGAAAATTCTCAGTGTTCCAACTTCAATGGCTCCCAGACTCACACTTCCACCTGTGTCTTGTGGGGTCTACTCTTAATACACTGGTCTGTAATGTGAACCATGTGGTAACATGGGTCTGGGCTCAAAAACCTGTTAAAACCCCCTGCCTTCCCCCACTGATCTCCTCAAATCTTTAGGCTTGTTTCCTCATTTCTATTTTTTCATTTAAAGGATTTACAAAATGGGGAAAATAATGACACCAGGATGCTCATGGGACTAGGGGTATGGGAGGGAGCTAGTGCAGGTACTTCCAATTCAGAAGAGATCAAAAGCTGTGAGCTGCTCTGTGCAGCACACTCAAGGGCCTTTGAAAAGAAAAGTGGTGGTCTTGTTAACAGCTGGCTGACCCATTTGTGTGGGGGGGAAAAAGTTATTTGACACATTGCTTCTTTTCTTCCGATTAAGATACTACTTTAATAAAAAGGGCTTGTCATGCAAATACATTTAAACTCACTTATTTTTCTCATCAGCTATTTATTTTGACGAAAATTATTATGATGTCTACTAGTCCTCACATAACACTTTGCCTAAGTAGGTCTCAGTGTTCATTATATACTTAGTGTCAGAGGTTTCTTACTCTGATTGTGCTCTGATTGTGTTACTCTGATTGTTACTCATGATTGTGTGTGTGTGTGTGTGTCTCAATGCGAGAGATGAGTCAATCTTATAAAACAGGAAACATGAATAAATATTTTGCTAACACTTTTATAAACATGTAGTAGCCTGTGGGTTCCAGAAATGCATCAATAATTTTTATCAAAAGAAGTATGTTTGCAAAAATATCGGTAAATAACAGAGTATAACATACATGAATATTCAAATATTCTATTGAATATTCATTTCAATATTCATTGAAAAAATGACCAAAATACTCATTTACCCTCAAAATCCTGGTTAAAGCAAGACAAGTAAGTAGTATAGTATATGTACACTCTCACCCACTGATTGCCATTTTGTTCAGGTACCTCAAAACTGATAATATCTACAGCTAAAACTTTTTGCAAAATTCCTCCCAGAACCTTTTTGCACTGGAAAATTGCTGATTCACCAATATCAACTTGTTTTATGGAAGGAAACAGTTTTTAGTTTTAAAGGAAAAATACAGAACTGTTTTGCTAAGATCAAATGTATTCATTTTCCTATTCTTCAAGTGTAGAATTTAATTTTTTAAAAACTTACTTTGAATTATAAAATCTTATTAAAATTATTCTTTGGAAGACACACTTAATTGCTCTAGAAAACAATTTCCGAGGGAATTTAATTTCATAGGAAGCTAATTTTAAGGACCTTTCTTTCTTTCTTTCTAGAAGGTAAATCTTCTTTCTGACTATTTTTAGTTACAATATACATACTATTGGTATTTGAGAAACGGTGAAATTAGATAGGGATTTTGAGGTATTCAAACAGTGGGGTTTTTTTGTGGTATCCTTAAAAAGACAAAAATGTCCATTGCTAAAATTACAGTATTACCATGGAAAAGTTCTTATACTGATAATAAATTTTTCAGTACAAATATTTTTATATAGGTTAAACTGTGTCCAATCTAGAGACAGTCAGTTTGACTTTCTTAAAATGGCACAGTTTGAGCTTATATATCAGTTAGAAATGGAGTGTCACATGTACTAGAGCATTACCAGGTCATCTAGAAAAACCTTTGAGCAGGCAGAGCTTAAAAAGTACATTTTTCAAAGGTATGTGAACAAAGTCCACTACCTCATCAGGTTCCTAAGAGACTTTTAGAATTCGGGACTGAAGATATGAAAACTGAGCTCAGCTGAATATTGAAGTGAAGCCCCCAAGACTGAAGCAACCCCCTTTTCCTAACTGTTGGTAATATTAAAATCACTCTGAGGCAGAGATGGAAATCATACTGTTTCTGCTCCTGAAAAGGAGCTGTCTCTCTGGATGCTTCCCACAGCCCACGGAAAATGGCTGATCATTTGGCAGCCCTTCTGGTCCTCACTGACCTTGGGCTAAGGCTTTGCCATGGGGTCACCAGACAATAGATTGATTACCCTGAAAGTGCGAGTTTCTCAAGGGTTACACAAACAACCTCCAGTCATTAAAACTAACTATAGAAACAGTCCAATCCTCCTTTTTTTTTTAAAGTGGTTGGGTCAAAGTTTGAGAATAGAAAAGTGGACAAATCCACTGAATAAAACTCCTCTTAATAAAGAATTTCTTTACTTCTAGTTAGGAGGTCTTGTAGATGACAACACAAGTGGAGATGGATGTGAATACTATCTCTTTGTAGCTATTGCAATGATTATTTTTTTCACATTCAGATTAGAGCTGCCTCAAATTAACACTGCAGAATAAACAAGTGTGTTGCTTCTACAAATGCTATACTAAATTTGTTTTAGACTAACATTGATACATCTATGTCATGGCTGAAGGAATGTCCTCACCTGTGCTATGAAACACAATGAATGCCTTCTAGTTCAAGAAGGTGAAGATTAGAGCTGCTTGAAATAGCAGTGAATTGTACAACATTTTTCTGAAAGAAATCCATTTTTATTGAAGTTCAATTTTTAATTATCCAGAATGTCAGTGTTTTGACTAGCTTTGCAAGTGTTCAGGCTGAAGTAGATTCACTTTTAGAGAGACAAAATTTCTATCAAAACACAAACTTTCTAGAAATAATGGTCTGAAAAGTTTTAATTTAGAAAAAATTAAAGCAAAAAAGCATTCCTATTTTTCATTGAAATTTGCTACTTTGACAAAAAATAAACAGATTAAAACTCCAAGCAGCCTGGCAAGAATTTCACTTTTGTGGATAATTTATGTACATCTTTAAAGAAAATTGAGAATGCACCTAAAATAATAATATTGAAAAATAAGAAATTGCTCTTACTTTTTTTTCTAAAGCATTGCATGAAAAAAAAAAACAACAATTTGTAAGATCTTACCCCTATTTTTTTTCTTTTTTTTTCTTTCTTTTCATAATGCAAAAACTAAGGTAGGTGTAAAGATCTTTCAGAAGACTGTTCTTGTGTAGTGGACATACCCAGCATAATAAACTCTGCACCTGAGCTTCCAGGCTGCTTTTTGCATTTTGTTAAGTATCCAGACGCAAAACCTGTGTAATGTTAGACACAATTATGAGGGACCATGCTGGTTTTTAAGCCTTCTGGAACAGTCACCTGTTCACAAAAAATTACTATGATCATATAAAATATTACCTTTTTGTAGCTGGTAATTCTGTTCTGCTTAAAATTTACGTGAATGCAATTAAACAGATTTCAACATGTCCATCTCAAGTGCTCCAGCTACCTATAAAAGATGATACAAATCATATCTTTAGAGAACCTTGTGTTTATGCCAAGGATTGAAAAGGTTCAGTTTCAACACTTTGAGGCGTAAGTAAAAGGATGACCCGTTTTCTGCAGTGTTGCACTCCAAGATGTGTCACATTTGCTTGAGTTACGTATTCTCTGGTATTATGAAACAAAGATGTATTCAGACAAAGTTTGTAATAATGATATATATAATTTCTTTTCAGTTATTTTTCTCTGTAAAGGCTGTCTTTCACTGAAAAGTGTAAAGATGCAATGTATGTAACAATGAATTAGCTCTTAAGCATTCTGAACTTGATTCATTACTGCTTCACATCACACAGACAAAAGCTAATACAAAATTTAAGTTTCTGGCTGACTTTTAATAAGTGTTATGTCCTTTTAAAAGGCAAAATAAACACTCCAATTTCTGTGAAACAGTATTTCTTACAAGAGGCAATGGGCCTATTGCAGCACTTGAATGCTTAGGTTAGAATTCATATGCTTTGTCTTTGAAATTTAGATTCTCTGCCATGTCTTGAAAAGGACTCTTGGGAGCTTGAATAAACAGTTTGGAAGAAAATGCTTTGCTTTAATGATGTTTGTGTTTTCTTTGTAAACTGCAATGGAACCTGGTAACCCATGGAAGACATTTGCGGCTCCAATGTTTTCATCTATAGCTGAGAGAGCGTAGGTTACACTGAACTCAACACTTAGCTTGTGACTCATGCTTTCATATACAATTTGAAACTCTGAAAAAGCCTAAAAGGTTCTTCCTTCCCTCATCCTAAATTGCAGCTGATCTGGTGAGGTGAACTATTTGCTAAAGGAATATCTAAAAAGAAATATGAAGGCTTCAGCAAACTTTTTGCTGGAGAAGAGCTGAGCTAACTTGTTCTCTCAGACCTTGAGGAAAACAATGAGAAACTTGATACATCAGGACTGAAAGGAAATAACATAAGAACTTTTTTCTGAGGGGAACTTTTATATCAGTTTATGTGTAGCTGAAAAAAAAGGAGCAAGCAGAGCTGGGTAGACAGCTGGATTAACAGTAGGTAAGCACTTGCAGCCTGGTGACATTTGTGAAAATAACAATATTTTTCATTTGTAGACTCCTCATTTAGTCAGCCAAGCTTTTCAAACAAGTGAGATCCCTGCAGAGTGAGATTCTTTCACAGGGTAAATGAATGTGCCTTCATATCGGATGCCTTTCTCCTTGTTCGTGTGTCTCTTTCTCACTACCCTGTCTACTTTCTTGAACTTTTCTGAGATTTTTTTTTGTGATGATGACTGACAGATGTTGTGGATTGGATGTGGATGGCACCAGTTATGATGCCAAATCAAGAAAAATGCAGTTTCATTTTGACTGCAAGTTTATAAGCCAGTTCTGCAGAAAAAAAAAAAAAAAAAAAAAAAAAAAGCTGGGTCCAAACCCCTTGGCTTAATGCTTTTTGCTTTCTTCAGCTCCTGCAGTTTGACATAATTTCACAGTCTCCTTCAATCCTTATAAAAGTAGTGCTCACCTCAGACCTGACCTGCAGCAGCTCTTCCTGCTGCCAACTTGCAGTAAAATTTATTGCCTTGTTTTATCAGATGACACGAAACAATGCCAGCAATTTCTCCGTTGCTATCTGTATGTGAACCAGCGCACTGAAGTTACCCACACTGAGCAAAGATATGCTGTTTGCCTGGAATATTTTTAACCTGTAAAGTCTACTGGAGGCATACTTGTTTGACAAGAAGTAAATAACAGATCTTTAAGCCGGAAGCTTGTCAAAAAGAATACTTGACAAGGCAATGTTAAAAAATGCTGGGAAAAGGAATCTTATTTTACACTGCAGAACTTTGCAGTGTTGTTTGATTTAGAGGTCAACCCACTAAAGTTATTTATTGTTCAAAAGGTGTTTTTAATCAATTTGAAAAAATATGGCTTCTCTCCAACTATGCCTCCCTTCTCCACAAGCACCAGTAGTCAGGATTAAAGAAGTTTAAATAACAACAAACCAAGCTTTGTATTGGTGCCTAGTGTCAACTTGCACTGCTGTAGGAAAAGGAAAGCTGATTTTTCTTTTGTTACAGTGCACTTACTTAAAAGTAGTTTAACAAAAAAATCATCTTACAGTATTTACGAGTACCCTAAAGGATTCTCCAAGCCCTCTCTTTCACAGTGCTTTTACACCTAAAATCTCTGATCACTCATTCCTTAAACCCAAGGGCATATCAGCATTTGCAGTGGAGTGAAGCAAATATGCCTAAGCTCATGGAAATGGAAGTCAGTAAAGTCTCTCTGTGCATCAGCATCCTGCTGATACATTGACAGGAATCCAAAAAGAGGACTGCCATGTTCATGCCTTGCTGTGACCAAGCCTCTTTGAAGTTGTTGGAGACCTTTTTCTCTCAATGCAGCTCTGCATAAATGCAGTGATCTGCTCTGCAAACCAACAGGGCTGTCACTGCATTGCTCTCCTCTACATCTCCTCCAATATGCACAGAACTTTTTGGAATCTATGATAATATATCATCTAGTGTAGTTTTATATCTTTATGACTGTGGATTCTGAAAACCTCACACATTTTGCTGCATTTACAGTAATCCAGCCTCCCCTTAGGGAGAGAATGCTGTTAGTCCATTATACAAATGAGGAATTGAGGCACAGAAATGTTAAATGACTACCTATGGTCACAGAGGAAGCCCAGAGCAGGTGTAGTATGTAACCTGAAACATCTAACTCAACTCCCCTGAGTTGCCTATTTACTTCCATTGACACAGTGAACAGCAATGCCTAAATAACTTAAATAGTATCCCAGGCTGAATTAAATGCTTCAAATACCTTGCACCATCTTCAGATTAGCACTCCCTTTCTTTGTTTCTGGCAGGTTATAAAGATCTGTCAGCATACAGATAAATGCTGTACTTGTTCAAAACACGAGGAAACCTTGAGTTGCCCTACTGCAGTTCCTGGAAGGAGATTGTGTAAACTCAGTGCATAGTAGTCAACTGTTGAATGAATCTTCATGTGTTGCATACTGTTTTGATATGCATTGTCTAAGTTACTATTCACCATACCAGCTAGGATTTTGATGACAAGAAACATTATAAAAGCAAAAATATGAACAATAAAAGGCATTACAGGCTAGCGTCTGTACTCCAGGTCAATGGGAGCTTGCACATGTAGGGAAAACTCCAGTACTGCTATAGTCAATGGGAATTTTGCCTTTGGCTTCAGTGGGGCTAGATTTTCACCAGCAGATTTTATATGCATTATATTCTCATTTTCCAAAAGCTTGCATTGCTTATTTTTGGTTTGGTGGTAGAAAGTATGCTCAAAAACTAATTGCAAATCACAGTGCAGCGATTTAGATGTATTACTCTTCATTTTCATAACTTGGTCTGTTATGTTTCTTTTTAGCTAAAGTTCTCTCTTCCTTTCGTCATTTTTTTCTTGTCCATAGTGGCTTTAGTGAATTCTGCAATGTTTTATAAACTTACCTTCTTGCAGTGAACTATTTGGAAACAACCATACTTTTATAATTAAAATTTTACTTGTTCCTTCCCTGCAAACAACTTGGCAGCTAAGTAAAAGCTAAACTATCAGGTGGTATTTATTTAATTGTGATTTTCTGTAGTTATTTAGGAGGGGCAAGTAGGTTAGGTTATTTAAACCTAGCTATATTGAACAGAATATGCACTATACAGAATTACATCAAAGTTGTACGTTCGTAAGATTAGATTTCTATATCAGCATTTTTGTTCTGTTTCAGTATTTCAGGGTTTTTTTGATGTGAAGATGTAGACATATGCATGGAAAAAGCCCAACATCAGTAACAATATTCTACCTGGAGAAAGTTTGCCTTATTGAGTAAAGTAACTGAATGGAATATGACTCTGAATATTATGACTTTAATATTATATGGGCATTATTCTTCACACTTCGGTTCTTTTACGTTCAAAAGTATGTTGGAGGCAAAAATGTCCTTATAAACTCCGAGTGGGGTTGGAATTTAGTTCATACCCAACTAAGGCAGAAAGGGCTTGGAAATTCTCTATTGCAAGGAGTATTCGTACCTGTTAGATGGCTGTGTGGAGTAGAGCACCCTCTGTAGTGTTAATCCTGGTCCGCGTAAGTGGGACCGCTCTGAACCTTGGATCTGATCCCTGTGTTGCACTAGCCAGCAAAACTGAGCTGGCACGTGGGTGTGGAAATAACTGGTGCCAGGCACAGGACCCTTGCCAGTCGGTGCAGGGGGAGCAGGGACCACATTACAACTGAGTCACAGTCTAGTGGGCTGCCTCTGGGGCAATGCAACCACCTGCTCCATCATGCCCTGTGCTCGTGGTAAAGCCATCATTGAGTTCTAAATTAGTTGATGGTGCTCACTGTAGCTTTTCAGGACATGCCACATGACCTACTCCTGTTGGCCTGCCCGAAAAGCAAACCCAGGGAACTTGCTATTCACAGATTAGGTAGCTGAACCTCTCTGGTATTGGCTGCAATGAAAAACTGCTGGCTGTGGATGCAGAAACCACTACTACTAGAATATGGAAATTGTTCTAGCTTAATGAAAACAGAAAGGTGATTTCACTTGCATTGGTAAAACTTTGTTGAAGAGCTCTTTAAAAAAAGGGGGGATTGAGGAAAAGGGGTGGGGAGGCCAGAGGAATTTAATTTTTTTTTTATCCTGACTTTTTATAGGAACTGTGCTGTTAATGGTTTAGTGAATGCTTGTTTGTCTCCATGTGAAGGAAGATGGATGTGTGAAGAGTCACAAAGTTCCAGGGAGAAACTGAGCAAGACAGATTGGTCCCACCTCAGCCTGACACCTGGGGCACGTCCTTATCTAAGGGGGTAAATGGATCAGAATGTTACTGCACGTTTATTTATTCTCCTTCTGTTTGGAGACTTTCCCTGATTAATTACTCCCTAGTAATTGCTGCTGTTAACTAATGTCAAACCTAATTAACCTAGAGTCCCTTCATCCAGCACCTCCACTATCCCTTTGCAAAGACGAGAAGGTCATCAGCAAGGAGGTTCTGAGGATGGCCACACTTTACCCATTCGTTTATTTGCTTTGGGCCTTGTTTGCTATTCCTGCTGCAATGCCTGGCGACAGCTTTCTAGAATTCCCATCAAGTCTAATTGGCCTGCTGAAGCAGCAGTGAACACAAGATTTAAGAAATGTTTTCTTTAAAAACTTCTGGTCCTACAGACACTTTGAGATCAAGTTTCACTCTGCTGAAATCACACACGATTCCCTGTGATTTTCATGAGAAATACTGTAAGAAAGTATTAAAAGAGAAACATGTCTCAGTGGTTTGGAGGGACTGATGGCCAGGGGGGTTGAAGGGTGGGTGGTGGTAACATAGCAAGGCATCTACAGAATCTTTAAAGGTTGCCAAAATTAACACATACAAGGTATTCAGTATCAAAGTTTTCAATATTTGGCTCCATAAACACAATACCGGTTGCAAAAACAAAGCTAAGGATTTCATGCTGATTACTTAAATAAAAACTGTTTAATTATGAACATTTGGGAAATGAAGTTATGAAGGACTGACCAATATTGCTATGGCTTCCTAGTGTTCATACCAGACTGTGAACACTGTGCCAGCATCTTACTGTGTAGCGCATTGTAGATCCAGCTACAGTAAACAGTTCTAAGGCGCAGCATGGCTCAGGCAGCCAGCTCAATGCAGAAGGAGCTCTGTCTCATCACTGAGGCTCTTGCTTCTAGCTTTAGTAAGGTGTGGACTTTCCAGTCCAATAAAAGCTACCAGCGTTGTCTGTGGAGGTGCTGATCAAACAGGTCAAGCTCCTATCTTCTTTTCTTGGTTTTATCTGCTTTTAGGCACTTGCAGACAGCAACACTAAACGATTTATTTCCGAAAGAGGAATAAGTCATGTTAGTATTCAGGAAATACTGGGTGACACTTCAGATTGATCACAAAGATCACATTTGTCTGCCTGTTTTTCTAGAGCTGCTACTGAAAACATGCATCTCTTGGTAACTTCTTATCTGGATTACTGCTGTCTCTCCGCCTTTTCTTCCTATCCTGTCCACCCTTCTGGCTGGCTGCAACCAATTTTTCTGACTCAGCTGCTTTATCTCAGCATTTAGAAGTCTCATAGATATATCTCCCATTTGAAGCTTTGGAAACAAATGAAAGTTATAGAGTGACTATGGTAACAGAGTAATGAGCTGTATGTTTTCATGGTTTATCATCGCATGCTTTACACTGTAATCTATAGTGCAGCACATACTCAGTCAGTCACCCCCTACCAGCTGGTGAGCTCTCGGTATGATTACTGTGATGATGTGATCACTTTAGGTTCCTGTGCCTATCCACCCAGCTTCAGCGCATATTTCTTACTCTCTCTACTCATCGTGCATAATTTCAACAGGTGCGTACTATGTGTGCACTTTGTGCATTTGTGAGCTTTTAAGTCACAAATGGGGATAGTAGAAAACCTCATAAAGCTACTACATTGAATACTCTTTCCTGACTGGTTGTATGGGAAGAAGAGTTGTTGAGGAAGTAAATTGTGCTCTGTTCCAGTTTAGACTCCAGTATTACAAGGTAAACTACCTTCAGTTTTAATTTGCCTTAAATATTTAGATTACAGCAGTTCAGTTGTTTCACAGAAACGTAATATATCTACTGAGGAGAAAAGGAAGGTAAGGACAACAGGCATCTAGAGTTTGAAGTCTTTTTAGACATCCCATGTAAGTTACTCCCAACCAGGAGTCCAAGTTGTAAATTTAATAATCTAATTAAACTACCAGACTGTAATTACTTACTGGGTTGAAGGTTGGTATGTTTTAGCATGATACTCCTTGTGTTACCAGTACTCAATCTTACATCTTTTTTGAACTCTTCTCATTTTTGGCGCTGTAACTCTTCTGTTAAAAAAATTCTAACATGTCACTCTTACTGGCTATGTCTATACTACTAAATTAAACAATACCAGATAAAGTTTCCAGCACAGAAATTTACTCATCTATCATATTGGATTGCTACTGTGGTGCCTGATGGTAACATTCCTGATGTTTTAGCCTGAGTCATTTTGCATTTCCCTAAACAATTCCTGGGCACACTCTGGGAGTTTGCAAATATGAAGGACTACTACAGCCACCCCACTTTAAAAGCTAGGAGTCCTCAATAATACAGAAGTAGTGTTTTCCATCATACTTATTACTAGACAATGTCTTGGACAGATCACTTTGCATTCCTTCTTTCTTCTCTTTGAAGTATATTAGTAGTTATTTAAAAATAAATGTTATAGCCAACATTAGAATTGTGTTCTGCTTCAATTCTGCTATGAAGGCAGAGTCAGTGGAAGCTACAGAACTGAAGAAAAAAATATTTCTAACATTTCTAGGTGAAACACATCACCACCAGCCACAGCAAACTTTCTTGGTATAATGACTGGAGTTTCTAGATATCCTGTGCACAATAAAGGGGATGAAATTGCTGCTACCTTCTACAGCTAGAAAGGAGCACTTGTTCCAGCTATATGCATACATGTAGATTTGACATTAAAGTATTCTCTTACTAATTTCAGCTAAAAGTGTAAAATATTGCTAGGTTAATGTTAAAAAAAATGCAGGTGCAAATATACATGCTTGTAATTTTTATGATCCTAAGGCTTTAAGAATATTTACTGTCTTGAAGAAAGGTAGTCTTTTGTATAACATTGTTCTATTACTCACTTACCTGCCCTGCGCAAGTGCTAACATGAACAAGTGGAAAATAGAATTCCTTCAACTTTGATGTCCACAGAGGAATGATGTCAGAGTAAATAAATCTTGACAAAAAGCTTCCTCCCCTCCCCTCCCCTCCCCTCCCCTCCCCTCCCCTCCCCTCCCCTCCCCTCCCCTCCCCTCCCCTCCCCTCCCCTCCCCTCCCCTCCCCTCCCCTCCCCTCCCCTCCCCTCCCCTCCTTTCCTCTTCTCTCCTCTCCTCCAGTACAGAGCAAACCATACTAGAAAAGGAAATATGGGAGAAGGTTTAGCCAGGTACCATCTGGCTAAGGATCTCAGCTTCTGGAGCTCTGAAACCACCTCTATAATGGTAAATTAAAAAGTACCTGGAAACATTCCCGGACACTGAAACTCAACCCTCTGCTGTTAAATTGTTAGCATAGCCCCTGGCATGGCTTTGACCCACTCCAGCTAACCCCCTCCCAAGCATTCCTAGACAATATGCAGGAGTTATTATGGGTGGGGGACCACTCCCAGGGGGCAGTCTGGGTGGAGTTACAGTTTAAGCTAAGAGACCTTAATTGTACGGATGTGGCCGAACGGTGCCACTTGGCCAGTACAGAGGCCTTGGCACTGTCTGCTCTACTAGTACAGATGTTACCTGAAACTTCCAAGATCTGTCCACATGTAGATTCAGTTCTGTTACAGATTAGACTTTTTCTGGAAAGATTTCTAGCTGGTCTATTGCAAGTGCTTATGAGATTACTGTTCTGAAAGCATTTTAATCTGTATTTACCATTTCTGGTGTATTTGAGTTTTTCACAAAGACTTCTAACCTACCTGACTATACAAGGTGTATAAACAAAGCAGGATTATGAAGAGATTCTGAAAGTCATTCATAGACCTGGAATGAGGAGGCATCTCCAAGGCCACACACACATGCGCACGCACACACATATATACATACCCACACACACCCATATCCTCTTTCATTTTGATGCTACCTATGGGTTTTTTTGTTGGATTTTTTTCTTCCCAAAATATTGCAAGTGAGGTCCAAGCCCAAAACTTTTGTAGTCCCACTGGGTCTACAGTTTGAGAGGCCTAAAACATGTTAAAGGAAAAGTGATGGTTAAAAACATTTTCCACCTCAATTTTACCTCTTCAGTAACAGTGTGCAAATGAAATGGCTTTTTACTGTAATTCCCTAATAAAGGTTCCACTTGCCAGAGCTGCAGCATGTCTGAAAACATGACTCAACTACAGATATCGGTATTGTCTGAGTGCTCAGATTTTACATGGATGTAGCTGAGAACAGAAATGTTCCCTAATTACTTGTCTTGCTTTTAGGAACAGATCTTCTCTATGCTTGAAAGTAACAACAGTCAGATACAGGTGTGTATATATGAGACTCATTTTTCTTTAAGACCTTGATCTAAACAGAAAAAAATAGGCTGAGATCTTTTAAAATACCTTCACTGTAAGAAGGCTTCCTGGTACATTTCTACCAATTAATCTATACCAAGAAAACTATGTATAGATGAGAGATAATGTTCATGCACACTGGGTAAAGAGAAGATCTCATTCCTAAAGATAGGGAGCTTATTAGACTCAGTCTCAAAATATGTGTGAGGGGATTTGCCAGAAGTTTAACATTAAAAAATTCTGAACAATGTGTTCTATTGTAATAAGACAGTACAGCCAAAGCTTTCTTAAAAGTCTTTGTATTGCCCAGGTGCCTGAGGCAGTTGTCTTTATGCAAAACAAGTTACAGTGGAGTTACCCATTGTAGACAAAGGTACCTAATTTTTTTTCTAGAAGGTGTATGTATTTCTACCTGACATGACAGATCTGTCTCCATATCTTCTGACAGTTTAGGTCTTTAGAAGGTCTTTCATCACCAAAGACAAAGACATGTTAATACTAGTAGGTTTGGCACAGGATTTCTACTTTTGGGTAGAAAAGCTCAATTGATTGCATTATTTTAGCTACTGTAGTTAGAAATATTACAGTATAGTATTGGAAAGACTGTATAACGCATGTTCTTGTTGCTCCTAAGATGTAATTGACTTGCTTAAAAGTGTAACCTAAGAATTGGCTTCTAACCTATGAGACAGGCTTTTCCAGCAAGATGTAAATACACTCCAGATGAAGACAGTTTTATGAAAGGGAGTAAAAAGGAGACAGGAAAGGGAGAACTGAAGCAATAGGTAGATTTATAACTGAAATCCAGCTATAAAAATCTTGGGAACTCACAGCCTGACATAATTGTGACTTGCATCCTTGGGTGTTTCTTTGACTTGTGACAGATGCAAAGTCAAGGAAAACTGTGGTTACTTACAGAGTGTTTAAATCTTGCAAATTATTCTTTATTTCTTTATTGTATTTCTGGCTCCTTTCTGAAATGTAAGATGTGGATAATGATGCTTAGGCTTTGATTTTCAGGCCTAAAGAACTAAGAAATAAGTTTCGTTGGTGGCAACAGTTGGTCTGCCTGCTAAATAGAGCACGGTGCAGAGTTCCACGAACTATGAGTTTATTATATAATGAACACAGATACATCATCACATTGCTGTTCCTCACCTAGCTATTGGTCCTGAGAACTCAGGTCTCTGAGTTGGACACTGAACCGTTAGGGACCAAACCAGGACCATGAAATGATGAAGGGATCCTAAACCGCCCTTAATGCTGTCTTCATCCTTAACACGACAGTGGTCTGAGACATACTTTTGGGAGTTTTCCTCTGATCCCAGATCATTTCTCTGGGTCATGAAAGGCAGTAGGAGAATACTTTCTTCATGATCACTGTTAAAATGACCTGACTTGGTACTGGTGGACTTTCAATGTCCAAGAAAGTGTTTATTGCACTGAAACACCTCACTGTGCCTCTCAGTATTCAATGCTGTTTTTCAATAAGCAGAAATACCAAAGTCTGTTGCCCTTGAGATTCCAGAGTGCTGAATCATAGATCAGGTATCAAACCTAACAGAAAATTTTGCTATTCAAATATAAAAAAACCTAACTCCCCAAACTTTCAATTTTCATATTGTCCAGAGAACCAAATAAAATTCCTTTATATGTGGTTTACTCCTGATCTAAAAGAGAAAATTAGTTTAGGGTAAAAATGAATTAACTGGGCAAAATTTCTGAGGGGGATGCATGCAAAAAAAGGGCATTTTGTTTTAACAGAGATCCCTGAACTCTGTTGAACTAATTAATAATACTGATTTTTCCAGAAAGTCAGAAAAACAGCAACAGTAGTTTGTGATCAGAAACTATTTTATTACAGGGATAATTTGCATTTTGTGCAAGAAGATATAGATTAGGCAAAAAAACCAAACCAAACCAAACCAAAAAACATCAGGAAGGAAATCTTAATTAAAATCAGACAAAGTAAATAAAAATAAATAAATGGGAAATAATATTGCAGCTTAAATTATTGTTAGGCAAAAAAATCTGCTGAGAATTTTACAAAGAATATAAAAGCTACCCTCCATGTCTGCAGTTCATAATATGCTGTGTCTCACAATTTTACTCCTAATCCTGTTTGCAAAGATGTGTGCCTCAAAAGTCCTATAGCTAAATCAAGGTATAAATAAAATACACTTGACTTAACAAGGCAATTAATAATTTGAAAAAAATTGCAAACAAATATCATCAACTCTCCATCACTGAGAGCCTTTCGATCCAAACTAGGTGGCTACAAGATACAGGCTACCACAAACAAGGTATCAGAAAGGTAATGCAGGGTCAAAATTCCCTGTAGCCTTAAAATTCCTGAATCTTACCATTGGTAATCTTCAAGATGTGCTTTATCAGTCAAGAGCAGTTCAGCAGTGGAAAAGAGAAACAGTCAACTTTGTTTTGCATTTACACAGATGAATTAAAATCTTGTAAGCCTGCAGAACAGCATATATCAAGGGTTACTTAAATGATGCAGTTGAACTTAGTTTGTTGATCTATGTCATCCAATATCATGAAATGCTCTACAGTTGTCAGGGTTAGAGGAAAACCCAGCAAGTCAGTAACAGTTTACAGTATTTATTAAAGAAACAAACAAACAATTCTTAAAATATTTGCTATCACACAATAGCATATGTTATTAGCCTTTTGGCACTGTGTGACTTGATCTAAATTTCCTCCTGCTTTGGACTGCTTTTTACACTTGCTCAGATTTCTTAAAAAGTATTTTCAACTGCTTAAAGCAGGATTTGGGCAATTCTGCTCTCAAAAGAGGGAACCTCAATCGGATTCTCTTTCCTTCCTTTGTAATTAATCCATTCTTTTGCCTTTCTCTATATCTATGTCTTTTACAGCTATTTGAACAGTTGACAATACATTTATGATGCTTCTAGTGCTACCTCAGTGAGGAATTTCAACAGCTTCTGCAATATCTCTAAGATGTTTGCCTCAAGACATGCAAACAAGGTTCTATTTTAACAAAATCCCTTGCATGGCATAAGAGAGAAACAAACTGGATGGAATTCTGGCCTTATTCTTGTCAGTAGTAATTTTGCCATTGCTTTCAAAAGGTTTATTCATCACTTGATCTATATTCCACCCAGTTTTGGGATGAGATGCTACCTGCACTTGTATGAGTCTAAATTTGACAGGCAATCCATTTTTAGGCAATTGTAAGCAATTCCTTAATGCTTTTGCTGTATGTCCAAGCTAGAACCAAATACACTAAATCAATTCCTCTTAACACACACATAATTGTTTTCTATTTCTCCCAGGTAGATTATTTCTGGGATTGACAATTTCCTTCACTATCAATTTATTAGTAAAAGCTAGGCATCTTTATCCAGTGGTCCCAGCCAACTGCAAGTGGAGCCTGAGATATCTAAATAAGACATCACTGTTTTTACTGACATCTCAGCCAGCATCTCCTCTTGCTCAGCCTTCTCCTGCCAGCTGCAAGAGGCCAAAAAATCCAAATGCAAGTTTCCACCCCTAGGCTTAGCATGAACTGGTATTTTCTAGATTACTCAGAAGCCAAAGTTAGTTATTGAAGAATGGTCTTATATATTGTGTTCTCTAGCTATACAATCAATCTGTACAAACACAGCTCCGATGCAGTTTTTTTCTTGGCTCCAATTTCTGTCAGTGATAAAGAAAAGTTTCACAGTTAAATACACTTGCCATCTGCACTGTGCAGCAAATTGGAGATCCCATTGTTAAAAATGTCTCCTGCAAAGATCCCTTTAAATACCTTTGATGTCATATTTTTAAAGCCTTGACTTCTTTTTGATATGTCCAGATCCCTTCTCTAATGGCATTTCCAAATATCCCCACTGGTTATCTCTTTCTTATAGATCTAACAAAGAAATAATGTTGGACATTAACTGGGCTCGAGAGATGTTTTAAAATTTAGCATCCCTTTCCCTAAAAGACAATGCATGAGGATTCCTACTACTTCATCCATCTTTCTCTTCCCCCCGGGTGGCTGGGAAGGACCATCCCATCTTGGCTCTGACCCTCCACTCCTGCTACTGTTGTTGATATTGCTGCTGACTCTCTGTTGTCATGATTGATGTCTTGCTGACAAGCACATAAATCATGTCTGTTCATAATGGTTAGTGTTGGTATTTGCATGTATTAGGCATGTTTTTGCTCTAAAACACTTAGCACCATGTGTGCCACATTCATTCTGCTACATCAGGGTTTTGGAGGGAGGGGAAGGAGTTTGCTGTTTATAGATATTTTTGTTTGGGCAGTGGGGAGAGCAGAGACCATTGTTAAAAACCCATCCAGATGAAAAGGGATGAACTTTGCAGCTGCAGCACAATTCACTCAGACTACAAGACCCTACAGGATATATTGTCTGGCCGACAGCATATCGGCAGCTGCAAACAAAGATGTATCTGCAGTGTCACTGGATTTTGAACCATGTGCTGGGGTATGAGTGCAAAAGAAACATGTTCCTTAAATCCAAAGGCTTTTAATGTTTTACACAGCTTTTCATGGACACCTGAGCTTTTACAGATGATTTTTGAAGAAGGTGTAATTCATATTTCATACATTTTACCAGTATAATCTTCCCTCCCCACCTCCCCCCCATTGGCCTGAAACAACCAAGAAACTGTTCTTATTTCATAATACAATTATCAATCATAGATCCTATGTTTCTGTCCTCTCCAAAAGTTCTCTGAAGGGAACAATTTCTCCCAGAATTTGGCAGCCTGGACAGCCTGCAGTTTATATGAATCCTCCTGATGGGAATGAAGTTTTGGCAGCTGATGGAATCACAGAGGTATGTGAACGTCAAGACTGAAGAAAATCCAGGCTCAAACCTCCAAATCTGCAGAGAGATTGTCCCTTTGGGGATCTCCAGTTCTTCGATAGCCCAGGTCATGGAGGCAGCCTGTGACTCTCCCCACACAGTTGTAGAAAAGAAAGTTAAAGACATGAATCATTTTATCCTTTGTCGACAAGGCTGTTTGCTTTACAAAACTAAAACTGGAGAGCAGATGTCCTACCTGGCATTATCCATTTGTGATGATAATCATTAGTTTTACTTTTTACTATTAAATTGTTAGCACAGTCCCTGGCATAGTTTTGGCCCAGGGCAACTTTGTTCCAAATGATACTCTGTATAGCCTGTAGTCTACCACAGGTCAGATATAACTTTTACATGATCACTTTGCATGATGTTTTTAACAGCCCTTTAGACAACATTAAGGAATCTGTATATGCTTTTGTTCTTCCAGCAGCCACCTTAGTATTAGAAGAAAAAAATATTGCAATGCAGTTAACATGTTGCAGAATGGATGCCAGTGTGGCCTAAGCGAGCATCTTTCAACCAACCTTTCCAGCAGAAGCTGTGATACAAGTCCAGAAGAGGCACATGCATTTAAAAAAAAGGAAAATAGCATTATGTAAATTCACATTCTGTAGAGAGATATTTTTTTCAGAGGGTTGCATTTCTCTAAGCCATTTTGTAAACATACTTGTCACTATAGTAATTTTCCATTAAGTAATGGGTTGCATTAGAGAAAAAGTAGTTAACAAGAGTCCTAATGATTAAATAGGTCCATATTTTCTACCCCTGGGAACTGAACCCAAGCCCTTTGGCAAAGCAGATAGAAGTGATTCTTGTAAGTGTCAGTGCTGATTAATTAAGGGCTTTACCTAATTGAAGCAAAGCTGTCATTTGTTTCAGAGGGGATTTTGCTTGATCAAAATGAAATGCTCAAATATTATGTAGTTAAAACTAGCACTGAATTTAGAAAATACTAGCTTCTGAAACAATGAAGGGCCATTCTTCAGATAAGTCTTTCCCAGAGCAAAATGGCAAATGAACCATACTCCAGATGCCAAGACTACGGATTTTTGGTCATGCTCATTTAAACTAAATACATTGCTATTTCCCAGAAGTTCTTCAGGTGTGAGACACCAACCCAAAGAATGAGGTCTAAGACCTTTTGGTTGACAAAAGCAACATATTTAGCTGCAAAAAGGAGTGTATTATCTCATGGCCTTCTCTGGTTCGTTTTCAGGACTTCTGCTAGACTATCAAGAGGGTTTTGCTAGGGAGCATGACAGATTTCATATGAAGTGACAGCTAAGGAACAGGAGAGAATCTTGGGCAGGTAAGATGAAGAAGTGAGGAACTTGCAGTGTGAATTTTTAGGCAACAAAGACATTATTGGAGGAAACCCCAAGGTTGTTTAAAAATAAGAGAGATAGGAAAGGGAGTAGGAAAATGAAGAAATATTATGAAATTGTCAGTTAAATATGCATGTAATTGTATGCATCTTAAAAATTATGCAGTTGTTTTGATTGCAATAGTAAAAGGTGAGCCAAGGAGGTGGCGCTTGCCTTTTTTTTTCCACACAAATTCTGACATTTTCTTGTCTTACAAGTTTTATAAATATCCCAAGGACTAGGTTTTCTTTGTATACTCCTCTGATCATCTGTGACATGTTAAAGTTGACACACTGGTCCTCCATCAGGATGAGACTTCCTGGCACATCTTTTCCTTAAATCTGGGGATATATAAAAAAAATAAATTTAATTTATTATTATTTCAAATTGATTACTATCTCCCTGAAAGCATTTGAATACTTGTCGTTACATAAAACGTTCCTGCAGAGGTGTGGAATATTTTAAGACACCTCAGAAGCATTCTTCCTTGCATTTGCCAGTAGTGTAAGGATTCAGCAGATGGCAGGATGTGGCCACTTCAAGACAGCCAAGAATCTGGGCCTCCACCCTCCTTTCTGAGCATGTGTAACCAAGCTGTCTGTCTGTCAGACAGTGGGAGAGAGACCAGTGTGGGAACTGCATGTACTATTGGAAAGCTTTTTAATGAGTATCACTGTCATAATTAAGAAATTATCTTTATGCATTTAAACAGAGGCCCCACTAAAGTTCTGTATGAAATTCTTACTTTGCATCTCTGGAAATCATAGAATATTTCTTTGCATTGGCTTGGAACCCACAACTTAGCACATGCATTATGGTAAGTATGAAAGGATTTTTTTAATGATCCATTAAGATTAAGAAGTGCATGCACCCATTGCCAACAAGCACACCATCTAATCAATCTTGCATTCCATTATTCTGTTTCATACTATTTTTGATGGGAAAATTCTGCCGGGTGGGCCGTCATCCCTTTTATAAATTAAGGAATAAAATAAACAAACAAATAGTCCGCTTGCAACCCAGATTCATTCTTAGGCTCAGAAGGTTCTCATATATTAAATGACTGCATCCCAAAGTAACATGTATTTTGTATTTGAGTTCAAGTGATTTCAATGAAAATTAATGACAGTTGTGCACATTTGGGAAAGGAAGGATAGAGCCCGAAATACAACACTACTGCCTGTTTGTGATGGATTTGGAAGGCTTGCAACCCTGCTTCCTATCAAGGGAGAAATCAGTGATACAGAATATCTTAGAATCATTTATTTATTCTGTGTGCTATAGTCACTGTACATAGGTGGTCATAGACTACATGCAGGCAAAACCTTATTTAGAAGTCTTAACCCAAAAGCCACTTTCCAGTTCTCAGGAAATAATTCTCACCAAGAACTGAATCTAATCAAAAAGCATAAGATAGGTTGAACTCACTGGTTGTTTACAAAAGCTCCCCCGTAAACCTGAATCACCAAAAACTAACAGTACAGCATTCCTTGAAAGTGCATGTATTCCTCATAGACTAAGAAAAGGAATGTGTAAGATTATATTTAACATGACCACCTGGTGACTTTTACCATAACAAAAGAAAGTTAATATTTTAAAAGGTGCTTAAGACTCTCTGACTTCAGTGGAAGTAAATTTTATATTCCACAATGGATTAAACACCCAAGTCCATACACAAATAGGATTCCAAAAGTGGCTAGAATGTAACCCCTAGGTGCAGTGCTGTTGGCATGAATATTCTCTAGGCACAGAGGTGGGGTTCATCTGACCAAATCCAGTCATCGGTATGGCAGGTATCTGTGCCTAAACTCACTGCCAACACTCCCTTTTTTGCCCATGGAGAGAAATAGTTACTTCTAAGGCGACAGTCATTTCATCCGGAATTAAAGGTCTGAACTAGATCTGATAAGGCTTTACTGGCAATAAAAAGTTCTGGTGAAGCAGACGGGCTGAGGTGTTTTCTACATTGCAGAGGTCCACATTTGCGTGAGATGAATCCCACTGCTTGTGTTTTGGTGGTTTTCACATGAAGAACCCAGTTTTGACAGTAATGAGTGGCTCATCACCTAGTTTGTGCTTGGACTCAAGTAAGGTCTAAAAGCAAGGTGTCACTGTTAAATCCTTTGGGAGGTACAATGCTGAAGGTCTCAGACAGCACCAACATGCTCCAGCAAGTGAAGGATCTTGACAAAATGTTGCTATGGCTTCTTTCTTTCAAAACCCCAGGCAAGGGCTCCCACTGTGTATGCAACCATGACTGTGTCCCGCTAGCAGAGGGAGGGCTGGGTTCCCCTTCACCCTGTGGGATTCTGGAATAGCATCTCCCACCTTCTTCAGGAGATTCATCACCCTGTTCACAGGAGAAGGGGGAGAACAGGCTGTCTCTTTTGCTGGACATGCTTTGTCAGGACAAAAGAATAAAATATTTATTGAGCCAGAGAGAGCAGGTGGGACTCTGATATTTGATTGCTAGTTATTAAGGACTTTAGGGCATAGAAGGGAGAACTGGGTGAATTGGGTTACAGGCAGCTCTCTGAGAACTCTTTTACTGCCTGGCATGTGATACATCTTGGATAAAATGTATGAAATGCAAAAACAAGAAAAGATATGTCTCATAGGAGGAAAAGTATTTCACTTGAGTAAAGGAAATAAGAGGTAATACTGTAGTTTCCCAGCCCATGTCATTTTAAATATAATCTATGGGTGACTTGCTTTTTGTGTAGCATAATGCTCAGAAAGCAGTCAACTCTGAAAGTGTAAAAGTGCAGTGAATCAATAACAAATAATCCAAAAGTAGTTTATAACTGACTTTACATTTATACATCAAGGACAAGATTGCTGTGAACACAGGCTACATAGCTGTGAATTCTCTGCGTGTGTCCTTTGAATTTAAAGATCAGAAAGTAGGAGTCAAGCTTATTAAAGTTGATAAGGGAGGTGGAAGATTTTGCAGGAGTGTGCTTGAGCTTGCTGACCTCTCCCAGACTTCCTTCAGTTAACTTTCCTGTGCATTTCCAAATCCCAGAAGATCTGGAGCTCAGTTCTTAGACTGTAGAAAAGTATTTAAGCAAATACTTTAATAGCTTTTCAACTCTTGTTCAAACACATGCATTGCTCAGCAGTAGTTTAAGGGTTAATAAAAACACACAAACATAATTTACTATAAGTTTATCCTTAATGTGTAGAATAAAGACATTTTCACTAGCACTTGAGCCATATTGCAGCTCATGTAATGTAAAAAGGAGCAGTTTAGGTGGCATATGAATTAGGCAAACATTGGATTTCTCTGCTGCTTTACACTGGAGGATCTCAGTTCACTTTCTGTCAGAAAGAACAACATTATTAGAAGTGTCCTTTCATGTTAAAGCTTATTTTACTCCTCACCTGGAAACTGCAAAGCTCTGATTTTCACAGCAAAGGAGACTTTTGTTTTCCCCCTGGACATTTAGCTCTTTCTCTGGAAAAGAGAATCCTATCCATCTCAAAATTTGGCATCCATAAATGATAGCATTCAAAATCTATGGTAAATTCATATTCCTATTATGTTAGTTAGTAATCAAATCAGAAAAACCCTCATGGCTTACATCAGTGTCAGCAAGCACTGAAATGCTACAGATCAGTTTCTGGGAAGAATTTAAAAAGTATGTTATATGGGAATGCAACTGCTTGGGGAATAAGGCACAGTGTTATGGCTCAAGTTTGGATTTGTTCTAGACAAAATGGTGAGTATTACAAAATTTACTTTGGGGAATTTAATGACTTTATCCCATTTACATTCATGATACTAGTCACTTCATTAAGATCCTAGTGCAC
The DNA here is from genome assembly GCF_023634155.1 of Falco peregrinus. Lineage (NCBI taxonomy): Eukaryota > Metazoa > Chordata > Aves > Falconiformes > Falconidae > Falco > Falco peregrinus. The sequence continues at coordinate 58,179,010 of NC_073727.1, forward strand.
ATGGTTAGTGAAGTAAATGGAAGGAATCTACAAATGTGGGAGAAGGAGTTGTACCTTAATATCTTGAGGGCTCATGTGAGTTATTTAAATACCTTTGCTCTCTACTTGGGTGTTGGCATTTCATAAAAGCTTTCTTAAAGATATCAGATTGGATAGAAGGAGATGTATAAACAGCTACTCTTGTAATATCTTAGAAATCCTACTTTCAGCTTCTTTTCTCCTAATTCTGGAACTTCAGGAAAGGTTATGGTTTGAATTTAAGGCTCTAGATAAATTTCAGAAGTGTCATTTCATCCAGTTTGGCTTGGTCAGCTCTGCCTGTTAAATAGGTGTTTATTGCTTCATTTTGTATGGGCTGGTGGCATTGGTAGTAATTAAACATTGCTATTTGTTAGTTCTTTGATGGACATATTCCCAAACTAAAAGGCAGATACAATTCTAATGTAGCTTAGAATTGTACAGCTCTCATTTTGTTGCCTCAATAGATTAAACCCAGAACTTTAGATTAAAATAATTTTCAAACTTAAGATAAGTGTGGACAGAAGTTCAAACACAGTTTTATTCACTGTTAAATTATTGATTTAATTTTTAAGTTACAACTTAAAAAATCCAGTGGTTTGTTATTTCATGTGAATAAAAGCTGCTGTGTTATAATGGCTTAAGTACATGTCATACCTTAGTCAGATGTATCCCCTAAATTGTTTATATATACTCTGTAAAGTTTATCCCATACAGATGGTTTATATTCACCTCTGTCAATGACAGAAAGTTTACCAATAAACCAAGGACTTGTACTCTAAAATAGTTTAAACCAGGCATTTTTAAAGGAAATTTCAATTTATAATTCCTCTACCTTTGTACTGGAACAAGATGGCTAAACTTAGACAAGTAAAAATCATGTGATATTTCTGTTTCATTTCCTTGATATCAGATATGAAAATTCTAGACAAAAATGATGTTGTATGACATCTGAACCAACAGTCTGGCTAAGTAGAGTCTTTTCCTTCACCTCTGGCTGTCTGGATCAATTATTTGATGAACTCACTAACAAAGAACAAGATTGATTGAACCTCCACTATACTAATTTCACATGAGTGTAATTGTACTAGCTTTGGTTATGCTACTTCTGATTTACACCAGTGCAAGATTACTGAGGAGCTGAGGATCTCAGTCCTTGTTGGTGTAAACAGATGCAGCTTTAATGAGAGGATCATGGTCATGTACCTGTAAACAAAAAGAGAAATAAAATCTTATTCTTATCACTTCTGATCTCAGAGTTAAGTGTTTACACTGTCTATTTGCATAAGTACATTTATGTATAATTCCATAAATAATAAACATACATTCCAGGTGCTTTGCCAGGAGGAGTATACTTAGAAAAATGAAGGAACGTTCAAGTCCACCTGTAAAATTATTTGTCCTTGTAAGCAACAACAGGCATATGTTCTACATCATATTTGGGCACAGTCTCTGTGGCCCAGAACCAAAGTAAACACATTTTTCTGATGTAATTGTTGATTCTAGTTGAATTAGTGCAATGCAGTCATAGCTGTGAGAAACATTTCATTTGGACCAGCTCTCAACCAGAGCTCAGAGAGGTTGCCTACCTGGCAAACCAGCAACAGTAGCTTGTTTTCACAAAGTTCTCCAAGTTTTGTACTCAGAGGAGCATATAAAAACATTTTAAAGCATGGGTTGTGGTCCTTCTCCAGCTGACACTTGAGTAAATCAGAAGTACAACGAACTCAAATGCAGCCCTCCTGGTATATATGAGATGGGCTTTATGTTCCACTCCCTTGCTGTTTTCCACTCTGACGTACTTAGCACTCAGAGGGACGTACTTGTACTGCTTGGGGACACACCAGAGTTTTTTCCCTCCTCCCTTCATTTCCTTAGTGCAAGTGCTGGCTACCAGATGAATGTGTAGCAGCAATTATTAATGGTAACTGGAGCTCACTACCTGAGTGCTTCACTGAAAATGCTTGCATTGCACTGATTGCTCCTTTGAAATTATAACACTACTTTCACTAACTGTCCTGATCCACACACCTGAAAAGGGAGAGAAAGCAAGAAAGGAGTGTAACGCTTCACTCAGCACAAGAATAGCAAATCCTTTATACAGGATACATTTTTGAGGAAAAAAAGTTTAAAGTTACAATAGCAAGATTTTTCTTCAAAATTTTAAAAATTCAGCATCAGCTTCTAGACATATTACAATCAGCAAAGCTAACTGGTTTGACTTTGGGAGGTTCAGGGTTTCACTGAGTTTTAGGAGGGATAAACCCCCACATGCCTCTATAGATTAATGTACTAAGTAATAAATAAGCCACAGGTAAGCAACTAAGGTTGGGATACATGGGATTAAACACATAAAAATGGGTCTGACTAAAACTATTTGAAAAATTGAGGTGTTATTTTGTACATGTTTTCAGGTATGAAAAAGATTGCACATTTGATTTATTTCAGATTTTTGTGGATTTTAAATACAGAAATTCCAACTTTTTATTCTTAGATTGTATCTTAAAAAAACCGCAGAACATTTTTCAGGGACAATCAAAAGTCAAATAAAAGTTTTCCAAATCAGCTTTTTTACCAGATTCCTGAAGAAGTTTCATTTTGTGTTATTCAATGGCTTGTCAGCTTACTTACACATCTCAAGTAATCATTAGAAGATTCAAGTTTTTTCTCGCCACCAATGGAAGGGAAGAACAGGACAAAAAAATAAACAGAAGGTAGGGAAGGAAGGGACAGAGAATAAGGGAGCAGCTGTAACTCTAGGCAGTAGCAATGTGCTTTTGCTATACTTTAACAATGACCAAGCAAAGTGCGAGAGCAAGAGCATTTAGTCACAGGAGTTTTCAGTGGTAGGAACAGTGTAATTGCCTGAAGACTAAAGTTAACATTTTGTCACAGAACAACTAATTGAACACTCTTTGACACTGTGTGTGCACACAGAAAGGAATTGATGTATCATATCTATATTCAGTATTTCCAAGTGATTCATAGAAAATCATCCAGTTGCCTAAAAGATAAACAGTATTTCTTCTTTTCCTTTTTTATTTTTTCTACAAACCCCCCCCCCCCCCCCCCCCCCAAATAACTAATACTGAAAGCTATCTTTCTTCTGTTTCCTGTAGTGTCGCACAGGTGGTTCATTCATTGAAAACACCTTCTGCTATTCCAGATAGATTATTGTACAAACAAACAATGGAAACCTCTGCCCTGGCAAATGAAAAGAAAGATCCCAGCCATTGAACTTGTAAGGTTTCTCCAGCTTTACTCACTCTCTTCAATCAAATCCTTCTGTGAATCAAAAAGAATTAGCCATAAGCCATTTTAAACAAAAGATGTACATCTGGAAAGAGATTACCTAAGAACAAATGTACAAGAGAAATCTGGGAGTCACAAAATGATAATCTCCACATTCCTAAATGTCTTAAGCCAAAATGTTTTGCTTGTATTGTAATTTTCCTTTTTGGGCCTCTTCCATCTATATTCTTTCATGAAATGAACTCATTTAACATCTGAAAGGAAATCTGGTTCTAGATGTTTAGCTGGATTGAGCAGCCTGTTAGTTCTCATACTGTGAGCCATGCTGATGTTCTCTAGTGTAGATGTAGCATTAGCCAGTATGAAATAAGTCTTTGCATTTCTAATTTCTCTTTTAAAAACATCCTTCATTTCTTGTTAGCTTTTTAGTTAGTTGATAAAGGCTACCTATGCGTGGAGCATAAGGTTTTCAGTATTGTTGTAACCTGGTTTCCTTAGAGATTAGTGGCAGAATCCAGTGTATTTAATTCCTGCCTAAGACTCTGCCACGTAAAAGTAGTAGACACCTCTCTTCTTAGCTGAAGATGTCCTGTAGAAACTTTGCAAATTTTACTGCTCATGCAATGCCAGAAATGTCTGCTGCTGGGACACAATGCTTAACCCTTCCCCACACAGTAATCCAAGCCAGTGCAGTCTAAATCCTGCCTGACTTCTGAGAAACTGAAGTTAGTGTGCTCAGAACTAGAACTGACTGAATTCAGTGGAGGCAGGAAGGGGAAAGAATTTTATAAGTAAGTGCATTAAATAGTAAGGAAAAATACAAACATAAGGAAAAGCCAAAATCTTGAGTTCCTTGTTGGGTCAGGAAAGTGAGATAGGAAAGTAACAAGTTTACACAGGTTGGCTCTCCCTTGTAAGTCCTGGGGTCTCCTACCTTTCTCCAGGGACTGCCTAGGCAACTTAGGCAACTCCTTTAGGGTTGCCTAAATGATGGACTAACTGCCTGGGTGCGTAGCTGATCATGCCCTCTTAATAACTTTTGATTTTACTGACTGGTTCCAACCACATTTTATATATCCTTCAGACATGGAGTTCCAGCATGGACTGTGAAAAGAGATATCTGGGTAAAGGTGAAAGGCCTTATTAATGGTGCTGAAGGAAAAAATGTGGTGCAAACTCAACTTTTACTAAATACCAGAGAAAAAACTAATTTGAGATGTCCTCATAATTAGTCACTGCAGAATGCAGAATTCTCTCCCTTGAGGACTATGTGATATCTAACAATTTTTTTTCCGCTCACTTTGGAATATTCACAGAATCTCCCATGTAGATTCTCTAATGTCCCTAAAGAGTGAACTCATGCTGCAACATTGGTACCTTTCATCCAAAAATGTCAGCCAGCCACGAAACACAAACCTGTCAGAAACAGGCTTAATTTTTTTGATACTCATGAAATGACCTCTCAAGTAATTAAATCACAGTTATTATTAAGAAGAAAAAAAGGAAAAAAAAGCATTTTTTTTCAGTAGAAAATAATTCAGAATAGTTTAAAATTAAAAAAAAAAATTAAAAAATAATTGTAGAAGGAGAATGTGTCTAAATGGAGTGATTGTCTTCTGGGAAGGCAATAAAAAGGAAGCTATAACACATTGGAACTGTACTATTGGGACTGACATACTCAGCAGTGGTAACAACTGTTTTCCTAGCCAAAATCAGAATATTTCACTCTCTTTTATGCTGAGCGATAAGGTGGACTTTACTCATGTGAAGGGGATTGTGCTGAATGTCCCACACAAGCTACAGGTTGTAGTCATACAGAAATATAGAAGGAATTGGAAGGGCTGTGGTTTTTTTACGCACCTCAAACATCCCAGGGATTTTCTTCCATGATTATAACTCCTCCAGCTCAACTGGTTGAATGATGAGAAGCCACCTGGGAAAAGACACATATTTGTTTTTAAACAGAATAAACCAACAAATAGCCTAAGGGGAGACACAAGATCAGTGCTAAGGTTTGTGAAAAGCCTTTGGAATAAATACTAAGAATAAAAATATGTTCGCAAATGTTATACATTTATTGTGATGGGCTCTTGCAAAAATGGGCAAGACAAAAGAATCTAATTTTCTTTGCATTTTATTGAGAAGAGCAGCCAGAAGTACTTTTACATGCTCTAGAAAATAGATAAAAGCAAGGGTTGGAGTAGCACCAATGTCAGCTCTTAGGCTGGGAATCAGTTGAAGTCTTTGATTTTCCACAGGCCAATGGTACAAATTTTACAGGAGTGCAAAATGAGCTTCATTCCAGTAGGACTGACTCAGTCAAGGCCAAAAGAATGAAATTAAGACTTTGCCTCTATCACCTCGTTCTTCCTCGAGGTCTCAAAAGATCTTTAAAGAGTTAGAAGGTGTTCACAAGGGAGTGTGCAGTAGCACCTACCACCACACATGATTTGTAGTCCATGTAACTGTGCTTAAGTTGCCGCAGGATCAGCAAGGTGGTGTGTTTGCATAAGGAGGGAAAAGCAAACAAACCACTACTTGTGCAATAAAATAGCATTTTACCTCTTTGGGGACATTCTGCCATGGTTTTCTTAACTGTCAGCTAGTCTTGCTCCCACATTTGAGATAGCCAGGCATCCTAATGGAAGTGCCTTGGTGGCATTTGAGTACCTCTAGAGGGAGGCTCTGTCTGTGTGACTTATGTACCCATAGAAGAAATAAGAGTTTAACCTAGGAACTCTAGTTTACTGGAGTCCAGAACATTTAGATGGAAGTTCAGGACTTATTTTAGGTGAACTGGATGAGCTTACACATTCATCAAGACCTATACTTTGCACCTCTCTTCACATATTTTGTCAGAGTTGCTTGGCTTTGTTATAGTCAGAGCACTGAAATGTTCAAAGACTTAACCGGATTTATTTAGGCAATGCATCAAATAATCCAATGATTGTTTTTTCTTTTGGTGTTTGTTTCTTTAATAAAATCTCATGGATAAATATGATTACTGTTATGGCTTCTTGGATTAATTAAAGGGGATGAGTTTTTTTCCCCACAGTATTTCTTGATTTTGTAGCAAGTAGCAAGGCTTGGTATCTTGGACTCACCTCTCTTCCTTTATGTATCTGAGACATGTTATAATGCATCTGGATGCACCTACAGATGGTTTTCACTCTGCATTCGCTCCACTGAACTTGAATTTTATTATGTGTATACCAGGTGGGTAAGTGCTTTTAAGAAACTGCTCTTGCAGTTGTGTTTTTGTGATTGTTTTCCTCCCAGATTTATATTCCACATACCAATCTTTATTAATGGAGAGAGAAAAATGCAAAGATGTAAAGATCCTGCCCTTTTCTTAGTGCTCATTTTGGAGCTGTATCAGGGGTACACTGAACAGCCTTGTTTCTAGCCATGAACTTATGAACTGATGATTTTATGAAACCCAACTCTTACTGTTATTATAATATAATCCTCATTCCTTTCATCACCTAATTTTTCTGCAAAGTCAGAACTTACTTTATTTTCCTGTAGGGTGACATGGATGTACATGCCCACTTGCATCTGTCGTACGTCGTGGCAAACATCAAGTGTTCAGATAGGCAGTTACTGAATACAAGTAGCTCCTGCTGACGTCAGTGGCTGGATGCTTTTCCTTGGCAGTGGGTGCACAATCCAGTCCCAGGACAACAATATGTTTGGTCTTCTCATCTGCTTCCTGACAGTTGACTGTAAATCTAGTTTTGGGCTCCTTTTCTCTCCATGTTAAAGTATGAACTGAGCAGCCATTTTCAGTTCTTTTGCTGAATCCAAAGTTAAGCTGCTATTAATTTATCAGTGTTGTCTGAGAAATTAATGCATTTCCATCAGCTATTCCTTTTGTTAGTTTAGAGGTAAACCACCATTTTCCTGCAGAAAAAGATTGCAAGAAATGGTACAACAATCATAGCAGAGGCAGATCCAGCAGACAACCAGCTTCATTTGCTTAGGTCCACTATAGAAATGGAACTTACTGTAATTAAACCTGTTCCCAGTTCTGTCATGTTGATGGAGAAAGCCTAGAAACCATCAGGGCAGTTAGGCAGGGAGGAGAGAGGTGGTAGGTATCACCAGATGGCGCCGGTAGATACAGTGTGCAAGAGCTGCTCAAGCTGTGAACATTGCTCTGCTCTCTTCCATGTGGACAAAGGCTGTTGTTTGAAAAGCTGTCAGGAGAAACATCAAAGTTGCCTCCTTGCTGCAATTTATCCTGAAGAGCTCTTCTGAGAGGTATTGTTTCCTGGGCAGTTGAGTTTGGGTGGAGGTTTCAGGTAGCGTGTTTTGCTTGGGTGTTTAGCATAGTGCTAATGGTGAAGGCCTGGGGTAGGAAACTTACCACGCTCATCTGCCAGCAAAAGCACCCAACGGGTCAGTACTGAGCAGCAAACCGTGGGGTCTGAGCCTTGGACCTGCCTGCTTGAACCTGCCTGTCTTGCTTGTCTTGCTGGTCCACTTATCTAGGAATTAAATATAAACGGTTAAAAATAATTGCCTTTCTTGTGGCTGAATAAATTCTGATTAACCTTATGTCTGAATTGTGTTGTATGATATTGTATTATATTGTATAACTATGTGGTGCTGTGCATTAGTGTTTTTCAGTTGGTGGTATCCCCAAACACCTTGCAACCTGATAGTTTTAGGGGAGACTTCTACTTCTGTGCATTGAAATTGCACAATTTCAGAATTTTTAAAAAAAGGCAAAACAAACAAAACCCCCAAATACTATCAGTAATTGAAAAGAGCTCCACAGAATTGTGTACAATCTTTGGGGCCAAAAGGTAAGAATACTCTTATTTCTTTGAAACAATTTGGAAATTTAAGGACTATCATTAGAGCTGAGATTACTTTCCCTCTTGTATATGAATACATAAGGACATTTTTCATGTTCATCTTTCAATTAAAAATGTAGGTTTTATTTTTTCCCTACATTTAAAAATGTAGAAACATCATAATTTGGGGAAAGGTCAATGAGAAATTTGAAGGCAACCACTTCTAATTGAGAAAATGGACAGCATTCATTTATTTTTAACCTTTGGTAGCAAATCTAGTCTTTTTGGCTAGCTGTATAGCAGTTAATTATGACAGAATCCTGCCAGGACTTTAAAGTATAACATATTTTGCTTCTTTCTTTCCTGTTCCCTAAGAGTCTATGGGTTCTTTTCTGATCACAGTTAACTGGGGAATCTGATCTGTGGTTCAATATTAGTGCACCGAGAACAGGTGCCACCCCTTGCATTATTAAAATCCCTCCATGCAGCCTCTGGGGATCCTTATATGTCTCTGATTCTTATATGACCCAGCTTGATCCTGTTTAACATGTAAAATTTAATAGGATCACAGTTCAAAGGGCTGTGGTTGCTGTACTGTCTGATTTTAACTCCTTGATAACCTCAGAGATGTTCCTGTGTATACAGACATGTACATACCCATCTGGGGCTGTATCCGGCAAGGTGCAGAGCAATATGGCTCTGCTCCAGCAAAGCACTTAACCAACTGCTCAGCATGGAGCCACTGGGCTCAAGCCAAGAGGGAGTTAGTGTGACATGACCGGCATTGTGAATTGCATTCAGATTTATGGCTAAAGTTGGTCTGAAAATGAGGATAGGTAATCCAAATATAGTGTTTATTTTACATGGAATTTACATTGATTTTATAAAAGAATCACCCCCAAAGACCCCCTGGGGAAGCCCACCTTGCTCCTCTCCCTGTAGAGCGTGTGTCTAGAGAGATTGATCTTGTGGCAGTGAAGTGAAGCTTTATGAAAACTTTCCAAACTGTCATGCACATCATATTTTTCTGACCTGCTGCAGTTCTTGGACCCTGGATAATGTTTCTGAAAGGTTCTAAAGCATTCCAGCATTTCAGAAAGTGTCACCTTTTTGCCTCATCCTCAGGTGAATGATGTAGTATCTGGAACTGTGTTTAGAGCTGAACCTTGCTTTCAATGCTGGTGTTAAAGTTAGCTTTATCCTTACAAGTTTTCAGTTGTTCCTCCAGTTTGCTGACTGAGCTGTGTCACTGACATGTCTGTGCATTATATGATGTTGATTCTATGGGTGATAGCTCCAGCAAAAGTAATAGTTTTCCAAGTTGTTAAAGTAGCTTTCTGACTTTCAGCAGATTTTACCTCAGCCAGATAGAGTGACAATGTTTGTGTTGAACAAGTGAAGACTAAGATATTAACATGGGTAGTGAGTGTACAGAAAATGTGTGATCTGGATGATGAAACAGGTTAAAATGATGATACATGACCCTAGGATATTTTGTAGTATAAATCCATGCAAAAGTGTGTCAGAGCATCTCCTTTTAGTTTCTCTTTGCATTCTTGATTTTAAGGCTATTTTCTTCAAAAATGTGCTTAACTTTGTTTTGTGTGCAAAAATAAACCGGGGGTTAATCCTTTGTGGCACTGGTACTTATAATCCTAACTATTGAAGAGGAGGAGAGAGCAACATCTCAGTGGATAGGACTGAAGATGATTGGCAGCAACTTCCTCTATAGCAGTTTAGATATGATACATGTGGTAAATGAAGGATTTCATTTCAAACAAGATAAGTTTAGGGGTTTGTAAGCACCTCTGAGTTCTGTGCATGGATTTTGATCACTTGTTGTGGTTGTGGATCGTTCTTTTCAAGACAGCTTTCCAGTGCTCTGTCTGCTCAGTTCCTTCAGCATATAATGTATATTCCTTCCATCGATGATAACTCTGGCACCTGGGCACTGCTGCAAATAAATAATAATTTTATTTGGCAATCCTTGTCCCTCACAGTATGATTATCCAGTAGTCTTTGGCCCATCTGATTTATTCCTATGTTACTAGGTTCAGACAATAGCTTTAAATGTGCTTCCTCATGCCTGAGCCCAATTCTAAGCAAAGGAAAAAACCTGCAGGTAACAAAAATACTAATTTTCATTTTCTGTGTGAGATATAAAACTACTGCTTTTTGCCTGTATATATATATACACAGGCAATATACTTATTTTGGTCTTGATCTTACAACCAATACACAATTTTTAAAAAGTCAAACAAAATACAAGCAAAGAAACCAACCTACCACTGACAACAAACTGATTGGTTTTTTCTATATATTTTCTCTCCAATGCATGATAATAGCATCTAATTTTCTGTCAGAAAAGACAGAGCCTAGAGAAGCATCTATGCTATTTGAACTGCACAGCTGTGGAGGTTACTCTCTACCCAGAGGGAATGTTTTGACAGACCATCACAGAAAGGGAACTGTTTTCTAGGGGAAAAAAGTAATCCATTGGTATAAAGTTCACGTCCTCCAGTACATCTGCTGATTCACACATACAAAAAAAAAAAATATCTGGGAACAAAATTCCTTGAAACCCTTTTTGTGAATGATCATTTCACATGGTGTTGTTGAGGACAGATGAAGAAGGATGAGGTTCATTCTCCAGCTCAAACCTGTCATTGTCTTCTCAAGTACAGCATCAGGATGGAGTAGGAGACTCCTGTTTTGATCCGTAACAAATACCTGAATTTTAACCCTCCAAAAGGTAGAAAAATGTTTCTGTTTAATAAAAGGCAAAGCTGAAAACACGTGCTGAAACTGTACAGATTCTGAGCTGGAGTAACTCCTGAAGGATGCTATGCCCAGTGGGAATTAAAAAGTCAGACCAGCTTCCCAGCTTCAAGCTTCCTCTCCCAGGCACGCAGCAAATGTGTTATTCACTCCCTGGCCCTTTGCACAGTGTGCTGACCTTCCCCTCAAATAAGTCAGCCCAGCATGAGAGCAACATATGGAGCCTTTTGGGCCTTCCTCTGTCCAAAAAGTTGTGTCATTTTTAGGCAGTATAGGATCCCCAGTGGGACTGACCTTCCCCCTGTTGAAATAAGTATCAAGACTCTCATTGACTTCTGTGGAAAGGGGACTGGGCATTGAGATTGCCTCTGGGAAAACAGAAAATAAAGAAGGCAAGTTATATGGATCCCTGAGAGTCCATAATATAGGCATTACTCATGCAAATGCAGTATTTAGATTATTTTAAATACTTATGAGTTGGAACACACACATATTTTACAGTTTCTCTGCAAATAGAGCTTCTGTATGTGCAAAGTAGTTGGTGATGTTGCAGTGAATAGGAATCTCTATAGTGGGAGAACAGCAGAGGGTACAGTAGGGCTGACACACAGCACTTTGCACCAAGTCTTTTGTTTTGAAGACAACCCTGGTATTGCAGATTGTGATATTCAGCTTTCACTTTGGGCCTCTTAAAATTTACATCATGACCATTTATGAGTATTTTAGCTGTACTGTCTTGGGAGTTTACTGTATGTTTTTTGTGGAAGGCAAAATACAAACATTTTGAATGTATAGGAAAAAATGGTATGCGTTTTCTAACTTCTGCAGTACTGCTTTAAGCTTAATGCACTTCAGATTGATTTCAAAGACTTCAGTTCTTCTCTCAGCATTGCTTGTGGACAAATACAGATTTTGATGACACCTCACCCCACTCTCCCAAAAAAGACATGAGAATCTGGACTCTTTTGTAAAACAAAAGAAAAAAATTAGGCAAAATGCTACATAAACTTCCAAGAAGATCTTAAGCAATAAACAGGCAATGCTAGAATCAGGTACACGGTGATGTGTAGAGGAAGATGTGTACATTTGTAGAGCTAAAACTGCGTACATTCTTCTCTGTATAATGTACATTGAGGGAAGGGGTTTAGTCCTTCTTGTAAAACCGTACCTCACCACCCTTATGTATTAGTCATGTGTGAACTGTAGAAATAGATTTGTCAGGTAATCAGCCCAAGTATCTTCCTCTTACTAGAAGCTACACAGGAGTCTGTGCAAAACTATAACACTGACAGGAGTTGCTAAAGCAAACAAATCTCCTTTGTTTTGTTCATTCCAAAATACTGTTCATGCTAAGGTTATTAGGCAAAACCAAAGTTAAGGCAAAACAGATTCATTCCCATGTTTATATACCAGTATACGTACTCTCTACAAATCAGGCTGTGTAATGATGGGACTGACCTCTAAGTGTGGGAGTGCAAATAGGTGTAACAGATCACCATCTTTCTGTGAGAGAAACCTTCTCATGGAAACAGACAAGCCAGACAGTGTGCAGTGTGCATTTTAATTAAAATCACATCCTGGGCATTTAAGTTTTCAAAAATTGTTAGTATGACAGAAGTTACATTTTCTTGTGACTACTATTATTACTGTCAGACTGCCTGCTTCAAGTGGGGGGCTGAAGGTTACATATGGGATGGGGGAACGTAAAGTTAGTTGGAAGGGGTTAGTACATGGGGCCGTAGCCTTGGAATGCTCTTTGTTGGCTAACGGTCTTTTGCTGTCTTGTCTACAGCTGTGCAAAAGACCCCTTAGGACATTATGTATAGCCCTAAGCAGTGACTGCAGTGCTATAAACTGCAGGTGACTCTGGTCAAATCCAATTTCTCTTCCTGAACGGAGCACAAGCTATCACTGTGGCATATTCCTTGCCAAGGGGAACAGGGACAACAACTTTATGAATTATTATAGAGAATGTCTTTCAAATTTACGCTCGGTATTGTATTTCTTTAAATAATTTTACACTGTTTGCATTCTTGCATTTGTAATTGAAGCTAAGGGAGCATGACCGAGTAAGATGACGTTGTGGTGCGTATCTTACAGTCTGTAAGTGCAGTCTTACAGATGAAAAGATGAGCTGGTTATCTTAGTAAAAGACCCCACTTGTCTTTCATGTATCAGACTTGGGACTCACAAAGAGGCTTTCTAGGAACATCTTAATTTTTTTTACTGTTCTTACTGACATTCATATGATTCATTGATGTGCATTTTACAAATAAAGCCATGCCACAAAAAAGATGAAATGACCTACCCAAGGCTGTAGAAAAAATTGTCGTGCAGTCAGCAGTTGACTCACTCCTAAATTTCTGTTCTATTGTATTATTCTTTGGCGCTTAACTAATACTTGTGCCTTGAAAAGTCTTCCCTTCTGGAAATGAGTTTTGCTTCAGCTCCAAGGAGCACAACCACTTTAAAAATAGAGGAGTAAAAACCACATCTTTGGGGAAAAGTTTAAAAAAGGCACAAGAAAAACAAATTATTTCACAGTTTAAAATTCCACTTTGAAGTGCATTTTGGTGATTATCTGATAAATCCCTAAGAACAGAATTGGAATGACACTATATATGTGCTTGAAGCAGTTGTCTCTTTAATGGATCTTTTGGAACTTGCCTAAGTTGCCATGAGAAGCCCATTTTTATCATGCTGTACTGTAAATATTTTAGTACTGAAATTGGCTTTTAATAAAATTAACTACAAGTTCAAAATGTTTAATGGACTTCATGGCAGTAAAATTAAGAAGAATGTCATTTTGTCTCTTTAATGTGCCCCCAAACATTCTTGCAATGAATTAGAACGCTGATTGTTATTTTTCAGCTCAGGACTTGGCAGGTGTGTAACACGACTCCTGATAGCAGGACAGCAGATTACATTCTCCTATAAAACCATTTCTAAGGGACTTGGCACAAAAACTGTTATTGCATGTCTGCAGGTGTTTAGTAATTGGATTAATGCAGAGCAGAAGGAATGTCTAACGCCCCAGCACTGAGAAACGCTGAGGAAAGACACATTCATTTCTGAGTGTAACCTGGAATGCATGATGACAGCCTGTTCACACACATAGAGCCAGATCTAAGCCTGCAAGTTTAAAATTAACTGCTGTGAGCAATCACCTTCCAGAGAAAAGTTTATCCAAACCTAAATACAATAACAGGAGCTCTGTAAGTAAGGAGGTAGGGAGCTTTGGGATATGTTTTGATCCCATTCCAAAAGCAACTTGCATAACCTTAGCAAAAGTCCTTATATCATGCATATCACAGATCCCTAAAATCCTAGGTGTCTAATAAAAATGTCCTTGATAAACATATAGACCCTCAAAATTCTGTAAAGGTACAAAGCATATAATATAATCTCAGATCAAGGGCTTTCAGAATAAATTGATGTTCTTTTAAATATCTTGATCATGAATTAGAAAGGCTTTTGTAATGGCCAGGGACCAAAGACATAAATCTTTCTATACTGATGGCAATGTTAAACTAAGAAGTCCATTTGAACTAGTAAACACTAGAAACAAATTTCTAAAAGGGTCTCAGCTCAGGCTCTGTCACTGCTCAGAAAAACACTTTTACGTAACCTTTAGGTTCACTGAGTTTTAATGTACAGCTGACAGGTTGTTCTTAAAAAATCACTTGAGCACAGGTACTGCTTGAGAAAGCATCTTTTTGCACATATGTCTTATAGATTAAATTTAACAGCAGAGGGATTTAAGGATAAAACAATTCTTTATGTTATCCTGTGCTGGGAAAACAGGACCCCTGAGAAACAGTTCTCTGCTGCTAGGACTCCTTGGAGGACAAAAGTGATGTGGGTCCAGTGAGGGCCCTTTAGGAACTCTTATCTTTTTTATCTGTCAGGATATTCTCCAGGTCTACACCATGAGGAAAAAAAACGGTACTGAGGTAACTGACCAGTGTGCTTTTTGGCTGTCTGTTTCCTCTGGAAGCAGTACTAGCTGCAGGTAGGAGAGACCAATGCCCTGTAACTAGACTGTTGGCTAATGAGAAAAGCCACGAAGTCTGGATAATGTTCATACCTCAGGCTTGCTGGGGTTTCCACAGTGCTTCTTCTAGACCATGGAGATGTCTCAGGTGAGGATCTAAGTGCTTTTGACTTTTGCCCCATCTCTCTAACCTTTATGAATGAAGATGAGGAGTGGGTATGACTCCATGTAGTTTTCTAATGTTTGTTGGTTAGAACTACAAATTACTGAAATAAACAGTGGATTAGTTTCAAGGTGAAGTACAGTTTACTGTTCTTTACATTCTTGATAAGAACTTACTAGCAAATAAGAATCCTAAGAAAATATATTCTTAAGACTAAAACAGGTACAGAATATTTTTATTATACCACTTTGCCTATGTAAAAGATAAGTTTTCCTTGGGGAATTTAATCAAAATACTCCTGCCTTTTGGGAATAATACTTGAATATTTTACCAGAATCTTGAAAGCTTTGTCCAATGCAATGAATGACATTTCACTGGGGATCAGGAGTTTAATGACCATGGAGCAAATGGCAGCCTCATGGAGGTCATTGAGAAATCTGTGCTGACTTCCAGATGCAACAGTCACAAGTCACTCCCACTGCAGTTAAAGCTGTTAAACAGCTTCCGTTATAGCTTTGTCTTTGACATGCACACAGCTTTCTCCAGGCTTGACCTCTATCAGAAGGCTTATTGTTGAGAACATGGACAGTAGAGGATTGACTGCATGTATAATAGAGCTCATGTTGCACAGATAAATACACATGCACAATCTACTGTTATAAAAATTTTTAGGGTGAAAGTTTCAGCTTCCCAGAAGGTCAGGGAATGTTGTATCACCATTCCCTTCACAGACGCTGTTCTGCCTCAGTTTAGATCCTTTCTGTGCATTGCATAAGTCAGACCCTAGC
This sequence comes from Falco peregrinus, assembly GCF_023634155.1. Classification (NCBI taxonomy): domain Eukaryota; kingdom Metazoa; phylum Chordata; class Aves; order Falconiformes; family Falconidae; genus Falco; species Falco peregrinus. The sequence goes on from NC_073727.1 coordinate 58,194,805, forward strand.
GTGGAGGGTCCATTTCATGTGGTGTGGGGAATGCTTCATTTGAATTTTTCCAGCTTTCAGATGTTTGACTCTGGAGCTTTAACACTCCTTGCTCATTAGCTTTTATGATTTTTTTTTTTTCTGAGCAAGAAAATTAAAAAAGGTCTGTGGTGAATCCACAAGCTTGAGCATTGCATTCCTGTGGCACAGAACTGCTGTGCTGAATGATGATGCTGACCATATAGGCTGATGGCAGGCTATTCTAACAGGGAAATTAATATTGCTTGAAACTCAGGGAATGATAAAAGCAACCAATTCCACACATAACCATCCCTTCTCCCAGAAAGGTGCTGGTGTTTCCGTCTAACCTTTTCCAGCTTTAATCCTCATAATTTTATTTGCTCCTCAAAAACAACTTTGAACAATTTCTGAGAAAGCCTGTGAAGCTCAGAGTTCCCTGCAGGTGAAGGAATGGCTGTGTACTAGCGAAGGATCCCAGCAGTGGGAACTAAAAGGAAATAAGGGGATAAGTTTGCAGGTGTTTGCCCTATTTATACACTCACTATGAATTTACTCACAGTCTATTGTTGAAAACAGGAAAACAAGTTATCTGGACCTTTGTTCAGACTGAATACACACTGTTATGTTCTTACATAAGTCCAAAAGTTACAGAATTCAGACAGAACCAGTTGCCTTGACTCCCTTTATTGTCAGTGGAGACAGACAGAATGATTTACGCCACTTTTCTTGAACACCTGGCTTAGGAGCTGCCTTCTAGAGGTACCTGTACTTCTCCACTGACTGCAAGGGGACTTTGCATGTCTTTTCTGCCTGAGACTAGAATCATACTTTCAGACTATTGCATTACTTACCTGAATCTCATTCCAGCCTGAAGTATCAGGAAAGATTCACTCTGCATTGTTACAGTAGAGTGAATGATACTTTCTTCTCCAAACAAAATGCAGCTCTCCCATAAAAAAATTATACTGTTGAAACAACCATTGTCAGAGTTATATTAGGCAAGGCTCACATCTTTTCACACAGCTACACAAAAAAATTATGCAGCCTCATGAGCAGACCTTGATGGTTTTACTCTTTGCGAATAGAAGCTTTGTCATCTGTATTCTGACTGATTACATGGAGCATCCTTTGGGAGAAGTCTGTGCTTAGTGTAGCAGGGCTGATTCACCTACTCTGTGTGTTTACTGAAGGGAATTACAGACAGCACTACTCAAGAAAATGAGCATTCAACACTTACTGAAGAAGCTTGTTAGTTCTTTCACATTAAATACTTCACATTAGTATTAAAATAGAAATAAATCACTCCTAGTAACACAGCAGGCAGCTTTAACCATTGTTCAATTCTAAGTCTAGACTGCTTTTTCATGTTGTTCTCAGAAAGGTTGATTGCAAATTATGAAGTTTTAAAAAGCAGTTTTTTCTGCAAGTGAAATGCAGACCTCACTCCAAGGATAAATGGTTATGATTAATGCTTAACTGTACAAATGCTTTTTAGGAAGAAATGGATTGTCTGCTTGAAGTATTAAGTATTGTGCCTATATTTTTAAAGGATCATTAATTATGCTACAGAATATAATTTTGTGGGTTTTTTTTAAAGAAGTTTGAAATTCCTACCGTGTCATAGTTTGCTTTAGTCTCTTTCTCTTATTTTTGTATTTTTTAAAAAATGCAGAAAGTCAGGAGATGTGCCAACCAGAGGCAGAGACATGTTCAGACCTGTAACCTTACAGGTTCAGAATGACTTCAAAGTTGAAACTGGTAGGATCTGGTTACATTTCATGACAGAGGATAAATTTATGCCTGTAAGCTATAACCTTTGGTCAGTCTCTGTTCCTTCCTATTGGCCAAGAGTTATACTTGTGTTATTCATCTGTCATGCAGCCACACTGAATAAAATTCTCTTTGTTTTTTCTTTTGTTTTACTGGCTACTTACATCTTCCACAAAGATGGGAGCTATCCAAATTGACTGTGTGCCTTTCTACAGAAGAGAAATGAAACTTTTAAAGAATGATATCCACTGTGCTAATGCAAAGGATGGTGAATGCTGGGGCTGCTGTAAAAACTGAAAAGTAGAATAGCTGTTATTCACATAGCAATTGAATTGAGAAAACATTCAGTTATTATTAACACCATGTTTGTGTAGCCACAACACAGAATGCTGGGACTACATTTATACCAGTAAATAAAATGGCCCAGGGCTCTCCTCTGGCTCTGTGACCTAATGACACTAGTGAGCTCATGATCAGCCAGATGAACTCCTGTACTTTCCAAAACTGTGTGTCTGCATAAACAGGCTGTTGGTTTTTGGGTTAGCTAAGACCTGAAAACTGTGTCCAGGCATTATCTGGAAGAATGTTTGGATCAAGGTGTGCTAGTAATTTAACATCATGACCTGTCCCTGTTTACTATGCTAATATAGAAGTAATAAAAAATGCCAGATGTGCCAGTCAAACCTAGATATAAGCAGCAATATTGAGAGGACAGTTATATATAAACCTGGGTTGTGCAAATATATACGTAATTTTCCTTCTGCATTGCAGGATGGAATAAAAAGAAACTAAGTTTCTTCTAATATTTGGGAACAAGATGCATTCTCTTGCTGCTACTCTTAAAAGTCTGGGAGAAGGAATTTCTCTCATTAAAAAATGTTCCTTTTATCAAAGGAAGGCAGTACGTGAACAATATATTACAAGTTTGTAATGGAAATCCAGCTTCACAAAACCAAAACAATATGAAGCATTCTCTTCTCCCCAAACTATGAGGGTTTCAAATTTCATCCTGAATGAATAGTTCTGTTTCCCACTCAAACATATTTCTTGGGCAACTCCTGGAAACCTGATATCTGAACACTGATTTTTATGGGAGCTCTTCTGAGTTTTTGTACAAGTCTACACCTAAGGGTACACTGGAATACATGATTGTTCATAGCTGGAGCTATGACGGTACATATATGTGTCTTGTACACCTTCATTAAAGAGTGCATGCGGATATTACATTTAACTTCAGTTTTTAACACATAATCACTGTACTGAACTCTGGTAGTGTGTTCAGTGTGGACCACCTACTTTTATGGTGAAGGAACTAAAGCTCAAGTTCCCATTTCACCTGATTGGGCAACCTTGGGATCCCATCCTAATTTTTCAGTGAGGCTAAATCCCTCAAACAGACCAGGCTTTTCTGGGCACAACCAGATAATTGTGGGAAGACACCAGTGAAGAGTCAAGTGCCTCAATTTGTTGTGAAATCGTGAGTACCTTAGGTGGCTTTAGGATAAAGCGCCTCCGTATTTTTCCTGTGAAGGAGTGCAGTCCTAAGAAAGACCCAGTAACTTGGCTACAATTTTCTTTTATTGCTGGCTAAGCTAATCTAGCCACAGAGATGCTAGTGCTGATTATCTGAATCAATTCTACAACAAATACATCCTCTTCAGATTTTATTTCAGGAAGAAATTCTTGGCTTTGAGATGGAAAAAATGTGGGTGCTGGGCTTCTGAAGAAAAAAAAAAAAAGTGCTGTACTTCTGAAGTTCCTTTAGTAAGACAGGGGATATTGCTACAGAAATTGTTGTCTCCAGTTCTCCCCTGCTTGGAGAAGTCTTACTGCTAGCTGATAATACTTATCCAAGGTGACATTAAAACTTCCTTGTATTCTTAAACATGTGGTGTGCCATCCTAAACAAAGGCAATCTGATATTAAAAGTATAGATGTACTGCAAGGACTCCTTAAAGAAATGCGGGGTGTAGTGGGTGTTGAGTAAAGCTCTCCCACATTTCTGCATAACGCAGGCTGCAGCCCAAGATGAAGAAAACCTCAGCACAGGCAAGATATGCAAGGCTGTATAGCCAATGATAACAGGAAAGTTTAACACTAGATCAACACAAGTATAATTACCTGTTTCAAGTGGAGACATTATTCTTCATTTCCTGCCCTCAGATTGTTGCTCTGAACTGTTAAACAATAGCTGTGTTTCGTGCAAGAAGGGTTGAGTTTCAGAGGCTGGTGAAATGGTTCCCCTGTGGGACCAGAGCTAAAGGCAGATGGATTCACTGAGTGTCACTGGGCTGCTTTAGGTGGGTGAAGACAGCCTGAAAAACACAGAAATGGTGGGGAAAGGTAGCTTATTTCATGATCAAAAAGCCATTAGAATTATTACAACAGCATTTTCATCCAGCTGATTTCAGTTCTTTTGACTCATACACACTGTAAACCCAGTGTACTAACACATGATCAAGAGATGATCTTTTTTCTGATGAGCTCCAAATTTCTAATATTAGGAGAGATTTCAATTTTCTTTCCCTATTAGTCTCTGTGCATAACTCTTCCTTTTTCTCCTTCATCCATTTCCCACCTTTCAGTCATACCCTTTCAATCATACTTTTTTTCTTTCGGAAGTGTCTCTGCTGCTTACTGGTAATGTCCAGAGGCACTAAGTTTTCTTTCCATGGATCCAGACTTCTTCAAGGCCCAGTAGGACTTGCCCTTGGAAAGATCACTATGAAGCAGTGATAAAATTATTTAAAAATAAATTTATATAAAAAGAAAGTGATACATTTTAAAATAAAAAAAACAGTCTTTTTTTTTTTTCTCCCACAATTTACCTGGCTTAGCTGTTTATAAGTAAACCTTTGCAAAGAACTCTGCAAATGAGCAGAATGGACCTTACACCTAACAAGTTTGTGGTGTCCTAAATAATACCAAGCTCATGCATTTAGATAGTATAAAGTAGCAATGAAACATTTTTCTACAAAGTGGTTTTGTTCTTAGTTATATAAAATAATTCATTCCTTTCTTTTCAAAATGTCCTCCTTTTCAAAAGTACACAAAAGGCAAAAAGGAAAGGTTGCATGGATGGTGTGAACTAGGATAGACAGGATAGAAAGATTGGGAAGAAGCTGTAGAAGATGCATAAATGGCTTGGAAATGTCTATGCATAAAGGCTTTCTCTGTAATCTCTAATCTTTAAGTAACATTAAACTGTCTGCATTAAGTCTTCTTCAGATGTATCACTCTACACAACAGATGTCGATCCCGTGAATCTTTCAAGTGAAAACATTCCTTGATTCATAGCAAATTTATGATTAAAAGATGGTATAAAGATGAGAAACCACCCGCCATTATGAGCCATGATGAACATGTGTGCAAAGTTATTGCAAAAGACACCGTGCATTCTGCTCTAGAAAAGGCAAAAAATGTTCCCTTTGGTTGAATAAAATGTACAAATTAAGTAAAGATGGTTCTCTCCTACTGTTTGAGTCTTTCATATCAGTTTACAAGCAGGAAAATCATAAGAGCTCAGCAATAAGTACAACATTACTTCTATTCATCTGTCAATTTCAAGAAATCACAGTATATAATTTGTTGAGTAATCCTTTGAATTCCCATCTGAACATTAAAGAAGCAATGTGGTATCACTTCATGTACCTGTCTGTGACTTTTCAGACTGTAAACAACTCTGCATAGTTTGATTCAGCTGTCTGAAACCATGAGGCAGACATTTATATTAACAAAGGATTTCTTTAGAACTGCTGGCTTTATCTAATGAATACAACAATTCTTCTCCCACCTGAGGGCATATAGAAAAGGCAATGGAGACAGTAGAATTTTAATGGTGTTGATATTTTCTTTACATTCAGGGAGAAGAAAAAAATGCCATGTGAGTTAAGTAACTATATGAAAGTGAAGAAAAGTGCAAAAATCCAAATATTCATTTCATGGAACAAGAAAACTTAAGAAGATGTACTGAGAGTTAAGAAAACAGAGTTGAGAACTGCAAATTCTATCTCAACCTGTGGCTGGCCTTCCATTCATAATTCCAGAAGCAGCATGGGCTGCCCATCTTCCTGGGGGTCCCTTGCACAACACAGCTGCATTTCTGAGCTGGGAGCAGTGCAGGTCAGCAGAGGAGGAAGAGGAGGTGAGCAAGGTCCCCCACCAGGGATATGACAGCAGCCAGGTCTGGAAGAGCCAATCTGGGCAGATAAGCAGGGCCTGGCACCCAGGGCCTGGAACCCAGGGCCTGTCCCACTGCACCAGCCAGGGAGCAGGGCTGGTGGGGGGCTGGCAGGGCAGCCCCAGGCCCAGAAGCTGGACACCACCCTAGAGATGGGGACAGGCTGAGGCCGGGTGGCACTCAAGAGGACCAGTTAATGGGCTCTCGGGAGGGGCGGCGCAGGCCGGGACCCGGGCTTTGGCCCTTCCTAGTGAGAGGCCAGAGGCTTTGTGTGGCCCTACACAGGGCCAGCTCTCGGGACCGGGCATGTTCAGGGCACTGTCGCCTCCCTCGGTTCGGCTCAGCTCGGGGAGGGTCACTTGCCCCCGTCGCCCCTGCATCACAAACGTTGTCGTAGCGGAGCGCTGGTGACATCACAGCTGGCGGAAGGGTGACACGTCACAAACGCGGGGCCAATAGGAACGTGGGCCTGAAGCAAGGCCAGGCGGCACTTTGCCTGCGAGCTGCCGGGCGAAGACAGAGGCTCTTGAGCTGGGAAGGGAGAGCAAGCGCACTGCGAGCTGGGTGCGGCTGCGCCTCCTCAAGCTCTCCTTGGCTCTCTCTGGCACGTGTTACAGGCATGCCCGTCACGCCCTGGGCAATGAGCTGGTTCCCCGGGCCAGCGGCCTTCGTCGCCTTCTCTGCTTTCCTGGGGCTGCTGCTGGTGCTGGTGGTGCTTGCCTACCGCCGCCTCACAGTGCCCACGGCCAAGGCCCAGGTAGGAGTCAGTGCTGGTGCAGAGCTGTGCCCTGGCCGGCAGGGTGGGGGGTCAGCAGGGGCCCGGGAGCAGCCCCAGGGGCGGGCTGGGGGGCCCTTGCCTGGCAGGGGAGGCCGTTTCCCAGCCATGCCCTGGCCGGGCTCTGGGGTTTTGCCGGTGCCCAGCAGGTGCAGGGAACGCTCCCCTCTAACGCACTGTTTGCCCTGCCTGCGTAGGAAAGGAGACCAAAGGAGCGCCCATGCAGAGGCAACAAGGAGGACGACAGAAGTAAGCGAGCCCTGGGCACGGGCAGGTGTCCTGCAAAGACCCTCGCTGGCTCCACGTGCCTACTGACCCGTGTGAGGGGGCCCCATCAGCTCATTCCGTATCCTCTGCCTGTGGCCTTTGACCCCCTGTGGTCCCCACAGCCCTCAAGGATGTGGTAGGTGGAGCCGTCCCCGCTGGTACCCCTCCGGGATACCCCCACCAAGAGAGGTCCCGCTAACGCTGCCCTCTGCCCCTCTGCAGCTCTCCCGTACACCTGGAGATGGATGGCATGTATGAAACAATCATCCATGAGATACAGAAGAGCATGGAGGACGTAAAGAGAGATTTGGACATGTGAGGCCACCGAGGAGGGAATGGGGACAGCAATGGGGGGCATGGCTTGGGGCTGCTGGCTGGGGAGGGCAAGGGGAGATCTATGGGCCAAAAATGTAAGGGCAGATGCCCTTCTGGAGGCAACGATGTCCGTGACTCCCCTTTCTCCTGGGGCAGAGGGAACCGCTGTGCCCAGCAGGCACGGAGGGGGCCTCGGGCACATGCTGGGTGGGATCCCACGGGAGTGGGCAGTGACACAGCCTGCTGCCTCCTTGGGGGCTGGAAGGATGGCCCCAGGATGCTCCGGAGTGCTGGGCTTAAGCTTCCCCTCTTCTTCTGCCTCCTCCTCCTGCTCCTCTTCATACAGGTTCAGCCTGGAGACATCTGAGAACAGCAACACTGCCTGGACTTCCCTCATGGCCAGTGAAGATGGGCCCTCTTTAAGTGTCTCTTTGACACCTTCAAGTGACAACTCCTGGCCTTACACCAGGGCCAGTGACTTTGGCTGCTCTTCACGGGTGTCTCTTGCCACTCTTGTGCATGGAGCAGACATGGCTCATGCCTCCAGCATACACCCTGGCCTGGGCCACCCCAGGGCTGACCTGGAGGATCGCTCTGGCCCAGCAACTCGCCCACCCTGCAGGGAGGAAGTGGACAGATGCCTTGAGGCTGGCACCGTGCACCAGCACCAGCAAGATCTTGCGATCCAGCTGGGTGCTCCCACTCCACCTCCAGAGGCACCTGATGTTTGCTCCAGGGAAACAGAGACGCCTACCAAAGACCACAGGGGCCAGTACGCCTTGGAGGGCCTCATCCCAGAAGTGCAGCTGCTGAAGGAACTGGGCCCGCCAGACAATGTGGACGAGACTCCGCAGACTGTCCCAGCCTCAACTCCTCCACCACCTCAGCGAGCACAAGAGCACAACGGGGTGGTGGTTCCCATGGACAACGACCCACCCTTCCTGGACTATGAGGCTATGCAGTGGACACCGGAGTATCGCATTGCAAACCTGAAGATACAACAGAACTACCCACTGCCAACCAGGGTCCTGGAAGACAAGGAGAGCTCTGAAGACATCGCCCTGGGGCAAAATGCCGCTCAGCCTCCCCCTCTGCAGGGGTGCACTGAGCTGCCCGACCGCTCTCCCTTCTGGCGCGGGGACAGGCACGTCAAGACCACGAAGCCGGCAGAACAGCTCCCTGGTCCGCAGGATGAGCCTGCCGACCCTCTGGATCTGCACACGGCTGGCTCCAGCAGGCTCTGCCCCGAGCGCAGCGAAGCCCCACGCCACAGCCTGCCTGGCAGTGAAGGCTCCCAGACTTCAGCTCCATCTGCTGCAGCAGGCCTGGGAGCAGGAAGGGGAGGGATGGTGGAAGAAAGGCCTCCTCCCGAGAACAGGCCCAAGAGGCAGCAGAGCCAGAAGAGGGCTGCTGCCCAGAATTCTCTGCAGTTCCACGTGTGCGGGTCCACCCTACGGATCCCTCTCTATCGGCATGGGAGGCTTCTAGTGCGGTGGGACCACACCAGGCTCGTGCCCCGCTGAGAGCAGCCAGACCCAGGAGTCCTGGGGCAGAGACACCACCTCTGCCAGGCAGCAGCTGCTGTGTGCTCGCCCTCACCCTGCTTTGCTGTTAGGGCGCCCGTGCACCAAGCTCCTAGGCACAGACATGGCCCAATTTACCAGCAGCAGAAAGAAGAGTTGAGGAGCCCTCAAGTGAAAATGACAAAGGGGATGGGAAGCAAAGCCTGAGTGCCCAATAAGAGCCAGACTGAGGTCATCAAGTTGCGTCACCATGCTCTTCCCATTTCAGGTGTCCAGGGTCAGAGGGCCCAGCAGGGCATGGACCCAGTGAGCAGCAAATCCCTGCCAGGCCTTATGAGGCAGCAGGAGCTCTTCCAGTAAACATGTTTCTCTTTAAGTGAACTCATGGGAGTCTCTTCTTTCCTGGTGTATTGGATTTATGTGGCAAGATTTTGGTAGCTGGCAGGGCTGTACGTACGGTTTCTGTGAGAAGAGACCAGGAGCTCCCCCCCTGTGTTGGACAAAGCCAGTTCTATCCACCTCTGAAATGGAGCCATGCATGGCCAAAGCTGAGCCCATCAGTGACAGTGGTGGTGCCTCTGTGATAAGAAAGGGTAAGAAGTGCTGCACCACAGCTGTTAGAGAAAAGAGTGAGAATAGTGTGAGAGAAACATTTCTGCAGATACCAAGGTGACTGAAAAAAGAGGGGGAGGAGGCGCTCCAGGTACTAGAGGAGAAATTCCCCTTCAGCCCTTGGAGACCATAGTGAAGTAGGTTGTCCCCCTGCAGCCCATGAAGGACCATGCCTGAGCAGACAACTACACCACACTGTGGAGGACACCACACTGCAGCAGATGGATATGCCCTGAAGGAGGTGTCAGCCAGTGGAGAGACCATGCTGGAACAGGCTTCTGGCAGGAACTGTGGCCCATGGAGCAGTCTGTTCTGGATGGACTGCACCCTGTGGAAGTGACCCACACTGGAGCAGCTCTTGAGGAACTGCGGTCCATGGGAAGGACCCATGTTAAAGCAGTTCATGAAGGATTGTACCCCATGGGAGGGACCCCATGCTGGAGCAGTGGAAGAGTGTGAGGAAGATTGAGTGGCAGAGATGAAGTGTTATGGACTAACCACAATCCCCATTCCCACTACCCCCTGTGCTGCTTGAGGGGAAAGAAATGAGAGTGGGAAGTGCAGCTCAGCCTGGGAAGAAGGGGCAGTAGGGGGCGGTATTTTTAGTTTTGTTTCTCACTATCCTACTTCCTTAATAATTGGCAAAAAACTACTCTTCCCCAAATCAAGTCTGTTTTGCCCTTGACAGTAAGTACTGAGTGATCTCCCTATCCTTATTTTCACCCAGGTTCTTTTTAATTTAATTTCTCCCCCTACGCTGTTGAGGAGGCAGGAGGTGAGAGAACAGCTTTATGGGCACCTGGCAGCCAGCAAATATTAACGCACCACACCTGGGGATGAGATGTGGTTCCTGCTCACTTCTTATTCCTCTTTCTATGGGCCAGTTGGGCAGCAGCTCTGTTGACAGTTTCTGTGGAGAGGACCATGATGGCTCTCCAGGTTATTAAGGAGGGCCACGTGGGACTGGTCTCACTCTTCAGGCTTCCAGAGACAGCATGGGCTGCCCAACTGCACACTACAGCTGTGTTTCTGGGCTAGAAGTGGTGCAGGTCCTTTAAGGCAGCAAGCATTAGAAAGCCAATGAGGTTTGGTATCCACCATGGAACAGAGAAGTTGGAGGCCCCAGTGTCTGTTCTCCTGTCTGCACTGGGACAGGCAAGAGGAATAATAGAAAAATGCTTCTGCGGGCACCAGTAGGATAGAGTGGGCCCATGTTCTCCACAATCTCTGTCTCTCTCTTTAAAGGGATATCTGGAGAACAGCATAAAGGTGACCTGAAAGCCCTGTGAGAATGGCAAAATCACAGCCCTGAGCTCTGGGGTTCACTAGCAGCTCTTTTTCCTTAAGGCAGATGATACTGTGCTGGAAACCCTGTGCCTTTCACTTTCCTGTGATCAGAGCAGATCCTGACATAATAAAAAGGCCGAGGAGGAGGAGGAGGAGGAGGAGGAGGAGGAGGTGGTGAGCAGGATCCCCTAGCAGGCAGAAAAGACTAATGAGGGATGGCAGAGGGGAGGGGGAGGGAAGAAGTCTTTTAAGTCCCGTTGAATCTCTGGGTGGCTGCTGATTTATTTATTTTCTGAAATAAATGGAAATGTCTTACTGCACCTAAAGTTAGCCATCTACAGCATATACATCTAATTTGAACTAGCCATCTTTTCAGTCAGTGCTGGAAGAAGGGCACATTCAAACTCAAAATAGCAAACTGTTTACAATGGGATAGTAACATTCATTTATTGTGTGTTGTAATAAGAAACAAAGGTGAAAACAGAGGAACTCTTTGCTCTTCAAAACCTTCTTGTGCTAAAACTGCTGTACCCATCTTGCTTGGAGTTCATACGTTTCATATTCTTATGAAGGATGTCCTGGACTTGATGGAACAAGGCCCTTCAGACTATGCATAATTTTTATTCTGTTTGGTATGATACTTTTTAAATGGCAGTTGGTGTTATGCCCTTGAATGAAAAGGCAGCAACCAAGCTACAGATTTTGCCTGGAACAGAGGTTAGGAATGCTAGAATGTTGCAAGACCTTGGCAGGGATCTACAGTAAAGGAAGAAAATTATCTCTGAGGAAAGGAATTATCATGATGTCCTCTTCTGTTCTGCTGATAAGCTTCTTCAGTGAAAGACTGGTCAAGGATATTTTTATTCTGTTTAATGACATCTTATAATATTTTTGCATGCTTTTTGAATACAGCTAAGATGTGAAAATATAGCTGTTAATCAGTTAAGGGAATGGATCTTTCATTTTTTATAGTTGGATACTCCAGAAGCATTTTCTCAGGTATCCTTGTCAGGCATTTTTGAGGCAGTCCAGAATTTGCTTGATCATGTTCCAACGTGGCTGTTAAAAGAATGCCTGCCTTTTCTCAGTCAGGCTATCCTGAGAGTTGTGAATTGTTGTCTTCAATCTGGGACGGTTCCAAAATAATTTAAACTGGGCTACAATCATTCTTTTGTTAGAGAAGATGTCTTCATCCACGGATGTTTTGTTTAATACCCAACCAGTTCATAATGTACACATTTCAGTTAACAAGTTGGAAAACGCAGTTTAAAGTTCAGTCCAGATTTTATATATGCTATAGTATACATCTGGCAGAGCTAGACATTATGATTGTCCCTCGGTTGCTAATAGTGTAACTTTTTTTGCATTGAGATCTGTTCTTCTTGGTAATTTACTTTTTGCCAGGATTTTGGCAAATAACTTCAATACCTCGTTACTGTTATGCACAGACCTTTTGTAATAGCTATTATTGTGCTTGCCCTGATATATAAAGCAAGATAATGTTAGTGTCTTAGTGGAAGGTTAGTAGTAATTCTGAATGCAAAATGAGTCTTAGCAATTCAGTTCCAATAAATTACCAACACGACTGGCAGGAAATGAGTAACTAAAATATATAGGTGAAACATTGCAACAGAAAACCCTAAGGTATCTAAAAAGTCTGATCCATTTTGCATGTAAATCAATGACACTGAAATTCACAAACATTTTCTAGGTTTTCTCAGTGGTACATAGGGAGAAAAAGGCACTTTCAGAGAGTTATTCACCAGTAGGTCTGTCATACTCTGGAAATGCCTATTTTTTCCAGGGTTTCATGAAGGGGCAAAGTTCCCTAATGAAGAGTAGACTTTTGCTTTTAGATTTTGAAGTTCAGGCAGCTTAGTCTTGAAGGCCTTCTCTAGCAATGAACTCGAAATAAAATAACTGGAGGCTCTTTAGACTTACGAAGGCCAACCTGTTAAACACCAGTGTCAAAGTTAGGGCTTTATTTAGCATCTTTGCTTGATAAGGCATAGTGGTCTGTAAGCCTTTTATAGTTTCTTAGAGAATGGCACAGGATTGCCAACTCTCACTTTTTAATTTTTATTTTGTTTTAATGTGGGTATTGAGATCTTTAGTAGTTTGTCTCTTCCCCTGTTATTGAGTTATATAATATGAAAATATGCCAGAGTTAATTTGAAAAAAGTTTTTCTAGCCCTCAGGGCAGCATAAATGAAGCTATAAAATAAGAACCATGTATAAGTAGTAAAGTTGCGATATTTAATGTTTCTGAAGTATTGTGAGGCCTGAATTATTACAGCCTGATCACAGTCAGTATCATCTGAGAAATACTCCCACTCTTAAGATAAATACGTATTTTCATAATACAACCTCTCTTCTCCTAGTGAATTTTAATTACTGAACTATTTGTAAGGAAAAGTTTAGTTAAGTGTCAGAAAAAATCCTATTTTTGTAGATGAATCCAAGAAATTATCTTTCCAATATTCTTTGTACCAACAGTGAGGAGGGTTTCGCTGAGAATATAAAGCTTTGTGTGAACTTGCTGTTAGACTGTGAACTGCCTTCCAGCTCTTTCAGTATCAGTTGGAAATGAAAAATAAAACCATATGAAAAATTGAAACAGCATGTTGATGTCTTATTATTTCAGATATCATACTAGTCTTTCTATCGATGTGAGAAATAGAATTTTTCAGAACTTCCCAAAATCATAAAAATATTTTAAATGTCTTAAAATATTATAAATCAATTTTAAAAATTGCAAAAATGGTTTATACTGATTCACTGCTTTGAAGAAAATTAGTTTGGCAAGGATAAGGAAAAAGAAAGAAATAACAGCATGAACACAAAACACTTCATTTAAAAAGGTAGATTCCCCTAATGCAGATTATTTGCTTTTGTAAGCCTGACTAAAACCTTCATATAGTGAAATTGTGAACATATGGAATGTTCAAAATCTGTAGGAAATTAGTTTAAAACAGAGTGTGGGATTCATTTGCTCAAATTTAGTCATCTACAAAGTAGACATCTAAGTCTGAACTAGTTTTCCAGGCCCTAGGTAATCAATAAAGAGAAACAGCCTCTTGCAGAGAACAATTCATCCCCATTCTAAACCACATCTGAAATGGTCCAGATGAATTACTCCCAGAAAATATTTATTCTTCTTCATTGAACACAAATACAGACATGATTGACTACCTTGGACATAAACATCCGTAATATAGTCTACTGTTAGGCAAGACACCTTCATTATTTTCAGAACTGTAATAGATGTAAACTGTCTACTTCCAATTTGGGCACAGAAATCAGCTACATGGTTGAATTTCCTTAGGTTTAGCTTGGTTACCTCAAAATCTGTGCATGCATATGCACACATACATGTACCTACTTATGTTCATATGCAGGATGTATAGTCTCTGTCAAGACTTAGATCAGAAATACTCATCTTGATAACTTGCCTCTGTAATGTCACATTCAGAAACCACTCATGTTACTCAGGGTTTTCAAATTAATATTATGGAGTTGAGCAAGAACATTAACAGCAACTGGGGTGGAAATTTCCATCACTTATTTTGTAAGCCTCAACTCCAAATGAATGCCACATCATCTCTCCTAACTCATTCATACATATGTTTAGAAATTAAAAGGAAATTAGTTCTGCACCAGAAGGTTTTTGAGAGTGACTCTACTACAAGCATCTCCTTAAAATACATAACACACAAGGTAAGCTGTAGAATTATTTAGCCAGATTAATCCACAGATCCTAAAATCTTAAGAATCATTCTATGAGAAATAGAGCTAAGGGGTTGCTTAGCTGTTAGGCAGTGCTTAACAAAAGGTGAAATTTTTGGAGTTGTAAAGGCTGTATGGAAATCCTTAAAAAGCAAGTACGCTTAATTTCCACTTTGCGTAGTCTGTTGTGAAGTGGGGAAGGCACTGATAAGTGTCTCAGTGCTCACATCACAAAGATAAAACTTTTGTTTTTTGTCTTATGGTATAGATGAAAAATAGTTCTGACAGTCATTTCTACCTAAGAACATCAGTTTACAAACCCATATATCAAGTGCTGAATCATTTCCTATAACAGGAGCTGATGTAATCCTTACCATCTCCTCCAGTTGGCTCTTTCAACATGCCAATCTTTTGTGACAGTATTCTCTTGAACTTCAGCCAGTAACCCTAATCTATTTTAAACATTTTTCCCCCCTTTCTGTTACAGTCAAAAAGACAAATGTCAAGCGGGTATCAAACTGCCTTCATGTCTCCTTCACAGCTTCATTACATACAGGACATGATTCAATTTAAGGTGCATTCAGATGTCAGGTATTAGGTGTCTACAAGCATGCTAGTATCTGAGATCCCATTAGAGCCAATGGAGAACTAAAGCTCAACTCATTTGCCTAAACCTAGGCCTCTAGTGGCATTTAGAATGCCCTTAATATCTTAAGACAACTGAACACAAGCCCTTTGGGGAAGTGAAATGTCTTGGTTTAGCATCTGGAGGCCTGTCAGGACACTAAGGCAAATCAGCAGGCATTAGAAGCCCATGGGCAGGCAACTGAACTTGAACCCTTGTGGTCTGGGTTGCCATTCACAAATCTAACATACGGGCTATGTTTATAATGGTGTTTGCCACCATTCACATGGTTCAGCTGGAGGCAGCAATGAAGGAATTGATCTAGCATGGAACTGTAGCCTAGGTGCTGAAATCAATTAACCAGGAGTTCTGGGTATGGCCCAAATGTTACAAAGGTTAAGAAAATTATTTTCCCTAACCATGCTACACTTTGAATCAGGCCATCTGAGCATGGAATAACTTCCAGGATCAGATCTATCATGACTTTATTATTCACTGCAGATTTAATGAAACTGCTTCAGCAATATAAACTTGGTAGTAAAATATAGATCAGCATTCTGTTCTTACAGTGTTTTATGCATATGATTCACTTATAAACTTTCATTAAGGAAGCTGGGTTAAAGTTGTGAGGCATAGTTTTTATAAGCTTTGTCTCCTTCAAATCTTATAAAAATAAATTTAAGTAGCTTACATATCCCTAAATAAGCTATAACAATAGTATAGCACAGTTCAGTTAATTTAGCATGTTAGAAAAAGTTTTCTTGCTGGTTTTCAAAATGTTAGAGTTTTGCCGGATATATCATTACCACCAAGTTGGTACTGACTTGTGGAGGCTATAAAACAAATAAAGTCATTAAAAATAATTTGAACAAAAGGAGTAACTTGATATCATAATGCCATCCACATTTGGTTAAAATGACTTATTTTAAAGCTCCCTTTCATCTTACTAAACAGATTTCCAAAGTTAAAAAAAATGTGATTAATAAATTATCCCCCATAAATCTTATGATAACTATGATAGTCTTTGGAGAATTATGAAGCCACATCTGGAAAAAGTATTTTACTGCCTGTAAAACAGCATGCCATGAATTTTACTAGTTCATATTAGTAAGTAAAATACGGTATATAGTTTTTGCATTCATCAGTGTGAGTGCAAAACACATAGTTTTCTTCTCCCCCAAACCCTTAGATTTATTTCACAAAGAAAGTTTCTTGTAAAGTTTATAAGGAGCTTGTTTTCCTTTATTCATACAGAGATATTTCTCCTTTATATTAGCTGTAATTTACAAGATGAACTGGAGAGTACCTAACATCAGAACAGAAGTAAGTAAACAGTAAGAGTAATAGGGTTCATTTGTTATTATTATTGCACCAAGGCTAAAATGAGCAAGCCTAAGCGACTGAATAAATGCCAAAGCACTAATCAAGACGGAAAGCAAAGAAGTTAATTTTCTGCTATGTAATCCAACAAAAGCTATTACGTTATTCTTTTGTATTAATGACATTTTGAAATATATAGATTAGAGTTGCAAGTCATTCAAGATGAGTGGCTGTAATATTTCTGGAATTAAAAACTTGATTAAACTTAAGTATTTCTTAAATAAAATGAGCAATGTTCTTGTAGAGCCAAGTATGTCCCAGGGAAATATAAACCCCTTTTTATTTCCAAGCAGATGTTTGCAATAAGAAATGGATGGTGAGTGAAAGGGAAGAACACCATTAAGCTAAGGTAACCCTTAAAGATTTTTATATAGTTCTGCAATCATAAGCTCCATCAGTGATAAATATCACAATAGTGCTTGTAATGTACCTGGTTTTATTTATGTGTAGATTCTTGAATATGCTTTTTCTCAAGTAGTATAATTTGCTTAATGACCACAGAAAGCTATATTTTAATGTAAATGAAAGTGACATATTTTTTGTAACCTGAAAAGGTTCTTTCTGTAAAGACAATAACAACTGTAAACATGTTTTGTTTTTTGAATAGAAATAAGTAAAAATCCCACAGATACGCTTACTAAGAAAATGTATCTGGATTAGATTCTGACAGTCTACTTCATTGCAAGCAATACTCTAACAATATCAACATTTTAGAATTATTTGTGTAACATGTTGCTCAGACTGATAACATGGATGACATTCTGTCCATAAAATTGCTATCGTAGTAAATCTAGGTCTCTTCTGTTTTAAAATGGCTGTTTATCTTGTAGTATTATTATGCTGGTTGTAGCTGATTTTTTAAATATTCAAAGCTGAAATGCACTTGTACCTATTGATGCTTGTTGCCTTTTCTGGAAACAAAGACTTTATTTTCTTCTAACTTGCCTCAAGCTTTCCTTTGCTACCCTCCTGTGATTTTGGCAGAGGTTTAAGAGGAAGGCCAGGGTCTTTGCATAACTAAGCGTTGCATATGCACTGCGTAGCAGCTTTGCTGCTGTGGGAAGGGTTGGGTAATATCAAAATCGCATGGCCCCAGACAGACTCCCGAGTGAGTGTCAGCCATTTAGTTAGGCAATGGACATTCAGATAGGCATTGGGTTTACCTGGCAAGGTTTTGGTGGCAGTGGGGCTGCAGGAGAGGCCTCTGCAGGGAGAGGCCAGGGTCTTCCCCGTGCTGGTCACAGCCAGTTCCAGCCACCTCTGCAACAGACCTACTGCCCAAAGCTCAGCCAGCATGGTGAGCTGGCAGTGTCCCTGGAGAGTTGGTGCTGCTGCTGAGAAAACACATGCAAGAAAAGGCAAATAACACAAGATGGAGATGGGTGGGGGTGGTTGGGGGTGGGTGGTTGGGGAAGAGAGTGAGAAATGAAAGAAGGAATACCAAGCTCAGGGAAAAAGGAGTAGAAGGCTGCAAGTGCTAGAACAGTCATTCTCTGCAGCACATGGAGAACCTGTGCTATACAGAGCACGCTTATCCTGAAGGACTGTAGCAAGTGAGAAGGACCCATGCTGGAGCAGAGGAAAAGTGTGACAAGAAAAGAGTGGCAGAGAGAAACTGTTATGCTTTGACCACAGCCCCCATCCTCCATCCTCCCTGTGCTGCTGGGGGCCACATAAAGGAGCCTGGATTGATGGAGTGAAGTTGAGCCTGGTAGAGGAGGAAGAAAGGTTTTGCTTTTGATGTTTGTGTTTTTGGTTCTCACCACCCAAATCTACTTGGCAAGATTCCACCCGCCACCCCCCTACGCCCCCATATTCAATCTGTTTTGCCTGTGATGGTGATTGATAAGCAATCTTCCTGTTTTCTTCTCAGCCCAGAAGCTTTCTCATCCAATTTCTTTCCCATTCCGTCCCAGTGAGCAGTGGTGGTAAGAGGCATGAGTGAGCAGCTGGGTGGGTGTTTGGCTGTTAGCCAAGTCTAACCACAAAATGTAGCATAACAGTAGAACGTTAGAAGCTACATATATAAATAGACTGGTACAGTGCAAACCATATGTAACAAATCCTTACTTTTGTAGTATGGATGCATGTCTGTGTTAGCTTCATTCTCACGAAGTTATTCCAAAGTGAATGTAACCCATTTTGAAAGACAATTACAAAATTTGCATAAGTTCATCAAACAATTTTCTGTATGAATTCCAGAATATAAATTATCTTGAAAAAACATCAGTGTGAAATATTTCTCTGTATCAACAAGCCTCTCCCCTTATCATCAAGGTGCAGGAAATGCATGCTGTCACTCTGCAAACCCTGGGTTAGGTAAGAAAGAAAAATCAGCTACACAAACCAGCCAGAAAGCACCAGTGTGAAAAAGGCTCTAGGGGACTATAGGGAAGCACAAAACTTACCTGTTGGTCTTTGATGATGCTTCAAAAAAGACAAATCTCATTTGGGAGTGTGATAACAGGACTGTTGCTTCTAAGGTAGAGGAGTTAATTATTCCATTCTACTCAACACCGGAAAAATCTCAAATGTAGTACTCTGCCCAGTTTCAACACCACATTTAAAGAAACAGGTAGATATATTGGAAAGAGTCCAAAGGTGAGCAAAAACCCAAGGCATTAAGAAAATATGACGTCTGTGGAAATGCAAAAAGAACTGCTTTTTTTAAAAGGGGAGATTGCAGTTGAGTGGAGTGAGACATGAATTGGTGCTATGATAAGATATGTAAAAGACCTAGGGAGAGAAATATTATGAGTTTTTTCCCTTTCATAAGCAGGATAAAAATAAATTGACTATTTACAAAAGAGGAAATTATAGTTAGATAATAGAAAAACTTTCAAACTAAAATAATAGTTAAGCTTTAGTAAATGATTTACTAATAAAACTGTTGAAAATCCAGAAAATTTGCTAATTACCATTGCATGGGGATAAGGCTGGGAAAATGGTCTACATGATTCATGGCTCCACTCCAGCCATAACTTTTAGCGATCTCTAAATTTATCTCTTTGAAAGCTGGTGTCATGTACTGCAAGTATGAATTCTAGTACAGAATTTGACTAGGGATAAAAACTGGGCCATGGTCTTGCTATAGAATACCCTCTTCTTTAAATCTAGTGGACAATAGGTGGATTAATGAACTGAATGGGTTCTTCCTAGGAGCACATTTGTCTTGCCAGTTGCTGTTTCATGATACACACTTAAATGCACACCTGAGGGACTTGAAGTAGTTTCCTTCCTGGTATAACTGAATTTGAAATCATTCCCAGAGACACTATGGAGAGTATCCACCTGTCATATAGATACCTGGTCCTTCAGTATTTATCTTTCCACATATGCATAGTGTGTGACTGGCACCAGCAGCTGGCATGAACTACATTACTGGTAAAGACATGGTATGGACACATCCTGCTATAGCCATAATGGGTAGCAGTGAAACAAACCCTTGTTCTTCTGTCTTTGTGTTGCACCAGTCAGGAATGTGGATGCATCCAATGTCCAGAACTTAATATGAAGTATTACATTTGTGAGGTTAATACATCAACTCACAAATAATTACAAGGACTTACTCAGGAATGGGTATAGAAGATGGCCTTTTGGGTAATCCTATCACGATTTCATTGTGAGGATGATTATTCTCTTCTATTTACCTAAATGTCTTTTGCAAATCCAATAAAAAAAAAGTCCATATTTACTTCTTTCCAAAACTGTTACGTAAGAAGTGACTGACTCTTGTAATTTTGTCAATTGAGTACAAAACCATTGAGTACAAAAACCATTGAGTACAAAAACGAATGAATATGAGATATTTGAAAAATTCTTATGGTGTTGTTTACTTCTGGTTTTTCTAACTAGTGTTGAACTCTCTGTGATTGAATTAATTTTGAAATATTTTGAACCAGTATTCCTTTCTTACATATCCTGTTCTGCTAACAGGCTAACTCCAGTTGTGTGGTGCTTTTTCAAGCTGGAATAAACTCTTTTCCTGACGTGTCTGCATTTGAGTGAAACAGCAAATGATTCCATGCATATATACACTGTCCCACTTTATGCAGGCAGAGTCTTACAGCAAAGTAAAAGCACTCAAAATTAGTCTTGTGGAAGTGATGATTTCCTCACCACCAGAGCAATATGTCAGTTCTTGGCATAGAGCACAACATCTTTGAAACATGGAATAAATATATATAGAATATATGTTTGGTCAATTTATCTAATAATTTGCTTAATTACAGTAAGTATGCTAGTACATTAGACATAATTCAGTAACAGAATTTTATTTCAATAACAGCATTTTCTTTCATAATTTGAAAGGAAGTGCTAATTGTAATTTATAAATTCATTCCAGGTGGTACTGATAACGAGGGGCAATAGCTTAGAGTCACCTCCTAATGATAATTCCACTTCCAACCATTTAACTAAGTGCATAAGCACCACAGGTTACATTTGTCGTCAGTAAAGAAAGATGGGTGCTTCCAGAGGACAATCATATGTCATATCTTTGGATGGGCTGAATGGCTTTCCAGAAGTGCTTAGAATCACAGAATCATAAAATGGTTTTGGTCAAAAGGCACCTTTAATTATCACTAATTTCACCCCCCTGCCATGGGCAGGGACACCTTCCACTAGACCACCTTGCTCAAAGCCCCATCCAGCCTGGCCTTGAACACTGCCAGGGATGGGGCATCCACAGCTGCTCTGGGCAACCTGTTCCAGTGCCTCACCGCCCTCATAATGAAAAATTTCTTCCTTATGTCCAGTCTAAATCTACCCTCTTTCAGTTTAAAACCATTGCCCTTTGTTCTGTCACTACAGGCCCTGGTAAAAAGTCTCTGTCTTTCTTATAAGTCCCTTTTATATATTGAAAGGCTAGTAAGGTCTCCTCAGAGCCTTCTCTTCTCCAGGCTGAACAATCCCAACTCTCTCAGCCTGTTCTCTCTACACTGATTATGGACAATTAGCTACTAACTTAAGAGACTTAGTCAGCTGCTGAAGTCCACACTACATGATGGACAAGAAGATAGACCTAAACTGGTTCCTCTACAGGTTTCCAGGAATAACCGGTTCATACCACGCTTCAGTGCATTTTCTAACATCTCTAGCAGAGAGTACTTCAAATGCTCAAACAATAATTGATACTATGACAAGGAGAGGAATATCCAAGACATCACTTGTGTGGCAAATATCCCTGTTACTGTGATCACAAAGGTACCTTTCACAGGCCATAACCATGGGAACTTCACATGATTTGTGATTCTGTATTTGCTTTGGGAAAGCTGTTCTCAGAATGGGAGGAGCATCAGGAAGGGGCTGTCACCTCACTGATTGCAAAAGGGAATGAAAATGGAAATATTTCTTCTGGTTCAAACAGTTCTGTGGAGAAACGAATGTTCAGGGAACTCTCTGACCAAAGGTACTCCTGAAAAGAATAAAGTGAATGAATGCCTGGTAACTGAAGATAACCCAGTGAAAAAAGAAGGATAAGAGAGCCACAGATAAGAAATGCAGAGCTAGCTGGGAAAAACCATCACGGCGTACACTAGTATCCACTTCCATCCACCTGCTTTTCTTCCCAGGTGCAATCATGCTGCCTGTGTAACTGGCTAGCAGTAAAACCAGTGTTACTGAACTGGAATTAGTAGCACACCTTTGTTTGTAAATTTCTGTCCCAGAGTCTATTCTCCAGCTTAAGGTCAACTGGCAAAATCTGACAATGTGCATGATATTAAACTCCTTTAGTCTCCAAAACTTGTCAGCTCCACTCATTATCCATTTGGTGTGTCCCTTGGCCTGTGTTAGCTGCACTGTGCTGAGAGTTGTTTGACAGAGGGAATATTGGTTGGTCTAAGTGAAAAGGTCATCACCAACCAGTCTAACATTTTTAATAGTACTGGCAGTTGAGTTCCAGGTCTTATCAGTGTTCTTTGGGATTGTTTAACTTCCTAATATAGATGATACCAGCACATCCTGGGTTAATAAGGACTGGAAATCAAGACTGCAACTCTGTATCTTCAAAGCATCTGTAAAAATTCAGAGCACAATGTTCTGAGTGCCTGGAAGAAAAGGAGTTAGCTTATTTTTCCATCACCTGTCTTCCTGAAGAGCAGAATGAGCAACCTTTTTTTGTAAATCACAGGGCCTGGCTAACTGTGATTAAGAGGGAACCTGTTTATCTCAGGCTATCACACTGGTCTTATTTTCTCTGTACTTTTTGTTCTCCTGTGAATGGGGACAATAGCCTTCCACCTCAGACACTCTGATGGTATGTAACAACCATCACATAGTTTAGTGCTATTGTCAAGTTTTCCATCAAAACTAAAGCGGAGAGACTGTGAGATACCAGCACTTTAAATAAACAAGGATTCGTATAAATGTCTCTCGTTTGCAGAACCACTGTTAGTATGGACAGAACTTTTATGTCTAGGAAGATTTACAGGATTAAGGTCTTCATGTTTGTTTATTTATTTTAAGCAACATCATTTAACTTCTGCTTAGCCTGTCTCTTTTGGCTGAAATTAAGATATTACTGTGTTCCTAGTAAAAGATGCATTAAATGATTTTCCCCCATTTTACATCTACTTTAAAGTCACTCTGTATTCCTAAGCGGCAAGGAATTCTGATCTAAATACATTAAATAAAATATTGTTTGGCTTCTGCTGTTGTTCAATGATAAAAAAGGGCTCGAAGAGGCAGGAAACATGACACTGAAAAATATTAATGATACTGATCCTCTGGTTATTCTAAAAAGTTTTCCTGTGTTTAACTTTCCCTCCTCTTTGCACAGAAAGTCATAACATATCTCTGGGCTTGTAAAGCTCCTGGAACTCAAGAGACAGTTAGTGCCATTGATTTGATGATGTGTGAGACTCAAAACCTGACATTTTTCTAGGATAGCAGGATGGATAATTTAGGGGTTTTGTTCTCGATTTCCACGTTCTTATAAACACAAAAATGATTTGTTTAAACAGTATTGTTACAGAATACATTGCAAGCTCTTTTAAAGTGTATTTTTTTGGAGGAGCCATGTGGTGCAATTGCTTTTGTCAAAAATACCTCTTTAATTTGGAATTTAAAGCACCAGGAACTATAAAGGTGATATGTGCCAATCAGAGGTGGAACTGATGGGCGAGTCACAGGTCAGCGCAGCTATGTGGAGTTCTACCACATTAATTTGGGCAGGAAAATGTGCTCACCTGTCACTTCCTCACCTGGAAGACCAGAGGTGAGTTTACCATTTTCTCGACTTACCATTAGTGCGATGAAAATATAAGAGAAACCAGTCATTGGTACTACTAAAGAAATAATTCCTCCAAAAGAATAGAGATACAAATGAAAGTCCATTATTCTAGACATTAATCTTGATACTGGAGTTCTTTTTCTACTCTTACTTCTATAAAGTGTTGCAAGATTTTTTTGTTTTGAGTTATCTGCAAATCTGGGCTACAACACTGTGAATGTATGTGTATAGATACTTTGAGATTATTTCTTCTGTTTCTCTAGGAGACTCACTTCTATGTTAAGAACATATGAGTCTCAGATAAATCTTTCTTATTCCTTCAGTACACCGGAACACCACCGTTTTCCAAGGGAAAGAAATGGAAACCACACTGCATTTCATTTTCCTAGCAGTCATAATTATGAGATTTATTTTATGAATTATGATTAGAATATATATTTATATGTGAACCATTAAAACAGACAGTAGGTAGATTTGCTCAAAAATAGTGGGCAAATTTGCAAGAAACAACATGTATTTCCTTCTAAATGCCTTACATGATTTTTTTCTTTTGATGAAATGTTTCCAGCTGTTTTTTTCCTTCTTCACACAAGAAAAAATAACTTTCTCTCATTTACACATTTATTTTTTTACTGTCAAGAAACTGGTGGTGAAAAGAAGCATATGAAGAAAAAGGGTGAGAATGCAGAAAAAAGGAAGAAAAGTCTTAAAAACTGAAGGTGAAAAATAACTCAAAGTAGTAAAAGTAATTGAGAATGTGCTAACTACCCAGCTCCAAAATGTGTTATGAACAAATGCCTTCTACATTGCCACAGTTCACACAAACCAGAACATGGAGATGGCATTAGTGACTCTGAAAGATGTCTCCTCACAGTTGTCTAGAGGAAGATCTCCATGCTTAGTGACCTGAACATATCCTGTTTTACTGCAGTGATCCTTGAGATTCCCATGTGACTCAGGAGGAGAAATGACTCCAGCTGCTTCTCCCTGACTCCTCAGAGCGCCAATTGTTTTCCCCACCTTTTTTTGAGACCTCAAAGGCAGAAGACTAATGGAGTCCATTCTGATTCTTCTTTTGATGAACAAATTAAACTGGTTAGGCTGGTTGGTATGTTGACTTAAATGTCATTCCCACTGGTGCTTCCACCAGCACATACATTGCCTCCGAATGAAGCAGCCCAGTTGAAAATGATAATAGCATTAGCTTTATTAACACTAAATGTAACTAATATTCTTGCTCCTTGGGAAAGTTCTGTCTCATGTCCTTCTAAGGCAGAGCAGCCAGAATGATTCATTGAAAAATTAATTTCTCCTCCAGCCTCTGAGGAAACTGCATCCCTTCCTCTGGAGGGGATAAGGAGGAAAGGTGTCAGTGATCTGTGTGTTTGCAATCTCATTAAAGGCCGCTTCTGAAATCGAGTGAGGCAAAATTTCCAGCTGGCACAGCATACAGCTGCCACCTTCCTGAGGTTAGAGATAGCATGAGTGCCTCAGATTAGTGTTACAAATCCTCCAGTGACAGTCAGTCAAATCCAGAGCTGGAATAGTGTTTGATTTTAATTTTTAATCACTTCTCAGCTACATAAAACAAACTGCAGTCCATGAGCACACACTAATTAACAGCAGGGGTCTGGGGCAAAGCTGCTGTCACAGACCAGAACAAGGTATTTAAAGTCCCAAAGTCTTCCTCTTAAAAGAGTCTTTCCACCAAGGCAGCCTTGTGAGCACCCTTCTTCCTAAAGCCCATGTCACCCCTGGTTCTCAATCTCTGACCTCAAGCAGAGATTTAATGCTACAAAAAGAGAAGCGTCAGAGGCTTCATGAACTCCACTGTTAGGGATGGGCAACTTGCAAACACTGCGGCAATGAGTGACAAATTAAAACAGTAAGATAAACAGACAGACTTCTACAGCAAAAGCATTGGAAAACACCACTGTTTAATGCAGAAAGTCTAAATAAGTGTAACACTGCGGTAGGATTACAAGGTAATTCCTAATAAAATTCCTAAAGTTACCTGGCAGGTACTTAACTGTACAAATTGCATAGCACCATCAAAGTGCAAAATTTCCATTACATCAATAAGGAAATGGTGTAATGTATGTCTTGAAATAGGAAAAATACCATGACAGCCCTCTTGACAGCCAACAATTAAGGATTTGGACAGGAACCATCAGCACTGTCACCATGAGCTACTGAAGCTGGAAGAGACAAGTTCAATCTTTCTCCTTTTCTACAGTTATGAGAAGTGCATTTCCTTGTTGCATACAGAGATGGAGCTTCAAAGCTCACTCATGCCGTTACCCTGAGACAACATGAGGAGAGGAGTGTTCTGCATTTAATTTCCCTGGAAGTCCATATAGTAAAGCTCACGTATTCACCTTGATTAAGCAAACTTGTCACAGGTGTAGCGTTTTGCCTGGTTTCCAGAACACTGCTTGTCTATAGTCAGGTATGTTGTGAAGGTGCTTCAGGCTCTATGAGGCTGACCACTTTTCCCACTATTCATCGCTCTGTGTTGCATCAGGTTTATTTTCCTCTCCTCTCTCCTTTCCTTTCTCTTCATCTCATATCTCATCTCATCTTGCTTAGTCTCATCTGTTTTTCAGATAGCAATCCTGTAAAAAAATATGAATTTAATTCTGTCTTTGGAACAGCTGATAAATCAGCACTTGTTTTTGTCCCCAGGGGAGAAAGGAATGTGTTTACCCTAATTTGTCTTTAAAAAAACCCAAAACATAAAAACCCTTGACTGTTTTGACCAACATCACACTGCTAAAAGTGTGACCGCTTAGTTTCCTAACTTAGCTTTCAATTTGAATGTATACCGTGTTTTGGATCAGTTTAAATGTTGTTTGGAAATATGAATAACTGTCTGATGAGTCTGTGTGCAATCCTGTCACATGAAGAGAGAAATACGTATCTTAGTAACAAAATTATTTTATGGATGGAGAAATGCATTTGAAATTAGAACCAAACTTTATTTGAATAAAACACGAGCTGACTTTTCCTCTTATTAAAAACTTTTGTGTTTCTAGTTTTCCATTTTTGTATCTTTTTTCTTATTTTTTTTTCTTCTCTCTCTCCCTGCCCCCCACCTTTTTCTCCCCTGCATTTCGTGGTTTTGGCTTCAGAACAGAAATAGCAGAATATTAAAGGACAAGGCTGTTCTCAAGATTTCCAATCAACAGAAGCCAAACTAGGTTTCCATTTTGCATGATCTCACAAATGTTTGAACTTGATTTTCAGTTTAATTATGCATCTGAATAATTATTCCTTAATAACAGCAAGCACTCTTCATCCTCAGGTTGAATTTAGCATCCTTGTTTCAGAAATTGTCTAATCTCTGATTGGAGTCTTTAGGTAAAATTAAAGTTTATTTGTGTGAATAGGGCAATAAAGAATTATTTATTATTTTTTATTATTTTTTTTTGGTGATCACATAGTATCAGCAGAGTGAGGTGTTAATCCAGCCACCAGAGGGCACCCCTATGGACCTGTGAAAGTAATATGATTCTGAAGTTGCAATAGAAGAATTAATAACAATTATTAAATGAGGTCAACAGATGTCAAACAAAGCACGTTCACTACTTCCTGCCAAATTCTACATGTGTGGAAGATTAAAACAATGCCTCGGTATTAAACAATCTTACAACAAATTCTGAATCCCATACTCAGGTTCTGCTTAGGAAATAATCTGCTGATTGCCAGATCCTGAGGTCCTTATACTTTTAACCACTACCAGTTCTAGAAAGCTTCTAGTGATATCTCCTGAGTAAAGACTGACATAATATTGATCACTTATTATAGCATTCAACTTGCAGAGACATTTTCATGTCTGTGACAAGAAGACAAATGGATTTTTAATTTCTGGCCCCAGGCAATGTGTGATGATGCTGATAGGACATTGAAAGCACTCTTTTTTAGAAAAAATACAGAATGTGGGGAAATTATTTCCCACATATCACGTAGCTGAAAATAATAGCTTTTTACACTATGTATTCCATAAATTATAGGTTTAACAGGCTAGGAAGGAATGAAAGGCCAATGGGCTTATGCCCAGAATGCTAGTTTTTCATAATAATTTTGAGAGAAACCTCAATTATCTCAATATCATGGAATCGGAAGGCATTTGAAGTCTGCTGATTTCTAAGGAGTTTCAGAAAGTAGCAGCATTTCAGGTTAGTTGGGTTTTCTACTTTTTGAAGAGTGTATCTCAGCAGGACCATGAGACCTCTAGACACTGTAGCTATATAGCCAAGGACTGTGTTACATGTCTTAGTAGGTGCAGTCTACAACTTATCCTGCTCCCAGACATATTAGTATTTTGTTACATTTGACAAGTGGTTTCATATTTGCATGGCTGCATTCTATACACTGAGGGTAAGACAGAACTCGTTAATGTCCTCTTGATTTTGGGGACAGTCACCATTGCTGCCAGTATTCTCAGAAAACAGTACCTAATGTGTGTTTGGACTATTTGTCGTCTTTTTATTCTATATAATCACTAGGTGATGAACTGTTAAGCTAAAAAACAACATTCAAACCCATTGTACATATATAGTTTATGACCTGTTTATATTCTCTTTATTTTGTAAATGAGTTCTAACCTTTGAGATATTTGTGCAGCTTCTTTTGGGAGTCAGTGTTTTCAAATCAGAATTGTGCTTTGAGGAAGGAGATTTAACTTCAAGGCAATAGTGCACCAGTGCCAGAAAGGAGACTTTGGGCTTTTCAAGAGTGCCAAATAGTCCTCACTAGTTAGACCAAAGGTAAGTAGCTTTGCAGAAGATTGCAAGCAAACTTGCAGTCAGAGATAAAGGATGAATAATTCTCTTCTATATATGAAAAATTGTACATTGCAGCAGAAATTCTTACTAGCAGCCAAGTCTGGTGATATGTCTTATAAGTAATTAGTTTAACTGATGTGGAATCACTATAACCCCAAGACTTCAATAATTGTTTAAAGATTTAAGTTTCACAGTCAGTTTCATAAGCCAGAATAGTCAGCAGCCAGGTTTGTGGCTGAGTTGTGAAAGTTAACAGAACACCATGTCAGAACTCACTTTTAAAAATATTAAGTTAAAGTCATGAGACTGGCAGTGAAGATTTTAAGCAGGATGCAAAATTTTACCTGCCACAGTTTAACTAGTGAAGAAACCCAGAGGCTGTATAGGAAAGATAGCTAAACTAAGAGAAATTTATGTCTGAGTGTGTTGATACAGGCATTTTCCCAGTAAGATTAGAAATAAGAACAGATGCTATCAGTGATAAACCAAGAAAAACAAATATATACTAGAAAGAAAGCTTGAAATAAACCCAAATTTTTACATGACAACATATGTGCTTGAAGATACTGCAGCTATGAACTCAGGAGCTTTTCTGCAGGCTTTAAGCTGATAAAGTTGAATTTTTTTTTTAAAAAAAAGAAGTATGGCTCCATCCATTTAGGAAGACCCAGAATGTTCTCCTTTCTCAGACAGCAGCTCTAAGAGGTAATTAACCATGAATGAAACCAGAAATTATTTTGCGCGTCTCCTGTTGTAGTGAGAAAGCAGGTCCACTGTAATAAATACCTTCCTGTACCAACAGACAATATCCTGTTATTAACCAAGCTTGTATTAATTAACTGGCTTTATTTCTAGAGATTTTTTTTGACTGCACAGATTCAAAATTAAAGACTGAACTGTCCCAAGCTCCAAATGGTGGAATCTACTACTGCAAGCAGAGGAAGCTCTGTGTCAGTGCAGTGCAACTTCTTTCCTCCACCCAAACAGACCACACTTTAGGATTCAGACTGCCAAACTTTCTCTTTTGACTGGCTTATGGCTGAGTGGGATCTATCAATAGTCAGGAGAGGGAACATACATAGAATCATAGAACCTCTTAGGATGGAAAAGACCTCTGGGATCATCAAGTCCCACCATAAACACAGGACTGCCAAGTCCACCACTAAGCCATGTCCCTAACATGGTTAGCTTCAGCTAAATGTCTTTTTTAAACAGCTAAAGTTAGATGAGAGAAACCTTAGCCTTGTTTTACAGCCCAGACTTTTGCCTGTGTACTGTAAAAAAAAAAAAAAAAAGTTCCTTAGTCAAATTTTTCCTGGAGCCTGGATGTGAAATCTGTTTTTCAATCTAAAACAGTTTATATTTTTTAAAAAAATGTATTAAATGCTCTGTATTGACATTATATGAAGCTAGTTTGTATCTGAAACGAAATAAAACAAACACTGGAAGTTTCTTACAATGGTGTTCACACTCCCTGCTAAGTTCTACAGGCCCGAAAACAGATGGTGATGCCTTTCACAGTCAGATATGCCACACATCAAGATGACGAAAATGTTTTAATTTTCAACAGACAGAGCTGACGACAAAGAAATAAACTACTGTAACAGTTGCTTTATAGGTCTGATGTTCTGAAGAGGCACAGGAACTACTAGATCTAACAAATTTTTGAATTGTTTCACTGCTGGGACATTTAATCTGAGATAATGAAGAACTGGTTCAATAGAGACAAAAGGAATTGGGAGGAGGAGAAAAGAAAAGAGAAAGAAAAAAGAAAAAAAAGAGAAGAGAAGAGAAGAGAAGAGAAGAGAAGAGAAAGGAAAGGAAAGGAAAGGAAAGGAAAGGAAAGGAAAGGAAAAGGAAAAAGAAAAAAGAGAAAAAAGAGAAAAAAGAGAAGAAAAGAGAAGAAAAGAAAAATTTAAAAACCTTCTCCTCAATCTTTTCACACTTTCAGAACCAAACTGCAACCAAATATTTTTGAAGTCCTGGAACAAGTAAAGAGAGAGTTTTTATTTTGACAATTGTAATTGCCATCAAGGTCTGAAATTGTAACACCACAAAAATGATGTTTCTGGCCAGCACCTGAAAGGTAAATGCCAGAAATCTCACACGAAATGCTGGTTTTCAGGGGACTGCCAGTTCAAACTGGAGATTTGATAGGTTCAGATAATTTCAATAAACATTCAGACTTCTGGATGATTGTCTGAACCAAACTTGCACTCTGAACCTTTCCATTCAACTGTTTGAACAGAAAATCACATTAATAGTTTTGTAGATAATGGCATTATCTGGGGAGTATATTACTCAAGGAAGAATATTTAGTCAGCATCTTCTGAGATTTATCTACCAGTACATTACTTTTTCTACCACATACAACCTCAGTGTTTTGTAGAATGACAGGATTTGGGAAACATTTTTATATCTGAAATTTGTTTTCAGGAAGATGGAAATAAAAACAAATACTTTGGTGAGCTGTGAAAAAAATTAATTTATTTGTTAACCATGCTGACAACACCACCACCTTGGGTTTTTTTTTCCTCTAACACATCACCTGCAGTCTGATATACAAAAACATCTGATTTTCCTTACAGATTTACTCCAATAGTACTTTCTTTTTCAGTCGATGGAAATCTCTGAAATGAACAGCTCAGGCAGTTTTCTGATGTGTAAAATAACCTAGGTTTTCTGGACACTCGGAGCTTATGTTAAGCTACCGACCTCCATTATATCACAACTTCAGATTTGTTTAAACAAGTTTCCACCTGCACAACAACCCCTTTTACTGCCAGTGAAACACACTCTTCCCCAAGGAGCCTGGTATTATAAATCACTGAAGTGCACATGCTGCTGCTGCCAGCATGAGAGGGGTCTGGCACGGTGAATCTGAGGAGTAATGAGGGACATGGAATAGCCCACACACATTAGGAAAGGAGAAACGAGAACACAGCCTTGGAGTATAGAAAGTAGTGTATTAGAAAGTTTTAAACACAGCATATTAGGTTCAAATATGTAACTTTAATCTGCTAGCTGTGACCATGAGGAAAGCAACCAATCCCAAAACAAGTACACACCACCAGATACCCGAGTATGTGTATGTACACACACCTGTGCATTATAAAACAAGAATGCACTGTGTGCATTTCATCATAACAAGATATGATCTTCAAATGACTGGATAAAAACTCTACTGAACTGAACAGAGTAGAATCAGACCCCATCCTGCCTGAGCTGTATGTTTTCACCAGTTTACTGATTTTTCTCAACTGATTTTTTTCTCAGTAAGGTCTCAGAAGCTAGTTCGAAGTACAAACAAAAAATTACACTCAGCTCCTCTCACTAACTGCAGTTCTCATTGGTAACGGTACATTGCTTTCTGTTGCAAGAGCCTGTAATGCCTGTAGTCTCCATTTACCCTAGCCTCCTTCCCGTTTCTGAAGGAAACCGGTGGTCTTACAGCATCCTGGGGGTGGTCTGCAGACCTCCTCTTAGCTGCAGTTGTTCTGGTTCCTGTCTATGCTCCAATCAATTCATACCCAGCTCAATGCCACCCACAGTGCACAGTTGCATGTGAATATCAGAAAGTACTCCAAAAGATGCCAGCTCTATCTTCCTTTGATGTACCATATTAGGTCCTAATGGGCCAAATTCTTCCCTTACACACATGCAGCTCCTGCCGACTTCAACTGAGGCTGCAGATTCACAACACACAGCTTTATGTTAAGTACAGACTAACCACAGTTTCTGAAGTATCTTGGAACAGAGCTCCCTCCAGTACAAGAAGTCATGTTCTTCAGTGCCTCAGCTACGCCAGTCAGTGGAATCTGTTTGTCCCCAGGAGAGGTCCATATTCCTGTGTAAATACATTTTTATGGCTACACTATTGCAAAAGACTAATTGTGTTAAACAGTTCTCATGGCCTGAGGATTTTTCTATAGTGTGACTACAACTTATACGTGTAGACACAAGCCATTTCTAAGTAAACTAGCCTGGACACTACTAGAAATGTAGCTAGCAATGTAAGGAAGGATTCAGTGCTGGATGCAAAACCCACAAGGAGGCTGTATAAAGATTCATAGAATTTACCCATACTGTGTTCTGTACCAGGATAATCGCTCTCCTAGCAGTACCTAACAAGCCTGTTTAAAGATAAATCAGCTTCAACAACTGGTATGAATTGCAGTCATAGTACAGGCCTCGGTATAGCAGTGATCATTAGGCTTATACAGTTATTTGCAGGACTTAATTATACCATAGCTGTTCCACTCCTTCATCCACCATATGTGCAGATGGCAAAGCCAGGTTAACAGAACATGACATTCACATGTCTGTGGATTTTTGGTTCGTTGTTTAATAACTGGCATATATTTTGTGGTAGGATTACAGTGATGAGCTGGGTGCAGATCTGAAGGCAATCAGAAGCAGTTATTTGCATTTACTTTAGAAAAATGTACCATATGTTGAACCCAAGGCAGTTTATAAAGTACACAGGGTAGCAGGAATACTTAAGAACAATCCTGTCTATAACTGCTCAAGGTTTTTGAAAAATAAAAAAAATTGCAACTGTTAATACTGACCTTAAAGTTTCGCGTTGTGTGCACACATTCTGTATTTTTGCCAAGTATATTGGCACAAGATTATCCCAACAGCAAAGGCTATATTGAATTTTATATAGCAGAGACTCACAGAATTCGTACCCACATCACTCATTCTGTAACAGCCTGCAATTAATTTATTGCAGAAGGATAACAGATTATTCATCCATGAGTGGCAAATCTAATACAGGGTGGAAAATCTGGTGGAAAAATTAGGATTGAGCTATTCTCAGCTAGCTCAGACAGGAGAGTCTTGATAAGATAAAATAAGGCAAGGCAAAATAAGACAATATAGAACAAGATAAGGCAAGGCAAGACAAGTCAAGGTGCAAAGCTAGGTGGACTGGGGTGGTTTGCAGAATCCTTTATTGCATCCCTACTAGGGAAGTGAGGGGTTATTGTGCTTGTGCTACCACCATTTCATTTCGGTTTGTATTGCTGTATTCAGGTTATCTGCTCAGATATCATCTGCTCAAATGAAATACAAGCAGTAGTAGTCCAATACAGATTAAATGGTGGGATTAATTGCTCTGTAGCTCCTTCCTTCCGTGTCTTTTTTTCTCCTCTAACCTCATGAGTTTTCCCTTTTGCAGGGTCACGTAATGCTGCAGAACTTGCAAAGTCTGCAAGTTCCCCAGCATGCTGATTGCCTTGGCATTCATCCCTCAGAGTCATAAGGCCTAAAGCTGTGACAGTCCAACAGTCATTTTACTCTGCCATGTTTCCTGGCAACACTGTGGGAGAGGAGCTCTGCCAAAACCATCAGTGAAACAAACTGACTTCATAGAGCTGGTTATTTCAGATTTCATTGAAATTAAG
The DNA here is from genome assembly GCF_023634155.1 of Falco peregrinus. Lineage (NCBI taxonomy): Eukaryota > Metazoa > Chordata > Aves > Falconiformes > Falconidae > Falco > Falco peregrinus. The sequence continues at coordinate 58,228,694 of NC_073727.1, forward strand.
GACAGAAGAGACAAGCAAAAGCTGTTTCATCTGGACCTCCTGTTTATCCCCAAACATTAGATATCTGTATCTCCAATCCAAGCAGCTATTCCCCTAAGAATTGTTCCAGGTAATATTTAAATCCTGATTTCATCCTCTAGCCTCAAACAGGTACTGGGAGGCTCAACGTGGCACACAGGTGGGGCCACCCCAGTGCCAAAGGGAAGGGGACAGTGAGCTCCCCAGATCCCTTAACCACTTTCTTTCTGGCGCAGCCAAGCACATACTGTTAACAACGAGAGTACTCTGTGGGCTCATGCTCAGTCCGGTTCCCATCTTGCCACCAAGGCTACTGTTGAAACAGTTCCCAGCCCGTGCTAATACATGGACTTTTTCCATCACAGGTGAGGGACTTTGCACTTCTCTTCATTGTACTTCAGGAGTTTTCTGTTGACCCTGTCTTCAAGTTTATTGAGCTCCTCTGAACTGAATCTCTGCTGCTGAGTTTGTCACTGACTTCCCCTAAGTTATTATAATCCTCAAATTCTCTGAAGGTACTTTCTGCCTCATTATCTTATTATGGAGTAGCAAACATTGTAGCTAAGTTTGTGGCACAAAAGGTAAGGGATGAACAGAGGACTTCAGATTCAGAGATACCCATGACAGAAAGATACAAACCACAATGTTCAGCCAGATCTTCCTGCTTTGCACACAGGCTGCAAGTCATCTCCCGTCTTTTCTTACAGATAGGCCAGTGTAAGTCATTCCAATATTCAACATCTTCACTGCTAGAAGATTTTATCTTGTTTAAGTCTGTTTAAGGAAATTCTTTCTGCCCTTTTCCAAGTGTTTCAGATTTCAGTCTAAAACCTTACTACAGTATTACATGAATTCGTATGGGGCACCAACCTCAGATATAGAATATTGACATTTTTTTCCTTCAAATTTTTGAAATTGTTATTTAACATCTTCTATTGCTCTGAAGATGGGAAAGGGATTTGTGAAGAAGTTGTACGTTTTCCCACTTTATTTGCAATTTTTGAGATTTTACATTCTAAAAAGAATTTTACACCCATTCCACTGTGGATCATTTAGACCATACCTAGACAGTAAGAAACTATTTTCCAAGTGTGTTTTATAGATCTATATGAATTTCAAACAGTGATAATTGTGCACAATGAAGTTGCCTGAGTCTGGTACACATGAGAGATGGTGGATCTGAAATCTTTGGATATTATTTCATTATCTATCATCAGTTAAGGGGTTCTCAGCCTACTCTAGGCTTCATTTATTGCTGCTCAGAAGGACTTGGTTTCAGAATTGCAGAGCATGGTGTGGTGTTAATAAAAACTAACTCAATATTGCTATCTCTTCCTATAAAGAAATTGGATTGTAACGAGTCTGAAAACCACAACAGTGGAGTTTTACTTGCATACTGACTTAAGAAACAGAAGTTACAACCTGTTTGGGTTACTGCTGTTAAATGCTAAGTTTTTCTTTTTTCCAGTATTTATTTTCCATATATTTTCAGTGCATCTGGAATTGGTACTAATCTTTGATGAGAAAGTCAGAAAGGTGAGAAGGTAGAAACGATAAAACACTGCAATATAGATTTCCCATAGATGCTCCAGCTGCTCTGTACTTCTCTGGTGACACACAGCAGCTTTACATTAGTTAATCTAGTTTTATGAGTGTCTTGTATCATGGGGGTAACATAAAGCCACTGAAGCGTATTGGTAAATCTGGTGCTGTGAGTAAGCTTTTGGCCAGATTTGACTTTTATTCTTATCTGTATAATTCAGCAAAAATAATTCCTTTGACATCAGTAGAGTAGTACCTGGTATGCACATGAGGAAGCTGGAGCGTACTTCTGAGAAAGAAAATGCTTGTATTTGTAGCATTAGAATAGGATCTGAGAGCTCTGCATGCAGTTCCTCATTACCATAACCTTTTTGTGGGATCTTCTGCAACACATCATTTTCAGGCTCATGACATGTAAAATGAGTGTGGAATTTTTTTCTTTCACCCTTTGTAAGTCTCATTTACTTGCATTAAATACTGAAATAGAGCAACTGTTTCCTGGCATGTATTTGAAAAGCACCCAGCACAACAGAGCCCTAATTTTTGATGAATTTATAAAAAAAAGTTAAACTTTCCTTAATTCATGCCTAATGATGCTTTAGATGAGACAAGAAAAGTTCACATGCGATCTGTCTTTTCCCTGGTTACAGTGTTAAACAGTTTGACTAGAGCTATTCATATTTCCTCCAATATGCTGGTAGCGTTTTCTATTCTACCCGCCAAAGAAATCGAACCTCTGATAGAATCTTGGAACTGCACAACACCTGGCTTTTTTGCCAAAATGTTTTCAAGGTGTTGCACAGTGGTGAAAAGTAAATTTTGAAAATTGTTTTTCCCACCACTGCTAAAATTCATCCATTCCCAACAAAAACATTGCTCATGTCTCAGGCACTCTCTGCCTTACAGGTTATTTTATGAAGAAAAAAAAGCGGGAGGGAACACTCTGCATAATTCCTCACAGTCCCCTGCCAGCATCTACCTCATCAGTGGGGTTAAGTCTGAGGGGTTTTGTTAAATCCTTATGCCATCCTTCTGAGACTTGTATCCACTTTTCTCTCCCTTTACATGTGCTTCCAGGTACACTGGGATTGCTTCATCACCAATTAAAAAAAAAAAAAAGAAAAAAGGCAAGAGGGAGGGGAAAAAGAATCTCCAAATCACCTTATTAATGTGGGAGGTCTTGGATCCCCCAGAAGGCCTGTGAGATGTTAGGCGTGTTCATCTGGACACAAATGTTGGCAGTGTACCATCACCAAAGGACAATGTGAGCTCCTCAGCTGTGTGCCACCTCTGCCACTCTGTAGGTGTTGGAGAAGCAATGGTTGTTAGAATAGGCAGTGAGTTCAGGTTTATGTGTACTGTGGAATAACAGGATGATTTGCTCTCCCTTGTCCTGTGGGTACGCCTGTGTTTGTGTGAAAAGGTGGAGAGCTGCCTCCGTCTCTCATCTGTTTAGAAATTGCTGCTTTTGCTAACAACAAAGCAGGCAGGTGGGCAGATATTTCTTTCCAAAATTTCCAGTTGTGCTGTATGCCTTCAGCCAGGTATGAGGCTAAGCTGTGTACATAACATTTCCATTCATTTGTCATCGCCCCACTCTGAAACTACTAATTTAGGAATCATATTTTTGATTGATTGCACAAGTTCTATTTGCCTAGTTCTCTTTTTTTTTAAATGCTCCACCCCTTTCCGTTGTTTATTTCCAAGCCACCAATGAACTGACTCACCTGTTGTATGCTGAAAAGTCTGAGTTGATGATGAATACCAGTTCTGTAAAGCTGTTCAGAAAAGGCAAATTACATGGCCATTATAAGCCAGTTGCATGAAAATCCTTGGGTAAACATCGTGTAAGTCAATGAACAGAGCTCCAAGTTGGCACGTTTTCCTTTTAGGTAATGGATAACCCGGCATACAACTACTAGAGTGTTCCCTCTGAACTAATAATGAGAAGGAAGCAAAGATCATACTTGGATTTAGTACAGCCAAGTGTGAGGGCAAGAGTTTTATTAAAGAAGTTCAAACAAAAGGGCAGGCATGACCAAGATGTTATGCCTAAGGATTTAAATTTAGTTTCCTGTATAAGTATGCAACGTCTGCCAAGAGACAAATTGTTTCCAGGGTAACACTTGAAAAGAGTGATCGTATATCCCTTAGAGTCAGGCTGTTGAACATTTGTATAGCAGGACACCACCATGACTCTGTGCGTGCATCAAGTGTTATGCAGGATCTCTGCAAAGTGAGGTTGTACTGTCCTGCAAAGTGAGGTTGTACTGGAGGGAATGTCAGTCACAGTACTTCTCCCCCCCCCCCCCCCCCCCCCCCCCGCCATTTTCCAAGGAAAGGGCCACCAGCAAAAGATTTCCATCTAGAAGTGTATTGCTGTAGATACTGAAAATTGAAAGTGCAAATGACTGTATAAGAGCACTAAGGCTTGAATTTTCAGGGATGGCTGGTTAGGTACTTGGTTCACACCCGATGATATTAGAATTTGCATGCTTTCTGGCCAAGCTTTTATGGAAATCCCAGACTAACACAGTCCATAGCACTGTGAAATACCTGAAAGTGATCATTTGGTGGATCTGATGCCTAGTTGTTGAAGGTATGACTATGATAGAAGAAGTTCCTTAATGATTCCCTGTATGAGAACAAGTACAATCAACAAAGTATTGTTACATTAGTTTTGAAAAAGATGGGCATGTCAATCTGAAAGGGAGCTCAGAGCAGTCCTGATGGTGACTAGTTTCATTGCTATTTTCATTTAAAATATTGAAAATATTGTACTAACAGCTTCATGTTCATTTTCCGGAAATAGGAAAATAAATGCTAAAATAGTTTTTGCACTCAGGGTACATCCTCATCTTTATCGGAGGCCAGGTTTTAGGTAGTTGAGAGATTGCCTGATATTTTTCCATTTTTTTGATAGTTTTAAAAAAGTAAGAAATAAGTCACTTTGTGTTGACTTGATTAGAGCGATTTCTAGTTTTTCGGTGAACTGCAAAATTACAAATATTTAATTTAATTTAATTTAATTTAATTTAATGTTTTACTCATGGCTTTGTTCATTTTTTAGTGAAACTAAACCACTTATCAAAATGAAATAACATTTTGAATCAAAACCTTTTGTTCTGAAAATGTCAAAAAGTCTAAAAAACTAAACAATCCATTTTCCAGAATCAATACCAATTTAAAAATATTTTGGTTTATCAAATTTGCATTTTCTTGGAAAAAAGAAAAAAACAGGTGGTATTCTATTTTATTCTATTTTGTTGACCCAGATCTAGTTAGAAAATAAGACTAGCTGAGTGAAAAAGCTAGAATATGACAAAAGAGAGTGCCAAGGCACTGTGATGCAGTTGTCCTGGTGTAAACGCACAGGCATCAGCTTCCAGGGTTGCATTTTCCTTCTGTTAATGCAGAATCATTTCTCTCTTGGGTGGTTGAGAGCAGTGTGCAGATTCTGAACGTCAGCTCATGCTTTTCTGCTCGGTGGAGCATACTTATTTCTGTCTTCTAAGGATGATTTAGACTTTATTGAGAGAAACTTTTGTTTCGAACCAAATCTAAGAAGTTTGGCTTCCTTCTACTGAAAGCTGAAATACCCAAGATTAGGCTTTCCTTTTGTAAATGCTGAGATAACTTCTGCTCTTCAGAGCAAAAAGGTTTAAAAGATGTAGGGCTTAAGAAATCTCTTTTCTCAGGCATTTACTTGAGAGAATGGGATGCGGGGGAAGGAGGTTTGATTGTTTGTAGTTTTACGTCAGGAAGTCTAGCAGAAGCCACTGCAACATCTCATAAAACATTGTGCAGCTGTGTGCAGACCTCAGGGTGCACAGATGCGCATGTATTATATTTCCTTGGAAGGGGCACAAGCTGAACTTTTCAATTTTGACACCCGACGGCATCCAGCAAAGGTGAGGTCTGCTACTTGTGCTTTAGGTTTTAAAATTAAAACCGTGTGTGTTATAGTGTTCACATGACATGTATAAATGTATAAATGAGGGCCATTAAGTGAGTGCGTTTACACATCATTTAAATGAAACAACACACCTAACCAGATGGATTCCTAAAATGAGTAATTGTGTACTGGTATTTCCATAACTATTGCCCTTCCTGGTATACCCTCACTTCTCTGGTATGTCCATCACTTTGATTTGAGCTTCCAGACTGGGGGCCAAGACCTCGCTTCTCTACGCTTTGTGTGAAGATCTTGATGTTATTATGTGCAACTGGGAGTGGGATTTTTCTCACCTAACTTTAGCCATCAAACACATAGGTGTCTAGTCTGAGCTTGCCTTTTTGGCATCCTCATTAGCAAATAGAAAGAAAAAAAGGTTTTTCAGAGGGCAGTTTAACCCATCCAAAGGGACATATATGACGGGTAGAACCACATAGTCCTTTTTACCACGTCTTTGCATATAGCATTTTCTATAGCATTTTGTTCGACCTTCCATGAGAAAGTCTGACAACAGTGCTGCATCTTATTATGGTTTCCAGGATGGCTGCCCAATTTAAAACAGGAAAATCAGGTCTCAAATCTTGACATGCATGTACGAGGACTCCAGAAGCCAAAATCTAGCCACATGTCTGCAACAGCTGGATAAAACTACCAAACAAAAATAGAATGCTAACCAGTCTACAATCCCTCTTTTGATTCAAACCTTAAACATGCCAGTGGTGTGAAGTATAAACTCTTGTTTCTTAGATTTTGTTGTCTTTGTTCTTAAATATCGGCAAAGTATCCCACGTTAATATCACCCTCCACCCAGATAATTCTAGCCTATACAAAGTTGTCAAAACACATCTACTTCTTTGTTTCTATTGTATCAACTTGCATTCTTTTTCTCTCCACAGATGGTAAGAGAAAAATAATAATGCCAGCTTTTCTTGTTGCTCTTTTTTCCTTGGATTTCAAAGTGCTCTACAAAGGTCAATATCCTTATCCCCCATTTTTTGTATGTGGAAATTGAAGCATTTAGCTGTGAAGTGGTATCCAAATATAGAACCTGAATATTAGTTTCCAGTTAGGAACAGAAGTTGATAGTCTTCTCAGTAACATTTCCAGCAGCTGAAGTGGGTCTTAAGGAGTACCAGTGTGCTAGTAGTGGTGCATTTAGGAGTTCTGGCACAAAGTAAAAGAAATCTGCAAATGTCATTCATTATTGTGACCCAATTTGCTGTCATAGCACTTGCTCTCTGCCACTTGAGTATGCCAGACAGCTGCAGAGCAAAGTGTTGCAACTTCTGGACTGTTCATCAGTTGTTTTTTTATGGTGATAAAGTGAAAGCTGAATTTGTAATAATACAGGGTGTGTGTTCCTGTGCAAGTGCAATGTGGGTAACATAGGTGTGTATCTATGTGCTATGTGCAGTTGTTTGACTGTGGTCTGAGCTGCATCTGTTAGCAATGAAAAATCTGTGTTTTCACACAGACATAAAATTCTGGGCCACTTAAAGGTGAATATTTTCATCAGATTTCTCCCCATCCTGTAATTTATAATCAGTGGAACTAGTGTGCAGTGCTTTAAGACCATAAAACAGATAGAAAATAATAATGGAGAAGTTTGTAATATTTGCCAGATGATAATCCAGAAGGTCTACATGCTTGGAATTTAGATTGGTGACCCCTGTTACGTTCTTCAACAACACAAGAAGGAAAAAGATAATAAGATTACGTATTGGAGAGTAAGTACTCAGCAGCGTAATGCGGCATATTTCTATTAAAGTGTGTGGACAAGATTTTATAATTAACTACTAGCTTTATGCACATCCTACACATGTGCTGTGGGATACAGAAAGGGGAACTGGGTCAGGGGAGGGAAGGAAAGGGTTGAAAAGCGTGCCAGAGGACAGATGTGAAAAGCTAAGGGAAGGTAACAAAACAATACCACCCAGTCATCCATCTGTGAAAAGGGAAAAACTTTAAATGAAAGATCCTTTCTAAGTTTTTTAATATGCCGTATATAATATACTGTTTTGTACTTCCTGTTTATGTTTTGTCTATTTTATGAGCTCAGGAGAGCAAGTCAGTCAACATAAAAATGGAAATGCTTTGCTGCAAAATATTCTGCTCTTACCATGCGATATGAATCCTGAAATACTAATTTCTTCTGCTTCTTATTCCTGATAGGAATGCAGAGCATTTACAGCTCTTGGAGGCACTTCCCAAGACTCCTTGGCTATATCCATACGAGTAGGACCACTGACTGTTCTCTGGCTCTGAGGTCAGTGGCATAAAGAGATTCAGAGGCTTCAGAGGACTGCAACCACTCCACCTTTGTGGAATCATTCCTGACTCAAGCATACATACTTCCAAACAGTGCCCAAGAACTGTTTATGAAAGGGCCAAAGGCAGTTTAATAATGTACCCTGTTTTGCTCTAAGGAACATCTATACTAGTCCTGTGGATATTCACACACACTGAGTCCTCCAAGTAGGAAGAAAAAGTAGTGAAAAAATGTCTACTATTTAGAGAAACTACTCATTTTTCTAATGCCAGTGAGATGATGTTGATGGTAACATGGTTATTCTGAAAATGAAGTCTCGCTTTATCTTGGCAATAGAATGCTGACTTAAAGGTCATGACCAGGTCTCACTCTAAGCATTACTTGTGTACCTTTAGGTAAAGATCTGGGGACTCAGGAGCTGTATACCCAGTTGACTCTCTGACTTGTTTCTCTTCATTTACAAATTTAGCAGATTTATTCAGAAGTCATTGCAAAACTAATAATGAAGTCACAATGCTGAATTTTTAGAATCTGAACTTAATAAATCAAGATAAGATAAGCAAACTGAATGTTTTAATTAAATAATGATTACTAATTGCACAGTAATCGAAGGTTTTTTTGTCCTGGATCTATGTGATGAACACTTAAACCAGTTTATTTTGAAATTGATGAGAGGTTTTCTACTGATTTCATTGCATCTTATATCAGCCTCTATTATGAGTCTTTCTGTATATAATAAAAGGTAAATTAGCACAGAGATAGTGACAGAGGGTCTGATGTCTAAAAATCCCAAATCCTCATGCACTATATTGTCCACAGGCATACAAACAAGCTTCTGGTTGACTGACTGAGCCTGACCTGAGCTCTGAACTGAAGTGCACAAAGCTTGGAGGTTTCACATCCAAAGTGTCTGCTTTTATAGTGCATTCTGGAGCTCTTCCAGAAGTGTCCAGAACTTCTTTGTCCTAGGACATATTCCCTTCCTCTTCTGGCAGCAGCCCATGAAAATGTGCAGGTAGAAACAAAACAGAAAGTTTCTAGCCCACGGCATTTTACGTTAAGGGAATCTGTTGTATTGACATATGGGTAACTAGAGATGAATGAACTAATTCAGTCTAAATAACAACCAGCCCCAACCTTTGCCCACTCAAAATCTGACCCTAACCCAAAACTTTTTTCTATTTGGATTCATTCAGAGAGATCAGCTGTCGAGTCTGTCAGCTGGTAGCCAGACACTGGAGCAGACATAACTAATTAGGATATATTCCCTCATCTGGAGATTAAACATATTTTTTGTGCTCTTGCATGTTCCCACAGTTACAATTTGCATTAAAACCTCCTGATCTGAAAGCAGCATCTTCAGAACCAAAGCAAGTGAAAAAGTAGCTTTTTCCCTTAGAAACCTATGGGAGTTGAACTTGTCTTAAAATGATGTTTTCTCCCTCAGCAAAGTTCAGCCTGCAAAGTTACTGACATCTCATCCTCACAGAACACCTGACTCTGAGTTTCAGAACAATTTATGTCTCAGACTTAGCCCACCTATTACAAAAATTCATCCAGCCACCATATAATTTTGTCAGTCATGCCTTGAGAGAAAAGACTGCAAATCCAAAAGCTCTAAAAACATGCATAACTTGGGACTTAAGTGAGGTGCAGTGTATTCTGATGGCTAGAACTCCTGAGGTGTCCGTGGAATAAGGACAACCTGTAAGGCTGAGAAAATTTAACCAAGCAGCTCAGCTTTGGGCCCCTACTTAAGATCTTGCTGACTGTAAGAGGTGGAGTATGAAGCTTCCCTACCTTTCTAAAAACAAACAATGGTGCTGATGTTATGTGTTCTTCTGCACTTGCTATAATTGGAGCTTTTGAGTGACTTTGCTCTACAATTTATTGTTTTCTGACCATATTTCAATCAAGTTACACAATGATCAGATAGTGTACTAATGTATTTGAGTCAGAGCATATTTACCATGTACTTTGATGCCAGTGGTATTCAGCATCTGGGGAAAAGTTAATATAATGAAGGTCAGGATCTCAGTAGGTTTCAGAACCAAGATTAAATATGCTTATGGCTAAGAAGACCATAGGGCAACTTTTTGACAGGGAAACTACAAACTCATGTTCCAATGTGTCAGTGAATGGTGGAAAAAAATAGGAAGAATATAGCGTTTCACAGAAACTAAGCATCATGTGCTCAATTTCTATTCAATACAGATTATGCTCCTGAAAAACAGTTTTAATTACATATTATGTATGTATTGCTAGAATTTATTTAGTCATTCTGCCTTCAGCAGGCAGAGTAGGATGGTACTGTTAGTTGTCTGCACAAATATTTTTTTAAATGCCAAAATGTGGACTGATTATGTGTAAATGACAGTTTTATGTAACTGGAACAGGAAACATATTTCCATAATCCATGTGTCAAAGCTGTAAGACAACTGGAATGGCTTTCTAGAAATTCTGCTTTCTGACAGCCCTTGCCCATTTCTTAATTTTTGTGCAAATCCAGCTCAAACTTCCCCTTGCTGAGTCAGTCATTGTTTGTAACAGAAATGGACTGCTGTTGAGCCTCACCTCTTTAAATATTCAATGGCATAGTAGTGGGGATTTAACGGGCATAGTGGAACCCAAAAACATCTGTACCAGAAGGCACAGCAGCCACAAGAGCTGAATGGGTGCAATGTTCACTGAGTGTCATTTAAAACTTATACATTCTATACAACTAAAAATTCTTAGGAAAATCTCTAAACAGTTTCCCTCAACTTTGTAAATTAAAAGTTGGGACTGATTTCACCTGCTTCAGCCATGTACAAAGCCATGTACACACCAAAGCATGCATGCTTTTGTGGACACCTTACTTGCTGCCACGCAGATGCCAGTCTGGACTGATGAGGTCTCACATGATGTGGAAGCAGGTATGTCAGGTACCCTACAGCATTTCAAAAGTCACCAGAAACCTGTGTTTAGGCAGCCAAGTGTGTTCCTAGCCCACACTTAGCTGAATCACTCTCTGTGCTCCTTTGCATGTACTAAATTAGGGTGTCTAACTCTCTTGCTGAATTCTGCCCTTACTCTGTTTAATCATTTGGTCTCAAAGGGAAAAGGCAGACACTCCTACCCACCCCTTCAACCCACCCTAAGACCAAGGGGTGACTTAGGTCCCCTTTTGAAGTGCCAGTCTCCACTGACATGAGATCACAAGTCCTCATCCAGACATTTTTATCCCAAAGCTTTGATTAAAACCCTAAGGCTTGGAAGCATAAATATCTGCTATCCATCCATGTTTCCTACAGGCAGGAGAGGGGCTGAACCTGCAGCTCAGAAGTCAGAGGAGCTTTGCCTTCATGTCAGTGGAGGAGCTTAGGACCTTGTAGAGCTTGGAATCCTGCAAACCCAAAAAATCTCTTCCTGGTTCAAAAAAATGGGATATATTTGCAAAATTGTATACAGCTGATCTGAAGGGAGCCAGGAGATGTCACACTGCACAGGTATTTTCACATGCTCTATGTCTTTCATTAGACACAATATGAAAACATTGCAACCTGCCTGTAGAGTTATTTCACTCTTTCTGTGAACGCCGGGTATACATAACATCAGACTGAATGGTGAACTTTCTATATCTGACTTCTAATCCACGAGGTCAATGTAGCTTTCCTGAAGTTACTGGACATTTTTTTTCATGGAAGAAAAAGGCTGCATGTGTAAAACCAGAAATAAATATGGAACTGTTTTCTGTGTGCAGCCTATCTTGTCTGTTTCTTTGATTATTTTTAACAATAGTAAAGGTTTGATATTTTCCAGGCATTGTGAATGCTATTAATCTGATAAATCTGAAAGCATTTTAGAAAGATTAAAATTAACCCTCACTTTATATGTATATGCTATGTAAGTTTTATTACAGACAGTTTACAATACTGTCATTTAGCACATACAGAGAATCAGTTAGATGGAAAGCTGAGGCAGAGTTCAGTTATCCAGTCTCCTAATCTTGTCAGTAGAAATTTCTGTTTAATATACAAGCAATTCTTGTGGATAGAGTTAAAGGTACCAGGATCTTCACTGAAAAGCTCAGTGCTTGTCAGCAGATACTACACTGTGGAACCATTAATGGAGACCACTAATAATATTATTGATTCTGTAAAAATATATAGGAGCATTGGAGTTGAACTGGATTGCTCATATTGCCAGATTGGTAAGACAACCCTTGTTGCCAGCCTGATTGATCCAATGCCCTTTTTAATATAAAGTTTTCTTTTAGTATGTCTTAAAACCATCACAAGCCCCTCTAAGCAAAGCTGTAATTTGATACATAATCATGCAGCATATGTTCAACTAGGTTAAAGCCACTGTGATGCCTTCAAATTCCTCTATCCATCACCAAAACTGCACAAAGGAAGAACTTTTGAGATGGCATAACATTCCCTATGGCCAGTGAAAGAGGATTTGAATGTGTTTTATTCACATATTTTTAGGCAAGAAAACTGGCAATATAATGAAATAAAGGATAAGACAACCTTACCATAAACATATTACAGTCCAAAGGCTAAATTATATATTTTTTCTTCTGGCACAATGCCAATTGCCTTGGTTATAACTGTTGAATTATTAGCCTTGGACAGAGAAGTATAAAACTGAATGGGCAGGATGATATCCCCATTTAGCTCAGTACAATAGACTTATGGAGCAGGGTGGATGACTGAAGCAAAATAAGACATGGACCACTATGTTTAAATGATGCGAAGCACAGGTCATTTCAAAGTTAACAGGCTTGCAAGACCAGAGGTAGCACTGTAATCATCTAAGTCTTATTTTCTGAGTAACACAAGCCAGAGTTCTGCAGATTAATTCATGCTGTGAAGAGAATAATTCTCCCTTTTTTAAAGTCAGGATTACTGATCTCAAAAGCTGAGGTTGAACTAGACATGGAGGTGATGGGTTTGAGCTTATTTGTTCAATTATTTCCTGGAGAAGCTGCACAAGCAAAGGTACAGAAATCAATTTTATCTTTTCAAATCTTCTTCCTCAATAGTCTTATTATAGCTGTGTTTATGATCTGGCCTATATTTATTGCATTCTTCACTAGCATAGGCTTTGCATTCCTCACTTGATGTTTGCCATGTGTTGGGCATTACTTGAAATACGTAGTTCTGGTTTCTTTTCTCCACAGTCACCGGACAATTAACTGATATAATGTAGGCAGTTTTTGAAACTTCAATTCAAGCTATCAGTTATAAAGTTAACAAATTGCTACAGTATTGGTATCAAGAAGATGTCAGTGAAGAAAAGAAAGAGGCAATAAACAATCAAGCTGGCACTGAAATCCTGCAAGATTAGTCATAAGCTGTAACCTGCATTTCTCCTTTTTCTCTCCTTTTTTTTTTCTATGCTTACGTATATATACACACCTATAGGCATTCTTCTGTGTGTATGTGAATATTAATGGATTCTTGCATCTGATGTAAAACATAAAGGATTGGGTTTGCTGTTTCCTATATGTGAGATGAGCAGAGGCAAGTTTCAATGGTTTGACTTTGTGTGTCCAGATTTTTCCTGTGGCTATTATTACTCAGCACCTGCACTTCCACTGCTTCTTGTCTCCTGTAGGAAAGCAGGTCTGTTCAGTGTCGGATCAGGTAAAGTGAAGGCTGTGTCTGAAGCCACTGCTTTCTATTTGTACAAGCAATAGGTACAAAGTGGACATTAAACAGGCACCCTGCTGTGTACCTGATCAGTGTCTGTTTCATGTCCATGGTTTTGGTGTATTTATCTTATACCTGCTCCAGGAGTTTTTTCTTTCTCTTTCTTTCTCCCCTCCTTCCCCAAACACACACCTCTTTTTATTTTTTCTTTAAAAAAAGAGATGATGAATTAGGTTAAAAGTGGCATCTTTGGGAAGACTAGATGAAACAGTGTCTCTGGGACAGAAACACAAACCCCAGTCAGGTAGAGGGATGGCAAAGCTAATCCACTAGTGAAGATGGGTCTAGGAGAAGAATTTAATGCCAGTATTAAAGCAGGTGGGATTCAGTTTATGTTCTGCACTCAAAAATTCTGCATATAAATTCCCTCTTCTCATTGCCCAAGTTCTCAATGCATCAAGGTCAAGGGACTTCCAAACATAGGTGTTTCAGTTCTGTGAGCTCAGTTCACCTCTGAAAGCATCAAAGGCACCTACCTCTCCTCATTGACTTAAATGGTTGTCCTGGCTAGACAGCTCAATGCCAGTTCATGTTATTAGCTTGCCCCTAAAAAATGAACTGAGTTCTAATATACCAGGAGGAATACATCCTTGCATGTATTTTTTCTTGCAGCTTGTGACTGCTGAGACCATGTGACATGGTCTACATCTTTTCAACAACTATTGCTTTTCCAGTCTTTAAACCTAACATTGAGGTCAGACCTCTAAGTGGTACACGGGAGATGTGGAAAGGCAACCCCTGATATCTCCAAGAGAAGAAATCATTGCTGTTGCTGGTGAGGAGCCAGGAATAACAATTACGTGCTGGCTTCTGCTCTTTCTAGGACCTCTCTCTACCCACTGTCTCTTTTACCTTGCCATCATTTAGATCTCTGACTTTAACACTAATGACTACATGTACAAGAAATTAATCCATTAATTATGGTTAACAAAAGACAGTACGGCATTCAGTGACTTCACAGGAATCAGATACACTCCAATTATCATATATATATTTTGCCACTACTCCTCTTTGCTTTGTATACTCTCTGAAATCTTAACTTGAAGGGTAAAAGCAGCACAGATACATTTTCATATATATGAAATGCGCACCCCTCCAGAGTGCACATTTCAGGCGACAAATGCATTTGATCCCAAAGTCTTTCCCTCTGAGACACTGTGACAGTAGCAGATTAGTCACTCCAAACAAAGCATGATTCATTTTGTTGCTCCGGGGATTATGGTCCCCATAGTAAAGCCCTGAAAGAGTAAAGGTCTAAGCACACATTTCCTTCTACCTAACCCTTGTTTCCCACTTCTGGCTGGAGGGATTAATTTTATCATCATGACTTCCTGGTCATTCTGCAAGTGCTGTAGTCTGGGAAGATGTAAAACAAGCTTGTATTTAAGTTCTAGTGAAATTTAGATATCATCCCATCAGATGTGTGAGCACCTCTAAAAACTGAAGAATGAGGTTGAGGTGATGGTGGCAGAGATGTTGCTTATCTACCTTTTGCACAAGAGGATCCTTATGGCTAGGATGTCTAGGGAAGAAGGAAGATTTTCTTCCATCTGTTTTTGTTCTGCCACTTGTTGAATGGTTTTCTATGACAAAATACAACTGTCCATCTGTGGTGACTAGAATCAGTTTTTTCCATGCTGAATGAATGAATACTAAACTCGTGAAAGCACAGGGATCTGCTTGCCTTCCCTCTCCCTAGCCCCATGAATCTTTCATGCATTGTTACAAAGTGGACCGGGAAGTAAGGCATTTTCTTACTCAGAATACTTTACAGGTGCTGGTCAATGAACCCTGCTAGAGTGTGGGACTGGTGGGTTCCCACCACTTTTGTCTGACATGGGTGTAGATCCTGGATCCTCCCCTTTCCTTGGACTGGTCTGGACTGGGTAACACCCTTCCCTCACCCTTCCCTAGTGGGAGCCGGCTTTTGTCAATGTCCTGTCAAATACCTCCTATCAGAGTTAGCAAACCAGCCTCTTCATGGGATGGAGTCAGAGAGTCAGGCTTTGCAACATAGAGGGCTGAGCCAGTCCCATCCAGAGGACACAACAAACTTCCAGAACATCACCTAAGCATTTAAACAAGGGGATGAGGCTGCTTATCTGAATACTTATATCTAAAACTTCTTTTACAGATTAGACTCAGTTCCCCCAATTTAGGCACATGCTTTGCATTCAAGTTTAAGGTTCCTAATAAAACAGTTTGCATAAAATAAGTGATTGTTTTTCCAATGTAGTTAAGGAAGAGAGGCAAGTGTCTTTGAAGACCGACAGATGTCAATTTTATTTACCTAATTCTATTGATAGGTGCTGATGAGCATAGCAAGGAAAGAGCAGACCAGGGAAAGGGCAAGATTATTTGCTAGTATTTTTTATTTTGTAACTTGCGACTTCTCTGTTGTGAACACAAGAAAGTCCCCTGCATGCTCTGTGCTCTGTTGAGGTCTTCCCAGGCGTAAAACCAGTTCTAAATATTACTTTCTTTTTTAACTATATTGTCACCTTTGTACTGGATACTAGGCTCAATCAATCAAAATGTTCCATGTTTGCTTCCAAACTTAAATTTCAGTCGTTTACAGATCCGTACTGATTTAATCAGTGACCTAGGAACTTTACCAACAGGCTTCTCAGATATTCCAGCTAGATCTGGCTTTAGAGAGGTTTTATTAATACTAATTGAGGATACTATTTAAGTATCCAGATAGGATGTTAATTAAAAAGGCATTTTGCTGGCTGATCTTATGGTAATTTTTATGATTTCTGACTCAGATTCCATTCCGCAGATTGTCACTTAAAATAATTCAAGATGCATCTTCTGCAGTATGTCAGATCCATGTAATGATAATGAAGTTGTTCCAACTCATACAAGAAGTTGGGGGAAAAAATCCAACGGCATTCCAGTACTTCAGAAAGTTCCAGTTTTCAATTAAATTGAATATAGGCATAACTCTCCCAAAAGATCAGTTGAGCTTCAAGAAAGATTACTGCCATAAAATTAATTAGATTCTGAAAGAAGAATCTTTCTTTTTAATAAATGTGTGTGTATATATATATGGGTGTTTTATATATATATATATTAAAAATTGTATATGTATTTCAAAAAAAGAGTACAACTTCCATCATGTTTTTTATTATAAATTAAGCCTACCCTTTAGGGATGAAGAAAAGATCTTTCTGTTAGCATAATCAAATTTTTCTATCTATTTGGATAACAGTTTGCAATGTGCTCACAGACAATGCAGAGAACAAATATATTGATTTTCAAATTCCAGATTATCATAAAACAAACTTCAAAATCTATCTTTGAAAGGAAAACATAGGGAAAAATAATAATTAAAAAGTAACAGATTCTTTTATGTGGTGCTTCTGTGTAAACCTACTGACATCAGTAAGTATGTGCATGAAAAACTAGGGAAGAGTTTGGCCCAGGATGTGGAAATTATTTGATAGAAAATGCTGAATTAATTTAAATTGCCTTGGGTATGAGCACTATCTTGTGGAATGAAAAGTGGCTGAAGGACTATAAACAAAAGCAGAAGACAAAACATTAAAATATAGATTTGTGGGAAGGTCTTTTTCTAGTGAGGTACTTCAGGGATCTGTATTGAGTATGGTTTTATTTAACATTTTCACTAATGATACAGAAGAAATAAACCACTCATTAATGAAAGTCTTCTATAATGAATAAGAGGCTGGAATTGCAAAGGGTGATGAAAGACAGATAATGCAAAGGAACCTGGATGTGAATCCAAGGTTCCCATTGACTTCGATAAGTTTTGGAGAAGATCAGCAGAGATATTAGAATGATGTATCAGAAAACTGACAAAATAATATTACTCTTGGAAATTATACAAAGGCATCAGGTGAAACATTATCCTTAACCTAATAATCAGAGAGAGACAGAAACGTGGAGAGCAGCATTAGAAGTGTGCAATGCATTAGAGCAAGGAAAATAATGTGAATACAATTTGAGGTTTATATGCTGCAAAAGGGAGGTACCATTTTCTTGTGCTAAAGTTAGATGTTGTGGAATATTACTAGGAAGAGTAACAAGGGACCCAAGGGCTAGTTTACAAAAGAAGAACAATGCGCATATGCAAGTAGCAACGATGCAGTCACCACTATATATACCAGATAGTGGGGAATAGATTATCTACTATAGCTATACGTAGCCCGCAGTGAAGCAAAAACAGGTCCCCCATAATACCTTGAGAACTATTCTTATGATGAAGCTAGCTGCTCTCTGAGGTGGCACTGATGTCCTCAAATCCCTTCCAAATGAAAATATTCAATGATTCTAAATATTGGGCTAACTATAGCAGTCCTAACAGAAAGACAATTTTAAATAGTTATGCCATATCTCTTTCTTTTTTAAACGTTCCTGTGGCCAATCTCATGAAAATTTTGTAGAGGTTAATGACGTTAATGATACTAGGTCACAATTATGAATGAGTGAGTATTACTTAGTTATATTTATGAGTACCATAATTATTTTTAGCTCAGGAGGTGGAATCAGACATGTTGGGCCAGATTTTCAAAGTGTATGAATAATACTGGAAATATCTTTAAGGACGTTCAGCTTGCTAAGGAATTTTTATAAATCTTGTTATATGCCTGTGATAGTTGACTCTTAATGACTGCCTCAAGCTCACACAAGAAATTCATGGTAAGGAAACTGGGTAAATGAATACAACGGAAAAAAGTCTACAGCTTTTTAGGGTCTTTATAAATATCAGAGATCACTAAACAAGCTTTTACCAGGCAGCTGCAACCTTCTGTTGCCATAGACCAGCTTAGACCCACTGATTAAAAACTCAAAAATCTGACAGATCTTTTTGGCTACCTGCTCAGGTGGTATCTATTTACGCTAGGATTCAGAAAAGCACTTAAGCACATGCTTAAGTTTAATGTTAAGCAAATGCTGGAGTGCTTTACCGAACTGGGATACAAAATTCATGATTTCCTATTAAGCAGACTCAACACTGCATATAACAATGTAAGCATTCTTTTAAAATGAGAAACGCTTGCTATTCCAGTTCAGTTCTGAGCATTGTTCTACATGTGCCGGAAACAAAATAAGTCTGGGGGAATAAAGTGTTTTGGAAACTTTTTATTCCCTCCAACATCAAGTGGAATTAGTTTTTAAAAAAACACAAACATTTCAAAAGGTACAAAGATGTGTGAGAGAGATTGGGAAGCACAGCTATAGCCTGATTCCTTTTGTTAATATACCCTTGTAAATCAGAAGCAGCTCCAATAAGATTTAACCATTAAGAAACCAAAAGATCAGAATCACAGAATTAGTTTCTTCTCTAAATGAATTTAGCATTTATCTGATGCTGGATTGAATTTGCTAAATAAAGATATTTTATATAACCCTGACACTGTGAAATCATTTTAAAGCTTGTCTAATTTATGTAGTCACACCCTTCTAAAATCCACCTTTGCACCAGGGTGGTGTCAAGCCATCAGAGGAGACATTTGTGTCCCGTGGAAGGACAACAGCAGGTCATACACCTTAGCTCTGTGCAAGCCAGCATGGGTTGGCAGGTAGCAGGTAATGCTGTCCAGATGGCACTGTGCTGTGCCTGAACAAATGAGCTCTGCTTCCAGTCCCTGAATCATAGGGCCATCAGGGAAACTTTATTTCCCTTAAGCTGATGTTTCTTTGGGATTCTCTATACTGTACCGCACCATTTCATGAGGCTACATCTTCAGTGCCAAAAATACTAATCCAATAGAGTGCAAAAGACCAATAACAAACATAAACTGGCATACATTAGTAAAATAAGATGAAGTTATTCACTGATGTGGGAAAGCAGTTGCTCAGAGATGCTTTTATCGGTCTTTGAAATTAGCTCAGCTCGCTGCAATTGCTACCACGTGGGTGCAAGTAGCAGTTGAAACAGTAATTCACACTGATGCTGCGCAGAATCCCAGACATGCATGCAGTGCCTTCCCAGCATGGACTCATGAAGGAATGCCTCTCAGAACATAAATTCTATTTTTTTTTTGCCAGGACTTGTAGATTTCCTTTTTGACTAGGGGTGTATTAACCAGTCAACTCAATAAGAAATGGTACTGTGGTGGCACAGTCAAAAGTTACAAAGCATCAATGATGTAGGTTAACTGTAGCTGACTTCCTTTGTGTGCCAAATGAGGCAAAAATCTTCACCAAAAAAAGAAAGGTATTTACATAACTAAAGATTGTGCATAGTAATTAATAAAAATCTCTCCCTTACATGTGAAACAACGTAAGTGTCGGAGGTGGCGCTAGGTTCTTTATGATTTGTTTTGAAGGTAAATAAATAATTTAAAATGAGTATTTTTGAAATTATTTTCGTTTCTCTTTTTGCTCCAGGAATGTCAGTAAACAGATTTGTCTGTCCTTAAATTATTTTTTATGAAACTTTGATATGTAAATTCACATTCTCCTGCATTGCTAAGCTAGAATTGGCTGGAATAATCTCATCCGGTTTTATTCCTTAAATATATTTCTATTCAGAGATTCATTCACAATATTTTTAAAATTCAATTTCCATGAATGTTCACTTTCCTTGATCTCTGATGCTATGAAAATCTAATGATTTGCAAATAGACCTGAAATACATGATTTGATGACAAAATAAGAACAATTTTGTATTTAATTAATTTTAGCAAAAAGCCTACAAAGGCAGCAAAAACTACTGCAAGTGTTACAGTGATAAGGACATCACAGGTGCCTAGATTACCCAGGCAGAGCAGGATAAATTTATTCCATACCTCTGAGGTAAGAATAGGCTCTGTCACACAGTAAGCAATCCTTCACTCTATTTGAATGATCAGACATAGCAATCAATCAGAACTATAAATATGTGACTTCAGACTCAAGCACAGATTTTTTTTTCTTCTCAAATCAAAAAACTTTGTGATGCTTGCCTTCTTTAAATTGACCAAAATGTTAGTCTGCAAAAAGTAAACAAAGCATCTTTCTTTCTGAAAGAAGAATTCCAACACCTGGTGAAAATTGGACAGCATTTTGTAGAAATGAAGTCCAGCTATCTTGCTGTTAAAGATCCAATAGTTTTTTTTGTACAGAGAAGGTTTTTTATCCTGATAGTTCTATTATTTTGGGAGATCACATTCACCTTGCCTCAAAGCAACTGAGAGTTTTTATCTGGTTTTCAGTATCGCTGCTTCTCTACTTTTTATCAAAGCTATTACATGTTTTTCCTGTTCACTGTTAAAAAGTCATTGCTATGCACCTCAAAGCGTGATGCTCTAGGTCAACAGATTAATAGCAAACCATCCTTCTAAGAATGAATGCTTTATTCTGACAGATCAATAGAGTTCAGTCTGTACAGCTGAACAGATATTATTCACATATGAAGTAGTTAATTATTTATTACATTATATTTAATTACTTCAGCTTAAACAGTGTAACTTCAATATATTGAATTTAATGAATAAAAAAATGCTATTCTCATGGCTTTAGGTTACCCAAATCCACACTATTTCCAGTACATGTATAATTACAACCCCTCTGTCTGCATCTCAGAGGACTGTCAGTGTATTCTGTCTCAGACTAAATTTTATTCTTAGCCTGTACAGATTCTTCACCTAACTGAATATTGCTCATAAAGACAGCATAAAGTTTCTGACACACATTATGATCCCCTTCCCAGTCTCCTGAAAAAGGTTATATACCAGTATAATTCTTCAAAGCCCTAGAGGCTGATTTAAGTTTTCAGTTAAGAAATTGTTAGTAGTGCCAGAATTGTAGGGGTTTGGGATCTCAGAAATTTTTCTGATCTTCACTGTTCGTTATATATTCTGTATGATGACAAATGACTTTAGAAAATACCATAAATACTTAATACACTTGTGATATTAGTCTGTTTATAATAAATACTATGGGTGGAGTTATTTTGTAGATGATTTAGTGTAACCGCTTTGGCAGCCAAGACAACTGGAAAGAGATTTTTTACATACAGTTCTGTTAATACATAATATGGCTTACTACATGATTAATAACTTAGTGTTTCTCATCAGGATACATAAAATGTAGTAAAAATAAATAAAACCATAAAACAATTAAGGGGATTTGTACTCACTGATTCGTTCCTGTTTATGAATATACAGTGTTAGTATAAACAGAAAGGGGGTCCTCACTTTATCCTTTTATCATTTCCAAATGTTTTTATAAGATGGTAACCCCACTGAAAACAAACAAAACAGCATGTCATGTAAATGTAACTTCAATCTAACGTTGTGTTAGGTCAGCTCAGCTTTGAGAAATATGTGGCTTTTTCAACTGTTACTTTTGCTGGAAAGGTCTGTTTGTAAATGTCAATGATATCACTTAAAAGTAAAACAATAAAGCCTTATGTGGAAAAGTTGCAGAAATGGTATTCCCTAAAGGCAGGTTTCAGTTAAACTCTTCATAAGACTTTACATTTTATGTGTTTATCAGGATATTTCTTTAATGAAGAAAACCTGAATTCATAAAAAGATTCTCTGTCTATTCTCATGTAAACTCCCCAAACCACACCCTTTATATTAATAAAAATGTGTTCCCAGTAACGTTTTCATCTCAGTGGATGTTACACTAGTTTTAAGATGTAAGGTCGCACCCCAGTGGTGCTATATTCCTTTCTTCCCTTCCCAATTTATGCAAAACAAAAGTATTTCCATGAACATGGCTGACAGTGTAGCTGCCAAGCATGAAGGAAGCACAACCGCATGGGCAAACATAGCAGGGGCCAGGAGCCAGCCTGCAAGGAAGTGGCAAGATAACGAGCGGTGCCTCACTAGAGAAGGGAGTCCCATCTGATCTGTGTGGGTAGAAATCCTGTTACCCCACAGAGCTGCAGTATTATAAAAGGAAGGCTATGAAAGACTTTGTAAAACTTAATATTAATCTGAAACATGGGAGTTTTCTACCAGAAATTAAAATGATGGCAAGTAAGCATGTATCCTGCTTTCCCATCATGAACTTGGCATAAAGGCCACCAAATAAACACTTTGCTTTGTAACGTATATTTGGGCCATGGAATTCATTGCTGCATATAAATAGTAGAGATAATAAAAAGTATAGAGGGGTTTAAAAACTATTTAAATATCATAGAAGGATTAGATTTGGAAAAGCAGCTACAGACCTTCCTCTCTGGAAGCCTCCAAGCTGTTCATTGCTGGAAAATGAAATTAAGATGTAACAAAAGAAACACTGCTGCAGGTTGGTCCTCTTACACTTCCCTTAGTTTCGCCTGCTAGCAATAGTCTTCACCCAGGGCTGAAGGCAGGATGCGGATTTGAGTGTCCCTTGACCTGCCCAGCATGAATGCCCACATGTTTTGGTAGGTGCTGGGCTGGGCCCAAACATTTCACATAAAGAAAAGGGTTGCATAAGCATAGACATAAAGTAAGTCTGGAAGGCAAGAAACTGAGAACTCTAATTGTAGTTGCAGCGCTTATTTTGTGGGATTTAATCCAAAAAACTTTTAAATTAGTTTTTAATATTTTCTCCATTTCTTGATAATGGTCATGTGATCTGCTGAATTAATTTATAAATCTCAGGGACTGAAGAACATTTTTCCTTGCTATTTAAACAAGCACTTAGCAGTGCTTGCAAAATTCTTGTGTTCATCTTTTGATCTTCATTTTATTTTGTCAAACACAGTCAATAAACTGTACGATTCCAACATGAATAGCTTTTACTACTGATAACCTTTGATCACAAAAGATATGCATTGCTCTGTGCATTCAGCTCCTAAGATAATTAGTAAAATTGAGATGGCCACACTCACAGAACAACTTTACTGAATGAGGAAACACACTGTTCACCATAAGTGTCTCACAATCTGGCATTACTTTTTGAAGATGTTCTCAAAATAGTTTGTTTGGCGATTTTTAGGGAAAAGGGAAAAGCTAAAACAAAAGGAAATGTGTTTACAGTGTGAATACATTATGCTTTTTCAATCAGAATAGCCCCCCGAGAATTTGTGCCGCAAGATGAGTGTGTGTGGCTCCATGTGTGTTTGCATGTATTGAAGGTGTTTTTCATTTCTACGATGTAATAAGGCTTGAACTGGTGCAAGAAGAGGACGTTTCGTTCTACAGCTTTATACTACAGGAAGAGCTCAAGAACAACAAAAATAAATTCAAATACTCTCTGTTCTGTTCAATAATGGTCTTTTGCAGGACAGTCAAGTTTCCCACAGAGTAAATACAATCCATATTATGTAAATATGATCCTGTGTACATTCATTTAATTTAACATTACCATCAGAATAGCACATTTCACACGTGGGAATGCAAACCCCAGCAAGGGAGAAAATTAACTGCCCACAAATTGTTTGCTAACTATAAAGTTTTCCAAAAGAAATCTCTAAGGTATATCTTTACCAGGGGCACAGTATTAGAACTCTAATACCACATGTTTCCATTTGAACAGATGGCAGTGAAAGGTTTGGCTGCAATGTGTTATTAGTTAACAGAAAAAGACTTACTGATAGAGATCAAGGGTACTGTTTAAATTTACTTAGAGGAATGGTGGTTTGTAATCCATTCATACTTGCAAGTATAATTGCTTTATAACTACTTGCCAGTGGATAGAACCTCTAAAGTCCAATGTCTTTTCTGCTCCAGAGACTGTATCTTATCTGCTATTGTAACCGTCTCTTTAACGTGTTAAGAGATGCCTTAGTTCAGGTTCATCTGCTGTTGAACTGAGACAAGTTGTAACATCATTTCTGTAATTTAATTTCTAAAAATTTAGAGGAAGCAACACATTTTATGAGTGCTATGATTTTAAGAAACAAGAAATCATTGCTTATTAATGGCACAGTTTGCATTAAGTGTCTAAAAGCTAAAGCAAAACACATGCGTATGTTATTCTTGTTATTTATTATTCGTGCTTCAATACAGATTGCTGGGTGCTGGAATTCCTACACCCAGAACTGTGACCCCTGGTTGAGAGTTGGAGACTCAAATGGCATATCAAGAAACACAACCTTCCCCTACTTTCTGCTTGACCAGAGAGTGTTTGGTGCATAGCAGGTTCAGTTCTTGGTCCTCCCTGTCAGTTCCATAATGCCTCCCAGTGATGGGCAGGATTGAGTTAAGTGACTTCAGAGTGTCTGGAAGTCCTGTCTGAAGTTAGTGGGATCACTCATATGGACATAGTTAGCCATACATATCAGTGTCTGAAGGACAAGGTTGAGGGGTGCTGGGCTAAGCTTGCCATTTCACATTAAAATAGTTGTGGAAAGATGTATTGAGTCAAATTCTATTGTATTTATTCCACGTGAATAGATTAAGGTTAAATAAGAATAAAGAATGATATAGTATACATGTCAGAGAGAAAAGCCTATAACAAACATGCCAGTAGAAATGTTGCTATATTTCAGTTCTGCACAATGGTCTAAATAACAAATGAACACACATAGAGTAGGTGAATGAGTCAGCTTTCATTCTGCAGGAAATCTTCCCTTTCTCCCTTTTTTCAGAAAAAAAATGAAATTTAAGAGTTAAATTTATATCTTTTTTCAGGATGAAAGTTATTGCAATCACCTGAATGTGTTCAAACAGAGGCAGGGTGTTTTCTAATTAATAGTACCATATAAAAATAACATATTCACATGCAAGGCTTCATAACTTTTATTAAAGCTAAAATCCTATTGGCTTCCAACATGAGATGTGCAAATATGTCTGGCACGGGGAAATTTTTTGCTAAATTACTTTCAGGAAAAAAAGTAAAATGTTTATTTGATATGTAGGACATTTCATTTAGAATAATTATAGTTGTAACGTGAAATATTTTTTCAGTCTTACTGAACTCTGTTACTGCTTCTACTTTTTTTTCTTGAAGATTATTTTCTTTTGATGAAAAACCAGAATGTGGTGAAAATATAACTCCAATTCAATGTACATGGTCTTGTACATGAGTCAACTGTGTACTAGTGCCAAATACTAATAAAAATTCTCAGCTGGCATTTTACTTCATCTTAAAATACTTTTATAGTCTCTTTTTGGCCATCTCCAGTAGGAGATGCTGGGAACATGATGTCATAGTCTTCTGAAAAAAAAGCAAGAATCATATATAAAGAGCACACATAAGATAATTTCAGTATAAGACTTGTAATCCTTTACTTAATGCTGTTAAGCCTTTTCTAAAGCTTTCCTGGGTTTTGGGAACCCACACATCAGGAAGAACATCTAGCCACTAGAGAGTGTCCAGCACAGAGATCAGAGGTCTAGAAAATATGACCTCTGAGGAGAGATTGAGAGGAGAAGGTTTGTTTAGTCTGGAGAAGAGAAGACTAAAGGGAGACATGATAACAGTGTTCAAATATGTATAATTGTGGTGCAAAGAATTGGGCAATAATTTGTTCTCCTTGTCCACTTAAGACAGGGCAAGAAATAGTGGTCTTGAAATGAAGCAAGATAGAAATAAGTGAGAAAAACTCTGTATTTGTTGGCAATGAAAGCTTTAGGTGCCACAAATATTTGTGTAAAAGTAAGCAAACAATAGTGATAGAACTTTTATCTTCCAAGTAAGAGTCTTAGATAATTTTCCTATTGAAATAAGTTGAGCTATCAAAAGAACAGAATGAGAAACCTAGCTGTAAAAAGAGGGACTCTCTTTCAGAATGTACTTACCAAAGAAGAACCTTTTGGTCATTACAGGTAGAGTCAAGCCCTTGTTCCGCCATGGGTGGGAAGCAAGTGCTGTCTTCAGACAGGACACACCTAATGCAAATGTGGCATATTATGCTAATTCTGCAGGTAGTATTTGAAAAGCTCTTAGTATTTCTTGGGCCTGGGTCAGTTCCCAAAAAAGTGGCACCCAAAGCCTTTTAAGCCACTAATGCCTGGCGTATCCATGGTGTCTGTACAGGAGTAGCAGCTGTAGCCCCAGATCCAAAGGAGACTTCTGGAATTGCAGCTAGAGCCAGGTGTGATAGGTAAAGTTTTTATAAGAATATTAGAAACAAGCAAATTAATCAAATTCCTAGTGCTTGCAGTTTAAAGGCTTGTCAGCAAACTGGAAAGAGTCTGTAAAAGTAAGGCCAGAAACATTCAAGGTTTGGAAAAAATGGTTTTTTAACAACACTGAAGAAGTTGAAACAAATAGAGAAAAGTAAGGGGCTCTGAGTGTGAAGTGTTTGGGAAGATCCTGATTTCTAATAAGGAACAACTTGTTAAATGTGTGCTTAACTTCAAGTTCACACTAGAAAGTCAATACACATTTTTGACAGTGAACTGGTACAATTTGCATAAAGATGTGATGGATTGTCTTGCTTTTTGTAATTTGTTAAATTAAGAATTGTCTGTTCAAAAGATGTACGGTGTCTAAAATAGAAATTATGAACTGGAAAAGAAAACTTAAATTTTGGGCCTGTGTTATACACAATGCTGAATGTAATTGCATCAGCAAGGTTTAAGTAGGTCCATAGTTCAAATATTTCTCTTTGGCTTTTAGTGAAAATTGAAATAAACCTATTTACCTTTGTAGGACTTTTTAGGTTTGCTGTAGCTGCACACATCATCAACAAAGATTAATCTGAAATCACTACAGTAGATGTTACTAGGTGTAAAATATATTCATTGTAAAATATATGGATTTATGACTTAATATCTGTTGCGTTCATTCAACCTCTTTTCCAACATGCTTACTACTTTTCTATTACAACACCAAC
This sequence comes from Falco peregrinus, assembly GCF_023634155.1. Taxonomy (NCBI): domain Eukaryota; kingdom Metazoa; phylum Chordata; class Aves; order Falconiformes; family Falconidae; genus Falco; species Falco peregrinus. The sequence goes on from NC_073727.1 coordinate 58,255,855, forward strand.
TTCTGAGGAAAGTCAGTTTGTCTAAATTTTGTACATATATATATATATATATATATATATGGATAGATTTGACTGTCCTTTCTCCTGCAGGCTAAAGTTTTAAAACTCCAGATGCTCATATGTTTAAGTATATGGACCCCATTGGGAGTAACAGGACTAGTTTCACAGGGCTCAAAATGTTATGCAGAGTAAGAATCAGTCTGAAACTAAGATGCCTTCATGTAAGAATCAACAGATGAGTTAGATGCTTATGGGCCTGTTGCTGCTTCGGGAGAGTGGGATTGCATTTTATGCCATCTGAGATGCCCTGTGACCAGCTGCAAGGCTGCCACTCCAGAAGGGTACAAATACTCTATAAGCTCTGCAACGTCTGTCAGCCTTGGCATATGTCACATATGTTGGGTATCTACAAAGAGCTTGGATATCTTGAGTGCTACTAGTTGCTTGTATTTTGGCAGCTGAATCACGCTCTTGCATAAGTTAAAACACCCCATACATTTAAAGTAATGACAAACAAGAAGGAATTAAACTGAAATATGAATTTTTAAGCTTCTTGCTGTCAGCCAAGTTTCATGTTTCAGTCTTCCAATATTTTTACCCTCCTTGTGAGGAGGAGGAGGATTGTTATCCTCATTTACAGCAAAAAAACCCAACATACCACGAGCAAAATAATTCCTCTATGGGAAGTCTCTAGTAAAACAGAAAATCCAACCTTAACCTTCTACTTTCTGGCAGTGAAGAAATATTGCATACTTCAACTTTACGTAATGGTAAATTTATTGTAAAAGTAGTCTAATTTAAAGTTTTTGTGAAAAAGAAATCAAACTCTATTTACATAGCTAAAGAGATCTGTGTCTGTCACATGGAAAATATGTGACAGAGAAGTAAGCCTCCTGAGACCCAAATCTTTCACACCTTTCTGTATTCACAGTTCTTCTAGCTATTTGCCAGGTTTGTTTTGAGTATTCTGCATTTAAAATTTGATATTCAGTCTATGCAATCTAAAAAAAAAGGAGTATTAAGGGTGTGTTTACATAAAGTTGAAAACACACTAGTGCTGATCTACTGTCATATCAACAGCACCTCTCCAGACACCAATTTTCTCCTACTGTTATGTCACAAAACTTCAGTTATAGTTTTAGAAAGAGTGCAAGAATAAAGGATAGGATATGAATTTACAAAAAGTTGCTTTTCCTCCCTCTGTCTCATTTTCTTTGGCTGTACTACAAAGATTTTCATTATGCACTCCCTCAGCAAAGTTCTTTCTTTGATAACCCTTGAGGACCTCTGCTACATAAGATATTCTGTACTGGATAGTGACAGTGGATAATTTTTCAGAACTCTATAAAGTCTAGAGCAAGTAGGAACTTCAACCATATTTGAGTTTCTTTGAAAAAAAAGTCAGCTAAAATTGTGTAGAATATAATAGAATCTGTTAAGAAATTACTGAAAAAATAGCGAAATAAAAAAAAAATGCAAATCTTTTCGTAGGACACTAAAAAGTATCTTCTATGATATTCCTTATATAATTAAAACAAACAACAGCTACAGGAATATTTTGTCTTTAATTCCATGGTCTGCTTTCATTCAATCTTCCATTATGGCTTGATATCCTATGGCATTCAGCCTAGAGAAATGACAGCTTAAGATGCTGGTCCTGGATCTCTAATTAGCTTAATTAATCTTTAAAGCTAGGTGCCTTTATTATAAGTTTCTGGAGAAAAAGTGAAAACTTTGAGTTTGCACCACAATGATGGTGGATGCTGTACAGTTCCTTGGGCAGCTGAGGTAAAGCTTTCACCAGCAAAGGCTGAGATGATGGGCTGGAGGTGGTTGTGTCTGCAGGGCCAGTGCTGGAGCGAGTTTGGGAGAGGGGAGCAGATGGCTTGCTCTAAAGAGATGCCACAGCATAAAGCAGTGTCTAGGTGATGTGTACAATCTAAGACTGGGCACCAGATCAAATTCTCTGATATTATAGCCATGGCCTGGAAGTTATAACCACGGGGACGAAATGGAGAATTTGGCACATGAGTATTCTTATTCTAGTGTTTCTTTTTGGTCATAATATTTGCTGATCTCGTCCTTCCCTTAGTGCACTATATAACACTATTCACCTGCCATGGCTTGCTGTACAATTGCCTGAATATTTGTGATAGCCTTCTGTTTCTAATAGCCACTTGCTGGTCCTTGGCAGATAGCCACAATAGGACTAGAACAGCATAGGCTAGGTGGAACAGAAGAAAATTGTCTTCTTTTAAAATACATGTTTTATAGCCTCAGGAAATTGCTATAAACCATTCCACCTTGGAAAAAGAATAGGGGTTTCTATTTAAAGCAGCCTTTACAAACAGCCCCTTGATTCACTGTGTAGCTTTTGCAATCAGATGGATGGGACTGGATGGAACTTATTATTTTTAGTAGAATCAGAGAAGACCTGCAAAGCTGGCAAACTAGGTGGGCTTTCCTGATGGCTTGCTGATCTCAGGGCGTGTGTGGATATCTCATAGCTTACACAGCTGTAACGTTCTTTCACACACTGTGGCTGGACTATCCCATATGTTGCCACAAAATGTTAAGACATCAAGACTCAAATGTTCTTTTGTTCCCTTTTCCTCTCTGTGTATGTTTTACTCAGTAGCTTTGTTTATTTTCTTAAAATATTTCCTTTTTGTTTGCATTTCTTGGCAAAGGCCTCCATGTGTTTTTATAACTGTAATCTTCTTTTGGTCCCTCTGCCAGCTATATTACCCAAGATTAGCCACAAGTGTGCTTCAAGGGCTTCAGTTGCTCAGAAGCACTCGTGGTGTTAACAGGATACCAAAAATAGCTTTCCATTTGCCTCTCAGCCTAATATGTTCAGTTCAGGTACAATGCTGAAGTACAGAAATATGTTTATAGTATTGATTTCCTTCTTTTCCATCTACTTTCAGTAAATAAAAAAGCTCATCTTATGTTGAAGAAGTGCTGCAAAAAGCAGATAATTGTCTTTGGTGTGGAATTATTTATACAGATTTTTATTTTTTTTTATGGTAGGGAAATGGCCATTGTAAAGCAGAATAAATTCCCTCAAATGCCGTTTCTGAATCAGAACTGCCTTAGCAGCTACTGGCATTTCAGTTTGAATGTAGCATTAGAAACCAGTTTTTGAAGCAGGTGAACAGGAGTATTATTCCTGTTCCAGCTAGGATTCTTGAGTGAGACAACTGTCAACTTCCAGGCGCCCCTGAAAGTGTTACAACATGGCTTTTGTAGAGAAAGATCAAATATTAATTTATAATCAGGTCAAATGAAATAGTTAAATGTACTTTATGATAAACATTTCCATGTAGTCAGTTTTGCTTATGATGAAGGAACAGAAGAAATCTCTTTTTACAGAAGTCAGAATTCCTAAATGGTTAATCCACAGATCTTTTGCAAAAAGCTACATTTCTAACCTTGTGCGATTTTTAAAATTTTATTTTACTAGCAAGCTGAAAGTTGTTGACTTGTCAGAAGGCTCCTTCAAAGAGCTAAATACCAGCACCTCCTGAACTAACAATAAGACATGTTTTACTAGTAGTGATGAAACATCTTCTATAAACACTCCCTACCTTACTGACCATCCTTTCCCAGTATTGATTCACCACTGAAATATTTGTGTCACTTGAGTTCAAGTACATGAAATCAAACCTTTCAGTGCTTGGAGTTGTATGAGTGCCACTAAAAGCATCATGCACTTCAGCAGTTAGTGAATTAAATAAGCAAAAGCATGCTAATGGTCTCTGTGAGACCAGTACTGCTGACCTTAGAGAGAGAATGATAATAAAATGAAGAATACAAACAAAAGATGGAACCGTGGGCCTTTTATGGGTCATATTAATAGAGCATGCAGGGATTCAGAGCTACGTGTTATCGTCAGACCATCAAAAGAAATGTATTTTCTGTTTCTTTAGAATCGTGCTGTCAGAAACTACTCTGAATAATTTCCCTGAAATATTTGCAGGATTCTATCCCTGTTATATTTATGCTCAATTTAGCAGTTGATAACAATTGTAAAAAACTTGGACTAATCTCTTAAAACCAGGAAATACTCCACAGTTAGGGGAAGTTTTACTCTTATTTCACAAAAGTCAAAATTTGGACAATAAAACATAGAATGCAAATAATTTATATGGAATTATTTTTATTGGCAGGATATCTCAAATTTAACTGGAATTTGACTCTTCTTCTACCTGGAATTATTTAATCTAGTGTTTAATTATAAGGGATAAGATGACTATCGAACAAAATGTACTATCTTCAGATAACATATTTGAAACCGAAGAATTCTGGATTCAGATTACAAGCCATCAATATTTAATTATGATTTCCCTTTAAAATATCCCTTATGTTTAGCAAGAGGGACATAATCAGAGTATGCATGAAAAACAGAATAACTAACGTGAGAAGTAATTTTTTTCTCCCAGCATCATATGCCTGCATAAACCAAGAGGCTTCCACATAAACCGCATTTCAGGTTTTTTCCTCTTATTTATTTGCACTATATTATGTATACTGTATCTCATGGCAAAGAGCGGGAATGTGAACAGCAGTTTAGATCCCCAAAATAGAGTAGGGTCAACTATATCCTTTTGGAAGTCTTTCATTGGTTTGAATAGCATGTTTTTTCCTTTGCTGTAAATACATTGCAGGAGTTTGTGTAAAACTATTACCCACTTACTCAGGCTTTATAAATCAAAGAAAGACTTCGGTCAAAGCTGGGAAAGAAAAACATTACCTCTTTCAAAATATGAAAGTATCCTGGGATGTTTTGTCTTGACATGGGCAGATGTTGGCAGTCAAGCTATTTGACCCTGGCACCATTTCACTGAGTATTTGTTTTCAATCACATGAGAGGAGGAATGAATCCTTGATGTTGCTGAATTCTTGATGTAGTATTTTTAAAATAATTTAATTTAGGGCAGTATAAACAAACACATGTAACAGTGAATAAGAGAACTGACTCATTAGGGAACACAAGAAAACAAAAAATAGGAGGGAAATAAGGTATTTTCTCTCCTTCCTCCTGGTCCACAAAACATTAAAATCATGTGTCCCAACTCTGTGAACATTTATCCAGAAAGACAATTTTACTTTCAATAAAAATTTCACATGAATGATTACAGCTTGTAATCTGTTTGCATGACAGTTGGTGTCACCCAGTAGAATGTATTTATGATAGCAGTGAGGATTTCATGGGTAGTATCATTATATTTCCATGCTCTTAATGCATTTACTTACAAAGCTACTCATGTCAAATGAACACCTGAAATGGTTGTAGATTATTTTTTTCTCCTATTTCTTACTCAGTAATGTAAATTTACTATGTTTATCTAAAGTACAAGTGCAAGTGAAACAGGTAAAGTCAGGAGGAAGCTTATAATAAGGAGGAAGCTTGGTGCTTGAGCTGGTTGGCCAGATGTTGGCTAAGTTAGAAGCAAAAACATGGTTCTTTGGAATATTGCCTGCATATGCTAGGTGACATAATCTTGGGGGAAAAACAGGAGAAAAGGAAAATAAAATGTAGGTCTTCCAAAGCTACTGGTAATTAAATGCAGAAAACTTGCACCTTTACTGACAGACAGTAACAACACATCTCTTTTTATCTATGGGCATTTTACCACCATCAAATTTCAAATAAGGCAATAAAGTTAGACTTCAGAAACTAGAAAAGTTAACTATGACTGTTGTTAGCCATTGCCAGTCATTACTCCAATCTAGCTTTCTATACACTCCGATCTGTTGATCTCTTCTGTAATTTTCTTTTACATAGATAATTCTTTCCACCTCTTCCTCCTTATTCCATGTTCTCAATTTTCCATTCTCCAGTCTATGTTCTTATGGGACAGGTGCACACCTTCAAAGTATTATGGAGCAAAAATACATTGGTTTTTTTTCTTTAACATATAGAATAACCCCAAGGAATTTCTTACTGCTGTGGGCACTAATGTGAAACATTCCCCTTCATGTATATGTTAAATAAAACCACAAGAAGCAGTGTGTTGCTCAGAATTTACTGGATGTATCTCATAATTTGTGTCTTCCCATATATATTCTTGTATGCATTATATATGCTGCTGATTTCATTACTGGTATATTGCAGCATCACACTACTACAAAGGGACTGACCCAGGGCTATATAATGCTAAACCCAAGAATGACAGAGTTTAGATAGAAAACTCACTCACACTCACAGGTAATTTTTGTATTTCACAGCTTAGAGAGGAGGGCGGGTTGAGCCAACACTTACCAGTGATGCATTCATTTACTTACACTTATTTATGACTCAGTCATATTTTAGCACAAACCTCGACATATAAACTTTACATACACCTCCTCTATCTAGCTTGCCTGTTTTTAGCAGACATTAACAGTATCTACATTTTTATTTTTGCACCTGCAATTAATTGCCTAAAGAAATCTCTGTAATGAAAGCACTGCTGTGGCTGAGAGACATGCCAGACATGTGCACACAAAATACACTAAAAATTTCACTTGTGTTTGCATTGGTTGCACATTAGCAACATTTTCACAATGCTTTGACTACTTGAGTTTTGAGAGGGCACACAAAAACACTAGGAAATGAGGGAAATTAAGGGCTCTGCAAATGAGGAATAAATCCAAGTGTATGCTGCTAATTGCTCTCCCTTTAAAAAACATGATTCAACAGTCCCTCCTACAATAACACACTTTTCTAAATAGAGTAACAGTAAGAAGAGCTGCTAGAGAAGCTGAATTTTCCTTTAACTACTGTTCTTTAAAAGTGATTCCATTCAACAACGTACAAGGTCGACAAGTCAACGCAAGACCACCCTGGTTGGGGATTTGCACTCAACACAGAGTTGTGTCAGATCCCTCAGCTGAGAAACGTCAACCAGCACCTTTCATATTTATGGTGACTCATAAACAGGAAATTCAGCCCTGTCCACGACACTGGAGCTTTTTCATATCTTAGATCCTTTTATGAAGGAAAAAGAAAAGGGTAAAAAAAAAAAAAAAAGGAAAAGAAAAAAGAAACCTCTCAAAACAAAACAAAGAACTTAGCAGGACATTTAAAGCAGCTGCCTTCTATTTTATGTGCCAAAATAAATATTGCCAAATTAGTAAGGCATACTGAACAAATTATAAGCTAAATGCAAATTTATCGACTGAAATACAATGGTAGAGTAGCCAAGGAGCTTGCAATGGTATAGTTCATCTTTGTAAGTAGGTGTTTTGGTTGGCCAGTTGCTGGAGAGTGACATGGGAACAGTAATATAAAAAGAGAGCATTTCTGTTACACCCAAGATGAACAGTTTGTTTTAGAAAGTTCAAGTAAACATTTTCTAACATACATTCACTAGTTTCAGAGTGTCTTTTGCTACCAAGAGAGAGATAAAAACTGGTTTTAAAAGTCTCTTATGAAAATACAACATTTCAGAAATGGTAATGTCAACATGATAAATTATCCAAAAAAAATTTTATTAGAGTTTCTCATTTCAGAGTAATAAGAAATTCTTCATTCTATTCCCCCATATTCTTATAAGGACACACATGGCCTTTTTATCTCAGATGTTATTTAACCTTAAATAACTAAAAAAAGTATCACAAGATATACTGTACACATATATTATAAATAAACATGAATACATATATGTGTGTGTGTGTGTGTGTACCCAATTTCCAGAGGGAAATAATCAGTCTAATACACTAAATCTAGTGGCTGGGTAGTTCATACACATGGTTTACATGAGAGCTCATGAGCCATTTTTATCAGCGTACTGTTCACTTTTCCATAAGTAAATTTCAATGTTACCGAAAAAAGAATTATTTTCCATTGAGAAAGCTGAAGCTCAAAATTTTGCTTCAGGTCAGTCCAACTGAGACTTCTTGCATTTTGGCATTACTAGTTTGTTGGCTTGACACAAAACATTCATATTTTAAATGAAATGTTTAAAGTCCTCCTTTGATAAAGCTGATAATACATTGCAGGAAACATGCTGTGGCCAAGAAGTCTGATCCATGTGGAAGAAAAAGAGACTTTTTAAAAGTAACGAAGGTTGCATAGATAAATAAGGTTCTGGGAGTGATAGTTAATGTGGAACTGATTTTGAATACCAGGCATACCACTCTGTTCAATAATTCAGACTGAAGCATTGAGATTCAGAGATATCAATGTATTTCTCAAAAAATTATATCAAAACACAATACTGATCAATTAGTGACTCACAACTACTTAGATCCCTCTCCCTTGGAGAACAATTTCAATATCATAACTTTTAACCCCAAATTTAGGGTTAAAAACCTGAAAAAAGTATTAGAATGATACTTGGAACCAGACTTCGTCTTTTTTCTGTTGCAGTTTTCCCCTTTGACCCATTATATCTCAGAGTTCCCAGCTCATAATCCCACCTTCACAGTTTGAGCAAGCTATAATGAAATAATTTTACTTATAAAACTAGAAGCAAACCAGCAAGATCTCTCCCCAGCCTTCCCCGTTCCCACCAAACTAAAAAGAAAATGCCCAATTGCAGCCAAAAGGATTTCAACCATCTTTTTGAAGGAGATGGTAAACGCCTGCATTCCCACCCCGTCAGGGTGGTTCCCGCTGGCCTCATCCGTGTCATGTTGCCTCATCGCAGAGCCCAGCCATGCCAGGAATGGTGTTCGGGAGCAGGCTGTTGGAAATCAAGCCGCACCTGCTTCTGATAGACAAAGGTTTCAGCTTCAGATTTACCCTTTTATGCACAATCACATGCTCTGGTTGAGCATCTACAGAACTGCAGCTGAAAGCCGGCTCCCAGCAGACTCCAAGGAGTGACTGCTGCTTTGATTATCAGCAAGAACATTTGGCAAAACGTGCAACACAATTAAGAGAAAACAAAGTTGTGAAGTTTACTGTTTGAGTCAGCCTAGTTCAAAACAAACAAACTTTTTCCAGCAAAATGTTATTGGTTTCCTTGGCTATAGAGCCCTTCTGGAAAAGAAAAACCCCCACAAAAATCCCAGTGCAATTTTAAATTCTGACGCACTTCAGGGGTTAGATTTTCCTCACAGAACACTGCAAACACGTTTTTTCACATTAATTTAAAATCAGAGTGGTTAATTTACAGAAAGCTGGCTTTCTGTGATCTGAAGAGGCCTACATGTTTCCTGATTTGTCATGAAGCTTTGGTCAGGGTGAAAGAGGGAATATTTCCATATGCTGAAAACTTATATGGGCCTTGATGAAGCTGAGACACAGAAAGGAGAGAAAATAAGAGCTGATCCAGCAGTTTTCTCATAACTGAAAAGGAGACAAAACCAACTCCCAGGCTGGACTGAGAGGGTGAGTTTGCACCATCATGATTTTACGTACCATGGTGGCATTTAGAATATAATATTTAGCCCCCGCCAGCACTGTGGCCGTTGGGGAAGATGGCTTTCTCCCCATCGCGGGAGGCCAGTCTTGCAAGACAAAATACCAAATTATTTTTCTTTCTTAGATTTATACATGTTTATCTTTTCTAGAATTCATCTGAAGTAAAATGGATCCATCTTTCTTCCAAATAATACAAAACAGATGGGAACAGGGTTGTGTAAGTCACAAGCTGACAAGAACCAAAGCCCTTCAATGACTGTCTCAGACCCACATGATATTCTCCAATCTGACAGACCCGTTACATGAGCAAATACTTGCGGCCCACCAGCCAGCTTTGTAGCAACTTCCCAACACAGGCAGCTGCCAGGAGAGTTAGTCTGCTTCACTGTTCCTCATGCTGATTTGTGTTACACCATTGCGGAGGGAGAAAATGGGTGAATGGCTTTGTGTGCCAAAAGGCTCTGTGACACAAGCTCCTCTTGCTCCTGGTAAGCTAATATCTGTATAGAATCTATATCAAACTTGCACGTATGAACAAGCCCTCCAAATTTCCTAAAATCAGTGTCCTCTAGTGCTGAATTGATTGATACATGTTATATCTCATATAGCCATTGCAGAGGTAACTGTTGCTTTGGTAAAAATGGAGAAAAAAGAGTTATTTTTAAAAATTTTTGCTACTATGGTGATTAGAATTTAGAAAGTTTAGAAACTAGAAAAATTAGAGAAATTCTTCATACTGACAGCCATTGTTTTCAGTCATACCTGCCTTCAGCTTACTGGTTTAAAGAAAGAAAGCCACTTTTTTTGGCTTACTTTTAGCTTGCTAGAATGGAGCACCCTTCATAGTCACCACTGAATTTGGCTACTGGAGATGCTGAAGATGTTTACTTCGCCATGGGCTTAGATGTACCTCCACCATGGTTTAACCCCAGCCAGAAGCTCCACCCTACACAGCTGCTCCCTCATTGCCCCAGAGTGGGATGAGGGAGAGAATCGAAAGGGTAAAGTGAGAAAATTCATGGGTTGAAAGGCAATTTAATAGGTAAAGCAAAAACTGCATGTGCAAGCAAAGCAAAGCAAAGCAAGGAATTCACTCACCACTTTCCACCGGCAGGCAGGGGTTCAGCCATCCCCAGCAAAGCAGGGCTCTGTCATGCATAACTGACTTGGGAAGACAAACACCACAACACTAAACTTCCCCCCCCGCCCCCCCCCCCCCCCACCTTGTTCTTCCCCCAGCTTTGTGTGCTGAGCATGCCATATGTTATGGAATATACCTTGGGTCAGTTGGCGTCAGCTCTTCCAGCTGTGTCCCCTCCCAGCTTCTTGTGTACCCCCAGCCTCCTGGCTGGTGGGCTGGGGTGAGGAGCAGCAAAGGCCTTGGCTCTGTGTAGGCACTGCTCAACAGTAACGAATACATCTCTGTATTATCAGCACTGTTTTCACCACAAATCCAAAGCATAGCCCCATACTAGCTGCTATGAAGAAAATTATCTCTATCCCCAAACCAGTGGAGCCCCATACCAATTACATTCCACCGTGCCATCTTTTTAATGTGACGAGTATGTCCATGCTATGTCACCTGCTATTCTGTATCATGCGTCTATTGTACGGATGCATCATACAGGTGTCATGCAGCCCAGTTTTGACTGCCATGCAGTGAAGGTGGAGGCCAATTAATTTGAAAAGCTGCATTTAGGCAACACGATGGGTACCAACCATGGTGTTCAGATACCTGAAGAGCTGAAAGCTTTTGCCTGAAAGTGATCAACAGCACCTGACCTAGAGCACATGTACCTTCCAGGTTTCACAGAGCAGCTCAGATAGGCTGAATGTGCCTTGCCCTCCAAAAGCTGCAGGACAGTCTGTCCAGGGCACATACACCTGCTTTCCATGAGTAGTTCACCATCAGGAGAGCTGCAGCCCAGCCGGACTGTGGTTATGGAGTAGATAAATGTGCTGTGTGCACTGTACAGAGGATAGCTCACAAGCAGGAATCACAAGTGGGTGTGACAAAGCTGGAAGCAGTTAGACATGTCGCATTGTATAAGTAGCTCAAACTACGCAACAGCATAAGTTCTGCACGTGCCACAGGCAGAGCAGAACCAATTGTGTTTTATCAGTCTCAGACGCTGTATTGTCCCCTCCACTTTTTGACACTGATCTAGTGGAACGAGTACATATAAAGACACACTTTCATATTCTTTTTTCTCCCCTTTTTTTTTTAATAGTAAAAATATTTCAAAGAACCCCTTCCCATCAGTATTTCCATATGGTTCTATTTTACTTAATTGTTGTTCTACTTAAGAAGCCTGGAGATAAATGTTATTTTCAGCAAAGTCACAGCTGTATTGCCAGCTGCATTACTGGCAATAGAAGTTATTTTAACGTTATTTTTTTTTCTGTTTATATTTTTGATATATAGCTTAGATTTATATTGTCTGCATTCATTTGCATAAACTGCAATAATCTGATGCCAGCTATCTACATCAGAGTCACTAATGTAATGAAAATACATTTAACTGTACCAAGCTTTCTAGAAACATATGGGAAAATATCCCTTAATGTTTATACATGCAGTTTTGGGGAAGACAATCAAACATAATCTGAGGGCAAAATGTGGCCAAGTGGTCTTTTGAAAGAAAAGAAAAAAAGCTAGAACCACACCTATCCCTCCATCCCCTGTATTACCAGGAGCCAATTTTTAACAAAGTGTAGTTGTGTTAGGTGCAATCTGAAGAACACAATATATTCTTAAAAAGCTTAAGGATTAGTGTCTTCAGCTAGGAGGACAATCTTGCTATTGTGTCCAAAACTCGCAGTCTTGTTTTATCTTAGAGGAAGTTTATTTCTGGATAGTGATCTTCATAACACAGTCGAGAATAGAGACATTGACAGTTAGTGGGTATAGTTTATTGCTTTTTTATAAAAGTACTATTTAGTAACAGGAGTGAATATTTGAGTCAGCAAAGACTTGCATTTGCTCCTCTCAGCTAATCTGTCAGTTTTTGCTTATTTATAGATTTTAGGAGCTTCTTTCTAACATTCAGCCATAGCCAATACTTTGTCTGGCTGTAGGTTTCCACATGCTTTTTGGAGAGCACACAGTTTAAATTTTAACTTTTATAGTTATACAGGATGTATAAAATGCTTGCATAGTGTGGTTTGTGTGCTGAAAGTTGCACAGATCAGAGAGGATAACTGGCACCAAGAAATTCAAGACACATTCACAAATGTGTTCATGTGCCAGTTCATCCCTAAAGTTTTCAGAAGTCACTTTGTAGTGTTTTGTTGGCGGGCTCAGTGCTTTCTCTGCCTCTGAAAATCTCTCTCAGTTAGAATATCATCAAAACAGTTACAATTTCCAATTACACACTGAAACTCTTGTCATTATTTTGTTGTTTTCTATGAAACATCATTTACTCTTCTGTTTGTAGAAGAATTACTGTGGTTGTGATTTTTTAATTTTTTTTTTAGTGACTTGCCAAATGGATGTTACCAGAAATAAACAAATATGATTACCAAAGTGTCTCTCTTTGTGGGATGACACTCTTCCCTCTCTCATGGCCACTGGGCAGAATACCTTGAGAACTGAAAGAAATGTACTAGTTTTGTTACCTATGTTAATTGTCAACATTTTAGGAAGCATTTGTGTTTGGAAGTAAATTAACTTAAAAAAAAATCAGTGACATTATCCCTATTATTGATTACTGTTCATTCTTTTATCAAGGTTGAAAAATTTACTTTATTAAATAAAACACACTTCAGGGAACTTTATGATTTTTAGTCAGTGTTAACTCCTCTGGCACCTGACATCAGTCTCAGAACCTTGCAGACTTGCAGAAGTTCACGTGTTTCTTTGTTACACAATATACTGCTCTGAAAACACCCAGCTCAAGCTGTGGTCAGGATGAGCACTATCACTGCCTGATGACATTAATATTAGTTAGCAGTAGGAGTTTCCTACTAGCAAGGATGAAACTTACGGAATAAGAGAGATCAGGTTTCTATGTGTCTCTGCCTCTAAACCAAAGCTTCTTACCACCCCTGAACTCCCACCACTCTTCCCTTCTCACCCCCCCAGTGTCCTTTCCTGCTCCAAAGCAACACATCTACCGTGGACCCCTCTGGCTCCCCATCAGACACCTCTGATTTGCTCCCAGACCCTTCCTTGCCCTTTCTGCCTAGGTCCCTGCCAGCTGAGACTTATCATTGTGACCCACATCCACCTCCTCCTTTCTGCTACAAGTGTTCTGAAAGCCTGTGTCTCCTGAGTGCTTCACACTCCAATGGGACACCAGCATCTAATTCTGCCAGCCACAAGCCCTTGACATTTGCTGACAGTTTTGAAAGAGCACAACTAGGCATGGGATGAACGTAAGTAAGACCAAGGTGGAGCCCTGTGGGGATACAATATGTCTGGGGGTAGGTTAGACCTGACAGAATTGCCTGCTAGTACTACAGTACTGCTGAACAGCAGATAAAAAGCGTCCCTGCTTCCTGCAGACATATTTTGAAGTGATGATTTTTTTTGCAGTTTCCCATATTTTTTTTAGAAATGACACTTCTCTAGTAAACTGCTGAAAATGTGCATCTGTCTTTAATAAAGAAAGGACTTAATTAGCACATCTTTTCCTCTGTGAATAAGAAAAAAAGTCAGAGAGGCAGGAGGAAGAGATTTATTTTGGTGCCATATGAATCATAGCTAGCCTAGCATGCAAAGCCTGAAATAATGCTAAAGCTGAAAGAGATGATGTATAAATGGAAAAGTCAGCCCCCATGTTTAACAGCAAACAGTAGATACAATACACCATGTTCTGGTGCAGAAGAGCAGCTTTCCAGTGGAATTATTCCAGATTTACACTATTGTGGTTGAAATGAGAAACTGTCCCACAGAGCATATGTAACTGTAGGAGTAACATGATAATCTTCCTTGGACGATCTTGTTCAAGCTCTGCTTGAACTGCTTCCCATGGCTGGCAGTTAGTAACATGGCCTGGTTGTTAAGTGCTGTACAAACATGTAACAAAAGATAGTCCCATACCTGAAGGGCTTGAAACTTGAGTATGGTATTAGAGGCTGTAAAGGAATATATCAAACACAGAGGGCAGTGAGTTGGTTATTGACAGAATGAAAATAATAATTCCAGCCATTATCATCAACATTATTGTGTTGTTTGAAGGTGTTATGGAAGAGAAAAAGTTTTAGGAGGATCCTGATATAGCTTGATGGATCTTCCTTCCACACAGGGGTAGCAAGAATAAATCCTCAAGCTCTTTTTGGTAAAATTGGTCTAACAGGTGGTATAGGTGGGGAATCATTTGTTACAGAAAGAGTGCTGTCTGGAGGACAGAGCACTATTGTCATCCTTGCTCTCACATCAGCTGATGTTGGAGTATGGGTCACAGTGGATGGGTAACCAGACTGGTTACAAGCTTTCAGCCCTCTCAGTTGATTGTCATGAAGGTGGAGGTAGCAGGTGACATTTGGCTGGTGTGCAAAGACAGAGAACTAAAGCAGGATCAGGACCTGAAAGACCATAACTTGAAGATTTAAAAGAGGAAGATGATGTGTCTAAAAGAACCAACTAAGAAAATTATGTTTGGAACACTGTTCTGAAAGTATTTTAAGTGAAACAGGATAAATTTATATCAAAATTACAGAAGAAGAGGGAGTAGAAACTAGCAATCTAATTTATATTGACAGTTGTCAAAGTTGTTTTGATTCTGCCTGATATAGATTGGTTATGGGAAAAAAACCTTACAGAACAGAATGAAATGCAGGTTAGAGTTATCTGAAATAACTGTAAATAAATTCATGACAGAAGCAGATTAAATGTAAGCTGAGAAGCAAGGTAAATTGGTACATTTAGAGTTATTTGTGTGCTACCAGAATCTACAGGCTTAAAAATATTCAACATGGACAAACGATGTGTTCAGAAAAAAATTCCAGCTCAGCTATGACTGCTGTTTCACAGTAAACAGATATTGCCAAGCTGATTTCTGTGTATAGAAACTAAAAATAAGCCAGGACTAGGCATGTTTTGTGGGTATTTCTGCTTTAGACATATCAAATTTAAGTTCACGCTGAGCTCTTTCTGGGTGCTTTGAAGAATGTTCTAAGATTTGAGTTCATGCAGATGGAAACAGGGCAAGGGAAGGATGTGTGCGTTACTAAGTGTATGAGGGCTAA
The DNA here is from genome assembly GCF_023634155.1 of Falco peregrinus. NCBI lineage: Eukaryota > Metazoa > Chordata > Aves > Falconiformes > Falconidae > Falco > Falco peregrinus. The sequence goes on from NC_073727.1 coordinate 58,271,405, forward strand.
AGCTGTGTCTTGGTTTATTTAAACAACCTTCCTTTCATTCCCATGTGTTCCAAGGATGCAGCATGGTTCTCAGAAGACAGGTTGATCCTGTGTCTCCATGCAAGTTGAGTAGTAGTGCTCATGGTTCTCTTTGTAACTTGTCGTAAAGCCAGTTTAACTGAGTAGGCATCTGAATTCAATGTTCAGTAAAAGGAGGAAAGAAATCTGGGTGCTTATTTTTTTAAAAAACATATTACCTCCTTTCAAATATCCTCCTGCATCTGCTGTCAGAGTATGTGCCATTTCACTTCATGAGTGACACTGTCTCCCTGTCCTGGGAATGTTATCCTTCACAGCTATCCCCTAGGCAACTACAGCATTCCAAGTCAAAGCCAACCAAAGGAATGAAAACTATTTTCATTTAATCGAAAACTTTGAGAAATTATTAGCACGTATATATTACCCCCATTTATGCCACTCAAGGACTGCCAATATTTTAGATCACTCTTCAGTGGCTTAATCAGTTGTCCATGTTAGAAATCAGATATAATTTTTCTTTTTATGAAGAAGCACTGAAAGAAAGCACAGCCTTGACTTGTAGACATGTTAATGCAATGCTTTCCAAAGTGTGCCCTTATTTGCTGGTTTATAGTAAATGTTGAAAAATGCTATACAATAACATCTGTTATTACACAATAGTTCTCTATTTGCTTCCAAGGAGCTTACACTAACCCAGCATTGCATAATTTTTTTTTCTTCACATAAAACAATGGGAGCGTATGCTGGCCTATAAAAGACTGTATGGCCTCAAGTAATAAATACCTCTCAAAGACACTCAGCACAAACCCTCATTGTTAGAGCAGTTTTGCCGGAGAAGTTGCATTGTCGCTCAGTCCAACGAAGAATTAGCTATCTTGATGCTGAAAGATGTAAATTGTCTCAGAAAGATTTTGAAAGAATTCACGTATCAGGCAAATGAGACAAAATAGATATGGGCAGTTCATGTGATTTGAGTGACAGGTGCAGTGCTGGCTGCACAGTGTGAGCACGGAGCTGGGGCTGTGATTATATCCCTGACCTTGCTAACAACATCATACTGTCCTAAACAATGGCGATACCTCTTTGCTCCATCTACACAGCCTGCTTTTGGAGCTTGTGTGTCAATGCAATTGTCCTCTCTTTTCTCCTGAATAGTACATGACAGGGGAGTTCATTGCCAGAGCACTTGTAAATTTGTTTGCACCATTAAAAATGTGATAAATAGTGATATGTAAGTGAAAAAAAAAAAAAAGAAACATTTTTATTTCTTCCAAAGTTTTCATTTATTAATGAAAACTCAGAGGAAAACCCCGTTTAACTTTCCAGGAACTCATACAGACTTGATTTTTTTTTCATGTGTAGAGACTTGTGCCCAGTGACAGCACACACCACTGTGTCCAAGCAAAAGCTTGTTGCTGCTATAGTCTCTGTGAAGAATTTGTTACTATTGTTAGTTGCTTAACATTTGAAATTAGATGCCTTCTGGACAATGCACATGAATAAAGACAGCCATATGGGTTCCATCTGGCCAAATATAGATGTTTACATCTAAACTGGTCTATATAAACTCCTACTGCAGTCATTGGCAAGAAAAGGACACTTTCAGGCTTTGATTTATCTCAGGTTAAACTAGATAACTAGAACTATCCAGCTGAATAGCCATTCTCATAGCTTCTCTTTCTCTGACAGATTTCAAAGGGAGTTTAGGGAAATATCCACACTGCAGATACCGAAGTAGAAAGTTCAGGGAGGTGAGTCCTACCTCTCTTATCATCTTACCACAAAAAATGAAATGCCTTAATCAGTTACTAAGATCTTAGCAAAGATCTGTATATAACTCTTTAAAAATAATACATATAAAATGTAAAAGGAAGAAGAAGAGAGGTGGACATTTATATACTTAACTGGGTTACTTTAGGCAGTGTATAAAAACTAACACATCTAAGTTCATTATACCCTCAGGTAGCAACTGTAGGATTGTTGTTGATACAACCTTGTTGATATTCCAAAATGTGACAAGGAGTAAAAATCAGTACAGAAGCAGCCTTGACAATATCATAGTAAAGGATATGCTTTATAATAGATGTTTTCCCTCCCACTGTCTCTGTTAATGATTATTGGTGTAGCGTGCTTTGTATGGGAAAAGCAGTTATTACTGGTGGTTCTTCCCTCCTCCAGGTTTTAATACTAGCTCATATAGATTGTTGTGGGCCAAGACCAGTAATTGTCTGTCAATGACTTTAATGAGGAGCAGGAAATAGGGAGATTTTTTTGGTCCTTTTTTTTTTTTTTTGAATGAATGGCCCCAGAAGAATACGATGCAACATTACTCAATTCCAAAGCGAGTAATTCCAGTGGTTCCACAGGAGCATCCTAGTCCAACTTTCAGTGGATGGTATCTTCGCCAAATAAATGGTAACTGCTCAAAACAAAGCAGGCTTCCACTAAGCATTTGGAAGAGCTAGCCCATTAGGATATTTTTGTTATGTTTATTTACCTTTTGCAATATCAATGCATTCATTACTCAGCTGTAGCAGCATGCCTAGCTGAAGTCTGAAGCACGTTGCTGCAGTTCTTTGCTACTTTTTTTTTTTTTTTTTTTGCTTGTAAAACATGATGAACCCCAATACGCATAGAAAAAGAAGAATGACTGTGTGGATTTGCTTGCATCTTCAGTTTTGAATTTATGAATGAAAAATGCACTATCACCCTGATTATGCAGTTCCTAGTGTACCGCAAAGGCCATATTAACACAAAATAGACTTCTGAAAGGAAAGGATCATCAACAACTGACGATCCCCAAAAGAGTAGGTCACTCTGTAATGAAATAGAAGTACTCTAGCAGAATGCTAAAATAATAGAAAAAGACTTGTAAGCTGATATTTATAAATACACATGACCTTTAGTCAAAGAAAGATTCTAACCTAAAGAAAGTGAAGGTTGAACAGAGAGAAAAAGGACAACAAAAATGACATAAGGTTAGAGAGTTTTAGGCGTGGCAGAAAGTTGACATGGCAGTGTTTGTTCTTCTGCAGATTTGTAATTCTCTTGTGTTTCCTGTCAATAATGGGTGAGTTGAAGAAGTTTGTTTGCAAAATCTATGATCTTCTTGCTTTACCAGTCATGGTTCGTCCAGAGTTAATATGTAAAGTGACTTTAATGATGGAAGTCTGGAGAACTAGCGCATATGTTGCTGAGATATTCAGACAGTGGTAGGACATGTGGCAGCAAAAGGTAGAGGAAGAGCACTATGGCTTGTGGGGTGTGTGCTTTGTGCAAGATCTTTTTTCTTGTCCACAAACCCTGGCTGTGGTCCAGCTAATCATTTCTCTGTTGTCGGTCAGAAATTTTTCCTCATGAAGCTGTACTTCCCAAAAATGAAGGAAAGGCCAGAGTCTTGGTACTGTTGTAGCAGCATAGAGACATGAGAGGGCTGACCTGAAATTAAGTTGTTTTTGAGAAAGATAGGATTCAAGGACTGAGTTAAATTCAACAGTCTGATGATCATTCAATTATCAAATCTGTAAGATATTGTGGCACCAGAGATTATCTTGGGAGGACCAGCTACATAGTCCAGAGATGGGGGAACATCATGAAAAAGATGCAAGACACTGAACATAACTCTTTAGCTAGAGGAATGGCCAGCTGTCTGACCCGTAGCCTCCTCAGAATATCGTTTCCTTGAGGAAAGACTCTGGGAGCTGGTGTAAGATGGGTGGAGGGGCAGTAGATTTCCTGCAAAATGGAGATACAAATGAATTATGTTTTGTCACAGAGCAAGTTTTGATAAAATTTTTCCTGTTTTTTTTAAAAAAAAACCAAGTAGAATGTGAGTTGTTATTACTAATCTATTTTTTTGTTTAGCAAAAGATTGATTTCATATGATTTAAAGAAAGAGGATGATCACAGCTGTCTTGTTAGAGGGGTCAGAAACATTATTGGAAGAGCATGCAACAGAGGGAAGGCCCTGTGACAATAAGGGACACGCTGAAGTTCTTTTTGTACTTGAGAATCTCCACAACAGCCCATTCAAAACTGCTAATGGAGTGATCTTATGGGAAACCATTTTAGCTATTACCTGCCCAGAATTGCCTCATAAATGTTCTTAAGCATTTCAACATGTTTTATTTTGGATGGCCAGAAAACCTGGTTGATGTGGGAGGGTACAAAGAGCTCTCTCAGGTATCAAAAAGATATATAAATAGTGATCTTGATGCTGACAACTCACAGTTTCAGAGCAGCAACACAGAGAACAAGGAGAGGGATGAAAATAATGCCACAAACATAAAGGATTAAATTAATTATTTGTATCATTCCAGTGAAGTAATTCTTGACTCTCGCAGCAGAACAACAAGCCAGATGAGCTGCTGGCAGTTTTTAACTTCCAAACAGAGTAAGGAGATGGAGCATAAAAGGCAAAAAGCTCATTCATCATATAAGAAGAGGAATGAAGATGACTTTGTCAAAGTCTTCCAATTCCCTTTCCATACCTGCTTTGAAGGTTGAAAAAAGTTAGTCTGAGTTAACAGAAAGCCATATTCTATAGGATAAGACACTATATTCACAATGATGTTATTTTGAGATCATTTTGTGCTTACAACAGAGAAAACAAATTTTTCGTTAGTAGTTGGAGAACAGCAATTACCATAGTGCCTGCCTCCACTGAAACCTGGAGAAGTTGAGTTCAATGCTCTTGACTTTTGGTCCTACCATAAGCCACCCCACCTGAGCTGCTCACTCTGCTGCATGATGGCGTGTTGAGTGTTATGCAGGTTATGTTTCACTGACATCCATGGAGATCCAGCCCACACAGAAAAAAAGTGGTGAGAATTTGGATGTTACAAGTTCGTACCAACTTCATTTCAAGCATTCAAAATTGGTTTAATCTGAAGTAACTTCATTTAAGGGATTTGGATCTGAAGTTTATATTTACCCCTTCTAAAGATTACATCTTATTACATGATTCAGAGGCAGATGGATGGCCTGATTGCAAACTTCCTACTTAGACTTTTCTCCTGGGGTTTGGTTCAGGCTCATTTCTCATTTTCATACAATCTTGACTGTCAGTTTTTTCATTTTTATGAAAATGGACTAATATAGCCAAGCCAAAATAATGAAGACATTGCTCATTGTAAATTAAATTTAGAATGCAAAAGTGTCTGTGCCAATAAAAGAAAATAAAATTCAAAGATAGACATTGCAGACACAATTTTCAAACCACATTATATTGCTGGAAACTTTTTTTTTTTCAATGGAAGTGATGACACAACTTTAGATGGCAACATCCTGAATAAAACATTGTAATAAATACTCAAAAATGGTTATTAAGGGAGGGAAAAGACTTGGTATTCATATTACACCATGTAGCCTTTTGTCCTCTAATCTTCAGTCTTATCCAGTCTTGAAAGATTTATAGTTTGCTAATTCTATAAAGCAAAAGGACATTCTCTTACCCAGCAAGGTCAGTCAAATCCACTCCAGAAAGTGATCAGTGGATTAAGACGTGTCACTGAACTCCCTATAACTTTACTGCTGCAAGGACATGTCAGTTAAAGACCATGGCACTGTAAATGTTGGAATGGACAGCTGGTCTTACCTTCTGGCTGCTGAAGGCATAAGTAAATTAAAACCCCTCAGCAATACATGTCTTTGGCATATCCCTGCTTAATAGGAAGTCTGCTCTCACAAGCTAGATAGAGAAATATAAATGCTGCTATGTATATATACACATATATAGTTGGAGATTTCCGGAGCTCTAGAATATTTTTGTTTTGCTTTAGAGGAGGAGTCAAATCAAGTTTTTGACAATCCCCTCAAAACATTCGGAAAAAGTTAGGTTGGAAACAGATACAAAGCCTTGATCCAACTCCACTCAAGTTAAAGTTTTCCCACTGACTTCTATGGGAATAAATCACACTACTGGGGTGGGTGGTCCCTCCGTCCTGCACAGTGGGCCAAATAACCCCCAGATCCTAACTCACCATGTGCTGTGGTTTGGACTCACTGCTTCTTTCAAATTTCAGGTTTGGCTGAGCTGTGCAGTGGGAGGAGTGCGGCAAAAGATGGGTTCTTAGTAGACTGATGCTTTTGTCTTCCAGACTTGGCCCCTGGCATGATTTAGAACATCTTAAGGCGCTAAAATGTAAAAATTATGAGCAGCAGTAATCAGTCTTCAAGGGCAACACTGGCAGCTGCAAATCACTGAAAGCTGTAGTAGTTACCCACACCCATTCCCTGGCCATTTAGTCATCTTTGCTGGCTTTCTACCAGCTCAAAATCCCCCCAAGTGTATCCTTAGTTGGCCTTTAGAATCACTAGAAAAATACAAGGGCACTGGAACTGAGCGGAGTCATCTGCCTTCTGCCATGGTGCTTGGATTTTCAGTCATGTATCATACCTCTGCTCAAGACCAGTAATATTTTGAGGAACTGATGCTCTGGAAGAATGACTACAGCAAGCAGCAGCATCCTTCAGGTGCTGGTAAAAATTACTTTTCCTTTGGATATTTCAGCACATGTTAGCAGCTGTCCTTTGCTGGCCAAGTTGGCTAAGGTATACTGAAATCATGGAGCTATAAAAATTTACATCGGCTGAAAACTGGATCCAATCTATTTCTTGTTTGCTGTAGAGTAACTGCATAACCTGTTCTTGAAAATATATTAAAGGAGCAAGTAAGTACAGTGATCTTTTCCCAGATCCACAAAGGTAGTAAACTGCCATGACACCTCTAAATTTTTGGAACAGTAGGGGTTTGCACCTGTTTAGGACCCTCACATACCTGTTATTACTTGAAAAAGTGTGTCCAAACATCTGCATACAGTTAAGCCCCAAAGAACCAATTTCAAGGTAAGATTAAACATACTGCTCATCTACAAATATAACCTGTCAACAAATTATCCTAATTCTTATGTCTAAAGAAGGCACTTGTGTCTTTACCTTCCCTGTCAGTAAATTCCAGCAGTCAATTGGAATTATCACATTTTACCAAAAAATAAAATAATTGTTGTGAATTTACCACCCTTTCATCAAGTGTCTTGCTCTTGCATTATATGGTGGTCTGAAATGGAAGGGATGGTTGCACCAAAAAATTTTGCTAAAGCCCATGTAACTTCTCCCACACACTCCGTGCTTTCCCACGTCTTGCAATCTGGTTTGCATAAGCCCTGCAGCACTGTGTAGTTGTGCCCAGGTACGCTGTGCTGCAGAAAGGGAGCTCGCCTGCTGCACCGCAAGGTTGGCTGTCAAATGTCCACAGAGAGGGACAAGTGGATGAAAGGTTTCCTCCATCCTTTATGAGTTGCCAAACACTGCCTTGTTCAAGACATTTCAGGGCTGAAAGACTGTTTACGTTTATTATAATATGGGTATCTGAGAAATAAACAGATGTTGGCATCTATAACTTTAGCTCTCTATGCAAGATACATAGGCATCTTTGTAGTATGTTTTAGCAGACATTTATGTGATGCAGTGTCATTGCAACTAGCATCTTGTGGAAAAAAAAGCCTGCTGAAAATGACATCGTCAGCTAGCTTTTGGAATATACCATACCCGGTTCACTTTTTTTGGTCTATACTCCTCCCTCTTTACTTAGTTTTCAGTTTGGGCCCTATATTTGAACCCTGCACCTACTTCATCCTTCGTAATGAGCTACTTTATATTGCATGGTATCCCTGGCATTTCTTTAGTAGCAGTGGGAATTTGACCTCTCTGTAATTCTCACTATTAACAGTGTTTTGCAAAGCTGGTAAATAATGAATTACTTAGTGAGTATATTCAAGCAATGATGTTTTTATTACTTCTTTGTCTTTGCCTTGGTGCTTCACAAAAATCAGAAAAATTGTTGTGAAGTTTACGATATGTAATTATAGAAATCCAATATAATTTTGATTAATTATATTATTTTTCAGTGTCTTATGCTTATATTCCACATTAATATCTGACAAAAGCTCTAACCATGTGAATCAGAGTAATGTCTCACACTTTGTGCAACATTTGAAATTTTGTCTGATATTTGAAAATCTTTCTTTCATCATTGTGCTAGCTCTCAGCAGACCAGATGAAAAATTTTGATAGTCCTAGCTTCTCTGCATTAGGTGATCAGATTGCCAAATCACAAGTAAAATACCAAAATATTCTGGTGGTTAGTTTTACCATTGTTACAAAGTGCTTCAGTACTAATTAAAGCTGATATCAGACTACGCAATGTATATTACATGCAAAGAATAACATTAAAGTGCTATGTGTTAGCTACAAATAGTTTAAAAGTATGTAGTTTTCATTAAACGTTACCTTTCTGCATGATCTTAGAAGCTGCAGTGGAACAACTAATGAAATTATTTATTTGAAACAACACTCTATAATGTCCAAACAATTAGACAATATTTGTCACAATGGTTTTTTTTAAAGAAAATCAGCCAAGTTCCTCTCTGAAGTTTTGTCAAAAACCTTGAAACTGCAACTTTTCAAATCTCGAACAGCTCTAATTTTTAGTACATTCTTCCTCCCCCCCAGTTATTTAATCAAATCTACTTGGGAAGTGCTCTCTTTTTTGCATCTTCCACTTCTTCTGGTTTTGGGGGTTTTGGTTGGGGTTTTTTGTTTGTTTGTTTTTTTTGATGAAATTAAAATAAATGTTCTCAGTAATATTGTGAATTGGAGGTGGTAGGATGGTAGTTGGATAGATTTTCCCTGACAGAAGATGGGTAATCCTCATAATTTCCTCCTGTATCGGCCCTCCTCTTTGCTTAGCTGCTGTAAGTGAGCTAGGTTCTGCTTTTCCTTGCTTCTCAGCAAGATCCACCTTAATTCCCTGCCATCCTTCTCCATACTTTTCAGCCCATATTACAAAATTACAGAGCAAAATATTGATGTTCTTTTTATGAATAATAAACAGCATAATCTGAGAGTGAAAGTAAAAGCAGAAGTCAGGGACAGAAGAGGTTATAGATCTTCTATAATGAATGTACCAGAAAGGGGGTGTAACTCCTGGCAACTTTTTTAACTACTGAGAGCAGAGAGCTTTAAAGCAGCCCTGGAGTCAGATACAACCTTTGGCTGCAGCAGGTACCCCTGCTCCTGGGTCCCAGCGTGGCACTTTGAGAAGCATTTGTGAAGTTTTCTTGCCAAGTAAGGTCATGCCAGGAGGGTCATGCCAAGTAAGAAGCACCAGAGCTGTTGTCGTCATTCTTTTTCTGCAAGTAATGGCAGAAGTGATGAGATGAGCTTCATCTCTGTCTATTGCAGAGCCCAAGGAGTGCTCTGTAGGGAAATGTGTCAATAAGGGATAAATCAGAAAAATATGTGCAAGAGTTGCCATCTACTCCCAGATTCAGAAGTCACCAGTGTGGTCCAGCCAATGGATTTGTCCATAATGTTTCAGATGGCAATTTATGTATAGAAAAATCCACACCATTTTTGCCTGTTCAGAAGAAGCTCAGATGCAGGTTATAAGTGTTCTTACAATTTCAGCTCAGGCAATCTCTACATCACCCAGAAAAATGACAAGTCCTAGGTATTAAACTGTGTTTGCATAGTTTACTTACAATGAAAGCTCTTAATGGGAAACATTTTTGCAATGTATTTGTACAGTGTGCAGTAGAAGTATGGCAAACAACAGTTTTGTAGCAATGATTAAAATGCGAACACTTTTGAATTAAACTGAGGTTTTTGGTTTGGTTTTCTTGAGAAAGAGCTCTGGTCTCTGCAGGCTTTGTCATCACTGTAATGTGAAACACAGTTCAGAACATAATAATAGTAGAATGTGGTATATCCTACTCTAACATCTATCAGTTTGACACCTAGACCTCTTTTCAGGGAGTGGAGAGGGATGGCATCTTCCCAGCTGATTCAGCACATCTACCTTAAGCACCTCTCTTAGGATAGGATGTAGGCGACAGAACAAGCTTCAGCTGACACCTCACTGCCAATAATCTCCATTGACAACTTCGTGCTCACAACTATTTGTAAGGATTTACTGGTTTACTATTATTGTCAATCTACATTGAAGATCCAAATTAAAGATGTAGCACTGTGCAGTATACTTCAGCAAATTAATTAGCAGTTTCTTCTGGACAGTGCTTTGGAAGTTTCTGTCAAGTGGGAATTTTGTGGTGTGTGTGTTGGGGTTTTTGTTTGTTTGTCAGGGTGTTTTTTTCCACACACCCCCCCCCCCCCAAATAGAAAAAAAAGTCTGTAGTCAGTCCTGAAGTTATTACACTACACTTCATTATTTAAAATTGTAAGAAGGCTAATATTTTGTTCCCTAAAATGAAAAAAGAAAAACTTAAGGGCTTTTGGGGACTTTTTGTTTGCTTGTTTTTCACTGTTAATCAGCTGTTCAATCCCAAGCAGACATAAATTCTCACTGGAAATATTGTTTCCAAAATCCTTGACAATTACCATGTAGTTACAAATATATATATAAATTTTACCCTTCAGCTTTTCAGTGAAGAAATCAATTCTTCTGTAACAAACGAGCTGTATGCTATACTAACTGAAGAAAGAACTGCTTTTACCTAGTACTACAGATAGTCTCCTTGCGGAAAGTTTTTGGGTAGGACCAAACTTTTTATCAAACAGTCATTATTCCCTTCAAATTTTACTTGGTCATAGTTTTCTTGAGGATGCCACAGATATTTCTTGGTATTATCATAAATCTTACTGGAATTGTATGACAAAACTTTCTTCTGAAAAACATATATATATATATAAATACACACACACAGTTTTTACATCAATAATTTACATGAAAGATTTCATGTAAAGCCTCATAAACACTGCTGTGTCTTTTGAGCTGTATTATTGTTTAAGAAAAAAGAAAGAAAGAAGAAAACTTAATAAATGGAACCTGAATATTGGATGTGTGACAGTTTCAGAAGGACAAGAGAACATACTTTGTCTATGAATTATCCCCTATTTTTATTTCACAGAATTAATGAATCTCAAGCAAAAATGTTTGCTTTATCCAGACACGATAAAGTTCTTTCAGCTATTTGTGATCAGCTTTATATAGACTATGTACTCCTTTTCTGAACCATATTAAGCTCTTAACATCAATAGCTTTCCAGTAACAGCTTTCAAAAAGAACAGAATAGTATGTACAAGTTTCTGTCAGTTTTAAATTACTGTTATAACTCCTAGTTACTGTCTGTTGGTCACTTACACAAACTATCTTTTAAACAAATTTTGTGCTATTTCCTTTCTTTCAGTCCCCTTGACCTGGAATTAATTAATTTTCAACTCCTTCCTTCTAACCCTAGTAATTTGGATTCAGTTATATCTTTAACAAGAAATACATTTTTAAAAAGTAGAGAATGCAACATAAGACTGTTGCTACCTTTAGTGTTGATAAAATGAATGGAATGACTGTTACTTCTAAACAGCTCAGTCCTCTGTGGAGTTAAATGCTCTCAACTCCCTTTTAGTTTAATAGCTATGGCAGATTAAAGCAGGAGGAGTTTTTACCTTAGTGGATAATAAGCAGGTGGATGTTGTGGGCAGAGGAGATTTCCCCTTCCTTTCCTGAGTGAGCCCTTAGTTACACATCTGCTTCCCCTTCCTCTAATCTCTAATTTACTTTAAGGGTAGCTGAGGATTTGCAACACAAAGCCAAAAATGTTTGTGTTGTGAAATCTTAGCTCCAGCTTCTGAGTTGCCAATCGCTGGGGACTGAAGCTTATAGCTGTTTTTTATTGACTTTAGGAGAAAATGGATGGGATTGTAATGACAAGACCAGATTAGCAGGAGTTAGCTAAAATGTAGTTTACTGCAGATGAAAGCCAATGATCATGACATTCATCTGCCCATCTATAGCTCCCACTACCTTCTGCAGCTGATTCAGATTTCACAGAGATTTTAATCTGGTGTAATTATCATTTTCAGTTTGAAATTTTCTATGGAGAAAGATCACTAGCAATAACTTTTTAATACTTGAAAAAATTCGGATTTTTAAAAATACTTTTTACAGTATTGTATGTAAATATTTGAAAATGGAAAATACCTCTTTTTCTCAGTTTCACATAACTTTTGTTTCGTAATTTCAGCTGCTATTATGACAATTAAAATTAACTGTTTAGAGATTATGGAAACAATAAAATCTTTCTACAGATGGCGTCGGACATTCTGAATATTGTTTTCAGTTGTGCTTTTTCACCCTAATTCTCCAAAGGAAAGCTTTTCAATATCTCATTTTGCCTGAAGGATAACGATGTGGTTTCCTAAGATTAGTTGTATCCCTTTTTAAACTGGTTTCTAAAAGGTGGTTAGATTTTAAGATCCAGATTTGGTTTTGGTTATTTAGTTTGGATGATTTCTAATAGAAAACAATTCTTGCCTGTTGTTTTTACTTTCATTGGATTCTTATGAGAACTACATTCTTGGACAAAAAGCTAATTGTTTCTATAAAACCATGTCTTAGTCCTTGACATATAGGATTCTTCCTGGATATTAAGAACACAGGCATGGTTTTGAATTAAATGACACTGGCTTTCATTACTTGAACTCCCAACGTTAGGATGAAAGGGTGAAGTGAATAAACCATTCTGCTCAGACAAGCAGTGGTTTGCTCTAAAGCCTCTAAGCCTTCCCAACAGAAGAACCAGGAGTGGCTGTTCACTCCTTGCTCTTGGGTGAGATATTTTCCCCTTTTTTGTGTCTGGAGAAATTTGTCTGGTTGAAAATCATTTTAAGCAACGATTTGATAGACTTTCTATAATTAATTCTTCTAGATAACATAGCTAATATTTGTCTGTGTTATGCCACCTTTCCTTTCTCACCAAGATGCACTGCCACATACAGTGCTCTCAGCAATGTGCACTCCAACTGTTCTGGCTTGAGCAACTTCATAACAGAAGGGATGAATGAAAGGAAAGTTGCACCAAGGGGTTTACCTCTAGTATTAGGAAAAAATTCTCCACTGAAAGGTTTAATAAGCATTGGAGCAGGCTGCCCAGGGAAGTGGTTGAGTCACCATCCCTGGAGAAATGTAAAAGACATGTAGATGTGTCACTTAGGGACATGGTTTAGTGGGACTTGGCAGTGCTAGGTTTAAGGTTGGACTTGATAATCTTAATGGTCTTTTCCAACCTAAATGACTCTATGAGTCTATGTTTCTATCATCAAGAGAGACCAACAATGCAAATGTGTTGGTAATCCCAGAATCTAAAGGAAGTTAAGCAGTCATATTAAACTTGATAATTTCAGAGGGAGATGCTGATCTCTCTCCTTGGTATCTGGTGATAAAACATATGGGAATGGTTCAAAGCTGCACCAGGAGAGGTTTAGACTTGAAGCATTAGACTTAGGAAGCATTTCTTTACCAAGTCGGTGGTCAAACACTGGGACATGCTTCCTAGAGAGGTGTTTGATGCCCCAAGCTTGTCAGTGTTTAAAGTGCATTTGGATAATGCCCCTAATAATGTGTTTTAACTGTTATTTAGATGTTCATGGCTTGGCTGGTCATAACCTTTGCTAGGTAAAAACGTGGTTGGATGGCTGAGCCTGAAGAATGATCGTGAATAGAGTTACATCCAGCTGGCAGCTGGTTAGAAATGGTATTCCCCAGGGCTCAGTAATGAGGCCAGCTCTCTTTAATATCTTTCTCAATGATCTGGACAGGAGGATCAAGTATCCCCTTCGTAAGTTAGCAGATTACACCAATTTTCGGGAGAGTGTTTATCTGCTTGAGGGTAGGAAGGCTCTGCAGAGGGATCTGGACAGTCTGGACTGATGGGCTGAGGCCAATGGTATGAGATGCAACAAGGCTCAGGGCCAGGTCCTGCACTTGGGTCACAACAACCCCACACAACACTGCAGGCTGGGGGTAGAGTGGCTGGAAAACTGCCTGGTGGGAAAGGGCCTGGGAGTGCTGGTTGATGGCCAGCTGAAGATGAGCCAGCAGTGTGCCCAGGTGGCCAAGAAGGCCAACAGCATCCTGGCTTGTATCAGAAACAGTGTGACCAGCAGGACTAGGGCAGTGATTGTCCCCCTGCACTTGACACTGGTGAGGCTGCACCTTGAATACTGTGTTCAGTTTTGAGCTTCTCACTGCAAGAGGGACTTGGAAGTGCTGGAGCGTGTCCAGAGAAGGGTAACGAAGTTGGGGGAAGGGTCTGGAGCACAAGTCTTATGAGGAGCAGCTGAGGGAGCAGGGGTTGTTTAGCCTGGGGAAAAGGAGTCTCAGGGGAGACCTTATAGCTCTCTGCAACTGCCTGAAAAGAGGTTGTAGAGAGGTAGTCAGTCTTTTTTCCCAAGTAACATGTGACAGGACAAGGCCTCAAATTGTGCCAGGAATGGTTTAGATCAGGTATTAAGAAAATTTTTTTCGTTGAAAGGGTGGTAGAGCCTTGGAACAGACTGCCCTGGGCTGTGTTTAAGTCACTATCCCTGGAGATATTTAAAGGACTTGTATACATGGTGCTTAGGGGCATGGTTCAGTGGTGGACTTTGTAGTGTTAGGTCAACAGCTGACTCAGTGATCTTAAAGGTCTTTTCCAACCTAAATTATTCTATGATTCTAAGGGGTCAGGCAGCTGGAACAGATCATCATTGCAGGTCCTTCCAACTGAAACTATTCTATTCTATTCTATTCTGTCCTGTCCTGTCCTGTCCAGTCCTACTCTATCCTATCCTGTTATTTGATTTCATGCTAAGTCAATATCCTCTAAACTTCCAATGTCCCATGCAGCAATGATGACAGTATAACTATTTTCCCTTTTCCTCTGCTCCTGACTTCTGGCAAGGGTATTCCACCTCAGCAGATCATGACCTCGGTCTGAATTTATACAGGCTTTTCTCACCTTCCATCTGGAATGCAGTAATGTGATGTACCTGGGCCTTAAGCCATCTTTCCTAGGAATCTGCAACTAAATGAAGTTGTGTAACCCAACAACATAAGCTATATAACTATCCCAGAACATCCTCTCTCTCCACTGGCTTCCTCTAAGAAGAATAAAGGAGAAGTGAGTTGCGAGTCTTCCCCCTTGCCTGAAAGATGATTGATGGCCTGAGCTCAGGATAGCTAAGGGCAAAATAGAACATGGTCCAGAGATCCAAATTAGTAAGTCCGTGCAAGTGCAGAGTAGGACTTTGTGGACTCACCAGTTTGCATCTGGAAACAGTATAGCTGCATGTACTTGGCACCATGCCCAAGCTAATATACCCTGCCCTTTGTGTGTGAACGTGACTATTCTGCTTCCAGGCCTGATTTGGCAGTTTATCCAGAACCACCCTTCTGTTCTGGGGTTAACGCAGGAGAAGCGAATCTGTCTGCAGCTGGCAGTGTGGACAGGCTTTCAAAGAATCTCTCTGGCACGAGGGTGGGAACCTGGGGTGCAAAATCCCCTCCCCAGGCACAGTAAGGCTTTCTACCCAGAAGGTAACACTTGTCTGTGCAGAGGAGAAAACATTCCTTTCAAGAGATTGGTCCAAGTTTCTGGAATTAATTCTCACAGGAAAAGAAACATTAGAAAATATTCCCAACAACCCGTGTTGTCCTGTCTATCACATGCCGTTCACCCGACCCACTTTTCTGCTAGATACATGCAGCACATTTATCACTCAGCTCTCCTGCTCTCCCTCCCCAAAACTGTTACCCAAAAGCAATGATATGCATAGAGTATCTCCTCGCACTGCAGAAAGATAAACTGCATATGACAGATACTAGTTATGACATCACGCTCTTTAGAAAGTTATTGGGATATGAAGATGTATAAGATTCTCCCTAGAAGTGTCTATATTTTAGTATGGTTCCTTAGGACACACCAAAATTGAATTTGCTAAGCCTGTTCCCTGCCAGATCAACCTGGAAACATTAAACTTTCAGATAAAAATATTGTTACATTAATCGATGTTCTGTGTTACTGGTTAGAGGTAATATCTACTTGTACCTTATATAGTGCTGAGCACATCATGCAAAACATACAGTAAATAATAACTGCAGGCAAATACTGACTTTCTGTTGGGAAGCAACTTTTTCACTGTTTCAAAGCTGCTGATGCATTTCACAGCAGGCTGCTGACTACACAGGAGTAGCATTCTGGTGTTAAAAATACATGAGGCTGCCACTACTATTTCTTGCTCATTATCAGTTCTGTTAGCCAGGTCAAGCTTCCCTTGAGGAAAATGGAAATGGGAGCTTTGCCTGAGGTAAGGTCTTCAGCGCTATTCCTATTGATCACATTTTTGGCAGACAGAGAAGGGCTGGGTGAAAGTTCGGAAAGAAGGAAAAGTTTTATTTCACATTTGGAGCCTGAATAAACTGAGCCAGCCCAGAGCAAAACTGAATTAAACAGCAAAAAAAACCCTCACAAAACTAAAGAGGTTCCTTTGATTTCACATGCACTCTGGGCTTTGGATAACTTAAATGCAGAACTATACCTCTGTCAGGTGTATTTGAAAGATTTGTGAACTTTGTAAAATATTTGATGAAGCTGGGCTGAATTTCAGATCTGTAATGAAACATGGAAGCAGGTGAGTTCCATGTGTTTTGGAGCTTTTCTCATAAATAGTTTGCATTGCTCTAATAGTGACAAATTTAGAAAACTACCTTACCAGATGTACGCAGAAAAAAAAGGATGTAATATGAGGACCAGATAGAAAGCCTGAACACTGAGCTGACTGCTGTGCATTTCTGCTCTTCTGAACTGAACCAGAGCTGCACGAGGCTGTGTGCAAGCTGAACACTGTCAGAATATAATGGATGGTTTCTATGGTGAAGAAGTACAACTTGACATGAAGAAAATAGAAAGAAACAAATGAAATGAAATGAGAGGAAATAAATTAAATAAATAAATAAATGAAGAAGGAAGGAAGGAAAGAAAGGAAGAAAGAAAGAAAGAAAGTGAACAAAAGAAAGAAAAAGAAAGAGAAAGGAAGAGAGAAAGAAAAAGAAAGAAAAAGAGAAGAAAGAAAGAAAGAAAAAAAAGAAAGGAAGGAAGGAAGGAAATAAATAAATAAATAAATAAATAAATAAGAACAAGAACAATGTGAAGTTCTGAGTAATTATTTCCACAGGGTTTTAACCACCAGAGTCATGCTGGTCACAGTGAAAGCTGTATATACATATACATATACATATACATATACATATACATATACATATACATATACATATACATATACATATACATATACATATACATATACATATACATATACATATACATATACATATACATATACATATACATATACATATACATATACATATACATATAAAATGAGGCATCTTTCCTGAAAATGTTTAAATGTCTGAGTCCTGAATGGCTCACAACAGCTGACTATCTGAGCCATGAATTTACTATTTTTATTTATAGTATTTTGTGTTGCAACCAGGTTTACCCCAAGAGAACTGGTGATTCAAATAGACACAGTAAGAAGAGGCTTCATGCTTCACAGACCTTACAGTTCATAATTAGTGTTGGTATGTCATGCTTATTAAGTTTGATAGGTTTTAATATTTAATATGGGAAAAAGCCAAACCTCTTATTTATTTAGAGAGATGGTTGGAAAAAATAATCTCAGAAGAAAGTTTTGATGAATGTCTTTTGCATTTTCACTGCAAATAGAAAACCAGCTCCCCCCCCCCCCCCAAACAATCCCACCAAAACAAAACTAAAAAATCCTTGGGTGAGCACTGAGCATTTCTATCCAGAGAGCACTGAGCATTTCTATCCAGAAACTCCTGCATGCTTTGCAAACCTAAACCATACTATTTTCATGACTGTGAGTTTCCTAACCAGACAATATATCATGTGATATACCATTATGCTTTATTTTGATGAGCTGACATGGTAAATTATAGAAATATCTAGGTGTGATTTAAAAAGATGATGACACTTCTCTGAAGTGGTAGTTTTGTATGTCTATAAATATCAATATCTGTTAGCATAGGCATTTCCAGTATAAATAAAATTTTGTTTCAGACACTTTGGTCCCAGTTCATTCCAACAAATTTAAGTACTTATTATGGTACAAATGGAACCATTCTAATCCCCTTCTGTAGTCAATGGAGAGATTGGACATTTCCAGAGGCTGGTCCCAGGAGTATACTGACTTTGAAAGTGCTTTTCTGCTGTCACTGAGGCATAACGTTAGATGAGGTAAGTCAAAATTTTTCAGTATAGTTGCAAGATCACAATAGCTCTATGGAAGCTCTCCCCCATTAACTCAATATTTAAGTTTTCAGTACTAAAAACTTTAGAGCCAGACACTGACAGTTATTTTACAGATTAAAGGTACACATATTTGTAAAAAGCCTGTCATTGGACCATCTATAATCAGAACAAAAGATAAATATGTTAAATATATTATTTGGAAAAAAAAATTGCCAAGAACTACTTCAACATTGCTGCTAGCTCAGAATGAGGATCTAATCCAGTTCAGGGTCAATATAGCAACAATAGACAAATGCTGTGTACTCAAAAGAGAGTTTGGGAAGAACAGGCTCCTATGACAAAATATACTGGGGTTTTATTGTGAAAAACTCACACTTTCCTTGCCTACATTAAGTTTTATAAGCAAATTAACTTGCAGGAGCAAATAAAAATTGAGGTGACTTCATGATTTCCAGGAAGAAAAGAAGCAACGTGATCTCAACCAGAATGTAGTTTGCTTTGGTTGCCTGAAGTAGCACACTCTTTACCACTAGCCATAGCTTGGTATTATCTGATGGAAGAAGCAGTGTTTCACAGTGGACATGCTTTATATAGTACTTGGCACACTTACTACTGGGCAACAACCACTGTTCTTCTATTGCTGGACATCAACATCTAGCCATAAAAGATGCTGGCATATGTCAATAGTTCTTCCATGAAATGTTTCTCCAGTTCCTTATAAGAAATAAAATTCCCATAAGTCATGGACAAGGTATAGTATAAGTCACAATTCATGATTGCCCCTTATGGGCAGCTATAAATGTTTCTGCCCTTTTTTTCAAATCACTGTTCAATACGGACTTCATCTTTTCTTTACGTATCATTCATTAGAAGTCTGACATTTTTGTGATTCATTTCACATTGAATTCATAGCCCTGAGTAACAACTGAAATATTTGCAGAAAGAATGTGAACAGCCTATAGGAGCATATTTTGAATAAATAGCAACCGTATGCAAAAAGCCAGATACTTTTATTTGCACTGGTGACTGTCCAGACAAAAAGCCCACTGATATCCATATAGATACTCCAGATTTACCCAAATCCTACTGAGCAGAATTTAGCCCATTACCATAAATCAATGGCTAAGCTGTGCTTATTTAGAGTGAAAAAGGGCCAAAATCTACTTGCCCAACTCCTCTAAAAGTTTCTAGTAATCTTAGAAGGTATTTTGTTTGATTAGGGCAGGATTTGATTTTATGTCCATTCCCTGGAGGGTAGCTTCTTTGAGGTGGTCACCTTCTTGCTGCATTAGCAATTTTGAAATTATAGGTAAGAGAAAAACCTTCTAATATTGTGGGAAATTAATTTACATGGTAACAAAGTTGCTGATGCATTAGCTTTTTGCAGAGTATTAACCGCAAAGGAATAGTGTTCTGGTATTAAAAATAATTTGACAATGTCCCTGCTATTTGTTGCTCATTATCAATACTCTTTGCCAGTTCAACATTCCTCAAAAAAATTTAAATCCTACCTTGGGAAAATGAGGTAGGGAATATGTGCAATGGCTGATGACATCATCTGCTAGTAATGGCTATAAATCCTGTGTGAATTTGTAAGTACAAATGTGCAGCTTGGAAGGTGCCAGATTTCACGCCTGCATACTTATAGCTTGCAAATTCATCACGTGCAGAATTTGGGAACATCATTTTCATTCAGAATGTGCTCAATGACACCTTGATGAAGCCAGACCAGAAAAAAAAAATGCCAATCTCTACTATAAAAAAATAAAGCGTAATATTTTATAGGATGATAATTTATTTTTTTTTTGGTCAGATTTTTAGGTTACTTCAAATGCATCATTTATGTCTATATCTAAGTGCTAGTTTGGCATTTTGGAGACATTTTAGAAATTAGACTTATGATAGCAAGAAAGTTTTTTGCATGCTGAGTACAGTGTAAGTGAGTGTTAACAAAGCACTAATGCCATTTAGACAACATAATACCAGCTAGTGTGTCCAATCCTCTTAAAAGTACATCCTAAACTATTATATTGCCAATTAAGCAGCAAGGTGGAAAATTCTTGTCTTTCTGTTGGCATAGAAAGGGTTTTCTAAGTTGTTTTTTTTCTTATAACTTATAACTTTACAAAAAAAGTAAAAGAAAACTTGAACTTTACCTTAAAAGGTGTATATTTTAAAGAAATGCTCCTGAAATAACTTGTACATTGAGGCAAAACAATATGACCTGGGATAAAAAGCCTGGTACAAAAGGGTTTGGATGGTTCAGGGAACTGATAATAAAATCCTTAGATTTTACCAATCTATTCTGATTCCTGTCTAGCTTTGGTCACAGCCACTGAAAGCTCCTATTGGAAATCAGCCCGAGCAGCAAAGACTCAGGCCCACTTCTGAGTCCCCCACTAACCCCTGCACGGTTTGGATTTAGGAAGAATGTTGAGGCTTATCTCAGAATACTGCTGCCTGAAATCTCTCCAGTTGTGTATGTGGAAAGAGTCGCTGACATCAGTGTCAGTGCAGTTCCCAGTGGACAGGTGCACATCTTCTCACAGCTATTCAACAAACACACTGCAATTTGGATGCTTGTTGAATGTGCAGTTTTCCTGAAGTAGTCCCTCAAAGGGCATGCAGGTGCCTCTTCCTGCTGTCCCTGCTGTCCCTGAATTGCTAGAGGGCCAATGAGTTTATATATAAGCTTTTGTAGACTTGTGACCAGGACATATTACTGTAGCACTCTATCCCTATTCTGTGGCATCACCAAGATATTTCCACATGTCTACATAAGGATTTAACCTTGTTTAGGATCAGACTTGGGCAGCAAAATTCAAGTCAGTTTCTCTAGTGCTACAGAGATTTTGTTCAGAGCTTAGGTTCAGGAACTAGTAACCAGCCTCTTGAAACCCAGGCTTTGCTACACCAAAAGGTCATCAGATTTTGAAATAAAATCTCCCTGAAGTTATACATTCACAGTCACATCCTGACCTTGCTAGCCAAGGGCATTCCGAAGTTTTTCTTGCCTTTTCTTGACCATGTTCCCTCCTCCTGCTCCTGAAGTGAGGTGGAAGAGTCAGCATGTAGACTCTTCCTTCTCTCCGGGTTGCTGACCCAGCTGAATAGCAGCCCCACAGACAAGCCAACACAACATCTGGCTTTTGTCTTAACAAGTTCTCAGATCTGATGCAACACCAAAGCGCTCCTGCCCTCATAAAAGGACTGTGAACGGGCTGCCATTTTGGAGCCATAATTTGGTTTTAGGTATTTCAACTAATCAGAAGACAACACCCTCACACAGATAGAGGGAGTGCAAAGATCATTCTTTTGTACTTGCTTATTGTTATCCCTGGAGCTTGTTCTTGCAGGTTCCTGAGGTTGCTCAGGGTGAAGGAATCAATTTTCAACCAAAGTCACCTCTTTTGTTCCTGCTTTTGTCCCTTTATATTATAAATGAAGGATCCATTATACAGTCTTACAATTAAAAGAAATCTTATTTTTAAAAAAATAAAATAAAATTTCAGGCATGTTTCTCCAGTCAGTTACAATCATATAATACTTCTGTCTTTAACTGGCTGCAATAAACATTAATGTTAATGGTGCAGATGAATCTGTACTTTCTGACTAATGATTTTATTATTTCCTTTTGAAGAATGTGCACAAGATCTGGATTCCTCCAGAAACTGAATTCTAACCCCACATTTCTGCCATCTTTAAACTCCCGGGGCTGCAGACAAACACACAATTAACTCACATTCTAAAGGCCTTAGTCACAGAATAACTCACATTCTGAAGGCCTTATTCCTTTATTTTATGTGCACAAATAATATGTCAAAGTATACAGAAGTGTTTTGAATGAGCAGTTTTGGGTAGATGATATAAAAACATTTTACAGAAACCAGAATTAATCAAGGATCTGGGCAGGCTGGATCAGTGGGCTGAGGCCAGCTATATGAGGTTTAACGAGGCTCAGTGCTGGGTCCTGCACTTGGGTCACACCAGCCCCACAGATCGCTACAGGTTTGGGGGAGAGTAGCTTGAAAGCCGCCTGGTGGGAAAAGGGCCTGCGGGTGCTGTCTGATGGCCAGATTAGCATGATCCAGCATTGTGCCCGGGTGGCCAAGAAGGCAAACAGCATGCTGGCTTGTGTCAGAAACAGTGTGGCCAGCAGAACCAGGGAAGTGACTGTCCCCATGTACTCAGCACTGGTGAGGCTGCACCTTGCACACTGTGTTCAGTTCTGAGCCCCTCACTGCAAGAGGGACATTGAGGTGCTGGAGCGTGTCCAGACACAGGCAATGAAGCTGGTGAAGGGTCTGGAGCACAAATCTTATGAGGAGAGGCTGAGGGAGCAGAGGTTGTTTATCCTGGGGAAAAGTGGGCTGAGGGCAGACCTTATAGCTCTCTGGAACAACCTGAAAGGAGGCTGTAGATGGGTGGGGGTCGGTCTCTTCTCCCAGATAACAAGTGTTGGCACAAGAGAAAATGGCCTTAAGTTGCACCAGGTCAGATATTAGGAAAAATGTCTTCACTGAAAGGGTAAGGGTGGTGAAGCATTGGAACAGGCTGCCCAGAGATGTGATGGAATCACCATCCATGGAAGCGTTCAAAAAACATGTAGATGTGGCACTTAGGGACATGGTTTAGTGGTGGACTTGGCAGTCTTGCATTAACGATTGGACACGATGACCTTAAAGGTCTTTTCCAACCTAAATGATTCTATGATTCTATGATTAATTAATTAGCTTAGGCAACTGATCTGTACTGATTTCTACCTGTGCCAACTTATAAATAAAATATTTCACTATATATAGTATTTGCATGCATATTTCATGCTAGTGTGCAATATTATTTTCTATAACAGATCTACTCATAGCTACAGGTCAACTAACTACAGCACTAAGCTGGTGTCATAGAAGGTGCTGTTCATGGTATAGAATTTTGAAAATTTATGCTTGGGCAAGTGTGAGAGAACATATACATGAATAAATTAATTCTTACAAGGGAAGTCAGAAACAAACCAAGAAGGCATAAACACATTTATATTGAAACTTAAATGAATATTTTCAACAATTATAAATAAAATAATTAACATCTTATACCATATCTTGTGCAACAAACAATCAACATCCATGAAGACTGGGTTATGGAAATTCATCCTAAGAACCATGCCACGTTGTTTCAGTCATTCCATTTTATTTTATGCCTTTGTGTTGGCCTTTCTCCCACTGTTAGTAATCTGGATCCAGGGAATAATCTCCAGGGAGCTATGAGTTTGTTCGGAGGGAACTGTTTTTTCTTCACATGTGGACTCTAACTATTAAAACTCCAAACAACTCCTCATAACAGTTGTGAGTCTTAGCTGAAAAAGAACAGTATTGGCTCTTCTCAAGGGAAGAAGGTATTTCAGCTGAATGAATGGAAACAGATACTGTGCAAGCAATTCAAGGAAAGAGCAGTCCAGTTATGCCTAGTTCCAGAACATTTGTATGAAAACAAAGAGGCAGAAAGCTGAGTTACATCACCTTATCAGCACTATCACTTACTGACTAATTTTCCCAAAGTGCAGAACACTATTTTTAGCTGTTTTCAGAAATATCTGATAATGGCTGTGTTTCCTATTATCTTTGCTATTGACCTCATAGGCCATCTGTATTATTTTCCTTAGGGATACCAGTGAGTCCTGCAACAGTGAGGGGCCATCCCTATAAATGGGTAGACATTGTTCAAGAATGTAAAACCACGATCAACAGTTATACAGCACAGGAAATAATAAGAAGAAATTAGGAAGAATAAATACTAATGTGGGACCTTATGACAAAAGTAATCAAAAAATAAGTGTGTGAATTCCCACCAACATATATGGAGAAGAGCCTCAGTGGGGTCCTAGAATTCAGTTTCCTTGGATTAATTTTTTTCCTGAATAATTTTGCAATGACATCCTTTTTTAGAGTGTCTCAAACCCATCTATTTTTATTTTATTACATTTTTTTTTTGCAGATGGTTCATGCACACCTGTTTAATTGCCCCTTAAATCTGCTACCTCACATAGCTATTTCCACCAAAACATAAGCTACATTTCTATACCTTCTTTGCCAAAAAACTTTAAGTTACTCATATGACAGGCTTAGGAAAAATTAAGATGTTTGTGTTTCTAAAGTTCTCACACAATTAAAATATTATTTTTGCTAGCAACATTTAATGAAAACACTATTTTTCTGCACTATGTGAGTGTGTATGCAAGCATAACTGTGAGAGAAATTGCTAGTGTCTGTTTCTGCAACTAAACCCTTTTTTCAATGACACATTCTAGAAATATTGAATTAGATCTTTTCTATTAATCCCATTTAGTGACCCAGATTATAACATTTATTATCAATGCATTGATAACAAAACATTTAAAATTATGCATTTAGATGTAACTCACATTTAAGTATTTCTGCAGGTTTATGAATTCAGAAAATTATGCTGGAAAGAGTTTGCATAGATTTTCCACTGCTCACTGCAGCCACCAGCAGCCTGAACACATAGAATTAGAGTCATAGGATCATTTAGGTTGGAAAAGACCATCTCATGTTTCAGAATTCCTTGTGTTTGCCACTTATTCCACCGAGAATACATATGTGGTCTACCAAGATAAAAGATGGTAAATTGCTATGCTTTATTACAATTCCAATATAAAATATTCTTAATACAATTCCAGAGGGAAGGGAGAGTGGTTCCCCTCTCTCTTTTAAATGGATTAACACATCCATTGAGCCTCCCCCCCGCCCCCCCGCATTCCCCCCCACTGTTTCATGGGAAAGATTTACAGCACAGTGTGGTTCTAGCTGGCTTTTGGGGATTGCTGGCTGACTGCAGCATTACAGGACTCCTGAGCCATGTAGGTTGGTTTGCATCCTGATGAGATGTAGATTGAGCCAGCCAAGCTTTGGCATCACTGGAGCTATAGCAGGACTGAGTTATTGATCCTCAGTCTCACTTGGAGAGACTTCAGTCAACCTGACAGTTTTGGGCCATATATCTGGGCTCAGACTGTCTGTGGTGCTGGGCTCCCATGGACATCAGATGCCTAAACCCCCGTGAGACTTGGACCTTTAGACTGTAATGGCACAAAATCAGCATCAGCAAAGCATTAATCCATTATCAAAATGTCTGGGGAAGGATTTAAATAAAAATTGTTGTGAATCACCCAAGTCTTGTTGCTTGCTGTAGTGTGGCATACATGTCAATATGCCAGCTCACCCATATGAACTGCTGTTCTCAAGCAGTCATTTCACCTTTGATTTTTGAAAATCGATAATTTCACCCATCTATACTATATTATACAAGGCAAAGTATTTGAGAGAGATATATTATTTGTTACACATATGTGAGAGTGACTGTCTACAGCCTGTTACACATATGTGAGAGTGACTGTCTACAGCCTGTGGTTAAGACATTGCCTTGAGATGGGTAAAGAAAAGATGGATATGTATAT
Source organism: Falco peregrinus (assembly GCF_023634155.1). Lineage (NCBI taxonomy): Eukaryota > Metazoa > Chordata > Aves > Falconiformes > Falconidae > Falco > Falco peregrinus. The sequence continues at coordinate 58,297,004 of NC_073727.1, forward strand.
TCAAGCTAATATTTTAACCACCAGACTATCATAGGTGTGACCAACTCAGGCAAAGAAGGCAAAAGTTGAAGCAGCCTGACCTCCTCAGGAGTTCAGGTTACTTGCAAAGAAGGTATGAAAACAAGATGCCAGACTGTGAGGAAATCTATTGATTCAAGGTACTCCTGGACAATGTAAACTCTTGTAAAGGTAGCATAAATGTGTAAGAAAAGACAAGCGCACTCCCACACTCCTGCTATTTAAGGCTGTTCCAATAAAATAAGATGTCGATCTAGAACTGTTTGGTTTTACCCCTGAAAACTCAAAGCCTTTCCTGATTTCCATAGCAGAACAACTTAGATCTAAGCCTAAAAAAATGCAGTATCAGGAACAAGATTGAGATGACTCATTATAAAGTTTGAAACATCACGTAAAAGTCACCTGACAAAATGTAAATGCTTTCTGTCTGTATCTTAGCTAGTAAACCCAAACTCCCTTTAGACTCAGTGGAGCAAAATGGATGTTTTAGTACAATGTGTCTTAGGCATTTTAGATATTGACTTTAGGATAAACTGAGTTGCACTTTAGGAGGGTCTATTTCTCTCCATTGACTGTAAGGGGCCTAAAGTGATAAGCTCAGATGTACATGTCTAGAATGCAGATGTTTATAGTTAGGTGATTGAATTCAATTTGTTCAATCTACTACCGTTAATAAAGCACAAAATGTATTTACCCCACATGTCATTGTTTCAGTGAGAATGGATTCAGCCAAAACTTTTATTATTTTTTGATCTATCTGCTTATGGCCACTTTTGGAATCAAATGCTTGAGAAGATGGACACTAGGTCTGAACTAGAAGGGTTTATATTGTCTTCCTCTGTTCCTAATCTCAACATTAAGAACATTATAAAATGTGAAGGGAAAGAAAAAATAGGTTAAACTTTGAAATGCAACAAAATGACCATTGAAAGAAAGGACCCTAGACTCAGAGCTAGAGAAAAGACAGGCTTATAAGATAAAGGAGAAGCTAAACAATTTAGGCTGAGCCTCTTATGGCCCAGTTCAAATATTTCTGGTGGGTTACACAAAGCTGACCTACTGTGTACTACATAAAGCATGATGTTTAAAAGGTATGAGGAAAACGCAGTTAAAGCAGCTCATAAATGAGATTGACCCTACCAAAGGTTTGTAAAACACACTAGAACCATAAAAAAGTAGCTTTTAGAAATGCAGTATTTCTAGTTACTATCTACAGTTGCCTGCCATAGTAGAAGGGATTATGCTGTCTTTAATTAGGGGGTGTGCCAACTGTTTAAGAAATTATTTTGAATTTAGATTAAGCTCAACATTTAGGTGACTGAAATTTTGTATTACAACAGGCTACAATGAAAAAGGAAACAATAGGAAATAAAAGCACTTTATAAGATATACCAAGTAGTTTATAGCATATTAAGTGATCATGTAAATGTCACAGATAACTCACATTGTCATAAGAAGATATAAATTAACCCTTTGTGTTTGAGGCAGGAAGGATGGGAAAGCTCAGGTTTCTTTCAGGAACTGCCCAGCCTTTTTATTGCAACATTGACATCTCTTGGGCTCCTGGATCCATGTTGTGAAATTTTGTGCAAGTCACATCATGCTCTGTGCTGAGGCCTGGGAAATACAAAAGGATTGTTGTTTCTGAAAACAGAAAAACGCTGTAAATTTTTTATTCTGTTAAACAAACAAATTTTTAAACCTCCCTGTAAAATGTTACTGCACAAATATTTTCACAAGTCACCCACAGGCCAGGTAAAGTATTACCAGTCCTTGTCCAGTTTTACATGGTCAATTCTGTCTTTTGAAAACTGTATCTTACAATCCATTTAAGGGCTTTAGAGCAAAGAAAAAGCCTGCACCCCATATGCATTTAGAAAAAAGCAAAGGCACAGACAGAGCCTGTAGTGCGTCCATTAGTACAAACCTCACTGGCAAAGATCTCTCGTGGAATTAAAATCCCATAACTTAACCTCAAGATCATCCATCCTTTTTGGGTGTTGTAGTCCATCTCATTTCTGAATACCACATTTGGAAAGCAATTTGAAGCAAAACTTCTTCCACTACTGCAATATTCTTTTCTCTAATGAGCTGTCTCTGTTTTGTGCCAGTAACAGCTCTGCTTTGTGGTCAACTAACATACTATTCATAGCTACTATATATCCCTCCTGGGATCCATTTCTATATTCCCAATCCTTCTGCTGACAAAAGAGTTTTAGGTGGACAAGGAACACTAGATATGGCCCTGTTCCTAAAAGAACCCTTGACAAACAGCCCAGGCAGCACATTTAGGCTTTATGAGCAAACATGTAATACAGATAGAGGAACTGGTAAATAAAAAAGAGATAAAAATCCAGTACAGAGAATTTTAAAAACCTAAATATTCCTCCACAGTATAGATGCCCAAATATTTTGACCTACTTTATAGTGGGGACAGAAATATTCAGTGTACCAGCTGACAGAAGCATAAAACCAAACAAATTGGTTAAAATGTATGAGGTTTAATCAGTGTAGACTTATTTGTATTTATGTAAAAATGCTGTAAAGTTTTATATTTACAATTCTAAATGATAATTGGACAATTCCATAAAAATGTATAAAAATCATATGCAAGTTACAGTATAATTCAGTCACCGAATCAAAGTAATAAAATGTCAGCTTAAAAACCTCAACCCATGTCTCCCCGATCTTTCATAACATGGTCTTAAGCTTCACCCTTAAGTCCTGTCAGACAACTAGCTTCTGCAGCGTGAGACTAGAAAATCATAAATTAAGCCTATTTTATACAAACTCACGCTTTTTAGCCTTATATCTGCTTATTGTTTTGACTGCTATACTTAAAACAGGATAACCTTTAAGAATTTTTTTTTCAAGAAATAATTTATTAAAGTGAAATTTTCCATAATATCTAAAGCCTTAAAGTTGTCAAAGCTACTACTGGCTGTATTGTGGAAAGTCTGTGTGCAAACAGCTTCACTCTGGTAGAGAGGTAAACTGAAGACTTGAGTTTGGAGAAAAAATTAAAATTTACTGTTTAATTGCAAACAGAATGGTGTCATCTTTGACTGAAGTATTCTTAAAGTTTTCTTCAGAGCAATCTTGTTACTTGAAGCTCAAGTGCACAAATCAGTGAGCAGTGAGAGACGAAGTTATTTGGGTATCCAATTATACATACATGGAAGCAAAGACAAGTTTCTTCAGCTTCAGAAACAAACCCCAAACTAAAGGAGAGCTACCAAAGACTAAGCTATAGCATGCAGTAAATAAAAGCAAACCATTCTTTTCAATAATTGAAAGAAAGGCCATGCTTTTTACTGGCAAGAGCTGCAGGTTTCTAACTGTCTCTGCAAGCGCAGCTCTTTAGATACTTCTCCAAGTTAGGCAGCATTAATTGTTCGCCTTTCCCCCATTTGGATCTGACAGTTGAGTGTTAATCTGTAATGAATTCCTATATTGTAGAAAGTTGACATGATTATTTCATAAATCACAGAAATAGAGCTAAAAAAGGCAACAAAACTCTCAAGCTGTCTCTTAGAGATTCAGAAGTAGGTGACCCCTTTTCCCTGTGGAGCAGCTGGGTGGGTGCCAGTACACACTGTGGGTCACGGATCTGCTCTGTCCCCCTAGATGAGAAAAGTGCTGTGGAAAAAGAAAAAAGTTTTATACAAAAAAAAAAAAAAAAAGGTAACAAGCACTAATAAAATTCCTGTGAGTGCTCACAGACTGCACATGACTGAGGATAGTATCAGTGCTCAACATTACACCAACAATTCATGAAGAACAAGGAAGTTAATCCTCTTTCTGTGTCTGAATTAATCAGCCAAAATAGAAAACAAAACTGGCAGAAGATTGGATGTTTGTGTGCCAGTTTATGGGGCCTCCATAAACCAACACCAAGAGAACACAGCTAACAATTTTGCTGATTAAAACAGTAATAACTGTTCGGATTTTACATATTTAGCAACTGAAGCTACTAATGTGGGATCCGGCCTGCAAAACCAAATATGAAGTTAATTAAATATCTAACAAATGTTTGTGAAGCTACAGAAAGAAAAGCATTTGGTTTTCAATTTCCTTCATTTTGTCCCCACACCATGATTCCCCCCCAGGCCCATTTCCTTTTCTTGTTCAAACTGAACAGCAACTTTCCCAAGAAACTTAAGAGCTGGGTTTTTAAAGGAGTTTAAGAGAGTTGGTCACTCAGTTGAAGCTCAATTTCAGAGAGATGTGAACACCTCATTCAACATATTTCTTCTTATCTAAGTCAGGCACTGATTGAAGATATGAAGTAGCTGATAACATGGACAATACATATGAACTACACATACATATCTTCATACAACATCCCCTCTTCAGCAGATCTTTTGTTTCTTCTTATACAACAAAAGCCAAGAACTAATTGCAGGTTTTTTCCAAGCTCAGTCCACCCTCCAAATGGAGACCAAATCAATGTTTCTCTTGCACTTGTCCCAAGGACACAGAGCAGTCTGTTTTCATTAATGAAGCTACTCTTGAGATACTCCTGGGTAATCAAATGAAGATCTGGTTATAATAGTAGACTAGTCACTGGGATGCTTACTTTAGTGTGGTGAGCAGGAGTAGCAGTTAAACAAAAATGTTGGCTGTGACAAGGGTTAGAAGTGAGGGTACTTTTTGAGGGTGTCCGCCAGGTTAATGCTAACTGCGTTAAAGCTGTCAGGGGTATGTCAACCTCACCCTACACACCAATTTCATCTTCACTTGCTTCAACTATGTAGCTCATAGTTTCATTTAGTATTGACAGCTGACATAGTAGAAACATAGAGAATGAACCTTATACTATATTTCTCAAGGTTGTTCTTAAGGATAGTGAAGTAGACAAAAGTTACAGCCTTAAAGTGTTGTGGTACTATGACCATCTTCTAATCCAGTCTCCTACACAATACAGGAATCCAAACACCCATTATTTTCTGAATTGTTGTTGTTTGAAAACATACTCTTAAATTGGTGCTTGTCTCTCTACAGAGGAATATTTTTCCATGTATACTTTGTAGATATCTACTATAGAACTTTCAAGTAGCAAGTACATGCATATTTTAAGTTCACTTTCCCCCATTTCTAGTTCCACAAGACTTCTCTTGGTACACCACTAGTTTTTGCAAGCCATGTGCCAACTTTTTTCAGAACAAATAAGGATAATAAAAACTGGAGTCAAGTGATAACATGAGATAAATATCAGCCAAGCGGATGTGAAAAGAAGTTTGTGATTTTCAGACCTGAATTGTAGTGGCTGTAGTGTCACCATAAAATGTTCTGATTAAATGATTAAATGAAGCTGTATACCTTCAGGAACTCTTTTCTTTACTACAGTCATTTGATAGCCTGAATCATTCCATTTCAGGTAATTAATTGAAAGGAGCTCATGTAAACATGTAGATGTGGTGCTTAGAGGCATACTTTAGTGGTGGACTTGGCAGTCCTGGGTTAACAGTTGGGCCTGATGATCTTGAAGGTTTTTTCCAACCTAGATGATTCTATGATTCTATGAGTTTTGTAAGCACTGAGTGCTACTCTGAATTGGTTGTCTGGAAATTCATGAGCAGTAGAGTTGATGAATATTTCTGGAAATCCCATCCTTCAATCCTAGTTTGCACTACAGTACATTTTAAAGAGAGGGGAAAAGTAAAATCTGTAAATGGAAGAGCAAAGCTCAAACTCAATATGGGAGGATAGTTTATTAAATTTTGAAAAAAGGGATTTATAACTTTATTCAGCTGTGGCTGTTCTATGATAGATACATCACTACACAAACAACTACAAAAGACAGGAGGATAGTGGTCCAGACATAAAAGGTTTAACTCTGATCACACACACACACAATTTGTCAGTTCAGAATGTATGGCTTGCCAAAAGCAACATTTTAAACAGCTTTTTTTTTAAAACAAACAAACAAACAAACAGCCAGTTGGCACAAAAAATTAAATCATGCTAGAAAATCCTCCCATGTGTGAAGGTAGCTCAAGTGTTTGATTCAAAGCTGCAGAGACATGTTCATACATATGGATCTGTAGATACATCTATAGAAGGTAAATCATGTCCCTTCCTTTCCTTAGTACACATTCCCTCCTTCCCAAAAAAGTGCTGTATCAGCCAGATTAAAAGCTGAACTGCAAAGAGGTGGTGCTGCTGTACCACAATTCCTTACTCCTCATTTAGATCAGCATGAAAATTCCAGAGTGGTCTATTTTATTTCTCTTCTACAGTGTCCTTTGCATAGTCACTTCTACAAGTGCAGGAGAACCCATTGAGCAGCAGGGTACTTCCACAAAGTGAAGATGAGGCATGATATTTGGTTTCCCATATTTAATTAACATTTGAAGAAAGATTCTGAATTCTGGAAGCACAAAGGCAGTGATGTTTTCCTGAGCTGCCTTGCAGTGTTAATAAACTCTTCTGCCAAAATCACGACCCTTCTGCAGGAGGTCCTGTGCAGTCATGTAGAAAGACACAGCACGCCCCAATCCCAACCCAGGGGACTCATGTTCTAAATAGACCAAAAAGTGCTCAGGAGGCCTCAGAAAGAGCAGTTCAGTGATCAGACCAGGAATAAAATCTGGGTTTGTTGGTTCCCAGGAACCTCTCTGCTGCTACTAACACTGAATGAATTGCTCTGGTCTATCCATTTGCATATGAGTCAGTCAGCTGAAAAGAACATGAAGGCCAGAATGAAAGTAGCCTAGAAACAGCTCTGGGATAAATTAGCTCTTTACATAAAATTATTTCATTTACTATTTAATTGAAATGAGCAAGCTAGAGACCATGTTGTGGTTCTGCAGCTGAACAGAGTGGCATAAAGTAGAACAACACTTACTTAAAATAAAAAAATGTCCAAGTCTTGCCTGCCGTAGATCCTGAATGCTCAGGAGTTGCCCTTGCTTGAATGAGGCACCAATGGCTTTCAGCAGAGCTCGGTGACGTACGTCCTTCCATAGGGTTGGACACATGCCGTTCTGTTGGATGTACATTTTGTTCCATGGACGCACTAAATCTGTGTTCTCAGTACTTACATGTGACTCAGAAGGAAAGTATTGATAGTGGATATGGCAGCAGATTGCACATGGCATTGAACTTTACATATGAGGCTTGCTAGGAGATATTGCCACCTATTGTTTTCTGTCTTGATTGCATTGCTTTCTTAATAAATAATTGGGTTTGCTGCATTTTAACAATGTTCCAGATAGAAACTTTATGAGATGAAAATCTGCATTTTGTTATTGCAGTTAAATGAACAGATGATTTTCAAGGAGTAATGGGTCTTTATCACAGTGGTTTCTTTAGCAAAAGTCACTGTAATATTCAAACTTTCCATGGACCTGTAGAGTCAAGCTTATCTCAAATTTCATACTATTTTCCCTCCTTAAGTTCTAGACAGTTTTGCATATTTTATCTTTCATATGAAAAGCCTCCCAGTTTGTTAGAAAAGTATATAAAAGTGTACATTTTTGCTTCTTTTAGAAATAATCAGATGCTGGCATACTAGACAGTTCTGTTTGTACTAGAGAAAAAAAATAGAAAGACCTCTTTAGCAGGTATAAAGTAGGTATAAGATTTTTTTTTTCTTTTGGGTAGTTTATCTACTGCAATACAGATACCTGACAACCAAAACTTCACAAGTTTGTCTTGATTTTGCTGAATTTCTTGGGTCAGAAAGAAACTATAAGACGTTTGACTAGCCAACCTATTTAGTTATACAATTTTCCTTTATTAAATGAAAACCATTCAAAAAGGAAATTAACTGAAAATTAGCTGGAAATAAAAGGACTTTTATTTTTCATTTCAAATCAAATGAAACATTTCCTTGAAATTGGCTATCTCTTATTGGGTTTTTTGTTATCTCAATATGAAAATCTAACAATTTTCTTCTTAAATAAATCAAACTCACAACTGCTGTTCACAGCATTTTTTTTCTTTGTTAATTAAAAATGTAATTATGTGCCTGACTTAATTATCTGCTTTCTCTGACCTTTATTGTATGATCAGTTTCAAAGACATTCAACTGCATCTATCCTGAAGTGGCTTGAAGACTCAAATGCAGATACTGATATAGCAATATCAGGATATGGAAAATCAAGATGAAAGTCCTGATACAACTTGGAAGCTGCTGGATAAACAGGAATGTTACCCCCAGGGGAATTGTCCTATCAGTTATTCAAGCCACTGTCCCAGTTTTTGTGAGTGGCACTTTAGTCCATCTGTAGAGTTCCCAAAGAAGGGAATATGATATCGGGACTTTTTCATCAGGGCATTGAACACAGGCTATCAGAAGAAAATGTGGCAGCTAGCTGCACATGCCCTTCCAGCAGAGCAGCCTGTTTTGCATCACCATGAAGCCGAGCTGTGGCACACTGATACTGAGAAAGAACGAGAGTCCTGAGGGTCACAGCAGAACAAAGACTTTGTGAAATAGCACAGTGGGAAGAGATTTTAAAAAATCCCAAACAACAACGACAACCAAACCTTATGCAGATAAAGAGACAGAAAAAGGCCAAACAGCTGTCCACTGTGTTCTTGATAAAAACTTCAAGTGCCGTTGTAGCCATAGCCAAGCATAACAACAGAACTAGGACACAGGAGTTCAGAAATACGTGGTGCTTTGTCAGGGATGACTGGACAAATTAGTTCTGAGCATTAGACAGAGACCAAACAGTATTTATTATTTCAACATTTAATTTCATCTTGAGGTTACTCAAAATCTTGTTCAAGCTCATTTCTTCTTGTTACTGGTGTTGTAGCGCATTCTCTAATAGATTCATTATTTCATCCTGTAGTTACATAGTAATTCTCTTCAAGGGCAGTTGATCCCAAGCCCTATTCATTACCAGGTTCAAGCAAACTGTAACATGATTTCAGAATTACTTACAGATGAATTTGAGAAATCTAAATTAATACGGAAGTCAAGATCTGTAGGTTTTATATAGAAGAAAGATGTTAAACAAAGGAATTGTACCTCTTATGGAAAGCAACTGGGAAAGAAATTTAGATTAAATTAGTGCAGACTCACTGACCAGCTTTTTGTAGATCCAAAGAATCGGCGGATGCTTGATCTCTTAGCATCTTCAGATCATGTCTTTTTGGAAAGAATGCAGTAGTTAAACATAATAATTATGTCTAATGTACAGATATATAAATTAAAGTTATAATTTAATTATATAGCAAGGTTAGGTTAACTGATTTAATGGCTCTTCTGCCCTAAAACTCTCCAGACTAGAAACAGCATCCCATAAAAGGAAGAAAACTTTACAGGAGGTTTTCTTAATTTTTGTCATATACATCTCAGAACACTTTGAAAGCGTAACATAATAGTAGCTGAAGTCAGAGGCAATAAACTTGTATGACTTCATATCACTTGGGAATGGCGTTCAGCCATTTTTCCTACAGCTCTCCATGATAAATGTTCTAAGGCTTTGTTTTTAAGTTAAAAATGGGTGTGACTTTTAAGTTACAATTTTTGTGATTTTTTCCAAAAATATTGATTTAAATTTAATTTTTTTTGATGCTTAAATGAAACTTAAACCTCATTAGACTTGTGGTTTTGTTTGTGGGAACATTATGTGACATTTTATAGTTTACCAGACTCTACAGAGAATAATTTTTAATTTATTATTTTTCGTTCAAGGATCAACAATTGGTAGGTAGCTTCCTTGATACTCTGTGATGCTGATGATTTGGTTTGTATCATGCAGTTACTCATCAGTTCTGCTGGAACACATAGGTCTTTTTTCTCCACCACCTGATCTAATCTGGCATGGAAAAAAGTCAATAAGTAACTAAATAAATAAAATTAAAACAAATAAACTTCCTGCGAGCTGCTGAATTGCCTCAGACCAAGCTAAATTTTAATGAACTCACACAGTGGTATCAGTGCTAAGTAGATACTAGAATATATACTGTTTTTTCAAGTTTGACCAACTCAATAAAATCACTAAATTTGACTGAATGTAAGATGATAGAATCAAATGGTAATGCAGGCAGGAAGGGGCCTCAGGAGGTCATGGCACTCTCTCACAGCAGAGTCAGCTGTGAGATCAGACCAGGTTGCTCAGCATTTTATGCAGCCAGGTCTTGAAAACCTTTAAGGCTGGAACCTTTACAACCTCTTGGGCAACCTGTTTCTGACCTAACTGGGATTAAAACAACTGTGACTGGTTTTACATACCTTGTCATACTGAGAAAATAAAATAAAAATTATTTTGTTTAGTGGAGTGGGTTTGTTTCTAACTGAAATAAACCACTTTTTCCATTTCCAGTGGATAAAAGAAAGTGAGGGCTAAATTCACCTCCATGGGAGGAGGTAGTACTAATCCTTTCCTACCTGGTAGCAGAGGGTTACAGACTACAGCCAAGATCTTTGATACTGCCTCAATTCTCTAGCTTGTTTCAGGGCATCAGAAGCTATCTCTTACTACTTGTAGAAAAACACCTTATCTCACACAACTACAGGCTACAGATGTGGGAGGAAGGCAAGTTGTTTTGAAACTGGAAGTGGGTGGATTTGCACCAGAGTCACCAGCAAGCAGCTGAGTACCTTCATTACTAAGTAAATGTCACCGAGGCTGAAATCACTCGTGATGGAGCTACATCAATATGCCTATTTAAATGGTTATGAAGACAAAGAACAAGAGTATGAGAGTGACTTAGTGGCCCAGCAACAAGCCACATACCCAGGAAGTCTTGATCTGTGCTCTGGGGCACATTTAATTGTTCTTTGTCAGCTAGAACTGCCTTATCACCGGGAGGAATAAGTCTTACAATATCCAGGAGATTGTCATTTTGGCAATGTCTTAGATGGTACGATAGTACAATTAAAATTTCCAGATGCAGGGAACTGAAACAAGATATTTTGTGACCATGCCAAACTCTCTTGACTGTAAGCTTTTTTATAAAAAGATGGCACTTTATTCTCCTCTCACACCTTTACTCTTCCATGTATGTGTACTGCATATGTATGATAGGAATTGCAGTTTTCAGGAAATTCATAAGAAATCTAGCTTTAACTAGAAATTCTACATTGTTTCTGCCTGAACCGTTTCCCACTCTCTTCACAGACACTTGGCCTTGGGCTTATCCTTGGTATACTCCCTATCAAATCTAATGTCGAATTGTTCAGTCAGCTTCCACCATCACTTCACTAATGGTGCCAGTGCTTATCATCATCTCACAGACGCCTCTGCACCCTTTCCCACTTCCCCTCATGCTTGGGAAGAAATTCTCATCCATTTTTTCAGTCAGGCTATTGTTGCTTTTTCTGTCCTTCTTAAAACCTGCTTCAGGTGAGACAACAGCACTGTGGATATTTAGGTCTACCAAGATCATCCATTATTTGGTTGTACCTCATACATCAGGACTCTCATGCTATTTAGCATTTTCTACACACAACTATAATAGAACTAATAAGCAGTAACAGATCTTACGTTAGGACTGAGAAGGGTAAACCTTCTCTAACAGGAAGGTGAATCCCTGCTTATCCCTAGAATTGTGCATCACAACTTAGCTAAAGGACTATTTAGGCCAAAAACTTAATTCTCTGGAAGGTTTTGTCCAGGGAAGAATAACTTACAAAAGCGGCACAAAAATGCCAAAGGAACTACATTGTCAGAAATGCAGTTTAGACAGGTAGTCTAAAACATAAACAAGAATGCAACCATGATTGACAAGAATTATGGCTCTTTTGAGACACTTCACTGACTCAAGTGAATGTCATTTAAAGTGAAACATTTCAGACGCTTTGTCTATATAATTTTATTTAGTAAAAGTTTGTATGCAAATAATATTTTGAAATATGGACCTAATTTGTGTGAAAAGGAAACACTTAAAAATTGGGATTTCCTGCAGGGCTGAATTTTAATTTTTTTAAGGTTAGAACTATCCGGCATACATGTTTCATAGGGGCTGAGCAGATCTTGGAAGAGGACATGGAAGTGTAGCCAGAAAGCCCTTGAGATCCTGTTCCATAGCAGATAAATCCAATAGATATTAACAAGGAGGTTCTTGTAGAATCAAAGTTGTGCCTCTAAGCCTAGACTGAAAAATACAATGCAGATGAATGAATGGAATGTAGAGGGGCAGTACAGCACCTGCATCTGGCCTCAATCCTTCAGGCACCACAAGTCGTGCCACAAATGAAATAATCTATTTTTGTTCAAAAAAAAAAGAAAAAATATGGGGCCATCTGTTTTCTTAGCCATTAGGTCAGAATGGTGTTGCATTTTTTACCATTGCTTCAGAATCTTTGGAACTAGAAATGTCCTTCCTCCCCTCTCCCTTTTAAATTAAAACACCTTCTCACAACTCCAGGAGCTGGACCTCAAGGAAGAAAACCACCACTAACTGCTGAGATCTACGCAATCTAAAGGGAATGATACAGTTACCCCCTCAGCAAGCAAGGAGGACATCTAACAAGATCATCACATGATTGCTCTTCCAGAGGGCAGAATTTTCTACATCATGCAACTCCATTTTCAGGCTGCTTTGGAGGCTATGTCCTTTGCTCCTCTGCAGCTCTCAAACAATGAACATTAATAAGGAAGGCCACCAGGAAATCTCAGAGTTTCTTGGGCCTTCTCTGTCGACGCTGTTGATTTTATCACTACTGAGCAACTGGAGATTTGACAAAAGCTAAGGTTTACAATACGGATGGCTCAAATGACCTCTGGTGATGGAAAATGCTTAAGATTTAGTTTTTCTGTGTCAGATCAAAGAATAAACATCAGTGGCTATGCAAAGTCTGAAGTCAGTTTAAAGTAGGGTTTAGAATACAACTTCAATATGGTTTTGTTCTTTAGTAAATATTTTAAAATATTTATACAAAATGCTTGTATCTGGTCTGTAGGAAGACTTTTAAATATCATAGACCAGACACTCTGTGGCACAAATCATAATACAACAGAATTTTTCAGAATGCTGTTCCCACTACTTTCGTCATTATCTTCATTTGAGCCAGGATTTTACGAGTTAGGGAAAGTAAATGATTATTTACTCACTTTTAGTATTTCTCCCACAGACTTTGCAAAACCCCAAAAGTGACATGTTTCTGAGGCAGGGTTCCTCTTCCCTTTAGCTAAGTGAAAGTTTTGGTTGCTTTTCAAGTGGGGAAAGGTGCCAGTGCCCTTGCTGTGATTTATGGAAACACTGATAGACTTCAATAGAAAACAGTATTGGACAGTGTCCTCTCAATAGTGTTTTTATCAAAGTAGTCATCACATAGAACCCCTCCACTACATAATTAAGATATATTTTTAACATCTGATTATACATAAATTTCTGTTTCAAGCAATTTTTACAGAACAATATATTTCTGTAGAAATCTTGATTCCAGTTATTTTAAATGCTACAGGACCATTTCATTAGGGAACTATTCATCTTATAGAGTATGAAATGTCTTCACTTAAAATGTATTGTAGAAAAATAGATTAAAACTATCTGTGCCTATTTTCCTTCAAACCCATAAAGAATTTTGAAGATTCAATTCATTTTGCCTTTTTACCAGTCTTCATCCTTTGACATACTACAGACAGGCAAATTATTTCATAATATAATGGGTATGTTCAAATAAAATAGCCCTCCAGCAGCCTGGCCATGAAACAGTCCCACAGGTTGTTCTAGACCTGGCCCAGAAATTACTTTATTAGAACCAGCCAAGCAAATGTGCCAGCTCATTTTCTAACTGCTGGAAAATTTAATTCCAGAACTGGCATGTGGGTGTTGCAGCTGCCCAGCTTGCCTCAGAGTGGCCAGATTTAGAATCAACAGAGGAATAAACCAGGGGACATAATTTTTATCCCACAGCACACTTGAACCCTCTAGAGGCAGCAAAGATGATACTGTTATGCTTAGTTATTAATGATTTCGTACATGTTTATTTCAATGCTTTATGTCATCATCCAGTGATTTCAGCGCTTGTTCCTGAAAAGACCATAGTGATGGAACTTACCAGAAGATTAATGCTTCATCTATGCAGAATGCACACAGCTGAGAAGTAGAGGAGGTTTCCTGACACCATCTCTGGTAACCACATACTGCAGAATTAATTTCAGTGAGGACCACAGCTCAAAAGCTGAGGTCTGGATCCAGACTTTACCAATGTTCAAATACGTGGGTTTGATCCAGCCTGTCCAAAATACAAGCTCCGCATTAACATCACATTTCTAATAGCATTTCTCCAATGCTTAGAGCAGCTCAGATGCAGGGATTGATTTCTGTCCCATTTTCATTCAGTTACAGTTTATGGATTATTGCTTTAAACCTTGATGTACATTTATGATACTATATAAATAATAACAGTGACACAATAAACTGCAAAAATATGTCATTCATACTGTTATTGTGAGTCAAAGATAAAATATAAAATCTGGGCTTAAACTACAACATTCTGATCCAAACTGAGATTCTCCACTGTTTCAGTGGTTTTCATTGTCCACAAGCACAAAACAAATGGGTAAATTCACTGTTGGCTGGCTGTTTCATACAAGCATGTTTCATCTTATAAAATAAAAGAAAAAATGCAAAGCAGGGAAAATGGTCTACAAGATGCAGCAATTTCACATCAGCAAGCGTTATTTGAAATGTGATCTGTGGCCAAATACTTCAACAGCAGTGACCACAACAATTCAGGTATAGATGCTTTCCCCACCAAAAAGCATCAGATGTTTGTAATTTGTTTTTACACTTATACAGCAATTATAAAATTTGCAAGAAAGGGATCACTGTTTAGATATGGTGTCATTGCAAGTACATTTGTTTAATCAGTTACCAGTAAAATTTTTATTTAATAATTTTTTAAACTTTTTATCAGTAAAGTACTGATAACTGTTTTGATTCCATATGGCAACTTGAATCATACCAAATCCCTCTTCCACCTGATTTTACTTAATTTTAGCAAATAGATCTTGATCTGTTTAGTGAGGCTTCAACACAGGCACACAGTTCAGAGTAGGCTTCCATTCCTTTCCAGACTTACTAAGATGCTGCTGCTGTTGCATGGTCTTTACATGATTTTGTTTAGCTGGTTTTCACTGGTATAACTCAGCTGTGACAGTGATCCTAAGTAATACATCTGCATTCAGGTGGGAAGGCAGTCTGCTTTGCAAAACCAGCTAATGAAATTGAAAGTTTCTGCAATGAGATCCACAACTGATTCATCTGGCCTGTTACAACATGGTTCCTCTCTGCTAAAACTAAGTCTCGCTGATAGGGCTAGTAGAGGTTGATGGAGATATGATTTATAAAGGTAAGTAATGAGTCTGAGTTCTTCCATTTTCTATAAGAAATTAGATGCCTTTGAAGATAGGGAAATACTTTGTGATAAAAGGAGTCACTTAAAATCACACTCACTTTTTGCATATTTTGGTCATGGTATCAAACACAGAATATAACTTTTGAATTCTCTGAATAAGCTGCACAAATATTTTTGATAAATGAGTTTCTGCACACTTAGAATAGTTGCAATATATTAAATACTGAACAATATAAAATGATTACGTTCCATTACATGTTATTCAGCACTCTGGTTACTATTAAGTTACATATGATACATGATGTTATATTAACATTTCATATACATGATCTAATATGCATAGCACCCCCAGGTTTGAAATATGAGCTATTCAGAAAGAATAAGGCATAATTCAGACATTATTGCCTATTGGCAGTCATTTTTTCATTGCTGGGGACAGCACTGCTAACTGTGAACTCCTGCCACTCTGGGCCGAACACTTTTCCCATTAATCAGTTTACTTTCAGTTCTTTCTCAAGAATGTGCCCTGAAATAATGCAAGGATGTTACTATTTGATTCTATAGTCTATAATTCTTTAGCTGGACATTTTGGCACTCACAGGAGTTTTTTTCCGGTGTGAATCAAATTCTTCCATTCTTGTCCCTGTATTTCCTGCATCATCTGTCCTTGGGCTTCTTCTAACCACTGCAGAAGCTGCTGTTGAAGAGCTCTTCCTAGTACCTCTTCCTAACTAGCAATGTTAGCTGGTGATGATCAAGCTCTTTCCTTTGGATGTGCACCCAAACACAATTGCTCCCTACCCTCTTCAATTGTTAGGGCTTCTATTCTTTTTGTATTTTTTCTGGGTAGTCGTCTTCTCTCAAGAGACCCTTGAACTACTCATTAGGGTCTCTAGTATTGGTCTCAGGATCATACAAACCTCTCAGCCAGAAGAGGAGCTGGCAGTCAGCTCAGGTAAGTGTAACGGAAATTTTTCATTATATTTTCATTTCCATCCTTCACATTCACACCTTAACATCCAGAGCATTTTTGGGCACAGGTCCTGATGTACTTAAATAAGTATGTGTTTAAATTATTTTGTGTATATTTTTATTCTTGCACTACTCTCTGCTTCATTTTTTCCATTATTTTAGTGGCTCACAAGTCTTCATTCTCCATACTGTATATATCAGTGGATAAATGTTTTTATATTATTTGCTTCTGAGCCTGATGTTGCACAGGAAACAGGTATGAAGTGCCCCAGCACATAACACTAGGAAGCAGGTACGACATCCTCTGGTACGGCAGGGAGGCAAAGAACAGCACAAAAGGGAGATATTCACTCTGGTGTTAGCAACACTAGCCTGAAATAATCTTCACAGACATAAAACCCAATGGTCTATTCCTATTTCACTTGTAGCATTTTTGTTGCATTGTGTAGCTATATGATTCAGCTGTATCTCAACTTACACTAATGGAAGACAAAAGACATTTGGGCTTTAAAACTGTATTTGGTCCCATTTTTGTGAATTGAAACCAGAGATTCCTTTGCTGTTTAATTTCGTAGAATAATAAAATAATTCAGATTGGAAGGGACCTCCTGAGGTTTACAGTTCAGCATCACGCTCAGTGTAGGGTTAGATGTCAGGTCAGGTTTCTCAGGACTTTTCTCAGCTGTATCTAGAAAACCTACAAGAATGGAGCCTGCACAACTGCTCTGGGCAGACTGCTCCAGTGCTGGACCATCCTCATGGTGAAAATGCTCTTCTTCATAGCCAGTCAAAAACTCCCATGTTTCAGTTTATTACCATTGCCTCTCATGTTTCCATCACACTCTTTAGTGAGATGCCTGATTTTCTTGTAGGTATGGGCAGGCTGTTGTTATGTTCCTCAAAGCCATTTCTTCTCTAAGAGGAACAGGCTCAGCTCCCCCAGCTTTTCCTCTTGAGGCACGTACTCCAGCCCTGACCATCTTGGTGGCTCTCTCCAGTGTACTCTTTAAGGTTTGTTGATGTCTTTTAAGCTGGGGGGCACAAGAAAATTAATATATGAATGAAGTATTCCAGATGTGGTCTAATGAGCACCAAATAAGAGAATAATCACTTCCCTCAACCTGTTGGCTATGCTTCTGTTGATACAGCCCAGTATGCTGCTTAACTTCATCACTGCCAGGGTGCATTAGGCACTCCTGGAAAGCAAGTTCCCTAAGAAGTTTTATGGATTTATATCTCACTGAGTTGCACGCACTAAATTGCTCTATAGAGGGGCCTAGTTCTCCCCATCCACTATATAGGGAGCCTAATGGTATTAGCACTGTGTGCTTAAAGCTAGCTCATGTGAATTAGTCCTATAGGTTTGTTAAAATACACATACTGTGAAACCTTTTGAGATATGATTTATAAAATTTAACAACCACATTTAACATACTGTATACTACAAAATGGTCACTAAAGCTACAAAATTATATTCTAGTTTCTGTATAAATTTGGCTAAGTATAATTTCAGAACAAATTTCCAAGGAAGAGGAAAACCCCAGTCCAAGCTGAAAGATTGGAAAAAGGACTTATTTGGTAAAGAATTATTCATAGTTAAAACCAAATTCCTATTAAATAAAAGTCCTTAAAAGAGTGTTTTGGTGAAAGTGAAATTGAAGAAGGAAGAGAAGACGTTCTCCTTAGGAAAGGAGGGGTAGACAGGACGTGAAACAAGCTAAGGCATTGGTGCAGCTAAGGTTAGTTTATAATTTACTCTGGGATGATGGTTTTTTATTTCTATGCTTCTGTAGATGTTTCAGTCTGACATGAAGAACCTAAACTTTTTCATTCATTAAAAAACCCCCTTTGTTTCTGTTATAAACTTGTCTAGGTTGTAAAATTATTCTGGGATAATTCAGAAAGCATGAAATGTAAAACTTTAAGGAAAGACATCAGTTCAGACAAAACAGATGTTTCAGGCAACCCCTTTTTAATGTGCACAGCCCAAGAAAAGGTTCAGGAATCCTTGCTCTCAGCTTATTACCCTGCCAACATGACAGAACCATGAAGTCCCAATAAAGGCAAAATATCCTCCTGGCAAGCATAACTCTGTGTTCCTTTTGGAAGAGCAGAAAGTAGTGAGGCAATCCATAATTTAAGGAAAACCCTTTATCATTACTTGTTCATTTTGCAGAATGCTAAACATTTATTTGGGATTCTACCTGGTGTGCCCTTCTCTGCAGGTCCAAACAGAAGCCTACTGATATCAGGAACATTCCTGTTGTGTTTGACAGACTGAGAACAAACTTCCCCCAAACCTATTAGTGGCCTAGTGTTTTAGAGAATTATTTATTAGTCTACTGACAAACAGAATATTGCAGGTACCTTTCTGTCAGAAACATAAATGAGTTGGGAGAATTTTTTTTGCTTTGGGTTTATTTGGAGCAGAAAGTCTGTCAAGGTGGAATGCTCTCTCTTTTTGAAGCTAATCTGTTCTTCTTGCAACAGGCCAGCCTCCCTAAGAATTACCTAAGCATATTTGATGGCTGGGTTCTGTTATTTTCATAAGTGTTTTGAATAAATGTGATGTCATGTAGCAGTGATATGCTGTCCAATTCAAGCTGATTGTGAAGGGAGAAACTCCATATGGATTTTCTTTTTAGCAACTGCTGGAAATGAAGTTCCTATGCAATTCACTCTCCTGTGTAAAGTTTCAGAACCATGGTGATGGTAGCTAGCAGCAGTGACACTACCTCAAATACTTCCCTAAGAAAAATAACATGGTCTGTGAGATGGAACAGAGAATGAGGAGCTGGGTTTTCAGATTTCATGTCTGTATTTTGTTGGCTGGCTTCAATTAACATTAAACTTTGTAACGCCTTTATGTCATTTTTTAAATGGGGATATTTATGAGTTCTTTTTCATATCTATGAAGATCTACTAATGAGAGAAAGTCTTGTCAGTGTAAGGTATTATTGCAACATAGCTGATTAATGGAACTATGCCTGCAGGGAGGGGGTAGTGGAGGAGGAAGAGGGTGAAAATGGAAACCATACTTTTGTCAGATTCAAGGAGCTATTGAAGAATGAGGACAAAATGCTACATTGCTTTGTAGAAAATTAAGGATCACAGCTACATCTATCACCATAAATGGCTTGCTTGAATTGCTTGCATTCTCTGTCTGAGCTGCAATATTTCATTCAACTAACCATTCGTTAAACACACATCCTGAAAGCAAATAACTTTAATGTAAATAATTTGTGAAGCATTGTTCCATCTGTTGAAAATGTGCAGTAGTAGTTTCGACCCTTGTCTAAACCAGGCAAGCTACTTTCAGGCAAGTTTGGGAGGTAAATGAACTGTCTGGCTGCTTTTCTTGGCAACATCTCTTATTAGTGGGAGGTGGCAGTAAAGAGAACATGAGGAAGACTGAAAGTGTTTACTTAAAACTTTAGCCAAATGGCTAGGGAGAGTTAAGATAAATCATAACTGTCAATGATGACAACTTTAGACTGCTACTAGTTCACTCCTGTTTATGCAGTTTTAAATGTTGCACTTAGAAATGTTTAGGAGCAAACTGAATTTTTATTGACAGATGCCATAAGTTGTTTAGATGTAAATATTTTGGACTTGGTTCTAACACTGATATGGAAGGTTTGCAGGAAGAAGTCTGTAAAGCTTCACACAACACTTGAAAGATAATATTTTTTAAGAGTGTCTCCAAAGTATGCATCTGTGACTCATATTTCCCCAAAGAATAAGGTCCATAGATCAATGCAGGCTTATTATACTTTCTCACACAAAAAAAGCCAAAATAAAATGTTACAGCAATTGGCCATATGGGATTATTGAACTGAGTCAGTTTTCTTTCCTTTTTTTCCCACTCTTGTCTTGAGCACCTTTCCCCGCACCGTCTTTTTTTTCTTTTTTCTTTTGAATGGTGGTTCAGATACTAACATTTAAATAGCAGTTAAGACATCAGAATAAGCTAATGAAAGGCCATAATTTCAGCCAGCAACCTCATGATTTTTTCTTTAAAGACTGAGTCATGTTGACCAATGCCATTAAATACAGTACTATGTCAAAGGTCAAGGTGAATTGATCAGGGATTTAGATCAATTTATGTTTTGCTTTTAAGTGTGGCAGCTGCTGCTTCTTTTAATACACTTAAGTGAAAGTAAGTAGCACATCTAGATGCTTTTTTGTTTATATAGCTCTATAAGATTTGCTTTGTAGACTGTAATATTGCAGTACTGGTTCCAGGAGAAAAAACAGCACAAGAATTAAAATAGTCTAACCCTGTGTTCAAATCCCTTTTATTTTTAGATATGGAAGCATCATTAAGAGACTTATTCTCCAAATACATTCAATATGGACACTCATTTTTACAACACATAGAGTTTAGCACAGAGCTACTTTTCCATGGATTGTTCATGTAGTCCTGTTTGGATGGACTAAAATGGGTCTTCTCAGTGTTGTTTGACACCTTGGATGAGAAGCATGTGAACATAAATAGATTGTTTACCAATTCTGCTGCTACATATGAAACCTCAGTTCAAGAGCATACTCTGTTGTTTGACATTGAATTGCTCTAAATTCAAAATATGGGTTCTTAGCCTGCTCCAGTCAACTCCTACCTAATCATGGAAAGACCTGAAATGCATTGCCCTATATATACAATTTTTGTTAATATTTACATTCTACGTTTAGTGATTTCCAACACTGATGTCCTGATGATGCAGAACAGTATGGTTAATATCACCTATTACAATTCCACCACACTTGACAAAGCAGTTATTGATTTTCAAAAACTTGCTTGAGAAGCTTGATCTAATAGAAATGCCATGCCTTACCCTTCATGTGGCAGCTTTCCTTCCAAGAGGAAGCCCACATTGGGCTGTGGAAGAACTGGTTTTATTTCCTACCCAGGCTACTGGCTGCTTGGGAGGGGACACATTTTTAGCCTTTCCTTGAAATCTATTTCAGTTTTCTGAAAAATTGTAAGTTTCACTGACTCAGAGAAGAAGGCGGCCCACGTCTGTAAAGGCCAGACTCACTAACCTTTTCAGGAGATGCATGGCCAAGTAAGGTTTTCTGAGCTTCTGTCCCTACCCAAAGGCCTGGTTTTGTACTTTGTCCATGTGTATTCAAGCTAAATATACAGGCAGCTTGAATTGAAATTTTGCCACTTGAAACTTCCCAGTCTGATGTATTCCTCTAACCACTAGACTAGACAGTAACCTTAAATTTTCTGATCATTTATTGTGCTGCAAACCTTCATATGTCCAGGTAAAGTATAAGAGCCTTAACTAAGGCTTTCTGGGGGATTATTCTTCATTGCAAAGCAAAACTAGGTATCTATCTTAAGATCAGGTGGCATCAAATGGCTCATATCTACTCTGCTTAGGTCTAAGCTTAAGCATATAAGTGTCTTGGAAAGAACAGGATGGACTAGTTTAAAACAGACGCAGGGAGTTCACTAAACTGTTGAACAAGCATTCAACACTTTAACTCTTATGCCCCTTTTGATCTAGTAACATCAGTGTACTCAAGGATTTCTCTAAAAAAATTAATGCTCCTACTTCAAGGCTTTAAATTCTGGAGCCCAGATCTCTCTGAATTATATTAAATGGTGTAAATTTAAGGGAGCAATTCAGCTGCTGAAACAGAGGCATTTAGTGCTCTGCTAGGCTCCTAGCATTAGAGACATGTTAGGCTTTTATGTGGCTAACAAACTGCTACAATCTGGAGTTCAAAAGATTCATGCCCCTCTGGACTGGCAGTTAGACTCCCATAGGTTAAGTGACGAGGTAGAGCTACACATGTTCTACAGACATCTCAATGGATCTGCAATACCCAACTTCAAGCAACTGATTCACTCCTTGGCTATATTTATAGAATGGGTGGGGTTGAATTTCCTTCAGACAGATAAACTTTGGAGACCTGCAATGTAGGTGTCTGCATGTGAGATCCACTTTTAGTCAGTGGAGATCCAGACACAGAGTCAGTTTCCTAAATGTAGGCACACAGTTGTGTTTGTGGTGGTTTTTTTCTTGGTCTGCAGCTACCATTCCAGTAAACGTGGATCTTCCAGAGGTTCTCTGTCATATGTGCCAGCCTCATGTGGGTATTTCACTTACACTCGGGCAGTCGAGATGCTGACAGATACATATTTTAAACAAATTAATTGAGCAAATTGTTTGCAGTCAATAAGTAAGTCCAGAGAACTGTCATGTTCCTGCCAAAGAGCTACACAGCGTCTTACATAGTGCATTGGTGAGAGGTTTAGTATATTTGCCTAAACAGAGGCATCCTACACACCCAGACCAGAGAAAGCTTTACCATAGGATCCATGGGAATCCCAAGTGACAACCAATGGAGAGAAAAAAGGACTCCTGGATATAAGCAATTTCTTCCGAATTATTCCTAAAATAAGTTAGGATGAGTTGCATGCCAGAAGAACCTATTTCTCATCAGACAGCAGAAACAGTCTAAGGTGACAAACCCAGTCAAAATATCTTGTGCATGTATCTAAAGAGAAGGGTCTTTAAAATGCCATTGTGAATTCACTTATCTCATGCCATTTAAGATACAGCAGATTGCCTAAGACATCTGCAAAGGCTGGCAGGTGTAGCACAAAATCTACAAGAGACCAGCATCCTTCTGTAGGGGATTTTACCTGAAGGTCAACTAGGGCATCCTGAATTTTCTCAAATGACACTGGAAACTCATGTCTAGCAACTGAATTGGGCTTTCTAAGCAAAACCAATTTCCTTTCATGAAGGATCCTCTGCTGGCTGCTGACAGCTAAGAGGAGTGTAGCTTCAAGCTCAGTTAGACTTGACACGTTAGTGTCACTGATAATACTGATTTAACAAACCAAAGTTTTATTCTGACCATCATGCCTGCAGCTGGTTTGTAAGAAAAAGAAATGGGCTGAAGCTGAAAGTAGTGCCAATGGTTCCAAAACGCAGGTACGTAACTGAACTGATAGTCATCCTTTACCTTAGCAATTGCCTGGCTTTGTTGTAAAAATCAAGTCTAAAGAAACTGATAGTTTCAAGGTTGAAACATAAAAAATCCAGAAGTCTTTTAAAAATGAGCTCTGTGAAGGGATTTATAAGAAATTTTCCTATATACACTTGGAGAAATGAACTGTTCAAGTATTCTTCCAAACTGAGATTCACAAAATAGCCAGTTTTAAAGATTGTAAAAATAATTTTTATCCCAGAAAAAACTTCCTTTATAAATGATGGCCAATCAAAAAGTACTACAAAATTTAGAAATTGGAAAATCCAAAATTGGAATGGAAACAGATTTAACTTATGGAATGGATGTCCTCTGACAACAAAACAATATCCTACAATATTTCAACTATCTTTCAAAGGTTCTACACATTGCTGAACCCATTTTGAAAACTTCTGCTGTAAAGACTTTATTGGCATCACAATACTCAGTATAAATGTGTAAAGATGAATTGGTTAAACTTTATGGAGCAGCAGTGGAAATCTTTGAAGAACTGGGGACCCTTAAATAGAAATCTGAGTTAAAAAAAAGGTGCTAGGATTCATGAAACACCTGGGGTTGCTTTCCAGAATAGTACTGGAAAGCTTGTTTTATTCAGTTAACATACCACAAATGAAATGAATGGATAATACGGTACAGCTCTGCACAAAGTTGAAAAGGGCATTCTCAATGAACTGCAGTCCCATCACTATGGTATTTAATACAGAATATAGTAAAGGACAAGTTATAAAAGTAAATACATAGTGCTAAACTAACGGAGATAACAAGAATGATTTAGAAAGAAAAGGTCTTGGCTAACTTGATGCTTCAGGAGGCTGCAGAAAAAGCTGATAAAACACAGCATAATTTATTTGGGTCTTCAGAACATTTTGACAAAGTTCCATACTACTGGTCTCTGTTTAAGCTAAAAGTTGCCAGGATCTAGGGAAGTACATGGGAGTGGATAAAGCGCTGATGGAAAAACAGAAAACAGAGAAGCTATGTTAGATTGTGGAAAACTAGATTTACTGGGGCCCGACAGGGGTCAAAATTTAGGCCTCTACTGTTCATGATCTATAAAAATGATATAGCCTAGTAAAATACCCTGACAGCACAATGTGGAAGGAGCTGTGAACCTACAACGTAAAGCTAGAAAAATTCAAATGTGTTTTTTGCTTAGCTTGCTTGTTTTCATTGCTCAAAAAGCATTAATAATCTCCTTTGCTCCAGCTCGTCAACACAAATGCATTTTAAGAATGCCTAAGCTATAAGGTAAACAGACAGGCCAGAGGAAAAAAAAGTCTTTTAGCTGATATGCAAATACTACATTAGCGTGCCTAAAAGTCCTGCAATGCTTGGGGCAGTGCCAGAAATCAAAGATATAACCTCAGGTATGACATGAGTGAATTCCCTATTTTTATGTCATTGTTTTTAAAAAGGTCACAACTCGGTAGTGTTAATACAGGGGTGGCAAACAGAGCTCTGAAGTTATAGAAATAACCTCAATGGGAAGAAGAAAAATTGTTTCTATTGTTTCATCAAGATTCTTTCAAGATAAAAATGCTCAGACTTACTATTACCTTAAGTTTGACTTCAGTACTAGACTATTAACAACACTAGTTTTGCAGAGAGTGAGTTCTTTGCTACTACTGATTGATCCTTGTCAGGCAAAGCAGTAGTAGACTTACATATAGTTACTGACACATGTTTTTCTGTCCTCATAGGCAACAGAAATAAGTTTTGTGAAATTATAATGCCAATAATTTCTTTTTCTAGCTTATGAATCATTTAGATTTCTGTAATGTTGGGGCAGGGGTCATGTCTGCTGGAACATATATTTTTGTTTAAGTTGGTGGAGATCCCTGATATTCGTTCAGAATTTTGATTTTTCTAGTTGATAAATTAAAATTATTTAAAGAAAGGACTTCGAAATAGTACTGGCATTGATGGTTTCTGCACTTTTCTACGTATAATGTTATCTTCTGAAGCTAAGAGTTAACAGAGAATAAAAAAAAATAGTTTTATTAATAAAATTATTCACAGCACAAGGAGAATCCATCAAGTAAGTAGATTGGAAATTGGAACATATCAGGGACTGCTCATGAGTTTTTCTTTCAAATGTCCCTGAAGCTTTTTTTTTTATTATTTTTTTTTAAAGCAGTTTTTCTACTAGTAGCAGTTGCTGAAAAAAGTTTTCAATACTGGGGCACGATAGTGCTTTTTCCACAAGCTTCCACTCTCTGTGGGGTTTCACAAACCTTCATGTGCTCCAAAGCCCCATAGTCACATGAGTGATCCCATTGAATACAAGAGTATATGACATCCCGGAAGGGAACGCAAGCTATAAATGAAAGCAGGTATGTGGAGCAAAAATTTAACACTTTAGGACTGAAGTATTAAACGTTGCAACCAAAATATGCTAGGGGTGGATTTGATTAAATGTTTTTATAGGAAAAACACATTTCCCAACCAACTTGGTATCTATGTCTTTGCTGAGATGCAGCTGAACATTAATATTTCTAGGTAAGCATTAGGGAGCAGCACCTTCCATACTCTAAGTAACAAATCTTACTCCAGCCCAAAGTAAATGCAGTTTTCTTAGGCTAATCTCCTGAAGTTCAGAAAAACAGAATGTGGAAATATATAAATAAAAATGTAAAAACAAACTATTATATTCCAGTATAGGACATAGCTATGTTGCTACTAGACATACCAGTATGGGTCAGGCCTACTGTTTAGACCTGCATAGCTTTTGTCTGCATAGCTAGACTCTTGTTTTCCCACCCCACAAGCACAGTGGCTTCATCCATGCCATCTTCTGGATATAGTCTTTAACCCGTGTTGTTCCCTGATCTGTATTGTGTGGGAGAGTGCTAGCTGGCACATGCTCATACCACGCCAAAGAGCATACTAAGGCTTGTCAATATAGATTATGGTATACCAATGCTCAAGTGAGTATCATGTCCCTTCTAGTTTACTTGTGCAGAGGTAATTCACTGTAACAAAATTTTCCCATGTAGTCATGGTCAATAGTATCTTGGCTAAGTAGTCCTAAGACACTGGAACGATCAGCGAGGAATGGCCTACTATTTTGCTAATAGTAAGTAAAAATCCATTCTGCATAAATGCAGTATTAAAATATATACTTAAAACATGCACTTCAGCATGAGAAATATTAATTTCCTCAGCTCAGCTATAGTTTTCTCTGAAATACTGTGCTGAAGTGATGTGTATAATATTTTCAAATGAGAAGCATACATTTGAGATTGTGAAATACCACAACAAAGAGCTATCTAATAATATTTTTACTGGGTATGGGGAACTGAAAAAGATTTAGACCATGATTAGCAGAGCCAGATCCAGAAAGAGGATCAAATAAGGTTCTAATTAAATTTAAAAGACTCAATATTAACTTGTAAAAGCTTGTGATGAAGGGGAAACAGCACAAACAGAATAGACAGCAACCACATCAGGTGTCATAGATGCCAAATCTTTCAAAGTCTAAATGACATCCAAAATAAATCTATTTTTAATAGAAATTTTAATTCCTGATATGTCTGCCAATGTTTTGGAGTAAGAGAGGCACATTCTCCTCTGAACTGTATGTAGATGAAAGAAGGATAGCTGAGGTGTATGTCGATTACATGACTTGTTTGGATGAATAAAAAGCTATCGGTGGAAGGGACAGCCAGATGGATCCATTAACTTTATAATACCAGCTAGGTTCCTCCACCCTTGATTTGGCACTATGGCCAAAACCAATACTTCCAAAACTTTTTTCACTATAAGGTAGGAACCCTAGATCAACGTAAGATCTCAGACTCTGGGCTGGGAACTGCTAACCTAACAGAATCTCAGGAAAGTCTGATACTTTTCATTAACATAAAAGCATAATTTAACTGGAACCTCTGGAACAACTAAAACAATGAATTAGGGAAAAAAAAAAAAAAAGACATGGAAAAGCTTCTTCATGTCTGAAATTGAGGTTTTATATCTTAGTCCTAATCTATGACCAGTGCGCCAAAGGGTTTGTGTGGTTTTACAGCTGTATGAGTTGGTCTAAGGAAAGTTTATCTATAAATCTTTCCTTGCTAATATCTTTCCATGCATTTTATTAATATTAATTTATCCCATTTCATTCAAAACTGTGTGTTATCACTGTCTGTCACTGTCACTGATGTCTAGCACAGATGACACGTTTGCAAAAGGAATCTAGGTGTGTTCATGCAGGATCTTCCTTTTGTGCAACATTTATTCTCCTTTAATGATCTTA
Organism: Falco peregrinus; assembly: GCF_023634155.1. Lineage (NCBI taxonomy): Eukaryota > Metazoa > Chordata > Aves > Falconiformes > Falconidae > Falco > Falco peregrinus. The sequence goes on from NC_073727.1 coordinate 58,324,525, forward strand.
ATCACCTTCAAGTAAGCTCAGTGCACCACAAAACTTTGCCGTGGAAGGAATGATGGAATATATATTACATGGTTTGAATCTTTAGGGGACTGGATAGGGTCAAGGATACTTAGATTCTCACAGGGTATAGCCTTAAGTTTGAGCAAATCTGCTTCACGTTTCATCTTACAGGACTTGCAATTTTCTTTTGACATATTAAGAATGCAGAAGGAAACCTGTGTAACTGTTTAAATAAGAACAATAAAGAAGGGAATAAACTTACTCTCAAGAGCAAAGATTGAGTTATACACAAGCCCTCTGCCAAGTCAAAGCAGCTTGTCAAGCCTATTTCTCTGCAGCCCTGCTTTTGAGCCCCTCTTCCCATGCTGAGCAATGTTTTCTTTTCCTTGGCATGAAATAGCTCCATATTTCGATGTCAGTTCTTTTATACAGGAGAGTTCATTCTATGGTGGGACCCTTTCCCAAATGAACTGGCCACAGTGTTGATGATGACAACATGATATAACAAACTTACCAATTTAACTTTGAGGTAGATGGACCAGAAAAACTTGAATTTTCAACAAGTAATCACAGTTATTAGTTCAAAACATCATAGGTGGTAAATCCCTTTCTCCCACAAGTGAAAATTAAATTATACCCACTCAAAGCAAGAACTTGGAAAAAGCTTGTTCATCAAGCTGAAAACCTCTCTCAGATGCTGGAATTATTTCTTTCCCCCCAGTTCACATGTGATTCTTTCATCTTAATAACAATGACAGGCAGAAAAATAGAAGAAATACATGTTTTCTTTGAAAATACTTTCCAATATTTAAAACAGAAATGGTAGTTATATGAAATCTAAGATCATAAAGCATTAAATACTGAATAATATGCAGTGACTAATGTCTTAAAGCTGAACTTTATTTATTTACATCAGCATAAAACTTGAATAATAGAATGTTTTTCTCCTTCCACCGCTTGTCTTCCATCTGAGCAGAGAACTTTCTCAAGTGAAATTTACCTCTGCCTTTATGCATTACCCGTAATCATAAGTATAGGCTTCAGAGTTGAGTGAATACTTTATGTACACAACTAGAAGATAAATGCATGCATAAAGAGAACGATGCTACACCATTCCCTTTTTTCAAAACAGTCTTACCCTACCATGCTCCCTCTCCCCATTAAAAATTAATTAATTAATTAATTAAGTACCCTTAACAAACCTCCTCAGGTGAACCACTGGACCTATCTTCAGCTTAAGATACCTGCCAGAGCAGTTACAGTCCAGGGGTTTAAACTAACATTATCTAAGAATCCAGTCCTGGGACAGCTGGGCTGGTCTTTTCAAGTCTACAGTGAAGCAGTCCCTCTTCTGCGCAGAGAAAGACCTTCAGCTGTCTGTTGAGCCTAGGCTCAATCTCATGAGACTAGAGATGCACATATTTATCTTATATATAAACAGTCATACTGAGGCGAACCTGTTTTTAGACAGCATCACAAAGATGTTACTAAAGAAGTTTAAAGTAACAACAACTTAGGTACTGTGCTGTTCACATTAGGAATCTAACCTGAGTTCAGTGAGCAAAATTTATGAGTACGAATTCAATGTCTGGTCACAAGAGAAAGCAGTGTACCCTGCAGCAGAATTCACAGCAATAACTCAGATGATTGAAGTTAAGGTAGAGTTGAATGTCACCCTTTGAAGTGAAACACAGTCCTTTATGGAGTATTTAAGTCATGCAGTCTTTTCTAAAGAATAGTAAAACACAAACATGAGTTATTAAAGAACTTGTTTGTTTATTTGAGTCTGACAATGGATTTCTCAAGTGTAAATATTTCTCAACCTGTGATACTTGGTACTGGAGCCTGATTATCTTACAGCATAGCAGGAATCACAGGTCTTATTTTTAGTAAGAAAATCACCTCTGTGATCTAACTACTACAATAGCCAAGATGGTATTGAGATTCGTAAGTTATGATCCATTATTTCTGTTCACTTGAGCATACAAACATACAGGGAATATTTATATTTAAAGTAACATAACTCAAAAATCAGTGGCATGAGGTAAATGTCACATCATTTTCCATTATACAGGTATATGGGCTAGTGCAGTATTCAGCAGAAAATGTCTTTAATTATTCTGTAATGCACTGAACCACCAGAACCTTTTCAGATACCTCTGGGTAATAGGAAACAGCTCTACCCAAGTACAATTTTGCATCAAGATTGACCATCTTTGAGGTCCTGAGCATTTCCCACATAATTCATGACCATAAAAAATCAACTAAAGTTCTTGTGCAGGCTTAGGATCCAATAAGAGTCAGTTCAGACAGAGAAGTTAGCAGGTAATAGTTGTTAATTGCTCTGCTGGTCTTGGCTTGTAAAGTGGCATAAAAACATGCTGTTTAAGATTATATTTACTTGACAATGCAGCTTCTATTAGCCATCCATAAAGAAGGCAATTAACAGCACTAAATTCTTATATCAATTGATTGCATTTAAGTAACTGAAAACAAATGTCCTCAATATATGTTCCTTTGGCAAGGTTATAGTAGTTTGATTACCTTACCACTATAGACAAAGAAAGAATATATACTGGCACTGAAGGAAGGCTGACAGTTGTTGAGCTCTCAAACATATTGCTTGGACTATGGTTTGCAATGTAAGCTGTGGGGTGGTTTTTGAACTTTATGCTGTAAATATTTCTGTTGAAGATAAGATAGCATGAATATCTGCAGAAGCACAATGTGTTCATCCTTCTCGGAAAGTATTCTGACATCTGTGTGTGAATACTTCACTCTTGTCCAATTACATCACAATCAGTGTCTTATTTCTTCTGAACTGGCGTATATTATTTATCATCTATTTAGCATTCTTAAAGCATCTCATAGTTCTTCTTTTAGATTTTAGTAAGCTCCAGACTAATTAATTGTTGGTCATATGATACTTCACACACACACACACACACATCCACACCCCCCACACTTCTGAGACTTCTGTTATAACCATTCAGTCTGTTGACACCTGTGGTGTAGGCAATGACCCCCAAGAAAGAAACAAGAAAAGACAATTCTTTTCCCTAGTAAACGCATTATCCAGATATTATTAGAAAGGAGTTGTGTTTGTCAAAACATGAATGCCAGAGCACATTTGGGACCCATTCCAGCTTGTCTGCACTGCTCCCATGGTCAGCCTGGCTTCATATCCCATACAACATTGCAGCATGCAGTACTGGACATTTGCACTTTTAGAAAGGTCACCAAGCTGTCATACAACTCTACAATGATAGAAAATATAGCAGAAATGGTTGGGCCATGTATAATGTGAGGAATCAGCCATTCCGAAAACAAGCATGACTTATAGTGAGCCTTGAAGTGCAGATAGACTTGAGGTTTTCTCTTCACTGTGCTGGCTGGGTTACTTCAAAGATTTCTTTGATAGTACTCCAATGTGTTCAGCCAGTGAATTTTGCCTCAAGCTGCCTTTGAAGGCTTCTTCCTACTTGGATCAAGATGTCAAAAAGTCCTCAGTTCCTTTGACTCAGCTCCTGATTTAAGCAATACTTGGCATATCTCCAGGATGAGATTAACTCCTGCTTCTTTTTTTGACTCTATTTTGCACTATGAGTTACTAGTACCTGGCCCACTCTCCACACTTTTACACAACAACTTGCCACTATAGCAAGCAGAGAAAGCAGTAGGATATCACTTTCATGGACAGCTGAATTTTACTGAGATCAAATTTAAAAATGAATTTCAAATCTTGAGCTTAATCAAAGTTCATGTTATGCCTGCAGTTGAGAAAATTCCAGGTATGAAAAGATGTCCTTTTGACCTGTCTTGTCAAGAGATATTCCCTGTGACATCCTACTTGTCATATTGTCTCATACAGCCTTGGTCTCTGGTTCAGAGGACCCTCTCTCCCTCCTTCTTCCTGAAACCTGATCAGGCGAGTGAAGCTACAACCTAAGCCCATCTCAGTCACAAAAGTACTGCTTCTCACATGACAGGCACAGAATATGCCACAAAAGTGACCTCCTGGATCAGCAGGCTGTCACTGACCACTGTGTATTACAGCTCTATTAAGCTTATCAAGTTCTGTTTTGAAACTGAATTTAGTGTCTCCCTGGGCTCTTACCAGAACATAATGCATGGTAAGGTGAGGCAAGAATGTCTTAATTAGACCTCTAGTTCAGTACAATTTTATATATCTTCCTCTCTGGACAAATCCTGTAGAACTGACCATACCCCTGAATGTAGAGGAAAGATTGTGAGGAAAACGGGTTTTAAAAACCTCAGGGTTACTCACTAAGGGAATCTCTTTTTCTTGCACTGAGCTAGCACTGCATTACAATGCCACAGTATGCTACTGTAAATGCTGTTTTCCAGATGAGATACAAAATCAGATTTTTACCAGCTATGGTCATTAACACAGCCTTGTTGCTGCTTGAAGATAATTCCAGTTTGGACAGTTACATTCCTTTTGGGTATGGGGTAAATTAAAACAGTCTCAAACTAGGATTATTCTGTGCTGATTTGTTTGTTTTATATTTCATGTCACAAATCAAACAAGATAAAATGTAGCCTTAAATAGTGTTTATAACATGATACCATCGATAGGTCTCTTGGGAAGTTCTCTGGGGTATATCTCTTTAGACAAAGCCTTGCTGGGGACAAATCTTGTAAAGAATTTATCCTTGTGAAAAACGTTTTGCTATCTCTGTCTTTCTGAGACACCAGGAATTTTGCCAATTGTGAATACACTGACAAGACTACATCTTTTTTTGGACTGTGATAAGCACACCCCTTTAAGAAACTCAGTCTTTATGTTTTATCAGTTATTCTGATTCTACTATGCTTTCCTAAAATATTTCTTATCATGTGCAGGCAAATTTTGCTTGCACAAAACATCTTGCAGTCCTCCCAGAATGCATTTCAATAGTGAATGAGGGCTCTCTGTATGTTTAAAGCCAGATTCCCTCAGCTACATTTGGAATTTCCTCCCAAACCACAAAAAGAGAAACAACTAACAAATGACATTTATGGCACAATGTATAACACACACCAGATATATATGACATTTTTTATTTGGACTTTTCTAGCTAAACAGAAGCAAACAAATGTTTTATGAAATTCTCTATGGTTGCTATGGTTATTTCTATCTCAATATCCACAGCCAAAAGGATTATCTCAGGTCAAGACCTTAGCCCAGTGAATGCCCTTATTTAAACAGTGAGGTCATTTAGGCAAAAAATAAAGAGCAAAAGACATAATAATATTTAATAGTAACTGCTGTATTCTTGGCTGAATTGCTTTGCAGCTGAACACTATGCTTTTAGTCTCAGTGCTATTTTCCTCTAACCTTCCAGAACGATGGAAGCGCTGCTTCCAGGTGTGCTTCTTGTGTTTAGGCTTTACATCCACCCTTGGAATGTGGAAATTTGCACTCTGGCTCTCCTAGTTTTCACAAACCCTTACCTCAGGTTTGATCTGAAACTTCACTGTCCTTTCTCCAGGTTTGAACATTTTCAGGCATTTTGGGCAACTATTTAAGTACTCAGAAAATACCTTGTACAGACAGGTACAATGGAGACTGTAAAATGTAAACTGTAAAAGACAGTCAGAGATGGAAACCAGGAAACAAAGGACATTTATAAATACATATATAGGCAAGTTTCCATATAATCAAGGTACTTCTGTCACAATCTGTATCATGCTATGAGGCTGGCATCAGAATCTCCTGTCTGTATTCTAATACAATAGTATCTTATTGCTTGAATAGGAAATCTGGGATAAAATTTTTAGCTTGGTTTAAAACCAGCTAGAATTCTAGTGAGGATTTCAGTAAGCACTAATTCTAAGTTCCACTAATTATCTAAACTCTATTTCCAATCTAAACTGCTCAAAACCAAGCAAGAATGTGTTTCTGAGGTTCCTGTTAGAAACTTTTTAGTGTTTTGGTCCCCAAAGTAACTAAAAATAAATTATTTTTATGAGAAAGTAGTCATAATCCAGTTGACTCTTTCATCATAAGTAATTATTTTAGTTGGGAATGTAAAGGAATGGACTTGAAACCAAAACATGTTAAATAAACTTGATGTTGGGAAATTCCCTTCCTGCCACTTTGATATTGATCATATGCTTGGTGGTTTGTTGTACCTGAGAAATATCAGGAAAAACAATGGAATTGAGTTTATAATTAGCTGATATACGAGCTCTGAAAGATTACTGGGGAAGGAAAGGGGATTTTATTTTATTATTTTTTTAAAGGAAAAAGACAAATGAGGAACAGAGATTGCAAAACAGTTTAGCTTCCTACACGGTGCAATCTCTCAGCAAGTTCATCTTCTTTTTATGTCACTTGAGTGAGGCAGAGCCTTTGTGTGGAAGAGTTTCCAAGGCGAGAAGCAGAGGGGCAAGGAGGAGTAACACTTGTGTTCCAACTGAATCCAGTGGCATTTCAGGAAGAAAAAACGTAGCGCACAGTTGTGGCAGTGATTAAGAAAATAATAACCCCCGCCCCAAGTCACGGCACATGCTTCCCATATGTCTCCCCTGGGCATTTGCCAGATACAGCAGGATCTGGTGACATTGCTGTAGAGCAATGCAAGGCCTGAAGAAACCTTCCTGCACTCGATAGGGTTGGGGTGGGGTGGGTTATTGAAATGGGTGCCTGCCTCTTGTTTGATTTCCTGCTGAAAGGAGAAGCATTAAATAAAGCTGCCAAAAAGAACTCCCAACAGCTCTCTGTCAGAAAGCGTATTTCTGTTAGAGTTAAAAAGCTGGAGGAAAAAATGTCCTTGTCTCTGAAATTTGGCCTTAAAAAGGTAGCAAAAGTGAGACTCTACTTCAGCATGTTCGTTCGGCTCTGGAGTGCACTTTTGAAATGAATCCCCCGTTTGTTCCCACTTACACACTCCAGTTCACATCACGGAGCAGTCTCTGAGCGAGGGAACTGGATTCCTTTCAGATTAAATTCAACTGGAAGATGTGCTCCAGAAGCACAGCTAATGTACTCCAAACAGTTATGAATGTTTAAACCATGGGAACAGACTAAAGCTAGTGTGAAACAAAGCCTCCGAAAACGTGTATAGCACAGATGTCAGGTCCTTGACACCAACAGCTTCCCACTGCAGACCCACTCCTGGGCTGCACGACTTGCTCATGTGGACATAGCCAGAGCCTCCTGCTCCAGCTTTCCAGAACAAGCTGTTTTGATTTTAGACTGACTCTTTGCCTGATTTGTTTTTAATATATAGTATATTATATAATACAAAACTCAAAACTGTAATACAATGCTGTGACTGACCTCAAACCACTCTCATTGTCCTTCATGGAGTCCTTTGAAATAACTAGGTTTCTTTCCAAATGTGAATGAGGACACATTGTGAAATCTGAAAATCCTTTGCGATTCTAAATTCCTGCTTTCCATACAGCTGCACGAGAGACCTGGATCTCCTTGTAAATGAATGCCTTTGTACTTAAAGCCTCTGAAACGTTTAGGCCCTGTTCAATCTGATGGCCAGACTGCCGTGTGTAATTATAAATGATGGGAGGAAGCTGCTCCTCCCTCTGGTATTCCCTATAGGACAGACCATACGTTACAGATTTCCTCCCCCCTCCAGCTCCTAGACTGTTCGGTCCCCATAGAGCTAGCAGCTCTTGTAAGCTAAGCCCTGCAGGTTACTGCCTTTAAACTGGCAGCCTGAGCTGAGTATTTATGAAGGGAAATGCCTGTCTCACACCTTTAAAAGATGATTACTTCAGCCATGGATCCTGCTCTTCACTAGGCAGCATGTTCCCAAAACTGCCTTAATTAAAAAATAAAAAAAAAAAGTTTCTTACAATGGCAAAACAATGCTTAAAAGAATTGAGAGTGCTCTAATTGCCTACATTGCTGTCTCTTTAAGCCAAGGAATGGACCCATGCTCACATCTGGTAGTCAAAACTAAATGGAACCAGCTGAGTGAATACCCACTAGAAATTAAATTGTACAGAAGATGGCTAAGCCAGAAGGACTTAAGTGAAAGGCTCTTTTTAATAACTCCCTTGCTTTGCACTCATGCCTTTTGTTTACTTTGTTTATTTTTGTAATAAGCAAAACCAAATGAAAATGTCCCAGTTGTTAGCATTTAGCAAAATGTGTCCACTGTGCATTTAGGAGTGCATTTTCCATCCCATTTCACAATAAGGACGTCATTCATGGCCAGGAGTATGTCTATGGAATGTTGGCCTGCAGCTTTATGAATTGATTTTAAAATGTAATGGAAATATACTGTATGTGCACAGTAGCCAACTCTTCCAATGTTAATAACTGGGACATTTTCATTTGGGTTTTGTTTATTAAAAAATGAATGGGAAGCCTAATCCTAGGAATAGCCATTTGACTCTTTGTGTTGAAACCGACCATAACTGCCTGCTTATAGAGCTTTCTTTAGCATGGCCTGGCTCAGGCCACACGCAGCTTCCTTTTGGTTGTTTTATAAACTGCCAAACCATGCAGGGAGATAGGATGATGTCTTGCTTTCATTTTGTTACAAACAGATTCTCTACCCAAAGCTTTTTGTCAAGTTGGTAGTTTTCTCCCTTTTTGCCAAAATTTATAAACAAGATTTTCTACCAAATGGGACATTGCAAGCAACAGCCCAGTTCAACCCTTCTCCAACTCTAGAGCAATTCTAACCAAAGTCAATAGAAACTATTAAACTGAGTATCCAAAGATAGAACCTTGCTCTGCAGATACGTAAGAAAATCTTTTGTTGACAAGACCTCTGTAAGATGTTACTATTCATTGATAATTGAGGTACTTAATCACCCAAAATATTGAAGAGGGGAAAATAGCAGATTTTGAGCACTTACCACCAATAACAGAGAGATAAGTAATCAGAAATAGCTAACGACCTCTTTAAGACTGTCTTGTTGCCTCTGAATTCAAAGAAAGAACTTATCAAAAGAATTATAGGAAAAAATATTTCTATAAAGGAAATATAGAGAAGGAAATATACCACTGATATTGCTTCTGGGAGGGAAGCTGATTCTATGTGATACATAATGGTACCATGCTACAGTATCCACAGTCTTCAATACAGCTAAATTTTCTTTCAAAGAAAAGGCACAAGAACTACAGGGATGTGGGAAGCTAAATATTCCCACTGAATTTGATGTGGGTTCACCTTTTTCTGAATAGGAACTGAATCACTCGGGGCACCAATGATTTTTAATACACTCCTTCCCAATATTTACACTGTTCAGATAGTTGTTCCTCATATTCAGGCATAACTTTTCTAAAAACTGTGAAGCTTCAAACCATCTTATAAACATAACCTGATTAGCTGATATTCACCATCGTGCATTTTTTTGTAGATGGTAGACATTATCATTGAGGTAAGGTGTTTGCTTTTGTTTTCTCCTTATTATTGATGTTTATTTATAACAATGTTGTTCCTCAAAGACATGATAGATATAGGTTGTGACCTGCTTACACTGTGCCCTGTACCGACCTAGGCAGACATGAGACCTGTCCTTGTGAGCTCAGCATGTCTTTAACAAAAGTGGAAAAAGTGTTTTAAATGAATAAGTTACTGAGTAACATGCCTTCAACATATCAGATTTATTGTACTGAATATACTATCCAATATTGGCACCCTTCAATTTTCACAAAGGCCCTAGTGCAAAATCCTACCTCTTTTTAACTAATTTTAATTGGGCTACAGCTAGGAGAATGTAGTGGATGTTATGATAATATAAACAACTATTCTTACTGGATTTTAACTGGTGGAAACCTTTTTTGCATTGCAGAAAAAATGATACAAAAGTAGACCATAATGAATAAGGACATCAGGCTGCAAGGGACCTCTTGGTGATCCTCTGAGTGTCACAGGGTATCTGAATATATAACCCTTTCGCTATGTAACATACTGGTGGTGACTCTGAGAGGGCCTAGGGAAGAATACGCTTGTCCTTTGGAGTTTAGCTCTGCTTCTTAAAAAAAATACAAACAAACAAAACGCCATGTTTCAGTCCGGTGGAACAACTTCATAGGAAATTCCAGCTGTGGAACAGCAGCTCTCAACCTCTGGAGACTGCAAAAGCTTGCTTTGAGCTACCTCACCTCAGGCCTCACAGCTTTGAGACTGACATAAAGCAAAACCTCTGGTCAGGGGGATCGGACTCCAAATCTTATCAGCTGCAGCACTTCTCTTGTCCCGGTGGTGCAGTGCAGCACAAAGCAAATAAGAAAATAACACAAGCCCCTAGTCCAGGAAGAAGCAGTTTTGAAACTGTGCTCCAAAACCTTGCTTGCAACGGTCTGCTTGAAACACAGAGTGCTACATGCATAGGTGGGTGAAAAAAAACCCTTTACCCTACAGGAAAATGCTTGCAGGAGCTAGGACATACTGCTCTAATAGCGTTGAGGGAAGACAGTTACCCATCACATGCTCATTTTGCTGGTGATGCTGGTGCTTAATGCAGAATGCTTGCCCTAGTGACCTTGAAGTCTTAATGAGATTAATTCGCTTGGGCTGAAAGTGGGGAATTTGCAACATTTAGGCATTGTTCTATTCTTTTCTTCTTTGAAAAGAACACAGATATCTCAGAGTACTTCTCTGTCCTATTCCTTACTATTGCTGTGGCTCTGTGCCAGCAAAGAATAGTGCTTCAGCCTCTCATTGTGATCCTGTGCCAAGTACAGCAATATGAAGGAAGCATCAACATAATCAGCACAATGTAGTGTCTCTGAGCCAGCAGGAACATGTCACAGCTTTATGTAGAATTCCCTATCTTTTTATTTTATTATAAAGACCACAGACTGGGATATTATGGGTCACTCAAAGGTCATGTTACAAAAAGCAGCTTCTTTTTGGAAAGATGAGCCCCTTTTTAGTATGCTATTAGATTATTTTCCTCTCTCAGTTGACTACATGAAGATGCAGAATGAATGTTTGTTTTCTGAATTCCTTAAAAATCTCCTCTTCTTCCTGTAATTTTTCCCCTTTGGCACCTGTTTGGGAAGAGGAATTTCTGAAGTTTAGACAAAGTTTTATCTCTCTGGCCCTGCAAATGTAAGTCTTAGGGTACCCTGTTAACTGATGCACCCAGTAAAAAGTGGTAAGACTTGGATTTCAATGTGCCTAAACTACACGTATATAACAGATTTGTGTTCCAAATCATGCTTGTACATGTGAAATTTTCATATTTTTTTCATATATAACACTTCAATTCAGTTATAAAACATTTCTTATCTCAATAGTTCCCTTCTGCTTGTCTCTCCTTGCACACCTCAAGGACCCTAACACCCTAATACTCCATGAAATGATATGCACATAGTCTCTTGCCTCCATCAAAAGCCAGCAGAATTTGGTTACTGACATGCCTTGTATTCATCGGATTCTCTGCAAGATCTGGAGCTATGGTCACCAGGGTCTCAGTCAGTGACCAGGTTTGCTGCCTCAGCTACACAGTTTAGAATGAATGTCAGAGATACCATGATGTTCTGTGTTTCTGAACTAATGATGGATGATATAACCACGCCACTGTAGTGCTGTAGTTCTAATTTTACATTGCACAAACTGAAAATACAGCTACTGGCATCTAGAGCACAGGTCTTATGGGGAGCAGCTGAGGGAACTGGAGTGGTTTAGCTTGGAGAAAAGGAGGCTCAGGGGAGACCTTATCGCTCTCTACAGCTACCTGAAAGGAGGCTGTAGCAAGGTGGGTTTCCGTCTCTTCTCCCAGGTAATAAGGGAGAGTACAAAAGGAAATGCCCTTAAGTTGTGCCAGGGAAGGTTTAGATTGGATGTTAGGAAAGATTTCTTCACTGAAAGGGTTGTCAAGCATTGGAACAGGCTGCACAGGCAGATGGTTGAGTCACCATCCCTGGAGGGATTTAAAGACATGTAGATGTGGCACTTAGGGGCATGGTTTAGTGGTAGACTTGGCAGTGCTAGGTTTATTGTTGGACTCGATGATCTTAATGGTCTTTTCCAACCCCCAAAAATCTATGTTTCTATGATTGTACTTGTTTCTGGGTGTCCTAGTTTCAGCTGGAATAATCTTTCTTAACAGCTGGTGCAGTGCTGTTTTGAATTTGGTGTGAGAACAATGTTGATAGCACATTGATGGGTTTGGTTGTGGCTTGGTAATATTTATACTAAGTGAAGGAATTTTTAGTTTCTCAGGTCCTGCCAGCGAGAGGGCTGGAGGGGCACCAGAAATTGGACAGCTAGGACAGCTGACCTGAACTAGCCAAAGAGATGTTCCATACCATGTAACATCATACTGAGTATATATAAGCTGGGGGAAGAATGACTGGGGGGACATTCAGCTAACCATTACGCATGATGGAGCCCTGCTTTCCTGGGGATGGCTGAACACCTGCCTGCCCATGGGAAGTGGTGAATGAATTCCTTGTTTTGCTTTGCTTGCATGTGTGGCTTCTGCTTTGCCTATTAAACTGTCTTTATGTCAACTCATGAGTTTTCTGACTTTTACTCTTCTGTTCCTCTCCCCCATCCCACTGTGAGGGGGAGTGAGTGAACAGCTGCGTGGGGCTTTGTTGCCAGCCGGGGTTAGACCACAACAGTCCTTTTTTTTTTTTTTTTTTTTTCTCCACACTATTTATGCCATGCCACGCCACACTTTCCAACATAACCTCATTAACCACCACCCCCCTTTCCATCCTTTGATATAATACACAGATATCACTCTCCGGGTCTATGGACTGCCCCTGTAAAAATGTCCACAAATGTCCACAAAAAGTGTCCACAAAATGTCCATTCAGTCAATTTAGTCCATGAACATGACCTGTAATGATGGCCACTTAGGAGAGGAGAGCTTGTGTGTTGTATGGGGTTATTGGACACCAAAGCCAGCTCAGGTCAGGTCAGTGCTGCACTTGCACTCCTTGTAAGGCTTGTCCTCCACTGGTTCAGGTGGTTCCTGCCATAATAATTCCTATAACATAAAACTCAAATCATGGGTTACAACAATTTAAAGGTATATCCATTAAAATCTCCACCCCTGGCCCCTTCAAACCAGCCCATTGGGTTTAACATTGCAATGAACCCCTCCCCTTAACCCCTGCTCCAGCTTGGATTTACCCACACACTGCAGTCCCTTAGGGTTGTACCTGCTCCAAGTGGAGCCTCAGCTATGAGCCACAGTCTCTTCCAGGGGTATACTGGAAAGATATCTATGCTGCAGCATAAACTCACTCACAGTCACAGTCACTTCGAGGTACACCTGTTCCAACATGGACATATCCATGGGCCATGACCATAGACCTGCTCCAGCGTGACCTCACCCACAGACACAGCCCCTTCAAAAGCAATTTGCTCCAACATGGCCTTATGCACAGCCACTGATACTTCAAGGTGTACCTGGTGCAGCATAGACTTATCCACAGCCACAGATGCTTCAAGGTGTACCTTCTGTAGCATGGACATGTCCTTGGGCCACAATTCCTTCAGGGGCATACCTGCTGCAGCACAGACATAACCATGGCCACAGATGCTTTGAGATATACCTGCTCTTGCATGGACTTTTTCATAGGCACAGAGACTTTGGGGTGTCCTGCTCCCACATGAACTCATTCACAGGTCACAGTCCCTTCAAATCGAGTTCACCTGGACTTCCAGCCTGTCCAGTACAGCAGCCCAGAAACAGCAGCCATGCCCTGACCACCTGCCAGCCCAGGGGCATTGCCATTGCTGTTTTCAAAATGTTCCTGGGCACAGCACAGTAAGGTGATAAGCCATACAAAAAGCAGTGAAAGCAAAAAGCAGTTGCTAACAAGCACTAGACTGTAATATACAGTAAGGCAAGCAAGCCCCATGGCAAGCACAGAAACCTGACTATTAATAGCTAAACAGCAATAACAGCAATAAATCTGAACTAGCACATTCCAAACAAATACGTTGTTACCTTGAACCCCTTGTGCCCCACATTGGGCACCAAAAAGGACTGTCATGGTTTAACCCCAGCCAGTGACAAAGCCCCACACAGCTGCTCGCTCACTTCTCCCCACAGTGGGATGTGGGAGAGGATTGGAAGAGTAAGCGAGGAAACTCAAGGGTTGAGATAAAGACAGTTTAATAGGCAAAGCAGAAGCCGCATGCAAAAGCAAAGCAAAGCAAGGAATTCATTCACCACTTCCCACCGGCAGGCAGGGGTTCAGCCATCCCCAGGGAAGCAGGGCTCCGTCATGCATAATGGTTACTTGGGAAGACAAATGCCATAACACTTTCTTCCCCCAGCTTATATATACTCAGAATGACGTCAAAGGATATGGAACATCTCTTTGGCCAGTTCAGGTCAGCTGTCCTGGCTGTGTCCCCTCCCAATTTCCCATGAACCTCCAGCCCTTTCACTAGCAGGGCCTGAGAAATTGAAAAGTCTTTCACTTAGTATAAACATTGCCCAGCAACAACGACCAAACCCATCAATGTGCTATCAACATTGTTCTCCCACCAAACCCAAAACACCACACTGCACCAGTTACTAAGAAGAAAATTAACTCTATCCCAGCTGAAACCAGGGCAGTGGATCACTCATACTTCTCCTGATACCACGTTTTTACACACTTGCCCTCTCCCTTTGTCCTCCCCTTTCTTTGCTGCTTGGACATGCTGTAGCTCTACCACTCTCCTTCACTTCTGCTCCTCTCTCTAGAGCTGGGACAATGCTATCTGATGACATTTTGGTTCCAACAGCACAAAAGAAGAGCAACGGTGTGCATTGATCAATGGTGAAATTATATCTGACCACTCTGTTTGCCTTCAGTGGCTTGGTGGACAAACACAGAAAAATAGATGTAGTTTAGCTCGAGTTCAGGAAGTTTTGACTCAGACTTCCAGAGCAATTACCAGATTGGTGAAATAGGAACTGTACAAATGGATGGTCATGTAGGTGAAAGATTGATTGAACCACCATGCTCAAGAAGTTGTGATCAGCAGAACAAAGTCCATCTGCTGCTGGTTCCTAGTGGTGTCCCCCAGGGATCAATATTGTGCCTAGAAATGTTTAATGCTTTGTTACTGTGCTGAACACTGGGATGGAGTACACCTTCAGGTAATTTGCAGCCTATATCAAATTGGAAGGATAACCAATACACTGGTGGGAAGAACTTCTAGTCAGAAGGACATCAGCAAGTTGGCGAATGCTCTGACTAGACCCTCAAGAAGTTAAAGAAAAGCAAATAAAAAATCTGGCATCTGATGAGTCAACCCCATGCAACAGTGCTGGCTGGAGTCCAACTGGATAGAAAGCAGCTTTGCAGAAAAGGACCTGGGAGTCCTGGTGGACAGCAGGTTGAACATGAGCCAGTGGTGCTCATGTGCTCATTCCCTACTGGGAATGCTCCCTGCATCATGCTAACTTCTGAACCATGTTTGGGCATTGTTTGGGAGAACACAAGCTGGCAAGTGCCTGAAACATGTTCAAGGACACTTCACAGTTTAACAGTATAGATGATTATGTGCCAGTGCCTGTGAATGATCCCTGGCAGCATTTTTATTAGTGTGCACCTAACCTGTAAGTCTGCAAGTTGTGACATAGGGAGAGTAACATGAGTTCCCATCCCACAAGTGGAAATGGAAGAGAGTATTTCAAGGGTTGTTTTCACCCAAAATCCTTTGTCCAAAAGTTTTAATAGTAATGCTCATACTGTGAGGTGTAGCAATAGCTTCTTTTGCATTAGCATCATGAAAGGTTCAGGCAGTACCACCCAGCACCAGACCAGTGGCAGGTCAGCGTTTCCTCAAGGTTTCATTTCTGCATCTTCCGCTCTGATAACCATAAGCACCAAATGCTCCCTTAACTCTGGTCTATGCCTGTTCAAGCACATTTTGTGTCAGTTTTTTTGTCCAGCCTACAAATCATGTGCAGGTGTTTTTTGAAAAACTGCTTGATTTTCCCAAGATTTCCAGATGTGTAACATACCTTTTATTAATGAAATGTCCTGGCACTACTGTACAAGTATTTACGTGTGGGTCATGAATGGGAACAGTATTGTAGGACTTTTCATCAAGGATCAATGCATGCCTGGAAGTCTCGGATATGACCATTTGCACCATGAAACTCAGTCATGCGACAGCCAAGGTTTTTCAAACAAACTCAGACTTAATACATTTTCACAATAAATCTAAAGCTTTTGGGAATCATTGGACTTAGCCTATATATGGCAAAAGCTGCTGTCATCCAGAAAATCCCTGTGCTGCACAGTGACCCCTCCTTCTTCTACCCGAAGAGGCAGCTGGGGCAAGCTGCCCCTCTTGCTCCCCTGCGGGTGGCCCTGACTGCTTTCCCTTTCTTCTGTTTTTGGGAGCAAAGCTGCTCTGTTCTGAAACATATGACTGTAATTGTATGCAAGTGCCCATGGACTATTACAATATATATTAATCTAAACAGGAATGAGATTGGGTTTACAAGCTATCCCCTCCCCCATTACATATTTGTTACAATTTCCTGCTATTGTTGTAGATTTCTTTTATGAAGCAATAGAAAACTTTGATGTAGAATTAACTGAACCTGTTTTACATATTCAGTTTTTGTTGGCAGTGGTTTTATGCTCCTGGCTTTGGTCTCAATGCACTACGTACACTGAATGGGAATTTTCACATATTAATATATACAATTTAAATAAGGAAGAAAATATAAACTCTAAGCCCACCTACTGCTGGTATGGCAAGATTTAATAGGGTGATTTCTTAGCATGCAGGAACATGGACTTAATTATAAAAGTACTGTAAATCCACCAGTGCTCTATAGTTGATTTTACATACACACACATATACACACAGAAGCTTCTATAGTGAGTGAGAAAGAATTAAATTTAGGTCAGATGGTTGTTCTGAGAGAAACTGATATTAAAAGTCTCTAAAGGTGTGTGAAATTGAGATGATTAGAAAGATGTTTCATCTTTAATTAAAAGACTGAAATATTGAAATGTCAAAATTCCTTAGCTTAAAAAAATCAAACTCATGGCTTCCTGCTTTCTTACACTCCTGCCTGTCTGCCTGCCCACCTATGTACCCTCCTAGCTCCCTACCTTCCTATTTTTCCTTGAGTGAAATAATTCAAGAAAAAAAATTGAGAACCACAGAAAATAGTAAAAAAACCCACCCACATTATTTATTTCTTTAATTTTGTTTTGACAAAGTATGCAAAAAAGTTATTTCTTAGGGTATTAAGTTTAGAAAAACCTTCACATTTTCAGAGAAAAAAATAAAGATATGCCTTCATGGTTTTGTAGGGTTTTCAACTGAACAAAGGTAAAATGGGGATAGGAGAGAAAATCAGTTTCCAAAAAGCAAAAGGAAACTAGCAAGGGTGAGTTTTCTTTCCCTTCCATCATTTTTATTAATTGTTTATTGATGTGCTTGTGCTTCCTTTAGGAAGGGTAGATAAGTCACAAAATCTGGAAAAAAAGGTTTACAAGGGGTTTATTTATTTTTTTTTTTATTTGAAAGCATGCATCACAACTATTCATCAGACTAATTTTTAAGAAGTTTAAATTCAGGTACCGATGATGAATTCAGAGATACATTTGCTGGATGATGCTCAAGCTTCGTTGCTTGGAGTTTTTTTTTAAATGATGGTCCCTCTCTGTTTGCTGGTGTGTTTCTCTCCCTAAGCAGGGAGAGAAGTAAAGTCTTGGATTCATTCACTCTAACTGTAACCTTTTATCTGACATTCCTGCATCAGGATTTTAGCTTTCCTAATCTAGCTTTGTAATAAATATAGAGATGAGCACTAGCACAGGATGATCCAGTTCTGAGACTGACTTGATTGTGGTTTGCTGTCACAATTACTAATTTATTAGAACTTTTATTTAGCATCTTTGCAACCAAAAAAAAATCCCCCAAAGCCTTCTACAGTTGCATTTCTTTTCAAGAAGAAGACTTAAAAGAATGATGGAGTTAGTTAAAAATAAATGAACTAGTTAAAATGGTTAAGTCTTGCAGTTAATAATTAGCATCTAACTGTACAACCCTGATTTCACTTATGCTACATCATGCTCTAGACAAGCCGTTACTAGCTGGTTTGAGGCAGAGGTCAAAAATGCAATGCACAGAGAAAAAAGTATTTGAAAATTATCTGAGACTGAAGTAGAAAAAATTGCTAGTCTAAAATCATTGTATTTTGATAATAGCATGCTGTTCCTGTTCTGATCACTTTCTGAGGAAAGGGCAGAGAAGATCTAGAATATACACAGATGAGACAAGGATGATCATGTCTATGAGTGAGCTGACCTAGGTTCAGCATTTAGGTACAAATTCAGTTCTTAAGAATGGCATAAACAAAAATGATTGGAAGATATATTACAAGCTTTTTTGTTTTTCTTTCCAAACCTTTCCCAAAGAAATAATTGACACCACTGTTGGAATGTTTTTTTCCCCCACCTTTTGCTTTTCCCCCACCTTTTGCTTTTTTGAACTGTAATGTACTGAAACAGCATAAAGAAGGGGCCTTACAAGAATGGGAATACTTTTCATTTTTTGCTACCAAAAAGCTTTCTTAAAATGAGAACTTTTAAAATATTTTATTTGGAAGTACTTTACTTCTTTTCAAAATGATGTAATGTTCCTTACATAATGTGCAAAAGGTTTTCATCAATTTGTTTCAGGCTCTAACACTGCTATATATTGCATTATTAAAGCTGGATAACACTGAAGTAAAATTTCACATAAAAGTTTATTCATAATATTTCTTTCTTGTGTTTTGTTCCTTGTTCTGTTTGTGGGGGGTTTGAAGGAAAAGAAGGTTTAGAGGAGAGGGAAAGGAAAAAATAGGCATTTCTATAGAGCAGTTCGCCTCATCCCAAAGGTGACATTCAAAATAACAGACTGCCAGTGGTGGCAAATTCTCTCTGCTGGCTACAAAGGGAGACGGATGACTGGTCCACAGGTACATATCTGAACTGCCATGTCTAAAGGTAGATGGGCTGAATCCTACCCACTGGTCTCACAGTAGGGGAACAAGAGAGCACCCAGCCTGTCTCTTGCACTTTTATGTGTAGCTCTGTGGTTAAGGATGAGATAACAAGACTCTGCAGGACACTGGTCTAATGGGCTCAATGGCAAGTGGCATTTCAAACAGAAAAATGCTGCTGTGCAGGTATAAAACTCACATAGTGATGCTGAAACATGTTGAAGGTGCAGACCTACCCATCTTTTCCTCACAGATGGGGGTGCAAGGGAGCACTCATGCATCAACTGAACCCAGAGCCAGGCGCAGGTTAGCTCCGTCAGCTCTGACTGGGACCAGGGATCAGTAACTGTGAGGTGGTTGAGCTGGATTTTGTCTCTGTAAAACTATGGTAACGCTGCTTTGTGGGCCTCTTGTTCCTTGAATAAGCATGCAGCTGACATGCCTTTGAAGTACATGCAGCTGCACATATTTACCCCTCTTCTGCTTGATATGTGACAGGAGATTTATATTTCTCTTCTAACTCTGTGCTTTTCTTCTCCCACAGCTCTCATCTCTAATTGTTTAGCTATTAATTAATAATATACTACACAGGATTAGGTAATCAGGAAAATTGGCATCGTGTACAGCAGCATTTACTACATATATCTTTGTTTTTAGACTTAAATTTCATGTTTCATTCCAAGGTTTTACAGCCACATTTTTATTTTCATGCCTTTGCTAATGAAGACTGTTTGTGGCCAAAATACAGGATAAAATAAAACTTTACGATCTTAGCTGCAAGTTGGTGTAAGGTCATTAGATTTGGCAGTCAAGCTATACTTACTTGGAGTTTGATACCCAGTGATTGTTTCCAATTTGATCCACTTGGGCATTTGTAACAATAAATGTTAAGCTTTCAGATTTTACAATATTGTAAGTTCCAGGGAAGCATTAAGTCTATATATAGGTTCAGTTTTTACCTCCCTTGAATGATTTTTTTGGGGGGTTGTTTTTTATTTGTTTGTTTTTTTCTTTTTCTTTTTCTCTTTTTTTTTCTTGCACTTCTCATTGCTACCAAGCTGTCTTCCTGGGGGATAAAGAAGGAGACTTTGGTTTCATAGAATGACGCTGTTTTGAGCTCCATAGCTAAACGGAGTTGAATCAGATTGGCACAAACATAGTATCTATATAAGGGAACTTACGCACTTCAGAATTATGTCTGGCAATTCAAAAAGTGACATTACTTTCCTCAATTAAGCATTGAACCATTATTTCAACATGGTGTTAGGAAATGAAGGATGATACAATTATGCTGAACAGTAAGGATCTGATCACTTGTGTTTTCTATCAGAAATGTTTGGGTTTTTTTGTGAAGTGAGGGAATTTGCTTGGGTTTTTGGCTTCTATACTTCTCTTCCAGTCCCTGTACTTCAAGCTTTTTCCTTTCACTATTGACTAGATAGCCTTTCTTCCTTTGGCTATAAAGCCTTGACAAATTCTTTTGATTTTTACTCTCTACTTGTTACATAGGATTCATGGCTATATTTTACCCGTTCAATCTTTGTAAGATCTGATGACTCCATTTCTTGTCTATTATATAATTGTCTAGAATTTCACTATTGACTTTTGACACATCTCTATCAGCCTGTGTAAAACACTGGACAAAACAGTTGTCAGTAATTAGCTGACATCTGTCTGAATACAGATGCCATTTCTATGTGTGATAAGTGTAAGAGACTTCAAATATAGGATGAATTTTTTTACACATAGGTGCATCTGTTTTTTATACTTTTAGTATTTTCAGACAAAATGTTTCAAAATTAAGTTGGCGATTGCTGAGTTCAGATAAAGCAGAGCTAGATCTCAGCAAGTCCTAACACGACTCCTGTAACACCAGAACTGTTTCTTTCAAGTTCGGCTCAGTTTTCACTAATGAGCAGTAGCAGAACCAAAATATTGCTTTCACCTGTTTTTTTTTACTCTGGTACTTGTTATTTATGTCTGTCCAAATTTAACCAGTAAGAAAGTATGTGGATTTACTAGTAAACTGGCCTTTTATTCTGTAAATATCTGCTATAGAATTAATGTATGAGCTATTCTTACAGGCAGTATCTTGTCACCAATGGTAGTTATTATGGGCAGCATATTTCAAAAGTAGTCCATTAATAAGTAGCCTGACAGTAAACTTCTAAAAGTTACTCTGTGGTGCGATTAAAAATAATAATTCAGATTTTCAAACTCAGGAAGTGAAAGAAGTATTTATTTTGTAGTGAACATCTGAAAATCCAAGAACATATGACTGAAACAGAACAGGAGCACATGTTTATCACTATGTATAGGAAAGTCTTGACCTGGCTGACCTGACTGAACATGTATCTTTTTTTTAGGCAAATGATCATGCAAGCCCGAAAATATGGGTCAGCTATTTCATTCTGTTACCAGTAACTGCCTTTTAATTAGGCATTTAATACACATATTTATTTAAGGGGCAAGTCCTGCCTATGTTTAGGCAAGACAGATTCCTGTAGAAGAGTTGGGAAAGTTCTAAAAAAAAAAAATAATTCCTCCTTTGATGCGAGAATGAGGCTATCCTGCAGTGATCAGATTAAATTGCCAACTGACCACAGCTTTGAAGGCTAGCAGCATGCTTTGCACATACTGTGAGCCATTGACTTCATCAGATAAAAGTTTAGTAGTTCTGAATAAACTTAAAAAGTGAATCATGAGCTCTGCGTTGACATGAGCTGTTTTCTCTAAACAACTTTTAAAGTTCCTTACCAGGCTTTTTCTTTTAAGAAATGGTATATATGTTCAGGGGATTCCAGAAGTTCCTCAGTCATTATTCTCCACCCTCCCTAGTTTAAAGTATTTTTGATACTCTGAGATATTTCAGGGTTCAGTGAGAATGACAAAGCATAGGCATGACTCTGAATTTAGTGATTAGAGATTTCAGATCTGTAAGGGGAGATCTTAAAGCTGGTCTTTGTTTTAAAGGATTGGGTAAAATATAGACACATCCTTGGCATGAATGCAGGAAATGAAGTGGGTCCTCAAACCATTAAATTATGTGATCGTATATGAACATATAATCTCTTTTTGACTAAAGACCTTTTGTATGAAGAACTTGAGAAGGAAAAGATGAGAGAACTCCCTTGACTCACAGATCCATTTCTGTCCTTTTTCAGCCTCCCTATTTTGAGTCTTCTGGTGGGAGACAAGAGCCATGAGTTCAGATGACCAAAAGACTAAAGAAAGAGCTGAAATGGCATCTCTCACAGCCTAGTCAAATGCTGTAATCATTATGCGTGATCAAAAAGTGCAGTTTGCAGTTTTCTGACGTAACTGCCAAGAATAAAAGTCATGGATATTTCTGTTTTCCTTGAACAGCCTGATACAGTCCTTCTCTGTGACTGAAGTGTGCTTCCTATAAAGCCGCCAATTCCCTCACGTATCAATATAAGGATTAAAAAAAAAAAAAAAAAAGAAAACATGTGAATTGGCTCTGTTTATTTTTTTTATGTCCTCAATGAAGGCCAGGAGAATTGAAGGAGCTAGGTCGTTGGGTCTTTAACACAGGATGATACCTCAAGGCACTGGTAGCCTTTAAGGGCATGTGAACAGCCTGTCAGCAGACAGTGGTGGCTACCAACAGGAAACTTTGACACCTCCCTGACACCTCAGACTCCTCTGGGTCAAAGGGACTCTGACCTCATTGCTGTCAGGGGTAAAATCGTTCTTGACTTCAGCTGGGCCAGGGTTTTGTACATATTTTAACTGCCAAAAACTGTAGCTGTACATGGCCCTTAACTCTGTGTACACAAGACTGCAGTGAAGGCGCTAGGCTAAAACTCAGGGGATGTGGGGTCAGCTCCCAGCTCTGTGAATGGTTTCCCCCTACATATGGTTTTCTCTGAAAGGGTTGGCAAGGCACCTTAGCTACGCTGTGTTTTCTCCCATTTTCTCATCATTTATCTGCTTTCATAAATTCTTTAGTGAGTCTTTCTGTGTATATTCACATCTTCTAGTGCTTTGTCTCTCATTTTGCTTGAAACTTTATTTGTAATACAAATAATTTTATTTAAAATGCAGCTTTACTAGATCATCCATGCCAATGTCATAATACTTTAAAACCATCTATTTTCAGGTCACCAGAGTGTCTTGCAATCATTGCAGATGCACACTACCTAGCTTTTGACATTTAGTCTGACCAGTTAGGCCTAAGAAAGGCAAAATAGTTAGCAATTGCCTCAGTTCTCTTGATTCATGTGAAGCCACTTAGATGTCTCAACCTTGTTTCTCCTGTTCTTTTGCTACCACCATGTGAAGATATTCACGGAACTCCTGTTTTGCTTGAGACCTCTCTAAGCTTTGTAAATACAAACTAACAAATACATATACATATACATATACATATACATATACATATACATATGCATATACATATACATATACATACACATGTTAACATTTATGTTTGACCAAAGCCATTCCCGAACAGAGCTGTTTCTGGGATAAGGAGATCAAGGTTCACACAGCATTAGGCTTGTAGATGCCAATAATCCAGTTTCAAGGTTTGCCTGTACAGCAAGATTAATCTACAGGTTGGAGAAAAAAACCCTAAACCAAACCAGCACAGATAAGTCAATCATATCTATCCTAGGGTGCAACAAGAGCCTCATATACACATCTCAAGGTAGATTCTTCACATGTTGAATGCAGATGAAATTTCACCTATTTTTCCTACCTGAGAAGTCAAAGGAAGACTATCCATTGCCATATATCTGCTGGTATTTAGTGCACATGCTTGCTTTCCCCTACTAGTCTAAATGCTTCCATTAGGTTCAGTGTGAAGAGCAATCCTGAAGACAACAATGAAATCTGAGCTACAGAGACAGCAGGAAATATTTGCAAGCTGTGCGAGGTCCAGCAGTGATAGTTAAACAAAACATCACGTTTTGCAGGAGAACACTGCATGCTGATCACTTATGAACTAGACCCCCTCCCCTTTCTTTCAGAGAGGAGACAGTGTTCATCTCGAAGGCAAAGATGAACTCCTTACTCAAAGGAGTACACAGAGAACTAAACTGCTAAAAAATAAAAGGACTTTGAGAAACTTCCCTGTACTAAAAGAACAGATGGAGGCATCTGAGAAAGAACAAATGAGAGGGAGGACGGTATGGAGGAGGAGATTATTCACACTGCCTGTGTTCAGGCATTCTGTTCAGGCTTCTCATAGACAGCTGAGACAGCTAGGCTCCTGCAGAGGTCCCTTTGGGGTCTATTTTTGATTAGTTTAGAGGAATTGGCTTCCTAGCTTAGGATAGTTAGGCTATGTGAAACTCTCCCAAACTATTACCTTTTAACAGTCACTAGGAGGTTTTTGTTGTCTGTGATCCAAATAATAACAGTGGGTTTAAGAAAAGGGGAGTAAAAATGGAATAATGTATCACCTAATAGCCTAGGTACTTTAGTGTAACTTCAAACATATTTATGATCCCCCTTTTATACTGACTTCTGTAAGATACTAGAAAGCATTTGCACTTTCGCAGACTGGTCCCTAAGAGATGAAAGCCAAGGTTATACACTGAAAGGTGAGGAGTAGTTTTGAAACCAAATCTGACTTATCTGAGCCAGATGATCTGTACTCTGTCCACTCCTTTGGCTATTTCCTCAGCTTCAGCCTGAGCTAAAATTGTTCCCACTGCTTAAACAAGGGTGAGCTGCCCAAACAGGCTGGGGAGCAGTCAGCGGGTACTGAGTGTGCTTGAGTACCCAGCTGAAGCTTGTGTCCTGGGACGGCTGGTGTTCATGGTGCAGGCTTGAAAGTTAACATCTTTTTGGTGTGTAAGTCTGGTCCTGAGAAAGAGCTTAAATCCTCATGGAACAGGCACTGTAGATGTCCAAGGAAACACATGCTGTAGCAAGCAAAGAAACCCCACCAACGCAGCTCTGCCTCTGGTGCACTGAAACGTGGGGACTCGGAGGGAGGGGGAGTGAACCCCAAGCTCTGAAGCTCAAAACGTTCCTGTTCACCAGTGAAGAAGCACAAATTTTGCCCAGGGTGCTTTGTTAAGAGTAGAAGCTTTCCTCCACTGCCAAACTCACAGGATTTAATTGCAGTCTCAGGTACTTGTCTTTTCTCTGCCCCATTCTACCTGCCAGGAATAACTATTCCTTGCTCAGACCGAGTCTAATTTTTCAAAATCAGTTTACTATTGATATTTGTTGGTGTGAAATTCTCCAAGCTCAGGGTGGGGGTATTTGATCTGTTCCCTTCACTTTCTCCTTGGTTCATCAGCTGTTTCTAACCCTCACCCCCCACTGAGTAAATTGTTCAAATGTGCTATTGCCTTTGGGACAACTGTGAGGTTCTTGCTATCTTGTTACTGTCAGTAAGCTCCCAGGCTTGACCCCTGTGTCAGTGGCATGGTTAGAAAACAGGATATATTAGAAATAGGTTAGAATGTCACAGGTTTATATCAATCAGGATATGAACACTTCTTTTATAAAATGCAAAAATTTTGTGTGGGAGTTTACTGCATCAACATGAAATCAAAAGGAGTATTTACAAGAGCAAATTTACTACTTCAAGCATGTTGCAAAAATATGGCAGTAAAGATAAAAAAAGAGACTAATCCAAGATGGTGCAATAGCTTTCATCATCCAGTCTCATAAATGTCTAATCCCACTCTCAGGGGATAATCCAACTCTTAGAGAAAATAAACAGACCACGTTTATTTTCATATAAATTCCTTTAAATTGTAGTGTTGCTCTTTCCTTAAACATGACTAATTGTTTTATGCTACCCTTGTGAGCCCGGTTTTCGTCATAGCGTGTTTTCATACTGCAAGACCCACTTGATGTGGCTATTCCATCCAGTAAAGGAAAGGAGGTATTGTAATACATTTCTAAGGCATGTGCATGTTTCCATCAGATATCTATTTCCCATGTTTCCCAAATTTTCTTAGTGCAGAAGCATATTTTGCATTTGGCTTCATTTTTTGAGGGTTGCATTTGCTTTTTGATATGTATCAGAGGTCTGGCTATTTGAGCAAGAGGAAATAATTTCATGGACAGTAATCATGTTCCTGGCCTTCTGTCTGGACATAGGTGTTCCACCTAGTTTAAGAGTGAGCAGAGTAGTTTCATGCCAGTTGTAGCTAAATTTTTAAGATCTGCTGTGATAAAATGATTCCTAGCCCAGAGCATGAAACAGAATGTAGCTGTGGTTTCCCAGATTCAGTCCAGGATGGTAAGCGAGCTTCCAAGTGATCATTTGCTATTTCAATAATCTCTTAATTTAGAAAACCCTAGTGTAAAGTTTACATGCCTTGCTGAACTGAACAGAGTTAACATTCCCCATTGCAAATGCTTCTTTCCAAAATACCAGTATTGTGATTATGCCTCTTTTATTATATATTAAAAAAGTTATTTTAAGTCCTAGTTTTGATCGTAAAGCTTAAAATCTTTTTAAATACACTCCAATTATATCATGAATGTGATAAAATAAAAGAAAACAGCTTTGCATTCCTCTCAGGCCCTCTCAGTTCTTCACTGTGACTGTATTTAAGCATGGCTTTAGATAGAATAAGTCAACAAGATAACTTCTGTTCGTAAAGCTGCACAGATGTACATGTGCTTGGGGAACGAAGCAGGGGACTGACCTCTTGGCAGAGATCTCCGTGATTCCAAAATGCATGCTTTTAATTCATGCATATATACACACATATATTTGTGTGCAAATGTGCATGCATATAAAATTATATATACTGTGTATAAATATTAGGCAGAACATAGTAGCCTAAATAATAAAATTATGTCCACCACACTGGGATGAACACTAAACTGTGTTTTATCTTAACAGAACCCGGCAGTAAGTGCATTTTAATCACATTTTTCCAGAACTGTGTATTTCACATACAGCACTCAAAGGATATCACAAGATTTTAGTAAGAAATTTCAATGTTTTTATTACATTCATATGGGAAGCATAACTTCACATTCCTACATGTTTACTGCACTTTCCATAATACCCAAGTTGTTAGGAAAAAACAGGAAAATACTAAAAGAAAAACAGTTTAGATTAAAAGACTGAGCCCCCCTATGGATATTCTCAGATCCATGAAATTCTTTCTTCTGGGGATTTCTCTGATGGATGTGGAGGCTCATCGCCTGCCCACAGCACTGGCAGGAAACACCACACCTAGAACAGGATGACCTCAAAGAAGCTGCTGAGCTTTCTGGCCCCTTTTTCAGACTTTTTTCTCCTGGGGCTGTAGCTGCACTGTGTGAACATTAAAGATTTCATGGTGCTTTTCAAGAGGGAGCCAGCCCTGCCCTCCTTAACAGCAGTCTGCTTTGCCTCAGGAATTAAAGACAGTAGGAACTGACCTCAAAACAGGACTTCTCCCCAAGTGCTGGTGAGAATTTTCTTTCCTGCCCCTGTCATTCTGCATGCCATGTACAAGCTGGTTCCCCCTGTTCCCTACAGCAAAGCCAATTCCATTTTATCTGTGTTTTGCAGCTGCAGTTTCCCCAGCATTTTGGGTTCATTCGTAAGCACCTCATAATAATTACACTGGGTTTGCCTCTCAGTTATCTTTAGGCTTCTTTACATTTAGTTTATAAGGCCCCTTTACACTGCTGAAATGATAAATGGACCTCAGTGTAAATGAAAATCATCCCTTTGTTTTTGTATTTTCATTCAAAGCGCTGTATTTGTTCCACTACACAGACTAAAACAGAATATCCCTGCAAAAACCATCATCCGCCTAGTCCCTTAGCAAGGAATGCCCGGAGAACTGGTGCTACCAAAGTTTTATTATCGCTCACAAAAACAAATCTTAGAACCATTTACTAGGTACAATAGAGCATCATTAAAAAATTAAACTAAACTACAGTTGTCCAAAGAAATATGCAAAGTACATTTTGTGATCCATTACCTCATTTTTATTGCACGTATCCGTTTTATTGCTGCTTTGCAGTTCAGTAATTTTTGATAGGTTTTCCAGTCATTAGTTACAATTAGCAATAATAAACCACAAAAACCAATAGAACCACAATAAAAAGGTAAATCTATTCAAGAACTGTTTTATCCAACAGAGTGCTTGGTGGTCCTGGTCAGGCATTAGGTCTATTACTGACAAGCCATGACTTTTGGAATAATGCTGTTCTCTAGATGTGATGAAATTACCGTGCATGTCTAACAGGAAAAGTAAGGAAGAAAAGCAGGTACTGCACATTAACTCAACATTGCAGTGGGAAGAGCTTTCTGTTAGAAAACTTCTAAAGTTTTCTGTGGAAAAATGAGTGGTTTTTTTCTGAGGCATCATTCCTTTCCTAAGAAAATATTTATTTATTTATTTATTTTTAAAAAAGGACACACAAAATCCTCTAAGTATTCTTTGGAAAACTGAAATACTGTTCCAAAGGAACTGTTACGTCTTTTGCAAATGGGGTTCTTGATTGTCTGATGTTGCCCTTGTTCTTTAATGGTACTTGGCTGAAATCTTCCAGAAAGCTTATGTCCAGGTGAGCCAGCAACATACCTTGTGTTCAACAATATGAAGAGAACTGTCCTGTGGGAGATTTAGATAGCACAAATGCTCTGAAACATTGAGGGGAAAAAAAGAAGTTTCTTGTACTTTAGACACATTTTTCACAGTATTTTCATAACACTAATTTCCCATAAAAGCTGTTTAACTGAAAAGGTAGTTTTCTATTAAAAATATTCAGAATTATGTAATTTTTTAAATGTGTATGCTAGTTTCAATTTTAAGGACTCAAACCATTTTCTATCCACCCTGCTTCATAATAACTACTTATCAATAGGATATCAATAGCTATTCTCAGTAAGGAATGAATTGAGGAAAGAAACACATGGCTGGGAAAGCCTTGGAAATTAATTTTGATCTTTGTGAAAATCAGCAATGACCTTTCAAGCTGTTCACTTGTCTCTAGTTCTAAAAACTTGTTGCTAGTTCTACAAACCCAGAGTGCTTATTTTGGTAGTTTTAAATAAGATATACATACTAGCTTCATCCCACTTCAGGTATGCAGTTGTGCCATTTAAATAAGAACCAAGCCTTGTGTTGTGGCTAAAGGAAAGGGATGGACTTATCTAGAAGACTGTTCAGTTTTAAGATTCAGCCTTTGCCGGTCCCCATATCGTTCCATTGATATCTAATTAAGGCATCTCCCACAAGTGCCTAAAGCTAAGCATGCAGAGTATCTGCGCCTATAAGTATTATATCAGGAACACAGTTTCTAAAACTATGAAAAGGGCCTATTTCAGCCATCCTGTTAAGTACTCCAAAGAAGAATGTCCCATATGAGATTTGCTTGATTTTTGGTGTTTATTGCATTCTTTGTTCTAGAGTGGCAAGATCAGGGTCTTTGGACCATTAGCTTCATCCCATTAGAAAGCAAAAAATTTGCTCCGAGCAGGTGGCTGCTGCATATGTATGGATGGATTGTGTACAAGAAACAGATATGATGAGCACAGAATATGCTGGAACAGGGGTGGTCAGCCTAGTAGGGAATGATAAGTCTGTGGACCACTCACCTCCTATTTGCAGTCTCTTCAGAAAGGTGCAACTCAGCCATCTCAAGCCTTACAAATGGTATTACACAACTTCATGAAGATTACTTGGAAAACTCATTAAAAGAATATGCATGACTTTGTTGTGGTACATATGGTTTTGCAAGATTAGAGTTTGTGCTGTCATTTGTGGCACTGTATTTTTTTTTAATTGTTCTATTTTTGTGTTTTCAATAGAGCATTCTCTTTAACTTTAGTGCAGTATCCCCTTTTGGTAAGAAAAAAATTTAAAGGAACTTGTGAAAATAGTGAAGGACTGGAAAACAACAGACCAAATCAATTGTTTCCAACTCTGGCACAATCCTTCATGAGATTTTGGAAGATTCACTTCCTTATCTCTGGAGCTTATTTTCCCTGTATGTAAAACTCAAGTAGTACTTCTCCCTATGTATATTCTCCCATCACAGAGAAAGGATAAGAAAAAGAATTAATCATTTATGACAGATTTTATTGCTTTTACTGTCTGAGTCACTGGACTGCATTCTGATAAAGCTGATATATTTTAGTTTAATCATTACACTATGTTAATACACTAAACAGTGTCAAAGCTCAGTCACTGTCCCAGGGACCAACTGATGGAGTCTGACCACAACTGCTGAATTATTTTAACCTCCACAACAAGATGACTGCAGCCTACTGTTTATTGGGAGTAATCCCTGGTACGGGCTAGGCTGTAAACTCTCCAAGTCATCCAGGAGAGAATTAGTTTGCTTGGGCTTTTCAAGCCACTGAAAAGTGGAGATGATCAAGATCCAGCTCCACTGACTGTGCTTGTGCTTTGATGCTGGTTAATGTGTTAGTATAGATGCAGCCATTAAGAAATGATGGGATGGGATGGGATGGGATGGGATGGGATGGGATGGGATGGGATGGGATGGGATGGGATGGGATGGGGTGGGGTGGGGTGGGGTGGGGTGGGGTGGGGTGGGGGGGGGGTGGGATTGCATAGGATAGGATAGGGTAGGGTAGGATGGGATGGGATGGGATGGGATGGGATGGGATGGGATGGGATGGGGTGGGGTGGGGTGGGGTGGGGTGGGGTGGGATTGCATAGGATAGGATAGGGTAGGGTAGGATGGGCTGGGCTGGGCTGGGCTGGGCTGGGCTGGGGTGGGGTGGGATAGGATAGGATAGGATAGGATAGGATAGGATAGGATAGGATAGGATAGGATAGGATAGGATAGGATAGGATAGGATAGGATAGGAGCCTTGTGAACAGCCCATTGTTTACCAGTACCTATATTTCTGGAGGGCTTTAATCTCTGCAGAGTTTGTCAGGATTTCAGTGAATCTAACTCACCGACAAGTAAGAAAATGTACATGGTGTATAAACCAAGATTTTTCCTGCAGCAGTGATTGCTGCTACTGAGAAAACTAAGTTTACTATCAGAGGTTACTGTGCTTAAATGAAAATGCGGACACAGGTGCCTTAATACTTGAGCTGGGATAAGTTTTACATAGTTGTAAAATGAGCTTCAGCTTTTAAGTTACTGTCTTTTCCTTTACAATAATAATCTCTTCACTTTTACAAGCTCTATATTATTTTTAGGTAAGAAAACACTATAAAGTTCATGTTTTATTGTTCCTTGCAGTTATATAAATTACATTTGGCCAAAATAAATGTAATTCCTACTGTGCGAACTGAGAACCCAGAATGTTGATTTTCCTCAAGTTATAAACAATGTGAAGATATGTTATACTGGGTCACAATTTTCCACTGTACAGCAAAATATATAACTCACTTTTAATAACAAAACTGCATATATCATTAAAGTTTCCTACTCCATGGAGCACATATTATGTTTCTCTGCACAGCAAGGGATATCCTTTCTATGTACCACAATTTCTAAAATATTGTTTGACTGAATGAAAAATATTTTAGTGATTCATTAGTAAAACAGCTGTCATTTTGAAAAATTATTCAAATTAGTCTGTATTTTTATTAGTAGTGTTGAATTCTTTTTACAGGCTCCTTTTTCTTTTTTTTTTCTTTGTAGATCTAATATTGCAGCACATGTTTGCACCACTTTCATCTTCTTGTTGCCATAGTTTTTGGAAAGGGGATTTGGAGAATTATTTATTATTTTGATTTCTTTGGTGGCTGTTGGAAGGTAGAAGAACCTCCTAAAATTTAACATGCTTAGTTAGGAAATCCACAATGTTCATTATGATACTTTGATTCATTAAGTTTCTAATTATGGGTTTTCCAAACCATAGACTTTCCCAAAAGACTATTGACTGGATTTTCTAAAGCACCTGGCTTTGACCTAACACTGCTGCCATTCACATCCATGGTAGAATACTCGATGATGTCAGTGGAACTACTTAGGCTAATACTGAGTATTTTTGAATATTCTCTTTTAGAAGTACTACCTGACTATGTCATAAACTTCCATCTAAATCCTTCTTCGAACCACAGGACCTCTGTTTACAAATCCCTGAGGTCATTAAAAGTCTTTGAGGAGAAACGGTCATTTCAGCATAACTAGAAGGTTAGTAAACCCAAGCTCTGACAGGAGAATAAAGTAAACTTGAGAATCCTATCTTTTTTCCAAAAACATGCTTGCAGCAGCTAAATGGCATGAAGAAGTTCCATCATTCAATCATAGAAAAAATTAGGTTGCAAGGGACCTCTGGAGGTGACAAATCCAACTTTCTGCTCAAAGGCATGCTAACTTCAAAGTAAGATCATATTTCTAAGGGTCTTATGCCACCAGGCTTTGAAAGTCTCCAAGGATGGAGATTTCATTCCCTCTCTAGGGAACCTGTTCCAGCCCTTAACTCCTCCCATGAATAATATTTTACACAATGCCCAGGATTTTCTTTGTCTCACTTTTAATGACTGCTTCTTGTCCTTTAACTGGGTAACTCCTATCTTGAACACAGAGAAAAGAACAAGGATATTGCAGAGTTCCTCAAATAAATTCCAAAATATTTAGAGCATAAAAGCTTAGTAACAAAGTGTTGACTCCCACAAGACCCTGTCAGTGCCAAATGTAACATCTAAAGTGTTGACAGTAAACTGACTGCACAATGTAACATTCAACAATGCACTTGGCACTCGTGTGACCATCTGTGTGAAGCCCAACAAACTTGGAGCTGCTGCATTAGTATGGGATTCAACTCCCAAGACTTTAGTCTGTCAAAGCTGAATGTCTTATCTAAATTAGGCACTGAGGATATCCCCTGGGTGGCAAGAGAGAGATGGGGGGAAAAAGAGATGTCACATAATTCTGTGAACAAATCAACCTTTTGTTTTAGCCTCCTGTCTGAACCTGGTGAATGGGTGATTATGTTCGTTCAGCTCAGTATTGAGATGATTTCAACTCAAACAAAACAAAAGTCAAGCAAGAAAGGAAAAAGAATGGCCTGACACATATATCTTTGTATCAAATATCTGCTATGGTGCCTCCAAATACACCCTGGGTTATGGGATGAGTTTCTGTGACTCCACCCTACACTGTAAAGAAGATGGTGGTCTTTATGAAGCTACCATTTGGCAGCTGTCCTGTACCAACGTTGTGCAGTCCAGCAGCAAATACTTTCTGGACCTGGTGCATTTTTATCAGATCCACGCTCAATCTTCTGTTCTAGCCCCCTCCTGTGCATTGTCCCACTGCTCTTCCTCATGCCCCTTATAATAGCTTTTGGTCCATAAAGCCTCCAGGAGTTGTGAACAGAGAAGAGATAGGTCGTAGAAGTTTGTAAGTTAAATGCAATGTGTCAGCTTGTTTCATAAGATTGGGGGAGTTGTGTGAGTTGTGTATAAAAAGACAATGGCATTCATTCAGATATAGGGGGAATAAAAATGTTTATCTGAGTTACTGTAAGGGAAGGTAGTTAAAAGAAAATAAAAATAAATGTAGATAGGTTGTCATTTGAAGTGTTTCTTTTTTGCAGTTTCTGTGAATTGTGGGTATAAGGTGATTGGTTGGTAAGTTTGGCTATCTCTAAGTGTTCTGCTTTAGGGAATGGCTATTACTTACTCTAAAGGCAAACGTGCGATGGCTGGTGTCCACAATGCTCAGAGCCAGCACACTCGCATGAACTGGCAATGCTTCTGCTACAGAGATCATCACCTTGTGTTCTGTGTGACACCTCTTTAGTCCTGAGACATTCTTGTTGTTTATTTGTGTCTTACCTTTGGAGGGGGGGAAGCACACCAAAGAACCAAACCTATCTAGATGCACACATAATTTTTGTCTCCAGGGGAATTATCTGGTTTACTTTAGAAAAGACTCTGGGAGCAAACTAATGCGATGAAGTGCTAATGCGAGATGAGGGAGCAGACTGAAGAGATAAGGTATTCAGTGACATCTAATTTGATGTGACTTTCCCACAAATAATCATAAAAGTAGGCTAAAACTAGAAGCAGAGTGAACATCATATAAGAATAAATAAAATCATTATTGCTGTTGTAAGAAAACTTTGCCATATATATTATCCATCTGTCGGTGCAGTTCTTGTGGAGATGAGAGAAGAAATAACATACGTAGGTAACGAAACTTCAGTTTGAGATAAGCTAGCATAGTTAGCAAAGGTAATACAAAACATGGAAAAATGCAGGCATCAGTCCCACACGACCCTGCTTGAGGGAAGGAGATAGTGGGCAAATGCATTCACTAGCTAAACTATGAAGTAGTTGGGAGTGTAGGTGGGAGAAATAACACATGCTTCTCTCTATTATTAAATGTTTTTCTTGTATGAAATTCAAAACCCCTAATAAATAGAGACCTGATTCCCTACTGTTCCTCAGCAGGTGTCGGTTTTTTTTTTAATTAGAAATGTTAAATTTTATTCTTTCTTGGAACAGGTGAGGGCCATATTTGAGGAACCAGAATGGAGAGAGTAATTTAAAAGCAATTCCTTATCATGCTTGTCTCTTCAGGCTGGATGTCTACATAGTATAATTATTCTTCAATCTAGTAGTATGAGATCTTAAGAAATGTGCAATGTAAGGACAGTTTGCTGTAGACCTCCAAAGCTCAGCTGAGCTTCATTAGCTCCCCTAGGAACTCTCTTCCCTGCTGAGGAAAAAAAAATGAAGGAAATGCTTGTGTTTCTTGAATTACTTTGGGTTACAGCAATTTGCTCCTTTTTAAAAAAGAAAGATTTTGCTCTGTATGTTGGAATTTTACTACCTCTATTCATCATAATCACAAAACTAGTAGGAAAGAAAACATTTCCTTGTTTTAGCACTGTGGTTTTCAGGAGGAAAGATAATTTCCTGTTTAGTAAATTATAATTTTTTTTTGGCCCAACATTTTTTTCAGTCTTGATACTCTGCTAGTTCCCAAACATGGCAAGATTGATGCAACTTGAGTGAACTCATGGGTTGCTGAAAGACATTTCAATGCTCACAAGGCTGCAGCAGAGTAAACAGGCTGGGAAGAAATCTCTGTAGATCACCTGCTGTTCCCCTCTGACCCAAAGCAGGATCCACTCCATATCAACAGTCTCTTAGGGAACCTATTAAACCATTTGTGGGTCTTTTGATTAATTACTGCTATGGTACATCTACATTGCACATTCAGTAAAAGGGCTGACTTGCAGCTGGATGGAGGGATCTCTGAAGAATACTCATGAACTCCAGGGGATCTGCCAGGACAAGGGCAGGCTCAGGAGCTTTGATTGCAAACTCTTCACGGTATGAAAATCTAGTAGTATGTATGACAAGTGGTTAGTGCATTTAGAACCATTGCACAATACGATATTGCAAGGAATAATGTTAGGTGCTAACATGGGATGCATTCAGCACAAAACCATGTTTTAACCCCACTTCATATTTTGGTATTCTGTCTCTGTTGTAAGGCTGTAGTAAGGTTTGGTTTGGGGGATCATAGCCAGGTCCCTCCTATTGTACAATTTTTCCATGCTCTTCAGCTAAAAGTTAGGGGCCTTTGCTGCTATTACAGTTCCTGAGAGGTTATCCACTAACTTTTCCAATGTTCAGAAAATTATCAGCTTAAATTCTTTACCAATTTTAATCCATTTATTTTTATCCCAATATTATTGTTTATGGTAAATTTTCCCATTTGTGCATGTTTATAGGCAGATACAATTTCTATTTTCAGCCTTCAATTCATCAAACTGCATGACTAATATTGCTTTCTGATAGAATGCAGAACCACTACCATTCCTCTGGTACCCCAGTGCAATTTGGCTTTGGGGATGGCACTTCTACTGGGCTGTAGACAGAGGTAGAAACTGAGAGCTGCTCACTTTGAATATACCACCTCTGTTGTATTATCTTAGCTATAGTCTGAGCCAAATTCACATAAGACAAGGCCTGTACGAGCACTTTGCAGAAAAATCAATTATACTGGGGACACTGCAACAAAAAGCTGATAGAATCAACAGGTATTTTCTCTGAGTTCTTTTATCAAAGAGTTTTGTTTTATCATGCCAGTGGTGAGCTGCCCAGTCCGCAGTACGGACTGGCTATTGATACTAAGAATAAAGGAACTTAAGGAAAAAACTGATCCACTCTGGTCTGTAGTTAAGATGTTGGTGGAAACAACTATTAAGTGAGGAAGAGAGACAGCAGTTCTAATGGGAACTTGTTTTGGCACCCAGCTCGAAGAGAGCTATAGATTACAGGTTGAAAATGACATAAATCCATGCTATCTATTTTTACTCTGAAAAAGCTTTATGTCTTCCATGGAGACGTTGTACTGCCTCACTATGTAGCATCACTCTGTCCAGACATTTGTTCGATAGAGTTTTTGGAGAGGGCTGATTGTAGGCTTCCCACAATGATAAAGGGATGGGAAGGAGTTTCAGAAGGCAGCTGGCTGGCTCAGTGCATGTGGAAATGATTACTTTAATGGTGCTTTTATTTTATAGAATTATTAACGATGTTGGGGGGAGGCTAGATGCCTTGGAAAGGCGTCTTCTTAAATTATCGTAAATGTAAATGAAGAAATTAAATAAATCCATATATTTGTCATCTCCCTTACCAGATCAGATAGCACCACAGTAGACAAAGCCACACCAATTACAGCTTAGACACACGATCAAGTTGCTACTACTTAACTAGTGTCATGCATCAACTGAGCTGTGGTACAAGCTGTAACCACAGCTCCGCCTCCAGTAACTCATACCTTCACCACATCCGTGGCGCGGGGCTGCAGGCAGTGAAACAGAGGTCCACCCTGACTGCAGGATGATGGCTTTTCCCTGAGAATGCTCGCTGCTGAAGACTCTCTCTGCTGCAGCCCTGCCTGAGCTTCCTGTTCTCCACCTGCTTCTCTCCTGCCTCTGCTACCTGATCGTGTACTGGCTTAATAATGCCACAAAGAGTTGCTGCGGTTCCACTGAGACAAGAAGCAGGTTGAGCTGACATTTCTTATACTGCTCCGTGCTGCCTCAAAGTGCAGCACGGGTGCGGTCCAGTTTTTTGTCTTTAGAGGCTATCCTTTGAATAATTGGACACGAGATTAAGGAGTCTCTTGCACTGGCAATATTGTACCTTGGAGTTCTGTAAGCTCTAAAATTCTGTCCTTTCCAGCTCTGTTCTATGCCTCTAAGTCTAGAAAGGGATGCTGTGTTTGAACAAGCTCTGAAGGCCAAGTTCTCACGCCACAGTCTTTGGACTAGACTAGATTTTGACGCACAGGCAGTAGAAAGGACTCTTAAATGTACTATCAAAGTGCATAAAATATGTTGTGATTTTTATGCCTAACCTAGTATGTGGCTTAAAGTTTTAGTGCTATAAATCAAAAGGAAAATATAAAAAAAAAAGGGAGGGGGAAGATACATTTAGATTGAAGTTAAAGTATTAATTAATTCAACATTCACTAAAATTAAACCAAACTGAACCAAAACAAAACCCCAACTGTATACTAGTCAGAGCTTGCCTTTCTTGATGGAAACAAGACCAGATTAATAAACCCCACAAAAATAGCCACCCCAAATATGACTTGAACTGGGATTATATCACCATCAAACACAGTTGTCTGAGAACAAGTTCTTTTAAAATAATTTATGCCAAGGTACCTTCACTGACCAACAGTTTTAATTTAAAAAGGAAAGAAACACTGCCTTTACACAGATATTTCTTTTATAAAGTGGAGATCATCAATCAAAAAGAATGAGGAGTTTATTTTAGTGACAGAAAAAACAAATGGGGGGGGGAAGGATGGAACTTTTTTTCCGACTTTCTTTTCTGTTTTCTGACCTATGGCTCTGTCTCAGGCATAATTTTTTTCACAGCATGCACACCCCCTCTCATCTATATTCATCCCGCAGATGACCTCAGCTACTAGAAGAAAGCAAAAAAGTTTCCTGTAGAGGCAGGTTATTCAGTTCTCCACTTGACAGAATTTCTTGAAGCTTAACTCTGAAGCACAAGGCCATAGACAGCAGCAACCCCTTTTGTCCAGAACAAGAGAATCCAGTTTTTTATTTCCACCCTTGGCGGATTTGTGTTGGCATTGCAGGAGAAACATCAATGGGGAGTGAGCAGAACTGGCCATGTGAAAACACCTCAAAATTTCTTCCTACCCCACAAACTTTGAAATAGAAGGGAAAAATCTCATTGCCCACACCCAGCAAAGCAGCAAATCTGTTGTTAATGAGCAAGAAGTGAAGTGAAGGATGTTTCAAGGACTTGCCATAGTGGAACAGTGAATTCATCTTTTCTTTTCAGACTTTGCTAAAGGTTGATTTTTACTTCTGTTTTTTTGCAGGATGAAAGGTGTTACATTTCCCATCATGCCTGGAGTCCCTGATTTTACCAAAAATTCTCTTGGTATCTTTTTTTTTTTTTTTTTTTCATAAATATGTGCCCTTGGAAATTAGTGGTGATCTGAGAATCTCATTTACACTTAAAATAATGTAACTTTTCAGACATTCTAATGGCACAGAGAGTTTTGATTTGGTAACCTGCATTCACTGTGGTAGCTCAGAAACCAGGAGACAGAGCAAAAGAACCCAGAACGTATTGATTTATGTTTACCTGTATTATATTTTTCTACATCTCACAGTTTCTGTGGGGCTTTCTCAGACTATCCTGATCTGTCAGTTTGGCAATACTGGTTTCTGTTCTTTATTGTCATGGCAGTGAAGAAAAAAACCCCTTCCATTATTAAGCTTTTATTAGCACAAAATCCAATGAAGTATTTCAATTGCAAAGAATACTGATCAAAAGACAACTCCTGTTCTAGATTTGCTGTTAAAGGCGCAGAGATAATGCAGCAAAATATCAGAAATAATTTCTGAGATGAATGAAGATATGTACTTGATTGAAAGTTGAGTTAGTTGGAAATATAGTGAGAATAGCAATTCCAGTTGTACCAGAACACTTTTAAAAGATGCTTCATTTGCACCATAAATGCAACCTATTTTCTAGAGGCTGCAGCTAAGCATGCATCACCTTCCAGTCACCTGAATGGAAATAATGTTACATTGAGATATGGTATCCCTCAGTGTCTCAGGAAAGGAAACAAAAGGAGAAAATCAGTGTCTCAGGAAAGGAAACAAAAGGAGAAAAAAAAGGAGAGGAAAGGGAATGGAGGGAAGGGTGAGAAACTATATTAAACTGCCTTGACAGCTGCAGTTTGTATGCCTGAGCCTGTGTTTTGAGTTCTTAGCAAAACATGGTGAGGCAGAGAGTAAGGTATTGTTTTATACACAATGTAGTGGTACTTCAGTAGATAAACTCATCAAGCTTTCATAACTGATTTATTTTATTATTAACTCTGTCTTCTTAGACATATCCCTTTTAAACCTTCAGAACCTCTCTTGTCCTTCTTTTGCTTTCAAAGGCTTCCACTTAAAGCCCCAAAAACGTCTTGGAGTGCCATTATAACTTTGAACCATGTATTGTGCATTTTCACTGTATTACAGATGTCTTTTTTTTTTTTTTTTTTATTTAATGATGTACTTTAAAATGTATTGAAATGCCTGAAGCAATTTTCAAGGACTGGTCTAGGGAAGTCACTATTAAATGTGTTTCTTCATTACATTTGGTAGCGAGGCTATGAATAATGACTTACCCTAGATTTCAGTAACCAATCACCATAATATTTACTGGCAATGACTCTGTAAAACTTGTTGCTATAGTTACTTAATCTTGGGCTTAATCCAGGTCCCAGAGGAGGTGTCCGCTATCACAAAAGCCACTGCTAGAGCAAGCATCTGTAGCCGCAGTCTTGGAAGATAGGGACCAGGGACTGTGCAGGCTGAGTTCTAAACTACTGTCTCACCCACTCAGGCCACATGAGACTAGTAGTAAGGCTGTATCACCTCATAATAAGCATGTGTTGGAAGTGTTTCCTGTTCTCTGTGCTTTCTACAGAAGGTAAAAATTTCACACTGCTCCTGCTAGAGAACAGACCTATCAAGAAAGCAAGAAAACAAACAGTAGTGAGATATCCCAATCTCCAACTTCTTTTGCCTCTCTTTCCTTGACTCACTCTCAAAACTACCATTTGATATTATTTTATTGATTCTTTAGTAATAGATAGACAGAAAGGTTTGATGGTTGGTGGTTTGGTGGTTTTTTTGCTTGGTTGTTGTTTTGTTTGTTTTCCTTAGAAGATTTCCAGGAAGCTTCCCTGAAAAGTAGAACTGAAGCAATTTTTTCCCCCCTATGTGCCAGATCTGGGGAAAGATTGCTGGTGCACCTGAGGATCTGTTCCACAAATATGTGAGCAGCCACTTGCTCCATTTCTGGCCCAAGTCAGGTCCTGCAGAAGGATCTGGATGGAGACACAGCAAGGGGGATACTGGAGATGACTTTTCCAGCCATGAATTTTCCTTCCAGCAGCCTGCCTGTTGGAATGGTGCTGCCTGATGATCAACCAAACTGTCTCTTTGCAAGCATCCTGAGGTAGGTAATAAGTAAGATACTGTTTCAGTTTTTCCATGTAAAAAAACCCCCAGTTGTTATTTTATCAAAATGCCACATTCCCCAAGGGATGTACTGATTTTATGAAGTGGTACTTTCTGAAAGAACAGTTGACTGACTGACTGACCCCCAGATTTGCAAGGCTGAATGAGAAAAAGGTCACTGCATTTTGGCTGTGACACATGCCAAACAGGCTGTGTGTGTAAGGGATCTAATTCGCAAATCTCACCCAAACAAACTTGGTTTTACACCATCATTTCCTTCTTGCTATCAGCCTGCAGTGTTTGAAGAAAGATGCAGCATCCAATTTGGGTTGAGATGTCCTGAGAGGGTGACACCACGGGTGCTTGCAAGAGCAAGCCCTCTGGACTACATGAGAAAACTGGCCAGCCAAAGATCCTTTTCCTCTGAGCTTCCCTCCTCTCCAACCTCCTAAGTAAACACATCAGGTCATCTTGATGTTTACATAGTATTATCCTACAAGTGTAACATGGTGTAATGTAGTGTTAGCGTGATCCCTAATTTTTATCGTGATACAGTTTAATCTGGAAGATTTGGACCACATTGGAAATGTTCCTTCTCCCACTCACAAGCAAGAGTGTTTGCTCTGGTTCCTTAGCTATAACCTAAACGTGGCTTCAAAGAAAGAAAGCTGACCCTCTGTGTAGTTCCTATCGGAGATTGCCAATTTACCCTGAAGACACTAAAAACAATTTGCAGTTAGCTCAGAGTGACAAGTTTAACATTCACTGATCAAGTACAGCAATTTATTTTTACAGTGTTGCAAAATGGCTTGGGCCCAGCTAATTTCACTTGGAGGAACAAACACTGCCACAGCCAGAAGGCACAAAATGTGCAACAATAATCCTTAAGGCAACACACTGTAATTTGCCTTCTTCTGTTTAATGCCATGTCAAACAGAAGGATTTCTACACATTTCAGATGGTGACTGTGTTGCCTTCCCTTGGTTCGAGTTAAAAAAAAAAAAATAGAAAAAATTTGATTTACTTCAGAGAGCAGTGATAGATGAAGGATATGACATGCACTGAGCATGCCTAGTTCCTTGCTCATGCCAAAAAATTCCCAGAAGGATAAATCTCGTTTCCTGCCTTACTTCACAGAATTTAGCTTTTTAAACAAGTCATGTTCTGTGGTTTGGATTCTGTGTTTATATCAGGGTTTGTTTCCAGGCTCATGGACAATAATAGTACATGGGTCTGAAAAATCTGAACATTTTCATGTGGAGAGAAATCTTGGTGTTTTAATCTCACTTTCACTCTTATTATTTGCATTAATTCTTATAAACCAGCCCTTACAGATAAGTTGCAATAAAAGCTGGTATTTTCCAGGTATAAGCTGGAAAATATGCGAACCTGAGCTTTCATTTAAGTCAAACTTATTTCCATGATTTCAGTCTGTACTTATATATTCATACTGTAGACTTTATTTATTTTAGGAAATATGGAGCTGGAAATTAAGACTTAATTTTAAAAATATGTTCTGGGTTTAAACTGACTTGTGCATTTTGTACATACATACACACACACACATATAAACCTTTTGCGATCTACTGATTATAGCTCGGTTCAAGTCAAATTGGAAGCAGAACATGAATTACATTGAACCTGTTAGCCCAACTGTGTTTAGAAGATTGTGAGAATATGTATTTCTCTCTGGATTTCCATTAATAGCAGCATCCTTTAGAAAAGAAACAAGAAAAAAAAAAAAGACATGTCCATGTGATTTGATTATATCTTTCAAGGACGTGCAGTGCTATCCAAACATTTAGCACACACCGATTTGAGAATATAAGTAAATATAATGTATGCATACAAAAGAACACATAAACATACACAAAGGGAAACCAAGCTAGGATCAACTTGAAACTTAACATGTCTTGCTATATTTGAAATTTTAATAACACCCTAAATTACCTCCATAATAAGTACCCAAAACTTTAATCATATATGCAAGAGCAGTACTGCTTAATATGCTAGTGATATTTTGAGAAAAAGACCAGTTATGCTGTGAAGGAAAACAAAAATACAAAACAAAAGCAAATTAAAAAGTTGGTGCTACAGAATCTCTTCTAAACTTAATGGAAACCTGATAAATTAGCTAGCTTCTGGTGGGCTTGGGTTTGTCTGTTGCATTTTTTTTTAATTTAACTCACATACTTTCCAAACCTTAGCTAGCTCTACACTGTATTTTTGCCTACTCACTTTCTGGGTTTTAGTGTATGATAAAGATGAGTTATTTCTAACTATTTAAAGCATACCTCAGTAAGCTTAGTATACACAGTAGTTATTCCTAGATAGATAGGTAGTTGTAAAAGTATATATGTATAGGTGCACTGGAATATAAATATGAATATATGTATATGTATGCTTGTATGTGTATTCTTGTCCACTAAAAATCAGCAACATTTATTATATTTTAGGTTCTATTAGAAGAAAAATCTTCATGGGCAATTGAAGGAAGAGTTCCCCTTGGTGCTTGGCTAAAGCTTAGAGCAGAACAGCTGGTGATTGTCCAAAGTGGCAGCTCTATGTGTTGCTCTTTGCTTCTACTGAATGATCTTCTTATCACTAACTATTCTGTAAGCAACAGTGCAAATTTTGTCATGACAGTATGTTTTTTTTTTCCTTCTCAGTGTAGGATTAAATGTGAAAATTTTAGGAAATAGTAGAAAAATAAAGAGCACAGGATGAATTAGTTCAATATGCTTCCTTTATTTTTCAGTTTTACCTATGAGACCAGTTTCCAGAGCCCCAACCTTGTTTCTTGACTCCCATGATATATTGTAAATGTCAATCCTTGCTTAGATGTTAATACTTTGAAATATGTCCATAAACTTCAGTTCTTCTGCTTCCCAGGCAAGGATGCATGACCTTTATGTAGGAACTCAAAAAACCAATTGAAGAAGGAATTCCTTCAAAGAGAGATTCCTTCAAACTAATGCAGA
Organism: Falco peregrinus; assembly: GCF_023634155.1. NCBI lineage: Eukaryota > Metazoa > Chordata > Aves > Falconiformes > Falconidae > Falco > Falco peregrinus. The sequence goes on from NC_073727.1 coordinate 58,367,830, forward strand.
CATCATTCATTCTTTGGCCCAAGGAGGAGTAACAAAAAAATCTGCTGCTAGAGCATTGCTGAAGAGGAGGGGGGGAAAGAAAAAGGAAAGAAGAAAACTGCCATGCTATACTCTTGCTCCATGTGGTGCCATGTGGTACCTGTTACACAAGACCAAGGTATGTACACCTTGGACATAATCCATATATGAATCAGGGTTCTACTCAGCTGCTGCTGCAGTACATAAGGTCATAACAACAGACATACCATCTCTAACATTGGCTGTAATGGACACCTAAACAGTGGCAAAAGCAACCCCAAATACTCTCAGCTTCCAACTATTTTTCAGGGGGTTTCTTGAGTCTGGTATGATTTATTGAGTCAGTAAACCTCAGTAGATTTCTTTTTCATGTTCTTGTCCAGTCGCCCCTTGAACCCATGTAAGTTTTTGCATCTATTGCGTCTTTTGGGAAGACACTTTATAGGTCCACTGACTTACAGACATAAGGAACAAGCTTTCTTTGAAGCTTTCTGTTTCTTTCTTCTTTGGATTTTCATGGCACACCCTTGCAAAAGGTGGTACCTATTTCTGCTTCTTTTTTCTTTGGATCTCCATCACACACCCTTGGTAGTACATAGCTCAAAGCACCAGTAATTAATTTCCAACTATGTGTGGTGGCCATGTTCTTGTTTTAAAGACCAAAATGCTTCCAGAATCTCGTGTTCCTAAGAAAGAGTATATTTGAGTTTGAGGTATTGTGCTGTCATGAGGCTAAGGCAAACTTAGGTTGCTGAACCTCTCCAGTTTTGGGATGTTTCCTGTCATCTCATAGATCTGTTTTCCAGGTGAATCTAAATGTGTTATCCCATTCAGATGGCCTGTTCGCTGCTTGGGGCACAGACAGCCTCATATGCACTTAGAGCCCAGCACACAGAGACCAAAACTTGTCTGGGTAACCATGACACTTGTAAATAAATAAAATTAACCATACAGTCCCCTCTAAAATAAAACAGTCTCTATAAATGGGTAGATTCTCTCTAATTGCTCTCCGGGGGCCTTTTGTCCCTCACAACTGTCCTGGGAACATTGCCTGCATGATCATAACACCAAGTTCTCAACCTGGTACCTCTTGCTGTCTTTCTATCTTGGTGCCTTAGCTGTTCTTTTAGCCAAATATAAATAATCCCATTTACTTTGCCTTTCCCCCATGGTCCTTAAATAACTGAAACCTCAGATATCCTTCTCTTTTTTTCTTTGCCAAAAATATTTGATAAGTACTTTTCTAGTATCTTAAATTTATTAAATAATACCCCTAAATAATTACTTGAGTTCTTGAAGTAGTGATACATTTAATTACTCTTGCTGCATCAGAGTTTCCTAGATATTTTTCTTTTGACTCATCTCCTAGGGAGTGTGAGTCTCTGCAATGTTTACCTGAGGAGCAGGTATCTCCTGAAGGGTGCCTTTTTTAATGTGAATTCCTTTATTTGCGTGCCCTGCTGATGTACTGAAGAAGGTTTTTGAAGTATGTTTCTCAGATAAACTCAGGGATTATGCCCCCGGAATGCACCATGGGGCAGATAAACTATCATGAGGAAAGGAATGTTTCAGGTTCTTGTTCAATTTTACTTTTTTTTAACTGGACAGAGATTATTTTTACAGCTGCATCTGCAGGAATTTATCAGTCTCCTTATGACCTTCCTCCCTATGTACTCAGTTGCCTCCTGCAAAGCCACATCTTTTATCACTGAGGTGTACTCTTCTTCAGCTGCAGGTTTATGAGTCTCTTCTTGAAAGCTATGAGGAATATCTTCAGATTCACCAAATCAGTGCATCTTGCCCAAACATAGGAAGCTACAGCAAGAGCAGCAGTGAAGGGAAAGGTATTATTCATATTAAAAAAATGTGCTGTGATTCTTTATATGCTTAACATTCATCATGGTGAGATTCATTGTGACTTTGGCTACACGACTTTCACCAAAGTTTTTGCCATCATGTGCCCTCCACACTAGTAAATTAAATAGAACAACGGAATACTCCCAACCACTCAAATTTCAGCAGCTACACTGTTAAGTTTTCTGACTTTCTTTTTCAACAAGGTCAATCAGCACATTTCAGAACAATTTCTGGCACAACTCAGGACTAGGCATAAACTCTTCCACTAGCTGTTTTGGAGGGTAAAGCAATTTAATAGTGTGGATGGAGCCAGACCTTGGCATTTGACTTTGAGGCCAGAGAGCAGTCCCTGGCATAGTTAGTTTACTACTACGGCTGAGGATTAGAGAAACAGTGCTCCTGAAATAACAAGTTCCTTACCTTGCCAGAGGAAACAGTTGTTTGATAAGTGCTTTGGAAAACCTGTAGAGGAAGGTACCATTTGCCTAAGAAGTATTTGGGTTTAGATACCATCGTCACTGGCTGCTTTTGGGCAGAATTCTGTCAAGAGGATAGAACAGTAGCGGCATAATACACCTGCAATGGCTTCCATTTGGAGAATCACAGTCATTGGTATTGTGACATAATTATTCTCGTTAGAAAGAAGGAAAATGATGCATAAAAAGAATATGTAGCTCTCAAAAGGGAGCCGTTTCTGTCAGGGGCACAACTCACTCCTGACTCCTCACTCAGTCTCTCTTCTCCCACTCACGCACTGTGGTGATGAAATCAGGCAAATTCAGATTTAGATTACACAGAGAACAAGATAATATTTCTTTTGGATGGTCACTTTTTTCCCTTTAACTTTTATTCATCAAAAAATGTGACAGGGCATGGATTAACAACTTGCTGAATCCAATCAAGCAATCACAGAAAACGGAACTGAAAAAGAATTTTGAGAGGTCATACAGTGCATTGCATTGCCCCGAGGCAAAACCAACTCTGCTAAGGACATTGTGGACAGCTGTTAGAAAACCAGCTGTTTTAAGTACTTGTAATGATGGTAATTCCACACTCTCCTTAAGCAATGTGTTCCAGTCCTTCGCTATCCGTACTGCTGGAATTTTTTTCCTAATGTATAACTTTAATCACCTTTGCAGCAATGTAAGCCCATTCTTTTTTGTCCTATCCCCTTCTGGCACAGAGAAGGGACCATTTCTTCTCTGCAGCAGGCTGTGTTAGGTTTGAACACAGTTAATATACTTCCTCCTCAGATCTTCTCTCTTCTGGTTTATGCATGTCCAGTGCTGTCAGTTTTTCAGAAACGGTCATGTTTTCTAGCTTTATGATCATCTGCATGTGCTGTTACTCCTGGGACTACACAGACTGCTGGATGAGCTCCCTAAGCCAAGTGACTGCATACTGCCAAGAACAAGGAAAAGGACATGACCACATAATTGGGGAAAAGGTAAAAAAGAGCAGTAACGCTTTTTATAACAGCATAGGCTAAGATTTACTTAACCAATCATGAAATTTAGATGAAAAAAAAAAGTGATAGTAGCAGCAACAGGGAAAAGTTGCTTTGAATTAAAAAGGAAGAATAAACCTGAGCTTTTACATGCTTCCTTCTACATGTCAACATACTAATTAGAGTGAATTGGTAGACATGTCTTCTTTTAGACAAAAACTTACTTCCTTTGTCAGCTTTTCTTTGCATTCTACTGTCCAGTTGCAGTGTTACTCCAAACACTGATAGAAATTGAGTCATCTAGATAATCCCTATAATCCTGAAGAGCTCAGCACTGGAAGACCACCCAGACACACGTTAGATATTCCTTTAGCCTACTTCCTTGTGACTGGATATGTTTTATGATGCCTGCCTAAAGCTTTGGTTACACATCCTTGTCTTTTTGGATTGGGGACCAGTTTTCATCAAGACTTTATTTTCTGGGAGAGTAGATTCATCATCTGAAGTGGATTTCTTCTGGGTATCTCTAACTGCATAATGAAATATAGAAGTGTTTATTCCTCTAATGTTGACTGGTATACGCCTATACAATATTAAGGAGTGATTCTGAGGTTTCACATTTTGAAAATAGGTAAGTAAAACAGCTTGGACCCAGAATCTTTGCCTATAGTTGTATTAGCGAAGTGGACAGGATCAGGGCAGTGGCCCAAGAATAGTTATCCATATGGTCAAATTGTTAATCTATTCCCTGGTGCCCTTTTGGCTCATGTCACATAACACTATCTGTCTGGGAACTAGCACATGCCAAAGACCATTCCCAGGGAGCACTTTGGATGCAGCCACCCTGTTCTGTAATGTGCAAGAATTTATTAGTGTGACTGTGGCCAGACTCTGTCATCTGGCTTCTAGGCCACCAAATGGGTCTAGATACCATTTGCTACCCTCTGTTTGTTTAGCCTTTGAGCAACAGTTTGAGGGGATGACATAACTCCCTAAAATCTTGCCTGTAATGTTTTTTGATACCTACCATAATTTTTAGAATTACTAAAAAACTTCCTATGGAATAAGCTTCATAATTATGAAGTTTAAAAACAAGTATTTCTGCTAACTACATCTTTTGACGGTGTTAAATGAAATCTTGTTTTTTAGTGGAAATTCACTGTTAAACAGATTATTAAACCTTCTTTTAACCTTGCATTAAAATGAAATTGTAATTTGCATTGCAACGCAATCCACCATCAAGTATGTAAAGTAGGTAATGCTGCTGTGAGACAGCCAGTGTCACCTGCTATAAAGTCACTCAGTCAAGTTTCAAAAGCGCTGCTTATGTGGGCCTCTCTTCCTTTCACATCTGCTCTTTTCTGCATTTTTTCTGCATTTCAATTACTGTTTATCACAAGCTTCATGATAATTTTTAGCCTGTCCTTTATAAGACAGAATTTTCAGGCAAAGATATGTCCTGGGGTCACAAAGCGTCGTAATTATGAATTGCACAGCTTAAGTAATAAGCGATCCAAGACATTTAGGACTTGTGGTGAGTCTCAGGGTTTGGGGCTTTATTCCTTTCATGCTTTCAAATTCTTCCTTTTTATCATACCACACTTTCTGTGGTATTTCTGTAACAACAGTTTGTTTATATCGTTTTCAGTCCTGGCCCCCAAATACAAACCAGTATTAACAGTTTATAATTACAGTGTTAACATTTTCTGTTTCTAAAGTAAGCTAAACATTTAGGAAAGCTCTGTTGCAACACATCTTTGTTGTCTAATGCACCAGATATGATACACTAGGTTTCTGAATTTTTCTGTTCTTACAAGTATAGCATTTCTGTGAAGTTCTATTGATTCTCTCTCAGTTGTCCTTTAAAAATATTGGCTCTGGGAGTTTTCTTGTATTTATTCTGTTCTGTTATTCAATTGTTGCACAAACAAATGAGTATAATCATATTACAGTAATGTTCCCAAAATGAAAAGCGATTGGATATACCAGCATTTAATTTTTTTAAAGTCCACTCCAGACAGACAGAGGTAGTTAAAAAAAGTTTATTTTGCTTTCTATTTGAAAACATTTTCATCCATGGCAGTTAGCCTGATCCCTACTGGGAAAACAGAGACCTAATTTTGTCCTGCTTAATACAAATAGAATTCCCAATGACTTCACTGGGAGTTTTGCCTGAACTAAGAGCACAGAAGGCAGCCCTATAAACTTTCAAGAATATCCCTCTGCTTTCCTGTGGCCTAATCTAATCTCTGTAGTTTACCAAGTACTTATATTGTAGCTCTGTATCAAAGTGCTTTGCAAATTATCACATCCTTATGCAGTACTTTTGGACTTTTGATAGAGATCATAATTTAGTAGGAATGAAACATTTTTAAAAATTTCACATGCCCTAGGTGGTTCTATACTCTTCTGTATAGAGTTGACAGCTCTAAACAGTCATTCTATATCAATGAAAATAGCATATCCTTTCCCATGACTTTACTAACAACTTACAGTTGGTAACAATAAATGAATATCTTGGATTCAGAGAACAGTAAATATAGCATATAAAAACAAACCATTTCCAAGAATGTATTTTCTCTGTGGTTAGGAAATGTTATACTATTCCATATTGTTGAGCTAGTGAGAGTTTGGAGACAAAAAAAAAAAAAAAAAAAAAAAAAAAAAAAAAGGAGGAGAAATCTGAATAGGAAAGCCAACTTTGGCAGGAGCACTACCGCTGGTTTTAAGGAATGAAAAACAAAAGTTAAAAAAAAAAAAAAGGGAGAGAAGAAAGAGATCAGAAAACTTGTTTTTCAAACATATATCAGACGAAGGGTAGATTATGGAGAAGTTTAAAAACAGAAGTTAAAAAAGAAAGGGTAAAAAAATGGGCGCTGTCTTTTTTTTTAAAGATGGAGTGCAACTGGAAACAGCATGCAGCCAAAGGTCAGGGTCAAGAGTAATAGAATCCTGGCACTATGTGCTAGTTTATCTTCTACACGATGAACTCCTGCCAAACCATATACACAGTGTCATACAGCAGGGAAAAGTGTCTGATGCATCTCCAGAGTATTTATGAGGGCTTCTGTTTTGAAGATAGTTTCTTAGGTAACAGAATAATAACATAATGGGACTATTTCTCATTTATCAGGGACCTTTTTTTTTCTTTTTGGCTTATCCAGCAAATTAAACTGTGATAACCATTTCCCCTTTCCTAGACTCTATCTCTCAGTATTAAGAGGATTGAGGTTTTATATTTTATTTTTCAGATTTGCATTAAGGGAAGGCTTTTGGTGGTGGTGGTACAAAAGCTGATTCAAATAAGACTAAGTCTTGCTCAGCACCTTAGGAAATAAATAATTCAGTTGGAATTATATACACTCACAACATTTAAAGGAGATGAAAGAAGGTCTTGACTAAGTTCTTGCTTCTTGGACTGTGTGCCTTCCTGTCTGTCATATAGTACTGTGTGTTATGCTTTGTTTCTTTTAGACATGGTAGTATATTTATACTCTGCTTGCAAAGCTTTCCCTCTCCAGTGTACAGTCAGACCTCAATTCAGTAGTTTGTTTTTCTGCATTTCCCCTTATTTAAAAAATGTATAAATATTCCAAAATTAGTTTTAGAAAACAGTTTATCTAAGCATATCACATATTTTTAACCAAAGACATTCAGGTGTACAGCATGAAATGCATGAAAATAATGTCTGGTTCTGATCCAGCACTGGGAGCAAAATATCTTCATTAATGGAATGTGGATTATACTCACAGCAGCTGCTCTGTAATATTTATATTCCAACCTCTCATGAACTTTTCTTAGGGGACAAGTGAGATCACATTAACTGCAGCAAAACAAAATCCATATATTCACTTACCTCAGGGTAGCCTATGCTTACTTTTCTAGTTCTGATCTGTCTTCCCTCCAAGTAAATTATTTACATGGCCATGAACATTACTGAACAAGTAAGGTAGCACACAAGAAGAGACGCTACCTGTTTCAAAGTTTTGACTTCAACAGAAGTATTCATGATGTTTAATCTTTTATAGCCATTTGTAAGAAATATATAGATACGTGAAATCAGTTTCCTGATAAAGAGAAACTTTATACGAGACAGGTTTCCCTAGAGAACCCCATGAAAACAGTAGGAACTGAAAAGGTGCTCCCTCTGGTCCAAAACTCCAGCTGAAATCCCAGCAATGTGTTTTAAGCTATAAGAAGGTGAGAAAATAGATAAGTATCAAGAAGTCAATGAGGAACACAGTGTTCAACATTATGCATTAAACAGTCAGGGAGCTTCGTAGGATAGAAGACTCATAGCACAAAGCAACAGAGTTGAATCAAAAGACAGGAGAGTCCATGTTGTTGTTACAAAGGAGTCATTTGGGGTGAACACATTCAGCTTCTCACCATCACTGAATCAGACTCCAGAATTGTACTGTGATTAGTAAAAGTAGCATCAAAGCAGAGAAGTGACTGTTCTGTAGTGCTACACTAAGAGTACAACTGAAGACCCTAAGAGTTTGTCTGGAGCTTGTTTTCCTTGAGATACTGGCTTTCAGCACTAAGCCAACAACCCCGGAGGGTCTATACCTCCCAGTGCTGTTCGAGGCTTTATCAAACTCAATCCACTACATGAATTCTTAATCCCAGAGAACCACTCAAAGATTAAAAATTATGCAGTAGGTCAGATCCTGCAAAACCACCTGCAGCTGCATAATTCCCAGGACTAATTTTTCTAGGGCTGTGAGCTGTTTACAAATCAGATTATTAGAAAGCAGCATCGAATTCTGAGCGGCGTTACTGGTATCTGAGCACGCAGCATGGAAAAGGGTAACCAAAGGGTGTTATGTGGACCCAATACCAGGCAGTGGTGTTGCTTGCACCACCAAAAATAAAAAAAGGTATTGCTGTTTATCCCTCTCCAAGTTCAACATCAGGTATAGCAGCATTTTTATAAGCATTGTTTAATAGGCTGCAGAGGAGAGCTCTTTCATGAAGTGACATTCATCTACCTGCACCTAGACCTCTTCTGAAAGAAGCTATTTTCAGACATTTATTCTGGATACTAATGTACTTTCTCTGTGTTTCAGGATTTCCTAACCTTTTGAAATGTTCTGCTAAATATTGTTCCTCTTGAATGTAAATAATTTTATTTTGGAAGAAAGGTAATCAACGCTTTTCTTCCATCACATGACTTTGTAAGTGAAAGGCTACACTTGAAAAGCGATGGTTCTTGCTTTAAAATACTCTTGCCCAGCTTCTACCCTTGTAAATTGCGATGCTGAACTTCTGTATCTTTTTACCTGTCCAAAACCCATCACTTGAGTGTGTCAGACAGAACTCAGGACCCAGACTGACTTTGCTTAGAATCTCAAACTCATCATTTTTAAGATGACATTAAAATGTAACAAATTCAACTTTCTTTGCTTGAAACTGAAGTTGAATTGTACTAATCATGGAATATACATCAAAATTAAATTGAAATGTTATGGCTTTATATGCAAACTAAAATATAGTATTTCTTTGGCCAGGGAACACTACTGTTGAATACCAGTGAGGGTTAATCTTTCTAGCTGTTGCAAAAGTCTGTATCCAAAATGTGCATGGAGTAATGCTGGCTCTAATTATTACACTGTATGGAGAGATCAGTCAACTTTATTCCTAGCAATCCAGTAACTTTCTTTTGTGTAAACTTGGCACAGAAAGACTTTTGCTATTGAACTAAATAAAACCCTCAGCACATGGCCATGGCCCAAGGGGACACTTTATCATTTGTATAGAGAGAGACATTTGATTATGGCTTAATTATACAATATGCTGCTATTTATTTTCAATCAGTCTGCAAACTCCATAATTGTGGATTATTTACTGATGAACTACTTACAATCCATTATTCTATTATGTTAATGTATTCAAATCCAAAAACATATGAATGTTTAATAACCTAGTTTAAATCAGTTGGGCTTTTATTGGTTTTCAGGAAGAAAGATGTAGAAACCGACAATCTGGTAAATCAGAGTTACACAACATTGAAAACAAACTTTGCTTTGTTTAATTTTTTAAGTTTCTAAAAATTGTGTAATTTATCATATCATTATTATTTGCTACTGTACTTATGGTTGTCATCTTCTCCCGATGGTATTTAATCAATTGCAGAAATCAAACAAGAAATCAAATAAGATAGTGGACAACATTTCCCAAAGTTCTAAACAGTGGGATTTTCCAAATTATAAAAATGCTTCATAAGTACCCCTTTGGAGTCCTAATTTTAAAATTATAAATTACAGCTTTCCCATTCTTTCTCTTCTCTACTCAGCTTCTCCCTAGTCCTAGAGGGAATTTCTTAGAATATTTGGATTTGAGCCAAAATCAGACATATTCTTGAGTCCTAGCAGAATTTGAACTGCATTTTTCCTCATCTCCTGTGGGGTACCTCAGGCAAGGGGTTACAGACTCTTCTGAAGTGGCACTGTACTGCAAAGATTTTACTCAGTCTCTGGGTCACAGAGAAAATGCTAGAAAAACTTTACTCTGAGGTTACATGGCTGCCTTAGGAGGCTGAATTGCAGCCCTCGCTTCTGTTCATACAAAAGATTATGGATCTGCTCCAAAATGTTTCAGAGGAAAGCTGAATTAGAGTAGTTTATATCCCAGATAACTCTGCAACCTTCAGTTTTGCTATGGAAAAGGGGGAGACAGAAGCAGGAAATAGGTGTTCTAGTTCTGATTTGTTTTACCAGCATGGACTGATCTGTTGCACCATGAAATGTCAACAGATCATTGCAAATGGGTGCAGAGGCACCAGACTCTAATGCTTAAGTAAAAGGAAGAGCCAAAGACGTGAACCAATACGGGTGCCGAATATGCCTCCAGAAGCACATTTTGACTTCACAGTCATGGACAAAATTTCTTACTTATGTAGCCCCTTTCCAGAGCCGAGTTGAGATCTTTGGTAAATACATTAAGGATTCGCCAGTGTATTTGAACTTGCCAGGACGTTTCCCTTATAGGTTTGGGGGTTTGGGGTTTTTTTGGTGGGTTTTTTTGGTGTGTTTTTTTTAATCAGTTTCACTTGGTTTTACAAGTTTCCATGTCTGCAGACTTCTAAGTCTTCTCACATCTTGAAGGATCACTTTCTCCTCAGAAATACTTACCAGTCAATTGCATATTCACACTGTTCACACTGGTAGTTCACACTGGCAGTTCACACCGGTAGTGAAACAAAACCAGGACTCCAGCTTCTCCAGTGTGCAAGGACCATAAAATAGCAACATCACTTTCATTCAGGTTTCTGAAGGGCAGTTCATAACTTTCAGGAAAGTTTCCTACTAAATCTCTTTAAAACATCAGCCTATTGACAAAGATAGAAATTGCAGATGAAACATTTCAGGTAAGAAAATAAGAGATGCAACCCAACAATTGCTTCTCTGGCTAACTCTCTGTAATGACTTCTTAGAGGGTTACTCTATAATGGAGACTGTAGGATCAGAAACAAGATTTATATAGTAAATTAACTGCATAATTATGACAAGTAAATCACTATTTTAATATAGTAATAAAACATTATATTAAGGATCCAGTCTAAATGGTTTGTACAGAGGTTAGTAATTGAATACTAGATATTAGAAGCATATTGCATACTTTAGTAGCATTTGTTATGGATGGTTACAAGCACATTAGTAGGTGTTATTGATCTGTTCGTTCTATAATAACCTCTGATAAATGATTTACCATTTACTAAATGGGTTATTACTCAAGTATCAACTCTTCATATATTATTTATTGATATTCAGTACTGTCAAGTGTGATGACTATATCAGGTTTAATAAACCAATACTGTGGTATTTCTGCAGTTAGTTTTACTGAGATCACTTCATCAACTTTTGAACAAACCATTAAGATATTGTTAGTCATGGCTGAAGTTATACTGTCCATATGAAAATAAAAATAACAAAATAATGATACCCATATTAAAAAATACTGAAATCAAGCAGTGCAGAATTTCGGTATTCGTTACGTTTAAACGATTTCTCTTAAGCTAAAAATCTGAGTGGGACAGGGACTTATATAGATAGCTTGGGTTTCCAGGAAAAAAAAACCAGCTGAATTTGCATTTTCTACACCAGCTTTGTTCCCACCAGGATGTGCACAGTAGATTTAACTGGTCATGATGAGTGTGAGCATCAGGCTAACAGTCCATAAATGTGCAATATGCTTCAAGAGTGCCAAGGAACATCTTGCCCATTCTGCTTCCAGTATTTTTGTAGTGAACAAAAGTTCTAAAAGCATAAATAACTCTGACAGCTTGGAGATCAGAAAACATGAGAAAATGTAGCAGAATTGGTGTCTGGGTTGGTGTGTAATTCCATGTGTCTATGCTTACTGCATATGCACATTACATATGTATATATATATGCACACACATAATTTATCATTCAGATAACTTTTAATATTTTCCCATAAATCCTAATATTTTCATATCACAAATGAAATAAAAATCCTTGTAAAACCAGAATATTTTTTACTCTTTAAATTAATGTTCATATTAAGGAAAACCAAAGCTGTCAGCTCTCTTTGGTTTTGTTTGGTTACTGAAATATGATCAAGACCTTTATTTACATTTTAATACTTTCATGATCTTAACATGAATCCAATTCTATTTGCTTTGATTTTCTTGAAGTTCCATTTCTTCAAGTTATCTTATTTTGTCAGGATTGTAGCATTCATAATGAAAGTATGTTTTAGGCCTTAGAGACACAAAGGAGGCCTCAGAAAGGTATACTGAAGTCCCTGCTAAGATTTCTTTGCATGTTTTTTTCATCAGAAAATACTGGTCTTTTCATGTGAACAGGTTTTGAAACAAATTGCTATGGCCAAAACCAAAATCAGGCACCAAAATACCTTACAATTTGACACTGAGGATATTATCTTAGGGTGCATACTAAAAAATCTTGAAAATGCAACCTTTCTATTTTTAAATCAGAAAATAATTCTCTTCCCAATACTGATTTCCAATTCTTATTGCAAATGTAAACACTGGAAAGTTCAGAAGGGTCTGTCATTCTTTGAGAAGATGACACTTGAGGAACCGATGTTCAATAGATGTGAGCATACAAAGTGAATATTTTTTTTTTAAATACCCAAAGCTGGTCAAAACAAAAAATCGTCAAAAAAATTTGCCTAAACTGAATATATCAAGGTGCATGACTTCCAATTGTACATGAAACTAGCGTTACTTTCAGCATTTCTGACTTCTGACCTACGGAACTAGGTGTCTAGGTTTAGCTGAGTGGGCTTTCTCATCCCGCACCTGCAGGCAGCAAGACTGGTATTCTTAAAAATCACCAGTCCAGCATGCATTTAATCCCATAAGTATCTTGGACAGAGTACAGAATACTGATTTGCTCATGGCTTTGTTTGGACACCGTTTGGGGCAAGGGTTAATCTTTACAACACAAAAAATAACCCTTCCTGCCTTCTTTCCAACTGATCAAGCTGGACTGAGCCAAAGCTCCTAAAAGTCACTCAATTTTTAGTCTCACTGAAGACTAGCAATTTTAAATTTGGTTTCTAACCTCAGGTAGTCATCCTCCAGGATACTTTTCATCCTTCAGAAGTAGATGAATTTTCATTCTGCAGAAACTCCTATCATTCCCCATTTCCAGGAAACAAGTATCTTAAAATAGGCAATGAAATTTTTGATGGCAACAACTATGTAAGATTGATCCCATTATTTAAACTACTTTTATCCTGAATTTTTTAATCAGATATGGTTCTAGAGTAATCATTAAAATACGGCTTACAGGTGTTTTTGATTCCTTTGCTGGTTAAACACAAAATTAATATGCTCATAAGTGTAACTTTTGAAAGTATATGTTTGTCATTTATTCATCCTCTTAATACCTGCATATTATCAGTATTCCTTCAATTATTGTTTTTTCATTCTCCTTAATAAAACATTGTTTATGCTTTATCTTTCTATTTTTTTCCCGTCTTCTACTCTGTTTTCTCCAAACACTTAATGTCCATTTTAATCACCCACTTCGGTTTTCATGAATGTTTTGAGGCTAAATTTTCCACTTAAATAGCCCCTTTATGCCTCACCACTGATGGCCTGCATGTAACAGATCTCAAAGTGGCCTTCTGCATTTTTGGGTTATATCTTGGCCATTAATCTTTCTTTATTGCAGTATGTTTAACAAACTGTTAAAAATAATGGTAGCTGGCAATGAAAAAGTGTGGTGCCCTTTAAGAGGCATTGTTTGAACTGATATTTAAAGATTTCTAATTCTCTAGGGTCAGGAAAGTAATGTTTTCATGTTTTTACAAGTCGTTTTGCAGCAAGTCTTATATTGTCCAGAAATGATGTTTAAAGTTTCAATAGCTTCTGGTTCTCTGTGCCACATCACCTTGCAATTGCCCCCAAATTGTTTCTGAATCACGTTTCCTCTGGCAAGGAGTGGTAACCCTCATTTTATATTATATCGTACAATGTACAGTGCTCTCACCCTGCTCATAACAATGTTAATGTCAGAATGAAAAATGATAAAGCATAAATTAAATAGCAACCATATGTTTTCTGTAATATATCTTTTTTTGTTTTCTGACCCAGGTAAACAATTTCCTTATATCTCCTGTTCAAATCTGCATTTCATCCTCCAGATTTGCCTCACGAAAGCCAGAGAGCATGCATCTTGCCTGTGTCTAGACAGATGAACTTGAACTTCAGTTAATACAAAGTGATAGGGCTCATCACAGCTAGAGAAGCTTTTTGTTTTAACCAGCATGCTTGTTAAATAACGTATCTTCCATCAGCCTACAGTCATTTTAAAGCTTTACAAACAAACTTAAGCTTCCAGTCTATGTTATAACTAAGAGCAGTGAATGTTGCCATGGGATTATTCTAGTAAACCCTTAGTAAATTATCTGAATAAATAAATGTTACAAGATTCTACTGGTTGGGCTCCCCACCCTCCTCCTCCCCAGCCTCCACCAGCAAGCGGAAGGCATTCAGTGTATATCACATTCTCTAAAGAGGAGGCCATCCAAAAACTACAGAAACCATTACAATAAAATAAAATCCACTACTTTCCTCCCTCTGCAGAAGGGAGTCTATCTGTCGGTCAAGGTCCTCTCCACGTCTGGATATTTGGTACACAAGAGCACAGCACAGCTAGTCGGTCAGTCATTAAAAATTATCTGGGACACATCTTTCTTCTTTTCCCCTGAAAGGTGGTTTCTGAACTGCAACTCCCCTTTGCTTGGTGCACAGGGGCTGTTACAGCTGTGGGTTGCTGGCAGCAGGGGCAGCAAGGAGAGGCAATGTCTGCGTGAAGCGGGAGGGTGGTGTTCACTATGCGGCTTTGGCAGCTGTAGTGAGCACTCTGCGGGGCTCTGAGCGCTGTCAGGGTGCTGTGCATGTTTGGGGTTCTGCATGTCCTCACCTCTGTGCTGATGGAGCATGCCTGGCATATTCTCTCCCCTGGCCCCACCTGGCTTCCAAAATGCTCTGTCCTACCCCTCCCTGTGTGATCCTTCCTGCCTACTTCACATTGACGTTTAATCAAGTTCCCAGGCAAAACCAAAAAAAACTTAAAAAATCTTGTGCCAAGCTTGTCATAATTTTCGATTCCTCAGTTGTATGTGTCATTTTCAGCACCTATTTTGCTCATCTGTTTCTTTTGCTAGCTGGTCAGGGCAGGTTTTCCTGATGACTCCTCTATGTGAAATGTTTTTTGTAGAGTGCAGCAATGGAGAGAAATGCACAACCAGGCTTATTGCCACTAATGGTGTTACGGCACTACTGAAATGCATGCAGTAGTGATTTTTTGAGAAGCAGGCTGTACTTTCCAGGCAGGCAAACTGCACTAACTCACTTGTATTGGCTCTGGTGCGCTGCACTAGTCCTGTTACGTGGGCTGCGGTGCACAGGCTTGTCCACTTGGATGAAGAATGAGGGTGACATTCATAGCAGGCAAATAAAGTTAATAATTTTGTCTGTTTACCCTGAAGAACAAGAAACAGGGGCAGCTGAGGAGAACATTTTGAAACAGAAAAAAAAAAAAAAAAAAGCGTTTGGAGGTATTTAATTTTCACCTTGATTACAGGTGGAGTCTAAAGAACCAGCTTGAGCTTTGTGCTTGGCTTTCAGATAGCTAAAGGAATCCATCCTGCATGCTGAGTTCCAGCCTGTGAGATCAAGCACATATTAATCTTACTTTGTTGCATATAATTTTCCAATAATTATAACTACATAACACAGAGGTGATACTAAACTTAAGTTTTAACATTTCACTGTTTGTGTACATTTTTCAGAACTGTAGCATCTTTGCATGGGTCAGATATTTTTTATCTGAATTCAGGTTTCTGAACATACTAAAGAATAATCTGCTTGGTTTTCCTGGTAATTATATGTCAGTGGTAAAGACTGCAAGAAAAACTGAAAAACCTGACTGACTAGTGAGTAAAGTCAACATTCTTTGGTTTTGGCTGTGGATGCGAGGTAAGAGGTCTTAATTCTTTAACAGTTATATGAGACATAATAGGCTAGATAGTGCAAGAATAATGAAGAGAAAAAGTTGTAAAACAATCCTATATTAAATGTCATGTACTCAGCAGGTTAGACTGATTAGATCTAGTGACAATATTTGTAAGGCTTGCACAGGAAAGCAAAACCTTTCATGAATTCTTTTTCTCATTTTTTTTCTCATTTTTTTCTTTTTTCCTCTGGGAGGAAAAAAAGGCATTGACTCAATTTTGGAAATGTATTTTTAAAACCTGCACCTATGATAGTAAAGACTGTTCTGATATATGCACTTCAAACACTAATCTAGATTTGAAAGGCCATTTGGACATCAAGTTGTAATTCCACCTATAAAGAAACAAATTTCAGGGAGAGTGTTACTCAACTTGGCTTGAAATATCAAAGCGACATGGAAAAACAAAGCGTACCAAGTTCCCTCTGCTTTTACTGAGTAACTCTGTGAACTTCTTGGAAAGTTCCATCCTTTCTAACCTGGAGCTGGAATTTGGTAAGGCAAAATTTGGCACCTTGGAACATCTTTTAATTCTTAACACAGATTGAGATAGATATTTCTTTGATGCAGCCCTGCCTGTTTGCAAATAGACTGTAACACCTTACCTTGCTGAGCTGAGGAATACTCAGTAAGATGGGACTTGACTTAATTTCATTGGTTCATCTAATGGGAATCCTTCAGCCAGCTTTCTGACCACAAAGAGGTCTTCCTTTAATGCGCATAATCCTATTGTCTATGGGACCCCTTGGCTTACCGCTCCCTCCTGAATACATTTTTGGGTTTTTTCCTCCTTTAATTCTTCTCACAAAAAAATCTGTGCTGATCTAACTGAATCCCAACACTGAGTTTAGAAAATCAACCCCCTCTGGCTGGCATAGCTAATTCCTACTCCAGACTTACACACAGCTTCCTCTCTGTGAGGCACTTACTGCCTCATTGACCCTTTCCAGAAAGGGGCTCTGATTGCTTTGCAAACTCAGTGTGAATTAAAAGCAGCCATTACACACCCAGCAAGGTTTAAAACCACTTATCATAGTGAGAAGGGACACTCCCAGCCCCTTGCTTTCTGCTTTTTTTCCTACCAGAAGTCATCCCTTTCTTGTCATGAGAGCATCTGTGTGAGATTTAGTCAGAAATAAGTTTACTCCATGTGATATGTCTGCTTTTCATACAGACAAGCACCTGGAGGTCTGCCTGAGCCATTCCGTGAGGCCAGTATGCCAACGTATCACAGCACTGAATTAGATAGAGACAGAACCTGAGTCCTCAGAAAGTCATAGGTGCATCAAATCATCACTGTGACTTGATTCATGATCGAGTCTAATTCTCCAGGCACCGCACTGGCTTTAGAAAAGCTTGTCCTTGTGCTTTGGTCTGTGCCAGATAAAGGATTTTCTAAGCCCACTTCATGGTGTGCCATAAATCAGCATAGGTTACATCATATGCTATAAGACATGTGGCATCTGCCTTAATATTCCTGCAGACTAACTTTTTTAAAATCAAACATTGCAACAGCCCAAAACCTGTCAATTTGTCCTTCTGTTTCTTCTGTGAACTCTGAGGGATTTTTTTGTTTGAGATTATCTAAAGACTCACTTGCTATTCACAAATAGCTAGAAAACACATTTTCTACACTGTGGCTTAAACATTCAGGCAAGGGGTAGACAGAAGCATAGGGGAAACCCTTGCCTCCTTTGCTAGTCTTTGGATGCCCTCCGTGCCTTTTTCTTGCTGGGAGACGAAGCTGTGATGGCGGGCTAGTACTGCCAGGACGAGATTATTCCATGCCTTAAGTTAAACACGTAAACGCTTGAAGGATAGAGGTCATCATTCCTAAAGCTTTAATAAACTTTACAGTAGAAATAAGTTTCTCTTAACCCCATTTATTTAAACAATCCATATTGTTTTATATAGAGGAAACTATCCAATGCAAATACAGCTAAATATTTTAATGGTTTACACATTCATTTCAGAAAGTTTTCTTTTAATTTGTTAACTTTTGTTCCTTTGAACCATCTCAACCTACTTATTTAATCCCTTGAGCTTTCAAAGGACAGCTTGCAGAAAGTAATATACACAAATATAACAAACATTTCAAATAAAGCACAATGCATAAAGCAGAGAAAGGGAAAAATTTGACAACAGCTGCTAGATTTAACACTAATAGTTTTGAAAGATTTTGGCTTAAAGGTTAAGAGTATCTTATGACAATAAGCAGACTTTGTATATAATGTCAACAGCCCTGTTGCAACATGTCCAGTTTTAATTTATTCTTGTTCGCTTGCATAAGACAAATAATATAATTATCTATGTCTGGTTCATGACATTCAAGTTGGAAAAAATCAAATAAATCATGCGTTTTTTAAGAATAGCAATTTCTAAAGCCTTTGGCCTACATCCCTTATTAACATTAGAGACATTTTTGTCTGAAAGTGATAACCTGAAAGTTTGCAAGTATTTATTTATTTTGATCAGATTTCACCTTTTTGAGCCTGCTTCTGAATAAGCTAGTGGTAACTAGTATCCTCCTTAGTCTTTCTTTTCTTTTTCTTTTTATGTCCAAAGAACTTTGCAAATGATTTCAATTACCTGATTAGCAAAAAATTCAAGGCTTTAAGGGCTGCACTCATCAGACTTTGAGGCTCACTTTGGACCAGTTCGGTATGCTGACAATTTGGAAATATTTTTATTCCCTGCTTGTATTATTCTTATAATGGAAAAATAACACAAGGGATATTAAAACGGTATATTAATCACACATTATAGCACATACCTTGTTTCAGTATGTTTCCTAAGATCAGTCATCAATCAGTAAAACTGTTTGTTCACATATGCTTATTAAAAAAGAAGGAAAAAATACTCTTTTTAGAATCATATTCTAACTGATAGAAAGCAGTCTCACATTAAACCCCTCTGTGGAGCTCTTTACATGAGAGGTGAAATTCATTTCACATAATTTTAGATGTCTGGTGTAACACAGATAATTAGTATAAATTAATTATGTATGCTTCTATGGCACATATAGAGAATTAGGCACTTCTACAGGATGATATGCACATCTGTCTGACACTTATGTTCACATGGGATCCTAAAAACTGGAAACACCTTTATCTTTCCCTTGACTCTGAAGAGAACCTAGGGTGTGGTTTACTTTAAGACTTATAACTTCTAGGTAGCTTTAGGTAGGTAAAATCAAATCCACTCCAGGTGGCGATCTGGACTTTTAATATAAATTGCCATATCTACTTTGAATAAAAATAGCAATACATTTTAATGGTTTCAAAGAATGCTTTTTAGTCCCTTAAGGAGGACATAATAGGGTGGATTAGTGTTTAGGGTTTTTTATATGCATTTTTTTTACACAGAGGGCTTCAGTGAAAAATTTCCTGAGTTAGAGGAGATGAAATGAAATCAAAATCTCACTAAGGGAAAAATGAGATAGTACTAAGATGGATGGCAAAAATAGGGTCTAATATAGAATGCATAGGCTTAGCATGAAATGTGCATGGAGAGCTTGGAAAGTACACTAGTGACATGTATCTGTGTAATGGTTCCAAAGCATTTTCTTTTGGATGATATTAAGACTTTATAAAACAAACATATGCTCATGCTAATACTTTTTTGAGGTAAATGTATTAATGCAAAAATGTCCAAACAAGCGTGCCAGATTTCCTCAGGGTTTAACTCCTGCAGCAGCAAAAGTAGTCCAGAGTGTTTGAGACATTTCCCATAGGAGCATTTTTACCATGCCAAGAAGCAAAGCAGGAGCTCTGCGCAGTTGTGGCAGTGCAGAAGTCTCTGCAACATAAGCATTGCGAGAACACTGCTGCATTGTGGAGGGGAAAGAGTCCAGGTGTCCTTCTTGAGTATGAGATGCAAGAGAACCAAGGTGGCTTTGCTTTACAGAAGGGAATTGTCCGTGTTACAAGGGCAAAGACCATGAAAACCTCATCTATGAGAAGGGAGCAAGATGCTAATCAGTGGAAAGACCTATGGCTTTGCAGGCACATCAATGCATTGTCGCTGTGTTGAACCACAAGACATCACCCCCAGTACAAGGGGCAAGGCAGGGTTCCCCCATCGTATTTACCAGCAAACGCACAGGAACTACAGGTCCTCCAGATCCCAGGGTCCTGCACTGTATCCGGTAAAACCAGCCCCACCTTAGTTCTCAGAAACTCAAAGACCTGTAACCAGCCACAGGGTGATGACTTCACTGTGGCTGGTTTTGTTTCTTCATATTTTAAAATGGTTATGCAAATGCCATTTTGTGGAGAAACGTGTTTTTGATAACTAGACTTGCTTCTTGGTTTGCTACCAGTTCAATCATCAAAACTTTCCCACCAGGTCCAAATCTGCCCACCAGGAAAAATGCTGGTAAACCTGCAGTGGCCAACCCAGGCAGGCAGGACACTAACCCTTTGGGGATAATCCTTTAATGCCTAGAAGGTATTCAGCCAATTTTGCAGGCAGAGGACTGAATCAGGCGTTTATTAATCAGATGATCTTGTTACTCTTATAAAGAACCTTGGATAAAATTGTACATTTTAAACTCTTTATCTGCTATATATGCCAGACTTGGATTTACTAGAGGGGAGAGAGAAGAAATAGAAGAGGAAATGCTGAGGGAACTCCAGCTGGTCCCATTACTGCTCGTTAGTTCAGCATATAAAATTGCAGTCCCTGCTGCAACCCCCAATTCAATGCCTCTCTTTTCATATTTGGCCTTTGTTTGCTGCTCAAATAACTCCAATACTATCCAGAAAAGTGTGCAGACATATATCAGGTGGAGTTCCTGGCTTGCATAAGTGTGTAAGTATATATGCACACATATGTATATATATGCACATATACACACATGTACGTAAATACATATTTCTATAAATAACCACAGCACACAGAAAACATTTTTTTCCTAATAAATTATTTGTATCATTTAATTATTTTTTCCTCAGTCTTTTCTGGGTTAAAATGCTAAATTACTGGGTTTTCTTTCTTTCTTTCTTTCTTTCTTCCTTCCTTTCTTCCTTTCTTTCTTTCTTTCTTTCTTTCTTTTCTTTCTTTTCTTTCTTTTCTTTTCTTTCTTTCTTTCTTTCTTTCTTGGGGTCAGACCACGTTGTTGAATCACTTTAAACCCTCAGTCAGGAACATGTCAGAGTTATAAAATGGTACTGTTGATGGAGCAGCCTAGTGCTGATAGGAGAGCTATTGATTGCAGATCTACTTTTAGATTGGATTTGTGCTCTGCAGTCCTTTTACCTGGTCATAAAATATAAGTGGGGTTTACAAAAAAATAGCAGTCCACTTAGGAAGTCTCTTAACAGGTTTTTTGAGCTTAAATGTACATTCCTTTAAGTACCTGTTAATTACTTTACTGTGATGATGCGCACCTGTACAATGTCAGACTGCCCACAGGGCCCATTGTAACCTGTCAGCCATTTACTGCCCATGATTCACAGCCGAGGGGTCTAGGATTATTGTCTACTGGGAATTATGTTTTAGTAGTGCAACAGTGTGCTGGAGATGTCTTAATGGCTGCTCAAGTGACATTGTTATAATGCCTGCATTGTTGTTCTAGCCAGCACACAGCCCAATTGCTTTTTAAGTTATGGCATCAGCAAGCTCCAGGTCATCTGCTATTAAATCACATGCACATATCTGAAACGTTGATGTGGTAACTGGTAGCAATGTATATGATACTTTTAACCTCCAATTTGGTGGGTGCTTGGGATCAGATTATATGAAGTGTGCATGTATGCTTCAACCTTTAGGGCCGCAGCAAGCTTTAGTGATTTTAAATGTCATCGTAAATTTTGCTTGAACAGCTCACCTCAGCTCATGTGCAGCTTTCCTCTTGATAAGCTGGAGGATAAAGAGCCTAAGTGGGTCGCATTAAAACTCACGTACACCTCCTACATGCCCGAGTTCATGAGTTTGCTAGAAAAGTGTTCAGATGAGTAGAGATGGAATGTACAGACACTTTCCTTATACCTCTTCCCTTTAGACAGCTGCCTCTGCACTGGTGGGCATGTGCCCATACACACAGGCAGATAAATATATAAGTAGTCACATACATACACTGCATCACAGGAAAATAGCATTTTCTAATGTGTTCTGCCATCCTGTAAGAGATGGAGCATATTGGCTGAGCTGTCCTAGGAACAGCTGGAGCAAAACATACTTGTCTTTGAATTCACTGCCAAGGTGTCTATGGCATGTAGATGAGACCTTTTGCAGCATTATTTCTTTTCAAAGTCACAACCACCAGGCTAAACCGGCCTGATTTGTTTTTTTGGGTTTGTTTTTTTCTTTTTTTTCTTTTTTTTTCTGGTGGTGATGTGCAGGCATTGACATACTGAAGTAGATGTAGAAAGCAGCTAAGGGATTTCTAATCAGTTTGTAGTCTATAAAGTTTCCTGGCAGCACGTGTAACTTGAGCTGATTGGAAATATTGGCTGTTTCCCACAGAAAAAAAACCAAAACAAGCTTCCACAAACATAACAGCAACAAGAACACACACACCATCCTCTACCTCAAATGCAGCAGCTTTGCTTAATCATTCCAGTTTCCTTTCCAACAAAAAAATAATCTTTTCTGCAGAACATTTTCTATTTAAAAAACATATCAATGACTCCCTCCCTCCCTCCAGTTTTCAGTCAAAAGTAAATTTGAAGGAAAATGTTTTAACTGATCCTATTGTAACATCAAGATCCTGACAGAAGAAAAAACTTGAATAGCACAAGGCATCTGATCTTACCTAGTTTTATCTGTATAGGACTCTTCCTCATTAAATGAATTTGTATTCCAATAGTGTTGCTGCAAACATTGCCTCCTTCAGCTAGCATGCCATCACTGAAATGGTGCACTTCTCAAAAAAACTTTCCCTTTTATCAAAGAGCTGGATTTTTTAACAGATAATATTTTCACAGCTTTGAAATTTTTACAGTGAACGAGCTAAACACATTGACTTGGCCAGGGGGAGAGGTGGTACAGGGAGACAAGGAGGGAAGGGGTGAAGCAGAAGAAATTTTCAGAAATGTTCAATGTGGACTTTCTCCCCCCCATTAAAAATAAGAATTTTACCCTAGTTTTCAATGGGATCAGAGTAACAGCAATGCTGAGTGCTTTGGAAAAAAAATCACACTCCCCGATGTTATTAATATGAGTCATAATTAGTGATGGAACATCTGATCCAAACCCCAATTAACTTCAGGGGAAATTTGGATCCAAACTTTATGGCTTGAATTTATTTGCTTGTTGAGCCAAGACAGAACTCCTGACCCAGTACTGTCCAATCCCTCCCCCACTAACAAATCCTTTGGGGAATCAGAAATGCATATCTGGTTCAAGATCTGACATTTGTGGTTTGGAGCTTGTTTGACAGTATATCTTGCACATAAAAAGCACTTTCCACCTCAAAATGCCATTTGTGCTTTTAAAAGTGCATCTGTGCAGGAGACTGATTCTTAGGAAGAACCCAGTAAGGCCAAGTGATATGCTTTCTTCAGCGCGCTTGCAAATAAGAGGAAAATGCTTACAGTCAAAACTTTCTGTCTTTTGAGTCCGCAAATTCTTCCAGAAGCACTAGGCACCTTTTCCAGTTCAGGCAGTGATCCTGAGGGTTTGACACTGTCTGCCTTGAGCGTGTGGAAGCATGCTGATTTCAGTTTGATTATTCATTAAGCAAGTCACTACCCAGCCTGATGATGTGTGGGTAAACTAGGTTTTAGTGTCACAAACAGACCTGGGAAATGTATCTGCTAACCCAATACTTTCAAAGACCAACCATGTGCTGTTTCATGTTGGTAGCATCTGACAGTGAGATCTCCAAGGAGGTTTAGGAGGCTCAGGTGGTTGTGTATTGAAAGCTTTATCCTAAGATCAGTAAAATTAACTTCAACACTGTAAAGACTCTGGAATGCATTAGAAAACATTTTTTTTCCCATAAGGCAAATTAGCTAAAACAAACAAAATTTGTGACATTAAACATAATTGAATGTTACCCATTTTTATATAGCTCTAGGTCAGATAGACTATGACCTGACAAATTTTTCCTCCTACCATATCTAGCAATTTTATTCAAAATTACTGCAAAATATTGACTTTAGGAAGCCAATCATTAATTATTTATGAGCAGTATTTTACTGAAAGGGTTTAAGTTGTTTGCTTGAGTTATAAACTCCATGGAGAGCTGAGTAAAAGCTTTTTTTCCCACCTTTTTACTCAGTGAATGATTCATTAATCTCAGAGTATATACAAACATTTAGGAGGCAGCAGCATCCACAGGATAAAGCATTTGCCCCAAGAAGAATTACTTCTTTTCTCAGTTCAGCTGTGTGACTTAGGGTGATTTGCTTCTCACCCTGCATGACTCAGTTTGCCATGCTGTAACTTGGCATGTGTCTTTTTTATGGAGATTCGTGTGGCCGATGGATGAGAAGTCCTATACAGGAGTTGTGTCTTCATGCTTGTGAGAACAGCCTCAGAGCCTAAACAGGACAGACAGAATATGAAAGAGATTGGTGGGACCTGCCAGCAGAGAAAACACTTGATTTTTTATCTACAGCAGGACTACAGGCTGGAACAATGGTAATATTCCAAAGGACTGATCTGACAATGATGACATTACTAAAGCAATAAAAAGGAGGACCACAGGTCAGTGTTCAGAAGAATCCATGGCACACTAACTTGGTCCGTAAGATAATGAGCTGCATATTGCACTATGTTGCGCAGGGGCAAACCTCTCTTTCCTCTGGCTGTGCTGCAGGCCAACAAGATGACAGGCAGAGTAACGTAGGCATCGAGTCGTGCTGAAGCGGTCCTCTGTAATCCAGCCTGGAACTAGTTCAGCACACAGGCAGTGAGCCTGGGTCTGCCTGCACTGACAGATGTGGGCATAACCTCAGCTGCCTGGAGCCAATTTCCACCAGTAACACTTAAGGACCTGACAATTCATATTCAAATCCTATTTTTCCAAAGACTGGCAAAGAATTTGAGTTAACTGTTCAGCTCTTCTTACTTTCACAGCTCAACTAGCTCCAAGGACTATGTGCAGCAGGCTCTTACCACTCTATTAAATGTCTAGTCTACGTTACACTATAAGAAAGTGATCAGAGCATGTTCAGTTAAGGTCTCTCCAAGCCCCTCCACAACTCTCAGGCTGTACCTGGTTTGCCACATAAGGACAGGAAAAACTGACTGGTGGTAAAAAGGCTTCCTATAGATTTTGGCTTAATTTGGGAATCTAGGCAGATAGATAGCAAAGTAAATACTTGCTATAATTACAACAAGTTGATTTACTGCCTTCTGGGAAACAGTGCAGCACTGCAGTAATGACAAAGCTGTTTGTGATTGTGTGTGCATATATATATAGGTGTATACATATGCACAAGTGTGTGTGTGTATATATACACACACATATGTGAAAGTAAGTGAAATAGTCCAGATTGACAACACTGTAGCGGGGGGGGGGGGGGGGGAAATAAAAATTGGTCCCATGTACAGTATAGGATTTTTCCTTTTCTTTGTTCACAAAATACAGTTTACCATGGGTGATAGAATTTTTGCATCATGAATATTTTATACCAGACTTTAGCCAAAGCCATGATATATCCCAGAAATTAACTTAGGGAAATCTGGTTCTCATTATTCTCTGATGTTCATTGATTTATTTGCTTTCTCAAACAAAGAATTTTAGTCCCCAAACTTGGTATCTACTTAGCTTATTCTTAACCCTTCCATGTGGGGGAAGGGAGAATAATTCATTTCTTGGGAAAGTGTTGAATCACTCTTTTTTTCATGCTATTTGACTAACTTCTATTATTTGCATCAGCATAAATCAAAATATTTTCCATCCATGTAAGTAGAATTTAGGCCGTCTTTTCTACTCTTATAGTTATATTTGAAAGACTTAATGGTCTGATGGGAAGGAAAAAAAAAAGAAAAAAAAAGGAAGAAACATATTAATCTGAAATAGCATTTTATATATTCTTTAGATATGTAAGCCCTAAACTGCAACTCATTCTCTTTCCTCCTCCCATTTCAACCCCCACCCAGCATTTGAGAAACTCTGAAAGCATCTGAACTCCTCAGGCAAACCACATTTGGACCTGGATGTTCTCTAGGCACCTGCAGTTCTTCATTGTGTGCATGCCCAGATCTACCCAGGCCTTAATGGGATCCAGAAACTCAGCTGCATGGTGCCAAAGTTCCCTAAAGGGCTTAATCCCATAAACATGCCTAAAGCCCAGTTCATATGTTCTAGTAGGACCAGGCCTCTCACAGGCTGTAATCATTTGTGTTATCTTTTAAAACAGCTTTCTGGAAAAGGAGATGGTGTTCACTGGCTTTTGCAAAGTAGTCGGCTTAAGAGTGGATTTACCCATGAGGTATTTAAACCTGAGTACAATTCTTTCCACAGCTTGAGAGGGACTTAACCCCAGCTTCTTACACCCTACAGAGTTCTCTATCTGTCAGGTAACAGTGTGTTATAAAATATGATCCTGCTTACTACTCCATCTGAAGCTGTGCTATTGTACCATAAAAACAGAAGTGTTCCTGCATCAAGCAAGGAGCAACCAATGCCCAACATTATTTATGCTTTTAGCATGCATGGTAAAAAGACCTTTCTTGTCTTGTACTTTCTTGTAAATCCCATCCAGTCGCTATTTGTTGCACAAATACAATGAGCTCGGGTTCAACAGGAAATAAGAAAACTACTGTATAACTCAATGGTAATAACTTCTTCAGTCCAAGACGAGAGAATCAAACCTTACTCTCCAAATTCCTACCATTTTGCCTTTCTCTGAATGGACCAGCTTCATCAGTTTCACCTTTTTCTACTGCTTTTAGAAAAATGCATACCTATGTGGCCATAAGAGGCAGTCAGCACCCAGGTGGGGAGAAGCATCTTCCCGACAATGTGATTTAGGTGTTTAAACTATAAGAAGCAGAGGAAACAGTGTCATGAATCAAGAAACAACCCACTGAATATTATAGCTGAAGTAGGAGATATAGTTGCCATGGAGTGACTTGTTCAACCTTCCAGCAGGGTTCTTTGCAATAACTAACACAATGCAGTAAAGGGCTGCCTTTTGAAATGCTGAGTATGCACAGCTTCTCCCAACATCCCTAAAAAAAAAGAAAGAAGGCCATAAAATGGAAGGATCTTGTTTTTTTTTAAGTTCAGCAAGTCTTGAGCTATTTAAATTATACATTATTATATCAATAATTATAAATTCTATATATATTAAACAAAGAAGAGTTTTGAAAATAAATAGATTTTTTAAAAACCCTTTGAATTGGAATTTTGCAGGACTCTATCTAACTCAGGGGACTAGTATTAAGACCCAGGACTTCCTACCTTATGGCCATGATTTTAAATCTATTAAAAACTACACTGACAGAAACTATCATTTGGTATGCGTTCAGCAGTTTGTGTGAAACTAGACAGCTATGCGAGGCAACGATGCCCATTAATCCCAGTAGTTAATGTCACTTAACCATGTCAATGTTGTGTTTCAGCTTACAAACACGACTCTACATTTCATCACTGGCCCATTAATGTTTTAGTTTAACATCTTCTCCTGGATAAACAGATCCTTGCTAGAAGAAAGCACTAAAGTAGGTCCATTTGTGGACACACATGTGCTCCTCTTCCTACAGGTGGCTGGCAAAGAGCAGCTGAACTGACCTGTGTTCTATGTGTCCCCACCTTTGTGGATGGCCAGCTCACACTGCAGCTCTCTCCAGCCTTCTGGTTTCTACCAGACAATCCTTTTTCAGCAAATTGCATTATGAGTATCACTAATATTAAAGAGAAGATTACATTGTAGTTTTTTAAAATCACGGGGTTTTTTGGAGAAAATGCTCCATAAAATTCACCTGAGAGTATAGATAAGGCAATATGTTAGATTGTTAGCCCATTTTAAAATACTTAACTGGTTTTTGTAAGAATTTTCTTCATTCCTATACTTTATCCTGCATATGTTGGTTTATTTTGAATAGAAAATGACTATAAGAGGTGTTTAAAGATTTTTTAGTGATAGTATCTGGTCAAAGCATCCAGATTCTCACTAAATGTTTTTTGCTACTGATTCAGCCAGAAGACACCTGTAAGCTGGAGACTCACAACTGCCTGAAACGGTTTAGCTGTGTCACTCTCTCCTATATCATGTCCCCACCAAACCAGCATGACTTAAACACGTCAGGGTAACCAGGTGAATGGAGGCAGATATGTGGGCTTGTCTGTACAGCAAAACTTTGTGGCATTATCCTATTTGTCATTTTAACGTAAAGACTAAAAATAGTGTGTCACTTTTCATAAAAATAATCTTCCATGTGAAACATTTGAAATATATTCAGTCTTACTGAAAATATCCTGACTTTAGAGCTTCTTTTATTTTGTGAATTGTTCAAGAAAGTTAAAAGTTGAAACATTCATCATTGGGTTTTGCAATTTTTTTTTAGGGAAAAAAAAACCCTTAAATGAACCTGAGGAAATGAGTCCTCGGAAACCAGTAGAAACATTACTCCTAGAAAAATCAGATTGCTTGGTTTTTCACTGAAAATAGGTTGCTGTGAAACTTGTTATATTTGAAATTAAATTCCCCAAAATAATAGAAATCAACGGGTACCTAATTTCCTCCACACAAGGTTGAAAATTCACTCTATAATGAGCTGCTGAGTGAGCAAATAAACAGCAAATTCCCTGTTTTTTTAGCATGTTAGCTACCTGTTTATTGTTGAAATGGCTTGTGTCTAATATTTTTTTAAATTCCTGAAAATAAAGTTTTACCAGTAACACAAAAAGCCTACAGTATTGGTGTTATACTTGTAGGTTGCCTGCCAATCTTTTAAAAAACACCATTGTATGCGTAACACAATGAACATGAGGGATTATTAAAAATAAACTCACATCTTGATGCTTAAACATTTTCTCTCTCTTTTCCTTAAGAAGTGATTGCTACAGAATATTTTTGGGGGAAAAACAAAAAAAGCATAAACAAGGGCAGCAAAACTGAGGAAATTTTTATGTGGAAGAATCCATTAAAAATGCTCTTTGGCTGTCTGTTTGTGCCCTTGAGTCTCACAAGTACAGTTAGAAGGAACAGAAAATCATTTATGGACTCAAAAAATGATATAGTACATTTCCTACCCTTTAAAATCCCTCAATGTGTCCCCAGCATCCCCTGTAATTTAGGGAGGAACATTAGATAGTTTGGATGCTTTTTTGAACCTTGTTCAAAGAATTCAAATTACTTTGGGCTGTAAAAATGGGATAGAAATTCTATAAGAAAAGACTTTCTTTCAGCTTTTCATACGTTTTGCATGGAATTAGTATAGATCTCTGCAGAAATGAAAGAGCATGGAGCAATTGCAGAGGTTATGCATATCTTTCCAATTTCAGTGATTTGATGATCTGCATTTCAGTTGATTCTTAGGCAGTAGGAGCCATTCCTTTTTGGGACAATGGTAAGGCCTGGTGAACAGGCTTAACTAATTAATTTAATTTCACTGGGATGTACTTTAGGGATTAATAAGGAACAGCAATTGATGCCTTGCCACATGCTCTCTGGACTGTGATTTCTTTGCTCGTCTTAGCTGTTTCACAGCCTTTTCCAAGCCCAGAACACAATCATAAATCAAACTAAATATTTATATGGCTTTTTGGCATTTTTCATGCATGAGTGAAAAAGACGATGGGTAAGCTGGTCATAAAAATTCCAAGGAAAAATATTTTATGGAAATTTGCCGATTTGTCAAAATACAAATGCTTTACAGAGGCTGTTTGATTCTGTTGATGCTAGGGTGAATGAAAGAGGATCTATCGTGCTTGCAAATACACCGAGTGAATGAACAAACTGTTCAGAATATAGCCCATGAACAGAGCCATGAAATCCATCAGTTTAAATGCTCCAGATTTTTAGTAGTGGAATACAAAGCAGGATTTGGTCTCAGATTTCTGCTTCGAGAATGCTGAAATCTAAAAAACATCTAGGAGATGATTTTAGGTTGGAATAAATAACTTCAGTAGCAAGGATAATTACTGAATGAATGTATGGGACAAGATCATAATTGCCTAACCTAAATGACCAGAATAGGCATGAAGGCTCTGTAAGCTAATAATGGAGAGTGTTAATTGCCTTCAAAGTCAAGTTTTTAATTTAAACATGAACAATGGTCAAAACAGAACATCTAGCCAGTAGGGAAAGGTTGGGTACATAATTTGTCTGAGGTCTCCCTTTCCAAGGGAATATTTGTATGTGGTACAAATCCATTCATCCAAGATCCAAAATACAATGGGAACTCTACATACCTAATGTACCATGGAAAATTTGTTTATAGATAAAACACTGAACCAGCAAAATCTTCTGCTTCTTTTGTTTCCTAACTGTGAAATTTACAGGACAAACTGAGAAGCACAAGCTTCCCTCTTCCAGTAGGAACTATGACAACATGTAGCCTGTGGGCTGGAGGAAACATGTCTGTTTCCCATGGCCATGAACTTTTGTGCCTCTGTATTCTAAAATACAAATGTCATGTCTAGTTTAATAAATTAAGGTCTGTTTGGGGATTGGTTGTGACCACTGAAATTTGATCAACTAAGCTGCTAAACTGATAGCATGGATGCTAACAGACTTTTAGCCTTGGCCCAGTTAGCATTTTCCAAAATGGTTTCTAAACATAGTTCAAGGTTTACTACGTGGCTACCCTGTTCTGGGGAGACCATAGTGTAGATACGGCCAGATCATTCCAGTTGACCTCAAACCCAGAGAATAGGTCCTTGTACTCTGGTTTATGGGTACCAGTATAACAAGACTGATAATAAAAGCATGTAGTTCTGATCTGTCTGGCACCTGGTAACGTGTTGGTTACCCTGAAGATGGTTATTCAAGCTGTCTTCTGCATAATTCTTGTTAACTAAACAAAATCTCACAGGCAGAACACTCTCATGGGAGCTAGGAAATGTCTGTAACACTACTCATCTCTTTCCAGCTCTTTGATATGAGTTTATGGAGCTAGGGTACCTAGCTAAGCTACAGGCTGATCAAGAAGATCAATACTGGAATTCAAATAACTAATAGTAAGACCAGTTGTTCTCTGGGTACCCAGCCCCTTGAGCTGGACGACAGGGATGGGGAGCAGAATGAAACGCCCATGATCCAAGGGGAAACGATCAGAAACCTGTCACACCACTTAGAGACACACAGATCTATGGAGCTGGATGGAATCCACCCAATGTTTCTGTGGGAGCTGGCAGAAATGCTCATCAAGACACTTTTAATAATTTATCATCAGTCCTGGCTAACCGGAGAGATCCCAGCTGACTGGAAATTAGTAAATGTGATGTCCATCTACAAGAAGGGCAGGAAGAAGTATCTGGAGAACTATACACTCATCAGGCTGACCTTGGTGCCAGGGAAAGTTATGGAGCAGATCATAATGAGTGTCAGCACATGGCACGTACAGGACAACCGGGGCATCAAGCCCAGCCAGCATGGGTTTAGGAAAGGCAGGTCCTGCTTGATGAACTTGATCTCCTATGACAAGGTGATCCACTTAGTGGGGGAGGGAAAGGCTGTGGATGTTGTCTCCCTGGACCTTAGTAAAGCCTTTGACATCGTCTCTCACAGCATTCTCCTGGAGATGCTGGCTGCTCGAGGCTTGGATGGGTGTAGTCTACACTGGGTAAAAGACTTGTCTGGAAGGATGAGCCCAGAGTGGTGTTGAATGGAGTTTAATCCAATTGGCAACCAGTCACAAGTGGTGTTTCCCATGGCGCAGTACTGGGACTCGTTCTCTTTAATATCTTTATCAATGATCTGGATGAGGGGACTGAGTGCCCCCTCAGGTAGTTTGCAGATGACAAATTGGGGGGAAGTGTTGATCTGCTTGAGGGTGGGAAGGCACTGCAGAAGGACCTGGACATGCTGGACCGATGGGCTGAGGCCAATTGCATGAGGTTCAACAAGGTTTAGTGCCTCGTCCTGCACTTGTATCACATCCACCCCATGCAACGCTACGGGCTTAGGGAAGACTGGCTGGAAAGCTGCCAGGAGGAAAAGGGCTTGGTGGTGCTGGTTGACAGCTGGTTGTACATGAGCCAGCAGTGTGCCCAGGTGGCCAAGAAGCCAAATAACATCCTGGTTTGTGTCAGAAATAGCGTGGCCAGCAGGACAAGGGAAGTGATTGTCCCCCTGTGCTCAGCACTGGTGAGGCTGCACCTCAAGTACTGTGTTAAATTTTGGACACCTCACTTCAAGAAAGACATCGAGGTGCTGGAGCATGTCCAAAGGAGGGTAATGAAACTGGTGAAGGGTCTAGAGCACAAGTCTTATGAGGAGCAGATGAGGGAACTGGGGTTGTTTAGCCTGGAGAACTGTTGTAATTTTAACCCCAGCTGGCCACTAAGCACCACGCAGCTGCTTGCTCTCTCACCCACAGTGGGAAGAGTAAAAGTGAGAAAACTCGTGGGTTGAGATAAAGACAGATTAATAGGTAAAGCAAAAGCTGCGTGCACAAGGAAAGCAAAAGAAGGAATTCATTCACCACTTCCCATGGTCGGGCAGATGTTCAGCCATCCCCAGGAAAGCAGGGCTCCAACACGTGTAATGGCTACTTGGGAAGACAAATGGCATTACTCCAAATGTCAGCAACTTCCTTCTTTCCCCAGCTTTAAATAGTGAGCATGACATTCTATTGTATGGGTTATCCCTTTGCCTAGTTCTGGTCAGCTGTCCTGGTTATGCTCCCTCCCAGCTTCTTGTACACCTGCTCACTGGCAAAGCATGGGGAAATTGGAAAAGTTTTGATGTAGAGTAAGCACTAATTAACAACAAGTAAAATATCAGTGTGTTATCAACATTATTCTCACACCAAATCCAAACGACAGCATCATACCAGCCTCTGAGAAGAAAATTAACTTTACCTCAGCTGAAACAAAGAAAACAACTACTTGAAAGGAGGCTGTAGCAAGGTGGATGTCAGTCTCTTCTCCTGAGTAACAAGCAATAGGACAAAAGGAAACAGCCTCAAGTTGCACCAGGGGAGGTTTAGATTGGATATTAGGTAAAATGTCTTCACTGAAAGGGTTGCCAAGCACTGGAACAGGCTGCCCAGGGAAACAATTGAGTCACCATCCCTGGAGGTGCTTAAAAGACACGTAGATGTGACACTTAGGGACATGGTTTAGTGATGGACTTAGTTTTATGTTTATTGTTGGGATCTATGTTCTTAAAGGTCTTTTCCAACCTAAACAATTATACGATTCTATGATTCTCTAGTGTTTTGACTATTTTTAAGTGAAAGCAGTGTGGACCATGTATGGAACTTGGATCCTCTTCAGTTCATATGGAACTGAACAGTCAAGATATCCAGTGCAAAAAGGAAATCAGGTATACAGTACTGTGAGCTATTAAACATCATAACAGCCAACAGGACCAGAACAGTCTCATGACATCTTCCATTTTAAAAAGATATAAAATGGATTATGCCTGCCCTTTGACGAAGAAACACAGATTCAGAGAACAAGTGAGGTTAGAAGGGACCTCTGGAGGTCATCTAGTCAACACTCTGCCCAAGCATGTCCACATGGCTTTTGAATACTCTAAGGAGAGAGACTACACAACCTCTCTGGACAACCTCTGCCAGTGCTTGGTCAACTCTCACAGTGAAAAGTATTTTCTGGTGCTCAGGAAGAACCTCCTGTGTTTCAGTTTGTGCTACTGAAAAAAGCCTGGCTATCTCTTCTTTACACCCTCCCTTCAGATATTTCTATACATTGATAAGATCTCCCCAGTCTGAGCTTCTCTTCTCTAAGCTGAACAGACCCAGCTCTCTCAAACCTTCCTCATATGAGAGATGCTCCAGTTCCTTAGTCACATTAGTGGCCCTTTGTTGGAACTCTCTCCACTACGTCTGTATCTCTTGTATGGGGAAGCCCAGCACTGGACACAGTAAAATGAATCAAGCCCAAGAACACTGTCAGAAGATAAGGTAAAGTTTGAAGTCAAGTGTAAAAAATATAGAAAATGGTGAAAGTCTACTTTTCTTCAGCTAATGCAACTTCATCTGCATGCATGTGTGCATTACTGTAAGGTCTTGAATGTTCATCTACTACTTCCACAGTGAAAACATCCCCAACAATAAGACCCCCAAAAGAATTACAAAAAGTAATTTAAGTGGCCAACAGCTTGATATCATCATACTATTCCATTACATGTCAAAAACTGATGTACAAATCAATGTAAACATCTTCTGTGGGTTTTTTTGATAGCTAGTGTTATGTAAGGGGTATTCAGATCTCAGGTAATGAAACCGGTGGATGAACTTCATCTAAATTTGGCAGCCAGCTTACAGATGAATGCTAGGTGCCTCTAAGCATTTTTCCTCAAGTTAATGCCTAAATTTCCTACAAAGTGAATGGATGAAGGGAGGTGTCTGAAGCTGTAAAGGAGGAGTTCTTCTTAGTTTAATTTTAGGCACTTGGAATTCTTTCATGCTTTCACCCTTACCTGCTTTCCTTTATTTAGAACAAATTTAGATTACTTAAACACTTTTGGAATGACTGATTTAGAGACATGAAGGAAGCGTATCTGACTTAGACTGCCTGGGTTTTATCCGTAGCTCTTAGCTTTCCAAAGGTGTTGGCTTAAAATTCAGTGGATCTATTGTTCAGGGGATAGGGAGGCTTATTATTTCCTAAAGTCAACAGTCTCCAAGTTGTCTCAAATTGGCCATAAGTCTAGGAAGAAATTAATCAGGACTCCAAAATACAACTCAAAGTAGCTAGCTTAGTTAAATTGTATTATGTCTCTGAATGTCTCAAACAGGCCATATAGTCAGAAACAGAGGTTGTGGTTGCAGTGTGAATCTTCACATTTTTAGGAAGTTAAATGTTCCATGGACACTTTGTCATTTATTCTTGGAACTTCAAAGAGACCTTTATCTCTGTCAGAGGGTTACAGTATTATGCATGCTGCTGTTTTTTATATAATTTTATGCCAGGGGTGCATGTACATATATTCTTACAGACAGATGCCATACGCAAACTCACACATACATGTATACATAGTCAGAGAAACATATATGTATACATATGCACACATATGTGTGTGCTTGCATATGGGCATCTGTCTGTATGAATATATATATAAATAACTTTACAAATAACTCTTTTATTCAAGTTTGTTGATAGCTTGAGTTAATGAATAGTTAGAATTTTGGCAACTCCTGTTGGAGTTTGGATCCAGTACTCATAAAACTAAGCAAAATCCTGGAATCTCATCTAAAAATGGACCTTTTGTGGCATGTCTTATATTATTGTTACATATGATCCATAAGGTCTGCTGAAAAAATCATAAAAAACTGGAAAGCAGAATTATTAATGAAAATCAGGTTCTATTTAAAGCTGGTGGTTTGGCATTATTGAAAAATATGTGATTTCAGACTATAACAATCTTCACTTACCCATTTCGTGACAATTTCTTTTAATTATATTTAGTCAGAAGCAATTCCCATTTTTATTTTCTGACAACCTTTTTTTTTTTTTTTTAAGCAATGATGTATTCTGTTGGAATGAGTAGTGGACAGAGTAAGATTTGTCTAAGTAGTCTGTTAACACTTTTCTATGCTGTGGCATTTAATGTTTTAGAAAATTCTCTGAGCAATTCCATGTATAAGTAACTTGTTCTCCTATGCTCTCTATATTTAGTAAAGAAGCTTGTTTGGAACCCTGCTGTGCCCATGTGGTTTCTATATATAATTTGGTTGTATAATGAGAGAAAAAGACAAAGCAACCCATAACATGCCCGATATTGTACAGGACACAAATGAAGATGGTCCCTGCTGCCAATGGTTTACTGTTCAACATCTCCAACTTGAACATTACTCTTTTGGATGGACACCCACCTCCATATGGAGCTTTACAGCAGCCAATGGACTCCTTCATATACACTGGTCTCTGCATATGCACTTCATTATGGGGCTGAGGCCCAAAAGACATACATGAGAAAGAAAACAAAGAGGAGAGGAGGGAATACACACATTTCAGTTGGCATATTCAAAGATAGCTCAAAGGCATGTGATTTCCATTAAAACTCAATTGAATGTCACTTTTAGAAGGCCATTTTGGCAAGTGACATACAAAAGGAACATCCCACCTGAAAGAGGTGTTGGTAGTCACATAAGGACCATCTGTGCATTATGAACAATGAATTTTGCAAAGAAATACATTAATAAAAGAAATAAATTTAACTCTTTGAAGGTTTCCTATAGAGCACTGGATTATAAAAAAACCTTGTAGCTGTATTTTCAAATTATTTCCAAATGCAGTTACATTTTATCTTGGATAATGCCAATAATCTTAAATATTTTAGACTGTTCTATACCTTCTATGTGCTGCATAAAATGAACTAAGTAATATGATATTACTTGCAGTTGTGCTTTACATATAGTCCAAGTTACAGCCATGGAAACAGCTTCAGCAAGGGACAACAGAAAAGATTTTTAACACACACGAATAAAATCAGTGGCTAAGAAACACATGAGTGGAATGGGAAATACACTTCAACTGAGACTTCAGCTTCTGCACAGAAAAAAATAATAATAAAGTAACCTCCTAGGATAGAATTCAACTTGTAGGGATTGTTTTGCCAGGGACAAGACATTGAGGAAATTGCCTCTGTGAGAACTAAGTAGCAGTAATTTCCTTACCTATTCCCAAATCTTCCATCTACAGAGATTACTGACAGAAGTACAGTTAATCTGTCTGAACCCTAATCAGATATTATGGATATTTTAAAACTTCTTTTTCTAGTTTCTTCTCAGCTGGTAGCAACTGTTACTATAGCATGGGATTTGGAGTGGACAGCCAACCCAACATGAATTTTCAGCAGTCATGCATTTAATACAATTCTTGAAATAAACTAAAAAAAAAAAAGTGGGGGACAGGGACATGACAAGGGACAGAGACACAGGATGACAGGTTGGAAAGAAGAAGGGTAAAATGAGATGCTACTGTGTAAGTGAAGTGGTGCTTCCTTCAGCTCATGATACATTCAGAACAAGACCAGATAATTAAGTAAACCCCAAAATATTCTGTTAAAAAAACAAGGCCATTGCTTCTGGAATGTAATTTCTTACATTGTATTGAAGTCCAAGCTAGACAGCAGTAGTGGGGTTTTGTCCTTAATAAATTTGATTCAGCAGGTCTGCTCTCTTACTAATAGAAAGAATTGGTGACTTTTTATTCAAGGATGATTTTGCATTCCTGCTGTAAATCAGTACACCTAAAGTAAATCTTCAGATTTATTCTTAGTTACCTCCTTTTCCATAATGTAGCTGAAGGAAAAACTAAGAAACACCCAAAAGAGCCAACTCTTGATAAACATGAGTATCAAGAAAAAAAAAAAAAGAAAAGAAAAGAAAAGAAAAAGGCAAAACCATAGGATTGTGTTCATAAAATAAAAATACAAACATTGACATTGCAATATGATTTTAAAAAAGATTTTAATATTGTACCAGTTTTGCCTTTATGCTGTCTCAGTAGTGTACATGTAGTAGTAAGTTCCAATATTGGAGAAAGTGAAACGTAAAACCTGAAGTGTCTAATCAGTGCACCATCTTTCACCATCCTTGCTGGATATGTTTTAAAGCACTGGAGTACAGAGGTGTTAGAAGTGACTTGCCCATGGTAAAATAAGAAGTACCAGAAAGTCACATAAAGGCTTTGACTCACCTCTGGTCTAACAGAAACTGTCGTTACAGATTGCTTCCTTGGCAGTGTGTGTACAACTCATGGCATATTTCTGTTCTTCAGGGTAGCTTGCTTTGCATTCACAGTGATACATCCTTAGAAGTGCGTTTGTTCTGCTGTGCAAACATGGACATGCATGAAATAGAAAAAAGGGGGGGTGGGGGAAGGGAAAGAAAAAAAAATTAAACATCATTTAGTGGTTGGAAGTTATTTCCAGTTTGCAACCACTGGAAGGGTTGCCTGGAGAAAACTTTTCCCTCTGTTATTACAGAATAATAACTTGTGGATGCTGAAAAGCAAACACAACTTGTGGTTTTCTTTTAAGTCACACTGCAGGGCTATCTCCCGCTTTGCGTTTTAGCATCATGTTGTTTGGGAAAGGTTACGTTTTTACTTTCAAGACACCATTTGTCTTCAGTCCTCTCTTCTAATCTGCAAATAGTTACCCAACAGATTTGGGCAGGAAGCCAAGTACTTGGTTACAAAACCTGCTTCATGTGTCATTTTACTAATCATGGAGGTCTGTATTGTGTTAAATAAATACAGGTAACCTCCATCAAATGAAGCTTTTGCTTTTACTGAAAGCTGAAAATATCAGCTATAGTATGTGCAGGAATATGGCAGTCACTGGTGTCTGCATTTTCAGGCCACAGATTCCTATTTAGGTGTTAATTAGTTAAATAGTTCCCTAAACTTCCATTACTTTTTTGCAATTTTTAAACAGCTCAGTCTATCTCCAGTTGGAGCAGTCTGAAGTATATTTTTTTCATCTAGGGCCAAATTCTGCTGTGTTAGTTACATCAAGAAGCACATTTCTTTCAGTATCTTTACTGGAAAGATTACACACCACTGAAAACATATTTCACTTGATGTCAAGGTTGCAGAGTTAATTATTTTTAAATCATCAAGTAATCTGTATTGCAATGAATCTACTGTGTTTTTCATCAAGTAATCTGTGTTGCAGTGAATCTACTGTGTTTTTTACACTAGTGTGATGAATAACAACACCTTGATTACTCTGTTTAGGTCCATTCATTCACCAGCCCATATACCTCTTAGATTACTCCCAGACAAAAGTCAAAGAAATGGACCTCTCAATCCCTACTTTCATATGTTTTCACTGTTGTATGTGATTATCATATATTCTCTTTACCTTTTCATCTACTG
This sequence comes from Falco peregrinus, assembly GCF_023634155.1. Taxonomy (NCBI): domain Eukaryota; kingdom Metazoa; phylum Chordata; class Aves; order Falconiformes; family Falconidae; genus Falco; species Falco peregrinus. Next base: position 58,406,594 of record NC_073727.1, read on the forward strand.
TTCTTTCTATGCTTCCCCTGAAAATGAGGTTAATTGAGGAACTGAGGACAGTTGTTGGATACTGGAATGAGAGATATCTATATAAAGAGCAGGAATTGTATTCTTGGGTAACAAAACCCTTTATGAAAGAATTAAAGAAAATAAAATCTTGTTTCTTGTGATCCCTATTACCAGTTGCTAGGAATTTCATCAAACTTAACTAACCTTGAACCCAGTGCATAATGACTTATCATACTACAGGCTATATCTTTCCAAGTAAGTGATCACAGAAGTCCTGAACTGGTCTTTGAGAGCTCAGTACTAAACCAAGCAGAGGGGAAGAAAGCAATTTCAGTTTCCAGACTGATTTCAAGAGTAATGGGGCAATGGGTTTATCGACTTTGCCCTGAAAGACACAAGCGAACTCTGGCACAAAGCCACATCCCACTCAGGTATAGTCAACTGCAAAGCCAGATGACTTGGAAGGCTGTATGAGAGCAGGTATGTGCCGTGTTGTCACAGCCATACCACTCCTCATCAACACAGTGCACAGGCAGAGCTTGCTCACACCTGCACAGGTGTCAGTAGAAATATTTTTGGTTTGGCTGCAGAAGACTATTTCAACACACCAACCGCTGACATTGCCTGTTAGTATGACATACATGCTAGCATATGTGCTGGGAATAAAAAAAAATTAGCATTGACCATTTTTTATACCAGTGACAGAATTATCCACTCTGATTGAAACTGAACTTGATCAAGACCACAAAACATACCCTACCATAAAACAGGTTTTTATTCTGCGTGGAAAAATAAAATATTTCCTCCTCTTTGCTCTTCCGGCTCTTCGAGGAGTGTCAATGAAATGTTGATTTTCTAGAAGTGGTGTTTTTTTCTACTGAACAAATCAACATCCAGAAGAAAGATTAAGAAGGAAACCTAGAGGAGAATGACTGAAGTGTCTAACCTTAGGCTTTTTTTCACCCAGAACAGGAAGATCTGAATATTAATGCATATGAGCATCAATTTTGTCACATGTTTTAGTAAAGAAAAAAACAAGATAACAACAAAAAATTGACTCTTTAGTTTGCTGCTTTCTATATTTCAATTAAAAATTAAACTTAATTTTAAAGTCCTTTGGGGTCATTAAGAATAATAATAAGAAAAACTCTCAAGAACAACACTGTACATTTTAAATATTCTGTTTGGTTTGAATTCGGTTAAGAAACCAAACATTATTGAATGGTCTATTTTTTTTACCTCTTTTTTTTTTTTTTAAATAAATAACGACCAACATGTTATCCCTAGCTATAGGCAAAAGAATCCACTCCACAAATGACAGCTTCACAGAATCTCTGTGTGACACCTCTGTTATCTGTGCAAGTCAGCTGCTTGAGAGACCTCCCAGGTGCGATATATCATGCCAGTGGTTGGTGTGCTGTAAAACTCCTGCTCTGATAGAGGAAAATGTCTTCACCTTCTCAGCTGCAGAGGACTGAACTTTGCACCCTTCCAGCAATACAGGTTAACCACATATTGGTCTACACTAGCAAAAGCATGGCTAGTAGATCAAAAGAAATTATTTCCTTTGATTCAGGATTCATGAGGTGACATGTAATAATGTGTTTGTTTTGGGTCACCAAAACATAAAAGGCATTGGTATACAGGAGAAACCCCAGTGGAGAACCTCCAGGATGGGTAGGGTCCCACAGCACATGAAACGTGAAGAAAGGCTGACAAAACTGGGTTTGCATAACCTGGAAAAGAGAAGGTTAAAAATTAATCTTATTGTTCTTTAGATATCAGGCAGATGTAGAGGAAATGGATCTGGACACTTTTGGCAGATGCATATTGAAAGGAAAGCAGGCACGGGACATTTAAGTTGCAAAAATGGAGAGTCTGGATTGATATAAAAGAAAAAAAATAGTAACTATGCCAATTAAACATAAGACAGATTTCATAAAGTTGCTGTGGAATCTCCATCCTTGGATACAGTCAAAACTCGAGAAGACATAGTCCTATACTGTGAGCAACCTGACGTAACTTGGACTCAGACCCTGCTTGAGCAGAGGATCACAGACCCAAAGTTCTTTCCAACTTAAATTATTCTATATTACTAAGGTTCAAGAGATGTATTTTATTTCCAGAAAGGTACACTTCATGGAACTGTAGTTCATTACTTCACGTTTCAGCTTCAAAGTTACAGTTTGCACACAGCCATTGATCATTCCTTCAAGAAGGTGATTGAATGTAGGGAGTTGTGCAAGATTATGGGGAGGGTTCCCAATAAAACTCACTTTCTTGTAAAGTCTTGCCTGAGACATGGAAGAATGGAAAAGTCATGACAAGAGGTTGGACAACTGCTAGAATGAAACTATTCTGCATAGCTGGGATTCATGACCTGACAGGTCTACTAGGATGAGAATTGAGAAAGAGTACAAAATTCTTCCAGGATTTGAAATATTTCTGACTTTCAAGAGGATATGTTGGAATTGAGAACTAGTTGTTTATTCTGGAATGTGTCTTGACTAGCCTTTAGACGACACAGATCAAAACCGACTATGATAACTTATGGAAGACAGTGAAAAGAACAAGACCCTTCAAGCCCTTAGTCAAGAGAAGTGAATGCATGGCAAAATAATTAAGGTCAACAAATGGCTTCAGAATGGCAGTAGTCAGGGAATTTTGGAAGAATTGCCTTCAAGGGGACTTCTCTGGATTAGACTTTTGCAACATAGAGAACTGTCTAAAGAGCACCTGGAACAGGCTGGGTGTAAATATAGAACGAAATAACAAATAAATGATAATATAGAATGGCAATGGTGGTGTAGGGGGGGGTTGGGGGGGAAGCAGGGGGAGCATCTTCACTTGGTAAGGAAAAAAATTACTACAGGCCAGGCAATACAATTTCTTTCATGATTGCACCAGCCCCAGCTGGAACGCTTTGGGCCTGGGATGACGAGCACTGTTCTTTCCGAAGGTATCCCTAAGTCAAGGGAACTAAAAGAAAAGATGGGAGTAAGATGGAAGAGCAATGCTTTCATAGAAGAGGTAGATATACAAACTGTTCTTGGATTAGGCGATTATGAGCTGATTAAGCTGATCTTAGACCTACAAAACAGAATCAAAGTAATATTTTGGATTTTCAGGAGACAAACTGAGTAACTAAGGGATCAAGTTGGCAAAGGTTCCTACACTGAGAAGATTAAGGATTTGAGCATAATAAAAAGCTTGATCTGAAATTGCTTTCCAGCTAAAAGGGAAGACTAATAAATGAAGTACAGGAATGGGAAGAATTACTGTCACTACAGAATAGCAAGGTCACATTTAAAGAATGTGATTCTGATTGCTCATATAAAAATTATTCAAATGGCAATACAGATAGGTAAGGGTTACCAGGTGATATATATAATGAAATATTTACTTTATGAAAAAAGCTTTAAAAAAATCTTCATTTGTTTTAACTCATAAAACAACTAGGGTATACAACTTTGTAATAAAGACATCTGGATCATAAATGTGGAAGAGAAAGAATTGTTATTTCATTTATAAGTTGATATTGGTATAGGTTCAGAAGAGCATAAAATACTTATAAAAGAACTTTGAGTAGAAATTTGAAGATTTCTAATCACCCACATTGTGATTTTCAAGGACAGTCCTCTACAGAATGTAGATAGGGATGATAAACCTAAATTGTTTCAAGATGAAACCTGAAAACTTGGATAAAAAAAGGCTTGCATAACTGACTAGTGTGATGTTACAACTAGAAATCAAAAGTGATGCAATAAGGATCCTTTTTTTGTCAAAAATGGTACTCCATTTTTAATATCGCTACAGAACACCCTAAAGTTAACTTGGTCACCATTTGATGAGGCTTCATTTTCTGTTGCATTTATTTTATGTTAAACCTATACTCTGAAGTTTCTTCTGACCCCTGCTGAGTCTAGGAAGAAAAGTATATATATATATACATACATACATATACAAATAATTTTTAAAACAATTCTTTGAGTCATAACTTGTCTGCATTAGGAAATGAAAGAATGTTTTCCTTCCACCAGTCCTTTGGAGACAGACCTAAAATGGATCTGCAACATTGGCATGAATGTGCTGGTATATTCAGAGGCACTGCAAAACCTCTCACATGTTGGAATAGTGCAGCTTGGTCTTGCAGTTGCCAGGTTTGGAGTCGGGAAGAAACCTCCCAAGTCATGCTGGCCAAAGTCAGTGAGGACTGCCTGCAGTCTTCTGTGGCACAGGTCACAGTTCATTCTTCAGGATCACTTGGGCACAATAACCTGTAAAATTTCATGCTTCTGAAAAAAGCCTTTGGTTTGATTATATTTTGGAGATGCTTAGTACTGTCTTTTGCACCTGGTACCTCGGTGTTTTGTGGTAAGCTAGGGAATACTTTGCAGCTTGCCATGGGCAGCAGGAAGGGCAGGTGGAATGGCATCGATGCTCTTTAGAGATCCATAAAGTTAGAATAACACTCTTCAAACCTAATTGTAGACACCTTCCTGAGCCATCTACATCTGAGGGTTCTTTGTTCTAGATTTCTCCTACAGGCACTGAACTGAGATGGACATTTCCAGGGGGAGATTCGATTCATAACAATTTGTAATTTTTTTCCATCTAAGCAAGCCTATTTCTCTCACTGAGCTATGAAAAACACAGAAACACACAACACAAATGTAGGGAAAACAGAGTTTTCAGGAAAAGACTTAAGTTTTCACTTATGAAAAATGTACGTGGAGAAATTAGAGCTACTATCCCTGCAGCATGATGCCTTGCACTTGTAGGGGGCTGAAAACAACGATCCATATGGTCTCTTTCACATTTATACTTATCTGTCCTATATGTCACAGGGAAATGGCAATGACAACCCTTATTGAATGGTCTGTAAAGATATTCCTCCCATATCACAAAGACACCAGATATCCAAGTCACTCTTTTAAAAACTGTAAGAGAAACAGTGAATCAAAAAACTCATATGAATTCTAAATTTTGTCTGAAATTATCTAAACAACTCCATTAAGTTTAAGATTATGGTCATAAAAACTGCAAAACACATTCTCAAAAGAAACACAAATATCTTGAAAAAATATTTAAATGAACCTTTTTAATGAAGTATGTAAGTGAAGTAATTTGCATCTTGTGATATTTAAATACTGGGCAATCCCACATAAAGTACTCGGTATAAAATTATGTACAGATATCTGTGCAATACTACAATGTCTCAAACTGAGTCTTTGCCAAAGCATTCACTTAAAATAAAGCAGAGATGAAGCCAATGACTTTACAGTTGACACAGGAGACGTGTCTGTATCCTAACACGAAGACATTATGGAGCAGATTTGAAAGTGTAGGCACATGCAATTGCGTGCACAGATTTGAGCATGCCTAGTATGGCCACAAGTATTTCACATATGCAGGCAAATCACATTTCTGAAAACAGACATCGCTAGTTATCTAGAAAAATGCTGTTACCCTCAGAGACCAATACTTAGCTTCAGCAAGGTTTCCCCAACAGCTAGTGGAGAAGTCAGAGCAGTATGTGACACTGAGAAGGACAAGGATGCTCTTGGAAAGTCCTGTTCTCTTCCCAGGCCCTCATAGTAATAATGATTGTTTGAATAGTGAGTTTTCTCTTTCCTTCTCTGCTTCCATTACCTATTTGTGCTCGTGTGTTTGTTATGAACACTGTCTTATTAGTCTTTTAATTAGCCTTTTAGAGGATCTCTAGCTTTGTCTCCCCTGTTGTTAGTCAAGTAACTATCCATCACTTAACATGTACGTATCATGTAAAAAGAAATTCTTAAAATACATGGTGTTAACTCTCCTTGTCTGGGACACTTTGTGCAGCATCTCTTACTATGCACAAAAGACTGAAAGTGAGAGATACTGAGCTAAAAAGTGTACAGCAGTTATTCATTGGCTACCACACAATAGGAGGAGGGTTAAGCTTCTCGATTTGGCCATTTACATGTGTTAGCAAGTCAGATTTCAGTGTATACATTTTAACTGCTAAAACCAGTTCTGCATGTTCATCGTGTGAATGGGGAAACAAGAAACTTTATGCACTGGTTTTAAGGCTCTCTATTTGCCAAAAACCACCTTTTAATGCTTCACTGTGCCACAAAGAACTGTCTTTGAGAGAAAAGCCTTCCAAGCAGCCTATATTTGCATGAGTATGACAGTGCCTTTGTAGCTAACCGATCTCTGCTGTTATTTTTCCCAGTAAAGAATGGCAAGACATCCAGGAACCCAATTGGTTGGCATGGATTTTGTTTGCTATAATAAAATACAACAAGGGCTGTCAAGACTTATTGCTTCAAACGAAGAGCTGTGTACAGCATGGTTCCCCATAGCAGCCTGCATATGGAACCCTTTAAACATTCTTACGAGACCCATTGGGGTTTCTAATTATTGTGAAACATCTCCTGGCAGAACCATTCCTACCCTTCCAAGAATGCGTTGTAAAAATAATTAGATGATGAGATTTAGATTGAAACCGCTAACTAGTGATTTAAGAGTTTTGCTCGTACCATATAGAAAACTAAGGAAATGAAATGCTGAAAATCTCTTCACATGAAAGGAAAACAACCCTTTGTGGTTCATATTTGGGGGGGAAGACAGAGAACAAACTTCTCTTTTCCTCATTCCTTCCCCCTCCCCAAGTTTAATACTTTGTTTCCTGTGGTTACATGAGGGGGTGGAGATGTTTCTTCATTTTCTAAACATTAAACCACTTGAGAATTTCTCTCCATTTCTGGGGAGCCTGCTATTAGAGAACAACTTGGGGAGCTTGCTTTAATCAAGGTTAAAAGCTACGAAGAATAGAATCACATTTTATGGCTTTAGAGGCTAAACCAACCTGTAGTCAATTAGGTGACATCACTTCTGCAAAAAAAGCAGAACATCTTTGTTTAATCAAAACAAACAAGATTAGAAGTTTAAGTGCTGTGATTTAGGAAAGATTCACATTTTGAATTAAATCCTGGAGGACTATGGACGTGGCAGTGATAAATATTAATCACATGAAATATGGTGGTCAGCTTAACAGTTGTGTTAGTTTAGATGTGAAGATGAATATTTTTGCATTTTGCCAAGGAAAATGAATTCATAGTATATGCAGGTGTCATGGATATATTTGGTCCTTTTCCTTGTTTGTTATTTTCTTAATTAAGTCTTCAAATTGAGCTTTTCAGCACCTAGATCCATAAAATGAATTTAAACAGAGCCAAGGGACCTATTTATATACTGTATTTTCTATTAGTTATTTGCCACGATGCAGGAGGGGACACATCCTGCTAAGTGTTACAGAAAATATCCCTAAAGAGATTACAGTACTGACGAGTCAAAGAATAGAAGTGTCACCACACTGCCATTAGTCCCATCACTTAGGTTCACAATTTACATGCAATCACTGAGCCATATCTCTGTGGGTATTGCTATCCAGGCTCTCTCTCAAATGTCATTTTTCACCAGAGCTTTTCTAAAATGCAACCTTTCCCACCAGCCCTCATGGCTACTACTCAAGGAGGCTCTCACTACATTGCTGTGCATTGAACACTGCTGTGTCCTTCTTCCATGGCCTTCACAAATGCAGTCCTGCCAAACAGCTTGTTCCTATAGGCCATCACCCTATCCACACTGCTGCCTTGTGGCAGTCCTCCTCCTCCTCCCTCATATCATAGGACAGCCATGGATGGACCTTCACCAGCAAGGCAGTTCCCAGCTGGTCTGCAGATGTCCTCCTCCTGTGGGCTTCCTAAGCACTTTTGTTCTTTCACATCCTGCTTCTCACCTTTTGAAGGAGATCCCTGTAGGCATCCAATTACTAGGGCTTTTTGTCCCCTCTTTAAGACACTTTTCTGGTACGATGGATACAGAAAACACTGACATGTTGCTGGCATGCTAAGGCCATTGCTTATCATGCTCAGAGGTACGATGTCACTCATTTCTTATTGTCCTCAGCTGTCAGTCGGTGTCCATCCCAGTTCCCTAGCTATAGACTCAGTTTTCTCCAGCAGGAATTGTCCTCTGTTCTCTTTTACAGCACCTGGCACAAAGGGCTTTGGATCCTAGATATACAGCAATACAAATAATCATAAATGAAAATAAATGAGTTGAGAAATTGCCTGCAGTCACACAGCAGGGCAGTGGCTGATGTAAGATTAGAAATTTTGGGACAGCTGGCTGGAAAACTTGAGCCTTAGTCATGTTTTTCTAATTGAAAAATCATATTTGGGTTGAAAATTTCGGCTGTAGCTGTAAAACTCAGGGAATTATCTTGTGAGGACTAGTTGCTATGATTTGCTTATAACCATAGTGTGGGGAAGTCCTGCAGAGCTGATTTTAGGTAAGTGGCAAAAGTTGAGCAGCAAAGATTTTTGTTGTCTTCCTTTCTCCTTTTTAATCATAAAGCTTTGCCAGTGTCACATCCCTTCATCTGCCAGAGGTAGAAAGCGTTAAGTCACAGCTCTGATCCGTGCACAAACAAAGCTTGTTAGCAAAAGGCATCTCTTTTGACCTCCAGGTCATTCTCACACATCAATGGTTAACCGTTGGCAATCGCTGGGCCTTTGGGGATTGCAGGATAATCACTTTTGTTTTTAATACTGGGATTTTTTTATTTAAACTCTGTTAGCTTGTTACTGCATGAGATTAAACAGAAGTAAGTCTGACAGTGTTATGAGAAGCAGAGGACTCAACGACATACCTTAAACCCAACAAACTGTACTATTCACTGATCTAACTGGCTTTACTGTGCAAAGGCTGAAGTGTAGTCCAGAAGTTACCGTTTGCAGTTTTGCCAGCAGCACTATTTATAGTTTCAATCAATTTGAAATACATCAGAGCTGGACAACGCTGCTGTGCATGTGTGCAGGTGGAGAACACATTTATATCCATCTACAGCCTGTACAGTCTCCATTCCACAAATTTGTCAGAGCCAGCCCCTCTGTATAATCTTAACTAATATGTTTAGAGCCTCTTCATTCCCAGGAACCAAAAGAAATCTTAACTGCTTCATGGATTAAGGACAGGGCTTGGAAATAACTTCCTGGCTGTTTCAGTGGCCTCATCTCCTTAGCTGATAAAAGCAAATTTACAGTCTTCATTTAAATACAGACAAAGGGAGATTTCAATTTAAAATGTAGTAAATGTATCAGTGAGTGGAAGTATTAGTTTTTTATGACAACTTCCAGCTAGTCTGAAACACACTTTGCACAGCGACAAGGCAAAGAAATAAGCTTCGTCTGATTCTGTGTTAGGTGTTCCTTCAGCTAAAAAAGAAGAAAAGAGCATTTGCAGGTTCTTGCTAGTCAAAGCGACAGCAAGAAGATGTTCATCTCATCTAAACCAACTTGTCTATAGCTGCAGCTGTCCACAGATAAAATGATTGCTGCAGATTGCTTAATAGCAGAGGAAGGAAAATAAGCACTTTTGAGGCATGATTCATGTGATCCACAATAGAAAGCTATGTTAAGATTACATGAATCACAGCAGAGAAGACACTATTATTTCCAGTCATTGTAAAGGAAGTGTAGGCAAGCAACTTGGATAGAGACATCAAGATTTAGTCACAGTAATGTCTTTCTCTGGACACCTCACTGTGTGGATCATTTTGTCCAGATGAGGTTTTCAGAAGAGGCTGCTCAGATTGTTAGGTATCTATATTTATTTGTCCTAGACCAGGAAATTCTTTCTATATTTTTGCTAAAATTTTCTGCATTACTCATTTTTCATGTGCTTGCAAAATTTCAGAATTTAGCACTTGTAACAAATTTCAATTCTTAAACCATCCTTTTGGTAGTTCAATAATTTGTAAACTGTAAGTTTACAGTGAATGATATACCTCTTTCAAAATTTTGACAGTAAAACTAAGCACATCTACAGTTGTATGCACTGTCAATAGTCTTGCAGACCTTAGAAAACTTTTCAGCCACTCTGACCTGAATTCCTAATTATGTTCATAATGAAGTATTTTATGCACAGATGTTCGATAAAAGCAGATGATCAATTGTTCACATTCATCCTCAAAGAGAGAACACAATGTGACAGAGTTGAGAAGACCTAGGTTAAATGTTAGGGAAAACTAGATAAACTCTGAGGGAATTAGTGCACACTGCCAACAGGGGTCATGGAATCACCATCACTTGAGAGTCAATACTGGGCCACCCATCTGTTTAGGAATTGCTCAGAAGTAAAGCAATCAATTCTACTGTGAAGCAGAGAGATGGTCTTCATGACCTACCAGCAATATCTTTCAGGCTAACTGAGCCCATTATTCATGGGGCTAATAAAAAGTCAAAAGGAAAGCATTCTGGGGTGGGGAAAAGATTAAAAATCAGCACTTACAGTGTTGGGTTTGTTCATTTTCTTAAACAGACTTACTTTAAATTCCACATAAAAGAAGAAAAGAAAAAAAATTAAAACATTGCATCTACATTACTTTTTGTTTGACGTTATATTTTTAAAACCTTAGCTTTAAGATATAGCTTAGCATAGGTTCAGATCCAAGTTTTACACCACATATTTTCCCTATAGGGGAATAAATCATATCTTGATAGCAACAACTAGTCTGAATCTATGCAATTTTGTTGTTTCTTTGGTTTTTTTTTTTAACTCAGACCTGTCAAGTACTGGGAAAATAATTTGCCTTTTTCCCCTATCCAAAAGCATGGATTTATCCCTGCTTGCATCAAAACAGTTCTGTGGCAAAATTCTTCAGTGAAATATAAAAACTGGATACTTAAATTGTTGGGTATCACTCAGTTCTCCAGCTGAGCAGCCAGAGTGGTGATATAAAACACTCCTTTCTTTTTACAGACTACAAAAGATAAACTCAAAGAACAGATCTTTAATTCTTTTCAGACTCCAAAATCCTGTTCAGTATTTATCTGAGAGTGTTGGGGCTGGGAAGTGTTAATATACTAAGAGCAATTTTATTAGGCAAGCAGAATGCTCCTTTTGCCTGTAAATTCTACTGAAATGAGATAAAAATTAATCAGTGAGTAGGTGAACTCTACTGCTCTGTGTTGTATGAATTTCACATCAAACTGATTCGTAATTTAATTAGGTCAGTGTAATTCCAGATCCTGGCAATGCCCCTCTGACAAAGAGAAATATTACTCTAGAAATTTAAAAAAAAAAAAAAAAAAAAGAAAAGGAAAAAAAGAAGTCTTGTCTTTGATTACTATGTTACATAATTCTAAACGTACAGTGAGAGGAATTATACAGCTCTATGTTTTCAGCCCTATTACGTGGAGGTAACATGTACTAGTGTCAGTGTAACATTCCTGTGCATTTTCAGAACCTCTAAGGGCAGTTTTATTTCCTGGAAATTATTGGTACAAAGCTGATGCGGATAGTGGAGATCAAAGGCATCAGTAATCAAAATTTAAGTTGCTCTGTGGCAATCTTATAATAACTCAGTTCCCAAATACTCAAATGGTCATTATTTCAACACAACTTTTAATGTCTACCTAAATAATAGAATAAATAAAAGCTGCAGCTGTTGTATTTAAGCCCTTCTAAAACTTGCTTTCCAGTAAAAAAAGTTATACAATTTTCTAAACCTTTATAACCTCGGCAGCAATATTTCAAACTAACAGTTTATTCAATTAAAAAGGAACATTTAAAAACAGACAATATTTTTTAAGTATCTTAGCAACAGGTGATTGAATCCTTGCCTGGAACTATGAGACAAGTTTTGCCAAATGGGCTGCATTCTAACGATATCTTTCATATAGCAAATGGAATAAATCTAATATTTTTTTGGACAAGTTACATAAGTTACATCATAATACAAAATTCTTTATGTGTTTTCAACAACAATAGATGACGGACCCATGAAAGAAGTGAGAAAAGAGTACATGATTTTGTCCCCTCCAGCTGTGGTAGTTAAAAGCAGGTAGTGAGTTCAGATACTTGGTCCTAAAATCTTTGCTTGAATACTTCTGCCACCTTTCACACGCACAGGCAGCACAGAAGCTCCAGCTCTATCCCTGAGGTCATTTCATGAATGAAGAGGGAGTCTTTAAGGAAAGATCTATGAATAACGTTTATAAGGTACATTGTTTCTCTATTAAAATGCCTTCTGAGGGGTGGCTGAATAAGGATGTGACACTAAACTTCTGCAAAATCAGCACAGATCTCACAAAATCATTTGACTTTGAGATAGATCTCTGCAAATTGCTCAGTAACTCTGAAATATTACTGTAAAATTGTGAGTGTCGGGTATGGGTACCATATTATCATGTCACAAACTCTTAAGGAAACCAAGCAAATCCAAAACTGCTACCACCAGAGCTTGTTCTTTAGTTGAGGTTGTTGCTACACATGTATATGACACAAAAATGGTCCCTTGCAAGATATCAGTCCAATAATTGTCCATGACCAGAACAGTGAGAATGGGGTTGAGCAACGCTTAGCCATTATGAGCTCAACTATTTCAGAAACATTGCCGTGACAATAAAAACACCTCTTTTTGGTGCAACAAAAGAAAAGCTTTTCCAACAGTGGGCTCAGAGTGCAAATGCATCTGTGGACAGAAGGCATTTTGTCTCCCAGCCCAGTATTGTCCCCATCTTAATCACAAGCCTTTTTTCTATTTCCAGAGATCCCTGCATGCCATTGCCTCCTTTGCTAGGGGAATTCTTAGAGAAAGGCCAACAACACAAGCTGTGACCTCAGGGAAACATGAACTGTTGCAGACTTGAACGTGTGACATGGCTGCTCTATAGCCGTGCCAATTCGGTTGTCTCTTAGCAGCACAACTTACTAGGGACACGCTTTGATCCCATATCCTCCCACTGAAAAATTCTTCACAGAAGAAATGGTAATTAGAATAGAACAGAACTGAATAGGAATTGCAGCTGGAAGGGGCCTACAATGATCACCTAGTCCAACTGCCAGGCCAATGCAGGGCTGACCAAAAATAAAGGCATGTTATTGAGGGCATTGCTCAAACGCCTCTTAAACATCGACAGGTTGAGGGCATTGACCACCTCTCTAGGAAGCCTGTACCAGTGTTTGACCACCCTCCCAGTAAATAAATGCTTCCTAATGTCCAGTCTGAATGTCTCTGGATGCAGCTTTGAACCATTCTCACCCACTCTACCACTGGATCCCAGGCAGAAGAGCTCAGCGCCTCCCTCTCCACATCCCCTCCTCAGGAAGCTGTAGAGAGCCATGAGGTCACCCCTCACCCTCCTTTGCTCCAAGCTAGATAAACCTAAAGTCCTTAGATGCTCCTCATAGGGTGTGCCTTCCAGTTCTTCCACCACCTGTGTTGCTTTCATCTTGATGCAGTATATTTAGAGTTCTTATCCCATCTAGGGGAATTTCTACAAGCCTAAAATGATGATAGTGTGCAACTGCCTATTCTGAATCTTATTTTTCTTCCACCTAGTATGTCTCATCAATCCACCATTGTCAGAGTCCTGAACATCTAATACTCTTCAGGAAAGCAGCAGTTATTGTTATGCCTAAGTCTGTGCTCTTCTTTTTGTGAAACAGAATGCGTTCCTCATCCACAAATCATAGAAATGGAACTTCTTTGCCCTCCAACTTCCATTTTATAAGTTTGCTTAGTGTTTCACTATCTGCCACTAGCAGAAGTCAATAATTAAAGGTTATATATAAAGATCATTGAAATCAACTGAAGAAATAGATATGAAAGGTCTTCAGTAAGTTAATTATTTCTTTTCAATATGAGCAGTATGGTTTAATAAATTGAATATTGGACCACTAGCTAGAAAATGCTGGGTTCTATTTCTAGCTTTGCCTCTAGTTTGCAAAGGGATGTTCACAAATCACTTCTCTTTGCACCTCTTTTCCTTTGTAAAATAGTATTTCTTTTCTTTTATTTGATCTTTCTGATCTCCACAGAACTTAAATATTATTATACCACAGTCCTTTGACAAGTAATCTGCTTTATAAAATTCTACTTAAAAAATTATTTGTGAAAAAGGTCCAAATATATTGTGCTTCAAATTGCTTTGTTTTGGGTTTTTTGTTTTTTTTAATTGAACAGAGTTCAATTTTAACTTGGAAAGGAAAATTAAAGATACGTATGTATTTATATGGGACTCCATTTCTAAGGAGGTTCTAATATGAATGTATGTAGAATATTACATATCTGTAATGATGCTTAAAACAATATAAGTACTAGTTAAAGAGAGTGAATATATGGAACAATAAAGTAACTCTATACACTTTAAATTTAAAACAATAATATATTTTCTGTTGCTGCCAAATTCCTGTCATCCTTTAATTCAGCTTTTAGTTATATGATATCTCTAATGGATATTTTCAGACTTTTAATGCTGAAAACAAGTTATAAACAATATTCATACCAGCTGTATCATTGGGAGGTAAATGAATCAAGTATTTCTGTGCAATAAAAAGAAACAAAAAATGAGATATAGCTGAAATAACATGGAGACAAAGGCTTACTTTCCCTTCTTTCCATATCTTCATCACAATTCAAAAAGCTTCATCATTTTGTAGGTAAGGAGATCCCCATACACAGCTAATCTGTTTGCGAATAATGCACATAAGTGAAGAACATTGTGTCATGCTGTGTGGTGAGCCATTCTCTGCCACTGACAGTGCGTCATGCTATGCCTTTGAATGTACAGCAAGACGTGTTAATGTGTCAAGTCACGCTTCCTTGGAACACCTCACTGGGTTCATAAACAAAAACTACTGCACATTGACCAGGGAGAAAATCTGAATAGAATGAAGCAGTGTCAGTAGAAGAGACCAAACCAGTTCTGGAGGTGATGTTGAGGGCAAAAAGGTCTAGAATGCAGACTTGCAGAGAATCACAAAACTATTTTTTTTCCATTCCAGAAGCTGTTGCCTGAAGGACATGTACAGATGGGTTGCATCCAATAAAGCCACAGTGGGTTTTGATGGGTCAGTGGTAAAGAACCTAAACGAGACCAAAGAAGACGAAGGTCTTCATTAAGAACTCTTTAAGGCCTGTGTTTGCTCATTCCAGAAAGCTAATGATGAGAAATTTTAATAAGGAAATGGGAGGAACATCTTAACTTACTGAATGTCTACACCGTTAGAAGAAAATGGAGTTCACAGCAATTGCCAAGATATCCTGTGAAGAAAAGGGTGAACTTAACCAGGATGGATTTGGGAATAGATGCATAGGTCAATCATCACTCATTGACCCAAGTTAATTTAAAAATTTGGAAGACTTCAGGGCAAAATTTCAGCTAGAAATGATCAGCATGGATCTATATTTACAATGGCCAGGATTTTGACGAGTAAAACCCTCTGATGTAACATACTGATTTATTTTTAACTGAAGTATTAATCAACTAAAGAAACATGTCTGCTTGCTTAAGTCCAAAAGCATTTCATCCTTGCACCAGACATAAGCTGAAAAGATGTTTCTTGCAAGTGTTTTTCAGTTGTGCTCCCATCCCAGGTGACTTCAGTAGGAGATACACTGGTGCTTGCCCAAGAGCTGCCCTAAAACAGCTCATACATCACTCCCCACCCACCCCACCCCCACCCCCCCAGCCCCGATTGTAGCTCGGGAAATCCTTACTCAGGACAGAACTGTCAGAAAGAAAGTAATATCCAGCTGAGATCCCAGGTGGATGTCTCACTAGTTGGACTGCAATATTTCCAGAAAAGAAGCACACAGCCAGTTTTTTCCTTCCTCTCCTTCTTCTGCCCCACCGAGTGAAGACCAGGACTAAAGTAACTAAGTCTTTACTTTTCCCAGGACATAACCTTGATTTGTTTGTTTTTCCTTCCAATTTGCTTTAATATGAAAAATATAAAATATTATAGACTTCCAAATAAAATGTCCCAAGTTGTCACTTAGTAAAAATCATCTTGTTGGCTCTTAACAATTTCCTGGAAAACAGCAGGATTTTGGTGAGAACTGGAGCTAGTCCTGTGATTATATTAAAAAAAAAAATATTCAGATCTGCTGGTCTGCATGGAGAAACCTTCCTCCATTCTGTTGTCTGTCCCAGTATCTAGTACCTTTAGTCAAACAGCTTATTAAGGGTATTCACCAAGGAATACAACTTTTCTAAGCAACCTGACAGCAGCCTCACACAGATGAGAAAGGACCACAAAATACCACTAGCTCTGGACAGCTTACTTCTTCCTGGTTCCTCTCTTTTGTAAAAGAAAGTTAGTGCCTGAATGCTCTTTCTTCCTCTGTTGCAATCACTTTTTGCAATATCCAGTACAAAATGGAGAGAAGACGTACCTCTCGCTGCTTCTTTCTCACATCTTGACTTAAAGTGTTTGCTGTGAAACATTTCTATGCTTTATGTTATTGACACAAGTAGAACAGCCTACTTTTGTTTAATTTCATCATTTCATTCAGGCTCAGATTGGTGGCCATCTAAATGAATTAAATGCAGTGCTTCAAAGTTGCCTTATATAAAGTGAAGGCAACTTTCCTCATCAGCTTTTGTAAAAGTACTTTTCAATCTACAGGTGGTAAACCCATAAGAATATTTAGAGTATTAACCAGCAACTTTTGATATAAAATTAGTTATTGTAAATACCATGATGTCATTGGAACAAGCTGGAGAAGTCTACAGGCCCACAGAAAGTGTTCAGTTGTTTTTTTTCCTATAATCTGACAAGATAATATTTTAGAAATCAGCAGCCTATATTCACATGCCCATGTTTTAATAATATTGTATTCCACTTTTAAATAAAGGAAAAATTAGAGAATCTTTCCCCTTCAGCAGTGGCAGTGGAATAGTCTGCTGGAAGTTCCATTCCATGAAGTGACATTTCTTTTCCAAAATGAAACGTCTGAAAGTTCTGCCAATCACTCAGTCCAGTTGGCCAAATATTCTCTGTTGCTTTGTACAGGAATATGGACACGTGTTCAGTGCTGGGCACTTTGAGAAATTCAGCCTTGAAAATATCACTGACCAGTGCAACAAACCACCAGCTGGAATTTGCTAAAACAGCACTGTTCATTCCTTATGTCATTTGTACATCAAGGAAGTTCTTGATCTAGCATGCACATCTTTAAACTAAAGTAGATTTTCAGGAAATACTCCCTTTTAAATTTCCTTGTGTGTAAATGTTTAAAGCTACCTTTTCCAGTATTTTCAAATGCACAAAATCATTGCCTTCTCTATGCTTTGAATAAGTGTGGTTTTGGAAAGGGCATCGGATTAATTTTCTTCCATCATTCTGATCTTGAGGAGACCAGGTAAATTAGATGTAGAAGATGCATACAGAAAACACAACCTATTCAGCTCCTCTTCAGCACAGTTGGGTGAAGAGCCATCTCTACTATTCTTTGCTTGCTTCAGGAAGCCTTAATCCCTAGAACATTTAAAAAATAATTTATTTTATTCAAATTAGTTATAAAATACTTCTGAGTTGCCTAACATGGCGTAGGGAACTGGAGGACTCAGTAAATATGGCTTAGTAATTTCATGTTCAACTCTAAAATAAAATGTTAGGATGGACAACATATAAGCCTGAGTGATTCTAAGCATCCACAGCTATAACTGTTTCCATCTGCTTTTAATGCAATGTTCGGCTTCTCTGATATTCAGATCACTATGAACTACCTACTAACTTCAACCTCTGAAACTGTAGAGGACAGTAAAGGTTTCAGGCTGGAGAAGGGGCAAAGGCTTGTTGTTTAAAGACAAGATTTTCATATTTGTAAGGCACCTTTCAATGTCCCTTTCAATTGTATATTGTCCCTAAATTTCCCTTTACTTTGTCTCTTTTTTCTTTTTTTCTTTTTTTCTTTTTTCTTTTTTTCCCTACTTTGTTCTATGGGGAGTTTTTGTTTGGGTTTTTTTTCCCTTACTTTTAAAGCTGAAGCATGATTTCAGTTGCATTAGTCCAGAGGATATCTTTGGGAGTAGATTCCAGAGAGCTGACTGTGGAGAAAACAGATCATGAGACTAAAACACATGTTGCCTATGAGACATGTCACCCTTAAAAGTTAACTATGATGCAGAGCAGAGCTCTGCAGCCCACTAACTTGCTGTTAGGCAGCTGAAATGGTGGTGAGAAAGAGCTGCTGCTGGAAGGCAATAGCAGAGCCCTGGAAGGGGGAATTTGAAGGGGCAGGAGCAGAGGATGAAACGGCAGGAGGACCCCAGAGGCAGACATGAGAGGCAGTAACAGTACTTTTCACGGATCAGCTCATGAAAGGGATGAAGCAGTAGATAGTGGAGCTTACCCAATGTCAAGGTGGAAAACCCAGTGCAATGTCTGAATGTGGAGGAACCTGCAAGGACATTGCTGTATAAGACACTCACTACATTAAACTACATCACTACTGAGCCAGCTCTAAATGAACGGGAAGACTTAGACCCATGCACAGGAAGGCTATAGACATATAGCACACTTCGGTGTAGGCACTGGCTCACTGGCTCTGTTCTTGGAAGTTGTGTGCGTTGGGATGACATTACTCTCGTTTGGCTTGCACATACAGATGTCATCATTCGGCTTTCAGCTCCACGAGTAGTTCATTCAATAACTGTTCCAGTTCCATCATTTTGTTATCAATTGTTCAATCCTAATAATTTATTATTTTTTTAATGCACTTCTTACAGATATAAGACCCATTATGAAGTTTTGATGTTTTGGATTCAGAGGGAAAATATGGCCAAAGGTCATACCTAGTTATAGGAAAGTGTTTTTTTTCAATAATTGCTCATTAGAAGACCCTAAAAAATACTGGTTTTATTTCATGCCACTGTGGTTTGTATTATTTATAACTGAAGCCCTGGTAATACATTTTGACCACCTGGATGTGTACTGCACCTGCATTTTCTGGGGCTCTGAATAAAGTGAAGTGAAGGATGCATTTACAGCTTTGAAATCATACATGTCATTTTACTTTTCAAGTATACTGTTCAATTGCTAGTTACCTATCAGTCACCAGGTATCAGCAGTAATGTATTATCATTAAATGTGGTCTTCTAATCAAAAATCCATAGTCAAACACTCCGAGCACTTAAAGCTGTGGGAGACAGAAAATGACACTGGAAAAAGGATGTAGCATTAGCTAGTAAATGCAATGTTTTTGAAATTACCAAACATTTCAGTGACAATACCAGAATTAAAGTTAAATAGTTCCTAGCTGCAAGACATAGTCTAGCCACTGTACAAGCTGCTTTTGTGGTCTATAATAGAAATGTATTTGAATATGCTTTTCTATTTTAAAATATACATGGAAATGATAAAGAGGACATTAGTAAATGACACATAGTCCTTAAAATCAGTTTGTGGAAGCAGCTAGTATATGAAATCTATGACACAGTGAAACTGATTAAGTTTTAATTTAAAACTAACTTGTTTACTTAGTTGCTGATTTTAAAATGTTAGAAGCCAGATAAAACCTCCTCCAAACTGGTTGTATAGTTGAGATACATTTGCAAAATGCTTTCAGAATGAAGAAATTAATAAAATATAGCAAACTATAATGACTTCCAAAAGTATTAAAAGTATTATATGTCAGTGATACCTGCTTTGTTCCTCTCACTTTAGACCTCACAGACTGATAAGAAAGGAAAAGCATTATAACCCAGAAGTAAAACTGTTGCATGATTATAACCCTGACAGCCTCCTCCTAATGAGCTTCCCTGCAGATAGAGAGAAGAAACAGCTTTGATCTCTTGGAGTGAAGGATCTGAATGAACCACTGTTTTAAGGAAGGAATCTGATTAGGTCTACTCTCCTGGTAATCAAAGTCACAAGCTACCATTTGAGGTATTTGTGAAATTCGGATAAGATTAGTTGCTCCTGGGATAAGCCACTGCAGTCAGTAGGAGCTAATTTTGTCTGGGATATGATCACAGGAAGTATCACAATGGGAGATGAAGAATAATCTTGGTGAATATTTTACAGGGTAGAGCACCTTCTATTAGAAAATGTAAATCAACTTTAAAGGTTTGTAATCACTGTCATGATCAACAATTCTACTTCATCAACATCACCATCATTATTACTATTATTTGTCAATGTGCTTTAAGCTGTGTGAAATTTAAAGGAAGTACCACGTTGTAAGTATCTCAAATGAGAAAAAAAAAGGACATATTTATTTCTTATGGCAACTCCCCTGAAAATGTGTTAAACTGGCTTATTTATGGTAAAGCCATATTTGACTTGAGAGTGCCTCTTTAAATTTAGAAAACTTGTATATTAAACAGATGTACATATGTATATAATGAATAATAAATAAGCTGATAACTTATATCAGTTTCCTCCCCCTTATCATTTCTTTGCCCCACTTGAAATAGGAAAGGCTGACATCTCCAGGACTGTCAGACTGGGAGGCAAATTAGACATATTGGTGCTTATTTTAGATCTTTTATGGAAATGAGCATTTAGAGAAACAGGATATCTGAATGAGGACCATGAGAACGTCTCTGTCTGAGACA
Source organism: Falco peregrinus (assembly GCF_023634155.1). NCBI lineage: Eukaryota > Metazoa > Chordata > Aves > Falconiformes > Falconidae > Falco > Falco peregrinus. The sequence goes on from NC_073727.1 coordinate 58,426,999, forward strand.
CCTTTTCTGAGCAGAACCACAGCTCAGGTATGGGCCAGACATTTCCTTGCTTCTGCATTACCTGCCACCGGAAACAATACACACAGCCCATGGCTTTTTTCTGAATGACAATTTTGATTGGACAACCTTGAAAAACTAGAGTTGGGTATTTAGATATATAAAAGAAATAAGATAAATTTCAATAAGATAAAAGAAACCCCAATTGTTAGTTCTAGATTATTCTAAATTTTTATAATGAAGAGGCTTTTGTAAAAGTAATAATTGTTTTGCTGTGTAAAAAATAAACAGATAAAATTTGTTCAGCAAAACTCTTCCCGCTGCTGAACAAGAGTATTCTCCTATACAGATTCTAACACTTAAGGGTCATACAAAGGACCCAGAAATGTATTTTATCTTTTGAAGCTATTATAAAACATCTACATTCATTTCCATCAGATTTTGAGACAGATTTGTAGGGGATGGGGTGGGGTTGTGGAGATCAGTGACTCATTGCAAGCTGTCACTGTTATTTGTGGTCAGCCAGAAGCAACTGATAACAGAGTTTTATCTGCTAAGAGAAAAGGAGGGCAAGAAAGGGCTTATGTTTTGTTGTTCCTTTAAAATAAATTACCACCAGCAAAATGCAGCCTTGAGAATTTAATGAGGCAGCTGCCTAAATACTGATGTTTAAGGATGTGAGGTATCCCATGTCAGCTTACTAAACAAATGATACAATAAAGACGCAAACTGCTTTGTTTGATTGAAGACTGAGCTTTTTCACTACTTAGTCCTCAAACCATCTGGCTATGTTTCGAAAATGTGCAATGGTAGCTACTCTAACTCTTATCTAATGATGAGACTCTCGCTGTCAAACATGTGCACCAGAAAGCAAGTATTACACTTTTTTAGGCTTATAAAGTCTTCTTATTTCTCTAGTGAAAGACTATGTTTTGAAGACAATAAATTCCAGGGCCTAAATTATAATATTTTTCAGTGATCTAAAATTTCCAGATCTTTCAATGCCAATTCATAAACAGTGAAATTTCTTCAAGAGACAGTATTCATCCAGTTATGTTTAGAAGACAAGATAATTTGAGGATTCTTAGTTATTACCACAACCATCTCCAAACTTAAAGAGCGGCTGATTCTCAACACTTTCTGAATAACTGGGTCACCAACCAAGTTTGTTGTTTGGGGTGTGTTTTTTTTCAGCTCAGATACCTGAACTTAAAAGCCATTTATGGAAAAGTTGGCTCTAGGAACTCATCTGTGCAGCCCTTCACAACTTTGCTGCTGACAAATATCTCACATCACGTCATTTCCTTGTATTCTCACTACAGTATCAGCCTGCACTACTTCCACTTTTATTTCCAGCTCTGTTGTCCACACTGCCACTTCAAATTAGGATTTTTTTCCAGCACTGCTCCTCATCTGACACCATTTCTTCATTGAATTTTCTTTCAACAGCTTGCTTTTTTCTGATGAGCTCTTAGAAAAAATCCACATACAAATCCCCATTCTGTAGCAGCCTTATTTGTAACTTCTACATGAAAAAAATAAGAGTGTAGGAAATTACCAAATATGCTATTGATACTTGTAGAGACACCTGGATACAAGGAAGAAGAGCTATATGAGCACAGCCATGCTCTGAATAATTAACAGTTCTCCATGGATTACTAAAGGGCCAAACACTACAGTATGGGTGTCACTAGCCAAAATTATTTACCCAAATTATCCTGATTTAAAAGATAATTTCACTTTGGACAGATATGACTCTTCAAAAAACTTGGAGAAAAAGTACTGATTTTGTCAGAATCTTATTGTGTATATTCGTATTGGTGACCAATTCAGTGTAATAGGAGCAAATAAGTATATTAAAGCTAGTTATGTGTAGAACTTTGTTGTATGAGGCTGAGGATGTTTCTTCAGACTAGATTTAGCCCAGTCTCCAGGGCTCACTCTTTCCATGGCACACACATTTCACAGATTTCTAAGAAAAAAAAAATGTTCAGTGGAGATCATAGATGATTGGTTTACACATCTGTAAAAGTAGCCATCTAATACCAAACTTTTTATTAAATTACAAACTAGTGTAAAAGCAAATTTAATAGCTTGATTTTTCTGTTGAATGGGATTTGCTTTGCTGTCACTGTACTCTTACTTTTTTCCCCTTTTCCAAATCGTTTTTCTGAAAAGAGTCCGTTACTTTCCAAAGCTCATTTTTCTTTTAAATTGTTTGTTGAAATCTGAAAAAAAATAATTTCTTCAAAAGAAGGATGCATCTGATGTTGACCTTGCAGATAAAATCACATAGCATTTGTCTGTTGATTGCAGGAACTTAACTCTCACCAAATGTTTCTGCTGAGGTTTTTTGTTGTTTTGGGTTTCTCCCCTTTTCTTTACTGGAAATAAGAAAGTGCTATTCACTGAAATTCTGCATTTGGCTCTGAAAAGGGATGGCCTTTTTCTCCAGAGGGGAGGATATTTCAGCCTTTTTATATTGGTAAATGAGAAGTTGTTGCTGGAATGGAAATACTGAGGTTCAGAACCTCTGCTGTAAAGTACTAGGGGTTGCATCTCATTACTAAACGCATGTACATGGTTATTTTTTGTAAGTTTGATAGATGTTAAATTAATGTATATATATTCCTAGGATCAGAAATTTAAGTGATGCTCCTATATTGCAGTGATGCTCCCATCCAGGTGGATGCGGAATTCCTCTTAACTGGCCAGCAATTACAGAATTAGACCTTTTGTTTTTCCCATGTATATTATTTCCTGATTTATAACATGAAACCAGATTAAATACAAGATGAGCTCATTTTACAGGTGCATAAATATAAAAGCTGTGCTCCAAGAATGCACACTGACTGTAGTGTGCACTAGTTTCTTTGGTAAAAGTAAGGGGAAGAAAACACAATTGCCTAGAGTATACACTTGCATATTCCACAGCAATGTAAGTACGATACCAGCAGTGGAGAACAGGCTTCTTAAAACTGAAAGCATCACAATGCAAGTGAACATTCAGCAGTTTGGTCTGAAATCACCACCCCATGCACACGTTCAGTATCAGTGGTCATATTCCACAAACTAAATCTATAAACATATTTTAGGTGTAAAGTGGAAACCAGCTTTTACTTTTGGCTCTCAAAAAATTGTCCCAAATGCAAAATCTTTGGAACAATCTGTATCTAATACTGAACACAAAGAGAACTGGTTTAAGAACTGATTTGCCTGAACCTAGTATGTAGTGTTGATAAATTCATATCAAAGGGCTGTGGGGATTTTTTCCAGGGGAACTGACTTTCCTTTGGGTGTTACAACTAACCAGATTTGTAACTGTTGGCTAAGAGACTTGAAAAGAATTCAGTTTTGAACTGCAAGAAAAATGCGTGCTTCTTTTCAAGATGAGCATAAATTACTATCATTTCTTAAGGAGTCTTCAGTTTTTGTTGTGTGGCCTATGAGCACTTTTCTAACTGGAAAATTACATACGGCATACAGCAAAGTGTGGGTTGTTGGGGTTTTTTTGGTTTTTTTGTTGTGTTTTTTTTTCTCCTCAAGGGGTTCAAAATTGATCTCGAATTAGTAGGTTAAATGCATTCACTTCCAGAAGACATGACAGCCTGAAATAAAAAAAGAATTTAAAGGTGAAAGGGTTATCAACTGAAGAAAATTGTCCTGACACCAGTCTCCTGCAGTCATGAGCAGATGAATTATGTGATTTTAAATGAGATATCTTTTGTAAATTTTCCATGCTAAACCAAAAAACTTAATAAGTATTTTTGAAAATAATTCCCGTCTTGCATTTTTCCCTCATATATACAAAGAAATAAAATTCTTTGATTTGAAAGAGAATGTTTTCATAGAAGCCTTTAGCTTTTTCCTGAAAAGAAAAGCCTCCACCATGTTTTGTTTCTAGTTCTAATGTGCTTGTGCCTGCGTGAGTGTGTATATGTGTATCTATTTCTATGTGCCCAGACGTGCACGTTTTCTGTGTATGCATGGAAAATCAGATACCACATATGCAGAAAACCAAAAGTTAAACAACCTGCAGTCTTTTGAACTACAGAGAGTTTAATTAGAATTTGTCAGGGTTAAGTCAAATTCTTTGACCTGCTCAGTTTTAAACAGTAGTAGATCTCAGTTTTATTAGGTGTATTTTATAAAGGCAATCTTGCTGCTGTTATGCAGCAAGTATTGGTTTTGTCTGTCAGCTTTAAACCACGTTTCAGAAGTTTTTCTTGCTCTTACAAATAAACATTAAAAAGAAGGAAAAAACCCCAAACCAAACCAAATTTCTCTTCAGCATAGCTGCATTCAGCTAGGAATTCCATGCAGTTTGATAGACTTCCCACTTTACCATACACAAAGTCATTCATCTGTGGCTTAATTTCTTCTGCAAGAAGGGAGATTAAAATAAATAGAAGTATTAGTGGAATGCCACATCCATGAGTTGAACAGTGAGTGGTATGGGTTGAACCACAACAGTGAGTAACTAAAGCTTTTCCCTTTCCACACTGAAAGATCCCAAGCTGCAGGCTAAGTGGGAGCAGGAACTCCGTAACCCCCCAGGAGTTATTTCAAGCCTCACAATTGCCCACAATGTGCCTTGGATTTGCCTTACAAAGCCTCACTGCATAGAAGAAAATTATGAAAAGCAAGGAGGATAATAGGATCCCTGACTCCACAACCAAGATTAGATGTATTTATCCACTGAGTGCCCCTGATAGGTGAAGAATAATGTCATCATGTTTAACCTGATGTGTCTTTAATAAAAATGAAATGGAAGTCTCAGCCTGAGTATGGGCTCAGATCAGATTGTTTCATTAACCTGAAAAACTCCCACCCCTTTCTGTAGGCCTGAGGAAATGTCACATGTTGACATCACTCCCCCCTACTCAAACTTCTTACCCTCCAAAGAGAAGCAATGCATTCCAGCCATCCATGGGCAATGGACCCTGCCCAGCGCCAGCTCCCCAGCAGTGCCCAGGGCAGCCTGAGCGAACGCCTGCAGCTCCAGACAGCCCTGAGCCAAGGACCACATGGAGCAGCTGGCGGAATTTCCTCACAGTTTGTTTTACTACCGCACTCACAGGGCTCAGTCCCTGGCCATCCCTTCTTGTCACACTGGTTACACTCGGCAATGATGCTTCTGATTTTTGCCTGTTTCCTCCTGAGTAATGTCACAAGGATATTTATCACTGAAGAACTGTATGAATACAACATGTAACAGTACCTGAGAGTTGTTAAAGAGTAGGAACAAGAAACTTAGATTAAATCAGATGTGAAAATTAAAGATAATTTTCCTTTGTGAACAAGGCTAAGCCAGTTTACAGAACCTTGCCTCAGACCACAGGAAAGGAGGTGAGAGTTAAGACAGAAAAAAATACAGAAATGAGTCATCAGTGGCATTACAAAAATACTAGCATATGAAAATTCAAAGTACTTGAAGCTTTACAGAACCAAAAGAGCTGTATTCCTGACTTAATCATATGAGGTAGCTGAAGTTTGACACTCCGTATCTGAATTTCTTTGATTTTGGATAGATGGCCTAAGTAAAAGTACAAAGCTTGTGGTTGAGGAGCAGCTCTGTAGAAACAGACTGGGATTCTGGGCAGGGGAAACTGCAAGAGCCAACAGTGTGCACGGCAGCAGCCAGGGCCACCAGTGGGCTGCGGGCCAGGAGCTCCAGGGTCACTGTCATCCCTGAACAGCAAAGGGAGGAGGGGGCTGGGCCTTGTTCAGCCTGGGTAAGGGGCAGCTTTGGGGGACCCAACAGCAGCCAGCCTGTGCCCCAGGAAAGCAGCAAGAAGGTGGATTACTTACTGTGGCACTTGGTGAGATGATAAGATGCAAAAGCCACAAGTTGAAACAAAAGGGGTTCGGCTGGGATATATGTAAAGAGGTTGTGTAGGCTCCATCCTTGGATGTTTCCAAGACCCAGCTGGAAAAATCCCTGAACAACCTGGTCTGACCTAGTAGTAGTCCCTGCATTGAGCCTCCCAAAGACTCTTCCATCCTGAATTGTTCTGTGATCCTATAACCCTACAAGTTTAAACTGAATTACTGGTCATCACTGTTCTGTGCGTTTATTTGCAGTAAAGACTCCAGCCTTCTTAAATCAATTACAAAAACCATAGCTCTGTTAAGGATAGTAACTGAGTTTTTACTGTACAATTTCTTTTCTTGTAATGCAAGGCCCATGTTATAAATCCAACCTCAGTTTAGTGTTGCATTTTATGTTCAAACCAGAAAAAATGTCAGAAAGAAATAAAGACAAACCAGATCCTCAGCAGTTGCCTAACTCTAAGCTTATTTCTATTACACAGAAGCCAACCAAACCAGCAACAGGGTAGTGCCAAAGATCATCAGAACAGTCTGCCAAAGAAAAAGCCTTAGGCCTAGCTGCTGCTACTGGAAAACCCCAGACAAATGCCTGGCAAAGAACTGGCCCCGGCCTTACACATTGTTATTGTGGAGGAGGGAATGATGACACAGTTTCCTGCACAATATTTATACACTTGTGCCCTGGAGTCTTGGCTTCTCAGTCCAGTGGATATAAGAAGAAAACCAACTGCAGAAAAGGCATTTCTCTTGCCTAAGGTGTTGCTGTGACTATTTGTACTTTTTTCCCCTTTCTATTTTACATTAAATTCCTAGATTTCCATAATGATCTTAAATCAATGGGAGGATGCCATCATCGCACAGAATTTGCCATCACCAAGGGGAAAGAAGGCAGTAGCTACTGGAGAAACAAGGGCATCAGAAAGGTAGTGGGAGTCAGAAACAGTGCTGAGAATGAAGTCCAGGTCTCCTGACTCCCTCCTATACGGGCTGCATCCTTTCTACTCAGCTCTTTCCCATTCAGACAGATTTCAATGTTTATACTGCTGTGTAATTACGGTCAAAGCCAGTCTTGCATGTGCACTACCACATGTAGGCTTCTAGCCTCATGAGTGTCTTTTGGGATAAAGGCACATATAGCTTGTACAATTTAAGTCAAACCTATAATTCCAATATCATTTCATATGCACACTTGTTACTTGGTCACCAAAGGATATTTCTCCCAGGGTATTGCCTCATTTTCTTTTAATCAGTGTAACTGTTGCTGAACTATGCAGGGGTTTTGGGGGTGGGCTTTCATTGTGAAATAGATCTAGATTATTGTGAATAAACTAAGGGATTTAGCATTACAGAGAGGAATTGGTAAAACTCTAAGAGAAAGAACGTTATTTATTAACATGATAAGCACATAGATAACTTTATAAAAAATGTGATAATGCTTAAAACTTTATGTGTGCTTCCTGAAATGTGCAGCAAACCTCTCTTTGCAGTTAAAGCTACTTTAATTAAAAAGCTGCTCTTCAGATCTTCTGAATGGTGAAGTTGCATTAGTTTGTTGGGGGTTTTTTGATTCATAGACATGATAACTGAGTTTGGGATCCCCCTATACTAAATTCTGTGCATTGTTATACTAGGAGACAGTTCAGCTCAGAAAAATTTACAAACCAAAAAGACAAGAAAGGCAAAAGGCTGAAAATGTAATAGATGCAATAAGATGTTTTCATAGGTAATCTATCAAGCTGGCAGCAAAGACTAGCCATTCCAGCCTCTGATTAAACCACACTGTTTATTAAAGAAGTGATCATTTTGAGTCTAGAATAATAATGTGTACAAGATGAAGTAGATTCTGATCTGTTATATTGATGTAGCGAGCTAAAGTAAATGGAAAAAAATACCAAATACTAGGATACATCCTGAGGTTTGCAATAATCGAGGCAAACTAAGCAGCCAAAACAGATTCAGTGTGGCAAAACATGTCCCTTTCAAAAGTTTGACTATTTCTACTAAAAATCTGTCAACATGACATGCATTAGCTATCTACTTCTTATTTCAGTCTAATACAACCTGACATACATGTAGGTAGTGTGGCAGCAGAACACCAACACTGGTACTTTTAAAACAGCCAGCCGTTTTGCTCAGCTTCTATTTAAAGTGCATGAAAACTGGTGTGATGCTGTGAGCAAACGACAGCAGAACAGAGGCCAAAAGAATGCTTTTGAACGAGGTGGAAATGTTAAGTTTTCTTAGTGTTTGCCATGAATTTTGTCCTGGAGCCAGAGCGGTTTGAGTGGTTTCTATGCAGACTTTTTGCAGAGTGAAACAGAAATGATGGCTCTACTGCAGCTTTTTCTCAGTCCATAGCAATTTATCAGCATGATACCAATCTCTGAAATGTCTAGCTGTTGTTCTTCTCTGAAAACACAATACAGCTAAGATAAACAGTGTTGCTTTACAGAGGAAAGACAGAAGGATAAACACAGGTTCTAAAACGGCAATCACTTTTCTTCATTCTGAAAAAAAATGTTGCTGGAAATAGAAGTTCATGGGTAGGAGGAGGAAATAAAGAAGACACCATTTCTCTGTCTTGGAACAACTAAGGACTTCAATTTTATTTGCTACAGGAAAAGAGCTGCTATTTCAAAAGTTCAATGTAAATAAGACCATCTATAAAATAAAATATCTCTCTGTGTAGAATGTCAGGGACTACTCTGCTGAATTTATTTTTGAAAATAGTTCTTGTTTGAATAAATAGACCACAGCTGAGGAGCAATTATTCCTTCAGTGAGGGATGAAGGGTTTAGAATACATAAGAATGAGCTATTTCTCCAGGAATCAGAAACAAGCAAAACAACCTTAGACAGCTAAGAGTTTTATGTCTAAATGTAAGCTAGTCATCCTTTGCTCATCATAGTCAAAAAGACATAGATAACTTCTAGCAGCACAATCATTTTAAGCTTTGATAGACATCCAACTCTCTGCCCAGACTAGGTTATCTGAGAAAAAAAGCCTGTGCACATCTCAGCTGTGCCCTGACTCCATTGTAAGAGACACAGGTGCTCACCTGTCTCCTTCCTTACTCTGGTTTCTATGCAAAGCAAACTTGAGAGAAGCAAAACCACCGACCAGAGGTCAGTTTAGGTTCAATTAGAGATAATTGACATCATTTGTTATCTTAAACATTTGACACAATTAGTTGTCTCCAAAGAGATATCGCTGGGAGTTGTATTCAGACTAAAGTTTTCTGTGATAATCTCAATCAAAATTAGTTTCAACAACTTTGGCATCTTGCAATCCATGATATACTTACATAGTGCCAAACAATTTTTACAGTTATTATACTGCATGAGGTAACCTTTGACATCACATCCATTACTTAGCATGTTGAAGACTTCCTTCCGCTTATGAAATTTCTCTGCCGTCTATGAAATAGGTAAGTTAATTACAGCTAGGTAAAATCACTGGAAAAAGGTAAGTTGGAATTAGTTCACTGGAATAAAAATCTGCCCTATTAATAAATGTTCTACAGTCAGTAATTAGAAACTCATGTAATTTTCCATTGTACCACAAAAAATAACTATGGTTTTAGATGTTCTTTATTGACTGGTTTAGTTTCTCTCATGAAACTTAGTTGATGTTTCCGCTCTGGGAAAACTGTTTAACGGGAACCCCCGCTTCACCTATTAACTGTACAGGAGTCAAAGATACATGATTCAATATGATCATTATTGATTAATTTTCTTACAAAAATGTTTCTTTTAGATTTTGAGGGCAGACTTTACTTAGAGGTCACTACAACTCCTATTTCTACTAGAGTCTGTACTCCTACACAAGATTTTGAGTATTGTTATAATCTAGCATAAGTTTAGATTTAAATTCTTTTCCTGCTGTCAATAAAACCTTCTTTATATCTTCAACAACAGGCAAAATTTCAGGACAATTTTACAGGATTATTATAAATAAAGTTTCAGAGTTTTTTGTGGAAGAAATATTGGAAATCCCTGTATTCAGAAGAACAATAGAAGTTTTTATACCCCTTCACATACATAGTTTGCTTATAAAATCCTCTCAAAATTAGTTTTCCATGTATTAAGTTACAGATTCTGATACACTTAAGAAATCAGCAAGAACAAGACTGTCTGTTCATGTTTGGGGGGTAGTTTGTAGAGCAACACCCAGAAAAATGGATAGAATCCAGCTCAGGAATGATGCCTTTGAAACAAAATCTGTGGTGTAGAAATGAATAACTACTAGAGCACACGGCTGCCAACTCTGGAATTTAACATTCCACATTTCACTTAACCATAAAAAATGAAGAGGACCCATGTTCAAAGGCAAATGTATTAAAACATTAAATTAATTTTATAGTGTGCACATTATAGGTCAAGCATGTCTAAAAGTTCCCAAAGTAAACTGCAACAATGTCACTGAAAAATATTTAACATGGAATAACATAAGCAAAACATAATAATAATATAAGACATTTCTATTGTCTCTGTCTTCTGTCTCCTCATTATACTTTTAATAATAGATGAGGTAGTTTGGAGCATTTATCAAAATCTTCTCTTGTTTTTTCTGGGTTTAGTTCTAATGGTTTAACTCATACTGACTAAAATGTTAATAGGGACTCATGCAGTTCAGTGTTACTTTCTTTGAGATAAGTTACTATTCAACAAGGGCATGGCCATTACATCGTAACACTACCATACTTTGCATTTCAAGTTTTCTTTTTTCTATTAAAACTCAAAACATTTATGGCTATATTCGCATTATTTCTCAAACTCTAAAGGAAGGATCTTCAGCTAGGTCATGAAAACAGGGGTCCCCTAACTCACATAATCCAGGGCTACAATATAGCAGCAAATATTGGTCACAATTTCAAGAAGGAAAAAGTACATATGTTTTTATGAAACTAATAACATGAGCATAATATTAATAATTTCCAGGTTGCCATCATTCCTAAATAACATTCCTGTTCAAGAGAACTAGAAGCACCCATTTCTGTTATGAGTGTCTTCAGTTGGCTTCGTTTCTTACTGTAATAGTAAGAAAATAAAATTCCTATGATAGAGGATCCCAGGATTTATTTAGAAGATAATTACAGAAGTTTTTAGACATACTAGAATACCAGATGTACCAGAAAACCTGATATGAGGAATAATAGATACCTGATAAGCTAAGCATGCAGATAGCCTTGTTATGGGTCACCTTTTCCCCTCTGAAACACTTTGATTCTTTATAGACATTGGATTATTACCCATAGGTTTATTCAGATTTAAATTAGATATAAGGAAGAAATTCTTTACTGTGAGGGTGTTGAGGCACTGGACCAGGTTGCCCAGACAAGCTGTGGATGCCCCATTCCTGGAAGTGTTCGAGGCCAGGCTGGATGGGGCTTTGAGCAACCTGGTCTAGTGGAAGGTGTCCCTGCCCGTGGCAGGGGGGTTGGAGATAGGTAATTCTTTAGGTCTTTTCCAACCCAACCCATTCTGTGATTCTATGATGGGTCACAGCTGCCGGTAGGAAATTAATTACATGTTAAACCTAAACAAATACTCTGAAGTATCCTAATTAGTTCTAAAGACTGAAACATGAAGCCAAGCAAAAACTTTGGGAATTGTCCGGTTCTGTGGTGAGGGAGGTACAAATCTGGTGCTGAGACACCTGAGATTTTCATTGAGATAAAAATCAGTGAGGGTTAAAACATGGGAGAGCCACCATTTGTAATTTGCATTACCTTTCTTTAGTGTAAAGATCATAAATCAGACAACAGAAAATTCTAAACACTGCTGTCAGTGAGGAAAGTGATAATGGATAGAAGGAAAAAGGAAAGGGGGAGAATGAGAGATAGGGTAGAACAAGTAAAGGAGGTCATGTAGTCAAGGGACTTCTTCTAAAGTCAGTCAGTATATTTTAGAAGTATTACCCTGGGTCACACAATTATTCTATGCAAAAGACGTCAGTATCTCTCAGGTCTTCCTTCTTCTAATTCCTTACTGAGCTGATTTTTTAGATGATACCGTGCAGAGACATCACCTAAGTTAAAGTCAGATTAATGAGCAAAAAGGCAGAATCAAGCACACAAAAGTTTAATAGAAATCAGGAGACCTAAGTAGCTGCTAGGAACTTGAAGCCTGGTTCTATCATCACTTAGCAGGTGGGATTGGGATAGCAATCGCTGGAACATAACAAGATTTCAGAAAGGCTCAGAATTTATGAGACTCCCCACTTATGCATAATTGAAAGCTTGGGAAAGTTAGCCTGGATTCCAAGATCTGTGATAGTAATCATGCAAAACTCAGTGGGTTTGGAACTTGTGAGTGACAGAGACATTTTCTTCACTTAAAATAACATTTAATAATTATTTATCATCTCAAAAAGACATCTTTGCAACATGAAGATTGTGTTATATGAACTTACAGCTATTTTTACTAATGGTTCTTAGCCTTCAGCTTTTAGTACAACAATATAGGAGGTGTGAATTCATGTATCACATTCACTTGTATTTTACTTTTCTTATTTAAATGTGCCATCAAAAGCTGGTATGAAGATCTCAGGACTGACAGAGCATGCTTTGTCATATTAGCACTCAAGCAAGTTATCGCTCAAGCAGGAGCATTATGAGTAAGCCATAACATAAAGCACATGCTCTGAAAGGCTTCTAAACAATACATTGCAATAACACAGCACAAATATCACTGGTATAAATAAAGTATGGAAACAAAATAAACTCTTGTGCTTTGGGGCATAGATCAACAAAGGCTTTACAGTCAGACTAAAAGTTACAAGGATTAAATCTTGTTACTCAGTTCATGTGCATTGCCTAGCACAATGGGATCACCAGGTTCCACTGAAATATTAGGCTGTTGTAGTAACAACCGCTACAAAAACAATGTGTGATAATTGTAACAATAGTTGTTTCTAGTGAGGGTATGAAGCAACCTTTCCCTATATGTGGTGAGGCTCAAGTGATGCTTTTGTACACTGTCTTCTGAAATATCAGCCATTACAAAATGCCTCCAGCTGCACCCTCAAGTTCAATTTCCCAACTGTCTACACAGACTACGTTTACATTAGCAAGGTTTGATGGGAGCATATCTATTAGGCTGTTAGTGTTCAGGATGCAATAACCCCTTTATACACATTTTCCCAGGAGCCTGGTTTTGAACTAGCTCTGGTTTTGTCCTGTAAATTTCAGCACATTATCACTTGCTGCATGTTAGGTGCAATGCCAAAGAGCACCTTTTGGTTTGTGTCGACCCAAAAATTATTGATTTCCTGTGATACAAGACCACTCCATGATGCAATCCAAGAAGCAGTTGGAGGGTTAACTGGATTATTAGCTTCAGAAGCATGTTTCTCAACTGAAGTAAATTGCTGTTGTAGATACACTAGTCTTGGCCTCAGAGCGTGCGCCAAAGTACCACTGAAGTGCTCCATCTGGAATGCCTGAAGGAAAACCCTAACAAGCCCCAGGTGCCACAAAGCCTTTCAGTGCACCCTTTGAAGCCACCAGGAAAACTTACACCGCGGTGCCTCACGACATGGAGCAACCTGAAATGCAACACAGCTGTGAGCATATTCCAGTCCCATATGTCTCTTCAAAAGCTTTGTGGCAGAGGTAGCACACAATGCTCTCTCATTTGTTAGTTTTTCCATGTTTTTATGCTAGCAAGAAAATGCCCCTAAGAGGAAGGCTTCTCCATATTGCACAAAAATCCCATATCAATCTCTTACTAGTAAGGACTAAGTATTAAATTTAGCTCCTTAAAAGATGTCTGTCTGTTACTGGCAAATGGGAAAAGGCCCGTGAAGACAATCACATTTTTCCCTTTATTCCCATCACTTCTCAGGCTTTCTCAAAATTTTGCTGCCCCAACCAGGGATCTCTTTTCTGATATTGGAGGTTGAGTGCCAAGACCAAGTTTGCCAGACAAGCCAAATCTGTCTAGCAGCAAGGTACACCAGAGTTCAGGATAACATCAGTACAATTTGATGCCAACCCCAAACACGTGCATGTAACCTTAAGCCACTGACTCTTTTGTCAGCTCCTGTAAGTAGCCATGTCCAGTGGGTGCTCAGACATGCTAGGCTGCCGCAGCCAGCCCAGGTAGATGTGCTATTTCTGAACACACAGTGGATTCATTATGCAAGAAAACAAAGCAAACAGGTAGAAATTAGGCTACGGAGAACGTGTTTGACTTAGGAGGAAACTGCACATCATGCCACTGTCAAAGATTCAGCCCATCAGTATCTGTCTGCATTTTTACTGGTATCTTTAGGTTTGAAATTCTGAGAAAAACTGAAAAACTACGGATACCTTGGTGTGATCTTCCAGTCATCTGCTGTGGTGGCAGAGACCCACCTCACATCGAATAGGTTACGCAAGCATAACTGCTTTTTAGCTGTTTGCATAGTATGTCATGGCTTAGTCCCATTTCCCTCCAAGTATGGTTGCTTAAGAGACCCTTTCAAGTCTCCTCATATTGCCTGGATTTTGTGGAATCTTGAAGTCAGAGTTGAAGCCGACTCCTTGATAAATGCCCTTTTTCTAAGGAGACAGTGACTCATATGTTTACTGTCTTACATACCTTCTGGACAGCTGTTGGTTACTGAGTCTTGGTAATGCTCTTCCCTGGGATCTTGCAATGAAAGTTTACACACCAGAGGAGAGAGAAAATTGTGGAGGTAAGGTTATTATAGTCTTGTTCTCTCCAGGGTTAAAATGTGCAGGTAGACTACATGGCATCTGTCAACTTTATGTCTGTGGAAAGAAGCTTTATATGCAAAATTTCCAAAAACTAACATACACACACATGCATGTATTAACAACATATGAACAACTATTACCAATAGTTCATTCTGTGCACCTGGATCCTGCAAACTCTCTTAATACTGGACTGGGATCATGAGCTCCTTCCAAAAAATAAAATATTAAAGTCCTCAGCTACATGCCAGTGAGATGAAAGTAATTGTCAGGGCAATGATGTGTGCTGGCTTAGGAGTCAAACTGAAAAGGGACATCTTTCTTTGTAGGAACTAAGGAGTTTGAGTCCCCAGGACAGTAGTTAGGATCATTTTGTCCTATGTGAGCTCCCAGGTACACATAGAAAACAGTTTTTACTGGGTTCAGGACATGGTAGAACTTTTCTCGTCCCTCTCCCTCTCTGTTTTGCTATTAAGGTAAATAATACTGTGAGTTAGGTAGTCTCGTATTTAGATATATTGGGGAATGATGTGGTAGTAGATGGAGCAGAGTTGTGATGGGCCCTGAAAGGATGGGCTATAAAAATATGTAACCTCAATGTCTACCTGAGAGCCAATGTCAGCATAACTGGGGTAGTTTGGTGAAAACCAGTGTTCACATGAACTCTGCATTGGGGCACCATCATTGGTTCGTTCTTCTGAAGTAACAGAGCGTAGCTATGCATAGACCTCTGGTCTGAACCAACAGTGTGGCTTCTAAGTGTGTTATATTCAGTTGTCTTTAAGAAGCAGTCTTTAAAAATGCAAAAAATCCCCATTACTATTTCTTGGAATAAGTGGATTATTTTGAAATTTATCTGCATATGTAAATTTGAGTTAGAACAGTATTATTGTAGCTAATTTTCCTTCCATATTGTTCATCAAAGGATAAAGCACAAGAAACCAGAATAGTGACCGTCGAAGAAAAAGAGTTTTACTGTATGAGATTGTATTGCTCCCAATTGCTTTGGGGATAATGTCTTCAATAGACACGTGCTCTCACTTAGGTGCTTTGCTGAATTGGAGCCAGAGTGCTTATCACTCCGTAAAAGTCACTCATGATCATTTGGGTCTTACTACTGTCCATCATTATTTTCACATTAGCTTGGCCCTTCCAAGGTCATTACTTATGTGCACATCATAGAACAATGAATTTATGAATTTTGAACCAGCCCAAGAAGAAAAAAACATATGTATTTGAGCAGCTCGCCTAACAGATACATCAAAACAAAGCTATTTTTTTCCAGCTATCCTTGCTATCGTATTTGAAGAAAACCTACAGCCCCTGTCCCAAGAAATCTTGGATTTAAATTAAACATGCGCTTATTTTTCCTTCATGTTAAGTAATGTTTTGCATCTTTCTCTTAACATAAATGTGTAATGTCTCTGTATTTACTATACTATACTCACTACTTAGTATAAGTGTACATATACATAGGCAGCTATACACACAGACACACACACATACATATATATGCACACACAAGATTTGACTACCAGCAGTCACAGTTTTGAAAATAAAGGATTTGCACAAAGGTCATTCCAGCTCTTTGCTCACTAGTGTTTTCACAGTGTACCCTCAGACCCTTTGATCTCAGGGTCCTAGCTCTAAAATGAATACATAACCAAGTTAGAAACTGTGAGCAGAAGCATGAGTTAAACAGGGGTGGACACAAAAGGGCATTGCGCGGGTTTGGGACATTTGTTTGCATGACTACTTGTAGACCAAGGTGAAAAGTGCAACTGGTTTCTTGGACTGAACAGAGTGTGTAAACAAGCATGAAAAAGAGATTAACTCTCACCATTGAGAAATGTTTGCACTCTTGAAATCAATGGGTGATTCGTGACAACACGAGAAGGGCAAATAGTGAGACAAAAGGCTCCAGCCTGTGGTTTGTATTCAGTCAGCTCTTGATATCAGGTAAACTTGTTATAGACACACAAATTACTCATGTGCTAGGCTGTGATTTCACTAGTGTAGGAAGAAGTGTTGATGTAGATAGAGTAAATATAAGCAGAAGACTGTCTTGCAACTGATCCCTCTTTAATCCTCCTCTATTGATGACAAATTGCCATTTACAGAATGCTTTGTACAAATGTAAGCCCTTCAGATAACAGAAACCCACCAAGGCAGGGAGCTGTGGCAAAAGTGCCATATTCCCATTAACTAACCAGCCTAAACAAACAAATAAATACAAAGCAAAACACTTTGTAAATGTCAGGAACCCTTTTATTTTTCCCTGAAATATACCTGTTGTGACCTATGTGAAACTGAAGTTTCTGTATGTCTGTCTTCAGACTGAGGTTGCTGCAATGTTAATACATACATTAGTCTAAATTAAACATATGAAAGATTATGTTTACAAAGGATTTCTTCTTTTAAAGTTCTGATTTTGCTACACATGCAAAGGCTCCCTAAAATCTAGTCAGTGCAAAGCTGCAGTAAGAGCTTACTCTCTGGAGAGGGGACGTGTCATTCGTGAAGGTAACAAGTGTCTGTCAAGCATCAAGGTTTCTGTTGGAGGTAGTGATTTTACTAACCAGCAAGTTCTAAAAGTTTTACCCCTATACATAAATCTTGCTTTAAATACACAATGGATAAAATGCTGCTGCTATCTGTAAGTGACCCCATAAGGCTTTGAACATGCACCTGCCATACTTTGGATCCAGTCTGTATCAGCTTTCTTTTGAGAGGCTGAAATGTCAAAACCAGTCCCACTAAAACAGGGGCTCGAAGTTCAGAAGTCCTGATCTTCTAGAAATCCTTTTGAGCTCTTCCAGATATTTTCCACTGTAAAAATAGGTAGAAGAGGAACAAAGAGAGTGAAAGTGTTTAATGACTTAAGGATGGGAAATAAGGCAAATAAGTCTGAACTTTTACCTGAGTAGCATGATGCATATCAGAAGTCCTTTGCAGTTTAACAGGGAGTAAAATACATTGTATAAACATAGGAACTTCAGGGTTACAGCATGGTCAGGACAACAGATTCTGTGTTTCTCAGGACAGCTTCCTGAAATATTACTGGTTTATAAAAATCCTGTATGCTTGTTGGTTTTAAACCAGTAATGGTGTCTGCTTTGTACCAAAATAAAAAAAAAAAAAAAAAAAAAAAGGTCAAGGTGTTTCTTTCCCTTCTGCTCAAGACTTAGATTACATTTAACTTAATCAAAACCAGATTGTAGCTTGACTTGTACATGTGTAGGGGAGTAGGGAGGGTTAGAGCATATTTTTATTGCTTCACATTGGCTAATGATACCATGGACAGCATGACAAAGAAGAATTCAGGTTTAACAAAGCTGCTTAGGAACAGGCCTCAAACAAAGCTAGACTTTGTACATCCAACTTCTGGTAGGTCTCACAGGTTACATATATGCTGGTAATGTGTCAGGTCTATCCTCTGGATATCATACCAAATATCTCTGTAAGTTGTGTCGATCTACCTAAATTCTCTTTTTACCTAAAACAGGTGACTGAGCCCGGACACTGTTGGGGGACAAGCTCCTGGAATCTCAGAATCATAGAATGATTTGGGTTGGAAGGGACCTTTAAAGGTCATCTAACCCAACCCCCCTGCAATGAGCAAGGATATCTTCCACTAGACCAGGTTGCTCAGAGCCCTGTTCAACCTGACCTTGAATGTTTCCAGTGATGGGGCACACGCCACCTGTCTGGGCAACATATTCCAGTGTTTCACTACCTTCATTGTTGAAAAAAATTCTTCCTTGTATCTAGTTTGGATCTACTCTCCTTTAGTTTAAAACTATTACCCCTTGTCCTTTCACTACCTGCTCTACTAAAAAGTCTGTTTCCATCTTTCTTATAAGCCCCATGTAAGTATTGAAAGACCAGAAGACGTTTCACTAAAGCCTTCTCTTCTCCAGGCTAAACAGCCCCAACTCTCTCAGCCTGTCCTCACAAAGAAGGTGCTCCAGCCCTCTGATCATTTCTGTGGTACTCCTCTGGACCTACTCCAAGATGTCCATGTCTTTCTTTTACTAAAGGAGCATGTTAGTAGGCAAAGGCCTTGTGAAGAAGCACATAATGAAGTACCAGTATTCAAATCCACATCTTGGGTTTATTTACTGGTATTTATGTAGTCACGATATCCAAGTTGGACTTGTTCAGTGTAGCCCTCACATGATATCCATAGCTTGTGCATTTCCAAACATGAAATGCAGTTGGCCAGCCCCTCAGGGGATGCTGTATACCAGACTGAACTAACTGGCCAATCTTTCATCCAGTGACTTGGTACCAAATGAAGCCCAGGGCTCTGGAGAACAGAAGCTGCAGGTTTTCCTTTTTTTTTTACCACCTGGTGAGAACCTCTGGTCAAAAGAGTCTAGTCAGCAAAGCCCTGATCAAGTGTAGGTGTCTAATTCCAGGTAATGAGAAACTCTAAAATAAATTCAGGCATTCAAATTCCTGGTTCTCAATTCTACTGCACTTGTCTGGGGATACTTCTTTCCCGAGTGCAACATTTCGCTGGGTCCTACAACCTGAAAAATATGTGCGTCATGGCCACCCAACCGGCTGCTAGGAAGTGGCTTATGCAGTGGGACAGGAGAGAATTGAGAGGTCACTATGGGGTGAATCACTGCTTTGCTGGAGAGGTGAGAGTGCAAAGGCAAAAAGTTGCTATTTTCTAGTCTGGTCCTGGAAAAGACAAACTATGCATTTTCCTGTACATGGAGGTATGGGCAAAAATATGAGTGACCCTTTCACTAAATAATTTGGTGAACTCCATGTAAAATGTCTTCTTCACAATCATTTCCCTCCATTTTTCTCCAGCCTTTTGGACTGATTGGAACCAGTAGATATGCTATGAGTAAAAACGTGGGTTTACATCATCCAAAAGAAATAAACAACTCCTGGATCCCTGGATAAGTTTCTGGCCTGTTTAGGAGACTTTGGCTTTTCATTTTTAAACTGGGCACTTAAAGTCAAGCTGATGCAAGCCCATGCAGCCCAACTATCTGAGAATTCAAAACCAGTATTGTTAAAAGGTTAATAAAAGAGAATTTGCTCTTCCTTGTCTCTCATTAGAAGTAATCAAGGTATCACTGTATTCTTTTTAGACTTCTGAGCTACAGTCTTTGCTTTTCATTCTGGTTTACTGCCAGAGTAACTGCATTAGTTGCTTTCCTACCGGTGTAATACAAAGCAGTAGATGTCTCAATTCGTTGAAAAGAAAATGTAATTTGTTTTATAAAATAATTGCTTTTCCATTATTCTAATTTGCTAAAGCAAGACAAACAATTACAACTATGATCTTGCTGCCTTTTCTTTTTGAAGTGAAAAAAATTATAGCATCTTTTTAAGGATACTCCTACCCTGATTGTCAGACTATAGACAATGTAAGTGGGATAGACAGAAGGACAGGAATATCCTTTAGTCTTCTTATTGAAGTTGGGTTTCTTGGCAGCACAAGAATAAAAATGATCTGTTTAGAACACAGAAAACAAAAGAGAGCCTGCTTCTATGAATTACAGACTAGGATGCTTTTGCAGCATAGTGGAATTTGAATTATTTTGCCTCTGTTATAAACACACTCACACTGGTACTACAATCAGCTTGTATTTCTTACCTTGAAGAGACTTTTCTATCTCAGAGCATGCCTGTACTAGGAAATATTTCTGTCTTGCAAGAGCAGAGCAATCACAGGTTATAATAAAAAAGGCAAAGCAAAAGAGAGTTGAGATGGGCAAATGCTAGAGGGCAGTTGTATTTACAGGTTATTTGAAGACAGCAAGAGGACCAAAACTGCACAGGCAGTTTCCCAGAAGCTGGTTTGGGAGCTGAGATGCTGTACAACAGAAGAAGATGAGGAGAGGATTAATGTTAGCTTGAGGCTGAGGGTCAAATGAGCAAAAAGCACAAAAGTTTGAAAAGAACATCTATGAGGAATCTGACTTAATTGAGTCCACATAAAACATTTCTATATGTATGTATTTACAGTGGCTCTTAAGTAATGTATAAATATTTACTTAGGCAAAATATTTTCAGAAAAGATCTTGAAATCTAAATCAATAAAATGAAGAGGGTAAGGGAAGATTGTCTCAATATTTTGGATAAAACAAGAACCACCAAGGATTTTATGGCTTTTCTATTCATGAAGGAAATAATCTGCTACATTCAGAAAGTGATCCTAAGATTTAGGAGTCTTGGGCCCATGTAA
Source organism: Falco peregrinus (assembly GCF_023634155.1). Taxonomy (NCBI): domain Eukaryota; kingdom Metazoa; phylum Chordata; class Aves; order Falconiformes; family Falconidae; genus Falco; species Falco peregrinus. The sequence goes on from NC_073727.1 coordinate 58,447,743, forward strand.
AATACTAAGGCTAATACTAAATAATACTACTAAATTTTATGTAACAATGACTCTTTATTTCCATCACTAGACATAAAGACATAAAGAACAAATATATAATTCCCATTTCACCATTAAGATTAGTAAGGTAGAGATGGCCAACTTTAACATCACCTGGAAGATCAAAACCAGAGATGAGACCAGAAATAAATGTTGGTAGTCAGTTCAAGAACGGGGATATTAATTACCTGATCACCATGGATACTTATCACCATTTGAAATGGCCCATATATATTGGTGTCTCAAACAATTATCTTCCTTTTGAATCAGTATATATTTCTACTTACACATCTAAATCACTACTACTGTTATTAATGATTTTAACAAAGTATTCTACAAAAAAGTTATACAAAAATTTATGAAAGTTATTAAGAGTACATGAAAGATGTATTTCTGGTAACTAAAACATTGAAAAAAAAAAAAAAAGAAAAACCATCTAAGTTCATAAGTTTGATGTTTTAACTACAATTTTCATTGTCAAGTTTCCATGCAAAAAAAATAGACACAAAGGCTAATCTTTTTCTGAGAAAATTCAGGCTTTCAGGCAGATGTATAACAGCCTCAAATCTTTTTTTTTCCCCCTCACTTTAGAAAGAACATATTTCCTTAAAATCCTCAAGAATAAGTCAGAATATATGCTATTAAAGGTTTACTTAAAAACCTCCATTTTGGAATGTTTCACAACCTGTTTGCATGTGTGATATTATACATTTTGCAGCTATAGTATGTTGACACGTTTAATTTTGAATCTATTATAACCTTGAAATCATTTGCTTTAGATTTGTTCTCTAGGTAAAAAATACTATATTTAATCAGATTATTATTGTAACATAAAGGTAGTGTCTGTATTTTATTTATTGGATTGAATATTCTTCAATACGGATCACCTGCCGTTACAAAAACAAAAGAACACATCCATATTACTTTAAATGGGCATTAATAAATCTCCTTTCATTTCTTTCTTATATGTGAGAATACCTTTGCCTATCTTTCATATTGTTTATTTATATTTAAAAAGAAATTCTGACAGAATAAACAGTCTTCTCATGTAAAGACTTGCAACCTTTTTAGACCGAGTTCAGAGCTTTTAGATTCTCAGAGGCCAGCACTGATCAGCCCAACAGTGTAATGTTTGCATTATGAACACTGTAGGTCAATGCCTATTTACCAAAAAAAAAGAGAGAGAGAGGAAAAAAAAAAAGGAAGTTTCCATTGGAATTTTGAAAAAATAAACCTGAAAATGTTTCATTTTTAAGACCTCTGAAGGCTTTTCTTTATCAAAACAAAATCTGGGATCTAATTTGACCTGACAGAGTCCCTTTAGTGCATGGAAATTATATGCAATAATGATTTTTGACATCATATTTACAACTATGGCATCACTCTTTTGTATGTCCTTCACCTTGGTGTCAATGCTAAGCACTGCAAACAAGGTAGAAGCTTTTCTAGTACACATGAGGACAATAATGTTAATATACTTACAAGCAAATTTAGAAAGGATGAAAACAAGAAAGTTCCTTGTTGAGTTAAAAAAATGGGCATATATTTTCTTGAAACAGAAATAGATGTGTTCACTTTGGGTGCAGTTCCTTGTAGAAAATGTGTTCTATTTACATAGCAGCTGTACTTTTTGATAGGACTGAAATTATTTTTACAAACCACCAGAGAAAAAATACCTGAGTCTCTTTGTATTAAAGAATTCCAAGTCAGGACATCGTTTAAAGATATTGTTAACTGGTTTCCTGAACAGAGATGGACTGACATGACTTTCATACACTTAAGTGTATTTTCTGTACATTGTGAGTCAGAGTGATTTTTTTTTTATGCACTGGTGGGGAATGACTCTTTAGGTTCCTAAAGTATCATTTTGGTGTCATTTTGTCTCCATTTGGATCAAGGATTTGTCCTGACCAGTGTCTCAACAGCAGAGTGGATGAGCCAGAAAGTAGTATTGCCATGAGCTCTCCCTTTATGGCTGTACGAAAGGACTGGAGAGGCAGTTTTCCAAAATGTGGACAAGTCCTGCTTGGCCAAAGTGTTGTGAGATGAAATGTTATGTAAGGAAAGAGACAGGCAGATCTCTCAGTCTCTAGAAATTTTGATGAGTTTGTTCCAAGTTGATTTTTTTCCTGTTTGAATGGTTAGATTCGTAGAAGAAGCAAGAGGGATTCACAAAGATTGTATTAAAAAGAATTTTACCAGACCACTTACTAACTTTGCTGTTCTGATTATTTCTTTTTTTCTACCACCACCCCGGGTGCTAATATTATTCTTTGGGAATACTTCCCTACTACTTCCCATGCATCATGCTACCCATGTGCCCTATGGTGGGCAAAAGGACTGCCCTGCATGACAAAATGGAAGTGTCAAATACATAAAAAAGCAGTCATAAAATTCAGCCTGCTGGACAGAAGGTCATCTAGATCAGGAGGTTGGAGAAAAGGTCATGACTGTCATCTGGAAGTCAAGGGTACAAAATATGTCTTGAGCTCTGACATTTTAGCAAGCTCTGTCTCACAAAACAATTGTGGGAGCAGTAGTGCCTAGATTGCACCTAGTTGTCAAAGAATTGTGTCCACATTTATTTTCACTTGGGCAGACTGAATCTATATTTGGCCCCTCCCATCACTGTACCAACCAGGTTAGAGGCTATGTGGGAAGGTAATTTTCATTTTCTTGTTTTGACGCTTTTATTTTGTATAAAACATCTGGATTCAGGTCTCTTGTCTCCTAAAATATTGCCCTCTCATTAGCTATAGGGTACTATGAGATGTGGCAATTAAAGCAGTTCCGTCTCTCAATGAATAAATGAATATTTGCTTGGATAAACCATGTCCATACTAGTGAATAAAACCTGCCAGAAACCCTGGTTTGACCTTGAGGCATGACACAGCATGACTTCTGTCCACACAACTAAACTCTTTTACTTCAGAAGCAGAATGGTTGGATCCATACTGTTTACTGGGTAATATTCCTGTACATACAGTACTGTGACATCATCAAAGAAAGAGCTAGAAAACACCCAGACCAAAGCCAGGTTTAATCCTGCAGGAAATCATAGGACTAACTAGTAAAAAGAAGGAAAAAAATTCTTCTTTTGTGCAAGAGAATACTTGAACTGTAAATCTCCAAATAACACAAGCATCAATTAAATGTTTATTAGGACTTAAACCCATCTGGGCATGCCTACAAGCATATGCATAAATAACAAGATAACCAGGGATTTTAATGTTGGAAGCTTAGAACATGGATAACACTGGGGGTAGACAACATTTAAATGGCACTTTAGAGATTTCATAAATTTTGTTATGTCTCTTGTTACTTTGATTATAGTAAAAGCATCCAAATATGTCCCAGTTATAACAAGTACAATGATATTAGCCTGACTTTGCGGAGAGGCTGTAACTGTATTTCTATTGTGAGATTTCCCCTTTCACTTACAAAAGAAAAAAAGAACCACAGGTACATTTGATGAAATTTAGAATTTCATACTATTATCTGTTTCTGGCAACCAGGGAAAGGACATTGTTTTAGAACTCTGAACAGTTTGTTCCAAATAATTTCCAGTTTTTAGATAGACCTTCAATAACTCAAGTTTGGACTTAGATGAGATACAGTGTTCTCACTTTCTTTAAAAGCTCTGGGAAATTACGTCAGGATTCAAATGCTGATTAAATACAGGGCATTTGTGTTGGTGTCTGGAGAAAAGGGCCGTCATGCTGCTGAGCTGGATTACTCTGCAAAACATGTCCTATTTATGTCTGTCATAATTTTCTTCCTTCTAGTGAAAGAAGGGGAAATAGATGCCTTGTTCTTAACTATATTGACAACTTTACTCATATTGAGCTGTATGCTTCTTTTTGGAGTCAAGCTGACTTAAATGAAACAAGACAATTTGAGAAGTTACTATCTGCTGTGATAGTGAATACTGCACTCTGGTCCTTAGCAATGAAGCTGAACAAAACACTATAATTTGTTCCAACCAAAACTGTTGACATTTAAGAAACGTTTTATGGAACATCAATAAAATATAAAACATTCCTGAGTCCTCTGTAGTAAAAATGACTCATAATTATCTTGAAAAATTCCTGTACCTGATGTGGTTTTAGCTCCATCAAAACAAGTCAGGAGAAATAAGTAATTTTCACAGTTATTAACACCACAGTTAAATATCCATGTTAACTGTGGATTCAGTAATGAAATTTCTTGGCAAAACCTTTCCATCAGGGCTTGTTTTGTGAAATATCATAATCTGGAAGTAAATCCAGTCTCTAGATCACAAACCCTGGTTCTAATGGGAAATTAATCTGCCTGATATCTTCTGGATGTGCAACATGGAAGCAGGGATGTGCTACAAAGAAAAAAATTTTAAGTGTTACCCAGGAATACAGCAATGGTGTCAGGTAAGCCAAAGCTCACTTAGAGTTGAGCCTTGCCAGGGACATCAAAATCAGCAAGAACTTCTGATATTATTTTAGTAGTAAAAAGCTGAACAAAGACAACTTGGAATTGTTGTTGAATGGAGCACGTGGCTCAGTGACAGCAGACACAGATAAGGTTGGGGTACTCAATACCTTCTTTGCCTCAGTCTTCACCAAGAGGGTTTCGCAGGCTTCTGTGGTTACAAAAAGTGTTCAGAGAGGTACGAGCAGTGGAGGAGGATCAAGTCAGGGACTGTGTCAGGGAGCTCAACCCGTGTGAGTCCTTGGAAGCATATAGGCTGTGTCTGAGTGCCAGCCAATGTCATAGCAAGACCAATCTCTACCATCTCTTAAAGGTCATGGAGATAAGGGGCGGACCCCAAAGACTGGAGGAAAGTAAATGCTGTGCATATTTTTAAAGAAAAGCCCAAAAGGATGATCCAAAAACTACAAACCGGTCAGCCTTATTTTGGTCCCTAGGAAAATCATTGAGCAAGTCCTCTTGGAAGCCATTTCTGTGCAAATCTTATGCCTGACAACATGATTGTCTTATGTGGAAAGTAACTAGAATTGTGGATGAGGTGAGAGCAGTGTATATCATTTACCTGGGCTTTTAACACTGTCTCCCTAGCATTCAAGATTTGGACTGGTGAACAACTAGATGGATAAAATCTGATTTGATGGTTGGGCTTAGAGGATACTGGTTAAAGGATCACACTCTGGCAACTGGAGTTAACATACTCTGGAGGCTGGTAACTAGTGGAGTACTGCAGGGATATGTCATGGTTCCTCTTCTGTTTAACATTTTCACTGGTGACTTGGAGGAGATGTTGGAGTGCAGTCTCATTAGGTGTGAAGATGACACCAACATAGAGGGGCTAGCTGATACTCTGAATCAAAAGCCAAGTTCTTTACAGTAGCAAATGGTGGGAAGATGAACAACAAAGATGAATTGAAACAAGAGCAGTTCAGACCAGATACAATGAACTACTTTTCTCCCATGAAAATAGTGAAGAGGTGGATCAGGCTGTAAAGAGTGGTAGTACCATCTCTGTCCTTGGAAGTTTTTGAAGACCTGACTGGATGAAGACCTGGCCTGACCCCCATAGATGACTTTGCTTTTATCAGGAGGTTGTACTAGAAACCTCTAGAACCCTTTCCACCTAAATTATTCTAGAATTCTGTGAGTAACATTACAACACAGAATTGTATATCAGCTTTTCATATAATTTTTGAAGCAAAAGTTATGGTGGCGTAAGTTGGTTTTAATTATTTTTGCTGGGGAATTTTGTGTGTAATCGGCTTTAGTTATTATTATTGTCCTCATCTTTCCACAGTTTTACATGCTGCTTTAGTTAAATTGATTCTTGTTACTGGCTTGGTTAATGAAAACCACTGCCAATAACCATGTTTAAAGAAAAAAAAAAGGCAAAATGCTATTAATCAGAGCACAGGTTCCCTCACAGATATTAGCAAGGTCAAACACAATGCATAAAAGTGAATTGATCTAACAAGAAAGAGAAATGGGGATTTAAGAATACAGCTGTTTTATTTCCCAGTGACAACATACACAAAGATGATACGGGCCCCAAATATCTACGGAAAGAAAAGATGTTTTAGTAGCTTGGCTTTATCCTGCATTGGCTGTCCTGACTCAGGCTTCTTTGAAAGTGTTCATGACCATAGTGGAAAAAAAATAATTCAGTGCAGAGGGCTTCTTTTTTTTTTTTTTTTTTTTTTCCCCCTGAAGTGAACTAGTTGTTTCAGAATTTCCAGTGAAAAATAAGCATGGTCTCTTATTCGTTGTTTCTCATAAAGAATAAAAATAACTCCACTTCTGGCCATTATCATTCCAGCAAAAAACCTTAGAAACTTTTCAGGCCTGATCCTGTAGCTTTGAAGTCAGTGGGAACAGAATCATAGTCTTAAAATACAATATTTTGGCTAAAAGTTGTCACACAGTTGCTCACATCTTTGTTATTTTCTATCAGTAAGATTAGTGTTTCAGACTTTCTGAAAAGAGATTGCTGGTGGTTTCTGGAGGCCTTTGGAGGCTAGAGGAAGGGAATTCTATTTGTCTACCTGTCTAGAGACTGCTTCCACTGAAATCTGTGGGAAAGCATGACTTGACTTCTGTAGCTTTAAAGTGGGTTTGATGTGAATTGTTTCCCGTAGCTACTGAGGCTATGTCCATATTAGAAAATCACATGTGCTCACAGCCAGCCTGGCACTGCAGCTGACCAGCACAGAAAGGCTACATCCATCTTACCACATCTTTGTGCCCTCAGGCACTGAGCAGCCACATCCAAACTGCCTTTAACAACCATCTTTGGCCCCAGCTCACTCCAGAACTGATTTGGGTGGCAATAGCTCTCCTGGGTCAAAACCAGCCAGGTACCATCCAAACCTGCTTGCATCGTGGGCAACAAAGTGGCAGGGCATGTTCCCTTCTACTGTTTAATTTATTAGTGTGCGTAACTTCAGGGTGTAATTCATCTACCTTAATGTAGACATTTGAAAGTTCAACATTTAAACCTCTGCTAGTTACCCTGGCTTCCTGTTATACCTAGTGGAAGCAAATCCAGGCCACAATTCATCTGACCTGTCTTGTGTACTTAGCTCAAATAAGATGGATTGCAATCTGGGAATGCCCATTTTTGCTTCTGACTGTAAAGTGAGTCTGAGGTCACCGGGTCAAACTTAGACCTCTAGCTATTAGGCACCTGAGATAACGTGAGACAGATACCAGCCTAATACATACTAATAAATTTATGAGCATATCTTCCAGGTTAAGATACACCTTTAAAGACCATGGAGACTAATGTATAGGTTTTTACTCAAGGAAAACTGTAGAACTACTTACAGAGAAGTTTCCCTGTCAGAAGATTTAAATTGTTCTCCACAGATCAGACCAGACTATAGAATGGTGAAAAGATCTTTTTCTAGAGCAGTTGTCCAGAGCTATAATATTCTCTCATGTCTGTCAGAGAAGCATGATATAATTTCTCTGCAGCTGTGCTGTCTTCATTCTTGTTCTAAGCGTGGAGTAATACTTGTTTCATTCATTTTGGTCTCAAGTCAGAGCAAGGCTCGAGTGCCTGGGAGGATCTACCTGAAGCTGCAGGATTTCATTTCTCATCTGTGTCTGGAGGTCTGGGCAGCTGCAGAGGAGGATGAGGTCAGGACTCTGCCCTCCCGCAGAATAATTGAAACAGTTCGGTTTAAGTTTCATTAATAACACCTCTTCCACTCTGACCTTCAGTCATAATAAATACCTGGGAACCATAGTTGTTGATTACATTTGCAGTTGATGCCAAGTTATATCATTTCTATTACCATTAATGTAAATAAAATATTTGTGTCTGAAAATAAGTCACACTGCAGCCTATACCCATTTTTTTGCAACCCTTAGTCCTTGTTACCATCATTAGATATTTTTCTAATGATAATTAACTGGGAAAACATGACCTAAGTAAAGTTATCAAAGGAGAGCAATTATGGGAACATGTGCCATATTATTCCAATTAGGTAACTGCTCATGGTGGTTTCACTTGGTAACAGCACAAAACTACTGTTCAGCCCACTATTCCCACCGTTACATTGATAAATGATCCCAAAGCTGCCTTTCATTCGACAGGTCTGTTTTTGGACAAGGGCCAGACAAAACAAAATCACAAGATTTATAAGTACCGCAGTGGGAGGGTAAAGAGGATCTGAAGGGCTTGAGCCCTGCTCTGTCTCAGAACAAAAGCTCAAGAAAAATACTCCTGGTGGACCAAATCCTAAGGACTCCATTCAATCCTTCACCAGCCATCATTCAGGCAAGCTCTTGCAGCCATTGCTCTGGATAGATCTGAAGAACTACACAACTGAGGATCAAATTATGATTCATGCTTTTTGTGGTGGGAGGACAAGAAAGTCCCAGCCTGGCAGTACAGTATTTCCCCACAACCACTTTCCTTATGTACGAATGGGCTTATGAAACAAGCAGTAGAAAGTGGTAGAAAGCAAGTAGCATTATGACTTCATGACTCACTTCAACTCTGGATCACCATGAAAGGCAGGGCACCAGCACTGTGCATTCCACTGATGCACAGACAACAAACACTGGAAGAGGTAGTGTTGCCCTAGAGGTCCTCTTCCTCCTTCCTCTCTAGACAGAGAGATGTCTGTCTCTAGACAGACAGGCATAAATGTTATCAAATGCAGCCTGGAGAAAGATTTTTGGTTCGTTGAACTGAAATTGAAAGATTTCATCCTCCAAAATCTGGTGGAGGAACATCATCAAATACCACAGTCTCAGAAAAAGAAGTAGCAGAGTACTGTAAAAACAACAACAAAAAGTATCTTTTTTGGGAGAATATGGCGTCAAAGAGAAAACAGCAAAGACAAAAGGAAAGGATAGGAAGTTAGCACTATGGTAGTAAAAGGTTAACGGACATGATCTTACAATTAAAGATATTTACCAGAGAAATTTGAACCCCATTATACTCTGGCTCACGGTACATAAGGAAGAACTGTTTTACATCATCAAAGACAAAAACCAGGTCTATAGGTAAGCTTTAAGAATAATAAACATCCTGAATTCAAGAATAAGTCTGTCAAATGAAGGGATATTGATTTTGGAACAAGGAATATTATGTCAAACAACATTAGTTTAATTGATCTGAATTTAGTTTAAGTACTAAAAGCATTTATATACAAACAGCAAATGAAAATTAACTGCAGCTGAGTCCCTTGGTTCTCAGATTATACAATATGCACAAGCAACTGAAAGTTCTTGCAGGAATCCCAGCAGCATGGTCTGGGTTCTATTCCCATATCATGACTCAATAGAAAAGCAATATGCTTTCTTTCAGAAAATATGAATATTTAAAGACATGTTTTGACTTTTAAAAATACACAAAACTTTTCCTTTCCCCAAAATAATTTATAATAAAATGTAGAAAAGACACTAGAACTACGATCATTGCTAACATGGCTTAGTTCAAATATTTCAGCCTCTGGAATGAACCATCCAGGAAAAATTCATTCATTCTGAAAAACAAAGCCAAATAGATTTGTTTGTTGTTGTTTTTCCCCTTCTACTCTCACTCAGCTACTTACATTACTTAGCTATCTTGGATACCTCAGAGTCTGCATTTGTAGGAACTAATGCACAGAACCTCAAGACACTGACAGCTGAAATATGTTGCCGTTGTTATCCATCAGGGAAAATGCCAAGTTCCTTCTATAATTTATTTCATTTTTTTTTGTTTAAAAACCTGAATGTTTCGAAGAGGGAAGATTTTTTTCTACAACTTTCTTATGCTTTCTTTTTTCTTCTTTTTTAAGTTCTTTGGATTTGTTAAATTAATGATATTTTAAAGAAGTCATGGTAACAGTACAGACCACAATATACGCAATACAGGCAAAGAAGTCCAATTACCACTTAGCACTCTCAGGTACCTACATTACTTATTATAATGGGACTAGTGCTCAAAAATCTCTTGATCTTCTGTTGTGAACATGTTGAGAAGCTGCAACCAACAAGAGTTAAAAAAATCTGAAACTGTTAAAATTCTGCCTCTAATCATAATATTTATATTAGTAGTACAATATAAAATATCAATATTCATAAAATACAATTATAATTCTGTTGTTAGTATGGAAAAGAAACTTAATGGTGGAGTTAATCTTTCCTAATAAAGGTATCTAAGGTTTGTCAGATGAACTGTATGTCTGATTTAAGCAAAGATGATTCATTTTGAATGTCTGGAGAACAAATCCTGTCTGAAGGGAGTAAGAGTTTATGACGGAAATAACAAAAACTGTTACCTATGTCATTAATTTAATGATTAAACCCCAAGCTTTTAGACCAAAATCAGATCTTTTAGGTCTCTCTAAATATCTCTATATCTAATATAATTAATGTGATTTCTTTTGGTTTTCTTCCCTTTGCTTTGAAGTCAATGTCAATGCCAAAGATGTGTAGGCACAAAAATCTTTTCCAAAGTTGTAATAATATTTTGTAAAAAAAAAACAAAAAACCAAAAAAACATAACACTCATTATCCATATATCATAGTGAAATGTTAGGTGAACATAAAAGGATTTCATTTTTCACACAGCAGTGCCAAGTTTACTTCAAGTCTTATAGTTCAGACCATGTCAAAATACAATCTGTACATCTGCTGAGCAATTTACTGGGGAAATATCTGGGCTTTCTACTTCCCAGCCTTTCTCAGGGTTTGTCTTAATAAGTCAGGAGTTTGCAGCCTCTTACGAAAAACTGTTGTGCACCTCACTAAAATACCAGTGCTACCTCCTGTCTATTGTTTGACTTCCTAAGGAGGGATTCACTAATTTCTAATTATTTACAGTTGATCTAGTTCATGATTGAAATGTGTCTTCCTACAAGCTTAGTGCCTTGGTTACGGCTGACTGGAAGCCCACAGGTTATCCAAGGAAGCCTGACCTGCCATGTGGAGCCAAGCAGGCAAGATCCAGAGGCACAGAGAAACTCAAGAAAGCAACGACATGTCACTGTGAAAGGTGCATGAGGAATTTGCTGAAAGCTGGTGCTCATTGCTGTTGACAGGAAAGAAGAAAGAAGCTTGGCAAATCTCATTTTCCCATATAAAAGTTTTGGGACCTCTTACAAGTGAGTTTTTCTTCTTAGTTTCAGAAAGTGTGCTGACGAATTCATGGGCTAAAGGTTCACAGGGACACATAACTACTCCTGTACTGAGCCTGTGATGAATTTGGCAACGTTCCTAAAATATATCAGAAGTCTGGCTAGCAGGGGAAAGGTTAATTCTGTGCACTAGCTTCCAATCAATTATCCGACTTAATTCAGTGGAGTACCAGTTTACATTAGTTGGGCATCCAGTCTTTGCTGATTTGTGAGAAAGCCGTCACTATGTATAAAGACACCAGTATAAAGGTCAGTGGTTATCAGTAAAGTGGAATATTCTCTCTCTTCCCAACGGCCCACACCCCCCCACCCCCCTTAATATTGGATCAGAACTATGTTGAAGTCTTTCTCACTATAAACTGATGCAAGCTATGGCAGCATTGGTTTAGGAGGAAGTTTCTGCTTTCCTCTGTCAACAACAGCTCCCTCCAACACTGCTTTATATTTCTTTCCAAACCCAATTTATGCATCTCATGCCTGAAAAAAGTTTCTGTAGAACATCATTGAAAAAAACATCTAACATCAGCTAGGCAGGTAACATCTTGTTTAAACTGATTGTCTGAAAACTATTCTACAAATTTAAGCTAAAACATGGCATGTTTCTTACAGTACTGTTTTCCTCTCTTCTTAGTCCTTCTGTTTCTCTTTTCCTTACTTGGGCTGAATTTCATTTCAGTTTTGTGTTAATAGAGAGATGATTAATTGTCACATATACACAGCAACAAACACATCACAGGCAGAGCTCTGCTGAATCAGTAGCAGTTGTATCACTAAATTCAGGATGCAGAAAGATGCCTGGCTGACTTGGGAATGCTAACTGCCAGGCTGCGATTGTTCTGATGTGTCAGTATAGACTGAAGAGCAAAAAGCTCAGGTAGACTCTGACATTATGTCTATAGTGACAAATTAAATACTGCTAGATTTAAATACTGCTAGGGCCCAGACCCAGGTGCCAGAGAGAACTAGATCTTCTGGATTGCTAGGGCAAATTTTGACAGACATTTTGTAAGTCTACCTATCATTATAAAAAAAAAAAAAAAAGAGAGAGAGAGAAAGACAAGAAAAAAAAAAATAATTGCCCAGCGCAGTCTGGGAATCAAACCATTCATAACAGTCAGTTTTAGTATAACCACTTTATTTTGAATAATATATTTTCACATGGAATAGCTAGACTGTGCAAGTTGGCCTCCATGCCAGAGGACAAATCCTAGCACTGTTAAATTACCAGAACATGCATAACTAGCAAAGATGTAACTACAGGCCAGTGAATTTTTGTTAGAATTAATGCAATTTCAGGGAACTGCAAAGCCTGGTTGTACTACTCTTGGTACAAATTCAATGTCTGGCTTTCTCCTTGTCACCACATCATTGCTTTATGTGCAATACAGGCATGATTCTAAACCTTCAGGTTAATGCTATCACATCAAAAATTGTTCTAGCTGATGTCATTTTTTCTATGATGTGTAGTGAATAAACCTGCCAAAAGTCAGGATAAATAATTAAGTGTGAATTACTATATGGGATGCATGCTCTTATTTGTCATTTTGCTAAGGAAAGTTGGGCACTGTGCATTTGATTGCCATAAGCAAAGTGTTCCTTCATACGGCTTCCCGCAGACAACAAAAGGGGTGCTGGAGGAACTACTTGGCAAGAGAAACACCTTTCAGTCTCTGAAAAAATCTGATTCCACAGAGGTTGGCTTATTTACATTCCTTTTCCCAGGGAGAGAAGAATGCCAGAGACAAGTAGGGAATGAAACTCACATAAGTGCCCAGGATACATCATGCCATGCTGCACAATTACACAGAATATGCTTGTCAAGCTTCTTAATACATGTATCTATAGATACCTGCAAAATGGTTTAGTTGGAGTGGTTGTAACCTTAAAAAAATATTTCTTTACGTTGAAGATAATCACATTAAGGAGGTATCTTCACTGAAATACTTTTAAAATATTTTCACAACCATCCTGTCCAACCCAGTGGCCTTTTTGTTTCTTTAATGCAACATTCTTTTCCTGCATTTAAAGTGTGAGATAGATAGGTACTGCTATTTATAAAGCTGTGCTGGAGGTTGGGAGAAACCTCATCAAATCTGGTAGGTGTAAGAACAGCCCTTTATTCAGACACATATCAATGGAGCCAAAGAGCTGAAACAATAATCACCCAAATTATAAGTACAACAACAAATATAGGAAGAAAAAGGGGTTTACTTTGGATTAATAACACACATAAAAACAGAGATTAGAAGAATGGTTGCTGCTGTATGTAAGACAGATGGTACACAAAACAAGAAGCAAAGAGCAAAGAAACCAAAGAAGTCATAGATACACAGTCCTGCAATGAAAATTAGAAGTAGGTGACAATAACCAGAAGATCTATGTTTGCATGTACATATGCTTAAGGATAAAGCTGTCAAGAAAAATGTGTGGGTTTTTTTGGTTTTTTTTTCAAACTACCTTGTCAGCTAAAGAAGTAAGATAATTCTTCTAAGGGTAGACAATTTCAAGCTTCTTCAGTACTCCTGTCCACAGACATCTACAGATACCCTGGAGTCCCACCTAGGCTTTACTTTCCTTCTGTCCTTCCAAGGACATGAGGAAAACAAGGTTTGCTCATGTTAAGTAGAAGGGAGGTTCTTTTTCTTGTACCGAAGTCCTGTTATTTTGACAGAATGTGAGGTTTCATTAAAATCTGACTTTATATTTGCCCGTATCTAGCTGGTTCACTTATGTTTAGAGGAAAAAAATAGTTAGGAAGAATTTGGATAACAAACAGAAAGGAATGTTTCATTTTAAATGATTTTTCATTTTAAATGAATGTTATCTGATGCAATAAGAAAGTTGAATCAAAATATCTCTGTTTTATCAAAACACAACTTTTCAACTGACTCAAACCATTTTTGTTATGGCTGCTTTCAAATGATTGAAATGAAAGCATATTTTGGAATGGAAGAATTTGCAAAACTTAGATTTCCAAATTCCTACTCAGAGTGATAAATGATCCATCTTCAGTAAATAGGGACTCACAGATGATCTACATAGCCACAATTGCAAGATACACAATTTGCATAACATTCAGATTTTCCACCTCTCCCTTTTTGATTTGTGCAGTAACAATGACTCCACAGATTAATTGTTACAGATCTTTTATTTTCTGAATCATACCTAGGGACTTTAGTAGAGAAAAACTCAGATCTTTCTGTCCAGACAAATCCTTCTGCTTAATCTTCTAACAGTATAGCTGTGACCTTTATATTTCAACACAATTGTCTTTGCTCTGTAATACCGTTAGACAGGATGCAAGAGATTTTAAAAGCATCCTTGATTATGAATAGTAAATAATCATTCAGTAGCAGCAATAGTCTTCAATCAATATTGTAGTGTCAATGTGCTCTGAGATGCCAAATAAATACATGGCCTGAACTGCTTACAGAGAAATTTATGCTGGCCCCGAAGTCTGGAAATAGGCAAAGACTCAGATGAACTCTCTGCTGGTAAAGAGTTGCTCCTGTAAAAGCAAAATAAACCCGCCACCCCCCACCCCACCCCCACCCCCTCACATGCACACTCATACAAATAATAACATCTCAAATCACATACAAAAAAATCTGATCTTTCCAACAAAGAAAGCCAGTGCAGTGCCTGGAGTTTCTCTTTTATCCCAGGTCCTTTCCAATAATATTTGGCTCAAGTTCAGCATGTTACAGGGCTCCCAAGGCTCTTTCCCAGCTATATCTGTCTTGTCTCTCTGGGTAAAAGAAACTTATTTCTGGCTCCTTGTCAAGCTCCCCACAACCTTATATTACCAAACAACAATGTTGAAGGCAGGAATGCATACTTTTGCTTTGATTTCCACAGAGAATCATAATTCTTCTCTGCTTCTCTCTCCCCTTCTTCCCTCCCCTTTAGGTGACAAATGGCTCTCCAGAAGTCACCCATCTCTTCGTTTTGACCTTCTGTTCACCTCCTCCATTTTTTTCCTCTGCTCTGGCCAATTCCAATTTGGGTAATTATTCTGTCTACAGTACGTAAAATTCTCTCTTTTGTTGTAGTCAAAGTTAATACCCTTCTCCTTCTGTTCTTAAATGTAATGCTATGCATTGATAAATCATTAGTATGGTTTATCCCAAAAGGGAAAGAGTGATTGATTGAGGACTGATATTTCCTTTGGGATAGGTAGTGTTATATTATTCGTTCTTAATCCCTAGATGATTTGTATTACAACTATTATTGTCTCTATTGTACAGCTTTTTAAAGGGTTCTTATTTATTAAAGTGAATTAACACTAAAAGTATGCAAACCTTTGCCCATGGAAAAATGAAAATAGCCATAGTTTTGGAAATGGTTTAGCAAACTGAAATTTTAGCTGTTCTAAATACAGCACTGAAGAGACATGAAATCCAAACTGTGACATTTTCCTCTTTTTCTCCCTCAGTATGGATTCAGATCCATATATTTCTATTCTTATTACAAAGAGAGATTTACAGACACAAAAGATGTAATGGTCTTTTTTTTTCAGCTTTCATCTTCAAAAAGGACCAATACCTTTTCTGCAAACTTGAGTCCATCTTAAATAGTATTTCTCTTATTATGCACATCAAGGCATCAAGTCATGCCTTGGGCTGAAACACTTTGTAGATGAGGACAGCTGTTTGCTATGAAGGACCCATTGTTATTTTTGAAACAGATGCTTTGATTTGTTGGAAAGAACTAATATGTGCTGATTTTAGCCCCAATCCAGTATGACACACAAGCATGTGCTTAAATCTATCATTACTCAGAAAAGCACTTATACATATGTTAAAAATTAAGAATGTGCTTAAGTGCTTTGCTTAATGGGGATGATCTTGAGCACATATTAAGTGCACTGTTGAATCAAGGCCAGAATGCCCAACCTTAGTTATTGTGAAGTTTGCTATCTTTTTACTACTTTACGAAGTTCAAGCAACATAACAATGCTTTATTTCATGTCCTTTGCAAAGGAGGCAATTGCATACTTGACAAGAAGAAAGAGTTCATTGCGTCTTGCAAGCCAAGTAGTGGGGAGGATGGGAAAGCCTGCACAAAATTATCAGGCTTCTCTCACTGGTAAGCATGTGAGATGTGATTCCATCTGTGGCTGCTCTTCAATGGCTATGAATCTGCTTCAAATCTCAGCTGGTTCTTTTGACAACAAGGGCTCCTACGTTTCGCCGTGCTTCACAATCTGACGATGGACACAATGGCATTTGTCACACAGACTGCAGCTCGTGTGCCCATCCGATCGCATTCCTCTTTGCAAAAAGTATATAGCAGAGGCGCATGTCAGTCTCAATTTTTATATGAAGATATACATCATCTGTTTCCATGATGGGTTTGGTCAAACCCTCTCCCTGATGCTTTGACAATTTCTTGTTTAGGGAAAACTGCCAGATTCTATATAAGTGGGGTGGTGGTGGTGGTTTGGTTTTGGTTTTGGTTTGTTTTGGGTTTTCTTTTCGGTGAGGGTTTTGCCATATTATTCTCTGTGAAAGGCACCCACAGCCAATGAGACTGTTCTGGGAATACCTGGGTGGATGGTTTTCTTCTGCTTATTAAATTCTGTAGCTTTTTTTTTTTTCAGTCACTTGCAATATGTACGGCATGAGAATATCATGTTATATATTTCAAAATACGATGCGTAAGAAAAGAGGGATGCTTTGTGCAATTTTAACAGCTCTTATCAGTGAGAGAGGATTGACTAATTTTAGTGAAATCTTCTTTAACTTTCTTTACATACAGACAGACCTGAACACTTGGAGTGTTCTGAAACAAATCGCTAGACCAAAATTTTGGTTAATTCATTTCCTGGTTTTAGGGGGAAGCCTCACTTTTCAAAGTACATTTGCCATCAGAAGAATAGTAATGCAAATATGATATGCGGCCTACCCTGCCTCAGCTATCTTCAGATCACATTTGCTTGTTTCACCAAGACAAACTATTTTCTGTTTTCAGCAGCAGAAAGACAATGAATCTATGAGGGAGCAAAATGTATTCCATTCTGCTTCATGTGTCATCAAAGATGCCAGCTATATTCTGATTACTGCACTTTTCTATTAATTCTTATGATGAAAGGGTGAGGAGAAAGAACAAAGCTTGTCTCTCATGTTTCAGCTTGAGTTTGCAGTGCTGTCAGAAATATCATCTTTTGAAGTCCTTACTGCCATCTATACACATTCACCCATAAAAGTCTAATTGCCATTTAACTAATGGAAAACGTATTCTGACAATTTTCCACATTGCCTCACATTCATTGTATGTTCTGTTCTGCTGTTTCATCTAATATCCTCATCTTTACTCATATTTTGATAATAATATACATCAGGTTTTTAATTAAAACATTATGTAAATCAGGGCAGGGGGGGAGAAAAAGTAACAATAAAGATCAATTATATTTAATAGTTTGATGATAAAAATACACATTCCAAGCTCAAATTCACTACAAAACCATACTCAAAATATTTTAAAGCTATGGATCCACTACAAAAAACCCTGCTTCTGTAATCACCAGAAAAAAAACTAGCAGTGGTACTGTTTAAAAACATCAAAGAACCACTGTCGTCTTCTTCCCTACCTCTTTAAAAGAAGGGATTAGTTGAGAGGCAGTTCAAAGTGCAAGCCAGAGCTGTTTCAGAGTACTTCAGAATTTGGAGCAGGTGTTATTACCATATGTGCTAGTAGTACATCCAGTAGCAGCGAAAGTCATCCTGGCTTAGAGGAGAAGAAAACCTGACTCAGTATTCCCAGCAGATCTCCCAGACAATGAATCACAGGTTGAGGAATCGGAAGATATGGACAGGCAGAAATAGAAATATTTTATGAGGGTTACCATGAGGATAAAAGAAAGGGAATCATGCTTAAAACAATTCACCAAAGCAAGTAAAAAAAAGTCAGAAGTTTCTTAATTTTTAGGGAAAAAAGATTCTCTATTGAATTGACATAGAGGATATGTTTTCATGACAGAACTGTAGAAGAATGACATCAGTATTGGTGTATACAAGTCATCCTTCTCTAGCCATAAAGCTGTAAGGAAAGTGACAGTACTGTAGTTACTTAAGTGTTATTACAGACGTCTAAGATAATGCTTCCCAAAATTCTCCTTTCTGCAGACTCCCTGATGCTTTCCTGATGAATGACTAGAGAATTGGCCTGTACCAAGCCAGTTTGGGGACTTATGGGTGGGTACTGTAAGATGCCCAGCCTTTTAATATTTGTCCTTAACCTTATTTGGGAGTGAATAGTTAGCTTTTTTCCACATGGAAAAGAAATCCCAATATTAGTCCCATAATTCCAGCCAGTTATCTCAAGTCAAAAGCACAAATAATTTTAAATGCAAAAGGCTATGGACAGAAGGGGGTTTGGGCCCCAGCTAGCATGCAATGTTATATGCAAATATCACTGAGATTTCATACAGAAGATGATTCTATTCAGTAGTATAAACCATGAATAACAGGCCTGGAATCTGACCTTTTAAAAATATAAGCAAAGAAGTTGTTCCACTTGCTCTGCTCTGTGCAGCTTCACAGATAAAAAGCACAGTCACTCCCAACTTCTTGCCCTTATTAATATCACAGTTATTGCTGTGATACTTGGCTAAAAAGGCAAGGCAAACCTTCAGTCTTCCCTTACCAGAAAAGCACCAAACTCACAGTTTCAGCATACATAAAAGTGCACAGCGGAACTGTTTTGTACACAAAGCAGAATAGGAAAGGCCAGATAGAGTTTTGCTATGCCTATTCAAGGGAAGAGAAATTCCACTTGCAAAAGAGTAAGTATGGAGACATGGCTAGTTCTTTGCATCTCTTCACCAATGCAGTAGAAGGAGGCTGGAGAAGAAATGATAACTTTGTGTCCAGCTGCATCACTCATCACACTTTGTGCCAAAACATGCGCTATGAATCACTGAAAATTTTTTTACAGTTAGTGACTGGAATTGTCTCCAGGAACTGGACATCTTAATATTGCCTGTTTATTCATTGCAGAGGAAGTCACAATCCAACCTTACTGCCTGTACCATCTCAGGATAGTTGTGTTATTTTGCCTCTGGAATACGGCACCTCCAACCACCAAATGCTATAAATTGACTTCTGCGATAGGACTGCTGCTGGATAAATATGACCAGCGTGAGCGCACTGAGCAGAGCCTGCATTGGCACGAGTCATATGTTATTGCTGAGCAGCCTGTGCATATACACAGTGTAAAGCAGCACCATACAGAAAGATTATCCTACGTTCTGGGGAAAGAACATCTTGGCTGAGGTTATTACATTCGATTTAAATTCTTGAGATCTTATTCTTACAGCTGAGAAAGGAGGCAGTTTGCAATTTTCTCACCCAACTGGATAGACTGTGGTCTTGCAGTGGGACACAACTTACAAAATTTTAATGTCAGCATTGTAGATAACTGTATGCCACCATAGTCACCATAGATTGTCTTAATCGCCCATGAAGACAAATCAACAATTCTGGAACAAAATTCATCTGGCCTATTTTAAATGTCTGTGAGCTGACTCATATCCCAGAAAAGCCTGTTTTTCTCATTGATGAAAAGGGAGCTTTGGGTGACTACTTAAGAAAGAAAAAAAAAACCCTGTTATAGATGTCTCCAGCCAGTCACATGAACCCTGTGCAGGGAGACTAACAAGTCACAGAGCCAGCAGGCAAGTCAAAACCTAAATCTATTCAATATTTTATACACTGATCCACCGAGAATTGTTCTGCAATCTGCTCAGCCCAAAGCAAATGAATAGTGTATAGCTGCTCTCCCAGAGTGAACACCAAAATATGGGACTCACTGCAGGAATGATGAAGTCCACAAAAGGTTACTCATATCTCAGATTTAGACAAACCTTTCCATCTATCTTGCCTTGTCAGAGTCTACTCATTTAGGTCTGCACTATGCCTTACCTTTCTATCTGTCCAAAGACATACTCAGAAAAAGTTTTGTTTTGTGAGGAAACCAGAAACCATATTTTCTCCTTGTGACTGAACAAGATTGGAATTTGGTCATGAACTCACTGAAACTAGTGTAAATTAGGACTAATTACATCAAAATTGATGGAGATAACCTACTAGGAAGTGAGAAGGTGGTCCAACTGTTTTAAAAATAGCAGCAAAGCTTACACTACATGATTGATAGGATGATACAATTTAGTTCTAATGAAATGGTGTGGTCTTTTTTATGTAACAGAGAGAAATAGCATTGTAGCTGAACTGTTGAATAAAAGTTTTCACTTAGCTTACAGTACATTTTACTGTCATCAAAAATCATTCGGGAATAATAGTTTCCAATGAGTCTCTGTTGAAATTTTGGGATAATAAACTTTTATATCTTAATATTTATGATTCTAATAAACTATCACAATATTAAAATGAAAGATACAAACTCTGAGGTCAAAAACTACAATTTGTTGTAAGGCAAAACAATTTTGAATAATAAACCACTATTGAAATCTAAGATCACTTCCTATAATTTAATAAGTAATCCCCTTGGTGATATGTCCCGGATATTAAACTGGTTTAACTGACTTGGACCAGCTGTTTTAAATTGGTACATAACATTCTGCCAAATGATAATACAAAAATAAGCATGAAATGACATGGTAACCGTTTAAGTTCTGATTTTTACCTTCGTTGCCCACCACGAAGTGCTCACAAATCAGCTAATCAGGGATCAGTTAATTAATTCGTTACTGTTAATAGCAGTGAATGACAAGTATAAAGGTAATACTCTGTTTATTACTTCACCTATAGCACTATTGGATAAGATGTCCATTGGCCAGATGCAAGTGGTTGATTGGATAACGTGTCTCACAGCTCCCAATCCAGCTAATACATGCCAAAGCAGTTAGCGCTTTTTTCACCAAAAGCATCCAGCTGCAGACTATCAGTGTTTCCATAATGAAGTCAATATATCTTTTACTTATAAAACTTATTCAAAGGATACTGTCTGAGAGGAAAAACATTTTCAAAAGGTTCTGTCATATGCGACCGAGAATACTCCATACATGTATCTTTCATTATCTTTCAAAGACACTTGTGTTAGACTAGTCAGTCATTAGAGGGGATGGCAATTTTTCCATACTTTTTCCATATGTATGTTTTCTGATGCACCAAGTTCAATCTTTTCAGTCCTATGTGTGATACACAATGGAAACTGCCTTTTAATAACTACTTTAGAAAGATGATGAGCCAAAGCTAAAACCGTGCCATATACATCCTTCAAATCAAAGATATTCAGTGGGTACAGTTTACCTTACTGCTGGGTGAAGAAGTTCCCTGCCCACTGCAAATGAGCTTGTGAAACCTATAATTTATTGGAAAATGGAAAAATACTGTTCAAAGGTATGGTATAAGACTATGCACTAGAACAGGGCTTTGAAGTACATGGAAGTACAAGCAGCAGTCACCACAACTGACAGAGACTAGAAACGCATGCTGTCTGACTCCTAGCGCCGGTGCTAATGTCTTTGGGTGAGTCTTTCCTCCTCTGGTCAAGAAATCACACATTGTGTTGGTCATGCAATAGGACAGGCCGCAGCCACTACAATGCAGAACCACATCCGACAGACTCTGCTGCATTTGAGAGCTATGTTGGCTTGAGGTCTATAAAAATGACAATTTTATTTACACAATTGTTCCATTATGCTTTACTGAAGGGAACAGAGAAGATTGCTTAACGTGCTTCTCATTTGTTTATTTGTTTTTCTTTATTGGATAAAAGTAGTCCTCAGGAAATAACTAATGTAACTGACAGCACTGACTTGAAGAAGGGATGATGGCAAACAGGGACAGTTCTGTCTGAAAGTAGTGAATGGCAGGTTGTCTACCCACCCAGCAAATCCTTCTTCAAACAAGTGCCCTCTGTGGGTGGAGAAAAATGACCAGGAATATTTCCATTTGTGAAAGAATTGTGGTCTAACCTCAGATCAACTGATCTAATCAACATTAATCCAAGCAAGCTCATAACCCCTTTGCAAAAAAGCATAGACTGCATGAGTTTGAAAGCTGACTCAGGAAAGTCAGTTATAGAAATACAAAATGCAGGTCTGCACTCAACATTTGTCACTGACATTAATGAAATGGCAGTTTAGTCTCTGATTAAAGTTAGATTGGGTTGGGAACATAACAATTTCAGAAGAAATAACCATTGGTTATTTATTTGCAAACGCTTAGTGGTGTCAAATACTGTGTACAGGCCAGAAAAGAGCTGTGTAAAAGTCTCAGTCAGTGCTCCTAAAAGTTTGTGCTGGCTCATTAGAGTGTGGCTTGTGGTCTGTAGTGATCACAAAGAAGCAATGTCTCTCTGCCACTCATTGAGAGATGCCAAATACCTTCTGAATTCTGCAGTCGTTGATCTAACTGAGGCTGGGCGCTGAAACAGCCCTGCCCGATCAGATTGGTGGAACAGCAATAGCATCTCTTCCAAATATAATATTTGTGGTTTTCCTCTTTCATTGAGTTGACTGAGTCAGGGTAAGACACTGGAGCAAATGTAAAACCCATCAATTTAAAAGTGGCATCTTTGTATCTGATCCTCATCTGACATAGATGGGAAATATCCCTATGATGATAAAGTTGTACCTTTTTACTCCAGGCCCTAAAGCAGCTGAATTTCTCAATTTCTGTAGTTTAGAAAACACAACAAAATGCTCTAAAAGTAGGAGTTAGGATTGTTCTGTTTTGTAAAGAACCAAACACTATGGGGGTCAGGAATATTCTCAGCTGTTGTTTGAATGTGATTGAAAGCATTTAATTCACTGACTACTCTCAGCTATATAGGAACACACACACACGCATGCATATACACAAATAGCTCTTGAAGGAAATCAGAGCATCTGAAGGAAAAGGTTTACTTTACTCTGGGTGATCTCAGCTACATTATTTACACACAAAAATCTCTTACAGGGAACCATAAAAACGCATCAAAGTGCAATGACTTTCTTGTGCCACTGACTTTCAAGCTTTACAACAGATTTTTGCAGTTTATCCTCTCCTCCTGGTCACTCGCTTCCAGATCTCATTACAGAGTGCATGAAAACTGAAACTTTTCAGGAAAAATGTTGTTAAATATTTTATTTTAGAAACTGATTCTTCTCTGCTGAGTTTTTTGCATGTTTTTATAGAATTTTTAGCCGTCTCTCTTCTTGCTCTGTAAGGGACTCCTTCAAGAGATCTATACATATATGAATATCATGATGGTATCATCACCTTGTACTTTGTGGGCCTCATGCTTTGGAAGCATTAAACTAATCTAAACCATGATCTTTCCTGTTTGCTCCTCTCCTGAGCAGGGAACAAGGCTGTGTGCAGAGCTATCAAGCACCTACAGTAGGTAAGGTCCTTGAGAAATGTCCTGGGATGATCTGCTTATGGGACTTGCCACAGCCAGGAAGCACTGGATCTAACTGTGCATGTTTAGACACAAATTGGATCAGGGCAGGACAACTTTTTTGTTTGTTTGCAAAAACTTGCCCTGTGCACTATTACATACTTGTACATAAGAAATCAAGGCTCAGGAGACTCAATTTCTTTTCGTATCTGAGCCTGAATAAATTGCCCCAGACCTTGGGTCTTTGCCAAGATTTGCTTTGGGATTTTTAATGGGAAATAAATACCTGACATTAATGACAGGGTAGCAGTCACATTATGAATATTAGGATTGCACAGGCAGTTCAGCAGAAAGAAGATGGCACACTCTTCAGGTTGTTTTCTGGACTACCAGTGGATATAGTGCACACAGAATGGTAAGGCACGCCTACACTTCAGTTTCTATGTGGGATACCTACACTTTGGGGTTCGGAATTTAAGCACTGGTTGGATTCTGGTTATCTACAGCAATTCATGCTCAGGAAGAGGTGGAAACATGAGTCAGGACCCAGAAAGTCATCTAGCATCTGTGGGAGGATGTCTGAGTGTCTTGCTGTAACAACCTCATTGCAATTTCTCGTCACCACTATCTTCCTTTGCAGATGGAAGGGAGGAAGGGAAAATCATTGCTTCATTTTATAAATCAAAAAAAGTGCCTTTTATTACCACATCTCGTCTTCCACAACTGATAGCAGACCCACAATCTGGCCTGAATTTGGAATAATATACTTTCCTTCCTCTTTACCACTCTCTTTACCTCTGTCTTTTAGGCACTTGCCCCTCTTGACATGTCCCCTCCAAGTTGTACCTACTGAAAGTTAACATTTCATATTTCAAAGACCTGCAAGACTGTTCTGACTCGAATCTTCATCATAGCATGCTATTTGTATTGACTGCTGTGCCTCCAAATTTCTGAATCACCCTTGTGTGTGTTTTGGCTATTTCCATCATTTTAAGGCCCCCTTTTTCTTTATGAGCTCACCTGGAAAATCGCAATAAAACTTACAAGCTTTAGGAGACTTGTTTTCCAAAGTTCACTGCAGCTCTAGTTGTTTTTAAGACAGCTTATCACTTTATCAGGCATAAAGCATTGTTATAATTCTGTATGCCTAAATATATGTGGTTAAATGAACAAAACAGTTTGCTTTGTGCAATATCTATTCAGCACAGGGTCTGTTGAAACACAGGTGACAAAAACCCCAATCATTTTAGTTGCTCTTTCTAAAGCATCTTACACATCCCAACAAAATAAATACTTTATCTTGCTATGTGCAAGCTTCAGCTTGGAACAGGAACACTGGAAGTTCAGTTCAAACAGCAGTAAAACACGAAAATCTTAAAAAATTAAATACATAGTAATTCATCTAAAGACAACATGCCTATGACAAGTTTGTTCTTTGCTGTTAGATACAGCCCTTTAATGTTAGATACAGGTTGCTGACTTACTCTGTCTACCAAAGATGGTCTCTCTAGACCAAAGAATGGTGGCAACCTGGAGACAAGCAATCATGATCTGCCCTCTTCTAAGAGAAACAAAGAAAATTCCCAATTAGTCACATAGTTTGTGCTTTAAAAAGACATAATTTCCAAAAGGTGAGGAATGTTATGAGCAAAATTCCTGGAAAGTGAAAAGTAAGCAGAGAAGTTTGAATGAAACTTAGGCATTCTTTTAGAAGAGTTTATTAGATGGGTAAATCCCCATGATTTCACAATCAAGAAAGAACTTTTGCTAAAAGCCCAACCTCATTTTGTGGAAATTTGGAATATAGAAGCAATGTATAACACGTGAAAATAGACAGAAATGGCTGATTTAGTTAGCAGCATGAATGAGAAATTCTGAACAAAAGAATTAATATGAGATGCTAAAATCTTGGGAAAATAATTGCTGTCTGTTGTAAAATTATTCCATTCCCCTTTAACACAACACTATCTTTAACAAAAAAGGAAAGAATATGTTAAATTTTTATTAACAAGATAATAATATGCTAGAAGTCATTTAATGCTGTCATTAGTTAAGGATGTTAAATGTGTTAATGATGATAAAGAAAAAAAATAAATGTTCAGTAAACATTGACTTTTAATACTGGGAGAAAACCAGGATCATTTAATCTCTTCACATGAGGATGATTAAGATCTTTCCAGTCCTTCAGTTACTAAGAAGGATTTTAGACAAAAACTACTAAATATTTTTAAATCACTAGGCCAGATAGCTTGCATCCAAGAGTCCTCAGCAGCTTCCCAAGGAGGCAGCTGAATCACTGTTACTTGAAAAACTTGAAATACTGGAGAAATTCCAGAAGGCTAGAAGAGTACAAATACTGTGCCAATATCCAAAAAGATTAGATTAGGCAAGTTACTGGACATCAATTCCAGCCAAAACAATGGAAAAGCTGATAAAGGAATAAACTGGTATGATTAAGAACTTGCTGACAGTTCCCAAAGGTAACCAGCCCCAGGGCGCACTTCTACCTCTAGCGTCAGCTTTCAAGGATTGCCTGAAGAGTGACCACATCCAATGTAAAACATTCCTAAAACTTTGGGAGAAGACAGTGAATGACACAAAAGCTGGTGGAAGAGCATATAATGCACACAAATTTAGCTGACTTATTTAGCCAGGTGAGACAATTTCAACTAACAATTTTAATACCAAATTTCTGCAGCTGTTCTAAAACGGATCTTAAAACACAAACAACAGAGAAGAAGTTCCTAATGTGATTCTGAACCCCCCCCCCCGCAACATATATGAACCTTTTATTGTATAAATTGAGTAACAAATACAAGCAGGGTGATGATTTTACCTCTGTTTGTAATATTGATGAGATTGATACTAGAATATCGCATACACATCTGGTGTCCATATTTGGTGAAAAGAAAAGTTGAAAAATTGGAAAGGATGCAGAAAGGAGCTTAAAAATCATTTCAGGATGGAGAAAATGCCTTACAGTGGGGCACTGGAAATACTCAATCTGTTTAGATTATAGTGGATTTAAGGGTGGCTTGATTATATATGCATGTACATTCATTAGGAAAAACACTGAACATTGAAAGGACCTTTAAACCAAAGAAAAAAGGCCTAAAGAAAATCAATGGGTACAAGCTAAAACCAGACGAATTCAGCTTGGAAATACGGCACATTTTTCACCAGTGATGGAGATTAGTCAGAAAAAGCAGCTACAAAGGAAAGTAGCAAATTCTCCTTCCCTTCGTGCCAACATTGGCTGCGTTTCAGAAAGATGTACTTTAGCCAAACAAAGCCTATTCTTTAGTCAGATATTTTTGCCCAATTTAATATATTAAATTGCCCCGTTATTCCTTCTGAATTTAAACACTTCGTGTAGGTTACAACTCATTTAACTTTAGTTGTCTGTAATGCAGACATCTGAACCTTAAGTAGCCTAAGGTTGCTTCAGAGTCAACACTTGGGGGGGCTGGATTCATCTCACCAATTTTAGAAACCTGCATTAGGATGAGAGTAATCCTGAAAAGTGCCTGTTTCTCTCTATTATAAAGGAGATGCTATAAAGGGAACAAAAAGGAGTAAAGGGAATTTGAATAACTAGCTCTGATGTAGAGATTTCCACTGAAAATACATGCATACATTGAGGTGAATCCTACCTAGGTTTTCTGTCTGAGTGTCAAGAAGGCTTTTTGACAAACAATCCTGAGCAGTAAATCTAGTTCAGCAGGAGAGGCAGTACCTGGATTTCTGCTAGGGTTAGGTGAGGTGGAGGTTTACAGCATTTCTTCTGTGCTTGAGGTGTAGCTGTTTACACGTATTTATTTAAATTTTGCCTTCCATCTGTTTCAGGCTCAAACATATTTTAAAACCTAATAATAAAAATTTATCCTTTCCCTATGTTTTAAAAAGAGATTTTCAAAAGGGTATTAAAGATGAGGCATCAAATGTCTTTATTTGCTAAGGGCCCAGCTTTCCATTGCCACCCAGTAATCCAGCCCAGTGGGAAGACACAACAAAATGATATCCAGTGTGAAGTAAGATCTCACTGTGATTCTGAGTTTTGGGATGTTTTCCTGTTTGCTTTGCTCACTCTAAAACAAGGCAGAATAAATATTCCCAACAACAGAAGAAAAACTGAGAATGAAATAAGTCACAGCTCTTAATGGACAGCAAGCCTCAGTCGCTGGGAGCAGGCACAGGAACACACACAGAGTTAAAGGACTTGTGCAGATTGAGAGGTTTTGTGTTTGGAAATAAGCAAAATCTCCTACATCAGAGCCCTGGTCAACCTTTTACACAAACAACACAGCTTGAAGCTAAGGGAAGATTTGCCTCAGGAAGGACTAGAGGGTTGGATTCAATGTACTGTTCGTTATGGCTATTTTCCTTTTCTTTATGAGCCACCTGGGAATCTATCTTCTTGTTTCAACTGACATGAACTATTTTGTTTCAACATTATTTTTTACTGTTCTAGCCTGTATGCTTTATTGATGTTGATTATAATTTGGTTGCTCACCAACTTAAATTGAAAGGAAAAGCTGCAATCCAAACCCATTTCTGTAGTGATTTAAGAACAGCTAGCATGTACGATGCTTGGACCAAATTTCTCATTAAATAGTTATTACCAAATTATTTTTTTTAAGAGACCTGTTAATATTAAAGAACATTTCACCTATATCTATTTTAAGGTGTACAATGCTTTTTCTAGAGAGACTACTTACTTATATGAGAACATTATACAAACAATGAAAATTATTAAAGACTTAACAGAGGCACTTGTGGAGCATCTAAAAATGGTAGGATTCAACTTGAACATTATACATTAACTCTGTGTAATAATTAATGTTATAGATATATGTAACTTGGAACATCTATTTCTCCTTACTGAAAACAGTGAAAAGATTAATACTGTTAAAATAATAACAGAAAAATTTTCTCCCTAAAAATCACCTCATTTGTGGAACTCCTTGCTACAATATAATTGGGGAAAAAATCTCAGCATGTCTTTTTTTAGATCACATTTTTAAGATTGCTCAGAGTACAGTTATAAAATAAACCACATAAAGACTTGGAAATTCACTGGTTAACTATCTAATTAGTGAGCTAACACACACTTTAACATCTTCTTGAAGTTGAAAATACATTTCTCTGTGCTGCTATTTCTATTATTTATAGACATCAGCAAAGGCATACAAAAAATTACACCAAAATCAGGTCAGTGAGGCAACCAGGGGAGGTGCCCTGCTGGACCTGCTGTTTGCAAACAGGGAAGGACTGGTGGTGATGTGGTGGTCTGAGACCAACTTGAGCATAGCAGTCATGAGATTTTAGAGTTTTCAGATCTCAGAAAAGGAAGGGGGTCAGCAGAACCACTGCTTTGGACTTGGAGGGATGATGTTGGCCTGTTTAAGAGCCTGGTTGACAGAGTCCTTTGGGAGATAGTTCTGAAGGGCCATGTCATCCAGGAAAGCTGGACATTTAAAGGCTCAGGAACAGACCGTCCCCATGTGCTGAAAGATGAGCTGGCAGGGAACAAGACCAGTCTGGCTGAACAGAGAGCTTTGGCTGGAACTCGAGGAAAAAAGGAAAGTTTACCAGCTTTGGAAGAAGGGGCAGTCAACTCTGGATGACCACAAGGATGTCATGAGGTTATGCAGGGTGAAAATTAGAGAGGTGAAAGCCCAGCTAGAACTCAGGCTGGCCACTGCCATAAAAGATAACAAAAAACATTTTTACAAATATATCAGAAACAAAAGGAGGGCCAAGGATAATCTGCATCCTTTATTGGATGTGGTGGGGAACATTGCCAGAAAGGATGAGGAAGAGGGTGAGGTACTTAATGATTTCTTTTCCTCAGTCTTTAACAGCAAGACCAGCTTCCCTTTGGGTACTTAGTCCCCTGAGCTGGAAGACAAGGATGAGGAGGAGCAGAATGACGTCCCCACAGTCCAGGAGGAAATGGTCAGTGACCTGCTGCTCCACTTAGATGTGCACAAATCTGTGGGGCTAGATGGGATCCACCCAATGGAACTGAGGGAGCTAGAGAAGGAGCTTACCAAATTGCTCTCTATAATTTATCGACTGTCCTGGTTAACCTAGGAGGTCCCAGAAGACTGGAATTTAGCCAGTGTGCTGCCCACGTGGATGTGGGAAAACATACTTTTTCAGGAAATGCTAAGAATATCTCTGAAAAAGATGAGGGACCACAAAAACTTGCCAGTCCAAAGAATGGGGGAACTTACAGATGAATACTGCTTTTGCTGAGCAAGAAGAAATAGCAGCATGTAAACTGCTAGCAGCAAAGTGTGCTTCTGCTGACACAGCTGGTGAGGTTGAGGGCAGCAGGATGGAAGGATTGCTAGGAAGGTGGGTGGTAGGAAGAGCCAAAGGTTGCAGCAAGACCCTCGTGGCAGTGTTCCTGTGACCTTTCTGATCTCCTTCCTGGAAAGATCAGCTGGCCCAAAATGGCTCATATCCATAGTGTTCCTACATTGGAGTAGTTGCACTGTATCCAACAAAAAGCCAACCTAGCTGCAAAAACAGACACAAAAAGCAGAAGCCAAAAGCGTAAAAACAGGGTAAACACGTAGTAAAACTGCACCTACCTCCAACTACTTGTAAGGAACTTCCTGAGCTCAGCGGATTTCCCTCTCTTGAATTTCTCTTTCTCCTCTTGAATTTTGGCACACAGAATCCTATGCCAAGGAACTCCACTGCTCAACTGAATCCCAAGTGAATGGGTGTCTTGGTTTTTTGCCTCTCTTCTACCTCCAGCTAAACAGTCAATCCTTATGTCCTCCTCAACATCAATCTAGGGTGTATAGCCCTTTGCCATGTTTCCACCAGTCATTGCTTTCCCACACCAGAGCCCCTGTTTCTTTAGTCATTCTCCACAAAGAAGCCCTTCCACACCCCTTTTTCCGAATCATTTTCAGTCCTGTTACTGTATCTGGGTTTTCAGCACTGTGCACAACTTTTGTAGTTTTTGTAAATTTATACAGTAGAATATCATGCTCCCTTTTTAAAATTCTCTATTATATTCCTGATTTCTAACAATTGCCTTATGTTTTTGTTCACTCCCTGTAACACTAACTGATTGTGTCCACACACTGCAGCACCTGGAGTAAAGCCTGGCTTGGTACCTACCCCGTGGACTTCTGCACAAACTAATTCACTGGCCTCTCATGGCCTGCACAAAATTTGTCTGTCACTCTCTTCCCACTCGAGGCTCACAGCTGTGGCTGCCCTGCTACATCCCTGTCAGCAGCTAGGGACATTCTCACACTCCTTTTCTTTCCTCCACACCCTTTCTCACCTCAGCCGAGGGCAGCCTGAGGTACCCTATTGCAAGCCTAGATCTCCTCCTGCCCCCATGTGGCCTATCTTTAGGCCTGAAACTTTTGGTATTTAAGAGGAAATACTCTTTTGGGTTGTTTTAGGTATGAAGAGTGGTTGCTTTACCATCTTTCACATACATGCTTTTCTACACAGTGAAAATATGAGTAGACATTATGGGCAGAAGGACATGGTGTGAGGACAAAGAAGGCTTAAGGTCCAATGGGCTGAGTATAAGTTGAAGAACCAGGTTTAGCAGATAAGAAGAGATGTTGGGTGCTTGACGGATTTACTGGATCAGTCCTTGGACGATCTAGAAAATGAACCACAGGCTGTTTGAGGAAAGACCTAATCGCTCAGCTCCAGAATGCATCCTGGAGGCGACCCAATACACAGTGTGGACAGCCTGGGGAGCAGCACCATGGTGTGAAGCAATTAAAAGGTTTCTGCAAAGAGGAACAGAATAGTCTGTTCTCCAGATCCCCTGACGACAGGAAGAAAAACAGTATGTTTAAATTGCAGGAAGGGAGAATTAGGTTAGACAGTGGAAAGAACTCTCTGACGGTGAGAAGAGTTAAGCCCTGGAGTAGCTCGCCTGGCAACTGGTGCAGTTTTTCTTGCTGACAGGTTGTAAGAACAGGTTACACAAACATGCCAGGAATGGTTTTGGTCTACTTGATCTTTTCTTGGGTCAAATGGAGAGATAAGATCACTTCTTCTGTTCTTCCCAGACTCACCTGCTACAATATTAACATTTTTCATCCCAGATTGCTAAAGATAAAAATGGATACTTCTTCCATGTTTTCCACTACTGCAAAGAATAGCTTGTTATATCCGTCTAAAAATTCTGACAGACACAAACCGACATTCTGCGCTAGTAAAAGTCAAAAAACCCACAGTGAAATCAAAGGATCCCTGTCCAGTTCTGCCAGTTTTGCTTTGTGTGCTGAAACTAAGTATGACACATTTCATTTAATAATACAATATTTACTTAGTAAATATATTTACCCCATGTCTTTGGCAGTCTTTGCCTTTGATCTGTTGACTCTTTCACAAGCTGAAAAGTAAAATGAGTGTTATGGCAGAAAGCCTCTTTTCAGAAGTTGCAAACAGAAACCACCTCAGAATACCTTTGGTCAGAGTTCATCTTGGTTTGGCTTTGATTACAAAATTACAGATATCTGCTTAAAGTACTACAGCCACATACAGACCCAGGAGGGATTATATTCCCAGTTTTGAGATTAATGCATTGTACAGCCCCTGGTCATGAAATTTAAAAACATTCTAAATAGTGGCCACTGCCTGTTTTATGTGACAGCCTAAATAATTTAAAAGGTCTGCTTCAATCCCATATTCATTGAGCACTTTTTTTTTTTTATAATGTTTTGCTGCCCAGAAGTGGTCTCTGCACCAAAATGTAGCACTAGAATGAGAATTTATCCTGTATCAGCTAGGCATCTGGGATCTGATTTAAGATTCTACGAGGATGTATAAAAGAAATAAGCTGTAGCTATCCAGTAGAACTTTTCCCCATTCACAGAGATTATTGCTGAATCTTGTTCCTTACCCTTCTGTCCCAAAAATCCCTACTCAATATTTTTGTCAATGCTTTGTTGTCTTCTTATAACCTATGTGGAAATCCTTAGGCTGCTGATTGGAAATCGCTGTTAAAATGCCTGAATACACAGGCTTAATTTCTGGCTTTCAGAGAAGCCATGCATTCCAGATGGCTTCAGCATCTGTCTGTATCTTTAGACACCTACCATGTAGGTACAGAGATTCCCAGAATTGTTTCTCAGATGTCTCTTTCTCTATAAATAAATTTAGATTTTGTCAGTCAGTATGTCCAAGCTCCCCTCAGCCGTGAGTACGCTTTACATGTCACAAACTGTGCAGAGGTCATCTGCAGGCTACAGCCAAAGGCTTCACAGTGAATTTTGAAGCTTTGCTAGGAAACTCTCACTAGTCAAGCTTAATCCTCTGGTATGTACAAAGAATATCCAATATGGGCTACCAAAGGTAAAGGGATAGTTTGCTTTGAACATGAGAGACAATTATGGGATATACACGTGCCTGAACAGGACACTCACCTGAGACAGCATGATAGGTTTCTCCTTCTTGGAGGCATGATGCAGGACACCTCCCACATCCTAGATTTAGTCTCAAGTTCTAAACTCTCAGCTGGACACTTTTTCTGCTTTGGTTTCCCAACAGGGCAGGGAAATCATATGTCTAACATCTGCCTGAGCTTAACAGTAAGTATCAGGAGAAAGCTGATGAGAAAGAGAGATAGCTATGGGGCTGTGACATTTCTTCAAGGATATTTCTAGGTGTCTCTGGGTAAGTCAGCTGCTTCTGCACCAAAATCTATTCTCTTTTTATTTATGGCAGCTCTCTTCTATCAGGTGCCTCAGCCATGTGTCCTTCTGCAGTACTGCAAATCACCTCAGGAGACTGTTTTCCTTGCTCAAAGAAATGTGAAAATACAATTGTCAGTGCTATAAACATCACAAATAAAGTAAAAAATATTTCTTAGGCTCCATGAAACACAGTTTCTGAGGAACTGAATAATTCTTGTTGGTAAAGGTTGATTTGCTGGGGAAATGTGCTCAGACTACAGAAAACACCAAGCCTCCACGGACATCCTCTGTCAGTCTTTATGCAAAATAAGGGTGTGTTTTAATAGCCTAGGCATGTAAAGCACTGCAGGTTTTGAATGAATTATCAGGTATTGAAGATATTAAATATTTATTTTAAAAATATTCAAAATCCTTTGAGTGGAAATTGTATTTAAAATACACACGCTCAAGATGTAATACCAGGGCATAGTAGGGGTGTCCTTTCCTTTGAAGTAGGAATAACATTTACAAACCTTGTAATTTCCCAGTTTTTTTCTCCACACAAAGCTTTTTCCAAAGGCAGGACAATGCTGTTTTCTAATTCAGAGAGGAAGTGATGTGACATTGCCAATGTCTTGACTTTGTTTTTCTTTCCTTCCTCTTTAGGCTCTTTGGAGCTAGATACACAGAAGATAACAGTCCTATGGTTTATCCAAAGTCCAGAGACACAAAAACAATGAGACAAGGTGAGTGAAACTTCCTGCTGCTGACAATGTAGCATAAAGTGAAAGAAACAAAAAAAAAAAAAAAGAAGAAGAAAAAAAATATATTGAATGAAGGTGACAAAAAAAGTTACGGTCATAGTTGAATCATCTGTGTGATTGTCTTTCACATGTAAAAATTTTTTAAAGATTCCTGTGACTAAAAGAGCAAAGGATATCCTGAAGAATACCGAGGATTTTCCACTTATTGTAGTTCACATGGATACCAACACCACACAAGTGAAGGGAGATGAGCAGGCTAGAAGGACAGTGTTGCACACCTAGGAAAAGAAAGTAATCTAGGCTTCACACAGTGATGTTGTACAACTCAGTGGTGCCAAAGAAAAGGTAATAAAGAAGTTAGACATCAGGTGTGAGTGGGCTACAGTGAAGAAGAGCTGTGGGCAGGGACTCCTGAAGCAGCAAAGTGCTGCAAAAAGTGATGCAGAGGTTACACTTGCATCCAGCTCCTGACTTTGTAACTCACAACACCTTCCAGGAGAT
Source organism: Falco peregrinus (assembly GCF_023634155.1). Classification (NCBI taxonomy): domain Eukaryota; kingdom Metazoa; phylum Chordata; class Aves; order Falconiformes; family Falconidae; genus Falco; species Falco peregrinus. The sequence goes on from NC_073727.1 coordinate 58,482,162, forward strand.
CTTTGAGAGAGAGAGAGATTAGGAAGACACTGAAGAAGAACCTTAATTTGAATACATAAATAGTAGCATTGCTCCCATATGAAGCAATGGAACAGTGTGCCTGTAGTTAACATTATAGAAATGCAAGAGTTGGCTACAAAATGGCACATCTTTAGAAAACCTAAAAAGGCATGGAGCTACATTACAGGTGACATTTTGCTAGATCATTGCGAAAGATATTATCTTATGGTGAAAGACTTTGCTGAGATCAGGGATAGCATAAATAACCACAGCAAAGAGCAAACTGTGCTGGACACTTGCTAGACATCTTTGGGACTGGCAAGGAAAAGGAACCACTAAGTTTTTATTCATCTACTGAGGACTATAGCACTCCAGAAACTAATGTAGTGGGGTCAGCAACTCCACAGAGGGCTGTTCTGCCTGTGCAATGTATTTCTGCTGTATACCTCACTGAAACTTCAAGGAGGAAGAGTATGTTAGGTGACAAGCGGTGCTGACACATTAAACAACACTGGGTTATGTAGGGGACTGAGCATTGGTCCAGAAGGAAGATCAGTCACAAGAAAAGTCACCCTGGATGAGATCTATTCCAAACTAAAGAACAAAATCTGTCTCACAAATGCTCATTTCAACTGCTAATAACGTTTTTTTATATTCTAGTTATAGTCATTCTTGATTACTACCAGTGGATTGTCCTATGAAAAAAACATCACGTTATTGAACATCAAGCCTTCAAGCCAGTGCCGTGTTAACATCCTTGTTCTCATATCTTAGTTAAAAAGCATCCTCCATCATTATTTGCCTGATATTTTAAGCTCCAGTCAGTCAACAAGGCACCTTGAAACTCAAGCTGTGAATCACACTCTGTGTGTTATAGTACATGCTATTAGAAAATTGCCCATCAGAACCACTTGGAAAGTATTTGCAGGTGGTGGCTGGAGTCAGGAACAGAATGACTCACAAGCAAAGCAGGAATGCAGCCCCACTAATGGACAATGAAGATTAATAAAAGAATGGGGTTACTTTTTTTGTCTATGGTAGAGACCAGTTTTCATTCCCCTTTTCCTGTGCTTCTGCTGTTTTACCACACACCTTTCCACCGAGCAGAGGAGTGAATAAAAACTGGTCATACGGGTTGGCATTGATAAAATCAAGCCCACAAGCAGATATTTCAAACTCTTTATTAGCAAGGACATAAAGTACATATGCTGTTTGATTAGAATATGATGAAAAGAATTTATTAGCAGATGTGTATTCAGCTACACTGTTTTACTGGCAGCTTTACGAGATTCTCTCCTAGGCTGACAGGTGTGGCCTGCCAGCTGCTTTGTACAGTAAACAAGGGATGGAGAGCATGCCATGTGCAATGATTTAATCAGTTACCATCAACTGCTAGAAAATAAACAAGGTTTTGTGCATTTCTTTCAGTTCCATGTATATTAATTGAAACCAAATATTACAAATGTCACTGAAAGAGAGTATCTCTGATCAGAGGAGACTTAAATTTAATAGGACACAGCCATGTAATACATAAATATAATAAAACACAGTCATGTAATACATAAATATTTGGTTAAAAGATAGCAGAATTTTGTTAAACTTGGCAATGGGAAGTCTTTTGAAGTCTCGTTTGTCAGTTTCCATTCATGGGACAGTCAAATCTAGTCATTTGGGTCACAGCTGGCAAAAGAAAGATGATCCTCTTGGTTTATTGTTCTGATACAAAATTGTCATTACAAATTGAAAACACAGAGCAAATAAAAGAGGGCAAATGGAGAACTTGTGTGGTTACGTATTCTTAACTGTTGCGTCTGGCTGTACTTTGTTTAACAGGGGCTGCAGAATTCAAGATGTCTATATCCTGGGTCTCATTACCATTGTTTAAAAATTTCTATACCACTAGTTTACAATTAAAACGTTCTTTCTTAACTCAGTTCTCATATCCCACATTTTCAGTGCTCTAAATATGTGTAATCTGAACTAATATTTTTGGTACATATCTGACAGCTGCACTGAAACATTTTTATCTCAAATATTTCCATGTCAAAATAAAGATATCTAAGATTTTTTTTCTACAGCAAAATGAGAATGTTCATACATTTTAAAGAAAAACTGAAACTGCTAAATGCAAGAATATTTTACAAAGGATGCTTTAGCTTTATTTTCTGCATGTTTATGACAAAGAACGTCATGATTACACTGCAAGCAAGGACATGTTTAGAAGAGCTGCAAAGTAGATAGAAAATTCTCTAAACTCATTGCATAAATGATTATAGCAGTGATCTGTTAAAAATTATGAAAAATGAAGCCATGGTAGTATTTTGAAAAAAAAAAAGTGGGCTTCTTTTTGAAGTGCCAATACATTCATTTTCTTTTCTCTGCCTAAACTCGTATTCGGATTTGAGTAGATTTTCTGTACTGGTTATGAGTCAGGTTCTTGCACAGAATCAGAGGTGCTACAGAAGGAACTGCACCAGTAGCAGAAGACTTTATTGTCTTGTTTCATGATTATAACAATTTCTGTGAAGAAAGCAGAGATTATTTTTGTTCTTTTGCTGCCAACATTTTTGAAAGGACAGGCTGCACTGCACTCTTGCGGGTGAATTCTTTCTGGACTAGTACAGATTATTAAGTTTTTAACCCACAGAGATGCATGTCTCTTCTGAGAGATGTCACTTATTCAACTGAGAAGTCAACTCGTGGCTTCAGGTATCTGTACTTGTTTCTTACTAGGGCTAGTGGTGCATAAAGATACAACACTCGTTTAAGAGAAGGGAAGGGACAGTGCTATTCATTGATTGTACTAGTTAACTGTAAAAAACAAAATACGGTGGATAAGCAAACCGGAGGTAACTGAGGAAGGGTCTTGGAACGTATGCACCAGAATTTTGGTTTGGACTCAGAAAAGAAGGGGAGGCAGCTGAAAAACTTCAAAGATCATGTGGAAATTATGCTGTTGTGAAGGGATATGTCTGTGGATTGCAAACAATTTAGGGAGATTAGCAGCAAACAGAAGAGCTAAGGAAGATGGAATGCATGGGTGGAAACTCACTGGGAATAAATGCAGTCTGAAAGTGGGAATTTTGGAACCAAAAGAGCAACAAAGAATTGAAACAGTGCTAAACTGCAGGGATGAAGACTGAAACCTGCCTACTCTTAAGAAGGGTCTCGCAGTTTTGTAATGGGGACTCTACGATGTGGTTTCCCAGAACTGACCTCAATGATCCAGGATGCCTTCTTCAGCTCTCTGTATTGCTGTGACTGGAGTTAGTGAGATGCTAAAAGAATAATTTAGGAAACACCAATTCTAATGATTTGAGAGAGGTGAGTTTCTAGTAATAAAAGCTGGAGGATCCAAAGCTGTGATAGTAACTGCAGGCCACATCAGGCAGAAATAAGATATTTTATAATGGATTATGATGTGCTTATTCATCTTCATTCACTCTTTTTCTCTTCATGCTCTTTGGTGTATTTCCTTGCTGAAGCACAGACCACAGATCAGCCTTTTCATGATTTTACAAGGAAAAGTGTTACGTCAAGAGCATGTGCTGTGCAACTTATCAGGAAATAGCATTTAATACACAATCACCCTTGCAATTGCCTTTTGGGATGTCTCAGACAATTTGTCTTGAGCAGCTACTAGGCAGTAACTCAATCTAGACTTTTCCATGCAAATATATTCATCATATTGCTATTCTGTACATTTTCAGTGGAGGGTTTGCTTTAGGGCATGTATGTACTGAAACACTCCTCGCACCCTTTCCACAGAGACGCTTTCTATCTTCTCTCAAGTGACAAGACAGACTCTCCATCAGCTGGGGGTCTCAGCCAGGTAAGAATGGTAGCTCCTGGGTTCCCCTCAAAGCCTGCATCTATAACAGTAAAACAAATGGTGTTATGGCCCTGAAGTTAGCAGAGCATGATATGGTTATCTCCATAGTATTAAACTCTGTTCACCTCCAAAATAAGATGGCCACATTCAGACTCAACATTTGGAATATCTTCATCCCATACATTATCCCCAAACCACACCTGGGAATCATCAGGGAGAGTGCTAGTTATCTTGAGTCAGAATCAGGCAAGGCACCATTTAACGTTACAGATAATAGTTTTAGTGTCTGTGCCTGTGCCCTGTTTAGGTTGCTGGTAAAAATGAAACCTTAGGATACAGCTAAAAAGTCTACAGTCTGGATCCACAACAACAACAGACTTCAGGATGTAATAAACCCATCATAGGATACATTTATATTGCATGTCAAGCTCAGGTCAGCATTCTGGATCTGAACTCTAACTTACCAACAGTGCAAAAATTTACAACCCTAAAACAAGGTTGCAATTCCCTCGATGGCAGGTTTTTAAGTCCTTGGGGCTGCTAAGGTCCAAGGTGAGACAGAATATGATGCTCAGGTCTGTTTTGCAGGCTGAAATGAACAAGGGCGGTTTGAGAAACTACTTCTAACCACCTCCCAGCAGCTGGGCACCAGTAAATTGTTTGCAGGAATGGCCTCTTGAGGCACGAAGGAGCATGAGGGAGGTCTGCAGTGCTGTACTCAGGCAGTAGGAGAGCTACTCACTGTTGCCTGCTAGCTAAGCCTCACACAGTACCAATTATTCCATAGGGTTAAGTTTATGTTGCAAGTGTTGCAGAGTAAGAGCATAAGATTATGTTCTCCTTGTGTTGTTCCGCTGTGGAGCCTACAGTTATCCCAATACTGCCTTATGTGAAGGTTTCTGACTTCAATCAACTGCTGGAATGATTGCTGTTCCATTTCCCCAGCAATCTTGCTCTCTGCCCAGAAGTGAAGTCTGCCATCCATGCCTTATCCTTCATTAGATCAGGCACTGCATGACTGTCATATCCTGTACAGGTTTCCTTACCAATGTTTCTCTCCCCTACCCTGGCTGTAAACATCTCCAACAGGCAGGCAAGGGCTGCCTTTATATGTCTTCCGCACACCTTTGCAGATGGCTGTGGTGCATGCCCAGGTATAACCTGAAGCACCCCTCCAGTGCCTTTGGGACTTTTGTGAGCATGCATATTCTTCAGTCTCTATACATGCAGATACTGGGAAGTCACAAAACCCACATAAATGACTGTCCAGCTACTCTGCTCAAATGGCTGGAGTGCAAAACATCACACAATTGTAATAACTGATTGGTTTGAGCTAAGCATATGCACTGCAGCTACACAGTAGTGGTAAGTATTTTCTAGATATTTCTTGTTCTCAGCGCATGCATACAAAGGGCAGCTTATTTCTCCTTTGTGCATCTCTGCCTTCTGCTTGCCTCCCTGCTTTTACAGACGGGTGTACCTTGGGAGAACATAAATGCAGCCACACTTACACCCTTCTGGGTCCTTTAGGACCCTAATGATTTTCTAAATAGAAACTAGTTTCTTTTTTTATTCCCCAGATACACAGAAGGATCAGGCAACATTTTGTCTTAAGCACAGAACCCCACCACAACATATTCCTAAATGTTATTTATAAGGTGTTTTTATATGCAGAGAAGTTATCCTCTGGAACCCTTCCAAGGAAACTGCACTAGTAGGTGAGGGCCTAGAAACAACTGCATATCTCAGAGAAGGCAATGTGCTTCCATCTTCAGGGTCTTTGTTTAAATTCTTTGCTGCAGATTATATACATAGCTGAATGTATTCTTCTTGGACAGATTAATTTAACCACCTTGAATCTGATCTTGCAGTCTAACTTTAGGATTGCTGCAGTACACCCTAGCTGCAAATACAAGTGTTTTGAAAAGGAGTGATGGGATTCAGTGCTGGAACTAACAGTAAATTTTCAAACCCTGGAATTAAAATTGCCCGTTTTTGCAAAATTGGCAGATTTCACAGTGAGTCAGTCTTGACACCTGAAAAAAAATGACTTTTGACAGAGGAGTGGAAAAAATGAACATGAGTTGAGAAAATATTTTCTCAAAACATTTTTACAAAAAATGTCCCCACTTCTGCAGATAACACTGTTTCTTTTTAAAGCACATTCTTCTTTTTACGAGCCAATGCTTCTGATATGTCTGTTAATTTCAACTAGATATGGTCACTCATTATGCTCATGTTTTGGTGGAAGTCAACAGAATATAGACATGCATGCATTTCTAGACGCACCTATAAGATGGCATCAAGCATGACGGATGACACGGGATGACAAAACACGCTGCTTGCTACATACAAAGTCTTTCAAACATTTCTATGTGCCTTTAAATTCGTACCAGTCACAAAAGTTTTTGACCATCAGATCTTGGTAGGAACTTGGTTGAGTGGTAACAGCCAAAGGGTGATGAGATTCAGTTTAACTACACATGTGAGAGAAGCCCTTGGTGCATGTTAACGTTTGAAGGTCTGCAGTATTAGTTTTGACTCAAACCTAGTCATACTACTGTTAAGTGCTGTACACAGGCTTGGCAGGGTAGCAAAGTGTGTGTCAGGTCCAAAACATTCCTTCTGGAAAAAAGTTTGGCACCAGAGTGAAGGACAACCTGGGAATTGCTGATAAACCAGAGGTGTTTTTCTCCTCCAAACAAAGATGCTAGAGTTAATTTGTTGCGGTTTTGTCTGCACAAGACCTATTATATGTGCTGTAATTTCACGGGATGGAGACTGTGAACTCCCAGGTCACTTGTAAACTGATCACTCCCCAGTCTTTCCTCCTTGTGCTTTTAAGTGTTTTGAGCCTGGTAAATTGAAACCTGAAGAAACACAGAGCTCTGATCTCTGGGACCTCCAGAGCAAACCTGGACTTTTGCTGATTTGCTCTAGGAAGTAACTGCTTACTTACCCCATAATTAACACCACAAAGCTGATCTTTGGAAGATAAAGTATGGGAGGTCAGAGACAGGATCAGGGAGAAGGGTTTCATTAGAACTGCAGCGTTTGTGGCCTGATTCTTTTCTCATTTTCATCAGATTAATCCAGGAATTATTTCACTGAAGTCAAAGGTGTTATTCGACTATAAAATCTGTCTGGATTAGAAACATGTTGTTACTATCAAGTCTAACGGATTTTAACCCATATGCTTAGTAAAGAAAGCAACAGAAATTGCTTGTTAGCTACATGACTAACCACACTTTCACTCTTATCTCACAGCAGAGGCTGCATTAGCACTTCCTTACAAGTTCCAATTTGCAGCAAGATTTCAGGCACATAAATAAGTATTCCAGTTGATTGGCTTGCTTTAGCTACTAAGTAGAGTAGTATTCATGACATTGAATAACACTGTTCTGCATAAAGTAATAAACAAGCTTTGCATAAAGTAATATTTTGTTTATCACTTTTTACTTGCATCTTCCTGCTGAGAATTAAAACCACTTTCTTGTATTAAAAAAGATAAGGGAAAAAAGAAGAAACAGAAAAAAGAAATGAAAAAAAGAAAGAAAAAAAGGAGGAAAAAAATTCCAAACTCTCAGCTGGTGGAAATCAGAACAGCCCCACGTTTCCCTCATTTGACTTTGACGTGTTGATTTCAGGTTAGTAGCCAGTTTATATTAATGAGGAGTCAGTCTAAAATATATGATATAATAAGTAAAAGAATCATTTGTCACTTCTAGACTCAGACTTTCACAAACAATAACAAGAACTAAATAGGTACATAACATGCTTTCCAACAGCCAACATCTAAGTTTCAGACTCAGATTCCTTCATTCTACACAAATTTGGCTGTACCACACTTTTATTGTTGACAACTATTTACATCAGAAATGAAGAATCATAATTTTGAGGTTACAGCAAGACTTTTTATACTGCAGGACTGGGTCCCACCACATTTTAAATTTACTGGATGAATAGTTTCTGTGTGTCCCTCATTTTGCTTCTTTGTCACACACTGCATCCCACATTCAGGCTTTGGCATGCAAGAATTATGCATCCCGAAGACATTTTCCTCATAAAACTAGCTGTTTACTTTTTGTACAGCAATACCACAAAGCTAATGCTCTTTCTTTTTAAGAGGGTCAGGGTCCTTGGGTCTATTTTAAAATGAAAAATGAAGTAGTGCAGATCAACTAAACTTCAGAACATAAATCAAACCTCAAATAATGGAATGGGCAGCCTCTAATTTCTTACCCAGAATATGTAAACACTGAAGATGGATAAACAGCCTGTTAATTTGCTCTCTTGTTTTAATCTTTATCTCAAATGTGATTTGAATACACAGGAACAGAACAGACACGAGTTTGTAGAGTAATTTGGATGCCAAAAATATGTTCTGGCTTGCAAGCAAGAAGGCATCATATTGCCACTCATGGACACAATAGTCCCTTTCTATGACTATACCTATGCTAATAAATTAACCAGTGCCAGGGAATATGTTGGGCACTGTGACTCGATTGCTTACATGGTTAAATTGTAAGAATGGCCCATGGCATGGTTTTGTTAAAATCACCTAGCATTTCCCAAACAACTTCTTGGCACAGTACAGGAGTTAATATGGGAGAATGACCACTCGGAACAGGCAGTTTGAAATAGTCCCCATTTTTGAAATGAAGAAAGCCTAATAATACATAAATGTCAAGACAATGCCAGCTGTCCCCATGGTCAGAGAACAGGCACTGGCACTGTTTGCTTTGTTAGTACAAACCTAGCCTACACGACTAAGACACCTCAGCACAGGAACGCTGTATTTCTGGATGCCTCATCCCAGAGACCCTACCAAGCAAAAGGAAATCCATGAAAGAAAAGAGCAACAAAAATGTCCAGAAGGTTTTTTCCCCCCCACTTAAAGCTTCATATTTTGTAGCTGACTGGGGGATAACAGTAACACTGGCAATACCAAGACCTTGTGCATATATTCCTGACTGTAAATAATAGTTGACCTGTAGTCATCACATGGCTGCTTCACAAATATACTTCAGTGCTGTGTAATTATTTTAGGTACCTCAGCCCAACTCAAGATACCTCCAAGAGTTTCCAAACCAGGTGCAAACTCTCTGTCTGGGGCACACATTGGCTGAGCAGTGGAGCAGAGTGCAGAAACCCCTGTGAGGTACACACTCACTGCATCAGGCTGTGCTGTGGAAAGCAAGTAGCAAAGCCGTGATGGCATTTGTCAGACTGTTAAGCCTTGCTTTCAGTTCAGGGACTAGTGATGCCTTTGCATTCCCAGTATTCACTCCTCTGTGCGAATTCTTCTCTGGGTACAGATGCCATATGCCTGTGCTGTCCTCCTCTGCCTACCTCACCAGCAATGCCAAGGGCGACAAATATTCCTAGAGCATCCCTAAGACCATAATAAGGGCTAATAAAAAGTGGTCCTCCCTCTAGCCATTTCCCAAACAGTAAGAGCAGTTTTCTATATTTCCTCTCAGGTTAGTGTGTCTTTGATGGCTGATCTCCATCCACTTTCTCTGTTGTTCAACCTCTCCCAAGAGAAACTGTACCTGTAGACTGATGTTGAGGGCACTCACTTGGAACCATATTCCACTGAAGAAGTAAGCTTTGTTTTTGCCAAAGGAAACAGAGATGGTTTAACTAACCCACAAAGTTTTTCAGCTGGTCGATCTGTAGCAAATGTAGGTCTGGAGCACCTCAGGCAGGAATAAGAAAAGAATGTTTGGGGTGTGCATTTTTCTTATAAAAGGTAAGGTGCATCTCATGTAAGGGAAGCAAGGCTAATATCTGAATAGCAGTTTTCCCATGTAACCCTTCCTCTAGACTGCTCAACATGTAATCTACTAGTTGATATGCAAATCCCATACACTTACCTTCCAGAAGCTGGTGTTCTCAGGACTGATTATGTCTTCAGCAGGGTGGCTACTGCCACTACAATTCCTCACATGGAACAAGCAAGGAAGGCCCACACTGCACCGTAAACTCAACCACACTCAGACCATTGTAGTTCATCATGGGCTTCTGAACACTTCACTGAGCAAAAGGCATAAGGCCATCATCAGTAAGGAAAGAATGTAAGAGAATTGAAGTGGAGAACCTCAAAAAGAAAACTTCAAAACAGCAAGCATTATGGAGCATTCTTCAATTCATGTTTTCTTTTTTCTTTTTTTGATGCAGAATAAATTCCTAGGGGAAAAAAATGATGGGGAAGTGTTCTGTTTCAAAAATAAAGAACAATAGAGGACCTGTCAGATCTTTGGAATCTTTATTGGCCCTCATTTTATGAACAAAATGGGAGCAATATACTGTTGAGGACAGCTAAAGGAGGGGACTAAGTGGGTATGTTACTTGACTTGAACCTTCCTGTTAACAAAACTCTCCACTGTCAAAAATCTGTCAAGGGAGTTCCTGTATTCAAACAGACAGCAAATCAAACATATCACTAACCTCAGGGAACGTAGGGATAGCAAAACAAGGGATATTTTTAGCTTATTTAGCTACTTGGGGGTGGTAAGTGTCTGGTCTCATTAAAATCTTACAACTGTTTCTCCCAAATGTCAAAATTGTAAAGCTGTTGACTGATGCAGCTGAGATAACCCAGGCAATGAAAACCCACTGCTTTAGGTGACAGTGGTCTACCCACAACGGTGCTAGGGAGGTAATTTAGTTTTAGAGGTAAATTAGGGTTCCTTCCAAATTGAATTAGGATACCTTTCAACCCAGGTCTCGGGTAGCTCTTCAGCTTCAAGAAGTGAGTATGCACAGTGAGTACTGGCCTGGTGTGGAAGTTTTCCTTTTGTCTTCAATTCATGAACTTGCTCTTTGCTTCATGAGTTTCAGGGCTGTGGAAAAAAACAAGGTCAGTATTTCTAGCTAGTAAAAATTCATGTTATGCAAATCAGAAGAAGACAAAAAAAGAAGGAGAAAAAAAAAATTGCTCAGCCCAAACCAGCAGTTCAAAAATATATCCACCATGGGGAGGAAGCCAACAGTAATGTTAAAAAATACAGAACAGAATATGTTAAAAACCAGCTCTGTCATTGTTGAAATGCATATCAGAAAGCAGAGAACGTCCGTGTCTGTGTTACAAAAAATACGGTCAGGTGTGCATGTGTATATTGGTACATGAAAAGAGGAATTTCATTCCTTCCCTGAGTAAAGAACTTTATTTTACTTCCAATATAATGATTTTTTAATTGCTAGCACAGGACTAGGAAGATAAAAATATATATTGGGTTCAATTCCTTCCTACCTTTGTACCACTAATGGCTCCTTTGAGTTGGTGGGGAAGAACGTTTCACATGCTGATCTACTATTTTAAGCTCTTTCGATTTCTGGGGCATCAAACAACTGCAGGGATATTATAGACCACAAGAGTTATTGTTGCTTCTGGTCCAACCATTCTCAAAAGTGAAAGGAGAACTGAAGATGTCTGGACCATGAGGAGAAGACAGTAAGCTGGAAAGTCTATTTAGGGTAGTCAGGCAGGAAAATATTTGAGAAAGGAATTTCTTAGGAATGGGGCATTCTTGCACACAGGGGGATGAAAGGATGGGTGTGGAAAGAACATGTGTGCTTGTCCATCTTGTGCTCGACTAATCTGAATAATGTCTGGCAGAGCTAAGTGTGCACAGTCCACAGCAGCCAGAGCTGGCACTTTGTCAGGCTTGCCCAGAACGTGAACCTGAAGAGTTTGGGATTCAGTTCGGAGTCTCAAAACCACCATGTGTGAGGAGGCTCGAAACGCCACAGCTAGGCTGCACTTACATAAACTATTAAATTAATTAGTCTTGCAGCACAAAACGAAATGTAATTCAATCCTGGTGATAGGTTGTTAGATTAATCACAATTTACAGCCTTGTAAAGGCAGATACAAAATAAAAAAGTATATAAAAAGAAAGAAAGGAAAAGAAAAAGAAAAATATTCCAACACTCAAAGCCTTTAGCTTCCAGTAATAATTAAATTACTGATGACATTTTTGAAAGAGAAACTACTTCTCCCTTTTTGTCAGTTTTGCAGTTTTGCATAAAACTGGGGTTGGACTGCTTTCAATTTCAAAAAGAAAGAAAAAAAGCAAAAGCATAAATTTTGGGGGTTTCTTTTTGAAAAGAAGCTTTGGCACCTAGAAACATTTTTCATTTCCTGGCTTCTCTTTGAACAATTAAAAAATTTTGATGAAAGTGATTTTTCCTTGAAAAAATCTTCAACTAAAAAATTCAACAACCTCTAGAGCTAAACCTGGGCTAATACTGTCTTCTAAATGACACATGAATTTTCTTACATTGATTTGTTTAAAAAAAGAAAAACAACAGAAAAATATCTTGAATTTCAAGAAAGTGAAAGTCCATTATAATCTTGAAAATGCACAAAACCGTATATAGGGCATATGAGAAGTGAAAAGCACCATTTTGGGCCCCAAGACTTTCACACCTCATTCAACAATCAACACAAAGACATTTCAGTGACAAAACCCCAATATTGTCTAACCTGCACATCTTATAAGAAAAATCTGTGCATGCCTTTAAAAAGTGATTTTATGTGTTACTAATTCTAAGAGCAAAGGTGTGGGCTCAGTGCGTTCCCTGAAATGCTTTTCATTGTAGGGGATATCCGTAATTTAATTTATTTATTTTTCTGTTTCACGGTAATGTGCTATTTCTTCATTTTCGTTGAAAATCACTTACATCAATAATAAGAACACTGAATTTGAATTCCCAGAGTTGTTTACTCCAGTGGCAGAAATCCCCTGAACGCAATTATCTTGGATGAATATTTTCATGTCCCTCACTTGGAGCCTTCCTAACACAATGTGTTTTGCCCTCAGTTGACTGAGAGGGCCTGAGTTTCAGAGAATAGGGCTTCAGCGTTTCCTGAAAGTGTGACAGCTTCAAAGTACGTCCAATGAGACCCCAGAACCACCAGTCATTTTGGAAAAATGTTGTTGCTGTTTCTCTGATCCATTGTCTTTTCCAGAGTGGCACAACTGTGTTTGCTGTGCACAATTCCCAACAAACTGATTGATGTGGAAGGCAAGCCAGGAAAATCTCTGCTCCACCCCATTTTGCATGTTCCACGGTCCAAAATGTTCAATAACTGCCCAGATGGGGAATATATTTTTTCCTTTCTGTTCCTGTACATACTCCTTCTGCAATTTGCATTATTATTGGGTAGCTCTCATGCTATTTACTTCATTCTACAGCTTGTAACCCTTTACATAGCCTTCCGTTCACCACATTGCTCTAGAAATGCCACCAGTGAATTCCTGCCATGAAATGTTCCTGTAAACAGGAACAAAGCAAGCAAACAGATCCTTTGATTAATCCTTGCAGCACACACATACACCTTGTTTTACCATCCGAATGAAATCTGCAAGCAGTCAAAATCCTTGCGTGCAGCCCTGTGCTGTAATGACATTTGTATTATGTCCTGCTCTCATTGTGGTATTGTATAACCATCATCGCTACAGCTTACGTCTCCGTTCCTTCTTAGGTTACATGACCAACACTGAGATTAGTAACAGGTTTTAAAAGATGTCCGCATACTGGTAATTTATCACACACACATCACACGAATAAATAAATAATACACACACATATATCAACTTAATGGCTGCACGTGTAAGTACCTGATTTCACATAATGAATAGTTCAAGGAAGCCTGTACCGCAATAGATATTAATTACTATGTCTGAACCAGAGGCCCTGCTTTTCTCCTAAATATGTGACATTCAGTGGGCTATTGGATTTGTGCTGCTGCTCATCACCATGGTGCCTAAACACTCTTTGCTAATTCAAAAGCATGAATGAAATCCCTAAAAGAAAGGATTTTTTTTTTTCTTTTTGTTGCTGGTAGTGGGAAAGGTAGGATAGTTTTGGCGTAAGACCCAAAGAAAATTGCGTCTTCAGGTTTTATTTCTATTGTTTTGGTATCAAAGGATAAAAGCATTGCGAGTATTATTTATGGAACAAAAAATCCTTTTGCCCACGTATACTTCTGGGGAACTTGCATAACTCTCAGTTTATACTAGCGTAACTAAAAGCTGCAGCTCATTTTTTTCTGGTAGCGGGCTTGTGCCATCCCCAAGAGCTGTGTTTCTGCCCAGGAGCCCACCCTTCTCCCCTGGTGGGCCCACACAGCCCCGGTAACAGCACAGGTACCGACGCTTCCTCCCAGGAGGAAATTCCAGGTTATATGGGGCTACCCTCTATTTCAGAGGAATTTTGTATGATTTAGGACCACTACAGATTTCTGGTCATGATCACAGTAAGTCTGAAGAGGATGCAGTCTTGCAGCCTGAAGGTGCGTTAGGTATAATAGCCCCACTTGCGTTTTACTCTGTTGAAAGGACACCATTATTCTAAGCCCCTAGTAACTGCTAAACTGTTACACTTCAGCAAATTTCCATGAAAGATATACAAGTCCCCAGAGAAGTTCTGGTACAGGAGTGTTAAGTGCAGCATCCTTATTTTTTAAGTAGGTGATTCTTTGCTACATAAATGTCCCAGCCTGCTGCATGCACAAAGGTAAGATGACCCTCCAGAGACATTAACAGGCTTTTTACCTCCTCTGTGCCTTATTCACAGGCAGGCAGCAATCTACCTCCCCACTCCAGCCCTGCTTTGCTTATTTGTGTTTATGGTACACAAGGCAGTAGATAAACAAAAAGGATTTTAGACACTTTCTGCTCTTCACTAAACCTTTTAGTTACACATTAGGGAACAGAAGTGTGGTACGACCCTCTGTTTATTTGTGGTTCTTTTAAGTGATGTCCAGAGACCTACATTTCATGGTTGTTTGAAAGTTTATATAACAGTGGGAAGCTGTTAAACAGCAGTTTACCTTCACTTTTTTCTTTCTTTTTTTTTTTTTTCATCATGTAAAGGATTTGATATTAACACTCATTCTACCATATTATTTTAGTTGTTACTCATCATTCCCCAGGTTTGTTTTCCTCTAGAATTTGTTTCCTGTAAGAAATAATAAGAGCATTCATCTCAACAAATTTAAAATCTGTTTAGTAACTATATACTTTAAAATAGCCTTTGAAACTTTGACAATTAATTGCTGTTCAGCTGTCAGAAAAAAAAAATGATTAAAAAGAAAAAACTGCATTCTTCATGTTAGACCTATAAGCAACGCAAAAAGTACTTCCAAAAAGAAATCTTTTCTTTCTTTATTTCCTTGCATTCTACTGAGTAATACGTAACTCAATCTTTTAAATTAAATGTATATTTTTTTTTTAATGTTTGCATTTCTTGCATGTCTCCCAGTTCCTAAAGCTTTGTCATGTTCAAACACCCTTGGGATCTCTCTAACACTACACTGTATTCAGGATATAAGTTTTTCTTTCATGTGTCTAAAATCTCCCATTTTTTCTTTGTATAATTTGACCCTAATTCTGTTTCCTTAAGCGTCAATGGTACTTTTACTTTGCTGTAGGATCCACTTCTTTTACTGCTTTATGTAGCTGCAGCTCCTTCCAAGAAAGGACACTGTCATAAAATAAAAAAAAATACTTTTTTTAAAAAAAATCTGCATTAAATACATAGTCTATTTACAAGCCAGGTCTTAATGCAGAGTCAGTTTGGGATATTGACATGTTGTTTTGCTTCAAATTTCTTCAACCTTCAAGCTAAGAAATACATAAAAAAACTTCAATGTAAATCATTTAACATATAAATTTGATTTTGACTAAAAAATAACTGTATAAAAACTGCCAAAATTTTAATGCAAAGTATGCATTATCTTGGCTCCTTATAGTAGGATGAAAGAAAACCAACTTTTTAATTATGATTTTAAGTGTTTGGAAAATAATTGTAAAATCAGCCTGAAAGACAAGCCAGATTTGCTGTTTTTAAAATTACTCGTGTCCAGGAATTTTTCTGGGAGAACATAGATGGAATTCATAGTAAAATAAATTTAATATAATTCCATCATTTTTTTGGAAAGCTCACATGACACAGTCATATCTCATTAATTCACAGTGATCACTAGAAGGCCAACTGAAAACTACAGAATAATACAATCTAGAGCCAAAAAATTTAAACGGTTCACTACACAAGACCTCACTTATTTTAGGTTAAAGAAAAAAAAAAAAAAAAGAAAGACATATTACCTTCCCCTTGTTGACTTTGTGCAATAACTCTAATTTAGATGACTGTATTTTACAAAAACAATTACCTTTTAGGGTTATGAATTCTCACGGTACAATGTTCTGTGATTATATTTTTTTTTGGAACACTTCTGGATGCATATTCACATTCTACTACAAACACGTAAAATATTCTGCACTGCAAAGCATTGACTGAAACAAAATGTCTATGCTATAGTTGCTGAAAACTCCAGAGTTCCCAAAGACAAATTTGTCTTATTATCATTATTAGTATTTGTCAAGCTATTCCTTCTATTCTCTAACTTTTCCTAAAAGAAAACCTTGGTGAGTGACAGAACTGCAAATCCAATCAAATACCATGAAAACTGGCTGTAACAAACTTTGCTATAGTGAAAAGTCCACTTAGGGTGCAGCCAAATGAAAGTCATGGAGCACATTTATGCTTGTCGAACGTGCACAGTACATGTACATTTGCAGAGCCTTGAAACAGCTGAGAGCCAGGTTTGTTGTGTTTTTTCCTTGGGGGGGGGGGGGGGGGAAGTGCCACACTGAATGTCTTCATAGGTAATAAGAACAATATTAGCGATTTCTGAGGAGGATCAGCAGTGCAGTTCTCAAAAGAAAGTACACAGGGGGACCAGCTGTAACTTTTGAACATTTAACCTAAGCTCGGCTCATAGTTAAAAGCCAGATGTGGTGTGAAAACTCTAATTCACAGTTAATAACTTCCCACTACTCAAACATATGGGGGGGGGGGGGGGGGGGGGGGGAGGAAAAAGAGAAAGGAATAAAAAAACCAAAAACAACAACAAAAAAAAAAACAAGACAAGAAGAGATTAAAAAGATATAAAGCCCTGTTTAGGCCAACAAGTTGTTAAATTTCTCGAGCAAGGACAATTTTCTAAGTACAATCATTTCCTCCAACAAGGTAACTCATGTAAACACCATCAGGGTCATATTGTTTGTTCTGCGCTGCCAGATGGGGGATATAAACCATGCAGAAACAATTTCAGATTTCCACCCTGATTAGTTCATCTTGAATATTTTCACAGTGTGAATCTGGAAGTCAGAAGTTTACATAATGGTTATAAATTAGGGAGAAATCCTGCTGCCAAGAAAGTCACACTCAAGCAAACAAACCGCCTCCTTCCTAACATGTTTTAGGTGTTGCTTATCAAACACGTTCTCAGCTGTAGGTGGAAAAAGAGCTTCAACTCCTCGTCGGTTTTGGGGTTACTGCTTTCCCATCGCCGGCCGTTGAGTCAAAGCGGTGGTTTGCCGGTCTGGGACCGGCTCCCCTGCGCCCCGGCCCGCTCCGTGCCCCCTCTCCGCCGGGCGAGGGGAGCCTTGCGGCAGCCTACAGCTCCCCCGCGGGGCAGCGCCGAGCCCGCAGCCCCGCCGGAACCCTCAGCAGCTGCGAGCCGCCGTCATCGGCCAGCAAGAAAATCCACCGAGCAAAAAATCCGCCCCCCCCCCAAGCCCTTGCCGGCGCAGAGCCTTGCTACCGGGCAGCCTGAGGAGCGAGCGGCCGGATCCTGCTCCCCCCCCCCTCCCCCCCCCCCCCCCAGCTCCCGGCGTTGCGGGGCGCAGCCCCGGGGCAGGGCGCCATTCAGCCGCTGCGCCTTCTCAGCTGCCTCACGGCACTGCTGCTGCTGGCTTTTCCAGTCATCCCAACACATAAGCCTTAAAAACAGTATTATCTTACAAAATCTCAACATAATGCCATTTCTTATTAGAATCGATGGTTGCTGTGGTTAAAGGGAAAATAAAAATGACAGTGTAGCTGTAGAGTAGGTAACAAATACGCGAGTAAGGTTTATGCAATGACAACTCTCGAGGCACAGGCAGATGGAGTAGGCAAAAGGTAAAGTTTACACATTCTTTCCAATTGGCTTGGCTGAGTGATAAAACCAGTAAAGTACTTGCTTTTGTTCAGCAGTCGTTTTGGTTTAAAATTCTTCATGTGCCAGTTATGTAGTTGAAACTTCTGGTTATTACAAGTATGGGGGTACATTTTGCCCTCTGATATATGCACAAGTTCAGCTTTCCTTTAGGATCATCTGGGTTAATGTACATATGTGTCCGGGCAGAGTTTAATATTATCTCCATAGAACCACGAACAACGTTTGGTCAAAAAAGCCGGTTTCATTTAACACTGAACATGTTTAAGAAGAAATGTCAGAGTTCAGTTCCGCTGGCTCATGATGTAAATCAGGAATCATCGAAGCCAGACACCTATCCTGATCTTATACCCAATTTGTGTTAGGATTGCTCCAATGAAATAAATCAGTTCTTTACCAGGAATCCACTCTACTGACATAGGAGCAGTTCGTAAACTTTACGCAAACAAGGAAATCAGGCTATGCAGGTGAGTAAATCTATTCATGTGGTTTAACTGCTTGGTACAGTTACTTTTTTGTTGCTGCTGCTGAAGCATTTTCAGCTGAGAGTGTCTCGTCTTTTTAAGGTTTTATCTTTACAATTTTGCAGAAAATACCTGCTTTTTCTTTTCTTTTTCCTTTTCCTTTCTTTTCGCTCCTCTCTTCTTTCCTTTTTCTTTCCTCTTCTCACTTTTGATTCTTTTTTATCTTTTTTTAATTTTTTTTCCTTTTTCTTCTTCTCTCCTCTGCCCTTCCCTTCCCCTCCCTGACATATATGTAAAGACTATATGAATGAAAAAAGTCCTCAAATATATTCTTCAGAATTTTCTAACCAGATGATGGGTTTTGACTTTTTAGTGAAAACTCTGCTTATATATATATATATATATATATATATATATATATATATGAGAAGGAAAAGGAACATTTCCCAGTTAAATTCATTTACCTACAGAGGCAAGTTTTCCAGGAGGCAGAAGAGCAGACGGAGCCCTAGAGCGCGGGGACAGAACCCCAGCCCACCCGTGCCATACTCGGTTGCGTGCTGCCAGGTGGTAGGATCCGTGTTAACATCACAATCATCCCCTACCCTAAAGGGCTCCGAATACTAAAAAAATACATGAGGGAGCGTATGCTATGCTTCCAGATGAGTTTCTCACGTTCACGATCAATACGTTGCCGATTTTATTATTATTTTAAATAAAAAAAAAAATATCTGCTGCCGATGCCGGGACCCCCAGGCCGTGCCGCCCTGCCGAGCAGAGTGGGCGGTTTCGAGGGGCCGGGGGGGTCGCAGCAGGAGCCGGAGCGGTGGCGCTGCTGCGGGGTTCAGGCTCCTCCGCGGCCACAGCCTGGAAGCGGCAGCTCTGGAGCTGGGAAGCGTTTGCTCCTTCGAGCTGGTGGTGGTGAGCGTAAGCGTGCGCGCAGCGGGAGGGCTGCGGGGCGGGCTGTCCCGGCGGGCGCCCCTCGCCCCCCGCTCGCCTCGCCGCGCCTTCCCCGCCACAAGCTGTTAAATGGCGCCTCCTGCCTACCGCCGGCTGAAAGCTGCCTGGGCAAGCTTTGCCGCCGAGTTTTGACCCGTTACTCCGCGGTGGTTTTGCCCGTAGCCCCGCTGCGTTTCGCCCACCGCACCGCTGAGCTGCTGCTGAGGCTGTAGCCCACCTCCTGAGGTGGCCGGGCCGGCAGGGTCCCCTCACCCTGGAAGGGGACAGCGGGGTGGCCAGGGTGCTCCAGGGCAGGGCCCCACCCCTCGGGTCTCTCGCCCTGCACCAGATGTGGCCCCTATACGACCCACCTGAGCCCCCTCCAGGCTCTGGGTGGGGGCGGGCAGGCGCCGTGAGAAGCCAGCAGAGCCCACCGTTCAGCAGCCACCGCGCACCCCACAGGCACCCGTTTTCCCCGCTGAGTAGCTCAGGAACGCTGTGGAGGTCCGACGCCCAGCTGAGCTGTAAGGTGAGCTGAGCCCTGTTTGCAGACCCAAGCTGCAGGAGATGCTGTCTGCGAGGGCCTCGCCTTCTCTTGGGTTATCAGTTTCCTCTGCTTCCCACCTGCAAACTAAGGAAAACCCTGGGCAGGCTTAGCAGGGTGCAGCCACCGAGGTCACTGCTCCTGACCGACACCTGCTGAGGTTTGAGCCACAGAGCTGTTTGCTGCTATGGTGCAGACAGAAGTCTCAAACTGGGGCAAGGCAGCATTTTGCATCAATACTGACGGCAGAAGTAGAAAGGGAAACCCTGGCGGTGCTGGTGCTGTTCATGCCTGTTCTGATTTCTGCTGCGCACGGCTTCGGTACTGTGTAAACTACATGAGTTTAGAACAAGCAGCTTTTCGGGGGATAATGGGGTAGCCAGGCTATCCTAGAATATACGCGAATACAAGTTATTTGTTAACATGTGTAAAGCGATCTGCCTTAGTGTATTAACTACAATGGCATCAGGGGTTTTTTTCACTACATATCAACGTGGCTTGCCCAAAACTCAGGCTGACCAGGACAGACAGTATTAAGCCTCCAGATTTTGGTCTGCCATAGTTAACTGTGTAAATTTCTGATTTTCACATTGTCAAATGTTTTCTTTGTCAAGTAAATGTCTAATAGGCCCACGAAGCATTACGTTATATGAAGCATAAATATTGCAAATATAATTAGGACTGCTACAGATGATTTTAAACATAAGGCATAAGTTGCTCACCCAGATTTCCTCCAATCATTTCTCACATATATGGCAATACATTCAACTGGATATGGACATATATTCCAGTAACATTGAAAAAGACATATTTTAGTGCTCACATCTAAATGTAGTCCCTCTGAGCTTTCTGCCCATAATATATTGAGTGCACCACCTGGATGTTTCAGCTGTGAAGATGACAGTACTTCAGCCTTTTCAAAACATCTCTGAACTATGTCAAGGAACAGCCCTGGTTCTGCTCAGCTAAATTTTTCAGTCCTGTAGATGATATCTAGCTGGTCTATGCATGCTGATGAAATCAAAATGTGTAGCATGTACCATAATTGCAGGCATTTGGACCAGCATATAAAATCACCATTCTCAGAATATCGCCAAGACTTAGATTCTGCAAAGCACTGCCTTTCTCTTATAAACACAACTAACTCAAGGAAGAATGTATAAACTCTCCCTTCACACACCTTTGCCCTTCTCTCTTTAGTGAAGGAAGAATCTCAGCTTAATGCAGTTATATCTTTGTTGACTACACATCTGCAGCCTTTCAAGAGACAGTTGTTCTCCCTCAGGCTCTTCTTTTAGGTCCTAAAAAACCACAGACCACTGGCTAAATATTATCTAAATGGAGGCTTTCCTATCAAGGTGGAAAAAGGTATTCACCTGATTCCCACCAATGATATCTCTGTAACCCATCTTTCATGCTAGGAACATCAAGCTCCTGACACAATAATGTCTCTAAGTCACCACAATGCCTGCCAAGCATTTGTCACATCCTATTTCTGGATTTCCCAGAGGCTGTCTGTCAGAATTATCCAGGTGTGCAGTCAGCTTGTGCACAGGCATATGCATTTCAGATAACACTCATCTCTCCTTGTTACTATCTTTCTTCTTTTCATTCAGGAAAGTCTCATGCCGCAAAAGAAAGCGTGTGTGCTACAGGCAGACTGCCAGTGTTTAGGACTTTTAAACTATTTGCCACTCACGTGACCAAAATTTGAAAAGGGGAAGATTTTTTTTAGTTTTCATTAAAATCTCAGAAGTGTCCTGTCTCCTTTTGTTTATAAGCCATTTTGCTAACAACAACAACAAAAATGTTGCATGTGCAGGTATACAAGAGGGAGACCAACTCTTATTTGCTCTTGCTTTCTTCACAATCTGTTTTGGTTTTTTTCCAGTGATGCATTTAATGTCATTTAAAGGAAAAAAAAAGATGAGTAAAGAAGTGAAGGAGAAAAGAATCCCTGTGTTTGATAATTTCTCCATGTAAATCTTCAAAAGGCTTTGACATGAGCTGGAGAATGGAAGGGTGGGTGGAAAACATTCCCAGGACTACTGCTTGCTGGAATCAATTTTCTGCAAGACTGGTTTCATAGTGCCACATCACGTCAGATTACATTTTGATTATTATATCTTTCTGACATTAAGAAATGAAAGTATTTTGCTAATTTTTCTAAATATAATTCCCAAAAATATAACATAATTCAGCAGGCACATTGCTGAAAACCATAAAACCACAAGAACCAGGAATGTGCTCATAAGTGTATTTCAAAGTGACAGTCCCTGCTCTGCCAGCTTTCTCCAAGCTATTCATGTGTTTATTGGTCAGGTAAGTGCTAATTTGACTCTCCAAAAATCAGAGATTGCTTTATCTACAGGCAGGAAAAAACTGTTGCAATTTACAGCCATCACCAACTGGCTTATGATGCCTTGTCAGGGTGGCTGGAAAAATATCTTCTCATCTTCTCTCTTTTCCTAAAAAAGAAAATTAAATACCCCCCCCCCCCCAAAAAAAAAAAAAAAACCCAAACAAAACAAAACCCCCAAAAAAACAACAACTTAAAATATTTTGAACTCTAAGGCAAACAAAAAAAGTCTTAAGCTGAAACTGCCCCCCATGCACAAAAAAAAGAGGGGGCGTGTGTGTGTGTGTGGTTGTTTTTCATATTGAGTATATAACATTGCAACACATAAGGAAATCTTTTCTGAAAGTCAGAAACATCTGTAACTACAATTACAATGCCTATAGTGCATTACAATCCCAAGTTTAATTGGAAAACTCACTGTACAAGACACTTAAACCAGCATCATAACAGGCTTCTTTAATCAGCGACGTCTATTCCAATCCTCTTCATCAAAGAGAACTTGGGCAACTCCCCAGCTGACAGCAGTGGGACCAGGTTTGGAGCCGATAAGCTGCAAGGCTTGCTGTAATGCACCAGAGGAGTAGGCTCTGGTCTAATCAGAGATAAATTGCTGAACCTGACGATGTAGGGATGCTTCCTTGAGAGACATCAGTTCTGTGTTTGCAGCTGGGGTTGTGGGGGGCAGTAATTTTAACTTGTTTAACAGCTCCATCTCTGTAATTGCTTCTGAGGGTGATTTGAGAGCATCAAGGTCCACTCAAACTCAGCATTCCTCAGCAACACCCTCCAGCTGCCAAAAGTGGAATATGGGAGAGGGACCACACATAGCCACAGCTCCTGCCTGTTAACAATTAAAATCTGCTTGAAAAAAATCAACAATGAAAACTCCTCACTATGTCATATTCATTCCCCCACACATGAATTACGAGGTGAGTCCTTACTTACACACATATTTTTGATATCACATCTCCCACACTGTAATATAGTCTCCTTTTTGTATTTATTCAGTGTAGGCTGACTGGCAGCACATGATACACTTTGGGTTTTCATGAATATGTTATATGCACATAAATTGGGTATGGTTGGAGGAAGAGAGCCTGCAGGTCAGGCACATGCATGACTAAGAAACAAGTGATATCCATTACATCAGTCTTGTCCTCTCAGAGCACGCTGAAAGGGGGGTTGGCTGAATCACCTGTACCCTGTAGTGGCTTGCATATGTAGATGCTGCAAAGGGAAATGGAACCATTAGCTACTGGAAGCCTTTAGGACTTTGGCAGTAGCTCCTTAAATTTCCCCATGTCTGTCCTCAAAGTAATGAATTGTCTATGCTTCATGCCCGTGATACGTTGAGCAAATAAATTCATGGAGTAGGAAACAGCAGCAAGAGAAAAGTCTTGCAAGTAGGGACTAAGGCAGAGGTTCCCAGAGCCATCTCTCAGGCCCAGGTCAGCACACCTCAGTGTGGTGTGAGGTAACGGCATTTATCAGGCTCTGGGCGGCCGCCTGAGGTCTGAAGGTTTGCATAGAGCTGGCCACCCCATGCTCCCTCTGCTCAGTGGGTGGAAGAAGGTACTTCTAGGGTACCATGTGGCTCAGTTGACAAGTAGATGTAAAAATGGGCGGGATTGTTCCCCTTGTAACTGCATCGATTTTATCTCCGTTGGCTGCAAAGGAGACCCAGAATGACTACCTCAGATCTAGATGCCTACACTGTAAACAGAAAGTTAGGAGAGAGTAGTTCAATCCAAACTAGGACACACCACCTAGGAAATGAGCTGGGCTTTTTTTACAAAGTCCCAGTAATACCTCTTTGCACTTGCTTTTTTTCCCTTCAAAATCAAAGGTATTAAAAATGCAGATAGAATACATTGTGGTGTGCTGATGTGTTTGCTAAAAGAACGAGGGTTCCGTTTTTCATGTGGAAGAGCCGTTTTTAGGAATTTCTGGACCATTAGGAAGTTTCATGAAATGGAAGGGAAGAAAAGGCATAAAAATACACGGGGAAAGCAAAGTGATTGACAAATAACCATAACCAGGAAACTTTTAGGTGCCCAGCAATGTAGGTTAGATAATCAACTATCATTTATTGGTAGAGTTTCTTGACTTCTTGACAAGGATTTGCTCCAGCTGAGCACCAGCGGTGCTGCCTTTCAGGGCAGTGCCCACAGTGGCGGGGCAGCAGCCATCACCAGATGGCACCCCTAGGGCTGCTGCTGCTGTAAGCAGCAGAAGGCTCAATTTCAGTCTTGGTACATTCATCATAATTACCATATAGGATTTAGGTTTCTTGATTTTGTTTGGATTTTTTTCTCTTCTTTTCTTTTCTTTTTTCTTTTGGTCCCAGGAGTCCCACATTGATGTTTGGGTTGAAATTCTCAGTTGGCAGAGATTTGTGGCAGTGCTATTTGTGACAAGCTCCTGTCAAGACCGATTTATACAGTAAACGACATTAAAAATAAACCCTGATGTGCCTTGCTAATTTCTCCTATGTAAGAAATGATGTATTAAGGCATGAAATCTGCTGCCTCTCGACAGACGGGCCACATTATCACAGTGTGCTCTTGTCAATAGATTTATGAACTTTTGTGGATTTGGAATCAGCCATTTCCAAGCAATACGCATTACATATATAAATATATGTATGTATGGGGGGAAAATGGCTTCTTTTTTAAGTGGATAAATATTGGAGAACAGTCAGAAGATTACAAGGCTTAATACTGTTTGGAAAGACACCTTGAATTTTAGAAGCTTATGAGTGAATCTGTGATGTTAGACTGCATATCTTGTGACAGCACCTTTTGTTTGGAAATCTTTGGGTATTTTCTCCAGGTCATGGTTCAGCATGTTAAAAAAGCCACTGCTGCATACCATCTTAACCAGAATGAAGAGTACAGAGGAAAGAAAGGAAGGAAGGAAGGAAGGAAGGGAAAAGGAAGGAAGGAAGAAAGAAAGAAAGAAAAAGAACCCTAAATCATTTCTTAACAATGAAATTATTTCAGACTAAAGGTTTCCTTTTAATTTTATAAAGTTCAGAATTTTAGAGCCCCTTTCTACATTTTCACTTAAAATCCTGGAAAGAAACAAACTATTTTTCTGGAGGTGAGAATGTTTTTGTGTCATTTTCAGTCACTGCAGTAGTATATCGTGTTGCTTATTTATACAAAGTCAGCCACCTAACTCTCAGGTACAGTATCCAGATGCTCCCACCTACATTTCTAGACTTCTACTCCAGTTCTTATGTCACCTGCTGAAAGAAAATGATCAAACTGTCTGAGGATTGAGCAGCCACTTCTTTGAAGCAGTTACCAGTGCAGCTTCTGACTCCAGTCCTCTGCCAGCACACATTCAACCAGCCTGCAGACATCAGTAGCTGGCTTTCCCCCACTCTGAGGCTTCAAATTAAATTGCTGTTGAGACTCCATGACATAAATTAAGAACAGAAAAACCAGTTTTAAGCTTACGGCTCTGAAGAAATCACCAAACGAGTTCTATTTTGGCAGCCTGCTGCTCACAACTCAGAAAATACGACAGCAAAGCAAATCACATGTCCAGCGTGTGTTTTATAACCCTGCGCAGACTAAGCCATCTTGTAGGCACATGCTTGACTATTTTTAGTGGCTGTGCTCCCGCAAATATGGCAAAGTCCTTTAGCATTGGCGAGTCACTAGGGGCTACTTGAAAAGTAGCAAGAGATGTCAGTTGCTGGAATTTTGACTGAAAATAATAATACCTGGATTTCAGATTTGCTGCACAGATTTGCCAAAGCACAAATGAAGTCAGCTCTGGCAATGTGACGATTCACTGATTACTGCCTCCAGCCACGAAAGTGCAGTATCTGACTGTGTTTTATTTTCATCACCATTGCTACAGCATCATTTTAAAGGTTCACGGTTGCTCGTGGGAATGTCAGTTTTCCAGGGTGTCCATCTGGGAATCAAACATTTCTTCTTCATTTCCAAGCAGGCACTGTGGCATATCCAGAGGACCTATAACTGACACGGCCCATTAGTCATAGAAACATCCCACTAAAATTAGCGGCAGCTTTTCATCTTTATGGGCCTCATGCCTCGGTCCATATGTAGAACATACAGAATGGATTTTTCTTTTCTTGGCATGTAACCCCGTCTTTCCGGTCTTTTGGTTCCAGACCTTCATGAGCAATGCAGGTGGCTTTTGTTGCTCCACAGCTCATATTCTTGACAGTTACTGCATCTACACAATACTTCTGGATTCAGCCAGGCTGAAACATTCTCACAAACAGTTACTTAAGATTACCAGCATTAGCACATAAATATAATAGTAATTAATAACACTTTGGCTTCTTGAAGATCCCTTGTGCCGCTCTGTTGGCTTTATTTCAACAGCACCTAAAAAGCCAGCGGCAAGGGCTCCCCTGCCCCCATCTTGTTTTCAAACTTTTTGTTTTTAAGGTGTGCAACAGAGGTACAGGGATAAGCTACTGTCATTTTCACTTTCAGACCCCAAGCTTTTCATGACTCCCTAATATTTGGGACTGTATCTAGTTATTCATCTGCTGGGTCCCAGCCAGAGACAGTTCAGACCTGGTTTTGAGAGGTGTTGCGCAATTAACAACCTCAATGTGAGCCAAGGGGAACTGTGACCATGCAGCGCCGTGCTGGATGTGGCTTCTGGTGTTTTGAAGAGAGCACACACAAGAAGCCATTTCAACAGTGTTTACCTCATGTCTTCATTCTAAGTTTATAGCAAATAGGAACTTGAATTACTTCTGTGTCATTTACAGCCTATGAAATGATTAAAGGGTCCAAACAGATATTTCACATTATTAATATCTATTTAAAAAAAAATAATAATCCAAGACTTCTCAACCCTACCCTCCCACTTGAGTTTCTTGCTTGCTGCCTCAACATGTAGGTCAAACACTGAATAAAAAACTCCTTTTCTCATTAAATAGTTACTCCAGAGTAGCAGTCAGGTTGTCAGTGAATCTGTTGTGACACCACTGCTTTACCTAGCACACAGGATTTTAATTCCCAGTGCTGTTAATATACAAATCTTCCGAAGTGTTTTAGCTGTTCAGAAAAGACAAGAGTATGCCAGGCTGCCCACTGAAGTCTCCAAGCTTATAGTTCTCATTTTGTTAAAAAAAACAAAAACAAAACCAAACTGCCTGGGTAAAAGTCAGAAGGGTACTCAGAGCTGACTAATAGCACGGGTAGCACTTCTGTACCACACTGTATGGCAATACAAACTATGGTTGTTCTAGTCCAGAAATAGAAAAGGTGATTCATTTTGGTTTGGAATGAAACAGCAGTGTGTCTTGGTGTTGATAATAAAAACCTTTAGGGTTTTGCTCCCTGCAGGCTTCATTGCAGTAATCAGCAGTGCTTCTGTTAGCTCATTATCAGCACTGCTGGCAGTGAAGGAGGGAGAATTGGTTGCACATTCGGATTATTATTGTCATTGTAACACTTTATATTGAGACCCCCTTAACAAAGGATTTACAAGCTGCATTAGAGAGGGCCCATCAACAGAAGCTGTTACAGAATCATACTGTTACTATAAGGACTGATTAGCCTTTTATTGACATCCTGTGAAAAATTTACTAACTACCCATTAACTGTTTGTAAATGGAGCTGGAGTATTATTCAGACACATACATTTGAAGAACATGAGGGACCATTTTGAGGATTTAATCTGGCTTCCCACAGATTGCAGGTCACAGCATCTTGTTGGCAGAGTCCTGCAGTGAGCCAGCAGTTTCTGGATGAACTACTGCATCTTTCCTAGAAAACCATCCATTTTGAACCTGACGTTCTCAGGAATCCTTAATTACTCGATACTTAAGCTTGTAAAAAACAGCACTCTTGTGGTTCCAGATTTCAGCTATTGAACAGCCTGCTACAGTAAAGATTCTTCCACTGTTGCAACCTTCCCCCTTCTCTCTCACTCTCTTTCTTTCACTTCATTTACATTCTATGTTCTATATAAAGTAAAAATCATTACTTAACATTTAGGTTTCTGTAGGATCTGAGCTCCATCCAAGCTAGGGATCAGTCATGCTGATGTTATATGAGCAAACGCTACCCCATCCTTCCAAAAATGACATAGGCAACACCTAACAGATGGAGGAAAAATTTAATGGCTCAGAGGCTGGCCACAGAGAACGGAGTAAAGAAGTAATGGGATACAGGCAGCTCTTAGCCACTTCCATGCCACAGTAAGACATCTCCCCAGAGCTGCACCTGCAGGGGTATATGGCTTTGGAGAGCCCTCTGGAAAAGGTCTCCCTTTCTCAGAGGGAGATGGTGGCCAGGCTGCCTCTTACGGGTAATTTGAGATAGTGAATTAAAAACAGATCTAAGCTAAAATGAACAAGAACCAAATACAAATTCTCCCCATACCATGTTACAGCGCACACAGAATCACTGTATGCTAACAGTGTAGCAGATGGTAAGAAGCGTGAGCTCTGCCCATGCCACTGTTGTTCCTGTAATCATGAACTTTGCATTATCATAACCTCCATTTCTTACAAGAGTGCTCTGCCTTCCCTGCTCTCTCCTAGGCTCCTCTTTAGCAAGCTGCCTTTGCTGAGGTTTCCAGTGCACACAGAGTGACCTGGCGTATAAACCCCACTGGGTTCTCTTCAGGGTCTGTCATAAAAGAACTTGGATCTCCTCTTGTTTTTCTTGAATAAATGCAACACATTCTGCCTATTTTTTTTGCCAAGGTGTTTAGAAACGGTAAAGCTGGGAATTGAAGAGTGCTGGCAGGCCGGGTCAAGGCGGTGTGCTTACTGCAGCAGTATTCTCCCACCAGCTGGTTCTGCTTCCCTGTAATTTGTTCAGGATTTGTGTCAGGACCTCTAAGTTCACCTTCTGCAAAATATTTATTAATTTTTTTTCCCCTCTCTCTCTGAGAGAAATGTTCCCTCCTCCCTCTTTTTAGAAGAGAATAATTTGCCACTGGTTTGGAAACAAGTTAGTGCCTTGTTGGCAGGGCAGGTCTGCCTGTTTCCCAGACACATTCCCTGTATTTGCAAATTCTTTTCATCATGAAAATGACAGAAAGGCAGAGGTGACATCATATGAACGCAAGGAGCTCATTTAATAGAGGCAGATCTAAAAAGAAGTGAAGATCCATCCTCCACAGTTATAAATGTGATCTGTTTCCACTGGCTGCAGTACACTCCAAACATCCTAAGGTTGGTGAATCTTTGGAGGATTCACAATTTAAATGACCATTGATAGATTGTTTAAAAAAAAAAATTAATTGAAAGATATTGTTGGGTCTGCTTATGGACTACCAGTTACATGTATCTGCCTAATACCTTGTCTCTTACAACTGTTAGACTATTTACCCCAGTCATTAGATTTAATTTTTTGCTATGTCCCTATGACATTAAGAGGTTCTCAAAGACTTTACTCATGTAGGGAAGCTACGATACAAGGCTAACAACTGATGGAAATAACAAATAAAGCCTGTGGTTAAAATAAGGATTATTTTCACCCCTTTTTAGGAAAAAAAAAAAATTCAGATTTTTCACTTTGACACATATTGAGAGTAAGTTTACCTAAATCTAATGGAAACTTGAAATGAAGAAAAAAAATAACTATGAGATAAATTAAGTATTTTAAGTCAAGCGGTGTGTTTAATTTGATGAGAACTGAAGTATCTTTTCTTTCATTTTCATTTTGGCAAAAACAACAAAAAAGTCATTTTGGGTTGACCTGAAACAATTTTTTTCTAAGTTTAGCCAGAGAGTGGAAAGATTAGTTATTTAGACAGCACTACTCCTAAATTCAAATGCTGTGCTGTTTCCAGCAGGCTATCCTTCCTGCCTTAAACAAGCTTTTCATCCTTATATATACGTTTATAACAACTGATGAGAGAAATACTGAGTAATCACATAGATGACAGTTAAAGTTTCAAAATTCCTTTAACTATTTGACCTTCCTTTTTTTGGAAGGGGATCTTCTGTGTGTGTAACTTATCCATCATTCCAGTTTATAATGAGAACTTTTTGTTGTTGATTGTGGCCATTTGTTGCTGTTTTAAAAATAAAGCCTTTCCATACTAATTTGTTCCATCTCTTGCTTTGTGGGACATAATTTACAGTGATATGCCTGGCCCTAAATGAATGCAGGTTAGCTTACAGTAGGAAGAACTTCTGGAAAAAATACAATGAGTTGTCCCCAGAATAAACAAACTTTACTTTTCAATTTTGGTTCTGCCAATGGCTGTGTGATACTGAATATATAGGAGCAGGATGTTTGCTGACCGTCCTACAGATGTCTAATGTTTCAGTCATGTTGAACGAATCACTTTTGCTCTGTTGGCTCACAGAAAAGTAAATAGTGTTTTTCTGATTCATCTTCCAAAAAGATATTACTTTGGAGAAGCTATTTATGAAACTGAATACACCACACACTCTGTTTGTTCTTTTTAATTCCTTCCCCATTTTTCTACTTATAACACCTTTTCTGACATAAGCATGTGCAGCATAAACCTCGTGTCATGTGTTATAGGGTAGAAAACCTAAAATGCTAAACACACTAGTGCTCTTTGGGTAACACCTACAATCATAATGAAGTGTTTCCTGGCATGCTGCACGCTGTACCTTAAATCACTTTTATATTGAGCTCCGTAAGTGTTAGGTCTTTACTCAGTTTCACCTCTACATTAGTGTCTGAGGGAAGGCAGCTGGGCCACGGTAGGCAGTCCCTTCCCTAGGCAGTGGGGCTGGTAGAGGAGGTTGCCACCATCAGCTTCAGCAGTTTGTGGTGTTGGGCTGATGTCAGGGCAGGAGCATCAGCTCTGCCAGCAAAGCTGCAGAGGTGGAAACCTCCTGGCCAGAGCCAAGGAAGGAGGAGTGAGGATCATTTGATGGAAACATCTTTTACCAGCACAGCAGGCTCCAAGAAGAAGGGATTTGTCTAGAGCTTAGCACTAAACCCCCAGTTCAGCACCATATTTAAGTGTGTGCCCCACTCTGAGCATGTAAGGCACTGAAACGTCAGTGGGGTTTCACACATAGTTACAATGGGTATGCAATCCAGAGGCTAACTGGGAAGATTTGCAATTTTTTAAGGACAGAGAATGCTTAGAAAGATAAAATAAAAGAAGAAAATTGAAAAAGAATAAAAATTGTAACACAGGGAAGAAAATCATACAAGTGTTGGTAATTAACTAAGATTTCAGTAATTCTGACAGAAACCTGGGAAAGATAATGCGCATGAGATATAACATGAATCTGAAATGTATTGGAAACACTGTATCTAAAATATGTTAAAAACACCTCAGCAGAAAAGATAATAATCTTTTTCCTTGATTATGTTGGAACTAAATGTGACAGCTGTGTATTTTAATTGGCCATGATGATCTTCATTTTCAAACTTTTTACATTTGCTGACTGCTAAACGTTTTCCTAAACAGCATGGCCATCTGATAGCCCTGACCACATACAGGCTATAGCTTTTATTCAAACTAGATTGTGTGTAATCTTGTCTTCGTTTGAAAATTACCAGATTACAAGTTACTGGCCATAAGAGAAAGACAGAAACACCTAAACTTGTATCACAAGGCAGTATGAGATGGGTAGGTATTATTAGATAGTACAGCTGTTATCAACGTTGCTTTCCATAGATGTGTGATGGTGCATTTATCAACAATTAATTGTACCTGCCATATTATGACTATTAAACTATTACGATCATCATTGA
The DNA here is from genome assembly GCF_023634155.1 of Falco peregrinus. Lineage (NCBI taxonomy): Eukaryota > Metazoa > Chordata > Aves > Falconiformes > Falconidae > Falco > Falco peregrinus. Next base: position 58,514,024 of record NC_073727.1, read on the forward strand.
TTTAGTAGTGTGAGCACCATCCTTCTGCACCTCTTCACAGACAATATTCATTTTTACTGCTCTAAATAATTCAGTAGTGCTGAAAAAGATTGTTTGGCTAATGCAACTCCAGGAACCAGTTCTCTCTGCCTCCTCAACCTCGTGTAACTGATTTAAAACAAATGGACTTTAGTATCAGAATTGCGCTGCCAAGCAGCAGCAAACTAGCAAGAGCTAGAGGTTAATCGGGCTCAAAGTCCTCTCTGTGTGCTGGGGACAGAAAGCAGGTCTACAACATTTCTAAAGAATCTAGGTGAAGAAAGGGAATATCCACACAGAGAAAAAATGTGTATAGTTGGGTAGATAGAAAATAACAATGTTTAATTAGTAGTAAATAGTAATTATTAACTATTGTTATTAAATTAAAGGAAAAAAAGCTATGGCTAGAAGGAAAGTTATACGAATTTAATTAAAACAGTTTTGAGAGACTGTAAGTTAAGCATGAGTACTCACAGACGGTTGTCTTTCATTTCAGTGGCTTCCGCTCACTTCTCACAGAAATGAGCTCAAGTCACTGGTGTAAACTGCAGTGAGGTAAGCCAAGGTGTGGATTTCTGGAAGATCAACCACTACACCCATGGATGCCCTTGCTCCACAGCTAATGTAGGTAACTTACTTGACTATGGGTAGCTAGGCTGAGCATTTGCATATGCCAGCTGAAATGAATGAAAATCCAGGTCTACAGCTAAAACAAGCAGTTACGCAGGATTTAAGATTATTAGATTAGATCAGTTTATATTTACTGCAGGTGCCACATTTAAGGGTAAACAAGTCCTTAGGATTGAGATCAGAAAAGCTCCGTCACTGATAAAAAGATTTTACAGACTTATTTATGGAATAGTCTCCAAAATAATATCCATCATTGTATACATCTCTTTGAAACCTTTAACTTCATAAAAATCAAAATAATAAGAGGTTTATCTGTGGAGAAAAATCCAACACAGGCCAGAAGATACACTAGATAGAGTAGTATTTTTCTATTATTTGTTTCTGCTGTGCCCATGAGTGAAACACTGAATATATCCGTCACTTATTTAATTTAAGAATGTCTCTTTTTTAAGGACTGCTTCTAAAGTGAAGCTTTCTCATTCTACACATCTTCTGATGTACATTCATCTAAACCAGGGACATTCTCAGGCAGCTTGGCACAGACAACCAAATATTATTTAGTTATTTATTATGACTGTGGCTTCAGTTTCTTCTCTGAAATGGTTTGGATTCTTTTCTTGAAAAATGATCATTTCTCACCTTATCTGTTATCCACTCATAGTTCTTGTGTGAGCTCCAGTGAGGACACATATTTCTTCTCAAAGTTTTCAGAAAGCTCCAGCTGAAGAATCCTCTAACTGGAGTCATTTTTATTACCTTAACACTCTCTTCTTCAAGCTGTATCTCTGCAAAGAAAAGCCTAAGACCTTTCTAGCAAACCAGAAGATCCTGACCCTTTAAAAATCACCTCTGATCTTGAAGCAGAGCTTCCATGTTTCACATGAATACAGCCTTCCCTCCCAATCTATTTTGGATTTTTTTACAACCCCCATGTTAGCCAGTAAGTCTCTGAAGCTCAGCTCCTACCAGAACAGTTTTATACCTTATACCTTTGACAGGAATTGCTGGCATTCGCCTGCAGGAAGCTGACATGTGATTTAGGAGGGGATAAAGCATGTACATGTTTGTTACTTGAATTTTACAGCTCTGCAGGGAATGAAAATCTTTTTCACAAAGGATTTAAAACCTTGGCTTTCTTCCCCACTTGAAAATTTCAAAAATTCTCTGGAGGGAAATTGTAAGATGAAATTAATTTGGGGTCAATTGAAAGGTTTCAGTTTGACCAAAACCAAAATCCTTTTAATTTTGACTTTCATATTTATTTTTTACATTACATTATAATATACCGAACAGCATAAAATATGAGATGCTAGTACTAATGCTTTAAAGAAAGTCTTGAACATATGGCCCAAATGTAACTGATACGTTGATGTCTAGCTGAGTTTATGGAAACCCTAAAACAACAACTGTGGGAGACATGAAATGAGCTATTCACCCTGACTTGTGTCCAGGAGTAGTATTTAATAACAATAATATTTAAAATAGTTTATCAAAGAGCATGAAAAAAAATAGAAGAAGGGGGTATGATACAGGAAAGACCAGGTATTGTAACACACATCTTCGTTTGGTGGTAAAAAATACCTATAATTGCTAAAAATATATTTTTACATAATTATAAATGTTCTTATATCCTTGCACCTTTATATTTTTTCCAAGTCAAGGCAAATCAAACCTTCAGCAGCAATGAAGCTCTGATAAGGAGAAGTGGAGTCTTAGGAGCTGAATTATTTGGTATCACCAAAACCAGCACTGGTTTAATGTGCAGCCATACTTCAGAATTTACACCGAGTAGTAAAACATTTTGGTGTATCATTTGACCAAAATCTATTCTAGCAGAGGAGCTTTCCATCACCTCCACCACCACCACGTTACCACCACTTCCACAAGCATGAAGGACAGGAAGGTAATCAGGAACAGTCAGCATCAGCAGATCACACGCCACAAGCCCAACTGCTTTTGATGAAGAAATGAGTGTCTGTGCAGATAACATGTACTACACTCTGACTTCTGTAGAATTTTTGACACTATACCACCCAGCATTTTCATGTGTAGGCTGAGGAAATCTGGGCTAGACGAACTGTCTTCAAGATGGGTTGAAAACTGGCCAAAGCACCTCATTCTAATTAGTGGCTCAACATCAAATTGGCAGCCAGCAACAAGCAAAGCGGCCCAGGAGTTGATACTAGGGCTGACACTCTTCACTACCTTTATTGATGGCCTGGGTAATGAGACAGAATCCACCCTTGTCAAATGTGTGGACGATAATTAAACAGGGAAGTCAGGGTTTGATACACTCTACAACAGCAGAGTTTCAAGCCAAAGGGATCCTGAGAAACTTGAGTATTAGGCTGATGGAAGTCTCACAAATTTCAGCAAGGATAAATGCAAATGTTTGTACCTGGAGCAGAGTAAACACAAGTCAAGGGGTCCATTGTCTGAACAGCAGCCTTGTTGAAAAGGACCTTGGGCACCAAGCGTGTACCAGTCAGACTAAGAGGCACCAGGGTGCTCCTGTTGCAAGTGCAGGAAACTGCGTAATGGGTTCAGTTAGGAGTGTGGCTGGAGGAAGGAGGGAAGTTACCCCTCAGTTCAGCAGTGATGTGGAGGCAGAGGGGTCATTTAACAGCAGCCTACAGCATCTTGAAGAATAAAGACAGTGGTGCCAAACTATTATCAGGAGTAGCAGGTGGCTTAACAAAAGGCAAGAGCAAAGTGCTGCAGCTTGGGAGGTTCACCCTGGATGTTAGGGCTTCTTCAGCAGGAGGGTAGTGTAACACTGGAACCCACATCCAGGTGGAAGGTCTGTCCTTGGAGAGTTTCAAGATTCAGCTAGACTTAGCCTCAGCTGTTATGATCTGCTCTTGTTATAGTCCTGCTTTAAATCAGATGAACTCCAGAGATCCCTTCTAGTTTCCATGTTTCCTTGATTCTGTGATTTACTATTTTCCCTTCCCTTCAACATCTTAGAAAGGCCAAATTAAAGTTCAGAAAAAATCCTGTCAGAATATGAAGCCGTGTAAAAATGACCTCACTAGACTCCTTAAAATAGGCAAGGATCTTTGAAAGTGTGATTTGAAAATAGCAGGGCTACACAGGAGTGTGTAGTTGTCAAGTTAATGTAACTTTCAAAACCTTTATTGCTTAAGACAATACACAGCAGACAATGGATTTCACTTGACACTTCCTACATCCTTACAGCAATGATAATGAGCAATCTAAATCACTCCCTCCCTCCCTTCCTTCCTTCCTTCCTTTCTTCCTTCCTTCCTTCCTGCCTGCCTGCCTGCCTGCCTGCCTTCTATCTGATGTAGATTCAGTAAAATAATGAAAAGGACACTGCCCATGAGATGCTATTTCCTGGGCAAGGTCTTTACTTACCAGTCCAGTATGCAAAGAATGGGAATTACTATGACTAATTCCTGCAAACCGAAGACCTTCAGGCGCTCTCTGGCTTCTGAGGGAGGGTAGTGAAGTACACAGTCTGGCCACAACCTGGAATTAAGATGCCAATATCTTAATGTAATCCCATTTTATAAAAAATTTAGGCATGACTACAGACAGACTACACTGTTGTTTTCTGTGATCATAGGTGCATTTAAATTCTTCATTAAGAGAAAAAAAAAAAAAAGTTATGACAATCCTGATGAGATAACAACTTGTCTCAATTCAATTAAATTACCTTCTAGTGGAACTCCACTGACTGGACAACTGTGACCAAGACATTTACCCAGTAATCAGTAACTTCCAGAAACACAACTTCGCACAACCTTGTATCTTTGACTCAGGGAGCAGCTCAGTGTTACTTTTTAAGATACTCGTAAGATAAAATTAATGTGGTGGGAAACACTACCTACATATGATTTCCCAAGTAGACAGATAATAAACAATACAGTGAAAGAGGAACCACCAGAGAAGTTTGCTCAAACAGGGAATTGGAAGTTGTTAACACAGAGATTCTGAAATGGGCAGTTCTGGCCTCTGGAGAGACTTTTTTCAGTCTGTGTGGCCCTTGGAATATTTTCATCCAAGAGGAGTTCCCTTGGATGAGATCCTTGGAAAATATTTCCCTTTGATCTCTGGTGTAGTACTCCTCTGTTGCAGCCAGCCAAAGTTTAAAACTAACTTGACTTCCCTTTGACTGATACAACTTCTACAGTCCGATACAGAATTAATGTAGCAGAGATCAGAAAGACCCCAAGAAGCACTGCAAATAATCAAAATGCTGCTCGTGTTGGGCAGTGGTAAAATGAAAATTTTGGAGATGTCCGGAAGAGGCTTATCTCATCAGCACCAGATGCTTACACAGACATGGGCTATGGAGAGAATCATCTAGTGGAGAACTCAAAGCTGCACAGAAGACAATGCAACTAGATCAACTCATACCACCTGGGAATCTGGGCCCTAAAGACTGAAATCATAACAATAGCCCTAAAAATAAGTTCCCACAAGCTGGCCTACTCATCAGCACTATTTCTTGCCTTAGCGAAGCTGGAGATCTGCTACTAATACAGGCTTCTCTGCCCTAAATCATTTATTTTGGCAGCTCATAAAATATGGAAACTCTAACACACAATATTCCCCACTCTCTCGTGATTACTGTTCGGGGACTGACTCTTTATATCAAACAGAAACTTAAAGATTGTGGCATGTTATCAAAACCATAATGAAATCTTGTGCAAGCGCAGTAATCAGAGAGGGCTATTTGTCAAGACATTCTGTAGAGAAAAACAAAATCCCACAGTAGAAACAGGAGTGCTTGCTTTGCCGAGAGATACTGTGAAAATGAAATGAGTCTCTTTTTTTCCTCCTCTTTAATCAAAACTCAGTATGAAAATAAAAACGTTACCAAATAACTTCTGCTGATAAAAAAAAAAAGAAAAAGAAAAAAAAGAAAAGTTGGCTGGAAAGCAGCAGTGCATAATTTATACAGAAATAACATTAAAAGGGGGATTGTTCACATAGATATTTCTGAGTGTGTGATCAGAAATTTTGGCCTTGGGGGGAGCTCATGTTACTGCCACTACTGGGTTGAGGCTGGATTTGACTCTCTCTGTGAGACAGTCAAAACCTGGGAAGTTTCACAGGGAACGAAGGTGCGGGCAGATCTGATATTACTTAGGAGGTCCCTGGTGAGAGCATGCCTGTGTTTTGACCCCACCTGCTGCTGGAGGTTACTGGTTCTATCCACAGAATATCTGTAGAGGTTTAAACTTGATGAGAGTGCTGGAGGGGGAGATACATGCTCTGGGATCTCCTTCTGGCTGTGCCATTGATTTGCGAGCCAGAGGCCTACTCAGTAAATCAGGGATAACATTATTAAGTTACTTAAATGGACTGTTGGGATGTTAATTACCCTGCACATTTGTGGTCAGTTTGCCCTTCTGAAAATTAAGCCACTTTACTGTCTAAATGATGCTTAACTACTGGTGCAAGGATCAAGAGCTTCAGCTTAAATGTCCCCATTCTCAGCTCTATAGCCTTTCATAGTACCATCATATTTTGCAGTACCATCCCACTTATAGAAGACGAGGGCAATGTTAGGTCAGCATTACGTTTCAACCAGAGATGTGTAAGGAGGATCTTAAAAGAAAGAGTGCTATCCAGTGTTATTGGTTGCACAGTTGCACAAGCACTAGATTACGAATGCGTATGTAAATACTGATGAGTAAAGGGCAGAAAGGGTGAGTGACTACAGGGGTATAAGAGGATATTTTAATTTTGATCATAAGTACAATCTATTACAGTGGCAGAGCAATGCAAGGTTAGTACCTGTCAACAAGACAGCTGTAGGTCTCTTTTTTGCTGATAAATGTTGAGTGCAGCTGTGCTTCACACATGCTTGTGCTCTAAACAGGAGCCACAGCTTTAAACATTCTGATTTTTCTGCTCCTGCTAATTGCTGCTTCTACTTCATCGGGGTGGCACACAGGCCATGTCCCAAAATCGATTGAAACCCAGAGAACAGACTAGTTCCTAGAGCTGCCTAGACTTGTAGACACCTGATTTCATTAATTCATCTGTACCAGATGGAAGGATTATTAACCCTTAATTTCAATTAAACCTAGAGACTCAGAAGATGCTTTTATCAGTGGATAACCACAGAATTAGGCTCTTTTTCATGTTCTCCACAGCAATATGTAACCTTTACAGCAATCCACACTCAAGCAAGGGAGTGAGAATGATGATTGCCTGGGACAGTATGATGGTCTCATGGTCATGACACTTGCCAGAACTGCAGTTTCATTATTTAAGCTAAACATTCATGACTGTAGGGCTCCTATTTCTTGGATTTCAGGGTGTTATGGAAAAGGTAAGTAGACCTTCCCAGCTGCAGGAGGTGTGCATCGTAAGAAAGCTATCACAACCAGAATGAAGTACTTTAGTATTTTCTGTTTGTAATAGATCCCTGCCCCATGGTATTCCTGTAGTTTTGACAAATATAACTGCATGTGTAAGAATAGTCTGAAATATTTAGGGGAAAGGGGAAAGGTGTTAGAATAAAATCAAGAGAACATATGACAGAAGGTAGCAGACAACAGCTACAGTTTTAGTTCAGAGCACTGTGGCCAGCAAATCCATCCATAGCAGTGGTCTTCACCTTCACTTATCTATCTTAAAATGTAAAGATTAATAGCTTACAAAAAGAAGCAGAATAAAAGGATAGGAAAACAAAACCTCCTGTATCTATGAGCGTTCACCAGCCTGCTGCCTGCAGGTTGGAGGACTGCAGTGCTGCGGTGTTTTTCAGGCAAACCACTCTGTCATGGGAAGTTCATCTGCAACTTAGCTGTTGCCATAGCAGCATATAATTTTGCAATTGAAAATCTATTGCATTCTCCTTATAATGTGCTCCTAAAATATCTTCACCAGATCTCCATAATATTCCATTTCATCTGCTCTGAGCTCTTTCTCTTTGACACCCCAAAGACACTTGACTTCCCTACAGAACCTTCAAAGTGAGACAGTTAGGATCATTCTCCTTGCTCATTGTCCTAAATCCATACCTGCCCCCCTTTCCTTGAAAAATCTTTTCTTTGTTTTACTTTTCTCCACACTAAACTCTATGACCAGCAATGCTGATTCTTCGTATCAATCAGCTCCTGCCAGTTGTCCAAGACTTCACTGCCATTTTCCATGTCTTCTTTTTGTGTCCATCTATGACTCTGCATGCCTTACCAAGGAGCAGTACTACTTTAAGTCAAAATTCTGAAGAAAATTTATCCACAATGACCAAATTACAGACTAGGCTGAAAAAAAAAATCTTTATTATTTTTTAAAAAGCATGTGATTTACGTATGTTATATTCAAAGCTCTAAGCCTTAGCTATAATGCCTTTGAAGTAAGCTACAAACCCACTCTGCCTGAGACTGATACCAACTCAAAGTGAATCATGTCCAGATTCAGTGTGCAACCACAACTAATGCTGCTGATTTGGAGCTGACTACTGTTCAGCTGGCTTGAATCACTGGCAGAGGCACCCCATAAGACTTGTTTGACCCGGTCTAGGTATCTACAGCATCCATGTCAGCATGTGAGCCGGTCATCTAGGTTGTCTTTATAATCAGTGAAGAGATAGAGCTGCTTCTAGGGTGTAGTTCAGCTTATCCTGAAGTTGCTGCTCTAAAAATCAGACTAATTTTTACTTAGTTAAGCCTTATGCATGTCTATTTCTCTCCATTAACTACAAAAGGATCTTACCATAACTTAATTCAAATGCAGATGTCTGAATTATCTGGTTGCAAATAATACAAAAATTCATAACCTGAACTCAGTTTGAGTGTGCATCTCTCTGTGGTGATCCTTTCTTTCTTAACTGAATGCATAGGAAGCCTGTGCAATCCTATGTCCAGTTTTCCAGGTTCAGATAACAGTTTTCTGAATGTGTATATGAATATGTCTGGCATCAAACGGTTACACAGCTGGATCTTCATTTATAAACCATTTGCTTAAAGAAGTTATCTGCTGCTGATGATATTAGAATAACTTACAAGGATTTTCTTCACCATGATAACTAGTAAATTTTAAATGTACAGCAAAGCAAAATGACATGGCTCTTGCTGCAACTGCAATAGCAAAGTGACAATTTCCCCCACCTTTGGTGGTTACTGTATATTTTCTAGTAGAATGGTGCACTATTCCTGCTGGGTGGTGACTGGACATTATATTACCACTTTATTAACAACATATGATACGTATGAAAGTTACTTAATACTTGGGTGTATTAAAATTACAGTTAAATTTCCATACTATTTAGTAACTCATCACAGAAACCATTTTAAAAGATGTACAGATTTATCTCTGCAAATAGTCAAATTATTTCCTCCAGTGGCGCCCAATGAAATATTACACATAAATCTGGAAGCATTATTTCCTTTAAAATTTTCCTTCATAGTGTTTTATTGATCTCTTTCTTGTCATTGCACCACTATGAAACATCTGTGTTTTTCCTTCAGCTCACCATCAGCTCTTATTTGAAAAGTCTGTAAATTTTGTGCTCCTCTAAAATCTATAGATAATTGATTCCAGGAGTGTGTGTCCACAGCAAACTGTGTAGCTGCAGTTCCACTTCATTTAACAATATACAGTTCTTTGTTAGGTAGAGATCAAAGAATATAATTTTATTAAGTTTTATTTGCCAGATTGGAAAAGAATGGGCTTTCTTTATTTAAAAAAAAAAAAAAAAAAAAGAAGCCAGGCCAAGCATTTTTCTTATAGAATATAGAGTGCAAAGAAAGGTAAAACAAAACCAAAAGCAATTCATAAGTATCTTGAAGTAGTTTTCAATCAATAGCCTTAACGTATACTGCATTCAAAATATTTTCACTGTTACTATAGAAAAGTGTCATTACCAAACAACAGTGAGGAAGAAAAAGTTTTGGGAAATGCAGAAGTAAGCAATTACTAGCTACAATTTGTAGCTCAGGAAAAGAGTTGGAAGGAAAAGAAAAGAGGGGTTATGTTTAATTCTGTGTTACATTTCCATTCTTCTAGACTTCATGCATTTGAGCAACCTTCTGTTTAACCTATGAGTCTCAGAGCTACCAATTAGCTGTAATTGGTAGTGTAAATTTTTGCAGGATCAGGTCTCACCTGTGTAGAAAATGGCGATGTTTAAGTGTCACTCCACTATGTCTAGAAGCTCTTGTGTCTAGACAACACTCCACTGACCTGAAGCACCTAAGTGTATGCCTAAAGCACGTAACAGGACATCACTTTCACAGAAGTACAGTACTCATACACCTACATGGAGGAGGTACCTCAATGCATTGGTTTCAGAATGCTATGAACCATCCAAAGGGCTTCTTCTCTGGCTGAAATGTCCCTCTTTTATTTTTAGAATTTAAGAAAAAACACTTTCATGTCGGTTTTGAGTTAAATTATTTACTGAAAGTGTTTGAAAAACAGTGGCAGAACAATTTCACTTCAAATAAAACAGCAAGTGGTGAGAAAGAGGTGAATTAAGCAAGACAAGGAAGGATGAAGGTGCTTCAGGTCAGGCTGGAAAAGAGGAGAAGAAGAATAGATGAAGTGGCAAAATCAAAACAGGATGTCCTGGAAAGTAGCTGCCAATAGCAGCAAGATTTTATTTTGGAATGGAGAAGTTCTCATCTTCTCTTTGGTACTTTATTACTTCTGGTTTAGGTTTTGGGAGCCTGTGTATTTGTTTCTGCTTGAAAGCTTGGTGAAGATAGAAAACAGAGTTCAGTCTTCCTTCACTGTAAATTAAGTGGTTTTGGAACGTGTAATCATCTGAAATATTTGACAGTGACGGGTACCATAGAGCTGCTTGAATAGTTTTGGATTCTTGACTCTATTGATGGACAGAAGTTGTTTATACTGTGTAACAAAATGGCATGGTCCCTGATATTTATTTTATAAGGTCATTTTTGTAGCTTTGGTTTCCTTCAGATGAGCTTCATGTTCAGAGTATGTAGAGGTAAAAAATGGGACTAATTATTGTACAATGGGGCATTATAATTAGAGTAGGTTATAGCTGTTTGCCCAAGAGTTTTAAAACAAATAAACAAAAAATCCTGACAAAGTGCAAATGTTTGGAAAACAAATTGGTTTTTGCAATTTTGTGTTGAAAATTCTAAACAATGTGAAAAGAGTACAGACTCTGAAATGAAAATTTTGACATACATTTCTTTGTACTGAAATTTCTTAAACTATTTTTCAAATAGTTCAGAATTCAAGATCTGAATATTTCTCCATTTTATCTAACCAAAGTGTTCAAAGTCAAATACAAGGAAAGGAAAAAAATCATTATTTTTTTAAATCGAAGAAATACTCTTTTCAGATGGAAAAATTTCCAAGTAGTGTATTTTGCTTACATTATTTTCATAAACTTCTAGTAATTTTATGAAATTCAAAATAAATATCAAAAGCAAGACCAAGAGGTTGTTCTACAATACGTGTTATAATATCCAAACGATGTTAACTTTGTCATTAATAACACTATGCCAGGATGAATACTATTACATTCAATGCACAGTAAAAGTAGGTGTTTGGTTTTCCCCCTAAGTTTATCCAGAAACAACAGATTTTATTGTCTTTTGTTCTGGGGTTTTTTCCAGCTTTATTTTTGTTACACAGGAAGTTAAAATATCTGGCTTTGGAGACAGGCTTAACATCTCCATCTAATGCTAGTATTTTCCATGTGCCTTTCCGCTATTTTTCTCAATAAAAAATGGTAGAAAAATAGGATAATTGTGCCAAAACTGGAGATAATCACACTTGCTTAAATTAAACTAGGTTCAAGTATGGCTACTTAATATAAGTAATCGTATTTGACATGGTCTTATTCCAATACTGTTCGTGTGTCTCTCAGGCTAATTTTCACAGTGTCTCCTGTTCTTTGTACACAACATACTGAGAAACAGAAGTCTGGATTTATTCTTCCTCACTTTAGAAATTTAGCTCAGGGTGCTTATGATTTCTGTGCTTTAGGATCACAGGTTCCCTGCATTCCCTCTGTAGCCAGACAGGAGCCACCAGAGGGAGGTTGAGCCCATAGAAGGCCTGTACCACTGTACCACAGTAGCATATAAACCAGAAAGCATTTCTGGAAAGGAATAGAGGAGACCAAAAAAAAAAAAAAAAAAAAGAGAGAAAGAAAAAGAAAAAAAAAAACAACAGAGACAGTCATTATGTTGTGACATATATATCTTCGGTGCAGATGCAGATTGAACATTGTATTCTGATCCCTTCATCTCTAAAAATATCATAGCAACCTAGCCAAAGAGACAGAAGGAAGACAAAGATGGTTACTTATGTGGAACTACTTCAACCAAAGAAACAAGTAATTTGGCTTAGGGTCTTCCGCCTGGGGAAGATCTTGTTAGGGGTATGTACAATTACGTCCCTCAAGGAAACTGAACTGGAAACAGATGGTCACTGCCATTTTTTTCAAGAGTTGTTTTCACCAAATGAGATAAACGCATGACAGATTCAAAAGAAATGTAGAGGATACCTAACACTGAGAAATTAAGTGGCAGAACTCATTGCCCTGGCATGCAGGAATGGGTTCAAGAAGATCAGGCACATTTATGGCATAAAAATAATTCAAAGCCTGCTACCAGATATGGGACTCTGGATAGTGTGGGTGTTTGGTCTGAGCTACTCTTTGCTTTGTTCTTCTGAATGGGTCTCTGTGAGCCATCACCGAGGCACATAAGAAGCTTGAACTCTGGCCAGTCATGCCAGTAATGTTTCTAAAGGTGATGTGAAGGTCTTAAAGCACTGTCTAGGCTCATTCAGGAAACCTGTGGTGCAGCAGGGCTACTCAATCCAAGTCTACAGCTAGCAACCAAAGACATCCATCATGTCTAAACAACAATTTTTTTTACTTACACAGCTTTTCCCTGGAGTTCAAACAATTATTCATAGACTGAAAAGAGGGCATCTGCAGTCACTTGTAGGATTTGGTCTCCTGCATGGCCATACGAGACACTTCAGTCAACTTGTGGGCACAAATATAATTTCTGAATTGCGTGTGTATATATCTATGTTATCATATTATTTCACTGTGAAAGCAGTAACTACTGTATGTGGTAAAATGATATATTGTTGTCCACAAAATGTCTTTGGCAACAGGATGTTCACTAGCCTTGGAATTTTGCCTTGTATAAATATTTTTAATCTACTCCATGTAGGCATATTTTGGCTGCAAAATAAAGGATTCTGGAGATTAATATATCCAAGCTCAGTTCTGCTTATACATCCTACATACATCAAGGTTTTATTGACCTTTGCATCTAGAAACTTTGTGCAGCAGCTGTTTTGGGGGCTTTTTTTTTTTTTTCTTTTGCCTGCTTTACTCAAAGCAGGATTATGACTATATCCTATTTTTATACTCTACAAATGTAGTAATTTAATCTACAGGTATATTTTCATTCTTCAGATGTAACCTATATAAAGCATGTTCAGATTTATGGTCATTGCTTTTCCTGTAAAGAATATTACTGGCCTCCTTTCAAATGTCCACATTTTCCCAAAGAATGTCCAAATAACTATTTATCAATGAATAACGAATATAACAATTATTTGACAGTATCAAGTACCTTTCAGCTGAGTATTTCAAAGCTCTTTCAACTATTTATTAATCCTCACTATGCCCTTGGGAGATATCTTTCACTAATCTGTTTTCTTGGCACAGTAACTGGGTCTCAGAGAAGTTGTGTGCCAGGTTTCAAGTCTGAGAGTCCACCAGTCACAAGCAGAAGCACAGCCTAGAGCTTTTGCCTCACCACTGCTTGATGGAGCAGTGGGCTTTCTTGCTTGTTAAAAGTTCTGCAAGACAAAATTTAAAGGAAAGCTGAGATAGTTAGTCTGCCCAGGTGTACTTTGCGAGCCTTATTCCAAGAGAAAATTATGCATATACCTAACTATATATGTATCTATCATGTAATCATTTAACAAAGTTTTGTAGGTCATGTTTCTGCTGCACTGAGTGTGATGCTGGTTTTCCCAGATTGTCAGTCTCATGGTGGAGAACGTGATAGGTATGAGTGGGTCCCCCAACACCACAGCCCATGCTGCCTGAGCACAGGCAGCCCAACAAAGGGGCTCGCTACAGGAAAACAAAACTGCTGCTGGTGGAGGGGTGAAAGAACATACCGGAGAGAGGGGGTGTTTCTCTAATTCAAATATCAACAGTTCTACTGTGAATACAGGAATAGCTTTCAGATGGAACATGGACATTCACATCAACATCTTTGTCCAATTTCTGCCTCAATCTGGATGTGATAAGACATCTGCAAATGCCAGTTCAGAATACAATTTAGCAGCTGCCCAAAGTGCCTTTAGTTTAAGTCAAATCCCATTTGAGCAAAAAAATGTGTTTCCCACTTCTAACAGAGCTGGAAGCTGTTGCTCGCACCGGTTGTATGTGTTTCTCTTCATGTGGCACTGTATACATTTCATGTGCAATACAAGTAATATTAATTGAAAGAGACTGTGAGATCTTTTACTTATGCTCACTACCACATGATTATTTTTTTTTTCAGAACTTTGCTGGGACAATTAGTCTAGTATTCATGTAAGCTTATATCTCATTACAGAGGACCAGACTGTCCTCTGTAACTCAGACACACATATTACCTCTTTAATTGGAAATGAAAGGCTGACACTAACACCAGCCTCTGCACCTTCCAGACCAGCTCCACGGCCTCTGCAGTGTGTGAGTGTGAGAATGCAGGGGCAGAGGCGATCCCTCCTCCCTCCCACTCTCCTGCCCCAGAAATTAGCAGAGAAGTGAAGCACCTATTTCATGCTTTCAGCAAACATGTGGCCAAGATCAGGGCCATAGGAACAAGAAAGGGTGGAGGAGCTGCAGCAGTGACTAGATGCAGGTTTCTAGTAATGCAGCGGAATGTGGAATGAGACGCATGGCAGAGTCATTGCTTAGCAGCTGATGGTGCTGGTTGGAAACGCATTGGTGACCAAGGGATGCTGTCTTTCAGAAAGGTGAGATGGTATCTCTCCTCAGCTTGGTCACGCTATTGGGCATTACTCAAAACCTGTCATTGTCCAGGGAATCATGACTCATGGAAAAAGGATCAAGTGTCACCCAGGTCACACTGGAGTGACAGATATGTTCACACTGTATCTGAAGCCTCGAGTAAAAAGAGCGTCACCTAGGTATCTTTCCTGAACAAATCATGGACATTCGCACTGAGTTGCTTGTCATTGCTTTAGAGCTTCTTCTGTCTGAATGTGAAAAGCAATTCACTGCTTTCCTTTCCAAAATGTGTATTACAGGCAGGAATACTGCATTGTACACTACTGGGTTTTTTTTCCTCTAATAGAGAAAATAAATTCAATTTCTTCAACTTTTCTTCAGAAATCACATTTTTAAAATCTTCTCTGCATTTAACTTTCTCTATGTCAAGCATACCTATGTCCTCCTTGAAACCCAGACCTCGTCACATTACCTTATTTGAGACCTCATCACTTTCAATTGCCTACTACATCTTATGTATGACTTTCTGCTTACTTCTCCCCGAGTAAGACTTGCAAAAGCATCAGGTTGTTGACTGATAAGAAGCATGAGACTCACTCTAGCCCTGGAGTTACCTTCTGCTGTACTGCTGTGATGCAGAATCATGAGGGTTTTTTGGATTTTGGAACCTACGGCAATCTTGCAGGTATGTACCAATTCTCAGGTTCAAATGAGCTGTTTGTTTATAGGCCAGAGAAATATTATCTCCCCTTAAGGAATGATCTTGAAAATTTTCACATTCTCCAGAGACTCCCCCTTCTCTTCCTGCGTGGTTTCCCACAAGAGGGGAGTGATCTGGCCCATGAAATGGATGCTATTTTATGAATAGTTAGCTTCACGTGTTTACAATGTGTTAATGATAGTAAAGTATAGGAAGTCTTTAACCTAATGCTATTGCAGACTGAGCCACTGTATACATAGAGACTTTTTTCTTCTTGCCACTGCTTTTTTAGAAAGCAATTTTCCCTCTAACTCATTTCTACCTTAACTTCACCATCAATAAGAGCAAATTGCAAGCCTCTCCAGCAGATGTGGGCCATTTCCAAACACAAAGACCCATCTCTAGCAAAAGTAAATTCCAAGTCTTGCCACAGAATGGCTTTTCTTCCCAAAAGAAGGGTTATAACAATATCATATAAATTCATGTGACCACTGCTGGCTTTTTAACAATGGCCACTATCAGACACTGGAGACATGGAAAGTGTTGGTGGTAGCTCTCCTCCTTGATCTCGGTGGCTTGTTCCTCTCTGCCTCTGTTTTACCACCACAGATGATGGAACTAATGCCCTCAGACTCCCATGGTGTGATAATATCCACTGAAAATCCTTGGTCTTCCATCACAGGCCTTTCTGGATAGACTCCTCCTCAGCTTGACTTCACTTAGTTTACCCTTAAGGATGTTATAACATTTGATCTTCCACAGTTTTATTTATTATGTGACAGTGCTGGCTTTGGTCCTTTGGCTGCATAAGATACACATTTTGAGTCCCTGGAGTCACCGAGGATCGTGTGAATGTCCCAGTAACAGAGAATGCAAAAAGTCCAAGATTTAAGTAAAAAAATGGGGATTAAACTCTTAAGAGCCCATTCTATACTCAGAGTCCTCCAGCTAATGTACCACTGCTCCTGTCTGGAGTCTAGTAGTAAAAAGTTCTGGTATTTTATTCAACAGGAATGATTCAGAATACTGCTGTCTCTTTGGATATACATGTGTAATTGAACAGTGCATATTTCTGTGGTTTAGGTAGTCATGTTTGACATGATCTGTAATAATTAGCAAAGCCTTGTTGACCTATAACACTCTTAGCTGCAAAGCAGAGTGTGTGAATTGCTCCTTGAGGAAAATTCACCCTTAATGTAATTCCATTAACTTCATGCCCTTGAGATTTATACTGATATCTACCACTAACATCAAAGGGTTTGGCTAATTAAAGTGGAGAATAAAAATTACCCTTTTCCAACCCTTAAAATTCCACCCAGGCCAGAAGGGAAAACCCCTGTGGTTTTTATTGTCCCTTCCCATCAGGATAAACAACCTTCTCTGAGAGCTCTTGTCTTTACCCACTGTGACAGTTAAATGGACACTGCTGGGTTGAAAGTAATGCTCCCAGTTCTGACTCTTATTTGCACTAGTATAAATCACTAGTAGCTGCGCTGCAGCAAAAGGGATTACAATGGTAAAAAAAAAATCAGTATAGGTGGGAATTAAAACAGACCCTCATATTTACAGCAAATAAACCAGCACTGTCTATATGATATCTATAACCTGTACTTGTCCTCAAAATCCAACTTACTTGTCAGTCTTTACAGTGTTTAACTCAGTGTTTCTATAAACTTACAGAGTTTACATGCTTCAATTGAATTTTGTTTTCACCACATACAATAAAAAATATTTTTCGCTAGTTCTATAGTATAATAAATAACACTTTTATAAACAGTAATATCAAGTAAGTTTTGTACTATGGCATTAAGTATTCTGCTACTTTAATCGGTGGAACACCACTACGTATTCCTGTCCAAAATAACATGTTGGTGTCAAAATCTTAGGAACTTATGGGAAATTTTAGAAAATACATGTTTGCCGTCTCAGTAACATTTCTATGCCATCAACTATATGAGGTTAAGTTGAGATTTTCTTTTCATGGGAAAACACCTTTACTTAAAATAATTATAAACCACAGCACTGCCTTATGGAAAACTAGAAATATCAAAATGCCCCATGGAAAAGAAAATCCACATGAAAAGGGTTTTTTTTGTCATAATGGAGAAACTGTTTGGAAATTTTTGTAATTAAATAACTCTTGGAAGCTCACTCTCCAGACCTCAGCCAAGGTTTCCAGACTGCCCAGCCCCACCAACACCAGGGAGGGTCGGGACCTGTGGAGGCTGGGGCAGCCCTATCAACATGAAGCTTAGCAGAATAAGCAAGTTTCTGGTCCAACAACAACCTGTGCACGGGCTGGCAGGAACATGGTAGGCTTCCAGCAGGACCTTGTTTGTATTTCATCAAAACTTCATCAGGCCTGACACATTCCTATGAAATACTTCTGTTTCCCTACACTGGCATTTTCCAACAAAAGAAGTGTTTGATCGCTGGCTCCCAACCAAGCCTGTTCTAAAGCACTCTGTACAACCTGGTCCATAAACAGTAACAGGTTATTTCCAGCAGTTTACACCTGACTGGCACATACTCAGCTCTCTTTCACTATCCAAACTATTCCTCCAGGCCCTTTTGTTTACACAAATATCCTTTGGATAAGAGCATAATTTAGTCTCACTAAGAAAATATATCAGTGGTCGCTGATCAATGTAATATACTTTAGAGACTAAACCAAATTAAAGCAAGCCTATTAATACCAGAAAACACCAATCAATATTTGAACTGTTTATCTATATGTATGTTAAAAGTGCATTAGCAAAATAGCAGCTTATATACAAAGCAGCCCATTGTACCCACGTTGGTCCATTTTTCTTCAGTCTACAGCTGTGCACGTAGCCCCACTGGTTGTAAAATGCCAAAACACTGCTCCTGACAGATCACACCTGCTTCAAATAACACATCTCACCCCACACTAATCTTCAGCTATAGGCTGGTTTTAATGATTTTAAAATGCTGGTATTAACTCTTAATGCTCAACTAGTTTTTATGGAAGCAGCAGAGTCCATTTTGTCTAGTTTTAATACAATCCCAATAAAACAGCTGGGAAATTGCAGTGCCAGGGAAAAGACATTCAAATCCACCATTTCCCTTATTGTAATAATAATCAGCCTGACAAAGTCAGATAGTAAAGCAGATTGTAGCACTTTGGGGCTTTTTATACATATATTTAATTATATTGTTAAGTTCCCCATTTGAAAGCAATTAAAAAAATACTTTCGGTTCAAGATTATAAAACTACCCACTTCTGATTTCAACCTGACATTTTTATTGGTAATCTGAGTTATAACATGCTCAGGTTCATTCCTCATTGATTGGCTGCTGAGCTTTCTGCCAGAGTTTTATAGCTTTATGGGAAAGTACAGTATTTAAAACTCCTTTAAATTCATGGGCTACCCCTGCTTCTGAAAAAGCTTCTCTTGACTTCTCAGAAATGCATAACAAGAGCCCATGTTTACTTAAAAACATCTGCTTCATCCTTTTCAGTGTAACATAAAAAGTGGGCTGATGTTTTCCATGCTTTCCCTTTACACTGAGTCAAATTATGAGACTATTTCATTGGAGCTAAACCTGGCTCCCTCCACCCAGCACAACTAGTGGAGCTGTGTGGTTAGATGGGGTGAAAAATGGGCATCCCAGGGGAAGGGCTTATATACCCTGTATAACATATATCACAGTCCTGTAGGACTTTGACCGAGTTCTTTGCTACAGTTTAACAAGGAGAGGATGTGAGAGCAACCAGTGGGCAGGAGATCCCATTGCCTGGGCTTGTCATTGGTTTCCCAGCCGAGAATAGAAGAGGCATAAAGACCACTGGAAAGATCATAGAAATCAGAAAGGTTCCTTTTGCAGTCTTGTAGGGAAACTGAGATCAGATACTGCTGGTAAGTGCAAAGAGCTGCTCTTTACACCAGAAACAGAGACAAAAAATTACATCGAAATGGTTCAGGTTTTGTTATACTGCTTGTTCTTTGGCATTTCAGTTCTTCTAAAATTCTGTTCTGAGCTAATTCCTAGTTACAGTTCTTCTTTATTCAGCATCTAGCCAGTTCCCCTTGTCTCACAGGAGGTAGAGGTTGGTGTGCATGGAGGGGAAAGAGGATGCAGGGCTGCTGGCCCACCCCACTGGGGACAGGAGACAGTGCCCAAAGGTTCTGGTGGCCATAGAGCAGCTCAGGGGAGAGCCACCAGCATGTGACCAATGAGCTAAGCATGTCATTCTCTGAGACAGTGATGCTCTCTCAGCATCTGTGACAGTTCCCATCAGAGGCTGGAAACTGGGATAGGTAAAGCTTCAGCCCAAGACAGTACAGCCATTACTACTCCATACCAGAGTATGCCCAGATAACACCATAGTCATGATATTGCAAGAATAAAGAAGTGGGTACCATCTGTACTGAGGTCTTCTCAGTTTCAGGCACTTGGCTCTGCTTCTGGTAAATGCTGCTGATAGACATTACTGGTAAATACATGAGCAGCTACTGATGACAGACATTACTGCAGTGTGGTGAGTAGAGCAAGCAAGTTTTGTAGATGCTAAACGCTGTCAACAAATGAGACTTGTCACACCAGACTTTCAAAACATGCTTTTGATGCCTGTTAGCCAGAGGCTGCTACCTCATAGTCATTCACATTGATGCAGGCTGAACCTTGGCAATGATTTTTATGCCACATAAATGCAAGTTTGTTTTTCCAGAGCCCTTTCTAAGAAAGCAACGATCTGCAGCTAAGTCTCCCCCAAAGTTAACACTGTACTTACTGAAGGAACACAGGGTGTATGAAAGCATAACAGTAAGAAGCTGTTTATACCCTTTAATATTATAACTCAGCTTTCGTCATAAATCTCTCTCCTTGATTGCACATACCTCCAGCATGAACTCATGTTTCTTTTGATTTTCCTCTTTATTACCCTTAGCCAACTGAGTGATGTGTGAGTTCCTGTCATGGTGCTGACTCTATTACAAAGTGCAAAGGTAATTTACATCACGGGGCTGGCAGGGCAACCAATAGCACCATGCCTGGGAGGTGTAGAGCTCCAACAACCCTCTTTCTTTTATGGATGATGGAGAGTAATATTTTTTTAAAAAACAAACTATAAATTTCTGTGCATAGTCAGAGGCAAATCCTTGAGGTGGGAAAGTGGATTTACACTCAGCCCACTAGCAGCATCATGAGGAGTCAGCATCTTCTTTCCAGTGAAAAGCCCCAAGAGCAGAGCCTGAGCCACCACCTCTCTGGCTGAATTCCTCTGGCTCATCATGGGGGAATCAGAGAAGTGGGGGGAAACAGAAAATTCACATTTGTTTGCTGAAGAGGTTCACTGTAAACCAAGACTCCCTGGAGTCAGAGCTGCAGTTTTCACACAGCTCTATACCCTGAACGATTTGGAAATTTTCATTCAGTTTGGATATAAACAAACCTTCACTCTATCTGAGTTCAGACAGGGGCAAAAGCTCTCCCAGGAGCAGAGCCCGAGTGAATTGGGTCAGTCTTCAGAGGGCTTCAGAGGGAAGCAAATCCTTTCCAGGTGGCACTCAGCACATACTCACAATCTCAATGGAAGCAACTAATTTCAGAGGCCAGTCACTCTACACTCTCTATACAGTCATTAAGGAGACATAGGCACCTCAAAAAGTGGTTCAGAGAATCCTAGTTAGGTCCTTGGTGTGATCCATTCTTTGAAGAGAAGTTGCCTTTCCCAGCAGTGTATAAACTTTACTCCTACCTGAGATAAGAGCCCACAGTCAGCCTGGATAAAAACACCCACCTACTGCTCTGTGCAGCTCCAAGTCTGGAAAATCCCAAAGATCCCTGTGGCTGGGGACACAGGCACAACATCAACCCCATCCCAAGCCCTCACACAAATGGGGATGGTGACATGCACTCTGTTCTCTGTCAGTTTTGGTTCAAAGTAATGCAGGATACACCCCAGTGCCCCAAATCTACAAGCACTAGAAAATACGTATTTTCTGATGGAAAGGTCATTTTTTAAAGTACTCCTACAAGCCCATCCCAGGCCCTTTTCTGACAACATCCTCCTTCCAGCTCTAAACTTTGCACCCAGAGAAATATGTTATTGGTCTCTACACACATTGCAACAGAGAGGAAACTTCCTTGCCTTCACACACATCACACACATCACACACGTTTGCATGGAGTAGTCCTAATTTACTTTTTAAGAAGTTCAGCAATATGACAGGCAACAGTGATACATGGGAGCCCTCATACCACTTCTGCACCACACAGTGAAAAGTTTTTTCCTGCCTCTTGCTCAGGTAGCTCATGGGCACACTCTTTTCAGGCTCCTGTGGGAATGCTGAAATAATTGTTTAAACATCCATGTGAACAGCTCTTTCTCTGATGTTTGACAACATTTTAATATTAGAGTTATGTTTGGAAAATATGATGAAGTTTGATAGATACAAAACTTGTGTTCATCTGATCAAAGCAATCAAATCTCCTATTTCAATTATACGGGAGTTAGGGGCCCATGGTAACCTTGGGAGATAGGCTTCAGCAGCCATCTAACTCAAATTCTGATGTTTATTGAACTTCAGAGGAAATATTCTGTTAAATTGTGATGGTGGTGACATACCTTTACCCATCGATGTGATACACAGCATCACCAGCTGAATTTCTTATTAGCTTGCATTATATACTCAAGACGATTCAATATAAAGTTTCCTTTGCTGGCTTTCAGTGCATAGCTTAATTCAAGTCCTTTCATAAAGGGGTTTAGTTTAAGCCGGGGATATTAGGATTGTGGATCTTTCCATAAAAATATAACTTTTCAACCCCTCCCTAAGCAGAAATGGAAAAGAATTATGCTCAGCATAACCTTAAGAGAGCCTCAGCATTAATACGAAAGGAGCCAGCATAGCCTCTGTGTAAATAATCTCGCACCAAACATTTCTGCGGGACTTATTTTTGCAGCAGTAGCTTAATTCCAAAGCCATATAAATCTACCTTGTTTGTAAAACTACTGTAGGGCAATACAACACAGGCCAACTCTTCGTTCTGCTGACATCCATGAGACCGACAGACGCAGAAGAAAGCAACACTTCCATATGTTTATTATATCATATTTTATACGGCTGTCATGCTCCACTAGCTTTCCACCGAGCTGAAGCCTGACCTTCTGCTTAGTACGATATGCAGGGCAAAGTGACTGTACGTAGACTACTTTATTTGCCAGCTGTCCCTGGGTGTTGCATTATCTCCCCCTGGGGCATGTTCTACATCTGCTTTAAGGGTGTGTTTACACTGGAGTGAGTGTAGTGTGAGTAGACATTCCTGAGCAAGCGTTTTAAAGAATATCTGAGGACTGTTTGCAGCACAGCTGTGATAGCACAGACTTCAGCACAGACTGGGTACCCCCATATTTGCTTCAGTTTAGGGCTGGCCTGCCTGAGCCCAAAAGTGCTGGCCAGAACAATCTCCCCAACGTCCAGAGAACTCAGAATCATGCACTCAAGTCTCTGGTCCTGTTCACAGCACAACATGGTGAGATTGCAGAAGCCAAAGCAATGACTGAGCAGCACATCAAGCATCCCACTGTCAGCAGACACCATGTAGTAAATATATTTATTAAATAAATCATGTCCTAGACAGCTGGAAAAAAAAATTAGAAACATGCACTTATCCCTAGGCTGCCTGTACTAAGACAATGGTCTGTTTCCCTTTGGCAATGAGAATAGTCTGAGCCCTTAAGTATAGTCTTTGGGAAGTGTTGTAATTTTGAAGTATCATAAGGTCATACTTTAAAAATGCGTGACTTCAGCATGTATATATATACTGATCAACCTATGGTTGCCTTGACTGTTATGCATATTCTCTCTATTGCCTTGGCACCTGGCACATCCCTCAGTTAACCCAGGTAGCCAGAGTGAAGCAAACAAAATCAGGGGTGGTCAATAAGAAGCAGAGAAAGCAGGCTTAGATGCTAAGCTGACAGGAGGAAAGAGCATGAGCACACTTCTCTGCATTGTACTGCTTTCCTCTTTCTTTTAATTTGCTGTTCTAGTAAAATAACTACTGTGCCCTCCTTTCCATAACTCATACATCCCTGTGTTTGTTCACTGTCTGTTAAGTCAATGAACTGTGACTGTGACCGAATCTGTGACTTAGAGATTGCATCATTTTTTCTGACCTTCTTATAAGTGTTTAAATAATTGTACACAGGAGGAGAGTATTTTCATGTATGTGATAGGGTCTGCCTTCTCTCCTTAAGATCCAGCCAGGCCTCCCAGATTGTTTGAATTCTTGTAAATGTTATTTGAAGTGACATTGGTTATTCTAAGAAAAACACATAGAAAGCACCATTGTAATCTGATTTGAGGACACTGTCCCTCTGAAGACAGTTCTTTAAACAGAAAGTGTCAAATATATTCAACCAAGTGCATCAAGTATAACTACTGCAATCAGTGCTATCACAATCCTGTAAACACAATATTGAACTGGACCTGAGACATCTGGGGTCTGACTAATTGGGTGGTGCTGAATAAGCTCTTTTAATTCTGAACACCTCGATTTCTTCATCAGTGAAACAGGAATAGCATGAATTTCCCGTGTAAGTCCTTTGAGATCCATTAATGAGTAAAGGTAGCCATAGAAGAAAAAGTTTTACAAGTTATTATATCTAATATATTTATATCCTTTTGGCAAGTCCACTTGTGCTCAAAGTCTGCTGTACTGGTGGAAATTGAAATTGTTCAGGTTCAAGTATTTGTGTAGAGTTTACAAAAGTAAATATTCAGATTTTTTCAATGTTTATATCTTCATTTTCCTTAAAATGCAAGATTTCTTACCTGAGCTTTTACTGTACAACCATTTGAATTACTGTTTGAATTAATGACAGTGAAGCTTGCACAGAAGAGAATTCTGGCTATACCTTTAATACTTGTAATGACTTAATTTTGTGTAACATAACAGCTCCAAACAGTAAGCAGAATATTGCTATAACTGGCTATTTATTACACCTACTGTACAAAAGAAAGCAAGTCTTATTTCTTTTTTATTCATACAGATGTTCCCATCAACCAGACAGTTAAGTGATGTATTTATTTTGGTTGGAAGCCAAGCAGAAATATTTAAATCCTGCTTTTGGAAGCAAGAATTATCTAATCACTCACTAGCTTTTATAATGAAACATTTATCATGGAACATTAATCCATTAGTACTTATTTTCCATCCCATCCTTTCACTAGCACCTTGCTTTGAACAAGGTTGAGTTTGGCTGTGATTTTTCCTTTTATCATATATCATAGTTACATGATGGGACACACCAACATTGAATTCAGAAAAAACCCTTGCACTTTGCTTGAACTTGGCACCCAGATGTTCTGCTTGTGCTTCCACTGCTAACAAAATAGTGCATGTGTGAGTTCTGAAATAAGTCTTTCATCGTTATGTACCAGGGTTTCATGGCTGTAAGGAGGCATGTGGAAACAGCTAAGAATAATTACCTGCTAAAGAAAAACTCGTGTTTAACTAGCTTTGTTTTTTCACAGCTTTAATTTGCATAGCACATCACCAAACTGCCACACTTAAGCTCTCTGGCATTAAAGGCAAAAATGAAACGCTTCGGGGGAATTTCTGCTTTGTTTTGTTTTGTTTTGCCAAATTAGAGATTAAAGGTAACCCCTGACTAAAAAGTGCAGTCTCTGACTCTGTGATGCCACTTCACCTATGGTGCTGTGTGACTGATCAAAGGTTTGACTTCCTCAGGCACTTGCCGGCCCTGGATTTACAAAGCCACTGCTCAAACCGGTGTCAGTTCAGGACCAGAGGGTGACATGCCCTCTTAGAGCACAAAACCGACAAGAGGAAGGGGACCGCTCGGGGAACTCCACGGTCTCATTGCTTTTTCTTTAGCTTCTTCTGAAAAGAGAGAAACAGCAATGAAAAGGAAGATGACAAAACCAGGAAAAAACAGGAGGGAAGATGTTTGAGGAACCAAAAACTCCCACAGGTTGTCTGTACAACTGGAAATCTCAGCTGCCCATGGCCCTTGCATGCTGCTCTGGTCAGCAGCGGTTGGATGCCCCAGTAGGTACCTCTGGAGACCTTGCGACAGCTGGATCACTCCTCCATTCCCCAGCATGGGCTGAGGCTGGGAAGAGGGGCCCAGGCTGCAAGACTAACTGGCTTGGGATCGCAGCTGAACCCAAGATCATTCCCCTTCATGCATCTTAAAGGTTGCAAAACACTGATATAGTGTGCCTCAGAATGGGGTTCTGCAGCCTGGTGTCCAAAGGAGGCTGCTGCATTTGTTTCCCATTTCTGTGAAGAAATGTCCCATTTCTGAGCCAAAAAATCACCCCTTTTGTAGCGTGCATTACAGAATGTGTGAAACATCAGAGCCAAATCCTGTGAACTCTGGGTGTAATATTTACTGCTGGAGTAGATCCCTTGCAATCCATAGGTGTAATAAATACTATGTCAGGTTTGTACAGGACAAGAGCCAAACTGTTATTAATTGTAACGGAAGGCCCTGATTCATCCCACCTCTCTTTTAGATTTAACTGAGGTGCCTGTATGTCAAGTGCTGGCTTTAGACAGGCTGCACCTCGGGAAGATTAGTGACTTTAGTCACCACAGTTATTAGTGAGGCTGGGATAAGTCCAATAAAATGCACACAGAAACAATGCACACAGAAACAAAATGTTGACCACTAAAGCAAATGACTTCTGGGAAACAGGGAGTAAAGGAGGATATGGTTTTGAAGACCATGCATTGTTTCAGTATCCAGATACATATTTTCCCTGTTGGTTGTTAACAGATCAATGAGAGCGTTGTGGTCTTTGTGGTCCCTTGAGGAAAGTGCCTGTCACCCATGGATGCTTTACATGGCAGAAAGCAGCTGGATGAAGAGACAAGAGTACTTCTTTATGCATTTCAGACTTGATGCTTAATTAAAAGTCTCCTCTATGATTCTGAGAGGGAAGTACTTTCTGTCTTCTCACTGTGGGTTTTTAATCCCCAGTTACTGTGCATCTTACACCTGTGCTTCTCATAGAGCTTCTTTGGACATTAGAAGAAATTTTGTGTGCAAAAAGATGCAGTGCAGGTTTGAAGACAGCAAGCTAGTCATTAAGCAAAATCCCCTTAAAAATAATTTTTAAAGTTCTTTTTACTGTCCAAACATCTAAGAGACCACAATATGATCATTGCTGGCACATGAAAAGTAGACTCATTAATTAAGCTACATTTTCTTTATATTTGAGTAATTCCATTCTACTAATTTATGTGGAGGTTTTATCTTTGCAGGATAGGACACATATGTACAACACTATATCGCTATACTTCTAAAAACAGGCCTTGTATTTTCAGTAGACTAATCTAATGTTTATGTTTAAAGACACCCTTTCATATTTTTCATGCATGCTTCACTATTTTTATTAGAAATAGCTCTTAAGATGTTTTTTAAACATAGGTAATACAAAGTTATATTAAAATATATATATATATGGATTGAATATCCAGGTATTGCAATTAATGGGAAAAACTATTTTCCTTCTTCCCATCAGGAAAACAGCTACATTCTCAGAACCAAGTTATCGGCACAAGAATCTGAGGATTTCTTGTCATTGAAATGGTATTAGTTCATCATTTAAGTTCATTAAGCTGTCAGTGCAGGTGTGTTTAAGGGATCTGATGGAATTTCCTCAGCACTACTGAGCCAAAGATTAGCCCAGCACTTGAGTCAAATAGAGCGGCATCGAGGCCGCTCTTTTGAAGCTGGGGGCTGTTCCAATGGGCTGCTCCAGAAGCCAGAAAGAGGTGATGAGGAATCAGCTTCATGTCACCTTTCCTATTCTGGAAACAGATTTACTTGTGTAAATAATAACATGCAATATCATAGCATGTAGTGTAATGTAACGTAATACAATACAATACAAAACAAATCGTATCTTCTGATGAGCGCTGTTCCCCCTCTGCTTTGCTGGTGGTCGTTCCTGCAGGACTACATGCAGACTACAACATCATGTCTCATCCAAGTACAGTCATTTGCACAACTGTCCTTAGAGATGCATACAACACATCTGTGCATTGGAGAAATAGACTTCTTTACAGCTGACCTCTGCCAGGTTAAAAGGTGAGATTTACGACCATGCAAGATGGGCCTCTTGCTAATCATCTTATGACAGAGAAACTTAATCTTCCAGATCATATAAGCACAGTTGCAGACCTCAACATTCTCTGAAAAACAATTCAAATACATGTATTTAACTAGCTTTTTGCACACATTGAATACTTACAGAAAACTTTACAGATAGGCCGACGTTTGTGAAAAAAAAACCCTGATCATGTCTTTCTTCTCATAGGGATGGCTATGGTGGCAAAACAACTGATAGTTAAGGTAACTCTCAGTGTTCCAAGAAAATTTAAATATATTTTACTTCTTGGTTTCCCATCTACAGGAAAGGCAAATCCTGCAGTATTTAAATTTTACTAGACTTCTTAATGTGACTATAATGACAGTGAACACTGCATACTTTTGACTGTACATACATAAAGGCATTATAGGAGTTCTTATAGGAGGGCTTATACTAACAATGGAAAAATAGGAAAAAAATCATCCACTTAGAAAAAAGCTGCATGGAAAAAACAATCAAAATTGCCTAAGCAATACTATCACACAATTAGATTGCCTGGCATAAGCTTAATACATGAAATGTCCTCAGTTCTCATACCATTCTCTGTCTTGATTGAGGAAGGAACTAAAAGACCAGATTTTTTCCATTGCTAAATTTTCCATTGTGAAATTTGACGTGTTCATGACTGAAGAACCTCTGTTAATCAATAAATCACTAGACAACTTTGATTAATTGACTAGTCAACAGCTCATAAGACAGTTCAGTCAGAACATCTGCATTTCCTTTTGTCTTATGTGACTTTTCAGTGAAGTAAAATGTGAAGTAAAAAGCCCCGATTGTTTGCTTTAAATGTTCTATGGAAGAATTATGGATTATTTTTATTTGCACTTCAGTAGCAACTAACGGCCTCCTCTAAGCTCCAGGCTCAGTTTGTGCTAGGTTTTACACGATCCCATTTTAATAGGCAAGGCTGGGGGGGCAAAGGATGCACAGTAAGTAGTCCCAGGGATGCTTGCCTGTACCCCTGCACAAGCCTGGAGGCAAAGCCAGAGCTTGGATGTCTGGAGTCCTCACCCAGTGCCTCGCCAGCCATGCTGCCTTTGCTGCGAGAAAACACAGAATGCTCTGGTCTAAGCAAACAGCATTGTTTTCAAACATAATTTGCCAGCATGAGGTTTCCTGTAAAAGGAACCATTTTATTAGCACTCTGGGTGGGATGTCATCCTCCAACAGGATGTCTCCCATGGAGCCATCTAACCTGCATTTAAATGTTAGGTGCTGCATACAGGCATCCTTCCAAAATCAGAGCCCCAGCCCCTTCAGTGGGTAGATGGGGGTGCTGGAGGCCAGTAGCAACCAATGCAGAGGCACATGTGGTAGGTGACAGCATTTTCCCCTGTGGAGAAAAATAAAACTTGCATGTGTATTAGTCAACACAAAATAATTATGACTGTGAACATGGCTGGGTTGTAGATTCAGTCACACTGGTGCCACTTGGATGCCTGTTAGAGGAAATGGATCCTGCAAAAGGAGACAAATATAAACTCAGTCTGGCTTCTCACCCTGATGTTCCTATTGAGCTAGCTCAGATTTCAGATCTCTTCAAGGATGCAGCAAGGAAACCGTGCCTTTATTGTTACTGGCATATATTGTTTACTATGCTGATCAGGCTCTTCAGTTACTTAGTGTTTCTTGCTTTATTTCAGATGTAATGCTCTATATTGCCCAGCTGATATTTCCAAACTCCCCTGACCAAAGGAGCATTCCAAACCTTCCTTCCACCCCCAAGCCCAGCAGAGGCCTCTAAGCCACCCTTGGCTTCCCATGCATGAAGCATTCATGGTGGCATAACCTCTTCACTTAAGATTGCACCATATTCTGGTTTCTTTAAATATGTGAGTTGCTACCTCTGCTCTTATATCCTTACAGTGGTGCCACTTCATCTGTGCCCCTCCCACTGTTCACATCACTGTTCTTCATGATAAGCCCTCTCCTCCATTTCTGTAATTTTCCCTCACAAATCCTTGTTGCAAAACAGGATGAGAAAAATATGAAATGTTGGGAATACCCACTAGACAGAAATTCCAGTTTTTCAGGCAGATCTGTTGCTAATCTTTTCAGTTCTGACACAAACAGGCATGAGGCTTCCTATCATTTGCCAGAACACATGAGAAACAAAGTGAAGACCTGGGTGTCTTTCCCCAGGGCACAAGAAGTAACACAATTTGGTAGTCATTAGCCAGAGCACCATTTGAGACTTTGATTTCAAATACACGATAGCTCAATTTCCATCTGAAGCAGCCAACAAACATTACCCATGATGCTTTATCTTAATACTTTGGGGTTTTTTTCTTTACTTGCCTCAGAAACAAAAAACAGAGGCCACGGAGCAATATATTGAAAAAGTTGAACCATACCAACCTTTGAAGAATCACATACAAAATACTATTTTAAATCAAAAAGTATGTGCATTGCACTTTGGACCAGGTTGCCAGCTGATGTAAAACAGTTCAGCTCCTTTAATCATATGGGGCTATGCCAATTTACATCAGCTGAGGATCTGTCTAATAATAATATGTGAAGCATAGCTTCACCATATACTGTACTGAATGTTGGAAAACATCCTGTACTTAAACGCATGCAGCTCTTTAACTCGGAGTATGAGACTGGCCACATTGTTTGACATAAGGGTTAGTTTTCAGATAGTGAAATTTCAGTTGCCAGGTGCCAGAGGCAATTTATCAGACACTCATAAAATAAAGATCAAAAAGCCCATCCGTCTCCCACTGCATCTGGGATCTAGGAAGGAACACTTACAGCCCCCTATCCTTTAAACAGCTCTCACTTAAAGAGCTCACTGTTTATAATAACAAGAAAAGGAGAAAGGGGTCAGGTCAAAACCAGCAGAACAGCAGGTGGTGTTATAAAGTTTTTTTCTGCAGCTAAAGCTTTTGTGAAATAGTGGTTCAAATGTACTCATACAAGCCTGTTTCATATTTTTAATTTGTATTTTTAGATAATTTTTGGCTATTAGAATACAAGTCACAAATGACTTGACCTCTTTTTCTCTGCTGTTTACTCCAACATGTTACAAAAATAATCCTGAATTATTTCCTTTCATGCTTCCTTTTTGACTGAAAGCCCTTGTTACACACTACTGAACTCAGGTTTTAGATCCAGAACCAAAATTCCTCCAAAGTTCAAAGGGGTTTTGGAGTAGTGTTCCCGTCCATAACCAGCTTAGCTGGAATGGTGCAAGATGAGAAGTTTGGATGCAGATCTGAACTGTACTATTATTTAATACTTAATAAGCACTCACACTCGGTCTTTACTGAAGTCAGAGATATAAATGTTGCCTTCTAAAACATTTCAAAGTCAAGGCTTTAGTGTTGCCCTCAGGTCTCCTCAGTGGGAGGGGAGAAGCATCTCCCCATGTTCAAGGAATGTGTCACATTCTGGTTTGAGTCTATCTCTTATGACACCCTTCCTCAGAGCCAAAATAGCCAGCCTCCATCAGGTAAGAATTAGCCATATATCGAGAGTTGTCATCAAAAACTCACATAAGAACATCCCTCAAATGAGATAAAGATAAGATATATTGCTTTTCAGAAAAAGTCACTGAGTGTTCGATGAAAGCCTCATCTCTAGTCTGCAACTGGCAGTGACAAGCTGATAAATTTGATCTACTAATTAAAATATAGCATTACCACTAAGGACATGAGATCAGAGGAGGTGTCCCGCTGATGTACTAAACACCTTTATTAAGTAGGGAGCACACACAGCTCCCAGAGACCTCAGCGCTTCATGGCACTGAATGCACTGGAGCAGACAGAGGGAACGGAATTTGCCTTGACTAATTTTAATCCCTTAATTTAGGTACCTGCTCAGGTTCTGTGTATAGTAGATGGAAAGAAGAAGGTATCTAAATTAATAACCTAACTACAGTTCAATTCAGATATTCTGCATTATCCTCTAGAGGTTCTTGCCCCTATCAGTCAGCCTTGGGAGCCCTAGCTCCCACATGAAACACCTAAATTATATCCCTTCTACAGCCATTGTGAATGACCTCCCTGATACAAACATAATCTTCTGCAGTGTGTGCTGTCTGCTCATGCATCCTTTCAGGAGGGTTCTCTGTTGCTCTTACCTCCACTGAGTCTAACAGTTTCTTCACCACTGCATTGATTAATGACCAATTGTTGGGAACAGAAATGCCTCCAAGTTCACAAACACAGTCCTCATAATTTTTCAAAAATGTAAATGTTTGTCAACAGTTACTGCACAGAGGTATTAAAAATCCATGGGAAAGAAGTGGTGTGCCTTGGATACAAAAGTTAATTTATTATTATTATTATTATTTGCTGGCAAATGCAACTTTTTTAATAGTGACCACAATATTGTAGCTATACATCAGCGTTCACTGAGGTTAGTACCCCCTAATTTTCTGACTGCTATCAAGCTTCCCAAACACCTTGTCCCAGAAATGATTTTTCTATTCCAAAGCATGAGTCAGGTCTCCCATCTGCTTTGGACATCCATTCAAAAAAGCTTACTTGGCCTTAATCCCAGTCACTGAATTCTGTGTGGTATCCAGTATAGTGTATGCATTATTTTGAAACACTGTAATATTGACTGTGTTATCTTTGCTTTATAACTGTGATCCCATAGAGCTTTCCTTTGTATTTCCAGCATTCATTTCCCAGGCAGTTTTATAAAAATGTAATGAGGTGTTATTATTAAAGCCTATTAACTTATACAGGCTTGTTGCCTGATGAGAACTCAATTTTATTTTCCTTAAGCAGCAGGCCAGATTGCAATCAAGTAGTTTCTCCAGTGAGTATCCCAACAAATTCATCACCCTATTTCTTAGTCTGAGATAATGCCACAGTAGAGACCAGGCCAAAACTTTCCTTTTTCAAAGTTCCAACCAAGACATGTTTACTCTTTTCATACTAATTGGCTGTAGTAAGGTAATTTTTTCCTTCATTTTATTGCTTCTTCTCCTGTTTTTCGACTTTACTCTCAGAAATAATGCTGAGATATTTATGGATTGTGCTGAGCTCATGGGTTTTGATTAAGATTTCTACATAACTGAATAATTTCTTTAATTTATCTCTTCTAGCCAGACTAACATTAGGCTTGTGCAGCATGTATAGGCATGAGACCACACAAAGGAGGAGGCTTTGCATTCCAGGTCACCATCTCCAGAGGCCAGAGCAGAACAAGGGCTGCCAAATTGGTTAGATGGGCCCCAGCTCCGCCCTGCAGCTGTCAAAGCCATCCTACGCACTGACAAAGCGAGATCTTCCCACCCTTCTCTGATCTCCAGAGATGTGCTGAGTATGGAAACCTGCCCAAAGCACCAAGGTGTTAGGCATTTTTGCTAAAATGGGCTGGAGGAGGAAAAAGACCTTGCAATGAAAGCACAAGGTTGTCTGGCTGCACTTCCTAGCCCTGTTGCACATTGCTTGTCTGACCTTGCATTTTACTCCCTCGATTTCTGTTCTGTTTTGACTTTGTGTTTCATAAAGCATGAGAAGAGAACTTCTAGCTGTGATTAGTGGAGAAATATGGCAATCAAATTGTGCTCAGGTCATCAGCATATTTTGTAAAAAGTGCAAAACTGAAAAAAAAAAGGGGGGAGCTTTTCAGTATAGTCTAGGGAATGCAAACAGCAGATTTTTTATGAGATAATACTACACAATTTGCAAATATTGATAATTCAGCAGCTAGCATATGTGATTCTGCTCTTACTCACCAAAGATTACATTTCATACATACTGGCCTCCTGAGAAAATATTATCAGCCTGAATTGCAAAGAACATCTTCTGGCACTGTAAATATCTCATGAGATTCCTTAATTGATATATTGTGAGTGTCCAAAATGTACAGATTTTTGGAAAGGTACTTCCATTGAACTGGAGCTCATCCTAAATTTCCTTGGCACCCATCTAACGATATCCGAGGTGATTTAGCAAGTATTGCACAAATACCAGACTTAAGAGAAAAATGCTACTTCAAGTTGTCTCAGTGGATAGGGCGTTAATGCAATGTCTGAGCGACCCTTTCACGGCAGCCCTTGCAGCCAAGGATCCAGTGAACCGAATGTGAGCAGTCTACAGCAAGGTCTTTTCCAACCTAAATGATTCCATCATTCTATGATTATATTCCTAATGTGGCAGTCACTCTAAAGGAGTTTTCTAAATGTCTTGCGCAGTCAATGGGCAAAACTTAGTGCCTTTAAAGGACTCTATCACAACAGTCAAGCTCCCTAATTTTAGGCACAATAGAATAGCAAATGGGACTCCCTCTAGAACATGTACAGGTTACCCAGGCAGATGAGACCTACCTTCAATTACCAAATGAAAGCTGACCTAGTTTTATGTAAAGCCTTTCAATAACACCAAAGAGTACCAATCCACATCTGAGTCTCTCCTATCTGTTAACTTGGCTTTGCCCATGCATGTCCTTTAACCAGCAAAGAAGCCAATCCTGAACAGCACAGCAAAACATTCAGCGTATCGAATTTTGAACTCTATCTATCATTTTTCTGTATGCCACAACCAGAAGAAATCATTATGGCCACCTGACGTGTTGTGTAACATGCTACCTACATTTTCTGTCATAATATATTTTACATTTTATGATAAAATACTGGACTTTTGTGCAATTCATTTTTATTTATACACCTTAAAACTTCACATTTCCTTAGCTTAGCTGCTCCAAACTTTCATTAATTATAACACAGATCAAGTTTTGCACATTATTAACTTGGAGGAGTATGATTTAAAACAGAACTTGTGAGACTATCACCTCTATGCACATTGGTGTGTAAAAAGATAACAAAATATATGCCTCTGTATAAATATATATATATATTTCTGATGTGAACCCTGTCATTAAATTGGGTCAACTTATTCCTTAACTATTCCTTTTTGTTGTTCAAAATACTACCAGTTCCTCCTAGTACAAGCCAGGTTCAGATCTTGGCTGCTTCTTTACGTTGGCTCTGTGATTTTCTCATCTCTAGCTTTTCCATTCATTTAAGTTACAGCTAAGTTTTCCTTCCCTTCCTGTCCCTCTCTGCCCCCAGATCCCTTCACCAGCATGTCTGACATGTCTTATCATGTCAGAAGCAAGCTCCCTACTCATGTCGACCAAAGCTCTGGAATACAGTTCCCACCTACCTCTGAAGACTCCTCTGCCCATTCCCACGGTCTGTCTCCAAGCACTTCCCAACCCTTTAGCCTATCTGCTCCAGTTGGCTCTTTTCCTGCTCCCTGTGGTCCTCAGGAGCTGCCAGCTGGCCTGCTCTCTCTTCTTCCTCAGAAAATTAGATACTCTTGCTGTCCCCACTACCTAATGTGGAGTCAGGTTCATGTAACCCCATCTCAGAAGGAGAGCTCTAAACTCATCTTTCTGCTTTTGCTTTGCTGTTAACACCATTTCTGCGGCCAGACTCCAGCAAAAGGAAATAAAAAAGTTGTGCACAGTTCTGATTAAAGGAATAATCAACTGGCTCATGGACATCAGCTGCTGGATGGACTCTAAGTTCTGTGATGTTTTTATGACCACATCACCAAACACTGATTTGTCTGCAGCCTCAAGTCTTGAGTTTCTTGTTTGGGAGGCAGAAGCATATTAGTCCGACACAAAGCTAGTGAAAAAAAAATCCAGAGTTGTCATTAAAAAATGTGTAGAATTTTCTTAAAATGTTGCCAGAAAAATATTTAATTTACATTAAAAGCTGCCTTTCTCCCTCCACAGTACTTGAAAGTCAAAACCGGCTATGCAGTTTGGTTGTAATGTCATAAGTAGCCATTGATTTTTTGTTTCAGAGTGTTAATATCTAGTTTACAAATTGCCAAGTGTTGAACTTCTAATGATACGTTTAATGTTTCTAGACAAAGGGAATTACTTTTCTCATATGTTATGAGAACTAATCATCATGGGAACAAAAGGAAAAGTTGGCTACTGAACTAGAGGAACTAAGAGATCCATTACTTTCCTGGAAATGTTTCCTTTTAGTTGGCTAATGTGCATTATGAGCTAATGATAATGCTGCACATGCCTATATGGAAGGGATGACCTCTTTCTGTCTATTCTCTGAGCCGACAGACAAAATCTATCTGCATTTCAGACACCACAGAGAGCATTAGTATGTTTTAGGGTATATTTACACTAGTACTGGGTGCTAGGACAGCTCTGTAATTTCCAAATTGCAGATGGTTCATGTCTGGGCCATTCAGCATACAGCCCACAGCCATTCCTATAGACATACCCACACACAAAAAGCTCTGCTCTTTGGATATCTTTCCCATCCCTTCCCAACCTAACAGGAAGGTTACCCTCTTAGAAGACTTATTTTCAAGCTGCCTTCTGGGAGTAAACTTCATTTCATTTGGCAAATATAAATGAAAAGCAATGTAATATCCAGTTCCCCCTGTGCCTTTCTCCCAGATGGTGTTCTGAACCTGTGTTTCATTTATTTCCTCTGTTCTGACAGAGGCAACTCATTCTTACTCATCCCAACATCATCTTATTTTTGACACCTGTGATATGTCGGAGGGTTCAAAGAACTCAGTCTCTTTTTGTTCCCAATTAGTGGGGGAAACATGTCTCTTTCTAGAAGTGGTTTCTCTCTATTCTTTCATTCCCTCCCTTCACAAACACGAAGAGAGGAGAGCAGAAATACCTTATAACAACTCAGGACAGGATGGAGAAATTGCTGTATGATTATGACCACATCCTGCAAGGCTTAAATGGTACTACATGTCCTGCAGAGGAAAGTGCTCCAGGCCTTAAAGAATTTTTACACCTCCATGCCTCCTAGTTTGGAGCATCAGTGTGCTTCATGGAGGATAAAGGGAGACTTTTTTCAAAAAATGTACTTAAAAATTATTACGGTGCTGAAATTCCTCCCTCATCGCACAAATCACACAAATATGTTGTGATGCAGATTCTGCTGATTTTTGAAAAATCAGTTTTGTCCTTTAGGCTGCTAACCATCTTTTAAAGCAAGATCTGTGGAATCTAAGGCTGAAGCAGCATCACGTTTTTGTAAAGAATTACATTTCAGAGAAGGTATTATGCAGCAGGACAGTTAAGCACGCACTCCTGAATTCTTCTCTGTGTGTGGGAGGGCTGCACTTGTCTTTCCACACCAGAAAATATCTAAGATGAAGCCTGGCACAGTTCTTTTTTTGGTTATGCCAAATTCTGTACAGAAACAAGAGGTTAAGGTAAGCTACTATGTGCAAAGGTGCAGGCTTTACTTTCTGGTTTGGTCTCTGACTTAAAGCACTTGTCAGTCAATTTTTTCTGGAAAACAGAGAAAGAAATTTATTCTGCTTGTTGGTTGACCACCTCTGGCCCAAGACAGTAAATGAAATACAGTTATTCTTGGATTATACCCAGTTTCACCATTTCTGATTGATCCTCCACTGAGAAATCAGTACAAAAGGTTTGTTGTCTGCTACTGCTTGGCAGAGAGGAGGTAGTGGTGTCAGGATGGGACTGCTGTGTCAGGAAGGCAAAAATAAGACTTCTGAGAGCAACTCATTAGTTTTGCAATTCACCTGTGGTGTTACATCCTTTATAGTTAGGAATGCTTCATTAAATACCATGCATTTTTTAAAAGGCAGTTTGCCAACTTTTTTTTCCCTTTTCTTTTAAGTCTAGAGCCAGCAAAGTAA
Source organism: Falco peregrinus (assembly GCF_023634155.1). Lineage (NCBI taxonomy): Eukaryota > Metazoa > Chordata > Aves > Falconiformes > Falconidae > Falco > Falco peregrinus. Next base: position 58,551,125 of record NC_073727.1, read on the forward strand.
CCACTTTCTAGACAACACAGATAGCTTAACTTCAGCAAATGTACTAATGCTGATAGTGTCAAAGAAGAAACACGTCTCTGACAAGGACTAAGCAGAGGCTGCACAGCAGATAAGGAAATTATTTTTTAAAATGAAGCCAGAGGAAAATGGAATAAAGATAAAAAGAGTAAGCAAACACTTTATAGTTGGGTGGGTTGTTTTTTTTTTTTTTTCCCCAAAATGACAGAAATCCACTGGATTAAAATAAAATCAACAGGACTACCCCACTAAGGAACAAAGTTATCTTAAGACTTCTTTATCAAATGAAACATTCTAAGAATCTGTTTTAATTAAAAGCATTACTTCTATCTTTTACCAAATGCAATCTTCTATTTGGCACAGCTTTAATAACAAATGGCAGGTATTTAAACAGATGGGATTTTAGCTGTGGAAGAGGGACGATATCTATCCATTTGGTTTGTTTAGAGTCCATTCGCACCTTGACTGATGTCTATAGGTCTCGCGCAGATGTAGCAAGGGAACTGCATGCTTTGTTTTGTGTTTGTTCTCTCCTACATAGTGGGAGATACCCCATCGCACCAGCAGAAACTTCCTTACACAATGCCACTCTCTCCCCCTTCTGGTAGGAAGAGCAAGGCTGGATGCAGCTCCAACAGTGATGAACAGCTGCAGAATTGTCCCTTCTCATAGGACGCCAGTCACATGTGCTGTGTTAATGAGGAGTTAGGTCTTTTCAGTTCTTCCGTCTTTGTGTCCCCCACCTTCCTTGCTCTCACTGGCAGGTTTGCCCCAGCCAGGCATGTCTGGGCAGTCCCACGTCTCTTACCACCTTTGTACTACGGAAGCAGAAGGGTCTAGGAGTCCTCTTCTGCAGAAAAGTAGAGGTTTAGCTGTGCCGTTCAAAACATCCTCGTTTAAAGTGGCCACCTAGTTACTTCAGTAGTTAAACCTCAAGCACTATTTTGGAGAAAAGTGTGGGAATTTGATATTTGCTAGATGTGCCCCAAAGGAGAATTTGTCTGGTTTTAGATTGTGAAATACTCCAGCTTCTGGTATTGTTGTTCCTTTTTATTTCACAGAGTAAACACATATTGCTACTCTGACATGCCTGGTCCTTCTAATGTTAACACACAAGAGTAAACTTTTATGATTACATGGATCAAAGGGTTGCACAAAATTAAGAACACGCATTAAGTGTTTGCAAGATCAGGAATGTAGTCTACTCTGCCCAAAATAAAAATTCAGAGAACTCGGAGAAAACTTTGTAGAGATTTTCTTCAACTTGAATTCAAATGAGTATGTTAGAATGGCCTGAAGCTGAATATGAAATCTTTGTGATTCATTCTGCTTCATGAAACTTCTGTCTAAGACAAAGAATAAACAACTTATAGAAAATGAAATTTTGGTTCTGGTTCTGCAAACTGAATGCCTGTGCTTAACTTTATGAACAAAACCTTTGATGTCTGTGGGTTTGCTGTATAATGGTTTGTCACACACTGGATCTGTGTAACTTACTTATGGCTTGGCGTATTAAATGTACTTTTTTTGCAGAGCACTAAAAGCAGACATTGGTCTTATATGTGTAAGTTAGCTTTCATTCTAAGTGATTTTTTTTAAATACCTGGATTTTGTTAAGCAATCCATAATATAACAGTTCTCCTTTGCAGTCGAAAAACATAGCTCCTTCATATGCACATAATATTGCTATCAGCTGCCTATTGACTTAAAAATGTTTGATTTCTCTCTCGCTCCCCTACTTAGTAAGATTAAAGGCTTAAATGTTCTGTTATACCATACCATATGTTAAGAGGAAAGGCTAATTTTGGCTGCCTACAACATTCCAAGCCCTATTTAAATAATATTAACTAAAAACTCAAATTATATAAATGCTTAAATCTGCAGATGTAAAGCTTTGACTAACAAAGTCCTTTAAGGACCCAGGGCTGCAATTTTCTGCTTTTGAAAGCTCTGCCTTGCTCAAGGGACATGTGCTGTTTCTTGCTGGAGTCCTGGCAGGGCTTGGTGATGTATTCACGGGATCCATTCACACCCACTGAATTTCACTTGAGATCTACGCAACTGCCTTAACCACATCCTTCTGATGGTTAAAAAGTTCACAATTAAAGCTAATTTCTGCTTTGCACTTGCTTAGCTCACAGACAGCTGCAAGCAAATGCTTCCATTCTTGCTGTATTTTGTTTCTATCACTATTAAAGAGGGCCTTCACGAAGGTTTTCTGTCTGCTGGGCAAGCTACCATGCCACACACGCACATGGGTGAGAGATGAGCAGAACTGCCAACGTAAGCCTTCTGTCAAACGCTCACGAGCTGGAAGGTCAAATTAGACAAATCAGGCCTGTAATAAGAGGAGACATTCTCTGTGTGAAATGCTGTGAGGAGGTGATCACGTCCTCATCAGTTGGAAGAATTCAGTACCTTTTTACAGTATGTTTTCAGGCAGCTGCTGAGATTAAGGTTACAGGCATTAAATTAAGAGTTTATGGTTCTCTCCTGGGCATAGATTCAGCATATCACCATTCTCACAGAATTTTGGGTTGTGTGGGCTGCCACAGCAAGCGAAGCGTATCAACTGCTCTGGGCTCAGGCAGAGGCTCTGTTTCAATCTCATGCTTCAGCTTGTTGCCTGAAGAGGTCAGAAAAATATTTTTTCCACCCTGATGAAAAAGTTCAAGAGCTCTTCTGTTTATTTGCTCATTTTCTGTTTAGCTAGCAGGTTGTTATTTTGGGTTGTTTGGTTTGGTGCATTTCTCCTCTTACACATTGACTGCTGCTGGAGGTGTGGCAACCTTAGGACAGAGCAGCACTCTGCGATGATACAGAGGGTTCCCTCAGCCAGCTGGGTCTTCTGCCTGAAAACTAACACTCAGGAATACACAGAGAGTTAGGCTGAATGATACAATCATCCTATCTAGCATTAAGCCTTGTGAGATATATATATAAATTCACATATATATTGGTATTGTAAATTAAAAATACAATGCCATCAATCTCCAGTGTTTTAATAATTACTATTTTAAAACAAGAAATAAAAATATCATTCCTATGAACTTTATAGCACATCCTTCTTTTTATCCAGTGAAGCTGTCATGCTTACGTAAGTACTCCTCTTTCCATACAGCTTCACTTGCCATTCCTTTCATATCTTATCTAGACACTGTATCTGCTATGCTGGATGACTAATCCAGATCTATCTCATGTGCATAGATATTACCATCATTAGTTACGTGTGAGATCACATCAAGCCCATTAATTACTCTGAAATTGCTTCAGTCATTCACTAGGATTTGATCTAAAACTCCACTTCGGTACATAAACACATCCTTATGGATTTTTCTCTTAAAACTTATGTCTCGCTTACAGTGAAGTTCTGAGGGTAAGCAGTAGCCAATTAAGTTTAATGTGGCACTGTAAATATATGTGTTCCACTATGCCTTGTAAGCATGAAGCACTCCAGCTGATGATCTAGATCAGATCATACATATGGCAAACATCAAGAAGCTATTAAACCTGCTGCCTTGAAGAAAACACCACCAGCAAACTGATTGTATTAGGTGTTGCATGCAAACACCTATTTCCATTTTGATATAGGAATTACATAGTTGACTCTTCTCTCAGATCTGGACTTCCTTGCCATTAAATACTTTCCAGCCCAGTCCCAGCCACATGTAGCAAGTCACCCTTTAGAGCCCAGCTGTCTGGGCCAGTCCATTTGTATACTTCATTGTATAGCCAGAAAGCTACTATCAGGCATTTTGTCAGGCTACCTGAGACGGTTCCCAGGAAGATGGGAGACACGTTGATCAGACAAAACACATTTCTGGCCACTCTTGAGAATCTTCTTTACAATTAACAGACATAACCACAAATTCTGGTTTCTTAGGGAAATGATCACTAGGATCTATGGCAGAATAGAGAGATACAATTATGCCTTACATTACCTGTTGAGCACCATACTACACGTTGAACAATTCTACCCAGTTAGATTGTGTTTGAAATTTATGTGGGTAGTACTTTTCAGCTTTCATACAAGTACTGAAACAGATCTAGGCACCCATTGTATTTTTTTTAATTAAATAAAAATAAAGTTTTTTGAATGATCTGCAAAAAGACCATGACTTTGCTTCCCATTTAAATTAATGATTTTAAAGGACCATATTTGTGCTCAGACCTGTGCCTTAACTATTCATTATCGGATATATTATCAATCTCTTATTTGCTTTTCTGGATTTTCTACCAATTCTTTGTCCCTGTTCCTCTAAATCATGTAGTACTTGGCTGGTAATTAACTCTTTTTCTTTACTTAACAAACCCAAAATTATCATCTGCAGTCATGTGATGGTCACCATGCTTGAATAACACTGGCAAGTGAAAAAATACTACTGGAATATCAAAAGAGCTCTCATATTTCAAATACCCAGTTGTATTATATTCTAAAAAGGATTAGGAGTTCAAGGGGATAAAAAACCCTGTCTACTGATACAGCTAGGTATGATGTGCACAGCAGAGGCTGACCAGAACAGGCTCAGCATTACTCTAGCAGCAGATGCTGTTGCCAGAGGAGAAAAGCTGGAAAGCGGAAAGGAAGCTGATCAGTACCATTTCTCATGGAAAATTGTTAGGTACTTCCTTCCAAAACCCAAATGTGCATGCCCTATGGAGCCTCAGAAGGACATTTCTACACTGTTCGCATACACTGATGCTCTATTTGAAGGGCCCAAACAGGTCTTGCTTTCTTTCTGTCTAGGGGGAAGCTTCACCCTGAGGGAAGAAGCACCAAATGCAGAGTTTGTTTTATACTGAGTTCTTCCTTCACATATGGCAAAGATATAGGTTTATCTAACAATGGTCTATTATGATATGTCAAAGTCATAGGATTATCTTAGGCTGGGCTGTTAGGATATGCTGTGCTGATCTACGTCAGTATCATGTTAACTTGGCGCCAATTCCAGAGGTGCTTTGGACTCTGATAGTGAGACACAGGATGGAGGATAAAAAAACAAATTGAGAACAAAGATTATTCTTTTAAGGGAGTAAAAGGCAATCAACAGCAAAACAGATATTCCTGGTGATAAAAACCTCTTTGGAAACCAGCCATTCTCACTTTAATGTATAAGAAGGAGAACCTCAGAGTGGTTCCACTTCATCTATATACCTCCCACTGTTTTCATCAGTGTAGCTCGTGGTAAGCCCTCTTCTCCATTTCTGTCAGTCTCCCTCACAAACCCTTATGATCTTTCCTCCTTTTACGGTTTTATGCTTTTGAATTGCTCTAAGACTGCCAGTAAAAGAGAATGCCTAAATATATAACGGATACACCCATTCACCTTGGGATGAATGTTTTATCGGTTTGGATGTCATCATATTCTTCACAATCACATGTTCCTCCCTCCAACACATATGGCAAGCAGCTGTATAGAACGGGAACTATTCTTACTTACAATTTAAACCAGGGAGACTCATAATATCAAAATTAAAACAACAAAACAACAACTCTGACCTCTTTTTAGTGAGCACTACTTTCAATCAATGCAGAAGCAAAGAAGATCAATGAGGAAACAGAAATTAAGCAAGGAATAGTAGTTCTCCTGTCTCCAGAAGATGCTATTCCAAAGGAGAAAGGGCACTATTAGCCCAGATCTGTGTCCAAAAGTGCTCAAGAAATGGCCCAAGTTTCTAATCCCATCTTCTCCAATTTTTATTGAAGAAAGAGGAGTGAATATTTGCATCTGTCATAGTCAGACAGCAGAGTGCTCTAAAAATAACTTCCAATGTTTAAGTAGCACTTTTCATTCAGATACCTTGAAGCCCTTTACAGGGCTGGATAAGGTATGTTATCCCCATTCTACAACACAGAAAAGTCAAGGTATTGTTGAGTTAATTCACCTGCCCAAAGATAACCCTTAACTTCACCTAACGGACAGGATCAGGTTTATGGCAATTCAGGAAGCTGAATCCTGTTCTTCCATCCACTTATTTTATCATATTTCCTCACTGTGGCACATTTCACATTAGATGATGAGGGAGAGGCCATGGGACTGTCCGGGGCCCCCTCCTGCCATTCACTCCACAGCTGCTCCTGGCCCTGTGGACTAACAGTGTCCCATGAACTGAGGCAGCGGTGAACAAATACTGAACTGCTGAACACTTAGTCTGCAGGAAAGCTTTAAAGTCAGATGTTCACCTGAGCTTTCTCTTTTAAAGACCATGAGCAGAGATTGCCAAGACTGCAGAGACTGCAAAGCCCAAAACAAAGCCTTTACCTATTGAAGCTCTTGGCACAAATTACTCAGTGCAAGAGGAAATCCTATCGCACAGCAATGCAAAACGTTAGAGTGCCTGGTTGCAAAGAGCTTGCCTCCCACTCATGTGGCCATCAGGACAGAAACTTTTCAGCATGACCGCCCAGCACATAGCAATCAGCCAATGCTATATTTAGACTGAGAATCATTCTTTCACTCCTGCTGCATTGGGAAACTCAAAATTGTATTGCACACAAATCCCAGAATTAGCTCCTTGACTTCATTCATTCCACTAACAAACCACTCGCTTTCTCCATTCCTCCTAATGTCCTGATTTTTGTCAGCCATGATGTAAAACTTTTTGTCTAATTGAAATGGGAGTGTGGTGGGTGGGTATTTGGCACTTCTATCCATTCATGACGGAGCACTATTGACACATTCACATTTACTGACAGGGGTTTTTTTCCTTTCTCCTTTTTTAACTTTAAATATCTGCCAATTCCAAGATACTACACCTTCTGTTTACCGCAATGCCCTAGCTGAGGAAATGCAGCCTTAATTGACTTTTCTCGCAAAAGATGAAATATTTTTTGCCTTTTCCCTAAGTTTTTTTTTTCAGTTAATAGGAAAAAATGCCCCAAGATATACTGAAAACTAGTGAGCACGAGGCACAACCACCCATGACTGTCACTTTTCAGGATAAGCACATAAACAGATTAATCAGAACATTTTCTCTCTTCCCAAAGCTTATTTGCTACCATTTCCAATGGGACCATTCATGGCAGTCTGCAACAATCATTATTAAGAGAATAACACACGCTGTTTCTGTTCACAGGACCATGGGGTATTTTGGAGCTAAGCTGCTTGCTCTGTTTACCACTTAATATTATTTGTCTTCCTATAGCACCAGCAATTGCCCAGTATCTAAAGCTCTTTGGGATAGCTTAAGTAGACCTTCAGTTACCAGTTTGGTTTGGAAGGTTTCACCCCTGAAAATGGAAATGCTGTGAAGCAATGTGATGAAATCAGTCATGTAGCCTCTGTAATATAAAATATCATCTCCCTCGTGGGGCTGAGATGAAGAGACGTCAGGTGGCAGAGGCCAGAATCCCTTCCTCTCCATATCAGTAACCAGGAGATTGTCCCAGAACATGGCAGGAGGGCTCTTGCTGAATGCCAGCATGGGAAAGGGAATCAAAATCCAAAACAGTTGTGAACCACTAGGATAGCCAGCAGAAGGTCTTAAACTGAGAAGTGGCCAGGACACAATGCCTAACAAGATGAATGTGCAGAATGTGCTCACTTTATTGCTAACTCATCTCTGTATTTCCCTTTCTTTCTGCACATTTATTGCCTTTTGATGGGGTTTTCCAACAGCACTGTAACTTCTCAATGTACAGGCTGATGGGCCATAGTGTACAAATAAGAGAAGGGTGAAGCCTGGTTTTTGAGTACTTCCAGATTTCTGTGTGTCTCCTCCCATCGTTCATCTCAGCCAGTACGTAACAGTGGGGTGGCAGAGCGGGGCAGGGTCTGGGAGGTGCCAGAGAGAAGGGCAGCCACCCAGCCGCCATCCCATGCTAGGTCACACCACCAGCACTGCCTGCAGTGGGTGTGAGTGCCAGGGACTTACTGTGGTTCTTCCTTAAAGCTGTGACAGAGTCCATTCGCAAAACAGCACTGGATGCTAAATCACCTTACACTTCAGTTACTATATTTTGGCTTCCATGAGACAAAAGGAAAGACTTCAAAACCTTAACACAAGTTATACTATTAGTCAATATATCTGTGAGCAGGAAAATTAATATACAAGAGAAATACATAATATTCCTATGATGTTATTTCAAATTTGCATTCTAGTAGTATCAACTAGCCCAAGCTGAGATCAGTCTGGTGATCATGATGATATAGTGATTTCTAATGAATGGCAGCTTTGTCCTCAAAGATTTTGAAATCAAAGAAGAAATGAAAAATCAGAAGTGCCACTAATCCTCTAAACCAACAGAGATACCTACCTACAAAGTTTATGTGATTTCCAAGGTCACCCCAGGAATCTGTGGTTAATTGATGAGGTGAATCTGTATTCTGTGTCTTAATCTAGTGCCATCATCACACAGCTTGATTTCCTGTGTTGTTCGTTCTGTATTAAGAAGCTCATTGATTTAAATTCACACTGCTTTAAGTTTTCCAGCTGGCTATTAGGGAAATCACGGGAGTTTGAAAACTGCAGGAAAACATATTAGCAACTCGGCTATTGTTAAACAGGTTTTTTTTTCTGGTCACAGAAATAGTGTGGCTAGATTTCAGGGTTTTTTCTTAGGTGCAACTGACAAGCTTTGTGTTTCAGATTCCAGATGTCTTTGGGCATTGAACTGTCCATAAAGAATATGATATCAGCAACGTATTTCACAGATATGTCATAAGTGATTTTTGTAAAGTGCTTTCAGATGATTACAAAAGAGCCATCATAAAAGAACAGAGAATTAATGTTATGTTAGGACATTTGGCCTCAAAGGACCATGACAGATAAAACTATGCATTGTGATAAAGAAAGTCTATTTTTTTTTTACTAGGAATGGGTTGATAGTGTCCAGAGCTACATTAGGGTTATAACTTAGGTTTGAGGGCAAATTGGACAAATGCTCAGACATATTAATAGTAATATCCTGAGGCTGATTTCATGAGATTCAGGAATGTCTGAAACAGAGAATAGGCCCCTTCCAGTATTGGATCCATCTGCTGTTTTGATGCTAAACATAGATATATAAAATAAAGTACAGAGAGGTAGGATTCAAAATTCTGTTCAGGTCATCTTAACTTTTCAGCTTTATTTGAAAAAACAATTCCAGTTAACTGGAGGTTGCATACTCTGCAGTGCTTCCAACAAATCCTAGAACTTTAATGAATTCTCAAGTAGTGAGCAATAAGTAGGCTTGTTGAGTGTCGGACTGCCTGGGATAAAGTCTTCAAAAAAACCTGTCCATTCTCATTGTGATTCTACTACTGCTGAATGGTAAAACAAAACCCATTGAATCAAGCTGAATAATCATCAGGTCAGCGTTAAGCCCTTTAAAAAATCCCTATCTCCCCTTTTCCTTTGCACAGAATTAGTTTGTATAATTGGCATATTAAACCTTATTATTCTAGGCACAAACCCATCTCTAATTATTATGTTAAAACGTTGGGAGACCTTAAAGAAAGAGAAGATGAACCATCATTTCCCTTGAAGCACCTCTTTCTGGTCATCAATCACTGCTGGGTACCGGCTGGTGGACTATATAGACAATGGAGCTGTGGCACTTTCTGTAGCCTTCTTCCCAAGGTATGTTAAACAGTTCTCAAATTGAAAAATCTCCTCTGAGAAGGAAGAGGGAAACTATGTTTGTAATTAATTGCAACATACTATCTTTATCTTTTTTTCTCTTATGGTATTCCTGGTAGGTAAGAGTACTATTTGCTTCGAAGAGGTCTTCCCACAAGTTGAATCACCTTTCCCATTCACGAGTGAGTTCTTCTCCGTACAGTTGAATGAATTAAAGCAGTTGTTCTTGAAAAAAACTTACGTGTTATATATACATTCATACACAAATCAAGTGGCAGCATCATTCTCAGGAACAAGTTCAGAGTCTTAGGAACCTGTTCACAAATATGTATCTTCCTTTTTTAATCAGCTCCCGATCTGTTGCAAACCCACTCATGAAGTGGACTTCACTGTACAGCTTTAAGAGTTTTTTCACAGTGAAAATGTCATGTGAAGCTTGAAAGGTGCAAAGAATAAGGTTCATAACAGACACATGGTAGTTATATAAACATTAAAAAAAATAGTAGTAGTCCTTAAGGCAACAAATATAATTCAATCTGTTTTCCTATGGCTTGGGATTTCAGAGAGAGATACTCTAGTATCTCAAAAGGGTTAACAATGAGTGACACTCTCTTTCAATCATCATGTGACTCAAACAGCCCCTGCCTGAATGCTGTAGGTACCTGATATCTTTAGTAGTTCTATCTGAAATTAGCCAAGAATTTCAAAAGCTTCCAGAGATATGAACACATCACCCCATAACCTTTGATTCTATTGGAAACAAATAGAAAACCAATTAAAAAAAAAAAACACACACAGAAAAAAAAAAAAACAACAAACAAAATCAAACCACCAAATAATAACTTTTCAAAGAACTTCCTGAGTTTTGGTTCATTTTTTAACAATTTTTGGTGGAAAATGGACTCATAGCAGACTATTTTCTCATAGTTAAAGTAGTTCCAAGAAAAGTGATGTCCTTTTGACTGCTTGTAGAAACCGTAATCTGCTAACTTTAAAGATTCAGTTTTGCTTTCTGTAGAGCTGTAAGCAGTTTTTACTCATGGCCAAATGAGGTCTGGCTGCAACCACTACATTTGCTTCCAATTGAGTAAAGTGAAACTTTTGTTCAAGTATGCTTGTAGAGAGTTCCTGAATGATGTACATTAGCGATCAGTGCTTCCTCAGTTGGGACAATAATTAGAAATGGGGTCTGAACCAAGATTTTTGGAAGCAAATAACCCTATTTTTGCATTAATTTCCAACCCAAACCCAGATGCAGCTCTGAATTTCACAATGAGAGGAACTAAAGTTTCAGAGCAGATTCCCCAAATTCAAGGATTTTAAAATCCAGCTCTGTATTTTGTGGTTTGGACCCCAGTCTCTTTCTAGAGATATTTTCAAAGTTAAAACATAGTAACAGGCAAGCAGTTTCTAGTGTTTTTCTCCTCAGAAAATATTTCTATATCTCTTTCAGCTGGTCAAATTATCCTATTTGAAACGCATTGGTAATTTGCTGCGACTGAGTGACCTGCTTGTGAGGCTGTATCTGATCATTTGCAGACCCTGTTAAATAACAGCTTGTGCATGACTTTAGCAGATGGTTTAGCTAACATATAATTTCTATAGGTATATAAAATAACATTTGGAATAAGAAAGCATAATGGCCTCAAGATTCTCTCTTCATTTTTGCAAAGTCATTTGCTTCTAGCTGTTACAGCACAGCAGCAAAGGACCATGCAGTGAAAATTATGGTACGGGTAAACTAAGCTGAATAATAACACTATTTAAGTAATACTCCAGAAACTCTAAAAACAAGCATTTCACAGATAGCTACAAAGGGGGAGGTCTAATATTTCCAGATCAAGCAAAACAGTTTGATCAGCACTGATTTGGTTATGGTTTTAAGTATCTGCAGTCTCCAGAGAAGGCTTATTTTGACATTGTAATCATTAAAGCTGGTCTTTAAAAAGCATCAGCAAGCAATTCCATAATTTACTTCCAGGAGATAACGTATTTTAAAGGATATGCATTGTCGAAATTAAGAGGCAAGACTTTGCTCAACAGCACTTGGATTTCATTCCAGATGATAAAGAAACAATAACTGGGTTAACAGCTTAAGTTTTTCAGAGTTTCAAGAGAGAGAAATTCCAGAGCATAACTTTAGAAGTAAGTAATTTACCCTACACTTCATCTGTAGCTGATTGAGGGAGTCAGAGGTCCTGGAGAGCAAGAGGCTACCCTGTAATACCACGAGGGCACTCCACAGTGCCCCTTGCAATCTTGATCCCAGGGTGTGCACCCCAGGTGCATCCATACAGCAGGAAAGATATGCTCCACAGTTTGCCCCATGGTTTTTCCCATCAGGGAATAAACTGGAATGATATGTGATATTCTCTCTACCTGTGGACCTGCATTTCCTTTGGAAGGAAATCCTGATGCACAAGTGAATGAAACACAACCCCGTCTACTCCCCTCACAACGCTGGAATGGGGCCACGGTGCTGCGTGAACCAAGCCTGCAAGGTTTCGCTGCAGGACCTGTCAGTCCTATCGTGCTGGCTCAGCCAAAGAGCCCCTGTGGGAAGTTTCTGCTTTGAATCATCCCCTAGAAGAATCCACTGCTCACTGCCAACCATGGAGGAAACCTAAGACGACCAGTTTTCTGTGCCCAGAGTTAGCCTTTGTTATCACATTTGTTAATCATTTATCCTCTATTAATTACACGGCACTTTGTTCAGCTAATATTAATTCTGCTGTGAACATCAGCGAATGTCTTGCACGCAGACGTGGGTGTTCTGCACATGTATTACTAGGAGAATATGTCATCCTCCAGAGCAAAATGAATACATATCAGAAATTTCTGCCAAAATGCCTCCTCGGATGTGTTTTTCTTAAATATTGCAAGCCACAAAAAAGGGATACAACTTTGCAAAAATGTTTGCTGTTCCCATTCCAGTTTTTATTTCAGATCTGCCTTACCTCCTTAAATTTCTTCACTTATTATTTAGATGCTGTAATTGTCCTGTTCAAACAAAAAGCCAATTCAAAATTGTTGCTAAGTAGTGGGAATAGCTCTACTCATTGAAGTCTGTGAGTGCGGCAGAAAGAATCCTCAATACCGTCCGAAAATAAAAAATAACAATCAACTCCAGCAAATGAAGACAGAGCTTATAAAACTATCAAAACATATAAAACTATCACTGCCAGTCCTGCAACACCCACATACATGAGTCTAATTTATATGAATTGTTCCAAGTCTCATTTACCAAGGAAAATTGTTGTCATTGCAGATACATCAGTGACTTGGTCAAGAACATTTTTGTTCTACTTTTCAAATTAGAAAGTATTGATTACTTCATACAATGTTTTTTCAAGGAGAAATGTTGGTTTGGGGAAATGGATTGAAAAATATTTGCAAATGTTTTTTGAAGTAACTGAGACTTTGTCTCTAGAAATGACCATTCTATGGCTCAAAATTACTTGTCATAGAGAAATATAAGTAACTTAAATCACAAAGTATATATTGAAAACAACCAAAATGTTTCCAAATTGCTAAAACAAAATGTTACAGCTGATCTCAACCAAAAGCATATCTTCTGAATTTATGGCCCATGATGTTTTCAGATTTTGACTTCTTTGTCCTGATTCAGGACATAAACATTTTTCCTTACTGTTACATTTGGCCAGAATGCGAAACCGATTTCCTGCCTGTTTCTTTTTTACTACCATACTGATGGCAGTTCTCCTAGCACAGTCACAGCTGTGATTTTGGCTCTATTGCAACTGTAAGACTGCATTTGCTGAGATACTTTATGTCAGTTCCACAGACCCAAAAGATAACTGTTCTGCAAGCCCAATTTTTTTACTTGCTAGGATAACTGTAGAAACATAGTTTTATACACACAAAAAAATAATCCCTCAGATGTAGCTTGTATTATGTTAGCCATATGTTTAAAAGCAGATTTTCCCCTATTTGCATCAATGAATCTACTTCACTGAAAACGTTCCTGTAATTCACCAAAGTGCAAAGGGTCTCCTGGGTCCCATGCGGGCAATTTTAATGTTAGCTATAATCCATATTTTAATACTTGAATATAGTGATGGGAGATGCAATAGTTCTGTGGAAATGGTCTTAAATATCCCCTGTCCCAAACAATGCCAGAATTATTAGATGTTAACAGACTTGTATTCACTCTGCTAATTTTGTGTCCTACTGCTAGTCCCTTTGTGACCCCTTTGTTCCTGCCCCAGTTGCTATCTTAGAGCACAGGTAAAACTGATTGAATTCCTTCTCTGCTTCAGCACTTGGATGTGGGGAGAGCTGAAGAGGGACCATGTACTGTATTCCTTTTCTCCAGCTGGGTATGCTCCTCCGTTTCCCAAGCATGATGCTACAGCAGAGGAGAGTAGCCTTCAGTGGAATTTTATGGCATATCCACAACAAAAAAAAAAACAAAACAAACCAGCTCAGGGGCTATTCTTATATTCTGAGGACAGCCAGCATGGCACAACTCATGTCTGCAAGGGTAAAATTTCTCCTGTCCAAAACCAGAGTGTCTGTGTTGAAATAGTTTACTGGAAGCCACACCTGTCACATGAAATCACAGAATCACATAACCAAAGAACGGCCAGGGTTGGAAGGGACCTCTGGAGATCATCTAGTCCAACCCCCTGCTAAAGTAGGTTCCCCTAGAGCAGGTTGCACAGTCGCATACAAGCGGGTTTTGAATGTCTCCAGAGAAGGAGACTCTACAGCCTCTCTGGACAGCCTGTGCCAGTGCTCTGACACCCTCAATCCCCACAGCAGGTCTGGCTGTGATTGGGAAGAGCCCTGCCTGGCACAGCTCCATCGTGTCCATGAGCACGCTGACACCAAAGCACTACAGGTAATCATGGAATGCTACCTGAGTCCTTCCCCAGCCTGGTATTATTTATTAGTTTGGACCTCCCTGTCCAGCCCAACATCCTAGCAAGAATGGGAAGAAATAAAGTTTTACTGGAAAAGGTTTCCAGGACCTCCAGCCAGCAGAGGAAGACTTACTGACATGAGTATAACAGATGCCAGCCTGGAAGTTAGCCCCAGAGACAAATCCCTGAGAACTGGAGGGCAGGGTATCAGTCAGTGGAGAGCTACCCACACTCTTATCAGCAGCTCCCTCGAAAGCTCGCTAAGCCCTCATTTATAGCAAAGCTTGACGGTGATGTGGTATTTTATTTGCCTTGGTATCACAGAAGACTTGAATGGAATTATTTCACATACCTCCTAAAATATTAGCACTGTAATGAATTTCAGCTTGCTTGAATGAATACTGGGGTTTCTTTTTCTATTGGCTGAGACTTTTCCTTAAGTCTATAAATACTAAGAGCAAAAGTGATGTATTTATTTATTTATTTATTTCCTACAGGAACCTCTTGATAATAGAGGGCAGGGAGCATGAAAGATGGAAGAGAAAGGTTCAGCATTTTTCAATTTGACCCTAACATTGCCCCTGGACAAACCACTAAACAGTTGAGTTTGCACATGATATAAATTTCTTAGCCCCTTGTGGCTAATGAGAGCTGCAGGATAATGAATCACATCATCACTTCAAAAGATAATATGTGCAACCCCAGTGTTTTCAAATTTCATAAAGATGACATGAGGGCAGCTGGAAACCTGCCAAACTTCAGAATAGTTATTGAGTTATATGCACAGTATCAAGGCATGACACGCATGAAGGAAAAAACAATGTTTTGTGGAAAGAGACAGAAACTGGAAAATAATAAGTTAATGGCTAAACAGACATACAAGGGTCCATTTTTTTGTTCTGTGATATTTCACAGGCTGGCCATGTCTTGTGCATGATTAATTAGTCTCCTCTATGCTATGACCCCCCCAATGTTTCTGAGATGGTAGACAATTCAGCTCCATTTGCTTTTCCTGTGTGTGTTTCAAACTTCTTGCAACTGCAAAAAAGATACCAGTGATCTCACACACAAGATCAGCAGTTTCACACATTTGTTAACAGCTAGCAGCTCTCTGCATAAAGTAAGCGTATGACCTAATAAAGTTGTGTAAGCACACTGTCATTAAATGTATGTAATAGCTATTATAATTCGATATATTCTTAGCTGTCAACAGGCTTTGGATTGGGATCTGGGTGTTCCTATGCGGCAGTTCAAGCCAGTGTGACTGGGGTGCTGGCTGCTGATAGAAGGGGGAGCTTTTCAGAGGTGGACTGATGCCCTGAGCATACCTTCTGGGGATGCCAGCGTATCCATGTGAATGAATGAACTGCTGTGTTTGGACTTGCTGCGCATGAAGTTCTCTCTGCTTTCCTGTGTGGCCATCACCAGCGCTGACTCGTCCAAAATGCCATCAGAGGCAAACGCAGTATTTACCAGGAATGCAAACTGCAATAAGTTTACTTTTTTGACTAGTGCTGAAAGACATGGGATTTGTGTTTGGTTTTGTGGTAATACTACACAATCCTGCTTGTGAAAAACCAGCAGTTTTTTAGGACTTTATTTCCAACCAGCCATGGGGAATGAGATTGACCAACTCCATTAGCCAGGACAGGCCCCATTTCTATATATCCCAGCTTTGCCTTTTTACTCAAGAAAGCTATGATGAGAGCTGGAAAATAAATCATTAGATTTTAAGTGCAGAAAGGGACAGGCTTCTTTTTGACAGCTGGTGCCAGAATCATTTTCAGGTATGACCAGAAATTGGGAACTTGCAGCTAAGTCCTGGAATTTCATTTTGTTCTTCCTCATTTGCCATCAATATGAGAATGTTCTGCAGCAGAGGTGGCAATGAGGATTGCAAGCACGCTTTTAAGTATAAAACAACCACATTTAAAAAACCAAAATTGGGCAAAAAATGCAGGGCTTTTATTAATCCACCCTTACTTCATCACCACACTGAATGAATGCTCACAACTGCTGTTTATGTGATATTATACTCTAAGTACTAAGGAAGGAAAATTTGGCCTAAACTCATAACAAGTCCTCTGTTTTGTCAGTGTGAAATACTTGATAATTTGTAATGCATTTAGCCATTAATCATTTTAAAGGGCTTTTAAATGGGCATGAAGTCCTTTGAGTCTTTTCCATATACAGACATTGGATCAGGGACCTTTGCTACAAATTGCTTTTGTCTGGACTTCTAATACAAAATCAACTTGAGAACAAGGGAAATACATCACTGTTAAATTTTATTATAAGACAGAGCCATTACAACACATCATGGGAAACAGTTTTGAGTTGCTCTATTAATAACAGCAGTGCCTGATTTCTTTGGTTTAAACTTACCTTTTTCACATTTCTTGTGACATTTTCCAGATATAAATTGTTATGATGAAGAGTCATTCAAAGCAAGGGAAA
The DNA here is from genome assembly GCF_023634155.1 of Falco peregrinus. Lineage (NCBI taxonomy): Eukaryota > Metazoa > Chordata > Aves > Falconiformes > Falconidae > Falco > Falco peregrinus. Next base: position 58,568,050 of record NC_073727.1, read on the forward strand.
AAGCTGTAATTATGTTTCTCTTTTCTAAAAGAGAGTGGGGCAGGAGGGGGATTATTTTACACAGATCAGTGAAGGACACCCTAATAAAGATTGGTCTGGAACATTTCTTTTTATGACAATTGACTTATCAGCAAGAGCCATTGTAGCAAATCTGGAAATTACATAATTGCCAGAAACTGTAGATATTTGACTTGGCAAGAACCTTAGGTGTCTCTGATTTATTATTGTAAGAATTTGGCTCTGCAAAGATGAAGAACTGTTTAATGAAAGAACAGTAGAATACAAATGAAACAGGCTGAGATCCTGTTTTCAGAGGCTATATTTAACTACATTGTCACTACTACTGCAACACAAATAAACTAAACTGAAAATGTCTGGGGTGGCAAACTGGCACAAGGATCAAGCTGCATGAAAATAGTAATTTCAGCAGCTGAACACACAGTCTTTTCCTCTCCATTTTGTACTACCCTTTGGGCAAGTTCTTTGTGGGTCCTTCATTTTATTAGACATTATCCCTTTTAGCACAAGCACAATAATAAAACTGTAAAGCTGAAAGAAACTTGTTAACGAGGACTTGCATTTTTTTAATCTGTCGTTCACAAGGCAGTGAAATCCTTTCAAGTAGCAAAGTCTAAAGACATTAAGTACTATTAAATTCAAGAGAAATGTGGGTGACTTTAAGATCAGAGTGGTGAAGTGGGACACTGTAAGTGCTTATTTGAGGTTTGGAGGATTTGCAGACTGCAGCAATTCTGAAAACACCCACAATTATTCTCTGTATCAGAAGACCAGGTCACCGCACAGTAGATTAAGGTGAGTGTCTTTCCTTAAACCATTTGCATCAAAGAGATTTACTTTGGCAAGTCCTCCAGGAGAAGTTTTCCCTTTGATAAAGTTCCGCCTCTTTTGGTGGAGAAATGCTGTTTCCTGAAAATGGATTATCATCCAGTCTTTAATATCTCCTTATGTTTATCTTACTACCTCACGGAGGAGCTGCTAAGGACATCCCACAGTTTATCTGTCTTGGCATTCAGCTGGGCAGCAGCAGCTGGAATCAATGCCACTGCTGCTGCTCCTCACAGCCCTTGTAAAGGGAAAGAAATCCTGCCACAGCATGAGATCGACATTCCTATCTCCCGGAAGACACACGTGCTGGCACCACCGTCATCCATTAGACCAGAAGCTTTGAGTCTGCTATCAAGCTGGAGCTTCTCTGCTGGCACTTGGACAGACCACTGCCCTGCCAGGTCTCTGATCATCTGTGTTATGGAGGAGTAAAACCCCTGTTAGGAAAAACGTTTCTGTTGAAGTGGAAAACTCAGATGATATATTTCGTTGGCAGGAGATTAGGAAGAAATATAGCAAAAAGACACATAAAACTACCTTGTTATCTCCATGTTTTTTTCCAGGAGTAAATACTGAATAGATGTTACTGGACACGTTGCGAAAGGGGAGATATGTCAAAGAGTCTGAGGCTACCTTTTACTAAATGATGGAGATATCACTAACAATAAATTAATATTGCTCCATGTTGCTGCTGTTCTATATCCACCCTGGCATTGTTAACTACTGAGTCGGCACAGGCAAAGGTGTCTCCAGAGACCTGAATGCAGAAATCTTCTGCCCAAAAGCCTTGATCCTGGCATGAGTGGACTATACAAACTAAGCCTTTTAGCAAATAGCAGTAAATGAGTATCCCCATGGCCATCACCAGCAAAACATATAAGCATCAGAAAACAGAGCACCTCCAAACTGTTTGGCTTGGGCTTTACACCCAGTCAATGTAAGCAGAAGTAGCACAGCTTGTACTATATGTCATGTGCTACAAGAGCATTTCTTAATGGACAGGTTTATGAAGGCTTTACCTTCCTCACTTTTCGCATTAGCACCAGCTGCAGGATCATTCCCTCAATACATTTAACATGACCATGGCCTTGTAGACTTGTACCCGGCTCTGCTCTTGGACTCCTTTCATCAGTTTACCTTCCTTTCACAGGTATATTCCAGCTATTTCATATGTCTACATTTAAAAACCAAGGGAGAGAAAAAAAAGCACCCAGAGGCAGGATTCTGTATTAGTGATCCAGCATGTGCATTCATGTCTTCTGAATGTGACAAGCCATTTTAATGTATATGCCCTCCTTAAAAGATTTGTTTGTATTTTCTGGATTTTTTCTGGGGAAACAATAATCACTCATCTCACCTTTATGATTTATATCACACATAGCATATTTTACACATGTATTATTTCATAAAATAAATATTTCTGCTTTTTTTTTTTTCTTTTCCTTAAGTATGTTGTAACCTTTCACAATAAATACAAAGTAAAAGGCCACGCTAATCCTAGAATAGTAGGAAAGTCACTGGCAGGAAATTTGAAACTAAAAACATTATCTAATTGTTATTTTAGCAGTGGCTGGATGTAGGAAAACATTTTAAAAGGTCTTACATGTCCTTTTCATTCATTCTCCATAAGGTCATGCAATAAGACTCTAAAATCCAATGGCAAGAGTGAGGAGAGATTTCAGTCTCACCTCTAAAGGAAATGAGAAGGTCATACTGGAAAGGACTTGGAGCACCAGAAACCTTCTAGTGTTATTAGTCATCACATATACATTACCTAGCACTCAACATGCATCCTCAAAAACTGAGAGCAACCACAGGGTTTCAAACAGTTATAAAAGCTGGAATCAGGTGTGCTGGAGGCTCTTATGCCAGGCTCCTCTTGGTGGCTTCATGGGATGAGGAGCTGCTATGGAGCTGGAGTGTCCCTGGCAGCTGCAGAGGGAGAAATGGAGGCTTGGAGCATCTCTGTGATTTTAGTGCAAGGTGGAGAGGATCCCGTGCAAGCAAATCATTAGTGTTCTGTGCTAACTGAATAAATGATTTCATTTGTAGACCCTCAACAGAATTATGAATTGAATGGTGTAGCTTATTTGCTGGGGAAAATACCATTTGATGCTGGCCTGAAACCCTACATCAAGAACCGAACCTGTAGTGTCATTGCAGGTGCATCTGGACTAGTTTGGGGGCTTGGGGCTGGCGTTTTCTTTTTGGGTTGTTTTTTTTGTTGGTTGGGTTTTTTTTAAAAAAAAAAAAACAAACAGTAATTTTAGGACAAACTAAAAAAAGTCTGCTTGAGATAAGAAGAGATATTTATCATTTTTGGTTTTTTAAAATAGCTGAAACTTTGAGGAATTTTGATGACCTCAGTGCAATTACACAGACTGAAATAGGAAGAAGCATTTTGAAAGGGTGACAGGATTTAACTCTCTACTGATGCAACATGCCATGAGACCATCTCACAAAAAATGCCTCAGAGTGGCTTATAGGAAAACATGTGCCTATTATAGCTTATTATTATCAGAATGGTTAGTATAACAAATTTATGGTTGCTGTTTTCACATATTTTCGCAATATCTCCTATCTTTATTGGGACATACTATGGAACTGGTCTCCAAATCTTCTGAAAGATTCATTTTATCTATGTGTTTGTACTATAACTCAATTGACAACTTACCTTCTTTTGCATTTCATCAGTATCATACACCGTTCATGGTCTGCTATTTAGGGTCTTTTTCCTGGCACTAAGTAATATCCAAGAGTGTGGCTACCAGTTATTTCACAGCTTTTTATCCAGCCAAAAACAGTTCTCCCATTTTCAAGTGAATACGTTGTTGGCAGAATATGTATTAATACTTATAGTTTAAGCTGACTAATATTTTCCACTTTGCCAAACTTTAATTCTCTGCAATATTTTTTATTGTTATTATTATTATTAATCTAAATTCAATCTGGACTGAGAAAAGTTATTTCAGCAAAATTTGTTCTTCTGCTTCCTAAAATGCAGTTTGGGAACAGTATATTTTTTGGCTCACATTAATACTTTAAACAAACTTTTGCCATACTTCTGAAAATCAATTTAAATTTGCCAGGTTCTGAGGCTTTGGAAAATCTGTTTACACATGCTCAGGTGAGATATACTTGAGTTAACAAGAATCTGCACATATTCCATTCTCACCTGGATGCCAAAAAACCTCCTGCCAACATGCTGTAACTTACAAGAAAGACAAAAAACAAAAACAAAACAAAAAAGCAAAAATTGATTCTAGAGTATCAAAACCTTTTTGACTAATGTTTTTGTATTCCTCAGAAGCTATTTTGGTGAGTGAAACTACAACAAAATACAGAAAATCCCCCCCTCTCCTCCTCTCAGTGGTACTTTTTTGACATTCATGACTGGCAAGGATTAATAATTTGATGAAATTCAGCTGAACTGGAGCTCTAAGGGACTTTTGCACAGGATTTCTAACTGACAATTATTACAGAGACAGAAGAAATCTACTACCAGATATGGTGCAACTTTTCCCTTTCAAAAGAATTTGTAGCCAACAGAACCAACCCAGCTATTCCTATGCCATTTTCCATTTCTGAGATGGTCTATCAAGTGTTAAAGATTTAACTTCTGTGGGGGCTGTATGCAACCCTTGCCACTGGAGGTCTGCCGTGGCTCATTTGAGCTTCTTCCAGGACAGAGGAGCCAGTTTCTGGAAGAGTGAAATTCTTCTGATGAAAGTATCTCACTATTGGCAGGAAAGACAGAATTTTGACCATAGACCTTAATTGAAAGATGTCATGTGGAAGAGGGTCGTGGTAAGGAGGAATACTATAAAACTGATTAGAGAAGACAGTGAGAAATACCATATCCAAATATCTGTGATATTTTTAGATATAAGATATCAGCAGGAACTGTGTCATTTTGGTAGGAATGAGTGGATACAGACTGGAGAACAAATGGTATCAGTAATGATAAGTGCTAATTACTTCTGGATTTGATAAACAACACATTTCATCACAGATGTCCTGGCTGGATAAGAAGTAATGTTATTTTTACTTGATTATTATAAATGCTGAGGATATTAGAGAAGCAATATCTACAGAGATAGCTATAGATAGCTTTTTATCAAACAAATATCGAATCAGGTGAAAATACATTGAAGATACTAAATAGTATCTAAAGTTTTAAGTCAAAACTAAAAAGAAAGAAAAATTGCATTCATTCACAGAACAAAGGCACGTAATGCATAAATAAACCTTTTTTTTCATTGCCATCTCATTTTCATACAGAGGAAGTACTTCAAAACTAATCTTCTTGAAGGTCTATAGAAAAGCTGATTTTGGTTATGTGATATGACAGCATATTTTATGACTTAATACTGAAAAAAATCAGTATTATATATAAAAATGAATGTTATTAGAATTTTAGGGTGGGGAAGGAACTGCTATATGAGACGTGGAAACTCATTGGCTGCTGTCAATTACCCCTAAGTAATTAATTAATCAATCAGATTTTTACTTAATTTCTGTTAATTATTTCAGTTGTTAGTCAAAATCTTTCCTCATTTTGAGAAGTCAGCAACTTTTATCAGGTTTGCTTTTTTTTTTTTTAGTAAGGTTGAATGTCCCTGAAACAGAACAATACAAGGTACAAATTCACGAGCTTAAGAAAAAGAACAAGAAATCTAGCATCTCAGTGGTCAAAAAAGCTGTTAATAAAGAAACAATGATAATTAGTAAATATGGCTAAATTGCAGTGAGTATATACAGAGTGACACACAAGTCAAGGCTTAGAAGGAGCCCAATTTTCTTATTCCTGTTCAGTTGCTGACTGGCAGCTTTTTGAGGTACAGCATTTGGCTTATGTCTGTTTGTACAAATCCTTGAAAAATGGGTGGTTCATAACGACCTGCAGCAAATGAAATAGCATGTTCAGTATTCTGATAAATGTAATTCCCATAAGTCCTAGCAAGACATTGGTATACTCAATGAAATTTGGGGTTTCTTGGTTCATGGAAGGCTTACAGGAATTGGAACAGATGCGGAGGACACCTGGAGTTGGTGGGGAAAACACCTCACCAAAATAAATGCTGTAAAGATACACTACCACGGAGAGAAGGGTAACATCATGAAAAGCTCTGGTATGACAGGCATGTTCATTAGCTTCAGTCTAGAAAGTAGAGAAGATATATCTGAGTAAGTTTCTAGAACAGTTTTCTGACTTCAACCGAGAACAAAAGAAATCTAATTGGTTTTAATATAGGCATTGGGACAGATATCCACATTATTGTGAATTCAAGGAAATACTTGGGAAATCTTTTCTTACTCTTCATTGCTTTTTCTACTTTCTATGCAGTATATTATATTTAGTTACCCAAATCAAAATTTAGCCAGGCAGCAGATTTTCAGCCTCGGTTTTGTGACTACTGCCTCACAGTGGGTATTGTAATAATGTTGTTAGAGGGTGAGTTCAGGACCAGCTCAGCCTTCTGACTCAACAGTTGCACCCCAGCATCACGTAAGTCCTGATTTACAACAGTCTCTTCAGCCTCTGTGAGCAGACAGGGCAGTATAAAAGGACATGGCTGCAGGTCACACAAACACTCAATGCAGTCTAATTAAAACCAAACGCAGGCTGTGACAGACACTGTAACCAGGGGACTGGCAAATCCGAACAGGCCATTGGGAGCTGTCAGAGCCCTGCTCTCTGCACATTCCGCCTCTCAGTCTGTCTCTCCAAACACTCTCCTCAGTCCCATCTCACAGTGATTCACCGAGTTTAAACACATGAACAATCCTTCCTATCAACTTGTATAACTTCCCTCATGCCACACACCACAATTTCACACAGTAATATACATACAAGTCCAACAAAACCACAGAATATGCATTTCAGAGGAACAGAAACTACTTGTCAAGGTATGCTCACACAGCAGGAGGTTGTCAAGGCTGTGACTACAGGCCGTGAGGGCAAACCTGAATGATCTCATACTGACAGGAGCAGGCACAGACGCATTGGGCCAGCCTAGGTTGTAAAAACACTTGCTAGTCGTGCAGTGGCCTTTCTGCTGCCACACTGCCACACCAGTACCCAACACAGCTACTGTGAAGATCCTTGGGTGAAGACCCTTTCGTTACCTTTGACTGCAGTTCTCACAGACTCTCAGTCTTTTGGTAGGGCTGTAGCTTCTAGCCTTTGAGTCCTACACAGGACTTGCTAGGAAGGTTACAAATCCTGCAGTACCTTTGGAGAGACGGAACATTAATCTTGTTTAAATCTCTTGGATTCAGAGGACTGGATTCATTGCCCTGTACTGTGCCAGTATAACGCACGCATTTACCAAAGGCATTGGCCTCAGCAATACAGTCAGCTTAGGCTCTCCGTAAAAGAGCATCCAAGGTGCAGGTTAAGCCTTCAGTGGAATGAATAGTCTTCTAACACATACCATTTTCTCTACAGAGAAAGACCATAATGACTGCATCCAACCTGGAAATTTCTGTGCAGGAAGGAAAATAGGATGAAAGCAGGACAGTTTATGTGTTTTGTTCAAAGTCAGGAGCTGAAGCTGATAATATAACTCAGATCACCCAGTTATATGATCCACAGACTACTGAAATCCTACTGAGTTTATCTTTTTGTTTTGTGATTTTATAGCACCATGTAAAATGAGGGTTGGGTTTTGTGATGTAGACTCTTACGGAACTATACATCATAAAAGCCTCCTACTGGAAACATTGCTTTTATGTTATTACTGTTGTTACTCTTGTCGTTACTGCTCGTATTGCTATCTTTCCATGCCCTCCAGAAAAATATTGAAAACAGAGAAATGTAAATACTGCTCTGATGTAAATAACACAACTTTAAAGTCACTTTCAAGTGAAGTAAAAGCAGACTGCCGGAGTATTTTCTACCCCAATGAATGCATAGTGTGAATTGATGAATGTGCCCAAGGAATGTTTAATTAACATGACAAAAGAGGAAGCCTTGCACAAGCAGCTTTTGAGCATGGGTCTCACCTTTGGCTGCAGGTGGGTCCCATAACCTCGTCTCATGACCCTCTGCACCAGGCAATTCCCGTTAATGGTCACACCGACTAGGTCAGCACAGTTCCTCTGGCCATGTGAGGGCCATGTGCAGGAGAGGGACTGCAGCCCTGCTTTGCGAATGCATAGGATGGCAGCCTGGCTGTGGGAAAGCACACAGAGAAGGGCAACTGTACGACCCTCACACTTAATGCTTGAGCTTGGAGAGGTCTGCAAAAATAATCTTCCTCCTACTGAGAGGACTCAAGAAGGGAGGAGGGATATTGTGTGGGGAGCACCTTCCTGTGTGTTCCTGCAGCATCAAACACAACAGCTCCCCGATGGTTCTTGAGGCCCTTGGAAACCAGCATAACACAAACAATAATGCATTATCATCACTTTTAGTCCTTACTTGTTTTGTCCCAAACGCTTCACTTGCCAAAAGGAGGGAGGGGACCTGACCCAGCGATGGGATACACATGCCCTGTAAAACAGAATCACGTCATAACTTAAATAACAGAGATGTTGTGTGCAGGTTGCTGACAGGTTTGAAGCCATAGCTTAGAGAAGCCCTAAATCTCCTCTTGTATTTACACTTCTGGCTCCTCTTTCCCCCTCAGGAGCACTGCACTAATCACTTACAATCCTCTTCTTGGAACTGGGTGGTAACTGTGCAGTCAAAAGCACTCTCACTGCAATTAAAGCTTGTCTCTATTAATAGGTATAATCACACTGTCCTACACCCCTTGCTTGGAGCAATTTGTACATTTTCTGACTATACCCCTGTCCTTCATTGTCTAGGAGTGTGTAGAAAGTGTATTTTTTGCACATACTCATAAGAAACAAACAAAAAGTTTTTTTCCCAAGGACAGTAGCAGGAGGGCTGGCTAGGTAAACAAAAATCCCGTTTCCCAGTCTGCTGTTAGTTACATTTGTGAGTTACACCATGGGATAAGGCTAGAATGAGATTACTATGTATGTGAAGAGGAAAGGCAGACGTTCCGTTTTAGGAAAACAGTGGATCTGTTTTCCCCAGTACATGTGGAAAGGCAGTCAGTGCCATAACACAATCAGTGGACCTTTTTGCTCCAATGGTTCTGCTTTGCCATTGCTCCTGCAGCCCAAAGCCTGTGGGATTGCTCAGCTGTTGCATCAGGGTCTGTGCGGTAGTCCCAGCAGTGTCACTCAAGCACGCACATGTTTTGATACCTTCTTCCAGGAAATGGGTGAGAAACCACACTTTGCTTGAATGGGTTTTATGCCTCAGAGAGCGCAAGGAGAAACACATCTAACAGTCTTGCTTGCTCTCTCATTTTTTTCGAAACCATAACTAGCACAGTGCAACAGGGATTAAGTGACATATCTATGGTATTTTTGTACAAGCACACAAAAGTATCTAAGAAACTTTTTCAATATGATTTTCTCATTAAAGATTTTAACCTAATTTAATACTTAACTTGAACCCTCATGGAAGCGAGCACAACCTAATAGCTAAATCATGGGTATTTAATGCAGAATAGAATATGCAATTTTCAGAGTGAATTGTAGACTAGTTTTAACTTCTTTTGTTCTGGTAAAATGAAACAATAGGGTTTCAACTTTTAGGTTTCAGTCTTGCACAGACATGTCCCTGTGTAGAGCTGTTTGCATGACTGGAGCCTCCATTTAGTTCTATTAGTAAAGAGATAATTGATGCATAGTGAAAAATACTGAAACAACTGTCTCTATTATATAGAGATGAACTTAAAATTTTTCATGATGTTGTAAATTTTTGTTCAGTAGGAGCTAAGATCCACACAGGGTTTGTGTGGTTTTAATTTATCAACCTTCCATCTTATGTATGGTTGTTTTGTAATGCAAACATTCTTGTGTTCAAGCTTGGAACAGGGACAAACCTTCCAGCAGCACATCTCTTTTTTTTTTTTTTTTTTTTCCTGTGTCTGTAGGTGCCTGCAGAGTAAAACCAGTAATGCAAAGTCAAATCCTCACCAGCTAAACCTGTTATTATTGCTACTATTATTGTTGTTGGTTTCCTTTTTTTAATACAGTAGTTATGACTTTATTACTGATTCTTTTCCAACTCAAAAAAACACCAATATAATTATTTTGTGATAGCATATGTGCCTTTTGTTGAGCCTTTTCTGACCACAGACTTTCAACAATGGTATTAGTGTCTTATTTGTCATATTCCATGTTCTTGGCAGGACAGCCAGTATTGCTTGAAGCTGGACTTCGCTCTATTGTAAGAGAAGTCACTGAATTCTCCCTGTGGCAAGCTACTAGATGGGGCATGCATATTCAGCATTAGAGCTAAGGCACTTTTTTCTTACCTTTTTAGTTAACATCTAAGTAAGAATAGGATTTTATCCAAATTTCAGAATTCTTGATTCATTTTGAAATCTTACAGTTACGTGATGAGCCTTTCCTGGGGTAAAGTAAGCTAAAAATTCGTTGCTCAGCTCAGAAGAGTTAGGAAGACAGTTCAGTTCTATAGAGATATTTTATAAATTATATTTTCCTAAGAAAAATGACATTAAGCCCTCTAGGGAGAAGAAATATTCAAAAAGCTAAAGACACAACTTGGTTGCTGATTTCATCCCGACAAGATTAAGGAATCCAAAACTTCAGTAACAGGAGCGGCAAAACTTCTATTGTAATAATTAAACAGGATTGCTTAGTGAAGAGATCACAGGTCACCGAACCTTATGCGTCCTCTGCAGCAATCCTCTGTACTTGTGCTGGATTCAGCTTCACTTGTCACCTAACCTGTCACATGAACGCTGTAATGCTCAAAGTGACGGAGATGGAACAGACTGCCTTAGAAGAACAAAAGATCTATGTCACTAGGTAATTTATGTAATTGTTGCAAATGAACATATTATTAAAGAAAGACTAGCAGCAAAGCCAAGCCAGGAAAAGACACAAGATGGTTGCCACAGGTTTTTGCATTCTTGTTTCCCTGCACAAACCCAGAGGGAGAGGAGGAGAGGGAAGAAGAGGGAGAGAATGGAAAATACCACTGAGGAGGAACTAAAACAACTGGAACAATCGTTAGATAAACTAGAAAGCGCCAATGAGATGAAAAAGGAAACTGAATACTTTGGGAAGATTTCTTCAGCATAAATATGCGTGATGCAGCTTCATCATGGACATCTGTGGCACAAACAAACTGCTTTTTTGCCATTTCTGCCCATGTTAGACTAAGTGATCAACAGGAGGCAGGCAACCAAAGGAATACAGACTGAGATCCACATTGAGGAGTTGTAGGAAACGTAGAAAATCAGTTGTGAAAGAATCAGGTCTTGAATTCTAGGATTGCATGAGAAGTACTTATATCGTCTACAAACAGGAGGATTTTCCAAATTATTTATCTGGCAGGTCAGATGTAATTTTGCCACAGCAAGCTGACCTAGATCAAAGTCCTTCTCAGGTTCCTTTCTTCTGGAAACCCATACTTGTGCTACAGGTCTTGAGATCTCAGCATGAAAAACCACAATGCATATATGGAGTAAAAATCACGATAAGTAACAGTAAGTCAATTCAAAGTGACCCTCACATGACTTTCCGAGTGTTAGGCCCTGGAGTCTCTGTGTTTGTGATATAATCATGCACAATACATATTAGGATCTACACATCTGAAGGCAGAAAAAAGTTCTTCCACTGAGGCTCTTTTCCTTACTTCTGATCTCACTATGTTAAATATTTGGGAATATTTCACATCTTTCCAGAGAGAAGTAGGTATCAAAAGAAGAAAAAAACCCCACCTTTTTTTTTATTATTAGTAATGCACTTTGATCTCCTTGAACAAGAACATATTAATCTTACTTAGTGGTTGTTCTTAATGTAGGAAAAATATTGGCAGCTCAGGCAGGGGAACTTTCTTTTCATTTGACTACTTATAACAGGCTTCAGTCTATGTGCATTACTATTACTTACTTTTGCCGCATGCTTACTATTAAAAGTACATACAAAGATAGCAAAATACATTCTTTTCTGTTTGTTTAAATGCAAATGTCCTAGAAATTAATGTGCAATAGCAGAAAATTCCTTTCCTTTCTAGCTTAGCTCAGAAACCACAAAGTCATTCAATTTTGGATCCATTCCTATTTCACAGACTCCCCAGGAGATTTAGTAAAAGCAAGATATAGCTCTTTCCTGGAACCCCACGGGCTTTACTACACTTTTTACATGCAGATAAGGCTGCCACACTCTGCGTTTGGAAAGTCAAGGTTTCATTTATAAGGTGTTGAAGCTGGAAGGCTTTTATGTTAGGCCCTCAGTTCACAATCTCCAGCAAGAGAGGAAATGAAGGGTATGTCAGTGGCAAGCAACCAAGCACAGAACAGAGGCGAGGCATCTCAGTTCACTGCATATGTTCACACAGCTGAGTGCTATGTAGAGATACCATGTGGGTCTGGTGAACGAAACATTTATGCTAGCATAGCATTGTTTTCAGCAGCAGCACTTCAGCACTGCCCGGGCCCTGTACCAAGCTACCATCTTTTAAGTTTTCAGGTATCTTGCAAAGATTAAAAGGAGTCTCCATTGCTTGAGTGATGATTCTTTTCTTGGGCGGACAGGGAGGGAGGGAACAAAAAATAAAAACAAAGAACATGGCTGAGGAGCTCTGATTGTGCTCCTGAATATCTATGCAGGGTGATGGGGAACACAGCTCAAGCATTCAGCCTGGACACACCTGTGGGAAGTGCACTGCCACAGGCTCATGCAGAGATGAACATTCAGTTTTGTAACTACCAGACAACTGCTTCCCGATTTCTCCTTTCTTTTCCCCTCTTCCCCATGGGCAGTGAACCCATCTGCAGTATTTAACCAGGAATAGCCTCTTCTCAGAGGTCGTCGTCTCTTACACTGATGCTGAAGTCTCTGAGCAGGACCGTGGTGGTGACTGGGACCAGGAGCAGCTGTTCTGTGGCTTGAACCCTTTATCCAGGCTCAGCCTGGATGCTCAGCCTGGTGACAGGCTTGCAGCCAGTCACGGAGAAGAGGGTTGGGAAGCGGGGATGTGCCTCATCTGACTGCAGGAAGGGGAGCAGGTGTTTTCAGCAGCATGTGACACACTACAGCTCTGAGTACAGACACTACAATGAAATATTTAGGATCAACGTTCAAAGGAAACAAGCACATCTATCAGTAGCAGAGCTACTGAAATCAGGTCTGTTTGGATTTGTGTTATGCCTTTTACATCTTCCCATGACAACTGCCACATACAATGATCCTAACTTGTCTTTTCACATCTATCTTCCCAATACATTACACTTGGTACCTCTCCTTTTACCTCGTATTTCCATTTCCCCTTCCCTAGTATGGTCAGTTCCCATTTTCCATTTACTTTAACCTCCCAGTTTCCACCACTTCCGTGCTTCCAGATCCCTCCCTGGTTAGCTGGGCAACAGGCAATGTGGCAGACTGGGAGGTGGCAGATCAGCCAGGGAATATTCATTTGCTATTACATAGCAGAACAAGCACATAAAGTCCTTTCCCCAGCAGGGCAACAAATTGCATGTTGTCATTGACTCTCATTAAACGTTTTAAGAATTTAAATCTCTTTGAGATCTTTATCCTCTGTCAAATTTGTTTGCAACTGAACATCACTGGGGAATGACGGACAGATGGCATAATTACATAAGCCTCCTTTTACTGGGAAGCCACATTAAAAAACACACACACAGAAAACCCCAAACAGGCAAAAGCAGCAAAAATAATGATGCTCCTTTTTGGAGACTGGGTGAAGGCAGAAAGACCTGACAATTTGATAAAGATTATGCAGTGATCAGGGTCAGAAGCAATATTTAGAGTCTCCTTTCAAAATGTTGGAGTCCTTTAGATGGTGCTTACATGTGCTATGACCTACAGATACCATGAGTCATTGGCTACCTGAAGCAGAAGAGGTCCGCTGTGCCAGCTAGCTCAGGAGACAGCCCCCTCCTCACTTCCCATTCTCCTGCGGCACATCAGTTTGGGGTTCAGATGAGCAAGGCTGCGGAGGCAGCTGGGAGCGCTTTAGAGAGGTACCTGTTAGATGCTGCCCTTCGCTCCGGGGGCGGATGCTGAGCTTTAGGACCACTCAAACCCCATGGCGGAATAACGGTTTGTTGCATGTGCTGCAGACCCCCAAACATCACGGCACAAACTACTGTTTCTTAAAGGTGCTTGCAGTGTTGCTGTGGCACACAGGACCCCAGGTCACTGCCATGTGTGACCGCCCATTCTGATTGCTAAAGTCACCGCCACATTATGTAAGGGATCTCCTGGAAATCTGTTGCAGTTAATGCTAAATCAGCTAAGCCACTGCGGCTGACTGGTAAACCCCTAACGCTGCGGACAGAGCAAGTGCTGGAGGCTGCGGGGGGAGGCCGGTGTCACAGCGTCCGCTGGGAAGGGCACGCTGCGGGTGTCGCCGCGGGGTCCCCGAAGGGGCGCGGGGCGGGGCTGCGGCTCCAGCTCGCCCCTCCATGAAGGGCGATGCTGCGGCCCCGCTGCCCCGCGGGACGTGACATGCGGGGGGGCCGCTGCCCCGCGGGGCCGGTGCCGCGCCGTGCCGGGGTCGGGCCGCCCAGAGCCGCGCCGTGCCGGGGGCGGGCCGGGCCGGGCCCGGGGCGCAGCGGGGGGAAGGGGAGAGGCAGCGCCCGGGTGACTTCCCCCTGCCCGAGCGGGGCGGGGCGGCAACCGCCGCCGCTTACCGGTCAACCGCTGCCCGGCCGCCCGGCCGCCGCGCCGGCAGCATGAGGGGCTCCGGGCCGGAGGCGCCGCCACCCAGCGCCGCCGCGGAGGGCCGGCAGCAGGAGGCTGAGCAGGACCGGGCCGCGGCCAAGGCTTTCTACGACAGCCTGGTTTCCAAGAGACCCCGGCCGGTGAGTGCTGGCGGGCCGGGGCCGGGGGGGCCGGGGGCCGAGGGCTGGGGGCCGCGGGCCGGCGCTAGCCTCCGCTCGCTCCGCAGCCCAACCCGCAGCACGCCATCACGGTAGCGGTCTCCTCCCGAGCCCTCTTCGACCTGGTGGAGGAGCAGCGGATCTACGAAGAGCAGGGGCTGGAGAAGTACCTGGAGTACCAGCAGGACAACGAGAACGTCACCCTCAAACCCGGCCCGGCGTTCTACTTAGTCAAGGTACCGGGGCCGGGCCGCGCCGGGCGGGGGGCGCGGGGGATGCCGCAAGGCCAAATTTCGGGAAGAGGAGGAGCCCGGAGCCGCCCAGGGCGGAGATGAGGCCGCCCCGGGAAAACGCGGCGGGGACGTGCCGCCGCCCGCGGGGACCACGCCTCGGCCGGGGGGTCGCCCCCCTCCCGCATCGCGCCGCGGCGCCCCGGCCGAGGGGGCCCCGCTCCGCGCCCCTCCGCGCTCGCCCGCACCAGCTGCGCGCCGGCGGGAGGTGCCGCAGCGGGACGGTTTGCGTGCCCCGGCGCTGCGGCGCGGCGGGGAGCAGCCGGCACCTGCCGCTGGCACGGGGCCCGCGGGGCGCCGTTCCTTGCGAGACCTTTTTCAGCTGAGATAGGCCCCTGAACGGTTTTGCGTTTGTTGCAACGTACCTCCCCGCCCCACCCCCATCCCACCCCCCCCCAAAAAAAAACCCAAACCAAAACCTTTGAGTTCCTCATTCCATTTTTATGTCTCACTTTTGAGTAGCACTAGTGCGATTAAAGACAGCATTGATTCTGTATTAATCCAATGGCTTTATTCAGAAATTAACCTTTTTTGTTGTTGTTAGCATTAATTTTTCTTTGCTTTCATTGTCGCCCTGGAATTTGTTCTAGAGGACCAGCAAAAGAAACAGACCCCTAGCTCGGAGTCACCATTTAAGCAGAGGTGAAATGGAGTATTTTGCTTTCATTGCACAAGAGAAATGGCCAAGGTGAACAGCCTCCAGCATGGAAAGCAAGCAAGATTAAAAAATAGAACAAAACAAAAAAAACCACCAAAACTACCCCAGGTTTTGAGGGACACAGGTTTTAGTGGGACTGACTTGTAAAAATGCCACCTAGAGTTCATTTTATGTCCATTGAGAATCGTTTGATAAGCTCTACCACAGCAATATTAGAAAAATTATTAAATCATAATTATCAATCATACTTGCTGACAGCAGAGTTCTGGAAGAACACTTCAGGGTTTTAAAAGTAGATTTTAATTACTTCAGTTTTAGTCTCAGGAATGTAAAACATTTTCCACATCGATCGCTTTTCAGAAATATAAAGTGGAAAATTACTTAGGTCAATATTGATGCTGTTGTAAATATAAGAGATAGCTGTCAATAGCATTAACTACACAAGCATAGTAAAGGTGTTTCTAACATAAAAGCATGGTCATAAAATAATTCATTTCATACACCAGTGAGGCTAGGCTCACTAGTGAATTTACTGCATCTTTTCCTATCTGTAGATAGGTAGAGATAGCAGCCCTGCTAGCACAGTTTTCAAGAGATTTGTTAGAGTTCAGTGTCAGATTCACTTTGAATATAAAACAAGATTTGACTGTTTATCTCCTCACACTCTGAAGAGCAGAGCTGTTAGCTGTGCCCAACTAAATGCACCTTGATCTCTGTTCCCTTCCAGTATGCTATTTGCGTTTTAATTCTTCACATTTTTTAAGATATTCATAAATTGCTTAATCATAGGAATCATTAGGCTGGGGAATTAGGGGTTTGTTGGGTGATACTTCCGTGGAGACAAAGAAGGCAAAAAGAAATAATATACTTTTGTTTGTATTCCTTTGTTGAAACCTTTAAGAAACTTAGAAGTTTGTAGCGCTTAATCACAGGCCAGGATCTCCTTAGGCTGCAAAGTGTACAGGCACCAGACAAAAAGTGGCATCACCTCCCCCACGCCCCCTTATTCTCTTAATACTTTAAGAAATCGCCAGTGTAATTCATATTAGCAGTAGAAATGGGTTATGACCACATACTAAGAATTTTTCCTGGGCCTTATACTAGCTTCTCACTCAGAGTTTTCCTAAGCACAGTCCTACATGATGTAGCCATGCTTTTTAAAAGTTAGATTCCCAGAATTTAATTATGAAATCTGCGCTTTAATTCTTAACAACTGGCCCTACTTTTTAAAGCACCTTAATGAAAATCAGCCCATCTAGCTTTCCTGTGATGTTTTGTGGTTGACTTTATTGACATAATCCCAAGGAATTCCATTCAAGGGCCAAGATCCCGAAGCAGAGGTGTGTATGTAAACTGAGAGCAAATAGCAAGTCTTACTCCAAAGGGATAAGACTCTAAATAAGATGAGAGAACAGGTGGCTACAGAGAGAGGTGGGCAGCTGAAAGGTCAAGGAAATAAGAATGCCTAACATGTTAGCCCAATATCTTTAAAGAGATTTCAAATCAATCAAAATCTGTTTCATTCAGTACTGCAATTAGAAATTGCCAAGGTAATCATGTTTAACAGGATATGTTTTGTACCTAGTACTTAAGGACAGCCTTTGACACCTGACCGTCTGAACTGTCAGTAAATCTTTGCATAAGTACGTGGCCCAAATTTGCATCTGTTCATGCAAAGTGAGTAGTTGCACATATAAATTCCTTTACACTTTCTCCTTGATTTCACAAGAACAATTTTCAAGTGGACAAGAAAGTCCAAGCCCAAGTTTCAAGTGGACACACACACAAAAAAAAAGATAATAGGGACTGTGATAATATTCAGCAGTGCATTGATTTATTCTGGATAATGATGGTGTCCCAAGAAAAAGGATTTCCACAATAAAGTTAAATTCTATAACTCAGTAAGAGAAACTCGCTTCCTTTCAAATGAACCCAGTCAAATGGTTGCTGGGAGCAACAGAGCAGAAAGGAATAAAACAAGTTCAGCAAGTTAACTGAGGTATTTCACACTCTACTTCAAGACAGTCCTATCGCTAAACCCACGGTGATTAAGAAACAAGGCACATTCCAGTTGTCTGTTGACTTCCACATTTTTAACCTGCAGGCGCTGGAGCATGTCAATGCCCGGCTTCTTGAGCTATACCCTGATGATGAAGAACGATTTGATATTGTCCTGATGACTAGTAACCATGCCCAAGTGGGAGTGAGACTCATAAACAGCATCAATCACTACGGTAAGTAAAATAAATACTACCTTGTAGACCTGTCTGCTGTTACATAAGAAAATAAATTTATTTTATTTTTCCTGTGCTGACCTTGCTAAAAGCAGCTTCTTCGATACTGACACCAGTTCCTCAGAGGATGATATTTATTTTTGGGTGTCAGCGTAAGTGAGAGAGTGTTCAACAGATGTAGCTTGTCAGGTGTGAATCTTAATTTCCAAGAAATCCTTAAACTTCTTGTTGTTTGATATTTATGCCCCTATATATACACCTTCACAGCAGTTGCTCTGCTGTCTTAGAGGGATTTTTTTTTCCTAAATTCTTAAGGAGGAAGCACTGATCAAACATTGTAGTCAGTTTAAATTGTCGGACTTGCTGAAATTACAGTGAACATATTTTCGTTTTTCAAGTTTACTGTCAGCTGTAGGCTAGCGTACCTTTTCACAGATTCCTTTACAGGTTTGTAGTGTTGAAGCAGAGTCACACCTTGTTGTGCTGTTCTTACTTTAGGCTTAACAATTGAACGTTTCTGTATGACGGGAGGAGAAAGCCCTATTGGTTACCTGACTGTGTACCTCACGAACTTGTACCTCGCAGCAGACTCTGAAAAAGTGCAAGAAGCTGTAGAAGCAGGTTTGAAATTACTTTCTTCTGTTATCTGTTGAGCTTGTTAAAAAATAAGTATATTGTGTTTAGTTCACAGAAAGTAGTGCTGCTTTATCAAATGCAGAAAGTCAATGCTTTGTGTTGGGCAAACTCATCAGGGATTTTTATTTAAACAAATAAAATCAGGCTATTTCTGTTTATGTTCCTCTCTGACCCTTCAGCCTGCTGATGATGACAACTCAATCACTCTCTACCTTTGTCACACCTTTCTGTCTTCTTCTGTGCTACAAGAAATGAACTCCCATACACACTTCCTACTCACCTCTGATTAACTTCTGTTTGAACAGTCTTCTCTTTGATATAACTTACAAAAAACAACTTCTGTGTTCTGTAAGGAGTTAAAAAGTAGCAAATAGTTTGATTCAATGGTCTCCTTGGAGTTTCCTGCTTTATCTTATTTGCAGCACACTGGTTTGTATATTCTTATATGGAAGTGAGAGGAAGAATGTCTAAGAAGTTATGTCAGTGGGACAGCTTCCACGCATTTGTGATACAGAACAGCCATTACTAATTAGCTTTAGTGGTCGTTTCTGCTCATCATTTATAAAGGTCACCACAAAGAAGTTGTTGGAACCTAACTGCTTACAGTTTAATGAATGACTTTGCAGGACATGCTAACTGACGTTTTCTGATTCATTTTCAGGTATCGCATCAGCTACAATGTTCACTGCCAACAAAGATGTTGCTTACTCGGATACACAGTTGAGGGTGGCGTTTGATGGGGATGCCGTTCTCTTTTCTGATGAATCAGAACAGATTGTCAAAGAGGAAGGATTAGATACGTTTTTTGAACATGAACAGCTGAATGAAAATAAGCCTCTTGCACAGGTTTGTACTTCTTGAATCAGTGAGTTTTCAAAACACTGTTAATTTTCATTGCTGCTGTGTTTCTCCAGTCTCCCAGTGTGTGTGATTCTTCTTTGTGGAAACTGATTTGCCCTATTTATTTCCTTTTTCAAGGATATCTTTAAAATGTATGTTTGACATAAAAGAGCCCACCGTTGCAGCCCTTTCACCAGATCTCCCGCTTCACTGAGAGAACTGCATATATAAGACAATGATTTACAGTTGTATTTTAATTGTATCATTAGAAAAAGGAAAGGCTTCTGCCGATTTCATTGATTTATTTTTTTTTTAATTAGATTGTGTAGGTAATGTTAATTTCAAACAGTGGGATATTCTGGTTATTGAAACGGAGTAATATCTGTGCTTATTTCCAAGCAGAACTATTCCACTTGTCTGAACACAAATGCTGAAACATTAGCTTAAACTGAAAGACCAACGCTGCTATTGTTAAAGGTGGTATAATTTCAGAATAAAAGCTTGATTTATGAAAGTACTGGACAGTGCAGTATATTGCGATTTGACCCAGTCTGTCATTTACTTATTTTAATTGGTGTGTAATTCTAATATTGTCATTTATCTGGAAAAAGTTTGGTAATGTCTGTGTAATTAGGTCTCTTACTGTTTTTTGCACAGAAAAAAAAATGCAGCTCATGGTTCATAGTAAAAAGTTAAGTGTTTTTAAAGAACGTTTTATTGAAGTTAAAGAAGACTATAGTTATAACTTTATATTGTAAGAGATCTTGTAAGCCTTAGTGAGAGTCAGTTTCCCACTGAACATACTATGTAGGATTATGGTTTTAACTTTTTTCCAGTTTGTGAATTCCTAGTGAAGATGCAGACCTATTTGGACAGATTACATAGTGAGTTTGCTGAGTAGCGTAGCAGTAGGGAAGGAATCATTTATGAAACTGGCAATCTGGAAGAAAGCAAAAGAATGATTTTGGGAGCTGTGGACAAATACTAATTATACTTCTGGTATTTCATACCCAGGGTCCTTTGAAAGGTTTTCTGGAAGACCTAGGGAAACTCCAGAAGAAGTTCTATGCAAAAAACGAACAATTAAATTGTCCCATAAGGACCTTCCTGGTCACAGCCAGAAGTGCAGCAAGCTCTAGAGCCAGAGTGTTGAATACTCTTCGTAGCTGGGGTCTGGAGATTGATGAGACACTTTTCCTAGAAGGAGCTCCTAAAGGACCAGTCCTGGTGAAAATCCGCCCTCACATTTTCTTTGATGACCAGATGTTTCACATCGAAGGAGCACAGAAATTAGGCACTATAGCTGCACATGTTCCCTATGGCGTTGCTCAGAAATACCACAAATCTGCATGACAGGGTGGCAGCATTAATGATAAGGTTCTTAACTCAGCCAGCCTCTAATATACCAATAGTTATGTCTGAAACCCTCTACATTTGTATACTGTAAGCACTGTGTTTAAAGATTTAAATTCTGGCTAGAACAGCCTTTAAAGGAAGTACTTGTAATATAGCTAAGTTTTTAATAAAGTTATTTTAATAGCATTTTAAGCAGTTTAGATTTTTTACCTGTTTGGATCTAATACTGTGGGTTTGATTATTAGAAAAAGATTTGTACTGGTTTTAGAGCTTGACACATATTTTGAGAGACAGAAAAGTTATATTTTCTCTAAAATACTGTTGATGGGTTATTTATAGCAAAAACCATGCTGCAATGATAGTCCTTGATGGTTATTTCTGAAGTTACCAAAAGTACAGTTTACATATAATTGTTTACCTGTTGGTGGATTCCTTGTTAAATATGTGTTCAGTAGGTCTGTTATTACAAGGTTTCAGCTGCAGTGAAATGTTAGCTTATCTGATCTTGTGTTTACAGGAACCCTTTATTTTTCTATATTATTTTCCTATTCTAATAAAGCTGGCTTTACAGAACATTGTCCTTTGTATTTATAGAGGTGTTAGCATAATTTCCCATGCAGAGTCTATGTAATCAGCATTTCTGTGTCTCTTGCCTCCTCCGGATATTTAGAACCAGAAATTACTCATTTCAGCCAAATTTGAGAGAGCGCTAGAGGTCTCAAAGACACTTAAGTCCCAACAGATTTCATGGAGCTGGGTAGAAGTCTGAGATGCTGTGAGTATCTTGACTGGGACAAAGACTGAAGCTTTAGAGCATACCTTTGTGACAGCAGAGAATCTACCCTGAAATAATGCTGTTGATGGAACTGCTTGTTTTTAAAGTAGATTCAGTTAGGATTTGCAGCTGTTGTGATCTGCATGAACTCAGTTTGGCAACCTCAAATGGGTTTCCAGGGGACACGTGCCTGTTGCAACATGAATACAAATTTACTCCATAGGTCTATTCTACCTCTTTTATGCTAAGTTCCTGTATCTCAGTGTCGTCCATGTGTCTTAAGTGATACCCAAATGACACAACTAACATCTGTCAGGTGGTGGTTGTCCTCTTTCTCTCCCTAGTGGAACAAGTGTCCTGTTCTATTTTTATTGTGGTTGTGTATTTATACCAGAAAAGACAAAACCAAAAGAATGTGCTTTGCAGTGGGAGTAGAAGATGGTGAACAGGCTTCTGATGATCTGTGGTTCCTGAGGCAATTCACTCCAGAATCTCATGTTAGCCTCTGAGAAAGTTTGGTCCCTTCTGTCCGGATGAATGGCCCTGTTATTGCAGAAGCCTTCATTGCATTAATCATGGTTTTCCTCCCAGAAACACAGACACATCTTGTAAATGTTCTGGGTTCAAGCCACAAAGTTCTTTGAAAACAAAGACAAAAGCCTTGATCCTGCATGAAAGGCGAACAGAGACCATTAGAAAGGTTTTTATGTTCACACCAGCATGTATTGTTGACGGGATGCACTGCATATTTCTGGCGTACTTGGAATTTCCTAAGGACTAAAGGCTTTGTGCCCAAAACATATCGCATTTCCCAGCCCAGCCAGAAGGTAAGGAAGACATGAATGACTGAGGCCTGGTCATTGTCTGCCAGGATGGGATAGAGTTTCCTCGCCAAATGGAGATTATAGAAAATTTTATTAGCAGATGTTTTTATGTGAGAGCTCAGAACAGCAAGGAATCCAAAAATACTCCTTCGCTGGAATAGGAATTTTGTGTGTACCTTCACCACAAAAGCATGGCTGCAAATTTCAGTAACACATGTCCTGCCTTGTTGAAGCAGAACATGGATCAACCATTCTTCATCCATGCGTTCTGAGAGCTATAGAGGTTGGGTGCAGGAAAACATAAAGGATATAGGCTATGCACATATTGCTGGCACTTGACTCTCATTTGAACATAGAAATTCAGGCTTGATACTGAAAAAGGCTAATGGGATCCTTGATCCCTGTGGGACTCCAGAGGTGAAGGTCTCATGCCTGACAGAGTAAGCATGTAAATCAGTGAATAAATTGGAAACTGAATCATCTGCTCCATTTCATTTACCTATATTTCCAATCGGCCACCTAGAGCAAAAATCAAACCTACTGGCAGGACATAGGAGTTCCAGTTCCTGCATCTTTTTTGATCTGTACACACCTAGTACTAGAGGGTCATTCCTCTAGATGGGAGCACCATCTGAATGTGTATGTCATCCCTGCCTAGATGAGCAGCTTCTGACTGCTGTCACTCATGAGCTCCTGTGCACAATGCTCTTTGTGCTGAAGGCTGGATTGACCACTGATGAACCCAGGCAGAATCCTTGAGGCAGTGCTCTTTCCAACATATTCACAGTCTTCTGAAGTAGTAGGTGTATCAGAGATGACTGCCAGAGTCCCCACTGCCAGAAGCTGAATACAGATTCTTCTCCTCCCACCGGAAGGATATCTTGCAGTTCCTCTAGCACGGCATTTCCTGGTTCTCTTATTTTGGCATCTTGTTGGCAACCACTGTCCCTTTCTCATGGTCCTTGGTTGTAAGGTCATTAGGCAGCAGAGGTGGACATGGCTTCAACATCTCCCAAAGATATGATTTACTATGAACAGAGCATATGGAAGAACTCTTCAAACTTGTTATGGCTCTTACATCAGGTTAAGGATGCCAAAAGCCATCTATGTCACAAACGTATGTGAGAGTGTGGCCTGTTTAAAATACCCTTTAGTGTAGCCATGAGTCTCATGATGAATTGAAAAGCCAAGAATGAAGAGAGAATGAGTTTTCTGTGGTGAAGACAAAGATAGAAGAGGTCTCTCAGTGAATCCAATGTGTTTAGATGTAGTACCTATAGAGCCCTTAAACTGCCTGAGAAGTGTGACAGATAGGGGTAGTAAGGATACTTCCAGAAAAATCAGCTATAACATGAGCTGAAGTCAGCCTCAAAACAGACTGCAGTGATGGGGACACACACTGGGCACTGTCAACACGTGACAGTTAAGGGGAGGTTACTATTGCAAATGGTTATCATGTCCAGATCAGCCACAAGAAACCTGATGGTTCATGGGTTTCCTCTTGGGTTTCCGTCACATTAAGAAGAAGGGGTTCCTCGAACCCTTTGTATTTGATCAGCCTGTCAGTTTCGCAAGAAAGACAAGACCCTTGTGTCTGACCAGTCTGTCTGCTACCTGCGTTTTGACAGCCCACTGTATTGGGCGTGTGTATGTGTGTGTGATTTGACTAACCTGTTGAGGGACCCCTGCTGACAGCATCACTGAGTCAAATCCTTTATCACAACTACTCAAATCTCCAGAGATTTATACAAAATGAACTTCTGCTGAAGATTTTTATTATACAAAATGCAAGTTTGTGACAGAATAAGGTTCAAAGACTGCTGGTGATAATACACTGCAAAACAAGCTTAAAACAACACGCTTATTCACAGCCAGCATGAGTTAGTCATAGAATAAAGTTCTTACCCAGTAGGCATCCCTATGGGGGAGAAGACAGGTTCAGCCCACCGACCGATCCCAAAAGTCACAATGGAGTCTTCCCTAACTTCTCCCCTCCTTTGTCCACTTTAAATGCTTCATAGCACATTGCATATTCATCATCGTACACAGGAATGGATACAAGTTTCTTGATTCTAATGTAAATTGGTACACATCCTCAGACAGCACTAATGAAATGTTTCACTAACCTCGCACGCTCTCCAAGCAGGGTTCTGCCCTCTTTCAGAGGAGCTATTTGTGTTGGAGGTCACAATCCCCCATTACCACAATTACCTTTGTCCTACTTTCAACTAATTTTCTGTGGATGCAACACCTTATCAGCTTGGCCAGAACTTTCTCACTTAGAGGCTTCTCTCTGGATAATTTAGATAATAGTGTCCTTTCCCCTGTCTGTTTCCCCATTTGTTTCCCACGGTTGACTCCCTTGATTAGAAATCCTTTTGTTCATCAGTTTGGAGTTCAGAGAGTGGGTCAGCTTGACCTAAACTTTGTTCACAGAAATGTATAACATACAGCTGAACACTAAATCAGGGTTTGGTAATTTGGGAGTGTAGACAACAATTCCCCCCTTTTGGACTTATTTCAGTCCAAGACCAGTTACGTTTAGGTGGAGTTTGTATGACTAGTTATACATATTTTTGTTACTGACTGGTATCGCATGCCCAGTGATGTATGGTAGTACCCTGGAGGTAATACTGTACTTCTGTTAGGTCCCAGTTCTCTCTAATTTGCCCCCAAAGGAATTTTCCCCCAGTTTCTTACTCATTTCCCCAAATGTGCTAGGTCTTGACACAAAGACATGCTCCTTATAAGCCAAGCTTGTTTCTGGGCTCCCCAACAAACTGTTGTCTCCCCTGGACTCTACTCAGCTGCATGCTTGTCCCTAGTCCTGATCCTGACCTTGTTCTCTCATGTTGTTCTATCGTGTGATCCATGTTGTTTAGTAGTCATTGTCCCTATATTATTCCTATATCCACACTGAACTCTTACTGGCTTTTTTTTTTTTTTTTTTTTTTTTTTGGCAAACACCTTTTTTAACTTACGTTGCTGTTGACCAAAACTCAGATACTTTTCAATTGTCTATATACATTTCTGCTAGCAACTCTCCCAGGGCTAGGATGAAAAGGAGTCTGAGTGGGGGAACCTCAGTGGCCACTTCTGCCTCCCTGGATGGGTTTGTGTTGGTTTGGGTGGGTTCATCAAAGTTTTGGGATTAGTAAAGGCAGGATCTGGAGACATGACATGAATATGATGGCTGAAAACAGGTTTTGGGTTAAGGATTCAAAACTAAGTTGGCAGGTGTGAGGGGCCCAAGGGTCTCACTGCCAAAAACTGGAGAGACCCAGTCTGGGTGCAAGCTACCAGATAAACCAGCTATTCCAGGGATCCACATTATGTGCATATGTGAACCACTGCCACACTTCAAACTGGAGAACAGGCATAGACCAGCACCTGGAAAACCCCAGTGTCAAAGCTGGTGCTAGCATCTCTGGATATAGATACTGGATGTACTCAAGGGTCCATGCTAATATTTAAGACCAGTGATTGCAAGTGTGCTTATGAGGTGAGTGCATGTACGTACACATCTGTTCTGCAAGCAGCCTCCCTTCTACCAGGCTGGGATGGGACAGACCCCCTCAGTCCTGAAGTCCACTAAATTTGGTTACATCAAACAGGCTGCATCTAAGCTAGTATTACTCAGCTGAAGTTGGTCCTAGAAGCAAGTGTTCAGCAGGTCGGACTGTCAGCTCATCAGTATGTTTAAAGCCTAGATTAGCTATCAGATACTGCCATAACGACTTCTGTGTACTTCCCTACCCAGTAGCCCATCACTTTTTCTTGCAACATGCAGATGCTTTATCAGGACATGGTTGGTCACGTACTAACATCTCTGCTAAACACACAATCCAACTCGAGCCAGAGCCACAGAACCTGCTGAAATACCAAAGAAAGAAACCTGGTCTTGAAGGCAGCATGGGGGTAGGTCTCAGTGTGCTGTTCTGACATACTCTCTTGCCCCACTTGAACCCTAAACTTTCCCAGAACATTTCACTGGCACAAAAGCTAGCTGGCATGGACAAGTCCACCTGTATGCCAACTCTCCAGAACAGGATGGCTGCTTCCAAACTGCCTAGCAGGAGCTCATGGGCTGTGGGAGTGCCCTAACCAGCTCTCAGCCTTGGGCCAAAACTCTGCCGCAGACTGCTGCTGCCGTAGGACGGCAGAGATGTTGCGTTCCTGTGCTGGGAGTGCTCCCTGGCACCCCCACAACCACTGCCCCAGCCTCTGCATCTCAAGCTGAAGACGTAAGGCAGACAGAATTGAATGTGGCTTTTGCAGAAGTATTTAATCAGCCATGAGACTCAAAGACTGGTACTGAAATAGTATAGGTGCCCTTAATATCCGTTTTCCTGTGGTGGAGTCTTCTATGTGAAACTTCTAAGTATTAAGAAAACATTTTGGTAAAACCTCTACTAGCAAACTAAATGCTCCCTGGAAACACTCCTGGGCCCCAGAACTCAACCATCCCTCTGTCATTACATTCATGTAGTTGTCTCCTAATTCCGAAGTCGTTGGACCAGCCCCTGGCCGGGTTTTGTGCCAGGCCTGCGGCCCTCTCCCAGCCTGCACCCATCCACACTTCAGGAGTCAGCAACGGGTGAAAACCAGGAACCGGCTCGGACGTTTCGGGCCTTAAGCGGCCATTCTGTGCCTGCCAGCTCCAGCGCAGAGGCGCAGCCCCAGGCACACTGCACCCGCCAGCAGGGCGGCCTCCGGGCAGCCGCCGGGCCGGGCCGGGCCAGGCCGGGCCGCCGCCTCGGATTTCCGAGCCAGGGAAGGAAGCAGCACGCCGCCCCCCACCCGCGGCTTGGCTTCGGGCTGCCTCGGGGACCACGCTGGGCCGGCCCGGCCACCCAGCCACCGCTGGACACGCCGCCGAGGCCGCCGGCCCCCGCAGCCCCGCCCGGCGCGGCCCCCGGGCTGCGGACTGCCGTCCCCACAACGCCCAGCGGCGCGCCCGGCCAATGCCAGCGCAGCCCGGCGCCGGGCGGGGAGGCGGGGGCGGCCCGTGGCGCGGGGCGGCGCTTGGCCCGCCGGCATGGCCGCGGCGGCGGCGGCGCTGGCGCTGGGTGGGGGGGGTGCTGCTGGCTGCCTGGCGCTGGCTGCGGGCCGCGGGCCGGGCCGCGGCCGGGGCCGGGGCCTCCATGCGGGGCAAGACGGTGATCATCACGGGGGCCAACAGCGGGCTGGGCCGGGCGGCGGCGGCCGAGCTGCTGCGGATGCAGGCCCGCGTCATCATGGGTTGCCGCGACCGGGCGCGGGCCGAGCGGGCGGCCCGGGAGATCCGGGCCGAGCTCGGTGAGGGGGCGGAGGCCGAGGGCGGAGGCGAGCTGGTGGTCCGGGAGCTGGACCTGGCCTCGCTGCGCTCCGTCCGCGCCTTCTGCCACCGCGTCCTCCAGGTACGGCCGGGACGGCTGCGGGGCGCGGGGCTCGGCCCACCGGGCCCACCGGGCCTGCCGACAGGTGCAGGGCGGCGCCGGCCGGCGCTGAGGCCCCGGGCCCTGTGAGCTGCTGGGTGGTGGCAGCGCGGCGGTGGCGGCGTCCTCTGGGCCCGGCCCGGTGCGGGTTGCTGCAGGGTTCACCGCAGCGTTTGGAGGGAGGGTAGAAGTAAATTGGCCGTGGGCTGGCACCTGGAAGGGTAATGTTTGTGCTAGTTTGGCCTGGCCTAGTCCTTTCCTGTTTTGAAAATGAAGTACTTGTTTCTGTACGAGATGAGTGGTGTACCAGCCTTTTTCTCTTAAATAACTATACCCTAACTACCGTTGTTACTTTAAATTGGTGTTAACAGTTCAGCATTGCCTCCAGAGAAATAAAAGTTCACGAGTGCGCTGCTCACAGCTTCAGCCATCCTGCTGCCACCTCCTCAGACTGTCACCTACAATGTCTGCCCCCCCGCCCCCCATCTTAAATCTCTTGGCCAGTCCTAAATGAGTTCAGTAGAAAACATTTTTGAATATATAATAAAGTCTCTGCAGATTTCCTGAAAACCTGAGTGTAAGGAGAACAGGGACATCCAGTTGATTCACCTGACAGAAATGCCACTAGATGCTTTTGACAGTGTTATTAGGCACCAGAGAGCAGAGGGAGGCACAGCTGGAGGCATTACTCAATTTCCATGAAAAGTGTTGTTTGGGACTCATCTCACCACATCTAGCTACCTGACCCATGAGATGCAAAGGCCTGGGAAGCCAGGCTTAGTATGTCCTGCTGCTGCTCAGGGAAGTGCTTGTGAAGGACTTCAAAGATGCCCAGATGCTGTTGGGGGCAGGGGGGAATAGGGAGCAACTTTATTGCATCAATTTCCAAATACCTTTTCTAAAACTTAAATGTCTGGAAAAAGTCAAGTTTTAAGTTCTGTAGAGGGGCTCTTTGTAGTCATATACATTCATACATAAGAATCCAGTGATAAGGTCTAATCTTGCTTCAGTGTTCTGGGAAAATATGCATATACGAAACAGGCATTATAAACATACAAAAAAAGAAATATGCTGTCTAACTTCTGAGAATTACATCTTTTATAGTACAAAATATCCCAAAATGTGAATTCGTTAGCATCTGTTTATTGGTAAAGCTGATGCAAGTGACTTTTAAGTGAGAAATGGGTGAAGAGAGTGCTTTTATCTGCAGGGTTCTGCTGACATCTGCATTTTAACTTTCATTTTCAAAATAATTCCAAAAGCAGCTGAATGGCAAGGGATGTGAGTTCAAGGAATAGTTTCAAGAGCCATTTGACCCAAGTTCATGTTACTGATCTTCTCTAACCTATGGTTCTTTAGAGCTGTTTATTTGGGGGGTTGTTGGTTTGGGGGCCTTTGTGTTTTTTTGTTTGAGATGAAAACTTAAATATTGGCAGGATGGGGAAACAATGGACTCCCACCACCTAACTTAAATTGTGGGAGCTTTCCTCTGCACAACTGCAAGCAGTTGCATCTTTCACTCCTTAGTCGCACTGCAGAAAAATAAAACACTTTGAGATGTTGGAGCATTCCACAGAAAAATGGAGGAAAAGGAAGCGAGCTCAGAAGTTACAAGGAGCAGTGTTGCCCATCAAAGCAATGTTTTGTGCACTCTTGCATTTGGTTATAGTAGCTGCCTGCTTGGCATTGATCAGATTACTCTAGATTATTAAATATAGGAGTGTCAGTAGCGCGCATGGAGATCTTGCTTCTTGAAGTGTTAAGTCTTGCAAAAGAAATTCTGCAGTCAGATGCTGCAGGAAGTTTCTCAAGCAGTATTTTTCTTTAAAGAGGAAAGCAGTATCACTTCAGTGAGCAGATCTAGTGAGTAGCCTCAGTGGTGTCCTGGTTTAGTGATAGTAGCCATTATGTCTCTTTGGGTGAAGAGAAGTGAGTTTGGTGCTCTTTGGATCATGCCTCAGGGACCCAATTATATGAGACATTGAGCAACCTCAAGTCCCATGGAAATCAGTCTCAGGTTGAAGTACTTGAAGTTTTGTGTGATCAGATGCCAGCATCTTTAACTGAATGCTAAGTGCAGATTTGGGTTTTGCTCTCTTTGTATCATTGCTGCTAACTGCATTCAGATAAAAGGCAAATGGTACAAAATTAATTTTGAAGTTCTCTATTTTTATCATCAGAATGACCCAAAATTATCTCAGCTTGTCTTCCAGTCCCTGTGTTGGGTTTAAAGAATTAACAGCAAAGAAAATTCATGCTGCTTTTCATAGAAAGTGAATACATTTGCTTCTGATTCATGCAAGCATAAATTTCCCATGATAATTTCACAGTCTTTTGTCAGAGGTGGGTCAAAGTGTTGAATTTGGAGCTTATTTAGGGAACTTACTTTAATCTGTATTTTTTGAAAAAGTTACCACTTTGGGTAAATTGGAGAGCTCTTAATTTTTGAGTGGATGCTGGAGCAGGAAGTGCATGATGTATAATACATTTAAATTATCCATACCCCCTTCTCTGTTAATTACTTATGTTCCCTGATTCTGTGGTGTGTAACATACCTTCTTGAGTCTGTTTTCTACCTACCTGAACCGGAATACTGATTCATGAAATAGCATGTGCTGAGCATGTCATAAATACCTCAAGCTGCAGTCCCTTAGTTCTTGAGTAGTCCTATTAGACTCAAATTGAGTATGAAATATGAATGTTTCTTTTGCATGATGAGTTCTGCTCCATAGTTCTCACCAAGCAGCACAATGACAGCTACTGATTTTAAAATAACAGTGTTTCAAATCATGAGAACATTGTTTTGCAAAGTTTTTCATTACATCCCCCCAGTGAGATGGTGGGTCTACAATGTAAGTGCTTCTCTTCAACCATGAGATTAGTTCTTTGAGCCAACGCTTTCTGTTCCACAATTGCATGTCTTTTGTACCACGGACCCCTTGCCTATGGCTAAGGTTTGCCATAAATTAATGTGTCCTTTTGCAGTGCAAGAACCAGGTAACTTCTTGGAGGAAAACAAAATGCACCACAAAGGTAAATTATCACTGAATTGATACAGAAAAAGATGCTCCTGGAGAAGCAGGTGATTGTGTTCTCTGCCTCCGTTAAGAGTAGATACAGACCTGCATCCTACTGTGGGCAAGTACTCAGTTTAGTGATAGTTCAACTTACAGGTTTTTCTCAGCAATGCTTTAAGAGAATATCATGAAGTTGCAATTCAGAAAACCAGGAATGAAATCATTTCTTTCTAACAATGGCCAATGAGAAATGTTAAGCATAACAGTATGTTTTGCATAACAATTCTAAAACTGAATAATGTTTTTCTTTCCTATTTAAAGGAAGAGCCAAGGCTGGATGTTCTGATAAATAATGCAGGGGTATTCCAGTGTCCGTACATGAAGACAGAGGATGGTTTTGAGATGCAATTTGGTGTTAACCACTTGGGTCACTTCTTGCTCACCAACCTTCTTCTGGGTCTCCTCAAAAATTCTGCTCCGAGCAGGATTGTTGTAGTATCCTCAAAGCTTTACAAATATGGAGAGATCAACTTTGAAGACTTGAACAGTGAAATAAGTTACAATAAAAGCTTTTGTTATAGTCGGAGTAAACTGGCTAACATATTATTTGCAAGGGAGCTAGCCCGTCGGTTAGAAGGGACAGGAGTCACCGTCAATTCACTTCATCCTGGGATTGTCAGAACAAATCTAGGCAGATACGTGAATATTCCTTTGCTGGCAAAACCCCTATTCAACTTGGTGTCATGGGCTTTCTTCAAAACACCTCTGGAAGGAGCCCAGACTACTATATTTTTGGCCTCTTCTCATGATGTTGAAGGTGTGTCAGGAAAATATTTTGGGGACTGCAAAGAGGAAGAGCTCCTGCCCAAAGCCATGGATGACTTGGTTGCAAGAAAATTGTGGGATATCAGTGAAGTGATGGTTGGCTTATTGAAATGAGTGCCAGGGAGTATCTGCAAAAAAAAAATTGCAGATAACTATGCAATGCATATTTGCAACAGTGTAATTGTCACTTTAAATGCTGTGGGAGTACAGATTATTTTGTTCAATAAGTATTAAATAACAGTGATTTCTGCTGGAGCTCTGTTTTGAAATAAAGGACAATATTAAATAGAGGCGTTCAAAGAAAGTCTGCAATATGAGTTTGAGGGTGTGAATAATTTCTGGTTAAATCTGCTTGGAAACTCATGTTTTACAAATAAAAATTAAACAAAACTGTTTTGCAATATATATGCATATTTGCCATGTTCCTTCTAGTCGGGCTAGACAATGCAGGTGAAATGCAGGTGACGGTGAAACACTTCTGTAATAAGATTTTGAACATAGGTCCTAATAATAATAGGATTGTTGTCTTTTTTGAGCCATCATAATGAAAAATGGAATAAACAGTTTTACTGTTATCTTACACTGTAATCATTTAGGCCTTTGCGTGCCATTCAAAGACTTGTTGTCAGGCCCGTGGTTCAGTGAACAAGACTATTGAGCTGTATACAGTTTAGCTGTGAAGCACAAAGTCAACTTTTTTTTAGTGATTCAATGAGTAATATACTTGGTTGTGCAAGCTGTGCAAAATTTTTACTTTCTTGTGTGCTGAACTTGCTATTTCTTGATATGCAGATACCTTGGGTTTCATCAATATTGCAGTTGACAGATGTATTATGGTCTTGATTGGGCTTTGCATGTCATGAGTTGTGTGCATACAAAGTTCATAAGACCTCACCCAGATTAGACCGGAGAGAATATGCTTTTCAGTGTGTGTTTGGCTTGACTGATGGCACTTGAACTCAGTAATGAGATCAGATAAGTCTGTGTAATACAGCTTGCTGAATATTCTGTAATAAAAATCTTTTTTAAAAAGGCAGCATTCATTCTTTCACTGTGAAAGATATGTCTGAAATCCGTAGTTGACACAATAGCCTTGTTTCAAAACAGAAGATGCACCTGTATCAGTTTAGGGAGCCTGTCATGTGGGGTTGGTAGAAATAAAATGGGCTCCAAATAAATAACATGGGTGTTACGTGAAGCTGTACTGATTTATTCTTTTTAATTTATATAACTTAAGGGTTCATAATGACATTTATGACTGCTTGTTTTGCTCTACATCGATAAAATGTTCTAGCAGTTACAAAATATAGAATAAATATGGAAGAATGATTTAGGATGATCTATCTTAGTAAATATTACTCGAGGGAAGGTTTATCAATAATAAATTATGTATTCAGTAGATCCTTATTAACCTACTCATAAATACATATCAATTCTGCAGCTCAGGTAACAACCAACCAAATTTTTTAGATTCTTTCTCTTGATTGTTCCCTCAGACTGTCAGCGTATTTTAACTTTTGCACAGTGGAATGGACCTGAACTAGCCTTGCCCTTCACCAGCAAGATTGTGTTCTGGGTGAGTGGCTTGGGTGGAGGCAGAAGGTGGCATTCCAGAAAATCACAAGGCAAGCTATGAAACAGCAATTTTTTAAGGTTTTGTAACATGTTGCGTTTTGCAGTGCTCACTGTAAGGCAAGGTATAGAGATGGACATGTTGTCAAAGCGTAACTGAGCATTGAACAAAGTTCTCTAATGCCAGAGTGAGATGTGAGACTGTGGTGGGTTGACCTTGGCTGAACACCAGGTGCCCACCAAGTTGGTCTATCACTCCCCTCAACAGAACGGGAGGAGAAAATCAAATGAAAAAAACCCTTGTGTATCATAATAAAGGCAGTTTAATGAAGCAATAGCAAAAGCTGTGTGTGCAGAAGCGAAGGAAAACAAGAGTTGTTATTCTCTATTTCCCATCAGCAGGTGATGTTTGGCCACTTCCTGGGAAGCAGAGCTTCAGTACACCTAGCAGGTACTCTGGAGGACAAATGTCGTAAATAACAAATGTGTGTCATGCCCTGCCATGGCCTTCCTCCTCCCTTTAGCTTTTATATCTGAGCAGACACTATATGGTATGGAATATCCCACTGGTCACTTTGGGTCAGCTGCCCTGGCTCTGTCGCTTCCCAAGACCTTGCCCACCCCCAGCCCACTGGTGAGGTGGGGGAGAAGGTCGAAGAGGCAGACCTGATGCTGTGCGAGCGCTGCTGGGCAGTAGCCACACACCGGTGTGTTACCCCCACCTCTCTGGCTACCAGTGCAAGCACAGCGCTATGGGGGCTGCTATGGGGCTCAGCCAGACCCAGCACAGTAACGTACTTGGCGAAGTTCTGCTTTGATCTTCAGGCTGCATTTCACATTTTCACTCTAAATACTTGTAAATAGCTGCACACAGCTTTAAGCAGCTAGCTTAAGAATTAAAAGGTTATTAACTTCTCTCTGAAGAGATACAGAGAAGCCGAGTCAAACATGGGTTTGTGTTTTCGATGCTTCTGTAGCAATACCAAGGGAACATTATTGTATTGTCTCACTGCTGACACAGGTGTATACCTCTTGCAAGGAAAGCCTTAGATGCAGAGGCGGAAAGTGAACAAGATGGCAACTCTGAAAATGCTGTAGTAAAGAACTGCACTGAAACTGGCTGAAGAGCAAAGAAATATGTAGGTTTTCATACTGAATGACCAACATAGGATGTGCACTTGCCTTCAAAACAGCAAAGGTGAATTTCTACTGAAACAAGGGATGCAGAATAAGAAGTCCCAGTCATGTAGTATGGCTGCATAACATAGAATCGTAGAATGGTTTGGGTTGGAAGGGGCCTTTAAAGATCATCTAGTTCCACCTTCCACTAGCCCAGGTTGCTCAAAGCCCCATCCAACCTGGCCTCGAACACTTCCAGGCATGGGGAGTCCACAGCTCTGGGCAACCTTTTCCCGTACCTTGCCACCCTCAGAGTAAAGAATTTCTTCCTAATAGCTAATCTAAATCTACCGTTTCAGTTTAAAGCCATTACCCCTTATCCTATCCCTACATGCCCTTGTTACAAGTCCCTCTCCAGCCTACAGAAACCTTTTAGGTACTGGCAGGCTGCTATAAGGTGTCCCTGGAGCCTTCTCCAGGCTGAGCAACCGCAACTCTCTCAGCCTGTCTTCATAGAAGAGGTGCTCCAACCCTCTGATCACCTCCATGGCCCTCCTTCCAACAAGTCCATGTCCCTCTTATGTCGGGGGCCCCACAGCTGGATCAGCACTCCAGGTAGGGTCTCATGAGAGTAGAGCAGAGGGGGAGGATCACCTCCCTCACCCTGCTGGCCATGGTTCTTTTGATGCAGCTCAGGATTCGTTTGGCTTTCTGGGCTGCAAGTGCACATTGCCATCTCGTGCTGAGCCTTTTGTCCACCCGTACCCCAAAGTCCTCAGGGCT
This sequence comes from Falco peregrinus, assembly GCF_023634155.1. Lineage (NCBI taxonomy): Eukaryota > Metazoa > Chordata > Aves > Falconiformes > Falconidae > Falco > Falco peregrinus. Next base: position 58,603,146 of record NC_073727.1, read on the forward strand.
GCTCTCAATCCATTCTCCACCCAGCCTGCATTGATACTGGGAGTTGGGTGGCCTAACCCAGGTGTAGGGCCTTGTACTCAGCCTTGTTGAACTTTTAATGCTTCATACATTTACCAGGTACTTGGTTTAATTTCTTTTGAAACATATGGAAACAAGAGCCATTGTCAGAAAGGGATTACATTCTGGCAATCATAACCGAATTACAGCCCTCTTCCAAAGTAGGAGAGTGATCACATGATACTCTTAATGGAATATTAATGAATTTATATTGCTTGAAAACAATTTGAAAGGATGGGTTGTTAGGAACTTACCAAAAGGTAAGCTTTTTTCAATATCTGGGAAAAAGTAAAATTTGTCACTTTTGAGGCTGAGTGTAATTTAGCCTCTGTGGGCCAGAAAGCTTTGCTTACTATCTTAAGACTGCTGTGAATGTTTGTTTGTGTGATGCCTTTTTTATTCTAGTAGCATCTGGGAACTGGAGACCTCATAGGTCAACAGATCTTGCAAAATATAAGTGCAAAACCAAAGAAGAGCCCATATTTCAACAAGCAGTAGTGTTGACTGAGTCTAGGTTAGAACCCAGCATTTTGGCTAAGGAGATATCTCTACTCTACAGGATCTTAGTAAACTCAGATATATGTGCATGATTTGGGACTGTTTGCTGAGTGTCTTCTTTTGGAGTTGGTAGAGAATGGTCTAAGTGTAGAAGAGCATCTTCACACTTCACCCCAGAATAACAGTGTCCATAAAGATGTGGCAGGCTCTGTATATTACTATTGTATAAATGATTTATATCAAGATCATGTAGCTGAAACTGGGACACGTTCCAGGTACCTCCTTCCACCATCACCATCATATGAACACCACCACCCTCAAATTAAACTTCTTTCCCATGAAGAATGAAACTTTTTAAAGCTAAGGGTGGAAGAGGTAGACAGTGGCCAGGGAAATGCAGTATTCATCGGCAGGCACAGACAGTGACCACACTGCCGGCAAGTACGTTACGGATATGCAAGGAAGCCACAGTCGAGGTTAAGGTCTTGTTGAGGTCTGTGATAAACATAAATGTTACAAGGCAACTCTTTCCCAAGCCAAGACGTGCCTTCATCTATCTTAAATTGTTAGGATGTGAGTGTTTGATTTTGGGTCCACCAGCAGTGTTGGGTCAGTGCTCCATACCTGGGCCCTGGGGATTTAAAAACTGGCTCAGATGTGTACGGGGCACAGTGACCCCTGAGAACGTAGCCCCTGCCCTTGTGCTTTTTACAGGGGAACTGCCTCTGCTTTGCCGCAGCTGAGAGGTGGAGAGCCACAGCAGCGAGTAACTTTGGCTATTTGCAAATTCCTCCCCTGGAGCCTTCGGCCAGTCTCAGCAATAAGTGGGAATGCTTCCGAGTTGGCCCAAAATGATCACCTCTTGTATGGCAACAACATCACACTGTACTCGAAAAGGGCTATTTCAAAATTGGTGTGTGTGCGCAAACACACAGGCAGGTGCAATTTAATCCCTTGTTTTAAAAGATGGACAGGAAGAGCTGTCAAGGCTTTACCAAGGACTGAGGGGAGAGGAGAGAGAGTTATTAGCATGGGAGTGTCACCTACCACCTGCACTGCTTTGGTACATGATGATACCTTGGGCTTGGGGGCAGATCTGTTGGCCCTGAGCTCAGGGCTGAGCTCATCCTGGTTGCGTCTGGGTAGACATACCCACTGTCTGCTTTTGCAGCCGGAGAACACACAGGCACAGCCGAGGGGGGAAACCTCCCTGTGTATCGGTCAAGAGAAACAGGCGTCAAATGTCTTAAGGGGAACATGTTTTAAATGCTTCAGTATAATTTATTCATCCTTGGCTGTGGTGCTTTTGAAAGTGCCACTGTAACCAACTTCCCTCATGGACAGACCAAGAGTTTAAGAAAGGAATAATTTCCTTTTTTTAACTTTCTTTCTTGCTTTTGTTTACCAGTCTGAGGCCCTGGCTATAGCAGTCCTCCCCACACACATGTAGCTATTATAGCTGAGGTTTCTGCAAGTGAACCAAATTGCAGTTGCATGTATTTATTTTATATGCCCCATCTGTTTAAGTCAAGGGAGACTTACGTACATTTTTTAAAAAATAGTCTGAATCTGTCACCAATTTACCTTCCTTACTTTGCCACAAAGGCCAACATCTACCCCCAGGCCAAGGGACAACACTGCTTTTTCAGTTACTACAGCCAACACAGCAGGCAAGCTTATAAACCCAGCAGGGGTTCTCCTGTAAAAATTCTCCATCTTAATGAGATAAATGATCAGTTTTTTCCATGATGCAATAAAAACAGAAGTATTTAAATGCTCCTCTCTTTCTTCAGCGGTTGCCTGTTTTGCCTAGGCTTCCTACTCTACGTGAACGCCTCACAGGCTTCAAAGCCTGAGCCCTGTGAATGTGCGGTGTGATTATGCTTTTGCTGAAAAATGTGGATATGTCCCACTTCAAGCACACTTAATTTCTTTCCACCTAAGGCTATAAAGAAAATAAACAACTAGCAAGAGCCATACAAATAATTTTAAAATGGGAGGCCTGTTCCCTTTTTCACATAACTTTTTCCAAACTAATCACTTAAGAGAGTAATTGACTTGCAAAACGATCCAGGAGGCCTCCACAGTTGAATTATTATTTTTGATCTGTCCCAGAATGGTGCTGCTATTTCTCATAACAGAAAATGACGACCTCCCTCTAGACTTTTTACTTACCGTTTTAGCTACCACTAGCAGCCTCACACCTGTCGTAACTGGATTAGGATCAGAGAAAATAATTTGAATATTTAATTAATTCCAAATGTCCTATGTAACATGGAGAAAGTAGTGCTTTCCTGATTGCTTTTGGGGGGAAGGCTTGCACACTGACCACCTAACAGGGATGATAGCCCTTTTTTTCTACATTTGAGAGTGATCAGTTCTTTTCAGGTAACATAAAAGAAACATAATTGATCTGGGTAGGGAAGGAATCCATAGTTTATCCACCATGAAAGATTCAGGAGGCTGTCACATGCCTGAAATTTATAATAATCACTTTGGCAAAGTACTGAGCATTTCTCACTGTCTGCTTCATGGCCAAAGCAAGCAGTCTGAATCTGTGGTCCCACTAACAGCTTTGGGAGTCAGACACCTAAATATTTTTGCTAATCTTGATCTTCTGGTTTTAGGTTTGAGCAGTAGGACTCTTACAGCCAGTTGGATGATGATTCTTTCAAGCTTGATGAATGAGGCTTTATGCACTTCTGTGTATGTGTGGCATTCTGAAAAAAAAATACTTCACAAATTACGGTGGTAGGGTGGTGGTGGTGGTAGTGGTGTTATGTATATATTAAATATCCTGCAACATTCTCCAGAAATGTGTGGGTTTTCCCCAAAGAAATGTCAGCCCATCTTTGCAGTTGTTGGGATTTTTGTCAGTTTGCCACCTGAACTGCAGTTTGGTGATGAGTGATGTTATTTCAGTTTATCCAAGTCTTGTTGCAGCCTTCCCTAGCAGTAGGTCACTGCATGACCATCCACCCTCCAAATCCCACCTGCCCTTGAGACAACCAGTGTCAAGGTCTTTATGGATGCTTTAAGAAAGGGGTCATGAACAGCATCTGCAGAAAGACAAGTGGCATGCCTGGAGGCCCAGGACCTACATGCACTGCAACAAGTAGGTTTGGTATCATTTCACATACTCGGTCATAGACAGGAACACCTTGTCCAGGGTATATGGATTTTAGACTTCAGCCTGCCCCAAAGGCCTATATAGCACTATAGATGTAGTCCATGGGTAAAACATAGCAGACTGAAACGTGCTCCAGTACAACCCACTCGCTATTCTGAATGGCCAAGATCCTACAGGTCCATTTGAAGTCACTGGTAGTTCCAGTTGCTTGATACTTCACCTGGCTTTGAAAATACTTGGGAGGAGGAAGAGATCAGAGCATCATTTTCTTTGTATTCAGTCTGCCCTCCTGCAAACCTTCACAGGCCTAAATATGTCTCAGACACATTTCTGCAGATCTTAAAAAAAAAAAAAAAAAAAGTAAGTCTGCTTTATGGAGGTATTTGTCCATACAATTTTGCTGTAAGAGTAAACTCATAATTTTTCATTTTATGTATTATCCAGATCATATTATGAACTAACTGTATCAGAGGCACAGCTAAGCCTGGAGTCCTAGGACAGAAGAACAGAATGAGAGATAATGAGCTGTCATCTGTAGATGCAAGAAAGGCAACCTGAAAACTCAAAGGGAATAATTAAGAAGCTTTGATGACAGTTATTTTGTTTCTGTGTCTGTGGTTGGGGTTTTATGTTTAATTCTAGATACATACCATTTTTTAAAAAAGGGTTAAAATTGCAGAAAATGTGAAAACAGCCATGTTTCAATGAAGTGGCACAGTTCTTCACTGTGGAAAACCCATAAAATGACAGGAAATGGCTTAATGTGGTAGGTGTTCATTTTTAAGGGTTCTGTTGACAGAAGTTGATGAGTGAAAATATTGTATTTCATTTTTGCCTTTTGTTCAGTAAATAGCATGGAATTTTGATGCTGCCTAGAGGGACAGCTTTGTACTGTGGTGGTCTAAACTGGGATTTTTCATTAACATAACTAGTCAGAGTAGGTGGGGATCTTTTTCTGATTTCGTGTTGGGATTTTTTAAGAAAAAAAGCTCAAGTCAAAGAGAAGACCAAGAAAAAGCACCACAAAGTTTATCTTTTACCCATCTGGAAGAGTTTACTTTAAACATGGAACATTGTTTGCTGCTGTGGAAATGAAAGTGAGAGAGTCGCAGCTTTCTTCTGATGCCATCTGGCATATGATTTACTTGTGTATGGTATTCACTAATCCAAATAACCCTGTGTGTGGTAGCATTGTCTCTTTACTGATCATGCAGCTGAGCTGGCTGAACCTTAGGTGGCTCACACAAGGCTATCAACAGCACAGTACAATAGACAGTTTAAAATTAGAACAATATTACAGAAGGGGATATGCCAAATTCAGCATGCCTTTACCTTTATTAAGCATTTTGCTTAACCGGACTGAGCTTGATGTTTCCTTTTCATCCTCCTCATGATTTTATTCACTCCAATTCTACTTGGGCTTTAGCTCATTGAAGTAAACCAAAGCATTGGGCATCCATCCTTAGATTGGTATCCTTGCCCTGTTGATAACTGTGTTTGCTCCTCTAAAGTCCTTTCCTGACCCCATGAAGCTTGTATTCCTGTTGGGAAGTAAGGCTACTTCAGCAGGACAGTTGTACGCTGTAACCAGTAACCTTGTGGTTAAGAAACTCTCCTGGTTCCTAACCTAAGACAAAATTGTCTCCAGATCAGGATATTCCCATTTATCAGGCAAAAGATCTAGCTACTTCATTATTATATTAATGTTAGGCTGCCTCCTTTTGCTGTAATGTGAAAGAAAGAGCCTTGAGTGGTTATTTTGGGAAGCAAAATAATTATAGGATTATGCCTTGAGGAGCAGATCCTAAGCTATGAGTAGATGGAGGCAATCACTTAAATCCCTGTATTTAAATTCTAGGGAAGGGTTAGTATCCTGATGCTCTTCTATGCTCAAGACATTATAATGACTCACTTCTCAATGTGTGGGTTTCTTGAGTGATTTTTCCACAGTGCCTAATTCTGTGTGCCTAATAGGTGCCTCTTATTTTGGCTTATAATTCTACTCTGAGGTCTAAAGATCTAAAATGTAAGTATTGATTGTGTCTTGTTTTTAGTCACTTCAGATTTTAATTCAATCTGGCCTTGACAGGTGACTTCAAAAAACCCATGCTATGGTTCAATTTGCAGTTGTCCTTCTTGGAAGCTGACTTTTTGATTTTAAGGACAGTTGATCAATTTTGAGAGTGCTGATTTTCTTCATAGATAGATCAGCATAATTCATATGTGATATTAAAACATATACAGTGTATATAATTTTGTAGCAGTGACAGGGAAGGGACTGAGACCTCAGCTCTTTCCCTGCAGAGCAGCCGACACTTTGAACTCACTGGCTGCATCTGCATTGCTAAGCATTTACTACCAGGACCTGTTTCCTGAATGACAGGCTCAATGGGATAGTTCACGTTACCATATTCTGTCCTCCCCCAGAAGAGGCATAGATACATCCAAACTGTTTGCTAGGAGTGTCCTTGGCCCATGCTGATTCCTGAATGATGCAAAGAGTTGTTTCGAAAAGCGTTAGTTGCCCAGAGCCAAAACTGTGCCAAGAACTGCCCTAAGTTTTGAACAGCACAGATGATCAATTTTCAGTGCCTGGCACTCCGTCAGTCCTTAACTGAGTGGAACAAGCATAGCACCTTCCTCCCTTAAGTGTTAACAGAATATATGTGGTTTTTCAATTTACTTCCATGCCATTCGGACACTGTTCTGGAAAACTGAAGTATATTTTCTTTTACTAATTTTGTAGCGCCAAAATTCCACTGACTTTGCTGCAATTTCTGTTGACTGATCCTGTAAACACAGGGAGAATCAGTATTGTTATTATTATCATCATGTCATCATGCTTTGTTCATTTTTAATTTTATAACTACTGTCTGATCTTTTGGAATTGTGTCTGCTAATGTAGCACTGGATTATGGAAATCTTATTTTACTGAAACCTGTTGTTCTTGGACTAGAATTCACAGTTACACAGTTGCACTTGATGGATCCATAGATTTTTTCAGAGCCAGAAAAGTCCCTTCAATTATCTAGTCTGACTTCCTGAATGACACAAGCCATTTAATTTAACCCAGTTAGCCTTGTGTTAAGTCCAGTAATTTGTGGTTGGCTAAGGCTTATCTTCTAGAAAGATGTTCAGTCTAGGTCTGAAGCCATTGGTAGTTGGAAAATCCATCACTTCCTTTGGCAGTGCACTGCAATGGTCATCACCGTCACTCTTAAAAATGTGTGTTTTGACTCTTCTCTGAATTTGTCTGGCTTTTGCTTCCAGCTATCACCTCTCATTATGCCTTTTTTTTTGTGAGATGAGAGTGCTGCTGTTACTGCTCAGTATTTTCTCCCTGTGGTGATACTTGCACATAGTAATCACTGAAATCATCACTAGATGTTTTTATTAAACTCAACAGACCGAACCCCTTTCTTTAATCTCTTACTGCAAGGCTCTTTTCCAAGGTTTCTGATAATTTCTGTGGCTCTTCTCCACATTCTATCCAACTTTTTACCTCTTTCATGAAATGAGGAAACAAGAACTGGATGTAATACTCCAGCACGTGTCCATTTATAGGCAATCCTTTTACTTCTCAGTGCTTTCCCTCTACTGCTCTAAAGCGATCGCTAATTTAAATGTGCCTGGGCTGCTCCCTGGCACCAAGGCCAGCTAGAATATCATAGTCTGCATCTGTACTCCTGAATGCTCTTTATCTTCCATGACAGGGCGTCTGCATCCAAACTGTATTTTGGGAATGGCTCCTTGCTATTCCTGACACTTTGGCTGTGTTTGGGAATTATCTGGGAAAATGCTGGCAGAGGCTGAAATCATGCCAGGGATGAAAATAACCATCCCGTGGTACCGATGTTCAAGGACTAATGCCTAGGAACATTTTCTGGCATTTTTTTTGTTTAGTAGTGTAGTCTAAGAGTTCCCAGTCATGCTCAAAGCTTCGCTGATATTTTTAGCCTCAGTGAAAGTATTAAAAAGAGACATGTTTCTCTTATTTGCTTTAAGATCCTAAGAGTCAGGTGTGTGGGCTCAACTGGTCATCTGGGTTAGGTGAAGGCATTGTCGAGTCAGAAACAAGCACCTCCTGATTTTCATTCAGCCCATATCTCTTAGATGCCTGTTTTTGAACACTTTCTCTGCCTGGTAGGATTTACTTCTCCCACCTCACCACTAATGATGAAGGGTACTTGGACAATGAAGAGCCCAAGTCCAACTTTTCATGACATGACTTAGGTGAAATGACTCCTACTAAGCTTCACTTTTGTTCTATTACTCTTACTCCTATGGGGATGACTCCTATCCACAGCACTTATGCATCTAAATCACAGGAGTATTTTTTGTAAAAATATTACCCATGGATGTAATATATTCACATGGATATGATATAAGGACTTTTAATTAATTTTCTCTGACTTTTATTGTAGGAATGGAGCATGAAATAAAACCTCCTATCCTGAGTTTTCAGAATTCAAACACTGATTTTGACTGTCCCATTAATGTGCTTTGCATGGTACAGGAACATAAGAAATAATCAACAAATCCTACATTTGCTGGTCCCGAGACTAACCATGGTGTAGATGTTTTGCTGATTGAAACTCTTTGCTCCCACCTCCTTCCCCCCAGACAAAGTTATGAGGAGCACTGACTGAGCAGGATAGCCTGTGCTGTGTCCTTAAACCTCAGACTGGATGGGTGTGTTGATTATTTTCTCTTCCGATCTATAAAAGTAAAACCACTTGAAATCAGCTGAAGGATTTCACCTATTTAGTGGTGTCAGTTCCCAGCCTCAGAGCTCCCAGAATAGCTTGGTGTATGGAATGGAAAAAACCTTACTTACGGGAGGTTTAGATCAGATGAAACAAAACATTTTCAGTGTACACCTAAGCCCATTTTCATTAGTAAACTCCTTGCCTATATGCTTGAGCATAGCTGGTTTGCTTAGTAGAGGTATTTGTGTCAGAGGTATACCTTGAACTTTTAATTTATTACTGTTTTGTTTGTATTCAGCCATGCTAATTTAGAGGGTTTATGTTAAAGGAGTGTATCTAAAACGATGCAAAACACATGGAAACAGTACTCAGTGATGAGCAAAATCGTAGCTTTGTCTCACTGATTGGCCCACCCTGGCTTATTTTCAGTATGTACTTTGGCTATTTGAATCTATCTTCTTCCTCCATGCCATGAGGTGGGTTTAGCTATCTCCAGACAGCATGAGCGGACAAGACCTAGAGGCTGACTGATGCAGTCTTCCAACATTAATCCAGCAAGCTGTGAATCCTTAAATGTTTCTGTTGTTCCCATTCTGCATCTGAGAGTTTATAGCTACATTTAATGCTGTAAAATCACACTGTCTACATCCAGTCTAGAGCGAGCTGAGCACAAGCAGCACAGAGACGTGTTAATCTCCACTATCTGGTCTTGAGACCAAGGCTGACCATTTTATTCAACACTGTAGGCATGCCTTTCGAAATGCAGCTGACATTAATGTCTTGTCAAATGGAGGCTGTAGACAACAGAAAGGGCTTTCAATTGTGCATGCATCTGGTTTGGTAAGAGCTATGGGTGGTTCTTGCAACCAATCTTCACCTCCTGCAAGACACAGGTGCTTTTGAAGCCAGGAGTGCTGAGCACAACATATTCAAGTTGTGAATATGAGATGCTCATATTCAGAGATTGTCACTGGTTTCAGCTGTAGACTGGGCTGTGAATTGTGGTAGTTTTAGAGCAAATTCCTCCTCTGTTCAACCATCCCTGATACAGGACAGTAACTCTTCAGGATGAGTGGAAGGGGTGGCAGGTATAGCAACTCCTTCAGTCACCTGAGGTACATTTACTAGCAAACATGAATAGGTACCTTAACTTTCTTCTCCCTTATAAACCAGCTTTAATATTAACTTGTGTGAACACAGGAAAAGCGTAAATTGCTATTCTCACCTCAGAAAACACCTGTGCTTAGCAATAATTTGAAATGGTAGCTGATTTGACATGAGTCAAAGCAAAGTCTGTTGTAGACATGCAGTGGGGATTCATTATTATTTTCATTAGGTTTTATTATCATCACCTTCAGTAACACATACAGTGTTTCTTTCATCGCTGTGTAAGAGGGTTAAACATTACAACAGCAGTCTAATAATTCTCAACACCTGCCCATCTGGCAAGCCTTTGTTCTCTAAAATTTGTTCTGCCACTGTTAATTTTAGATTGGTATTTTTGCAGCTGATCAAAGTAGTGGGATTACTTCAAACAAGGACTTCATGGGCAAATACATCACCGTTGGTCTAGTCTGGCTCTGCAGAGCCCTGGCAATGAAAGGCCTCTGGGCAGACTGGGCTAGCAAAAATGAGTGTGCACGGAGACATTCATGATGCCACTCTTTTATTTTTGATGCACTGTACATTCAGCATTTTCTTCCCTTTAAAGTGGAAGATCATTTAGATGCTTCTTTGAAGACTAATTTAGGAATGTTGGCAAAGGCTAGTTAGTGTAACATGTGCAATTTATTATGTTAACAATGTCTAATGAAACAACAAATATCAATAATCCTGCCGAGTACAGAGAAAACAAATGCACACTTTTAATGCTGTAGTTTGATCTGATCTTGGTAGACTACAGTTAATATATTTTGAAACAAAATATGCATGGCAAACTGTTTTCACAGTACTCTAATAAAAGTCTTTCTCATTTTTAAGATTTTCCTCTCTCAATCTCCCCTTTGTTTTCCTGAAATAATAATAAAAAAAAATAGAAAATGTATTTTGCCATCTGTAAAAAACCTAAATTCTCCTCAGCTGCTGCTGTTAAAATGCTGGAACTCAATTCCAGTAGGTTCCTGTTCACCCTGTGCACAATAAATAACATAGTATGGAAAGCAGTCCAAAATCCCAAGTAATTCACAGAGATATTAATAAACTCTGTGCTTTCTTTTTTTGGTAGGGAAACTGAACAGCTAAGCAAGTTGGAGATTCATTGCCTGAAGATGATTGAAATAGCACAAAGTAGGGCACAGTCAATAGCCAGGCAGTTAATATAGTGAGAAATCCATTTACATTGTTGACTCAGTAATTTATTTGCTGTGCTATTGATTTGATCTCTGCCAAGAGAGAGCTAAGAGCTTGGTCGCAGCTTTGTTGAATATGTTCTAAGGGCTTGTATAGCATGACTGGAAGAAAATGGTAATGGGCAGGTCATGGCTGGATTGGTTTGGAAGAAGCCTGTGAATTTGTGACTGTAAAAGTCTGACACCTCCTTTTTGTTCCTCAGCTCCTCCAAACTGTGTCAGGCTTACTCCAGTGGTTGAGTGTACTTCACCGACAGACCCCATATGTCCATGTGGCATCTCACTAGGCAGGTCACTGTGCACCCATAGAGCATCACAGATTCACTTCCATCTACCTTAGAGAAACACTTTCTCAAATTTTGTTCTTTCTGCTTAAAACTTTCCACTGTGCACTGGGGGAGATTTAGAAGAGTTAGTCCCATTGATTTTCCTTTTTTTGTGTGTGTGTGGTGGGGTATTTTTGTTGGTTTTGTTTTTGTTTGTTTGTTCCTAATTCTGATAGATAATTTTTTCAGAAAAAAGCCCCTTCCTGATTGCTAACTACCAACACAGTAACTAGTGCCATTGCACTGGAGGAAGTCAGCAAATGAACCCATGTGTAAATGAATGGCATTAAGCATCAAATTTACTTCCTCAGCAGTGAGAAATACTGTACTTCATTAAAGTTTCACTTCTATTGTCAATTTGCATCTAATTTACAATTTTAGTCTAGGAAAGTTTATCCCTGTTTTTTGTTAGCTTGATTAACTTTAAACACAGTACTTAAATTATGTTTTTTGGATCTTTCAGCAAGTCAAAGTGACTGCCAGTTCTCTAGAAATGAGCAAACTGAGTGTTTCTTATGAAACGTAGTTTGCTTGAAATTTGCAATGGGGCATGACCATGTGTTTGTACATATGCTTCAAGGATGAATCTGCTCTCTCTTCAGAAATTACAAAATTGCTTTTCATTACTCCCTATGAATTCATCCTGAACTTGATGTTAGTTCAGGATCCGGTGAGATTTCAAGGAAGAAATGAAATAATTTCAAATCTATTTGTCATGACCGCTGAACTCTTTGATAATGATAATCAGCCTCTGAAGGTATACAGCAAAAAAACCCCACCTTGTAGAGTTATCTGTGGGTTGTTTTTTTTTCTCAAATGTGTTGCACAAAATATGTTTTAATTTTTCTACACCCTTTTTACTGGTAAGAAACGTGGGTCTTCTGTTGCCTAGAAAACTTGATAAATTAATGGAGAGGCAATGAAATGAGAGCTTGAGGAATAACTGGAAGCTGGGAGGTTTTCAAAGTAAAGGATGTTCATCAGACTGCTTAAAATGTGTTTTTAACAAAGACTGAACAAATAAATATTTTTAATAAAAGAAGTTTTTTGTTTAACTTCTTGTTAAACAAATATACTTTCCATTTCCAGTAAAATGTTCTGTTTCTGATATTTCTAAATCTTAGAAAGACCAGAAAAAAAAAATATGTTCTGACCATTCTTTTACGTTTTACAAAGGCAGGGGGAAACTGAAAGTGTTATGCCCTGTATGCCTTGAAGGGTTAATTATATGTTTTGTATAAAATACATTGGCAAACAGAAATGCATGTGACAGAGGCCAGATGCCACTGGTGCCTTCACATCTTAGAAGACATTGCTCTATTTGCAAGCTGGTGTCTGGATTATTGCAGTGAAATCCTCCCTTTGTCTAAGTCTACAATGTGCACATTCTGCCCATTCTAGCCCTGAGATCTGAAACCTACAGCTTTGGTAACACTGCATTTTTTGTTTAAAGTCAGAAAAAAAGAAAAATATTTAGAGATTCAAGACAGCAACTTTTTTTAGCAGGGTACTGACACACATGTCTAAATTCCTCTGAAGCTGACCAAACACATAAGCGTTTACTGAATTCAGTTTCAGACTACCTGGGACAGAGTTAAGCTTACTTCAGAGGGAAATCATCCTTTCACGTATTTGTCATCACATAAGAATTTTGACTCATATCAAGAGATAGTAGCTAATACACATAAAACATTTTTCTTTTGAAAAGTTTTGCTTCTCCTCTTCCTCAGAAAATAGATTTGTTTCCTCTGGAAAATGGAGACATCCAAATGGCAGCTCAGGAATGGCACTTCTTTTTTAGCCCAGTTGTGCTAATGATTCTATTCAGTATTGTATTGCAGCAGTGATGAGGAATGTCACATCTATAACAGTGTGTAATATGTTACATGTAGGGTAGATGTAAATTGAAGTAAAACCAATGTGAACTGGCCAACCCCTTTGAAATGTACCTGGTGCCTTCTTTCTGGTTATACTTGCTGTTCTGGTTGAATATTTTCTCCAGTCAAATGTAATTTCTGGAACAGGTGCTATGAAACATAGAATTTTTTCTTTTATGTATGATATCTGAAAAATTTCTCTTGTTTTCTTAGGCAAACTCCTAAAGCAGGCCAGAGTTTGCAGTTTTTCTGTCAGCACAAATTAATTTAAAGGCCTCCTGTGTAATAATAATAGTTTTAAATTGTTTATAGGGTTGATTTTAATAAACACTGCATAACATAGAGCAGTGATGATCATAACCAGTTGATTCAGTCCAACACAATATCATCTTTCACTGGTGCTCTGAAGAAATAGCACAAACAATGAAGATGCCTGAGGTATGTCACAACACCATGATCAAAAGGAATGTATTAGTTAAATATTATAATAAACCCAGTAATGTCTTTTGAAATAGAATGATTTTAATTGTAAAACGTCTGCCTGAAAGTCCAAAGAGATTAGAAATGTCCGTTTATGAAAACATTCTAATTAAAGGCTCTAAATACTTAGAATAGTTCTATGCCTATGTAAGTTAGTCCAACTGATAGCAAAACTCAACATGTTTCATATTATTTCAACTACTTTTATTTGAACAAGGGAATAGATAAACAAAAGGAAATGATACTGTTGTTTTTAAAAATTTACGAAAATATAACCTGAACAGAGGTCAGTCTTCAAATGCACGGTCCATATGGCTTGGCTGACACAAGTAGCTGTAAGGAGAATATCACTTTGTAGGAACAGTGGGACTCGGCTCTCTCCTGCTCTTTGCAGTAGCAGAGGGGAAAGAAAACGTAAACTGAACTGCTCCTTTATCCACCATTTTTGATGCCTCAGATATATCTGAGTCAGTAGAAGCATAAACTACTGCAGCTTCTAGGTCTGTTAATAGAAATTCCAAAAATAATTATCCTCTACTTTATATAAAACAATGGAATAGCTATTTTGTGTTTAGCCTGGAAGTCATCAGATGTCATTATTATAAGTGGACTTCACAAACAGCTATATTGTAGAGGAATAGAGAAATACTTGTGTTAATTGTGGTATTACTGTTTAGAAAAAACTGCTGTTTAGTTTTCTGCTTTACACTTCTACTAGTCAAGTATAATTCAGCTACACTGGTTGAGCACAGCCCTTCCTGCGAAGCAGGCCACATTGTGGAATATTGTTTTCCTTCTTCGTTAGAATAAAGGAAGTTTAGCAGTGTATATGCAGTGATCTAACATTGCCTTAAAACACTAGTGATATAATATATGTATATAGGTGAATATGTGCCTCTTTTCAGATTCATTTAATGTCAAACATAAGGTGGTCAAGACAAAGTCACTGGTGAGTAATTTGTCCTGATAGCCACATACATCCTATGGTCTGCATGTTGGGCACAGTGAAAAAATTAATACAATCCAACAAAGCAGTCATCAGGGCTATATCTTAGGAGGTATGTGGGCATCAACCTGTAGGTTAACAGGTTATGGTATGTGCATGTCCCAGCATTAACTCACTCACACTTTCATTTCCATCTTGCCATGCTCAGTGTGATGCTGTGTGCTAACATCAAGGATGCTGCTACAGCCAGAGACCTAACTTGGAGGTGGTGGTTCCTTAAATTGCCTTTGATCCATAACCAGCTGTACTCCTACCTGCCCCAGGGCAAAGGCAAACAAGGGACCTTAAATGAGTATCCAGAGATGGATTAGAAATGCTTATAGGGTAGGCTTCTGTTCTCACTCAAAAGCCACTAAGTGATGGTTGACAGGTGGTAAGAAACTTGCTAAAGTTACTGTCATGTCTAACCATCATTCACGTACTTTCTGCTGTGACTTAACCTTTCTTTTTCAGCCATTGTACTGAAAGCACACCGGGTAAGAGGTCATTTGAGAAATTGCCCTTCTCCCCTGCTAGACACTGCTGATGGGAACCATGCTTTCCATGATGGCCATGTGTCATTGGGGATGCATGTGTACGGAGGAAAAGAGTCCATGACAATTGTCTGGCATAGAAGGATATATTTCTGTATTGGGTTTAGAATAGACTAGGCCTAGACTATTTCAGCTGGAAGGGGCTTACAGTGATCATCTAGACTAACTGCCTGACCAATTCAGGGCTGACTAAGTTAAGGCATGTTATTAAGGGCATCGTCCAAATGTCTCAAACACTGGCAGGCTTGGGGCATTGACCACCTCTCTAGGAAGCCTGTTCCAGGGTTTGACCACCCCTTCAGTAAAGAAATACTTCCTAACGTCCAGTATAAATCTCCTCTGGAGCATCTGAACCATTTCCACACACTCTATCCCAGGCAGAAGAGATCAGCATCTCCCTCTCCATGTCCCCTCCCCAGGAAGCTGTAGAGAGCCATAAGGTCAGCCCTCGCCTCAGCCTCCTTTGCTCCAGACTAGACAAACCCAAAGTCCTTAGGTGCTCCTCCTAGGACATTCCTTCCAGTCCTTTTCACCAGCTTTGTTGCCCTCCTCTGGATGCTTTCAAGGACCTTCACATCCTTCTTAAACTGTGGGGCCCAGAATTGCACACAGTACTTGAGGTAAGGCTGCACCAACACTAAATACATTGGGACAATCAGCTCTTCTGACCAGCTGGTTATGCTGTGTTTGATGCCCCCCAGGATGTGATTTGCCCCCTTGGCTGCCAGGGCACACTGCCGACTCATACTGAGCCTGCTGTTGACCAGCACCCCCAGATCCCTTTCTTCAGGACTGCTCTCCAGCCACTCCTCTCCCAGTTTATACTTGTGCCCAGCATTACTCCATCCTAGGTGCAGGATCTAGTGTCTGCACTTGTTGAATTTCATCCCGTTAATCATAACCCAATGCTGCAATCTCTCTAGATCCCCCTGCAAGGCCTCTAGTCCCTCAGGAAAGTCAACAGCAGCCCCCAGCTTAGTATAATTTGCAAACTTCCTAATGGTGCATTCAACTCCTGCATCCAGATGATTGATAAATATATTGAACAGGACTGGCCCTAGAACTGAGCCGTGAGGAACACCACTGGTGACCAGCTGCCAGTCAGATGCAGACCCAGTCACTACAACCCTTTGATCTCTGCCCTTCAGCCAGTTCTTCACCCAGAGAACAGTGAACCTGCTCATCCCACAGTTGGACAACTTGTCCAGAAGGATGCTGTGAGGGACAGCATCAAAAGCCTTACTAAAACCCAGAAAAATATATCCACCTTCCCTTCATCCACTAGATGGGTGACTATCATAGAACAATATCATATTAGTTAAACAGGACTTTCCCCTAGTCAACCCATGTTGACTGTACCTGATGATTGCATTATTCTTTAAATGCCTTTTCACAGTACCCAGTATAATTTTCTTGATAATTTTCAAGGACCTGAGATCAGACTAAGAGATCTGTAGTTCTCTGGGCCTTTTCTCATGCCCTTCTTGTAAATTGGAACAACATTGGCTAGCTTCCAGTCAGCAGGGACCTCCACAGACTCCTAAGACCTTTGGTAAGTGATTGGGAGGGGTCCTGCCGTAACATCCAGTAGCTCCTTCAGTCCTTGCGTTTGTGTGGCAAGGTTTTGGTAGCAGGGGTTCTACAAGGGTGGCTTCCGTAAGAAGATGCCAGAAGCTTCCCCTATGTCCAATCTAATA
The DNA here is from genome assembly GCF_023634155.1 of Falco peregrinus. Taxonomy (NCBI): domain Eukaryota; kingdom Metazoa; phylum Chordata; class Aves; order Falconiformes; family Falconidae; genus Falco; species Falco peregrinus. The sequence goes on from NC_073727.1 coordinate 58,619,807, forward strand.
GAGCCAATTCCCTCTCCTTCTACTCCACTTTCATGAAACCTCACCTGGAGTGCTCCATCCAGCTCTGGAGTCCCCAACATAAGAGGGACATTGACCTGTTGGAACGAGTCCAGAGGGGGCTATGAAGGTGACTAGAGGGGCTGGAGCACTTCTATGAAGACAGGCTGAGAGAGCTGAGGTTATTCAGCCTGGAAAAGAGAAGGCTCCAGGGAGACTTTATAGTGGCCTTTCAATACTTAAAGGGGGCTTATAGGAAAGATGGGGACAGACTTTTTCATAGGGCCTGTAATGATAAGACAAGGGATAATGGCTTTAAACTGGAAAAAAGTATAGATTTGAATTAGGTATGAGGAAAAAAATTCTCCACTGTGAGGGTGTGAGGCACTGGAACAAGTTGCCCAGGGAAGCTGTGGATGCCCCATCCCTGGAAGTGTTTAAGGTCAGGATGGATGGGGCTTTGAGCAATGTGGTGTAGTGGAAGGTGTCCCTGCCTATGGTGGGGGTGTTGGAACTAGATGATCTTTAAGGTCCTTTCCAACCCAAACTATTCAATGATTCTGTGATTCTAGAAATCTCCAGCTGGTTCCAAGACAGACCCACCACTGGCCATGGTCAAGCCCATCAACAATGGTGGTAGTGCCTCTGGGATAACATATCTAAGAAGGGAGAAAGCCGCCTGTGCAACAGCAACTGCAGCCAGAAGAGAGAAGTGAGAACATGTGAGAGCCGCAGCCCTGCAGCCCCCAGGGCAGGGCAGGAGGAGGCCGGGGGGCTCCCGGCGCCGCGGCAGAGGCTCCCCCCAGCCCGCGGCGCAGCCCCCGGCGGGGCAGGCTGTGCCCCCAGCCCACGGAGCCCCCGGGGGGGAGCAGATCCCCCCCCGCAGCCCAGATTGGCCTGAACTGGATGAATCTGGTTGGATTTACTGCACCGTTTGAGTATGACACCTGGGAGAAGCTAGTGTCCTGAAGTGGCAGAAGTGACAACAGGCTACAGAATAATTCTAAGCAAGAATCAGTGCTTCAGCCATCCATCACTTACTTAGTATGAATTGCACATCTGACAGAGCTGACTGAAATTCTGAAGCAGGCAATTTTATTTAAATAAATAAATCTATAAAATCTGGATTTTCCATTTCTGCTGTCCTGCTTGCAGCTGCAGATTCCTTTTCCCTGCTGTAGCTGCACATCAAATGAAATTTACATAGACAAAACTGACCACATACCTTTCATCTTCCAAAATAACTGTTTATGGAGACTCAACTCTTGATGGTTGACACTCGAGACATCAGCGGTAATAAGAAAAAAAGCAGTCATATTTGTGTAGAAGAAGAAACGAAGTGGGTGCTTTGGCATCATTATCTCTTTTAGTTGACGATATCTTTGTGCTGTCTCTTCTGAAGGTCCCAGTCTATTAATTAAATTCATAACTTAGTTCAGCTCATGAATATGTATCTTTTTTTTATCTGCACATGTCTATGCTCTCAAATGATTATGTTCCTACTTCCTTCATCCATCCCCTGGCAGTCTACCCTATGTAAATGTATTACAGTTCACTTCTGGGCTTCCTTCTGGAGTGGGCTATTTAGCACCTTTAGAAACCATCAGGTGCATTTCTTGGGGAAATTTTGCTCCCAGACTGCTCCCAGTAGGCAGAACAGATAGGTGCACCAGGCCCTCTATAACCATCCCCAGGCAGGCTGCTTGGAGACATCAAGCACTCCCATACGCCATCATGCTGTATGCCAAGGTGTGCAACACAGTTTCTGATTCATGCTCTAAGAGTAGTATTCTAGTGGGCTGCAGGACAGCCCAGAAATCATTTTTAACACTATAAACTATAAAATAATCGAGTCTCATGGCCACAGAGATACCACACAAGGACAGAGGAGACCCATGGCCAAATGCTATCTTGTGTGGGTATGATCAGTTTGCTCTGGACAGTCTAGATGTGACCATGCTGTACCACTTAGGCTTGAATCACTCCCTGGGGCAAACACTTTTAGCATATAGAGTAGCAATAGAAGCAGCTTCCGTGGCTTTGTTCCTCATCCTTCAGTTAGAGGGTTTTTGCAGAGCTATGCCTGTAACATCATGAATTTTCACAGGACAAGATGGACAAGGGAGCTATGAAAGTACAACAGCTAGAGTAATTGGATACATCACTAGGGAAATCATGTACTTCATGACTTGCTTTTTTAAGCCTGATGCATCTACAAGTGGAGGCGAGTCTTCAAGCAGTATTTCCAGGGATCTTTAAAACTGATGCTGAGGCAATATAGTACAACAAGAGAATAAACATATAACTGTAACTTACTCTGAAGTTGAGTTAAAACCCTGCCAGAGCACTGTTTTGCAGTCTCAGGTAAATCTTTCTATTTTTCATAATACAGGAGGAAAACAGTTTGCAGCTGTCCTTGGTCAAATGTCAAGCCTTCGTACCAACTACTTATTTTAGTTCTTGAGGTCCGCTGCATTCCCCACAATATTAAGCATCTATTAATGTTGCATAAAAGATAACCCCCTGTTTTTCTTTTGCCTACAGAGATTAACGTATGTGGTAGACTATCCCCCCACCAAGATATTAATCATTGTTAAGAGCTCCTTTCTCTGAAAACCTTTCAATCAGTGAATCTCATTTACATAAGGTAAGTTTTATAAATCAGAATCATAAAATCAATTCCACTGGGAACTCTGCAATTTTCACAATCACTTTTCAGTCCAAATACAACTTTTTTCCCTGCATTTTCCTTTCTGCATAATCTTCCAATCTGGATTTTGCTAGTATTTGTTAATACTGAACTAAAAATAAATACACATTTCCCTTTATGGGAGAAATAATGTTTAAATAACCACATTGTTTATTTTTACCTTTGGAAGTCATTCAGATGTACTATTGCCATGGATATAGTATAAAACATCAACTGAACAGACTAATAATAACACCCAGCTGTTAGACTAGGACTCTGCAGATCTCAAGGTGCTTTATAAATTGAGTCCATGTAATCACTCACTTTGGACAGGAAGAGGAATTGAAAGAAGAAAAAACACAGATTATTTTTCCCCATGAACACTCATATGCCAGTAGTAGAAATCAGTTTGCTGGATTCCCAGACCGTATCTAATAGGTCACACTAGACTTTCTTTGAGCTGTTAATACAAACCCTATTCCAGCCATAATTTAATTCGTTTTAGCCAGTTTTTTTGATGGGAATGAGAATTACTTCTCACAAGTACGGTACTGAAACTGTTCCTTAGCTGTAGGGTCCAGATCACTACTTTTTAAGACTATTTTTCTACTTTGGGAATGGCTCTGGGTTTCTGGCCAATCACTCTTAATGTACTCTGCCAGTTCTGTGGGCTGGGACAACTGGCCAAAAGCCCACTGGAGGCAAACTGGGAGGACCATGAGTGTCTCTGAGTGCAAGACTCATCTTGGAAGCACCTCTGCATTGTACAGAACAGAGAGTCCTGGAAAAGAAATGAAAAAGCGAAAGAACCATATAGAAAAATCCCATTTTTAGCACAGCTTTCTGTAAGGGTTTTTAACACAACTATTATTGTTTTGGGCACACTGATGCAACCAACCAAAAGTCTCCAGTGAAAGTTTACTGAATTCAGCAGCGTCACAATGATGTAAATGCAATCGAAAGACTTAGTTTAACCTGGTGTTTTGGTGGCTATGACAAGAGACTGAGAATTGAGATTGCTTCATAATTGTGTGGTCTGCTATATATATTCACCTGCAAAAAAATTAATACTTCCCAGCCTCTCAGGAGCCTTTTCATACTTCAGTAAGATTTGTACAGTTCCTGAAGGTTTTCCAGATGAAAGATGTGTGTAAGAGCAAAATGCTGCAATTATCTGCAGCAGTTAATATCACCCAGTATATAATCCAGATTGAGGCAAACTGGCCAAAGTATGTGACCTTGTACCAACTAGAGGCTCGGCATAAGCATGTTCCAAGGAAGCACATGGCAAAGGAAACATTACTTCAGATCCATATGGAGAAAAAGTTTGAATGAGATGTGATTTCAAATAACAGACTTGGTGACACTGACCTTCACTGCTGCAGATCTGTACAAATGTTTACTTAGAAAACCAGGTTTGCTGACCTCTGTTCCAGTCCAGGACTACATTACCCATTGGTGGGTTACGGCCTGTTCTGGACATAGCACAGTTCAGCACACAGGAGTTGTTCTGCATGGCCAGAACAAAACAATTGATTTACATTAACAAAATCTATGGGGAGGCTTGCTCAGAACCTGCTCATGGTAATTAAATTAGCAAGATTTACTTGCCAGTTTTGGTAAATGGAGAGAAAGAGGGATATTGAGCAAAGTCCTCCACCAGTTTAAGCAGGTTCACTACCATTGAAACCATCGGGATGGGGCCTGCATGAATTATGCATAGTGTAACTCACTACAGGCTCATGGAGTACAAGACTGATGAGCGTGCTTGTGACTGGTTATTTTGACCTCCTGCATAATACAAGCCACAGGACTTCCCTGAATCTTTGCAAACATGAATCTCTTTTTTCCATAGAATGGAAAACCATAAACATATACGTTACTTGGAGGTACTTCTGTTTATATTACATAGGTTTCTGTGAATAATTTGGGTTCGTTCTTTAGGACTGTTAAGTGAAAGGGAGCTGTTCTATCTCAGCTGGATCGCAAATGAAACACCCTATAATATGCATAGAAGTACTCATATGGTATAAATAATATTTTTAATCAGTCATTGAAATAATAATATAAAGTACATTTTATTAACATTTGAAAAATAAATGTCTTCACCTCCCTTCATTGGACTTTAAAGGAGGAAAGTTTTACATTCCCTGTGAAAAAAATAAAGTAAAAAATGTTTAGAGAAAGGAGTGATCTGACTGGTCAGAGATCACAAATCGCTAATAATAATAATCTCTGAATATCAGATGCCAAACAGCTGCAGAGCCTCTTAAACCTAATTCCTCTTTCTTGGAGGATACAGCAAGTTTGGAAAAGAGACGATTGCCAAACCCGCCACAAAATGTAGGCAGAAATTTTTCTTTGAGTGAATCACTGTCACCCTTGATAAAACCATACACAAGTGTCTTGGCATGAGAGAATGCTGCAAATTGGTGTTCCCAAGGAAGACAGAGCCCATGAAGCCTGCAGACAGAAAACACAACCCAGCCCAAATCATCTAGTAAACAATCCACTCAAAAGCGGGAGGTGATAGGTGTAGAGTTTATTAGATATATCACTAGATATTGCATGCTTTCTCATTACGTGACAAGGTACTACGCAGTTTATTCCATTGCAGTTTGCCACCTGGTATAACAATGTATAAAATTCAAAGAGCAATTATTTGGAAAAGTCGTATGAATGTTCAAAAAGTGTATGGAAGATGATTATGCCTGTGAGTCCTTTCCTCACACTTGCACTTTACAGGGCAGGTGTCAAAATTTCAATTTATATATGTAAGAATTACGGAAAGTTTTAAATTCTCAGTATGGAATATTCATTCCTAGCAAGTGCCAAATACCCCAACTTTACAGACACTGGAAAAGCAGTTCATCTACCACTCTTTGTCAGCCCCACTTATAGTGTTAATACCCTCCACTATGTAAATAAAAATCACTGCAGTAATTGCTATTTTTCAGCACTTTGTATTAGGGAAACATGGTGTATTACAAAAAAGTATAGAGTATCTAGGCTTCCAGAAACCTGTAGAAGTGTTATACAAGTCACAGTTTGTTAGCAGCGTCTAAAGTTCCTGCTTCAGAAAATATTTATGCTGTTTCAGAAAATATTTATGCTTTCTCTGCCTTGATCCGTTTGCACTTTATCAGCTATCAGAGCAGCAATGTAGTAAACTAAAATGTGTGACCTGCCAGTGCCCAGAGAACAACAGGTTTGGGTTGGTTTCTTTTTAACAATTTTTTAAAAAAACCTTTGTGCTTTCTTTCTGCTCATTTTTTCTCCTGCATCACTGCAAATAAGTGATGACACATTACCTTGTCATAGAGAAAGAAGCAGTACCTAACTGTACTAGAAAAGGGGTTTTTTCTCTCTGAGTTACTCTAGTCATTCTGTGTCTGCTAATTCCAGGTTCCTTCTGCCAATTTCCATCCAAGAGCATCTAGAATTCTTAATTAATACAGACTAGTATGGTGGCAAAAGTATTTATAGAGAGACAGGAAAGACTCTTCCTCAGTGAAAGGTGATGGATTTGCAGAAAAACACTGGCCTGCACTACTGGAAAAGGCAATTCAGTTCCAGTGATGCACAGGATCAGAATGATTAGTCAAATCCAAGCCACTTAATAGAAAACTGGCCGATGCAGCTAATAGAAATGGGTGAACAAGGAAGGATGTGACTAAAATCCTGCTCCTCTGGGACCGAAGTGTCCCTCCTATTTAGGATTCACATTTCTAAGCACTGCTGTGGAGCTGGGGAGCCAGGGCTTAACACTGAATTTAGACCAGTCCTTTTCTCACAGCTGAAAAAATATCATTTCTTCCTCATTTGTCACTACTGACAACACATTAGTTACAGTAATTGTTTGGGATCAAGGCTATCACTGCTTAAGTCTTCCTTCTGCATAGGTCTTTTGGAAGGATCAGATACAGCCCTGTAGCATCAGTGAGTGGGAGAAAGGGAGCCTGGGATGCCAGTGAATACTTGAAATGATCCAGATGAATCTAAAAATAGCCCTTCCAGGAGAAAAGCCTTGTGCTCGCTCTTCAGCTCATGTAGCTGGTTTTGCCTGTGTGCTGTCTGAATACAGCTAATCCTCCTTCCATCCCCTTCATTCTCCCTCCCACACAGGTCGTACACATAACCTACCAAACCAGCTAAGGCCTGGTGGCTGGGGTACTACTCTCAGGGGCCTCCACAGCTTCTGTAAGCACTACGATGACAGTGATGTTGGATAAAAGACAGGGAATGACTGTATTTTGCTTGGAGCCCGTTCTGTGGGGTGTGGGCTGAGAGCAGATTGAACAGAAGAGTGTTTAATTTGTGCCTTCTCTCAGGGCATGGGGATGATTTAACTGCTGGGTGGCTCATGCTGCCAAAATTGAGACAGTGGGGCTGTGGACCAAAGCTGAGGCACCTGGAGAACGTTAATATGGACTTGAGGATTCTGGACGTTATAAACACAAAGATGCTGGGAAAAAAAAAAAAGGTGTGGCATTTTAAGTACTGAGATGCAATTCAGGATGAACATAGCTGTCTTAAGTTTTTGTTTTGGGATTTTCTTTTCCTCTGTGATGCTGGACAAGCTGGGACACTCACTGGTTGACCTGTTTCCCATTTGTACACTGGGAAGGTTATAGTTGTACACCCACAAAGGCACATGAACAGATAAATTGTGCCATGGTTGAAGCTTTATGGTGGGCATGATGCAAAGAAGGGATTGTTTTATACTGTCGCAATAGCTTTATTATCAACTCCCTTAATAACTATATTGTGAGAACACCCCACAGATCTATATGCCTTTGCCATCTTCACTGCCATGAGGAATGCCTAGTGTCTTCACATTTATGTGAGGCAAACTTCCAGTCTACAGCCTCCGAGAGACTGGTGTCTGGAGCTGGCTTAGCAGAGGATCCTCCTGAAAGCTTTCCAGAACAGACTCATCCATGGGTACGTGCTTTCCTCAATCATTGGTCTTCAACCTTGTACTGTAGATAAATTGCAAAATACATTTTATTTCCAAGGCTATATCTTTCCAGCTATAAAAACTGTGAAGTGTTCTGGCCAGAAGTGAAAAAAATAAACCACCTGTGCATGGATGTGTACACCGATGTCCTTCCCTCTGTCTTAGCTCCTTCTTTCTGCTGTGCCCCGGTTGTACACCAGAGAGCAGCACTCTGGTTTATCCTGTGTGGTCCCCATCAACCTGTTCACACATCTCCATCCTGGAAATCCCAAATGTAAACATTTGTATCTCTCTGTAGTCCCCTAAAAAGAAAATTATATATGGTTTCCTATGATAGCTTTTATCCAGGCATGGATAAAATCCATGGATTCATGGATTCCTAATATTTGCTACTGGTCGTTGTCTCCATGTTAATAATAAAGCAGATACATGCAGATTATATAATCATCCAAAGAATTCCACAAATTACTGAGCTTTTTTCCTGAACTAAAATACAATACTAACAATGTCAATGAAAAATCTGATCAGCTTGCTTGCTTTCTTTTACTCCCCCCCTGCCCTGCCCCTGAATGTACTATGATGCTACAAAGGGATACTCTGAATAAAACCTTCCCTTTCATTTTTTCCTTCTTCATCCTACTGCACGTTTTGGTTCTCCAGTGCTTCCTAGTTTTGCTTGGGGTTTTGGGTGGGGGTTTTTGTTTGTTTGGTTGTTTTTTTAAAAATTGCTTCCATGGAGTTTGTTGAGATGGGAATATTTTCTGTGTAACAGTCCATGTGCCTAGCTTTTCCTTGACTGTCTTCCTCTGTTAAAACATTACTGTTGTCTTCAGCAATGCCCTAGACTACAGCGACACTACAGTTATTTTCGTTATGATATTACTGAAGAGCCCTAGTCACATACTGTACCACAGATCATTGATGCTAGGAAAAAAGATAGTATATGGCTCCAAAATTGCAGTAACATTTACATAGGTCAAATTCTAAAATTATTTAAAAATACTTTTCTGTATAAAATGACCTTTAACAGGCTCTAGTCATGGATTATAACATGTATAGTTAATCTCTTTCATCAGTATCATAACAACACTTGACGATATAACAGAGGTATTGGTATCACTGTCTCCATCCTTTTTTTATCCAGGGCCAAATCAAGTTTGAGTGCCTGATAAGAACAGAGAGAACCAGGTGAGATTGTGATCAGAGCTGGAAAGCAGATGTCAGGAAATGGGAGCTTGGACCACCTAACTCTGAGAGGGCTCTGTTGGCCAGGGCACTGCTAGGAAAGTCTGGTTTCAGTTTTTCACTCTCCTGTGAATTTTTCTGCATGATCCTTGTAGACTGCATCTTTCCTGATCACCAGACCAAGAGAAACAGTTCAGCTTTGCAGTGCTGTGCACGATATCATTCACTTTTAAATAAGCCCTGGTAAGATCCCCTGCTAGAGGTCAGGTATCTCTGTACAGCTGAATTAAGCAGCACTAGAGCACATACTCTGGCCTTGAGGCACTGTCTGGCTATGTCTGTAGTAGTGAATTCCCGTAGCCTCCAAAGCATGGCAGGTACCTCCAGACTGCCAACCACCAGTGGTCTTAAGTCCTTGCTAAACTTTGAATAGTGGCTGAGGTTTGTTTAGGAGGATCTGCCAGAAACTGTTCTAAATTTAAAAATCAGCAGATGCTCAAGTTCCCCTTCTGGTACAGACATAGCCATAGTTATCCTAAGCAGTGCATAAGAAAAAATAAGTTCATACAATTCAGATCACTTGAAACCACAATGAGGAACAAAGGTCCTCCTAAACTGTTTAGAAGAAAACGGTGCTTCCACAACCCCTTTTCTAGGAATCAAACACCACACTGTTGTCCACAGGGAGATGGCAATTTGATTTCAGTTTGCCCACAGGAATCTCTTTTAAGTTTCACCTACCCTTTCCTATCATGTGCAACCAGAGGAAGTTCAGAAGCCCACTCTACAAAAACGGGGAATGAGCAAACAAGATCCTTCTCTCTCACTGAAAATCCTTGATAGTCTCCTCTGTAGGTCCAAAAGACTAGTTCTGCAGTCACAGAGACATATTTCCATGGCTGGAAGAGTAGGAGAAGGCAGTGATGGAGGGTGAGTTGACCATAGAAAGTGCTCCAGAAGAGGGATGGAGAAATGCAGGGGCAGGGACAGTGATCCAGTCCCAAAAATGAACACCTGGTTCTAGGTGTAGTACATACATAGTACACAGAAAGATGAAGATTTTCCTCTGGTTTCTATTTCTAAAGAACATCTATCTGCTAGGCAGGAGGGGATAATCTCTGTCTTTAAAAGGCCTCAACCTGTAGGATCTGGATACATGTTTGTATCGGGAGCACTCACTTATAATGGAGTTAGGCTATGGCCTAGAGTGAAAAAAAGGCCTTTTTTTTTATTGAACACTGGTATCTTGCACTTGTATGGAGAGCCTGTCACACAAGGGAAACAATTAAAGGATGGGGGAAAAGTATACATGAGATCCATCACATATTATGCAAAGCAAGATGGGTAGGACTGTTGCATCATCATTCTTCATAGAAGTTCACAATACTGAAGAGAAAACATCCTTGCTATTCTGAACAAAACCTTCTTGTAGAAGGGTTTTCTACAGTGAAACTATTATTGGAGCTGTCAGGTGGACTTCTTTCATACATACTTTCTGTCCTTATGTCGTTTTCCTCTAGCAACTGAAGCTCAAGCAGTGCAGTGGTGAGTCTGATTCTTGCATGGTCCACAAACCCAGTGAAGAATGACATTGCCAGATTTTATCCTGGATTCCCAGGGCACAGGCTTCTCCAACAAGCAGCAGGGGCGCTTTGGTGAGAATGCAGACTAGCAACAGCTCTGAGATGATTAGCATCTCTGTGGTAGTTGCCACAGTATAAGATTAAGACAAAGTCTGACTTCACAGACTATATCACTGTGGTTTTCAAATAGCCTGCCTAGACTGGCTCATCCTGTTCCTACTGTCTCCATTACTTACTACCATGCCATGCTGTGTTCAATACTGTGTTTGAATCCTGTGTTCAGTTGTGGGCTCCTTACTTCAAGAGGGACACTGAGGTGCTGGAGTGTGTCCAGAGAAGGGCAATGAAGCTGGTGAAGGGTCGAACACCAGTCTTGTGAGGAGCAGCTGAGGGAACTGGGGTTGTTCAGCCTGGAGAAAAGGAGACTCAAGGGGGACCTTATTGCTCTCTACAGCTACCTGAGATGAGATTGTAGGCAGGTAGGGGCAGGTTTCTTCTCCTAGATAAAAAGCGACAGGACAAGAGGAAAATGATGCAAGTTACACCAGGGGAGGTTTAGATTGGATATTAGGAAAAATGTTTTCACTGAAAGGGTGCTGAAATATTGGAACAGGCTGCCCAGAGAGGTGGTAGAATCACCATCCCTCAAGGTGTTTAAAAAACATGTAGATGGGATGCTTAGGGTCCATGTTTAGTGGTGGACTTGGCAGTCCTGGGTTAACAGTGGGACCTGATGATCTTAAAGGTCTTTTCCAAGCTAAATGATTTTGTGATTCTAACTATTACGTAATGTCTGTAACTTGTAAACATTTGATTATAAATTCAAATACCTGTAAAATTCACAGTTAAATATTAGCCACAGATAGGCTGAAACACAGATGTTTCTTGCTGGAATTAGTCCAGAAAGCCAGATTTAATACCATGACTTCCCAGCAAAACACTTGCAGACTCCTGAATGCCAGCAGTATGAATGGGACCAGTCACTTCTACCATGACCTCTGTGTGTACTCAGGGAGATCTTACTACTCCTTGCCTACAGTATCTGAAACTTTGCCATTGGTTATACCACACACTTACGTATCTCTAGTCCTACCTATTTCCATTCCTTCCTGTCACCCTGCTTACAACCCTCCTCACATCTCCCTTCTTTCGTGCACTCACTCAGTTGGGGGTGTGCTATAACTACCCTACTGCACCTAGTGGCTTTAACAATTCTCCTGCTGCTACACACCCAGTGCTTTGACCCTTCATGTTCCTCCTGCTGCAGGATCTTCTGCCTCTATTGCCTTGCTACTCTCCAAAATTCCCAATTCAACACAGGTAACTTTACCATAGTGTCCTTCACTGAGTGTGTCACAAACTAGGAATAAATGAGTTTATGAAGAACATTGAAAATCATTCTATTGGTCATTCACTACAGTGCTTTTAAGGTACCTCGGAGGTGCTTTTGAAGTCCATCCTGCAGTACCTATTAGTGCAAGACCATGGAAGGTGTTTTTCTTATACCACAGATACCAGGCTACGGTGTATTCAAGTCACATCAATTGCAAATGGACTGAGCAGCAATTTCCATACTTCATGTATTTCACCACAAACTTTGTGCCCAAAAAGTCTAGAAAATGAGCATGCAATCTCAATTAGCACTGAGTAGTATATCTCTTATACTTATTCTAGAACAAATGGCTAAACTTACTCAGTCACTCAAAACAGCAGGTGACTAACAACAGAAAATATCTTGCTTTGCTCCCCATAGACCTCCTAAGCAATAATTTTCCCAGCTCCCTGAGCCCATGGATCAGTGACAAATCCTCCACTATTATAACTGAGTTATAACTGCAGAGATGTCAGCGCCATTACTAACTTATCTGGCCCAAACAGCTAGCGCCTGCTTCCCTATTTGGCTAAATAGTCTTGCCTTCATTGTACCTCAACATTTCCTGCACATAAAGATAAAGCTGGTGTCTATGCTTGCCAACCCACTGCTATGACAGAAACCAATAGGAAAAACATCAAGCCAGCAACTCGAAACAGTTGGCTGCTCACTGCAAAGACCTTTAGAATACAAAGATCATTCATTACAACAGGACTTCCAGGCATATGAACATAGGTTGGAAAGGACTTACTACCTTCAGTCCCCTTGAGGCTGACAAGAGATTATGAGGTTGACATTTTCAGGGGATTGTTTATTTGTGATAGAAACTGGGGGAAAAACAAACCCTTGGTTACTTTTTGAACTATCTGCAGGTTTTAACAAAGCAGCTTTCATAGACATTTCTCTTATCAAAATGTCTTGCAAAATTTGAGGATGAGGAAATGGTTGGAGAACTCATAACTTCTCAGAACCGCAGCTAAACACGTGAAAGTGCAGCTTTTGAACTGGCAGAGAACTCTTTCCGTGAGTGGGGAGTTGACTGAGAAAACTTGTAATGACCCAGAGGTCGGTGGGAAAGGACAGGGAGATTAATGGGATTCTGCATAGACAAGCAACCCTCACGGAAAACATGTTACATTCGAGCTTCCCTCCCACTCTTTCCTTTCCCTGGCACCATCCTGCAGCCTCAAGTGGCTCCATCTCTGGATCCCCAGGCCTCCAAAGAGCCATCAAACTGGAAACCCAAGGTCCTCAAGGACCCAAAACATAGCTCCTTCTCCCAAGGCACTGACCACAGCATTGCCCACCTCAGATCTCTCCAACCCAAATAAGACTTTATTGCTGCAACAATATTGCTTCCAGCTCTTCAGATTCCTGAAGGGTCATCAGGCAGAAAACCCACAGCCACAAACAGCTGTAGCCTGTAATGTTCAGAGCTGTGGGAGCTGTCTGCATTGCACTGTCACTGATAAGTTCAATTCATAGTGTTTGCCCCATTTTCCTTTTTTCTCCTCTTTTTTTTGGTTGTTGGGTTTGTTTGTTTTTTTTAATTTACAGTGCTCACAGTAAGTATTTACCATTTTCCGATGTTTGTATCTTTACACTTTCAGTTTTCCAAAAAAATAATTGATTTTACCCATTGCTGTAATTTTAGTTTGCATTTAATAATAATGTTTTGAAGCTATTAGAAAACAATGTTATTTTAGACCCTTCTTTGCAGGAGTCAGAAAGTTTGTGGTGCACTCTGGGAGACAAGGATCCAGTTTAACGTCCTTGAAAAGCAATCTAACTTGCACTCAAGAAAATCACTCCACAAAATGAGCTAATGGGTGGTAAATGGCTCAAAACCATGCTAATTCTCCAAATCAGAATGCTTACATAGTCCAGACAGTATCATCTTACCTGCTTTGTGTTAAGTGCATGTTTCAGTGCCATCCTGACATTATCCAGATTATTATTAAGGTCATAGTTCTTTATTTTTGTGGTGGGTGTTATTATTGTTGTTGTTATTCAGTAAATATTTTATTGAAAGAGGTACCGTATGGAGTACTTGAGGAGAAGGTAAGACCAACCGGCAGTGACTGTACCAGAACGCTAACCAAGGCCTGGAAGCCGACCCACTACTGTCACCCAGTTATCCACAGTTAAGTTGGCTCTCCGGTACTGTTTTTGGCACCAAACACCCTCCCAGGTAATGCCTGGGCACAATTCAGGCAGCACATTCCCTCTGTTTTGGAGGGGTGACAAAACCCTGCAGTATGAATGTAAGTCATGCCACACCAGATGGCCTCATGGGCAAATAACCATCCGTGGTCCATTTAATTTCCCAGTATAGATGTTATTCCTCTCTCCTAGTGGACCTGAGACCTCATTTTCATTAAAAATAGAGGAATGAGCTGCTGCAGCCCTAGCACTGTGCATCAGGTCATTATGAATCCTTCTGGAACCGCCTGATTAATCCTTTGTTATCCGGACTTTCTGCCTGCACCCTGTCACTGCCTCTCATCCTAATCCTGCTGCACAACCCCTTCCCATCAGGTAACACTCAGTTTGACTGCCCAGAAGGGCACTGAGTGGGGTGAGGTGTCTTCAGGAGTGTGCTGTGAGAGTATTCAGTCTGGACTGGAAAGGCCCATAAGTAACGTGTAATAAATGTATGGACAGACTATTTCCCATCAGACACAAAAAATATACAGAGAAAGACTGGGCTAAAAGGCTTTTGGTTTTGATGTCCTGCACTTAGAAGTTACAAAATTAATTAAAGTGATATTTATGGCTGTCATATGAAGTCACTACTATGTATTCTTTAACTGAAAAATAAAAACTTTCTTCCTCATAAGATAGCTCTCTCATCTGGGATGAATCCCAGTTGAAATTTAGGATGAATACTGAAGATGATTCCAGCTATCCCAAGCTGTATGCACCTTTTTTCTATTTGCATCACACCTTTCAGCCTGCTCCAAAGACCAAAATGTTTTCCTGAAGGGCCTTTCTAGAAACTGGTTTGCAAATTCATTTTCTCTCTTGCTGGAGATGTCTTAAAATATAGGAGACACAGAGGCTCCCACTGTTAAGGTGCAGCCTGAGCTGCGGAGAAGACTTTGATCTTGTGGCCAAAGGTTCTTCTGTCTCTTCTCCGAAGAAAGGCTAGCTTTTTACCATCCTCCCCATTCTTGCCTTTTCCACTTGTTTCACTTATGTCTATGTGCCAATCTTGCTTGTTTTTCCTGATTTCAATTGTAGACTCCTACTCCCAGTAAGTCATTGACACAGTTTAATGAACATGTAAATCTATTTACATAAAAGAAGGATCCTGCTCTCCCTCCACACCCTAAACATGTTCCTTCACTCGTCCTTAATTACAGTTGTCAGATCTTCTCCCATATTATCCAAAAGCCTATCAACGTTACTAGCGTTCGGTGAACAAGTCACCTGCAATTTTTAGTGTGGCACAAGAAAGGTGTTTTCATTATTTTAAAAAATAATTGCCGTGTTTACCTAAGATCTCCTCATATTATTTCATTGCAGGCTAACATCCACCATCAAAAATCACAGTGCTGGTTCTGACAGTTTAGAAAAGTCATAAAGAAGTCACGGTAGTGCTGGTTTCTAGCAAACATCTGATTTTCTCTTTATAAGCAGAAGCTTGCACTTGTCTGAAGGAACCTAGGGTTTCCATGCTACATTTATGTCTTCTCTCCTACCAAAAGACTACCTCATCTACTGGAACAAAGGCTACATGCTGAGAGGAGCACATCTATCTTCATGATGTATGTTTGGCCCAGAGCCTGGAGCCACAGCTCTATAGCTGGAGATGGCTCAGTAGGTTTGGTAGAGTGGTTGTTAAAATTGACTGCCAAGTCCTGAGCCAGCTGCTAAAAGCTGCCTCCAGCAAGCACTGCTCCTGGTGATTCCTGTCCTTTCGCATTATCTTCAGAGCTTGCTCCTCCCTCTACTGTCACCCACTTATTTGCCCTTGGGTTTGGAGCTCTGTTGCACTCTATGGCCCCACCTGCACTTGCAGTGCTCTCATCACCTGTAAGTCTTTCATGACTTTGTCCACACAGTCTTGGCGACCCCTTTGCCTGCCACTGGGTCTGAAGAGGGATGCAGCCAGACCAGCTCCTTCACTGGGAGGTAGCAGGCACTGGGCTCTCTGGAGGAAGGACTTCTGATGCTTTCTCTCTGTCAACACAAACAGGCTAATTGAAACCAGTGAACTCAGGGAGGTGTATTAGCTGCTGCCTCACACACTGGGTTTATAGGCTGAATCTTGTTCTCTTTAGGCTTCCAGATTTTTCTCAGTTACTGTTTCTCCTGTCACATACTCACTGTTCCTTCTGTCATACACTCAATGCTTGTGCCTGCCCCTTGGAAAAACTTTTCTACAGTCCTGCACTTCATCAGTACAATAATTATTTCAGGCTTCCCTGTTAGACATAGTGAGCGAGTGTGAGGCACAGAGAAGTGGAAGGAGGTCTTCTTGATTTCAATAAGCTTTGAATTAGGTAATTTTCCTTGATGAATCCTGTTTTTTCCTCTTCTTCTTCCACTCACTTTGGTATGCAAGATGTGTGTGAATGTGTGTTACTCTGTGTTTGTGATCTCCATCTCCTAGACTTTTAATGCTGAGAAGGATACAAATTTGGGAGATAAACTCTAAAGACATCATCGATGAAACACTGAAGCCAATTCCATGTTTTAATCCTGCATAAATTATCCTGGAACACAGCCCACATTTATTATGTGTGAGAGAATAGAAAAATAATGGGATTACTCAGAAGTTTCAGATGATTATAAACATATGGTGCAGAACTGTATAAGAACAAAACATACTGAGGGAAATATCAGTAAATGAAAGGTTAATAATGGAAAAAGTAAGTTTGGAACCTCATATGAGGCCTATTATCAAACACTACTGACATGAAAGAATTCCTGCAGAACTGTTAAAAGTGGACAGCTAGTAGTTTAATGATTGTAACAAGAAAACTTTAAGGCATTGGAAAGGAAACTATATGATTATAAAAGAACTCATCACATATTTAAGCCTCCTGTGAAAAATGGTAGTTTTGTGCCTGAGGTTCCGGACTGGGACTCAGATCTTGATTTATTTCCCAGTTCTGCTACAGATTTCCTCTGTGACCTTGGGCCAGTTACTTTGGGAGAAACATGTTAAAGCTCCTAAATGACTTATGAATCCAAATCCCTTTTCCAAAAGGGACATAGCAGCAGATTCACAAAAGGACAGGAATGTGGGAACGCTGACCATAGCCAGGGCTACCACAAAAGTGACAGTGTGCTGCCCCATCACTTTCCAGTTCTGAGCACCAGCAGGCCACTGTGGCCCAGGGGAGATGGCTGTCTTCCAAACACCCGTGGAAAAAGAGCAGGAGGTAGCATGTGAAGGATCAGCTGTGTTCTAACCTCCTGTGGGTACTGTGGAGCAGGCAGTCTTGGGAGCTACTCCCTCTCATGGTTTCCAGCTTGTGCTCAGTTTTCATCAGTGGCTCATCCCTGGGAGTGGCTCAGGTATGATGCCTGCATCTCTGTAGGCAGAGGACTCCAGGAGTGATATGGTCAGTAGGCTTGCCCTGAGAAACAGGGGCTCCTGGCATCCTGCTTGGGTCAAAAAAGGAAGAACCAGGAACAACCATCTCTCTCCAGGGCAAGTGGTTTTAGTGTGGGAAACCTTCTGCCTGGTTTACTGCCCATCCACAGCCCTCAGCCTCAGAGCTCAAACCTATTTTCCAAAAGTCCAGGGGAAGTGGGAAGAAAGGGGGGTAGGGGCATGCTCCTCTCTCTTGCCCCCAGTCTGTGAAGCTGAATGGAAACACGCAGCGTTCCTCTTTTTTTGCTTAGATCCTCGGGCTTCAGTACCAGGGTTAGAAATTAAGTAAGTGTTTATTTGTTTGCCAGTGCAGGAATTAGCTTCCTAAGCAAACTGACATAGCAACCAAGCAAGCACGTAAACTTGAAGCACCCAAATGTTGTTGCCTCCAGCTTTCAGACAGCTTTGAAAAATGGACCCTTTTTGCTGTTCCCAGCCTGTGAAGTACAAATAGCAACAGCAGAATATTCTTTGTCTCCCTCACCCTGTATTAGTCCATGCTGTACATAGCCTCTCGACTCGCACACAAAATAGGAATGTAAGAAGTAATAAACCTGTAATGTAGGTACGGGAGCCAAGGATGGATATTCACTCTAGCTTTCCATATGCTATAGCAATGATAAAAGGATCTTACAGGCATCTTTTTCTCTGCCTTAATATGTAGTATGGTCATAACTCAGAAACTGCTTTGAACAGGATTCACAAACTGCTGTGTCTGTGTAAAGTCAGTTGAAAGTAAACATACTTTCCGCTTCAGTCTCTTGGATATCTCCACTCGCCATGGTTTATTTCATTCTGTATGAAAGTATATGAACCTTAAGGTATGTGGTAGATCACAAAGGTGAAGAATATTAGGTTTCTGAGAATCAAAAATGTCCTAGCAGAGAATCTCCCTTAAAAGCCTAGATTTTGTTGCCAGTGGTTTTGGCATAAGCAAAAGATCCATACAAAACACATGAAAAAAATGTAGTAAAAAGGGGTAAAGGTGGATGCTTATCATTCAAAATGGAATATTTTATCAACTGATGTTTGCTGACAGGAGTGGGGGAGTATGAAGCTATTCAGAAACATCAAGGTAAAAAATTTAACTTTCACCAAAGTGTTTTCAATCTATGAGTCTCCACCTACATCTACTGCCTTCTCAGAAAAGGCTCATCTCACTGCTAGCTGAGCTTGATGCACTAAAGAAAAACTATTATGAGTATTATGTGCTGCAAATTTACATTTCATCAAAGTCGTTTGACTCTTCTGGGTGAGAATAGGAACAATTTCACATATTCAAGTAGCTGAAGTCTTGGTTAATAGGTTAGGTTCCACATTCAGAAAAGAAATAGAAAGTTTTTGTCACTGTGACCTTCTGTATCTGCTTTTATAATCAATGTGATCAAAGCAGTCCTTCTGTCATGGGACTGTATTCCCTTCTGGAATATTTCCACAAGACTGGAGACAGCTGTTACAAAAACATATTTTAAAAAGCTGCAGGAAATCTGTCTGTAACTGCTGCTTTTCCCGTTTTAAGTCTTGAAAGAATCTTTCTGTTTCCTGTAAGTACATGTCTCTCTTCAATTGATATATCTGCTTGTAGAGGGGAATCCTTTCAGTGTCAGTTTTTCACTGATATTTGTCTGAAATCACTTTGGTCAAAATTATCTTTTTTCTAAATCTGTTGGCTACTGTATTGGTCTGTGACAAACTACCATTGAGTCGCAGGCTTCTAGGTCAAGGGGGTCATTATGATCATCCCATCTGACACTGGGCATAAGACACAGCACAACCTCAGTGATTCCTGCAGAAAACCTGTTGTTTCTGGTTGACACGTTCATCCTTCAGGACAGATTTCCTGGGGGTTATACTGCCCCTGTAGGACTGCCTCTACTAGGACTACAAAGGCCAGGGAAACAGCTGAGTAGCTGTGGTGACTCCTGAATGTTCTGGCTGTGTCCCATCTGGGTCCTACATGTTTATTTCTGGAAGAAATTTTCCAGTTAATTTTCCATTTATTCATTCTTGAAAACTTGCTGTCTCTAAATTACCCGGCAGCACCATAGGAAGTGCAAAGATACTGAAAACACTGGTTTTGTGTCAGGGTTTTACAGTGCAGCCAAGAACTTGGTGTCGTCTAAGCATCAGACTGTGTCAAGATACACTGATGTGGTTCCAGAGAATTGAGACGTCGTGAAATCACACAGACTGTGAAGAAGCACAGGTTCCCTGTTTGTGGACTGGCCATCTCTTTTCACAGCCCAGTGAAACTACATCTCTTTCTTCTGTCATTGGCAGTACATTGCTATTCCCCCACTCCTGCCATTTGGAGGTAAATGATGATCCTTCAAGACAGATCTCTGCAGAGTTTTGCTCCGTGCTTCACTGAAGCATAAAATGTAGTGTATATTGACTCCATTGCTGTGGTTTTCTTCCCAGGCACATAGCTGAGTTCTTCCCAGCGCGAAGTCCCATGTCTGTGGGAACTCTGAAGAGGGTTTTCCAGTCTGAAGAGTTTTGTGCCCAAAACTTGCATACCAGAACCTGTCTGCAGTGAACAGGGTTCAGAGCTGGACCCATGAAACATTTCACAGGCTATTAAGCGCTCTCACTGGTACATCATAAGCTCTTGTTTTGACATCCCGAGCCCTCTCCCTGCATGCCCTCCACTGTCTTCAGATTCTGTGTTTCCATCTGTTTTTGTTTTTTTTTCTGTGACAGTACACCTAAGAAAGACCATTTTTGCCAGTTTTGTTTCCTTTATACTTAATTATTGTAAATTCAAAATCTGAGGTGATAAATATGGCAATTTTTTTTAGTTTGACTTGATGGATAACAACATCTGAGGAACCTTCAGCCCTCCCTAGTAGAAAGTTTTTACTGCAGTTATGAATGATACAAATCACATCTATTTTAGTCTCTATTTCTAAATCTCAATGTATTTGATTCAGGAGGACTAAGGATTTTTCCTGTCTCTCAAATTTAAATGATTAAGTTTGCTTTATAGTTTAATTTGTTCCATAGTCAGTGAACTCCCCTAATAGGGTCAAATATTGTATGAGGAAGAACACTTCCTCATAAAGAATGTTCTAAGTGTCTGACTGTGACTAACCTGTGGGTCTACATCATTGACAGAAAGTTTTTATTCTTCATCTTGTTTTATTTTCCAATGAAGGTTCAGGCCCTGTTGGAAAGATGTATGCTGTTTAAGAACAAGCTATTGGCCTTGATTCAGTTATAACCGAATCATATGACAGTCTTTATCAGATCAAGTTTCCTGATATTTTTTCAGGTTAAAATAAAACAAATCAGTTCATAAGTTTTTTGCTTGTTTGTTTGGGTTTGTTTTTTTTTTTGTTGTCTAGTTCTGTAACTGTGAAAGAGGTGATATAGATTTCAGTTAATGTTAGTAGAAGCCAATTAGGTAAAAGAGAATCCCAGATTTTAAGTTCCTTACAGTCTCTCTAGAAAACAGGTCATCCAAAAAGCTTTCAGACCTAATTGCTCCTGAAAGTGGAATGGCTGTTACTTACTGCTACAAGGTCCTCTGATGTTCCTGTGACTGTACGTGAATCTGTTTACTAATGTTTTCTTTAAAAATCAAGCCCTTCTGCCTTTTTATTTTTTTTTTTTATGTTCTCAGTGCTTGAAGAGTAGAATAGTAAAGACTACAAAACATATGAGATTATCTGTTGATATATATGACTAATATTTTAATCCAGAGCCCTGGAATTCCCTGAGCATGATCTGAGCTGTTGCACAACAGGCTGGTTGCAGACATTGCATCTCTGTGCTTCTCAGGGACCTATTGAATCTATTTCTGAGACCTGATCATTTTGTAAACGTTAGTATATGTAGGAAAGGTATTAATAGCTTTTCCTTGCCACCTAATAATTATTTCTCAACACTGATTGTGGAGCCAGAGGGCGTTAATAAGAGTGAAATACATGGAAAAGCATGAAAGCCTATAAACATTGAAGAGAAAGACTTTAACAGATAGATATATTTACCTTACAGAATACATCTTGTGTTTTCCCAAATGTTCACAGTTCCTTTGAGACTCCTAACATGTATCTTGTCCAAAGCGTCCCTTTAGAGCAAACAGCTCCCTGTTCATATTTACTTTATTTTGTGTACAGGACAGGCAATGGAGCCCACACAGTGGGAATTTTAGGAATTTACCAAACCAACCCTCCTAAATAAAGTGATTAATTTACCAATTTCATCAATGGAGACAGGTTTGCTTTAAAGTTAAAGGTGTGAGAGTCTGTACTCCTAAGAGTAAGACAAAATGTTTTCTTAACTGCATTTAGACAACAGAAGTGAATGGGAAGAAACAACTGACTACAGCTGATCAGAAAGCTAAAGATGCACTGATTTTGTGCCAAGCCATCCTATCCCTGAGTGGAGATAACACAGGTTTTACAAGTTTGGAGATGATGTATCAAATACAGGGAAGTCCGCAGGAATTAGTATTACAGCTCTCTAAAGTGATCTTGAAAAATCTCTTAGGAACTTGGCTGTTTGTGATGCATCTAAGTCTGTCACAAAGACTTCTGTGCTCATCACTGGGCCTGTATATGAAAGGAAGATAATCACAATATGGGTTTATTCAAAACACTTTTCTCTACCTGTTTCATGCATCTGGGTAAGTCTTGGACATCATGGGCATCATGTTGAGAAGTTACATGTTGAGATTTTGTAAGTGATGTCCTAAGAAATATCAACAGTGTGCCTGAGACATTCATTCTGGAGGTACTGAAATACATCAAGTTTATGCTTCATGTATGCAAAAAAAAAAAAAAAAAAAAAAGTAAATCCTGTCTTCTGCTGGGATGTTTTTGGATAAAAGTTCTCTGCGATTGGAGGAAGCATAAATGTCCCATACATATGAACAGGCATTTTGCAAATAGGGGCAGCATATTCAAAAGTGGATATATAGCTCATATGAACAGTAAAGACGATATGAAGGCCTGTATACAGTTCCCAGTCCTCCTCAAGCCTTTATAATTTGTCCCCCTTTGTTCCCACTTCTTGCTTAGTTAATATATATTCTGAATTTGTATGAACGATGGGGATTCTGACTTCTAAATGGGCTTTAAGCAATCTTCATTGGCAAAACAGCCAAAGCAAGATTCGGGGGAAGGGTGATCAATCTTGTGGGCTTTACATGCCCCCTGGTGGAAAACCCTCAGTGTAGCTGTAAGGATTTTATGCAAAAGCATCTCTTGTAAACAGATGTGTGGTTCACGAAACGTATCTGAGCCGCATTCTCATCTGAGGCACTGCACTGTTATCGGTGTATAACCCATGAATAAGAACACACAAGATCCCAAGTTACAAATGAGCACCTGGACTCATTTAAGTGCTGCTAGCATGATGTACATTGCTCGTACGGTATAAATTGCTGGCCTAAAATTTCTTGCAGGCAAATGATGCCAAGCGCTTAATATATATAAAATGAACTCTAGTAACTTAAGCAAAATAATCACAATTTTCCCCACAGTCTTTCCAGGATTTCAATCTGGAGGGTTTCGAAGGATACACAATACCTTGTTACAAACCATATAATGTTTTAAAAAGTATCCAACTGACAACCTTGGCTAACATTGTATCTTCTATCTAGATTACTTCAATATGTCATGTCCATATCACACCACTATGTCCATGGTCCCAATGCCAAGGATTTCTGTCTTGTCCAACCTTTCCATCTGGAAGTAATGAGCTTAATATTCTGGCTCTACCCCCATAAAAGCTATGTCACAAAAAAGTAGCAGTCTTACAAACCATTGTATACCCTGAAGACAAATTTCAGATCCACATAGCCTCTCAAAGTTCTACTCAGATTCATTTAAAGACAAGTTTTCCACTCTACTCCCATAAGACCTACAGCATACCATAAGACTGTGAGAGCGATTTGACAACCATTTATGCTTAAATCCTGTCCTAGACATGTCAAAGGACTGTGCTTAACAGATTATGAAGGGCTAGGATGTTCCTTTGGGGCAAAACATGTTGTGTTCTAAGATTTGCTCTTAAGATGGCTGTTCTTTTCATTGCAATGCCTCTGAAAGCCTAAAACAAAGAAAACAGAAGTTCTTTGTTTTCAGGTCTTTTCTCATCGTGTACAAAGTGAACGCCACCTCTCCAGAAGCTCTTTATATGTCTGGAGAAAACTATGAGGCAGGTGTTGCCATCAGCTTGAGCTTTAGCTCTGGCACCACAGCCTGGTGGCTGAAAGTGTCAGCAGTGTGGAGGGATGGAGGTCTGTTTTGAGGATGGTCTGCTTTAAACCTCTTGCCTTTCCATTTTCTTTCTTCTATCAAGTGGTGAGAAAGGTGGGACACCACTCTGACCAGAAGTTTTATAAGTGATGTCCTAAGAAATAACAAGAACATATCACAACAAGAAATATCATAACACTGACTGGGAGTTGTTTCCATTTTTTTTTTCTGATTTGCTAGTATCAACAGTTTGCAAAAGCTGGAATCCTGATCTGAATTGTGACAGCTTTCTCAGACACCTCCCCCGGGCTGCAGAAGTTTACAGGGAGAAACTTACCTCACCCACCTTAGGCACCTGTTTTTGGGTGGGATGAATCTTCCATTAGAAGCGTCCCTCTCACCACAATAACTATAGACAAAGACAGCCCTGGAGTAATATTTAAATAAGTAAAATAAGGTGATATCAGCCTCTTTTTTTTGATGCCAGGATTACAAACAGAACTTGTTGAGTCAGCTCTTATTTCTGTCATATTCATACACCATTATAAGGACTAATTTTCTGATTTCTTAACCATTTTAATTGCATCTAAATTAAACTCTTTAGCATTCAATTAAAACTTCATTCCATACCTCTCAAAACAGAAACCAATTTCAAGAATATTCTCTTACTCTTCACTAGAAAGATGTGCAGGTACAGGTGAATTAATTGCATGATCTTAGAATCACTGCTATGTTATTGCTGGTCAGAAAAAAGATGAAGAACTAAAAAATGCAATTGCTCTGAAACCAAAATGATTTGTGCAGTCCTATTAGATTTGCTGAAATTAAATTTTGGCAGATAGGAATATTCTGACATTGCCAAAATGTCCTGTTTTATAATTTTGGAATGGGGCATCTAATATTTCCTTTCAAAATAGCTTTTCATGTTGAATATTCTTATGATGTGTTTCATTTTGTGTCCTCAATACAATTAAAAAGTCAACCATAATCAAACATTTATCTCTGAGACATTTCAGTTGATACAAGACATTTTTCTTAGAAGTTTCTCTTACACATGATTTTGAAATTTTCGGAAGTTGTGCCTAACTGGCCTAAGACCAAACCTGAAAATCCTCTGCAAATTTATTTTCAGTATAGATATGATTTATTGTTGATATTCCACCAAGAGTGTGTCAGTCATAAACCTCTTAAAAAGCTGAAAGGAAAAGAGATTCACTGTTCCTCAGAGAGGAGTTCACACTTACTGGGCCAGGACTTAAAATCTGTTTCCACAACTGCAAAAATACTCTGTACCAAAAAACTTTTCTTCAAGTGAAGCTGAGAAGAAATTGGTGGTATTTTTTATGTCACCCTGCAAAATTTAAAGTGGTTAGAGGACATAAAATGAAATATTATAATCTCTGAAAATACAGCTGTGTTAGTTTATAACATTAAAATGTCTGACTGGCTAAAGTTCATAGTTGCTCTCATTTGCCTCTGTGAAGGGCATGTTCAAGAAACCAGAAAGGAATTATTTCTTCATAGCTATAGATGCAGAGACATCAGGTTTGATATGTTTATTTATTAACATCAGTCTGTGTAACAGTGTCCTCAGATACAAATTCGCTAGAAGGAGCCAGATCTTTCAGCCTATTGAGTTCATTTGGTGCTGTTTCACAGATCCCTTAGTAGCAGTAAAAACTGATATGTGCCATTTGGAGGGTCCTCCTGAATATTTCCTCTGAGAAGATGGGCTCTCTGGCTTTTGTAAAGCCAGCAGAGATGTCTTTGCTATCTGTGACACCTCTGCTGTGCTGCCTGGCATGAAGGAAAGGGGTGTATTTACAGAGAAGACAGAGAATGTGGAGAGAAAAGCATTTTTGCTGCCTAATTTTCCCACAGCCCATGAGTTCAATTCACTGGCAATATTTTAAATAATTTCTTAGCAGTGTTTTGTTTGAATGCTGGAGGTGCTGTAGAGCCAACCACACTTCTCAGCCACTGTCTCCCGTGCTTTCCTCACTAAAACTGAGCCCAAAATTGTTCCCTGGAACTTAGACATCTTTGTGTTTTGGTGCTGTCCAGGACCCTATTTACAGTCTCCTCCTGGGTGTGGATCAACACAGGTGATTGACTCCTATGCTGAGATGTCACCCTGACTACATCTGAACTCTGCAGGGAGACAGGCACACCTCCCTGTGAGGTCCTCTGTCAGGCTGAGCTTAGTGAAGAAGGTTCCTACTACCACAGCAGCTCCCAGTGTATATGTAGCTCCTTGCCTTTGACAACTGTTTAAGGTTTCCTTTACTCAAACTGCTCCAGAATCTACCACATCAGCAAAACTGAAGACACTTAACAATCAAGCAATCCTTCCCTCCACCTGCAACACACATAGTCACGTGAATTAACAATGTTTAAAGAAAGGTAAGTTTCAGGTTTTGTTCAGTGTTATAATGGCCTGGTCACGCGCTGAAACTCCATCATAGAAGCAAAGAGTAAAACCACTGTCTCTTTCCAAAAGGATTTATAGTACTAGTATAAAGAATGAAATATGGGCTAGACGCAGGTGGGAAGAATAAGGACATAATGAGGCAACCTTTGTTTATGTGAAATGTATTAGCATAACCTCTAAAATCTGAGCTAAATTGTCCTGCTTCATTTGGCCTTCCTACCTGTATGTCTGTCTTTGCTGGAGTTCAGTTTTGACAATGTTCATTCTCAGCATTTTTATAACAGAAACTGAATTAAATGACCCTGAGCACGAATGTGTCCAGGATTAAAATAATTTATTGTAATGATTGCAACTATTCTGAAAGGTGGCTTGAGGGTGAGAACGATTGTTACACCAAAATGCTTGATGAGCAAGCAGCTACCTCTGAGTGTTCTTCTGATATCCAATTATTTGTCCAGAGGTCATATAAATTCATATTACTAAGCAGGTTACCTTTACGTACTACTGTTGAAATCTGAATACAACCACTTTTCAAGTTTCATCTAATTTTTCAAGACTGTCTTTCAGAGGAAATGAAACCTAATGTGATTTAACTGTTGGGGGAGGTAAAGGGGGTTAAATTCAGTCAATTTATGTTCATTATAAACAAATCCAAATTCCTAGCTAGTATGGTATGACTAACATATGTCACATACTACAGCATGTCTGGTGTACCCTTTAACATTTTAACAGTCCATCAGACATTAATGTGACTTAAACATCAAAAACAGGTTCATTTTGCCATTAATATCCTGAAACAAGAACATCTAATATACACATCCTGAGATTTAATCTGTAAACATAACCAAAAATGTCTGGATGAAGGGGGCTTGTTTATATTTCAGTAGTGCTACTTCCATGAAGCATGTGTCTGCTATCTTTAGTATGCAACTCTAGCATCCTACCATTGAGCGAGCCCTAATGTCTTTGATACTGTTAGGGAGACTTATAAGTCTTCTGCTGACATACCAGTCCCTTTGTAGATCCCCTAAAGTTAAAGCTACTGATAAACATAACTTGTCTTATAAAGAGGGGAAGAATTTTAAAACCACTTCAAACATGCTCGAGATTTCCCTATTCATTTTTCCGTGGTGTGAAAGCAGGTTCTTAAGTGAGTTGGAGTTAAGAGGACATGCTTCTCTTTACCAAAGTAATGACTTGTTTAATAAACAAGAAGGGAAAAGGAAAAATGTGATGATGCTTGCAGAATGACAGAATAAGAATGTCTGAGGAAAACTTAATCAAATGCAAATGAAAATTCAGTTCAGTCAAATCCCTTTGCTTATTTTTCTATTGTTATTTGAATACTTGGTTCTTGCATTGATGAATGCTCAAGGAGGTACATTTCTTAGGAATTAACATAGGACAAAGCATATGTGCACTACTAGTGTCCAGACACACTGTATCTATCAACTGTGTTAGGAATGAGTGAAGCCACTACAGTCAGGAAGATAGTGAGGAAAAAAGAGAAGAAGAAGTTAAAAAAAAAAAAAAAGAAGAATAGTTATACCCTTTTGATATCTGCAAGATTGTTTAATCCCGCTCTTACGTAGATAAAACCACAATGTAATTGCTATGGAGTGAATTGCATTAGCAACCATGGCCTTGGAAAACCAGCCAGACACATTCAAGGTCTGAAGTACAGATGAATACTTCAATGAGTGCATGTCTTAAATCAATCATTGCAGTGGTGGAATTTGTCAACAGCATGAGTTTTTGAAGAAAAATGCAGATTCATCTGAACTTTCTACACCAGTGCATGTGTTTCCATTAAATATTTGTCAGGATGGTTTTGCAAGCTGAGGCTGGAATTTCTCATCAAAACCAGGCAGAGAGAATCCCTTCTCAAAATAGCTAATGGCATGGGAAACTCCTTTGACACCGAAGAACAAGAGCAAGGACAAGAGCAAGTATGGTCTCCTGAGCAATCTCATTTCAGTATGTGAAACAGGGCCAGGGCAAACCTGAGCATGGGCAGATGATTGTCAGTACAGGTAAATTGTTAGCATGGTCCCTGGCAATATTTTGGCCTGGGCTAACTACCTCTCTCCCAAAAATGTCCCAGCACAGCTGAGGGGATAGTTTGAGCCCGTATAGATGCAGTCAGCATGTTTTCTGGGGTAAAAGCAATTAACTGTGTCAACACAAACTGTGCGAGCTGGCCTCAGGGCAGACAGCAGTCCCTGGGCAATTTCATTTACTAGTACAGCTGCAATACAGTAGTCCCTGTGAGCACGTGGGGGAGTTATAAGATACTACAGGAAAAGGCTTTTTCACATGCATATTTGCCGCAGATTTTTCTGGAACGGTCTCAGCATCGTCCCAGTGCAGACTGGAAATGATTTCTGAAACCATGACTTTTTGCAAAATAAAATTCTTGTTTTCTGGCCAACTCTAGTACCAATTTGACAATATTGACATAGAAACGAACAGAATTTATACTAGCGAAACCCCTGATGTGGGTACAGTTATGCAGATAAAAGAATAGTTTATACCTATTCCTCTTCCTGTAGCGCCTCAACATTAGGGGTTCACTCAAATTTCCCACTCAGATTCTATGTTCCTTTTTTTTTTCATGTCCTTCTCATTCAACAAATATAGTATGAAAAAAACCACACACAGGAACTGAGAGGGAATAAGATGTGGATAAAAAAAGGCAGCATGTCTAAATGCTTGTGTATTCTGAACATACAAAACATTCAAGACATAGATAGGTACATATATGTTGCTCTGATGTTGGTTGATAAAACTTAGGGCAGAAGTAATACACTGATAATTTATTTTAGGGGATATTGCTTTACTCATCTATACCATGAAAGCTGTGTGCATAGCTTTGAAACGTATACATTCATCTTTCTGTGTGTAGATGTCTGAGTTTGTCAGCCATGGATATTAGTCTTCCAAATTCAGGTAGATGTTGAAAATCCCGCATCTACTTCTGTCCATGTTCTGTAAGAGCTGTTTAGAAAATTGTCATGCACTACACTTAGAATGTGTACATAAAAGTGTACAAAAAAGTGTAGACATAAAATGGTCTACACTTAGAACTCCTTGAAGTTAGATGGGATTTCTCACATCATGTCATGTTTCCAAACTAGAACAATTGCCTTTTTAGTAAAGATCTGTGAACATACTCTTTGAAGTTTTCAGTCTTCTTTGCATAGGAAGATTTCCCAAAGGTAAATCCTCGAATATGAGAAATACAGTGATATGAGGTTGAGGGGAGTGGTCTGAACAAGCAGCAGCAAGTTAGAGGGATGTAGATGTATACTTAGCTGAGATAACATGATGTTCTTATCTAGGAGCAATGCTAAAACCTGAAGTGAGCCACTGAATATCACTGAAAGAGCTTTTGCAATTAGTGGGTTTTCTTCATATAAGCATGGACTATCAGACCCTTCTGTATCAGTGCATCCAGTCCTTTGCATCATCACGGAGTTTCACCTTAAAATTGTTTCCTGCAGCCTGACTCTTCTAAGTGCCCATAACATGTTATGCTTACTGACTTCATTTGCAGAGCTCTGTAACTATTGCAAACTTGATGAGGGATATATGGTCTTTGCTTCAATTTTCAGTTTCTGGAGATACGTTGCTCTGCTTTAGCTTCCATTGAAAAACGGTGACTGGCCTCCCCATTGTATAAGAAGAAATAAAAAATACGAATAATGACGCAAACTGCATTCATGATTTTCTTGCTGTTGCACACTTTTAAAGCTAATTGCATGTTGTCTGAGAAGTTGACTCGTGCTCATTGGACACTTGGACTTAATGCACAGTTACAGATACTTCCAACAGGCTAGTGTCTCTTTTTTATTAAGATCAATAAAAATTAGTTACAGTGCCTTTGTGTTAATGTTTCGTTTCTAAACAAATATCCATGCAGAAATCAGGTCCTCCATAGAGATTAGCTATTGTCAACCATCTTTCTTTCCTTTAATTTTAGATTACTTGTGTTCTGCCTTACAGCCAAAACGAAACCTAGTTTCTCTCCTTTGACCACATCTCAATGTGGATAGTACAAAGCACTAAGAGCTTTCCATTGCTGTGGTATATGCTGTTAATTGCTAACATATTCTGCCACATCATTTTTCACAGTATTGGAACTTTTTAACTATACCACAACTCAACAAATACTAACAGGACCAGACATGTCTTGGA
Organism: Falco peregrinus; assembly: GCF_023634155.1. NCBI lineage: Eukaryota > Metazoa > Chordata > Aves > Falconiformes > Falconidae > Falco > Falco peregrinus. The sequence continues at coordinate 58,650,035 of NC_073727.1, forward strand.
AGATGGTACTGCTAGTATTTCCTTCCTCCTTTGGTTCCCACTGAGCAGATGTAAATCACTTTGGGACAGCATTTCAGTTCTGAAACCTGTTTCAGTTTTGCTCAAACCTAATTGGAGGTCATGTGGAGTTTTCTTTCTTTCTCAAAAACAACAACAAAAAAAAATGCAGTCTTTGAGCTTTAATTACCGAGAAGCTCTCCCCCCCACACCCCACACCCCACACCCCCGAATCCACGTAGACATATAGAAATATTGTAGGAAATCTGTGAAAAAAAAACAGCCCCCAATTTTTACTGAGAAAATAGACAAAACTTTAACTGGTGAATACTTAGCTTCTCAAGACCCTGACCATATGTCCTGCTCTTGTTCCCTTTGGCAGTTTCTCTTTCAAGCTCTCTTCAGGACCTGGGCTGTCTTGGGTGATACGTTCTGCACTGAGCCTCCATAGCAGGGCATGATCCTCAGTAGGGCCCTTGAGTACTCCTAAGATTCAAACAAATTATTAATAAAGAGCAGATCCTAGGCTGTAAATTGCATTTCATTCACACCATTCAGATCTTGCTCCCACAAAAGGAGCTTGTCTACATTCATTTGGTGCAAAATGAGGGATGGACTCAGGTTTCATGAGTCTAAAACCAGAGGTTTTTTCCTCCATTGGGGAACCTAAGTTTTCTTTTGAACAGAAATTTAGATTAAATAAAAAATACATTGCTGCTTTCACAGCTTTCTTGGCTAGAAGCCAGGGACTCCTCTCTGTAATTCTGATTTATTCTTCTTATTCTTTGCAGGTGGTTTCTGAACATTTATGTTGCCCTGGGCAAGTGACTGAATATAAGCCTGTTTTCCCAAATGCACAATGAGAATAGTGCCGCTTATGGCACCTTCTGACAAGCGGTATTGTGCTGCCTAACATCTGAACCAATGCACGGCATTTTACAATACAAAGTAAATAAATATTTTGATACTTGAAATAGGAACCTCATTCTATTTCTTATTTCATTGAGAATATAAAAGTACATAAAAAAAATACATCTCCTGTTATAGGATTATATTCTTAACCAGAGACAAAAGACTGGGGTAAAACCAACCAACCAACCAAAGTCCAATACAGTCCCTGCTGTCTCAGGAAAAGACTTCAACCCATTTCCTAATTTTCCTCTTAAAAAGCTGTTACAGAACATCAGCGCTTTGGAAGAACAGGGGAAAGGTAATTAAACTGAAAGAGAGGCAGAGATTCATATTAATTTTTTCATATAGAAATGTGTTATCTAACAGTCCAATAATTCTTCATCCCCTGAAAAAGATAAAATTTGACTTTACAGTGACCCAAACTCACTTTTCCTCGGTCTGTGTATTAAACCAGGTTCATTCTCTTGTGTCTGTTCAGGGCCTTGGAAAATGACTTCTGTTCAAGCAGAGTGGTACACATTGCCAGTGCCCTAATTTTATAATTCCTAATACAAAAGTGTTGAATATTAGTATCTGGATAACACTATATCAGGTTCTGTCACTGCAATATTAAGGTATGTAGCCAGTATCGAATTACATGGATGTAGGAACTTTTCTGGGGGCTGTGGACTTTTAGACACTTGTAAATAAATTTAAAAAAAAAGCAAAAAAAAAAAAGCTTTGTTTTGAGGCTGGTGTCAGCTTACAATGTAGTTTTCAAGCATTGGGCAATCTCATCCAAAAGGAGAGCTTAAATTCTTTCAACAGCATTGCTAAGCTACATAATACAACACCTTTCTGTAATATGTTTCCAAAAGCTAAGTCTTGCTTGGTGTGCAACTTCAGGCAGCAATGAAGATTTTTGTTTGTTTTATAAAGTTGGCTTTTAAAAACAGAGCTGGCCAGAAAACAAGAATGTTATTTCAGGAAAAAATTTTCAAGGTTTTCACATTCCTATTTAATTCCTATGCAGAAGAAAATCAAGGCATGCAAATTTTTCCTTTATTTTTTCTTCCAAATGAGAGTGGGACACCAGAATAATTGAAAGCATTGTGATTCAAGTATTTAGCTACAATTAAAGAAAAAAATCCCTGTCCTGAACAGAGCCACTGGCTTTTGCAGTATAGATCTCACAGAACTCACCCTTGACATGATAGAGCATGCCAATGAAAATTACTTGGAAATAATAAGCAACTTCTTGTGATGTTTCAAGTTTGACAAATCACTATTCCTAAGAAAAAGAAAAAAACATAAGCTCCATTCCCTACTTTGCAAGTTTGTACATAAGGAACAATGCATAATAATATTATTTTTGAAAGAAATTATACTGAGGTTGAATTTAGAGACCCAGGGTGAAAATTCAATTTCTTTTCCTGTTGTACTCATTTGCAACACACTATGACAAAATGTTACCATAACAAATTTCACCAGCACTTCTGAGTGTATGAAGTAGATGTGCACGATAAAACCCTTGTGCTTATCCTCTCAGTAGAACTGAATTTAACCTTTAAAAAGAGAAAATACTAGCTCACACATTCAGCTACAATAAATCTGTTTAGCTCTATCTTAATTTTCAGGGCTGGCAATACCACGCTTGTGGATATGTTACTTGGAAACGGTCTCAGGACAATCTTCCACACCAGATTTTTTAGTGCTGAAAATGGACAAATACGGTCTGAAGCAGAAGCGGAGAATTCAGGACCCAAAGTGCGTGAAGACACTGGGGGATCACTACATTGCCAGGAAGACTCAGAGGAGTGGCAGCCTGTAAGCTGCCTCTCAAAGAGCTGAGTAAGCATGAGGTACACATATTGGCAGATACAGATTCATTCTTCCATAGCAATGTAGCCCAGGAGAAAGGACTCAAGTCCTTTTGTTTGAGAGTGGCATTGCTACATGAAGGCCAGAACACAGATGGCTTTAGTGTTAATGATCCCAGCATGAAAGCAAAGAAACGTGAAATGGGCTTATTTGGTAGTGCTCCAACGACAAGACAGAAATACCAACATTTGCCAAGTGGGAAGAATGAAGTCAGCAGAGAGAGTATTTTGTTTCTAACTTTAGAAGATACTGCAAACAATGGAAAAAGAGAAGGGGGTTGACTTTTATCTTAAAAAGAAAACTCTTTAGCATGCAGTTTACACTGTTGTAGCATTTGCACTTAACAGGCCAGCTTTATTTTATTTGTTTTTAAATGTTTGCTCAGTTTCAGATGGGGTAAGTGAGCCCTTAAAAATATATCCTCTAGGTTCATGATATACATCAGAGCTGTATAAATCTCCTAGGAGACTTAAACAAAGAGAACCTAAAAAAGATGTTCCTTATTTTGCTGTAGTTCTGCCCATGATTAATGGAAGGCTCTGATGATGACTGCAACTCAGTATATTTCTTGGCACTGTCACTATGTTTTCCTTTCTTCTCAGCTGGGTCAAGTCATAGTGACTAGAAAAAGTAGAAGCACAAGGTTTTTCTTGACAGTTCAGTAATATAAAAGAGGGCCTGCTGCTGTACAGGGTGTTGGTTTGTACATAACTGTGGGTGTTTGTGGGGACATGACAGAGATTAGAACAGGATAAATAGCAAAGGAGAAAGGATTCGGATGAACTTTTGCAAAAGCAACTCTCCCTGTTTCCATGCCAGCAACCCTTTCTGTGAATGGTTCTTCGTACCAGTACGTTTCCAAAGGAGGGAGGTCTCTATTTTGCTTTTCAGGTTTACAATCACCCAGTTTCTATTTAGGCTGCAGTATTCAGGGTGCCTACTGTACACGCGAAGTCAAGCAGGCTGAGCGCGGTTTAGGCAGCGTAGCTGTTGTGGTGTTTCATCAGCAATGAGTTTCGCAGATTTTCTACCATCCTGAGCTGTCAAAACCTGGCTTCAGTCTTCATATCTTCCAATGCCCGTGGTCAGCTCACTTGAGAAGTAATGAATATTTTACCTCAGAAGCTACAGAGGAAAGGGCATATATGAAAAACTATATACAGAATTTCAGCAAGCGTTTGACGTAGACTTTGCTGATTTTCATGGAGCTTTACTAACTTACACCAGCTAATTTTCTTGAGGGAATTTTGCAGAAAGTTTTTTTAATACCCTGTAATTTAGTGCTTTTTGGTGCTTTAGCTTTGCTGCAGGACACGTGCATACAATGACTATCAATGACTAGACTGTGGACTAAGTCATGTCTTCAGGCCCCATATAACTTCAGGAAAAGAGAATGAAACTATGAAGAAAACAACAACTTTTACAGATTTCTCCTCACTTTTGAAAATCTAGTTCGAGAAAAGTGATTGTGGCTAATGGGTGGTGGCTCAGGCCTTTGCAATGATACAGAGGCTCTTTTGGCTTCATAAGTAAGAGCTGCCAGCATGGCCTTTCAGTACAGCCCATGTACCTGGGCATTTTCAGGAAGTCCTAAATCACTCAAGTCTGTTCTCTTCTTGGGCCACAAAGTTCTTACAAGTGCTCATGCTTTTTGGAGTCAGTGGGCTGGGAGTCAGTTTATCTGATGCTGTTTTATTGCATGGCAATTTAGCTAAATCTTGAAGGCTTCTTGGATACGTGAGACCTTACTTTATTCCTTTGAGGACACCTAGCATGCACTTACCCTTGTAACCTGAAAAGTGTGCTCTGACTTGGGTGGCAATGGGCATGTTTGGGACCCCCTGGAATGTTAAACCCTTGTAGCCTTCAAAGCAAGGACACCCACAATGGCTACAAGGTCATTAGTGATGGTCCCTGGTTTGTCCAAACCCTCGGGTGTGCCCAGGAGTTATTTGGGGTGGCCCATGTTGACCTGTGCCTAAAATGTGCCAAATCTGTGTCATTGATGACTTTAAGGATTAAACAACATTAGTGATAGAGGTGCAATACTCTGCTCATCACCTCACATTGTTTAATTTACAGTCACAACTTTTGAATCTTACTCAGGTCCTCTTATACATTTTTCCTCCTCAAATAAAGACAAGAACACCCCAAACCCATACATGTTCTATTTGACAGCTGCACACTAGATTATATGATAAGAGAGATGTGCCAGACATCAGTTAACCAAAAGCCACTGCCACATTGGCTCCGATACTAAGCCCATCAGGAAGTTTTGTACTGCAAGCAGCACCATGGACACACAGCTTCCTTTTTACACCCAGTTCTTTCATATTAAAAAGAAGTGGTGGTGGTGGTTTAAATGTTTCCTTTTGCCTTAGCCACTTTGAGTATAGATAATCCACTTATCATTGTCATTACAACAAGATTTATGCCACAAATATGTGATAGCTCCATATTTAAACACTAATTCCTAAAGTAAGTGCATGTGCCTTGTAACAGAGACTACAAAGTTCCACAAGGTGCTGGAGCAAGAGGTCAATCATAAGCCATTGTCAGCTTCTTGGGTATTCAAAATTTATGCCCATACTTGAATGTTTTATTAAACAAGTGCCATTTTTTAGTTCATTGCCAATGACATTTTTGTTAAAATGCATATTTGTCTCTATCTCTCTCTATATGCATACAATGTTTCATGTGCCGGAACAGCCCAGTTCTGTTGCCTGTCAATTTCATTGAACGGCCTTAATGCATGTTTAACCTATTAGATAATAAAGAACTAGCAGGTGAGCAAGGTGTCATGTTATGGGGAACATCAGCAATGTCCTATACCTTCTAAACACAGAGATGCTTAGTTCAATCTAAGGAAGCACCAGCTTCGATATTCGCAAGAAAGACTACAGTCACCCTTTTAGATCTTAAGTTAAAAGATCCCTCTAAGTCTTCTCTCATGACAAACCAATGGCTTGAAAAAAAAGTCTCCTTTTTTTAAACAGAACATGATAAACAAATGGCTGTTTTTAAATTTAGACAGCCTTGGGGTAGATGTGAGAATAAGCTGTGAATTAAGCATCCCTTGACAGATGGAAGTTTGTAAAGTGAGAAAAACCAGACTGACCTTTAGTGCAGTGCTGACAAGTGAAGGATTACACCATCTTTGGTATTAGGAGCACATGTTACGTGTACCTCATCAGAGGGGCATACATACACAGGAAACCCACTGTTCCCTGCCATTTATTAATAGTAATACTTGCCACAGTCAAAATATTTGGTACATTTAACACTTTGAAGGATTAAGGAGCCATTGCCATTAATACTGAACACAGGAAATTACTGACTCTCAGGACAACACCACGTATCACAGATGCCAGATTTTTTTTGAAAACTCTGGTTGTGTGATTTGGTCTGGCTTGTGACTCCAGTTATACACCTGTGTGTTTGGGCACAGCAGGGATGGGGGCTGCCTGGGGTGGGGACTGGGAGCAGCAAGGGCTCCCTGGGGCAACAGGGCAGGACCTGGCATCCCATCCCACCCCCATGCAGGAGCAGGGCAGCTGGGGGCACCAAGGCTGGTGCGAGATAGAGACTGGCAGTGCTGCAGCATCACTGGGGCAAGGGCTAATGACCCCAGGGAGGATGAAATGTTGCCCTGGGCTGTAGCCAGCATGGGGGAAGGCCTTGGTAAAGGGGCCAGATCACAGATGATCACTGGTGGTATAAGTTCAGAAAGCACTGTTACCCTTCTGGAAAAAGGAGGGCAAGAATATTTATTTTTATTTTTTTTTTTTTTTTTGTCCTCAGAACCCTGTCTTTGGACAATGTATGAAATGTATGAAACGGAATGGTTTCAACACTGATGTTTAACAGCACTGGGAAAATAGACACTATGAAACCCTAAGTAAACAAATGTGCACACATTCTTGAGAGTGGACATCGGAAAAATCACACGTGTGGCATGGCCTGTGCCTCCCTTCAGCCTGGTGGGTCAGATCCACACAGTCTGCCGCTGTTCTCATCTCTGAGAAACAAATCTCGTCTGTGAACAGGTTCATGTTTCTAAAAGGATCAAAGGTTCCTACTGCAGTCCCAGTAGATTCCTTTAGAGTCACAAAAAGACATAAAAAATAGCACAGGGAAATCAGATTTTACTTAAATTTCAATTAAAGTTTGATTCTTAGACCTGAAAAGGATTCTTGAATAGCTCCATATTTAGGAAAAAAAAAATAATACAGCATTAGAGAGAAATCCTCTGAAAGGTCAGTAGCAACATTCCCTAAAGCATTAATGAGAGGAGAAGCAATACTTCCAGAATAGTTCTTATTTTAGCAATACTTTTTCCCATAAAAAAAAACTTTTCCCCTTCATATCTCTCTTTTACTTACTCTACTTATTGTGCTGAATATTCTTTCACATTTCCAATCTCATTTTACATGGAAAGACTTTTCATGTGTCTTTTAATCTAAGTGGACCTGAGTGTTGCAGTCCTAGGAGGCTGACAAGTTAGATTAGCAGAGATGTTTTACTGCTATGGCTACAATAAATTCCATTTTCATTTTAGAAGTGTAGCTCTGATCCAGGCATTTTTGCAATGATAGCTATGGGTGTGGTGTTATACAATGTTTATTGGCCCTACGAATTTTTAAGAGAGGACATTCTGTTTTTCAGGGAGAAATTTGAAACAAAAGTGTTAAGGGAAGAAGCTCTTACTTGTTTCATTCAGTTGACATGAATGCAATAAGGATTCTCCATCCCAGCCTGCTTCCTCACAAAAAAGGTTTTTTTCTCTTGCAATTCGTTATTCCCATCCTGAGCCACTGTGGATACATTGTCCTTTCATGCAGAGTCTTTTCTGTGAGCTTCTGCAATATTTCAACACCTCCTGTGATGTGAGGTAATTTACCCTGACAAATGGGTGGTGTTACTGCAGAGGTAGTCACGGTGGTCTTTGGCCTGACATAAAGTGCTTTGGAGTGATGGTGTCACAGCTACAACTGTCTTATTGTCATCAGAAGCTGCTGAGATATGTCAATGGGCAGTGTCAGATGTTTTCTAGGAAACCCAAGGACATTCAAAAATACTTGGGAATAAGCCAAGTTCAATGTCTCTTCTGGACCCCACCCATTAAAATACAGGAAAAATTCATTTGGTCATCTCAGGCAAGAATCAATTTGAGACTGTAATTTGTCAGTAGGGCTCAGTATCAGTTAAAGAGCTCTATGGATCAGTCCAGTTGCATAAATGTAAGTGCCAAGTGCTATTTGAGATGTTTTAGGAAATGCAAGAAATTATTACAGAGCTGGCAGGTATGACACAGGATATATAGGGGACCTACAGTCTCCAGGAGCTGCAGCTGGAAGCTGGTGGAAAATGTCAGGGCATATGAAACGGTACCAGACACCTACATGTAAGGAACTGAACCTTTCCCTTAAACTGAAGTGTCTATTTGTAGACATCTGTAGACATCTGTAGACACACCTGGTATATAAGATAGGACTTCAGTTAGTAGTCAACAAAGTCAGAGCCAATAGAGGTAATATAGTCAGAGGAGCTAAGAGGACAACTTGTCTGACCAGCTACTGAGTACTGGAGTAATTTACCCACTGTTAGGCATCTAGTGCTGTTAAAATGTCTCAGGGTATCTAAGACATTACCACAAACTGGTATACAGACACCCTACCCACAGGTGACACACCTTTCTGGCATAGTGTCTGGAGGCCAGAGAGATGTGCTAGAGCATCTAAAAAGACTGTGTGTATCTGCGTCTAGACAACTGAATCACATCCTTCATGTCTGCCTCAGGATGAATTTAATAGTTCTCTAGCCTCCATTGATGGTGTCAACTAGATGTCCATGGAGATGCTTACATTTACATGCCTCAGCGTGTGAGCTGAATTTTGCCCACCTTGTTTCATCTACAGCCAGCCTTGGATTTGTCTCTGAAGTTAATTTATTGCAATATGGTTTTAGTAACTAAGATAAAACCCCATAAAAGAAGACAAAATTTGAGTTTCCTTGGTGACTGGAGTAATGTGGCCTAAAATATTAGGACTCTTTTCCTGTGCTTCTGCTCAGCGTGACTTTGGTGAATGAAGGCTGCCAAGGGTCTGTCAAACAGAGCTCCCTACTATTTGGTTTTATACTGGGGCTCGTGTGTTACTCTGGTTTCCTCCTGCTATTTTTGATTCTTGCAGGCCTGGATGTCAGATGAGCACAGCCATCAGTGTTCTCTCCCTCCCCGTGACATTGTCCCCGTGCCAGGGCCAAACGAGGTAGGAGCAGGGGGTGGCAATGCAGGAACCAAGGAACCATCTGTGCTGCCTTTGTGCACACTGAGGGCTCCCACACTGTGAGGAGTGCTCAGCTGGACACATCTGGCTGAAGTCCAGCTCCTTTGAATGGTTCCAGTAACTCACAGGAGTTGGAACACACTGGGGAATCTGGCCCAGGCTGCTCAGGGTTTGTGGTTTAATGGGCTAAATTGGACTAGGGTGTGAGTGCTTGCTCTAGCTGATTGCCTTCTTCAAACCCATCATTTTCAAGAGAAATACAGCTTCAATTAACACTTCTTTTCTTAATTTAACCGGAAGTCCATCCCACACAAGCTGTAAAGACTTGTTGGCAAGTGAGCCTATGTATGCTTCTTTGCCTAAGAGGATACCGCAATTGGGAAAAAATATATGAAACAACCTATAAACCCCTTCATGCCATAAACAGTATTTCAGCTTCCCCAGAATGTTAAGTTCTGCTCTGAACAATGACCTTGGGGCTCTTGTATATGAACATGACACTTTCGACTTCTTCCTCTAAGTCCCTTCTCCCTCTGCCATTTTGACCCAACAGGATCTCATTTACTGTCATTGCTCCTGCTCTGCAGGGAAAAACACACCTGTCTTGAGCAACACTGGAAATAAGGAGGTTTTAGGACTTTGTGTCTTTTGGTCCTGGAATTACTAAGCCAGTTTCCATTACTTTCTCCTACTGATTGTCTCCAGTTTCCTCCAAATGCACTGCTTGGAAGAAAGGGAGAGCAGTGATCATGAACAGGTGGGAAGGTAAAGCAAGGTGAGGTAACTTTGCTATAACTGTGTATTTATCACCAGGCTGAAGGGCAGATCTCAGCAGAAAATGTGGCAAAGATTTTTTTCCTCAGTTCCAAATCAATTGGAGACTTTTGTTTCCTTCCTTCTGTCTGTTACACTCATTGTGGATGTAAGCAGCTGGCAACAATCCTCCAGCAAAAGGATGAGAGACCATGAGTGAGACATACAATTTAAACACACGTATGTCCAAAAATATTCAGTCACTGCTCTAAAAAGAAGTAAAAAATGATGGAGACAGAGGATGCTGTTGACAGTAAAGACTGTTTAAGATTTCATTGTAACTAAAACATGGTAACTATTCCTGATGAAGGACAGTTATGTTCACTAAAGACTGTGGGGAAAAAATTAGCTCTGCTTCATGGTGTAGGTAGGCAGGGTTACCAAATTCCTCTCCAGGGTTTTCTGCCCGAAATAATGGCCAGGTGCTGCCCAGACAGTGTGTGGATATACAGAAAATCTGATGTGTTAGGAATGTATATCATGTAATACACATGCACCAAGAGGTGTGCACTTCTGAATGTCTTGCATGTGATCTGTAGTTGGATTCCACCAGCACAGGAGATTTCTCTGACAGGTGGATTCTGGAAAGTCTTAGAAGCTTGAAAAATCTCTCAGATTATTTTTTTTGAGCAGAAAAATTAGATGCCTCAAGGCAAGTCCAGGTATACAGTAACCCCTGCGCACATATGAGCTCCAAGAACGAAAACATGCCAGCATCAATGGCAGGCAAAGGCAGTAAATGACAACTTGCAGGGGTAAGTAAACACAGCCAGTCCATGGTCTGAAGGAAGATCAAGGCCTGAGTCTGCATTTGAGCCAGATGTGAGAACAACTCGACTTCTTGAAATGTTCAGAGGTCTTCTGTTCCCATGGGAGAAGAACTACATCCTCAGGTGGGGTGGCTGCCAGCTGTAGCCGTGACCACTCTTGAGAATCAGCCTGCTTGAAGTTCTGCAAATGCCTGTCCTTAAAACCAGCTGTTATTGTGGCCTATGCCTTTCTAACAGATACAGAGTTAATTTTTGTGCCTGTGGATGCTGTTTTGTATCCAGATAGCAGAACCAATACTTATAATTTTAAAAGGGAAGGGATTTCTATGCAGAATTAATGTATAAAAGATGCACATGCATGATTGTATAATTACATCCTGCCTTGTGTTCTGACTGCTAAGCATTCAGTATTCTTTACAGGAAATTAATAACTTTACAAAGCAGCTGCTCCATTCACGAGCTTTAAAAAATAATATTGCTGTTGTAAACCATGGATTACTTTTTCTGATAGGGGTAATCCGCTTAAAATTGGCCATTCTGTAATTTAACGAATTCATCTTTCTTTCAATGTGTTTTGAGCTAAGAACCAAATGGTTAAATGTCCATAACTCACCTATAATTTTGGACAAAGTATTAAGAAATGTTGAAAAAATAATATCTGCAAGTAGTTTTGCTTAGCTGAAACAATGTAGTTTGGATATTTGAGAGTTAAAAGCATATTCCAGCATATTCTGTCCTTCACATTAACTGTGTAAGGAATCACGCATTAACAACTGCAGAAGAATCTCATTTATATTTTAAAGCCATATCACCAATGGGAATATTAGTTTTCCCATGTTCCAGTGTTTCACGGAGGCAAATTAGCTATTTAGTAGAGCTAAGTGGGAATTGTTCAGTAAACTGTTTTGTGTTGGAAAACACTGGTTTACCAAAACAGAATATTTCCATGGGGACAGTGAGAGGAACCGAGGTTAGAAATTCTGTTGAAGCCCTCCTCAACTCTGAGAATCGTCTGACCTGTGACTGCAGCACTCACCTGAGTTGCCTGAGCATGATGTGTCTCCACTCACAGGGACATTGAGAGCAGGACATCAAAGCTGATTGTCGTGTGGATCAGTAAAGAATCATCACTGCTGGGCTACCCAGAACAGAGTTTGTGTGCCTTCTCCTTTCTAAATCACAGTTGCGTGGAAAAAAAATGTCTGAGAAGCTTGTAGATTTATCACACAGTGAAAGGAGGGTATTTATTCACTTATTTTTCATCACAAAATTCTCTCACGGCAGGGTGACCCTATTTAATTCTAACAGCACTCATTGATTTTTGAGTAAGAATTGGCCTTTCAGATTGCTCTTGGCCCTAAAGTTTTTGAAGGGTGAGCTAATGTATAAGAAAGTACACTATCAGGTTTCCTGGGATCTGATTTCAGAGCTGCTCAGCTCTGCCGTACGCTTTCACAACATTACTACTAAGGGAAAGTCTATGCTAGCATAACTAATGGGAGTCTATAGTTTATTGCTCTTTGCAGGTGTCATATTCTTGGTGGGTAATGGTAGGCAGTAGGATGGTATCTGGGCTCAAAAGTACATTTATAAACTCAAACATGACGCTTATTTCTGCCACAGTTTGGTATACATAAGATTCTATCTGTCCTTGTTTAAGTAAATCCTTTATACATTTTCATAGCATAGAGCCTTGTAACAAAGGCCAACAACCAAGCCAGTGTCAGTATTTGGAAAGGTTAGTTGACGTTCCACTGCTATCAAATCTCTTTTCTTGAAAAGCTGTGTAAACAAATGCTGTTTTGGAAACTCTCAGCAAATGTCTAACATTTGCATTTGTTCACATTTATTTTATTTGAGAGCCTCTCCTAGATTATTGTTGTGTCTGATTCTTTTAAACGTTCAAACTTGCTTGTCAGGAACATTTCAGTTTGAAAATCTACTGCTTTATGGCCTTTTACATTGCTTAAATCCCTTACCTAAGTGCTCCTGAAGGCTATGACAAATAAGGCACAACCTTGGCTTTTGAGGGTATTTGTGCAGTACAGCCGTGATGCGGGAATGAAGAAAAATCCTGGTGGCTTTTCTGAACTGTCATTAAAAGAATCACTCCAGGAAGAGCCCTGCATAACTCTCTGATTGTTGAAGGTTTGGTGTGACAGTCAATGATTTATGGTGAAAATGATGATAGGACAATTTTTCCAAACAGTTCAGCAGTGGTCTCACTTTATTCCCAGGAAATGTTATTATTGGCTGCACTGCTAAGTGCATTCAATACTGGGTCTGATTCCTGGCCCCCAGTCCAAGTGGTGAAGGGTGGTTTGTGTCTATATTGCTCACAGTTAGCTCAGATTGTCTGCATCAGTGCTGTGTAGTACATGGTCCTGGACCTTTGCTGGGCCCCATGTGATTCCCCTGTGACCTGAAATCATAACAATCTTTTTGTGTATGGTTCTTAGTTCAGTTCACAGTGTCAGGAATAGTGAGGACTGTGTTACAGCCTGACAGAACTGTGTTTTCTTAGCATGAAATGGAAAGTGTGAACTGTGTGAACTGAGCTATGGGGCAAGGGCATATTTGAGGAGGCAAAGCCTGGTAGAATGTGTTAGAGGACTATGCAAGATGGACAGAGCCAAACCTAATGTAATTTCTTTTGGGAGTGGTTCCCAAAATTAGCTGTCCCAGCAAGTGGATGAGGTTTTGTTTCCCCAGGACTATTGATTCATTTCAGAGAAGAACCTATGAGCAAATTAACAGTACAATATGGATCTGCAGGATACCAGGATCAAATTGGGGAACTAAACTAAATGATAATTTAGGTAGACCAAATGACCTCCATGAGAGTTAGGCTGAGACACTGCTCAGCAAATTGGAAAATCCTGCTTTGTATTTTATCAAGTTTGATATTTAAACTTTAGGTAAAGGCCAGTCTTCAGTAAGGTCACTGAGAACTTCAGCGAGGTGAAGGACCATGGGGCAGGGCTCTAAGAAAACAGTCTTGTGAAAATGAATTAATGGCAACATTTAATGTTGATCAGAAAACAACAGTTTTCTATCTAGTTGATTTCAGACACATGCTATAGATAGTCTAGTTAAAAATACAGGGACATTTAAACACTCCTGATGGAAGCACAGGACATTTCGTGAAGATTAATGACTGTTTGGGAGGAGCCGTGGCCTGAAATCCAGCTGAGAGCCATTAGCCTCAGCTAGCCATCAATCCTCCAGAAAGGTTTGGTGCCAGAGTCATTACTGCAATTAGGAGTTTAAAATGTATGCGTGTAGTGTATTTTCTATGCATGATGAGGATGCCATTTTGACAGGACTCTTGTAGAGAATTTTGCACTGGCTAGATGGATAGCTTGGAGTCTCTACAGGAGTATTCTAAAAACTTAGAATAATTTAAAACCTCAATTATGCAGCACCCTGGAAGATCAGCTGTGAACATCAGAACCAGTCATGCAAACATGTTAAGCAAATAACACCTCATAAAGAGCATAGTCGCTTTGCCTCATCCATTGGGCAGTGCTGGATCAGGTAGTCATTTAGCTTCAGCCTAATTTAAGAGCCAGGATCCAGCTGCTAATAATTGACTGAAAGAGAGCTGTATGAAGAAAATCAGATTTGGAGTTCTATGCTGGTAGTGATTAAGGGGTTATGGCTACACACAACAAAGTCAATGGTAGATGCTCTGTTAGAGTCAATGGAAGCAAGAATGAGTGCTTAGTCCTTTTCATTAATGTAGTACACAAAGTAGAAGGGATCATATGTTTTCATAGTTCAAGAGAAACCTTTCCATAATGGCTTTTGAACTGTTTTAACCATACTGACAAAGCTCTATCTAGCTATTTTTTAGTTATGAGTGTCACTTCTTACTTCAAAGATTTCGTGAATGAGGCAAGATGGATTTACCCAACTTAACTTCCTGTATGTAGCTGGCTATTTGACTTTCTGCAGTTGTCCTGATACTGAGCTAAAGGATGAGTCTTCACTAAAGTATGTCTTACACTTCTGTGTTACGAAGCTATCAAGAGATGGAAAACCTGCCTCCTTTATTGGTGTTTCTTTCCATTCATTTATTACCTCATTGTAAACATGTGTCCCCCCGTTTCTAAACTGGACTGGTCTGGCTCCATCCGTAAGCCTGTTCTTATAGCTAATAAGTCAGCTTTCCCTGGTAATTATTATTTGACATTTCTTCCCTAATGTTGCACTGTAATCAACTTGACTTCTCATCTTACTGATAGCCAGCAAAACCCAACTCCTTTAGTCTCTGCAGTGAGTCACAGGAGCTGTGAACAAAAGTAGAAGCACTTTGTGCTGTAGAAATGTAATGGTCACATTAGCCATGTGGAAGTTTATACTGTGCCGGTTTTCCATTGGGACAGATGATCTTATCGGACTCACTTCTTTCCAGGATAATGAAGGCAAATTCTTCATACGTTGTTCTTCAATTCATAGATTCATTTTTGGCTGTATTGAATATTTTGTTTAAATTGGCCCAGCTTCCTAATTGGTCCAGAACATTCTGTCATTAATTATTACTCTGACTATTTGTGTGTCATCTGCTAATTTTGTTGGTAGTAGAACTGGTCATATATGTTCCCATTCAGCAATGTTTTGTCAAAAAATGCCTGTTCATGAATCTAAACTATTTATGTCTAAACATCCTGGGTTCAATGAACTTTTCCCAACAGGTTTTCCCTGAGACTGAAGACCCTGAAAACGGCTGGATTTTATAGACATCTTAAATCACTGTCCCAGAAAATTGAGTAGTAAACACTGCTTTTTTAAAAGTTTGTTTATTTTGGAGATTTGAGATCACATTGGGACTGATTCAAAGCCCATTAAAGTCAGTGGGAATCTATGTGACTTAATTTACCATTGGAAAGGTCTTTTTTGAGTAATGCTCAGTTTTAATTTTTTTTCTTTATAATCATCTAGTTTCTCCCTAGCTGAAAAATCCCTTACAAACAAAAGTAGATCATCAACA
Organism: Falco peregrinus; assembly: GCF_023634155.1. Classification (NCBI taxonomy): domain Eukaryota; kingdom Metazoa; phylum Chordata; class Aves; order Falconiformes; family Falconidae; genus Falco; species Falco peregrinus. The sequence continues at coordinate 58,665,667 of NC_073727.1, forward strand.
AAATCCCACAGCTACTTTTGAAATTTATCTGCTTAATTATGTAGTGTTATAGAACCCTATAAACTTCTTTGGCTTATTCCTAAGAAAAAGGCCTCTTTTCTTTTCCTTCCTTTTTGTAACTGTCCCTTCTCACCGAAGCACACAAGTAGTGGTGAAGGAATGTGAAAGAAGGGATGAAGAATGGGGTGTAAATGAAAGCAAGGAACTAAATAAAGGCTTCTAGCTCTGTGCAGCCTTTCTTTTACAGCTCGTCTTGGAAAGCATCAAATTCACCATGAATGGGGGAGAAGGAAAAGGGACTGAACAGGTTATACTCATTTTATCAGTGTGGGTTGCTAACAGTGTGGGTTGTATTATGTCCTCTAAAGGGGAAGAGTGTAATATTCTTAATCCAGATGGCAGTATTCCTGACAAATCAGAATGCCATTGGTGACATGCAGGACAGGAAATCCTATCTTTAAGTTATTAGAAGGATTGTCGTCTGGTTTCTTAGGAGTTTAACTGTGACTTCAAGGGCAACTCATTTTCCTGTTTTAAGTTTTCCACAACCTCATAATACTTTGTATAATTATACTCTGATATTTTTAATATTTCATCATTTGACTGTTCACTCATACTTCCTTCTTGCCAGTGAGAATGTCTTCAGCAATGGGTACAGCAGCGCTAGGGTTTCTATAGCAATGTGTGATTCCTGTAGCAGAAGTATGCATGTGTGTGATGAGCAACAGGAGAATTCTATGCTTAGAAGAGATGTAAGAGTCATTTTCTCCAAATGAGAAACTGCAAAGGAAATGTGTCAAAATGAACACAAGAAAATTATCTGCCATAAACAGTCATTGTTCCCAAGGGAGGGTTAGGGGAAAGGACAGTGGTGATCATGTTCAACTGTTAAAAAAGCTCACACTACTCGTGAACGATCAACCTGCAAATCACGTTGCCACTTTTTATTAGGTCTGTTCAGATAAGGGCTTATCCTCTCTAAAATGGTATGCACTACCAACTGGTTTGTAGTTCATAAGTTTCCTTGTACAATGGTGAGTGTAAATCTAGACAGCTATGGTAGCTCTGCATTCTCACTGCAGTCATTTTCCAGTTTGACAGGCTACAAGGGAGCATATAAAGCAGCAAAGGAAATGCAAGACATCTGTAACAAAACCAGTGAACATGCTATTGATTTGTTTCCCTTGCTGGTGTGGTCCTGGCATTGGTCTCTTTCTCCAGAGAAATGAGTTAAAGAAACAAGTCCAGTAGAGAACATGGAATTTTACTTCCATTCATCTTCCTTATTTTGCAAGCACCACATTCTGCAAATCCCATGCCAGTAAAGCTCTTGGATCAGTCCTCAAATTCTTCTGGATTCTTAAGGGAGGAGATGTCAGAGCTGGCCAAGAATCTAAGTGGAAACTGATGACAGAAGCTGACATTAATCAGCTCCACAGTATGTTCTGCCCAGCAGGTTTCTTCCAATAAATCAAAGGACTTCAGATCCAAAGGGCATTTAACCATTAGAGAGCAAGTGTTCACTGTGGTCTGTAGCAGCTAAATATGATGAATTTAATATTGATTTTCACATATAACCCCATCCACATAGCGTGTTTGTGTGATTTTACATATAAATACGCTGGAACAAATTCTCAGCTGGGGCAAATCAGCAAAACTCCACCAATTTTACTACTTCACATGAACTGAAGGTTTATTCACAGTATATGAATAGAATGAAATTGTTCTATGTTTTCATTGTTTTTCTTTCTTTTTTTTTGCCCTGACAGTGATGGGAAACAAAAACACCATCAAATTTGCAAAATTTCTGCCATTCTTGTGATAAGCTGTTCCCCTATGGTGAGCACAGAGAAGTCATTAAAGAAAAGAAAGTAAACAGAGTGCTACACATAGGTCAAGACTGCTCGCCAGTGGGAGTATGAATAGGCAGTTACCCACAGAGGTAAGTCTGGTGACCTCAGCTGGGCTGCTTCAGTGAGCAACATGCACCAATGGCAAGGTTTTAGCATTCTGAGAAGTTATTAAGTTATTATTGGAGCCCCCAACATAAAAAGGATGTGAACCTCTGGGAGCAACTCTAGAAGAGGGCCATGAAGATGATCAGAGGGCTGGCTGGAGCACCTCTCTTATGAAGACAGACAGAGAGATGGGGTTGTTCATTCTGGAGAAGAGAAGGCTCTGGGGAGACCTTATGGCAGCCTTTTGATTTATTTGATAAAGGGGACTTAAAAGAAAGATGGTGACAGACTTTTTAGTAGGGCCTGTAGCCATAGAAAAAAGGGTAATGATTTTAAACTAAAAGGTTTAGAGTAGATACGAGGAAGAAATTCTTGACTGTGAGGGTGTTGAGGCACTGGAACAAGTTGCCCAGAGAAGCTGTGGATGCCCCATCCCTGGAGGAGTTCAAGGCCGGGTTGGATGGTGCTTTGAGTGATCTGGTCTAGTGGAAGGTGTCCCTGCCCATGGCAGTGGGGTTGGAACTAGATGATCTTTAAGGTCCCCTCCAACCCAAACCATTCCATGATGTCATGATTCTATGACTCCATGATTCTTTGATTTTTAAGGTTTTTTTGTGTGTAGTTTTTTTCTTGGGGGTGGTTTTGTCTTTTTTTTAATATAGATTAAAAAATTTTTCACAAATGCATTAACAACAAAAGGGATGCTAAGGAGAGTCTCCATCCTTTATTGGATGTAGGGGGAAATACAGTGACAAAGACTGAGGAAAACACTAAGGTACCTAATGCCTTCTTTGCCTCAGTCTTTAATAATAATACCAGTTGTTCTCTGGGTACACAGCCCCCTGAGCTGGAAGACGGGGATGAGGAGCACAGTGAAGCCCCCATAATACAGGAGGAAAGGGTTAGTGACCTGCTACCCTGCTGAGACAAACACAAGTCTATGGGGTGGATAGGATCCACCTAACAGTACTGAGGGAGGGAGCTGGCAGAACCACTCACCAAGCCATTCTCAATCATTTATCAGCAGTCCTGGCTAATCATGGAGGTTCCAGCTGACTGGAAGTTAGGAGATGTGATGCCCATCTACAAGAAGAATCAGAAGGAGAATTCAGTGAGCTACAGGCCTGTCAGTCTGTTCTTGGTGCCAGGGAAAGTTATGGAACAGATCACCTTAAGTGCCATCATGTGGCATCTACAGGACAACCAGGCAATCAGGCCCAGCCAGCATGGGTTATGAAAGGCAGGTCCTGCTTTATGAATATGCTCTCCTTCTATGACAAGGTGACCCTCTTAGTGGATGAAGGAAAGGCTGTGGCTTCTGGCTAGCAAGACTTTACTAAAAGCCTTTGACACCATTCCCCACAGCATTCTCCTGCAGAAACTGTCTGCTCACGGATTGGACAGGCGTACTCTTCCTTGGCTAAAAATCTGGTTGGATGGCTGAGCCCAAACAATGGTGGTGAATGGAGTTACATCCAGTTAGTGGCCAGTCACAAGTGGTGTTCCCCAGGGCTCAGTGCTGGGGCCACTCCTGTATATCTTTATTGACAGTCTGGACAAAGGGATTGAGGACACCCTCATGAATTTTAAAGATGACACCAAGTTGGGCAGGAGTGCTGATATGCTTGAGGGCAGGCAGGCTCTGCAGGTGGACCTGGACAGGCTGGGCTGATGGGCTGAGCCCAATTGTATGAAGTTCAAAAAGGCTCAGTGCTGGGTCCTGCACTTGGGTCACAACAATCCCACGCAGTGCTACAGGCTTGGAGAAGAACAGCTGGAAAGCTGCCTGGTGGAAAAGGACCTGTGGGTGCTGGTTGACAGCCGGCTGAACATGATCCAGCAGTGTGCCCAGGTGGCCAAGAAGACCAATAGCATCCTGGCTTGTGTCAGAAATAGTGCGGCCAGCAGGACAAGAGAAGTGATTGTCCCTCTGTACTTACTGGTGAGGCCACACCTTGAACACTGTGTTCAGGTTTGGGCCTCTCACTTCAAGAGGAACATTGAGGTGCTGGAGCGTGTCCAGATAAGGGCAATGGGGCTGGTGAAGGGTCTGGAGCACAAGTCTTATGAGGAGCAGCTGAGGGAACTGGGATTGTTTAGCCTGGAGAAAAGGATGCTCAGGGTAGACCTTGTCACTCTCTACAACTACCTGAAAGGAGGCTGTAGCAAGGTGGGTGTCCGTCTCTTCTCCCAAATAAACAGTGATAGTACAAGAGGAAATGGACTCAAGTTGTGCCAGGGACAGTTTAGATTGGATGTTAGGAAAAATGTCTTCACCAAAAGGGTTGTCAAGCATTGGAACAGGATGCTCAGGGAGGTGGTTGACTCACCATCGCTGGAGGTATTTAAAAGACACGTAGATGTGGCACTTAGGGACATGGTTTAATGGTGGTCTTGTCGGTGTCAGGTTTATAGTTGGACTTGATGATTTTAGAGGTCTTTTTCAGCCTAAATGATTCTATGATTACTGTCAGAGGCAAATGGACAGGATAGTCTCTGGAAGCAGATTAGAAAAAATGGATTTATTGATAAGGGGGTTGCTTATCTTCAGAAAGAGCCTTACATTGTATTGGGAGGATACTTATCAGTCTAGAAGTGTGGAAGACACATAAGATTGTTTACTAGAGATAGATCTCCCATTCATCATTCTGCAGTGAAATGCAGAGGTATGCTAGAATTTTTGAAAAACATTATGATGGTTTAGAAGATTTGTGCCCACTGAATTCATCCAGCCACAGGGCTTAAAAATACCTAGTACACACTTAAATACAAGACCTGGGCATATGTTATTTGAAAACTTTTCCCCACAAAAATGTAATTCTTCAAAACCTCTCAGACTATCCCAATTTAGGGCTACCACAAGCAGAGCTAAAAGCAGGGATCAAATGTACCTCACCAGATTAAATGACATGCTTCTCTGCAAACACTGTGCCTACAACATTAATAGGGCTTTAATGTGTATACCCTACAGACCAGGCACAGAAGCAGATACAAAATGTGGTGATTGGCAAATTACAGAATTAAATTTAACATGATCATAATTGTATCATTTTACACCCACTTACAAGGATGAATTTAGACAGGAAAATGTGCAGTTCCCCTGTATCAGACTTCCTCTATATTTTCATAAAGTTCCTACCACCTTATGAAGAAGTTGGGCAATCAGGTACTTTTAAAACACAAAGTACAGTGTGCAAACAGGCAGACATCTTTAAAACTGGATATTATTTCACTGCAGTATGTATTACAAGTACTGATTAAATTTCCCAAAGTTTACACGGTAAAGACCCTGAATGACCGTTATTAACTCCACTAATGCCATAAAATGAGGTTTTGATGTTAAGACAATTGATGTTTCAGGTGATGGGTTTTATAGTGAGATGTGGACAGCAATTCTGGAGAAACTGTCTGCCCATGTCTTGAATGGGTGTACTCTACACTGGGTAAAAACTGGATGGATCGCTGAGCCCAAAGAGTGGTGGTGAATGGAGTTACATCCAGTTAGTGGCCAGTCACAAGTGGTGTTCCCCAGGGCTCAGTGTTGGGGCCAGTTCTGTTGAATATCTTCATCAATGATCTGTTCAAGGGGAGCAAGTGCCCCCTCAGTAAGTTTACAGATGGCACCAAGTTGGGTGGGAGTCTTGATCTGCCTGAGGGCAGGCAGGCTCTGCAGGTGGACCTGGACAGGCTGGGCTGATGGGCTGAGGCCAGCTGCGTGAGGTTCAACAAGGCTCAGTGCTGGGTCCTGCACTTGGGTCACAACAATCCCGCGCAGCACTACAGGCTTGGGGAAGAACAGCTGGAAAGCTGCCTGGTGGAAAAGGACCTGTGGGTGCTGGTTGACAGCCGGCTGAACATGATCCAGCAGTGTGCCCAGGTGGCCAAGAAGACCAATGGCATCCTGGCTTGTGTCTGAAACAGTGCGGCCAGCAGGACAAGAGAAGTGATTGTTCCCCTGTACTTGGCACTGGTGAGGCCGCACCTCAAATCCTGTGTTCAGGTTTGGGCCCCTCACTGCAGGAGGGACATTGAGGTGCTGGAGCGTGTCCAGAGAAGGGCAATGAAGCTGGTGAAGGGTCTGGAGCACAAGTCTTATGAGGAGTCACTGAGGGAGCTGGGATTGTTTAGCCTGGAGAAAAGGAGGCTTGGGGAGAGTAGATTATTAAGAATTGGCAAAATAAAATTGGTTTCTGCCCTGCTAAAAGTATTTTAGAGATGCTACTGTAGGAATTTACCAGCAGAATATTTTTGTTATTACTAGAAAGCATTCACTTGCTGGGGCTTAAATATTTTAAAGAAATACCAGAATTTAAAACATTTCATCTGCTCAAGGAAGGACTATCTAGTAGATGTAAGAATGACACAAATACTTTTCATCATTAGAAAAGTCAATAGCACAGTGACTGCTGGTAAGATGTAGGAAAAGAGCAGCACAAAGACCTGAACTACAAGTCTACTTAGCTCTGTGAGGGAGTCCAAGGTGCCTTTCAGGGAGTAGTTAGATTTTATGCAAACATTTGGAAAGATTCTATTTTATACTGGGACCAGGAAAACTGTGAAATCTCAAAAAACCAAAAACAAAACCAAAAAACCCACCCAAAAAAACTCATGGTATGAAAAAATATCTTTACTACCAAGCTGCTGCTATGTTGTTAGCCTCAATATGGCAAATCTAGCACTAGCAGGATGGTATAGTTTATCTTCATGTAAACAAAGCATTAGAAGATTAATGATGTCCTATGTTATAAACTTGTGGGACAGATTTGTAAGAGAGGTTAAGGGTATTGATACCCACCTACTTCAATATTACTTCTCAGTGTTAACGGAAAAATTCCAACTGTATGCAAGGATCATGGGAGGGAAGACACTAGCCAGTCTGCTTTCCATCAGTTCGTCAAAGATGAAGACTCAATGCTAGATGAAGACTTGATTTATTTGTCCTTTACCCCTTCTTTCCCACAAATGGGTGCAGTGGTCACATAACAGGTGCTGCTAGTTATGTGAGGAAAGCACTACCGTGCTATTAACCATATGGCAACTGCCTTTACCTCTACTTACTCAAAAGCAGAAGAGTATTCTTCTCCATTTAGGATCAGTCTTTTATGCAGAGTAGTACTTCTAGCTTCAAGAATCAGTAAGTGTGTTCTCGATATGTTTAAGCAAAAGAAAATTAAGTTTTCGCCTTAAGAGTATGTGTATCTATGCATGTATGTGCGTGTATATATAGGGCTGCTTTCCTCAAATGACAGAATTTTGGGGGAGGAAAAAATGTCTTTTGCTTTATGTTGCTGCTTTTTTTTCAGTTTCTCAGCATTTCAAAAGAATAAAAAGACTTTTACATTTGTATTTATTTTCCACAGACAGATTAATATTTTTGTGGCAGAATAAAAATATTTTTCTCACCTGCTCTGTTTTGTCAAGAATGTAGAATAGGAAGGATCTACTTCTGTCTCTGACACTTGAATAGCACTTCAAAACAGAGAATATTCCTGCCTATGTAAGACATGGTATGAGTCACTCTATTTTACTAGTTAAAACCAGTATATATTTCTCATATCATCTGCAAAGATGGCAGTGTGCAAACAGGAAGACTGGAATTCTTACAGTGCACCAACCAAGCTGATCACTTCAGCCATTTGTGGGGAGGAAAGGGTAAAGGATAAATAAATCAGGTCCACATCTAACATTTAAGTCTTCATTTTAGATGGTCTCTCTGATGGAGAGCAGACTTGTTAGTGTTTTCCCCTTCATGACCCTCACATACAGTTGGGATTTTTTTAAGTTTTGAGAGCAGTCATGGGAGCAAGTATCTTGGGACAGAATCTGCAGGTGGTTATACCTGTTAGCTCAGGAGAGAAAGAAACTAGCTGTTCTCATAACTGATCTGTAGATGGAACTGGGAAAAGATACTTGGAAGGAAATGTCTTAAAAAATTTTGCTTCAGTTTTTCTGCCCTTAACTTAAGCCTGTTCAAAGTCAGAAAAAATAAAGGAAAGAAAAAAAGCAAGCTAAGTGGATTGTTGTTAGAGTTTCAGAACAATGTTTTTGACGAGGAGATGGCTGGTCAAAAATGAAGCCAGTTACAACATTACAGTTTATACAAAGACCATGAAGTCCATATTCAGTCCAGAACTGCATGCTCAATTTATGTATGAATGCACCTATCGGGAACTGGAAGTGTTTTCTTCTTGTTACTTGTTTGTTATTTTGCCTTTGCTCCACTTCATCTATTAGTAAATGGGAGAGTGCCAGAGGTGCAGAGAGTTGCAAGAGCATGACCAAGGAAACTGCTGGCATGCAGCCCTGCAACACTGTCATTGGAAGCAACAGATTCACTCCAGATTCAGGCATCCTCCCAGTGCACCCAAGTTTAAATCATTGCCATCTTAGGTGCCATATCTGATCAATGGAGCTCAATGGGTATCGCCTGCCAACAGTTCATTGAGGACGCTTATTTGAATCTGGGGATTAAGAGTTTATTTTACTGACAAACTATGGCGCCAGAATGACCACACACATTCCTCAGGTGGCTGGGACAAATCTAGGCATTGGTCCTTTTCAACCAGAATTGCTAAGCTCTGACAGCAACTCTCCGGTCTGTCGTGTGACAACATGGTGGCTTTCTGTAAATTCTGAGCTCTCCGATACTTTTTATTGCTTTCTTTATGAATGATTTATTACTATATATTACATGATTGTGTACCTGGGATTGTCCAGAAAGTTATTTAGTTTCTTATGAAGCAGATGGAATACATTACATAGAACAAAAGCTGGCACTAGCATTTGTTTTGTGCAATGCTGGAGCCAATTTACATGTTAAACTGGAGGCTTCTGGAGGCTTAAACTGGAGGCAGAGAACACAGACACAGAGGCCACCTTCAGTCCATGTACAGGCATGTATGTTGTAAGCTATCCTGCCCATTCATTTAATCGGATCATTCTCTTCCATCCATTCTCTTTTCTCATGCCCTTTTAATGTATCAGACGTTATTTTCTTTTGCCACAGAACATTACACACTTTAGGAGAAAGTAAGGATTATTTGGAACATGGGCATGAGAAACCAAGACTCAGTTGCCTGCACTACCAAGCTCTTTGCACGAATTTGTTCAATCTGTTTAAGCTGTCTGTGTCTTAATCCCCCATCTGTTAAAGTGAGAATACAGCAGTTCTCAGCTTGACAGAAATGCTGAGTGGAATTTGAGATTATTAAATTCTCCGATACAGTGGGACTTGTAACTTGGGCTTGGTAAACAAAGGAATATAGGAACTTAGAGGGCAGTGAAGATGGGATATAGAAGCCTACATCAGAGAGTGTGATTGACAAAAAAAGTCCATGTACTGGTGTAGGCCAATAGAGATCTTTCTTTTGGCCAGTGGTTACTCAGGCGCATCTACTTCTTCCACTGGCATTTTCAGTTACCACTGTCTTGGTATGAGTAACAGCATTTAGAATCACAGAATGGTTTGGGTTGGAAGGGATGTTAAAGATCACCTGGTTCCAACCTCCCTGTCTTGGGCAGATTCACCTTCCACTACACCAGGTTGCTCAAAGCTCCATCCAACCAGGTCTTCAACACTTCCAGGGATGGGTCATCCACAGATTCTCTGGGCAACTTTTTCCAGTGTCTCGCCACCCTCACAGTAAAGAATGCCTTCCTCATATCTATGCTAAATCTATGCTCTTAGTTTAAAACCATTACCCTTTGTAATGTCACTACAGGCCCTACTAAATTGTCTGTCCCCATCTTTCTTATAAGCCCCCTTTAAGGACTGAAAAGCCACCATAAGGTCTCCCCAGAGCCTTCTCTTCTCCAGGCTGAACAACTGCAACTCTCTCAGCATGTCTTCATAGGAGAGGTGCTCCAGCCCTCTGATCATCTTCATGGCCCTCCTCTGGACTTGCTCCCAGAGGTCCATGTCCTTTTTATGTTGGGGATCCCAGAGCAGAACACAGCTCCTAGTTAAAACCATTTGGAACACAAAGATTAGGCCAATAACCCTAAAATCAAAAGCCGACAACAGAATTACAACATTGAATGCAAACCACAGCACAGCCATTTAAAAATTAAGCTGCTGGATCCAGGTTTGGTATTCTACTTCGAGGTTAACCCATGAACAGAGGAAGGAGGAAAACTAGACACAGAGCTCTTCTGAGTTTGTTTGGGCTCAAACATGCATCTTCATGACATGTATGTCCTAACTACCAAGTTATAGCAAATACTGAGGTGCCCTTTGCCTTTTTTACAGAACATGTACCAGCACACATTAAATAACCCAAAGGACTCTTGGGGCAAATAGAAAATACAAACAAGGATAACCTGACCTGGTAACACACTGATGGGTGCTTGTTGCTCTGGGGGGGAGTATTGGTTTGGTGTATTCTATTATAAATATTTTCTATTTAGACCTAAAGATACATTGGAATCCATAGCCAGGCTATCAGAGATACAGTCAAAGTCATGGTTGTTCCCACAACATCTCTCTGTTCTGCAGAGCCTGGCATTTTCAAGTGTAACAATATGAACAGAAGGGTCTTATATCTTCACCAGCTTCTCATTTATTCCCATGTAAGGAGAAAATGAGACACTTTCAGACCAGGTCCCTCTCCTCCCAAGTGGATTCTTTGCTAAGCAGGCTGCCCTGGTGGTTTCTGTCAGCTATACTTAGCCATACTGAAAGTATGAGGCAGCCTTAGGCAGGCTTTTACAAAAGTGATTATGGCAAAAGATGTTAAGGGAGGAGACAGTATTTTAGACATATCCCTCTCTTCAGTGTTCCTTACTCACTGCGGTCTTGTGTAGTCTATTCTGAGTTCATATCTAAGTTCTTTTGCTCAATTAGGCCTTACTTTTAAGCACCTGAATTATTTCACTTGCCTATAGTGAAACCTGGCTGTAAACACTTTATTAGCTTTGAAAAATTTATATTACCTCCACTGCACAAACTTTACTTATTTGTGTCACTGTTCCATGAGTTCATTAATCCTTGAGTCCTTCTTACAATAACATTGTCCCTGGTAACAAAACATAATTCAACGTTCAGATCTTCTCTACTAATGTTCCTGTTAGTCCAAGTGTGGCAAGCAGTTCCGCTTACTTGTTCTTGCCTATTCAAAGCACCAGCTGCTTTGAATAGATCCATAGCAGCAGGGTGGAAGTGGCTTAAGTGCACGTCTGCTGCTATTTTATATCCTTAGGGATATTGAAGATGTCCCTATGGAGCTGGCTATTATGACCTGAGACCTAAGGAAAACCCTTCTATAATGGCAGCTGGATGGCCAAACCAACTCAGGTGGCATCGGACCATGCATGGGACAAATAAATTAAGCTTTTGTTTATATTTTGCAGTGAGAGATGGCATGGCATTCTGTGCTTTTCTGACTCCTTTGGGGAAAAAGAGAAAACTCCACTCTATTTCAGAAAAAGGAATGTGTCTACAAATACTAGACCAGCTCAGAGCTCATGGGGCAATTGCAAAGACTGTTGCGTTGGTAAAGGGCTGATTAGCGGTGGTTTGAGCACTGCCAGGACACTAAGGCTAGGCCAACAGAAAACAGAGCAGGGAAAGTAACTGGTTTCATTCCCCTCTGCTCTGTCCTGACTGCAAGAAAATACAAGTTGGCATCTAAGCTGGTAGGCTGAATTTCATCCTAATCAACTGTATTTCTCTAAGGCATTTTACCACCCAGGCCTCTTTCTGTACCTTCTACTTCTGTTGATCTAAGAAATTAGTTTCAAATTTACTAGGCACTAATTTCTACCTGGAGATTGAAGTAAGTTTAGCATGAAATTCTTCTAAAACATCAGGATTTTTCTAAAGTAGGTGTATGTATGCTCACAATTAAGGGTTACAGTGAGAGTATATTCAGTTGGTTTTAAACTGAGTGTTCATTGCAGCCTGGTGTCTAAAATAAGTGTCTCCTGCTATAGAGTTCAGTCAGTTTATATTGCTGTCCAGCCTAGTTCATCTTTGTTGGCAACTGCTTGTTGCATTTCCCTCATTCTTCAAGTCATATTGGTACTGTCCTTCTTCCAGCAAATGTCAGTGAATGTCTTCGCATGTCTATAACTGTTTAAAAATCTTTCCAATCAAATCAGAACCATCCCCAAGTCAGTTTCATTTTCCCTGGCTTTCTTGGAGAGGTGGAGAGGTGAAAGCACAGCAGGATGCTAACATTCAGCAAGATCAGGTTGAAAAGCATATCTGAGAAATTAGGAAAACAGTAGAAGCAGGGAGGCAAAAAAATTTATTCACAGAAAAGAAAACGGGAAAAGAGCCTTAATAATTACTTGTATAGTAATGGGGGGGGGGGGGGGGGCGGGGCGGGAAAGGCAGTGTGTACTTCTAAAGACTGAAAAGCAAATATGATAACAAATGCATTGAAAAGAAAACAGAAAGGATGAAATGTCACTAAATAGATTAGTAAGCAATGGTGTTAATATACGAGATGCCTGACAGGGACTTAGAAAAAAGGTGTTTTATCTGGTAACTCAAAGGTGGTCAGCAAGATCACTTCAGAGAAGCTTATGGAGAACTCTTAATATAGGAAGGGTGTTGTAGGCAAAAAGGCGGTTTATATAAGGTGGTATAATAACACTGTACTTTTTACTACACTGGATAAAACGGAGTTATACCATTGAAGAAACTCGTCAAATATTTCTTTTGAAACCTGTTGCTAGTGCAGACCTTCAAATGCGATGCTAACCTTTTACCTTCTCCATGACTTTGACATTCATTTTCTTATAATCTGCAGTTTCAGAAAGGTGCCATGCAATCTGGGGCTTATTAGGAGAAGGAAGGTGAGTATCAACATGATGTCAGTGGTACAGTTAAGAACAACAAAAAGCCATTTAGCACACCAAGCCTCTAAACTGCATTCACGGCTTTGGGTGGACTTCAGCCAGCCTGAATTTGGTTCACATTCATGCCAGATTTTTTTTTTTACTATGGTCTGGATACAAAAATTGAGTGAAAGTAGGGCATTTCCAAGACTCAAACCCAAAGCTTAAAGTGAAACTTGGAGCGTGTGAACCTTTGCAGCTTGAAACCAAAGAAAATGTTTGCATGAACCCTTGCTAAGCAAGCCCGCTGTGTTTCAGAGAAGCTCTAATAAAAACCACACTGCCATGAATCACTGAATATTCCATACTTTGACTTCGTAAATTTATGTAAGTTCCATGACAATCCTTTTAAAGAGTTCATTTCTCACTGAGCTCTGAGCCAAATTATGAAGTTGTTGATGAGTTTTGCTTAATCCTTACCCAGCCTAATCCTACTGAAGTTAGAGGGAGATTTGACTGAGTAGGGAGAAAACCAAAACTGAGTCAGACTTTGGACTTTGGTACGGTAGCTTGACTTTATACAGTTTATTTTTAAGAGATTGAATAAATCTATCTCCATTAATGTGTATTAAACACAAACAAGTTAAAGAAAACTGTCTTCAAAAATGGCTGAAAGACAAAATTCAGACTGTTTTCCCAACCTGCTCTTGGTCATGTTTTTACACATCATAAGACGATCTTTAATGACATAGCTGATGCTATCTTTTTTCTCGCAAAGCTTCATGTCAGGACTGCTCTGGGCCCACACAAGTACTATATAATTGATGAAGGTATATTCTGCTGGGCTCTCTGCATTTTTTTAGACTTTTAAAGATGTGTAGTGAATGGGATGAGTTTTCACACAGAGTAGACTCATTAAAGCAGCCAAGCATTTTCTTCCAGAGCTAAACTTTCCCCTATCTCTTCTCTCAGTTTCAGTGATGCCAGGGAAAATAATTTTTACCTTCTTCTCACAGCTGATCAGTAACTGTGTTCCTCTTTTTTTTAAATGGAAATACTGGGAAATTCTGAGAATTGAGCTGTGACACCCATAATGCTGCACTGATACTGACAGTATGCCCTGGTTCTGATTTAACTCCATTAAGAGATGAACTCTGGGTGTGCATCATCTTTCCCTCCAAACCCAATTCAGGCATAACCAGGTCCAGGACTAACAACACATTGCATAATGAATTTGTCTAACCAGATCATAGAATCACAGATGGTTTGGGTTGGAAGGGACCTTGATCACCTAGTTCCACCCCTCTGCCATGGGCAGGGACATCTTCTTCTACACCAGGTTGCTCAAAGCCCCATCCAACCTGGCCTTCAACACTGCCAGGGATGGGGCATCTACAGCTTCTCTGGGCAACTTGTTCCAGTGCCTCACCACCCTCACAGTAAAGAATTTCTTCCTGATATCTAATCTACACTTGCTCTCATTCAGTTTAAAGCCATTCCACCTTGTATTATCAGTACCTGCCCTTGTCAAAAGTCCCTCTCCAGCTTTCCTGTAGGCCCCCTTTAGCAACTAAAAAGCTGTTGTCAGGTCTCCCTTGAGCCTGCTCTTCTCCAGGCTGAGCAACCCCAACTCTCTTAGACTGTCTCCATAGGAGAGCTGTTCCAGTCCTCTGATCATCTTCATGGTCCTCCTATGGACTTGCTCCAACAGGCATGTCCTTTTAGGTTTGGGGACCCCACAGCTGAACACAGTAGGTCTCACAACAGCAGAGTAGAGGGGGACACTCTCGACCTGCTGGCCACGTTTTTTTTGATGCAGCCCAGGATATGATTGGCTTTCTGGACTGCAAGCACACATTGCCAGCTCATATTAAGCTTCTCATCAACCAACACTCCAAACTCCTTCTCTCCAGTGCTGCTATCAATGCATTGTCTGCCCAGCTTGTACTGGTACTGAGGGTTGCCCTGACCCAAGTGCAGGACCTTGCACTTGGCTTTGTTGAACTTCATGAGGTTTGCATGGGCTCACCTCTCAAAATCACTGCTTCCCACCTCTGTTTCTTTGCCCAGCAAACCCCAGGTTTCTCCTGTACTAAACTCTTTGCAGGCCCAAGCTCAGGTTGCTGTTTTTCTGGTCTACAACATCCTCTCTGCTTTCTCACACCTTTTTTTTTTCATCTTTGGTTTCTCCCCAGCACCTGCCTGACTTTTAGGTCCATTTCAAATTCCTTCATCATATTTCATTCTGATTTCTGTGCTAGTTTCAGTCACAGTTCCCAGTAACTCATCCCAATTTCCCCGTTCTATTTTTTCATATCCCCCTGCCACCACCTTATTCTGTTTTTTTTTATCTTCTCATGATTCAAAATCACAATTCTGAAGGCTCTCTTTCACTCTGCCTGATTGCCTTGAGCTCAACATGGCCTTTCTACTTTTGGAGGCTGGTGGTCCATCTGGCAGCAGTCATGGTAAACGGGAGGTGAGGAGGAAGGTGGAATCCAGTTTTGCCTTTCTTGCTAGGCAAGGAAGCAGTGGGGAAGCACCTTTCATTGACATATTTCAATGTCTTACCAATCATTTGTCTGTAGAGTTGTCTCCTTTCAGTACAAGTTGAAATGTTCAAGCAGGACTGGTAAGTGTAGATTCTCTGGAGATCCTAGGAGCTAAAATTAAAGAAGCTAAGAATTGTGAACTGCTTTTGTTGTTGTTGCTGTTTTTTCCAAGAGCTCATGATTTGGGAAAACACATGTTGATCTCCAGAGCTCAGGAAGCACTGCGCAGATGCACAGGAACTTCTACTGGTTTTGACTTCCCATGTACAGAGCACAAGGTGGTTAATGCTACTTAAACAAAACAGTGAGCATAAGTTAGTTATTAATATAATATATTATTATAAATATTAATATTAAAATGAACACTTTTTTTGTTTTTCCCCAAAACTCACACTCATAAAGGCCTGAATGATTTGATTTGCAGTTATCAAAAATTCACCCTGAGGCAGGCAAAGTCATGGAAAATTTCAGTCCAAATGGTTAATGTTCTGGCAAAGTAATAAGCAGCTGAAAACTGTATAGTGTAATGGCACATATCAGACAACCTGAATAATATGGAGTGTTACCAGCCAGACCTATAATTAGAACTGGGCAGGAATCAATTTTCCCATAGCCTCCGACATTTTTTTCAGTTGTGCATTGGCACAAACCCAGCAGCATTTGAGATTTTAATGGAAAAAGAGAGAACAAACCCACTCCCATTTACTTGGTGATCAGAAAATTCACCTACACCCTCCATTTCCTGAGGATGAGCCCTAACTATAGCTTTGTATGAATTTCCCTTTTTTTTCTTCTGATATAGCTGCTTCACTTTGGATATTTATTACCCATTGATCCAAAGAAAGCCTCTAAAGCTCAATACACAAAGATAATCTGTTGTCTCATTCTCATGAAGCTTGATGCTGAAATGCTTTTATGGTTCCAGACCTTAATCTCTAGTCCAGCAGTGAGGAGACTCCCCTGGACTTTTAAAAGTCCACTGTGAGTCAGTCTGATCATGAACTAAATGAATTCCCAGGCTTCCTTTCTCACTCAGAAGTAGGACTTGCTTTTTTTTTGTGGTTTTAACCACAAATTTTATCCCTGACATGAGGGATCTTTTCTACACAGTTTTGGCCAAATCTGAAAGTTCAGCTTCTGACAGATCAATGCTGTTCCAAAAGAATTTGTGAAACAATTTTTAGAAACCATTGGAAAACAAAAAATACAACCAGTGTTCTGAAATTTGTAAATGTAGTGCCAAGGACATTATAGTGTAAAAACTGTCATGTCTCCTTTGGCACCACACACACATTATTTCCTCAGCAGTGGTCATTCTGCAGCTTTTTGGTGTTGTATCTGGGTGATCTTTAAGACATTTAAGTTAATAACTAACAGCAAAGTTATCCCTATGAAACCAAACCAGAGCCTGCCAACGTTCTGTATTTGGTTTGGATGTTACAGCTGGATGCCTGAACTCCTGGTGAGGAAGAAGCCATGAAGATAACAACTTCTACTACTGACCCCAGTGCTTCTACTACTCCCCATGGTGTAGTGTACTTCTGTTTTGCCCTAAATTTTTCAAATAAATAAAAACTACAGGACTAGTGTCCAACATACATTCATTTCTTTTTCCTCTATAGTCTCACAATAAAACAAAATAAAACCAAATACATCATTATTGATAGTCTAATAGAGGAAAACATGCACAGGAATAAGAAAGTCAGCACTGTACAGAAATTGCGAGAAAAAAAAAACAATGAGCATGTTAGTGGTCTAATATATAATAGACTCCTTCCCAGAAGAAACTAAGGGAAGAGTCACATTATTAGCTGGACAAAGCTTAGTAAAGCCATGAGTCTTTTCAGAAGAAATGACGGTCGTTTGTTTTTTCTCTGGTTGCTTAAATATGGTATAGTACGTTACATGATTCCTGTAACACTCGGGTAAAGCTTGAGGCCTCTGACAGCTCCGGTTGAGAGAGTGCATTGCTGACATCTGGTGGAAATACACTTTAAAAACTCTAACAAAAGTTTATATTGTCACAGAATAATTCCCTTTATATGAGGGTTTAGCAGAAGATTAGAACTGCAGAAATGTGGGAAATGGGAATACGTAATTTACGAAATCTAGAAAATGTGAGCCTTTGTTGTTTGCTGGTTTGGGATTCTGAGCATGCATTTCCATTGTATTTTCACTAAACTTTTTCAAAGGTCTTGGGTCTACCCCAAAATAAAGTCTGCATGAAGTCTCAAATAACTTGAATATTTCTATGGTAGCATCTAAACTATTTATGGACAGCTTTACAAAGATCTGAAGTAAGAGTATAAACAAACAACTATATAAGAAAATTTTCCTTTAAATGACCTTGTAAGAATGAATAACATATCCTGAAAATAGTCATAAAAAAGAAACACCCCGTCCCCCCCCCCCCATTTATGTCCTAGTTTATTGCTAAATTACTTTGGAGAAGGGTGACAAGTTTCTTATTTTATGTTTTTATTGATTGCTATCCCATCAGCATGCAAATATCAACTAATAATACATTATGGTTCTTCCACATGCAAAAACTTCCAAAAAGAATAGATATATTCTCAAACTTCCATGTTTCTTGCTGACAAACTTAAATCCCAAGGACTGAAAAGTTTTCTGCTCCCAAAATTGAGAAAGAAGGATCTTTTTTTCAGAATCCTTCCACTTAAAGAATATTCAGAAAAATGATTGATAGAAAACCATTGTTGAAAATAAATATTTTACATATTCAAATTGCAGACTTATCAGGAAAACAAATAGAAAATTTTCAGGTATCTGTGATAAGGCAGTTCTTAAAATATTAAAATGCTATGTAATTCTGAATTTTAGAAAAGATGAAAAGTTTTATTTCTATACAGCTATTTGCTGTTAAAATCCCTACATTATAAGTTCTGTCTCAGAAGTAGGGCACATAAAGTGTTGTGTCGTGTGTGTGTGTCCCTGCCCAGTTCGATCTGTTTTGTAAGGAGCTGGAATTTCTTAAGCCAGCATCTGGATATAACTGTATATCCCACACCAAAGAAGTTAGCATCTCTACCCCTGGCTGTTTATAGCAGTATTTAATATGAACTGGTTGTCTGCCAGACACATGAGGTGGTTGGAGTTGTGCTGGAATTACAGAAGTTGTGAAATATTTAAAAAATTGGATTTTGACTGTTATTTAATGGCAAAAGAAAACAATACAATCGGCACGGGAATGCAAAAGTTTTCAACAGTGAGATTGCTGTGTTTCACAATGCTGGTAATGACAGATGTTACCAGGGAGCCTTGCGCACAGCAGGGCAAGATGCTGACAGAGAACAAAACCAGAGCCTGCTGCCAGGAATGAGACAGCAGCAGGTGGACAAATCTTTTCTATACAACAGTCCCTGACAGGCTAGGACCCAGCTATGAGTGCTGGGGAATCGTACTTCTTCAGTAGAAGGGTAGTCTGCTACGTGTCATTATTTTTCAGGTTAAATGAAAGCACAGAAGAATGGGTGAGCTGGATTTCACATTGCAAAAATCAAACTGGAATCAATCTCTCTCTGGTGCAGCCCTTCTGGAGCCAATAGAGTTTTGCTAGGAGAGGATCTGGCTAAATGAATTTGGAGGGAAGGTTAAACATTCTTCTTTTATTATCCTACCCTGTACCATTACAGGGTCCTTTCTCTTGGCTAGCGTAAAACCAATTCTAATGCTAAAATAATTAGAAGGGTAGTATATTTGCTGTTTCAATATGAATAGTTCATGACATGTGTCTCTGTGGAAACCTTTTGTACATGTTAGATACCGTCTGTCAGCCATATTTTTCTCTAATTCTCTGTGCTATTTTTAATATCATTTTAACCTTTTTATGTACGCCCAATCTATGCCCTTGCCAAAATGGTATATTACAGGTTACACAGTTAGCAATACCTAGAGCTAAGGTTGCCAGGAATCTTCTACAGTATAATACTATTTCCAGTTGCTTATAGCTTTTCTGAACTTTAACAGTATGGGCATAAAATATCTCATGTTTCTCTCAAACTAGATCTTAATTTTTACTAGCTTAGCAAAACTGGTTGGGGTTTTGGTTTGGGGTTTTTTTTTTGGGGGGAGGTGTTTGTTGTTTTGTTGGGGTTTTTTTGTAAGACTAGAGTTAAATGAAAGAGGTTTGCCAGCTGTCAGTATATTCCTCAAACCATTTCTCTCTTAGAAACTGCACAGCTTTGGTGATTTATCATTCAGCTTTCCATCCCCTCAAGGCTGCTAGACCATTATCAGGGCTTGAACCCCGAGCCACTTTTTATTCCCAGATCTCATGTAGGTCTAAGTTGTTTGTGTTCTTTCTGTGTAAGTTCTCCAAGAGATCTCTCCCTTTCCACCCACACAGCTAGAAGTCTTGCCCTGCTCCTGGAATCTTGCACTTCAGTTAAAAAATGAATTTTCTTTTGGAGCTGTGAAAATCTTGCTGTCCAGATGGTTTCTGCAAACACCAGTTTGTATTCCTCTGTTTACATCTTCCCATTCACTGCTTTTCTCAGTTATGTTGATTTTTATTTTGAAGGCCCTTGCTGGCCTATCTTTCCGTTCACTCCCAAGTTTTTCAGGCAGACCACTGAGTCATTCAATTATGCCTGTGCCTACTTGGATATTGTTAAGCAAAGCACTTTGGATGATTTTCTGCATGTTGCCTTGTGCTCCCTAGGATTGCTCTCATCTCACATCCTTCCTTTACTCTTCTGCAGGTCTGTTCTACACTTTTTTTCCCATTGCACAACCTTGCGAGCATAAGACAAAGCAAATATCTGCTCTGGACAAGGCCAATGGTACAGTTGTGCAGAAGCTGCTGCAAATGATGCAGTCAAATACTCTTCCATCTCTATTTGATATATGCATGGAAGATGAAATGCTGAGCAATTTTGTGTGTGGAGGAATTTATCTGCAGCAAAAGTTGTTCTAGTTGATCTGAAACTTCAGGAACCAGATCATTAGCCGAGTTAAAATTACCGACTACTCTGGACAGAATGAAAAGCTTTTAAAATGTGCATCTTTCTTTTCTAATGTAATTCAAATAACTTTTACAAAATGGATTGTAGAGAGTGCACCCACAAACTGATGATAAGAAGATCAGAGCCTCTCAGCTATGGCAATCTAGATTCAAATATAATCCCTGTTTGATTAGGAGAACTTTTAAAATATTTCCTCACACACTTCTCTTGTTCCACATGTATGCCACCAACCCTTGGCAACAGAATCATCCCACTTCTGACTTCATTCAGAGTTAATTCCATCCCAAGCAGGGGAACTTCAGAGTGAAAGGCTGAGACAATGAGATGCTTCTTGTCCAGTAAGTGCATGAGTTAGGGAAAACAAATCATTTCTCCTAATTAAGGAAAAGAGACTATACTTGAAATGAGGATGGCTTTCAGAAAACCCTCAGAGATCACAAAGTTTAAAGTAAAATTATGATAATACATGAAACTTAGAAAATCTCACATCTCAGTTGGAATGACTTCACATTTTCTAAATAAATAAAGTGCAGTACTAAAAGTGCTATCTCTGCTGAACATGTCTGAAGTAAAGCAAAATCTGACCTGTTGATGGAAATGAATAACTTACGTTGATCTGTAGGAAAGAAAAGGATCTCTTGTTAGCATTGTGACCTTTAAAGGAAGGAGAGATGAGAAAAAAGACTAAAAAATCTGACAAAATCCAGCTCCATTCTTAATTCCTTTCAGATACGACAAGCCAAAAGTTCCAAAAATATCTTCAGAAAATAGTTTTGCATTAATAGGTGAACATCCAGTGAGTTACGTATAAAGCAAATGTCTGTGGAGTCACCTGAGAGTTTTTAAGAATCTTTTTATTCTACAGTTTTATTGCAAATTACATAAATTAATATAGTGCTACTGTAAGAATATTCAACACAAAGCGTGTATAGAAAGGGGTTTCACTCAAATCTCCATTGATATAACAAAAATTTAACTGCATGCCACCACAGCTTGATAAGAAACAAACAAGAAGCTAACATTTCCAGGGAAAGCATGTGTAATAGAAATATCTTTTACCACATGACAAGCTATAGCCCGAAAAAAAGAAATGACAGAAACAAGAAAAAAAATATGTATACATATATCTAATCCCCTTCCCGTCAATGTTCAATTCATTAGTTGAGAAAGATACCTTTTTATGATAATCATGTAGTGCCTTGATCTGTGCCCTATCACAAAAGATCATATCATCTTATCATGGTGCCATTGTCAATGATAACTGTGGGTCACAATTCCAAGGCATGATGCTATTCCCTTTCCTGTTGTTGCATTGCCACGGTTCTTGGAAAATACAAAAACATAATAGCTGCCTCTTCAGCTATCTCTTTAGACACATGTCCTAGTCTGAAACTTCTGTTTAGAGAAATTCCAACACCATGCAGAAATGTGTGAATGATAACAGTTGCAATAAGAGAAGTATTTTCCTCTCCTGCCTTTCACAGTTGACAAGAATATGTTTCAGTTAAGAAAAATAAGCATTGGTGATGAAAAAGGAAATTGTAAAAATAAAAAGTTTTATGTATAAACCATGAGTGAGGGGAAGACTCTACTGACAATGCTCCATGTGTATTTAAAAGGAAAAAAAAAAAAAAGGAAAAAAAGCAAGAATCAAGCCATTGCATGATACACTTGAAGCTCTTGCAAAACAGAATTAAATTGTATTAGTATAATATTTTAAAAGTCTGTGCCCATTCAGTTCAGCACAGTTAATAAATAGGAACTAGATAGCATAATACAAAAGATATATGTAGTCTTGAGGTAGAAGTAAAAAGGCTAAGTTTGTTTGTACAGCTCCTTTTAATTTAAACAGCTCTATGTTGTGTCAATCATCAAATCAGTGATATCACAGCAGTAACCATTAAAAAGCTTGTAATTGAGAAACATCAAACGAGATTATCTAAAGCCAAGCAAGTTTTGCAGACAAAAGCCTTACTCTTGTTGCAGTGACAAGTTAAATAACACTCAGATCAGAGACAAATAGAAAACATAAGATTTCCAGGCTGCTGGAAAAAATGAGGTCCTAAGTATGACAATGAGCAGTAATAAGAAACATTATAGGTGGCATTATTAGAACAGCTGGGGAAACTGGAGGAAGCAGATGATTGATATATCAAGGTTATCAGAAACAAAAAGGAGGATTTGATATAATGAATGACGTAGAGAGAAAGGCTAACCTGCAGAGCAACACAAATTAGTAAATGAGAGAAATAAGGGTTGAAAGATATGAGAGTAGTCAAGCAAGATTTGGAGACAGATTAGAAAAAATAACACAGAAGAAAAAGAACTCAAGAGGGAGAGGGGAAAACAAGTTTTATTAAATATGAACAAAAAAGCAAACTCATTTCAACGGAAGTAGCAAACTGTTAGAGCAAGGCCAGCTGTGGTGCCATTCCCAGAAGCAACATGTACAGTTCCTGCTGAGGATACCAGCCAGGAAAGACACATGTCCTAGAAAAACAGAAAGCTTTTAAAATTCATCAACTGTCTGATGAGAATTTAATACTTACGTGCCGTATTGCCTCTGAGGGGACATTATATACCCTTCCTCCTCCTTTCTGATCATGCTTATTTTCTGGTGGCTGTCAAAGTGCAGCTTAAAGCTGACATGAGCTGTTTGAGAAAGTATTTGAGTATTAGACAGCAGTTTCTCCTGTTAATAAAATGTCTGAAGATGTACCTGAGATATTGCTAGGGGATGTTTGCCTGCAAATGCTACCTGAAAAGCCATTTCAGATTCCTTTATATTAGAAAAGCAGCTACACTTATGGTCCTTCCCAATTATTCAGTGCAATGAAAAGGTTTCTCACATGTTTGACGTCTCAAGAAGATAGATTTATGGAACCATTTTAAATCACCAGTTCTTCTTATAGCTCTCTTTTCCATTCTGTCTTTTTCAAAAACATTTCAGAAGTTGAATGTCTGATATAAGTATGGTGCTTCTAGGGGTCCCATGTTATCTGTGATTTGAGACCTGCACTGGGTTTGAATTTTTAAGAAGCTTAGAAATATCTTCAGTTAATTTTCACTTTTCGCCCATCTGAATGCATTCTAACCAGGAAACAAACTTTTTAAAAGCTGTCTCACCATTGCCATTCATCATGTGGCAGCTCCTTTGCACAGTATCGAGTGGGTGAGGGTGGGGGGGTGGGGAGGGGAAGAAAGAAAAACAAGAGATGGAGGGTATTTCTCAGAAGCTCGGGACCTGAAGAGTCTGAATATGTTGATTTTCTCAGTGCCTTTCAGGTTTCATGATCCGCAAAGAAAAGTAGAAGGGGAAATGTGTAGGTTCAGTGTTACCTCAGTGATGAGGTGACTAATTGGTATATTTGTTTTAACATGCTTTCAGGCTGGACATTTAGAAGCTGTACACATTCTTCTTCAAAAGAAGTCTTCAAACTGACTTTCGTTTCAGTACTGTAGGTCAACTGTACTTACAAGGATAGAAATAGGAATTAACTTGGGGAAACATTACAGTGTATCTCAGAAGATCATAAAAATTGTCATTTCTAGTATTCACATCTAGTCCTGGAGCTTAAAAATTTTCTAACTGTACAACACACAGTCACAGTGATGATGTATAGCAGTTTAAGAGCAGAGCAGATGCAAAGCAAACACAGAAAAGACTAACCTACAGTATCACCTCCAAAATCAGTCATGCTGACTAAAATCTTCTGCAATCATTCTTACTTTTTTTTTTTTTAAACCTTTATTGACTACAGAAACCTTTTCTCACTTTGAATCATTGTAAACGGGTTCATGTATCTCTGTGCAACCTATTGCAAACATCACATAACCATGGCATCTAGTACTTCATAAGAATGATTTATAAATTACTGTAAGATTCTGATTCTATATGGGAATTTGTAGTGAAGGGATCACATGTGAAACATGAATGTGAAACTCCACAAGTGTAAGAGTGCCTATCTCTTCAGAACCTGGAACATGTTATTAGATCAAAGCTAGTGTCTGCTTCCTCTTTCTGAAGAAGGCATCTCTGCTAATTCAGAAATCCCAGTTGATAAAAATTAATTCTTATTTAGGTCTGAGCTGCATTGGTAGAGATAATACTGCTACTGGAAGGAAATATGAGACAATGCAAACTACATACAAATAATTTTTCTTAAGATATGTCTAATTAATGTTTGTAAAAACAGTTCAGTTTTTCTATAAAAGAATTTCAGGCCATATCAGTCCTGTTTCTCTTACAAAGGTGATAACATTTTAGGAACAGAGTATTCTTTCTGGTCAATTACTTTATAAGTCCCTTGACTGGATTATGCATATCCTTTACCCAATATATTAAAGATGCCTACTCCTGATATGACAGCAGCCCAAGAGACCAAAACAAGCAAACTAGACTTTCTTAACTCATGTATCAACCTTATTTTTTGGTACAGATTTTAAACATTTTGAATCTCAAAACCTTATTTTTGCCATTTTCAAAGAATATATGATCTTGTAAATTTGAAACATTTCAACAAAAAAAGAGTATAAGGAAAACTCAGAATTATAAATTATAAATTAGATATCTGTCAAGCTTTGTCTCTTTATTTTGTTAAGATTCTGTTTCAGGAAGTGTTCTTTATTTCTGTGGAGTTATTATGTTATTCTCAAATGAAGTAGTTTATAGAAATGTGTTTAGTTTTTGAGCTTACCCTTGTTCATAACCTGTCCACCTTTCAGAATTTTCTGTTTATTGTTCGTGGCTTCTCAGAGACTGTTGGGCATGTTTTGACTCATAATGTGATGCAGTATGTCAAAATCTATGTTCTTGCAATTTGAAGAAAACCAAATCTGAAGCAACTAAACAAGCTGAAATTTAAACATATTGAGGAGCTCTGAAAAATACACCTATATCGCTCAGTCAGAAGACAGAGAACTACTGCAATGTTTTCCACTGAGTCTTACTCTGGAGCTTTATATTTTTTTAAAAAGGAAGAAAAAATCCTTCTGTCAGAGTTCCACCTGATTCTAAAGAGATGATAATTTTGCCTAAAGTGAGTTAAGTTTCTATTCTGCATTGAGGTATAATATCAGATTAATTGAAGCTGAATTTCCTGAGTAAGAACCCACATATAAATGACTTTTTCAATGGCGTAAAATACTTATTATGCTTTTGTTACTAAACATATCCAGCAAGTCGGAAGGAACTGAAATTCATATCCAAGAAGCCAACAATTCTGTGTTTGGGATATTAAAACACTTTTTAGCTCCTGAAGCACATTTTGCATTAGATGCTAGAGTGGGACTCAGGCACTTGAGCCTACCTATTCCCTAGTAAACTTCTGCTAAACCTGCTGGTAAAGTGGTTGTCTCCTTCCCCATGCGGTGCCTGTCCAACATCAAAGGTGAACAGCCTGGATCCTGTTGTTGAGGTAGACCTTGCCATAACACATCAGAGAGCCTACTGTTCTTCGTAGAGCAATGACATTTGGATCTCTTCAAGTTCAGTGTCTCCTTGCCAATTGAAAAGACTGGTGCACTTTAAAGAGTGTAGCAGCTCAAGTTTGTGCTGTCTTTCTGATGGGAAAACAGAGGAGCTGATATCTTCCTCCCACTTCCCACTTCACCAAGTGTGAATGCTGAGCAAACCAGACAAATTAGGCTACCTTGTAAATTAAGCAGTGCTTTAGGTACAGACATGGGCTCGCTGTACTCTTAAATTGTTAAAATGATGCCCAACATAGTTCTGGCCTGATGTGATTATCAGGGTAGGAGAATTTCTCAGTTTAGAAGTTTGCATGTCCACAGTAGTATTTGACAGAGAATTTGGATGTGGCCACCATATTCTGAAGGCAAAGAGACCTTGGCAATTATGGACATAGTCAGACTGTGCCTGCTGGGTCTGAGTACATCACAGCAGTTTCTACAAGCATAGCTATAGCATAGCTATAGTAATAAATGCCGATGCCCAGATAAGTAATATAATGCTTAGGCCGAAAGCACAGAAAAAAATAATAGGGCCCAATATCTTCAAGTTTGTAACCTACCTGTTAACCAGCTAGACACTAAAATAATTCAGGATGCTGAAAACAATGTTGTTAAGTGTTAAAGACCTCAGAGACAAGCTGATCTTTTTCATGGAGAATGACACTGGCCATGAGGTACCACAAGATAATGATTTAAAATTAAATGGAAATTTAAATCATAAACATTCCAAAGGGCAAATTTTGATAAACAGTAGAAACTGAATGGTTAACTCAGCTGGACCTGAATTTGATACTTGAATGTAGAAGAAGCCTTAAAGTCAAGGGTGCAAAATTTATCATGAATCTCTATCTCAGAGAGAAAAGAAAAAATGAAAACTTGCAGGAAGTGATTCCAGATCTGAGCAGATTAATAGTCACAATGAAAAAAAAAAAAAAAAAAAGGATATTAGAAATAAGCAGAGTGCCTACACTGATTAAGGGGAAAATGACTGATCATCAAAGAAGACTGCCTTAGAGGCCAAAAAATGTGGAGATAAAGTGAGAATAACAAAGAGTCAAGCTGAGTTAGACCTTGCAAAGGATATTAAAACACATAGCAGAAGATTCTTCAGCCCTGTGAATAAAAAAGAACAGGAGTGGAAAAAATAAGTAGGGCCAGAAGGTAGTGAGGATAGAATAGAAATCAAGAATAAATCAAAATATAGGCTGAAAACTGAATTATGCTTTAGCTCAGATTTCAAGGAAATAGGCAAACATTTTGAACACAGGTAAAAAAGCAAGGATGGGGAAAAAAATTACAGAACTGGAAACCAGCACAGCCAAGGCAGAAGCACAACTTGATATGTCTGATGTACACCAGGAGGGAAAAATTGGAGAATAAGTATAATCCCAAGAGGGAACCAGCAAACAGAATTCTAAGTGGAGCAGCAAGTATTTTTAATAAATGCATTAAGCCTGGTTGGTGCCTAATGTTTGGAGACACTTCATACACACAGTAGAGAAGCTGGAGTGAGAAAGTGGTCTAAGCAGCTACAGACCACCTCGATTTTATTTCAGTGATCTTATGTCTTTAAAAGTATTTTGAATAAAAGAATTATTAGCATGGAGGTCAATTGCTGAAAGAGTTTATCTAAGGCAGGTCATGATAAACTAACCATTGATTTTCTTTTCTAAAATTAATTTCCAGAAAGAGGAAATGAGGCAAATATAAACTTTCTGGACATTGGTGAAAACTTTTAATGTGACAGCCATTGAGAGATTATCAGCAAAACCAAAGAAGATGGGATCAGTGAAGGAACTGTAAAGTTGTTTAGAATTTGTCCCAAAAGGGTGCTAGAGCAGCTGACTTTAGGTGAACTCCAGGTTGGGAGAAAATGGCTTTGTTGCTTAATGATCATTTTGGAGATGGAACATTAGTGTTCCCATTAATGGTTGTGATACAAGAAATCTGCCCTGAAGCCTGTCAGAGGCACAGAATTAGGAAACGGTGAATATGGAGGACCTGGGTGCTATTGAGAATGTAGGATTGGGCAGGGGTTCAACAAGGTAAAAATTACATTTAGGGTGGGGGTGAGGGAAGTGGATGGTGATATGAAGACCTTATCATTTGGATATTGCTGAGGTGATGAAGAATTTCACTATATGAATTCTTTGCAAGGTTACTACCAAAATTATGGAAAGATATGTTAGGATTAGTGGTGTTTTACGAAGCACTAATGAGATGTTAGATGTAATCATGCATACAATTCTGGTAACCCATACTGAGGAAAGATGAGTGCAGAAAAGGACTACTGGTATGATCAGAGAATAATGCATTTATTTAATTTGTCATGAGAGAGTTTAGCCTGGCAAATTAAAATTTAGAAGTAATATGATTACATTCTATAAATACATCAGAGACATAAATACCATGGAAAAAGAACAGTGATTTAAATCAAAGGATGATGCTGGCACAACAACAGAAAGGTATAAATTGGTCCCTGAATAAATTCAATCTGGAAATCAGAAGATTCTTATCTGTTACAGCAGTTAGATCCTGGAACAGCTTTGCAGCATGAGCAGTAGGAACAGAAAACCAAACCCTCTTGAACTGGAGTTCAGAGCTTTATACCAGCTGCATTGGCACCTTATTTGCATATAAGAATGCGTCAGGTGGCCTGCTCAGCAGATAATTTCTATATGATGTTTATCATCCTGTTATATATGTGTATATTCACATACTTATGTATGCATGTATGTATGCATATATGCATCTTTACATACACACATTGACAAAACTGCAACACAATTCTATTTACTACATTGCACCAAAACCCAGGAAAATAATATGAATCAATAACCTGATTATTTGGATTACCATAAGGCAATTTCTGCTTGTGAATAGCTAGAAAGATTTATGTGCTTGAAATCCCTAGGGAGTGGTTACAAGCTGTGAATGCAGGAAATACTTTTGGGCTCTTGTTAGTCCCTAAATGACAAAAAAGGAAATGCTGATGGGAGATGCTGGCTTAATTCAAACTTGCATGCTGCCTCCAGGCAATTAGAAAGCACCAAGCTGCTTCTTTGAAACAAAGTAGACCCAAGGCTTTTGAATTTTACATATTTTCTATTAAAAGCAGCTATTGACACTATAGGAAACATGGAAATCTAAATAGTAGGAGCGGAAAAGGAAATGCAAAAAACAGTCTATTTGTCCTGTTCTTTAGCTAAAAATCATTCTGTACTCAACTGGATACAGCTGTACTGTTGATACAGGGAAAATTAGCTCAGCAATGCTCTTGCTGTTTGATCCTAATACCGCCATGGGTAAAACAGAAGTCTTAAGGGTTGCGTGACTCAGTTTAACTCACTCCCAATGTTATTCCCTGCCAAGGAAATCAACTAGCATGGAACAGCTCATATCCATAATACTGAACTCTCTTATCCTCCAGAACAGTGTGGTGGCATCCAAAGTGACTCTTCAGAGGGCTTCCTGGCCCACCCTGACTCCCACACCTTCCCAGGAATTGTTTGGGAGAGTGCTCATTGACCTGGGCCAAAACCATGCCAAAGGCTCTGCTAACAATTTAATAATATATATGACTGACTGACTTCCAGTACCCCAGGAATGCTCTCTGGAGGGGTTTAATTTATAAGTGCAGATATAATCAAGGGTTACTGCTGCCCCGTGTTCCCTTGAACCCCTAGTAAATCTGCCCCAGCAACAAAGACAATGTGGAAGCCAAATCAGAAATGCAGTATTAAATTTTCCCAACTATTACTTAAAAAGGTAAAATTTCTCCACAGTGCAGCAATAAGAAAATCATCTGGATCCAGCATGCCGAGGAAATGCATCATATTTGAAACTTCAAGAGGCATCTCTACAGATGTTTGACCAAATGGGGTCAAACTCATTCAAAGCCTATACTGTGTGGATTAGGGCCTTTGACTGATGAGAATATCCACAGCACATGTTAGAGCTGATGTTCCTTGCACGCCTTCTGTGGCTCATGTTAGGATTTTGGATGGCTCTAACTACATGAGTATTTTGTTTGCATGTGTACACATGAGCACCCAAGCAAGAAAGTAATGAAACGGGATTGACAAGCTTTTTTTTTTTTTCATTTTACATGAAAGAAGGTAAAGAACCGCAATGAACAAACTACTTCCTGGCTTTGGACAAGTCCCCATTGTACTGATGACAGTGGATTGCTGTGATGATACCAGTAGTGGCAATGGCAAAGGGAGTCACAAGAGAGACAGGATGCTGACCTGCAGGTGCTCTTTACCTGTGCATACCCTTCCTGTGCAGTCGGTACGAGGCCAGCTAAAAAACAAAAAAAAAAGAATATTATTCCTTATTGTTTCTACAGTGTTTAATCTGACTGGTGTCGATACCATTGGAGCTGCTGCCTTTTGTTGTGAACACTGTATCAGTTGTTTCAGTTTGCTGTCCCAAGGAGAGTGAACATTTTTGTATTTCAAAGGGTTTAGTTAAAGCTAAGTACAGTCTTAAGAACACAAGGCAAAGATCCATCTATGATGAGACAGTATTTTCTTTATCACACCCCACATTTTTTCCTTTTTCCTGAGGACTACCATTTGGTGTTGATTTCTACTTTGGTTTCAAGACTCCTCCTTCATCTCTGCCAGTGCTTTTGTGTTCCCTTCATGAGATGCCCTGTTATGTCCTTGCACAGATGCACATTTTCTCCTCAAATTTGCAGTCTCTACCCAGTGGAAGTTGTATGTGCTGGGGCTCTGTAGGCTCAGTAGTTGTTTTGGTGTTTACTGGAATGCTGGAAAGCTTAAGAGGTTTTCTGCCCTAAGTGCTGGCATTGATGCAACTCACACTATAAATTTAGGAGATAAGCCATCTTTTTTAATTATTTACTGGAAATAATGGCAGAAAAATCAGTGATTAATGAACAGAGGCATGCATTTCAAGTGTTCTCACTGTATTCTGCCACTGCAACTCAGTACAAGGTCGAGGACTACTGGAAAAAACCTGAGAATTGTAAGTTGTCCTTCTTAGAACAACTCCTGGATGGAGATACAGGACAGTCAAGCACCTAGTCCTCTTACCTGTGTCTCACAATACCTGACTACCTCTGGCTTGCTGATGATTGGGGCAAATTATTTCATATTTTTATTTTATTATATTATATATATCATTACTTATGAAATAAATATAATGGAGATTTTGTAAAGCATTTTGTGATCTATAAATGCAAATGGTGTTAAAAATTACAGATGACTATTTACATAGCCATTGTAGTTCTTTTGTCAATAAAGATAGCTTCTAACCAAAAAGATTTCTGAGATTAACTGACTTGATTAGTTCCTTACACTGTTAGCCCATACAGGAGCCGTTTTCCATATCCTGAAGAAGAGGGAGAAATATCTGTTCATAAGCAAAAAAGTAGATATCCTGTTCTGGTTCAAAATCCATTTCATGTTGAATAAAAATAACATTTACACACAAAAGAAAAAAAAATACCTCTTTCTCTTTCCTGATAAAAATGATTGCATCAGAGTTCAGTTACATTTGTTTGAGAATTTAGGGAAGCTAGTGATTATTTTTCTGTACTCTCTCCAACTAAAATGTTGTGTTCTTCACAAGTAGTCCTTTTCCCATTGGTGTGAATCCCAAGAGTGTATTAAATAATATACTTCTAGTTGTAAAACAGATGGAAAAGTGTTTAAAAAGGTGCCAGGTTTATTTATGGAAGCATGAAATTGAATTTAATAGGAGAATTTTGCCAGTATGTAATGTGAACTCTCAAAACAGGAAGTGGATTTTATTGCTTATTTATTTTATTACCGGATCAGCTGCCCAGAACTGTAGAATCCTTCCTCTCAGGAATTATTTACTTTCCAACTCTGAACCAGAACATCTTGACCATCAGTTGTTACATCTTCTGGCTGCCAGATTCTCAACTATAAACATATGTGGTGCTGTCTATCTCAGATGATCTTCTGCAGATTTATATAGAGAACATTTTAGTTTTAGATTTATTTATTGATTTAAAACAATATGAATTGAACTGGCTAAGACAAGGGAAAGGTAATTTCTTTTAGCTCTTCATTACCCTTTAATTAATAATAGGCTATTTTTTTAAAGGGCTTACGGCACGTATTCATTGTGCATCAAAGATACAAGAGCTAAAAATCAATGGAGAAATATTTCTTCTCTGCACCTCCAAAGGATGCCTAGTAAAAGAACAGGTGCTATTCGGCTTCCAAAAGGTGACCAACTTTTGGGAAAATAGCATAGGGAAACAGTGTCCCAGGTTTTCTGGGGACAGACTGAGCTACTATACCTGGATGGAGTTGAGTAAGGCAGCTGAAGCCAGTCTGTAAACCTGTACCTGGCTGTTGTTTCTCTTCCTGTACATCTGGTCAGTAAGTAGAGGTATATGGGGTGATGAGCAAGTCTCCGTTTTCAGTCAAGATAAAATTGTGATAACCTGGTGGAGATCACATTTATTAAAAAAAATTGTGGCTGAACTGATGAACATGTTTTTACACCTCCAAGGAACTGGATGCTGCAGTTGCTCACATTTACTGTAAGACAGCTATGTCATGCAGACTTCATTAAGGAATGCTCTCAAAAAATCCTTTGGTTATTGCTACATGTAAGAGCATCCAACAAGGATAAAGGTCTGCAATGATATCTTCTACTTATAGAAACTGAGGCTCAGACTGTCCTCACTATCACAATGTCAGCCCAAGTTAGAGCAACATTTGGGGCTCTGTTCCCTGAGGTCCTGGTCCAATGCTTCATCCAGTGCCATGATGCCCTTAGGCAGAGTGCTAACAATGATTATTGTGTGCATGTGCAATGTGCACTTGTGTTCAGCTCAGTGCTGGCACTTGCATACACTCACAAATTTCCATTTTATGCAACACCATTAAATGTTTTCAGCATGAAACTTATGCATGTGCAGTTTTGCATGGGAGCTTGAAAAAAAAGCCTTGATTTTGCTGCTCTCAGTTTACCAATTATGGATAAAGACTGAAGTAAAAGTGGAACATCATGGTCATGATTCAAATCCCATGTAGGAAAGACATGGTTACAATAGGCTTTGTAGCAGGCATTAAATCTCCTCAGAGTAAGTGCATGAGACTTTTTCATGCCTCATCTTTGTTCTACTGTGCTCTCTTAAGATTATTAAATTACTTATAACTACCTCACACCTTGTTGTGACTCTCCCCAGCACAAAGGCATGTCTCCAAGATATTCAGAGTGCCTGGGATCCAAATGCATGGATATTTTGAGGCCTGATGACATGGCTTGGAGAAAAAACTCCTTCAAAATAAAACTTTTTACTGAAATTACTGTCTTCATAAACAATTGGACCTAAACATTTGTTAAAAGGAAAACAAAAGAAGTTTGAACATATAAAAGAAAACTCATTATTTCAAGTTCCTGCTATCAGTGATACTGCAAGACTCACAGTTTTGTGAGACTTCATATTAAGCATGTGTGCCATTCATCAGCTTCATTAATATGTCACAAGCACAACTTCTGACATGTATCAGAACAAATTAAGCTTATTTTTGTACTTTTTAGTTCTTGGAGACAGATTGTTTGAGTTCAGAAGGGTATACAGTATCTAGCAGATCTGGTAATTCATTCAAATATGGGAGTGAGGCTCTTCTTTTAGTTCTGGCCAAAATTCCTGCAAAGTTTTGTACAATAGGTTTGAAAGCTCTTATACATTTAACAAAAATCCTTTCAACTCACTCTGGAGTCCTGCTTTATGTTTCATATTGCTTTGAACTTATTACCTCTTCTCAGTGTCTTGGAACATTAGTTTGGAAGCATTTGAAGCTAATGAATAAATGTATAGTGAAAAACACTTTGATGTTGCCAGAAGCAATTAATTTTCCCTATTTATACACAAAAAGTTATAAAAGACTGTTATGGCAAACAAAATGATTCAGTGAATTCAAAGTAAGTTAAATGAATTTTAAAGGATTGTTACTACTTGGCGGAAAAAAGGTATCCATCAAGCCTTATCTTAAGTCAGAAAGCTGTGATTAACTTATGGAGTTTTGAATGCTTTAAAAATTAGAAAAGAAATTATTAATTTGTCAGCTATGGAAAACCAGCTTATAACGGGTTCATTCAGAATGAAGCTTTCGTTGAAAATAGCTTATTGGGTGTAGATAAATGAATTTTATGAGCTTACACAAGTCACTGAGAGAGACCACATTTACACATAAGTAGCCTGACTATTGTATGTTCTCTGTGCAGATGCCTGTTGAACTTTATTAGCAAATGGAAAAATGTACTGTATGTTTTTACGCCTAGATTTTTATAGGCAGAGCATCTCACACTTCATTGAATCCATGTGCTGGAGACAACAGACATGATTAGAATATAAATCACTCAGAGCTAGGGACTGGGAGTCAGGTTCTGCAGCTTTTAAAGCTCCTACCAATAAATGGACATACCATCCTTTTACTTCAGTGGGAGCCGTGCAACAGAGGGACATCACACATTTGTGCATGTGCACACACATTTGCACATGTATGTGCATACATATATCCATGGATTCTAAGACTGTGGACATGCTTATACAGGAAGAAATCATACACTTGCAGCCATCAAAAAATTGTGAAAATGGAAAAAATGCAAGAGAATGAATTAACCAAGGAATTAAGAACTTAAAGACAGCTCATTGTTATGCAACATAATTCTCAGTTTTCACTGAACTATAGAAAGTTTGAATTTCAGGCTAAGTCTTTATCTTATTTGTCAGTTTAAGAATTATGTTTGTTACATGGACCAAGAGATATACAAATTCTGAATATGATCCTGCACAGTAAAATTTCTGAACTGATAGTGGGTGGGAGAGCTAGCTATCAGGAAGGAAAAAGCTGTTATGCTTTTACCCAGGAGTCAGCCCCAACCTTTTCTGATAGTTTATAAACGGAAGGCAATAATTTGGCTTTCCTCCTCATCTCCCTTCCCCCTGCCCTTTTATCGCCTGTTAGTCTCTTCAGAATAAAGCAATGAACTTCTGGCTTTTACAATGAGTTAAAACTATTTGATGAACAGAGCTTAGACTGTCTAACGCATAGATTGTTTGCAGACCTCCAGAGTATTTAGGGGTATTATTTTTTCTTTAGAAGTTACACAGTGCTAGCAAGAACTTTTTCTTTGAATGCCAGGATCCCAGTGAAGAAGAACCCTGTTTTTCAGTCACTCAGTTCAGTCATACTTGAGATATGCTTGGGAATGCAGTACCTCTGTATAGTGATGGTAGACATGTAGCTCCCAAAGAAAGTCTATATCCTTCCCAGCAGAAGATAGAAGCCAGGAAGATAAGCCTGGTCATCTCAGATACCATTGGACACCATAGGTTTAGGTGAATGAGCTGTGCCTTAAATATACTGGCAAGCAACAACTCAGTTATGATTCTCCTTAAACTTCATAAGAGCATACAGTGTCTTTGGGATATGAGAAAGAATTATCTGCAGAAAACTGTGGCACAAAAGAAACCAACCAACTGCATAAATATCCAGCGGGGTTTCACAAAATACAATAGTTACTTTTCACATTTCATTCCACCCAGTGGACTTCCCAGCTCTGAATTAGGCGCCCATACTGTGTATAAAAATGATAAAGAAAATACATGACTGGAAACAATCTGAACAATTATTGTCTAATTAACTGATTCAAGTGAGAACAATAAGTAGCCATTAAGAAATACCGGGAGAAAAACCAGGCCTCTGCCCATAAATCTTATCTCTAAAAACCAGATAGATGCTACTCTATTTTAGATTACTAACTGGAAATAATGACCCTAGATCATCTTGTAGACATGGAAGAGTATCAACTTTGCTGTTAATGTACCAATAGTTTAGGCTTTTGCCTAGAATGTGTCAGTTTTAACATCTTCTGTCTGGCTGATCATAAAGAAGTTTAAATTTTTTTCTTATTCATAGAGAACTCTGAGTCGCTACACTGTTAGATCTGTTTGATCTCTCTTCTAGAAACTGTTCTTTTGTATTCCCTTTAGATGTTACTGAGAATAAGCAAGAAATGAACTTTTTAAGGTTCTTACCTGTGATGAGGGTGAGTCAGCCTCTAGTTTTACTTCACTCAATATTTGATTATTTATTCAAAATGGAACAGCTTCAAAAATATTTTCCTTAAAAATGTTCAAACAAATCATCTTGACATTTCCAATTTTTTTTTTGGCTGAAACAATTGGTCAAATCTGGTACAAATTTGCAGATAGTTTCCATCAACACGAAAGTGCATTTTTGAGCAAACAAAGAATTCTTCCATAAAAATTGCCTGGGTCTAATCACGGCTGAGGCAATTTTGCACATGCCAACCAGCAGAAAATTAGGTATTGGATAAGCAAGAGTGGCGAGGATCTGGGTTCTACCTAAATCCCCTTGTGGCTTTAGTCCAAAGTGATTAGCCCCAGGTCAAACAGAAAGCCTGTAGTGAATCAAGCAAATTAAATCCAACCCTCGTGAGCTATAGGATAATGTGCTAGTCCCAAGACCTCCCTTCTTGGAGGCTGGAAGGGAGGAGGTTATTAAATATAAACACAAAGTAACATCCTGCTCTATGGAGGCCCAAGACATGATATTCTGGAGGAGAGACAGGGGATTATAGATGCCCCCCAGATGGACCTGTTTCAAGGGAACCCACAGCAACTCTGACAATGTCAGGAGCTGTCAGTGTCCCTGATCAGCAGGCTACAGCCTGGAAGGCCAGTAAGGAGGTGTCCTGTTAATACTAAAGACAGTGAGCTGTAGCACAAAATACTGTTTTAAGGTGGACTTGGAATTGAAGACACTTATTTCCTTTAAAACACTGTAGAACAGAGTAATCCTCAGATTTATTTTGATTAGCAATCTGGATACCTTCTTGGCAGTGTTTATTAGATCTTAATGTAGCTGAGTTGGAAAGCCAGATATTTTGCTTTCTCCTTTTTTGAATTACTGACCGTTGTTGTCTCTGTTAATGAATCTGGATAATTTTAACTGTCAGATTCTAATGTAACTCTCTGAATAAATTGATTGAATTGAAGTTGAAACCACCTCTGTGTTCAAGCTAAGAATGAGCCTGAACAGAAGTCTCCAGAGTTTCCTAAAATTTAAGGGAGTTTATTAGTGGAAAACTGATTTTGAACCACTGAACCTAAAGTGACTGCATAGTTTTGGTTTCATACTGATGTCAAGTCAAAAGGAGATTAAAATCCCACTGCAGCTCAGATATGACCCAAGGTGAATATAATTACATCTGAATATTTCAGGAACAGTTATCACTGTCCCTGGAGTTGATCTTTCATCTTCCTCCTCCTTTTGAAATAATTTTTAAAACAGATTGGAGCACAAATAACTAAAAACTGTTTTTCACTTCTAAGTCATCAAAAATCTAGTTTAAATGAGTTAGTGCCTATGAAAAAAGTAGAAACATGTTTGTGTTGCAGAAAGCCATTTTAATTGTCCTCAAAGCTGAAATTAATGCAGGAGATCTTACTTCTCAATAACTGCCCTTTTCTGAAAAATATTGCTCTTATGTCCATTCATTTATTAGATCTGTATACATCTTCTTGCCTATAATCAGAGGAAGTTTTCTCCACCCTCTGTAATATTGCACATGAGTATATAGGATGTCTTGGTGGTCTTTGGTCTTTCAGCCACAGGTTCTGAGGTACCAGTGAGAGAAGGAATAAGGGTTGGGAAGTTCAACATACAGACCATATTCATAAAAAAAATGTATTTGTTGATACTCTCACTGTCTGTGCTAAAGTGACAACCTACATTAAAAGCACCCTGTGGATGATTCTGGAGTAACCTGGCTTGCCTGGAGTTGGGTTTTTGGATTCCTGCAGACAGTAAACAGATGTGCAGCACCATGCATAGATACCTGTGCAAAAGCATAGCGGGGCTTAATGAAGGTATCGGAGGTGGAAATAGTTCTTGATGTTTGCATTTGGCTAGGGTATGCTCAGGTGGCCGAATGAAGGTTCATAACAGTCCTACAGCAAATAAAAATAGTTCAATTGTGCTGGACCAGCTAGTTAATTAATCACAGCCAGTTGTAGATTTCTTTGCTCTTTCTGCACTCTCAATGTTAGAAAATGGCTGTTCTGCTGAATCTAAGCTCAGCCATTGACATGAGGAACCACAGAGATCAGCCCCTAGGTGTCTTGATGCAAGACATAATTCTGTGGACACTGAAGGTACAAAGAAAATCAGAAGCTAGGAATAAGGCTTTTAAAAAAGGATTTAGATTTTTAATTAAAAGGAAACCTGGTCCAGCAAGATATTATATTAGGGAAGAATATGAAGAGACATCTCCCGAGGAACTGATACAAATCTGCTAGCAAACTTTTTAACAAACAAGTCACAGCTGCATCCCCCAGAATTGAAAGTTAGTGAAGAAGGAGGCAGAGCTCTTCAGCTCCCCAGGGCAGGCAGGAGAGATTCAGATTTCAGAACTGCCTAGAAAATTTGCGCTGGCTTGGTCCTGCCTTACCTGAGTAAAACATGGAATCAGAGTGATCATGGTGTTGACCACCAAATTGAATTGATGTTAGTCAAGACCTGGTTAGGAACTGTTACCCTTACTTGCTTGATTTCTGGCAAGTGATGTTAAAATTATTTCAGAAAGCCAGGGGGTTTCTTAGGCATTAAAGCACTCTTTATTGCTAACATCAGAACACTGTTTTACTGGTTTATTCCAACATTGCCTGAGACAAGCCTGGTGACAGGACTTTCAGGAACAGCTGAGGACAGCTTAGAAGATTCAATCTTTATCTTCTCTTTGACACATCAAATTAGCATATTCATTTTCTACCATTTTAAGTACATTAAGAAATTAAAATGCAATTTTTACTGGCTACAATGACATATCATTTTTGTCACATTTACAGCAACATTTAATATGTTAGCATGGTTACCCTTTTGCTTCATTGCTAACCATAAACAGTTTTTGCAAACTATCCAAGTAATCTAACTGAACAAAAATATCTTTCTGCCCCCCACTTCTAACCAATGCGCTTCCTCACAAAATCTTTCTGGGACAGTTTCTACATTTTGACATCTCTGCAGCACACTTCATTTATATCAAGCAAATTTCTTAGTTCCTGAATTTCTCCCACAGAGCTCAATAGATCAATACTACAGAACTGTGTTGGACTGAAATCAATGAGCTTTTCTGCTTGGAAAGCAGCTTTTCAGACAAGATTTTGTTTAAAATTAAAACGCTTAGATTTAGAGGTAGGATTAAGTTCACTTAATATTTTAGTATATATTTTCTTATATAGGTTATGCAATGTATAGGTATAAAGCAAGAGGTTTTACTCTTATTA
Organism: Falco peregrinus; assembly: GCF_023634155.1. Lineage (NCBI taxonomy): Eukaryota > Metazoa > Chordata > Aves > Falconiformes > Falconidae > Falco > Falco peregrinus. The sequence goes on from NC_073727.1 coordinate 58,704,746, forward strand.
TAGGTATATATTTCTTTAATTTGGATACTATACAGAATTGCATCTATTTTCTAGTTGCTTTCCTCAAAAGAATATGGGTCTCCTATAGGCACAATGTCATATCAGCTGGCGCTCTGCAGATAGCTTGGATAAGTTAGGTTGTTTCAAATGGCACTAAGTTTCTGCTTCAAGTTCTGAATCCTGCCATGAGTGTATGTCTACAACACATGTCTACTTTTGGATAAGATTTTCTTCTCCAAACTCTACTCACTGTATTGACTTAATCTCCACAGAATGTAATGAGAATGTAGGTACTCACAGATGAATGCTGCATGATGATATACAAACTGAGTCTTACTTTCAGACTGCGTACTGCCAGTTGAGCCTTTAACTTTAATATTTCCTCTTGACTATGGTGGGCAGAAGTTGAGAACAAGCTGGACTATCCATCCCGGCACTACATGTGCTCAGTTGTTGGCTGACAGTATCTGTGTATGAAGAGGCTAAGGACTTATTTTTTGAAAAGAGAAATCAACCATTAATCCAGTCCTAAAATCAGTTCTGATTCCTGCTATAAACTGTAGAGTCCTATCATCCCTCGAAGGAGGACAAGAGGGAGCTTCAGCAGAAGTCCTTGAGGGGAGACGTCATGCATGACTCATGCTGTGAGCACCACAGTGACAGCAGCCATTCCTGAGGAGAAAGGTAAGGCAAGAAACAGAAAAAAGGAGTAATTCCTGTTGTGAAAAGACTTGTTTAAAGGCAGAATGAGATAAGATCCAGCATATGTTGGGAAAAGAAGGAGCCTTCTACAGGCAGGGTGGACATGGTGATGGATCAGGGAGCTTTATATCTGTGAATTGATATCAGTAATTAGGTGCTGCTGAGGAGGAGACAGGTGTTTGAATTTCTCATTGGTTCCTCATGCCTGGGACTGTCTATCAGAAGGGCAGGACTGGATACCAGTGACTTTTGAGCCTCCAAAAGAAACCTGCAGGGTTTATGAGAGAGATCTCAGTAGTTGTGGCCTGCAGCAGGGGAACGCTTCTGAGCGCTGCTCAGGGGCCTCCCAGTGCACCTCTCCAGAGGAGTGACCTCTGCTGTGATGCCCAGAGGCCTCAAGATGCTCTGCAGGCCTGACCCCCTGGTACTCCAGACTGACTAATTACTAATGAGGAATTCTATATATCTCAGGGACATTGTGAAATCACTTGCCTGTGGTCACACAGGAAATAAATGGCAGAACTCAAAATTTAATCCTGTTTCCCAGATCCTCAGTGCTAAAGTAAAAGACCTTCCCCCTTCCTGAGGGTGCTTTATTTACAGTTGCTTGTGGTTTCCTATCTATATTGGAAAGAAACTAGACTCTGCTATTTATAATAAGCAATTTAAGGCAGTAATTGTTTCCAGTATTTGCCCACTTCTAAAAATAACAATGTTAATGTGTACTTATTCTTTGTAGTTAAAGAGACTTCAGCATTATGCTGTTAGTTTTATCTGGAAGCTCAGCAAATGTGGGTGTAACCCACTATCTGACAAAGACCAATAGCCTGAATAGGCAGCTATGTTAAATTTAAAACCAGGCAGGGATGCTTGACTTTATATGGGTTTTAGATGCATCTGCATCTCTGGAGAGAAGGGCAAGAGGCCTGGAACTGAGAGCACTAAATCTTTAATTAAAGAACTCCTAACTATGCCTACTACATTTATAAATAACAAAGCATTTATCAGAGCTTTTATCTTCTCTTGCAATCATCAGGCTGTACTAGATGTTGACAAAGTCAACAATTTATGCCTCAAATATTTCTTTTTCATTACTAAATACCAAAGTTGTTATTATCAGTGAAATCTTATGCAACTTAAATCTTGGGGCTTTCGGTGCTCTGCCTGAGGAATATAATGAGACTTTCTCACAAGTCATTTTGGATTACGCTGGCCCAACTGAAGAGATTAAGTCTGCATATTGAAGTTACACCGAAATGGAAATGTTAGGTGGTTTTCCTTAAAAGGATTAGTGGTTTAAAAAAAGAAAGAAAGAAAGAAAAGAGCACTTTAAAGAATGTTTTAAAATATTTTAAATATTGATATATTAGTTGTTGAATTCCAGATTTGTTCATTATATTGTATTTAAATGCTCACATTCAAGTTCCTGCATACCACTAAGAATGAAAGATTACTCTCTTGCTCTGTTATTCTAACAGAGCCTTCATGGCACAAGTGAAAAGATACCAAACTGTCCAAGGAAAGGCTGAACACTTAATTCATAACCCATCTACCTAAATGCAAACAAGGAGTAGCTCAAGAACAGATCCAGATTATAAATCCTGGGTCAACATATCACTTGTTCAATGTGGAGGCTGAGGAGCAGCAATCATCTACTGCATGGTACACTCCCTTCTCTACTTCACCCTTGCTGTTACCTTGGTACAAGAATAAAGATTCTTCTTGCCGCTTTCTGGCAGGAGGTAGTTTCTGTGATTCAGGAGAATGCTTCAGCCACTGTCACTGGATGTTAAAGAGATGCTGCTTAGACTGTCAGAATGGCTTTAAACAGGTGGTGGAAGTTTATGCCATATATACCTACACACATACATATATATATACATATATGCTAGATTTAAAACCACACAGAAATATATGCATGCATATATATGTATGACCACAGAGACAACCCCATTATAAAGTTTAAGATGACAATCATCACATTATGTGGGCTGCATGGATACCACACATTCTTCTGTAACAACTCCAGTAGTCCTATTATTATTATGTAGTGCAGTTAAAGCTCACCACTACAGTGAGTTTGCTGGTATTTTGAATACTGAATACTCATGAGCAAAAATTATGAAACAGTAAATTGTCAGTTTTTCCACATGTAGCTTTTTCCTCTTCATCAAACTAAAGTTCAGACAGAACATTTGCTCTTCTGCACTTCAGTATGCACACAAAAATGCACTCTCTTTCCTTGACTACCCTGTCAAGAGTGAGATCTTGAACTCATTAAGGAATATTCAATGTTTTTAGTGCAACCAGTTTGTAGTTGTCCAGATCCTTCAGAGATTAAGAGGATGAGTAGTATCTGACATATTTTCCAGATACTTCAACAAGTTTGAGGTTCTTCAGACCTAAGAGCACTCAGCTTGTAAGTTAATCATTGATATGTACTCAGCTGTTGGTTAAAACAAAAATCTGTTGTAAATTAAAACACTTTTTTCAATAACTTTATGTGACTTTACCAGTATTGACACCCTCTCTGATGTGGATATTTATGATGAGCTTTAGAGTATACTTTTGTGTACGTTTGTAACTGACTGTTTCATTTGACTGTCATTATATCTGACAGGGAAATAAATGACTGTTTTATCAAAGCCTCTGAATTCAGCATTTTTTGCCCAAAATTTAACATAGACAGCAACAAAACTACCTGAGATGTCAAACTAAATGCACTATATCCTGATTTTTTTTTCTTTTGGGAGGATGGAGTGAGGTGAAGAGAAGACGAGTTAGAGCTGAGTTTTCTATTTTGCACCATGTTAAACTCTCAGTAACCTCTAAGAGAGAAAAATTTATATTTTCAATTTTACATTCAGAAATTACTGTCTTGGATACACATGAAAAGTGCAAATGAGCCACAAACAAAGGGATATATATGGTCTTTTTTATTGTAACTTTAAATACAGAAAAAGACAAATTAATGAAAGTAATGAAAAATGGGAATGTGGATTTCAGTACTTTCTAATAATTTTTGACTTTTTATGTGCTTTCATTTCTCCTTTTCCCTTTTGTGCTTTTCATATGGGATTTTAACATAAGGATAAATGTAAATGCTGTAAGCTATTACTTTTTTGCTTGAATTGACCAACATAACAATAGGATCAAATTAATGTTATTTGCATTACTGTTTTGAAATATCCTCTTCACAGACATGTACCCTGTCTTACTGTAAATCACTATGCAGAAGAGAAAGAGTGCCCTGCTCTTTGGAAACATGCCCATTATAATGGTAGGACAACAAGCAAAAGCAACACTCAGGAGATCAAGGAAAATAAACACCAGTGACAGGAAATACTCACTATACTGCTTCCCCATTTAGCACTAACTTTTTACATTGCTTGTCAGTAGAAGACAAGTTCCAGGAGAAATTTGAAGTGACCTTAAGCTGCTTACTGGGATATTGCACAAATTATGAGATGTGAGAAGTCATGAATATGTTGGTGGAAATAAAAGCTGACCTTTCAGTAGCACTGCAGAAAGGATAGGTAAAACTTTTAAATAGTTTTTGCTCAAAACAAAAGGGAAAGAGTGCCCTTTAGAGATTAAATAGCATATTAAGCAAAGCAAAGACTGTTCCTTCAACTGGTGTGTTTGTGTACATCAGTCCTAACTTCTTGGCCTGAGACTCTAATTAAGAAAATGGTTGAATAGTATTTCTCTGACACATAGGAGTCCTGGGAGAATAAGTCAGCATTAACACACCATTGTGTTCCCAGTGCCAGCTTATGTCGACGTTAGCAAATTAAGGACACAAGCACAGGCCCTGGTCATCATTCATCCATATGGTTGAATTTTCAGAACCATTTTGTTGCAGGTCAACTGAAAATTTTCCAGAACAATTCCTGGATGTAGTGTTGGAATTAAACCTGGCCCAGCAACAATTCTGCATAGGCAGTTTTGATGCAGCCACTCTCTTTGGACAGCATGTTTAAGAGTATGGCTGTGACAGGATGGTGCCAGCTGGCCTCAGGGCTAAAGAACATTGACCTGGCACAGGGAACAGGTCTGTGCTAGTTTAGTACCTCCATGTAGAATTGGTGGGCCAAGTTCACTGCCTGCCTAGCTTACTCTGGCACTGTGAAACACAGCTGGGTTTAATGCAAATAGCAAAGAAGAGAGGCGGTAAATTCAAGATCATCTGGCTCCTGAAGCACCCTCTTGACACACCATCAAAATGCAGGTTAGAATGAACCCATACACAAGAGTCCTGCTAGAAACCCTTCCTCAACGAGCACTGCAGCCATGTACCATAACCCAGTGCCATACACTGTGTGCTCAGTCTTCTACATTTTCCCTGATTAATATATACAGATATCTGTAACATACTCCTGAGTAGTTTTTCGTTTTCTTTCTATTGTAGAGAGAGTGAAATATCAAGGATTGCAGTCATTCTGCAATAATCATTCATAATAACAGATATGAAGCCTGAGGAGGAAGGGAGACTGTCACATAACACAGCAATATTCTGTGTCTTCACCACTCATTGGGAGAGAACTGTTTTTCAAATTGTCATGTAACGTAACGTATACGATACCTGAGAGGTATGCAGAAACAGAGGAGTCCCTGAATGACTATTTGGCAGGCAGGAAGGTCTGGAGTTGCCCCTTATTAGCCTTCCTCACTCCCCACTCTTTAGTTCAGAAAGAGGCCCTCTGGTCATCTTAACATTCTGGATCAACACTAATGGTGTTTTATACTGGACTGACCCACTGATAGGTAAGGTGCTAATCAGGTTGACTTGCTGGAGAATTATATACTTCTAATGGTGTCTCCATGACTTTCCAGAGGATGAAGGCTATGAGAATGATTTTATCATGAGGGATGTCTTTGGCCTTAAGAGGAGTTTGAGGACAGCATCACTTTTACTTGAAAGAAACAAAGTTCAGAGAATTTGAGATTTGTCCACTGTTTGTCATACTTGGTTTCTCTTGTTCCTAGGAAGAGGCCTTCAGGGACTTCTCTGGAACATTTCAAATCCAGCTTATTCAATGGGCTAGTTTAAAGACAGACTAGAGGCCAAGTAATGAGAGCACCACTAGGCAAGCATGTCTCTGAGGAAAAGGTTTAGAAAAACTGTCCAACTTTGCTTTCCATTTGGAGATACATTTTAGGGAGTAGTGTGCTTACTGTTGTTTTATTCAGTTGTCTTGGACAACTGTAACAGCTTTGATGGTTGCTGGGACAACATGTCGTCACGTAACTCATAGCTTTGCCTCTGATTGAGTGTTCTAAGAATAGCTTTCAATTGCAAAATCTTTGTCTCTACTATTTCTGCTGCACACAGACCTGAGGAGGAGTCTTTGTTTCTCCTGACAGTTTGAGTCACATCCCTGGATGCTGGTCAGCTGTGACTCCAGGCCAGGCCTTTGGGCTTCCTGCAAGGGGGAGAATATTTATAACCTTGGCACACAAAGGGAATCCACAGGGTAAATACATGTCTATGTGTTCCCTGAGCACAGATCCCTGAAGGAGCATCAAGGAACAGCAAGGAACAGCATCTGCACCAGGCAGACATGTAGATCAGCAAAATCTGGCAGACTACACCAACCGCCTGGGTCTATACAAGCTGCCAGGCTATAACAGACCAGTGCAGAAATCTGGCACTGAGACATCTGTCATATTTACTGTTTTCCCCCCACATGTTGGTAGATAACAATGCAAGTTACATGTACAAATGTGTGATCTGAGCTTATGAGTCTAGTGCTAGCTCTTTCTAAGGGTGAAAAAGAAAACTGTTTTTGAGCTGGGTCATTTGAAAGTGTAGTACTTTTTGGTCATTCTCATGTGCCTCACTGGGACAAGATTCCAGGTTTCAAAAGTGTGTAGAAAAGGAAGACAGATGCCTTTAGAATGCAGATGTTTAGGTTAAACCTCTTCTCTGCACAAATATTTCAAATAAATATTTGTCTGCTGGCACTCCTCCTTCTAGACATCTTTCATTTTGAATAAATGCTGATATATGCAGAGGAAAAGGAGGAGGCAGTCAGAAAAACAGGGACTGGCTGGTAGAAGAAACACTTATGAAGGGTGTGGGAAACTGAGGCTGGAAGCCTCATATATCTAACTGAATTAAAAGATGAAAATCTTCAGGGCAAGAGCAACTGACCACTGAAAACCAGACCTTGGTGAGTTATGAAAACCAGAAGACAGACTGGCAGTGGTGCTGAGAAGTGTTTGAAAGACATCAGCTCTTTGTACACCAGTATTGAGTGCATTTTACCGATGAAGTAGAAAAGGGCTGCATGAGGGTGTGGTAGCAAGAAGAGTGTGAGCTGAAGGCATTATATGTGAGATGAAGCCTCTGCGAGAAATTTTCTTCACTTTAGGTGGTATTTTTATTGTGTGTTTTGAACAAAGAAAATTGGGTGAGGAGTACACTGGAAAAGGAATGAGCACTGAGTGTGGACAGCAGCTGGATTGTTTCTGACATACACTTCTTTTACTTGCCACCCTATTTATGGGTCTGTAGGAATGTGGAGGGAAATAAAGTTTACTGCTTTAATACTTCTTGTGAGCAAAATCCATACAGGATCCATCTCGGAATGTTAGAGCAGAGAACAAAAGGATGTGTCTCTGTGCCAGTTTGTGATGATTAACTTGAGTACAAGGTTTGTCTGTATTATGATTTAAAGTTGCTGGACATTTTTCCTTTAGGTGTTCTTTATATACAGATGTGCATATAGTACTTCAACCCCAAATATTATATACAATATTTAGAGGAAAAATCACTACATATTTAGTTAAATGGATTGGGGTTTTGTGTGGTTTTATTGTTTGTTTGGATTTTTAAAATTCAAATATTTATTTAGATTGTATTTTTATGGTGTTATAGCAAGAGTCAACAGATGGTTTCTTACAAATAGTCTTCCAAGTACAAATAGTCTTTCTCCTGGCATATAAACAAGTATTCAGCAGAATTCAGAACCACGTTTGGTTGGGCAACAAAGGTAGAAACTTTTCTATGATATCAGTAGAGATGAGGGGAGCAGAGAAAAATTGAGCCTTTTGCTCACAGACCTCTGTGGTATAATATATAAATCATCTGCAAGTCCATCCTGCAACACAAGGACATTTATAGCTTGGCACAGCCTGAAGACCACATGCCTGTGTTTCAGCACATGAAGGGAAATTTGCAGTTTGGTTACAGGCAAAAGAAAGACAGGGGTAAAGATCCCACTCAGATGGGGATGCATATGGGGGGAAAATCCAGCCTTGGCGTAATATCTCACCTTTCTCCCTATGTCTGATGTGGGACCAAGACACAGGAGGAAACCTGATGTACTCTGAGAATACTTCATGAGCCACAGGGCTTGAGGAATAAAAGCTTTATACCAGAGCAATGAAGACTGTGAAGACCCCATGGTTAAACCATGTCTGTTGTGATGCTCACTGGGGCTGTGTGAGATTCTACTAAGAAGGAATGTCTAAAAGGGAGATTGATCTAACAACAGAATAACTTGGTCTCCAATTAGTATAGTTTCTTGAGAGAAAGTCCCTCACCAACTTTGCACTGTGGCTCCTCAAGGGAGAGGTCTGCCATCTATTAATGAGTTCCACCAAATCTGGCAAAAGTAGAAAATAAAAGAAATTCTACCTTCATAAAAAAATTTCAGCTTTGAGCCCTCATCATTGACATCATAGGGGTAAGTTGGTGTCAGGAAACAGAATAATAAAAGCTCATGCTAGCTGTAAATTTTTCCTTGTATTAAACAGTAAAATCCTGCTTTGTTTCAATAACTAGCTATAGAAACAATTTAAATTGCTACTGCAATCTATGTGATCAATTAGAAAAGCAAATTCAAACGATTAGAATTTTTTTATTATTCACTGTCAGAATCATAGAATGGGTTGGGTTGGAAGGAACCTTAACAACCATCTAGTTCCAACCCCCATGCCATGGACAGGGGCAACTTTCACTAGACCACGTTGCTCAAATCCCCATCCAACTTGGCCAACTGTTCTTGAACACTTGAGCAGTCAAAGGTTTATGAAAAGCTTGTTTCAGTCCAGAAGCCACAGTTAATTTGTTCAAGAGAGAAAGTTCATTTTGGAATTAAATTATTATCATTCTGAAGCACTGAAGCCAGTAGCAATTTTGAATATGATTTGAATGGGAACATGAAGAGGTCTTTCCTAATGATGTAGTGTCCAACTTTGTGGTTGAATAATCATAGAAAAGACAAATTGCAAAGTTAAAATAGCATTTCCTTATGTAATGTAATTAACTCATAATTCTTTGAACAAATCATAGCTCAGATTGCAGTGAGGTAGATATCTTTTAAGAACTAGTAATTTAGGAAAGGTGCTATAATTGGAATGGCTAAAATCAATCTTTTGAACACCAAATATTTGACTTAAATTATTTACAGACAATGTATTTCCTAGCTCTACATCTGATACATCATCACAGAATATAAATAAAAAACATTTAAATGTAAATGTACAACCAGAATACTTAACAATTAACATTTTCAACACTAGTATAGTACTGTAGAATGCAAAGAATAGGTATATGATAAAACAATAGTACAAAAGTTGTGATGTTTTAGTATAGTTAGAAGTTGCTTTATTCTTGAATACAATTAATATTACTCTTTATTTGTTCTTGGGATAAAACATTCACAGTCAAAATTGAAGATTAACTTAGTATAATAAAACAAAACGGCGGTAAAGTATGGTATCAGTTTGTGTAATGGCATGTTATGGGCAGCTGCTTTGAATTATATTACCTTTTTATTGATGTGTCCAGAATTTTTTTCTTGCAGCTTAGACATGTGGGGGCTTTTAAACCTACAAAGTACAGCAAATTGCAGATGAATTGGTCCATAAGAATAGTTAAAAACCGTGTCTCTTAAGGTATATTGTTGAAATTAGAACATGAAAAAAACAGAGGTACTGGAGGAAACTTTGACCTACTGGAATTCCATTTAAACTACTGTAACAGTAGTCAGATTGTGAAGTCAGACTCTTGGAACGTTTCCTTCTTGGTGAGACTTAGACTACTTAGACAATGCTGAGAAATAGTTACATTAATTAGATGTTTAATGTAGCTTTTCAAACAACAATTCAGCCCTTGTCTTCAGTGTTAAAAATTACGAATTTTTTCTTGGATTAACAAAAATGTATTTGCAACCCTGAAGTAAAAGCAAGCATTAAAGGCAAGGTAATGACTGTTAGGTAAGTAAAAATGGCCTGGTAACCTTTCCTGTACCATTTAGTAGTAAATTAGATGTTTCTTACTTTGACTGTGTCAAAATGGGGGGCTGGCATGAGTTGCATTGAGATGTAACTCTGTTCTTGTACTTATGAAAGCAAATCTTCAGAAAAGGCATTCTGACCTGCCTTCTAAACTGGTATCCTGCCCACTAAAATGCTGTAGTTACATTAATTGGTTTTCTTTTTTGGATTTTACTGGCTGCTGCTGTTTTTTTGAAGTTTCATTTTCTATAGGAATTACAGTGTTCTGTAACGTAGTATATAAATAAGATGTACAGCAACAGTAGCAGAATTGCAAAGTTCCTGACATTTATTGTCAATACAAGTCAAAACTGATTTGTAAAAGGCCATAGATAATCCTTAACATTACTATTGGTCCTATTTCAGGAAGTCCTGTAGGTACATTGGTACTTCTATCACTATATTGGCTATTGATGTTACAGGATCAGGAATTTCAAGAGCTCCATTCTGTTACACCTAGTGGAAAAGAATTTACAATGTGAATAAAGGTGGCACACAATGAGATAAGAAGCATTTTTAATTTCACATTTTTATGTTTTAAAGATAAAGATATGCCTCTTATCTTATGGATGTAGAGATACACATTTCACAGCTCATTTTTACATTTTAAAAATAAAGAATGAAGGCATAGGAAGAAGAAATTGGCTCCTGAAAAAACATTTTTTTGAAATACAGTGTACACATTTTTAAAAAATACTGTCGCTTCCATAATAAGTATTATGAAATAACTAAAAGAATAATGTGATGTTTGCCTCTCTACCCGTTTAAATAATTTCTGTGGATTTATTTTTATTCACTATATTAATTTATTCCATTTTTTCACACACACAAAAAAAGAAAAAATCCTCCACTTTCAGAGTGGTGTGGCTGTTTTCAGAGTTTTCTGAAATTTCTAATATAGGGTATGTCAAGGATATGAACATTCCGTGGTTTCCCACCTCTGTGCAATATTAATGCTATTGGTTTTGTCTCTCTGAAAAATATTTCCATAAGCTTTCAAAATGATAGGAATATTTCAAAGGTGACCAAAACACAGTATTCATATTTTAGATGTTTGTAGTTTGAGCCTTGGCAAGAGCAGTTCATAAAAATAAAAACAGTATAGGAGAGAACATATAACTGTATGAAATCAGAATATTTCAGATTTTATCTGTCTATTAGCATTACAGTTTGGGGAGATGAAGAGATTTCTTTCCAAATTCATGTGTTGAATTGACCACCTTAAAAAAAAAACCAGGAAAATTCAATAAAAGCTATTTTGAACTCCTCTGAAATTTTACACAGCAAAGTGATGCATGATCTAAAACAGGCTGACAAATATAGGGTCATGCTCTTGCTACCACAGATATGCAAAGCACTGCCTTAATGGTTGATTGCATGTCCATCACATCGCATTTGGAAGTTTTTCAGATTGCTGCCAGATTTCCAAATAAACTAATGAAGAAGGAAAGAGACAAAAAGTCTTGTCTGAAAGGTTTAATAAAAAGCAAGGTAAAATGACCTTCTACCAGAGACTGAGCAACAATTTGGGGTTTATTTTTACTCTGAACAAAGGATTCATGCTTGCAAATACTGATAGTCATCTGAAGCACTATAGGAAATATAGGAGAGAAACTGCGTGTTTCTGTCCTGCTGACCATGATGCTCACAAAATTCTTGCATGAGACAAATTTAAAACATGCTCTGCACCAATTATCCCATTTCAGCTTCAGGAAAAATCATTTACTGGGGAAGACAGGAGCAACAGAAGCATGAGGATTTATTGTGGCATCTTCTAAAGAAACCACTGCAGTCACAAAGGTATGATTCCTGTTATTCTGTAAATTATTTGCAAAATCAAGAGTGGAAAGAAGTTGGCTGAAAAAGAATATATATTGGGGGAAAAAAAACTATATATCTTTGGTTTTGATCTAACAGTAGGGGTCTGATTTATATTTATTGGTCTATGACTCCACTTCTGTGCTGCAGCAATGTCATTAAGTCCCATTATTAAAGTCCCTGAAAAAACCTACAGTGACTAGAAGACAAGGCAAACCTGCTGGTTGTATGAAGCTTAACAGACTGATGCTCTCTCACATCCTTCCTCTCCACCTGCTGAGTTAGGCATTGTGTCTGAAAACACTTGATGAGCATCCTTAGATGCCTGAAAAATTAGGTGCTTTCTCTAAGCCCATCTTCTAGAAAAATCATATATGTGAATAAAGAGATATAAGCATTTCTGGGTATTGTCATCTTTTCTGTAGGAAATATATGATACAGATGGGGTGAATCTCAATTTGAAAGTTCTTTTCTCTGTTTGTGGATTATAGAAAGGAGCTAAATATCTAATCTAGAGTAGATTTATTGCTTTTAGACAGCTAAAGATAAATAAGAGAAAACCTGCTTCTGGTGTACTCTAGGTTCCCTCTCTGAGGTCACTTGAAGATCACTCTAGAAGGATAAAAGAGAGTACAACTCTAGAACAAAGTAGAACTGGTGGTATAACGTATCCAGGCCCTTGTTAGTTTAAGGTACCTCATTATCTTCACTATATAATCTTACTGAGAAATCTGTTTATCATCAGATTTATCAGGAAGCTATCTTTTTTTAGCTGACTCTAAACAGAGGTTTTACTTTGTGTGCAAATAGATCTTTACTTGAGAATGGAATGGATGCTTTAAAGGAAAACACTTATTTCTATGTTTATTAGCCATCACCTACAGTTTCTTCTGAGTGCTACATTTCCAGCAGTGGCATGATAGAAGGCACAGAGTCCTTTTGCATATAGCTTATTGGATTGTTACTTTTTGTTTCATAAGAACATGCTCATAGTAGATATAGTATCTCAAGTATATCACCGCTTCTCATAGTTATACATGGCAGATAAGAATGACCTGGAAGGCAATGTGGACAGCTAAATTTATGAAGACCACTATCTGACTGTAAAACATCTGCCTGAGGATCCCGCCAAAAATACGTTGTTGGCTGGCTAGCTAGCAATTACATGCAAACATGCTGTACCTGTATGTCAAATACAAACCAGCTGCAAGATCACTAGTGCTGATTCATCTGCAGAACACACCATAAGCAATTCATTTGACTTACGATGAGATAGAGTTGAGCTGCGTGATGAAGAAACAAGAACAGTAAATCGGCTGCCAGTCAGCTATGCCTTTAACTGAATGAATATCCTTGGATAACACACACACACATGCTATTGAGCTATTACTTACCTACAGGAGCTTTGAAAGGGTGAAGGAAATAAACTACTGAAACTGTGGTGTCTTTCACACAGTTAACTGATCAGAAATTAACTTTTCTAAGGGTCAAGAAAACCATGTGTTTGCAGTAATATTTACAGACATCTGCACAATTTTAATGCTAACCATTACATCTGTTCGTGTTGGCAAACACAGGTCCAGTTTGGTCTGAGCTCCTCTGGACTGTAGTGTAAATCCTGCTAGGCTCTTCAGCTCCATGGGATTAAAGGCTCACAAATCACAGAGCAGAGCAGAGGTCAAAGCCACAGTATTTCAGGGGTCTTAAACTGAGAGCCTCAAAATCTCTGGTCTTGCAGATTGTTCAAGTCATTCCGCATTAAAACTTTGGGAGCATGCTCTTTCCAACTTTTTTTGTGCTCAGATGTTCAGCACTTCCTAACTAATAGCAGCTATTAACTAAGTAAACGTATTCTGCTAGAAATCAACACAGTCACCTTCAGTTCAAAAGAGCTGTCAGTGACTCCAGGCAATGGGTTAGAATGGAAACCATTAAAAACATAACTTTTGTTTCTAAAAGTTGTGGAAGAAATATGCAATATAGTTATGTTTGTTCTAAAGGAAGCCATCTGTCTAGTTTCTCTACTACTACGCAACACTGATTATGCTCAGCAACCAGTATGTATTGTATTTACATATCATGGGATCCTTGTTAACTTCAAAGGATTTGGGTTTATGCCCTGAAAGCCCTAATCTATAAGACCTTTGCTATTTCCTTTGGGACACAACTCTTCAACTAAACAGAAAATGTTATCAGGAAGTTCTTTTCCTTTCACTCATATTTCTCTTAAATTTTACTTTACCTAACTTAGTCTTTTTTTTTTTTCTTTCCTCTTTTTTTATTACTACACTGAATAACTCCTCTTTCATTAACTATGTTTATCCTTGGGACACACTTTTCAGCCACTGCTTCCCTTAGTTAGATATGTTAGGATTCTTAATATTTAAAAGGTTAACTTTTCTTCCCCTCTCCCTTCCCTTAATTTTCATGTTGTGCCTCTCTACACTACCAGGTTAAAGCCAGGGCTGGAACGAGAATTGTTGAAATACCACAAGTATTTACGATCTGTCTGGAACTTTCTGAAATACTGTGAGAAAGCCCATTCTTGTGAGATTTCCAGCTTGGTCTTAAGATTCTGATAAGATCAGGATTACAGTCCAAACTTTTTAGTGATGTTTATCCAAATCTTCTGAGATTTCTTCATCACTATTAAAAAGCATATATATATACTATGTAGTATATGTATCACTCTGATGCATTTTGTCCTCTCATGTTTTATCATTCTATATCCCGTCAAGGTCAGGCCAATGTCCTTTAGCATCATTAATAAATTGAAATAACTCTAGCCTGTTGTTCTTGACCCCAAGATAACAAAATGCACCAAAAGTTATAAGACCATGTCCAGACTGTCAAGGCACCTACTTTTGTTTCTGAGATGATGAGCAAGTCACTGTCTATGCTGTCCCACACTGGTTTCCTACTCAGTTTTAGTTCATGCATAGCTCTTCTGTAGCCCTGATATCTAAATTTGCCCCACTTAGTAACAGACAAGAACATGGCCCGTAGAAATCAGATAAAATTTTAACAGATAACCCACCAAAAAAGATGGTTGCCTATAAAGTCCAGCACAAAATCACCACCGTCACCATAGCACTCAATCTTCCACATAAGACAGTCTGCGGTGAAGGGGCTATGATCCTCTTCCATTCTTCCCCACTGCACATGTCTGGATAAGCAATCATGAAAATCAGAATAATGAAAAAGTCCATATTCTTATGCCTGCTTAAGCTGTCACATCTCAGCATTGTGATGCTTGGTACCATAACGATGTTGGATCCAACTGATATAATAGGTGCATTCACAAATGGCACCTTCATCTGTTGCAGAAAGTTTTGAGGGCAAAAACCCTCACCTTGGAATAGAACATTTTGAACAAGACTGACTAGGAGTTAAAATTGTGTTTCAGTTTCATTTGTCATCTCCTCTTGGAAACTTGGCTAATTACTTTCCTTTTGGCTGTTATGAGCATTCTTTGATGAACTATATACTTTTAGCAACCTTAATGCCTTATGAACACCTCTAGTTATTCTTGGGAGCTTCTCTTCATGTTGAAGAGAAAGGGAAATTTTTAGCATATCAAGTATCTTTTTGCACCTTGTTCTGCTGTATTGTGTTGTACTCTATCATCTCAGCTTCTAAAACCGATAAAAGTTGTATACCCTATATTCTCTTTCAGCTGCTAAAAATTATTAGAAATGCCTGGCCTGTGTATATGAGTGATATTTTTTCCCTTGATTTCCATTGAAATAGATTGTTCTTCATAAAGATAAATTAACTAAGCAGAAATACCTGGGTATAATTAAAGCTGTGTTTGTTTTCAATGGAACAATGTATGTTTGTCTGGTTGCAATAGCATCCAACAGATTTTGAATACTAGGTGATGAAGGGTGGACCCCAAAATGTTTGAATATTCATCTCAGATAAACACTTAGAAATCTGGCTGCCTTACATACATGCTAAGTCTGTTTCAGTCTGTAAAATAACACAAGTGGAAATTTAATGTCGGCAATGTTTACATGAGATCTCTGGTATACTGCAATTCTAGCTGGATTTATGCAGTTCTTGTTTTCTCCCCTTCATCTTTTGATGCCTTTTCTTTGCCTACATGTTTTATTTAGGACTTTGCGGCTGCTTTTTTGGGTGAAGGCTGATGAAGGGAAGTGGCCTCTGTCTAGGTTCAAACCTTTAAATCTTAGGCCAGATAGACTGTGATCTTCAAATCTGTATAAGAAGAATGCTGTCTTTCAAATTCTTGTTCATCCTAAGCAAAAGAGAAATTAACCATTCCAGCAGAACCTTTCTTTTCCTCAGAAACCCATTGATATAGGCCTTTCGTAAATTGTCATATTATTATGACATGACATAATAACACAGTGATATTTATGTGGAACAATCCATTTTGGCATTAACTTGTTTCTAATGTAGGTCCAAAACCAACTTCAGACAAAAATCTTTGTAGTTCAACTCCACCAGAAGCAAGAGGCTTAAATACCAGTCTGGAGATGTAAGGTCTTGTAAAAGGTGATCTTTCTCACATGTTCAAAGGGAAAACTAAGGCTTGAAGTACATCTGCAGAGAACAATTTGGATCCTGCTAATACTGGAGAAAACACAAAATAAAATATTTTTTTCATAAGAAAGATGTTGCAGACACATCATGTACGCTTCCCCAAAATGTGGATAGACCTTCTGTTCACCAGCATAATATGAAGTTTCTGTACCATTCTGCTGCTTCAGCTTGATTTTATCCTTCCACTCCTCATCTACCATTTTTTTGTGACATAACAGTCCATCCAGTAAAGTTGGAGGGAGGGCTTGACCTAGTGGAGACAAGAGTCATTCAGACTCTCTTTGGAGACTGTTCCAAAGGACCTCAGAGAAGCAGAAACATTAATAGGTCAGTTCCAGTGGGATAGTGAAAACAGAAAATTTAAATGTGTTCACAGTTTCCAGAAATAAATTCCTTTTGCCATAAATCATTCAATGACATAGGCTCAGGTCTTGATTTAAAGGATGTTTTCCTTCTATTTCTCAGGGGTTGACAAGGTTTCTTTACTCAAACATTAAAATTTATCTGGTTTTGTATTTATGAACAAGTATAAATAAAAATACCTCTTAGATAGCTATGAGAATAGCTATTGTATTACACGGGAGAAATTGCACAAGCAGATACAGACATTAAAAGGTAATTTACAATCTAGTAAACTTATGCCACAAACAATTAATTGATCAGTATTATTTATATGAAGAAGGGGTGAAAAATCTTCTGTCAGACCTGTAATATACTGTGCTATGACTATTGTTAAGGACATGAGGAAATGCAGCCCATAGTCCAAATAAACAACACAAACAACTTATGTATAATAAATGTAAGGAAGAAGGAATGAATGACAGGAATAGTAAAATTAACCACATTGTGGAGGAAACATTTACTAGGTAGTTGTTCTGATCCATTGCATGCCAATGGGCAAGCTGGCCCTGTTTATGTTTGCCAGTGTGGACAAGCCAGCTACCAGTGAGGGAACAAGACAGAAACAAATGCAATGTCACTAAAATAGGCACTAATATTTGGAGTCATACAGATGAGATCATAATAAGAAAAACCTATTCATTTGATTTCACTAGTTTTCTGTCATATCTTTGTGCCAAAGCACTTTCTGTGGAATACTTTAAGTCACTCTTCAGAACTGTCTTTTCCTTCGTCTGCAAGAGAATTGACAAAATCTTGCTATCAGCTGGCTAACTCAACATTTCTTGATCTGCTGAATGAACCAACAATTTGAAATAATCAGCCTAAATTTCGTGACCCGATGTCCAAAGAGGAGCAGTGAGCTGGATATGCCATGAGGGAATTCTCTTCCAATTCAGGAGTCTTGTACTGATCATTTCTACATAGGATATACAGTTCTTTGGCAGAGACTGAAAGCAACAATTCCTCAGGAAAAAATGCATTATTTCTCTATTTCTGTGTTTACATTTTAAAAATGTAGTTTCATGTTTCATAGTTTACCTTTATTCCAAAATCTGTATTTCACATGCTGCAGTTTAGGGACAATTAAGTAAACGTCTACAGTATCAAACCACTTAATTACTTAGTACATATCTTTACTTTCATCCAACATGCCTTCAAATGCATTACACATAACAAATTATTCCACACCAAATTCAAATTCATGTATTAAATTCTGAGTCACAAAAACCTTTATATATATATGCCCATATGCATACTCACGCACACAGAGAAAATATTTTCTAATATATGGATGTCTACCCTCTACTCAGAAACTTCCATATAAAACAGTGTAATAACAGAGCCTCTAAAGGATTTCTTGGACTCTTGCTCTTCTCCCTTACTAGGATATAGAATTCTCTGCTGGAATGGGATTAAAAAAAAAAAAAGAAAAAAGAACTATAGTGGAGATGTGATTTATATTATGCATGTAGCACCGGTTATAGCAAAATTGTTATCAAAGAGGAAGGGTTTGCAGGTTTTTTTCCAAAAGACAGTCAGATTCCAGATTCAATTAATCTTCTCTGGAAGTTCGTGCAGCAGCCAGATACACTCAAATGAGTATACTCTGTCCTCTGGGCTCATGTGGTTCCCTCTGGGCTCCATTATGTGCCTGGCTTCTGACAAGCACAACAGCCTTGGCAGGTCTTTGATGAAAATGCAGTCTTAAATGAAGCTTAGACCTGGTTCACCGCTAGTTTTGAAAGAAAGAAGTTACATCTGGAAATTGCAGAAAAGCTGTAATTCACACTGAAGATAAAGCTTGATGTCTAACATAAATAGAATTGAAAAGTTTCTGTTGTTTCAACAGATTGGTCTATTAATGTATGGCCTGGTGTTGCCAGCTATATATAAAATATATATGTGTATATATATATATATATATATATATATATACATATTCACACAGATATGTGTATATATACACGCTCATTACAAATAGTGCAGTTCCTAGAATGACAGAGTCAATCATGGAAGTGAAATCCAAATTAAAAGGAAGTATTTCTGCCTAGGTCCAAACAGTAAAATATAAGGAAATATTGAAGGATTTTCTTCTGTTAGAGCTTCTAAAATACGTTTTTCCCCATTACTGATTAGTAGCTATACCATCTAATCATAACCCCTTCTTATTCACTATGCAAATATCCTCAATAGATACTGACTCTAATAATGGGTGGAATTCCAGCTATTTTAAGGAGAAAATTCTGTCTCTGAGGTACTGAGAGTTTTTAAAAGATTATTAAAATTGGAGAAGAAAAGAATTTGCAAAATAATGTTATGGTTATGTGTAAAATGTTCACTTTTATGTTCCGTCTGAACACTAATATCTCATTTGCCACTGCGGTCCCTGAAACACTGCCTGAAATGTAATGAAACAAACCATACCAGACCCTGCAAAGTCAGAGCTTCACTCACAGTGCAAATATATACTCGAATAAATACTTACAAACAAGTTTCCCAACAAGGGATGAATGTGTAGTCCTTGCTGCTGAAAGTTCAGTAAGTGTTTAAAAGCTACATTGTATAAATCGGTAGGAAATGCTCACTTTAAGCCTAATGAGTTTTCTCTCATTAAATCCTGCATAATTTAAAGCAGATGAAAGCCCCTTGCTGACTGTCATTTGCTGTGTGGTCATTCCTTACCTTGTATTTGTCTAAACATTCTTCTGAATTATTCAGCTGTTAAACCATTTGGTGTCAAAATGTTTCTGGATTGGTACCTAGAGTTTTTATGTTTTTTTGCTTAGCTTTGGCCTATAGTTTCTCCCTACATAAATACATCAAGTTATATTAAAAACAGAGCCTTTATCTGCACAAGTTGCTTGGGGAGTAACTTTCCTTGGTACATAAGACAAGAAAAATTGTTGTTTTCTCTTTGATTTAGGGAGTTGATTTATAAAGGTTTACCTTTAAAGCTTCTGTTTCAAATGTGCTAACTCCAGAGTTTTTATATATTGCCCAGATTTACTTACCTATGTCTAGGGTCTGATTTATAAACTGTGTACCTTCTGATTCAGCAGGAATCTTTGATTTAGGACATCACATTGCAAGAAAGTGTTTTAGTAGCTTAGCATTTAACTGAGTTCAGAGAAATTATAAATAAGCAAATGTAGAGTTCTTGTTTTGTTTTGGTTTTCTATTTCAGAGCTTTTAATATAATGAAAAAATTAGAAAATAAGAAATATGTAGTAAGAAAAAATCACTGAGAATCAGGGAATTTCAAATAGTAAAGTTAACAGAAGCCCTTCAGTAATTAGAGTTTCTGGGGTTTTGAACATCAGTGGATGTATGCTTCTAAATCACCTAAAATTGATTGGAAAAACTTGGAAAATACTACTTTTTACCTCTGCTATGAATAAAGCCTTTTTCTGTGTGTATTCAAACAGATTCACTGTCTATGCTGGCAATTGGCTTCTGAGCCAGCAACATTTTGCAGATGATTTCTCCAACTGGGGTTAGATACACATACTTATTTCTCATTATTGGCATAAAAAGGCCCTGTCAGAGATGTTTGGGGTGCACATTTATGTTAAATGGTTTAGAAGAAACAGTAAAAGTGTTGCAAGAGTAGAGGTAATACCATGTTCTCTGTTATTTTGCCTGTTAACATGAAGGTACAAATGTATTTATGGATTATCTATTTCTCTTTCTATTTACTAACTAGACAATTTAAAGCTTTAGAAACTGCTTATCTTTTGATATGGTCTGTAATATGAATGGCCAAAACAGCTTTTGGAGAGTAAAAGTTTCATTAACCTCGTATCAGAATTCTTATTCCTCAAACACAAAAGCCAAAATTTTAAGTGACTGGTATGTGAAGAGGGGAAAAAAAAAAACCAACCCAAAACCAAAACAAACCCACAAGAAAATGATCCCATTATTTTATCAGTTATCTGTGACTTTAAAAAAAATTCTTTGTGTTTCTGGTCTGTCCACATAACCTTTGTGATGCATTTGTAAATAATCTGAGTAGGACTGGGTGGCCAGGGCAGCTGTGCAGCTAACAAGTATAATTCTGTTGGAGCCAGCAAACAGTGAAGGATTCAGAAGACCTAGAGATATTAGAAAATGGGCCCTGTCCCTAACCTCTTTAGGCTGCTTGAGACTGTCATCACTATTTATTGCCCAAGTGCTGTGCGGGTAGCAGCCCTGCTGCAAGGTATCATAGGATGACAACTCTATTTGTAATAGTTTTATATAGAGTTATCATAATTACAATTATTCCCCACAGATAAAGAAATCAAAAGAGAAAGCAGACATGCAAGAACACCTGTGTGTTAGAGCAAAATTATTCAATCTTGAATACAACCACGTAGTGGTATGACATGGAGTGATAGGACAAGGGATAATGGCTTTAAAATGAAAGAGGATAGATTTAGATCAGATATTAGGAACAAATTCTTCACTGTGAGGATGGGGAGGCACTGGAAGAGGTTGCCCATAGAAGTTGTGGATGCCCCATCCCTGGAGAAGTTCAAGACCAGGTTGGGTGGGACTTTGAGCAGCGTAGTCTAGTGGAAGGTGTCCCTACTCGTAGCATGGGGGTTGAACCTGGGTGATCTTTAAGGTCTCTTCCAACCCAAACCATTCTATGATGATTCTATGATTTTAAGGATCATAACCTATTTTTGAATGTCAGTAATGAAATTTTTGAAGAATTCATTGATTCGGAAAATCAGTATTTATATCATGCAATATATATTAAAATTATATACATGTAGGAAATATGAAGCTTGTACTTTGCAAAAGTATTTGTGTTTTTAAATAACATTGTTTTGACTCAACATGCAGTCTAAGAAATTTATTTTAACAAGTTTTCACAACTTTTCAGTGTCCAGTTTTTTTCTCCAGCTTCATCTGAAAAGCATGTCTTTCTGGATCTCCTTGTTTGTTTCAGTTATTCAACTGTTTCTAAATCAGTCTCTGTCCTTGACATTATATTACATACTGATGAGGGTAGAAAGACAATGGATGCTGTCACTTCAGCATTGACTGCACACACCATATGCTGCTTAGGGTTGTGTCCTTGGGGATGAATATATTTAAATACTCTAGAGCTGAAAATTGCTTTGTGCATAAGAAATCTTGATAAAAGCTAATTTTCACTATGTGACATAAGCTAAATAAGTAATAAACCGTGTTGTTAAATAAAAATACAGAGACCCCAGATATTCTTCCAATCTTTTTCTGCCTGCATGTACAACATCTATTAATTCCTTTCAGTCTAAACAACTGCTCGCTGGACTTCATTAATTCTCATGTTCATTGTCATGTGCAAACATTTCGAGTACATGAGGCTTGCTTATATATGAAAGTTACTTGAAGTCATTTTCCTTTCTTAATACGCAGTCATTAAAAATTAAAATACTAAGAAATAGCAGGTCGGTGAGCGTCAGTGAGTGAGGACAACACGAGAAAACATCTCCATCTAGTGTTGTTTTCAAGATTTGGCATACGGCATGGCCAGGATTCTTGTGCCACTGGGTAAGTCATTCAGTAATGTAACAGTAACTTAGTGAGTTCAAATATATTAATAACACCAACATAACTATGCTGGTATAATTGGTAAGACTTGTGTAAAAAAAAAACATTTCAATGAAAGGAAAACTCTCATGGTAAAACAGTCTGGTATGATGTGCCCCTCCAGGTGCTGTTCAGACTCACCCTGGAAACTGTGGGAATTTTAGAAACTTAATTCTCATGTCCCACTGCTGTTATACCGAAGTATTTTGGTTTTCTTCAGCAGACTCAATCCTGATTTCATTCAATGGAAGAAAGAAAGGCAGATTTTCTCAAAAATTCAGATATCGCCGTTTAATAAATTGGCTCATCTCTCTCTGTTTAATAACGTGCTAGGTTCAATTAGAATAAATGGTAGTGTTTTATTTCAAAAGGCAAAAATTACAAATACAAAAAGAATTAAAGGAAGCTACAGTGCACTCAGACTTGGGGCCAGAGGATGGGTCCTGACACTGCTTTGTGTTCTTCAGTCATCTAATCACATTAATCCCAGAAGGTAGCAATCGCTTAGCTGCTTTCTACAGTGGGAAGTAAATGGAAGCAAAAGATATGGTTCTCTGTTTCTCTGTACAGATAACTTGGTAGATGGTATACAAGACCAGAGCAATTCCACTGAATTCAAGGAAAGTCTTGGATTTTCCCACAATGTAAGTGGGACTAAAATTTGTCCTTTGGTACCAGATGCTATCCTAGAGATTCACCTCTAAAGACCTAGATCATGGTAGACACTACAGACCTCTGTACATGCAGTGAGAGAGAACTATCAATTTCAGATGTAAAAACACCTATTTAATAAACTGTGGTGGAGGAGTTTTATAACACGTACCAGGACGCTACAGGACAAAACCAAGCAAATCACAAAGTCATCTCTATTTCGCAGTGGAAGAGCACTAACAAAAATCAGAAAATGAGATGTAAAATACAGAAAGGAAGGTTACTTACAGACAGAATGAGTCAGTGTCCAGAAAGATGTGAAGAGGCAAAGGCGGTCTTGAGCTGTGTGACTGTGTAAACCACTCTATCCCATCTAATTTCTCAAACATGTTTTTGGTATTTATTGTTCCTGGACCCCTTTACAGGATTAAGAAAAATAAAAAGATATATAGAGAAAAGACAAAAGCTAGTATAAGGTCCTGCACCTGGGGCAATCCCAAGCATAAATACAGGCTGGGTGGAGAATGGACTGAGAGCAGCCCTGAAGAGGAGTTCGGGGTGTTGTTTGACAAGCAGCTCAGCATGACCTGGCAATGTGCTCACATAGACCAAAAAGTCAACCATATCCTGAGCTGCATCAAAAGAAGCATGACCAGCAGGTCGAGGGAGATGATTCTCCCCCTCTACTTTGCTCTTGTGAGACCCCACCTGGAGTACTGCATCCAGCTCTGGGGCTCCCAACATAAGAAGGGCACGGACCTGTTGAAACAAGTCCAGAGGAGGGCCACAAAGATGATCAGAGGACTGGAGCACCTCTCCTATGAAGACAGGTTGAGAAAGGTGGGATTGCTCAGTCTGGAGAAGAGAAGGCTCCGCGGACACCTGACAGCAGCCTTCCAGTACCTAAAGGGGGCCTTCAAGAAAGCTGGAGAGGGACTTTTTTCAGGGGCATATAGTGATAAGACAAGGGATAATGGCTTTAAACTGAAAGAGGATAGATTTAGGTTAGATATCAGGAAGAAATTCTTCACTGTGAGGGTGGTGAGGGCACTGGAATAAGTTGCCCAGAGAAGCTGTAGATGCCCCATCCCTGAAGAACTTCAAGACCAGGTTGCGTGGGATTTTGAGCAACGTGGTCTAGTGGAAGGTGTCCCTGCCCATGGCAGAGGGATTGGAACTAGATGGTCTTTAAGGTCCCTTCTAACGCAAATCATTTTATGGTTCTATGATAACTTCTGTTCTTTCCTTGTTTCTATTAGCCTTACTGAGTTCGTTATTCATGTGCTCTTTCATTAAACATGTGGTCTTTATGATGTGGTCTTCTTTCAGGATGAGTATTTCTACAGTCACACCTTCAATGGATTCACTTTATGGCTCTTAAGTATGTATATTTTCTACAGAATTACATTAAATATAAATGACCTACTCTATGCAAACAAATTATTTTTCTGAATGTGTTGATTTCCATGCAGTAATTTAGGTATTTTATATTTTAACATCTTTAACAAGATGTAGCAATAGCAGTTTTTTAAGATGAGGAAGGGAATTTACTGATCCATATTTTGCCTGGGAAGTAGCTGTATTAGTCAATTTGATCCAGTGGTCTGAGCATGAACCTTTTGGGATCCAATATCTGAATTCCGGTAGTAACACTGAGTCATTACCTGTTATGCTTCTGGAGCAGCGTGCCAAGTTTAATAAGCTTGACCAATCTGAATTTACTTGCTTGTGCAAATTGGAAACACGTAACTTCCAGACTGTGTGATCCACCCTGGGCAGTTATAGCGAACTATAATCACTTGCCAAGAACTTATATCAAGTGGGATTCAGTTGCTGGTAGGCATTACCCCTTTGTGCCAGGAAGTAAAACCTTGAACTCCTTGGAGTCATCAGAACTTCCTCTTGTTTCTATGGATTCCAGAGTTCATCTAGAAGCTTTTATCCTGAAGTATCTCATAGACTTTATAATCTAAACCCTCTTTTTTTCAAAATACAGAAACATAGAGCCATACACAGAGCCATAGCTTAAATTAACCTGTTATACAAAACAATATAGGAGTGAGGAAGGGGAGATTTCAAAGGGTCTTTTAAAATAAGCTGCACAGCCCCATAAATATTTTAGAGGAAAGTTTTACTGTTATGCACTTGGATGTGAATTTTCATAATCTTCTATTTAGCAGTTAGCCCGTACTGTTGTGATGATATTCAAGTGACAGGAGAGGGCAGCAGAATACAGCTACAAGTCCAGAGATATAGCAAATTTAATGTTTCTGAGGCATGCTATTTGTATGCTTGATGACTTTTCAGTATTCTGTTTCATTCCGGTCTGGCTTAGATGCTTGACTGAAGAACGTGTTTAATTGTAATTAGTAAGTTTTGAGTAGAAAGACGAGGAAGATACTCATCTAGGTGAAGAAATCTCAGTTCAAAATCTGATAAGAAAATTCTGCTCACATCACAATTGCCCTTTATTTCGTTTAATCAAAACAAACATAGCTTCAGGCCTACAGAGGAGGTACTAAATCCCTTTTCTGTATTTATTCATTATGAAGAGAATGCATCTGGGTTTACTTTGGGAGAATATTTAAATAATCCTTGTCCTGGTTTCAGCTGGGATAGAATTAATTTTCTTTCTAGCAGCTGGTATAGTGCTGTGTTTTATATTTAGGATGAGAATAATGCTGATAACACACTGATATTTTTAATTGTTGCTAAGTAGTGTTTATACTAAGTCAAGGACTTTTCACCTTCTCATGTTACCCTGCCAGTGAGGAGGCGGGGGGGGGGGGGGTGCACAAGAAGCTGGGAGGGGGACACAGCCAGGACAACTGATCCCAACTGGCCAAAGGGATATTCCATACTGTATGTCATCGTATTCAGCATATAAACTGGGGGGAAAGCTGGCCAGGGGGCTGCTTCTTGGGAAGAGGCTGGGCATCAGTCATCAGTCTGTTGGTGGTAAGCAATTGTTTTACTTTTGTATCACTTGTTTTTCTTGGGTTTTATTTCTGTTTATTTTGGGGGTTTAATCCTTTTGATTACATTTTTAATCACTATTTTATTTTTTGTTGCTTTTGTTATTATTATTTTAATTAAATTTATGTTATTTCAATTATTAAACTGTTCTTATTTCAGCCCACAAGTTTTCTCATTTTTACCCTTCCAATTCTCTCCCTCATCCCACTGGAGGGAAGTGAGAGTGTCTGAGTGGTGCTTAGATGCTGGCTGGGGTTAAAACCTTACAGTGCTACCAAAGTAAATTTTTGAGCTTTACTTAAATACCATTCCCTGTTCATGAGACACTTTTATATTTCATAGAATCACAGAATGGTTTGGGTTGGAAAAGACCTTAAAGATCACCTAGTTCCAACCCCCTTTGCCATGGGCAGTGACACCTTCCACTAAACCACGTTGCTCAAAGCCCCATCCAACCTGGCCTTGGACACTGCCAGGGATGGGACATCCACAGCTTCTCTGGGCAATCTCTTCCAGTGCCTCGGTACCTTCACAGTGAAGAATTTCTTCCTGATACCTAATCTAAATCTACCCTTTTTTAGTTTAAACCATTGTGCCTTGCACTATCACTACCTGCCGTACTAAAACGTCTGTTATATTTCTTGTAAGCTCTCTTTAAGGATTGAAAGGCTACCATAAGGTCTCCCTGGAGCCTTCTCTTCTCCAGGCTGAGCAATCCCAACTCTTGCAACCTGTCTTCATAGGAGAGGTGCTCCAGCCCTCTGATCATACTTGTGGCCCTCCTCTGGTCTTGCTCCATAAGGTCTGTGTCCTTCTTATGTTGGGAGCCCCACAGCTGGACACAGCACTCACAAAAGCAGAGCAGAGGGGGAGAAACACCTCCCTCGACCTGCTGGCCATGCTTCTTTTGATGCAGCCCAGGATTTGTTTGGCTTTCTGGGCTGCAAGTGCATATTGCCAGCTCATGTTGAGCTTTTTGTCCATCAGCACCCCAAAGTCCTTCTCCTCAGGGTTGCTCTCAGTCCATTCTCCACCCAGCCTGTATTTCTGCTTGGGATTGCCCTAACCCAAGTCCAGGACACTGCATTTGTCCTTGTTGAATTTCATGAGGTTCATATGGGCTCACCTCCCAAGCCTGTCAAGGTCCTTCTGGATGGCATCCCTTCCTTCCTATGTGTCGTCTGCATCACTCAGTGCATGTGGCTGCACCACTCAGATCAGTTTGCATCCTCCCTACGCCAAAATAACCTCCTGCATACCCATCCTAAAATTTTGGTATGTAATTCTGTTCCTGCCTGTGCAGAATTTAAGCAATATCAGGGCCTTGGTGGTACTGCTGCATGGTAATCTGAGGTCAGGTCCTGCTGTAGGAGTCATGTGTACCGCATTCAGCTTGGGCAGTATAATTACTATTTGAGACAAATGCTGACTCTTTATAACTGTCTCTGTTCTGTCACTGATATATCTATTGCATAGAAATGGCTAATAAATTTCACTGTAAACTCTGGTATCTGAATTGTTCCAGATTTATTGTACTGATGAGCTTGTGACTTAACAATATTGAATGTTTGGATTTATACCGGGAATTCTCAAGTCACCAGAACAATATATTACTTTTTCTGGTCAGCTCGTGTTTCATTTTGACTGAGACTTCTGCCATCTGAATCCACCTAACAGCCAAAATCCATTATCTCAGCAGCACAGTCTCTGTCCAGATTCCCTAACAGATGTAATTCACTCAGCCTATATGCCTGGAGAGCACACTACAATACTGAGGTTTGTTCACCTCAGTCCCCAATTTTAGTGCCGGTTGGAAAAGTCTGGAGACAGAAATTCACTGCATATTCTCAGAACAAGGAAAGAAGTAGCAGCAGCTGTGTGAGCATGGTCTCTCCTTCTGTGGGCCTCACGGATCACAGTGAGGGCGGAAAGGGCATCTTTACCATCCATTAAACTCTTGACTTCACTGCTAATGTGAGCAGCTCCAGCTTTGCTTGTCATGCTGCCAGTTGAAGGTAACTCTTGCACTGCAAACTGAGTTTTCCTGCTTCACGCCACACAATTCACAACCATAATTAAACAACTATGCATCCTGATTATTAACCACTGGGCCCATATAGTCAGGATGGGATGAGGAAAACCAGTGTAGATGAAGCAAAATGACCAGTTTCCAGAAGCGTTGAACTCATTTTGGCCCTTGGATCAGGCTTATAAAACAAATATTGTATTTGTCATCAAACACAGGATCTCTACAGGCACAGATGCAAACAAAAATGGGTATCTTTTTTCAGGCTAACTGAATGCAATAATAATAATAAAATGTTCTCTTCCTTGTAGTGATATCTGATGCAGTAGGTTGCTACTGCCAAGAAGATAAATCCAAATGATGTACATGTGTTGAGAGGTTTCCTTTGGACTGACTGCAAATGCAAAGACCTCTGACACAGCTTGACTGAAGTTACATCAGGCTGGGTTTAATGTATTATAGGCAGCACGCTTACTTAAAAATCTTTTCAAGTTATATTTCTGTATTTGATTTTAAAGTTTATTAAGTGTATGCTGGTTTAAGATACATATTTTTCTTGCTCTGTGTTCCTGGAAGAAAGGTTTTTTCTGCCTATGTTCAGTTACTGCCTGACTGAATAGTGAGGTGAAAGACAACTTTCAAAGGGAGCTGAAGATAGCTGATAGCTTTTAACAGACCATGTACAGGCTGCCTGTCACTGCCGATAATTACACATTCACTGTTATTCACAGCTTTATTAATAAAGTGTATCTGAGTTCAATGCTATTCCAGAACAGTGCTACTAGATCAGGACAGAAACCCATCCATTCAAGAGTTTGCTCAACTGTAACAGCCAAAGTGGCTGTCCAGGGAAGAATATAAGAACAGATTAGGCATATATACTATCCCTCATACTCTCCCAGTCTCCCAACATTTACAGTTTAGAGTCTTCCTGAGCCAAATGTGGTTTTTATATACATAGTAACTTAAGCAGATTTCTGTTCCATAAACTTGTCCAAATTTCCATTAAAGTTCACAGAACTATTAAATAAACCATAATAAGCACACATACTTGGGGTTTCTGTCTATTGGATATAAGGTTCTTTGAGGAGGGACAAGGAAAGAAAGAAAACACTACAAACAGTTAACACAGGTGTTGCTCTCCCCCTGTAACAACAAACAGTACTTCATCGTCTCATTATTCACCTCCAAATATTTAAGCTGAGCACAATCATCTTGCCTAAGCATGCAGAACAGACTTTTGGACTCTCATCTTGAGCTATTCTCCTAATAGCTGACCTAGCATTCATCTGCTTTTTCAGAACCAGGTCCAGTTTACTAAGGCAGATGGGGTTTTTATTCTCTATTTTCCTTCTTTTTTTTTCCCCCCACTAGATTTTAAAATATTTCCTCCTTTCTTTTCTTTTAATTTACTCTCTGACTGTATGTGTGCAATAACTTTTACCATAGAGATCTCTTCCTAGAAAACCAAAAAAGCAGAGAGAAGCCAATTTGTGTCAGCAAGATGTAAATCAAAGTAGACTTTGGCTTCTTTTCAAAGCACAAAATAATCAATCATTTGAAAATTTGCTCAGGTTTTGGTTCAATGCACACAGTCAGGCAGCAGATCTTGACTAAAGAGAGTCACATTGTGGACTGAATCTTCTGAAGATTCAGGAAGTCTTATTAATGATAGCTAAAACTGAGGGTGATGGAGCATGATTCACACTCCTAATGATTTCTGTCCTTTGAGATCTCTGTTATGTCATTAATGGATTCTCAGAAGTGTGATTTTTAATTACCCCAAAATGCAAGATATACCAGCCTGTTACCCAATTCCCTCAGGCCAAATAGCTTTGATGTGCAGTAGTGAATTTTCATTGACTCTGCTGAGCAGGATTTTCAGAGTGTGGGAACTCCACGGACTGATACCAGTCACTTTTGTCCAAGGATCACAGCTGTGTTCTCCTGAAATATTGAAGCTGCCATCCAGCAGGTAGAGGAATTCCTGTGAAGGTGTTGTAGAAACAATACCTCACTGGTGCCACAATATGATTCCTTCTTACCCTGATAGAACTTCAGGAGTCTGAAGTAGAAGTTGTGCTTCTATGTCCAAGCTTCATTCAGAACAGTTCTCAGCTATTTAGAAATATATTTCAGAGAGGTAGAAAACACCTGTGTTTTTCAAGCATACAATCAGCACCAGTCAATACTGTCTAATTTCATCCCATCTCAGTAAGGAAGAGAGAGGTTAGTCTTGTCCTGACTTTGCAAGAGGTGTGATGCTATAGTTAAGAGCTTAATGACTCGTGAAAAATGAAACAGATGTAGAAAGAGTCAAGAGGTGAGGCTTCCCCCACACACAAGGGTTAGTCAAGTCACTGATAAGTAAAAAAATTGTTTGAATATCCTCTTTACCTAAATATGTACTTTTAGAAGCAAATGTTTTCACATCTGCCTTGTTAGAGAGAAGGCAACACTCTTTTACTAGCTGTTAGTATTGGTCACTTGAGATGATTTATCCACCTGGCTAAGGAGGCTGTGCTTTTTTTCCTCAGGTAAAAATCTAAAGTCTAACTTAGCTTCAGTAGATTCCCTGATGTTAAAACAATTCTTTTTGATACTTGATAGATGAATTTATAAAGGAACAAACCATTAGTCTGGGGCATCCTAGAGCTGTGGGTTCTCCTTTCCCTGCTCAGATGAAGCCAAGGCAACACGAGCTCTGCAGGGTGGTAACTGGACCCTCCAGCTTTTATATTTATTTAAACAGGCATGTGACTGGTTTCTTCCCAAAGCTTCTGAAGCAGAGGCAGAATTAATGGGGTCTTCAGAGTATAACTCATCTGTCAATGGCAGGCATAATCATCCTGCCACACTTACCCTGGTGTGTCTGCCTCTGGAATAAGAAAGCAGACACTTTTCCCACTCTCTTTCTATATTTCCAGACATTTACATTATATTTCCACTTTTTATAACTGCTGCAGGATGCAGTCTGATGAATGAGTTATGCCTTTGGTGCCGGCTGGCATACGGCTGAACTTGCTACCAGAATTTTAACGACATGGTCAACAGCAGCTTGCTGGTAAGATTTTCACAGTAGTTCTCAGTTTCAGAAATCTAGTTAGAACAGTCATTTACCAACAGCAATGGCAACAAACAAATTTAAAAAACTCACAGACTTCTAAAAAAACACTCCAACTTAGTATGTGTAAATGTTAAAAATTACTGAAAGCCAGATTGTTGCTGCGGTGCCTTGTACTGTATAACTTATTTAGAAGTAGCTGTTGATCCTGGTTTACTGAAAGGTAACCCTGAAGAAAATAATTTACCTTTAAAGATGAGAATATCAGGCCCCTGTATAGCATTGCTCTAATGTCGGCATCAATTTAACAGTGAAGCATTGCAGCCTTTTCTGGATTATGTTTGCTTAGTGTAGAGAAGTACGTTGGCAAACTAGAAAAGACTTAAGGCCTCAGAATGAAGAAAGGTAAACAAAAAAGATTGTCAGTGGCTTTTTCCCCACTCCCCCCCCCCCCCTTTCAATAATTCAGGCTCCCCAGCAACCTGTGCTTTTTTGGTTCATTAACTGAATGACTATTGTGTAAAATCTAAGTTGTACATGTGAAACTGCTTTTCTCTCATTTGTAGATCTTCAAGTACATTTCAGACACCCGAGTGCTATGTATAAGCACAGACAACTGTTATAAATTATTGTTTTGAGACCAGATCCTTTTAACTGATTGCCTCAAAGTGGAACATGAAACTTGAGACAGCAGTAAGGCTGGAACTGAAACCCAGGAGTACCTGAGAGAAATTAGGATTGTCTTGTCTTGGTAAACTATTTTTTAAGGGTCTGTAGCTTTGTGTGGCACACAGCTAATTATCAGTCTAAGGACATGGGCAAAGGTTCAGGCTAGTTGTCGGGCAAAAAGAATGACAGAAAGACAAATTTGCCTTCTAACTTATTCTATGTGTTTGCAAAGCCAACATTTAACCATATTACACCAGGTGGCTGTTTGTGACTTGCTGGAGTGGTAGGTATTGCCATGGTGAGAATGCACGTGTCACTCCGGGAAGCTCTACAAACCTGTAAACTTCTGGGAAAAGGACGATCACAGTGTCTCAGCTGAAGGACGGAGAACAGAATGTGAGTGCTGTACAGTGCAATGTGAAGCCTCCACTGGCCCGCACTCCAGAGGGAGTTACATTTAGTTATGCTTTTTCTTCCCCTTCTATGCATCCTCTATGGAGTAATAAACACTGCTAGTAGCTCTATCAGATGATTATTGGTGTATTTTTGCACAGATGCTCAAAACTATGGGTTCAGTTGTGATTTAGGTGTTAATCTACAGACTACTTTAATATGCATGTGCTGAAATAACAAGGAAAGAAAAGAAAAGCTCATAGATATTCATTAATATTTCTTGGCTGCTCAATAGGACTTGGCTAATCAGGAAGATAAAAAAAATCCAAACCAGTCAGAGTGTTTACCTCAGCTAGGAGTCACATATAAAATAACAACCCCTCATCTACAGAGCAGACGCTGCAATTCACTGCAAAAAGTATTTGAGATTATATGCTTTGATCATTTAATGATAATGATTTTGAGGTAAATGACTTTGCCAGAGTAGATTTTGCTTTTGTAAAACATTAGCTACACAAAGTCTCCCTAATTTAATAGTATTTAAATTAACCATTATTCTACAGCCAAAGATTATCTGCTAAATTGCAATATAATGTTTCAGAGAGAAGGAAAATAATGATTGTGATTTTATTTTCACTGAGGTTTATGAGGATGCTTTATGGTTCAAATTAAAAAATTATTTGACTTTAATTTTCAGCAATGTAATTCTGTCATAACTAGAACTAATGATTACCATTTTTAAAGCAAACAGTATAAAAACCTACCCTCCTTATTGACAAATCTAACTTGCAGTTGTCTTTAGAAAAGTTCCCTTCTGCTTTAATAACTTATGTCAGAACAATAAGCAGGCTGGCTCTTAAAACGTAGTAAAAAAAGGCCAAGGCAAACAATGGAAAAATGGAGGAACACTAGACTGGCTGCAGCACTTTTTAACATGTCCCCAGAGGAAAAAACAGAGGAATGAGATTATTTGAGCCCCCTTTTGAGACCCAAGTGGAAGGGTAGCAAAAGCCCAAGGAACAGACCAGGAATCTCCTGAGATGGGCAGATATTATTAGGGAAATGGTTGGAAGTGTCAGTTCAAACTCCAGGTGAAGATGGGCATTAGCAGTGGAAAACAGAGACAAGTTTAACAGAAATCTTCATATAATTAAGAGACCACCAGAAAGATAATCTGAGATGCAGTGCGTATCATTTATCATCAAGCTTATGACAGCATCCAGAATGCATGAGGTGTTTTCTACACAACTGGGAGTGCTCATTTGCTGCTCAGAAAAAGTTTGAAAAAATTGTACACTGGACAAAAAGAACAAGCAAGTCTGGATGGTGTTCCCTGTTACACACAGAGTTTAACCTGGATAGATGTAATTCCTAACAGCAGAATGTCTGGTGCTTTGAATTTATCGTATCATGACAGATTACTTAGTTTAAATGTTATGCTGCAAAAAGTGACAATGAAGAATCCAATAACTATTTGAAGTTGTATTTAAGGACTTTTACCAAATCCTGGTGTGAGTCATTGTTCTGACTTTTGTTATTGAATTGGCCAAAATACGATGCAAAGTAGAGTTATAGACTAATGTCTGGACAGCTTGGAGTGGGGCAGGAAGATTCTTTATGTTTCATAAACAATTTGACATACTAAATGAAATATTAAACATTAAACTTTAGGTAAAAAGTATCGTTTTCCATCTTAGACAATTAAAAAAATTTACAGAATGTATTGTGATATAACCTTGGACCTTGTGTGTCAGACATTAATGGTTTCCTTGGTTTCATTCTAGTTACTTCATAGAACTGCACATAGGAAATATTTCTGGTCTTTTGGTACCTCTCAAAGAAAATAAATAAAAAGAAAAAATCACAAATTCATAACAGAGCACTCAGTTCAGTACTGCCTTAAATGCAGTTCTGCTCCCAGTCCTGTCCACTCCCACTCTTGTGGTCACTGGCCCTCTGTCTAACAGCACTAAGACACTGTGACAAGAGAGGAAGATCACTCTTCCCGTGTGTCTCTCTCACTGGTTATAATTTCCTAGGATGAGGATATCCTCTGAGAGTGACATGTTCCACCAGGGCTTCATGGTGAAAAATATTTCTGGTGGAAAGTTTCAACATTTAATCTGAAGATAAAATATTCAATACCTTCAGATATACTTTCAAAGACAAGTTTTACAATTATCTTTTGGCAAGCTCTTCTAAGCTGTGTGCGCACCAGCAGTGTGGGGATGTGATTTGGTACAATGCTGGGTCTAGTCGTATGAATGAGTCAGTAGCAAAAGTGCACTGGTGATAACTCTTACCTGTTCCTTGGCAGGTGAGAAGACAAGCCAGCTACTCCTGAAGTATCCCAAACCTGAGTCAGCAGTGAACCTGAATCTAAAATCTCGGAAAGTGTTATGCATTACCAAAGTTATACTTATTTTAATTGAGGTAAGCTTAAAGAAGGGAATTTGGACAAAAATTATTTTTATGAGGGGAAATCTCCCTTCACCAGCATAGATGGAAATATAACAGAGCCTCCGACATCCAAGGAAGACCTTCTAGTAAGGAGAAAAAAGGAAGAGAAACTAGGATATGATTTAAGGGGATGTGGGAGATAAAGCCCATGTTTACTGCTCTGAGGCAAAGGCATGTTTTTTTATGCTCATTAGCTTGTGTAAAACAGGAATCCTTCTCTCATTCCCTGCCCAGACCTCCCAGTCTCTTGTGAAACAGACAGTTAATTCTTATGGCCAGCCATGAACAGGGGAGGGTAATGTACGTTGTATACTAAGCAATGTTCTTCTTAAGTCACAGGTATCTAAGACCAGTCAGCTCTCACAGGGCAGAGATTCAGTCACTTCTTACCTGGTGTTCTCACTTTTTAGCTAAGACGTTAGTAAAGTGCTTGAAAATGCAGTCCAGTGGGGATTATAGTTCAAAGTCGATACAGACAAAATCACGCCGATACAGAAAACCCAGACAACGGCAGTGACTTTTCATTCTGTAGTGGTAGCATTAGACAGCATGCTTTAAGAGGAGGTTGGTGTGGTTTCTAGTGAGAAATTACAGAAGAAATTGAAAGCAGAAATATGATTTTACATCAGGGAAAAAAGCAATAACTGAAGTAAAACTAAAATAAAATCAGACACTTAAGTGGAATAAGTCAAACAACAGTGTAACACTAATGGAGGCTGTGAATTTTGTGTGGGTTTGGCTGAGAAAGTTCAATTAAGAAAAGATGAATGCATTTTTTGGAGGGTTTTTTTTGCTATCACAGGTTGTTTTCTTTGCTAGGACTGCAAGGATGATCTCATATTGCAAAGAATCCCTCTCATAATAGTTTATTATACTTGAAGAACAAAAATCTTCAGAGTCTGAGACCAATGCTAGTGTCTTCTGAGGTGGTCACAAATCACTGGTGTTGGAAGGCAAGAGCATGGCTGCTCAGAGTAATTTGCAGTATTGTTTGGTGTCTGTAATACAGACAGAAGAACCAATCTTTCATGTATCCCCAGCAGAAGTCTTACTGAGGACATGTTTGGCTACAGCTTGTCAGACAAGGCATTTTGAGATGTAAACTGTCCTATGGCACTTCAGTCTTCTACTCTTAGTAAGATGTATTTGTTCCACGTGCATTTAGAAAAGGAAATGTTTAAGGTAAAAACAGAATTTGGCTACTGGCTGACATTTATGAACAGTATGTACTTTTGCCTTTAAACAATAGTCTTGATATCCTGTTTGTTACTGAGGTAATTTCACTGCCTGAAGTAGAGACTGCCAAAACAAAAACAAGCAGTAGAAAGGAAACTATGGGAGCAGATATGATCCTTCTTCTGCTCCTTGTATGTTCTTCCAGCTCAACAGGAGGATGGAAAAACATTAAGGGAACTGTATTTTTTCTTGAATATTTCAATCATTCATGACTTAATTCTCAACGTATAATTTAAGTTTCTCATTGAAAAAGTAAATATGAGGCAGCAAATCAAGACAAGCAATCTGGACTGCATCCAGACTTTGGAGCAATCCAGCTGAGCTCTAGTGTATGACCTCAGTTCTGCCCTCAGTCTTTAAGCTTTGTTTCAAATGTCCAGCCTTCTGTTGGTTCCTTCCTTCCCTTCCTTTCCTCGGTTGCAGCCTTGCCAGAGAACCTGTTCTTTTCTTTTCTCTTCTCTCCATGACCCTTGCCCACATCATTAGTAATGAAAGTGAAACTGGGAGTAATAAAAGTGTAGGAAACACCATTACCTACATACCATAACCAAAATAATTTAGTTCAACAATTGCAATTATAGATCCAGCAGCACAATTTATGGTGGTTTTGATTTGATTATTTTTCTCTACAAGTGGAGAGTATACAGCACTGTACTGGATATATCACACGTTACGTGTAGTAATTTTGAAATCTTAGCTCCTACTGAAAAAAAATATTAGAAGTTGGAAACCATTTCTAGAGAATATGAGCATTTTGTGGTAAAATACTGCAAAACTATAATTGCTGTAGTGTTCAAAAATGGTAAAAATGGTAAAAAGAGCAGTGGATATTCTGAGGGGAGGTCTCTGAGGGAGATACAAGAATAAATAGCATAGAGAAATTCCAAAAGACACTAAGTGACAGCAGTTCTGACACTGACTATAAATAAAGCCTTTTAGTACATCATAGATAGAGATTTGCACCAAGAAATTCTGTGACAGTAGAATACTGTGAGCGGTTCTAGAGTTGATCAATCTGAGTTATAAAATTTTCAGTTTTCAGGATGCATTTTACTTAGGACAGTAGGTTTGAAAACCTCCAGTTCTAGGCTATATTGGAATGAATTGAAGGCTATTGTGTGCAGTGCTGGGAGGCGGTTTTGTAGCTCTAGGCAGTGGTTTATATTTTGAAGCAAAGATCTCTAAAGCAAAGACTCACTTCCAATGATTTATGGGCAAAATGTTTCAAGTGGGACTATCTGAATTGCTTGCACCTTGGGACAAGAACATAGTTTGAATTGAGGCTATCAAGGAAAGTAGTTTTTCATCCATTTTATCACTAAAGATCATAAGATGCATCCACATCTCTTAGTAACTGGAAATTATAACATATATGACATGGGACATAGCCATTCCTTTTGCAAGAAGTAGAATATTTTACTTTTAGCTGATATGGTATTAAAATATTGTTTCTCTATAAATATTGAACCACCTCTTTAAAAAAGAGATATTGTAGAATTTGTCTGTCATGCCTGTGATGAAAGGAGGGCTCTCTGTCAGGGCTGTTCATTTCCCATCTCTCACCAGTACTTCATTCATACCTTTTAATACAATTGCTAGGTGGGATTTTTTTATGAAGCCTCTTACACTGGAAAGATTTTATTTGATCTCTGTTTACAGGATCATTAATTTGCATTTGTAAAAGTGATGCTTCCTCTGTGTTAGAGAAAGTAATTGAATTTCTGTAAGAGCATTCCTTGAATGATTTATAAGACATATAGGAATTCGGCATCTATTGTAATCTATCTGCAAAATTTGTTCTGAAAATTAAGTCTTGCTACCTGTCTACGTCATTAGTAATGTTGTCTTTTGAATGCTAATATCAGTGTAGAACAAATACTTTAGCCTTCCACTATGATGCAGTCTAAACAGTGAAGGAAAAACTGATGACAGAACATTTCCCTCTTATGCAGAGGGACTATTTCACAGTAACTGACACTCTCCCTGTGAAGATGCTACTCAGTTGATACACTTTGACAAGCAATGTAATTTTTTATAGTAGAAGATGAAAGTATTTTTTTACTTATCTGTGATGCATCGATTAAGCCCCAAGATGAAATGACCTCTGCATTTTTTTCCTTTTTTAAATAAAAGCAATAAATGTGGATAGGTAATGTTCAGAATGAACCAACAATTCTTGTGTTCTAAAAATAAAAGTTGTGTGAAAGAAATGGAATGTTAGATGTTATGTTTTGGACAACATTGTGTTCCTGAAGCTTCAGAATTTAAGAGAAGTTAAGGGAGAGAGAAAGAAAAAAATATTTTCAATGCTTAGACAATCTAACAAAATTGGGAGAGTTTTTAATAAACTGTTGTAAGCCACTTCTACAGATTTCTGGAAGACAAATAAACATAACTGCACTGACCTTCTCTGCACTCTTAGATCTGTCAATCAGTAGAATCTAATTGGTTTCCACAAAAGCAGATCCACAGGGATAAATGGCTTTAGGCTAGAACTGTGTGTGATCTTCTACTGAGAAGGCTATTAAACACTGGAGGAGGATTAGACATGTAGTAAGTAGCACAAAGTAGTGACAATTAGGTATATAATTTTGGAAAAGTTTCTTACAAGTACTGTACACTGAGGAAACAGGAGCCAAAACTGTCCTTTGTTTCCTGTATCTTTATTTTGCTTGGACTTCATGATTTTAGGTCCTTTAACTGGGTTGCATCAAAAGAAGCATGACCAGCAGGTCGAGGGAGATGATTCTCCCCCTCTACTTTGCTCTTGTGAGACCCCACCTGGAGTGCTGCATCCAGCTCTGGGGCTCCCAACATAAGAAGGGCACGGACCTGTTGAAACAAGTCCAGAGGAGGGCCACAAAGATGATCAGAGGACTGGAGCTCCTCTCCTATGAGGATAGGTTGAGAAAGGTGGGATTGCTCAGTCTGGAGAAGAGAAGGCTCCGCGGACACCTGACAGCAGCCTTCCAGTACCTAAAGGGGGCCTTCAAGAAAGCTGGAGAGGGACTTTTTTCAGGGGCATATAGTGATAAGACAAGGGATAATGGCTTTAAACTGAAAGAGGATAGATTTAGGTTAGATATCAGGAAGAAATTCTTCACTGTGAGGGTGGTGAGGGCACTGGAATAAGTTGCCCAGAGAAGCTGTAGATGCCCCATCCCTGAAGAAGTTCAAGACCAGGTTGCGTGGGATTTTGAGCAACATGGTCTAGTGGAAGGTGTCCCTGCCCAAAGCAGAGGGTTGGAACTAGGTGATCAAGGTCCCTTCCAACTCAAACCGAATTTCTATGATTCTAATGACCCACTGTAGAGGACTGAACCTCCACCTTTGTATGTTAGTTATGCTGCCTGTAACTTCCTACACATGGATATGATTTTAAAGATGACAAAGTCTTTCAAAACAAACAGAAAAATAAAGTTTCTATTGCTTTCTGCACTAAAATACTGTACAGAACAAATATAATTGAGAGGCTTCGTAATAGATAAAGCAGCTCTAATTATTTGATTTATTATTATAAAAAGTTTCCAAAGACAGATTGTAACAGGCTGTAGAGTAACTTCTTAATGAAATAACTATGCTTTACTGTGAATAATTAGGTGACCCTTCAGTTTAATTGAAGCATTACGGAACTGTTCCAAACCTGAAAATAAATGAAAAAGTTTTTACATTCAACATGTCCACCTACCTGGCAAAATGACAGGCAAACACTGTCATGCTAATTAGGATTTGAGAGAAATTTTCTGCTAGGCAAAAGCAATATGAAAAAAAGCAATATTAGGTATGAAAGGGAAAAGACAATCCACTGTAAATATAAAGTTGGTGAAAGAAGTTCTGCAATGGAAGGGAACATGATAGCTATGATGTAATAACAAGTTTGACAGTAATTAGTCTAATTGGTGATGCTTTAGTGCTGTAAAGCAGAATTTCTCCATTTTTTTCTTTTTATTTATGCTAGATTATATCCGTTGATAATTTAGCTCATATTTCAGAATTAGGTTACAAACCATTTATTGTGAAATCATCAATGTATCATTTCTCTAATTGCAAAGAGAAAATGATACAGTTGTGCTTTTTCTTGCCCTGGAGATTTATGCGGTTTCCAAAACACCATCAAATGCAGGTTTTCAGTACGTGGAATGTGCGACTCAAACAAATCCTCATTTGTAACATAAGTGCTGTCACTTTGTAAAAAGGCTTTTTTAATAGACAAGAGATAATATAGTTTCCTCTCAATCAGCTACATTTTCTTCTAAGGGAAGTGAACAATTATAAAGGTGTGACTGAAATAAATAAAATAAAAAAGCCTCTACTTGGG
The DNA here is from genome assembly GCF_023634155.1 of Falco peregrinus. NCBI lineage: Eukaryota > Metazoa > Chordata > Aves > Falconiformes > Falconidae > Falco > Falco peregrinus. The sequence goes on from NC_073727.1 coordinate 58,744,880, forward strand.
GCCATAATCGGTTTTACTGTGTGTGTAATAGACTCTGAACAGTGCCTGGGCCCGTTCTCTGGCCCTGAAGCACTGTCTGAACATGTCTATATTATCTTACACTTAATCCTTGAACCAGGGTAGAGGCGTCAAACTAGCTACTGGGAATAGCCCCAAGCCATTGCTGTTGTCTGCATGACCTTGCTCTGTTCTGTGCAGATATGATTTCCTAGTGGACTTAAAGCTAGACCAGCTGGTGAGTTGGAGGAGATGGGCACCTGGGAAGACCTGAGGCCTGATCTGGAAACTAGGTAAGGGACCAAGGGTCTGAGCATGGATACTTCACATCTGCTGGGTGAGTTTTTCTTTTAGGGGTGGGTGGGGGACTCAGTGAGAAAGGCCATCAAAAAGGCTTATGTATCACTACCTTCTTTGCCTGGTCATGCTGCCCAGGTACACAGGCAACAGAGTATGGGCAGGTGAGATGTAGAAGAAGACTGAATTAGGGAAACTGGACGAAGTACATGAGATCAGACAGATGAACCCAAGAGTAATAAGAGAACCAGTCAGTGTATCTGTGAGGCTGCTCTCATTAGTTTTGAAAGGTCATGGTGAAGTGGAGAGGTTCCTAATGACTGCTAAAAATTGTCACAGCCATCTTCACAAAAGGCAAAAGGGAAGATTCAGAGTACTACTTGCCTGTCTGCCTCATCTCAGTTCCTAGGAGGATTATGGAACAAATATTCTTCAAAGTTGTTTCCATGAAGGATAAGGTGGTTAGGAAAAAAAAACAGCATGCCTTTATGAAAGATAAATCGTACTTGACCACCTGATTACTTTCTATGATGAGATGACCTGCTCTGTGGACAAGAGGGGAAAGCAATGAATGCCTCTATTTGAAGAAAGTTCTCAACATAGTTTCCTGCAAAGTATCCCTTTAACTAAATTTGGGAGATACAGATTGGATTGGTGAAAAGCAAAATGTGTGGAAAAGTGGCTGGATCTTCATACTCAAAGAACAGTGGTCAGCGGTTAAAAGCCTACTTGAAAAATGGCTATGGGCAACATTCCCTGAGGGACCAATGATGGGACCAATGTTGTTCAGTGTTTTCATTGGTAACTTGTATCCTAGAATGGAATGCACTTTCCGCAAGTTTGTGGCTGCCACCAAGCTGGGGGGAGCAGTCAGTATACTTGAGAGAAATGTCTGCCATTTAAAGGGATCTGGGCATTCTGGAGAAATGGGTTGTCAGGAATGTCATGAAGACCAATGACAGCAAAAAGCAAAGGCTTGCATCCAGGGTGGAATAACCCAGTGCTGCAATACAGGCTGGGAGCCATGTAGTCAAAAGGAGCTTTGCAGAAGGGACGTGGGGATCCTGGCAGACTACAAACTGAACATGAGTCAGCAGTGGGCCCTCACAGTGAGCGAGGACAACTGTACACGAGGCAGCTTTTGCAAAAAAAAAAGTATCAGCATACTGAAGTGGCTCCCAATGGAGTCATCAATATGGTCTTAAATAAGGGCTAAAACATACAATGTATGGGCTGAGAGACATGAGCTTGTTTAACCTTGTGAAAGCTGAGGGGGAATATTGTTGCTCTTTACAGCTACCCAAAGGACAGGTGGAAGAAGATGAAACCAGACTCTTCTTGGAGATACACAGTGAAGGCACAAGAGGCAGGCGATACAAATTGCAAGGAGAATGAGAGACATAAAGAAACGTTTATTCTGGAGGTTGTAAAATACTTGAACAGAGGCTTAGAGAGGATGTGGAAGCTCCATCCATAGAAATATTTAAAGCTTGACTAAACAAGACACCCAGCAACCTTACTTAATTTTGAACATCCTTGGCTTGAGCAGGGAGGTTGGACAAGATGACCTCTAAAGGTCCCTTTAAACCCAAATTATTCTATGATTTTACATACCTAAAGTAACCAAAACACTTTTTAAGTGTTTCCCCCCTTGGGGATTTCCCTAGTCATGAAGAATTCTGGATAGATTTGCAGCTAATATTTCTGTATCTTTCTCATATTTCTGGTCCTTTATAGTTTAGTTACAGGTGATTTTAACAGCCTTAGTGAAGGCTGAAGGACACACTGCAGAGCCATTCAGAAAAGGAGCAATCAAGGTCCCCAGAGTATAGAAAAATCTTTTGAGGGGAAAAATTAAGCAGCTGTTTTAAATTCAAGTGGGAACATTTCAGTTTTGGCAGCCCCTGATCTAAAGATAATAAAATTTAAAACACGGCTCAGGATGAGAAAACCTGGTCCTCAATACCCAGAGATCGTTTGTGACAAACAAAATGGTAGTTTCATGAGAAAAGTATGTGTTTTTAATGATACTAGAGGTTGCCATTTTTATTTCCGTTGCTTAATAGTATTCTATCATTGCTAAGTCTAAAAGTCTGAAATTACCCATGCAGCAGAGAAAGGGCATAAGCAGCAAGGCTGATCACATCTGAGCCTGAGTGGGAGAGAAGAAAGCGCTCCCTTGGTGGAGACAGTGGACAAACCTTGAGTTTCCACAGTGTTCTTTGAGACTTGGATTCATGTTCTGGAAAGCTTTTTATACGTAAAATGTGTATGAACTCCTATGAAAGACACCACTGAGTTAACAGGAAAAATGTAAGTTTGCAATGGGCTTCAGTTCCAACTTTTTTTTAATTAAGCTCTCACAGTTTACAGATGTAGTCCTAGCCTTACAGGTAAAAGGCAGTTTTTCACAAGAACATTTATCTATGGCAATTTAATTTTCTCTGGAATGTGTTGTTGCCTCCTGCTGTCACTTGATTCATAAAATGGAAAACATTAGCTGGCTAAATAAAACTATCATGCATTTACATATCAGAATTTTGTTACTATGCATCTGGCAATGCAGCATGAGGATTCAACTCATTCATAGTGCAGCAATGGAGGAGGTATTTTGGTGAGTTCTGAAATTCTGTAGCACGTGAATTTTAGTGGTATTATGGTATATCATAGTAATGCTTGTCATAAACCAGGATCCTACTGTATAATGATAAAGTCCATCCTAACTCTATGAAATTAGTAATATAAGTCTTTCTCTGTGTTCTTTTACTCTTCTTCATTAATGCTGTAACTCTAGAAAGCACAATTCCTAGAAATGACAAAGAAAATTACCTATGAAGGGAAAGTATTATATCCCATATGACTGTTAGCACCAGAGCCAGTACACTTAAGAAATTGTATTCAGTTCAATTAGATTAGATGTAACGCACACAGGGACTAAACATAGTGTATTTATATTTAAATATCAAAGTTTAAAAAAAAAATCCAAATAAAGCATATTGCAACAGCACTTCATTTTTTCTGCTCAAGTTTTCTGTCACCTCTCTTATCTGTGACTGCTTTATATCTTTAGATGATGAAATATTCAGGGGAGGAACTATGGCCCTATCTTTAATATGGTTGAGTTGCTCTTGACAAAATGTACACCAGAGATGTAAGACAATATTTGTTGTTTAATTGTAATAGCACCTTCAAAGCCCATTTGAGGTTGTAGTCTTACCAAGTTAGCTACCACACAGACTATGAGTAAGAGTCTACAATTGAATTTTTCTCATTAGGAAAAAGTGCCTGGAGTCAGACGAGTTTTCCTATTATAATGGAGATGGCAGTGCTGGCTCGAAGCTATTGCAGAACAAAGATAACAGCTGGTCTTTGCCTTTCGTTGGTACTTGAGAAAAATACATCAGGATACAAGTGGATCCAAACAAGACCGCTAAATAGCACAATAAATCGCTTTTATTGCAAGGCAGCATTCACAAGACTAAAGTAATATAATCTGAGATGTCTTTACTAAGAAGATAGCGGAAAAACAATATAATAATGTATCAGAAGCGGTGGCATAGATTACTGCTGCTTCCCATGACTGGGAACGCTGTCAACTGCTTCATATCATGTGGGTCAGAGGCCCGTGGTCCTGTGTCTCACACAAAAGATAACCAGAAACTTGCAATGTTAATGCATGAAATATGGCTACCAAAGTGGAAGAGCAGAAAATGAAGGAAAAAAAAATAATCCAGTGTTAAATCCAGTGTCTCATGTCAAGGTCTGTATCTATGTATTGGTTACACTCTTACATGGCTGACGGAATGAACTTGTCTGTCTGAGGAAGGCAGGTGTTTCTGCTTTCATCTGTATTTTGTACCAGGGCAATGATACAAAGTTTGTGTCTCCCCCATCACTGGATCATTACAACAACTTCAGTTAATGTTAAGGTACAAGGCATTCTTTGGAAATGATGAGTTTCACAGGATCATAAGTTGTGTACAAGGAAATACTTGGTGTTTTGGATGGTTTTAATTTCCTTTGTATCTGCAGAAGTAAACAAAGCTTTAATACTTGACCAAATAATGTACAGTTTACAACTGAAGCAATGACATGCACTACCAATGTTTTATAGATACAGGATAGTTACTTCTGATCTGGCACACCATGTAGTGCTTTATCCTCCTGTTTCAAACAATGTTTATGCTTTGCTTACTGAGTGACCACTCACTGTGTACTGGTTTACAGAGCAGTAAATGTCACGTCTACCAAAACTTGGAGAAGACAAGCACTGTTGGTTTGCTTATGACACCCAGCTCAGTCTCGGGTTCCTATCAGCTGCAGATACAGTGCCTGAAAATACATTTCTGAATGAAGAATCTGTTTTCTTCATTCAGCACATAATGCTGAGGTGATCACAGCAAGCAGCTCAGAGGGTTTCACAGAAATGAATGGAAACATATCTAAAGCTTCTAGCTACATCCACACTCCACACCACCAAAGCGACCTGCAAAGCAGCTGGTAAAAGTCCCTGGGCTGTAAACCCAGATCTGTGGGGATCTTTGGCTCCTGTTTATTTAATCTACACTAGTTATACATACTGCTGGGGGCTGAGAACAAGAGCTGGGTTTGGAACCTGGGCTCCACTGTGGGAAGGGAGGGATTCTCTGCCAGAACCCAGCCATGGCCATTCTCTCTGTCAAAGAGTGAGTCTTAGATATCATTGTGTCTAACATCTGCCCATCCTCCTGGGAGTTTTTAAAAGTATGTGTTCCTGTATCTTAAAGACCTTTCAGACACCCTTTGTTATCCAGAGACTGTGTACAGAGTTTTAAAAACCTTTGACTTACATGTTGCTGGTTTTGGAAAAAGTTTTCCTCACAATGCAGCAGAGACATTGAAATTACGCTAATTTAAAGGATGTATTCTACAAAAATAATAATCATTAAACCAAAAATATATTACATTTTAAGGCTTATATTTCTAGGATTGCTCTGCAAGATAATTCAATAAATTTGTGGTCTGAGCTTAGCTAAAAGACAGAATCATGCTTTGAATGATATCTTTCTCAAAGGAGAAGACTATAAAATAGCCTTTTAAATATAAGCTGACCTTTGAACAACTTACAGGATCATGACCTACAGGAACAAACACAGTTACCTAGAACTAGTAATCAACAGTTTTTCACTAGGTCACCTTTAATGAAATTTGAGAATTAAATGGAGACTAAATTTCTCTATAGGCCTCAGCAGTACTATTGTATATTAGTGTAAATATTTTATCTTGATGGTCTTTGTATCAGGTCTTAAATTCACAATTGATCTGAGCTGAAAATTATTGGTGGCTGGGAGAGTCTTCGGAGGAAACAGAATATATGCTTACTCTGTTCTTACTCTTCCTTAGCCATTAACATATGGCTGCTGTTCAAGGTAGGACCCTGCAATAGGGACACACTTTATGTGTGGACATCTGGACAACTAGCTGTTCAGATGTCTGTCAGTGCAGTCTAGAGTGCCGTCATTAACATAGTTAATAGTGCTATGAATACAATTAACTTTATTAAACTGTCAGGTTAAGAGTTTATGATCTCCATGCTTAGGTCTTCTGAATTATTATATTATTATATTTAGCCTACTGAGCTATTACATTGTACCATATCATAAGCATCATCAGCTCGAGCAATGATTCTGAGTTATAACCTGCTATATATTCATATTCCTTCTTTCTAATTTTCTGTTCTAAATGCTTGATGAATTTATTCCACATACTTTCTTACCTTTTTATGAAGATCATCATAAAATAAAACTCCATTCATAAGCTTAAACGCTTCTTAAAGTAAAGCCAAGCAAATCATATAAATGATACTGTAACATTGTGCTGATAATGGAAAATACTGAAATATGTGTGTGAATAATCTTTTAGTGAATAATTTCAGTAAAGAAAAAAAAAAAAAAGAAAAGCTTCATATGACTGATGTCCTTTTTGTCACATAATGGCACCAGCTTAAGTAACCTCATGGAAATCTTTAAATCTTTACTAGGTGACTTTACCCAGCAAAACTCTCCCATTTAGCAGTGCTCTGTGCGCACAGGGAGACCTTTCTGAGAGTGAAAACAAACCAGTCAGTTCTGAGAAGGAATCCTATTAAAAATTGTCTCAAAGCCAGGAACTAAACTTAACAAAAATGGGTCGATCTGGCTGAGGGTTATGCATTTTGGTGTTGTGCAAAGGAAACCTCCACCCCTGCCTTTGCCTCCCTTGCCCTTGTGGATGAGTACCCATCCACAGCTCCTGTTACAGTTGCACAAAGAAATTTGACCGCTTACACTGAAGCCAGCCCTGTTTATACTATGTCAGGGCAAGTTCCATGGGGAGCATAAACTGTTTGACTAAAGAAAGCTTTATTTCTAATGCTTTCTGTCATTTCAGAATTTTCTATACAAACAGTGAAGATTATTTAAGTGGCTATTAATTAAAAGCATGAGAACTTGGTGTTTTTTGCTTCACCACTGGAAAACTTCACATTTGTTATAGAAATTATATCTATTCTTATCTAAAACATACAACCAGTCTATGAAAATTCATCCATTTGAGAATTTATTTTGTGTGTCACAAAGATGCACTATGTAGGCAAATTGCTTATGCAGCATCTGAACGTTTAAAGCTCTCACTGAGGAAAACTGATCTTTTGTGTTTAACTAAAAAATGTAACCAAACAGAATGAACAAACCTTCAGATTCACAGTGACTTGTCCTGATGGTTTTGCTTTCTCTTTTAATGCTTTTTGAAAGGCAAAACTGTAACAGAATTTGAATTTTTATCATTTTGATGCATTATATACTGGTGTCAAATTAACCATAGGGGAACCTCAAGGTAACTCTTGACCTGTATGAAGTATCTTCGGTGTAGATAGTGTTGTCTATTATTATTTTCCACCCCAGTATGGCTAAACTGTAACTCCAAGTGATGTTCTTCATAGCTGATTAAAATCATTTGCTTTACTGCTCACCATAAATTAAACGCTTTCAGCCAACAGTAAAAGGTATTGGTTAGTAGCAGCAGCTTAATCAGAAATGGACTAAGAAATCTGCATTTCACTTCATATGGATAGTCTCCAAATCATGTAAAAGGTAATAACTTTTAATGTCTAACCTGCAGCTGTGATTAAATGAGAAACAATATTGAAAGCAGTCTGTAGAGTTAGTTACCAATTTCATAACAATTGCTCCTATTTCCCCCTTTTTAAGGAGTTTCTCTTAGAAAGCAGAAGGAAAGAATAAGTAATCATTATACTTTTCCTAGGTAAGATGTGTTATATTCTTGAAGCTTTACTCATCAGAGAAAACTTAAGACAGTTGTCTAATACATTCATCCATAAAATATGTCTGTCATAAAAATATTCTCTTAACATTGCTAATAAGAAAAATGTTATTTATTTATTTCAGGTCCTAAGAACTTAAGTTATGTATAACCAACACCAGACATTAGACTTGGGGAAAGTATTTTGCCCTTGATGAGGGTTGAAATCCACATATTTTGAGTGAAGAGTGCCTTCATCATCTTTCGATACTTTTCTACTTAGCTCTGGGTTTAGACTGGTCAATGGTTTGCTCTGGAACCACAAGTCTAAGGTTGCAATAAATATTTGGGGCATAAACTGGAAAAGCTTGGGGGTGGGGGGAGTGGGGGGGCAGTGCAGGGTGTAGTGCAGGGAAGGGATAGAGCCACACATGTGGCCTTCAAAGCATATTTAAGAAATGGAGGTAAACGCCAAAAGAAAGGAACAACCGGCAAGAAGGGCTGTGTAGTGAAGCTGGTGGCATCCCTGAGGGGACTATGACCCATGGAGAACCCACGCTGGAGCAGGGGAGACAAAGAAGAAGGAAGGAACAGGGTAATAAAAGGGTAAGAACCAAAAGCAGCAGAAAGAAACCAGTATGCAGTAACCACAATCTCCTGCACCTCGTTCTGTTTCATCAATGGGCCTGAGCGTAGCCTGTGGTGATGAAAAGGGGTTAATTAAATGTTTATAAAAACTGACAATAAATTAAGTTAAATTCCCCACGTTGACTCTGTTTTGCCTGCGACAATATATCTAATGGTATGGAGACAGGGATGCTTTTCACTAGAATATAAAAATTTGGCATGTGAAATCATTTATCAATTGCACTAGCAATTAATTTAATGTGGGATTGTGAGTTTCAAAAGTGCATACCGTCCTGCAGTTTCTTTCCCTTCCCCTATCTATAAATTTGACTCCCTAGTAATGAACAGCAGCAGAGCACCAAGATATGAACCAGAGCGGTATGAAGCATTTAGGAATGGATTCTGCCATAACCTCAGTTTACACAATTTCCTCTGCTATCGCTCAGGCATATTTGTACACACCTGACAACTGTTAATAAAATTCAAAAATGATAAATCACGTATGAGAAATTAAAAAATATTTCTCAGCTGAACTGTTTCTAAATGCCTAAAAGTAACAATGAGAAGGATGGCTATGGGAAATATAAATGCATATACCTGTTTACTACATCCTTTGGATGGATACGCTTCATTTATAAAACCTTGTTTATGAATGTAACCAGTGTTGGAAAGTGTCACAATTCCTGCTTTAATGTTTCCCTTGTCTCTTTCTAAAAGTAAAATAAATTCTTAATTCAAGGTTCACACAAGTGAAGTGATGACTATCCCATCAGAATTTTCATCATAGGATTAATTGGAGGGGAAAAGGAGATTCTTAGGACGTATTAAAATATTCTTTGAATGTGAAGTCAGAATTAAAAAAAATAATCTATTCATAGTCTCTGAACTCAACAGAATATATGATTAAGCATATAGTTGCATTACGTTACAAAAATAAATGTCAAAATCATTTCACTCTGTCATTACCTCCATAGCTGGTGTTGCTTTAATTTGCTTCCCAGATGGCAGGGACCTTCAGTTTTTCCTCTTTGGATCACTCCTTAAAACAGCTTTCTATCACTTATCACCCTCCCCTCATTTCTGTTCTTCAGATGGTGCTGGCTGGCAAACTCTAGAGACAATTTCCTAAAAAGACTATTAGGCAGTGAGTTGATAGCTTGGTTAATAAAAAGCTAGAAAAATTCTCTTTGGGATTCTTTAATGTTAATCTCAGTAATGAAAACAGCTAAATTTACATTCTTTTATTACCCATTTTCCAACAAAATTGTATTCAACCCAGAAGAATGTGTGCATATATATACATGCACATTATGTATATCTGTTAACTGAAGGAATGTTATGATTAAAATATATAAAAGCACAATATCTGCATTTATATTTTGATAGAAACTGAGGACTTGGTCCAAAAATTATCAAAAAAGCCATTAAGAATCAAATCTTTATTAAAGCATATCTATAAGAAAACCTCTTTCCCATTCTTTGAAGCATCATTTTTTTTCCTTTTCAATGAAATGCAGACTTGTTTTCATGGGTGACCCAAGTAAAGACGTGTGAACAAGACACTTCTCTGGCATGAGAATAATCCAGGTTTAAATCACTTCATTTAGCACTGCAAAGCTCAAATCAGACCTGGGCCTCCTGTGTTCCTGTGTGTAGGACATTTCCTTGGGGTGGCTGCTAACACACAGCCACCCTCCTTCCAAAAAGAAATTCAGCCTTCCCAGTTGTGATGTGAGGTTCCTTGCCGAAAAAATGTGATCAACCTGATTTGATATTGCAAAGTTTTGGCTTCTACTAGAATAGAGTTGAGAAGGAAAAAAATTAACTAAACAAAAAAACTACCATCACCCCAAAAATAAACAAGCAAATAAAAAAAGCCCACCATTACCTTGAACATTTTCTAGTTGCTCTTTTGGGGAAAATCCTGGACTGAGGGATTTAGGACACAGAGTAAAAAACCACGAGGGTTTGCTTAAGCAGTAGAACAAGATAGGCCAGATTAACTCCTACAAAGTGTCATCTGTAAGAGGTGTAGGACAATTTTTAGATACACGATTTTAATCAAAACTGTAGCTCTTCATACCTGGTAATGACTTTGGGTGTCTGCAGATCTCACAATTCTTTTTGAACTATAGTTATGGGAAGTATGTTTTGGAAGTGACTGCTACCTCTTTTCTCAGGAAATCTCTAGAACTAATCGTGGCCTGCAATTGGAACTGTGTGGCAGAAGTCAAACCCTTCCCATTTATACTCATTCCCTTCTTTCAGAGTATGCCAGGAAAAGCGATTTTCTCTATAAGCAAATCTTTCTCCAGTGACTTTTTACACAAAGCCTAAGTAAGGATTGAGGCAGTTTATCATAACATAATACCCAAACAAAATTTACAGGCTGATATAGTTTACAGGTTAATTTACACTGATGCTAACAGTATACCTAAACAGCATCCATTCTCTCTGCAGTGCATTAAGGAAACTCTTGATTCTGTCCAAGTAGTGTGTGCAGTAAGAGGCTCAACAAGATTTAGGACCATCAATGAAATAATTCAGGTGGGCAGGGAAATTAGTCAAGGACAGCTGCCTAGCAATAAAGGGTACATATGATCAGCTTTTCTGGTTTTGGTATGTGGGGTTTTTTGCTACGTTACTGTTGTAACTTCTGGACCTTTGCTTTTGGCTTTTGTGTTCTCTTCAGGCACAGTGGTGAACAGGGTGCTTTATAATCTGCAGAAGATATGTTATATGGAGCTTCATACATACTTATTGCATAGCTGCCACAGATTTCAAGGGTCTGAATTTAATTTATCTAAAGTATCAAAGTAAATAATGTTTTTGATACCAAGTTACACAGTTCTAAGAAGAACTATGGACTATATCAAGACAATTACATCTTCTTTTGGCTAATACAGTGTGACAGATCATGTTATTCTTCAACATTAAGTGCAAAATGGCATCTATGTTCACAGCAAAACTAAAAATAAAAATTTCCTGGAGTAAAGGAGCAAAGGGTTTTGAGAGAGCAATCCAGAATAGTATAAAATAAACCACTGCTAATTGCAATCCCAGTGCTCCAGTTTATCTAGCACAAGCCAGATAAACTAGCATGGCAATACTGAATTTATAGCGCAAAATCTCTTTGAAAACTGTAAGCTGGTATCACATTGGGTTGGGGATGTAGTTTTGAAGTATTTAAAATGCATAATAAATAATTGTATCAAATAGGACACTTAGTAATTTGAAGCATTCACAAGTTCAGTCATTACCTTAGAGGCATAAAGGTGCTGCCTGGTTACTGATGAGCATTTTATTTTGACAGGGTAAGCCAGTGATAAAGTTTTTGTGTTGTGTGTGTGAGAAAAGATGAGGAAATTGTATTCTACTGCAAAATGTAATTTATGCTTTAACATGCATAAGCAAATCTACCTACCTGATACACTTTTTGTGGAGTATAGTCCTACAAGCAATTTCTGTACTGAATGGTTCCACATTTCGTATTTATTAACATCTATATATATATATAAGATGTCCATAAGATCTAAGGACTGCAAGATTTCACCTTTCACCACAGGATTTGTGCCATTTCTACTAATCTGCATCTGCATTATTTAGCAGAATACTGCCTAAAAACACATATATTTTTGTCCATATCTTTCAGAAAAGTGATAGCAGAGCAGTGTATCAACCCCTAAAACACAACTGCAGAGGATCACAGAGACTATGATGTTCCTAGCTGTATTAATAATGTTAATTAAAAACCTGTCATAACTCTGGTTGTCAGACTGGTGTGAAGATGCCTATAAAAAGTTTCATGGTTTATAGAGTAATATTTCCTTATGAAGAAATATTTCCTTGGGATTCTCTTATTTTCTAGCCAAATTATGGAACTTACATTGATGTATGTACATTGTGCAAGAATTACAAAGATTAGGAAGCTTAACTGAGCAGGACCTGGATGTAAGCAGCACTTCCATCTTCTTTAGTATTGATTGCATGATTGTACATTTGAAGAAAAAAGTTGGGCTATGCTATTGTACAAACCTGTTTTGTGCTGGAGGAGACAGCATGGTCAAGAATCTATAAGGATATCACAAAGTGTTGATGGGTGACTGCACACCAAACTCTGGGAAGGCAGACGTTCTTCTGAATGGCAGAAATAGGCAGAACTGACATTTGATTTCAGGATGTTAAAAAAAAATGAAAGAATTTAATCTGTAAAAGCAAATGGAAGTAACAGTGGCATAATCCTCACTTTGCACCCTTCCAGTTTTGATAAATGTATCTTACTAATTTCCTTTTATAACACATTAATTCATAGTTTATGGCACATAAATGTCACCAGCTGTGCAGTTGCTTTTTTTTCGTTGGTGTAATACAACCATTATTTGTAACTTATGACAGAATTGAGAATGTCTTGTTTTAATATGGAACTAGATGAAAGATGTTTGAATTATTAATCTATCCAAATAATATATAACACTGATCTTAGTAATCTTGAAAAATAGAATGCAAGAAATAATATATAATATCTGCAGTATAAATAGAAGACAATAAAGTACCTTAACTCCTCAAACAAAATTATTAATATATCAAGACACATGCATATTCTATACATGTTCAGGTATATACAATCTGACTTTATGATAAATTATTACAATGATACTATTGCAAATCCTAGTTATGAATATGCTAAAAAGATCTAAAGAGGAGTAACTGTTCATACAAAATGAACAGTCAGATTTTAAAAAGAAGTGAGTTCTAATGGGCTCTATTTTGCAAAATTGCCAAATGTCACCATCGTGATTGAATTCACCTGACTAATTTAGACTAAGCCAGTAATAACAAGAAATGAATTTACTAAGTCCCCCTGCCAAGACACTCATAACCTTGGCAAGACCATTAAAATTCAATATATAAATACTAATGGAAATTTCTAAAATTATACCATTAATAAACAAGACAAAAGAGCATCTTGGACAAAGAAGTGCACATTGTAAATAGAGGTTGTTTATATGGGCACAGTCATCTCCTATCTGCATTGTATGGACATAAAGCTGTGCTGTGACAGGGGTGACATGGTACCTTCAAGAAATATCAAAGGGCAGAACTTCAGCTTCTCTTACTCCTTAAAAACAGTCAAGATGGCCATTCAGCCTTCTAGCTAGTTGCAAATAGCTAGTCTGGATGCCTATACTCCACTTGCTCCCATGATAACACTGCCTAGCCAGAGTTTCCTTTCTATCCACTCTAAATCATGTGGGATGTGTATCCTCCCCTAAGACTACAGAATAATAAGACCTACAGCTAAGCTACAATGTTGGCATCTGATATTGCAAAATGAGCACACTGCATGGATCTCACTCTCTATCCTGGTTCTTTCAGCTCTTCCCTCAAACTGTCTGTCCTGGTGATTCTCTCTTCTATCTAGATTTCTCCATAATACTTCAAGACTACTTGGGGTTTTTTTCTGTTTCTTTTTAGTGTGGTTTAACCCCAGCCAGCAAATAAGCCCCACACAGCTTCTCGCTCTCTCCCCACACAGTGGGGTGGGTGAGAGAATTGGAAGGGTAAAAGTGAGAAAACTTGTGAGTTGAGATAAAGACAGTTTAATGGATAAAACAAAAGCTGCATGAACAAGCAAAACAAACCAAGGAATTAATTCACCACTTCGCACCAGCAGGCAGGTGTTCAGCCATCCCCAGGAAAGCTGGGTTCTATCACATGTAATGGTTACTTGGGAAGACAAGCACCATCTCTCCAAACACGCCCTCTTCCTTCTTCTTCTCCCAGACCTTATTACTGAGCATGACATCATATGGTACGGAATATCCCTTTGGTCAGGTGGGATCAGGTGTCCCAGCTGTGTCCCCTCCCAGCTTCTTGTGCACCCCCAGCCTCCTGGCTGGTGGTGTGGGGTGAGAAGCAGAAAAATCCTTGGTTCTGTGTAAGCCCTGCTCAGCAATAATGAAAACATCCTGCTATTGTGAACACTGTTTTCAACACAAATTAAACAAAAGAGCCCCATACTAACTACTAGGGAAAAAAATAATTCTATCCCAGCCAAAACCAGTACACTTTGCAGCATAAAACTTGAGGACAAATGGAATGAGTTCACAATGAATGAAACACAGATACTCAAGAGGGGCCAAAAGTGAGCAGGATGACAGGAATAGGTGTGTTTAGTGTGAATATCAGTTGCAAGATTCTTTTGTGAATTTCAGATTAATGCACTCATTGCAGAAGATAATGTACTTTGTGTTTTTCCTAATCCTTTTACCTTTTATATTAGACCAGCATAGAGTTCTCTGTGAGATTTAACAAATTATGTTTCATACATTGTGATAGCCAGTCCCTAGGACTAGAGGAAAATCTTTTGGGAGATATTTTGCCCATTAGGAGAACAGCAGATGGCACTACAGACGCTTTTCCAAAAGCATGAGATCAGTACAGGAGACTAAGTTTGGAAAGTAACAATCTTATTTCTTTGCTGTTATTTTACAGATGCTAATCAATCATCAAAACTTCTTCTATCTAATGAGCTAAAACTCAGGTCTTGTTTCAGAAGGTGGAGTCTCAGTAATGCTGAGCCATGTCCTGAGGCAAACAGGACTGTGAAAACATGCATACAGATACAACTACTGAAGGCCATTCGGGTCAATTAAGTATCTATGGATTTAAGGAGAAAACTGGTTCTTTCAAACAAGAAATTTTTTATTGTTTTAAACAAAATGAGATGGGGAGGGGTGTATATGTAGGTGTTAGACAGTGGAGGCTGTTAATTTTCATATATTTCTCTCTTGTTGGAAGACTGAGTACAAAGCATGCAAAAAGATGGCTGTTTGAACTGTCTTTCCTTGCACAATGATCACTAATGTAGTGATGATGTCCTTACCCAGTGCTAAACTTTATGAAGTAAAATACACAAAAACTAGATTGTTCTTTTTTGTTATTTCTGAACAACCCACAACCACAAACTTTATTGATATTTCTGTTAGTGCACTGAGGAAAGCATTTGCCTTTTTTAATGTAGACATTTAGTGACAGTCATCGGATGATGTGAGGCAGAATCCTGCCAGAATGAGACACTGCCCTGCACAGACATTTCTGTCTAAGGAGATTTGGGCTCAATGATCTTAAGGGTCTTTCCCAAACTAAAAGATTCTAAGATAGAAATGGCAGTACAACACAAGCTCCTCTCTGACATTCCTGAATGTTGCCCTGTCCAAACCAAACTTTCCCTGTTTTTTTGAAACCTCCTCATAAATATTAAGATTAACATGTCTGAACTACAGCCCTTACTGTTTCTTTCACCATCCTCTCTTCTCACTCTTCTTGTTGATTCTTTCTTCAAAGCTGGTCAAAACCAAGTACATTATTCAAAAGGCAAACTCAAAAATAAGGTCTTAATTATGAATCCATGTGCAGACATCTCCTGACATAATAGCAGAGATACTGCAATTTTCTTTTCTCTGGGAAAAGCCACTCTGTACTATGGTATCGATTCAAAATGTTCTAAGATGGCATTGTTCTGCTTGGAGCTCACATCTTTTATGTTGTTTTCACAGAGAAGATTGTTACAAATAACCATCCCTGGCAGTAGAGACCGGAGCCATAATTTAGCAAAAGAAACATGGTGAAATATAAAGAGGATGAGACATAGCAATGGCAAGTGGGAGGTATATGATGATGAAGAAATATGTCCATTTTATTATCACTATCTTAAATTAGGATTAATGTTTTGTCTTTGTTACTTGCAGGCTCAGCTGCCTTCTTCCAGAATTGAGCATATAAAAGACACATGTAACATAATTCAACTGAGCAACAACGGTGTTCAAACAGCTAATCAACAAAGAAAGAATCAACTGATGCTTTTTCATGACTACACATAAAAAAGGCATCTATAACTTCATAAAATGTATGTAACATTCTTGCTTGATAACATGATCTGTGTTTCATTTGTGTGAGCGTTAATGCATGGTGCCTGCTCTGCAAATCAGCTCGCCATGCTGCAGCTGTGGTGCTGCCTGTTCTGACCAACACGGTCAGCTCAGACTGTGTCTGCCAAGGAAAAACACACCAGCTGTAGCTTCACTTGAAGCCCTAGGGTGTTCCATGATCACGATGATGCAGGACTGGGCTTACTTCCTCCAGTAACCTAACCAAAATAATCAGCCTTTGCAGTAATCAAGGAAGACTAAGATATGGAAGTTGTAAAGGGAAAATCACTTTACTTTGCACTGTTTGTATTCACTGTTTAGCGAAACTCTGGAGAACTTAGTTCAAGTCAAAGTGTAATTGCCTTTTTTTTGGGAAACAGGAGCAAATTTGCAGCTAGAATCACAAAAGGAATGTAGTGAGCATTGTTGTGGGTTCTAGTGTAGTCTTAACTGATTCAGTCAGTTTTCCAAATTCGCCTACATCAGTTAGAACATGCTGACAGTACCAAGCTGGTTCTCCCATCTCATTCCAGCCTCTCTGAGAAGCACAGTGCAATAACCTGGAAACCAGCCACATTTACCCAGCTGTGAGTGCTGCTTGGATATGACAGCTTTCAGACTGTGCAAAGCTGAGCAAAACTGCTTCCTGGCTGTTCTGGTGAACTTGTGAACAGACATGCTGATCTCCCAGTCTGCTCTTTACTATACCAGGCAGAGAAACGTGTGATTTTGGCTGAAAACTGTTATGAAAGTAACAGATTTGCAACATACACCGATTTAGCAAATGTATAACAGATAATCTAGTCCAAACTTTGGATTTTAAAGAAAAATTATTCTTACTTAACTTCCTTTAATTTAGTTTTATTTGTTATTTTAATATCAATTTAAGAAAGGCTTATAATATAAAAATAACTTCCAGTGAGCATGGGTATGTTTTCGAGAAAAAATAAAGTTCAAAGAAAGATCTCCCGAAATATTATCTAAGTCATGTTGGACATAAAATACCTTGAGATCAAGGAGACAAGTCCTTCCAGTCATCTCATTCACTTTAAAAGTTGCTCTTGTAGCACACAGGGAGCTATGGAATGCCCAAGTGATCCAATAAAAACTCTAAACTTATTTTAATATGCAGAAGTTGTTAAATTTCTACTGAAAAGTGGCATACACCCCCCCATATTTATTTGTCAGCAAGTTGAGACAAGATCAGCTTTATGTCTATGTACATGTAAATGCACATGTATGTTTATACACTTATGTAAGTACACATATATGTATATCACTTACTTCTTGCCATGTCATTACCACATGGGATGATACATATCAATAGTGAGTGAACAGAAGATTGTAGAACTGCACTTGGACGTAGAGGCACTTTTGTCCACTTCACTTTGATGGTTTCAGGGGATAACTATGGACACAGTCATTTAAATAAAAAAAATTGTATGCACAAATTGGGACAAAAGGTTTTCCCATTTTGTACGTGCAGAAATATAAATGTAGTCAAAAAGAAGATGAACACTTGTCTTGAAAATCCCATGTTTACAACTCTCTCCTAGAGTGAGGTTGTTTGGATTCAAACACCAATAAACGTATCTTGCCTAGAATTTTTAATTATTTTTTTCTCTATTTAAAAGGCTTCTACATATAGTCACAGTTCATTGGCTTGTTGATGAGTTTGGATGTAGAAGAACAAAATTATTAGTTTTCTGACTTTAATTTTCCAAATGCATGTGGTTAAGTCCCTTGAGTGAAATAAACATGTTGATGGAGGAAATGGATAAACTCTTCAACATTTTTCTCTGTTAATTCTACACACTCTGAACTCCAACAGCTTTATATTTCTCAAGCAAAACTTACATCAGATGATTTACAATTTATCTAAACATGTTGAGTGATAGCGATGATTTATTTTTAATACACAAAGAAGTTATTGTCATTCTGTGATTCTAACGGATTGAGCCATCAGAGCAACTGATGTATGCCTGCCATAAACCAGACAGCTTTATTACATCAGAGATTCAGTTCTGCAGCTGTGTTTAGAGGCAATTCTATTTAAAATGTGTCTGTAACTCCCAAAGCCAAGACCAACATATTTTTTTTACTTTCTTGCTCAGTTTGCCAGCCAAAGGCTTTTTAGGTCAAATTGTACCTATACTTGGCCCTGGAATCTGCCAAATAATGAGTTTGGAGCTTTCTGCTTGAAAGACATGTATAATTGTAAATTAACTTTGGTGATTTGATTCATTATTAAATGATCATTTCAAAATTACTTTTGACTCAAGAATTTCTGAGGTGGTCAATTCTTTTGTTATTCATTCTGGGACAACCATCTTGCCCAAAGAGACATCTGAACTAGCCAAAAATCAGGCATCTGTGCTTTAGTTGTTTGAGATGTTTGTGGCTTTGTGGGTGCCTTTTTGTTTGGTTTTGTTTGGGGTTTTTTCCTAAACACCTAACAACTGTCCAGACAATTGCATAAAGTGAGCACATACTGATATAGTGAAAAAAACCTAAAACTCTGCTGCAGACAGAAACTGCAGAGATAATAGAAACATTAACACCCGAGAAAGAGGGAAGGGTGGGAGCCACTTCGAGAAGGGACAGTTAGTACCGATGTAGGTGAGTTCAACAAGAATGGAAATAAGGAGCCTTCTGACAAGGATGTGCTAACTACTAAAAGAAAACAAACTAGAGTAAAATAATTGTGGTAGTAGGAGATCAGTGACTTCCTACTCATATGGTCCCCACCCCAAAGAAGGGGGACCCCCGCCCGGGGATCATGCTGATATAGATTAAAACCAGCCCAGTGGGCATGTATTAGCTTAACATGGTTAGAGTGGGCAATAAGGAAGGACTAATCGTTAGCTAGCAGATGTTTTAAGATAAGAGAAACTAAATAACAAAGACTGCTAATGCATGCAAGAACTTCAGGTCCAAGAAAGCGAAAAATACATCTTGAAGAGGCTCCAGGGGGAGGAGATTCTGAATGTTCGGAAACCTTAGTATATGCATGACTTTGTATAATAAATATCGGGCTGCTTGTTGGAACGGTGTGCAAGTTAGGAAGAGCGATCTCCCTTGCACCCGGCGCCGCAATAAACATACCTGCTTTGTAACTCTCCTCGAGTTGTAGAGTTTGATTCCACACGTCAATAATGGAAAGAGAAAGCGGACCCAAAAACGTGAGATGAGTTTCCCATTGTGTCTACCTCTCGTTGTAAGTGTAGCATAACACCTAGTCTGGGCTAGCTTCCCCACTTTTAGGTGAAGTGAGTAACATAGGTGATACCAGGAAGGCAAGAACCGGGCTACCTGAAAAATGGATGCACTTGAGAAGCTGTTTGAATGTCTCTGCATTACAGTTGACTTAAACAAGTCTGCATTTACAAATACTCCAGTTATGAGGAAGACTGTCATGAGCAGAGGGAAATCTCTGGGATGCTGTGCCCAGACACTTACAGGTTTCCCAAAACTAACAGACTTACATCAACAGACATTAACCAAGGATATGGACCCCGTTCTAAAATACCAAGTTGATTTTACCTGTTTTGGTTTTATCTGTATACCCAGTTAAGAGTACAAGCTCTGCAGAAGGGTGAAGGGACCCCAAAATTCTCCTTAGGACATGGATATGTATTCAGTAAGCATTAGCATTTAACACTGCTTGCAAAAGAACTCTTGTAGTGATTATGAAGACAATAATATGTCTAAGTGTATATGCAGAAACCTGGTGTTAAATGGATGCAGTGAGTATCTCCACTCAGGCACCATCTGGCTCCTTTGTTATTGAAAGTTGCGTAAACTAAACAGACAATGAACCAGGGCTGAAGATTGCCAGTGAGACAGCATCTTTTAGCCCTAAACCAGCAGCTTTATTCCAGCCCAGATCAGGAATCGTTTTTAAAATCTCTCTTCTACAAACTGTCAGAGTTTTAGGCCAGTTTCTATTTGAAAGACTGGAAATACAAAAAATAATCTCATACAAAAAATTACTGTTTTTTCTTGGAAATAGAGGCAATCCCAATAATTAATGAACACATTAATTAAAAAGCTTTAAAAGCTAATGAGTATTGCAAGTAAAAGTCAACGAAAGAGGAAGAACAGAGATGGAAAAGTGGGATTTCTTAAGGGAAGTCAGTTTAGGAAGGAAACTACATTAAAGTTCCAAAAATGAAGAGTGTAAACATAAAACAGAAGGATCCTTAAAAAAGAAAATTTAAATTAAAAAATATTGTATATAGAATATATTTAATTAGATTAAAAATAGTTGAGAATAAATTTAAAAAACTACAAGCTGAAGGCATCAATGAAAAATCCAAGGAAATGCTACAATGGATGGCTACAAACTCTTTAGAAGGAATAGGCAAGGAAGGAGAGGCATTTGGCGTAGCTTCGTGTGTCACAAGGAGCGTTTCAGCTGGCTAGAGCTGAATGACCCTGCAGTTGGGACACAACAACCCCACACAGCTCTACAGGCTTGGGGGAGAGCAGATGGAAAGATGCACATCAGACAAGGACCTGTGGGTGCTGGTTGACAGCCGGCTGAACATGATCCAGCAGTGTGCCCAGGTGGCCAAGAAGCCCAATAGCATCCTGGCTTGTGTGAGAAATAGTGTGGCCAGCAGGACAAGGGAAGTGATTGTCCCCCTGTACTTACTGGTGAGGCCACACCTTGAACACTGTGTTCAGGTTTGGGCCCCTCACTTCAAGAGGGACACAGAGGTGCTGGAGCGTGTCCAGAGAAGGGCAATGAAGCTGGTGAAGGGTCTGGAGCACAAGTCTTATGAGGAGCAGCTGAGGGAACTGGGATTGTTTAGCCTGGAGAAAAGGAGGGTGCGGGGGGACCTTGTCACTTTCTACAGCTGCCTGAAAGGAGGTGGTAGCAAGGTGGGTGTTGGTCTCTTCTCCCAGGTAACAAGCAACAGGACAAGAGGAAACGGCCTCAAGTTACACCAGGGGCAGTTTAGATTGGATATTAGGAAAAATGTCTTCACTGAAAGGGTGGTCAAGCATTGAACGGGCTACCCAGGGAGGTGGTGGAATCACCACCCCCAGAGGTGTTCAAAAAATGTGTAGATTCGATGCTCAGGGACATGGTTTTTGATAGACTTGGCACTCCTGGATTAACAGTTGGACTTGATGATCTTAGAGGTCTTTTCCAACTGAAATATTTCTGTGATTCTATGAAATTCATACTGCAGTGTCTTAAAAAAATAGGGGAGAAAGAGCTGAAGTCCATAAGAAACTGAGGAAGGTTAAAAAAATGTTATCCTCACAGCTTTTTCTTAGATAAAAATGGTAAAGCTACTAGGGTTACCAAAAGGGGGAAAAAAAGTCTTCGTTCTGCTTTAGAGGAATAAAGAAACAAATACACAATATGCTTACAAATATTTTCATGGCATTAGAAATATACTAGATATTATTTGCTACTTGTAAACTATTTTTGAATTGTCATATCAAATATAAATTATATTCAGAAGTTCTAACTGAGACTACTTGGGAATTTCTGGTCTTTAATTTTGATAATCCCCACTATTTTGGGAGTATAACAAAAGGCTCAAAGTGTGTCGATGTGTTGTAATTACTTAAAAGTGTCAAGCACGATGACCTGGCTAGTTATAAACTTGACATCAAACATGAGGGAGATTGAAAAGGGATTTAGACTATAAAGAATAAAAGATTGGTAGCTAGTAGATTTTTACAGATACTATGGTGACAGATACTCATCTTCAGGTGATTTTGCTAGTTTTGTTAAGAAAGGAGTGTCTATATTAGCATTTTTGATAGTGATTTAAAGAACGAAGTCAAAATTTCTTAGTGACTTAAGTATCCTTTATTGGCAGCGCTGGATGCACGGGGGATCCTTCCGCCTAAATTGCATGCCCGAAGTGACAAACCATCTCACATTTATACAATAAAACAAATGAATATTCAATTAATGCCTATACATATTCGTCACCTAAACCTGCTTACTCTCGCTTCGTATGTTAATTAGCTTATCAGTCCTTTGCCTGGAATGTGGTGGTCTTGCAGGTTTGTAGGTGATTCATGTCCTTGTGACCATCCCATCTTCTCCAGGAAGAAGACTTAGCACTCCCTCCCTCTAGATAACATTGGAATGTCTCTCATCCTTTTCTCATCCTTTTTATAAATAGCCCCTTTGTTAGAGGAAGAAGGGCAGGCGTCTCCTCAGAGCTGTGTGGCTATGTGACCAGACACCGCACCCATGACCAGTCACCATACCCACATTCCTTGAGCAGACACATACAATCACAATCGATGTCCATTGTCCCCATTTCACACTATTTCTCCATATCAATAGGGTCAGTATTACAACTTCTAAGTAAATCAGCATCCAGCCTCATTTCATGGTTTTCATCTCACAGCAGTGCACAAAGTGGATTCTGTCTGAACTGATGAAACTAAAGGATGCACAGGACTGGTTCCTACTGTGCACTTGCCATACCCACATGTACCAGCCATGTCAGGGTTTCAGTGTGCATTAAAACTAGCCTTAAGTACATTGAAATGTATATAGTGTAGATGACATGGCCTCAGAGCTGTAACGTCTACAGATTCAATCCTTTTGCACCATGACACTTGATAGTAAAGAAATAATAAAAGGTAACAAAAATTATTCCCAAATAGGAAACACTTCTTGTTAGTGAGTCTTTGGTGGGATGATTCATCTACAACTGCATAAGTAGCAATCAATGTTTAATGCGAATGAAGTCCCCAGCGAACAGATTAAAAAAGTATTAAGACACCCCCAAAGAGAAGTAATTAATAGAAAAATTTAAAAATAACAATGTTTCCTTTGGAATCCTGGAGATACTATTTCTGACTCTAGGGGTGTTCCATATGTTCAGCAAATAGTCATAAAACCATAGATCATAAATCTAAAGAAGGCTGATGAAAGACTAAAATACTGACAAAAGACAACCAGACTGTGCAGTCTGGATTATTTGGTAAATTGGGTCCAATCAATCAAAATGCGTTTTCATGTACACAAATTGAAGGGCACGTATCAGGAAAACAGTGCAGCCATATCTATCAGATGCAGCACTGTACCTGGGAAAGCAGGGACTCTGAGGTGGGTTAAATATCAAAGCGTGGAGGTAACTGCTTTGAGCTTCTGTAGTTGGCTGCAGGTATTACTAGGAGCAATGAGATACTACTCACAGGCAGAGATGAGACAGATGCTAAAATTTGCCACTGTGCAAATAAGCAGTGCAATACTAGGTGCAATACTGATGCACAGTGTTAATTTGGTTTCTGTTTTCTCAAATTTCTTTATTGTCATAATGAGGGTAGCAGATATGAGTGACTAATGATTTCTATGAGAAAGGCCTCCTCTGGAAGTCTTGACCCAAATGAAAGCTAGTCAGAAAAAAAGAGAAAAAGTGTTGCTATTATTGTTAATGTTTGCCACTTTCATTCAAAATGTACTTTCTTGACCGTACAATTTGTTTACGATATTCCTGTCACATATTCCCATTTATTTCCACCAAATGTAGCAGAAAGAACAGTAGCCATTGTCTCATTCTTGCTCTCAGACTTCATAAGTAATCATAACTACTGTCAGATTTGCAGAATTTTATTTTTCCTGTTGTTACTTGAACAAGGGCAATCTGGGGACTTCAGAATGCCAAACCTATTGCAGTCACCTGTTTGTTCGTCTTGCAGTTCGTGATCAATTTGTTCAGCAATTGATATAGTGATGATCAGAATTTTTCTAACATTAAGATTTGTAACCAGATTAACATCAGGCTATAAATCAAACAGCTTGAGGCAATGCAGAGAATTACACAATTATATAAAAGAAATTACCTTTTAAACTAGTGGCAGTTTTCACAAACACACGTGTGCGCACACACATACACACACACCAGTTGCCCTTTCAGGTACTAGCAAAGCATTCTTCACCTATTTCTTTAAGTAACTATCATCAGCATTCACCAGCAATGCCTCTAAACATTACAGAAGCTCAGTAGGAAGTTATTTTCCCTTGGTGGCAATAACCTTAAAAACAACCCAGTTTTTCTCATTTCAGATTCTAAGAAGTTACCACATACTATTTAGGAATTTCAGGACTCTCCAAAATGGCTAGTGGATGGGAAAACATCTGTTATTGCAAGGTTCAGATCTCACCCATCCCAAGTGGTGACAGCTGTTGCACTGCAAAGTTTCAGGACATGAGAAATGTTTCTGCTAAAAGAACAGATGTGTGACTTCCCCTTTATTCACATGTGAAATGAATCAAATTTAGAAAGTGAGATGATGTGTGAAGTATGTAAAATATCACAGTGTAATTTTTTCTGAGACAGTTAAAAATATTTTGTTAATCTTGAGTGTCACTGAAAGTCTTCTGTCATCTAGTCTCTGCCTCTCCTTCTATGCGTGATTATTGCTTACTTACCAGGGTACATTGCTAACTTCAATGGTTCATAACAACAAACTTCAGCCGTGTCTTTGTTTCAAAGATATTAAGTTCTTTTCATATCCTTTAAAAAGCAAGTTTGAAAGTCTGAGGTGTCTGTGACTCTCCTACATGAGCTGTTCCAGAAGGTATTCTGGGGTAACAAGGATAATAAGGACAACATTTTCTTCTTGGCTTCAAGACCAAAACTTTGAGTATCTGGCTCCGGAATGCCTCTGTCAATGCCTAATGTTCGGTCCAGAGCCCAGTTCTGACCTTACCACCACAGAGAAGGAAAAGTAACTGACATCTCTAGACTGGGAGTTTCCCTGTAGCTTTGAGCCAACCTGATGCAATTTGTTCCATGTACTGGGAGAAAAACCATGGCCAGGACTTCCAAGGAAGGCTAGGTACCCGAAACGTCAATGAACCAGAAATGCCTGGTTGGCTCATTGACTTTCAGGTGCTATGGCTAATGAAATAAAGTCCATAGCAAGCATGAAAGCACAAATGTAGTGTCTGGAGCCAAAAGTAGACACTGTATCTCTCTCCTTCTGCCTGATGCACAGAAAACATGTTTATTCCACTAGGGACTTCCTTAATCCACTGATTGAGCCTTGTTTGAAAATGGAGATACTTAATAAAGAACTGATCAAGAAAATGTGTTTATTTCTTTGCAAATGAGAGTGTGTATGTGTGACACAATCAAACCACTGCAGCTTTATTTGCCTTTAAGCCATGGCAAGTAGACGCTTACAACAAAAGGTGAATATAAAAAACCATGGTGACACACAAAGTCAAACAAAAAATACTATAGAATGCAGAAACATTATTTGGCATTACTCCATAAAATGTATTTTTATTTGTGAAAAACAAATACTCATACACTCCGAGTGAAGCATACATCACTCATAATAATTTCTGAAACAAATAAACCTTTTAAAAAATGATTAATGTTATTTCTTAGAAGATCACTTTTCATACAAGTGTTAGCAGTCTTGCTTTTGACTTACTTACCTAGTTATGCCTTTCCTTCTCAGCATACTTCCTCCTCTCTTCCTGCATTAACCTGAACTGCTTTTAGTTTGTGTTTTGCAGCAAATGTATTTTGTATCATTTAATTGGATTCTCCATTCTAAGGTACTGGTGTTTGGAGCTGCCCTGATCTATGGAGGATTGAAGGAAGAGAAACAACATCTTGTGTAAAGCCTGTAACACTTCACAAAAAGACTTTTTATTTTGTTTGCAAGTTGATTCCTTTGAATACACTAAATAATAATAATAAAAAACTATTACAAGGCAATAATTTATACACTAATGTTAGGCATTAAAATGTCTGAGCTGCTTAAATGATCAAATGCTGACTGAAGAAAAAACAGTGGCTTCACAAAGCAGTCTGATTGAAAGTTTGCATCTTGAGACTGCAGTTTAGCTAAAATAGGTGCCTAAGTACTGCAGTATGGTTGCATCATCTCACATGGTGAAACCTTGACTGGCTACATGAGGGCAAGGACTGTCTCCTTCCATGCATTTGTATTGTGATCAGCCCAGTGAGCCTAACTAAGGACTTCAAGTGTTATTGTAAGACCCACTTTGTTGGCACAGAATAAGAAATTCCATGTAAGAGTTTTTAATGCTAATAGATATTATACAATTTAAGAAGTATTTCCTTGGGACTGTGTCCTACTTCAACTTTCAGGTGAAAGTCCTTTTTCAGATCACTTGCTGTACAATCTTTCACTATCTTCTTTTATTCAGACAGAAGCTTTTTCCATAAAAACCACTGTAAATCCATTGAAACAGACCACAGAATACATTCAAATGCTGAAGAATTTCCTATGGTGGAAGGCACAGATTAGGTAAGCCTTTAGAGACCAAAGGTTTAGAGAGAAGTAATTTAATCACTAGTTGTCAAAAGTACTCCTGTTCCTAGATGCTATTTTCATGATCCCTAAAAATTCAATCCTGAGGTTATTTTGTTATTTTTTGGCTGGGTCTTGTTTTGTTTGCTTTATTTTTCATGTCTGTCCCTGGCCATACTATAATTATGCATTGACTCATTGAAGGGCAATGGATTCTTGTCAAAGGTATGTCTGATTGCATCTACTCCTATGTACTAAAAAAAATCCCCACTTACAGACTCCAAAGGGCTTGAGAAGGAAGAAATAAGACCCTCCAATTATTTAATGAAGCATTAAGCAATTAGAAGAGGACATGGTACAAGACTTAGCTGGGCAACAGGAGTTTTGACCGATTGGACAAAGGAGTAGAATTAATCTTACAGTTTTTTCTGAGGTTGTGAAGCAACTTTACAGTCCTTACAGCCACTATTCCAGACTTAATGCTGTAACAGCGAAAGTGGTTCCTCAGCAGTGCCTGTTCAATCGTATAAATCCCAGGTGTGCTCCACATTGAGAATGCAAATAGCAAAGTTCACTTAATTTCATTATGCTACAAATGCTACAGAGATTGCTGTGGTGTCTGGAAAATCCCAGTCTCAATGCCCAGTGGAATTTTAGTGGAATGTATGCACCTGTCGGGTCTGTATTGAACTGCTTTATAAAGCTGACCAGTCAGAAATTTGTCTTTAAATACAGACACAACATAATCTCTGCCTATTCTATTCCAAATAGAATACTAAAACAACAACAAAAAATCAGACAGCTTGTATTATTTCTTACTTATTTAAGTAACTTACTGAAATCCTGGCCAAGAATAAGGCACCATAAAAAGCCTATCATGGTAAAATGAAGGCAGCTAATGGCAAGCATAAACCACATAATAAAAATTTTCCATTATATACATTATTAGAATAGCTAATTTTCTCTGGTAGCCTAGAAGCAGAATGCAGTGGTAAGTACAGTTTATGACAGATTTTCTTCTTAAGGTTAATAATGTGCTTCCTTGATGTTATTTTTCTCTCATTAATGCATCTGCTGTGTCCTATATACATCTTTTACAATGTGTGATCTAATCTGATTTATGATGAAATAATACCATGATATGTAATAATCTTACCACACTCTTAAAATATCAACTTTCATTGTAAAGTTCTGCAAGACATAGCCTTCTTTGTAACAATTTCCCTATATGAGAGGTATATTATGACTTCCACTGTGAGGTCAGCCTGAAAACTGACTTTGAAATGCCAGGCTTAGAACATCAACCAATGTGACACCCATCTACAAGAAGGGCAGGAAGGAGGATCTAGGGAACTACAGGCCTGTCAGCCTGACCTTGGTGCCAGGGAAGGTTATGGAGCATCATAACGTGGCACATACAGGACAACCAGGGTATCAGGCCCAGCCAGCATGGGTTTATGAAAGGCAGGTCTTTGACAAATCTAATCTCCTTCTATGACAAGGTGACCCGGTTAGCAGATGAGGGAAAGGCTGTGGACATTGTCTACCCAGACTTTAGTAAAGCCTTTGACATTGTGTCCCACAACATGCTTGTGGAGAAACTGTCTGCTTATGGCTTGGATGGGTGTACTCTACACTGGGTAAAAATCTGGCTGGATGGCCAAGCCCAAAGTAGACATAGAGGTGCTGGAGTGTCCATAGAAGGGCAACAAAGTTGATGAAGGGTCTAGAGAACAAGTCTTATGAGGAGCTGCTGAGGTAAATGGGGTTGTTTACTCTGGAGAGGAAGAGGTTCAGGGTAGACCTTACTGCTTTCTAAAACTACCTAAAAGGAGGCTGTAGGCAGGTGGGTGGTCTGTCTCTTCTCCCAAGTAACAAGCAGCAGGACAAGAGGAAACAGCCTAAAGTTATGCCAGGTGTTGTTTAGATTAGATATTAGGGAAAATTCTGCACTGAAAGGGTTGTCAAGCATTGGAACAGGCTGCCCAGGGAGGCGGTAGAGTCACCATCCCTGGAGGTGTTTAAAAAATATGTAGATGCAGTGCTTAGAGATATGGTGTAGTGGTGGACTTGGCAGTCCAGGGTTAATGGTTGATCGTAATCTTACAGGTCTTTTCCGACCTAAATAATTCTATGATCTGAAGACTTCATGGAGATATACAAGCGCTTACTCCTTTGATTTAGATTTACTATGTTGAAGAACTGAGATAGAGAAGAAGAAAGCATGAAGGAGACCTACTCATCTTTCTTAGGTGTTACCTCAACTGTTTATGTCTTTTCTTGTAAAATCCCACCAAAGTCCTTGCTGAGTTTGCTCTAACACTTGTGGTTTAGTTCCTGTCCTGTTTAAACTGTCTAAGCACTAATAAAAGACAATGAATGGATCTATGGGATTTAAATGGTTGTTTTGGCAGTTCCTAAATAATAAATGAGGTTTTAGAAGACTAGATCTTAAAAGTACAACCAAGGGGATTAAAGGTAATTCAGTATAACTGCTTATTCCTAAAAAATACAGGGAAAATAAACAATATATAAGAAGTCACCTAAAAGAAATTGATAATACAATGGATTTCTAAAGAACAAATCATGTTGGATGAAACAGTTACATGACTATTTCATTTCTATCAGGAAATAGTCCTTGGAGATACAAAACACACAGTAGATGGTACTTATTCTGTGCTGAGTAAGAGTTTTGGCAATGTTCTTGGTAAGGAAGCTGGGGGAATACAGTCTTGATAAGACCACGTCAAGATGGTTACACATGAACAAGGCTGGAAAACTGCTCAGAGAGTGTCCTTCAATATTTCATTGTTAAACTGGATTAATACTAAGTGGAGATTCTGCAGTGGCCTTTACTAGGTTTCCAGCATACATTTCATCCATAATTTTATAGATTAAACAAGTAATATATATGTCTATGTTTTCAGATGATCATACATAAACACATTTTGCAAGACTGAAATTTTTTTACCAGTTATAAAAACACAGAGAACCATCTTGGAAAAATCCTTGGATGCAAATAAGCAAGGAGGAAAGCAGAGGACTTCCAATGTATATACATGCTGTTTCTACTGAGTGTAGGATAGAGAATGACTACTCTGCTTGTATATAAAGTTCATATGTGCATTAGTAGATCAAAATCTGATAGTAAGTTCGCAACAATCAGCTTTTCTACTCTGTCACTCCTATCAGAGACAGAAAGGCTTCAGACAGAATATTTCAGGAAAAACAATAAACAAATGGGAGATTCAAGGACAAGTAAAATGTATTTGTTCTGTATAGAAAAGACAGAAGTTGTATTACCATGTTTTTTTCCATGTTTTGCTATGTAAAAAATTGTCTCAAATGTGGAATTTAACTGTTCTTTTGGTCATACATTACATGGTTTAAATTGCAGCTAAAGAGATTTAAGTGAATTATGAGTAAAACCTTTCAAACAGTGATGATAGCCATCTCCTGGATAAACAGCTTAGATATGGGATATCGTATTTCTGTCCCCTGCAGTTTTTCATTAGTAAGGCCTGTGTTAGAAAAAGTTCAGTAGTTAACTCTGACTTGAGACAACCAAAGGACTAGTTGATTTTTTTCAATCTTTTCCATTCCAGTTTCCAAGTTCTGGACAGTTTTGGAACCACAAGCTAGAAATTCATTAACAATTACATGCAATGAACTGATGGCTATGATTCTTATTTAAACAAAAGCCACACAGCACTGTTCTTGCAATGCAAAGCATCCTTTAAATGACACTATAGCTTCTATAGGTTGTGATTAAAATGGCAAGAAATTTTCTTCCTGTGAGGGACTGGATACACGACTGTGACCAGATACTTTGCGCTGTGTTTCAGTGGATGTGACAGAAGAAAAAAACCCAACAACGGTAGGACTCAAATCCATTAAAAGGGACTCTTTACTGCTGATTGTCAGCAATACTTAGGGGACTTCTCAGACACAAACTGATACATCCTCTGACTTCCAAGGACACAAACACTGCTGGGTTAACGTCTGCCTCTTGGGATTTGAATTTTGAGTGGCCAAACACTGTCATTAAACCCAGGTTGTGAAATTATTAGCTGCCATGTTGATGATCCTCAGAGTCTGTGTAGTCTCAGAAGTGTTCCTCACAGTCTGCTACAGAAATTCAATCATTTGCCGGCACCTTCAGATAACTGCTATATTTAGCTGGTTTAAGGCTTCCCTTGAGATATTCAGAAGCATGTTAGATAGAGTGCAAGCAAGAGTGCCAGCTGTACATAGCAAAACCAGAAGGCAATATTATGTCCACTGTTGCAAGAGAAGTACGAAAAAGACTGCAAACTCCGCTATCTAGCCAATACTTATTTTTGCATTTGAGTGACTACATATTCAACTGTCTGTAACTTATGTCTATGAAAAATCCAGAGATTCTTTAATAGAGATAAAATATGATATTCAGCTGAGAAACATCCAAGCAGGACAGAAAAAAAGCAAACCAAACAAAACCCCAAACCAAATCTAAACAAAAAAACCCCAAGGACAAAAAAAGAGAGAGGCAATAATTGATTTTGGCACTTAAGCGTATTGATGATTTCATCACTGTATTAATAAGAGATTGCTCCATGCCAAGAAATAGCACAGTCTCTCTGTTTCTGATTAATGTTGCTCTCCATTGATTTTTACCTCTTAGAATAAAAAAGACACACTTTCTTATGTCAAACTCAGAAATGGTGAAGGAAGTACAAAAATAAACACAGCAAAGATGAGTGAGAACTAAAGTACTTTATTTAACAAAGCATCTATGAAATAATCCAAGCTTTGTAAGAAGCCTTTCAAGCAAACTAACATTAGAGATATTTTCGTCATGAAAGTATGCAAAGCAAATTTTTGGAAGAGTGATGATGATGCAGATGGTTCAGGAGCTCAATATATCCGTTTCCTTCTCAAAATACAGCAGTTAAATCCACCTTTTACAGAAACCATATTGTGTGCTGATGCAATGATGGACAGACTTACATGCTATTCTGAAATGTATTAACATTGAGATATACATATAACTATATATGTAAATATAGTGCTGGAGCATCTCTCCTATGGGTCTGGAGCACCTCTCCTAAGAAAACGGGCTGGGACAGTTGGGATCGCTCAGCCTGGAGAAGAGAAGGCTCCAGGGAGACCTTATAGGGGCCTTCCAGTACCTAAATGGAGCTTGTAAGAAAGGTGGGGACAGACTTTTTAGTAGGGCCTGTAGTGATACCACAATGACTAATGGTTTTAAACTACAAGAGGGTAGATTTGTGTTAGATATTAAAAAGAGATTCTTTACTGTGAGGGTGGTGAGACACTGGCACAGATCGCCCAGAGAAGCTGTGGATGCCCCATCCCTGGCAGTGTTCAAGGCCAGGCTGGATGGGGCTTTGAGCAACATGGTCTAGTGGAAGGTGTCCCTGCCCATGGCAGAGGGGTTGGAACCAGATGATCTTTAAGGTCCCTTCCAACCCAAACCATTCTATGATTCTATGATTCTATGATTCTATGATTCTATGATTCTATGATTTGATTTCCTCTCTCTCAACCCTCCTCCAGATGCCCTGTCTCATGACAGCATACTAAGAAAACTTACAGGGAAACAGAATTTTGTGATTATGAAAAGCCAATTTCTGTCTCAGACACTGACTTATTTGTATTATTATTTTAAGAAATTTAGTTTTACATTGGGCAAAATTAACTTTTGTATTTCACTGAATGGATGAGGACAAAAAACCCATGCCCAAGCTAACAGCAATTACAGCTAGTAGTTCCAGATGCTGAAGTAGCAGGTTTTTAAAAATCCAGGTATCCAAAAATCACTCAAAGGTCACACTGAGTAGCTAACTTATGCTAAAAGTTAATTTAGTATTTAAGATCAATATATGAAACAATATTAAAAAACTTAATTGCCAAAATAAATGTCGCAATAAAGTCACAATCCTGAAAAAGAAAAGAGTTTACAAGCCACAAGATGGACACTAATGCAAGGAGGAATTCATTACTCATCAGTCACTGAATGTTCATCCAATTACTTATTTTCATGGTCTTTGCTTTCCAACATGAATGGAATTAGTTTTAGTTCAGTTTCACCGTGAAAAAATGGTGCCTTTGTATTATCCATAGAAAAAGTTCAGATTTTACTTAAAGTAATGAAGCAATATAATTAAGAATTGCTAAGAATAAGACTATAAAGCATGATTGCATTTTTTCTACTCTTTACTGTTTTCAAATTATTATTTTAGACTTTAAGAGCAAGTGCAGATGGCTTCATAAAAAAAAAAAGACTGTATCGTTAATGGTTTTCAGATTTCTTTTTCTTTTTTTTAAAGCTGTTTTTTTTACTATGAAAGCACTGCAGAAGTCTTCTCTCTTGAGAAAGAAAACATCTGTCCAGTCTTTTGGTTCACTAATATCTGAGTGCATCTACTAATCCACAGCAGATGCCCTGCCTAGATACTGCATATTTCTGTAATCAATATTAAGCATATCTATTGGCCAAAAAGGCAAATTTGACTCATTCAGATGGAGAATGTATTTTTGTGACTTCATCAAGTAGTAAAAGTCGTGAAATTAGAGGACAGTTACAGAAAATGCCCATTTAGTGCCTTATGCTCTGTAGCATGCAATCAGAGATGATCACACACTGGTAGCTTGTTTAGGAAGATTTCATTAAAGTTCTTCATCAATGTTTTTCTTCTGCTTTCTCATGATGGGATAGCAAAAATATCAAATTTCAAAAAGAATAGGTTTCTCCCTGCTGCAGAATTTGTTCCTTGATATATGGGTAATTTTTCAACTAATGTATATCTCAAGTGATAGCTGTAGAAGGCTCTGAAGAAAGTTAGCTAAGGGTAATATTTATGGAACAAGCTAACTATAGCTGCATTCATAATGCTAAGAATTGAATTAATGCTTAACAATAACTCCTCATGACTTTGATTTCATCGTATGGTATAGATTAATCATTAGTTATTGCCAGATAGTCATCATTCTGAGAACAAATCTAGAATCACTCAGCACTTCTTTTATATCTTTTGAAAACATGGGCCAAGATTTTAGTATATTTGCCATATCTGTTCTATTTTGCAGTGTTTCCCTCAGTCACTCAGCCAGTGTTAAGAAAGTCTTAGCCATCATTAAAATTTTATGTCCCTTAAAATAAAAAAGTGTGTGTTAATTTCCTGAATGGTCACCCATACAACTATAATGGATTTTATATTTAATAAAAAAAAAAAGATTTGCTTAAACTTCTTAGGCTGCACTAAGCAAAACCTGAATTTTAAAGGGACTAATTCCAATTGTAAATCTATGCTATAACAAACCCCTGATCTGATATTCTCTTATAATTGCTAACTTAAGTGTATCACATTTTGTGTTAAGTCTTATGGATATACCTGAAGTTCTTCAATGATTTGTGAGCGAATAATAGAAAAAGTTAGTGGGACTGATCGTCAGAGTTTTAGATGTTCTTGGAATTCCTCCTTTTACAGATTTGTGTTAAACACTTACATGTGGCCCATTTTCATAGTATAATTATCTGCACTATAAAAGCCACTACATGGTCTTTTTCACTCAGTAGCTTAAGGGAAGAATGAGTGTGGAGTTAGCGCAGTGTGGGGAACTTTCCCTAGTTGCTATAGCTATACTACCCTTTTTTTTCTTTTTCTTTTCCTGGAAAAAAAAATTCACAGCAGCCATGATGTTCACAGTTTACTGTCATTTTTTTTTGCACATTGCTCTGCTTATAAATCTATCTCTATTACATGTTTTTTGGGATGGGGATTCCATAATCTAACAACAAACTATTCTCAATTTGTAAGTAATAGCAATAAACCTTGGGTACTTTTAGTCAAACTACTGTCACAAGTGCAGTCCCTTAAAATTTACATTAACTACTTTTCATCAGCTATGTATACGGTTTTGTAAGAAAGCACAAAAATATATGTATGAATTATAGCTGTATATACACATATAAAAAGCTACATACATGCAAACTTAAGCTGAAATAATAGTTAAAAATCATAAAAAGATGGGATGACTCAAGACTGTCTTTCTTTGTACTTTTTGTATGGTAATTTTTCTGTAATAAAATATTTCAGTTTTTCTTTTCTTAGATATAACACAGTTCAATGTTTTGGTATCACACAGAGCTCCAAACAGCTATTTTGCATATCTTTAAAATGTCTTCTTAAATGTGTCTTCTGTATTTTGCTTATGACTTGCAACAGAATTAATGTGAAGTAAGTGTCACTTTGACACTCAGGGTGCAATCTGAGATCATATCATTAATCATGTTGATAATTTAGTCCTTCTCCTGTCTAAGTTTTCAAAGCAATGTGAACCATGGCTTCCTGTTTTGTTGTTGGTTTTATACATACATATTGGTTTTTTGTTATAACTGTACCTCTGTGATGGATACACAGAAATTGAGAATAAATGGAAAATTTGAGCTAGTTTTTCTGATGTGGAGTTGTATTGGCTTTTTCTTTTTAAAACACTAGATGAATTTGCACTGACAATATGGAACAACTCAATAGTAAGGTACCAACACGTAATAACATAAACAAATCACCAAAACCATATTAGGAAATCCTGAAATTTAACAAGCTTTCTTGCTGTGGCAGTGTGCTCCCCCACATCCTGACCTTTGTTTCAATGACAATTCTCAAGTGACAACCACCTGGGGAGGTCAAAATGGATGTGTCTGGTCGTGATGGCTGTACTGGACTCAAAGTGGATTTGGGGAGGCAGATACTACGTGACAGCCAAAGGCTAATTTGAACAACGCACTCATGTAACAGTGCTGGTCAACGTCTGACTCAAGCCAGGTCTGAAATAAACTTCTGTAGTTGGTATGCAAATATGACTGTGAGTCACTTACCTTACTCCATAGATATTGGACGGTCCAGAGCCCGCTGAGCTAATCTGCATGGCAGCAGGCTGCATGCCAGGATCTCCCCTTGAGTAGGGACTCTTCTCAAGGTTAATCCTTGAGGCTGAGAGATTTCTTGCCACAACAGATTATTAGTAAGTGATTAATATCATGCTAAACTTTGAAATATTAGCTAAGTGGTATACAGGTTTGATTGTGCACATATAATCTTTGACCAAGTCTGAGACTAAGTCTGGATCTAGCCACACCTAAACTTCCTTCTGAGAAGGAGTTTAGAACACAAGGGAGTTCTCTCTTAACCTTGTGACTTAACAGGAGGATGTCCCTGACAGTTTTGTCTGACCCTGTCCTCTGCGCAGTAAATAATCAAGTGTACCTTGCCATCAAATCTTGTTAAACCACTGTTGCATTTACTGTCAAACTTTGTTAAATCTGTTTTCTATGTTAAATCTATGTTTTATACCAATAAATATAGTTACTTCCCTCTTACAAATCAAGTGGGTCATTCTATCTGCCACACTTGCGTTAAGCAAAAAGAGAGAATCCAGCTTTTAGTATGTTGATTCAACATGTATTGAAGAAGTGTCTAATCTCAAGACCTCTGTAAGTTGTCTATGACAAATGGTAAAGATAAGCTACATAGACAAAAAGGCATTAGTATCTTCTTTAGCAGTTCTCATTTTGTAGGAAGAAACTAAAGCAATTATCCATGCATGCAGTCACGCAGTATAAAATGTCTAGGAACTGTTGACTTTCTCCCCGATCTCTGAATGAAAGCGTTGAGATTTCTTTTTCTGATTTCTAGCCTTAGCTTTTAGCTTTGAGAGGTAATTTAAATATTAGTAAGAATACATCATTGTTCTTGGAAATAAAACTCTTTGGCAGAATTATACCTCTAGAATTTCAAAATGACAAGTGACCATCTTAATCATCTGCCTTGGTCTTATTCAAGACCAAGATCGCCACTGGTCTTAATTGGTCAGCATTGAAAAATCATGATTTACCCACCTTTGAGTCACTATTTCAGAACTATGAGCTGGGTTTTGCAAAACTTTTTACTTTAATTTTTTTTGTTTCAATCTTTGCATTTTCCAGTTCTTATTCTCTTTCAATTCAAATTCTGAGACAAGCGTAATTTAAAAGGCTTGTTTGACCAAACAGATGCTGCTATCTGTGATTACCTTCATACATTAGTTACAGGGTAAAGACCTTAGTTAAAAGATTATTAAAACGGCCACTTTCAACATAATTTAGAATTTGAATAAACCCAGGATTCCACCTAATGAGTTGCTTCCATTCATTTCAAATGTCATTTTGTTTATATAGTTTTCTATTTGTAAGGTCCATCAGCAGATCACAAGGCCTCTAAGATTCCTTTCCTGTCTCTAGCAATTATGGATGTTCTGCTTATTTTACTAAAACTTTTTATTTCACCTTTTTTGCCACTGCAACACTGAGTAAAGTCTCATGTTATTCCAAAAGTCACCTGACTGCAAACATCTGCACCACTGGAGATTTGTTTTTCGGACCAAGTAGGTGGCACAGGCTGTCTGCACTGTTATGAAATATTTTCCCTTGCTACTGAACTTTCATTGACTTCTAGCTTTTCTCCTGCCCCCTGCCTCCCTGGGAAAAAGACAGCTTATTTATGGCACTGTGCAGCCACAGGCAGCCAGAACACACAGCAGAGAATTCAGACCACTGACTTCACGGTTTTTGTAGCCTTCAGATTCCTACCACTCCTGGAGCATGTTTTCCACCCAGTCACTGGGAAAGAAAAGGACTGACTATATAGACTTGCTGCCTTGGAAAGGTCCCAGTGCCATCATTCAGAGCCCTGAAGAGTTCTTTGCAAGTATGCTACAGTCAGCTTGCAATTTAGCCTTGGTATAAACTTAGGAACTAGCTAGGTATGTACCTAAGTGCTCCCATTTCTTATCTAGCCTTGCCATCACACTTTTCATATTGGTATAAATATTTTGTTGCAAGAGAGGATATTCTACCAAAAAGTCAAATTCCAGTTCCAGTTCCACTTTGTGTCCTGGTACATAAATGCATAAAATGTAGATGCAAAATCAGTATAAAGGGTCCTTACTGTAGTGTGCCTTACCCCTTTTTCTGATACAGGAACAAACTACCCTTGCTTAAATATCATTAAATTGAATCAATGATAGGGGAGCTGCCCTAGTTTAATCGTAATGAAGTGCAACAATCTCAGCGCTGAAACAAGTTCCAAGTCTAATGAACGTGTTGCTGGTGCTGGACCTGAATCTGTCCTGGGATAAATGCGGCTTCAGAGCATTCAACAACAAGTGAACATTTTTCAAACCCTTCCCTACTACAGATAAGGTTGATGGGAATTCTGCCACCACTTTCAATGAGGCCAGAAACTCACCTTGGGTAAACAGGGTTTCAAGAGAGAATCTATTTACAGAGCTGTGAGCCTCCCCTTTCTGCTATCACTTTATTTCATTTCACAGCAGAGCTAAGACAAATTACCCAATGCTTTAAGGTAAGCTAATAGAGAGGGGCTCTTTGATACCTTTTATGGGCTAGGTCTTCCACAGAGATTTATGCTTTTGCTCTAACAGAGCTAGTTGTTTACCTCATGCAGATGAAGTTTATTCCTTTCAATCCAGAGACTGACTGCTTATGTGTCATGCACTATGACCTATCTTAGCCACTGCAGGACTTTTAATGGCAGTTTAAGATATGATGTGAATTACACACAGTCCAAAAAGATGAAGAAAAGCTTAGGTTTTGTAGGAAGAGTTCAGAGTAGTCAGTAAATATCAGTTTATTCAGGGTTTAAAAAACCAACCAACCAAACATAATTAAACAAAAAGAGACATGAACAATGGTTTTTGCAATAAAATGACAAAAACAAAAGAAAAAAAAAGTCTAGATAACCTCAGATTCAGCAAATGTCAACAATTAAGAGAAAATCATTAATCTCTTTTCAGCTGGGCTACAACACTCCTGCTTACTAAAAAAATGTTCCTTTCAAAGAGAACAAAATCACGTTCTAAAATTACAAGCAAAAATAAGTTTTTAAAATGTCAGTAGTCAATGATTCTTTTCTTTTTTAAACACATCTTTAGTTGAAATTAGTAATAATTTATGAACAGTTCATATAAAGCCCATTTTTTAATTTATTTTTTTTAGTAAAAATATTATAAATGAATGTATTTTTTATCAAACCACAAAGTTTGATAGCATATTCTGGACATGTTAACTAAAATGAAAGTTACAAAGGGCTGTAAATCAGTTAAAAGCAGCATATTTGTAGTCCTGTGCATTTCTATATCTTATGTAATGGACAGATAATGTATGTAGCGGGATGAAAACTCTGCCATCTTCTTTTCAGCGAAATAACAATCATTCAGTGATTAAATGGTTATGATTACCTGATAAATCTGCATCCTTCTCACTATTGCTGAAAAATTCAAGGTGCTTTTTATTTTCTGCTAAACTACATTTTGCATCCAAACATGGCATACTAACTGGGTAGTGGACTGAACCCATTAAGTTAAAAGTATGTGAAATCCTTTTAATGTATCTTGATATCTCTAGAACAAATTGTCATTTTCTTGCTACCATTGAGGAAACAGGATGAAGGACCTTTAACTCAAAATAAGTCTTTGTCTTGGATAATAATCAAAGCAGAGAAACATTTTAGCAGAGAAATCTATGGAAAATTAAATTATCATAATTAGAAACATGTGTTGTCTGATCTTATCCCCTGTGCCTTTAGTAAAACTAATTATCTCCAGCAGAGCATTAATTAAAAGATTTCTCACCATGGTGTTTGTTAGTTGATTTTTTAAAAATAAAGTTGTGCAAAGTATTTGGAATTTATGTAATTTTTCTCCCTACCCCTTGTTCTCATTTTAAACAGGATTTTGCTTTCAGTATCCCAAATATTTAGTGTTCAGACGTCTGCACTAGATTAAGTCCATAGCAACTAATGGGTCAGGTGCAATTTAATTAGCTCTAATTGTCTTACATTAACTTGAGACAGAAGGAAATTGTCCAGTCATTGCTCATGAAAGCCTGTTTTCCTGGTGTCACTGCTAATCTCTAAATACAAAGTAAAATTTGAAATTTTAAGAAAAAAACTGTGTGTCTTTTAGCTCACAAGGATGATATGAGAGGCCTTCATAGGTTTTATTTGCAAAAGTACTTTCTGGCACTCTTGGAGGTCTGTTTTCCTGTATTTTGTATTTCATGCTGCTGACCTCTGGTGTCACAGGTGGAAAATAAATATCTTTTAATACTGTTATTCAGGGCTGTCCAAATTCTAAAAGATCCCCGCCAGCACAATTGCTCTTCAAAGGTTTAAGATAAAGTGTAGAAAAACAAACAATTCAGTAAAGATACCTATGAAGTATCATAAATAATTTAGTTTCATACCTTATCTTGCTAACAGAGCTCAGGAAGGTCCCAAAACAGGAATGGGTCTTATGCCAAGATATTAGCCCAACCCCCAATAGTGCTTGTGAAAAACCTAGTTATCTTTAAATGTAAGCTTTTAACTTCAACTACATTTACAACACCTCCTCTTATCTTTTACCACCTCCTGTGTCTACAACCAATATCCCAAAAGCCATAGCTAGTGATTATAAAGTAGAAAATGAGGGAGATCAGATAGATAGATACACAGTATAATTTCTGCCTCTTTCTCACCACACTTATGACACTTCTTTGACCATAAAAACTCATAAGCCTCTACACTTAAAGATAATTATGTCATACAATGTATCCTATCCAACCAACTGCCTTTTTCCTACACACTCTTTGGGCTGCCCAATGACTATTGATAATGTAATCCTAAAATCTCAACATAATTTGAGCCCCAACCAAGAAATGTGCGAGGCACTGTGCAAACACAGACTGTGACCTTGTGTCCAAAGACCCTACAAACTGAAAAACTGGTCTGTAAGAGCTACGGTATGTAAAGAAGGCAGCTGGGATACAGGCCTGGATGGAG
This sequence comes from Falco peregrinus, assembly GCF_023634155.1. NCBI lineage: Eukaryota > Metazoa > Chordata > Aves > Falconiformes > Falconidae > Falco > Falco peregrinus. The sequence goes on from NC_073727.1 coordinate 58,785,177, forward strand.
AGCACAAAGGTGGTACATGGTGAGGGTGGGAAAAGGAGGCTTCTGGACAAAAATGACACAAAACAAATGTAGTCCAGTCCTGTTATTTCTCCTGGACAAGTTATTTACTTGTTTCTAAGACCACATGATAGGGAGACACATGATATTTTCTCTGTCCAGTCACTTTGAATTGTGGAGACTTTTCTTGGGGAAAGAATGAAAGTTCTAGCTTTGTCCCAGGAATGTTTCATTTCAGAAAAGTACATCGGGAAATTACATTGCACTGGCTATCTATACTCTGGCCAATACTGAATTTATTGAGGGGTCATATGTGGCATAAGGTGTATTGGGAAACGTGTATTGCCACTTTCATTTATCATGGCATCTTTCTGTTGTTTCAAATGTTCCAAATTAGAAAAAGCTGAACATAGATTTCAAATGCATTTTGCATGTCGTAACACACTCAAGTCACTTGCAGAATTGCAGAATTTCTTGTCCACTGTTAAAAAAGATTAACAGTTGGCAGAAATGTAGTATTATTCAAATCTAGTATAAGAGACACATTATATAGGTACTCAGACACATGCTTTACTTTTATACCATCTGTTTTATAGTAAGCTGAAAATGTAATAATTCAAATCATATATTAATTTGATCAGTAAAACAGGAACCATGTATCTAAATGGATAAAAAAGGTAGATATAAAGGGCAAGAAAACAAATTATATAATACTAAGAAAATCACCATATATTACAGTAAGATCAGGACTGACTGAGTCTTCTGTTTTCTAGACTTCAGGACAGACAGTAAAGCTTGATGAAGTATCACACTCTAGAAGGAACCAATAGGTTTCCAAAAGCTCAATGTGCTTCCACCTGCGTGACTTGAGCCATAACACAAATGTGGTGTTTTGATAACTCCCATAGGAATATGAAAGAGAAACACTGAAAAAGACAGAGCTGTTCTGTAAACCGTTGAAGACAAGTAAAAAAGATAAAAACAGAATCGACATATACATTAAAAAAAAAAAAGGCAAAAAAGCCCTAAAGCAAAACCCTCAAGCACTCTTCAAACCCCAAAATCAATGAAACAAACAAAAAAAATCCCACTGTGTACTATGCAAATTAATATTGGAAATTAAACCCATAAAAAGTAATTAGTCAAAGTAAGAATTAAACCACACTTCAGTGGCACATAAGAAGCTTAACTGTGTGACTTCCTACTATGTGATGAGTTTCACTTAAAGCAATTTGCTGGTCTTCACACTGGAAGCTTTCATGAAAGTCTGGAAACTCCGGTTTTGTTCACAGGGACTGGGATCTACATCCAAGGGAATTACCCTGGTGTAAAACTGGGGTGGAAGCAAAAGCCAGCCTTTATGCATCAACTCCAGCCCTTTACCCTTCAGCACAAGAACCTCACAAAGCAAGCACATTGATAGCTGGGAGGCTAAACCCTGTCAGCACAAATACCGCTCACATCAAGGTGATCCAGAGGTCACAGAGGACTGAGGAAGTGGAATAATTAAGGAAAGAATACATATGCAGTTAGTTTTAAAGTTTCTTTTTCAATCTGCATTATCTCAGTCCACGTTAAATGTACTACTCATAAATTCAAATAGATGTGACCAGTATGTGACTTCAAAAGGCAAACAACATTCTGGTGTGTATCAATATAATTTATGATGAAGTTCAAGGGTTCTGGCTTCATTGAATTGGTAGAATAAAAATTACCAGGATAAGCTATTTCTGAGAAAGTTTCCATATTTTCAAACTATTGCTCTGGTGAAGTATATTAAATATGAGGGTGAAACATCCAGTGCTAGTTTTAGCAAATTTTCTTGCATTAAATATACTTTCACACCTTTAGTAAGCCTTCACTTTCTATCAGACAATAACATAAATCATTACAAATAATGAAAGGAAAAAACCCAAGCAAGATCTATAGAGCCATGTTTATTAGAGCTGTGGGCATTTTCCCCTTTCAGATGACAATCTTCACAACTAAAGCCAGGGTAAACAGTTTCACTCTTCAAGCTGCCATTACAGACAAAAAGACCTACACCAAATGACAAACCAATGTCCTTAATTTCCTTGTATTTTATATGGCAATCTATCCTTTCTGTACTTGGGCCCTTTCTAAAATATTCCACATCTTGCCTTTTAATTCTTGCTTTCATATCTCTAATGCCAGATGAGGAGAGATGTCTTGGCGCTATTGAAGTGTTCTGCTGAACATTAAAAATGGTGGAGAGGTGTATTCTCTACCTTTGTTGATTGATAAATCAGTGACATTTTAAATAATGCATTTTTGACCTCTTATAGGATGAAGAATATTTTGAAGAAGGTATCCAGTACTGCTTTATTAATTATTATTAAGAAAAAGCTTTTCTTAAGAATTAATATAAAATGGCTCACAGAAAGAACCCAGCACTGAAAAGTGAAAACTGGTCAAAAAAGAAACTTCTTACTTTTACATTCTCCTTTTTCTTGTTTTTTCCCTTCACTGCTTTTTTGCTTTTGAAATCTGTATCATAATATTAATAACAACAGAGTCAGTTTTTTCCCTTTGTCCTGATGTTAACATTTCTGTATTTTCAGGTTCAGTCTCTTGAAAAGTTGCAAAGTGGAAAACTAAATAAAGACAAATTAATTTTCTTTTTTGCTGCATTATCTCCTCACATGGGGAAACCTGATTAGAGAGTATTTTGAAAGACACACTTGAAAAGTTGTTGCTCACTAGCAACAGGACAAATGCAGATGAGAGCAAAAATTATTTGCTCCTAACATTCTCAGGGAACACCAACATTTTTCTGGCAAACGTAGTGGTTTTGACAAACAACTTTTACTTGAAATTTGTATAATTGAGAAAAGCTCTGCCTTTAGTGATGATACTTTCAGAAAAAGCTGACACATGGTAATAAAATCATATGTATGTGAATGACAACACTGAATTATATAATGTATGTAAATTGTATAATTCCAATCTCTTCATTCAGTGAATTCATTAAGTTGTTAATTTCACATTCAATGGCAGTTTATTATCTGACCTTGGCTTTGCTTACCATTCCCTTTTGAATTCAAAGACATATGCTGTCACCTGTCAAAAAAGCCTTGTGAGCTTCCCATCTTCTATACGCGGCACACACACTTATCTCCCCACAGTAAATCTCTGCAAAAGTCGGGGAACTGGACCCACAAGCCTTGTGAACTCAGAGATCTTCTCTAGTAGCAATAATAATCCCACTGAAGTTGTCTGCAATAAATAAAGGTCATAGTAAATTATGGTCGTAAAGAATGAGCAATAAATCCTGTTATCTGGGAAATGTTGATTCTACTAAGTAACAATAAATAGTCAAAGAACTTCAGGGAATATATAGTTTGGATCACACCAATGTCATGCTGCTTACATTCTTCTACAATATTGAATCCCATGCTAAATGCAACATTTGAAGAACAATTCCTCTGATCGTATTATCAGGTACTTTAGTTTATTTCTGTGCTGAAAAAGTGTCATTTATTATCAATTTCCTTTGATTATCATTAAATAAATAAATGCTGGAGCTTGAGCTATTCTTCTGCTTCCATGTAGTTATTCTTTATCACTGCTCTCTCTTTAACATAAAATTACACGAATATAAAATCTCTTCTCAAATCTTAAGAGACTGTCTGTTCTCGAATCCTGACAGCATGTTAGTTTATACTCCAAAAAGAAAGATAAAGAACCTTTTTGCAATTCTTCAATTTACTGGTTTGCTAAATGTGTGAGGACAATGAAGAAATTAAAAAACTGAAGACATATTTGGTCCAAATGAGCCAGTTCTTCAGCTAAGAAATTGTTATTTTGGTTTAAAATAGCTGATAGGTTTGTATGAAAACTCAAGCAAAAGCTTTTGCATTTTAAACTATTCAGTAAAAGGTAATAAAAAGTTAACAGCTGAGGAAATATGTATTATACATTTGTCATTTTTTGTTATTTGGATCATGCAGGGATGCATTTTAGTTTCAGCTAATTCACTGTACAGCTAGGTTAAGAGATGTTCAGAGATATGAAAAGTATATTTGACAGTACCCTACTGTTTATGATGCCTGCAAGTGAATTAATACAAGATTATTTTTTATATTTTTTTATTAGGACAGTTACATATTCTTTAATACAAAGCACACCATGTTCTGGGTCATGGGACTCTTAAGACATGTCACTGTAACTGTCTTATGACAGTTTAAATGAAAGAATGCAGTTCCATTAATACAATTTGTAACTAACTTAAAGCAAGCCAAAGAAAAATATAGACCCAACCAAACACACTGAAAAACAGAAATAGCTGACCTAGTTAGGAACTGCATAACATATCTTCTCTGATAATTTATATTGTGGACAGAAGGTTAAAAGTCACCTCTTTAAGGTTCATTTCCATTCAGGACATTTCATAGGGATTTTATAAGCAGTTTTGGTTTGATTCAGACAAGCATATTATTAAATGCTTTACTGAATGAAATACCCTGGTGCAGTTCTCACTTCATCTCATGGGAAGATTGTAGTGTTTTGCACAGGGGTGAATAAATTAGTGGATGATCTATTTCTGGCAGGTTTACCTTGAAGACATATAGGACACACAACTAAGTTTAGTGGCTGGTGCTACCCAAAAAAGCTTTAGCATATCAAGTCCTGTTATATTTTGCTAAGACATCTTAGGTCTTTTAGTACTGCAAGTGCTGCCTTGATGTCCATGGCCATTTTCCCTTCCCAGATGTTCATCTTATCCAACGTGTTAACGTTTACCTCCTTGAATCCCTCAGACATGGCTGAGGTTCAGTGCTGTTGAGCACCTACACACCTTGTCAAGGTGGAGTGAACAAGTGACCGGATGAAAGCTGCATCAGCTTCACATTTTGGAAAGCACTCTGAGGTCTTTATAGATAGAAATTCCCATGAAATGATTCTGAACAGCACCCAGACAGTCTGGATGTCTGGATATCAGTTCAACGCCACAGTCCTTGCACTTCTTACATTTTAAAATATAAATGTGTTGAATACTGAGAACATTTTAAAGTATATGTTAAACATTAATATCCTAGTTTGTTTTCCTGGTGTGGATCTAAGCACTAAGTCTGTGGAAAAAATGGCTATCTGATTCTTTTTTATTAATAAATTGAAAGAGTTCATCTATTTTTGTATGTTCTTTCACATGGCCAGCTTGCAGGTACAAAGTGCAAATGGATTTGGTTGATGATCTTAGTTAAGACAGTTATTTATATATCACTCCACAGAAAAGCCGATAAATGTCAAGTCTGTCTGAGCAGTTTTATTAAGCCACTTTTACTATGCTATTAGGGACTTTTAAAATAGATCTTTATATAGAACATTTACTTACATATTTACTTCAGGAGTTTAAGTAAAATCTTGCCTCCTCAACATCAACAACATGTTATGATATCTGTTTTGATAGATATTCATGTCTGAATTTGCGCTGAAAATCCTGTTGTGAATTCCAGTATCAGGATGAGAAAAAGTTACCAAATCTGAATAAAAAACTCCTGAACTGGACCCCTTAGGAGCAACTCTTTGATAATAGAAAAAAATTCTCATTATTTTCAGATAAAATTGCAATTAAATCACTATTTATTTGCCTGCTCTCTTTCAGCTTTGCATTACCACAAGAAGCATTTGATAATCTGTCATATAAAGTATTAACTTAAAGATACAGACAAAGAGGTCCAGCTCAGGTGATTGAGCAGTTGCCATTAACTTTACAAAGAATAAACCCCTTTGTTTATTAAGAAAATCAAAAGAATGCAGGGTTGAATAATGAATGGTACTCAGAGGCTGCTGAGTTCAGACCGGCTGTGGGTCAGACACCAGCCTCACACTGAACACCAGTGCTCTACCTGCACTGCCACAGCTGACCCACCAGCTTTGCCAGCACCAGCACTGCGTACACAGTGACTGTCCCTCCAGGCTTTCTTGTACCACCTCGGATAGGTCACTTCTGTTCAGAAGATAAAAGTAATTTCAGGATCTGAAGCAATGCTTAGGGAGCTCAAGGCTAAAACACCTCTTTTAAGCAGCTGCCTAAATTTGGAAGTAAATAAAAAAACTTTCAGAACTACCAGAGCTGACCTTTGCCTTGCAAAGCAGTTTTGCAAACATGCAACTGAATTTACCAGACTTAATTGATATTATAGCAATTAGCTACAAACTTAATATAAAGATACAGACAGAAACAGAGATTTACAGAGATGAAAGGGGTAGACCTTGTCTACAAAAGTCATATACAAAAGTTATTTTAAAATATACCTGTTTGACATAATAGTCTAAATTTCCCTAGCAAGAGAGAGACGGAGAGAGAGGGAAACCCAGACCTTCCACGGCTGAGAGGAGGGTAACTTTAATCATACCTTCCCAAAGTTTCCAAGAGTGGGAAGAGAGATAGCAAAAGCAAACCACTGTCTAGGACCAGTGCTCAAGTTTCTCAGTTAAGACCTGGGGAGTTCTGATTTCCTACCCACATTGCCAAGATCCTCCTTTATATTCAGTTACTCCCTAGTGATAAAGTACTGAATACATACGTAAGCATGTTCAGTTGTATAAATGTACTATGCAAAATGAGTGTCTGAGCATCGTTTCTTAAGCTGTTCCTAAATATAATTAGTTAAAGCTACTCTTCCTTCAATAAAGGCATCCAAAGGGCAGAAAAAGGTGCCAAGGCCAAAGGATACAGGTAGCCCAAGGGATGGACCAGAGACCTGAAGGGATGCACAAGTCTTGGAAAAGCCCCTTTAATATTTTACCCTAACACAATAGACAAGACTGATGAAACTACACAACCATAGTTTCATTGAGATTTCTGTCCTTCAGCAGACACCCTCAGCTTCAGCACAGATTTTTGCCCTCTGTTATGTCACTAAAGAGGATGGAGATTGTTTGTTATTAAGCATATAAAATAAGCAGGAACACCAGGGTTGAATGTATTGCAATATAGAGGTTGATGGGTTTCATGCAGCTCCAAGACTCAGCCACCTGTCAGAGGACACAAATGACGTTTCTGTGCATGAAAGCCTACATCTCTCTACTGTATTTCATACTTTAGTGACTTGTTTTCAAAAACCAAATTTTAATTCCTTGATGTCAGTGCTACTGCCAATATGACATAATTAATTGAGAGCTTCAAGCCAAAATAATCTATGCAACTGAAGTCATAAACTTTCTCCAGATAGGAAATATGAGAATTTATTTTTGCTGTAATGTTGCTAACAGTCTGTTGGTTGTATTACCTTAGGGTGTAATTCAAACACCTAGGCATGAGGATGGACAGCAATGCAGCGACATCCTTGCTCTCAGTGTTCACCTACAGCTAGTAGCTGATTCCTGGCTTTTTGTGCAGAACTTTCAGCTTGCCAGTTCTTGCCCTGTGTGAGGAGCTGAGCTTCATCATTCTGCAGGCAACTTTACAATTCATTTCACCGCAAGCCAGGGACCTAAACATTTGATGCTGCAATGCTTAAAATCACTATCTGACCTGGACCAAAAGAGTTGGTTTTGTGGTTTGTTTTTTTAAAATGTTATGCAGTGTGACTTATGGATCTTAAGTTAAACCTGTGTTTATGTGTCTGCTGAGTAAGAGTGGCTTACCAAGTGCAGGCCAGTATCAATCAAACCAGCTTCAAACACATTTTGAAAAGTAATTGCAGTGCCACTGACCAGTAAACATTGTCATTAAGCTGTGTTTCCATAAACAAACCCTGCCTGATGAAGTTTTATAGAAACATAATGTAAACTGAGTGAATTTAGAGACATTGCTGATAGAACCTGGGTATGTATGATCAGGCCATAGTGGGATTTGATAAACTGCAAAAAAGATCATATAAAAATAAATGTAATTACATGGTATTTCCCCATTACTAGAATTACAATTTCATATGCAGGGATCAAAAAATGCAGTTACATTATTTTAAAAGAAATGAATGAGTATCTTTATGCCTTTGGCACAAGCAAAGCTGCAGTCTACTCTGGCTGGCTCATTGAGTGCTGTCCATATAGGTAGGTCTCTCACTTCCATAAGCACTTCTCCATGGAAGGCTTTTGTTACATAAGTCCCACAGCCCATCAGTGATTCACCAGACAGCACAGCTCCATTCTCAGAAAATAATTAAATATGCTTCCCTGGTGTATGCAGAGGGCCAATCCGGTGACCTGCGTGCCCATTTAGGGTGGCTATGCATGTCTTCAGTTGTTACACCTGTTCAGTGCCAGCAGTGCAGTCAAAATATAGCATAGACATTAATGAGAGCAGACATGCTTCCCAAATTAAAGTCTGTTAATATTGAACATTTACAATTCATATTTTTATTTATATTCCTCATTGTTCTTTTAAGAATGTTGAGTCAATTAATCACTTTTTTGTGGAACACTAACATATATTGTAACACTCTGAACCGAAAGTGCCCAATTATTGACTCTTTATAGAACAAATGCATTCAGACATTTTAAAGGAAATCAAATATAAGTATGTTATAAAAATAAATAATTTATTTCGTTCATTATGGAATCATAGAAATAGAGGTCATAGAGCTCTATTCCATTTGAGGCAGGACCATTGCCACTACATCAGGTCAGTTATGGCTCTGCTTAGCCAAATCCTGAAATGCTTCCAAGGATGAAGACTCCATAGACTCTCTGGGAAATCTTCTCCAGGGTTGTACAACTCTCCTACTAGAAAAGCTTTTCCTGATATTGGACCTGAACCTTCTTAATTGCAGTTTGTAACCATTGGCTCTTGTAATAATACTGGGCACAACGAAGAAGAGTATTTTTATTTACCAATGCCAATTCAGTTTACCAGTTTCATTTTTTCAACATCATCTATGGGAAGAATGCTCCTCCTTTCGGGAAGGTCATGGTTCAAGAATGTCATGAGGTGAGGTCAGGGGTTTCAGCCTGTGGTCCCAAGATTTCTGACAGTTCCTGTATGTCTTCTAGGCATTTAAAAAGTAAATAAATAATAATAATAATTTAAAATTCCATTAGTCTTTGGCTCACTGGCCAAATATCCATTAAAAAAATATCTCTGCTAACTAAAGAGACATTTATTAAAAAGGATGTTTTGGTGGTCTGAATTGGTGAGCTCTTCTCCAGTTCTGTCTTATTAAGCCTTCTTGTGAGATCATAAGCAAATCAACTGAATTCTATAGGAATTTGTTTTCATTGTAAAACTAAGCTACAGTTAACAACCTTCCCAGTAGAGTGTTGTGAAGGAAGATTTTCCTTTAGAAAGTCTCATAAACTCAGAAAAATCAAAGATGGAGCCATGTAACAACCTAAGAAAGATAGGTAAAACATCTTTGAAAATGTCTTAATATAAAGAACCTAAGTTTGGTTGTTCTGTTTTCTGTTTTTTGGTGGGGTTTTTTTGTTTTGTTTTGGTTTGTTTTGTTTTGGTTTGGTTTGTTTTGGTTTGGTTTGGTTTGGTTTTTTTCCTGTAGGCAATAGGGGTTTCATATTTCACTAGGAACAATTGAGTGATGGAGTAGAACAGTACAGTGAGTCATGTGTTACAGTTGGAAAAGGCTAAAGATTAGCATTTTGAAATCATAGGGGCACTTTTCCTCACTTTTTGTGATGTAAAAAATAGCCTTGAGCAAATCACTTCTCTGTTCTTTCCCTCCTCTTACTGCAAAAGTGGAATAATACTATCCACCTCATATAAAGTACTGTGTGGAGGACAAGCGTGCTATGAAAGCTGACAGTATGACAGTATGACAAAGCCACTAAACATAAATGCAGGCAATGGCATTGAAATACTTAGCTTTATCCAGTCTTTCTCTTTTTCTTGAATGATGTGTTGTATAATGACTGCAAGATCTCCTGTCCACTAAGTTGGCATTTATGTTTAAAAAGGTGAAAGGGTATTGTCATTAGAGTTTATCCAAGTATTTCAGCAAAGATTTGATGTACGGATCACTGATGTTCACTTGGAACAATAGAAAATACAGGAACTGTGAATATTGCATTTACCTTAAGATTTCACCATGATATACTGTCCAAAGGAGCACTGGGGTACATTTTGGACACAAAATAAATGTGGCATTTTGCTAACTCTAGAACAATATTGTATAATCTATTTTTAAAAATAAAACTACTATATATTTAATCAGGAGTATGTTAGAAATTCATATAAGTTTGTTAGAACTCTTTGGTATTTTGGACTGTCAGGAGCCAAGAATTATTTTCTGTACTTGGATTATTTCTGCTGAGGAAAGTTTAAATGGATTTCCTTTCTTATGTAAGGGTATATCAATTTGTAAATTGTAAAATTTGTAAATTTGTAAAATGTTTCCTTTACATCACCAAGTAACACTCAGATGCTATACCTCTTCCATAAAGAGACAATCAAACTCTGAGTATAATATTCACAGTACAGGACAGAAGGAAATACAGTATCCATCCTAAGTATTTAGACTCAAATTTCATCAGGAATTTTGAAGAAAAAATGAAATTATTGCAGCTGGCATTCACAGGCATACTGAAAGCCATATTTACTTTTTAAAAAAACTGGTTCAGTATAAATAGACTTAACTCTTTCTGAACAATTCCTTTATCCAATGCTATAAAGAAAGTTAACTTTGAGGAGTAATTCTTCTAAATCACACATCCATGAAACAATAAAATTTTGATTTTGCATCTGCCTTTATGATCATGCTTACTCAAAAGTAATTAAGAAATTTTTCCTTAACCAGAGGACAGTACAGCAAGATCACAGAACAGCAGTGAAATGTGCAGTTTACTCTGATTATAATGTGGTTCTGTGAAGCCTAATAGGACTGCACCAAAGCATTTTTGCTCTTGAATGGAGAGCTTGCTGTCAGCATCAGCCTAAAGCTACTGAGAAACTGTGGAGTAAAAGAAAAGGAACCTTTCTAATCAAATAAGTGGGAGATAGAACTGAGGCAACCCCAAGCAGCATGTCATCTTCCTTTACAGTTAAAGCAGAAATGCATTAAATATATCCAGAAGATTTATTTCTTTTTAATTGACTTCTGCAATAGCACATACCTTGACTCCCAATAATTTCTGAGTTGTTTAAATCTGATCTTTATAAGATCTTTTCTGTGCATGTGTTATCTGTATTCACCTGATGACCTTTTAGTCCCCCTACAGCTCTTGAATCCAGCAATTTGAACAAAATAGTGGAAAAGATATGTCAAAGAAACCCCTGCTACAGAAGGGTAGATGATAAAGAGCCCATGTATTTCCTCACTGACAGACTGCATATATTCTTTGATATCTCAGCAATAAATGAGGAAAAAAATATCCCTGTGTTATCATCACTGTTTTCATCGCAAATCCAAAACATAAGCCCATACTAGCTACTATGAAGAAACTTAACTCCATCCCAGCCAAACCCAGTACAGTATCAAAAAATCCATACTGATATTCAGCATCATGTTGCAAATCCATAACTTAGGCCTAGCTTAACTGCAGCCCTCATTAACATATTTCTGACAGAGAAAGAATGCACTGTTGGAATTATTTTATTCACTGGGGAAGAGGAAATATTGATGTTCAAAAAAGTTAAATTGTGAAATGATTTGTAACTTTTACTCAATAATTTGAAATTTGGAAATTATGTACATTAATCATTGAGTTAGAGGAAGAAAGACACTATTTGATCATCATTTTTCCCTGAATAGAGCCTATAACACTTCATAAATCTAACAAAAAATCAAAATGTTTTGTTTCAGTAATGTTAAAGTTGAATCTATTACTGTTGCCAATTTAGATCTGGGGGTGTAGTGCTAATCCAGTTCTTAAATTCCCAGATATTTTTGCTGCTCTGTTTTTTTGATGCCTGTAAGATTTGCCAACAAACTAAAAATAATGTTCAGCTCTAATTCAGACTATTTCTTCACTTTAAGGACTGGTTTGGAGGAAGGAACAAATTTGGCTTCAGTGGTACAGGAATCCATGGGATCTTCATAGAATCATAGAATCATAGAATGGTTTGGATGGGAAGGGACCTAAAAGATTATCTGGTTCCAACCCCTCTGCCATGGGCAGGGACACCTTCCACTAGACTACGTTGCTCAAAGTCCTACCCTACCTGGTCTTGAACTTCTCCAGGGATGGGGCGTCTACACCTTCTCTGGGCAACCTGTTCCAGTGCCCTCACCACCCTCACAGTGAACAATTTCTTCCTTATATGCAATCTAAACCTACTCTTTTTCAGTTTAAAGTCATTTGCCCTTGTTCTGTCCTTGTCCTAGCTTCTCTACTGAGCTGAATTCAGTTTCAGAGACAGCCTAAACCCTGTCATAAATCACAGTTGCTTGTTTTGAGAAGCCCTAAATTGAAACTCTGTGTGTGCAAGGATGTTTGTTATACAGGAGACTAAACATTTACAGAGCAGTAGCTACATCCTCCAAGTTATGTCAACACTGAATAGCACAGAGTTAAGGCAACTTGAAAAGTCCTGGTTTTTTAGTCTTCTCTTGGAACATGAAATTGTAACATCTTAGCTGGCCAGGTCTTCTTGTTTATGTTGAATATTACTGATTGATTGTTGCATATCAGATGTTATGCTATTATTATAAAAACTATGGCTTATTGCCTAGATCAGCCTATAAAAATAAACATGTATATGAAATAAACCTTTAAGATATTGTGATAATAAATAATTTTAAAATTGAGCTTTGTCCTTTCTCATCCCTATTGATTTTATTGTGATAAACAATTGTGAGCAACGGCTGCAGAATCTGATTTCTGGTTAATTCTCTTGCTGAGCAATTTTCTCACAGCTTCCTTTCAATTAGATAGGGTAAACAGTATTTTTAAGGTGTGCATTTTCCGGGTGTGCATGTACTAGCTTACTGGCTGTTAGATGGTGGTGGGGCCAATTTTGCTCAGGTGATGGACCTCTCTCTGGCTAGTCCCTGCTCCCACCAGAGCAAGGCTATTGAAGTTTAGCTTCTCCACTCCAGCAGATTCACATGCTGTTCCCATTGCTGTTCTTCATGGTAATGTCAAAGGGATCCATGTGTTTTTAACATGTTTCACTGTAGCAAAGAACATAAGCAAGTGAAATCAAGCTATATCCAGGGAAATCCCCAAGCCAATGCTCAGAGCAGCCTTTGGCACTGTATCACATACAAAACAAATAGTTTTTCCAGTGATGATTTTTTAATATCATTATTACTATTTTTATTATTCCTTTTTTCTTAGATGTATGAATCCTGAGCTTCCCTTTCCTTTTTTTTTTTTTTTTTTTTTAATAATATATAGACTTTTTTCTCAGTCCCAGGCATCTAGTGCTCTGTATATGAAGGGAGAGAATTTAAAATTACATTGAAAGCCATAGCCAGTGGCAATGAAACAAGTATAAATCAGTTAAGTTTGTCATGACAATTTCTGACTGTAAATCATATATTTTTCTAAGTGAAATTTTATTGAACTTGATTCCATGCATTCCTTGTTTAAATGCAAAGGAACTGGCATGAGTCAGTAACTAGGGATGATGGGGGACTGAATCAACTGAGTTTCTTTCCAAAGCTGAACCACAGCCCCCAAATTACTATTTCACTTTTTAAAACCTATGAAATTTCCTACTTGTGACTACTTTTTTGTTAAGGTGGTAACAGTACCCCAGGCTTAGGATATGAAAATCGTAATCAAACTGATAATTAATTTGAGATCCACATTCTTTCTTCCATTCACAATAAAAATTAGGTGATTGCATGAACAGTCTCAGTGAAACCCACAGGGATGTTACAAGAGAGAAGTATTGCTGAACTGTTAATGGCACTACTGCCTGATTTCAGTGTTTCATTTAAAGAACATTTATGGATTTCCATCAGCCACCTTGGAATCAAAGTTCTCACTTCCCATTGCCGAACTTCTGCAATAATATTGTAGCTGTGTTAGTTTTGTGTTTAATGAGCTGGGTGTGGGATCAGACATATTAGTTATTTAGATCACTTTTAGCAATATAATCTTCACTTATTTGCACCATAAATGAAACTCTTGTGTGAACACAGGGGAAAAATGTAATTTCCATTCCAGCTGCAATAATATCTGCAGAGATTATAAATTTGACATTTGCAATCATCAAATGAGCAGCTGCATTAAGAAAGAAGCATGTGTGAATATATCAGGATAGCTGAGAAATATAAATTGAAAAGTGTCTAAATATCTCAGTTCTCATTTATTTTCATTTATTTATTCAGCAAGAATACAAATTCTGGTCATGCATGGACACCTGGTAGGGTGATGTAATTGGAAGCTGGAATTAGTCCATAGTCTTAGCTTTGGTTTGGATGATTATTTCTTCTTAGGATAGCCAGACTTTGCAATCATCAGTTCATGAACCCAAGAGTCCAGACACCCTAACAGATAACTCAGTTATATCATGCTAGCTGACATATAGTAACTTTTCATGTACATATTCTTAGATCCTAGCATCTGCAAGGCTTAGTTTGGTGTGCAGTAAAAGTTTTGATAAAAGCATACTACTAAAAGTATACCCTCCGCTTAAGCTCATGTCAATGAACAGTTGCCAAAGGTCATGTGTGTAAGCAGCTCTAGAGTTGTTACCTGTCTTTGCTTCCTTCAGTCAACTGTGTCTTTGTTCTCTGCTATACGTGAAATCTGTATAACAAACCTGTAACTATTACTGTATGTGAAAAAATAATCTGAAGAATTGGAATCCATACCTTTTGTATGCCTGGAGGTATTTCAGGAATACTGAACGTTAGAATGAACTTTGAATGACTGATGAATAATTCATTTTCCACTAGCCCAAAAAAATGAGTCCCAGCTTTTATATGTTGTATTAATTATCCCCCAGTTGTGCAGTCAGAAAGAATCTCATGTTATTCGGGCTACAATGGTACTACATTGATCTATCACATTTTGCTCAAGTAAAATCAAATAATCAACTCAGATAATACAGGATCTGGCTCAGGTGATGCCAAAATGGTGGGAATGGTGGTTCCATTCATTGCAGGTAAGAAGACAGGAAAAGTGTAACTCTTTATCTAAAGATATGACTCATCAAGGATGGAATTCATGGAATCATCATAGACTCATAGAATGTTTTGGGTTGGAAGAGACCTTAAAGATCACCGAGTTCCAACCCCCTTGTCATGGAGAGGGACACCTTCCACTAGACCAGGTTGCTCAAAGCCCCATCCAACCTGGCCTCCAACACTTCCAGGGATGGGGCATCCACAACTTCTCTGGGCAACCTGTGCCAGTGTCTCACCACTCTCACAGCAAATAATGTCTTCTTAATATCTAACACAAATCTACCCTCTTGTAGTTTAAAACCATTAGTCATTGTGGTATCACTACAGGCCCTACTAAAAAGTTTGTCCCCACCTTTCTTACAAGCTCCATTTAGGTACTGGAAGGCCCCTATAAGGTCTCCCTGGAGCCTTCTCTTCTCCAGGCTGAGCAACCGCAACTCTCTCAGCCTGTCTTCATAGGAGAGGTGCTCCAGCCCTCTGATCATCTTTGTGGCCCTCCTCTGGACTTGTTTCAACAGGTCTGTGTCTTTCTTATGCTGGGGGCCCCAGAGCTGTATACAATACTCATGGTGGGGCCTCATGAGGGCACAGTAGAAGGGGAGAATTGCCTCCCTCGACCTGCTTGTCACGCTTTTTTTGATGCAGCTCAGGAAATGGTTGGCTTTCTGGTCTACATGCACACATTGCCAGGTCATGCTGAGCTTCTTGTTAAGCAACACCCCAAACTCCTCTTCAGGGCTGCTCTCAGTCCATTCTCCACACAGCCTGTATTTATGCTTGGGATTGCCCCACCAGCATGCAGGATCTTGCCCTTTACCTTCATACTTTGCAGAATAGTATGGTCTTTTAGCTACTGTTTAAGTTTTAGCTAAGCTCAAGTTAAAAGGTTGAAGGGACATAGGCTTATGTGATGATATGACATTAAATCTATGAACAAGTCTAGCTGTTCTTTTCATTTAAAAAAAAACCAAAACAAAACAACAACAAACACCTGAGGGACATGCCTTTGAAATGTTACTTTGCAATTTGTGTTTTAATCCATCTTCATAGCATTAGTTCAGAAGTTTCTGGGGTAAATAATTATTTAATACAAACTCAAACTGTTAAAATCTTTTAGACTCCTGGACACACCTGCAGAGCTTTGCTGGAGTTTCCAAGGTCTGAAAGTTCTTGATGTATAATTATAATGCCAGAGTCACATAAAAGCAGGTTAGTACAGTGTAAACAGGTAGCAGAAATGTGAGCTCCTTTTAGTGTGCTCTGCCCAAATATCATTGATTTTAATTAAAGCTAGTTTTCTTCTCCTCATTAAGCCTATAGCAAAATAAGCTAAGACCACCACACGCTCAGCACTGCAGCTTGGCTGTTTCTGCCTAGTCACATTCAATCTATACTGTAGTAAGATGCTCCTGGCAAACTAAGAGTACATTTTTTGCCACTTGAAAGATGCCATTACATCAGCAATTTTTTTGCCATCTCCCCATGCTTTTACAACTCTCTGAAATAGGTCTGAAAAATAAGACATGATTTCATGCACAGTTTATCATGGCAGTGCTTCAGAGTGGGATTCAGCTTAGACTGAAGTTGAGGTTAAGTAGGTTATCTTCACCCACACCCTATATCATCAGAGGAGACATTACCTTTGTAAGACTTCTGTCTCACATACATACTCAGGGACATGTATATACCAGGTCATGAAAGATGCCCTGCATTATTTCTTCCCTGACAATCTGTCAACAGAAGTAGTCCAAATGGTTAACCTAGACCAGACATCTAACTTCAGGGAAATAAAGTTTCATGACATAAATCAGACTCTCCATATCTCTTTTCTGTCAATACCCATAAGGAGTAATACTCATAAATTTTGCCTTACAGGGATATAGGCAATTACTGTGTTTAGCTTTCTTATTGTATCTTGCCTGAAAATAAAAGTTACACTTGGTCTACATCAATTCATTCAGACTCAACTCTATGTACAAACCAACCACTCATTATTCTCATTTGGAATAATCTTTATTTTTTGTCAGTGTAAGATCATTGCTAATGTCCAAACTGTGATTCATTGTATTTTTTACATTTGTCTTCAGAAACAAAAAATAGAATACACTGTTTCAGTTGGAAACGATCATCTAGTCCAACTGCTTGACCACTTCAGAGCTGACCAAAAGTTAAAGCATGTTATTAAGGGCATTGTCAAAATGCCTTTTAAACACTGACAGGCTTGGGGCATCGACCACCTCTGTAGGAAGCCTGTTCCAGTGTTTGACCACCCTCGCAGTAAAGGAATGTTTCCCAATGTCCAGTCTGAATCTCTTCTGGAACAGCTTTGAACCATTTCCTCACATCCTGTCACTGGTCCCAGGCAGAAGAGCTCAGCACCTCCCTCTCCACGTCCCCTCCTCAGGAAGCTGTAGAGAGCCATGAGGTCACCCCTCACCCTCCTTTGCTCCAGACTAGACAAACCCGGAGCCCTTAGCCATTCCCCACAGGACATGCCTTCCAGCCCTTTCACCAGCTTTGTTGCCCTCCTCTGGATGCGTTAAAGGACCTTCATGTCCTTCTTAAACTGTGGGCCCCAGAACTGCACACGGTACTGGAGGTGAGACTGCACCAATGCTGAATGAGTTGGAAATGAATTAATATCACTAGTTGGAGTAATCTCTCCTTTTTCATTTTGCTGATTCAATAATAAATGAAGTCAGGATCAATTTGTGCCCAGCTCCACATAGATACATACCTGGGGCTCAGGTGTAGACCAGCATTTATATATCTGGTAACACCAGCTCTTAGTGGCAGACCACACGTGTGGTTGGATCAACATTCAGTCTGCTATGGGAGCTCTGTGAGTCAATGTCTGTTGAAACATCCTTTGTAGAGTGTCCCAAGTGCTTCAAAGGAACAAAAGTTGAGATGACAGAACAAAACCTACTTCTCAAGGCAGATTTAAGAAATCGTTTGCTATAGCTAATATTACTGCTATCAAAGTGTCACTAGGAAGTTATGCTGTGACAAAGCTGTAAAATACAATGTATGGGAGCAAAGCTCAACATCCAGCTATCTTGTAAGTTAAGAGAAACTTTCCAAATTTTCTGTCATGCTTAGATGTTACTCTGCTGCCACAAAAATAAGCCACAGACCCCATTATCTTCCCTTCCACCACCTCTTCTGCCCTCATCTTCTCCCAGCTGCATGTCATAAATATAAGCCCTCTCTTTCCTGGACCATAGGAACAAAGCAGCTCTGTCAGTCCAGGTCCCATCCCAGCACAGGGGAACCATGCTGCTTCCTTCCAAGCAGCCATGGGTTGCAGACTTCAGTTTTCTTGTCATATACAAAATAAAAGCTATACTCCTGAAAAAAAATCTTTGATAGTTCACTATGAATGGACAAAGCTGGCATCTTGATTTTTAATATTATAGAATTCATATAGGCATTATTTCTTTGGTTAGGCAATTTTCTGGATGTTTTAAGGTACTTAACAGTAACCAGTATAAATACAATATATTTTAGAGGATCTTAGCTAGAACTGGATATAAATTAATACACGAACCTTTCCATAAAACAAGGGAGGCAATGATAAAAATAAATCTCAAACTACTGAATACAAAGTAATAAACAAGTTTCCCATTGCCCTCCAATCTTCACAATGGAAAGAGCTAAGGCTGCCAGTAATGTAAAGGCTGAAAGGTTCAGAATGTGAATCTGAACGTCCTGGCATATCTTTGGAGGTTTTTGTTAAAGACACGGGAAGGAAAGAGGTTTGAAGGGTGTGATTCATCATGAGTATGTGGGCTGGGAGCATATTTTGTCCCCACTGCAAATGTGGAAACAGCATCTTTTCCTCTTAACATTGTGCTTTCCTTCAATTAATACAAGGCATAAAAACCACACGGGCTGAGTGTGCGTGTACCAGAAGAGTACTTACAGACACTAACTAGAATTTAAGCATTGACAGAACAGGAATATAGCACATGTAGAATTATACTTTTCAGAGCACTTCCAGTCATCATGCCGCTTCCCAGAAGATGGAGGTGAGGGACAGGTTACTTTTCATTGCAGTACATCACAATGGAGTAGTCACAACAGCCATCAGAGACCTCTGAAGCATTGCACTCAGCAGTCATACCTGTGTGCCGGAGCAATACTTTGGATCACCTCAGTTTATAGCTTAGTCATAATCAGTGGCATTGTCAAAAACTTTTATAAGTGTTTATTTCCACCACAGACAGAAAATTAATTACCTCTCACTGGTAGATTTATGCAGGAGGAGCTGTATGTTGTTTGATCTTCAGAATACAAAGATAAAAGTGTATTTGAAAAAGTTTAAATATTTTTTGTAAATATATACTTAGCATACAGATTCATGTAATCAGAAAATGTTTACATACAGGTATCTTACATACACATGTGCATAGCTGGATGCTCAGAGGAAATAAAATGTTGCTTGACTGGGATTTTCAAACATGTTTTTGCTGTTCTATTAGATGGTGAAGGAAGGTTCCTTCCTGTTCAAGTTTAACATTGGCCTACAAATACAGAACTAGAAGATGCATGGCTTTGCCCTTTTTATTGAGCCCATAGAGATCATTAGTCCGGTCCCAAAACAAAGTGTTGAATAGGGAATGGTAAACCTAATGGATTAGGTTTGAACTATAGATAAACAATCTAGGGAAAACATTGTGTACTTTTGAGGAAGGGACACAGCCCCCCTTCCAAAAGAGGTTAAAAAGAGAAGAAAATATTTGCCAGGATGAAAAGGCAGGTGAAATGCTCTATGAGCAGCTGAGAGAAGTCTCACGATCACCAGCCCCTGTTCTCTTGGAGGACTTCAACTTACCAGATGTCCACTGGAAATACAACACAGCAGAGAGGAAGCAGCCTGGGAGGTTCCTGGAGTGTGTGGAAGATGGCAGCTCCCTGACCCAGCTGGTGAGGGAGCCAGCTAGGGAAGGTGCCCGCTGAGCCTGCTGTTTGCCAGCAGGGACGGGCGGGTGGGTGATGTGGAGACTGGAGGCTGTCTTGGCCATAGCAACCATGAAATTATCTGAGTTTTTGATTCTTGGGGAACTAAGGAGGGGTCGTCAGAGCTGCTATCTTGGACTTGTGGAGGGCTCACTTTGGCATGATCATGACACTGGCTGACAGAGTCCTTTGGAAGGCAGTTCTGAAAGGCAGAGGAGTCCAGGAAGGCCGGACATTCTTCAAGAAGGAAAGCTTAAAGGCGCAGGAGCCGGTCATCCCCATGTGCCAAAAGACAAGCTGGTGGGGAAGGAAACCAGCCTGGCTGAGCAGAGAGCTTTGGCTGGAACTCAGGGGGAAAAAAGAGAGTTTATGACCTTTGGAAGAAGGGTCAGGCAGCTCCAGAGGACTACAAGGATGTTGTGAGGTTATGCAGGGTGAAAATTAGAAAGTCCAAAGTCCAGCTAGGACTTAATCTAACTTAATCTGAAAGGAGGCTGTAGAGAGGTGGGTGTCCGTCTCCTGTCCCAGGTAACCAGGGATACTACAAGAAGAAATGGCCTCAAGTTGCACCAGGCGTGGTTTAGATTGGATGTTAAGAAGAAAGTCTTCACCAAAAGGGTTGCCAATATTGGAACAGGCTGCCCAGGGAGGTGGTTGAGTCACCACCCCTGGAGGAAATTCAAAGACATGTAGATGTGGCACGTAGGGATATGGTTTAGTTGTGGAATTGGCAGTGTCAGGTTTACAGATGGAGTTGATGATCTTAGAGGGCTTTTCTAATGGAAATGATTTTATGATTCTGTGACTGGTTTCCCAGGGTTTTAACAAGACTTCCACAAGGGCAGGTCCTCAGAGCTCAGCTGGTGCAGCACTGCTGGGACTGATGCCAGGAAGGCACTTAACGGAGATCCAGAGCCCAAATACAGGGCTGCGTCCCTCCTGTCAGAGCAGAGTGAACTATTCTGGCTGGCTCTTTCAGGAATCCCTATGTAGAGAAACTGTTGTTTTATTTTGAGGAAAAAAAGCCTGAAGGTAGCAGTGATGAAATTATGTCTCTTGTGTGAGTCTTACTGCAGCAACAAAGCCTATCCTACTTGAATTTTGTGATGTATTCTTGCTTATAAAACCCTACATAATAAGTTTTAATAACTAAAGACTGAGTGCCCCCTTAAAAATGAATTACTAGGAGGAGGAGATCACACAGAGCTGAAGGTATTAAGTAGTATGGAGAGTACATAGCCTGATAAAAACTCCTTGGCAGAGGAGTGCTTCAGGTGTTTTACACACCGCTTTCAGCTTTAATTTTGACTAATGAACTGAATGTGGATTTTTTAATCTTTTTTTTTTCTACATAGCACAGCCTGTTTGTGTTCTTTTCACTGAATAAGAAAATAAAAATCTTACATTCTAGTTCTGAGATTCTCCTCATCTCGTACCAAAAGAAGGAAAGAAAAAAAAATGTGTTCCCACACCAATTTTGTGATTTTCTGCATGGTCTTCAATTACACTCACTCCTAGCAAATTTATCATGTCCTGTACAGGAATTTACTAGATATTACCACCTCATTAAAAAAAATGATGTTAAAAAGTAAAGGGAATGTATTAGATCCCTTAAAATTGTGTGACGTTATTGAAGGCACCCCAGAAAAAACAAGATCCTTTGGAGCAGAGCTCCCAGCAGAAATACCAGAGGTCCTTGGGGACACTCCAGTCCTCTGGAGAGTTACTTGGAGGACAGGAAGGATATTCAAAGGCACTAGTTATATACCTGAATTCCACTCAAAATATACTTACATTTGTAAAATGAGATAGATTGATAAGATAAATGAAATAGCTGCTAAAGTGGAACTATGTCATGACATTGCTTTGTAACCTTTAATATTCAGATGGGAAAAGCTGCTGTGAGGAGGTTCCCCCTCGTATTCAGTAAATCACCGGCTAACCCGTCCACTCAGGATGAATTTTTATTCTTCAGGATGGGTTTCATACTTTCATGGATTTCATGGTTTGTCAGCCTGAAGAGGATGCAAATCTGCATTTTCTACTTACCTGGAGAATATACCTGGCTGCTTGGCAATATGAGTACATTCTGCTCCAGCAATTCTGCTTTTAAAAAGAAACTGAGGTTTACTGGGCTGAGGTCACAACATCTGGAGATAACAAGTGGTAAGAACCAGATTCTAGCTTTTGGCATGAGGACTGCTACATATTTTTCACCATATAGTATACATGAGCAGTCTTTTAAGTAGGGATCAGAATGTGTAATTCCCTGGTCAGTTCCTAAATTATCACTTTGTGCGTTGGCAGGATTTCTGCACCGGGCACAGACCATGTCATAGAATAATTTAGAAATTTAGTAGAATTTAATGGAGTTGCTTAAAATTAACTTGAATATCTTGTAGAACTTTTTTCTAAAACTGTCAGATTTTTAATTTGAACTTTTTGTCAAATAAATTCTGAAGATAGTCTTAATGTTATGCTTCACTCTGGCATAGTATTTCTTTTATTATTACTTTCTTCTTTTACTAAGCTTAAAATAGTACAAAGGACAAAGTAACATGAACACATGCTGAATATCAGCCCATTAACTGTTTTAAATAACTCCTAAAAATACCATAGAACATTGACTCTTAATGAATTTCAAGAGGAGATTAGTTCTAATTTGATACGTTGGCTATAATATATTTGCAGAAGAAAACAAAGATGGATGAAAGCATACCACAGCCATAACACACCACTTGTAAATTATATTTCCAGCAATTATATTTTGTATTTAAATTTTATATGACATATAATTTTATATGAATATATTTAGATAATGCATTTGTATATTGTCATATATTTTACATATGGTTATATTTTCTGCTGTAAGAGAATAATCTTTAAACCATAGCTCGCACTTACCAACTTATGTTTAGCCCATAAGTCAAGCGTATGATGCTTTATCATCATAACAATGGAACAGTGTGATAGAGTTAACAATAAAATCTTTAGGTTAGGGTTACTTTTATGCCCACATAGCTTTGTAAGAGTTTTATTCTTTATTTTAAGGGACATTCAAATACTTGGATCCTACATGTGGTGCTTAAATCTACTGCACATTTATAAATCTTTCTAACCATCCACTAAAGTTAACTGCTGCCTCAAGAACACTTGGGAAATTGTCCTTAGCACAAAAACAGAAGCAAGGCATAGTTTCATGGTTCTTTTGCTTGATCTTCTGCACCTATAACACAGCTCCACCTTGATTGCAGGTGACAACAATGTTAGAGATGCTTATGTGTAGCAGGGTAAAACCTAGAAGTGTTAAAGCTTTTGCTAAACAGAAGTTGTTTTTTATAGAAAATGAAAACTTAACACACAGGGCGAAGACAGGAGTCTGTTTAGTGGCTTAGGAAGGTGAATAGAAGAAGAGTAGAAAAACATTTCTGGGCCACCAACCTGAATTCACTTGTTCCCTCTCTAAATAACACCCAAGTGTTATTTAGGTGCTTAAAAGTATGTGAGGCTGTTGGCAGGAAGCATGACACTGAGCAAATGTCCACATTTGGTACCTGATTCCCTGTATTTCAGGAAGCATAAATCCTATATTTCATAAACTGTCCTGGTCATCCAATGCCCTTCTTCCTCTTTTCCACGTTAGATGGTGAATCAGATGCTTCTATTTAACTGAGTATTACTGACTTCCATTTAGCACTGTCAATTAACTCTGAGTGAGGATCTGACTTGGTTTTTTGACCACTGTGATTTTTCCCTTCTTAATGAGAGATTGTTGGTATTGCTTTTTTTGAAATCTATGCTGAAGAATTGCAGTGAGTCTTAAGTACTTGGACAGAAAGAATATTCTCTTTCTCTGTTGATTTATATCACTTGCGCTCAGCAAAAACAGAACTGCCTGCTATGCATATGATCTGAGGATCACAGACTGTTTTGTCTTGAATCCTAAACAAAAATTAAGAAAACACAGGAAATTTGTAAGTGTACTTTCACTTCATATTTCATGCTCACACTTGCTTGGAAGAGTAGCATCTCTTAAGGGTATTCGAGTGTCCAGCCCAAGAAATAATCTTCAATGGAGGCCACTTTTTTTCAATTAATGCATGCCATGCTATCAAATTCATAGCACAGATTTCTGTAGAGAACACTGCCTACAGCAGACCAATGCATCACTCAGCATAGTCACAATATGGTTCCTTGTGCCCATATATATGCATGGATATTTTTTTCTTTCTTAACTCTGACAAAAGTTCAGTGGCATAATTATATTACAAATCTTTAATTCTTTGCATGTATTTCTACCTTAGATGAGATATTACCACTTCTTTTATGTAATTTTTTTGATTTTAATTTACTCCTTTCTACGGCAATGCATTCATATCCACAAACAACCTTGAAACAAGCCACCTGAATAAGATCAGTAGATGACTGTAATTTAAATGAATAAGAATGCCCTTTTGACAGTCATAGAAATTAAGGAGAATTAGAATTAAATTTGAAGCTTCTTGGTCTTTAATAAAATTTAAATACAATGCTCTTTTTCAAAAGTGAACTCTGCTTTTGATGTTAATCATCCCCTTATTTGTTTGGCAACACCCCATTGGAATTCAGGGTAACCATTAATCTCTGCTAGAGTTTTGCACATTTCTCTCAGCTCTGTGCTAAGCTAATGTCTATGCTAAGCTAAGTCACACCAGTGTCAAACAGAAATAATTCCACTGAACAGAGCTGGGTGACACCAAGCAACTGTAAATATCAACTCAGCTGTGTGCTCTATTCCTTCAGGTATAAACATTTCTACACCTAATAACACCACAGACACAAACATCTTCCAGCTGCTACTCATTCTAGGGGCATGCCTACAGGGAGAAAAGATGAGTGATCCTGAACTTGCTTTGCCAGCGCTCCAGACAGCAAAAATGATCCAGACTGGGAAGCAGTGTGGCTGCATCAGTCCAGTGCTGCATCCAAGCTGCTATGAACAATGGCATGGTGTCACCCTAGGGTGGCATGCTGCTTTCCATGGGGGCTTTTGGACCCTAAACCAGGGGCAGAGGTATTGCACACAGCTGCCTGTGCAGACAGGTCCTAAGGCTTTTTGGGTGCTTGTCTGTTAATAAATTAGAGACTGGGCAGAGGTGTGAGAGCAGCAATGTGGCCGTTGCATTTTTGCACTGATAGGGCAGTTCCTGCACTCTTTCGATACGGGCAAGCTCTCAAATGACCCCTAGATACAATTTGGGAACTGGCACAGACCAAAGACCAGTCCTAAAGGCAATTTATGGGTACTCACCCTGTCTTGGGATTCAGAACAGCCTAGTAATATATGTTTAACAATGCCACCTCTGGTCACAGAACCAGAAAGCATACTCTGGCACTGGTTTAGTTTACAAGAAAGATTTAACTCCTGATACAACTCCACCCATGAATTGTAAGTCTTAAAGTAGCCACATTCAGAAGATTTCTTTATCCTGCCAGACATGGTCTGTGAGTGACTATGCAATGATCTTCTGGCTTGGTACATGCAGAATTCACTTCGAGGTTCAGAGGCAGGCTATTGCACTCATTTAGTGCACTAAATAAAATTAGCACTGATTTAAGTAGCTAATGTAACTCTCACTGTTGTCGATGGAAAGAGTCTCATAGATTTCATAAGAGGGAAATCGTGTCCCAGATAGCAGAGAAAGGTGTAAGGCCAAGGAATTATCCAGGGGAAATACTCTTCTCATTCATTCCAGTAGGAGAAAGCAAGCCCTAGTTACACATTTATAATAAATCAAGGTCAAAATATGCACAAAATTAATTGGATGCTTCAGTTCAAAAGTCAATACATTGGCAGAAGCTTTTTCATCTCTAGTCTAGCCCAGAACATAGCCATAATAAACTTTTTTCCATTTTAAACTCTTCTGTCCTAACCACAAATCATTCCAGCTGAGTAAAGTGAACTGATAAATCTGTCTCATTTGTTATTATACTTGATTGATTAGTTCTGCTTCGTCTCCCAGGGAATGTGCATGAAGAAGTACCTTTTTGGTAACTAGGTGTAATCTATTGTAGGTTAAAAATAATATTGAGAGCAAATGTAAAATTTTTATCAGACTCATTCCAAAAGTACAATAAATTATATTCTCCAGGTTCAGATACAGTCATCACCACTAGGTGATGAATTTTCATCATTCAACATGTCTTTTAAACTTTCATGCACTTTTTGCAATTTTAAGGTTTGAAAATGCTTTTTTACAGTGGACATCAAAGCCACTTGACTCACAACCATACCCTGGGTGGGATGATGATTAGGACTCAGTAAGTAAGCTGGTAGAATAATGAATTCAGTGGCAGGCCAATTCTTTATCTGTAATACAGACAACATTGTGTTTTCCCATATAACTTCCTTCTGGATATTTGATAATTTGAGGCATATGAGACCTGATGTCAACAAAAGGTCTTGTGCAACAGCTCTGCTATGTACGGCAAAAGTTTTCTCACAAGAATGCCACAACCTTAGGATTTGCTCCTAACTATGAAATCAAGTACTGTGAATGTGCTATTCTTCAGGACATGCTACAAACCCCTTTTTTCACCAGACTTTTACAATGAGAAAGGTTTTGAAGACACTAGAGAGAACTGTAATAATCATAGTAAAGAGCTACTGTTGGGCTGGGGAAAGGAAGGGAATGAGGTTTGTGGTGGACTGCTGTCCTGGTTTCGGCTGGGATGGAGTTAACTTTCTTCTCAGTACCTAGTACAGTGCTGTGTTTATATGCCAAACATGATGTCCCATGGAATGGAATGGAATACCTCTTTGGCTGGTTCAGGTCAGCTGTTCTGGCTGTATCCCCTCCAAGTCTCTTGTGCCTCTCCAGCCCTCTCACTGGCAGGGCCTGAGAAACCAAAGAGTCCCTGACTTAGTGTAAACATTGCCCAGCAACAGCCAAAGCCATCAGTGTGCTATCAACTGTTCTCACACTAAATCCAAAACACAGCACTGCACCAGCTAGGTAAGAAGAAAATTAACTCTGTTGCAGCCGAAACCAGTACCTGAAATTCCTTCACTTTGAGTATAATTTTTTTTTTCTTGTGGAAGCATGGAGATACAGACCCATTTGGGGCCCTTTATGTAATTAAAGCCAACACAGAGAAATAAAACCATGGATAGGCTCACAGTATCATCGATTGCCAGCAGCAAAACTTGCAAGTATTTTCACTTGAAAAGCCAAATTCTAGTTCTGTGATGAAAACTGGCCTTATTCACTGTTTTCCATCTGCACTATTCACAGTACCACTTACTGAAGCCTCACAAACACAGTTGCAGAAGCAGCTGCTTTGAACATAAAAAGACTTTAAAACCTCAGCTGAGGCCCCCAAAAGAAGCAGATAAAAGAAAGAGCAAGTTACCAGCCACTGTAGCCTTCAGGTAACTCCTGTCTCGGGGCTGGTCTAAATTACTCCAACCTATAATGGGACCCTACAGGTCAGAAAGTTCTAATACTGCCAAGCACAGGGACATCCCAATCCTTCTCTCTTTAGCAGTACAGCCATGCTGTGGGACGTGCCCTGTCCCATAATCAAGGGTGTCTGCTGACTGAAAGCCCCTACTCAGGAATGAAATAATTTTGCTTTCTGACTTTGCTGCTGAACCAGTGTGTGGGTGTAGCACAGAGAAGTGTCACCCTAGGACACCATATGGCTTTTCTGTGGATTAATGCCATATTCAGCACAGAAGGCACAAAACGAAATGAGTTTGGTTTGGGGCATAAATCCTATTCTCAGCCCTTTGTTGAATGAGCATGTCAGGGTCTTGATGCATGTATTTAGGTGGAAGATTGCCCAGGGTCAGGCAATGATATACATTTCTTTTGTCACTGGACTTCCCACACATCCGCTCTCAGCAACATTCATCTTGACCCTCATCCACAGCAGCAGCCCCCATAAAGAGAAGCCTTCTGCTCAGTCACAGTGATCATCTCAGCTCTTTGGAGCCTGCTGCATGTGAGCGCAAAGGGAGAGGTGTATAACACTAACACAGTGCTGGCGTCATAAGGTTGGCATCTACAGCAGCATTTTCTTCAGATCAGGAATGCATGTTTAAAGCACACCTCTCAATCCTCCTTGTATACACAGAGAGGTCTCAAAGTGTATAAACTGTATTCCTTTCAGATTAAATCAGACAAAAAAAAAAAAAAAAAAAAAAAAAAGGAGAGGAATAGAACAAGTTTGCTCCAGCCATGAATGAGCATTTGGTGCAGAAAAAAAAAAAGGAGCTAGTCTGAAGGAAACCCAGTGAAACAGATGTACTGTGTGTCTCAGGTTGTCAGCTCTGTGCTTCTCCAGCTCTACTCCTATTCCCTGTAATCACAGAACCATAAAATCATTTCCATTAGAAAAGCCCTCTAAGATCATCAACTCCATCTGTAAACCTGACACTGCCAATTCCACAACTAAACCATATCCCTACGTGCCACATCTACATGTCTTTGAATTTCCTCCAGGGGTGGTGACTCAACCACCTCCCTGGGCAGCCTGTTCCAATATTTGGCAACCCTTTTGGTGAAGACTTTCTTCTTAACATCCAATCTAAACCACGCCTGGTGCAACTTGAGGCCATTTCTTCTTGTAGTATCCCTGGTTACCTGGGACAGGAGATGGACACCCACCTCTCTACAGCCTCCTTTCAGATTAAGTTAGATTAAGTCCTAGCTGGACTTTGGACTTTCTAATTTTCACCCTGCATAACCTCACAACATCCTTGTAGTCCTCTGGAGCTGCCTGACCCTTCTTCCAAAGGCCATAAACTCTCTTTTTTCCCCCTGAGTTCCAGCCAAAGCTCTCTGCTCAGCCAGGCTGGTTTCCTTCCCCACCAGCTTGTCTTTTGGCACATGGGGATGACCGGCTCCTGCGCCTTTAAGCTTTCCTTCTTGAAGAATGTCCGGCCTTCCTGGACTCCTCTGCCTTTCAGAACTGCCTTCCAAGGATTATACCTCACATATCGCTTTGTAATAACAGAAGCCAGTCCTTGTCAATGGACATCCCCTGGTTTTTTGGTTCTCTTTCCCTTCTCTTCATACAGATCCAGAAAGTTAAGAGGGACATCATCCCTCTCTGCTCCTGTCATTCACAGAGCACCATTCCTTCTGTTGAAATCAGCCAAACACCGCATATAGACCTTTTAATTCCAGAGCAGATTTCACCAAAAGTTATATTTATTCTCAAAATTGCTATAGTTCATGAGAAACACATTATGTTTTAGGAGAAATCTTAATTCTGCTGGTTTTGATCACTTAATGGTGAAATTGAAAGATTTTAAGACATTTTCATTCTGCTTTTTAATGTATTTCCTTTTTATATATTAAAAGACTACTTTTACATGTCATAGATATTACAAACATTTGAACTCTAAAACAGGGAGCGAAATCACATGGACTCATGTAATAAACCCCAGAATGTTACAATCTTACTGAAATGAAATATTTTCTTTGCTATGTCGTATGGGAAGACTCAGTTAAATCTATAGTATTCTTATCCAAAACACTATATGGTCAGAGAACAGAAATGTATAATATATTTATTTAATATTTAATACACAAAGTATGTTTTTGTATCACCTAATTTAACTTATTAATTTAATTTTCTCCTTTTTTTCTAATACATTTAGAAAAATTTAATTCTCATCACCTCCCTAAAACGCTTCTTTTATTCCTTTCCCTTCCTACTGAGCAACAAATGTAGCATTCAGTCCATCATTTTCACTATTTCTTCATTGCCTTCTCACTAGTGTTATCCCTGGCTACCACTGATACAACATGAAATGACGCCAAAATAATAAAAAAGGCTTAATTATGAAGGTCTGAAATGTAATCAAGTATCTTTGAATGTTTAATAAAATTGTCCTTTTTTTATTTTTCTGGTTTTCAGTCAGAACTTTCATCAAAGATGAGGCCATTGGGTAAGAATAAATGTAGTTTAAATCACCTCTTTTCCAAAATAAATTGTGCTTTAATGATAATTTTCCTCTCGTCTCTAACCTAATACATATTTGTTGATTTTTCAGGGCTAAGTGAACTTCTTGAAATGAATATTCAAATAATAGAATGATTTCAAAAGACAGAATCTCTCCTACAAAGCAATAAAAATAAACAGATGGTGACCATTTTTGAACATCTGTCTTTTCTACAGCTGCCTAATTGGATGTTGAGATGCTTTGTGGATGCTGAGAAAAGCTGTCAGATAAAGGACAGGTTTATTTGCAACAACTTTCAATGTCAAAGCATTAGTTTAATTCAACATGAGAATCGTAGACTCATAGAATACTGGGTCGGAAGGGACCTCAAGGACCATCTGGTCTCACCTTACTACAGCACAGTCTAGACAAGATGGCCCAACACCCCGTCCCACCAAATCTTAAAAGTGTCCAGTATTGGGGAATCTACCACTACCTTGAGGAGAATATTTCAATGGCTTATTGGTGCCATCTTTTAGACTAGATGGGGCTACCCAGTTCCCTTTCCACTAGAACTAATCCAAAACTCTAGATGTATGTTTGTGAAGTGAAAGTGTATTTTAATATCTGTTTTCACAATTAAGAGCTCAGATTTCCAAACTTTTGGGGTTTGTGACTTGGCACAGGTGGTACATTGATGTTGCCGTGCTGAACACAGATAACGAGCTCATTTTAATTTCTAGATATTTGGACTAATATTTAAACATTCATTCTTTGATAGTCAGGAGACAGTATTCTGCCTTTAAAATATAGGATATTTTCCCATTTAAATTATATTATTCTTTGGGTTTCACTGAACTTCCAACCAATGATTACATTTGGGGGAGGGGAACATAGAGTAAGAAACAGCATATTTTATCTCCCAGACAAAGTCTATGACTCTCATTCATGTTGTCAGGTCCAATGTAATTGCTTTCTTTCCAAGGCTTATTACTGCTATTCCTCTACTGCTGACTTTGACTTTCTGTCATATACAATCTAATTGTTGGCTTTACAAAAGAAAAAAAAATGCACTCACTGGAAAAACATATTTACATTTTGGGAATCTGTAGCCATTTAGAGTGCACTGATTTGTATTAGCTTATTGATATGAGTATTCAGCAGAAAATTTGATCTTAGTTCCATCCAACCCAGTCGGGTTAGTTGTTAATTAGTTTCATCATATCCTACAGTAAATAATGAACAATTATTTACAAAAGGTCTTTCCATACTGAAAAATGATTTGTCAATCTAATAACTTTTCATTACTTTTCACTATGTCTGCATGACAAATTGTAAGACACATCCCACTCACAATAACTAGCTATGCTACGTTGTAGATGCATTCACAAAACATAACGGCTTTTTCCTCTGTTTGGATAAATTTGGATTATGGATTTCAAGTGGAAAGCAATATTCTCCTCAATCTTAGGAAGTGAAATTTTCTTTATGGTAGCAGTTCTGGGTAGAAATAGTCACTCCCTTCTTTCAGTGTCTGTTTATTAACAGAACATGGCAGGAAATAACAATTCAATTCTGTCAGTTTCACTTCTGTTTCACCTTTCATTCTCTACTAATAAGCCCAGATCCCTGTAATTCACCTCTGTCACTGCATGTCCTGAAATTCTCAATCACTCCATTGTTTTCTCCACAAGCCCTGTCCTCCTCCTCTTTCATTTGCTTCTTTTGCTCATTCTTTCCTGTTATGTTTTCCTCCCTCACAGGTGTTGCACTTCTTCTGCTTTCCCCTGCAGTCAGTGCCATCCACTTTCAGAGGAGGCAAATACAACTTTCTAAAAACCTTAGTTGCTTTAGAAATTGGCAGCCTTGCAGACTCCACTCTAAGCATTTAAGGGAAGATGCAAGGATGTGACAATAAAGGGAACAAGGCAAGGATAAAAAGACACTTCGTATGGTATCCACCAGCTTGGCTGTAGCTTTGGGCTTTTAGAATGATATGTTTGCATTTGATTTGTTTGGGTTTTATCTGTCAAGGCAATAATAGAACAATATTTATGTACTAGTAATTACAGTATTCTACTTCCCTCCCCTCCCCAGTAGCACAGCTATAGTTTATAGTCTGTCAGTATTTCCATTACAAAGTCCATTTTTTAGAGGTCAATAACTCAGCCATTTAAGACTGCATCAGCTCAAATCTAGACTTTTAATTCACTTTTTATTCCCGTGATGGAAGAGAAACATTTGTTGGGCTTTTTTTTTTTTTTTTTTTTTTTTTTTTGTAATTCATGAGATTTTATTTCATTTCTGAGTTAAAACTTGGCTTTACCTCTGAAAATGAAATATTGCAGATAAATTGTCACTTATATGGGCTAAACATTTCAAGATTTTTAAAGTAGAACTAAACAAATAAAATATCCAGATAAAAAGCATAGCTACCAAGCAGTCTAGTGCAGACAGTTTTTATCCTTTTTTAGACTGCAGAGTATGTTAGCCTTAGCTGTCATCTGACTAGCAAATAGCATGCTATGAGTTTTCTAAGAGCACGTTATGAACAAAACAAGGAAAATAAAAGGGAAAGAGGAGGAGGGAGCTTTCCAGTTTTCCAAGCAAGGAGAAAGTCTTCGATACACTTGAAGGGCCCAGGTGAAGTCCCTTTTCCCACTAACCCACACCACAGTGCAACAGTGAAAGAGAAACAGGCATAGACAAGGAGAAAACTGACGGAATAAATTTTTGTGTTCTGTCACAAATTTGTCCTCAGCAGTTCAATGCTTCTGCAGACTGGTTTTGTTATTATAAAGATGATATTAGACCATAATAAACTGTGTAATACAATGAAACCATTACATGGAAGGTGTTTATTTTGCATTGACTATTGCTTCCAGAAAAATAAAACTGAAGAAAAAGTAGCTCCTGGATAAATGAAAAATGAGACCAGGAAGAAGTGCAAATAAATTGCGACTGCATTTGTTTTCACTAACTGCTAAGAAAAAGCTCATATGTTTAATTTATAACCAGTATTCTAAAATCATATCTATTCTTCTTTACCAAAAATTAGCTTAGTTATACAAACATTGGAAGTCTGGGTATTGCATTTGTCTGCAGACTGATTTTACCTATTTTACTCAGCCATGGAGGGCCAGTTTGCACATGCACCAAAGCACAGTTGTCCAGAGGAAGGCCAACAAACATCTGCATCCTGAACCAACCTGAACACTTTCTATTCCATACTTTCTCATTGCAATAATATGCTACCATACAAGAGCTGTAAGACTTCAGGCAGTTGGCTACTTTCCTGGAAGCCCATCTGCATATTTTAGCATAATACACTATCAGCCAGCCTCACCCTTTGAGATATGTTGTAAATCATAGAAAAGATGAAGATATTGCAGTGTGTGTGAGCTATATGCAATATTGTCCAATAAACAATGATCCATTACAGTCTACCAAACCTCTGAAAGCCCCATAGCAAAAGTAGACTATCACTGCCAGATGTAATTTAGCCTTCCTATGGTTTAATTTGAAAAACACTGTATAAATGCATATTCATATTTACTCATGGTTCTCATAAATTTTAACTATAAATAATCTGGGAAAAAAAAAGACAACATAAATGGCTTGAATTTTTTCAGCACTCTGTTGAAAGAATGCCTTACCTTTTTTTTTGTACCACAGAATCATCAAAGAAAAATACCAGTAAAGCAAATGAAACATTCATTTTTACTAAATGCTAAATGGGAAATTATCCTAATTAGCTCAAGTACTTTCACACTTCACATAAGACCTATAGATTGTATCACAGAATATGAACTGTAATAGTTCAGTTAAAAAAACCCAGTGCAGTGTCAGAGCAAATTTTCAGAACAGAAAATATTCTTTGTTTGTTCTTTGACAGAGTTAATTCATGTCAAAGCATTGTGGACAGGAAGTTCTGTTCTGAATAGGATTTTATTAGTCTTTAGAGAACTTTAGAGTTCATATTTGTGCTGTGCACAATATATAATTGTGGAAAGTATAACAGTCCTCTGAAAATGCTAACCAAAACTATTTTCCACTTAGAATAAATTCATCTCACTCAGCATTAGTATCTGAAAATGTATATATCTAATCTAGTGGGTTGTTTAGCCTTTTCCTCTACTCAGTGAACGGAAGTAGAAATCTTAGTGTTCTTCATTTTAGCTGCATAATACCCTTCCCTTAGGAAAGAGTACATTTTTCTCCATTAACAACTAACTTCTCAACTAAGCAGATAGCTTAGACTAGGTGATTAACTGTAAGACAGGTAAAATTAGGTGAAATTAATCAAAAGTGTCTAATTAACTGGGCTTGTATTATTTTCGTTCATCTCATACTACTTGGAATAAACTTGAAGGGCAAACGTCTCCCCCACATTAGTTCTACAACTAGTGGCCAGTGTATTATTACTTCATCACTTTCATGCCACCTTCACCATTCATGCAGATTAATAACTATTTCTTTACAGTTCAATGGCATTACCTCAGGTGTATCCCCCATCTTAGATGTACTTTGCACAAATGATCACTTCTTTTGATGTGGCCAGGTAGCACCCTGTTACTCTACATGCACAAATGAACGCAACATTAAATATGATTTTAACCTGTCCAGAAAACACTGGACTCACTGAATACACATGATCTGGACACGCAGAGTCCTGGGCATATGAGATTACTAGATATCCAGCCCAGACTGTCAGAAACTAATCTAAGAGGTTCTACTACCAAGATGATACAGCAGTGACCTCTAACAATGGAATTAACCAGCAGAAAGGACAGGATTCATACAGTCATGTACAGATTCATTAGCTATATTTTCTTGCTCAAAAATAATTGGCCTAAAGTCAATTTAGAGTATATTGATTAATGCTGTTATCAAATATAGGGCAAATTTCCAAATACAGGCTTGAATAATATTTATTTCAACACACACAAAAAAATCTGTGTGACACAATGAAATAATTCATAAAACCCAAGGTTCATCAAGCTGAAGACTATGTCTCTGAGCATGGCCAAGGATGCTTATGAAGTCACATGAGAAACAGCAACTAAATGGTGAAACTTCATGAATATGCCTCCCTGCCTCCCAGCAAGTTGTGGCTCAGTGACTTCACCAGCCAGAGGCAGCACCCTTGTCTTTAAATGGGCATTTCTTGGTCAAATCTTGAAACAGCACATTTGCCAAAGTTGTGCTGGAAGGTTGCTTTCTGCACACAGAATTCCTCTAGAGTGTTTGTTTCCACAATTTTAAAATATGTAAGTAGCAGTAAATGGGAGAGAGTTTGATAGTCAAATATCTACCTGGGGTGATGAAAGCAAGAGCACAGTTTGACTCCAGGGAGCACTTTCTGATTTATGGCACATAAAACATTGCCCCTGAGAGACTGAGAACATCCCTTTCTGTAAGTCCACAACTTACTGATGCTGTCCTAAGTTATAATACAGCTTCAAACCTCTTCAGGCAGCAGCAGGTTTGTATGAATGAGGGTTCTGACCTTTGGGCTATTGGGAAAAAGAAAGGATTATTCCAGACTTTTCAGAGGAGGAGAAATGAAGGGGTGTGTTTTAGTAGCTGAGCAATACCTAACACTAAGATTAAAGCTTACAAAACAGTAGGAAATTCTTGTATATATTTGTCAGTCTATTTTCAGCTTGTAACGCATTGTCTGCAGCCTCAGCAGTCAAGATCTGCTTTATGCATTAGCCAAGGAAATGCTTTGTAGTGTTTTTGTGGTTAGATTCCAAGTACAAATTCTTGCTTTTATAATGACGTGCAAAGTCCTGGTCAAGATTCTGAACCTACTGTACTCAAATCTATAAAAACACACATCAAGACCTTTCCTGCACCAAGGATGTTAAGAAATTCTTTGCTTTTGAGACACTGGTGGTATTTCAAGGCTACTATAAGCAGCAATATCCTTTCAAATTAACTGTTTTATGGCTGATGCTGTTCTGTGCTGTTCAGCAATTGTCCTCTTACGTTGAGGGCTGGCTGTTCCTTTGAAAACATAGTGGAAGCAATAGCTAGCATGTTTACACTTTCTAAAATGGTCAATAATCACAGCCCATTGCTGCTGGGAATGGTAAGTGACTTGCCCCAGTATGGAAATATGGGTGCCTATGGAGATCTGCAACATAAACTGAAGTGAAATAGCAGAGCAAAGTCCAAAGGAGAGCTGCTGCCTTCCACATGACTGTTGCTGCTTCTTCAGATTCTTCCTGAAAGCTCTGTTTTTATCCTCAGCCCCAATAAAAATTCTTTGCATGGTGTGTGGTGACTGCCACACAATGTCCTAGCAATGGTTTCCTATACCTCTCAGGACTCAGATTGCCAACTGCAATGAGGGCAGTCCTTTTGTTATGAGCTTTTACCTAGCACAGCAGGGTCCTGATACCTGTTCTGGTTCAATAAAGTTGCTGACACAATACCAAAACATTGGTCCAGCTCTACTTGGAAGGCTGAGCTTACCTGCAGAGCGAGCCTGGTCACACAGAGCAAACAAAAGCTTCTTTCATGTGCATGTCAGCTGCATATTCAAATACTGTGCCAAGGCCTCCCTAAGCCTGTAAGATTGCCTTAGTCCTTCTTCTGTGTATAACTGAGCAGACAGCACTGAGAAATGTTTATTTGCTCCTTTTGCACACCTACCTGATATATTGGCAGAGTTATCCCAGAAAAAATTCATATCACATAACTTTTCATGGCAGTGCTCACCACTTCAAACTTTATTTACATGTGCAAAAAGGCCTATGACTTCAATTTAGGTGTGATGTTCTTCCACTTGTGTGTGCTTTGTAGATATAAATGACAATGCAGTAAGCAGGAGATCAGTTATTTAACGATGCAGAGCAAAGGGAGGCTTACTGGAGAATCAGCACCACTACACTTCACCGAACAGGTTAATAAACACAGTCAATGTTTACATATTTCTATATTAAAAGTGGTTGCCATATCCATTTTTATATAACTTTTAATACAACAGAATTCTTCCACAGATTTATCCAACACTGATGATGATGATGTCACTGATTCCCATTTTGCAGTGTCAGGTTTAACTGTTAAATGGTTGTCCTTAAAAAAAAATAACAACAAAAAACGCCCATAAAACCCAAACAATTCCTGAACCATCTGCAGGAAAGAAGCATTTCTAGTGATAATTATGTGTGTCTTTATATTTGCATAATGTTTTGTAACTGTACAATACTTAGCACATTAAGAAAACATGTAACAAATAATAATAGAGGAGTTGGAAAAATCAATATGAACTAAAGCCCAATTAACCAAATAAACTTTCATTAAAAATCTGACTTCTAAAAAGGTACGTAGTGATGGGATCAAAGCTGAAAATGAAACCACTTCAATTTCATTTCAAATAGACTTGCTAATGAAATGTACATACATCAAATGATTACTGTGTTGTGCAAGTTACTGTAAAAATCATCTAGTTCAAACATTTGTGTTTGATGCTTGCATCATATTTTCCTGGAACAATCATCTGGCTTTATGGCTTTTCACATATTGTATTTTTGTCTTTCTGTCACTGAGGCTTGTCTAGACTAGAATAATTATTATTCAGGTATCATTTCTTGTTTTCAAAATGTCCAAATCAGTGTTGTGAGTCATAAGAACCTACAAAATATGCATTTTGCAAATTAGCTATGAATAATAGAATAGAAGATCTGGAACTCTATAGGGTTTAGCTTTGTGTTCCTTCATTTGATGTCATTAATAATGGTAGTGTTTTTTCCCTTAATGTCTTTTCTACTAAGAACCACCTCCTCTGTTCTTATACCTTTGATCTCCCCCCTCAGGCAATGAATTTTTTTTCTGTGTGTGTGGCTTACTGTATTGATCATGCGATCCTTGTCTTCTTTCTAAAAATTTTATTCTTCATTTAATATTCTGGTGTTTTACATCCAAACTCAAACCACTACCACTATTTATTTTTCTGAACTTCCCTCCCCAGGGTACTTATCCAGTCCTCACTATCAAAAACCAATATCCAGTGAAGTTCATGAAAAAACCTCCAGAGTCTGCAGATTTCCAAGAGCTGTTTCACCTTACACAGCAAAGTACATTATTGATGTTGAACACAGAAATGAAAGTCGTAGAGTGTGCTCCTAGCCATGTGGGAACCAATGGCAACTTTGATTGGAGTAGTCTCCAGTTAATTTAGCGTTTCAGAAAAAGTATTTGTCTCTCTTTATCTAACATAATTGCAGCATCTCAAACACCTGAGGACATTGGAAGGTGTATTTCCCACCTCATTATATAGACAAAATACCTGGTTTTGCTGAAGGTTAGATCAGAGTTGTATTGCCCAGAACACTTGAACGAAGATACAGAGGGTCTGCAGATTTCCTACAGTCCTAGTCAGGGACAGGGATTTCTTGGACAGAAAGAGGAGCTGTCCTTAAAGCTGTCCATAGACAATATGGTTCATAAGCAGAGGAGATAGCAACGCCAAGGAGCAAAAGTCTGGAGACACTTTTTAACAGTAGGTCACTAATTATGGCTAACATCCATTTTTTACCAAAGCAGACCAAAACACTTCAAATGTAGCTCTGGTCAATATGCTATTCTATCATATTTACCAGCTGAAAACATTTTACTTCTGCCAGGAAAAAAATATGTATATACGTCTAATGTCTATATTTGTTTAATATGTAGTAATAAAATATCCCAGCCTTGACTGAAGGGTGTGGTTGCTACTGCAGCAGAGATATCCCACTCTAATCATAATCACTGTGCCACTGGCAGCAGATGAATGCAGAACTACAAGTTCAGTTCCTTGTTGATTACCAGACTTTCAGTTCATTGCTTCCTCTTCTACAAAACACTGAAATGAACAACCAGAATATTATTACTCTGCAGTGAATAGGCAGATTTATTATTCGGAGCATGAATGTACTTTAGATTTTTACATCTGCTCAGCAAACATCCTGTAGGGCTATACAATTGGATGTTAGAGAAAATGTTAAGTTAGCTCTTAGGAAACAGACAGGAGTATTTACAGACTTACAGAGTTTGGTTTAGCAAGTACTTTACAGCTGTTAATAACAAATATTTTATGATGACCATTCAAAAGTTGCCAGTTTCCCTAGACTAGTAGCTTTGCTGTATTCAGATCCAATGTTTCAGCATACAATTTTTGGTAACTTGTCTTTTTCCACGTGCCCACAAATATTAACCTTTGAGAGAAATACTCACACCTTAGATCATTTTATCTACAGAAGAGCATGGTTACCATGGTAGATGCACCCTAACCAGACTAACTGAGAATAACACCAAGCATTCAGCAGCATTGAATGTTACAGGGGACTCTGAGTATCGACTTAGATTTCTAAGAGATCTTAAAACTCACATCACTTTATTTCTGTTGCATTTAGTACCAGCACTCACCAGAGTAAAACTAGTTCAGCTGTGCCTATACTAGATACAGCCACAGCACTGCCTGCAGCACAGAGCAGGCACCATCCTGAGCACTGTAATATAACATCTACCTGTGCAGCTTTGTACCTGACATGACAGCTGGTTCTGCTCATGGCAGTAAGGAATGCCTCTGGACTGCAATGTTGTTAATATCTGCAAACATACTCTATTTAATCACACATAAGGGGTAAATAGGGAACTCTTGCTGATGCCAAGATAACCATATCTTCTTCTAGTAAAGAAGGAACAGCCACAGTCTGTTCATCCTTATTTTCCAGCCATAGTGTTAAATAATTATGTGATCCTATCCAACAAGATGGATCAGTCTGGAGGGGACGATGCAGCTGATCAAATTAACTAAAAGCCAGCTCACAGCTCAAACATGATCTTTGTTGAAATTGTATGCCCCCAAAAAAGCTGTTTTATCTTTTTAAATGTTTTATATGATGCTGCATTTTGAATAGCATTCAAGTTTGTTAAATTATGTACATTAGGAGGGGTATTCGTCTTTCTTATCTTTAAAATTCCAAGACTGTTGCCAAAACATGTCATTTTGAAGCTTTGTAATATAACCTTCCTAAGTGACAGAATTTGAGAAATGTGTGTAAGGTTGATGTTGATGATTTATTCCTGAGTCTGAGCCAGCCATAGCCATGAGGATGCTTTAATGTCAATCATCCTCTGCTTCCCTTGACCTTTAGGAACAGCTTCCATGTGAGCTGGGAGTTCTCTGTCCTTTCCTTAGTGGGGCTGCCTAGCAGCAAATCTGCTTACCCACAGCTGCATTGCCAATGCACAAGGATAAGCTATGGTTCCCCTGCCCCTTTGCTGGCATTCTCTTTTACAGGTAACTATAAATTGCTTGTTAAATTACAAAAAGGCATTAAATGAATAAAAGTACATGTAGTTAAATACATTATAGCACGGAATCAATTTTTCCAAGAGTAAAATGGCAAATTAAGGATTGCAGATTATTTGGAACCACTCACAGAACAATTACTGTGCACTAGTAGTACTGAACTTCGGAAATAATTTAGATATTTCCTGTAAGAATTCTCAGCCACTGCATTGCAGGAACAACTTGGAGTATTGCTAACACATAACAACCCCTAATGCTTCCACAAATGAAATCCTATAAAAGGCTACTATCATTAATCATTAGTTGTAAAATGCTATCAAGCAATTTAACCTACAGCATCAGCCCACTGTAGCAACCACAGTATAGTTCAATCTCTGTAATAATGCGTATTCAATTACCTAGCTCATCTTCTTCTGTCTTTATTATAATTGATAGTCAAAAACTGCTTAACTGCAGCTCTCCATAAAAAAAAATAGAGGAAAATGAAAAGATAGGCATGTGATCATTCCTACCCGTAGGGCATATGAAAAGGTCAATATATAATCTATAGTTTTCAAATCAACTTTGGTTTCGAAACAGTCCTTAATGCACTGCCTTAAAACAAGTCCACAGATGTCAAACCCTACCAAATGTGGCACACATGCAGATGTCCACAAAGATGTCTGTAGCATTACATTAGATGGTGAGTGTGGGTGCAGACACTGGAGGCAGCTGCCAGCACCACCACATTGCTGGAGCAGCCTCCATGCCTCTCTGGCCAGGACCATCTATTTTCCCCCAAGCAACACTTGGGAATGGATCAGGGTTAGCACAGGCAAGGAACATTGCCACAGGTAGTTTGCATTCAACAGCTCTACTTCATAGCCTAAACATGCCCAAAGCATGCCCCAAAGCTAGCTGTGATCTTGTTTGGTGTACTGGTGGGTATAGATGTAGCTGCAATGCATCCATACAAAGCTTTTGCTTTCAGGAGCAAGTTCAGTACTTTAAAAAGCACAAGCCTGACTTAGAAACCTAAAGATATGGGTTATCACGACCCTGAATTCTTCATTTGCTTCAGATTTTATAGCAGTAATTAGCCTATCTGGAGGCAAGTCTGAGACTTCTGCTTCTGGACAATGTTATTTACAGATAACTTCTTGAAGTACCAACTCACTACCAATGTACTTTTAACCTGATAGGAAAACAAAACACAAAACCAACATGAATTTGACTAGTATGGTTTCATTGCTCTTTCTTTCTAAATTCCCGGCATAGAAGGAAAGAATTTTGCCTGGAAATAGGAACATCAGAACATAAAATATAGAGGGCCACACTGATGGTATATTCAACTGAGAATCCATGTACATCAGCAATATAGGGATGCTCCGAGAAAGAATAAATGAGATCATGGAATCTTCACCTCAGTATTTACCTTTCAGCTTCTAGCAACCAGCAATGCAGGAATTTCTCAAGCTGAAGACGACACTCAGATGTTTTTTTATTAATTTTATTTAATAAATTAATTTATGCTCTATGAATTTGTTCAATGCCTTTCTGCAATCTATTATATTTCCAGCTTCCATAAAATCCCATGGCAATCCCATATAATTCAATCCTGCATTGTGTGAAAAGTGTGCAGGAGATTAATTATTAGTTTACAAAAAAGGATTAGGAAAAACTTAATACATTAGCTTTCAGTATTTCGTGATTATTTATCAGTGTTGTGACATTTTAAAAATAAGTGGATGACCAAAACTTTTGAACTTGATAGCTTGATTATTACAGCTTTTACACCCCTTTATGTTCTGAATAATTAGGCTTACAGATATACTAGTATTTTTCTTTTTTTTTTAC
This sequence comes from Falco peregrinus, assembly GCF_023634155.1. Classification (NCBI taxonomy): domain Eukaryota; kingdom Metazoa; phylum Chordata; class Aves; order Falconiformes; family Falconidae; genus Falco; species Falco peregrinus. Next base: position 58,827,214 of record NC_073727.1, read on the forward strand.
CTTTTCTATATACCTATACCAACATCAGTATCTTCCACATGTCAGGAAAATATACTATCTATACTGATAATTTTAATGTTATCATCTTGTTCCATTCATTGATGCAAACTTTTGATAATACTCTCCTGAAGAATTTCGCTTTGGGGAATGTGCTGTATGTATGTGACCTATTTTTTATGATACGTTTTCCAATATTGAAAGAAATTTGATTTCTTTTTTATAATCCAATAAGAACAGAACAATGGATTCATGGCATGTTTGTTGATCAGTTATGCAAGGAGAGAATTTTATCTTTGGATAATTTGCTGATTTGTAAGCTTTTTCCTTTTTCATATTTTTGATGTAGTGGCTTTTCGCTGAAAGAAATAAACTGTAAAGGAAAAGAAATATCAAGGTGTATTTGAAATAGAAAGCAACATTATTTTTCTGTTGATCTACTACAGTGAAAAAGGTTACATTGGGAAAATAACTCTCAAAACAGCCTTTAGATCACAAGAATGTCCCTGGACACCAAAGGCTGTAAAATGTGCTTTGTGAAATGTTGTATGGAAGTCTGTAATATTTTGGCTGGTGAATTTTCCTCTTAATGTCTGGCTTAGATAAAGCTTAACTGTGCTCTTCAGGAAGAGAATACTTATTTCCTGGACTATTATTCCTAATGATAATGAAGTGCCAATGCTCAATGACAACCTGAGCACAGATATCAGGAAAAGTGACCTGTCCTGAAGAGGCAGCTTCAGCACTGATTTTATCTTTTCCTGGCACTCAAATCAAATTAGTTTGCTATCACAGGGGGGAAGCAAGGCAAGGTGAGGCAGCAAGTGTTATATATGTCTAAGACAGGTAAGATGAGTTAGCTTCTCAATGTGTACATCAAGATAAAGAAAACTTAGCTGACTGCACAAACAGACTTGTAAATAAAGTTGTCAAGGGACTACCTTTGACTCTGAGACAACCTGATACAGATGGTTTGTACCTATATCACTAAACTCTCTTACTTTCTCAACACATTGGCTGAACTGATTACCTTACCCCCAGATCATCCTAACCCCTAGACTATGCTGGAGGATTAGCCATGGACAAGGCACTGAGCAACCTGCTTTCACTGGTGAATTATATCAGATAACCTCCAGAGGCACCTTCCAACCTAAATCATTTTACGAGCCTATAATTATCTGGAAGACTACTAAGTCACATGGACCACAGACTTGCCAATGCTCATAGTAATCGTTAATACAAGGGATCAAATTGCATCAACCTCAGGCTTTTTAGCTGGTGTAGATCTACCTATAGAGTACATATAGAACAGGGGAACAAAAATGTTACAAAATGAAAACCTGATCCTTTCTTGGTTGTACTTTTAATTCCAGTAAACTAATATTTTCTGATCAAATCTCTTGTCCTGAAATTTCTGAGGTTTCCTAGTAATAGAGTAATTTCTTTATTCTTTGGTATTGTGACTATTTCCATGACAAATAAGGAAGCCATGACTCAGGCTTCTAAGGTCTAACTGGGAAAAGATATGTTGTTAATAAAAAAAGTCAATGATTATTAATGTACTCATGCAAGTCCAAATTAATATTGCAGTGCTAATATTGCAGTACTGTGACTTGTACTACTTTATGTTGTTGTACAGCTAGGTCTGTCAGTATGCGGTCTGACATAACAAACAAAAACCAGCCATAAAAATAGGTGAAAAAACCATGAAGAATGTATCATACATCCAATTTTTTGTGAGTCTGAAAGTACAGAAACTTGTTCTTGATCTCATCCGAGACAGCTTGAAGTTCAAAGTTCAGACAAAAATCACCACAGGAGTAATTGTCTTTACAATTGTAGTAGACTCACAGATACAGCCTATGACTTACAATTTGGTAGCAAGTGCAACAAATATACATTGCGCTCTACAGAAATTGTGTATGAAAAAAGCCATGGTTCCACTCAAGTTAAAAGCATTTTTCCCCTGAAGTTATAAGTGTGATGTCAACACGTGGCCATATCCAGAACGTTCAGCATGCTTACACTTTGATAGCAGCACATCTATGGCAAGTTGGATATGCAAAAGCCATAGCAGGTTCTCAGGTTTTCACATGGGTTTTGGCAGCACATGAAAGCTGTGGTTCTTCATACCTGAACTGATTAATTTAGGACTGAACACAGTCACACAGCTGACACCACTCTAGGCATCCCTATTATTTTTGGTGGTACAATGATGTGGCTCTAAACGAGGCTCCTCAGCACACCAGGCTTAGGGTGGAACTCAGACATTTGTATCGAATGGAAAGCAATGAAGTAATTGTATGATGTTTTGTATAGTAAAGTGAAAAGTATAGCATTTATTTGAGATTGAAGTCATTATAGAAAGGTATGATGGGAAAACTGGATGCTAGGGCAGAAATTGAGAGGGGTTATGTGATATGTTCAGAGAAAAAGAATAAAATATGAAGATGATCATAGGCTATCTTCCTAGTTCAAATTATTTTTAAAATGCTGCTTTTCTAGTTATGTGCTGCATGCTACTGTTATAGAGAACATTTTTAAGTAACATATTAATATGAGCATGAATAAGTTTTATTCTTAAAGCATTCATAACTTTTGGGGATATTTATTTTTTTATCAAACTTTTACTGAAAAACATAGACCCACCAAGATGGTCAGGGGGATGGGCAGTTGGCCTATAAGAGAAGGCTGAAGGAACTGGGCTTGTACAGTCTGGAGACGAGATGGCTTTGGGAGACATAACAGCAGATTATCAGTAACTTTGAGAGGGTTATGGAGTCAGATGTTTACAGAGGTGTATGGCAAGAGATCAAGATGCAACTTCTCATGACTTGAACCAGAAGAGGTTGAGACTGGATATAATGAAATAATTGTTCCAAAAAGGACAGTCAAGCATTGGTACTAACAAGGCTGTGCAACTTTGGGGGTGTTCAAGACCCAGCTGGATAAATACCTGAAGAACCTAGTCTGATCTCATAGCTGACCCTGCTTTAAGCAAGAGGTTGGACTAGAGACTTCCTGGGATTCCTCCCAACCTGAATTATTGTTATGTGACATTTAGTGAAATGAGCTGGTAACGATTTTAGTAATTAGATCTGAAAAGGGTCTCACTGAGAATGCAAAAATGTCTTCAAAAACCCACCACTGAAGCTGTCAACAGTGTGGGTGTTGATGATGGACATTTTTTTTGTTTTAATGTTTGTTTTAAATGAGTGTTCTTTCATGAAACATTAAAACAAAAGCTTTGAACAGGTTTACGATAGAATAATTCCTCTTGAATCACACATAATCTTTACTTTATAGAAAGCTGGAGAGAACTTTTATGTTCTGATGCACAGAGCAAATGAACCAGCAACTGCTTTCCTTTCTCTCCTTAACTACACAAACAGGACAGAAGAAAGCAAGAAATAGACTGGGGTGGGGGAAAGGATGATTAAGGTCCTAGTATAACAAAAGTCTCAAGCCAAATAAATGTCCCTACTAGAAAAAATAATGGAATAAAAACTCGGGGAAATGATAGACGAATCGCAAAATGCACGTTGCAAATGTAAAGATATCTGAGGAGTGAGGGGAAAAAAGGCATTAAATATTCTTTATTATGACTTTTTGATACGGAAGTAGGAAGCTGCATGTAATAACCGTGTAGCTTGTACCTGGGGGGGAAAAAAAAAAAAAAAAAAAAAGTAAATGCTTGGATATAAGATACAAGTATTAGCCTGTTGTAAGTAGTGCCCAGTGACAGGGGAATCTGAGGACACAGCAAATCTACAGCTTACCCAAAGCTTGCTCTCAGCCTCCAGCAATTTGTAACATGGGAACTTCCCGAGCCAGGGCTTGTATCTTTATATCTGATAACTTTCACAGGATTTCTAGCTGCTTCATGAACCCATTTAAAATTTAGCACCTGTAATATCCCATAAGAAGGAATTAGCACCTCAACTACACACCATGCAAAGCAGCATCTTTTGTTGGTTTTGAACACCTGACCTGCTTGATTCGACTGAATCTACTAAGCCTTTCTTGATTTTCTGCATAACACTCAGGATCTATAAAATCTGAAAAGGCTTTCATTATAGCCTATCATTATCCCTGCCTCCCCCAGAAAACTTATTTCCAGTCTCAGTCTATGCTTTTACTCATCTTTATGATCCTCTGTGCTTTTTTCCCATTTTTACTATACAGACTTTCTGAGACAAGAAAAACAGATTGTGTGTAGTATTTAAGATGTAAGCACATAATGTGTTTCTACAGTGGAATAAGTTGCTGTTTTCTCCTCTGTTCCTTATCTAAAATATCTACTAATCCATTTGCTTTGTTGAATCTTAATGAGCATTAAGCTGATGTTTTCACAAAGTTGTTATAAACTTAGATCTTGTCTCTTAGCGCCAATACTCAGCTTAGAGACCACTATTGTGCATGTTAAAAAAAAAATCTTTAATTTTTTACACGTGAATAACTTTTCTATTGAACTTGCCATCACTTTGCCTCTCTTATGTTGGCTGCTTAACAGAGATGATTATAAAGAATCAGAGCAATTTCTTTATGCCAGGTTTAACCTCAGGGTGCATTGATAAGATATATTCCTCAGACCTGTACAAGTAATACACAGGCAATGTCAGAGAACAGGTTAGCAGAGAAGTGCTAAAATAAATTAACAGTTGCAAGGCTTGAAAGCCAGATGACAGAATTCAGAAAGTTTCAAGGTAATAAGAAAACCCCCTTGCTTAAATCTGCTATTATCAGGCAATACTGGAGAATGGAAAGTGCTATGACTGTCCTTAAGACCTGTATTGTCTGTAATCCAGAACTACAAAATAGTAAGTTTTACTTTGGCATTGGACAAATTGAAAGGGAAATCAGGTTGGAGAGTACATAGATGAATGTATGATGCTGGCAACCTTCCATTGCTTTCTTTATAGAAACCTTTATAGGAAACCCACACCTCTCTAAATTATTTGATTTTTTCAAGAAAGCCAGCAAAATTTAATTAAAAGAAAACCAATGACAGGAATTACAAGCTTCTAAAACTTTTACAATATAGAATTTTACTATTCCTGACATTAAGAAATTGTCCAGTATTTTATCAGAAGTATTAAAAGGCTAAAAATTTAAGACCAGTTACATGAGAGAGAATAAAAAAACTGATTTGTGGTGGGTTTTGGCTTTACCTAACTTTAGCACATAAAGATAAGAATTTGATCTGGTCATCTGCAGTCCCTCTCTAGTCAACAGAGAGAAATATGTGCATTCAGAAAATGATTTATCATATGCTAAAACAAATCTCTGATAGGTCAGAGGAATTCCTCTTCGGAAATATGTGTTTCTCACTGTTGATGGTAGCTGGCATTCAAAGGACTTGTTTAGATAACTGCATTTTATACAGTCAAAGTCAGTGAGGTGAATCTCTCTCTACACTGATTCAGAGGAGCCACTCTGTAGTACCACTAGCATTGTACTAGCATCATACTAGCCTCAAATATTCAATAGAGTTACCAGTCTTCTTTTTGTGTTAAACCTAGAAAGCCCCCAAAGAGCTATCTTGTCTGAGAGGTACAATTACTAAATGGAACAAGTTTATTTCTTCAGCTTGAGATTTGATTACTGGATCCACATGACTGTAGCATCTCAGACTATCAGGGCATCATTTCTGGGATAGACTGTCCTCAAGCTTGTGTGACAGTAAGGAATTCAGGTGGTAAAAAAACATCCATCCTGAGCTATGTGACCTTTGTAGAACTTCAGGGCTTTATACAATCAGCATATTCTCTGCCTCAATGAGTTATACACTCACCTGTGCTATGATTGTATTACTAAATGAATGGTTCCCATTACTTGTAATGTGAGCTATCGACTTTTCCTTTATCTCAGATGATTCAAGTGAAGGGATTCCCATGGGTCATTGCAGAGAAAAAAACCCAACCAAACCCACAGGAAAAAAAGCCCAAACAAAACCAGATATGAAACCAAGCAGAGTTAAAAGAAAGTGGCTTACAGCTTTTTCAGGCCAGAGATAATGCATATTGTACGTTAAGAAATTTTGGGGAACAATAATATACTTCTGTTTCATGAAGTCGTATGTTCTTACTTATCACACAGTATTAGAAGTAATAGAGGATGAAATGTAAAGTCGTATGTTTGTGGGATTTTTATGATCTGCCATTCATGACATAGAAGTCTCAGAAAACCATCAGTGAATCTTATCACAAAGCTGTCTTTTGTGTTGTTTGTGAAGAGCTCCTAGATTTGGTCTTTTTACATGATACCTTTCACAAGAAGCAAGTTTATGTGGAGCCTATACATTTCATCTGATTGTGTTCTCTTTTTCCTATTATAGAAGTAAAAACTAAACTCCCCTCCTAAAATCAAAAGAGTTTGTGATTTTGGTCTAAGCAGAATGTAGAAGCACCCCTAATATAAGACCAGCAAAGTGCCAAATGTCAAAGAACATAAATAGATGAGCATGCTGGTACCTACACGCACAGGTGTACCATCTCCAGCCTCGCTGGTCTGTGCTGTAAGGAACATGGAAGACCCAGCTGATCACCCTTTGCAGGCCCAGCTTCAAAGTCCTGCTGTGGAGGAGGTAAAGCAGGCACTTCAGCCCACGCAGTATGCATCCACCCCTCCCAGGGCATCATAAAGACTGGGAATTTGTGGGATTCTTTGTTCCTAAAGGACTATTTAGTGTCAAAAACCTAAGCATATCCTAGAGACTAGATACCATTCTCTTCTTTGCTAATGCACACCTTCTGTGAGCTGCAGTCATCTTTCCTCTTGCTTTTTCTCCCTACAGACCTGTGAAATTTGCAGTTACACAGATTTTGTAGAGGAGAAGAATATCTCTTCCCCATCATATCCCAGCTTGACGTCATTCCAAATTTCACAAAGTACCTAACCAAAGTCTGTGAATACTACCAAAGTCTAGAAGACAAGAAATATTGCAGATTAAATCTTCATCTGTTTCCTAAAAGCTGGTTTCATTGTCCCTCTTCCTACTGGATATTGGGCACTCATTGCTGCCCCAAGTTCCCTGAAAACTCACTTCAGTGAACTGCATGCCAAGAGCTGGTTACCTGAAAGCTGGTTACTTGGCAAGATACAATTTGGTTCCTTTCTGGTTTGGGTATTTAGAAAACAGGCAGACATAAACCATCTTTGGATAGATATTATATATGTAGAGAGTAGTTCACACTGACAGGGTTATTAATATGCTTAAAATAGTCTTTCACTAATATTGATAGGAGAATAGAAGTGTCCCACTAGGGCTTTCTGGCAGCAAGCCGGATGGCAATGACTTGCTTAGAGTTTAAAATTTCTTAAACAAAGGTTCCAAAGAAAAATTAATTTTTGCTTACAAGCAAACAAGGCTTTGTTACCACATAGTGTTTAGAGTTTAAAAATGAAACTACATAAAATCTGTATAAAGCATATTGTAATTTAGTTAGCAGGTGCTTTTCACTGTGTAATTTTAAATGGAATTATCCTTAACTAGATGCACTTCCAGTGCTTTCCAATGAGGACTAGATCTTGCCTAAGATATAATTACTGTTTCATAGTCCATTTTCAAAAGAGCAAAGTTAAGTTAATATATGAAGGCACTTATATTTTAGACTTTGTCAAGAGCACAGATTTCTCTTTCTTGTTAAGGCCTGGGTGAGCCTTAACCATTTGCAATGATGGGAGCTAAAGAGCTAATACAGCCTTGCAAGTATAAGTAGGAATATATGAAGTGGAACTGGCAAGGATAGAATCCCTCCGTTTTAGAAACGACACAGCTATGATTGAAGTATTCACTTTACATCTTACATCTGCAATTCATGCAGGAAGTTGAGAAATTAGGGAAGGTTCAGGAAAGAGTCATTCACATACATGATTAATGAGAAATTTAGCATCATTGACATGTAAGAGTTCCAAGAAAGGAAACAAAAATATGATTACTGAGGAGTCTCCCTTCCAGAAGCCACATCAAGAAATCTGGTGAAGGTGGTCGGCTGAAGCTGTGCAAATTCAGGCACGATATTTTAGTAGTAAGGCTATTTAACCAAGCCACTAGGAGACATGGAGGATTTATTTTACTGAAAATTAAGTCAAAATTAAGTCAACATATTCTAAATATGTTCCATTTCAATCACAGCTCCTTGATTTTTTTAACAAAAACATTATGGAGAATGTGAGAGTTGATGATCAACGTATTTCCCTTTTCTGTCTAAAATCTGGACAAACCTACTCTCCTGGAGTGGGGAGGGGAATCTGCTCAAAAAAGAAAGAAAAAAAGAAGACAGAGCTAATAGCAGAGAAATAAATTACATTTTTAAAACTCCTTCTGTTCTGTATGTATGGTTTAAATAAGCAGGCTGTATCCTTGTAGAAATCATCAGCAGGTTGTTTTAAAGGGTCACTTCATTTCAAACTGAATTGTGTCCTGCACACTGAAGCTATTCGGTCCCAGGCCTGTTGCATCCACAGAGAGCACCTGAGCTGCTGAACCACTGTGCCTCTGTCGGTGTGACCTTCCCTTCCCAGCTGCACAGATACTGCTGAGATGGGAAAGTTTACAGAGCCCCAGGGTAAATGGTGCATTCTGAGCTGACAGTCTAACAAAGTACTTAAGGAAAGCAGAAAAGCAGAGACTGCTGGAGAAAAATCCCAGAAGAGGTAATACCCTGTGCTGACACTTCACATAAATTTGGAAATGGGAAAGCTTGGCTGAATCTCTGCTTCAGCTGTCCACAGCAATGATTTTAGGTCAAGATTTCCAGATACTAGGAGGACATTGCAAGTACCAGCAGGCTGGACATGCTGGCTTCAGGGGTTTCATTTGCTCTCAGGATACGTATGGTATCAGACCAAGAGTGTTATGGAACTGCTGCTCTGGGCTTTTCACTTGAACAGGGATTCCCAAGAGCTTCACGTCTATAAGGAAATATTGAGTTTTCTAGCACTCAGCTGGTAGAAAGAGGCATTTCTTGGCTATCTCAGCTGTGCTCTGGCAAAGTCCTATGCCTAATTGCTAGATGTAGATGTGTTTGACAATTCCCTCCAAATGCCGAAATGCTAATTTGAACATGAGGGCTGTTGGTTTCCATATCCAAGGATGCTCATATGTTATACTAAAAAACATGATGCACACTGCTTAGTGGAATTCTTTTCCACCACCAGGAAATCTCTAGCCTTCTTTGGAGCTATGGTGTGAGCTCTTTAGTTAGGACTTAACTTCCCTTCAAGATGGACTTCAGCTTTCATAATTTGCCTGAATAAACTTACTTTCATCATTAACTTTCCTGACTGAAATGAGCAACTTCCTTTCAGAAATTCACCTGTCCCTTTGCAACAATCTCAAATACAATCGAGTAAAACAAGGCTTATACTCCTCTTGCTTTGAACAATGCAAGCCACAGATTCTTACCTCAATTGAAATTTCTGAGTAACACAGCCTTGAAGCTCAAACAAAGCTCACTAGAATTTATCAGGCATCTGGCCATTCCTCCATACAAGGCACACATTTTACTGTTATTCCTCATAGTGAGTGACAGACAGAATAACAGAAAACTCAGAGGTAAAAGAATACATTTCTGGTTGTCATGATTGCAGACAGTAACTGAAAGCTTCACCCGAATTAGTTTACTTCTTTTCCTTTTTAACACTGGAGCTTCTTCTGTCTCTGCCCTTCATATTCATTTTGATTGCTGTCTGGAATGTTTGCAACATTCAGGATTGGTTTCTGATTATGGCAGTTTTATTTTCCCTATGCCTGGCTAATTGCATCATTATAGAACAGATGAGAACGGAAATAATTTCCTTCAGAAAAAATATTTTTGCAGTCCCAGGACTCCAACCTCATGAAAGTCTTCAGCAAATTGTTGCATCCTTTTATCAGAATATTTAATCATATGTTCACTTAATTGTAAATTCTATCAAAAAGGGACATTTTTCAAGAACACTCTACTGACTTTACAACACACATCCCACTAAAGGCGTATGTGGATGTGGAGACATCTATGAACATTCTAAAATTTAAGCAATGGCTGTTCTGAAGAGGAAAGCCCCTGTGAATCCAATATTGATATAGAGTGCTCCTTTCCATGGTCCCTTAAATCCAAGGCCATAATTGTGTCCCTTTAAACCAGCATGAACTTACAGCACCAAGAGAGGTTTCTTGGGCACCTCACTGGCTTCTCCCTGTGTCAGTACAAGAATTTTCATAGTCTCATTGTAAACTAAAAGGGGAAAATGATCCAGACTAAATGTTGTTCACTTGCTTGGGCTAGGTGGGGTTTTTTGACTGGGGGGGTGTTTAATTTTTTTTTTTTCCCCAAGGTCACCACAACAATGCTCTTCTACAACTTGAAGTGACAGAGAAACTATAGAAAAACCATAGAAAAACCCTCAGAATAAACAAAATTTCTGAACTGGTGGATAACAAATACAACCTTGATAACATAGCCCTAACACCATAATCAGAATTGTTTTGCTGATGCTTATAGCAAATAAATTAAACTGTGGCAGACCACAGTCTTAACTTTTTGCCTGAATTAGCATGGATCACACTTCTGCTGGTAATACCTTCTCTTGGACCTCACTAAGTGGCCATGAACTGGGTCTATACTCCACCTCCCATACTTGAATGGAGATTGAATGCAAACAAAACTGTATCATTTTGTCATCTACCATGAGTCTAAGCACATACTGTTACTAGCTGTAGTAACAGCACTAAAAGATATCATATTTTCTATGTGTCTGTGAACTCATAACAACTGGAGATATTCAACACTTCTTGAAAGCGATATTCAGAAGATAGTTTTTCCATATCTCTTCTCATACTTGTATAGTTTCTTCTTATACATCCTTACCTGAGATTATCTACATAGTCTTGAATTAGCTATTTCTGAATATGGATAAAAGAAACGTAATTGAAAAATGGAGGTAAATATCATGTAGGAGGTTAGGTTGAAAAATGTCTAGCAGGCAGAAAATTTGGCAGAGGCTGGTGATAGGGTGAATCTTGTATGCCTGTGTTATCCCCAAACCATTAACCTGGCATTTAGGACTCCCCTGCAGTCAATCAACCAAGCTATTAAAATGACAATGCAGAAAGCCCCAAGAAACAGGTTCAAATCAATAAACCCATATAGACTAGAACAGAACAAGCATAAATACATGCAGAGCTGTTCCTGAGCTGATGGGTGAAGACTTTGTTTCATACCGGTTTTCATGCATCCAGCATACCATTACACATAGCTACACACACCTATACATATAAGCTAAGAGGACTTCTGACAAATCACTGCCTCGGTCCGTGATTTCAGCAAATCAAGAGATGCTGGTGAATTTTTGCCGTTCACCTGCAACAATTACTGCATCCGGTTGTTTTATAGATTGCAGTCCTGCAGGATTTTAGCCTAAGAATGTTAGTTTTGAGCAAGTTGCTGTCCCTCTGCCTTGCAGTTGCTTGAGGTAGAATTAATTTTGTCTGTTGTTTAGTGCCTGAAATATATAAAAGGATAAAGTCTACAATAAAGAAACTTGGCTGATAAGTTCAGGCATAGAGATATGTATCATCTAAAGTTGAATAGATGTATCCCATCTTTAAGATGCATTTTGGATAAGCTATCAACCTTGGCCCAACTTACCTTCCTCGGAAAGCAGCTGGAGCTGTATCATTAAATCCTGTGGAAGAAGCGTTAAGCCCAAAATGTAATTTATGGAAAAATTCATCCTTGTTATAGAGGTCCAATTAAAACTTGGAAACTGTCAGATGGCGGGCAATCTGCACTCTACTGAATGTAGTTACTTTGCCATAACCAAGATATGAAGGATGTAATAGCCTGTGCTTGCCTTTAGTGAGATATTCATGTGAAGGGTATAGATCCACCAAAAGAATAAAAGATGTTGCAATTGCATAAAAAATGGCATTATTCTCAATACATTAAGTCAAAGAAAGGATCTTCCATACAAAAAGACTTGTTCTGTGATACAAAGCTCAAAGAAACTTTACAGTCCGCAGTAAAATCTCTCATTCATCAATTTGCAGGGGGAACATCGTTTAATATACATTATTGACTGTATTAGCAGTTTTACATTGTACAGCTGAATTTATTTATTTATTTGCCTTGCTGTCTAATGCTCTGTGCCTCAGGATATTGGAGTCTAGTAGACCGTGCAATTAGAATGCCAGGGCGTAAGTAACTTACATAATTTAGATATCAGATTTTGCATGGAGTAACAAACCAATGTGCACTAGTTATGCTCCACTGCAAAATCCATCACGAGTGGAATCATCCTTTCATGAAAAATGATAAAAAACAAGAAAAAAAATAGAAAAGTAGAACACTTTGTACTATACCAGTAATACCACATTGTCATCTAACAGTATCTGCTAATAATGTAAAAATATCATCCCTTTCTAAAATGATTCAGCCACCTCTAATATTAACTAGTGACACAGCTACCGGTGTGTATATGCTGTGCTTACCAAGTACTTCCTTTCAAAAAGTACCATCTGAGGGAAATGCATCCTGTTCTAACCATGTTCTATTTTTTTCCAGCTCAGCTGTGTCCTCTTGAATTCATGATAATTTCTGCAAATTTTCCTAAGTCATCACTTTCTGAACCAGGGTAAGAAGCTCTTCTAGATTGTGCCAGATTAATTAAACATAAGACTCTTGATATGGTTGTCCAGGTAACCAGCTATCCAGATTTTGTAGGCTGAGTTTTCAGTGGATATTAACTTCAGAGGCCAAGATTGCACTGAAGAAATATTAAAGATTAAATCAGGTTGCCACATTAAATTTAAGGTAGGAAGACAAGATCTCCTCTGAGGCATTCAAAGGCATGTACTCTTCTCTCTTTATTTTACTGGGAATTTAGACTCATGTTAAATGCCTAAATTAGACCCCATATTACATTATTGTTTATAAATTTCAGTTTCACAGTTTACAGAAGCTAAACCAGCTGGTATCGAGTTTTCTGCATCTTAAAGATGAACTGCAACATTTTGCATATACGACTTCTGATAATCTGACTTTCTTGACAGTCATAAGGACTGTCCATCCATCCCCTTTATGATTAGTAAAAGAAAAATTCTTAACTGGATTATGACATTTTATAGAATAAATAATTTTCAAACTCTAATACTTTAGCAAAACCAGAAGGAGGTGCTATAAAGGTTCCAGTACTATATCACGCAGCAGAATCTCAGTTTTAATCTCTATGAGGACTTAACCATGTCCATACAAAGGGTCCTTTGATTTAGGCTGTAAAAACAAGCTAATTTTTTTTTTTTTCAAAATCAGCTCTTTAACAGTAAAGTTCTTAGTGGATGGAGTAGTAGGAAATGCAGCCTTTGTTTTTTAACCCTTATGATAAATGTCCATGAGGCATACCCCTTAACAAAAGACCTGTCAGTAGCTGCAGAATTTAAATTCAATTTCTCTGGTCATTAGAGATAGGTTTGAAAAGCCAGATGTCAAGGCAGGTGCCATATTATATTTGATAATAAGTTAATGGCCCTTGAAATTCAGAAGCAGTATGTCAGTCCTAAAAGCTCCCTTTGTAACCAGCTCCCCCTCTTCCAGGCTTATGCCTTCCTTTGTTTCCACTGCTTTTATTAAAATCAACAACTGAATGTGAGAATGATGTTGGTTTTCTGTTTAGAAGAGCTAACATATCATGTTATATCATTTTAATGTTCATCATCTCTGGGACTTCATGTCTGTGAAGCTTCAGTTCTGTGGGTGTTTTTTCAAACACAGAAAAATGATGTCTGTGCACTGCAAATAAACCCTATGCACTGTTAAAAGTAGTTGTACTGCTTCTGTTCCTGGTTATTAAAATATTTCATTTAAGTCAGATTCGTATGGCCTTCTATCTTTTGTGCCTTATGAGATGGAGATGATTCTTTGGAAGACTAAAGACGGAACACTAAAATTTCATTGCAGAATGTTGAACCAAATGCTGGCTTTGACTCCCAACATGCAGTTGCAGGTGCAATTTGGCTTCTTAGTTTTTAAAACACTGGTTTCGGTAAAACAATCATCCTCTTTTCAGACTCCCTCAAGTGCCTCATCAGATAGCAGCAGTGGTTTATAGCAAGCAGTTGAAAGACATGGCACACACACTCTAGGGAATGAAAAGGATTTTTAAAAATGAGCAGGGTTTTCTGAATGCTGTGCAGAGTCATCACCTGCATATTCAAACACAGAATATCATGTAGGATCATAGAATAAATCAGATTTTAGCAGCAAAACACAATCCTCAGCAAGTGAAAAATTCAGCTATCTGCTTTTTTTTTCTACCTGAACACTTATGTGTTTTTTCCAGTTAGGGCGATGAATACTGAAATTTGCCCAGCTTTAGTATCAGCTAGAAAAGTTTTACTTGGTACATCTGTCACACTAATTACATTTTAGAGATGCTTAGAGGTAACATAAATGTTTAATCAAATCTGCGGGACATTAAGAAATTTCTGCCACAACAAGCAATGTCTGCATCCCAGGTGTAGGACTTGTAGACCCCATCCTGCAACACACTTAATCAGACTTTCTGCGGGTTGCTGTAATGGTGTCCATGTTTTCTCCAGCCACTGCCACCCATTCTTTTTCCTTTCATTGTATGAAATTTAGCAGTCATCTGAGTATCTGATGAGTCAGATTGGTGTGCATGTTAAGTGGCTTTGGCCAGTTTAAAGGCTGTCTATAGGAGATATATATGGTTCCTTTCTGCTGGCTCATTAAGACCAGCTGAATGAAATTAGCTGTTGGCTCACTCACCAAAAAATTCTTAGCACCATCATTTCCACCCCTTTGAAGAGAAGGCTCCTGTCATTCATTTACCAATATATTGATTTTGTAAAATACAGCAATAGATAAACTAAGCTGCTAAGGGAGAGGATGTAATACAATGGGAGGTGGGGAGGGAAGAAGTGAAAGAAAGAAGAAAAAAGATCAGTATATTGATAGAATTCTGGACATTTTTCTAGTTCCTGGGAAGATTCAGAAGGTAACAGTAAAGTCCTTGGAATTTGTTCTTTTACCATTTCAGACCACCTTCAAAGAATCTCAGTTGCATTTTAAAATGGGAACAGATGTGAAATACCCCAGTGCATTTAAAATCTCAGCTGCTGGCATGTGGCATTAGCCCACAACGCCTTCCCTCTGACAGCATCCCTCCCCAGTGGCTGCAGGAGCACCCAGGTGGCAGAGAGGCACAGGGGAGTCCTAGGCATGCCTAGGCAACTGCCAGCACATATCTGATTTTCTTCTAATTATATCTCAGCAATCATCCCTGTGGAAAATAATTTGTGTGAACATGTCTCATGCAATTCTGTCATGTAGTAAAGATCTGGAAGTTACATTTTAATTCAATTGACTCAGAGGGGAGAATACACAAAGGGTTGAGGCTGGGTAATCCATACCCACGTAGCAAACAACTGCCCACATCAGTGATCCCCACAGGAAAGCCTCCAGGGAGCAGGGGTGCTGCACAGCCTGAGCTCACCAGCAAGGACACGCTGAACTGTGCAACAGGGCTCAGACTTCAAAAAACTTCCTGCACAGAAAATTCCAAAGTTACTTTTTATTCTGCATCACTGCAGACACATAAAAAGTTTCATATATATTGAAATTCAATTAGAAAGTATAAAATACATTAAAATACTCATTAAAAGATAAAAAAATGAATTATTGTTCAGATCCAGGAGGGGGAAAAATGGTCTCATTTCAGTGGTTTTAAATTTGAATGGAAACTCTAAAAGTGGAAATAATCTCCTTCATATATTTAAAACACTTTCTCCTTCAACATTTGAACAAAATGAACACGCTCCCATGATAAGTTTACATTTTGGCAAGCTACGTTTTTGACAAAAACCGTCCCTTTGAATATGTGTTTCCAGCTCCATTGTTATATTTTTAGCTACAGGATGAATCAAAATGACAGTCACACACTTTCTTTGCCATTGAAAGTTTACACAATTTTCCTTAAAGCCTCCTCAGGAGTCAGAGGAGAAGAGGTTCATTAGAAAAATATTCCATGATGGTGCAGTATTTCTGCTCAACAAGACAGAAGGAAAAAGGGGCTGTAACAAAAGGTTTCTCCCCTCCCACAATACTTCCCCCCCAAGGCTGCTTCATATATATATATACATATATGTATATAGTGGTTTCTCACCTATTAAAGAATTTTTTAGATTAACAACCTTCTGCTCACATAAGGTGACAAATACACCAGGTCTTCATCTAGTCCACGTGTGACAGAAAGGGTTGGTGGGCAATTTACAGATTTCAGAATTTGTCTTCCTGGCTACTGCCCAAAAGATGCAGAAGAGCCCACTCTAGTTCAGACAGCTCATTTTGGAAACATTAGTTTCAGTTCTACTGCAAGTTCAATAATACATTATGTTTCAGCCTGGTATGTTTCCAGCAATAAAAATACCAACCGTACTTTGTAACAATGATCATAATAATCAAACCAGGTCTGGTGGCTGTCACTGTAGAAAAGCCCAATGGCTGCCTGATCTAGGTGAGAGAGAATTATCCCATGCCATACACTGTATCTGTTTTGGCATCTGCATTAGGATACAATTTATTGGTATGTGAAGGATAACGGGAAATTCTGGTGATTTATTCTCACACACAGACAGCATTATAAGTCCTTCCCCCTTTGCCTGCCCTCCTCTGATTCCTAATTCCTCTCCAAAGCCATATTTCATATATTGAAAAAAAGTAAAGAAAAAATTACTTCAGCTACCACCATTCTTTAAAGGGTGTGTGATCAAGCTACAATGAAGTTTCCCAGAATTTCTGTAGTGGTTTCACAAACTGACCCTTGTATAACAACAGCAGCAGGAAAAAAAAAAAAGAAGGAAAGAAAGAAAAAAGACACTAAAAATGAACAACATAACTGCATAATCTTTCCTGGAGTGTGCTATAAAAAAAAAAAAAATTAAAATTGGTGCAAAAAGGCTGATCTTGAGACCCACAGAGAATTCACATCGTGCTACAACCACCCATGAGACTTGCTCCTGTTACCAAAGTGTCAGTTTTCAGCCAGGAGGTGTATTTTTATAGGTTTTACTGACGCAAGGATGGCCATCTAGGATAACATTACTATTAGTTGTGTTACAGTAGGTCTTGCAAACCCTGACTTCCACTTACATTTCCAGATGAGGGCACACAGAGACATCGTTGTCTGTATGCATTTAAAGTGCTGTATTTTCTTTGGAATTTGATATGGGGGTGTCCTCTGACCTTGAAGATCTGGATTTAGGTGATATACTTTATGGTATAAAGAGGCAACATGTACTAGTAAATTAATCATGGTTTGTAGCAAACCCAAATGTTGGAACTTGATCATCCATATTCTAAAATTGCTGGAGCAGTCTTGTCACAACATAGTTGGCTCATGTCATGAAAGACTATCCCAAACAATTCTTAGAAATATGTTGGAAATTAGCACTTGTCAGGAAATATTCCCAAGCAGTAGTCTGGACGGAGCCATATGCCTCTGAGGTCAGAAGACCTTAATAATGTATGTGGTTAAACTGTGCCTGTTGGCTACCATGCCAAAAACAGGCCCTGATGCTGTTATTTCACTAGTATAGATGCAGCCAAAGAGAAATACTAACAAAATCAGTCTGAAACTACTTGGTTCAAATTGCTGTAAGTCAGCTATCCATAAAAACTGTAGTCCCTTGAAGAGAAGGAAAAGAAATACACGTTCCACCAAGGATGGGGTAAATGATCAGATATTAAAGTCTCCTCGCTGACAAATGTCATCTTCATTTAAACATTACTCACTACAAGAGTGTTAAGGAAACTGTAGCATTTATGCTACCATAAAAAAGGATTAGGAACCAGATAGCAAATAGAAATGCTCAGGATGACTGTTGGGAAAATGATTTCTTCCCTAACAGTGATCAGTATAAAAATGGAGCTTATTCTCTGCTTTTGTATTTAAACAAGCATCTGCTCCAGTGTGATGTTTTACCCTTTAATCCAGGATAGCACTAAAATTAAACTTCATTCACCAAAGTACCTTAGTGACTAGAGACAGCAGAAAGTGCAAGCAACACATGTACGTCAGAGCTCCCTGTCTTAAGAAAGCCCCAAACTTTAACTCTTATATTAAAACATGGATTCATCATAGTGACATAAAATACGTTTCCCAAACTTTAGGGGTTACTTCTAATGTTATATATTCTTTTTCTTCACAGCAAAGGAATGACCAGCTCTGGCAGTCCATTCACTGAGTGCTACCAGTCTTTACTGATCAACAGTTTAAGAAACCGGAGCCAAAGGAAGCGAAAGCCAATCCAAATACACCTGTCTGAAAATTATTGCAATACTATCAGTTACAGAAATCTTCTCAGAAAAGTTTCAGCTATAGTAAAACACCTGCATGTACCAAACATTTCATTTGGGCCCCCATTTGGTGATGCAAGCATCATGAAACTCAACTAGACTTTGCTCACCATCAATCACATATCCGCCTTTAACACAGTACTTTGATCCAGTAATGGAAAGTTTGAAAGGGAAAAGGCACACAGGCTTCCAATTAATGGATAATTTTTTTGTGCTTATGAATTACTTGTGGTGGTTGGGTGGTTGTTGTTGTTGTCATTTCTTTTTAGCCTTTTAAAAATGCTTTTAAGATTTCCATTGTTATCAACAATCTTACCAAGAAACTCAGCCCTTGTTGGCACACTCAGAATCTCAATGGCACTTTCAGACAAAAATTTGGCTGGAAAGCCGATGATTTGGGGAGAAGAGTACAGGTTTTTGAACTATATCGCTGATCTGCTATATATAAACTTCAAAAGCTTTACAAGACTGGTGGGAAAAAGCACAGAGAAGTATTACACAGAGATGGACGTAGTTGTGAAATTCTTGAGTAGGGTTGTGGGATGCATTTCAGAGTGTTAAAGTTTTCCCCTTAGTGTATCAGATGGGCACAAATTTCCTCTAATTATTCTGGTAGGAGAGTCTGTTCTTGGACAGAAAAGGAAATGTAATGAGGAAGACCTCGTATATCTCTGATGTTCTGATTGTACTGGAGATCAAGCATGGCTTTAAATACCCTGAATTTCCATGTGAGTAATTGACAATGGCAACCCAAACTTAGCTGTGTCTGATTAAATACATTCTTGCTGGCACTTTGAGAGCTTATAATAGTCTAACAGTAATTAAAGACACAAACAGGCATTCACCAATCCAAAAGGAAAACACCTACCTTCCTCAAGCTTCATCTATCACTCAGAAAGACCCTCATCTGTGTTCCATATTCAGTCTGGTTCAGTATTTTTCTGTAATTATCCAATACAAGGATGTCTTCTTGCACATTTCTATGATTTAGCTACCTAGGAGATGTCTTTTAAAAAAATATCCTACGTTTACATGGTTTAAAAATGCATTACAATGATTTAAAAAGGAATTGTGGAGCATTGTGAAAAAAAGTCTAAAATACTAAACCAATATAAGAGGTTATAGTTGTTTCTGCAATACATAATAAACTTGTGAAACTGAAATAGCTTTTTCTGTAATACACTGTAAACTTGTGAAATTGAGAGAATGAAATCCAGAGTCTTCACTTAGAATCCATCTGGTCTGTATATCACTTTTAATACTGGATCTTTTAATACTGGATCTCTACTGGATACCATTTTTATACTGGATATGTGTATCTTTTAGAGCCAAATTTATCCTTTCCCATCATCCAGAGTTTAAGTAAAGAAGTTCCCCAGCCCTGAATCCCCTGAATTCAATGGTTTTTCTGTCATAAGGAAAAGGACATGGTTCCACAGTTCACTGACTCCCACTAGCACGTTTTTCTAACCACATTACAAAAGCTGCAGGAGGTTATTAAACTGCAGCTCTAAGTGAAATATTCTCAGTTGGTTTTTCTCAAAGTATCTACATACCCATAATGGGACTTCAGCATCTCAGCATCTAATTTCAAGGCACTTTGCTGCTAATAGATTCCCCAGGCCTTATACACCCTACAGTCTTTCCAGTTCTGACCTTCCTAGACACGCAACGATGTAGTGCCCGTTCATCTCCTTTTTTAACCTTGCAGCTCAAACCCTTCCCACTTACAGGGGGAGGTAGTAGTCTCATTGTAATTAATTTCTGGTCGTGTCATGGCTGCATTCATTAGCACATGTGAAGGGCAAAATTCAGCCTATGCCTTACGACACTCAGTATTAAATGGGGTACGCTGTCCAGAGCCCACCACTTAGTGTGAGAATACACAGCATACTCAGGACTCATATGATAATAGTAACAGTTTGTTTAGTAATTCCACCAGTTAATAAAAAAAAAAGTATAATATAAATATTTAGTCTTCATATCATAGGACAAATTAATATTCGTGCAGTGTTTCAGTTCAAGTGGTATCTCTGTAGCAGCCCTCGGCAGCACTTCTTATTAGTCTCAGTGAGTATATTATCTTTCTTAATTAGAAACTCTTAAACTTTTCAGTCATGGGAATTCATGAGTAACAAAAGAAGAAGAATTATTGTGTAGTTCATTTTAATGACAGATTTACACACTCTTGGCTGGACTAGGAAACTAGAAGTGAGGGTCTTAGTCCAGCATGAAGTAGATAATAAAGTCTCAGATGTACAGTGTACCACACGGGAGACAGAACTAGCCTAGGACAAGCATGGAAGAAAAATTTCAGTGCAAAGGAACGGGCATTTAATCACTCAGTGGCACTATGATAGAGTTTTTTGAAACAATTGGGAATCTTCCTGTTCATGTGCAGAGCTTTAGCAAGGAACTGAGTCCCCCACATGTGAGGTCAGTGTAGGGTCAAGAGGAGAAATGCTTCAAATACAGGGGTGCTGGTGAAATTTTGGACTGCTTATAGTCAACAGTATAGCTCAGACTGACATCAGGTTGTTCATGTCCCTGCCAGGTTCAATGCAGCAGAAGAAATTTGGCTCCTTCTGAGAGAAAAAGGGTTTGCCTTTGCCTTCCTTGTCTCTACCCAACAGCTCTTACCCCCCATAGTCTCCTAACAAAAATAAAGGATTTGGATATTCACCCATGAACACTAGTAAAAGTTGGGATGTAAATATAGAATTCTCTTATTAATGTCCCCTACCTACCCAATACACCATTAACTCTTTTAACATAATGTGCAAATAAATGGAGCTATTCAGAAAGCAAAAACTATGAACTTTTGCTACAAATGCAGCTAGTGAAGTAAATAATATCACTGAGGCATCACCGAGGACCCTGAGACACTGCAGGGAGTCACCCCCAAACAGTGATGGACAACAGGGGCAGTGAGCAAGGACCCATGAGTGCATGTGTGCAACCTTGGAGATGGTGACCAGGGACCTCCAGGTGTCATCTCACAGGTACCATGATGTGAGCATCAGGGTTGGAAAGGAAAAACACAGGCTCTAGTAGCACTGGAGTAACTGCGTCTCCCACAGAAAGGGTGGCTGTCAGTAGGGACTGCACCCCCCAGAGAGGTGCATATGCCTAAAACCCATACAGCCTGTGGGAGGATATGTGTCTGTGATTAATTCCTTTCTTTTAAATTAGTTATAGCAGGGAATTTCAAAATCTGTAGGTGTTCATTAACATTTTGTAAGTGCCTAACATCATGGGGTTTCTGTTGTATTGTTGATATTAATCCTAAATCTATAGTTCACTGGTTACTGATTAAGTGTTGTTAATAAATCAATAAACCATTTAGGTTTAACCAAATTAACTAAGCAGCATTTCCCTGCATCATTATTACCAGATGACATTAAGTTGCCATTAGTTTGAAGTCCCTTATGCATCTGTTTGCAACTCTGGTCCTCAGCAAGGAGGAGGCTCCTTCTCTTTCCAGCATGCAGAGTTGTGGCAGAATTTTGAAATTCAGCTGCTCAGGCTCTGCTTGTCAATGTAATAAACTCTTTGTTGTCTGATATTAAGAACTTCTCCCTAAATACTAGATTTTTGGTTTTTTTCTAGTGACACCTAAAACTTAACAATAATGCCAGTGTATCATATAGTAATGATTATTTCATTAAGACAGACAAAAAAATCTATCTTTTTGACAGTCTTGTAAAGCCGAGAAGTTCTATCCATCAGAAAGCAAAGAAAAAAAATATTCTGTGCTAAATTTACCTTAAATTTTGGTCTACTTAATGTCTTTCATCAATTTCTATTGTCTTAGTTTAACAAATGGAATCATAAATAATGTAATCTACATCAATTGCACTTATTTGCAATTAGAATTTTTTTTGGTACTCTCTTTTATGAATATTTAATAAACTGTGTAACCTTGATGGAAGGAGTGCAATTTAGAAGGCCATAATGAATATTTAGAAAGTCTTGCTTTGTGATCTCAGCTTCTGATTCTAAATTAACATCCAGTAAATCTTTCAGTACAATGCTCAGCTCAGCAAGTCTAACATTTTCCTGATCTAGAAATACATGGATAACTTCAAGATATGTTTTCTGCTTCAAAGGAACTAGGTTCTTTTTTTAAGCTTCTAATAGTTATGACCTAAAATACGTATTTTAGGGTATGTATTGAAAAAAAAAAACTTTAAAAGAGACACTTTAAAAAAAAAAAATTACTCCCAAAATGTACAGTTAGGTTGTGTGATGCCAAGAAGAAATATTATGTATACTAGAAGTTATCAGAATAGAAACAATGATTCACGGACAGTTCAGTCTTTGCTTCTTGAGGGGCAATAACACCTAACTAAAATTTTTGTTTGCTTTTTCTCTAGTTTCCCACAGTAACTTTATTTTAAAATGTACTGTCATGGGGGGAATCCTAACCCATCATTATGGATTTGCAACATTTACATCTACCAGTCATTTAAAAAAAGAGGTATTGCAAGAAGATGATTGTCAAAAAAGAGAAATACATATAAGGTATATTCTTCTAGCAATGTGAAAAATACTGTGATACAGTGAACATTATTCAATCAAACTAAGGCTTATTCTGCTGAAATATAAGTGAGACAGTAGAACAAAAGCTCAAAATCGCGTAAATTTCTGGAGGCAACAACAAACAAGCTGTGACACTTAGAAGTCCCTCTGCAAAGTGCTGAGGATTAGTATCTTGACAATAAAAAAAAAAAAAAAGTGCAATGTCAGACTGTGAGATCCGAGACATCCCTCCCTCCACCTCACTTTAGAATTACCTCAGGAAGCTGCTGGAAGAATTGTGCTGGACACACAGGAAAACTGTTAAAAATACATTGCATTTCAGAGCCTTCCAACACCTGCACTTCAGGCACCTGACAGAAACTGGAGATGGGAATCTAGCTAAAGCACCAAATAAACCAAATAAATATTTCCTTCAGTGAGAGGCTACTGCTGAGTTTGTTCACATTACAGCCCTGAACATTGATTCAGTGCCAGATAAAACAGATGCAATTCCCAG
The DNA here is from genome assembly GCF_023634155.1 of Falco peregrinus. NCBI lineage: Eukaryota > Metazoa > Chordata > Aves > Falconiformes > Falconidae > Falco > Falco peregrinus. The sequence goes on from NC_073727.1 coordinate 58,850,608, forward strand.
TGAGATCACTGGCAGTGGCACACTGTCCGTCTGCAAGCAAAATGTGTTCTCTCTTCTACCCACTGTGTTATTGCCCTGAGCACAGATCTTGGTGTCCTGTAAGTAGCTGCTCACAAATCACCTAACACTTCTCCGTACTGGGCAAAGAACTGTTGGAGTTCCTCTGCCGTCTTGTCCTTGGTGCAGCGCCCAACAAACACTTTTCTGCTGCACAAAGGTTCGTCAGGACTTTGCTTAGAATTGGGAGGTTTACAGTCACACCATCTTCCATCTATCATGTGCCGCTGAGACATTACTTTCACCTGGGTAGTAGCAATTGCCTTCCTGCACGTAGTCAGGACCGAAGGGAAGACAGACATCCGTCTGAATGAAAGTGCTGATCAAAAGTGAAACACCTGGAGACCAGCCATTTCTGACTTACTCAAAGGAAAGATAAATCTGTCTGGCAAACAGTTGATTTTCTGCCAGAAAATCTGTAGTTTGTGAAAGATATTGGAAGCTGCTGTAGGAGCGGGGATGGGGCTCCACTGTGCACTGGGGGAGTCTGGTTTCCCCTGTACTCTCCATCTTCATGATCAGGCTGTAATTGTGTGGCCACGTGGGCAGCCCCGGTGCTGTCTGACAAAAATAGGCTTAACCACCGCAGCACTAACATCCCTTCTTTAGCAGAGTCCCCAAAACTGGTATCAGATCTGCAGAAGCCTCAAAGCACCACCATTCATAGCGGAGTGCCTAAATTCTGGTGTGGGCAACAAAAGGAAGCAAGAATTTGATTCCTAACAGCCTTTCTTTTATGTTAGAATAATGCACAATTAGCAGTATGGCGGCACAACCTAGAGTGAAATAGCTGCTTCAAACATAGCTGTTTCATTTGGAACTGGATTATTAAATTACTTGAGTTTGATATTTGATTATAAAATATTTTTGAGCTTGTTGGCATTTTATCTGCTATTCTTATCAAAGCTGAGATGAGAAAATATTTATCTTAGCTATGAGAATGGAAATTATTTTGTGGAATATGAACATTACTGCTTAATACATGACTTTCAGCGTCTTCCTAAATAAGCTATTACTTTGTTTATCTTTCATTTGAGAGTCAAGATAAAACATAAACAGAAATGAGCTTGTTTCCCTGAAGCTGGAACGGTTTTATAGAATGTTCTGACTGCAAAGATGGAAACAAGACTTCATATATATGTATTGTAACTGTCTTCAACTAGCGTTTGATTAAAAAAGGAGAAAAAAAAAAGAAAAAAGAAAAAAAGATTGATTTAGTGGAATGCTATTATATGTTCTTCTTTCAAATGGAAAATTTTCTGTGAGGAAAGAAATGGTTATTTGAAGGACAAAGAGAAAAAGTTGATCCCACAATGCAATCATGCACAGGAGGTGTTTTAAAAAAATGAAAGAGCAAGTTGTTAAAGCACAAGTTGAAAAAGTCAAGAGCTGTGATTCATAGGTCCTGGGTTACTACTGTCTTTGACTTCGAGTCTAGCCACGCAGCTGCTGACTTACACTGCTGTTACTGCAGGGTGAAGTGAAGGATGAAGTCTTTGTTGCTGTATGTTTGGAACAGGAGTTATTAGTTCTTTGTTCTGCTTTTAAAAGATTAAACTGTTAACAAAGTAACAAAATCAGACCACCAGAGAAACCATAGACTCCATTCATTTCCAGCATTCCTGTAGTCAAATAAGGTGTTGGTCCTGCGTGTATGGAATTTACATTTTCAATGTAATTTTGTATCCCTGAAAAAGTCTGCAGCGAGTATTGCGCTACGATTTTTATTTCAAGGAAAATATTCAGTTTTCAAAAGGAACTGTCTTGCAAGGACAGGTTGTCTAACCATCAAGCTGTGTGAATAAGACCCATTTTTTTTTCCTGGTCTCATTATATGTATACATATCAGATATATAACAGTCTATAAAAGACTAGTGCCTGAGACATTTTTTAAAACAAAAAAATATTTTTCATAAAAATGAAACAGTATTTGAGCTCATTAAAGCTCTATGTATTTTTTTTGCAAAAATATAACTCAACAGTTTATATGCCTATAAGCTGTAAATTCTTATGAAATAATTCTCCCTCTTGTGGCTAAGATTACGTTAGTAATTAAAGAATCAGGTAATGATTTTTGATTAGCTGCTTCTTTTAGCCTAAAATTCTAAAGGGAAAGAAAACAAATAAATACTTCTAAGTTACTTCCTTAGAAGTACTAATTATATTCTAATAAGACATTACAAATTATTAGCAGAATTCAAATACCACTAGTAGAATCAGTACTGAAGACATTAATAGTGCAGACAATTCAACTTAATGCTGCAAGCAGGCAGTTTCTTTTAGGTTTTTGTTTCTGTTGTGATCTGCAAAAACTGACATTAACATCATTAGGGATGAAACTATGAAGTTTTGTGGCCACGAAGTCACAAAGAAGTTAATGGCAATATTTGCTTTTAATAGTATCAGGACATTATTCTAGGTCTTCAAGTCTGGGCACAATGATCAGGTATATGATGCCATGACTGTGGCTTCTAGAACCAAGTCTGTTTAAGCGAGCTTGAACCAGCTTGGCATTAGTTCAGTTGCAGGAGCTCAGAGTAGACAAGATGGACTGTATGCCCTGATCTGGTTTCAGCACACCCACAACGGGATCACTGCTTAGGGACCAGCTGGGCATCAGTCAGCATGAGGTAAGCAATTGTATTGCACATCACTTGGTGGGTTTTTTTTTTCTTTTTGCATTTGATCTTATTCTTCTCTTTCCCTTTCCTCTTATTATATATTATATATTATATATTATATATAATATATATTATATATATTATTATATATAATATATATTATTATAAATTATAACTATTATTGTTGAAGTTGCTGTTGTTATTATTATTACTATTATTACTTTATTTCAACTGTTAAACTGTTCTTATCTCAACCCATGGCTTTTACATCTTTCCAACTCTCCTCCCCATCCCACTGAGGGCAGGGGTGGGGGGAGCGGGCGAGCGGCTGAATGGTACTTAGTTGCTGGCTGGGGTTAAACTATGACAATCCTCTTTTGGTGTGCTGTACTCATGAGTGATCTAGTTACTTCAGTTATGGAGCTGTCTAACAGAGGCAGGCACAACGGAGACAGCAGCATCTCCCTGATCAGAACAGCTAGTTCAGCCCATGCTGCACCCATGTAACCAGTGCCACTCACCCAGGTACAGCACTGAATGCCTCCAGTGCTCTGCAAGCCTCCCTGCTTTTCTCATATTCTGCCCTACCAAGTCAGAATGAGTGGCACTAGTTCATCAATCTTTAATAGAAACTTATTGTGCTGTCATAGATGTCATCTCCTGAAAAGCCTGCAGGAGCGACAATGAATATACCTTTGATGTGCTAAGATTTTCCTGTGGAGGTGGTAAATCTCAATACAATTTTATCTAATATTCCTACTGAAGACAGCAGTGTGATTCCTACTGGTTCCAATTAGTCCATCTGCATCACTGGACTAGTGCACAGGGGACTTACTAGAAAAGTCCATAGTATTCTCCAAGACCATACATCCAGATTTCCTTCCAGAACAGATTAGAACGCACTGGCATATGGTCACATTCAGATCTCGTCCTCACAGAAAGCTAGAAGGGTGCCAGGTTGCAAAGCTAAGTACCAGAGCCAATGGAAATGCAATGAGGCATATCTGCCCAGCTTTAGTGACACAGCCAAAGGGCTCATGACATCGCTTACAGTAAGAACTATAATTTCTGGACTAAGGCTTGTGACACAGAGGTGAATTTCAGTCTTTGTTATTACATTTTTCATGTATCATGGTCAACCACAGTTATTTTTTGTCACTTCAGCACTAAGAGTCAATAGCATGCTGGCTAAGCCAAATGGACATTAATCAGGTCAGTTAAGAAAATGAGAAGTCTAATAGTTACCTAGAAATTGCTTGGAACTAAAGCCAGTGCACAGAACCTTATGATGGCATAAAACTATTGTAAGATTTACTTTGTAAGCAAGTTCTTGTAGGGAACGAACAGACTGGAAACAGCAGCAAAAGCAATACAGAGAGGACCAGCCAACAAAGTAAGTCATGTTGACAGGGCTAATGCAATAACACTTTTCTAACTGTACAAACATTTGGAATACAAATGGTCTATTCCCTTCCTCTAAGCACAGCAAGTTTTGCTCTACAAATATCTTGAGCTTTGATTTAGCAAGGCATTCAGTCATGTGCTTGCCTCTAAGCACATAGTTAAATTCTACTTGCCACATCCTAGATCTACTATGTTGCAGGTCTGGAAATTTGTGGTGTTTGACAATGAAACAGAAAGCTTCCCTTTGCCATTGAGAAGTCTATCATTCTTCCATCAATCAAGGATATTTCACATTCCATTTTTTTTAAATGATTGAAAATGATACATTTCTAGGGGGAAAAAGAATCCCAGATGGTAGGAATCAGCTACCACAATAAAATGAAGTTGGTCAGGTACCAAATTTATAGTAGCCTGATGGGTTGGCAAAACCTATTTCAAATTGGTGAATGTAGTACCCCTCTGCTTCGGTCTGTGCAGAGGAGGTTGCAGCTTGACAGTGTGGTTCAATCAAAACCAGCAAAGGTCTCTATGCATAAACCTATCAGCCAGAGTGGAGCAGAAAGCATACAAATGTTTCCAGATCTAATATAGCAAACATTAAAAGTGAATAAAGAAAAACCTGGAAGCTGGCTTGGAGAAGGGGAAGGGGGGATGGGCTGGGCAGGGGGCAGATCTGGGGACCCACTAGCGTTAAAAAGATCCTGTGGCAGCATACTCACTTTACTAAGATGCTGTTTCTTGTTTCTTTCACAGTACATTTAGAAGAAAAGGGACTTTGCTTTTTTTCCCCAGTTATAGTCAAAGAATTACCCTGAACAACTCAAACAACCTTTAGTTCCTGCATTTTTGGTTCAGTGCTTAGATCAAAAGCAATCATTTTAAAGACCTCTGACTATGTTCTTGTTCCCTGTCCTTGTCTGCCTCTGAACTGACTGTGCAATACCTCTGCATTTAGGTTTATAATCAATAGATTTATATTTAAAACACTTCTGTCCTCCCTAGTCTCATTGCATTTTAATATTTTAAAGCCATTAAATTGATCGTGGTGAAATGTCTCATCATAAAATACTCATTACTTTAAATACATGTGTTTCACTTAGCATTTTAGAGCATCCTCCATCTCCTGATTTTTCACTGATATCTTTTTCATTATCTTCATCCCTTTCCCTGCAGACTACTGTATAACCTTATAAAATATACTTGAGGAGCAAGAACATCTTAGATTTTGATTTCACTCCCTTAATTGAAGGTAGTGTGATTAGATGCCCAGTTTCTCCTTCACTAAGCCTGTTTACCACAGATTATGCAACACTTCACCAGTTAAATTAAAATTATGACTAAAATCTACATTCTGTGCTATCCTGTACTCTGTGTCATAAATCTTTTCTTTTGCACATCCATGAATCTCTTACTAAACTCATTGAAGGTAATGACAGGTCAGAATTCCATACTATTTGCCTGCCTTTTAAGATCTGTACTTTCTAAAACTTCCTGAATCAAATATGCTACATTATACAGTTCAGGATTCCAATTCACGCAAGATTTAAAAGCAGTAGTTGTTCTAGAACAAGCCGTCATGTCTATTGGGACTCATGATACCTAAAAACTATTTACCCGGGTTCTGAGATGTGGCAGAGGCCACTAAGCAAGACATGTTTAGCATGTGGAAGTAAAGCCAACTCTGGTTTTAATACTCTCTGGGTTACCAAAGAAGATTAAATTTCAATACTGAGACTGCAGATTCTTTTCTTTCCCTGCAGCTCTTCTCATTTTGAAGTACTAATTAAATGGTGAACACTTTCAAGTATTTTTACATTAAGAACAGGAATGTTTCACGTACCATAAACAGTTCGCCTATCCTCAAATTAATCTTCTAAACTCTTCCTTTGTTATTTTTAAAGTGACAACATAGTAATTGTAGGTATGCTTTTTAGTTTTTAAGGGTTTTGACTTGATATGAGATAGTTTGGGGAATTTTAATCAGTGAAAACAGAGTTGAGTGAATTAAATGAAGTTCATAAATATTGCCAGAGAAAGCATAGGTTATTAGATTAGAACCTGACCTTAGCCTTAAAAAGAAGCCTTAAAAAGAAACCTTTGCCAAATTTCAGTGTGAAGCTTGAACGTCATGCAAGTAGACCTTACCATAGTAGATGACCTTTTGTTACTCCACAGTCAACAATTGTGTATTACAGACCAGGCTGGCAAACTTACTTATTTTCCACTTTCAACAGAAAATTATTCATTTATTCCACTTAAAATTCTTTATGATTTAACCTTTCCAACCAATCTTAAGGGTTTATCATGTTGAATCTGTCTAGACCATCCTAAGTGTTACTGCCAGGGCAATGGACATGATTATTTTCCCTACGTATCCTGAAGTTATTTTTAAAATATTTTCAGTAAGACAGGTCAGTCATTTCTGGAACATCATCAGGGACCGCACTGTCTTCTTTGGGGTTCTCACAGGCTCTGTGGCAGTGCTGGAACTGGAGCAGAACTTTAATTGATGGCCCACTGATATTTTTGACAGATGCTGTTCATTTGATACATTAACATATTTTGGGTTTGGTAATCTATTTAAGTCGGTTGCTATTAAAGTACCATAATTTATCACTGATTGTCACACAGTGTTATCTACAGTCTGGAAATATGCCCTGGCTTTGGAAGTAAAGCTAAGAGATAACGGCTGACTTTTTGACCCTGTATTTAGCCTAAGACTTACTGTAAAGACATTTCCACCATTAAGACGCCAGTTCATCTCCACTGTTGCAGCAAGATGGGGAGTACTGGAATGGGATTCCTTCTGCCTAACTCAGCTACTTGAATTCAGACATCTGTTGAAATCCAGTCATCAGATTCTCTTTAAATCTACTACACAGAGCTCAGAAACTCCAGAGTAAAATCCACTGCTTCCCAATGCACTTGTGCTCCCTGATATACCAAGTTACATGTGAAGGTACATGCATAGCTTAGACTGAACACCTAACTTTAATGCAAATGTTTTATGTGAAATTAACGACTTCTCTTGTGGAGAGTGTCTTCCTGAACTTCCAATGCTATGGCCAAAAATTTAGATATAGGAAACAGTTCTATAAAGATACTTGTATGTTGTGCTGCAGTATGTCATTTCCCATTGACATTCCCTCAAACAGAATCTACAGGCTTGACAGACATTTTTGGATTTTATTTTGTGTGTTTGTTTAAGCAGCTAAGTGAAAGCCAATCTCATCACCTAGAAGATGGAGCTTACACAAAGTAGAATGCTGAAGCTCACAAGAAGGCAGAATATTAACCTGGCCATTAAATCTGATGAGTCTATCCTCATCGAATCCAAGCCTTTCATGCTATAAGAGCAATAGTTGGCATTACAGCATCATACATACCTGGTTTTTCTTTTTTTCTGTTATTATTCTCCAAATAAATATTTTTAAGTAATATCTCCTCTATTCTTTTTCTCCTCTTAGAAACAAATTTCAAGTCAGGTCATTTGACTGGAATTTCTTCCATCCTGTTCTCTCCAAAGCAAGTTGGATTAGGATGCGCTTACGTACAAGCTAGATGCCTTTGAATGCACTGAACAAACAAAGCAGGCTGACATGGCCCACTCAGATACTTGTGAAAAGGGACTGAAGGTGTTAAAAGACACAATTATCATCCACCAGTCCTGTTATTTAAATGCTCTTTGCTCTTTCATATCAAGCAGATTCAACAAGGTAGCATGATAGAAAAATTAGACACCTCTTGCAAGGCCTGCTGAGAGAGCACAGGAGGAGGTCTCTGTAATTGCAGTGCTGAATCAGGGGCTCAGCAAATTTAAATGAAGACATTTAAATTTAAATCAAGAAAAGATGCAGATGAATGTGAGTTTACACGAACTGGGTGCCATGTAATTTTACTGAGTCTTTCTGCAGAGACCTTCAGAGAAGGCTGTGATGCTACCTATTCCTCAGGAACACTAAATACACAACAATACTCCCATTCTTAAACTGACATTTGCTCTGAAATTCCTGACCATACTCTTCTGTTCCTCCATCATCTCAACATATGGGAGTATCAGTGGTGTGCTGGTGACTCTGTCCTGCCCCTGACACAAACCTGTGTCTCAAGGTCTGTGAAAAAACAGCAGCTGTTCTAAAAGTAAAGTATTAGTTAGTACTTAGCTAAGGCTTTATGAAAGATTCTGCTAAGAGAGCTAACAAGCATTTGAAACATGCTAAAATAGCTCCTGCCTTCTACTCCTCAAACCTGCTTTTCTCTGCATCTTCAGTCAAAAGTTTCAGAAAACTGTTTGGACTTTTTTGTGAATCTAGGATGTTTGCATGGGAGCAACTCACTACAGGACAGTCCTGCTTCATGTAGGTGTGTTTTGTCAAGAGCAAGCTTCTTCCCTGTGCCAGGCAGCCCATGGAGAAACACCTATGGAGCCCTCCATGCATATAACCCCCAGTATGCAAGCTATGCCTGCCACCAGCCTCCCAGTCCCACATCTCTTGCTGGAGTTCCAAATGTGTTTGGCATAGCATACCTGCACCTGTCCATCACCTGCACCTGCACCCCTGGACTCTAGGAATGAAACCTCCACATGGCCCCTGGCCCCTGGGCACCTTGCCTTCCCTGTCCCAGGAGCAAGCATTGGTGGCTCATTGCAATGAGGCTGTTAGTCTGCAAGTGTCCTCATGTGACCTTCTGCCACTTCTTTTCTTCCTATTCCTTCCTTTCTTCCTTTCCTTTGGGAAAACTGAGATACAGAAAGTTCAGCATAAACAAAATAACCTTGTTCTACAGCAAACAAATTAATCAACCAGTAACTGCCACCAAGTATGTTAGTATGGCACATACATCTTTCATTACCAGTAGGAGCAAAGATGACTATTTGAGAATGGCTTTGCATCAGGCTTGGAAAAATGCTAAGAAAAACAGCTACAGAGAAAAAAGAAAGAAGAATAACCTGTGCTTTCTGAATCACCAATAAAGTATCCCAGACTATAGCATTCACTGCAGTATAAATGCAGCACGAAAGGGTCAGACAAGAGGATATCTTCCCAGGCATGCTTCTGGGAAGGGCCTCCAATAGTTGCACACACCTCCAAGGTGGGTTTGACCGCTGCTTCTGCCACCTAAAAGGAAAGTTTATGGAAACTAAAAGAGGCCAAAGTATGGGGAATAAGGGATGTTCAGAGTGAGACAGCCTGTTAAGCACTAAAATGTTTTCCTGAAGTTCTGCAGGAATGGACTGAAATGGCACAGGTTGCCTTAGGTATGTGCCTAGACAGGGAGCTAAAAGGGCACATGCAGTGGAGATTTCAGATATTTTGTCAGGAAAGAGAAAATTAAGAATACAAAACCAGTACTCTGCTATCCACTAACCACTGCTCTATGCTAGTTATTTCAGTTGAAGTCTCTGCTTTTTCTTGTCCCTAGCAATCAGATTATATCAGCAAAGAAAATAATGAAAAGGGAATGCATAAATACTTGCCACAAATTGTATAATGCTTTTTTCTGTACAGAATATCTGACATTTTAATTGTTTCTGTGAGGAGCAGAAGTCTCAAGAAAGGTCAAAGATTTGTAAAAATATTAACAAGCAGTAAAATGATTCAATTTTTCAACCCCACTTGGACTGTGCTTTCAAGCTAGAGGTTGGGTCATAATGCGCAGGGAATGGAGAAGAAGCACCTTGTACTGACCAGAGGGGCACTGGAAACTCAGTCTAGAAAAGGGATGCTGGAAATTTTATTTCCTGACAGGCAGGGAAAGAAGCCAAAACAAACTGAAACAAATATTCTTACACAGGCTGAGAAAGCTGTCTTCTGAGAAGAAAGGATATGCTTTTATTAAATGGTGCTCAGAGCTGTGGATCAGTAGAAAACGTTGTAGCTAAAATCATGATGTAATTATCTACCTAAAATATAATAACAAAAGATGGTCCCATTTTGCAGTGGGGTATAGTACCTTCTACCAGACCACAGCTGAATTTCCATGTCAAACTAAGACTTCGAAATTATTGTTTCTGCCAGGATGCCTGTACAGCAACAGATGCAGCACGAGGAATAAACAGCAAGAATGAGAGATCTGTGTGAGGTCACAGGGCTGTAATCTTACTGCTGTTACGGACATGGTGGGATAGCTCACGTGACTGGAATGCTGCCATGGATGGCTATGTACTTTTTAGGAAAAACAGGCCAGCAAAGAGAGATGGTGGAATTGCTCTTTATGTGAGGGAGCAACTGGAATGTGTTGAGCTCTTTCTGGGGGTGCAGAACAAGTCAACACCTTATGAATAAAGGTTAAGGGGCAGGCCAACATGGGTGACGCTGCTGTGGGTGTTTGCTACAGGCCACCTGATCAGGAAGAGGAAGTCACTGAGGCCTTCTACAGACAGCTGGAGGTACCATCACGCTCACAGGCCCTGGTTCCCATGGGGAACTTCAACCTCCCTGATATCTGCTGGAAAGACAGCACAGGTAGGCACACACAGTCCCAGAGGTTCCTGAAGAGCGTTGATGATTTCAGTGGTGCCCAGCGACAGGACAAGGGGCAATGGGCACAAACTGCAGCACAGGCAGCTCCACCTGAATATGAGGAAGAACTTCTTTCCTCTGAGGGTGAGGGAGCACTGGAGCAGGCTGCCCAGAGAGGCTCTGCAGACATTCAGAACTCACCTGGACATGATTCTGTGCAACCTACTCGAGCTGAACTTGCATTAGCAGTGGGTTGGACTAGATGGTCTCTAGAAGTCCCTTCCAACCCTGGCCATTCTGTGATTCTGTGATCCTGTGATTGTCTGTGTGGGGATTTCCTCATATCAAGAGATGTTTAGGCTTCCAGCACGGTCACTGTAGTCTGCAGATGTATTCATCTGACCCGAGATAAGGGTGAGATTCAGTTGCCTAAATGTTGCTTATTAGTCTTACTGAGATACTGCAAGGGTATCCAGGGCATGCAATCTCCCATAAATCTTGTGTATTTCTGCCAGCTCTTAGCAGACATTTTGGAATCCTGAAGACATCTCAAACAGCAGTAGGTGTCTAAATTTAGGTAGCTTTCTTATTTAGGATGAGCTGGACAGACTTCACGACTCCACTGACAGTATTGGCTGGATGTCCACTGACTACTCAATGCTAGCTCACATGCGAGCACCTGCATGGAAATACCTGAAGTCAGATACATGATTCTGAAGCTAAATCCCATCCCAATTTTAGATCAGATCAAAACCCAGAGGTCATAGCAAAAACTGCAGCTTAGATTCAGTTTTAAATATGTTGGGGTTCAACAGCAGCTGTGGCTACTGGGTCTGCTTGCTGAAATGCCCTTTTAATTTTGATTGACTTAATCTGCCTCCAAAGCTTGCTAGGAGTGGAGCTGAGCTTTGGGGCCCACACTTGACCCTGAACACTAGCAGTGACTGACATTTTTGCTGCTTTTTAGCTTTCATAACACAGTACCTGAGAATCCCATAATCCTTTTTCAACAAAATAGTCTTCAGAGGCACCCTGCAAGAGAGCAAGTACTGTTGTTATCACCATTATTTCCATTTTAGAGAAAAGTGGGCTGCTAAGGGGCCATATTTTTAAGGTATCACCATCACAATAGACACACATAGCCCAAGTGAGATTTTTAAAGCACCTCAGACTCTAATTTTGGATGAAAAATTAGATACTTTTTTCTAAGTGCTTCTGAAAATCCCACTAGGGTCCCATTTTCTGGTTCATTGACTAACTAGCTTATAAATTCTGCTGTGGCTTGTTCAAGGTGACACACAACTTTTGGATGCTACTTCTCTTCTTATTCTCTCCTCAGCTTTCTTTGGTTTTGGTTGCTAATCTTTTTCCTCTCTGACTCCAATCTCAAATTCATTCCTAAATTCCATCTGGCATGAATGTGCACCATGGTGGGACAGTGTCCAGTTTGTCAGTTCATCTGCTGCTTTCATCTACACACAGCAAAACCCAAGGGGCTCTGGCTCATAACCCTGCACTCACCTGGCATTTCTGCTATTAAAAATCTTCCCACAGTCTTAGTATTGTTATTGGGTTATTTATATTTATATTTAAGTTAGCCATTTAAACACATGCAATGAAACAAGTACCACAACCTTTCCAGGTAGCTGCTCTGCCACAACTTCACAGGAAAGGTAAAGAAAAAAGTAAGTTTATTAATATCTAGTGTAAATCTTTGCTGCAAATACAAGCAATTCCTGTTTTCTTCTAGCAGCAAGGGACATTGAAAATAATCTATCATTTTTTCCTTTATAACTACTTGTTCCAGACATGGAAACTGAAGAACAATTTTTTCTCTTAAGAAAATAAACCCATTTCCTCACAGTTTATTTGTTAAATGGCTTGTAAGACTTTTATGTCCTCTAAATCTGATTTCTCAATACTTTTTTAAGTGGCTTTCTCTGTAACAAGCAAGGTTGCTGTTATTGGACACATTCCCCATTTAAAATAGGGGATGAATTTTAAATACCTTAGCTAAATTAGTGGTGCAGTTACAACTGAGCAAAAAAGTGTTCTGAGAGACTCTTTATTTTGATAAAATTCATGTTAAGAAAAGGTTTGAGCTGTTCAACAACAAACTACTTTTAACCTAAAATTATAATACTAAATTGAAGAAGTGAACAAATCCTTTCATTTGCAGACTAATTCAGTTTGCTTTATGACACAGTGACATGCAGATTTGAGAACATGTAATAGAAGATGGCACTAATAAAGAAGAAATGTTTTCATCTACCAATTAGATAACAACTTCTCCCAGGTTATGTCAGGCGAGGTTGGCCTGTTGCCTGTAAGTCCAAACACTTTGTACGCTGACAATATACACAAAATGATGAAGCTTTCAAAAAAGAGATCTATTCTGGATGTCAGAAGTGACTAATTTCCTTGGTATCTTGTGCGATTTTCCAAAGCTATAAAAAGTAGTATAGAGGAGAATTAGCTTATAGCTGTGCTTTAATTTCCCCAGCTAGTAAATTCAAGCTCTATCTCTGCATTTCAATATGTTTTATAAGAGGAAGAAGTGAACTTTGTAATTCATCACCCCTCTTTATATGAGTTTAAAATTTAGCTCCTGATCATGGGTGACATAGATAAACAACAATGAAATTAAAAGTAAAAGAGGGGATTGTACTATTTGTAAGAATTGTTGTATCCTTAGAAGAATTATCCAACAAACAAACAAACAAACAAAAAAAAGAAGCCTGTTGGTTACAAATAGTTTAGAAACCACAATGCAATCCTCATATCCAAAAGAAAAGTAATATACCATATAAACGATAAATGTCCATTGAGAAACTTCTAAGGTCAGTGCAGCCATACAGACAAGACACTAACTAAAGAAAAAAGCATATCCAAAAACTTGCAGGCTTGAAGGACCTGAAAGAGGTTGCAGAGATGCGATTAAGATTGTTTTTGCCACTGCATGAGTAATGTTAACTTGCTTTCTTTGCAGTGGCATGTGAGACAAGGATTAGAGAACATGTGGCTTCTCCAGTGTGAATGATTATTCAGTTCATATTAACTAAATTGCAGATGTGATTTTCTTGGGGAAAAAATTAAAGCCCCAAAAAGTCAGAAAGACAAAACATGATTATTTTCTTTAATGGCAAAAACGTTTCAGAGCAGAATGAGACAAAACTTTCTGCTTTTTGAAAAAACAAAAGGCAAATGTATTTCACATGATTTCCGGAGCCACTGTGACTGATTCAGATATAGAGTTATTGGTGAATAAAGTAATAGATGGCATCACTTTATGGAATGTATTACTTTCAGGAATGAGAAAAGAAATATGTTAAGCCTTTTAAACTGACCTTTTAAAAAAATATATGGTATCACATCATTTAATATTAGATATATCCTTTTTTTTTTTGTCATAAATTGTCATAGGACTTCTGTCCTAAAAATGTACATTTTATCTAGTTTTCTTTAGGCTTTAGAAAAGATTTGCCAACAATTATATTTGAGAAAACAAAAAGGAAAAGTAAACCTTCTGTAACTCATGGGACCTTCCCATTGGGTCTGCTTCTGGGAAAATGCAATGCTACCAGAATAAAATAAATCATATTGCCAGATTCATGCAAGTGCACTTTTTTTCAGCATACATTTCTTGTTTGCCCTGCTCATTTACATCAAAAAGTATTTCAGAAATTGAGAGTTTTAGATAGTTCAAGGAGAAGGGAGAAAGCAGAATTACCCAGTTTCCTATGGAAACAAGCTTTATGTAAACATGTTTTTCTGCCAGCCCTTCACCTTACTTCACCTTACCACCCCAAAATGAATTCTGAACCAGTTACTGTAGATCTCATGTGCTATCCTATGCCTCTTACAAGGCTTGTAACTGATTAAGCACTATTAGGTGGAATGGCAAGACTCATTAAAGCCTGAGATCATGTTGCTGTCATGTCGTAGGCACGGAAACATGTATAATTCCAATTTCACTTTTATCTATCGTCCCCAAATGCTATGAGATTTTTGCAAGTACAAAGTGCGTGTTATTGCCATTGATATACAGTGGGGCACTCTAGTCAGTATCTGGAATCTACAGAATATGGCCAAAAATTGTTGAACCTGAAAAATATTCTTTGCTTTATGTAAATCATATAGCTTCAGTAACTCCAAAGAATATACAAACTTACATAAAATCGCCTTTGTCAACCAGCTGATCCATAAGGCTTACCCCATAATCTGTATACATCCTCTAAAGAGTAAAAGACGGCAGCTGACATGCAGAGAAATAGACTAAGCAGTTAATAATTTCTGTTGCTTGACAGATGTTTGCTTCTTATATGTAACATCCAAATAAATAGTAATATAAGTTGCATCTTCTCCAGTATTTTAAATGCAAATGTAAGAAAGATGTATGTTACTTTTGCTGTTCAGAACATCTGACAGTTCTGCAGTATGCCAGCTAAACCCAGCTTATACAGTTGGTTCAGTGAGCATTAATATTCATTAAAAGCAATAATGAAGTGTTATTGCCCTGATTTAGAGCACTGACATGAGGCTGGTGGCAATAGTCAAAGCCGGGCCAGAGTGCCCTGTCTTGCTTTTAACTCAAGCGTGTAGCACACCAGCCCACAGCTCATTAGGTCCCGCTGCTAATCTAGTGCTACCCAACGAAAAGCAACAAAGTAGCGGCGAAGTTCCACTTCAGTCCTGATGCCTTTGCACGGTAACACAAAGTTGTGGCTTGCCATGAACTAGGTAAACTGCTCCACTGGCACACTGGGGCCAAAACTTTTAAATGTCAGTGCTTAAATGTGTATTTGAATTATAAGTAAAGAGTCTAATATTCTGTGGTGGTTTTGCATCAGGCAGCTCTGAATAAATCAAGGGACATTTAAAGATTTGTTGGTATATTTTGTCATCCAAAATTAGAAATGGTCTTTCCAGCCGTTTCCAAGTACTGCAATCATTATTTTAAAATGGCATTAAAAAGGATATCACACAACTGGAATTAACAAAGGACCTGAAAAGGTCCAAACATCTTTTCTATTCAAAGCTGAAAATGAAAGGCAGTTAGGATGACCAATCCTGATTTTATGCAAGAATTTATTATTTACTATGGGCAATCAGAGATGCAAGATGGGAAAAAACAGCATTTAACACTTTTATCAAGCAATGCATGCCAAGAGCAAGAGTTTCTGGTTTGAGCAAAGATGGCTTACACCTCAATTATGTGCATGATACACATAGTTTGCTTCAGAGATGCCCCCCATTCCTTTTCTTGATGGTTTCCATCCTTCCTGCTGGTGAAGAAGCTCCACAGAGTGCCCACGCTGACTGGTGCTGGCTTGCGGTCAGTACATTCTGCACGAACAGCAGAGACTGCTGAAGACTGGTGCCTGCAGCCAGAGCCCCAGCTATCGCTTAGTGTAATAAACCCAGATTAGCCAAAAGACGAGATGCTTCCTGCATGACTTGGACAGATCTCTGTGGCTATGTTTAAAAGAATAAATTAAACAGTGTGATGGAATGTTTCCAAGCAGAGGAACTTGCCTCTATGTGGCTAAGTTGCTAGAATGACCCAAACTGGCACTTAAATCTCCCAGACTGTCCCTGGAGATGCTTTGTACACAGCATGGGCTGCTGGCCGCTCTCAACAGTCACCTGGCCACTCTCAACAGTCACTTTTGCTGTGAGCACCCTATTCTGGAAGGTAAAAGAACTGAAGTGCAATAAGGTGGGCAGCACTCTGACCTTTGGCCTCCATGTCAAGGAACAGCCCTGCCCAGACGTAACAGCAAGTATAGATGTTTGCATTGGCACCCAGGAGGGCAGGCACAGGTTCTTGGCACTCAGCAAGCAAAGTCCAGCCTTGAGCTGGGCACGCAAACCCTTCTTTGCAAACCAGGGAAGAGTTATCGGCCTGGGACATTGCCAAATCACCCATTTCCCAGCAAAGCCTTGGGCAGCAAGCTAGACATCACTTCTCTATAAGAGTGTCCTGAATTTCTGCACAAAAGAGTTTAATATCAGCCAGGCCAGTCAATGACAGCAAAGCTCTCTGCCTTGGAGATTAAGTCACAGGCTCCAGACCCAGCTCTCAAGCATGTTTGTTTATTTTATTCACTGGCTGTTTAACATTTAATACATAAACATTGCTTGGGACAAGAACAGGAATCCACAACTCACCCTTTTTAAGCAAATTGCCTGATAACAGTATTAAAGATTTGTGCTTGTTCTTGTGTTTTCTGTCTGGTCTAGTGGTTCTTTAGTTCTTTGCTACACACCAAAAAGGCTTCAATGAAAAAAAAGGGGAAATGTCTGACAGATGCTGGGATCATCTCTAGTTTGGATAGTTTCCTGATGAGTGGTTTTGAACTTCTTCAGCATAAAGAGCTCATGGGGAGGGGATGTTACCTGTCCCCAGGGTGAATTACCCCTAGCACCTGATCCAGGTGGACTACACATTAAGTGATTTCTACTTCTTTTTCCTGTTAATTAATCAGCTAATCTCATAAAAGCCATTGATGCTTTTGTTCTCATTCCCACAGGTACACCATAGGCATATTCTAAATACCTTGGACTGAGTCTTTCAAGGAAATTCAAAGCAAATTAAAGGATCCCAATTTGGACTCAGGTAAGATATAGAGTTGTGGGAAGGAGCATTAGCAGGGAAGAACTTTAGGCATCTTTGCAATTTCACCAGTGATAACAAGGCACTTGCAAACCTAAGGATTGCAGATTTTTCCTCCTCAGCTGACATCCTAAATGTTAACTACATTCCTTTTAAAAATTCAGTAGAGAAGTCTGTATGTGTTTCTGCCTCAGTTTTTTCTTGTTGCATACAGTTAGCACCATCTCCCTGCTTATGGGTTGGGTTTTAAGAACAGCTACTGAAAACTGGAAAGTTTTTTGTGCTGTTAAAGATATCCTTGGATGCAGTTTTCTTCAAGACTGCTGAAGTCTGACTTGCTGCCGCTAAGTTAGATCAATATCAGCAGAAAGTATCAGCATCAGGGAAACCAAGAATGAAGTTACCTTTGAACCAGGAAGGAAGTAGGCTAGAAAATAAAGCAAAGAACAAAGAAGAATACAGAAGACCAAAGCAAAGAAGAAGTGGGAGGAACAGCTTTGTCCTACAAAGCGCTAGAAGCTCCATGGTAATTGCTCATTATCATAATGCTTGATTTAAATAGATGGCAAAAAAATAGTTTCCTGCAAAATTTACCTTTGCGTACTGCTGCTTAAAGTGGGGTCCTTCATTTCAATTGGAATTCTAAACACTTATTTCAATGATTGCATTGGAATGACAAATTGAAAGAAATACAAGATTCATAAACCACAATGCATATGCTGGGGATTTTTATGTTGAACTGAGAAAACACAAAGGCAGCACCCTTCCACCAGAGACCACCATCTCAGTACCTCAGTCCTTAGTGCTGGCAAGATGCTGAAAGGGTCTGAAAGCAGATTCCTCCAACTCATTCTGGTTGGTTGACCTAAAAAAGATAACCTGCATAGAAAGTAGATTTTACTGTTTCTTGTTAAAGGATTTGAAATTAAGAGCAAGGGTTAGGCTCTACATTTGCAAAAAAATTTCAGAAATGTCTCCCATGTGGAAAGTAGCCTGTAAGAATAGTGCTTTGAGGAAAAAATCTCTTCTAAACTAAACCTTGGACCTGTCAGTCCAGTCCTGTTCTAATCTGAAGTTATACTAATATTTTGTAAAATTAAGATGTGCACTTCTCCAAGTTATATTACTTCTGGGATTCTTTCCCCTTTTTAAGTAAGGAAGGATGGAAGACAGTCCATATGATTTAAGCTATTTTACTGGGAATTTTTGACATATTTTGAACATGTTCCAAGTGGCAGTTGAGATATAAATAGCAGAATAAACAAACAGCTGCGCAAGCAAAGTTGAAAAGTCAGACACCAACGGGACTATTGGCTGCTTCTGCAGTACTTTCAGCCTGCCCACATACCAAATGTGGTATCATGTGACAAATTATTTATTGCCAGCAGCTAGATTTGGGGTTTCTTCATTCCTTACTTACTCATTCTGAAGTATTTTTTCATTATTTTCATTCTGAAAATAGGGAAAATTATATTATATCTACCAACAATGAAAGTTCCATGGTTTTGGTCAAAAATCCTAGGTTATACCTTGCATTTCACTGTGCTTTTATGGTGTCTTTATAAACATTAGGGCAGCTATATGTTTAGGAATGAACTTCCAGAGGCAAAATAAAATGTTCCTCCCCCTCTAAACCTACTCTCAGTCCAGGTTCTGAAGTGGGAAGATGTCTTTCTTCCAATATTTGTGTGCAAATTATATTTATGACAAAATAATGATCAGGCGTAAGACTCTATGTATATCATATTTGATCATGAATACTACTCATTTTGCACTTCTTCCTGACTATAAGCACAAAGAAATAGACAATCTTGCATAATAAAAAGAACTAGAATAATGACAGCATTGTTAGAATGCCAGTCTTTTAATGCTCTCTACAAATGCAAGTAAGTTTAAATGTATTTACAGATTGCTAAATAAATACCTGTCTTCACTGGTTTTGATCTGAGGTTATGTCCTCCAATTCACAGAAGAATTTTTTATTATTATTAAACTGAGTTTAAAACTTTTCTTTTTTTAATGGGCTTTAGTGTATGTGACCAAAATGTTTAGATGTGCAACATGTTCCAGAGCTCTGGTGCAGAAGATGATGTATGATTTTTGCCTACAAGGACCAATGCCTCTGCTGAAAGTACTGTGAAGAATTACATTCACTTTCATGCCTCAAAATTAAGCAGAAAATTGAGCTTCCTGCATTTATTTTATTGCCAGTTTCAGTAGCGTAGTAGTAACAGTTGAATGTATTGCACTGGTATTCTGTCACTAAGAGGTTAATGTGTATTTTAAAGACTCACTGCCCGGGCATCGTATTTAAGGTATTCTGAAATTCTTCCCATTTTGACACTATTTACATGGTTTGACTGATCTATTTCAGTAGGAATAGCAATTTGTCCTTTAAATGTGCCAGTCCTTTTCAGAGTCCTTGCAGTTCATTTTCAGACTTGGATGTAGGTCTGCTCTGTTTCAGGTTCTCAGTTTTTAAAACTTTGATCTTTCATTGTTATTTTCTCAAGTGATGGTTGTATTTGTGAATCCTCTAAGTGTGATTGCAGTTTGAAATTGGAGACAGTTAATCTAGGAATACTTATTCTGCTACCATTTAACCACAGTCTCATGGGATGAGCTGAGTGGAAAATATGGGATGCCCAAAACATTTACTATATTAGACAAGAAATTGGAGCCTTTTGAGCTCTTTCCAAGAAGTACTTGTGATGTTTGACCTATCCATTAGTCATATTTGTTCTGTGATCTCTGGAGTATCTTTTGTAGGAGGTGAACTAATAGCCACAAAAGATAGATAGTCAGCTAAAACACTTAAAGGGATACAGCATATCGGAACAGGTTGGAGCTGCTCTATACTAATAGTCAAAGTAATACACTAATATGCCAATTACTGGCCTCGAGGTGCTGTAGAGGGGGAACACATATCATCATTCCCATCTTATAAATAATGAGATCCAGCTTGCCACGGTCACCCACACAGTATGTGGCAGCTAAGAATAAAACAAAGGTCTAAGAAAACATTGCTTGTGATAAGCTAACAACAGCCTCTGTAACAAACTGCTTACTATCTAAATAGTCAAGGTATGGGTGGAGGAGAGAAGGTGAGCTGTGCACTGAAGGGACAGAGCAGAAGCAGATGTGAAGTGACTTCCTCAAGGAAATTCAGTGACCAACCCAAACTCAGAGCTTGCCCACACACCATCAGAGTCACATTCACCCCACCTGTAGGACTTCCATGGGACCGTGTGCAGGGCTGTATTTTCCTGAATGATCCAGCTGACATTTATGGCAATGTATATCCAGGCCACTAGGTATTTTAGAGAACTCTGCTCAGATAGTGGTAGGAAAGAGCTGCAAGAGGTCACCATTATTTTCTTCAAGGTCCTGTAGATGCAATTATTTATACCTAGTCTCTCTGTGTTAATTAGTACCTCCATGTCATTGTCAAGAACATTCTTCTCCCCTTAGACAATGCTGTCAGTTAAATTCTCAGGTTCTTCAGATCTATCCATGCCTCTTTTCATATATAGAAATACCTTCACACAACTGCAAAACAACCCCCCAAGCTTTTCTTTGCCAGAACACTTTACAGTGGTTAGGAAACTGCTATCCTGGAGTCTTATTACACGAGTAATTGATTAATTACTCATCTGTCTGTTTCTGGCTGTGATCTCTAGATTTAAAAGCACTCAATACAGGGCAATCCAGGTTAAACAAAAGGGTATCCATCCACTACTGAAATATGAATATGCACTTTTTTTTGTTCTTTTCACTCTCTATATCTGTTTAATCTAGAACATGATTCTTGTATGCAGTCAGTTAGATATGAAAAGAGATTTACATCAAAAACAGACTGAGAATTCTTCCTCAGCCTTTACTGGGCAGGATATATCACCAAGAAATGAAATAAACTTCAAGAATAGCTAGTTTTCTTGGGTAACAAAAACTTTGCAGAAAGAAGTGGTATGGACCCTGCTCAGAGCTGTCAGAAGAGTATTCTCTTCTGTGTAGGAATGGTAAGATTAATAGGAAATTGGGACTATTGCTGGCATGTTGCTCCTGGAACCGGTACTAGCAATTGGTAGAATTAAGAAGAAACGCAGTTCTCTTGAAGACTTTTAAATTATTTGAAATATGTTTGTGTCTTTTATATATTGATGTTCACTGTGTTTTTATTCCATTTGCCACAGACAAGATAATTTATCTTCAAGATGATGTTTCTTATCATAATGGCATATATGTCAGGACTCTTGCTTTGCAGCCAGAAATTAGGTTAAAATTTGTAAATGAAAAAGTTTTTTGTTCTTCAATGCATAATCTGGGTCCTAAATACTGAAAAAAAGAAACCAACAACCAAAACACTTCGATCTTTTAGTATAAAAATAAGATCAGACTAAGAAAATTATGGTGGACCTCTTTCTCTAATGAAATTATTACTGTTATCAGACAGAGAAGTATTTCTAGCAATGTAGATGGCTCCTGACTCTCTGACAGCTCAAACCCATTTATAGAAGTTACCTTTTGCTTAAGACAGGTACAACAGTATGGAGAATCTGACACCTAGTGTAGACTTTTAATGCTTCATGTAGAAGTAGAGAAAAAATCTGAGATTTGCTTATCAAAATATTTTCTAATCTGCTATAATTTACAACATTTATTACTGTGATCTTTTATTTTTGCCTATTCCACCTGAATGTCTGAAGTTCACATATCTGTATGGGAGACAAATTTGACAATGTAATTCATTAAAAAGTAAAGCTAAATATTTTGCTCAAAATAGATGCAGGTCATGTCTGAGAAAGGGAACTTAATGCTTTCTTCTCAGGCTCTAATGTCATAACATTCATGTAATGAGCCACTTTACATAGGGATTGGATTACACTGGCTTAGAAGAGAATATAATGGTTGACGTGCATATCACTACATTGAACTCTTCAGCTATTATCTGTTTCCATCAAATGCAAATCACCCACCATATTATGATTTTCTGTCTCTTTTTCTATATATCGCAGTAAATGGTCTGAGACAGTTTAAGGAATCAGAATTTTGCATTTTATTTCCTTTCACTAATCTTGTGACATAGATTCAGCTCAGCTAAATCAAGCACTCAAACTGAGCTTCTTGTTATGCATGCTGATCTGCTAGTTGTCAGCAACAAGCTGAATGGAAAACAAAACCAGTCCCTCGATATTTGAACACTGGTTATTGTAAATAATTGCAGTAGTGCCATAAAACTACTTCCAGAAAAAATACATATTGAAGGTATGCATGCTGTGCATCAAAAGTGCTTGCACTGCTACTGGAAGACAAACGAAAGACGGAATACATCAATGTGACAAACAAGAAGGAAAGAAGAAATGAGATAGAAAGCTCTTACAGTCACATAAATGTTTATATGTAACCTATAACTAGACTTGTCAATAACTAGATTAATAGCAACAACACTTCCAGAAAGAAGCTCTGATAAATTTGAGAAGAAAATGTCACCCTGTGTCTTGTCACTGGCTCAAGTTAATCTGAAGTCCAGAGATTAAATGCATTCTAAAGAAATCTATCGTCTTGTTTCACATAATAGCAGGGCATTTTGTATGACTATAATTTGGTCTCAGTTGACTTGAAAATTGCTCCAGGCCAGCATGAAATGTTTGAAGTTGATAATACAAAATACGTAAATTTTGCAACATCTGTTACTCAATTTGATTGTTTTGCATAGCTCATTTTTCTCCTTTCCCAGGCACTAACATGATCATTCCAGTTCCCAAAACACAATGTACCCTTGCAGGTTATAGCGCCTACTCCACAACAGCTGAGTCAAAGAGTTCATTCAGTTATTTTATTATATTTCAAATAAGGAACAATCTTTAGGAAATAATAGATGAAACAGGCTGTCTCCCCCATCTGTCTGAATAAGTGCAATTCAAAAGTAAAAAAGTGCTAATAAAATAGGAGAATGATACAAAAAGAAAAAAAAAAGAGCACTGAAAAGTTGTGAAATAGAGAATGATAGCTTTGTTTTTTGAAGACAGTGAGGGGCTTGAGTGTTTAAAGTGTATAATGTGAAATGAGCCAGATGAAATAATTATTTATCATTGGCTAGCACAGAGCGAATTGTAAATGGAAAGCAATTTTCAATTAACTGGTCATGCTACACTTACCTGAGGTTATGCTGCATAATCAATCATGAAGAAATGTTATTTGCCTACTGCTTATGAGCCAGATGGTTCTAATGTTCATTTTAAAACTAAAATACTATTTAAGGGGGACAGGGATGGGGCGGGGGGGGCAATAGCAAAACTTGCCTCCCACTGCAAAAATGAATTAAAAGGAGTTGACATTGTTGATGTGTAATTTCAAAATTATTTCGAAGAGATGGATTATAGCTGTTGGCATCTGACATCGGACAAAATGTGATATTATCCTTCTAAGCTAATTCCATCGCTAATTTTATAATCCAAACTATTCACCTCTAGTTATATTACTGCAGGCTATGAAAGTGGAAACAGGTAATTAAGGTGGTATGTAAAGGGATGCATATAGATGATCTGGTATTCCCTTTTCCTATGCTGAAATGTGGCCAACAGTCCCCTAAACTAGCATTTATACGACATCATTTGGTGTCTTTCAGCATGTGCCTTCAAGTGGTTTCTTTCCCAGGGGAACCAAAATTGCACTCCCATTCCACCCTAGACTCCCTTTGCAATGCAGCTGCAAGACCCTCCATCACCCAGCTCTCCATGCACCTGGAATTGCACTGAAGATGGCAAGACTATCAGGGACAGCCATACACAAATCTGCTTTGCAGCACCTATTAGACATGGTGCATGGCTGAGACCAGCAAGGGGTCAGACACCATCACTAGCAAAGATGCAAAACAGCTGTACTGTCCTAGGACTGAAATAGATCACACCAAACCAAACCCTGATCCTTCTGTCTCTGCACCTCACCATGCACAGGTGTACTCATACAGAAATATATGTAGCTGCAGGCACAGTACCACACTTACGGTGTAACACAGCAGCAGTAAATGTCTCACTCTGTATCTCCTTCTGAAGAGACCTACCCTAGCATGATAGAATCAAGATTTTTCAGAAGGGATACATGATTTTGGGTTCCTCTTGAACATAACATGTCACTATGCTAAGCTCACTCCTTCCCAAATGCAAAGATAAAGTCACTACAGCACAGGAGTCAATGGCAAATTTCCCTTTATCACTAAAGATGTGTATCAGACCTGATTCCTTCACCATCTCTCAAGCTTCTTTACTATTCACCTTCAAAATTTCTACTTATTGCCTACTTTTCAGTAGTTAAATATATTCTCAGGGTGAACTGTTGTTTTCAACCTGCCCATAAAGCACTCAGGAGCATAGAATGGAATTTATTCTGGCGTTATAGTTACTTAGTGCAAAGAGGTTCTTTTGTCTCCAAAAGAGATCTCGATGATCTTTTGTAATACAAACAAATATCAATGATATTCATGCCTTGGAATAGCCTGGGTTTCCTGTGTCAAAGCATCCAGTTAAAAATTGATATGTGCATGAGGAAATGAGAGATGGTGTTCAGGATAATTGAAAACATTCTTAAAATCTTGCTTGCTTAAAAGTAACAAAGTAAATGGGTAATTGTATTAAATTGATTTAATAAATACATACATACAACAAGTGATGATATTTGTAAAATATCAAAGGGAATTTCTATTTTCCATGAATACAAATATTCCAAATAACTTGAAAGGAATCACCCTGTGCTTAATAGTAAGTGTGTGCATAAAGATCTGAGGAACAATTGCATAGTAAGAGACATTATTTTCTGAAGGCAGCAAACATTATTTTAAATACAACAAATCACCCTAGAATTTCAAAGCACTTTATAAAAGCTAGTTAATTATATTACATGTACACTTAACTCTTAATCAGAGGAACTCAGAATTTTTTGTAGAAATTAATTAATTTTATCTCCTGAGACCACAGTAAGGTAGGAAATTATTATTGTTCCCTCTCATATTTTGAGGCAAGTCAAAGGAAGTGCCTCTTTTGAGTGATGCTACAGCTCACCTGCTGCCTCCAGCACCCCCGTCTCAAACAGCGCACTGAAAGCAACAGCCTTGCTGCATGCTTTTTGCAGATGGTTGAATTGTTTTTCAGTGACATAAGAAAGCCAGAAACAGCGCCCGACAGTCATGACTTTGGATCTATGAGCTAACTAGTAGAAGAGCATTTTCAGTAAAGATTTTTAATTAACAATTTAAGAGATTTCTACACCTTCTTTTGCAGCATCATTATTAAAGTCAGTTTCAGACACTTTTCAGTTGTTAGCAGAGTGTGCAGGAACAACAAGCTCAGCAGAAGGACGGTGCTAACAGACGTAAGATGTGTTACAAAGTTAACTGAACCCTGTGAAACAGAAAAAAGCAATTTTCCAAGAAGTGCTAGGGGGAGAAAGCTATAGCTGCATCCTAATACATCCGGTGGTTAAAGCGCTCCTGCTAATCAATGCCTTGCTAACTAAATAAGATGCACTAAGTTTACTGACATGGTTATTATGCATCAGATAAATTTATTGCAAAACTTATGCAAAGTTTTCAAAATACTGGTGAAGGTGCAGCTGTCATACAGGTAGTATAGGATACACACATGAGCTGCAAAGTGTTTTGTTTTGTGCTGGAAAAGCTTTTGTGATACAACAAAAATCAATTATTTTCTTCTTAACCTTGCCTACCTGTACCAAAGGCATGAGTTGTACACATCAATAGTGTTGTTCACTTGCTTTCTGTGTATTATTGCTCAGCTAGTGGGTAACATGGTAGTAATATGTACCATATAATTTACAGGTAACGTGCCTAGTGCATCAAATCACACAACAGCAGGAGAAATGTGTTATCTGCTAGAACCTGTTCAGTCAGGACTTAAGGATTGCTTTACAGAAACTAACTTGATGAGATCACAAATGTTTCATTCCCCATTTCTCCTTCTGTGCAGTCCTCTATGACTGCCACTAAGAAATACCAGCAGCATTTGGGAGATGAAAGGAAAACTGTACCTACACTCCTGATATTCCTGAAAACACTGCTCAATCACTTGCTTGTCTTCTGCTGTTAGCTGTCACCACTGCTTCTCCTAGACAACTTCTTAGGGAAAAGGCAGAAAATCTGAGTTGGGTTACCGGATAAAATAGCAGGTTCTTATCTTTTTGCTGCTATCTAAGGTCACAGACAGGAAATATTTTGTAAGAGTTAGCTAGCAATCCTCTCAGGGGTAAGGACTCCCTCCTGGGACTGGATAATGCAGGGGTTTCAGTGGCAGAAGAGGATCTCATCTATGTTCCCTCCCTCATTTTTCTGTCTTCCTAGAATGGAGTCATAAAAATATTTTTGGATGCTTGCAAAAGCCCTTTGAACATTGCTGGGAGCCAATGACTGATATTACCTAAGACTGCAAAGAAGAGAGAAAACATTTCTTGAGCTAGCAATGTTAATCAAATCCCTTTAGAAAATAGCATCTTTGGCTTATGGCCAATGTGTCTGGTGCACAAAGACTGTATTGATGACCCAGTCAGATAAGCTTGATTGTCCCAAGCTTGTCACATATCTTTCTCCACTCTTTTTTAAGTGAAACCAACTCTGCAGAATTGGTACACTTTTCCTGCAAATGCACATTGAGATCTATTGAGGCATCACTGATAAATGTAAAAGACTCCCTTTGCTTCTTTTCCTAAGGCATATAAAGCCATGATAGAAAGGATTACATTATTTATTAAAAAAATCCAAAAAGGACTTGGAAAAGATTAAGATCTATAAGACTGTTTTGTATTCTGACCCTCACTAAATTCAATCCTAGCTCTGTTGCAAATTTCTTTTATATGATGAAGAAAGAAATTGTTATTTCTCTTAACTCCTCCTTTCCCAAATACTTCCTGTCAACACTATCATTACAATATTGCCAATGAAAAAAACCTGTCAATATAAGATTAAGTGGGTTTGGTCCAGTATCTGTAATTGTAACCACAGTATGTGTGAAAAATAATGCACATAATGAACACCATATACATGATTGTCATGCAATAAGGCCATCATGGACTCAGCCAGCTTAGTTCTATGGTTCACATGGAATGAAGAATTTTCTGAAATCTCTCTGCTATCAAATCATTTACGTGAAATTGAGAGAAATAATTGAAAGGGTGCTGAAGAGTAGAAGCTTATCTTATGTGCATGTACTAACTCAATTAGTTAAATGCATTGATAGTCATGCATAATTATATATAATCTTTATGTATATAGGTGTATATGTATAAGAATAGTCAAATAACACATAACTATAATAAGTAAACATCACCCCTATATTTTGTGATGGGTATTCCAGTCAGACTATTCTGATATACTGGCTTTCTTAAACTTTCCTCTTTCAATTCAAAAAGGAGAAATGGAATTTCATTCCTTTTCAATTGCACAACCTACTCAGCACTTTTGGTTGCAGAGATGGGATTGGTACTTTGTCAGAGCAGTAATTTAATGCAGACCCACACACAGAAACTCAGACCAACAATACTGTACCAACAATGCAGTGTTCTCTCCTCTTGCAGCGTAACTTCAATTTATTGAAACCTGAAGGTGATTCTGTGGCAGAAGATAAGAAATCATCATGTCCTGAGAGATATTTATAACACTAAAGATATAGGGACAAATCCAAGGTGATCTGAAGAACCTAAAACAGCCATTCAAAGGATTAAGCTATTTAGATCCAAAAATACTGCACTGTAGTCACTTGAGTTGGAAGCGTCTACATCCTCTTTGTGGCAACAAGGCAACTGTGTTGAAAGTCTGCAATAGGCCTAACTGAGTATTCTTTGAACTTTACTGACTACAGTAATTATTCAGTCTTCCTTTTGTAATTCACTTGATTCCTAATGCTGTGGAGAAAACTAGTTTGAGATGTAAAATAAATATTTAATACACAGATTCAATACTGTTACTATACTACTTGTATTTAACCTGATAAGCCATATGGTTTATTTATATCAGTCAGCAAGATTCATTCTTCAGCAGAAAAAAGCTTCACAGAATTTCCTGTTTCTATGTCATCTGAGCATCTTGCTCCACAGTTCTTAGAGAAATGTGTGTACATGTATAGAGATCAGCCTGTTATTAGTCAATAAGTTGTTTAGGTAGGATGAATCCAAAAATGTGGCCTATGAGAAAAGGAGACAGATGTATGTATTCATTTCAGGGACTTGATTAAAGAAAGGTGTTACTGCTTTGCTACAGATCCTCCACAACAGAAGACTTGCATAGCAGAAGAGCTGTCCAAACAGTTCTTTCAATACCATCCAAGCCTTTTCATCAATAAAAAGGGCTTTTCAAGGAACTTATATTTCCCTCACCACCTTTCTAATGTTCTCACTGCCTAAACATATCTGTAGTTGGATATAAATTCTCTGCTGTGACTTAACCTTTAACTGGGTTTTCTCGCAAGAGACTTTGTTCCTGCATTTGAGGCCATACAGCTCTCACTAGCTGTGTACGTGCTTAGGCTCAAGATTCCCAAGTCCCATGGCTAAAGGGATTTTGCGTCTGGTTCATGTCAGTGCTCTTCAGGAGGCTTGAACTTAGACTCATCAGTTAGTCAACTCAACATTTTGCAGGCCTTTCCAAGGTCCTTCCAGTCTGAATCCCTTGTTTGACTCCTCCACCCATTAAAGATGATGCCCTCCAAGACACCCTTTTTTCAGGAGACTTCTTCAGTATCCATACTGAAAACACCACAGAGGCGCAAAGCCAGCTTCTGGTCTGTCACTTCTCATCACATGAAGCGGCAGCTCAGGGCTTGCAAGATAGTTTATCCACACACTTTATTCAGGGGCCAGGAACCCATGGTTTTGGGAAGGAAAGCAGCACTTCAACTCCTGTACCTTGATCACAAGGATGGAAAGGCAGCCCCGCTTGTCTTTGCACAGATTGGTGCAGACAATGTTGTAGCTATGTCCAAGCCTCCTCTTCCCTCTACAGTGCACTGAATGTTTCTAGGGGAAAGCTCAGCACCTTATGGAAATCATGCCCACCTGAGACAACAACTGTGGCTATGGAACTCAGCAGGAGAAGGCTCAGATTCAGCTCTCTGCTGGAAAGGTGTTGTCTATTGATTAAGAATTACTCACAAAAGTGAGTATTTTTCAAGGTTAGATGGCACAGCAGATGCTTGTCTGCACCTTCAGTTGAAAAGGCAGATTGTGGGACTTACAAAAAAATTAATGACAGAACAGTTGTGACAACTCCCGAACATAGCCAGGTCCAGTATCCACATCCTCTTTGAGTTTTAATGACATCTGGTGTTGTACTTGCAGTCTAAGACTGTAATCAAAATACCTAGTATAAATTGTGCACCTACTTGACTTTGCTTCCAGCCACCAGCCAAACTAGCACCCATGTTCATAAACAGCTGTTTTCAGTGAGCTCTGGTTTTGAATCTCAACAGAAACGTATGCAGTGCCACAAAGTCCTTGAGGAGTATCTAGGAGGCAGGTTTTGGCCAGATTATTTTCAGGATGAGTCTACTGTGTGCTGGAAAGAACAGCTTAGTTGTGTGAGGATCTAGCTTTCTTCCCAGGACCTCCAGGCTACCCAATCTGGCATCAAAGGTCACCAGTAATAAGACAGCTGGTTTGCAGGACACTGGATGCAGTGGACTGCCTGGAGTTGGTGGGCAGTGAGATAAAGTATGGGCAACAGACTTTGAGGCCACAACACCATCAGGGACCGTAGAAGGATTGTGGACAAGCCAACACAAACCAGTCAAGGGCTAATCATCTATGAAGCCTGCAGGATGCCTATATGATCCTTCTGTCCCACTGAAGTGTCTCATTTTTGCTGTCTATTGACATGTTTTCTAGAGGGATGAGTTTCAGGTGAGGGCTGGCCTAGGAGCTGCATGTTTGAAACCACTCTGGCTGAAGAGAAGTTCAGACTTGGCTCTTCTACTTCCTAGGGGAACACTATCAGCATTATGCTATTAGTTACAGTTAATTATTGCAGAAAGGTTAAACCAGCTTTCCCCAGTCTCCTGTCTTAACAACAAAGCTGTGGCTGCTGTGACTGAGCTATCAGAAAGACTTTAAAAATAGTTTACCTGTGTTCAGTGTGCCACAAACTGAACTTCTTAAAGCATTTGGGAAAGACAGGCAGATCCATATTAGATATGAGGCAGGCAAAAATGTGGCTGGGTGTGAAGTCACTTTAAACCCCCTCAAAACACGTAACACTACAGTAGAAGAAAGTATCAGGTGAAGTTCAGAATCTTAGGCACATGAATTTGAAAAGTTCAATCACATCAGCCTATGACAGAAGACAGCTTTAATGTTTTAATTACACTTAGCACAGCAGCTTTATTTATAAATCACATGCGGTTCACAAAAGAAATTAAGGCAAAATGCTCTGTGAGGCACTGACCCTACTGTAAGCCACATATTGTGATTCTTCATTTTTAGCATTGTCTTTATTGCCTCTTACATAAATAGCCTTTGCTTGCATAAGGGTCCCAGAGTTTGGCCCGGAATAATACTGTTGTAGACCAAATAACAAGGTTGGGTTTCCCTCAAGCAGCAAGATTAAAGATGGAGAATTCACTGAGAAACAGAGGGAAGAAATACACAAAGAAAGTAATATCAACATTTTATTGGTGCTGAGGTAGCCTTACCTTACTGTGAAATAGTCAGCTGAGATATTTGCAGTTTGTATAGTGATATTTTTCACTTTTATTGAGATTTTAAACAGTAGGAGCAAGGAAATAGCAAGCACTATCATTTACACATCACAGCATATCCAGATTACATAAAGACAGCAGCAAATACTAGCAGTTACAATGTGAGCAGCTGCACAGAACCCAAAAGCTCTGTCAGTCACACCAACACTGCAAGTCGTGCAAGCACCAGAAAAAATATATTAAAAAGGTGACTGGAAGGAGGGAGTGTGTGATTTAATGCAAGCCTTCTCCTGACAAAGGATGAGGATGCTTGTCAGTAGTGAAAAGTGGATTATTAGGTGATAAAGTGGGTATTGGCAATAGGCTTTACTGGTGAACAGGTGAGAAGTTCAAATCTGTCAATGCTGTCCCCTTCGTACAATGTATGGATTGTGATTTTGGCCATTCAAGATGGGCTAGGCAGGTCTGCTGGCCATTTGAGTGGGTAGGTGCAGCTGTATCTTTTCAGGTGCTAAGGAAGATTTTGCCTGACTGAGTTTATGGTCATGACAGGTTCAGTCACAGATGGGCCCTTGAAGAGACTGAGGATGTTCATTTTATGAGGAAGACAGACATGCTTTTAAAATGGAGGGCAGACATCTGAAAAATTAAGAACCCAATGCTATCTTGCAGCTTGGGCGACTTACTGGAGAAGGAAACTGAAACTAAAAAAAAAAAAAAAAAAAAAAAAAGCAACCAATTTTTTTAAATTTCTTGCTTGGTTTTGTGTTTTATGCAAAGGAAATGATGTAGTTTATGTTAATTTAGTAAAATTAGTACCCACAGTGTCTAAGCAGTAGGACAAGAATATGCAATTATATTTGACTGCAGAACAAGAACACACACTTGTTTTTCATCTCTTCCTTATGTCAAAGAAACAGCTGCATTTTTTTTTTAATTATTTTCTTTTTTTTACTGCTAGTGCATTTTTGCTGTTTGGAAAACCAAATAAATGCTTATGAATAAGCCACAACAGAACTTTTTTTTTTTCTAGCCTAAGCTACAGAGAATAAATATTTAAATGTTCTTTAGCTTATTAGTAGTAATTCTGGATAAGACAGAACATGAATGGCAAAGTTTAGTTTCAAACTTTACCTGTAAGCACTGCTATGTGTCTATAGCCCCCTCTGTTCCCTCTCCACTCTTTACAAACATCTCTTCATTCAGTTACATCACAAAAAGAGATTGCTTATACATGCAAATATGCATATTGAACAGTTTATAACACAAACACTACATAACAGCTACTGGTTTCTATTTGCAAAGTATAGCTATAGATTAAGGTGGATTTTGTAAAAGAGATATTAGCATTCCATACTTCTAATTCTGAAATAAATAAAATTATAAGGAGTGGATTAATTTTTGAAAGGTTAAGTAGTTCTGGTTTGATTACATGTTTGAAAATCCACACTTAGACTCCTGCTTTTGAAATTGAATTGGAAACTTCTCTAAATTTATAGCAATTACTGATTGCTCTTAGACTAGAACTAACACAGAAGTAGTCCTTTTAGTATTTTGGAACATCTGCTTTAGATCCCTAGCTGAATGAAGAAATTATTTGCAGCGAAGATGTAACATGACCAGACTTTCAAATCTCATCGTTTCTCAGTAACTGTTATCCTACGTTGATCCACTCTTCTAAGAGCAATGACACTAAGAACTCAGACACATTTTAAAGCTCTGGATGTAGTCAATGGGTTTTGCATAGGGATTATCTGAAGGACTCCAACAGAAAGGGGATCTTCATTGTGCTGGTGAGTGTAGCAAAATGCTGAGTAACTTGCCAACCTACTGAAAAGCATGCAGTCCATCACCATCCATGCAGGACAGACCTTTGTGGATTACTCTGCTCACTTCAGATTTCAAGATCAAAAGTACCATCAGTAACCACACCTAGCTGTAGCTGCTTTCATTACTTGTTTTGTTATTGCACTTAATATTGAAAAAAAAAACAACAACCACCTAGAAATGATTTAGCTTGCAAATCTGGCAGGAGAACACTACTCATAGGTGCACTGCCATCTTCTGGGAGAATCTATCCAATTTCTCAGTCAGATGAATTAGTCACTTAGCCCAGTTTCTGTCCAGTGTAGTGAAGATGTTGATTTCCAGCTAGCCAACAGTACAGCCAAAAGCTTTGCATTTTGATTTTATGATCTCTTGATTCAGCACCAAGAAACAATCTTCATCATAAACTACAGTTATGAGCACTAACACATCAGACCGCTTAGGAAGAATTCTGTCATGGCCACAGAAGGCAAGAAATCACTGTAAAACATTATTTTCAAACAAAGTGTTCAACGTTTTCAACTATTGGCTCTACAATTCCTTCTTCTAGCCAATAATCCAAAGGAAAACATAAGAAAGTGGTCAGGTTCCATATGCAGTCAGAGATTCATTATAAGTTTGAGATATATTAGCTGATCTTCACATAATTAAAGAGTTATTTTGTATCTATTTTTTGCCTAATGATGCACACTGACCCTCTGGAGCAGGCTGTTAATAACCTGTTTCATAACATCTTGCATGCTTAGACAGATTAGTTGGATATCAGCTTCATGAAGGGCTATGTGTCTCTAAAAATATTTTAATACTGCTAATAAAAAGTCTGGATGCCTTAAGTGAAAAGCAAACACTCCAGCCTTTTGAAATGTTTTTTTGTTAAAACAATTCTGTTCTTTTTCATAGAAGCATGAGAAAACACTGACCAAAATCTCTTGCAGAAATCACACTAATTTGTAAAATTTTTAAAGCTAAATATATACTATGTCTCCACCGCCCTTACAGTTCACACTGTAGGTCCTGCAGTGCAGAGGTAAGGAAGCAGAGAAGATAAAAATTTCACTCCCTCATATTAAGTGGAACAACCTGTTCAATGATCTTAAAATGACTGTTTTATCAAGCCTCAAAAACTTTTAAGTAATAATGTATTTTGCTGCTTATATTGGCAAGCCATGGACATGCAGGTTACTACCAGTTATACCCAAGAAAAACAAAAAATACATTTTGTGTAATTCATTTATAATCACCAAACTCACCAGATTTAACTCAACCTCTTTCCATTCTATCTCTTCTTGTCATAGGCTGGAAGTACATCAGACTGAGGAGGTTTAAAAGAATTATCTATTAGCCAGTGCTGAATCTCATTGTTGCAATTTATGCTAATAAGCCAATCCTAAGCCTGTTTATCAGTTAATGTACTCGGACGCTCAGTCACTCTACCAGAAACTGCACTCATCAAAATAGATTTTAAAGCAAATGCCTCATCTTGAAATGAAACAGCTGATAAAGGGTGGTAAACTCAGGATGGGATGCAAAGATTTCAGAGAGGTCAGTGACTCCTCCTTTGCCATCACCATGTCATGGCTCTGACTCACACAGAACATTTCATTTGTTTAGTGGTTGGCTGCTGCCAGCTGCTTTTTCCATGTCCCATCTAACTGACCTCTGGTGAAGCTTGGCTGGGGGTCTCTGCCCTGTGCTTTGAGTGCAAAAGTAAACTGCAATCAATTAGGCTAATGAGCTCAAGCGCAATCATGTACCTTCAGATTTTCTGTTGCCAAGAATATCTGATGCTCAGAGAGATGTCAAATAGACGTATTTTCAAATCTCTGTTTACTCTGCAACTTAGTTTGATCATTTTTAGGTTCCTAAAAATGGGAACATCTGGGAAGCTCACAAATGTTTAAGTGTTAACTAATGGAAAAGGCTGCCAGATCCAAATAGCAAACTCTTGTCAAATAGCTTCTTATTCTCCAACTATTATCTACCCAGCTAAAAGGACCCTGCAATGAATGACAGTCACCAGACACAAAAAGAGTTACACTGGCAATATCATTAATGAAAGTCATCTTCATTGCGTCAGACAAGATGCAGAAACCATGATGATCTAGAACACAGGACCTTTCCAAAACCAGATTTATAAACTTTTCCCATCCATGAGGATCAGAAACAGAAGGACTGGAGAGGTCTGTGGTACAGTGTTTATTAAACCCCACTGAGTATAGCTGTGACTACTCAGGTTCCTTTGCCTCTCTTGGTTTCTTTTGTGAAATCCTGATGGTCTTTGCACCAACAGTGAAAAGTAAGCAGTTCTTTTCATGTAGAGGGCAGTAAACCAGTGAAGTTCTGTAAAGTGAACTCTCAGGGTTGTAAAATTGTTGCAAATTAATTTTCTGGTCATGGAGACAATTAATTCATGATGCCAACCCTTGGCTCCAGACTACACCTGCCAGTCCATAGAGTTTGTTTCCAGAGGAAGAAGTGCTTCAACCGCTCCCTCCATCACCTCGCTCCAGAACGTCTGCCCTTTTTCCTTTCTCTCCTTCCAGCCTCAGCCTGGTAGAGGCCTTCCCCTGGGCTTCCAAAACTCACCTCCCAGCTTTCCAGTGAGACCTTCTCTGGCTGGGAACCACACAGATGCCTTTATTTGCCAGTAACCTCCAAGGAACAAACACACAGCTCTTCCCCAGGCTGGGAAGGGAAGAGCCCTTCACCTCTCTTACATCTTTGCCCTGTCAGAGGACACAGGCTGGGCTGCAGATTCTGTCTTTGCTCCAGCCTGAGCCTATTTTTATGAAGGGACTAGAAGAAATAAAGATGCTTTGATACAAACTATTCTGAATTGTTCTAAAGCCTACAGTATTTATTAAGGATGCACATTCACTTGGGACACAATGAAAATTCTGGGGTTTAAGAACTGGTTGAGCACATCCTACCTGGATATGTCAAGACCTGAAAATGAAGCATTAAAAATCATTAGGTATTTAAGCAAAATGAACAATTATATTTTCACTAACATTTGACTTCATACTGAAAGCAGCTTTCCTATATTCATTAAGGGATAAGTTTTCTGACTGAGTAGGGAGAGATACTGGAAAAAATAATTGTTTCTTTATACCCTAGAATTCATAAATGTTATTTCAAATATTTACAAATGCATGGACTGGAATACAGTTTTAGTGAAATAATCTAGCACAAAAAATGATTGCTCACTTTCCCACAGGAAGAAATTGAGTTTCACCCATGCTCCCTTTCCTGTATGATTAACTGATATTTCTGAACCAACAACAGATGACCTGAAGTAACCACTCACAAGAGGCTAAAGTCATAAATAGATACAGTCTTGAAAATATTTATTTAAAAGCCAAATAACTTTCAAATCAGCTGAGCAATATGATAGGCTTGCTTGGCACATATTGAGATATAAGGATGGAATCTTCCCACAACTTAAAGCCTATGCAGTTTTCTCAGAGAGTACATGCAAGGAAAGCAATAAAAGATCTAACAACTTGGCGGGGGAGGGGGGGGGGGGGAGCGGAATATAAATATCTATGCTGGTAATGAATACAAGCTGGCTATGTTTCATTGATGGCAAAAATAAAAATACAGACCAGTTTTATCATGACTTTCAAACGGGAGTGCAGTCACAATTAAGCTCAGATTTCA
This sequence comes from Falco peregrinus, assembly GCF_023634155.1. Lineage (NCBI taxonomy): Eukaryota > Metazoa > Chordata > Aves > Falconiformes > Falconidae > Falco > Falco peregrinus. Next base: position 58,886,951 of record NC_073727.1, read on the forward strand.
ACATCAATGAAAACTCAATTGTATCAGCACCAACAAAGTCTATATAATATAAATATCCATTAATAATGAGAAGCAACCACACCAAAGGCATGGCTAAATATAAAAAAGCCTATAAATAAAAATTACTGCATGTAACTGCCCAAATAGACTATGCTGGAAGCTCAATCTTATTCATGCTTTAACGAAATTAAAGTTACCTTCTATCAGCACAACATTCTCTAAAGAGTTAGGAAGCAGCTGGAAACATCTATCGAGGGTACTAGCTGTTCTCCAAAGATGCCATCCCCAGAAGCTGTGATCCATGAACATCAGCTTTTTCAGTACTTTTGTAAATTCCTCCAGTTGTTGTGGTGGCAAAGCAGAATTGAAAGGTTTGCACTGGCCCATTAATTGATTCCAGGAACTATCCTGCTGCCAATAGCTCCCATGTCAGGGTTTCTAGTTCTTTCCTCCTTTCATCAAAGAGAGGGAAGACTACAGAACTGCAGAGCCAGTTGCTATGAGTGCTGCCTTACTTCGATTTACGGAGAAGGAGAGGGAGGTTTGGGGACTTATCAGAAATATTTTCCCTCCAGTTAAGGAGCCATGCACATATTCCAGCTCAGGTGGAAAGGAACTAAGCTAGAAAACTGGCCAGTCTCAGAATGGCACAACAATATTTACAGTACGATTCACAGATTAAAGACTTGCTAGTGGGACACAGAGATATAATTTATTCTAACAATACTTATGCAAGGAGCTAAACAGGTACACAAAGCACAGAGGACTACCATATCCCTGGCTTCCTTGCGTTCTTCTTTCACATTCAAACATAAGAGGCTGCTTGAATTTAAACTATGTATCTTGAAGCTATATGATATTTATGATAAACAGTTCAGTGGCACAGGTGAGGTCAGTGTTTTATACAATGAGATTTCATCATTCACACAGTGAACGACAAAGCTTTACAAACCACAGAAGTCTGGCATCTATTCAGAAATTAATTGAAATATTTTGTTCAAAATTGCAGGAGACAGTGCAAAGTTTAATGATTATGTTGCTGTTATACTATTTATAAGGCACTTTTCAAGCACACCCATGGACGGTTGATCAGCATGTCAAACACAGTAAGATATACAAATCTAAGCAAAGCATAACAAAGAAAGTTAGGTCCTGACTTTAAAAAGAAGAGGTTGCATTCTACAGCCTTGAAGCCAGATTTGGAATAAGTTCAGTGCTTAGAATTAATTTAAAAAGAAAAAGTGCTCCTCTAAGGAAAGAAGTGAACTTCTATTCCAAGTATAAAATGTGGCTATATTTCTGGTATCCACACACTGAATTAAATTATGTCTGAAAAATTAGGAAAGTATGAAAAGAAATCTGTCTGTCCTGTCTAAAGAGAAACAGATAGGATTTCAGTGACCCAAATGTAGTCAAGGGGTTAAGGACAGAGATTCAACATAGTAGCAGGGGTAAAAATGCAAACTGATGTATTCAAAAGAGCCTAGGGAAACTGGACTTTTGTGTGCAAAGCCTGTCAGAAAATAAAATTTCATGTTGCCGTGGAAATTGAACCCATTCCCAATCACAATGGAAGGGTGGGATTTTGAAATTTCCTCTGAACAAAAGTTTCCAGGGGAAAAAAAAAGATTAATTCAGAGGCATACAAATATGTTGCTTCTGACATAGGAAATGCTTTGCGTAGGTAAGGATCAGGATTGCATTTCAGTAGTTCAGCTTACAACTATTTATATAATTAAAATATTGATACCTTAACTTAACACACAAGAAAAGCCTTTTCAGTACTATATGCAAATACATGCATGACAAATCGAACAGATCACAAAGATGATGATTAAAGAATTCGAGTTTGCACTTTGACTTTTAAAAACAGACATGAAATGGAATTAACACTTCCTTACAAGGGTGCTGCTGGGAAGATAAATTACATCTGCATAGTGCTTGCATACCAAAATTATCTATACCAAGAAAAATAAGGCAAATATGCCAAAGGCTGATAGTGGCCTTGGAATTTGCTCACGGCAGACTGTCACTGTATCTCCATCATGCTCCCAAGGATCCTTTCACTGAGTAAGAAGTTATTTGACTCTTTATTGACATATATTCCCAGTTTGCTTCCTGAAGGTCCTTTCTCCTTTTTCACCAGTAAGACCATAGGAAAATATTGGCCAACACCAGCAAGGAAATCTGCTTTGCCCCTTAAGTCCAAGACAGAGTCACAACAGTAATTCAAATGTACGAGGCTGGGTCCCATCATCTAGATGTTTTGTCCCCACCACACCCCAACTTCTTGGGCCGTGGATGCCTCTGTGACACAGGTAGGTAGTCAAGTAAAGTCCTTAATGAAGCCACTGAGTCAGACTCAATGGAGTAAGTATTTCTGTCCCCAACAAACTAACAAGTTACAGAAAGATCTGAACTGTTGCCACAGCTATGGAGTCACTGAAAAAACTCAGGTCTCCATCAAGAGGATGGTAACCCAGCGCCTTTGCAACTTTTCAGGCTCACAGCTCTCTTCCACCCACTCAGCAGAGAATTATTGTGTCTTTTAAACCTGTGTCATAGGAGCAATCTGCTCTATCTTTACACAGATTTGTATCAGCACGAGTGAGATAACAAGCAAGGGGAGCAGGAGGCATTCTCGAGCCACATCTAACATCTTTGTGCTCCCCAGCTTGAGCTCAGCTCCTTTGCTCTCTAATACAGAGAAAAACTATGCTTTGTCTTCTTGCAAAAGCCTTTCACATACATTAAGATTGCCCTAACTGCCCAAGACTTCTCTTCTCTAGAATAAACACCATAAGTATTGATTAATAATATTATAACAATCTCTCTCTTGAGCCTACTTAGACATTTTAGTCACTACTTCTGCTTACCAGCCACTAAGCAGTTACTGGTTGATGCTAGTTTATTTACTGGAAAGAGCTTCAAAACATATTCACCAATTATTGCAGAAGAACTTAAATGTCCATTTGTAATTACTACTTAAAAGAAATAACAATTTTCTCGGTGATCAGCCTTCACAGTTAGATTCCCATTAACGGAATCACATGACCAGATGGGGTCCAACAGGCTTTTTGTGTGTTTTCTTTTTTGTGCTTCATAACAAAGCCCTCATGTATAAACTTGTTAAAATGGACTAATCTCCTTTCTCAGGATGTGATTTTCTTGTAACTGCTTTTTATTTTCTGTCTTGAGCAAACCAGATGATTCATTTCTGCGTACCAGTCACCACCTGAGTGTCATGCACATCAAGGGAAGGAGGTAATGGATCAGTGACAGCAATCACAGAGGTGACATGGATTTTTTGTTTTTTTGCTCCATCTGAATTCTCTGAGGAAGGTAACCATTTCCCAAAAAATACAGCTAAAACTGGATGAAAACGGTATTTTTTGTGAATAGGAAATTCATTGAAAAAGGCTGTGACAGTGAGACCAACTTTATTTCTGAATCCAGCCCACAGTTGGTGGGAATCTTACACAAAACAAACAAACTGAACAAAAACAAAACAAAAAAGGCAGGAGGGATTTTGGAACAGCGCATATTTCATTTTGAAATTTTCTGAGAGCGTCTTGTTTCCAAAGATGCTGAAATGCTGCATTTCAACATATTCTAAAAAAATACTTTTTCATTGTGAAACTTTTTTTTTTATGTCAAACCAGCCTAAATTTAATTATATGCAAAAGAATTAACCCCTCAAAATCAAATGAAACACTGAGTCAAGGAAAAAAAGCTCAAGGGGTCTTAAATTATATATTTTAAAAAAAAAAAACCCAAACATTTAGTTCAGCAATCAAGTAGAAAAATCTATTGTTTGCTGCAATAAATTATACTAATTTTTTATATAACTGTGACAGGACAGCACAGGGGACAAGTATTTCCGTGCCCTCCTCCTCTCACAATAAGCCTTTTTTTTTTTTTTTTTTAGACATTTCATTAAAGACAGCTTATTTTAAACAACTTGGCCAAAACTAACGTCAGCTCTTCCAACAAGACCTCAACTTTTTCCACTTCACAGTTAAGTCACCACTTTCCCAGTAACATGAGGCCTTCTTCAAGATCACCACCCCGTTTTCGACCACCATACTCCCCCTAGGGAAGGAGTGTATAGTCTGAGAGACAACTGCTGTCCTACGTAGCTTTAATGTCAGAAAGAGAGGCAAAAGATGTGATGGAAACCAGAAGGGCTGGATGACAGAATGACTGGCACAGGATCACATGAAACTTCAGTTAGAGCCGCAAGGGAAGATCCCAATCTTTTGTAGCCCAAAGTTGCTGCTCTCCACCACGAGAGCAATCTGCCTGAGCCAGCCCTGATCCATCCCTGATGTTCCATGCCTGCCTGCGCTGCAATACCTACAGTTTTCCTGGTGGAAGCAAGATTGGCTGCTGATCCCTTCAGTACCGTTGCTTCCAAATGACAACAACAAAACACTTGGCTGTCCACGTTTCCACCATTTGAGCTGCCTTCACCCTGCCAAAGATAACTTTTAATTAAGGTGTCAAAAATGACAGGATTGAAACTCCTTTTTCAGCTATTTTTTTTGACCACTTAATTACAAGTAGTTTCTCATCTGACTTGCCAAGAGGAAGGTATCTCAACCTCCATGAAAGGAGTCAGAGATAGGAAAGAGCCAGCAATTTTTCTTTCCTGTCCTTTTTTTTTGTTTTGTTTTGTTTTTTAATGTTCATATGTATATATAGTTTCTTTGTGATAACTTCATCCAAAAAAGGTCATTCTGATAACTGTGGAATTGTTTGGTCACTAGAGTTATTACTCAAATATTTTTGCCTGCCTTTTTTCACCACACAAAAGCATGCATTTTTCTTCTCTTTTACTCCTCCATCCCAAAATAACCTATCAGCCCATGTAAAGTTTATTGCAAGTGGTTTTTGTATGGTGAACCAGTTTTGTGATGGGGAAGTCACCTACATTTTAAAGGAACTGGATCCTAAAATTACATGTGGGAGGAACAGGATTTCAGCAGTACAAAGCATTTCTTCCTGACCTCATTCCCTTCACCCTTTCTTTGAGTTTGCTGAATAGCTGGGAAACTTGCATGGATTATATAGCCTGACACATCCTGTATGCTCTAAAAGGGGAGTATGTGCTGCCAAAGCCCCCTTGGATGCTGTAAAGTACAGAATGAAAAAGAAAAGAAAGGCCACAAAGTAAGCTAGACTGTCCAAAAAAGAATTCCCAAAACAAATTTATCTCCCAGGTTACACTTTGCAGTGGTTCATCCTTTCTGAAATGACCACAAGAAGGGAGACTGCACTTTCCAGAGCTGCACTATGGCACAGTCCTCTTCCATGGAACATGTTTCTCTGTAGGAGTTGAGGAGAGGAAAATGTTCAAGACATAGAGGGTAAGATTACCCAACAAAGCATCTTTGCAGCATGTCCTCTCTGCAGACATATTTCTTGCCATCATCCCCTTTTTCCTGTTCCATTACCTCATACCAGCTGCTCCCATTGCATCTTTACTCTGCTTTCAGGTCTGAAGAGGCATTTTAATGCCTGGGGAAATCATCATCAGATTGAGAGGGACATTGTGGATACAGCACAGAAGGCTATAGTCCATGCAGTGCGCCTATGCATCAGAAAACCACAGGTGCAGAGATGTCATCTTCTTTCCACCCATCACCCCAAGCACAGAGTATGCAAGAGCTGCACGACACATCCAGCATGCAGATTCTCTTTCCCAGTCCCCAGATTCCTCCAACATTAATTTTCAGATGGGGTCACAGTGGCCCTAAAGACTCTCTGAACACTGAATTTTCCCCTAAATTTTATTATGCTCCTCCCATTCTGGCCCTGTCATTACTCCTATGACAAGGCAGAAAAGCCAGGGCAAAAAGCCTTTGAGCCACCTTCCCCCCTCATCTCAGTAGTTGCTTTCAAGGAATCTTTGTTTTCTAAACCCTTTCCAGATACCCTAAATCTTATTTGGATTAATTAAAACATTAAGTGGGGCATGCAGAAGTTTTCAGCAGGTGACAATACAGTGAAAACAAGCTAATAAACCCCAACATTTCTGCTGCAAGTGCCCTTGGCAATGACCCACGAGTGCATGCTCACACTGTATTGCCTAATGGGATCACTTTGCATGCACCACACACCCCTATAATGCAGCAACTCCTCGATGAGTGCCAGCATGGTAGATTAACAGAGGTTACCTCTGGTGCCAGACATCTAAAAGCCTGCACAATAATGCTTTGACAGCTGTCCAATCTGTCTGTATACGTCAAAATACCTGAAGCACAAGCCTCTCATTTACAGAGGCAGCCTAAAAGCCAAGAGTACATTACTGCACAAAAAGCCACAATTAGGACAGAACTGGTTTACTACCTGGATTTCTATTAACCTTTCATTCACTGAACACTGCCAGAGCTTTAGTTTTGTGGCTTGAGATACATTAAATGTGTCATACCTGTGCCATAAATCCTTATGCTGCTTAGGAACGCTTCTGATGAATTTTCAATTCATTTTCAAGCCCTCTAGCAGTGTATTTGACATCACTGCAGACTGAAATGCTTTTCCCTCAGATTCAATTGTCTAAAATAATTCTCCAGATAAATATTGGCTATTATATATTTTGATTCTTCAGTTAACACAAAAAAAGCGCTAATGCAAAACTGTGGGATTCCAAAATGTGGGATGCCAAAGGCAAAGGAACAGAATTACAAAATCCATTATAAGAAAGTTGGGTGTGCCCACATCCTACCCACCAGCTATTTCTCTTTCCACACCTGTATCTAGAGCTAATTTATTCTTAAAAATATTCTTCAAGGAAAAATATTGCTGTGATTTTGGTATGGTTTTGCCTTTAAAAACAAAAGTTGGAACAACATGAAAAATTGTCCCAAGGGAAGGGAGGTCTTTACAAAGTTAAATTCCTTAACTTCAATGTGCCATTCTTTTCATTCAGTACTCTCCATCACCACAGAACAGCAAGATTCTTACTCCACCCCCTCCTGAAATATTTAAAGAAATAAGAAAAAAATGTGTTCTACTTTCCATCCAGGAGGCTTATGAAGCCATGCTGTCAGACACCAGCATCATTCTGGTTCATAAGGAAGTCCTGTGCACTCAGTGGACATTCAGCTGGCATTCTGGCACCATGACTTATTTATCCACCAGTTTTTTTCCAAAAATCCACAATTTAAATATGCAAGACTGCAACCTCATTTTCCCAAACAAAAGAAAAGGCTACTTATTTGTGTACTTAGGATTACACCACCTGGAATAAAATGCCAAATTTATCTATCTGCCTATCTCAGGACCTAAGCTGGTCAAATAATTGATTAAAAAAATACCTAAAGTCCTAAAGTTCACAATTCAGAAGCAGGAAAAATCCCTTTCTGTGAAATGCATGGCATTTGATGCTGTAAAAAAAAAAAAAAAAAAAAAAAAAAAAAAAAAAAAAAAGGACTAGAGAAGCTGTTTTAAACTCTTTCATGCTTGTAGTTTCCAGGTTTCTACAAAACGGGGTAAAAGTTGCAAGAATGATTCATAGTGTGTGAAACACTTCAGAAACATCCAAACTCCAGTCAGAGTGAAAGGCAGAGACAGCATCACATCCAGAAACTGGCTTAGAGAAAAGGACATATTGTACCTGCAACTCAAAGCCTGTGGGAAGACAAATGTTATTCCAGCTAATGGAACGGGTTGAAGGTTGCATACAGATCTCTCTCTGATTCAGTAGAAGCCCTTGGATTACCACAACACAGAGTAGCCTTCAAATGGCTGCTGCTAAATATCTGAACCTTGAAATTCTTCCTCATTTCTGCTTTCTCTCCCAGGTCTCTTAGAGGTATAGGAAGGTGGTGACACAGTGATATTATCCTACATCCCTAAAGGCCATTTCTTTCATACAGACCTCATTAATTTCTCACCCAACACCATTCCCTCCTAGGGACAGCTGGCTACACATCCAACAGCCCCAGGAAGGGTCTGCTGAGCAGTCCTCAAGGCTGCATGAGTCCCTCAGCCTATATGCTCAAGAGCTATGTGTTAAATGTGCCAAGGAAGAAGGGAAGCCCACGTACTGGTTCCTGCACACAGTCCCTTGCTCCTCACTACTGAGGCAGCTGCAACACAAAACAGCAGTTGCAGCTAAACAATATTTCTACAGTTTCTTCAAGCCCGGGTTTTCTTCCAGCTCCATAGATGTAAATCCAAGACTTGGCTCCACTATTATATTTATATGAATGCACAGAGGCAGATTTTACAACACATGGCACAGTAAGAATATTTTATATGGCTTATAGGAAGCCAAGAAATAATGCAAATTTGGGTCACAAAACTACTGTCAGCATATTGTGGCTACCTCTTTGCTAACACCAGTTTGCTCCTCCTCATATTTATTATGCGGGGTGGGGGAGGGGTGGGGGTGTTAATTACAGCACCAGACTGAACTTCCACTTGTAGGTCATTACAGACTCTTAACAGACAGCTAGCAAGGCTTTTGGGGAAAGTCCAAACTTTCCTGTACAGGAAGCTGCTTTTAGCAGTATTACACTGGATTAATCCTTAACCAGTGGCTATCACTGACCAGCCTTCAGACTTCACAATGAATTCCTGTGTTTGGCTTCATGTCACCCAAGTTCAGATGCCGACATTAGAAACACAGTCCTTCCTACAAATACAGTGTTATGAAGGGGAGGATATCACCAGAGGATAATCACATCCCTACTTCTTATCGTCTAGCTCTCATCAGATCTAACTTCAGCTGCCTAAAGGCCAGGCATCTACAACCTAATTAATTCATACAGGCTTTTGTCCTTCAGACAGGACCCATCTACAGGTCGGATATTTGTACAGAAAGGGTCGATGTGCTGTCTCCCAAGGAGGTCTGTTGTTTCTCTGTTGACAGAGCCCAAATGATAGCTGAGGTTAGGGGAAATTATTTCTGCCAGACTGTCTTTCTGTCTTTGCTGATTTGTAAGAGATCCAAGGACAATGATACTAAATGAGGCTACATCAACGTCTAATACAGTCATATGCTAGCTAGAGTAGGATTTGCAGTGGAAATAGTGATGAATGCCATAAAAAATTAGATTAATTTAGCAATATATATGCCATTAAATAGTAGAAACCAACTAAAAATTATACCATTATAATGCAGTGCCTTCTTGGAGTCTAACTTGAAATAGTTTTGAAGAAACAGGGAGAGCAGACAACCTTCATATTCACCACATGAAGCTGCATGGTATTGGTTTTAACTGGCAAAATACAGGACCAGTTAAGCTTCTCCTCCATCACCAGCCCTCATCTTGGCAACCCAGTTCCCTGGCCTACAGGTTCATGGGCCTGTTGGGCATGCTGCAAAGTCTTTCCCTCCCACTGCTATATGTGATATGGGAAAAACTGATGAGTGTGGATGACAGAGCCCTTGACCTGCAGCCACTGACCTGCTAAAACCCTGAGCAAAGACTGCCTCTCCAATATATGCACCAAAAATACATGAAATGTAGGTGATTTCCTCAGGGAAAGTGTCATAATTTATACTTAATCTGATTATATCATGCACCTAAATGAGTCTGCCCAGAGGGCATATATACAATTATGTATAAACTCTATTCACCCCCCAGGAGCTCTGCTTTTTACTCCTTAACTACCTGTAACAGCTATCAGCCTATTCCACAAGGAATTACCACTCCTTGTACCACCTTAGTTGTGCCAGTGAGGTGGGAGGGCAACGCCAGAGTGGAAGTCAATAACAAAGTCTTGTAACTTGTCTAGAAACACACAGTGACTTTTTCTTCTGCTAGACTGTGCTTGGACCACGGACTCATCATGAAAAATTAATGATGACTACACGAGAAACTAAGAAAAAGAGGTCTCAGCAAATCATGACATTTTGCTGTGCTTAGAAGAGACACCACAATAATTGCGTAGCAGAAAAGTGCTGAGACAGTTTTAATGGCATCTGCTGTCTTTTAATTGACAGAGCATAAACATTTCAGAAATACAAGCAACAGCATCGCAGTCATACAGCACCAGACAGCAATATTTACCAACTGCAACCAAGCTACTGCTGTCAGTCACAAATTGCACATCTAGCACAGGGTTATTCTGATTTTGTTTGAGAAATGTCCTCTTTTGGATGAAGAAGTATTAGCAGCTTCACAAACACTTTCAGCTAATAAAAAAAAAATATTAGAGGAAATCTCCACACCTTAGTGGTTTTCTGTCACTTGCTCTAGACGTTAGGAACGTGTGGAAAATAATAAATGTATTAATAATACACAGCAACCTGTCAGGAGCCCTTGGCGTGCCACAAGCCCGTGTACTGCATTTGCCAGTTAAATCTGCCTGATACTCTCCGCATTCTCTGACAGCAACCTGTTCATGTGGGAACCGACACAAAGTCTGCTTTTAAATAGTAGTATTTTGCATTATGGTGCCTGACACTAATTCCTACTAAGCCATAAGTGCTATTTCATTTACAGACCTGACACAGATGTTTATTTAGCTCATATTTATGCTCACTGATTTGAGCCACACTGTGACTTTTCTTACAAAAAAGCACAGCCCTTAAGTGTGTTAGCGACTGCTCATATATACAGCAGAAGTGCTCACTAATTTCATTCCTGTTAAGATCTGCCTGCTGCCATCCAGGTGGATGAAACATGCCTTTCCAGACTCAGAGACACCCTCGTTCTGGGACAGAAGCAGGACTGCTGGGCCACAGGCTGGGTGGGAAGGGAGGCCAAGGTGGTAGCAGGAGGGGATGTGAGGCAGAAGGGGAAAAAAGGGAAGAAAAGCACTAGTGGAAAAGAACAAGAAATAAAGTGAAGACATGTGAGGACCCTTTCTGTCATCTTTTACCTTTCCCTTTCTTCTAAGGTCCTCTCAGGTTTTCCTGTCATCTCTTTTGATTAACGGCTTCCTGCCTTCTCCCTTTTCTCTTTTCTTATTCCTCTACATCGGCCTTTTCCCTCTTCTAACACACACCAAAAAATGGTGGCAGTGACAGAGCTCACTCCCAGAAAGGCACAAGCTGTGGGCAGCAACACTGTGCCGTGGTGTCATCCCATGCTACCAGTGAAAACTGCTGCAAAGATGGATGCTACTGTGGAAATACTGGATATGGAAAGGGAATTATTTGCCATCAGGACAAAGAAATTAATAACGTGCCAATAAACTGTTCTGCATAAAGACCAACACATCTCTCCCACATAAAATGGGATGCATATCAGAACAGTAACCTTTTCTGTGCTTTGGTGTCTGAAACAGAGCAGCTGAGTGGAGAGAATTTAGGAAGCATTTTTAAGCAGAAAAACATGTGGTTCAGGAATAAAAAACCAATAGACAATCTACCTTCTGTTCACACTGGTATTACATACCAATAATATGTAACTATAGACAAAGGAAGAAGACAAATTAAACAAGAAACAATCCCCTCTTACGCTTATTTCTTACTAGTTAATTCGTTTACTAAAAACTTTTACTAGCAGGAAGAACATGCAGTATTTCAGTATTTGCTGTCATCTGCTTGCTTCTGGCACTCAAGACTTGTGACACTCCATGGTACCAGTGCATGTTACAGGGCTGCAGTCATGCCTCAAGGAGGGTGTCTTTTGGTATGAAACATGGCTCACATCCTGCTCCCAGTTACACCTATGTGAAACCAAGGTGCTGGATTTATTGCAGCAAAGGGCACAGAAAACAACAAAGCCATTTAAGATGCAACTGATTTGAAAAAAGCTGAGATCTCATCACAGAAATCAAAATAACATACACTGTATGATATGTACTTTACCTTCTGTTATGTTCCTGCTGCAAGCTGTATCTCTGCACAAAAAAAGTCATAGAAACTTAAACAGTATCACAGCCTTAAGACTGAGTCATGTGTTTGATCAAGAGCTTATTAATTGTATGACGAATTACCAGTCAGTAAAATTTAATACAAAAAGTTGTATACTCTGTGATCCTTGGGTAATGCTTAATATATAAAATAAGATTTTTCAGTAGCAGGGTTTTTTTCAACTATTTAATATAAATTTCTTGCAGGTTTTGTGCATTACAATATTTTTCATTGCTTTTGAACTTCAGTGGCAATGTAATATATCTTTATACTACCAAGAGAGTTTCTTTGGACAGTGAGCAATTTTATGCTGTTATTCTGCTGGTTCCTATTAGGTTTATATGCATATAAATATTTAATATTTTATATGATTGCATCTTTGTAATGTTAATTGTTCAGTAGAACAAATCACATTTAGGCTAACTTTCCCTTTTGGTATTCCTGCACTAACTATGGGAAGAATCAACCTTAATTACCTGTGAAGCATCACATACATTTACAACACTCAGCAAGTAATAAGCCAAATTCTGAAGTTTCTCCAAAGGTCAAAATATTCTCTTTAAGTCCCATATCACTATATTGGTGCACAGCAGTCCTGAGGGACACCTCTTTCCAAAGGTATAGGTTGATCCATCCTATTCTTTCTTGTTTCGCCACCTCAGAAAGAGGTTAGAGCTCTGTGCCTCAGTAAATATAAGTGCACCTCAGCTACTTAATGTATTTTGCAATAGAAACCATGGCATACACCTGAAAAATCAACCTTCTGCAGAGGCTAAAATTGATTGCCATCTTCTGGTTTTCTCAGTCTTGAAGTCAACTCCTACTGAGTTTGATCTGCCTGAGTAGAAACTCACCAAGGGCTTCAGCATTCGGCCCAATAATTACCAAAAAAAAAAAAAAAAAAAAAAATAGAGTGAAGCCTCTGTTTAAGGAAAATATCAACATCACAGTATCTTCAATTCTCCATTGCCCAACATGTAATTTAGTCACCAGACAAATGAAAGAAAATGAGTGTTCAGAAACATCATGGGCTTCTGTAAGGTCCTCAGGTTTCTCCAGCACTCCTTTATGCTAGGCTCAAGGGTTGGCCTTCCTTTTGAATAGCCCTAGAAGATCCAATCTGAACCAGAGCAGGATTAACTGGTTGCATAAGAAACCTCTGGAGAGGAGAGGAACACAGAGCTGCAGCACTCTGCCAGGCAATGAGCACCACTCCAGCCTATAGTACCAACCAGGAAAGCTGCCATCACCAACAGATAAGCTTTAGAAAAAGGAGCTGAAATAGTTTCACACATAGATGCCCACATACAATGCCCACTCTGCATCTCTGATGGGTGATATATGGTAGAGGAGAGCATGTCCACACATCTCTGTTGCTTGGCATTACAGCCCTGGACTGAGAACCAGTGCAGCTGAGATGCTGCTCACATTTGTTCCTACCACCGAGGCAGTAACCTCCAGCAACCGAGCAGCACTGACAGCAGGGAGCAGGAATTTCTAAAGACCTCCACAGATGTTTGCTTCAGTGCCGACAAAACAAAGCCTCTGGGGAAGCTCCTGGGGTGGTCTTAATCACAGCAGGATCCTCTTCAGGCACCAGAAGTGCTTAAGTTTGCAAAGGACGAAGAGGTGGCTAAATGGTACAATAAGCTCCTGTCCTGCCTACACCAGCCACTTCATCCTGGGACTCATCATTTAGACCCTTTAGGACATGATAAAGCTTGGCCATGCTGGACACTGGGGAAAATATAGGCACAATGGGAATAATTTATTTTGACAAACTAAAATGTATTGTGCTTTTGGAAAGAAATTCATAAATATTATGCTTCCATGGAGTAAAAAACAATATGTACCAATATATTTTCTGCCCCAACTTAGGAAACAGGTTCCCAGCTCCAAAATAACGTAAATGTGTTAGTGAGCACAGTTTTACATATATGTAATTAGTTCTTTTTCCTGATGTATTTGCAGGTGAAAACTTCACTTGTTTGTGCAATAGTTCTTATGTTTGTAATATATCTCTACCTGAAAAGCAGCAAATTATAAAAGCAGATTCTGTATAAGCTATCAGATTGCTGCAGAGGAAAAAAACAACCAATTAAAAAAAAAAAACAACCAAAAAACACTACACCACAAAACCAAACAAACACTGATCTCACATTTAAAACTGTTCTCCTGACTTTTTCTCCCAAAAAATGCATAACATTAGCTGTGTAAAAACTAAGCCACCATATGAGGCATAATTTAAAGCCTCATATAAACAATGAAGCTTTTCTGGCATCCTCAGAGCAAAGAATGTCCAAATATGGCTGAGAGTTAAGTACCCTGAGAATTAACTGCTCTTAATAAATTCACTGAAATTTTTGAGTCCACATTTACCAAGAACCAGAAGAGAATTAAAGGGAACAGAATGTGATTCAATTCATTTTCCTGTACCATTCTCTAAAGACGTTGTGTTATAAACATCCTCCATATCCTGGATGCTGGAGGCATCTGTTGAATCTTGGTCGCTGACTACAATTCCTACTGAAGAAAGGCTAGAAATGAAGGAGTGCATCTTTTTTGCATAAATATCCCTAATGTTAAAATAAGGTAAGTCATTACATTTCTCTTTGCGATCATTGTTGCATTGGTCTGGATCAATATCTTTTTGCTTTTGATAGTACTTAGAAAACTTATTGAAAATAATGGTGATTGGAAGTGCTACCACTAGTATTCCACAGATAATACATAGGGTGCCAAGCAGCTTTCCAGCAAGTGTGACCGGGTAAGTGTCCCCATAACCAACAGTGGTCATGCTGATGGTTGCCCACCACCAGCAAACAGGAATGCTGTGCAGTTCTGATGAGTCATCATCTTTCTCCACTGAGTAGACAAGCACGGAAAAAATAGAAATCCCAACAGACAAAAACAAAAGCAGAAGTCCAACTTCCTGATAGCTGTGTCTCAAAGTGGCGCCTAAAGATCGCAGTCCTACGGAGTGCCTGGCTAGTTTCAGGATGCGAAATATCCTCATTAACCGCAGGATCTGAACCACTTTCCCCATGTTTTCAATATCTTCGCTTTCTTCTTCTTTTGTGTCCACAGCCAATGTGGCATAAAATGGGATAATAGAGACAAAATCAATGATATTCAGTGGTTTCTTCCAGAACTTCTTTTGACTTGGAGCAGTGATGAGCCTGATCACTAGTTCAGCAGTGAACCAGACGATGCATGTAATCTCCACAGCTTCCAGCACAGGGTCTTCAATCTCCCTGTCATTGGCATCCAGCCTTTGAAACTCTGGCATGCTATGAATGCACATGGCCACGATCGATGCCAGGACAACACTCAGGGATGACACGGCAATTAACTTGGCAGACAAGCAGTATGCAGGATTTTCCATTCTGACCCAGATCTTCTTTCTTATTTCACCAAAACATAGATTGTCAAACTTTTCCAGTTCTTTATCAAATATGGATGACTCTTCATTAGAGGAGTCTATACTTCTGTCATTGCTCTTCTGATCCCAGTCTTTCTCAGGACCTTCTTCTTTCCTTTCTTGGTACCGATTGCTGCAGCAGGAATCAATGAAGAGCTCATTTATGCCCCAGTACTCTATTTCCTGGCAGAAGGAAAAGACACAAAGTTCTTCCATGACATGAAGTTTGCCTGTATAGTAAAAATTCAGAACATATCGGAACAAGGAAGGATTCCTGTCAAAGTAATATTCCTTGTCTGCAACGCTGTAATCATCACACAGTTCTAGAATAGCCTCTTCTGAATGGCATTTGAGAAGTTTCCCTAGCCTGGTATGGGGAAATCGGAGCAAGGTGCTTTGATCTACTGATTGCTTAAAGCCACCCACATTCAGATTGATAAGTTCTGCATCTTTGCCAGGTCTGCGGAAAAATTCACCATAAACCATTTTGAACAGATGAGTTCCGCTGCTGGTGCCCAATGAGATTACATTGAACCTGAAAGGAACATAAGATATTGTTAGAGCATTTAATTGAGTTTTGCTCTTGCGACACATTTTTTCCCTCTCTAGTTACTGTGAGATGCTGTAACCAAAAAAAAAGAAATGAAATTATGAATACTATTTTTCAGCATTTCACAGAAGCAGGTTTAAATCAGTGCGGTGGTTTAACATAGCTTTAGCAAATTTGAAAGCAATAGGTTCTGGTTTAGCTTTTCTTAATTTTTTCTAGTGTGGGGGAAGAATGCCTAATTAATCAGTAAATTGGGCTCTGTTCTACTATCACATCAAAATTATTAGTCATGAAATAAAACTAAAGAATTTTTACATCACTGAAGTAAAATTAAGACAGAAAACTTGTCAAATCATCAAAACATTTAGTACAAAGCTTAAAAGCAGATGTCCCTCAATTATGGTTTCAGTAGAGTTGTACTGAGTTATATGATGTTGCAATTTATAATCCACTACTTCTAATGTAGACTGTAATTACTTCTGTTGTCATATCAATTAACTTCTTTCTAGAGTCATCCACAGAACATTCTGTATTCTTGAAAACATACCAAATGTACATTTGAAGCTTTCAAATTCCTGACTTCAGAGTTTGATCTAGTACATGTTTGGCTATCTGCACTCCCTCAAGGTATTTTTCTACCTGCCTTCCTACTCACCTGGAGTGTCACAACCCTCTTACAACCCTGGTCAGTTCCAGAAGCAATTCCTATTCTGCCACAGCGTAGCCACAACCACTACAGTATTGCTGAGCAGTTGGTGTTGAAATGTCATTTCTGGAAACAGTAGCTTCCAGAGATGGAACTTCCACAGTAATTTTGCCTCAGCAAGTAATTGTGGATGCCTGCAGATAGACAGAAGGACATTTAAATGTTTACATATTTTACTCTAAGTTAAACCATTCAGCTGAAACTGAATTTGAAAAGGCAGCTATAGTTACTAGCAACTAAGTTAACTTCTTCAGTAGAACTTAGCTTTTGCTTTCCTTCTAAGGAACAGTTGTCTTCAAGCCAAAATTGGCAGTTCTTACACTTGTCACGAGATTATATATAACTTCTGATCATGAGGAAAGCAAAATTTTTTGATCTCTGACACTTAAACATCAATTAATATATACTAAGCTAATTTATTTCAATTCAACATGGAAGTCAATGAATTTTAAATGTGACAAGAGAGCATCATAACTCTTCAGTCCTAACAGATGGACTCACAGCACGTAAAGGAATTACTTTGGTGCTCTTTAATGGCTTGGGGAAGCTAGTCAAGGAACAGACAGTAATTTCTATATCTGTCCACCTCTCAGTGCCTCCTGCAATAGCACTAATTTTGATTCGAAGTTGGGACATGTTAGAGTTTGAATATTTTTTGCTGCTCCTCAAGGTCTCCTGGCTCAGTTAATGAAGGTCATTACGGTTACATCTATTTCCCTGTTCATAGTGCTCACATCCTTGCTGTATGTCAGCATGAGCAAGGAGCACCAGCACTGCTTTACATAAAAGAAATCTTTTATGTAAAACAAGCAAGAGTCACTGTAGACTTTAACAAGTGCCAGAGTGGATGATTGGGATACTGGGCCTCAAGGCTGAGACCCACTTTACACCACCAGAACCCGTAGGAGGCAAAAGAAAAAAAATAAACCCACCTCACAATCTTTATTCACTGCCAGCTTTCACTCAGCCTTAGGTACTTGTATTAATGGACTAGTTCTTTTGAGCCATATAGGCACACTCCCTGAATTTGTAAAGGTAGTGTGTTTTCTTTCCACAGCTTCAAATCAAAGACTAGAGCCATGGGGTCTTGTGGAGAAGGCTTGACTGAGCTGAACTGACCTCTTGACATGAACCAACTGAATACACTGAACAGAGATAAGCCTGCATCTCCACCACTGTTACAGCTCCATCAGTCACAAAAAATAATTCACTATGCAACTTCTTAGGCACCTCTATCTATTCCAGAACTGACTTCCTCATCATTTTTAAAACAAACTGACTGAACTGGTTGCATTGCAGAGGTGGAGCCATTTCCCAGCTACTGATCCCAAGTCTATTGTCCCAAATGGGAGGACCCAGAAAAGCTGCTTGCTTGGAAAGGACACACTCTGCTTCAGAGCTTCCAGCCTCCTTTTACTGCAGCAAGACCTACAATGAGGACAACCCCATCCTGCTTCACAGTAGGGTCATCCCTCACGTGCAATGTTGTCCCTGTCACTTGTTGATTATTGCAAAAGAAATGAAAATAGGAAAAGCCTTAAAAACTGGGTTCAAACTTCTGATTAAATGCCAAGGAGAGGAGAAGGAAATGGAGATACAGATCCACACTGTGAGGGAAAGCTCAGAGAGCTGACTAATTCATCAGCCAGAAGTTGAATTCCTACAGCTAAGACAGTTTCATAGTATCTGTAACATGCAAGGATTTATTTTCTCTGTGACAGAGAAAACCACTGTTTAGAAGAGCAGCAACTCCCTGCAACTGCCATGAAGGAAAGAATTTCTACTGCCTTCTTGCCACTCAGTGCCTTCCAGATAGGGTGAGAAAAGAGAACTAGTTCACTGGGAGTTCACGGGTTGGCAGGGTTTCAGGCACAAGTTAGGGCTCATCAGGCTGTGATACAGGCCCCTTTTTCTGTTTAGAGGGAGGTTACAAAGGACTTTTTGGGCCATGATCTTCTCATTCACCTCACCTTTACCCCTGCATGCAAGGGTTCTTTGGGTTTGTAACAAACATCACTAGATATCTACGCAGTGCTGTTCTCTCTCACTATTTTGCTTGTATTGAGTTTTTGACAGTCCTTTGTCCAAGCAGGAACATGGCGTCTGAGGCTATAAACCTCATGTATTCTAATTCTGCTTCTTCATGGGACTCGTTCCAAGCAAAGCTACTGAAAATCTCATACTAATCTCCCTGTGTATAACAACTACTGACATCTATAACAGATCAACAACCAGGCTCAGAAGATGCTGAAACTACATATTTGCTCTGGTAACTAATTCTGCAAAAACAGATCTCTATCCAGAGTGAACTTTATTTATATAGTGAAAGAAAAAAGTTATTCTGAAAAATGGGGAAAAGCATTCCTTTTCCTGGCCACACCACAACTCCCTTTAAACAACTTATGTTAAATGCAAATTAGTTTGAAACATTAATTTTTACTATGTGCATAGCCTACCATACAATCAAGATAAAGTTCTTGTTGTGCTAAGTCATAGGGGTGCAGGGAAAGCACTGTATGAGACATACCACTTTCTAACTAAGCAGACAGAATAGCCAGGTTTTATGACATGGTTAAGTGTGCACACAGAAATTATTTTAGATCTTAAGATGTAGTTTGAAGACAGGTATTTAGTAGCTAACAAAATGACTGTAAAACACAGTTGCTCCAGGGATTTCCCAAGGCTCAGCTTTTAGAAATGATTAAGACATAAAATAAAAACACTGATCTGTACTGACAGATGAAGGGCAGCAGGACTCAGCTAATAAACAGTACCACACTTCACTCATGATCTAGAGCCAAGCTGTGTTTTACAGCACTATAAATTAAAAAAAATCTCACAGACTGGGGTGACTGGAGGTCAAAGTATATTGAAAACCAAAAAGACTTGACTTATTGATTAGTTTCAGTGAGTAAAATCTTCACTTTCAGCAATTCATTAAGATGAGAGCATTAGCAATGTAAACTAGTGCTATAAAACCAGGCAAGATCTCAGATTATCTAGTGGTGCTTCAGACCATAACAAAAACAAAGCAAGTTTTACTCAGAAATAACTAAAGCAAGAGCTTGGTGTTCAGCAAATCCTTAATATCCTGGAATCTGACTTACTGTTGAGAGAGCAATAAAAAACCATATTGATTATGCAGATGATATTCATAATGGTGCCTCCATGTAATTGCTCTGTACAATAAATTCAGCGAGCAACAATTTACTGCTTTGTTTTGAGGGCACTGTAGTCATAATTTGTGCAAAATACAGAGAGAAAACAGATCTTGCTTAGGAAGGCAATGATCTAGAACTTGCTGTAATACCACTACTAAGTGATATTTAGATTAAGGCAAGAATGTACAGTAAAGTTTCAGGATAACTATGCCAAGAGGAGCTTCATGATCTGAAGAATGTCTCACTTGACTTGCAAGGACCTTGATCCCTGAGCCATGGACCAGGACATCGTTGTGCCAGGCACCATCAGAACAATTTGTGGCATTTAAACAAGTGACTCCAGCTACAGTGCAAAGACCACAAATAACAGTATCTGTCGCAGCACAACATGCTCTCTACTCAAGGGAACCCTTTACTCACTCAAACCAACTTTTTTTACTCAAGGGTAAAACTGTGTTCAGCTGGAAACAATGTTTTCCTGGAGTGCCAAAGCCCCTTTCATGAACATCCTAAGAACATAGAGCTACCACAAACTTTGCAGCTCTCAACTTGAAGTGCAACATTAACATCTTTGATCCTCTGTAAATAACAAGCATTCACATATAACATAATAAACTGCTAACCATTCCAAAGCACACACTTCTTGCCCTGGAGAGAGTATAAGAGAGTAAGCAAACCCATACCAGATGTTTGTTATTCAGTTGCTTTAATTGCTTCAGTTGTTTCAATGAGATACTGGATAAGAACTCATATAGAAGATAAAATGAAACAAAACACAAAAGAAAGATGCTTACTGGAAGAATCAACATTATTTTCCAAGATGATGAAAGAACCCCAACAAATAGAAGTTCCAAATGTTAAGCTTGAGGGCTAAATAAAAGCCAGTCATAAGGAAAGCTGTGTGAAAAGGATACAAACATTAGAATAAAAACCAAAATGACAGGATCCAACTCTTCCCAGTCCAGTTTGGAGATGGGCTCTAGCCAGCACTTCTGCAGTCATGCATTGTTGGTAAGGCCACACATCCGTTCTCTGGCTTGGAAGAGGGATTGCAAATTTCTGGGCTTTTAGCATGCTGAAAAACCCCTAAAGCTCACAAAAGGAGAGTCACAGAGAGTTTGTATGTATAGTCCCTTTGAGAGAGCTATTCCACAGATGTATAACAAACCCCAAAGTGCTGTGGTTTCCAACCTCTTCTGGAACAAACCCCTAAAGGATCTTTAGTGGCAATGTGGATCCCCATACCACAAATGTATTTGTCAGCAAAGTTTCTCTTTCTCAGTTGTCTTTCACATGCTCTCTACACAAAGTCCCCAGACTCTGTGAGGTCCCACGTTCACAACTTTCAGTACATCTTTTTTGGCACGTTGCACATTTGAGCATGGTAGTACCTCAGCTACTGGTAATTCCAATTTGGGACAGTTTCAGCTTTTGTTAGCATTAATCTGTCTGTGATTACCCAGGCACAATGGAAAGAAAGTTGAACTGATTTACATTTGGCTAGACTATGTTGTGCTTTGCTACTTAACATATTCAAATACAGCACATCCCTACAGATTTTCTACCAGTTTGCTTCATGGCTATGTTATCTGTAGCCTCAGTTCCTGCTCACTACACAACGGTACTTCTCAAGACTTCAAAAGTTCACATTTCAGGATGGTTTCCTCTAAGTTGAAAGAATAGACATAAAAAGGGCCTAGTCCTGCTCATACTGAAGTCAAGAGATAAAATACTGATGTGACATGCAAATCTCTGTAACTCTACAAACTATTTCCAGACCTCAAGGATATTATTTCCCAAAGAATCTGATTATTTTGGCAGATTTCTGTGTTAGGGTTCCCAATTCAGAAAATTGAGTTTTGAGCAAACTCACTCTAAAGAGTCTTATTTGAGCACCCAACCATCCCCAGGCACCAGATTTTGCCTCTGATGCAGACAGCCACCTGGGCTCTGACATCTGCTAATTTCCTGACAATTAAAAGCTTCTACAAATTACCTTAGCTACACACATGCAGCTTTGGACACCTAAGTACGTTTAAAAACCTGTGGATTAGACCCTAACAAACTTCAGCTCAGGATCAACATTTTCACTGATTTTTTAAGTGTTTGATTTTGTCTACTTATCACAGGGCAAATATTTGTCAAATGCACCACCTAAAAGTACTGTCTATGCTTTCTGACCCACTGAGCATAGTAAAACATCTGAATGTACGTATAATTTACTTGATCAATCACAATTAACGATTTGGACTGAAAGCTAGTTAGTATGACTTAAGCTACTGTCTGACAGCTGGGAAGTAATAATTGCTTTAGCACAAATAATTAAGCCTGAAAAAAATTTAAGGCAGTATTACTTGGCACAGACTCTTTCATTGTGATATAAGCTGTAACAATCAACACTCATTTGTAGTATTTGACACAGTTAAATGTCAAATCTTTTGCAGTCTGTGGAGGCAGAGGTTAACTTAAAAAAGTTATCTAGCACAGATGCAAGACCATCTGAAGAAACTGCTCTGTGGTTATGGACATTCTGTGAGGCAAAGAGGATAAATCCATCAGCTAAATTATTTGCTCAGTTGTAATTTATTTGTTATATTCTATTGGCAATGACATCGTTTATCCAGAATATTGCATTAAAATACCATAAGAATAAGAAAATCATGCAACTACATTTCTTTTAAAATGGACTCAGTACAACCTCCCAGAAGACCTTAGGTAAATAAAGTTTGAGCTGAAATATCCAGGACCAAATTTTGTTCTGATTTTACTTTCATGTGAACCTATTTGGGTCAGTTCATCCCAGTACAATTCTACTGATGTCACCAGACTCTTTTAGAAACTGAACTTGTGCCAAATGTTCGTGCATCTTTGCAATAAAATGGAGATCAGAAAGAAATTATCATCACTTGGAAACAACAACATTGGAGCACTGCTGCCAAACAAATATAAAATTATTTAAATATCTGTACTTGTGGAAAAATAGTCTTCAAGGCAAAATTTTTGTACAAAAATCACCTCCTCAAGAAGACTGCATAAGGAAGAAATCGAGCTGTTATAGCTCAGAGTAAAAGAATACAAGCAAGAATAGAAGAATAAGCACCTCCAGCCCATGGTTTATACCACTTAGCTTAGGTGCATGTTTTCAGGTAGGGTGAATCACCAGAGGTGGGGTCCATCTCTGTACTGGCTAGATAAGCAGCCTGTATGCCTAGTATCGTAAGGTTATTAAACTTGCATGTGGCTAACACTAGGTAAAATGAATCATCCCTAAGTGAAATTCCGCTGATAGTCACTATGAGGGTGCTGGCAAGGAGAGAGTATATGCCAAGGCATGGGTATGAGAAATGGGCAAAGGGAAAAAAGCAGCAGCTGTAGCATCAACATGACAGAAGCTTCTTTGGGAATGCAATCTATGGTCTGAATTGCTTTCTCATATACATGAAGAGCAGGGAGCAAGATCTAATCCCACCCAGTTATCAGAATAGCATCTTGTAAAATGATTACAAGGAAAAAAAAAGAAAAAAAAAAAGGAAAAATGAGAATAAAAAAATGTAGCTTCTCCCTAACTTGAAAAGCTCCTGGAGATAACACACAATGACAGTTAACGAGGCTTGCCCCTTGCAATGTTCCCAAAGGCTATGCAATTTATATTCTGTTCATATAAATTAGAAGATCATTATCCACCTTAACTAAGTGGAAATGACAGATTAAAATGTGTTTGCTTGAAAATCTACTCATAAATCCCCACCAATTAAGCATAGCTGTCCCTGTCCATGGCAGAGGGTTGGGCTACATGATCTTTGAAGGTGCCTTCCAACCCAAACCGTTCCATGAATCTGTGATAGTTGTAAAGCTGCAGTTATACCACCTGTTGGCTTCCACAGACAGCTGACCACACTAAGAATTTCCTTGAGCTATACTCTCCCAGTTGCTGAAGGTCATAGAAATATTTGAGATGAGAAGATCCTGAAGGCATTATTATGAACAGGTCAGCACTGCTGTGGTTTGATGGTAAAAGAAGTTGTCTCCAGGTTAGTTT
The DNA here is from genome assembly GCF_023634155.1 of Falco peregrinus. Lineage (NCBI taxonomy): Eukaryota > Metazoa > Chordata > Aves > Falconiformes > Falconidae > Falco > Falco peregrinus. Next base: position 58,910,643 of record NC_073727.1, read on the forward strand.
GTTGGCAGTAATCTTGTTTGACAGGTCATCTTAACGACACCCATCCATAGCACAGTTTCAAAACAAGAAGTACTGTTAGAAGTGAACATTGTAAATTGTAGGTCAAAAACTCTCTGCAACGTGGGTAACGGATCCCTTCCTCAAATTAATATTCTGTACTCCATTTTCCACTGAGTCCTTCATTGATTTCCATTCAGGTACTTCCCTAATAAGCACGATGAACATAAAATCCTATTGTTATACCTATTGTGGTGATTTGTAGTACCACTAGTGGTCAAAAACATCTGATATATGATCCCAGCATCAGACACTTTTCCCTATAGGAAAAAATGACATGGAATAACAATACCTCAACATATTTCTTAAAAATAATTCTGCATTCCTCTCATCATTGATTAGCCTAGAGTCTAAGGAGGTTCTCAGTGAAATGCTCTTTCACTCCTACAGGTAGTTTGGCTTTGAAAGGTTAATCATTTAGGCAAATAAGACTGTGCGCATACCCAGACAGGGAAAGCAGCATGCCTGAGATCACACAGTAGATCAGCTGCCCAGAAACAAGCACAGCCCACACCCCCTCACACCACTACCCTCTTCAGGGTCTCCTCAGTAGCTATCACATACCAGGTACTGGTACCCTGAGGCACAGGACCGGGTTCTTGGGCCCAGAGCAGCAGTCAAATGCATTCTGACAGACTAGCACTATAGCAGGTAATTAAAAAAAAAAAAAGTGACTTATAGGAGTCCCCTCATGAACAGAAAGGGCCATCTCTAACTGGACCCAGCAACAGGGTCAGTGGCCTCTGTTTAACACGCATGCTGCTGCTGTTACCCAGCAAAACTACTCAGCTGCCCTATTAATGATCCTATGCAAGCTCATATGTCCCAAAATATACATTCAGCTATGGTAGAAAATCTAAATAATATTCCTTCATTTACAGTGCTTTTTCAGGAATCAGTGGTTGCATTGAGAGGCCATGATGGCAGAGGAGAGAAACTGCACAATCTATCCCACCACTACAACCCCTCCAGGCCTAACATGAAGGGATAAACAGTTAGACATGATAATTTTTTCTCTAATACTCAGGTCCATGAACAATTTAACCATGATATCTCTTGAGTTTTCAAGAGGAGTGTTAACAGTTCACAAGCCTCTGCACAGGGGTGAATTATAGCCATCGTGAACCATAACTCTTCCATGTTAAGGAAAGGGTTATGGAGTTTGCTGAAAAACAGAATATTCTTATTTCTTGTGGAAGGGGAACAGAGAGCTAAAATGACGATTTAAGTCACTGCCAGGAAGGTTGACCCGATATTCAAAATTTTTCATTCCTTAGTCCATCCTAGATTTTCTGATTTTAAATGAAAACTAGTTGATCTTATTTCTCACTTTGGATCCTAAGGGATTGTTCTCCAGTTCCTAGCACAGATGACTCCTGATGTTGCAGGACTGTTGTTCATTTCTGCTCCTAGATTACCTCTTTCCCCTACTAATCTCTCCCTCTCTCTCTCTCCCCCTCCCTCTCTCTGTGTCAGTATTTCTAAAGGACACAAAGTCCAACCCTAACAGTCAGTTGCACTGGGTGAAAAAGTTGTTCTGAAGAATGACAAATCTATGCATACAGTAAAGTAGGGCTTTTCTACATTATGCTGGGAAGAGATACCTATGGTTGTACAGGTATGTTGTATACCTATAAACGGGACTATGTTGTAACACATCATAGCAGAAAAAGCTGTTAGGAGACATGTGAAATCAGTCATGTCTGTGCTACCAACCACACCTTCACTAGCACTCAGCAACAGGACCAAAGTCGCTAAAAGGGCAATTCAGCTGCAGATGGCACAGTGCTGAACCACTCAATTGGCTACCCATAATTTTTGATTCCATTATAGTTTTATTCTTTAAAGTCATGGCTTTAGAGTAAGCTGTTTAAAAAAATTCTCTCTCCACAATATTGTTATGACTGTATCTCAGTCACTTTGTTGTTTTTTTTTTTTATTTATAAAAGAAATGGTTACATTAGTAATATAGAATCATAACATCGTTTGGGTTGGAAAAGGCCTTTAAGATCATCAAGTCCCAACCATAAACCTAATACTGCCAAGTCCACCACTAAACCATGTCCCTAAGTGCCACCTTAATGTACTTCAAATAGGGAAACAAGGTAAGAACAAAATAGTCTCAAAAAAATCTGTATATTAGAACCTTTTGAGTAAAAATCTACATTGTGACCAAAGGGGGGGGGGGGGGGGGGGGGCGGAAATCAAGGAAAGATCCTCCCCCAGTTCCTTAACCACTTTTTAAACAAAGCTTTTTCTTTTTAATTCAATTTTTTTCCCATCTTGCATTTCGAATTCAGTTGGAAAATTATGTACATAATCTGAAAATTTACGTCAGTCACAAAGCCAACACCCTTCCTTGTGAGAGAAGGATTCTTCACTTACCATGTGCCACCTTGCATCATGGAGTCAGGTACTGCAAATATGACATTAGCAGTTAAAAAAAATTATTCTTTCCCTTTGAATGAATTACAGATTTGCAGGATGTTTACCACATTACAGTAGGTTACAGGTTTGGCTCCAGCTGGGAGAAAACCCCTTGCAAGGGTCATCAATGTATTGCATTTGATTTCATTTTCAGACCCCAACTCCAACCCTGCACAGATTTACATCTTCCACCATTCCATAACCAAGACTTACACTGATGTTTCCGATATATTTGATGACACCACAAAGTTCTCTAGCAACCGAGAAAGACATAAATTAGGTTGGGGAATGGACCTGAAAAAGCAATATAATTAAATTCCTCCCCCACCTCAAGGCAGAATCCGTTACTTCTAAACAATTTTTGACAGATGATTATTTAATCTCCCAAGATAAAGCCTGCCCAAGACAGGCTGTGGAATCCAGTCCAGTGCTTGAATGCCCTGGTTCTCTCAGAATTACTTTCCTAACATCTACTTAAGCATATTGTGCTGCAGTTCAGGCCAATGGATGTACATACTTAGCACAGATTTGGAATGGGATGGAGTCTCTGAGGATGGACAACAGAAAGAAGCTATCTACAAATTCTCCCTAAGAGCTCAGTTTCTTCCTTTGCCATATATCTAATTTTATGTGGCATTCTGAGTAGCTAAAGTTACATGGTATTTATTTTTTTATGTTTTGGAAAAAGGTCTATTAATCTCAGAGATAAAGTTTTTCTGTACCATAGTGAAATTCTCCAAGATACTTGCAGATTTTCTTAGGCAACAAGAACACAAGCAATTGTTACTATGGATATTTTGGGTGAAAATTTCAACCGAAAAATTGTAAAAAAATTTGTGTTTGAAGCATGCTAATTCCACTAAAGGAGCCTGCGTTGTCCAAAAAAAAATCTTTTGGCCCAAGATAACTCTGAAGAAGAGCTCCAGATCTCATTTATGGAAGTCCTGCAGTCTGCTTTGATCAACCATCACTTTCAAAGCATCCAAGTAACTTTTGCAACGTGTGAGCATGCATGACATGAGGTCACACGCTAAGGAAAGATATGGGGAGGCAGCTGGAGAGACTATCTGTAAGAGAGACTTTCTTGAGCATAGAAACCTCTGGATGCAAAAAAGGAGTTGGACGTATCCTGCCAGCCAACACTAGAAGCAGTTGGTCCAGCATGCTACAGGTCAAGCCAGCCAGCTGTGTACATCAGGTGCTGTCTCAGAGTGGGAGACAAACTGTACCATGGTGCTACAGAAATGGTAAAGGCAGACCAAGCTTGGGGGTCACACTGTTTGGAGCCACTGTGTAAGCCTTACCCATACTTAGGCTTCTAGAAGCCTCGGTTTCTTGGAACACTCAGATTTTGGGACACATGTACATCATTTCTATATGGACAAGACTTTGTTCCACCTCTCCTCTTGACTTCCCAGGTAGTATCACAAATTAATTTGTGTTGAAACGGTCCTTTACAACCCAATGTTCAAAGCTGGTCCAGTTAGAGCAGGCTGTTTGGTACCAGTTGAGTTTTGAGTATCTCCAGGATTTCCCAAACCCTCTGGGCAGTTTGGGCCAGTGTTGGATCCCTCTTATGGTGAAAATAATTTTCCTAAAATCTAACCAAACACTTTTTTGTTCCAACTTGGGTTCACTGGCTTACATCCCATTGCTGTACACCTCTGAGACAAGTTAACTATCAGGTAACTGTAGACCACAGTAAGGTTTCCCCTGCACCTTCTCTTCTCTAGATTGAGCAAATCCATCTTTGTCAGCCTCTCCTTGTATGCTGTGTGCTCCAAACCCCAAGCATCTTGATAGCTTCTGCTCATTCCAGTCTGTCAATGTCTGTAGCAGAGCCCAAACCTGAATGCAGTTCTTCAGGTGCACTCTCACAGTGCCAAGCAGGGAGGAATAACTGCTTCTGTGGACCTGCTGACTACAGCCTTGTTAACAGAGCCCAAGATGCAGATGGAATTCATTGTGAAGGCACACTGCTCACTCGTGTTCAACAACTTGCCTACCAGGATGCTCATGCCCTCTACAGAGCTGTTTTCCACTCAGTCAGCCCCCCAAACTGTACTGTTGCATGGAGCTACTGCAGCCCTGATGGAGTTTCTCCAGGATATTGAAATCCCTTTTAACAGCATCCATCAGCATTACCAGTGTAATATCAGCCATCTCAGTCCTCAGAATCCAAAGGTATTTTTCCCGCTTACTTCACCTTGGCTGTGCCCACATTCATTAAGCAAGAAAGGACATTTGCCAGAAAATGTGTGAAGCAAGTACATGACAGATTAACATACAAAACTGCATCACTACAACACTGTTGAATTGAATATTCATAGAAATAGCTGAGGTAGTGTCACTGTACACAAAAAGGAACAGCCAGCAGGTAAGTGTTTCACCAAATAAGCATTAGTCCTACTAGTGCAATTCATTTCAGCATCTATCAGTATTATTACCCACCATTTTTTCAGGAAGTGTTGAGTAGCTCTAAGACCTGCATTTACATATGCAAAATAATACCGCACATTGGCTCAACTTGCAAGGTTCTATAGGAGTTACGTGCATGGGCTAGATTCTGACAATATTAATACATGTGTTTCCACAGCCCATCACAATATAGCCATTTACTCAACACAATGTCAGGCCTTATAAAGTTACTTAGGTGTAATTTTCACTATTTCCCTCCAACAACAGAAAGTTTGGAACAGAGTGTAAAGCCAAACCAGATCAGAGGGAATTTCAGAAGCCAAAAACAGCCCTTTCTCTCCTTCCTTCTCCCACTTTATTTTTACAAACATATTTTTCTAGTGTCTAAGATGACCCATACAAACTACCAGAGAAGAAAAATTAAGACAGGTGGCTGGGTAAATCCTAACCCTACAAAATCAGCAGAGGTTTTGTGGAAGACTTCAACTGAATGAGGGATTTCTTGGGTTTTTGCCTGAGCTAAACAATATGGAGTCGGTTCATACCAACAGGTCCAGAGGAAGATCCGAGATGCTGACCATGAATCTTCAGAGAAAGAAATACATTTAATTAAGCATATGTGCATTGGAAAAAACTTACTTAAAAGCAATACATACTTGAGTTTAGTTGTAGTTTCCCTTTATAAGCTGCTGCTTGAAGCAAAGTACCACTAAACACCACTTTAAGCAAAAACCTGTTTGGCCTTAGCCGGAGTGCTAATCCACAACTCACTAGGAGGAAGAAGACAGCACTTGAAACTGTATTTTTTTCTCTTGGTCTACATTTGAATGAAGTATTTCAGTACATTCTCAGTAAAACCTTGGACAGAAAAATGATGACTTCTGCCTCTCGCTTCATTTGTGCGGCAGTTTCCCACAGGCCCCAGGGGTCCCAAAGATCTTTAAAGTTCAGACTTGGTATCTGAATATACAAACACTTGATACAAGCTGAAATCAGTATGATCTATCACTAAAAGAAACACGTCTGATTACCTAAGATTCAAGTCTCAGGCCCAGAGCCAGGAGCTGTCAGAGGTGCCAGCTAAGACTCGGTCCAAAGTTTTCAGATAGAGTTGGATACACACGAGCCAAAAGAATCTCTTTCAAGTCACACTGAACTTCTTAAAAGCTAATGAATAAAGTTGTGCTTAAGTATTACCTTGAACTGGAGCTTTTGCTGAGCTCCAAGGATTACTGGTAGCTTAAGAAGGCTGAAACACATCCCTTGCCTCTAGTACTTACAGAAGATCTCAGAAAAGGCTGGCTTCAAGGACAGGAGATGAATGATACATCCCAGAGACCCAGGAATAAGCACTTTGCCTAGCAGCAAGTGCTTGCAGATTAAGCTTTTATCGTTTTTAAGATTCACAGGTTTCAATGTGTCCCACAATAACTTTTATTTGAGTGTTAAATACACTATGAGACCCAAAGAGCTAACTTGTCCTTAGTTTTGTACTGTTCCGTCATCCTAACAAATTAAAGTAGGAAAAAACCACTCTCTGCCTGGCCTAACACACAGCAAAGAGCAAAACAAAATCACAACTCCCTGAAAAGAACAGCTTACAAAAAATGAGACCATAAACATTACTGTTTCCAGATTAATGGCGCTGAGTTAAAATAGCAGCAAGAACCTGTGCTATTCCCCTTGTTCAGCTCAAGCTTTTACCAATTTCATGGGTGAATTTAAAGAACAGTATTGATCCATAGTGGCTATCCTTTTCAGTGCGAACATTGCACCGGACAGAGACACACACAGATCTTAGTTTAAGCAGAATATACAAGGCAGTTCTTTTCAACTGCTTATTCAGGGAAAAGGTGTCTGCCACTAAAATGTCATGCTGAAACCATCACATCATTAGCTAGGGCTAAAACATAGAGGACTGATTCAAATTTGTGCTGCAGTAATGAGTTCTTTTCAAAATCAAAACCTAACTTCTGGCTCTATTTGTTCTTCTTTCAACTGGAAATAAATAGAGTTCATAAAATTACAAAGCAACTTTGGAATCATAATACAGTTAAATCAGCAGTTACAATGATTAAGATAACTGAAGAATTTTAATTAAAAAAAGAAAATATATAATAAAATGTTCAATAAAAAAGACTCTTCTTTGAGACATATACAAACTTCCACCTCCCCCCTTTTAAACACACTGACAATAATTCTACACTAAAGTAATACTGTAGATTTATTATTGCATCTCACAAACTGTGAGGTCAATTCTTCTCTCACTAAAATCTACAGTGAGAATCCCCTTGCCCTCTGCAATATGCTTCTCCCCTGGTATCAAGGAGGCTTCTGAGCTGAAGCCTTCATAGCAGTTAACAGTGCTGGAAGCAGCATCAGCTCTTGTCAGCCCAAGCAGAGGAGGTAGAAGAGAAGCAAAGAGCAGAGCCATCAGAAGTGCTTCCAATTTTTATCAAACTCCCTAGGCTGTTTCTTAACTCCTTCATGCAAATCAAAGTTGTTATAGCTTTTTCCTGAGTTGGTTATCTGCCTCCCACAGGTAACCTGCCTGTAGTCACATGAACAGCAGCAATCAGTTTGTTAGGCTCAGAGGAAAAGAACAAAAACCCAGAGAAATATAAAATGCCTCCTATATGGGGCAGCAAATTGCTAATACTAAGTTTTACAAGATTATTACATAAAAGACAGGTTTTATCCATAAATCTCACAGCATTTTATTGAGTACTGTGAGGCAGATACTTTGAGATCCATGCTTTGAAAGCCAAGCATGAAACTTGAGAAGTGACCCATACATTGTCACATAGCAGGTCAACATGTTCCATTTCAATATCCCCAAGTCCATAAAGCCTCTGTCTATGCTTTGCTTTTAGTGAGAACCAAAAGAGAAGACAAGCAATCTGCACAGGTTGAGCTCTGAGCCTGTCATCAGGGTAGCATTGGGCTAGAATGATTAAACGTGTGGAAGAATCATCCAGTTTTCAAGATATTAGTTGGCATCTAAATTGCTAGTCCAAGTTGATGAACAAAGGACAAAAACGTACAAGAGAGGGGAAGCAAAATTCTGTCACAGATTATAAAGAACCTGTCCTCCTTAAACCAGCCACACTGTGTTTGGTCTTTGTGGCCTTAGCTGGTTTTAATGGCAGGCTGGTAAGACCAAAGCATTTCCAAAAAAAGGAAAAAAGTACATTTATTAGCCTTTACCCCAAGACAACCCTGTTCAGAGCATATGCAGCACCAGCAGCACACATACATACACCTCCAGAGCACTCACACCTTGCCAGCACAAGCCCTTGCAGGGCCAGAGGGGACAACTGCATTTCTTGCTGCTGCTGGCAGAGGTAAGGATGGTACAATGCTGCCTGACTGCCACCACACCGGGATCAGTTCTGCTGGATCAAAGACAGGCAGCTCCCTCTGCCAGTGTTCAGCCTTTAAGACATAAACCTACCTGGAACAGACGGCAAAAGACACAGAGCCTGCTGAAGTCAGGCTGATGTCTGCAGTCAGGGCGCATGGCCGCGCTGAGCAGAGGGGAGTCCAAGGGGCTGAGCTGTAATGGTCTCCCCTTGTGTCTCCTCCCAGCAATTCCTCAGCAGCTACGAGAGCCGGTAAATCAAGATCTCTCACCTCAGCCCCCACTCACCCATCAGGGATGGGAAGGCAAAACAGATAAGGCACTTCAGTGTGAAGGGCAAGAAGATGGGCTGGAGAGCTTGCGGATAAAGGGGTGAAGAACAGAAAATCATGCTAAGACCAAGGACATCAGGAGTACCTAGCAGACAGATAATCAGTGAGGGAAACAGTTTAGAAAGGCCAAAATGAGTGAAGTCTTCCATAATCAGCATTACCAGCCACAGAGACCACCGTGCTTACTCCAGACTTAGCCTAGCTCCTCGCAGAATAGTGCACAAAAATCAAGGTCTCAGGCTGCACCTGTAACACAACAAATGGCCTGAACCCAGAGAGCTCCAGGACAAGAACAGTGACCACAGTGGGACCTTCTAACATAAGTGATAAAGCGCATCTTTCCAGAAGACAAATCTCTTTTGAAAGTAAGATCATGACTGTGGAATGAGCTCGCTCAGAAACTAAGGACCAAAATGGTCAACACCATCTTCCTCTCCAAGCAAGATAAATGGTTTAGAAGTCATCTCTTCTAGAGCAGAATGAAAAACAAAACAAAAGAAAACCATTACAAGCAACTGTCACATACAGAATACTCTTCTAAGAAAAAATGGGCAAGTTATTAACAAATGACAGATGACAGCAGTTTAAGACACTACTGTTGGGACCTCAGATTAATTTTGAATGACAGTAAGACAGACAAGACAGAATACAATGTAATCAAATGAAATAAAAATTAGAGTATAAAGGGAAGAAGCATCAGTAAAATACAGAAAAATAAAAGGGGCCAGAAGGAAATGGGATATGAGAAAGAAAAAATAGTAAAGAATGAAGAAGCATACTGGGGTTACACCTTGGAGCAGATATCACTGGACGTTAACCAGTGCAGAACCACTGAATGAAACAGGTCAAGGACAGTTTCTGTCAGCTGAGGAATTGGCCCTCTACACAGAACCAGGCAAGGGCAACCAGACAGCACCCTGCCTAGTATTTGGTTGGGTGTGGGGCTTTTTTTGGGGGGTGGGGGTGGTCCCCCCTCAGAAAGTAAAGAGGCAACACAGGAAGAAAATAAATAAATATAGAGATAAATTGAAAAGGAGAAAATGGCTAAACAGAAAAAAAAAAGATGAGTAGTAAAAAAGAGAACAAAGAGACAGGTCAAAGGCAATACAGGAAGAAAATATCCACAGGTTAGTGGAATACATTTTATTTATTCATGAGCAGTGTTTTATTATGTGTCCTTGGCAGACATCCCATAACTGAAAATTTGCAAGGTAGGGAATGATGCAGGTTTAGAGACTTGAGCCTTGTTTCTAGTCATTAGCCTTGGGCAGATTTTTTTAATATACGTGCCCCAGTAGCAAGTAAACAAGTTCTTCAAATCAAGAACCTTCAGACAGGAGGCACGCTGCACACAAATGGGCTTAGACAGAGAGGTATTCCAGGAGAAAAGGCAGAAAGCATGATCATAACCTGAAGGACAGGCTGTTGGGAAAGATATTGCCCAACAGGATACAGTCTGCTTCTCACTCTGACTCTAGCTCACCTCAGACTCTGCAGAGCATCTGCCTTCCACACGTAATCCTTGTTAACCACCACTTACTTTACCTGAGAGCATGTGGGGCTCGGCTTGCTCAGCTGGCAGGGAGAAGGGATGCAAGCAGCAGGCAGCCACAGGAGCAGTGGCAGCGGTCTCTGGCAGTGATCCCAGCAAGAGCAGGCAATGTGTACGATGCCAGCTTCACTGGGGGCTCAGCCAGAACAAAGAGCACACCTCTGGCAGATGCACCAACACTGATTGGGGAAAGCCCAGCTGTCTCCACTCTCCACATGGGTTGAAGGTGCCTCTGCAGCTCAGCTCAATCACTGCTGAACCTTGTTTTGTATTGAGGCTCAACCTGGCCCATGGTCTTGGCGCTATTAATACTTGATTTTACCTTGCCTATAGCTGTAACTGCACAATCAAAGCGATATTGGTGGCTTAATACTGATTTATCAGGTTTGAGGTGGTTTTATTCTTCTTGCCCCAGGAAATTTGCTTAGTCCTAGAGAGAGCAAGCAAAGAAATGTTCTCCTTCAGGACCTCTCTGTTTCTACAAAGGGCATTTTGGGAAAACATCTGACCTTGCCTGTCTCAGGAATAACACAGGATCACACTGGAGTTTGCATCAGTTCAGCTGAAAACCACTGTTCTTTGATTTTGTTTTTCCCACACTCACAAATAGGAAGTTGAAGGGCTGCTACCGTTTCTGTAGGTTGCCTTAGTGCTGAGACTGATGACAAGACATGGACACTTAGATATGGTGTTCAAGGAAGAAGGTCTCCTAAAAAAAATTTAATGTCCTCTTCTATGAATACATATAGATCTTTCTTATTTTAAGATCAAGTTAAACAGATATGTTCAGCCTGTATAAATAACATCTAACAGACAAGTAAAGAACTGTGACTTAGGAAATTTGGATACTGTTTCTGGACCTTTCCCATTCTTCAATTCCTGCAATTGAAAAAAAATGAAATAATGATATTGCACCTCTTTTTGTAAAGAACTGTTTTGAAATCTATAGACAACAAACACCATGTAAAAGCTAGGTATGATTACTGTCAGTTAAAGCTCTTTTATCATCATTTAGCTATCTACCTATATACAAATAATTTACAGTTTCAGAACGTAAAATCATTTTTGTCTACCCACAGTACTATCTCAGCAGAAGTTTAGATACAAAAACTAAGAAGCTTTTTCCTTATTAGCCGATTGTCTTCCACTCCCTCAAGCATTACCTTTCTGAGCAATGAAATCCAGAAAAGTAGAAGGCAACTGCGAGAGGGTACAGTCCACTATAAAAACCCCTCCATTCTCATCACAAACTGTTGCTGGTCTCAGCACTGCTGCAATGGCCAGCCTTCCCCCAGCAGCAGAGGCTAAAAATGTGCTTCAAAGCTGAAAAGCCACATCTGCTTCCTAGTGAGCTTAGGATATCAACACTGACCAAATCCTACCAAAACAGTGGATAATTTAACCCTAACTGCTTAGAGCAGAGAAGGATTTTGGGAAATGCTGCAGTTGTGACCAAGGAAAGTAAGAATGCATGGCCCAGGACATGTCTCTGAAAAGGAGACCTTCACAAGGTATCCCAAGTCAGACAGCCAGAATTTGACTCACGCATACCCTCCGAAAACCCTGGCTCACATACAAAGTGTATTCTTGCCTCCTCTGTCCTCTTAGGATGTTAGCCTGAGTACCTTATGCCACCTATTGGCCTAGACCAGCGACGGATGCTCTGAGGAGAACTTTAATTCTGGGAAAGCAACTGTGTTAAAAAGGATCTGTCAGTAGATCTGTAAATTCTGCTAATGGAATCAATACGCTGCTGCTGCTCAGATCTTGAGGTCCACCTTCCCCGGCAGCCAGTCCGAGTTCAGCTCCCAGAATAACCAGCACTTGTGCTTTGCATTAGGCAAAAGAGAAACAGTATTGAGGGCTACCTCACTGGCAAGAAAATCCCAAAAATGAGCAGCGAGGATTTTCACTATTTTACAGAAGCAATTAAGAAAAGTCCTTTATAAAAAGAGAAAGCCTCTTCAAAATCCACCTGGATCTAAAATCAGGTTAGACTACCCCCAACTCTAGTAAGTCTACTTTAAAAAGCCCACGCAGGGAGAAGGAGCCTTCTCCCGCATTCCTTTAGCCACTCAGGCTACTGAAGTGATTCGCAGCTGCTTGCACCTAGTTTACTTTCTAGTCCAAATGTGTTTTTAAAAGGCGAGGCAGACCTCTGCAATGCGAAAGGGATTCAGAGACATCTCTATTGATCCGCTCTCGGACAAGCCATTAAAAAGCGGCGGCGGAGCAGCCGGCAGAGAACAGCGCGGCCGCGCCCCGGCCCCTCCGCGGTGCCCGCCGCCCCCCGCGCCGCCTCCTGCGGGGCTCGGGCAGGGCCTGCAAGTCCCGAGCCGGAGAGTTCAGGGCCAGACTTCGGCGGGGCAACGCAGCCCGCCGGGGCTCCCCCAGCACCGGGTTGAACCTCCCCCCCCCCCTCCCCCCTCTGCTGTTCGCCCCGCAAAACGCCCGGAGGAGCGGCCGCAGCCCCGGCCCCGCGCCCCCCACCCGCCCGCCAAGCCGCCCGGCGCGGCGGGGAGCGCGGCCCGGGGCGGACGGGCGGACGGTGCTGCCTACCTGGAGCTACGGGCCGCCACCGGCCGCCCCGCCGCGCTCCGCCCGGCTCCGCGGGGCCGCACCGCGCAGCCCGCGGTGGGAGGGGAGGGGAGGCGGCGGGCGGGCTCAGGCCAGTCCCCACCCCGGCCTCGGGCACCCCCGCCCCGGTGCCCCGCTCCCGTCCCGGCGCCGCAGCGGACCGGCGCGGCCAGCGGAGCCGCGCTGCCTCCGCCCCTGGGCGTCCCGCTCCGCACCCCGGGGACCCGCACCGTGCCTGAGAGGTGCCGCTTTGCCCGCGGGGGTTCCGCACCGCTCCGGGCGGTCGCGCTCGGTGCTCCCTAAAAGTCCCGCTCCACAACCGGGAGATCCCGCATCGTGGCCGCGGGGGGCCCTGCACCGCCTCCGGGGGTCCCCCGCCTCCCCCAGAGAGTTCCCTCACTTTGCCAGGCGGTCCCGCACCGCGTCCGGGGTGGAGTGGGGGGTCCTCCCAGCTCAGTGCTCACGGTGAGCCCCGCAGCCACCCGGCCCCGGAGCACGCGTGGGGACCCGGCGGCGCCGCTCCCTCCCGCAGCCACCTACCAGGCACCACCAGGCAGTTCCCCCCTCGCCCACGGCTCGCAGGAAGACACGGGGAGAGGGGCAGCCCCTCCGGGGAGGGGGCTGCTGCCGTGGCCGGGCCGTCGGGCGTGGGATGGAGCTGCCGCCTCCGGCCCCGGGGCTGCGACGGAGCAAATCCTGCGCCTGCCGCCGGTCCCCACGAACTGGGCTGCTGGGCTTGCACCTTCCCGCTTTTGTGCAGCAGCGGTGCCAAGTACCACGCAGATAATGACAACGCGGGTGGGATTGATCAGCGATTGATTCACTACCGCTGATTTGCTGAAGTGGCAAATACACGGGTTTACCTGCCGGCTGGACAGTGTTGGATGTGGGGTATTCCCTGGGACGCTGCAGAGGGAGATGATTTCTTCTCCGTGTTATGCCCCAAAGTAGTTGTCCCCGTCAGAGCTCATTTCTGCCTCAGTCAAAAGCAGAGGTAAGGGGAAGCCAGGCCAGCTCCCAGCGCAACTGCAAGGCACAGCCACACCAGCCTTCGAGAATGAACATCTTGCCCGTTCCACTGGTACCGTTTAGAAAATTCCTGAGGGTGAAAGTGGAGGTTTATTCCTTTGTTACAAATTTTGACACAAAGGAAAGTATCTCCTGCACTTTTGGCCAACTTCTCCAAACTTTTCATCAAAAATATCCTTTAAACCATCAGCAGCATCATAACCAACCACACGATTTGGGGAAAAAAACAAATCTGCTTAGTAACTATTTCTTTTTTTGTCCTGCTCAACCCTATAATGAAAAAAACCATGCACAAATGTTGCAGAAAATTTTCTTCTGTCTTTTGAGAGAAAAGAAAAAAATCAAGGTATTTTTTGTTTGTTAGTTGTTTGGGGTTTTTTTGGGGGGGTTGTGTGTGGGGGTTTTTTGGGGTTTTGTTTCTGGGTTGTTTTGTTTTAGACTTCATTACATGTTTTAAAGAAAAGTATTGAATGACTTCTTCTTATAGAGTCAACATCAATACTCACCCCGCTGTTGTTCCTGATAATAACTTTGAAGTCTTACAAGTATCTTCAGTTCTGAAGACTGAAGAGAATGGGGATTCTAAGATAATATATTTATCTCTGATTGTGTTTACTGGTATTCCCTTAAGTTACTATTGCCATGCAGTAAGGGTTCTTTTTCTTACAAGTTATGCTGTATAATTACAGTAATAAATTCATTGTTTATCATCGTCCTGTTTCATTAATCACAGAAATTTTAATCACTGCAGAATATGGCCTGTCCAGATATTACATCAACCCTTCAATGTTGCGCACAGCAATCTGCAGTTCTGCTACATGTTTTTTCAAAAAACATAATTAACCAGCAGTATATTAAGATCAAAAGTAATGACCTGCACGGAATGATATTTAGTTACAGAAAGTTTGTGAGAAAGCGATGCCCTAAGTGCAGAGTGAATTTCTCAGAACTATCCAAATACGAGAATGTGACCAGAATACTTCCTGAAGACAAATGAGGTCATCTTAGTGGGTCATTTGGAGATTTCAGCATAAAATCTGAAAGATCCTGCAGAAATATTGTTACTGACTTTGGAAATGATACTGCAGCACAGCAGCCCATCAGATGGTTACACAACCTAAGTCATCACAGGTGAAAATGTGAGATGCTGGAAATTACCCAGGAAGGTGGGAAGCAAGGGCACGTATTAACATCCGGTGACACCTGTAGTGGCAAAGGGGGTTGTGGTGGGTTCATTGCTCAGGTCAACATGCCTCATGACACTGATGACCCTTAGCCACTGTTGTGGCTACTGGATATCTCCGATGGTACTGCTTTGCCTGGCATGGAGGGCAAAAATTTGCTGCCTTGGCTTCTCACCGAGCCTGTCAAGCTGCAACCTGCATTATCATAACTTAAAGCTCCTTGCATCAGCATGAGCTTGCATTGCTCTTTTCTGGACAACAGACCCAGTCCCTTGGGGGCAGCATATTTAGAAATGCCAGTTCTCTCCTCCCAGTGTTCTGCAGACCCAGGCATCTTTTTCATCTGCATCAAGAAATACCCCAAGACTTAGGAACTGCATTTATTTTTGTATTTGATGCATCATGGTTTCTTTTTACATAAGCAGTGTCTGAGCACTGGGCTGTCTGAAGGAGCATCTTCCCTTACAAAGCAATTTTTCATGTGCTTCACTAAAACACAGCAACTCCTCTGAGCTGTGATCACGATTTTACACGGAGGGTTGACTTGAGATTTTTGGCAGCTTTTTTGCATCTTTGTTTGAAAACATGCCCTGGAATTTGACTCGTTCATCTGGAAAAGGAGAGAGGTCATTTCTAGCTTCCTGATGCAGGAAAACTTGTTGGCAGCTGTTTATGATGGGCATGAGCTTAGCTGCTGGCAGTGGGGAAAAGAGATGAAGGGAAATCTAGGCTATAACACCACCATCTTCATTGCACTGCAATGGTTTATAATATTGCAAATTGGTGTTAACTGTTCCTCACTGGCTTAAAAGGATTGTGAGATGAAGACTGTTAGGGAAAGCGGCATATATAAGACTGGCTCAAAGAATCTTGTGCTCTCACCAAAGGTCAACCAGAAATACTTGTATTCTGGTACAAATCATTATGAGGTGTCCAGACTAGTTTTCACAAATATTAACTCCTTCAAAGCCGCTGGTAATAAGTCAAGACAAAACTACTGTTTTAAATCTCTCTTAAGAAGAGAATATTTTTGCCAGTGGAGGAACAAAGTGAAAGGTTGGCACTAGTGAACATATGGCTACATCGGAAGGGACTGAGACGCCCCATAAAATGGCTTACGTCCTTTTTATGGCTCTCAAAAGTGTGTAGCGAGCCTATCCAAAGTCAAGCTGCCACTGGCTAATCAAAACTGGAAACAACAGTGCCCTGAGCCCTGTTGTGCATGAGTTTGTTGTGTTTGTGTAATGCTGCCATCCCTAGGGGCTGGCCGGTTTTCCTCCTATTTGTTTTCTTCCCTGAATTGCCTTCATTCAACCAAATTCTGTCAGCAGTTACACCAGGGGGACCCTATTAAAGACAAATGGACTCAATGTTCTTCCTCCACAAATGCTCATAATTTAAACTGCACAGCTGTGGGACAAAGTGGGAGTAACTCCGCCTTAGGTGCTTTCTTGAGGAGAAAAGAAAAAAAAATACAAAAAAAGGCAATTAGAATGGCAATTCTTCTGTCAGCAAGAGCTGAATGTGATCTGCTCTGCCTGCTGCAATCCCACCCACCTCAGCTCACAGAAGGGAATGTGGGACAGGGCCTGCAACGCTTCTTCCAGTCCATGCAGGACTCGCTGACGTACAGCCACCACACCAGCGAGCACAGGGAGCCATCGCTTGCCGCACAACAGCCTGTGAGAATCACAGCTTTTCCCTCTCCCATTGACCTATGTGTTCCTCAGGGCAGGACTCTGGGTTTCATTTGCACCTTGGCTGGATGCAAATTGTCTTGTTCAGTTGAGGCTTACATGGGGTTTGTGCTACATCTGCAGAGGCTCAGTCCTCCCTCTCAAACAAGTCGGAGGAACCGCTGTTCCATAGTATCATGTAGTATTACTATGCTCTTACGCAAGTCAGAGGTAGATCGGACACGGAGCACTCCTGTACTTGCTTTTGTGTTCCCAGTCTGGGGACTGTCTATGCTCTTTTAATTTGAGAAAATCAGTGGGAATTTACAACTTTTTTTGTTTAGTTCAGGAAGACAAACTTCCTTTGTAAATCATAGGGACCCTCCTTAATTAGCCTAAGAAAACAACTGCATATAATACAACATAGCACGTTCAGTTCACTAAATAGCATATTTCTAATGGTAACAAAGTATTACCAAGAGAAAGATAAAGACTTTTACAGGGTTTGTGAGGCAGCATCATCCAGTAACTTGAGGAAACACTACATCTGGTGCAGAGCCAGGAACGAACTTGGAGCACTGGAATTTTTTTAATAATTTTTTAAATTCTGAGTTTGGTAGTAAAGTATGAGTAGTCAGAAGAGAATACTGCTATCAATTGAATTTAAAAGCATCTGCAAAAGTTGCTAGGAATATGAGCCATAGCAGATCTTCAAGCAAGCAGAAGGAAAGAAAATCTGTCAGTGCCAGCTACTCCCTGGTTACTGGGCTATTGACACATTTCTTTGGAAGACAATTCAAATGTATATATGCATTAATTCCATTTCTGGAAAGTATGTTTTCCATTTATTCTGAAAACATATTAATACAGAAGCTTGTTTAATAGAAGATGATGGATGGCAAGCTGCTGAATTGCTATTCTTTGAGGTAGATAGGAAATTCCTGGTACCTTTCCTAACTCAAACTAATCTGAAACGGCAATGTGACCTGTAGCAAAATAGGTCTAAAGTAGGGCCTTGGAAGCAAAATATATAAATGACAGCTCATGTGGAAATGCTGAATGCAGCAGCTATCATTACACAGGCTACTAATACAGTAATTAGACATTGGATATATATAATCTGGCTTGTGTGTCACAGTTTAATTCTTGCCTACAAGAAATACATTGGGCTTTACAGTGCTAGGGCTTTTAAAAAAATTAATGGAATAATTTAATAAGCATAGTTACTGAGGTAAAAGAAGACAAGGTCTTTCAGTGGGAAAAGGATGTCTGTAAAGAATGGTGAAGAAGGATCATATGTAATCTTTCATTTCTCCTACACGTCTATGGGGGGAGATGCTTAGGAAGATGAAGTAGAAGGTGGGGCCTTCTTTCTTCAACCTCCTTTCTCTTTATTATTTTATTTCTCCTTTGCTGGCTGTATTCTTGGTTTTCAACTATTACTATTCAGTGTTACTAAGGTATTCCCTTAGGAATCTCAGTCCAAGAACACAGATTTATGTGGGTAGATGTGATATAATCAAGTACAACGGAAGAAATCCTGAAGATTGGATAAGACAGATAGGGCTACAGGAGGACCTGAAAATCAGGGTTTGGAAGGCAAGGTAATAGTAAAATGAATAGAGTAATATTGAAGCTATAGGAGTCTTTCAATTTGCTTTTAAACCCTCTTTTATTCTAGTTCTAGTTTCTTTCTTTTTAGGGATTTGTCCATCCTTTGCATTTCTGTTCAGCTCTGAAGTCCTTGACATGTCCATTTCTCTGACTTGCCAGAAGTCATCAGCTGTGTCGGTGAAAGATAGAATTGCAAAGATTTCCTTCAATACTTAAGAGAAAAATGGGCCACGAATCAATGTTGCTATACAGCATATAGCACTGATTATTGAGATGTAAGGGTATTTATATCAGAAGGCATCCCACCTTCCTCTTCTCATGAATACTGAGAGAAGTTATGGCATTCTTGTGGCTCTGGATTAGCCAAGTAAAATCATTGGAACATGTGAAGGGACTACTACATCTTCATTACCATCCTGTGTTTACTTAATGTGTTCTGGAAAAAATAGAGCATTTGAAAGCTAAGAACTTTGTTCACATTTTGGAAAGTTTCTGTTCTGAATAATCTATGAAGGCAGACAATTGACATAATTACTATATAAGTTCCAAAGAGGATCAAAACAGAAGCCTTTCAGCTCTAGACATTTTGTATTTTAATAAAATGATGTGAATTTCACCCATTTGCATCCCTTCAAAGGTTAGGTCTTCAGTCTGGGATAACCAGTAAGGACCTTCTTTTGTCCGTGGCAAGTGATTTATTCCATCTATCTTAGACACACACCTGACAACAAGAACTGTTTTTTTGGGGGTGCTCATTTTCATCTGACTGACTACAGGAAAAGCTTAAGCCTAATGGCTTAGGCTAAAAACCTAAAATCAAAGGACTAAGTTTAATGTGAAGTGAATTGCATTCTGTGTGATTAAAGAACAGGGAAATCTCTTTCTGGTTAAGGCAACGGATACTTACATTATGATTTTTTTGTGATTTAGCAGTTATGGAAGAAGGGCTGACCAAAATGGCATCAAAATGACTGCACAACCCACTGCAGGTGAGACACTAACACATTCTCAGTGACACGACCAAGAAGAAACACTGATGTTAGTGAAGGAATGCTTGTTCTGCCCTCAAAAGAATTGACAACCATCTTTGCCACTACATCTATAAATTGGCTAAAAATGTAGAAGTTGAGTGGAGAAAGTGGATGAAATGTCCAATGTCCAATGATCTAACATCCAGCAAAGAATGATGAAGCAGGACACTGGCTGTAGTGGTGGCTAACAGTGCATATGACTGGCTTGGTCTTCACATTGCACGTACTTTTCTTGTGGCAATTCTCTGTCCTTTCTGGAAGTTTTTTGAATGTAAACAAGCTATATTTCATATAGCTTTACTAACAGGGCATATAACATGATACAATTTTGTGTCGCTTAAAAATGGGAGCCATTTCACATCCAGCAGCTGAAATGCATCAAGGAGATATGACTTTTGCTGAATCCATCTGCTCAGAGGTCTGACTAGAAAGACTAGAGAAAGAAGTCATAAAGGTAATTGGTCACAGTATGTCTATGAGCCATCAACAGAACATGACCGTAAAAACCCCAAGACATTTTCAGCAGAGACAGAGAAACTTTCATATTGTTCATTATATATAGTGCTGGTGAAATCTCATCTGTATTCAGATTTTCCATATGACAGAAAAATGTGCTACTAGGATGGATGTTTTGAGGAATGGAGAATCAAGTTTAAGATAGGATGAGAAAGACTAGGATGCTTCATTCCACAGAACGAAGCATAACACTGAGTATGAATTCTCCTTCTGAAAATGAGAAATAAAACCAAGAGGTGAGTGAGAGTAATTTAGGTTTAAGAGCTGTACTGGTACATGAACAAATCAATATAAATTGCTAAAGAACACAATCTGGATAAAAATTAGAACATTTCCAAATGTCAAGGAAATAAAGATCTGGAATGTTCTTTCATTAAAGAGTTTGGGGGGTGGGGGGGTGACAAATTTCATTTGATTTGAAGTGGGTTTTAATCAGCTGATGAAAATGATTGCATAAAGGATTGCCTGCAATAGTGGCGTACTAAGTAGATGGATTTATGGACTCATAAACTTCTGAGATTGTTAAGAATACCACTGCAAGCAAATGTGGAAAACTTCCAAAGTAATGTAGCAGCATTTAACATTTGCATGAAGGAAGCTGTGAATAGTTACCCTGACCTAAAGCCCTTGTAACACTATATCCACTTTCTTACAGTGATTAGAATCAGGTGCTTTAAAAATTGCTTCCTTCAGCAACAAACATCTATTTATATGCCCAGTTTGAATGTGGAGACACTGGATGAACATAGGTGCAAGCAATGTATCTGATGAGACTGGGCTTTCCAAAGCAAAAAGGTGGGCCAATTTTAAATCAGCTACGGAGCCATCTGATTGCTTAATGGAAAGAAACAGGAATCCCACAATGAGCTTAGTTTTAATGGCACTGTGTCACCCCTTTCTATAAATGCAACAAATAATACAGAACTCAGTAAAATATTTATGTGGATGAATTATGAAAGTTCTAACACAGTGTTAAAACATGAACTTTTGGACCCCTACAGCCATATTAAAATTTGTTTAATGATCCCTGTAACACTTGGATTTATCCGGATATCTGAGTTAAAGTAGTTGCAGCAGAATCTGTTATTTTATGAATACTTTCTTGAAGACCAGCCACTGCTCATTGCCTTGCAAGAGAAAAAAATAACACTCATCTCATTAAGGAGCTGAAGACATTCAAAGCACATAGTGCTTTCTCAAAAGAAAATCAACATCAGCATTGCTTCCCAGTCCTGTGCTATAAAGAGACTGCAAAGGAGTTTAAAGCAAACTGCTTTGAAAACATACAGGATTCACTTGCTCGACACAGGAGCTCTAAAAGCAGTCCTGGGACATCTACTGGACTAATATGCAATATTAGCAGCCTGATAGATAATTTAAAAAGCTGCATCATTACTCCTATACTGATGTCAGTGTGCTGCTCTTTAATTTAAAAATAACATTGAAAGAAGATCCCTTCAGTTTATGTAAAATTAAATCATATCTCTAAGTCTAACATTATTTTATTCTCAAGCTATAGTAGTCTTGCTTCAAATATGTATAAAATCTAGAATAGCATATTTATATGTTGTTTAAGCCCAGCTTTTCCCCTTGTTTTTCTCCTGCTCTCCTGATAGGCTTGCTCTTGCTGGGCAGTATCGCAGGCTCAGGCTTACGAATGGACCTGCAAGATCAACACAGCAACATAGCAGTTTTACAAACAGACAAAGATGTGAAGCATCTAAACCCCAATTTTCAGAAGGCTTCTCTAGTAGTTACATGCCATGTTCAAATCACATTTTACAGGTGCCTCACTTGGGCATTCTAACTCAGCCATGTCACCTAAGTTCAAGAGAGGACTGTCACACTCCCTACTGTTCAAGGTTGCCTGATCCTGCCTGTCTCTGCAATAACTGGCAGAAGTAGTCAAAACATCTACTGTTCTGAAAATGCAGTGTTTAAAAATCTGTTATCAGAAGCAGTACACCATCTCTATACACAGTCATGTCCTCCCCATGCCAAAATAATCCAGCTCCTCTCCTTGTGACCAGTTATGCTAGCATTGATTTAAGACAACAGCAAAAATCCATCTTTTTCTTCTAAGGTTAGTGATTTTGGCCAATTCAGTCCACAGAATAGTCCCATGAATAGTCAAAATGATGCTCCTAGGGGGGCAGCACCTTGTAGCATGAAGACAGGCAGGTCTACCAGATGATGGGAGCCAAGCAGGGAAGACGTTAAGGCAATTTTGCCACTGTGAGCAATGCATAGTTAAACTGTAGCCTATTTTGACAGGAGCCCAGTAAGCTAATAAGTGTTTTCACTAAGCTGCACTAAAAGCACTCCTGAACTCTTCAAGAGCCTTTAATTTTACATCTCCCATACAACTTAAATAATGAAATTACAGCCAGAACCTGTTCAGAACTAGATGTGTGACACCAGTCTTGTTCTAACTGGTCTTCGTTTATTTTGAAAGAACAATTCCTATTTCCCTGTGACACAAGCAAGGTCATAATGAAACATTCAATTGTTTGATAAATTGTGAGGGGTTTTAAGAACTAGTTTCTACTGCTTTTTTTTTTTTTTAAATGGAGGCAGAAAGAACTGTTGGCACTTTCAGTAGAAAATACTGAGCTTTCACATGAAACCAGGAAGGGTCAATTTATGAAACTGTATTAGACTCAAGTTCTGAATCTCAGTGAATAATCGTTTTCTGTCAGCAAAGTGAAATTAAGAAACAAAACAATGTGCAAGTCAAGGTCAAATAAAAACAGGGTTCAGAGAGGGTATGTTGTTACACCTGGATGCTGATAACTGTTCTGATTAGTGTTGGGTAAAGAAGACTTCCAGACCCCTCATCCATCCTGGGATCTCAGCATCACCCTGATTCCTTCAACTGTAATTGTAATTACTATAGAGCAATTCCCTTCAGCAAGATGACATCAGTACCTATATTAAAACTTGCCATGACTTACTGCCAAACTACTAAGTGTCCTTGCAACTCTGAAATTATTATTATTGGCATACTGTCATCAGCTGCCATGGTACTTTGTGGAAGCTGTGGTTCAGTTGCTGAATATCTCCTGTTCTTCTCCATGGTCTGGAGTGTCTTGCCATGCAACACCTTCTGGGATGTGGGACAAACTGTTACCCATCAAGGTCAAGACACCATAGTGCATTAAGACAGGGAAGGCTGGCAGGGGAATTTGGCCTAGTGTGGAGAGCAGTGAGATTATAGACTCATAGAATCATTTAGGTTGGAAAAAAACCTTTAAAATCATGGAGTCCAACTGTAAAGACATTTAGTGTATAATCTCCAAATGATACCACAGAACCTCAAGAGATTTCAGCCCAGCATCAAAGCAAGCTGAAGCAAAGCCCTTAGATTCTTCCAGACAGAAATTCTTCTGAATTCTTCTTCTTTCCAGACCAAAGTTCACTTCTTCTGAACTTTCTCTTCTGCTAAATATTTATTTCTGCTCTTTATCTCTATTTGGGAGAAAAACAAATGTCAAATTTATTACAAGGGCATAACGCCTTTTCTTTCTTTTTTTTTGACTGGAATTGATGAATGTTCAATGGCATTCTATGATTCTATGATTCTCTGACATTTATTGTGGAATCAATAGGAGTATATGAAACACAGAAAAGATGTGAACAATATCTCCTTAGGCCACAGACTTCTCTCTTTCCTGTAAAATACTTAATCTAAAGGCCAATTTTTCCTGTAGGTATGCAAAGGCAGTGTAAATCCAGATTGATATTTAAAATAATGCTGCTACAGTAAACCACAAATGATCTTCCATACTTATATGGCCTTTTTGGTACATATATTCTGTAGCGTATGAGCAGTTCACAAACTTTTCCTGTATCTTGCCTAACAGTACTGTGAAACATTATCAACCCTGTCTTATAAATGGAGGATGTAGATAATGATGTCTAATCAGGTTCCCAATCTGAACCAGGTAGAAAATCTGAAACAGACTGCCCCAATCCCAGTACAATGTTCGAATCCAGTGCAATGATGCCTGTTCTGTCTCACTGCTCAAGACGAAGAGGCGAAAAGAATGGGAGTTTGGAAGAGCTAACATGGCTTTTCTGTCTCGTAGTCTTTTCCACAGACTGCTGTGAAGTCAAACTGTAGGTTAAGCTCATTTTGCCTCTCTGACATTATTCGTAGGGTAGTCTCCATAGACAAGAGACTTGACTGGTTCCTTACACAATCCATTGCACAAGGTGGGGATATTCCCAGACCTTACCATATATTTAATGGTCCTACATAAATGTCATTCATCATTTGGCTCCTTATGATTAGAATCTGTTTCTGCAGAAGAAGGAAATCTGGCAGAAAGCCAGAGCTGTTCACTAATCGTCATGAAAAGTGCTGTGAAACCTTTAGCTTAACACTGGACGGCTGCCATTTACGGGGAAGAGACAAGTCATCTGAATTTGAATTTATCTTCTCCCCCACAGGCTATACGGAGCTCTTTCAGCAGGGCAATGCAGATAAGCACTGACACAACTGAATACACTTCCAAATTTCAAAATAAATCAATCAATAAAAAAAAGTTTTTCAGTGTTTACAGTGTGCTGGGAACACAAACAACCTCCTCCTCCTCCAAACTTTGAAAGCCTAATCCAAAGCTCACTGAAATCAGAAAGGATCAGATTGCTGTTTGTTCAAGACTGCAGAATTAAACATTAGAGACTTCCATAAACAAGCATAAAACTGTATTCAAATAAATTACTACAAGTAATTCAAATAAATTATTACAAGTTAGATTCTATAAGGATACTCTGGGAAGATTACTCTTCTATTGCTTCTATATTGCTTCATTTTGACAGCTAATAAGACATGGAATTACTTGAACAGGTGGAACAAATCTGTTTATTTGCTAGTGATCACACACTATTTTTACTTGCTGTCTCTGTTGCTACAGTGTCTGATTAGTACTGGTGCATGGTCTTGCACCAAAGAAAAATTCCTTCCTTCTTACAGCACCAAAGACTTACTAGATAAGTAAATGATATTGCAAGATCCCAAAGGCTTTACATAAATAGAGAAAAGATAGGATTCCAAATCAGTGAAATAGCAAGTATAAATCCAGAGAAGTAGTGGAAGTGACCAAAGAAATCTGTCTGAAGAGAATAATCCTGGCCAGTGAGCATAGGCCTGAGTGTTTCAGGTTCTTCAGCATCACAGGAGACCTGAAACTGAAGATGAACTAAAAATACAAAAGGTTTATACCTGTGTGACCCATCTGCATGACAGGAGCTACTTTACATGTCCATTACTTTAAGGGATATAAATGTGCAATAGCATCTTTAAATACAGACAAAAAGAGAAAATGGAAGGGAAGAGTAAAATGTGTTTGCCTATACTTGAAATAGAACTAGATCACAGATTGTATTTTCAATTTAAGAACAAGTAATTATTTCCTTCTTTATTACAGTTGTCAAGTAACCATATATAACTATGTATAGACAAAGACAGGGTTGTATGGGGGCAGCAATTATCAATGGACATCACTGAATGATAAATAAAGAGCTAGCTCAAAAATGCTATTCATTGCACACAGATGTCTGGACCATGGGCAGATGTCTTAAATTGTCTACACAAAGCACTTTTGTGCTATCATAGTAATTCAAATTGCTTTGCATTTGGTTCCAGACATTTCCACAAATTGCTCTCCACTGCACATAAATTCCTATTCTCAAATTCTAACCAGACTTCAAGGGCCAAACTACTTCCTGGTGGAACTCTCTCACTTAATTTGGCTCAGCTTTATTGATGCAGACAAACCTTGAGATTGGTATGCTCACGTATAGGCGATCTTGTACATAACTCCATAGGTTATGGTTCAAGGGAGGGCATCCACTGCTCTTGTACCACCACACTGAAGGAGGTGATACTCAGAAAGCATGAGCTGGGAGAAGGTGGGGTGGAGGCATGGCTTCATGCAGGCTCTGTGTGCAAAACATGATGTGTTTCACAAGAAAATATGGTCATGATCAACAGTCTTGGAGAGAAGCTCGTTCCAAATGTCCTGCTGTACAGTATTCAGGGAAGAAAGGGCTACCATAGCTTGCTTTATAAAGCTTTAACTTGGGATATTTGTCCTTTTAAATGTGCTGGTCCCAGGTTTAATCTAAATTGTCAGCTGAAAATCATTATACCTACTGTCCCTAAATACGGAGAAGCCCAAAGAAAACCAGGTTTACTGACTCTCTAGGGTTCTTAGCTCTACTGTACTCTGCTAGCAGGACTCTGCCTAACTGAAAATCAAGTCAGCGATGATTTAAGAAATCATTCATACCCCCAGAGGAAGTATATCTTGCAGCAGAGGCAGCCCAGCGTAAGTTGCTGAGTTTTAGTTAATGGCCTTGTTCTGTCTAATGTGTCTGCTCTTGCAGGTATGACTTACAAATGAACTGTTTCCCTCTGCCGCCCCCCCCCCCCCCCTTTTTTTTTTACATGGAAACAAAGACAGACAGATAGATTAGTTGGTTAAATATCTATTATTCTGCATTGCAACCCTATGAAGAAAATGAGTAATACATTTCCTCGTGGACATTTTACAAGGGCCACTTTATACATGTGAGACTGCAAATTCTCTCTTGGTTTTATTACTCCTATTAGCATAGAATTACGTATTAGCTAATCCTAGAGGAACTATGATTTGACTTTAACTCATCATGCATTTTTGCATGCAGTCAAAATAGCTTTCAAGGTATGCTTAACAGATAGCCATACTAGATTGTACGTACCTCCTTTTTCCTTCATCCAAGAGTCATGGCACTACATGACCTGACCCTACTGCCCAGTTGCTAGTTGCCGTGGGAGAATTACCAGTTACCAGCTGAAAGGCTGCTAATATTAAAATACGGTGATACCAGCACATGGTTTCACACAGTTATTAGCCATGAAAGTGTGCATAATACTACATCATTTCTTCCTCTTCTTGCCCTGATACTGACTGAAAGGCCAAAAGGAAAATTTTGTCTGTAATCTTGGACATTTTGGCCATACAGTTTGAGTAAAGCCTTTTAGATGTCAGTATTCTTTAGAAATTCAAATTGTAAGAGACAAGACTTCTTCTTGCTTTTCAGTTGACAGGTCATAATTTAGGTCTGATGGGATATAAATGATCTCAGATTTATTTGTGTTACTGTATTACCCAAAATCATAATTATGGTCCAAGGCAACACGTGACACTTGCTAAAAATTAAAAAAAAAAAAAAACAACCAAAAAAACCCCACAAACAAACCACAACAATCCAGAAACATAAAAGTGTCTAGGAATTCATCTACAGTTGATTGGTAAAAAAAAACAAAAAGAAGGAACTAGACAAACAGTGCCTGTTTGAGTAAACTAGATGGGTAATGCTTTCAGTACCACTGTGATAAGGCTGAGTTGTAGCAGGACTACTGCAGTTCTCCTCCTATTTCAGTATATGGTTGCTAGTTCACTATTCACTGCAAGAAGTGAGTAAGACATCTCAGGATGCCATTGTGCCCCATGACCTGAGCCTGCATGTGAGTATTGGCAGGTTGAAGGATTAATGGAAACACGGCTTGAATTTGTTTGGGGTGAAAAAGCACGAGCAACCCTGACACCATATAATTGGTGTGATGGGCTTGTCAAGAGTGCAGATCTGCTCTAAATGTCAAATGCAGCTGATGCAAGCTAGAGGAAATCTCAGGCACTTCTTTGGTGGCACCTAAAATCAGGTTCTGGAAAAGTGTAATAACCTGTTTGGAATATTGAAAAAACGCACTGCACAGTGAAATAAAGCCATAATTCAAATGGTTTCCACTCCAACAGCAATAAACACGGATGTGCTATCCAATATTTAAACCCTTACTGCCTGATCATTGTTTTATTTATTATTATAATCTATTATTTAGATAGTATCCTTGGTGGATAGCGCTTCTCAGGAGAACTCCCCTTAAAGTTAAAAATTTATCGTATAGGGAATTTCAGAAAGAAACAACAGCAACACAAACCAGTTGGGGGTAACACTTGTTTCTGGGGTAAAATCCAACATCTTGGAACGTTGCAAACTTGGCCTTTACATTCAGTTAGGTTTTTTATACCCTTGAAGGCGTAGGAATGGTGCAGTAAGCTTAGCCACGGTAAGCAGCATAAATACATACGTCCGTCTAAAACGAGCCTGTGTAATCTGTGTTGGGTTTAAGGACAAACTCTGGGTACATAAACGCGACCGCAGCAGGCGCGCGGCGCCGGGGGGAGGGAGCGGGCTGAGCCGGCCGGAGCAGAGTCTCGGGCTCCCTCTCGAGGACATCGGTGTTAATGACAAATCAATCAGCCAGCCCTACGGCGCGGGCAGCCTGCACGTGTGCAAAGGAGCAAACCCCAAATGTCACAGGCATAAGTCTAGGACAAAAGAATCCCCAACATAAGGTTAGTCTAGATATGGAATATATATAGAGAGAGAGGGTTGCAGGCAATTCTGACTACTGATTAGGAAACACTGCCAAGCTTGCCTCTTGGCAAAGGCATTTCAAACAGATGAATGACATGGGCTAACATGCACAAGGTTATTTGTTTATTAAATTATTACATTTATATTAATTTAATAATTATATTAAATATAAATATAAATTATTACTGATTACTTATATATAAATATATGCTGACATAAGTTTTTCCTATGTCCAATGGAGCCAGCGCCAGCTGGCTCTAAGAAAGACCCACCGCTGGCCCAGGCTGAGCCCCATCAGTGACAGTGGTGGTGCCTCTGGGATAAACCTATTTAAGAAAGGGGGAAAAAAACCCTCCAAACTGCAGCTGGAGAAGATAGGAGTGAGAATATCTGAGAGAATCAACTCTGCAGACCCCAAGGCAGTGGAGAAGGGGCTCCAGGCACTAGAGCAGAGAACAGAGCTGCCCACGGTGAAGCCCATGGTGAGGCAGGTTGTCGTCCCCCCCCCCCCCCCCCCCGGAGCCCCCGGGGGGCAGCTCCCCCCCCCCGCAGCCCGGCAGGGCCCCACGCCGGGGCAGGGGGTGCCCGAGGGAGGCTGTGACCCGCGGGCAGCCCGCGCTGGAGCAGCTCCGGGCAGGGCCCGTGGCCCCGCGGGGAGAGGAGCCCGGGCCGGGGCCGGGCTGCGGGCAGGGCCGGTGCCCCCGCGGGGACCCGCGCCGGGGCCGGCCGGGCCTGAGGGGCTGCGCCCCGCGGGGGGACCCCCGGCGGGGCCGGGCGTGGGGAACTGCAGCCCGGCAGGGCCCCAGGCTGGGGCAGCCCGTGGAGGGCCCCCTGCCCTGGCAGGGCCCCGCGCTGGGGCAGGGCAGGGTGTGAGGAGCCTCCCCCGGAGGGGCAGGAGCGGCAGGGACAGCGCGGGAGGGACTGACCCAGCCCCGGGCCCGCCCCCTGTGCTGCTGGGGACAGGAGTGGGGGGGAGGCGGGGAAAGTCAGGAGTGAAGTCTAGCCCAGGAAGAAGGGAGGAGTGGCTGAAAGGTGATTTAAGGTTTAGGTTTCATTTCTCATTATCCTACTCTGATTTAATTGGTAATAAATTAAATTATTTTTCCCCAAGTCGAGTCTGTTTGCCCATGACAGTAATTGCAGAGTGATCTCTCCCTGCCCTTATCCCAACCCCCGACCTTTCTTTCCCTTGTCCAGCTGAGAACAGGGACAGAGCTGCTTGGCCATGGTCATACCACCACACGGGGTAAAGAAGTGTAACTCCAAACCAACAAATTGCCACATGCTTTACCAGCACAGCACCAGCTGTTCTACTGTCCCCTGACAACCCAATAGTTAGGAGCTGGCAACTATCAAAATGGAGGAACCTAGAGGCCTCAGTAGGAGCAGATTTAATCAGTAAAGCAAATGAACAGGTGACATGAATTATAAGTTCATAGTTAGGAGGGTAAACAGCTGAAAATGAGTTTCATCAGTATAAAGGTGGCAGTCTTTCTATTTATCCCAAGACTCTGAGAAGTCAGAAAGGTTTTGCTTCTGTGTAAGGCTGATGAAGGAGTTTTTTGTTTCTGTGTGACTATAAATGAGAGAAAAAAAAACCAACCCACACTCACAGGCTGAGCTAAATGTGCAATGGAGCTGAGTCTAGTACAGAGGTGAGAGTTTCATGGCTGCTAAATATAAATGGTCTTACCTAAGGTTTATATATTTAAATTTTTCTGGCTTACCTTCCCTGCTTTTCTAGTAGTGACTAAGGAAATCTCATTTTGTAACTTCTGGGTGTGGATCTGTAGCTCTAAACTGAAGACTAGTCTAATACCAAGGCCAGAACTTTCTGAGCACAGAAGTTTATTAGCAAGCTGTTATCACAGTTGAAGATGCTGCTAATCCCTGTTTTCTCTTACAGGTTGTTGCTAACAGGGATATTAATCTCTGAAATATGGACCTGGGAGAGACCAGGTAATGCTTCTGTAAACTGCTTTCAACATAACAGTTTCTAAGCTCTTTTCATAGGTGTTATGTGTGCTTGTGTGTGCGTTTCAGAGGAGTACGAAGCTGTTGTGGCAGCTGTTACTTGCACATTTTTCTGAGAAGCTCCAAGCATGCAGGTGTCTGTTGATAACTGCTTGTGGTCACTTTTTAGGTTTATGTACCATTATATTAAGCAAACCTTTCTACCTTGCCTCATTCTGGTAACAAGCACAGATGATTTAAGAAGGACTTAATTGTTGTTCTTGTTTTCTTTAACATAGTTATTGACAATACAATTACGTAAGGTTTTTAAATAATATAAAGATATCAGTACTTTGCCTGAAAAGAAACAGTTTTCATAACCAAAACTCTTGTCTACTTCAACTTTGTCCTTACAAAACAGAGGTGGTCCTAGATCAGCAGATACAGAGATCTGGTTCTAAGACTATCTGACCTACCTGCTGCAGGTGCTATATAAACATGATAGCATTTACCAAAGGTCAAAGTAAAAAGATACTTGAGGAGGTTTAATCCAGCTTGGAGCAATTGTATAGCTTCTGTACTGAATCAGATTGGTAGCTTAGACTATGGGCAGAATAAGGTCATGTTTGCCAGCACCTGTGAGCTGTGCCCTAGTATGAACATCTTTGATGTGGGAGTTGAACTTAAGGGTTCAGTGCTGAAATCTCTAGGAAAGATGATCCTCCAAGCCCTTGGAATACATCATTATTATAAAAGGTCTAGTTGGTATTGGCTTACTTATGCTATGAAAACTTCTCTTTGAAACAACAAATCCCCATTTATTTGAAATGCATGTCAAACGAAAAGTCTTCTCTGGTCTCTACTCCTACATCTAGAACAGTTTATTCTGTTCAGCAGTTTGGAGGTTTGGCAGCCACAGCCTGGTTTATGCTGTGATGATAGCTTGGGACTTGAGCTTCTCAAGCCATTATCTTTGCTCCTGCGTGGTCATTTCCTACCATAAGCCACTGCCTTCTGGTATTTGGGCAAGTGAATAGGGTAGGCTGATGGGTAGCTGATGTGCCTGCTCCCACCCAGGTTTGGATTGTGGCTTCTTTTGAGAATAAGTGTGTATGGGTGCGTTTGTTCTTTTTGAAGTTTGTGGACTTTTGTTGGTTAGGTGTTTGGTGTGGGGTTGGTGTTTGTTTTGTTTTTGTTTGGGGGGGGGGGGGAGGGGAGTGGGGCATGGTTTAAGGGTGGGTTTTTTCCTTAGGAGGGTGAGACTTCCTTGTTCTGTTTTATTCCATCAAACTTGTTCAGATTGGGGCAGCCAATTTACTGCACTTTTTTTGACCCTGTTCCAAAATCCTGTTTCCATGATTGGCTGTTGCAGGTAGCATTGCCAGCTGATCACCCAAGTATGCTAATATCAGGTCTGGCTTTTCTCCTGGAAATATCGCTGTTTTTTAAAATAAAACCCTCTAACACCTCCTGACCAGAGATGTTGGAATACAACTATCACAACACTGACTTTATAAAGCAATCTGGCAAGTAACAGATTTGTTTGTGTGTTACCTTTAATCCTCCTCTTACTAGCTTTTCAATACATTCAACACAGGACCCATGAGTTCAGAGTGCCTGGGGAACCTTTTGCGTATAACACTGAGCACAGAATACTTTGAGGACAAATACTTATCTTTTTCTGTTGTTGGTAAGTTGGTATAGAAGAACTTGGAGAGGGAATTACACATGGTGAAATGTTTAAAATTCTCTGAGGTCTTCCTATGCTTGAATTCCCTGCACTGTTCTAAGATTATAGAGCTTAGTAGGTTGGACCTTGTTGTTAATAAAGCCAAATGCTACCTTTATTTCTGTATAAAGTATCCTGCAGACAAGTTATGTGATAACTCGGTGATATCAAGTCTAATCATGGCTACCTTAGGACTCAAATGGAAATGCAGCTGGTAATTTCTAGGCATGTTAATGCTGGTAGATTTGCCTCCTGGTAAAAATGCTTTCCGGTAACAGCACATACTATTCTGAAAATTCACTACCTGAAGCTGGCACTACACTACTGATTTTGCACTAGTGGCTTTCCACCCTCTTTGCTTACAACTAAGGGATTTGATGGAGGCTTATAAATTCTTAATGAATCTTAAGGGAAAACTAGCTGGGCCTTCTGGTTATGGGCTGGTAGTCAACAAGAGGTGCATTTGAGAGGTGCCCTGGAAGGGCAGAGTGAGAACTTCTGGGCTATAAACATTATCAGGTGTAAAATCATATGCATAAAATGTAAACTCGGGCTTGAACCTGCTCTCCATGCTAATTAGCTGTTGAACTATAGTCCATGCTATCCATAACATTCTAGGAAGGCAATGTTAAACTTGTGAAAAAATTAATATATGTTCTTTGGTCAGGTGTTTTCATCCCTACACAAAGAAAGGCACTCTGCAACTCGGATATGTACAGCTTGAACGTATAGAGCAATTTTTTTTTTTTGGGGGGGGGTGAGCCAAACTAAAGCCCAAAACACAAACAAAATAGCCCAAAACCACAAAGACCTTTTTGTAGCCTAAAAAAAATATCCAAGCTAAGCTTTATTGTCTTTGTCATCCTGGTAAGACCCTTAAAGAGACTTCATTGGTTGGGCAGGCACCAAAGAGAAATATGGGCCTGTGACAGCCACAGATCAGACTCCTGGTATTGCTAGGTTATCATCATCTGTCAGTCCTGATGACTTTGACACTGACTTAACTTCTGTGCTTACTGGGGGTTTTGCCCCTTTAGGATTTAATGATTTATTAATATAGAAAAATTAATCTTTTTTAATTTAGAAAGGATTAAATATTTCTATATTGGTAATATTTTTTTTTATCTTCAGTCCTTGAGCTGCTAGTGTCTTCTGTCCCAGTCTGTCTAATTCTACCTTTCTTACTTTCTATAGATATCACAGCTCTTTTTTTGCCACTTTGCAATTTTCTTATGTCTGAGCCCAAGGTATGCAGTTAGGCCCTATTAGGGCAGGGTCAGCTGAACCCTGGGGCAAGGGCAGGTTGCTTGGGAAGTTTGCAGAGCAGGAGGTGAACTCATTAATACAGCTTTTCATTAATTGCCCATAGATCAATCTGGAATAGCCTGGGAGCTAGATGAGGCTGTGGCATCACAGTGTGGCTATACAGTAACTTACAGCAATTGGAGTACCATTGAATTTCGTGCTTCTGCACTAAGCTGCCATTCTCACTTAGAGGTAAGTCTATTATAGGCATTTTTTTATTATGGTGCTGTTGTATACAAGCATTATGTGAAACATTACCAAATTATTGATAGATATTAACTGAGGTGCTGCAGTGTCTTGAACATCTATGTGCAGAAAATTATTTAATTATCCTCAAATGTATCCAGAGGTCTGAGACTATTCTGTCATATTGATATTTGAATGGCCTGCAGATGAACATATGAAGAACTATACCACATGAGCCCTTGAAGGGCAACTGTTTTCTCTTGGGTAAGAATAGGGAATTTTTTCTGGCAGCTGTGTTACACTCTGCTCTAATATTTAGTGTTTGAGACTTGTTAGGGTAAAAACTCACAAGCTTTGGCTGCTTGTGTTGCTTGCTTACTGCTACTATGTTATAAAACATAAGATTAGCTATATTGTAAAAAGCATTTTTTTGTCCAGTTCTGGGGGTATGTAAAAGGTTGAAGCTGCTCCCCAGAATTTATGTTGCTATGTAGCTATATACCTAGATGCATATAGCCTACGTAGTCAATCAAGCAGAAAGCAGTAATGCTTCAGTATGGGTTTATTCTGTGCAGAGCTTAGTGGGTGGATGCTGTAATTTACTTTTAGGTCACAAGGACAGGTGGTGCCTAACTAGGGAAAATTAGCCTAACAGGCAAGTGTTCACTGTGTCCATGCAGAAAGATGTGTTCACAATAACTATACAAATCAAAGCATCTCCTACTCCTGATATGAAAAATGCTACAACTCATCTGAAAAGTGCAAGTTGCTATTATGGTCCATGGAGTCAGAGAGAGCTAGTATGTGAAAGTAACTACATGGAGGTAAGTACTGGAAGTACTTATGGGAACGTACTTAAAGTACAGTAAGGAGGTGAGTACTGGAAGATGCTCTTTCTGAAGCTGATTAGATGCTAGGAATGTGTATTGGAAACAGTTTGAATGCCCTGCCATGAGCAATCCATCTTGAGTTTAGTGATGCATTTGTATTATGCTTTGAAAGTCTACTTGCAAGCATTAATAGCCAATAAAGTTGTGAAATGGTATTCAAAAGGTTAAGCTAATGGATTGAACTCACTGAATGCTGCCTCAACAAATCCTATGTGAGATAAAAGAAATGAATACTTTCCAAAGGAACTTTCCCTACTGAATTTTCTGGGGAGAAATGGGGGGGGGGGGGGGGAGGGGCAGGGGCAGGAGGAGAGGGAGAGGGTGGGAAGGATTCCTCTTGAGAGTCAAGAACAAATTCCTGGCCTTAACTGGAAGTAGAAATGGGAAGATAGACAGAAACTGAAATCAAGTGGACAATAGATAATACACGATGCATGATGGCATCTTATGCCATAATTTTTCACTTGGCAGAAGGAAACCTCCCTCTAAGAAATGCTAGTTTCTTTTGAAAAAGACTTATAGGGTGTTGAAGACAAGGAAACAAGTGCTATCAGCAAACCCCTTACACAGGCTTTTTTCTTTCAGGTTTCTGTCAGGAAGGAGGTTCCACAGACTGTAAAAGACTTCACTCAAGATGAACCTGAGGACTGGACTCATGCCTTTCCAGAGGTAAAACTACAAGTTTTTTCTTCCTAGTAAAAATCTAGTGCTATTTCTGGCACAACCATCCTTCTAGTCTATGTCAACACAGTACAAAATGTCCTTTCCAAATGCACTTAAGCCGGAAGAGCAGAACTTCTGTACCAAGTGGGTTTAGTACATGGATTTTATACATTAGAAATCCAGGCAGCTGTAGGCCATGTATCCAAGAAAGAAATGGAAACTGATTTCTCAAAGAGCCTAGGAATCAAGTATTCCCCAGGCAAGAGACTGTGCAACAAAAACTGCCTGTAAGACCCCACGGTCCAGAAGTGAACTGTGGATAGGCTTTTCTTCTTGGACCCTGCATTTGCAATGCAGCAATGCAGTTGGTCTCTGATGCTCTTCATATGGGAAAGCTTTCTGTATGTGTGAGGGGGGAAAGCTGGAGGGGCATCTCACTAGCAGTATTTAGAAAAAGGCAACAAAACTGCTGGGCTGTTCAGTAAAATACATTGTTGAATAGAGTTAATCTGTTACTTTGAACAACATGTTTAAACTGTTGATAAACTTCTCTGGGTAGGCAAAAGCAGGAGAAGCTTCAATATGGCAAATAGTATTCCATCAGCCAGAAGAAAAAAAGGCTCTGCTTGTAAGTGATGCTTGGAGTGCAGGTTATGGACTCAACACCACAGACACCAGGATTCTGCTGCGAATACCATACACTGCTGTGCAAGTTCAGCTGGTAGAGGTTGGTACTCTTATTCCACCCTATCAAGGTACCAGGCTGTGTGAGTCTAACAAGATTTCTTCCTACAGGCTCAGGGAATTACCTTTTCTGCAGTGAGATCAAGTATGTTTTACAAACAGCGATGGATGATTCTGATGGTGGATACTGCTGTGGCATGTCCTGTAGGTGAGAAATGCAGTACCTTGCTCCAATGCTTTCAATGTACAGAGACTGACTTGCAACTAGAGTAATGAGCTGACAGCTCTCATATCTTGTCCCTAAGATGGTGTGGACTACACTAACAAAACGATAATCTGGACTGTTCCAAAATATGTTCAACCACTCTCTGCTGGAGCAACTAGCTTTAAAGATGTGCTTGTTGAAGCTGGTGTGAATCTACACAAACTCTCTGCCAAAGAAATGGATTCCAGGAAATATGTGTTGTTGAATGACTTAAATGAAATTACAATGAAGATACCAATAGGTGCAGAAGGTGGCTATTACAAGGTTAGTGACTCATGTTAGGTGCCAAGCAACAGACTTTGTGGGGGTTTTTATTTTTTTGGTTTTTTTTTTCTGGGGAGGAATAATTCTTCATCCTGTTCCCTTCAAGTGAAGGGTGGGAGTGAGGGGGAGGAAAGGTGTATATTAAAAATTTCAAAAGCCCTGACCAAAGACAGCTCTTGTAAGCACCACTGTGTGAATAATTTCTTTTATCACAAGCACAAATGGACAGAATCCTACACAGAACTATTCCTCAGGTTAACACAGAGCTTTTGCATTTTAGTCCTGATGTCATAGTCCTTGGAGACAGTCCTAACTGCACTGTAAAGCATAAATGGGTTCTAGTGTATTTTACACAGACCACTTAAGAGAATGGTAATGACCCATTTGTCTACCAGACTGTATGATATTGGGAGAGGCTGAGGCTATACATCTAAATCTAGTTTCTAGGAGTGAAATGAATCTTGTACAAATGTAACAACTGAACTCCAAAGAAAGTGGCAGGAGGAGCCCTTTCACTGCTGAAACAGTCCCCTCCTGCTTTGGAACATGGGAGTGGGGGACAATTTTCCAAAGGAGGTTTTCTGAGTAATCTGATATAATCTAAACTCATAGGGATACAGCAAGTGCCTCTTAGGAGTTCATAATTCCTGAGCAGAGAAGGACGGTTGTCTGGAGCTGTAGTTCTAGCTGACCTCAAGATGTTACAACACAACTTTAATGTAAAACCATATTATACTAAAGGGTGTTGATTTGAAATTTTAGACTTCTGTGAGCAGCGGACAGCATGGGGCAAAATACGTCATCAACCTGTTTTTGGAACATCAGTGGGAAGATAACAAATGGGGACTAACCAAACATACTATCATCAAGGAAATAGAAACACCATTTGAACAAGTAGAACTTGCTATAGCCACCAGTAAGTAACTGAATGTTTAATTTACTGAAGGTTTTGGTACTGCTAATAGATAATGTTACTGTGTTCCTTTTCAGACTCAAATCTGAGTGTGAGGCTAATAAATGTGACAGTGGGAACATTCCTCCCAGATGTGGAGCTTGTCAACTTAACCATTGAGGGGGCAACTGTTGCTGTACCTGAAGCTGTTCAGCATGGATACCTAACACATGAGATCAAATATGCAAATGGAAGCAAAGCCTATGTAATTCAAGTCCAATTTGATGCGCCAAGCATTAAGAAAGAGGTGTGTACTATGACACAGCAGCATACCATGGTATAAAAATGATTATATCATTTAGTGATTTTAATTTCTAAATATGATTTTCCTAGTACATGAAAGCTGACATGAGAGCATACAACATGAATGTCACACTTGAATTTGTAACCCATCCAACAAGTGAGACCTTCGCTGTCCCAGTCAAAACAGTGTCAGCTGTTAAAGATGCAGGTAAACTAGTAGAATATGGGCAAAACTGTACCAGCTTGGCTGTGAACTCGTCTGTTAACTGGGCTGATTTCAGTCAGGGATACTGTCAAACTCTGGGATTAAACTCTGATGGCAGCTAGCGTGCTGGCTGACTCTTGACTGTATTACAGTATTGCCTAGTGCAAGAGGCTTTTGTGATGGGAGGAACCTTCACCTCATTATCACTCATGGGAATGTGGACCAAAACTGGCTACCCTTCATCTCTGACTGGCACCTGACCCCAGAGACTGTGCAGAAGTACAACTACAGCTTGAGGGACAATGGCACTCACTTGGCAATCTCTGTCCCTTTCCTTTCTTCCCATGTGAACTATGAGGTAAGGATGCCAGCATGTAGCAATTGAAAAGCATGCTCTAGCTGTGAAATGGCAACATGATACATGATGTCATTGAAGGTGAAATGAAACTTCCCTTTGAGATAGGCTTCAAAGGATTAATGGAGGACTGTTTTCTGCCCTTGGAAGAACACTTCAATTTCCCTTGGTTAATGTTGGCAGAAATAGGAAAAAAAAAAATCTTTCTGCGAGCACTTTAAGGATGAGCTGTCTTTTAATGGCACCTGTATGTGCAATGGAGTTTGTATTGCAAAACGACTGGAAAAGTTCATTGTGTGAGCTTTGAAATTAAAAAAAATCTCCTGTGGATTTGACTTTGATCAAGCACTATTACCTTTGGCTTGTATAACCTGCCCTCTTTGTTTTTGAATACTTTAGTTGAACGGTATGTCTTTATTCTCTTGTTTAACCTGTGATTGTCATCTCTAGGATTTTCATACCTCTGGAATAAAGACTTCACTCCACTTAACCTTGAAGGATGGCATCACCTTGGCTAATAGGAAGCACTTCTCATTTTCCTGCAGATTTTCACCTTCAGAGCTAATACGTAATGTGTTGGGGATTAGCTGTTAATGCAATGAGTTGCATAATTAAGTCACACAAGCCCAGGCAATCTGAAATGTTTCTAGAGTTTATACTTGTGTGATACTCTGTTTGCCTGTCAGATTTCATACAAAGTAATATACTAGAAGGCAAGTCCAATTACAGATTGGAGTGGCTATCCTGTCTAGTACTGGAGGGGGGGAAGGAGGTGGAAAACTAGATCCCCTCACACCTCCAAAATCATGAAGCTTTTTTAAAAGGGTTTTTGTAGCTGTTTTTGACATTAAATGGTTTGGTGGTGTTTGGGGTTTTTTTTTGGTGGGGTATGGGGAGCATTGGCATGTAAATTAGCTATTCTAAAGCTACTCATCAATATTGAATGTACTGGATATCTTGGCTAGGAAAATCCTTTTGGGAGAGGGTGAGAATTCCTAGGAAAAGAGAAAGGTAAGGGAAATCACCAGCTTCATCCATGTAGTGCACACTTTACTGGCAGTTGGCCTGAAGAAAATCAGGTGTTAGTACTGAAAAGAGTCTTGCTCAAAGCTTAGCCCTTGTGAGCTGCCAAAGAAATTGCCAGCTAATCTATGCAGAGCCTCTTTGTTGTGCTAGGCTCCAAAATAAAGGAGTTTGTGTCCTGACTTGCATGAAAATGTGTTTTTCAGAGTGCCTGCCCAATGGTACTGTGGTTATTACCGCAGTAAAAGTGGCAGGAGTTGCAGACCTGGACACTAGCCTGCTTGTCTTGAGGGACAGACGGTGCAAACCCAGCCTAGTGACAGAGAAGACTGCAACCTTCAAGTTCAATGTGAACACTTGTGGAACAAGTAGAAAGGTAAGGGCTTAGTCACAAGAAAAAAAAGTTTACTCTGTGTTGGGGCAGAGTTATTACTAGAACTGGCAGAGGCTCAGAGTTGAGCAGAAGTTGCAAGAAGGTCACAGATGACTTTTTGTTAAGTAATAAATCCACACTCTTTTTATGAAGATACTAAATTCAGTTGGGCCGAAGTTCTTGTTTGGTAAAAATGGTTTTCAAGGTCAGAAGTGCTTTCTGAAACTAGCCTTCAGTTTAACACCTCTGAATTGCATAGTAATGGAATCAAATGTGAGTTTATGCTGTTGAGATATACTCATATGCCTTGCAGAAGCTGATTAGTGTTGCTAATGACTACTTGGCCCAAGACCAGAGTGGGTCCTGTGTTTACACAATACATAAGCTGCAGGGACAAAACAGTAAAGGATCAGGTCATGCTCAAATTCAGGTTATCACGAATGCAGCTTGCTTCTGCAAGTGTTTCATCTCATGCTATACATTGATCTTGTCAACAGAAACAACTGATCTCTATCTCTGGCCCAGTGTTCTCCCTTTTTGGGGTGTTATGTCATCTTGTCATATTCAAGGTGGTGTTAGCTAATAAACTGTTTCTTCTTGACTATGGTGTAGTTGCCAGCTTTAGTTCAGCAAGCGCAGAGCTGTTGGCCAGTAATTTCTGGCCATTCCTGAGCACACTTTGCTCATTGCAATCTACCAGTCAAGTGAAGAGATGTGGATATTGTGTCAAAATCAAAGTAAACTCTAATGTAACAGTCTTGTTTGTAATTATGTGTATCTTTCAGTTCAATAGCACAACCATGACATATGAAAACGATGTCCTCTATTTCAGACCTGACAATGGTACACCAGTATACCGGTAAGTGTCATGCCCTAGAAGGCTGTCCAAGGTATTTTGGTTCTGAAAAATCTAATGCTAAACCTTTTCCCTCAGACTGAAATTTGTATGCTGGTATGCAATCAAGCAGACTGTTGATGTCCAATACGAATCTAAGAAGAACCCACCACCCAGTATTAAGCCAGGGTTTGGCTCTCTTGCTCTTTCAATGAAGCTTTTCAAAGGTAACACTTATGATTAGACTCCATAGAACTACTGAACAGTTGAGGCTGGAAGGCACATCTGAAGGTGATCTTGTCTATGCCTTGTGCTCAGGCAGGGCCACCTAGAATAGGTTGTGTCCAGATGACTTTTGTAAATCTCCAGGGATGAAGTGGAAACCTCTTCAAGGCTTCTAACAGAGGTTTTGTGTTCCAGAACCCAACATAAATGGTCAACTATCTGTAGTGGATCGGACTTAGCATCACTGACACATGTTTTCTTGCTTGGTCTGGGCATGCTAAATGTTTTGTGTAGTGGATGTAATGTCAGCTTCTCTCTGTCAACTCCCTAATTGTTGCTAAGCAGAGTTAGTACTGACTGAAATAACTGTAACCTGTGTCAGAAGGAAGCTACGTGCCATACTGCTGTAAAATCTTAACTGAGCTAGCAGAAAGGGTTAACTGAAGCCTGGACCAAATACCCACTCTGACTGGAGCGGCCTGATGAAGTTTTTTACTTCCCATCCCCCTGGTATTTCTTATAGAGACAGTTTTTGAATGAGTATCTTAGTCCAATGTTTTTTTTTCAGGAGCATCTCACTTATGGATCCTCAGAGCCAAGGAATACAGTTCAGATCTTTGCTTTCCTTGCCAGTTCTTACTTTCCTGCCATCCTATCAACATTTGTTGTCATTCATACACTCCCTCAGGTTTTAGTATAACTGTGCCAGAGTAATTGGTGGTGGAAAGATGAGTGAAGCCGAAAGTTTGTGAATACTTACTCTGTAAAAAGGGAACTTTAACATCAATACTCTCTTCTAGAGAAATCCTATTCAGAGCCCTACCAGGAATCGGAATATCCTGTGGTAAAATACCTGAGGGAGGCACTGTATTTTGAAGTTGAACTGCTCCAGCCTAAAGATGTAAGACTGGAACTAAACCTGAACAACTGCTGGGCTGCGAACTCCCAAAGCCAGGACAGCCTTCCACAATGGCCCATCCTTGTAAATGGGTAAGGAGGACTTCCTGCCTGTATTTGGTAACTGCCCAGCACAAGGCCCCTTACCTTAGCTGGGAGAAAAGGGGAAGAGGACAGAAGTTGGCTTGGATGCACTGTTCTGTCCTGGTGGGCACTTGCTGCTAGGCTGTGGAGTTCATGTCAGTGTCAGCACAGTGGCTATGCCTTCTGGTGGCAGCAGATCATGGGGCTGGCCAGCAATGCTTCTAGCTAACAGCTTCCAGCTGGAAAGAAAGAACAAGAAGCAACCCTGACTGTGGCCAAATGCACACCTCATCACTGGGGGAGGCTCTAGCCACACCCTTACGGTCCAAGGAAAACTGAGAAAAGCTCCTCTGTATTTCATTTTCTTGCTTTGTTTAAAGATCTAGTTAAAGTGATGAAGGTTTAGATTAAATATATTTTTTTTTCACTTTCCCCAAAAGATGCGAAAACAGTGAAGATTCCTACAGAACTGTCTTCCATGAAGTTAATTATAGCCTCAGAGGTAAACTTCCTCAGCACCTAAAGAGATTTGAAGTGAGGATGTTCACCTTTGTACAAGGCACAACTCTGTTACAAGAGCAGGTGAGATGTCTCCATGGTCTGCCACATGCTTGAGCCTGGAGCACAGCATGCAGCAAACACTGTGTAAAGTTTCAGCTGGCCAGGTGCTGCCTGGGGTAACTAGCCACCCCCTTGAAGGCATAACACTGTAAGACTAGCCACTTAGCAGTGTTCAGGTCACCTCCATTGGGGTCAGTACACATATCATGTTTGCCAAATAAGACTTCTCTACACATAATATGAATATTCTTGTCTTGTAGCTGTATTTCCACTGCAGTGTGGTGATCTGCAGCACTACACAACAGCCTTCAGGCTTTCTTTGTCCAAAGAGATGCAATCCTGGGAAACACAGACTTGGTAAGAAAACAGGCACTTCTCAATTCACTCCTGAATCTTTGCTCAGCAATTATAGCATGTGCTGTCATGAGCTGTGGCAGATAACAGATTCCTAGTCCTAGCATGTGCTGTAAAGAAAACTAAAAGCTGAAATGTCTCACCAGATCATAGTGTGGAACCAGTTCAGCGTGGGCAAGCATCATCTGGAGCAGTGCTTGTTAGGAAGGAAAACAACTAGCAGAGGTTGGTGTCAATCTTAAATTACGCTACTGGAATACCAAGTATGCTGCTGTTGTAACATAACACTTCTGTATGACTCTCTTCTCCTTGTAGGTGAATATGCTGACTTTTGACAGAGACTAAACAGAAACTATTTAGTTTCACGAAGCTGCAGTGAGGTGGCCTAAGCAAGCACAGCCTACCTAGACTTACAAGACATCTTGAAAG
This sequence comes from Falco peregrinus, assembly GCF_023634155.1. Classification (NCBI taxonomy): domain Eukaryota; kingdom Metazoa; phylum Chordata; class Aves; order Falconiformes; family Falconidae; genus Falco; species Falco peregrinus. The sequence continues at coordinate 58,953,319 of NC_073727.1, forward strand.
TATCTACTGGGAAAATATATTGACAGCCTCTACTGAGGAAAAGGGTCAGCTAACCAGTATGGATGTATCTTTGTCTTTAACATAAATTAGTGTGTTGCTGTCTTATATTTCTCTACAGTGTTAAACTCTTAGTCTTTTGTGGATTTACATCTGACCTAGTCTGCTCAGCTAGCAAGTCCAGAACTTCTGTCTAGTCACTTGGCAGTTGGAAGCTTTTTCGGGGGAGTAAGGGGAAGAAGGTGGCAACAGGTGTGAAGTCAATTGTAAATCACTTTGAGCCTTTTTAAAGTTTCAGTATGAATGAAAGATTTCAGGGAGCTTAATGTAGCAGAAAAAAGTGTTTTTTGAAGCAAGACAAGGTCAAACATGCTTGATCCTGTAGTGGCTATTGACAGGAACACTGCAGACTGGATCTTGCAGGTGTTGTGGCTTTGCATCGTCAAGTTGCCTTCTCTAGGTGGGGGAAATCTTTCACAGGTAACATCAGTGACTGCTTAGCTGAGTAAGCTGTCAGCCTAAACGGAAAAAAGCTTTTAGTGAAGACTCACAGTAGTAACAATACATGGATTCTATCCATGAAGTGTTAAAGATTTTTACTTACTAGAGAACATGATGCTTATGAGCCCCTGTCAGATTATTGGGTTGTGTTTTTTTTTAATGGGAGGAAAATTTCTCCATTTCTTCTTTGCATCTGAGCAGTGATGTGAAACCAGTTCAGATTCAATATTGTATTTTCCTGTTTGAAGGAAAGCTATTGTTTAGCATGAATCACTATCCCTTAGGGCTAAAGATATAATAATGGGTGTCTGTTTTTTAACTTTATATTAAATAGAATTATACTACAGGGAATTTCTGTGAAGGTTAACTTGAGCAAGAAACTATTTTGTGACTATTTGCACATTGTGAAAAAGCATGGTATCTAAAAGGTGGTAGCTCTGCTACAATACCTGTACAGAGATCTCACTAAACAGTTTGTGCTATAATTACAAGTTCAAATTTGTAAGCCTCATCTGTCTTCCAGTTGCCTGCTAAGCATTTCTGTAGTAGATGTCTTTCACTGTTATTTCTGGGAAAATCTGTGTGGGCCTCATGATGAGGGGCATGTCAGGTCCCTAGCTGTGCATCAAGACTGTTTTTCAATAGAGGAGGCTACTGTGACAAAGGAGTCTTATTTTGGTTACCTCTGTGGTAAGTGAAGACTAAAGCTGTGGAGCTGTGATATTGATCAATGAGATGTAAATATGCCAGCATGGGAATGAAAAAAAAAAAAAAAGCAGAACACGTAAAGTCTGCTGTCAGGCTTACAAGTCAGGACTTTGTGCTTAGTGCTTTTCCCTACATTAACCCAGTGGGTTGAGCACTAGTTATTCCTCAGTCTGTGGACACAATCTATTGAGAAATCAAAGGACATACCTATAATATGCTGCTAGGATTTTGCACTGAAGAGAACACAAGTATGGGTGTTGTAAGTGGTATGATGACTTCCCCGTGTCTTGCATCATGCTGCATGTCTGCCAAGAAATGAGACTGTTACAGTGTTTGCCATTCACTTATCTGGAGAAATCTTAATTTGCCGCAGCAGTGCTCTGCCAGCACGGCATAGGCTGCCTTGGGTAGCCTGAGCCACCTTCTCCCCTCTTACAGCATGCAAGGGGAAAACCCTAGCAACTAGTGGCTGCTCTGAGAACCAAGCATGGGGTTGGGCAGCCTATTCCAGTACTGTTAACTCAGTCTCAGTTGTGGCTTCCTGGGTTTCTGATTCCTTTCTTCAAACTAAGACTCAAGGGCAAGATCACTTAAGAATAGATATCTGGTACTTACAATCTTGTCTAAGGCACCTTAATTTCTTTCCATAAGATTAGTCAGTATCTCAAGATTCTTTATCTGATTATGGGGATTCAAGAGTTATTGAAAAGCAAGATGATGCCCAGGTAAACTGAACAGCTCTGCTTAGTGCCATTTTGCAAAATGGAAAGTGTTAGTAGATGGTCCTTTACTGTTTTGTTAGGGGGAAAAATCAAGGAGATTCCCTTCCATGTTTGGACTAGGATTTATATAAAGCTTCTTGTCAGATTTTCTAACAGCATGATACACAAAATCCATTTGAATATCAGTTAAAATCTTTTGAAAACATGACAGTAACGTTCTCTCCACCTCAGAGGTGTCTGTTTATACTAAAATTCAGGAACTGCCTTCCTGGTTATAAATATATATTCTATTAAAAAAAATAAATCCTCTTCAAGTGTTGCATCAACACCTCTTTGCCTTTTAAGTGGATATTTTATGACCACATGCTTTTCTCCCTGGTATTTGGGATGTTATTTTTATATCCCTGTTAACATAAGCTGAAAGCAGATCAATCTTCTTTGTTTATGCTTAATGTCTTTGGCAATTTTGACAGGTGAATGATAAAACTATAAGGAAAAAGAGAAGTCTGGTGTAATTTGTTTTTATAGGAAAATAGGCACAATAACCAAAGTGTACTACAGAAAGTTATTTCCTTTTCAAATAAATGGTGGTAAGCCAGTGCTACAAGTAGCCTCGTTATACGTGGTCAGTGATAGTAAAAAAAAAGAGATCTGCATTTCTATAGTCTGTGTTCAGTGACATGGTTAGTATATTAAAACTCTACTGCTTTGGTGATGTAAAGTAGCAACAACTTGCTATTAATACTAAAAAAATAAGAAAACTGACATTTACATTTTCTGCCCCAATTAATTTTCTCTTTCAGTACATTGGTTTACTCTTTATTTTAAATCTCAAAGTCTTCAGTAAATGTTATGCACCTATATCCAGAGGAAAATATGTTCTGACAATGATGTAATGATTTAGGAAGCCATGGTTCAAGTTTTGGCTTCTGCCACAAGTCTGTTCGAGTCTTCAGCTAGTCACTCCCATACTTACTGCTTTCATTTGTGTATGTGAGTCCAGAAACTCCTAAACACAGTGTTAGCACACTGTTAGCTAGGTTCCCAAACCCCAGACAGGCATGTGCTTTGAAAGAAATGCTTTAAAGCTTGAGTAAGCCGAATCAGTTGCTTTATACTACCTGGTGTAGTGATAAGAGCAAGTTGCTGTGTAAAGAAGCAAAAAGTCAAGGGCTTGATCAGGGAAGGGATTCAGATGGACCCAAGTTCTATAGCTCGCTTAAAACAAGCTGCTTTGCTGGGAGCTGGGACTATGCTTCGCAACTGAATTTCCCATCTGTTAAATGCAATAATAGCATTTGTGGTTGTATGGCAAATATGTTGGGGAGTAAAAGTCAGATACTGGCTCCTTAGAAGCTCCAGTGTATGTATATTGCTGTGGGGGTGTTTTTTGGTGGTGTGGGTTTTTGGGGGGGGTTAGTTACATGCAGAGCTGGAAGGATGGCCCCCAACATCCCTAGGCAGAGGGGATATGGAGCTGTGGCAGCTACTAGATAAGCAGCTCTCCCAAGGAACTGTCTGAAGCCCTTTTGCAGGAAGCCCACCCCCCACCCCCCTGCAAGCACACCTATGTGCAGCCCAAATGTGTAACCATAAAACCTCTTGGCACCTACATGGTGCTCTTCCGTGTAGAATTTCAAAGCACTGTGGGGGTGGGGTGGGGTGGCCCCAGGCTTCCCTCTGCTGTGGGGTGTGAGCTCTCTGTGGCTCACAGCCAAGGCTTGCTTAGGAAGCTTCTTCCACGTGTGATCCTTTAACCAGTGGGCAATAATACTCTTTCTTAGGCACTTACTCTTCCCACCAAGAGGGAATTTAGTCTCATTGCCACCTTTCAGGGTGTTTGTGTTGGGTATTGTTGCTGCTGGCAGGTAATGTGCTGCTGCACCCTTTTTATTGGGTGGGCAGAGAAGTTGTGACTCTCCTGAATTCAGGTGGAAACCTGCCATGGTGAATGAAGCTGCACAAGTCTCCTGAATACTGGGCGAATACCCTATCTGCTAGGCTTCCTCCTTTCCATTGGTGTGCCTTTTGTTAAATAAAGCAGCACCATATACTTCCAGCTGCACTAGAACAGCCACTGGTCTCTGGAATATGAGGAGAAACCCACAGCCTATTCTCATACTGTTGACAGCAGCAACTTCTCCCTCCAGCAGCACTAACTGCCTGGCTGATGGCACCACAGGGGTTAACTTGCACAAAATCCATTATATGTAAACTGCCTGCTCTGCCCTGCCTTATTCTTCCCTGATAGAAGGATTAGGATGACTGCGGGGCAAAAGCCCCTCTTTCCTCTGGCTTCTGAAGCCTTAAGCACTCTGTGATCATACCTGGTTCCCCTTTCAGTAACTTGCCCAGAGCAGGGGCAAGGGCACAGCTCGGAATATGAAGAGCTGCTCAGAAAAGTAGCTAATGGAGTCCGGCCATGTCGCCTATGATTCGGTGCCCCTTGCTTATCTTGTTCTCTTGCCTTCCGCCTGCTTCACTGCACTGCTCTCCAGTGTCTTTGGGCAGAGAGAGGGTACGCACGGTTTGAGCTGTTTCTTTCTGGCTCTGTGAGGTGTGGGAGTTATGTTTTGGTTTTTTAAACGTCTGCAGCAGGATAGTGTAATCATCTCATTGGTAACCTCAAAGTGAAGGACTAGTAGTTCAACCGAACTCCCATGTTTCTGTATCTCAAGGCTCAAATTATTTAATTCATGTAGATCTTATGTTCTCTATCCCTTTTCTCTTTAGTATTTGAGCGCTTGTCTGTTTCCCTTTCAGCTTTATGCCTTGTATCACTCGTGAAGCATGATTTAATGAACCAGTTTATTGTATGAGAAATCTATGAACGCAGCAGAAATCTGTGGTGGTTGCTTCTCTAGTACCAGTGTTCTGCTCTCCATGTCAGTAAGGAATTTCAGTGGCATGTTACCCTGGGAAAGGGAGAGAGAGCTCTTATGGATGAAGAGTTCATTTCACTGTCTGGGACTAACCCCAGTTCAGTCTCCTGTATCTTTTTCTCTTCAGCATGGTAAGCAACTACATTCTGCCTAAGGAATGGAATTTAATCCTTCAACCATGAACTTCTAGTGACTTGTTGGGCTGCTACTTTAGCTTTATTTCCATGCAGATTTTTAGCATGCTGTGTTGAGAGATGTTTGTATGTGAAATGTCCTCTACTTCCGTGATTTGTGCAACTTTCTCAAACTGAGATTTTTTTTTTGTCTCTGTTCTATGGATTACTGTGGTGTGTTGTTGAAACTCAATATGGACCTTACGTACTAGCTCTGGAGGCTAGATCTCATACCCTTAAATGGGGACATAACTTGGTCTCTTTTACATCAATTTAAATATCCTAAATTTCTGGAGGTAAAGGAAAGAGAAAAGACTGTATTCATTTTACTGAAAAATAAATAAAATCCAACATTTAGTAGCAGCAGGAGTTGTACTTTCATGAATATAATAATTCAGACTATTTCCTTGGGATCAGCGACACGTTTATGCCAAAGGGAAGAATTACAAAAGGAAGGGTTTATAGAGATGCTCCATGTCAGGCAGAGCAAGAATCCATTTATTTCTGGGAGGGGAAAAATGAACTGGCAGATCCTAGAAGATCTGTCACAGGTAGGTACAGAACCTACATATGCTGCCTCTTTATACCTCCTTGGTCACTTTCCCCCCTGCCTCACATGCTGGTGGAATGAGAGATCCCCCTGAAAGGGGATCAAACAAACAGTGCAAGAGTACAAGGTATTCTAGTAAACTAACTCTGTCTTGGATGATGGGCCTTGGGCCTGTTGCAGGACAGTGAGTAAGATGATGTCGTGGTTGGTTGGTTGTTGGGTTTTTTTAAGGGAACAATCTGCCCTAAGTTCAGCTTAGATGCCACCATGTTGTGCTGGAATCTAAAGTATTGAAGGGTATGGCAGTGGCCACCGGAATTCTGGGGCTAGGGAGTAGGCGCAGGCATGGTCTAGTTCACTGGCACAGAAGCAGTAAAGTGTCCTAAACCTGAAGCCTTGACTTTGTGGTTACTTAGATCTCTTGCTCTGCCCTGGACTTGCAGGGAGACAGAGGAACTCTACAAGCACTTAGAAGGAAGCTGTAGCCCAGTGTGCTCAGGGCCTTCACCTGCCACTTTCTCAGGGGTGGTGGGAAATGCTAACCTGAGCCATTTCTCAAATCTGCAGGGCCTCCTGCTGGGACACTCTCTCTGCATACAGCATTACTTAACCTCGCTGAAGAGCAGCAGCCTTCTGAAGCCATTAGGTTTCAGAGTTGTTTACTTGTAGATGGGTAAACTGAGGCAGCAGTGCTGGATGACCACCCAAGGTCATAGATAAACTAGCAATATAAGTGGATCCTTCTGACTCCTTGTTACTCTGCTTTAATCATGACTCTATAGGCTTCCCTAGCTAAACAACTGGAAAACATAGTTGTTACCTGTAGTTTTAGGTGTGGAAGATGTAAGAAACAAGATTAAAAGTTTTCCCAAGTATAGACAATATACCCAACCACTATACTTGTGAATGATGATGGTCTTTAACATCGCAGTCTCTGTGCATCTGTTGGTGGTTTGCCAATGCTGAGAACACCTCTTTAGAGCTGTCAGTGTGACAGTCTTTGAGAAAGGATGCGAGATTGGGCTCTGTTACTGTTTTGTGCAAGATCCCACAGGCAATGTGCAATTTCACTCCCTTGCAGAATGTAACTCAGACTGACTTTGTCTGTGTAGTTCTTCATCTCCTCAAATCTGGATCAGCTGCACAGGCTTATGCTGAGGAATACTATGCTGACATTAGTGCTGCCATCTCATGTGCACAAAACTTTCTCTGGTTTAACAATTATATAGTGCTTTAAAAAAATTATTTTACTTATATCCTTGCTGAAACCCTAAAGCTTGTGAGAAATCTAATGTGGGTTAAAACAAAACAGAAGCATATGGGATATGCTTAGATGTGGCTATGTTTTGAGTGACAGTGCTACCTGCATAAATTTGAATGTAGCTGCTTTTTTGAGACACTGATGGATTTTGGGCTGATTGTTCCAGTATGCTTGTGCCATGTGAGAAGAGCATGGAGTCAGCTTAGGCTGAACCCTAGAGAAAAACAAAAAAATTACAAGGACAATTGTATTTCCTTCCAAACAAACAGAAAGAGGAAAAGAAAGAAACAGAAAGATGCAATAAAGTTTTAGGTTTGTGGTGCTCTGCTGCAGGATATATCTGCAAACCTAAACCATCTGCCCACACAGACATGCTGATCTAGCCATCCTGGTGAGACAAGTCTGTTACCTCCTCGCTGCTGCTTTCTCTGTGCCTTACATCTCCTCATGGAGAAAAGGTTAATCTGATTTAATTAGCTCCATGCACTCAGCAATGGGTTTTGCTCCTCTCTGTGTTGCTGGCCTTAGCACAGCCACATTTTAAGAGTCAGTCTGCAGTGAGAGTTACAAAGCAACTCACATTTTTTTTGGTAATATGGTGAGACCTGTGCCATACCTGTCAGATGAAATTCAAAGTAATTAAGGATTAAGATTTATTTTTTTAATTTTGAAGTTTTGTGTGTTGTACTAGCTGTAGAAAACAGCTGATCTGACATCTTTTAATAAGGAGACATGGTTACTAGAGCCCTCCTAGGTTTCAGTACACCTTGAGGATAAAACTTTGCATCTTGCTAGTACCTGAATCAATTTATTTCATGTCAGAGAGAAGGAAGATAGCTCATTTGTTCTAGCAATTTGATGTACGAATGTCTCCTACAATTCATCAGGCATTGAAGCAAGGGGGGTTTAGGCATTAAATACAGAAATACTATATGTTTCTGTATGTATTAATGAAGAGGATAAGATTTAACAGCAATTTATCTATACAAAATGTCACTTTCCTTATATTTAATTGCCAGTATTTAGCATTCATTGCTAGATTTTATTTATCAATCAGATATATAATACAAGATACAAACTATGACACTGATACTTGTTTATGAGCAAAGATGTTCTCACTATTACTTTTTGCTTGACTTTGAGGTACAGTAGAAACGTGGATAAATAGACAATACTTGAACTAGCTATACATGTTTTTCATCATCCTAGTATTAAAGTGCCTACAAATCAATACACTGAGTAATCTTATAGTGTTTTGTCATTTACATTTTTAAAATTCAGTTTAAAACCTATGGATTTACTGTTGCCCTTCTTAAACAGAAGATCAGTCAGAACAGTGATATGTAAATCCTAGGAAGATCAGTTGGCTTTTTCTTTTAACTTTTTTATCAGACTAGGTTTAATATTTCCCAGAAGCTTATTATTAAAAAAAAAAAAAAGACATAAAAAAAGCAAAAAGCAAGACTTCTGTCTTGGCAACCTGCAGCTCAGGTTTTTCAGGCAATCCTACATCACCTTCCAGCATCCCGTCCTATGCACAACGGTGGCCCTCTCTTTCCCTCCCTTGCTCCGTCTTCCTCTCACAACCCCTGCCACCGCGGTCTGGTGAGGAAGAAATTTTGCTGGTTTTTTGTTTGTAAAGACCCTGAGCGTGCTGGGGCAGGTGCCCCAGGCAGGGTCTATACCCGCTTGACGCTGTTGAGGAGCTCCGTCAGTTCGCTGATATACTTGATGGTGTACTTCAGGGTTTGTATTTTGGTGAGGGGCTGTCCCCTCTGGCTGTAGACGGGGGGCAGGTAGTTGCGCAGCGTGTGGAGTGCATCAGCCAGGGTCCTCATCCGCAGCTTCTCTCTCTCACTGGCCTTCCTTCTGCGCTGGGCAGACATCCGCACCTTGGTGCCCTTGGGCAGCCGAGCCTGCCCGGGGCTAGGCAGGTAGGCAGGGGTGAAGTCCACCAGGTTGTAGCCCACCAAGCTGCTGCCACCACCGCTGCCGTAGGGGGTATCCACCGCTGCCGGGCAAGGGGATGAGGAGTAGGATTCGAAGGAGGGTGTCGGGGATAAGCTGTGTGGAGACGAGACTGGGTGCAGCTCGAAAGACCCAGTGGTGCTTTTCCAGTCCCAGGATGATAAGCAGACAGAATGTTCTGAACCCAAAGCGTCTTCCATGTTTATCAATGTCTCGTGCAATTTGTCCATGCTGGAGGAGCACTCCGGAGAAGCAATGCCCTCTGCCCGCCAGCAAAGGCTGGAGCTGCTGGCTGCCGAGACCTTTTTATGATGGAGGGAGGAAAGTGACAGAGTGGGAACGTGGGTTTGGTGAGAGGAGTTCAAAGGAGCGCCACAAGTGCTAAGATGGAAAATGAACTCCTGATGTGCTAGTTTCTTCTCAGTGATAATTATCAACCTTCAGCTAAAAAGCCTTTAAGCTAACAGGCAACAGCAAGAAAGGAGGAAAAAAAGATTATCTTCTTGCAACTAAACCAATTAAGGCTGCACATCTACATTTAATGTTGTGCTGGGGGGATAAGTGGTGAGAGAGGAAAAAGAAAATTAACCAGTTTACAAAACAATTTACACAAGCAGAATTTAAAGATCATGACTGCTAACAGAAATCCTGTATTTAAGCTGTTGAGCTCTGATTTCAGTGTGACTGAAGGTGATGGCACTACAGCAGCGAAGATTTGATCTATGCTGACTACTACTGATGAAGTCTCTCATTATCTGCATCTTAATAGTAAAAGTCAAAGATGGTTTGTTTGGATTCATGTGTGTTATGGCTCGGTGGATTTCTTTTATCATGAGACTGCAACTTCTCTCTGCATCGCTTTGGTTTTCAACAGAAGAAAGAACAGCAATGCATTCCCCTGCAGTCTGTAGATTAATTTGCTGTTTTAAGTTGTGACTGAGAAATCAAAAAGGGAAAACTAACTGTAAACAAAGTCAAAGCTCCATTTAAAAAAAGACACAGGAAAATGTGGTTTAAAATAACCAAAAATCTAGGAAATTAAATACATAGTGTATAAAATCTGGGCCCAAAGGTTTTAATAGGAATTTAATTCAAAATAATATACAGATTACATGCATTTAAGGGAAGACTAGAAGCTACTTCTGTAAAATTTTCTACCTCTAGGAATCCATTCTTATGCCAAAAGAACTTTTTCCAGCCCTGACTCAACACAATAGTGAAGTTATATGTTAAGCAGTTAAAGAGAAAATGTATATCCCATAAATTAATAACATTAAGAATGAGCACTTTTCATCTCCAGGCTTCAGAACAGCTTACAGTGATGATTAATGATCTGTATTACTCTGGGAAAATGGATAAGCAGAGTTAAGGAGTAACTTGCCCAAAATCACAAAGCAAATCTTTAGGGGAGCCAGGAAAACTGTCTGAAACTACTGAGCTCTGCAGCTCTACTGAGCATCTCGGCTACCAGCCATGACTTTGTATTGGCCCATAAAGGAAGCAAAATATAATGTATGATGAAAAGAAGGGAAAAAAGAATGCCAGCCTTGAGGAAAAAGAAAAGTAGGATTTGCTTTACAGATTCTTTCTGTGTGACAATCTCTGTGTGAACCATAATCCACGCTGAAAAAAGAGGAGGCATGCCTCTGAATGGTACATAGCTGAAGCAAGGTAAGGATTTCTGGAATACACAGTTTCTTTCTGATTGTGGAATCCTTGCTATAACTGCTCAGAAAAAAACCCAATCCAATACTCACCATAGTCATTAGGAAGACTTCTGTGAATTTTTGAGTTTGGGATTAAAATGTTGGGAAGCAGTTTATCGGAGACTTACTGATTTTATGCTGTGATGAATTAGAAAAAATGAAAAAGGAAAAGATTTTCTAATTTCAATCTGGCCTGAGACAGCTTGACCATGATGGCATTTAAACCACACAGAAACGTGGGGCACAGCTCGTCGCAGTCAGGATTGCTTTGGGTTTAGTGGTTATTCTATCATATTCTGAGCTCTGCTTTATTCCTTCTTTAAGGAAATTGTGCTGAAACAGTCCTAAGAATCACAAATGCTTGCTACAAATTAAAATTTAAGACCAGATGAATGACAGGTATTTTCTGTGACCTCAATGAATGGAATGAGTTTCATTGGGCACCAAGGCAACTGTTGCAAGTTCACAAGTTAGACACAAGGTGTAATTTAGCATAAATAGGGGACTCAGGTTTGTCCCAGTTAAAATCTTTCTCCACGTTTTCTCTTCTTCCTCCCCCTATTTGGGGCATTTATAGTGCCTCTTCCATTTGACGTGTCCCCCGCTCTTATTTTGTCTTTCACTTTTTTGATAAACACAACAATTAAAAATTTACAAATAGACAAAACTCAGGAGAAGGAGGTGGAAGAGGAGGAACTTCTGTCAGGGTGTGCCAAGAGAAAGCAGCCTGCAAATATATGTATGTGTGTACACACATATATTAAAATACACATATTGAATGTAATTATATAAACTGTTTTGCTCAGCAGTTTTGATTTTGGAATCAAATGTTAGTTAAATGCAGTCAAATTTAGAAGCAAAAATTTCAACAACCCACTTGTTCACTGACTATAAACAATGCATGTTGCCAATTAATCTATACCTTTAATCTATGCGTAAATAATAAAAGTGTTGCTCAGACACCAAGGGGGAAAAGATTTTGTGTGTGTCCAAGATGCCATTGCTGTAAATAACAAATGAACACAGTCTGATTTCATCTCTCTGTTCTTACATATAGGGATTCAGATGAGATTAGGCAGGGAAGAGGAATGTAAGTTACAGCAATAGCTATACCTTTTTTATAACTTATGGATAAATGTTTAGAGCAACCAAGGCAGGATATTAGACTATGTGGACAGCCGCTCTGGATGCGTGAAAAATCACTGGATTTTATAAGCTTATGCTTTTATAAACTGTTACATGGGCAAGAAGAAATTACAGGCTTTTCCTATATTAACAGATTAAGTGGCTAATGCCCATACTTGAAAACTGCCTTGCAGTTGTGCACACTGCTTTATTTCCATCAGGCTCCACGGAGCTATTTCAGCTTGGACCCACCCAGCTGTGTCCCACACATTGCCTGACTGTGGTTCAGGGGATGCCACTGAGGGTGTAGGGGTGAGCAAAGGGTTTACCCCTATGAAAGCAAGCTTTGCCAGAGCACGTGTCTTTAGAGCCAAAGGGGCCGTGGCTCTGTTTGCCCTACTCGTACAGATGCAGCCAATGGTTCAGTTTTGAAAAATAGCCGCCTATTTCTACCCACAGCCCTCAGGTTTCCAAACTGTACTCGCAGAAGTGTGCCTCAGTTTTGGCCCACTCAGGAAGCTATGTAATATCTCTTTCCATGATCCCCATATGACCCATAGCCTGTGTAGGTCAAAAGGCTCTCATGGTATGTAGCTGTTCTTGGATTAGTTAGGTTTGTATAGTGCTGTATTTCCACCTGCAAGTATGAGAATCCCCAGTTAGGAAATTCTCTCTTAGAGACAATTACAACAGGAAAAAATTACTGGAAATGGTAGAACAGTTCACGGTGTTGTTTTATAACAAAGCCTTAAAAAGTACCGTACAGAGGCACTGGCAAGGCTACAGTCTGGATACCAGGTTTATTTTTCTATACCCTATGACTGTTATATATTCTCTAATTAAAGAGCTAAGAAAGTTTAGTATTTTAGGTGGCACCTTCCTAGAAAGTAAATCCATGAGGCGGGGGGGGGGGGGAAGGGGGAAGTGTTTGCAATGTTTATTTTATTCTACCTCTCACAAATTTTAGGAATTACCTTTTTATCTGTCAGTAACGTCAAAACATTGAAGGGTAGTGAGATATGAGTTTAACACCAATGAAATGTGAACTGACACTTAAAACATGATAAGGCATTTTCTGCTTGACTGATACTTTTGATTTTCATTTCAGTAATTTATTCTGCAATATAAAGGCTAACAATCTTCATCTCCTTTAAAATGAAAGTTTTCCTGTATTTTTGAATTCATTATGGAAAGGAGGAGAAGGAAGCACGGAAGGAACAAAAATTTTTCCATTAAAAAAAACCAAAACCCACCACCCATGGAAAAGAACATTTTTAGACCTTCCATGTGTATCTGATTCAGGTTTTAAATTTAATATAAGTTGTCCAGATAATTGCTGTAATCTACGAGTGTGGTAGATAAATGCATTTTTTGTATACAGTTATTTAAGGACTCATCTACTTTTTTTTTTTTTCCCCTTATTTTAGAGTATATTTCCACCAAGCTGTGAGTTTGGTAGGAGAAAAAGATTTGTAACAATAAGTAATAAATCATATTGGATGGGAAGATTGCAGGCTGAAATGGAGCAAACATGGATAAATGTGTTTCAACAACACTAATCCCATAACAGTCAGGCTCCTTTACAATTAGGATAGAAGTCTAGTCTTATTTTATTAACAAGAAACAGATCATACTAATATCCTTGTAGAGCACTTAGATGATAAAGCCTCATCTTGTACTTTGTAGCAGAAGAAAATATCTATCTCCCAAAAGCTTTTAAAGTCACTTCATCTCTTATCTAACAAGAGGTTTCCCAAGTATTAGATGCTTGCTGCCTGCTCGCTGTGGAGGTGGCTGTAACCATCCTGCTTTACACAGGCAAGACCAGGAGTCAGTCAGCTGTGTACAAAATGTGGGGCAAGCAGCTGCAGGTCTCACTAACTTCAGCAGACGCAGCAGGTGTTCAACACTTCTGAAAACTAGTGTTGAACACCTCAGTTTAAGCCCAAGCTGGCAATAAAGGAAGGAAAGGATCCACCACATTTGTTATCCAGAGTCACATTAGCCACCAGACAATGCTTCTCTCCTTTTTAAGGCTTTCCCTCATTTTGGATAGATGACTTTTTTTGTTTTTTAAATGAATAGATTTTGCAGCTTTTTTTCTACTTGTGGAAGATGGTTTAATCTGGGTCCAGCCTCAACTGAAATGAGACTTCTAGGTAAGCCAGCTGGTCAACAAATATATACTTTTCTTCTTTTTTTTTTGTTTTGTTTTGTTTTGTTTGTTTTGTTTAGGTCAATATGCCAAAGGATACAGATGAATAGACAGCTACAATTCCCAGAGGGAAAGAAGGCAGTAAGAGAACCAGGACTGAGTCTGAGTCTAGCCCTATGAAAGGGAGCCCACAAGCCTTATTATAATCAATGAAAACCACATGTAAATTGGATGTCTAATTGTTATTACTGCCTTTAGCCAAACAAACCTGTGGCTAGCACAAGAGAAAACATTCATTTGTTGTAAGACCAGAAATAGGTTAGTTCTAGTGCTGTTAAAAACTCCTGTGTTAAACTTAAAACCTTTAATGTTCTCAAAGGTGCAACTACAAAATGCCAAACTAAGAGCCTTGTTATGGGGAACAGTCAAGTAAGTATCATTGCTTTCACCAAGGCTTTGCATAGTGACAAGCATCTCTCTGGTGTTGTCCTGGCAGGATCAGGATCTATCTATTCGCTTTACATCCTCAAATGTAAGTATTTGATCCTCCAAAAAATGGCAGTCTCCATCGACTGACAAGTGACATCAGCTCCGCAATTCATTTAAAACATCTGATCTCCAACCAACTGGCTTCCCAGATGAAAAGGCCTATGTGTGGAATTTACACCTACCCACCTTTTAAGTAGGGAGTTTATTACCTAGTGGTTTTCAGCTGATATTTAGGAATGTCTTTTTAATACCCCTGTTAACAGAAGTTGAAAGGAGGTTTGAGTATGTGGTTGGTCTTTTAATGTCTACTGGCTACTCCAGCCAGAAGGAAAGGGCAAAGCTGGGGGAGGAAGGGGAGCCTAACAAGTTTATTTTGCTCAGAAAATGAGAAGTAGCAGATATTATCAAAAAAATAGAAGCTGTTTCAGTAGAATAACTCCATTATTGCTTAGTGCAGCCTAATTGTATCAGCTTTCACATTTGGTTGTTAACAAATTTGTCTGCTGTGATAGTTGGATATATTTCAGTTTTTCATGGGAGAGGTGGAGGATTACCGGTTGCAAGTATTTCAAGATCATCAGCAATGCTTTCTTTTCTACCCAGAAACATACATTCCAATTTAAAAAAAGTACAATATAGTTTATCTCCAAGTGTATCCTTTACTCTCCCTAGAACAGCTTGAGGATTGCCTCTGCCATGTGTCATAGTGGTTTCATAGGGGTTTTTAAAAAAAATGGGATAGCACGAAAGGGTTGGTACTCTTGCTCTCCTGCTATTACAATGGGCTTTTGAGCACTGTGCTCTACATGGTTCATTTTGCAGCATGATGAATTTTCCAAAACTTGGTAAATCTTACAAGAAATTTCAATAGCCAGGGAAATTGCATTGAAAGCTGTTGTGACTATTTCTAGTTGAGCTGCACAGCTGAATCTGGGTGTTTGTGAAGGGAGCTATTTTTCAATTGCTGTGATTACATTTCAGCTCAGGCTGTTACTTTTCATCCACTGAACCTCCTCATCAGTATGTGCTCGTTTCTTCCTCCCCCGTGTTCTAGCATTGATGTGCAGAATTGCTGCATGCTGCTAATAGAAACCATGTTTCATCTCAGTGCTAAATGAAGTTATGCTCTGGGCACAGCCTGCAGTTCAGTTTAATAATTATAAAATGGATCAATAGTCTGGGTAAGAGACACCATACAAGTGTTAGATTACAAATTTTATTTAGCTCTTACATATTTCCCATTCTGAAATAAAGTACCATGTGCCTGTTCAAGCCACCTTTCACAAGCACATGGTTAACCCACGGGTGAGGACCATTGATTTTCAACTGTAATCATAAATTTCTTGGCAAGTTGGTAAATCTTAATTTTAATCACGTTCAGTCCCAGGGAGGGGGAACGGGGTGGGGGATGAGGAAGTCTGTCCTTCAGCCTACTGATGAATGTGAATGGCATAGTAAATTTGGGATTTTATTTTTATTTTTTGCAATTTCCTCTGAATGCTTCCATGAATTTTGCCTAACAAATTACATTCAGTTCTAACGGTCCCATGAATACATTTGAGTAAAGTTCCTGTTTTTTAATAGGCAACATTGCGCTTACAGAGGTTTTCGGTTTATACTGAAATGGGGGAAGGGGTTCATGTATTGGAGAGCAGAGCTGCCATCCAGAGGGACCTGGACAGGCTGGAGAAAATTACCAGGGAGCAGCCTCTGGCTGTGCAAGGAAAGCAAATGCAAACCCCTGTGCCGTGTGGGACAACCACGCAGCAGCACAGGCTAGGGGTGACTGGCCAGGAGGCAGCTTCCCAGAAGTAAGACCTGGGGAACCTGGTGGGTTGACAGGCTGGAGCAAGTCCAGAGAAGGGTCACCAAGCTGGCCAGGGGGCTGGCAAACACAGCACATAGGAAGAAGCCCAGGGGGGCTGGGTCTGTCCAGCCTGGAGGTGAGAAGGGTCAGGGGAGACCTTACCAACGCCTGCAACTACCTGATGGTAGAGTGAAAAGAAGGGCAAGTAAACTTAAACTCTTTGTAGAAGTTCACAGTGGAAGACAGACAGATAACACATCAAGGTCTGAGTCTTAAAACCTTCAACCTTTCAATGATGCATTATAGCTTTCCTGCTGTACTTCTGGTGATAGAAGACCAGTATTTTTCCTGCCTGATTAGGTTTTTGGACAGTTGTGTCTGGGTGACAAGGACGTGGTGCAGAGGTCTGTTATTCTCCACCAGTGAAGACCCTGCTCCTTTTCTTTGCCTTATTATCAGCTTTTATTTTCTACCTCTTCTCAATTTTTCTACTTCTAGCTTGTCCCATCTATGATTAAACATACCTTTTCTCTTTCTCCCCCCACTCCATCCCCCTTTAATTTTCAGCCTGTTTCTCATTCTTTTTGGTGTTTCTTGATGCTGGCAGTAGAACATAATACCTTTTTAACATCCCCTGGCCATATAAATCATACGTCTCTGTTTATCTGCTCAGTTGGATGAATAAAGATAATGTTAGAAGCAGGAAACATTTAATTATCCACTTGAAACAGGCTTTTCAGGAAGTCAAAAGCACAGGTTATCAAATAAATAGTTACACTAATTACAGTTACACTATATAGTTGCAGATAAGGCCTCCATTAATGTTACAAAGTTGCAAAAAGTCATTTATGTCAGACAACAGCTGTTTAAAAAACTCATATTATTTTCTTTTCTATTTTGAAACACATGAAAGAGCAAAAAAACCTAAACTCCTACGGGGAAAACTTTTGCATAGGCCAGTAAGTCAAGCTCATAAATCTATTAGGTCAAACAAAGAGAAGATAAAATGCAGAACCAGTGGGAAAAAGGGATTCCTTATCAACTCTTAGCTTGCCTTCACTCTGACAGCCCATTTAACTGTAAGCTGCTGGCTACCTCGTCACTCTGATGAGACCGGGACATCTGGTTTGCACCCTGCCTAAGTTCCTGCTTCGTTAATGGTAATTGGGATGTGTAAAATCGGTGTATGCATGAATAAGCAGGTAGATCTTACAACAGCAGGTATGCAAATCTTGAGGGCAGCTGGTCCTGGCTAAAATTCTGCGCTTTTAGGGTCCAGTTTGCTGTAAACCATGAAGAATAGTAAAGCACGGTCTGGAGAGGTAGGACAATCACACAGACAGAAAATCAGGTCACAAATGTCCCATTCTCAGCCCTGCTGCTGATATGCCTGATCATAAAGAGACCCTGTCTTCTGCTCCTGCTCCCTCATATTGCTCCCTTCCTTAGATAAAGACTGTGTCAGGGGAGGGATTACCTCTCCACAGAGATCTTCTCTATGATGCCCACCACCGTGGTCAATTTAAAGCTCGTGACACTATCCTATTAGAAAATACTGTATAAAATGGAGACAGTATCAGAAAACAATTCAATCTAAATTCTGCAGATAAAATTGCTTTAAGTCAGCTGAACCCCCAGATAAGTGATTTTCTAAAGTAAATAGTGGCAAATGGCTTGTCTTAAAAAAAAAAAAAAAAAAAAGGCAAAACTTTAATTTCCCTGACATTGACCTGCCCTGTCAGGCTGGGATGCACATTCATCAGTCTCTTGCTCTTATCTGGTATCTGACATTCTGTGATGAGCTGAAAGCAAAGTAATACAGATGGATAATGCTCTCTTTTGAAGAACAAAATGTACCAGGAACTGAATTTTCAAGTATGTTCAACGTGAAGTTAACTCTTAGATTGAAGAAGCATCTTTTAAAGGAGGGAGTGGAAAAATAAAAAGGGCTCAGAAGGGCTATTGGGGATTCCCTATGAATGTGCATATAAAGCAAGCTAACGTTTACATAGTCCCTGCTACCTTCAGTGTACTTTAGACAATGGCTAATCAATACTCATTACACAGCTTTAAAAAGGCTGAGTACTCTGGGATGGTGAGTTCCCTCTTCCCAAATACAACATGCAGCCTGAAGCCAGCTATTTGGCCAGACACCACCAACTTTGGAGTTTTCCTGAGATCAGACAGGCTGTCCTCCTCTAAGGAACCTAGCAAGCCTTGTCTTATTTCAGAGAAAAAGCTCATTTTGGAGAAATATAATTTGCTCATAGCACAGGAAGGAATTTCATGCAGGGAATTTTTAATTAGGGAATGCAGCCTACATATGAAGCAAGTCTGAGATGAGAATAAAATAAGTCCCTGGCTCACAGACCTGGAATTAACTGTTATGATCCAGCAAAGAAATCATCTGATTATATTAAATTTTAGACATTCACGAGGGATACAATAGTCCTGTTTCAAATATTCAGCTATGTTCCTCCTGAATCCTGTGACTCCCCAGTTATTTTGGGGTCAAATAGTAAACATTAAGAACATCCTTTATATATGCTAGGTTATACACTTGGTTTTGCTCACATATGTTCATGGCGCTAGTAATGACCTGATCTTTTTTTCAAGGTTTCCTCTTCCAGCCTAAAGTCAGCTCTCCTGCCCACAGTTAATTGCTTGCTTTTTAAATTACTTTTTAAATAACAAAGCAAAAATATAAATAATAGTTAAGAAATGGCTACATGGCTGTCACAGTCCTTTCTTGAGTTTGCTTAGTGCCAAAATTCTTGAAGCGTCCCACAGTGAGAAGTTCCATTTCAACAATAAATTCAAACCTACAGAAGCCAATCTTTACAGCTCAGTGGGTTTTACATCAGACTCTGTATTCCTTTAAAATCTTCTATGAGGACTTTCTCTAGCAAAAAATAAACGCCAACAAATAACTCCAATAAAAGAAGCTCATATATATTGTGCCATGTGTTATTGACACAAGGCCACTCAAATTCAGTAACAAAAAATTTTCTGGACGCAAACTGTATAATTATTTTTTCTAGTGTACATCTTCAGAGTGACTCTCAGGGCTGCTTTTGCTCCTAGATCCTCCACCTGGTCAAACTGGCCAGGGGCACAAGCACTGGAGGGAAAAGATCAAAGGCCTATAAATGTGTCAAACTTTCAAATGCAAATCACCTGCCATAACGCTGCTGAGAACAAATCCTTCATTATCACCATTCTGTGAAAGGCTTAAATTAGCCTGAATTGGCTGAAAAGAACAAGAAAAAGAAAGCAATTTATCTTCCTGTGAGTTTTATTACCTTGAGATTTATTTGGCTAATGGTCCAACAGCCCACTAATCAGAATATCTGCATAACAGATTCTTCAAATGATCCATAAATAAAATATGTGATAACATACTGTTGCTATTAAAGTTAAACCGAGATCTGTGACAATAGGTTATTAAAAGAGTTCTTACAATAAGGCATTCTTTTTAATTACCAACCTATGAGCTACTGTGATTTATGTACTGACAATTGTCAACTGGCTTCTTGGCTTGAATTACATTTAGGGGAATTTTTTAATATACACTTCCTAAACTGTATGTTCTCTAGATAGATGCCATACCTACCCTTATTTTATGCTATCATTACTCTGAAAGCATCTTAAAACGTACTATGTCTTGGGTTTTTTTATAGGTAGCTTCAGAGATGTGATAGAATATTTGACTGATCTAATTGACTGTAAGGGCAAGAGTTAAAAAAAAACACAATTGCATTATACTTAATCTTCATTTATAAGGGGAAATCCTAGCACTCTTATTTTGTTAAATAAACATTGCAGAGAGGGTTTTTTAAGTGGGCTTTACTGGGATCTTTGAAAGAGGATACGCCTTGATCAGAAATCTCTTGGTCAGGCTGGATAAGGGTTGTCTGAAGGGAGCTGACTGGGAACGCTGAACTCAGCAAGCATCTTCAGAAGGTGTCCCTGCTTGTGTCTGGCGAGAATCCCCAGAACATCTGTGCTGGTAACTTTTATCTGCACCAGGGACACTTTGTACTTCACTGGCTCTTCTGCTGGTCCAAGTTTTGATATATTAACCCTCTGAAACATTTGTCCCTCCACACTCACCTGCTGGGCTTATATTCTGTATTATATGATTGGTTAAACACAATATACAAATTAGGATCTTTTTGCCGGGGGCAAGTAACAAGGTTATATGAGTTCATACAAGAAGGCTATACAAGGTTATATAGATACCTACACAGAGGCCATACCATAAGGATCATAGAGCTTTGAAAGCTTTTCTCTGTTCACTGTCATGTCAAAGCAGTTCCAAGCCTTGGGCTTCTGTGGCAAGTGTGGCCTGGCAGTTGAGGGGCATTTATGACTGTTGATAGTAATTTTTTCTGTACCTCTAATTCATGGCCTCCCAGCACAAAACATTTGTTTTTTTTAATCCTGGAATCATCATAGAATCATTTAGGTTGGAAAAGACCTTTAAAATGAAGTCCAGCCATTAATCCAGGACCAAGTCTGACACTAAACCATGTCCTTAAGCACCAAATCTATGTGTTTTTTAAATACCTCCAAGGGATGGTGAATCCACTACCTCCCTGGGCAGCCTGTTCCAACGCTTGACAACCCTTTCAGCGAAGAAATCTTCCCTAATATGCAACCTAAACCTCCCGGGGTGTAACTTGAGGCCATTTCCTCTTGTCCTGTCACTAGTTACCTGTGAGCAGGGACCGACCCCAACCCGCCTACAGCCTCCTTTCAGTTAGTTGTAGAGCTTAATAAGGTCCCCCCCTGAGCCTCCTCTCCAGACTAAACAACTCCAGTTCCCTCAGCTGCTCCTTATAAGATTTGTGCTCTAGATTCTTCACTAGCTTTGCTGCCCGTCTCTGGACACACTCCAGCACCTCTGTGTCCCTCTTGCAGTGAGGGGCCCAAAGCTGAGCACAATGTGTGAGGTGTGACCTCCAGTGCCAAGTACAGGGGGACGATCCCGCTGGCCACACTGTTTCAGATACAAGCCAGGATGCTGTTGGCCTTCTTGGCCACCTGGGCGCCCTGCTGGCTCATGTTCATCTGGCCATCAACCATACCCCTAGGTCCTTTCCCACCAGACAGCTTTCCAGCCACTCTTCCCCAAGCCTGTAGTGCTGCTACAACAACGTGGCATTCTTGTGACCCAAGTGCAGGACCCAGCACTTTTTGTCAAACCTCATACCACTGGCCTCAGCCCACCAGTCCAGCCTGTCCAGATCCCTCTGCAGAGCCTTCCTACCCTCCAGCAGATCAACACTCCCACCCAACTTGGTGGTCTGCAAACTTACCTCAGTAAGCCTGGCACTCAACCCCCTCGTCCAGATCAGAACTGGCCCCAACACTGAGCCCGGGGGAACACCACTTGTGACCGGCCACCAGCTGGATGTATCTCCATTTACTACCATTTTTACTAAGAAAGAAAAACACATTTACTAAGAAAGAAAAAAACCCCAAACCCCCAAACTTAAGTTGCTGGTATCTTACAAGATAAAAATGCTATCACAAAGAATTTGTTGCAAGATACACACCGCTGTTATTGGAAGGAGTATAATTTTCTTGAAGGAATTTTTTCAGTTCTGTGTACAAATTCCAACACTTTCAGTGCCAGAGCCACATGGCCCATTTTACACACTTATATTCAGATTATCAGTGCAGGGAGATGAAGGTCCGCTCCGTAAGACCTCAGTGGTGGGCTACTGATAACGCAACAAGCAAAGGACTGGTGGCTTTTGAAAATTTATTTATGAAACCTGCTAGGTTGTTACACAGAGATCAATTAACTATTACGTGATACCTTCCAGCAACACCTTCCAAACCACTAACACCAGAGACTACAATGTGGAAAGTGCTGGAAGAGATGGTGCTGGATAAGGGTTTTTTTGATAAGCAGAATCTTGGCGTTTACAGCTAAATAATAATAATAATAACAACAACAATAAAAATAATATTAGGAAAATATTGTGAAACTTCCTTGCTTTTGGTATTATATCTCAGGACCTCTTAACCCTGTGATTATTGTAGTGTTTTCTTCTGGTATTGCCAAAAAGAATATTCTTAGAACAATAAAATAAAATAGTCTATAAGGTTTTACAATTAGCATACTAACAACCATAACAGCTATTGACAGTTAATACTGGAGGAAAATATAAGTATACCATCAACTGAAAACAGTACTCCTTTAGAAATCACAAACAAAAATCTTGAGTTCACAATTTTCCCCAAATACCTATCTTGCAAATTCTAAGCAATCTGTGAGCATTAAGATTTGGGATTTTTAGGAAGGGACATAAAGAAAAGTCCAGAAAGCAGAGTGACTCTTTGATGATAGCACAACAGCAGACACCAGAACAAAGGTGTACTTGTGCTTGGAAATGCATGTGCATAATCCCACCACCTTCACTTGGAGTTGATGGTAAGAACACCTAACTGAACTCCTCTGTAATGTCAGCAGCACCTTTCTCAGGTCTTTGATAACCCCTCATGGCAAAACTACCTTTACATCCTTATGCCCCCCCCCCAAGCATCATCCATCTTTTTTGGTCTGCCCGATACCCAAAACATATCCCATGTCACAGCTTAGGGCAGCATGTGTGAGCTGACCGACCAGCTGACTGTCATCAGAGCCACTGCCGACTTCTTTCCATCAGGAAGTCATGAAAAGCCTTTCTGTCTTCCCTGAGCAATTGATAATTAAAAAATTACAGCCCTGAAACAATCAAATTTTGTTGAAATTGGTCATTTGTTAAAGGATGTCAGTGAAGGACAAAGGGAAAGAATTCAGATAAGATAGACAAAGCATCTTTCCATAAGGCTCCATGCCCTTAACTGGATGGCATGGCTACTTTCCCATAAGCTCATGCAGACCAGGAGGGGCACATAAGCAGTTTTCTCCTTCTCTGACTGAAATTCTTTATTTCTTAAGAACTTCTATCAAAAAGACACCCCGCATTCTTCTGATCTATCCAACAGAGTAGAAGAGGCCTGATTAAGGCTACTAAGCAGTAGTTCTGGTTACCCATACTAAGGACGCTGTCAGATTTCTACAAACACAGAAGAATGTAAGAGACCAGCAGCCTGTACAACTAAGCAAGCTTTCTGGAGAGATTTACCCACAGTCAAACCATAAAAACAATTTAGGTATAGAAAAATGCAATTAATGAAACTGTTCCAGTGCCATACAATCATCTATGAACTGCTAATTGCCCACTCCTTCAGCAGCATCTCACATGCAAGATGCTGTTTATCCCAGCGGTGTCTTCCTAGGTCATAATGAGACATTAGCCCTTGAACTAATTAGAAGAGAACAGACCACCTCCCACATTTTTAACTGGCAGGTCTTATTTGGTAAAGAGGCCACTCAACAGTTAACAAAAACCAGCAACATGTTAGTCCGGATGACTAGCCCCCGTACAGTAGGTGTGCACGCGGCTGTAACTCCTGGAGCTCATCGTTCCATTAAACTCCAAGCTCTGGGGAACCGGAGCCCGAGCCCAGGGCTCTTTTCCAACCAGCTGCAGATTCAGCAGCAAGTTTAGCTCACCAGTGCAAAAGATTCAAAGAAAATGTCTACAGCACATCACAGCGGGCTGAGTGACAGCGAGGCTTAGAGGCCAAAGCTGCTCTGAGACCTGGCATCCAGGTTGGACTGGAAGACAGGCTGAATTTGCCCTGAAACAAGGCCACAAATGTCACAATTTTGCAGAGATAAAACTTGGGACAGTTTCTAGGCTTTGGGCTATCTTTCTGTTACCTGGTGTCACTTCCAGGGCAGCACTGGGATGTTGGAATGGAGGAAGAAGACAGCACGTAAGGGTTCATCTGTTAAGTTTGCTCAGAAATTTATCCAAAGCAGACCACGCTCACAGTTCCTCCCACCACATCCTAGAGCACCCATAGCTTGCCACAGATCCAACCTCTGCCCGTAATGTTTGGTAGGACAACTAACTTGGCTTCAAGCTTGCCTGGGGAGGTGAAGCAGAATGCATTTTCAAAGATATTAAAATAACACAAATGCTAACGTACAGCTACTCCTACACTATCTGGGCATTAAAAATATCTTTAGTTAGCTTTTTATCCTTTGTTGTGCTTTAGTCAGGCAGCTAATTTATTTTAAATATCCATCAGGTAGAATTTTAGTGTAGGTAGCTGTTTTCATTGAGCAACATTTTCCAAGGTATGTTCCCTTTCCCAGCTGTGTTCTGTCTTTGAAGTGACAAAATCTCTCCAACTCTGTCAAGGGAAACTGGGGTGAGGGTTAGAGACAAGGCTTGAGTTTAAAAAACTTTTAAAGTTTGATAGATGATTGATCTTATTAAAAATGTAGCACTGAGAGTAGCTACGATGCAGAATACATGAGCAGAACTGCGCAAAGAGTGGTTCTGCCACCCATTGTAATTTTGTTTTCTTGAAACAGTTAGGAGTGTTTTGTTTCCTGAAGGAAAAAGTGCCAAATCTAGCACCGAGTTTACTGTTTTGTCAGTAGCACTTGGGTTTCTAACAACTCTCAATAATATTCTAACTGCAGTTTCCTTTTAACTACTTATATAATACGGCAGGGTTTGACACTTTTTTAGACATGAAAAGACTACCTTGTCTCAAGTAACAGCTGCCCTTAGTCTTTCTCACCACTAATTTCCAAGCACCTTTCTTGAAGAGCACAGAGCCCAGCCTGTGCAAATCCTTAAATAATCCCCTTCTCAAATTACAAAATTTCTGTTAACTAGTAACTTAAAGTTCATCAATTCTATCAATAAAGTAGAAATTAATACATGCAATGAAAATTAATTTTTCCTTTTATTAAGTATGTTCACCATGTTGATTAAGTATTTCCATATCTACCCACAAAAAAGTAAGAGCGTGTGTGGCTCGACGGTGGATATATAGGTACTGAGGTTTTGTTTTTTGTTAGTTTGGTTTATTTTAAACATTGTGATTTTTTCTAGCTTTCCATGTAAATAGTGTTTATTTTTATTTGTTTGATTCCCCGTAGACCTGAAACAGTGAGTTACGATCACAAGGAATGCTAAACAAATGTTTCCCCTTAAGCTACACCAAATAGATTTGCTACATCTAAGCAGATGTTTATTACTGTTTATAAGTGGAAACAGTGAAATTTATACTGCTAAGACAGAATTTATGTATTTGCTCTGTATCTGCAGGAAAACATCCAAGCTGGAGGGATGCTGAGATCACGAGTGACAGACCAGGTAAAATACTCAGGCTGGTAGGGTAGTTTTGCAGAAAAAATTTGCAGAAAAGTACTTGAAGAATAAAGCATCCTTTACTTGCCCTACCTCCATAGCAAGTGTATTTTTACTGCTTTAGATGAAGCACCCTGAAACAGCCTGTTTGGGCTGACCAGATCAGGTGATAAAAGAAGATACATTCACAGTCATCAGGCTGATGTGTCACATTCACTTATACTTACAGTCAGCGTAACATAATCTTGTAGGAATATTTCCTGCAGAAGAAAGTTATCTGTTACACCCACTCAATTTATTTAAACACCTTCACAAGTGTGAAAGGTTGAAAAGCTGTCAGCTTTGGCATGGTAAAAAATGTTTGAAAGAAAAATCATCCCTAATCCTTCAATTGAATAAATTACAGAAAGATGAGAAATGAAAACACTTCAAAAAATGTAATTTCTCTTCTGTAAAAAATCACAAGTTTCAATCAAGCAACAATCACCCCCAACGATAAATGTTCTTGTGTTTATTTCACTGCAGCGAGCAGATATAGCCTAAACGAGAGGACATCCTATACAGCTGTTTCACATCTATTCCTGCTCCTAAGGTAGTGGCAGAAAACTTACACAAAATTGAGATGCGTTGCAAATGAAAAAATTGAAATTTTTCTGCTTTTCATGCTTGAACTGTACTTACAAAACCAGATTAATTTGTAGTGATAATAAGCAAGTTTTTTCCCTGCACAGATCTTAATATCTTATGATTGTATCTCATTTCTGGTTTCCATCATCCACAAAACATGAACTCATCATAATTCTAGCACAGTATTTTCAGCAAATCACCCATTAAATCAGTCACTTCAGCCAGATTTGGAAAACAGACACCAAACTCTCCAAAAACTGCTCTTGCCCTCAAGTTCTAAAGAAAACACAGAAACCTACACACTGTGGGTAAAATTGTATGATCCCTCCCGCACGAGTGCATTCCCATATACTGGGAAGGGACAAAATTGAGGTCATCCACATGATCTTGGTGGTTTTATTAATGAAAATTCAAACCCTTGATTTCAACTTTCAGTGTTCACAATCAGCAACAAGAAAAAGAATCATACATAACCAATAACAATGTTTTCCCACAAGAAATGGTCTGATCTCTCCGCTACTGACCACTGTATAAGGAATCTCTCAATTTATGGTCCTCAAATCACTGCTACTCTTCTTCTCTTTCACAATTCTGTTCTTCTAGGATGCTCTCACATCAGCAGAGTGATTAGGTTTTCAAGAGACCATCTTCAAAACTGAAAATAAGTTCCCAATATATTGGGGTTTTTGCTTATTTCCATAATACATTTCTCATTTGGAAAAATCAACTATAAATAAACTTTCTCCATCTGCCCACAGAGGAAAATAAGAAACTACCATTTTGATTAATTACATGTTGTATTATCTATAGACTGCCCATTCTTCCTTAAAAGACATCTGGAATTTGGCTTCATAACTTTTAAACTGAACCGACGGTTTCATTAAGGCACGGATATTCTAAATTTCTGTTGTTAATACTGCGTCTTGGTAGGAGCGGCCTTCCGTCTCGTTGGCCCATAGAAAGTTAAGAACACTTAAATGCAGGGCAGGAGGCATATGCTAATAAGCTGTTGAAGACAACTTCTTTATGTACGAAACAGAGACTGCTTTATCGTTAAAGAGGTAGGAAGAACACCTTCAAAAATGTAATTGTATTCAAGTTCCCCCTTTAAAAAAAAATAAATTACAGACTATTATTCAAAGAATCTGCAATATCATAATTGTATTTTGATTTTCTGTAACTTAACCTTCATTCTATTACAAATTATTTAGATGAGATTTCATATCCTTAAGAAAAAATGCCCCAAATTATACATGTTTGATTAAAACAGCTATCAAATTTCCTTAACTATTAGATACGACAGCTACAAAACCAGAATATCCTTATATGGCTTATTCCATTCTTTGGAAGACGCACACACTCAAATTAACAGTTTATTTACAGGACATGGCAGATATAAATTTAGTTACCCTGCAAGGTGCATCTGCTATGTGTCTCTATCTCATCCTTCGGAGATAATCAACACAAGCAGCATCCCAGGATTTGAAAACCATTTTAAAACTAGCAAAATTAAATTAGTGGAGCAGAATGGAAAATTTCTGTTGGGAAGAACTGTATCACTTTGTCTTATTAAGAATATCGAAGAGCAGTGCAGGCACTATTTTAATGTCTGGTTTTATAAGCAGGACTAATAGTTGTATGCAAAATTCTCACAACTGGCTGGACATAAACAGACCTTATGCTCCCTTGTATACGGTACCTTGATGCTTATGTATCAAGCTCAGCATGTAATCAAGTCCAGAATAACTGGCATTTGCCTATAAACAACTATATTTGGTACTTTTGCTAACATTTTTGTTTCAAACTTTTGCTCCAGTATGCAGTATTTTGCAGCCCTTCTTATCCATCAAAACTGTGTCCACTAAAAATTGATAGAGCATACTACAGAAACTTTGAGCAAGAACTCTGTAAGAGCGGAAGGCTGAGTCAACTGTTATCATGATCTATTTTGTGGAGAACTTAATTGATTTTGAGTCTTCCTTTTAGTCTTTCAGACAGGGGAAGGGGACTGTCTGCCCATGCGTCAGTCAGAACAGCACTTCCGGCTTGCTGTGTGACACCAGAACCTGACCTCTCAAATGGTTCCTCTGTACTTGGGGAACAATAAACTTCCTCTACACAGGATGGTTCTGGAGATATTTGCAATGAGAAACTATTACTGATTTTTTTTAAACTGGTCGTTTCCATCTCCCTTTTAATTAAAAGGGCTGAATCACTGTTTGTTCTTTTGGTAGTAACAATGTTGCTCCTTCTCTTTATAAAAGATTTTTTAAACTGACCAGGGTTCAGTTGCTTCTTCTGCTGCTCATAAATTAGATTTTTATTCATGTTCCCATCATCACTGTCTTCACTAGAAGAACATTTGTTCTGACATACGCTCTTTTTAAAAGAAGTTTTGCAAGTATTTTGAATAAAAGCTTTTTTAATGTGATGGCCAGTTATGACATCTGCTGGTTTTGGAGGCACTGGAAGCATTTCACACCCAGGATGCCACAACTCTGTTGTTTGCCCACTGAGGGCTAGAGATGTTGAACTGCTTCTATTATGGTCTTTTTGCATCATTTCAGCCAGGGTGTCAGCTTTTTTGTGCTGATCTTGATGAAAGTGTACGCTGGATTCCCTTGCATAGTTTTCTGATAGCACATTTTTACTTTCCTGCACTAGTTTATTTAACTGACATAAGGAAAAAGCATAATTTTTATCAGGATTCAATGTTTCTTTTGTTTGTTTAAAAGATTTCAAAGACTCCAGTTGTGTTACACCTTCAGACAACAAAGGCTTTGATGGAATTGAAGTCTTCTTAAGTATTCCCTCACTTAAAGACCACTTCTGAAGTTCTCCCATAGCATCATCTGAAACCATATCATCTGCACTATCAGAACGATGTTGATCAGACTGCACAGCATCAGAATATTCTGAGCTACTTCTTACTGTTTCATGACCTAGCAGATGTGAGCGTTTTATGCATGTAGTTAAGTGAACTGCTGGATCATGGGTATCACCCCCATGGGCTGGTGAAGCGGTGAGGAAGGTTCCTTCCCAATCGATACTGCGCAGTTGTAGATCAGTGGAAGAGGATGACATCCCTGAATTTTTAGGCAATTGTGCTGGCAATACAGATGAGTCAGCCAATGTACTCTGCAAGAGCAAGTAAGGTGAAGTCAGAGAAAGAGCAGCTGCTGATGCTGGCATCTGAACAGCTGTTACACAGGAAGCTGCAGCTAACGCTACATCTTTTGATTCAGTACTTCTCTGGTGTATCTGGTGTTCTGGGGGAGTTTTTATATCTGACGTGGAGTCTTGCACAGGAAGAATCCCACATCTAGACTTTAAATTCATTTGAGACAGGAGATCACTAACTTCATCACAAACATCTGGCAATTTCTTCCCTTTTGGTCTGTCTTTCCTACCTGAAAAAAACACAGGGCCTATCAAAATGACATATTAAACACAGTTCAGATTTCCTGCTGCTGAAGTATAAAACGGTAAGATAAAATCACAGTCCCTGCAAGATATGCCCTGATCGCGGCAAAACATGATACTACTCAACAGTGGGAGAAATGTTTGTTGCTTTTTCTTCTTGTATTCTGGCAGGACCCTTAAGTTCATAAGAAACAAGCTTCTGGACTTACTTTTCTGTTTCTTCTTCAAAACTTCTGACTTCTCCACTTGATAAAGACCAACAACATCAGGATAAGCAGCCTGAAACAAAGACTCCTCCTCCACCGTGACTACAAACAACTCCACAGGCTCATCTTCTGCATCAACATAATGTTCTAAAAAAATCATGAATATACATTAGACAGGTATATAGACACATATCAAAACAGGGAATAAGAAAAACAACAGAAGATTTATGAGTACAAAGAAGGTATGTAAAAAGGTCAATAGTACAATGTTGAGATTTAGCTACAAGTAAAATCTTTTTCTTTTTGCCAGTCTCCTGGCACAAACAGGCACGCTAAAGGCAGAAATCTGTCGGCACAGAAAATTCTCTAGCTGGTAAACAGTCACAGCTTCAGGTGCATAGTGAAATAAGATATGAAACACAGAGTCCAGGTCTTATTAACCTGTACCAGAAAAAGCACTTGAAGACTGAGTCCCTTGCTTTCTAGGTAGTTTGTTGTTTTTTTTTCTTAAAATAAACATTGCTTTTACTTTCAGGGTTATGTGAAATCTGATCCACATTTCCTATTGTTTTCACAAAACAGTTTCCAATTCATCCACATGCCATTGCTTCATAATGTTGTCAAAATCTTCTCCTTTTTAAAGCATGCTTTTCTTTTTTTCTATGAACTCTTTTGTTCCACAATGTACACAGAAATGAGACCAACCTGGTTTTTGCCACTGAATTTCAAAACAAGGAATTCCATTTTTAACACGTGTCTTGACTATCCTGTAAGAACAAAAAGAAGCCCGTTATTTTGCTTAAATGGAAAATGAAAAATCTTAAGTTATCTAAAAATATTTCAGTACTCTAATTTGTAATGATTCAGAGGAAAAAAATATTCTTGTAACCGTGAAATTAATATACCTTTTAAAAAACACACTACTTCTCTGTGTAAGTTATACAGTAAAATTTAGGGCCTAGACTTGAGTACTGAAACATTTTTTTTTTTAATGATATAGCTCAGAGGAGCATAACAAGAAATCAAAAAGCTATTCTGTAACAGACAACTGTAACGCTGACTCCTACAAACATCAGTTTGATACCTTCAACTAATGCCACAGAGAAGACTGTTGCCATAGACAGTAATTTTCTGAATGACCTGACATAAATTTCCGCATCATTTATATCCTTTGCAGGAGAGCATGAAGAAGATAAAGCATGAAATGAGCAGGGACAGCCAGTCTTTATGAGGTTTTTCTAAAAAAAACAATTATCTACACCCCAGTTTAATAGGTTCCTACCTGTGAAGAGGCTCTTGCTGAATCATCACCACATTTTTAAACATTTGTAAAAAAAAAAATCTTCTAGAGCCCACATGATCTATCTTTGAAACCCCTGAAACACTAGAAAGTGTTATAAGCAGAGGATGTCAATTAGTTCATTCATCAAGGTAAATGCTGGTAATTTATCTATCTAAATTTGTGTAAAAAGCAGACCCAACCAATCTCTCCACTCTTTTGAAAGGTAACACTGAATAGGAGAGCTTCTCTGCAAGTAATAACTTAACAGACTATGACACATCAACCCAGAAGAGACACTATTACATTGCTACTGACTATCCTCTGTCCCCCCAAATTACGGTCTATAAAATCTTGACCAGCATCAAGGAACACGGAAAAACTATTAACCTTCCTGCAATACAATAATTCGGGGGAGGTGGCATTTGAGTTTCATTTGGGAAACGAAACAGTCAGATACTAAAGCTAAAATAAGTCACAATTCCCTTCACACAGTGAAATTCACGTTTACCAACAGACACAGTAGATTCTAAAAGTTTACGTAAGTTTAAGAAAAGATCAGATAATTTAAAAAAATAAAATTACATAGAGGGCTGACAAGAACATAAGAAGGTACTACTTCTGGCTCAGAAAACCCTGAGTAACAGAAGCCTGGATGGTGGGAAAGTATTATAGGGGAAAATAGTTACATGCTTATCTTTCTTTTTCCTGCATATCCATTTTTAGTAACAGGACACTTGGTCATTTTTGTATTCCTAAATGCAGCAGTCCTGAATGAAAGTTTTGTTTTGAGAAGAAGGGGTAGCAGAATAGAACCATAACGCAATGATTTCATCGGACACATAGCACGCAGACAGTCGGTAGGTCTGGTAAGAAATCAGAGACCATGACTGAACCTGCAGATGCTCATTTCTAAGCTTAGGTTCTTATTTTGAATTATGGAAGTCAATTACACTTCTGCTAAGAACCTGAGCAAAGGGTCAAACCTGTAACGCTAAATCTCATGTGCAGATCCAAGGAAACAGAATAAAAAATAAGCACAGGAAAAAGCAGGCATTGTCAGAATGAAAGGAAACTGCTATATATCTTATGCTACTGCTGCACAAAGTAATAATTGGTGTACTGATCTAAATTTTTACCTCTCCTCAAAATGAGCATAAAGCTTGAGAAAGAGATGGAAGAAAATAATTAAATTTCTGTAAAAAAAGGAAAAAAACCCCAGGTTTTTCATCCAGCAGCAGAAGTAAACATATTAAGTTCAAGAAACCAGGCTACATTACCGTATTGCCTGCAGTTGTTTTGAATCAACATATCCAGATTTTCTCTGGATCATATCATAACGTGTCAATAGTGCTAACAGTTTCTTACAAGCATAATGTTTGGTCCATTCCATCTTCTCAGAAGCAAACATCTGTCAGTATAAAAAAGAAAAAAACCACCCCAAACTTTAAAACGTTCTTATTCTGTTAGATATCAGGCTTAGAGACAGCTATCCTAGTAGGGACACAGGACTAAATACTGGAAAACTTCTAGAACGCTTTTATATATTACTGTAATGCCCAACAACATCTCACGGCCAAGGGAGGGAACAGTCATCTGTAACAGGGCAGATTCATTGGCTGTCAGTAACAAGCCAAGGGAACAGTTCTGTAGTGGCAGCAGCAGGGATAAGACAGTTGCTAAACCGTTTATCAGATTCAGATCAGCTACATAAGGATTTTGCATGTGAGAGAAGGATGAACACAGATTTTCATTAAAGCTGTATTACTTAACAGTGGTCTGTTATGGTATACATAACACATCATCAATCCTGGAAAATGAAACATTGTAAAGATCTGCTTTCAGCAATAAAAAAAGAAAAAAAGACCATTTTTAGAAAACAATGCTAACATGCATATATTAACACCCCCAGCTCCGCTGCGCCCCCCCCCCCCCCCAAAAAAAAAAAAAAAAAAAAAAGCAGCTTTACAGGATATTTATCCTTTCTTCTATGGACAGAGGAATAATAAACCACTTTTGAGCTTTGCATGCTTTTAAGTAAAGGGCCTCTGAACTTCAAAGCTGGCAGTATTGTGCTAAACAGAAGCTTGCTCTCTGGTTTTGGGAAAACACTCAACATTCAGAATAAAAGACACTTCTGCTTGTCAGATACAAAACCTGATTATTTCAACAGCAAAAATATCATTGAAAAGAAAGCTTAACATTAAAAAAAGTCCACAATGATTACTTGCTATAATACTCAAAGTTACCATATACACACTATGTCAGTAGGATGATGGAAGAAGCATGAGTGAAAACAAAATCTCTATCTGTTATGCCTTTATGAAAGGCGTATTAGAATAGAAAAGATAACATCCAGGATGCATATATTATGCCATATAACCCTACAGTAATTTATACACTGTATAGATAATGCAGCACTCAGCAACCCAATCTAGTAATACCACAAAGTGAAAAATAACACAATGTCAAGTGACACTCCCCCGTCCCCCCACCCCAAGTTCTTTCTCTCTAAATACCTACTTCCATCAACTGATTTTTTTCAAAGTCTTCCATTTTAGGCTTTCAAAAAAATGAGGTATATTAAGAAGTTGTAGCAAGATTCTTTAATTCTTATTTCCACTAAAATTACCAATGAAGATCAAAATTATCACAGATGCCTTCCTTACTAATGAACAAAAAACAAGTACAGAGCTGAATATCCAGTATTTTGTTACATACCTGAAAGGACAATAAATTTGGCCTTTGACATTCCTTTATGTTGATCAATTTATTCTTGTTTACAAGAAATTCTTCAATAACCTTGAGATAAAACAAAAAAAGAGGCAGTTTAAGAGAGGGAAGAAAAATGAAGTTTCAATTAATTGATAAAAAAAACATCTGTAAATAAGCTTGTTTGTTACCTCAGAGAATGGAAAGCCCTCACAACTGTTGGCTTTTCTGCAGGTAAAACAAATGTGTTAGGAACTGAATATAAATGCTAAACCCACAGAATTTAAATGCTCACCCTGCACAAAACCACAGGGAAAAGCAGTTCAATTTTCATGACATTCCTACTTTCTGATGCTGTCCTCCACTGCACTTGCTTGTTTCACTCGCTCTGACTGATGCCATTCACAAGGGCAACTCTGTTTGGAGTCACTAGGTTTGCAGCATCTATCACTTTCACAGAATTTACATCCACTGTGCTCATGTTCCTTGTAAGATCCTACAGAAGCAGATGCACTAAGTGTGAGGAGAAAAGGTTTCCAAAATTTCCAAAAGCTAATACTACAAATACAAAGCTCAGAACACATATGAAGCTAACATGAATAGCAGCCGTAAGCAGATCTGACTATATTAGTTGTATTTATGTATCTACAGTGAAAACTGACAAATACAAGCAAACTTTTTTTTTTTTAAACAGACTTTTCCTCCAAACAGTTTCAGACTTTATGCTGAAGACTTTATTACCTAAAAACTACAGAACTAGTCCATGACAACCTGGCCAATGGATATAAGTAACACGTTTGAAATAAGCTTTTCCTTCTCCAAGTGATGGGTTTGAATGGTTTCACTGACGAAAAATGCTACCAAAATGAGGTTCCTTAAGATTAATTTATTTTTAAGAAAACAGTGCAGCAAACCCCATCAATGCTAATGTATTCAGTCCTCTGGAGGTAAGACCACTTCAGGCAACCAAAGAAATCACTGCTTGTCAGTATAGCATACTTTATTGATAAAGTTAAAAAGGCAAATATCTGGGATCACATAACAGCATTGTGGTAACACTCCATCTGCTATCAACTAGTTTCACGTTTGAATAAAGGTTGTCCCCAGCCTCAAAAATAATTTATATACAATACACATATACGATATTGAAAATGTGAAGATAGCCCGGAAGTTGAATGACAAGAAAAACACTTTTTAATGCTAGTCATAAAAAAGCCCCTTACCACTCCCAACCCTACACATCCAGGACAAAAAGTAAATAATTAGGCTAAAAATTAAATTCAGCACTTTTTACACTGACCTGGATGATGGCACTCAGAACAGTGAGTTACCCTTTTAACAACCAAAGGTGGATTATTATCATACTGAAATTCTTTCCATTGTTGAAACCTAAAAGGATGATATTAAAAGGATTAAAAAATACTTTAAACTTTCATACTTAAAATAAAACTTTGAAAAACAGTCATTATACTTCTCAGGCATCTACCTGAGAAACAGTTTTCCAATTTATGAAGGTTTTTTTTTTTTTTTTTTTTTTACAGTATACTATATGATTGTTTGATTTCTAGTATTGACACACACAGTGATCAGAAACACAGAAAGCATTAGGCATCTGATGTCCTGATCCACAACCCGATTAGAAATCGGCAAAAGGCTCTCATCAGTTGCTATGACTTCCTTTCCAATATATCAATATACTAGCTCAAGAGCTAGAAGCCAGCTAATGTATAGAATAATTAAGAAGCTTGCCTAGCAAAACACATGATTCATTTAGAAAGCAAAGTAAGGAATGTGGTAATCTCTCCCTGTACTCCTTCCCACCCCACCGTCAAATCAGAGTATTACAAACATTATTTTGGAGCTGAAGTACATATTAGTAAGCCTTCGAATAAAATCTAAGTACTTCAGAATACAACAAAAATTTTCATTTTACCTTTGCAATAAGTTTTGACCTCGTAAAGTCCCAATTAACTTTAAAGCTTGTTCCTTCCCAACTCCTGGAACACCCTATAGAGATAGAAATATTATTTAAAGACTAACAAGAGTATTCAGATTTTCATAAAAACTGCCTTCATAACATTTATGTAAAGAAATGATAAAAATGATCCCAGATGTTGAGAATAAACTGAGAATATTCTTGACCAAGTCCCAAAGTCAGAAAAGGTGAGAGATTACAGCTATACTACCAGTGTAACGCACAAGCTGCATAAAACATTCTTACACTCAGCAGCAACTCAGATAAAACCAGGTAGAGAAAGAAGGTAGTAGAAAACAATAGGAAGATGTTTTGTTTGGTTTGTTTTCTTTCTTGCTATCTGCAACAGGACAACAATATAAAATACTGGTGACATTATTGCCAGATAACTGCCAGATTGCTGAAACTTTTCAGAATTGTCTTGGAAAGACAAGAAAAAGACAGATCTTTCGGATTTTAGAAGCAAAAGGCTGGAACTTAAGAGACGGAAGAAACCCAGTGAAAAGCTTTCACTCACAGGAAAGAGATGCTTTATGGCAACAGAAACAGCTTTGAATATTTGAAAACCTCAAGCACTTATACAAAATCAATTCTGAGAGGTGACAAAGAAAAGTGTAAGAGCATTTTCTGAAAAATGATTAAAACCCCCAGTAAAATAACAAAACCAACAAATTCCTTCCTTTCAACAAAGGCTTGCTTGATTTTGATATTTACTCCATTATTACATCTGTAACATGCACATCCTTTATAGGAAAGGAGACTACCACTATGGATAATACTTAGATAGGAACAGCAAATATATTCACAGAATCACAAAATGGTTTGGGTTGGAAGGAACCTTTACAGGTCATCTAGTCCACTCCCCCGGGCATAAGCAGGGACATCTTCAACTAGATCAGGTTGCTCAGAGCCCCATCCAACCTGATCTTGGAGGTCCCTCTTCTAGAACCTTGCTCATAGACTGAAATCCAGAACTTTGTAGTAACCCCTAGACATAATCTAGAGTAAAAGTCAATTGATTCAAAACAATCAGAGGAGGGCCACAAAGATGTTCAGAGGGCTGGAGCACCTCTCCCTGTAAGAAAAGGCTGGGAGAGTGGGGGTTGTTCAGCCTGGAGAAGAGAAGGTTTTGGGGAAACCTTATTGCAGTCTTTCAATACTTAAAGGGATCTTATAAGAAAGATGGGGACAGACTTTTTAGTGGGGCAGGCAGTGATAGGGCAAGGGGTAATGGCTTTAGACTGGAAGAGGGTATATTCAGATTTGCAATAAGGAAGAAATTCTTTACTGTGAGGGTGGTGAGGCACTAGACCAGGTTGCCCAGAGAAGCTGTGGATGCCCCATCCCTGGCAGTGCTCAAGGCCAGGCTGGATGGGGCTTTGAGCAACCTGGTCTAGTGGAAGGTGTCCCTGCCCATGGCAGGGGGGTTGGAACTAGATGATCTTTAAAGCTGCTTCCAACCCAAACCATTCCGTAGTTCACAAATCATATATTTATAAACAATAGAATTATAAGGGGATACATCCAAACTGCATCCAGAACTGGCATTACTAATAACTACAGTTCAAAATTATCACATTTAAGTCTTCCACACAGCTTAGAGACAGCTGTTTTTCTTATTTTCACAGCTGCTCTGCTAGGGATGTACTTATACACAAATGGTTATAAAGCATCCTCACAAACAACTGAATTCTCACACCTTTGCTCAATGCAATCAACTTATAAAATTTTGTCTTCACCTCTGTCATAGAAAAAGTCTGGAATAACATATAACAGTTTCAGAAAGATTAATGCTCATGAACCATTTTGGATTATCTGTAAGCTTTCACAAATGAAATTTACAGTGACTTACTAAGCACCCTCTTCAACTAGATCTCAGTAAACATGCATTGCATACAGTTTTGTCAGCATGCACACATCTCCCTTGGTACAGTTTATAGTTCTTCAAAACAGCGTAAGTACCTAATAAAAGTAATTATATTGCTTACCTTTGGAAGATAATCACAACCCAGAAGAACAGCTAGCCCAATCAAAGACTCTCTGTCGCAGCCAAGCTTCTCCTTAATAGAGGATATTGTGTAACAGTCAAGATGTGGATCCTGCAAGAGAAATTTATCGTACATTTTATTTTTGTAACATCAGGGAAGGAACTGCTCTGAGTCACATTCAGTTGTGATTGCTTGTTGACCCACATCTGCAGGAAACAAGTCTATCCCATAAGAGGGGTCTTACTGCAAAAATACAGTTCTGGAATTTCAAGTTTTAAGTATGGGCATCAACTGTTGAAAACTGTTGAAAGAAACTAAAATAAGCCAAGAGGTGGTTTTATTGTTTACTACCTGTAGAAAAAGTATGACAAGACTAGTACTATCCAGTACTAGTGGCTGTGTAAGTAATCTCAGGATTGCTAGTGAATCAAACAAAACATTCCTGCCTTAAATGTACTACTTTAAACAAACCCAACTACTAGAGGATAAATGTGATAATATCTAAGTGATTGTTTCAAATCCCTTCTTTCTATTTCCTATTTTTGGAAGAGTCTAAAGAGAGGGTGGGAATGGGACGAGGTACATTACCTTGGCATTCATGGCAAAGTTCCTATAAACTGTCTGAGCTCCATATAGGAAGACATCCCCATCATTGGTAATGCAGCCGTCAACATGTCCTTTTGCATTTAGGTATGCACACATCGCCTCTGCTTCCCCGGCTGCTTGAACGCAAGGGACACCTAAGCACTCCAGCAGTTCGAGACACTAGAAGAAGGAATCCAAAGGGGAAGGGAGAGTGAATGCTGAATTGGATCCACTTATGCGCTTTCTCAGGCAAAAGTGTATACAAAAACTGTTACTGCTGCACTGCCTATAGAACACTACATCAATACAAGCACTACTTTACGATAGTTTACTGTAACAGTGAAAAGAAATACCCAACTAAGAGCAAAGTACTAGTTATAGGACTTAAACACAGCATGATTAATGGTTATTCCTTCACAAAAATCTTTATAATTTAAATAGATATTTAGTATTTTTTCAGAAGAGTAACAGAGGAATATTTATCTTTGTGAAGCAACACTATTTACTAAAGTAGTAATACTGGGCTAGCACTGACATCTTTCAACAGGTGCCAGACTGTCTGAGAATATTGTTGACTTAGTAAGATTAAACCACAGTATGGACATACTGACATACACTTCTTACAAATTTCAGAAAACAATAATTTTAGAACTTATGATTAAAACAGAAATTCATACATTCAATTTACTGAAGCCACGAGTCTCTATAAATTCTATTTCATAAAATTCTGAATAGATAAAAAGTGTATGTATCTGAAACAATGAATGAAGAAGAAAATTACTGAATAGGAAGTCTTTGCAACCAGAGTAATCTCAACCACCTATAAAGACAAGTACACAATCTTCCTTTTAGCCTAATCCAGCAGGTGTCCAACAAGTGTATCCTCTTTGCTATTCAACTAGTTCACCAAATCGTAGACCTAGGTTACAGAACAGTTCAGTGTACCCTTTCAAAAACACACTAGCTTAGTTTACATAGGTACACAACACATTCCTGTTTTCCCATATACCCATCTAGAAAAAAAACCCCAAGGTATCAATACTAACACTGTAAAAGAAAAAGAAAGCTGAACTTCTGTAATAAACACCCCATTATGACTGTGGCGCTCTACAGCACAACATGCACAGATACACATCAAACAACAAAACTATTCTGACATTGTCCCTCCTTCACAAGTTAACAGATGCTGTAAAGTCCAATTTCAAAGGCATGTGTTCCCTTAAAATTCAAAATTCTGTTGAAATTGGTTGTGTAGGAAACTATTGATTCTTTCAAGTTCTTGTATATAATTTGGTTAACATTTCTTCCTATCACATTGAAAATACCGAAACACAGCCTACAATTACCTCCTTTAAAATGGCTTTAAATGAAGATCTCCCTGTTCTTGCAGCTCCAGCTTTCTTTGAAGGTCCATAGCGCATCTCATTCCTCTTACTCATGGTGTCTGCTTTCAGCCTGGGAGCCTCTCCTTCCATGACAAACACTAGTTTAATTCCCATTGATGTTAAGAAAGAGAACCGAAAAAACAGGTTTCTGCAATAAAGCAAGGTGTTCCATAAGCTGCAGAACTAGCGAAGATTGATTTCTTCAGACATTTTCCTCATATTCCTCAGCAATAACCTTACCTTTCTCTCCACCTTTTATGATTCCCTCACCCCCAAGCTAACAGATCTTTCATCTATATCCCTGTCTTTGGCTGAAGTTGTTTTACTATGAACTTTACAAAATTCCCAAGAAAATACCACATAAGAATAAGAAAGATTTTTTTGGGTGTAAAAACATAAGCAAATTTAAAAGGCTTAAT
Source organism: Falco peregrinus (assembly GCF_023634155.1). Taxonomy (NCBI): domain Eukaryota; kingdom Metazoa; phylum Chordata; class Aves; order Falconiformes; family Falconidae; genus Falco; species Falco peregrinus. The sequence continues at coordinate 58,993,195 of NC_073727.1, forward strand.
AAAAAACATTCACTATCCAAAGTCTGCTTCCAAACTCATTGCCACATTGATTCTTTTATATCAAATTTTAATCCCAAATCTCTCAATACAGGTACATTGATCCTGAGGTGACTGAATGCTGTAGTAATTAGACTGACTCATGGATGCCATTACCATGCAAATTTATTTCATATGCAAGCCAGTATCACTGACAGGTCAAGTTGTGGAGATCAGTGAAAGGTGGCATTCCTCTGGGGTCAATACTGGGACCAGCGCTGCTCCACACCTTTGTCAGCAACACAGACAGCGGGATCGAGCGCACCCTAACCAGGTTTGTCGACGACACCAAGAGGACTGGTGAGGCTGACACATTGGAGGGAAGGGATGCCATCCAGAGGGACCTTGACAGGCTTGAGAGCTGGGCCTGTGCGAACCTCATGAAGTTCAACAAGGCCAAGTGCAATGTTCTGCACATGGGTAAGGGCACTCCCAAACACAAATAGAGGCTGGGCAGAGAATGGATTTAGAGCAGACCCCACCTGGAGTACTGCATCCAGCTCTGGGGCCCCCAGCACAAGAAGGACATGGACCTGTTGGATTGAGTCCAGAGCAGGGCCACAAAGATGATCAGAGGGCTGGTGCACCTCTGTGGTGATGCAAGTCGAGGCGGACTTAAAAGAAACACTATGTCTGCGTGGCTGGGTTCGGACAAAATGGCCTTTATTGTTTATACAAACTATTTATGTATCTTAGTGCAGGTGTTAGACCCTGATAGGTTTTTGTGTCCTTCCTCTTGCTTGCCATTTGCTGTTGCTGTAGGTGCCCGTATACTGTGGTTCTAAGTTCCAATTCTTCACATCCTGTTTACATACCTGACAATTTGTGGCTGTCTTAAAGGTACACAGCTAAGTCTTTGAGGTCAACTAACTTGTCTGCAGATCCGCTGCAGACCCCAACACACCTCACCTATGAAGACAGGCTGAGAGAGCTGGGGTTGCTCAACTTGGAGAAGAGAAGGTTCTGGGGATACCTGACAGCAGCCTTCCAGTACCTAAAAAGGGCCTACAAAAAAGCTGGAGAGGGACTTTTTAGCAGGGCAGGTAGTGATAGGGCAAGGGGTAATGGCTTTAAACTTGAAGAGGGTATATTCAGATTGGCAATAAGGAAGAAATTCTTTACTGTGAGGGTGGTGAGGCACTGGAACAGGTTGCCCAGAGAAGCTGTAGATGCCCCATCCTTGGAAGTGTTCAAGGCCTGGTTGGATGGGGCTTTGAGCAACCTGGTCTAGTGGAAGGTGTCCCTGCCCATGGCAGGGGGTTGGAAATAGATGATCTTTAAGGTCCCTTCTAACCCAAACTACTCTATGATGATTAATTTTGTAAGGAAGCAATGATAATATCTAGTCTACAATAGTAAAATTGAGAGCCGTTAACGTCAGACAACATATTTCCAGTAATTTCAGGATCAATCTTTCAAAAGGAGTGGACCAAACATTTACATCTCTTCAATGACATGGAAAGACCATTACGCTGTACAGACTTTATTCGTACACTTGCTATTGGTAAAAAAGGATAAAGTGATCTTTTGAGGCTAGTCCCATTTCCAAAATAATATTTAAAAAAAAATAAAATCACTTACAGTAAGTTTCTCTAAAATACTTAACAAAACAGTTTAATTTCCAACTGCCTGAAAACATGTCTTTTTTGTTTTGGTTGAAATCTGTTCATCCCTTTGTCTTGCCTTGGAAAGATTGCATAGCGAGCTGGACTGATGTTTCCATTCCACTGAAAAAAGGACATCCTAACTAATGACTTTGGTGATGCTTCAAGTTTTACAGTTATTCATCCATTTGGGGTCATAAGCATAACATTTTAAGAAATTATTCTCAGAAGAGGCTGATATTTCATACCAGCTGAATTTAACAGAAGCCATAGCAACATCTAACAGTAGCTAGTAACTAGGCATTCTTGAGCTAATCAGTAAGATGTCATTTATGAAAATTTGTATGTACTTTCACTTTTGTCAGCATCATTTGCAAAGAACAGTGCTTTGGAGTTACAGTTGCTTATGCTTGCTTACCCCTTAAGTATGTGATTCATTTAAATTAAAAATATATTCTTCAAGGTTGTTCATAAGCCTGAAGAATAATTTAAACATATTTAATTCAACATGGGGTCTAACTAGAATTTTAATTTATAAGCCAGATCACGCTAGAGCATGCATGACTTATTATGGTCATGACTAGCATCCAAACCTCTGTGATAAACAGTTGAAACTCCCATACTACATTGCATCACAGAGCCTCAGAAACATACAGGAACTAGCACACTGATCTGTGTTGCTTGATAATCCCTGTATCACAGAGTGCTATACTACAATAAGACAAACACCGTTCTGCTTACATCCATCTCATCCTTATCTACAGTTGAGACCTCAAGACAAAGCAGGCTGGGCCCAAGAACTTCTATTTGCAGCAGACCATTAAGTTGAATTCAGCCACTATAACAGAGTCTTCACTTCGAACCATTTACTTATGTAGTACAAGTGGTAACAACAGAATCAAAACAGTCACATGAATCTCAGAGGTAGTCTTAAATTTGGAATAAGTATCGTACCTAAATTATGCAGCTCCAAGACGTTTGGCTACAAGTATTTATATGGATATCATACCTCAGATATGGCTTGGTAACTACTCCAATCATCTTTTTAACCGTCTGTGCTTCACAAACCCACAGACTTAAATCAACAGCAAGTGTTTTTCCCTTGAGTCTGCTCAAGTTGACAGGTTGTCTCACAGGCTCAAGGATTTGCCACAGATTAGTCACTCCCATTGTTCTAGCTTCTTTGTTGTCAGCACAAAGGTTTTAGCTGTGAAGACCAAGCAAAATAAAATACTTTCAGAATGTAACATGAAATATGACATATTACGAACACTAAGTTCAGAAAATAAATATTTAGTCATTATCAGTTTTACTTTTATAAGCCAAGAACACTTTCAATCAAGCCTTCTAAGTGTGTAGTGACTTCAGTTCACAGATGGTTAATTACTAAATACCTTCTTTGGACTGTACATTTTCACTGCTAATAGCCTGAACTTAAATGAAACCAAACATATTTGAGGGGATAAAATAAAAAACATTCATTTCCAAGTCTCATGTGTCCCTTACACATCGACCATCCAAGCTTTATTTAAAAAACAAAGAAAACCCACACCTCTAAAGGGAATTACTTCCTGATCTGAAGTGGTAGGACTCACATCAAAATGCTTCTGTTCAAACATAAGTAGCTTAAAGCCACTCGAAGAATATTTGCAATAATGACAGAATATAAAACTTTTTGTACTATTCCAAGATGACATAAGGAGGGATAATGGCCATAGATTATAGCTGGGGAAACTCAAGCTGGACTTCAGGGAGGAAAAAATAAAATATATATTGAAAAAATCCCAGAGTACTGCAACACTGGTTTCCCAGAGGTCACAGAATCTCCATTCCTGAAGATTTTCAATATCCAGCCAGTATACTGTTTTACTGGTTAATCCAACACTGGTGGAAGTCCGCCTCTGAGCAGGGAATCAGCATTTATGACCTCCAGAGGCCGTTTCCAACAAACATTTCAACATTAGTAACACCGTGTGATTGCAGAAACATGCCAGTCTGCACGTTTTTACAATTTTAATTTTGGTATTGTGTGATTGGCACTACTTATAATGAATGCCAGCTGAAAACATGCACCTATTAGGTGGCATATTTCTTTGTCTCTTATTTAACTTTATTTACATAGCTGTGTTCTCCATGTTTCCCCACTACCATATTTAATTTTCTTCCCTTTTTTATTCTTCTGGTTTCCATACCTTGCCAGTTCTAACAAATACTCTGCTTTTCACAAGACCAATCTATTCCTGCACAGTCTTATTGTACAAAGTTTGCCTTATGCTTAGCTCTCTACTTTTCCCTCTTCTTCCTCAATATTAGAAGATAAAAATCAAATAAAATGTGGAATGTTTTGTATTTCTTTCTTCCTGATTTTGATACTAGTGTATACTCAGGTAAAATAAACCCTTCCTTTGAATAGGCGATGACTAGATTAGCTAGCTACCTGTGCTCTAAGACCTGCTTATGATACACGAGGAGCTACGCCACCTTGTGGTACGCAGCCATGTTAAATCCAGCAGTCTTCCACATTTAACACCATCACAGCCTGTCAGAACAGCAAGCCTGTCTTTGTAGGGTGCATTGTTTGATACTCTAGAACTGTTACAAAGCAAGGCAGCTAATCAATTCCAAGTTGTTTTTAAATCGCATTCTTCTGTTAAGATCTACCTTCAAAAGAAAAAGTATTTCTCTAGTCCATTTCTTTGAGTACTACAATCACTCAACCTGATTTTAGCTGCACATCTACTCGGCATAATGTATTGCTTTTGTTGTTGTTATCCCAAAGTACATAAAATGAGTTAAAAGGACAAATAACACATGCAAAAATATGGCGTAATTTCTTGAAGTCCAGGATAATCAACCTCTGCGATGCACAGGGGAGGCTAACAAAAGCTGTCCAAACCTTCTCAAAGACAAGCGTGAGATTCAACTTCAGCAAGATTTCTTGAAGTCCACCTAGAATTTTGATGTTATCACCTGGTTCCTGCCAGTCTGCATCAACGCAAATTTAAAAAAGCCACTGTGTTAGTTGTTTCCAAATATTTTTTTGGAACTTCACACGGTACTTAATAGGCAAGATAAACACACTACAAACTTTATAGTCCATAAGATTGAGAACAATAAAGAAAAAAAAAGTATAACCCCCTGAAAATTACAAAAAAAACAGGGTTTTTTTTCCATTATAATTAATTATTGTTATTTGAGGACAAACGTTCTCCCTACCCCTATTCAATATATATCTAAAGTTGAGTTACGAAAGCCCGAGTCCCACCAGTCTTTTTTGAGAGCATTCAGTAAAATATTTAGATCTGGATCTTGTATACAAATACAACTACTACTTTTAACAAAAGTTATCTGTCTGCTCAGATTTTCTTATTTATCACAAGCCTCAAATCTGCTTTGAGAGATGGTAACTTCCAAAGGGTGACTGATCCTGGGGTTTTTTTTCATATACTTAGAAATCACTGAAGACATCATGGTATTTTAAGATCACTGACCGAAAATATAAACTAAAAAAACCCAACTTAAGACCTCAGAGAAAACCTTCTGAATTTTTCACGGGGCCAGTATGTGCTACAGCTATGTATCTTATACTAAGTTGTTTTTGGTTGGTTGGGGGTTTTTTGGTTTTTGTTGTTTTTTTTTTTTTTTTGTTTTTTTTTTTACACAGTCAGAAAAGTAAACCAGTTACTTGAAAATAACTACATAAGACATGTAATGCTGAAATGTAATTCATACAGATATGCTTTCACCTATTGCCAAGGTAATTTGCAAAGACTGGCAAGCATAGCTTTAAGCCTGACCCAGAGGTCTCTTGAAAAAAGGAAGGAAAAAACCCACACGACACGTTTATAACAACTCTCCCATTCCCTCTCTGTGCTGCTGCAATACTCCACGCTTGGTACAGCTTTGCCAATAAACCTGAGCACCTGAAGCAAGCAGTAGCATGTTTCATCATTCACAGATTCCTCCTCAAATATTTTTCCCCCCCTAGATAAAAACAAAACCGAGAAATTGCATGGAAGTGACATTACAAGACGCACAGTCATCTTGAACACAAACATCTGGAATTCCCGCCTTGATGCGACCTAGATAATAACGCACCACACACCCAGGAAGAGACACTTCCCTGACCCACTGTGAGATGAACAGCCTTTGGCCGGGCTCTCCCTGACCCCCGACCCCAGCCCGGGGCAGGGGGCCGCTCTCTCGCAACGCTGCCTACCTCCTGCCCGCGGGCGGACGCCTGCGGAGCCGAGGCTGCGGCGCCTAGAGGCTCCCGACACCTCCCCAGGGGAACCCGGGCGGCGCAGGAGGACCCGGCCAGACCTAGTTCCTAACTCCTAAGGCCCCCACGGAAAAGGAGGGGATGAAAGCCCCGCGGCCGCTCACCCGCGCCGCGTTCCGCAGCCCTAACGGTCGTGCCGACCGCGCGCCCCGCCTCAACGGCAGCTCCGCCCCCTCGAAAATGGCGGGCTCTCGGAAACGGCCCCGCAGGGCGGGGGCAGGAGCGCGCAGGCGCCGCGCCCCCCGGTTCCTCTTCCGTCGCACCCAGGTATCGGCGCCGTCCATTGGTGTGGCTGTGGCGCCGCGTGGGGTTCGGGACCTGCCCGGCGGCGCTGAGGAGAAGGTAGGGTGCGGGGCTGGTGCTGCCGTGGCCGGGTGCGCTTCTCTCCGGGAGCGGCTGGGAGGAAGGGTCGGTCGGTCCCAGGGTACCGGCGGTGCTTACCCTCGCCCCGGCGCGCTAAGTCAGAGCAGTGCCGGGTCGGGACCGCCACGCCCCGCCGGTCCTGCCCGCGCCGGTGTGGCTTTCGCAGGCCGTTTTGGCGGGCACGTTAGTGGTCGGAGGTGTTTTTTGTCCGGCATGGTCGCTGTGCCTGGCGTGTGGGCTTCCTGCCGGGTGCCCCCGGCTTGGCCCGACGGCAGCGGGCGCTGCGAAGGCGGGGGAAGCGGGTACGGAGCGGCGAGCGGCCGCCGCCCGCGCTTTCCAGCTGCCGAAGGGCCGGCGTCGCTTCTCTGGGAGGTGAGCGGGTCTTCCAGGTGGCCTGGACAAAGCGCTGGGCCACGCAGCAAATAACTGTGGGATTGGAGGTGCGAGTGGGGGGATTTTTGCCCCCTCTTTCCTTTGTCCCTCCCTGTAGCAGAGGGGGAGCTGCCTTCTGCGCTGCTGTGTATGACAGTGCTGCTCCAGGGGCCCGGGGGGTGGTGGGGGCTGCTGGTGCATCGCCTGCGAACGCCTTTGGAGAGGAGTCCTGAATGCCAGCCGTGCCCACGTGAGGCGCCTGTTTTGGGTAACCCCTAAAAATACTCGGCACTCCACTGCTGTGCATGAGGCTGGGCTTCTGCCTTCAGTCAACTGAAACGTGCCTTTTTAAGGACAACCATAGCGAACGATCCCTTCATTATTATAAACTGCTAGAGTTAATTTGTAACTGATTTATCACCATCTTTGTTTAAACTAGTGTAGGTCAGCAGAAGACCACAACTTTTTTCTTCCTCTTCTCCCACCCTGCGCTTCCTCCCGTATTTTGCATTCATCTCGCCACAGCTCTGCGATGTCCTTTTCTCTTCCCTTGTTTTGCTACCTGGACAAAAGGCAGGCTGGGTTGCGGCTGGCCTGGATGCAGAGTAGTTTAAGTGGGTGTTTTGAGTGGCACCCACTTACCTTACAGGGACACCAAGGCTGGCATGAGGCTGCTGGAAAGCCAGCGGTGTGGTTTTGGTGGCAGTGGGTTGATTGTGTCTGCTCTGGATGTGACCAGCGAGGTAGGGAAAGGGGAAAACAGCTGTAGAACTGCATCGCAATGCAAGTTGTGGGAAGAGATGATTAAGTTGAAACACGGGTGGATATCACTGTATGTTGCTTCCAAGGGATGCAGCCTCTGTTTTCCTATGATGTTAACAGGGTAAATACATAACATTTAATAGTCCTAATAGTTTTATGTAGCACATTTGGGGATTGCATTTTTCTTTCCGCTTTCATTACATGCATAAAAATTAATTGCAATAATTGGTAGCAATGCTGTGATGCTTTTACAATTGGATCTGCCTTGCCCTTATTTGCTTTCAGTTTATACCTCCAGTCTTTATTCCTAACTGCTTTTACATTGCATCATAGACAAAACAAAAGCACTGATTTAATAGAGAAAATGAACTTTACTTTCTGAAAGACAGTTGGTTTCTCATTTGAATTATTGATGTTCCTGAGTCTGTCATAGCAAATTTCCATTAACATAGTCCTACTTTATATTGTAGTATAAACATGGGTTTAGTTTTCAGTTTTTAAATATGATGCCCAGTCCATTAAAAAACCTTCTGTTAACATTTGTCAATAGTGTCGATTGTTGGCTTCCCAATGCTCCATTACATACCTTAAAACACTTGCAGTAATATGTGGCTGTGCCAATTTAATTGTTTCCAGTAGAGCACTGCACGTTTTAAAAACCTTCAGACAGTTCAGCTGCTTTTCCTTTGCGTTGGAATTTTTTTTCCCAAACAGTTGTAAAACTTATGGTAAGTGGTGCTGAGACTGAAATCGACTATTTTTTCAATTAAAAATTTAGTGAAGAAAATTAGGAGTGTCATGTTACAAGAATTTTGGGAGCAATTAATGTAAAAAAGACCTGTCAAAAATTTCAAGATGGTCTAAAGATAAAATTTAAATGCTTGTGTCATTTTTTGTGGTATTTTTTTTTATTTCTTTATGTTGATAAATTCTTCCTTTAACTTTTAAAGCTTTGTTTCTTGTGAAGTCTTAGTAATGGATTCCTAGTTTCTGCAGTCAGTTTCTCCTTCCTTATGGCTTTTTTGTACCCAGTGTAGCTATTACATCTGTTGGTACTTATAGTTTCTGAGGCTACTTCAATGCAGTTTGCTTGCAGTTCCAGTTAAGTTTTGTTTGCAGTACTAGCTCGTCAAGAGTTCTGAGGTGCAGACTGTTCTGCCCTTTGCCTTCATCATGCTTAGATTACATGAGTGAGGTTTCTTCTCGGTTATTTTGGCCTGTTTTATATTCTTTTTCTTAAATGTCCAGATGGTATAGCAGTGGAACTCATAGCCCTGATCTTTAATTTGGACATTAGTAATTACATTTTAATCTTGTGCTTTCTCTTCTTTCTAGAGAGAGATTTTAATAGAACAGAAGATCGAATGAATGCTTGTCTTGTTATTTGAGTGATAGGTAAATTCTAAGAGCATCCAAGTAACTCTTTCCTGGTCTGAGTAATTTAAGCATGAAGACATTTCTATGTAGGAAACTGAAAGTAGCATAGTAAAAGGTATGTAGACTGAACGATGAAGTGTGTTTGCTCCTTGGTTTCTATGTGTATGGTGTTAAACTACATCACATAAAATGGAAGTTATAGATTCCCTTTAAATATTTAATGGACATAATAATAATCCAGTATTTGATCTGAAATCCCTGCCATACGTAATTATTGCAAGAGTATCAAATTGAAAATTTAATGCATTTCTGCATTTGCTTTGAATTTTGTTCATGGCACTTAATGGAAAGAGATGCATATTAATTTTTCTTTATCACTGAGAATGCTGTGTCAAAGAAAATTAATGAGGAAATTATTAGACGGTATTTTATAAAACAGTCAGTGAGCAGAACAGAAATTAAATACCCTTTGTAACAATGTAACAGGTTTTAGTATCTGTGGTGTTTCATATAATAAACGTTACTGTCTGTGATGCTTGGTAGTATGAGCTATCTGACCTTCTGTCAGTTGCAATCAGGCTATGGTTTGACCAGAACCTTAAGCTGACACAAGCAAAAGAAGCTGCTTAAAAAAGCATCTTTTTCCTCACAGCGACCCAAACGTACAGATCTGCATGGTGAAATGGTTGGGGAAGTTAATCTAATTTGAAAAGAAAGAAGTTTTTTTTCCTGCATTAATTTTCAGTAGAATCAGTGCCTTGAGACAGCTTATTATTCTGCTGCATAAAGAGCTGCTTGAACTCAGGGGGATGAGACAGAAACAGAAAAGGCAGAGGGAGGAAAGACTTGCTCCTCCCCCTTGCAGTGCTAGTTCTTAGGACTAAAGTTGTAATTTAACAGTCTTTATTTCATTGAGTTCTCTGTAGATTCCTCAAGTTACTAATCTTAAAAGATAGAAGGTGGAGCGAGACCCACAGAGAAGCGCTGGGAGGGCCTGAAGGCGTTAACGAGGGAGCCCCGTGGGGCCCTGGGGCTGTGCACGGCTCAGCTGGAACCGCTGTGCTGATCCACCCAGCTTTCTCACACCTCCCCTGCGGGACACTGGAGATGATGTTAGGAACTGTTAGGCTGACCTGCCTGCCCTCTCCTGGATTGTCCCATCTGTCCTGTGGGACAAGGGAGTGATCACTTGTTACTGTTAAACGCATCCGTGACTAGAAGTGTTCTGGTGTCCAAGCCCACAGTGCGTTCACTCCATACAGTCAATTTGGCCTCTAACCATGACACGTGGTATCAACTGAACATGCAATGTCTCTAATGCTGGACATTGTTTCCATTCCTGTACCCCACGTCATTTAAAAAGAAATAATATTTTTATTTATTTTTATAAATAAACTCCGCCTACTCTTAGGTCATGTGCCATGCAGTGATCTTTCTGTAGCAGTGGATATTCATTATATTTAATGCCTCTGAATTTTGCTTGAATTGGTCGGATGCATTTAAGTTAGTTGCCATCTTTCATAAAAGGGAGCTCTAGTGAAATTCTAGTAAACAAAGTTGTCTGAGTAGGAGAACATACTCAGTTTCAGAAACTTTTTGACATCAGAAAGCTATGCAGCTGATGTCAATTTTAGCCTGTTTTGGACACTGTACTGGTTTCAGCTGACATAATTCTCTTCTTAGTAGCTGGTGCAGTGCTGTGTTTTGGATTTGGTGTAAGAATAATTTGGTAACATGTTTTTAGTGGTTGTTAGGTAATGTTTATACTAAGTCAAGGACTTTTGAGTTTCTCAGGCCTTGCCAGTGAGAGGGCTGGAGGGGACACAGCCAGGACAGCTGACCTGAACTAGACAGAAGGATATTCCATACCATAGAATGTCATGCTGAGTATATAAACTTTGGGGGAGTTGGCTGGGGCCTGCTGGATTGGGGAAACTGGCTGGGCATTGGTCAGCGGGTGGCGAGCAATTATATTGTGCATCACTTGCTTGGTGGTTTGTGGTTTTTTTCCTTCCTTCCCTTTGGATTTTATTCTTCTCCCCTTCTCCCTCCTTTTCATTATAATTGTTATTAGTGATGGTGGTGGTGTCATCCCTGTCTGCCGCCCCCTCCCCCTTTATTTTATTTTAATTATTAAATTGTTCTTATCTCAACCCTCAAGTTTAACATTCCTGCCTGATGCTCCTTCCTGTCCCTCTTGCCAGGGGGCAGGGGGGAGTAGGCAAGTGGCTGCATGATACTTTAGTTACTGTACTGACTGGGGTTAAACCATGGCAGACACCAGTAAGTGACTTTACTGGCAAGTAAGAAGACTGTGCATTGCCTTTGTATAAAGAGGACCTTGCTTCTATTTTGGGCAAAAGTATGTGAACTTCCATGTTTTGTGTAATGCTTCAGAAATCTAGGTATGAAGAATGTATTATATGCTTTTGGGGGACTAAAAACTGCCCTAAGGTTTACAGTTACAGAAAATGTGAGATTTTGACTAACCTTGATGCCTTTCGTTTCAGCTTTGTGACTTTAGGAGACCTTGTTACTTTTGCAAGATTCATGTCTGATCAGACATATTAATGCAGAAGTCTGTGCATTATTTATCGAAGTAGAGGAAGTATATATGTGTGTTCTTTTCATAGGGAGTTGTTAGTTCATCAGTGAAACAACAGCATTTGTTTACCATAATCATATTACACTGCCTCACAAGAACAGGGTGGCTGTGTGCAAGGAACAGTACAGGAACAATGCTATGAATCTAAATTTTCCTTTGTTCTGATTTTGTGTTCTGCATATTAATTTTCTAGGCATTTGTCAACAACATATAATTAATATGTTTTCTTTTTGGATGTGCAGCTTGCTTTAATCAAACCTGCTGATCATGCTATGATAGTTACATGCTTTTCGACTCCATTACTAACCAAAAACTATTGCTAAGTCTAATGTATCAATGAAAACGGAATCAAGGTTGATTTTGTTGTTAATCAACAAACAAATTCAGCTTGATTAGGATAATGCTAATTGTGTTTCTTTTGTTCTAACACAACTTCTTCATAGTAAGCTTATGCTTAAATTCACTGACATTTCAGTTTTGAAAAAGTATGTTTGTTGCGTTGTTTGCTGTGATTTTAATTTTTTTTTTACTGAATTAAATAAATTGGTATGTCTGTGCTATCACCTGTAGGTATGTTTTCATCTAGAAGACTGAAACCTGCAATGTTTCATTTATTTTTTAGTACTCATGGGTAAGAGAAAGGAAGAAAGTATTTCAGAGACTAGATCCCATAAAAGGCAGAGACAAGAATACACAGAAGAAAATAGCGATGAGTCTAATCAAGAAGAAAATTCACAGTCATCAGTCGATACTAATTTATCTTCACTGTTGGTAAGTTTTCTTGTATGTTTTCCCCAACAACTTTTTAAAAAACATTGATACAAAAAAATGTCCATGCCTTTGGTTGATGTTGAAATAAGTATCTTGCATGTAGGCTTCAGTGGAACCAATATAAAAGGAACTACAGGTAATGTCAGTGATGAGGATTTCCGTGTGAGTTTGTTCTTACCTTATTTCTTTTTGGGTCATCTAGTTAAAACACCTGTTCATAAAATAACGGTATTTTGGCTTTATAGAATGAATACTTTTGAAGTTGTCAAATAACCAAATTGAGGAAACATTTTGTTTGATAGAAGTATGGTATATTTTGTTTATGGTTGTAGTAAAAGCAGAGAAAATATTTAGAAAATAAGTTATTTACTAAAAGAAGTACCAAAGACTTGTTTGTTTTGCATAGCTGACGCTTTCAAATGTCTAAAAAAAAATATCTAGTATTTGAAATGCATATTTTGATGGAAATCAAACTTGAAAACAGGAATACTGGTTTTTTTTTTCTGCTTTTGTGTAATAGTTGAACTCTAATTTGATGGAGGATTTAAAAAAATAATTTATGAGTGTGGAAATACTGTCTTATGTATTTAGTTTGGACACTAGGAAGCATTTCTTTACCAAGAAAGTGGTCAAATAGTGGAACAGGCTTGCTCTGTGATGGATGCCCCAAGCCTGTCAGTATTTAAGAGGCATTTGGAGAATGCCTTTAACTTTTGGTCAGTGCTGAATGGGCCAGGCAGTCAGACTAGATGATCATTGTAGGTCTCTTCCAACTGAAATACTCTATTTTGTAAGACACCATGGTTGATTTTCAGTGTGCAGAAACGTTACTCCTCACGTAATTTTTTTGAACTGCAGCTGGTCTGTGTCATTGGTTTATTTATTTTTCCTGAGGACTTTGTTTTCTTAGAAAACATTGCTTTGCTGAAGCACTGCCAATAAAAGTGGTTTCCTGTCAAAACAATACTTTACCAGTTGAACAGTGGGCAATGTCACTTTCAGTTTCATTTCCCCATTCCTGATCTAATTTAATTTCTGTTGCTCTAAGCTGTGCTAAAATTTCTCACAAATCGTATTATTCAAGTAACAAAAAAGTTTTTCTGTGATGCTCTTTATTACTGCTCTAACAACCATGTAGAATCTATGATACTAATTTTTTATGTTATGTTAATATAAAGTAATTATTGGGAGAACTGAAAGTTACTATGAGTGAGCGATCAGCTTTGGTAACTTTTCCTCATTCCTACGTAACTGCTCTATAGCAAGCAACTTTTCATATTGTCATGAAACCTTTCTCATTTCCTTGTAGCTTGTAACCATTAACGTTTTAGGTCATGCTATCTTTTGAATTTTCATTATATTTAAAATGGATAAACTGTATCTCATTAAAATGCATGCATAACACCAGTTCTAATCGTTAATTCTTTAGACTGTAGGGGAAGCTGGGATAATTGAAAGTATACAGCTGAAGAACTTCATGTGCCATTCAATGTTGGGGCCTTTTCAGTTTGGATCAAATCTCAATTTTGTTATTGGAAACAATGGAAGTAAGTATTAATTGCATCATTTCTTTGTCAAAGAGCACTTCTGTTAATTTAGAAGATGTAATTTTTATTTGAAAAATAATTGCTAGCCATCTTTTAGGAACAGAGACAGATTCACTTTTGGACTTTGGAACCACACAGGTCTATTCTAGTAGTTTAAGGCTGGTGAAAAAGTTAGGTCTTCAATTTGGAGATTTGCAAAGATGTTGTAAGTATAAATCTTTCCATAGCTAAATCATACATGAATTTGTATTTAAACTAAATGTACTTCAGTGTTTGTTATTAAATGCACAGTAATTGTCCAAGTATATGTCATGTAGAAACTGTTATAGGGGAAGGGAGTGATACTTTCTTATGTGAGTTCACTTCTGGCAGTGAGGATTTTTTTAAAAAGAGGATTTTAAAAATTAAACATAAATTTTGAAAGAGACCTTAAAACCTTTCAGATAGTAATATAAATGGTAATGTGTATTTGATTTCCTTTGTTGTATATAAGTTTTCTGTGTGCTTGCAAGGAAGGGGAGATACTTTCCTCCTGAGATACAACATCTTGTTGAAAGCAGATTGCTAAATAGAAATAACAGAAGTTGGCTCAGCGTTTGGGTGTTTTTTTAGGGAGAACCCTGGAAGTTGCAGATGTTTTTCTGGAGTTATCACTATTTTATGTATTTGTTCAGATGACAGAGTTTGGACTTCAAGTGCATGAATACATAAGCAGTCAAACAAAAATATGTAATATGGGTGGACTGGATAAAGAATTACGATAAATTCTTATTAAAAAAAGTTCAATGCTTTTGTTACAGGTGGAAAAAGTTCTATATTAACTGCTCTTATTGTTGGACTTGGTGGAAAAGCCACTACCACTAACAGAGGTTCCTCATTAAAAGTGTTTGTACGAGATGGAGAGACGTAAGTAAAACTTTTTCAGTTTCAAGCTTGAATATGTTTAGTGATTGTGATTCAGGTTAGCTGATCAGTTTTCTGTTCACCTTCACTTTCTCTGTTCTCTTCTAGCAGCATGACACTGAAGAGACCATATTTAAATAAAACCCCAAAACTACAAACAAAAAACACTAGAAGTTTTACCAGTAATTTACCAGTTGTATACCATTATCTTTGAATTGTCTAATATGGTGATATGTCCTGCGTACCACCTAGATCTTCTGTATTACTTACACAACGTACTTGGATATCCTACAGAAAAATCGGTTTAATTAAAAAGAGTTATAGGAAACTAGTTATCATTATTCTGTGAGCTATGAGGTTAATTCCTTTTCTGTCTTTCTGGTGAAATAAATGAATATACAATATAAAGACCTTAACGTACAGGTGGGTTATTAAACATACAGGAAGTGGATTCTTGTCTGCTGCAAGAGTGGGGATAACATGTTTAGGGGAATCAATAAGAGAGGTGGTTTACAACATTATTACATGTACATAAAGCTGTAACTCAGAGACCCAGACTTTTCCTTTCAGAGGTGCTTGTAATAAAATTGTTGGCAGTATCTTCCTTTATATATAAACAACTTCATGTTTCAGCATTTGCTTGAAAAACAGAAAATACTAATTCAGAACTGAAAGCACATCTCATCTTTTCTAGAAGAGTGCTTTAAGTATTCTGCTATAGATTACTTTGGTTAGGGATGGCTGTAGAAGCTAAGCAACTGTTTTCTACAGGAGCCAGTTTGGGGACAGGAGAACAACTGAAAAGTAACTTGATTCTGCAACCTAGAGATGAGGGCAGTCAGATGGGAAGGGAAAGTGGGGGAGATCTGCTCTCACAACTGTTTCCTTTTGGCTCGTGATTTGTCTGAAGCGTAGGAGGTAAAAACAGGTTACTGTATGGCAGCCTTTCTGGCCATGCGTCTCTGATGCTGTTTTGGTTCAAATAACATGTATGTATCTTCTCATTGTTACTATGACTGACTTCCAGTTACAACCTGTACAAGACCTAACAATCCTTGTGGAAAATTAGAATGTTCTGATTTTTCATAATATTTTTTTTAAATATTTGAAAGTAATTTCAATTGTCTTTTTTCAGTTCTGCAGATATTTCCATAAAACTGCGAAACCAAGGTAGAGATGCATTTAAACCAGAAGTGTATGGTGACTCTATTATCGTGAATCAGCACATTAATCTGGATGGAAACAGAAGTTACAAACTGAAAAGCAAATCTGGTTGGTAGTAGTTTTTGTCCTCAGTCTTAGAAACTCTTGAAATGCTTTCATTGCTTTCAGTGCCTTGATGTTAGTAAAGGATGGTGTTTCTTATTTCATTTATCATTGAATGATGGCGATGTCCATTTTTGTGTTTACCTTAGACTTAAGTATTTGAGCATGTCAAAAGGAGTTGTCGGGTTCCGTGTGATGTGAGGTCATACAGTATTTGTCTTTATGAAAATCAGCTTGTTTGATAAGGCTGAACATAGTTTTTAGTCTTTTTGAGGTTTTATTGAATCGGGCGTTTTACTTCTGTCACAGAAGGTTTATGAAGCAAGGAGGGACTTCCAATTAGAAGTCTTTCTGTACAAATGCAAATGTATCAGAAAAATTAAACCCAGCTGACTGTGTTTCTCATTTAAGGCTAAATCTGTGTTACAAAAATACTAATCCCATTTTTTACGTTTACTAAGAACCGCTAGGTTGAACGAAAGAACGAAAGTCTAGGGCATTGTATGTCTCTACTTCAGACCTGCTGCTATTTTTCGTTTCTTTTTTTACCATTAGGGACCTTAATTTCTTCAAAGAAAGAGGAACTTGTAGCAATACTGGATCACTTTAATATACAGGTAATTGTTATAGTGCTTAAATCCTGTGCAGTTTAATACATCAGCATGCAATTACATGCATTACAATTCTTCAATTAAAAATTAATGTTCCATTTTGTTAAATGAGAGAGGGTCACCTCTTCTGTGTTATCTCAAGATCAAATGCCATGGCAAAAGAAAATTGAAATTTATACCTCATGCAATGCACGATAAGATTCTGTCCCAGACAGGTAAGTATCTGCTATGATCTGAGGGCTATGAGTCACGTATCCTGTTAATAAAAGTCTTGGCATGTGTAGGTTTCTTTCATACCTGAGCCTTTCTTTTTTTCTGCTCATTATTTCAGTTTTTGCTGTTGGAGAAGTTTGAGTGTGTTTTTGGTGTTTAAGTGATTAAGGAAAGATGAGGAAGTGCACATGAAGTTTAAAATATTCAACACATTCAGCCTTCCAAATTTTATAAACTTGTATTAATATATATTGATTTTATTTTGTGGAAACTTCATAAGAATATATGCAGCAATTAATTGCATTTAATGCAATACTTTGATCAATTAAATGAGAAATGAAACTGATCTTGTGAAATAAATGGAAAAAAACAGACACTGTCTTTTTAGAAGTTAGTTAGCCTCCTGGAAACAATTCTTTAGTTGTCTTTGACGTTCTGATTTGTACTTGATGGAGTTGGTTTTTTTTTTAATTTCTTTGTTGTTTGTTTGGTTTGGTTTTAAGAAGAATGGGTGAGAGGAGTAGAAGTCTTTATTTGTGGATCTGCTTCTCTCAGCTTATTACTGAATTGCTGGGCATGGGACAGGGAGATGGTTTGCTCACTGTCATGGATATATAGAGTTACATAAGAACTTTTTTGCTTAAAATAAAATGAATGTAATACTTTTACAGGTAGATAATCCTGTGTCTGTTTTAACCCAAGAGATGAGTAAGCACTTTTTACAGTCTAAAAATGAAGGTGACAAGTACAAGGTAAGAGTACTCATTTAAAATTTTGATTAAACATTAAAATACTGATCTGAAATTTTTAGAGGTGGCATTTGGAGGAAAAAAATAAAACTGAGTTCCTATTTTAATAACTTGCTGTGGGTTAACTCAGGTAAGCAGCTAAGCACCACACAGCCACTCACTTCCCTTCCCTGTTGTCACCTATTTGGGATGGGGAAGAGGAAGGAGAGTAAAAGCAAGGAAACTTGTGGGTTGAGATAAAAATTGTTTAAAAAAAATGAAGGAAAAGCTGGAAGAAAAGACAAAGCAAAACAAGACAAGACATGCTAAGCCAGTCACTCTCCACCTCCCATGGGTAGACTGATGCCCAGCCAGTTCCTGAGCAAAAGATGGCTAAACCCGCTAAACACTCACCTCTGGTTTTGGCTGGAATAGAGTTGATTTTCTTCATAGCAGGTGTTATAAGGCAATGTTTTGGATTTGTGTGGAAAACTGTTGATAATACAGAGATGGTTTTGTTATTACCTAGCAGTGCTTACCAGTGTCAAGGTCTTTTCTGCCTCTCAGACCACCCCACAGGTAAGTAAGCTGAGGGTGCACAAGAAATTGGGAGGGGGACAGTGCCAGGAGAGCTGACCTGAACCAGCCAAAGAGATGTTCCATACCAGTGAACATCATGCTGAGTATATAAACTGGGGGAAGAAGAAGGAAAGGGCAAATGTTCGGAGTGATGGTGTTTGTCTTCCCAAGTAACTGTTACGTGGGATGGAGCCCTGCTTTCCTGGGGCTGACTAAATATCTGCGAACTGCCAATGGGAAGCAGTGAATTAATTCCTTATTTCGCTTTGTTTGCTTGTGTGGCTTTCGTTTTGTCTAATAAACTGTTTTTATCTCAACCCACAAGTTTTCTCATTTTTACCCTTCTGGTTCTCTCCCTCATCCCACTGGGGTGGAGGAGTGAGCAAGCGACTGGGGTTAAACCATGACAATGGAATTGAATAGCTCTTTGGTTGGTTGGAGTCACTTACTTGGTTGTTTCCCCTCCTAACCTCTTGCACACTCTGCCAGTGTATTCTCTGGGAGAGCAGAGTGAGAAACAGAAGGCCTTGACATACATACAAATGCACAAATTTTGGTATATGAATACCAAGCAGTGTTTAGCACAGCTACAACATTAGTGTGTTACCTGTATTGTTTTGGTCACACATCTAAAACACGGTACCCCAACAGTTACTGTGAAGAAACTTAACTACATCCCAGCCAGTACACTGTCTTGATTGTAGCAGTCATCCACTTGCCAAAAAAAGTTTTTGAAGTTTCTTTTCTCTATAGAAAAGGACAAATTAAAAAAACAAAAACAAACCACCCCCCCCCCCCAAAAAAAAAAAAAAAAAAACCAACCCAAAAAACCAAACCCAAACCCAGGACACAGCTGCGTTAGTTCATTATTCAGAAATATCCCACCAGTTATTTTACTTTGGGCATCATTCAGCTTGCATACAAGTTGGCATGAGTGGTCTTTCTGTGGTAGTTATTTGAAGTTCACTTAGGTAAACTGCTGAAGCTGGCATTTGTGTCTTTTTGTTCCTTTTTAGTTTTTTATGAAGGCAACTCAGATGGAACAAATGAAAGAAGATTATTCATCTATTATGAAAACTAAAGAAAATGCATGTATTCAGATAGAACAAGGAGTAGAGGTATGTAAAAGCTGAATTAATTACTGGTACAGATCTGAGCACTGAGATAACTATAGTTGAATTACATAGTTTTGTGTCTCAGTGACATTACATTTTTAGAAAAAATAAATCTTTCCAAGACTTCATATGGTATCACAGCTTTTTGCACTCAAAATTGAGCCTCTCTGTCTTTTTTTGAGATTTTTGTGTTTTGTTTTGTTTTATTTAAGCATCTCCAAGAACTTAAGCGGCTTTATTGTGAAAAAAAGGAACGTTACAAAAACATTGGATTTGTGAATGACATGCGAAACAGTCTTGAAGATTTGAAACATAAAATGGCATGGGCAGTGGTAAATGTCTTGTTACAATGTTTCCTCATATGAAATGTACTTTTAAATTATTCCCGATGTGCTGTGGACATTCTGATATATGCTAATACATGCTTCTATTTAGGTGAGTGAGATGGAAAAAGAAATAGAGCCAATCAAAGAAAGCATCAGAGCTGAAGAAGGAAATACAGAGAAGTTTGTTCAGAAGCTAGAAGAATGCCGGGTACCTATGTGGTTTAAATCATACATCACTCTGGTTTTAGCTCTTTGACTCAATAATTAAGATAATATTTAAACTGTGATTGTCTTCTACATTGTAAGCTGAAACTGGCAATCTTAGCTTTTCACAACCAGCTAAGAACATTCCCATTTATATATCTTTTTAACCATCTGAAACTTAATGGTAACATTTGCATTCCACATTTCATTTGAGAATAATATTAGGACATTTTGTTTTCTGTTGTTTAGTAGGGGTATGTGTTTATGTTTTTCATACTAATACTTCTATTTCAGGTAAGGTTTATATCATTGTGGCTGGGAGTTTGAGATGACAAGCATTACATATACCAGTGAACAGTAATTTAAACTTTTATTGTTGAGAGTACTTACTAGATGCCTATTTCAGTGAAGTTGGAGCATTTTTCAGGGATCTGTCATGTAGGTTTGCTTGGGTATCATTACCTGTAGAAAAGGTCAGTGTCTAATTTCAGAAGATATCTGGAACTTTAACAGACTCATTGAATGGTACTTTAAGACTTCTGTAGGTAACAAGAAAGAGTAATTTTGCCAAACATTCAGATTCACATACAAAATTTATATTTTGCAGAGAAACACTAGCCATTGTTATTTTGAACTTGTAAGTCTATTAAAACTCCTTCTCCAAACTTTCTTGATCGGTACTCAGTTTTCATTGAATTTTTAATATTTTTTTAATGTTTAAAAAAAGGAAATGTGTATTGCTTGACAATTAAGATGTTATTACTTTATAGCCTAATATGTCTGTGTGGTGTTGAAGGAACATTGTTCGAATACTCATTTCACTTCTTTCCATATTATGGTACTTGACCTTATTGTATTGAGGCCTGTCTTTGAGTAAACTGTGAGTTAGAAAAGAAGGTTGCTGTTTATTTCACAGATTTGGTAGTCTGTTGGTTCCCTGAGAATGTTCCTTTATTAATTTTCATCTTAGATTATTCATAGTAGCAATGACTTGCTTTATTTCTTCTAACAACAAAAAAAAGGCAAATGAGGTATGTCAGATGGATTCTTTTGGGACATATTTCTTCTGTAGCTTTATGAAGTTTTGAAGAAAATTGTTTCATTACTACTTGTGTATTATTCTCTTTTTGCACCAAAGATAAAAGTGAATGAAGCAGAAGAAAAGTACAAAGCAATACAAGACAAGCTGATAACAGTAAGTGAAGAAGCACAAGTCCTGCATCCTCAGTGTATTTCTTTGAAGGCTGATGTGCAGGCAAAAAGAAAAGCAGTTAATGAAACAGAGGTAGGCAAAAAGAACTTTCGAAGTTCATACCAATTTAAAAGCTTTAATCTTGTCCACGCTCTACTCGTATGTACTTCTGCATCTGTGTCTATGCTTCCTGAATCCATAGTGCAGTTCAAAAGAGGTGCAATTTCCTGCCTGCCTTGCAAGTAATTTTGTTTTCAGGAGCCATGGGATTTATATCTTTACACAGGTGTTAAGCAGTGTTAAGCTTATGTCAACATAAATATGATTCAAATTAAGTGTGTTATTCTTTTTTCACATTCTTGAAATTCGAGTGATGTTTGTCTGTTTTGATGCAGTTCAGTATTTATTTACTCTAAAAATGTAGTTCTCTTTGAAATGATTTCTTGCTTCTATCGATTAAACTACTGTATCCCATTTCCTTCACAGGTACTTTATAATCGTTTCAAAACTGAGTTAAAACGGCTGGGAAAAGATGATGAACAGCTATGTAAACGAATTGAAGAACTGAAAAGCAGGTAAATACAGATGCAGTGATTATGGTGCGTGTTTATTAAAATATAGGTATGCAAGGAGTGACCTCTTCTGATTGATGAGAAAATCTGCAGTAACAGAAAATATGTAACTGGACCCTCTAAATTTTAAATAAATATTTAAATATTTCTGATCCTGCTTACATACCAGTTGTTTGACTGGAAGGTGATGAGGTATTTGGGCAGAAAAAGTTTTTCTTTATTGTTGAAGATAATATAAATGTTCTAGCTTCTATGGTGTTGCAAAACAAGTATACCTTAAACTAAATGTAATAGGAATGTAACTGGGTGAGTGTTATGTGTGATTACAAATAAAAAAACCCAAACAACAAACTGTTCATGCTTTGTAGGTCTTGTAAATGCACAGAATCTTAAATGTAATTTTCTGATGCATAAATCTTTTGTGTGAAACAGTGTCACTTAGAAATTATCAGTGTGGTTTTAAAATACTGACTTACAATCTTTTCTAGTGCTAATCAGTTTTCGGAGCCTGAAAAATTGGAAAGACAAAGGAAAATCACACACTTAAGGGAACAGTTGAAGGCATTCCATGATGAAGAAATGATGATTGGTCAACAGATGGATCAGTTTCAGCAGGCTATATATAAGTGTAAGGAAGAATGTGCTAGAGTTAAGTAAGTTAAGCTTTTTGAATGTAATTGTTTTCCTTTCTTTCAAGTTTTAAGAGATACTTTCTTGTACCTCCATTCCCTGAGGTATTAGGCTTCAAGTTTTAGTTGGTTTTTTCCCCTCTAGTTTATTTTAAGACTTGCTAAACTGTTGTCTTTGGTACAACATGACTTAATTGAGAAACTTTTGGAAAATTAAGAAAAGTGTTGTGTCATTAAAGGTGAAAAGCATTACTAATTTAAAGCCTGATACAAATCCATACTGTCAGTTTAATGCCCTTCTTTCTTCCTCCCACCATCTTATTCTTATCTCTTATTCTCTTATCATCCTATGGGCAAACTGTGCTTTAAATTTTTCCATGTTGTTTAATACCCTAGTAAATCCTGATGTCATGTTACAAGATATAAAACACCACATAAGGAAATAAATAAACTTTAGAGGTAATTATTTTATGTGTAGTTAAAGGTAAATTTATAGACACTTTGGAGCGCAAGGTTCAAATACCAACTTAGCCCATACTCGAGCTAAAAAAAGCACTCTTTGGCTTTGATGTGGAAACCTGGGCTTGAACAATGTTACCAGAGGGGATTATGGTGATCTTGTCATTTATTGTCTTAAGAGATTTGAGAATTGTTGCTTATTGCACTTGATGCAAAGACTTTAAACATCTTTTATCAATTACTCTAACCAATAGTTACTTTGTTCTGTTGAAGATCTTTACAGAAGATAGTGAAATTGAAGCATATGGTTAGAAATAAAATAAACTTACTATAGACTGTTAGAAAGAAAAAAGTGTTTTAAAACTCTTGCAAATAGTAATTTTCTTTCTTGCTTTTTTTGTCTTATGTTTCTTGAAACTGTAAAAATATTGTTGTATGTGTGTAGCTAGCTGTACATTGAAATAGAGGTCCTGATACACTGTCCCATTATTACTTGAAAAATGAGACTATAATTATCTTAATCAAATTAAGGCTTCATAAGCTGTTGCTGCTGAGAAGAATTCTGTTCTCTTAGGAGAGAAGGCTGTGATGTGAAACAAACACTGGATGCCAAGCAGAAACAGCTGAGAGAGCTGAATGATAGTAAAACAAATACCTTGAAAAGATATGGACCACATATGCCAGCATTTCTTGAAGTAGTTGAAGCAGCCTATAGGCAAGGGCGGTTTAAACACAAACCTGTTGGACCTATAGGTAAGAATGGCTGCTGAAAAAGACATTTTTCCTCATGAGTTTCATTGCATAGTTGCTAATGTAAGAAGTGAACTAGAGAAACTATTTGTTCTTTAAGCAGGTTCAGGTATGTCTTTTTTTCTGTACTTTCTGGACTAAACATTTTATCCTGGTAGGTTGTCTTTTGCTTCTGTCCTTTTTGTCACGTGAACTAGCTAACATCTACTGGTTTTCCTCATTTTCCAGCTGTGTTTGTTGAGGTATTTTATATAGTTACAATGGCAAACTTTCAGTGCACCCCTCTGACTCACCTGCACTCTCTAAGCATCAGACTACTGTGCTTGGCTGCTTGTTCCTTGGTGGATAGCACTGTCCAGCTCTTGAACAGAATTTGTTTAAAATGTCCAGTGGTTGACTAGTAGGCTTGTCAAACTTAATGCTTTGCATGGAGCAACTCGGACAGAACTAATTGAGATTTTCTTGGGAAGTGGTTTCAAGTATGTTTTTTGACCAGCTCTGATAGTGACTGCTATGTTCAGTTTGTGAATGGGAGTAATGCTTCAGCATATTTTGGATGTGAGTGTAAAGGCCAAGTACTTAAGTACTTGGCATTGACTGCAGGGTAAGAACATGCAAACACCTGTTCTACTGAAGGCTGCTGATATAATAGCAATCTTCGTGTGTGTTTAACTTGCAACATAGTTGTTCCTCTGCTTTCACCTTAAAGCATTAAATTGTTGACAAGCAATCTTTGCCTTGACATACTCCTGCTGAGCTTCCATGAAAATTGGTACCTTAATGGAAGGTAGAAGTGATCTGTCAAGGATCTTGGAAGAAAATGTAGGCTTCCAAGCATGTATAGAGAAATGATATGTCTGTGTTCTCAGGGTAGCTTGCCTGCTGTGGGGTTTTCTCTCTTTTAGTTAACTTGTTAATTTTTTTTTTCTTACAAGAAAAGTTTATTTTAGTCTCTTTTAAAAAAACCCACAAACATAACAAAACAAAAACCTTGAGTGGTAAAAATGCACTATTGGATGTTTTTTTATGGAACACAGCTCCTAAAGCCTTGTCTCTTCTGTCTTTATTTAGGTGCTTTCATTCATCCAAAAGATGCTGAACTGACCTTGGCTATTGAATCTTGTTTAAAGACCCTAGTTCAGGCATTTTGCTGTGACAGTCATAGTGATGAAAGAAATCTTCAGCTACTGATGTCAAAATATTATCCACGTGGATTTAGACCTCAAATAATTGTAAATAAATTTCAGAATGAAGTTTATGATGTTAGGCAGAGGTAAGTTGTTTTGAATTTTTTTGCTTAGCTGTGATGGTTCGGATTATTATTAGTTGAAAAAACTGTAGTTTTGTGGGGGTTTTTGTTTAAAGAATCTCATGTGAGTTTTATTAATGATCGTTTTTCTTATTTTCTTCAGAGGAACTCATCATCCAGAATTCCCAACAGTTCTCTCAGCACTGGAAATAGATAATGCAGTGGTTGCCAACTGTTTGATAGATGTGAGGGGTATAGAAAAGATCCTGCTGATTAAAGTAAGGCTCTAGGTTCCCTATTCATCTTTAAAGAAAAAAGTTTTCTCTTTGTATGTAGGATATACAATACATTCACTGATGGTGTCTGTAATGGACAAAAGAGGTAGAGAAAGATATTTTTTTGGGGTTGGTTTTTTTTTTTTTTTCCCTTACCCACTGAAGAGAGGTGGCCCTGATGACTCAGCAGACCTAGACTGTATCAGTTACCAGTGTTACAAAGGTAACCACTGGAGGGTTCCCAGTAAGGCCTTCTTGGCATTCAATAAACTGTCAGTGTCCACTTCAAACACTGTTTTCTGTCATGGGCAAGACAGAGTAAACTGACAGCCCATAGTGAATTTAGATACTGGCATTTATTTAAGAATCAGTAAGGTCAGAACTTTTATTTCCACATACTCTTTTCCCTGCCCCTCAACTCTGCCTTCATAGGTCTCAACTTCTGTCCCCAGTAGGAAGGTCGCAGCTGGTCAGGGAATGTCAGGCAGAAAATATTACTGGTTCCTGCTGTGCAGCTGCTCACAGATACCGGTTTGGGCTATTACTGGCCAAAGTCCCTGGGCATTCCCTTGGATTAGTCCCTAAAGATCTCTTCCTATGTGTATCCAGGGTCTTCCCTGGTTGATTCTGGGATGTTCACCACCACCTTTCTGGGTGTCGAAGTATTCTGGTTTCCCAGTCTTAATAGTCCATGTGTATGTGGTCATCAGCCTCCTAAAGGCTGTCTTTGTCTCGTGTCTCTTAAATAATAGATGGGTTCAGGATGTGTCAGTTTCATGAGGTCCAGCTGTTACCAAGATTTGCAGCCAGCTCCTACCAGTTGTACCTAGCTTGTGCTTGAGAGTTGAAAAGTTCCCTTTCAGATATTCAGCCACCCACTCTTATATGACATTATCAGCTGCCTGTTAGCATTCACAGCTGAATTTATTTTTCGCCTACCACAATCAACACAGCTTCTTTGGACTCTGCAGTCTTAAAGCATTTGAGATGAGAGAGTGCAAAGAAACATGCTTGTGGATAGAGTCTGATAAAATAAAGAAATAGCAATGATCAGTTATTAAGTAGGGTTTGAATGAGGTGACTGGTGACTGGCAACGGGTGCTGAATTAGGATTTACATGCTATGTTGATAACAATCTATTTTTATTCACCATGAAAACATGATAGTGAACTGTTTTCTGCCACTATATGATTTCTGATCTTAATTGATTTTTGTTAAAATTTTCTGTTACTACTGAAGGTAAGAGGTCCTGCAGATAAGTTTACAGGTAAAGTGTTCAGAGATAAAGATAAGATTTATATATTTTTATTTAAAAAAAGTATTCTACAAGCAGCAGAACTGATGATGCTGACTTTTTTTTTGATTTTGTTTTTCTCTAAAACAACTTGTCCCAGTTTTCCCGTTGACGTTCCTACTGGAAAAGAGGTGGTTTATGCTGTCTAGTGCAAAGCTGACTGTTTATCAAGCATGGCTGTTACTGAATGGGATATGTAACAGCTGAACTTCCTAGGCTTTTCTTATGGCAGGAATGCTAGTTTTGTTCTTCCCTGTCTGCCTTATACTAACTACTGATTTTCATAACGTTATTATCTTGAAGCCCTACTTGAGCACTTCCAACTGAATCTGAAAGAAGTTGTACAGCTACTATGTGGGAGAAATGATAGTTCTGAATGGATAACGTGATTGCCTTGGACAAAGGCACTTGTGACCATTTAGTCTGGCATTGGCAATGTTCTTTTTTACCAACCTGTTTCCCCAAACTCTAATTGAATATTGTTCAATGTACTTGACAGCTTGCTTTGGAAGATTGTTTATCGTATGCGTGTTTCTTTTTGGTAGTTAAACAAAAGGTCACTACGTACAGGTATGTTTAATCATTTTTTAAATTTTTTTTTCCCCCATGGCAAATTATGACAGATTGATTAGTGTACGGAACTTAAAATGCAGGTAAATTTGTAATGGTTTAGCTGCCAATTTCTTTTATTCTAAGAGGGTGGTTTTTGAGAACATAAGTGTTGTATTCACCTAAGAAAAGCAGATTCTTGACATTCTAGATCTTGTTTTTCTACGCTCTTCTATTACTGTATTTCTTATTTTTCATTAGGAATTGGAATTATTTCTTGGTGACAGCTTCTAGACTTTTAAAATTGATATCTTTAATTATGATTGCTTTTCTATTGGTATGATAAGGCCATTTTATTTTTCAGAGCAGCAGTAAAGCTCGTGAAGTAATGCAGTTTAATCGGCCCCCGAAAAATTGTAGAGAGGCTTTTACTGCTGAAGGTGATCATGTATTTGAAAAACGGTATTACTCTTCTAATTACGTCAGACCCAGGTTCCTAAGCCAAGATGTTGAAGCAGAAATAAGGTTAGCATCTTGTAATGTTGTACCTATAAAAACTGCACTTGTTGATGTGAAGAGTGGAATTGCATATTTGTACACTGCTATCCAGTCTCTCCATTTTCTTCCTGAGATTCATGATTTGCTTCTGGGAATTCTGGAAAAACTTTCAATATCATTGCCTTTCTGTGGTAGGTACAAACCCGAGTTATAGCTAGATATCTTTCAGTTTGTGGCATGTAAACCTTGCCGAGCAAGTAGGGATTTGCTGGGCTGAATATTCCAGGAAATCTAGTTACTTACCTTTTGTTTTACACTTGCTGGAAAAGAGTATGAAGTCAAAACCGTTTCTGTATAAACCTAATACCTGAACAGCGGTATCCCAGTTTACTGCAAAGGAAACCTGAATAGTCAAACCAAAGTTACATTGGCATGTGTAGTCCTACTGGTTGCAAACATTGCATCTGTGTTTTTTCAGGCTTTTGACTTCATTTATGGCAGGTATCTCTGATAAACTTGACTTCTCCTTCCCTCCATTTTATTTTTGATATCTTTTTTTCTGCTTACTTTCAAAATGGTAGTTTAAAAAGCCAAAGATATTTCAAAGATTATACTTGAATGTCACTAAGCAAACTGGTGACAATAGAATACTTTTGAGGATCAGATTATATTACAGACATATTATGTAATATTTTAATTTTAGTATTAATAGCTGATAGTGTAGACTGAATGTTAAAAATCTGTTTCTGTAAACTGAGAAGTTAAATGTGTTAGTTATACTGACATAAGCAAAGTGCTGTTATAATGAACTTCACTCAAAGATTATCTTAACTTTCAAAGTGTTACAGGCATTTCATTACCGATATTGCTGTGGGGGAATGATGTAGGCCAGTTAAAAAGGAAAAATGCCCTCCTCTGTTGCCCCCCACTTCACAACTTAGCCTAAAGCAATGACACATTTATCTGGAATAGCATACATCATTTATTAAACACAGATTCTGGGATCGGACTTAATCAGTCAATTTCATGCATCTATAACAAAAGTTGATTTAAACACTTGTGTTAAGATATTTATATTTTTTTAAACTGTAATATTAGTAAAGTTCCCCTTTCTTTTGCAGTGGTAAAAGACGCTATCAAAGTTTTGCCATCGATGAATAGTAATACAAAACAAAGATTTTTTTATTTCAAATAAGTTTACCACAGACTGAAAGAATTAATTACGGAAATCTCTGGACGTGACCTCCTTTGTAGAAGGAAAAGTGTTGAGACTACATAAAAAACTTTCTTCAGATCTCTGTTAATGTGTTTTCTCTCTGACTAGAGCTGTTTTGTCCTAGTCAAAGTATTTCTTTCCTTTAAGATGCAGTAGTATTTTTAGCAGTAACACCACTGTTTAGTTCAAACATTTGGCCTGTTACAGAAAATCGGTAAGAGAGGTTATGGTGGTTCAAATTACATAAATGTTTTATCTGCTAGGCATTGAACTAGGACCATCAAGCAGCTATCTGCTGGTTATTAACTCTGAGTTCTGCTGTAGACCTTTGGTGCTTCTTTATTGATCATCAAAACCGTCCAATACTAAACAAAATTAAGGTATTTTTTTTCTAGGGGAGTGCATTTTTACCCTTTGTCTTGTCATGCATTTAATTTTTATTTGTGTATTTCCTTGTGTGTGTAATAAGTAATATCTCAATACTACTTTGTTTATAAAGTCACTTGGAGAAAGAAATTGAAAATAAAAAGGCACAGTTGACAGCATCTCAGCAGCGTTTATATTCCATTGAAGATGAGATTAGGCAGAATGAAGATCATCTTCATGGTCATAGACAACACCAAAAAGAACTACAGGTAAAAAGTACACTATTGGTTTTCAGAAAATGATCTGTCTTTCCCTACTTCATTTTGACTTCTGCAGTATATTTTGAGTGGATGATAGTTTTTGATGTTTTTCCTTACTTTTGTATTTGCTTTCGTGTTGTTCACCTTCATCGTTTAGGACAGAATGGTAGAGGCCACATCAGTCCTAGCATATGCTGTTGTTTCTGTATGGGTTTTTTTGGTGGTTGTTTTTTTCCCCCTCTTGTGCTAAATCTCACAAATTTCTATTACTTTTTTTGCCACAAATAGGAAGTTGCAATATTTGATGCACATTTCCTGCTTCCCCTTCCTTTATTTCTGTTGAGCCTTGCCTTTTCATTCCTAGAATCCTGTTTCTCTTCATTATCTTCATATATATTGCTGACTCGTTTTAATATGCTGAATGTTTCACCTTCAAGTGTTCCTAACTTTAATATCTTTATAAACCATTTTACAACTATTAGGCTTCTTTCTTTCTTTTCCAGTACTTCTAGGTAGGATATGTATTTGTGGTGGTAAATGTTGTTACAGTTAGGCAGAGTAAGATAATACATGCTCTATAAGGTTATATTCAGTAAATTACAAATAAGAACTGACAAAAAAACCTGGCATGTGGACTCAAATTGATAAAGATAAATATTTGAAGGAAAAATAAAATACATTTTTTTCAATTGTCATGTTGAATGGAAATTTAATAATAATAATTTAAAGTGTATCTGACTTTCAGAACAAGCATATCTTACAAAAACGGATTTCATAGGTAAGTGGGAAGAGTTCTGTCTAGGCACTAATGAAACTAGAAGATGCTTTCTGTGTCAACTTAAATGAACAAATGTAAAGTTTTCTTTCTAGGTAAGCTTAAGAACATTTTTTTTTCTTTTTCTTTTCAGAAAAAAATAAGAAAAACAAATGCAGAAATAGCAGATCTTGAAAATGTGCAAGAATACCACTCAATGGACATACATATATTAGTAAGAACAGTTTATCAAATTATGTCTAATAAGGATACGAAATAATGTTTGCAGTGTTTTGAAATGAGCAAATACTGTAGATTTTCAACTAGTGTACAAGTTCAGTAGTGAAGAACGCTTTATAGGATGTCTGTGATCGTGGCAATAGCATAATTCTATTTTTCTGGTGAGGTTTTGGTTAGTTTTTCTTTCCTTGTTTTTCTTTTTTCTAACCAGTAGCACTGCAGCTTTATGGAAGGCAAAGTGGTGGTGTAAAGGAGGGATATTCTGTGCATTTTCTTTTTTTAGTTCCAGACCCGCAATGCTGTAAAACACTGGTATTAAATAATATCTCTGTAGGTAACGCTGTAGGTTTGGGGGTCAGAAGTGTCATCATCAAAGCATAGGTGAAGGCCACTCTGGAGCATAATTATTGTCACAGCACTGCTGCTCTACCCTGAACCAGAGTTTTCTTGCTTTGCTTCTAGCTTTGTTGTACGGAAGTTTTACAGTTCATGTATCACCCTAAGGAAGTATGTTGATTCCTTCAAGGTTCCTATCATTATCCATGTGTTCTTAGAATGTGCACATAGTAGTTTAAGAACAGAAATAAAAGTTCGATAGTCTATTGTGATTTGTATGTTGGTGGCCATGAATTTCGGCTGTTACTCTGTAACAAGCTAATGTATAGATGGACAAGAATTCAATTCTGAGAATCATGCTGATGTTAATAATAATACTACAGTTATTTCATTTAAATTCCATGTCAGTTTTCCCACTACTTTATCGAAATCAACAAGAGGCTAGCCACTCTGGAGCATAATTATTGTCACAGCACTGCTGCTCTACCCTGAACCAGAGTTTTCTTGCTTTGCTTCTAGCTTTGTTGTACGGAAGTTTTACAGTTCATGTATCACCCTAAGGAAGTATGTTGATTCCTTCAAGGTTCCTATCATTATCCATGTGTTCTTAGAATGTGCACATAGTAGTTTAAGAACAGAAATAAAAGTTCGATAGTCTATTGTGATTTGTATGTTGGTGGCCATGAATTTCGGCTGTTACTCTGTAACAAGCTAATGTATAGATGGACAAGAATTCAATTCTGAGAATCATGCTGATGTTAATAATAATACTACAGTTATTTCATTTAAATTCCATGTCAGTTTTCCCACTACTTTATCGAAATCAACAAGAGGCTAAGTTGCGCAGATTTTTTTTTATTTTTGGGGTTTTTTTGTCACTTCTGATTTTGGCAGAAGCTCACGTTTTTTTAGTAGTCTGACTTTCAATGTGTGCATGTAAGTAAACGTTTCAAAATTAACTCGAAAAGTAAGGGATCGGTACAGATTCTGTAAACTCTTGGAGGGTTTCTCATTTTCTATATAATCTAGTTCTGTTGGTTTAAAAAAAAATAATTTATTCTTTGTCCTTTTGGTGAGATGGAAAAATAGTCTGTTACTTTTTTACTGGAGAATATCTTTCTGTTTAAAAATTATTGAAGGCTTACTTACTCAACATCAGCATTTTTACCATCACCTTCTGATAATGGTCTTAAACAGCTGGTAGACTTACATATTTGCTTCACCTTATTCCTTTCTTGGATTTTTGTTGTTTTTCTGTTTTCTGTGCTTTCTGACTGCTACTATGAATTAATTGCTGTTCTTCCACTTGGTATTTGTCTTTCATTGCTACCTTGATTTCACAATTGTTTGATTGTGAAGGAGAATCTAAAGTAATGCAAAGTTGCATTTACATATTTTTCCCAGGTTTTGGAATATTTGTCATCTTGAGTCAGAAAGTATGTATGATAATTCATTAGAAATGGTATAATTTTCTAGGAAACATTGGCGATCCACTTACTCTTCCTGTATTCCTTTCTATAATGGATGTATATACTCTGCCACAGATCTGGTGGGAACTTACCTTGTTCTTTTGTTGAAAAAAAAATTACCATAGTGAAATACTAGTGTGGCTAAGTCTTCACAAAACCCTAGCCCCTTTAGTATTTTCATCACAATTCCCAAATAAAGTCCCCTTAATTTTCAGTCAGATAACTGGGAAATTCCACTTTTTATTTTGCAGTTTGATTTAGTGGTCTCCTGCAAGATCTGTCAGTCTCTTCTTCTGGGCTTTAGTGACAACTACGTTGAGCTGCTCATACTCTTTTTAGAGTTACAGAGTATTGTATGTAACGTTGCACCCTGCTAGTGGTAATAAACCAAAAAATCTTGTACAATAATTTGCAAATGTGTATCTTTTTATTATTCTTCATTTTAATATATTTTGACAGAAAGATGAAGCTAAAGAAAATAAGAGTAAGATGGAATCTGTAAAAAAAGACATGCAGCAGCAAAGCAGAAAAATGGAAGAACTGAAAAATACTCTGCAGGTAGCTGAAAAAAAACTTGAAGAAATGAGAGAAAAAATTAATCAAGTAGAAGAAATTGCTGGTCCAATTAAGGTAGCAAAATTTTTATATTGTATTTTTAATTCTTTCCCTTTGTGTGACAAGGAGGTGGTGATGTTCAAAGGAGGTGGGAGAAGAGATTGTGATGCTTCCTGATACATTTAAGATCTACCTATGAAAATGGAAATAGAGCATTCCATCTGGAGCATGTCAAGAAATAAGCTTGGCAATATTTTGACAGTGATGTCAATTATGAAGTGTAGTTGCTATAGTGTTTTGTGTTTAAAGAGTTTGTTTCCAGTTATTTTTAGTCATGGACTGAAAAGGAAGGAAAAATAGTTTGCTTGACTTTCTTTCTAGTCCATCACATTTGTTGTTTTGGCTTGTCTGTTTCTGATAAGGGTCGGCTAAGAGTGTTCGGAACTGTTCAGTTTTCAAAACAGCATTTGAAGTTCTGTCTGAAGTGGTTGTTATTCTGTAAAGTTGCGTAATCATGGAATGTACCTATACGTAATTTTAATTATTCAGGACTACAGAAGACACCTGAAAATCACAGAGAAGTAGCAAGACTTAAGATAAATAGCAGAGTGGTGACATGCAAAATTTGATACTGGCAAATGGAAAGCAGTTGCATGTTGTCAAGAATTAATGGTTTGAAAATGGAAAACAGAAATAAGAGACCAGCATGTTTACAGTATTGTAAACTTGTAGAAGGATGGAATGAGGAAAGACTTAGACCGCTGTAGGATTCTCTTCTGAGCCTCACTCAAATTGTATATTGCTATGTAGTCAGCCCAAACTAAAAAAGCAAAAGCAAACAAAAAGATGAAGGAAACAGGTACATTATATTTATGAGTTGTTTTCTGTTTCTGATGTGGAAATGCTGAAGATAATGTTCTCATTTCTTACACAGTGGTTCTTTTTAAATAGAACAGATTTATTCACAATATTAAAACATTATTGCTTGTTACTAAGAGGACCAAATGCAATAGAGGGCAACTCTTAAATGTCTGAAAGGCTTTTAGGTTAGATGTACTGCTGTGTGTTCTACAGTTGTTTAATGGACTGTTGACAGACAGCAAGTTGTGGCTTTAAGGTAGGATTAGAAAAAGGCAAGAGCATCCGTTATTATTGGTGATGGTTGTTTTTCTTGTTCTGGTGTTTTGGGGTGTTTTTGTTGGTTTTGTTTAGTTTGGGGTTATTTATTTTGGCTTTTTAAGATAATCCATCTAATTGACAGGTATTAGGAAGAAATTTGTCTTCTGATTTATATCATTCTTTATACCTCTGCTTCTCTGGAAAGATATGATACCACTTCAACTGTATCAACACTTAAGTATCATAGAAGTTGCTGTAGTCTATATCATATTATAGATAATAGCAAGGCACTGAATTTTCAGGCAGAAATGCAATTCTGGCTGAGGTCACACTGGCTAGAATGTAGTGTAAAAAGTGTAGGTTTTGGAGGTTTAGGAGAAAGGATGGCTTTCTTCTGAAGGATGGGATTAAAACGTCTCCTCAAGGTACTATTCGTAAAAACTTTACAAGCATATTATGTCCTTGTCAAAATTAAGTATAGACTTTCTGGTAAGTTGCTTTTAAAGCTCCTGAACTTTAGAAATAGTCTTACTGAAAGCAAAACCAATTAGGCAGTGTTAACAACAACATAATTTTGGGTGGTAAGTCAGTAAACATTAGAGAGATGCTTAGGGATCTACCTCAAAGAGCTCACATCTCAAGTTATTTCAAACAGGATGAATTAAACCAAGCTGACTCAGAACTGGAAAACAGTAAACGCTGTTTGCAGCACTATGAAGACAAGCAGAAAGAACACCTGGTTTGCATTAAAAGACACAAAGAATTACTAGCTGCCAAAGAAAAGGAATTAGAGGTAGGTGTGGGGGTTTTTTTCTTTTTTTTCAGGTCACATGATCATGATCTTTCTGATACTTAATAATAAATCATTCCACTTGTACAACATACAGATCCTATTGATACTGAACTGCACCAAGTATTTGCTTAGCTATGTAAATCAAGTAAAAGTAATTTTGTATAAAGAATCAAGGACTGTTTTTGTCTGGCAGAGTACAGTTTCTGTTTTGACAGATAGGTTAGTGGTTATCCATCTAGGACTATTTCTTCTGTATTTTGCAATGAAAATATTAAATTACTTATTCAATTTAACTTAAACCACAAATTTTAAGATTAATACTGCTTTGTTTTTTTGGATACTGGGATTTTCCTTGTACAGACCTCATACCTGATCTTTTGAGGACTTACCCTAATCAAGTTTTATTAACTAACTCTAAAGTCACATCCGCTAAGACTTTTGGAAGACCGTCCTATTTAAATATGGTGAATTTGGTTCCTTATTTGTGTTAGCTAAATGACTGTGAACATAGTAAAGATCTTGGATACAATTCTTAGCACTGAAATAACTACTTGCCTATAAACATCAGTAAAATCGTTAATGATAACTAGGTTTGTTGTGATAAGTACACAAAGAACGATACAAAAATATTGTTCTTGCATGGAGACCTTGTTTTTCCATAGCACAAAATATTTGTTGTGAAGGCTAAACAGATTTTTTTTTAAAAAAAATGTAACAATTAATTGAATTTCAAACATTACTTTAGGAAAAAGTGGCACAAGCTAGGCAAATCTGTTCAGAACGCATAGAGGTCAACAGAACTGTTAAGAGTCTTGATGTGGAAATGATTCGCTTGAGAGAGAGGATAAATTTGGAAAGCGCTCGCCATGGAAACAGAGAAGAAATAATAAAGTAAGTAATCTTTAATGTCTGAAGTAGTTCAGGTAGGATGGAGAAGATAGGGTGCTTTTAGTACTTAAACCATGTATGAAGGTATGGAAACATGCCGTGCCGATTGCTCACTCAACCAGTACTGAACAGGTTTAGGAGTCTTGAAATACCCTCTAGTGATTGTAGACAGTACCTGTACTATATATATGAAGCTACCACTAATCATGTCACCTTCTAGTGTTTAGAATATCCCAATTACAACTATGTGGTGGGAACGTAACTGTTGTTCTGTAATGAAGAACTAACGGAGAAGTTAAGCAATTACACTGCAGTCAAAAGCCTCAGGTGTTTCAAGGAATTGCTCACCTTGGATATTTTTGAGCATGGGGAGCCCAGTCATTCATTCTCCTTGGTGTAAGAGTTTCCTTTCAAAAGAATTAAAAATAGAAGTAAAGTTTAATTTTTGACTACTTTTCATTTGTGAACAGTGTCTTACTTAATTCATGAAATGCTTTTAGCTTTAATGTAGATCCTCACAAGATAATTTTTATTTGAGTGTTTTGATTATCAAATCTATTTTCAGCATTTAAAACAATACCTTGATTTTAATGTAATGTGTGTTGATCCTGGACTTTCTGTTAATTAAAACAGACAGTTTCATGATGCAAAGGAAAGATACGAGGATACAAACCTTAAAGTAAAGAATTTAAAGAAATTTATTAGGCTGCTGGAAGAAATAATGACACAGAGATTCAAAATATACCGGCAATTCTTAAGGTGAGTTAATTTTACTATAATGTCAGGTTTCAGGTAAAGTAAGGTATAGATGTAGGTATGTGCCCATATTCCAGGGTAAAAATTATGGAGCAGGCTTATGGGAACGAGGTGTCTCTAAGGTGTATTCACAGTAACCTTTTTAACCTGATCTTGCTCCCAGAGCCAATACAATTGTGCCTGACAGTTTAGAGGCAGCCTGGTCCAAGGGCTAGAAAAACAACATGGTCAGTGGAGGCTGTATTTTGTTTCACACCAAAGTCTTTGACTTTGCCAACGTAATCTAAGGCAGTTCTGTTTCAGTGTGACAGTGCTGGTTTTGGTCAGTAGAATGTCAGCAACATACTAGCACTGAAATCATGTGGACTGTCACTCATTTTCATTGAGTGTGATTAGTGGTGCTGTGCTGAAAAAACTTCAAGGTCTTTATTCAGGTTCTGCAGTTTGACAGCTGCTTCCCTCATGGAGTTCCCATACTAAGAGTCCACCTCTTCTTTTTTGCTTCAGTCCCCTAGTATCCCGCACCTATTAATGAAGGTTTTTGTGGCAGTCTGCCTTCAGAAGGACTGATGGTCTTGTTTTCCGCTGCAGTCCTTTACTGTTTATCGTTCATTTCAGCAGAATTTGAGGGATATCTGTGTTGACTCTGCTTTCTGTACTTTTTGATCTGGGATTTGGAGGGGGTGCCAGTATGATCCTGACAAATAATAATGATCAGGAGAATCCCAGCCTTTGCAGGTGGAAGTATAGAAAGAGTAGTGGTTAAGATTTACCTGCAGAATCTGATGCTTCCCTTATGGTGCCTATGTCAAAGAGAATCTTGTTCTTAGTGCTAAATTTGAGTATGAATTCCATTTCGAGATGTCTTGGAACCATAGTCTGTTCTTGAAGGAATCTTGATGTATTGTGTATCGAGCAATTATATGCTCGAATTGGCGTGTGTGTGTGTGTGTGTGTGTGAAGGGAGAAATTAATACACTGTTTAATTCCTGGGGTCTAGCAGAGACTGTGAATTCTTTACTGTTCTTACTGTGCAGTCCTAATACTGGATAGGAAAGAAATGGAATGTGGTCATTTTCTGTTGAAGTTGTGAGGAATGGTGTAAAAGGGTTCCAGTCTGTTGAAAAAGACTTCTAGAAAGTACAAAGCCTGTACCTTGTGGATTTCTTACCTTGGTACTTTGTGTTGGTGATTATCTCCAGCATGCCAGTATAGAATGTCACCCACTTGAGAGTGTAATTGATTTTGGAAAATGTTCTTAATGGAGCAGGGCTTAATATTTAAGATTATGATGTGGAACTGTTGATAAAAATCTGCTGGCACTTTTTCATGTATTTTAAAACTCACTGACCTAATGTTTGTTTGCTTGATTTAACTGATTTAAGGCTCCTTTCTTTACGATGCAAACTCTACTTTGACCGTTTATTACGTATTCGAGCTTGCTATGGAAAAATACTCTTTGATCACAAGAATGAGACACTTTCAATAACAGTAAGTTATTTTATATTACTTCAATTACCATAATAATTAATGATTTATTTTTATTTAATACCAGCTGCTAGAACATGTATTGCAAAGGATAGAATAAATCGTTCTTCCCTCTCCAAATCTGGTATGTTAAATTGTAGGATATTGTGGGAAACAAGCAAGAGCCAAAGCCATATTGCCATCTTATATGGACAGGTTGCTAGATTATATGGAATAAATTTGGACTGTTGCCTTAGGTGGGTGATAAGAATTCACTAGCGAGTCATCCTAGTGAGACTTTCAAAATTATTCATTCCTATTTCATTGATAGGAAGTTTGTCTTTATTTGTGTGATTGTGTAATGGCTCTAGTTGTTATTTAAACAACTTCTAATGGCTGAAAGATTCGATATTATGGTTTTTTCTGTGTATCTTTTAACACTGTTCCCCAGAACTGTTGTCATGGGCTATTTACTTTTGTTTCTGTGGGAGATTTCAGGTTTAGGAATTGAGGGGGGAAAACGTGTAGTGACAATATAAATAGGTGTTGATGCAGTCCCAATTAAACAGGTGAA
The DNA here is from genome assembly GCF_023634155.1 of Falco peregrinus. NCBI lineage: Eukaryota > Metazoa > Chordata > Aves > Falconiformes > Falconidae > Falco > Falco peregrinus. The sequence goes on from NC_073727.1 coordinate 59,031,119, forward strand.
GGTTATGTATTTGAAGAACTTAAAATTCAGTCTGTAAAATGTCAAGTCATTACCTGGCTTTATCAGAATACTTTTTTTTTTTTTTTGTATAGCTAGTATTTCGTGTTTCTCATGCAAGAGACCTACATTTAGTCAAGGAAAATAAATTGAAAAAAAAACCCACCAAAACACTGTCCCCTTGCCCTCCCACCCCTCAACCCCCCCCCCCCCCCCCCCCCCAAAAGAACACACTCTAAAATAATTCTTTGTTTTCCCACTTAGCTTGTTGAAGGTAATATAATTAATAGAAGGTAATGCTTAAGCTTAAAGGGGGAATGCCACAAGGTGCCATCATAATCAACGTAACTAGAGGACTGTTTGCGATGTGTCATGTGCTCCACAGAAACGGTTCCTCCTATAATCAATATAATCAATAAATGAATTACCTGCTTTTCTATTGTATTTAGTAACTACTGGATTTTACTGTAACTACACTGGTTGACATTTATTAAACATTGTTTAACAACTATTAAAAATAGAGAATTGAATAAAAAAACACTGGCAGGGTCATTCAGTCTGTTCAATGTATTTTGCTGTGACGGAGAAAGCTGCAGTGATTGTACAAGTTGTGTTATTAAATAGTTAGGAGCCATTCCATTCCAGAATGGCAGTGGCAGTGAAGTGCATAAAATTGTTCTCAGGTGATCTCTCTCTGTTCATGTGTAATTCGTTTGCCACTAAAATTATGATCCTGTTAGTAAGTCCCCTATCTTGTGTTTTAAAAATTGCTCTGTTACTTTTATTTCAAGATTCAGCCTCGAGAGGAAGACAAAGCTTCTCTTAATGATGTGAGATCCTTGTCAGGAGGTGAACGTTCCTTCTCAACAGTTTGTTTCATTCTTTCTCTGTGGTCAATTACCGAATCTCCTTTCAGATGCTTGGATGAATTTGATGTCTATATGGTATAGTTTAAATTTAAATTACATATGCTGTTCTGATTTGTGTAAGTCAAACAGTTGGGTTGTTGTTTGTATTTGGTTAGATTTTAAAACACTACAGTTAACTGTAAATAATAAATAAAAATCCCAAACCAAAACCCAAACCCAAATCCCCAAAACCAAAACTTGTTAGGGAGCTTGTTCACTTTGCTTAGTGACTGTTGAAGCATTGTTTCTGAAGTTGGTAGCCAGAGCTATGAGCATCTCTGTACTTTACATGCTTAAACCTTAGTTCAGCACAAAAGCCATAAAATATAACTTTTTATTCATTCCCCAAGCAGTTGTTACTGTGTTTGTTGCAGGTTGCCTCTGTATGTTGCTGTGTGACAGTTTGGGGCTTAGCATGTGCTTTTGCTTTTACAGATTTTGAGATCAGTGTGTCTCTTTTTCAGAGCAAGTACATCAATTGAGTTCACTGTTGCTGCTCAGAACTTCGTTTTATAGAGAATAATGAACAGTAAATACTAACGTCAGCTAAAACTGATAAACCTCATCTTTGTGTACAGCTTCCCTGGATAGGCAATTAACCAATTTTTTAATGTATTTTTATTTTATTTCCGCCTTAATAATATGCAGTGTGGTGTGGTTTGAGAAAATAATTAGTTCTCCGAGTTGATACTGGATTATTTCATTTTGCCTTCAGTGTCCCTCCCCTATCGGTGATTTATTTATTGGGAATCACAGACCTAAAGGCGAAAAAAGATTTTCACACTTTGTAGGTAAAGAATTTCAAAGAGGAAAGTATGCATCTAAGGTGTTCAAGCAGTCATTTTTCAGCTGACTTCTGGAGCTTAGGTCATCTTTTACAAGTTAGTTGTGAAGAAGTGTATCCATCTGTCCAGAAAAGGGTGGGTACTCGGAACCATAGGCCCTGCAGAGAACTTCCATGTCATCTATTCCATAATAGTTCCATGTGATTTGTCTTTCCGCTGCTGTGCCAGTCAGTGCAACCTTACCGTCTCCACGTTAGGGAGTTTTGATGTAATCCTGGAGACCCACCACAAGAGGGCTCCATCAGCATGTTTCCTAGGGAGATCGCTAGCCTTAAGCGTTAAGTATCTAGAAGCAGTCCTTTGTTTAACTCCTGCTAATAATAGCTTCCCATTACACATTTTTTTCGGTAAGCTTAATGCATAACGTCTTGTTCAAATCGGTAATAATAATCACAACAAAAACAAGCTACAGAATATCTTTGATTTCATGCAGCCCTTAAATCCTTTCAGGTAATTTTGAGGCAGGATTTTACAAGACGCATTATTCTGCTAAAATACAGTTCATCTCAGCATACCAATAAAGAAGTAGTACGTGTGTATCAAAGCTGATTTATGAGTAGGAGCGTGTTATTTTTCCAAGAGATGTTTTCTGTCGTCCATGTATACTAAGAAAGTAGAGTTTAAGAATTTCCCAGACTATGATTTGTAGCTTTTAGAATTTTACCCTAACATTTCTCCAGCTTAGTTTTCATTAGACTTCTCTTTAGCTCAACTTTGCTGTATAGGAATTAATTCCAATAGGTTTTTCTACTAAGATATTTTCTAATGAATTTTTATTCTTAGGCATTTGTCTTAATTTGTTCAATAATAGGCCAGTGAAATACACAGTTAATATCACTACCTGATAAATCTTTTTTCTTTAGGACATGGTTAACAGAAGAATTGCAATGGATATGATTCTTAAGGTGGCTGATTCTCAGCAGCATCGACAGTTCATTTTGCTCACCCCACAAAACATGAGGTAATACTGTTGTGTTTTATTTCCTGGTACAAGAATAACCAGGAAGCTCTATTGCAAGGAGTATACCTTGAAAAAAATAAATATGAGGAGAAAGAAATTTTACTGTTTTTACAGTAGAGTATCAACAATTAAGCAGTTCATTGCTGATGGTTCTAGGAATTTAATAGGTTTTTACTCTTCCTTTGTATAATGTGTCTTAATGTGGTAGTTCGGTGGGACTTGAATAACTTTATCTTAAGTAGAACAGCTTTTTGAAAAGTTTTACTGTTTAAAGTGGGCTCCTGATAACTTTTAGTACTGTATATCCCTCTTCTCCCAAAAATTTCAGAAGACACTGCATTTTTCCATTTTTCTATTAATCCTACAATACTTTCAAGATATTTGTCATTTGAGAGTTGTTTTTTTCTTAAATATCATTGATCTAGAAGCTGATCGCTTACTCCTTGTTATCTTTTTTGATCTAATAACCCCAAATTTTTTAAAAACCTCCATATAAAAATCCCCAGTAAAGCCATGTCTAGCATAAGGGGACAGTCACTCTAACCTTACACAGCTGCATAACGTTACTCTTCTCTATATTAGCCAAATGTAATCAGTGCAGCATGCAGAGGGTAGTTAAGTAGTGTTGATTTAATTGTCTTCCCTTACTAAAATCTATAAAAAGTAGAATAATGGTATTCTGTTGTTGTTTAAGTGGAAATGCTTTCTGGGAAACTTCTGAAATTGTATTCAATAAACTTAAAGGAATTTTCTATATGGTTACTGTTTATTAAAAGTTTAATAATTCTTGTGCAGCTTGGTTTTATATTTTGTTACATGTTGCATGTTCAGCGAAAAATTGATTTCACAAAAGTACAGAGGCACCTTCAGAAGAAATAAGTTTAGGATAATTGGTGGAGAAGCCCGTATAAATGTCTGTTTAATAACTTTGCTCATTTTTAGTATGATTATCAGTGATTATACAGGTACAAGCTGTGTGCCACTACAGGATCTGTAAGGCAAATATGAAGCATATTTGATCATTATTTCATTTGGAGTTTCTCTTAAAAGTACCTGCTCTATAATTAAAGTATTCTAATGGTTAGGAATCAAGATTGAAATCAGTCATTGTCTTTACCTCAAGCTTTTACTGAAGTCTGGCTTCAGTATCAGTTCAGTGGAGCCAGAACTTCACCCCATGTTACTGTTTTTTAAAATTGTAAAATTAAAAAAGGGGGAGTTAAAGGAAAATATGTAATGGAAAGAATCAAATGTATATATGAAATTTGTGGACAAGAAACACTGTTTAAATGATGCATACTTTATTTTTAGTTCTGTGCCGGCAAGTTCCCGTATTCGAATCCTCCAATTGCAAGACCCTGAAAGAGGCCAGAAAACATCAAATTGCCAAAATAGGAATGACAGAGAGGAAGAACAATAAGTATCTCTGTGTGTGAATATGGCATACTATTGGGGATAAATGTGTATTGGTATGTGTAAAGTTATTACTTTCTGATGCTGGATAAGAGGATTTTTTTTGTTAGAATACTCTCAGGAAAAGAGAAGGCTCCTGTATATTTCTTCTTTGAATTACTGTATGTGTACAGACCAAGAATAATCACCATTTTGATAACGGGAAAATCCTTAGTGTTCAGTTGATATTTGTAACTACCAGCTAGTAGAATTTTTTATCAGTTGTTCTGTTTTTTCTTCTGGAAAAGTTGAAATATATTTTGTATAACTATGGAGTAATATTTTAATACAGTGAGACTGATACTTGTAGTAATGCTTTTTAGTGTCTACACACTTAAAATTAGCATTAAGTTGTTTTCTTTATAGCTCTGCTTTATTTTGTAAACATGTGCTAATAATAATAAATACATGCTGTAAAACAGGTGTGGTGTTTTTTTCCAGTGGAACCACAGCGACTGTACATGAGAAGCTATTAGTACTTATAGTGTGTACTTTCATAATCAGAGAAGTGAGAAATTTATTTGCAATATATTCTCTAGGTGGGGAAAAAAGTTATTTTATTTCTTCCTAAAGAGTTTATAGGGAGGAGTTTGAGTTTCTTTGGACCTGAGCTTGTACAACCTAGCAAATTATGGTTTTATGAACTTAGGTTCTTAATTCTAATTTACTAAGCTCTTGCTCAGTCTGAGTTTGCAGGTATAGACTAAGTGTAGGTATTTATTACATTGTAACAAACTAAAGTGACAGAAGTCCTTCCGCTATAGAGGAATGAAGTAGAATAAGAATTCTGGAAAATAATACAGTAGCTTTTCTACAGCATTGTAGGCCTGCATTTTGCTGGGTGTTCCTGTCCCCACTCCCCTTCCGTCTTCCCCTGGGACTATACTACAGCAGTTAAACTAAAATACACTTGCTTTATTGAAATAATACAAGCATTTATTGGGGATAAGAAGGAGACAGAAGAACCAGATTTTTCAAACTCCCGAATAAATTTTTTTCTCTTCCGTTCTCCTTTCTCCAGGAACTTGAAGTTGTTGGGAGCTCTTAAAAAACAATCAATTTTTAGAGTTCAGCCATTAGACATACTTTTTTTTTTTTTTCATTAGGTGGATATAAAAAGCCATACAGACTATTGAGAGAACAGTTCTGCAGTTTCTGCAGTTATTTACCAAGCAGCAGTTCCTCAGTAAACTCACTGTAGTCTAAGTTTTAACTCTGCTTTGTAGCTGAATTTGGTTTTAGGTGCTGTACAGTGTTTTGTGCTTTCTGATGTCTTTCAGTTACTATGCAAGAATTTGTAGGTATTTCAAAAATATGGATGCTAGATGAGAACTGAAGGAAATACGCTGAGAAAGCTAGCTGCAGTTCTAGTGCATTCTAAATGTAGGAAATAAGTCTAGTGATTTTTTTTTTTAAAAGCTTCAGATGTTTCCTTCTGAAAGCCCAGGGTAATGGGCCAGCAGGCTCACGGCAGCCTTGAGGAGGTTTACAGGGTCGGCGTTTTTTGTTGTTGAAGTGTGTGGCAGAAGAGAGACAGTGGTCAAATTGAAGTAGGATAAACCAGGGGCAGGGATTGTTCATGATGAAGATAGGAAGAGCACGTCCATCCTTGGAGGCTTTCGGGGCCTAAATAGACTGCTGTATCTCCTTCAAGCAGGGATCTGCGCAATAGACCTCTGGAGGTCCCTACCAAACTAAACAATTGTAAAATCCTGTGATTTGATGGAATACATATTGAAGATACTTAAAATGTTAGGATTATGTGAAAATACTTGGGGGGATACACCATTCAAAGTGCACACTTGGTAAAACTTGTCTAGAACACAAGCCCAGTTTGTACGGGGATGTCCTTGATACTCTTACGCCACCATGAACCACATAGTTTGACTGGATTTTGTGATGAAATTAGAATATGTTTCAGACTTTTATAATATGAAATAATAGAATGGCATGTAATTATTTATCCACCTGATTTTCTTCAGCGTCCAAAAAATAAAGCAAGAGTGCAGAGGCAGGAGAGAGGGAAGACTTTATCTTCATTAGTACTTTTATCAAGACATCTATTGAGAAAAGAGCTCAAGAAAAATTATTGCATTCCTACTAAGCCAACACTTCAGCTTTCTCCCAAGTTTTCTATAGGCTTGCTTGAAATATTGGAGCAGTTGGCATCAATTCTGGTCTTTGGTTCAAATCAATATATTGTATTTATTCTGATCTACCACTGCACTTGAAAATGCATGCTTGACTCTGTAATTATTACAAGCAACTGTTTACATGGTACAGGATTAGTTCTGAATAAGCACTTGCTTAGATGCATTTATTTTTGCACCGATTCTTGTGAGGTCTCAAAACTACCTTATTCTTGGTGCTTTAAGTACAGAGTTTACTACACCAGTTACCTAGAGAGAGAACTGCAGTGCTAATGTTACGTTTTGTGACTGTGTTTGAGTTGCTGGCTGTTTTGGATGGCAGTGTGTTGCTTAATGCTGCATTAAAGTAAATGGAGCCTGTCCAGCTATATAAATTCAAGGTGCAGGGAAATGTAGAATGAGGTACTGCTGCTCTGCTAAGTACACGTAAACCAGAGAGGCGTAAATTCCCAGGAAAGTTCAACATCCTCTCTACAACTAATAATTTAAGCCTAAGTGGAAACAATGGGCATATCATTCTCAGATGTATGTTACGTTTGCAGAGTATGTGTTTTACTTTTAAGTTACAGCCAAAGGTACAAAGTGTACCATTCTCTAATTTGCGAAGACTGTTACCTGGGTAGCCTAAGCAACTTTCTCGTATTTAAAAATAATTGAATTTTCTGCCTTTTGCTGTTTGTTTGGAATACAAAGAAACTTAAATATGAGAGGATGGCCGTGTTGTGGCAACTGATTCTGTGTTCCGCCCACCATGTTTGTTAGCAAAATGTGTAAAACTTTGTTGGGTTTTTTTACCCTCAATTTTAAGGTGAGTTTCACTTTTTAAATTTGAAAATACAGAGAATGATTTGGTTTGTGCCATGTTTTATTGTTTGACTTGTAGCTATTAAGAATACGGTCTCGTTTCTTCATAAGGTAAAGAAGAAATATCAAACATGCAATTGTACTATGTTCAATTTTTTTCTTTTAATCCTGCAAGCAACCATTTAAAGCAACTGGGAAATGTGGTGTAGCAAAGATTATTTTTTTTTGATCTGCAATCTCTGCAGTCTGCTGGTTCTCGATGCTTTCCCAGGGCTGTGCTGAACTTGCACTTGCCATAGTATAAAGATGCACATAGAATTGAGGAGGAAGGTGCTTCTCTTCACTATCCCTTCTCAATCATCACACGTTACGGTTAATTTCTCAGTAATGATTTTCAACATGTCTGTTTATATTAAAACCGGGGTAGCTCAAAGACTCTTACTCAAGGAGGGAAAAGCATTAGAAGACCAGGTTTAGGTCAAGCAAATAAACTGTATTTGACTATGAGCTAGCTTAAAAAGCTAAGTAAGCACAGGTCTAGTAGGATTAGCATCTTAGAGGATAAACAGCTGCTCTGTTGGTAAACACAAGAACTACAATTTTTGGTTTTATATAATATGACTTCAAGTGCGTGAGTGAGTGCAAGGAAGTTTTTTTTTCATGCTTTCATAATGAAATATATATTTCCCAGTATTACAGTGATAGATAATTAAGGAAAATGAACTTTTTTTCTATTACCATGCTGAAGATATGAAATAAGAATTAGGGGAAAAGGTCAAATGTTATAAATTTATTTTGGGACATATATATTGCAACCTCTGTGGAAGCTTTTGAAAATTCAGGCAGAGATCAATACACTTCCAATAAAACCTTTAAACTTCCAATAAAACAATATTTTAAACATTATATATATATATATTTATATATGTTTTTAATTAAAGGGATCATTTTAGCAGGATTTTTTTTTTTTTTTTTTTTAATATACTGCATTCCTCTGACATAGCTCTTTCCAGATTGAAGGGATGCAAATGAGGTAAGAATTAAGGCAAACCTAAAAGGCATGCAAATGAAGTACATTTATATCCACTGACAATACAAGCACATGTGTGGATCAGACTTAAGAGCTGAGGAACTCTTCCCCTCTGTCTGTCCAGTACTACTTTACAGCAGAATGGTGACATGATTTATAATAAACAGTTAACATTGCCATGGGAATTCAGTGTCACTAACATTACTCAGTCTAGGAGGACACAGAGCTAGCATCAGTAAAACATGAACAATAAATAATATAATTCACTGCAGCACAGGACTGCTGCACAGGCTTCAGAGGAATAGGGTTGTTATGAAATGACATTGCAAACATCACGTTGTGGCAGTTTATTTTTATAATATATACTTTTAAAATTCTTTAGCAAATGACATTCTCATGCACACAAGTGTTTCAAACACAAGAAGCAAGTCCATTTATAGGTAGTCCAAGCAAATTTTTGTGTGTGTGGAAATAGCTGCAAACTGAATGGAACATTAAACTTCTGTGCAGTCTATGACTCATTGTACACAAGCTCATTTTTGAATGTCACACTGCAGGAGTAATACAATGGATGGATCACTCTTTGCAGCTTCTTTGAATTCATCCAGTGTGATCTGGTCATCTTTGTTCTTATCCATCTTACTGAAGATCTTGTCTACCCGTTGCTCAGGCGTCAGACCATCCTCATTCATCTTCATCATTATCACAGTGCCCACCATTTTGTAGATGGCCTTTGGAAAGAAACCAAACGGAAAATTCAACAGATGAATTAATGTTTTCTTGATGTGATCAAATTCTGGAAAGATACCCAACAAAATGATGGCCAGTGTCCTTAATTTTGTGGGGTTTTTTTCTTAGAATCTGCTGTCCATATACTTAAAGAAGAATGTGTTTTACTTTCTTTAGATGCAGATTTATTTCAGGGGTTGCATTTTGCATCTCAGAATGAATTTCTTGGGCTTTCTGTTTCACAGTGCAAAACTGTTGCAATCTGTTCTCTGGGGCAACTGTTTATTTGGCTTTTAGTCATTCCATTGAAATATTTCACATAAATTCAGAATAATCACTTTTAGAAGCTGTCACCTTTTAATAGCTTTCTATGTGTACGTGTGAGCAAAATCTGGTATTAACTACTGTGGCGAGTAGCTTGCAGATGATGTGGGTGGTAAACGTTATCCTTCCTGTTATATGCTGTGGTCATCCTAAAGCCCATCTGTGAGAGCTCACTTCAAATACTGTGTTGTTATCCCTGTAAATTTCTGTAATTATCTGAAGTTAATCTCCGGTAAGGTTTCAGCTACAAACCACTAATTTCATGGGTGTCAAGTGATTTTGAGATGGGCTTTGTAAATACTTTGCTGTGCTGTTCTCATGGTTAATCTGTTCATCAGAAAAAAACCCAACCCAACCCATCAATAAAAACCAAACCTCTGGATATTTAAAAGCTTATATGCACATATGTACTTCCTGCAATTTTCAAAGATTACACTTGTTAAAACATTAGTGAGCTTGCACCACTTAGACATGAGTTAGTATAGGATGAAGGCATGTAATATATGCTTTTAATGATACACTACAACCTTTTGTGTGCTTAAAATCTAAACTATATGTGAACAAGTAATCAAATTCTATTAATGTTCAGACATGTTACTTCTGAGTGTTGCACTGATCTCACCTCTATAATTTCCAGCATTTCCACTCTTGTAATTTTACCATCACCATCCAAGTCGTACATGTTGAAGGCCCAGTTTAGCTTTTGCTCAAAACTGCCTCGTGAGGTGATGGACAGCGCGCAAATGAACTCTCTGAAGTCAATGGTCCCATCTCCATTTTTATCAAAGGTTCGGAAGGCGTGCTGGGCAAACTTTGAAGCATCTCCATAAGGAAAGAACTGCAAAATACAATAATAAATAGAACTGTGGGCAATGCAAGGGAGCAAGCTGTGTACCTGCCTCCAAAATACAGATATGAGGCATTTATAAAAAGTTGCTGGCGGGCTTTGTGTGAAACTGAAGATCTGCAACGTAAGCTTCTGTAAGTTACAGTGTAATGATTATTACAAATTTACTTCTACAAAAATCTCTTAAGTTTACCGCAAAGTATATTATAAATATATCTAAAACTAAATTAACTAGATGAACCTTAACATGAAGTTGGGTGCAAAACAAGAGAGTTTACATAATATTCTCTGTTGTTGTCTCTCTGACAGCAATCACAGTGCACTTTAGTAGTGTTTTTTCTGCCTGGGAGAACCAGCTCTTGACATGTTGCGACGAAGTAGATGTGTGGGTTTGTTGTTATATAACTTCATTTATTAAAAAAAAAAAATACACACACAGCATAAAAAGCCAGGAACATATGTTCTCTTCTGCCAACCAACATTAGTACAAGTACATAAGATGAGAACTGAGATGCAGTTAAACAATACTTTTCATGTTTAATATCCATTATCAGTGAACGCTGCAAGTGACTAGCTTAATGAAATGTTTTAAATGACCATAACATGGAGGTTTTCTGCTGGTATTTTTTCCTTTGGGAAATGTATAATTCAAGACAATTGAGACAGCAGCAGTTCCTTCTGTGGCCCAGACTCAGGAAAACATACCTCTTAGGAACAGGAGATTAAACTAGTGCTGAAGTCCAATTGCAGTGCAGGGACTATACACAAAAATGTATACACACACAATTTTATGGAGGTCTTCATGCTCCTAGAACACAAACGTCTTGCTCCCAATCTGACAGCTATCTCATTTTGTGCTTCTTAGCATTCCAATTCTTAGTAAGTATTGCATTTAATAATGGAAGTTTGAAGGAAAAACTTCAGTGGCAGCCAAGGAAACAGATCTGCATTTTGCAGTTTTCCATTTCCCCATCCAGAGCTTTCACTGCAGGCTGATGGTTGCTGTGGTCAGCTGTGAAAGCTCTTGAATACACTCAAATTTCATGGGGGATCTTGGGGATCTCACAGCACATACAGAAATGGGAGCTACTAATACTCTGACTAAATACAGATGTAGAACATGGCAAGCCTTTGCTGCTTTTCCTTTGAGGAGGCCAAATGACCATTTGGCTACTGTGTCTTGCCCTAAAAAATGCAAAACTGAGCAGGCAGCTGCTCACACTCTGTGGCCATGCAGGTCATGTCAGGAGCCACTCCTGCATTGCCAAAGGGGTCCTAAACTGCAAGTTTCCTTTAAACTTACTGTTTTATCTGATAGCAGCTTTTCAGACACCATTCTGGATAACCTTTCCATTGCTGAAGAGGTACGATACAATCACTTCTCTGGCTCAGTGGCATTACAGTAATTTTCAAATCTGCCTCTTCCCCTCAAAAGAGAGAGCAGGGTTAACTTTTGCCCACCTCCCTCCATTCAGAACATTGCCCTGTTGGGAATTACCCCCAAAGAGATGCAAATCACTTCATTATCCCAGAAGAGGTATCAAATATGCCCATCTCACTTCCCAAGGACCTTCTTGTGAAGCTATTTGAGCATGGTGTGGAGGCATCAACAGAGAAGGCCACTCTACCCATTGCAGCGGTATTTTGTCCATGTTAACATCCATCGCTGTTAAAGTTGTGATTTTCTCATTTGATGTTGTATGGATCATCATCCACCCACTGCTTCCACGCCCCTTCTTCAACAGCTGAAGGATGCATTGGGTATTGTCTCCTGAAAACGTAACTTACATGCCTGTACTCAACCCAGCCCTAGTTTCTGTTTTGATAATCCAAACTGATGGAGCTGTAAATGCCTCCAGGTACTGTTGCAGCTCTTTCTGTACTTTGTTTTTTGACCTTTAAAAATTTTTGGTCTTGGGTATGGTAAGCATGATTGGGTTTGTAAACATATAAAGATATGTGGGTTCTCTGATCCAATTCAGGACTGCAGTGACTGCAGCTACCAGACCTTGCTGAATTGCTCTTCCAGTGTAAACCTCAACCTTTTGTCAAAGTAAAGACAGCTCCCTCAGCTGGATGGTTCTTTGGGCTCACACTCCTACATTCAGCTGTGTCAAAACAAAGTTACGTGAATGTTATCGAAAACCTGAATGTTATTTGCAGGTTACTGAAAATCCTGCACACTGCTTCCTCTTTTTCATGATCTACCATTCCCCCAGCTTCTGTTCCAACTGCAGATGTGAGCATAGGCGATATTTAATTTTGTATGTATAGATAGGTGATGCTTCTGCAGACCACTGGTGAGAAGTTACGCAGTGGCTCTTCTGCCCTGCAGCTCCACAGGGACTCCACTGCTTCCCCCCCGCCCCCCCCGCAATCTTGGGAACCTAGTAGCTGTTCAAAGCTTTTTAAATCTTTAAACCAAAATCTGTCAAAATTTTAGTCTTCCAAGTGTTTCTGTTAAGAGCTGACTATTGCTGAGGATGCTGCCTGATCAATGTTTTTGTGACTGTCACACCACAGTCTCTGTAACAGAAAAGCAAGCAGTTAGAGGGAAAGGGGATGGTCCTTTTTGCTGTCCAGAGAACCAAAATACCTTCAGGTGCTTTCTCCTATGATCCAGACTGAGGAATGGTACAAATGTACCAGCTGACCCAAAAAACCAAACTACAGTGCAGAAGCTCACCTACAAAAATGGCTAAGAAGTGGCAGACACCCCAAAATACTCAAGAGCACAAGAACAAACCCAGGGATTAGGAGGGGTCAGTGGCTGGAGATGCTGAAGACCATTTCTAAATTATTCTTGGGGAAACATGAATATATCATTCAGTCTCCCACTAAAGCAAGCTGTGACTACCTCTTTTCCAGTCATGCCATTAACCTCACATAGCAGGGAGAAAAGCATTGTTCCGATTTTTTCATCACAGACAAGGCAACAAATTTTTCTCTTCTGAGGTGAGGAAGGCAGTGGCACCGCTCAGAGCTAAGCCTTGGCATTTACAGCCTAGCAAGGTGAACAAATGGAGCTAAGGCCTCTTCCTTTTTTACCCCTTCATCTTTGCCTCCCTCTAGGGAGCAAGTGCAGTAAAAGGTCCTTTAGGGAGTGAAGGCACTCTTCTCTGGCCTGTACCTGCCGATTTGTATTATTTTTAGCTCAGAACAACTGGAAAAACATTGTCAAAGCCTGTTTAAAAACCTACCTGAAGATTTTAAAGTTGACTTGAAGACTTCCATTGGTCTGCTTTGAAATGATTCATAAATAAGAAACAGAGTGAATGCAAGCCAAAAGAATTACAGAGCAAAAGAAGCCAGCTCTGGTAAAATATTATTGGATTATTAAAACACGGTGAGACCTCAGGAAGGTACAATGGCACTGACTAACTACCTCAATCCTAGTCTGAGCCAAGTGTCAATGGGAGACAAGAGTCTCTGGAAGACAAAGATGCATTTTTGGCAGCGAGAACATGAGGAGGGCAGTTTAGTCCGCCTCATATGGCACTCTGGCATAAGCTTGGTGAATGCCTCAGAAACAAGTAAAGAAACACAACTAGGATTTTCAGAGGCTACAGCCACTAGGCAAGTCAGTGCCTTCAGCCTCCTCTCCAAACCATCGTCCAGGTGATCGATCTATGAGAAATCTACTATGAAAGCAACTAGTTCCCTCCTGGAGCCATGGTACCATTGAAAAGTGCAGTCTACACACCAGCATTGTCTCCTGCTTTACCCCTTTAATCAAAAAATTAAGACAAACAACACCTGCCTGGGCTTTTTACAGCCTGCACAGTATCTGACCAGTTAGATCAACATGGTGATGTGTGAAGAAAATATTTTCTCTAGGGACAACTACCAGTTAGGAAAGGAAAAAGGAAGAAGAAAGAAAAATCCTACATATTCTGCTTCTAAATTTTGAAGATTGTCTTGCAGATTCTTAGCTTCCAGAGTGTTTCTAGACACCTTTCTGGTATATGGGGGGCTTTCAAATGGTCCTGAAATAAGAATATCTAGCAAATAGCATCTACAAATTATACATAACTTAAGTCTTGGGGAAACTGATCAAATACCTAGAAATATTTATCTGCGCAGATGCTTTAGCATCTTTGAAGTGATGCCATTCACAGACAACTTTGTAACCAACTGTATTCAGATCATCTTTGGGAGGGAGTTACTGAAAAAGCATAAAGCATATGCTAAAGCATATGGCTAAAGGTTTAACATATGGTTAAAATATAAAGAAAAAACAAAACAAAAAGCAATATACTTTCCCAAATTCCCCTGTGATGGGAGGTCCAAAAAAGAAGGATCCATCCTTCCTTGGTAGGGTGGGGTAGAGCAAATCCATAGACTGGCCTGAGCAGTGCTTTGGTTTTCATGCTATGTTTTATCATGTTTGAGATGCATTTCTATTAAAAGGGAAATTCTGATATAAAATGGAGAAAACCAGAATTAGCATAGTGTATGGAAAGTTAAACTCACTGCCTACACATCCTCAGGTGACAACTTGGTCACTGATGTAAGGTCACAGCTTCCAGCACCAAGGTGGGAGCTGGAGCGCAGAATGGGAGGCAGGTGAGCAGGAGCAAGTACAGGGCTTCTGTATCCCAGGCTTGGAGAAGATGGAAGAAGCAGCCGCTGATTCACCCAGGAGATGAGATGCCCCATTCGGGGCTCAGCACTGCCAGATGCTGCTGAGGGCTGAAGTGGTGAAGAGGAACGAGTAGGGCACAGCCAGTGCAAGGAGCAGTGGGAGCATCATCAGGGGCTGGCACGTGGAAACAAGCCTAACTGTTGGCTCCTATGGGAAAAACCTTACACAATTGATGCTGTTACACCATAGGAAGGAGTTTGTTACCCTTTTATAATCTACTTCCTTAGTGTTTTCTTTTGTCCTTTTAGTAAGTTTGCTAGGCAACTCAGTTCACCTTTGTAAGTGGAGAACACGAGCACTTTGCAAATCACAAAGTCTGGTTACTGGTAGAAGCTCAAAGGGGTATTTTTTATAGCAAGCCCCAAATTTGAACCCAGACACTGACAGCTGCTGGTCAAGCCCGATCTTGCAGATCCTCAGACGTGAGGTCACTGAGAGGGATGCCTGTGATGACTAGGGAGCAGGTTGCTGCTCTCTAGTTTTTCAAGAGGACAAAGCTCTGGGTTCCTGCCAGCAGTACAAATGCAGGAGTTGAGGGTGTAAGAAAAAAAGAAAAGATTACTTTTTAATTCTCTACTTTAGAAAAAATAGTTGTAACTTACTGTAGTCTTGCACTTTATGAGTTAAGGCATGAGAAGGGGAAGAGATGTACCGGGCTGTGCCACTCTGGCACCAGGGTGATCTGTAGGGCTGCAGCCTGTGCCTGTCAGCACCTCTTTGCACAAAACTGAAAACTCATGTTTTCAGCATGAGCATAACCACAGCAGCACAAAGACACAGTCAGTACGTTTGTCCTTCTTCTGGAAGAGATTTGACTGCCCTGGGAACACACAGCTCAAGGGCAGGTCAGGACAGATAAAGACACATTTTCAAGACTTCCTGAGGGTATGTGGATTAAGAATGGATAAAGCACAATGTGCCCCTCTTATCCATGTTATGTCTCACCCTTATTCTTCGGAGTAATGCCAGTGAAATCGATGTGAAGTGTTGTGAGCTGCCTCTATGTCCAGTGCTGGAGCGGAGAGGGCTGGCAGAGAGCATCCTGCCAAGGATGGTGGCACTGATGAGGAGGGGACCAGTGGAACAGGGCAACACAGAGCGGGACGGGGCTGTGAGCAGGAACGCCTGTGTGTGAGAGCGCCACAGCATCACCCTGGATTGGTGCTGTGCATTGCTCTTTGGTCAATGGACAGAGGCTTCTCCAAAGAGTCATCTGAAGCAATCAAATTAGGTGTCTGGCTGTAGGTGGAGCAGAGGGATCATTAAGCTTAAATTCTGCATTTTTTTTTCCAAAGTCAGTCTTCACAGTACTAACCAGGGAGACTTCTAGTTCCTGTAATCCTCAGACTAGGACTCTTCCCAGCTATCTTCCACATACTTTTGCTGAACAAGTGTTTTCAGAGCTTGCCTACAAAACAGGCTTTCCAAAATCACAGCAGTGGGATGACACAACATCTTTTTCCCTACTGAAAGGTCTCAGCTTCGAGGTGGAAACCCCACATTCACTTCCCTCCTCTATCTGAGACAAACTGAATGGGCAGCTCAGGAGATAGCCCAGCTACAGCCCAGTTCATATCAGGGAACTATGAGTTCCCAAACTGGGAGTAGCTTGTGTGAACTAATATTAAAGGGATCAGAAAGAGAGCGAACTCTTTTTTAAAAAAACAAATTAGCGGTTAAGAAACTGCTTTGGGAGACAGAAGATTTGGATTCTAGTATTTCCCCCACTAAATATATTTTAAAATCTACTTTAACTCAGGTAATTTTCACAATTCTTTCATTCACTTGCATCTTAACCACTACGATACCAAGCAGAATATATATTATTAGCAGTATGAGCCAATGTAAACAATCAATTACTTCAATGGCTTTTGAATTGGGCCTATGATGATGCTCAATCTGAAAGAATTTCCTTATCGCTTTTTAGTTCTGTCAAAGGTTTTCCTTGAGTTATTATTCATTGGAGGAGATCTTCAATGAACTGAAACACATCCAAATGTTGTTATTCAAGTCCAGGCCCCCAAGGGCCTTAGACAATCATGGCAAAACCCGCAAAGGGATACAGGCAATTGAAAGTACTAAGCAATCCACCTCCATAGTCAGGTTTTCCATCTCTGAGGTGTCCAAATGTTTTAGTTGCGGATTTCCAAAGCCTTTTGTCACACAACTCTTCAGTCTAGACTTCAGAGATCCTGTTCCCAGAGGCAATTTACACCACCTTACTGTGCTGAAGTCCTGTGGTGCCTATCCCCAACTGTCCTTTAAATGAAAAGCATTCAGATGCACTTAGGTAATCACTGAGGATTTCAGTCTCAGAGCACTCAGAGGCTGAAGTTTACTGCAGAGACCTAACAGGCAATGAATGAGCACCCAAGAATTTGGCTTCACAGAAGCAGAAGTAATTTCAGCAGCTTTGCATGCTTCTATTAACAATTTAATCAAGCATTAAGGGATTTGGGTCCCAGAGATACAGATGTTCCTGTCCTGTTCCCAGCTCTCAGCCACAGAGGAGCAGCACATCAACACAGAAAGGCACATCACATGCCCTTGAAAGGTCTAGGGCTGTCTTGTTCATATGCATGGAAAATGAAGTGAGGGTTACAACAATTTAATTCTATTACTGAAATTCCAGGGGGTGGAATCAGATGATGTTTCTGCACTGAGCTAGAGGTAGGATGCTGGAACAGATCCAGACATGTTATTCAGAACTGTGGTACAGACGGGGACCCTCTTCTCAACTTTGTCCATATCCTCTGTTCCTCCCCTCCCTGCACTATCACTCCATTATGCAGAGAAATCCTAGGAAAGGTCTAAAAGCTCCCACAACGGCTCACGCCCAGCTACAGCACTGATGCCACTAATCTCCATATGAGCTGAAGCAAATGCTGCACTAATGGGGCTGACAGAGATCCCCAATCTCTGCTCCACCAGAGGTACAGCCAGAAGAAAATGGACAGGTTGGCTGGGTCTTGTGGGTTAACACCACATGTAAACTGCCTGGAATAGCAGCAGGGTTTTGTGCAGTACATTTCAAAGCTTAGAGCCTTGCCCAACCACATCTTGCATATATTTCCAGGCTAGTTAGTTAGCTTAATTTTTTTTTCTAAGCTATTTTCACTTTGCAGATGAAGCTGGAAACAGCAAGCATAGCCCTAACAAACTCCATTAATGGCTAATGAATTGTATTTCCTCTGCCTTCCAAAATACAAATAAATGGATAAAAATGATACTACTGCGTCTGCATGTGTACCTGTTGAAAACCAAGCTCAATGTATTACTCTAAATCACAAATGTAACTGATGTAATAGCAAGATTACCAAAGCAGATGATGATATTTAGCCTGTTCATGTGTAGGACTGCAGCTTCTGCTGACAGAATAAGCAATGAAGCAACTGCACTGACGTATTTTTTTCTTTTGCATGTTAATACAGCGACACTGCTTCAGAAGTCAGATTCCTTTTGTGTTCCTCCTACAGCTGCCTTTATTGGGATCAAAACATTACCAGTTTTCCAGCTTCTCCCTCTTCTCCCAGTCAGCCTGTGAAGGGTTATTATCTCCTTCCAGCTTGTCATACATGTACCAAAGCACTTCACATCCAAAGTATGTCAGTCCCTGCTCAGTGTCTGAGAGAAAGGCCATTTTCTGGCTCAGCTCTGGCCTTTTACTGTGCTTTACACAGACAAAAGGTCCACTGGGCTGACCCACTGGAAAAATGCAGAATTGGAGCATACAATGCCACAGCCTAGTACTGCAGGTCTGCATGGCTTTTACCGGCCAGTTCCCTTCAGAGGAATCAAGTTCTTCTCTCAAGTCAGCCCCAAAAAATGAGTCTGATTATGTTTTGCTTAGTATCAGGAAAGAAATTACCCCACAGGATTACAATGGATAGATACACATGAATCTGGGCTTCAGGCTGGCAGGATACAGACCCACACATTTCAACACTGGCAAAATTCATTGCTGCAAAGCAGAAACCAGCACAGTATTTTCTACAGCAAGGTGAATACAAAAAAAAAAAAAAAAAAAAAGAAGACATCAGGGAAAACACATCAGTTGCAGAGCAGGAACAGTACAGAAACATAAGATAAAAAAACCCCAACCAAAATACCTATATACTGTCCCAGAGCAATCTTCACAGTAAAAGCCCTCCAAGCCTTTTGTCCCCATAGATGCTGAGTCTGGTATAACTGCACTCTTAAGTGCATTTGCAGTGTAAGGTAGAAATATTCCACCTACGAAAACTGCCTCCAGCCACCTGGCTACAGCTTGCCAGAGTGTCCCAAGCCACAGGACTGAGCCTCTTGGAAAGGATAAACTCAAGGACCACCAAAGACCAGAGTCTAAACCGGACCTTTTAGATCCAGGTCTCAGTTCTCTATGTGTAAATCTGTGAAATGTCCCCACCTCAGAGGTGCACTGCGAGGATAAATACAATAAACAATTATGACTATTTCAGATACTGCTGCAGTGGGAGTCGTACAACTAGCAAGAACTGGGGAGAACTGCCAAACCTCATGGATGTTTACTGCTTATGCCTCTGCTCAGTAGATTTAATGCTGTGAACACCTATGCATGCATAGACACATGGGGAGGCTTATAAGCAGCTGTTCTTCACATAAAGAAGAAATATTTAGGAAAGCCAAGAAAAGTATTTTCTCCCCTTCACAGAGAAAATTCACAACTTGTACAGGCTGAAGTAGGAACAGAGAAGAGCCTGTGTCTTATCCAGACCTCCATGAACTGTGACTAGCTCTTACATTATTGTTAAGGACTAAGCCACCCTGTCTTGCAGATGCTTTTAGCCACTGCAGAAATGCTCATTTGAAGCATATGGAGAAGAAATATTTGACAATGTAGGAGTTGGCAATTGTGTGAAACATGGGTTAAGAGACCAAAGAACAAGTACACACCACAGGCTATGATAAAGCAAGATCCAGAGTAAAAAAACAGCATATGCCGAGAGCTTGGAGGAAGATGGATGGGAAAAGAGAAGCCACGCTTCTCAAACATCCATCTGGCAGGGTCTACCTCCAAAAAAACCACCCTTTCAACCTGAAAAGTTAATCTTTATATTCACATTTGTGGGGAATTAGTCATAACTAGCAGGAAATGAATCGATTTTCAATCTTGGCTTTTCTCTGATTAGATTTGGACAATAAGAAACTTAATTGAGCTGTGGTAGTGCTATAGGTGAATACACTAGCAGATCAGTTATTACTCAGTGCTAACAAAAAGAAATCTTCAGAGAGAACTGTCATCAAAACAATTAGTATTGCTAGTGCTTAACACCACAACTACCACCAATTAAGTGTTATTTCTCTTTGATCTTCTTTAACTGAGCAGCAGCACTGGAACGCTTTATTTATTTTAAGTTTGGCAGAGTCTCCCACTACCCCAAGGTCAGTGATAGCACTGGGCTATGATAATGTCAGGGTCCTGCTGTGCTGTAGCTATGCCCCAGCCTAATTACAACATCCTTTTTCTTGACACCATGTTATCTCTTTAGGAATCTGGGAACATACCAGATGGAGAATACACTTATCTGGGACATGTATTCCTACCCTCCCCCCCCCCCAATTACAGATCATCTGACTCCTTTCCATTTCTGAAAAAGGCTTTATTTTCCCAGTAAGTTTTGGCTCCAAAGGTTCAGTGTATTAGTTTGAATGCTGTGCCTGCTGTGTTGTGAACTCCTTAGCGCAAATTTCCCAAAAGAACAGGACTATAGAAACATCAGTAAGTGCTATTTCCAGCCAAAAAGGCATTTGAAACAGGAGTCACTGAAGTCAGAGACAACCATCTTATGAATATACAGATGGAACTGCAGAAAAAATTCTCATGCCTGAAATATCTGAATGTCTCATACTTATGTAATATGTCCTCCTAAAATGCTTATACATATGGAGTTGTCACAGCCCAGTACTGCAGAAAGGAAACTGCAGAAAGAAGTAAAATGGCTGTAGCTGGGAGTATCAGAGAACTGAGATCTGAACCTCAAGATCTCTGTGAGTGCTAAACTACTGAATTCCTCTTCTGGATATTGAGTGCAAAACCTGCTAATTCAGGAATTACTAAAAAATAACTTTAATTTCTGAGGAGAATTCTCAATTCCTTTACAAGCACAGCTCACTCCAGTAAGCTAGGAATTAGGGGACTCATCTTTTCCAGTTCACAAAACCTTTGGGTGTAGAGCAGTCCATAAACCTTTCCATCTACAGTAGGACACTACAACCTGAAGCCCAGAAAGACCAAAGAAGAGGAAACAGAGTAAAATTTTATGGTATCACAAACACCTTGAGAGAACCTGTTCTGCTGAGAAAAGCATGGAGTACTCAAGAAGGGAAACTGGGAAGCGCTGACAGCGTCCGAAACTGGTGTAGCCTGCTGCTCGTAGCCATCACAGGCTAGAAAAGAGAACCCCAGCCTGCACCCCCAGGCAGCTCGGTCCCAACAGGAACACATGTTAACAAGACAAGTAACGGGGCTACAGACAGAGTCTCTCGGTCAGTCACTGTGCAGCGGTGCGCACTTACCCTTCTGTGCTCAACAACCACAGGCAATGGACTGGAAGTGGTTATTTTGTGTTGTACCCAAAACGTTTAACAACACCTAATGGCTAGGCAGAGTTAATGACACAGAGTACTTGGAAACCCACCTGGGTAAATCCTGACATGTCCTTGCTTGGAGACCACACAACGTATGTCCCTAAACTCTTGTAGGCTTGGCACACAACAGATAGCTGATCAGAGTTGGTAACCGAAGGATAAGGTTTCCATGCGGGACAAAAGGGAGAAGAGCTAAGGGAATGGAAAGGACCCCAAAGTTAGAGATGAGAGGCAGGAAGGATGGTAGCAATAGCAGCAATACTTAGCATATAGATAAGGGGCAGGTGGACAATAACCTGACATCATCCTTTCTTCCCTATTGTCCCTAGACATATCCTATTGACTTTTATTTTCAGTACTGAGTTGGAAAGCAATTCAACCACTCACAGAGGAACTGTACTATAATGAAGTTTCTAATGATTTGAAATTGGAAATGGGCCTATATTTCTAACTGCTGCAAGACCCGTCTCAAAGCTTTTCTTTTGCAATGAAGCTGTGAGCAAATAGGTTTTCAGCTATCCTTCTGAAAATTCTGTACAGTCCTACTTAGGAGATCCATCCCTCTGTAACCCTTCCAATTCTGTTCTTATGGATAACAATAAAAAAGGAGTGTTAACACAGTGCAGTTTAAAGATTCCAGCTTTGACAGATAACGTATTTTCTTTCCTATCTACGCTTTCCCTTGTAACATAAACCCTTTCAATAGCCAATGCCAAGACTTAGAAGCATAACAGTATATAAAAATCTCTGAAATACCAGCATTCTGGTACAAAGAATCATGAGTATACATCTATATATAGATATCTATCTACCTAGAGATACCTGTACATCTAGATATAGATCAAGGGAGTGGACTAAACCAGTTCTTGCTTAGAGAAAATGTATTGGAGGACAACTCCTGAGCTCACCGATGTCTGAAACCCCCCAGTTTTCTTTAAGTGAAGTGGTATGCACATATGCAGTTCCATGTGAATAACAGCATTATTATTGCTGTTATTGATAGTCATAATACCTAGGAGTCTTGGCCGAGCAGCATTTGGATAAACACTAAAGCTCAACATACAAGAAAAAGAAAGAGGAAAAGTCAGTGCAAGGAGCCTGAAATTCTTATCTTTGTGACTTGAACCCAATGAGTGTTGCCAAGGGTGGGAAAGGAGAAGAGAATGACACAACCCATTGTGTCACCTTCTGGGAAATAAGATGTATTTTCAGGTCTAGAAGAAACCACAGGTAGTCAAACAATGACAGCTCTTTGGTACACCGTCTCCTTGTCTATTAGGTCCACAGACTGACTATTAGGTCCAAAGACTTTCAAAGGATGAATGGAAGGATGTAAAGGAGCTTTACATTCTTTTTCTTTGTCTAAAATGGTGTAAGAAGGGAAAATCCTCATCATATACAGATTATTTTTCCCATCAGTTACATTCTTTGCGATCTGTAGAAAGAGATGTAGAAAAACTCCTTGTGGGCCATATGGATCAATGCTTTCACATATAGATGTTATCTCCCTGGATATGCTCTTGTTGCACTAGCATGGACTGTGCTCAAAAGCCACTGCAGACAAAACGTGGATATTAACACTAGTTAATACTCTGTATGAGACTGTTCCCAAAGGTGTCTCCTTTTTAGGCAACTGGCCAGCTAAAGAAGACACTATCATCCCACAGAGTAGAGCTTTTCCCAGGTTTCACCTCTCCTATCCTAATCAACTCTTGGGGGATGCAGACTTCTATGGGATGAACTTAAGTGAACCAGATGTTCGGAAGAGGAAAATTACCCACAGATTCTGTTTCCTCAGTGCTGTAACTTTGTATTGTCACCTTCCAGTGGATTTCTGTGGTTTTACCCACTCTTCCAGGTATCAGACCATGATCACAAAGGCTCAATTTAGAGAAATCTGTAAATGCATTAGTATAAACTAGATCATGCTCCTTGTTGATTTAAAGCATTGCAAATGAGAAGGCAGGATTACCTTCTCTCCTCCATCTGCCTGCTGAAGTAACTTAAATCCTTCAGCACACAGCAGCTTTGAATTTCAGCTCCTTTTTGCCATGAGAAAACCACCACTGAAGCAAAAAGCTACAATGGGTAGAACAGCCAGATAAATCACGCAGCTAAGAGCTTACCTGCCACTTGGTTCCTTTAAGATCTTATCAGTATTCATATACTTAGTCTATAAGACACTAGAATGCAGTAAGACCATACAAAGAAGTAGTATAAAATGCATTCTAAAATCCACAGAGAATGTTACCTTTAATTAAAAATTACCTTTGTCTAAAAAGGTGAACAAAATTATACTAACAAAAAAGATGTCTCAATATGCATGCTTTAAAGAAAGCTACTATCCATGCCCATACTTCCAACACTGGGTTATCTCATTGTATGCACTCTTTGACACCATTATAATGACTGAAGTGCCAATAACATAATTAGGAGTCAGCTGAAAAGAAGACAGAATAAAAAATACTTAAGCAATATACTCTAATGCTGATACCTTGTTGCTTTATTTATCACACAAGCTTAGTGTAGCTACACATTCTCCTCTGGATTAAGTCACTCTCTGTGCACCAGACCAACTGAAGATACCTGTACCACTTCAGTTGTGCATAAAAATCTGAGCGTGACAAATCTAAGACTGATGTCTTCACTGTAGTGCTGAATGCAATTTCATTTCAAAATCAGATCTACTTGATTTCTTCCCCTCAGCTACAAAAAAAAAAAGTCTCAGAAACCCTGAATGCCCAACTAAATCCACTTGCAAGGAGCAAAATACAAGGTCTATTTATAGACATGGCAAAGCATAACTACAGGAATGTATCAAAATCAGTGTTTCCCATTAATAAACACTATCTCAAAAATACACTCAAATACGTAGACTGATGCAATTTGAACTGCCCAGCAGTATAATTATGGTAACTATCTCACACTGGGGAATAACTGTTGCTTTTCCACACTGAGTAACGAAAATGAGTAATAGATTTGACTTTTCCCCCCAAGTATTCTGGTAAACATGTTAAATAAATCAGGTTGTAGACTTTCATGAATACACAGCAACAGCTATTCAGTCCTCAGCAAGCATGCAACAATACAATAATAACAATAACAGGAGAAAAAAAAAAAGTTCAATATCGGGGTTAGAATTTGAAGGAGGATTAGTCATACATGCCTTCAGGTAAATTCTCTTTCTTATCTTACAAGAGCAGTAGATTGCATCATCTTCAATATTCTTGAATCCCAGAGTCAAAGATGAATAAAAAGCCCTGTAGATATTAATGGTTAAACAATAAACTATGTAATCATGACCAAACTACTATGCTACCAACTGCTTTGCAGAAGGATGCTGGTTTATTCTTGCCAAGAGGGATCCTCCCAGGAACACTGTTCTTGGAAATGCCAGTTCCCAAAACATTCTTTTAAAGTTTACAGCTGGGAGATACAGCTCAATTCCTGACATCCCCATGTTCTTATACATCTCCTCTATCAGTTGACTGCAAATAATGCTCTCTAGAGACAAGTTATTTCTAGAGGAACACTAATGACATGTATTTCACACTTATTTGATAGACTCACATTTCAGACCAGATGTAATTAAGAATGAAAATTAATGACCTAATTCTAGTAAGATGTTAAAATCTCAAATAATAAAAAAACCAAACCCCAAGTTACAAGAAGATGCAAATAAAACAAGAAAGCATTCTCGTGACTGGTTGCTGTTATCACTGAAGTAACATGTAGGCACCTTCTCCAGCAAGGGGGCTTTTCTGAATTTGTTCTCCTATTGCATTCCTTTCCCAACACACTTCTGGCTAAAAGGGTCTTGTTGATGGTCAAAGGATTTTCAAGCCTCTAGATGCTTCATAAATCATCTGTGAGAGGCATTCAATGAACAACAGCTCTCTTATGGCAGCTGTCTCTAGAATGCAACTAGCTTCACAAAGACTCCATGTGGCATCTTTAAAAATACATGACAGAGCTGGCATTTTGTCTGTTTTAGAGTTCATGCTCTCATAAAAATAGGGCAACCTCCCCCTTCTCATAGCATGAAATATTTATGGAATGGTGGCAGCATCTTAGTAACTAAGGTTACAACCAGATTCCCTCGTAAAGAAATCTCAAAATTCTTTGCATCTTTCCTCAGTGACAGCCAAATACATAAGGGTGATAATACTGCCCAGGCAAAGACCAGGGAAATTCAAACCAGCCAGGGAATTCAGTCTCTGAGGATGTAACAAATACTTACTGAACAAAACCCACAGGAGAACTGTACACAGTTGCTGTTAACAGGAGAGACGAAACTTGAAATATGCCTTAGACAGGATATGTCTAAAGAAAAATCATAGCCTACCAAGCCAATAGGTGACAATGCTTTTTGGTGCTGTCGAAATATGGAGAATCTTGTTTTCCAGGCTGGGGTCTAGGGTCCAAGTAGAAAATACAATACTGGCATCTTTTCGTGAACCTGGGGTGGAACCCAGAAGATACCTAGTCCAGCTGCCAGGGCAGACTTAGCAGCAGCATCTGCTATGACCCTGGGCAGAGACAGCTCACGAGAAAGGAAAAATCATAAGCCACAGCACCAAAGCTGTCAAATTGAACATTCTAAGCACACACCCAAGTAAACACCATTAGCAGTTAGCAACAGTATTTTGGGTTGTCTGAGCATGCTGGAGAGGGAATTCTGAAAGCACCAAAATAAGGTCAATTAGAAACTGCTCTCTGAGTTGGCTCTGTCCTTTCTTTCTCACAGAAGTGCTGGCCGAAGTCTGTACCTCTGATAGCTCAGTCTCTCTTGCTAGAGTGCAAGCAGACCACCAAATCTTAGGAAGCTCCCAGAGGTCAACAATATTGTCACAGAAGTCTGCCAGTTGGAGACTCCCTGTGTCAAGGTTTTGGCCGTCTTCATTTGGGGAACAGTGAGAGTATACTCAAAGCAAGCACAGAAAAAGGTAGATCTTCCACAGTTGTCCAGGTTATCCATGAAGAAAAACATCTAAATTAAATCTAAATAAAGCCCTGCCGGCAAAGAAAGGTCTTAAATTCAATCATTTGTACCTGCTGTCAACATCACTACTTCTTCCAGCCCCACCCCCCAAAAAAATGTTTATGTCTGGCTTCTCTTGTTCACTAGATTTCTGACTGCCTCTCAGAGCTGTGGACAGTCCTCATTCCTAATCAGCACCACAGTACTGACATTTGTCATCTGTGAATATACTATCTTTATTTTTGTAGCACTGTTTGCTGAAAAAATGTTTTTGTAAGCCATGGTGTTTAAATGGTCTGTCACGTTTAGTTTGACAGTCAGCCTGACAAATACCAATTCAAAGCTCATTGCTTCATTCTTCTTCATCAATGGAAAGAGATGCTGCATCCTGATGGGATGATCTATCCCAAGACAGGTTATATATCCCAACAGCAGGCATGACGTGAATCCCATTCCGGGTGAGCACTTAGTGATTTCTTGGGTTATGAAGGATTGCATGACTACAGACTGAATACCTCAGTGAAGGACAAGATTTTAATTCTCAACTGAAATATAAAGTGCTATTTCCTCATGCTGTCTTTAACTGATGATGTACCTATAACCTTTCCAGATTTACTGATGAAGTAGACAGTCCTGCTGCATTTCCAGTAAAACGCATAAATACCTGCAATCTACAACAAATTATTCTAGCTAATGATCTGAAATGACAGGGAGAGAAAGGGACGGTGTGGCACTGAAGCTTAAATGCAATGCAAATTTGAGGTCACAGTATTGTGTGTTTCAGACCTGTCATGAAGCTGAAATACAAGTGAAGCTGTCACAGCGGTACAGTGACAGTACAGTTCAGCAGGCTGATGAAGTGACTAAAATCCAGAATGGCTGCAGTCAAAGGACGAAAAGGTGGGGTTTTTTTCCCTACTCTGTGTACATAAATAGGAAAGATTTGGTCCTGTTGTCCTATAAGCACACTCTCTGAGATGTCATTCAAAAGCAACGGCTGACCTGTGCTACATTTATAGAGTGGCAGAGTATGTTGACTTTTCAACTGAAATGCATCCTTGGATATTTCTATTGCTGCAGCGGAGTTTTGTTTTCACAAGAGGGCAATGTACATTTTCTAGTCACAGCTAACTGGTTTGTGCTTTTCCTTTGACAGATATCAACACTCCCATTGCCTCAGGAGAGGTAACAATCTGCAGATTTAACTAGCCATACCAATTTGTAAGATGTGTGGTTAATAACAGGTTTTCAATTTTAAAAAGAGCTGTTTTCACACCTACAGAAATCTGAGTGATCCCAAAGTACTTTGCTAGCATCAATCTAATCCCACAACCTACCCACAGGGGTGGACATCAGAGTACCAGCAAAGCAAGGCAACAAAACAAATGAGCTTGTGAGATCATAAATACATAAGCCACCTACCAACTCTACCACTTTTATACCTGACCTATCACCTTAATTTTTGGGTCCATCTGCTTGGGACTTTTGGGTGGAAAGCAGTGTAGAATGTGTGCTTTAAGTACCCTTTAGGAAAACTCAGTTTCCCAGATAAAGGACCACTCTGCATTTGCACATGGAGTCCACAGTGAAGCACAGCAAGTCTGACGTAGCAGGAGCACCACAGTGGCTGCTTATGCACTGCAGGGTCAATCTGCACACGTACAGCATGCCCACGGCTGACACCAGAACGTGCAAAGCTCATTGTTTCAGTGCAAATGAGTTATACAACATAGAGACAATAGTTATACAACACACAGACATTAGGAGAATTCAACCCGTTATTCACACTGCATGGTGTGGAAGCATGTAACTCTCCCCAGGAAGATTATCCAAGAAATCCAGACGCAACTATAAGAAACAGCATTTTTTGAATTTTGGAGATTGGCAAGAATTAGCATGGCTGAATCATCTATAGCTCTCGAGCCATGAGAACAAACTGCACACTGCTGAGAGGGTAAGCAGATTTCTGGCTGCTCCAAAAAGGCCAGGAATTACAGTTTCCATGTAAAGCAGGTGAGATCTTGGTTTCTAAATACCTTGGATCGTGAATCTGATCTTCTTCCAAATTCTCCATGGAAAGGTTGGTTTCTGGTTTTAGGCATTAGAAACAAATGCTGCGTCCAACCAATGAGCTAAGATGAGGTTTTTAACGTCTGTGCTATGTTTCCAAACAAGTCCCAACCATTTACTGAAAAGTTAGTCATTCACATTTGAATACCACATCATTCATTGCTTTACATTGCACAATTTAAAGTCAGGTTTTCAGCTTTACTTAAAGATTGTCCAAAGCTGAGGGAGAGTATGAAGCATGAGGGACCTAGTAGGAGCTTCCACAGTGGGGGGAGGCCAGTTTCATATCGCCCCTGTGTTTAACACTGCTTAACATTTCTGGGCTGCTAAAAGCTAGGCAGCATCCAAGTAAGCTTCAGGAAACTGGCAGATCTCTGGGGCCCTGAAAATAGTGACCATTTTCACTGGGAACATTTATGACATCGGAAGGAAGACTCTCCCACGTTCCTTAGCTTGCACCTAGGCCCTGTAGGCTTGTCCTTCCACCACCTGGGAAGCAGATACAAACAGGCTACAGCACTGCTCTACCTCCAGAGCCCCCTTCTACCAACATCTCTTTTCAGTTTAACTTGAAAAGATAAGAGCAATTTAATCTTTCCTGCCTTCACTTGAAGGTTTTGTTCTAAATGTATTTTGACAGCAGAAATAAAGACAAAGTTTTAATAGAACTAACTGAACCACAAACTGAATTATGTATTTCCATTTCAGGAGACAATCTCACCGCTAATAACATCACCCTCCTTCCAAAAGCATGCATGACAGAATTCAAAGCATTTCGCTGATCCTTCACAGTATTTTGTATCTGGCAGTAGCTATGCAGCATACAGATCTCCCTCTTACACGTGTATGTGTCATGTGTCTCACTCTCTTTTGTCCAGGAGTCAGGGTGGGACCATCTGAATTGCTGAACCAGTCTGCCTGGAAAATTTGTACGCTAGTGGATTAAAATGCAGTCTGAACCCTGGCAACATCCCTGCTTTGGATCTCTGCCTAGAACCTTTATTTCTTCTCATTCAGTGTTCTCTGGAAACATGCAGCAGCTGCAGGCTTTCTGTAGGACCCCAATACCTACAGTCTTCTCCCAGAACAGAAGCACATGACAAGGCAGGATCTAAACTGTACTGACACCCTGGAGCACCTTCATTTTCCAACACTGGATCTTTATTTAGTTCCCATCTTACAGAAATGACTGCAGTCACCAAGCAGGTTACTAAACTGGAGTCAAATCCTGAACAGACACCTTGCTCACAGATTTGTTCTTAATTAGCCAAACAGCCACTGAAGTCACCAAAAGTGCCAATAAAATGAAAGCACATTTTGTTTTGGGACCACAAGGAAGAGGATTGAAGGAATTTGCATCAGATGCTAAACATATGCTCTAATGATCACTACTGGATTATTTGCAGTGACCTAGATGTAGGAAAGCTTTGATCTTCTTATTCCTGGGTTATTATCCAGTTTCGAGATCTCTTAAGGTCAGAGTGAACAATAATTAGGATGGGTGAAAACTGTGTGTGATATGAGAGAGAGGACCACGGAATATCGATCCCCAGACATTTCATTGAATCAAGCAAGTGGACACCAGCAAAGATGATTAATATGAGCAAGTCAGAAAACAGCATTACATTTCAAAGAAATCCAGGGGTGAAGAGCTTGAGGTAATGAGATACAAAGTCTTCCACATGTAGGTCACTAGTTTTAATCCAGCTCTAGTCATAGCAAATTCTGGTCATTAATATCTGACAGCTGTCTGACAGTGGCGCAGAATGAGATGGTGGTTCTGGTTTAATTGCTAGCGGTATCTGCAAAATAAAGCATATCAAGAGAACTGTAATGCTGTTAAAAGTCTAGGCAGGAAGGTCAAGGACTGACTGGGCATTGAGAGAGGACTTCTACCCCCTTACTGATGAACTTCATTTTCTATTAGTGTCAACTTGAGATATCTCAAGGGCAATAAACCATTGTGAGGGAACAGAGGATAAAGAAAGCAAAAAACCAGTTCAGAGAGCACTGCAGAAACTCTGCTGCCTTGAACCCAGATCAAGGGCAGCTCCCCAGCCGGTGCTTCCACTGAAGTGCTCGTGCTACACCAGTTCACATCGGCCCAGGGCTTCTCCCCGGTATTCACAACAAGAGCGGCAGAGAAGCCAGGACCAGCAGGTGAAAGGACAGACACATGGAGCTGTGGAAGGCCGGCAGAGAGCAGACCAAGGCCACAAAAAAAAAGAGACTGAGAAGGAAGAAGAAGCTCTGAACAAGCTTTGAGGATGACAATACGAAAGATGACCTTAGCATGGGTCTTTCCCCACAGGGAGCTCCCTGGTTTTTACATCTTGGTCCAGCGAAGGGTTTATTATGCACGCTGTTGGCCCTGCTGCTGTCTCTGAGGTGGGTCACAGCAGACACCAAAGACCACAGGACCAGCCCACATGGCTGTGGCTCACGAACCCACACTGCCCCTCAACCCAGGGTCCCTCCTAAGAGTCACAGCAACAGACCAACCCAGAAGTAAGCTGTGGGGACAGGATGAAGTTGTAATTCATGTAATTGGAATACAGGGTCCAGCCAGAAAGGATGAATAAGAAACAGAACTCTTTACTGCTGCCTTTTCAAAACATTTTCTTTACAGAAAGAGAAAGGCCTGAATTTCCAAAGCCCACGCGAAACATCTAACATTCACATCAGTGAGAGAAGAGATTATTTTACAGCTTGCAAGACAGATCCTCCCAGCTGCAGATTAGAACAGAAAGCTCTGTTTTCTATTTTTAACTAAAAAATACTGGGTTTCAGTTTTTCTTCTTTTTGGTAAGGGCTAAGTTTAAAATTCAACTGTGATTCATAAGAGCAAATGGTGATTTTTTTCTTTTTCTCTGATAACTGTGACTATTTTTTTTTAAATGTGATTTATCTCACTTTATCTGTCCCAAAACCAGGCATTCCATCTAAGCTAGTTACCAAAGCTCCCTTCACAGTGACCGAAAATAAGTAATCACCTCCATTAGGAGACTTGTCTTAAAATAGGAGGATACATGGAATAGGTAGAATGAATTCTCCTCTCAGGATGTGGCTGCTGGAGGTGCCCAATGTATAAATTACTTAGACTCCAATATGGCAAAACTTAAGTAAATGAGTTGAACATGATCTTTGGTAACCAGCGTGATTCTTCAAGCATTTTATGGACATTCTGCATGGATACTTTGGATTCTGCCTTGAACAATGCACTCTTGATGTTACTATATAAAGCGCAACATTTTACATTTAACAATCAAATTATCTGAGGATATTTGTTTGCAAAAATGACAAATCAAATATGTGCCTAAAATGAATAGCTTAGAGTTAAAAAAGATGGTTTTACAACTCACAACGACCAGTGCTGTCTTATCTGCTCAGTATAAGAAATATGCCAAAAAAGGAGTCATGCTTATTTTTTCCTTAGTATTTTCCTTTTAAAACTCCTTCACTTGCTTCTAGAACTATGCAGGTAACATGCAAGAGTCACATTTCCAAGTGTTTTGCATTCAGCAGTATCTTACAAAAAACAGTGCTCTTGTAAAATTGCATTTTAGAATTGTGCAAATTCTACACTGATCATTCACATAGTCTCTCCAGCTGTTAAACAGGAACACATCAACAGAATTAAATTTTCTTTCTTTGAATGCTTTCCTTAAGTAAACAAATAAACAATACAGAAATGTACTGAGGTACAACAGCCCCAGGTGAGAATTTTCCCAGTTTCCAAGATAATTCTGCTTAGCACCTTCCAGCCAGCTATCCATCAAGCTCTAAGGTAACCAGCAGATGGTGGTGGTGTATACCACACATGCACCGCCTCACACTTTTTACTCGGCTTTCTCAGAAAGCTCGAGGAAGGAGAAACATTTCAGCACACTGTACAGACCTCCACTGTGGTGTAAGTCAAACATCCTTGATCCTTCCCAAGCAAGAGCCAAGTGCTTTAACTTGCCACAGACTGTTTTGTCACAAAAGCTGTATCACAGTAAGTCAATACTTTAGAAAAACGTCACGCCCCATGTGATAAAATTGAGCACTACAGGACATTGATAAAAACAAAAATGAGGAATTCAGGAGTTTCTCTAGACTTCATGTAAAAAAAAAAAAAATAAATCACATTCTGCCCCATCATGCTACAGCTGCCTTTGTTGAATTTAGCTCCATAATTGGCAGTGGAAACCTTTGCTTTCTCTCTTGTGGAATTTACATGTTCTGCTGCTCTTCCTTCAAGCAATGTAATTAAAAGAACCTGCTTAGCATAATTAATTTGCAGACAGGTTGGGTGAAATGGGATTGTATCCCAAAGGCTTTTTCAGCATTAAGTGAAACTACTTCTTCAAGCATACTGTAATCTAGAGTCCCCCCTAAATCAATTTCTTGCATTTTGCATTTTAAAAGCTCTTCATTTTGAAAGATGCTACACTTAGCAGCCCAGTTCTGAGCTGTGATGCTGATGTAGACCTAGATTATACAGCTCATTCTGCAATCCATTCCTCTCAGAGTATCCAAGCTCTGAGCAAAGGAGGCTGAGTAGTCAAGAGCTCTTACATGTTGAAGAGTTCTTGCTGGAACCCAATTACCTTCCTCGAAAGTCTCCAACCTGATCTGAAACAGCAACATGGCATTTCAGATGTTAAAGGAAATACCAGTCCTGCAGAGCCAACCAGAGGAACAGACAGAACAGGGAGGGAAGTTATAGGGAAGTAACGGGGAGCAGCTGGGACCTCTGCTCCTCCCTGACCACCTGGACCAGCTGCAAGCCATCCCCCAAGATGAGTTCTCCTGACTGCAGCAAGACCTGGCACTATTCCTCCCTCATGTTGAGGCTGTCTGCAAGGACAAGGACATAGAGAGGGGACCTTTAATGCATTACTCTCACTGGCACCTGCTCCACCTGAGCAGCTGAGACATTGCTCACACTACCCAGCACCAAGTGCACCCGCAGGACCCTCCTGCTCCCTCCCCTGCCCATGAGTGAGCTGCAAAGGCACACACAGGGACCCAGCCCTTCCGAGTGCTCCCTACAATTAGCAGTCTGTGACTTCTACACTTTGCTTCTTTTTTATCTGTTTATTTTTTGAATGGAGAACATGTCCCCTTCAGTCTGCAACAGAGAGATTTCAGATTTCTCAAGCTCCCTTCCATGACAAACTCATTTTCAAAGAGTGATAATAAATCAATCATTTATGGCTTTAACAGCTTAGCTCTAGAGACTTCTAATTTCAATACAATCACCAGCAGCTGATAACAGCAGGCAAACGGAAAGCTCCACCCCCAAACCTCATCTAAAGCTGATCGTCCCAGATTAGAACAGAAAGAAGATTATTTTAATGATCTAACCTGAGAAAACATCATTTAGGTAGTTTTACAAAGAGGGAGGTACATTTATGACATGACAGTGATGGAGAAGCGATGCAGAAAAAACAGCCCACAGTTTCCTTTGGCAAAATCTTTCAACCACTTGAATTTACATGGGGACTAACATGATGTCTGACAGTGCAAGGGATAGGAATTATTCTCTATTAAAAGAATGATGTATTGTAGTGAAGTACCTATTAAACTCAGCTATCATGCAAACAAAACTAATTTAGCAAGCCCATGGTTTCTAATGGTGACATGATATTGCCTGCTGATATTATTTCTATTTAAGCGTTAGTAATACTGCTTTTATAAGCAGTTGTCTTCTAATACAAGCTATAGAGTTCACTGCTCAAGATGTCACTGAAGGGGAATGCTTGGGAGGGAAGTCACTAGATTTCATCTATTGATTCATGACTGGAAGGAACGAACAAACATGATGCTGTCTGAGGCACTCAACTGGTCATTCCTCAAAAATCAGATATGAACCCCAGATAAATGTCAGTGTATCAATGCTTCTAAAATGTGGGGGCATTTGAACAAATTCAGTTATTAAAAAGATCTATTACCTTTATTAATGAAGTCCTCTTCCACACACAATCACTGTACCACATCACTGGAGTACTAAGGGATATATCACACTAAAAAGCCATAAAAATAGTCTGCAGTGTACATCTGAAGCCTTGATTTAAAAACTTACAATAGACAGGGAGGTTTATCAAGATCTGTATGTAAGGCCATTAATAACAATCTATTAGGTTTTAAGCAACAAATTTTAAATCAGAATGATAAGACAGAAAATAATGTAATACATTTTATATTATGTTAAAGTATTAAGAGAATGGGAGAGAAACAAGAACTTGATGGTTTCTATAGGCTGCATAATCTTAATTGGTTAATATCAAATACTTTATTAAACTCTTTAATAATTGACTTTCATTATTAAGTACAATATTGAACAAGCTATGAAACTTGTTAAACAGGGGACAGATAACCTCTTGAGCAGCAGACTCAGAGAAACTCATCATCGCTTCTCACAATCAAGTGCCCATCTGAATTCTCTGATATCTAAGAAGGTTGCAGTGCATGCTGGTGTCTTTCCTCCATGAGGGTATTATGGCCTCATGCAGATATTCGTGCAGGATTTTTTTCTTTATTCCACTGTCCAAATTGTATGAATCATAGACATAGATTCAAAACTCAGGAGAAGTCAGAAAGACAGATGCAAATATGCACAGAGCTCGATCACATCACCTATATTTCCTTAAGAAAGGAGACATCAAATATCATCCAGACAGATATGACAGACTAACTCTAGGACAAACCAGTGACCTCAGGCAGAAGCTCTGACATGGGACAGACCAGCGCTGCCCCTTTTCAACATAATGCGGAAGAGGATGAGGGAGACTGACAAAGACACATTGATACCAAGTGCCAAGACACCTTAACAGGAGTTTGGAAAACTAAGTTTAAATACCCTCAAGCAGGGCTAAGTTTACACCTCATCCCCCAGTATACTTTAAGGCACCACACTGGGGGCTATAAAGAAGGCAGAAACAAGGCTTTTGTGAAAAGGCCTGAATCTGCTTTGGTGCTCTGCTCCAACAAGGACTCTCCACTCTGGGAATCAAGAACCGAGGGACACAGCCAGCTCCAGTGATGTATGCGATGCAATGTTTTCTGGGAGCAGGGCTTAACCTAACGCATCACCACCCCGTCCCCGCCCCTGATATGTCTCTTCAGAGAATCAGCTCTCCCCTGAAAATATTGGCTTAAGTGTCTCAGCTCACCCTACCTATTAAGCAGGCACCTAGACACACACCTTGTGTGAAGAAAAAAACCAGAAATTATTTTCTGTTCAATCTGTCCACTTTGGTCAATTGTGCATTTTTTGTTTCTGTAACGTGTGCGTGCACGTGTGTGTATGTGTGTATATTATATATATATATATATATTTCTTTAACATTTCTATACACCCAGAATCCCTTGTGCACATGCGATTTGCACAAACTCTCCCCAACACGGTATTCTTTCTATGCAGACTCTTCACGTTACGTTTTGCCAAATCAGACCACCCAAAAGCAATCAGCAGCTCTTGCTTGGGAAGTGCTTCATCTCCTTTATGCAGATTGTTAGTGCCTCTCTTTCACTTCTGAAGCCAGAATATAACACAGGGATGCTTAGGATGTGTCCTAAGACCTCACCACTGAATCATCCATCCCAGGTCCCTCTTTCTTGGTAAAGGCACATAGAGTATGATCTTCTCTCTTGATGGCACAAGGAAAAAGAGATCAAACCCAACCAAACACACTGTAATAAGTAGGACCCTGTCTTGTAGAAAATAAGGCTTGCCATGCAGATCAGCCACTGCTCACACGGTTTATTGATAACACACATCACATGTTGAACCTTCTGCTAGCAACAGAAGGGAAAAAAACAACCACATGTTCTTGGTTGCACAACATCGTGGAGGGACAGCTCACCGACATCAGTAAGCCTTGCCGGAAAAGTGCCACAAAGAGGAAGAATGTCTTTTAATGATTAAGCCAATGAGAGGAAGACACTTTAGAGTTCAAAAAATGTGTCGCAACACCAGTCAGTGTTTTATTTCTTCTTAATTTGGTGAAGGGTGATTTTCCAGAGGAATTAAACATTGTTTTGACAGCTGACTGAAACCACCACAGCTTTTGGACCCTTATTTTCCCCTTCTATCTGTCCATTACCAGAACTGTCCAACTGACTCTGACTTCTCCATTTATTAGTAGACTGGTCCTATTTTGCCAGTAGACTATTTTAGCAGCAGACCGCTCCTATTTCATCTTTAAGTGAAACAGCATTGCCAGCTTCACAGCACTTTTTTTTTTACTCCTTCAACACAGAACAGCAATTTGCAAGGACACTTTGGGGTGACGGTTTGAAGAGGACAGGAACAAAGACTACCTGCTTTTTCTGGATCTGCCCTACAGCCCCAGCTTCAAAAGCTGCAGGTTCAGGAGCGATAACATAATCCCTGTCCCCCGGGGAGTCCCAGCTGGGGTCGTCGTGAGCACAACAGCCAGCAGAACTGCTGGCAAACACAGCTCCCCGCCGTCAGAGCAGACGCAACACACGCTCTGCTCTCATCCCGAATCAGTGGGATGAAAGGGATTCATTCTGCTGGCTACTTAACCCAGGGACACAGTCCCTCCATTCTCAACAGGGATACTGGAAAGAATAAGCGGTTGCCTTGACTGATGTCAACCAGATGTGGTTTTTAGAGAATGATTTAGGTTGGAAAACATGCCTAAAGGGGGCCTGGAGAGGGACTTTTTACAAGGGCATGTAGTGATAGGACAAGAGGGAATGGCTTTAAACTGAAAGAGGGTAGATTTAGATGAGATATTAGGAAGAAATTCTTTACTATGAGGGTGGTGAGGCACTGGACCAGGTTGCCCAAAGAAGTTGTGGATGCCCCATCCCTGGAAGTGTTCAAGGCCAGGCTGGATGGGGCTTTGAGCAACCTGGTCTCGTGCAAGGTGTCCCTGTCCATGGCAGGAGGGTTGGAACTAGGTGGTCTTCAAGGTTCCTTCCAACCCAAACCATTCTATGATTTTATGATTCTATGAAAACACCTTTAAAATCATCAGTCTAACACTGCCAAGTTCACCACAAAACCATGTCCCCAAGCACCTCATCTACCTGTCTTTTTTGGCTGGTTTTGTTTTGGTTTACTTACAAGTTATTTTATTTGTGACCCATGATACTCTTCAGTCTTAGTCTTACCTTGCATTTCAACTTCTCCCCAGGTACATTAGCTCAAATTCCTTCATTTAAGTTAGAATACATGAGGCTGGGTGACAGCTTTAATGGAAGTGCTAGCATGAGAAGTAATCAAATTATTTAAGAGGTTTATTTTTCTTCCCATGGCCTTTCTCCATTGGTGTCAGTGACACAGTCTCTTTATTCCAAGCACTTCAGGTTGGTGCCTTCAGGCACTGCTACTCATGAGTAATAAGATCCCCCTTTAAGAACCATAATACACATGAGAAAAGAAGAGGGTAGCTATACACTGTGAGATATCAATTGCTGCTCTGAGAACAGCAGTAAGATTTTCAAATGAGATAACCATTGCTTTTCTCTACAGCTTTAAATATATCCCCAGAAGAAAAGAGAGTTAAGGCTGAGAATACATTGTCCTTTAAAATAGCATTAATATTCAACAAAAATAATAAAGCATTGTGAGACACGGGAATCCAGAAGATCCAGTTAAAGACCCAGTATAGATATTAAAAGGAGCAGTTGCAAAGGCTGGGGTTATGTGAGGGGTACTTCTTTCCTGAAGGTCAGTGCCAGGTTTCACATGGGGTCAAATCAGAGACCTTAAATGAGATCCTTGTTCTGGGTGATCCTGGGGAGAAGCCCATCTCTTATCTGTAACTTGAAGAAGCCTAGGAGACACTTATTCCTCATTTGGTGAAGGGCTTTGTCAAATTCTTTGGGAAGTCAAGTAAAGGGTATCAACCTGATTATCTTTATACACATGCCCACCTACCCCTTCAGAGATCTCCGAGAGGTGAGGAAAGAATACACTTGTATTATATATGTTGTATATACAACAACATATATATATATTATATATATATATATCGTTCTATATAACGACAACAGAAGTGTTGACTCTTCCGCAGCAGACTGTAAATACATAAATCCCAGTGGATAAATTGCAGGCTTCATATAATGATGCTGAGAGGGGAAACAGAGCTAAACTGGACATAGTTACCTTAGCGCTGAATAAAAAAAAATCTGCCTTCACTTTGATTGAACCATTGACTTAATCTGGTATCTTGTATATCACTTTTTTGAAGTCACTTGATAATTCTTTTTCTAAAAAGTACAGTGCACTTCTATTACAGAAAAATAAACTAGTCCTAAATTTTTTAGATTATGTTATAAAGTCAGTTGTTCTATTCTTGTATTCCACAGCCATAGATGTGTTACTATGACTTTTTTCTGCATAGTGACTTGTTTCATTGCTTTTCACAGCCTAAATAATTTGCCTCAAACGTCACAACAGTTTTGTTAGCAAAACTGTGTGTACCAAAGTACCAAACCAAGGGAACTAAAGAAAGTATTAGGAATTTGCTGCATAAACTGCCTGTCTAAAATTACATTTTATGATGTTATATTCTCATCAGACTGTGTCTTGAAGTGCAGGAAAGAATAACCGTTTTGTAGGAAACTTCTCTTAAATGCTTTTAAAGACAGTTAAATGTGTTACTTGGCTGCAATGTTACTCTGAAGGAAGGAATGCCTTGAAGAATTATAAAATGCCTTCAAAAGCAGGGAAAAATACGAACAATTTTCAGAGGAGTATGCTTCTGTTATACATGATGAATATCTGACATTTTGTCTGTCCAAACAGTTTGAACTTGCTCATTGACACCATTATCTGTCCTACAAAAAATTATCTTCCCACTGTTAAAACCATGCCAACACTGCTGCAAAATTAATTTACCCATCCTGTCACTTCAACCCGCAGCATTCACGGTACCTCTTTCTTCATCATGTGTACCAAAGCATAAATGTAGACCAGCTCTTCACTTCAAGCAGTGATGCTACCTGTATCTACAGTTTCAGAGCAAACAGTATTACATGTTCTTCCAGTGCGTACCCACTGCAGAGGATCTCTTCCTCTTCAAAATGTCTTCTTGAAATCTGTCTGTGGCTACCCAAGGCTTGACAATGGTCAGCTGGCATTTGGATTGTGACTTCTGGGTCTCTAGGTATTGTTTCACTCTTCACATTTATTCACATGGTCCATTTCCCCCCATATACCACCACCTCCTTAAATTCAGACTATAAGGTCTGCAGGGTAAAGATTTATGCCTTGTGTTGGTACAACACCAGTCATCATGCACCTCTAGACTTAAATGCTACTGCTATTAACTGCAACATTTCTAATGTCCAAACCATTTCTTAGAAACACTCCTATCCTGTCAAGCCAAAAGCATGAGACCAAAAACTTAAAAAGAAAGTCAATAAAGTCTTTGAAAAGCACTTGAGATTGACGCATTTCTTATCCAAATATAAATACATCTGCCTTTAAAAGAAGACCACCACTAAAAGAAGAAAAAACACTACACAAAATACTATTATTCAAACTTGGTCTGTTTAGGAATACTATATACATTCAATTAATTTTTTTTCTTGTTCTTCTTACTCCTTGCTCCCCATTATCTAACAGTGCATGTAGACCTAACACTTCGTGGCAAGATCTTGCAAAGCAAAACCAATCTGACAACGGGTTATTTTCAAGAACAGATCACCTAAATACAACAAATTGGCTGACTCTCTAAATTTTCTTTAACATTATATCACCCTTATTCACATGTTTCTAGAATGGAATTGTATTCCTTTTATACCTCCACATTTCTACGTATTTCCAAAACCACATTCCTCACTTGTTATTTTAAGTATATTACACTTCTATATTTCTACCCATGATTTTTACCGACCTGGGATTTGAATCCAGGCTTTGGCAGGTAATTCAGCACTGTTGCTTAGCAGCAGCTGAGACACATGTAAATGCAATAATGGAAATTCTCGCGGTTACAAAAGTGGAAAGCTCTTGCCTGCTAAAAGCGGATGTTTATAAATCGGCTGGAAGCAGAGTAAGTGGTAATATTAGATTAGAAAAACTCTTCCCAAACAAAATACAGTCTTGAACACAAAGCAAACCAGCCTGACACAACCTAAATAACAGAGAGACTGAGGTTAAAAAAGCAAAAGTAGATATTTAATTATGATTGGTTTTATGTATTGATTACTCTAGTATTTTAATCATCATATGATTACCAGTAAAAAAAGACCATACATCATTTCATTTAATGGGTGAAATAACGGATTCATGGAAGTCAACTGCAAAACTTTCGCTGCCTTTACAGAACTGGGATTTATTATTAACTCAGTTTTTTTCATTAAAACTTATTTTTACAAGCACTGATCCATGAGTCCATGGGAATCAGAAGCCAACAGCTTAGCACTCCATCTCTGCTTAAAAAAATACCTGTTTTAGTCTGTATGCTCACAGAAATGAGGACTACAGTTGAAGCTTCTTAACTCTATGGTACCATCAGCAAGAAGGAACCTACAATAGTCTCCAAACTGAAAAAAATGGACTTGGGAATGATCCCAGTCAATGATGAGGACTATCCCTTCCTGCACCGGCTTAAGTATCTTCTGCATTGGTAGCATGTACCATGCTGGACGGTTGTGCCCATGCTCATCATTAAAGACTTAAGGCTTAATACTTTGCACATGTAGAATGCAATTTATCTTAGGTGTCTAAATTGTCCAAGTCTAAAAGACAGCTATGAAACTTGAGAATCCCTTTATAGTGAATGGAGAACAGCATATCAATAGCGTCATTAATTTAGTCCAAAAAAACCCTGTTTAAGATGAGATTAATTCCTTTGAGATCTCTCCTTCAGTCCATTAGCTATTAAAGAAATTAAGGTGGTTTTGTGTAAGGCAGACAAAATGAATAATCCTCTGGAAATGCCTCTCTCCACTGACTCTAGTGCAGCCTAAATAACAAACTAGCCTTCAGAGCACAAAATTAATCCCAACCCTTACATCTGTGCTGAAGCTCAATGACAGGGATGAGGGTGACTAAACAAGCAATGACCTAGTGGAGAACATCTTGGATGTTAACTCACAAGATATGAGTACTATCCCCAAAGGTACACACAGTCTCCTGAAGATTAATTTAAGTCTATTTCCACCTCTAACCCAGACTGATTCTTACAGTCTGTAAAGAAGTTATTTTGATACCCAGTTCTTGTTTGGGACTCCTTTGACCTAAAGATAATTTAAAACATCATATTTTAGTCTACAGTGCCACATTCCCTGAGTTCTAACTCCATTTGTTGTTTATACATTGCAGATTTACACATCATATAAGGGGTTTTTTCTTCACTGAAGTCCGTGCAGCAGAAAGGAAGAAATAACAGTTTTTCCTATTCTGAATATTTGACAAAAGGTTTTATTTATTCCAATGAAACACCATTTATTTTTGATTTTTTCCCTTCTAAATATGATGGTTTGATATCTTGTGTCACTCATTCTCTATTCATTTCCATCAGCTGTATCTGGCTCCCATGAGAACACTTCAGTTTTGTTGCAAGGCCCAGAAATATGATAATCCACAGATATTTCTAGGTCAAATCCATTGTCACAGTGTCAGCGTGTTCATGAGAAATACTGATGCAATTAAACACTGATTTGCCACTCCAACTACCAGCAAGATGGATACAAAATACAGTTTGGTTTATATAGATCTTTTTAAATTATCCCCTTTAAGAACCCTGTGAAAGATAATCAGTTATACTGAAGAACTGAAAAAGGAAAAATGCTTAATACTTTTATGGTGGTTTGCATTTTACTGCTGTACAAACATTAACTAATTAAGCCTCATTATACCCAAGTGAGGAATAGAAGGAAGCCTTATTATGGTTATATATTATAATTACACTGTCTCATTTAGAATCTCCTGGCTTGTGACTTTTAAAATAATTATTACAATTATCATAAAACTAATAAAAAGTCAGAAACAACCTTTTTTTTTTTTTCCTTGGTATGAATGTGCTCTAAGCTAAGCAAAGAGTT
The DNA here is from genome assembly GCF_023634155.1 of Falco peregrinus. Taxonomy (NCBI): domain Eukaryota; kingdom Metazoa; phylum Chordata; class Aves; order Falconiformes; family Falconidae; genus Falco; species Falco peregrinus. The sequence continues at coordinate 59,073,484 of NC_073727.1, forward strand.
TACAAATGCCTAAAAGCACACTTTTTCTTCATGTATGTCAGTTTCTGTTTTCTCTTTGTCCATCTGAGAGTCCACAGGACTTGATCTTGCTTCCATCAGAGAGGAAGAAAATCTTGACAAAAAACACAGTGGATCATTAATTTTAACAACAGTTAAAAAAAGAAAAAAAAGCCTGTGAAGTGAGTTTCTCTCTTGTGATTTTTACTATTTGCTAAGAAAACATTATGAGGTCTTGATAGAAAACATTCTTTTATGTTCCAAGCAACATTATAAAGTCTCTGTGATATCTTGTAATTGCAATTAATTTTTAATTATTTATGAAAAATTGTTTGTTCTCTCAAATACCTCTTGCCAGTGTGTGGATTCCTCTAACCAGTGTCTGGATTCCTCTTCCCAGTTCTAACCTTCTAACAGCACAGTGGCACCCTTTAGATGCAGGTAGACAGGTTCCTTCAGAGAATGGTTCCTGCCATCTCCCTTATACATCTATTTTGTAACGAGATGATTTACCTACTGGAGATGTCTTTGCTCTCCAGTAATAGCATAGTACTATATGTTTCTCCTGTAATACTGGAATTTTCAAGGTCTATGAGGGCAAAATCCATTTTATTATACAAAAGCATCATACAATTTTTTGTATTTGACAACATTTGAACTTCCATGTGGTTCCATCATAACAGCCTGTCACTGCAAACTCTTAGGAGTTATCCACAGCTGGATCAGCCTCTGGGAGAACCTTCCTTATAAGGCCATAATCAACTGAATGATAATTTGGAAAAAGATCTCAAGTAGTTTCCTTCAGCTGGAAGCACAGCAATTGAGATAATTCCTTTCTTCTTTTCTAATTATGTAGCATAGACCTAACGGTACTAATGTACATGCAGTAGATTCAGCAGAAGAGAAGAAAGAGAAGTAATAAACCCAAGATACACACAATACTATTTGCTGACAGCTGCTGGAAAAAGAAACAAAGTAGTAAAAAGGTCTGATAATATCAAGCAGGTCAAGCCAAGATTAATAGAAGATTAATGTTCCTAACTTGCAATCCAGAAACCAACCAGAGCACCACCAAGTATTCTAGGTTGCCACCTACTACCTGCATACCCCAACCATGGCTGGAGCTGGTGCTCAGTTCATCTGCCTGTTAGAAATCACCATCAAATGCCATCAACAGTGGTTTTCCATAAAATAACTTCTTTTCTGCAGCAAGTTGCCAATACAACCCTTGTGCTAGTTGTATAGCATTTTGACTGTACTTGCCTCATTACACCAGGAAGGCCATCTGGCTAAGCAGATGTGGTAACCTGATTTGTTTGGCCAATGAACTGAAAAAAACCCACAATGGCTTGAATGGGAGTTTCCAGGAGTGCCCAGTCCAGCATCTTGTCTTGTGCGCTTCCAGATACTATATTTGTCATCTCAGGATGAGTTTGGTAACAGATTATCTGCTTGTGGAAGTTACCAAGAGAGAAAAGACAAAAAGAGGTAAACATATTATCATCACAAAATAATTATTTGTATGGCTATCCGTCATTCTTTTGCAGAGTATATCATATGCTATAAAACAAGAAACTGATAAAATGCAAGACAAGTCTTGGTCCCACAGAAGGTGTCAAATCTCCCATGGATTTGAACAGGACCACTGGCTATTCAATCTGTTAATTTAGAACCCTATTTAAAGACTGCTGTACAGTTCTTCTCAGAACTATTTATATTATTAGAGCTGTATAACCTTAAACATGGAATAGATTGTCTAGATGATGTCCCCCTATCAAGATTCTCTTCATCATCTGTCTTAATTTTTAAAACCCTTGGGTTTATAAAAATATATGTAATTTTACATCTTCCAAGACCTATAGCAAGTTTAAACTTACCCAGCCTCAATCTCCTCTATTCTTAATTTCCTCTCATTCCTCAGACCTGTATTGTTTGACACCACCACAATTCATATAACTGCTATTACTGCCAAAAACATTTTCAAAATGAAAAAATTACAAAGAAAAAACCCCAAACCTCTGACATAGTGAATTAGAAATGTATACATTCAAAGACTAAAAGGAAGGCATTTTTAAAATCTTTCTGAAGATATTCCATTGTAGTTCAAGTAAAAGAGTTTGAATAGTTCCATAAAGTGTTTTCAGGTCCATTAACAACGAATAATGAACACTATGCCCACTCATTTTGCTTTGCTACGCAGAATCTTGCCAGAGCTGGTAAACTCATATTTTAGAAAAGTTTTCAGCTCTAAGGTCCTCCTTTGCGTAATGGATCGGGCTAGCTTTCTGATGTTCGACTGCCCTTTTCTTAAGGTAAAGAGAGAGACAAACTAAAATATAATGACCAAGCCCACATCATAGGCTGAATGAGCACAACTGACAGCAAACTTCTCATTATGTTGAAGTCACAGCATCCCTTGCCCAACAAGGCTGCATTGCAGAAATTGAAAAGCTGGAAAAGAAAAGGACAAAGGTCCAGACATCATATCAGGCTTTGCCCCTCATCTAGCCAGTGCCCCAGGAAAGAAGGATATGAGCTAGCCCAGAAAAGAAGCAAAGCATATTATGGTTAATAAAAAGATAGGGATGTAGCTCAAGACTGCATGCCCAACAGCCAGAACTGTGCAGGAGTCTGGAGATGCCAAGGTTGCATCTTCTGGCCCACCCCAGGAAGAAGGAGGGAACCTTGCTCCTTCAGGGAGAAAAATTTGCTTTCTCATTATATTGCATTCTGTATATTTACCCAGTGATAGCAAGAATTGAGGCCCTAATGCAATAAATTAATTTTAAGAAATGAAAAAGCGCATTTTTAGTCCATCATGGATTATACTAAAAAACTATTTTCATTTTGGTCAAACTCTTATCCTCCACCATAGCGCTTCCCTTTCACTAAAAGTGTGAGCTGTGCACTGTTACCACTCCCTTTTTTTATACAATAAATGATATTCACAGTAACTAGGGATTGCTTTTCTTGTAAAGAGGGTTTTCCCCCCCCTTGTTGTTCTTTTGGCTCCAAGACATCTTGCCTGCACAGTAACACGACTTCAGCTTTCCCTTGACCCAGCAATTACACCAACGTGCTGGCAATAAAATGTGGGAGAGACTTCTTCAACCAGTGACCTATGTGAACTCCCTCACACCACAAATGTAGAGAGGACTTTCATGGAATTATACCATTTCAGCCCTTTACTCCACATAAAAGGAAAGGAGAAAAGATAAAAAGTGTTCTTGCCCATTGGTGTACTTTGCAGTGACAGGGGCTATCCCACAGAAATCAGCGGTCCTCTTAGGACTACATACTTGCGTTCATAGCATTGTATGTAGAACAATATTTCTATGAATCTGGAAACTTAAATATAGCCCGAAGTATTCTGGAAATATGTAAAATGTATGCACATGAGCCCAGAATAGAGGAGAGCAAAGAAAATAATTGAGATGAACAATCACATGGAAATAAAGAACATTGCATACATGTATAGAAAATGGAAACAAAAACCTGAAAACTGCCTGAAGGCAAGTGCTACTGGCGATAATGCAGGGAGAATGTTTTCATAGGGATTAACTGTTCTGGAGCACTTTTCCCATGTGTAAAGGACAACATACTTTTTATTCAGATAGGTTGATTTGGCAGCCTCTTTATTGCTAGCAAAAACTATTTATTGTGCCTGTGTAGGAAAAATTCCACCCTTGGATAGCCAGAATGCAGTTCTTTTATCTCACACGGACAATTGCTCACTGGATAGAGCTCAACAGCCAATTTCCCACTGATAGGATGCCTATTAGAAGTTTGTGTGCCAAATAAATAATTTTCAAAATTCGGCTATGTGTTAAAGTAATTTTCATACTGAATGCGTTAAATCCAGCCTTTCAAAACAGATTTGATTTCGTTGGCAAAATATCATTACTCTTACAGAGAGGTACATCACTTTAAAAGCAACTGCTGAATACAAAGACCAGCATTTACCTTTTGTTAGCATTATTTTTTTACTCAGTTTTACTGCCATGGACATGCTGGTGATTTTCTGTATGAGCAACTTAATTTTCTGAGAGTCAGAATAGGCTTTCCTTACATGTTGTTTTAGACCATGTGCTCTTTTTCATGATTTTTCATGCTTTGAAGATACCTCAGGGCAGTAAATACAGGAAACAGAAACTGTCCTTACTCTCCCTACTCTTCGCTGTACCTTAGAATAACCCCAGAACTGATGTCTCTGTGAAAATAACATCAGGCCCATTAAACACCATTTTCCTGCTATACAGAAAAACTCCAGAGAAAAACACTAATACACCATAGGGGCTAATTTGTGGCATGGAGTTTGCAATTCTAACACAAGGCCACTAATTTGTTGGGCTTCCCTTGTCATGTACTGTATTTAACTGTAGCAAGAACTAACTGATAGATAAGTAATTGCTTCTTCAAGCCAAGATTAATATAGAACCCTTAAATATGACTATTACTATTATAAAATCCTATTTTCAGATTCTTATTTTATATACCAGCATTTTTTCCAAATATAAAAAATATAATAGACATTAGATATGCTATAAATAGCTGTTCTAGACTTTAATGACAGTTCTCCTGCTGGCTTTTTAGGAATCACCATATACTGGAACTCAGAAAATGTACCTTTCTCAGGCCAAGTGTTATCTGAAGTATTGGTTTTTTAAAAAAAGAAAAACAAACAGCAAAACAAATGCCAAGCATGGACATTATATTATAAAAAGTCAAACATTACAAACTATGACTTCCTAAAGTGATAAATGGACTGTTAAGGCCTCTCTTGTTCTGAACAAATGAGCAACAGAAGAGATAAGATGAAAATTAGGCATCCCTTGCTCTGCAGAAATGAGCAACAGAAAGATAAAACGAAAATTATGTGTGAAGTACCATTAGTGTGAAGCTGCTTCTCAGCTGTACCTTTCTGTGGCTTTAGATATACATGAAATGGAATGACTGTATTCTTCCAAGAAAACTTTGGGATTTGGTCACCACTAAGCAACTGTGAACTCAGAGTGGTGGATTACCACCTAAGTGACTTGTCCTAATCAAGAAACCAGGAGAAATTTAATGTGTGTATCTAATGTTTGTACCAAGTTTGCCTCACATGTAATGTTAAGTTTCAAACATGCTGAAGATGCTTTGTACTGAAATGTAGAAATTGGACCCTGAAGAAAGGAAATGTGTTTTACTCCTGAATGAAGTTAGGAATGTTAATGGAGTACAGAGGATGGCACCCGACCTGCCAAAGTGCCACCCACATCTATGAGGGAAAGTGGGACGCAGTAATTTAGTGAGAGGAACAACTGCATGCTTTCCTGTTGAAGCTAAGGCATACGTGTGGGTGGGGAGACTCTGAAGGGAACTAAGGACATCTGCACTTCACTGAGACCACATCCAAAGAGCATCACCTTCCAGCTACCCATGTTTACCAGCTGGCTGAAAAGCAGCTGGCTGGCGTTTATCCTAGTGAAAACAAACCCATGCTAGGAGGGAGGACATTTCCTGAAGTCATCTGTAAGCTTTACCTGTGGTATCCTGTGAGGCTTTCACAGCACAATTTGTTTTAATTGGTCCATTCTTAAGACAACTTCATCATTTCAGTTACGCAGTTTAATTACACAATTATCTGCACTGACACATATTATAAAATTAGACACTGTAATTGCTACATTAATAAACATCAACACAATTACAAGCGTCTCCAGTACCAAAAAGGTATTTAGAAGAGGAACACAAATCTAGTCAACATCGACACAAGAAGTAGTGGTAGCTAGAGCCTGCGAACATGAAAGCAAATGCAAGTACTCATCTTTTTAATCAGTTCTTGTTATTTGATATTAGCACCAGGGACAGGAACCACAGAGCCAAAACTCATTAGGTTGGAACAGGGCTTTAACTATCTCATAGCCTGATCAGTTTGACAGGGAGGAGTATATTAATGAGTATCTGTCAAAGCAAGCTGTGAAGAGTCATGAGTATGCATACAGGTGTGTAAATTCCTAGTAAGGGATAAGAGCAATTCTAAGGTATATCCTTCCAAATGAATGGGGTTGCAGGCATCTAGAAATATTGAATATACTTCTGTTGAAAGCTGCTTACATAGTCCATATAAAATTTTATTTCAGTTAATGACCTAAGAATTTTTAGTTCCTTTTTTTAATAGGTTTGTTAAAATGGAAACAATCCCCAGCTGACTTTGATACTCACTTTGAAGTGAACTGTAGTGTCATTCTCCTTATACTGCAGCTTCTCTGGACTACAGGTGGATTTTATTTAAAGCTGCATATTCAGTTCTGGGCTATTCACGCATCCAGACAGCCAAAGTTCACAACTTTTTATACAGGTGGATTTCACACCAACATCTTCTGAGAATGTTTCATATGCATTTCAGCAAAATGGCAACATCTCCTCCAGTCTGAATTTCCTTGTGTTGATTATCCAAACCATATGCTTGTCTCATTTTGTTTTGTTTGTGATTGAATATAAAATTCAGATAGGTAGCTAATTCTCATGCCAAGTAGTGGTAAGTCATCTCAATTCAGCAATCAATAGGTTTGTCGGTGCAAATAGTCTATTCCTATGAGCCTTAATTAAACATGAAAAGATGGAAATTTACTCTCATTGAAGAAAAAGAAAGTTGATATCCCAAGGTACTGGAAATGTTCAGACTATGATTAGAAGAAACCTGACTGGAATCTCAACTAATTTCTACATGATAATAAAAACTGCATTTAACTTGGTAACTAAGCAAGCTCCAGAATGCCTCTCCATTCCACAGAACCCTGAAAAAACACCTGATATTTCATTATTGCATAGCTATAGCTACCCACAGTGGTGTGTCTTGCAGTGGTAATAGTGATTTGCCATCTCAAAGTACCACAAGCAGATGGAGTAGGCTGAGATGCAATGCATGGTGCAAGAGCCACGGTCCAGAGTAATCAGACCCCACTAATTTTTGGATTATTCATACCCAGCAACAGTCACTCACAGCTGTCCATCTAGGAAGCTTTGGAAGTACATAACACTAAGGTAATTTAATTTTCTGAAGGACTGTTGAGATGTGAGGAGGAGGTGAAGCTGAGGCATGGTCAGAGATGTTGCATCTGGGTGAAGGGATTTGGTTCAGAGCACCAAGTTCCCATCCATACTCTACGAAACAAGAATGCTGTTTTCAGCCTGAGGCCATGTGTACAAGTGAGATACTGGAAGCAGACTTTGACACTAGAAGAAAACACGTCAATGTTTTAAAACAAAATAATTTAAATCATATTAGTTTACTCCAGTGTTCAAATTAAGTGCCCTGATTTCAAAGGCTCCTTCAGGAACCCTGTAATACCAGACAGCTTATTTTATATTTTAAACAAACAGAAATATTTCTAGTTCAAGAAATGTCAAAAGCTGAAGTCCCTGAAAGACTTTAGTTGACTTTGTCCCAAGTAACAAAACCAAAAACATGCTTACTAGCCTTGAGAACAAGTTTTAGGATGATCCAGTTTTCCAAATCAAAGTTACTGAAGACCTAAAATACAGGTTTCCACTGACATAGTCACAATTTAACTGCAGAGCACGGATCGCAGTGTAGAACTCGAGTAAACATTTGATTCAAGTCTGGCCAGAAGTGCCATGCTATAATATATATATGTACCCCCAGGAAGTCACTACCAAACCATTCTGTAGGAAAAAATCCCAAACCAATAACCCTCACTCCAAAGAAATGAAAAAACAGCCATTTGTATTTTGACCCATGAAATATTTTTAACCCTGAATTTGCCAAAGACATCAAGCGAGAGGTTTAACATTTTTTATCTCAACTGTCCATACATAACAGTGAGACTTTGTATGCTCCATTCATGGTTATTTTATTTGGATTGCAAGAGAAGGGAGTATCTTTGAGAAAAGCACAGTTAGTATCACCACTCCCTCTCTCCACTGCACCCTCAAGGGTTTTCACTGGTTTGTGAACACCCTTCCTTGTGATCAGAAGGAAAGCAATGAGGTGGTATGAAGGGAGCTAGCAAATGGGAAGTTTCAGGAAGAAAAAATTCCAAAACACTTGACTTTTGCAACAGGTTGGGTAAAGGTTGTGAACCACTGATCAGTCTTGATGACTGCTCTGAGGATTAATTAATAGCAAATTAAGCATTGTTACCACAATAGACCTGAACACGATAACAGCTATGGGACTTGGTACTGACTGTTGGGTTTTTTTCTTTCTTTGAGGTCTTTTGATATTTTGTGTTAACAACAGATCTCTCCATCCAAGCTGCACCACTCATTCTGTATTACTTTTCAGGGAAATCATAACTGTATTAATGAATTCCGAGTTTTGCTACAGAAATAGTTACAATATCCCAAATTTATCGTTTTTATTTCTCTGAGGAATCCAACACAGAGCAAAGGTGAACTGTAAAGAAACAAGGTCTCTCATAAAAATGCATGGTGGTTTTTGGAACTGGTGAGCTTCCTTTAAAATAAAAGATAAAGTAAAAGTAATTTGCCTGTTACTGTTAGAAAATTTACCCATTCTGGATTCTTTCATTGGGCTATGTTGGAAACTAGGGCATGCACGTACATAGTGAGATTTTTAAGCATTCCAGGCTGGATCATCTTGCCCTGGCTGCACATATCCCTTAAGAGTGCCTCCAGGAACTACATATAACCACAAACAACTCAATACTTGGTAATAATCAGAGGTTTGGACTAAACCTTCACATCCCCACACATCTGCTGACTCTGTAAGCCCTGGAGATGCCTTTGGACAGTCAGACTGCTTTATGGATTCCTGTGATTATCATTCCTGCCTCTCAGAGAGAGGATGTCAGCATATGTTACTGAACTGCTCAAGCATCAGGAAGATTCATCCCACTAGCCTGGACACTCCACAAGCTGCTATTTGGAGCAATTACTATTTAGCTATTTAGATTTCATCTCTTAGAATTGTCTGACTTCCTCATTTTCTAGATTTAGAGTCTCCAGAGATCATCTGGAGGATATGGGCTGTTATGTGCTTTGCAACAGAAGCAAAGAAAAATCTATTTTAGCCTTTAAAATTAGATACTAGCCATAATGTTGCAAAAAGAAAAGGACTTGTCCTTTGCCTTTAAAACTGTTTTTCTACTCACTTCAGGACCCTTACTCTCACCACTCATCCATATAGACTTAATTTTTAAATAACTGCTGCCTTTAAATGACAGATAGTAATGAGTATGTCCTCCACATATGATGGGAGGAGCTCTGCAGGCTCTAGATCCAGCTTGTTGAACACCAGACTTCACAGGACTCGGGATAAACAATTTCAGGAGCTCAGTGCAGTCCTAAGCGCTTAAATAAGGATTAGGAATGAAAACTCCCATTAGCTTCAGTGAGGTTAGGATTTCAATCTAAACTGACACCATTCTACATTGTTAAAGGCTCTTAGTGCCTGGTGTTGTGATTTATGGCCATATTTTGAGACCAGTCTGCTACCCAGTGTGCTGGTCCTCTTCTGAAAATCACTGTTTTCATTTTACTTTGCAGCTTAAATGAGAATCCATGTTTGTTTACTGTATTTTATTTTTCAATATGGTTGCTGATCTTTGTTTACTAAAAACAGAATTTTAAAAAAGTTCCATAAAATGATATAAAGTCCATCCATTATTTTCCCTGAGATCAGCACAGAGACAGATATGCAGCAGAAGAGCATGTTACCAGTCTCCTCCCATTCCTGAATCGTTAAAAGTCAGCTTCAAAGTTAACACTGCCTTCAGGGGTTTTTTGATTTTGTTTTTGTATCTAAGAAGCATTCTGGCCCTTTGTTTTAAAATTCATGCAGCAAAATCTTAGCTTCTGTTTGAAACATACAATAAGTCTCTTATGTGGTTTTCTAGTAGACCTGCATTTTGGCACAGCACCTGCCTATTCATGTTTACAAGAAGAAGGAGGAGGAGGAAAAATGGCAAAAGCAGTTTTGTATGGAAAACATCCAGGCAACAAGATCATGCCTTCTGTTTTTTAAACAAATACTGTATGAAGCGATTGCAATCTCTTTTGTTTTTAAAGTTATGAGAACCCAATTTTAATAGAGCTTTGGAGCAACAAACATATATTTCATCCTGAAAAGCGCTCCCCTGTGATAAATGCTGGACCGCAAATACATTTGCTTTTCAGCATACTGCCTTTATATTAATCTTCCTTTCAGAGGAACTTTTACTGCACTTCTGGTGAAAGGTCTTTTACCCTTTAGGAGCATTTGTTTCTAATGATTTTACTGTAATTGTCTCAAATGTGCCAATTTGTATTGAGTGCTTAAGGAATGCATTAAGAGTATTTACCTTGTAGAATGTTCTACAACCCTCCCCAAAACAAAACTTCCACTGATGCCAATGATGTTTCTGCTATTTCTTTCCAGCCTGTATTTGCCTATCTACACGTGTTGCTTCTCATAAAGCCACCTTGTAATGTCCCTGGATCAGAACTATCTGTTGCTTTACTTGTTTGCATCCAATGCCATTTCTAATTGTCTGTAACGTAATAATAATAGTTTTACTATTCTGTATAATTTTAAAAAATTCAGTAACAGTACCATTAACCTGTTCAAGGATTTTTAAATTTAAAGTTGTGTTTATAAATAAATACATATGATGTTTTCTGTGTTGCAGTTAAATTTAGGTGGCACAACCAATAAACATACTATAATATTGTCCAGGCAGACTGCTAGCACTCCAGATGTGATCTTCTGGAACGTAGCAACAGCATGAGCTAAAATCATTGTATGAGTAGATACCTCAGTAGTTTTGATAATCTGAATGATTTCAAAGCATGCTGTATTTCTTCAGCAATACAGGACTGGTATAATATACCTAAATATATTAGGTATAATATACCTAACATTGGTATGCTATACCTAAAAAGTACTCCTATTATAGGGAGAACTTAAGTGGTCAAACCATACTTGTAAAACCATCACAGCTCTTCCAGCTAAAAGAGATGATCCCAGAAAAATCAGTTTCTGCCAGCGCAACTGCATCTATGTTAGGGGCATCTGTAAACACAGCTGTGCTGTTCTGGAATCTGACTTCTTCACAGCCACTGAAAGCCTGAAACAGAGCTCTAACCTAACATTTTGAAGGAGCTCTGTGCCATCTTTAGAAAGAAGCTAGTCTGTCTTGAAAATCTGGATAGAGAAGAAGAGGCTGCAAATATACCCACTTAAATTTCAATAGATTTTTCACATTCTTTTGTTCTACACATATTAAAATGAAGGACTAGAAATAAATTCCCTTCAAGGCAGGAAATGTGAGATAGAAGCCAAAAATATGACAAACTGTTTGACTGTAATTAATCAAATAGCATTACTGTATTTTTTCCTTTAAAACTTTATCTATAAACCCCCCAAACATAGCTAAATAATAGATGTGCAATAAATTCACAAAGTAAATTATTTAACGCTAGCATTATATCATGATCAAGCCCAACCCTACCCTTCCACTTAAAGTGCCATTGGTGCTTGTTTCCATTATTAATCCAGAGGATATTCTTCTCATGTTCAGTGACCCAGTTCCAAGAAGTATCACAATATAGAAACCTATTTTCCACTTAATAAACATGCATAATTCCTGTGAACATTAGCACTGATTATGCACACTTACACACTCTAGGGCACATTCATCTAAACCCAGTGAATTCAAACGATCTGAAGGAAAATTTATTTGGCCCTCTAGACTTCAAGAAATCCTAAAGAGTGATAGGAACAGTCCATAATATTTTATTGGTATATTTTATTTTAATGACACTTTCGTATATTAATTCCTTCAGTTGTCTGCCCACAATGCTAATAATGTTTTATGTAAGACAAAAGAATTAAAGACTTTTTAGGATAGAAAAAGGAAAATCAAACAAGCAGGTAAGGATGAAAGTTATTGATTAGGATATTCTCTTTGAAAATTGAAATGGTAGGGTCCAGCCTGTCCGATACTACTTATCACATTTCCTGCAGAAAAACAGGTTAATCGGCGTATTGCCAGCAGCCCAGAAGCGTATATCTCATCACAGGTAGAGCAACGAGAGGGTGAGCAGTGCAGATTCAAAGTTTTTACAGGGACATGATAATTGATTCAGAATTTTCTACAGCTTGATGAGTACCTTAAACCACCGTGGTAAAGATAAGGCACTCGTAGCATCTTTGTTACTGAAGAGGGAAAGAAGAGACTTCAGTTACTTGATTTTGCTTTGACTTCTAGGGTGCTAGACACTTCTTTGCAGGAAAGGTTTGAAAGATGCACCTCACGTTGGAAAACAGATGCATACACCACAGAGAAACATAGAATTTCACATAAATTTCTGTCCTGAGCATTACCTTGTGGTTTTGCATTGGCACATTTGTTTACACCAGGGGTCCTCAAACTTTTTAACCAGGGGGCCGGCGCGCGGATGAAGTGGCAGGCAGTCATCTGCGGCTGCTTGGTTTCCCCCCCAACCCCCCGTGGGGGGGTCTGTAAATACCAGGGGCCGGATTGAGGACCCTGGGGAGCTGTATCCAGCCCACAGGCCGTAGTTTGAGGACCCCTGGTTTACACCATGCTGAGTTGAGTTTCAGCTCCCTTAGAATGGTATACACAAATTCCTCCCCCTCCCACGCTCTGTGCAGACTGTTGGGGCAGCTAACTTGGTGTTTCAGCATTTAGCTCTGGCTCTGGCTCTGGGTTTACAGTATATAAACAATTCTTCAACAAACTATTTCAAAAACTGCTGAAGCATTCACCTCATTCAGCACCATGGAGGGAAACATGAGCCCTAACAGCTTGCCAAAATTTCTGGATCCCAAAAAGAATCTGTCCACCCAAAAAATACTTTTAATGAACCTGTTAGATTGCACAGAATGCTAAATATGCAACAGTATAAAGTATATTTCTGCCTATTGTCTGCCTACTTAAAAGAAGTGCTTTTCACTAAATATTTTTTACAAACACTTCCACAAAAAGTGTTGCAAGTATTTTTTCTGTAGCGTCTGTTTCTATAACTGCTATTTATTTTAAGCTTTGCATGATCTGTATTTATAACGGAAACTTCAATAGCAAAGGCTTCCAAGCCAAGCTAGAGTCAATACAGTCTTCATCTACATCAGTAAACAGCACAGTACAATTGACGCAAACGCACAGAGTGCAAGAGTTAGTGTTGAGGACCTGACATCCACATCACACGTGTCCTGGATTTTTTACTTCAGACCAACTCTGTCTTATTAAAAGGTGTTAGATACAGTAATTCATTAGGTGTGACTGCAAGACACACATTCTAGTTATGTTTCATCAAAAAAGAGCAGTTTCCATGCCTCAAGATTGTGTACCCCACTCTGTAATTATGATGGACAAGAAGTAAATGGTGAAAACCAGGAAATTCACCTCAAAATATTGCTCCTGATATAATCTAAAATGTTTTAGCTCTTTAAGCTGAGGATATTTTCTACGGTGTGTGAGCAGAAGAGAACTTCCTTTGTGTCTTGGTTAGATGATCAACCCTTTTATCAATTGACAAGAAAGTGCACCACACAAATCTCATGAGCAAAGAAACTCATCCTAAGAAAGTGTAAATCTGAACTGAAGGCAAGTCTTGTTGTATTTCTTTTCCAAATATATTGATTTATGGAAATCTTCTTCAATAAAATCCAGTTTAGACCAACGCATAAATGTCACTCCTCCCAACTACAAGTTCACACAGAGGAATTACTAATCAATACGTGCTTCATACATTTTCACCTTGATTCTGAAATTCTTTAAATGTAATCATAATGATTTGGGTCTCCTGCTGGTGGCTTCTCCTGGAAAGATCAAATTTTGCATCTGGGGTTTTGTCTGCAGACAGCAGCCAGGGCAGGCTGAATGTCCTACATAGCAGAAGTCGCCACTACGGCCAACACTTAAGACTATTAGCTCCTCAGAGAGCCCAGGGCCATTATTTTACAAGCATTTCTGTGACAGAAGCTCTGGATTTACTACAGCTAATTGTATTTATCCTCTGCAAAATTAGTATTTTGCCCTGTATATAGACATTATACATAGAATGACAATAAACTGGACTAAATATATGACAGTACCATTACAGAGCAGATCCCAATCCCCGTAACTACCAATGCAAGGGAGACAATCTTGTTTGATATGAATATCAAAAAATGTATGAGGTCACAAAACTAAAAGCCAAATATTGAAGCTTAGAAGACTACAGAGCTGTCTCCAAATTTCAAGAGAAAAATACTGCTGTGTTCTTCATGTTGTTTTATTTGCACTACCATTTTTGTAAACATGGTAATGAATTTACTCTCTGATATATCTTCATGAGCAAAGTATCTTGTGAAATAACTTCAAACAGGCCTTTGAAGAGAGGAAGTCCTAACAGTTTCAAGCTATTTTCAGAAGATATCTTTCCCTACATTTAATAAAACAAAAAACAAGCAAACAACCCTTTACTTTGATTTGCCAAAAAGAAAATAATGGTTTCTAAAGAGTTAAACAGTTGACATATTTTATTAGGAACACGTATTTTGTAAAGACCATTCACTTTCCTTAGAAACATTTATGAGAAAGTACCAGATGTCTGATCTTGCTGGATGCGCACTGAGTACTGCTTAAAATGGAAGCTATAAATTATCAGTCAATAACAAGCACAATACCTGAGGCAGTAAAAATTCTTTCATCTGAAAATAACAGTTATTTCAAAGTCAGTGATTTCTTAAGAAAAGGATTCTGAGGCAACATCTTGAGCCTTAAATATTAAAATATGAGGACAGAAGCTTATTTATGTAAGCTGGAGTTAGCACTTTTTGTTAGAACATTCACTAGAAGGAAAAAGGGGCTAAGTAATTTGTGAAGTGATCCGGTTCATTTAGGACATTTAGACAATTAGACATTTAGGAAAGGACTATAGCATGCATTTAAGAGAAAAGACAGATAGTCCATCTGTCTGCAGAAATTGTCAGTGTGCTGAATATTAACTACTTACCTTTGAAAGGCTTTTTTATTTTTATTCAGTCTCACATTGTATTTATAAACTGTTCTGATCCTACTGTTCATCATCACCATCCAATATTTTTCCTAATTAATATTACTTTGAAGTCTCTGACCTTCAGGCAGACACTCGATTCTGAATTAAAATATAATTGTCTTTGTAACACAAATACACTTCTTATGCTACCCCCACACTCTTCTTGTTACAGAATAAATACATAATAAATGTAAGGAAAAGTCTACACTGAACTTGATAAAATAATGAAAAATAAGAAGAAAATAAACTGAGCAGCCTGGGTTTCCTTTCCTATACAATGACTACAAAGAGACAATAGGGAAAAAATAAAGGCAATACTTAAAATTTAAAGAAAGGAAAACCTTTATGCACAGTGTATAATTTATCTGCAGGACATACTGTCATGAAACTTCATCACTCTTTCAGAAGCCAAAAAAAGAGTCTTTTATATGAGTAGGTCCAGCAGTCACATGGTTTATATTCCACAGGTATTCCACAGGTGCAGCACCATTTACTGAACAGGACCACAACCACTTTTTCAAGGTGAAAGAGGCCCACGAATTACAGAGTGCAGAGAATATATTTCTTGTGAGTAAATCACAGCTTTTTTTCCAAATTTTTGGTTCTGGTCACTGCAGCCATATGAATCGCTGGTGTGATGAGGGTAGCACTATTTACCTCCTCATTCTCACCACTGCTTCTCATAGCAAAAGTATTCCTTAGTGTAAATGACTGGCAGCTCTTGACCATATGTTTGCAAAGCACATTACTTCGCAACCTTTTCTACAGCCAAATAATAGGAACTTAATAACTAACTTACTTTTACGTAGAGCTGCTGAAACTCCTCAAGGTTCAGTCTACCGCTTGGACAGTCCTTTAGAAATCCTTTGTACCACTGTTTTAGCTCGTGTTCATTGAACTCCGTGCTTTTCACCAGGTCCTCCATCACCTCAGGGGCCAGCTTGCTATTCTGTTTCCCCATTCTGCCTTAAGAAGAAAGAAAGAAATACAATTAGCCAAGTTTCTGTGAACATTTCAAACCTTAATTAGTGACACAGCTTAAATTCATCACTCGTTTCGTACTCACTGATGCTTTTAATCAAATGCAACTTCACAGATTCACCAGTGGACAGGAACCTAAACTGCGCTTGAATATTGAAGGCTGAAAATGGTGAAAAAGACAACATTCTTCTATCATTTAGGAGTCTTAAGGCCTGGAGACAGACTGCTTATTTGCTTTCAATTTAGGCAATTTCTAGCTTTTCTTTACACTAAGGCTGAAAAAGATTACTTCATTTTCCTTTGAATTTAACAAAAAAATTTCACAGATTCAGGGATGTCCACAGAACCTCTCTTTGTCTTGAACATCTCTTCTGCTATGACACCTGCGTTAGCAACTATTCTTCATAGGTACAAGGCTGTGGACAGACAGGCTTGTAACGTACGAGCGCTAGATGTTCCACTGGGAGGAAGCAAAGGGAGAGTCCACACACTTGGTCTCAAAAAATGATGACACCAATCTGGAAAAATAAATTTAATTCTTATATATATGCACATATAAGTGTATATATACACACATGTATACATATATGTATATATTTACTGCACAGCTGATACACAGTAGATGGTTTATATTTCATCACTGTTAACTCTAACATACAGAAATTCAAAATATGCATGTGTATCTAGATAAATACAGTAATTTCAGTACTACTCATGTTGGCCCCTTAAGATATTTCCAGGTCTTTTGACATTTGACCAAAGATGTTCTTCGAGATAACTTTTGAGAAATCCT
Source organism: Falco peregrinus (assembly GCF_023634155.1). Lineage (NCBI taxonomy): Eukaryota > Metazoa > Chordata > Aves > Falconiformes > Falconidae > Falco > Falco peregrinus. The sequence goes on from NC_073727.1 coordinate 59,090,267, forward strand.
TCAACTTTTTCTGATTCTACTACAGTTTGTTTCATGACAGGATATATTTTTCAGTTACTTTTCAATCAGATGGCAGACAGTACTTAACTTGTCCTGTACAGAACTGCAAAGTGATGAGTAATTTCTTTCCTGAGCCTAGTTTAGCATTTTCATTTTTATCTCCCAGTATAACATCTGTCTCTAATAAAAGCACCACATTGAATGCATTGATTTCTAGTCCATATCACCACCCATTCCTGATATTAATCTGTTGCTTTTGGTGTATTCTCTTATTCCAAAGAGGAAGTTTCTTTCTCCTCAGAAAGGCATACTTTGCTCTGTTCCAAAAAATCAATGTATTTATATAATTTCCTTTATAGGAACCTTCCTGGAGCAGGTGCAAAGTTAACCATTCCTCCTAGTCTGTGTGTGCCCAACACAGCCCCTGGTGCCATACCACCAGTAGAACCAGGTGTTCTCCTGAAACACTTCATGGCCCCCGTCCCCTCTGGCCATGGTCCTCCCCGGTCTGTCCTCTCCCCTGCCCACAGCCCCAGCCCACCAAGACAACCAGGGCTGGCAGCAAACCTCTTTGCCAAGACACTACGTGACTTGGCTGCACAAACATCCTGACAGTGAGGAGGAAGGTGTCTTTCATCAAAGTGTTCAGCTGGTACGAAGTTGGGAAGTGTGGTCATCAGAAAGTACAAAATGCCACACCGCATCTGGCTAGAAACTCCAGTCAGAAATGTCTCAATGCCTTTGGGACACAGCTGTTAGACCAGTGCTCTGTGCTGTGCACAGATGTCACTGGAGGTGGAAGTGGGCCACCATTTCTTGGGGTGATTCCAGCAAGCAGATCCCCCTTCCCCAGGCTCTGCATTTCCTTCCTCTACCAATGCTGCAAGATACCACAGTGTTTTCTTGCCCAGGGCTCTGCATCTCTGAACTACAAGAACCCGCTGCAAGGACTCACCCAGCTGTTAATTAATGGCAGCACACTGCCTGCTCTAAACTTACTTTGAAGCTTTGCCAAGTTCCCATCCACACCTTTTGGTCAATTTAGCACAAATATGGGAAAGTTCAACCTTTCAGCTAATTGCCACAGGCCTAATTGTACACACAGATGTGCAGAAGTTAGCCATTTTGACTCAACGACAGGTTTGCAATTTACAGTACTTAGAACAACTGCCCAGCCTTACCTTTGAAGTCCCCATCTTCTCATGCATGACACTGACCTGATTTGGCAAAATCTGAATTTAAATCCCATGGTGACTAAAGTATACTAATACTACGTACTATACTAGTACTACGTCCAACTCGGGTGGCTTTTAAGTGAAATAGTAGACTGTTCCGTTTGTTTTAAATCATTAAGGGGCCTGTTTATTTCCCCCCTTTTTTTCCCTTTCTCCTTTAAACTGTGTTACCCTTTGCAGTCATAAGGTGCTTTGCTTAGGATCCAGAGGACTCTTAAAGATTCTCAGCAATTATAGTAACTACCTTAGGCAGATTCATAAGGCATCTTCCAGCTCTCTTAATTTAGCCAAGTGTGCTTTTACTTGACTCTTTTCACCTGGATTCTTAGCCCCATTAACATTTAACTCAATGACACTTAAACTTGGAAAAAAGCATCTTCAGTGGACAAAAATCGGGTGATTTTGACTGACAAATTTTCTGTAATAGCAGCTTTTCTGTACTTATCATGTTAGCTTTACAGCCCCTGGACCTGGCACTATGCAGAGGTAGAAGCAGACAGAACTGTGAATTGCAACACCATCTTCCGAAGTTATCTATGTCATTTTCAGTAATGTGCATGTAAAACACTGTAGAAAATGGAGTGGATCTGCACTTGTGTAAGAATTCATGAACAAAGAGCTGGGCAAACATCACCACACACAACCTTTTCTAAGTTCAGATTCAGAGAAACGTGACATCAGTTTTCTGCTTCTGCAATACAGGTCTCTAGTTTTGGTCAGCTGCTTGTGCTGCCATAGGCTGTCCAGTACATCCCAAACACCTTCCAGCTATCCCTGATGTACCTCACCACAAAATACCCTCTAGTAAATCAAAACCACAGCTGGTATCTTGAAAACACTTTCAGAAACTATTTTTTCCACAGAACCAAACCAGTATTTGAGGAAGGTATAATTTGGGACTGCTGGGTTCTGTACTCTTATTTGCTGCTCCAGCACAGTATGGTGCATAATCTGCTGGGCTCTGTTTGAGACAAGGGACTAAACAAGCTGACCAAGCTGGTAACAATGCCTTCCAGTAATTACAGGCACTCATTCTTTCGTTTCATTTTAAAGTTCTTTTCTTATGGAATTGAATTACAATCTGCAAGAAGCTTGAGTCTCATATAATTATCAAATATAAACTCACACTTCTGGCTCTGGGAGATCCGGTTTATTTGGGAATAACAACTCAAATACAGATTATCTAGTTAATCATATCCTAACATCTTCTAGAGTTTCATTGAATCTCTTATTATTATTGAAAAAGTACAATCACCCATTAGCAATGAGTATGCCACTGCCAACACATTTAATTTTCTAAAATGAAAACTATTTTTAATTAACTTATAAACATAGTTTCCCAAACATGTTTTTTCCTTGTGAAAATCTATGAATATGCATTAGGAAAAGACAGGAGAGAACAGCTGCACAATCACTAAATTTTCAAAAGTAGGAAAGGTCACTCTGCAAGCATTTCTTTGTTCAGTAAATTCTTTTAAATTATAAATTTGTTTCCAACTTCCATGCTTCCAAGCGTGCAATGTGACAATCCAAGCACTGTTATTCATCTTCTGTTGCATCTTCTGATTGGCAGAAATCGTGAGAGGGAAAAACACACAAAAAAAGCAGCAAACAAAAAAGCAACACGTTTCAATTCCAAACTATCATGGGGGAGAGAGACTCAATAAACAAGGAAACAGGTATGTGGGTGGCAGTTAGCATCAGGAAAGGCGTCAGGTCTGTTCCCAGTGAGTTTACTTTGGCAGGAGAATGCTTATTAATATTAGCAAGGGCAACACAATCCAAATTAGAGATCAAGAAAAACACTAAAATTCCACTGTTGTGCCGCAAGTAGCAACAGCAATGAAGGCTGAGTTTAAAAACACATCATCTTGGCTGAAGTGCTGCAAAGAGGCTGTCAGCTACCCAGAGAAACAAGCTTTTCATAAATGCTTAGTATAGTAGTACTTCAGTACTTCATTAAGTAACATCCCAATTGCTGCTTTTACAGGTCCATAGAAGGGTCAGTTTTAAAAGATGGAATTTTATCAAACAACTGATCCCCAGCCTGAAACAGTCCAGGCTGGGCCAGCACCAGGCAGGGACAATATTGAGGATGTATTTGCCTGCTCTTTGCCCAGCTGGACCTCAGGAGGTCCACATCAGCTAGCCCAGGAAGTGGGAAAGGGCTTCAGCAGCAGCTGGAAGTTACTCTAAAATGACTCAGCAGCATAGCTTAGCAAACTGATTTTATATGATTTACTGAGGGTTTGGAGGTAAGGTATTAAGTCACATGCAGAAAGAGGAAGACAGTTCCTCCAGTTTTAAATCCATACCTGGTTTTAAAACAGTTTTTCCATTATTATATCTTTTGTTTGGTGTATTTCCTGCAGTGCTATCATGTGTCCCACATGTGCTCATGCTGCTTCAAAAGCCCTCCACTCTCCACAGTATCATCATCCAAACCTCCTGTCCAATGGCAAGGGTTTTACCTTGGAATATTTTACAGCAATTCCTGCACAAGTTTATCAGGTCTGCCTCTCCCACTAGGCTTGCCAGTACTAAACTGCCAGTGTGAGCAGAGTTTTACAAACCAAAATTTTACTAAAGACCTAAAACACCCCCAAACTGTTGCTAACACAGCTCCATTCCTACCTGATTCCTCTTTCCCCTCCTCTCCATTCCCCTTGGACCTCCTCATCCAGTGTTCAATGTTCAAAGCGACCAAGTGCAAACAAATACAACTCCAGCCTGTTCCTAAAGAAGAGTAAACTGGGAGCTGCCAAAGATCTCATAATTGCACTGAAAAAAGACCCAAATTCCTTTGAAAAGACAGCACCAATAGTGTCCAGTCATGCCCCTAAAAACCCAGTTCTGTGCTGTTATGCTTCCTTTCCTTAAACCCAGTCAAATAAAATAATTTTATTTCCAAGTTGCATTAGAAAGACTGTTGTCAGCAGGTTGAGGGAGGTGATCCTTCCCCTCTGCTCAGCACTGGTTGAGACACATTTGGAGTACTGGGTCCTGTGCTGGCTCCTCGTACCACACAGGCATTTACTTACTGGGGTGAGTCCAGTGACAGGCCACAAAGGTGATGAAGGGACTGGAGCATCTGTCATACAAGGAAAGGCTGAGAGAGCTGAGGCTGTTCAGCCTGGAGAAGAGAAGGCTCAGGGGGTCTTATCAATATGTGTCTAAATACCTAATGTGGGGAACAAAGACAGCACAGCCAGCCTCCTCTCAGGGGTGCCCAGAGAGACAAGAGGCAATGGACACAAACTGAAATTCAGGAAATTCGGTCTGAATGTAAGAAAATGCTTTTTCCTGTGCAGGTGATCAAACACTGGAAGAGGTTACCCAGAGAAGTTGTGGACTTTCCATCCCTGAAGATAGGCAAAACCCAACCGAACACAGCTCTGAGCAATCATTTCTAGCTGACCTTGCCTGAGCAGCGTGTTGGACCACAGCACCTCTAGAAGCACCCTCCAACCTCAGAGATTCTGTGAGACAGTTAGGGGGAAATGGGAAAAGTTATTCATACCACCTAACTCCTGGTATTCACAGTAGCTGCCTAGTTTCACTAAATGCCCTCCATGGGTAGCTGAGAGAAAAAGGGCTCATCTGAATGATCATTTGGAGAAGATGTGCTGATGACAGCAATCTGCTCCCTTCCCTCACTGACTCAAGGAGATTTGCCTTAGGTACCTGGGCATACCTGGGCACAGGCACCTAACTGAATGGGGCTACCCCAACATATCTCTATATTTTGCCTGCTTTAACACGGGCCCATGTTCACACTATTTGTTTTCCCCATAATCCTGCAGGAGCTGAAGGAGGTAGTCAACCAAAAGCTCTGCAGCCTTGTGAGGTCTGTGCATTAAACGAGTTCTCTTGTATGGCGCGTGTTTTTCGTGCTCTTCCCTGGCTCTGGGAAATGAGAATGAGTCGTGTGGACTATGCCAGAAGCAAATGACAACACTCACTTTGCCAGCTCAGCTGTGCTGGCAGGCACTCATTAGGTTGGAAGGAAAGCTGTGGTTCATCCCCACCCCTCTGCCTACTCAGCCCACAAGCTCCCTCAGGAACGTGCTGACTCCTAAGGACTACATGTGAAATCCAGGCGTTGAGCAGGCAAGTATGGTGTGTGTTGTTGCAATCTTCGACACAATATAAATCTATAAATGGTAAATTAAATACTGTATAGGCTCCAACATAGATACATACATACATATATAGGGGTAACAAAACCCCAAACATGAAATGCTGGGGAAAGCAGAACTATGTCTATAATCTACAATAGCAGAATAATTTTCATGTTATTTTTGAGCAGGCTGTTTATCAAATTTCCAGCTGTGTGCTGATAATAACTATAACTTCTGACAACTCCCAGCATTGTTCCTTTCTCCTCAGGCTACTTCTGACACTAGCTTTTCTCTACTAACGTCAGCATGAAGGATAGATAGAAGCAGACTATCAAGCCACACAGATGCCTCATTCCTATGAATACACTTGTTTCACAGAAGAAACTGGGAGCCATAGCCTGTCTTTCACACACAAAAAACCCTGCAACAATCTCACACCCAAAGCCCCATGAAAATAAGTACACAAGAAACCATTTATGTGGAAAAGAAGATGGATTTTCCCATCCAAACCCTTGTTCAAAAGGCTACAACTAAAATGACCTTGTCCAACAACAGTGCCCCCAAGGCAGACGACACCAAGCTGAGTGGTACAACTGATGTGCTTGAGGGAAGGGAAGCCATCCAGACCCTGACAGGCTTGAGGAGTGGGCCCATGCAAACCTCATGAAGTTCAACAAAGCCAAGTGCAAGGTCTGCATCGGGATTGAGCAATCCCCATTATCAACACAGGCTGAGGGATGAAGGGATTGAGAGGAGCCTCACACAGAAGGACTTGGATGGATGAAAAGATGGACATGAGCCGGCATTGTGCGCTCACAGCCCAGAAAACCAAGTGTATCCTGAGCTGCATCAAAATAAATGTGGCCAGCAGTCTGAGGGAGGTGATTCTCCCCCTCTACTCTACTCTCATGGGACCCCACCTGGAGTATTGCATCCAGCTCTGGAGTTCTCAGCAGAGGAAAGACATGGACCTGTTGGCGTGAGTCCAGAGGAGGGCCACAGAAATGAACAGAGGGCTGGAGCACCTCTCCTATGAGGAAAGGCTGAGAAAGTTGGGATTGTTCAGCCTGGAGAAGAGAAGGCTCCAGGGAGACCTTATTGCAGCCTTTCAATATATGAAAGGAGCTTATAAGAAAGATGGAGAAAGGTTTTCAATACTTAAAGAGCACTTACAAGACAGATGGAGAGAGACTTTTTACAAGGGGCAATGGTTTTAAACTGAAAGAGGCCAGATTCACATTGGAGATAACGAAGAAATGTTTTACAATAAAGGTGGTGAGACACTGGAACAGGTTGCCCAGAGAAGTTTTGTGAATGCTCCATCATTGAAAGTATTCAAGGTCAGGTTGGATGGGTCTGTCAGCAACTTGATCTAGTGAAAGACATCCCTGATGATGGCAGGGGGATTGCAGTAGATGATTTTTAAAGGTGCCTTCCAACCCAAACCATTCTATGACTCTATGCCTCCTAGGCAACTTTTGAATCACCTCCTCACATTGGTTTGGAAAATAATTTCTAAGCCAGCTTGCATGAAATACATATGATCCCAAATCCTGTCCTATACTTTGCCCAGTAGAACCACAATGGACAGGGAAAGCCCTTTTTCCCCCCCAATATGTGCAACGGATGAAGATATTTTAGAGAAGGTTCTGGTACTTTTGCATCATACCAGATCTTAATATGCTGACACCATGTAAGTACTACACTGCTGTTGAACCTTTTGATAAAGGGGCCAATCAGTTAGAAGGAACTAGTGGTGACAGCAGTTGTCCTTCTCCCATCGCTGTCTCTCCTGTAAGCCAGCCAAGCGGATCTTCCTCACTGACCAGGAGTCTTCATCATGGCCACTGCATCATGTCATCATGTCTACGGCTCTTCAAAATCCCCATGGATCAAAGACTTCCTCACTTGGCTCAGTCCCATCCTCCTACTCCTCTCTCAAACCCCATGGATCCAAACACACAGCAGCTCCACACCTGCACTTTGCCAGCAAGGAATAAGGGCTGCAACAACCTGTAGGAGTGGAAGATGAAAGCAATCCACCTCTAGGTGTTTACTGTCAGGGCAGAAAAGACAGGCAAAGCTACCCTAGATACTGGCACAGGTACCAGGGGCAGAGAGCACCAGAGACAGTGAAAGCCAGATGGAGCTGAACAATACCAAACACTGTGGACCTACTCCAGCTGACCCTGCTCTGGGCACGGCATTGCACTACACAGTCTTCAGAGGCCCCTGTCAAACACCACGGTTCTGTGACTCAAGAACTGCAGATTTCATTTCAGTAGTAATTTTGGGAGAAATTGATTATCAGGTATATGTAGAGTTAATATACTTTCATATTGGTGTATTGGCCATCAGTGACCTCAGGAACATGTTGTTCCCACAACTCAGAAGTAAAACCCACCCTGAACTACCAGCTTTCTCCTTCACATAAAACTTTGGGCTCTATTCTGAGTTTTTAACCAAACTTATGCTTCCTATCCCAAAATGATGGGAAGTCAATCAGTGAAAAATAAGAAAATGTGTGTGTGTTCGTGTGACACCATACTGATGTTAGAAGCAGTCATAATTTACTGCTGATAACACAAATCTCAAGCTAAGGGTGAAACAAACAGGCTAGGTTCTGATTTATATTACCCTACAGCAAAAACTGGAATAAATCTAGTGATTTCAGATTACTTTACCGGCTTTACCAAAGATTAGATTCAGGCCTGCAATCTCTCCGTGTAAAAGAAATGGGGAAAAATAGAAAGTAATGACATTAAGGAATCCAATTATCCAACTGAATTGAATAATAAATGGAGAAAAGAGGTTTAAGCAAAAGAAGAGATATATATTTTTAAATTTTATTTGAAATTAGATGGATATGCAATTAGATTCAAGCAATAAAAAAACATTTGAAAGAGCAAAAGCTGTGCAGGAAGATGCTCTAACATAACAATGATGGGTATGTTGAGGTTTTTTTCTCTAGGTGGATAGAAAGCAAAAATTTGATTTATTTCATTAAAAGCGTGGATTTGTTTTCTGTTGAGTCTGGAATTAAACAAAAAGGGAGTTCTCTACATTTCAACACAAAAATGAAGGGCAATACCAGACGCACCAGTAGCTCCACCATTGATGCACTCTTGAGTGCCACAGTCGGGCTCTATTCAAAGCCCGATGCTGAAGCTGGCAACTTGGGTATAAACTAACCTGCAGACATGGTCTGAAGTACATCACAGGGTTCTACTTCAGCCCCTTCTTCTCATTTGGATTGGGAAACTGCTTACAACATGCCACAGCTAGCTTTCCTCCTTTGCATAAAGCAGAGACTTAGGGTTGCCCAACAAAACACAAGTGCTTGGAAGAGCTTCCAAGCTCTACCACTTAGCTTCAGAGTTGGAGACAGGGATAAAATCCCTCTTCTACTTGCTCTTTCTCTTAAGACTCTTTTTAGACCACAAAGGGGACAGTGTCCTTGTTCCTACAGGAAGCTTAGGCTCTGAAAGTTCAGTGGTCCTTAACTCTTGTTATTAGACTTTGTTGCATGCCATAACTCAAACTTGGTTTTGGTGTTGGCCTTTTTTTATGTCCCCTTCTTCTCCAATATTTCCACAGAACTTTGTGACTTATATGCTCTAAAGAATTTAGTGATTAATTTTTGAAAATAGTAATATGCTTGTTAATGCTACGTGTCAGACAAACACGTATATACAGCTGTTACCATAGATTCATTTTGCTATTGGCCCAGCCTTTATCAACTGTGGTGATCAGTAAGTAAAAAGGAGGTGTGAGCTGAGGAAGAAGCCTCGTTTTTCAGCAATGAAATGAGTACTTTCTTCATTGGTCTATTCTCTTCAATTTTGTTCTCGTAAATAAAAAAATGCATGCAGAATATTTACTGTACCTTTTTGTAATAATTCATATGCTGAATACCATTCCAATCACCTGATTATCCAGAATGCTCCAACATCAGAGACTTGATTGTTGTGACAAGATTGTTACATACTTTATAGCAACTATAACAGGTTTTCATTGCTTTCTCTGTGGTTTTATTCTAGAATACGAGTTCCAATAGGCTTGCCCTCATGAGACGCCCTGATACATTAACAGAGAAATCCATAACCTCCCAGTCATCATTAGTTCAGAGTGGCCACTGGAAAAAGTTACACATCAGCAGTGATGATCACTTTCCATGACTTGCATTTCAAAAGAGAGGCTTATACAATTTTAGATATTTCAGAGATCTATCCACTACTCAGTAGTCCACCTCTTCTGGGATAGGTGCTGCAAATACCTGTTTTTGGGGGGGAAGATTGACAAGGCATGCCTGAACATTATAGTCTCCCTGAGTAGTTTCCAGTCTTCTTCAGGAACCACAGGACGTTTATGTAGACTGTAAACATCCATCTAGTTTTGTTATGCCAAACAGTATCGACATTTCCTCTGCCTGAGATACATAATTCTTGTCAATTTGTAGAGGCTACTGTTAATTAAAATGCTGCTTTTCTTTGAAATAAACACTATTGATGGCTCATGCTTGGGGATATGAGGTTTTAGATTTCAGCCATTGCCTTGACCACATTTACATATATGTACCAATTTTTTTTCATATTTTTGTTTTTTCAAAAAAATTAACTATTCTGTTGTAGTTGCCTATAGGCAAGTAATACATGCTTTCTCTCTACTTGTATTACAGCTGGTCTTCTTATTTGTTATCAGTCTGCTTTACTGTTAGTTTCAAATGTTACTCTACTCCTATGTTTGATATGGGCAAAGCCAAATTTGGTAAGCTGGTATGCTTACCAAGAGGTACTTTTACTGCTCCACTCCCAGCCTCATTTTGTGGTTGAATCCAATACATGCCTTTTTAGGACTGCATCTCTGACTCATAAGTCGTTGGGCTTTACTTAATGGTACAAGTTTCACTCTTCATTTATATCCACATCACAGCTCCTAAACAATACTGCCCTACTTTTCTGCAAAGGTGGATTAATCACATCAAATGTTAGCTGTTCAAAAAGTCAGTTGTTTTTGGTCCCTCTGCTGTCAATGGAGATGGCTGCAATTTCATAGTGATTTACCCCATGTGGAGAGAGTTGTCTGAAAGAGGCAGGATGAATATATGCATGCTTATTTTAAGACAGGATGAATCACCTTCTACAAGTGTCCCTTTCTGCTGCTTGTAGAAGCAGCCTTGTAAACTTGCTTAGATCTGAAACTGGATTTCTAAATGCTTAAAATGAAGCAAGAAAAATTCTGCTTTGCTCATTGGCAGTGGATAACCTAGAATCAAAATGCCATTGCTGATCTCACTAGGAAGCACATACATTTGCCAAGGCTGATTGTTATTCCTATGTATCTCAACCTTTATTCAGGTCTGCTCAATGCCATTATAAGTACAACATGCTGGTGTACCAAATACAGGCAATCTTTCCTAAACTACTGTTTACTTCCATTAAAGCAGTGGAAAAATTAAATCTTTTCCACCTTTTTCCAGGCCCCTGAAACTATAATAGTTTTAAGTAGCTGAACTGCAGAGATGAGGCTGCTCAGGACTGTTTCATTATGCCCTAGTGTGGTGGGTTGACCCTGGCTGTATGCCAGGTGGCCACCAAAGCCGCTCTGTCCCTGCCCCCCTCAGCTGGGCAGGGGAGAGAAAATGCAGAGAGAGGCTCGTGGGTCGGGATAAGGGCAGGGAGCCATCACTCGCCAATTACTGTCATGGGCAAACAGACTCGACTTGGGGAAAATTAGTTTATTACCATTCAAATCAGATCGAACACCTCCTCCACACCCCCTCCTGTCTTCCTGGGCTTAACTTAATTCTCAATTTAACTCCTCCCCATGAGTGGTGCAGAGGGATGGGTAATGGGGAATGAGAGCTTTGGTCAGTTCATCACAGCTGTCTCTCCTTCGGTCCTTCATACTCACTCACACCCTGCCCTGCCCCAGCGCGGGGCCCTGCCAGGGCAGGGGGCCCTCCACGGGCTGCCCCAGCCTGGGGCCCTGCCGGGCTGCAGTTCCCCACGCCCGGCCCCGCCGGGGGTCCCCCCGCGGGGCGCAGCCCCTCGGGCCCGGCCGGCCCCGGCGCGGGTCCCCGCGGGGCCACGGGCCCTGCCCGGAGCTGCTCCAGCGCGGGCTGCCCGCGGGTCACAGCCTCCCTCGGGCACCCCCTGCCCCGGCGTGGGGCCCTGCCGGGCTGCGGAGGGGGAGCTGCCCCCCGGGGGCTCCGTGGGCTGGGGGCACAGCCTGCCCCGCCGGGGGCTGCGCCGCGGGCTGGGGGGAGCCTCTGCCGCGGCGCCGGGAGCCCCCCGGCCTCCTCCTGCCCTGGCCTGGGGGCTGCAGAGGCGTTTCTCTCACATACTCTCACTCCTCTCTCCAGCTGCAGGTTTTTTGCACAGATTTTTTTCCCCACCTTCTGAAATACGCAACCCCAGGGGCACTACCACCTTGGCTGCTCGGCTGGGCCTTGGCCAGCGGTGGGTCTGTCTCGGAGCCGGCTGGCACTGGCCCTGTTGGATGTGGGGGAAGCTTCTGGCATCTTCTCACAGAAGCCACCCCTGTAGCCCTCCTGCCTACCAAACTTTACCGTGCAAACCCAATACACCTTGTCATTCCCCACTTTTCCCCCAGTGTAGTTCTTAGCCAAGTCCTGGCCTCAATCAGTAAGAATATTTATTATTAATAATAAATACAGCATTATTTTATAAGACATTTCACTTTGACCTTTGATCACCTAAACCCTATATTAAAGTTTGGTCTTCTCCAAAGCTTTTCTAATATCCAGCTCTTTTTATTCACCACAGTCTTTCTAACAGCCATGTCCAGCAGTGCAAGACACTGCCTCATCACTCTGGGTTCACAGGGAGGAGCAGGTACGGTGAGCACTGTGTGGCCCTCATCCAGTCTCTCCTGGGATTAACAGCGCCAAGATTACTGCCCAGATTGTTTCCTCTGTTCTCAATTTACAAAACAGCAAAGGGGTCTCTTTTCCATCTTGTTCATGCTCCTGTGTCCCGTAAGGACAACTATGGCTAACAAAGGATGGAGTAATACTCTGAGTAAGGATATCAGCATATGGTCTACAGTGTTGCAATAACTGAAATAAATGTAAACTAACATATACAGATACATTTCAAATCCTTTGCTTCCATTCAATTTCTGCATGAAAAAGGAACACTTAAGACTCTGGAGTTAGCTTGCTTTCGCACACTCATCTATGACAGCTGTGAACGAGCTGATTTCAGCTGATGATTTTGACCTATGTGCTAAACAACTGCATTACTAAAAACCACATGACTATATTATGACAGATAGTAACAGAACTGATTATCAGGAGAGCAGATTACAGCTTTTTATTTTACCAAAAACCTTTCAAAGTCAAAACAAAGTGTTTACATCATTGTGGCTAGTGGTCCATTGGTGCAATGCTTGCCCCAAATTAATTATAAAGGAATGGTCGGAACTATCCCTTGTGACTGCTTCAGATGGAGCATGATTAAATGCAGAGGAAATACATTACTGAGAAGATGAATCATAATTCTGCAGAATGAAAGCAATGGCTTTACACTTTGGAGTTGGACACTGAGGGGCGGTCGAAAATGTTACTCATACAAACAAGTGAGTAAATACATAAACAGTTTGAACAGGGAAAATATACCTAAAATTTGACTGGTAGTAACTGTGACTATCAAGCACAGAAGAAAACCTGAGTATGTTTCCTTAAGGTAGAATTTTCAAATAAAAAATTCCTTCATTGCACTATAATGAAATGCAAAGGTTTTCCATCACATTTTATTTTTATGGTTTGAAATAAATGTAATAATTTTACTTTAGAGTGGATCGATGGCTCATTTGAAACAACATTTTAGTTCCTTCAATCTAGTTCTAAGCAAGCAGGCTGATAAACCATCTCACAGCAACGACAGGATGAGATGCCCTAGCAAGTATCCAGTGGTATGACTTCAGCCACTCAGGTCAGCTCAGCTGCCCAGACAGACACAGCGTGTCCCTGTTAGTATTGCTAGCTCCATGTGCATGGCTCAGACAACTTAGGGCCCTTCAGATGGCACCAGACACCTCTGCTTAAGCAGCTGAATCTGATGAATGACATCTTGCCCACCTAATTTAGTCAGATAACTTGATCCTAACAAAACAGTGCCAAAGCGCCCTGCTTTGGCAACCAAGAAAAGCCATCACAGAGAAACCCTGATCACCCAAATTAATTCATCGAGCTTATATCTACAGGCTTTCCCTCTGTAGTCTATGAAAAATGTCTGCCTTCCCCTGTTCCCCACTTACGCTGGGAGGATGGCTTTGTTATGCATCTAAAGGTTAGGTGAGAAATAAGGTGTTTCTGATCTAGCTTAACACGCCGATGTTGGGTGTGCTATGCTGTGTTAAGAGCAAGCTGCCAGCCTTCCCGTCTACTCATGCTAGCACACACACAACTGGGAAAGAGCGCTCGTAGAGTCAGCTGCCATGTCAGCAGTGCCAAAAGGAGAGCCACTAAGCTCCCCTGCTCTTTGTGCCTGTCCATATACAGAATCATAGACTCACAGAATCATTTAGGTTGGAAAAGACCTTTAAGATCGTGGAGTCTAACCGTTAACCTAGCACTGCCAAGCCCACCACTATACTGTCCCCTTTGCTATTTTATAGAATAATGCACAAGAGGTCCAAACCATAGTTGATCTCCAAGTCATTTTTTGGCCTTGACGGTATCCTTGATGGATGTCGGAGCGAAAAGGTCAAGGCTGGGAAAGCGTGAAACCGAACTGGTCCCACCAGGACTGAATTTAGAAGTATTCATTGTGCTTCTTCCTTTAGAAGCTGCACTTTCCAGAACAGCCAATCCAATTCTGTCATAAATAAAAATTTAAAAACGTCTTCAAGGCAGGTTGAGAACATGAGTTCTTCAGTACAGAGCATGTCTGTTACGTGGGCAAACCAGCATCAAAAAGCAATATAACCATTACCTAGTGCTTCCTCATTAATTAGCACACGCTAGTAATACTGCTATTTGAAATCAGTCTGACAGATAATATAGATGAGTCTCACAAACCCTTCTTTCTGGAAAACTCAAGTATTTTTACAGATGACAGAGCTCCTAGCAAGGTTATGTATTGAGGGGGAAAAAAGTGCACTCTGACATTAATATTGATAGAAACTGCAAAATGAGCAAAAAGGACAAAGCAAAAGGAAAGCTGGCTGTCTCTGAGGAGACTCTATGTCCCCAGTACAGGAACCTCATTATTCTTTCATGGCCTTAATAGCAAGCCTCTAAGCCTTGTGTATGTCCTTCAAAACAAAAAATTAATGACAAACACAAAATAGAAAATCTCAAATATGCAATAATTGAAAGCTGTTAGCTGTTTCTTCCAGTTTTGACTTAATTTATATAGTAAAATAGTTCTGAGACACAGCAATGTAAAACATACAACTTTTCATAAGTTCATATGAATCACAGCATACGGTCTTTCTGTTAATAGATAAGCCAGAGTGAGGCAGGAAGACAGAGGAAGCCTCTCATGCTAAAGGACTGCACAGTTTTATTAGTTTGTACATTAAAAATAATTTGAACCATTTCTTCCAACTGCTTCTCAATGAGAGCTCTACTGCAATAAATTTTTACAACTGGTTATTGTGGCTGTGCTAATAAAACTGATACACTTGCTCAGCTGAATCCGTGTGTGCCCATGCTTTCTTTTTTTTGAAATAATAAAAAACAGGCAAAAAATATGAGAGAGTCTAAATTTCAATAGTATTTACCATGGCCAAGAATAATACGATCTATATTGAGGAAAGAGGAGGAAACAGAGAAGACGCATACAACATATCACACACACATTTGTAGTACCACACCATCCATGAGAACTTCAGTGCCTCAACCTGCAAAGGACAATACACAAGGTATAGTCTACTGGTTTGTTGTTTGTTGTTTTTTTGGGGTTTTTTTTTTTTTTTTTTTTTAACTTTAAAGAGATGTTTACTTTTCAGCTTACTTTCTAAAATCATGTTTTTCTAGGACACACAGTTCAGGAGTTCTCTTTTTGGTGATAACAGGAAAAGGCGAGCAAAAAAAATGCTAGCAACATTTTTGATTTGGACATCAGTGCATGTAGAATTCCTTCAGCAAAGCACATGGGGAGCTGTTACAAAGGAACAGCTCTGGGACAGGCTGTAGCAATACATCCAACAAAACAGAAAAAAGCAAAGGTGACACAGATAAAAATATGAAAGAAAACAAATGAAAGCTATAAAAAAAATTAAATTATTTAGATTATGAAATTAACCAAAATATTGTCTGAATTCCTTGAGTTTATCATCCACCAGGATAAAGCAATTGATAGAGGTTGCTAAGCACAGACAAGGTGACTCAGAAATCTTTTCAAAGGTCTCAAAATTGCAAATCTAAAATACCAGCCTGCAGTTCCATTAAATTGTCTAGGAAAATAGAATTTTTTTCTGATTCACTGCCCACCTCTGGTAGATAAGGACCCCCTGGGAAAACTACTTTAGACAACCTACCAAGAAAAAGATACTATTACAGGCTATGAATCCTGGAAAGCATGACATATAACTCTAATTCTCAAGGGGCACGATGGTTTTTTCCTAACTTAGGGCTGTCTGTTGCTGAATTGTCCAGGGGAATAGTTGAGGCCCATGGAGATGGATTGCAAAGGTGCTGGACAGAAAAAGAAAAGTAAACATTAAAACACATTTCCATTTTAAAGCAGAGTTGATCTTGCTGAGACAACCTGGAGGGTCTGGCCAAAGCCAATCAGGGAGTATCTCTCTAATCGAGAGGGAACTGTTGGAGGCAACAGGCAGGGATGAACAGCCTGGACAGCTTTTACATGGCTGTGCCTTTCACAGTAACTGCTGCTCCCAGGTGACAGAAGACAGCAGTGAGTGACAAAGTCTTATTCCCAACCATGATACTAAGCAGCTGCAACTGCACTGGCAGCTACCCTGGACAATTTAAGTCTGTAGAATCTGGAAGGCTAGAAAAATCAAACACTGCTTTCCTCGGCATTACCTCATGGTTACTTCCCTCATTACTAGAGAATGTGGAGGTAAAAAGGTTTGTGATAAAAAATGGTTGTTGCTCACCCTAATGATTTCAGAGGCTGGGAGTGACTTTGAGGATGATATAATCTCTTTCAGGATGATATAATCTCTTTCATATTTCTTGTACTTCTGCAATAAGTTACACAAATTAAACTGCTGCAAAGAAAGAAGAAAAATACCTTTGATGACAAATAGAAAAATATCCTTTCTGTATAGTCAATCCCATCTTCACCATTCAGTTGCATCCACAGCTTTTCTAATTGCAAAAACACCCCAAAACTTGAGTATATGAATATAACATCTATAATGGTATTGAAATCACCTGGCTCTAATGCTCTCAAATTTTGGTGCCTACACTAAGATAGTTATTTAGGCCAACAGGGACACAGCCATCTCCAAGTAGCAATTCAGCAAGTTGGTCTAAGACATTTCTCCTAGGATGGGATGAGTCATGCTTTGGAGGTGCTATTCTCTCTCCACCGACTCTCCAGACTATCATGTCTAATAAGCACTGACTAAATTATCTTTCCTGAATTTGTCTGATCCCTTTTTGACCACATTTATATCTTGGTCTCCACAACATCCTGTGGAAATCGGTTTCTTAATTTAATTAAACATTATACAATAATTTCATTGGTGACCCTATTTCTTTTACTGTGAGAAACAGTGCCTATGTCTTATTCACCTGCTCTTAATCAGTCACGAAACAGCCAGACTCTGCCTCGCCTATGTTTCATGTTCCTAACCAACTTTACTCCTTTTTTGTAGACTTTTTACAATTTTATGAACTCTTTACCATACAATTGACTATAATTACAGATAGAATGTGCCACATGCTTATACAGTAGAATAGTTTTCTACTTCTGTCCTAGCTATTTGTCATGACCTGGTAATTTCAGAGGTCTGTCCTCAGTAATGCCCAGTTCCTCCCCTGATTTCTACTAGTTAAAGTCATCAATTTACTTTGTCCCATGGACATTACCTTCCTCTTACTGCCAACAAAGTCACCTACCATTTTATCTTCCCAATATTCAGTAGTATATAATTGTGCCACAGCACTTTGACTGTTATGGGTAATGGCAAATCATATGCAAACTTTCTCACTTCACTAGTCAACTCTCTAACAGTCGTTATGAATACATTTCAATTTTCCCCCACTCTCCATGAATTGTAAAAATGTGTGATAACTGTTTTCATGCCACCTTTTACCATACTATGTGTGTACCACTTAGAAAAATCAAAACTAGATGGAACATAGATTAAACGTGTTGCTACCATTAAAGACTAAAAACTTGATAAAATATTTCATAGATTCTTATATTTTAACAACCTGGGAAGACATGTTGTGATAGTTTAGGACAGAAATAGAATTTCACACACAAATTCCTGGTTCATTTCCAATCTTTGTCATTAAACAAGAGTACAGACTTTAGATACCTGATCTTCATTTAAAGAAGCTTTAAAACAACAGATAATCTACTAGGTCTGTAGCTGGATCAGGCCCTGCTTATGCTGAATGCTGCACCGGTAGAGCTGTTAACTCTCTCTAGTGTGACAATACGGGGGGAAAATGGAAGGAAACGAAGGCAAGGGAAAAGCTGAAGGAAATGAAGGCTACAACTTATGAATAAGGTAAACACTGGAATAAAATAACATAATAATAATAAATCCCCCAAACCCAGCAGCAAGAGACAGAGTAATTTTAGAAGTTATTGTGGCACTTGCCAGGACCTTGGAGGCACTTTGCCAGGAGCAGAAGTTGTTTGAGCTGATATAGTTGTAACACTTTTTTTTCTTTCTTTTTTCCTGAATTATTCCAAAAAGACTCAATATAATGAAAACCTGTTATAGACTCTCCACTGGAACTGAACAAGACTCTTAAGTGATGGACTTTTTGTAGCAATATTTTTCAATCTCCGAGACAAAATGGAATACAGAACAAATGATATTCAGGAAATCTGCCCACTTTTTGATGGTGAAAAAAATCCCTTCATCTCTCCTGACGAGAGCAGCCCCATTACTAAAGCCAAGCAAAAGGGGAGGGTAGCAAGTGTACGTCAAGAAATAGATTCAGGGAAAAGGATCAAAAATCTCTTTTCTCACTTACAAAAAACTGTATTGTATTCTGTGGGAATACGCATGTATCTTGGGACAGAAAAATGTAGACTTCAAGGCAAGTGGTATAAGGAGCCAGATTTACAAAGACATGTAAGGACTTCTATGGGTCTGCACTAGTGGCTAATGAGGATGCTGTTACCTAATTGCCTTGGATTGCTTCTAGTCAAGTAAATCAAGGTGACGTTCAGTGTTATCAACCATTTCTCCGGCAGCTTGAGTGCTCTTATAAAAATCTCACCAAGTAACTAAATAGCTATGTAAATCTCAACTGAAGTATTTAGTTGCTGCATTCCCTGCTCAAAATGCAACTTAAACTCTGTCACCTCTACTTTCAAAGAATATGACACCAGCATACAAAACAGGCCAGGTTCCGAACTTCATAATGCTAGCTTGTGCATCCATGCCTTGTTTTCCATGGTACCACTTCTTAGCATTTTGAAGGTTCCAATTTCTCACACACTGACACTGTGAAATATTCAGGTTGGCATTTGATTTTTCATAAAAACAGCCAGGAACATAAATAATTGTATGTCATATTAACATTAGTCTTGGGGAGCTGCAAGTGCCAAGCTGTGAGGGCACATTAACAGAGTGGGGTAAGGAACATGCCTGAATAGCCCAGTGAAATTGCTGGCTGTAACGTTGCTGAGAAACACTAACATGCATATAGGTGTACACATGCAATAAATATGGGCTAAGCTGGTTTTATTATGCAGGTGTGCTTAGCGCACACAGTATTACTATGGCTCTGCTGTCAGACAGACAGGTAACAGTAAATTGACTTTGAATCTCAGCCTCAAGTTGTCCCTCTTCTTCCTTGTCCAGTATTTTCCTTGTACTTTTGGTTCCCTGGCAACATGCTTGACAAACCAGTCCAAGTAAATATGTACCAGCTCATCCTGACTCTTTCTCCCGCCTTCCTTCCCTCCTTCCTTCCTACCTGGCTTTTATTCCTGACCCAATGCCAATTCTCATCATCCCTGGTGTTTTAGTTGCACTTTTTCTTTTCCTTTTTTGGCTTTTCATCAGCAAAAGCAGTGACAGCAGCGACATTCACAGCATGCAAGGTATAGGTAAGGAAAAAAAGAGGTAGGCTTGCTTAAGCTGCAGAGGAATTCATCTAGGCAATATCTTACCGACATTTAAACAATCTTGGCATCTCCAGGCACAAAGATAACACAACCACTCCCAACCAGCGGAGAGGGATGGATGCCCAGGCTGCCAGCAGGGCTGTCAGAATTTCTCAGAGAGGCAGCCGCTGAACAGGAGGGACCAGGGGCAGGCCTCAGCACGTTTAAATGTTGCTGCATACTATACAATATTTGAGGACATTTTATGTTAAAAAACAGATTGTAAAGCTAAGCGAATTAGGCAGCTTACAATTATGTTGTGTAAAGCTTAAACAACCCAAGGCAGCCATCCAAGAAAAAACATGATTTACAGACATGAGATGCAGATGCAGGGAGGAAGGCAAGACTGGTACGAATGTCTCCCTCCCATGTGGGCAAACATGTGGGGTTTGTACATGTATATGTACTCCTCCGACTACCCAACATCACCACAGATTGGTCGGAGAAGAAACCACTCATGGAGAGGAGCCGTCTGTGGGCAGGAAGAGCAGGAGAACCAGCTATGTTTTTAGATCTTAAAGGGTCTTGATGAATCTAATAATATAAAAAGAGGGCTATGAGGAAGAAGTGTGGGAGGAGCTGATATCCCTACAGGAACATATTATTTGTTACATCCTGAAGTAGAAAAAGAGAATTCAAATTACCAGGGAGACAGGTGGTTACTTGTATTTTCTACATTTCAACCCCTAACCCAGCAGGGTTGAGTGAACCTATCTGCGTGACCTTGTAAGCAGGGAAGCAGAGCTCACTGTCCGCACATTTCATCGCCTAGGTTTCTAGGTGGAGGCTTGAGATGGCTTCATTTTTTTGTTTATTTTTCCCAGAACAAATGCAGAAATGAACATGATTCTTGCTGCTGCCAGTCTGCCCCTGATGAAAACTTAAAATGGAGACAGAAAAGGCACTGGGGTCAGAGATGTCACTTGCATTTTTACTTTCTCTTTTAAAAACTAGCTGTACTTCTCAAAAAAAACTTTTCAGAACATCTAAGAAAAACCTTTACTAAGGTTAAGATGAACAATCAGTTTGTTCCTCTGTCCTGTTCGTTAACATAGACCTGTTGCCAAAAAAAAAAAACCAAACCAAAAAGGAAAAAAATCTTAAATCTGACATGCATGGGAAAACCCTGAGGAGCTGCAATCACCCAAACAACCAAGTAATTACTGTCTTGGAAGTTTCCATCAAATTAGTGGCTGTCACCAAATAAAGCCACTCAACAGTCTGCTTGTTCTTCGCTGATGTCATACTTCCACTCTATTCCAGTATCAGTGCTCCAAATTTTCTTGGAAACATTATTTTTCCCTAACTTGAAAGGAACTAGGTTGATTTATGACTCCAAGAACCTGGCCAGAATCCAGAAGGACATCAAACTGCCACTCTGTAACTTAATCTGTTCCCTCAAGTAACTGAGTGAAAATGTTTCTTCTTTTATTATTAATTATGACATTAAGTAACAAAAATCCATCACAATTTTTAAAACTTTTGTATAACTAGGGACAACAGAAAACTGAGCAATTATACTATTAATGCCAAACTGTTTGAAATTATTTCAAAGAAAACCAAGAGGAGACTCTTTTACTCTAACACAGTATTCACAAATTCTGCACAGAAGAGTAACAAGGAAGTTATTACATAGTCAGTAGCTGGGAACTTGGTTAATCCAGGTTATTTCTACCTGGGTGGTATCCATTAGAAATTGGATAGCTAATCTAAACTAGTCATCAAGGCTCCAACAAACAATGGAGAGAAACAGGCATCCAATTTACCAAGAGGCAATTCATCCCATGTTAAAAGTATATATAGAAGATTAGTAGGATTAATTGCTCTCTGGAGATGTCTACTCTTGTTTGACTAACAAGAAAGCCTACACAATTAGTTTAGACTAGACATTTAACTTCTAGGCAGCTAGACTGGAATGAAAAAAAAGTTCACCCCTTAAGCTTGCTGAGCTGACTCTCCCAGTTCAGGGACAACTGCTGAGCCTACAGTCAAGCTACGCTTTGATCCTCATGACCCAAACCTCGGTACTACCTGGGTGGCAAAGTCCAGTGAGGAGGCAGTGGATCTTGGTGAACTTGGACAAAAGACCCACTCGGCGTTGCAGCAGCCCCTGCGCAGACTCTTCCCAAGAAATTCTCTTTCTGCCAATACAACCAGTTACCAGCAGCTCTTTTGGGGTTCAGATTTACTAACAGAAATCACAAAGCTTCACGTTCTGCAATTTCTCTGGCCCTTGTATGGCCATCGTCACACATGTGTTCAGTTAATAAGCTTCTCTTGGATGCAAAATGGAGACTATGCTAACAATTATTTTAAAAGGTATTTTTAATAGATCTGACAGGTTAATACCATTGACTTGCTGACACTTCCACGGGGAATGGCTTAGGCCCAACTGGCTCCAGTCCTTGGTAATGAACATATAGGAAAGAACACAAGCATTTCCACAGTATTACATTTCTGTAACTCTACAAACTCATTTTGTATGAATGTATCAGTAAAAGGCAAGTTTAGAAAATAGCATCTATCTGTTGTTCCATAAAGAATTAGTTGCAACATCCCCAGTGCACCTACAGTGCTTCGTTTCAAGCACCTGGAGATAAGTAGATACCCTGCAAGTCCTACTTCTCCAAACAGCACAGGTCATTTTGACATTCTAAGAGGACTACGTTACTAGGCATCTAAGCACAGTGTAAATTATATGAGTTGAAGTAAATCCAATCACAGCCAAAGGTCCCAGTTCAGACACCATGTAACTCTCTTTACTTTCAGGTCTCATGACATGTTTCTCTAGATTCTTGCTTTTCTTAAAAGAACTGTCCTCTGAATATAGAAACGGCATGCTATCATTGCTAACCTCAGCCTTCGTTAAGCTTCTTTGATTTGCTTTCAACCATGACATATACTCATTTTGTCCTTGCTTTCGCTCTCTAAAGCACTTTATAAAACTTGAAAAAAGGACTGCTTTGTATCATATGGAAAATAACTGTGCTGTAAGGAACAATACCAAGGCTGAAAAGCCTAAAATTAGACCTGCAAGTTTTGCTTTCATTGGCAGTGATGTGTGTGCATTCATATTGTCTCAGTCCTACATTCCACCTCTTCTATTCTTGCTAAACACACTACTTTCTGAAAAACACTGAAGTTTAAAATTAACAAACCTCTCTGATTCAAGGGTATACTGACCTTGATGATTGGCTATTTTGATCACCTTCACCTTTAGACTTTAATAATGAATTACAAGATCCCCTTATTTTCAAAAGCAGTAGCAACAAAAAAGCATTTGCAGAACAAAAAGCTGAACATTTCTGAAATGGTGCCTGGAATAATCCTGCAATTTCCAGGTTGTGGGTTGTTTTTTTTCCCTCCTCAGAAATTCAAACACAAATCTAATAGCTGTATTTTTCTATCCTGAAAGCAAGCTAGCGAGGAGATATGCACTATATAAAGTGGCTGATGCTGGGCAACAAGGGACTAACAGGGATAATTTAGTCGTAACAGGTTAGCATCTATGATATACACATTCTCTTCTCAGCTACATCCATTCAGTTCCCACTGTAGTCAACAGGGGGAATAAATAAAAGTGAAATGTATCCAAAAGGTCAAACTTCATGGATTTTCAAATGAAGAAAGCCACAGAGAGGCTAAAGCGAAACCAGTGCAAGCTACTGCCTTAAAGATAATGCAAGCTGTTGCTAGCGTAGTGTTTATTTTGAGTGTCTCCTCGTGGAATTTCAGGATAAAATATGAGCTTGGCAGTGAGCCTGAAGGGGGTATAGTCAGAGAAGTCCAATTTCAACAGACTATCAAGATGAACTGTTGGGAGTTATTTTACAGGTTTATGGCTATAGCTCACTATATTTGTAGAACACTACAGTATAAATAGCAAAACTACATCCACCACCTAGATACCTGCAGTATGCTCTGACAGAGCACTTTTTAGATAATTAAATACCATTAAATGCACCACAAATACTATACGGGAGTTAGGATATTAGATACAGATTTAAGTAATGCAACAGTTATTTATTCATCAAAAAAATGCTGATGTGGATCTATAATGTAGCACTCGCATTAACAGCACTAAATCTGGGGGTGATTTTCTGTCAGAAAACAGAATTTAATTCCAGCACTGTTACAGTGAACAAGAAGCCAAATAGTTTCTTGGAGTTAGAACCAGGGGAAGTCTAGACAAAGCTGGTCCTGAACTGCATTCAGTGTTTCCCACTGGAAAATCTGTGTCCATAAAAAGTAATGTTTTCAAAGTCAGACAAAGAGCATCTGGAGAATACTATTTGTTTCATCACACTGATTTTGTCAGTGTTTCCTAGTGTTTCCTACACCCTGGAAACTGCGTAGGCTGTCCTTCAAGCTTCACTACTCAAGCTCCACAGGTCACACGGTGGCATTTCAGACAATGTTGAGCTTTTGGAAAAAGAATTGAGGCTGGCTGCATCACTGAGACAAAACAGAGATGTGTTAACTACCAACTGCCTCATGAGTGGGTAGTCATGGCATGGAAACCCTGAGAAAGGTAAATACACCTTTCTCAGGACCGGGAAGTATTGTCCTAGTTCCAACCTCAGGATGAGGTAATTTCTTCCTGGGACAGCTCTTCTTTTATGCCTGATTAAGCCAGGTAATTACCTCCTGGGTTTTGTGGGTAGGAACATTATGTGCAATAAATCCATTTATGGAGCCGTGTTTTCAGTCTCGGGTTTAGCTTTCTATTCTTACATATTGCTTTTACTGCCTTCATAACTGTCATCCTTCAGGTTTCAGTAATTCTTTCAAACGCTTCTAATGATTCAATCGCTACGGACATGCCCATACTTGAGTATTAATTCAGGCTAAAATTGGTAGTGAATATGAACTACAAAAGGTATTCCTGAGAAATTCAAGGTATTAACACTCATCTCTCTCTTATTCCTCAAAAAAGCATTTTTTTTAATATAGCTATGTTTCCAAATAAGAATGATACTTTAAAGTATCTATACATAGAACTATTTCAGGATATTTTTGTCCCAAAGAACATCAGGAACAGGAGAGCTCCCCTATTCACTTCACTACATAAATATCTCTCATTTCACACAGAAGGAGTAAGATCCATGGACCTAGATATTTACAGAAAGAAATTTTATATTACTTATTATTGATTATAATAGATAATCAGTAGTAGAACTGATTGTACTGTGGGATTTTATCAGAAGTTCACTGGAAGGAGAATTACCGCCAAAAAAAATTAATCAAAATTGTTAAAGATTCTGCAGTGATTTGTAGCATCCTTTCTAAAAGATTTAAACTGAATTAAATTTATATTAATCTATTTTAAAAGATTCCCCACAGAATCCTAGAACCCCACAAAAGCTATGCACTTTATAAACTTCATATACTCCATACTGTACCATATAGAGGTTGTGCACAGAGGCAGAAGGTAGCTTTGCAAATTTCTTCATTAATAATGTAGAGAAAAGTAAAAGTTAGGCTTTTCTGAAGCCAACTGACGGAGCAGAGGTAATGGCATGATATCCTGAGTCTGTATCTGAAACTGCTGAGTAAGAAACTTTTCATCAAAGCTCCACACAGACCTGGGGGAAATGTGAGGTTAAGTCGGTGACCTGGGCATAACTGATGCAGGATGTTTATTTCTTAGGAAAAACAGGTTATCATTCAAGCTGTCTGTGGTGTCTTCAGGTCTTCATTCATTTGGAGTGTCTTCATGGTAGGTCCCAGCTGTCATTAAACCAGTGGGTGCTGAGATGAGTTGTGCACTGGACTGCCAAAGAGCCCCAGCTCCTGGGCACATCCCCAGGGCGGCTCTCCCCAACCTGTCCGAGGCAGAGACCTGGTGCCAGCAGGCTGTACCCACACTAGATGCAGAAGCAGGACCCCAGCAGCACCCTCTGTGCTTTACTCCACACCATCCATTCCCTGACCAAGGAAGTATATATTTCACTATAAAGCAGTCTAGACATGAGCTAATATATACACAACACAGACGCAAAGGAGATTATTACCTGACACAAAACCAGAAGAAACCATCTGATAAACTTAAGAGAAAAAATGTAGACAGGTTGAGTAAGCTTGATGCTATTGAACATATTTCTATCACAATCTCCTTTTAGAACAGCTATTTCATCAGCTCACTACAGAAAGGGCTGCTTGCTGCTTCCCTCCAGACATATTCTGCCTTTCCACTACTTGAGGCTTGTTTTTATTCTGGCCGAGTGGAAAGGAGATTTGGAGAAATCCTTGCAGGAATGGCAGAGTGCAGGGAGCTGCCTTGCCTACTAATTGATGCACGCTGCCCAGGAAGAGAGGCAGGATGAGCAGTTTCCTCCTTGCTGGTTTATCTGCCCCCCTGGGAATAAGCAAAACCACAGTGACACATTAAGGCATGTGCTGTCAAAGTGCCTCAGGCAGAAAAATAAGGGAAGTATCAAGTGACTGAGCCCTTTCAGCCAGCCATGGGATGTAGGGCTGCTCCAGCCAAAGCAAAGTCCCACTACAGCTAACCATACCTTCAAATATTTCATTTAGAGTGATAAAAAGTCCCGTTGAATGGTTTGAAGCTACAGGAACAGAATAAAACTGGCAAGTTCTTTTGCTGAAAAACAAGAAGACTGTGGAGTTCTATTTTCAGAACACACACCTAAGCCGAAAAGTTTGCATATGAGCTCCAGAGTCTTGCTACGCTGAAAAAAAACCTGTACAATCAACTCTTAGAGATGGCAGATTTCCATCTTTTGTCTTCCATAATGTGGACTTGGCTG
The DNA here is from genome assembly GCF_023634155.1 of Falco peregrinus. Lineage (NCBI taxonomy): Eukaryota > Metazoa > Chordata > Aves > Falconiformes > Falconidae > Falco > Falco peregrinus. Next base: position 59,116,696 of record NC_073727.1, read on the forward strand.
ACAGCACTTAATAACAACTTAATGAAGCCTGATGGAGTTGAATTAGCTTATATCCAGCGTATTGGGTGGTCTAGATGACACACATTTAAATATTTTGCCACATTAATAAATGGGAAGTAATTATCACCCACAGTTGGCCAAAGAATTAAGAGATTTTTCAAAGGAAAAACAGGGAACATGCAACATCCGGACCATTCCACATAAAATACGTATCTTCCACCTTCTTCTGCTCTAGTACTTTTTTAAAAAGTATTTTTACCAGGCCTCAGTCTTTACATTGTCACACCCATTCCCCACTGAAACAAGCATGAACAGATAATAGCCACTCCCGTCAATTTTTACTATAGTGACAAATCTCAGGCACAACCCAGAGATTAGCAGAATGTAACTGGTTATGCCTGTTTACTGCACTGTGCTAAGAAATCTTCACGTCCCAGTTTATTCACCATCAAACTGACTTCTAGGTAATGCTTCACATGTCCACAGAGAAAAGCCACAAAGCCTGTAAATGGAATTCAGCTATATATTATAGGAGGGCTGTACCATTTTATAGTCTGCCATAAAGCATACAACCGAGAAGAGGTCAGTAGCATGATTTTTTCTAAAGGAAACTGACCTGGGACCTTATTTTTCAAAAGTACTTTGACAATAGTGTGTGCATGAGAAACCTGTCATATGTGGAGTGCTGCCACCTGTGTTTTCTTATGCAAAAACCTAAGAAGAAAAAATATGTCAAGGACTATGGCTAAACTGATAATTAAAACTGATGTAATGATTGTATGTAAATGAAATATAATGATGTAATTAATCCAATGTAATTAAACCCCAGAGGTAACGGGCACACGCATCTCCTCACTACCTACTTAAGAGAGCCTCGCCGGTGCTCCGTAACCCACTTCCTCACCAGCTGCAGTCCAAGTGGATCATCATTACCACAGCACCACCTGACTGAGACCTCTGCAGCAAAAGCATAGGAACCTGGGAGAGATGTAAATACCTGCTTATTTCCACTTTACAAACATTATAAAATCAGACTGGTGGCGGCCTAATCATTTAAATTTAAGGTATACAGTAATTATTACTTAGTTAATTAATACTTTCATTTAATTTTTACTTCATCAACTACACACAAGCACTTGCTTCTGTAAGAATTTATAAGGATAGCCAGTATTTCTAAACTGCACTCTTTAGCTTCATACCAAGTACCTCAGAGCCAAGAGGAAAGAAGCCTCAGGAACAAACAGGTCACAGGCAGACAACGATTATAACTCTGCATTGGTCCCATTACTCCATGGGAGGATGATTACATACTTATTTTAATCTGACATAATCCAGTTCTGCTGCCAAAAGGGTTATACCCTCCAAAGAAAACCTCTCTCATTTTTGGAAGTAATGCCTTGCCTAATGTTGCCTAATGTGTGTACCCTAGGATCTGTATGGCCATGTGCAAGGCAGGAGAAGAAAACACTACCCATGGCCCTTCACCCAGGAAAAAAAAAAGAGCTCACTTGGGTGAGCTAAATCACAAAGGAATAGGTGGTAATAGGGTAGACAGGCAACAAGAAAAGCTTCTCTTCCTAGCAGGTGCATGTGATTTGGTGATCATCCTATCCCAGCTGGGAAAGGCTGGGCTGGATGGAGAGCTCAGCCAAAGCTGGTGCCACCATTCATCCTCCTACTGTCAGGATCGTAGATTACCTGGTGCTGGGGTAATCAGATGCTGTGTTTCACTCGGGACAGACCAATGTCACACCAAATGTCCAATGGGACACTGCTTTCATCCAAATTTCTAGGTCTGCACCCCCATTCTTTTCAAACCCCAAATGTTGTCACCCACCAGCAGAACTTGTATTATTTGTCTCGCTGCCTTATGCGGGAGACAATCATCAGTATGGGAACAACACCCGAACCGTATGGGCAACTCTTTTGAGGAAGACATTGGCCTTTACTGATTTACAGGACTGAAACACTTGTAGCTTATCAGTGAAAAATTTACACAAATGCCAAATGTTTTTCCACCTTGACTTGTAACAACTAGAAACAGGGATCCTGTTGTTTTGCCCAGACTCTTTCAAATCATCAGTGCAAACTGAGTTCCTCCCATTAAAGGAACTTCACTATAGGGCTATGATCAAGCAAAGAGATAAAACGGTCTACAATTCACTATGAGAATCAGGGTCCTGGTTTCCATTCACTGCTTTGCCATCAATTTTCCAAAAAGCTCTTGGACAAGTCATGTTTCTGCCTTCTGCTTCACCACGTAATACGATGTGAATGAAATCATGTCAAATTCTTTAAATCTGCCAATACTGTAGGTGTTGTATCCCATTCAAAACTGACATCAGCAGTGAAAAACTACATGGCACACAAATACAAATGCAAAACAATGAGCAGCTTGTCGTTTAAATACTTCAAAATCAGGGCCCCAAACTAACAGCTTTTTACTGCATATAAGCAGGATTTTTAAAAGCTGCAGTTCAGTCATAAGATCAATGAATCATATGATGAGAGAACATATAAAGTCTTATGCAAATGCTTCACATTTTATTTTTCAGTCCTTCTCCCCACTTAGCTCAACATCCCAAACACCTCTAGATGAGCAAATTCCCCTGCACCCACACAGAACTCACTGCCAGAGGGAACCTGCACTGGGGGTGTTTCTCTGGTCATTTTCAGGACTTACTTGTATGTGACTTAAACCATGTCAGTTCCCCTTCTTCTTCCCCAACAGCTACATCCATCACTACATCTATCACCCTTCTCACACACTCATACAAGCAAAGTTAGCACAGCTCAGCTCGCTAGCTATTGGCATCTCAGCCAGGTCTCCTCCAAGTGCCTAACTGAGATGGTTTTGCCCTAGTACAGTTCTGATACAGCTTGGCTATCTTTACATCTGAAAAAGCGGTTCAGAGAAAAGTGGCAAAAATCAGCTGGATTTATTATTAAATGCAATGTTTCCTGGGAATTCAAATTTTTCCTGCAAAGTCTCCTCACATCGCCTAAAGAATCATGAAAAAGTGGTGAATCGGTTGACAATTTTCTAATTAATCACCCTTTTTGTAAGAGGCTTTCTGCTCCTCAGTCTTTCCTAGATGCTGACACCTTTGCCTCCTGGTATCTTCAAATGCTATCCTACTCCTTTTCCTTGCTTCCCCCTTCCTTTTTGATTCATTTAAAATGTGTTCTTCCCAGCACTGAAATCCTCGCAGATCTGATCCTGCCTACATCTCTGACATGATTCATGATCACACCTTCTCCTTTTCCCCAAGTCTCATCTCCTTTAGGCTACGAGCTTGCTGAACACTTACACCTACATTTCTAGTCAACCCTCTGTGTTCAAAGCAGCAGATTTTCCCATGTATTTAAATGCACTCACTGAAGTGTTTTGGCGGTTCAGGATGTACTTTGCACTATTCAAATCCATTCCTTGATCCATTTTTTCCAGTAGGGGTCTGACAGATCAGCTTACAGAATGAGTCCCTATAGTTGTATGGCCTTGGACTTTGGTCCAGCTACTTCAGGATGGGACTGATGCAGAAAAGAGATTTCCAGTTCACATTCATCTCTATGGGAATTTTTAATAGTGAAGGAACATCAAGCCATCCTTCCATTTGCTCCTAAATATTTCCTGATGTCTGTGCTTGTCAATAGTGCAGCTAATGCCACTGCCCACTGCCGGCATACATTTCCTTGCACTGTACAACCACACCTAGGTCACTTTTGCTGTAATTAGAACTTTTGCAGCATGGCCAATTATCATAGCACAGTTGACACATGATGACTTTCCTCCCGTACCTTCTGTGGATTTGATCCCTTATTTTTTTGTTTATTCTCCTACATTCGACATTTACATAAGAGTACCTCATTACTCAAGTGTCCAGAGCAATACCACTAACTTCGATCATTCAGAGCAAATTTAAAACTGCTAATTGCTGTGGACTTCTTGAAGGTATTTTCAATGGAAAACAGCAGCACAAGACTCAAAAGGCTACCAGCTGCTGTGTAGGTCTTACGAGAATCAGCAATCTCATAAACTACTATTCTGAGTGACAAAATACAAAGTCACAGAAATAAGGAATGTGTTAGTTATCTCGCACAGATTCAGATGTTGAAGCCCTTCTGAACATATCAATGCTGACAACAGTAAATGGTTGGGTTTACTGAGTAACACTGAGAATTACAATCTCCAGATATCTCTGTTACGTATAATCCCAGAAAAACCTTGAACGTTTCATGATCTCCTCCTTTTACCTGGAGATGAGCTGACATTGATATATTGCTATTGGTCACCGCTAATACACTGCTATTGGCAATAGGGAGATGCATATAGCTGAAATGAGTCACATATTGCAACACCTTGCAGTTTATATGGAAGGAAGTTGAATTTTCAAAGTATCTTTCCCTTTCCTCCTCAGCAGACTATGGAATACAAGATGACCACTAAAACTCAAGCCATAGTTAGACATAGTTGTTTCCCACATATTTGAAATGCATGAAGTTGCAGGATTTTTTTATTTATTTTAAATTGACTACCTGTATTTCACCAACATTAAAAAAGCAACACAAAGTAATGATAGGACCATTCAATACAGAAATACAAATTACTTTACTATTTTATGTTTACTGTGGATTTCTCATACAAAAATTCAGAGCCTTGTTAAATTGTTTTCATTTATTTATAGTTGCGTATTATGAAAAAAATCTACATTCAGTGAAAAATATTTGGAGGCACTAAAGTAACGTATCTCACAAGTAATAACAATTAACTAGCTAACAGTTCTCTAGCTCATTATTGTCTAAAGAAAGCGACTGCTTTGTGACTGAAGAACTCACATGAATAGATTTTGTTAAGCTAATTAAACACCACAGATGTTATGACAAAGTGATATGTACATACTGATAGAAGGACCATTGATAACAGCACATAGAAATGAAAACCGCAGAGTATGTTATGCTAAATTATTGCAACATTTTCAGTCTCCTATATCACATCTTCCCACACTGACAACCCAGAAAAAAAAAAAAGAAATACATGGGCTGTGTTCAGACTACACAGATTCACAAGGAACTACATCTCGGGCCTTGCACTAAGATACGGGGAATTAAAGCACTGAAGACAGCGATTCAACAGACAAAGCAGACAGACACACAGAAAGAACACAGCTGTATTCAACATCTGTTCACACTGCACTGTGACTTCTTACAGACCTCTCTTTGAAAATACCAGTCTAGAAATCTTTGGATACCAGCCCTGCAGTTTAGAACGTGTTCTAGGGTGCACCTACACTGTAGGGTCTGCCCTGCAGCTGGAGCAGGGCACGTGCCCGAGCCAGCCTTTAACTTGCTGGCTTTGCCACTGCAAACTGCCATGCCGGGGCAAAGTAGAACGTGGTGTGAGCTGCATAACCTGCTCAAGGGCAGGATGAAGACCTGAGTACATAAGCCATGCTAAGCGCTGTACTGCTGTGTCTGGCTTGCTGCAGGTACATCATACATTTGGTTTACGGCTAGTCTTGAGTATGTCAGCATACTTCACTCAAAACCCAGTGCCTGCAGAATAAATGTATCCTAATTAGCTTTGCAGAAGAGGGACTCAGTCACTGCTATCAGACATGGATTGGTTCAGAGTCACCTCATGAAATCCCTGAACATGCACCTTGCCCTTCTGCACTAGCTGTAGTTACAGTATCTTGTATATGTTGTTAAAATTTTAAATTTTAATAAAAGTATTTACCCTTATAGCACTGTACGTATAGCTGTACCTTCTGGAATATATACGAAGGCCAGATCCTTGTGTTATGAAGCTCACAGTTTAAAAAACAAACACAAAACCACAGTTAAAATGCAAGATGAAGGAGGCATCCACAGTGGTGAAACATGCACAGCCAGGTATCGTTAAGGAGAGGGAGGCTCTTGGGCAACAGGAGACTGTTGGAGCAAAATCAGGAGACTGTTGGAGCAAAATCAAAGAGAGGAAGCAGGAATCAAAGGCAGGAAACAAGGGATCACTAAAAGCTGAAGGATGAGATAGGACATGAGGCATAGTTAGTACCTGCTGACACTTCAGGATTACATTCTCATGTAAGAGAGTGGGACGCCTCAATGAGTAATGTTCACCTCTTCAACCATGTGGAAATCAGCATTACTTATTGATCTGCATTCCATGAGCACCTCTTTGTGGCAGACACTTGAGAAAAATGTAAAGCACCATAACTCCTTCCAAAATTCCTATTTCACCAGGCAAGAATTAAAATAAAAAACAGCCATTGAACTATAATAGATAAGCACTTGCCCAATGGGTACCATAGGAAGAGACAAGTTTTGTAAACAAAACTTGTTAATGAGGAATGATAAAGGCTGCTTTGTGACTATACCTGAGAAAGAAAATGGAGCCTTAGAAGCTACTTCGCTTAAGCACTTTGGCATTTCAGTAATACAGCTGTTATCATCAGAAATTCACTGACAGAAGGCGGCACGCATTTCGTGCACTTATATGGGAAAAACAGTTTGTGATTCCTTGACTGTCCTCATTTAAGGATGCATAATATAAAAGTTTTAACAAGGTAAAACATCTAAAATTCTGATTGCAAGGCCAAAAAGCATGCTAATCTTCTATTTTTTTTCATTCTGCATGGATGCCAAGGACCGGATTCCAAGCCCACTGGAGCATGCTGCAGAGCATCCTCTGACCTTATGATGTGGCTGATGTGATCAGACCCAAGAGTACCAACACATTCAGGCCAAACGCAAAAAAAAGACAAGCAACAAAACAGGTGAAATACACAGGTAAAACTTTGTTAGAAGGCATTTGAAGATACAGTCCTTTTGTATAAATCAGTCTGGTTTGCAAAAATCATCAGTGCGGTCCAACATTTTATGCATCTAGCTAAAACTCTTTTTCAGGCCATCATACTTTCAAACTGAAAGACTTTTATGCAATCAAAACCAGGTATTTCAAGAGAAAGCCTTTTACACAATTCAAAACAGGTATTTCAAGACCATTCCTTAACATTGGTACTCACTTGTATAATTTGAAAAAAAAGTATACATTTAAAAAGAAAAATGACTGCTTTAAGAAAGTACCATATATATCCCACTGTAATCAAAGAGCATTGACTGGGTATGTGCTGGATATTGGCAATACTTGCACAAATAACTTTTTGCAGCATTATCCATTATATGAGCTGATTTTATTTTCAGTGCTAAGACCTTGAAAAAATGTTCACTTTTATTCTTTTCAAAATCACATTTTTATATATACATACCAACTTCTATTAAAAACCAAAAGCATTTTAATTCAAACTACTAATATCCCAAATTTCACTCTCTAAGAGTCTTGTTACTTTGTATTTCTAAATATAGCAGATAAAGACTAAATATAGCAGATAAAGAATACACAGAAATATGCTGTATTCTAAAGAACTTTTATAAACACGATGTTCTAATTTTAGAGAACTCCATTCTGAATAAAGTCTAATTAAATACACATATATTCTCAAATGTACTCCACAAGAAGGATAATATTTGGCTCCCCTCACTGCTATTTAATTCCATCTTGGAGTGAATGACTTAATATCTACTTTTGAATAAAAATGTTTTCTACTAAATGGAACACTAATCTTTTATTAAACAAATAATTCCCAGTAACTTACTACCTTTGTGAAATTAGTTTTAGATACTGAAATCAAATCATAGGTACTTCATACACACCTGGCTCAACAGCTGACCTATTTAAGATTAATATTCTTTCAACTACTTCAGAGACAGATTGGCTCAAGAACTTGTAATGGAGTCCAGAACCAAGATGCAAGGTGTACGTTTTAACACTAAGGATAATTAACTACTAGAAAATCTTAGGGAGAACTGAGATACATTTTCCATTATCTGTGGCCTTTAAATCAAGACTGATTTTTTCTCTTCCTCAAAAATATGTACCTGTTTCATGAACAGGAGGCTGGATAGAGGCATCACTGAGTCAAATGTTATGGACTCTGCTAGACACTTGGTTAAAATTCTCATTATTCTCCCTTAAAGAGTTAAACATTTATGAATCTGAAAGCTTTCACCTCTGGAACACAACTTCTTATTTAGCTACAAGTTAAAACTAATTAAAGTAATTTTCATCAAAAGGTTTAAAGCTTTATATTTATTAGTCTAAAAGATCTGTAAATCATCATCAGAGCTTGTTTGCTTCCTGAGCGTGCACTTTGACTTGTACAGTGTTGACTATATTCTTCATTGAAGTTTGAACAAGGTAATCCTGTTGGTTATCATTATACTAGCTGATTCAACTCATCAGGAGTTAAATGAAATTCCATCATCTTATGCCTAACTATGGTATGAAAATACGTTGGTAGGGCCAAAAAGAAAAGTCAACATGCCATTTCCAAGTCTTATCATCACGGATCTCAATCTTTATGACATTTCATCAGTGAACTTTGAGAAAGTCTAAATTAGTGAACGAGAAATAGGTAAAATTATTCTTTCTGGTATTTAGTAAACTATAGAGTGGAGCTGCACAAAAACAGTGATGCATTTCTCAAGTCATCAATTACTTAAAATTAAATCTGCTTTAAGGCAAAAGTGATTAAAGATCATTTGAATCAAGAAGTTCAATGTCTCATACGTATTAGTGTAAAAGTGTAAAAATTACTATAAAAATCACCATCAGAGCTTGTTTTTTTCCTGCACATCAATTTAGACTTGTAATACTGATTGTATACATATTACTCCTCAAATGGCTTTGTGATGATAAAGAAAGTGATCTAAAAATTATTTATCTTCCTAATAGGGAATTATTTTATTATAATTATCTTAAAAGATCCACTTGATTACCTCTAATTATCACTTCTCATGATTTCAAAAATTGTAGGTTGTTGACAAACTCATGAATGTACCAAACTCTCACTCTTTCAAAACAGTAAAACTGGGGAAGCTATAATATGTTCTGTTAAATTTGTACAGTCTGGGATTGAAAATGTGACTTAATGGCATTTGTTCCAGGCAGAAAATCTTCAATAACATCTGTAATACTTCCTCCTTTGCCTTTGATATCAGAATTTCAGAATACATCATGTTTAGGTCAAGAAAAGATGCATTTGTTATCTCACTCCCAATGAACACTTTTATTTCAATTAACTGTGGTTTTAACATATTCTGTTCCTTACCCTCCTCAGGGGAATAATCACAAAGAAAAACAGCTTGATATTTTTTATAAACACATCAGTGAAATTAAGTATCAAGTGACTTCTATCTTTTCCTCTCCTTCAACTCCCTCCTTGAGACTACTTACTTCTATCCAGCTTTCAGCTGTGAGACCATGTCTAATAATCTGCCTTAATTTCCTAAATGTGTATTATTGCACTTTGGGTCATATTCATATCTAAATTTGGAAAAGCTCCTGAAAGCAGAGACCCTTTGAATAACGTCCACAGAAGTTTAAAACACAAATTGCAAAAAAAATAACATATTCTTAGCAACTTAAATCATAACTTAAAAAGCAATAAGGATTCGAAGCACTACGTGGAGATTGTGTATTCCACAAGTAAGTATCCTTTTTATCACCTGTTTCATTATCTTTGAGAAGGATTATAGCTATTATTCCCAGAACAATAACATAAAATTCAAAAGGTAAGATTCTCTCTTTCTATGAATAAAGTCAAGAGTTGGAGCTTAGGTAAGAAAGCGCCTCCCTGTGATGGGAGCCCATCTGCATCCTTACATCTTACAGCGCTGCTACATACGCTCATAGTCTTCCCTGTTCATGCTGTATTCCTTTATCAGGCAATGGCTTCGGTGTTGCCGCATCTATAGAGTAAGTCATGATCTTTCCAAGGATTAAGGGAAATAAACAGTGAAGAAGATAATTGGTAAAGAGAAAAGCAATCCAAAGATGCAATTAAGGCACACAAAGATCAGAGAAGAAACAAAATTACACTCCAAAGAAAAGAAAAAGGCCAAGGATATACAGAATGGCAAAAGGTATGCAAATGCAGGTTAAGGTTAACCGGGACCAACAAGAAAATGGGGACAGAGGAAACGGTCTACACTCATTACAGTGAAGTCTGAGTCAAAATTAGGCATGAAGAGTAACAAAATTAAAGTGCAGAATCCGTTGGCAATCAAAACCACTCTGAAACAAGCTGCTTTTCAGACCACTCTAATGACACAGGCTATTTAGACCCAATCCATGCTGGTAAAACAGTACACATTAAAAACAAAGGGATGAAGACCAGTGCTGAAAACATTTGACATCACAGGCAAGGAGCACAGTTTCTCATGGTAAATGCTATGTGTTACAATTCCAAGTACTTTAAAAACAAATTTGCCTATCATATTTTCAGTTTTCTAATCCTCATTTCAGTTAGTCCACGTTGCTGTTTAATTCACAATTAGCGGATGAACCAGCATTATTTGCCCAAGTGACAAACTTCTGAAATCCACGAGAATCTGCACAATTTACAGAACTGAATACCTAAAATACAAGCATGAGGCACAGATATAATACAAAAAAACTCAGGAACACAGAGTGAAGCCAGACATAAAATTGGAATTCCAAAACTGGAAACCAGAATCAGGACAACAGCTTGAAAAGTAAACAATTTTGGAAGCTCCCAGAACAAAGTTCACCATATTCATGTGTTTGTTAAAAGGAATCTATATTCTTAAACTTAGATCCTGCCTGCAGCTATATTGAGAGTACAGGCAAAAGTCAAGAGGGCTGTACCATCCCAACACACTGGAAAAGAGAAGAAATGGAGGTGCCGGACCATGGTACTGTGGCCCATTCCCCATGCCCTCCAGCAGGACCGTGCTGGAAGGCACGTTGGCATCCCCAGTGCACCACCACACATGCAGCAGTCAGCAGGATGTCACACCCTGGGACACACACAGCACCTTTTCCAAAGAACACCAAAGCCAGCTTTGTTGCATTGCATCCATCCCGCACAGCCAGCCTGATCTCTGCAAGCTGAACCGGCAGCCTTCTGTTCCACTCTGCTCTGCCCTGTCCTACACTACTCCATCACGCCCCAGTTAGATTTTGCCTTACCATTCTGGCCAGAGCACATTTTTTTTTTTTTCTTCTTGGTGGTACTGTAGTGTGTATCAGCTATGACTCTACCAGAATATAATACATCAGGGGAATGCACACGGGGAATTGTACAATGGGACTGCATGGCAGGGACATCTCTGGCATTGGCTCTGCAGTTGTGAGGTTATGTAATGCTGTGAGGGTCCGAAGCAGACGTTGCTTGAGCAAACAGCTGATGTGCTGTCAATAGCTGGGCGTTCCAGAACACCAGGCACGTTGAAAAATCAGTGGTGTAATTCTATGTATAGGTATGCATTTGTGTGGGGCGAGGAGATAGGGCAACTGAGAAAACTGATCAAATATTGCGGTTCTATGTCAGAAAAGTTTGTGGCTAAACTCCTTTTAAGCCCAACAAGATAAGGATTCAGTCCTTAATTAAAAAACAGGAATAATACATAATGAAGATTAAGAATGTTTCCTTATTTTTCCTTGACAGCAGCATTAGCCCAGACTACTTTATGCTTTGTTTGAACGAAGCAGCAAAACGTAATTAAAGTTTTAATTAAAATTGATCACAGACCACAAACCTGAAAGTGCTGTTCTAACACTACTGGAAGACTTTTCAACTAAACTGATGTTCTTAAATTGTGTTCTTTAAAAAAAAAAAAAAAAAGCATGTCAAGTAAAAGGATAGTAGTGAAAACTGATGAGTCTGAAAACATGTCATAGAAACAAACTACTAGTGTTCTGAAAGGGCCAGTGAGTATGTATTTCACAAAGACTTAGCTTCCTCACATACTTATTTTTCTCTGAATGTGAGGAATCTGTTCCTTTATCATATTCTGGTTAGCAAATATGCGCATCTTTTTCTTCTTCGTGAAGAGGTGGTAGTACCTCTGAGAGTTGAACTTTCTAATATATGAAGGAAGAGAACACCTATTCACAGAAACACTCGCTACAAAATAATACTGCTAAAAATATTTTGCCAGCAGAATTGTTAGGAGAAGTACCTGTACCTTTTAAACACATCTGTTGACATTAACATCTTCTGTACAAGAACACAGAATTTAGCCTTTTGCAACTTGGCGAAGGTGCTGGTGTGCAAGTAATCACATCTCAATTTTAGTTAAAAGGGCAGGTTTTTCATTTACCCTGTTAACTGCACGGTTTCTTTGTCGGCCGAAAAGCTTGGCGGTGCAGGTCACCGCCGCCCCCCTCCCCCGGCCGCGCTGCGCTGTCGGGCCGACGCGGGATGCGGGAGCGCGGTTCCCCCCGGCGGTACCTGCGCGGCGGGCAGGAGCTCCGGCTGCCCCGACGGCACCCCCACCCCCGCCCTAGGAAGGTGGCGAGCCCCGTCCTACCTCCCAAAAGCCCCAGCACGGGCTCCTCCAGGGGCGGGGAGGGGGGGTGTCTGCTGTTGCGTAAAATCAGGCTCCCCGCTGCCTCTCCCCGGTCTCCGACCACTTCTCCCTACGTCGAAGGTCGGAGCAACCAAGCCGGGCTGGGGCAAGGCAGGGCAGCGTCGCGGGGGCACCTCAGCAGAGGAGAGGCGCATGGGGTTGGGGACAGGACGCAGGGGCTGTGTGTGAGGGGACCTTGCAGGTGGCTTCATGCAAGCAGGGGACCGCCCGGCTGGGGGGTGGGGGAGCGGGGGAGGGGCGTTCCCTGGCGGGGGCAGTGGGGAGGGGGGGACACTCCGAAGGGGTGAGGAAACCCCTGGGGGGAGGGGGGGAAGCCTCGCACCGGGGAGCCGGCGGCACGGGCAGCCGTGCAGGGGGCAGCGATCCGCGGGGGGCTGGCGCGGGGCGGCGGGTCTCGCGGTGCGCGGGGTGTGCGGAGGGGGGCAGCGCTGGGGGCGCAGTGCCGGGGGGGCCCTGCCAGCAGCCCCCGCCGCAGCCGGCAGCGGGACGGCCGCCCCGCGCAGAGCCGCCCCCCGTGTCCCGCCGCGGCACCCCGTGCGCTGGCGAAGCGTGGCCGCCGCAGCGCGGTGCTGGGCGCGATCCGCCGGCCACGCACTGCCGGGAGCCGGCGGTTAAAGAGCCCTTCGCGGGGGGCTTGGGAAGAGGAGGGAGAAGAAGCCCCCCCGGGGCACCGGCAGGCACGCCTCCCGCTCTCCCCCGCACACGCAGCGCATCTCCCCGGGGGCGGACAACTCATCTCCAAGCGGTGCTTGCGCGCAAAGTTGCGCCGGCCAGGCTACCCCGCGGCCGCGCTCCCTCCCTCCGCGGCCGCGCACGCCCCGGTCCCGCAGAGCCCCCGCACTCCGCTCCGCTCGGGTCAGCGCGGAAAACGCCTCGCTTTCCCCCACGGCTGCTCACGATCTGCCTCAACCTACTCCTCCTTTTGTTTTGATCTCTGGAAATGAATCTCTCCCTCCTGTCGTCTCCTTTCCCTCCTCCTCCTCACGCCTTCGTGTGGGAAATGACTTGGATCCCACAGCAGCTTTTGTTACCTCCGCCCACCTCCATCTTCACTCCGACTGATGCCCAAGTAAATAAGCAGGAGCGCGGCCTCGCCACCCCGCACCTACCCCGCCGGCGGGGCGAGCCGGGCGCACCCGCTTGCAGAGGCACCCCAAGGTTCACCCTGCAAGCACCTCGCGTGTTAAATACAAGAAAATCATTGCTTACAGGCAGCAAGAGTATCGATAAAAAGACCGCAAGGACCCGGGAGCACCCCTGCTTTCCCGGTGGGTGTGATGACCTTGCGAGGACTGCTCTTGCTCTTCAGTTTCGCACGGTCTTTTTTTTTTTTTTCCCCTTTTTCTTCCCTACTGAAAAAAAACCCAAAAACAACCCACACAAAAAAAAATCCCCCAAAAACCCCAACCCAAAAACCACCAAACCAAACAAACCCCCACTTATCTCATTGCAAATGAACAAAAGAACACCAAAGACTTCCACTTTTCACCAAAACATTTCCAAGCGCAAACTGTAAAAGCGACTGATCAATGCCGCCTTTTGATGCTGTCGGTGTTTATAACCGGATCGATGCGGGGTTCGGTCTCCTTTTATCTGGCAACAATTCGCGGCAGATGGCTGCGGGCACCGTCCCGCTCCACCCCGCCGCCACACAGCCGCTCCTCACACCGCAACTTTCCCGGTGAGGCTGACCGCACCGCACCGCCCAGCAGCCCCCGCCGCAGCCTCCGCCGCGCTTCATCCCGCCGCGCTCGCACGCACCCCCGCCGCCTTCCCGGCAGGAAAACCCCGCGCGGGGCAGCCCGGGGCTGCCTCGTCCCTCCCGCCGCCGGCGCCCCGGCGAAGCTTCCCGCCCGCACCGAGCCCGGCGGGTACCGAACTCGGCGCCCCCCCCGCCGCCGCCTCCGGCCCCAGCCCCGTTTATGCCCGCGCCGGCGCCCGGGGCGCACTTACTGCAGGCGCCGAGAGCTGTCCGCGGTGCGGAGGAGGGCGCTGGGCCGCGGGGTCCCGCCGGGGTGCTGGGGCCGGAGGGACGGCGCCTCGGTGCGCGCCCGCCCGCCGCTCGCGCCGCAGCTCACTTCGCGCCGCCGCCGCCGCGCGCGCCCCCGCTCCGCCCCGCGCGCCGGCCGCCCGCCCCGCACTGCAGGACCGCCGCCCCGCGCCGCCCCGCGCACGCGCCGCCCCGCGCCCCGAGCATGCGCGCGGCCGCCCGGCGGGCGCGAGGGAGGGGGAGCGGCAGCGCGAGCGCGCGGCGGGAAGGCAGCGCGGGGAAGCCCCGGGGCGGGCGGGCGGCGGCCCGTGGGAAGCGCGGGGAGAGGGGCAGGAACCCCCCGCCGCGAGGGGGGCGGGGGCGAGTGTGTGTGTCGCGCCGCCGCCGCCCCAGCGCGGTGGTCTCGGTGTCACGCCTGGCTGGAGCAAAACGCCCGCGGCGCGGCCCGCCCGGGCGCTGCCGGTGCCTCGTCGGTAGCCGGCACGCGTGTGGCGGGAGGCGGCCTGGCCCGGGGCTGCTTGGCGGCGGTGTGATCCAAGGCGCGAGGCCGCCCGCAGCGCGGGACACGGCCGGCGCCACCCCGCGGTCCCCGCTGCCCTGCGGCTAGTGGCACTCCCGCCCGCGCGCGCAGCCGCCGGTGGCCGTCGTGAGTGTGTGGAAGCACCGGCTGGGCGGCGCCAGCCGCACCTGCGCTGGTGCGGAGCTCTGCCGGCAGCCGGGTGTCAGCAGCGTGGGAGCTGGCGTTAGCGCCTGAACCCGCGTAAGGATGCGCAGCCCTTCGATGTAAAATGCAACCGATGTTGCCCTTCCCTCGCTGTTGTCACTGTCGTTGTAGTTGCTGTTCTGGTAGGAGTAAGGACCTTTCGCTAGACGTTGCACAGCATATAACTGATGGGTAGTCCCCATCTAAGGCAAAGACGTACATAAATGTTTACTTTCACACATGGCGAGGTCTGTCACTGACTGTTCACAATACATAAATTAAGCCCATTTAGCATGTCCTAAGTGTAACACTAGGGAATGCGGATGGGTACAGCAAGGAGGTGAAAGGAGGCCAAAATAATAGCATAGATGAAGAAGATGCAAGCCATGCCCGTTTTTACCTTGCTACTCGTTATTTAAAAAAAACAACAAACCACCCAACCATGAAGATTGTATGATACATGATAGATGGTTATCATTCTTAGTTTATTGTTCAAATGCCCAAAGAATTCAATTATAACACGAACTGATGTGTTAGATATTGTACAAATGCACAGGAAGGTACCATATTTTCAGTTTGCTAATGTAGGCAATTGAATAAGATACCTTTGCATGATAAGTATGTCACTGATTTTACACCCAGAATTGCTTTTTGTGTGTAAGTCAATAATGTTATGATTTTGCACTTTTTTGGCATTTTCCAGTGCGCTCCTCTTCCTTAGTATTTTGATTTTCTCTGTGTGCAAAAATGCAGCCTGAAAATGCTAAAAAAATTAGGTTGGTTCCAGTCCTAGCACAAACAAACACATAGGAGGTGATTCACTTCAACTAGTATCTCAAAATTCCTGTTTTATTTGTTCTGATTAATTTAAATTATTTTCTGTCATCTTCATATTTTGTCACCTCATTGCTTGTTTGGCCTGCTAGATCATTAATAATAATCTTTAGCGTGATGAAACTTAGAGTGCTGTTGCATCTGCTTGGTAAGTTTTAATCACATTGTTCCCTCATATTTTCTGTCTCTTGTTCAGTTTTTTATAAGTTTGTCTTTCACCATCACGGTGTAACATTAACTCTGTGTGACCTATTTTGATTTTGCCTTTGTTGCGGTTACTGCATGACTTCATCTCGTCTTGGTAACTCTTCTAGTGGCAGCAGTGTAGCCATGGGAGCACAGAGTTCTGTGTTGGCTATAAGATCAGGTAGTTGCTTGGTGTGTCGGTTGGATTTTGCTGTTGTTTCATTCTTGCACAACCACTGAGGTAGCAATATCACAGGCAGATGGTGGAAAGGTAGCTTAGGATTGTCTGCTGGGTGACTGGCACTTGGAGATGACATCTTTTTCAGTATCATTGGGAGTCATCCTTTTTAAACAGGTGCTGAGCATTTGCTTGCCCTCAAAAAGTGAAAATTATAGGTTGAATTTTAAAACATTTAAAAATATTTAAATATTTAAAATATTTTAAAAAAAACCCAAACCAACAAATAAAGCATATTTATATAGGACTTTTCCTATTACATAATTTTTTTGATTGAATTCAGTGGCAGAATTGCCATCTACTAGAAAAAAACATAGATTAAGCAGAAGACACTATGTAGTGTGCTTTCATGTATAACCTTCACTGTCTAAATTTAAATAATTCTGTATAAAATCAGGTTACTTATCATATCATAGAATGGTTCAAGTTGGAAGCGACCTTGAAGATCATTTGGTTCCAGTGCCCTTGCCATGGGCACAAACACCTTCCACTAGACCAGGTTTCAAATGCATTTGAAAACATGGTGCTCATTAAAAAAAAAAAGTAGTATTCTAAGGTATTATTCTCTAAAACTTTGGGTTGTTTTTTTTCATGTGGTACATCACAGTAACAATGCAATACAAAATCCCATATGAGAAGTATAGAAAAGCTCCCCATTCATAGTATTGCTGCTTAGTCCAAAATGCCCACAAAGAAGCCACATTTTGCTGTAAATCAGCAGTGTAATAAAGGTTGCCTTTTAAATCATGCATAGGGTTATCATTACAAAGATAATAATGACATTATCAACAATTATGCTATTATGACATGTCTTACCTTGTGCTGTCCTATGTGGTATGTGATTACTGAAGGCTTTTGTAAACCAGGTGTAAACGTTTACCAGTTCAAACTGTTGGCATTTTCAGCCACTTAATGCTCATTTTTAATCTATGTAAGTGATAATATTGTATTTTAGACTGTGGAAAATTAGATCCACTGCACTTACCATATAGATAATTGTAGGATTTTTCATGTTCCTGCTATACAGTTCTTTGGATTTTGCAAATGAAACTAACTGTTGCCATTTAGCAACTTTAAAAGTTTTTTGAACATAAAGAACAGGTTGCTCATAATGGAACTATGGCAATTCAAATAAAGTCAGGATCTGACCCAAACTTTTCTATTTAGTGTAATTTTTTTTTGTTAGCATCAGAATGAACAGTGTAAATATAACAATTCTTGTCTTATGAATGAATAGCACAAAACTGTAGGTACCTGCTGCTTTTACAGTCTGCCATGGCTTTCATGTGTCTCCTTTAGGCTTTGAATCCTAAACCTTATGCTTACGCCTTTGAAAAAAGCCAAGTGATGCCCTAAGCCTCTGATCTTGTCAGGGGAGAGAGATAGGCATCTCCAGAGGGGAATTCAAAATCTAATGAAATCAAGGATCTTCCTCTCCTTTTTCCTCTCCTTTCTTTAATCCAGAGGAGAGAATTCAATATTAAAAGACAGTAGTCTCAGAGGAGTCACTATCTCAGCAGGTGGCTTACTGGTAATGAGATTTTTTTAAATTTTTTGGGTCTTTTAGCATGACCTCCTGTTTTACAGACACCAATTTAACTGCAGAATACCATTTCAGTCTATATTTACATCTACAGCTGTATACTTTATGTTCTGCCAGGCCTTTTGAAGGAATTGTTTCCTCTCTGTCTTCTGCGTTCCCTTCGTGCAGTTTCTGCATGCTGAAATACAGTTGTCTGTTCCATGGGGGAACTGAAAGCAGCAATGCGGCTGCAAGGATTGGCAGAAGCAAGCTGCTTCAAGGCTCTATGATTAAATGAAGCTGCTGCAACACGCTGCAGTTGGAAAAGGGTGAGATTCCTGATACTCAACAGCAAAAAATGAGTGTGACCGAGATGGTAATTTTCAAAATAACCATAGATTTTCTCGCTTCATTAATGTGCTGTATATAATTATATGAAAATTTCATTTGTATGTATAGGTACTATCTTTCACATTTATGTCATTAATTTTTAAATAATGCCCCTAAGAATATAGATATAACAAAATGTACTTACTTTATTAATAAATCCAATTTTTCCTCTTTATGATATGTAATGATTTCATGTATACAGATCACTTTTGCATGTGTCAAACCAAATAATTTATAATTCAGTCTTTTTATTATGAGGTTATTTATTAGTCTTCCATTTCTCAGACTCATGGAATGAAATGTAAAGAAAATACCATTTATGTAACATCATCTCTGATATTGTATAATACAGTCACAACTGGGGAGTACATGCAATGCCTAAGTTTAGATACCTCAATTTGATAGCTATATTACTTGCCTATTTCCTTGCATTGCTTTGGCATCAATGAAAATAAAAAGAAGCCCTGACAGGGTGATTTGGGCCAGAAACCTGGCTACCAAGAGTAAAGAAAAAATATATTTAAGTTTAGGCACCTAAATGAAGTGTCTAAAGCTAAATGGCATGAGCCTACATTTCACTCCAGTAGGCTGTTTCTTGCAGAAGCTGTTCCAGTTAGTTGTTCTTCCTAAGTGAGGCATTTGCTCAAGTGGAAATATAAGGTTGACATTCTGGACCTGAGAAATATAAACTTCAAGTAAAAAATGGGCGTTTGACAGAGAGAAATGACAAAACTTAAAAGCATTTAATTTCCTGCAAATGTCCTGAACATAGCATCATGCTTTCCTCTGACATTAAGCTCAAGGCAGAACCCTTACATATACAAAATAATTCCTGTGACGTCAAAATGGGCATGATATGTTCCAAGAGGGCTTTGTTTGCTTATTTGATCCACAAGTGGTTGTCATTAGCTAAAATATCATAATAGTGACATGTAGCAAATTGGAACACAGCTGCAGAAATAACAGTAAATGATAAAGGAAATAAAAATAAAGGACAAGGCCACACATTTCAGAGACGTAAGCAGATTTATGAATAATAAAATAGGATGCTATCTATAGCACCAAAACAGGATGCTACCTAACCTTTTTTTGGACACCAGATTCTTATCTTACTCTAGTTTGCTTGCATTTTTGTAATTATTTTTGCTACTAATATTTGTCATACAGTTCTGTGTGGTCAATAGTACAATGCTACGCTGTGATATGAATGTACTTTCTACTAAAAAATGGCAGAGAGGGTAGATGAAGAATAAAGCTTGCAGCAGGACTGTTTACTTGCTTATGGACAACATGTACTCAAATCCCAGTGGACATGTAGGTAGTTATCTTTTTATAATTAAACTGCACTGTGAGACACAATGACTTCTCATAATAGTCTTTATTTCAGAAGTAATACTTTTAAATATAATTTGGTTTGAGAAAACAGCAGTGAATCAGCACTCTTGGACTATAATAGCAAAAGCAAGATGTACTCCTAAGAGTGGAGATACATCTCAGAAAGTAGGTTACTGGTCATAAAATAAGTTCAAAACCAACAGACAGAAGTGCTCATCAGAGAAAAGAAATGTTAAACAAAACATTGAAAAATTATTTCATAAATTGATTTGCAATGCAATCTTTCCATCTGTAATACTAACTCATCTTTTTCTGTATCTATTAACCCCTAAAATAAGTACCAGTCCTCTGCACATACCGTTCTAACTGCCAACAACGTCTATTTGTAAAATCATGCTGCTGCTTCTCTTCCCAAAATACAGCGTGCAGTGCCTAGCCTGGTACCTGGTATCAGAGATGTCAGCTGAAGAAAAGGTTATTAAAGGCAAAGCAGTTTACACAATGTCGCTCTCATGAGAACACCTCCCTTTCCAGTAGTTTCAAGTTTAGGAACATGCAGAGCTGGAGTGCACATTTGGATCAGGATACGTAACAGGCACTGATAAGCTTCTCAGCCATGAATTTGTCATTATTAATTAATTAGAGTTCCACAGTTAACTATACTTTATATATATTTGAAAAAATTTCCACCCATACTATGAATACAGAACCCATTTTTCACATTCAGTGCTGAAAAATGTAGTGCCACACTCAAAACAAGTTGTGCAATACCAGCATATTACTTTGAAGTAACTTTGTAAATACATTTTTATAAATATTTATTAAAATACTTAATAGAAAAATATAAGAAATATTAATACTGAACTAACTGCACTGATTTTCATTCTTTACCAGCTGATAAAAGTGAGAAAGAAAAAAAATCAACTGCTTTTTATGCTTGTAAACAAGTATTCTGTAGCATATCCCATCACCATGTGCATTTCCTGCAGAATTCAAGGGCCTTCCCCCAACATCAGGCCTCAGGGAGCACCTGGGGTGTGCATGTGCTGATGGATTATTATATTTGATGTGGGAGGATGAAGAGGGGAAGATGAAGAGGGGTGGGGTTCTCAGAACCTGCCTCATAAAACTGTAAGAGCTTAAAACCATGTACCTGTGAGAACCAACCTAGGTAGTTTAGCTCAACATCAGATATTATTCTGAAGTGTTTCTTCTTCCCTCAGCCTCTCCAAATAACTTCCACACCCTTTTGAAGCCTTGTGGTTAGCCCTTGTTATAGTTCTATCCATTCTGTCTTCCCTCTCAGGTCCCTGCCTGACCATCTTGCATCACTGTTTACTCCTTCATCCCTGGAATCTACCATGCTCTCTGCTGCATTGCATAGCCCATTGCCTGGGGTGCAAGCCCACCCCCAGAATGGCTGTTTCCTCCCAGGGGAGGGTTATACCAAAAAACAAGAGAGGGTAGCTGTGTACATACTATATTTTAAAGTTCAAGTGTGTCTTACTATGTAAGAGAAAGAGAATTTTAGTATGTTTACTTGCTCTTGTGATTTGTTTAGCACTGATAGAAGACTAAACTAAGGAAAAGGGGCAACTGGTGTGGCTGTCGTAAAAAAATGATTCTGTAGCAAGCTGGAAAACTTCAAACAAATGCAGGAGATACTTGGAAAAACTGCAGTCTCACATAAACATTATCGACTTTTCCAGCTATGTTTATTACTCTGTAGTTGCCAGAGATGTCTATGTATCTGGAGACTGATGAAAAAACATACATTATTCCATACACTTGTTAGCTTATACAAATTAGGTATAACGTAGCAATAATAAACATTCTCTATGCACATAAAATGTTTTCTTCATCTTTAACATGGAGTTTTATTTCTTTTTAACAATTTGGTAGTTTATTTCATGTTATACAGTACTGTACAATGTACCATTAATCTTACTCCAGTTTGCAGATTCTTTACTGATCATGATTCTTCTACCCATAAATATTTTGTATGTGATGCCTAAAGTACCGGTCAGCATACTTAAATCATTACCAGGTACTGTTTGTTCATTTATGAGGCCATCAGTGTTTGTCATTTGGGTGGTGAACCAAAAATCATAGAGTAGGTTAATTTAAAATCAACTCACTCTGAAAAAAAGATTGCCCCTAGCTCATTATTATATGACTGCAGGCTGCTGCTAACTAGGTAGTATATTGTAATATAACACTATACCACAGCATAAACAGCAAAGAAATGAAAGAAATATTGAGTTAGATGACTTTTAATACCAATAAAAATTTAAATACAATAGAAACTAATAGAGGCCTTAGACTAGATATTTTACCTTATCATTATTTATTGTATATTTCAATCAGTTTTAACAAGGTCTAAGGAAACGCTGAGTAGATTTTACTTCATGTAATCATAGAATCATAGAATGGTTTAGGTTGGACGGGAGCTTAAAGATCACCTAGTTCCAACCCCCCTGCCATGGGCAGGGACACCTTCCACTAGACCACCTTGCTCAAAGCCCCATCCAATGTGGCCTTCAACACTTCCAGGGATGGGGCACCTACAACTTCTCTGGGCA
Source organism: Falco peregrinus (assembly GCF_023634155.1). NCBI lineage: Eukaryota > Metazoa > Chordata > Aves > Falconiformes > Falconidae > Falco > Falco peregrinus. Next base: position 59,138,932 of record NC_073727.1, read on the forward strand.
AACTCTGCCAGTGCCTCACCACCCTCACAACAGAGAATTTATTCCTAATATCTCATCTAAGACTACCCTCCTTCAGTTTAAAGCCATTACTCCTTGTCCTGTCACAACACCATCATGTCAAAAGTCCCTCTCCAGCTTTCTTGCAGGCCCCCTTTAGGTACCGGAAGGCTGCTATAAGGTCTCCCTGGAGCCTTCTCTGCTTCAGGCTGAACAAGCCCAACTCTCTCATCTTTGTGGGCCCCCTCTGACTTTGCTCCAACAATTTGCTCCGTGTCCTTCTTATGCTGGGGGCCCCAGTGCTGAATGCAGTGCTCCAGGTGGGGTCTCACAGGAGCAGAGCAGAGGGGGAGGATCACCTCTCTCAGCCTGCTGAGCCGTTGACTGCAACTCCTTTGAGTATGACCATGCAGCCAACTCCTTGTCCACCGAGAGGTCCATCCATGTCGCTCCAGTTTAGAGGCAAGGATATCATGCAGGACAGTGTCAAAAGCTTTGCACAAATCCAGGTAGATGACATCAGCCAGTCTTCCCTGATCTGTCAGTGTGGTAACCCCATCATAGAAGGCCACTGTATTTGTCAGGCACGATTTGCCCTTGGTGAAGCCCTGTTGGCTGTCACAAATCACCTCCTTGTTTTCCATGTGCCTTAGCATCGTTTCCAGGTGGATCTGCTCCATGGTATTGATGATTGTCAGAAGCTAGAGGGTACTAAGTGAAGTATTTTATATTTGCATCATTTCTTAAACACTTTCTCCAAGTATCAGCTACTGGCCAATTCTGGAGACAATATACCGTGCTATCTGTATGCAAATCAGAAATATCTGATCCAGTATGGCCATTTTTACGTTCTTTTATTAGTTATGTACTTCAGATTATTATTACTGGTTCAAAAATGTGCTGTATTTTTACATTTTCCAGAAGATACTTTATCCTGAAACGTTCTACTAATAAAAAGTAATAAAGCCTAAGGAGTCATGAAATAATGAATGACCGAACTTTTGAACTCAATGCTCATTATGTAGATTGAATATTCATCCCTCTTTAAATCCCTTGAAGATTTTTTAATGAGTTCTTCCTTTCTTTTGTTTATTATTCCTGTTTGAACTTTTTCCAAAGAATATATCTGTCCAGTCATAAAAAAGAAGATATGTTGATCTTTCAGGTGGGATAGCAGCATAATGGTATGTTTTGTTCTAATGACAGAAGGTTTTGACTTTGAGAGCAATTGGCTGGAATTTGAAGAGCACATTACTCCATGGCAAATGTTTCAGAGGGTGCTTTCATTACACATTAACGTCTCATAAATTCTTCAAAATTACCTTGTCTTATTTGGACATCAGAAATTGTTTCCTGTAATGGGATTGCAATTGAAGACATCATATTTCTTTGTAAAATATCTACTCCCATTCATATACGCAGTCCATGACTAAATCTGTCCTCCAGACACATGTTCCTCTGTTCCTATAGATCATACATGATAAATATTTTCTGAATTCCTTCATTTAGTGTAATTGTAACACATTTGCCAACCATGAAGCAAGATTTACATCTTAAGAAATCAAATCTATTGCTTACACTGTAAGGGCATTGGCACATTGTAATTGATACATGCATTATTTTTTCTTTTTTATTCTCCCCTACCATCCTGACCTAATATAAATAGTATTATTTGTGGGCATTAAATGTGGGCATACAACACATTCATTTAGTCAAGTGTCAAAATGCAGTTCACTTTCATCAGGCACACAGAACTAATAAGCCTGTGGGAAACGTACATGTTCTCTGTTAATTTTGTGAAGTCTCCAGATGTTGTGGCTGTTAATGTAAATAATGTGGGTGGAAGCTAATTCCTGGTTTTCCAGAAACTTGAAAAGATTAAGCTTCTGAACTACAAAAACCCCTCATCTCCTAGGTCTCAGTTGTCATCCCAAAATATAATTTACTACCATCATACCAATGTGAAAACATTTTTGTGTTACATGTATCACATCTGTATGAGCCTTTTATTTCAGAAACTGAAATTCTTATGTTTCGTCGGTTCTAGATTGCAAAACATGTAACACGGAGGCACATCTAGGACATCTAGATGACATACATCTTGTAGTGTGCTGATTTAATGCACTTGATCTTCACTTTTCATGACATAGTTTGTATAACTGAGCATTTTAAAACTGTCCTTTCATGCATTAATATGGAACCATTAGGAGTTAGCTATGACTTATTGTGAATATATTATCTACTGTATTTAAAATTATGACTATAATGATGAATGATGTAAACAATGACAAAGCTGAAAATCACTTAACAGGGAATCAGAAAAGCAGGAATACTGTTACTAGTATTTAAGGAAACTGTAGGTGATAATGATGCAATATTCTAAATGGCTGATAATCAGAATTCAAATATTTTTCCCTGTGGAAGCACAATTCACAATTATCTGTTGAATTTTGAATATTCAGTAATACTTAGACATCTTGTACAGTATTTGTAAGGTGAAACCAAGTGAACCTAAAATGTTATACCCAAATTAATTTCAAATATAATGGATGGCACTTTCCTTTTAGTGTCTTTTAAAGTTATCTTAATGTGAATAAGATGCTCTCATTATACCAACATATACAAAACACTGTAGATCAAGATGCATATTTGAATTTGTTAGCATGTCAGACTGCAAAGTCTAGGAAAAATTAATAACATGATGTGTTAAAGAATGACAGTGATAATAAAGAATGTTATGTGACCATTAATATGAGCAGTCCTCTGCCTGTTACAAATATATGCAAAATAAAGAAAAATAAATAAAATCTGTTTTTATTTTCAGGAAGGGAACAGTGCAGAATGCTGCTGTTAGGCAGTGGTTCTACAACATAAAGACAATATAGAATTCTTTTTATTTCTTTAAGGCTTCAACAATCAGACAGTAGGTTTTTATAATAACAATCATTGCCTTTTTCTCATTATCTTGAAAAAAAAAAGCATCCCTTATTTCATGTATTTTCACGTATAAGATGCTTTCTGACATATACCATGAAGTCACAGTGTAGATACAGTGTTAATTTATACACATATATTTAATTACAAAAATCTTCTCCACAGACAGGAAAACACTAGAAGAAAGGAAAAGTACCTAAAGCAGACAAACGCAGGGATAAAACGCCCATTCACTGGCACTCAATTCTGCCCATCCTGTTGAGTGGGATGGACAGGAGTATATTTTCTTGTGATCTCGGGCTTTCCTGACACTGCTGTAAATTGCGAGAGCATTGTATCTGTCTTCAGCAAGCCCCAGGAATCAGGCATAGTGTACAGGTAGGTAAGTGATTCCTCTCCATGATTTCACAACATGTAGTGATTTCGTATAGCTGAAGGTCAACACTATAAATGAGACATCCTAGCAACTGGTAAATGGTTTCCACACTGACTGCTTGCTAAAACAACGCCTAGACCATGTTGATTTAATAAGCAGTTTGCTTTTAAATTTAGCAATTATTCTTTCAAATCTATTTTCATATAGTCAGGTGTTGCTAGTTTGAAAGAGATACGGAATTTCAGTAATACTCATGGTATGAATAGAGATCAGTTTTTTATTTTGATCAAAACCTCCCTTTTAAATGTTTTTCACAGCCTTAGGGAAGAAAAAAAAAAAGGAAAGAAATTATGGGTGGAGGAGAAGGAAATTGAACAAGGTCTATTGGGTCCATAAATCCAGAAAGAATTTAATGCTCTTTTTTCAAGAATAAGAATCAGAAATTTGTGTTTAATAAAAGCCTTAGGGAGAAGAAAAGGAAATCTTTAAGAAAATGAGGTTCATGCTGAATAACTGCAAAATTAGCTAGCTTCCAGCTCCTGCTTGGTCCAATCTTAAACATGGTCAAATATGAACATATGACACAAGAAAGACTGCAGGCATTTCTGTATTATAAAGTATCTTGTAAACTGATCAGAATCTTTCTCACATGAAAGATACACCAATTACATATATTAGTTTTTGTACTTGTATAAAATGATTATATATTTCTATATGTCATAGTTATGTACATTTATACAACGTTATATAAAATGCATTCTTATGTGTAGACACAGGTATAAATTAAAAATGACAGTTATGTAGGTCTTTGCAAACCTCCTAGATATGACTCCCATTTCAACTATGGATAGAAATTTATAATAGACTCAAGAGGAGGCAAGAAAGCTGATTAAACATCTATGAAATAGCTCAGATGTTCTGTTAAACATCAACAAATTGGTAAAAGGGACCATTCCATAGAAAGTCTAAAACTACCTAGCTGCCTAAAAAACAACTAAAAGGCAGGTAAATACCAGCCTAAAAATTTTATAAATGAAATTTGTAAAGAAGACAATAAATCATTTAACACATGAAATTGAGCAGTAAATAATGTAGATTTAACATTGTGTGTGTGTATGTATAGTTGCATATACACACAAAAATTGCGAATATATACTAACCCATCCTTAAAACACTCAGACTGTAAGATACATTTCTCAAGTTAAACAACAGCATCTCAGTGACATGACGCTAGTGTTCACACTAAATTAAACTGGACAAAACACTTACTAGTCTATCATTCATCTGAAATGGCATCAGAGTGAAGGATCATGAATTACTAGCTAGTTTGCAAAGACAAGGAACACAATATGACATTAAAACTTAAGCCACTGCTTTCATAGGATATTATGCCTGAAAACAATCATTCTAGTAGTTAAACAAATAAGCTCTAAACTCTGGGCCCTTTCCCTGTGTAGCTAATTATCACCTCACTTCTGTAATTAAGAAGTTAAATGTCCAGTGTGGGAGACACTCATCTAAGTCATGATTCATTTAAGTGTCTAAGACAGAAAAGATGTATTGCCTTGTGGTGGTATCTCCCCAACTACAGAGAGAGTGTAAAATGATTTGCAATAATGATGATTTCTTTATAATAAAGATTACATTAAGTACAACTATTTCCATCTAAACCACTGAAAAATCAACATGCTCTAAGTCCAAGAGGTAAATCTGCATTTGACCTATTACCTATTTTTTACCAAATTTATCTAAAAGATAGATTAAAACCAGACTATTGATTAACACATAATTAGACTCAAATGATGGCACATGGACTGGATCTCCCTATGTTTACTAAAATACATTACATCCACAGAAGAGGAACTATAATCTCAATTAATGCAAATTCAACAGTGAAGCAACTAGGTCAGCTGTGTAGATCCCATAGATTTGAGTACCAGGATTGCCATTTTTACAATTAGCAATATTTCTTATCAGTCTGAAAACTACAGGGTGCTTTTCATGTAACCTAATTTAGGACATCTGCATCTGAGCTAACCACTCAAGGTTCCCTTTATAGACAGTGTGAAAAAATAGGCACTTCTGGGCTGATATTAAATCTCAAGTATTTTAGATGTTTTGGAAGCCATAAATGATTAGAGATGCCTATTTGTTTCAGCTGACTATACTGGCAACACAGCGTGGCTAACTCAAATTTAGAGGCCTACTCTGATGTCTAAATTTGGCTAAGTGAATCTTAGCCCACATGTCTGCAATTAGATGCTAATCATTTCAGAAGTTAATGCAATACTGCTTCAGGCAAAGCTGGAGAGAAAAATAATGCAACAAAGGTTGTGTAGTGAACCGCCTTGCAGAATGCAAGGTCATGAACTTTAAAATATTTTGCGTATAGGAAGCAGTTGGACCAGGGGGTAAATAAATATGGGCTCAGGGGTGCATTAGCATGACTATCCTACTGCTGGAACATTTCAGGATTAGGCATCTCTACCTGAAACTTCCTTATGAAGTGCAACCCTGTCTTTTGACCAACGCTATTCTTTTATTGACTGTTAACCAATTGCTAAACTGTCACTTTTCCACTGGGAAAGCTCAGTGGATTACATGGGGAAACATTGTTTTCACTGAGACTGATGCTTGCAACAGACATTTAGGCTGAGCCACCTGGGCTTCCTTTTGAGTTTCTGAATTGTGCATGCCCACGGAGTTGAGTTGCTCTACTCAGAAATGAGAGTGCAGAACACTCCGCATTTATTAGTCGACAGCTCTTCAGAGCAAAAGGAGTGAGGAATTGCATCCCTCCTCGATCTTGTCCCTTCACAAGACAACTAGCTAGCAGCACAGGAATTGCATGTTGTAGTCAGCTTTTGGAAAGCTCCTGGATAAGGTACTGAAGAAATGTGAAGAAAGGATCTATCTTACCTACATACGCCACATAAACTCATACACATCCTAATATATGTGTGCAGCATATGACGAATCCTTGTCTAAGAATGTATGCCAAAGTACAGTAAAATAAAGGGAACAGGTCTAAATAGGTTTGCTGTGTTCATAGACCTACACAGTTCTTGTTTAATTATTAGAAAATAATTTATGCTCACAATTTTTTAACTGGGAAGATGTTAGCTCTTTTGACTTAGAACAGTCAGAACTTGAACCTTCAGACTTAACTATTTTCCTTACAAAATTATTTTTAAAATTACCCAAAGCAGTGGATGGCAAGGGTATTATAGAGGTGTTTTTTAGCTATTTATATAAAACTTCTGATCTAGAGAGACAAATTACTGCTCAGGAACTCAGGACTGTTGGGTCTAAAGAACCTGAAGGTGCACAGGTCTGTGGGAGCTCATGAGATGCATCTGCATGTCCTGAGGAAACTGGGTGGATGAAATTGCTAAGCTACCACCCATCATATTCAAGAGATCATGGCAGAGTAATGAAGTTCCCACTATCTAGAAAATGGGAAACATAACCCCCATTTTTAAAAAGGGAAAAGAGGAAGACCTAGGGAACTACAGGCCAGTCAGTCTCACCTTTGTGCCTGGCAAGATTACGGAGCAGATCCACCTGGAAACGATGCTAAGGCACATGGAAAACAAGGAGGTGATTTGTGACAGCCAACAGGGCTTCACCAAGGGCAAATCGTGCCTGACAAATACAGTGGCCTTCTATGATGGGGTTACCACACTGACAGATCAGGGAAGACTGGCTGATGTCATCTACCTGGATTTGTGCAAAGCTTTTGACACTGTCCTGCATGATATCCTTGCCTCTAAACTGGAGCGACATGGATGGACCTCTCGGTGGACAAGGAGTTGGCTGCATGGTCATACTCAAAGGAGTTGCAGTCAACGGCTCAATGTCCAAGTGGAGACCAGTAACGAGAGGCGTTCCTTAGGGGTCAGTACTGGGACTGGTGATGTTGTTCAGCATCTTTGTCAGCAACACAGACAGTGGGATCAAGTGCATCCTCAGCAAGTCTGCTAATGACACCAAGCTGTGTGGTGCAGTCAACATGCTGGAGGGAAGGGACCTTGACAGGCTTAAGGGGTGGGTCTGTGCTAACCCCATGAAATTTAACAAGGCTAAGTCCAAGGTCCTGGTCAAGGCAATCCCAAGCACAAACACAGGCTGGCTTGAGATCAGCCCTGAGGGGAAGGACTTGGGGATGTTGGTGGGCAAGAAGCTCAATATGAGCTGGCAACGTGCGCTTGTAGCCCAAAAAGCCAACTGAATCCTGGGCTGAATCACAAGAAGCATGACCAGCAGGTTGAGGGAGGTGATCCTCCCCCTCTGCTCTGCTCCCGTGAGACCCCGCCTGGAGCACTGCATTCAGCTCTGGGGCCCCCAGCATAAGAAGGACACGGAGCAAATTGTTGGAGCAAAGTCAGAGGGGGCCCACAAAGATGAGAGAGTTGGGCTTGTTCAGCCTGAAGCAGAGAAGGCTCCAGAGAGACCTTATAGCAGCCTTCCGGTACCTAAAGGGGGCCTGCAAGAAAGCTGGAGAGGGACTTTTGACATGATGGTGTTGTGACAGGACAAGGAGTAATGGCTTTAAACTGAAGGAGGGTAGTCTTAGATGAGATATTAGGAATAAATTCTCTGTTGTGAGGGTGGTGAGGCACTGGCAGAGGTTGCCCGGAGAAGTTATAGGTGCCCCATCCCTGGAAGTGTTGAAAGCCACGTTGGATGGGGCTTTGAGCAAGGTGGTCTAGTGGAAGGTGTCCCTGCCCATGGCAAGGGGGAGTGAAGCTAGGGGAGCTTTAAGCTCCCGTTCAACCCAAACCATTCTATGATTCTGCAGTTTTTTCATTTTGTAATTTTCCGAATCTTAGTTTCTAATGAAGGTATTGTGATTAATAGATTATGGAGGTATTTTTCCTGAATTTTATCTTAATCAGTTATGAAACCTCTCATATCTTTGAGCCTCATCACTACATGCTACCATGGATTCCACAATTTAATTATATACGAAAAGTACTGTATTTAGTTTGTGCTAAGCTTCTGGCACAGTAATTTTAGTGATACATTAGGGTTCTTGTCCTGCAAGGAATTTCTCATACACTGTTTGACACATAGAAAGGCGATCTGAAAAAGGGAATGGATAGGAAGACAACAAATTTACTGATGATATTAACTTGTTTAGAATAGTAAAAATGAGAACCATATGTGAAGAACTGTAGAAGGACCTTCTGAGATGGGGCAATAAACCAGCAGTTGAAATTCAATTTGGAGTAATGTAAACTATTACAGAGAGGAAAAAAAATTAGTCGTAGCTCACATTTAAATTGATGGGCTCTGAAACGACTGTTATTGCAGCTCTTCAAGTTATGATAGAGCATTCAGTGAAAATGTTAGTGATCAGAAGCAGTCAAAAAAACAAGCTGAATATTAAAAATTATTAGGAAGGGAATAAAAGCCAAACCAGAGTATTAGTATGATGCTGTGTAAATATGTAAAGGACCTGCAATGTGACCAGTATATGTGCTTCTGATCGCTCATCTTATGGAGGATATGGTAGAAGTATAGTATCAGTAGAATTTTCCCAATAATTTATTACTTTTTCTCCCTTTTTTCACTGCTGGTGAATGTTGAATTACTATTTTCACAGGGTGTCTGCAGATTCCCCTATATCTTTCTTTCTGAGTAGTAGCAACTAGTAAAAATACAAGAATCTATATGTACAAATAAGGTTATTTTTCTCCGAAATATTAGCTCTCTTTTATCAATAATGAGATTTATCTACAGCTTTATTTTGCAGTTGTTTAATATTGCAGGATGATTGTAGGATTCTTCACAATCAACTATAACTTTCAAGTACCTCAGATAACTGTGATCTGTTTTACATAGTTTTCCAGGTAATTTATGAGTACGTTCAACAGCATAGTTCTCAGCCCAGGTTTTTCAGAAATGAAAAGAGAACAAATGAAGGCTTTGTCAAGACCATCAGTTTGTTTTCATATGAAGACGGATGGCCAATAGGTAAATACACACTACTCAAAAGTGTACTTCAGCTTTTGATTTTCCTCTTCAAAAGGCACTTTCATCTTGCACACTTAATTTTTCATCTGTTCTTGCCAATTAAAAAGGCATTATAATCTGGATAATTTTAAGAAGCTAGACGGGAAGTGGCTGAACAAGACTTCAAATTCCCCTGATGAAAGAACTAGAAGAATTTATTATTTTTCTGCCTTTGATACATCCCCAAACTATCATGAAATGATTCATCATGCACTTTGCCAAATAGCTCCATGTGGAAGTTCAGGAACCAAAATCAGTAATCTGCACTACTTTTATTGCCCTAAGGCAGTAGAGTACCTATTTTAGTTGTCCTTTTGCTCATATGGGAACTGGTGCAATCAATATGGGGAAAGCTATCTTGTGAAACTTCTCGCTTGTCCCATGGATATTTTGTGCTTTGATTATATGCTTTGGCATATTGTTAAGTGGGTGCAACTCACACTCAGGTTTTACACTGTCGACTTCCCAACATAAACCATGTTTCCTGTGAGCTTCTGCAATACTTTATCACCTTTAAATGGCTCCACTTGTCTAAGAAGCTGCATGAGCAGCTCAGCTGCAACTTCTGTAATATAGCCATTTAGTAATGATAGAAGGGGTGCTATGTTTGTTGTTAATCAGGCTTATTTCCAAGGGCATAAAAACTACTGATAAGCAGATATGGCTTACACTTTGCTTTACTATGTGACTCTGAAACATAATTTCTTACTGTAAACACTATTCAAGAGGAAAGCAGGATGTGTAGACATTTTGTGTCTTCACAATGCATTTAAAGAAGATTCATTTATTTAAATGTAACCTGTTATTCTTAACGAGCTTTGTATCAGAAATAGATGCTACTGTAAGACTATATGAATCACTCTCCATGTTACTCTTGTATTACACAGGGTTTAGTTACTCTGTCTTGATAAGCATAGAAACTAAAAGAAGAAAGCAACACTGAAAAATGGTGGATGGATTGCTTAAAATTTAGTGCTATAACCAGCTTTTCATAGCAAGCACCCCAGAGGCACTGGAGAATCTCCAAACTTAGAGATACTCAGAGCTTGGATAGAAAAGCCCCGAGCAACCTGATCAAGGATTAAAGTTAGATGCAACTTGAAAGCTGGCTCTGCTCTGAGCAGAGTGGTCCAGATGATCTCCAGAGGTCCCTTCCAACCTGAGTTTTTCTGTGGCTCTGTGAACAAGCCTGTATGTTCCATTCAGTGTCTTGGGCAAAAGTAAATCAGGCTTAGGGATCTATGAACTGAGTTAATTGCCCTGATAGCATGAAAAGAAATCATCTGTATTCTGAATGCCTTTGGATGCATGTGACCTGAATTCAGCAGCACTGCAGACTTTCAACAAAGAAGTTTCAAATGGTCTTGACAAGGCAGAACTATTCCCATTGCCCTTTATGAAGAAGATGGATAGTGGCAGGTAAAACTGGATGAAGATCCTTTGTATGTCTGTGTTTAGTGCTCTGTATACAAAATGCCTTTTTTGCTACTTCTGTTTTGGAATTATACTGCAAACAAGGTATTTCAGCTGGAAAATGAGAACATCTTCGGGATTGTCCAGGGAGTTAATATAATAGAGAATGATACAGTCACAGCAAAGGAGCGGTATGATCAAACAGTGTATCAGATGATAGGAAGAGAATGTGTCTAAAATATCAAGTCCAATAAACAGCATTTTTTATTCAAAGTGACAGCTGTCAAATGGGTAGGACGTGAGGCAGTCAAGCAGTGACTTCATTGCAGCGGACAAAATGAAGGGGTCATGGAGAGGTGATGATTTACCTTCCAATTAAATAGGGCTGGCTTTTAAGTTCTTAAATGCCTCTTGAGCATGTTCTTTTCATATATCTCAAGATGTAAAAGAACTCTCTTTGAAAGCAACAGAAGAATCTATTTCCAGCAGAAATCAGAACCAAACCATCTTCAAAGAATTCAAGTCATTGTGGCAGCTAGGCAGCAGTGACTGCCCAGTGCGGGGAGAAGATGATGTGTGTCAGATGTACTCCCTTTCCTAAGAGTTATAGAGGGGGGTTGTGTCTTGCACTTCCCTATTACTCTTAGCTTTAGTTACAGTGCCTTCTGGATCTCTCCCAGCGAATCTTCACACACTTTGTTCTCTTTGTTTTACAGCAGTATTTTTTTTTTTTTTAAATTTAGCTCTCTAGGAGGCTACAAGAGAAATAATACCTGTTTTCTGAACAGCTTCCTTCTTTGATGAGTGCTACTTTGTGTTGGTCACGAAAAAGTTGCCACCATTTATAGTGGCAGAAACAAAAAGGAAAAAAGAAAAGGAGTACAGAAATGGGAAGAAATATAAAAATAATAGCATCTCATTAAATGCTACTGAGCAGTTTGAGCAGTTAGTAAACTTTTACTAAATAACTTTTCAGGGAGTCTGTGAATTTTGGGACAGTTTTATTCCAGGTCCAGCTTTGAAGGACTAAAATATCACTAAACCAATCTAAGACTGTTGCTTGTGTACACGTGGAAGATGGTAGTAATGTAGTGTACCTCCAATGTGATTTTTTTTCTCTGTTAGTCAGTATGGATACTCTGCTAAGAATATGGAATGAATACATGCAATGCATACAGAGGGACATTAGCTTCCTTATGATTTCAAGTACCTTGGGTAAACTTGAAGTTCTGTCTATATTAACCCAAAGAACATTTAGCAAGTCTAACAGCATTAGTTATTGGGGACAACATGGATTATTCCGGAACAGAGGGAAGGACTGAAGATTTTATTTTAATAATTTCAAAATTACATGGATAGATAGGAAGTACATGAGTTAGGGTTGCAGATACAGCAGTTGTGATAGAAAGTATAGAAAGTATTTTCACACACCAAATTTTTCATCAATACTGGTATTGAAGTGATTTTGTGACATGTGACAGTAACATGACAAGAAAAGGTAATTTGTAAAATACAGTTTTAATAATGTCATTGACCAATGTCCTGTTTGTAAGACAAGTATCAACATGAACCTTTTCCTAGTAAAGCAGTAAATTCCCTTTGGAATCTTAATTACGACCTGTGATGAATCAGTGTTACAAGGTGAGCTACTTTCAGACTGGAAAAACAGTTCATGATAGAAACATGATGGATTACAACAGTCCTTCAGTCTTGAAATGTCATGTTCTAAAAAGGCAGTTTACTTACAAGGATTTATAAGGACAAGGCTGCAATCATTAAGTTAGCACAGCTAAATTAAGATAAAGGACTGGAGCCAAGTTGCACCTTTTCACTTGACAAATCAAGATTGTCAAATTTTAGTGTCTTACTGATCACATAGAGTAGCATAATTATTTTTGTTGCTGTCTTTGCTGATATTTAACTTAATTTCCTAATAATTATTCCTGACATTTTAAAAATATTTTGCAATGTTTTCCTTTCCTAGTTTCCACAAAAAGAAAAAAGGGAATGAGATCTGCAAAACCTTTTGTGAGAGTTTTAAATAATGGTTTGAAGTGGAGGAATTTTTCTGAGAATTCGTTGCTGCATAAGAATTCAAAACTTCTTTGATGACTTTGTCTAGAAGCTGCTGTACAACCCACTTTGTCAACTTGTATTAAACAGTATATTAATAGTTATATACCTGCTAAGTGTGATGGAGATGTAACCAATTTACAGAAAATGGAAGTTTTGAAATTACCAAAATTCTACAACAAAACTGTGGTGTTTACATCATATTAAATTATTGAACCGAGTACTGGAGAAAGCAATTATGTCTTTTTTCCACTCCATTAGTAAAAATATGCTATATTCAATTTGTACTTTCAGTAAATAAGTAGTATGAAAAATTTTTTTTCATGAGTTGCAAATTGAAAAGTGCAGACCATGCAGGATATGCTTCAGTGGAAGTCTGTCAGCTTATACTAGGTATTTAAGTCATATACAATAAAGTAAGCCGTGGATGTGAAAGAACTAGATGGGGTTTAATAAACAATATTGATTTATAGCTGTGTAGATACAGGAAAAGGCAGTTTATTTTTAATTTAATTCTAGTTGTTTTCACTGTTCAAAGGCATGAGTATTTTTAAACTGACTCCTGTTTACTTGCATACTTCACACTGACAGGCAAGTGGGAGAATATTCTATTCAGAAGGCATTAGAAACAGTTGTAAACACTACAGCATTTCCACTTCATAAAAACACAATAATTTGTCTTCCAGGAACGCTTCGTATACGCTATTCCAATGCAGAGAAGTAGCAAACATCAGGGCCATAGTGAATCTCTCTAATATGCCTTAAAATCCTATTTCTAGTTTAGATTATGAGCTTCATTTCGTATGGTATTTCAAATGCTTTAAAATGTGAATGTAATCTAACTGATTTCAGTCAGACTATCTGTTGCTTAAAAATAGACTGGAACTGTATCTTGTTTACTAAAGATTGATTCAATTAATATGATTTTTTAAGTATTAGGAAGCAGTTATTATTTACGAAAGCATAAATAGCTAAGAGAAAGTGATACTAATGCTCAGTTATGGAATATTTCTGCGTGTTAATGTTTACTACCAGGAACAGTGGATCTGTTGGGCTTCAGTGGGTTTGCTCACTGTAGTATGGATGATAAACCTTAAAAAAAGAGTATTTGCAGCAACAGGCCTTAAGGAAGTTTCTGTTTTTATTGCCCACCCCTAATGGTATTACAGCGACCTGCTGGTTTAGCACAAATTTTAAAAAACAACCGTTTGGTTATTTCAGCAGTTGAAGAAGAAACACCTATTTCAAAAGTGTGAAGCTGTATGAATAATTGTTATTTTTGGAATAAAGTCCTTGGCTGAATCAACGCTTGCTACCATGGAGAAAAAAAAAAACCACAAACAAAAACAACAACAAAATAAGGGAAGCCATGTCTTTTCTGCTCTGTATTAATCGGAGGATGATGGAAAAGAGCCACAGCCATGAGCATTTGCACATGCAGGATCTCATGCTTTTGGAATTAGGCAATCTGAAAAAATACATCCCACTTGTAGAAATAATTGCTGGCAGGTTGCTTGGCTCTAGGTGGTGACCTTCATTGCTCAGCCACCAAAGGCTTTTCCAACTAAATTGCAGTTTCTACAGTGTGTTGGCAGTCGTGAGCCTCGACCTGCAGCCTTTGGCGCATAAATCCCAACTGGTCTTTGTCGTTTGGTGTCCGAGGACGAGAAGCCACCGGCCTCTTTCCAGCAGGGCAGAGGGACATACCGCCACTGAGCCAGCGTTGCGTGAGGGTGCTGGGTCCGCCGCGCGGGCGGAGGGACTCTTCCCGCCTCGGGGACTCTTCCCGCCTCGGGGACTCTTCCCGCCTCGGAGGCTTTTCCCGCCTTGCTGCGCCTGAAGCGACGGCTCAGGCGACCGCCCCGTCAGATCAGCGCGGGGGCCGTGCTCCGTTTCTCCAGGCTTCCAGCTGAAATGTACCAGTGTCCCCTGCTCTGAGGGTAGCCGGGGTGCTGGGCAGTCGGAGCCCTTAGAGAAGGCAGCTCCCCCACCGAGAGGGCGGCTGAGGCGGGGTTGGCTGGGGGGGTTCCCCTCGCCGCTGAGGAATGCACCGAGGGGAAGTACCTCAGGGCGGGGTCGGGGCGCAGAGCGACCCTGTTGGGAGGAGAGGAGAAACAATCGCTGCAGAAGACTGAAAAAAGCCCACCAAAAAACAAACCCAAACCCCAAAGTTTGCAAGAGGTTATACAAACCAGGAGGGAGAAACGGCTTCCCTCAGAGTGAAACAATTCAAAGAGAAGGGAGGAGGGTGGCTGTCTACCAGAGAGGGAAACCACCTCAGCGACAGGACAGACGGGTCCGGTCGCCGTCATCTAGAAGGAAGTCTCTTCAGAGAGGGGAGGGAACAGCCTTGTGGAAGGAGGCAAAAAAGCTACAAGCCTGAGGCTTCATTTGCTCTCTGCATTTCATAGGTATATCCACAATTGCAGAAGTGTTCCTTGCCAAAATGGATTTTCCTGTGCCATTAAAGAAGTAAACTTGTCAAGTTAGGAATGCTACTTGATTCTTGAATCATGCAGCCCTGATTAAAAAATTAATTCTGTTAATTACATACTTTATGAAACATTTTGGGTGCCTTCCTGTTGGCTCTCTGCATGGTGACAGATTGTTCAGAGATACTGGTGAACCACTTTGTTACAAGTATAATAAATTCCCTCAATCAGCGTAAGAAATTTCATTTTGCTCAAATTATGTTCCACACACTAGGTAGATTACTTCTTAAATTAAGCTGCTGAGTGCATTTAACTTCAAGAGACATGCACTTAGACATCACCAGCACCAGTACACTTAACAATTTAGATCTGTGCCTGCAACACCATTACTTTGTATATGAAGATACACAACCTAATACAGTGTTATGTCATACCTGAGGGCTTTTGATAAACTTGCCTACAGTTCTGCACTACAAATTATCACACAGTGTGGACAAGACTGGCAATTTTTTTCAACTTTAACAGTTTTAAAGGGTTTACTCCCCAGATTCAGAAGAGTTCATCTTCTGTGGCATTTTCTTGATATTTGTTCTCAATATTCATTTTTGGCAAAAATACAGTGTGACAAATGCATGAAAAATGCAATTAATCTCTTCAACTTGTTGACACTGAAATTATTACCTAATTTAATTTTGCATATGTCTGCAACTTTAGTAAATAACTTCTATCTTAAATTCTAGATCTTGGTTTTAAATGTTGTTCAGTGATCCTGCCTTTATCTCAGGCCTGTAATATATACAGAACAAATATCAATCTGGTAATGTGTAGATGATAGAATTACTGATTTTGTGTCCTGTACATTTTTTAAATCATTAAAAGACCATTTATGCCTAATACTTTAATATTTATTTAAATTTCAGGACTGTCTTAGCAAGTATAGAACTTACTTTTGTGAGCATGGAAAGTACATTTTTTTCTGCAGCCTCAGATGAAACTGAACACTACCTATATCCAAAGCGAATTAAAATAGGAAGTAATCAAAAAAGTGTAGAAAAAGAGGAGCAGCAAAAGCTAGAACAAAGCATACACTATGTGAACAGATACCAAATATTACCATGTGAACCTACATATTTATCAGAAAGACAAAGCAATGGGGCATTAGAAAAGCAAAATTGTGATACAGCAAGAAAAAACTGTATGAGAGAGTTCTTCCATTTTCAAACCTGTAGTAATGAAAAATTCCCATGTAGAGTATCAGAAAATAAACTGTCCAGCAGAAAATTGAATCCTGAAAATGAAAACCAAAATACAATAGAAGATGACTTTTCATTGAATGTACATAGACACGAGGAGCCTTTTGAAGCGGAGTCACTCCATGTGTGGAATGCTGCTAACACTTGTAAAAAGCTACAGGTACTAAATCCACCCCAATTGCAGTGGAGTAACAATATAGAGCAAAATAATAAAAGAAATGGTGATTGTGAAGTTGAACAAAATTCTTCGGTTACACCCTTAAACAGAGACTTGCTTCAGATGGAATTGTTAAGTCATAAGTCTGTCTTTGATAAAAAGTGGAAACAATACCAATTTTTGAAAATTCCATTTTTCTGTGGTACAAGTTCTGTGTTTTCACACATAGAACACAAGAAAAATAATTTTCTGGAAGAAGTATGTTCTACAGAAGGTAAAGATTATTCCAGTAATGACAATGCAACTACTGCAGAAAGAGATCATAAAGAAAAAAATAATTCATCATATATAATGCCAAAATTAAAACCTTTTAAAAATATACAACCACTGGAAATCCCTAATTTTCAACTTGCTAGCATTTCAAATAAAATAAATAGTAAAATGCCATCAACTAACTTGAAGGAGATGGACTGGAAGAATTTTAAAGTCCATCCATCTTTGGTGCAATCTAAACAGATACCTGGTGTGCAAAAAATGTCTGAGATAGAGAAACAAAAATTGCAAAATGATAAAAGCAGTACAAAAGCTTCAACTGTTCATTCTGAATTTAAAGAAAAGAATGACCCATCAACTGGCAAACAAGAGCGCAGTGCTTTGGCAGAAGGAGGAAGAGTAACTTATTTCAGAGGCAACAGCACTGACATTGAATGTAATCGAATATTTGCTGAAAATTATTTCAAAGATAAAGTGGTGGAGAATTCAGATGGTGATGATGACCAGAAGCCAAAGATTCAGATTTACATTAGTGCTAAAAATGTTCATAATGAGAAAAGTGTCAGCTGTAATGATCTTTTGAAGAGAATGGGGTGGAAGAGTAGTAATGAGAACGTGGGAATGTTTCATATACAGACAAGTATTCCAGTAATAACAGAAGCACTAGAGAAAAATGAGTTAGACATAAACATATGTGGTGTGCATAATTCCAGCAGTGATATTAGTTTGTCTGAAGCAGAATCAAAACCTTCTACAAAAGAAATACTTGATTTCAAAAGATATTTAACTAAAGCCATTATATTTGAAAATAATTGCCCTCACATTGAGCAGAATTTTCCAGATAAGAAAGTGAGTTGCAATATATTTAGGGGAAAGGAAATGTTTAAATTAGAGTTTTCATTTCAAAACATCTTGCTTGGATGGGTCAAGACATGGACTGAATCTTTATATAAAGAAATGCCCACGTGTCAGGATGACAGTGTTACACATTGCTTTCATTTTCATGAAATGTTAAATGAGCGGTGTAGTGCTCAAGAGTTAGTAAAAAGTAATATAAATAGGAACCACAACAATAAAATATGCATTTATTTGCTGGACATTATTTCAAAGCATCTGAAGGTGGAACTACTAACGACAATTATTGCTTCCTTTTTCAATAGCACTAGTACTTTATTGCCACCTGAGGGAATGTCTATGCGAGTGGAGAAACACTCTTTATGTGGCAGAAAGCCAGATCAGTTAAACTCAAGCACAGATAATACATTGAGGCAAAACACAGAATTTCATAAAAAAAAGGAAACTTACCCAGGCTTTGTAAGTTCTAAATTTGTGGAAAGCATTGCTTTTGAGCTGCGTAATGAATGCAAGAGAAGACGGTTTTCTAGATCTTTAGGTGAAGAAGAATCAACTCTCCTAAAAAGAGGAACCCTCTTTCGTAACCAAAAAAGTGGATTATGTAAGGGAAGACATGTCAGAAAGCACCACCTGTTGTCCCGAGGGAGTGAAGAGTTTAGCACCTATCTGAGGTCAGTCAGTCACAAAACCAGTATGAAAAAGCAAATTTTAGTTGCTAAATGCTTAACCTTGCTGCAGGGTACTTTTGATTGTTCTTCACTAGACAAGATGCATCGCTGCAGTATCACAAAAATACAGTATCTGATAGGAGCAAATCTTAGATTTGGGAGTTACTTTCCTGCCCATTCGCAACTGAAATTTGAAAAGTTAAATAGTAAATGTGCAAATCAGGAAATGTTGGTAACTACAGTAAAGCAGGAGAAGAAGAAACCAAATAAAATGTTTAATAATCTTTTTCATGGAGAAGGACTTAAAGCTTTCCCTTTTGTTTTGTGTGAAAGTAAGAAACACGAAACAACTGGATGTAGAAATTGCATAATGTCTACCAAAGAAGTCACAGATGAAGTGACATATACCATGAAAAAATATTTGAGTGCTTCTAGTTATATAAATGCTGACAGAAAAGCATGTGTTAAGTCAGAAGAGCTGCAAATAAATTCTCATCATTGTCTTCCAAAAAAATCGTTTTCTATGTTTGACACATATGAAAAAATTCCCCTTACTACTGATTATGAAGACTTTGACCAGATCACAGTTGTAAGCCAAGATAATTCTGTCAAAAAAAGGTTGTCTGAAGAAAGTGCAGTCACCAGTTCAAAAGAGGTTCATAATTTGCCTGCGAAATCAAACAATGTCTTCATTCTACCTGAGCAGACAAAAGCAGCTATGGAAAAATGTAATTCTCTCTTTCTACAAGATAACCAAGCAAAGAAGCCTGAATATTGCAAAAAAGTAGATATGTACAGCCCACATTTAGCAAATCAAAAAGAAAAATTATTATACCAAAATGCTTATTTAAATTTTGAAAGCTTATTTCCTAGTTCCTCAAATGTTTATCAGTCTGTCACTTTGTCATTAGGCAGCAGCTTTTCTGTCAGCAAAGACAGACTAGTAAGTGAAGATGGACACTGCAGGAGTTCCTCAAATGCAGACAAACAAAAACAAAGTGAAAAAATGAATGCCACTGTACAATATTCATCTACAGGAAGTCCTACCATGACAGATACATACTTGCCATTACAGGCTAATGAAACGGTGCTGCTTTCTTTACAAGGGCACACACAGACAAATAAGGCAGTCAGTTTAGAGCCAGCGACTTTGAAACAACATCTTGAATATGTAAAAGAACAGGAAGAGATAAATGATGAACAAATGTATGTAACTAATGAAAGTCAATGTGAGACTGTAATGAATGACTTGATTATTTCATATTCAGAAGATGAATCTAAAACATTCATTGCTGCAGAAGAGAAATTAAAAATGCATTTATCTGGAGTGAACAATGAAGATGTAAAAGATAAGTATTTACCTTTAGAAAATAAAATCACATATGAATTTGATCTGAAGAGAACATTTAATTTAGTGTTAGAAGAGCTACACATGTTTCATGAAATTAGCAAGGGAAATGAAAACAATTCATCTAGTTTGGAAACAAACTCACACAAAAATTGTGAATTAAATAATTCTGAGGGGGCAGACGAAAATGTGACAAGTGTTTCTCAAAAGAAAATATGTGTTTCTTCTTCAATCTGTGGTACTATAGAAGGGCAAAACATAACTGACAGTAATGAAAGTTCATTAAATGAAAAGATAGCAAATGAAAATGAAGACCAAGAAGTATATAAGGCATATTCTATTTCAAGTCTTTCAAGTGAAGAATTACTGCATTCACCTGTTGCGGAAGGTAAGCACATGGAATTATTGGCTTTTATGTTAATAAGCAAATTTAAATTTTAGGCAATATTTGTTTTCCTTTAAAGGTGTGTTTCTCAACTCAAATAATTCTATAACAATAATTGACTTTTCATTGAATTGTATGAGGTTTGTCAGGCAAAAGGTACTTGACTATGAGTAGCCAAATGCAAAAACCCTACACTACTATTGCAGCCTGGTCCCTGTGCTGTAGCAGTTGTACTCCAGAATTCAGTCAGTCAGTCAGTTTTAGGCTTGCTCAATCCTGTCTTAATGTAAATTCCATTCCAGATTATTTCTTTTGTCTTCTGTTTCATCATAATAAGCCCTAAAACCCCTAAGAGTCAAAAACCCAGTAAAATGCACATTTACAGAGAAAAAAGGCTCAATTAAAACATAATACAATATTCACAGAGGAGAAAACTGTTTCCTTACAACTGGTGTCATAGAATCATGGAATAGTTTGAGTTGGAAGGGACCTTTCAAGGTCATCTAGTCCAAACACCCCTCCCCTGCAATGGGCAGGGTCATCTTCAACTAGATCAGGTTGACTAGAGCCCCATCCAACCTGACCTTTAATATTTCCAGGGATGTGTTCTACTGAAAACTTTTGTAGTGTTGTGAAAGTCAGCTTCATCTTTTCAGAATGGATTTTGCTTAATATTCAGGTCACATTAATAAGGAGTTGAATAATCACAAAAAAATTATTTTGGGGTTAGGTGATCAGTGGCAACAGTCACCTGTTAAATTTCTCTGGTTGTTTAAGACCTGTGAGGGAACACAACAGCTAATCTTGCAATATTTGCATGTTTTTGCATCTGTCATGGATACTAATATCTTCTGTTTAAAGAATGTTAGCTTGGGAAAATTGGCAGCTTAACACAAGTTCAAATAATAGATTAATAAAGGTATGTATGAGTATGTTCATGAGTTGTAGGCACTTCTTGTCATGTGTGATGTTTGTGTATTTCTCTAAAGTGGGTACTTGTTGTCTGTCCTCAGAAGTTAATTCTGGGCTGTAGATCCCAAAAGTTGAAAGAAGTTTGCAATACTTCGAGGTCTTAAGCTCGGAAAGCAGCAGTAGGTTTCTAAACATAATCTGCACTTAATCTTCCTCATGGCATTTCCCAAAGCAGTTCTTGCCCAATTAATTCCTTATATCCCATCCTGTTTTGGATGACCTAAAGTTTTCCATCCACCATAAAGGAAGCATATGTACCTCACTTACAGTTCTGGCTTCCAGGCCAGGCCCTCACAAAATTTAGGCAGTACTATAGTTATGTTTGTTTATAGTTTAGGTGCTGCCTTTATTTTATTGTTTTATTTTTCCTTAAAGAAACACTTCAAACAATATGTGGGAAATCCACTTGGTAAACTAACAATCCTACCCCATTTGTTGGAGAATCAAGAGGTATTTAATTAGCAAAGGAAGGACACCATGAAGAAAACTGGTTGAATGCTATACCTTCTTTTACATATAGCTCCTATGTGATAAGTAAATTATTCAGGCACTTTTCAAACAGCGTGTTTATCAGATTTTGTATTGGAAAGTCATTTTGCAGAAGTGATGAGTTCTCACAGCTGCCAATAAAATCAGTAAGAGATATGCTTTGATCATATTTGGTAAATTATCTGATAAAAAAGCAGCCATCTCAAATTTGGCATCTGTAATCAATTTCTCAGGGACTTGGCTCTAAATCTATGATGTGAAGACTGCAGGGGTTTTGTGGAGGTAATCAGTGTTTCCAAAGAAATTGGAGAAGTGTCACCAAAAAGCCCTGGAGGGAATTCTGTTCAGTAGAGTTTTAGCAGCATAATGTGCTCAAAGGTACACCTGAATGCCTTGCTCCAGAGAGTGAAAACCTTAACAGATACTGGATAAATTGCTCACTAAGTGACCACTTTTCTGCCTAAGTCTGGATTAAAAAGATTCAAGTCAAGAAAAACGTATGTTGTTAGTGGATAAAAAACTGCATCATTGTATCTATGCAAAGGAGAACTTCATGAGGTCTAGGTATATAGAGGAATGAAGCTGGGTTAATTAGCATTGATAATATACAACTGTGGGTTGACTTCAGGGGCAGCGGGTTGGCCGATGTAGATAAGGTGCAGCTGTGGCTGGTTAAGTTTAGTGGTTGAGAGCCAATGAAGAGAGAGCAGCCAAGGAAGAGAGAGAGCAAGAAGCAAGAGGAGGGAGAATTCATGCCCTGGATGAGGTGAGGAGAAGGCAGTAGAGGGACTGTATGAAGAGTATGTTGGTATGAGATAGTAAAAGACCTTGTTGCAGCCAGCTAGTATTGAGAGTACTCTGAGGGTGAGACTTTCTAGTTTCATTATTTCCTGTAATATGCATATATATGTTTTATTTGTGTCAACAAGAACCATGAATTAACAACTAGATGAAAAAAACTTATTTAGTCATAAAAAAATTAGTTAAAATTTTAAATGCTGTATTTATGTTTCTGTTTTAAGGCTATTTTGATGCAGCTTATAAAGAGCCATACACATGGGACCCTGCTTTTTTATCCTGCATGCTTCTTAAGGAACAAAACTATAATTTAGAGAAAGGGAGAGGTAAGAGTAATATTCTCTTATTTATACCACAAATACCAGTGCTAATAAACTTATTTCTCAAACACTTGTATTTCTTTCTTCCTTTTTTGTCTTTCTTTCTGTAGCAATCACATTTTGTATAATTGTAAGGTTACTAGAAAGCTGTCCTATCTTTGGCTTGGGTCACAAAGCAAGTAACGTAGATGAACATGTTTGTTCTTTGGATAGAAAAAAAAACCTCCTAAAAATGTGAGGATTCCTTTTTTTGCTTGTTTTGAAGCCATTTGTAACAAACATCTTTGAGCTTCCAGTCATTGTGGACTATCCAAGATATACTACAAGGAGAACATGATTTGATTTGCTTTTCCTGGAAGAGTTGCAGTTTTGGACACATTGTGGAAGGAAATTCAGAAGGATATTGCCAATTGATCTATTAGGATTTCAAAAAGCATTACTGTTGCATTTTTTCCAACGCTTGGAAACATTTAGTAAAACAAGGCCATTGGTTTATTCTGAAATGAAATCCTTAAACATTGTAAGGAAAAGGCTATGGATAACTTCCGCTTCACTAAGTCAAATCATGTACAGATATTTTCACTTTTATTCCCTGTTACACCTCTTAAAACTGATGCACGCTTTGCTGTTCTCAGAATCAGAAAGTTGTTTCCTTCATTCAGGCCATTCTGTGAAATGAGACTGAAAATCTTGAACATTTGCAGATAACTTCTGGTGTTCTTTGATATTTTTACTGAAGATATTTCATCTTTTGATAATACCTTGTATACTAAATGTGAAATGTTACAGGGAATTCTGCTGAACTTTTTTACTGTTCATCACTGCTGTATAAGGTGGTTGGTTGGTTTGGGTTTGGTGGGTTTTTTGTTTGTTTGTTTTTGTGGCAAGTGGCTCTTGGTTTCTGACTTTTGTGGTAGGGGTTGTTACTGCTTAAGGAAAATTCAAACTCTAGAATGCTATATTGTGCATAACATCACAAGGTGGTTGATATTAACATCTTCTTCTTGGAAGCTTTGTTCAGATGGTGTTGAAGCTTGCTGGATGGAACATTGTAGCTCCTGCAAAGATCAGAAAGTGACAGAACCTGGATCACCTTCCCTTTCTTTTTTTCCCCTGTTGTTTTGAGCTACAGGGCAAAAGGCAAAGAAAACCAGACATTTTCTCCATTGCCATTAACAGTAACTATTCCCTTTACATTGCGTCGTAGTCTTTTTAAGTTCCTATCTGAGCTTATCCAGAAACATTTGGAAGGAAGCCTTAGCAATGAGTAACTTTTTTCCCAACTGCTGAGAAATCATGTGGGTTTCTAGGGAAATGTTGTATTTCCAAGCATTCTAAACCTTATTTCCAGAGCTTTGTATTAGGTGCCCATTGATTCTGACACTTCCAGTAGAAGAAGCTGAAAAAATGTAATGTTCCCCTCATCGTTACTCTCAGTTGATAGCAAATAGGGAACTGCTGAGCATCTTCTTTCCTTAAGGAGGTATATGGCTTCTGTGCTGTAATATACGGTTGGCGGAGACAGTTCTCTTCCATTTACACTGAATGTTGGCTTAGAGATTATTTTGAAGCAAGGACTATATCCGTTTTTGTCAGGGGTAATACTATATATACTGTACTGATGGGAATTAATGTCAGAAGTTTTGCTGATGTGTGGCTGTATCCCTCTGTTTTCCAGTAGGATTCTGAACTGTTGCATGTGCTTTTGCATGATTTGGGTTGGTTATATATCTTGGATATGATCACTGTGTTTCTGCTATGGAATCCAAGCCTGTTATTTAGCCAGTTTAGTTGCTAAAACTCTGTGGTTTAATCCAGTGTGGTGTCCCCATAGTTAGAAAATTAGGAAGTACAGATTTTATAGTGGCTGGTATCAATGAGTTCTTTGTTTTACATCCCACTGTTTGGTCACATGAAGTGACTGTTGCCTCAGAAACTGTGACTGTTTTGGAAAGGAGGTAGGTGGGACAAGATTTATACTTCAGAAGTTTTACAACTCAGCATGACTAACTACCACGCTTTACTGGCTACATATAAACCCGTAACACTTGACTGACTTTTAGTGCATGCAGTTCCTCTTCCAACTGACTCTTATGAGTCTTATAAAAGACATAACAGCACTACTATCTCATCATTGACTTAAGAATGGAGCTTTGGATTTTTTTTCTCATCCCATAATTTAAAATTCTTGTGAAAGCTTAGATTTTTTTTTTCTCCCTTTAAGATTCCATCTGAGTGCCTAAGGCTATGATGCACTCGCTATTTGGTATCCTAGCTAATTGCTCAGTGCTTCATAATTTTATGGAATAATGGAAAAAACTGGAAAAGATCTTGAAGTTTGACACCTTGTGTGAATATTACTTCTGATGACTCATTGTCCTAATCTCTAGTTCACAAGGTCATGGTCTTCCATTCTTCCCAGTAATTTTATTTGTTGTAAAACAGAACAGCTTCTACTAAAGGATGACTGAATCATGCTCCAGATCACTTGGTGGTGTATACTGTGCCTAATAGACTATGGAACAGAAAACAAACATCCTCCTGTCCTACTTTCTGTAAATGAGTGGCACAGAGACAAGGCATCATGATTATTAATGCCAGTAGACTGATGCCTGGCTCTGTGATTTGCGTTTATACATCTAAACCACTCAAATTAGTGGTAAGTATTAAAGCATACTCCTCTCCTCATCATGTCCCCTCTGTCCTGGAATGGTAATTTCTATCAAACTTATATGCCTTTGTCAGACTGTTAGGAAACATATGTAATGTTAGGTGGAGGATCCTTCTAATTAAAGGAATTGACATGTGACCCAGCTGTTAGCATTTAAATTTCAACCCAAAAGAATGTTAGATGCTCTACAGCTGAACAAAATAGAGATGGGATACAATGTTATAAAGCACTGAGAAGCTGCAACTAACATTCATCTGATTTACATATCTTGACAGTATGTAATTCTTGGGTATATCATATGTAATTCTGGATTTACTTTATTTTTTTTTAAATATAGGACAGCTTCACGTGACAGAAAGTATAAGAGTACAGCCTCTTAAGACATGCAAGGGCCCCGTCAGGATTGGGCTGTCGAGAAGAGCTCGACCCAAACACCTTCATCCTTATCTGAAATGACTTACTGGATTCTTTTACCAATCTTCATAGAATCACTCTGCTTGAAAACTGTTGAAATGTTTTTATGTTATGGTTTTTTGGTTGATAGTTTGATCTTTGTGGTTTATGGGTTTTTTAGCTATTAATATTGCAGTATTTTCTAGTGATTTATTTAGGAATACTCCTGCAAATACTTGATAGCAAAGGGATTTATAATGAATGTTTACTAGTAGAAGTTTTAATGGAAAGATGAGGCCCTTTTAAAGTTTATGTAATATTAATAAGATCTGACATGTATTTTTCATCTATTAAAATAAACAGTTGAAATTTTCTGTTGTACTCAGACATTCTTAGAATCCTCTGTGTTATACAGTTTTAAAAACGCAATTAGTATTTTTAAAGAGACTCGATACAAATGTTTAGAGAGGTGTAGAAGAGAATATGAGGAAGCCAAATTTAGATTATGAAATAGGGAGGTTATGTTTTAGTCTTCAGAGCTCGTTTCCTCTGATGTATTTTTGGTTCCATACACTTGTCCTGTTAGACATATAAACTCTTGAATTTCGGTGCAGAGTTGGGAAGGAGGGAAAGTGTAAATGCTGCAGACAGAATGTCTTATTGTG
Organism: Falco peregrinus; assembly: GCF_023634155.1. Taxonomy (NCBI): domain Eukaryota; kingdom Metazoa; phylum Chordata; class Aves; order Falconiformes; family Falconidae; genus Falco; species Falco peregrinus. The sequence continues at coordinate 59,165,422 of NC_073727.1, forward strand.
AGGGTACTGATTCCACCGCATGCAACATGGAAGCAAAATACCAGCACATAAATTCTGGAGACTATTTAATGTCTCAAGAAATGGGGAAACTTGGGCTGATGTGAAGCATATGGGTATTGGTTAGGGGCTATTTGTTAATATACTGATATTTGTATTAACTGATAAAGAATAGCGACAGTTTCAACTGAGTAAGAGCACAGCAAGAAACCATGTGTGAAGTCTGAAAAAACCCCACTGAAGTGTCAGAACAAGAGTAATCTGGTAAGAGATATCAATAAGAAAACTTTAAAATCTCTGTGAAATTGCACAGAGGTTTTCAGAAAGAATGTATTTTACATTGCAGTGGATGAGACTTTCAGTTTAAGAAGCATTATGGAATAGTGAGGGAATGATGATAAACCCCAGTACAAATAATACTACTTGGTTGCAAGCTGACACAAGGAAAGCTGAGCAAGCAGAAATGAAAGGGAAATAAATCTATAGATAAATTAATCAATAGAATCTATAGTAACAGTGCAAATGTTAAGTCACTCCACAGCTTAATCTATTTAGAAGCAACCATCAAAATATGTCATATATAATAATAGTACATTGTAGTGGGTTTGCATGAGAAGGTTTTGGTAGTGGTGGTGGGCTACGGGGGTGGCTTCTGCGAGAAGATGCCAGAAGTTTCTCTTTTGTCCACCTGAGCCAGCACCAGCTGGCCAAGGCCCAGCCCATTGTTGACCGTGGTAGCACCTGTGGGATAGCACATTAAGAAGGGGGGGGAAAATGTGTATCTGCACCAGTAGAAGAGGGCAGTGAGAGAAACGCCTCTGCAGCCCCCAGGCCAGGGCAGGAGGAGGCCGGGGGGCTCCCGGCGCCGCGGCAGAGGCTCCCCCCAGCCCGCGGCGCAGCCCCCGGCGGGGCAGGCTGTGCCCCCAGCCCACGGAGCCCCCGGGGGGCAGCTCCCCCCCCGCAGCCCGGCAGGGCCCCACGCCGGGGCAGGGGGTGCCCGAGGGAGGCTGTGACCCGCGGGCAGCCCGCGCTGGAGCAGCTCCGGGCAGGGCCCGTGGCCCCGCGGGGAGAGGAGCCCGGGCCGGGGCCGGGCTGCGGGCAGGGCCGGTGCCCCCGCGGGGACCCGCGCCGGGGCCGGCCGGGCCCGAGGGGCTGCGCCCCGCGGGGGGACCCACGGCGGGGCCGGGCGTGGGGAACTGCAGCCCGTGGGACGGGCCATGGAGGGCTGTCTCCCGTGGCAGGGATGCAATGGTGTAGCAGGGGAAGAGTGTGAGGAGGGAGGAGCAGCAAAGCAATGTGTGATGAACTGACCAAAGCCTCCGTTTCCCATCCCCCTTCATTGCTCGGAGGGAGGAGTTAGACAAATCGAGAATTAAGTTAAGCCCGAGGAAAAAAAGGAGGGGTGGGGGGAAGGTGTTTGAATGTTAATAAATTAAATTGATTTCTCCAAGCTGAGTTTGTTTTGCCGGTGACAGTAGTTGGTGAGTGATCTCCCTGTCCTTATCTTGACCCATAAGCCTTTCATTGTATTTTCTCTCCCCTGTCTGGTTGAGGGGATGTGTGATATGGTTGGCTGTGGTGGGCACTTGGCATTTAGCCAGGATCAACCCACTGCATAAATATATCAATATGCTTAGCCTATAGGGGTCGAAATAAGAAGAGGAGCTTCAGTACACAATGTTGAGTGAAATCAATGAGGCAATAAAATCTAAGAGAATGTTTATAATTTGGTTCATAATTTCTGTTATTCTCAGGTGAAACAGTAAAAATGCCACATGAACAGTTGTTTCTAGGAACAGCTGGTTCTAAAACAGGGGTTTCTAAACTCATCTGTGGACTATAGGTTGTCCAAAAGGTGTAGTAAGTGCTATGCACTTGGTCTAAAAATAATTTGAAACAGTAAAACTTACTACCTTACACATTAAAATTTCGACGGCGTGAGTATAAAACTTGCCATGCTAATGGAAAGCATATTTCTGGAGGTCACAGGACAGGAAATTATCCTTCCTTTATCATTAGTACACCTAATCTATGTAAAAATTTTAAAAGGGCTAAGCAAATGGGCAACAAACGCATACACAAATTCAGAAGCAATTCAGAAGTAGCTCTTAGGAGGACTCAGTCATCAGGCAGCTCCCTGGGGAACACGCAAATGAGTCTGAGGAGTCTGGTCAAGCAGCTGAACAGAGATGGGATGGACTAGATTTTGTAACTTCTTCACCATCAGCAGCAGACATCTCTGTCTCGGAGAGGGTAACTTGGCGTTATAGATCAGGGTGACAGTATGGAGGAGCTTGTGGACTTGTGGTTGGTAGCAACCCCTAAATGGCAACTGAGGGTCACTGCTTTGTCCTCCTCTTACTTCATTTTAGGCCTTGCAAGTGTGAGGTCTTTATATTTTATCGTTTGTGAATAGACAGTAAAGGGATGCTGGTTTCTCAGTGCTCTATAAGAAGTATCAGATTAAGTTTCTCTAGATCCCAGCAAGCAGCAACTGATCAAAATTATTTAGCTAAGTGTTCTTTATTGTGCATCCAGGGCAGAACAAGGAGAGCTGATCTATAGGTATCTGAATGTTCCTGCCCCCCCTTGGAGTTTTGTCCTCACAGTTGGGCAAACAGTTTCTTGAGTATTGCCCAATATGAATTGACTTTCAGGAAATATGTCTTACCAATAGCTTCTCTATATCATATTTGTAAAGGCTGATGTTTACAATAGGAGAATGTATTATGGTTTGGGAGTGATACTTCTGTATTTCCAACACATTCTCTGATCTTTTTGGGAAAGCCTCTGTGTCATACCTCATCCTACAACTCTGGTGGGAAAAGATAACTTTATGCCACAGAGCCGTATTCCCATATTCTCTTCCAGTTCTGGCCTGTGATCATTAATGAAACTTGGAAATACAATGAAAACATTGTATTTATAATAATTGTGGGAGGCCACTGGTGGCCGTGGCTTTGAAATATGCAGATCATTTCTGTCCTAGGACAATCGAGCACTCCCAGTGTTCAAAGCATGGTGATATTGGGTGTCAACCACCTTAAAAAGCCACTAACTATAGAACTTTATAGATCAGTGCAAGGATGACACCCAGAGCACCTGTGTCCACCACCAGCTTCCACACCACAGACTGATCAGTTTGTTATGTTCAGGGGTCAAGGCCTTAAATATCTGGGATGGAGGCCTCATAACTCTGATTCTTTGTCATTAGTGTCCAACATGGAGTCATGAAAGTGGCCTTTGTCATTCTTCAATCAGGTACATCAATAAAAGTTGACAAGTTGTGTATGGGGATGATGTGACCCCACCAAAGGGTACTTGTAATGAACGTTCACATAGCTAATTCTGACACTAAAGAAAATACCATTCCTTGAAATATCTAGGTAATTTTGTTCTGCCTTATATTAAACTTCAGGATGCCCGGAAACTCAGATGATACTAAAATCTGCAGGAATCAATCCCAAGGAAAGATTCCACTAAATTACCTCATCATTGTTTATTCAGCAAATCATACTTCAACTGGAGAACTTTGCTGTCTAGTAAAAAGTTAAGATATAAGAAGCCTGATATAAAGATATTTCCTACAAGATAGGAAATATCTTTAAAAAACATCCAAGAGTTAGGTGGTAACTGTTTATATTATATACAATTTTCAGCATTTAGGAACATGCTTAGTTTAAATCAATGAACTCACTATTTTTTAAAAAAATGTTTCTTTATCTGATGCTCTTAAGTGAAAATACTACAGTGCTTTTGTGTGCAGAATACAGAGGGGTAAACAGGCTACTTTTTTAGGACAAGCGACAAAGTCTTAAATCACTGAGTTTATATTCAATAATGAACTTCCTTCTGTTTAATGGTGCAAAGTTTGTGCAAGAATGTCCCAAAATATCCTGGAAAATATACTAGAAATACAAAGTCATATTCTTCAACTTAAAAAACACCCAACCACGAAAAAGCAAACAATCAGTCAAGGAAAAGAACAAAACTCAGACCATGCAGACAAGTGGAAAGAATACTCCAGCTGAGATACTATGTAAACTGCATGCTTCATTGATCATTGACCTGGAGATAGCTGCTATCATCTTAAATAACAGAAGAAGGGTTGGCATTGGGAATGCTAGACTGGCCACCTGCCGACTTTTGCTTCCCCAGCCACCGTCAGCTGGAAAAGCTGAGGTACTTTGTTAACGCTGGGGAGAAGCACATGAGTGTTCAGCTGTGTAAATCCAGGACACAAACTGGCCTTTTTCCAATGACTTTTAGAGCTGTGCGGGTATATGCCAAGCAAAGATCCTGCCATATATCTTTGCATATTTTGTCAAATGCAAGTGTATAGGTTTTGATTTTTTTCATTGCAGAAACAGTATCTGGTGATATTTTTTGAGTTAGCTAAGCTTAGTAATGCTGACTAACAGAAGTGCAGATGTTACGTGTCATTATACTTTAATAAGTATACAGAAAAGCTTAAATATAATTTCTGAATCATTTTTATCAGCTGCTAGAACAATAGATACAGCTATGGCTTATTTAGTACAAAAGGATTCAATTATAGCCTACTGAAAGCCTTGAGTTCTGTTACATGTAGCAATACGTGGGATTTTTTAATCAATAGTAACTGAATGTATCTTTTACGTCTGCCTTTTGAATGACTGGGTGCAAAGCTAACACTGCTCTTAGTGTATTTCGGATAAATGTGGGTGATTAATGTGAACAAATGCAAGACTGTTAAAATCCAGCTTAATAACAGCACCTGTAGAGTAGAAGTATAGCTATTGTCTCTTTCAGGGAATGGAACTGAAACAGGTGATGAAGCCCTGTTACTCCTTCTACTGTTGGAAGGCAGTTTCCAAACAAGAATAGATGACAAACATTTGAGGGAGAGCACTGGGAAAAGGGCTGGAATGCCTGTATATAGTAAAAGGTTCTTCATCAAGCAAGATGGTACCAGAGCACTTTGTACCAAGAAGCTTCATGTAGTTAAGGATGAGCTAAACTTCCGCTCCTACAATTCACATCCAGTTTTGATCTTAACGCTCTGGTCCCAACATGGACATCCCACCATGTTATTCCCACACACCATTGGAGAATATACCTGCCATTGTCCCCTAGCCAAGCCACTGAGGTCTTTGTATCTGCTGTGTTCCTGTTGAGCCTTCAGTAAAGCATTTCTAGACAGTGTCAGGTAAACTCAAAAAACACTTTAAAAATACCTCGGAAAATGGAAAGTTAATTTTATTCAAAATTATTTCTGCTTAGTATGATTCATGTGAAAATGTAAATAAGGACACTGGTTTCAACATTTGTCCACTGATGGTCTGGGTGATAGATGAAAGGCTGACAACTGTCTATATGAAATGCAGCAATTTAACATTTACAAGTTATGATTAATTTCGTAAAGAAAATTAGTTCATCATGGGTTGGTAAGGTAACCAAATTAAACAGTCATCTTATGAAATACATGCTATTATTTGGTATTTGATCTTAGTCAGTGCTGCGATAGAAGAGACTAAGTGTTCACAGCTAAAAAGAAGTGTATCTTCTGTTTTGTTATTTAACATCTTCCCCCCACAAAGGCCCTTGAATTATCAAAATATTTTTAGCCAGGAGTCATAATGAAAATTCAATATAAATGATATTCAGTCTATGCACTAAGAAAGATGCCTAAACTAATTCTCTGTTAAAATACTTCCTGTCAAAGCTTAAATATGCAAAAATATGCAAAGCTTACCTAAGAAACATGAAAAATACATGCCTCAGCATGGATATATATATGTATATATACATGTGTAACCTACCCTGTTTTAAAGTATAATCAAAATAAAGTATAATTAAAATGTATTCTTATTAGCAATGACGTTTTGGAGCCTCCAATGCAACATATTGGCAAAGATATATTTCACAATTTTGAATAGAGGTTATGGCTGCACGTGGAGAGATGGGAAAGAAATTGAATTGACTTGGGAAACCCCAGTCAATACAATAAAGTATGCTCTGAAGTGACCTGAACTGCCTTTGGGACAGTCCTATTGATTAGTAAGGAAACTTAGGGAAAATTTGTGCCAGAGTCAGTGTTTTCAATGGACTGCAAGAGCTGAAAAATCCTTTTTATTTCCTATTTGTAGCCAAGGGTGAAATAGCTATTTAAAGTGTTTTCCAGTATCGAAATTCTGTTATTCTAAGGTTTGTATTCCAACAGTATCCAGGACCTCTGGTCATGAACTTGCTGTTTACTGCAAAATCTTGGAACGAAGATTTGGTTCCTGTCCCAAGGATCTTACACTTAATTTTCAGTCTGTCAATGTACATTTAAATTATTTATTTCTTATTATATGACATGTAATGAAGGCAAAATGACCAAAAAACCACACTCCAAAACCTTTCAAAAAGAGCAGTCTTTGATTTACTTCTACACTGTAGATAAAGGAATCTTAAATTTTAAAATAATTTTGTTTATTTGGAGGAATATGTTGATGGATGCATGAGCAAAGGGATGGGTTATCTGTATGTAGCAGGCAGAGAACTGACCATGGGAAAGGTAATGTTCTATAGATTAGTCTGAAGATGGATCTCAAGTTTTATTCTTCTCATGCATTCCAAACATTTCCACCCTTTTTGGAGCCAACTTTTCCTTGAGAAAACAAGCAACGTTTTATGTGCTACTGGAGCTAGCTTCTTGTGCCCCTTACCCTATGTGTCAACTCATACTTCTTTCTGCCTTGCTTTCTTCCCCCTCCATAGCTGCTTCTGTCCCGGAATTTGCTGAGGTTCTGCCAGCATGGTGGAAAGCAACTAGAGCTGGTCCTCCCTACAGTCAGCCTTGCTACAGCAAAACTTACCTGCATGGGCTTGTTAAAGGTCACCTTTTTTATATGCTTGTGCCTCAGAAGTACACCGTAACTGACCACATGTGGTGAACTACTGGTCTTGTCCAATATTTTCATTGCGGGAGAGGTTCCTTGGCAATGGACAGGTACTGAACTGTCATAGTATGACTCTCCAACCACATTTCTGTAAGCCCGTGTTCACACTGGCAGTTCTGAGTTGCCCAGCTTTGGAATGGTTAACAGCAATGGTTATGAAAAACCAGTAGTATTAGAAATCTTCAGTTTCCAGGAACCTATGGAGTGTGACGGTCAAAGGAACTTGAACATGGTATTGATTTTGGAGCCAGTGTCATAAGGAGAGTGCCATGAGAATTAGAATATAACTCTTCTTTTCTCCCAGTGAAATAAGCATTTGTGGATGGTCTACACTCATTCTTTGTGTATCTTCCTATTTTACATGCATATTTTATTATCTGTTTTTTAAAAACAATGTCATTAACAGTATATCTGTAAAAAAACTTTTAGGATGGGGAAATCTGTAGAAAAAATGTTTTGACATATTTTCAGAGGAGAATCTTTTTTAAAAGATTATGAAAGCTTGCATTATGCTTGTATACTACAGTATCCTGCTCTTCTTTATCCCATGTATTTAGTATGTTATTGCTTGAAAATAATTGTAGGGTACAAAGAATGGAGGTATGAGAAATAAGCGTAGTTAATACTGAAAAAAAATAATACAAGGCTGTTCACAAAACTGAAGACACAGCATAGGACGTGTTCATCCTTGTGAAAATTCTCCCTTTGTAAGTGCTGCCAAGGTCAATGTCAGCTTGAATTCTTTAATGCATGCTGTAAGTGCTAGCCGTGCAGATTAGATCTGCCCAGAGCTATTCTTATTTGTTCATCCAGCTTTTAAAAATACATGTTTGTGCTCTTCTATTAAAAAAATTTCCATTAAAAAATCAGCAGTCCAAGCTTGTATCAAGTCTTTCATTATATTCATTCTCCACCTACTTTTCATTTTGCCCCAGGAATATGTACAAACAACTTTCCAGATGCACACTGCTGAATGTATTTTCACATTCATTAACAAAGGAATAACATATTTCCTGCATTTTCCAGATAAATTAATGAAATTAGATTTTATAGGGAATAAAAATAGTTCAATGTTGGGACTCATTATGAGAACCCTAAGGTTTACTAAAATGCTAAACTAATAACATTGAACATGGAATTGTATTTGTAATTGCCTTTATTTCTAGAATGAATCTTACCTGTATGAACTATGTCATTAATGGCACAAAATAATCCAAAGTACAGAAATATTTCATGCAGTCCCACTTATCCTACTAAGGTTCCTATTTTTCTGAAGCTTCCAAGGAAAGAGAGGAAGGAAAGAGAGAGAAATAAGTCCTTTTTACATATTCTTTTTTTATCGTTAGGTCAAATGTGAGGTTGTTTGCCAGATCTCCTTCGGGCCAAATCTTGTAGTATTTTTTTTTTTATCAACCTATTTTTCTCTAGCAAATAAAATATTGGAAAAAAATCTAATTCAGCCTGATTCCTAGGCATAGTCCTTAATGATTCCTGGAGATACTTGTCTGTATGGTGGGGACGTATGTGATACTTCCTAGGCAACCACAAGCAGGAGTAGTAGGAGTCTGTCAGTCTTTGCACCTAATATCAACATACAGAGTTACGTTTGTACTTGACAGCCTTTTCCAAAGAGCTCAGGAATGTCTCTGCAACAACGGATGGACACTTTTGGATGATAGCAGGGTAGAAATCTGTCAGAAATGCTAACAACTTGTTCAGGATAGTCCAAAGATGTGATATCAGAGATTTTCTATCATCACTAATTATTCTGGGCTACCAAATGCACTCACTGTGTTTCGAGGAGGTGATATTTGGCTTCCCAATTTGATAACAATTGTTATTGTTTGATTGACTCTAAGCCATCTGAAATGTGGGGAGGTGCTGACCTTACAGGTATCCCTCTTGATTCCCATGTTGCCATACAACTCTGTCTCCTGGCTTTACTGTTCTGGAGAAAACTGCGATTTTTAAAAGTTTAAACTACTATTTTCTTCTGTCTCTGGCTCACTTATCTATCATTGCTGTGCTTCCTGATGCTGAAGCTGAGCTGCTAATGGCTTTTCAAGCTGACCCTGCCGTAGCCTGTTGACGTTGCTAGGCTGTCTATGGTGGTGCTGACTTTGTTTCCATCGCAAGACACTGGGTCTGTTGCTGCCATGCTTGTCCCACCCTATACTGTTGCAGTTCTTAGTGTGCTTCCATGAGTTACTGGCAATTTATGCAGGTTCCTTATAAGAAGGGAGATCTCTCTTAAGACTGAGCAATAGATTTTGTTCAGTGGCTGAGCCAAACAAGAAAAGTAATGCCTGAATCGGAGTATTTTTAGTTTTTTTGGAAGATTTCCTTTTTGGAGCAGCTTTTTTTCCAAAAGTTCTTCTCGTAGTAATGAAAGGCTGAAAAAAGTCCATTCTGGATCAAGGAAATGTTTAGTTCAATATCAGACATAACATTTTGCTTCCAGTGTAGATACTTGTAACAAAAGTAAAAAACAGAAATACAGTAAATTTTAAACACCAGTTACAATACTAGGCAGGAGCATCGCCCTCAGTGAGTATTCAGGACACTTATAAAATACGTGGGAGGTTTAAGTTCAAATCCTCCCTCAAGAAACATCACTTCTTCACCTTCTGTCTGCCTGGTGCATGTTCTAGGTGTCATAGTGTGTGGGTGTACCTTTACTCATTCAACTGAAGACGTTCTACTTTGTGTAATTATTTTAACAGGAACTGACAGCTGCTTGTTCTGCCTTCACAATGACTGCATGAGCATGTAACCTGTTACATCATTCTCATCTCCTCCTTCATGAATATTTAAGTATTTGTACAAGACGGAAGAGCTTCACAAGGAGAAATTGGAACAACTTATGCTAGAATGCATTACAGTCACTGCAGCGATCACATACTCTGTTCTGAGATACTGTTTCTGAGATCCTTGTTCTTAACTGCACACTGTAATAACTGCTGTTGTTATCTCCACATGCCTTTGTTGAACATAATTCCAAATGGTTTTGTTTGTACATCAAGAAGTTCTCATATTCCTGCGTCACTGAGCTCTGAACTCTGCAGAGTGGAGTGACTCTTGGAGCAGGAGCAATGTGTGTACCAAGAGAATTCGTTCTCCATCTCAATCTCAGGTTTGTATCAGTTCTCCAAGGAGGATTAGTCTCTGAGATGATGACATTAGTAATGAGTGCTGATTCTTGAAGAACAAATTGACTTCTTACTGTTTCATCACTGCAGTTCCTAGACTACTGTAAATGTTGAAGTATGTGAAACTAAGTACTTAGTCTCAATGTTACTGAAATCCACTCCACAGAGAAATCAAATCCATGTATATTGCTTAGAAAAAATATGATTCTGTTGTCATAATGGTACATTACTTTTGTAAAAGCTGGCAATAGTTTCATACCTAGCAGACAGTCTCAAAAACTTTCTTCTTGTTTCAGTCTGATAGTACAAAAATTAATAAAAGCTGTTAAGCATAGGTATAACTAAACTGGGAATGTTCTCCTGAGCTATCCTATTTCTGCTAGAAGTCATGATGCCAAGATCTTCATCGCTTTGCAGCCGTCTGCCCAAACTCCTTATCCTGTCAATCCCAGCTGTGGAGGAAAACTGGGTCCGACCCATTGGCACAGGCACCACTCGTTCACTGCTCAAACCACAGCTTTGTCCCAGCATCACCTCAGCCATCTAAATGGTTAGAGTAAGAGGACTAATGGTCATCCGAACAAATCCCATTATGAAGCATTATTATTCTCTTTCAGTGACAGAAAAAACTTAGAGCTGAAAGGCAAGTCCTGTAGTTAATAAGTGTTTTGAAGAAGAAGTGCAGCCCTCCTTTATGCTGCCCCTGCCATGAGCTGCATGTCTAAAGGTCCTCCTTACAAACATATTTAACCCAGCAATATCAGGTCATAAACCTCAGCATCTATGATTATATCTCTGATTATATGAAATAATACTGACTGAGTCTACTAGAAGCTTTCTCCCTCACACTGTGTTCATATTTATATTAACTTAGAAAAACAGCTTCAACTTCTTTTCTCCCATCCTTGTATTTCCTACTTCACATTATCATCTTAGTCCACAAGGATGGTATTTTTTCATTTCACTTTTATTGCAAGATTTTTTTACTTTTTTTTTTTTATTCCTTTGCCTGTATCAAATGCTTTTGTATCTACAGTTGAATGCTGTGTTGAATTTGTACTGGTCTTGTGGAAACTCCTGAAAGTATGATTTGTTTATTATCAGATGGAACATTGTGCCTCAGAGCATTCTTTTTGTTATGAAGACTAGGATTAAACTAATTTGATTGTCAAGCTCCTACTGTCAATCTGATGAACCACTAGTAACCTTCTCTGCCATTTTCTTGATTTAGTAAACCAGTTCTAGAAGAACTGCCAGATTATAATCCAGGTGAAAGGGGCAGCAACTGCAGTTTCTGCAGCACTTCCTAGCCCGCAGACATGTCTATATAAGCACTTTCAGAGTCTGGCTCCTTTTGGAACTTCCTTAGAAAGTGAGTGAGATAGGTTTTATTTATTTTCTCATTTATTGCTTATATAGAATATATACTAGTGCTGATTTTCCTGATTATTTATCTGGGTAGAATTTAATATGCTTCCACAGAAAACATTCTTTTCTATGAAGACAAGAAATTCAAGATGTCAATTTAATGATCACCAAATCATTGACAATGGCTTATCTGTACTGATGTCCTCAGTCCCTCTTGTTGAAGCAGGCTGAGACAGCCAGTGCTCCTGAACCTGAGCTGGCAGCCCTGGGCACCTTCCAAGGCCCCGTTCTGAATGATGATCATCCTTCCCCAGGAAGAAACATAAGCAAATATAATTTGAAACCTGACTTTTTACTGATAACCTTTACTTAACATTATCTCAGGAACCAACAGCAAGGAGCACTTTCAGAAGATGCACTCAAATGTGTTTTCTCAAGCTGCTGAATTCCCTGTATTGTTATCTGGTTCCTCATACTGGCTACAGGACTGCTGCCACGCATAATGACATTGTGTAAAAATTGTGAGTAGTGAGGTGATAAGATTATGCAATGTAGATCTGGGAACCATACAAGCAATTTGAAAAAAAGGAGGAGGGCAAAATAAATATCAGGCAAATAAGATTTAAAAAGACTTGTCTTATTAATCTTTCCTAAAGAGTAAAAATCAACATATTTGCATAAACTTCTGCAAAAGGTGCTTTTTGTGAGTGTACTATTTGCACAATGAGAGCAGTGAAGCATTGTGTTTGTGCTGTCTAACAGGCAGGCTGCAAGTTCTGAGTGGGGGCAGATATGAATGCTGCTTGCGCTGTTTAGAATATTTTTTGCATAACACTGAAACCCAGTAAAAAGTATTTTATATATATAAGAGGAGTATACTGTAATTATTAATCTCTTCACAGATGTGTAATTTTACAGAGGTCGGCCACATGAACCGACATATTTATCATAAGAAAATATCTATCCAGCAGATGAAGATAACTGGTATCATCCAGCAGTTTATTTTACCAAAATTAAGTTTCTTCTGAGATGTGGCACTTGTAATAAACCATTCTTGAATTTAAGATGAAATTGTGGTTTTTTTCTTTTCCCCAGTTTCATACAGATTCATGGGTGGCTTATATGTTATTTTACAGTAGATTAAAAAGCCTTTCTTTTCAGTTATAATACTCTAATACAATCTATTTGATAAGGATAAATTTGGTTTCATCCTGCAAAGTAATGTGAGAGCTGAGAACCTGAAATTGTTCTGAGAGGAGGTGAGGACATACAAAGAAAGGCCATGAAAAAGGGTGTTATTGGTACAGTCAACATAAATCATTACTTCCTCTGCAGACCCACCATTCTGCAACTACGTTTCTGCTGATTCTAAACACACAGCAATTGCAACACAAGTCTTGTAAAAAGGTTTTTGAATCCTAAACTTTCCCTATGTAGCATAGCCAGATCTATTCTAATGTAAAATATTTTATTCTAAAATTAACAAAATAAACCAACCCAGAATGGTTTTGTCAGCACAGGAACATGACTCAACAAAATGTTAGTCTACCAAATTCGTTGGCATTGTTCAACTCTTCTGTAACCATCTAAACATTTTTTAAATGTTGTTTCTTGACTCAGCAACTGATTTGGCTATTCATTCCAAATTGTGATTGATGATATTGATTGGTTTCTCAAAAGGACTGATTCAAAGCCTCTAGATGTCAATAGGACATCAATAATTTAGTCTGTGTACGTTGGATCAGGCCTGATGAGTAATCAGAATAACTGGTGTTTTCTTCTAGACTGCTCTTCACTGCCACTGATTTTGTAACAGAGTGAAACAAGCATTAGCTGGGATTAAACTGTAAACTCTTAGTTCTTTTCTTGTAATTAAAAAATAAAGAATATATAATGAAAACATGACAAAAAGTATTAATGATAATTCCTACTTAAATAACAGTAGCATAAAATCATCTAGTAATACCCTGAAGGGAAAATTATTTTGGGGTTCTGTGATTTTAGTTTTATCAGTGAGAAAATGAAACTAATATTAGAAGCTGTGAAGATCACAGGAAACAGTATTTGTAAACCAAACACAGTCTAATTGTGGTTTGAATTAAATAATTTGAATCTCTTTTACAAGAAGCATGTTTCAACTTGAAGCTCCCAATTTAGTGTGATGTATAACGAAATCCTATAATAATATATTAAATGTTAAATTCATATATGTGCTTTTTCTCTAAAATTTACAAATATGTTTATTTGGCAACTAAGATGTAGCTTTTCAGTGGCCAAAATGCTGTGTTAAGTAAGTTTTTCTAATTAAATTACTTTTGCGTAGAGATTCATTAATATTCATTCACTAAAATCTAGCAAAGGTCAGCCAAAAGCTAAATGTGTGAGGACTGAATACCTTCCCTTGGAACTTTCTGTACATTTTAAAACAACTTTTTTTTTTTCTTCTACAGCTGTAAAACTGATTTGAAGGAGGGCTCACTGGGTCTGTCAGATCTCTCTTACTCCTTTCAGCTGTATCTGCTAGAGACTCACAGACACACACACACATTATCACAACAGTGTTGTGAATTTGCACTGATACGGGGAATTAGCAACATCACTGAAGAGCAGTTAGCTGTGAACTGCAGCAGCTAGCTAGTGAAATCTTCCAAGTGCCAAATTGGTGTTTGGCCAGGACACTGCAGCAAACCCTTTACTTTTAAAGAAGTAGCACTTGAGCACTGAGGAATTAAGAAATAGAAAAGCATTAAGGAATAGAGTTGTGCTGACTTAACATTTCAGCCAAAAAGTAAAACCTATGAACATAAAGGGCGTGTCAGCATGGTACAACAAGGAATGGCCTCAACTCAAGCTCAAAATTATAGTAAATTGTTATTTATTATAAACAGCTAGCTGGCTTTAAACTTGTCTTAAAAGTTCAAGTTTACCCCCAGGGGACAACTACAGATTGAATTTATGCTGCTAACTCAAGCTGGTGTATTGCAACCCAGGAGCACTGAATTCTATTTTACTTTTTGTTGGCATTTGTCATCCTGGGTGTAGTTTATGATCTGATCTGGCATCATGGCAGTGTCTGGACAGCAAGGGAGACCCCAGCTTACCTTTCTGTGGCTCTTGTCCTCAGGAGGAACTCCCTAGACAGAGGTGAGATTGCTCTTTTCTTGGGAGATACTGAGTATTCGTGGAAGGGAGAAACTTCTGGAGCCAAGGGAGGAAGAGGCAGAGACCACACTGGGAGCAATTCTGCTGCAGGAGAAGCTGGGAGTTTCCATAGAGGAGCAGGCGTATGATCAGTCTTCAAGGTGATGGCAAGGAGACTTTCACAAGCCCGTGAGAGCTTTTTCATGCCAAATATACTGAAAACAAGGATAAGAAAGATGAAAAGAACAGAAGAAAATTTTGCTTTTATTTTGATCACTAAGCAGAGCTGTGTCCTGAACTCAAATAGTGATTTTGTGTTAGTTTTCATTCAGATCAAACAACATCTGAGATTCAGAGCTTCCTGATATCTTTGGTGATCACTGTAAGGAAAACACAAGGTGATTCTGTAAGTCTGGCTCACCTGTGGCTCACAAAAATCTCACTGTGACACTGGGTGCTGCTGAATCTGTTCTCCCTTTGTGAATTATAATTGAAAAAATTTAAGACAGATAGGTAAAAGTTTTTACAGCTTACCCATTAGCAAGAACCAACATATTCTTTTGTCAAAACTTTTTTTTTTTTTTTTTTTTTTTTTCAGATTGCAAAGGCCCTAGTCAATATTAAAACTCCCCTCAAAAAAGAGTTATTTATTCTTTCTTTCAGGGAAACACTGTTTCTGATTTCCTATCAAATGCTACATCAGAACAGACCCAAAACAGTTAAGATGTTGAGCAAAACCACCTAGAGCTGGTGAATAAAAGGTGACAAGGGCACCTCTTAGGTCTTGGTCCTCTTTTTTGGTCTTAGATTAACTTACATGGGTTTACAGAGCACCTTTCTCCTTTTTGCTCCACAGCCTGGAAAGGGGTGTTCACAATTTCTTTCTGGAAGTAACTATGCAGGAAATACTTTATCTTCAAGAAGCTAGTCAGCAGGGCTGAAGGAGGAAAGGTACAACTTGTGACCATCGGCATCTTATGTTGACAGGATCACAGATACCAGCTTTTACTTTTGTCCCAGCACAATAAATATACATCTGTATGCCATGACAAGTACCTCTGCATATATACACTCACATAAATACAGAACTAAGATAATTAGAACATTTCAATTTGTTGCTTTGCCTCAGATTTAAACCAGCGTTTCCTATCTCACTTAAAAGTACCTTAACAGTGAGGGTTTCCCAGCCTTGAGGAGGCCATTTTTATGTATAGGAAGAGAGGTTCCTCACAGAGCTCACTGGGCCAGAAAGGAAGGATTTAGAAGGATTTTTTTTTTTAATCTTTATTTTTTTTTAATAATTTGACCAGTAGGCACTCAGCTGAAAGGGATCCATCAATGGGTTTGGATCTAGTTCCTGTTCCTATAACTGTTATTAACAAGAAAATGTACAAATAGTTTTCTGGAAGCGGACTAGCACATAACTCTGCTCCCAAGTGAATCCTCTAATCATAGTTTTCCTTAATGTTATTGACACTGTGGTCTAAAGGAATTTGAGCTAGTTTCTTGTGGTGACACCTTTCAGTGGGGAGGAGTAGGATGTCATTCCTCAGTCCTCATTCTACCTTCAAGAATAGCTACCTGTTGTGGTTAGGAGATGGAGATTTGACCTTGTAAGGCTGAAAAGAGAATTCAACCCACTTTACAGAGAAATGGCAGCATAAAAGGTCAATAGTGCTTTCACAAATGTGTCCTGCAGGGCGTCTGCTTCTGTCAGTATCTGAAATGGTCTGAGAAACTCTGCAGATCAAGTCCCGGAGGCACCTCAGGGAGACGTTTGTTCATCCTGGGACCTTGAGCCTGAACTCTTACCCACTTACAGTAGGGTGGCTTGGCATGCACAGAGGTAATATTTTAGCACTTTGGGCTAAAAAAAGAATAATTAAAAAAAGCTAAACAGCTAGGGACTTGAGGTTTAGCCCACTGCTTAAAGTGAATTTTGAAACCTGTGTTCTGCCCTGTATATCTGACATGAGTCAGGTGCTACTTACATTGTGTATGCGGAGATTTTTGCAGTCACAGAAGAGTTAGATGTATCTGAAGAAGAAAAATGCATTGTTCATGGTCTACTGGAAAAGAAAATTAAAATGTATGTGTCTGCTCTTATGGAAAGAATTATAAAATTAGGCTGATCGGTCTGAGTCAGTCATATATTGAGAGACAGCACATTTCCCATGTTGCTTGTTTCTTCAAGGATAATCAGCATCTAAAATGAAAACTGTGAATAAATGAAACTGTTCCTTTCAAGTTTAATTGGATGTAAAGCAAGTGTCCAGCACAGGTATATGCAATACCACTACCTTGTAGATTAGCTTCACTGGCTTTTTAAAAGACTTTGCTATAGCTGCTACCAATGTTTTCCCTAACAGAAGATATAACCAGTTTCAGGAGACCCCCAAGAAAATTGCTAAAATTAGACTGATCACCCCAAAAGGCTGAAGGTGTTAACATTTTAAACAACAAACCAATTAAAATGCAGACTCATTCATTACTAGGCATGACTTATACTAAGAAACCGTTTAATGAGAAACTAGATAAGAAGGATGATGAAAACTGAGGCAATTACAATAAATACTATAAATAAGAAAATAATGTGCTTTCTGATATTACTGCTCATATAAAAGCTGTTTTTCCTGTATTTATATATGTAGAAATGTTATACCAAGTATTTTACAGGGTGCAGGTGACATTTCTGTAATTTATACTGGGATCTAAAGCAAACCAATCCACCAGCATCAGTTAAAATCAATACAATCTACAGCAACTGTCTGCAATGCAGAGGATACAGGGTAGCCATTTAAAGACAGTCAGAATATGAAGAACCTGGCAATAAAGAAAATTATACACTGATGCCTGAATGCAGATTTCAAAAAACCCTGAAACATAAACCCCATGCAGGCCAAAGCTGTCTTCAGAGAGTAAGTACTTTTGAACTTACAGCAGATAGTGATGACCTAAGTGTCATTCCAGGAACAACAGTGACATAAGAATGAGCTGCTATTAGGCAAGGTTTGGACAGCAACAAGTACTTCTACATTTAGTCATCAAGTTATCTTGTTTCTCCTCCAGTTAATGTATTAAGGGGTCATTTAAAATTAAGTTCCCACTCTACCAGTCATAATAGAGTTTTATTTTATGTTTCACATTCTTGCTAGAGAGAATTAAAAACGAAACATGTAATAAACTCACATTTGTCTCGGGGCCCATCACTGCAGTGAGGAATACCTTCCCTTGTGAACTGAAATCCAATGGTTTAGCAACATGCATCATGTTGATATAAGACAGACTCTTTTGCCTAGAGGACACTCTAATGTCTAACTAGATAGACATCATAATTCTCTGTATATTAGAGGCAAATAACTAACTCTCTGTTGTTCAAGTTGCAAGTGATTTCTGTTTGAGTCTGGTTTTTAATCTTGCCATTTTAAATGGCCAAAACAAAATTGATCTTGCATATATATTTGTTTGTTCTAGAAGATTAAACTCTTGGTGAAAAGCTGATAAGCAAATTGCATTAGTAAGATATGACAGTTTTAATAAACTTCCTTTAGCAAAATTCTGACTTCCTTTTTTAATGAACATTATGTCTCAAAAGCTTATGGGCTATAGTGGCACCAAACATAGTTAATTTTTATTGATCTCAGAATTCAAAGTGGAACCTCTGCATACTTCAAGACCGTAAAGTGGTTTGTATTTAAATCATCCTAAATACATTTGGAGAACATAAATGAATTTTATGATGTATGGAATTTAAGTTACAATTTTTTATGGAATCTGCAGACCTATTGTTGACATACTATTCCTGCCATGAAAGAAGAGAGTGATTCTTATATAGTCCCAGCATTTATTAAGGTGGTTATTAAACATCCATGTCATGCTAGGAATCCACATGTATTAAATTCTCAGGAACTCTCTCACAGAGATGGAGCATGGTCCAAGGAAGGATCTAGGTAACACCACGGTAAGAAAAATTCAAATGTAGGCTGCATTGGAGTGGTAGGGTTGCCTACTGGTGATAGAATTCAGGTAAAACAATCTTACTCATCATCATTCAGATGACATCACTACTGAAAAGTGAAAGGAAAAGCAATTGAAAATCAAACCAATACCTTGGTCTACTACTCCTGACTTTTGAGCTTACTTATGAGCTCTCTTATCACTCTTATGAGTGATAGCTTTCACCTCTTTCCAGCAAAGTTTTTATATTCTTATACATTTTTGGGACTTCCATTGATTATTCATGGGTTGGAGACCTCCAGATGAAGCTAGGAACTACCAAGATTCAGAATGATTCTTCAGATATCTGACCTTATTTCTAGTAAGATTAAGGCGAATATATACGTATATATTTTTTCATTATCTCAAAACTACTCAGAAACTTCACTCTTTAGGCCCAGCAAACAACATCTTATATCTGTTAAAGCATCTAAACCACAGATTCCTTGTTACTGTATGCTTTCACTGTAGATTTGCCGGGATCTCCCCATACTTAATGTAGATTATAAGATCACACACAAATTAGACTGGCTTCCTTCTCTTAAACTATTGCCATTCTTACAGATTTTGATTGTTCCCCAAAATAATAAGAGACAAAGACCAACGCGCAGTAGCAAAATTTGCTTAGTACAGAAAGTTTAACTGAGTATTTCTAATCCTTCGACGAGTTAGGATATTTAGGTGGGATTTGATTCTGATTTTAAATCCAAGCCAAGAATAAATGCAAATGCCTTTATGGAAATATAGGGCAATTCAGATCTATCTATTTGGTGAGCATAGACAAGCATGCAGAAATCCTTCTGCCTGTATGTTAATTGAAAATTGAAAGTCAGAGAGGAAACTACTCCCATTTTACTAAGTGGCTGTTTCTGCAGATTCAGAGATTCAGTAAGTCTACCCTGTAAAACTTCAGATTCATTTTGTAATTAATAGTCTGATTGAGGTGGGCATTTTGGAGCTGTGGCTTTCAGCTACATGTATCGAAAGCGCTACCATACACCAAAGCAATTGTAGTGTAGTAATACGACAATGCTGAAGATCACAAAGTATTTGGTATTCTGTATAAATTCAGTGATGCATTTCAGATGCACATGATGTTATTTAACTTAGACTTGAAATGTCTGGCACTAGACTTCGAGAATGCTGCAAGAAATACCACAGGCAGGCATCTCCAGTTTGGCTGTGCTTAATATGTGATCCAGAAGGCCCTTTTAAAAAGGTATTTTAAGCCCATTTTAAATCAATAGACCGAATGGCTGCTAGGATCAGTTTTGACTTCATTGGTATCAGCCTTTGTATCAGAAAGGTAAGTGGAATGACATTACTCCTTTTCTGTACTGGTCTGAAAGCTGAATCAGGGCAGGAGTGCCTCACTTTCCTCAGCTAACCTCAAGAAAACTTGTTAATTTAGTTAATATAACTGAAATACCTTTGTAAATGTAAAAATTTTGTGTAAATAATAACTGCTGCCCCTTTAATTTTGTTTGGAGTATTTCCCCAAGTAAATCTGAAAGAAGTGCTCTGAGGGAGATGGGTGCACCATTCCCTTAGTGGCAGGCTGCTTGGTCTGGGAGGGAGTTATTACACCCCTATTGTCAGGCTGTACATGCAGGATTTTTCATTCAGTTCTCCAGAGTGCTACACATTTCACTGCCTGATTAAAAAAGAAGCTGTTAGCACATGTCAAATTCCAAGCAGGTGTAAGTCACCAGAGAAAGGTTTGAGGCATTGCAGGCAGACATTCATTAAAAGCATAAATTGGACAGAAGAAAAAGGCACATAGCAAAAGGACCCAAAACCACTGCCGCATCTAGCATTTAACAGGGAGTTTGTCCCTCTGCAAAGGTCAAGTTTCAAAAAATATTTTAATGGATGCTGCTCATAGCCTTTGAGGAAGTTTCTCTAGGACTGAGGAGACACACCAAGTCCCTGGATCAGCTGGAAGTGTGTGTTGCCTTTATTTTCACTCTACAAGGTATGGCTTTAGCATGAGGAGCAGAGAACAAACTCCATGCATTAAAGAAGTGTATCTTCTCCCCATTAGCTTAGGTTTTTTTGCTATAGGGGGTACAGAGGCAGTGTTATTAGGCAGTGTTGGAAGTTGCTGTCCCTACGGGAGGGCAGTGTTCCAGGTCACCAAGAAGAGTGGACATACAGGCTTCACTCCAAGTGTACTAAAGCCAGAAGTATAACTTGCAGCAATGTCATGACCTTTCATAGGATCACAGAATAATTTGGGTTGAAAAGGACTTTTAAAGATTATCTAGTCCAATGCCCTTTCCTTAGGCAGAGACATCTTTCAGTAGATCAAGTTGCTCAAAGCTCCATCCAGCCTGGCCTTGAACACTTCCAGGATGAGGCATCCACAACTTCTCTGGGCAACTTGTTGCAGTGTATCGCCACTCTCATCATAATAAAATCTAAGTCTGTTGTCTCTCAGTTTAAAGCAATTACCCCTTCTCTGGTCACTGATAAAAAGTCTGTTCCTCTTTCTTATAAACCCCCTTTGTATATTGAAAGCCACAATAAAGTCTCTTCTCCATGCTGAACCACCCCAACTGTCTCTTCACAGAAGAGGTGCCTAGCCCTCTGATCATTTTCATGGCCCTCCTCTGGACCCACTGCAACAGGGATTATGTTTGAGTTGAGGCTGTTCTGTGGGTTGGAGCATAATACTTCATATACAAGAACATGGTAAAGATAGTAGTTTCCCATCACCAAAAAAATGTATCTTCCTTCTTATACAGGAAGTTACAAATGAAGATTAATGAACTTATGAGGACAGGCAATAAGCTGCTGGTCGCTCTTTTCCTTGCTGTGACAGCAAGGAAAGACCTTGAATTCCTCCCTGCCCTCACCTTCTTTATTATACATGGTTCATAAAGACAGGGTGATAATTCTTTAAATCTCATAGTGATATGTATCACAGAGAGATTCAATTTTTCAGCTGATCCAGTCAACTTCCTGAAAGTATCTAGAATCATAAAACTTCATTTTATGACTGGAAATGCTATCTTGCCACCAGGGACCTGCTTAGGTATTGGCGTAGTAAATATCAAGGTATGCATTCATTCCGACATTAAATTAAAGTTGGCTTAGAAGGATTAATTACTCTCAGGTGTGCTCATTTCTTCTACATTAGGGAAGCTTTAGTTCCAAACTGTAACTTCATCCATTAAACTGTCTGGTCTGAATTCAATTATGTCATCGCCCTCCATTGGATTTTATAAGTGCCTTTATAATAGACAGTGGTGTTTGGGACAGAACCAACAGAGTTTTGTTGCCCAGGAGAATTTCTCTTTCTATTGGCCTACGTATAAACTATATATATATATATTTCTGAGCACAAAACACAACCTTCTAGCTGCTAGCCATCAGCCAACAGTTCCAAGGAACACTTGCACTGTACCTTTCCCTGGGTTCAAGTAGGATGCATCTGAAGCGCGTAAAGTGGGGTCCCTTTATAGGGTGTTGAAACCATAACTGGATACAGCTGGAATCAATGCTGGACTTCTGTTTTATTTCATTATGGCCTCAAATAGCTGGTTTATACCCATCTGTTTAACTTGCACTTGAGCAGAGGAAGAAGAGCTCATGCTGCAGACACCACTATCAGCTAGGCAGTGGCAACAGAGATGAGTCCTCTTGCCTCTCAGAAGAGACATGCTAGCTGGGTTTCTCCTTTTTCTCTCTTCTGCAGCTGAAAACTGTTTGACTTTCGACCACTAGAACAAAGATATGTTTGCAGAACAAACTCTATTGGGAAGGAAAACTATTGGTGCTGCTTCTCTGCTGAAAGCACTGTGATTCTAAATTAAACGAATTGCACTTTAAGAGAGCAGAAAAAAGCCAGAAAAACTAGTGTCAGCTGGGAAATTAAGAGCTCACTTGAGAAACGTATCCTAATTCAGGCTCAGAGCCAAATCACACTCCATGTTATGAGTGCTATGATATTGCTGCTTGCAAGCACTGTTTTTGGTCCTGGCTTTTCTGCATAGTGGCACATTCTTGACTTCAGAAATGAGCAGAGCCTGAGCTGTGGAAGGGGGTCATATTTCTAGGATGAGGTGGCAACTGAGCTTATCTTGCATAAGTGCTCCAAATGATGTTGTTATAAAATAAAAAGATTCCATCTTTTTCTTTGAATTTTGTTTGCCTAAGTGGCAATAAATGCATTTTTTTGAGAACCTAAGTGTTAAATATGCTCTAAGCAAGACATAATCATGTCAGCTTACACTACAGCAGAGCAGAGGAACATCAAATTTTGAATCAGCCCTGGGTGGGAAAGAGAACTTGCTTGGAATACTGTGGTTCTGGATATATGCAGAACTTTAAGTAACTATAAAAAAAAAAGGGAGGTGTCTAGTTTGTTTTGTCTCTATGTTTGGGATAGGCTGCAGCTGAAATTCAATTGAATACAATTTATATTGAATGTAAAATATGTTAGAAATCTCACTCCTCCATTGATTTTTGCAGGCATAAAACTATTTCTGCCTCTGGAATTAGCTGTCAATAGTGAAATCATATAGCTCTGTTATTTATATAAATAGTTCAGTGATTGTTATGTCCTTGCAGGTTATATTTTCACCAACAAACTTTCCAATTAGGATATCAAACAGTATCATAAATCCAGTTTCTTCCTACTTTATTTAGGCATTAAATCAGTATGGGTCTCCAGAGGACAATTCAAATTGTACTTGAGTTGATTTGTTTCCAGTGATGTCCATCTCTCCCTGTTGATTTGAGGAGATATGTAAGGCAATCAAACTCCTAACTAAAAAACTTCAAGTACCTACAGCCAGCTGAGATTAATACAGCGTCCAACTTATACATGTTATAAATTATTTGAATTTCTTAGGCAATGGCAACGTGCTACATAACACTAAAGGCACACATACAGATTCATTGCCTATATCAAATAGTAGACAAGCTCTCAGGGAGAAGATTGATAGGGTTTAGTTGAAAACTTTGTAAGTGATGAGGTGATACTTATATGAATTAAGGTTTGGCAAGCTTTGCCGTAGATGAAACGTTATTGCTATGGTTTGAAAGGAAAGCCTGTCTCACTACCATTGATCATTATTCCCAGGAACAGAGCACAGCATGGAAGAAGTCAGGGGCAGAAGAGTCAATAAGAAAATAAAAACTGCAGGGCTACTGAGCAAAATGGGTCAAAGAGAAAAGAGCATGAGAAATTCTGTAGAGAAAGGCAATGATACAATGGGATGCTCAAAGAAATTGAAGTTGTTAGAGACAAGGTGTCTAGCAAATAGGTCAAAGGATTATTTTTAAGGATGGGAAATATCTGAATGCTGACATGGAAAGTGATTTCACTCTCTAATCATGAAGCTTGTGTCCACATTATGCACTTTCACAAAGTTGCAACAATTAAGCCTTCCCATTTTGCATGATCCCCTTGATATCCATACATAAGCCTTTAGCATGTATTTTGTACCTACCAAGATATCATGGATATTAAAAGAATTACTTCAAAAGTAGATTCTTGACTAGATCATTAATAATTTTGCCTTTTGGCAGATCAGTAATTTATAGTTCTGAATGCTCCCGTTTCAGACACACAAACCTACTCTTATTTCTAAAATAATATT
Organism: Falco peregrinus; assembly: GCF_023634155.1. NCBI lineage: Eukaryota > Metazoa > Chordata > Aves > Falconiformes > Falconidae > Falco > Falco peregrinus. The sequence continues at coordinate 59,189,608 of NC_073727.1, forward strand.
CCGGAATGGTAACTTAAAATTGAGATGGAAAAAGCATACAAATGACTACCAAATGAAAGGTAACGTGGCAATCCTGTCTTGCTGGAAAAGCTCTGATGCCTCAGGTGACAAAACGGAGAATGTCCAGTTAGTGAATGTAGAGCACAACATTTCCTGGCTAGGCAGGATTAAAAATTAAATTTCCTTTAAAAGGTCACCAGAATTAGGTGGGGGGGTATCACTATAAACCTCTTTCTAAAGGAAGAAGCTCTTACTTTTCCTTCTGTCCTTGGATGTGAAAGAAAGTGGCAAGTCCATCATCTTGTGTTTGTGGATAAGTTCAAACACTTGAAACAAAAGGAAAATTCCTAAGCATGCACTGCTGTCTTTTTCAGGTTACATTAACTGTGATTCATGCTGCTATCCTTCATTTTCTTGTACTGTACTCTTGGGTCTGCTGGAAAATTGCAAAGGGATGAATGAACATTACTTTGACAAAAAGGTGAAAGGCATATTGATCATAACCTTTTTTTTTTTTTTTGGATCAGATAATTTGTGAAGAGGGTGCAAAGTAGCAAGTGTTCTAGGTAGGTAGATTTCTTTTTTTCTTTTGAAGCTAAGAACAACTTGTTTCTATGTAATTATGTGTAAATGGTAAAAATAGCAATTCATCTGAAAGAAAGGACACACCATACTAATGTGCAGTGTAATATAATCAGGTGGGCATTGAATGAGGTCCCTAAGGGACAGGCATATAAAAGCAGTACTTCTGCTGAACCTTTGTTTCCAAGAACTTCTCTGACATGCATTTCCATCTAATAAAGGAATCCTAGCATATAAGAACAGATGTGTCGAATACCAGTGAGTCAGGCAAAAGTTGTAACAAGGTTAACGTGTGTGTAGGTGGCAGAAGTCTTTTGGCTGTTTCCTCTTCTGGTTTCTGTTCAAATTGATTTCTGTTCTGCTCTGTTTTCCCATCAGAGTTTTGAAGGATAATTGTTCTAAAGAAAAGTAATATTGACTGTCAAAGAGCACCCACTGGTATGGAACGATCATCCACTGGATTTTATTTTCACCATCAACAGACATGCTAAGAACAGTTGGGACCCAGAAGTGACATCTATGCCAACAAATCAAACAGTTCTCTGGATCTGGGCATGGTGTTGGGAAACTGTTGTCTGTATGGCCTAATAACCACTACATGGTAATTGTTCATCCAATTCAGTAAAAAAAAATGCACAGATAAGATGTATACTGACGCTGTTAGGATCAAAACCGAGCACTGAATAAACCCATCTTGTCCCATTTGATTTAGCGACACATTTAATCTGTATATCGAGGCAGCATAGTTGCACAAAAAGTTGTTCAAATAATTATTCAGTTGTCTATCTACTATAATCACTTGAATTTTAGAAACCTAAAAATGGAAAATAAAAATTATTGTTTGAAGTTCTTCTGCAAACATTTCTGACAATGTCATGTGTACTGAAATTCTGAAACTACAGTCCTAGTGCCAGCCACTTCCATGTTCTACTGGTAGAAATCTTAGAATGCAAGAATAACCACATGATTTACTTACACACTGTGACAGATATTTTTTCCATTATGTAAGTCCATGTAATCACACCAATCTCTTCTAGTGTTTGAAGATCAAAAGCAGATTGACCTTTGGTGAGCTTTTGGTGAAAATAGTTAAGGTAAAATTAGAACAGGCTTTAATCTGAACCATTATATCTGCTGAAATTTAATATTTCACACAAAAATATAATGTTACTTGTGAAATGTAAAATTTGTCTTATAAAAATGAAAGGAACTGTCTTAGTGTACAAGAAATTGTTTACCCAGTTTATAGAAATTAATGAGCCTGGCTTTTGACTAACTCCACTGCAACCCAGGAATCACTTTCTAGACTCCAGGGAACTAACACTAGTGCATAAACAGTAAAAATGGAAAAGAAAACTTGGACAGTCCTCTAAAAAGAGAAAATAGAAAGGGGAAGTAGTAGAGCTGTGTGGGTAGACATTATTATTCCATGTTTTGTAGAAGCAAATGAGGAGCTGGAACCACAGCCCCTGTTCTTAGGAGTTTAATCTGGTTGGAGTGAATTGGGGAAAGATGGATTCAGAAAAATAAATTATGCTGATACATTCTGGTTATCTATATACTGTGGTGCAGTTTTGTCAAACTATGTGTAAATATTAACTACTTCCTAAATGTCATGCATGCCTTTTTGGAAACTGAGGTAAATGTTAAAGTGAGATAAAAGTTGAAAGGGTCCTGAAAGATTGGTATCTTCTGGTCCAGTATTGCTTATAATTTGTAAGTTCCTTTCTCCCAAATTAATATGAAAATGTACCAAATCAGTCAGATTTTATAAAGGTTGTGTTTCATATGTGTTCTTAGCTTCTATAGTGTTATTGTTTGACACTTCTGGAGTACATCACTCCATCAGTCCAGTTTTGCAGTAAATAGTAGTTTCCTGCTCTGGAACTCCAGTCCATACTCACCATATATTTGCACTTATATTAAACCAGAAATTATGTCTTGATCATTTTATGTTAAAAAATAAAAAACAAAGCCAGGTGTTTATTCCTCATTTGTGTTGTAAGCCCAAAAGAGGACATGCTGGTCCTGTCTCATAAAATACAGCATTTACAAGAACTCCTCCAGTTAAACATCACGGAAAGCACTGAGAATGTCAAAACTTTTCAGCTTATATGTTTTCTTGGGCCCTTGGTTACTGAAGGGTTGATGTTATCATTCAGGGGGTTTTGGTTGTTTTTAAGGTTTTGTTAATTAGTGTTTACAAAGCCCGTAAAAGAGCCACAGCGTTGTTTTAGTCTGTGACTCTCTGAGATCCAGGTGCTAAGCATGTACAATCCTTTGCCTGGATTTTGCAACCCTCTTTTCTATTCCCTCTCCTCTCCCACTCCCCCTTTGCATTTTTGCTGCTCCATGGCACAGCAAAAAAAGGGTGAAGCAGGTTAACCTGCCAGCTTTATCTCTAGTTCTGATTATTTCTTGGAAATTGGTTTGCCCTCTCTGTGCTAGCAGGATATGAAGCTCTCAGCTTTTCCCAACCATTTTTGTCTTCCCAGTCACCCACTCCCAGAAATACAATATTAACAAGCAAGATCAGCATAGAATTGCAAAAGAGACTGTGGTATTGATTTTTTAAATATTATATTTAAAATGGTGATAATTTATCCATGAGTTTTTGAAAACTTTTTATTAAAGAAGATCATAGCAAGGAGCTCTTAGTCTACTATTTTATAGATTTTTCAATTTTTTAGAGAAAGAAACTGGAGAAAATTTGTACCTGGCTACCAAAAATTATTTTCTGTTTGTCATTTGCCATTTCAGATATGCAATCAATAGCAAGATTTTTATCTCTACCAAGATCATGCTGTAATTCCAATACTAACATCTTAAAATTCAAGTAATTTTTGTTTCTAGTAAAAGAGGATGCAAAAATCTCCAAGTTTACTATAAGAATTTTTTAGCCTTCTGGATTGTTTTCTGACATTATTAACAGTAGAGGATGCCTCAGGAATGTCACTGTAGTTGTTGGGCTTTCAACTGCTTATCTGCTCACCTGGAAAATCAGTAATTGCAGAACAAACTTCACAGAGAATTAATAGAGACACTAGGGTGATGGTGAGCTAGCTGCCAGTTATTCATTGTAAACATAATGTATTTAAATGAAACTATTATTGATAAGCAATTAATGTGCATAACTGGCAGCCAGTTTCTTAGATCTAAATAATTCAATGCTTTTATACCTAAAAGCAATATCTGTGTTTGTGAGAGGTCTGAGATTGACAGGCACTAGAAAATGAAATTCCCTGTTTATCCATTGAACGTGCACTGCATGTCCAGGACAGCTCTCCCATGGATGGGCTGTCAAGGTGCCTCACTCCTTTCCTGGAAGACCTGCTGTACCTAACAAAGCACCTATCCATTTCCATTTAGTTGCAAGTGAAAGTGCTGATGAGTAATTACTGTCATGTTCTTGCTATGTGTCTGAGCTGAGTCCTAACATGCTTTTTTTATTGCATTTATTATTATTCACCATTTCCCAAATTAATCAGTGGTTTGGCTCAGACACACTTCATTAATGTGAAGGCAGTCTGAGTCAATATTGCAGGGTATCATCACAACACACTTTGGACTACATTAACCACTATACTACAGTTGTTTTGCATCACTTGTAAAATACGAAGATAACACAAAACCTGGTTTGCTTGTTCTTCCCTTTGTATGTGTAAGCAAAAACTCAAGGATGACAAATCAGAAATATAAAGGATAACTGAGTGCCTTACAGCCAGATGCATGGCATTATTGTGGTGCACAGGCTATACTCTGCCTCTAAGCGTGGAGGAATTAATTTAGAAATGAAGTTTCTCTCCTCTTGTCACGAAGGTTCAGCTCAACTCTGTTGCAGGTGTTGGTCTTGTTAGTGTCAATGGGTGTCCACACAGCTGGATTTTTGGTCTCTGGATTTACATCTCAGAGACTAAAACAATTTTAATTAATTAATGTTTTAATTACATATTTTAAATTTATTGTGTGGGACACACAAAATAAGGAAAACAAACCCCTCTGTCACTGAAATTTTAGGTGGAGAAATTCAGACTTGGAAAAATATATGGATTTTTAACACAGATTGTCTAAGTCATGACTAGGACCATCTGCAAAGTCTTATATTATCTTTCACCAGCGATATAAGTTTTTTTCTAAAGAATTTAAAAGCATAATTGGGTTTAGATCACTGATGTCCTATTGGTTCTCTTTTGATGGAGATCACTGACGGTTTTATTCCGTTTTTAAACAATTACACAATTTAAAAGTATTTTTGTAGTTGATTTAAGCCATATGTTATATTTTCTAATATACAGAAAATAACTAATCAGAAAGAAAGTAACTAAAAATATTAGGGATTGTTTAATTCCAGAATACAAAACCACATCTGTGTTATTAATGGTCTTAATATATATAAATATTACATTTTATTCGAGAGAAATATACAAATAATGCAATCTATTTTCAGATTTAGCTTGTTCTACACAAGGTTTACCCACAGTCTAGTTAATTTGCTCAGCATCTCAAACAGCATCCTTAGTGAAGACAGCAGCTGAGCTTGTTTCCTTACATTCAGATTCGTACTCATTCTACTGTTTTAAGAATTCTCACAACAGTATGATGAGTCCAGGCCTCAAGACCCTTTTAAACAGTTAATACACCAGAAGAGGTTTTGAAAGGAGGGTTTTAAAAGGAAAGCGAAATAACTAGCTAGTTAGCTAGCTGTGGAGGGGGAAGAGAGCGGCAGACCTTGCGGCTACATCTGTACCAGGAAATCAAACAAGCACGGGACTGTTCTGTAGCATAGAATAGTCCAGATCTGTACTATTAAATCCTTTTACCCTTAAAAGCATGAAGACTCTGCATAGGAAGATCTGCCCAGCCACTGCTGTCTTCTGAGTAGTGCCCAAAATGGTCAGGGAGCAGCCCCACCGCAGGGTGATCCAGCCCCCGCAGCGTGTCCCAGCCCCCTCTCCTTTATTAGCAGAGACTTGCCTGTGGCTCTGCAAGAGGTGTTACTGCTCTGCAGCACGGGGGAACAGCTCTGTATGTCATCAAGGCAGTATAGTCTGGTGAGACTCAGCACAGTGAAACACATGAGGAGCTCAGTATATTAGTGATTTAATTAATATGGACCAAAACACCTTCACATCTTGGCAAAGGTTAAAGCCATTGCATCAAATGGAATAGGCATACGCTGTGGCTACTGGAGGTTAAAGAGTTTCCTTTACATAATCTAACACCAACACATACTTGGTTTGTGTTTTGGCTTTGTGGAGTTCTTTTCCCTTTTTTTCCCCTGCGTTTTAAACCCCTAGTTGTTAAGTAACAGCTGTCGGTGTTCACCAATCCAGCACGCCAGCTCTGCACTAGTGTGACGTCCCAAAGTGACCCAAGCTCCAGCTATATGTGACCACCTTTTCACACCTAATTACCCTCAGAGTTTGTAGCTGTATTCTAAAGTATGTGGTTGAGAATACCTGGACTACCAATTTTTTTCCAGTGAGCTTGAAAGCCAGATTTCTTTCTATGGCTTATTATAGCTAATTGGAAAGGTGTGTGCAGCTGGGTCTGGCCCAATTAAGAGGAAAATACAATATCTGTCCAGACATTTCTGTGCATACCAGTTCTTGTTCTCTAGTTCTTTCTCCTCCTCTTCAGTACTACTTATTTTAAAATGTATCTAAGATTAGGCTGCTGTGATGAGGCAATTCCCATTTATACAGGAGCAATTTTGGGATCAGTATGAGAAGCGAGCACTGTCTTTTACACTGACAGACATAAATGCCCCTCAATAAGTAAATATAAAAGAAACAAGACAGCAGCTAAAGCTAAGAGTATATTTCCCCCTTTCAAAAGAAGAGAAACAAATTCCGTCAAAACCCCATCTAAAATGCATTAAATGCTCCTCATTTAATCTAATTTAGATGGAAAACCAATAATCTTGAATATGAAAATCTTACATTACTAGAGGAATGGTTTTTTTTCGTATAAAGTTGAAGCTTCATGTGAGACTCACGAAATTTCAGTCTGATTCTCAGCCTAGCTCTGATGTGATTTTGATCCTACACCATAGATTAATATAATCCAGAAGAAAAAAATATTTCTACAGCCCACCTCTATTGTCCATGAATATATATAAATAAAAATATTATAACAAGGGAAGATTCTGGGTTGATGTGTCTGTAATACTGACATTGGTGAACAAGGTCTTGCCTGTATTTGTATAGAAATGAGCAAGAGTGGCAGCACTCAAAGGGCTGCCAAGAGCCATGTTCTTCTCTTTACTCATCTCCTTGAGAAAGAAGATTAACATTGATCTTTTGAATGAACAAATGAATGAAAGAATCTGTCAGTACAAAATAAGTTTTTAGGAAGATGTGACACTTGAAGAAACAGTTTTGTTATCAGCTACTCCAGGACACCAAAGCAGATATTTCAGGTTCAGTTTTCAAAAAAATATTCCTGAGCCATATACACAAATCTGCAATTAGAGAACCAGGAAAAGAATATGCCATAGAATTCAAGACCTTGTAATTCAATTATTTTAGTTATGACCCTTCTTCAAATAACACTAAAATAAAATAAAACATGAAAGCATACATTTACAGACCAACACAAAAAGCTATTTGAGATTTTTTTACAACATTTTATTAATTTAATTGCTTAGACTGCTCTGAAATGCAAGGTAAAATAAAAAGCTTTTAAACTACTGTGACACAGTGCCCTTGCTCACTGGGTATTTATATATTAATTTTATTCATAGCTGAAAAAAGGAGACTTAGAAATTAATTTTAGCACTTAGTCTGTAAATTCCTCATAGCAAGAAGCCTGTGTATCTTCTGTGTTATCTTTTGTTGTGGCATTAGTAATACTTACATAAAATGGTCTTAATCATCAAGAAAATTATTCTGAAAGCAGCTGTTCTTCAAGACCCATCTCTAAATAGTATCATCAAAACATCCAAATATGTTTCCCCTGGTTAGCATTTATAACTGAACTCTTTGAATACGTGTTTTTGATCTGTAGTACTATTATTTTAATGGCAACCCCTAAGTAGAGTTGGCATTTCACTAGCCTTATTTCATAATCTAGTTCATTCTGACCTCAGACAAGCTATTTAAAGGTGCTGAGGTTTGGTTTATATCAAAAATGGTGTGCACATTCTTACTTTTTCAGAGCAGCTAACCCACTTGGAGTCTGTCTTCATTTACAGTATTACTGCCCTTTTGAACTCTGTGTTAGGGCAGCATCGAGCATAAGTGATACACCAGGATCCCTGCAGCAATCCACAAAAGGAATTTATAACCTGCTAGACAGACTGTGCCAGACTTTGACCAGCTACTGGCCCATGGTGATGTTTACTAAAAGAAAACCAGTGATCTGGGGGAGTGCTGCTGCTGGGAGAATGGACTTGGTTCAGCCTGGAGAAGGGAAAGCTGATGTGGATGTGTCCTTGTTCGCCACTGCTGATGCCCAAGAGACATTTCTGGGCATGTAAGGACCAGAGTTGGGAAGGGAGTGGGTAGAAAGAGAACTGCCTGTATTTCAGCCTTACATCCTGTGTCCCGTATTAAAAAATATGAGAAATACAGGAAAAAACCCTTCTTGCATGAGGTGTATAACAGACCATGCAGTTAGAGAGGTGGGAATCACTTCCACTTAACTCTGTCATAACTGGTTCCCAGGTCAACAGGGGGCAAAAATACCAAGATATTTTCCCCAAATACCCAACTTTTGATCCATATCATGTCCTGAAGTAGGGCTATAACTCCAGAGGGAGAATGCAAGAAAGGGAGACACTCTGATGTTTATGGAAAAGTCCTATTTTCATCTACATAAGTCAAGAAAAGAGGTGCAAAACATGAAGAATAGGGTTGTTCAGGCTTGCGTTTTGGCACCAGAATTTCTTAGTCTGGAATGATGAAAACTTTGCACTTCAAAAGAAAGCATCAAAATAATAAAAATCAATAAATTTAGCTGTCTGGGTTTTATTACATGCCATTTATTATAGAAATTAATGTAATTCTCAAAGGACTAGGTCTTTGTCATTCACATGGACGGAAGGTAAAAAAACCCTAGAAGATTAGACGGAGTGGGAATGCTGATGCTAAATATGTTGTTTACAGTTCTGCCTTTCATTGTTGCACTGAGCTGTAGCAGCTTAAACAGCTTATTGACAAATAGGTGCAAAAAAACTTCAAAGCTTAATTTAAACAGTTTAATGCTCCGAAAAGTGTAACAGCTTATCTACAGTGAAAACATGGTGCCTACAGTGTGTTCCTCAGGTCAGGGGCAATGCTTTTCCTTTCTGTCAGTGCGGCATAATGCATCATCCCACCTGACAATCCTATGAAAAAGAATTGTGCTGAAAATCTGTATTAAAATTTTTTGTTCTTGTTTACATCTTATGGTATTTGGCAAGCATTTCTTTTTATAAGTTTCCGTGTTTGTTTGCAATTTGCATCATAAATCTGATAGCAATCAAAGGATTCACTTTAGAAATGTGAATATTGTGACTATTCTTGGCAGTCAAAAGCCAGTTCTGTGGCAGAAATATATGAAATTGAGCACCAAAATGACCAAGCAATGTTCCTTTCTGAAGATTTCACATGTACCGGCTTGTGAGTCATAAATACTCAGCTACAACTATCTTTCTAACAAAATCCCAGCTTTTCTATAGCTCTCTTGAGCAAAATACATCTTATTTTGCCTTCTTTCCCTGTCTGCACTTTTGGTTTTTTCCCTTCTGTAATTTCTTTAACACAATGTTCAGGTTTCTTGTGTCCTCTCCAGTGGAGTCATATTTGAAAGAACAGAGAGTGAGTGCCCTTTAGCCTTCAGGACAAACTCAGAGAGATTAATAAGAAAGTGCAAGATGCCTTCTGCTAGACAAAAAGGGTTTGGAAGGGATGAGTTTAGGATGAGAGGAATTCAGGAAACATTTTTTTCTGATTCTCTTTCCATTCCTTGAAACCAGCATTCTGTTTACCTCTGTATTTTCTCCTGGCTTTGGGGGAAGTCGCACTGAGCATCTGTCCCCTAGAGCATTTGTGTGCATCTACTGAGCTCCAGAAGCTCTGGCTTGAGTCTAGGTTTTAGGAGGCAGAGCTTGTAAGAAGTCAGTGCTTTATTAAAGCTTTGGAAGCAGACTTCTGCCTGCTTCTTTCTTATCTGTAGGGCTTGTGTACCTGAAAGCTTTTCTGCTTTTTCTGAGCATACCTGTTGGTCTAATAAAAACCATTAGCTTTTCCTATAATATTTATTTTGCCCTGGAGCATCACAGATGGAGCAACAGAACCTCTATAACATAGGTATAACGTAGCTATAGCTATCCACAAAGGCAGATGTGCACACTCACCAATGTATTATTTCCTCTTTCCTTATGCTGCATATTTTTCACCGTTTCTCTTTCTCAGATAGAGTGTTCCTTCATGGTTTATTTCTGCTTTCAGAATTATTTAAGAAATATAGAAAGTTGAAGAATGATATAATAATCTAAAAGTAGTAATACTTAATCATTCCCATTTTCCTGTATAATTCAGTGTGGTCTCAATAATATAAGTTTCATGTAGCACATTTTATGATCCCTAGTGCCCAAATATTGGGGTTTTATATAAAATACATATGCAAATAATTATATGTCTCTTTTACCTCTCCACAAATATAAAATGGACATCTTATAAATATTGAAAAAATGAGAACTAAAAAAAAGGCAAAATAAATCAAGAATATTAGGCAAGTCTTTTTTATTTAAATTAAATTAAAAATTGATTAACTCTTTAGTCTGATCTAAACTGCATAATATTACAGTCCAAAAGACTGAGTTCCTTTTGGGATTAAACACATACAGAAAGAGATAGTAAAGAGTTTATTAATCTGCACCGTCTCTGTGCCCTTTACGGGTTGTACAACAACTCTGTCATACTTTCCTAGGAAACCTTTTTTTCAGGTTTGAAGACCCCTAGCCTACTCAGTCGTTCCCCATATGGAAAATTCCTCACCATTGATCATCCTTTTCTTTTTCTAAATATTTTCAAATTTGAATATAACCTTCCTTAGACAAACAAACCAGAAATGCACACAGTGTTCCTGGATGAGTGAATAATGGATTTGTGTATCGGCATAGTGGTATTTGTTCTTTTATTTTTGGTTGTTCTACTACTAATTTTTAACAGTTGAGGCAGGTTTTGGTGGGGTTTGTGGGGTTTTTTTGACTGTTATTGAGTACTGAGCTGATGTTTTCAAGAAACTGTCCTGTCACGATCCCAAGGTCTCACTCCTGAGCGGTAATGCTCAGCTGAGAGCCCATCATTTTTTATGAGAAACTAGGATTGTTATTCCCCAAGCTCATTGCTTTATGTTTATGTACACTGACCTTCATTTGCCATTTAATTGCATAGGTACTGATTGTTGTGAAGGCCTGTGTAAGTCTTCACAATTAGACCCTATTCTTCCTAGCATGAATAACTTTGTAACATCATGAAACTTTTTCATGGCACAGCTCACTTGCTTTTCCATTTTTAAAAATAAAACTATTGAACAGTGTAGCCCTCTATTACTGTTGACCTCTCTCCAGTATTAAGATTCCTTAACTGTTTCTTATCTTTTAACTAATTATTTAACCTTATTAAATATCTAGCACATTTATTCTTCTGCTAGGAAATGTCACTTCTGTTATAAGTACTTAATTTCTTTAAAATATTTTTTGTGATTCAAAAGGATTAGGGAAATTCAGATAATTCATCTTTATCCATGTGCTAGTTCAGCTGGCTCATTCAAATAACTGCAAGAGTTTGCAAGGAAAATGTTCCCTTTATAGGTGACTCTACTCAGAGCTTATTCTTCACATCTATTTTTTATTATAGCTTCTACTCTTTTGTCTTGTTCAGCTCTCATTTTATGTGCCCATAGTTCTCCTGACCTTCCCAGAAATTTCTTTTAAAGATTGGCATCATGTTTGCTTGCCTCCATTCTTCACGTATCAAGGAAGTTTCAGGGAAGCGGTTACACACTGCTGTTAGTACTTCAGCTGTTCCATCCTTCAGATCTTTTTGAATACTTTGATGAATTCCCTCTGGTTTTGGTGGATTACTGGAGTTCATTTGGTCTGCTTGAACCATACTCACTTCCACTGTTCCTTCAGTGTAAGTGAAATTCACTGCTCACTCCCTCCATCCCCCACAAGGGTTCTTGTGTGGGAACCTACTCATTTTCTTCTACAGCAAAAAGTGATGCAAAAAATTCATTTGATTTCTTTGCAACACTTTTGTGTTCCTTTTATTCCTGGGATGTCAGCAGTATTCAGTTAAACAAAGGAATCTGAACACATTTAACCTGTTAGTGTCTGGTTGATTTTGACAGACAACTAGTAAGTCCCACAATTTCAGACACCATTTGGGAAGTAATACAGGACAAGAACTATTTTGCACAGTTTGGATGCATTACCCTACTATAAATGCTAAGATAATGTATGAATATGATCATGCTATACCAGTAAGGTAAAGGACCAGGGAACATGTCCTGGTGCAACTTTGTTTAGCAGAAGAGATGTAGACTGATTCTGTGCTCCATGGTCCTGTGTTGATCAGAACAGAAATGCTCAGAGTTTGCATTTGATCTCTGATGTTAATCTTTTCTCTGTCGTCTTCTTCTAATGTAAGACAACAGTCTCTAGTTTTTATCCTGGCAAAGTATTTTCTTCCTGCCCCCTTCACTCAACTCTTGATGATACTAATGTGAATGCCTTCTTAGTTTCAAAATTTGAAAGACAGAAATTAAATTGGGATAACAGAGATACAGCGTTTTTTTCTAAAAGAAAACAAAGAAGCCACAACATAAATATAAATATGGCTTAAAGGACATATTTCTCTGTGAAATAGACACTCAGGGCAGGATACAGGAGCCTAGGTGTTGGCATCTGGGGCTATCTGGGATGCTCTATGGAATCTTACCTGGTATCTGCTCAAGCAACCTTGCTTGGTCTGCCGCTCAAGGATAAAAGTGGTGTCTTGCAGATGCTTTGTCATATCTGACAGCCTAATGGCAATGTGTCTCACGTTCCTTAGAGCATCTAAAATAGCACTCAGTTCCTATGTTTTAGTCAATTGAATTAAGCTTCTTGTCAGCTGAATTTCTCTCTAGGCTCTACTGGCTGTACTAATTCAATTCATTGTCTATAATGGAAGCTTAGACACCTACCTCATACCTTCCCTCAGAAACAGATATTTAGGCAGCTTCTATTGACAACAATAACTTAATTTAGGTGTTATTGGAATGAGATGAATTGGGGAGACACTGGGATGAAACAGAAAGAAAAAGGGCAGCAGTTATTTATAGTGCATTTAGGAAGTTTACAGGTGAAAGGGAAAAGGAGGGCACTTGGAGAGGCAAGCACAGCACAGTGTGTCAGGCTTGTCTTAAATATGCCAGTTCTGTGAGAAAAAGTGCAGTGACTAAAAAATAAAGGCTGGATTCACATTCACTCTGTGGTGCCTTTAATACCTCTGGCTGTATAAAGGGACCTAAGGCAGGTATGATACCCCCACCTTGTATCAATGTGAAAAGACCTCACTGTAGCTAAGAATTCAACCCCAGCTAGGTAACTGGCACTACTGAGTTCATGCTCGTTCTCTTTCAAGGGAAGTTACCTTGGGAAAAAAAGCAACCAATCACCATGAAACCCTCGAAGTCTTTATAGTAGCCATTAATAAAAGCTTTATCTGGGATATGAGAATTATCTTAGATATGTATGAGCTTGTTTAATGTCATTGGAAATCAACATTTTGCAGAATGATTTCTGCATGCCTGCCCTACTGTGTGTATCAGGAGAAATAATGAAGATCCTCATTAATGTCTCTTCACAGCCCGTTCCTACACTGTCACCTCAGTCAATATCTAAAGGTCAGCTTCTGCTTTTGATCTCACTATATGACAGTAAAAATCTGAAGAAACAGACTGTTGTTGAAGAAAATATATTGTCAGCTTAGAAATTGAAGATATGTGGAAGTAATTCCTCCATTAGGAGTTGTTTTATTCAAGTTCAGCTCACAGAAATGATATAGTTTGATTTGCTCTGAAGGGTTTGAATCCTGCTGTATCCCTCTAGCCTTGTGGCTGTGCTGCGTTTTCTTACATCTGACATTATTACCAGCATATCACACCTGCAGCACAGTTTGGCCCCAGAGCTTATGGTACCTAATTGTATCTATTCGACTACCAAGTGTGCTGTGATCAGAAGGACGCTTGTGTGATTGGAGAAGCAGCTGGAACAGAAGTAGAGGCAAAGAAAGGACCAACATTTTAAAAACATATGGCACAAACTTCTGATAGTTTCTCTATTACAAACAATCTACAGTCATCACAAGCCTTTCTGCTATAATAACCTGAATCCATTGAACATTTCCTGCTAGATACATTAAGCACCAATATATTAATTTCAGACCTTCTGACTCAGACCTTTTTTATGATAGTTTTGGTAAAATGCATCTCCATTCCCCTTGAGTTATACCTGGGTCACATCGAAGGAAATGGGAGGAGAAGCAAACACTGGAATATTTACTTTGCAGCCCCTATTTTAGTTCAAAATATTTTCTTTCAAGTTGTAAAGTAGAGTTTTTAATGCCTTAAAAAGTGAGGTATAGCTTGAATGAAAGTTCATTCTTGATGTGCTTTAAAAAAATGCAAAAATCTGGGATCCAGAAAAATGGAGTGGGGAAGGCAAGCTGGAAATAATTTAGTTTGATTCATCTCTTTTGTAGAAAAAATTATTGACAGAATAGAGTTCTGCACGGTGATGACTGAGCACACAGGCAGAGCAGGGGAAAGCCTCCGTATCTTGACCCTTTTTTCTGCTTCTTCTCTGTATCTGGATGGAGTGTGTTCCCCATGAGCTGTCATGCTGATAAAAATTGAGTGGGGTCAAAGGGACGTCTTCATCAAGCTATAGCAAGACAGAATCTAAACGCTTTGAAAAGCCATTTTGGCTGTACATGGGCATGTGCATTCTCTGTCTGTCCAGTGCTGTCTGAAAGGGGAATGTGTTGCTGTTTTGTTCAGAGTAGGCAAACAAGGAAATGCTCAGTTTTGGGAATGTCTTTTGGAAAGTCACCAAAACTCAGTGCAAAGAGATTTTCAGAGCTGGCTTGCTAATGAGAGTTTTGTTTTTGAAATTATAGTGTCTGGGATTTCTTCTGAGGAAGGAATGTTTCCTCGCTTCCACCTGGAAGCCAAATTAGCAAAGCTGCATGGCAGCATGGGCTCCTTGTTCAGAAGAGGCAGAGAGCAGTGCTTTTGTGTAGCATCAGCTAAAATTGTTATGCAGTCCCATCTGTTATATCTCATCACAGACCTTGCTGGAAATTTATTTTTTTTGTAGTTAACTCCAAAGAATTGTTATAGGAAGTATATTTAAAGGCACAACTGTCTAGAACAGAGTACCAATATCTATACATTTCTAGCTCATCAAAGACCACCTGATTTTTGTGGTCTTGCTTTCTCAGGTGTTGCGTACAGAAGACCATGAACAAGAGAAAACACATTCAGAGTTTTAAAACAGAAGTTTTACTTGTGTTAAGAGAATGTTTATCTTAGCATTATAGAACTGTTACAGAACGTATAGAACCCAAAACTGTTGGGTATTGTCTTAGATTTTTTTTTATGGTGTTCCCAGAGGCTCACATTTCAGCGTGGCTCAGATTTTAGTACACAGCTTTTCTTGTTTATCAGAATCTCACAAACTGCTTTTCCTTTATAGCCTTTTATAAAAGCTCTTTATAAAAGGCTGTAGAGGACTTGAGTTTATAGTATGCCTGAAGATAAGTCTGCAAAGGAACTTCAGCATTACAAAACTTAGTGCTAAAATGCTTAGTTCTTGGGTGTCCTGCTCTGGGGAAA
The DNA here is from genome assembly GCF_023634155.1 of Falco peregrinus. Lineage (NCBI taxonomy): Eukaryota > Metazoa > Chordata > Aves > Falconiformes > Falconidae > Falco > Falco peregrinus. The sequence goes on from NC_073727.1 coordinate 59,205,064, forward strand.
CCTTGATGTATAGCATCCAATGTCTTATATCTACAGGGAAAAGTCTAGGCAGAATAAAAGTAACAAAATGAGCGAAAATTTGCCAGAATTGCTTAGTGCTGCTGTTTAAAATTCTTCTGGAGTTCAATGTTCAAAGCAGGGGGAAGAAAAAAAACCCCAAAAACCCACAAAAACAAATCTTCCCCCAAGCAAAATCTGCACACAGCTAGTGGTTAGGAAGTTCATGGGGGATGATAAGAGACCTCTGTGTGTTATGACCAGACTTTCTGGACAGCTGAAATGAGTCTATGTAAGGAAGTGCTGTAAGTGCAGGGTTGCACAGCACTCAATAACTCTATGGAAATTATTCTGCTTTGGGTATTTAATTAGTCCCTGGAACAGGGACTTGGATGTGATTCTTTTTTCTCAGTTTTCATAGTACTTCTAGACCAAGAGCCTAAAAAGTTTACCTTTCTCTCTGGCTCTATCAATAATCAAAGAAATTAAAGGAAATAATGTCAAAATGAAAGTTATGGAGTCATTTTCTCAGAAAAACAAGAATTTGGAGAATCTGTTCTAGTACGCATGGCCAAATCTCTGCTTTGAATCCAGCAGGGAGAAACGGAATAAAAACCTACCTGCCAGGTAAGTGCTTTGGCAATTGAATAAAATGGATACAGATGTGATCCTGGAAGGTCAGTTGTCATGACTTTTTGCAGAAAATTTAATCTGAGGAGTATTTTAAACCCCAGTTGACCTGACTTCACAGTGGAATAGGGCAGGGAGAATCCAGAATAAGGATTAATCATTTTTATGATTATAGCATGGACACAGGCACCGGCAGGTCTTGGCGAAGTTGCAAGTGGAAGATTATACTGGGCTATAAATGTGGGGGTTTTTTCTATGTCAGGTATGTGCTTAAAACTTTCGTTGAAATTAAACTTTTGAGATTAATGTTGGTTATCCTTCAGGTGTATTCTACTGACTTAAAAAACTGGCCTTTCTGGAGGATCCTCTGATAACGTTGGGCTCTGAACGACACTTTGTTCCTGAGGGAAAGTGAATTTACTTGGTGAAGAGTTAGACACGATTTCTATCACTAGCAGCACCCATCAGACTAACGTACGTACTTGTATTTCTCATGGTGCTATAATGTTAGCTGTGTAGCGAGCCTTCACTCAACAGTACTTCTGCATGGTCTGGGGACACATTCTTGTAGCATGGGTCAAAAGGAGAAGTGCCAGCACAGTTTGCTCTTCTTATGTACCCTTAAATCACCACATTCCTCACACCTTAGCATTCAAGCTTAGACAAGATTTCTCAAAGATATGTGTAAGATGTGCACATCAAAGCCATGTGCTGCAAAAAAAACCACCAACCAAACAAAAAACCCCCCAAACAGATATATTATGCAGGACTGTGCTTAAGACTCTGAGAGAATAAATGTATCCAGAAGGATCTCCCCAACTCTGAAAATGGCTGGTTAACGGATGGGTAGTCAAATGTGGCACAGAATGCAACTAGTGTTCATGCTGAGATGTCTTTATGGAATATTTAAGTAATATGGCCCAAATAAATCTCATCTAATATTAAAAACAGCAATGTACTACTTAGTCTAGAAGTGTAGTTATCTGTTATCTGTCTCCCTCTATAGTCAACCAAGAGGGAAAAGCACTTAAAGATGACATTTCATACTGCATAGATCCAATAACTTTGGAAATTTCTCTTTGCTGCATGTGCATTTTGATTAGGTGGATGAACCTGGACATCTGCATGGAAAAGCTTGTAGAGCATGAGGTGTGGGTACAGAGATCCTGAGAAAAACTGAGAACAAATTGTTGGCTTTGGCCTTGTCAGGGTTGTCCTTGCTGAACGAGGGTTTGAATCTTGCTCTGCAGAAGGAACAAATAACTTCTGATGTTCAGCATGGGGTGAGAGGTTGGGGTGGATGATATGCAAAAATAGATTGAAGCACAGAGACCAGACAACTTCTGAGATCTGGGAATGGCCATATCTAGATCTCAGGGATTGTCCAAAGACTGCAGAAGGGGCTGTGTCCAATTTGTTGCAGCTCAGGAAGCCTCCAAAAATTGCTGGACTCAAAATAAGACTGGAGAAACAGACACAACTTTCAAGGACATTGCAGACAGAGAAGAGATTTCTTTTAAAACTTTTTTTTTTTCCCCTTGTCTGTCCCACTTTGGTTTTCTCTCTTTAAAAAGTCATAAATCATGACCTAGCAATTCATGGCTCTCTTGGTATTTTTGGTGTTCACTTAAGGAGAACAGCAAATCCCTTCCAAGCTCTGACTGGTTTGAATGTCCTGGCTCCCCATGCTAGAGTTGTAGAATTCTTTTTCCTGGGTACAGAAATTGAAGCTTCTGAAGAAGACAGATGTTACCTTTCTTATTTGCCTCTGGGCTCCTAAATTTCACTCCACTGAACAATGAATAAGGTTCTTGTTTCCCATCTGTTTTACAGCAATGACTTATCTTCCTATGATTTTTTGCAGCAAAACTAAGGGACAGGTGGAGGAAACAACTTCATCCCCTTCTCCCACCTCCCTGCCTACCCCTAGACTCTCAGTTTTTAGCAGACTGAGGCACAGGGTCTTTCATACACACTCTCTCTCTGCTGCAGAAAAATGTGTCTTTCTGAGTTGAAGTGGTTATACATTGCCTCGAAGCTCTGCAGTAATTCACTGCAGCCTTTGGGCTGCTGATAGTTGTGTTACAAGTGATACCAGAGGGCAAAGACATCCTTGGAGGCAACCCACCTGCTCAGACTGGCGGGAACTCCATGGGGCAGAGACCAGGAACAGCCAGTTTTTACCTCTTTAACACATGACCTTGGTCATGAGACAGAATCCACTGGTAATTCAGAAAGGCTTTAAAATTAGCTGAAGTTTCCGTAAGCAGAATTTGTAGCCTGTCCCACTGCAGAAGTTATTATTCATTTTAAAATTCTGCAGGAACATATTTGCAGAGACTGTTTCATACTAGCATTAATTAATGGCTGGGCCTTAAGGGAGCAATATACAAGTAGCAACTGAGCTTGCTTAACTCTTTTTTCATGTTTCCTGTCATTGTCTGTTCGGTGGCTAACTTTTGAGAATGATTTCTAACACCATTTTTGAGGCTAATGGAATGATATCAATAAACTTGTTATGTTTTATAAACCTCTTTTGCAAAGAGGTTAATTTATTCTTTTGCTAAAGACAGGCTGTGCAGAGGGAAAGTTTTTTCTTTTCCTTAGGCCTGCTATGAAATGCAGGCTGTTGAAGTAGAATTATCTGCCAAGTAAATTTCAGTCACACACTTGCAAATGAATGTAGCCCCTGAATTGCAAATTAAGGCTGAGTTCAAGAGCTCTTTGAAAATATCTTTCTCAACTTTAAGGCATGGATTCCCTTCACTTAATTTTGCGCCCTTTGGGGCCTAATCTATAGTCATCTTCTGTCCTTCTCCAGTCGGCGGGAGAAACGGGTACTGCAGGATGCGCAGGAGGCTTTATGTGGGCTGCGTTGGCCTCCTGAGGCACCCGTCTCTGCTGAGCATGGGAGACTGCTGGTGCTCCCAGGGCTCTGCAGAGCTCTGACACCTCAGCTGGCTGTACTTGCAGAGTAGTAAAAATGTGGCATAGAGGAGGAAAGAGAAAAGGCTGTTTTTATTTTATTTTTTCTTCGGTTACATGACCTGGCTAAAACCTAAGGAAGGTGGTAATCCTGCTGCATAGCTTACTTGGCTGTTTTCAGGCAGTCTAGTAAATAAGAGCCATCTCAAGACTTTCCCTGAGATCTGTCCTTAAAACTAGAGATTGGTGTTCTCTATCCTTGCATTAGTTGATACCAAACTCCAGAATTGTTTCCACTGTAATTCACAGAAATGTTTACAGAATAAGTAGTTACTGACTGGAAATATCAGGAGTCCAAACAGAACTTCTAAATGAAAAACCATCTGTGATATGGTAAAACCCACAGGCTCCTCAAGTGCATATTTTTCTGCCTATCTCGAGAGAAGAAAAAGCTTCAGTAGTTCTGATATTTAGTGAGTGACCTTTTGTGTTGGGACAGAGATCAAAAAGAACAAAAATCAAAGGAGATCACAGCCAGGGTTGGCCACAATATGTCCCCTTTTTCCACTAGAAAATTAAAAAACCAAATAAATGTTAACCAGTTCTCAGATGACAGTTTTAGCAAGTTATAGCTTTATCACTCCTCCCCAAGTCCTAGGTAGATGGTAAAGAGGGTCCGAATGAGACCGCTATAGAACATAGAACTCACTGGACAGCAACATCATCTTATAGTTACTACTTTGATTTTGTTCAGGTTGCGCTTCACAGAGCTGTGGGATACACATTACTGAATAAGAGCAGTTGGTCCAAGCAGAAACTGCAGCACAGGAGGCAGAGGAGGAGGTTAGATCAAGTAACATCTGCATAGCTGTAAAGTTGCATGCTATGGCTTTGTAAGGCTGTGCCGAAAGGATAAAAAGAGGGCTCAAAACACAGATATCTTGGAGGGAGGACATGACACCCCAACCACACAGCATTATGCTGACCCAAAAAGACTATTATGAGCTGCATGTGAAACAGGATTTAAACCATGACAGAATTCCAGAGAGCACCTTCAGCAGCACAGGGCTTGCTAAAAGCGTGCTGGAGCAGCTGGCTTAGCACTGAGGAAAGCATATCCTCTCGCTTGATCTGTGACAGGCTTTCCTACAGAAAATGGGGGTCCTCTTTCTTTCACTGAAGTGGCTGATCATGCCTCACTGCTTAGATGGACCGAGGTTTTTTTTTCTTAGGCTAGCTTCTTTGCACAAAGATGGAGTGGTCAGACATCTAGCCATCTTGAGGATGTACATCACTATGCAAGAATGGACCACAAGGCTGCATTTCTCTTTCTTTAATGTAGTTAAGTGGTAGGAATCTAATGTCATTCTGATGTTTTGCAGGGGAACTTAAGCCAGCAAAGCCCATGGGGCTATATTAAAAAAGAGTTGTAGGCATTATTGCAGTGAAGTCCACCAGGCTTGGAGACCACCCGGCAGCCAGGCAGCAGGTGCTTACATGAAAGTGGGATTCATGGCTTGAACATCCACAGATACCTGTAAGATGGTGACAGCCACCTAAAGCTGTGCAGCCTGCTACCAGAATGTGAGACCTCCCTTTTAGATCTGTCTGAGATAAAGAACTTGCAGGAATTAAATGCAAAGTGCTTCTTTTGGAGAGGAATACACTAACCACTAGGATATGAATGGGCTGTTCTCCCTCCATCTGTTGAAAGTAGGTCACTGACATCCGAAATGCAAAATAATGTAAGCAACGGGAGGGGCTTCTCTCCTTCCGTGAGATAGGCAGAACAAGTGAAGGACAGAAAAGGGAAGGGAGAGATCTTAATGTTCAGGGAATGCCCATTATTTTGTGTTCTGGAGAGTTTATGTGTCCTGCAATGCCTTTGAAGATATGCATCAAGTAATTGCTAAGCAGTAGGTGTAAGTTCCCCTGGTCAACACACAAGCACTCTTTTATTAGCCCATAATCCAACTTAGCACCTCATCATACAAATATTTATTGGTAATTAGATATCTATTTTAAGTGTAATGATTATATCCATAAGATATTAAGCACTACTCTCTAACACTCACGAAGTACTGTGGACTTTAACTCATCTAACACAATCTGGGAAAAAAAAACCCTACATTAAAATTTCCATTGCACTATTGAGCATTTCTGCAAGATTTATCCTTCAATTGTTGGTTGTTGCCCCCCCCCCCCCCCCCCGCACCCATGTAATTGAAGTAAGTTTTCACTACTTGAAAGTAAGTATGAAGGTCCTAAAGAAATTAAAAGCCTTCAGTCATATCTCTATATGTAATACTTTTTGTGAATTGCCTAGGAAATTGTTTATCCACATGTAGGAGAGATATCATTTTTAGTTTAGGATGCAGAACATTTATCACAGCTTTTTAAATATTCTTCTGCAAGAAGGCAAGAAACAGTCTCTTTAATCTTATCAATCAAGATGCAAGTCAATGCATATCCAAAAAGCAGTTGAAGTGTGGATTAGGCTGTATCCAAAATGAGCAGATCTGTTTTATATATGTAAATTGAAATGACCAGACCTCACAGTATTAAGAAATACTTACTGAATCCTTTGGAAAACTAATTTCCAAGGTATTTTTTGGGAAATAACAGGAAATGGCAATCTTTGCAGGAGAGTAGTTCACTTTTTATTTAGGATTAGAATCTGCCAGGTACTTAAGCGTTTTACAGAAATATCAAAACTAGGACAAATCCCACTGTCCTTTCATAACTTACATAAGACAGGGAGACATTGCACATCCTGCAGCTGAGAACACAATATTACATCATCTCAGCCTCATGGGTTTTGGTGCCATGAAAAATGCAGGGAAAGGACATGGACCTATGATGATAGAGTCCCATGTGAGTCTGTTCTGTTTCTAAAGCTCTAGAATACATAGTGATTCAGACATATATAGGGCATGGCAGTCAAATAATTAAAAAAATGGTTCTGACTCTGTTTTGCACGTAAGCTCTTCAGCAGAGCTGTGCAGCTTTTCAAGAAAGCACAGGGGCATAAGGAATTACCTATAATGTGACTCCAGTGCTCAATCTATCTTATTTCCAAGAGTGGCTATTGGAGATGCTGTTTGGCAAGAGAGAAGAGCATCCCCGCTCTCTACAGGCCATCACCCCTGTGCCTCCCAAAATTAGATCAGGGATGTTACAGAGTCCATCCCTGCATATACCTTTTGCAATCTGACTATGCACTTATTGTCCATGAATTTGTCTAACAGCTTTTTGAACATGCTTAAGTTATGAGCCATAATCCATTATCCATAGCCCATCTTAACAGAAATTCTCATTAGTCTCTATGTAAAAAAGGATGCTTTTTCATATATTTTGAACTTATTGCCCATCAGTTTCAGTGCACCTTATTTGTAATGTTACTGGACTTGGTGAATGCCAGTTCTACACTCTACAACTAATCTACAACATTCTAAATTTGAAGTTGCCCTAATTTGAACAGGAGGTAGGGCTAGATGAGTTCCTGAAGTCAGAAGATGACTTCCTGAGGTCTTCTTTTTAGTTGATCTTCCAGCCTAAATTATTCTACTATTCATGTTTTTTGTAAATGCTGACCATATCACTCTCCAGTCTTCCCCTTGCCAAACTGAAGTTTCAGCATTTCTTGTCTCTCCTCATAAGGCAGCTGCTTAATCATTTTAGATGCACTTCTCTGTCATTTCTTTAACTCCACTCATTCTTTCCTTCTTCAAATGTGTTTTTCTTGAGATGTGGAAACCAGAACTACACACCATAATCAAAATATGGGCACCCAAAAGTTTTATAAAATATCTAATTTCATCTTAGTATCCTTCCTTACATTGCTCACTGTTCTGTTGTCCTAATCCAGCTGTTGCTGCACACAGATCCAATGATTTCTGAGACCTGTCACTGATGACTCTAAGATCTCTTTTCCCGAGTTGTAAATTTTACACTCCCTAAAGCTGTATGACAGGGCTTTCTGTGGTTCATGCCCGTATAACACAACCCAATTTAGATATCTTGGCTTTGACTAGTGTCCTTGATAACCTTCAGATTTCCTGCTTGACATTTGTAAGACAACACAGAGTCAGGAATGTGGTGTAATAGTGGTCAGTTCATGTGTTTTTTTCAGCAAAAAAGGAAAAAAAAAAAAAAAGATAAAGACCAACACCAGCTCCAGGGTTTCAAAATGATGGAGCAATATGAAGCAACAGCTTTGCTGTGCTCCAGTAATTTTAATGCTGTTGGCTTGTAACACACGTCTATTTATCTGATCAAACATTACACAGTCTCTGTGATGAGTTTATTACTATGCTGACTTTGCTTCTCCATACAGAGGCTTGCTCTGATTTTTGATCCAAGAGCAGGGTTCGATGTCTCTGCTATCCACGTCGAGTGCAGTAACATGCTCCAAATTACTGCTTTTATTCTTTGAACACACAATAGATTTTTAGAGCTTGTGTAAGTATGTGTGTTAATTAGTTCACGAATCAAATTTAATTAAAAATACCTTCTTAAAAGAATTAGTCTTGTGCAGGATTCCTTTTATTTTGAATGATCTTGATAACTGGTGAACATGGGTTCTTCAAACATTCCTAAGTTTAAGTAATTAATTTCAATTAAGATGCTTACAACTGTCATATATAATTATTGTAACTGGTGAATAATAGATTAAACCAAGTCAGCAGCTCACATTTTCCAAGGTATAACCTGACATGTAGGTGTGATCTCTTACATCATTCTGATATCAGAGATGGCGCAAATGTTCGTTTTCCTTTCTCCCCACCTCATTTGTATTCTGCAGATCTCTTTTTGAAATGAATCCTCAATGAAAGGTATTTATGGAGTCAAGAATTCTTATCAATATCAGTAAATTAACTTATTTCAGTGAAGGTGCATCAGTTTTTTACCAGTAGGTTTTCCCTTCCTGAACTAAATCACCTTAGTCTGTTTTCATCCTCCAGAGAACTAACAGAAAATGGAACATCAGTGTGTTTGGAAGAGCAATCTGAGATCATGAAGCAAGCAGGTGGTAAGGCTTTCACAGCTTTTCAATGGAGAGATGTGCTGGTGAAGGACCTCACGTGCTTTTGCCTGCCGAGTCAGAAGGATGTTGCTTGGTGAGTGCCGATGCAGGTTACAGGAACAGATGGCTTTTCTAAGCTTGAGTCTCACCTGCTGCCAGCTACGGCAGGGTGGTCCTTGTACAACATGTGCCACCACCTTCTAAAAATAGTACCCTTCAAGGAACGTGGTGAACACATATCCTATAGCATAACATATCACGTTGCCAAGTTGTAGAATTAATTTCTTACAATCATTTGTAGAAACATTACAGACTGAGACCATAGCACTAACATTTTAATTTCTAAGGAGGTTTTTATTCCATACTTCTGCTAATTTCACTGTTACTCTTTCTGTGGCCAGATTCTCATATTTTTCTTGCTGAATTCAGGGAAATGTCTTTGACAATCTTGGCCAGGAAAACCATGGGACTTTGGATCAAGCCAACAATAAAACTGTGATCAGGATGAGGATGTATTAAATGACAGCATACCAACACAGGTGAATGAGAAGATCAATGGCAAGTTTTTTCTAAGAATGAGTCTTGTAATTTATTAAACTGGTGGTAGTATCACCATTGAAGTTTTCCAGTGGTTTACAACTGAGATTTGACTGCATGGCTAAGAGGGTAAAAGATTGTTCTAACAGGCCATACACCTTCTCCAGACTGTTTTGTCAAATTACCTACAATGTATGTTGTATTGGGTTTTCATGGCAAGGTTTTGGGAACAGGGGGACTACAGGGGTGCCTTCTGTGAGAAGCTGCTAGAAGCTTCCCACGTGTGTGATGCAGCCAGTGCCAGCTGGCTCCAAGATGAACCTGCTGCTGACCAAGGCTGAGCCCATCAGCAACATGATGTCATTGTGTAAGTAATTATATCTCTGGAAAATTATTGATGAATGAATAGAGTTACTGGACTTTCTCTTCTGAGAAGAAATTCAGCTGGAGTTTACCTGGACAAGCTAGTTTACCCTGGAAATTTATTAGCTTGACTTGGTTATTCTTTGAAAGAACAAGCAGTTCCTATGGACAAATATGTAATAAAGCATTTTTCTAACATAGTGTGTTATTTAGATGAGAAATCAGAATGAAGGAAACAGATTAGTAAAAAGTTACATCCTTTTAAAAATCTTTTCCCTTTTATTGCAGAAAAAACCCACCCTAATTAAAATTCATATTATCTACTTAGAGTTCGTAAAGTGCATAACGTAGATGTGCTAATAACTAGGCTAGTTTTAAATTACAGTGTATTTTAAATGTATATTATGCAGTGTGTTTTTTAATGTGCACTGTTTACCTCAAAGATTTAACCAGCTCCAAAATATTTAAGGTAATTATAATGACACACAAATTTTCTATGAGAAACTCCTGTGTGTCACCTCATCACCACCTGTAATGAACATGTATGGATGGTGTGAAAGCAAACCAAGTTCCTTTGCCTTGTACGTGGAGGATGAAATGCATACTACTGCTGCTGCTGCTGAATATATGTCCATGCTTTGTTTAGTCTTTATAGGTTCTTAATGCTGTGCTTCAGCCCTGTAGCATGTAAGCACTTCCTAATACTGTTTTAAAGGACTTGACTAACACCTGATATTCTTTCTTACAGTCTTCTCCAGGGGGCCATGGGTAATGGCAGCTGCTGAAAGCAAAGAATTGAGATGTTAAACATGACAAACTCGAGCTTTTATACATGCTATAATTGTTAACATTTTAGGGAGAAATTGTGCTAAGGACCAGCACTGAGCACAGGTGCAGTGTAAGTAAATGGGCTCTAGCGGCCTGCAGCCTGTGGGCTGTAGTGGGCAGCAAGGCAGGAGAATGAAGATGCTGGAGGAAGAGGGGAAAAGAGAAGGGCTGACATGCACCTTAAGAGACTCTTGACTAATTGGCTTTAGATTTACGGGAAAGTGAGTGCTGCCAAAGCTGTGCAATATGAACTTACCTGGGAAAAATTCATTTAATAAAACAAACAGAGAATCTTCCAATTGCTGAAGAAAAACAGATGTAAAAGATTCCTCTTCACTCTGGGGGAAATTACACAAATTTATTTATGTGTAGGACTGAGCATCTATCACTCCTGTATTTGTTTTCTACAAAATCAGTGCAATTAGCAGCAGCTGGATGATTCCAGGCAGGAGTCAAACATCCTAGTAGGGAAAGAAACAGAACCATTGGTACAAAACCTCCATCGTGGGGATCCAGTGCTTGTGCAATAGTTTTCTTTCTCAGTCACATGCCAGCGGTTCTGAACCACTGGCAGATTTTTCTATATGTCTGCTTTTCCGCAAGTACTTGAGGATTTTACCAGCTGCTGCAGCCAGAGTGCCCACAGCACAATGATGCTCCTGCAGCAACAGCCACAGCGCAGCTTCGGGGCATGTGAATGCAGCACCTGCATCAGCTGCATCTGCATCTTCCTTAGGTGTCCTTACACTGCTGGGGCCGCAGGGGCGGAGGTTTCTGCGTTTCTCTGGGATCACACTGAATAGATACTTCTGTCACAGTAATGCCAGGAAGTGTTTTAGAGAAATGTACAGGTTAGAGCAGCCGTTGTTAACCTGCTTCTGATTTTTTTCCCTTTGCTAGAGACCTGCTGTAAAGTAATGACACTTCTGTTGCTATTAATTACCCTAATTTTTTCACATTAGATATCAACCCTTTGCCTTTGAAGCAAAGATGAATATGAATAGGGATGGCTAATTTATGAATACTAGGAACTGTGATCTGAACCAGAACAATCAAGACAGGATATAAAACATATGAAATACCCCCTGAAGATAATTTTTTCGGAGAATTTGGAAATAATTAAAATTTCAAAAAGATCAGTGTTCTCTAAAACTGAATTTTGCATTCATGACTAGTATCCACAGATATAATTGCTATGATTTTTGTTCCTCATAACAACTCTTGATCTGCTGTACAGAAATACAGAAAGGGAAGCAATTATTATTCTTGTTGTGAAATTTCATAAGAAAATTATATTTATCATATATCATCAACATTATATAGTAAAATACATAGCCACAGTTAAGAGCAGCTATTGAAAAAGGTTCAGCTAAGAGGAGCTTCATTATTAAACAAATGTGATAGAAAGATCAACTAGAATGGAAAGCATTTATGGCATTATATGGGCCTAAAATGTATTTGCAATGCTCTGGCAAAGCTAGACTGTTAAGTAGTGGCATATTACCATTCATGAGGACACATCACTCTGATGTTATTAAATGTAATTCTCTTTGTTCTATTATTTGTTGTTTAAAATCTAAAGAGAAATGATTGTTCTTTACTTATTCACCCTGTCACCTCAGATCTGAAGATTCATGTCAATTTTTCTTACTTTATTTTTTCCCCCAACCAATAGCAATGACAGGTGGGGACATGGGTTATGGCCCCTCACACTGACATTCGAGCACGTCTATAAAGAAAAGAGGGAAAATTAGGTAAAGGTGGCCATGGTTAAGCTGCTACGCTGGGCTGATTCCTCTGCTTTGCTGGAGACGTCCCATGTGGGTTAGGGGATATCTTCGAAGAACCTTTTGTGGATCTAAGATTAAGTGTGACAATACTTCCCTGCACCAGGTTTAAAATTCAAATATTCATGTTAAATGCCTAAAATCCATCTATGGAAAAGAGATTTACCTAGGTGCCCTGTGTAGGGACACAACTGTAGAGCAGGAGGATATTTAAGCCTGCAAACAGTAAATGAAAAATGGAGAAGTGTTTCTGAGAGCTCTTCTCTCTGCTGCACTTCACAGGGGCTAAAACACTAGCCCAAGAAATATAGAAACTGGGGTTTAGGTCTTAGTTTCAAAGGACTCAAACTCACCTATTTTTATTTAGAAAAACAAAACTAATGCCCTGTATAGGGCCATAAACAAAGCTATAGGTCTCTAGGCTAAGCTGAAATATAAATGTTCTCCACCTGTTTGGCTGAATCTGGCCCTCTGCTCTGAAGGGTAGGGAGGATGTGCAGAGGGCAATGCAGAAATACTTCATAGCCAGTTGGAAGAAACAACAGAGAGGTTTAACTATGGAAATGTAATGGTATTTGTTAATGTAATCTATATAGAAGCTGAAGTGCTTAGGGAACAAATGACCAAAGAGAACTAAGACTGTGTGATCCCTTAATTTCAGAAGAAATTAAGGATGTTTTAAACAACTAATTCCCAAATAAGATCAAAAGTACCAAAATAATGGAAAACAATTTATTTAGTATAAAAATATATTCATTCAGTAAGGGTGAAATATTTCAGTAGGGTGGCAAAACTTGTCTTCAGAACAGATCTGCTTGAGGAATGGGATCTCCACTGCAAATGCAATGAGTGAAGCTTGCAGAAGAATTATATACCTTTTGCTAAGCTTTGAATTGGGGATTGTATTGTAGAGAAAAATGGGGTGGAATTTACATTGCAAGAACCATTTCCACAGATGTTATTTAGCCCTAGGCAGTCCAACAGCTGCTTCACTTCCTCCTTTCTCTCACTTTACATAGTCATTTGGGGATCTTAGATCCCTCTTATGCTTAAGCTAAGAAAAATTAAGTGGAAGGTTGCAAAATTATGAAAAATAAATGCACATAAGTGTTTAATTAAACTTACCCCCCTATACACAACAATACAATTTTTTAGAAGTGTTAAACTACATTGTACTGGTGCCTTCCCCCTTTCCAGTTCATAGGTATTGATTTTAATATATGTTTCAATAGTTAAAGAGCCATAAGTACATTTTTGGCATTTTTGCACACATATTGCACGTTCTGTGATGTTTCCCAGTGCCAGCAGTACCAAAGTGATAGGAAAGGGTGCCAGTTGTTTCATGGTCATAACCAAATCACTTCTACTTTTTAACCACAAATGATGTAAATGAATAACCATCTGGGACTGAGCTGAACGAATGCGTGTGTGGTGGTTGTTACCACTTACAATAGATGTCACTTAGAGAAATTTACTGACTTATTAAATAAATATTTGTTGAGGATAGAAACATTGAAATTTTAAATGTAAGTTGTTCATTAATAATAAATAATAATAAACCATATTCCTGTTTCTAGCACAATATTTTTCATCTTTAGATTTCAAAGTACTTCTCACAGGGCAGTAATACTTCAGTCTGTCTTCCTCCTATAGTCAGCCTGGATGTGGAAAGCTGAGTTATGAGGAGGGAAATGCCAGTAGGACAGTGGCAGAGCCAGGGCTTGGTCTGGGGAAGCTGCTATCACCCAAGTGGGGAGTATGCTGCCTCCCACAGAAGCTGATAACTGTGGGTGAATCAAAGTTTTCTATCCTATATCCAGGTAGAATGTCCCCTGAAGTGACTTGTGCTGACTGCCTCTGGTCACCACGCAGCCATGCGATGAGCCTACCTGCTTCTTCTTTTGTTTTGGCAGACTGTGATTAGATCACCCTGAACTCTGTCTTCTCGAGGCTGAACAACCCTACTCCTTCAGCCATTTTTCACATGTCAAATTCTCCAACTCCTTGACCATTTTGGTAGTCCTCCCCTGGACCCTCTCCAGTTTTTCCATGTCTCTTTGGAACCCAGAAGACCAAAGGTGTGACCTGACAAGTGCTAAATAAAGAGTGAGAATCACACTCCTCGGTCTGTTGGCTGTACCCTCTGTGATGCAGCCTAGGACACGTTTTGCCTTCACTGTTGCTGCCAGGGCATGTAGCTGATTCGTGTTGAGTTTGCTGTTACACAAGACCCTGAGGGCCTTTTGGGCCAAGCTGCTCCCCAGGCAATCAGACCCCAGCCAGATAATCCCGTTTAGGTATTCTTCTGTCCCAGATATAGGACTTTACATTTATCTTTGTTAAACTTTACACAATTCTTTTGGCGCAATCTTCCAGTCAGGTATATATTACATACAGAATATAACATATCTCTAACAGACTGCATTTGCGATTTAACAACTAAACCAGCAACTAAGCCTCACACAGCCACTTACTTACTCCACCTGCAGTGGGATGGGGAAGAGAATTGGAAGAGTGAATAAGAAAACTTGGGGGTTGAGATAAAGACAGTTTAATAGGTAAAGCAAAAGCTGCTTGCACAAGTGAAGCAAAACGAGGAATTCATTCCCCACTTCCCACCGGCAGGCAGGGGTTCAGCCATCCCCAGGACAGCAGGGCTCCGTCACACAGAATGGTTACTTAGGAAGACAAATGCCATAACTGTGAATGTCAGCCCCGTTTCGTTCTTCTTCCTCCAGCTTTATATGCTGAGCATGATATTATATGGTATGGAATATCCTGGGGTCAGTGGGGTCAGATGTCCTGGCTGTGCCCCCTCCCAGCTTCTTGTGCACCCCCAGCCTCCTGGCTGGTGGGGTGGGGTGAGTTGCAGCAAAGGCCTTGGCTCTGTGTAAGTGCTGCTCAGCAGTGACTGAAACATCCTTGTATTTTCAGCACTGTTTTCAGCACAAATCCAAACCACAGACCCTTTATATGAAGAAAATTAACTCTACCCCAGCGAAAACCAGCACAACTGCCTATCTTAATACCAGTTTTCACACTACTGTGGACATTTCTTTTTTGCTTGTCCCTGCGCTGTACTCCAATGTGTATTGCAGATGGTTCTAGTCTAGCTGTCTGTATCTATTGCTAGTGCACTGCCACAAAGCTACGCTAGACCTGGCTTCCAATTAGCTTGCTCAGATACCGTTCAGTGGAGGCTGTCTGACAGGTGCGTAAATACTGAGCTACACTCCTGCCAGTACCTGAGCCCTCTCCAGCACCGTGAAAATGTTTTGCAGTCCCAGAAGCAAATGTAATTGTAGTCATGTTACCATGCCTTTGCAGACAGGACTGAAATCCACAAGAGAGACTGTCTTAAAGCATATCAGGATCAATTTGACCTCCACTTGATGTTCTCCTGATGCTAGTGGCTTAGTGCCACCCACAGCAAGACTTATTTCCCTTGTGCAATAATTCAAATGTATTTCCCACTTGGTGTTAGCCAATAACAGTAAAATGGAAGAAATCATGCTATTTAGCAAGCGTTCAAACATAGAGGACCTTCATGGATGACGACTGAGGAAAAGAGGAAGACCCCCCCAGTCAAGTTGATTCTGGAGGGATACAAACCTCTCCTAGTCAACAGCTTTCAAAGTACTGGCATGTGTGCTGGGTCTCTGGTAGACCCACAGGATCTGTGCATATTGGAGCACAGGAGTAAGGAGACGTGAGCACTGGAAAAACAAAACTTCCGTGGTAGCTTCTCCTTGATTTCTAAATAAAGTTTATTTTTCTTGTGCTTTCCCTGGTTTGTTGAATTAGTCCCAGTTACAGTGGGGAGATTAAGAGATCCTTGCTGTTTCACTGTGAAAGGTAGAGAATTTGCTGTCAAAAGAAGCGAATAAAATAAAAGGATACGTGCTTAATTCTCAGTTCCAAAACTTGCTGATTTTTTTCTGAAGCATGAGGAAATCCTTCCTGGTTTTACACAGCCTGTGGACATGATTAAAGCTGTGTTCCATATATAATGAAATAGGTCAACCAAGGTTTTCCCATATATCTTGTGCTGTTATCTTCTTGCTAGAACAGTAATCACAGGTGCCTCTACCTTTCTTTCCAAATGTGTTGTTCACACATTTTTGTTGTACTTCACACTGGCATAGAGCTTGGCAGCCACTCAGCTCTTGCTAGTGTTGTGTTGTCATGTAGTTTTGGCTGTCCTCACTACCTCCCAAGATGCCTTTTTAATTTACTTAATTTTATTATTGAAAATTAATTTGAACATAATAGACACAACCTTTAGAACAATTTGCCTACATTTGCCAAAGCTCTTTCATGATCCAAAATTGGGCATCATAATTATATTTGGCATAGCTCCATTTTATGTTTTTACAAATTACTTTTTGATCTTATTCCAATTTTTATGTATATAATATAAAAGTATGCTAGTATGTACAAATAAATGTCTATGTATATGTGTATGTATTTATGTAGGTATAAAATTAATAAAATTAATAATTTTTAACAAAATAAAAAGTGTATATTTGCTCCCAGTTGCAGAAAAAGTTGTCACTTTTCTTGGGGCTGTATATAGTATTATGATTAAGAATTCTGGATTCAAGAAATGTGGATTCTCTTCCTAACTCTATCATAAGGTGTCTGCACAATCTTTTAATGTTGCTCCCAGTCTCAGTCCTCCACCTCAAAAATGAAGGTTGCTTTATCTCCTTTGCTTGTCTAGCTTGTTCATTTTCTAGGCTTTTAGGGTGGAATAATCAGTTGATGTATCTGTAAAGTACATATCACAATGAATTCTGTCTTTGCTTAAAACTGAACTGAGAAACAAGGGAGCAGAAAGGAGTTTACAGGTGATTCCACTGAAAGCGTATTTATTATACTTGGCTTTTTGAAATTAGAAAATGCTATTGATTTGCTTCTGTTTCTTGCTGGAAGCTTTCCAGAAAAGTGCACATTTTATGTAAGTATTGTATTATTTATAATGAAATGGAAACAGTAGTTTGAGACAGATGAAATACAACTTATTTCTTTATTTTGAAGGGAAATTAATCATTAATTGTCAGGTCACTGTATTACATTATTTATCCCCAATTTTTATTGATGCAGCCTGGCTAAATCATGTAAATATTTAGAGCTGAATTAACAATCTTCTTCAAAGGGAAAGGGAAATGGGAAACCTATGGTCTTTGAACTGTAAAATCTATGGCTTTTGGAGTCTTTGCTGTAAATAAGGATGCAAGACCCCAAGGAACAAAACTTCCTTTGTTTATCCAGACCAAACTCTACTTTAAAGACCTGTGCAGAACATTTAACTCTACTGTAGCCTTTAAAACCCATTTACAGTGGCTTCCTATTCTTGGCAGTGTAAAAAAACTACATCAAGTTTGACCTTAAACCTCAGCAGTTTCTCAGACCAGGCCCCTTGCTCTTCTTCCACCCGTGGGACTCTGTAGAACAGGTATCTTCAGGCCCCAGCTGGCAAACAGCCAACCAAACAGGTGGAAATAAGATTTTGGAGATCTTCTGGGTGCATGTCATATTGAAAGTACAGCAGTTGAAGGGCTGAGGCTTTGGGTTTGGGAAGCTGTTTCTTACATCCCTACGTCTGGACTTGAATTTTATTTCACAAGCTGCTGCTACTGCACTGGCTTAAGAGTGCTTTTCTTCCTATTTTCATAAGAAGGGTCTGATTTAATTCAGGCAACTAGCTCCAGGAGAAGATCAGTGGCTGAAGCACTCCACCTCAGCATAGCATTCCTGTTTGACAGAAATTAAACCCTAGCACATACACTAGAAAACCAGCACATCTCTCTTTGGCATCAGATCTTCAGCACAGCTTTAAAAATGCATTCATTTTGTATTTCTCACAGTCCTTCAAGGAAGACCATGAATGAAACCCACTGGTCTACTCCACTGTAGCATCTAATGAAATCCTTCAACATTAATAATAATACAGAGGACAGAAGAGATTACCTCCAAAGATAGATTCCAACTGGCTCACCTTCGTGACTTTCATATGAGCAGGGAGTCTGATCCTCATCCATGTCTGACTTGAAAGCCTAAGGCTTTAAAGTGGTCCCTTTTTCTAAGCTGCACTTACTGTTCTACCACCAGCAGAGAGAAATGTCAAGTCCTTGTACTTGGGTTGTCTTAATCTCCTGACCTCAGAGGTTTCTGCTGCTGTCTAAAAATATTTCCTAAATTGGCACATTGAACCCTCGTCTCAGTTCTTACTCTGCTACAAAGTTTTTTGGAATAACTTGCAACTCCAACAGATCTGAGAATGCATCCCTGAGCATCACGTTGATGCCCAGCTATATTACCTGAACCTGGCTCACACCATCATCTGGATGGCAGCCGTATCACCAGTAGGGCTGGGATTAAAGTAAAGTCCCAGTAAAGTACATCCACATTTTAACTGCTGTCCTCAGAAAGCTCTGCCAAGCAGCTGTCCCTCGTGATACAGAAGAATTGCAAACTTATTACTTTCTTCTGCTTTCTCTTCTCACAAAAGTGAGGCAAAATCACTATTTCTGAGATGTCCACCATTTGGTAAAGATCACTTTTCCTAACAGGCATTTTAAAATTAAAGTATTTAAAATATGTGCTCTAAGCACATATAACTAAGGCGTAATAACACATGTATGTATGTACAAGACATTGTCAAACACTTCATGATACCCTTGTAATATATTTTTTTAATTTTTTGTTATTATCTAGGATATATTTTATTTATATCTGTCTAAATCTCTGCCAAGACGATGGGTTAGATGCCACCTGCTTTTCTGAACTAGTCTGGTCCCAGGCCATCTGGGCAACTCATCACGTAGCAAGATTAAAGGCATCTGGGACTGAAACAGAAATTAAGAGTAACACCTCATGACTGATTCCCTTTGGTGGCACAACAGAGATTAGTGCAACAACTTTCAAGTGCTAAAATAAAGACATAAATATGCTGCACACTTAAGCCATGCATATGATGAATGTTGGGTGGTTGTGAATCCTGATTTATTCATTAATGACATACAGATAATATGCTGTACCTTCTCCCACTTGTAGTATTTGTTGAAAACTGGTTTGTCAGCTGGCAGTTTATTTAAGGAAGAAGGTGACCTCATGAGAAATTAATAGCATTGCCAATATTTTATATTAGTTCTCATATATTACACAAAATCATCAAATTCATGGATACTAAAAATACTAGGACTGGTAGCACAGCAGCTCTTCTACATCTCGATCCCACAAGACATTGCTAGAAAAATTACATTGTTCCTCACAAACATAACAAAATGTTCTTGTTATTGAATGCACTGAAGTTCACAGATTCTGTGGCCAAAGTGAGTGTTTAACACATGCAACACAGCGTCCCAAGCAGACATGGCCCTACTTAACTTCCTGTTCAGAGTTGAAAGACTTATTTTGTGAGTCAGGAGACTGAAAAGATGAGGTCAGAGCAGAGGAAGGAATGGAGAGGCGAGGAAGGAATGGAGAGGCAAGAAAGAATATATGAAGAGAACTAGTAAACTGAAGCTATTTTTGAAGGTGATTAAAGGAAAAATATCATCTAGGAACATTCATTTAATATCTAGAAAAATTAAAGAAGCAAAGTGATATTTTTTTTTTTTTTAATAGCATGTGTTGAGATTTTATCTGTGAGATACAGCTTGGAACTAATTTTATGCTGAACATACATAAATATCGGCGTCAACTTAACTCCAGTAGCAGGCTGCCATAATGACTTTAGAAGAAAGAGAAATTCTTTTGGCTTTCATATGAGTATTTTGCTGTGTAGGAAATAAAGTCCAGTCTGTGTTTTAGCTTGGCCTGTCAAAACAGTCATGAAGACTTCATATTTTAAGCCATATGATCTATTCACTTCTTCTGTCACTTTTGTGACACTTTTTAAAATTATCACATTTGTGATATTAATAAGTTATATTATACTCTTTTTCTTTCTATGCTTAGGATAAAAAGACTTTGTAACTTGCCTCTCAAATAGATGCATATGATGGATTTTGTAGGAAAATGAGAATGGGTTCTGTTCTCTCACTGAAAGCTGAATTCTCATGCACTGTGTAATGAGAGTAAGACTGAGTGCAAAAAGGCTGAAAAATGTAAGAAGGATATGCAATCATGATAAAATGTATTAAGCACCTAGTAGACTGTACCAGAGCGAGTTTTAAAAGGTGAATTCCTATCCCCCAGGTAAAATTGGCATTTAAAAAAGCCACAACACTTTGATTTTGAACAAATGCCTGATTTTTAGACATTTTTAACATGTGACAGAAATTCTGGATAGTTCTGAATTTAAAAAGAAACTTTTTTATTACTGTATGAACACAAATTGATCTTTTTCTGAAAGTATTTATTTCCACACAGGGAGTTATAATGTTAACCTTAGATGACTTTTTCAGATGTTCAAACCCACACTATAAGTCTGCTTCAAGGCCACATTATGTAAAAGTAGGGTTGACAAATATCTGCCCAAGATAATTAACTTTGTTTCACCTCTAAAAAGCTAAAACTAGAAGAATTTAAAGTATTTTGATGATATGAGATGAAACAGCAATGTTGAAATGCATCCATTAGAAACATCAGAAAAGTTATTAGTAGTCTAAAAAAATCCCTTGGTTTTGTTATGCATATTTTTAAGTCTAAAATCCCTCTACTGATTGTTAATTAATGTTAGTCTCTTTTAACATTGGTAACCACTGTAAATGAGTTAATATAACGGGATACTTTCTGTTAGTACTATAGAAGTAGGTTTTTCTTATAATTTGATTATGCAGTTGGATAACTGGGGAAGCTTCTCTCCAGCCATCCATTCTCTTAAGAATGAAACTTTGTTAAATATTGACTATAGACAATTTTGGCTTTTGTATCTGGACATTTTCTCTAAAAAAACTACAGCAAACAAAAAAAGTCAATGCAAGGATTTTGAAACCTTTGCAATGAGTGACTTCAAAGTGAACTCTAATAATTTGCAAACAGTGAAATCAAAGTATCTGTAAATCTAGTCCCTGAAAACAGCTTCTATTTTTTTGACACTTTAAAATTAATTTCTTTTTTTAGAAATGTCTCCCTCCTTTTTTGCGGGGTCAAAGCTTTCCAACACCAACAGAAGTTTGTTTCATTGATATAAATGACCTTTATATAGTAAGTACTATGGAGTATAACAAAATGTGGAAACAGAGAACATTTCTCTTTCAGTAATGCTATTCTGAGATTTTTTAAATTTTTTTAAATATTTTTTTTTTGTAACAAGTGACAACTAACAGTACTGTATACTGTGGGGACTGTCACAAACCTCCAGAGATCATCTAATCCAGCCTACAGGGTGGAGGAGTACTGAGGCTATTCTCACTGGATGTTTATTAAAACACTACTTAAAAGTTAACCATGATAGTATTCTGTAAACCAACTCATTAAACTGTTCCACATCTTAATTATGCTTAGTATCATGGTAAATTGCAAGTGACATTCAGACCTTCCTGCTGAAGAAAGGGAAAGAACATTTGTTCATGGTAAAAATCTACAAGTATTTAGGGACTGAGATCTTATTGGATAAGATTAGTATTGGATAATTAGGAAAAAATCTTTTCTTCCATTGAGACTGATGAGCTGCCTGGGTCCATAACAAACCAGAGTGCAGATTTGTTTATAAAACAAAATACAGTGCAGCTTCACTCATCTGGCATTTGTTTGTTTAGGAAGCTGATGCGTGAAAGGCCCACTGGTACAAGCCATCATGAAGAAAAAGAGCAATGTTTTTATACAGTTGTGAAACAATTAATACAACCTCAACTTTACAGATCTATTAGACTTGAGATGAAATGAAAATGAACAAAAAAACTACCTATATTGGAAATCTTTTCTTTGCAACTTCATTTCCATTGAAATGTCTAGGGAAATTTTTATTAAAAATCAATTCTGGAAAAAAATCAATCAGCTTTAACCATCTGTTGTCTTACTGGAAAATCTATGTGCAACTTGCAGTTATCTGTATTTAAACAGGATGTTTCAAACCATCTAACTATTTAAACGATCAGCAATTCTGTATAATTTTTTACTTCTACAAAAACAGATGAAGCTGTAGGCTGAGCACTCCGCATCGTCCCTTCACTTAGTTTTCTCTGACCAGGAAGGCAGGCGACACAAGCGGTTTGCCCTCGTAACAAAGGGGATGGATTTTACCAGCTTGTTAGAGGTTGTCCTCCCAGCACGTTTGCTTACGCCACACTGCCAACCCCACGTTCTCACAATGATGAGTCAGCACTCCAAATGATTATAGCTGGCTTTTAAAAAATCATATTTAAAAATAGTATTTGTGCTTGCTTGCTTTTGAGTTCAGATCATTCATTTGTTCTGCCTGTACACATCGTTTTGATTAACCCTCAGTGCTCTGGTAGTTAAAGCCAATTTTGTAGATGAACACTGAGATCTCTCTTGAGATCTCTGGATGGGGATGGGAGCTGGTGCTGTGAGAAACCTAACACATACAGTGACATGCAAAAAAGTCTTGTGAACGGTAACACCATGTGCAGCGTGTTCTCCAAGATTTTCCAATCTGATTTGTGCATAGAATATTCTGGCCTATCACTTCTCAGCCTGTTTCTTGATAGACAGCCTACATTCCCCTTTCATCCTAATTATAGCCCCATATATCACCCCAAGTAATCTCCCCAGTTGGTAACAATTTACATTTTACACATCTCTCCCTTTTAACTTCAGGCTCCATTCAGCTTTGTGCCTGGAGTGACTAAGATATCAGTGTCAGCCACAGGTTCCACATTTTGAATGGAAAATAAATTAGCGATATCAAACCTGAAGGCAGCTTTGATTATCTTTGCCACCACTGTTGCTTTTTGGCTTTGCCACTTTGTTCATCCGTACTGTACCCACTCAGTTCCAGGGGTATCTTAGAGAAAAGAGAGGTTATAGCATCCAGATCTATTACATAATTAAAAATGTGCTATATGGGTAATTTGCGTAGATTAATGACACAGCCTTTACAGAAAACTGATCCTTGTCTTCCTGGGTGATAGAACTCTGTTATTCTGTTGGTCAGAAATGGGATCATGATAGAGACAGGAGAAAAGAATTCATGACTACTATTCTTTGAGAATTTTTACCACTGTCCATTTAAGCATCTTGAATTTTTTTTTTCAAAAAAAATCTGGCAGCAGCTGACTTTAGGGAGCATCTGGCATCTCTCGTTCAGAGGAAAACTCTTGCTTGAGGCTTGGGTTTTGTTTTTTTGGTTTGAGATTTCTTTAAAATATCTGATTTCTCACAAAAAAAACCCCAACAAAACACCAAAAAAACAAAACCAAAAACAAACCACAAAAAAACCCACGTACATTTTTGAGCAGAAAGGTTATATAGATTATCCTATGGCTCTGGACTCACTAGACTCCTTGGGACTCCTGAAGGTGTTTAGCTAGAGGGAAATTTATGTGGATGCATGCATATGTGGAATGTGCAAAGCTCACAGAATACAGTTCCAGCCATTAGGCCTCCACTTATTGCTTTCCTGGGAAATAAAAATCTCAGAAACTAAATTGTAACTTCTAGGAGTAGGTAAGGTAGCTTTTTCTTCCTCCCTATAATTACTCATCATGTCTTTATCCCTGCACCTCTCTTTATAACTGAGAACTCCCTTTATACCTACCTGAGAAATAACCGGCATCTCTCTGCCTCCATCCTGGCACTGCCACAATCCTAGATCCAAATTTAGCTCTCCGATATAATTTGTGGAATTTCTGAAAAGCTTCAGAAATTGTTTGTCTTGCAACATATCCACTCCCAGAGAGCCACATCCACCAGCCACCATGGGGCCAGGCTCATTTCTTTGTGCATAGCCTATGCGTCACTGTGGCTGTTCAAGCAGCAGGCAGAGATTTATGTGAGCGACTGCAGGATGAGCACATTGCAAACATTTCAGCGTACTGCAGTTTCTTGGCAAAAATCCAAGCCATGTCTTGGCCTAGTTATATGACTTTGTGAGTTCTCACTTCTTGTACTTCACTTCTCTTTACCAGAAATACGTTTTGTGTAGTACAACATACATTATGCATAGTACTATAAAGCAGAGAAAGGAGCTGTTAGTTTTCTTCCTCCCAGCTTTTTTACTGGAAGAAAATGTTCCCTCTAACACAGGAAAAGTAGCTACAAGAAAACAGTAAAATCTTTAGAGTTTCTTTACCTGCTTTGCTATGGATATTCTCCCTTGAACCTATTAGCTGCCCCCTATCCAGATTTCTTGCAGCGTATCTGATGAAATAGCACCTTTTAGCACAGTTTATTGGGAAAATCTCCTGATAACATTAGAGATAAATGTACCTTAGCCCCTCCCGTGCTGTTCAATTTCTGCTATTTTAAAACTTCTCTTTAATTTGTTATACAAGGAAAACCAAAGACATTTTTGTTACATCGGCATTTCATACAGAAATCAAAGATTAAGGAAAAGAAAAGTTAACGCCAGTCACATGTTTTTGATATGGTGGGCTTCAGATTACTTCACTGAACCACCTAATTTATTCCTAATTCTTATATGCTTGGGTGAAATAATTCTTCTGAAGCACATCACTTTCTTCTGTAGATGTGGAAAGTCTCTTCAGGGGCAGCTAAAATTAAGAAAGAGAATCTTCCTCTATTACAAAAAAACAACTTCTCTTCATAGACCAGAGGACGACACTTTAGGGAGATTGCTAAGAAGATACCTGAGCCTGAAATATAAGATATGGGCAGAGGGAATCCCATCTCCTGTATTTCTCTGGAGGACTTTCAAAAGATTTCTCTCTGGGGATAGATCTGCCATACTGAGCTATGGGTAAGCAGAACAAAAGAAAAAGCAAATTATTTCCTGAATGAGATGAAAAATCCTACCTCAGGATATCACAGATAAAAAACCACATAAAAGTGAGATTCTTATATGGAATTATAAAAATTTCTTATGAGTGATAAAAAAATCTATATTCTTTATTACAACTACCTTCAATACTGATAAAAGGGGAATAACTATTGAGTTTAGATCTTTTGAAGCTGAAGCATCCTTTTTAGCCTTTAATATAATGGGAAACTTTTGAAAAGAAGCCTTGAGCAGGCAAAATAATGAAGATTAACAATTGGAGATTCAGATTAACCAATACCCTGCTCTTTCCATCTATTTATCATGATTAATCTGTGTCCTCTTTCCAGGAACATAGAAACTACCCAATCTGGTGCTAACAAGAAAGCTGTTGGTATCTTAAATGTCAACAAGCATTTCAATATCTGATTAATATTATTGCAGAGAAAACTGAAATCTGGACTGCTAGTGGTGCTTTTGCAAAATCCATCTATCAATGTTGAAGAAGTTGTTGATATAATGCTACAGAGGTAGCACTGAGCTGTAATACCACATCTTTGTACCCAGTTTTATAGCTTGTTCTTACTGTCGTGTTGCTGATGTTAGCTGGTTCTGTAACATTATTGGGTTTTTGCTAGCAGAGGTGACAGGAGCACAGGCTGAGCAGGCTGGTTGTGGCTGCTCCTAGTTCTTTGCTCAAAGAGCTGCCTGTGGCTCTGTGATCACACTGATTACATGTCTTTCAGTGCTTCGGTTTGAAATACTGGCTGCCGTTCACTGTAACTGAATAAGCACCTCCATGCCCTGTTCTTTTGTGTATTCATGGGCTGAATATTCAATTTGCTAATGTATATAGAGTGGAGTTGTAATTGCTTTTGACCTTGTGATAGGAAATCCTCCACCTGTATCTTTAAGGTTACTTTCACCTTTTTTTTTTATTTAATCATTTTCGTTGGGTGTCATCTCAGTCCTTGGAGGGAGAAGGAGGAACTGAAATTCTATTTCAAATGCGACTAAAAAACAATGAAACAAAATTTATTGAGACAAAAGAAAGCTTATTTTGCTCTCCAAAAAGAAGTTAATTATTTAGGAAAATATCTTAAGTGACAACTGAGTGAATATTTGTTGTATGATTGTAATATCTCATTCTTAAAATGGCAATATAATTACCTGAAATTTTGATTATTTATTTAATTTACTAATTTGCAAAGGCATATTTCTAATAACTTTAATAATAATTGACGATTTGTTGTTAATATATTTTTGCAGCAACATTTGTGACTCTGCTCCCTACAGAAAGAAAATGCATGGAGGTGGAAAATATGAGCAACAAATATTTTGCTTCTAGCCACATGGAAATTGTTCTTAACAGAACTCCACATGCATGGGGTTCCTATATGTGTATCTATATGACCCTCTTTCTTCCTGAGGATCTCATGTGTAATTGGTTTTGGAAAGCATCTGTACAAAAAAAATATCTAACTCATTGTCAGCTCATATTTCTGAATTCAGATTTTTCTAGAGAAAACGCTTTTCCAAATGAAACGCAAGTGCATTAATTCAGAGCTACTTCTTGAAGAGTAAGATTTCCTTGAGGAAGCTGTGTGCAAGTAAAGCTCAAAAAAATCAATAGCAGATGGTTTGATTAAAATTTCAATTCCCTTTATTAAATATATGTAATAGATTATTTCCCACAATTATTCCCAAAGATTTTCATTCACATCATTTCTATGAGAAGCTGTTATTTGATATATGCAAACTGCATGTAAGATACCTTTGAAAAACAGAACAGTGACTATATGTTCTATTTTTTATTATTATGTTTTTATTGTTATGTTATTAGATTTGTAACTACCTGCTTTTCTATGTATGATACTTTCCCGAAGAAACTTCAGAGGGGGAAAAAAGGCAAAAAGGGAGGGGTAATAAATGCTAACAAGGTGGCAACTTAGTGGTTAGGGCAGTTGCATGGAGACTGCATGTGAATTTCATGTCTCTAAGGAAGGATTTGAGTACAAATCACAGTCTCTGTTTACTGCATGCATTCAAATATTACACGAGAAGATTAGGTACCTTCTATGGACTTGTTGATAAAAAAATAATTCAGCTGCGGTATCATTCTTGGAATTACTTGTGTTCTATGAACAGTGTTAATTTCATGTGTCATGCCGCTTTCTTCAGAGTGCTTCATTTTTTATCTTGTTTAGGTTTAATAGTCCTATACATGAGCAGGACTGAAACAACTGATGCTGAGGGACATTTCAAGTTAGATTGGGTTGTACCTGGTGAATTTAAGTCCCGATTAAATTATGCCAGAACTGAGCAGGTGTTTTCTGGATCATGACAGTGGACAGAAGTTTCCAAATTTTGTCTATGTCCTCTTTTGCTGTTGAATTATTATTTTTTTTTCACATCCATCCATTAAGTTCATGAAACATGTAACACTACCAAATAACTATATTTAGAGGGTATTAAGGTGGAAGCTGAAGCTGCCTATATGGTCAAGAGAGGTCTCTGGAAGGCAAATCAGGGTGCCTAAATTTGAAAGTATGTTTCTAATTAGGAGCTCTAATTGCTGTGTGGAAGCACACACTTCTCTCTACTGACTGTAGAGGGAACCTAGGCACCAAAGGTAGGTGCTTGCAGAGGTGGTGTCAGTATTCTCCATTGTCTGGAGACTGTATCGAATGGCAATGAAATTGTATGGTATATGTTAGTTTCCTGGATTATTCTAAAGTGTGTGGCCATACGATCTTTCCGGTACTTTTTCCTGTCAGTTTACTTTGGAAGTAGAATTTGCATTGCACACAAACAGGTATGTGCGTGCTCATTGTTTGCAACTATTAGAATCAAACATTCATCTTTGAAGTTAATTCTTAGGTTTATGTTTTAATATTAGAAATTAGTATAGCTTCTCTGCAAATTTGTTTGGAAATTTTAGCCCTTACTGTAAGTGGTAATAGAAAACATTTCTTTATATTTCCAATACATGTGTACAGACTAAAAATGTGCACAAACAAAAAAAAAATTGATAAGGCTGAAAAAGATTGTCCTGACACTATTTATCTAGTGTTACAGCTACAAAAAAATTTCCACAATATAGTCATTAATATGATTGTACTGAAGCATTAGAGAAACAGTAATTTCTTTCTTTTACCACTGAATAGGGAATGCATGATAAAATAGTCTTTTCTTTTAAAACATTGCTTCCCTTTCACATGCTGCACATGAATGTGGATTTGCCTGGATTTCTGCTGTATATATATTTTTTTTTTGATTTACACATATTTCTTCCTACCTTCCACTTTTCTCTGTGTAAACATTTCATGGAAATGGGTGAATCCAAGTCCCATTCAGATGAATGCCTCGAAGACAGCTCTTCCCATCTTATTCTCTTCGGCTCCAGCAGTATTTTCCAGCTCAAAGTCAGCTTGTTTTGCTCATTTTTTGAGCAAACAGGAATCTGTGAAACAGGAATAGTGTTAAGCTGAACGGGAGCTAACAAACCCCACATCCCAGAAGGATTTGTTTTGTTTGGGGTGGGTTTATTCCCCACTAATGCAGCCACAACCTTTGACTAGTCAGCAGGAGGGAACGAGGAAAAGAATAAACCTGTGAGCCTTAAGACATTCTTGCCAAATCTTGCTCAGCAACATTCAAGCTGATGCACCATGATTAGCTGAGTAACTTTTCCCTCTCAGAGATATTAAAAAACTGTCTAGGCATGGTCCTGGGCAACTGGCTCTAGCTGGCTCTGCTTGAGCAAGGAGGTTGGACAAGATGACCTCCAAAGGCCCCTCCCAACCTCAACCATTCTGTCGTAATGTGAACTTCATGCCTATGCATTTTTAGCTTTTTTTTTTCATAGCATGAAAAATGTGTTTTCTTGATAGGTCAAGTGTAATAATGACAAAAATGTGGCATAATTATTTGCTAGGGAAATTAACTATGCATAATGCCTATATCTTGACCTTTGGATGGAGCTACAACAGCTTATACCTAGGGTAAAAGGAAATTTACATTTAGCATCAAGAGTAACAGCCTCTGATAAAATGGAAAAATAAGTCTTAATAATACTTTCAGTAACTGAGACTATGCGTTTGTTTTGCTTTATTGTTACTTATTCTTTCATAAATGCTAAAAAGCCAGCTGAGAAATCTCTAGGTTCCCATTTACCTCTAGATAACTGATGGGACATGAAATGATTTGAATAAGAACTGTCATACTCAATTAATTGGACATGGCTAATATACAATGTAATACAACAGCAAAACATTTTCAGGCTATGCCAGATAGCTATCTAAAAGAACCACTTTACACAGTGTTTCTTGGAGAGATGACAGTTTGGCCTTCCTCTTGTAAGGTCTTGCCAGTCTGCTTAGGCATCAGAACACACTTCTGAGTGGACCTGGATGTGACACCTTCAATGGGTAGAGCAAACACCCCTCCCACCACACAGAACATGCAAGGATCTTTTGAATTTTAGTCACCCATGGAAAATGGTTTTGTGAAGGGCAGGTGAAAACCTTCACATTCAGAAGATGAAAGACCTGTGCTACTTTTCTGCAGATTCAAGGCAGCAGCTGATGGAGAAGGAGCAAAGAGTGTGCCAGATATCAGATAACTATGCAAGCGAGGTGGAGGGGCTGGATGAGCAGTGACCTAGAAGGGAATATACAGGTGCATCATTGTCTGCCACATGCTTGAAGACCAGTTTGAGTGAGAGTCAGTTCTGGATTCAGATGGCTAAATAGAGGGGTTAACATGTAGGGGTTCACATGCAGCTGCAGTGTAGGTGAATTAAACCTTGGCTAGATCTCCACTGACTACCATGGCAGCTTAGGCATCATTGTGCCCACAGATACTTACATTCAGCTCCAAGCTTGGAACTGAAATCTGGCCATTTGAGAGGCAGATGTCCCCAGCGCTGGGCGAGGACAGCTGTATTTTGGTGGTTGCCATGGACTGCCCTTATGCACCAGGCATCTGTTGGCCATTATTCCCATAGCTACATATGAAATATGACATCAGGTGCAGCATCTTTGAAGACTTGACTGTCATAGCTGTGAAAATTACACAACTTTGCAATTTCTGACATCCCACATCTTTTACTCTGGTTCAGTGTGCTCCAGCTGGTGACTTCTCTGCCAGCTCTGCTTCAGGGGAGGTTTCTGTCTGGCCCGTGCCATCCTCTTGGTTGTCTTTCCATGGGAACAGGAGGGAAATGAGTGCATTAAGCAGTGGCTGTGGGTCTCATATTATAGGGTTTCTTAAGATGGTGGTCTTCACGGTGGAGCTTGGCTCCAGCAAGGTGCCACACCGCCTGCGAGGGAGAAGGACCTGAGAGCAACTTGTGGCAACTTGGAGGCTGGCTGCAGCCCAAAGCCTGTGTGTGACTCAGCACTGAAAAGGGTATTCCTGCCGTGGTTTGTTTGTAAAACGCCCTTGGATATGATGGCTGCTATAGAAATGGCAAGTAATAAAATACCATTATAGAGTAATTAGCTATTATTACCTCAGATGGCTAAAATTTGGCTTCTTGATCCCTCCTGCCACAGTTTATTATAGAACAGGAAAATACAGGGAAGGAGAAAGTGGAAGACAACAACATTGACAGGGCAGTGTGACTTGCAATCTATTATTTCTGAAAAGAAGCAAGATTTGAGGCAGCATCAAGCCAGATGCACCAAAAATGACCAAGACTGTGCAGAAGTGGCTTTAGGGTTAATCTGTGTGACCGAACATGTAACTTAATTCAGCACCTCCTGTCCAGTTCTTGGGGGGCTTCACCACCTCAGTCTGAATTTATTCTGTAAAATAGTTTTATTTGCTATTTTTTCCAAAACAGACTGACAGCAACTTTATTTGTTACAGTAAGGAAGAAATCTAATACAACTTTGATTGATTTGTGCAGATGCTTCTTTGGGCTGCTAATCGTGACTGTACTGAGGAGGTGAGGGTACATGAGGCTTGCTGCTCCCTTTCTGAGGCCAGGACATGAAGGTGGCACTTGTCTTATGAAAATGTTTGTTCCTTGGCGGGTTTCTTTATGCTATCAGCTTCAGCTTCACTGCTTGGTGCCTTATATTGGAGCACCTTTTAAGCAGGTTGCTAGTTTATTTGGCAGGTTCATTGGAATGAGCACTGTGTTGTGGCCCATTACTTCTCATTCTCTGCTTACATACATCATAATGCAAAGTGCACTTGTGAGGTGTAGTTCTCCTTCTATCATTACTGTCAAGGTAAAAAATTTACTAGCTTTGTCGAAAAAGATCGGGAACCATTCAAAATTTAACTCTTCATACTATTACCATACACAGGACAAGTTCCCGTTACAGGTTTATAGTCTGAGTGTGAAGATGACTTCACCTGAAATTGAGAGTTTCTGTATGTTATAAACTTTGAACATGCTGGGCAGCATGCATTTGAATATGTGGTTAATTGGGCAGAAAAAGTGTCAGGTAGTAAACAATCATAACTTGTTTCAGTTTTCATTCTGTGTGCCTAGATGATGCCCAGACTGATGCACAACTCCGTAATGTGCAAAGGCTTGAAATTTGTCACAGTACCAAAGACCTAGTGTCTACCACTATTTGGGGCACATTCTCCAAGCAGAGCTGAACAGTAAACTTCTGCCATCTTTAGGGAAAGCTGAGGACAATCTGTGTGAGAGAACTTTAAGAAAAGGCATAAATTTTGTTGCTGTGCCTCAGTTTCCCATTAAGGATTGTGGGGAGAGGAAATCTCCTTTTCCTTTCCTCAAAGTTTAAATATTTACTTCGTGAAATGTTGCTTCGATGTTTCACATAGATTGTAGTTGTCATTGTTGACCTCTCCAGGGCTTAATGTGCACTAACTTGTGACCTGACCAGCCCTGGTGGTGTGCAGAAAGTGCATGTGACAGCGACTTCAGGTCTAGCCAGCGTATGCAGAAGGAATGGGCCTGAGCTAAAGTGCACAGAGGTACCATAACAACTTCAGAGTTAACCTCATTCAATTTTCACCTCATTTTTAATTTTTCTTTTCCTTTTCTTGAAAAGGTTGTTTGGAAAAGACCTGTAATTTGATGAAAAATTTTCAACAATCTCTGTTCAAACTCTCATGGCATCAGCCCTTAATTCTTTCCATTGTTATCTTTGCAGTGCCTTCTGAGTAACCAGATTTAATAAATTGCTGTATTTTTAGGTGCTTAATAGCAGGTTACCTGTGATTCAACATCTATGTGAATTATGTAAGTGAGGATAATGCAAGTTAGCCCCAGAATGTCATCTCATAACCCACCTATTTCTGATCTTTTACAGACTACTTTTTCCTAAAAAATCCTTGTTCTTTGGAAACATTATCTACACAGTTTGACCTTACTGTCTCTCACTAATTCTGCCTTGTCCCAGGTGCTGACTTTATGCTGATTACCTGATGATACAAACCAAGTGAGGACTAATTTTCCATTCTTATAATTTTTAAAAGAATATACATTAGCTGGTGCAGGTTGGTCACAGAATAGCATAATAGCATTGGTGTCTATGAGCAGAAAAAGACTGAATGGTCTAATGAAAATTTTAAAATAGAATCTATTCAACAAAGTGTTTATTTGTGGTTTTATTGCCCTTTATGTAAAAAGTAATACTAAGCATATTATGGAATTAAAATACCAAAGGAGGAACACAATGTAAGGGAGAGAAATGAAGATGCAGAGAAAAGGGAAGCATGGTTTTTTGAGGTCAGAAGAGAGCTAGCAAATCAATGAACCTGTGGGATAAAGGAAGGTACCTCCAGATGTCAGGAGCTGCACTGACCTGTTTGAATGATGAATTGTAGCACATAGAACATTATGGCACAGGGCATGTAACAATATGCCAGTGCAAGAAAGGTTGCAGAAATGTGACCTGTCAACAAATTGCACTACACAGCTTCGTTACTGGAGTCATCTAGTATCGTGACCTTTTTGCATGCAATGTTAGCCACTGTGTTGAAAACACACACTTAACATACAGAATCATAAAATCATGTAGGTTGGAAAAGACTTTGAGATCATCAAGTCCAACCATTAATCCAGGGCTGCCAAATCCACCACTAAACCATGTCACTAAGCACCACATCTATGTGTTTTTTAAGTACCTCCAGGGATGGTGATTCCACTGCCTGCATGGGCAGCCTGTTCCAATGCCTGACCACCCTTTCAGTGAAGAAATGTTTCCTAATATTCATCTAAACCTTACCTGGTGCAACTTGAGGCCATTTCCTCTTGTCCTGTCGCTAGTTACCTATGAGCAGAGACTGACCCCCACCTGACTACTACCTGCTTTCAGGTAGTTGTAGTGAGCAATAAGATCCTCCCTGAGTGTCCTCCCCCCCAGACTAAACAACTCCAGTTCCCTCAGCTGCTCCTTATAAGACTTATACTCCAGACCCTTCCCCAGCTTTGCTGTCCTTCTCTGGACATGCTTCATCACCTTAATGTCTTTCTTGTAGTGAGGAACCCAAAACTGAACACAGTATTTGAGATGTGGCCTCACCAGTGCTGAGTACAAAGGACAATCACTTCCCTAGTCCTGCTGGCCACACTGTTTCTGACACAAGCCAGCATGATGTTGGCCTTCTTGGCCACCTGGGCACAATGCTGGATCATCTTCAGTTGGCCATCAACCAGCACCCCCATGTCCTTTTCTACAGGGCAACTTTCCAGCCACTCTTCCCCAAGCCTGTAGCATTGCATGGGGCTGTCGTGAATCAGGTGCAGGACCTGCAGTTGTCCTTGTTGAACCTCATACAATTGGCCTCAGCTCGTTGATCCAGCTTGTCCAGATCCTTCTGCAGAGCCTTCCTGCCTTCAAGCAGATCAATGCTTCCCAACAACTTGATGTCATTTGCAAAATTACTGAGGGTGCAATTGGTACCCTTGTCCAGATCAGTGATAAAGATATTAAACAGAACTGGTCCCAATACTGAGGCCTAGGGAACACCACCTATGACCGGCCACCAGATAGATGTAAATCCATTTACTACCACTCTTTGAGCTTAGCCAAACAACCAGCTTTTTACTGAGCGTAGAGTACACCTGTCCAAGCCATGAACAGCCAGATTCTGCAGAAGAATGCTGTGGGGAATTATGTCAAAGGCTTTACTAAAATCTAGGTAGACAATAGTCACAGCCTTTCATTCATCCACTATAAACACGTCACCTTGTCATGGAAGTCGATCAGGTTCATCAAGCAGGACCTGCCTTTCGTAAACCCATGTTGGGCAGTTTTAAAACCCTGGCTGTCCTGCACATGCCACGTGATGTCACTCAGGATGGTCTGCTCCATAACCTTCCCTGGCACCGAGGTCAGGCTGACAGGTCTGTAGTTCTCTGGATCCTCCTTCCTGCCCTTGTAGATAGGCATCATGTTGGCTAACCTCCAGTCTTCAGGTTCCTCTCCAGTTTGCCAAGTCTGTTGAAAAATGATGGAGAGAGGCTTGGCGAGCTCCTTCACCAGCTCCTTCAGTACCCTTGGGAGGATCCCATCTGGCCCCATAGACTTGTCTATGTCTAAGTGGAGCAGTAGGTCACCTCACCATTTCCTCTTGGACTGTGGGGACTTCATTCTTCTCCTCATCCCTGTCTCCCAGTTCAGGGGGCCGAGTACCCAAAGGGAAGCTGGTCTTGCTGTCAAAGACTGAGGCAAAGGAAGCATGAAGTACCTCAGCCTCTTCCTCATCCTTTGTGGCAATGTTCCCCACCACATCCAATAAAGGCTGCAGATCATCCTTGCCCCTTCTTTTATTTCTAATGTATTTTTAAAAATGCTTTTTATTATCTTTTACAGCAGTGGCCAGCCTGAGTTCTAGCTGGGCTTTTACGTCTTTAATCTTCACCCTGCATAACCTCGCCACATCCTTATAGTCATCCAGAGCTGGCTGCCCCTTCTTCCAAAGGTGGTAAACTCTCCTTTTTTCCCTGAGTTCTAGCCAAAGTTCTCTGTTCAGCCAGGGTGGTCTTCTCCCCAGCTGGTTTGTCTTTTGGCACATGGGGATGATCTGCTCCTGTGCCTTTAAGACTACCTTCTTAAGCATGTCCAGCCTTCCTGGACCCCTTGGCCCTTCAGAACTATCTCCCAAGGCACTCTGTCGACCAGGCTCTTAAACAGGCCAAAGTCAGCCCTCCAGTAGGCCAAGGTAGTGGCTCTGCTGACCCTCCTTCTTACTTCTCTTAGAATTGAAAACACGTCATCTCGTGATCGCAATGCCCATGGCATCCTCTGACCACCACATCACCCACCAGTCCTTCGCTGTTTGCAAACAGCAATTCCAGCAGGGTATTCCCTTTTGGTTGGCTCGCTGACCAGCTGTGTCAGGAAGTTCTCTTCCACACATTCCAGAACCTCCTAGACTTTTTCCTCTCTGCTTTGTTGTATTTCAGGTGGGTATCCAGCAGGTTGAAGTCCCCCATGAGAACAAGGGCTAGAGATCTTGAGACTTCTCCCAGCTGCTTGTAGAGTGTTCCATCTGTCTCTTCATCCTGGTGGGGTAGTCTATAACAGACTCCCACCAGAATATCTGCCTTGTTGGCCCTCCCCCTGCTTCTTACTCCTAAACACTCAACCCTACTGTCACCATCATTCAGCTCTGGGCAGTTGAAACACTCCCTGACATACAGAGATACCCCACCACCTCTCTCCCTCCTTGCCTATCCCTTTCGAAGAGTTTGTAGCCATCCATTGCATTACTCCAGTCATGCGAGTTATCCCACCATGTTTCCGTGATGGCAATCATGTCACAGCCTTCCTGCTGTATTATGGCTTCCAGCTCCTCCTGTTTGTTGCCCATGCTTCAGGCATTGGCATAGATGCACTTCAGCTGTGCTATTGATCTTGCCTGCAACTCTGGCATGCTGCTCCCAGGCTCATCTCTAACAAGCTTGTTTTTATTCCCTTCCCCCTTCAAATCCAGTTTAAAGCTCTCTGTGAGCCCTGCTAACTCCTGACCTGGAATCCTTTTCCTGCTTTGAGACAGGTGAACCCAACCTGTTGCTAGCAGGCCTGGTGCTGTGTAAACTGGGCCATGATCAACCCCCCCAAATTTTACCTGTTGACACCAGGCCTGGAGCTGGGTGCTAATGTGTGTGATCTTCCAGTTAGATGCCCCATCATTGCCTGCAGCTGGCAGGACAGAGGAAAACACTGCTTGCACTCCTGATCCCTCAACCAGTCACCCCAAGGCCCTGAGGTCTCTCTTTATTGCTTTCAAATTTATTGTCATTTGGACTTCATCATTGTCCATTTGGAAGACCAGTGATGGGTAGTGATCAGAGGGCCATGCCAGACAAGGGAGTTTTCGAGTAACATCCCTTACTCGGGCCCCAGGGAGGCAGCAGGCTTCCCTATGGGTCCGGTATCAGGCCCTCCATTCCTCTCTGAGTGGAGTCACTAATGAGAACCCCATTTCTTTTCTTCCTAGAAGAGCTGATCATGATGCATGGGGTTGATGGACTCTCGCTAGGCAGGTCCTCCAACCTGGACAGGCTTTTGTCTACACCATCATTTTCCTGGCCTTCAGGCTCCAGAGCCACACACTGTTGGACAGGGGCACCTGGGAAGGCGAATCAGGCCAGGGGGTGATTCACCTGCTGCCCCAAGCAGGGGTCTGTTTCCACTGTTCTCCATCACTTAAGAAAGAGCCCTCCATCTGCCTGATGGCAAGCAGGTAAGGGAGTCTCTGCTTCTCATGTGTCCATATGGTGCATTTGGCTCAGTGATGGTAGTGAGTGGCTCCACCAGCCTCTCCCTCTCACACACTCCCTGGTACTCCTTAACCTTTCTATTTCCTCTTTCAGCTCTGCCACCAGGCTGAGCAGGTCATCCCCCTGGTCACACCTGACACAGGTGTTATCTCTGCTGCCCTCTTGTACTAGTGACAGGCTCAGGCACTGTCTGCAGCCTGTGACCTGGGCAGTTGGGGCTACGTCTGGGTCACCACATGCCTTCTGGCGCTGGCTTTTAGCTGAGTGGAAACCATGGCTGGGTTTCTTCTGGGCGGGCAATGACCACTACTGGAGCTCACCTCTGAGCCATCAGGGGGACTGGCCTTCCCTGCATTCCCTCCCTGCGTGAACTGTGGTGCAAACCACTGTGCCATGCCCTGGCCAATGTGCCAGGCCCTATTTGCCTGGTCTGGTCACTGCTCTTCTGGTCGCTTATGGTCCCTGATAGCTACTTTTGTACATGTGGGGGGTTGGTTGGCCACCTTCACTCCTGGCCCTGCCTATGCCAAGTCAGAGCTGCCACTTGTCAGGTCCTCAACACTTCCCGCTATGGGGGGGGCTGGGGCACACCCCCCCCTCTCTCTGCCCTCACTGCTCATTTTTTCCAGGTCACAGAAAGCTCCCCACAGTTCCTCAGTGCAATCCTCTACTCTGGAGCACCTCTGCCAGAGTAGCGTGCCTCAGAGACTGTGCTGATATGTGTTTTGGTAAATATTAATCTCTGAAAACATTATTTTAACACAATAAATACAGTGACAAAAATACAGAATGAGTGATCATGAAGTGTCTGAGCAAACTGAGAGAGTGTGATATCTAAGTAAAAAGCATGTTTTTGTTCATGTGTTCTTCGAAATCTAAGTATCAGTTTGGGAAAGTTTGGGGGTTGGGCTCCACTGGCAACTCTTTTTTTTTTAAAAGGAGTGTTCTGATAATCTTAGCATTGCATGGCATTGCAAGTTAGCTGCATTTCACCTGAGTGGTGATGGAGCTTGTGCAGGTGTGACACAGCCTAAGGAAAGCTTTGGAGCAGGTAACATGTGTGGTACCCACAGCTCTGTGTGTGGTCTTGATCTCTCTCCAGGAACACATTTGCACAGGTATCCAGTGGTCACCAGCACAATCACAAATCACAGTTATTTTGAGATGTGGTTTAGGTCCCACTAGGAAAAGTCTCAGAAGTCACACTGAAAAGCATATGCCAACTTTTCCAGTTAATTTTGCCATCTAGCTGAAACAGAAAATCAGTAATAACCAATATGTAGAAGAAAACTGACAAAGTTAAGAAAAAAAATGCCAGTTTTTCTTACTTCAAGATTTATTTATTTATGTAATCCTCATGGGACATTTTTTTTGTGATCAGACAAGCCCCTCTGGTTGCAGGTAAAGGGCAAAAGTTTTCTGCTTCCTTTGCCCTTCTTCCCCTTTGACTGATTGCTGCCACTTCAAATCTTCTAGTAGATATAGCCTGTGCAAAAGATGGGCTTAGAAATGTAAAGCTCTTGGCGTCATCCTGCCAGCCCTCCATGAGGCAGCAGTAGTATGGGCAGTTGTGTCAGGAGATGGCAGGTGAACAGCCCCTTGGATGGGGGGACGTGAAGTGAACTGATGAGCAGTAACACTTCATGAAAAGCAGAGGGTGAACCCAGAAAAGAGCAGCTTACAGACAATGGTCTTACATCAGCCAGGGATTTTATTTTACCACTTTACATTGAGTAGTCTCCTAGGGAATGGAAGTAAATTGTTACACTCTATCCTGCTCCACTCATGGATGAAAGTTCTTAAATAAACAGACTTTGAAGAAAACTACCTTCACAGCACACTACCGTTTTCTGCCTAGTTTGCAGTTTCCCCAGTGCTTCTGCAGGTAATGCTGAACAATTCCGCCTCATTCTGCTAGGTGTGGGAGACATCCACAACTATTCATGGAAAGACACACAAAAATTGATAAATAGACAAAGATGTCTTAACCAATGTAAGACATGCAGGCTAGATACCTGAAAAGGCCAGTAGCTATGCTCTTTGCCCATAGCTGTTCTGTCACCGATTTCCTTCTCTCAGACAGCTGTTTATGATATTCTTTAGACCCTTGTCTGAGGTGGAGCTCCTGAAAAGTAATAGACTAGAGAGTCTTGATGTCCTTAGGGACCATGGTATTATTACTTACAGAGCTGCATAAGCTGGCAAGTGAATAGGGAGAGCGTTGCACTGCAGGTAGTTCTGCTGAACACTTTAAATACAGCCATGAGCACAAATTGCACACACTCAAGAATACTCCTGGGAAGCATAACTCAGCCAATACGTGACATTATATGTAATAGTATTTCTCTGTGAGCTCCTTCTTGCTTTCAAGGGGTAATGTTATACTTCTAATAGCAGAAAAACGGTTAAACAACAATACCATCAAACATGTACTAAAGTGCACTTTTCCAGCCTATCCTTACTTTCTGTTTTAGGGGTCTGTTCCTGGCAAGCTGTAACAGGAATCAGAACAGAGAAACAGGTAATACATTTGGATGTGTATGCATCATGCTTACTTCCTTGTGCAGGCAAAACAGCAGACCTCACAGGGATCAGGAGATCTCATGCTGACAAGCTAAGGCTTTCTCAGGAGTGGAAAGCAGCCAAATGTCTGATACAAAGTCCACAAAATATTATAGCTTCATTTTTCCTCTCTGAATCTCAGAAAGCCATCTTACTTTGAGATGGAAGTTACATGCCTTGGAATAAAGAAAGATACTAAAATATATTCTTTTATTTCCATTTTCTTTTTGCTAGAAAAAAGGAGGTCTCGGCCCATACTTGCTCTTCTTCCATTGCTCAGCTCTATCCTTTCCATCTCTACCTGTATCTGCTTAAGCTTTACGTCTTGATTTAAAAAAGTAATCATACTCAGAATGTGATACTAAGTTATCTGTTGTATTGAGACCTCTACTTCTTCAGATTTGTTGACCGTCATGCTCAGGAAGCTTTTATTCATTCCCAGCTTAGCCTGTGTGCTTTGTTTGCAGTGTGTTAATTTGTCACTTCTTGGTCAGAGCACACAGTTAACATGTCCAGGCTTGTGAAAAAAAATAAGCTTAAAGACCAAAGTGTGAGAAGGTGTTATTTTTTCAGAGCTCTTATCTTCTAATCTGATCTGTGGATTAACAGTTTTTTACAGGTATGCAATTGAAATCTTGGATAGTGAGGATAAAAAGAAAGAAGGCTAGATATTGAAAGTATTTAAAGCGTCAACCTCCCACTGAATTCAGTAGACACTATCTGAGTTAAACCTTTGGACATCTAGACCAGGGAGTGCTGCACAGATTCCCACTGTTTGTAAAGAAATGTGTGTTTCTGTAGATACGGAACTTGGGTCCTGTAGGGTCAGAGCTCATTTGGAGATGAAAGTGAGCAGTTTTATTAAATTAAAGGAATAGTTTTGTCCTAAAGTTCTGGTTTTCAGTTTGAGAAGAATTTGAACTTCCTGTGACTCTTAAGTGTTTCCTTGTGTAAGGGCTCTCTCTGAAATCTGTGCAGGCTTTTCCTACTTGCTCCTGAGCCCTGGATGTGGGGATAAGAAAAGGCTTTTCTGGGTGCCAGGCTGGAGAGTGATTATGCCTTAAAATGTGGTGAGGAAGCAATTAGCACTAAATCTGGCTCTCTGAGCTCACCTGCAAATCAATTCTGTGCACACCTGTCTGCAATGTGGGGATGTGCCCAAAGCCTCCCACAACTTAAATAGGGGGGGAAGAAGAGCTCTCCTTAGATGAGTATGGAGGGAGTAAACAGCTTGGTGGAGTGTGAGCTGGCGGCAAAGGTGCTTTGCTGCACATAGGCATGTTTTTGGGGTAGAACTTGTGTGGATAAGTGATTATGTACAACCACCATTTATGTATGCAATGGGGGCTCTCATATGGGGTCTGTGCTGCATGTGCCACACCTTGTACCATTTTCAAATGGTGACTAATTTCAAACTAAAGCCAGTAAGATATGAAAACAATACTAAAATGTAATACTTTATCAGTTATGTGGTTTGATAACCTAGCACTCACTGAATTCCCACAGGGACTGGATAACCCTACAGGGAGTAGGTATAGCTTCTCATCAAATTTGGTACTGCTAGAAATGTCACAGAAAGTGACAAAAGTAAAATTTTGTTTTATTTAGTTTTATTTAATTTGATTTAATTATATCATCAAGATGGAAGACCATACAGCTTAATGGCAGAAGAATGTAAAAATAAAACCAAGGACTTTATTTCTCAAGGAGTTATTCTATAAGAACAGGTATGCTGTTACGACAGTGCATAATGTGAGAGAATGTGTGAACTTTAAGGGCCCTGTACTGACAGAGTATGTTACTTCTAATAAGTATGAAGAAGAGTATTTTCTATAGAGGCTACCTGGTAAGTAGGAGCTTTTAGCGGTATATGAAAAAGCTGCACATTCGTTGAGCTACTTCTGGGTACTAACGTTACAGCCTAGATGCTACTGTGAGCTTTTAAACCTGCAAGACAAGTAAAGAGATACTGAAAGCCCAGGGTTCAAAACAGATGGAGGTTTGCTAAGAAGTCATTCACCTTTAAATATGATGCTACAAGCTTTGAGAGTCTTTGGAAGAAATGTAGTTGATGGAAGAAAAGGACAGCATGAGGCAGCTACAGTATGCATGGTGACAGCGAACGTGCAGAGTAGACATTTATATATTGAGTAAATGTTCCGAAGAATCTCTGAGAGAATAGCAGTGGTCTGTTTCCTAGGCTTTGGATTTCCCTTTTTGTGAAGTACTTGGCTTTTCAATTCCACAACGTTGAAATTGCAGTCTTAATGTCATATTTGCAGATACCTACACTCAAACAGAATTTTAAGGGGTTGATTCCTAACTCTCCTGGCTAGTTAAGTGATTTGGTAGCCACAGTTAGGAGAAACCCTAAGTTCACTGAAAATCAGTGCCCATCTTGTAATTTGACCATTCCTAAAATTTATCTGGGCAAAAGTCAACTTTCAGTCAACACTTGGCACAGTCTGAGGGAAGGTCAGAATTTATCCAATGATACAGCGAAAAGGAATGGTCAGAGGAAGAAACACTCAATCTGGATGAACACTGCAGTTCAGATACATGCTCACCTACTGGGTTTCCACAATGCTACATTTGTTTCTTACTGACCATAATGGAAGAGCAGAGTACCTGCCAACCCACAGGACAGAGCTTCTGCTTTCCAGGTCTTGTGCAAGGTCACCTTCTTTGGCTTAAAGCTCATGTAATTCCTCTGTCTGCCTCTTTTCTGACTGACTTTCTTCTGTGGTAAGGCTGAAAGCCTGGGATACCTTTATTTAGAAAATGCTGCTAATGGTTGTGGACTCATCTGGATATCACTGACCTGGACTCTGACATTCCCAAGGCCTATTGCCAGAGTGAGATAAGGGAACCTAATGTCCTTCCTCTAAGCAAGAATTGGACCAATAATTGCACTAGTACTATTCACTCAAATTTAAGCTTTTTTAATAAAGAAAGGGAGACAAGAAGAGGTTGTGGGAAATACATTTGCTGATATATTTTTTTTATCGGAATTAAGAGAGTGGCTCAAAAAGAACCATGCAAAAGGAAAGATGAAAAGTTCACAACAGTCTGTTTTCCTTTGTTCTCACAGAGCTCCATATTTGATAATACGGGAAACCACCATGCTGTGATCTGTTTCTTACAGTTATCACATACAGAAAAGATGACAACAGGTGTCTGAGGTGAAAGGGCACAGTTCCTATAACTGGTGTTTCTGAAGACATTACCGATGTCCCTGATAAAAGGGAGTCTTCTGTCCCAGCCATATATCACCATCCAAAAGCTTGCAAAGCTTAACATCTCATTTCTTTGCTATTATTGTTTAAGACCAAAAAACCAGTAACATTGCTGAAACCCAAATATTAGCCAACAACTGTTGGAGTCTGTCTATACCTTTTACCAGAATGATGCACGGTTGTGTTTTTTTTTTTGATTGATGCTCATTCTGAATGCAGGCGAATCATCTGGCGAAGAGCAAAATTACCCAGTGACCTAATGTCCTGTCACTGATACACAACTAATTATATGAGCACTGATCCGCATAACATCCGTTATGTGAATTTGAATGCCCATCTGTTCACTCCAGATTAATTGTGACACTGATAGCTCCACGTTATGAAACTGTTACTTTATTAAAACCTTCCATGAAAAGCAAAAACCCCTTTCAATCCTCCCAAATCCAAAGAAAACAATACCCCAAACCCAAGCAAAACCAAAAGATGACCACTTTTCAAAAAAATACGGGTTTATAAGTTCAAATATTCTCTTCACTGCCAGACAAAACATACCAGGACCCAAGGGAATAGGTCATAGCATGAAACATGCCTAGGAGTTAGAAAGAAGATATTATTCTTTACCCAACCTTTTGATCCTAAGTAAGGCTTAAAGAAATACTGAAAGGTTCAATTCATCTTGCTTAACATTAGATGTCAACAGTGTACGTGCCTGTATCTATGCTAATCACCCTATCAGGGAATGATTCCCTTGACCTATTTTGGATTTGTACTTTAAGGCAAGACAGATTTCCTCCAGAAATGTTTATTTTTCTCTGCTTCATGCTCTAAGGCAGCTTAGTTGTTGAGATATGATATAGATATACTGTAGGTGTCTATATTTGGTGAGATCAATTGCACTCTCAACTAGTTTGCAGATAAATTGATTAATTTTGTATGTTGCATCTCTTTTAGATACATTTTCTCTTTGTTGTTACCTAATTATTCTCAGATATTTTGATTCTTGTATCTTTTGATAGTTCCTTGCAAATCTGTACAATTACAATTTCTGCTAGCACTGTTCTATTGAGTCAGAGCAAACAATCCAAAGAATTAGCACTATTTAGTATATCACTGTGATTCCACTTGCAACATGTGTCCCAAGACCATTTCTAGTGAAATCTCCTCCCAGATCTTACAGATGTGCTCTTAAAAAACATGTTTCTGATATTTTACAATATATCTGTTAATTTCAGAGTCATGCACTTTTAAAATAGTGTCATTAATTTGTGTATATACTTGTGATTTAATAGTCTTTCGTGTAGCAAATTGAGGAACATATTTTAATCCATTGGCCATTGGCTGGTGGCTTGTGTGAAGCTTATTATATATTAGACTGCACCATTTTGCTTCCACTGCTAAGTTACATTAACAGGCACTCAAAATGGATGAATGAAGCCAATGGAGTCATATTAAGGACACACCTTAGCTTTGATAAGAGCAAAACAAGACACTACACTCTGTTTCATAAAAGGAATTCACAGTGCTATTTATTACTGCATTATTTCAAATGATACATAATGATCCTATTATTTATATATGAAATATGAAATTTCTGTTCTCTGAACTATAATGCACAGTTCATTATTTCCATGCAGTGTGTTTCTATGGAAAGCAAACTTTAATTCTTCCTGTTTTTTGCAAGAAAAATATTGATAATATACTTGGAGCAAGAAATTGTGATAGCTGGA
The DNA here is from genome assembly GCF_023634155.1 of Falco peregrinus. NCBI lineage: Eukaryota > Metazoa > Chordata > Aves > Falconiformes > Falconidae > Falco > Falco peregrinus. The sequence continues at coordinate 59,249,254 of NC_073727.1, forward strand.
CACATATCTGCGCTACTGTCCCTATGTAGATGATTACATTTTAGTTACACTTTCATATTCCCACAAATTTTGGGTGCTCAGTTGCATAGTAAGGCAGGGATTTAATTTGCCTGATTTAGGAATGCTACCAAATTTTAGTATTCTTGGATTTGTCCCACTAAATTCTAGATGTTTAAAATGTGGATTTTTTTTTTTTTTTTTTAAATCTGGTCTAGTCATTCTATACTTCTTTTATTGTCAATGAAGAGAAACAGGTAGTTCTGTGGCACAAACTGTCTCATCCTAACTCAGACAGCAACATCAGATGATATGAACCATTTACTTGATGCGTTTGTTTCTGCACTGATCATCATGGGGATCCCATTCCTAATAAGCTGGTTTGCCAAAGGTAAGTACTTAATTCCTTGCATAGTAAACTGAGAGAAATAGTTGTATTTGACAGTGCTTTAAGACCCACATCTGAGTGTAGGTATACATCTGGTGTAAATGTGCAGAAACTCCAGGAATATGCATTGTACAGAAGACTGACTATACAGAAGTCAATGAGATAAAGAGATTTTATGGGACAGAAGAAGGACATTGCTGCCTGGCCTTAAAATGGAGTCTAGTTTTATATGCAATGCAACATGTTTATATATAAGCCATATATACACAGGAAACATCTTGAAAGAGCCCAATTTAAGACCTCCATTTATACTAAGGGGCCAGGTGCTATGGATGCAATTAGTCTCATCTGTCTTGTATAATAAGCATGTACAATGTCTAAAGATGAGCCATCATCTAGGTTGTCTTTTTAATTAACCAAGAGAGGAAGGCATTTTTCTACACACCTAAGCATTTCTGCAATTCATCTGATCTATTTAAATACCTACCTTAGCATGAGATACACCATTCTCTAGAAGCCCATTTACCTCCTACGCAGCTCAGACACAAAGGTTTACATTAGAGACATCTACGTTAGATGCAGTGGATCCCATCCAATTCATCCCTGGAAAAAGATGTCTGAGGCTACAAAGAATGTATAATTTTACTTTTGTTCAAAAAATGTGAACCTCGTTAAAGGAAAAATGAAGTACACGAGGGAAAGTACAATAGAGATTCATTGACTCCAGAACTTAGAAAAGGAGTTGCCCCAACATGTATTAGGACACAGTACATACTTTCCTGAACACCTATGCAGGCTTTCATGGTGTAATCAGATCGATGACTATTCAAAAAATAACTTCTTTTACTGAAACCTGAAATCAAAGTAGCTGGAAATCTTAGTACATATTTTGTTTTTAGCCTAAATTACTGGAACAAATCTCAGTTTGAGTTTCATATTTTGTTCTGAACATATGGTCTCATGACGTTGCCTGTCATGTTGCCTCTGTTTTTCCTTTAGACATCTATATTATTTGACATAGGGGAAATAATAGCAAATCTATATCCAAAATTAGATTATTTCACAGAGAATAACCCACATACTAATTTTTTGCATGATCACACACTAGAAAGACATGTTGTGGCTGTACTTTTTCAGAAAACTTGTGTTATTGGAAAGCTTAATATTGTTGCAATATCAATTTATAAATTTGTGTTTCCTTCTGACTGTACCTTATATCATCTTGGGTTTCTGTGATATGAAGTTATCTACACTTGGGTTTCTTTCTGAGTATTGTTAGGACATATTTGCTAGAGAAATGACCAGTATTGTTCATAATAAGTATTTTTGACTCAGTGAGGGTTCCTTTTAACAGCCATTGACATTAGCTATTTACTATTTCGAATTGTATGCAATAACTTGAGTCAGTTATTGAAACAAGAGATTAAATCTAGAGAATTAAAGTAGGTATGATATTTTTATATGATATTTTCTGTAAAAAACCCCCCACAAAACCATGAAATACTGAAGCTAAGTTTTTCCCACGTTTATGACTCTAATATAAGACAACCTATTTACTGCTGACAAATGGTTTAACAGCATCATGTTCTTAATGAACTTCTATAATCATAATTTATTATTGTAGAAAGTCATAGTGCTTAATTTCTTACAGAAATGACAGAAATTAAGTTTCATGTTTAATAGTGCTTCCTTTTCCTTGTCTTTGAAAGATTATTCAATTTACATATAGATAAAGCTCAACACTTCAGCTGGAAATTTTATTGTGGGAACACAAATTAAAACAGCAATTTCAGGAAATGAGATAGTAAGTACACAAGCCAGGTAGTTTATGTTTTCATGTGTCAAGTTGAAAGTTTAAGATCTGTTTTATAAATGAATTAAAAACCATAAGCAATACCAAAAAGTATTTACACATTATTTAAAATCGTCCCTTACTGTACTTCTTGTGAAAAACAAGGAAACACCACTATTCAAGCAAAGTGTTGTCTAAGTTGTAACATGAGTGTGTCTTGAAACTTATATTTTGAAACATGTAAACAAAATTACTGATTAGGAGACTTATAATCAAAGCAAAGCTGATGAGGAAAATTTTCACTTCACTAAATTCTGAGACTGCATATGTAGCCTGAAAACAAGTTTAGTTGCTAATAAAATCTATCTGAATTGGGGCTCAAGCCACATCTTTCTAGATATACAAAGAACTAATGTACTGCAACTAATAAATCACAAATCTCTGTAAGGGAAAAGCAGTATAAAAAAGCTGTAATAGATGTTTTTATAATTATGTCTAGGCTTTTCCAATAAAAGTTGTGAATTTTTATTGTGATCATTATCTCAGCCAAGCTGAAATATAATGTCATTAAACTTTTGTGGAACGGCCTGGAGTCACCATGTGTCTTGAACTGATTATTTTTATTATACTGTGCAGTATGTTAGTCAAAAGAAAAGCTGAAATTGTCATATAGAGGGGTATAAAGGTTAAAAGAAGAAAGCTGCCTTTCACAACAGACTTTCTGTATGGCTTTGGCAATGAGTCTGTCAACTGCTCACAAGAGATCAAATCAGTTAGCAATGTAGGCTTTATATTCACTGAGTTTAGATTAAGTAACTAATAAACAAATTTTGGCTCAAAACCCCCCCAATTTTGGTTTCAATTATATATGTAACTAAAGATACAGTAACAAAAAAAATAAGAAAACATATTTTACCTGTCAGATCTGTTCTACATAGTAATAATTGCAACCAGACTAGTTTTAAGATTTCTTAAAAAAAGTCAACAATTATTTTTTCATCAATACTTAACATAATAGCTTCCTTACAAAAGTAATAAATGTTCATCTTTTTGTAGTGGCATGAATAGCTTAGAAAAATCTGGCAAATTCCATTATTAATTCTGAATGATTTAGTAATATTAGTTCCTTCTGTGTGTAGGAGTTTATGCATAACCAAGTTGATGGAGAGCTAAAATACAATATAGAATAAATTCATGTAAAGGAAGCCTAATGCACCAATCAAATGAATGAGAACGAGTATAATATAGGACAGATATTTTAAAATATCCCTACCTACCTGGAAAACATTATCCCAAGGAAGTATTTCACAAGCTTTATGGTTACCTAAACATTGTTTTTCAGTGTTTTTTCAGGTGCTGTGGATGCTTTGGCATAGACTCCAGCTGTCTCTCTAGAGACGCACAGAGCTACTACAGGCTGTGTCCTCTGCAAAGTCAGTGGGATCTTACTTGTGGGCAACAGGAGTGAGGCTCTTTAATCTAACAGGCTGAGCTGAAAGCCTACCTAGTTTTGTTAAATGTGTTGTCTAGATCTCTGCAGACTGTAATGGGAGCTGGGATTGTTGCTGCTTTGGCATATAACATAAATTTAGATGGGTTATGTTTGAGCCACATTCTGCTGTGTCTTATGTCATATGCTGTATGTAGTGTAGGAGGTAGGAATGTAAATGTATGTATTAATCCCATCAAGGATACACCAGGACAGAAGCTATGGGAGACCAGTGCTCTTCTGGAGCAGCAGCTGGCAGGTACATTGGGGTGTCACTTGGGGGATGGCACTAGAGGACCATGTTCAGGAATGTGAATTTTTCCTGAATACCTCACAATCTTCATTTCAAAGACAATCTGTTTGATTTTCTGTGTACACCATGCTTAACACAATGGTACCCAGGTATCGAGTAGTTCGCTCGTTCCTTTAGACACTGTTGTCATACAAGCATATATTAAATATCCATTTTTCTATTTAGCAATGGGACAGATTTTCTTAATCTCATGAAGTTAAGTAAGCAATACCCAAGCATTTTAAATTTTTGTTGTTGGCTTTAAATACAGGAGTATTGGCAGGAAACAAAAATTACATATATATATATAAAAAATTTAAAAATCCTAGGCCCTTCTAGAAAACTCTTCACCTATTGAACTTCTTTTTGAATATCTCATCTGTCACATCTGTAGACCAAGAAGTATCATCTGTATTCACTAACATCCTGAGGGGAAAAAAAAGGAAACCTGTAGTTCTTAAATAGAGTACACTATAGTACTTAACACAGTATATCAACCAGTAAGATCATTCTGCCAAGGACAAATTGTATAATTTGTTTGATTTGAATCTACCAAGTGATAGCAACTTGGATCATCTAGTTGAGTTATATTGTTTACAAGACTATTAAGCTGCAAGTGCAATCGCTGTTTGTTTGCTATACCTTTTGGGTTGACAAGGGAAAAATGCATTTAGCAGGAGAAAAAACCAATAGTGCTTGCTAGTGCTGATCACAACTTTTCCAATCAAATTTATTTCAGTCAGACAAATTCAGTATTCCCAGATCCCTATACATACCAGAAGGTAGAAAAGAGGGACAGAGACAACAGCTGTGAAAAAGCAGTTTAGGGACCACCCAGAGAAGCTGTTTGTATTGAAATCCATGGGCTGTAGGAGATTCCCCAAGGGTGCTGAAAGCACTGGCTGACATGATTGTGCAGGCTCTGACTATAGTCTGTGCAAAATCATTGAGACTGAGGGAAGTCCCATGAGGGCTGTGAAATGGACAAGGGAAGACTAGACCTTAGCAGTGCTTTTCACACTACCCCCACCCCCTGCTGCCTGCCCTGTTTTCATGTTTGGAAGCTGAAGAGGTGAGTGGATTGGTGGATAGATGGGTTTAAAATTGTCTAAACAGCTGGACATCTCTTTGGAAGCTGCTAACAGGAGAAGTACCCCAATGGTCCATACTGAGGCTGATGTTCAATAGCTTCATAAATGGCCTGGATGATGAGAGAACATCCCTCAGCAGATTACAGAGGGTGGCTGGCACACCACAGAGTAGAGCTTCAATTCACAGGTTCCTTGAGAAACTTGAGGAGAGGGCTACAAAGTTCAAGAGAGAGAAGTATGAAGCTTTTAACATATAGAGGAATAGGTCCATACATTAGGAACTGACTGGATGGAGAGCACTCTACTAAAAGCACCTGAAGGTTACAGTGAAGCTTAGCATGAGCCAACAGTGTGCTTTCACCACAAGTAAGTGAAACTACATATTAGGATTAATTAAGAAGATCATGGCAGGTAAGGCAGGAGAAGATATTGTATGCCACAAAGTACTGGTGAAGTCATTTGAAGTCTCTGTCTGCTTTCTGGTCACCCCCGTTCAGGAGTGACTTGGAGAAAAGGGAAGAGTGCAGGGAAGTGAGGCTGATCTGGAAGATGTAGTCTACTGGAATGTGACCTACCAGGCTGGGGGAGCTACCCATGTCTAGTCAGGTGAAGATGAGGCTAAGGAGAGATCTATTAGCAGCCAACAGCTACTTGAAGGGTACTTACTTCTTGGTAGTGGCAGATGAGACAGCATCCAATGAATCTAGTTAGCCTAAGAGATGTAAAATTAGTGATCTGAACCTGCCATTGAATACCTTCATTGGAAAAGGTATCTGTGAGTATTGTCTATCTCTAACCATTCCACTTTCCTTCTCACTTGGCTAGGATTGCTCTCTTGAGAGGAATTAGTATGAAGTCAGCAGAGTTTAAACTGAAAATATGATATGCATTTTAACAGTGACAGTAATATTACAATGCGAGAGAATAAACACTTGTACAGCTTCCCAAAAGACATAAAATTCATTTGAAATCTTTATGATTCAATACCTGTCTATAAATAAATGTTCTAGTTTAATTAGGAGCAGCACATTCAATTCAGAGATTGCATAACTGAAGTCTACGATTTTTCCTATAGTCATGTTAAATGGTCATCATCATTCCAGCTGGCCCTGAAGTGGAAGATGGATTCCTCTTTATAAAAAAGTCTTTTTTCAACACTGCCATTGTGCAAAGTAATCTTAAAAACCAGGCATAAGGCTCTGAACATATGCAAATAGACCGCACTAGTCAGCACACGTGGCAAATCAGCATTTTTAGTCTATTGAGTTTCAAAATTTTTTACAATGTTCCAGTCTGAGGTTCAGTCTACAGTAAAAGTTTCACAGTCTTCTGAGAAAGCAAAGAGCTTATCAGGAAATGCACAGTGTAAAAAAAAAAAAAAAAGTCAGAGACTTTGGAAGTATTTTTTTTTTTTATTAGAAGAGAGAGAAAGTATTATTAAATAAAGCAAAGCAAAAACACCCCAAAAAGTCAATGTAAATGTTAGACAATTCAAAAGCACCTACTTCCCTTGTGGCTAGTCTTCCAATGATTTGAAGAATCATAAAGAATAGTTATGAAAGGTTTATTTTCTGCAGCCTGGAAAAAGGAAGTAGGAGGAAAATGCTGTCAAAGTAGGTTTAATAAATATCTGGTAAATAAACAGTGTCAAATATCCATATAGATTGGAAAAAGCACATTGATTCATTCCTTAAACAGGCTGTTCAGTGTAAACAGTCTGGCCGTGTTAAAATGTCATGCTGTCTGGCAGAGTCACGAACAAAGACCCCAGCAAAATTTCCAGTTGTCCTTCCCCAAAGGGTTCTTTGAATCTAACTAAAATGGTATGTGGGTGCATGAGCATTTCTTGGGGCATTTGTAAAATGCTGCCACTGGTGCAGATGAGGGTATTTAAGTGAAAGGGTGTTCAGAGAACACACATGTGTTAGCCCAGAGCAAACATCACCCCTGCAAACAAGTTATGAGAATGACTAATTATGACATAAATAGTTGGATTTACTGATGATCTACAGAAAGCACACTAGGAATGTACAGTTATACTATGTACTTATATACATAACCAAAAATATTTGTACATATGCACAGAATCAATCTGCAGCAAAAATACTGCTGGTCAAAATCTTTGTTGTAAGAAAACTGTGAGACTGTAATGAAGAATTATGAGTTACTGTTTTGAGCAGTTAATTGTGAAGTATTAACATTTAAGCAATGTAATTTATTTTCTGAAGTACATTTTAAAAGAGAGGACTTGAGGTTTTACAGCAGTTATTTACTTCACATGATGAAGTTAATCTCTGAAGTTTTACGTAAATATGTGAAAAATATAAAATGCTCCTAAAACTGCTTTCTAGAAAATGCAGATCACTGATGTGTTCTGTCAGTGCAAACACTAGGCAAAGCTAGGCAAACACTACCTTTCTGGGATACAGGCTGTGCTTTCTGAGCAACACATATGAAAGTCACATAAGGATGCTGTGCAACTTTTCCTTGTGTTCAGTATCTCAGTTTTAGACAACATAGGTGGAAAGTGGAAATTACTGTTAAATTACACCATTTCTTTCCCTCTCCCACCCCAGGAAAGCATTGCCTTTTGTTTAGCTTTTGTTTGGTTTGGGCTTTTTTGCTTGTTTTGTTTTTGTTTGGTTTGTTATTGAGAAGAACGCAAGGCACCACACAAAGGCCGTAGGATGACTGGCAGAGAGCTTTCATACTGATACTTCCTCTAGGGGCTTGCCCCAGACTACAAAAACTGGGTCTCTTCCAAATTTTTTATGGTCAAATGAGAAATATAGTTCTTATATTTTATAAAGGTATGAATTTTCACCCTCAGAGAAGTAGTTGGAAGGAATTTCTGGGTATGAAATTAAAACTGTATACTCAGTTGTATGTTGTGATTGGTGGAGCCAGTTGTCTGGAGGGTTGTTTATTAGAGGTAGGTCATCACAGACCCACCATTCTAGATATTAATTTCTGTGACTTTAGTTCTTAATCATTTTAATTAATCAAAACTTACCTCTGTTAGCAAATATCACATATACTAACCGTTACTGTCTATGTGATGAGAGCTTGTGAAGCCTGTTGCCTTTGTTCCTTCTCACTGCTAACAAGACTGTAACCCTTTAAGAATAAAAAAATTCTACTGCACTTGCATGAAAGCTTGATAAAATTGTGTTTTAAAGCATGACTATACTAAATAATGCATTTAATTTTACTGTAAGTAGTTTAACCAGAATTGCTTATAATGCATTGACTAGAACAGATGATCCAAATCTGTATCTGCCTGTCACTTTTGTTCTATAAATTACAGGAAGCATTTCAAATACTAGAAAATATTTATAGAGCGTCTCTGACTTGCCTTATCACCTCAATTTCTTGCACAATCTCCAACCCCGCCCCCCCCATGCCCCCAAAGCCTATTAACTGTAGTTAGCATGAGACCTAATGAAGGTGAGTGGTGGTTAGAGTCTGCAAAAGGTGGCATCTAAGGGCATAAAGGTTATAAAACATGGCTTGTTTTATAAATGTATTGACTCTTTAGATGAAAATCTCTATGGCTATCTTCACTACTAACAAGAGCTCCTGATAAGAATGCACAATATTATTTAATTTTTCTCTTTGTCATTGCTCTTGAATTTTTCTTTTCCATTGCTCTTGTAAATTGTACAAAAAGCCATGACAATGGTTAACCTTTTATTTTGCGGAGACTAAGGTCTATCCTGCTGATGAATATTGTCTCCCTCTTCTGCCTCAACTGCTTGTTTTAATTTATTCTCAGTTGCTTTGGGGGAAAAAGTTTTGTTCTGGGTTTGCAGAATTTCTATCAGAATGCAGGCCAGCTATGCAGTCGTGGCTCTTAGTTATAGCAATGATGCAAATTATCACCACAGAAAGAAGGAGGTTTTCCTCTTCCTCAGTGAATCATCACTAGATGCAGGAGCATGAATCTGTCTTGACATAGTTCATTGTGTAAATGAAGATAATTGAGAGAATCAGCATAGGAATTTTCATAGCTGCCCTTAATCAATGTAAATAAGTCTGTAACGAGATTCAGGGTGCATTTACATTGACATTTGGGTCAGGAATGTGATTCTAAAGTGAATGTATTGATTATCATGCATAGGCTGGCATCATAGAGTGGTCTCAGCACAGGAACAGAATTTCCTTGAGGTGAAATTAATCCAGGAAAGGTGCACCAGGGCATCCCTGGAGTGCCTTTCCTGGATTAATTTCACCCAGGCTTCTAATGGACATTTAGTTCATGTGACCAAAGTAACCGTAGCCTGACGTAAAACCTTCAAAACACACACACTGTGGATGCTGAGTTCTTGCAACTGTTTCACTGTGCAGACTTACTGCTATCGAATAATGGTATTTTTTATTCTATACATACTTCCAGATGAGAAAACCTCAATAAACATCAGTGATATCTAGGGACATGAAAAAGTACTTAGAGAAACTTCTGATCTTGCTACTCAGTAATATAAAAGAGAAATAGGAATTGAATATACATTAAGTGCATGCTGCTGATGCTAAACAAGGAGGAGCTGTGGACTCCTTCAAGAGAGGCCATACAGAGACATCTGGATAGACAAGTGAGCTGAGCAACTACCATCCATATGAAATTTAACAAAAGCAAGTGCCAGATTCTCCACCTGGCATGAGGTTATACTGGCTGAACATACAAACAGGGGGACAAGTGGCTGGAAAGCAGCCCCATGGAAAGAGATCTGGGGGGCTGGGTTGATGGCAAGTTGAATATCAGCCAACAGTGTGCCCTGGAGGCCAGAAGGACCAACCGTGCCCTGGTGCATCAAGCACAGCATGGTTAACCAGCCAAGGGAGGTGATTGTCCCACTCTACACTGCACAGGTGCAGCCCCACCTTGAGTACTGTTTGCAGTTTTGGGCACTTCAGTATAAGAAGGGGCATCTAACTATTGGAATGTGTCCAGAGGAGGGCAACCAACATGGTGAAAGGCCTCGAGGGCAGAACTTATGAGAAGCAGCTGAGGTCGCTTGGCTTGTTCAACTTGGAGAAAAGAAGGCTGAGGAGTGATCTCATGGCAGTCTACAACTTCTTCAAGGAGGGCAGCAGAGGAGATGCTGATCTCCTCTCTCTGGTAACCAGTGATGGGGTGCAAGAAAATGGAATGAAACTGCATCAGGAAAAGTTCGGTTTGAACATAAGGAAAAGATTCTTCACTGAGAAGGTGGTCAGTCACTGCAATAGGCTCCTTGGGGAAGTGGTCATGGCACCAAGCCTGTCAGAGTTCAATGAGTGCCTGGATGACACTCTTAGTCATATGGTTTATTTTTAGGTAGTGCTGTGAGGAGCGGGAGTTAGACTTGATGATCCTTATGGGTCCCTTCCAACTTGAGATATTCTATGGTTCTTTGATTTTGTGATTTTGATTGAAACTGTGATGCTTCTCTTTGTCCTTATTCCTAATCTGACAGTGTCATATGAACAGTGTAAGTCAGATATCTTCAGAAAATTGGGGTTTTCTTATTAATTCAGGTGGTTTTGCAGTATGCACATAGCTTTACAATCAACTTGCAAATGGAGAGAGAGATAGATTAACAATAGAATTTAAGGATTTATAGCTTCTAATACCTACAGTTTTCATTTAGTGTCATATCTATGAACAGAGTTGCCCTCTGCTAGTTAAGTGTATTTGTCAGACTTCCCCTTCCTCCCATCTATGCATTTATGGTAGGGTTTGGTAGTTTGTTTTTTTTTTCCCCACTATGATATCCTTGCTTCACCTATAGGACAGGCAGAACAACATCAGCAATACTTGATCTTGCTGTATCTCAATTCTAATTTGGAAGGACTGGCTTCAGAAGGATGAATACGTTGTAAGGGCTGTATATAATTTCAATTCTTAGTATAATTCCTAATTTTGTAAGTATATGTATTTATAAGTCTCTCTAGGTATCAGTATAGATATACATGGAAGCAGGAAGTCCTAGTCCCTTTCTGCTTTAAAACTGACCATCTGGACATTTGACCATTGTCCAGAGCAGATGCCATGTTTCTTTTAAATTACCATTTTAATTACTGTGTGGTCAAAAGACTGTCCTGGAACAGCAAATCATGAACTATTTCTAGCAACATATGAAGGGTAAGGTTGCTATACAATGATGTTACCTTTTTACATAAAACCATCCATTAGTCTATTGATTTTTATTCATAGTCCATTAAGCAGGTTTTGTTGAACTTCTATTGTCTGTCCAAGGGCCTTATTCAAGGTGAATTTGTTGTCCTTATCTTTCATTTCATTGATTGCTCTCTGCAAAGCATTTCAAGAGAACAAACCAAGAGGTTACAAAGAACTTCCCACAGCACTTATTTGGACTATGGTGAATGCAACACCTTCTGTTTAGTGCGTATTTTCCTTCCATTTTGAGAGGAGACAAGAATTATTAATTCCTTATCTGAATAAGAAATTATTGTGCTTGCTGGAATGCACATTTGACAAAAGTTCTGAAGCCATTTTTGTCAAAAAACCTCCTCCTGAAATGGAGGCGTAAGTCTAGATTTAATATTCACTGCAGTGCAATATGTGTCTATAAACACATGACCTGAGCATGTTGAGCTCAGTTACCCTCATCTTGCATACAAATGCTCCTCTTGACAACTCTTTCCCAAGAGAATCTGTTATCAGTCACAGCAAGTTGGAAATCTTACAGAAATTTGACCTGAATGAACTTGCGAATTAGGTCATGGGCAGGTTCAGTACACAAGCAACAGTGATCAGAAATTAATTATAAGGTCCTATTGATTTAATCTTTACTCCTTTTGGATTTTGAACCCATGGAAAATGAATATTTACGTTTTCCCATGGCCACGATAGCTAAAAAATTATGTATATGAAACATAAAAGTCATTATTTTTTTCCATGTAAACTTCACCCAAGAACTGTGATCTGGAAAGAGATTACCAACTACCCTAAAATTATGATTAAACATTGACTATTGAAAATAAAAGTACAAGGATAAGAAAGATTTTCTACAGGGAGGTGACAGTCACAAAGAGGTTGCCAATGCCCCCAGCATCTATAGCAAGTATGGTAAGCACAGCAGAAGGAAAGTCAGACTTACTGAGAAATGCATGAAAAGGATATGATAGATATGTGTGCAACTCCTACTACAAAAGCTCTGAGAGAGCTCCAGCATGACATGGATGGACACGGGTTGTCTGATTTCAAATATACCTAACGTCAATGAACTGAGCAATGAATGCAAGACAAGTGTTTTAACAGAGGTGTTTGTCAAGAAATTCCCTGGATGTAAGAGAGGAGTGGGTGGTGGTTCTGTCCTCTTGGTGCGTGCTGTGGGAATTGGAGAGCAAACCGACCTAACTGTTCTGGTTTTGCCATCTCTGTAATGTATTTACTTATTTGTCTCTAAGATTCTAGAGGTAAATCCAGATACACTATTGACTTAAAAAATTGACAAGGGTATCCAATAAGTGGGCAAGCTGGGGTCAGGATTTTCATTATCCTTTTTATACAGATGGGGTGAATAAAAAGTCTTTTGTTGCAGCACTTCTGCATATATGAACCTTTCTGACTAAATTACACTTGCATAAATAAAAGGTTTCACAAATTCTTTTGGTGTCACACTTCCCCAAACCCTCTGAGGGCACAGATGTCCATTGGCCTAGGGAAAGCCACTGGCTCTGTTGCTTTACAGCAGCATACAGAAGACCTTTGCAGAGTGGCTGCTGCTCTTGTTATCTATACAATGAAGAAATACTGTCATTCTCTGTGAAGTTTGAAATTAAATCTTTCTATGGTAAATCAAGAAAGGATCCAAAAACCTCCTGGCCATTTCACTCCTCCTAGCTTCTGATAGTGTATTTTCAAGGTCTCTGGATACAAGCCAATCTTTCCATCCTCAGATCCTACATAGTTCTTGTGTCCCTGTTAGACTGAGGCAGGGATAAAGTCCAGGTGGAAGTGCTCCAAGCCCTGTTATGTTGTTTATGCAGGCTGTTGCAGAAAGGATTTGTGGCTAAATGTCACTTCTATTTAAAAGTACCAAGGGGTTAAAGCTGGTATTATAAATGTCATTTTCAGGGGAAGCATGCCAGATAAATGCTAATCTGCTCCTCAAGCACTCTCCAGTGATTTTCATAAGCACTTTTCAAAGAGTAAAAGTAAAAATATCATGGCACAATATAGGAATTACAGTGCAGACAGTCTTCAGGCAGTTAGTTCATGGCCTGAAGCTATAAAAATCAAGGGAGTCCCTGCCACCATCTATGGATAAACAGAAGGAAGGACAGATACTCAGTTTTCTTTCTACCTAGAAATCTTCCAAGCAACATTTTGGGAAGCTGGCAATTTGTACAGAAGGTTGGTAATAGTAAGGTGGTGAATTTGAATTGAGGCACAGAGAGAGGGAGAGAGACTTTCCTAGGCGGAAAGGTCTGTTTATTCCTTTTCACTAAGGATGTCATAGCAATGTGCTATAGAGAGATTTTTCTTGAAAGGGAGTTCTCATACAGATCTTTGCTGAAGTTACAGGTGGCAACAATAGAAGTCAGGAATCTCAGATGAGGTCTCCTTCATAGCAGAGCCTCGTGAGAAAAATTAATTCTATAGCTGGTTTATGGATGCAGTAAAATTTGGGGTTTTCAGAATACAGCAGATAGTGTTTCCCACAGGGGAAGACACATCATTCCACTCCACCATAGGACTATGGTTCTCTTGCTCACTAAAAATTTCATGTTCAATTAAGTACTTGTTTAAAGGCCCTGACCTGCTTTTCCCTGTGCCATAACTGCGGCCAGCACATCAAAACAGGATAGGGAATTTGTTCAGTTGTACTTGGAAATAAAAGGATGCTTCAAGGGGCTTCTTGCATGCCACAGCTGTCTCAACACCCCGTACACTCTCACTCCTCTCAGTTTTTGAAGTGCTTTTGCTATTGTACATAAAGACAATAAAAAGTAAGAGGTGGTTACAGGGTGCTGCTGAGGGGTCTGTGGGCTGCACCACAGCTGTGATCCTTTAACAGTCAATGGGAAAATATTTTAATTTGTTACAGAGTCCAGGACAACCCTCCTAGTCACAGGTGTATCCCTCATATGTCATCTCTGGGTCCCTCAGGAGTGCCACATTACAATTACAGCAATACAGCACACCAAGCAGTTGGGTATGCCACAAGAGTCCTGAAGCAAAACGGAAACTACGATGCTTCTCAACAGCCAGGAACCACCACTCTGGAGTCCAGCGCTGACTTGGCAAAGTCCTGCTAGAAAACACACATTCCTTGGCTTAAACCTTGTGCCACACAGGTGTGATGTCTACAGCACGGATGGATGCTCTGTCATATAGCCTGATGTGAACATCCCCCTCATCATACAGTAAACCACTATATAACATTTCACAATGGGGAGAAGAAGGATAAATAGACCAAATGTTGAAAGGACACTAGGTAACTTCTGGTTTGTATAAACAGCCTGGGAGTAGAGAGACTTCTGCCATTAAGTGACATTGAATGTTACTCCCTCATCCATTATGAAATAATTTGTGGTACAGTAGTCAAAGCCACAGCTTTGATGGAGGGAAAGTGTTGCCTTGTGAAGACTGCCTGGACTTCTAGCTAGAGGTTTGTGTTGGAAAGGTCTGTGAATTTTCGGATATCTTAGCCATTTGAATTAAGCAGTTTCCACAGCTGAGATTACCTGCTTTCTGCAATAACAAAAGCAAGAAATCATTGTGGAAGACAAACCCATAAATGATAAGATTTGCTGAACTGCCTGCCCACTCCTGTATCCTCCATTAATCTTAATCTATTTTGAAGAAGATTGGATTTATCAGTCTATTGTGACGTTACTTTCATTATAATATCAGAGGCCTGGTTCTTTCCCTGCTGTGAGTAGATGGGTCTGGACCTTGCTTATCCTAAACCAAAGTACCGATTTTGCATAGAAGAGATGCAATAATTTAGCAAAGCATCAATATCCATCTTAGAAGACATAACTCCATTGGTCATCGAGAGTTCACCAGCAGTTCTGCACCTCCGCCAATGCTAGAGAAGTAAAATCCAGAAGCTCTCAAAGGTAAGGACAGCTCGAGGTCCACTTAGATAAAGGTGGCATTATCTCACCTTTATAAAAGCTAGGTATCCAGTTAAATAAAGCTGATAGTCCAGATTTTCTGAGCAACGAAAGAAAAAAAGTAGATTTCCCAAGAGTACAATTCAGCCTAATGCAAGCTGGAATGAGCCTTGCCCTATGGCAGATGCTCTCTCTCCTCAAAGACAGAATTTAGACTAGACACTCAGCTTTTAGACAAGTAAAGACTATTATTCATTGAGGTGTACAATTCTTGCATCTTTTTTCTTAACCACAGAATGTGTTATTGATAACATGCACGTATATGTCTTTTTAACTTCTTTTGCCTTATCTGAAAATGTATTGATTTTCTTAGTTTGCCATTTTCAATAGCTGTCCATTTCTGTGAATAATTTGTCTTTTTGAAATTTTTGTCTCATGTTTTTTGTGAGAATTGTCAAGGTTACAGAAAAATGTTCCTGTGCTGAAGTGAGATGAAAGATAAAACTCTCAGAAATGTTCAGTAAACAGAAGAGTTTGTGTTGGTCAATCTAAACACTTCATTTTTCGTTTTGAACAATCCTGTTTTGAATTTTAGATTTTTCTTTTATTATTTCATTGCAATCTTTTAAATTGAAAAGTAATTTAAGAGCAAAACCTCATAGTTTTTTATTTTGACAGTATAAATGCAGGCTTTTTGGAGTTTAAAGCTTTTAAAACATTTTTGTTTCAACATTTTTCAGAACATTGTTTTGGCTGTTCATAGAAAGAGCTCTTTCTTATTAACACTTTTGTTTTAATGAATCTCTTTTTTCCATTTTTTTTTTTACAAAATTAATATTTAAGAGCAATTTTTGACATATTATTTCTTTTTTGTATATGTATCTAAAGTTCACTTTGTAACTTTCTTTTTAGTTTTTTGAAAATACATCAATCATTCATAAATACTTTGATCCGTAAATGAATTCAGAAAAATACTTCTTAAAGAGGAAAACTTTATTGATCAAAATATATTAAAACTGAATTATTGCTCTATTTAAAAGATATTTTACTAATTTAAAATATTTGCAATATTCCAAAATATCTGTGGTAAGCAACAAAATGCATTGCCATCATGAGCAGTATAAAAAATGTGCAATTATCTTCACGGAATGATAAAGAAGGAAGAAAATGAGAAAAGAAATCAGAACAAGGGACATTTAAAAAAAATAGCTTATTACTTGCTAAATGTACAAATAGCTTTTGGCAGCTTATTCATGGGTAAATATATTCCAGAAAATTTTTTAAAAAATAAAAAAATCAGAAGGTATAAAGGAAAACTCCACAAAGAAACATGTTTAATTAATCTTTAAAAAGTTTACTGCTTATTCAAGAGTAAGAATTAAAAATCTTAAGTCTTAAATTGAAAAATATCATAAATAATGATTTCATAACCTCAAAGAAGTAATACAGTTATGCTGAGGATTTGAATTCCATCTTGCCTAGGTTAGGAGAGACAAGTGAACAGGTGAACAGGATGACAGAGAAGGTGTTTTGGTGGGTTTTTTTTTGTACTAATACTAATATCTTCCACAGAATGTAATATGAGGTTACTTTTTAACCTTTTTGTTATATTCTGGGCATACTTTCATGGCTTCATACACTGGATAGTCGTTTGCATGCGCTGGAATTTCAGTAGTGTGTTGCAGCTGCTCCTCGAGAGCAGCAGATAAAATATACGGTAACTCCTGCAGCTGTGCCTGGAACCCTGCTAATGGTAAGTAATGATGATTAAACAGTAATAGACTACTAAAAATGAGAAGCACTCCAAGGACCTGTTTTTTATGATCTGAAATGTTTGATTGATTTCACTTAACATTAGACTCGCATAGTATAACCTATACCTTTGGTAACAGCTAGGCTGTCTTCACGGAGAGTGATAAGACGTATGCCTATCTATAGTATAGCTCACCATAACTCTCCACTTCAGACATCTCCTTCAAGATGAGATGAAATATTTTTTGGGAAAGTGTTTCCTCTCCATTTAGGGAAGCTGGGGATGACTAGCTCAGGATTAAAGTCTTTCTTTGGTAAGATGATTCCCATCCAAAGCAGATGGGGACCTTAAATTTTTGAAAGCATTGACACCCATATAAATTTGTACTTTATATAGAGAAGTAATAATTTTTGCATTTGAAGGAATATTCATGTACACAGACATTAGTCATGCACTTTCCAGTGCTCTGAGTCATTCTCTGGTGGCACTTACTGCCTTTTTGGTCAGATTAGAAAAAATTTCTCATCCTGGGTGCTCTGATTTGCTCTATGGGTGACTGAGACAGGCTATGAGTGTGGTCTCATGAGTGTATAATTGTCCTCGGACTTACATCTATGTGCAATAGGTGATGTTCTGACAGAAACAGGTTCTTAGTTATCTTTTCCTGCATCCTTTTTCACATGAATGAGTGTAAATGAGATGAAATACTACCCTAGGCTAGTGTCTATAATTTATTTATTTGTGTAAGTCAGAATAGGTAGTGATTTTCTTGTATAAATCTGCTACTAAGAATATATTATCAGTATACTTCATTTATATCTTCACTGCAAATGAACAAAGGATGGAGGTGGAAAAAACCCAGACTGAACATCTCATGAAGAACTTACAAATAACACCGGCAAAACAATTTATGTCTAACCACAGGAAAAAAGATAGCAAGATAAAAAAAAAAAAAAAAAAAAAAAAGGAGCAGGGAAGAGATACCCAAGACTGCTGAATTCATAATACCCCTGTTAAAAGCCAGGAACAGAATCATACCACCTGATACCTGTATAAGACATTAAAGAAACGGACACAAAGCCTCCGTAAAACTTGGTCTTGGGCTCCCTACCCTACTGAAGTCAACTGTAATTAAAGGTTACCTCTGTCCTTTAGCTATTACCTCTCACAGTTGCTTCACCATTTGTTTTTGCAAATATATTTACATATCTTGTGTCTTCTAATTTTTTAAATAAAGCACAGCAGACTGTAGAGTTTTATGGACTGCACTGATGTATTATTAAAAATAATAAAAATAATATATGCAAATCAGACCTGGTAAGGCTGGTTTTTCTCCTACAGGGGGAAGCAGAGAGCTTCTGTTCCTTCTCTTTCTTGGGGCTTGCCCATACTCAGCTTCCCATGACTTTGGGAGCTCCCTTGTAATCTCTTTCCTCTTCCTTTTCTCTGTGTTTGGCTATTGACCATCTACATTGACTATTTTTGTAGTTAACCCTTTGAGACATATGTCTGCACATTTGCCTGTATACGTTTAACAAGATATGTCTCCTATAAATAAAATGGATAATTTGTTCACTGAAAAGTAGGTCTCCTAGAGACTTCAGGACATCAGCTGATCATATCTCCACTGTATGACTGTGGAGCATGCAAATAGCAGCACAGCAATAACGTGTTATCAGCAGCTGTCATCTTATGTGTGTGTTTTCGTTGTACCCTGTATAACATGTAAAACTGCTGTTTATTAATATTTAACTATGCATATGTATTTGTATATGTGTAAGTGTACATTACAAACACTATCTTATCTGTACGTGGATAATGTGTGACTAGTCAGTAACTAAGGTATTTATTTCTTTTCCATACAGCAAACATATACCAAATCGTTAAAACTCAAGTAATTCTGAGTAGTGAGAAAGCATCTCAAAAACCTTCTTGGCTGCTATTAATGGTATAAAACTCAAAACATAGTGACCTAAATAACGTATGTAGCTTTTACTCTTTATGTAACCACCATGCCTTATAGCAGTATATTATATATACTGTTGTCACCTACCTTTACCATCCGTTTCCTTTACAAATTATAATGGCTAACATCTCTATGCTCCCATGTGAAGCTTTATTTCTTTTACTTCTCCAACCATGCTATTTTTTCAGAAAACCTTTCTAAACCTTCTCTTCAAAGTACAAGAGACCTTAAAAAACATTAGCTATCACAAGCATTTGGACTCTATGCCGCAGTCTCTAGGTCTGTAGCTACTTAGCACTGTCCTTTACTTCATTTCTTGGAGAGTAAACAAAATACTGCATTGCAGCAAATCAAATTTAAAGAGACACGATAGAGCAGAGGTCTGGATGAGAAAGGATCAGTTTTGTTTGCCCCCTAGCAAATATTAAAGAAACAAGAGACACAGAGAAGCAGCCTATTTGTTCTTTAGTCTCTTTTTTCATTATCAAAACTTAAATAGAGCCTGTCAGATACATCACATTATGACTGAGAAAGCCAGCAATATGCATTGTTGGAGGAATACCACAATGCTGCTGTTTAATATTACTATAGTGAATACAGAAGGTATGAAAAACAAAGATGTATATTAAAAAGGCAAAAAATTATAACTGCTGCTTGTAGGGTTCTTTTCTTAAAAGAATCAGAAAGGTTTAATAGTTAAAAAATAAGCAATATTCTCCACTTCAAAAAAGAGCACTGGAAATTAGATGGGTCATAGCTATCATATCATATCATATGAGGGGTTTACCGAGTTTTATGTAGTACTCAGAGGCAGCATGCACATTACTGGAGGAGTCAGAAAAGAAAATTAAGTTAAATAAGAATTATTTCTGCTTCAAGTTTGTAACAGTTGTGGTCCAGTGGACAGGGGTATCATGTGGAAATAGGTCAGCGTTCCTCTCATATGGAGGTTATCTCTGTGGTTTTCTGCTCCTTTTCCTTAGCAGCAGCATGCAGAAAATGTGCTCTGGACTGACAGCTTCTCTATAGAAGCCACCATCCTACTTCTGTATGCTGTGATGGAGATATCCCCTAAAACCTGCTGCTGTTATTGGGTGACACAGGGCAAGGTTTGGGTCCAGACAAACACATCTTTTTGAAGCTTACATCAGGACCAAAAGAGGTATCTTGACCTATGTTTCTCCAACATGCACTCAGAGAGCTTGGAGCAGCTAAGCCATTAGGGTCTCGGGTGGCTATCTCAACAGCAGTGAGCTTTCCTTCATCCCCCAGCCTTTCTGCTTCTGTTAACCTCAGCATAACTTTGCATGGTGGTATCACAAAGACACTTGTTTCCTTCAGAAGCACCTACGGACCCTACCTTCCAATCCACATCCTTGAAATACCTGATTAGATGTGAGCTACTGCTGCCTCTCTAGCTTATTTGGAAACCATTTTCACTTTTAGCTCTCAGGCTGGAAGTTTAATACCTTGTATGGTGCTTGTTCCTTATGAATTCACTCATATTTCCTTCCAAAAGAAAGTGACCTGTTCTGAATCCTTCTGTCTCCTCTCGCATTCACACAGAAAATACACAGGTTGCCAGAGGTAGTCTCCATTTACACATTAATTGTGCTCAGACCCTCGCTACAGTTATCTACTGGATGAATAACAAATACTTATTTGGGTCTGACCCCTCTTGTCAGTACAAAGCAATATGAGGGTGGACAGTCGGACGGGCATTCCCACCCATGTACGTTGTCCAGTGTGTTGAATGTTCCAAGTATTTTTCCAGTAACACAGAAATTGAACTGCAGCTTCTTAAAAGCAAGTTCAGCATCTTGTACTTGAAATCAAAGTGGCATTTACCCACATGCCATTCTGTTTGCAGATCATGGACCTTAATTTCTGCACAGCTTAATGTGTATGTCTGTACACGTCAGCTTCTTAAAGGTGAACACTTTACAGTGATATGATTGCTTTTAAGGTTTTCTGTTGCTTTTGGAGCCCAGACCTGCAAAGAGTTGAACCCTCATCTAAGGGGGTAGGTATAGAACAAGATGGAAGTTTCTTGATTTATTATCTTTGTGTGTGGCAGTTATGTTTCTTGAAAAGCATGTTGTGCTTTGCATAGGTGATGAAGAGTTTAATCTATACAGGTGGCACGAATCTTGATCTCTAAATATAGCCTACACGCTGTGGTAGCAGTTTTGTTGATGTTTTGGTAGGGACTAAATAAAATTCTTTTTGGTGTTAGTATGTTGAATATCAGCCTTTCAGGCAGACCAAATGTAAAAGCAATTAAACTCCTTTATGCAACAGAGGTTTATGAAATTATAAGAAAAGCTGCCCAAAATACAAGCTGGAGTAGGAGCTAAGCCAAGTGTTGTCTCCAGAGTCTGAATCCAAATGAATGTTTATTTTTTCAGACCAAAGCACTTCCAAACTATACTTTGCCTTAAACAGAAGGATATGAAGTAATGATTATATAGCATTTTACCACTTTGACTGGGGTAAGTCTCCTCATCCACTAGGATGCAACGGGGCCGCTAAGCTTATGTCAGACCTGTGGGCACCAAGTACCTGCAAAAAATCAAACCCATTTGAGCATTCAGCCTGTTTAATGTTTACACCTTCCTTGCATCAGCCAAGCTTCCTTGTTTCCTGATAGAACAGAGAAAGATCTTTTTATCTTCTTATATGGCTCTAGACATACACTCACATTCTTTTCAGCAAAATTTCACATCCTAGAGCAATCTCTGTTTGTGGGTGGGCATTTACTATGGTGTGCTCTGGATTTTGCTTCCCTATTGTCACATACACAACCTCAGTAGGAACCAGTGGGTAAGAAAGTGGATGTAGGGGGGAACATTGCCACAAAGGATGAGGAAAAGACTCAGGCACTTGATGACTTTGCTTCAGTCTTTAATAGTAAGACCAGTTATCCTCAAGGTACTCAGCTCCCTAAGCTGGAAGACAGGAATGAGGAGGAGCAGAATGAAGCCCCCACAGCCCAGGAGGAAACATGAGTGACCTGCTGCTCCACTTAGACATGCACAAGTCCATAGTGCTGGATGGGATCCACCTGAGGATGCTGAGGCAGCTGGCAGAACAGCTCACCAAGCCACTGTCTGTCATTTATCAGCAGTATAGGCTAACTGGGGAGGTCCCAGTTGAGTGGAGGTTAGCCAATGTGATGCTCATCTACAAGAAGGGCAGGAAGGAGGACAGCCGGGGAACTACAGGCCTGTAAGTCTGACCTTCGTGCTGGGGACATGCAGGACAACTGGGAGATCAGGCCCAGCCAGCATGGGTTTATGAAAGGCAGGTCCTGCTTGATGAGCCTGATCTATGAAAAGTTGATGCACCTAGGAGATGAGGGAAAGGCTGTGGATTTTGTCTACCTGGATCTTAGTAAAACCTTTAACACTGTCCCCTACAGCATTCTCCTGGAGAAACTGGCTGATCAAGGCTTATACGAGTGTACTCTATGCTGGGTCAAAAGCTGTCTGGATGGCCAAGCCCAAAGAGTGGTGGTGAATGGTGTTATATCAGCTGGCGGCCCGTAACAAGTGGTGTCCTGCCACGGGCTTAGTGTTGAGTCCAGTTCTGTTTAATATCTTTGTCAATGATATGGACAATGGGATCAAGTGCACCCTCAGTAGGTTTGCAGAAGACACCAAGTTGGGAAGAAGTGTTGATCTGCTTGAGGGCAGGAAGGCTCTGCAGAGGGACCTGGACAGGCTGGATTGATGGGCTGAGTCCAATTGTATGAGGTTCAACAAGGACAACTGCAGGTCCTGCACCTGATTCACGACAGCCCCAGGTTGTGCTACAGGCTTGGGGAAGAGTGGCTGGAAAGCTGCCTGGTGGAAAAATAGACCTGGGGATGCTGGTTGATGGCCAACTGAAGATGATTCAGCATTGTGCCCAGGTGGCCAAGAAGGCCAACATCATGCTGGCTTGTATCAGAAACAGTGTGGCCAGCAGGACTAGGGCAGTGATCGTCCCCCTGAACTCGGCACTGGTGAGGCTGCACCTCAAATACTGTGTTCAGGTTTGGACTCCTCACTCCAAAAAAGACACTGAGGTGCTGCAGAGTGTCCACAGAAGGCCAATGAAGCTACTTATAAGGAATGGCTGAGGCAATTGGGGGTTTTTAGCCTGAAAAGGAGGATACTCGGGGAGGATCTTATTGCTCTCTACAACTGCCTGAAAGGAGGTTGCAGACAGATGAGGGTCAGTCTATTCTCCCAAGTAACAGGTGACAGGTCAAGAGGAAATGGCCTTAAGTTATGCCAGGGGAGGTTTAGATTGGATATTAGGAAAAAAAATCTTTACTTTAAGGGTGGTGAAGCATTGGACCAGGCTTCCCAGGGAGGTGGTGGAATCACCATCTCTGGAAGTGTCCAAAAAACACATAGATGCGGTGCTTATAGACATAGTTTAGTGGTGGGCTTCGCAGTCCTGGGTTGATGGTTGAACTTAATGATATTAAAGGTCTTTTCCAACCTAAATGATTCCATGAATCTATTATTCTATGAAAGATTAGAAAACCCCAAAATGCACTCCTGAAATCATGTAAAGCTTGTGCAACAGTGGTAAGATATGTCCAAACAAATGTTTTCAACAGCAAAATGAAAAAATCATTGCAAAGAACTGTAATAAGTCACAGTAAAATGGACAAAAAAGGAACTGTCTTCAAATAGACAACTCAGGGTTTGAGGCCACTGAGGTTCAATTTGTATTTAGAAATATCTTTAGGTATTCTATTAGATTTGGATTAGCTTTCTTGGCTTTAGGCTTGCTTCTGACAGTCTTAACTGAACTTTTGTGTATTGAATATTCCCAAAATACTTGTTACAACTTTTTGTTGTAATTCTTGTTAACGAATGATTCAAAAGGCTTTTTAATATGTTTTGTGAATTGCAAATGACAAAAAATATTTTTAATTCCAGAGAAAAGGAGTAAATAGGTTGAATAGAGATGATAACCTGGGTTGACTTGGTGATACTGTAATAATTGCTTTCATTCTAAGGGGTAACAGCAGCAGGATTTGTAGTGAAAGGTTTCTTTCTATAGTTGCTTTCTCATGTCCTGTCTTCGTTGTTGTTTTTTGTTTTGTCTTAAGTCTTATGTATGCTTCAAAATCATATGTATTTGTGCAGACAGGAAAAGATAATGTGTCACAAGAGAAGCAGCAACTCAGGAAACATTGAGGGCCCAACAGTGAAGATGCTGTCTTTGGACTAAAATAACCCAGGACCAATTTCCTGTTTTGCAACAAATTCAGCATACTGCGACTTTGAGCAAGACATTTCCAGCTATATTAATG
The DNA here is from genome assembly GCF_023634155.1 of Falco peregrinus. Taxonomy (NCBI): domain Eukaryota; kingdom Metazoa; phylum Chordata; class Aves; order Falconiformes; family Falconidae; genus Falco; species Falco peregrinus. Next base: position 59,273,407 of record NC_073727.1, read on the forward strand.
AAATAGTTTTTGGTGCCAATGATTGTTGCTTAAATCCAAAATATTGGTCCTCATAATCCTACTGCTGTCTAACCACAGAACCAACTTGGTTTTCTTGGTCCCTGTAAATTATATCAGTGGTGTTCTGAAGGCATCCACCTTTCCTCTGCTGTCAAAGCTGATATACACTGTGCTGAATACTGAAATAATCTTTTAAGGCAGATCGTGAGCAGGAGATTGATTCTGCAGTCTGATGTCATAGCGCTTAAATGAGGATGTAAAAAAGACCTTAATTCTAGTCTCCATGGTCATGGGTTTAGTATTTACATGAACTAGAACAGCTTCAATAGCAAACTGAGGGAGTTGTTCTTTCTCACCAATAAGATTTCATGGTCTGAAGGTAGGAAGAGTCATGTGGGAGATGAGGAATAAAGAGAGATTTGAAGTGTTTTCACCAACCCAGCTGGTGTGCAAGTAATGTGCTTATCATGAGAACTGAAGGGAACAGAAGAGACAGTGTTTTGTGACGTATATGCAGAGGGGACAAACTGATCTCTGGTAGTTCCAGTTTCACCTCCCAACTAAAAAAGGATTAGGTTAGCCTGGGAACCTAAGTTTTGGATGGTTGACATTAGGTAACTCAGTCCCTTTTCCTCATTGTAGGAAACAGTATGCTTTGTGGGTTGCACACTGAGATGCCCACGGTTTCTCACTGTGACAACTATGTATTCCAGATTCTCTATTTTAACAAAGCATCATTGGTTTTGGTATAAATTTATGTCCAACCTTGTCTTTCCTATATTCTGGTTTGTTATGCTACAGTGACAGTACAACTAAGTCTTCACACCCCTTGTATAGGGACTCAGCCTATCTAAACCAGGCTTGTGGATTCCACAAGGTGGCTGGATAACTGGAAATCTGGTGCTTCAATGCTCAATGCCAAATGTGTGCACCTAGATCCCTGGTTGTGAAACATGAGTAGTTATGTTCCTCCAAAGGATGCTGTGACCTAAGGGGATAAATATTTTAATGACTGTGAGGCACTCTCATATTAGGGCAATGTGAGCCGTATGAATATCTTTAAAATAGAAATGTTACTGAATCAGTACATTGTCTTTTATTATTTTGTAGAAAGATTCGTATATTCTTAGAGTTCTCCTTTTCACAGTCCATTATTTTTTCTTACATAAAAAATGCATTAAAATATAGAAGATGTTTCCAATTTGACTTTGAAAGCAGAAAAGTTACTCTGATGCAGAAAGTAGCTAAGGTAACATGGTTCAGAAGGTCCAGTTAGACAACAGTGCTGATAGGTAATGGTTTGGTTTACTCTTAAAATGCTTTTGAAGAGAACTGTTTGAGGCTGAAAGATCTTACACAAACATTGCTAAACTGGAAATTCAGCTTTTTACTGTTTTTTTTTTTAAGTTCTAACCTACTATGAAATTACTATGGAGTGTGATATTCAAGTTGTCTAAATGAGGGATTTGATGTTAAAAAATATTGGGCTGTTAAAACAGGCTGACTCTAGTTTAGGATGAATTTTAAACTTTGATTTGTATTTATTAAGATTAAATAGCGATAAAAGAACACAAAGAATATTTGGCATTAACTAAAGTTACTCACTTTTCTTAAGTGTTTGAGAGATGTATGTGACATCTCTGTGGACTCCAATCCTGATTTCCATGAGAGAAAAATTTTAAGGCTCAGTTTTATACATAGGCAAGGTCAAATCGTACTGTCAGTGTTACTTGGTTTCATAGCAACAGGTAGCATCGCAGTCTAGCGTGTTTAAGCTATAATGGGTTGTCTCCACAAAATCTGTATCAATTTCAATACACACATTTGCCATTTTTCATTGCTCTTCCAGCTGGGTAGCTGATGGTTTTTACTGGTATGCTTTCTAGTGTGAGGAGTTAAAGTTTGTAAGATAGAATAGTCTAAGCAGCTTGTAACGGCAGCTATAAAACTGCTTGCTGATTAGTAAGTTTCTTACAGGATTCGTGACTAGTATGTCTGCGTCTCACATAAATCAAAGGAAACAGGACTGGAAGGGGCTCAGAGAGCACTGCTGCATTCCTCTGTCCCAGTGAGCTGCACCCTAACATGTCTGACTCACTGAAAGGCAAGGGCATTGCCATCCTATCCCAATGAGTACTTGGAATATTTCATAATTTCCCCCTTTCTAGCAACATTTGACATACTTGAATCTTCTTTTGTCATCTCCGTTCCTTTCCTCTTCATCTGACTTTCACACTGTAATGTTTTCAAGATTTCTTCTCATTTTTGTTTCTTTTTTCTGGATACCCTTGTGCTTGATTAGTTGTTCCCCAGTAGGCATTCATGTTGTTAATCATTCCTCTACTATTTCATTCAATTGCCTTGAATTGCACCATATGTTTTTACATTTTCCAGCTTAGTAAGATGATTATGAAATGTAATCCTGCCTTCCAAATTGGTAGCCCTCCCTCCAAACTCAAAATGTCAATATTATGAAGCTCAGTAAGTAAAATATGATGTAGTAGTGGATCTATGACAGACCTGTGTCAAATCCATCTTGCTACCTTCTTCCATTTTGTCAATAAACAACGAATATCTTCTTGTCAAGTAGCATTTTCAAGCCAGCTGCATACTGACCTTACAGCTTTCTCACCCACACTCTAGTGCTCTTGTTCTCTTATTGAAATGTCATGTCAGACAGTGTCAAAAGTCATATTAAAGTCATATGTTACATTCACTGCTCTTCTATCCACAAGGCCTGTTACCTTGTCATAGAAAGAAATTAGGTTGTTTTGACATCGTTTGTTTCTGACAATTCCATGTTACCTTTAGCAGGTTCTTACAAATAGACCGATTACTCTGTAGAAACATCCAGACTGCATGAATTAACTTTAATCGCAGCCATTTACTTTTCATAGAGGTTACTCTGTCCAGAAATTGCATAACAAAAAGGTGGTATTGCTTTGTGGCCCCAGACTTTACCTTTGTCACTCTAAGAAATCGGTTTTGAATGGCTATAGGTAGGTAGAATACAAGTTGAGGCTTTCCCTGTGTTATCTGCTTTATCACACCGCTCTAAGCACCTTAGAAAAACAGGCAACACAGTGATAAAAGTAATTTCTGGACTACCCTGAGGATAAATAGAAAAGGTGTGTTTTGCTACTAGCTAAGAACTATGCATCTGGTCTACTCAAAAATATAAACATATTTTTATTTCTCTTCCTCTTCAGCTGTTTGTTCTAGACTCTGAGGGCAGAGTCTTATGTAGTATGTATTTGACAATTGCTTCTCCAGTGCATACTCAGCCCTGCAGCTGGATACTCTTTCCCTTTTTCACTGAGAACTGTCAGTATTGCGAACTGTAAAACATCTTTCAAAATTAAGAAAGAAATCTACAATTTGTGGTATTTTATATATATATATATATATATATAAATAATATGTATACACACACACTGTGGGTTGTTTAGTGGGTTTTTTTCCCTGTTCATGTTCTCCAACTAGAAAGACTTTGACTTACTTTATTTTCTACTTAAGTGAAGGCTGAAAGAATTATTCTCAACTCCTGGAGGCTGTATGGAAGATTCTGTGTGGGATTAAACCATGAGAGCTGTTGATACTGTGCTGAGATGCTGCAGTAGGAAATGTTTTTGCTCTTACCTGGGACATTTATGTTCACAAAACATCTAAAAATAGATATATTTTAAGTCATTAATGAATCAAATATAATTCTTTGTTAATGTATGCACACAGGATTTTGGATCGCCAGCCTTGAAGCACAAGTTGCTGGTTTTGTGATCCAGAGAACAGATGAAAAAAAGAGGAAAACATTTATTTTGTGCATATTGCAACTGATTTTTAGTGTCTTCCCAAATGTAAATGAGTCTTTATCGCATCTGCAGTCCGTTCACAAACACGTATCTCTTGCTGGTGAACTGGGAATGTCCAATTAGGATGCTATAAACTGGAAACGTTCATCTCCTGCTTTCACAGCTGAGTATATTTGACTCTTTCCTCTGATGTGAAGATGAGTGATGTACTGTACTTTATCAAATAGAATAACAAAAGAAACAAGAAATTTTATGATGTAATTATTCTGGGGGGAGGAGCAAATGAATAATTTCAATAACTACTGAGTTGTAATGACAAAAATGTGAAGGTTTTGGCCTGTGCTTTGTAAAGCTCTTCTCTTGCTGTCAGCAAACCAAGTGGAGAACAGAGTAAGTGCCTTTTAAAGTATCTCCTGAAAATGGGTTGTCAGGTTATAAACTGACCCTTCCTAAAATAAACAAGTATTCTGAAAGAGACCTGCTATTTTAGGAATATTTTACAAAAAAAAAATATTAAATTGGCTCCTTTTTCAGTGTCATTAAATAATTTTTGCTGAACTCAGAGTTGCGCTGTCCTGTGTACAGAACATTGTCCCTTCCTAGAAACCCAAAGGCCTTAGAAAGAGAGAGAATGCAAACCTTTCTCCTGACTGCAGACCATGAGGATCAGGAAACTGCCCTACACTGTCTTAAATATTGACCTGTTTTTACACAGACATCTGCAAATTTCGGAGGAAGAACAATTATTTTGCTTCCATCCCTTAAAAAAAAACCCTAAAAAACAACACAGCAAAACAATACAAACAAACCCCATTACCTTATACCGAATCTCCACTAATCTTGAAATATTTTTCCTCTCCGTTCTGCAGAAACAGGTTTTTAGGTATTCAACTGAACAGCATCAAAACAATATTTTACAATCTTTAAGTTCTTTTTATTTTGTAGAAAAGGATAAAAATATCATCAAACTCATTATGCCTGTCCCTAAAGCCTTGATCCTGAAAAATCCATGACATGCCCTAAAACCCCAAATTATTATGCCTATAAAGCTGTGCAACAAATTGCCTTTAGCAGAGATGTGACTATGCATTCTCTACATGGTAATTTAATAAAATATGTCTCAATTAAACACACATGTTTGAGGAAATAATCCTGTCTCAAAACAAATACTGGAAGGGAAATGTGACGAGATTTGAGTTTGTGGTTTACTAGACCTGCATTTAGTTCAGTAGAAAATAAATTCATCTGAGTCCTTTTGGAGGAGGCTTGCAAATATACTTTTGATGGGTTTTTATCACTTATGATAGTAAAGACAACTTTGTAGTTCTAAGAAAGAGGTCAGGCACTACAGTACATTAGATAGCAGAAACAACAAATGAGGGATGATACTAAACAGTGAAAACTGCCAGAACTCCATGTTCTCCTTGGTCCTGCAGCAGATGCTGAACCCCGCTGAACACTCACCTTTAGGGGCATCCCTCTTAGAGCTGGAGTGCCAGGGTAAAAACATGAATCATGACTGTGGCTTTTCTGATATGATTTGGGTGCATTACCTACATGTCATTTTTGTGGATGCAGTCTAACTAATGTCCAAAGCTACACTGGAGATATTTTTTTTTTTTTAATCAATCTACTGTTCTGATTAAGTGCAACAACCCTTTCCAGAACTGAGCAAATTTCAGATAGCTACAACTCCGTGATTGCTGGAGGCCAGATAGCTAAACTTATCACACGTTGCAGAGGCCTTTTCTTCAAACTTTTCAGAAAATTCAGGAGGTACGAAGGGTCATGAAGCTCTTCTGTGCTCAGCAAAAGGGCTAACAGATTGCACTGCAAAGCCAGGCAAACTGGGACACTCAGTCTTTTTATGCCCTTGAACTGGGACAGTGTGTTTCAACTAAGGATATATCACCAGCAGGAATCAACAAGTTTTCTATTATATGACATCTATATTTAAGAAACAGATTGGAATAAAGGTTATTGGTTTGGTTTATATTCGAAAAAATAAGAGGATCCAAACTGTTTGGCCAAAAGTGTTTAAAAATGTAGGCAATAAAGAGATAAAATAATCTAATGATACATTAGCGATCCACTGATTGCAAGTTTATGAAATTTTAATAGATGCTGGATTTAGACTGCTTGATAGCTTGCCTGTACAATCCTATAACACTTGATAGTAAATATTATCTTCTATTGCTGTGTGAAGAATCTACTATACTGTGTAATAAGTGTAACAAATTTGAGACACATATCAGTATTTTACAAACTTGTTATCTGTTCTTCTTTTAAAACTTAGTATGAAATGCACTGCATTATTAAAAAAGGAGATGGGGTGTATGTACAAAGTTAGGGGAATGGGGTGGGATGTTGGAGGTAGACTACCTGAAGATGTTCTGTCACAAATTTCTACCACTATAAATTGGTTTTAACATTTCTGAAACAAAGAAGTGCAATATTTTGGGGGCTGTGAAAGATTATACAGATGAAAAATCATTTTATATTCTGTTTCCTCACGGTGTTGGGATTTCCATTTACTATAAGCATATTGGATGGCCTAGGGCTACCCAAAACCACAAGGTAAGCTTTATTGTCCAGGAAGGGAGAGGGACAAAACCAGAAATACACTGATTTCTCTTATAGATGTAAAGAAGCAAAACAGGGCTGGTGATGAAAGCGAAGTGGCATCATACACAAAACTAAAAGGTGCAAACATTGTATAGCACATGGTGGACAGGAGGGCTCTGCCAAGTGATTGCCATTGCGGTGAGACACAGAGCGGGGGGAGAAATGTACCAGAACCCTGGTGGGAGATTCTGGGCAATTGTAGTTTGCAGAAGTTGCTGTGAAAAGGGCAGCATTATCTCTCTCATGCACAGGATGGCTAGAGAGGAATACAGTGGGTCATCTTCAGCCCACCCATGCACATAACTCTCTGCAAGAGCTGTCACACCATGTTTCCGACAGCTCATGGGATAACACTGTGCAAAAATTGTCCTGGTAGGACTGCTTGTATTCATTCCACTGTGGATGGGGGCTCTCAGCCCTGGGGACAGAGACAAGAAAGTAGTTCTCATGCTTGCAGATCTGTAGTCTGAGTATTGAAGTTCAAACACTGACTGTGTTTTGAAACAAATTTAGACAGCACATTGATAAAAGCTGTGTGGAAGGGAGATTTGAGAGGAAAGAGTCTTGGAAACTGGTTCTGGAGGAACCAAGAGCTCTGTTCCTATCATCCCTCCCCATCTCATCAAGTTAAAAACTCTCATTCATTCTCTGAATTCCAGGAGACTGCTAGCAAAGCCAGTGAAAGGAATTCACAGCTGACAGTATGCAAATTGTGGAGCCCTGTGAAACATAAGAATGTGAGCAAAGACCAAAGATTTTTTCATGAGACACTTTTTTCTCAACAGAACTCCTCCCTTAGAAGAGTTAGGTCTTGTAAATTTGCCGTATGCCATATGTTAGAAGTGATAAAGTAAAAGAAAATGAAAATTATGAAAAAAAGAGATCTTTCGGGCTTTTAGTTACAAAATCGGAATCAGATTTTTTTGTGACAGAACTGCTTTTTCCTATGTATTTATAGGCCATCTGACACAATGACTTCCTTATGGCATAAAAACCCCCCAAAAAACGAAAGATGAATCTTCAGGTCTTGGGCTGAACAAGTTTGGTTACAGTGCCTCTGTGCTGAAAGGGATTTTCCTCCTGGGCATTTCTCACACAAAACCAGTGCAAAGTTTGCATTATTAAAATGCAACTAAACTCCTTAACAGCAAATATCTGTAGAAAACCTCTGTGGAAGGTTGTGTAAGCTATGGCTTTATGCCCTATTAAGCCTTCAAACTCGGACGCTTTGATTATTTTTTTAAAGAACCTAAAAAGAAATGGCCCAAATTCTTTCATCACCTCCTTCTAGATCAGGACTGACAGGATTCCTTATAAAACTGGACGTGTCACTTTATAACTTTTTTCACTCTTTCTAATAAGAACAGCTTCTGTAGTGAGCTCAGAGATCCTTTAGGAAGGATAAAAAAGAAGATGGGAGAAAGATAATGAAACTATGAATATGATATATATATATATATGTAAACATTTTTCAACATTAGAGGAACAGAGGTCCCTTTCAATTGGTTATTTATGCTTCTGCTTTTTATGTTGAAGAAGAACAGATCTTTTCTTCCAAACTGGTGTCTCGGTGAGGGGAACCAAGCTGCAGTTATTTATTTGTCTTTGCTATGGTGTGAAAGCATCTTTTGTACCAAGTGCAGGCATTTCCTCTAGTCTCCAGAGGAGTTCAAAGATGATTTGTTTTCTACATAGCCAGAATTCATTAGACAAGAGGAGGGGGGAGTAGGTTATAGTACTGCTGCAAAAAACATGTATGTTCAATCTAAATCTACCTATATTTTAGGACTATAGCTACAAATTGCAATCAGATTATAGGAAAAGAAATAGGCTAACTGTTCTCTGTGTCTGACAGATCCTGGGTAGAAACGCAGATAGGAGGCTCTGGGGGTTGTACCCTTGAGGTCATTTTCACAGGGTTGCTGGGGGAAATCTGTCTGAAAGCCTTGCTGGGACCATCAACACTGGCTGTAACCATGGATGCTCAGTATAGCCTTTGTTCTCCAGCTTCTCATCTCCATGCTGTCACTGCCTTCACTGCTCTGCTTTGAGAGGATAGGAAGAGAAAGTGCAGCAGTGGGTATTCTTTATGCTTTTATCTCCTTCTTGGCCTTATGGATTGTGGAGCATCATGCAGTTGACAGCTTTTCTCTGGATTGTAAAAGCATAAGTATAGTTTCAGTGGAAGTGCTTTTTCAAGGTCAGCTGTATCAAGGAGATCTGAGACTCTGGAAATGGCAAGTTCAGAACAGTGACTAGCAATCACTGTGTTTGTTTACAAGTGGAGGACAGTATTTTTGCTTACAAGTGTGTTTCAGTGTTTCCCAAAAAGCTCTTTGTTTGCAGTGGTCCTCTGAGAAGGAAAACTGAGAATCTACATGGTGTTTGACTTCTGTACAGTTAAAGTTTTGTGCTCAAGGTATGATGAAATGTAACTGGGCGTGCATAAGAGCCAGCTTTTGGCAGCAAACCATAAAACATACCAATGAGGGGATGCCACTGCTTTAGCTTTGGGCAGAGGGTGGAACAAGAGGAAAATACAGTATATCACTTTTAACTTTAATAATTATTAGGGGGTATCACTGCAGTTTTTAATAAAAACTACCTCCTGACCAAATAGGCAAAAGCAGTCTGGGACAATGTTTCCGGCTCCGAGCACATCGACTCTGACTATGGTGGTGAGCCCCATGTTTCCATCACTCCTCATGGACATGTTCCTTCATGTTGACCTGACTTCAGTAGCTGGTACAGAAAACAGGGCAACCCTGGATTTTGAGGAAGGGTGTTCAGTAATATCTGGGACTTGCTTTTATGTTTTAGGTACCAGTGGCTGTACATGGCACTGACATAATGCCTATAGGGTACAGAGGCAGTGTCTAAAAATGTCTTCCAATCCTTGCTCTTCCAGATTTGGTCACTAATGCTAGAATAAGCAGTAGCAGGGACCTTTTTCAGTGTTTTTTCCACCTACAAGGAAGCATTCAGCTCTTGGAACTTATTGCCATCTTTTGTTATTTATTCCAGGTCAGCTCATTTCTTCTTACAAATTCCCTTACTTACCCTCTTCACGGCTCTGTATGATGGTGAAATAGATTTGCAGAACTGGTTGGCTCAAGGCAAACTGAATGAATTTTAAAAAATATCTCATTTCTGGAAACTTTCACTATTGTTGATTATTTTCTGTAGGTCTACTATGTTTACACTCATTTAGAAATACAAGATAAATAGCACTTCATGTTTCCATGTATTTTTACAGTTGCTATCTGGCAGAGAGACACTCAAACAGAACTATTGTATTCTAGACTGCAGAAACATCGGCCAGACTTACATCTTTCTGGAAAGTGTCACACCACACTAAACACTGGGGTGCTGTGTATAAAATCTTCATAAATGCATGTTAATTATTCTCAGTCAAATTTCTGAGATACAGCACCATGCAATTTCTGAGTAAAACAAATACGTGATGCATGCAAAACTGAAGTAGTAGTTAGAACCCTATGAATACCTTTTAAACAAAAAAACTATTACTAGGTATTTGCTACTGTATCTTATGCAGATTTTCTCATTTAGTTGCTGCTAATACATAATGGAAACATCACATTTCAGTGTAAGTACCCACATTTTAGTACATATTGATTAAGATTTCCCCCTGAATTTTCTCATAGAGGTGATCTGTCAATGTGACTGCAATACCCAGTTCATACTTCTGACCTCCTTAGAACATCACCAATCATTTATTTTCCCCAGGTTTTCCATGAAATCTGTCATTGAAATTCTAAAGGTTCTCCATAACTACCCAGGTTCAATCTTTGATAGTGGACTGGTTTCAGGACATGGCAAAATGCATCCAGAGTCCCAGTCTGTGGAGTAGGCATTTATTTAGGCATTGGGTTTCATAACAGTCTTCAGTTATACAATAAGCACTCGCTGGAATGCAGAATTCCTTCAAAGCATCATTTCCCCTGTGCAGGAGGCACCTCTCTGGCTAAAAATAAACACACAAACCAGGCAGTTTTAAATAGGTTAAAAATAGCTCTCTTCCATTTCTTCCAAGTAGAAAAATTTTGTAAGAGCGTTGCAACTGAAGTAAGGTAGCTGTATCATGTAACAGGGGCCTTGAAAGTAGTCAGATGCCACAATGATAAAGGCCAATTAAGAATATAAATAGAACATTATAGAGACTGCTCTAAAGACCTGGAAGAACGTTCCTTAGCTTTAGAGGGTTTGAAAATGGCAAGATGCTGAACTAGTAGTAGGGGCACACTTTTGTAAAACTTCTCATTACACTTTCCAATTACCCAGGGAAATTAACGGAGAGATTTGTAATGTAAAAACTATTCCACAAATAGTGATTAGTCATAGCTGTATGACTATTTTAACATGTCAGAATTAATAAAATATATACTTTAATACAGAGGGAAGATGCATCTTCAGAAACTGTAAAAAGAAAATGCTGTGGTCTCTAGAAAGAAACTTTTCTGGCATACAAATGAAAATTTTATCTTTGCAAATTATAAGCCTCAGCTAGAACCAGCTTCCTTCTTTGCTAGAAAATCTGGTGTATACCGTGATCTCCATGTTAACTGCTGCATCCACTTCTGTCAGCTTTTCTAATCTTAAATATTGCTTTCAAAAAGACTCCATCACAGTTTGTTTATATCACGGCAACACCACAACATAGACCAAATATCATAGCTTCCCTTTCAGGTCTACTGCACCCTCATTCACTTTTTAAATGTTCCTTTAAGTATACAAGGATGTGATGTGTCTGCTGGATGTTCCTACCTCTAAACTCTCTTTTGTCTCCTAGCTTGCAGCAGAAATTCCACATACTTCTCACAGATTTTGCTGTCATATTGCTTGCCTGACATCCACATGGAGCTCAAGGCTTTAATTAACTCATAGAACTTAAATTGCCTGTGGTGCCATCTTACCTCATTATGCTTTTACCCAAACTGAGCATTCCCCATGTAATTAGAAGATAAACTGTTACACAAACCCAAATGCCAGAGTAGGTGCACTGCACAGGTGGTAAGTCGATGCTTGTTTTTAATTTCTCCTCAAAATAAATCCTACAAATGGCTGCAACATTGCACTTAAAACGTTCAGTTGAGGCACTGTTTTGTTTTTAACATCTGTCTGATTAGCACTCTGACAGTGTCAAGAACAGAAAACTGAAATGAAATATCCTCAATATTACTAGCTACATGATGTAATTCAGTTTATGCACATTCTTTGTTCTGTTTATTTCCTTCTGCTTAAATTCCTTGAAAGAATTTAAATGGTACTTTAAATGGCTTGCTGCTTTTCTGCCAAGTGTCATATTAAGTCAGCTATACCTCAGCAAATCTGTGTATCAGATAGGAACCATGCAGCAGCCTCCCTGTGCATTACTGTAATATTTCTTCACAAGAAGGTCTACTTAAATGACAGTTTGGATTCCCCTATTTACTGTTTAATTCATTTTATCATTAAAATTCTCTTTCCTCATATGCCTCACTGCACAGAACAGATAAATGCTTTAAGACATTTTCCTGTATCTGCATTGATTCAGTTGATGTAGGAGTACTTAAATATGGACAGCCTACATTAATAAATATATAGTGAGCATTTTCTTTATAATCATGGTTCTTGCCCAAGATTTGTAAATAAGGTGTTTCATACCCAATGAGATAGCAGACAGAAAGAGGTAGAAAGAGGAAAAGGCAAGTGGCAGATATTCAAGACGTAGTAATGATTTAATGGAAATACAACCAGGTGCCAGTGGGAATTCCATAAAAAAAACTCCATCCCTCTCCTTGTTGGGTAAATGTTGAAAAGGAGAACTTTTTGAAAGGGAAAAGGGAGAACAATTCGACACAGTCAGTATTCAGAAGTGCCTGCCAGAATCACAGGTAAGCTTTTACATTTTTCCTTGGTAAAGTTAACTTTGTGAGCAAATCTGTTTTTCCTTCATTATTGCAGAAATAGTATCTCCTGTGAGTAATGCCGTTCTGCCCTTCTCACCCAACCATTTAAAAAAAGTAGGAAGGGCAAAATTACTTCATTTGCTGCTTTGATGAAAAGCAGCCTTCTGTTCCCAGGGGGCAAAGAAAAAAAAAGAGGAAAAAAAAGGAAATTTTGAGCTTTTTAGTAAGATGTCATCTAGTTGTTTTCAGAACATTCTAATTTTATCTTCAATAAGATTTAGAAAATTTTTTGTCTATGATTTTTAATGAGCTCTACGGTTTCAAGAAATCTATAATCAATAAGCCAGTGGCTTTGTGTTCCTTTCTATTTTCTTCTTACAGATCTTGTTTTTTTCAATTTCTTTGGTAGTGTCCTTGCATGACCTCACAGAGAAAGGAAGATATATCCGTCTTTAGATCTGCCTACTCACAGTTGTGCTGTCAATGCACATCTTGAGTTCCTCTAGCCACAGTTTGATTTTTCCTTTCCCTGTGTTAGCTACTGAATTTTCATTGGCACTCTGACTCTGCACAGCTTGAGTGACTTATGTATTGCTTTCCTCTGTAAGCTTTTTTTCACCTGTGCCTTCTTGTGTTAATTACTAGTATTGTGTTTTCATGCTCCAATTACTTGATTTTTTTTTTTCTCAGAACCTTTCATCTTCTTTATTTTGCTGTCCAATTTCTTTCTTGTGGCATTCATTTGTACATTTCCCACAAGTTAAAGTGCTACCTACAGTTATTTCTTTTTCTCCATTACACTTGATATGTTGTTGATCTTTTTATTTTATTCTTAATGTCTGTGTGCTTATAGACTGTCTCTTCCTACATTTGGTTGTATTAGGGATACCTAACAGACCACAGTCTGTTTTTCAGTCTTTAAAAAGCCACTTTACATAAATAGCAAGTGATAACTGCTAGTAATAAACCTGCTGCTTCCAGCCTTTTGAGAGAGCTATTCAAGTTTCCTGTACTACCCTATTTCTAAGATGTCTCAGACTTACCTGATGGAGAACCACTGCCTTTCTCCATCACTGGAATCCACATGTCAATGGGACTTTTCCCTTCCTGGGTCTTCAGATGAAAGCCACGGACTACATGATCACACTGAGCAGACTTCCCGCAGACCTTCCAAGCTCGTGAGCCACAAAATCAGCTGTACTCTATACTGGAGAATTATTGTGTGGGAACCCATAACTCAACTAGATTTATTGTTAAGGGCTCTTGGATTCTTGCCTGAACAGGTCTGGTGGTAACACCTCAGCAGAAAGGCTTCAAACTGTTCATTGCAAAAGGCCAACATAGCGTCATCTGCTCTTTTACTGCTCAACACAGTGTTACATAGAAATACTGACGATGGGCGGATATACCTTAAATGAAGCTACTCTTCAGGCATAGGTTGTCCAGGCTGGTCAGAAGATAAGCTGACTTGAATAACCAATGACAAGCTCTCCACCCTGCTGCTGGCCAACATCCCTAGATGGTGAGGACTTTATGGGCAGGTAACTTATTTCAACTCAGCATCAACACCCAGATGTCACTAGCTTCATAAAGAATCTCAGGCTGGATGTTTTGCTGTGTCTTGTTGGCAAGATAAAGGAAGAAACCTGCAAAATAGTAAGCAATGACGCTTAATAAAACAGCTGCCTCTGAACTCCTGAGAAAGCTGTTAAGGTCTTTCAAACACAGTAGTTCTGAAAGACACCCAGCTTACACAGATGAACAAAGCTGCATTCATATTCTTGCTACCACTATGAATGGTGATTATCCCATTTTCTCCCGCTACTTTTAAAATCCACCTCCTCAAGCTGTGGTATTTCTAGTCTTGTGATTAGTACTAGAATATTACAAGAACATGGATGCCCTGATTCCCTGGCACCAAACCAAAGACTATTGATGGCATTTCTGTAATGCTGTGACTCTAGGCTACAGCTTTCCATTAAATAGAACTTCTTGCATGGGTGTTTAATACTTCCTCCCAGCCTTTAAATAGTAGGTAATCTCAAAATAAATATGCAATTTGCCATGACACTTCTCTGCTCAAATCTTTTAAGAATCATAGAATCATAGAATGGTTTGGGTCAGAAGGGACCTTAAAGATCACCTAGTTCCAACTTCCCTGCCATGGGCTGTGACAACTTCCACTAAACTCAGACTCAAACTAGACATCTTCTGCTTGCTCAAAGCCCTATTCAACCTGGTCGTCAACATTTCCATGGATGTAGCATCCACAGCTTCTCTGGGCGACCTCGTTCAATGCATCACTACACTCACAGTAAAGAATTTCTTCCTAATATCTCATCTAAATTCACCCTCGTTCACTTTAAAGCAATTACCTCTTGTCCTATCACTACACGCCCTTGTAAAAAGTCCCTCTCCAGTGTTCTTGCAGGCCCCCTTTAGGTATGGCACGCTGTGATAAGGTCTCCCAGGAGCCTTCTCCTCTCCAGGCTGAACAAGCCCAGCTCTCTCAGCCTGTCTTCACAGGAGAGGTGTTCCAGCCCTCTGATCATCATCCATGGCCCTCCTCTGGACTTGTTTCAACAGGTCCACATCCTTCTTATGTTGGAGGCCCCAGAGGTGGATGCAGTACTCCACGTGGGGTCTCATGAGAGCAGAGTAGAGGGGGAGAATCATCTCCCTTGACCTGCTGGTCACACTTCTTTTGATGCAGCCCAGGATTCAGTTGCCTTTCTGGGCTGCAAGTGTATATTGCCAGCTCATACTGAGCTTCCTGACAAGCAGCACCCCAAAGTCTTTCTCCTCAGGGCTGTTCTCAATGCATTCTCCGCCCAGCCTGTGTTTGTGCTTGGGATTGCCCTGACCCATGTGCAGAACCTTGGCCTTGGCCTTGTTGAACTTCATGAGGTTCACATGGACCCACCCCTTAAGCTTGTCACGGTCCCTCTGGATGGCATCCCTTCCTTCCAGCATGTTGACGTCACCACACAGCTTGGTGTCATCAGCAACCTTGCTGAGGATGCACTTGATCCCACTGTCTGTGTTGCTGACAAAGATGTTGAACAGCACTACTGGTCCCACTACTAACCCCTGAGGAACACCACTCATTACTGGTCTCCACTTGGACGCTGAGCTGTTGACTGCAATTCCTTTGAGTGTGACCATCCAGCCAATTCCTTATCCACCAAGTGGTCCATCCATGAAATCCATGTCTCTTCAGCTTAGAGACAAAGATGTCATTCATGTCAACATCAAGTGCTACTGAAGAAACTATTGTAAACACCTATTTTTATAATGTCTCCGGTTGTAAAGAAACTTAAGGTAGACCAGTAAAGTACAAAACTTTCAAGACATTAAAAATTATTACAGAAATTATCAGGCTTTTCAGATTATGCAAACAGTTTATTAAATATCACAAATATGAGCATACTGGAAAGATAAACACAGTGGTGTGTAATGACAGGGACAGAGTGGCCCAAGAACATGCTCACCTGTTTGAGGAGAGGCTGTAGCTACAAAATAGTGGATTTCTCCTGGAAGTAGAGTGTTTCTAACCCAGTGACCACAGTGAAAAAATAACTCACCCTGAGATCTGTCAGGCACTAACAGAAGATTATAAACCCTTATTATGTAATGAATAGTTATTCGGTATAAATGGGATTTGGGGAGTATAGTATTTCCTTTCTCCACAGTTTTGCGAATGTCTTGTGACTTACTAGGAAAAATAAAATAAAATAGAGGGCAAGCAGAAGAAGAATGAAACACAATTTTAAGTAGGTCTGAGAAAATACCTTACAGGAAGACTTAAAGAGTTGGATCTGTTTAACTTACATGAAATTAGACCGAGATGGGAACTAACTATATTAGATATTTATGGGAGAAAATAGCAAACATAATGCTATGTTGGCCCTTGAAAATAATTGTAATCGAGAAATAAGTGGTATAGAGTCTGGGTTTTCTAGCACTTAGACTAAGTGGCAGTCTGGCCACGCTCATGCTATTTCACTTTTCAGGCTTCCAATATAGGATGACAGCACCCAAGCTGCCTGTCGTGAAAGTACCTGGATTGTGCCTGGGAGCTGCTTGGTCACTGGAAGATTTGATGAGGGCCAGCTAACACTGCCACTCAAACAGATTAGCTGTGCAGGTGATGAAATTTCAGAACCGGTGTTCAGGTAGTGTAATCATTTAATTTACCAGTAAAGACAAAGTTTTCTGCCTCCCCACCCCCGATTTGAGTGCAAATGTATTGTAACTGCTTTTTGGGACTTAGAATGTATGATCCTTTTTTTTTTTTTTTTTGGTATGCATATATCTTGGTTTGTTGTTGTCAAATATAGTCTTACGTCTTAGTGACAAGTAATATTGAAACTTTCAGGAGAATAAGTTTTCTAGTGATTTCTCCATTAATTCTTGGTTTTAACCAGACTGAGGAAACATAACAGTTCACTCATAAGTCTAACCTGGTACTTGGGAATCCATGAAATCATGCCATCTTTTTAACTCAGGGAGCTCTTCCTAACACCAATAAAAAAGACAAGAAACAGCTTACCAGTCCTCCTATGGAATTAAGTTTGGATCATTTCTAGCTTTCAAATATACTCACTAGGCATTTGCTTAAAAAATGCCATTTATTTGGAAAGTGTTTTTAATCTGCAGACAAGGTCCTGTGTGACTGCATCAGCTACTGACTGTTGCTGAGTAACAGAGCAAAGAATGTAGCTCACTCTTTGCTGCAGGATCCTGCACGGTGCTGCTGAGCTATTTGCACTTATGAGTTCAATGGGACTAGAATATGATCTGAAGCTCTGGTGTATACAGCCCAGCTTGTGCATGTAAGGTAAAATGGAAAAGCTTTAGAGGTGTAAATAGTGTAGCCACCCCCCACAATCCATAATGATGAAGCTGTGCTGCTGGCAAGTGCAGTTTGCACCAGATTTGCACTGATATGGGTACTGTGTTTGATATCTCACTATATCTTATAATCAGTAAAGAGGCCATTAAGAGAGAACAGGGACTGTTCTGCCAGGTGGCTCCAAGGCTGACAGATTTGCTTTATTTAATCAGTAGGAAAAATTACTTTTGCTGTTCAGAGATTTAGGAAGGTGAAAAGAAGTCTTTTTTGCAGTTAGAGGTGAGACACTTTTGTCTTACAGTGTCCACTAAAGGCAAAGAGGAAAGTACTTGTCAATGCAAAGCAGAAGTGCAGGTTTTTGCCTGCAGGATATATGTGTGTGTTAGCCATGACAGGCAGCGCACTTGAAAGAGCAGGCAGAAATGTTAAAACAGAGGAAAAAAAGTGAACGTGCAGAGGAGGTGAGAAAAAGGGACTGCAGTCACTTAAAGAATAAAAATTGAATCCATGGAGGGGAACGCACAATATACAATTTTTCACACTCAGTGCCTTAGGTGCCTTCACATTTGTAGTGCAAAGGCACTTTTAGCTGCAGTTCTGTAGCCTGCCTTCTCTGCAGGTTTCACCCAGGCTTCTGTGGCAGTGCTTTTCCCTTGTTGTTCTCATGCTGTTATCCTCATGCTATTATTCTCAAAGCCTTATTTCTGCAAACCCTGACAGCACTGTTATGGTGGGTTCTCTTGGGAAACAAATTGCTTCCAGCATCAGAATCACTCTTTTCCCTTTTCTTTCCCTGCCCTTTGGTTGTATCTTTCGCATTATGTTATGAGGACCCACTAATATGCAAGCACATACCTTATCAATGACCTAGTAGTCTGCAGCATGAGCCCCAGGTGAAAGCATGCCCTAGCCAGCACTAACAGCACCATAAGCAAAAACCAACAGGAGGGTTTAGTGGGTCCTGATGAACATTATATAGTCCCTATGGAAAAAGGTTGCTGGGGTTTGCTTGCTGTGATGGAGAGGAGCCGAGGGGAGATGCTCATTGGGGATGCCAATTGCTACACTTCCCAGGTAGCCACCTGGGGGAGTTTTCTTTTTTCTTGTTTTCTTTCTCTCTCTCCCTTATTTTTTATTTTTCCCTGAATTAACTTTACTATAGAGTTGGTGTGTACCATCAGTTAAGAACCATACTAATAAATCTTTGTGCGTGTAAGCCTGTCTCCCAGCACAAGGCAAACGTGTATTTAATGAAGCTTTCAAAGGAAAAAAGCATTGCTGTATTTTTAAAGAAGATAAAGCCAAGATGTTTCAAACATCATTTGAAGTCTTTCTCAACAGGAACCTCTTCTAGCAAGGCACACAAAAGAGTCTTTCAGTGCTTTTTCAAATCTGATACCTTTAACAATGTTGGAGTTTGTATCTAGCATAAATGCCAATGTTGGGTGGTAGACTCCTAGGAAACCCAAAGCTGGGAAGGAATATTATGATGTCCATCCAGTCCCTAGCGGGGAAGATGGACCCAGTACACGTAAATAATGGGATAGGAAGCTTCCTAAAGAAGTGATAATCTAGCAGATGTAATAGGCTGTGGAATAAGATGCAACATGATTAACGGAAGCATTTATGAAAAAAGAGCAACCACCAGGGAGGAAAGCTGCCTTCAGGAATTCTTGCAGCTTCTGCTAAATAACATGCCTGAGAAATGCAAAGCAGCTGGCATGTCACTGAAGTTGGATTGCCCCTGAGATCTCAGCTTAAACACGAGGAATCTATTAATGATGAGACGTTGATGGCTGGATGATGTGGGGCCCTGCCTGGTGACTACTCTCTGTGAATCAGTGAGGGTAATAAGAAATCCTGGAAGGTTCCCCTTGATTCTTCCTCCTCCTCCTCTTCTTCCAGCCTTGTGTAGATCCTGTCTGAGGAGCATGCCAAGAGAACGGGCCCTTGTGTATTGGGAAAGGCATGCTGGAGTCCTGTGCTTAGTAAAGCCCACAGCTCCTCTGACGGAGGAAAAAAAACCCTGACAAAAGCACTGGGTGGAGGAGTGGGAAATCTTCAGTAACATTGAGCCATGTGATGCACACAGACACCAATCTGGACAGCTGCTGCTGCTGTTGTTTCCAAGAAAGCCTACCATCTGTGTATGTAGAAGGTGTCAGTTTGAAAGGGTCATTTGTGGCAGTTGGTCTGGCTAGGGTGAGGGCCAGGTCTGTGTCCATGCTTGGACATGAATGCCAAGGTGCTTAAAATGGTGCTGTCAGCTCTGGGACCAGGCAGCATCTATCTGAATTTTGCCTTGCACTTCCCTCATTTGCTGCTATCTTGTGATCTGCTGTCTCACCAGTAGAATTAAACCAAGACCTGGCACATTTCTCACGCTTATGCAAAGTTGTTTTCAGTCACAAAGCAAATATTACCATGTCAGTTATTGTAATAATTTGGGTTTGAAGCTGAATTCAAAAACAAAATTTGTTTCTTACTCAGCAATGTATGTCTAGGATAAATCACTGTATAGAAAGAAGCTTGTAAAAATGTTTCTTCTTTTCCACAGCCATTTCTACAAGGAAGGCCAGACTGACCCTGCCTCGCTGAAGAGGGAGAGACCCAGTGCCCCTTCTGAGGTTCTTCCTAGTTCCAATTTCTGATTCTTTTATTCAGCTGTCATGTGTTCAAAAGTAACCCCGGACTTGAGGTCATGGTAAATATTCTGAATTCTCATAATTTCTCCTAAAATTGAAACTCTGTGTTTTGTTTTGATAAGTCTCATGCTATTCTAGAAGCCAGGTTGTTAAGAAAATAATGAAAAAATTTCCTTCCTGTTGAACTTTGCATACACGCGTACACAATTTTCTATTGTTCACTTAAACCAAAGTATATTAAACTGCCATCATCAACAGCAGCCTTGTATTTTTTATTTATGCGAATAAAATATGAAGAAGAGAAAAAATATTTCCCGTCACACTGTTGAAGGGTGAGATGTGAAAAACCTGACAAATGCTGAACGGTTTTATAAAATTATTGAATAACTGCTGAACAATAGGCCTGGAAAACTAATGTAAATAGGTGCAATCATGTAAGATAGAGCTCCATAAAATTAAAACTAAATATATATGCATTAGTTCCATCATGTGAGAAGCATTTTTAATGATAAAAGTAAGCAGAACAGGCAAACTTCTGTAGAATGGCATACAATTATACTTGGAGACACACTTTCAGCAATGGAGAAAGAATCCACTTTACACCAAGATTTCACACACCCACACCCCCACACACCCCACACACCCCCCACCCCCACCCCCCTTTGGTAGAGTATGCATCAGAGGATCTTAATCTGCCATTTGCTGGGCATCCCTAAAAATCCTTTCCCTGTTATGAACTCCAGCAGCAGCTGGTGAAAACTGATGGTCCAGTGCATCTTTCAGCTTTTTTACCAGCCAGCATAGTCAGTCCCAATCTTTTTATTGACAATGAATTAAAGAACTGCTGTAGAAGAATAATAGCTTTGTGTCTGATGTCTGGGACAGCCTGCTCATAATCTAACAATTTTGACATTAGTGAGTTGCTGCTTCTGTCTGTGCTCTACCTCAACAACAAATGGAAAACATGTACTGGCTCTGATGCTAGATTTATGCTTCCTAGGTGTCTGTAAAGCACATGGATGAAAAACACTGCCCATGTACAAAGAATGAGCTTGAAGTAAATTTTCCGTTGTTAATATGGACCCTGTTTTTCTCAGTTTTACTGCTCTGATGACAATGAAATTCATGTGAAAGCACATACAGCAGTAGGAGGAGCATGTCAGTTCAATTAGTAGACTGAAAAAAAAAATGTTTTCCCCTGCTGTTTCTACAAACAATTTTAGGTTTTATTTTGATGACAGTCAAACTGTGTATGGCCAGATGGGATTCCATTTGCCGTTTGTCAATACACTTTTGAATTTCTCAGCTGCTTTGAAACGAGAAGTTGAGGGCTAATTCAGTGCTTGTAAAAGGGGAATTCACATGTCTATAATGACTTTCATCAAAGAGCTTATCATCATGGGACAGTTAATAAAGATCACTTGATGAGCCTTCACATGACCCCTTTGAGGCTGATACATTAATATGATAAGCCTTTGGAAGATGAGCCAAGTAGGATGATAAAATTCATACATGCTGTGCAAAATCAGAGGCTCTGAAAGATTCATTGTTACATTCTGCATTCTCAAACCTCTGATTTAAACCAACTGACAAATGTGTTCATCCAGAACACTTTAGTGAGGAGTAGTTTTTGGCAACATTGCCTCTGATACCATTTTTACAAATTCCTTTACCTCCATTCAGTCAGCTAATAGGTTGAAAAGCAGTGAATCACAGAAACTCAGGCGACATTCCTAAAAGCTATCAGCTCTCTGCATACCAACTTCCCATTACATTCTCCAGGCTTTATATCTGCAGGTATCAGTGAAAATAAAATTTCATGGAGGAAGAGTGGGTATTCATCACATTTCCAGCTTTGAAAATGAAAAGTCAAAGAGAGTTCTGTGGAAGTGTCAAGAAGAAACGAGGAAAATTTCAGTGTGCTAAGATTTTGCATTCATTTGTCTTAGTTTAATAGCTTGTATTTGAATGCTGTGCCAAGAACCCAGACCCTGTTGCAGCTGGCAGTGAAATTTCTATGGTAAACCCCTTAATTACCGTAAGCACAATTACACATGAAGCCAGTGTTTCTCCTACAAGTGTGTGCTGGTGTTGCATGATCATGATTTGAATACATGCCAAAGCTCAGTGCAAATCTTTACAAAATTCTTTAAAATAGACTTTAAATCAGGGAGAAAGTACCTCAGAGGTTTAACTATTTTAGTGATATGCCATAATTTAAAAAAAAATTATGAAAGAAGGTAAACTGACAATCAATGCACTAGACATCCATCCAGGAACCTGAAAGGATTTTGAAAGCCTGTAAAAATGAAGTAATACAAACGTACCTAAGTGGATAGAAGAAGGAGTCATAACCAAAAGAAAATGAAAGAGAAGAAGAACAACAGAACTCTGGTTGCACAATTCTTGCAGAGAATAAATAACACCTTAAAAACTGTTACTACCAATAAGACAGGATAAGTAATGAGAGATTTGTGCTATCATTATACTAGCAAATGGAAATGACTTCTCACCTAGAAGAAGAGTCACAGAACACATTGATTCTTACACAGCAGATATAGAAAAGGGAATTTGTTTTAGAGAAATGAGAATGGTTTTCATGGTTATCACGGCTGCCTTTTAATGTTCTTTTTCTCCAGGGATGCATTCCTTAGGCCAGGAATCAAAGTTCTTGCATTTTCTTCCCAATATTTACATCCAGATGATCTAACCACCCTATGTCTGACTTGGTGGATATAGGGGCACATCCTGAGTCCCAATTCCACCTAAAGGAGACATGGAAGCATGACCCAGCCCCTTTCTGTCACGTGTTCTCTTTTATGGACAGGAATGTGATGCCCAGGTGGGATCCAAAGTGTCTAGTAGGTATGGATGATCAGTGGACCAAGAATCTCAGCTATGCTTTAGCATCTATGCAGGTCAGATAAGACAAAGATTTGGCTCCTCATCTCAGGCCTCCCAACATATGTAAATGTTGAACAGCCAGTGGTCTACAAATTAATTTATGAGACTTGGCAGTGACAAAAGCATTTTCAAAATAAAGATAAATTATCCTCAGATTTATAATTTTACAGCATGTACAGGAAAGAACTACTAGAATAGAAATACTAAATATTTGTTTACTAAATACTCTTGGTAAAGTCTGTAAAGCATGTGTAAGATCCTGTTTTCCAAAGTAACTAGAATTTCTGGCTTGAGAAGGCAGGTTTTAATATCCAGAAAAAGCTCTGGTTTGGTGTTTATTTGACCTACATACTTACTAACTTCCTGAGTACCAACACTTCCCTCCAGCATCAGATTGAAGGTCAACGATTCACCCTCATCTTGCTTTTCACAAGCCTGAAAACTCAAATCATATTGCCTTGGTGTGATTTAAGTTGGGACTTTTCCCAGCTGATGGTTCCACTGTTTTGTTTCCTAAGGAGATTATGTCATTGGTTTACCTTTTCCACTAGTCACTTCTAAGAAGTTCTTGGATTCAGCCAGTACACTAGAACATGAGTATCAGGAGGGTTTTACAGAAATTAAACTGTAAAAGGGTAGATTTAGATTAGATATTAGGAAGAAATTCTTCACTATGAGGGTGGAAAGGGCACTGGAACAGGTTGCCCAGAGAAGCTGTGGATGCCCCATCCCTGGCAGTGTTCAAGGCCAGGCTGGATGGGGCTTTGGGCAACCTGGTCTAGTGGAAGGTGTCCCTGCCCATGGCAGGGGGGTTGGAACTAAATGATCTTTAAGGTCCCTTCCCATCCAAACATTCTATGATTCTATGAAATTCTCTCCATTCTCACAAGGACAGATAAATGTTTTGCTTTGGAGCTAATCTTAACTGTCCAATGCAAGCATCACAATTTGTGATAAAGGACCTACCTTAACACGGATATTAGAGATTTGTGATTAGGAGAAGGGAGTTAAAACAAGTCTATTTATGGTGCTGTGTAGCAGTCAAGTGTCCTGGTTTCAGCTGAGACAGAGTTAATTTTCTGCTTAGTAGCTGGTGCGGTGCTGTGTTTTGGATTTGGTGTGAGAACAGTGCTGGTAGCACTCTGATGGCTTTGGTTGTTGCTGGGGCTTTTCACTTTCTTGGGCCCTGCCAGCGAGAGGGCTGGGGGGGCACCAGAAATGGGGAGGGGACACAGCCAGAACAGCTGACCTGAACTAGCCAAAGGGATATCATACCGTATGATGTCATGTTGAGTATATAAACTGGGGGAAGAAGAAAAAGGAGGGGGGGGGGGGGGGGGGGGCACATGTCCGGCATTACAGTGTTTGTCTTCCTGAGTAACCGTTACATGTGATGGAGCCCAGCTTTTCTGGGGATGGCTGAACACCTGCCTGCTGGTGCGAAGTGGTGAATGAATTCCTTGCTTTGCTTTGCTTGCACATGCAGCTTTTGCTTTACCTATTAAATTGTTCTTACCTTAACCCTTGAGTATCGCATTTCTTTTCCAGTCCTCCTCCCCATCCCTCTGGGTGAGGGGGAGTGAGCAAGCAGATGCCTGGTGCTTGGTTGCTAGCTGGGGTTAAACCACAACCTCAAGTGATAGACTTTATATAAAGAACCACTAATGCAAAAAAACATTGAGTTTTCCAAAGGAAACTGCCAACCAATGACACAGGAACAAACCACACGGGAATATTTACAGAAGCAAAATGCTCTTGAATCTTGAATGCGGCTATTTAAGTTACACCACTGACTTTCAGAGATCGAGTCTTTGAGGAAGAACAGGCAGATACTTGACCTTGGACAGTCAATTACACCAACAGGGTAAGAGCAAAACGCTATCAGATAAGAGGATGAGATTTCATACTCATTCATTCATACTTACAAAAGAACCTATTCTAAACCCAGCAAAGGGCATTGGAATTCTTTACAAAGACTGTAATTTTGTTTATGTCCTCCAGGCTTCAATTCAACAAAATACTTAAGCACATGGCTAACAGCCATGAACTTCAATTGAGGATGGCATGTTTAAAAGAAGTCCCTAAACTTCAGAACAGATTGAAGTAGCTCACTGAGGCAAAGCTTAAATTCACTGACTCTGAGAGTGTAGAGGACTGTTGGTTTTGTCTACCTCTTACATGTTTCCACTTAGAATTTAATGCTTTTGTTATCTACAAAAATACTTGATCTCATGCCATGCAGTTCAGATCACAATCTTCAGAAGCCCAAAGTATAGGACTAATAAGCTAGATTCAGTGCTCTGTTCCAAAACATTTGCAATTTTAAGTCAAATTATGGCAATGAGGGGGGAGTCAATTCAGATCTCTGCCATTTTATTAAAGATTCATTCTTTTTGAAAAGTGCAGGAAAAATCCCAGAAAAGTCCATTGAACTGACTGTCTGCTAACAATTGCATTAGTTCACTTATCTGTTTTAATTTCCTAATTTTATGGGAACGGCTTTGGATTTAACTTGCCCAGGGTACTTAAGAAAAAGGTCAGTGATACTGAGTTGGGAAAAGTTTTAAAATTTGATATTCTTCTGTAGAAGCTTTCTCTCACATCATGGCTATTCACACCTTTCAGTCTGTGACATTTTTATTTGTCCTGGGCTCTGAACAGCTGATATTTCTTTTGTTTTACCGTTCTGTAGCCTGGGACGTCAAGCAGAGCAGCATTTAGCCAGAGTGCTGAGATGCAAACCTCTTGCAACAATATCTCGCTCCTTCAGCTTTAGGTTGCACCATGCTACAGTTTTGACACCTTTTTGTAGCAGTGACAGAGTTTCCATCTCTGTTAATTCCTCAAGAACACTTGATAGCAGCTCTAGTGCAATATCTGCATCTACAGCAATGAACAATGGAGAGGGGTAGAGGTGATCTGAAACAGTCCGAGAAGATCTAGAAGTACCTTTTCTTGGCTCTGAAAATAGATGCTCTGTCTTGGGTGGAATGACACAGTGGTACAATCCTTGTCTGGGCAAGGCCATCACTTGTCCAGATATATTTTAAGGGCCATTTGGTCCTTAAGGCCTGTTTGCTTGCTTTCCCCCCTTAGGTTATGATATAATCAGATATAATCTGACCTCTTCAGAAGACCCATTCCTTAATGTATTGATAAGCAACCTGATTAATATGTTGCTTTAAAATTTCTTGAGGAAAAAAGTGTCATTGTATTTTAGCAAACCAATTAGTAGAGAAGGAAAAAAAACCTACTGATATTTGGACAGATATTTCCTACTCAGCTTCAATGGGAAAACCCTTTTAAATGTTGCCTTAGAAGGATATTAAAGTTTTTTCTCACTTTTCACTTTTTATGCTCTTTCATGTTTTGTGTTACCCATGTTACTGCTTCTAGGCTTTATCATTGTACAAGAGAAAAATAAAACAACAAGGAAATAATCTGTTGACATTCTGGTTCTCATTTTAGAGGATTTGCTGGCCAGTGAGTCAGCAACAGAAACAGCTGTCTTCATTCTTCCTTCCTTTGTAACTAACTTTTCTCTCCCACCTCAGTATGGTTTAGGTGTTTGTTCCAGATCATTAGCCCTTCAAACAAATTTTTGATGGAGGAACACAGAAATATCTATACAAAAGAAAATGAGAAGATGCTACTGGCATTTAGTTATGAGCCAAAATAAAAAAAAATCTGTCCCCAGAGAATTCAGTGGTCTTATATTGCACTCCAAATATCCTTCCTGACCACTAAATAAATAGATGGTAAGAGAAGAAAAAAGAAGCTAGAAGGCAAATGCATTGACCTTGTCTTTAGGACAACTGAAATGACTATAAATAGGCAAAATAACCATCTGAGCATTGGAAGATTAATGGATAGCTCTTGCCCTTAGTAACAGAGACTTCTATATACATTCAGACTGTCTGACTGCACTTTTAAATTTTTATTGAATGTCTAGTTTCTTTTTCTTTAGCATTTAGATCCACAGTCAACATTATAGATAATGCCCAGGTACCTGAAACTCATTGTTTTGAGTGAGAAGCATGAAGTAGAAATTAATTCCAAATAGTAGTATCAAACTCCTCCGATTATTTCCACCTGAGGAACTGGATAAAGTAGGTAACCAGCCAGTCCACTTGCCTGTATGCCTATTTTTTTAATATTCCAGCCATTCAGTGAACAGAGAGGGGAACTGCCAGAAAGACCATATAGATGAGCAGGCTGTGATGAGTTTAATCAGATATTTTTTGCATGGAATGTTTGGATTATTCTACCTTTTCATGTTTCTGGGAAAAAAACCTGCTGTGTTGTCAATACTTTTATATAAACTAGCAATGTGCACCACGCAGGATATTAGCACCTTTCACAGTACTAAATCATGAACCAAGAGAATAGCGCTTGCTATATTTGTTGAATGGTACATTTTAGTGGTTTTTTTGCCATATAGATGGTTGCTGAGAATGTCAACAGATATATAGCCCAGAAGCTATATAAAATGTTTGCATAAACACAAATTGTGTTTATTTTTGGTTGTCTCAGCTGATAATTCAACTGCAAAATTGCAGTGGTCAGTAAGAAAACCTGTATTTGTAGTAAAACAAACAAAATAAAAAAGGCATTTTCCATTGCTGTGGATAGAAGTAATGTTTGCCCTTACTGTGAACATTTCCACTGGATTCAATTGGTTCAATTCCTAAGGCCAAAGAACCAGACCCTTCCGCATTTCCAGCAGAGGTGTGAACCTCAGTTTGAGTATAAACTTACCTTGTTCCAAGCTGACTGACACAAACCTACCTTCTGGCACTGGCTTTAGCTGAACCTGGAGAACAAGGTAAGACAACACACCTGAAGTGCGCACAGGGGTGCACAGCCATGGACATCCCCCTTTGGCTTCCACTCAGGTGTCCCATGCATCCTTGAGGAGGCAGAGAGGTTGACTGGGACCCTTCCTTGAAGAAGTCAGCTCATATGCATAAAGGCAATTTGTAGCAGCTCAGCCAAAAGTTTGCTGGCAGCTTAGACAGTCAATGACAGAGAGGAAATCTTGCCTTCACCCTCTCCCTCACAAATGTTCCTATGAAGGCTGCAGCTGTAGCTCTATCATTAAATGAGGTTTGTTTTTTTCTTCTTTCACTGGTCAGACCCCTTCCTCTAAGCAGCCCAACTGAACTGAATGGGACCTACTCATCTTGTATGTGACTGTGCAGTGTAAGGGAATAAGAACATCATCAACAGGGATAACTGAACCATCTTGTTGTTCTGAATTAGCAAATACATAAAATGGTGTGATGGGTTGACCTTGGCTAGCAACCAGGTGCCCACCAAACCATCCTATCCCTCGCCCTCCTCAACAGGACAGTGGGAGAAAATACAACAAAAAGCTCATGGGTCAAGATAAGATCAGGGAGATCATTTACCAGTTACCATCAGGGGCAAAACGGGTTTATCTTTTTTCAGGGGAATTAATTTAATTTATTGCCAATTAAACAGAGTAGGCTAGTGAGGAATAAGAACAAATCTAAAACCACATTCCCCCTAACCCTCCTTTCTCCCCAGGCTCAGCTTTACTCCTGGTTCTTCTACCTCCTTCCACCAAGTGGTCAGTGGGACAGGGAAGAGTTCATGTTCACAGTGCTTCATCTCTTCACTCCTTCCTCCTTGCACTGTTCCCCTGCTCCAGCACAGGGTCCCTTCCACAGGATACAGTATTTCAAGAACTGCCATAGCATGAGTCATTTCCACAGGGTGCAGTCCTTCAGGAACAGACTGCTCCAATGTGGATCCCGCCAGGAGCCTGATCCAGTGTGGGCTCCACAGGGGGTCACAGCTTCCTTCAGGGCATATCCACCTGCTCCTCCATGGGGTCCTTCATGGGATGCAGGTGGGGATCTACTCCACCATTAACCTCCATGGGCTGAGGGGGACAGTTTGCCTTACCACAGGCTTCACCATGGGCTACAGGGACATCTCTGCTCCAGTGCCTGGAGCCCCTCCTGCCCTCTTCTACACTGACCTGGGGGTCTGCAGAGTTGTTGCTCTCACATGTTCTCACTCGTCTCTCCCAGCTGTCATGCAGTACTTTTTACCCTTTCTTAAATATGTTACCACAAATGTTCTACCAATACTGCTGATTGGCTCAGCTTTGGGCACCAGCAAGTCCACCTTAAAGAAGGCTGGGATTGGCTTTGTCTGACACGGGTACAGCTTTTGATGTCTTCTCACAAAGCCACTTCTACAGTATCCCTGCTTCCAAAACCTTGCCACATAAACCCAGCACAAATGGTCACGGACATATGGCTGAGTGCTAAACACCATAGCAGGGTGTTCATGATTGAGCACATTGAGCACCTCTTGCAGTGCTGTCCCCTGGCTTTGCCTGCTCTGCTCTTTGCAGTGTCTCATTAATCCTTTCGGAGCATCACTGACTTGCTCCTTTCCAGCCTGCACCTTTTCACATCACCCTTTGCATGTGCATCTGCAAAATGCATCCCTTCTGTGATGGTCTTTGTGTTTCCCGGCTTTCTATTGGTGTAACACCTGAAGTCTGATTATCCCTTGAATGAGGAAAATTTGTCGGTAGAAACTGTTTCTTTAGTTAAAATACTTGTTTGGGTTGACTGAAACAGCCTCTCAGTTCATTTAAGTGTTTCAACTGGAAAGAAGGTTTTTATGTCAAAACACGTTAGTTGAGAAAACACTTTTTTTTTGTTTTTAAACAGATACTTGAATATTAAATGTATATAAATTTAATTTTAATAAAGGCTACAAAATAGTAACTTGTATTGCTTTGATAGAAACTATTCTGCACAAGCAATTTCAACAAACTTTTCTTTCCAGTGTCTAGACCAAATGAAAAATAATTTTGGATCCATCTAAATATTTTCATTATGTGGTGTGACCATTGATACCCAAGCATATTACAGTTCTGTAATCATAACTTTAATGGGCGGAGTGTATTGTTACTGGTAGCACAGAAAATTATTACTACAGCATTGTTCACTAAAACATATAATAGCAGTAAGAGGACTGTTTTGATAAAGGAAGACTTTCATTGCTGTCATGAGCCATATTAGCAATGAAGACTGTGTGCTTCATCGTACAGATGTAAGACAAGGAGGGAGCGTCACCGTATCCAAGGTCCCCGCTAATTCTAATCATCAGTTCCGGAGTACCTGTCCCACCACCAAGCACACTGTCACTGTTTAACCCCAGCCAGCAACTAAGCTCCACACAGCCCCTCACTCACTCCCCCCATAGTGGGATGGGGTAGAGAATCAGAAGGGTAAAAGTGAGAAAACTCGTGGGCTGAGATAAAAACAGTTTAATAGGTGAAGCAAAAGCTGCACGTGCAAGCAAAGCAAAGCAAGCAAAGAAATGCATTCACCACTTCCCACCTGGCAAGCAGGTGTTCAGCCATCCCCAGGGAAGCAGGGCTCCGTCATGAGGAATGGTGACTTGGGAAGACAAATGCTATCACTCTGAACTCCCCCCCTTTCCTTCTTCTTCCCCCAGATTTATATGCTGAGCATAATGCCACATGGTATGGAATATCCCTTGGGTCAGTTGGGGTCATTTCTCCCAGCTATGTCCCCTCCCAGATTCTTGGGCACCCCCAGCCTCCTGGCTGGCAGCGTGGGGTGAGGAGCAGCAAACGCCTTGGCTCCGTGTAAGTGCTGCTCAGCAGTGACGAATACATCTCTCTATTATGAAGATTGTTTTCAACACAAATACAAAACACAGACCCTTCTGTGAAGAAAATTAACTCTGTCCCAGCCAAAATCAGCACACACACAGACAGTCTCTGCAAGATGCAGTTTCCTGATATCTCCTAAAAGCCAACATTAGCAAAGTCTAAAATATCCTGCTGGAAGACAGAAGATAAGATAAATACCCTTCAGTGAGATCTCTTCTCTCATTTACAAATCAGTCCTGTTCCCTGAGTTTTTAAAAAGCCCAAACTGGTACAATCAAGGTTCCTGTAGGTAAATATGAGCAGCCTTAATAACCTTCCCTTCTGCATAGAAACTGCAGGACAGGTTTGGCAAATGCAGCCTCAACACTTCCTTCAGTGTGTGCTTGGACCAACAAATCTTGTCTGAATTTTGTGGGTAAAAATAATAAACCATTCATTAATGGAATATTTCACTCACAAATTTAAATCATAGTAGCTCACAAAGATACTCATAGGTGTATTTGGCTCTTTATGAGTTTATATAGTAAAAACATTCACCAAAATGGTGTGTTAGATCATGGTCCTTTCTATAATTACTTTTGTCCGTGGTATCTGTCTCCCTCACTTTCTAATGTTTGTCTACAGTGCCTTCATCCTCATGGATATAGGTGGCATCACAAGGCTGTAATTACTATTATATTTGAATTTATAAATATCTTTGTATCTGGTTTACATATTCCAAGACATCATTTGAGGTATTTAACAAAGAAAAGGCATTCTTGTGTCTTCATAAAATCAGTTTGTTGATAACAAACAGATTTTAACTAACATTTGGACTATCCATGATTTTGAAAAACCAGATGGAATCAATAACTGTTACGCAGCACACATAGCTGTTTGCTGTGTAACAGAGTATGTCTAACATAACAAATATGCCCAGAGTAAAAACAAGAAGAGAAAGAAAAGACTGCAGAGAATGAATTTGAATGAATCAGATAATAATGTTTACATTCCACTGTGTGGTTGTCTTAATTCCTGTAATCAATAAGAACATTTCCATGAGGAAAACTTCCACGTAAATGGAGTTTACAAAGTAAGCTAAAGAGAAGAATCATGGTAACATCCACATATAGTGCCTTATAAGTAAGCATCTGTGGATCCGTGTTTGTTGAACTTCAAACAAACAAACAAAAAAACACCACAAAACCCCCCTACTTTTGTGCACAAAGCTTCGAATTTCTGTTCAGGCTTCTTATTATATTTTGGTACATTTGTTGGGAAGGTGATTCTATCCTCTAGACCCTAGACTAGTCTACATATTTGGAGTAGCTGAACCCTCTGTAGTCTGATTTCAGTGTTGGAGGGACTCTTGACTTTGACTTTTTACCATAAGTGGATGAAATTCAATTACATGGATCTGAACTCCTCCCAGCACTTGCAGGTACTTGGAATGAAATGTTCTGATTTCACCAACATGTACTAACAGATCTAATTGTTACAGGGACTTGAGAATTTTTCTTCTATTGGTACTCATATAAATGAATGTTTCACAAGAAGTATGTATTCAAGAATTTGATTTTTGTTTGTTGATGAATTCACAGAAACAATATAAAAATGTTAATAAATTTATAGAAGTATCTTTTCCACAGGCAGAGCTAGTATGTCTACAGCTTAATGTAACACCTCTGCAGCTTATTGTACCCCAAGATGAGCAATGACAATGCAGCTTGAATTTTTTTTTTCCAGCATCTAGCCTTTCAGGCATAAGACACCATAGCTGCCTCTTACTGGTTATGGTAAGCAGAAAGAAACTTTGAAAATGAACATTCAAAGGCATAAAAGTGCCTTTTAATGGCTTCATTTTGAAGGAATGTTCACATTTAATATATAGAAAGAAAGAAGCTGGGGTTTTATGATGCATTCTCCACTACAAGTAAGTCTCGGCATGATTTTCTAGTGAAAAAATAAAAGCATGTAACATAATGAATATATAACATTTGTAAAGTTGTGGTAATGCTTACATTTCAAATTTAAAGTGTCCTTTAGATTGTAGGGACACAAGATAGCAGAATTCAGTTTTTACTTTCAGATTTAAATAACTGCTTGACTCAAGTATCTAAGTTTGCCATTACTTTCTAGAAGATAGTCAAATAGGAAAATTCCAGGATCCTGTTTCTTTCACTTTTATATGTTTCCTTAGCAATTTCAGATATAAATAGCTAACATATATATGAGGGTTAAAACCAGTTTAAAACAAATACCGGGCTGAATCCATTTGCACAATAACCACATACAATAATTTGTAGTACTACTTAATTTGTAGTACTACTCCTGATATAAAAATCTAGTCAGATTTGTCACAATTTAATTTTCTTTGCTTTTGTGGCATTTAAAAAATTCCTCCGTCTTCTTGGCCTGGGTGAGAATAAAAGATCATATTTACTTTGTCTTTAGAACAGTAACATCCTTTGCCATTTTCACAATTAAACATAGTACATATCAAAGTATGTAGGATTAAAGTTTTAGAAACAATCTGATGAAATTTGATTTTTCTAGAGCATATTTTGTACTGTGTACTACTGAAAAGTTATATCCCTCTTTTCTTT
Source organism: Falco peregrinus (assembly GCF_023634155.1). Lineage (NCBI taxonomy): Eukaryota > Metazoa > Chordata > Aves > Falconiformes > Falconidae > Falco > Falco peregrinus. The sequence goes on from NC_073727.1 coordinate 59,306,426, forward strand.
CTAGGTACCAGAATTCCTTTTCCTGATGTTTTCTGTTCAGGGAAATACAAACACATATTTTCTATGTAGGCACTTCAGCAGTTACTGACGTCTTGAAAAAATTTCCAAACCATCAATTATCTCCTTGAGATATTGGACTCATCAGTATTATAGTGTCTGGGCTAAAGGCAACAGGTGAGCTGTACACACTGCATGGCTGAAACACAGACCTGGATCTAGCTTGGTGGAACTGGAATGGAACCCTCATGTGAATAGTAGCTACGATGTGAGATAAACCTTACAGACTCCAGAGGACCCTAGGTATGTATCCCTTGCTGCTGTCCTTAAAGGCCCAAGATAGCCCTTAAGAATCTAATTAGTTTTTAAAAACTCAGCTTCATTTTTTAAGAACCAGGGTTTAAATTAAACAGTGTGCTAAGGTAGACCAAAGGAATGGGACTTTTTTGTTGTTTTGGAGATGAGCATATATTTGAATATGCTATTGGACTGAAGGCTAATGAAAGACAATCCCTCTCCGTTTAAAATTGCTTGGAAAAAGGTATCTTCTAAATTTCCTATTCTTTCTTCTTCTTCAGTATCTCCCAAACTGTATTACTGGTCTGTGTAAAGAGTCTGAGCATTTAGAAGAATGAAGGAAGCTACATGAAATAATACTGTAGGGAGTTTTAAATTTTTTTTTAGTTGCCTTCTTTTCTTTCTGTCCTTAACAGACACTGAAAAACCCACTGATTTTTACTTTTTTTTTACTTTAAACCTTCATTAAACTACAATGAGAATTTCTCCAACTTAAACCTGAGATTACTAAAACTGATCTTCGATTTTTTTTCACTCGGTTTTATGACACCAAAAATCCATACAAAAGGCTGTAAGGTTATGCTTATTTAGCAGGTACCTCTTCCAATAGACTTAATTATGTTATTTTCCTATTTCAATATAGTATTTTAAGCTTCGATAACATTAAAAAATGTTAAGGCACCATTTTCAGATGTCACTATGACCTTTAAAAATACCTAATCTAGCTTTTTAGAAGCTTTATAACTCATAGGCCTATTTTAAAAGAAGTGTGGGAGGATAATCAAAGAAAGTAATTTTGTACTGAGTAAAAAGAGGAGTGCACTAATACTACATTGGTAAGCATACTTTGTATAGAAAGTTGGCCTTCAGTATGACTGAATACCACTGAATATTGTGGTACCACAATACCACCAAAGTGTCCCTCAAGGTAGCTTTTTTTGAGGTTAGTCATCCAGTTTAAAATTCCTTCCCATCAGAATATGGGGGTTTTTGGACTTATTTTTATGACATACACACATACATCTGCAACCTTATTTTCCTGATTATGTGAAATATATGTCTGGTCTCAGTAGCTTTTTCTGCATGTATACAGTAAAAGATACCTATATACTTGGACAGTGTGTGCTGCCCAGACACACAAATTTTGGAGTCATAGCTACATAGCTGCAAGCAACTTGCAGACACACACATAGATGTCACATGTAAAAAATCTTGCCTCATGGACTTTGAATCAGATCAGAATTGGAATTTTATTGATTTATCGATAACATAACTTGCAATTAATGACCCGTGTATTCAGGATCCATTTTGGTGGTAAAACAGATAAACCACAGGATGAGATACAAGATGTGGACAAACAGCTGCAGATTGTGAAATACCTGCTGTAAATAAACTCCCAAAATTTCAATCACACGCACACACACACAGAGGCTGTATGGGTTTCAGGCACATGTATGTCTCTGGGCAGTCCCTACTTGTATACCCCTTCCACGGAGTGCTACATGTGCCCAGGATGCTCCCTGCAACACCCGAGCACATGCAGGAGAGACCCCCCTCCCTGGTATAAGCACCTGGGGGTCCCTTCTGGCCCCTAGCTGTCCCTCATTCACTGGGTGCCTGTTCCCTGTGCCATCCCAGGGAAAGATGCTCAACTCAGCCTGGGCAAGATGTTGTTATGAATTTTCATGCTGTTATCCACCTGTTGGTGGAAGTTTTCACTTCCAATCACGTCTGAAGTTCAACTAAGAACTATTGTAGAATGTTGCCACTGAATATGAAATACAGCTACCCTGTGCACGTTCACAAAGTGTAAGAACAAAAGGAATCCAGTTAAGCTTAAATATTGGAAGCTCTTAGGTTTTACCTAAATGCTGCCTGTACAGATTAATAATCTCAGTTTGAAAAAAATGTATCACACCAAGGTGCATCTGATCTTGCTGTGAAGACATGAAGCGGTGGAAAATCTCTTCAGAAGTTTGTTTCTACCTGCAGGTTCATTTTGTATATGATATATATACAACGTACATATACATGTATTAAACAAATACATGTATATGCATATGTACCTGTACACATTGCACCCCTAAAACAGCATGTGCTTTGTTCCTAACTACTCAGCACCCAGCATTAGGTGGTATATTCTTCAAATCTTGAGTGTTTTAGCATTACAAAGGCATGCATCATTGGTAAACTCAGCTCTTTAAGTGTCACACTAGGAGGCAGTTTCTGCTATCACCCAATCATTTGCACATTTTTTTTCCTGTATCCTTTCTTAGTTTTGTTTTTCTCAATGTTATAAAAAGAGGAAAGATTACCTTCTGGTTCTTATTTAGTTTTTTGCTGGTTTTCTATGATTGTGCTATACCTTTGAAGCACAAAAGTGCAGTGCAAGCTCATTCTGAACTGTCTGCAAAATATACGAGTCCTTTTCCCAGTAGCTGTTTTCCAAATTGTCACAGGTAAGAGGAAGCAAACCTATCCTGGTTTTGGCTGGAGTGAGTTAATTTTCTTCTTAGTAGCTGGTGCAGTGCTGTGTTTTGGATTTGGTGTGAGAATAGTGCTGACAGCACACTGATGGCTTTGGTTGTTGCTGGGTGATGTTTGTGCCAAGTCAAGGACTTTTCAGTTTCTCAGGCCCTGCCAGTGAGAGGGCTGGAGGGGCACAAGAAATAGGGAGGGGACACAGCCAGGAGAGTTGACCTGAACCAGCCAAAGGGATCTATATTTCATGGGACATCATGCTCAATATATAAACTCAGGGGGGTTGGCCAGGGCCTGCCTATCTCTGCTCGGGGACTGGCTGGGAATCAGCCAGTGGATGGTGAGCAACTGTGTTGTGCATCACTTGTTTTCTTTTCTCCCTTCCCTTTTGATTTTACTCCTCTCCCCTTCTCCCTCCTCTCCATTATAACTGTTGCTATTATTATTATTGTTATTATTATTATTACATTGTTGTTGTTATCATAATTATTATTATTACTGGTTTTGGTTTATTTTATTTCAATTATTAAATTGTTCATGTCTCAACCCTTGAGTTTTACATCTCTTTCCAATTCTCATCCCCAGCCCTGTGGGTGCAGGGAAGTGAGTGAGCTCCTGTGTGGTACTTAGTTACCGTCTGGGGTTAAACTATGTCAAAGCCACAACCTGAAGTGGCCCTAGATGCTGGCATTCATTTAAGAACCAACCAGAGTACAGCTTTTGATATGGTTTAGTTTTAGGTAGACCTGCACGGAGTGGAGAGTTGGACTTGATGATCCTTATGGGTCCCTTCCAACCTGAGATATTCTATGATTCTCTGAATTCTTATTTCATGTGTTCACTCATTCCTTCCCACAACACTGTGCTCATAGGTCTTGGCTTCTCTCTCGGTCAGGGAGATCACTGTTGGTCTGGGAAGGTCGGGCAGAAAGACATGTTGGTTCCTGCTGTGCAGCTGCTCAGTTACCTGTTTGAAGAGTTATTGGCCAAAATCCCTGGGCATCCCTAGCATTTGACTCCATACATCTCCGTGACCTTTCCACCAGCCAACATTCTTCACCTTCTTTCCAAGCTCCCTTCTGCTTTCTAAGGCTACCTCTTCAAGAAACTTTTGTTTCAGCATTGCCTCTTCCTTTCAGACCCCTAGCCCCCAGTTTCCCCAGTTTAAGTAGAAAAGCTTTGCAGAAGCGAATGTCTGATCAGCCTCATAATTAAATTGGCAATTCTATCTCATGCCTCTTCATTAACTGGAGGATTTAGGATGTGTACGCTACATTTGTCCAAGTGTTATAAAAATTTACAGTCAGTCCCTACCAATTGCCCCTAGTAAGTAGCAGGCTTGTGCCTGAGAGTTCAGAGTCGGTTTTGGACATTCACCAAATTCCAGACATACATCCAACTATATGCTACCTGTTAGCATTCACCATTTAGGCTGTTTTTTCCACTAGCACAGAAAGCAGCACCTGTAGTCATCATGCAATATATATGGCTGGTGCTCCTCACTCTCAGGTATCTAAATTTGCTACTAGTTGCCTTCAAACTTGATTTTCTTTAAATAGGTGAGTTTCCCAAAGCAATCCAATCCACTTTACGTGATCCATCTCACCTAGTTTTAGCCATTTAAAAAGGCAGTGACAAGTATGAGACTGCACCTTCTTGTCTCTCTCTATGTATTCATACGTAAACCATGTGTCTAAGCTGCCATTATAATTTATAGAGATCTAGTTAATAAAGTCAGTGGAGACCAGACAAATATTTACTCAATCTGCTGTTGACACCTTCACTTGGTCAGCTGAATTTGCTCTAGACCATCGTGTCTGTGTTGATTGTATCTTCATTGACTGTAATGAGAGCCTAGACAGCTTTTATGCTTCTGGACATGCTAAATTTAGTCTGGCAAGTTAATTTATGTTGACAACTAAATTTAAATGTCTTGAATTGAATCCTGTCCCAACAGCCTAGTCTATGTTTATTATATATCGTCATTCTCTAGTCTGGATAGAAAGAGGTGCCCCCAGAGGGTGATTCATCCCACTTGTTAAAGGATGAAAACACCATTGCCTCTCCCTTTCTTTTAATTGCGGAGAATCTGAAATAATTATCTGACACTATATAGTCAATTCTTAAATAATTGAAATTAGGTGAGATGGGTTCCTCTCTGTTCTGAAAGCACTGTCCTCCCAATTATTTACCAATTTCTCATTTTTTGTATTATTATCAGATTAGTTAGCCATAATTCATATATATATATGTGTGTGTGTATATATATTTCTGTATTTTTACAATTCTATATTTCAAGTGTGTGGTTTTTTTCTTATTCAGGCAGTTCTAGCTTCTAGGAAAAGATTTTAATTGTAGGCAGACAGGTAGGTTACATAGGCTTGGAAGACTTCCCAATGCAAACACACTCATCCTGCAGATTATTTATATTCTTGACAAGCACACTTTGCCCAAGGGGATTTTATCAGGGAATTTGCAAGTGGTTACAGTACAAATTCATAGCAATGCTGGTTTTCCATGTCATACAATATCCTGATACTAGAACCCATTTGGATTGTAATTCATAGGACTGATTAAATGTATGCTTTAAAATGTCCCATATACAAATCCTCTATTACATGGAAGAAAACTGTACTAATTATGCCATTTTTTGTTTGTTCTGATTTAGTTTGTTTTAAAGGCTAATAAATAAGGATATTAGGTTTGACACTTTTTACTGTATCTCTTTCCTTAATAGACTTCCCCGTGGACAAGTTTGTTATTTAGAGCAAACATCGTACTAAAGCAAGATATAGATAAGAAATAAAGCCAAATATTAAACTGTCCAAGAAGGTGAACAACAGTCCTTAAATAGGCACTTCTAAAATGAGAGACTTTGTGTCTTTAAATTCAGGTTGAAATTTAGTTTGGCTGCTGTTCTTAAAGAAGTAAGCAATGTCATCTTAGTTTCTGCTTTAGATTTGTCTAGGACCCCGAGCTGACATATTTCATTTTAATTAGGTATACTGTATCTGCTGTCCTTACTCAAAGAAACATCAGTCCTCTACATACCCCAACAATCTGTTCAGGTTACCTTGAGGTTGGCACCATAAATGTAGTGAGGGAAGAGCCACGACCTACATACAGAGCTGGCTCACTGCCAGCAGCACTGCAAACAAAACCGAATCTTGCAGAACTGAATCGTGCTGCTCCAGGCATGATGACCCAGGGCCTGATCAGAGCTGGGTCTTCCTCCCACACAGGCTAAAGAGGACTGATAGAAAAGAGGGAGGAATAGGGCTGAGGGAGGGAGGAATGTCCTGGAGAGGCTTGTTTCTCTCTTTTGGTGACTAGACTGAGAGAGTTAGAGAGTGACTATTTCTGTGGGGTGCCACCAGCTCTAGACAGCAATACTTAGCCTGAGCTTGGGCATGCTTCAGCCCTATTTTTTTTTTTTTTTTGTGTACACCATAGCCTGCTATTGAGGTGAATGTTAACTCCACGTGTGTCTGGAGCTGGCCCTTGTCAGCATCTGCATAGTAAGCAGCTGTCACGATGGCTAACTGTTACATTTTACAAAAAAAAAAATAAAAGCAACCTTTCTCCTTTTGATTTCATTTACACAATATCACAGTGTTTCATATTGTAAGAATGAAAAGTTAGAGCAAAGTCTTTCCTGAGGAGATGATTATGTTATTTTGGTGGCAGATACTAGCGAGGATGAAACAAGTCTCAGTTTTCCATGCCTATAGCTTTAAAAATGGCTGTAACTGGATTTGAAACCCAAAGTCAAATATCAATTAATGGTTTTGTGAAATAGTCTCTAGGATGAAAAATTAATAAACTTATTAAATGTTTTCCAGAAATTAAATATTCAGAAATAACAAATTACCAGTGGTCTTTTGAAATTATCCAGTATGTAACAAACAAACACTTATAATTTTGAACAGTGAAGAAAAAGAAAAGATTATGCTGTGAGTCAAAAAAATATAATACAGTTTCAGGGCCAGACACCAACTGGACATCAGGAAACATGAGCTTAAGTTGAACCAGGAGAAGTTCATACTTTATAAGTAAAAAATGAAAACTTTTTGCCCTGGAAGAAAGCCAAGCAATGGAGCAGGCTGCCCAAAGAGGTCATGGCATCCCCGCCTTTGGAGATAGGGATGAAACCTTGAGCAACATGGTCTGACCCCATAGCTGACCTGCTTTGGTGCAGGTGGTTGGATTATAGTCCTCCCAAGGTCCTTGCCCACTTGAGGGATGTCATGATCCTATGAACTCATGGCTATGTTTTACAGTATATGCTGAACTCATGTGACCATAGCTGCACAGTTATGATTATCTTTCTAATTTAAGTATGTTTATCTTCATTTGTGCCTATGGTGCAATGTAACCAAATCTCCGATAAACACAGAGTTAGAAGAGGAGGGGGAAAACTTAATTTGTATGATAATTTTAACCATTTCTGCCTCAAAGGACATGAGATATGGATAAAATGTAGTCCAGATTTTCCAAATACAAATAAGGATAGAAATACCAACAGTTTGCATGGTTACTAGACAAGGTGGAGTAATTACCTGGAAGAAAAATCCATTTGGTTTACTAAATGTATAAAACCATCTCCATTTATTAAAATCCCTGTGCTGTAAGCAAAGACTGGGAAAATGTTAGGCAGAAGTTCTCTGTGTACTCGCTTTGTGTTTATACTCAGCATGAGTCTGTCTTAGTCAACTTTTGAAAACAGGATAGACCTCTAGTCTGAATCAGGCTGAATCGTTCCAAATGAGTCACGATCCTAAAGGAATCTCAGGTTTTGCAACACACAGGCTGAATGACACCAGTAGAAGGGGTACTGTGACTCAACATTAATTCTCTTTGACCTTGCTTACTTTCATTCTGAATATATTATGGAAAGAATCCAGATCAGAGCATTGTGTCCCCAGCCTAGTTATTTGAAATCCAGAACTGAGTGCATACTTGCTTAAATTCTAATATGTTTGGACTTAATTCATTATACTAAATTAAAATTAAGCAAGCCCTATGGCATGCAAGAATATCAAAGTTAAATTTCATAAGCAGAAAAACAGTTGTGACATATGGGGAGCATGATAATTAAAAAGCCAACCCTCTAAAACAAAGAATGTGTTTAGGTTTTGTCCTGGTGGCTACTAAAAGAAAGCTTCACCCAAAAAGGTGGTCACATCCTCCAGCACTAATACTCTAAGTATAAACTGCAGAGTGTTTGGATGCTGTTGGATTATTGGGATTGTGATGGTTCACAAACTCGTCATTATAGCAGGAGAATAAAGGGTAAAAAGATTCTCAACGCAGACTGTACAAGTGGTAAAGAGAGCTGCAGAATTAATATTACATAGTAATGAGTACCATGGGATAAAGTGCTGAAGAGAAGAGGGGCTCAAGAAAGCTGGTTGATATTCAAGAATCACCTCCTCCAAGCTCTGGAGTGATGCATCCAAAAAAAGAGGAAGTGAGGAAAAAAGACCAGGAGGCCTGCATGGATGAACAAGAAGCTCCTGGACAAAATCAAACACAAAAAGGAAGCCTAGAGGGTGGAAGCAAGGACAAGTAGCCTGGGAGGAATACAGATAAATTGCCCAAGCAGCCAGGGATCAGATTAAGAAAGCTAAAGCCATGATAGAATTAAATCCATAAAGGGACATCAAAGGCAACAGGAAAAGCTTCTATATGTACATCAGTGATAAAAGGTAGACTAGGGAAACTGTGGGCTCTCTGCAGAAGGGAACGGGAGACCTGGCTACCCAGGACATGGAGAAGGCTGAGTACGCAATGATGCTTTTGTCTCGGTCTTCACTGACCCCTGCTCCACCTACTCTGCCCAAGTTGCAGAATGCAAACGCAGCAACTGGGAGAATGAACTGCCTGCTGTAGGAGAGAATTTGAGACTTGAGAACACCTAAGGAACCTGAAGGTGCACAAGTCCTTGGGACCAGATGAGATGCATGGGTTCTGAGGGAACTGGTGGATGAAATTGCTAAGCCACTGTCTGTCATTTTCGAGAAGTTCTGGCAGTCCAGTGAAGTTCCCACTGACTGGAAAAGAGGAAACATAACCAACATTTTCAAAAAGGGAAAAAAGGAAGATCTGGGGAACTACAGGCCGACCAGTCTCACCTCTGTGCCTGGCAAGATCATGGAGCAGATCCACCTGGAAACAATGCTAAGGCACATGGAAAATAAGGTGATTGGTGACAGTCAACAGGGCTTCACTAAGGGCAAATTGTGTCTGAAAAATCTGGTGGCTTTCTACGATGAAGTTACAGCACTGATGGATAACGGAAGAGCAATTGATGTTAATCTACCTGGATTTGTGCAAAGTATTTGGTATTCTCCCGCATGACATCTGTGTTTCTAAACTGAAAAGACATGGATTTGATGGATGGATGGCTGCACTCAGTGGTCAAAGGCTCAATGTCCAAGTGGAGACCAGTAATGAGTGGTGTTCCTCAGGGGTTAGTAGTGGGACCAGTAGTGCTGTTCAACATCTTTGTCAGCAACACAGACAGTGGGATCAAGTGCATCCTCAGCAAGGTTGCTGATGACACCAAGCTGTGTGGTGACGTCAACATGCTGGAAGGAAGGGATGCCATCCAGAGGGACCGTGACAAGCTTAAGGGGTGGGTCCATGTGAACCTCATGAAGTTCAACAAGGCCAAGGCCAAGGTTCTGCACATGGGTCAGGGCAATCCCAAGCACAAACACAGGCTGGGCGGAGAATGCATTGAGAACAGCCCTGAGGAGAAAGACTTTGGGGTGCTGCTTGTCAGGAAGCTCAGTATGAGCTGGCAATATACACTTGCAGCCCAGAAAGGCAACTGAATCCTGGGCTGCATCAAAAGAAGTGTGACCAGCAGGTCAAGGGAGATGATTCTCCCCCTCTACTCTGCTCTCATGAGACCCCACGTGGAGTACTGCATCCACCTCTGGGGCCTCCAACATAAGAAGGATGTGGACCTGTTGAAACAAGTCCAGAGGAGGGCCATGGATGATGATCAGAGGGCTGGAACACCTCTCCTGTGAAGACAGGCTGAGAGAGCTGGGCTTGTTCAGCCTGGAGAGGAGAAGGCTCCTGGGAGACCTTATCACAGCGTGCCATACCTAAAGGGGGCCTGCAAGAACACTGGAGAGGGACTTTTTACAAGGGCGTGTAGTGATAGGACAAGAGGTAATTGCTTTAAAGTGAACGAGGGTGAATTTAGATGAGATATTAGGAAGAAATTCTTTACTGTGAGGGTGGTGAGGCACTGGCAGAGGCTGCCCAGAAAAGTGAATGCCCCATCCCTGAAAGTGTTCAAGGCCAGGCTGGATGGGGCTTTGAGCGAGGTGGTCTAGTGGAAGGTGCCCTTGCCCATGGCAGGGGGGTTGGAACTAGGTGATCTTCGATGTGACTTCCAACTCAACCCATTCTACAATTCTGTGATTCTAAATTCTCTAAAGCTAAGAAAGCAGACATTGTAGGAGCTAGCTTTATACTATATGTCAACTAACTTTCATCTGTGTAGATGTTGCTAGGTATAAGCAAAGCTTTCTTTTCATTAGAAACTACTTTCACTTCTTTCTAATGTGCATTGATTTTCTTAAAGTCTCTGACTCAATAAGCCATTCTTTTATTCGTGAAATATTTTACATAATTACTTGGGAACAATGTTAATGAGGCTCATGGAGCTATTTTAAGGCATCAGCGGTACAGCTAGCTGTTGAGTACTGCAATGCAGAAATCCAGCCAGCAATGGACTGAATGATAGTCTCTGATTATTTAGTGACAATTTAAAAAAAGCCTTACCAGCAAGATATGTACAGTTCAGCCCTTCAAGAGAAGTTGGCTTTTGTTTGTTTATTTGTTTGTTTGTTGTTTCTTCCAGATTACTCCTCTGAAGTATATACAAGGTAATTAACAACGAGGAATTAGTTTCTTTGTTCATGTATATCCCTTTAGGCTCTTTTCACCTCATTATGGAGATGTAGCTTTCTCCAGGCTTGGAGACTACAGATCACTTGTATTCCAAATATGGACTGTACCTGGTTTTCTGTTAAGGTAACTTCCTCAAATGTCTTTATTTTTCAGTTGCAACTGTAAGCATGTGTTGAATATGTTGAAGGTACCTCCTTTATAGGGATTGTGCCATTAAATTCTGCTAGTCACCTTAATCCTTGGACATTTTACATATCTTTCTTTCAGGGATTGACTACTTTCCTGGAAGGAAAGGATGCTTTGGATGGAAATGGAATATTAAAGAGGAACAAATCACCTGCGTATGCCACATAACTGAATTTTTTACAGAAAATACTAATAACAGATTCAGTGTTGGATAACACAATTTGTAGTTGTCTTCAAGAAAGATCTTAGGGTTAATTTGAATTCTGGGGACTTGCAGATCATCTTTGTAGTGGTTGGTATTATGGAATATGTCCACAGCATTACGGATAAGAGTTTCCTTAAATGGAACTGAATGCATGAGTTATATCTCAGTTAACTTCGTCTTAAAATTAAATGCTTAGGCTAAGGTTGTTGTCTCTGTTTCATCTGCTGTCAGGAAAGAGTAAGAGGATTTCCAAAGCATCATCCTGGGTTTCTTAAGAGAGGTAGGATGTATTGTTATGTAGAGGTTCTTGTATCTTCCAAAGCACCTAGATGAAATATAGCTTAAACCAGACACCTGCTTTTTAGGTGGCTGAAAGAAAATGAAGTGAATCTGACTGTAAGATTCCTTCTTCTCTGAAGAACTTTTTAAAATTCTCTTGAAAACATGAAAACATTATTTTAATGCTTTTCACTGTATTTTGTAGTCTGTCTGATGAGGACAGCCATATAAGGTTAAAGTTTTTTTTTCATGCTGTTTGTAAAGATGGAAGCATGCTTTAATGGTTTAGATGCACCTGGGAAGTTGTTTTGTTTAAATTCATATATATTTCTTAGACCAGAGTGACTGAAAAACACTGTGCAAAGAGTCTCTTAAATGAGGAGCTAAGCCCAACTCCACAGCCTAAGGTCTGAGGAGCTGATTCCAGCCAGAGACCTATTTTAATGTTACTTTCATGGTCTTACTGCTCATCAACCTGCACAGCAAAATTGAAAATACCATACCATATATCTTCACAAACCTGAATATTAATTTTCAGATTATGTATGTAAATTCTACACCAGCTGGAAAATGCATACTGTCCTTATGATTTCTTTGGTTAATGAAAGGGAGGCAGGGATCATCACGGGGTGTCACAATCTTTAAACTTGCAAATTCAGGGACAGATTTTGTTGATTATGTACTGTTGCCGTAAAAGCATGGTGTGGCTCAGGGCACATGATGGTCTTTTTGGACATCTATTCAGCAACTATTCGTATCTTTCTCAACAGAGGGAGGGGACAACCTCTTCTGCAGCTTTCATATAAGATGATTCACTGTATGCGGAGATGATTCACTAAAGCTGAAGACCTACACAGTACCAGTAAGAGTTATAAAATCAAGCCTGAAAAAGCTCATTTTTCTAAGCAGGAAAATGAACAGCGAAGTCTTATGTCTGCAGCTCTTGGGACACTTGTATTTCTGTGCCACAAATACCATCATCAAAGATCGTATCTTGTAGTAAAACTGCTGGTCTCTGGCTCTTATCACAAGAGAATTTCCCAGTGGCATTAAAGGAAATTGTGTTATAAATGTATGCATAATCTTTAGGAGACATTCTTCAAGTCCTTTTAGTCATTTTACATCTTGAAATTTTCAGCCTAAAGCTGGTTTGTATCTTTTATGCCTTTACATTTCTTGAAACAAGTAGTTATTTAGTATAAACCAACTTAATAAGAAAGAGACCATATACACATTGCAAACTATTTAAGTCTACCTATACTGTTTTATTTAGAATCATTAGTTACATCCTCCCTGATTCTACTAGAATGTAGAATGAATGAAAAGAATGCTGTTGCCTCCAGAGGACTGCAACGAAAAAAATAGAGTAATGCAGAATATACCTGTAAACATACCCAAATCCTTTGAATCATGTAAAAGGACTTAGTAAAGAACTCCACAAAAGGCAGAATCTCTAAATGAGTCACCTTCACCTTCAAAATGTGAAGATGCTTTATTTGGATACCCCATGCTTCCCATGTTTATAGTTTTCCATCTGCTTTAATCTGCTAGTCTATTTCATAGTATTGATTCTGCAAGTGCATAATTGCTCTGGTTTCACAGTATGCTTATATTACAGTAAGACAGCCGACAGTGACTGCGAGTGGTGTGCAAGAGGCTCCTGAACAGTTTTGGAATGTATGTGTCTAAGTCAGATCACCCAATTTACATACCTCCACTTTGTTTTACCACTCAGGAGTGTGTAGTTAGCTCTAGAAGATTGTTTCAGCACACTTGAGCTCTACAGGAAAGAGGAAGTTCTCCTGAAGAGCACAATGTAATACCCCTGGAAGTTGCCTACCTTTTCCTGTTGTCTGAGTATGGACACTGGCACCGATTGATTTTGGGGGTTACCTAATACTTGGAAATGAACAGTATGAGTTGTTCTGAGGGCTGAGACTTTTACAGTTGAATAATTTTGATTTTATTATCTCTGTATTTCAGATGTCAGTAATATTACTACCAGATGCTTAAAGAAACAACCCAAGAACCTCTGTGGTTCAGTGCCCTGTGGTAATGAGCAACACAGGTTGCAGGGAAGTCCGGAGCAGACAACTCACTACTGAGACATTGCATTGCAGTAGACTCCAGGTTTCTTGATGTACATAGGGTTAAATTAGGTACAGATTGGTATTATTTGCTTTATATAATATTTTTCAAGATTACTCTATGAGTAATGTTTACAGCAAGGCACAATCCTATTTGAACCTTCACTAATTAATAACTTGGGAGTCATTAAATATTTTAATGAGACATAATCAACTGCTATCTGCAGAATGGACACAGATGGCAAGGCACTAAGAAGAAGAGGTATGGAAGAAGTATTATTGTGTAGCCATGGAAACAATGTCTCTCTCTCTCCCCCCTTCTCCCTTCCTTCTCCCTTTTAGGTTCAGCAATGCTGCACATCATTAGGGTGCCTGCCTCTCCTGACAATGGCAACTTTGCAGTGTCAGTCAGTAAATCTTTGCACCCATTCATGGTGTCAGCACTAAGTGATAGAAAGCCTGGGGAAGATGCGAGATGCATACCAAACAGGCTTCCGCAATGTGACAGTCTAGTCACGTATTCTTATGCAACTGCCAACTTTGAGGCTCAGTTCGATAAAGAACAAAATGGAACAGGCCTGGCTACACTTGGGTCTGTTAGTGTGGTTTCTAAAGTTAGTTTCAGTGCTCATGTAAGTTAAAAAGCTGAGAAATGGGGCTTTACTGGGTAGTAACATAGGTCAGCACAGCGCGCACATGGAATAAGGTTATGGCTGAACTCCGGTTAGAGCAGTTTTGCTAATCCACTGCAATCAGACCTTAGTATGGGTGTTTAATTGTGCTAAACTGGATGGTGATATGCTTTTGAACTGGTAACAAGAAAGAAAATGTTAAAACCCTTGAATGTCAGTTATTCTCACACACAGTTGTTCCCATGTGTACTGAGAACTTTTATTTATGCCTTGCAAAAAGCCCCATAATTATAAGAAGCTGAAGCAGAAACAAAAAAGGGGAGTAAAAATAGAATAGAAATTCAGTTTAAAAGCACTGAAAGAAAATTCAGCATGAGTGTTATCCTTAACCTTTTCCCTTGGTCTCAGCAGTAATTAAACCGATTCTAAATGCCTTAACTCATTTGTGGTTAGAGATTCCAGAAGGGGGTGGAAAGGCACGAATTTAAGGATCTTTATTGCCACAGATTTGTGTTTCTTAAACCTTTTAGCCCGAAAGAAGTGTGAGGCACAAATGACAGCATCATAAGTGACAAACATCAATTAGGAGTAGTTGGCAGCTATTCTAATGGAAACAAAGGAGTCACTTGTGGCTTCATTTACACAGGCAATTGCAGAAATACATCCCTTCCTTGCACTGTATACACTACTTACATTGAACATAGGGAAAGGATGTTTTCTGCAGAACTTGCCTCTACATCTTCTTCTCTGGATAGGAGTCAGTCCCCTTAGAAATGGATGTGCTCCTGAGGGGAGTGTTCCTGTCACCTCAGACACAGGATGCTAAGACAATGTCTGAGACACTGCTTCCTGGTTACCTTCTGGGTCAGCATGAAAACACACAAACTAACAACCCCAAAAGCACTGATTTACCCCAAAAAAGTAAAACCTAAATAAGGCACAGAACACTTCTTATAGATCAGAGTATGTAAGGGCCCTTTCTGAAAAAAGGCTTTGTTCATTGTCTAGGTGCCGGGCTGCAGAGTGATTATGCCTTAAAATGTGGTGAGGAAGCAATCAGCACTAAATCTGGCTCTCTGAGCTCACCTGCAAATCAATTCTGTGCACACCTGTCTGCAATGTGGGGATGTGCCCAAAGCCTCCCACAGCTTAAATGTTGGGGAAGAAGAGCTCTCCCCAGATGAGTATGGAGGGACTAAGCAGCTTGGTGGGGTGTGAATGGACTGCAAAGGTGCTTTGCTGCATGTAGGCACTTTCCAGGGCAGAACTTGAGTGAGTGATTGTATATAGTTAGCAGCTATGTATGCAAAGGGAGATCTTACATGGGTTCTGTGCCTTCATATGGTACAACAGAGTACCCTGCATTTCTGACCCAATAAGTCTCAGGTCAGTATCTTCTCCTGGCCAAGAGGAATGGTACATACTTTAGATTTTCAAGGACAAGCCATGATCCAGGAGCAACTCCCATCAGGCAATGACAGCAAGAAGCCCTGTGTGTACGGAGTGCAGGTTGGTGCTGGGCTTGATGCTGTGTATTCCAATACAATTGATGATTTTTGCCTGAGTGGTCCCTGGTGACCTTCCCTGAAGGATCTGGATTACAAAACAGCAAAGCAACCCCAGGGAGTTGTGCTTTGGGATGCTTGCTCAAGAAGAAAATTTAAGGGGGCATTATGCATCTCACATGGGGATCTTTTGATCTAGATTTTACTGTGGAGCTCTAAGATTGGGTCAAAAAATGGGAACTGCTAGACAAATTGTCTGTGAGGGTGTCTTCCATCCAAAGGGCTTGCTTATTTTTTTTCTGTCCTGATCCAAAAACACAATTCAGACTCTCACGCAAGCTTCTAGTCACCCTATAGCTCAAATGCTGTGCATTTTCCTTGGTATATTTGTTAAAATAGAAGACAAAAAAATCCACACAATTTAGAAAAAGTTGGCTGTTACATACTTAGTTTACATGAGCACAAATGCTTCCAACTTATTTCCACTGTTCAAGCATTTGTCTTTGGGAATCACATTTTTCTCTGCTATGCTTGCGTCAATTACAACAGACTAGGTAAATTTAGAATACCCTATGTTCATGCTTGTTTTAACTTCGAGAGATGCTTAGCTATCTAAATATAATTTAATTAGTAAATGTTTTTTTGACAACTGAAATTCAAATTTTAGGTATTGCACTTTGATTTCCTCAGTTGTAGCTCCTTTATATTTCAGAGCTTGGGAACTCCATCCCATGCGACTTTTCTCCCCTGGCTGGTCAAACTTTGAGAAATGACAAACAGCAGGGCACATGAACAACTAGTCAAACTGTAATTTCCATTGTGATGTTAATGCTTAATGCAGGCCTCCAAAGTCAAACCCACTGCATGACTGTCTCTATTTACTTATAACATGAAATGTATTTTGATAGAGACATTAAAGCAAAAATAATTTTAAACAAAAAGGTTAATAGTAGTCAATTTTCAGAAACTGCAGTTTAGATGTTCCAGAATAGAAGATCCAGGGCTCTTTTAAATAAATAAAAATCTGTAAGATTTTGCGTTTTTGGCAAAACTGAAATGTTAACTGGTTGGAAAAAAATCCTGTAAACTGACTAAAAATATATTGTTTCTATTTTTCTGTTCAAATATTATGTGTTGAGTTTCTTTTGGGTTTTTTTCTAAAGCATGATGTTTGTGAATATGAGTTTGGATCACCAAAAAAACCCATCCACCTTAAAAATTTACTTTGGAAATTATGTTTTTGAATGAAACGCTTCCTGTGAAGGCTCACCAATTTATTTTTTTTTTAAATTAAAATTACTTCAAATCTGAACACAGTGATCTTGCAAGGCAGTCACTATGTCAGGAAGGAAGAACAGCCTTGTACTTAAAGCATTGGACTGAGACTTAGAGAAATGGATTAAACTTTTGAATCTGTTTGAGTCTTTCTTCTTAATTTGCTTCTCTTAAGGAAGATTACACAGACTGGGGCTGTGCAGAATAACAAGGTGAAAACTATGCCGGAGCCAAGCATGCTAACAATTTTCAAGTGTGTAGAAACCTCCAATAAAAAGGAGGTGAATAATTTGTTTTCCATTTGCATGGTGGAAAGAAATAACAGATTTGAATATGGTAATGGCTCAGCTTAGAGGCTACAAAAAAATAGGGACAATAACAGATGACAGGAATAAGAGGAGCCAATGGAAGCCATGGAGTGTTTAAGAATATATTAAGTGTATCTGCCAGAAATTACCTAGATATAGTTGATCCTACTCTTAAAGAAGGAGCAGTTTAGACAATGTCTTGAGTGATCCCAGAATCAGCTCTGGCTATGTCTACAGTAGGAACAGATCCAAAGAGTGATGCAGCTGGACCATACATTTACACTGTATATGGTTTGGGGGATTTAATTCAGAATGAATTTAATCAGAACCAAACATTCTTACCATGCATGGGGAAAGCTGACTCAGCTTATCAACTATTAGTTCAAATCCTTATGTTTCCTTTGGGATTTGGAGCATATTTCATGCGTAGCTGTAGAGTTTCTGGTATAGTTCCCTTTTGAAATGAACCTACTTTGAATATATCAAAACTGCTATGCTAACTGAATTAATATGAAATAAGGGTGATTGGTTTCCTGACCTTGCTACCACTTCAAACCAAAATGCTAATGTATTTACAGTCTCCGTTATCTGAAAGGGGATTATCTGGACTGTACATTAGCCAGGTGTTGCCCTCACTCAATACCCTGGGTAAGGCACAGGG
The DNA here is from genome assembly GCF_023634155.1 of Falco peregrinus. NCBI lineage: Eukaryota > Metazoa > Chordata > Aves > Falconiformes > Falconidae > Falco > Falco peregrinus. The sequence goes on from NC_073727.1 coordinate 59,324,271, forward strand.
CCAGAGAGGGAGTGTTGCAAGGCACATGCCGCTCACATCAGGGCTGGTTGTGCAGAATGCTGTTTAAAAGACTTGTACAAAACCTTTTTATATTTTTTAAAGGGAGAATTTACTAAACAGATGCTTATAGCATAATATGCATATGAATTAACCATGGTTTTGCCTTTATCTGAGTTATCTTGTAGGTTTGGTTTTTTTTCCCCCCAGAGTTAACTGCCACTGCCATCTGTAAAATGACGGTAACAATAGCTCTTTGCTCTGCATTCGATATTAAGGACATAAGCTTTTCAGATTTTATTCTTATGTTTATGCAAGCATAGGACAGTCCACATGGAGAACTTTACTGAGATTTCTGGGTGCTTATATGCACATAATAGACAATAATATGTGGTGGGTTAAGTTGCATCTTGCTTAACTCCCACTCTATAAAATGCAGTTGTCTACAATTAAATTAGTCCTCTGGATAAGCTTTTTAGTCACTTGAGACCAATGCCTTGAAGGCATGATGCATTGCATCCTATGGTAGCCATCTAAGGTGGGTTAGGTGAATGCAGGACGTGCCAGGGTCTCCAGTGACTATAGAAGGCGCTTTGACTTCTAGTGTAAACTAAGATGACAAGCTTTGAGACAGTGGTAGAGCCTGTAGGGTGTCGATCTGTCTTTCTGGATGGTTACACAGTCATGGGGTTCATAAGTTTGAGTGAACATACTTAGGTATGCTTAACTCTCTTGCCTCATATCTATTGTTAGCATCATATTAATTAAAGCACCAATAGATATATTTGTCAATAAATCCAATTCCCAAGCACACATCTAACAATTTTTATGTGTAGAGATATTCTATTCACTTTATCTTTGACCTTTATTTTTCCAAATTTGCTTCCAACATTGGAAATTTACATGAACTGATATTTTTTTCTCACCTTCATTTCTCCTTACATAATTTCAGATTTTACTTTAAAATCATCATTTTGGTTGTAGCATTCAAAGCAAATTAATTGCCCAGTTTGTTTCCCTCAAGAATATTATAGCTTCATCTTTCAGAGGAATTACTACACAAAGCATAAACTAAACAATAATCAACCTGAATAATGTGCATGGAGATGGTATTGTTTTGATTTCTTTCACTAATTAACACTTAAGCTGCTTATATTAGTCAATACACTATTCGTTCAGCAGACACAAAAATATCTATATTAGCTCCTGTTATACCCAAGATCTCTAAGCTAAACAGATAAAGTTCAGAGAAATAAGATGGCTATGTTATTTATACAGCCCTTCCCTTTCATTTCTGGATTAGGGACATTGCCAACTTGGAAATTCAGGGTGTCGCACTGCAAATATCACCTTTGATGTCACCAATGGTCTCCAGAAGATACTTCTCCATGTACTGACTTGTGTGGGTTTTGTGGTTTTGTTTTTTTTTTTTTCCAACAGATCTATGCAACTCAGACTCTGTTCTTTGTATCCTTTGGGCACTCTTTAGTTGTTGCAGTAGACAACAGCCTGTGAGGGTGTCCTGGAGCCTCAATTTATAAAGCTGCTACACTATTAGGTGGGAAATACATTGCTGTCTGGAGAATTTGAATTATATGTACTTTAAAATTACTTAAGAAATTAGAAGATAAGCAATAGTGTCCAAAACTGATAAAACAGATCTGAAATGAAACAAAGCCAACATATAATCTGATTATGCTTAAATGACTGCGGAGAGATGCCCCCTCTCTCTACACTTTGTTCTTTTGTGTAGCTGTCTCCTGGCACAGTGGTAGATGGAGTCTGTGATTACCTGAATCCTCAGGTTACATCTCTCTGAAGGCTTTGTTGCAGAATTTACCTGTAAAACAGACCTGTTAGACACTGCTTATCAGCAAAGACCTCGGAGTATGCTTCCAGATTGGTTCAGGTCTCACATTGCCTTTCTCTTCTATTCCTTCTTAACAGACATATCATTCTTTCAACTAATCTCTTCTTTGAAATATTTCAAAGGATCTAGAGAAGCTTAATTTTTTTCAGCATGAAATTCATTCTGTTCCCTCTCTGATCTGAAGGCAGTCCAGCCCTCAAATTAAAATAAAAGTTGTTTTTTTAAAAAAATATTTAAGTCTTTTTCTGCAGGACTAGTAGTCGTGTCTCCCTTTATCCAGCTGTTAAACAACATTTTACTACATCAAATGTCAAAACCAACCTTGCTTCCAGTGGTGGCTGCTCAGCATATTTTAGTTATACTTCTCATTGGAATTTACAGTTATGTGTATCTCAGCATGAAAGACATGTGAGGTATCAACATCCAAACACTATAATTCAACACCAGACACCAGTAATTAATTCCTGGCTTCTGACTGAGGATGTACGTGGAGGATGTCCGATGTCCTAATTATTAGTCAGAGCATAAGACACCATAAGAGGCAGGTGTGCCATAAAATATGTCCAAAGCTTAAGATGAGGTATCACCAGCTCTCCAGAGCAGTTTTCTTGCTGCTCATGGTAACCACACCTTCCTCCAGAGTTGTGGGAACAGTGTGTTCAAATCTGACCAAGATGTCAGTTCAGTCTCAGGTTTTCTGCTAAATGCTCTTAAACCTGTGACTTTTTGCAAAGAATACCTTCCAGAGTAGTCTGAAGGGCTTGATGTAAGCCAGTTTGGCCTGGGTTGAGATTTGAGTTCCACAGACACAAGGGTGTCCTCTAAGTCCTAAAGAGTTTTAAAAAACCAAATGGTTGCTTAGGTCTTCAGCCAAGCATTGTAAGGAAGCTTGCCAGGCATATCAGCTACACACATTTTTTTTTTTTTTTCTTGAAACAAGAATTGTGCATAGTAGGGTTAAGAATCAGTTTTCCTTGCTTTCCTGAATTGCAGCTCTCAAAATACAATGAACTGGTTTCTTATGCCTCATTGTTTTCTGATCCCTCAAAGTTCTGTTGAAAGCCTGATCCAGTGCTAATATTTCTTAGCTGCCCTTATAATTGATTCCCTGGCTCCTGCCTTGCAGACCCCTATAGACACATGCGTTCCCATTGGAAAAGGTGAGGAGTAATTATCCAGCCTGTAATGGGAAGGGGAAAGGGGAGAAAGTTCCTTTGCCATACCTATCATGCATAGCCCTGAGCCAAAATGAAGTCATTTCATCTTTGGTTTCAACACACATTTATGTGTATAAAGACAGCAGTTTTCCGAAATTCACAAAATCTGAATGTGACAAGAACATCAGGACTCTGAACATTTCCCCATGTCATGAAGTTGCAATAGTGAGGTTTAAGGAAGGAGAAGAAACATGACAGTAACAAATAGTATGAGCTGAGTTACTGTAGCCACTAAATGCCATCGGCCAAACATCTGGCCAACTGTTCCGGAGGTGTGCTTGGACCAGTGCAGAGCAGAGAGCATCAGTCAGCCTCTATGCCTAGAAAACTGTCATGTGCTCTGTTTTTCTCTTTTAAACACTAGTAATGTAGATTTTTGCTGAGATGGAGTTCAGTGACTATCATCTTTTTTAGTCAAATACTGTTAATTTGATTTCAAATGTGTTGAGACAAGAATTAAAAACTAGTTCTTCAGGAGAGCTGGGAAGAGTCACTAACCTGTCAACTTTACTGATTTTTTCCAAGTAGACAGAGAAATGCCATTACTATAGAAAAAAGAGACAGAGTAACCATGTTAGAAATGGAAGAATGAGTATGCCGTTCAGAATATCTATAAAACCACTGGAAATGGTTCTTAATATAGGTTAGCCTATTACAGACCACAGACATCAACACCTAACACAGTTAGTGTATTGCCATTAGACTGCAGCAAACTTTGGTATGTATGCAAAATCTTGGGTAGGATACAGCACAGTACATGGAGTCTTGAATGCATCATCCTCCAATGGCAACTCTGAGTTCTTATGTTCCTTATCTTTAAAAGCACTCTATGACTTACGTTAAATATTGTTTTAAGTTTAAATTGCTAGTAATTTGACGAATTATAATTTTTTATCTGTTTTTATGTATGAGTTGTTTTCTGTGATATCAAGTTATTAATTACCAGATTCAGTAATAATAATAAAAAATATAGGAAACTTTTAGTTGTATATTCAGTATTCTAAATAAAATATTTAGTTTTAATCACACCACATTCTATAATAACATGACGCAAACAGCAGATGTGTGATATTTGAAATGGGGCAAAACCTTTGGCCTTAGATCATAGTAAAATTTCAAGAAACTTCTCAACATGAAATAGCATTGTTTTAATAGAAATAAAATTTTCTGGAATATATTTGTTTGCTAAAAAAATATGGGGTTTATGGTTTTCTTTATCTGAGAAATTCCCTGGGGATAAGCTCTGCTTTTGGAGAAATAGAGCTCATGACTGTTAGCTTTTTCTGATCAGAGATAGCCTTTTTAGTTTCTTCGTGTAATAATAGTAAACATTAGGTTACTGGGGCAAACACTATTTTGTAAGTTCAAAATCTCTAATATTTTAGAATAGGCTGAAAATAGAATATAGGCTGAAGATTGCCTATAAACTTTCTTTGTATTTTTGTTTTCCAGAAAGCGGAACAGAAAAGAGATGTGAGAAAAGATTTGGTAAATCCATCTTTTTACTCACATTACAATACATTCAACTGTGAAGTTATTAGTAAGTTAAATTTCAGTTTTCTCTTGGAACTTTACATTTTAGGTACAGACTTAAATGTTTATCAAATGAGAAGTATGAGAAAGAATGAAACTGCAGAGCAAATTTCTGGTCTACAGGTTCTGAGCTGTTCCTTGCTGGTATACAGGCATATCTGAAATCCTATAATTTTCTGCATGTAATGAGAATACTTTTTTTTATGACTGTAGAAACTTTCAGTGGATAGGAAAGCTGGTTTGCCCATAGTTTTAAATGCTCAGAATAAAACAACACAGAAGTAAGAATCACCACACAGAATAAGCAGAAACAGCTTTGCAGAATTGCTCTAATTAATTGGGACTTAAGCAATAAATGACAAAACCTTGTCCGATCTCTTTCTGATTTGCTACATTATACTATTACTTTTCCCTGAAGTGATATTTTCTTTGAGAGAAGTGAAACAGGAAAATGTGATAGATCCTGAGAAGCAAATATGCTCTGTTCTGGGCTGTACCTGTCAAACCACAGGTGATGGCAGGATGAGATGTCCCCAGGATATCTGATGAATGATCATTTCAGTGTTTCTTGTTTCTACATAGTTCATGAATCAGTCACCTCTACTGCATTGTGTGTTTATCCTTTGTCATCTTTTCTCAAGAACTTCTTCCCAGTGTTAGAAAACTAAATTTCCGGTTATTAAGCAATTCATGCCGATGTGTGCCTGCTGGGCAGCTGCTTAGGGAATGTGAATGGATCTTAGAAAAACAGTGCTTTTGCAGGGTGATATGATATTGCGGTAACAATGTGAAGTGAAAAGCTGAAAGAGACATAATGACTGAAGGGGTGCTGGCTGGGGGAGACTGCCTATCAGTGCAAAGGGCACAGTGCTGTGGATGGAGCCAGTACCTCAGAAGAGCTGAAATTAGTGGTAACCAGGGATGGGGTATGAGGGCGATGTACAGGAAAGGGGGAATAAAGTGATTCAGACAAACCCCTGCACATAGGTATTTTAGTCTATGAGAATGTAAATAAAGGATATCAGCAACTGACAATTTTGAGGTCAGCATCAGTGTATAATCAGCCTTATTTAAGACGGCTGAAGTGCACACTTCAGAGCCAGCATTAACTTACAGGGATCATGGGATGTCACTCAGCCAGGATGCCAGAAGCTCTCCTGCTATGCTACCTGTCTCACTTCTCAGGCTGTTCCTGTCTGCAAAAAAGAGAGAACCTGCTGTTGCTAAGGCACCCTTGTACTTGCATTGGATTTATGTAGTCAGTATGTAAGCAACGACAAAGAATGATGGACACCACATCCCCAGCTCTCAGTGAAAATGCAGCCTGGGGTATGACCATTTCAGGGTTCTCTGTGTGCTAGGGCTAAGAGGTGCATGAACATTTCACGTATCAATACAAATTAATAGCATTAGATGGGTGAGTCAAACAACAATTCATGTCTGTATGCTGCTAAATGACATTGTAATTCATCAAATCAAGGGTGAATGGAAAATAACCAGCCTCTGAGCTCCAGCTCACTGCATCTCCACCAAAAGCGAGACTGTCTCCTAAGGCTTCTGATATCTTATACATACAGATTTGTATTTGAGACAGCACCTTTATACTCTGATACTACTGATAAGTGGGCTGCTCAAACCCCAGTTATACTCTCATCTAAACAAAACATTGGGGATTTAAAAGTCGATGCAGATTGCACACTGTGTCTTCCCTGAATACTGCCTAATTTCTCATCCTTCTGACAACAAAGACAGCAATTGACTGAGCACTGGCACAAGGTTGATACACAATCAGCCCAGGGTGTCTCTCACGTGGGTGCTGCTCAGTAATGCACTGCAGACTGTTGTGAGTGAGGACCATAGCTGTTTGTACAGTGGTGTGTGGTCCAAAACAAAACTGCCTTTCCAGCATGGCTCCTGAATTGCCCATAAGACATGTTACCGTACAGGGCAATTGAAGGGTTGACTACTCAAACAAGGGGTCAGGAAACAAATGAGGTTAGCTAGCGTGAAGCTACTAAACACACCAATACCCCATGGCAGCTGTAAGGCAGCACACAATTTAATAGTGAGGAAAACTACTTATAATTTATCATGGGGCAGGCATGGGTATCGAAGCAGTCGTGGCTTAGAAGAAAGTTGAAGTCTTCCAAAGGCAGCTAGATCTACTTTTCCTCAATCTGTAAGGAACTTGCAATGTGTTTTAAGACTTAGGAACCTTGGGATCTTTGGTCCTGAACTGACTGCAGGATGCAGCCTACACTCACTGGTTACTCTAGCTGTGATGCATAGGATTTTTAGTTTTTCAAAAGCCGTTAGGTGAATAGATATATATATGGGCACCCTAAGATTTCTGAAAGAGTTAAAAATATTGTACTTCACAGAAATCAAAGTTCAGACTGTACTAAGTGGAGGATAACAGATTTTTTGTTACGTTGCTGTACTTCCAGAGAGACAAAGCTGAATTCAGCAAAACCACCAAAAATTTAGCCCAGTGACAAGGACAGAAAAATTGTATACTAGTAAGAGAAAAGATGACTTCATTTGCCTCCAGTTTGAATGCAAGTAATTTGTAGTATTTGTTGGCTATTTTTTCATTGCCCCTGTGGAATGACATGAAATTACATTTGTGAAACAGGAGCTTCTGGCAAAGAATGGACAATCTTTCAAAAGAGGGCAAAAAATAGCACTGAGAATGCAACACTCCCAAAGGTGTATGGGATAAATATACCCAGTGGAAAACCAGTCAGAGTGTTTCTTATAAGGGGGTTGCTTAGTCAAAGTCACTGCATTGCTATGCTGAAATAAATTCCTTTTTTTTTTTTAATTTTTTTTTATTCATTTTATTTTATTTCCTAGCACTCAGGAGTAATTGAGAAACAAACAGATTATAAATTGAAAAGGACATCAACATATGATAAAATTTTATTTATCCCAATGGATAACAAATACGAACAGCTTGAATTTCTGAATTCCCCTTTACATGTTACAAACCACAGAACAAATGGTGTTTTACTCTAACATTTTGGTCCACAGGGAAAGTTCCTAAATTAGCCAGTATAAGCTATAGTTCCTTCTCTCATCTTGATTTTCTACCGCTCTTTCTTTTTTGTTACTTCTGTTTCAGATATCATAATTGCTTACCTAACTTTGCCTGACTGAAAATGATTAAATAACCTGTTTACTTCAGGCTGATGGTCTGTTCACCTTCTCTTGAAACATTGTCCAATAATTTCATAAGGAAGTCATCCAATCCAGAGATGTTGTTACCATCCTCTCCATCCCTGCTGCATATGTTATGCTGGCTCCTGCAAAGCGTTGTAGTCCACTGGGTTCTTGCAGCTTTTTCCAATGCCAAGAATCAAACTGAGTTCTGATATTTGCTGTTGTTTTCAAACTGACAGTGAATCCATTTACTTTTCAGCCTCAAATCATTCACTGTAAAGCTATGGATATTTCACAACATCCATAGTGTCAAAGAATTCCCTTTCCCTTTTGAACATCACGTGCTGATTTCTCTGCTATCAAAGTTCTAATTGTTTTGTTAAGGGCATATTCTGTGCCTTTAAGTAGTCTAAGTGCTGTTTTCAAAATTCAGTTACAATGTTTCCATTAAGAGCTCTGGGCTGAAATATGACTGGAGAATTCTAGTTAAAATAAAAAGCCATTATCAGCCGAAATTAGCCACTGCAATGCTTGTTCCTTTATTACATGCTCTTTCCTCTAATGATTGTTATTTTATCTATTTTTAAAAACTCAGTTACTTGCTTCAGTGCTAACAATCATAACAGTCAAGGCCTCAGTAAGTCCTCCCAAACAGCGAAATTTATAGTATTATAAGCATTTTATTCTAAGACCTTTCATGGTCTTTTCTATCTTATGGGTTTTTTTTGTTGTTGGTTTTTCCCTTTCTGAAAAAAAGAGGAAACATTTTGCTTATACTGTCATCCTCACTTGTAGACAACCACTGTTCAAACATCTCTAATTCCATTTCAAATTATCTGAATTAAAAGGAAATGGAAATCAACTGAATATTTAGTGAAGTTTTTTCCAGTCTTCTAATTGGTGATCATTATTTACAGTTGTGGAATGAAGCGCAAATTTAACCGGGTACTTCCTCACATTTTCAAACAAGTGAATTACTGTATTCATCTTTTGAGTGTAATGGCATATTTTACTTTTAGCACCATATGCTGTTCAGAAATCAGTGAAAAAGTGGCCAGCCTTTTGTGCAATAACCCTTAGTTATTGCACACAGAACTTCTGCATGTCCTAGTAGCTTTGTGCAAAAGACCTGCAAAGCCTCCTCCTAAAGAAACACTTCCCTAACTCCAAGGACTTTAAAAAATCACTTTAGGAGTAATGCGAAAAGAAAAAGAACATGGATAATACTGCTCTGGGAGAACTTATTCCAGGTAAGGGTCCCTTCCCAGGATGCAGTCCCTTGTGCCTGTAAGGCTGACTGCTCTGCATAAGCCATGCCAGCGAGTCTCGGGACCAGAGAATTGTCTCTATCTTATTTTGTCCAATAGCCAGTGAAGCTGGAAAAACAACTGCCATGGCACAGGACTTAACCCAAACGACTGGCTTCATAATGCCCACAATAGCCTCCAAAATGACTATTTTTTTCATGCTTCTGACAGAAAGTGAAAATGTTATTGGATGTTATTTGAAGATGTGCTAAAGGGCATTGCAAGTAATTCCCATGAGTGACAGATTTGGGACAAAAAAAAGTATGTTGAAGCATGAAGTCCTTTGGGATGAGTGTGAAAACTCCTAATAACACTGCAGGTATTTAGATATTAACCTTTTTCCTAGCCATACCCTGCAAGTAATTCAAAGTATTTTTATAATAGTGATATTTTCTCCTACTGACATTATTTCTTTCTCTGTTTTTGTCTCTTTTGGTTCAATTTCTTATATTTCCAGTGTCATCATGGTATCTGGCCACTTCTTATTCCTCATAAAAAATGGGAACTGGCATTTTATTAATGTGTTGTTCATTCTTCCAATTCCTTTCTTCCACTATGACTTTTGGAAACACAAAAATGTTGCCTGATTATGGTCTGGGTTATTTTGAACTGCACAATTTCACTTCAAATAGACAACAGTGAAGTTTATCCTGTGGGAAATAATTTTAAGATGTGGGGCCAGTTTCAGAGATATTTCTGATGTAAGCTCAGAGTTTGTTTCAGAAGGAGCTCAAGAAATTGATAGTTATTGTCGAGGGCTCCAGAATATGAATGTATCATATATTTTCTGTACTTTTTTTTTTTTAAAAAAAGCTGCTTTGGGATCTTTTAATACCTGGGATTCAGAGTGAATAGTGATATGATATAAGTGGAAAGGGGGATTGTTAAATGCCCAGCATTGTAAAGTCTTTGTTCATAGACTGGAGATTCTTCTGAACTATCATAATCAAATTGCTGCCATTACTACCACTGCAAGAACTACAAACCGATATTTTATTGCTAATAATTATGTACTTTTACAGTTTTTGAATGTGAGATTCCATATGGTTTTACTTTTGTACATTATTTTCAAGCTTGTAGATGCTGATGAAGTTCTTGGGTATTCAGAAAAATAAGTATATATTACAAGGAAGATCCTGTCTAATTAGATCCATTAATTTCTGACTTGGCAAATTCCATGGGATAAGTGGTTTGATGGTATTTCTGGAGGGATCAAATAAAAAGATGGAGAATTCCCCCCAGTTCAATAGAAATGACTCCTCCTTTCTCTGTGTTCCCAATGTTAAGAGAGAAATGTTCAGCAAAGTCCCATTTTAAATGAGCGATTTCACATCAAGTTTTCAACATTTTAAAGGCAGATGAATAAAACTGGTTTGAATTCCAACAGTTATGAATTCTAAAGATGTCCAGACCAGCAGGGAGCCGAGCTGAATTTCTATATATCAAAAGCAGTAACAGAGCAGTCTCATTCTCATCTTGACATGTATTTAAAACAGTCCTATGAGACATACAGGTTTAATCTTGGAGGCCAAATATGATTGACCATGGCACATTTATGGTTACAAATGTACTGACATTTGTGCTGCAAAACAGTTTTAGATGCTGCTGATGAACTGCTGATTATGAATTGAAATTCAGGTGCATAGAGTCCCTTCACTGATTTTTATATGGCATTTATCTTTTTAAATTTGAGCTAATCAGTGTTTTCCATAGCATTTTAATTAGCACAAAATTTTTTATTCATTTATTAAGCCAATGCCTTCTAGGTGTTGGACCCACCTAACCCCACATCTTTATTTATTTATGTTTATATAATGACATTTTCCAGTATTCTATGTTAGAAACCAGACTACTGTTTCATTAGCCCATATTAAAGTACAGTTTAAAAAGGTAATTTCTATGTCAAAGACAAGGTAACTGGAAGCATCAGCACACAGTACTTGAAATCAAATGGTTTGTAAGAAATCTGTCACCTCAGGATTTCTACTATATGGTATCTGAATAGTGAACATAGTGTATTTCAGTAAATTAAGAAGCAATGAATCAGCCATTGTCAATTATTTTCTCCATATGATTCAAGCTCTTTTTTACCTTGTGACTGTATTTTAAAACTTGATGCTCCATGCAGGTCTAAAAGCCATAAGACTTCATCCTAATTCATGCAGCTACAGGAATTTTAGTTTTATTTTTATTTTTGTTGAGTAACGCCTGTCTGCCCAAACATGGAGACGGTAGAACATACTAGGTACTTAAGAGAGGAGAATTTCCGATGACTATGATGATGTGAAGTGGGACTCAGTTGTGGAAGATCAATCAATGACAAAGACAAAACAACATTTGGAAACTGTTGTTGGGAGTTTTCTTTCTGTAAGCACAAGCAAAACAGCACAGATGCTGTGAGAAATATGGCGGTTGGGTGCTTCTGCTAGTCAAGAAAATGGCTTTATTTTGGTAATAGAAAATCTGGGGGTTTTGGGTGAGGAACAAACAGGTTTATGAATGCATCCAAATTTGAGGTGACAAAGAACAAATTCTGTTGTCATCATCTTGCATTGTAGACTTGATATATATAAAACAAGACAGATGATGGCAAATTACAAATAGGGGATCAGAAGGAAACAAACTAATATCATTAGCGTGGAAAAGGATGGCTTAAATGTACCTGCAATCTTATTTCAGTCAAATTTTTTTGAAGTATAAGAGAGAAGATGCATTTAGGGAATATATGTGTTGTTTCTAGGGTCAGTTGGAAGTTCTACCTGAACATAAAGACTATCCTGAAAAACATGAGAAAGTTTGCTTGAAAATTCAAGTACGGAATGTTGATATGAAAAGTGCAGTGCAGATTTGGTAAGAGCTTGAGAAAAGTTAGCTAATTAGAAGAACAAGTGATACTCATGAAAAATAAACCCAGCATGGGTTCTTAGTCACTAGGTAAAGTTCTGAATTTATCCTAGTTCTTTAGTTCTGTGTTTTCTAGAGAAACAATGAGGAGAATGCAAGCTTATATACAATATTGTTGATTAGGTCACTAGAAAATCTTTGAAAAAGTGCACTGTTTTTTGCTGATTATGAGTGTTATGCATATTATGTCACACAGTAGCAAGAGATTCCTGTTATCAGCACAAACTCCTCAAGTAGTCTAAAATGGGAAATTTGATAAAAGTGTTTATTCAGTGTTCTAAATTTCCACAATGATCTTAGGTTCTACAGCTTTTCTGCTGTAGAGGTGAACCATAATGTTTGTGCTGAGTACTGAAAGCATTTTTGCATTGAAAGGAAATGCAAAACTAACCTGATTTTAAAAATAAAATAAAATTAAAACCATGCTGGAAAAAACCCCCTGTTTATTTATTTTTCTCAACATTGACAGTATCTGACAGCATTTGCATCGTGTTCATTCTTTTTTTTTTTATTTCTTTTTTTTTTTTAAGAAAGGGCCATCCAGGGGAAAAAGAGATGAATAAAATGTCACAGAAGAACATGATATAAACTTCTAATCTAGCAATACATCCTGGATATCTATTATGTCCAGCCAAGCCTTTTCTACCTAATTCCAGGAAAGGAACAACAACCACAATGAAGATCAAAAGTAATGGAGAAGAAGTTAAAATTATTTATTTTTGTTTCAGTTTTGAGAAAGTGACAACTTCACCTTTACTTTTTGCCTTGCCTTTTAGCATGTAAACTGTGTATAAGTGTGAGAGTTTGCAGGGACACCACATTTAATAGGTTCTTGTTTACTTTGAGACATCTGCCTTCACGTTAAGTAGTTGATTCTTCTGGGCTGAAGTATTACTCATAAATCGCTATTTTGTCTAGTTGAAACCTTCCTATATGTGTTTAGTCAGTGTGGGGAGTCTGTGCTATTAAGGGAAGAGGGCAAAAAAGAACAACTAATGATGTATGGTAACAATAAGATTTAGAGATGGAACATTTAAGTGGATTCACTGCAGGTACTCGGATTGCTTTTCTTCCTGTACCTTTCAAGCTGTGATTATCACCTGCTTGGGTGATTTAGTTTCACTAGCTAAATCAGGAGACTGTTTTGATGATTTGTGTTCTGTGTTTCATTAGGTAAACAGAACTACTACAGCAATACAGTGTGTGCTTGGCTAAGTATGTATTTCATCATTGTTATACACCTCTTTACCTCTTCATTTGAATTAAGAAAATGAGCTCCAAAAGATAGTACATTTTCATATTACACTGGAAGGATCACTAATGTAGAATGCAAGTCTCAGTTCATTAAGTGTCCCTGCCACCAGGACCCCTTGCAGGGCAAGGTGCTAAAGAATGCAAATCAAACGTTTCAGTGCTTAAGCTAGATTTTCTCACTCCTTGACAAATTTGTATTAACTGACAAAAGACTTTCTTAAGCGTTTCTCATCAATTAAAATGCCAGGATTTCTTAATGTAACTGTATTTTACAAAGTGCATTTGAGCAATGAGGGATTTTTTGATTTTATTTTTTTTTAGGCATTCTGAGATATAGCAAATGCTAACCTCCATGCACTCTGAGGAGGTTTGTCCAAGCTCACAGTTGCCAGCTTTACACAGGCATTTTTTAAATCAAAGCTTTACTTTAAATGACTAAAATTTTCACTTGTTGACAGGTTCTGAGTTCTGACGTACAAGGTTCCCAGAGAAAGCAGAAAACATAGTGGAAATGTGAAAAGTCATGACTTACAGTGACACGGAAATGTTAACCTCCTTATAGACAGTGTAACGTGTTATTTGCCTTTCAAACAGCTTTTTATATAAACTGAGAGAACTTAATGTGCTAGTTTAGATGACCTTATAAAAGGTGTTTCTGAACCTTAATTGAAGACACATGCTAGCCTACAAACCTCTAAAGTGAATAGGTAAGGTACTTCTGGAAATATCAATACTACATTGTCAATTTGGGGACATCATTGTTTGGTTTTTTTCTTTATTTAAGCACATAGAGGAAGATTTTTTTTTTTATTTAAGTACTTTTATTACTTAAAAAGAAAGTACTTTAAGTACTTTTTTCCTTTTTCTTCAAGTTCAAGGATAAAGGAATTTTGGAAACCCTGCTTCTTTTAGGCCTGACTGCAGGAAAAGCATATGCAACAGGATTATAATAGAAAAATGTGTATTAGTGATGTTCAGAAGGAGTTAGCCCTTGAGGAGGAGGGAAGAAATGCAAAAGCACTGGTTTTGCAGCTCAATATACTTTGTTTAGAAAAAATAGTGGGTTTGCTCCTTATATACAATGTTTTCGTTTTCCAGGTCAGTTCATATATATAAACTAAAATGTTAACAAAGGTAGTTGATTTTCTTTGAGATGCAAGATTAACCCCTTCAGACTGCTCGTTTGTGTTTCAATTAGCTGATTAGAAATGCAGACATTAGCTTCTCATCTTGGAAGTAGTGGAAGGCAGGAGCAGTTCATGTCCAGCCTGCCCGCTTGGCTCCATTCTTGAGTTTTAGAAATGGAGGCAGAAAAGATGGACTCAGGGGAATCAATGAGCAGAAATTATTTGTTGTTGTACTTTCAGATTTAATCTTCCTGCTTTTGCTTTTGGCTAATTATGCTTTAAGTATCGTAACCAGGACTTCTAAACTATATGTATGTTAGTAAATTAAATTGCGCATGTGCACAGGTTTTAGCATTGGCAGAAGTGATCTGAGCTATAAGATTGTCTGCATGGTTCTTGTGATTTTAACCTCTGCTAGACATGGTTCAAGCCCATGGGGATAGCATGAACCATGGATCATTCTCACAGAAAAAAATGGATGTAATTATTCTGGAGGCAAGGTGAGGAACTTAAGCTGTAAAGAGGCAAACAATGTTAAGTTGAAAAGGGTTGAAATTGGTTGAAATGCATTGGAACTATTTTTTAACTGAATGCTGGAGTCTAAGACTTAGAAGTCTTGGTTTTATTCCATTTCTCTCATATTTGGTCTTACATATATCATTATATATGTATATATCTTACATATAAACTTACATACATATGACACCAGTATTAGGAAAATGTTTAAATGAAGATACAGGAAAACAAATCTTCAGAAGTGGATGATAACTGGTTAGACAACATTAGAAAAGTTGGTTTTCATTGTGTTATTATGAAGAGTAAATATAGACAATGATATCTATTTTATTTTGTTTAGTTTGCCATTTTAAAATGAAGAAATTGAAATATTCAGCTGATATTTATTATCAAAGAAAAACTCAGTTTAAAGGGATCTTTAAAGGTTATCCAGTCCAAGCCTCTGATGAAAGCGGTGACAAATTTGCAGTTAGATCAAGCTTTAAAGTTAAATCTGATTGCCCAAGGAACTGTGAAATTGAGTTTTAAATATCACTAAGGATGGAGATTCTTACAAAAATATTACATAGCTACTCTTCCTCTTTTTCCTCTAGAACAGCTGTTCAAGAAATGCCTAGAGTGTTGTACTGGACCATAGCTGGCTTCTGAAGAAAAAAAGGCTACATACAGTCTTTTGATGTATTGACCTTGGCAATGCTTATTTGGGTTATTGCCACTGAGGTTGAGACAGTTGCTGCCTGAAGAGGACTATTATGATATTGTGATACTACTAGATAAAGTATTACTTGTCTTGTAATAGTTGCATTGTAACTGTGATAGACAAAGAATACAGTAGAAGGAAGGCTTGCACAAAGAGGTGATCTAGTAGATCACCTGATGACCCTGGTGTTATATGGGAGAAACAAACCAATAACACATGTGCAAACCCAAAAAACTTTCTTCTATTTTTGCTGAACTCAAAACCACTCAGTTTCACTGACATGGGAATATATCAGCTAATAACTTTGTTCTGGTAAAACCTGAAGCATAGAAAAATAGTTGTGAATGTCTCATAAAAACTAAGTTAGTTAAAAATAAGCCAAAATAAAGTATAAAACCCTCAAAATAAAATACAAACAAAACTAAGTAGTCCCAAGTGCAATTTCTCATAACCTAGGAAAATGTGTGAGCTTCATCAAGTAAGAAGCCTCTGTATTTAGACATGTGGAAATTTCCCAGTGTACCTTTGCTGACCTACTAGGAACACCCTTCAGAAACAAGACCATCCGAAATGTAAATATATCCTGGCACAACAAAAATGGTTGATGTCCTTTTCATTTTCAATTTTTGAATAGTTAAGGACTGAATTCATACTGTATAGAATAAATTTGAATAATTCATCACTTACAAAAATGTCACATGAACTCCTGTAGAGCTCTGTGAAGGACCCAGTAGAGAGTGAACTGTGTTTTACAAATCTGTTACATTTCAGACACTTTTTTTTATCTCTTTGTGTGTGTGTGTGTCCTAAATTCCATCTATATGCATAGATTAGAAAACCCATCATCATATAGTTTGTTGATCAGCTAAAATTAATGCATTTTTATTTACCTGAAAAGACACTTTGTTTCTAAGACATTTTTTGAGCTTTATTCCTTCTCACAATCTCTTACTCAAATGGACAAGGCCCTTGAAATCAAGCCTAGCTGGCAATATTGATGATAAAATCAACAGGAAAACAGGGATGTACATAACATTTACAACTGCCGCTGCTGAATTAATAGGCTCTTGCCATCGATGTTAACCTCCAGCCTTACCCACAGCAGTCTTCAGTAACAAATTCCAGTTGGTTTAAATAAGTTTGAAGAATATCTAGGTGTTATATTTCCCTTGGCCATTTACTTCTTTCTTTAATGTGTTTTTCATATACTGCTCTAATGAGAAGCAAAATTAATTTGAATTCTTTCTTCCCAATGTCAGTCTGTACTCAGTTCTTCCTCTGGTAGGCCTCTCTCATGAAATACAATATAACCCAAAATTTATGTTTGGATCCCAGTGGGTGAATTCAAGTTCGTACAGTTTAAATGAGATCTGACTTGACTTTCTGTTTTGTTGAAATTGTGCAAACTTCTGAGTCACAAACTATGCAAGTGATGGAAGATTCATCTACAACCCTTAGTATCTCAAAATGTGCAGCATCCCATTTACACATGTGCTAGAGTTAACAGACCAAATCCTGAGGTGCTTGCATAAAGCTGTATAATTTCTTCTTTCAGAATTAACAGCAGAAGTGTGGGATGAAAATGAATGGACGAAAATTAAATTTTCACTTCAATTTTTTTCATCGTCTTTCTTCTTCCTGTCTTTTCGCTTTGTCCCCTACAGTTGCACAGTTTCTCTCTCCAGTATTTTCTATTGATTTTTGTCTCATCAGCTTTCTATGTTGTTCTTTTTGGTCTCCATTCTTTCCTGATTTGATTATTTTTTACTTTCTTACAATTTCTTGTCTCTTTCCTCTGTTTTAAACCAGCACTGTAGAAGGCCATAGCTGCCATAAAAAAGGTTACGAAGTTTTACATAAGGAAACCACTGTTAAGAAAATATCTAGGGATGCACGGGTGATAGAATGACAGTTCTTACCTTTAAATCAATACTGCAAAAAGACATTATATGGATTGGTCCTGATGGAGACCTGCAAATCTCTTCAAAGAATCTTCTGCTGGAAGATAAGGGATTTTATATTTTTTTCCCCTTATCATAGAGGTATAGTTGCAGTTAGAAATTAGAGCTGTGTTCTCCAAACGTGGCAGGATGACCCCCACAAGCTGCCAGCAGGAATTCTAAGACTCTGAAGATATCTCTGTTTTTGCTGGTGATGTTACTCACATCTTTGCAATCCCATTACCAGGCAGTAGTGCTGCCAAGTGAAGTCTCTCAGTTCTTGTCTCATATCTATTGACAAATGAGATGTACAAAACAGCAAAATTTCAGCTGAACCTCCCCATTCTAGGAGACAGCACCAGATTCACTAGTCAGAGCTACTTCCATCAACGAGTCAACAAAATTACACCAGAGATGTCAAGGTGGTTGCACAGGAGGAAGGACATTTGAGCTCCCTGATTTATTCCATTTAAGGTGGGTTAATAATGTATTTACCTCCTTATGGGAGCTCTCACTGCCTAAGCAGTATGCAGTATTTTCTAGCCCTGTAGTTGACGCTATGCCAGCATGTAGGAAGGAAGGCAAAGTTTGATGTAGAAAGGGGAACCAGGCACCTGCGGCACTGTTTGGTGACACAGATTCTCCTTGGAAGTCTGAGGCAGGTGGAAGGAAGTCCTGGGTTTTCTGTTGGGAGCTGCACAATTTGGATAAAGGGGTTGTTGGAAAAAAAAAAAATAACAACATTAAAAAAGAGACCAGGTCTTGATCATAAAACATTTCCATGTAAGTTTATCCCCCTATTCAGCCTGCTTTCTTCTTCATCTAGACAGTGGGGGAAAATGAACAAAAAAATATTCTTTTGCAGTTTTTTAATGTTATTATTTTTATAATATTAATGTCATATTTACACAGAGAATCTCCATCTGTATTTCAAGCCCATTGTGCTAAGGAGTGCACAACCTACGGAAAAGCTAAAGCTCATAACTCAAACAGATAAAAATGACTAGTTTAAAAGCAGAAGCAGAATAACTTTTCAAATTAGGCAGACATTCTCTGAGAAACATAGAACTGTATGAAATGTGTTCTGACTTCACTGTCTTACCAGTGTACCCTTCCTTGCCACTAATGCTAATTATTTTAATACAACTCCTAAAACCTCTGTGTAACTGAAAAAGCTAATATACCTAAGAACAACCAGTTATGTAGTATAAATCTATTTTAGCAGAAGGCAATTGAAACCAAAATATTTTAAAGTCATCGTTCCTTGTTTAAAAAGATTTAATTCTGTAGAATGCACATTAATTTTGTAGCAAGTATGTGTGTAATACTGGTAGGAATTCCTATGTATATATTACATTTCTTTCAAAGATTAATTTAATATATTGAGTCCTTGTTTGTTCCGAGAGGGAATAAATAACACCCTTAATTTTTAAAATCAATAGCTATCAAACTAAATCTGGAAGTCATGCATTTAATGTATCCTGACATTAATGATATCATGCTGTCACAAGAAAAAAACCAAAAAAAGTCTAGAATCACTAACAGCTTTTAAAATGTTAATCTAATTCCTTAAAAAACCCCTGAATTTATGAGCAGTCTCCAGTGTAATATTTGCTGCATTTCTGCATTCACACAACTGACTGACTTTGCACTAGAACAACAACCAAATGTGCCTGAAAAAAGTAGGACAGGTGAAATCATTGCTTTTTTGGCTGCAATGTTGTCCTTTCATCACCTTTAAAAAACAATAATAAAAAATAAACAAATTCTGTCTCCTTTTAAAGGAAAGTTGGTTGTATTTTACTTTCTCTATTTTTCTTCATTGTCAGCTGTATTTTAAAAAACTCAGCATAGTGATAAAATGTATATCTATAATTTCTAAGCAAATATCTTGTCACTAGATAGCTCCCCTTGTCTGAATGGTGGTATAGCTTTCGCGTGGCAGTGCTGTTCAGTGCTGTGAAGTTACTGTGTCATGTTTGGGGGTGTAAAGTAATTTCAAGGGATACTTTCAAAACCGAGTGGAGAATAAACCTCCAGTGTTCTTTTGCTCTTGGGTAATTAATTATGGCAGGAGTAGACTAACAGCTAGACAGCTGACTTGAGATGTTCATAATATACTCATCCACTTTAAAGGTAGTCCTGTTAGTCTCTAGAGGAGATCTTCATCTGATCTGGTCTCCTCGTCTACCTTTTAAAGTGATTTTAAAGTGATAAAGTATTTTGTAGTGATCCTCTCTTTGAAATGGCTTTAAAGAGAGACACATTAATTAGCTTACAAGTAGGCAACTACATTGTAGAGTCAGCTAGACCTTCAAACTCAACTATAACAAGGAGTTCATTAACAGACAATGAAGCCACACAAAGCCAGTATGACTCTTACAGCTAATGAAGTGGTGATGGTGGTGAAGAAAGTAAATGTGCCAGTGCCACACACCCTTAATATTACCTAGTAGCACCTGGCCTGCCTTGTGACAGATACAAGGAGGAAAAGAGGACAAGTTCTTCTGTCAACTCATTTTGCTCTCAGCAACCCAGCAATGTACTACTTTAAGTCTTCATGCACCCACCAAGACATCAGTGCTGTTGTTATTTACAATGTTAACATCTTAAAACCCCCACAGCTTAACAGAGTCAATGGAGCAATGCCAATACTCCAGGTGGAGATTTGGCCATGAACCTGTGCGCTCATACGGGACAGCGTAAATTCATCAAACCAACCTTATCTTTCCTTCTCCTGTTGAAAAACTTAGAAAAGCTCATAAAAGTTCTTAAGAAAACTAATTTTTTAAGGTGTTAAAAGACAGGGAAATTTTTAATTTAGATACAGTCTGATAAAAAAAAATACGATTTTGCCACACTTTTGCCTTATTTTGATATATGTATACTTAGCTTTGGTGTTGTAAAGCAGCATATGTAATAAAGGATATCATAAAAACTTTTTGAAATACTAATGCTGGGTAGCCTGAATTTATATAATACCTCTAATAAGGGGATCAAGCAAAAAGGTAGGATATAGATACTGCAAACTAGGTTGACAGACTAGGGAGGACTGCATTTTCAAAGGGGTATTAAAAGGAAAACAGAATAAGGCAGTGTTAAACAAAGGGGACTTTTGCTAAGTGTGCAGCAATGCATACTGAGGGGGAAATTAAATTACTTGTGTTAAATATACAGGCAATAGATTAGGGAGAGTGTCACCTCAGAGTTTCAAAAGTTTAAAAGAAAATATATGTAAGTCTAAGACAGTTTCCTAGGGTCTTTCTTTTTTACCAGTTAAAATCACCTCCACACAGTGATTTATTCCCTGTTAAGAAATGTTTAAGGTTAGTTAGTACCTTAGGAGTGGATCAGCCTAAAGGCATGACATAGATAACCACACATTTGTCACACATCTGCAATTATCCAAGAAATCTACATGACCATGGAGGGTACCATGCAATTCGTATAACAAACCAGTGTCTGATGTCTTGGAAGATATCAAATGGCAATGGTCTCTTCCATATTGATTGCTGAATTGAGCTCTGAAGGTCCAGCCACCGTTCTGATTCTAACTTTGTCCAGAAGTGGATGCCTAGGGAAAAGCATATGACACACTTCTCTCCCACATCCTCCCAAGCTCCATTTTTTAGGTCAGGAACTTTGACGCTGGTTGTATTTTTACTCATGGAGGGTGCATTCCTAAACGTGTAACTGGCAATGATTTAACAGGCAGCAGCACGGGTTTTTTTCCCCATAAAGATTAATTTAATTGAAAGGAGTTTTATGTAGGGACTACAGAAACACACCTAGTTTAAATACATGAGGACAATGTATGTGACATCGAAGACTGAGAAACACATACAGGACCATCAGAATCACCAGCTGTAGGAAAGGCTGGCATTGCGCAAACAGCTTTTTGGAGGCTGGAGTGCTGATTATTTTTAAAATAAAAGTCAGTACATGACTGCTTGCTGGCTTCAGATTTTGATTGGTATGTTACTTTATCAGACAAGATCAAATGGTATCAACATTTTACTGTTCTTGCTGCCTCTTTCTGTACAGTTAGTTTTCCAGTATTGTCATACTCAGATTCCTGCTGCTCATCAAAGTCAATCAAGTCAACCATGGGCAAAGGAAGGAAAAGTGGAGTAGTGATGATGGTTATCAGAGCAGGTATTAAATGATTGGCAATGGAAATCTGAAATGGTGGCTAGAGTTGCAATGAGGTGTTACTGTATTTAGTAACCTGGATTTTTTCCTCCCTTAGCTTTTGTCTTTTTGCTTTTGGAAGCAAAAAGCAGAAAACATTTATTGTTTACCACACCCACTGGCAAAGGCATCCACAGTTTAATCACGTGTGACAAGCTACAACGTTTTGTACACCAGATATGTCTCTTCAGCTGATTCATTTTATGCCCCTTGTTCATGCATGGAACAGTTCCCTATGGAGCAGGGAGAATTCTCTCCATGCTGCTCACAATTACATACCACCAATCAGGTGTCCCTTTTCCAGGCTGAAGAGTCCTATCTTAAATATTCATTTCCTAAATAGAAGGTGTTCTGTACTTTGATTACCCTAGCTACCTTTTTCTGAACTTTGGCTGATTATACTTAATCTTTATAGGAGTGGGGCAGCAAGGACTGCCCACAATATTCAAGATGCAGACAAACCCTGGCTGGAACACTGATATAATGCTAATTTTTCAAAGAATTCCTAACAATTACTTTTTACCGAGCACTGGGCTGATTTTTCATGGGTCTATCTTACACAGTATTTTTTTTTTAGAGCATAGCATTTTGCATGGGAAGTTAGGTTTGCTTGAATTTTTTCCCCTGTGAATTTCTATAATTATCACTCTTAAATTTAATCTGTCCAGTTATTGCCCAGTTGGTGAGCTTCATTAAATCCTTTTGCAGTTCTCCACAGCTGGTCCACAATTTAAGTATACTGATTAATTTAGTATTATTAAAAAAATATTGTCTTCCCCTGTTCAATGCTTTCCTAAGCATAAGTAAATGTGTTAAAAGCACAGGTCTCTGCATTGTTTCTGAGGAACGCAACTGAAAGAACTCACCATGTGCTCCTATTCTCTGTTTCATACTCTTTAAGTGATTATTTATCTTTATAAGGAACTTCTCTTTCATCTCAGTTTTGTTTTTTTAAACAGGTTGGTGAGATAAGATGTCCTTTCTATGTGACTATTTCAGCTTTGGTTACAGACAGGTGTAATAGACAGCTATATAAAACTATGCACCTAATATTCAGGCAGCAGAAATCAGGTAGAAGTAACCTCATTTTTAAATCATAGAATTAAAATATACAGGTGTATACAAAGGATCCTGGTATTATTATTGTTGTCAGGTCAGCAAGAACCTGTCTGTAGTGCTTCTCTCTGATTGAAAGACCAAAAAAAAGAATGAGGTACTAGGAAAATTACTAAAATTCTATCTTCCTTTATGAGTTGTGCAGAACCATTTAGAGAGATTTTCTACAGATCATTTAAAGTGAGATTATGTAAGATTAAAGGTGGCTCAGGAAAGGAAGTAACGTACAAAGATATGAAAGACTTTCTAATGTGGAGAGAATTAAAGATTAAGGATTGTTTGTATTATAATAGGTAGGATGTGCAAAGTAGTAATAATAATAATAATAATATAATAATGTGTTGGAGAAATAAATTATCCTTCCATTTCTCAGTATAGAATACAAAGAGAAGTTTTAATGGCATTTAAAGTGTAAATATTCATTTAATTCTCCACACAACATGTAAGGTGGCTGCCAAACTTTTTGGCATGGGAGTTCACTGGGGTCCAGGTTTTTGTAGTCTTGGAAAAGGTTATCAATGACCTTTCATCTGGATCTGTCTCTACACTCCACTAGGTTTGACCCACCTGCTTGTACATGGGCATGTAGTACCAGTAGAAAGATCCCTGGGTACTGCCCTCAAATACAGTGATCTTTCCAAAAAGGTATCAGACATACTATCTGTGTTGTATCTGCCACCCATGAAAGGATCCCTTCAGCCTTTTATGAGTCTGTGGATAACAAACAGCAGTAGACACGTGTATGTAGACAGCTGAATCAAGTCCACTGAGTAAGAATGTGATCTAATTAACTAAACACAAGTCTCCAGAAGGTTTTGTGATACCTAGTGTAATCACAGCTTCCAGCTTCCCAAAGCACATGGATTTCCTGAGACATTAAAGTGCTGGAGTGCATCTAAAGAGAAATGAAGTTAGTGAAAGGTCTGAAGAATACATCTTAGCAGGAGCAGCTGAGGGAACTGGCGTTGTTTAGCCTGGAGAAAAGGAGGCTCAGGGGAGACCTTATCGCTCTCTACAGCTTCCTGAAAGGAGGCTGTAGGCAGATGGGGGTAGGTCTTTTCTCCCAGGTAACAAAGAATAGATCAAGAGAAAATGGCCTCAAGTTGCACCAGGGGAGGTTTAGACTGGACATTAGGAAAAATTTCTTCCCCGAGAGAGTTGTCAAGTATTGGAACAGGCTGCCCAAGGAAGTGGTTGAGTGGTGGACTGGCTATAATACAGCAATATCCCTTTGGAAAGTTACGAGAAAAATCAAAAAAAGTTTATGAAATAAATGGTGGTGATTTTACTTTGTGGATTGCCTTGCTTGGAATATACACCAAAACATCCACAAAGAGCTGGCAGATTTAACAAAGGACTTCTAAGAATCATCGAATCATTGAGGTTGGAAAAGACCCTTGAGACCATCAGGTCCAACCATTAACCTAATACTGTGAAGTCCACCACTAAGCCATGTCCCCAAGCACCACATCTACATGACTTTTAAATACCTCCAGGGATGGTAACTCAACCACACAGTACTGGAGGTGAGGCTGCACTAACACTAAATATATTGGGACAGTCACCTCTTCTGACCAGCTGGTTATGCTGTGTTTGATGCCCCCCAGGATGTGATTTGCCCCCTTGGCTGCCAGGGCACACTGCCGACTCATACTGAGCCTGCTGTTAACCAGCACCCCCAGATCCCTTTCTTGAGGACTGCTCTCCAGCCACTCCTCTCCCAGTTTATACTTGTGCCCAGCGTTACTCCATCCTAGGTGCAGGATCTGGTGTCTGCACTTGTTGAATTTCATCCCATTAATCATAGCCCAATGCTGCGATCTCCCTAGATCCCTATACAGTGCCTCTTGTCCCCCAGGAGACTCAACAGCACCCCCCAGCTTAATATCATTTGCAAACTTGTTAATGGTGCATTCAACTCCTGCATCCAGATTGTTGATAAAAATATTGAACAGGACTGGCCCTAGAACTGAGCCCTGAGGAACACCGCTGGTGACTGGTTACCAGCCAGATGTAGGCCAAATCGTTGCAACCCTTTCAGCCCTGCTCTTCAGCCAGTTCTTCACCCAGAATACCATGTACCTGCTCATCCCACAGTTGGACAACTCCTCCAGAAGGATCCTGTGAGGAACGGTATGAAAAGCCTTACTAAAATCCAGAAAAACTACATCCACCACCTTCCCTTCGTCCACTAGGTGGGTTACTTTATCATAGAAGGATCATCTTGCATTAATACTTCATCTTGATCCATACAGAAGAAATTTTTCTTACATCTCATCTGGTCAGTAGTATTTGAATATGTCAGCAAAGATTTACTAAGCACAATTTTTTTTTGCAGAAATCTGATTACCATTTCTGACTCGTCTGCTGCTTAGCTGTATACTTGTCCATATTATCACTGAAAGGACAGGATTAGGAAACTTGCTTTTTGCATAGTGATCAAGATATACTTTCTTCAGTAAGCAAGCCAGTATGGAACCCTTGCGCATCTTGAGAAACAGCATTTGTTTAACTAACTGCATTATATTGTAGTACTGTTAACCTCTGTCATCATTTTAGACACTGTCAGTCAACAGTTTGGTTTATTATAGCCAAATGACTCCTTCAAAGCTGTCATACATGTACAGCACTTTCTCGGGGCAGAGAGGTTAACTGACAGATGACAAAGGATTCTGGTCATTCTAGATATCTTTGTGATTTTTACAAAGCTAGAACTGGCTGTAGACATCAAGTAGATATATGCTTTAACCTTTATATTGACAGCATGTTGTCACAAGATGCAGAAAAAACCATCATGGTCTTGGTGACCTCCTTGCTATGTGAAAATCTCAGGAAACCTGGGTTGTTGTGCTGGGAAAGCAGTGTGGGTGTCACAGGCAATAACATCTGCTACAGGTGTAAATAATTTCTTAGAAGCAATGATTACTATTTCCACTCCTCTCACTATAAGAAGAGTCCAGCCTCCATACTTGAGGGAGCTAAATTAAACTTTCCTTGCACAGTTGAGAAACCTGAGCTGGTCTGGACAATTCATACAACAGAAAGCCAAGCAAAATAACTCCTACTAGAGAGATTTTCTTTTAACACACTTTCTCTGTACCTTCTCAGCTGTGGTCCTCTAAGTGAATCAGTCTACTCTGTGGGAAAGTGCAGAGTAGAAATAAGTATATGGGAAATAGAGATAATGGTACAAAAATCCAAAGTGAAGTGAAAAGTTCATTACACTGAACGGTATTTTTTCACATTGTTTTGCTTTATCAAGAAAGCAATTGTTTTGCTGCTAAAATTATTTTACTTCCTTAGCAGGTTGCCAGAGAAACTAAAATTTTTTAAGGGACACAACATTGTATTTTCCAATAAAAACAGTGTGGAGGATTGTTGGATATTTTTTAATTATAGTTACATATTATGAACTGAATGTTTCAGGGTATATAGAAAAGTTGTGAAAGCTTGTCTATGAAAATGATTCATAAAACCTGTGATAAAACAGCTTGGAATATTTCAACTCCACAATAGTGTTTTTAATGAGATCATTTAGAAAACCAACATTTTCTGATCTATTTTCCTAGCTTTATGAAACCTAGATTTAGTTTTATGAAACCATTTTTCCAAGAAGTTGCACATCTGGTTTAAAATGCTTAGAAGCCTTATCTCTAAGGAAGACAATCTTGTGCAGTTGGTCAGTGTCCAGAATAGCCCCACAAGCGTAGGCATTCACAACTCTAGCTCTGCAGAACCATTCTGGAGGTAATACTGAGAACGAATAGCTTCTACTGGGTATTGAACCACTGTACTCTGAATCAGAAGGAACAAATAAACTGTATTTCCTCTCTCAGTGCCTACCTAGTGATGTCTCCGAGTCAAAGCTCCTATATTGACACAGAAAAGCTGTTATAGCAAAAAGCAGAATTTCCATAATTACGGACCTATTGCTGGCTTTACATAAAGTGAAATTTATGGTCTGTGATACAGATGTGATCAGAATAGATATCAAATGTCCTCATCATTGTTAAACTCGAGTATGTATTTATTTAATTTATTTTTAGTTGACAGGCCTTTAGTGTAAGTCTCCTAAGCTATGTCCATAGTAAAAAGAGAGATTCACCAGAAGATGATTGCTTGAGTCACCCTCTGCATGTACCTATGTCTGTTTACTGAGGACATTAAGGTTTGGCTGGCAAGAGAACCAACATAAACTATTTTAACTGAAAAAAACAGCAAAAGAAAGAAAAATTACCTTTAATGTGCAGTTCTTATGAAAAAGAATTCAAGCTGTTGATCTCAGAAGGTTCCCACAGCCCTGTAAGACCACTCTAGTTTTTCCCATGCAACTAACTCTTGAATTCAGTGTGTAACTGAAGCTTTCCTAGAAATTAAGGTAGAGCTGTTTGTGAAAACCATTGCAAATATTTTGACGTTATTTCTTTATTTTTTTAAAAAAGACATTTTTATTTAATTTAAAAAAAACCAAAGACTATTTCAACTGTGTTATAGATACTTCAGATACTACAGTGTCTATTAGTAGGAATGAGCTACAGAAATGGGCATGGGCATTTGTAAGCAATTCTGCAGGACCACAACAGAACCAGAGTTCTGCATTCAGATCTGTGCTACTGTCTGCCATGAGGCAATTCATTTTAAAATAAAGCCTTGTAAGAGTACTCAACCATTTTGAAATTTCTGTGAGGTCCTAGGTAAGCAGTATTCTACGCTGATTCAATGTCAGGTGTTGATTTCTGTTATAAGCAAAGGAACTACATAGCAATGGTCTCTTGTTTTGTAACCAAAGGATGTAGTGAAATTAGTGAATCTCCCATTAAAGAAACAAGCTGTGGACCTAGGCTGTTTACTAAGAAAAGGTTTTTTCCACCCCCGTGCAGACTATTAATATGTTCATTAGAATCCAAAAGTCCCCAGTTCCTGTTTAAATGAAGACCCTTTAGGGATCTAAAGCACAAATTTGCTTTAGGGATGGCAGAATTGACTTCAGATAAAGGGATCTGTGGTAATATGTGGAAACGATGCTGGAAGGTTGAGATTCATCTCACTTAAGATGTCTAAAGATTGTACATCTAGTCTAAGCCCTTAGCTCTTTCTGTCTTCCGTGGAAAGAGCTGGGGGCTCCTCAGAATGATTAATCTCAGCTGTCCTAGACATATGTCATGGTGAGATGAACCACACTCTGAAGGTGCCTGTTCTTTCCTGTGACTATAAATGAATCACAATGTGACTAAATCAGATTTAAAAACTTGGACTTAAAACTAATTTTCTGATACCTAACCAGGAGTAGATGAATCCCACTTCAAGTGTCTTTTTGTTTTAACCTTTTTTCAATGTGAAGAAAATAAACTATGACAATATAATCTTTCAAAGAACACAACTGTCATCAAAGGGAAATGGAGCAAAGATTAGAGATAGAACAATTTTGATAGATCTTTATTGGTATGTTTAGCCTGGAGATAAGAATTTTTGTGTGTGTGTGTGGTATAACGGAAAGTGAATACAAAGAATAAATCTTTAAGTGATTAATAGCTGTGCACTTTCAGCATAATCTACCATAATTTATTTCCTGCTGTGCTCATCATTAGATTAATCACACTTAACTTCACCAAAGCTAAAAGTTAACTGCCTAAAAGCTATAAATCTATAAGTTAAACACTTAAACTATTTATGTAGACCCTAGTGAAAGTCTGTGTTGAAATAAAAGCACTTCCAGGAGATTTATCATGCTATCCTAACGTATATACCCATAGTAGGCAGAATAAATTGTCATTTCTTATGACAGTTCCAGAGAGGGTTTAAATAACTAGATTAGAATGGATTATCACAAGAGGAGGTAGCTTAAGCCTTTTTTGGGCAGCTGGAGAATGTCTCGTAACCACTGGCCTTGGCACTTGTGGGCATCTTTAACCACACCAGTTCCTGCCAGAAGAGCAATATGTCTGGGCACAATCTAGGAGATATTTGAAATCTATTAATACAATTTCTTGATACAGATGAACAGATGTAGACATGCACAAATTAATGGGACACAGTGAGATGCATCCAAGGGGTTGATGGAGGTGTCTGATGTCATTACACGACTGCTATCATCACAAATAGTCCTGACAATCAGAGGAGATTCCTGATAACTGGAAAAAAATCAAATGCCTTGCCTATCTTTGGGAGAGAGAATCCAGGGAATTACAGGTTGGTCAGCCTCACCTTAGTTCCTTGGGAGGTGATGGTGTAAATCCTCTTAGAAACCATTTCTCAAAATATGAAGGACAAGAAGCTATCAGCATGGATTTAAGAAGAGCATGATAATCCTTATTTCCTTCCGTGACAAAGTGACTAGCTCTGTGGACAAAGGGAAGGCAGTGGATCTTTTATACCTTGACTTTAGGAAGGCCTTTGACAGTCTCCCACAGTCCACCATGGTGGCAAGGCTGGAGCACAGGCTGTGCAAAGAGTGTCTGTGAAAGCTGGGTCTGTTCAGCATGTAGAAGAGAAAGCTCAGGGAAACATTATTGCTATCTGCAACTACCTGATCAAAGCATACACAAAAGAGAGGCAGACTCTTCTGGAGGTGTCCAGCAATAGGACAAGAGGCAATGGATACAAGCTGGAACACAGCAGATACTGATAGTGATATAAGGAAAAATGCTTGTGACTGCCCAGAGAAACTGGGGAAATCTCTGCCTTTGGAGATGTTCAACAAGACTTGAACACACATGTCTCTGAGTACGCTAATATGATTAAACTTCCTTTGAAGACCAGGTTGGACTAGATAAGCTCTGGATGTCCCTTACAACCTACATTATTCTGAGTCAACTATTCCATTCAATTTCTACATGTTTAAATTCAGGTGAAATAAATTCCAATCCTAGGTAGAAATCAACTTGAGAATTACTTTTAAAATTTACAGACTATCTGTGTAATAGATGCCTGAACTCCCATTATAGTAAATGGGGATCTAATTAGTACAATGGAGCCTACAGAGCCATGTCTTGAGGCTGAAGTCTAGTTTTTGGGGGCCTGGTGTGTAAGGACACAACGCATTGCATGCAGGAGTGTAATACCAACAATGGGGGCTATCTAAGATGAGAAGGTGGAAGCCCATTCCTGTCACACCTAAAGATTCAGATAAGCGAAGTAAACAGAATCACCTGTTATGAAATAAGTGACAGAAGGCCTAGACTAGCTTCAGAAATTGATAAACATGTATTGTTTCAGAATATCAGTGCAATGAAAACATAACTGTGTTAAGACAAAAAAGATTTTACAGACCTTTCTTCTATTTAGACTAGCATAAATCCCATATTTAGGCATTTTGCTCCCTTTAGGATCAGTGCCAAAATAAACCCAAAATGTAACTGAATTAAATTTGAATTAAACTTGACGTTACAACTCTGCCATTTTGAACTGAGATTCCAGGCAGGAATTTTTTGAGATTAGTTCACAGTTTAGAGAAGCTACAAAAAAGATTAGATTAACTCGAAATAAAGAAATTAACTACCTGAAATAAAATATTTTTAATCATATTTTTTTAAGTTTGGGCACCATGGCATTTTCATCCCTCAAAACAACCATCCCACAGTGGGATCCCTCTGCTTTTAAAGTTTTAACTTTGCATACTTTCAAATATGTGGTAGCATGTGAGCTAGTTGTAAGGCTTCTCATGTAAGCTAACATTTTAGTGAGAACTAGTAAATTCTGACCATGTAGGCCATGGATTTATTTCCCCCAGTTCTGTCCTAGTTGTGAATATCAAGAATTCTTTTTCCACTCATATGTGGCAACTATAATTATTGTTTTTTTCTTAAAAAAACTTTAGCCATACCTTTAGAAATGCTTCTTTAATGAAAGTCTTCATAAGACCTACCAAAACTCTGTTTCTGCTCATGCCTGTATCCAGTCGGGTTTTGAGTATCTCCAAGGGTGGAGGTTCCACAACCTCACAGAGAACCTGTTCCAGTGTCTGCCCCACCTCACAGTAAGTTTTATGTGTAAATTGAATTTCCTGTGTTTCAGTTTGTGCCTGTTTCCTGTTGTCATGTGACTGGGCACCACTTCATTCCCTCTCACCAGATTTGTATGTACATTGGTAAGATTCTCTCTGAGCCTTCTGCTCTGCAGCTGGGAGCTGTGACTCTTCCGCCTGTCCTCAAGTGACAGATGTTTCATTTTGTTGATCACTTTCATGGCTTTTAGCTGGACTCACTTCAGTACGTCTGTATCTCCTTTGTACTCAGGAGGCCAGAACTGGGCCCAGCACTCCAGATGTATCTCACCAGTGAGGAGCAGAGGGGAAGGATCACCTCTCCTAACCTGCTGATAACAATCTACCTAATGAAGTCCAGGATGCTGTGCCTTTTGGTTTTTGGTTTTTTTATGGTCACAGAGCTTCACTGCTGGCTCATGTTCACCTTTTCCACCAGGACCACCAGGTTTTTCTCTGTGGAGCTGTTTTCAACATGTTTGATCCCCAGCCTCTACATGTACAGGACTTTGCTTTGCCCTTTATTGAATTTCATAAGGTACCGCTCAACTCATTTCTCCAACCTGTTGAGGCACCTCCACATGGCAGTGCAATGATCTGGTGCATCAACCACACCTCCCAGTTTTGAATCATCTGCAAAATTGCTGAGGGTGCACTTTGTTCCAGATGTCTACTTATCTATTCTGTACATCCTCAGTTTGTCTGTGAGAAAGACAGTCTTGAAAACCATACTGAAGTTGAAATAAATAATATCTACTGCTCCCCCCTAATTCACCAAGTCAGTCATCTCATCATAGAAGGCTATCAGTTTGGTCAAGCATGATCTCCTCTGTGTAAATCCAGGCTGACTACTGCCAGTCACCTTCTTGTCTGTCCTTCATATATTTTGGAATTGTTTTCAGGATGATTTACTCCATCAGCTTCCAAGGGCTGGCTCCCTTCAGCCCTGCTTTATGGTTTTCAAGGTCTCTCCTGTTCACATCACCCTGTGTCTTTTGCTTGCCAACCTGGTCCACTACTTTCTCACTTGACTTTGAGTCATCGTGTCTCTCCTCCACTGTTTCCAGTTTAAAGCTCTCTTTACCAGGTTGGCCACCCTTTGAGTAAAGATGCTTTTGTCCTGTGTGGTCACATGGTTCTGATTTCTTCCTAGCAGCCCTTCATCCTCAAATTGGATCTCATAGTTGTAAAACCTGAATTCCTATTGTCCATACCAGTTATGCAAACAGTTCCAATTAATAATAATCACAATTTCAACTAATTTGTAGATATTTAATCTATCCTACACAGTGCCTTGTTCATACAAGGATTAGCTTCCTTTCCAAGAAGAGACTTCACAGTAAAAAAAGTATAAAAATATGGGGGTTTTATTCTTGTAACTGGCAGTTGACATTAACTGTGGAATATTTCTTAGAAATTCATGAGAGTCTCCCAGAGGTCAATGCTCCTTTAGTATAAAAAGACAAGAAAGAAAGAAAGTCTTCAAAAGCCAAACTAACATGTGTGTGCTTCCCACTGGGCTTGCGAATGCTTTGCTTGCTGTACCTTGTTAAATGTAAATTTAAAATAAGTCAAGTAGATGCCTGCTGAGAAACATGTAGCTTCACTGTCTAACCGAGTCATACCCAAATCTGTCACAAAGGGCATGACTGCTAAATAATCTAAAAATGATGTTCATGATGACTGCTCTGCCCCTAAACTTCCCAGAACAGCCTCACCATTGGCCTTAGAAGGCATCAGAAAGGCTGCGTTCGCCTTTATAATGAAGAGGGTTTGTCTCTGGTGATGGCTTTACACTGGTTTTTCAATGACTTTTCTTATGTAAAATCATCTAAATTTAGAGGTAGGACTTAGCTGAAGGTGAAGACACCTGCGTTTTGATATCTGTGTGTAATTGTCTCTATGGTGTTATAGGTGTCTAAACTCTTTGCCAAAGGAAACCATAGCTTTACCATCAGCAAATTTTAGGAAATGGTTCAGCTTGCTAAAAGCCTAATACATTATTCAGTTGCCCTAGGCTATGCAGGTACCTAACCTGCACAGGGCTGCCTAACCAGAGGTACCAAATGAAAAGGCTGGCAGTTATGGCATAGCAAATACATGAGGCCCGTGTTCTTTTGCAATGGCAGCTGGAAGATGGGACTGCCCCATATGGGTGTCCTGTGAGTGTGCTGATGTTAAGGAGAGGAGATGGGTAATTTTCCTGCCTAAACTTGCATGGGGTGAACAGATCCCAGAATATGGTTTCACTGATAGACTTACTTTATTTCTCTCTTCCACAATTTTCATTTCTACAGGACAAAACAGGCACCTGCAACGATCCATCCTTTCCTTGTCATATGGTAGAAAGTGCCCTGCAAGAACCAGCACTAATGAGATACTTACCCCTCCTTCTCCCCAAGCCTTGTAAACCTTCCCTTGCTGAGCATGCATGAATGGATAAAAGCAGGGTTCAGAATTTCATTTTGTACTGATAGCTTTCAAGCACTATGAACCTTGATCCATTGTTAAGGATGCTAATTACTGTATAGTGTATATCAATACTACCACCAAAGGCACATGCAGATATTTCCATTACATAGGCATTACATTATGAAAATTATTGGATTTATTCTGAACAGTGCACAATAAACCAAATTACAGTTCTTTGTCAAATATGCTCTGCTTCAGCAATTCTTCATTGACAGACCTAAAAGGAACACTTACTGAATTCACAATCAAAAGAAGACAATATATCTATTTGAATATGAAAATCACTGGTTTTACAATGACTTTCCTTATGTAAAATCATGATTAAGCAAAATACTTCCATCTATTCAAGCAATGTGAAATTTCAGATAACAGTAATTCTTACATTTGTTCACCACTTCCCATCAGTTGTCTTAAGTAAGCCTTGCCATCTAGTGTGTAGAATTCTAGTAATACCATTATTCAGTTAATGAAATTGAGGAAGAAATTATATAATTTGCCACAGCTACAAATGGAGTTACTTTAAAACCAGGAGACCTGAATAAATAATTACACGAATGTGGAAGCAGAACAGCTGTAACGTTTATAATGTTTACTAGTGGGTATGTACACCAAATGCTCTTAATGTACTTCAGCTTTGGTTAAAAAATATTTTAAAAAACTTTTTCAAAGTAATAAAATTTAATTTTGTTTTTTACAAGTATGCGAAATACTCAGGGCACCTACACATTTGTTTTCCTGTATTTTTTTTTTCTACATTCCATCAGTCCATGGAATTTTTTCCTGCATTTACGTTAATTGAGAATGAAATACTGAACACAAGGAGTGTCTCTTTCAGGTGATGATGTAACAAAAATGATTAGGGTGAAACAATGTCTTCAGTGCTCTGTTCTGCACCTCTAGTAGGTTTGCACAGCAAGGTTGGGTAGCCGGGGGCTACAGGGGTGGCTTCTGTGAGATGACACCGGAAGCTTCCCCCATGATGATGGAGCCAGCGCCAGCCGGCTGCAGGATGGACCCACCGCTGGCCGAGGCCCAGCCCGTCAGTGACGGTGGCAGCGCCCCTGGGACAGCAGATTTCAGAAGGGAAAAAATATCTGCGCAACTTTTAGAATATGTGAGAAACGCCTCTGCAGCCCCCAGGGCAGGGCAGGAGGAGGCCGGGGGGCTCCAGGCGCCGCGGCAGAGGCTCCCCCCAGCCCGCGGCGCAGCCCCCGGCGGGGCAGGCTGTGCCCCCAGCCCACGGAGCCCCCGGGGGGCAGCTCCCCCCCCGCAGCCCGGCAGGGCCCCACGCCGGGGCAGGGGGTGCCCGAGGGAGGCTGTGACCCGCGGGCAGCCCGCGCTGGAGCAGCTCCGGGCAGGGCCCGTGGCCCCGCGGGGAGAGGAGCCCGGGCCGGGGCCGGGCTGCGGGCAGGGCCGGTGCCCCCGCGGGGACCCGCGCCGGGGCCGGCCGGGCCTGAGGGGCTGCGCCCCGCGGGGGGACCCCCGGCGGGGCCGGGCGTGGGGAACTGCAGCCCGGCAGGGCCCCAGGCTGGGGCAGCCCGTGGAGGGCCCCCTGCCCTGGCAGGGCCCCGCGCTGGGGCAGGGCAGGGTGTGAGGAGCCTCCCCCGGAGGGGCAGGAGCGGCAGGGACAGCGCGGGAGGGACTGACCCAGCCCCGGGCCCGCCCTGCGCCGCGGCCGGGAGGAGGGAGAGAAATTGTGAATAAAGTTAGGCCCAGGAAGAAGTTGGGGGGGGAAGTTATTTTTAAGTCTTGATTTTAGTTCTCGTTATCCTACTCTGATTTGAATGGTAATAAATTAAAGTGTTTCCTCAAGTCAAGTCTGTTTGCCCGTGACAGTAATTGCTGAGTGCTCTCTCTGTCCTTACCCCAACTCACCAGCCTTTTGTTCTATTTTCTCCCCCTGCCCAGCTGAGGGGGGCAGTGACAGAGCAGCTTCGGTGGGCTCTTGGCATCCAGCCAGGGTCAGCCTACCACAGCACCAAACACATAAATCTCCACTGTTCACAGAGGCTAAACTGATGAGCTTACCAGTCGTGCACATACAATGTTAAACACGGTATTCTTAAAACCAGGGACATGTATTTGATAAATCAACAGTTTTCAGCATGCCACTGCAGTTCTTGACTCCTACTCATGTGTTATATTTTACATTCTCTTTCCTGTTTGGTGAACCACTCCAGTCTGCTCAAAGGAAAAATAGACATACTTTGAGTTACTAAATTATAAATGAAAATCATCTAGTTTTTTAATATGGAATATTGTACAGGTTATGAATCATCAAGGTAACTAAAGGCTGGGCTTTAAATAATGGGTAAATATAGACTTGTTTGAAACGTAAAACTGGTTCCAGATCAAACCTGTGGGTATTACTATTAACAAACAAGTGAGAGGGCCTGGCACGTCAGCTGAGGCTGGGCCTCCACTTTTCCAGGTTTGCTAAGCTCACTGGAGATGGCTTGGCTTCTGTAGGATGTCTCAAATGACAACAATGTCCTTTGTTGGACACCTGAGTCCTGCTCTCATGTCTAGTGATTTTAATCCCCCTCTGGACACCTCTGACTACATGCATGCAATATCAATTGACTGCACTGGAGATTTTAAAACATAGACCAATGAATGTCTTACTCTTCTCAAGGCGAATCTTCCTTCATGTTCACTATTTAGGGTATAAAAAGCCTAGAGAAATATGGTTGTAAGAGATTACACTTTGTACACATCTGAGATGACTGTCAGAGGTAGCGTGGACAATGAAGATTCCTCAGAAGAACTGCAGCAAAGTGAGGCCAAGCAATTTGTCATTGTCATAGTCAGCCTGAGACAGTATGATGTCCTTGTAGTCTCAACATGGAGCATTCACCACAAAGACACCTGTCTTCTCAAATAAGAGCACAGGTTAGAAGTATAATTAGCAAAAGAAAAATTGGCTGTGTTGACAGATACAGAAAGCTGTTACCCATCTATTTTCAAATAGCAGTGGGAAGGGGCTGGAGCATGTCTTCCTGGCAGTTGATGTCATGCAGGCATATTCTTCTCCATCTGGCAAGCTAAGCATGCTAATTCAGTCCCTGAAAACAGAAAATGGCAGCAACTCAGAAAAGACATTTCTTTGTTCCACAGATGATGTGTTTATGATGTGGCTGTAGGCTACAGAAGATCACAGGAAATTCCATGTACCCCTTTTTCAAGGAAAACAATACCTTTAGATAATTTGATATGAATTATAGCAAGATCTAATGTTAAAGAGAAAGGAAGATGTTTGTTTTCAAGCAGTAGTTTAGGAAACAGATACTAAATATTTAAGTTAAAACTAGGCTTCTTTGATGCTATTGCAAACAAAAGAAATCCTGTATTGGCAGAATATTAATCCTGATTTTAAAACACAAATCAGGTGAATTATCTTTACCATTCTTTGCATTTTACTTGAATGTAGCATTTTCATAATTTGGTGATCCTGTCATTTTCTTACCAGGAGACAATGTAAGAAAATAAGTCACCGATAGCAACATTTATCTTGCTCTATGTTTTGTTACTACACATGGTCCATAGCTTTATGTTCTGAGCTCAGGTTATGTTGTCTAACTGAAATAATTTCAAACTTCATTTTGATTTCAGGTTTTCAAACTCTGTTGTTTTGCTCATAAATTCAATATTCTTGTATCCATGGCAACAAGAAGATGTGCATACTGTATCTTAAATATTATCTTACTAAAAAGTCAAACACTTGAAATGGAAAGCACTTTCCATGTCAGAACTTCATTGCATTTCAGATAGACAATTATGAACAAGAAATCAAATGTGTAGTGACTTTGCTGCTGGATGTACTGTAATTATATCTTTGTTTCACAATGTACTTTTATAGCTCAAGTTTCTTCAAAATGAAAAAGTGCTGCATTTTTATTATTAAATGCTAATGCATTCTTAACGGGAAAACTTAAATCTACCAATGTTTAACAATTATGCAGAATGCACTAAAGTGCTCTCAGCTTAATCCGTTTGTTTGCATCTAATAAAAAGTTGTAATTGTCACTGGAATTCAACAGCAAGAGATTGGTCTTAACAAAAATACAGGGATAGAAATCAGCATATTTCATACAGACTTCAACTCACCTCCAAGTTTTGGTTAGCCAGAACAGTAAAGACCAGTATAGGCAGTGAAGAGAAAAGTGCTCCTTCAATGTGATCTTCCCACCCAAAATAAGTTCCTAAATTTAATTAAACAAATTCAGCTTTAGGAATAAATTCTGACATATCACCAGTAATTGCAAACAAAATTTTTTTATGAGTGTTGGCTTCCTAGGACCCTAAAATGTGCTTGGGAGATAGCTACAAAAACCCCACAACCATTAGAACCAAAGTTGGAATCCAAACAGCTACAAATTCCAGAATAGGTTAGAAAGGCCAGTTTTGTATCAGTTGCTACTGTCCAAATACCTTCAAGAAGAGTTAGGACAGACACTTAATCATCAAAGTTCAAAATCTCCATGTTTGAAAATACCACCTTCATTTGTTTCTTATGTAGCAGTAGTAGAACAGAGAATAAATTGTCAGATGTGAATTACTTTTAAAAAAAACTGGTTAGAATTATTTCTAGTAAAACACAAACAAGCAGATTCTGAGATAAAGGAGAATTTAATTGAACATTGCAAGGAATTGCCTATATTGAATTTTTAAGGGGAAATACAGGAAAACATGCCACAATTAGTACTTGTTGCATATCAAACCCTGTTTTAAGAACATACAGATCTTCAGCATTGTTTCTATTTGAATAAACAGACTGCAAAATGTGCAAATTTTCTATTTTTTTTTCTGATGATGTATTTGAATAAAAAGGTACACCTTTGGTTCAGATGAGTGTACATTACGCCAACACATCAATTTGGATTTGCAGTTCTGTTTTCCATAATGAATTTGAGGGCCACCACTTCACAGTGCTGTCCTATACCTCAGACTGAAAATAAATTGGCATGTTCAAACAAGCAATTATTCCTCAGTTTGAAGAAACTTCAAGGGAGCTTGAAGGAACCTGTGTTGGAAACCCTTTATTCTTTGTGAGTCTAGGGGAAAGAAACAGGAGAGGTTGGCATTGTAATTTCTTTTCCATGTTTATAATCTTTCCTTTAAATGACAGCTCTCAGATGGAGAGACAGAAACATTTGGAGCAGCTCATTGTTAATGAGATTTCTCTCTTACCAAGTGTCTCATTCCTCCTTTGTTTTTCTCTTTGTTCTCATTTCTTTTCCACTTTTCTATTGTTCTTCTCTTTGGATCTTTGGTTTTTTAATGTTTAAAATGCATGTAAAACACAAATTGAATGCCAAGAAAAGGTCAACAGTTCCAAATGATGTCTGCAATAGTTTCTTTAATTTAATTTTCTCTTTATGCTTTAGCTACAGATAAATCCTGACTTTCATAGGTGCTGACTTCTCGCAACTTCCACTAGCTTGTTTAAAAATTTCTGTGGAGTCAGGTCTTGAAAAAACCCTAACAACTCAAAGGTATCTTGAGTTTGGATTGACACCTAAAAAACCCTCAGCAACCCGACACTCAGTCAATAAATGATTTTGGATAACAACCTTCTGACATTAAAATCGTAAAAATAT
Organism: Falco peregrinus; assembly: GCF_023634155.1. NCBI lineage: Eukaryota > Metazoa > Chordata > Aves > Falconiformes > Falconidae > Falco > Falco peregrinus. Next base: position 59,363,158 of record NC_073727.1, read on the forward strand.
ATTTTCAAGAAAAGAAAATTTCACACAACTGGTTTCACTGGATCTGAATTGGACATTCAAGGTCACAAATTGCTTCTGAAAATCTTGGGGTTAGCTCCCAAAAGAAGAGGAGCACATGATCAAGGACTGAAACTTTCCATTCCTTAGCAAAGACTAGGCATGATTATACCTTGCACCTAATAATACAGAATGCTCTTTTAAACTCCTCAGGTGAGTGCTTTCCAGAGGACCATATTCACATAGTAAATACAGGGGGTTGCTCTAAACCTAGGAGTCCTATGTGTTACAATAAACAAGCAAATAAAAAATTATCATAAATACTTTCTACATGCTTGCATAGAAATATAGGGTATATCCAGACTATTTTCTAATTTTCTCATTTTTCCCTACTCTTCCTAGTTACAGAGTTTTAAAAGGAAGAGAAATTAACAGAAGAAAAATTCAATAATAGATGTACCCGTTGACTGTTCTTTAGTGTAGCTTTCCTATGCTCATAGGACAGATTGCAAATTTCTACAGGCAAGGACAGGCAATATTTAGAAATTCAGAAATTAGCTCTTAGATTACCTCATGAAAGCTATTGTAGAAAAGCTTGGCATTACTTATTTGCAGTAACACTTTTAAAAAGCATTGTAATATTCTCTTTCACTTCTGTCCTTCTGCCCTCTCTTCTAACAGTAATCTCATCCTGTCATGTTGCTTTTTCCATGTTTTTCTCAGTTTAGAGTATTTTAACATCATCTTAAGTCTACAGTTCTGGCAGTTTAATTACAATTCTAAACAATCACTGTAGGAATCAATTGAACTAATGATTTTTTATACAACTTCTTCTTTGACTGACAAAACTTTCACCAAAACTCAGGACTTCAGTAAACATCAGCTTTGAAACATACATTGTCCTTTACTTGATTAGAGCACTGTGTGCATAGTGACATGAGATTTGCTTTGTTTTGTTTTCTGGTTGAAGTAAGCCTCTCGAGAGCTGATATACCATAAATAATTTGCCCCTTACATTGCTTGTTTGAACCTTGGCTCTGAATGAAGGACAGCATCTAGAATATTCATACTTGGTTCTTGTACCTTCAAAAATGGGTTTCCTACTAGAATCTTAGACTAAAGTGAAAACTCGTCCTACCCCGTGTTTATTCCTTTCTCTAACCCCATTTGAAACATCACCACAACCATTTTAACCACTCCTTAGCCTGAAGCTCCCACCCTCCTTATGCCCCATGCCCCCTAGATTAACTTGCTCATTCAATTTTTTGATGTAGCCCTGTGAATATTTTTCTAAAATACAAAATTCCTTTCCCTTTAAGACTGTGATGTCACGGCTTGAAGGTAAGATGGCCCTTCCAAAGATTTTTTCCAGTCCCTGAGGCATACTCTTTTCAAAATAAAAGGCCATGGCTCCACACCTTTTTGAAGTGATGTTCGGTTCTACTGCTGTTCTGAAGAGGCTTGGCATATAGAAAAAAAGGTATTATACTCATTTGATGCTGCAAGTGATGGAAAATGAAAAAAAATGTGGGCAGGTGAAGGACAGCCACACTGATTTCCAGAATTCACTGCTGTAGAAACTTATATTTTGTGGAATTTATGCTTTCTGCTTACAAATATTTTTGAAAGTTGAATCATAGAATTGCAGAACCATTTATATTGGAAAAGATCTTGAGATCAAGTCTAGCCTTCCACCCAGAACTGCCAAGTCCATCACTGAACCATGTCACTAAGCACTGCATCTACATGTTTTCTAAATGCCTCCAGGGATGGTGGTGTCACCACTTCCCTGAGCAGCCTGGTCCAAGCTTGACCACCCTTTCAGTGAATAATTTTTTTCTAATGTCCAGTCTAAACCTCCCCTGGCATAAGTGGAGGCAATTTCCTCTTGTCCTGTTGCTTGTTACCTGGGAGACCAACTCCCATGTGCCTACAGCCTCCTTTCAAGCATCTGTAGAGAGCAATAAGGTGTCCCCCCAACACAAGTCTTCCCCTGTCCAGATTAAACAACCCCAGTTTGTTCAGCCTCTTTTCATGGAACTTGTACTGTAGACCCTTCACCAGCTTCATTGCCCTTCTCTGGACATGTTCAGCACCTCAATGTCCCTCTTGAATTGAGAGACCCAAAATTTAACACAGTATTCAAGGTGCAGCCTCACCAGTGCCAAGTATAGGGGGACGACCACTTCCCTAGTCCTGCTGGTCACACTGTTTTGGATACAAGTCAGGATGCTGTTGGCCTTCTTGGCCATGGGCACCCTGATGACTCATGTTCAGCTGACCATCAACCAGCACCCCCAGGTCCTTTTCGACCAGGCAGCTTTCCAGCCACTCTTCCCCAAGCCTGTAGCACAACCTGGGGTTGTTGTGACCCAGGTGCAGGACACGGCATTTCTTCTTGTTGAACCTCATACAGCTGTCCTTGGCCCATTGGTCCAGCCTGTGCAGGTCCCTCTGCAAAGCCTTCCTACCCTCAAGCAGATCAACACTTCTTCCCAACTTGATGTCATCTGGAAACTTACTGAAGGCACACTCAACCCCATTGTCCAGATTGTTGATAAAGATATTAAACAAAACTGGACTCAATACTGAGCCTTGGGGAACACCACTTGTGACCAGCTGCCAGCTGGATGTAACACCATTTACTACCACTCTTTGGGCTCAGCCAGACAACCAGAATTTTATTGAGTGTAGAGTACACCCATCCAAGCCATGATTCTCCAGTTTCTCCAGGAGAATGCTGTGGGAGATGGTGTCAAAGACTACTAAATTCTAGGTAGACAACATGCACAGCCTTTCCCCTCACCCACTAAACACGTCACCTTGTCATGGAAGGAGATCAGGTTCATCAAGCAGGACCTGCCTTTCGTAAACCCATGTTGGGCAGTTTTAATACCCTGGCTGTCCTGCACATGCCACGTGATGTCACTCAGGATGGTCTGCTCCAAAACCTTCCCTGGCACCGAGGTCAGGCTGACAGGTCTGTAGTTCTCTGGATCCTCCTTCGTGCCCTTCTTGTAGATGAGCTAACCTCCATGTTCTGGGACCTCTCCAGTTTGCCAAGTCTGTTGAAAAATGATGGAGAAAAACTTGGTGAGTTCCTTCACCAGCTCCCTCAGTACCCTCGGGTGGATCCCATCTGGCCCCATAGACTTGTCTATGTCTAAGTGGAGCAGTAGGTCACCTCACCATTTCCTCTTGGACTGTGGGGACTTCATTCTGCTTCTCATCCCTGTCTCCCAGTTCAGGGGGCCGAGTACCCAAAGGGAAGCTGGTCTTGCTGTCAAAGACTGAGGCAAAGGAAGCATGAAGTACCTCAGCCTTTTCCTCATCCTTTGTGGCAATGTTCCCCACCACATCCAATAAAGGCTGCAGATCATCCTTGCCCCTTCTTTTATTTCTAATGTATTTTTAAAAATGCTTTTTATTATCTTTTACAGCAGTGGCCAGCCTGAGTTCTAGCTGGGCTTTTACGTCTTTAATCTTCACCCTGCATAACCTCGCCACATCCTTATAGTCATCCAGAGCTGGCTGCCCCTTCTTCCAAAGGTGGTAAACTCTCCTTTTTTCCCTGAGTTCTAGCCAAAGTTCTCTGTTCATCCAGGGTGGTCTTCTCCCCAGCTGGTTTGTCTTTTGGCACATGGGGATGATCTGCTCCTGTGCCTTTAAGACTACCTTCTTAAGCATGTCCAGCCTTCCTGGACCCCTTGGCCCTTCAGAACTATCTCCCAAGGCACTCTGTCGACCAGGCTCTTAAACAGGCCAAAGTCAGCCCTCCAGTAGGCCAAGGTAGTGGCTCTGCTGACCCTCCTTCTTACTTCTCTTAGAATTGAAAACACGTCATCTCGTGATCGCAATGCCCATGGCATCCTCTGACCACCACATCACCCACCAGTCCTTCACTGTTTGCAAACAGCAATTCCAGCAGGGTATTCCCTTTTGGTTGGCTCGCTGACCAGCTGTGTCAGGAAGTTCTCTTCCACACATTCCAGAACCTCCTAGACTTTTTCCTCTCTGCTTTGTTGTATTTCAGGTGGGTATCCAGCAGGTTGAAGTCCCCCATGAGAACAAGGGCTAGAGATCTTGAGACTTCTCCCAGCTGCTTGTAGAGTGTTCCATCTGTCTCTTCATCCTGGTGGGGTAGTCTATAACAGACTCCCACCAGAATATCTGCCTTGTTGGCCCTCCCTCTGATTCTTAGCCATAAACAACTCAAGCTCTGGGCAGTTGAAACACTCCCTGACATACAGAGATACTCCACCGCCTCTCCCTCCTTGCCTATCCCTTCCGAAGAGTTTGTAGCCATCCATTGCATTACTCCAGTCATGCGAGTTATCCCACCATGTTTCCGTGATGGCAATCATGTCACAGCCTTCCTGCTGTATTATGGCTTCCAGCTCCTCCTGTTTGTTGCCCATGCTTCAGGCATTGGCATAGATGCACTTCAGCTGTGCTATTGATCTTGCCTGCAGCTCTGGCATGCTGCCCCCAGGCTCATCTCTAACAAGTTTGTTCTTATTCCCTTCCCCCTTCAAATTTATTTTAAAGCTCTCTCAATGAGTGCTATAAGATATTTTTAAAAAGTTACCGTTTTTTCTCCTCTCTACAATCATTGATACTTTACAAAAATGAGCGTATGTGAGATAACTTTACCATGAACTTATATGCACGAAAAGATGAGAAACAAAATCACAGTGGGCCTGGAGTTTTCAGAACTATTCCCCAGTGGATAAGCAGCAGGACCAGAAGGAAAGCAGGAAGCTGACCAAGGATTTGGGAATTTACTGGGAAAAGAAGATGAGCTTCCTGCTCCCTGGACTTTGTTTTGTATTTTGCTCTGATGATCTGGTAAAAATGATTATACACCTTGAAGAAAGAAATGTGAAAGCAAGTTTCTGCCTCATCCAGATAATTACCTAAATAACCAGGGACAGAGATCTGAAATATAGGTACACTTCATCTAATATAAACTAAATCCAGGCCCACACTTCTAGCCTTAGGGCAAAACAAGGAATAGGATCTATATATAATAGCTATTAGACTTTCTAGTTTGTGTTGGGATATTTAGTGCTTTGGCTGTTTTATTTCCTCTTTTGATTCCTTAACACTCCTATAATAATATATTTGTTAGCAGGGAAACCATTGGAAAGCTATATTGCATTACACATATCTGCATTTTTATGCAGATATTGTGCATTTAACAGTGTGTCATGGTTTAACCCCAGCTGGCAGCTAAGTACCATGCAGCCCCTCACTCAGTCCCCTCGCAATGGGATGAGGAGGAGAGTCAGGGGAAAAGAAAAGGTAAAACTTGTGGGTTGAGGTAAGAACGGTTTAATAATTGAAATAAAATTTAATAATAATAATAATAGTAATAATAATAACAGATATATAGTAACATAATAATAACAGAAATAATAGTAATAATAAAGAGAAAGGAATAAAACTCAAGGGAAAAAAAAAGAACAAGTGATGCACAATACAATTGCTCACCAACGACTGACCAATGCCCAGCCAGTCCCCGAGCAGCAGTCAGTGGCTCCTGGCCAACTCCCTAGTTTATACACTGAGCATGATGTTCTGTGATATGGAATATCCCTTTGACTAGTTTGGGTCAGCTGGCTCTTCTCCCTCCAGGCTTCTTGTGCACCTGCTCACAGGCAGAGCATGGGAAACTGAAAATCCTTGATTTAGAGTAAACACTACTTAGCAACAACTAAAACATCAGGGTGTTATCAACGTTATTCTCATCTGAAATCCAAAACGCAGCATTGTACTAGGTACTAAGAAGAAAATTAATTCTATCCCAGCCAAAATCAGGAAACTGTGAGTAATAAGTAAAATACAGACATTTTTCACACATCTGAGAGTAAAAGATATTTCTTCCCTTCCCCTCCAGCCCCTCCCCCCCCCCCCCCCCTTTTTCTTGGCGTGTGTGTAGGGTGGGGTGGTGTTTCTCACACAGTGCTTCGCACTTTACACTAGCAATAGTCTCACTTGTCTTCTGGAATATATGAATTTCCTAAAGATAAAAGATCACAGTCTGCACGTGAGTGATAGAAACAATGTATTGCACTGTAATGCTGATATCCCAGTTCCCTTTGGGATTTCACACATTCTTCACAGAGAATGTGTAACTCTGTATGGCCTTTTTCCTGATGCATAACCTAATTGAAAGAATTCTAGAAATCAGATGGAAGTTTGAGTTCAAAGATTCCCATTATTATGTGGCTTATGATATTATTCTTGTCTGTAACTAGTTGTAATACTGTTTATAGTACAAAACATTTGCTTACAGATGCAAAGGTAAAGTGTTGGTTTTAGTAATGGCATGGGTCAGCCTGGTCTGAAATTTAGTATCCGAGATGCTTGTGTGTTTGTTGGGTTTTATTTGGTCATGTAGATTCAGCCTTTCTCATCCAAATCAAGTTGATGTCTGGAAATACCAAGTATATTCTTGTGTCTAAAATACATCAAATTAAGTCTAATTTAAATACAGATAAACCCAGCTGCTTTAGTAGTAATGATTAAGAATAAGAAAAAAGAAATTAACTTCAAAGAAGATACATGGTTTTAATGGTTATCACTAATTAGGAAAAAAAACCCACATCTAAACCCCAGAAATGGAAGTTAATGATTATGGAGAGAATAAAAAACTAAATTGCATTTTAAGGGAGCTTTATTCCAGCCCCTTGCTTTGCCCACAGATTTTTTAATGAAATTTAGGTAATGGAGGCACGTATTCACCAGAAATACAGGATTAATCTCTCCTTATTCTACCCACCTGAAAGCTTAAGTTCTCATCCAGGCTAGTCATCCAGGTTCTCTGAAGTCAGGACAGGGCAGACAATTCCTTTGGATGTATAGAGATGGTTAGAGCCAATTTAGGCACTTTTCCTTGAATGAGTGAAATCGTTCCCTTAATAATGATTCTGAGACTAGATAGTTCAAGTTATCTCTGACCAGTGTGTTCAAAAGATTGTGATAACCTGAAAAACCTCTAGTTTCAACAGACTTTCAAAGTGTTCACTGTGCAGTGAAGTAGCTCACAGACTCCATGGAGATCTGACCTGTGACCCTTACTGTTCAATATATTCATGAATATTAATAATAAGGTGACAAAATTTGCTTATGAAACTTGATTAATTGGGATAACAAAGATGATAGCTAATGGTGGAGAACTGCAGACATTTACAATATTTAATCACTAGGCAACAGACTGATGACAAAACTAAAATGTAACGTGTCACAAAGGAAAAAATAAAAGTACTATTTTATAATTTGTGTTGCAAGCCAGAGATGAGATCTTTGAGTCACAAATCATTATTGCATAGAAAAATCATCTCAGTGCATAGCAACACTCAAAAAGCAAGTGAAACCATGAATTTATAGGAAAGGATTAGACAGCTTGTCAGAAAGCATCACCATGGTGGTGTATAACTCCATGGTGCACCTGCATTTGGAGGCAGGTATGTTTCCTACTTCTCAGAAGAAACGCATCCCTGCCAGAAATATGACATGGAGGATCAAAAGTTTGGAAGGGTCTTTGACTGAGTAAGCACTAAATGGACTAGGACACTTCAGCTAGGATGAGATAACTGAAGTAATTTGATAGATAAAGAACAGAAAGAAGGTAAGAATTAATTGTTCACTGCTTTTTCCACAAGAAGCAGAATAAATCAAAAATATCTGCATACAGACTCAAAACAAGCAGAAGATGGCACTTCTGATAGGCATGGTTACATTACAAAACTTTCTTGGATGTGCAGAGATTAAAACCTAAAATATAAGTTCAAAACATGTCTTTTGAAATCATGGAGGTAAAAGATATGAGAGGACATTAAATAAAAAGACAATAGCAGCAGATTAGGCAGCTCTTGAAGCGCAGTCCACTGCATGATGAAAAAATGTACTAGGAGGTCTCACGTTGTGCTTGGCTGTAATTCTTCTCAGCATCTGTTACTTGTCCAGTACCAGGGACAAGATACTTTTCTAGGTGATCTGTTGATCCTATATTCTTTCCTGCACACTCATTTCCCTACCACGTTCAGCATGAGTGTATTTTGAGTCTTACAAGTTTCATAGAATTTCATTAAACATAACTTTTGAGATTTTAAAGAAAGGTTTTTTCAACTGAAAAATCCATTATCTTCCCATTTTGTCTCTCTCTTTGCTGTTTCACATCCAGTTTTATATATATATTACACAGTATTGAGCTTAGAGGACTGTTGCAAGTTTACTGTTCAAGATCGTTAGTGATTAACTGTGGAATTAAGCTTGACTTTTGAAGTTCTCCACATGCAGTACTTGTGCAGGATTCTGTACACTACCAAATTTATTGGACCTCAAAAAACTGACTAATGTATTTAATTAATTTTTAATTAATATATATATTTTTCCTATTTCATGCCTTTACAATATTTCATTTAATATTTTGTCCTGTAAAGCATTATCTTCATCCAGGTTTCAACAATTTATATACAATTAGCAGTTCAGCTGCTTCTGTTATTGGCCCAATAGAACTCTGGGCCAGTTGTAGTCTTTCCTACATTTTCCTGGCTTTATGGTGAATTAGAAACTCTTTATTCAGATATGTTTTTTGTACCTTGCCTTGCTGTAAGTTCACAACCACATGTATATCCAAATATCCCATGTCAGAACTTTCTTTGACAATTATTTTAGAACATTCAACAGACAAATTCTTTGTTTCTTATATAGAACAAAAAACAGGTTTTGTGCCTGTTTTAGACAGTGTAATACATCTTTTATATGTTCACCTGAGTTTGCCATATCCATATATTTGATGAACAAATATTAGAAATAATTACGGTCACATTCAGGTATGTTTTTATACTTATTTTGGATCCAGTCTCCATCACCTGCTGAATTTGTGATACAGTAGCTTGTAAATTTTACTTCTCAAATTAGAAGTAGAGATTAGCATGAATGGAACAATAGGAGTTGGCTGATACTGTACTAAATATTCTTCCAATTTTCACCTCATAATGTCCTTTTAAATTCAGTTTCACATTTAATTTTCACTTGAATTCAAGTGAGCTAAGTCTCTAACTCTCTCTCTCCAACTCTCATTATCTGTCAATTCTGCTTAATCATCATCCTTTATTGTGGAAAATAAATTAACTCCACAAATAATCCCTCAGGTTCTCTAGGTTTCTAAAGGAATCCTCTCTATTTCTCCTTGTATTGTTCTCCCATCTGTTCATTTACCCCTTTGCACACTAATAACAGTCACATTTGCAGGAAACAAGTGTAATCCTTCAGTGTGAAACATGTACTAGAAGCTACAGAGGCAAATCCCTGCTGAAGTATACGGTGTCCTATTTAGAAGCATTGTCATGCTTTGTGGGAATAAACGAAGGAATTTTATTGCAGTAACTTCTTTTGGGGAGTGCATGGGCAAAACAAAGTTAATACAAGCCTTCTATCTTTAAATAGTTTATATCTTTTCTCTTCTGGCTCATTGCCCTACCTACTAAGCTGTGTCCACAATTTCTTATTTGCTTTCCTTCTGTGCCGTGACTCTTGCATTCTTGGTTGCAGAGCCCTGAGGCTCAGGGAGAAGGGTGAAGGATAACTTTCCTGTGCTTCCACTATTATATAATAGGCTTTGAAGAATAGATGAACAGAGATTTGAATTTCTCTTGATTGCAGATGTATTTGATCCATAGTGGATGAGCGCTGTTGGCCTTGAGCTCTTTCACAGGCTGTTCTGCTGCTCCCTGTCTGTGTATGCATGTGCTTTTTGAAGCCAACCTGACACTCTGAATCCTCAGCGGAAGGTGTCAAACCATTATGTGGCAAATTTTTTGCTCCCTCTAAAAGAAGCAAGTGATCCAACACATTGCTATATATCTCATTGGACAGCTTTAAGCACTGCTCTTAAAGTTCAAGATCATCAGTATAAAGCCAAAGCCTCTCCAAGGAATGTGCAGGAAAGTTAAGCAGTCATTTAGGTAATTCTCTCTGAATCACCCTGCTAGCTCCAGATACCTATTTTTGGTTCACTGCGTCACCTGAGTTGGTCAATTGAATAAGGTGGTCTGACTCTGCCCTATAGTCTCCGTGCTTACTGCAATCACTTCCTAGCACTAGAATATGCCATTTTAATTTTATTCAAGTGCCTATAGCCAAAAGAACCACACTACTTAGTGAGTAGTGGAGCATCTGTGAAAAGTCAAAAATACTCATGTTGAGAGGTATCCTAAATTAACCGCTCTTCTAATGCCTTCCCTTTGCACAAAAGTGCACCTCCTACTCTATCATGTTCCTCTGCTGAAGGTCATTCAATCCTCAACTGGATCACAAGCTTAAAGCACCCTAGAGGCTTCACTTAATATATGTAAACAGAAATAATAGCTTCATTGAATTACTTCATTCTGGTAACTTGCTTTTAATATTTAGCTTTTAGAGTACAAGCTAGTTGGAACTAATGCATGCGGTTGTGTTTTCCTTTTGTAAAGCAATGGAAGTGATTACATGCTCAGTAAAGAAACAATCTATCGTCTTTTACCATAGTGTTATTGTAATCAGAGTCAGTATATTCCATAAGTTGACAAAACAGAGAGTCATTCATTATTTATGTTTGTAAATCATTTGCATTTAGACAGTACAACAGACTTGTGGGGGTTCCATACTGTGAAATAACAACTTAGCATCATTTGGGGGCAAGAACTGTTTTGCATGCTGTGCCACCAGAAAATGCATTGCAATGGTTCATTTGAGGGCAGGGTATGAATAATATGAATCCTCAAACTGCTCTGTGTCTTCAGTGGATTCTTTCTGCCAAAAATTTTTATCTGATCTATTAAGTGTACTAATTTCTGTAATGTCTCCAGATACATTATTCATTAACAATTAACACCTCTAAATTGTACTCTAAAAGGAATATTAGAAAAATTTTCTCTATGCATATATATATATATATGGAGAGAATTGTGTTGGGATTTAAAAAAAACTGTCAAGAAAATTGCAGGCAAGTGAAAATGACTCTTACTGCATTGCAGATCCTAACAACTACTTCATGAAAAACAACAGACTGCAATGAGCAGTGTAGAAACAGGCACCATCCAAACATTAACCAGTGTACTGTTAAATTAGATTTCATAAATGATCCCTGCCTGCTACTTTCTGTGTGTTCTACATACAGGCCACTGTGCATCTTCATCTATTTTAGGATTGCTGTGTGCAAATATTCAAAGATCATCATCCAAGGAAACCCACTAGATGTATGGCATAACTGAAATAAATCAAATAAGGAAAGTAGCAATGAGAAATGCTGGTGCTTGAAGGAAATATATCTGATTGCTCAAACTGAAAATAATATTATGTCCAAATGACGCAATCAATAGGGAAAAGACTTAAAATATTTTCAAGAGAAATATAAGAATGGATGTTCCTTTCTTGTTGAACAGGTTAGACAAAAAGATATACCTGGGATGTTTCACTGGAATTAGCTGGACTTTCATCTCTGTGAGCTGTTATTTAATTAAAAAATCAACCTTGTGCTCCAAAATGACCTGAAATTATGATATCTCATTTTATAGAGATGGAAAAAATTCTATTTCATTCCCATTTCTGACAGAAATTTTATATATATGCCCTCAGAATGCAACTGTTATTCAGTATTGGAGGTTTCCTGTAACATTAGAGCAAACTTACAAGTGACAAGTAATGCTGTTAAAGTTACAGTCATAAACCAGTATCTAATTTTGAGTGGATGTTATTTCTTTTATAGTTGTTTCCAAAACTGTCCATTGCTCATTGCAATGGGCCATATTCAACCCAGGAATTTCCCTCAGGTGCTAACACTGGAAGGTGCCAGTGGTGAGATGAGAAGCTGTGACAAGAGACGTACAGACTGTATTAGGTCACCTGTGTCTTAATGGATGCAAGCACACTGTAACTGGGGAAAGGACTTCCTATTCTGGGGTCAGGATCCAATGAGCCATCTCACCCCCTGCTGCAGTGCTGGCAGAGGATCTGTTCCCATCCCTTGCTCTCTTTGGGAACTAAGCTCTCCTGGAGCCCAAAGCAGCAGGTGGGGAATTCCGTGTTCTTGCTCCATCTTCAGTGAATATTAGCGCAATGTATTATTTATTCTGAGCACCTTCAGGCATTACTGTAATTCAGTTAAGGACTCTGCTGTTGCAAGAACAGTATATGTGGAACAGACCATTTGAGCCTAAATGTCATGGTGGGTGGAGGGTGCAAACCAAACCTGATATAATGCAAAAAACATTATAAGCCTGAAGCTGATCCATAGTGAGAGTTTCAGGTGCCAAAACATAGTTTATCATTACATGAGATGCTCTAGGATAGCTCCCTCACCTTGCACTCTACCTTCAGAAGACAGGTTTTGTGTCAAGCCCTATAAAAATGTTTCAGATACCCTAGGTCACATGAAAAGACAAGGACTACCATACTTGGGCTGCAAAATACCATTTATGGTGTTATTCTTGGTTCTAGCAAAATCTATGAATATGATAGAAGTGTTTCTTCTGTGGAAAGGGTGAGTAAGAGGCAAAAGCAAGAAGTGAGAGGCTGAGAGTTATCCATCTTTGCAGAGTAAAGGTCGGATGCTGATGTTTCATCTCTTTAATTGAAATGTCAGAGGCACAGGATCCTTCACAGAAATGGCATATCATATCTAGGAAACTGAATTAAGACTAATTTTTTGAATAACCACTGAACAATCTGGACAGGGCAAAGTGTCAGGAGCTGGCAGGTGTGATAGGAAATGAAGTAGCCAGAGGGATTGTTTTCCAATACAGTTTTTCCCTGCAAACTGTAGAAATTCACGTGTTTGATTAAACAAAGGACAGTTACAATTCACCAGAGCTTCACAGCTATAATTACCTTTGCTCTGCTATGTTTGAGAGCTTTAGCAAAGACAAACTGTTAACCAAGGAAAACAATCTTCATGGCTTTGCAAGTCTGCTAAAAGAAAACATGCTCAACGAGTCCCCATATGTCTTTCTGCTCCACTGGGAGAAACTGAACCATTGTACAGCAAGGGACTTCAATTCCACACAAATCTTGCACTTGCTGAGGAACAGGCAGTGTGAAAATAAAAGGAAATAGTGCTTCCGAACTTGGCATTTTGGGGTATTGAGAAAAATCCAAAATCATAGAACTCTGGGATGCTGTTGTTCCAAAGTGTAAATGGCTTGGGGGGTTGTTACTCGTACAGTATGAGTGTTTTGCTATACCTAGGAAAGTCACTTCCCTGAAAGTGCTGACTCTGTGGAAGACAACATCTACACTAGCTTTGACAGTTCAAGACTGTTCTGAACATATTCATTTATTAATTTATTATCAGCAGCATTTTCTTACAGAAAGCAACATTTCTACTAATTTGATCCAATTGTATAGAGCTGCCAATCAAACCCTAAACAAAGAAAATGCTTTCTGTCACAATTTTAAAGGGAGGGTACACCTGACTGTCAGCTAGTAGAGGCCAGGTACATTTCAGAAACATTTATGAAGACAGTCCAAGTCCCAAGTGGGCCTTCATCTATCTGTGAGTTCATGATCATCACCTATATTTCTGACTGTCAACTTGATTCAAATGCAGTAATCCATCTTTCTAACTAGATGTCTACGCCTGAGAAGGTCATCTGTTCTCTCTTAAGGTCAAGGCACAAGTATTTTAGGTATCTCTAATGACATGTTTGTGCGCTAGGAAACGTCTATTGATGACTATAACAAGTTTCCACCTCAGATTAGTCTAATGGTAGTGTATATGTATAGCTACATATAGCTGCAGTGTAAATGTATGGTACAACTGAATACCTTTAAAGCACAGCAAAAGTTGGACTCTTTTGGTCCCATCCACATAGGAGCCATTCCAAGTGCATAAAAAGGGAGTCTGGGCTTGTGTAAAGGCACCAGTCTAGAGTCAGAGGGTTTCCTCTGCTGTTGCTCCAGATCTTGTTATCCCAAATAATCCTGTGTATTGGGTTTACAGGTCAAGGGTTTGGTAGCAGGGACAGGGGCTGTCCCGATGTCAGACAGAGTCAGTTCCAGCTGGATCCTCCCATGGAGGACCCCACTGGAGCAGGTGAATGTGCCCTGAAGGAAGCTGCAGCCCATGGGGAGCCCACACTGGAGCGGGCTCCTGGCAGGAGCTGTGGCCTGTGGAGAGGAGCCCACACAGGAGCGGGTTTGCTGGTAGGACCTGTGGCTTGTTGGGGACCCGCACTGGACCAGTCTGTTCCTGATGAATCATACCACATGGAATGGACCTATGCTGGGGCAGTTCTTGAAGAACTGCAGCCCATGGGGAGCACCCACATCAGAGAAGTCTGGAAAGGACTGTACCTCATGGGAGACACCCAACAGTGGAACAGGGGAACAGTGTGAGGGCGAAGGAGCAGCAGACATGAAGTGCCATGGGCTGACCACAACCCCCATTCCCCAGCCCTCTGAGCTCTCAGGGGGGGAGAGGTGGAAGAGTTAGAAGGGAAGCTGAGCCTGGGAAGGAGATGTTGTGGGAAGAAGGGGTTTTAAGTTCATTTTAGTTTTTAGTTTTAGCCAAAAGGTCTAGAATGCAGGTGTAGTATCTAACATGTATATTGTGACTATTGTTTATAGTTATCCTGGGTCTTTACACAGAAGGTCTGTACTGTTATGCTTATCTGTAAGGCAAAAAATGAGGAGATAATGTATGGAAAGGTCACTGCAGCAGCAGATACAGGAGTAAGACTCAAAGTCCTCACTTGCTTGGTTTGATCTTTTTTTCAAGTATGTTTATGCATAGTGAAAACCAGTAATGATACTAAAAATTGCAATAATGCTTATTTATCAATATTGTAAAAAGGGTATCTTCACTGTACAGCTAATACACACTGTAATACTGGAGTGTATTAGCATGATTGAAAATTCACTTTACACCAAACCTGGCAAGCAAGACTAGAAGTTAGACATGAACAGGAAAAGCACAGAGAGATATGGAAGTGATTTTGGATTCCTTATTGACAGCCACTAGTCCATTCACCTTTGTCAAAAATAACGGCAGAAGCACAAAGGAAATGACGAGTCATTTTATAATAAGATTCTTATAGGCAGAGTCTGCCCATGTGCAGCATGCCTCTCAGCTCTCACACAACACAACCATACTGCAGTGCAGGTCTGGAGAAAGCTCACAGCGGTGCTGCATGCCATTACACATACCACAAAACTACATCAAGCTGAGTTTAAAGCAGAGGCAAAAGATCCAAAATATTCAGTGGGAAAACTTATATTTTTTATTAATTTTTCATGAGCCGTTTCAGAAAAGAACTCATAAGTACTTAACTTAGGTGCTTAATTATACCATTAGAGCCAAAAGTTCCAGGAGGGAAAAGAAAGCACTGGTGTGGATTTACAAGACACCTTTTGAACTGAAAGTAATTGTGTTTTTTCTTCCTGCAGATTTAGCAGTCTAGAAGCAAGCCAGGTAATTACATGTTAGACTGAGACAGATCCTTTGCAGTCCTCAATAATCATAACAGCTACAATCTCTGTGAGATTTAATGTGTATTTAATATCTTACAATGCCCTTAAATCAGCACTTTACTTATTTTGTAATATAATTAAAAAAATAAAGTTGGAGCTGGGGGTGGGGGGGTGGGGGGGGGGTGGGGGGTGAGGTTGCAAGGAAATGACTACTTCTTTTGGCCAAGAAATGGCTTGTTTGTGGTTTGGGGTTTTTTTAAAGTAAAACTTTTCACAGGAATGGATTAACTACTATAAGCTTTCTTACACAGCGGTGGTAGAGTGATTTAGTTCAGAATAAAATTCCCTCATTCTACAGTAATTTCTATTTCTTTCTTTATAAGGTCAGAAGAAAATTCCTGTTGAATAGAATTGTCATGGTTTAACCGCAGCCAGCAACTGAGCCCCCACGCAGCCACTCGGTCACTCCCCCCATAGTGGGATGGGGGAGATGATCAGAAGAGTAAAAGTGAGAAAACTTGTGGGTTGAGATAAAGACAGTTTAATGGGTAAAGCAAAAGCCAGGCATGCAAGCAAAGCAAAACAAAGAATTCATTTACTACTTTCCATGGGTAGGCAGGTGTTCAGCCATCCCCAGGACAGCAGAGATCCAGCACGCATAACGGTTACTTGGGAAGACAAATGCCATAACGCTGAATGCCCACCCCTTCCTTCTTCCTCTGCTTATGTATACTCAGTGTGATGTCCCATGGTATGAAATATCCCTTTGGCTAGTTCAGGTCAGCTGCCCTGGCTGTGTCCCCTCCCAATTTCTTGTGCCCCCCCAGCCCTCTCACTGGCAGGGCCTGAGAAACTGAAAAGTCCTTGACTTATCATAAACATTGCCCAGCAACAAGTGAAAACACCAGTGTGCTATCAACATTGTTCTCATGACAAATCCAAAACAGCACTGCACCAGCTACTAAGAAGAAAATTAACTCTGTCCCAGCCAAAACCAGGACAAGTGCAAGAATAGATCTATTAAGTAATGACAATAATGGGTTTGCTTAAAACTTCTGTGAAAAAGCAAGGCCGTCTGATGCAACACTGGAGGAAATACATCATGTTATGCAGATACCTAAGCTTTAAAGATGCATGAAGTCAGATTACTGTAAAAACAACCTCTTTTCTTTACGTTTGAAGATGAGCTTTTAATACTGGTACAGCAAGAACTTGCCATAGGAGGCAAGCTGAAGAAAATACATATTTTGTGCCCTTAAAGGGTCCTTTACATTAATGTCATTGTAACCTGGAAAGCCAGACATAAAAATTAAGAGAAATACCCTACCCTTCATGCTCATTTGCATCAAATACTTTCTTTGATCTCTTTGTCTAAGCTTTGATAGCTTCCCCATAGAACAGATCATTGTATAAGATGCACAGTATTCAGAATTAATAAATTTGTGTGAAAGACAAGCCACTAGCATCAAACATGTCTACAGCTTTGATGCTGGATTTGTGTTGCTAAGGCCATTGTTGAAATTTTGCTAATAGTTTTCTTTTTTCTTCTCTCTCTCTCTCTGAACATGTTATTTGTCCATTACTAGGAAAGAAACAACTTCATCCTCCGAGTCTGAAATGCTGGAGAACTTTGGAGAGGTTTGAATCCCAAACTGAGATCTAGGACGTTACTTGTGCTTGGCTCCCTTCTGCCCCACTGACTGATTTATTGCCTGGCTGATAAACTGATAAGCATAATCAGAGATTTGCCTTTCAGACAGACCTACCTCTAAATTCCAATGGATGGACACTGTATCCACACTGTGGCATTTAGATCTCAGTTTCACCTATGGATCTTCACTTTCCAAAAATCATTAGACTAATTCTGTGCATAAGGATAGATCTTAACTGTGGAAATTTGAAACTCCTGCTCATGTTCATGCCAAGTAATCTTAATTGCATGAATATTTGTAGGAAGTGAAAAAGGGTACAAGGAAGACCACAGAAATTTACACCAAATCCGAAATGAGGAGGGAATCTTCAGTGAGGTGTTCATATTGCAGTGATTTTTTTTTTTTTACTTCCAAACATCAACTTTGTGGAAAGGTTGGTCTTGAAATACTGTCCTTGAAGTTGCAGCTTAAGCTGTACTACCTACATTTTTACAACACATAATGATTCACATGCATAAATATTAATAATTTTAATTCATAACAAAAGATGAATG
This sequence comes from Falco peregrinus, assembly GCF_023634155.1. Lineage (NCBI taxonomy): Eukaryota > Metazoa > Chordata > Aves > Falconiformes > Falconidae > Falco > Falco peregrinus. The sequence goes on from NC_073727.1 coordinate 59,380,817, forward strand.
TATTCTATCTTTTCTTCTGTTTGTTTAATGATGATACAGACCTCAAAATTTCCCTGAAAGATCCTCCTGCTCTATATCACTTTGGGTAGGGCTTTGCTCACTTAACTTTAGCCCTTTAGACTCAACTGACCAATGAAGTTCCCTCTAAGAGCAACGGGAATAGGTAGGACCAGCTTTGAAAGTGAGTATCTAAAATAAGCAGAAGTTACTGTACAGAGTCTCAGTTGTCCACAGAGGAGTGTCCTGTGGGATCTGAGATATCCTAGGATTTACAAGACACATGCAGCCACAGTATCTGGAAGCATTCAACTGGTTCAGCCTAGTCATGGTGTCCTAAGACACCCAAGTGGTACTAGACACCTATATTTAAGCAACTGAACTGAGTCCTATTTCTACATACCTATACACTGACTATGTCACTGGGTCCCAGATGATGGACCTTGATGAAGTGCTTAAATTTCTACAGTTAGGAAAATCTAATTCCATTTCTTACATTGGCCTAAGTCTATGTTCTATATCCTCATTCTCACAAGGGACTATACAATTTTAGATACTTCTTCTTGCTCTTAATAAAACATCAAAATTAGTTCGAGGACTTTTTACAAGGGTGTGTAGTGATAGGACCAGGGCAATGGCTTTAAACTGAAAGAGGGTAGATTTAGATGAGATATAAGGAAGAAATTCTTCACTGTGAGGGTGCGAGGCACTGGCACAGGTTGCCCAGACAAGCTGTGGATGCCTCATATCTGGAAGTGTTCAAGGCCAGGCTGGATGGGGCTCGGAGCAACCTGGTCTAGTGGAAGGTGTCCCTGCCCGTGGCAGGGGGGTTGGAGCTAGATAAACTTCAGTGTCCCTTCTAACCCAAACCATTCTATGAGTCTATGATCTCTGCACACTTTGAAGAGCAAGTGGTATTTCAGAAGTGGTACTTACCTGCTGCATGTCACAGAACCACCTAATGCAGTCATATTTAGTGAAATGTGACAGAAATACAGGTTATTACTGATGATACAGGTAACATTCCTGTCTTTGATATTCTCTAAATAGCCCTTTTTTACCATGGGGCCCACTTCTTTGACTACAAGAATTAAAAATATTTTCTACATAAGATAGCTGTAATATTGACTATGAGGAAGGTCTGCCTCTCCTCTCACAGCTTCCACCAAATTTTTAACTTCCTAAATAATGTTGCTTTTGAACTTCACTATTGACCTCTTTCTGAGCCCTCTGCTCACCCAAGTGGCACAGAGTTCTTGCTGCAGGACAGCTTTAGCTTCTGAGAAAATGGAAAAATTCACTCCAGGTAAATAAAAATGAACATTCTTTCACAGTAATACTGTGAGTGAGGAGAAAGTGTTTGTCAGGCTGTAGGTGTGATTTTTCTGCTTAGCTGCTCTATGTAGTTTTTTAAATATATATATTTAAAAAAAAACAACAAAACAGCTGAACATGCTTTTGAGTAAATTATAAACCAATAGGAGAAAAATATACATAAAAGTATGCATATATAAGCTATACTTACAATGAACAGCAAAGTAGCAAGTTTTAACATGACTGAAGCTTATTTTGCAGTTTATTCTTTCTTATATTGCTTTACAGTTTATTCTGTCCCCTTAGATGTATTTATACCATGCTGGTAGTTCCAAGTCAGCATTTGCAAACATTGACTAGTACTGATGGGCTGATTTGGCACTGGTAACCACATTTGCAATACAAACTGAAACACTAGACTAACTCGAGAAGGTTTTGACCTGACCAAAGATGCAGTGCTTATATAACCTGATTACTAATTTTATAAACTGAAATGTAGCAGCCAGATTAATGTTTTCCACCGTGACTGAATGTACTGTTTATGATTTAACTGTCTTGAATATCACTGAAAAAAGAATTTTGAAAAGGAGATACTTGCTTCTTACATACGATGAGAGGTTTCCTACAGCCGGAAAGCCACTTGGGCAGAACCTCAGAAGAGCTGAATTTTTGCTCTGCAGTCCTTTGCAAGGATGGGTAATTAAAAGTAAGGCATATCATAAGCTGTCAACTTAAACTTTCTCTGTAGCCCGTGGGAGAGAGAGGCATCTTCAGTAACTCATCGCTCCAGCTTGAGAAATCTGTCATCAGATGGCAAGAATTGTCCCCCAGGAGATTTTGTCTGTTCATTGATGCAGAACAGCTAATTGTCAAAGACCTGAGTATGGTGATTAGGTGGAGGGTGCTTTTCCATACTGCAGATTATGAGTGCCACTGGGAGTGCTTTGCTACGAACGAGACTGAGCCATAGTCTAAGACAATGTAGCAAAATTTCAGTTGTGCTTTGGTAAAATCTGGAGACTCTTGTCTGACTTTTTATTAGCACAGTAGCTGCCATTAAAAAGCCTATATCAGCCCACAGGTACCACACGTCTATACTTGGGAAAAGATTATGTTATTGAAAATATCAGTGAGTGATGAATGCATGCAGTTAAATTTTGACCTTTCAAGATGACTGTCTTACATTATCCTGTGAAAAAGGCTTCTCAAATGTTAATAAGATTAAATATTTTGTATTCTTTCCTTTGCAAACTTTTTGGTAGTGATCTGGTAAACAGTTTTGGAAAATATTGTCTTATCTTCATGAAATTTCATGTAAAAAAATTACTAAACAACCTATTTTAAAACTTTTTATTTTCATGTTATTTAACGCTTCAAAATTTTTTTCTCTCTTTTCACTTAGGCTATTATAACATGAAAAATAGCATCTCAAAATAATAAGAATCCAGATAATGAAATTAAATTGCTGCCCTTTTCAATATCACTTAATTCTGTAATTATTAAATCTAATTTTTTAAATAGTTTTGCTTATCTGAAATAATAATTTTCCAAGTATTTTCTCTGTGTTGAACATGTTGATGGCTCATATGTCCTTTGTGGACTTTTAAAAACCACTACATGGCCTAGAAAATTGTAGAAGAACATTTTGAGATAAAATGATAGTGGAGGGATCAATAGAAATGCAAAATATTGCAATCATTACTTTATATCACCTTTAGTTAATGTAATTATAAGATGCTGGGATGGTTTTTGGTATGCTTGCTAGAATTATTTTCAAAATCCACAGTGAAAAATGTCTCTACATCCCCTTTTGGAAAAAACTGTACATCAGTTATGTTTTCCTCATATTATCTTTCCAATGGCTGTAAAGAAAGCTGGTCAACTTCAAAATGGCCCCATTGTTCTTCTACAAGTATTACAGTTACATTTTTGTCAGCTGAAACAATGATTTTTATTGATTTTAGGGTTTCTTGGGATTTAGATTTGCCACTGGAGTACTGTAGAAATAGGATAGAGTTTGCAAAGCGCTGCATGATTTCCCTTTATGACAGATGTTTTACTTTTTCATCATTTTTTCTGTGTGGGTGTGTGTATAGTAAAAAAAACCTGTAAGAAATTGCTTCTGCTTTCTGTCTATTTACCTGTTCCAGGACTCTGAGCAGTTTAAAAATCCCTTCAATTTACATCCTCTGACAGACAGCTGCAAGTCTAAGGCTCACATTTCAATGTGTTAGGAATTTTTATAGCATTGTAAAGGGAACTTTTGTGACTTTCCAAAGTAAAAAATACATCACCTGTTTCAGCTCTGATGAGTGGGCTTACTCAGAACAGCACTTGTTTTTATCTGCAAAATACAAGCCACTTGAGTTATTCCCAGTGGTGCCTACTGCAACATAAAAAAAAAATAGATTTAGGAGCCTGAGTTGCCAAATGGAATCTGGAAAACTATTAGGCTCATTGCACTGGCTTATTCAGTCCTTGTAGGGTTGTTGTGTGTGTGTGTTATGTTTTCCTCATTTTTGTCAAGCAGTTCCCATTCATTCAGCTTATGACTGTTGAGAAAAGGAACTGACACAGTGGAGAGGTTTAGTAAAGCTCTGAAAAGGGCCCAGATTATGGCTCTACTGTTTTGTTTGACTGAAGTGAGGTAGGGTTTAGATTCCTTACTTTCTCTGCACTAGTTGGCTGTGTAAGTACCCTTGCTCAGCAATAAATGCAAGTGGATTTACTTAATTTTTGCTGAAGATGAAACTACTCTCCACTTGGCATAGTACTAATGGTGTGACTTTGAATTGACATGTCCTTGGATGTGATGCCATTCAATAACATAGGGTTAGATATACCCCAAAAGATTAATTGATATAATCTGGTGCAGGATAAAGACTGGGAAATAAAATAGAGGGCGTGAAATAAACACTGGGGGGCAACAATTTTTATTTTTTTTTTACATCTTTCTGAAATAATTAAACAGCTTTGATTTGGTTAATTTCAGACAATGTTGCTAACACAGCATCTCTCAATATTATTAGTCAGCCTGAGAGAGGTCTGTTAGAACCATATATTTCAAGGTGTTTCATATTCTACAATTGCCCCTTTTTTATCCTGGTGTCAGAGAACTAAAATGGGAATGGAGATTGTTATGGGAATGATGGGAAGAGTTAAAGGAATATGAAAACTTGTTTGTATATTTATTTTGAGAAGAAATTATTATTAAAACAAAACATGAATGTAATTAGAACATTGCAGCCTTTCCTTAAACTAACTGCAAGCTGAGTTTATTTGCTTAACACATAAAGATTTCTGTTAGGATTTTTTACAACAGACTGGGATCAGCTGCTCAGCCTGTCTCACCACTACCTTTTCCCACTGACATCAGTGCCTGCCTGCAGTAGCTGAAAGCACAGCCACCAGAGCAAGTGTGAGTATAGCATGTGTGACCTGTCTGGTGGTCAGTCCTCAATGGTGCAACACTTCAAGACTCCCTCTGTCTTAATGAGTCAGATCAGAAAGGAGGCATACTTTTATTTCTTGTTAATGCTAGGCAAAGGAAGACAAGGGTAGAATGGCAGCTTTATGACTTGAGGAATCAGCTTTGAGATAGAAAACATCCATTGCGGAATGTTATTTTTAAAGAAAAACTTAATACAATAATTTTTTTTCATAATTTTCTTTTCTGAACAGAAGTAGAATGCCTCAAGTAAATGTTAAAATGAAATGACAGTTTATTTGAGGCTGTTCCTCACTGTCATTTCTCATTTTTTAGTTATGGTTCATTTTTTTTTAAATTAGAAGGAAAAGCAAGGAGGAAGACATTTATAAGATTCCAAAATTTTGGGGCAAGTATGTTTTCAAGTTTCCAGTTTTTGATCCTGGGCATACATGTTGTTCCTCTGCTCCATTTTACTTGATCAAGAAACACAGCACATGTGTCTATATTACTGACTCGTGTGGCACAGGGATGGGAGGAAAGAGCTCCAGTTTGCTGTGATACATTATGGTATCTGCATTGTGGACATGTCTTTGCCATCAGTGAAGTTCTTTCCAGTCCTCCAAGAAGGGTAACTGCCTACAGAGGGTTGTATTCCCATTGCAAATGAGAAGTCCTTGACGGTATGTCCATGCATGAGTTCATGTGTGGTTACACCATAGGGGAAACTGCATACCGCAAGTTGGACATTAGGCACAGTCATACCTAAAACCAACACTTCCAGGGCATCGCATGAGAAATACAGATATGCCTAAGGTTTCTTGGGAAAGTGCTGTCCTGAATTGCTATGAAATGCTTTTTCATGATGTTAGTGAGACCAGCTGAGCATGCTATGGAGATGTTACAAAAAATCTCCAAATGCATACCAGGATAGGTTAATTATGATCAAAATCAGATACACTCGAGTTGGTCTTTCTAGGCTCTGTGGCATAGCTATAGCTGATTCTTACCTAAGTCTGTGCTATCCATTTGCACAGAAACAGTTAATATATGGGCAATGTAGCTTTTGATGGACACAGTTAAGAAGCTGTGAGACAATTTGCAGGATGATTTGAAAGGCAGAACATTGTTCAGGGGAAAACTTGGAGCAGCACAAGAGGTGATTTAATTTCTTCTGAAGAAAACACATATTCTTTGCTAAGCCAGCATACCCAGCAGGACTAGAATAAGTTGCTAGGGAACATGATGCTGTAGTGAAATTAAGTAGGCTATTCAAACTAATTAGGCTAGGGAACAGTGTGTGTTTTTTAAAATTGGTAAGATGGCAGTTACAAATAAAAAGATGGCAGTCAATTATATTTAAAAAGATCATTAATGTTCAGAGAGGTGGGTCAGATTCTCTGCAAATAAAAAAGTGTGTGAAAGTGATTCAAACTGAAAATGAGCTGAATTCCTTTGGAAGAAAATTAAAAAGGTAAATTTATCTCATGTAAATTTAGCAATGAAGTTAGAGACCAAGCATAAGTTATCTGTCCGGGTCCCTTGTATAGTCTGTGGAGACAGAGAGGTATCTTCGAGGATGATTCATTCCATTCTATCTTAATCATTTCTTTAAAGGTGCCAGTATCTCTTTCTAAAGTTAGGTGATGGGAATACTTATTATGTCCACAAAGGAAGTCTTCTAAGAAGAAAGATGCTTCCATTCCTATCTGTAAAACTTCTGCAATTTTATTCTTTGTCACTTACGGGTATACTGCTGCTCTTCTGCTTGGGAAATCCAGAAATAAATTTTTCACCTTTTATCTTCACTTTCACAGATTTACCACCTTTTCTAAACCGCAAGACACCAAGGTTTCCTTGCTTTATCAGCTGTTATCAGCTGACACCAGCTAGATATCAGAAAAGATGGACAGTAAGCTTTGCTCCTTTGGGCTAGCTTCTGTCTTCCTATCTGCCCAAATTCATTTAGTCTGTTAGACTGAATTGCCTTCATCTAGGGAGACCGTGTTCATGAATCAGTCACCATAAAGCGTACACAGCAAAATTGATGGGGCTAGGGTAGATATACACTAACAATAAATATCAGTTGGTTGAGAAGGCCCTCAGAATAGCACGTGGGATGCAAATGTTGAGTTGATGCCTCCAATGAAATGTGGATCCTCAGTGGAGAGTTTTCATTCTCCTCATGAAGAATATTCTAATTGATCTCTCATGTAAACAATAAAATCTTTAAGACATTAAAATTATTCCTATTGTTCATAAACTAAATGGCAAATACAGAGAAAATTAAGCCAAAGGGAAATAATGGTCCCATAATGTGTTTGTGCTGTCATTTAATGTTTACATCTGTCTTGGGATAATAATAATATCTTTTAAGTAAGCTGTATGTTTTGGTGAGATAAAACAATGCTGGCACTAAGAAAAGAAATGCAAATTTAAGAAAAAAAATTACAGGAGGATGTGTGAATAAGCTTGGGGTAGAGATTTCATTTTTAAAAAGGATTGACATCTTCATTAAATGCTTCATCACATAGTCTGTTAACATTTGCACTCTCCATTTGCACAGTCTGCTGTGTAGGGTAGAACACTGGTAACTCAGGTTTTACCCAGAGCTCAGATATATTTTTCTCCATTTGTGCTGCTGCCGTCTGTCATTAGTTCGGCAGGCTGTGCTTTAGCACCCTTTTCTCTTCCTGTTCTGCTGCTGACAGCAGCAGCAGCAGCAAAGTTAAACTTGGCAGTTGCCCATTCCAGAGGCTAAGTTTGTGGTTATATATTTCACTAGTAGTTTTTGTTTTTAAAATTCGCCTCACATGCAGGTCAACTTCTCTGCAAAGTAGCTAATGGAGGTCAGATTGGTACCTATGAAACTGTCAGATTTTACCTTTTGAGTAGTCACACTTGAAAATGGACATTCTATAACTTCTCTCCAGTACCTGTGAATTACTTCACAGCACAGAAGACCTGTAAGTAAATATAGCTGTTGGTTAAAAAAAATGCGAAAGAGTTCATGTCCAGATAAAGAGTTCCCTTCCAGATAAAACTAAAAAGTTTCAAGGAAAAATTCAGAGGTCAGTAACAATTTTCAGAGTCATCCTTTTGAAGCTAGTGAAAACAAACTTGATAATACTATACTAACCAATGCATGCAATAAAGAAAGTAAACTCAGCATACCTTTTTGTCCTTTCTCAGAAAAAAACACAAAACCAATGGGAAGATATAACAGTTGCCTCCGAGTGTCACTGAGGATAACAGCCTAACAGAAAGGTTATTGCATTTACACTGGCCATGACCGCATGCACAATTAAAATAGAAAGGCCCACATTACAAAGGAATCAAAGCCTTTGTGCTTTGGAGACTTAATGATACTGATTAAAAGGAGACTTGCCTTTGGACAGGTTATTCCCTAAGTGCTTACTATGACCTTTCTTTTACCTCATTCTTGCACTGGGTTTTATCTCCTGTCTTTATATTAGTTCACTTGGTTGAACCAGTCTACCAATTCCTACGTGAATGAACTCCAGCTGAATTTTAGAGTTGCTCTCTGTTATTAGCACTAGGAATGATGTTTTCCTTTTTCTGTAAGGAAATGTATCTCATATACTTTCCTTTATATATCTCATACATGTGAAAATCCTCAAAACAGACTGTGTTACTAGATAAGAATTGTTGGATTTTGCTTTTGAAAAACACATTTTCTCCTTATCTCCTACCATGTACTTCCTTATTAGTTTCTTTTTGGACTATCAAGGAATGTTCCTGAAACCAATTTTTGACCATAAATGGTAGTTTCCTTCGATGAAAATAAGGATGTATAACAGCTGGAGAAGTAAAGAAGAAAATAAGAATATTCTAAATGGCAGGTACAAATCTCATCTGAAAACTCTACTCAGAGATTTTCATCAGATACAGCTGGGTTATCTAGTGGGATATAGAGCCATTGCGCATGAATGATGACCAGAGGATTTTTGAGCTTGTTGTTTATTACTACCTGTATTTTTCTATATGTCTATTTCTGTACTATGGATATATCTAGGCACATTCAATTACATAATGAACATATATCTTGGACAATAGAGAAGAATCATAACATAAAACAACTTATTCTTTTATATGTTGTACTTCCTCAAAACTATATCTATAAAGATAACAGTTAAGCAATGTCGACAGATTATGTAGATAGTCAAAGATAAACAATATAAATGCAGATATAGATAAAAGTAGACAGTAACTTACAGCTGAACACAACCATGAAAACTGGCTTCCTAGTGAAAAGTACATCAAATTATTTTGAATCATATCTCACTTCTTTTCAGGTGAGAGTATGAGAAATGTAACAAGTAAAAATTCAGTATGATGATAGTAACCAGTAAAAATTCAATAAGGCAGTATCAAAACTGAAAAACATTTAAATAGCTGATTATGATAGAACGTGACCCAATAAAAAAAAATTTATAATAATTGCCCTCAAATAACAAATTATTTCAGGCAAATTCTGCTCTCAGTTGGGAATTATGAACTCAGATAAGACCCTTTGACTCATATTTGAAATTATCTGAAATGTAAAAGAAAAAGGGAGGTGGGCTATCAAAACAGTCTTGGAACTTCATTAATTTAGGAGAAGAATCAAACGTAACCAGCAGTTGAAACAGCAGAGTTGTGGGATTTTTCTCACTAGGGAGGTGTGGACAAATACGAAGGCTGATTCTGGAATCTGTGGAAACATTTGCAGAGGAATTTGTCCTATAAATAAAACCATTTCATCATAATTTCGCAGTTTATGTAAACCTAATTTGTTTTTTGTTTATTTAGTTCCTTGCTTGCTTGGCTGTTTTGAAGCTGGGAAAAGTCCTAGAAAAGTTATTCTTCTCTTTCCCACTTGGATTATGATGCATCTCCTTCTCCTTGAGGACTTACTGCTGCTTCTGTACTCCTACATTGTGATACTGGAGACCACTCTTTGGTCCTGGGACCAAATGGCAAATGTCATCATGTCTGTGCTGCTAAACTCATAGTCTCCAAAAGAAGGTAAGAGCAGCCAGGGTGGTTACTGTAGACATTTCCTTTGGCCGTGTCAACTGCCAAGGTATGCCAGGAGCTGCTCCGGGCAGTATTTGTCAGCCTCTGCCGACAGCATGCGGGACAGGGCTGGAATGCTCCTTGGCCCTCTTTAATTCACTGTGGACTCACCTGTGACAGTCCACAACATGCTGCAGTCACCCACCAGTGAGCCTGTTACCAGAGAGGACTGAAGCAGGGGTGCTTGCCTGCAATGGTGCAGCTATAGTCCTACACAATAAATAGCTTAACAAGCTGTTGTGTGCCTCATGGGAGCTGCATCGTAAGGGGTGAAAATCACATTCAGTGGACTTTTTTACAGATAACAAGGAGTTACTGGAAAGTGTTACTTTTTCTTGGATAGGGCTGCTTTGTTTTTTATTAAAACAAACATGAAGAGACCCAGGTGTAAGTTTCTAACATTTTTAAAGAAAATGCATGCCTATAAAATGTGTCCTCACTTGACGGCTGAGATGCCATCAAGAAGGATGAATAAGATGTTATAAGAAGTGGTGTTAGTGGGTGAGGTAAACACTGATTACAAAGGCAGTTTGCTTAATTTTTTTTTCATTGGGAAGCTCAATCCTGTCCTCAAGTTTAGAACAAAATAAACACAGAACCCTTTTTTGATTAGAATTGAATTTTATTCATGAAACCAAACATGAGGGGGAAATCTTATAATGCCTTGATGTTACAACACACCTATTCCACTTTATTTATTTATTTTATAGGGGGTGGGATGCTATATGCTTCAGGGAACTGACAATTTAGGGATCCTGAAGAAGGAACAGGATAAGATAAAAAGAATGAAGGGGAAGATCTCTCAGCTCTGTAAGGGCTGGATGAGTATCAACATGGGTAGAAGCATGAATTAGAAAAATCTGTGTGTTCACTGACATTACCACCAAGGTTTAGAAATCCCTGCCACTGAAGCTGAAAACAGCATAAACACGGGAAAAGAAAATTTTCTCTGTTTTGTCATTGTCCTGAAGCTACAAAAGACATTTTTTTGGTTGGCTTTTAATCACACAGAGTGGAAGGAGTGTAGCCAGCAGATCAGGAAGGTGAGCTTTCCCCTCTGGCAGTGCTAAGACCAGGTCTGGAGTGCTGCATTTAGGTTTGGGCTGTCCAGTACGAGAAAGATACTGATATTCTGCAATGAGTCCAGTGGAGGCCACCAGAGCTAAAACCAGGACAGACACTGACCAGGGAGCTGGATGAAACATATTGTGTATGGGGAGAGGCTGCAAGAGCTGGGTCAGTTCATTCTGGAGAAGAGAAGGCTCAGGAGACCTTAATGCTCTCTGCAACTATGTGCTGTAAGGACACAGAGGCAGAGACAGATTATTTTCTCATTAGACAGAAGGAAAAATATTTTTACTTTGAAGGGGGTCAAATTCTGGACCACATTGCCTAGAAAGCGTGTGAAGGGAGCCATCCTGGGAGATGTTCAAGGCTTGGTGAGACACAGCCTTGAGAAAACTGCTTTGGTTAGCTCTGCTTCAAGCAGTGGGTTGGACTAAGTGACCTCTGGAGGTCCTTCTCAACCCAATTTGTTCCATGGCTCATTATAAGTAAAATCAGAGTGCTCTGCTAGCAATGCAAGGTCTGCCAAGGCAGACAAACAGTACTCAAAGTGGGGAAAGTAAAGCAATAAGCATGTGAGAACTGGGAACTCCCACCGTGCAAAGAGACAAGTTGCCCCATGCAAAACAGTAGCTTCCTCCCATTTGCAGAACTGAGTGAGATTTGGGTCCTGTTACCTTATACAGGAGGAAATGGAGGCAATATTCCCTAGGAAGGAGCAGCTCTCATCTTTTGCTGCAAGGCAGGCTGCCCGTCAGCAGCATCTTGCTGTATGCAAGCAGCAGCTGCTGATCCAGCCTGCTCTGCAGCACCCACTGGTTATGGGAGCTGCCTCCCTCAGGGACACCCATGGCTTCTGTACAAGGCAGCAGCTTCTGCTGAGGAATACACCCACAGGCCACCAAGATGTGTCAGTCCAGTAACAGACTAAGGCATATATGTTATAAAATATCAGCTGTCTCTAGATGCTCCGTCTCAGACAGCTGTGAAGTGGGATTCATTTAATCACCTTCGTTAACCACTGGATACCTCTTGTATTAAACGAGAAGAAATCAGGGTAGGGTAGGGTTTTGTTTTGTTTTGTTTTTCCTATTGTAATTTTCCTAACTGACTTTAGTATCAGCTTCACAGTAGACCGAATTTCCCCGTGCTGTAGGCCTCTGTACTATAGCTGTCCAGATACGATCAGACTACTCTCACCTAAAATGCTATGAAGTGCCCACAGTTCTACTGGAGCTGCTGGGAGTTACTGGTGCCCAATACCCCTGAAAATCACAGTTCAAAGTGTCACAAGAGGGCATCAATACCAATTGAATAACTTACACTACAGCAAATAAAGAACATGTATTACAGAGGAATGCATACGTCGGTGTGCACAAATACACGAGGGACAGCTGGACTCTGTGCCATGTTTGCTATCTCTGCGCTCCTGCCTTTTATGGGAAAAGTGCTAGAAAAATTTGTACTACACTTACAAAGTACACAGAGGGAATTAGAGGGGTTTTTCTTCTGCTTAATTTTAAACCACATTTTTTTATCCTATAACAGCATGGCACAGGAAATCATGCGACAGAGGATTGAATGAGGTCTGCATCCTACTATTATTGCTGCTGGCTTCATAGCGCTAAAATGTTCCCTGTGCTTCTGATAGCTCTGCAGATTGGTGCAGTGTTCTCCATGGCCAGTATGTAAAACACTGCTGCAAAAAATAGTCTCTCCAATGAGTTTCTTTTAATAGGTGCAGCAAAGGTATTCACACTAACTGCACTGCTCCTTTATGTTTTTTGGTATGAGCTGAACATGCATCTGAGAGGCTATTTCAGCCTATAGGTTTCAAAACGCTTTAAAGCACTGTGTCCTTGAAAAGTCCTGAGTCTGGTCTGTCTAATGGAAAACTTACAACTCTTATGAAAGCAGTCAGTGGTGTAGCACATCTGCAAATAAATATCTAGGCTGGTCGGCAGCCAACAGTCTGCGCTAGCAAGGTGCTGGGTGTCCTTTGATCCCATTTAGTTTCTATGGGAACTGAAGGTGCTTAGCACATTGCAAGATGTACCCAGCACCCTTCAAGATAAGAGTATATGATTCTTAATTGTAAATTCTTACTTTTTCACAGCTGGTGCAATAAGTTGTTGCCAGAAATGGTTCCTTTACTTCCACTTGAACAGGGAATCTCATGTGAGATCAGGTTAAAAAATAAAGAAGCTGGATGTTATTTTTAGGTTATTTTTCTTATACCCCTATCATGATTCCAAATCAAAAGGAAATTGTCACAATGTTAATTTACTCTTGAACCATGGGATGGACACTTTCATAGAGGATGGTAACAGTTAACTCTTATGATCCTAAAGCAGTACAAGTCATTTGATGCATTTCAGCAGGACTGGACAATATTTGCAAAAAAACCCCACCAAGCCAATGAAAAAATCAATTTGCTGTTAAGAAGTTTTTTCTACTACCAGGACATTAAATGCCAATGTAACACACTGTGGAAAACTTTCAATGGCACAACCAGCACTCTACTAGGAAAGGACAAAGCAGTTCAGAGTAGCAGAACACCCACCTTACTGTCTTCCTATACTGCAAAAAAACTTCAAGATCCAAATATTTTTTCTGAAAATTAAGCAAGTTGGGTATCTAACTGGGAATGTCTAAACATAATTAATACCTTGTGGCAGCCCCCAAAACAGGATGATGTGCAATTCACATATTCCAAAATGACAGTCCTTTCTTATTTGAACTTTGGGAAACTCAGTGTTGCTTGATTTCATTACAGCAATTTTGGACTGTTTCTTTGCCTTCTGAAAGTGAAATGTGGCACGTGCTTCTCTGCACACAACCTTTCCCAAACACTGGTTTGTTAAATCTTGTTCTGGCTTTATCTAGAAAATTTGACCCCCAAAAAATCAAATCTCTTCCTAGAGGAGATACCAAACTGTATGAGAAATCTCCCAGGAACAAATGCTCTTTTGTGTAACCTTTACCTTAAGAGGTTTAGTGTGAATATTAATGTCCAGTTTTCACTCAGTGCTCATGTTGATTTTAGTGTAATTATTCCTCAGTGAGCTCTCTGCAGAATTTTGTATCCAAAGCTTGCTGCTTTGTGAAGAACCCACTAGAAATGGAAGTGCAGACAGGAGCTATTAGTCAGGTATGGAAATTAAATTCCTTTGAGTGTGATCCTCTGGCTTAAATCGGATAATCGCAGACATTGTGAAACTGCAGAAAAGGCAATTTCCAGATATGCCCTTTTCAGCAGGGTGAGCTGCCAAATGATTTCAAGAGGGAATTACAGTAGCTGCAAGAATTAACTGCAGAGTCATGCAGGCTGCTAAGTGGGGTGCAGTAGGCTGAGATGGAAGCACTCTTACATAATTTAAATGCAGCAAGGGAGTGAGAAATAGCAGACGATGAAGCTTTTCCCACGTTATCACCACGCTGCGGGTGTTTTCTCCTTATCAGACCTGCCAAAGCAACACAATTCAAGAACTCAAATCCATTTTTCTATTAAAAGGATTCTGCTTAACATGTCTGTCTCTTGGCAGCGGAACTATTTGGACAAAAGGGCTGTGGGGGTGAAACAGAGAGCCAAGCCAAACAATCTACAAACAGATAGGAAGCAATCTATAGTAATTGTAATAAAAAACAATGAAAAAGTTAAATGAAGGCATTTTGAAGATGTTCACTACATTTTGGGAGAGAAAATAATATTAAGAGTCTTGTGGCCTGCTGAGGAATGCTGGACCAAAGGAAGCTAGAACAACTCCTTCAGGTCATGAAAGCAGAAGGGATGCCCTACATTTGCCACTTCAGGTAGGCCATGCCATGCACAATACCAATGTCTTGGAAGAAGGAAAAAGGAAAGGTAAAAACAAACATGGGTGTTTGGTGCTGTTTTTCACTCTTGTTTGTGGAAATAAAATAACAGGAACGTATCCAAATCAAATATTTCAGCCACCCTGAAGGTGCTTGCAGTTTATCTGGTCTGTGGATGCTGTTACTTGTGTGACAGATTTCTTTTTGTCATGTGCAAGTGGCTGCACTTAAAATTGCACTCCCAGGCATCAAAACCTTGTCATATTCCTGAAAATTAGATGCAACAAATGCATGGGTTACAGTTGGAGGCTCTCACCTGGATATAAGTTCTGAAGCTTTCCATAGGGACAGTTGTAGATAATTAGACAATAAGGAGTATCTTCAGATGCCCTGCAACCTAGAAAAGTATCAAATTATTTCAGTAAAATACATGCTTCAAAAGGGGTGCAGCCACAGTCCCAAATCACTCCATTAATTCTTCTCCCACTCTTTGTCAGCTGGATGTCAGACCATTTGTTTTGCAAAATATTTGCATTTTTGTGAGATTCTGGATCTAGATTTAAGCAAAGGAGAGAGAATTGTAATGTTCAAAATTATATAGATGAAATTCTATTTCTTCAAACTGTAATGCTTCCCCCTGTAATTTTGTATATAACTTGTATATAAGATGACATTAAGGAGCTCGTATACAGGAGTCCTTGGGGAGTGCAAGCAAGTTTGGCATTGTTATCTGTAAAACCATGAACCTTATTTGATGACAAAAAGAATAAAAATCTTCCAAGAGTCTTTTCCGGGAGCCAGTCTTTTCCTCTTTATGAAACACACTTGTACAAAACATAGCTAACAGCATTTATTGCAAAAGCTGCTGGCATAAAACTTCTGCCCTCTTGATATGTGTTTAAGAAGATTTACATGACATTTTTGTAAGCTAAGGTCATTGTTACCATGTACCTAAAGTTAGTGTCACCATGCTCCTTATCTTGTAAGGACACACAGAGCAAATATCATCAATATAACCTTTTCTATAAGCATCCCACTTAAGGGTATCACCTAGTAACTAGCAATCACTGTAATAATATTAACTCTCTGTAGAAGGGGAGGTGGCAGCAGTGAAGGACACTGACCCACTGGCAAGCTCACCTAGTCAAGAGCAGATGAAGGTGACACCACCACTTTTATCACCACCTCTCAGTTCCCAGCTTCTTAACATATTTCCCAGCACAAGGATATGAATGTTGCTTCTGCCTGTTTCCTACTACTTCCTCAGCAATATTCTGCACGATATTTTTAGGGTGGATGTGAATGAACTGTATCCATCCCACTCTGAATATCAGCATATGTTCAAACTGCCTTTCACTAGGCACAAGTTGACTTTTGTGTAATACTGCAGTCTCTCCACTTCTTGCATTTCTTCGTTTTGAGAAGAGCCATTTTCACACATGGTAAATCAGATAATTCCCTAGGCAGCAGCACAATTTTGTTTTGTTTTCGCTTGATCCTTTTCAGGAAGCCCTCTGTATAGATGAAGGGCTATGTCTTATAGCTATGTCTGTAAGTAATCCCTCTGCACATTGCAGCTTTTTAGGAGTGAAAGGAAGTCAAGTCACAGTGAATCCACACAATAAATGCTGTTTCCAAACCACATCATTTAATGCTGGTAGATATCTTGACTGTGGGTTTTAGGTATCATTCAACAGATGAAAAGAAGAGAGATTTCATTTCTGCATACAGCAACTTATTCCTGTCTCAGTTCCTGATTTTTGGAGCATCGTGAGTGATAGAGTGTGGCACGATCTGGTCTATTTCAGAATCTGACCATCTTTCTGACAGTCAAGCAGTGGATCCATATTTTAGCACGTGAATGGTATTTTCTACTAATATTTACTTCCCTCCCACCCCCATTAAATTTTCCTTGAGAACCTTGAAGTTCGCTCTTTTGTTAATTCGGTGTATTATTTATCTCTGTCATGACAAGTAGCCCACGTGGATATTGGCCAAAAATTACAATGACAATAATACACGTGCTAATGTCTTTGAAAAATAGCTTTGGAAATTATCCAGCTTCTAGTTAACAGGAATCCATATAAGGATGGTCAAGCCTATTGATGAGCATGGTGTTTGTCAGCCTTAGGATGTAAAGTAAGGATGAAGACATCATGAAGGCTATAAAAGGTTTACTGATGGAGGGCAGACACACTCTGGAGAAACAGCTTGAAAAGAAGCTGAAGCATTGGTTATGGCTTTGATAGGAGAGAGATCAGAGGAGCCAGCTAAAACAATTTTTAAAATGCAGTTTGAGTCATTTTTGTGCTATTACCAAAATTTCTGGGTTATCAAATTATGTCAGAAAGAACTATCTGTGGTGGAGACAAAAAGGTTGATGTGTATGTTAATCACAGTCTGGGCTTGTAATCCATTAAGAATTTATTATTTTTTTTTTTAGTATTCTTTAATTGTACCTATTCCCAAGTAATGGAAAAAAACCAGTTAGAACGTTTTGTCAAAAGTATTCTGGAGATTTTGATAACTTATTAAGGAGGATTTTAATTTATTTTGCTTCATATTATAGGCACATTTTTCATCCTCCAAGTGGGAAGTGGGGAAAGAAGAAAATACTCATTTTTATTTAATTTCCTAAAGGTCAGAAGAAAAGGTTGTGCTTTAGAGGATGAATCTTTCAGATGGGAAAAATATGAAAGAGAAACAGAAGAAGATGTGAGAAACAGAAGACGTGACATATGGTTACTTTAGCAATTATTTTTTAATTTATTTATTCTGTTTTCCTACAAGAGAATGTTGTTCTTCTAAAACGCTAGGAACCTAGAAATCAACATCAGTCAACCACAAAAAATGGACTGCAGCAGAGCAAACCTTTCTAGTACCTGGTGATACATCTCCTATATGACCTTTCAAATGACTGGTTTGTTTACTTATTTCCTGCCATTTCTGCTGAAGGCATAAAGGCAGACAATAATTCTGTGAAAAAGAGATGGACAAATCTTAAATTTTGTCATACATTCTATGTGTTTTACTTTTGCAGCACACAGGTGCACAGGAGTTCCTTAAGCTTGTTTCGCAAAGGTTATGTAAGACCATCTTGGCTTCATCCAAGAAACTGTAATGTGAGCAATTGGTCTCTAAAATCTTAAATTTAACCTCTCGGGAATATTAATAAAGCTGATAGCTACAATAGTATTTTTGGTGGTACTTTGATGTTTTCCTGAAGGAAAAGTTGCATTTATTTACTAATATTTACTAATATAATCGATGTAGCCATGACTATTTTGTTTATTGAGAGGTGATTTCAATTACAGTAACCTCAAAACATTTTAAACTGAAGTGAAACAAATCTTTAGTCTCTAGCACATTACGAAAGGCAGGGCAACCTGTCAATATTTTTCAGAACTGAGTTACCATTTCAAGCCAATGTTGTTGCTTATGCTAGAAAATATATTCCTTCCTATGTTTTTCCATTGCATTTGGTAATTTTATGTCAGACCAATAAATTATTGTAACTAAAAGTTTCATATTAGGGCATTTTCAAAATTGAAAGCAACCATCAAAGGGATTATAATGTGGTTTACATCAAAGAGAAAACCTCACAATTTCTTCCCATATGAAAAGAAATCAAGTCAGTATGTTATAGCCTACTAACAGCAGCTACAAAACTGTCCAACAAGATTTTTTTCAAACTAAATACTTAGTTGACACAAGATGGAATTTCTGTAGTACATGACAATCTCTACCATTTTGTTCTCAAATGGTATTTTGCAGGTTGACCCCTAGCCTGCTTGTTCAATGTGGCAGCTATTACAAAGAGCAGAAAGTTGATTAAACTGCATCTATGAAATTGGACAACATGAGAAGACATATCACTAGCATTCTGAGCACTTTCAAAATTATAGTGTTTCAGTTCTGCGGTGGGGTGATATACATACTGACATCAGAAATACTGAGCTGCAGCTGCAAAGGAGAGAATAGAGAGCCAGCTCTGCAGAGTTCCCATGGCAGAGTTAAAGCCACTTAATGAGAATAAAACTATCATACTGAAGTAAAAATAACATCTGCCCAGCTTCTTTCTGAGTTATTTTACAAATTCATTAATTAGGGTAGAGTTGTAACAAAAAACAAAAGAACTGACTCAGAACAGTCAACCTGAGAGACAAGAATGGGGGGATTACTCATGAATAGACAATACAGTATAAAACTATAAAAAGAATTATGAATTTCCTCTAATACATTTTTAACTTGTGGAGCTCGCTGCCCTGAGAACTGTTGAGATAAGAAAAAAAAAAAAAAAACCAGTTTGCTACTAAAAAGAAGATGTACTAACAGATGAGATTTTAAGAATCAGGAAATTAAATACTCCCAGTCACAGCTGCCAGCAAGAACAACAAAAATTAGATATTCCAATACATTTGCCTAGCCTTCCTGTGCTATACCTGTGCATGACACATGGTGCTGCAATCCTTTGGGTGCCTTAAAGTGATGTGCCTAAGGCAATTTATTCTGTAAATATCTAAACCAGTGGATCAGTCACTGGTTAGGTGTGCTCTGCTCTCCCATTTGATTCTAGCTGGAGACAATGTTGCCCTAATGTTTCATGTTTTTCACCTGGATATCCCCCTTGTCCAGGCACTGGTGTTCTACTCTTTCCAGCTTGCCTCTCCTTTTATTAACCTTCCTCACTATTCTTCTCATATCTTGCATCTCTCTACCAATAATGAATAAATAAAAAATAAATGGAGCAAGTAAATGCCATGAATTAGACAGATGTCTCTCACCTCCCTGCATTTAGCTCTCTTAACCCTGAGTTTCTCCAGAGAATGTAGTTTTCTTTAAGCACCTGAATCAAGGCGATTTTGATCTTGACAGCGGTCTGTGGGATACCCCACAACAGTATTCCAAGAAGTAGCTAACACCTCTGTGAAAAGTTCTGGTATCGTTCTCAAGCACACTTATCTAGGAACATTAGCTCAATTTGTAAAAGGAATAATTACAGAGAGGTTACAGAGCTGCCAGTTTTATTAGTTCAGTGCGGTTGTGCTGGGATAGAACTTTGTGGTCCTCCTTTGCTTTACAAGAACTACATGCAGATAAAATAGGCTGTCCTCTACCAAGGTTTTAATACTGGCAGGCCTGCGTGTTATCTAAATCCCACCTCAAAGATGTTTACCCCACTTATTTTATTCTTCTGTACTTAACCTGTCAGAAGCAGCTATCAAATAAATCCCAAGCACTCTTTTGAGATCAGTATGTAAATAACACATTCAGTCCCAGGTAAGCTTTGCTTGGTCTGACAGATAGGGTTTCCTCTGTCCAATTAAATAAAGTGATAAAATTTGTAGTTAGGTGCTTGAAGCTGCAAATTCGTACCTAGTTTCCCAAAACTCCCTGAAACTTCCCTGCATATATAACCTCAGTCTTCAGCCTGCATATATAACCTCAGAAATTTAGGTCATGAAAGTTCACAGAGAGATTCTTAAAGCTGCCCACAGAACTGAGGGGCAAGTAATTCCATTGATTTCACTGAGATTCGTGCTTCTTTTACCTTTTTCTTTCTTTTTTTTTTCTTTTCTTTTCTTTTTTTTTTTTTTAATAATCTCTAACTGAAGACACTTGCTCAGTTTTACGGAAATGGTACACTTTGTTTTTCTAATCTCATCAGCATTTAACTTTCCACCCATATAAAAAAAAACCTGTTTCAGTTCGGTGATGTAATGGCCAGGTTCATCTGTGGTCTGAAAGAGGGAGAAAGAAGGACATGTCTGTAGCACATAGCCTGGAGAACACACTCCTTGTGAGTGAGCAGGTAACAACTGCTTTTACCCTCTCCTGGAAAACAGACCTGTTTTTTCCCAGCAGACTGTGGCTGCATCACTTTGAGACATCCCATACTTCTCACACAGCTTCCTCAGCACCCTGAAAAAATTATTCTACTTGAAGCCCATCGAACAGGTTTTCTTCACTGTCATGGAATCAAACCTGCCTGCCACCTCATGAAGAATGCATTGCTTGGTAAACAAAAGTCTACCATCAATTACAGATCCTATCACCACTGTTTCAACCTGTTCTACCTGTCTTAGAAACTCAAAGGATTGCATGTGAACAGCTGCAATTATTTCTTTGCAAAACTGATCACAATTTTTTTTTTTTTTTAGTTTAACTTTACTCCCTGGCATATTAATTAAACTGTCATTGGGAAGATCTTTAGCAACATTTTTTGTCAGGTTGATGTTGGCATGAGTTCATTTTTAGTTTTATTAAGGCTGGCTTGTGATAATCCTGATATAATTGAATTGCTTATCTCGGGAGCTTCTTCCACTATGTTAATAATTGCCACTTTGGATGCAGATAAAGGTGCAGTTTGGATCCATTTGAGTTCTGCAGGTCCAATAAGGGATCTCAGAACTTTGTTCTGGCCTTATATCCTTTTATTTCCTACAAGCCATTTGGATCACAAAATTTCAGTAACTTGAACTTTTAAAAATAGGATAAGTATTCCTTGTAAGGGTGCAAAACTCCTTGAGCCAAAATATGGATTAACACTAGCTTAAGTTTCATTTCTAGGTTCCATTTCTACTCAGGAGAGTTAACTTCTGCTCAGCTTTACTTTTAACTGGCACAAACACACAGGGTAAAGTGTGTAAAGCTATCCTCTTGGGAAACGTAAATGGGCAAATGGTTTACAGAAAGTCAAGCGAACACCTCTTGTGCTCATGGAGCTGTGCTAAATTGCAGGCTGAGCTCTCCCACTGTGTTGGACTTGTCTTTTCTTTCCGTGGTTGTGATAACACCCTAGAGAGTTGAGAGGTCTGTCTGCATCTTTTCCTTAAAAAGAGCAAAAGTGATAAAAATACTTTCTGACAACTTTAATAAGTTTTATTAAAACAAGGTGATCTTAAAATAGAAAAAAATCAGATTGTCTCAGTGAGAGAATACATCTGGTCTTGAAAAGCACTTCATGCTTCCTGCCATCTCCATCCCCTAAAGTTCCTTCCTCCCTTGAGTCTCACTCCCTTTCAGTCACCACAAAATTTGCCTGTTTATTTCTGGTTACAAGACATTCTTCTTTACACAGATTTGGCTTGGTTTTATCTGGTTGTCAAACCTGCTCATCTCAAGCATCTCCCAGTGTCTTCCTGTGCTCCAGGTTCCCTGCTCGCTCTAATTCTGTCTCTGCATTGCAGCAGGAGCACCCTCGCCTTCTTTTCCCCCAGGTTTTCCTCCTGGAAGATACAATCTACACATCCCTCAGCAGAGTTTGCATGGCACAGTAGCACAGCCAGAACAAGGTGTCTCCTTGCTACCCAGGCAACCCTTCAGCAAGACTAAATGCAGAACTGTGTTCAACATGTGGTGAACAAACCAACAAAACAAATTCCAGGTATAACAACTGTGAACACCCCCTGTAAGAACCCAGGATCTATTTTGAGGAGGAAATCTTACCAGAGATCATAGTCAGAAGTAGGTTCTAAGAAAGAACATTACACAAACTTTCTCCCAAAGACAGCTTTAGTGTTGTCCATAGTATGGAATGGGTTCCAGTGTCCTGAAATATATTGGTAAAAAGTAAAAAAGAAAATAAAGGGCCAGGTAGAGGGGGACAATCACCTCCCTTGTCCTGCTGGCCACACAGTTTCAGATACAAGTCAGGATCCTCTCGGCTTTCTTGGCCACGTGGGCACACTGCTGGCTCATGTTCATCTGGCCGTCAACCAGCACCCCCAGGTCCTTTTCGACCAGGCAGCTTTCCAGCCACTCTTTCCCAGCCTGTAGCACTGCGTGGGGTTGTTGTGACCCAAGTACAGGACATGCATTTCTTCTTGTTAAACCTCATACAGCTGGCCTCAGCCCATCAGTCCAGCCTGCCCAGATCCCTCTGCAGAGCCTTCCTGCCCTCAAGCAGAGCAACACTCCCCCCAAACTTGGTATCATGTGCAGACTTCCTGAGGGTGCCCTCAATCCCCTCATCCAGACCATCAATAAAGATATTAAACAGAACTGGTCCCACCCAATACTGAGCCTTGGGGAACACCACTTGTGACCAGCTGCCAGCTGGATGTAACTCCATTCAATACCACTCTTACTTATGGAGTAGCCAGCCAATGCAAGAAACAGCCAGAGTCCTTAGTATGGAATTTAGCCTGCCTTCCTTAGAGTCATGCAGACTTACTTATAAGCTTCATACTGTGTCTTGCATGTCTATTTTGCAGTTCCAGCAAGTGGAGGTTTTTCAGATGCTGCAGAAGACAGTAGAGGACATTAACTTGTTCAGAGAAAATCCTCAAATCCTTTGTTCTTCTCTCTTTACTTGGGCCATATTGCAATGGAAGTTTTAGCCTGGTTAATGGATTCATACTTCAGTACTGGCTGGACCACAACTTTCATCCTCGCCTGCATCCTTACAACTTCCCAGGTGAGAAGCAGCAGGCACCGAGCATACTGGCTACACAAATCACTCAGGAGAAGGCCAGTGTGTGCTGAACTTTTCAGATTAGATTAATTACCAGTGCAAAACATTCACACCAGTGAAAAATGTTCACAACATAGCTGCCACTGTGGTGCCTTCTGGCCACCCCTGTCCACTGCTGATGGTGGCTCACATATTTTTCTCACCTTTTTGGCCTTTCCTTCCATGTGTTGGTGGGCTTGGTAGTTTTAAGTTTACACTTGGACTCGGTGATCTTAACAGTCTTTTCCAACTTGAATAATTATATGATTCTAAGGCAAGGATTCCAACTTCAGTCCATCACAACGAGAATTTTCTGGTTCCTCCTAAAACACTAGGCTTTGACAATATAGCTATTATTTTGAACTGTACTCATTTCAATGACCGGTGTCTTTGCTTTCATATGGTTTGCGTTAGTCTTATGAAAGAGCTGTATATTCCATATTTTCTCTACCAAACAGTGGATTCACTGTGCATATGCAGTAAGACAGGTTTCAAGAACTGTAACGTAGGCCTACAACTTTCACAGATGCTGTGGGCTTAATGTATGTATAAGACAGAACTCCAGTGCAAGCCTTGTGCATCTTACATCCTCAAGAAGTAGGTTTACAGTGCCTGTTCAGCATTCTACAGGATCCAGAGAAAATCTGGTGCTCAGAAGTGACAGATTTCCTTCCCACACCCAGACCGATACGTTCTTCTCATGTTTGTGTAGGGTGCAGCAGGGAAAGGTCACTAAGAATAAGGATGGCACAAAAGACGTGCTGCTGTTCTTCAGGAATCTCCTGTGGACTATATTTTACAGCCATTTCTGTGTTGCCTCCAGAAGGCAAGACAAGAGGTGACATGTACTGCTTCAGTGGGTTGTGCACAGGTGTTGAACCGCAGGCTCAGACTCTTCATCCTAAACTGTCAGACAACAAAAGTCACCTAAAGCCATTGGGACATCTTTTCTTTTTTTCCTGCTGTTTTTGGATGAAACTTGATGGAAATGCTTCAGTAGTAATAGTGCCAGATGCAATAACAGAAGCTGCGATAATGGCCCATTTTTTTTCTCTTGAGGAAAATCCCAAGTACTTAAAGGAACGTGAAAACGAACCTCATGGCAGTAATAACTGAGATGTGCCACCATACCAACAACAACCTTGACAAGCAATCACTCCACATTACATTCAGTAGAATTCCAACCTGCAGCAGCTTTGTATCCAGATAGAAAAAGAGCCATGTAAATGACTAGAGAAGTCAGAACAAAACAGGGAAAGACGGATAGTTTTCTGGGACTTCCCCAATATTCCTTCAAACTGACATGAATACCACTACTCAGAATAAACCAATCTATTATTTGTCATGTTTAGCTGGGGCAGGGTACAGAGCTGTTCTTCACTGTCAAGTCTGTCATTCTAATGTACTTCACTGAAGTCTGGAGATCGGATGTTGTATTTTAATTTCAACTTTTCTAATTGCATTTCTCTGTTTTCCCTTGCTCAGGCTATCTCCTGTCTGTTAATCCCTAGTTTTTTCCTCTATGATGATGTATGTAAAACCAAATCTAGGTGCTCTCTCAGACTTTCAGATTCTGAAAATAACTACAGAACTGCAAAGGAAATATGAAAATAGTAAGCCAAGCTTGTAATTTCATATTTATGTTAGGACTGCAAATGCGTTGAGCATTATGGAATATGACTAGGTGATGTGAGAGAATGCTGGAATGATTTCATCAATGTATTTTCAACACAAATGAACTTTGAACTCACATGAAACAAAACACCTGAAGTATTTTTAAGATATAAAGCTCAATAAAAAAGTTTTAAGTAAAAGCCTGGTTTTGTCAGGCTTTTTTATTTTTAAAAATATAGTGGTGTGTTCATTTTGTAAGCTGAACATTTTGAGTCCTGAAAACTAGTTCTTGTCTTTGACAAATGCATAAAGATTCTCGTTCACTTCATTGGATTTTTGAAAAATATTAACACATCTTTCACTGATTTTTAACAAAATGCTACATTATATTCATGGGGAGTTTAGAAATAAAAAAAAAATATTTTGCGCCCTTCTTGATAAATGAAATGTAATCACGACTATTTTTATTATATAAGCTAGTGTAAATTACCTATACATAATAAGTAATAAGCATCTATGCTGAGCACAATAAGAAAAAAAAGAGCTGAAAGTTTGTGGTAATAAGAAATTATTCTTCTCAAAATAAACTATAATGATCTTACACATTCATTATTTGGTAATTGCCAAGAGAGGGAGAGAAAGAAAGAGAAGAAGGAAGGAAGGAAGGAAGGAAGGAAGGAAAGAGGGGAGGGAGGGAGGGAGGGAGGGAGGGAGGGAGGAAGGAAGGAAGGAGGGAAGGAGGGAAGGAAGGGAGGTGACTAGTAAGACTTTTACACTATTTGATTGCATAAACATCACCAGATCACATTGCACTGAGCTCCCTTGGAAACTCTAAGCTATGTAACTTAATTCCCATGTGCATTTCTGACCTGCTGGTTCTTGGTATTTTTTTACTGAGGTCTGTGTCATCAGGCCTGAGCTGTAGGGAAGATATTCATAAGATTACTCATCATATATCCTTAAATTATGGGTTAAAGACAGTGCTGTCATCTTCTAATTTTTCATCTTGTATTCTTTTTCTTTTTAACTGCCATATACTGTTAGGGACTGCTGAATCTGGTCACCTATAGATGTGAGGCTCCATGTTCTCAGGTCCAGCCAGCAGTGAAGATGTGCTTGTACTCCTAAAAAGCACACATACTAACACATGTGTACAACGCATATATACATACTATGGATACATACATATACATATCAATGCACAAACACTCTTTCAAACACAGATGGCACCAGTGGCCTTGGCCACTGGGTCCACTGCTCATTCTTCTGTGACCGCCCTGGTTATTAACATTACCCTACTTGTCACTGTTTTTCTGTGCATCTCTCTGTGGAAGTAAGTCCTCAGTCACAAACCAAAACTCGTATCATTAAAGAAAACCCTGGTTAAAATATTTTAAGTGGTAGAGAATCCACTGCAGAAGTTATTAAAAACTGGTGTGTATGTCATTTATACTCACAAGTAACAGGGACATGTTTCTATCTTATACCTATATAGTTCCTTCAATATTAAACCTGTCTAGTTTGAACTTCCAGCCACTGGATATATTACCTTGGTGAATTATACAATAGAAACTTTTGCTTTCAAATGACCTGTCCACAAGCAGCTACTTACAAAGATATCAAGCTGTTTCATATTTTTGTTTCTCTAAATACACCAGTGTGTTTTAATTGAGGTGAAATGCTGTTTTGAAGGAAATATCTGTCATCTCCACTTTCAACTTTAGTTTCTCCTCATGACACAGCCTTGAATTTCACAGACGGGACTATAGATGAACACAAATCTGCATGAGTGCATGGTTCAGGAGACTTTTTAATGTGATCCTGTCATTTATGAGCATACAAATAACAAGACCAGACTAGAAATAGTATCAGATAAAGCTTTCACCCATTTGTAACATGGATGTTTGGCATCCAGCAGTAGCTGTATTATTCTCCAGATTCACTGCTACAACTTGCCTATTACTACTTGCCGATATAAACTCAGACAAGTCTAAGTCTCTCAATTTAAGACATGGGCACCTCATCCCCATTGGTCTCTTCCAAACTAATTACTAATTTTCACTGCTTGTGAAATGGGTACAACCATTTTTATTAGTGGCATCCACATGAAGGAAAACGCCTTACACTTAACACAGAGCTTACTGTCTCTTTCCGGCAAAAATTTTGTCCTAACTGATCGTATGGAAATCCTGGTTCCCTGGACTTTAAAATCATTCTCTAAGATCTTTCTTTCCAGAATAGTTTTCCATCCTTTAAAATAATTGGTTTTACAGATGACCAATTTAAATTAAAAAATCCTATTTGCCTATATTAAATAAAACATCCCATTTAGCTGCTGATCCCAATGTGCTACTTCTTCAGTAAACCATTGTCTTCATGGCTTATTGCAGCCTCGACCTATGTGTCATCTCCAGCTCTTTACCAAAAGTGTTTTTCCCCTTTAATCCAAGTCACTGATAGAGATAACAAATAATGTAGAATGAAGAATTGACTGCTAGAGGACACCATTAGAAAAAGATTTTCTCAACAAGCCAATAAAAAACAACAAAGAATCCGCCTTCCCCTTATAACACACTATTAATTAATCATTTAGTATTTATCATGTACTGTGTAAAGTTTTGTTGGTTTTTTAGTTAAATGACGTGTCACCCTAATCTAGATGCATCACAGAAGTATCCGTTAACAGTGTTATTGCCTGCATGGTTAATGATTTACACTTGGCCCACTCTGTTAGGTTAAGTGCAGTGTCCTGGCTCCTGACTGAGATCGTTTATGAGAAAAGTCCAATAAGTCATAAACTTTCCATCTTCATCCTGTTCATCATGGCTGGATCCTCTTAAAGAAATGAAAAAGAGGTATGTACTAGCTGCAGCTGATTAACAAAGTAGGAATAAAACTTAGGGGTTTATGAATTGAACATTAAGCAATGTTAGGTTTTCAGTGTTATATAAATTGTTAACACAAGAGAGTTTTTTAACTGATTGATAAAGACATCTGTGGCTGTAGCATCTGTGCTGCATCTCAGTTCAGATTTGCCTGCAGGACTACTTCATGGGACAGATCGTGGCATATTCTTTTTTTGTCACAGTGATGGTGCTTTGCGCTGGATTGTTAGAAAACTTTTTGAGTTCCCTAGGGTCTTAATCCCTTTGCATCAAGCTTGTTATTCAAAGTTTGCAGCAATCTAATAGGTTTTCCATTAACAAAATGACCTCAACTAGCTTGTAAAATCCTGCCAAGATATTAGAAGGTTAATAATTTGATTTGAACTTATTTGCCATTTTTGGAAGAGTGGCTGTGTGTGCATGTATATTTTTTCCTTTAGGGCTCGATAGCACAACAACTTGCAAAATTGTTTGACAAGAGGAATGTGAGCTGTTGCTTAGTTACAGTTGGTCACTGGTAATACAGGATCATTCCTGCTCTGTGGCTGGATATATCTCCCCACCACCACCCCCTGCTGAATCTGATATGAAGGTGAATCCACCTTTTAGTGAGATGCCATGTCAAAAGCTCTGCTTGGGATGAGAAAGAAATGGAAGGGAAAGCAAATCAATGAATTTTCTACTCCTCCTTTTCTGTGTCTAGTGAGATTTAGTCAGCCTGAAAATATTTTGTACTAGGTACAGAAATAACTCAATATTTAGGTGGTTTTGGGTTTTGTTTTTTTCCAAAGCATTGAAAAAAATTGTGAAAGGGGTCCGAGTGATGAAGGACCATATCAATTCTGCTCAGTTCTCTATCAGTGGGTTGCTGTGGGAACTTGGGGAATATGAATCCTTGGCATAATAATAACATCCTACCCATATAAAACATGTCATTGCTGCTTGGTTTCTATAAGCATTCAGGAAGGTAAAACAAATAATAGTGGAGAGTGAACACAAAACCCTTAGATGTCACGAAATTCAAGCAAAAGCACTTTATATGACTTATTTCATTGGCTTTGATTTTCATGCATGCCTTTTCTTCAAGCATAACAAATCTTAACTGCAGAGACTGAAGGAAAGGTTGAGGTTTCCAAACATAAGCACAGAAATATTCACTTGGCTTTCTGCCATGTTGACAGAAAGTGAAATTCACCAAATTTCAGTGATCTAAAAGACATACTGTGTAAGCAAGGGATCTAGCAGATCGGTGAAGAGTGATAAGCATAGTCAAAGGCAGTTCATCCCACTCTTAAGATACATGACAAAACAAATGGGATGAATCATCCTCTGGTGTACCCTTTTTTCTCCACTGACTTTAGTGGGAACCTCGATGGCTAAGTAGACATTTATCTTGGCTTAAATTAGGTGAGGTGAATTCCAACCCAATTTACCAAACGCCTGTGATGCAGAACTATATTTTCAAGCTGTTCGTATACAAATTAAAATCTATAATGTGGTGATATTAAAAGCTTACAATTCTGGCAATCCATGTCTACAGCGCTGCAGAAGTTACAGCTGACAGCCTAAGACAAGGGAAAACAGACTTTATTCTCAGTTGCTATCATTTTCCCTAGGGAAATACATCCCATCATAAAAACTTTCCTAGACATGTGACTAAGAAATACAGGAGTTAGAAACCTTTTACATTTAAGATTCTTCATTTACTTAGTAAGACTAGAAGGATTTTAAAGTGGATGTACTAACAGCAAATCTGATTTGATTGTTTTTTTGATTGCAAAGGCCATGTTCGACTTTGGATATTAGGTGAGACCACACTGTCTCTAATAGTGTGGATACAATAATGAATAAATACCATAATTAATTTTAGCTCAGGCATAACATTATTAATACCAGCAGATTATCTAAACTGAAATTAGAGAAGGTAAATAAAGAATAGTACCGGTATATTCAATGAAGGAATGAAGTAAACTGGGATTAAGCACACAGCCACATAGGAAAGATGGTGAAATTTTATTACCTGGGAAATAACACACTCATCATCCATTGATACCTGTACTTTGTTTTCAAGACAGTTACTTTGAAGATATACAAGGACAACAGAACTGAGAAACAAGTTGTAGCAATTTTGTCATAGGGCCAGAACAGAACAGTTTCAGAAAACTTGAAAGCACATCTTTAGACAGAGACTGATCAATGTTCTTAGTTTAGTTGAACTGTGCTCCTTGCGCTGTTGACTCTATTGATTAATAAAACAGCTTCATCTTCATCTTACTTATTCAGTGAATACTAACTTCATAAAAAAAAATAATCTTAAAATGTCTCATAAAGAGATGACTTACAAAACAGTATGCACAACTTTTCCCCTCAGGTTTTAAGGCCAATACTATTTGCATGAAACAAAAGTAATTTTCCAGAACGATACTGGTGAAACTAGAGAAAAGATAGCATGGCTCTACAAAGATTGGCATTTTGTGCTAAACCGTGTGAGAGAAGGAACTGGCAGAAGAATAGATGCAGACTATGGCATTTCCAAGTACTGACACATGCAAAATATCCGTTCTGCTCAGTTAATCAATCATATTCTGCTAGATGAACATATTATCCTTCCAAGGAAAGGATGCAAATAACAGATGCCAAGGAGAAGGCTGAAATGCTTACTAAGATATTTTTCTGTGATCTCCTCTCTCACTCACTCTCTCTATATACAGACACATGTTAAAATACTGGCAGGACACTTTGTGTAATGATTCCTTAGAAAGCTAAAAAGAGAAAGGAGTGGTCATGTTAGAAGAAAGTGAAGGCAAAGCATAGGCATAAGTGCATCGCTATGAACATTGAATGAAGTACATTGTGCAGCTATGAGGAATGACCTTGTTTCTCCAAAAATTCTGTGAGAAGTTACTGTAATGCAGGAAGGAACTATCTAAATAAGTTCTTTAATTGTCAGACATTTTCAGAAATACATGGGGAAAGCTATTCAGTAGAATAGTCAGTAGTTATTTTTAAGAAAAAAGAATAGAGAAATAGCAGTAGTGTTGGAGTCCCATTGGTTCACTAGGATTAACATTGTTCGTATAATTAGACCCAAGATAATTACCGGGCAGTACATTTAAATGCAATACCTTCTAACAGAGTAAGGAGCTTTTGTGCATTATCAAGGAAAATGAAGAACTAGTAATATAAAGCCAAGATCTGAAATTACTATGACTCAGTCAAAGCCAACTTAACTTTGGTAACAATATTACTCTTTCCATTTTTATGTATGAAAAATTCCTCAGAAAAGATTATGCAGTGTGACTACACAAAGAGTGTAGGACTGAGCTTTGTCAATTTGTTTCCATGCAAAGTTAATGAAGATTGGATACTAAAATAGACCAAAAACCATGAGTATGATATTATCATTGTTCATAATTAACATAGCAAATTCTTTCAAGTCTAGTTTTTTAGAAATCATTAATAAAGATTTCCTCCCATTTTTTAGTGACAATATTGATCACAATTTTGTGAGCTGATAAGAAGTCAAAAGAGACAAGAAATACTCATCAAATTACAGTTCTGTAAACCTCAATGCATAATAGAAATGGTAGGAAATGAGATTCAGTGAAGACAAAGTATTTTACACAAGGAACAGCTCTACTCAGCTGTTTTTCACATCAACCTCATTTCTATATATGTACACCCAGATTTCATTTTATTAATAATTTTGTGCTGATATAATTTTCTAAAGCTGAACTGTTTTTCAAAACCTGACAATCATTTTGTAAAATAAACTTTACAGCATGAATGTGGGAAATGCATACAGGTAAAGAACAAAACTATGCCTCCACAGTCAATTAAGTTTTCCTCAAAAAATTAGTGATGGTTTTAGCATTAATAAATAATTAATATCCTGAAAAAAACCCTAGAATTTCCCACATTTTCCTGAGTTTTTCCTTTTAGATTTAGAATATAAAATCAGACATGTTTCTCACAGTGAAAACAGGTAATTGTGCACTTCTGTGGACATTTCAATTTGCTTAGATTACCATCTGCATTATTTAACTGTTTATTGATGCTACTTACCACCTCAACTGTTATTGTACAGTATACATACTGTACTTAAAGCAAAGCACAGCAGAGTGAATATCCTCCAGGGCTGTTGTTAGTTTGAGAACTTGGGAGTGCTGTGATGATGCTGGCCAGGTTACTCATCTAGCCAGCTGTATTAGCTTGTAGAAGGATTGTAAAAACAATGTGGTGTGGGTGATTTCAGAAACTACTTAGTTATCTGGTCCTGATCCCCCACTTGCTTGTGACAGCCCTGCCTGGGGCATCCAGCAAGTTTTGTTCCTCCCACTCATTAGGACTCATTGCCATTAATCAGTCACTGGTGTGTATACACAAAATCAGAAAGGACAGGCAGCTCCCAAGAATAGTTCTTGGGAAACCATATATCTCAATGGATCCCTTGAAAAAGACAATAAAATGACTGTTCTAACTAGTCAGTGCACATTGGTAGTGCCGAAAGTCAGTTCTATAGCACGTAAACAAGAGAAGAGAAACATACATCTGTGGTTGATATTTGATGAACCAATAGATGCAACCAAGCATATAGACTTTTTATGGTTTTACATTTTCCCATTGAGCACTTTCCTCTAGCTGAGATTGACATAAGTTCTTAATACCACTGCTTAATGCTGTTTATTCGTGAAAATTGTTGGAATTTTAGTTTAGTCCCATATATTGACCCTTCCTCATGACATTTTTGCATAATATCAAAAGCCTGAAGAACTAGTAGAGAAGAAATGTAGCCAAAACTCCTTCACAGTGAAGCAATCATTGGCATTTATTACCCTTGTAAAGGCAGAAATTTAAAATCAAAATTTAAATTTTCCCGCTTTTTTGCCTTCTCAGGCACAACATTTAAGAAAGTAGAAACTAAAAGCTATGGTAAGCCAATCATGATTGCAAGCCATTTCTCAGATGAAGCATGAATGGTTAAGCATCCTCATCATTTCGGTAGACTTTGTTTTGCTGAGTACAGTGATGTACGTTTTTAGTCTTGGGCTTAATGGCTTAGCACAAGTAAAGTGTCTAGAAGTGTAGTATAACACTGAAAAAGATGATAGTGTTTAATAAAGAGAAGGAATTATTTGCCAAGTCTACACTTCTTAAAAAAATGACAAAGCTCACATAAGTAGAATCCACTTCTACAAAAGAAGAAATATTAGGTTTGGCTTTAGTTTGTTGGGTTGAGTCCCACCAAACAAAAATATAGTTACTCCTTGACATTCCTAGTGGAATAACTTTTACTATTGTGACTTCGCAACAAATGTTCATGAAATATGAATATGACAGCTTCACTCATTCTGCTGTACAGATCAAGAGTAGTCAAGATTCCCTTGATCAGTGGTTCAGAAACCTTTAAGGGTAATAAATGCGCAGATTTTTGCAGGCTTTCTTTCAGATGAGGCTAAATTTCAGGAAGAAATAGTCTTCCACTACTGCAGCCCTGGTCATTAGGAAAGACTGCATGGGAAACTTATAATTTCTTCCTATATGACAGATGCACAGCCTTCCTAAAGGCCAGCTCTGAACCAAACTCTTTTAAAAAAATGTAATCTGTATTTGTGTTCTGTATCACAGTCATGTTCGGTATAAAACTGATTTATAACAACAGTGATACCATCCTAATGGGATCTTTCCAGAATACCCTACCTCCAGCACCATTTTTGAATGTAAATACATTGCATACATACAGTACTTTGAGAACAAGAGTAAAGACTGAAATTTTCCACACGTGTAGGAGATGTGAAGGCGGTGTGATTCATGGTAGGCTTCCACTGTCAGCCTCAGCTGCTGCAGAGGCTCTGAAAAGTAATGGGGAGAGGTAAAATCCTAACTGCAGTAGCTTTGCTTCACATATTTTCTCAGACTGTCATGCTACAACAACAGCACAACTTTACAAGAGATTAGATTTATTTTATAACTTTTTCTGGGAAGGTAAACAAAGGACTTCATATGTTTCATCTTGTATCTGACCTTTCCTTGAGAGGAGGTATGATTATATCTCTCTTTCACTACAGTGGAGTTTTTGCTGGGGGTTTCTGTTTTATCAAACTCACTTCTGTATTTATCTCTCACAAACTCGGCTTCTATGCAGCTGTGCCTACAAAAAAGATGCATTACAACATCTCAGCTTCTGCAAATGTGTACAGCGAGGGTGTTATACTATACAAAGAATAACTTACATCTTCCCTTTCATAATTTGTATTTCTTACCTATTAAAAAGAAGGTTGTCTTTTCAGACCTTTTGCTGAGCTATTGGTCTTTCCCTAACCTGATATTTTAGTATGTATTTTTCAATGCAATTTTTCATATCAGCTAATGTATTTTAGCAAAGTCTTCAGTGACCATACTGATAATATATCACTTGATTCCTTCCCCTTACAGATGATTCTTTTAGATGGGTTATTGTGCTGCCTCAAGAATGGTTTCTGCTGACTGATCATAGTGATATGCACCAGTGTGACAAAGGGATTTAAATTGGTTAATCTGCCTATCCATATAGCAGAACAGAACTAATTGCCTTCAGTTTGGAAATTCAAAATGCTTTTATTGCCTATGAAAGCCACCAAAGCCAAAACACAGCTTTGGGGGAAGGGGAGGGGGGCTGCAGTCAGCAAATTTTGGAAGTGAAATGGGGATTGAAGGTGCTTTGAAGCTTACTATTATAGGAAAGTGGTTCTGTTTTGTAAATTATGTTGATTGACTGAAGAAGTGAAAGTAATGCAACCTTCCTCCCGAAGGTGAAAATCTGCGGTCTATTTTCAGGCTGAGTGAAATGTGAAGGAGGGAGTAAAAAGCTATGTTGCAAACATCATGTCTGATAGCATTTCCAGTCAGAAGACTCAAGATAAATGTAGTAAAAGAAATACTAGAATTTAGATTTGACAGGGAAATAAAACATTATTTTCTATTAAATTGGAAGGCATATATCTTGAACCTTGAGGTTAAAAATAAATACTGCAGTTGCATCAGCCACTGAATGCCATCTTGTGACTTTTCATGAATGACATTATTACTGCTTTTTACAAAGTATCAAGACTTTTTATAGATAGTTGAAGATTAAGACATTCAACAAGATCTTAATGCATGAAGTAAATGTACTATGTCAGTACATACTATGTAAATTCCAGTAGCTCTCACCTTAAGAGTATTTTAAGGAAGGATTAAATATGTTTAGATCTGTCAACAGCATCTGTGTTTAAACTGCTCAAAAATCTCTAAAATTTAAAAACTTTTTTTTTTTTTTCCCCCCCCAGAACACTGTTCTAGAGTATTTTTCCTGGGGTTAAGAAGAAGCATCCTCACAGAGGACTTATTTCCTATTATGGGAGTTCCTCATCTGTCTGTGTTGAAGACTGAGTGCCCAGATTCAATATGACAATTTATGTGTTTCATTTATTTTCATGCCTATTTGCCTGTCCCTGTTTTTCTCAGAATTCTCCTAGCTATGGCTGCACATGTGCTATTGTGTCTCACTAATGCAGCTTATTACCTACTCTTTACTGAACTACCAGACTCTTTTCCTCTTATACATTATATATACTCTACTATGGCTTTTCTCCTTCCTTATTTTACTGAAGCATATTTCCTCTATGCAGCATGGGAACCACCAAGATTTTCTATGACCCATGAAGAGAATAGATTGCAGTTTTGCGTTCTCTGAAAATCTTCCTGTTTTCTCTTCCAGTCAGTGCACAGCTATGTTTTGTATTGAGGAATATTGGCTAGCCACATGTGATTACCTTAGATACACTGAGGAATTTCAGATTTTTCTAGCTGCTTATGAATAGGGGTTTAGAGGGCTGAAGTAAAAGGCATTAGGATGCCAAATGACTTACATTCAAAGTGAAAAGTCTGTAATCACCAACCAGATGAGAAAGCAATTGATGACATTTATGGGAGGTACATGGCAATGTTTTAGCGGAAGAAGCGGGAGAGGTGCAGGGTGGCCTCCTGGAGGAGGTCAGCTCCCTGAGCAGGTTACCTGTCTGGCCATCCAGCCGCAAGGGACTTACTGTGGGTCAGAGCCGGGTCCATCCGTGAAGTTCACGTGGCCTCTGTGAAAACATGTTTGAGAAATGGGAGGGGGGCGGGGGGGAAAGAGCAGATATTGGAAAGACAAGGGGAGGAAAGAGTGAGAAACAACAGAGTGAACACCGAAATTATAGAACGAGGAGGAGAAAGTGCTCCAGCTATGGGAGAAGATATTCCCTGCAGGCCATGGAG
The DNA here is from genome assembly GCF_023634155.1 of Falco peregrinus. Lineage (NCBI taxonomy): Eukaryota > Metazoa > Chordata > Aves > Falconiformes > Falconidae > Falco > Falco peregrinus. Next base: position 59,416,746 of record NC_073727.1, read on the forward strand.
AACCCGTGCTGAAGAAGGTGTCCTGCAGGACTGCAGCTTGTGGAGAGCCCATGCCAGAGCAGGTGAAGAGACAAAAAGAAACTGCCATGCACTGCCCATAACCTCTCCTTCCTGCCCTCTGGGCCATCTGGGTTGGAGACAGAGGAGTCTGGAGCAAGGGAACGAGGCTGAACCTGGCAAAAGGGGAGACAAAAGGTGTTATTTAATGTTTGTCTTTTTGTTTCTCACTACCTGAATCTATTTTAATTGGCAGTAAGTTAAGTTTATTTTCCCCAAGTGTGGTTTGTCAGTGACAGTAATTGCTGAGCACTCGCCCTGTCTTTATCTTAACCCAGGAACTTTCTCCCTCCTGTTTTTTCCTATTGTCTCCCCCTGTGCTGCTAAGGAAGGGGAGGGAGGGAGCAGCTGGCCAGGAGTTTGACTGTTAGACCCACCACAGAAATATATCATTTGTATAAAGACAGAATGAAAAGGTGAAGGATCCTCATTTCATATAGTCTTGGACAGAGATTAGGAAAAAAGGAATTATAGGAAGTATGAATTACTTACATTTATATTTGCTTATTTTCATTATTAAAAAACCAATGAAAACAAACTAAAAAAAAAACAAATAGAGATTCAATAGCACTGACAGTAATATTTAAAGTTATTCAAAGAATATACTTTCCTAACACTGCCCAATCAACTTGTGGAACTCATTGCTATGAATGTTAATGAGACTAAGACTAAAGTAGATTTATAAGAAAAGTTAAGGATTTGCATAGGTGATGAGAAACTCCACATTTTAGTTTGGAAAGATTAAGAGAAGATCAGAAGAGGATGGCTGAAAGTGTATAACTGTTGATGCTCTGTGTCTCTATCTAAGGCTAAGGAGACAGCACGAGAGTACATGTCGTCATACCAGCCCCCACAAGATTTCTTGCACTTTGCTTTGAAGAAGCTTATACTGGTGTCTGTACATGACAAGTTAATATCTCTGTTAATGCTCTGGTTTGCTCTGGTTGTTTCTGTATTCCTTATCACTTGGTGAATATCTAAAAATTCATTTGCAATAACAGGTTTGAGTTCCAAATGGCTTACCAGGTTGATTATCTAATGAAGACAATTATTCTTTAATCAGCATGATGCAGTTAGAAGTATAAGACTTTGGAAAAGCAAGCCTGGAAAAGGAATTTGGGAGAAGCCTGTCACCGATGGTGACAACTAACCACTTCACAGAATCAGAACAAAGATTGGTTAAAAAGGGTCAAAAAAGAACATTCTCAATCATTTGGAACCAAATCAGTCCAGGGAGACATCTATCTGACCTGTTCCCTGTATGGCCTGTCTGTGTGTTTCACTGGCCTTGCCATGTCTAATGACATCACCTCCCACAGCATCCTAACACCCAGCCTCATTTCCTTATGTTCTGCCTTCAGTGAGTCAGGAGAAAAAATATTCACGAGCCTTTAGCTAATGATGTTTCACATACTGCAAGTTATCTCAGGCTGTTCTTTTATAGTCTAGAAAGGCCAGTCCCTTCAGCATTTTCTCATGGGTTGAGACTTCTGTACCTGTTACTCTTGTGCTCCCCTGAACTCTTCCTGATTTGCCTGAATTTTATTTAAAAGTGCAGTGTCCAGACTGAGCAGATGTTTTCACATGAGGCTTCTACCAGAGAGAAGTACAGTGGATAAAATGACCTCTATCATATATATATAATCCTCATTAATATTCCAAATTAGGCTAAGTTAAGATATATTCATTCTTTTAACAATTCACTGCCCTGGTAGAACAGACTTCAGGAACACGAAGGACAGTTCCATTCACAGTGCAGTTTTCACATATTTAGTAACCAATTTTAAACATTCTTTTTTAAAGAATACCACCTTGCCTCATTGTATTGGTCAGCAACACTCACTAAGCCACACTTAGCTTTGTGTGTCTGAGTAAGCCTAACATGGCTGACTTTCAAAACTTGAATTTTGACTGAAGATTCTAGTTAAATGAAAATATTATTTATTAATATACTAAGGAAAGCATATTTATGAGAGGTAAAAAGAATTAAAACTTTCAGGATCCCCAAATTTCAGGATCATTTTTAAACAATTATGATATCAGGTATTTCATTCAGTAACATATGCATCCAAACATAACCTTTTTTTTTCGGGGGGGGGGGAAAGGTGCTTTTTCAGCATTTTTCTGAAAACAGAAAATGCCTTGCTTAATAAAAATCTTTACTTTCTCTTGCACTTTCCCCTTCTTTGTCTCACAGGGCTCATAGGTGGGAGAAGGTGAAATTTGCGGCCCACAGTGATGATTTATTATTATCTAGGTTGCAGTTCTGACCTCTGACACTCACATCTGCAAAAGCAGTGTTTGTTATAAATTCCAGTAATCAAAATAAAAAAAGAAGCAGTGTTTGTTATAAATCCCAGTAATCAAAATAAAAAAAGAAGCAGGAATCTTATGGCTACATATTTATTGAATAGAGTTACCATACAATAGATGCCAAGAACACTGATACATGTGAAAATACCAAGGGATGTTGTTATTCAGACATAACACAACCATGAATCAAGTTTTCTGCCTTCCTGCAGATTCAAGTTGTAGTAGGAATATTTCTGTACAGTTGAGCTTGTACAACAGAGAATTGAGACTATTCTATAATTCACTGTAACAATTTAGCCTTCATGTTTTTCTATTTGAAGATTGATTTCCTATAGAAAGAAAGTTTATGTGATCATGCTGACTGTGTATACATTTGTGTCCTAGATAATTTCTAAACCTTTTAGCCAGTGTCAAAAAAAACACAGACCCCAGAATAGTTCATTTCCTACAATTTCTGAGAAACGGGTGGCTGGGAAGAAGACAGAGACCTTGCAAACATCACCTTTAATGAAAAGGCTGTAGAACAGGCAGGAAAGATTACTGACAGATTACATTATCAAATCAATAACTGAACTGCCTTGATTCTTCCTCTGTGCTACAGCCTAGCTCCAGGTCTGCGGTTATCCAGTGTGGCAGCACGAGGGAAAGGGACACAAATTTGTCCTGTGTAATGGCATGGATCTCTTTTACAGCTCTACAGCATCGTAAATGTGTTTTGGTGAATATTAATGCAACAGGCATTTGTGACTAGGCTAGAGACATACTTCTGCACAGCCAGCCTCTTGCCTGTCTTTGGAAGGTATGATCATTTCTTGTGGAGATGCTCCTGATGGCTTCATATCCTACTGTGCAACTTAATGGATTATCTGCTATACTGCATAGGAGAGCAGTGATTTCCTGCTATTCAGTGTACAGTAAATTAGGTAGTAATTAGCTTTTTTAAAGAACTTACTGAATGAGTGATGTGGGAAAAGAAAATACTATATATTTTAAAGGGTTTATCCATTGTTATTAGTTTTAAAAACCTCATATAAGATGCAATTTTTCTCAAGTGTCTTATTAAAAAATTATGTCATTTAAATTTTTTACCAGTGAAGCTCTCGGACCTGTTTCCCATTTTCAGTGAGAGAAAAAAAGGCTAAATTATTTAAAATGTTAAAGATAAAGCAATAAGAGATGACAAAAAATTGATCACCTTATTAAATATGAAGACAGGGCCTTCTTTTTTCTACAGTATGTTTTATTGCTGCTTGTTTGTAAATGTCCTTGTCTTTGAAATATCACCTATAAAGATAAGATTAAAATTTAATTTGTATCAACCATTGAGGTAGTGACTCTTTTACTCTGGCAACTATAATGCAGTTTTTTTTAGAAGAAAGCAATCATGAGGATGCCATACTGCAAGCTAAAGGCAGACAGAAGTACCAGATATTCTGAAGGTGTTTGAGATATTGAGTGAAAAATGGTCACAGATTATAAACATTAAAATTATTAAAACATATTAGCATTATAAAACATAGCTGAAAGGGGAAAGAATGACCTCACTTGAGAAAAAAAAAAAAAAAAAAGCAAGTCTTGAAGGAATGGAGAAACTGTTTACAGAAACACTGCTCTGGCTTATGCAACAAGGTAAATATACTAATTAATTTCTTAGAACATCGTATTAGTATTTCTGCATTATCAGTTAGATAAGGGATATACAGTATGTTACAGACAATATTTACAATGTGCAACAGTGCTGTGAAACAAGCTAATATTTTATATGGAGAAACAGTACACAGATTAAACTACTTATCTTACTGTAACAGAGTCAGTGATGCAGATGAGAAGAAACAAACAAAAAGATAATTCCTGACTCCAGCTCCTAGGTGGTAATTGCTAGCAAGATGAATTTCCAGCTTTATAAAACTGTGATGAAATTAGGTGGCACCTTTGTAATCAAATTTTTTTCACCATCCATATTTCCCTAATGAAACTTCAGACCCAGGGAACCTCCCAATTTGTAAGCATGTCATATCTCTTCTTCTACCATCTCTAGATATACAGACTATATTTTCGTATTAGTACCATAGGAAATATAGGAAAGGCCTTTAGATATGAAACTAAGAAATTTCTAACTGTCAAAAGAGCTGCTATAGCAAACAAACAAACAAAAACGAATATGAAGTGCGTCAAACAGGGGATAAGTGATTGCATGAAAATGTAAATAAAACTACAGAGGTGGTGTGTGTTTCTATATTCATTAGTTATGTCTTCAGTATGTTCCATGATAGAAATTGCCCATGCAAGTTTTGTAATGCTTTTAATGAAAATTTAGTATGCCCACAGTGAGAGCAATACAAGGCTATACACAAGCAGAATACAAGGTTACAGCACAGGTCTTTTTGTTCTGCAAGACGTAAAAAAATCATACAGAGCCCCAAAATACAAATAAACAACTGAAAGGAATCAGTTATTTTGGAGATTCCTGGTGGCTCCTTTTTAGTTTCTAAATACTCTGGATTACCGTATACAGTCATCTCCTTTGGGAACAGTAGAAATAATTTTTTCTAGCACTGTTGTGCTGCAACTCCTCCATGTTAGTGCTGGTCATATTCTTAGTCCACCTTCTTTTTTTCACATTTTCAATTACAGGACTTTTTTCTCCTTAGGTGGTAATGGGAAAAATGTTTTAAATCTTTACATTGTTCACAGAAAGAAAAAGAACAAAAAAAACCCCCAACGGGTTCTTTTCCCTCCATCAAGATGCTATATTGCTATCTCCACTTCTTCACAATAAGAAAACCTTAACGCAATAGTATAGTAATGCACCACTTCTTTTCTTTTACATTTCAGGTCTGCCTGTGTGGCACAATGTAAAGAAGTGCAGATAACTAAAGCAGCTCTAACCAGCTATCTCATGTCATCACTGACTTATTCAGTCAAGGTTGATGGACATGCTAGTACTGCTAATAAGGCTCAATTCAGTTCTGAGCATCAGCTGCTGTATCAGAACTAGCCTGTATCAGGCTCTAAATTATTACTTTGCTAGAACAGAAACATATACTTTCTTGATCTCCTCAAATATTGCTGATAATTGAATGTATTCTAAAAAAATAATGCATCTTTTCCTATAGCTATAGTTACAACAGCAAAATGCATAGACATAACATGAAAGTCCCTATGAGACTGTGTCTATTTGCATGTTGTCAAATACCTTTGCCAGGATCAGATACCCCGTCATCCATTTTAAGAATCTACCTTACTCATTTCTTCATCTGGCAGCATTTCTCTTTTTCCATGGCTACAATTATAACAGAACCATTCATAAACTTAATATAACCTTAGTAATGACAATTTTTATAAATTCTGCTGCTTTAAGTTTTTCAAAGTAATTTCTTTCAAATGTCTGATTGCTTTGAATAGATTAAAAATAAGTGGAAGTGGCAACAGAACTCATTTCTCAACCATGCCAGAAATTTTAAGTATTTAAACTTCTCCCTGAAGACTTTCCTTCATTAGTGTGTTGTGGGTTTGTAGCCAGATCTCTCTGCTCTAGGATTTGTGAAAGGCAGAATTCTGTATATTGAGTGTCAAAGAAATTTCATCCTGGCACAGTCAATAAAAATAAATACATAAAACCCCTAAGATATTTCTGTTGCTAAATCTCTTTCCTTTCCTCAGAATTATGGCAATGCCACCACTTTAATGCAAATGCTGGGTTTGCTTGTTTTTATGCTTCTGTTTCTGACAGCTTTATGGCAACTTGTATTATTCTAGCTCTTGTGAAGAAGGCAAAGAATCTCTTTGAATATGGCTCAGGACAGTAAGTAATATTTCTGTCTATTCGCTTGTGTTCGGTTAGAAACAAATCCTGGATTCAACATTTGTAAAACCAAGACGCACCCGTGAGGGAGTCCTACCTGACAACCTTTCCCCAGTGTCTCCATAGTCACCCAGAGGCAGCAGTTCCCTCCCCTGGTGCTCCACAGCTACAGGGGAGCCTCCTACGCAATCACCTTCCCATGAGTGAAACCAAGGACAGAGCAAACCTTCAGGCTGGGAGAAGTTCCATTGCACTGATTTCACTAATCAACGACTCCTGTTTCAGCCCTCAAGGTGCATGCCATGTTATTTCAAATGCATTAAATTTCTCACAAATTAAAATTCAGTAGCTGCTCTTTAAGGCATTATCTGCATGTGTTAGCTGTGAAGAAGCTCTAAGAGCCTTCCTCTGTGTGGGAAACAAAATTTTCAGAACCTGTCTTGCAAAAGTTCCCTTTTTTGATATAGACTATGGTGCATAATAAAAAGATTACCTTTTCTGAAGCTTGTAATTTTATTAGCCTTCATTGCCCTTTACCCTGGGGAGTAAAGATAGGAAATTCAAGCTAAGGTTCATGTGAAAATCTGTAGCAGAGCTTGATACCACATGTCAATACAAGAACTACAAGAACCGTGTTCAGAAATGATGACACCAATCAAGATACTGAATTTCTGAAATGAAGTATTTCTGAAGAAGCAGCTGAACAAGGATAAAGGTTCTGGGAAACTTTCTTGTAGCATTTTTCAAGAGAATCCTTGTAATTCAGCATGGTTTTAAAATACATGCTCACAGCACTGTACCCCATAAATGGCCAGACTGTCAAATGTGGGCACAAAACCTGTCACTAATGACCCTGAATGTAGGGAAAATGATGGGTCTGATTGGAGTCTTTGTAAGTGCTTGGTGCAAGGGCACATAGATATGAATGTGAATCAGTCATGAATAGGTTCAGTCTTTTGTCCATGATACATTGGGAACTCACTCATTTGCAGTTTCTGTCCATCATTTTTTTTTGGAAATCAGTAGAAGTAATGTCTGGGGGTAGGAGTGCTTCTGCTCAGTTGAGGTTGTGTGTTGCAGCTTGGCTTTCTGTTTCACAGGCATCAAAGAAAGAAAGGAAAGGACATGGGAGGAGTGGACCTGCAATTCATATAAAAGCTGTCATGCATCCCCTTTAGATGATTTTACTTGAAAGCCTATGTATGTGTTGATTTAGAACTTACATATTTGATCAACAACAGGAATTCATTCATCCAATGAGTATAAAAATAAAAACATTTCAGGCCACATGAATAGGATTTGACATGGAAAGGAGTGGTAAATTAATTTTGAATCTGAGATATTGTCAAATTTTCCATACAGATTGCAGGAACCTTGCATTAAAAATATTCTCTCCTGAGTTTCAGCTTTCAGGTGTAGAAGTCCAGCAGTATAACAGTTCTCAGACAGAAAGGAGTAAGATCAGAGGATGAAAACCGTAAGTCACTCTTTTATATTTCTCTTCAAAAGATGAAAATAATTGTGAGTTATTGTGGATACACATGGTCAACTTCCAGCATGACTTGTTTCTTTTTTGTAAACTATCATTTTTTTAGGTTGTGTAATATTTTCTAAAGATATCAGTGATTTTTGCACATTAAATGAGATTTACGTAAAGCCTCATTTTGACATAGATGTCATTACACTTGAATAAGTGGAGATGGGCGACATTTTTTTAACAAATTCATCCAGTGGTCTGGTAACAAACATGGAAGGCTAGGAGCCTGGATTCTGAATCTCCCTCCTGGGGTATTCTAAGTATAAGAAAAACTGAAATACAGTCTTACAAGTGATCTATGATCCTTTCTTTCCCTGAGAAAGATCAAAATTAATGAAAAGGGTTTCTTCCTCTTTTTGGTTTGTAAAGCAGCATCTGTTCTTGTTTGGTCAAGATTGTAGGACAAGTGCATTCTGCTGTTGAGATGGTCTTTGAGATTCTCTGTGGGGTGAACAGTTCCATCCCATTCACCATCTGCAAATCCTAAACTGATCCTAACTAGCAGTATTCCCTATTTCATGTAAACATATCCAGACCTCTTTAGAAGTCTCCTGACTTCTCCTGGCTTTTGAGGCAGGATTTCTGGGTATTCAGCATTAACTTCAGTGGGACCCTATTTTGACACATTTAGTCCATCAAAAGAAAGTTCAGCTGGAATTGTGTTATCGTATACAAATGCTGATTGAGTATTAGCGTATTTTTCCTCATCTTTCCTGAAGAAACTTGTCTGGTTGGCACAGCATTGCAGTGATGTTTTGCACGTGAACCCGAGATCTGCAAGAAATCCTGAGTTCTCTGATCTCAAGAAGGCAATGTTATTTTTGGAATGCAGCGATAAAGATCTAAATACAAGTATGTAACCCAAGTTAGTCACAACTTGGGGATTTTTGCTTGCTTTCTTTTGTCAAAACTTAATGAAAACGTTTAACGAGCAGGTTCAACTTCTCTTGTCACAAATGGGACATCTACTTAGATTACTGATGGCATTATTGTATTGTAGGAAATTTGTATCTCACTGAATGAACTCACTCATGAAATATTGCTGCATGAGACTAAAATATCTTTTTCCGTTAGTTCACAGCTACTCTAGTAGTATTTTGCATATTTTGCATTTGACACTTAAGTTCTGAAAGACACAGAAATAGATCTTTCTCTGGTTAGCTGTTTGTTGTTAACAGCAAGGTTTGTATGACTTTAAAAAGTTAAAATTGAAAGTGCATTTTACTTCAGCCACAAGAATAACATTTTACAGTGCCTCATTTTTTTATTTGCTTGTTAGTTATACCTCTTACATTTAAGTTATTTCACTGTATTTTCCTAGATTTCTGAATGAGAGAACACATTATTAATAATCCTATGTTTGATATATATTTTTTTAATTATTTTCTCTCTGGCAAAATGAAGCTTGCTGCACCTAGCCTCTTATCCTGAAAGACAGGAACATGGGCATGTCCCTGCTCTATGACTGGAATATAGGTTTGGACAAATTTGGCAGACTCTAGACAGAAGCCCTTTCACAAACAGGTATATTCCCAACATATATTATGTAGTGGCAAGCTGTGAAAATACCCAATGATTTAAATGACTGTTACCATGAAAGGATTTCTGGACTAAAATTTTGTGAGTTGAGTTCACTAAACAAATATTGAATGCATTTTGTGGCTTTAATCCTTGTGAATGATGCTTTGAAAATGCAAAAACTTTTGTTTGCTTTGCCTGTGTATTTGGACTGGGTTGCAATTAGCCAAATATTTAAGGATGTTATGCACATTTAAAAGATATTATTGAAATATATAGAAATAAATACACTCCAGTATGACAAAAATTCAATAATGATCACAAAAATGTCAATTGCAAGGACCAGTATTGACCAAATATTTCATTTTTTTCTGCTTGGAACAGAACAAATTTATGCCATTGTATCATTCAGAATTGAGGAAACTCTTCTTAATTATTGATCATAGAAATTTTGTGAAGTAACTATCAAAGTTTAAAAAAATACCATTTGATCTGACAGATTGAAAAGTGAGCAGACTAACTTTTCAAAGACTAAAGAGTGTCTTCTCTAAGGTAAAAAGCATATCACATGGTTAGAATATTAAAGCAGAAATTGTGCCTTAGTTTTGTGACATCTTGTGTCTATTTTTATTGTGAGAGTATTCAGTGAGCAGTAAACAGGACAATTACTGGAATAACTCATTGGTCACCCCGTTGGAGTAAGTATCATGAGATATGGCAGATTGTCCATTACTTGAAGACTTTAAATCAAAATTTTATTTTGTTTTAAAAGGTTCTTTCCTCAAATCACAGTCCTATAGCTTTGGTTATGCTTAAAGTTGCTTGAGATTATTGCAGTATTTCTGAGCTTTTTTTTCTAGATTTCATGATAAATACAGCATGAACAAATGAAGACAACATGAAGCGATACGGCTTAACCTCCGTATGAAATTAACTTTGAGTTTCAAACAGAACAAATTGCATTCTTCTAATGAGTGTAAAATTAGCTGTTCATGAGTCATCACTACTATCTCACTCACTTGATATAAGTTTTTAGTTTCCAGGCTAGCTGTATCAATAAATATTCAATATAATGTCATTGAAAAATTAGTTTTATGTGATAAACTAAAGTAAATTTGACAACACCAATGTAAACATGACCGGGTCATAGCAACAATACTATTTTCAGTATAGCAGGTCTTTAAAATATTTTTTCTGCTCTAGGATTATAGAAATGGTCCTAAATTCATCACCTGTTGAATTTTCTATTTCAAATGTCTTCAAAACATTCATATTTCTAAAAAAGAAAATGTATTAACTGTATCTCTTTTTTTAACCCCAGGGAATTACGAGCTACCATCTGTATCTAACACAAAACCTCCACTACAGAACTGCCTTCAAAATATTTCAGAAAGTCAGAAGCTGAATCCTGAACTTTATCAAATACCTATGAATGGAGGGGAAGCAACCAGCATCTGTTCCTGGGGAAATCTGGTTTTATTGTGGCTTCTGTGATCTGATCAATGGCCTTGAACATACCTGAGCCTATTCACCTCAGTGCACTGGTTACCTTACCTTTTGAAATCATACATTCCCAGCAGCACAAATCCCTTTGTCGTGGTACCTGACACTGTGTAATCATATGCTGATCTACAGGAAAATAATTGCGTTTTAGCTGACATATTTCAAATATTTCACCTCTATTCCTTGTTTAAATTTTCTGGATCAAATAATATTTGGAAAAGGTAAACTGATGTCACCAAAAAAAATATATTTAAAGAGCAGTACAAAAATACCTTGTCTGAAGAGAATGCCTTTACAAATATTGACAATGAGAGTCCCAAGTGTAATTGATTTTACTTTTTGACAGATGGTTTACCTTTGCAGTGTCACAAATCCAAGAAGTATTCCCTCAGAGTGAAAGGAAATAGTTCAAAAGAGCCAGACAGGCTGGTAACAGCACACGCATTCCCAAATGCTGTTTCCCACCCTCCCTTCAAAGACATCTGAGAGAAAGTGTTCCTTTCTCTCTCCTTTAAGATCAATATCATCAATCACACCACCATGGAAACAAACTTAGAAATCCAAGTGTTTGAGCTGTTTCCCAGCAAATACCCAACATTTTTTCAAACTGACCAGCAATGAGTTGGCAGAAATTGCTGATTGAATTTAGGGCAGTGAAAGAGCAGGAGGTTTGTTATGTATTAATGAATTCCATGTCATTCTCTTGTGTGAGACAAGTTTATTCAGATTAGGCAGTGGCTTTCTAGATTAATCTTGCTGAATCTATGCATTGCAATTTATTAAAGCATCATATGGTTGCCATGGCCAAAATCAGAATGAAAACTGAGATGTTCCAGTATGTACCTTTCCCATCGGCCAAAAATGGCAGTATTTTCATTACATTAGAGTATGTATTTACATCACATTTTATATAATGCCATCCAACCTGTTATACCACCTGTGACTGAACCATTTTGACCCCTTTTTGTGTCAAAATGCTCCCAGGATCCCAGAGAGGTTTAGTGACCTGTCATTTAATAACAAAACACTGAAGAATTCAGATGGTCATGGAAGTCTGTCTTAAGAAAATACTTTTCTGGGTTCCATACCTCAGCTCCAAGGAGAAACACAGCAAGGACACAGTGAGAGATTTCTGACACAAGTGATTGCCAGAAAGTGTACCCAAACGAAAGGGTCAGGGGGGTATCCTGTTAGCTGTTCTTGATGCTCAGGACTAGAAATTTTAGGTTAATTAGTATGGAAAAATTACTCAGGGGGTGGGGTGGGGGTGGGATTAGAGACAACTGGGGCCTAATAGAAGCATAGTATTATAAAAGCTTTTTAGGGTAAAATACAGCTATTGCTTTCAGGGTGGCTGGCATGCATGGAATCTGCCTTACCATGGCTCCCTACATCACACACCCTGCCAGCTCAGCACCTGCTGACAGGAGTGACGGAGGGTGGAGTGGAGTGGAGACCCTGCGGCCAGGCTCTTGTGCTCTCTGCAGGAATGGTAACTTGGTACCACACAGCTGATAAGCTGTATAGCAGTTGTCACATGAAGCATTTGTGAGAGGATGTCTGCTGCTGAGCCAACCACTGTGGTGAAATTACTTCCCTCAAATGAAATAATCTCATTGTAACACCAACACACACCTCCATCTCAAAGTTACCTGTCTCCAAGGTACTGCCACATCTCACTGGGCATGTGATACCAATCAGTAACAAAAATATGTATGACTAGAGTCACTCAAGCTCCACCTAAATGTAAAGAAAACAGACTAGTCTTGGTCTGAAATAGTCCAAGGGGGTGGGGGTGGGGGGTGGGGGGGAATAATTATCTAAACTCCCAAATTACCACGCACTGATTCAGTGTTTCTCTAAAGTTTAGGAGTGAAGGGACCCCTAATCAAGGTCATCGGCCTTGGGAAGGACAGGAAACAAAGAGTGGATGGTGAAAAGAATACTTATCTAAGTTATGCAGAAAGAAACCTTCAAGTGAGGAAGTTCTGGCTGCAAGAGGAGACAAGCTGATAAGGTGTTGAATCCACAAAAAGTTGGTTGAAAGTAGGACAAAGGTAATTTTGGCAGTGGGAGATCGTGACCTCCAGCTCAAATAGCCCCCCTGAAAGAGGGCAAAACTCCGCCTGGAGAGCGTGCGAGGTTAGTGAAACATTTCATTAGTGCTGTCTGAGGATGTGTACTAATTTACATTAGAAGCAAGAAACTTGTATCCATTCCTGTGTACGATGATGAATATGCAATGTGCTATGAAGCATTTACAGTGGACAAAGGAGGGGAGAAGTTAGGGAAGACTCCATTGTGACTTTTGGGATCGGTCGGTGGGCTGAACCTGTCTTCTCCCCCATAGGGATGCCTACTGGGTAAGAACTTTATTCTATGACTAACTTATGCTGGCTGTGAATAAGCGTGTTGTTTTAAGCTTGTTTTGCAGTGTATTATCACCAGCAGTCTTTGAACCTTATTCTGTCACAAACTTGCATTTTGTATAATAAAAATCTTCAGCAGAAGTTCATTTTGTATAAATCTCTGGAGATTTGAGTAGTTGTGGTAAGGGATTTGACTCAGTGACACTGTCAGCAGGGGTCCCTCAACAGGTTAGTCGAATCACATACACACCCCTCCCCCCCCCACCCCCCCACCCCCGTTACAGTGGGATGTCAAAACGCAGGTAGCAGACAGACTGGTCGGACACAAGGGTCTTGTCTTTCTTGGGAAAGGGACAGGTTGATCAAATACAAAGGGTTTGAGGGAACCCTCCTTCTTAACGTGACAATTAGGAAGCACAAAGAATAAAGAGGACACAGGAATGAAGGAACAGGTGTGACCAAGACCTTAAATGCCCCAAGTGGCTGCAGAAGTTTGATCCAGCTCTATTCCTCATCCTGTCTTAATCAGGTAGGGATTAGTGTCTTCTAAAAAAAAAAAAAAGTGTTAGTAAAGGGATACATATTTCTAAAATTTCAAAAGATATAGTTTGAAGTGATTGCTTAAAATCTTGGTTGAGTGATAAAATAAACAAGGAGAGCTAATTCTCAGATTTTGCTTCCATATAGAATTTCGAGTCAGTTGTATTTACTTCTTTCACATATCAGATGTTTTTTAGGTAGTAGCTGCTTCACTTCTATGCACAAACTGTTTTCTGTAAGGAGTCTCTAGTTATATAAATAAGAAAACAAATTCAGTTTAGTTTTTCAAAGCTTGTATTCTTCATGGGACTGGATTAATGCATTGATATAAGGTTCATTTTGATCAATGCCTTAATAGATTATGAGAGACTGCATGTAGCAAAATCTTTTGATGTGTTCTCCGAATTTCCCTTTTGTGAAGTAAAAAATGTTACAGAGTTTAGGGCTTTCCAAGTTGTATGTGGTGTTTATTTATATTATTCCCATCTATAACTGACATAAATGGAAAAAATTAAAAATCTCATGTGCCCTTTATTTATGTGCCCTTTATTTAAAGCCCTTTATTTATGTGCCCTTTATTTAAAGCTATGAGAACATACATCTACAATATTTCTGAGTCAAACCTCACTGAAAATCCGTTAAACCATTTTTCTCCAAATGAACATGGCCAGGGCAGAATGGGTTGTTGAAGAATTATAATAAATGATAATTTGCATAGCAAGTGGGGGAAACAACAACAGTTATCACAGGTGCATTTTAACCAGGTTATCCCAACTCACTAGCTCTAAAGGAAGCCTACAGAGATAGAGGCTGATTGGATGTAAATTCCTGATGTAGACTCAAGGCATAAAACATTCGTATCTGCCCTTTAATTAGGTGTAATCTAATGGCTTCTTTTTTTGCTTTCAACCCATCATACTGATAAACCCAGTTAAAACCTGCCCAGGATGTCCAGATTGTCAAGCAGTTAGCTTCCATGCCAGGCTTTTATGGAGAGATTGAAAAAGTGATTATTCCTGCGTACCGTATCTGCAGTCAGCAGCAGCAGTGCAGCAAGAATATTCAGGAGAGTTTGGAGTTGCATGGCCATGAATCAAAGGATGCTTGAAGCAGGGGGTTCATCTGTTTCTACCTTGACTGGTACCTAAAACAGTGCTTTAAGGTCTAAGGACACTCTCAGGAGCTAGTGGAAAGTTGCCTTTGTGACCTACATGAGTAGACAAAAGGGATGCTACTGTCGAAAAGATCAGGCTTTGTGCCTTCTACTTATGCAAATAATGCTGACTCTCTGGACTGATTTGACTTTCCCCATTTGTCCAGTTCAGGGCACAGATGCATTCATGACAGCACACAAACCTCACGGGAATACGGAGGACAGGGAGGTGGAAGGAGACGAGCTCTTCTGCCCCTGCTCAGAGTGGATAGGCAGATGCAGCCACAGAGATACTTTATGAACTGGTGTGACCAGACATGTTCAGGCACTGGACTACCAACCAGTACTGTACATACCTGACTTCAAGCATGCAGATAATTTCCAAGAGTCACCTATGGATACAATAAGCTATTGGGTTTATGATATTTCATATTGGCATAGGTAAATTCTGATGATTAAAAAAGAATCATCTTGCCCTTTGTCACACTACTGCCATCCTGTTATATCCCTTCATTAGTCTTATAAAGGACAATTTTCCTTGAGTTTTTTAGTGCCAGAATTTGATTACATTAACCTCTTCAATAGCAGAGCTGTCACAATGTTCGTCACCTGTCACCACTTTTTCCTCTTAGGACTGAAACAACATGTCTGTCTTCTACACTAAGTTCTTAAAGCAGCACCACATCTATGATTTAATAGAAAGACTGATATGTTGTCAAGACCTCATTTTGTAACTGCAATTTGAATTAAACCTGATTATCAGTTTAGTATTTAAGCACTTGTTTCAGGATTTTGTTTGCTGTAAGTGACAGGCACTTGTTTGCTGGCTCTTGCTTACACATATATGTAAGTGAAACTCAGATAAACTAAGTAACTTCAGTTTATTATCAAGGCAACTTCAAGATCTATGAGTTTTGAAAGGATATCCCACCAGACTAAATTTTAATGAACAAAATGTGACAAAAAAAATCATTTTCTTCACTGAATAATTAACCTCTGAAACAAATTCAAAGTAATTTCTCTTTCTTAAAGTCAGCAACCATACAAAAGACTGATTTCAAATGGTGATTCTTTGTCCCCATCCTTTATTAAGTTTTATTCACCTGATATATTGTGCAGGATATTTACATTCCCCCTTTTGGAAAATGTTATATTTCTTAATTTCAAATCCCTAAAAGTAATAATTAACAAAACTCTATTTTCCACCAAAGTAGGAAAATTTCCAAATCTCCACAGTAAAACATAAAAATGATAATAAAAAAGAAATATTTTCCTTTTTCATTACTTTTATATACTCTTATTTTTCTTATTTGGACAAAACAGTGAAAGCAAAGCAGTTTTTGAAGGAGGAAGAAAACAAGGAATATGAATTGAAGGTGGATTTCTTCAAGCCTCTGACTGATTATCATGGGGGAAAGAGGAAGATTTTTTTCCTTCTACAAAATAGAAAATGTTATTCTTCATATTCTTTGAGTGAAGAACCTTAGCCTTGTGCTTTTGTTTTCTCTTTAATGCCGTTAGGTTTTGACAAAGACAGAAAGAGACAGAGCTTGTATACACACACATTGTCCCTATAGAGTTAATGAATTTTCTGTTATTGGATATACAAGTATTGCTTAGATGATTAAACTAACTATTTGAGATGCCCTTCGCAGAGTACTATTGATCTCATGAATGGATTAAAAATTAAATTAATTCTTTTACCTGATATCTACCAATATGCTTTGCCTTCTCTCTACATCACTTTAGTTAGCGTTTTTGCACTATGTATTATACTGCAGGCAACACCAAAAAATGGGAACTATAAATATCTTTCACTTATGCAACACAGTGTCTGAATTTTTATTGTATGTGCTAAACTTCAGAAAACTGGAAACCTGTTTATCCTTGTGGAACAGCTATATTTGAATGGCTCTGCAGACTTGAGTGTATAAAAAGAGCCTTGTTACATTTCAGGCACGAGATCTTGTACTGCTTCTCCGTGTGACCTGTACTAAACCAGCTTCCCCAGAAAAGGGACAGCCAAGGTAGTAATCAAACATCAGTTTAGTCCTCTGTCTCCTGGGTTGTTTTTAAATCTTGTTAATTCCTACAACACTTTGAGCCAAATGGATCTGCTCAAAACAACAGGCTGCCTTATGAATTGCTTAGAAACTCTACAGTAGTTTGCCCTGCAACCTGCCTGACCCCGATCAACGGGTTCTCTGTTCTGGGAGTTGTGAGTTAACCTTATGAATCAGCCTTATCTCCTGCAGTTTTTACTCAGAATAGGTGTTGTCACAGAGAGACAAAGTTCTTACAACACTTTATTTGGGGAAAAACAAAACAAAACAAAACACATGATAAAAAGAGAAAATAAAGAATAATGCCTGGTGAAGGAGGCACAAGGAACACATGCATATAATTCTGTTGGCCATTAAAAGATACATTTATTTAAAGGGAAGTATACAGCCTCTCTTTTAAAAATAAGTGACAGGAGATCAAATCTACTAGCGGAGGAAACTTCCCTAATTTACAGTTTAGCTCAGTTCAGTCGACCTTGCATAGAGCTCCTCTAAAGTACTGTGCCTGGTGTCCTGTTGCTCCTCCGGAATACCTTGATTCTTCAACAAGTCCCATATTACACCTGTTAGCAGCTTGTGAATACTTCTAGCTATCTCAAATCATCTGGGTGGTGATATGTGGGCAAATGAATGGAACTCTGCAAGTGGGAACCATCTCTGGACAAAGAAGTTTAAACAGGGGTGTCCAGGTTGGCAGTACAGGCAGTAAAGATCTAGGCAGCAGTCAGCTGAGTCTAGAAAGCAATTAGCTGACCTGCTGCTAGAGGCTTAAATCAGTTTCTTAAATGTAGGTGTCCAGTGCCATTTGTCATGTTCTTTCACATTTGAAAAATTAGCCCAAAGCTGATAAATGTGACATAGGACCCACAAGAGACCTGTATCTTTC
This sequence comes from Falco peregrinus, assembly GCF_023634155.1. Lineage (NCBI taxonomy): Eukaryota > Metazoa > Chordata > Aves > Falconiformes > Falconidae > Falco > Falco peregrinus. Next base: position 59,434,490 of record NC_073727.1, read on the forward strand.
TAGAGCATTAAGTGGAAACCACACACAATATGCTTATGTTTCTTAAGGCACTAAACAGCTGAACTGAGCCCTGGTTTATCTACAGTGTATTGAATCCTCCTCTAGCTTAATTGACTGTGTTGACTTAATTGCATCAGTAATACAATTTATACACTTGGATCATGTGTAGACACTCAAGTATGTCTTAACATGGACCTACATCCCACTCTAGACATTCTGTCAAGGTCTTCAGGCTTCTACAGAGGAAAAAGTGAACAGAAGTTTAATAGAAAGAATATTTTCATTCTTTCAATACATTTTTTTACGTCTCATGCCTACTTGTTATAGTATAGAAGTCTGTTTTCCACCCTCTGCTGCTGGGAAGTCTTAGTCCACTTCTTGTTTCTGATACCTAATTGTTGTACAGGTTTCTGGTTTTGTTTTACTTCTTGCTAGCCTGACTTGGTCCACATGATGAGAAAATCAAGACTATGTGGACTAGAATTCTATTCTTTACATATTCCTTTGTACAAAATTAACAAAACATCATCCTTAGGTGACTGTTGGAATAGATCAAAATTTAAAAGGGCTGGGAGCATAACGGGAAAATTTTAATACTAGCCTGAAACTTGTGAAGTATCTTTCCTTCAAAAGAAAGAATAAGATGAGTTATTTCTGACAACTGAAGGATGTCATGCCCTTGAACATCCACTAAGAAGGCTTACAAAAAAAGATGACCTTTAGACACCTCAGAACATAAAGCTACTCATAGCTTAATACTATTTCATGGATTCTGCTAAACCTTAGAAAAGGACTAAGGACCTGTGCACTGTAAAAGATGACAGAAGATGAAGAAATTGCTACGTTTCCTATTTGGGCTTGTGAAGATCATTTCAAGAAAAACAGTAAGATGACAAGTTTTATCTTCCAGAATTTCAGATAGGTAATCTCATCAAATCCATGAGCAAAACTGTCGCATCAGAACCATATTTCCAAATCAATGTCATTGAAAGCAAGATTTCACCAACAAGAAAATACAGAATAAAACCTTCCCCCTGCATAAGTCTCTGTATTATTTACAACCAAGTACAACCAGTTAAACAGCTTTTCAGTAAGTCTGTTCAGAGTAGGTATTTGTTAGAAATAGGATTGAAATTGTACAGATACGTATTTTTTTCCCTTTTTTTTTTTTTGGTTTGTTGGTTTGTTTGTTTGTTTGTTTAATTGGCTGTAACAGTTCACTGAGATCATGGTCGTTGATTTACATTATGGAAGGTGATTTCCATAGCATAGTGATTTACTTCATTCTATAATCAATTATTCAATGAGTTTAATATGAAAAGCTAACTAATGGCTTTGAATACAGAAAAGTAAACATAACAAAACACAGGTGCATGTTGATTTATATTTTTTCTAATAGGGTTAAAACTGATACAAAAAGTACATCTAAGCACAACATGGGTGTGTTTCACAGAATCTCTCTCACTGCTTGCTTGCTGTGCCTGCAAATCTCTATCCTATACTTGAAGAAACTTGTTTTGGAAGAGATAGAAACATTTATTTTTGTTTGCCTCTGTCTTCCTTAAAAGAACAAGAGATACTAAACAGAAAAGCTATGTGTATGCTGACAGATATATACAGGAGGAGATGAGACAAAAGCCAAATGTGGACTAGTGTGAACGAATGTGTGTTTTCAGGTATTCACATTTAAACTTATTGGCAGTTTCCTTCTTCAGTCACGAAGCAATAGCTTCCTTTCAATCTTATTCCACTTTTGTTAATTACAGAGTGGCTTGTTAAAATTTGTCATGGTAGGGCAAACCTTTACCAGGTAGTCTTACAGGTAAGTACTGAGCTTTCTGGGGAGAGATCCAAGGTGGAGAAACTTCCTGTTATCAGAGCTAAAAGGAGAGGTGGCATGGGAACACCTTAAGAAATACAGCACTGTTTGGTTTTTTTTTTTTTCCAAAGATAAGTGCAAGATCACCATCTGAGCCTCCTCAGAGTACCCAGAGCAACCAGACACCAAAACCGGCACTGAAGCAGTTTCCACTGCAAAAAGGAAAGGGCGAGAGCAAGATGAAAGCTGTAGAAAACTGTGTTCAGGAATGTTCACCATGATAAAAATAGTCCTGCCTGTTCTTGTTGATAGGATGCTTATAGCCTGTTTTCATTTAAAAACTTGGGAAATATTTTAGGGAGCTAAATTTCTTATCACTGCTTATTTCCTTACAGATAATTGCATGACTGTTAAATTTCTTCCCGGAAATCTTTTTGTTGCCATTTCAGATGGTTTTGCGTCCTTGGATCTCAGATTAATTTACTAGTACAAGCTGGCAGTTTGGATGCAAGCAGGTAACTTTACGATGATTGCATGATCGATGTATCAAGTACGTGCTCAGGGAAATGAGCAGCAGGGAAAGAAGAAATCTAGAAATTTCTAAGAAAGGATTTGTAAGAAATGTATCATCTATTAAAAGATACTTAGAAAGTCAGAATATGTATCAGTGTACCCCAAAATCAATGAAAAGGTAGTTTTGGACATTGTGGGTTATATCCAAGGAATTTCTGTTTATTTAGAGTTTGATGTAGCTGTGTGCACATGAAAAGCCGAGTGCACATGAAAAGCCGATTGTAGTAAAAATGGTACAAAAAAAAGGTTTATTTTATATGCTGAAAAAAAAATCTAAACAAGTAATTAATTAACAGGGGAAACACACAAGATGATCACTGGATGAATGGTTCACAGGGTATCACCACTCTGCACTATGAAAAAAGTAGGGACAGTTTTGAACAGAAATAAAGGTGACCAAAACTGAACTGGGAATAATAATCTTTCTGTCCTGTTGTTTGTCATGAGTAAAACATAACTTGCACTGCTGTGGGATTAAAAGAATTTGTCTTGTTAGATCAACAACAGGAGTACTGGTGTGTGATGGAGAAGCATGAGCTGTAAATCTCAAATTTCTTTGTTTCTCCTGACTTGAAGTAATTTACTGTAAAGGCTAAATGCTCTATAACATTGGATTGGGACTTGGGGTTTGACTCCTGGATCTGCCCATGGTATGCCTGAAACCTCTGAGAAATTCATTCCTCCCTTTTCTTCCCTGGGTCTTGAAGCATCTATTCTGTAATCTGGGAATTTTCAGAATATACAGATAGTGTTTACCACATCTTTTATGAAAAAAGCACATGAAAGCACACTATATTGGAAGTTTTAATGCCAAGAAATGTTAGAAATTGGAATCAGTTATATAACAAGACTATCTGAAGCACATACATCCTTACACAAATTACATTTAAATGCAGTTTTGAAATACTGAATATGGAACAGCAAAGCCAAAGGGCCTCCCTGCACTTAATATTAGACAACAATCAGCTTAAAAAAAAAAAAAAACTGTTAACCTTTTAAATCATTAAAAAGTGCTTTCTTTGATCTTCATTTCATTGACTACCTTTACTTTTTCAGTTTTATTTTCTACCTGTCTTTTTTTCCTGTTTTCTTTTTCAATTGTAACAAGCACACAGAATGAGTTTGGTCTTGACTTGCAAATCTGCAATATTAAGTAGATTTAAATCAGGCAGCACAATTACACCCACCCTTCCCTGAAGTCATGCTGCTATGCAAGTAAAGAACATTACTGTAGTGACATAGATTTACTTTTGTGTCATGTTCTTTTCAGTTTGGTGGACAATCACTGGTCAAGACTTGATAATCATACCCCAAATGTGACTTCGTAGTTTGCTGGAAAATAGACTCTAATCTCAGCATTTCCCAGACTTGTTTTGGTTTTAATTTGCAAGTATTCTGAAAAGCTGTTCTGGAAAACACTTTACTGATAAATGTCACTTTCAGAAATTAGCATGCTTTGTGGTTGTTAGATCCGATTAAGATCACAAAATAGACAAGTCAGAATTAAAACCCAACATGTTAACAAAATGAAGGCTTAAGTTCTTGACTTTAAAGTAGGAAGCTGATGTAAAAAATGCACTCAAAAAAAGAGACTCTATATTTTAAAGTCTGAATCAAATCTCTTCAACCTCATATAGAATGTTTCTTAAAAGTAGCGTCTCAGAGCTGACTTACTGTTAGCTACCATTATTCTAACTATTGTCGCAGTCTGTTAGAGTGCCATTGTATACTAATTAATGATTAAGGCATTCCTGTTCCTTCCAGTTTTTCTTTCTTCATTACTAGATTAAATTAACAAAACTCACAGGTTTTGTAGTTTGTATTTACAAATCTATTAAAAAAAAAATCTAGTGAAAAATAGTGTTCAGCTGAGCATAAATATGCACACAGCATCTGTGATAAGTTTTCTTACATCAGGATCTTCTTCCTAGCAGGGAAAGCTGATGCACTTGAAATCCTTCTGACTGCCCTATTTCCAGACAATTCCTCTTAATCTACCAACCTGTTTAAGATTTCCTTTAACTGGGAGTTGTAATATTACAAAAAATATATACTATATATATATATATTTATGCTTCCATGATACAAAGTATTTTCATTTCTAGAGAGATCCCATGAAGTATAATGATACAAATGAGAACTTTACTGCCAGCTGAAGTGCCTCACTTTCCTTCATTTGTGATTTGGAGAAGTTAAGGCACTCACACATTCTCCATGTTCCATAAGGCCTTGGTTTGCTTTCAAGTTCACTCAACTGTGAGTTGTTGACACTACCTGTAACCCTTGACACTGGACACTTAATAGTGGCATCACCTGTAGGAGCACATGTTGTCTTCCTTGGTCCTTCCTCTCCAATTACTAAGTGAACGGCTTCACTTGCTCCTGGTTCGCATTTGGATACTTTATCAAACAGACTCATCTCTGTCAAGGTTTCTATACGAAAAATTCTATTGCTTTTCTGTGGTCTTCCCAGATGTTGTTTAAAATAGGAATATTGAATGTTGGCAGGAGTCCACATGCATTTGACCAACCTCTGAAAAATATTTCCTGAATTAATTAGTAGAAAAGGTAAGAAGCTGAATTGTAAAAAGTCCTATACTTGTCCTAAGTGCTCTCTTTGCTTCTGCATTATGACCAAGGGGATCTGGCAGTATCTCTCTGGCTCAAATTTAAGGTGAGACATGCAACACACTAATTAGAGCACAATATCTATCTTTGCATGACCTTGCAGGGTTTTTCATATGTCTTGTATTCAGTTCTCTTCTCCTAGGTTTAGGGCTGATACCTAAGCACAGATGAAGCTGAGTGAGTTAAATCTCACTTTTAGTTGCCACAGACCTTCTGCTCTATTTACTTACTGTGGGATGCTTAGGAGATGAAACTTGCATTGTAAAGCTTTGCAGCATTGCAAAAAGCATTACCTATGCAACCTTGATAGTTTCAGGATCCAAGATTTCTGGCTATTTTTCTATGAAACACCATGTACTATGTACATCAATCCAAACTCAGTGACTAGGAAATCACAGGTTTCTCCTCTTGCCTATTATTACAGTTGCCCCTAATTAAACCCATACTGTTTGAACCTTCTGAGCGCTGTCCTGTATCATTTGATCACCTAGACACTTAGGTCTTTTCATTAGTTTTGCGGTCACCTGCTTTCCTGATCTGCTGCTCCTCTTATTTTTTTTCCAGTTTAAAGGCAGGCTAAAAGGTGCAAGGATGGCTAATTTAGGTCCCAATTATGTCTAGCTTCCTTCAGTTCCTGTGGAGTACTGATTCCTCATTAGTCTCTCTTTCATCTTGACCTTTATAACTCCCTTAGGTGCTGACCCAGAAAAGGGATCTTCAGGCAGAGGTGCTAAGGCCTGTGAGAATTCTGCAGTAAGAAGTAACAAATATTGTTCCACTGGATCTGTTTCACTAGAATAATGGTATGCACAGGTACTTGCAGAAATGGCTGAGATGTTAAATAATAATGGAGATATTGCTTTCTTAAGGAACAAAAATGTGGGAAGAAAGTTCATCAGGCAGCATAGTAGGAAATGTTCTTTAAGGTGATTTTATTTCATCAGTGGCCATATGTTGTTTTAAAGTCTTAGAAACTCCATAATTATGTAACATATTAAGAAAATATGCATCATCTGCCATATAAATCATTCTACATCATATATCTATAGCATTTTACTTCTGTGTGAACTGAATAGCAAAAATTGTTTCTGGCATGAGAAGAAGATTGTTGGCTCAACTTGGGTCAGGGCATTATTCTGAAAATGTTCATTATCATTGACTCAAATATATTGAGATTGCATGCCAAGCCTCAGTAGTTTGGATTTAACATCAAAAGTATGTGTTGAAAGCAACATAGCATAGCTCGTTTTAAGCCAGATACGCTCCAGAAAACACTAAATTATCTGAATTTGCTGAAATATCTGCTGATGTTTGATATCTTTGCAACATGATCCAGCATCAAATGGTGCCTCAAAAATTGTTTAATTATTTTTGAACAGTCAACCCAAAACTTTGCATGTTCATTTTTTGAAAAAACAGCAAAATAGCTAGAGACACCAGACAGTTCCTCATAGGAAAAGGACATCTCAGAAAATCCAATTTGCAGTCATACTCAGCTTTTGACAAGCAATTAACAGAAATAATATATGAATTAAAAGCATATAGTAAAAGCATGATAGCAGTTGTGTATGCTGTTGACTTTGAACTATTTTTGATCTGAAATTTGCATGCTGTCTTTTAAATATTAGCCCTAATGACAGGGAAGAATTTATCTGATGGGGGGAATGGGATGATATACAGTCAGTGTTACCAATTAAGTAAGTTTAATTGTTTTCAAATTTAATTACTAATTTCAAAGGCAAGACAACTGAGCTAAGAAACTAATGTGTGGTTACACAGAGGAGCTTAAACTGGATTTGATCACAGTCATTTTATAAATTATGTGGTCCTCGAATTAAGAACCATTATGCAGTCAGTTTGGAGTGTTGCAATATTCAGATACAATACTGTTTATATTAGAATTCAGAATATGATTACCGACTCTAGTTGATAAATACTGAGCAACAGTAAAGATGACCAACTAATCAACGTAGACGACAGGTTGTAATGACTGTGATACATTTTTCTGTCAACCTCTCATTTGAAATCTAATTTCATATCCCAAACAGTGTTTCACATTGTTTGCCTTACTCAAAGTTAAGGAAGTTTATCACCCTAATACCTCAGTTTCAGATGGCAGCTTCTAGTTGCTAGAAATCAAACAACTTTTTCACTTTTCAGTGTCTTATTAGTTTTCAGGCAATATTACTAAGGCTTGCAGCACCTGGTTTCATGATCTGAGCCTCGAGTTAAGATTACAGAACTATATTTTTAGAATTAGTAAAGTCAAATTCTTCCCTAAAGCCTTTATTCATGAAGATTGGAAAAAGAAAGTTATCCAGTGCCAAGAAAAAGCTGGTTACATTTTCCTGGTCAGGTGAAACCGATCTTAACAAAGAATAAAGCAGTCTACACCAGTACATCATGATACAAGATACAGGGTTAAGATAGAACTCTTCACTCAGAGAAGGTAATGCACATAAAAATAAAGCTTACCATAAGCTAGAAGGATTCACAACACCCTGTTTTATTCAGGAAAAGGAAAAATAGTAACTGCAGTTTAATTGTTTCAGGTAGTATTAAGTACTATTTGTGTGATAATTTCTTGCTTATGGAATCATTTAGTATATTACAGGTGTAGGTGGACCTAGACAGTGTTCTATAATAATTTAAATAAACTCATTGAGACATCTTTAATTGCTATATACATCTGAAAAAAACCAACACATGATTAGATTAACAATGGGTAGGTTAATGAATAAGAAACAATCTTTGTGTGTGTGTGTGTGTTTATTTTATTATTAAATATGAATTTTATTTTATATATTTTTATTATTAAATATTGGAATTTCAGTGTTTAATCACTAAAATACTTTTGTTGTAACAGGTATTTTTCTTGATGCCTACATTTTTGTTTAGAACAAATGTCCCCCTATATATTTGGAGGTCCTATGGCATGGTTAAGAAAGGTATTGTCCATCAATTTTACCAGATAGTACAACATTTCAAAAGGCGGTTCAGCTGGTTTAAAAAAAAAAAAAACCACACACACCTGTTTTGAGTATAAACCCAACTGCCTTGAAAGTTCTGAACAGATTGAAGACTATATTGAGAGCATTTTGTTGTGAAAATTTTGTTATTCGTCAGAGACTCAAGAATCTTGAGATCTTCAGAGACTCACAATATTCTGAAATGAATATTGCTCATTCTCTATGTTATCTTGTTACCAGAAAATTAAACTTCGTGTTTAACAATTAAAAATAGATGGGAGTTAATAAAACTACCTTTTCTGGAGCCATATAATATTCAAAGTCCAAAGTTAAAGTATGAACAGTTGAGCTACTTTCATCAAATACTAGTAGGCAGTGCTTTAATTAACCAAAAATCATTGTGGTTCAGTTTCTAATAAAGTCCAAAGTTATTAGAGACAATACTAGAGAAATATTCACTCGGGGGGGGGGGGGGGGTGTGTGTGTGGGAAGATATATTCCTTACTGATGTGGCTATAATCTAGCTTAGATGTACCAAAGGTACATTATAATGGTTAAATGTGAAACGCTTTAGGTCAGGATTCACCTTTTCTCTACACCAGAATTTTTCCACCTGTCATTCATTGTTTGATCTTTCTTCATTTGTTCAGGTTACATGTTAAAACCTTATTATTTGGGTCCATTGAGTACCTTCTTTCTGCAATATCACACGTGCCTGGTGGAACCTTCACTAGCTTGATTGAGTACTATAATTTCATGTTATTATAAAGATGTTAATTTTCCATTTTCTCAAAGTCTTCTATATTCAAGTTATGCCATTGCAACAGTGGATTTCTGTGTCCTTGGGGCTTGCATGGTTTTGCTTGAGTATCCAGGTGGAGTTTTCTAAATTTCTTTCATTGGTTGCTGTTGAAAGATTTCTGGCTTAATGAAGTAGAAAGTTAAGATTTTCATTGATTGTCTGATATACCACAAATATTCCTACAACACCCCACAGGTTACTGAGATTTTTTTGTGAGCAGCTGATTGCCACAACTTAGACGTCTGCTGTAACTTCTCTAGCTCCACTGAGTTTGTCTACAGTACAAAGAATTCAGCTGTTTTAAGTGTTGGTCTGTTGGAAAATGTCCTATATTGCTTCCATGAAGACTTGTAAGAGTTTTCATTTTCTTACAAAAATTGAATACTGTTTCCTTTAACGGCAGAAATATATTGATTCAATAGTAATTTGGATAGTCACCAAATAGCCTGGAATTTCTAGGTTACTTCCAGATTCAGTATTTGTAATGACAGTCTCACACAGATGGCTATATTTTCATAAAGAGATTTCAGCTTCTTGCTGAAGTTAGTGACAGAGCTCAGATTATTTTAATGCTTTCATATCATCTCTCTCCTGATTTTATTTCTCACCTCACTAATATAATGTGACCTCTAAGACACTGAGAAAGAAAACAATATTGTTTTTATTAGTCAGTCAGAAGAAATACTGCAGTTGTCCTACTTTCATGTCTTTCTAAAGGTGTTGAGTAGACTGCCATCAAGATCTTTGGCAAATACAGGCTGCCCTGAGCATTCTCACAGTCCCTGGATTCCTACCCAAAGATAAGGTCGTAGCTTGACTGGACTTACATAAACTTTATGGCTCTATTTGGTGTACAGTGATGTTTCTGAGTGTACAAGCAAGATGTTTTCCATGGTCTTCTAGACGAAAGTGCCAATGATTTAGAAAATGTTGATTTCTTAGAAACAGTCGTTCATCGGGCTTAAATATAGCTGTGATCACTACACATTGCACAGGTTTTGTGACCTAGGCAACTACTCCTATTTTGCAACCCTGTTCCCAGAATAGGAAAATAACAATGACAACATCAAGGCAAGAGTTTGTCACCTTCTTATGCAGCTGAAACAGGCAGGAAGAAAAGTGAAGGAAGCAGAATGGCGGTTGCAGTTGAAGTGCATACAGGATAAATAAAGCATAAAATCATTCTGAGGAGTAACAATGCAGCTTTTGGGAAAACCTTTGAATTAATTCCTTTTAACATCAACCTCCCAAATGCTCAGCAAAATGTGGACTTTATCAGAGTATATATAAAAAAAAAACCAAAACCAAACCGCAAAACAAAACAAAAAGACCAAAAAAACCCAACAAACCCCCCCAAACTAAAACAAAACAAAACAAAAAAACGGAAAAAACAGAACTGATTTCAAAAGCTCCATAAACTGACTTGAAAAGCTGCCTTGAGAACAAGGACATATTCTGTCAAAAAATAAAAAGCTTGTAAGAAAAAAGTGCAGCTGTATGGCTGACTATTATCAGAAGTCAGGAGAAAAAACTAAAGAGAGATAAACAAGAAATTATCATTCCCTTTTGCTTTACTACTTGCCAGCCACTGCCAGAGATAATTTCTTCTGGCTCCTACAATTGTTTTTAGATTTCTGTTTACCAGAGTTTTGAAAAAAAGAGCGATTTGAAAGAAAATGGTTTGAAATCTACTAAATCAGCTGAAGTAAAAATGTAAATACTCTTTCATTAAACTGGAAAATATAATTAGCTAATGTAATATTTTTCATCTGAAGAGCATTGACTTTGGGTGTCTGCCAATGACAGTCACAATAAAGATGTTAAAGAAAAGGCATAAACAGTCCCTTGTTTATACTGACACAAATTTCTTGCTTGTCTTTGTATTCATTGAAGAGATTATGAGAAGACAGGAAACATACACATCCAGGACATGGTTTAAACACTTAGTTTCATTAAGCTAAGCAACTGGTAAGAGCAACATTATTGTGGTGCTAATACAGAGAAATGTATGTATATGTTCTTTACATGAAGATAAATACATTACTTACATGAAGATAAATACATCACAATTACTGTGATAATTGAAATTTGACATATAACATCAGCAAAGTACTTTCACCATCACCGTTTTAATAGTAATAACATGTACATCCTTTGATTATACAGACCACTTGGGGCATTTGTTTGCAAGCATTAGTTTAGAAATAACTTATCTGAAGGAGAGAGTAAGATCTGTCTTACCTTTTGGGTAGTGTGAATAGGTTTACCAATGCTACTAGCTAATCACAGCTAGATTGACATGCACAGCCTCAAAGTCAGAGGGGAATGTGGCCTGTCCTTATCAGGAGATGATGCTTTTCACTGTGGCTGACTTACAGTCCAGTGCTAACAGCTTTGCATACAGATATCACCTAGATAAATTTTTGGGAAAAAATCTACACCCAAGCTATAGAATACCGCAAACATGATTACTTCAAAGTCCTGTGCACATTCATTTATATATCTCAAATCAAATAGCTAGGGGTTTTTGTGTGCTGTCCCTATGACACTGTACAAAACATTATTCAGTGTGAGACAGATGCAGGTCATTTTTTAAAAAGTATGAGTGCACTATTTGCATTGCTTTAGCTGGGAGAGTTGGTGGCTCTGCAGCGGTGCTGCCCTGGAGGCTCTGATCAAAAAGCACACACTCTGAGGGTTTTTGTGGGAAGGGTTCTCTCCAGCCCAGCAGTTAATCCGGGGAACAATAATGACAAAAAATAAACCCCAATGTAATCAGTTGATTTACGCCACATTTGAGCTTAGCATTGTGAGATTTCTTGTACAGTTTGTATAAGTATAGTGGGTAGATTTCCTTCTAGAATGACACGGCCTCTTCATAGTTCGTGTCAAACATAAATGAACCTACTTGGATTTGATTCACTCTCATTAAGCTTCTCTGCAAGGCTTTAATTATTAATTACCATGCGTAATCATTCAGATTTTTATGACTTTCTCCTAGATCATACTTTTTCTGTCAGAAATCCATGTGTGGAATGTGTGCATTTATTTTAGCTACAGTCAGAAAATGCATCATTCAGAAATGGAAAAATACTGAACTACGTGATCTATTGGTCGATATGCCTATCCAGCCTTCCGTCCACTATACATCTTAATTCAGGATTTTGCAAAACCATGTAGTAACAAACTCTTCCTTCTATCTCACTGCCAGGGGTTCTGCTGTCTCACTGTTGGGGGCCTACGTATCCTCGTATCTGATGGACCAAAGCGATCTACAACAGTATTCCCTTAACTAGCAGCCTGAAAAGTGGCACACCTGCTCTGCTGGAGAACTGCCAGTAAACAGATGCAGTGCTATGCATTTTGGTGACACTGAACGTGGTCATAGCAGCACATGCATCCTGCTCTGACAAGTAAAACAGGTGCTAGCTACAATTTTAGCCACCATCATTAACAGATGTGGACGGGTGTTTTACTGGCGTAAGTGTCATGACTTTTATTATCACCGATCAAAACAAGCCCTGTTCTTGATTTGTTACGATGTTTGAGGGCTCATCCAATGTTTGGCTGACTGCCCATCTCTGCAATTCTGAGACATGAGTGTGCAAGAAATACAGTATTGGTCCACAAATAAGGAACTGAATTACAGGGCTGAATTCTACAGGACTGATTTTAAGCACAGCTCCCATTGAATCAGAAGTTATTTAACTGAAAAAAAATATTATTTTCCAATTCAAAAAAAGGCATAAGAGGACAAGACCTGACCCCTGGGACTAAGCTTTCAGAGTAATGCTCACATAACCCACCAGGTGTGCTCAGTATAGGTACTGTGCTCTATATGGCATATACATCCAGGAGAGCCATGCGTGACTCAGAGTGCTTTCTCTCCTAGGCTCCCAGATTGCATCCCAGGACTTCAGGTATTGGGAAAGAAAAGAGATGAAGTCTAGTCCATGTAGACCCTCAAGCAGCTGACCATATGGATGATGTGGAATCCATCAGAGCATGGTCTGCATCTGTCTGCACAGGCTCTGCAGCAGGGGATTGCTGCACTCCAGGCACAGCACCAAATTTGTGATGGGTTGCATTGGCTGACATGAAAGACAGAGCCCGATGATAACTTTGCTCAATAAATATATCCTCCACAGTGAAACTCCACAGAGTTCCTCTCTGAAGGTGTCTTTATATGCCTCACGGGCAAAGTCTCCTCCATCCTTCCCCTGCACCTCAGTTACTAGCAGGTGATCTGTGCCAAGTCTAGAGATCTAAGGCAGACACAGCAAAAGGACCTTCAACAAGTTGTGCATGATACAGACAAGTGTGGTGTAGCACCAAGTGCAATAAGGAATGATTACTGGGAAATGGCAACTTGGAAAGGGGAAAAATCTTGTTTGGAGTTGAATGGAGCTAGGGACCCTTAGACATGCCTTCAAGGCCAAGACTAGGAATGCAGAAATGGTACTCCAGTATGGACAATCCTCCCCAACAGACCAGGATAGAAGTGGTCATTGATATCATGTTCAGAGCAACTTGAGCTATGAAAATTAGACTGAAGAAGTATTGTTTTAATTACTCTTAAGCTTTTTACAGTGGTGCAATCCACTTATTTCTCAGAGATAAAGACCGATAGGGAAAAGTTGCATTACAGCCTGACTTCAGAATAAAAAATGTGCACTATATTATCCTGATTAATCGTGAAGAAGGGAAAAAAAAAAAAAAAAGAAAAAAAACCCACCTGGATTCTGTCTTTCTTTAAAAAAAAAAATCACATTTTAAATGTGTATAAAATGCCATTTACAATTCCTCACACATAAGAGCTTCTTTAGCAACTTTGAGAGCTCATATGTTACCATGAAACAGTGTGAATTGAAAACATTAAGAGCTAACTATAGATTAATTCTGAACATAGAAATTTAGAGTTTCTGACCTGTGTGATAAGTGATTATCAAGGCCTTTTAAATTTTTTTATCAAATATGAAAAAGGATATCTAACTCAAAGCCATGCAATTTCACTGTAGAAGGCTGAAAACTCTCTAATTTAAAGAAATGTGGTTTAAAACTAATTATAGCGCATAGGAAAATGAAGAGGGACACAAAGAGCTTCTCAATAGATAGAACGAAAAATACTGTTTGAGAAAGAATAATGTAACAGTCAGAAAGGAATTAATGAATAGGACAGGTACATACATGCCTAGAAATAGCTATTAATACCACAGAATTATACACTACTCAGTCATTAACATCACATTGCACCTGGCAGTTTAACAGGCAGATTTTAGTTCTTTGAGAAAAGAAATTAAGGGCTCAATTATGGATCTAAGCCATGCTGAGAAGTGAGAAAGATAAATACTGTTCCATGGTGTGCTGGGAAGGCATATGCCTGTGGAAGGTACAAAAAGTGGTCTGTCACCACACCTGCAATGAACAAGCCATGCTGATGGACCAGCCCATTCATGGAAAAATATGGTTTCCAGAGAAACTCATTAAACCTCATTCTGAGTGTATGGAAACAACCTCAGATGTAAGTAAAGTTGTTCTTGGCCTTCTTCTAATGACTGCTCAGGGACAATCCTGCTCTATGAGATGTAATGGTAGTTCCAAGTGAAGTTTCAGTGTAAATTATGTGAGATTAGGAACTGAATATTCAGATGAGCATCCTTGGAGCCCTATAGAAGGCAGATCTATGTCTGGTTTTAGTCCAGTGGTGTCTGAGTTGGCCATTTGAAGGCATTGGTTTGCCTGCAAGGAGTGTTTTGAAAATGGGTAGCTTTGATGATTTTATTAGACCACATGATTCTGTTATCTTATTAGGCTGGTCACACTGAAAATATGTCCCTGATTCTTGTGATCAAAACCACACTGTATGTTCTGTATCTGAGCTTTGCATTGATGCACCTAGATATGATTTTTGGTGTTCTGCCCTGTGAATTAAAAGCAATTCCTGATACACCTTTAACTTTCTTTCTTTTTGTAGTATAGAATGTATTTGATGATCCACACTGCTCTTGTGCTTAGTATAGGCAAAATATTCCCTCACATGGGCCCTATCACTTCTAAGTAAATTTTTCATGACTACTTTTTTACTTCTGTATTACTCATCCACATATCTTAACTTTTGTGCTATCAAACTTATTTTTCTTTTTACTTCTTATAAATACTTGTATTGATACCATCATCTCAATACTTAATCACTAGAATGCTTTTCTTTATTTATTTAATAATTACAGATATTATGTATTCAATGAAGTGTTATTTAAGCAATTTGGTTTTATCTTTGTCATTTATTCTTTTTCTCCTACTTTCTTGTGCTCACATTTCCATCTTTGTGAAGTTTGCCTTTCCGAAGTACTGAGAATACATATATGGGTTCTCAAACCATATTTTTGTATATAATAGATGCAACTTTATCATGATCACATACAATCACAGAATTATTATTATGAAAATGACCTGTGGGTTTTATCGCTGGGAAATGCATTTTTAATAAGTAAAATGCTTCTAAGATATCAAATCTTCCTTTTGGAATGCTACAATCTGTTTTGTGCTTTTTATTCTTTTTTTTAAGCAAGTCACGAATGTTTTAGTAGTGATGACACAGAATTTTAGAATGAGTTTTTCATTTTATGCTTTGGAAAGGGTTGCTTCTGTTGTTCTAGCCTTGTGACTGATCCATATTAGTCACCTGTACTGTAACTCATCAGTCAGAAAATCAATCCCTAAACATCCAAGATCTAACATTCTGAAATGTCAGTAACTCAGAAAACAAGCTATGACATTTTTTCAGGTGGAGTACACTCTCCCCATTTCCAAAGTAGGGAATGTTCGTAACATAACAGTATTGTGAAAGAGCCTGTGAAATTATGGCTGATATCTAAATTTAATTATTACATTTCCTGATGAATAAATTATATAACAAACCTTGGGCTAAGTCAAAACCGTATTTCGTATTTATTCCAGAATTATAAATGTACTGCCATTGCTGCCATTGCTCTTCCTAGGCTCTG
This sequence comes from Falco peregrinus, assembly GCF_023634155.1. Lineage (NCBI taxonomy): Eukaryota > Metazoa > Chordata > Aves > Falconiformes > Falconidae > Falco > Falco peregrinus. The sequence continues at coordinate 59,450,285 of NC_073727.1, forward strand.
TTAGAAATTGAATTTCCTGATGTACATATCCTTTCCACTATCAAGCCCTCTATAGTATTAATTTTAGCATCACACTGATTTTCAGTTGTTCTTCAAAGTATTATTTCTGAATCAGTAGAAAATGGGGCATATAAGTTTCATCCTCACAAACCTTCAGATTTTCGCATGAATTTGTCAACCCTTCCCTATGTGTCAAAGCTCATATCCTCAAAACCTCAATTCAATAATCATATAATGCTGTATATTACCCCCAAAATAATAGCAAAGATCCGTAAACTTCCGATATTTGCTTTTTGGCATGAGAAGAACTGCTCAGATCTTGACAATACTGAGCAGCAAGATACACCAAGCATTCACCCGCATAGTTCCTTACCTGACTGCAGCCCTGGGGCACAGCTACCAGATCAGCCCCTGTACAGAGGAGACCTCTATCCACACACTTTTAATTTGGAGACTCCATGTTTTGAGCATTCATCTAGGATATAAAGACCCACAGCTCCATCTCCCACTGCTCACATGAATGCTAACTAACACAGGGACAATTGTTTTGGGGTTCTCTGCATTCCAGATTTGGCATTCACTAACTTGCATTTAACATGGCTCCCCTTTATGAAAAAGACTTGTACGTTCTTCAGCCAGGCGAAAAGGGAGATGAGCCTATAACATAGGTGATATCTCAATTAAGCTGAAATATCCACATCTACTTTCAGTTGCCAACAATGATTTATTTCTGGAACTCCTAAATGATGGGTGTGCTGTACTAGGACTTAAGAAAAAGATGGTTTTTTTTATTTCTTGTTTTGTGATAAAAAATTATTTGGACATTTTGCTGCAGAGGAAGATTCAGGATGATGATTACAGATAGGAAATAAAGTACTTCTGGGTTGTTTGTTTGTTTGTTTGTTTTTCAGAAAAAGACACCAAAGTTACAGCATTGGCCATATTTCATCTCAAGTTTTGCTTCAGCATTCTCTGTCCACTAGCTTATATAATCCTCCAGTTGTTCTGGTAACTTACAGTCTATATACACTGCCCACAAAATGAAAACCAGCATGAGTTTTAGAAGTATTCAAGTACCTCCATATGGGAAGGTGTGTTTGTACAAGATCTAAGATAGGTGCTAGCACAAGCTACCCTATAGCAGCGTAGCCATTCCATACAGTGTTGTATTCAGCCAGACTGACCATATTGACAATGTCTTTAGTTTTGGAGCTTGAACAGCATTGCACTACAAGGGAAAACCTATCCTAAATCACTCTTTATATCATTCACAGAATGTAAGCACTTAAGCCTAAAGCTTGCATTGGGCAAAAAAAACCCCTAAAAATTCCTGCACAGCAGTTTTAGGAGATTAAGATCGCTTTGTCCTTCTATGGGTCTTGTTTCAAGCCATCTTAAGAGTGGCAGGTGAAACGTTTTGAAGCATAACTGAGGTCGGAAGGAAGCTGGAGAAAGTGGGCTGGTTTTCTCTCAAAGAGTTCAAAACACAGCCTCAAACATCAGACTGCTTCAGGGATCATGATTTGCAAATTCTTAGTGGGAAAAAAAATCTTTCTGAGAATCTGAGTAGCAAGTATTCAACAGATATATGATTTAAAAGTTTCACTGGAGTTTGAAAATTCTAACGAAAAATATCTAAATCTTACAAAAGGATTTTAGTTACTGACAATTTTAGTCCCATCTAGTGATGATTCTGATAATAGTGCTTATTTAGGAATATTTGCTATACTATTTTTAGTAAATTATTATAGACATGATGTAAAAATATTTGTAGGAGTCAGTTAAAAGAAATAAGTGAATTCATAGTCTAAAGAATATGGATACTGTTTTTAAATTCAAGTATTAGAAAATGCCTATAACTGAGTTAAAGACTGATTTCATTGGGTGCATGCCATAAAAAATTAACAATTGCCATTAATGCTATTAACTTGTTGAAAGGGTACCCTATTTCTCAATAGTAAAAGAATACTTTATGTTGGACTTCTGTCCCCAAACTTTTGTTGTACAAAAATTTCTCATTTAAACTAAACTAATTATCTGTTTTCCTTCTTTAGGGAATGGAGAGAGAAAGTTTCCCCCATGAGATGATTTATCTTTTCCTAAAATAATGTTCCAGGAAGCTGCATCATCTCCTATAGGATGTGGATTTTTCTTCTTCGACTGTAACAGGTGGAGGTGTGAGGTGTGAAAGAAAGATTTTATCTATAAATTTTGTCTTCAGTGGTTAAAACAGCTGGGTACAGAACATTTTTGTGGGCTTTTAAGTCATCTCTCTGGTCTGTGTGTTTCCTTTTCTTACCCTTCCCACACACGGTGTAGGGATCTGAGGTGCCTATCGTAGCCTTCTGCTGTGTTGTGGATTGCAGCACCCACCTTTTCGTTAAGTTATTCAGCTAGTCTAGTCTTCAGTGGTTTACATGATGCTCAAAGAGCAGTAGGTGCAATAGTAATTGGTCTGCTTGCCCATTTTCCTGTAAACATGAAGTGATTTACCCTATGTCACCTTTACCAGCCACTTGCTTAAAGGTAACTGAATCCTTGCTGTGAAAATATAAGGCAGTTATTCATAGTTACAGCATCCCTAAGTTACTGCAGCATAAAATTAATTACAAACACACATGATTTGGTTGGCCCAATCCTAGTCCGCATGTCATGAATGGGAAAATCAGTAACCCTATGAATAAATCTTCCACTGACATGATCAACAAACCTGTGACTGAGATGACAAAAGACCTTTAAAGGCCTGTTTTGACTAGAGCTATTTATTTCTATTACTATTACTATTAATATTTATTACTATTACTATTTATTTCTAGTCATGACCTAGTGTCAAACCCAGAACATGGAAAAAGGTAAGCCTTCCTACCTAACCAGTTCCCCTATGTCTTATCTTCACCTCTGCTTGGGAACAAGTTTGTGAACAAGTCAATACAAGTTACTATTAATTAAGCGTGGATGAAGCTCAAATCCTTTAGATCCTTTCAGTTACCTACCTATGGGTGTACTCTAGCCCTTCACTAAGTGCATGGTAACTCATTCCTTAATGAAAAGTTATTTCAGGGTTGCTGAGGAAACAGTGTTTGAGCACTGGAAGTTACCAAGTGAACTGATTTACTGAAAGATTTTAGCTTAGCTGATAGTACATTCACTTGCCTTACTATTTCTTAAACAATACTAAAAATAACAGCACTCTTCAGTTCACCTCCTTTCTTGCTTCTGGCAGGTTTCCCTTTGTATTTCTGCTCTGACTCTTGCCTTCTTGTAGGATCAGTACTATCCTGCTTTCTTCTTCACTTTTGATCTTAATGACACTTCAGCAGAGTATACAATTCCAATTGTTCATGCACAGAAAAGGGAAATTTAAATTCAAACAGATGTAAAGATGGTTCGCGGGGATTTTTATTTCTTTTCCCGCTCATAATCTGTTTATACAGGAACACTAAATGAGTCTTTTTGCTGTTATCGGTCCACATTCTTTGTGGTTGGGGCCATCAGCCAGCAGATGGGAGCCCCCAATTTCAGTCCCAATGGCAACTTTAGGTAGTATACTATCAACAAACCATTACCCACACAACTAAAACAAGATGTGTTTTTCCCAATAGTCCTCTTTACTGGCAGTTTTGTTAACAAAGTAGCCATTTTTCCTCCAGTCTCCAACTCACTTTCCCTGCCTTAAACCTGCCTTCAGTTGATCTAGCCTAGCTTTGCAGTAACAAAATAAGTAGAAATCAGACCAATACTTCTCCAATTTCTTTCAGCATGATGTTCCTTCCTTCTCTAGGGAAGGGAGTCAGTGACAAAAAGCTGTGCTGCTTCTCCATAAAAAATACCCTGTTCAAATAAACCAATGTCTTTTTACTGAATCTATTTCCTGATGTCTCATCCTTAGTGAGGAAAATATCCATCCTAGCATATTATTCCTTATCCATCTCTTTATAGACTGTTTTCCACATTATTTAATTGTTTCTTGAGTTCTCACATCTCCAAACTGTAATGACCCACTATGTCAATGGAAGAAACTAAAAAGTTGCTCTGAAGTCTGTGTCTTTTATGCTTTGTTAGACTTCCCTATTCAAATCTTTTTCTCTTCAAATATACTTCAGCTATGAAAGAAATATGAGAGCTCTTCTGCTGCGGAATATGTGTTTATTGCCATAACCCACCTGGTACTCTATTAAAATTCTTCAGCTATGAGAATTTGCTACTGCAAGTATATTCACTCAAAACCTCTATGTAAAAGCATTTAACATTCTCATTTGATTCTCTTGACTCTTTGTACTTCAGCATGTTCACTGTAAGGCTGCTGGCTTTTGTGCCCAGCTTTGCTTCATCTCTTTTGTTATTACCACTTTCTTTCTACTTCAAGCTTTCATCCCAGGCACTGCAATGAATTCGAAAAAGCGCCCTGCAAAATAGCTCCACCCCCATCGCTGGGAATAAATAGTGCTCAGGAGACTACCTACGCAGCTGACATGTCTTGACCATTGGGTTTTTATGCTATTTACGAATTGTCCCTCATGTTCTGCTGCTTTTTGATGCTGAGTGTCACGCCTTGGGATCAGACCTTTCATTATGTGTGACACTTTTCATTACGTATGACAATGCTCAGCAGAATAGGGTATGAGTGAGATTGTGTGCTACAATTAAACGACACCTTGATGGCAGTGTGGCTAGCAGAGCATTAGCTCCTCCTGTTATGAAAGCTGCTGCTGTGGCCCTCATTTAAGCAGTCAGAAGTGTTTGGAAGCAGTCCACTAGCAACTTTTTGTTTAAAGGCAGAGCTCTAGACCTGAAATCAGTGCAGCAAACAACCATTTTATAACCACATTTATTGCCTTTAAAAGACCAGGACAGAAGCATAAGTACCATTTCTGTGCTCTTTTCACAGGGGAAAGGAGCTCATTTGCTCTGAAAAATGGGGCCCCAATGCTTTGTCTTTGTTTCTGGCAAGTGGAGACCTTTCAGCCTACCAGACATAGGATGTTGTCTGGCAGGAGCTGCCAGCTCACAGGATCTGATAGGGCTTGTCTCCTGGATTTATTGGCTGGGAAAGCTACTTGCAGCATTTTCTGTAAAATATAAAAAAGTCTTGTTTTCTTGGACATATGTAGGAAGATGAATCCCAGTCTACATTTCACATTTCTGTTGGTCTTAAGATCTTATGCAGCTGTTCTGTTAATGGACCCATTTAATATCATATATCATAGTGATTATTCTAGAAGTGCTTACCCTGTATGAACAAATGTAAGGCTCATCTACATAGTGTAGTATAATAAATGCAGACTTTATACTAGAAAGCTTAATGGCTGTTGGGCTATAAAGTTAAACAATGAGAAACTAGTCATCTTTTGTCCCAATAAGTAAGTTTGAAGGATCAAAGAAATCCAAGTGTGTAATAATACATGAGGTTGGTTATCACCCACTGTTTCAAAGCTCCTAAATATGACAATGAATGTCAACAGATTCAAAAAAGAATTATGACTGTGGAGAACAGAACAATAACAATAAAAAAAATATTACCTTTATCCATTTTATCTAAATTTCAGAACTAGGCTTACTTCATTAGGTTTATCAGCATGTCCTCTACCATTTCCTTTCATGAATACATGGAATATATCAGAATCTTTGTCTTCATAGAATCATTTAGGTTGGAAAAGATCTTGAGATCATAGAGTCCAACTGTTAACCCAGGACTGCCAAATCCATCACTAAGCCATGTGGCTAAGCAGTGCATCTACATGTTTTTTGAATACCTCCAGGGATGGTGACTCAACAGCTTCCCTGGGCAGCTTGTTCCAATGCTTGACAACCCTTTCAGGGAAGATATTATTCCTAATATCCAACCTAAACCTCCCCTGGTGCAACTTGAGGCTGTTTCCTCTTGTTCTGTCACTTGTTACCTGGGAGAAGAGACTGACCCCCACTCGCCTACAGCCTCCTTTCAGGTAGCTGTAGAGAGCGATAAGATACTGAGTATCCTTTTCTCCAGGCTAAACCACCTCAGTTTCCTCAGCTGCTCCTCATGAGACTTATGCCCCAGACCCTTCACCAGCTTCATTGCCCTTCTCTGGACAAAATCTTGATTTTTCTCTTCAGAAAGATGGGGCAAACCCAAATACAAATAGAGGCTGAGTGGAGAATTAATTGGAAACAGCCCCAAGGAGAAGGACTTGGGGGTGTCAGTGGGCAAGAAGCTCAACATGACCTGGTAATGTGAGCTCACAACCCAGAAAGCCAGCCATATCCTGGGCTGCATCAAAAGAAGCGTGACCAGCAGGTTGAGGGAGGGGATTCTCCCCCTCTACTCTGTCCTCATGTGACCCCACCTGGAGTACTGCATCCAGGTCTGGGGCCCCCAGCATAAGACATGGACCTGTTGGAGCCAGTCTGAAGGAGGGCCACAAAAATGGTCAGAGGGCTGAAACAGCTATCCTGTGAGGAAAGGCGAGAGCTGGGGTTGTTCAGCCCGGAGAAGAAAAGGCTCCAGGGAAACCTTATAGCAGCCTGCTGGTACCTGAAGGGGGACTACAGGAAAGCTGGAGAGGGAATTCTTACAAGGGCAGGGACTGATAGGACAAGAGATAATTGCTTTTAACTAGAAGAGGGTAGATTTAGATGAGATATAAGGAAGAAATTCTTTATTATGGGAGTGGTGAGACACCGGAACAGGTTGCCCATAGAAGCTGTGGATGCACCATCCCTGACAGGTTTCAAGGCCAGGATGGATGGAGCTTTGAGAAACCATGGCAGGGGATTGGAACTAGATGATGTTTAAGGTTCTTTCCAACCCAAACCATTCCATGATTACATGATTCTATGAAGAGACCACATAGCCAAGAGAAGAAAGAAACTGTTGAAGGAATAACTTGGGAGTATTTAGCATTCATTTTAATATATATGTGAACATATACCACATTGCTATATTAGCTCTTCTGAAAGAAAGAATTCTGTGATAACAAGGAATGGCTCTGGGAGTTCTACTTTGTGTTTTGTCGTCTGCAAACAACCATAACTGAATGGAGTATGTGTTATGGTAGCAATCACCTTTTAGTGTTCATATGTGCCTGCCAGGAAGATCTCCAGCTTATCATCTGACAAAGACACTGTTTTCATGTCATATTTGGAAGTGACTGGGCTTTTTAGGGGTTCCTCCCCACTACACTTCTGGTAAGAAGATTGTAAAGCATTGAGCTAGGTTAGAGTAATTTCTTCGTTTGGTTCAGACTAGGGGTTTGAACTAGGGTTTCCTATTCTCTTGGGAACAGCAAAGACGCAAGGAACCACTTTTCTTAAAATCAATCAATCCTTACTCCCCAAAAAAGATATTAATGTTAAAATTGCACTGAATGTTCAAAATCTGAATACTCTATCGAAAGTAGCACTGGCATGGTGTCCGCCTTTCAGAGTACATTGTGATTTGCATCTTATCAGCAATATTTCCCGTCTATTTTCTAACCCTCTCTTTTCACAGCTTTTCTTTTTAGTATTTTTTCTTAGTTCCATGTTCCTAATGCCAACACTCTTTTTTTTTTTTCTTTTCCACTTTTTTTGCTCAGTTTTCTTACTCATTTTCTTACTGTATTTAATACTGTTTTAAATATCCCCTGTCTTGCTGCTACAGCTCTGCAGGGTCCTGCTGTGCAAATTGGCAATTTAAGTGAAGGCACTTCATGTGCGCAACTAACAGCCACCCCAGTGAGATACTTAAAGAAACAATTGCACTGAACTGTACCTCTTGCTTTGAAGAAAAATTAGATAGAAGGGAAAGAACTCCAGCTAACAGGAGATTATAATTCAAGTTTCATAGGAAGTACAAAACTATGTAAAGCCTTCAAGACCTGTAAAACTGCAAGAGGGTTTTCACAGTCAAATCTTTACTTGGGAACCAGGGCTCAAAGTCAGTGAAGCCCCACAGTGTTATTAAAATTTTAAAACTCGTAAGATGTCTGCCTTGTCATTGTTAAAGATCTTTTGTACTGACTGAAGTATTATCCTGTTCTATTTTACTTGGAGTAGCCCTTAAAATGGACTTAATTTTGTTATTTTTTATGCCTTTATCCCCCAGGACAGACAACAAAACTGTTATGTTTCTTATTCGGGATCAGTCATCATTGCCTGGGACCTTTTTGACAAAATCATTTTTCATTGGAAAAGGACAGTTTGACACACTTAGACTGATGGCTTTTGAGAAAGATTTTTAATTTTATTTCCATTAAAAGCAGGTTTTTGGGCTCACTATTTTTTCAGGTCAAAATGAGGACGTATCGTGTAGGTCAGTAAATTGGATCATTGCCCACAATGTTCAGTGGTTGATGGTCAAATCCATCATCTGAAACCAACACTGGATTAATTGTTGCTTCGTGATGCTTCAATATCTGGTTTTGTTCTTTTGTTGTTTGGTTGGTTTTTTCTGAATACCCTTAAACTTTCCCTGCTGTGGAATTAGATAATGTTCTCTGTATATGGCTCAGAAATTAGAGTTCTTTGCTGACCTAATTCCATTGTCCAATTTTATCTAGTGATTCCTAAATGGAAAATGCAAACATTATCCCATGGCAGAAGCATAGGTATGGACTGGCTCCTAGGGAAGGCAATCAGTTATTGCTGTGCTAAAGAAAGATCCCCTTTTTTCTCAGATATTTTTAAGTGCCCCATCCCTTCTTTCCCTTCTTACTTGGTATTCTGGACCCTTAGTAGATGGAAGCCCAGACTCCACAGCTTGAGATATTTCCTTAAGTTAGGCAGAGTATAGCTATTGTTTTCTTTAGTTGTTATAGACACTAGGATAGTTATTTCTTAAGCATTTGTATTTGTATACTTTTAAGAGTCCAAGTGTAATGCTATTGAACTATCAAGTTATTCTCCTTGAGGTTAATTCACTTACCTAGTTAAAGCCACCCAGTCAGGATGGAAATGAGGTTTTCCTCCTCTGAGACAAAATCCTGGTTCCATTAAAATTTGTGGAAAAAACTTCTGCAGTCTTCAGCAGAGCTATAATTTCACTTCTAATTAGAAAGTGCTATTTTAAAACTACATATTAGAGTTGGAGAGGGGGGCAGGAGTATAGGAACTTTCACTGAATAGAATTACTACTCAGTAGCCAAATCAGCAGACTGGAGAAATATTTTTTTTCTTGATGATTTTATATTTTAATATTATTTTATATAAAATATAGATAATATGAAAATAAAAAATTGGTTTTTTCCCCTAGAGTTTTCAAAGCAATGGAATAGATATTTTTCTTTACAGCTTTGTGTGCCAACTAATCAATTGACAATCTGTTTACAATGCTTTCTGCCAATATGAATATTTAGATCATATAATTTTTCCATTTCATTCGTAGCATAAAAAATAAGGAAAAAATACAGAAATAAAAAAGCATATTAAGGTAGAGAAGAAAGAAAATAGGAGAGGTTCATACTAATTATAAGCAGCTTGCTAGCAATACAGCAAATAGTCTCTGATTTATGTGGCTGAAGGTAAGGGACATTTTCAATATTTCTCATAGTATTATGAGGATGATGGATTACCTGTTTTGCTGTTGCAATGTTAGTAATTGCAGAAAGCTACGGTAAAATCCATTCCCCTTGTCTCACTCTGGAGATAAAGGCATGAATAACTGTGGCCATTTTGACATTGCAGAAGAAGTGCTGTTTTATCCTTTCTTTATGAAGAGGAACCCAAACTCATTTTTGTTCAGAGCCACCCATTTTCTTTCTAAATTAACCCAAGCTTCTACACAACTTACAAAATTAACATCTGAGTAGCACATAGTAGGCAGACCATAATCCATGAGGAAAGCAGCTAGTTATAAATTTTTACTTTATATATCTGACAAGAATAGCAATATTTCATTATAACCTTGGAGGTGGACTCCCAAAGGAGGGGAAGAAGGATTTGTTTAATCCATATATTTTTATGCTGAACTGCTTGTTTATTTTTAAGGTTTGTTGTTCTGAAGTTGAAAAATAGAATAAAAACATGCAGTCCATTTTTATAATAAAAGTACGTTTCTTGGAATACAAATTTGGGGGAAATATGCGATAATAGCACTAACAATTAAGTCATAAAAATTTGCAAGTTATTTTCTAGTGTTTGACTGACATAAATGAAGCTTAGAGAAAAAAATGTGTAACTAGAGAAAAACAAGGAAAATAAGCATGCCATGATGATTTGTGATAGTGACATAAAAAAGTGATAAGAAAGAAATGTAGGCAATATTTTAAATTTTTTTCCATATTATGTTAAATATGAACAGCCTTGATTTCATAAGAATGATAAAATAAACAACATTCTAAAGAAGATAATGTAATTACCAATATTCACTAAAAAAGATTTCTTCTTAAATTCCATTGCAGAAACTGATTTGGCAAAAGTGAATAAAACTCCATTCAAAGTAGGATGAAATTTCGGCTAAAGCAAGGAAGTATTTATCTTGGATTGCTTCAAAGTTGCTAAAGGGTCAAAAATAAGAAAATCAGAACTCAAGTGACTTTTTGAAGGTAGATTGGAAGAGCATTGAGGACCAAGACAAACTCAGCATTATTGATTTCTTGATGGGATAGGCTGCCAGCTAGCTCCATCAGTTGGCCTCTATTGTTAGTGTGCATGCAACGTATGAAACTTTTAAATATATATTGCATTTGGAGGATAGTGGGCAAATCACTTATAGCCCATAATCTGTGTAAATATGTACACATGATTTTCCTCTGAGGTAGGTGTTTGGACAGTGTCATTTCTAATTACAGGTATTTGTAAAGTTTTCCACCTCCCTAGCATGTTCTGTAGCTTAGAAGCAGCCAACGTGAGACAATTTGTTTGAATCAGTTCATCTTTAGAAGAGTCATAGGTATCCTTGCCTGGTGTGAAGGTTCATTGACAAATGCCAAGCTTGTTAAAAAGCAAAGGGGAATTATTACGCATTAATCACGTCAAATCATTTCCTGACAACTCTTGCGAATGTCAGGAGCCATTAGGATACTGTTAATTCACAGAGCTGTCTGTCATGATATTGAACTCCTGGTGACGTGAACGACATAGTATGACAGTCCAAAGAGCAGGGGCTTAGCTCGGCGTGCAGAGAGGTGACTAACAAAGCCCTGGAGTCACCCTGCTGGCATTCACCAGGGTTCTCCAGCTGGGCCAAAGATCCAGACCTGTGTAGCTCTGCCTGCCTCTGTAATCAGTGAAACTCCCTCTGAGATGGGGGGTGGTGGTGAATGGGAGAGGAAGAGGCAAGAGTAACGTACAATCTAGGCTGTGTGTGATTTGTACTGACAGAGGCTTTTCTGAATCTCGGTTTTGGTGAGTGTGAATGGTGCACCACCTTGTAAGTACGATGGGCCCCATTATTAACTTTTTGCTGCGGTGCAGTGCCATTCTGGGCAGCAAGATCGGCCCAAAAACTGGTACCCAGGTGCAGTGCTGTGCTTACTTCTACTACAGGAGGGAGGCAGCCAGCTGCTCAGGAGTCTCTGAACTGCCTCCACAGTCTTGTCACTGGAATAGGCTCCTGCTGTGTCTTCTAAAGTCTGCTAAAGGTTTAAATTGTTTGTATAGGCCTGAGATTAAGCCTTAAATTTGGGGTAATGTGAAAGCACAGACTTAACAAGTTGTTGACATTTAAAACAGATTCTTTTTGTAATAAAAATATGTCATAACTCTCTTGGCATTGTTGCTGCAATGAGCTTGGATGACTAGATGTTCCAGACACTTTCAAAATCAAGTAACTCAAAGAGAGTTCAAGATGTGTACTCTTATTTCTACTTCTTTTCATCCTAAATTTCAGTTTCTTAAACAAAAACAAAAAAACACCAAAAAAAGCTGATTCTGAACAGTTCCATTAGCCTGAATGATACGGATGCTTACTGGACAAATTGCAGATGAAGACAGAATGAAAAGCAGTGAGTATTAGCAGGAGAAACACTCAGCAAAGAAATACAGTGATGGAACTTCCCAATCAGATCAGGTACAAAAGGAAGAATGGATGTAATTTTCTTCTGTAGCCAGGAAACAAATGTAATTGAGCTAAATTGATCCTGCAGATTTTTTTTTTATGATTTTTTTTTTTAAAAGCAGAACTGTGTACTCATTCACTTACTTCTAGTGTCTGTTTTCTATTGCAAGCAGTGCGTGCCAGGTACCACAACTGAAATATGGGGACTGCAGTCCCTTCATTAGGACTGCCTGGTATGCCCTCTTCTCCTGGTGAAGTGGTGGGGAAACCTCAATTCTTCCTGCAGGCATGCAGGGGTTTTGTGGAGACCTGAATACATGTATATATGGGCTTGTGGTAGACCTGAATACATATATATATATATATATTCATATTTATATTCATATAAAAATAGATAGATAGATATGTACCAGAGGCATATATATTTTTTTATATATATATGTATACATAAAAATAAACTCAGGTAGCTGAAGAGTTAACTGTAGAATGGTTTATTTTGCTTATGAATTTTTTCATATTTGAGCTCTGAAAGCCCCTAGAAACTGAGCTTCCTTGTTAACGTTTTCATTGCAAGAAAAATATACTTTCGCTAAAGAATATGTAATACATGCTATTAAAGAAAAACCCTTCTGAAGTAAATGCGACTTTTTTTGTAGTTCAGTTGCAAACAGAGAGGATCAAGTCCCGGTCAAGTGCAGATCAGTAAATTATAGCAGAGCATGACTAATTATTTTTTTTCTGCACATGGAAATCAGTTGTTGGATAATAATAATTATGAGTAGATTTGCGTTTAACAGCTCTATTAAGGCACTACCAAACCCCTCAATTCCTTTCCTATGTAGTGTATAAGTACTGGTGGCAGATTATGGTTCAGAAAAAATAGACAGAGTGCAGTGGATAACTAAGCCATGGCAGCACTGCATTTTAGCATGAGGATTAAAACTGAAGATGTTTCAGCTTTGGGTTCTTGGTAAATTATGATTTCTTATTCACCGAGTATGGAATATGCAAACAGCAGCTGTCAGCTAAAATACAACAGGATCTAAATGTCTTCAACAGAGGCCTCAATGTGGATCTAAACTCCCTGTATGGGCAGAGATGATGACCTAAAAATGTCATAAATGACAGCAAACACAAGTGGTGAGTGTCAGAAGTCACTTAAGAGGTAGAAACAAGGGTAAAAGGTCATAAGCCATTTCCAAACAGATTCTTTTCCCTCTCTCTTAGATGCTGGTGGCCCTGTCTTTCAAAACCCAATATTTTCAATTAGCGGGAAGGGGAGGTAATGATGTTTGCCACTTTATCTAGTGTCTCAGGAGTTAAAAGGTACACAGGGTTAACGTACATTTTCATATAAGAATATAAAATTAATGTCACAATATCTGGTGGGGGTAGCTCAGGAATTTCAGATTTTCTGTTAATAATATCCAGATATGCTCAAAAGTCATAGATCATCAGCTCTCTCTCTTCAGCTTAGTTGTATATGTTTAAATAGATGAAATTTTCAAAAGCACCTGTTTTTCACTGTAGATTATACAGTCATTTTGGCATTTGCTTTAAGGAGAGTTGTACATTATAGGACTAAAATTTAAGCATATCCTGGATTCCAGAAATTTTACCCTCTCCAGAATAGGAAGCAACTGATCAGATTTTACAAGAGTAAGAGTTTTGATGCTAAGCTCCTAAAGTGTGAGTAAAAAAGAAAAGGCAATTTTGCACTGCCTTGTATAAATGGATTGAGCCGACAGTTTTAGCACTTATTTCAAAGACCTGTCTGAGGCTCTGCACTCCATGCCAGTTGCAGACATAACTGAGAGGAACCGAAAAGAGCTGGAAGTGATTTCAGTGATGACAATTGCCTTACAATCAAAGCAGTTTTCCTTCAGTTACTTAAATGCCTGCTCCCATATTAAATTTCCGTGGGAATTAGAGCAAATCGTAGGTTCACGATGTGATTCTAACCTAGAATTCTCCATTTTTATTATTTCTTTTCTGTGGTAAGTAATAGCGCTTTCTGCTTTTTACCTTTGTGCTGTATCTTTCTCCCAGCCTGTTCACCAGAAGTCTGCAGCTGTTTTCTCACATGCTGACCTTGAGCTACAGATGACCAGAACTGGCTGTATCAGTGGGCTTTATGTGAGTTTATTACTGGACAAAACTTACAGATATGCTATGGACAAAAGGTTCCCCAACCCACTAATTCTGCAGCATTCAGCATCCATGAATATAAGCAAGCAACATAGAACTGACCTTAGGGACAAGTAAAACACTTGGTTTTCTCTTTCTAAAACCTTCCAAAGTCAAAGGTTTCAAAAAGAAAATGTTTCAAAACTATCTTGGAATAGGATCTCAGAGGAAAGATGTTACTTTTACAGTCATGAGTTCCATACACTGCATCACTCCAAAATGACTCGTACAGCATCTGCTGTCCTGGCACAGGCTGTGAGTCAGATGCTTTCAGTCAAGCATATGCTGACAGAAAAACCCACACCTGCAAGAAGACACTCATGGTTACATTAGGTTAACCACAGGGACATTGAAAGAGGTGTTGAACTCTAGGCAGGTATTAACAAAGTCTTTCTATCACCTAGAGCCTGAGTAATGCTCTTTATTCCTAAAAATGCAGCTTGACAAGTTTTCCCTTAGTGTAACTAATTTCAGAACTGCAATGGGAACTCCTTATGCTCTACTAAGAAAACAAAATAATAAAAACACCCTCCATGTTGAATAGCGAAGTACTTTTTTAATAATGAAAGCAAGTTACCACTTCTTCTTGAAGACCTAATCTAACTGGATTCAGAGTGTAAGAGAATGATAGATATTCAAAAGTTCAAAAATAGGTTTTCTGTTTTGTGGATTGTGAAAGAGATTACAGGAAATTGAAACAAAGAGAATCTTCCTGATGGAAAACAAACAAACAAAAACAAAATTCACAGCAGTATTCAAAGAATTTGACATTTATGAATATGAGTAATTTGAAGGATTTGAGGATTTAAATCAACACATCCTAGAGGGATTCAGGTTTCTGTCATTGATACATGTTGAGCGTGTCACAGTGCCACTGTCACAGACATTCACTTTCCTGCATATATAGTTTACAGAGTCACTTCTATGGTATATACATTTTATTGCAAATGTACATTCAAATTTCAGTTTTTGCAGAATCGCCTAGAGTCATAACTTCTATTCTTATTATTGTTTTAATTGTTTGCTTATATTCTTGTCTGAATAGTGATGTATTTTATACGACTTGATTTTAGCAAGATTTGATGGCATTACTTAAAAAATTTAGAGAATTTTATATTATTCTGACAATAAATTTAGGTCTACATTCTGAAACTTTAGCTCATTTTGCTCGTTTAACTGACCCTTTTTGAATACTCTCAGCCTCCTTGAAGCCCCAAAGACTCAAGGATAAATATAGATTGCTTCTGTATTTGGCAAAACACTGTGAAAGACAAGGCAGAGTCCGATTTCCACCAGTAATATAACTTTGCGGTGTATTTCTGTCTTAAATTTAGGGTAAGAATACGATTTTGTGCTAGGGCTTCAACACTGCACTGAATTTTTTGTGAGACCAACCAGGCAGCTTCCTCCTATATGTCACAACAAAGTATCAAATTTCTCTAAGATGAAGATTTTTTGCCCAATACTTCAAATTAATGTTCCATTCTTTCATGTAACACCTCAAAATTGGGACTTTGCAATTAGAGTCCTAGCTTTTTATTTAAAGTATCCTTCTAGTATTAAAATATATTTTGGCTTCCACCAGTCCCCCTCAAATAACTTAATATATTTATTTAATGACCTCCCAGTAATGGGCACAGTTGCACTGTAGTTCAGAGCAACACCCCAGGGGCTTGTGCCACTGACTCACATCAAAGCATGTACAGAACACATCAGTTGAGGTGGTGTTCACCATCCAAACAAGCAAACAAGATGTAGCATACTGTGCTGCAAACACATGGTTTGTATTCATTCTGCTGTCACCTCCTGTTGAAAATTAACTTCACTAATAATACGCTTGCCATAACTCCTCTGTTCAGTCTCCTTGCAATGGAGAGCAAGGAATTTTAGCCAGGAACTCTTCAATCAAAGTAAACCAAGAGCTTCTGTCAGGACCCTTTCCACAAAGCTACCGTTGCTTTAGCATTTGTTTCAAACTTCTCTCTGAAATAACTCTACTTTTCATGCTAATTGTGGCTTGCAGCTCATTGTTTTCAGGAGTGTTTAAAATAGGCTACTGTTATATAAAAGGGTCATTTTGAAGGAGGAGCTATCATCTTCTGTGCTCTCTGCCTTACTACTCCCAATTATTTTGTTGTCATTCTAATTGGTTATTACTCAGAGATAGAAAATCTGCTGCTGATTGATCTTTTGCATGTCTGAGTTTATTCTAGTGTTCCAGGTGCTCTAAAAATGGTTGATAACATCTAGAGATCAGGAGAGATGTCCTGTTTTGCCTGTTGCTGCTTGCAGCTGTGCAGAGCACAGGCAACCTCCCAGGTTCAGAGACCACTTGTGCCTTCTGCACCATGGCAATAGCCATCACTTTTCTCCACTAAATCTGCTCAGTACTGGATTTTGACTCTTTCCAGCTGCCCAGATGAAGATATGAGGAGAAAAATCTTTTTAATTTATCCAGCTACCACCTAAACTCTGTGTGCAGGATTATAGATGCTGTATGCTCCTTCATTCTCTGCCTTCCGTGAGTGGCATAACAGTGAAAATAGATTGTCATTCAGTGTCGACAAAGGGAATGAATTGAGTGTGGAATAGCTCAGTGGCAAATCATGAGCCTTTAGGAACAGCACATGGTCAGAGTAACTTTCCAGTAAAGGATTAACAACCATGAGATAAGCACTTTTAGGGCAAACTGCTTTCCCAGGGTTCATGGGAAGGTTGAGTTTCTTCTTGGTGTTCTTTCCCACCCCTTCTTACATTTGGTTTAAACTTCAGTAATCTGGACATGATGAAATGCTTTCCCACCCAGCCACTCGCTCCTAGTAATAACATTGTACTACAGCAACATTCTAATCCTCATTTTTTTGACAGAGATAACTGCTTAAAACAGGACATTAGTTTCAAAGCTGTCTTAATTAAGAAATTACACTCATAGTTTTTTATGTCATTAAACTATGCATGGGCAGCAGGATTACAAGAGTGTTGAGCAGTATGAAGCAGAAATGTAGAGCTCGGTAGAGAGGGAGCTGCAAGACAGTGCTTATTTACAAGGAATTACAGGACTAATTCTTGCAGCACTCCCACAGACATAAGTGGATGTGGTTGACAGTAGCCAGTAATAAATGCATCTAGTAAGACAGAGTGGGAGTGGACCACCTGCATGTCTTTGGTGGTGGCACAGTGGTGACAGCAAAGTTAGGACTTCAGATATAAATTGGTAAAAATTTCTTTTAAATTAGTTGTATTGATCTCCATTAAAAAAGAATATGGAGTCTTGTGGGGAAAGTAAGAAGACAGGGAGTTTTAAGAGGAAAATATTCTGGGTAACTTGTAACAGAATTGGAGGAATCCTGGATAAGGCAAAAGAAATCTGTGGTGGCTCCTGTTCTCTTCAAGAGGAAGAAATGTTGTGGAAGGAAGGAATAGGAGTATCCAATGCCTTTTCTGAACAAAACCATCCAGCTAACCTTCCTTTCTGAGTGAGGTAACAGGGAACTTGGAAGTGGGTCTATGATCTTGGTCTTACTACCATAAAGGTACTTTGGGACTTTAGGCCATTTCATAAAAACAAAGACAACAAATTTTGCAAACATTGTTTGTCACCAAATGTTTAACTTGAGTTCACAATGTCAAGTGATGCAGAATGCAATGATAAATCAGACAAACTGGGACTCCTCCCCACCCTTGCAGGTATATGTGAAACACTCATTTTCTCTATTTAAATGCCTGACAGCTACCCAATGTCACCATACATTTCTAAATGCATTTTCCAAATGATTCCTCAGTAATATGTTGTAAAAACGTGTTGTAAATTAGAAAGAAGAACTGCAGAAATAGAATAAAACTCCTACTTGCAGGATTGCAAGAGAAACAAGTTGTCAGGAAAGGACTGTTTCATATAGGCCTTTTGGCACAATGTTGCTTAATCCTGGATCTTTCAGAGGTCTCATCATGTTTTTGTCACAGACAGCATGCTCTTTCCCTTGAGAAGTGTTGCTATAAGAGTGCTAAAGATTTTTTTCTACCTGACCCAAATATTAGCACAAGACAATGCCCTTTGAAATGGCTAGTTACTCGGTAAAAAGCATGAAACCTGCTGTTCCTAAAGAGTTGGTCTGTGCTGCTTATTATTACACAAAATACACATTACATACATATGTGTAAAATTATAATGTAAATTTACTGAGAAAAAAAAAGACATCCAAATCTTTAGCAATGAAATAGAGAACCAAAGCTTGAGAGAGAACATTTTAAGAAGCAATGTATACTTTTCTAAAATGGGGACTACAAACAAAAATATGTGGTTAGGGATATGCTTTCATAGGTATTAGAAAAGTCATAGTGTTCTCAAAAGGAAGATTCACCTTTGACCCAGGACTGTGAGGTTCTTGCTGTATCCAGTCCCATGCTCATCACTGAAACCCTCCTTTACATATGCCCACTACTACTCTCCCTCTACACTGGTAGTAACTCATGTCATCTCTGTTTCAACCATTTTTTCATCTGTTTCCCTCTTCTCCCATTTGCATCATCTTAGGTCTCTTTGTAAGGTCCTGGTGAATTAAAACACGTACATATCGCGTCATTAAAAAACATTTCTCAAGGAACAATATTGGATTGATTTAGCATGGTATAACTTTGGTAATGCAATAATATACCTGATTCCATTTACCTGCATCCCTTGATTCTTTTTTCAAAATTTATCCCAAAGTCACATGTTTTCTCTTTCTTACATAAAGTTACTTGCTATTTTTCAGTCAGCTTTTATATTCAAACTGTATGGCTCTGGTATCTATGGCTTTTAATATCTAATGAAGGCTTATTTGTGTTGTGTTCTTATGTAAGGAAATTAAGAAATTAAAACCCCCAATCAATCACCCTCAGATTAAAGTGATAAAGGTTTTTTTAAATGTAATTGATGTTATTTGGTTCTCATAAAAACAAATATCTTCACTTCTACGGTGCTTGAGACAAACCTCAATTTCTTTGGGAAAAAAACCTCTTTGAATTACTGAATTGACATGCTTATAGCCATATGGAGACTTTTTAAATAGATGCTCCTGAATCTGTGTCTCCATTTCCTCTGACCTGAGCAGTTTTAATCAAATGTATTAAAATCTGATGGACTTAGTCTTGGAGGAGGACCATTCATCTAACAGTCAAGCCTCCAAAACTAATTAAAGACTGGTAGAATTGATCAAGCTTTCAGAAGATGTAGTGAGTTATTTCAAACAATGTGACTGGGCACATACAGCACCTGTTTGTGACAAACTCAATATAATAGAAAATGCATTACAAAGATTTGACTGGCGTCACATTAAACTGCAGCAGGTCAATGGGCATTTTACTATTTCCTTAGGTCACAATGCTGGTGGTGTGCAAAATTTCTTGAAAAAGCTGTATCTTTACTCATATTTCTAACTGCTAACAAGTTTCAAGGTAGCCAAGGCACTATTAATGTTTTTCATGTTTTTGAAAAATTATTTGATTTAGAACTGGTTACTTCTTATGAAAATGTAATAATAGCAACATTACAAAAGTATAGTATCAGCTGCCCTGAAATGGACAGTAACTTTACATCAAGCTGCTTCTGTGATTGTATTCCTGAAACTATAGAAGAAAGCAAGAGTCTGCCTTTTGAATGCCACTGCTTTTGAACACTCATTGTGTCCAGCTTTGCTCTGTGTTATGTGACATGAATTCACTTCTGACACTTTCCACAGCTATTCTGTATTAGTTTAATCATTATTTGAACTCGGTTTATGGTAAAAGATCTGAACTGGAGCCTCCTACCTATTGAGCAAATGCTGTAGTCATCACAGCACAGGATATGTTGAGGTTTGTGTCCTTGGCTGCAGTTCCTTCACACCTGTTGAATATGTTTCTCACTGCATGCTGTTCTTCTGTCTGAGCAGCTAAGATTCCAAACTTGCAGTTTAAACACTTTCAATTGCTGTTCTAGACAATAAGGGGTCTTTAGGTAAACCAGAACAACACCAAAACAAGGAAAAGGTGCTAGACCATTAGGTGCTCCGTAGGAGACCTTGGTCCATTTTCCTCAGGCAGACAGGGAACTTTAACTGGGACTCCCGACAAAACTGCTTTAGCCCCTAAGCTTTGTCAGCTCCACCCTTGGTGAATCTAGTCCCTTCATTCCTGTTTTCTATTTAATTATGAGTCAACTGATACTTTCTGTTCATAAAATACTATTTTGGAATTTAATTTCATAAACAACAAAAACTCTATTATAGCTACACAAAAGGACTATTTTTTGTTGTTGTTGTTCGCATGTTTTGTTTCACTTCTTGGCTGCCTGATCCCTCCTAACCAACCAACCAACCAAAACAGCTTACATTTTTCCTACAGTCTTTGTCATAACCATTTTAGTCAAAGTACATCCTCAGGTCTGAACACATCATATCCAGGCTGAAGTGTTCCAAGATGATGCAGCTGTGTCCATAACAGATAAAATCTAGAAAACCCTGACCGATGAAGAATGGATTAATTTGCTCACATTTGGGTAGCTCATCAGAAGGTGAATTGACATCTCACTCATTGCAGCTTGGCACATCCTGCGGCTTCATCTCAGCTCATCTCTCACTGGCTCTTGCCCTAGTAACATTAATACAAAGTCCTGCTATTAATGTTTCTGTGACCTAACATTAAAATGAATAACACTTTGAATAAAATGTTCCAGTAGTCATGCATATACTACCACAAGTGAGAAAGTTTAGAAATACGTTCATATTCTCCAAGTAAGACCTGACCACAGGAAACAGAGAAGGAACCCAAACATGTTGTAAAAGATACTCTATAGTTGTATATTTAAAAGATATTCTAAGACACTGACTTGAGTTAGTAAGAAAACAGTTCCTGTGATCACCTCAATATAACTGTGTAGCTGAACCAGCATGGTCTGGCCGAATAACCTGTGCAAGATCCAGCAGGGTGCCCAGGTGTCCAAGAAGGCCAACAGCATCCTGGCTTGTGTCCAAAAAGTGTGGCCAGCAGGACAAGGGAAGTGACCGTTCCCCTGTACTTGGCACTGGTGAGGCCGCACCTCGAATCCTGTGTTCAGGTTTGGGCCCCTCACTGCAAGAGGGACACAGAGGTGCTGGAGCGTGTCCAGAGAAGGGCAACGGGGCTGGGGAAGGGTCTGGAGCACAAGTCTTATGAGGAGCAGCTGAGGGAACTGGGGTTGTTCAGCCTGGAGAAAAGGAAACTCAGTGAGACCTTGTCACTCTCTACAACTACCAGAAAGGAGGCTGTGGGCAAGTGGGGATCGGTCTCTTCTCCCAAGTAACAAGCAACAAGACAAGAGGAAATGGCCTCAAGTTTTGCCAGGTAAGATTTAGATTAGATATTAGTAAAAATTTCTTCACTGAAAGGGTGGTGAAACATTGGACTAGGCTGCCCAGGGAGGTGGTGGGATCACCACTCCTGGAGGTGTTTAGGGACATGGTTTAGTGATGGACTTGGCAGTTCTGGGTTAACAGTTGGACTTGATGACCTTAGAGGTCTCTTCCAACCCAAATTATTCTGATTCTATGACTCTTTGATTCTGTTAGTATGTCCTATAAACAACCATAATTATTGCCCTACCAGTTCTCTGCAAGGTTCCCCAGTACTTAGCCTTACCTTGTTATTTTATCATTTGCAAATAAAAATCATTTGATATTACCTCTGTGACCAACTCATGGTAGTCTCTCAGTACCACATAACTGTCTTTCTGCTCGAATTAAAATTGTAATGTCTTTTATGTTTTTTCATCATGTAGCCAGGAGCTCAGATTCAACAAAAAGTTTCTTATTCTAAGCTTTCTCCTACCTCGTTTTCTTAAATGTGTACCACTTACTGTATGGAGTGATTATGCAGCCCAGTAATTTGAGCATCCTATTCAGCTCTGAATTTAGTGTTTTTAGATGGAAACTATGCTGTATTTTTGTGTATTTTCTATACAAAACTTCTTTTAGATACAGTTTTTCATTGTCACCTATGCATACATCTACACATATTCTCACGTTAAATTAGAACATCCATTTCTCTGAACTTAGCGGATGTTGTACTGTGGCTACAGGCATCCTCATATCCAGCTCATTTCTTTAAATGACTATTCTGTAGCTCTCTCACACTTCACATGCAATTTCAGAAACTGTCACACTCATCTTCTTCTAATCACAATTGGAAAGTGGACTCTTGCCTCTGGTAGATCTGTGGTGTCAGGCTCCTCTGCCCATGCTTTACATTTTCAGACACGTGTCATCAGACTTTTTATCAATTTCACAGTCAGGCGGATATCTCTGTAAGCATCAACAGTGCTAGCTACCTTCAGAAATGGGGTTGAAAACCCATCCATTACTGTGATGCCCACGAAAATATACAAGTGAGAGGCTGCTGTCGTGCCACTGCCAGGTTTAGCAATGCCTACTGATATTATCTCATGGGTTCTTCATGCTCCTTATATGTGTCTGTGCTTGCTTAGAAATGTAAGCTCTTTACAGCAGGCACCATCCCCTTACATTCTGCAAATCCAGTCCTGTTCCACAGTAACCATATGCTTATACATATAATAATTATAATACATTAGTCTATCTTAGATACATTCCAAAGCTTCCTCTGTCCTCATGTTGAACTGTAGCAGATTGTAATATGTTTCCCTACTGCCAGGTAGTGGTGGTTGTGCTGGCATATGAGTAAAATGCTGTTTGGAAGATCTCTGTTTTGCCCAGGGATCTAGCTGTGGAATGTTATCCGGGCAATTACTTTAATTGGAGATAATCACTTGGGAAATGGATGGATGAATTAATCAATTCCAGTTAATTGGGAAAATGACATTATTTATGCTGGTCACCTTTTTTTACCACCATCTATAGGAAGCTTCCCAACTGCAGGGCCAATTTCTTCCATGATACAGATCCATGGAGGCTACTGCAATTAAAGCAGGAATGAATCTGGTGCATTGCAAGTATAGAATAAATTGCCTCACTTACTTATTTTTGGAGAAACCATGTGTGCAGCTGACCTGGGAATACTACAAATTACTCTCTTTATTCCACTGTTGCTATCCTGTCATTAGCAGTGTTGCAACAGGAGGTGTTCTTGGCACTTGTTCTAACAGAAATATATAACTTTTGTTTTGTTTGCATACTTATGCAGCTCATTACTATGTTAAAAACAATCTGCAGCTTAGCATTTGTTAATGGGATATGGAACAAGGAAACAGCAGATGGAGTATTGGGATACTGAATGCATAATAAGTTTGATCCTGAAAGTCCTTGTGTGATTTTTCAGCTCAAGATGGTTGTTAAATTCCACTGCAAAGCTGAGCAGAAACCATGCCTGTGTTCAAGCAGTGAAGGTATAGTCCTCCACACTAAACAGACTTAAGGGTCAGGTATTCTCTGTACCTGATCACCTTTTAAAGGGAAGCAAAAGACAAATTTTGCTTTGTGATTAATTCTTTGGTTTCTTTTATTGTTCAGACAGGAGCTCTGACAATAAGACACTGTCATGGTTTAACCCCAGTTGGCAAATAAGCCTCACACAGCCGCTCACTCACTCCCTCCATGTCGGGATGGGGGAGAAGAGTAAAAGTGAGAATGCTTGTGGGGTGAGATGAAAACCGTTTAACAGGAAAAGCAAAAGCCATGCAAGCAGCAAAGCAAAATGATGAATTTATTTGCCAGTTCCCACCAGCAGGCAGGTGTTCAGCCATCCCCAGGAAAGCAGGGCTCCATCACACATAACAGTCACTTGGAAAGACAAATGCCATAAC
This sequence comes from Falco peregrinus, assembly GCF_023634155.1. Taxonomy (NCBI): domain Eukaryota; kingdom Metazoa; phylum Chordata; class Aves; order Falconiformes; family Falconidae; genus Falco; species Falco peregrinus. The sequence goes on from NC_073727.1 coordinate 59,474,200, forward strand.
TCTGAACATCCCCCTAATTTATATACTGAGCGTGATGCCATATGGTATGGAATATCCTTTGTGCCACTGGGGGGTCAGTTGGCCCAGCTGTGCCTCCTCCCAGCTTCTTGTGTACCCCCAGCCTCCTCACTGGTGGGGTTTGGTGAGGAGCTGAAAAGTCCTTGACTTAGTGTAAACACTGCTTAGTAACAACTAAAACATCAGTGTGTTATCAACATTATTCTCATTGTAAATCCAAAACACAGCACCATACCAGCTACTAGGAAGAAATTTAACTCTATTCCAACCAAAACCAGGAGAGATGGCTGATTGTCCTTCAAATGATTGAAGATAACCTTTGCTGTGATATTGTCCTATAGATATTTCTATCTTCAGCTGAAGAGTTTTGAATATCATTCTTTACTCACCTGTATGTCCAATGCTGACTAGTGCCTATGATGCTCACCGATCTGAGGACAAGTGAGCAAGGCTATAATAACTTTGTACTAAGCTGCATCTTCATTTAATGTGTTACAGCACCTTTGCATCTCTCAGAATAAGATTTTGGGGCAAAATGATCTCTGTATAATCTGTTTGCCACCCTCATCTCCATGCCAGACTGAGTGGCTCTTCAGGTCTGATGGAACAGACCCAAATCTTTTGTCTTGCAAAGATAAGGATCTAATCATTCTGCGACGCTCATTGGTTCAGAATCATTGAGCCATGGGTACATCTGTGACCACAGCATGGATTAGACATATCTGCCAGGCTGCAGTGAGTTAGCTTAGATTTTAAGAGCCTTTCTGCAGCTGAATGACTCTCCGACTCATCTAACACAGACTTGTTTAGTAAAACGTAACCTTTCAAACTTCTGTAAAATGGCAAGGTGTGGCAAATGAGTTAACAGTCGTAGGGTCATTACAACTGAATCCCAAGTAGACACAATACAGTTTACTGCAAATGCTATGTGAGATGAGAACATGAAATGAGAAATCTTAATGTTTTCGACAGCAAGTGAATGTACCACTCCAGCAAACTGATTTTTTTTTGGGGGGGGGGGGGAAGAAAAGGTTGGGAAATGTTAGGGCAGGATTCAAAACTGGAATTTCTCACAGCCTTTTGTTTACTTTACTTCAGCAGCCCCCTGTCTTCAAGCATGGTGTCCTGTGTGACCACAAAAGGGAAAGCATCATTTGTGAAAAGTCAGTGCCTTGGGGTTCTTTTATTTTTTCACTAGGCTGAGTTCAACTCACCTGCCTTCCTGAAAGGCCTTCCAGCAAAAACAGCTTCTGTGACCCACTGCATAAGCAGCTCTGGAGGGAGATAAAGTTTACACTTAAATGGGACCTAACAGGCTCCTAGGCACATGACTTTTGTTTTCATATTCATACTGATCCTCTATCCAGCAGGGCACAAGAACAGGACACTGTAAGAGACCACCTGAGGCACTGCATGCAGGCCCTAACTTCAGTGTTAAAAAACAAGTAACAGCTAGGTCAGGGGGACCACACAACATTATCCCACACATATGCAAATGGTGCGGGTCAGGAAATGCTTCCTGACATCTACAAAATGCTATGGCGTTCCACAGGAAGAAAGAACATTATCTGCATACCAGATTCCTGGACCTTTTTCTGTAAAATTCCCAGATAATGATGGTGCTCCAGCCTACAGAAAAAGGAAATTCTTCCTCTGCAGAAATTCTTCCTAATTAGGAGAAAAAAATTCCTCTGGACCCCATATCTGATGATTGATTTAACTCTTTAGGCTGGGTGAGCAGATGAATGAACACTTGTAGGTATTTAATGTTACTAATATTTAAGTAAATTAAGTCCTACAAATGCTTGTAGTTTTGAAATTACTTAAAGTAATTGAAGTTTTTATTTATAAAGAATCAGTATATCTCATCTTAACCTTTGCTTGACCAAACTAAACAAATCAAGCTTATTCAGTGTCTCATAATACATTTCCAAAATCATTTTAGCACTCTGTTGGCATCTTTTTTCCATTTTTAGTCCATTTCACTGTTGGTGACTAGAAAAGTCTGAAATATGTAAAATTAAGTTTAATCAGTATTTTCTATTAAAGTACTAATAATTCCTAGTTTTGCTAAAAAATGCCTTAAAGAAGCCAAGATACAGTTTTAACATTAACTTTAATGAGGTCAGGATATTACTCCAACATTCATAAAGAACCTTCTTTTTTACCTGCCTATGTTATATGAAGCACACCCTAAAGTTTAATGCCAAAGACTTTCTCCTCGGAGCATCTTGTTCTAACAAGTGTTGTGGGATGAGGCATGGTTTGGATACCACAATAAGACAAAAAACTGAATATCTGCATCTTGAAATGAAATACATTTCCATTTGTTTTTTCTCCTCTCAACTCATTAACTTTGATTAAGTTAACATGTACATTCAAATGAAAAAAAAATAAGAAAAATTCAATCCAAATAAAACATACAAAATTTTCAATCATAATTATACATTTCAAACACCATTCTGTGATAAGAAACTAATTCACAAGTAAAAGTGCTTACATAAAGCACTCACGTTCTAATATTCCACAAAGTATCATTTTTATCTGAATGCAAAGGAGTTAATGAGTTGCAGTCATCTCATGCTAAAGAAGACAGTATTTGTTTGGTTTTAGATCTAGAAATAAATAAATCTGAAATCCAAATAAAGTCCAAACTCAAAAAAGAGGATCTCAACTACACAGGGCTTTCAAGTTTCCTCAAGCATCACCAGAATATTGTGAAATCCGTGTGAAATGCGTGTGTGTGTTTTCCCCCTTGTGTACTTTACAGTTTTACAGTTTCTTTAGGAAATCAGCATTTAACTTCTAGCAAAAGGAAATTCCTAAAGAAGGGACATGCCTTTGTTGTTCACTCCATCAGTCACACAAGCAAACACAGTACCCGTGGCAGGGCTGTAACATGCATTTCAGCCACCGGCTGCTGTGCTCAGCTATGCCCTGTCTCCATGGAAACATTTCAGCAGATGGGGTACCTACTGGCAACCAAACAAAGATTTTCGTTTTGCTCTGCAGAAGAGACAAAATGCAAGCTGCAATGAATATAGCATCTTCCTTTGACCCTGGATCTGTAAGCATTGGCCAGAGACATCAGGTCTGCCTTCTTTTCTTTTCCCCCCTGAAAAACAAGCAGCAATTGAGGAAGAATGGGAATTGGTAGTTTTTAACAAAAAACCCATATATTTACAGCAGGATGCAAAATCTCTAAGTCAAATTCAAAGTCATAGCTCTTCTTTTAGAGAAACAAAGAGAAGCCCTCAAATCAGCCACTTGTAGTGTTCAGAGAAGGGTGTTTCAAATTGCAATGATGTGCTTGGTGAAATTAAGGTTGTAAGAGAAAGAAAGAACAGTGAATATGTCATTATATGAAAGAACAGTAACCTCCATTTTCATTTCAGCTACTTTGAGGTGAATAATTGTACAGTTGAGGAACAATCTTTTTCCAACACTGAAGTGACAAAGTGGCTAGTGCTTTTGAATAGAGCGTTCAGTTTGAGATAGCACAGAGCTGCATTAGAAGAGTAGGAAAAGACTATCTATAGCTGATCAGGAAAAATACAGAAAGAGGCCAACCAAAATAACCTTGTCTTTTCTTCCAAGTTACAAAACAAAGAACTCAGACTTAAAGCATACTTAGTTCAGCCTTTGGGATGACTCCGTTAGGGACTTGCAAGTTTGAATGAGATAAAACTAATTAATAACCAGGATTTTCTGCATATTTCTCTCAAAGCCTTGTGCTGATCACATGGGATGGAGTATTCATTGTCCTTTTTTCTGTATCTTCTACTTACATATGAAAAGCGTATGCAACCACAAGAGGAATTCAAAATTTGCACTGATAAGTAAGACATGGGTAAATATCTGCCTTCTTTTCAGTTTCTGAGTACTGTTTGGATAGGGAAATTATGACAAAATAAAAATTTCCACAGTGTTCTTATCCTTCTGTATAGGAAGGATATCAATATCATCTGCATTCTGATATAGATGCCAGTAGTATGCCTACTGTGCTACCTTTATGTTTGCACTGACACAAAATAAACCTTGCTAAGTGGCAAGGACAAATCATTAGTTTGATTACCGCTAGCAGTCTGCAACCTCTGCATATAAAAACATCCCACAATTAAATTTTTCAAGCATGACAGAACATGTTTTATTTATTTTTTAAAATAATTATCACACTGATATTGTCAGCTTTGTTTACCACAACATTGGTATTTTAGCAATTTATGATGATAATATTTTCTTCTAATTATAATAGATATTTTATTTAAAGGTCTCTGCTCAAATGATTTAGAGCAAAAGCTGATGTTGATTGCAGCTGATGTTAGATTGTTCTCATCCACAAACTTATAACTATAGTGCTGGCATTCTTTCTGAACTCATGTTTTGTTATGTTTTTCTTAGACCAGAACAATTTCAGACTTCCAGAACTAAATTATTATAATAGATGTGTGATGCCAAAAGCTGGGTATGCCCGTGTTCCCTCGTGAGCAGGCAGTAGCTAGCTTGGAGCTGCACTGCTGGTGGTGGTATGGATTGAACTGTGAAGTCCTGCTGAAGGCTTCTTATCTGCAACTTAATGCCGCAGATACTGTGACTTTGCATCAAACCCGTGTCCTATGTCTGGTCATATCAGACAGCATTGGATTTGTGAACATTTGCTTGCAGAAAAGAGTGTTGATAAAGCTTGATACAAGAGCACAGTCAGCTGCTTCACACACCTAAACAGGAAAAGGAAACCTTTTACAATTCAAATTCAAAACATGTTTTCTTGGTATGCCTCACATTACCTGGGGCCCTGATGAACTGAGATTCGGCTGAGGCGAGAACTTAGTGAGGATGCTCACATTTGGTTGTAAAGAAGAATTAGTGATAGTGTTCAGTGTTTTAATGTGAAAAGATACAGAAATATTATAAAACTCTTCTAGCTCTCTTTATCTATATCTCTGTCAGGAAGGCATTTCCTTCAAGAATGAACCAAACACGCAGTCCAGAAAGTTCCTGCAGAGCATCAGTGATAAGTTTTTTATGCAGGTGGTGGAGAGCCCAGTGAAGTGAGGTGCGCTTCTGGACCTTGTCTTCACAAACAAAGAAGGACTGATTAGGGTTGGGGTGGCCTTGGCTGCAGTGACCATAAGATGATGGAGTTCAGGATCCTGTGTGGAGGAACCAGGGCAATAAGTTGGATTGCAAGCCTGGACTTCAGGAGAGCAAACTCTGGCCTCTTCAAGGACCTACTTGAAGGAATGCCATGGGTTAGGGCTCTGAAAGATAGGTGGGTCCAAGAGAGCTAGCTAATATTCAAGCATCACTTCCTCCAAGCTCAAGATCGAAGCATCCCCATGAGTAAGAAATCAAGCAAAGGAGGCAGGAAACCTGCATGGATGAGCAAGGAACTTCCGGAAAAAAAACAGAAAAAGGAAGTCTATGGGATATGGAAAAAGGGACAGGCCACTTACGAGGAATATAGGGATGCCAGAACATGCAAGGGTGTAAAAAGGAAGGCTAAGGTCCATTTGGAATTAAATTGGGTGATGAATGTCACTCGAAGAAGAAGATGATGAGCTTCTTCGAGTACATCAGCAAGAAAATGACTAGAGAAAATGTGGGCCCACTGCTGAATGAGGTGGGTGCCCTGGTGATGAAGGACACAGAGAAGGTGGAGTTACTAAATGCCTTCTTTGCTTCTTTCATTACTGCTAAGGCTGGCCCTCCAGTTTTCCAGACCCTGGAGGCAAGAGGGAAAGTCTGGAGAAAGGAAGACATTCCCTTGATTGAGGATGATCATGTTAGAGATCATTCAGGCAAACCTGACACCCACAAACCCTTGCACCCCAATGAGATGAACCCCTGAGTACTGAGGGAGATGGCAGATGTGGCAGAGCCACTGTCCATCTTTGAAAGGTCATGGAGGACAGAAGGACAGGTGTCTGAGGACTGGAGGAAAGCCAATGTCTCTCCGATCTTCAAAAAGGGCAAGAAGGAGGACCCAGGAAACTACAAGCAGGTCTGTCTCACTTCCATCCCTGGAAAGATGATGGAACTGCTCATCCTGGAGGTCATCTCCAAGCATGTGGAGGAAAAGAAGGTTATCAGGAGTAGTTAACATGGATTCACCGAGGGGAAATGATGCCTGACCATCCTAATAGCCTTATATGACAGAATGACTGGCTGGGCAGATGAGGGGAGAGTGGTAGACTTTGTCTACTTTGACCTTAGCAAGGCTTTTGACACTGTCTCCCGTAACATCCTCACAGGTAAGCTCAGGTAGTGTGGGTTAGATGACTTGTCATTGAGGTGGACTGAGAAGTGGCTGAATGGCAGAGCTTAGCGGCCTGTAGTCAGTGACACAGAATCAAGCTGGAGGCCTGTAGCTCATGGTGTTCCACACGGGTCAGTACAGGGTCCAGTCTTGTTCAACTGACTCATCACTGACCTGGATGCAGGGACAGAGTGCACCTTCAGCAAGTTTGCTGATCATACAAAACTGGGGGGAGCAGCTGATAACCCAAAAGTTTGCGCTGCCATTCAACGAGGCTTGGACATGCTGGAGAGTTGGGTGGAGAGGAACCTAATGAAGGCAAGTGTAAGGTCCTGCACCTCAGGAGGAACAACTCCACACACCAGCGCAGGCTGGGGTTTTGCTTGCTGGAAGGCAGCTCTGTGGAGAAGGACCTGGAAGTTCTGGTGGACAGCAAGTTGCCCATGAGCCAGCAGTGTGCCCTGGTAGCCAAGAAGGCCAATGGGACCCTAGGGTGCATGAGGAGGAGCATGGCCAGCGGGATAAGGGAGGATAAGGGAGGTGATCCTCCCCTCTGCTCTGCCCTAGTGAGGCCACATCTGGGGTGCTATGTCCAGTGCTGGGCTCCCCAGTTCAAGAGAGACAAGGAATACTGGAGAGGGTCCAGTGGAGGGTTGTGAAGATGATGAGGGGACTGGAGCATCTCCCTTGTGAGGGAAGACTGAGAGCTGGGCTTGTTTAGCCTGGACAAGAGAAGACTGAGAGGGGATCTTAGCAATGTCTACAAATATGTTACAGGAGAGTGCCAAGAGGATGAGGCCGGGCTCTTTTCAGTGGTTCCCAGCAACAGGACAAGGGGCAATGGGCACAAACTGCAACACAAGAAGTTCCATCTGACTATGAGGAAAAACAACTTTTCTTTGAGGGTGTCAGAGCACTGGCAGAGGCTGCCCAGAGAAACTGTGGACTCTCCTTCTCTGGAGACGTTCAAAACCTGCCTGGACATGACTATGTGCAACCTGCTTTAGGATAACCTGGTTTAGCAGGGGATTGGACTAGATTGTTTCCAGAGATCCCTTCCAACCCTGACCATTCTGGAACTTTGTTGTGCTTCCTGACCTCATGGTGGATTTGTTGCTGCCTTCATGACCTGGAAAATACACTGCATTAACTCCCCTGACCAAACAGAATGGTCCCTAGTTTCTAATTTCTGTAGGCCATGAAAAGCAGAAATAAATAAGAAAAACTGTTCCTTAAAGCAATCTTGCAAACAATTACTGTGGAGTATAATACCTAATCCTAAGAGTAGGATAACAATTTCATTATTATTGCATTAATTTTCCTTTTTGTGCCTACACAACAGTCAGCAATTATTTGTTCCTTTGATATTTTCCCCCAAATTGGGTTTAATTCTTCAAAATGTAATGGCTGTTGTTCCCTCCATATGAATAATTTTAGATCACTATATTTTGCTGCAATATAATGGAGAGAAAGTGAGGAAAAAAGGGTTCACCTGCTCCCACTTTTGGAACTCCTAAAGAAACCCAGAATGTTTGCCTTTATTTCTGAATAGGAAAATGATTTTCAAATCATTTAAAATACTATCAAAAGGGGGATATACTTGCCAAATATGTATCTGAAGGAAATTTTTTTAAAAGTATTTGGATTTCATTACTATTCTGTGGTTAACATTGACATTTGAAAATTAATTTCTTACTAATATTCCAGACAGTTTGTCACAGACAAAAGAGTTTTTTTCAAAAAATTTGCATATAACAAAAATTGAGTTTCCATTTCAATGATCAGCAATATTTTGGAAAAAGCAGACATAATTTTTCTTTTGTTTTTGAAATAAAAGAAGGAAATTTTGCATTTACATATTCATCTTTTCATTTGGGTTTTGTTGGGGTTTTCTTCTGTAAAATGGAAAAATCAGCAAAAAAATGTGGGGGAAGAATAAAAAATTGAAAGTGAAGCAGAATTATGAATCAAAATGACAGAAAATTTAGGTATGTTCATTTGAAACATTTGTATGTTACTGAGTATTTTTTTTGCCAATGAAATTAGTTTGATAAAAGTAAGTTTAATATTTTATTTCCAAACATGCTGATTTTGATAGAAATATCTTTTCAGAGAAATCTTTTAAAATCAACATTCTTTGACAATTTCCAATTCTTCTGCAGTTTACTGTATCTTGACATAAGGGTAAAAAGAAATAAGGAGAATTAGAAACCATTGAGCAGCTTTTTTTTTTAATATAAAAATCTTATTTGTATCTGTTCTGAATATTTTCCCCCCTGAACTCAACATTTATTTAATCCTTAAAGTAGAAATATCCTTTCTATAGACCACAGAATGTGTTTATTAGTTATAATTTACATGAAGCTAGTTAACTCATCACTCTTTGCTGGACATATTATTTTTTTTTTAATTGTCATTTTTTATTTAAACTTAAAATATGCAGTTTGCTTGATAGCCTCATCTTCATTTAGAGAACAAGAAAGGAGATTTTAAATGCTGTTGCTCTAAACAAGACAATCACCGAAAGACACTAAGCAACTTAGAAATTTAACAGCTACTTCTTACTAAAAAAACTCCAAAACTTTAAAAAAACAAGTAATCTTAACGCATATATAAAAAGCATCTGGTGTGTTATAGGTTGAACAGCAAGAAGCACAGCCCTGAGGCTTCACCAGAGGACACAATGATTTTTTAAGGTTCATATTTTAAATTTCTAACAGAAAGGAAAAAAAAAAAACCCAAACAAAACCAGAAAACCAAGCCTGTCTTCACGTTCAGGCTGTTTAACAAAATTAACTTATGTCCTTTGACAAGTCTTCTTAAGTCCTTACAGAGATGGGAGTTGTGGAATATGAATTTTCTAAGATTTCTTAAAAATAAACGATAAAAAATTGATAAATATAGGTTTCTCCATGTGCTGTAGAAAGGCAGCTACTTTTTTGTTTCCTTCATTTTTTGTCTTGTTTTGCCAACAGCTAGAACAACTAGTATGTCTACAATTATACACTGTAATTCCCAGTCTTCATCTATGTACTCATCTCTTCACGTCACCTGTGTCATTTCCTTCCCAACTGAATTCTTTGCAAGTCTTTCTTGAGTGCAGGATAAGATTCTTAAACCTGGGAGCCTTTACCCAAGTTACTGAAAAAAAGAGAAATAAAAAAGCCCTGCTTCATTCTATCAAATCCAAATCCATTTTTATCTAACTTAGATAACTACTCACAAGTCTGTAATGTTCATACTCTTTCAGCTCAAGACAGAAAAATGTTTAAAGACAGAATTGAGTGTTTTTCTTAAAATTATTTTATACTGAAGTGATTCATCTTCTGGGGAAATGTTGTGATATTTTCCCAAGAATTATAAGTGGACAGCATCTTTATCTGAGAGGAGCAGACACCAAAGATTTGAAGGTCCTCAGCAGGACAGAGGAAGCTTTTTTCTGGCCCCTTGCTGCAGTCAAAGCTACAAATTTGTTGTCCTGTAAACCTGTTCAGCCATGTACCACAAACACTGCTACTATTTTTGGATTTCCTTTAAATCTTGATGACAAGGATTTTGTCATATGCAAGCATTCTGCATATACAAGTTTAACTGGTTAACTATAGTGTCATCATCAAATTATGGGGGAATGATGACAGAACTGTGAGAAAGACAATTTGGAAAAGTTGTACAAAACATTACTGGTTGTTGGAAAGCTAGAATATATTTAAGTATTGCACATGATACTTCGAACAATGTTGGAATTCCTAAAGTAGGTTTAAAGACTTTTTCTAAAAATGTATGAAACAGAAAATGATTAACTGATGGAATACCTTTCAAAGATGCTGTACCTGAGTTTGGAGACAAAAGCTAGTCTAGATTCAAGTAACTGGGTAGAACTCTATTGACTTCCAGAACACCTTGGCTACATACCTTAGGGTTCTGTAAGGTTTTAAATGTTTATCTTCTACAGTTGAAAAATGCCATCTTTCCATTATTCATTCATTCATTACAGCTGGGTACATCCAAGAACACCTTGGAAAACCTCAGTGTTCAAAAAGTGTTTGCTAATAAAGATAGTTTGCATCTGCTAGTAACCTGGAATTTAAGTTAACTAAAAATATTTCACCACTGTTCTCTTTTTTCTTTTTTTTTTTTTTTTAATTGGCAGACCAAATATAATTATATTCCTTGTGTTTCAAAGTTTTTGAATCTATAGTTCTTTACTTCTGAAGTACACAGAAATTTAATTTCCTCTTCAATTTCCTATTTTAGAATTTCTTTTGAAATGAAGCTTGGTACATTTTATCTTTTCATCTACGTCCTCAGCTGAGGTAATTTGAGGCAGAATTGAGCACTATCTTAAAATAAACAAGTGTTCTTCCTAAGGTCTCTTTTGTTCTCTGTCTCTTTATTTCGCTGAACCGGGAAACGATCATGTCTGAATGAGATACAGCCTAATGAGCCTGTACATTTTAGTACTCAGAATTAGAAATAAAGGAAAAATACTAGTTAAAACCATCTTTAGTTCAGCAGTGAGATTGAGACATATACTGTAAATAAGCAAAGACTGTTATATTATTTTTTTGTAGAGTCTTTCATCTGTTGATGAATTTCAACAATATGTTGGTTAAAACCTGGAGCTATTTTATGGAAATTCTTTCATGACATTATCCATACCTGTCATCTGAGCAGTTATTGCGGTTTTTGCCTCTTCTGACCAAGCACTCTGATAGGAATTTGCCTTTAGGCTAGTCCTGGATTGTCTTACTTAACCTTTATCAAATGGAGCCACCTTCAGGAAGGCCTGTGGATCTGTGAATATTTGTCATTCCACATGTCCAGAGAAGCACCCTGGCATCTTCAGTTGTGAGAAACTTTCAGCAACTTAAAACAAAAGAAAACAATGGAAGACAGTTGCTAATCTGTAACCATATTTCAGCATTTCATATATCATAACTCTGTGCTTATATGCATTACAGCAATTTAAAATTGAAATTCCACACACTTTGTTATTCCTTATTATCCAGGCTTTGCTTGTACAAGCATAAATATAAATTCTTGAAGGAAATGGGATATAGTACTAGACCTATACAAAAGGAAATTAAAAAATGTAAAACTTTAAATGAGATGTCAGGATTGTTTTTATGGCAAGAGCTTTTATGTTTTTACAAGCAGAAATAGAAATGGCATTGCACCTCTCCATAAATATATACAGAAAATATTATGTTGATGGAGACACAGTTACTATTAATTTAATAGATTCATTTCTTCATACAGTCCAGCTGCTCCTGTGTTTCACAGAACAATCTCAACATTTAGATAGATGTTGCCTAAAAGAATAATTCTCATCAGCTCTTCCTTAGCAGTTAGCTGTGAATGGCTTCTCGTGCCACTGAGTATTGTCATTGGATAGTGACTGAGGGCTATTTATCATGTAAAAACTTTCCCTGCTTACAGTTAATTTCCTTGGAACAAATGATGCTTCATGAAAACCTTTCATAATTGTCTTCCCAAGTAAACATAATTAAAACTAAGAAAACCATTTTTCCACCAAGAAGGAGCTGGGAGTTACTGATGGGGTAACACATGGTACCCTTCCTTATCTACAAGAATTTAATTCTTTTTCTGTAGTTACAATTACAGAAAAGTAACTTTTTCTTCATTTTTACTCAAAAAAGTACTGACTGCCTTCCTGTGGCTCTAAATTTAAAAAAGAAAATCATGTGTCTTTCAATAGCTTTAATCCTGTATTTGATGCCTGTATGCTACAAGTTGGCACAAGCTGGCATGATGTAAGGAAGAGCTGAAAAAGACAGAAAGAGTAAGAATGGAGAAAATGGTATCTGACTGCAGATATGCCAAACCAGTATCTCAGTCATTGTAAATGTGCAAACAACAGGAACAGTGGAAGACTTACAGTAATCTTGTAAATTAGAAGCCATCAATATAGTCTGATTTCTTGTAACTTCAGGTAAATGGAGGAAGCAAGGTGATCATCATGAATTTATCAGTACTGTAAAACTGAAGGAATTAAGAATATAGGAATATGGGAGGAAACTAATTGGTTTAGCAGTATGCAGACCAGGGAACAGAGAGGGCGTTTTTAGTTATTTCCCAGAAATGATGGCCAAAAGGAGTATCTTGATGATATTTTCTGCTGTTCTTTGTATTTCTGTAGTATTATAGGGATACCACAGTGGGCAAGACCTCAATGTGTTAATCCCTACAGAAAGAGAACAAAAAGATGTTCCATATCTCTGAGTGTTAACAAACAAAATGTAGCTGAAAATACAAGAGTAAGTATGAGCAGAAAGATGAATGAGTCCAGTGAAATATTGAAACAAAGTTAATCAGGAACAAACAACAAGAAGGACAGCGACTGTACTGGGTCTGGCTGAGCCCCATAGCAGCCCCCATAGCGCTGTGCTTGCACTGGTAGCCAGAGAGGTGGGGGTAACACACCGGTGTGTGGCTACTGCCCAGCAGCGCTCGCACAGCACCAAGGCTGTCTCTCCAGCCTTCCCCCCACCTCACCAGTAGGCTGGGGGTGGGCAAGATCTTGGGAGGGGACAGAGCCCAATGTGACCAGCGGGATATTCCATACAATATGATGTCTGCTCAGATATAAAAACCAAGAGAAAGGATAAGGAAGGGAGGGGCATTCATTATTTATATTTGTCTTCTAGAGCAGTCGCTAGGTATATTGAAGCCCTGCTTCCCAGGAAGTGGCCAAACATCACCTGCTGATGAGAAGTAGAGGATAACATCTTTTGGTTTCCTTTGCTTCCACATGTGTGAGACCTTTGCTACTGCTTCATTAAACTGTCTTCACCTTGACCCACAAGTATTTTTAAATCTTGTTTTCTTCCCCTCACCCTTTTCTGCTGAGGAAGGGAGAGAGAGAGCAGCTTGGTGGGCACCTGGCATCCAGCCAAGGTCAACGCACCACAGTGACCTATGTAGGGTGTGAATTGCCTGTTGTTATATGACCTGGGCACACATTCTGTCCTGAGCTGTACTGCACGAAATCTCATATCAGGACCTTTAGCAGTCTTTTCCAAAGGAAGTGGGTAAAACTTGAAGGAAGAAGCATTAATGCCAGCACCATCTGGCTTCCATATAAATTAAAAGTAATTTAAAAGAAGAGAATGTCTCAAAAACTTTCTTCAGTTGATCAAAGAACAACAGATAGGTCTAAAAGCAGCAGTTCCTTGTAGAGGGAAGAGGATATGAGGAAACAGAATAAAACTGAACAGATGGGAACAACAGTGCCCTCAGTACCACAACGAGCAAAGTGTAACCAAAACATTTTATGAGTACTTTGCTATTAAAGTGAAATGCTCTTACAGTGCTGCTTCAAGAGGTAGCTGCCATATCTGAAACAACTACAAACATAAATACAGATTTAATACCTAAGTACTTCAAAAATTTATTATGTCTGTACAAAAATTGATCAGAAATTTGGTGTCATGTCTTTGTCATGCAGTATGAAAAATTTTCTAAATTATTATAGAATAAGGACCAATAAAAGTCTCATCATTCTTTTTTAATGTTATTTATATGTTATTGTTCTTCCATTTCCTTCTATGTCAAACATTTCCATTTCATTATCATTATGTTTCATACAGATAAATCTCTTGCAATGGTTGTGAGCTCTATTACAGGTTTTAATGACTCATTTCCATACCCATTTCCATTACCTGAGAAAAGAAGGAATAGCAAGTGTTTCACAACAGTTCCATCAGATACCACAAACCTTTCAGCAGAGGTCATGATGATGAAGTGAACATGGATGTAACCCAATCCAGAAAATAAGAAAAATAAATTCACAACACTAAGTGTCACAAATATCAGTCTGAAATGGACAGTGAGTTAGTTCATCTTGTGTGTCTGCCTTGTTGAGTGCTTAATTTTTTATTATGCTGCTTTTTAGCTTTCTTCCTGAGATACACTATCAAATTATTTTATTCTGTTGCAGAACATGATTTTCTCCTGTTATTTGCACTTGAACTGTGTGAGTACCTTAATTAACCTCTTGCTAAGTAAAGATGCTTTTCTTTCCTGATCAAGATTTCATTTATTTTCTACCCACAACATAAAACATAAAATTCTGACTTTAAACATTGATGGTCTGATTATTGCTAAAATAAAAAGAAACATTAAAATAATAGATTTTTTTTTCAGTTCAGACTATTTTGTATGCTTTCTTCTTTACATCTTTCAATGTGCCATTGAAGGATACTCTTATGTCTTATGATACAATTAACCAGAAGTAATTTCATACAACACATTATTTCACAACATGTATTGACACTATAGTTATTCTGATATTTCTTTTTGAACAAGTGTCTTGCTCATGGATGGTGACCCACTGAAAAGAAAGCACAGCCAGATGAAAACACAGCAGCATCTAATGTATGAATGAGCAATGTATTGAACAGAATTCATTTGAGACAGACCTTCAGAAAAAAACAGCACATATAATGCCATAACTTACATCACACATTATGTTCCAGGAGAACACATTACACAATACTGGAGTCTGAACTATTACATAAGAAGAATGAACTCCCACCAACTCTTTTCTCCCAGGGAGTAAATCTGTGCATGCATCACACTGACTAGATATTTAAGCCTGGTTTATTAGCAGGATTCTGTCCATCTGCCTCACCTAGCATGGGGCAATGGATTAAGTTCTTCTGCAATATGGTATCTAGATTTCTTTTCAATCCTACCAGACTGAGATGACAGGGTTGGGTCCATTCATTACACATAAAGGAATTAAAGACCTCTGAAGCTTCATAGGTTCTTTAAAATATTACAATTCTTCCCTCTCACCCTCATGGACAGCTTTGCAAAGGGCTTTCAAAATGGTCACGAGCAAGAGCAAACTGAATCATTTAGTACATCTTGTACTGTGCCCTAGTGAAAGTAAATACGTTTGCCAGTTTCTCCTATTAAGATGGGTGGAAGTATTCCATGTAAAGGTACTTTTTACTTCTCAGCCTTCAGCTTTCTGCAGAGGAGATCAAGATATAATAAGAGGAGTGATTCAGCGAATTTCCACCTGTCTCTCTCTGTCCACATCCCTTCTGCAAGCTCCAGAGCATTACCATTCAAGACCAAGTGAACCTCAGTTGGCTTAAGGTAATTACTTTAGAGCTGGGTCACAAAATTTTACATAAAGTCTGGAAGAGGATCTTGTGCCCTCTCAAGTTTGGCTTATATTCACATGCTCTGGCCAGGCTACAGTTCAGCACCAAAATGCTTTTGTTCATCTGGCCCTTGTGTGCTTCTTGATAGAGCTATCAGTGTTTCAGCTGGAAAGCAACTGGAACTTTGAGATAACTGTTGCTGCGATAAAATGAATTTTGCAGTTTAGCAGCTTAGAAATTCATTGATTATTTCCTGCAAAAACAAACCCACACAATTTCCTATGTATCACTTGCAGTTAAATAGGAAATGTAGATGTTACAGAAAACTAGCCATCTGAAAATATTATAAACAATATTAAGTGTTAGCCCTACTGCTTTCAAAACAAAGGTAACTGCTTACCTTGACCGGGTAGCCTGTAACTAATAAAGAGCTAGTAAGGTGAAGCACAGTGGGCTCAAGACAACAAGTAGCAAACTCCTTTATGGATGATGGAAATTGCTTGTTCATTTGAGAATACACAGGACCTACCTCCTGCTTCCATGCCTTTCTGTCCTTGTTGCTGCTGAGGGTCTCGAGAAAGGGAAGGTATACAGAAAAATGATTTATCAGATGCCTAATTTGGCCAGACTAGATCCCTTCCTTGGTCACACCTGAAATATTGAGCTAAATCCTTAAATTAAATAAGACAAATAATTTATTTGTTCCTTAGTTAAGTTCTTCAGGGACATATCAGAATTCCATGTATTTGGTCCTCTAATTACAAAAGATTAAAAATAATGTGGCATATAGTTCTCACAGAATCATTATTTCAAATGAGGTATCTGCCTTATTTTCTTCAAGATACTGGTCCTTCATAAAATGTGATATTATTTCCTGCTTTCCTACATTTGCTGTTCCCCAGATTTAGGCACACCATGTCCTTCATATCCCTCTCTGAAAGTGTATTTACTGTACACCAATCAATCAAACAATCAAGTAGTAACATCTTTCATAAAACCCCAGAATATTAGTACAAAAGGCCAGCCAGCAAAAAGATCCCACTAGACAAAATGAGTAGGTGCAATTTCTCTACCTGACAAGCTATTTAGCTAGCTTGACCTTTACTGGAAGTAAATGATCATAACAGCTAAAGGAAGCCTGGAAAAATGTAATTAAAAAAAATCAAATACTGTATGTAAGAAGGAGGTGAACTCCGTCTCTGCTGAAGTCATCAGCACTTCTAAACACTTTTTTTTTTTCTTTGTAAACAGTCTGAAATGAAGATGTACAGGAAAATGCATTATTCAGCAGGTACAAATTATTAAAACTGTCCCAAAAGGTCAGCATTTTATAGTTCTATATGCTGTAGATTCTAACAAGGAGAAGGTCCATTTTAAACAGTATTGCTAATACTTATCACTCATAACTCTGAATACAAAAGCAATATTATTTCTTACCATAAACCTCCTATAGTCTTGGGGTGGGGAAGGATGTCGGTGGTGATCCTGAAGCAGACTTTAATAAACCTGATTATTTTTTTTTACTGTTCATTCAAAAATACATATGCAAGAAAGTTCAGAACTATGAAGAATATAAAACATTTTTCTAATTGCCTTCTTCTATACCAAATGGAGTGACTATCCATAGGCTCCCCATTATTGACTCTTCTGATTAGAATAAAGATAAATTTCATTACATTAGCTTTATTTCCTCTGCTGCTTTAGTTTGAGCTCTTTTAATCTAGAACAGGGGTCCTCAAACTATGGCCCACGAGCTGGATACAGCCCCCCAGGGTCCTCAATCCGGCCCCCGGTATTTACAGAACCCCCCTGCCCCCCCCTTCCCTGCTGGGGGTTGGGAGGAAAAACCAAGCAGCCACAGATGACTGCCTGCCACTTCATCCGCGCACCAGACCCTTGTTTAAAAAGTCTGAGGACCCCTGCTCTAGAATCTAGAACTTGAGAAAAGGAAGCTGTGTGAGCTTGCAAATCAAAGTATGACAACGCTCTATGGCTAAAGATTGGAGGGAAAATCTCCAAAGAAAAAACTCATTAACAATCTATAACCATTACAGAAGTGAGAGTTTTTCTGAAAGATATTTCAGTTTAACTGCTAAGTTAAGTGCAGATGCACTTAATGACGGCTAATCAACAAATGGGTCTATTCATATAAGTGACTACACGAAACTGTTGTCTGTCTCTTCTAGTCCATCGCTACAAATACAACTTTCTCCTAGAAAATGGAACAAAGTTTATGTTTCAGTTAAAGGCATTAATCCTTTCTATGGAGCATTTTGAGTAGTGATGAAGAATAGATGAAAGATATGAGGAAATTAAATGACAGATACAGCAGAATAGATATCTCGTTACAAGGGCTAGAAGTAAAGTCCATCACAATAACTGTGAAACAGGTAAATAACTTCAACAAATTCTTTCTGAAGTATGCTATCTGGTCAGAATGTAGATGGAGTCCATCAAACGTATATTTTCTCATTTATATTTCCTCCTTTTCTTTTCTTTAGAGAAGGACAAAAGGTCCAGTAAAACCAGTTATTTTCTAATTACCCAAGACCATAGTTTTATTAATTTTGAAAAGAACAATTAGAAATAATACAAGCGTATTTTGATAATGTTTTCACTTGTGGCTAATTTTATCCCCATAACGAAAAAAGTTTTCAGGTTCATAGGCATTTTTTTCCATAGAGGAACAAAAAAATTTCAAATTTAACAAAGTTCTGTGTGATTAACTGGGGAAACAGGCTTTTCTGGGTAGTGTATAAGAAAGCAGATCAAACCCTGCAAAACCCATTAGAGTCACATATCATCATGTGCAAGGGTCCAGGCCAATATGCAGGGTGTGGAAAAGGAAGGACAACACAAACTCAAGAAAAGTGATTTGCAGATACTTGTCCCTGAAAATGTGAAAGGGCTCACATTGCCCAAGTAGTATATCCCAGGCAACCACTCCTTAGACAGAAATAACAGCAAATACAAGATGATGCTATCTATCACATATTGATAACATTCTATTTCTTTATTAATTTACCTGGCTAAAATATGTATTCCTGCTGGAAATATGAACATGATTTGTAATTGCTAGATACTTAACTATCTGGATATAGAGTACAGATAGACCTCATCCAGCTGTATACAAATTACAACATTTTATAATTCCCCTAGAAAACTATTATCCAGTCTAAAATGTAAATGGGAGAAAAAAGTTCATATACATATGGAATAATGAATACAATATGTGTATATGTGTGTACATGTATAAGACTATATCTAAGATATAGATATATCAGAGATACAGACTCGTATATATATTTTTTTACTTACGCATGTGCTCATTCAAGTTAGTCATATGTGAACATGTACACATGTGTACACACACACACATATATATATAAACCTATATATATTTACCACATAATCACAAAATAGTTGAGGTTGGAATGGAGGTCATCTTTTTCAACTCTCTTTCTAAAGTAAGACCTCTCAAAGCCAGCTGATCAGGACCATGTCCAGGTGGCTCTTGAATACCTCCAAGGAGGTTCCACCACCTCCCTAGGTAGCCTGCACCAGTACTTGGTCATCCTCACAGGGAAAAATTTTTTCCTGATGTTTAGAAGGAGCCTCCTGTGTTTCAGTTTATGCTGATTGCCTCTGGTCTTGTCACTTGGCTCTACTGAAAAGAGCCTGGCTCAATCTTCTTTGCAACCTCCCTTCAGGTGATTTGGATGACATTGATGAGATCCCTCTTAAACTTCTCTCTTCCAGGCTGAACAGTCCCAGCTCTCTCAGCCTTTCCTTGTATGTGAGGTGCTCTATCCCTTAATCAACTTTGTGGTCCTTCATTAGACTCCCTCCAGTATGTCTTTGTCTCTTCTTGTACTGAGGAGCCCAGAACTGGATGCTAAACTCCATATGTGGCCTCACCAGTGATGAGCAGAGATCAAGGGGATCACCTTCTCCACCCTGCTGGCAATACTTTGCCTAATACAGCCCAGGATACCTTTTTACCTTCTTTACTGCAAGGGTACATTGCTGGCTCATGTAAGTATATACATACTTCCATGT
Source organism: Falco peregrinus (assembly GCF_023634155.1). Taxonomy (NCBI): domain Eukaryota; kingdom Metazoa; phylum Chordata; class Aves; order Falconiformes; family Falconidae; genus Falco; species Falco peregrinus. The sequence continues at coordinate 59,493,673 of NC_073727.1, forward strand.
ATATGTCTTGATTTAGCTTGTCCTTGATAGAAAGGGGAAAAAAAAGGATTAAAAAAAATTAAATCTTACACGGAATAATGTGCAGTATTTTTCTCTTCTTGAGGTATAGGACAGTTTGCTATGCCCTTACTGTTTTCCAAGTGCCAGTTCTTATATAGATGTATGTATATACCCTGGTTTTACTTCACCACATTTTAACTCAGTGACAGTCTGAAGTTTAATAGCAGTTTTAATATTCAGTTTCAATAAAACAGGCTAAAATATCCTTTGGGCAATAGAAATCTAAAGGGAATAATATGTAACTATCAATTTTTCAACCTTGTTGGAACTTGGAACCCAGCCCAGATTTATAGTGATTAATTCTGCACATCTAAAAGTGCCTCAGTTTCACTTTAGCTAAAATCATGGATTCATATTCTCAATGGCACTTAGGAGCTTGCATCCAGTTTTAATTAAACCTAAATGGGATTTAGGGGCCTAAGTGACTTGGTAAGCCTGCTAGTAGTTACGTTACATAGAGACCAAGAAGGTGAAATCCCTGCCTGCCTGTCTAAATACCCCAGCACCAAAGATGCTGTATTTATATTAGAAGACTTAGAAGAGTGAAATTCTGCTACATCTTTACATTTTGAGACATGCCAACATGTCAGTTTATTCAAGTTTAATAACCTGCATATTCCTAACACAATTCCCCACCTAGACTGCCACTGCTTGAGCTGCCAGTGCAAAGCCCCTCAGCTTGAGTGAAAGATGAATGAAGGAGCAAAAGGCCTAAATTTCAGACTTCCAGCAGCAGGAGGGCCTCCAAACCCTGATCTTCTGGTCACCAGGACTGTGACTAAAGAAAGGCTAATAAGAAAAAAAGCTTCATTCAAAGACAGTGTCAAAAGAGATGGTTCTTGGTTTTTTAGATAATGATTCAGCAGAGGAGCCTGTGGAGCAGGGAGCCTGGATTTTAAACTTGTTTTGTACACTTGGACTTTTCACAGCCACTGCTCCTAGGAGCCAGGACACTGTCCAGACTCACCCATTAGTCTTGTATGGGACCTCTGCAGGCCCATCAGCACACTCGTGAAGAAAGGAATGAAAGACACCTGGGACAGGGAGTGGTTAGGCAAGGGTTAGCTTAGTTCTACAACCAAGGTGGTACTACATCTTGCCTTGCAACCCTGGGGGACAATCTCTCTTTAAGGAAGAGAACTTAAGACTTTCTCACCACCAACAGCCCCTTAGTAACTGCAACTGGACTTAACATCAGACTTTTTCCTTTTTTTCAAGGAGAATAATCTCACAGTTTGTGCTAAGTGGTAGCCTCCAGAGATCTGACAGAAAATATTCTAATCCTAGCTTTTCTGAAAGCCCGATAGTTGATGCTGTGATGGACTCCACCTCGGTATGGTGAAGTTCTAGGTTCACAAAACCCCAAGCTGAGGTGAGCCTGGATCTTGTGTCCACTTTTTGCAAGGGTGTTCTGACCAGAGGGGTTTAAGTAAAAGACAGGGTCTGCTGCTGAAGTTACATGCACAACTAAGTTCTAAGGTGATTTCAAACTGAAGTGTTTCATAGATGTGCTTCACTGTACTTCAGGTAAAAATGTGAATCTAGGCAAATGGTGGATGTCCAGATACAATCCTCTCATCTATTCTTATTCCACAGCTACCTACTTAGTATATAGATCTGTTTTATCCCCTTCAAGAAATGTTAAACTTTCCCTCACTGACTATGGAAGACTTGAAAACCTGGCACAAAAATTTTACTGTCAGTCCAAACCCAGAGGTTTCATTTTCAGCTGTAGTAATACTCAATGGGTGAACATCTGAACTGAAAAACTCTTACTGTATGTGGAAACTTTCCTACATGTAAGATGAGACTGTGATTTTAGTTCAGTTCCTGGAAATTACACCTGCTCAAAAATAACATAACATTTGTTTCCCCTTTCTTTATAACTCTAAGAAAGGCCTGTTCATTTTGCAAGTCTCATGGGAAGATCAAAGATGGATCAAACTTAATGGACTGTTTTCCAGCTGAAGAGATGAAACTTAGAGAAAACAAATAAAAAAGAAGCTAATGTTTTCAGACTGGAACCATTCACAAACAGTAAACTTCCTTATTAAATCCCTTTGTAGTTCAGGTTTGTGTTTAATTCAGTGAAGTGTAAGGTGAATCCTTTTGTTTATTTCTTTTAACCTTTATGGTTTTAATAAATGAAGATCCTTTGTGTTCATCTAGCTAAATACAGTGCCCACAGTGTACAGGTGTGTAAGTTAATTAACTTCCATGGTTTAAAATCAGGTGTCCTTATAAATCTGCTTTTGTTTCTATTTGTCATACTACAAAGTATTCACAAAGTGACCGTATCTCTCGTGCCAAGCATTTCTTTTAAGTGGCTTTATGGAATTTGCCCTGTGTGGAGTACGTGATGAAGGTTGGACACAGAATTGAGTGGTTGCAGTAGAGCTAGAAACAATGCTCGTGGCTGTCCAAATAACATTGACAGAACTAAATGGATTAAACAAATTTATAAATTTTTGTCTCATTTTTGGCTGAAAACTCTGTAATATAAAAATTTCCCACAGGATGGATATGCTGATTTTTACTTATTCCAAGGTACAGCTACAATGATAATTCATGGCAGCAATCCAAGCTGAAGTAAACTGGGTAGTCAGAGAGAAAGTATCACTATAAAATCCCACAAGGCTGTACGCAGCATGTTAAAACACACAAGCATGGTAGATAAATGAATTTCAGCATCAGAGACTGTTGCTCATATTTGGTTGAAGCCCTGTATTCCCTAGGGACCTTGTGTACAGTGTGTATTTTACAGGACAGACAACATGCCAGATCTCTGGCCATCATCATTGCTACCTTTTTGCAGCTATGGGCAGGAGAAAAAAAGCCTCTTGAATAATGTTACCTTTTCAAGATGTAAGGCAGAGGGGAACATCGAAAGCTGAGTGGGACGTCCCAGCATAGTTTACTGTTCCAGAGTAAATGTCTGAGTGTACCAACTCTTGCAGAAAGAAACTGGAAATGAATGCAGAGACCTCAAAAATAGTGTCTTTAATCAGTTTTTAAATGACATGTAAGTGTTTCAATATCCGAAGTACCCCTAGTGGATCATAGGAGTAAATCTGCTCACAGGCAATTGTGTAGCTGAGTAACAACAGCAGCAACAGTGAAACAGCAGTAAACTAGCAGAGACACAGACCTCTTCTGCCAGTGCTGGCATCCTGGCAAGCAGGGCTGCTGCTACTGAAAAGGGACACTATGGACCTGTGGTTACCTCTAAACTTTGATCAGTAAACAGAATTTAGTTTCTATCCCTCAGTTCTGTTATGACATTAAGCCCTAGTCTGCCCCTTTCCTCCATGCCAACAGCTCAGTCCTGTCTAGGTGCTTGCTTTTCATCTTTAGAATGGCAAAACTCAGCTTGGTCTGCAATGCTGAGAAGCTTAAAGTGCTGGTGAGCACTTCCGCCCACACACCTGAGCCTAATAGTTCTTTTATTCATTGCACAACACTTTCCTGTCTCCCTTTTATTTTTTTTTCAATCATAAAGCATAGTAGCTTTGACAACTACATAATATTCCTAAGTGTTTAAAAGTGCTCATTACAGACTTCCTTTGGGAATTGCCAAGTTTTATTCTTGCTAGTCACTTACTGCCATTAAACATTGTGTCTTTTGATGAAAAGGGAGTCTTTGAGGTAATGGGGGAAAAAAATCTCTCCAGCTTTATTTGCAGCTTTCTCAAATTCATCAAGGCGCCATTGCAGTTTTTCACTTGAAATGTTTGGAATTCATTCTTTCTGTCATTAGAAATAAAAATCAAGGACTCGTATGACTAGACTTTACTAGTATGATCAGGAGTTCCACAACCGGACCTTTATTTTTCAACAAAGCTTGAGAAACTCAGATACAGCTTCTCATGTATCCTATGCTTCTCTCCCCCCATCATTTTAGTGGCCCTTTGCTGGACTCTGCAGTTTCTCAGTATCTCTTCTATACTCAGAGAGGAGAGGACCAATCTGGACATTTTTTCCTGGTGCACCCACATGAGTGTAAAATAAAGGGGGGAACTCTTCTCCCCTGACTGTCTGTCTATGAATTTCAGCTCACTACATATTTAGTCTTTACTGCTCCCAGGGCACATCACTGACACATCCACCAGGTCCTTTTCTGCAGATTTGCCACTAGGTTGGTAAGCTCACAGCCTGCAGCAGAGCACAGCGTGCTCCCAGCCCAGGCGCAGGACCTTACCTCTGGAGCTCTTGAACTTTATGTAGTTCTGCTGGCCATTCTTCCAGCTTGCTGAAGTTCCTCTGGATGGCACCTATGTCCTCCAGTATATCACTTGCTCCTCCAGGAGGGAATGCTGGAAATGGATTCTTAATTGTCTCAAAAAGACCAGGCTTTTAGTATTGAGGTCAGAAGATACTGCTTGTATAGGCAGATCTTGTCTTACAGGGTGATTAATAGGTAGCTTCATGAAATAAGTCTTTTCTTTGTGATTTGCTCATGTACTGTTTTTGTAAAATTCAGAAGCAGGGACTCTTAAGAGCTGCCAAATCAACAGACTAATACTACCCAGGAGTATTCCTCCCCAGCTGGCATGCTGGATGTGAGGCAGATGCTTTTCTTTACTCCCAAGCGTAGCCAGCAGTGGTATCGAACACTTATGTCAAGGGTGTAAATATGCCTTAGAAAGCTTTACCCAAGGACTGACCAGCCTATGCCTTTCAGTGGATGTCAGAGTAAAGCAGAACTAGCTGGTACAGAGCAAGCACAGCACTGTGCACAGAGTCCTAAGTGTGTTAGCTTCCCAACACGAGCCGTCGCTGAAACAACCCTTGCTGTTTCTACAGTGATGGATATATACAGCTAGTTAAAGGACCCGTATGCATTACCTACTATATTGTGCATGTTGCCTTACATTATCTGCCTACTTCTTCTAAACTGTCAAGCATTCATTTCTGTAGTATGCTTTTTGTGCCAATTATTTAACTGGTAACTCTTATAAAACTTTAATTCTAAAATGCTTTAGAATTTACAGTGCTTTAAAATGTCCCACTGAAAATAAATGGGTCATATACATGCTTCAAGTAACCTCAGTGAAAGTAGTGACACCGGGACTTAACTTTGGCCAGTATTTCAGTTGCTTTCCAAAGTGAAGGAAATAATAGTCTTCCACTTACAGGCATAACTGAAATTAAGTATCACCCCAGTTTAAATGTTACTGAATGTCTTTAAGAAGCACGCTCTCTGTAACAGAGCCTTACTGTTTAGATCATCTAGGATATATGCAATCTATGAAGATTAAATGGAATTTTAAAACTTGAAATCTAGGAGTTTCACTAAGCATTTAGCCTGCAGTTTTATCTTTCCAATAATACACTTTTTTGTAATTCCAATTTCCTGGATAATAGTTTTATTTTGTGAAACAGAGAAATGCATCATTTACTAGAATAACAATAGTAATAATATTTATTATTGTCTGAAGATATTAGAAGTAAGCTTAGATTCATACAAACATGAAAATTGTCTGGATTTTGTTTGGAGTACCATGTCCCAAAATAACAACTCAGGTAAAATTGCAAATGCTTAATACAAATAATTGTGTGGGTAACATGGAAGGTTTTAGTCATTGCAGAGAAGTTAGGAGAAAGTTGTTGGCACAGCTGCATGGCTGTTGTGTTTCTTGGAATAGTAGCAGGAGGAATGATGTGCCTTTGACACAAGAGAAACCTTTTTGTATTAATTAGGTAATAAGCGGAAAGGTAGTGTGCCGTGTCAATCTGTAGTACTAATGACTTTGTTCAAAGGAATCTGATGATTTGCAATGACAGCAATCATGATCAGTTAAGTCACTGTGACCCTAAAAGGCTTTGATAAAATATTTGGCAAGTCATTGTGACCCTTTTTCTATTTTAAATACATGAAAATAAAAAGTAATTGAAGTTTAAACAGACAAAAAGGTAGACAGGCTGTATTGCATAGCATGTAAATGTGCACAAACTGCATGAACACATGGTTAGAGGTCTTGTAATATCAAAAGTAATTTATAACTGATGGCTTTAATATTTTTGAGAAATACTTTTGGCAATACTTACATTTAACACCTGTTAGTCATTTTTTTTTTGCAGTCTATGACTTAAGAAAGCAAACAGGTAGTAAGTCTTTGCTTTTCAGGAGCAACAAAAATAATTATCTTTGCCACTGAATCAGTGAAATTAATCTTGCAGCTTAAGATTCATGAATATTCTTCTCAGTAACCAAAGAGAAATGGGACTCATGAAGCTTAGTAAAACTTAGTAAATGCTTTTGTTTCATTGGGTTGTTTCTCTTCATACCGATCAATTATCAAAATTTTGCTAATGGAGTTTACCTGGGTTATCTGAGTAAACCCCCTAATTCTTTAGCAAAACACTTCAAAAAAGAACAAACCAGAGAACTAGTGAATTGAAATCATTAACAACTCAATAGTATTCAGATAAATAGCAAAGGGATTTCCACACATGAAAATATCTTTAATATGCCATCTCAACACACCCCTTCAAGTTAATGCACACGTTGTTTTGTTCTTGCTCTTCAGGGACCATGCAACAGTGATCTAAGTACCCTGACAGCGAGCAGCCTTCACACAGTTATTTTTTAGGAATTATACAGGGCAAAGTACAATCAACTATTTTATCTATAGTGCCACTTAATAAAACACAGGTTTATTTCAAGCTCCATTCTGTTCAGTACAGCTTGTCAATCATGTTAGATTATGGTACTCCTGGAAATGTCAAACAGAAATTTGAATATGCCTGAGGCATGTCATATGCTAAAAGGTTTACATCATGAACCTTTCATAATAGCTGGGAGGTTTTCTTAGAACAAAATTTAACTATTACTTTAAGACTTAAAAAAGCCCTTTTTAATCCTGAAGTTTATAGATAATCAACTATGCCATAGCTGCACATTCCTTCCCTTCTTCTGAGGATTAAGACAAACATATATTGTATAAGTAATTACCTATTTCTTAATGTGAAATGGAGCGCAAACATCAGTTTGTATTGTCACTTCAGATCATCTCACATTCATTGACTTCTTATTATCTGATGAACTGCGGTATACAATATCCACCATCTGCAAAGCTATTGCACTTATTTAAAATGCTGCCTGCTCTGCTCTTTCATCCAGGAAATATAATCCTCCTTTTGCAGTACATCTTGACAGTTGTACAAATAAGTCAGCTGAGTTTTGGAAACTTTTTGGTCAATCACTTTGTTTTTGCAGAATCTTTGAAACCTCTTGGGTATCCAGATTTTAGAAGCCAATCCTCTTGGCTGGATTTAGAAGAAAACTCTGCTATTATCACAGCCTGCTGGAATTCCCATGCTCTCACAGGCTCAGGACTAGGCTGCAGCTGCTTAGATTGAGATTATTAGAGCTAGGAGAGTTAAAAACAGCTCCCTGAGCATCTGGTAGAAAGTACTTAGCAATGTGCGCTTCCTGAGAGTGTTGCCACTCCTAGGAGTTGTGTCACCAACACTAGCATGTACTCCTCCAGGATCACTGGTGGCCTCTCCATACCTACCCTTTCAGATGTGGTTGGTTCGTTTGCAGAGCAGCCCAGCAATGAATCAAATGGGCCAGGAAGGCCTTTCTTACTGAGTAAATATCAAAGTAAGGGACAGAATTTCCATGGTTTATTTTAACATATTAATTAAGCACATATTTAATTGTATGTGATGGATCCTGAGGGCTTCAGTGTAGCTTCCTAAATGGGAATGTTATCACTTAAACCTTTAGAGCTCTTCCTTGTTTAAACTTTCTTGGTTTCTTGTTGCATTCTGGTAGCTGACAAATCTATTAGTGAATTATAGTTATTGTATAAGCATAAACTGTCAGTCTGTCATTGTGATGAGTAGATGTTGCTGTTATCAGTGGTGTCTTACACCTGCATTTTAAAGCAAAATCCCTTGTCCAGTTCCTAGTTGAGGCAGGATCCACTAATTTATTCATTGCACTTAATCCATTCCTTATGTTTTTCCAACTTTTTGCCTTACCTTGTTGCCCTTGATATTCCTTGCACATTTTGACTCCAGCTGAGTTTTGGCTTTTGTTGGGACATTCATATTTGAGGTGAAATAAATGCATGCTTGTGCTTATATACATATATATACATATAAAAAAAGTAAAGAACAATGCATTGGACAGAGTCTTACTGCCATAAGTGGTTCTTACAAGGAGTCTGCAAAGATGTATCATGAGCCAATTCCTTATACACACACCTGCATCTATCTACCATGTGAGCGTGAGTATCAACATCTGGCACCTCGACCCGGTGTTGGGTTCATCCCCCAGCCCAGTTCTGCTGCCCAAAGGTGGCCTCTGAGTGCTTGCATTCCAGGATTGCTACAAGGCAATGCCTTGGTGATTTCTTATCTCATCAGTAAGGGAAACTTTACTCCTTTACATGAAATCATTCTGTCTCTGGCATTTCTGCTTCCAGCCAACTTAGCTTGTTCTGTAATTGGGGCTTCTTGCCCTCCATGTCAGATCATTCCTTGGTCACAAGTTACCACTGCTGAGCAGTTATAATTTGAATTTCTCCTTCACTTTCCTGACAACACCTCCCCAGCCATCTTCAGCCTGGAGAAGAGACATCTGGTGGATGGGTCTTGTTGGAAGGCTGCCATTACCTATAAAGATGTTATCAGGAAGATGAAGCCAGGCTTTTCACAGCAGCACATCCTGGGAGGATGAGTGACAATGGGCATAAACTGGAACAATAGAGGCTGGGTATGAGGAAAAGCTCATAAGGCCAGTCAAGCAATGAAACAGGTTGCCCAAAAATGTTTGGTCTCCATCCTTGGAGGTTTTAAAGATCTGACAGGACAAAACTTAAGCAACCTGTTCCGATCTCACAGCTGACTGTGCTGTGAACAGGAGGTTGGACTAGAGACCTCCAGAGGTCACTTTCAATATGAAATATGTTATGATGCCGTGATCCTATGTAAAAATAAAGATAGGATAAGATGATCTATATTTCTGTTCCTTCAGCATACAGGAGAACCCTAAATGTGGAATATTTGTGTTCCAGGGTGTGGTAGCAGACTGCCAAAGGGCTTTGATGGAACTTCTTTATATCTCAGGTATATATTTGAGATTATACTATATCTCCAAAATCTTGAAATGAAACCCTCCTTTTTGTGCAAGGACTCATTTTTTTTGTATTACCCTATGGCCACTTTGGACCTAAATTTTTGTTTCTTCTAGAGGAATACTGTACCTGCTCTCACCCTTTCTGTTTCTGCTACAGAAATTTATAAGAAAAAAACTCCAACAAAACAACCAGAATCTTTTTGTCCCTGAGCATTTAACTAGTAAAAATAAATTGGGTCCTTATGTATGCCTCCTATTAAAGAAGTGCTTAAAATTCTTCAAACACTGTGTATTCAGTTTGATCTTTCAGAGGAGTATTATGACAAGAAAATCTACACTATTGACAACGTTCATTAATTTTCTTCACAACTTGCTTAAATTCCCTCCCCTGGGTAATGAGAAAATAGCCAGTGAATGTTCTGATCGACACATAAATCCAGAAGCTACTGACAAGGAGGAAAGAGGATGTTTTTAAAAGACAAAAATTGGTGTGCACTGTCTCTGGGAGTCTCAGGATTGTTCCCAGATAAGGATAGACAAAATGTTGTCTGAGCCAAAAAAGATCTTTTTAATGACAGTCACTTTATGTATCTTCATGACATTTAATCAGTTTGTTTATCTTTTGGTTGCATAAAGATCTGTAATGGTCCTCTACTCCGTAGAACTGCATTTGTTCTTTTACTATTGCAATACAAAAATAGTCTCTTTGTCACAGTATTTCTATACTATGCATTCCTGTAGTTTTCTTTTTTCTTCTTCTTTAACATCACTGCAATGACAAATATGAAGGCTAGTCTTTATTTTCATGTATCCCAGCGTGAAAACTAGTTTTTCACTCAAAATGAACTTATTTTAGTTACATTTATTTTCTCCTGCTTTATTCATGGAGGAAGACATCTGTCTTAAAACTGAAGTGTTCTTGGTCACAGTTCTGGTGCTTAAGTCAACAAGTAAGAAAGAGACTGTTTTGGTAGGAAGGTTAAATTTGCAGAGTTGCTGTGAATGAAGGTAAGGAAGAGTATGTTTCTGTAACTGTTCAAGTCATGAGATGGTATAGCTCTGACCATACCAGGGTGAGGGGTTTTTGTAGCAATAAGAAGATAAGGTAGAGGGGAAAGAAAGTGTAGTTAGAGAGGCAAATATCCAGGGCATCTCCAATCCAAAGTCTAGCTATGAGCATGGAAAGACTAACTTTATCTTAAAAATAAAATAAAACAATAGATTAAGTACCTCGTTATAACATTTTAACATGTCACTGCAGGAAAAGAAGACAAGAGTGGAAAAGATGACTCTTGAAGTGCTGTATTTAAAAAAATATTTACTATAAATATATACCTAAGGTGGGGGAGGCGGGGGGGAGGGAACAAAGAAAGCCTTGGTGCCCTGGAAAAAAAAAGATGATATTGTATGGTATGGGTGAAAGATATTTGGAAAACAATTTGTATTTAAGATGATTGTCTCATTTTCACGAAGTAGCTGGAGCTCAGTGCACATACAGATAAAGACAAAAAGTAACATTTATTTTCCCCCTGGTAGAAATGAAAAATTCAAAACACTCTTAACAGTTACTATCTTTTAAGTCTTTAATATCTCAGCAAGACTGTTAAGTAAACTGATAGATCAATATATTGATCAGTAATAAAAAAGGTTCCGTTTTCCTTTTGATCTTTCTCTGATAAGAACTGCATATTCCTTTCTTAAAACTTTCCCATGTTTAATATTAAATACCATCAGACCATGGAGTTTTATTCTTCCCTCTGCACTGCTTAACCATACAAAATTCTACAGCCAGCCAGATCCAGAAGGAGTGTAGGTCTCTCAGAAGGTTCCTAGTGGATTTCATGCCTCATAACTCATATTTGAGCTAGTTAGATGCCTCGTTGCACCTGAGGTTGATGTCCTTGGACTCTGAAGATTCTGCAATGTAGACATCAGCATCCACGGTCAGGACTGCTGCCTCTTATCATACAGTAAAACATTTTGAAAGTGCCATTCTTCAGAAATTGTAAATACATCTTACATTAGGTTTGTCAGACAAGTAAGAGGAATCATCTTATTCCTATTTGCCTACATTGACTGTAGAAAAGACCCGGGTAACTTAAAGAACAGGCCTATTTTTAAAGGTGGATACAATAAATCCAACCATTGCTTTTTTATCTTTATCTTGTCTTTATCTGAAAGGCAGGATATCCAGCTCCTAACTTGAACTCTGCTTTCATCTACTAACTAGGTAGAGCAATGTGGGTTTTTTAAATACATTAAGGCCTTTGGATGAAAGGTACTACAAAAGTGCAAAGCTGTTATCATCCTTGACTACAAGTCTGCAGCTCCTTATAACATATTTGTTATGTTATTATTTCTAATGTCATTGCTTTTTTAGTTTCAGATTACATCTTTGATGTTAACGTGATTTACTTCCCAATGTTATTTTATTTAATACACATGTCTTTGTGCTACCTTTTAAAAACAACCAATTGATTTCATGGTGTTCTTTGATCAGTGTTCTTTTGTCAATAGTTAAATTATTAACTTTCTTAGACTGATTAATTTTATGAGAAACAGTTTTCTAACTTCTTTCTTCATGCCTGTCTGTGTTGACCTATTAAGACAATCTTTATTACCATCAAAGTATATTCTGGAAAGTCTGTCATGACTTCAGGCTAGATAGGGACAGAAGTTACAGTGAGCAGAAACAGCCTTTCACTGTATCTTAAACTAGATACTTCATCTTGCTTTGAAACTGAATTTATGCCAGATAACAAAAAGAGCTGAACATCTTGAAATGTTTCATTGAACAAAGAATGCTCTGTAAGGACAGAGTACTCACTTCAATATTTCACCCTGGTGTTTGCTTCTCATAGCATTTATTGGGTTTTCTAACCTTTACAATATTCTGACAGTAACTGGTATTTGAAAGCTAAAAACATGATATTTTTATCCAAATTTATCAGTAATTCTCAGTATTTTTAATATATGAGACCCTAGCTGTTTTCAGACAAGCTATGAGTGTTTACAGAGACTCCACATACACAGGATCCTATATAACATATATTATTTTTTTTCCTTTTGATATTAGTTCTGAACCCCCATAAAAATATTTCACAAAGTGTCAGGGATATATAAATCCAAAGTTGAAAACAATAAAGTTACATTTATGATTATTAAGAATTTAACAATATGCATCATTGCCCAGTAGTGGATAGAAATTTTTAGAGAGCTACTTAAGTGTTAAGTAAGGAGATATTTAAGTATTTATCCTTCACAAGGGTGTTACAGTACTGATTGCTAGAGTTTGTTGCAATACAGAATTTCTATTCTTCAGAATACTTGGATTTTATTTTTAATGACCTGTGTTCTCCAAGCTGGGACAAAAGGTCAAATTAAGTGGCAGGGGGAAGAAACATAAAAAGAATTCCAATTCTGAAAATGTTTAAATTTTTTAGCTTGAATTTGTCTGCCAGCTCCCCAACCTTCAGATACTTGAAAAGGCAGGCAACCTAGAGAGATTGGATGCTTGTGGTACCAGGAAACTCCTGAATGAGGTCCTGCACACTGTTTAATTCCCAAAAGGCTGGAAAGTTGGTCAATGGGGTAGGTGGCTGTGGGGAAATCTTTCCATGATGGCCAAGGAAAAACAGCAGAAGGCAAATCAACAGCTAATGTACGCTCAAACAAGAAATATAGGTGCATTCCTGTAGGACCTGATAATTCTATCATTCTATTATTATGCTACAGGGGGAAATGTTCAATGAATTGGGTTTTGACCTTCGAAAGCTGGAGATCTTTATGATTTCTGAGGAGGGACAGGTTCCATCCTTTTTCCACTATGAAAACTGTGAAGTTCTTTACCAGCCATGGAGACATGAAAATACTTACTGTTCACACAGTGATGTAATCCTTAAGTCATTATCAAAGCTGACATCCATACCTAACATGAAGACACATTACTCGCATTTTAAATGCGGAAAGAACTAGGTAGATCAATGGAATCTGGTAATGCATCAGTTGAAGCATTTATTGTCCTTTCAGATGAAATAGTTACTAATATGCTATGATTGGATGAGTGAATGCTGAAATCCCTTGGCTGTATCTGAGCGTCTGTTGAGCTCCAGAATGACTAAGTTAGTTTCGTTGTTAAAAAAAAAAAAAAAAAAAACCAAACACAAACCAAAACCAAACAAACCACAAAAACAAACCAAAGAAACATCCAACCACCATTCCATAGGTCCAGGAAAAACAGCAACTATGCAAAATGAAAATGCAGCATTTTGGGTACTGCTTATGTCCTAAAATAATGCAGCACCCTATTCTTTGCCTTCAGTGAAGCAAGTCAGGAGCTAGATGAGACAATGAGCAATCTTTTATTCAAACTGGCTTTGCTTCTCCAGGTTGCTGACGAGATCAAACATGCTCGCTTGCCCAGGTTTTCAAGAGCACTGAATGATGGCAGATGTTCTTATGGTGGACCCATTCATTGGCACCTTTTTAATGTGGAAAGGGCCACCTGCAGCTCTAATTACAAAATGCTGTATCAATCTGAAAAGACATTGGGACCTGGAGTTGTAGAAGGGAGTAGCAAGAAGGAAAAATTGCTTCAGGACTTTTGCAAAGCAGTATGGCAGTCTCTTCAGCTTGCTAATATTTTGAGAAAATGTATAAAAGAAAGGTACTGCACAGTTTGGGAGCAGCATAGTGCAGAAACCAATGGCTTAGGTCTTGAGAATTAGACTCAGTTATGAATTTCCAAGCATCATGGCCTGGTTCCCTCCTGTCTAACATTACACTTTTTAGAATAGTGCCTAAATAAGCATCATAATTTCTTATAGGTTGTTCCTAAACTCAGTGGGAAAAGGGGAAACATTTCAGCTGCCTTTTGGATATTACCAGCCTGATTATCTGACTGCAGCATATGCATAGGATCATCCTCATTTAGAATTCTAATTGAGGTTTCTCATACAAGCATGTAACACTGGGTAGATTATCCAGGGGTTTGTTCCCAATATGGATTTCACACCTACATGTCACATAGCTACCTATGCTTCATATAAAACACACAAAAGAGGTAACGTCTCAGAAGGGCAGTTCAAAAATATCAATTATGTGAGGAACAGCCAAACAACAATGAAGGTGGATAAAGCCACACCAGAAGACATGGCAGTGGTGCCATCACAACACAAAAATGAGAGACTGTGTCTGTGTTTCCAACTTGAGAAGACTCAAACCTATGTCCTCTGCTTTCTGGCAGAATATCCCATCCATCAGGGTGCAGAAAGGACAGGAGGGCTGGTGAAAGGGTGCTTCACCCAGATTCTCAGGGCTTGGAGTCAACAGAAAGCCAAGCCAGAAAAAGCTTGATGCCAGAAGAGCAAAAACAAACCAGGGACTGTAGCTTAGTGACTGCACTGCAATTCCATCAGAAGCCACTTGTAGAAGTGGATCAAAATTGATGTATGAGAAAGGGTTTCTGCTTCCTCCACCTGTCCTCCAGAACTTCACATGACTTTATTAATTAAACTGGAGTCCAAAAAAGACTCTGCAATGCAGAATTATGCTAATAGCACAGGGGCACAGGGACCTCCTCATACTTTTGGTATGCAGCAGCCATTTTCCAGTGCTCTCAAACCACAGGGTGCTGCGTGATGAGGAACTGAAGAATTGCAGCATTTGCCAACACTGTGCCTTAAGTCTGGTTTATGTTTCCTTCACTCCAGAAATAAAGGGAATTTAACAGTGATAAATGGTCACAATGTATCAAGGTCTTATTTTTTCTGGAATTCTTTTCATTCCATAGAATACTGTGAGGCAAACTGCAATTATACAGGTTTTAAACCTTGGCTGCAGTGAACAGCCTTTCTGAATATTAATGAGAACACAAGCAAAAGTGAGATTTCAGATAGAAGTTATGATTGGGCTAAAATGAAAGAAAATAATCCTTTTACTACAAACAATGAACAAGCTGACCATGTCCCATGGTTTATAATAAATAAACAAATAACCAAATGTAATAGATGACTGATTTAAAAAGTATTATTTAGGAAGAACTAGAAACCCTAGGTAAATAAGTTTGTGTTATACAAAATTATGTGCTACTTCTACTAGCAAAATGAACCATGGGAAAGTTTACTGCAAAAAACAGATTCCTATGCTAAGCAAGCATCATGACACTGAATCAGGACAGCAATGACACATTGCACATAGTGGCAAACTTGCTTGTGGTAATGTTGCAGGTTAGGGCAGCTATAGGAGCGACACCACCTCATTTACTGTCTGCTTTTCCTACAGCTATAGATCCTGGGATTCCAAGTGGCTATTTGGTGAAACAGCCAAAAATATCAGTTTCATTGGAACAGCTGCAGAGAGCCCTGGGATTACATTTCCTTTCAGAATTACTGTTTTTGTGAAATTTCATAAATCTTTATTTTGGTCTGATTCGGACTGAACAGGTAATATTGCTTTCTGGTCAGCTATAGCCTGTAATGGCACGTTGCAATACATCAGTATTTTCTTGGCTTTTTACCAGTACAGGCAACAGAGTTTTTAAGGATATGAAAGATAATGTAAATTAAACAGATTATTCCCATGTCATTTATTAAATAATATCCTACTAAAGTGTTCAACTTCTATAGAGATACTGTGCAGTCTTATTTATTTTATATATACTATTTTGTTAATCCTTGGCCAATGTGGATAGGTAGTTTGGGCATCTGTAATTTAATGTTGACATGATTACATGTGACTACAGTGAATGAAGTCAAGGGAAAAAAGTTGTTGATATTAAACAAAAGAGAAATTCTTCTAGCAACATCTGGGATAAAGTGAAGATTGCATAACTTAGAGCTGCATACGGTCACATTGAATTTTCATTTTGTCTGCCAAAAACAGTTGATCACCCTGTAGTGAATTTTATGAATCCTGCTGGGCTCTGTAGATTGGCTATAAAAATATTTAGACATTTGTCAGCACATTACATGGTACCCAAGATCTGAATCTAACAGAGATGCCCCCACCATGATTATCATCTTCTGCAACTTTTCATACAGAAACCAGATATTTTTTTTCTTACTTCATATTGCTTTAATAATGCTGATGCAGTTTCATGTGGTACATCCCTGCAGATGTTGATAGCTGCACTAAAACTTGGCTTTCTAGAGCACACCTATTTATATATTTCAATATTAAGAGGTACTTCCCTGGCTTTGGCACAATAAGTTGTGTTTTTGTAGAGTAAATCCCATTTTCCTGTATTTTTTTTCATTTTGGAACCATTTTATGAAAGTACACTTTTCTAAAAATAGTACTGTACCATGAAATTAAAAGAAAAGGAAAAGTATCATGGAGGGAAAAATAAAATACGCATTTTTTCTGATGAAAACACATGAAATTTAGAATAAAGACATTTTGTTTGGGGGGAAAAAACAAACAAACAAAAGAAATAAAAACAAAAACCACAAACCACCAACCCTGAAAATGAATCTGAGACAACTATTTTGTAGTGTAAAACCAGGCATTTCACTGGTGCTATTAAAACAATTTTTCTATACTCTTTGGCCAAAAAGCAAATTCATTCCTTTCTAGGGAACAGTGAGAAATGGGGTAGAAAGGAAGGATGGAGACGGACAAAATTCAGTGACGCAAAACATGCTGTGCACAATGCTTTATACTTCGGTGGGTTGTGTAACTTGTCAGTTTACGGCGTGACAGCAAAACTGAATCTTTCAGCGGACAATGGAGAGAGGTTGCTCCTTTTATACATCTTCGCAAAACACTTTGGAAAAAAACCTCAGAGGTACTCCAAGGGCCACTGAAGTTAATCATGAGAAATGTATGAACAGTTGCTCTGCTCCAGCCAATCTGTTCCAAGCCCACTCTTCAACCTTTTGCCTTGCTGCATCAGGAATGAGAAGGTACATCCCACTCTTGCATGGGAGCTGAGGACTGCATGAAGGTGGGGCCTCATGTTATTCTTTCCCTCACATCAATGAAGAGGAGGTGGAGAGCCTTTGAACTGACTAAAGGTGCAAGAAGACATTAGATTTACGCATTGAAGAAGGACAGCTGTCCCAGGAGGCTTGCTGGGTGGTTTTACTTGTGGGTTGGTTTTCCTTTAACTTGAAATCAGGATAGTCAGGGCTGGAGGCACTTTTGCAAAGCAGGTTGGTATTAAAAGGACAAGAAAAAACTAACACATGTAATCGGTGATGTGACATTTTCATAGTTGACTCAGTTCTTTCTGCATTTCTCATAAAACATGCCAAAACTCACCTTTTTTGTTAAAAACTCTGATCTGTTGAACTTTAGTTATATATTCTAGCCCTAGGGCTGGGAAATGTCCAATAATGAACAGGTTAGGGGTAAGAAAACAAGAACAAGAAAGTGTCCATGATAACCTGTTGCCTCAGTGCTCAATTTCTTCAGCAGTTCTTCACAGGCAAGGAGCCAGCTTTGTGCAGTGTCTGATCAGCAATCCACAGAAGTCCTTTGCATTACATGGGAACTAGTTTCTTACTGATGTCAAAAGTACAGTACTCTTAGCTACTTTTCTAGTGATCACAAAAGGAGGACTAGGAGCAGGGATGGTACATTTCATTCCTCTTTTTAGATGCAAGATGCTGGTGCCTTCATGTGGAACAAATCTCTCCACACACTTGGCCAGTTTAGGAATTCTGACGTTTAGGCACCTCTGTTTAGCTGTGTTGAGCTAAACTCACTACTTCAACACAGGAGCTTAATGCCATTGTAAATACTTGACGGCATCTCTCCAGGTCTACAGCAACCTCCCAGACAGACTCAGGCACTCCACACACCCAGCCTCAGGGAGGTGAGCATGTTACAGCAGCTGAATTGAGCCTCTTGTTGCTGGTATACAAGCTGAATGCATTATCTGTATTGACTATTGACTGATCACTTGTGAATGCTGATGTCTGTTTCTAGTTGTCCTTGCAAACACTTCCAATGCCACATGAAATGCCCTCAACTGTCCAGATGGGACTGGCATATATGACACAGGACTTGTGGGAAACCAGCTGGAAGTCAGGTGAGCTACTTGGTGCAGAGCAAGTGAACAACACAGCTGTGTATGGGCTGCTGAATCATACTTTCAGGCGGCTTTGTGGAGAGCTAAGCCACATGAGACTCGGCAAGGAAGAAAACAATTACATTATAATTCAAATATCTTTTGGTATCCTTTCATGCTTAATTGGAAAAGTAGACTTTGTTCAGCAGTCTCTGAAAGCATCCTCATTTTAGAGGCATAGTTTGGTACAAAAGATTGGGATATCTGAGTAATAAGATTTTTTTGTCAGGAACTACATGACATTTTGTTTAAAATTTTTAGTCCACATTGATATTAACATGAAGGGATATTGTCTGAAAATATATTACAAAGTTTCTAGCGTGGCTTATTCAGAATGGCAAAATTAATGATGTCAGAAATATATTTCACAGGATGGAAAACCTTTAAATAAAATTAAAATTAATAGGTTTTATTTTCAAGTAAGTGAGAAGTCTTTGACTTACTCCTTTTGTATATGTCAAGCTCACTGGAAAACAGAAAAGCCTTTGGTCAAAAACTCTGGGTCAAATCCAACTCTGAGCGTTATATAAAAAAGTAATATCCACTTATTACCTGTCTCTTCTGTAGTTCACCTATGAGTGAGGTCTGATCCCAAATTATTTGTTATTTTTTCTTTTTGAATCTGTCTAGATTATTAGGATTTTTTATTTATTTATTTTGAATGAGCATGCATTGTTCAGATAACTTGAGTTGATTTCATATTTAAGAGTTTAGGATTTTTTTTATTATTATTATTTTCTATGTTCTTAGTTCTGTAGGCACTGGAACAAATTGAAGTAAATTATTAACATACATTCAATCAGGCATATCTAATCAGCCTAATTTAAAGTCATTATGTCTTATATAAACAAGAACTGTATATATTTAAATATTTACCATAACAGTTTATGGAATGACTAGAATGCAGAATACCCGTTCTGTTTTAAACAGTACCTGAAATGGTGTGTATAACTCCAGCAGCTGCCAGCTCAGTGTGTCTAGAAAGGGAACAATGAATAGGAGAAGACCAGATTTATTTATAGTAAATTGGGTTGTGGTGGCTCAAAAAGGTCATAACGATCTGTTGTGATGGCGAGGTTACAAAGCTTATTCCTCTCAGGGCATTTCAATTCTAATTTGCACCTTATCAACCACTTTTTCCAAAATGTCTTTAACGACTGGGTGAGAAGCTAGAGAGCAGGCAGGGCTTCTTCCCCTTTGTTAGTTTACTTGCAACAAACACTGGGTCAAATAAATGGAAAGAATGAACTGTGTGATAGGACTTTGGAAAGATGCCCATACTTTAAAATTTTGTAAAAAGTTCTCATGGATATATCCTAGGGAAGCATATCAGTGACAACATTTTGTCCTTAAAAAGATATTGCAAAGAAACTTGAATACAGATATAAAACTGATACTTTCTCTGAGGTCATCTTCAGAAACCGTATCTTTTCTGAAGAAGAGGTTTAAACCTGAAGTAGAAAGGTTTTTATTCTAATAAGATCTTCCAAGGAAGAAAACCAAATTAATAGAAGCCATTACAAGTCAGTGCTGGAATGCCCTTCTAATTCCCTCTGTGAAATTCACTACTTCAAACATATTTTTCAAAATTCTGGTTAAATTTTAATTTCCATAGATCAGCTTAAAAACCGAAGCAGAAATAAAAAAAGCTTGGTTTGTGTTTTGGGAAAAACCCTCTTGGATCCCTCTTTTCCCAACTACTTTTTGGTGTCTTTTTTCTTACATTTATTTTCTGCTAAACAATGGATGGAAAAGTTTCCCCCCCCCCCCCAAAAAAAAAAAAAATTTGAAATATTTCTTAAAATTTCAAACTGAAAAAAGTTGACAATTCTTGCAGTGGAATACTTAATTTATAAAATTTGTAAAATCATTTTTCAATAATTTCTTTATGTTTTTCTTTTTTTCTAGAATCATTTACCTCTCTTGAAATACCTAAGAGTATTATTTAAATATTCCCCAGACATAGAACAAAAAAACATTATTTAAAATAGATATATATACTGGTCCCAAAATAAAAAGTTTAAAAATCTCTTTTTAAAGACTCTATAAACATGAGGAAGATAGATATTCACAGAATATTGTTAATACCTCTGCAACCATAACTTTTACACATGGTGTAAATCAAGATATCAAAAAAAAAAGTTAAGCTAAGGTATAAAATAGTAAAAAGCTGTGTGAACCTTCAGATTTATGAGAGATTGTTAACACATAGGAACTAAATGGCTGGCAAAACATCAACAGATATCCTTTGCCTCCTAAGTGCTGTTAAAAAGACAGAGAAAATAACATGCCTAAACAAATCCAGAACACACCAGAAGACAGACCACTTAGGATATGATTATGTTTTGCATTAGATGGCTTTACTCAATACGGAAAAATCTTTCATGCTGAAATGTAGCATCAGCTAATCAAAATATTGGCAAGCTCATAGACTGAAGTATCAGCTTCATATGCAAATTGTAGGAAAGTATAATTAATAAAAGACAGTTTTGAAGATACTAATGAAAATAATATTCTTATATGTCTTCTGTTCTCATTAATGGGACATGGCATACATTTCATCCACTGTCTTCAGATTTAGGTGTGATTGCGTGGTTACACATGCAGGTTCTAACTCTGTACTTTCTCTTCCCTCTATTTCCATATCCAGGTACTTGACTTTAACATCTAAGTAATCTATTTGTATTATAAGTAATTGTTAATTGAAAATAAAAATGTTAGTAAACAGTATCTCAATTTAAGAAACATTTTTGATTTTTTTTTAAGGCAGCATCAGCAAATCTTACTCAAATGTTTGAAGTTTTAAATTCTTTTCCGTGCTCATCCTTTTACCATTTTCCGGGGGGGGGGGGGGGGGGGGGGGAGGAAAAAAAAAACCCAAAACCAAAAATTTGACACAAAAATTTGACACAATACATGATAATTTAGTTTATGTACTACAGCATATAGAAGTGGTAGTATTTTAGACACCTTATACCATAAAAGAAAAGAAGCTCATTTTGGATTTTGTGTTATGAGAAAGAAAATACACATCCTATAGATTTTACAGCAGTTGGAAGGTCTCGTTCCACTTAAAAACTCTAATATTTATTTTTCTGGGATAATAAGGCCTTTTCTATTGAATGTGGAGAAATGAATGTAGCCCTAGAACAAGATTCATGCTATTTGCCTTAGCTACCTATTTAATCTCCCTGTGGAAACATCCATCCTCCTCCTGTGGAAAGTTCCCAAGTGATGTAGCTTATCTTGGTCAGCTGAAATTATTTTATTTACTGCTTTTCGTTTTTACGATGTTTTATTTTTGGGGGGTTTTTATTAAGCAAGAACTGAGTAAAGATAGTTATGAGATATGACAGCATTTTTTCCTTTGTAAAATAAATTAGTGGCATTATTAAGATTTAGCCCATATTGGGAAGTAAACAGTTGTAGTGATTGGCAGTGTATGGAATTGAAAGAGATTTCTAAACACCATCTATTTGTATATTTTTTGGTGGATGCTTTGCTGAATTCTAAATTTATGTGTGACCACATTTTAAATTAATGCTTCAATGATGATAAAAATCATGTTGTGATATTTATAAAACGGTTATCTGTGAAGAGGTTCATGAATTTTTCCTTGGCCAAGCAAAGTTAACACACTCTTGTGTGTTCTGCCACACCCACAAGAGATTTGATAATTGAAAGGAGATTCTTGGAAGGGGAAATAACAGTCGTTTCTGAAGCCAGACCAGGTAACAGCAAAGCACACATGGAGACAGTCTTTGGAGTTGTCTTTGATGTTTTACAGCAGTAAAATTTCTTCATTAACCTAGAAAGTTCAACTTGAGCAAGTAAACAGCTACTCTGAAAGCTTTCAAAGGTGAACATATCTCTCGACCAACAGTAAAAAGACTTTAAAAAATTATTTCAGGAGGATTATTTTACTAGGCACAAAAAGCTTGCATAAATGTTAGAAACTTGTGGAGGGCAACTGGGTCCCACCTGTAATTTCCTGCAAACTCATGTGTGTTACAAACTACGCAGAAATCACAGATCACAAGCAGAGTTAAGTGCTAGGTCTTTTTGTTCTCCCAGTGAGGTACCTGAGAGGCAGACACAATGTAAGGCTTGACACTAAATATTTCAAAGTGAGTAAGTAATTTCTGCTAGACCAAGTAGGCTGTATGCCTGTGGAATAGTGAAATGGACTGCAGTTTCTCTCCTCATATTTCTGGCTCTTGTTTATTAACAAAACATGAGAAAGAATAAAACATTAGATTGGCAAAACTGAGTTTCTAATTGCCTTGAGAGTTTGTGCATCAATCTTTTACCAAGAGAGTTATTATAATTTCAGTCAATTCTTTCAGGTTGCTTGGACACAGCTTTCAATGTCTTAAAACAAGTCAGTCTGACAAGCACTGCAAAATTAAACACCACACAAAAATAAGCAATGCTGCTGAGGGGAAAAATGTAATTTTATAATTTCAGATTTAAAACTGCATTTCATTCCCTTTGAAAAAGACGCTTCTGTGGGCATGTAATGGGTGAAAGAAAAAACTAAAAAAAGCTGATATTACAAGCCCTTTGAAAGGCTAAAAACCAGTTTAGATTAACCCCAACCTTATTTAGGAAAGGTCCCAAGAAAATATGATCCATGTAAGTCTTAACTTAAAAATGTATTATTTGATATATTTTCTCTCCCAGAACAAACAATTAAACTTACCCTTGTAACCCACCTACTGGGAGCCCAACTGCTGAAAATATTGGAGCAAATCTGGCAAGCAGAGGTAAGAAAGGTTATTTACCTGTGGGTTGTATTGAGTTTTCATTCCCTCTGCATTTTTGAAAGGAGTGTTTGGAGGTTTCTGCCTTGGAAGATCAGAAAGCTGACAGCAAAAGTGGAGGCAGTGCATTCATTACCATATTTTTGTGAGTTCATTTGCTTTTGTATTCTTCCTGTGGTTCTTGAGGTGCACAGATGAAACACTGATATGATTCTCTGCTCATCCATACCTTTTTGCAGTGCCAGCCCTAGAGGAATATGTAAAAAAGCTCTCACAGCCCTTATACATATCATGTTGCAACAGCTCTTTTTTTTCCTGCATCCCTATTTTTTACCCCTGACAAAAGGTATGGGAATGGAAAAGAAAGAGAGGGGAAGAACTAGAGTGGTTGTGGGAAATATATTCCCTTCCCTACACACGGTAAATGTGCATAAAATCTGGGAAGAATTGGGTTTACAGTATAATTCTTCCATCTATAAGAAAAGAAAAGACAATTTAGTATCTGGGTTGTGAACAGATTACATGCAACTTTTATGCATTTAACTTGAGAATTATTAACATTTTTTAGACCCAAAAGGCTTTTAGTTATTGGAGTTGAATAAAATGTACTACTGCTTGGCCTCACTACAAGTTATTTGGAGAGTGGTTACTTAAACAAAAGCTTCAGCTGAGATACAGATAGCAGATCACTACTCATGCCTTTAAAGTAAGCTGGATGAATTTCCTGAGGGGGTTGATTGATTGTTTCTAGTGAGCCAAAGGACAGACCCTAAAGGAGACTTGGGGCCATGCTGTGTTCCCCTGCTTCTTAAAGAGACTGTGGGTGCACAGAACCTCTGGCTAGACAGAAGACTCTATGCAGAAACAATGTGAGACCTTATGCTGTGCCAGCTCATACTAATGTGAGAGTTTGCTTTGCCCAGCAGATTTGTAGCTCACCGTCCCGGGGCACCAGATCTGAATTTTTAAAACTAATTTTAGGGGGTCAGTTCCACTGGGTCTCCAAAGAGCTCCCAGTGCAGGACAGCAGATGGCAAACAGCTCATTCAGAGCCTGGACTTTCCTGACAGGAATGTTGCTAAACTCATAAATGCCAAATAGTGAATGCTTGAAGAATATAAGCCTCTATACACAGGATTGTGGACTAATGTCAGTGGCCTCTCCCTCCTCCTGCACACCTGGTATTTCCCCTAGAACAACTGGCTTATATTGCTGCAGACAAAATTTTCCAAATAAAAGAGGAAGAATTGTTAGCAAATTGACTGAAAGTTATCTTTCCTTATTTTTTCTTTTTGCTTTCTCTTATATTTTCAGACAGATATTCCCTAACTGTATTCCCTTCTCCAAATACTTGAATAACTGCACTTACAGCAGGACTTATGTGGTATTAGCTGAAGAAAAAGATAATTATTCCGCCAGTCCTTGCTGGTTCTAATACGGCAAGATTTGCATCATCCACTGATGAAGATGAATATAACCTCCAAATCCATGAGCTGAGATAAATGTCTCCATATTGTTTCTATTACAGTCACAAAACTTCCTAAACTTGGTATACCTGATTGATAGTTCTCTTTTAATTAAAAAGGGCTACATAAATTGTTCTTTAACTGCTGAGGAAGCTTTGTCCCATGATGACTTGCATTTCGATGCAAGGAAGCAGTCAATCAAAAATTAATCTTTAGTAGCAATAGATTAGTGAAGGCAAATTAAATGAAAACAGGTTGCCTTTTCAGTGAGGAAAACTACTAGAAATGCAGCTTTTCAGGCAGAACAAGAAAACTTAGTATCTGGCAAACTATTTTCATTCTAAGTTAATATATTTTGTAAAAAGTTTGAGAAGTCTAACAATTATTAACACAGCAACATGTACTGCAGGATGTAACGCAAGGGCAATGCCTAAGTAATCTATAATCAGTGTCAGAATTTGGTATAAATGTGAATGCCAGAGCATTGTCTCCCTTGCAGTTATTACTATGACAAGATTTCAATACAAAAGTTCTATATATAATTGGAAAAATATGTACTAATTCTGCTGCCTAGAGGTAAGCCTTTTTAAGTATTTTTATCATTCCTGAACACCTTGCAAGACAGTAATTTGTTTCCTGATGAAACACAGAGGAGTTCAATGTTTAAAACAGATGTTCATACTTCTAGATTTAGTATATAAATGCTTTATAACAAATATCTTTTTAGAATCCAATACACAAATAAACATCTTATAAATACTAATCCATGCTAAGAAAACGTAGCATACAACTCTATGGTGAATAAAAAGAGGAAGACATGATTATCTGGCTGTATTTAGTGTTGGTGTGACCTCACTTTTGAGTACTGTGTGCAGTTCTGGGCCCCACAATTTAAGAAGGATGTGAAGGCCCTTGAATGCATCCAGAGGAGGGCAACAAAGCTGGTGAAAGGGCTGGAAGGCATGTCCTGTGGGGAATGGCTAAGGTCTCCGGGTTTGTCTAGTCTGGAGCAAAGGAGGGTGAGGGGTGACCTCATGGCTCTCTACAGCTTCCTGAGGAGGGGATGTGGAGAGGGAGGCGCTGAGCTCTTCTGCCTGGGACCAGTGATAGGATGTGGGAATGGTTCAAAGCCGCACAAAGGGAGGTTTATACTGGACATTGAAAAGCTTTTATTTACCAAGAGGGTGGTGAAACACTGGAACAGGCTTCTTAGAGAGGTGGCCAATGCCCCAAGCCTGTCAGTGTTTAAGAGGCATTTGGACAATGCCCTTAATAACATGCTTTAACTTTCGATCAGCCCTGAACTGGTCAGGCAGTTGGACTAGATGGTCATTGTAGGTCCATTCCAACTGAAATATTCTACTCTATTCTACTTACTCTACTCTGCTGTGTTCACTCACATTTGCCAATTGGCCTTTGCCAGAAACAAGCTGATTGCAAAAATTCTTCCTGGGAACACCGACACTTCCAATTATAAAATATTGCCAGAAAAGGAAGTTCTTCAGTGGTTTTGGACAGAGTTATGTCATTAGACATGTTGTTCTGATGCATACTGAATTACAAAAGCTGTGGAATATGTAATTTTAGGGAAAGATTAAGGTTGCCTGTCTTCTCAGAATGAACACATGTCATCAGAGAAACTGTACTTTGTCAATACATACAAACCATGGAGGCAGTAAAAATAATCTTGCTCTTGATGATATAAAAAATTACAAACCTGTAGAGAAAGCCAGGTAGACATTAACAGTATCTCTTTAGTTTATCACATGCTCCAAACAGAATGCGTAATATCGCATGTTAAGACCTTGGTTGTACAGTACATTTTAGATCCAGCCAAAAAAGCCCCAGTACCTGCCATCAGGCAGAGCTTGAAGGGTTCTTTTGGAATCAATGGCAATGTACACTGGGTTTAGAATCAACTGCCTGAGGTGATTTCTAGTGCTGCTAATGTATGCATGTACACCAAGCCATAAGGCGTATATGGTTTGTTTAGGTTTTAAGTTAACAATACCAAGTCATAGGCAGTCCTTAGATAAGAAAAAAAAATCAAAAATTAATTAATCATGCAAGCTCCTAAGTTTATAAATTGGTGGAAAACAGTACTTCCTTTATGCAGTACTGGAAAACAATTTTTTTCAGAAGCATTTTATCTGTAGAAACTCCAAGACCCAAGAAGCAGAACTTCAAAGATAATTAGGTACTTAATCAACCAGTCAGCTGCCTAAGAGAGGCAGAATCTCTTAAGATCTTCCTTTTACTGAAAGTTGTGTCTGAAAGTCAGCATGCTGTTTAAGCAAGCCATGACAGATCTTTCCATTGCCAATGGAGGTAATGAGGCACCCCTGGAGGGCTGCTCATCTTACCTGTCGGACAGATCTTTCTCAGTATGGGAGGATTCTTCCTGTGCAGTCTTTTGTTTATTTTTTCCCTTTCATTGACTACAAAGTAAACTTTTTAGCAGACAGTTTGACTCAAACCTTGAACCAGCCTAATTAATGCCAGGCCTCACCAAATTAAATGTTTTGTCCAATTCCTAGATGTCTTGGAAAAAAATAAAATCCTACACTTTCATTTTGGTATGCAAGCAGTGAGTGGAAACTATTAACTACAAAAGATAAGTTTCCTCGGAGACAGAGGCAGGCATTGCCAACACAAACCAGGAATTAAATGAAGAGTGAAATGATACAGCTTTGGTAAATACGCAGCAAGTAGGGTCTGACATGTTACCCTCTCTTTTGGCCTCTGTTCACAATATTTTGCTTTTTGTCAGTGCCCCAATGAGTGTAAGACCTGTGTTTAATGCTTTTCTCCAAACAAGGAAAAACAAAGCCGTGACCATGACTCTGTCAAGACAGCTGTAAAGGATGTATGGCAAGAACTGGCAAGAACTATGCATAGCTGGAAGTTTAAGTCCACAGTTTCACATTTTCCCAGGTAATTGATTAATTACCTTGTGTTTCATCAGTATTTTGGAAAATAATCAGTTATTTCTTACTCTCCTGGTTTTCCTGCTTGTGATCTCAGATTTTATTGAGAGACAAATTTAATCAAAAACTAATCTCTCAAAACAGTAGACAAGAACAAGCAAACAGGAAACATTTCAAATATATTCAAGAAATTAGAATTTTACTGAAATGAAATTTGTCTTGAACAGCAAAAGGTCTCTTCATAAAATGGTATTTTTCCCATATTGAAAAATAATCTATGCATTAAGTTGTCCTGTATTACTTTCAGGGAAAAAATTCATCTTGTTGCATCTTTAATAAGATTGCTGCTAACTTTCACAATATCACATTCCTGCAAGCTTACAGAAATGCAATTCAGCTTATGCAACATTCAAGAAACACCAATATCATATTGAACAAATGAAGAAATGCTTTATAAAGAAATCTGACCTCTAATTAGTGAAAATTAATTTAATGTTTAGAGTTACTTGAAAAAATGTGTCTTTCCACATGTTTGGTGTAGTTAGTGGTCTTTTTATTGATAGCACTCATGGTTTAAGAATATATTTATTTCTCTTTTACAATTATACATAGTTGTTGTGGATTAACTCTGGTGGGCAGCTGAGCTGCTTGCTCACTTCCCCCCACTAGTCCAAACGGGAGAGGGAAAGAGAAAAGAACAAAAGCAAGAACACTTGAAGGTCAAGATGATTTTTTTAAAAAAATGTTTAATAAGTGAAGGATAATTGGAATAAGAGAGAGTAAAACATAACAAGTCATGCAAATGCAATCACTCACCATCTCCTATGGGGACTGATGCACAGCCAGTTCCTAAGCAAAAGATGGCTAACCCTCCCAAAACCCCATCTTTTCCCTTTTATTTCTGATCATGATGTTACATGATATGGAGTATCTCTGGTTAGTTTGGGTCATCTGCCTTGTTGTGCCTCCTCCCAAGCTATTGCACACCCCCTCCCTAGTCTACTCACTGGCGGGGGGCAGAGTAAGAAACAAAGGTGGCTTTGATTTTGTGCAAAAACAAGAAGATAGTGTGTTATCAGTACTGTGATGGCCAAAAATCTAAACCACAACACCATATGAATAAAATGAGCTCTATCCTAGTCAGGCCCAGCACAATAGTCAAACAGCAACATCAAGGTTTAGGACTACTATATACAATAGCTTTGAAACAAAAGATAATTCAATACAATACATGAATACATCCAGAAATGACTTCAATATAAGGTTATCGCTATTTGTGATCTGTCTGGCAATGCGTAAACTGATTCCCAAAGCAGGTAAATGCAAATGACATTAGAAAATTGACATTACAAAGAACCCTTTTTTATGACGAGTAGCTGTTATGGAAGATTTTATAACCAGTGAAAAATAGTATTTTAACTTGCCACTTGGAACTTGAAGTTATGAAAAGTGGGATTTATTCTAAAATATGCAATTATTCTTTGAAGGATGAAAAGATGAACCGTGTGAAAAGCACATCAGTTTGGTTAAGTGTAACAGTGATCTCTGCCTGACAAAATTTAAACCAAACTATATCTATCAAAGAAATCTGGCAAGTTTTTAGGGTACCTATAAGATTTCTGTGACATAAAATAAAAGTTCTGTGGTTATGTTTCACAACAGAAGCAGACTGTCTAAAACAGCTTTTGGTTGAGGTGCATACAAGTATTTTCTCAGAGAAAATTGTGACATCTAACATGATGAAAATTGCCAACATCAGCATATTTTTCCCCATATGGAAAAATCCCATATTGTTCCTGTAGCAGAGCTGAGGGAAAACTACATAGTCCTCATATCATCAAAACAAGTGGTTCAATGGTTGCTGGGACAACGGAATTCATGTCTGTGTTGGATGCATGCCTCACAGTTGATTGCTGTTGAACTGTGAGCTTACCACTGAAGTTTCCAATGTCTAAGGCATTCAGAAAACATCTCTTCAAGGAATTAATTCACACTGGAGATATCCCACAGAGAGCTGGGATTTTCTGTGGGCTCCTTCTTTGCCTTGACCTTTTCCACTAAACCTTACTTGAGGCACGTACTCCTTTGGCACATGTGGAATAAACTGGCCCACTGGGTAACAGGTGTACTAGGAAAATTGACTCCATCCCAGCCAAACCCAGTACATCTAATGAAGGAGCAAATAAGCAAATGCATGTACAACACGATCCTTAAGCTAAATTAAACATTGTTTTGCATGTCTGAGTTCAGGCTGAGATGTCTAAAATTTCCTAAAGTCTCTAAACTTTTTACTAGCTTTATATAAACTACACCAAGTGGTAAACAGCAGACCAAGAAGTCACCTAGGAGAAAATGAATTTATCTGTCCTAATTTATGCATCTAAAAGTTCGACTTATAAATCTGCACTAGCTATTAAGCTTCCTTTACAGTCAATGGAGAAAAATAAGTATGTCCAGACGGCAACTTATTTTATCAAATGATAAGTATGTGTGATAGATCTATGGCCTACTACAATCAGCAGAAAAAAAATTCCTCTGGATTCAATTATCTTTGACTCTTATGTTAACACATAGATTAAAATTATTTTAGACCCAGAATGGAAATAAATGTACCTTGTTGCCTTGTGAGTTTTCATTGCCATAATTTGAGAAGTAAATGCAAAGAAACAATACAAACATTTTACAGATATATATACAGAATGAAGAATGTACTCAAACACAAAATGGAAATCAGTGAGAAGGCTTTTCTGATGCTCTAGCAGCCTTGTTTTGTTTTGTTTTGTTGTTGGTTTTTTGTTTGTTTGTTTGGGTTTTCTTTTGAGAACTAAAGGCGATAGGTTGATTAACACAGTGCTTGTAACTGTTGCAACACATTACATATCCTGCAGACTTTTAATACCTGAAAGTACAAAGGAGGAGTGTTGTACTGGATGACAAAAGCAACGGAATGTTTCTGCTGGGATTTAATGCCCACAAAACAGATACAATTTATTTTTTCCTCCTTCAGTGAAGGTTTTGTCTTTTGAAAAAGTGTAATGTTCTGACATTTGCATTAAAATCAAAAAGATGACCCTGTGACTAAGTAAGCTGAATAGCCAACTTGACAGAAATGTAATAAGCCTCTTGTGGTTGTTGTCAGGTTGGGAAAAGTACAATTTATAATCTCAGAAAAGATACGAACACAACTAAGGTTTATCATTCATCTTCAATAAAAAGGTGACAGGTATAACAGGGGCTATGATCAATGTACTAAAATAATAATAATTTCCTTATGTTAAAGCCATCCCAATGGATAATATTATTTTATTTTACATATCTATAACTGATAAGGCAAGACATAGGATTTGGAAATGTAATTTTAGGTCTGGCAATAAAATGGCTGGCAATTAAGAATTAAGTATGTAGGTTATGAATAACTTCATAATACTTATTATGAAGTTAGATTCGGATTGAACAGGACTAAATAAACATGCTGTATTGTTAGGTACATCTCTGATCAGACACTGGAAAGTTTATCATGGAAGTCTCAAGCTTATCAGAACAGAATGTGAGACATAAAATACCTATATTTAAACAGGTACAACACATGGCAATAGACAAAGCCGGTTAGCAACCTCTTAACTGTCTCAATGTATAACACAGCCTGGCAAAGTGGATGTCCTGGTATCAATAAAAACATGACCTCAGGGAACACAGCAGGCATATCTCCTTCTTGCATATCTTTTACATCTTATATTAATTACCTACTTTATGTATTCATTTATTTGAAATTTCAGTCTAGATTTATTTAACTAATTAGAGCACTGAATACTTATATCCTGTGCTGGGAGCTGGACTACATGATTTCTAGAGGTCCCTTCCCACCCAAACCACTCTCTGATGCTATTTTAGTTACTGCTTCCTTACTGCTCCTTAATGCTCCGTTAGAGGTGCAACATAACCTTGCAAGTGGCCTTGATTTACCAGGCTAAAAGTATTTCTAGAAAAAGACCTAAACTTCTTAAATTAATTACTTTTTCTTTTCTAACCACCACACTTTTTCTTTAAGGTAGGAATGTGACTTCCAACATCTGCATATCCAAACATTGTTCTGCTTGTGTCCAGAAAATTTTTTCTCCTTTTTACAAAACTGAAGTGTCAAAAGCATCAACAATAGAAGAGTCATTCTAGGGCATCTTTGCATGTTTTGCCAAAGTTAATTAAACTCTCCTGCTTTGGCCTGTATTTCCTAGTAACAATGTTTCACTTGATTTTCCACAGAAAACTGTATCTGACAAACTGCTTGGAGGAGGGAACATTCCCTTAGGTGTAACACCCACCTCTGTCCCCATAAACCTACAGGAAAAACAGCAGAAGCCATGAGGACTCTGGTGATGCATCTGGACATTCGTTCTACAGATTACACATGCTGATGGCCTCCCAAAAAAACCTTAAGTGACTCCCATACTTTTTAGGTATCAATCTCTAGATTAAATCAGAAATCCTTCAGGTTTGCCCTTGACCACTGAGTAAGGAGTCAGAAATATCTAAATGAAGAAAGGTTCGATTTTCTCACAACTTGGTGTTTTTCTAAATAATTATAACCCATATTAAAATCAAGGCTCATTTGATAGCCTGTTTTAGATAATATCCTCCGATGTTAACATTCTCTACTTATTCATATGCTATTAACAGAAAAAAAAACAATTTACTGAATGTTGACAACTACAAAATGAAAAAACAAACCTATGAAAGAAAGGGTAAATAAAGGTCTCATCTTGGAATTTTTATCCTTGCAAGCTATCTTTTCTTATCTTTATAGTCCTTGTGAGATGCAGATAGAGTTTTCTAAGACCTTATGAAAGGTGATGAGTTGGACAAAGTGGAAAAGACAGTAAAAGGAGGTTTTTTTGCACTAGCTGGAAATTGACTTGATGACTGGATCTTTTCAGCTTGGCATAGACCAAAGTCAAGCTGTCCAGTTATGTAATAGACATAGCAGTATTCTATATTATGCCTTAAATCTGATAATGTTCACATTCTGCTGATGAAATAAAAGCACTGACAGTAATTAAAATCCAGGAGAGGCAAAAAAAAGCTCTTATGAATCAACCAGATTTTTTCATTCCCTGATTTTAATACCGTGGTGCATGTTGATTTGTAATGCTTGCACACTGATTAACATTAAAAAATTAACACCTGAACTTCCAATATATTTGTGTATAATCACATGAAACTGTTTTTATGTATTGTTGTGGCTTAACCCTGGTTGGCAACTAAGCCCTACGCAGCTGCTCACTCACTCCCCCACAGTGGGATGGGGGAGAGGATCAGAAGAGTAAAAGTGAGAAAACTCATGGGTTGAGATAAACACAGTTTAATAGGTAAAGCAGAAGCCAGGCACACAAGCAAAGCAAAGCAAGGAATTCATTCACCACTTCCCATTGGGAAGGCCAGTGTTCAGCCATCCCCAGAAAAGCAGGGCTCCATCACGCATGATGGTCACTTAGGAGGACAAACACCGTAATGCCGAATGTCCCCCTGTCCTTCTTCCTGCAGCTTATATATACTCAGCAGGACGCCGTATGGCATGAAACATCCCTTTGGTTGGTTCAGGTCAGCTGTCCTGGCTGTGTCCCCTCCCAATTTCTTGTGCCCCTCCAGCCCTCTCACAGGCAGGGCCTGAGAAAACAAAAAGCCCCTGACTTAGTATAAACATCACCCAGCAATAACCAAAGCCATCAGCATGCTGTTAGTGTTGTTTTCACACCAAATCCAAAACACAGCACTGCACCAGCTACTAAGAAGAAAATTAACTCTGTCCCAGACAAAGCCAGCACATGTATGGGTTGGTTCACATGGGTGAAAACTATAAATACATATATAAAATATTAATACATACAAACATGTATATAAAAATATAGTTTATATATATATATATATACATGCACAACTAATTAAAGAATTCGCAAACTCATGCTAGTGCTGGCATGTCATTGCTGGACTGGATTTGCAGTATCCCTAATGGTGAAAAATGAAGTTGCTAACAGACTAGACCTTAGTTTTGAGGATACTTCACTGGAGTTTTTTGTAAATCCTGCCACACTCTAGTCTGATTGTTTAACTTCATGAGCATCCAGGCCTGACTAGCTAAGAGTGTGAGACAAAGCCTGTTGTAGGATGAGGAGCAGAGGATGGAATAATCCTCAGGGGTGGTCCTAATTATTGCACTCTCTTTACACAATTGTAAGTGGAATAAGAGTCTGTACTGGCCTTCCTCCTGGCCAGCAAATTATTATATTTGAATTATCCAAAAATTAAATTAATTGAGTGCATTGACACTTTTGTTAGTTACATGGCTGTCAAACAGTAAATAAAACTTGAAAACATATTGAGCAAATCATGTGACATACACCCAGGAGTTTATTTTCTTTTCACCTTTCTTTCAGACCTACAGATTCGAGTGTGAGTAGCGTTGGGGTTCCTCCACTATTTCCTAGTATTCCTTTAATGGATTCTGTTGTTCCCTTTGAACCAGTGTTTGTTAATTACCAGTGTTAAATGGAAATGTGCTGTCATCCCAGAAGCTGCAGATACTGCAGCAGAAGGACAGCAGATTCTTTGGAAGATATGCAAAATTAAGATCTCGGCTACTTTAAGCATTACATGTCCCATGACATTTTCCCAAGCACAGACAGGCCTTTGCTTGGTTGTCCAGCTGAACTGCAAACATGTAATGAGATTTGACCTAACTAAAATTCCTCTCTAGCCACAGTCTGCCATGTACAGCAACATCTTTGCCTGCAGTGTACAAAAGTAATAAAATATTTAGCTTTAAATCTGGTATTTTGCATAAAATTCAGGACAGATATGTTGTGGTTTTTTTAGCAAGGGAAACACTAGCTGTATTTAAAGTGTTGGCTTTACTCCCTGTTAGTTCAACAGCAATTTTCCAGGTTTGTGTATGGTCCCCAGTTCAACATATTTCCTCCCCCTTCAGGGAAGTACTTAGGCATGTGGTCAGGTACAACCAACTTAAGCACAGTTAAAATCATTTGAGCACTGTTCAGAGATATATTTGCATTGAAGCTAAGAGAAGATAGACTAGGAGAAATGTACATTGTGGCAAGTTATTGCATCCACTCTGACTTCAAACAAAACAAAAATCTGGGGGGAAAGGTGCATATACTATAAAACATCTGAAGTAAATTCTAAGGCAGCCAGACTACATAGCAATAAGGCATCAACGCTTGATGTTAATTACACCTACTTAAGTTTTGCTTTTAATACTTTCACCTTCCCCTCTCCCAGGCTCCAAAAGAATGCTCAAATTTTGCTCATCATTAACTTGATGTTTGGAAAAAAACCTGTCATTTTCTTAGTGCTTTTGTTTAGTGTATAACAAAACAGGCATTTTGCACTCATGTTTGTAAAGGACATAGTGTTAGATGAGCACAACACAAGTTCACATTTATCAATCATTGTAATATAGTTTATAGGCAATATGTTCTCTGCAAGATCCTCCAACACCACCAGAAGCCAACAGAAGCTGTTGCTAGCAAAGCTGAAATATGGTTAGGCAAAGCAAGGTCAGATGTTGCTGGAAGCATATTTCTTCCCAAGTACTGTTGCTAGCAAGCTAGAAAAACTCAGAGACCACTAACTGAAACGGAAAACTAATTTTTTCAAACATAAGCTCTTCTGCTTCACTACCTTTTTCAGGATCCCTTCCATATAACGGACAATCAAGACAAAGAAAGGCAAAGAATTTGTTCAAGGTCTCAAATCTTAATTGTGAGACGAGTTTTTTGCTGATTAAACGTGATCCAATTTTCTCATATTAACCTAGACACATATTTGCTATCTGGTAGTTTAGAAGTACAATCAGAACATTACAGAAATAATGACTGAAGGATGTTTGATGAAATTCAAGATAATGGTACACAACTGGTGTTTAGCAGTGACAGTTGTTTCATTCTGTCTGATCATGTAGAATATAACACATTGGATTCAGAGGTAAAAAAACCCCAAACATTACATCTTTAAGACTTTTTACTGATATTTGGTGTACCAGGCATTAGTTTTTCAGTCTGCTATAGAAATTCACTCAAAAATAAACTGCAGAGTCATTACCTTTTCTCCTTCACAGCATGACCATACATTTGCCACTTGACAGGCAAATTAAGAAAAATATCACATTTATATGCTTTAGCAAAGGTACGTAAGCCTCTGGGCTATCTCAAATAACAGGAAATAGAAACTTGATCACTGTGATCACAATAGAAAAACAGGTAAACAGGTCTGGTCTAATGTCATAGTACCGGGAAATATTAAAATCCATGGAGTTTAAGCACCTGTGCTTCTGTAGGGTAGTATTAAAGCCTTTACTTTACTGCTGACTGTATTCAGCAAACTTTCAAGTGTCCATAGATCACCTCATTAAAATGCAGATAAGGACTGCAGACCTTTGCAAGATGGATGAAGGGGAGGCACAGGTTTAAAAAAAAAAAAAAAAGTCAATTACATGGGTAACCCAAGTATTATAGTAGCAGCTGAAGAGAACAACAACTCATTTGAAATAAAATTATATGCCACTGTTGTCAGTATTTTGAAGGACTATACAAAAAAAGCAGAAACTCTTTTGGTGATATTTTTGCGGGGGAGGGTGGGGGGGTGGGTTTTTTGTTTTGTTGTTTGTTTCTTTTTAATAGAGCACAGAAATCTATCTTCCTCCCATCCTAATAAATATTCACCACACAGATACATCTAAAGATGGATTTAGGTAATTACATCTTCAGGAAGGCCACTGTCTAGTACACATATATAGCTAACCTATGCTTGGATTTTACATGGGATGCAGAGCTGTACATATAAAAATTAAGGTAATCTAATTCTTCACTAAGATATCATTAGCACAGTTAATGAAATTGTTTAGCTTCCCACCCTGCTGGCCATCTACGTGCAGTGCTGTACAAAGAGCCCTGTGCCCTGCCCTTCTTCTCCAGACAAGACTGCTGTGACCCACCATACGAACTTCTGTGCAAGTGTGCTGTGCTTGTCACTTTATTTTAACTTGACAAGTCAGATGAACAGAAAGAAACAAGCTATTTTTATGCTTCTACACAGAAGGCAAACTAAAGCACAGAAATATTAAGTAGATAATATAAGACTTCACAAGAAAACTTTGGCTCGCAGGAACAAAGTACAGATCACAAGACCCTGATATCCCAGCTCCCCTGCAGGACCATTCTCTCTGCTGGTACCCATAAGTTCTAAGATGCTTTGATGCGCTGCTCTTGCTGAGGGAAATAACAAAACAACATTAATATACATTGAACAAAAAATATTCTGGGTTCAGTAGGGTTCAGGCATGAAAAACTTCCACAGGAGTTCAGATCTGAATCAAATAAAGCTTTTACACAATGCTATAAGGACCACCAAGAAAAAAAAAAGGGAGAGGGGGTGATACTAGAATAATTGGCCTTTTCAAGATCTCTCTATTTTTTTCCTACTTTCATTGCTTCCCAAAAGTGGTATAATGAGGTCTCTGATCAAAGTAATTAAGGTTTCTAATTAATAGGGAAAATCACATTTACATATGGTATCACTCCCAATTTCAGTTAATTGCTTTAGACAAGAATTTGTTCCAAATTCTCTTTCTGACAAGCTGCGAAAGTCTTTACTAATTAGTCATTTTTTCAAACATGATATCCTGACAGAAAAAAAGAAAACTGGTATTATTCTAGCACCAGACAGCAACTAAAGTTTAAAGGGAAGAATGCACACATGACAAATCTTTCACATCTCTAAGTGAGTTTAGCTATCAGTAACAATTCTGTCATTTTTCAGATAATTCTTGAAATGAGAACCTGGATCTGCTCCTGGAAATCACGATGTTTGTCCTGGTGATTTAAAACAGAAACTCCATTATTTGTATGTATATAGTTACCTAGATCACTGCACTTATTTACTTGCCATGAGGCCCCTGGAAGCAATCTAAGACCATTTCCCAACAAAATAGGATCAGCTCTCTGCACCTGTGGACAACTTGCCTTTACAGGTAGTTGTTTGTAACTAAGATGTGCTCATGATACCTCATATTTTGAAGGATCATCCTTTCTGCTTAACAAAATGAACATGTGACGTGAAGATGAATTTTTTATAGGGTATGGTTCTGTTTTCAGCAAGAAAACTGAAATTAAACTCCTGCCAATCATAAAATTCCTTGCATACTCAAGCAATCCTTGTTCACAGATGGAATTTCACTGGGAGACAGACCAATGTAACAAATACCCTTTTCTGGCACTGCTTATTCAAGACTAGCAGACTCATTCACATAATGTAGGTTCTGTCCCATTATTTCCTCTCTGTGCAGTTTCTCAAAGAAAGACTGAGTAATGGTGATCTGTGATAGATTTTTACTTCAGATTCATGTTCAACCCAGGATAAGATTCACTAGAAACTAAGCAATGGTTGTAGAAGACTGGGTAGAAGTTAAGCATCTGTCTGCTTTTAAAACCCTCACAAAACAACCATCACATCTCTGACACCGAATGTTCTTTGGCAATCTGCCCCTAAACATGTATCTTTTCCCTGATTAACACACTACAACTAGTTTCCTGATCTAAGATAATCACCATAAAACACCCTAAATTGTATCATAGTCAGTGGTGAGAACAGGATATCACCTGAAATGAGATTAATCTACCACTGCCCCATTTAGGTTAAGGGAGGCTTGTGTGGTCAGGTTAGGCTTTGGTCTTTAAATTACATAAGATGAATTTTTATTTGAGACTACATCTGTTCCATTACTGTATCCATAAACTAAATACTGCCAGCCATCTGGACTGTTTAATTATTACAACGGTCCTGGCACAGCACCATTTCTGGGCAAACTGCAATTTCCCAAATGGTTTCTGGAAAGATTCTGGGCTCTGATGGGCCAGGAACCATCTTTAATAGAAATTCTGCATGCAGCATATCTTGTTTCGGAGGGCAAAAAGAATTAGTAGCATGGATGTGGCTCACCTATGCCAGCTGGCCCAGGGAATGGGTCCCAGCAGCTCAGCTCACTAGTATAATGTAGCCTCAGCCTACAGGCCAGTCCCAAAGGAGCACTTAAAAGACCCCACAGGCTGAGTACCACAATGATAAACTCCCTTGGCCTGCTCATGACACTCTTCTTCATGGAGCCCAAGATGCTGTGACCTTCTTTGTCATGAGATCACATTGCTGGCTTTTGGTTACCATCTTGCCAATCACAATCCCCAAGTCCTTTTTTGCAAAGCTGCTTTCCAACTGGTTGGCCCCCAGCCCATCCCAGTGCCTGGGGTTATTTCTTCCTAGATGTACTTCCCTTTATTTCATGAGATTAATTTGTCTACTTTTCCAGTCTGTCAAGCTCCCTCTGAATGGTGGGAAGATACTCAGACATATCAACAACTCCAAGTTTTGTATCATTTGCAAAATTGCTGAGGTACACTCTGTCCCACCCTTCAAATCATTAATGCAGATGTTAAATAGTACTGGCTCCGGTACTGACCCCTCAGGTGCATCACTGAAGACTAGACTCCAGCTGGGACTTTAAGCTGTTGATCACAGTGCTTTGAGCCCAGCAGTTCAGCCTGCCTCACTGTCCACTTAGTCTGCACTTCATCAGTTTGTCTGATGAGGATGTTATGGGAAACAGGGTCAGAAGCCTCAATACAGTCAAGACAAAACAACAACTTCTATCCCCTCCTCCATCAAGCCAGTCACCTCGTCATAGAAGGCTATCAGTTTTTTCAAGCACAATTCCCCTTTCTTACATCTGTGTTGACTACTGCCAATTGCCTCCCAGTTCCTTGTATATCTGCTCCTTCACCTTCCCAGGAATCAGTTTGAGGCTGGCCAGCCTATAGCCCTTGAACAGCATTCAAAAAACTGATTCTGGATGAACATTCACCTTCTGTGAAAAGGGGCCTTCCACTTGGGATGTTATCTGCCCATATACTCCACTTATCTGCCTACCCATGAAAATGTTACAGTAACTTTTGAAACTGGTTTTGGCACACTTGACAAAAGGGTAGCAAACCACACCATATTAAGTTATTATAAGTTGTGTGGAAATCAGCTTTATTACTGTCTTTTTTTTAAAGAATTGGTACTGAGGCTGGCAGAACCTGACCCATCAGTCAGGAGCTTGTCATTACAAAGTAGCTACGGTATATGCCAAATAAGGGCAGGCAGCAAGACAAAGCTGGGCAGCAGATAAGGGGCTGATAGGTTTATCATGAGCAAAAGTTACAGGAAGGAGTTTGTCACCAGAATTACAGAGGAATTTGGGTTACAGCAGTAAGGAGGAATATAGGGTACATAGGGTACAGTCCCCACACATATACAGGTCATCAGGGACCACTAGCTCTGCTTTTCATAGAACAAATTGTTCTGATAAAAGTGGATGACGCTGAAGTGTTAGTGCTGCAGTGAAGGTTAGTAGTTGCTCAGTACAGACCCTTCAGCAGGCAGAGGCATCACACTGCCCAATTTCTCCACCTCAATTGGTATGTTGCCTTACTACAGGTCTGGGTAACTGAGCACAGCAAGATATAAAACTAGATATGAAATCTAACAGTGAGATGCTTTGCGAGTCCACATGCATCTGGGTTTAGGAATTTACATTAAAAAAAAATTCCCAGAATACAACTTTGGGCATAGAAATGTCACACTCACTTATATTGTGTTGTATATGCCTTTATCTCTTGTTTATTCCTTTTTTTTTTTTTTTTTTTATCTCACCTCAGTATCATCTATCACAACAGATTGATGCTTTGAGTAAAAATGTCCTCCAAGTAGATTTGGAAGTAGAATGCATAAATCTCATGCCACTGACATCTAGCTTTAAAATTGTGTAGAACAAAAGAGCCAGACTAAACCCATTAAACTTTAGCAGATATATTGCAGTAGGTAAGAAAGAAATTTGGAAAGCTTTTCTTTCATAAAAGCACACACAAGTTAAAGCACAACTTTAAAAAGTGTAATTTAGTTCTTGTAGTTGTTCATTAGTTAGAAATTGATTGGTGGGTCTATCAGACAATTTAACGCCTTTTAATTTTTCAATACCTCTCACAAGTGATGAGATCTCCTACTCTTCCTTCAAAGTAGACAGCTTCTGGTATATCCATATGCAAATGTACTTCCTAAGGGAGGTCAGAGCTGCATAATGCCAAACTGCAAGCCACTTAGGGGTGATCAATTAGTACAGATGTTCAAGGGACTCTATTGTATCTACTAAATATCTACTTTCTCCTCAGCTTGTCCAGTTCTCTTTCTGCGCTGGACATTTTCAACAGGCAAAATTGCTGATGCAATCCAAGAAAGTTCTGCTTATGGAAAGCCTGATCAGGCCTGGCACACAAGGATAATAACACATCATAATGACATGCTACATATATAACTGTAGCATTATATTAAGAGTAACTAATTCAGACCATTTTTATAACAGTCTCTGAAACAAGGATTAAAGTGCAATTTTGACAGTGGCCAAGTCCTAAGCATGCACTTCCATTGCTCTTTGGAACTATCAAGCTCACTTATAATTAATAATTTTAAATTTCTGGCACTTACTTTCTTTGATGTCCAGAATTTTGTGAAAAAGAGGCAGAGGAAGACAACACTTACTATTCTTTTATAGATATATAATATTATTTTATATATATATATTATATAGAAATAATTTTCTCTGTCTCTTTCCCTTCTTTTATTTCATAAATACTTACTGGCCTTTTAGACCTAGTTCACTGTACCTGACAATGTTCCTCAGGATGATGCTTCTGCTGGAAAAAAAAGAGAGGCTAGGAGGTGAATGCAAACAAATCACATTTGTTTGCATGGCTTGTAAAATGTGAATGACCTTCTTTTCCTTGTCTTACTTGTATGGCTTAGAAATCAAAAGTGAAGACAGGAATGTGGCAATGTGAAGAGGAAAAATATTGTAGGTACAGGTGTAACTGACCAAAGAGTCTCTCCTGCTGACACCAGCTGGCAGTATGTGCAGGAATACTGTTTAAAGCACTAAAGAATCTGAAATAATCATGTAGGTATACAAGATTGCTCTTAGTAGTTGGTGAATATTCGTGATGCAGAATTCATTCCTAATCAATGCTGCAATAACAAAGAGATGTCAGGAGACAACCTAACCCAGTAGAGGGTGTGAAAATGTCTTTGTATAAGGGTGTAGTCTTGGGACCAGAAGTAAGTAATAGCCTCTTATCAGAGGATGCAGAACAGGTTATCTTAAGACACAGAATTTTTTAATCAATTATATTAGAACATCTTTCCTAGGATTTATTTCTTCTCAGATTTTCTGTAAATGAGGGTGTGTTTTGTCCAGCAACATGAAGCACCATCTTTTACATTTATTTTATACTGTTTAGCTAAAGTAATTGGAAAATATTATCCACCATATGCTACTTTGTTTCAGTGAACTATAAAATGTACAGAAGCATAGGCATAGCAATGATTAATAGTGTTGTTTCAATGAACACAGATCCTGGCATGCTGAAACAGAATGATATCAATGCTGCCTGGCTAGGATTCCTTACATCATTAACACCAGTGGAGGAGTAGGATGTTATTAACACTTCAGAGATGGAACTAGATTTCTCTTTTGGTAGTAGAGGCTATCCTGAAGTAAAATCTCCTTATTTACCAGCATATGTAAAAGTAAGTGTTTATCTTATGCTATACCCTTGGTTCACACTCAAGTTTAACAATTATCTACCATGGCCTCTTCACTGCAGTTCTGTAACCTGCTCCTTTATTTTGACATGAATATTGTGAGGCATTTGACTGTGACAAGTTTGTAACTGATAAAGCCTGTCTTTATTTCTGCAGCATTTCATATCTTGACTCAGTGGCCGAACAGGCTTTGTCCTATATTTATTAAGCATTGCCCTATGTCCTTTTTCCATTCATTTGTAAAAAGAAGCTTTGGCAGGCAACTAATCCCTACACTGCCTTTGGGAAGCACACAATATGGATGTTTCATTCCCATTATATTTTGAGCTCTAGTAATTAGCCAGCTATTTATTAGTTTAAGATTTATATATCTGTTTTCACATGGTGCTAAGCTGATTTGAATGTTGTGCATGTTGTGTGAGTGTCTAGCAGAAGTGCAGGTGTGTCTCACCATCTCCACTCCTCATCCCATTTGCCTGATGGACACATTGTTCATGCGAGACATGTTTTGTTAATCAAGTCAACAAAAACAAATACTTATTTAGGAAGGATATGAAA
This sequence comes from Falco peregrinus, assembly GCF_023634155.1. Taxonomy (NCBI): domain Eukaryota; kingdom Metazoa; phylum Chordata; class Aves; order Falconiformes; family Falconidae; genus Falco; species Falco peregrinus. The sequence goes on from NC_073727.1 coordinate 59,536,308, forward strand.
CAGCCCTTACATCTAAACTTAATTGGAAAGTATAGATTAAAATTTCAAAAGAAAAATTCATTTTATCTGTAGAAAAATAATAGTATTCCATCATTTGCCAACCACAACTGGAACTTGAAGCATCTGGCACCTGCTTGTAATCTGATCTAGACAACTAGAAGTGAATGTAATGCAGTTGAATTGTCAAGTATCTGTTTTGGCACTGCAAATAAATAATTATATGTATGTTTGTGTAGTTATATGTAATACGTATAATTTAAAAAACCCGTATAGTGTCCTTTTCAAAAATACTGTTCTACAACGTTGTCTGTAGAAACACACGTCTGCCACATAAGTATTTTTGACATTTTTATTTTTCTTCCTCAGATTCTTCAGAAGAAATTAACAGAGCAGTTCTTTCTGATGTTTTGAGTACTTTCCTACTATCCAATTCAAGTCAGATGTTATTTTCCCTTTCCCTAAGAAGCTTTTATAACTTTGTCTCCCTTAATAAAGCAAAACCAAAGACAATATCAGGGTGAACTGGAAAGACTGAGCAGTGGGGATGACATCTGGTCACTGCCTAATTTTCGTGTGGCTATACCAGTAATTTTTTCTGCCACAGCTGACATATTCTTTGTGTTAGGTTGCAGTGAAAAGCTAGCAGAAGGAAAGTGGGAGATGAAAGGTGGGAAACAGCAAGACACAAATAGAGGAAAACCAGTTTCATTCCTCAAGATCCAAACAAGTAAAACTCTTCTATCCAGACTTAAAACACATGAAAATTGAAACAGAGAACATACTTATTCCGCTTTTATAGAACTACAAACCAATATGCTCTTTTGTAATTGCCTTAAATTCTGTGCTGACTTGTTAGGTTGAGAGAACAAATTGCTTCAGAGCTCTCTGCCCTCTTCTTTTTTTATAGTTCATTCTTTTATTTTTTCACCTGTCACTGCAAAATTCAAGTGATGTGAAATACGTGACTGAAAGTGACAGGGGAATAATTTCTTTGGTGATTGGCTTAAGAGGGAAAATGAAATATGAGCACTGAAAGTCAAAGCTAGCTCCCTGTTTCAGGGGACTACTTTTCCCTGTAGTACAAGTAGCATTCTTATGAGCTTTATTTCTTTTCCAAGAGAGTACAATGGGTCAGCAGAAGCCGGTAACTAATGTTAAATTGCATTTCAAAACCTTAAACTTCCTGTGCTAAAAATTCATCATTTCTGTGAGAACTCTGGTTCCCTCTAGCAACGTTATACATCACTCTGGCTAACACTGCAGCAAACTGCCAAAGGTACTGAGCAAATGCAACATTAAGGGTGCTGTATATTCACAGCTTTTGCTATGGGGAAAATCAATGCTGACAACTCTTCTTTCAGAAGCCAGAAATTTCACTGAAAATGCTTTCAGTGCAAGTCTCCAAAACCCATGCAATTGCTTATATCTTTGGTAGGTGTGAGAGCAATGCATATTGCTACTAGTAGGACAAGAGAGGAAGCAATGCTGTATTTTCTAAGGTAACAGTAACAGTGTACTGATTGCTTCTGATCACAGGAGGAGACAGAAGAACCAGTCAGTGACACTATTTAGCAACAAAAAAAGAGATATTTTTATATAACACTAGAAAAGTAAAGGCTCTAACTCTCCACACACACAAACGCACTCACTTCCCGCATTGCAGTTATAGAGCTCAGGGAAAAAGAGATGATTAAGATGAGTGCAGGAGGTAGGAGTCCTTAGACTGATCCTGACTCAAATTTCTGCAGTATGAGCATTGAGTGAATAACAGTGAAGCTGGACTTGGATGTCAAGAGTTCAGCTTTACAGGCAGAGTGATGGAGCAATGACTATCCTTCCAGCTTCAGATTTCTTGTGGCAGCTTCTCTAATCTTTCTGCACAAAAGCACTAGGACTGGAACTATGAGTTAAAATGAGAAAAGATCCCATCATCGTTCCTTGCATGCCACAGCATGTGTTCAGGGACTTGCCATTTTATATCACACCTTGGTATCTGAGCAGCTCAAAATAATCCATGATTTTGAGGCAGGAGTAGAGTCCCCCATGACTGCTTTGGGTGATTATGTATGTCAGCTGATAGTTTTTTCTTTTGTGATTTTGAAGTAGCATTTACCTTAATATCCCTTTGGCAATACTGCTCTTTCTATCCACTGTGATTTTATGCGGGCTTATATAAGCATATGGCCTTCTACATCTGATCTCTGATGATTAACCATGCCTTCATTTGCATTTTACTTGCATCAGGACAATGTGTGAATTTCTACTTTGTCCAAATAAGATTACAAAATTGTGCAGTATTAGAGACAAAAAGTAGTTATATTAATTATGTGTTTGTGCTGGGAGTAGGGAAGATATTAAGCTAATTCTCCCTATGGAAAAGAGATGGTAATTGGGAGGCTTCTTGTTGATCTCTGATTTTTTTTTCTTGTCTCCTTTTGCTAGACTAGAGGTGGCAAAACAAAAATCCACAAGCATGAAACATTTATTATTTCCTTGCACTTTCTGGTTGAAATTGACAAAAATACAGGTGATAGATCACCTTATTTTGGTATTCCACTGGATAATTAGACTATTAAATAGGTCTTTTACTGTACTGAGAGAATTTCTGAATATTCTGGGAAATGAGAAAAATAAGAGGAAACAATACAAGGAAATAAATGTATATGTGTGCATGTGTACATACATGGTATGTATTTTATGTATTTTTTAAAAAAAATCATAAAAAACTTTTTGGTTCTGATTCACATCCCAGTCCTTTCTGTTTCAGTCAGTCAGGGAGATGTCAGTAAGGAGGGGGGGCAGTGCTATATTGGACTACTGGAGGGCCACGTTTGACCTGTTTAAGACCCTAGTCAACAGAGTGCCTTGGGAGATAGTTCTGAAGGGCTGGGAGGTCTAGGATGGGTGGACATTCTTCAAGAATGTAGTCTTAAAGGCACAGGAGCAGATCATCCCCATGTGCCCAAAGACAAGCCAGCGGGGGAGAAGATCACCATGGCTGAACAGAGAGATTTCTTTGGCTGGAACTCAGGGAAAAAAAGGAGAGTTTACCACCTTTGGAAGAAGGGGCAGGCAGCTCTGGAGGACTATAAGGGTGTTGCAATATTATGCAGGGCAGAGGTTAAAGAGGCGAAAGCCCAGCTAGAACTCAGGCTGGCTACTGCTGTAAAAGATAACAAAACATGTTTTTACAAATGCATCAGAAACAAAAGGAGCGCCAAGGGTAATTTCCATCCTTTATTGGATGCGGTGGGGAACATTGCCACAAAGGCTGAGGAAAAGGCTGAGATACTTAATGCTTCCTTTGCCTCAGTCTTTGATAGCAAGACCAGCTTCCCTCTGGGTACTCAGCCCCCTGAGCTGGAAGACAGGGATGAGGAGGAGCGGAATGCAGTCCCCATAGTCCAGGAAGAAATGGAGAGTGACCTGCTGCTCCACTTACATGTGCACAAGTCTATGGAGCTGGATGGGATCCACCCAAGGGCACTGAGGGAGCTGGTGGAAAAGCTCTATCAACAGTTCTGGCTAACTGGAGAGGTCCCAGATGATTGGAGGTTAACCAATGTGATGTCCATCTACAAGAAAGGCAGGAAGGAGGATATAGGGAACTACAGGCTCCTTGGTGCCATGGAAGGGCCTTTCACGTCAAGAGGGATGAAAAGGTGCTGGAGCATGTGCAGAAAAGCTCAGCAAAGCTGGTGAAGGATCTAGAGGACAAGTCTTATGAAGAGTTGGGGTTGTTTAGTCTGGAGAAAAGGAGGCTCAAGGGAGACCTTATCGCTTTCTGCAAATACCTGAAAGGAGGCTGTAGGCAGGTGAGGGTCAGTCTCTTCTCCCAGGTAACTGGCAACAAGACAAGAGGAAACAGCCTGAAGTTGCACCACGGGAGATTTAGGTTAGATATTGGGAAAAATGTCTTCACTGAAAGGGTGGTCAAGGATCGAAATGGGCTGCCCGAGGAGGTGGTGGAATCACCTTCCATGGAGGTATTTAAAAAAATGAGTATATGCAGTGCTTATGGACATGGCTTAGTGGTGAACTTGGCAATTCTGGGTGAATGGTTGGACTTGATTTCAAAGGTCTTTTCCAACCTAAATGATTCTATGCCAGCAATATTGCACATTAATGCTATAGGTTTTATTGGAAAACACCCCGATTTAAGTAGATACTGTTGTTTTCCAAGAGTACAAGCCTCTATTATTTCATTAAGAACTGCTGTTTCTCATGTCATTATCACCATCTTTTCTCAATTATTGAGAGCTGGGACAGTCCTGCTAGTTGCCCATGTGCATGTTTTTCATAAAAGGCAAATCCAATGTTGTCAAACAACCTAGGGATTTTGCCAGCTCTCTTTTCTGTTCCCATTCAGGCATACTCAGATATGAAGGCTGTAGACAGTCTTAGCAGATTCAGGTGCCTCCTCAGTGGCATCAATTATTGAGCTGCTGTGTGCCCTGGAGTTGTGTTTGCTTTTTTGCTGAATGACAAGAAGAGTCTTGGCTTGCTTTAGCCTCTTGATTCCTTGATCATAAATCTGAGTACTCAAGGCATCATGGGCCTGTACCTCATTATTAGATATATGCAGTAGTGACACCTTCAAGAACATATATTCATCTAATAAGGCTGAGGACATGCAAAATTGCATAATTGCATAAACAGATCCAAGGAGTAATCTGAAGAAGTTTCCAGTAACTGGTTACAGCTGTTGTTTTATTCTTTCTCTCCTCCCACTCTACAGCTTGCAATGTAAGTTTATTCATATTCCAGACAAATAATAAAGATTGTGAAAATAATTCAACTGGAAGAGACTGTTTTCTTTTTTTATTTAATTAAATGATGTTACAAAGCTCCTTTTGCCTGGAAATCACTTGTAATGTTGCTATGCATGTGTACTATTTACAGTACATTTTTTTCAAGAAGTAAAAGTTTATATTGATCTATAAGTACATCCTAAGACACTGAGTGCTATTTGTCACAAATATGTGCTATCAAGAAAGGCATCGCAACACAAAGGAACAGAAGTTGTACTAAATCTTTTGTGGTATGTGTATATCCTGTCATTTACGGAGAAATAATAACAGCACAAAAGTGCAACTCTAGCAGACAGTGACGAACTATCAGGGCTGGAGACCCTGTGAATGAATGAACTCTTGCTTGTTTTCTGGAGTGTCTGTGTATGCTGTTATATTAGTTTGGCTGAACAAGTCTGACATTAAAGATTGATATAACTGACGCTGGCGGAGCCCCTCTGAAAAGCTGTTCTCAGTCTCTTTCAGGAGGAAGCTTTTCAGGAGGAAGCTCCATATATTTGGCAAGGTATGACAATGTACTGAGGTCTGATGTACATCTGCATGCTTCTCCAAGTTCATTCCTTCAGTGCTTTATTTCAGAATGGCTTCATTTTATTTGCTGTTCAAAACCCTACAGAGTATTAAAAAAACATAAAGGCTGTTTCTTCAAGCGCATAGTCATTTTAAGAATGAGAATAATTTCTTCTGTATTCAATGGTGCTATTCACTTACCTAATGCCAAATGTACTCTTGCTCATCTGGATCTTTTTGTGAGTGTTCCTCAATTTTTGCTGAAGTTAGTGTGAATTTTAACATTGCATTTGATAAAGCTTTGGGTAGAGCCTTACATATACATACAAGGAAATTTATGTCTACAAATTGCAAAGCTTTCAAAGTACCATAGAGGTTCATAGTGCTCTTACAGATGATCTACTCTGAGTTAATTATCAGTATCAGTAAATATATTTTAAAAGCTTGGTACAAATACTGAGTCAAACAATAGGATTTTTACCTGAGGATAGAGTGGGGAATTAAGTCTAAATTTAGATTCCCCATCTCTAGGAGAAAGATTTCAAACGTATGTCTCAAACTGCCTGAAAAGCTAAAGAAATTTAAACTGTGTCTCATTTGTTAAATATAAAAAGAGGTGAAATCTTATGAAGTTTTGATTGATATTACACTAGTCAGTTCATCTCAGATTAGTGTTGCTGAGTTAGAAGACTCACACTTTGTAATCTGATTTTATTATCAGTGCAACACCATAGAGCAGTCATCTTTTATACTGACACTATTAAAAAATAAAATGTAATGAAATGTGTACTGAACTCTGTGATTAGGAATCTTTTATTTTAAAGCCATTGTTATTGTTTTAGTAAATAAATTAACCATAATTCAGATACTGAAATGGATTAAAAAAAAAAAAATTTGAGTGATGGCAGATAACTATACAAATTAGCTCAATATTATAGGGTTTTAGACCAAATTTTAGTTAAAGAGAAGTTGGAAACCATTGCTTTTGGATTCTAGTATGTATTTTGCAGCCTAAACTTAACTTGTTACAAATTAAAATATGTTCTTCATTTATTGAGAGTTTATTTTACTTGTAAAGGATTCAAATGAGGACTTTTCTGTATATCTCCTAGGAAAACAAATTTCCTATTTCAGGTAAAATTAATATTTCATTTCAAGTTTCAAGGTAGTAGAAAACCTACTTTTTCATACAGGAAAATTCTATAAATAACATAAAAAAGTAACAGAATTATTTTTCTTTTGAAAAATATAGAGAAACTATTTCATTTTCTAGTTTGATTAATTTATAGCATGTTGGAAAAAATCTTACTTATTTGTCTAAGCCATGCAGCATACTTGAAATGTCTTTAAATGTTGTCTTGCAGTATTATGTTTCTGCATTCAATCTGCATACCACCTGAAGAAGCTGGAATTAGATATACCATCTCTGTGTAAATAAGGCTACTACAACATATTTCTTACAATTCTTTTGTAAAATATATTACTAAGTATTTGTTTTCTTTAGATTTAAAATGAGAAGTTTACCAACATTTTCTTTATAACATATTTTACTCCTGGAGTCTACACATTTTTTAAATAAAGATATTTTTTATTATTAATGTAATCGTAAAAATGTAGTATTTTCAAATATTATTAGCATATTTCTGTTTGACTTCAAGACTTTTGAAGTAACATGAATTTGTGATTACTTTGATTTATTTGAATCCATTTATTTAAACCTAGCTAGCTACTTGTGGAATTCTGTATCAGTCAGGTACATGAACACAGAAATACACAGAAAATATTGAGACAAATAATTGATAAGATAATAAAAGAGAAGAAATCTGAAAAGGAGACTTGACAAAGATATATATTGCAATAGTTTAGAGTTGTTTATACCTTGAAAAAGGCCTTGTATAAAAGACAAGATTTCCACTTCTTTGAAAAGATATAACAAACCTGCTAATTTATGAAAACATGTTACAAGCAAAATTTGTTATTAATATTATACTAAATACATAACAAGGAGGCAATAACTAATTGAAATAAGCAAGCCAGCCAGATATAAAGGGAACCAGCAAAGGATCTCTAGAAAAAGGCAAACGTTCTCAGATATTCCATAGCATGAAAATACTGTACGGTGATCTGTGCTTACTGAGTAAAACCTGGTTATTCTGGCTTCATAATACATGTGGAAACAGAACTACAAATCAGAGGTTCTTTTAATAAAGTTAACTTTATTTAGCAACACATTTTGTTCATTGAATCTACAATTGTTTTCAATCATGAAGGAACCATTTTATTAATATTACTGTTGTGAAATTTTAATATTTAGGCAATAGCAGTGAAATGTATGCACTTGCTATTATAGGCAATATGGAAATGCTTATACCTATTTCTATCTTTACCCCTTGCATATTGTACCATATGTAAGTACTATATTTTAACAGCCTTTGTTTTTTATGGGGATTGCTCATTTCTTACTTATTTCAACCATTTGTTTTTTCAATGTGCCTTGCAGCAGAAATGAGAAAAGCAAATAGTAAATTAAAATCCCTCCTTTCTATAGGGTCTTTCAACCTTACATTACTTAGCTCCTTCTGAAAATCCCAATGATTGTCTTATATTAAAAGCCCATCATTGGTATAAAGCTTATACAAGATCTTTTAAAAAACATGAAACCTATCATATATCTTTAAAAGTATCTAGATCTGATTACAGAAGTTTGAAATCAGTATGGCCCTTTTAAAGGATCTTGGAAATTTCATCACAACTAATTTTCAGTGGGTATTATAAGATCTTTACTTCTGAGCAATTCTGCATGTTTGACATATGGGCAAACATCAGCATTTTGAATAAAGCAACCTTTTTTCCCCAAAAAATTCCAAACACAACTATACTTCTGAAACTCTGGTTGAAAGATGCATATTTCTGCTTTTACAGATGAAGGTTTTAGCCCTCAGTGATTAATCTAATTTCTGCAAGAATCCCTTTACCTGGATTGAGCTCCAGCTATTTTTGAGACTCTTATGCAGACACCCATTTACTCTTATGACAAATTTACTTCAATATACTGGCTTATTAAATGAAAAGAAACACATAAAATTTTATTACAAGCTTCAGGATTTGTATATCACATGTTAGTCACATGGTGTCAGTTTAGTCTGTCATATGCTAGTCTTTCTTTACATGTGTCTATAAATACATATGTAAGAGGTTGTGTATTTGAAGAGAGATGTAAATGTCAAGGAAAAAAATGGCTAACTGTTCCCAGAGAACAGCAGTGCAACATCAAGGCAATGATCAGTCCTCTTACATGCCACATTTTGCCCTTCAGGGTAAGCAAAGGGTCCATAAAGCTTCTTTGTCACTGGCCTGTTCTTCAGTCGGTGTTTATTGTTGAAAAAAGCACAGACTGAAAATGCTGATGTATTTCTTATGACACCAGTGACACATTTCCTGGATGTTACACCTCAGATAGGCATCTAATCACAATATAAGAACTTAGGTAAAATATAATTACTTTAATTTGAGGCACAACCTTCAATAAGCTATTTGAGATGGCAAGATGTATATTCATATTGGATGTTTCATGCACCAGTGAGGTACTTGGAGTATTACAGTGATGGAAACAGAATAAATATGTAAACCTTAGACAGAAACTTAATTTTTTGCTTTATATGAATAGTTTAAATACTTGTAATTTCAGAATAGCAACATGCTAAAATAAATCTGATCTGATGAGAAGCACCTACTGTGACATAGGTGCTTATAGGCAGGGTTTGAATATTTTGGTTCCACAGAGTGGCTCAGAAAAGCCACATATGGCAGGTGAGCTGTGATAAATTTACACCTGACCGTAGCTCCATATGCATTTTATTAGGTTTACAATCTGTTGGTGAAATGTCTTGACTAGTGAACCACATAGTTTAATAATTGCCTTGATCTTTTTCAGTCTTCTGATTTTTGGGGTCAGCTCCAGGGCCATCTCTTAACAGCTGGTTTACCTTCTGATATTCTATCTTAATGAAATGTTTTGTGGGTTTTGTATGAACTGTGTGAGCTCTTATTACACAAATACTGCCCTATTATCATAGTGTGGAAAACTTGGAACAAAGCGATGGGTAGCTTCAATTTTGACATCCAAGTGTTAAAAAAAAAGCCAGCTTCTAGATAATGACTTAAAATAGACTGCTGCTTGCAAAAAAACATTTTATATACCTTATTTGTTACAATGTACCAGAGAAATGGCTTAGTCAGTGTACTTGATTTCTTACAAACATAATGCATATGAATAAGCATTGAATAATAAGTAGATTTCATAAAAACCAATAATTAACTCTTCTACACATTGATGGTTTTATAAAATGCCTATTTATATCATGAAAATATGGTAACTATTCTTGTAGGGACTGAAGACTCTCACAAATATGCTCATAAAGATGTAAAAGAGGCAGTCCGAGGGACAGACAGTAAAGAAGAATGAGCCTACTGAGACTGGAGAAGATGGATGTCACAATTGAAAAATGTATGGTTACATGAAATGAGTGACATACAGTGGTGCTTTTTATAGCAGACATCATATGCTCCAGGAGAGAAAATCATAACATGATACTAGCAAGAAAAGAAGAAATTTAAGCTTATCAATTCGTTAGACAAAGACAAATATTAATCAGAGGGAAAAAGGTTAAAAACTGACAAGATATAATGTTTCTGGAAAACATAATTCAGGCATGTGAAAAATAATGGAGACAAAAAATGGAATCTCTCAAGCTCAGTGCACAGATATAATAGTGAAGGGAAATGGAATCACCAAGTTAATGAGTCAGAAGATGCAGCCTCAAAAGTTAATATTAAAGTAACAGAAACATCCAAAAATTATACATGGCTAAGCAAGTGATCATTACCATCAAAAGGAATGTTTACACTGATGATTAATGTATAAAATTGGCATATTTTCAAGAGATGCTGAATAGATCAGGCTTGTCTTCATAGACATTGCATTGCTCCCCAAATCTTTTTATCTGCAAAGAATTATGCACTACAAAGAAAACTGCAAATGCTACTAAGAAGCTGTATTAATCTGCTATTAATAAAATGTAACAAAATTCTAAAGGTGATCAAAATATGACTGCATCATTTCTGAAACAATGCTTGAAAAGAAGAGAAAGTAGTAACTACAGTGTTTTTAGTTGTCTAACTGCTGAAGAAAAAGTACTGGTCAAACTGCAATTACTGTTACAGCATAGCTTTATTGACAGTACCAAAGAATTCTTAGCCATATTATTATCTACAGTGGAAGAAACTGGAGACAAGCAACAAAAATTAAAATACGACATTTCAGAGGAAAAAGATTATGTATTTTGAATCCTATAGAAAGCTTGAGAATAAACTGGTAGTCATCATTGACTATATGCTTTGCTGCTCTTCACCTGAATACTTTATGGAAGAATAATGGACAAGTACAGGAGAAAGTACAGAATTACCTAGTCATATAAAGGACAGCAGAATGTTCACATGTTATATCTGTTATTCTATGAATGGTATGCAAAATATTTCCAAATAAATTGTACAGTGGCTTAAAATAGCAATAGAAGACAGGTAGTAATGTCAAGTACTACTCTTGCTGTTGAGAATGGCTTTACTCACAGAAGTGGAGAAACTATGGAATTTGGAGTGACAACGGAAAGCTCAAAGATTTGTGGACAGTGTAACTCCTCCCTCAATTGCTATATGCAGTATATAGACAAAACCCTAAAAAGGAAAAGTTATCTCCATTGAACAAGCATGAAAGGTTTCAAGTTAAAAAGAAACTTAAAATAAAACAAAAAAATATCATAACTATTAGGAAAGTTAAACCAAAACAGGTGCTGATGAATTTGTTTGTAGCCACGGTGTTTAAGAAAGAAAAGTTTGCAAGAGGTATTCAATTGTATGAATGACAATAACTGAGATAACATAAAAAAGTTAACAAGCTATTAGTACAAAAGACTTTGTTCAGGTCAATTTAGATACATAGATTATCTTTACCATTGTGCCATGATAAAATTGCAGAAATGGAATAGTATCATGAATGGAGAAACCAACAGAAAATAGACATTTTTGTTTAAATCTTAAGTTTTTAAAATATGACAGTAAGTACAGAAGTAAAAATACGCAATTTCATCCAATGCTATGAATTGCACAAAGGAATAGGAAAACTAGATGCTTATGTTATGTAGTATTGTTCAAAAATTTAAAGGAATAAAATTTGCTGGTCAGTGAACTGAGTGCTGAAAAAGGAGCTGGTCTCATTTATTCCAGTTACAAGTAAACCACCAAGGATTACAGAATAAAGCATGAACTAATGATGATAAAGACCAACTGAATCATGACAGTACATCTTTAGCAAAGATGTAACATAAAATGTAACATGATTATGTCATAAAAGCAGAAGAATATTGAATGTGATGATATGTTGGAAAATTATCCTACATTGTAGGGTTCAGGAACAAAAAAAAAAAAAAAAAAAAAAAAAGGTGGGGCCCACTTCCATGTAGACAGTTCTCACAATGTCATAGCACAGTTCAAGCCTTAATCTCAGAACCTAAGGCTCAGTTCAAGGTTGAGTTTCATCTTGACCTAGTTTGCTGCACAATGTGGAACAGGAACTGCTGAAGCATGAAAACTGACATTTAATTCCTTTATTTTAAATGGTTCTTGCCTGCAAGCCATCTACAAAGAGGTCTTGAAGCACAAACATGATAAAATGGGCAAGGTCAGTTTGTCTTCCGAATGGTAGTTTTACAGCAGATCAAGAAAAGTAGGCAGAAATGAAAAATAGGAAGTGTACCTAACTGTTCATTAGAATACTGTTTATTATTATGTACCATGACATATCATTATGTACTTCTGAAGGTACGTCATGTAGGTGCTCACATGCCCAAAAAACATGCCGCTAAAGAACATCAAAAAAAAGAACAGAGCAAGGCTGTCAAATAGACGAGGCTGTCAAAATTGAAGTGGCTTAGGTGGACCTGGACCAGGAGCATAAGTGTGAGCTATTTACAGCTTGATGGGCCCATGAAACATTGGGACATCTAGGTAGAGATGCAACATACTGATGGCCTCATGATTCAGGAGCAGACCTGACCACGAACACCATCACACAAGTTACCCTTGAATGTGAAACATGCTGTAATCAAGCGAACCCCATGAGTAAAGTCTCCCTGAAATAGAGGGTGGTGGGTAGATTTTTTGTTATGGCAAGGCCTGGCAAACTGACTGTATTGGACCACTGTCATGAAGACACATACTCCCCATGGTGGAAGGCACCACAGGGTGGCTAGAAACATATCCTGTAAACCATGCCACTGCTCAAAACACCATCTTAGGCCTTGAAAGGTAAATTTGTGGTGACATGGTACCCCAGAAAGAATTGAGTCAGACAGTGGGACTCATTTCCAAAATAAACTCAAAACCTCCTGGACCAAGAAACATGGCATTGACTGGGTGTATCACATCCCCTATCACCCATGAGCTTCTGGGAAAATTGAGAGACATAATGGACTGTTAAAGACTATGTTGAAAACATTGGACAATGGGACACGGAAGCACTGGGACATAAATTTAGCAGAAGCCACTTGGCTGATTAACACCAGAGGATCTGTCAACAATCCTGGTCCTGCCCAAACAAAACCCCTATATACTGTGGGAGGAGATAAGGTCCCTGTAGTGTTGTCATGGTTTAATCCCAGTAGGCAACGAAGCACCACACAGTCATTTGTTCACTCCCCCCTGGTGGGATGGGGGAGAGAATTGGAAAGGTAAAAGTGAGGAAACTGGGCTGATATAAAGGCAGCTTAAAGGGTAAAGCAAAAGCTATGTGCACAAGCACAGCAAAATTAGGAATTAATCCACTATTTCCCATCGGTAGGCAGGTGTTCAGCCATCCCCAAGAAAGCAGGGCTCCATCACATGTAACAGTTACTTGGGAAGACAAATGCCATAATGCCAAACATCATCCCCTTCCTTCTTCTTTCCCCATCTTTTATTGCTGAACATGACATCATATGGTACGGAATAGCCCTTTGGTCAGTTGGGCTCAGCTGTCCCAGCTGTGTCCCCTCCCAGCTTCTTGTGCACCCCCAACCTCCTCACTGATGAGGTGGTGTGAGGAGCAGAAAAGACCTTGACTCTGTGTAAGCACTGCTCAGCAACAGTTAAAACATCTCTGTATCATCAACACTGCTTTCAGCACAAATTCAAAACATAGCCCCATACTAGCTACTGTGAAGAAAATTGACTCTGTCCCAGCCAAAAACAGCACAAGTGCATGCACATACGGAAGTGGCTGGGGAAGGTGGTGTGGGTTGTTCCTCCCTTGAGAATAGTCAAATCCATTTATGGGATTGACTTCTTTCTCCCAAGGACCTGGGTGTACTCGGTGGCTAATGCAGAATGATGGGAAGATCCAGTATGTGCCTCAAGAAAATTTAACCTTGGAGGGAAAATAGTCTGTGATGTGAGTTGTATGTTGAAGAAAGTAATGTAGCAGGAATGACCTGAACTGATGCAGAGTGAGCTTTGCAAGGAACAAGGCAAGCAGACCCAAACCAAGCAGGTGTTGGAACCCTACACCTGAACATGATGCTTCTCTCTTGCTAATCACCCATCCTGGCAGATGGGCCCCAAGTCATAGCCTGCTCTTATAAACATTTCAGGGAGTGGTGAAAGTCCATGGAATGGGAGAATACTATCTGCTAAAAGGTACAGGGGATAGTAGTTAACGAGAATGTATAAATCTGTATGTTGGATATAAACATGGTTTAAGTATGCAGTATAAATTTTAATTGTTGGCAAGAAGCGACTTCAGTTTTGAGAATTAGATAGAAGGGGTTGTAACCCATTATGTGTGCCTTATATGCCACACACACCAGGCTCCACAGAGGACTGTTTCCCTGACTGGGAATCAAACCAGGGCTGCAGCAGTGAGAGTGCTAAATCCTAACCACTAGAGCACCAGGGAATATAAAAGTTTTATTAAAATTATTAGATTAGATTAGATTAGATTAGATTAGATTAGATTAGATTAGATTAGATTAGATTTCTCTACAAGTACACGAAAGGAAGTTTTCGGTGAGGTGGGTGTTGGTCTGTTAAGCCAAGTAGGAAGCGATAGGATAAGAGGAAATGGCCCCTTGCACCAGGGGAGGTTTAGATTGGATATTAGATTCCTGCCCAGGGAAGTGGTTGAGTCACCATCCCTGGAGGTATGTAAAAGACATGTAGATGTGGTGCTTAGGGACATGGTTTAGTGGTGGATTTGGCAGCCCTGAGTTAACAGTTGGACTTGATAATCCCAAAGGTCTTTTCCAACCTAAATATTTCTATGATGTCTTTATTCACAGTCATAACATATTTTTTAAAAATTTTATCTATGAATTGTCTGAGTTTGCTTTTCCTTATCGGAGCCAAACCCAGTTGCAATTAAGACCCAGTGTATACCAGGCATTCCGACATATTTCAGTGGAATCTGAATCAAGCTAGCTCCTGGGTTTTTTTGAGCTACTAGTCCAGTCCTTCATACAGAATCTGTATGGATCTATAAGGAGCTATCTTCTTTGGAGTGTTTCACTTGTCATAACTCAAATGTTAAGCTTCTAAGAGGAATCTTTTCAATCTCTATGTGCCTTTACAAATACATATGAATTTGCAATATATATTCATGACAAGTCAGGAGCCCTGTAGAACTCTTGATTCTCTTTATATGTACATTTGTGACAATGAAGAAAAACATTATTGTCTTCCCTTCTGCATTTTAAGAAGCATTATGGAAGTTGATTGTAAAAAAAGATAACCATTGTTTTCCCTCCCTCCTGTCAGTCAACATGCTCTCTTCCAAAATGAGTTTTACCAGTCGTTGAATGTGTTTTCTCAGAGCAATTTGTCTATTCCTCGCATGCTGATTAAAGAAAATTAGAAACACTTCGCATGTTACACTAACCCCCTACAGATTTGTTTGAGATGTATTTTGGTAATTTAGTCTTAGTTTAATAAATGTGTAACCATTAGTGTATTACAAAAGTCACCAATATGTCATTCACACACTGAGTGATTTAAGCTCTTTCTCTGTTTCTACATTATGCTGTAGATTAAAACCTTTTTTTTTTTTTTTTTTTTTTTTGGCTTGAGAAACTGCTTCTGAATACAGAAATTGCTCATTCATAATATTTTCAGTATAATTCTATCAAGTATTGGGCTGCAAGAGAGAAAAAAAGACTAAAAGGATTACAGACTAAAACTCAAGTTATGTCAATTATTCTGTGAAGCATTAAAAACTAGTTTTATTTGGGGAAAATAAAGCTAATACTCTTAGGAAAACCCCATCTATTCAAGTTCTTGTGCATCCTTTATATCAAAGCACAGGCATACTTCCAAGATATGCAAACAAGTATATGTAGTTCTTTAGAAGTTTCCTTAGAATTTATTTTCCTAAATAGCATAAGAATTTTAATTAGAAAAGTTATTTGTCTTTAATTTTTCAGTTCTAGATATGTAAATACTATTCAGAATAGTTTTCATAAAAGGATAGTTAGGCATATTGAAATGAATTATCTTACAAGTATAACAAAAGAAAGAATAGTTTATAGCTGGAAAGATGCTGTGAAGAGCTCAATAGGACATATTGCACTGATTTGGAGAGGGGAAATGGTGTTAAATGGCTTCTCCAGTGCCTAATTATCTGACATAATACTAAACCAAACTAAATTATGTAATTGATCTATTTACAAAAGAAAACTTCAGGCAAATGAAAGAAAAGGGATTTATACTGTGCAATACTGACTACTGCAAAATCTCACTAATTTATGAATCTGTAAGGGGAGAGGCATCTAAAAACAGAACCCACAATCCAGCACTGGAAATAGGCAACTATCTCAACAGGTTTTGATAGATATTTAGCAAAATAAGTGCAAAATCGGTTTTAAATATCTTCTTCAGTGCTGCAAAAAGAAGTGGTTAGTGATCTTTCAGAGATGTGTGGTGGGGGTTTGACTCCCAGTAGGCTCAAGACAGGAATGAAGCAGGATATCCAACATTATTTTAAACATTGAGTATATTGGACAAACAGGTCCAATATGGGTCACCTTCACTCCAGTTGTCTGTGTAGATCCTGTTAGCCATGGATGTTCTGAGAATCTTTCTGAACTGATCCTTCAGTAGATTTGGGCAGAAAAAATACTGATGTTTGTAATTTTGAAGAGGTAGGCATGAAGCCGTTGTACACCATCAAAAGCAAAGTGTTTATGTGACTTCCATCCAGTATTTTGGAAACTGGATACCTTCTGCTGCTTCTAAAATTTAATAGTAGCTGAAAAGGATTTTGTGAATCTAAGTTATAAATACAGGAATCTCAAATGGAAACTGAAAAACTCAAGATAACTTTGTGAATCTAGTTTCACAAACAGTAGATTTGATGGTGATCCCTAACTATATTGAATTCCATTATTTGTATATAATCCAAAATACCAAAAATAAATGGTTGCAGTATGACCAGACCACCTTATAGAAAGTCCTGTAGGAAGAACTCACTGCATTACTCACTATAATCAGTGAAGAATTCAATTCAGAAATCGAGACAGCTAAATGTAGCTGCCCACGCATCACTGTCTATAGACATGGTGACTATAGCAGTCAAGAGAGATCTGAGGCTGTGTTCAGTTGTCCACACATGAATGTTTAGTGGAATTTGACATATTTTAAGGCATATTTTCTGCTAATTGCTGATCCTAAAGCATAACAATGTTCAGTGCTAGATCTAGCAGATTTCCAAGGATGTCTTGGTTGTTCTAGAGTATGTCATACAGAATTAAGTGCCTATATGTAGGCAACTGAATCAAAGATCTTGGTATTTGCTTTAGGGTCAACTTCTGGCAGGGTTCTAAGTTACACTGGTTGTAATAATTTTACATCCATTGACTCCATGGGGATTTAGATATGTGGCATACCTACAGGTACCTATACATACAGGACAAAATTTAGACATTTTAATTTTGAACCGAATTCTGCAGTCGAAGTCTGACACTGAATATAAGTGTAAAGGGCATCATTTAGATAGAACCTTATAGACAAAATCTTTTCTTTTTAAAAACATTGCTGTAACCTTTTTTCTTTTTCTTAAGCCTCCAAAGACTGTACCTATCCAGTGGAAACCACAACAGTTGTATCAGACAAAAATATTGAGCATGAAATTCAATGTCTACATGTCAATGTCAAGTGTCTAGGAAAAGTAAGAAATAATTTTTTAAATGCCTGTATTCATTTACATCTGATGTAGGAAAAAAAAAAAGGAATACCTAATGAAGTGATGATTCAGCTAAATTTAGTCAACTTTGTTTATGCCATCATAAATTCTACAGAGTTTTCATTGACCTAAATGCGTGTGAGCATATCAGTTATTCACAGGGGATCACACTGCAGTCTTTTCTGTCTATGAATCCTGAAGCACTGCATAAATTAAAAAAGCATGTGCTGAAAGATTTTTGAATTAAGACTCTTAAAAACAAGTTGACTGATTTGTCAGGCTTGCAAGATAAAGACTGCCTTTCCATCCTAACCAAAGTTTGCTCTTATTACATAAT
This sequence comes from Falco peregrinus, assembly GCF_023634155.1. Taxonomy (NCBI): domain Eukaryota; kingdom Metazoa; phylum Chordata; class Aves; order Falconiformes; family Falconidae; genus Falco; species Falco peregrinus. Next base: position 59,554,228 of record NC_073727.1, read on the forward strand.
TAGTGTGTAAGGGAAAGAGAGCTTCAAGATGATATGCAGTGGTCATGAGAAGAGTGTTTTGATATATGGCAGTCATTTGTGCTGCGGTCTTCTGCTTGACTCTCTAAATTCATACATTATTCTACCCGTTACATATTGAACTTGTGCAGTCACAGTCTTGTATCTGTATTGTATTTCAGCAGCCTTACGAAAAATTCTGGCAGCTGCACAAACAATTTTTTTTTTGTGTATTTTTTTAAGCAAGTCATTTTGGTTCTATCATTCTATCTTCTTCAATGTAGAGATGATAAAAGTATTTTACAGAGAGATATATTTTATGTGCATTGTGATTACAAAAGGAAGTGATTTATATAGGAGATTGTATTGATAAATAAAACTAATACAAATCAAACTCAAAGCTCAAAATGCATTAATTTTGTCATTTATATTTCTTAATTTTACATGGACAAGATTTTCAAAATTTCTTCAACATTTTAAGACAAAGAGTTCTTGGAAAATTGTGATTACAATGTAGAAAACAGAATGATCCTCATGTTGATAACAGTTTAGAATACAATATGTATATTTCTTTATATCTGTGTAATGACAGATAAGATTACTTGGTTTTACTAAGTTATGTGTTTCAAAAACTAATTAAAGTGAAAACAAAGGCTCAGCGAGCATCAAAGGAACTACGACAGACCAAGGCACACAATAAGTAACATGATCAGTGAATACGGAGCATACTAAGTCAGCTACTCTTAAAATTGTCAAAGAACAATCAGATAATTGTCCCTTGTCCTACCTTCCAAGATGACTCAAGGAAAGAATTCCTTTTCCTGAAACACCATAAAAACTGAGGGGGGTTGTTTTCCAAAGGGTTACAGGGCTTATTTTGGGATGCAGACAGAAGAGGATTTTGAGATGGAGCAGAGGGAATTTCAAGACGGAATAAAACTGTGGGGTGTCTTTAGAGGACTGTGAGAATTTGCAAAACATTTAGGGGAAGGTTCAAAAGTAGGGGAAGGTAGGGATAAAGCTGGGTCAGGGAGAAAAACGGAAATAAAAAGGGCAAGTAGGCAAAAGCCTGCTAAACCTGGTAGTTGATTACCACAGCCTGTTGTAAATTCTTATTAAATCCATTCTGTTTTCTGTGTGGGTCACTCCATGTGGCTGCGTGTGCTAACTGTTCATGAACTTCAGGTTAGACCAGTTGGTGAGTAGGAAGAGATCAGTACAGGGAAACACCCAAAGCATCAGTCTGTGTGCGTGAGTAGGCGAAGGATATTGGATATATTTAAAAACTGTGTTAGTATTCAAGAAACCCACAGATGTGTATCTGTGAATCACAAGTGAGGGTATGCATATATCCTGACTGCAATCCCAGCCACACTGGGAAAGAGAATAGGATGAGGCCATCTGTGATGTTCATGTCTGTGTGAGTGCTGTGGGTGTTTATGTGTGTGCTGATAAAGGCACTGACCTCTTTCTGTGCTGGTCTGGGTGTATGGCCATATATGCATGTGTGTGTGTGCACATGCATCAGCTAGTAACACATGCTCAACCTTACCGCTGCCATATAGAGAACACAGACCTGCTGCAGCCTCCCTTCTATCAGACTGGGATGACAGAGACCCCAGGACGATTCATATAACTATATGATTACAATATATGACTCAATAACATATGCTATTAGTCTTCTTCCACAAGACGCTGCATAGCTTCAGCTCCACTGGCTGTCTTAAGCACATTTAACCCCATCTAGCACAGAGATGCTAAGCAGTTATAGGTGAGGAAGTCATAACAACTGAAAGGTAGCTCACCTCACACTGAAGCTATTATTCCTTTCAGCTCCTGAGAAGAGCATGATTAAAAGCTTAGTTAATCTACATTTCATTGCCAAGGACATTGGCAATGAACAGGCATTGAAGCAAAGAGAAGATAGTTGTGTGGTTATAACAGTCACCCAGGACGTGAGTGTGTGTTGGTTACTTAGATGAATAGCTCAAGCTGTTGCAGAGCAAAGAACCTGAGAGGCAGTCTGTGAACGAGAACTTGTGACTCCAGATATATCTTGTTATGGCTCTCCATCTTAATTTTAAAATCCTGATGCTTTTTCATGCTGCAAAGAGGGTAGAGATTAAAAAAGTGAGGGCGTCTCCATCATTACATCTCTGAAAAAAGATTGCAGAGGGATATTTTGCTCACAGATTGACCAGGCAGAATAAACCTTGCTATTTCATTGCACATCTGTTACTGACTTCAAAAAAAGAATATCATCTAAGCAGCTCACAACACTGTGTTGAAGGCTCAAAATTCTTTATAAAAAGTCTGTCATCAAACTATTGCCTTATATCATTCCTGTTTAAAACTGGGGGGACCAGATGGGACCATATGTTTCAGATATTCCCGGCACGTAAAGTGCTGCCAGAATTAACAAGTGTGTGCCATTTCGGCAGCTAGACTGTTGACAGAAAACTGACACTATTGCTAGCGGCACCACAGAAAGTGCTCTTGGAATTAACTTATTGACAGATATCTATCAATTAAAGCCAGTAACATCAATGTCAGAAAGTGATGTTCTGCTGACAGTCTACTACTAGAGCTTTAATTGAAAGAACTCCATATAGCTCTGTAGCATACATACTTGGCAGGTTAGAAGGACTCATGTAAAGCAATCCTATTCCTTTGATTTACTTATCCTACTTGCATGCATTTCTGTTGTCTGGGAGGAGTTGCTGAGTTTGGTGTGAATTTCTTCTACTTCATCACTCAAAAGTAAAGGCCACATGTTACTGATTTTCTGTTTCTTTTTTCAGAATTCATTTCCTTTACATTTTACCTTGAGCTTCTATGCATCTCCTGCAAAGCTATCACTGTTGATCACTCTGAGCCAGTAGATTTTAGAATGGGTTATTAAACATCTACCAGATATTTTTTTCCCCTCAAACTTCAACTCTCCATCAGATTCTTTCATCACTGTAGAGGAATTGTAGAGGAATTATAGAAGAATGAAGGTGGGTTAATTAACATTGATAATACACAGTTGTGGACTTTCTCCAGGGATGGTGGGTTGGCTGATGTGGATAATGTACAGCTGTGGCTGGTTCCTGCTAAGTAGTTAAATAGCTCTAAGGGGTATGGAAGAGGGGTGCTGAGTGAAGAGAAAGAAAGGCCCTGAAAGAAGCAGGGGGGGCCAGATGAGGAGAGGCTGGCTGGAAGAAGAGCACTAGAGAAAGAAGAATGCGGCTGGCTGGAAGAAGAGCACTAGAGAAAGAAGAATGCAGATACAGCAGAGGCAAGAAGCAGGGTGGACTGGCCTGAATAGGATCAAGAAGCAGCATGGACAGTAGATGAACTTTTGAAACCTTGTGGGGGATTGGTGGCTGTGCCAGAGCAAGGCGTAGGAACATCTTATTAAAGTTAACCTGGTGTGGGATGGTAAAAGCCTTGTTGCAGCTGGCTAGTTTTGATAGTACTGTGGCACATCACCACTTCCTGCTTAATGAAATTAAGTTTTTGAAACTCTTCAAAATTATGTTATCAAGCCTCTAATAAACCAGCCTGATTTGTCTGTTTATCTGCTTTCTTTCCTAATTTGTTTTCTTCTCTGGTTTCAAAACTGGTGTAGCTATTGGTATAGCAACATCGTAGAGGCTCATTCAAAAGACACAGTTAAATATTCTCTAGGATCAAATTAGTATGGTGAAAATCTCAGTAGTTTACATGTCCTATGGCTAATGCTTTGGGACATGACTAAGCAAGGTGAAAGAGAAAGTAATATGTGTGTTATATAGAATCAGGAATGCTGCTTATGTACAGTGGTAGACTACAGGTTTGTTGTCTGAATACAGTCACAAACCAGAGAGGCCATAAAAGTTGATAATGTGCAAGTAGGGTCACAGTTCTTTCAGGCCCCTAATCCCTGTTCATGGAGCACAAAGCAGCTGGAAGTATAAAGCAGGTCCATCGCTATGCTACGGACCAAGGCAGGCTTCTTTTTTCTTTCATTCCCGTGTATCCCTTAGATGTTTGTGTTGGAAGCCTGAATAACCATGTGCCCAGTTTCAGATATCCAAGCAGTCCTATGAAATGCAAAGTTGTTGAATAGTTTTCAGGAAGCAAGGTAGAAGTCATGATTGAGAATACAGCACAAGCTCTTAAGGATGAGGACTAGAAAGGGAAGATGAAGGAAAAATACCACAGAATGAATGCTCATACATTCAAGGTATTACAAAATAAATGAGAAATAAAAGCTGCACAGTAACATCCTGCCCAGATGAAAGATTTACATTCAAAAAGTAAGTTGGTAATGCTCTCTGCAATAACTCCATGACTCAGCATTTAACCTTGGTAATATGCTCTCTTCCAGATGACAGCAACATAAATAATTTCCTACAGTTGTTAACAGCAAAATGACTTGTTATTCTCTCAGATTAGTGGGATCAGAACCTCGACAGTTCAAGAAGGGAAAATTTGGTGCATCAGTGGGCCCATTTATTGGTTGTTATAAAGAAAAAGCTTTGAACAAAAAAAGAAATGAGGTTAAAGTTAATTAAAAATTACTCTTTCTGTTGTTAAAACATGAATCTTGTTAAATTTTTGCATTATTATGAATTGCAAATTACTAGGATTAGATGAAGAGCCCTATGCACCAGGAATTTAGAAGGTAGAATATTAGACTTAATGTAACTAAAAAATATATGCTCTTAATTCTTTACTATTATAAACTAAAACTAGGATCAACCTTTCAGTTTTCTGACTTGGACGTTACACAAAGAATATCACTCCATCAAACATCCTCTACCTTCACAATGCATCCCACAGACAATTATTTACTAACTTCAAATTGAGTAATATCAGAGTAATATTTACTATCCATTAATACATGTGGGAAAACCTTAAATTCAGAATCTGAGACACATCGTGGATACACTCGATATTGCAAAACTGCTTTGCATTCTATAAAAATGCACCCTGTATCTCACTACCTATGTCTTAATGACATTATAGTGAGCTTTACTAAACCTGTCTGCTAGAGTCTTGGTAACAAAGTAATGTCTCAAACAGTCCCGCTCCTAATCTCCCACATAGATCGCCTGGGTTTTCAAGCAGTTTTCACTATAGTAAGAAACAGTGAGAAGTCAGACCTCTCTAGAGGGAAGAAAACACTGAAACAGATCTAAACCAAATGCAACTTCTTTTTTTTCCACAAGACTACTCTGAGGCTATGCAAGACAACTAAAACCTTTATCAACTTGTATTGATGTTGCCAACTTTAAGGTAGGATTTACAGCAAGTAATAATTCTAAAAGCCATGATCTGCATCAAAATTAAGTACCAAGCACCATGAAGAATATCATCCTTTGCTGAAAAATTCATTAATTCTAGAATTCATTTATTCTAGAATAAAACATACTTTCAGCTCTATTTCTTCTCTCTGGAGAGAATATGAGAGAAAAACTATTCCCCAAACAGTAGTTAGGTTGCTAGAAAAACAACTGGCAGGAACTTAGTTGTTATGATGGTGACTGCAGAACAGGAGGTAATACAGAAACAGCAACAAAACTAATCCTTAGTACATGGCCTGACAGTGACAGGAAAAAGGGGAAAAGGGTACTGTATTGGTGAAAATTAATGTCTTGATTAATGGGATTCAGTATCCTTTTTGCTTTTGATCTAGATGTGCTGATTAATGTTATCAAATCTTTCTGTTCAAACACTGTGGCTGGATTCTCCCTATGCACAGTTAAATCATAAAAGGGCCCATGCTCACTTTAATCCTTGTATCTTGCCAGCATGGTATAAACAATAGTGAAAATGTTGCTATGGGTTGTTTTATTGATGTTTTAATTGCAGTAATATACTTCTACTGTCGTAAAATTTTAGGTACGATTTAAACCTGGTGGAGCAATGAGATATAAACTGGATGAAGGGGGAGATTTATAAGTAAATTCAGCAGTGAACTGGTAGATTAATGAAAAACAAAGCATTCTGGTTGCAACATTAATCTCTGAAATGGCATTAATAATGTTTTGGAGAAAAAAAGGTATTTTATATTCTAATCAAAATTTCATTAGCATTTCAATAAACTGAAAGTCAGTGCTTTGAACTCCAGTAAAACTAATCACATATAAAGTCCACGGTAAGTCTGCAGGCTATTTGGTTCATTTATTCTAAATGTGCATTTTTATGTTCCATTTTGCCTTCAGAAAAACAAAAATTTGGGAAAGTTTAAGATTAATCTTTGTGATTTGAGTGTTGTAAATATGGAGGAAGATGGAATGATTTAAAATGTCCATCTCCTCTCCCCCTTGCCAACTACTACACTTGAAAGCAGGAACCCTGTTTTGTTTTGTTTTAAAGTAAAATGCCTGTGCATATTTGAGAGCAAAGAGCAAAGGAGAGAGTCCTGACTGATAATTCACTCACATCAGTGGTCCAGCAGTACTGGGTTATTTTTTTCTGTTTCTGGGGAGCTGACCCTGGGTGGACGCCAGGTGCCCACCAAAGCCACTTCATCACTTCTCACCTGGACAGCAGACAGAAGATATCACTAAGGCCTTGTGGGTCAAGGTTAAGGACAGGGAAAGATCACTCACCAATTACCATCGCAGGCAAAACAGACTTGAGTTGGGGAAATTAGTTTAATTTCTTGCCAATCAGATCAGAGTAGGTTAATGAGAAATAAAAACTAAATCTTAAAACACCTTCCATCACCCCTCCCTTCTTCCTGGACTCAAGTTTACTCCCAATACCACAATATTGAAGACCACATGCAAGGAAGTCCTCTTTAAAAGGTGATTACTGACCCTGAGATAGCAATTTTTGCTCTCAGCTGGCTCAAGATATCCACATTATAGAGCCTTAATCTGGATAGATAATTGTTCTCCCCTGTGACTCCCTGCAAAATACATTGTATAAATGACCCTATGTGTTCCTATGTGCTTCCCTTCAATATTCCATTAGTGCAGAGGGTCCTTAGGTAGACACAAGTGCTTTCCAAGAGCATAACAACCCAAAGGGACATACTGATGTGCCAGTTTGGGGAAACGAGGCCAGCATACAGCCACCACACATGCTTGATTAAGAGGGAAGGCCACCAGGGCTCCATCCAGGTAATATTCCTAATCACGAAATCATTAGAGGACATCATTTGAGTCAAAGGCCTGAAATACATACTGAAGTTCATCAAATTAAGGCCAGCAGGTCTGAGACTGTTTTTTTCTAGATTAAGTGTACTTTATGGAAGGAATGAAAGCAGTGTGGATCAGGAAATCATTTACAGAGAAAGATACCTCTTGCCTCCAGCATGATCAGAGTGAGAGGATTACAATGAAAGAAGCCTCTATCAATCAGCCATTTAAGAATTCCTTCTCCTCCCACTCCTTTCTTCCATATTTTCCTTTTCACTCCTATCTTTCATAATAGATATTAAACAAAAAAAAGTGAAGATTTCTAAAAATCTTATTTATTCTTTCTGTTTCTTTACTGCTTCTCCCTTTGCCTGCATTACATAAAGTCTGTTAACGTGGTTCAAGTTTCTCCTATTTTTTCTGTGTTTTAATTGTGTGTAGTTTCATCCAAGACAGAAAATTTACAAGGTGGCAGGGATGAAATCACTCCTGTTTGATTTATATGGAAGAAATAAAAATTGCACTTCCGTACCTGTAATTTTTCTCTTGCAGCTCTGTGTATTACTATAGAGTCCCAGGACTCAAGTTACCAGCTTTTAGTAAACAAGTGGCCGTATATTGTTTTACTTATTCTTCCTAATAATTCTGTATCATCTACTGTGTAGATGAAAAATGAAATCTTGTGTTTTTTCAGAAGTGTTTAATTCTTTAATAAAAATTAATTCATATCTTTCCTGTGGATGTTAGGATGGAGTATATTACTAACATGAAATCTCATATAATAGAGCTCTGAGACTCTATAGCATTATGCTTAGTGCCAGTTTTATTGTATCATCCATGATTTAGTTACAGAAACATCCACATTATTTATAGAAAATAATCATGATTTACAAAAGCTGAGCTGGTTGACATTGCAAGTTTTCACAGAACTAATTTGCAATGAAAAATATTTTTTCTGGGAATTTTGGGGGCAAAACCAATTTGTCACTTCTGCATAAAAACAAACAAAATAAAAAGGGGGGGCGGGGAGGAGGGAAATCAAAGTTCTTATGTCCCTGAGCCATGCTTCATACAGGAGACTTCAGGCTTACAGGAGTGACTCCATGAGCATGCCTGCTAGGGGAAGACTACCAATTAGTCCCAGCAGCTTGACAAATTACTACCTTCACCCAGTCCCTGTGGAAGTCACCTCCTCCTAATCCAATGACTGGTTCCTACACTGCTGCAGTCAAAAAACAGCTGAGCTAGCAAAGACCTGTTAATTTTTTAAGCCTCTTCAGACTGAAGAACTTACAAGCATGCTAATACAAACAGTTCAGCTCCCAGGTCAGCAGAGGCAGCAACAGGAGGCGAAGGGGGCAGTGAGGAGGAGGAGAGGGCAATGGGCAACAGCAATTAGCAGGGGAAGGCTGGAGTTTGCAAATTCTGTCAGCAGCACATTCGCAACCTGAGTTTACTCTTATAGACAAGCAGCCACCTCTAAACCCCTGCTCCCTTGTGTCACTACAAATATAACTGATAGTCTTGCATTGTGAAGTTTTCTGCAGCTAACCAAAGCTGTATAAATTAATATTAATCAGTTACCATCTACTTTCTACTCAAGAGGCATGTAAAGTTAAAAGTTGTTTCTCTTCTCATTGAATTAAAGCTCAAAACCATGTCCTCTGCTGCTAGATTTATAAAACTACTTTCTTCCCTCAAAAATAAATGTGGCAACCAAAAATACCTTTCATTATCTCACTGACTGACCTCTAATTGGTATCTTCATGAATTTACAATCAAGCAAACATTTAATTTAATTTAATGGAGAAGTGCATACTTCAGAAATTTGAATATGTTACAGGTTGCCAGATGATAAATTTGATAATGCAGTTGCTGTGTTCTGCTCAGATGAGTGAAGAAAACTGCCAGGAGGATTTTCACTATCTGATTTCTCCTGGTGTCAGATGGGTCTGTGGAAACAAATTTCAGTTGCACGACAACTTTATTTGATCCAGCCTATTAATAAAAATTGCAAATATTCTTTCCTCTGATTTCTACCCTTAGTCAGGCCACATTTCCCTCCACTGGCAGATTTAAAGTTTCACTAATCCTAGTTTTCTAATGCTCCATGATATTCTTAACACTTTTGATCTACTGTGCTTTTCAGGTTTTCCTGCTTTACACTTGGAAAATGACTGAGGAGATTACTTTTATCTTAAAAACTGGATATAGGTTCACAAAGAAGTGAATGCACACCCAACCACAGCCTGCAGGATCACACCTTAAGTTGCTGAGAGGTATTTTCAAAAACTATCTTATTTTTAAGGAGAGATTGGCTCTGAGCTACTATCTCCACCTGTTGCATCAACCTCTGCCTATCTTGTGAAGCCAGACCTTGTCATAGCTCTCCTCAGGAATTTGTCACACCAGGTGATGAGATGCAGAGTTTTAATATTTCTTGCTCTTTGAAAGAGGCTGTTCTGACTTTCATGTGCAGACCTGGCTGGGTCTGTGTTTTGTTTTACTACCTTCACAAAACACAAAAAAATGCTGTGATTGCATTCAGGAGCTCAGTCTATGTTAAAAAGAGCAATGCGCTAAGAGCAGATCGAACATACGTCAACGAGACCGCACCGGCACTGCACTTGGCACCGCTGCTGTACAAACAGCAGTAGGCAGCCAAAATGGCGGGGAGCAATAATAAGGTATTTGCTTGATATTGCAACACCTGAGCAAAGCCACTGTAGCCCTGCTCTCTGTTAGAAGTTGTGTCTACGCTGTGTGCAGCAGAGATCATGCTGAAAGCCACAGCCATGGGTGCAGGCCATGGGCCTGCGGCTCCCCAGAGCTGGGCACCATGAGGGGTCCCCCAGCACAGCAGGGCCCAGCAGCCAGGGCCCATGGCACCCTCAGCCAGGAGTGGGGCACTGGTGGCAGCCCCAGCCCCAGGCATCAGGCAGGTCTCTGGGGACGGGATGAGGCAGGGCTGGGACACGGGCCCATGGGTGGGCCTGGCTCCGTGGGGTCCATGGCAGGGCAGGTCGGGGGATGCTGGAGCCCGGGCCCAGCTGCAGTGTCACTGGGCAGGGGCTGATGGCTTTAAGATGGGGTCCCGGCTGTGGGCGAGGTGTGGGTCCCAGGGCAGCTGGTTCAAGCAGTTGCTATTTTACTGCAAATTCCTCCATAAGCAGATGCTAGCCATCTGTACTTTTCCAGTTTAATTTAAAACTTCTGATGATTCTTTTATTTGGGATGTTTTTCCTGTTGTGTGAATGAAGAGCCCAACGGGGAATCTCTTTAACTTCCTATAAATGCAGGCAATGAAAACCTGATTTAATTGTTGTTGATCTTTGCTTTAGCTTTAGTCCTTTATATATTGTTTCAGCAATACTCCTTTATATATAAAAATGCAACTCTCAAACATAGCTGTGGGTGTGGCTGAATTATGGTTTTTGGAAGTAAATTATGTTATTGCATGCACATTATTAGCATTTTCAGTAATGAGGCAATATCTTTTTTTCACTTTGTTTTAGATTTTACTAATTAAATTTTATTTTAACACTTGAACTTTTTGTTTGCACAAACTATATGCCCTTACACCAAGTGTATGGTCTGTATCACCATGTAAGAGCTACACTTCTTAAAATACTTATATGAAATATAATTAAGAAAATTCATTGCTTTAATTAAAGAAAAGTAGAACTAAATGTCTAGGGAGTACAGATTGTATTGAAGTCACATCAGAATTGTTTCCTAGCATTACAAAATTATTTTAGGGTAATTTAGGGTAAATTGTACTCTGCTTAGAGATGGCAGAACTAGTTCTTATCAATTTACTTTCTCTGAGTTTCCTTGACTGGAGTTCTACATTTCTTTGTCTTTCAACATACATTTCTCTTTTTGGCATTAGTTTCTCTATTTGTTGAATCTTGAAGAGAATTGCTCACATCCTAAAGAAAAAGCATGTGTCTATCTGCCTATCTGGACAGACTATGACACTAAATTTATAGCTTGTAAATTAAATGCACAGGCTATAATTTTTCCTGAGTGTTGTGTGCATATCTCAGTTTTTGAGAACTCAGCCTGAACAGGCTGTGAACCCTTTGACAAAAGTTGACCTTCTGAACAGGCATTTGACTAAAATCTGCTGAATAATTCACCATAAGCAGTACTCATTGTAAGTTCTGACATTCTATTGCAGTAGAGATACCCCAGAGAATTCTACTATTGGACATTTGAATAATCAGAACTCTGACTTTTAATTTTCATTCAATGTTTTGGCCAGTGTAGGGGGAGAGATGTTCCTCCTGTGATACAAGACCATCACAAGTTCCAATGTATGTCATGACTGAAGGGTCAGTTGCAACTCCATCTTCCTCTGGATAATTTTATTACATTCACTGAGGAGTCTGTCTGTCAGTACAATTATTCTGTGTCAAAAAAATTCATGGGTCAGAGAGACTTCCTTAGAAACTTTGAATGTGGAAAAAGCTGGTAATAAGTATTGTCTTCTACTGCACCTTAAGGTTAAACTACCTCCTCCAGGGATCACAGCTAATTGCTCCCTCTGAGGGAGTCCCTCAGCTCTGGGTGTTTACTTGATATTAAACTCAGTTTATGGTACTTGTACTGTAAGACTGCTTAGGTATTTCAATAAAGAAACTCCAGTTCCATAGGAAACAGTTGAGGCCTTTATTCCATGAAAGGCCCCAGATGTGACCTTTTTTAATAATATTATGTAAATTGTTATTAATATCCATTAGACAGATGAGGATTCTGATATCAGGAATTTTGGTGCTTGGCAAAGAAAGAGGCTTTATTATAAATCAAAGGACTGAAAAAAACCCCATATTCTTTATTTTGGATCCCTAGATTTTTGGCTATGACAACTAGTTTTCCTAGCATCTCCTTCTAACAAATGAATACACAACCCGGGGTTTCCTCCCAATGTTTAGCTGAGACAATGTTAGTTCTGGCTAAAAATACTCAGAACACAGAAAGTTAAAATTTTGACATTGTAAAAACTTTCTTCTTTTAATCCTTCTTCTTTCTGCTTTTCTTTCTCAGCTACTGCAAATTAAATTGTTAATAATTACCACTGCTATCATTGTCATCAGCACAGCTGTCCCCAAAATGAGGACAGAATAATCACTGGTGTCCTGAAGAAAGTTAATGGATTGCATAACTCACTGCTTTTTTTCCAAGTAATAAAATGAAACCATCTCTCTGCTATTGCTGTTCCTTTGAACAGTTTTCATAACAGGCACAGGTGCTATCATATCACAAGAGTGAGAAGGGGATTACTGCAGTTGTTACAGTGTCCTAGTGTTTCAGACTTTTAAGTGAAAAATATGTTCTGAAGTACAATTATGTAGCACCACAAAAATAATCAACAATTATGACAAAATTTTCGGGGATGTGTAAGAACATTGTGTGCAGTATAATGTTCTGTTTATTTGTTGTTTAACAGCATTAAATATTAAAATATTATACACAGAAGCTATGTCTAAGCAATGTTAGCATTAGAACAGTATTTGCACTTCTGAGAAAAGCTCAGGAGTAAAAAAGTTGGATATGGTTCCTTTTGGACTACAGGACTTACCCAAATGATCATCTAGTGACATCTCTGGAGAGCTGGCTAAACAGTATGACTCTGCAAGGGCTTTGACCTTTGTGACGCAGGCCTCTAGATGAAAAATATTAAAAGTTGTAAATTGCTAGTAATTGGAGAGGAGCTAGTTTTGTGAAATTCTAATGAATATAAACATAACTAAGCCTCTTAAGACAGCCTCACTGACTGCAAATTTCTAAAAAGTATAAACATCATAAAGCCTCTCTAGATAGCAACATCTCTAATAGTATTAACCACTATGTCTCATGTGAATACCACGGATATCAGGAACATTTGTGCAGGAAAGACTGTTCATGTACCCTGTTATAAAGTCTGTTAGGATCACAAAATATAGCTGAGGTAATGGTTTATTTATCAAAACTGAATTGGAACTTGAAGCTTATTTAATAAGAACTCATGTATGATTTAAAACCCATAAGTGAAAATCACGAGCTCTGAGTACTGTTAGCAATGCCTATAATAAGTTTCCATACCTTATTTTCCTAATTTTGGGTGGTTGTGGTGTGCTAGTAAGACTATTGCATCCTAGGCATCCTACAACACTACAAAATTAGAATATGTGGATCAGTCATAATTTAATTTGTTTAAAACCTTAAATGGAAGACACTAATGTCATTATAAGGACAGGTGTCAAAAGATTTTACATGTTTTATGAGTAGGAGCTTAGGTGCATTCTTAGGGAGAATAGAAATTTAGGACTTAGGTTCACAAAAGGATTTTATTTTTTATTTATATGCTCACATGAATAGTTAGATTGAAGACAACATCAGTGGTATAGAATTTCAAAATATAATTCAATAAAATTCAGAACAAGGACAGTATTTTCACTGTATTTGCTGCTGTTCGTCTGCACTGTGAAAGACCTGTTCCTCAGTTAAACATAAGCTTTGAGCTGGAAACTCCCCCTTTATTTTTATTTTTCCAAAAGGAAAGAATATGTCCTTCCTGATCTTTAAGAGATTTGAACTAGAAAAGATGAAGAAAAATCAACTTTCTATAAACTTTCTACTCTTAATGGGACACAGTGAATTGACTTTATTTGATGATTGATGTAGTTGAAGGAAGATAGGCTGTTCATGCCACTACAGTTTCAACCATATCTGATCATTTAAATGAGCTAGATGCTGAGACCTAAATGAGCATTTATTCGGTGCAGCATTTCTTTAATCCAAATACAGTGCTGCCAGATTTCAAATGGGAATGTGTCTTGATGGAATATGTTTATTTCAACATTTGACAAGGAAAAAAAGGTAACAAATTTCAATCTCTTGTTTACCTTTGAAACCCATGTTTGTGGGTTTTGAGATGAAAAAATGGCATCTTTATTTTTCATATAAAATATACTATTTATATACTCAGTAATGTAAATTTTAATTCAAAATTGTAAAGTCAAAATATGCTATCTAAATATAAATAATTATAAATATAAAAAAAACCACTATAAATCAGTGGGAGCAGAATTCCTTTTCTAAAGGAGATCTTCAAAGTCTTCTTCAACTGTGTGACCCATCTCATTGTCTGTTGGGTTTGCCAAGTTCGGGACACAAGTGCCCGCTCCATAGGTAGCACAGGAATATGTAGGCAGACCTTCCAGCATCTCAGTGTGAAGTGCTTAATGGCTGGCACTTTGCTGCTGTGTCTATTCTAGACCTCTGAAGACCATCAAGATCACCTTTAGTTTGTCTAGGAGATAAAATGCACAGGGAGTTTTTCCACATCAATTGTTCTTTTTAATTTCAAAATACATTAAAAAAAAAGATATGAAGTATCTTTCAATAAAAAATAAAACATTAACAGCTACTTAGACTCAGTTTTGACCTCTCTGAAGGCAAGAATTGTGTATCTTCCTTAGAAATTTGTGTGCATATTTTATGAAAGTGTTAAGTCCTTATGGAATTACAAACAAACAGCTTTGAAATATATTTAGTAAGGAACTATCTATGTGTTTATCACTGCATAGATTACTTGCTGCCAGTAAGTTTTTAGATAAAAGAGCTTCCATTGAGGTTTAAAACTAATTGGTTTTGTTTGTTTGTTTTTTTCATTGTAAATCCTTAGGAAGCTTGAAAAGATTGCTTTAGTCAATTTGCTGAAGTAGGCTTTCATTAGAGATGTACTGAGCAGTGCTTTAATCAGTCCATGAATCCACCAATTTCAGATAATTGGTGCTAGCTAATCATAATTTCTCAGCATAAAAGGACTTCAGCAAGGATTTTTGTCAACAGCATATGTGAAGGCACAGGGCTTTACAGGCATGATGGAAGCTCACCCTTTTGTGGAACCTACCTGTTCACTGGGCTGAACTTGTGCTAGATGTATCAAAAGACATAGACTAATAAAAATTACATACCTGGAATTCTGAATCTTGGTCACCTTGAAAGAAACTTGTTGCCCAGAAGTAGGCATCCCGCCTGCATTTCTATAACAAGAAAATGCAACAGGGAGCAATTCTATCCCTTTTTTTTTAACTGGGACAGAATGGCTTGCATTCAGGTAGTCATGCTTACTCCCTCCTTATCAAAACCGGGTACCTGCATCCAGTCTGGGGTTTTATGATGCTCCTTGGTCCCTCGTCACCCCTGAGCTGTGGTAAAGCATTGTCTGGAAGCACATGAGTTCATGCAGGCCACAGTTGTGCCACGGACACTGCCAGAAATACAGCAGTGTGTTTTGTGTTCTAACACAGATGTGGCCACAGGCTCCCTTTTCACAAAGTCTGAGGTGCCTCAAACATGCTGTCCAAGATACTCCAGCCATTAAAAAACTGGGAACTGGTGAGAAACTGAAATATGTTCTCTTCTGTCATGTAGTAATGAGGCATAAGGACTAGAAAGTCTTTACTGTTTCAAGAAGTGTTGGCTGTCTTATTTGAAGGTATACTAATTACTTCATAGAGCATTTTCTTGAAAAGAAAAATGGTGAGTATAATACCTTTGTTAGCCCTGAGAAAACTGAAATATACGGTTCTGCCTCTTTTAAAGGTTAGGCTCCCCTCAAGTCATTCTGGAATGAAAAACCAGAGAGGGTCATCCTGCTTCCTCCCACTAAAAACGGTGTTGGTAATTAAGTACCACACAAGCACTCACTCACTTCCCACCTCCAGCAAGATGGAGAGGAGAATCAGGGTAAAGGTTAAACTTGACAATTGAGATAAGAACAATTTAATAATTGAAATAAAATAAAATATAATAAATAATAGTAATAATGATAATAATAACAACTATAGTATATATATATAAAAACAAACAAATAAACAAACAAACAAACAGAAGAGAGAAAGAGACAATAAAACCCAAAGGGAAAAAACAAAAAAACAAACCCAAGTGATGCACAGTAGAGTTGCTCACCACCCACTGATTGATGCCCAGCCAGTCCCCAAGCAGTGGTCAGCGTGCCCTTGGCCAACTCCCCCCTGTTTATATACTCAGTATGATGTTCTGTGGTGTGGAATATCCCTTTGGCTAGTTTGGGTCAGCTGTCCTGGCTCTGCTGCCTTCCATCTTCTTGTGCACCTCCTCACTGGCAGAGCATGAGAAACTTGAAAAGCCCTTGACTTAGAGTAAGCACTATGACACAACTGAAACACCAGTGTATTATCAACATTATTTTCATACTAAATCCAAAACACAGCATTGTACCAGCTAGTATGAAGAAAATTAATTCTATCCCAGCCAAAACCAGGACAAATGGTCTGTTGTAGAGCAAAATATATTACTCATATATGTGACACAGGAAAAAAAAAAAAAAAAAAAAGGTGTTGCTGTACTTTAAGGTTGCAATAGGACAGCTGTGAACTAACCAACTGTTCTTGAACACAGCCTTACCTCCTACTCATACTGCACACCTTTTAAAGCCAGAATGGGGGACTCCAAGCACACCTTGTACCTTGTTACAGACCTTATTCATAAGGTTTGGGCTATAATCCTGTCTAAATGGTTCTGCCAGTGTCCTCACCTGACCCAAACAGTAGGCTTTTGGTTAGGATTGTTGCCAGTGACTGAAGTATTCTGGGTTTTGAATGAATTCAAGGCTGAAGACAGAATTCAGTCTGTCTCTGTTTCTTCAGGATAAGTGTTTTAAATCATAGTTTATGATATAAAAGGTAGGACCAGTATATTTATGTTGCTTTAAAATTAGATCCCTGC
This sequence comes from Falco peregrinus, assembly GCF_023634155.1. NCBI lineage: Eukaryota > Metazoa > Chordata > Aves > Falconiformes > Falconidae > Falco > Falco peregrinus. Next base: position 59,571,102 of record NC_073727.1, read on the forward strand.
AGTGCATTTTACAGCCAACTTAATCACATGCAAGTTTGCTAACGTTTTCTATAATCTCTTTCTTAAAAGAGGTCTCAGCAGATTCAGGTAGAAAAGTGCCTAGTTACTAGATATGTCTAGTCCAGCAGGATTGGTTATTGAAAACAAGTCTTTGAAAACAAGTATGCAAATAACTTTTTAAGTTTGAGATTTAAATTATTTGAGTCTGGGTTTGTAGCTCTCTGATTGTTTCTAGGAGAAACAGATGGCATTAGCCTAACATGTATGTACAGGACATGGTCTACCTAGTTAAGTAATTTTAAAAAATTCCAGTTATAGAATCCAAAGACTGCTAAAAGTTTCCTCAAAATGTTTCTTGATGCTGCTCCACAGGACATGAAGCATTCTTCACCCAGATGTCTGGTCTTAAGGCATTTTTAAGTTAAGGACATAAAAATTGCCTTCCTGGATCAAATCAGTAATACATGCTGTCTGCCGGGGAGCACTGTTAGATGCGTAATTTTGCATCTGACAAATCAGTGCAAAGTCATGCACGTTTTGGCTATATAGTAATCTGTCTAGAATAGTATTCTTCTTGGTGTTTAAAATACTGAGGATTTGAAGTTTCATAACCTTTTTATGCATAGTCTTATGCATGCTTCATTTTTAATTTTCTGCTTTATCAAATATAAACCACAACTCTCTGAGCAAAGTACCATCCTCCTCAGAATCAGCTTTCTTCCTGCAAGATGAAGTAATCATCTCTCCGCAGCAAAAATGGCTGAAATGCTGTGGCCAGGAAAAAGTTGGGGTCAGAATAGATGGCCACTGTGGTGTTTTCTGGCTTAAAATCTATGATACGTAATATTGTAACCATGCATTGTATGATCGTAAAGTACCTGAAATCCATGTGGGCTTAGCTAAATGAATACACAGGCTTTGCACTGTATGTTGTCTTCCATTTGGCAAAATGTAACAGGATGAATTTGAGACTTTATTAGGCATATCTGAATGGAGAGAACATTTTTAAAGTAGAATGTGGAGCTTTAGCCACCTGTCTCCAATTATACTCAGTGTGACTGCAGGATTAAAATGCCATCTAGCTCACTGTGAAAATATGTCCCATAGAATCTCCTTTTAGCTCAGGAGCACTAATGCTAATAACAGCCCAACAGAGAATCAATTTTATTTTGATACTTTCAGTGATTAAATATTTTATATAGAGCCCTGGCAACATTGCTAAAAACTCTGAAACACAAAATTGGAGTTGAAAACTTGTACTGGCACTGAGAAAAACTGCATGTGAAACAGTATGCGCTAATTTAATAACTAGCACAAATGGTAGCCAAGAGAACTACATTCACCTGACAAATTCATATGAACCAGAATGTGAAATCAAAGAAGCTGTGAAATAACTATGCTGACAAGTATTGAATTTAAAATAAATTAGCAGGCTGCAATTTTAGGTTTTTTATTACTTTGAGTGCATGGCATATTTTAAACATCTTTTGACCTTTAAAAAATCTACGCAAAACCATCCAGTACTTTGGTAAATACTATACATACACTTTTGCAAATGCTATGTTGTCAGACATATTTTCTAGAGTTTCTCCATTCTTATCTCAAGTTACAAGGCTCCAAAGCTGTAACACACTTAACAAATAAAGTGCAAGTCATAAATGAAGTTGTGACAAAGCCTTTCCAGTTGTTAAATATTATTTCTGCAAACTCACACCTTGAAAGTAAAAATGATTAGCAAAATTGGACCATCTTAACAGAAATGTTAGCTAAAGGGACGCTGCTGGAAGGTATCATTATTATATTTAGAGTTTTTAAATATGAATCCCATTTTAAGTTCCAGGTGTTTAATTCCAATGTATAAACAGGTCCTTTTCCATGAAATATAGCTAAGGTTTTCTGTGTTGTTCCACAAGTGTTCCTGTTTAATTTCCTTTCTAGAAAAATAGCCTAAACAGGCTCTGAAAGAGGAGTAATTTGACTGCAGAGAAGTAGCCATTGGATCAGACTCAAGAATTTTTACCATACATTTTCTCATGCAAGATTTTGATGCTAAATAGGGCAGAGGAATATCCCACTAGTCACTTTGGGTCAGCTGCCCTGGCTCTGTCCTCTCCCAAGATCTCGCCCATCCCCAGCCCACTGGTGAGGTGGGGGGAAGGCTGGAGTGACAGCCTTGGTGCTGTGTGAACACTGCTGGGCAGTAGCCACACACCGGTGTGTTACCCCCAACTCTCTGGCTACCAGAGCAAGCACAGCGCTATGGGGCTCAGCCAGACCCAGGACATTGCATTACCATCATTTTGGAGAAAAATGCAACCCTGATGCCGTTTCCTGTTAAGAAGAAATGCTGTCATCTATGCCAGGACATTAGTCAAACAAATGGATCCAAACGATCATGTGTATAAAATGTAATTCAATGTAGCGGAGTTTAAGTCTTTGAAAACACCAAAATATAGAGGACCCTGCACAGATGTCTAGCATGGATGTGTTTCCACCCTGATGAAGACAGGAGATTTTCCATGTCTTCTAATTGCTCTTAGTGTATGCCTCAGCATTTCCTTTTAATCCACTTTTGTGCTTGTTGGACTCCCAGTATTGCTAATTCACTGCCTTCTCCTCTGCTCACTCAGCCAGCTTTACTCTTATCACTGATCACCTGGATTTTGTGCAGAATCAACAGTACTGGAGAGTTTCTGAGATTGCTGTTGAGACACTTACGAGAGATTTTTCTTCTTGTGTACCTCCTGCACATTTCTTTGCCTTTCTTTACAGAAGTTTTATATTAACTCTGGGGGGATACTGACACACTCCAGTTAAGTTACTTCCCCTCCCTCCCCCCAAGAAAACATTCCACTGTCATGATGAGTTGTGGGGGTTTATTATCTTTTCAATACCAAGTGCTCAAGGAACAGAGGAATAACTATTCCTGTGACCTTCTCTCATGTTCTTTAGCATTACACCATTATTTGCTTTGTGAAAAACATTGATTCCCCTAGCATCTATACAACTCTTGTACTTGAAAACTTGGATAATCATCCCAAGTCTGGCCTAATGTATTATGGCCATGCTCAAGTCACTTCACCTCTGCTCCGCCTCCTGTAAAACTTGGAGAGAAACGTATTTCTCTATTAATTCTTTTGATATACTGGATTACAGTAATCTACTACACTACTACATCACTACTATCTTACTGGAATTAAAACAGCAAATGTTATTGACACTGACCATTCCTAGGCAATAAACAGATATGCTATTCATCATCATTCAGTTCACACCACTTTCCTGTTCCCTTTTCCAGCTCCATCTCGATTTCATATGCCATTTCTCATTGCACTTTTGAACAAACAATGGGAACCAAATATTTGGATAATGTCTGCTTTAAATATTTGTGAGTTATGACAATATAAGGCTTTTTTTGGCATCAAGCACATAGAAAAACAACCTTTAAGTAAAAATCAAAACCAACTTTAGATGACCATCCCTTGTGCCGGCATCTTCGCAGTATGTCAAACCTACCTTTGCAACCAGTTTTAGGAACTCAGCTGGGGCTCATAGGGTTTGCCTGTGGTTTAGATTGTAGTCATGGGTGTGTTTAGGTGCAATACGCTTGGGTTTCCAGACATTTGGGAAGTAGCTGGCTCACATACGTCCAAAAAAAATGTTTCTTTTGTAGTGATGTCATGCCACCAAAGCCAGGCAGAGAAGCTGTACAGGTTCCGTCACTGAATGTCCTTCTCCCTTCTGCTACAGGAAAGCATGGGGTCTGTAGACAGGCTGAGCTCAACAGCCTGCAAGGGCAATGACTGTATGTATAAACTTACGTCTGGCAGCACTGACCTGTTAGAGAAGAATATATGGTAATTTTTTTCTTTGAGGTTCTTTTACTAGAATATTAAAGTGTACAGTATAATGCATGTGTCCAGCTTGCCAACAAATAGGAAGAAAAAACATTAAACATTTCATGTTTTGCCTTTGTTTTTTCCTGGACTGACTCTTGCTATACATTTCAACCAATTTTAGCATTTACCTGGAAAAATCTTGGAAAAAGCATGGACTTATATTTAACATTTAAGACTTTCCAGTTTCTAGAGGGGGAAACAACCAATCTAAAAACTGTGTCAGGCTTTCACTGTTCTCTTCAGGCTTGAGCAGTCACTACTACCAGGCCACCTCTGGTGGTGTAGTCTCAGCTGGAGGCACTGCAGAAATCTATGCAGCAATGCTGGCTCTGGGAAATGGAAATAAAGTGCTTGTATCAGCATGGTGTTACACCCAAGGAAAATTTGAAAAAACTACTTCCAGTACTATGGCACTGTGTGGTTGTCAAAGCTTGGCTGGTGTGGTCTTGTTGGAGCAACACTTTGTTGTGCAAATATAGACGTATTTCATTCTAACTGAGCAGCAGTACAAGAAGAGCAATCTGACCATTTTTAACCTTGGATCAGGGGAAAATACAGGGCCACAGAGAAAAAGTTGATTTTTTTTTTAATCTTCTTCAATATTATACACTTTCACAGCCCTTCTATTTTAATAAAAATAGTTCCCTGTTGCTAGCATCTATGACCAGTTATTCAGAGTATTTTCACACAAGGAAAACAGGTAAAATAATAGTAACCTTTTCAGTAACAGAGATGGAACTCTCACTCCGGTTGTTTTTGGTAATACCATAACCCTAACAGATTTAAGTCTTATTTAGATGTAAATATAAAATCAAATAGTGGATAGAATATCTGGAGAATGTATCAGCTGTACAAAGGATATTTATCAAATAGATAGGCAATGAATGTTGAAATCTCTGCCAATTTAGTTTTTTCTGGATTCCTGGGCTTTTAGCCATTTGCTACTTGCTGCTTTCCTTGCTTCTTGCTGTGAGGTTATATGTGCCTCACAGTCAGGAACAACTCGTAGGGGCATTTACAAGTACTGTGTCTGCTGGTTTTGAACCTATAGTTAAAAACAATTTTTTCCTTCTTCAGTAAGTGAAATACTAGTAATGATACAGTTGTTATCAAATCTAAAGGTAAGAGAGAAAAATGTCAAAGTAAATTTTAGAGTGAATAAAACCCCATATAATTAAAGAGGAAAAAACACTGCTGCAGAGGTCAGCATTAATAACTTTTAAGAAAATTCACATATAAAAGGAAACTGTCAAGTCAGAGCTAACCACTCTGTGTGTGGAGGGTCACTAGATATGATGAAAATAGAACAAGAACAGTTCTTTATTTATTCTTAGTTCAACCTGACTTACATAAATATATTCATGTAAGAATATACACACATACGTAACATATAAGTCACAAGACTTAGTGTCCCATTGTTTCAAAAGGAAAGTAATATTGTGCTGCATAAAACATCTCTATTATATTATGTCTAGAGATTTCCCTGTTTTCTAGGTTTAGTCACCAGACCCAGGTCAGAATTACAAAAAGGATTATATCAGCTGTATGTCAAGGGGTCAGCAGTACAAAAATCCAGTGTCACCTACTTTATTTTTCTCTGAAAATGAGAGATACAAAATGTATAGAAAAAAGTGAAAATAGACACCATATACAAACATATATTTTAATAAAATTAAAAAAAAATAAAAAAAAAACCACAAACCCTGAGTTAAATACAGAGGTAGATGTCTTGAATCCCTGGTAGATGAACAGTCACTCCATCCCCTGTTGGATGTTGTTCTTGGTCTGACACATATGAGTAAAAAGTCACTAGCTCCTTTAGTTTTATCTAGGCAACTTCTGATTTCCATATAGGTTCTTCTTCAGTATTTAGTGAGTGATCTGCACTGGTATCTTGGCAAGCAAAGCCTTGCTATTGTATTACTTTGTATTCTTTTGTGAAGAATCATTTATGATTTGCAAGATATTTTAATTTTTGAAAATACAATGTAATTCAGTAATTACCTGAATATAATTTAAAATATAGACATGGGACTTAAACTGATTCTGAACCAAAAATACTTTTCGGAGTGACTAATTCACTGTCTGCACTGAAAATTTTGAAAAAGGCAGTTTAAATAGAACAATAAAGAGCAATTTTATGAAAGCATGGCAGATAACAAATGTAAAAGTCTGCTGAAGCAAGATACATTGTGGTGTGTAATGGAGCTAGCTCTGTAGACACACTAGTGTCTATATTCACAGGATTTTCAGCCTCTTTAGAAAAAATGGGCAGGTTTTGCCACATCGCATTTTCAAGTTCTATAGTTTGCAAACATGAAGAGGACCTTTGGATCGAAATGAAAATTAATGTTGTTGAATGAACTGGATGACATAGCACCTCAACTAAAGAGATTTATAATAATTTGTAATAATGGTTAATACTCCAACAGAAAAAGTTGTAATGGAACCTAATGTTTGAAAAATGAAGCTGAAGGAACTAAGATTAAAAAACCATAAACATATGAAACATAAAAATTTAATCAAGGATAATTAATTGCAAAAACTAGCTCTACACCATTTGTTGTAGTTTTAAATCAAAGCTTAAGGTCTTTCAAAAGCCTGTGACATAGATCCTATTGAAATTACATGCCTGAGACTGATATTCATCATAGTTCTGCCTTAAGAAGTCTAAGAAACAGCAACTAGTACTTACATGGTTTGACAATTTAAGCAATAAAAACTTCCATCAATATTTTCATGGATGGGACAGCAATAACTCCATTAATACGGTAACATAGTTACAAATGCAAGTGCTCAAAGTTACAAAACTTCAAAACCCCATTTGCCAACATGGAGATTTATAAGTTGGGTAAACTCAGCTATATTTTTGTGTCAGCAGTCAATGACACATACATAACACTAACCAACACAGTAGAATATTACATAAATTTTCCTGAAGGCAAAGGGGATTTATTAAAAATGTCTCAACATACTTCTTTTTCTTTAATACAGTGAATGGAATATAAATTTGTAAATTTTTGTTTAGACATGTCAATCATTTCTTGGTTGAATCTTAAAAAACATTCACGGAACATTTCAGCTTACATTGTAAAGCTGAACAAAGTTAGAAGCAGTTGAAAATGCTTTCTTCCAGTGGAAAATCTTGGTCAATACTATCTTTAGATAGCCTTAGCTGCAAAGTTTTGTTATTTAATATTTATAGGCATTTGCCTTAATAAATACTGAAAAAAGACTCTATTTTAGCCTTCTGTGTTTGCCCATTTAGAGAGGAATTAGTCTTACCCACCATCAGCTCTCAAATAGTTAGGCATCTAGTCTAAGCAAGTCATATAACCTCCCTCAACAACAGTGACAGATATAGGTGTCTCCAGTGAGTGACTTTTCCCATCAAAGTCTAGAGATCAGGATGTCATGTACATACCTTCTAGAAGTGCTTCTCCCTAGCTGACTGTAAGAACAGCATTGGTGACAAGCTTAAATTAAATTTTTAGCTTTTAAATTGCTAGAGTGAAATGCGAAACCCCAAGCGTTTATGATTTCTCTTAACAAACTATTGATAAGAATTATCTTGCGGATCATAATCCAGTCCTTCACTATGTGTTCATGTGAATAAATAAGAATTCATCCAAATGCTTATGCACATGAGTGTTGGCAATGGAGCTGGTTCCTTCAGCAGTGGAATGACACTGGTGGATGACAGAACCGAGACTGTAGCATCAGCCAACGCTAATCTGTCCTCTCAGTAGTCAGACCCAACTGCAAGTCCTCTGACAGAGATCAGTATCTTCTTATGTTAATGACTTAAGATTTTATGTGCATGCTTTTCTATGAAATAAAGTGGCAATAGAGCACTGAGTCTGTTTTACAGCACGTTCTATAATGATTACCAACATTGGTTACATGGTGGATTGGTTGGTTAGCATGTAGCGTATTCAGCCAGATGCCCTTCTGAAGTCAAAGTAATTAATTCTACAGTTTTCAATCTACCTGTGCTGCTTTAAGTTATCCTGCAATTTTGTTGATAAAATAAGTATTTTTGTCCCCTAATTAAATTGGAAAACTAATAAATTGAGTCCCTGGTTTATTATACTAGCAGCTGCACACACAAATGTGCATTTGTGTAAGATGTCCTCCAGACTTTTTATGACTAATTGTCATTCCCATCGACAGCTGCTTTATAGTGCCAATTCACCTACTAGTATCCCTAATTATGCATAAATAGAATAACAGGTGTAACACTGTAAATGTTAATCTAGGAAATTTCTAAAATGTTTTGTAAATGGCAAACACTGTTATGATAGAAGCCATTCACTGATTAGATAATGAGGGAAAAGGTGAGAGGCATGTCAGCTTTGGTACTATAAAAGTACTGTTTCCCTTACTGAAGGTGAGCCTGCAGGAGACCAACTGGAAAAAACAATCTGACAGCAAGGAAACCTCAGAAGGCTATGAACAACAGTAGGAGACAAAATTCCTTAGGGGAATAGGGGATGGAGATCCCCTGAGCCTGTCTGGGGAAAGTCTCAAACACTCACAAGATCAAATGAAAGGTTACTTTGTATGAACTGAAGATTGATAAGAAGGAACAGCCTGCCAAAGGGTGAATAATAGCCCAAGAAGCAGAGGACCCAGCAGGAATCTGCAGTAACTGGGGGAAAGGTAAATGCAGCAGGGGGAGATTATGACCACCGACTTAATTCAAGACCAGAAAGACTTGCCCTCCCCCACCTTGCCTGTAAGGAGCATGTGTGTTAATTTACATGGCAAGTGAGAGTGATTTTAATAAGAGATGGTCCACATGGAAGGATAAGAAGAAAAGAGGAAAGCAAGTGCCATTTTAGGGTGTAGTAAGAATAAAAGAAGAAGGGACTTCTGGACAAGCGCTGCTACAAGAAACCCCCCTTCAGCAGGCCCAGTACTGGATCCAGGACTCCCCCACTGAACCTTTTTCTCTTATTCTTTCACCTTTTTCTAGTAAGTAATGCAGGGCATAAAACTTTATACCCATGGCAAGTGACAAGCATTATTTACCAATAAGCCTGATTATGGAATAAAATTCTTTATGGACCTCTGGTATTGTGTACACCCTCTTCCAACCAGGAGAATCCATATATTTGAGTGACTCCTCCCTCCTTCTTGGTGGGATGTGACAGAGGCCAAGATATACATAAAAACCTGTCCCCAACCAGAAGCAATGGCAAAGTTGTTGCACTCTAAAGGCAGCATGAATTCACTCTATTTGGGTCAAATATCTGTCAATAATAAACTAAAAATGATAATTCAAATCAATCAGCAAAGTACAGAAAAGTAACTAATTAAGGTGTATTTCTTTCAAAATATTAGAACGGGAATTACGACACCATAATTTAGCCAACTACAAATTTAAGAATTAATTCTGTCATCTAGTGTTTCTCTCTAATGAACAAAAGGAGATACACATTTTCAAAGAACACGTCACCTACCTTAATGGGAGGGAAGAGATGCTTCTCTCCCTACACTGATTAGAAGAGCCTAACTTAAACTGAATACCTATGAGATGGGTACTTCATCTCCTTGGCATCAGGACTTATTCCTACTGATGGGATAGGATCTGTTAATCATATATAACGGATGGTCTGAATTTCTCATCACTCTCTTGATCTCATAACAACTACCAAAGTTTCAGGTGCCAAAGGAATATGGCCCAACTTCTGATCAGGTACAGTAGTCAGAAGCAAAACTCAGCCCAGCAGTGGTGTTTGCTGTGGGTAACCTGCTGGAGGGCTGGATCCTGTAGGCAATCTCAGGGCTTGCTGCACCACACCAAACCACAGAGAAAGACAGTACCTGCTCCTTCCTTCCAAACACTACCTTTTCTCTGTGCTAAATACCAGATAAATTTGAGATGTCTCATGAAGTAGTGGGAATAACTGCAGGGTTTTGTTTGAAATTAAGTGCTGTATGTGTGAGAGCTTTTTTTGCTCAGCATTAAACAGAGTACCTACTGATAATCATTGAAGCTCTGAAAATGAAGTGTGACTACTTTTCTTCTGCTAGCACATTTTGGAAGTTACTAAACGAACCTCATTTTTTTTACTTAAACCTCTTTGAAGTTTACATCTACTCTATAAATTGGCTGTCACCAATTCCAAAAGCCTGACAATCCACCCAGGTCAGACAGCTGTTCAGAAGATGATAAAGGCTCAAAGTATGCGCTATCTTGACAGCATCAGCTGAAAATAAGAAATATCATCCGTGATAATTCCTGGGCCCTTGTCATTAGGCTATCCCCTGTGAGGGACTGATTCACATTTCTGGTGTTCCCCCAGGGAATACCAAAGAATATGTTATTTCCTTTTCATCTGTGTTAAGCTTGGTGAAGAACATTTATACTGCAAATGCATTTGTAGTTCATGTAGATATACACAATATAACTACAACCCTAAGGAGAAGGACTTGGGAGTGTAGGTGGATAAGAAGCTCAACATGACAAGACAATGTACACTTGCAGCCCAGAAAGCCAGCCGTATCCTGGGCTGCATCCAAAGATGTATGGACCAGCAGGCTGAGGGACATGATTATCCCCCTCTACTCCATTCTCATGAGACCCCACCATCAGTACTGCATCCAGTTCTGGGGCTCCCAGCATAAGAAGGACATGGATCTGTTGGAATGAGTCCAGAAGAAGGCACCACAAAGATGATCAGAGGGCTGGAGCACCTCGCTTATGAAGACAGGCTGACAGACTGAGCCTTGTTCAGCCTGGAGAAGAGAAGGTTCCAGGGAGACCTTATAGCAGCCTTCCAGTACCTAAAGGGGGCCTACAAGAAAGCTGGAGAGAGACTTTTTACAAGGGCAGGGACTGATAGGACAAGGGGGAAATGGCTTTAAACTGAAAGAGGGTACATTTAGATGAGATATTAGGAAGAAATTCTTCCTAATAAAGAATAAAATACAGCAAACAGGACAATTAATGGTGTGTGTTATAACTCAGTTTGTTGCACTACTAAATTGCCTACTGAAAAAAAGCAACCACAATGTTTTCATTTGTTTATCATTAAAGGCGAGGTATTGATTAACTGAGATGTTGGCATGGAGTCCAGTGGTTGAATTTAGATTAATTTTCAGTGGGAACAGTCAAAGAGGAAAGCAAGTTACATGAAAACTGTAGGCATACCTGTGGCCTTTTATTCCAGGAAATCAATGATTCCCGTTGAATTCAAATGTTTTTATTATTATCCTTCAAGCAAAGATTTGGTACAAGATTAAGTAGATTTGTATGATGACTCAATTTCTATGAGGGTGTATTTGCATTGTGACAGTGAAGTCAATATAGTCAAGATAATTTCCTTGATCTTAAGACAACACCCCCAGTCAATACTAAATTCAAGACCCCCAGTCAATATTAAATTCAAGACCCTTTGTCTGGATACACCAGCAATTATTTCAGTGGATCAGCACCTGATTTTTTAATGAAACCTCAGTCTAACAGTATCAGGGGTTTCTGTTCTTTGATTCCAAAATAACTGCACAGGTCTGAGAGTAAAATCTTTACAATCGTAACCATAATTCAGTGAGATCAAAAATCAAAATGAATTTTTTTTCTGAGTTAGAATTTAGGGTATTGGCTTTAGCATATATGTTTATCCCCTATTATTACTTCATTTTCCTGAATTTTTAGATTTTGATTCACTGTTACTTGAGTGTTGAACAAAACTACTCTAAAGGTTTTGCATTCTGAGAAAAAAATAATTAGATTATTCTGGCTTCTCTACTCAGTAAGTCAGTTGTTATGGCAACCAAACTTTTACCACTTTCTTAACATCAGTCCTTTTGATTTGATTTCTACAGTTATATATTAAAAATCCATTTAAACTGTCAAAAAAATCTGTAATTTTCAATATTTAGACCCATATAGTTCACTTTCAGCAATAATAACCCTGCTTAGAAACTGTCTTAGAGTATTCTAAAAGTCAGAGTTCTTCCAAGGGTTACTGAAGGCTCAGCGCAGGAGGTATCTGCAGCTCACCAATGGTCCTACATGCTCACTGATCAAGGAATCCTTCAAAGATTACAGCTAAATAAATAGTTACTGTAGTTCTGAAGTCAAAAGATGGCATACATCTACATACTAACAGTTTGGCAAAGAGGTATTATAATTATTATTTTGATTGCATTCCTGAATATGGTCTGGAGAGAATTAGATACTTCAAAGAACAACTGCATTGAAGCATGCAGAATCATAGAAGCATAAAATAGTTTAGGTTGGAAAAGGGTTTAAATATCAAGTCCAACAGTTAACCTAGCACTACCAATTCCACCACTAAACCATGTCCCTAAGGACCAACCACATCTACAAAACTTTTAGATACCTCTAGGATGGTGACTGAACCACACCCCTGGACAGCCTGTTCACATGGTTAGCAACCTTTTCGGTGAAGGAATGTTTCCTATTATCCAATCTAAACCATCCATGGCACAACTTGAGGCTGTTTCATGTTTTTCTATCACTTGTTACTTGGGAGAAGAGGCCTACCCCATCTGGATACAACAACCTTTCAGGTAGTTGTAGAAAGCAAGAAGGTCTCCCCCGAGCCTCCTTTTCTCCAGGCTAAACAACCTCAGTTCCCTCAGATGCTCCTCATAAGACTTGTTCTTTAGACCCTTCACCAACTTCATAGTCCTTCTCTGGACATTCTCCAGCACCTCAATGTCTTCCTTGGAGTGAGGGGCTGACAAATGAACACAGTGTTTGAGGTGCAGCCTCACCAGTGCCAACAATCTGGTCCTGCTGGCCACACTGTTTTGGATACATGAAATGAGCAGATAAAAATAGTTGACTCAAAGGTATTTCTAAGAATCACTTCCCTGTCAACTTTTGTACCTAAAATGAATGGGAAACTAAGGAAGCTATCTGCCCACAGTGACTGAAAGCCCTCTGCTATAAAAAGATTCATACAAGATGTCTTTTTAAAAAAGAAGCAAGTTTGATTTCTGTTTTGAATTGTGGTAAGCACTGACACCAGCCTTTTCTGTAGTAATCCAAAGGGTAGAGATCCAGCAGAAACGGGAGAGCTGTTTCTTATGTTTACCCAGTTCTTTTTCTGGAGGAGATAGAAGCATTTCAGAAGGAACTTCATGAAGCAGCTTCTGTAATTTTTTAATTGTATTGCACTAGATTGGATTCAAGTCTAGAGCTACACTAAAGGAAGCAAGGGCACAGGCTCAGATGTATACAATTGTCCACATTGATTAATTTTCACCCGGTTCCTGTCATAGTTTTGGCCTGTGGCTGCTGGCATTCACGCTCGGTTGTACTTATTTGTGAAGTCATTGCAAACCAATGGATGTGAAATAACGCAAAGTGTATTTGTATATTATAATAAGTATGTAGCTTTAAAGGTGTAAAGATATATTGAGGTTTATTGCTGCTGAATTAATATTCAATCCAATTTTTAATCTATAAAACATTCCATGCTGGTGTAAAACCACAGTATGTGTATGTGGATATGTATATATATAGGCATATATGCAGGAACCCTGCATATATGGTCATTGGTGATTGCAAGCAGGACTGAGAAGCTTTCATAATTTTTTGTGAAGATGTCTTTATAATAATGTGAATGTAGTACTGTTTAAGACTTGTTTTGACTTTTAAACTTCACAAAACACACAAACCAAAGTTGAATGAAAAAAATTCAATAACTCAGAGTCAACATTGTGAACTTGTTTATTAGTTTGTATTGATACAAACTCAGAGAAATCTTGTTGTTTGCATAGAAAAAAAGAAAAAGATGTAACAAGAAAAGAAGTAATTTAACAAGTATAATGAAGACATATATCGAAAGCTTGTTGAAAATAATAGTCATCCAAATAACAATCACTCCCTCTGGAGTTTAAGTGTTTCTGTTTATTCTTGATTAGCTTATCATACCAGAATTTGAATGACAAAGAAAACCAGGAAAAAAAATGGAACTTAAATGAAAACACTGTCAGAAGCCACAATCTCTCATAAACACTTCTTTAAAGGTAGGGAGGGCCAGGCTGTACATGAAAGACCATGAGATGGGACCTGGAAAGGGGATGACAAATGTAAATTCTGCTATACGGCACTCCCTGCACAGAAAGTATGAGCATGATAAAAACACATGCAAGGCTTGTGTGGGTGGGAAAAGACAGGAGGAATGGAGCTAGGAGAAAGCATAACAGAAAAAATTCCAGTCTGATTTCTGCTTTTCATGTTTACTGGGATTCCACCTGTCATTCCTCAAACCCTGTCTAAAGTTATAAATTCCTTTGCCTAATAAATAAGAAATCACTGTGGGAAGAGGATGCCATCCACAGGGAACTGCAAGATTCCCCTGTACTTTTACTGTTGTGTTTACATCGTGGCTTGCATCAGAGTGTTAGAGATCATAAGCTGAAAGACAGCTATAGACAGGGCACTGCATATATGTCTGTGTCCTGGTTTTGGCTGGGATAGAGTTAATTTTATTCTTGATGGCTAGTGCAGTGCTGTTTTGGATTTGGTGTGGGAACAGTGTGTTCAGGGACTTTTTTTTTTCTCAGGCCTCACTGGTGGGAGAGCTGGAGGGGCCCAGGAAACTGGGAGGGGACACAGCCAGGACAGCTGACCCGATCCAGCCAAAGGGATATTCCGTACCATGGAACGTCATGCTTGGTATATAAATTGCAGGGGGCTTGGCTGGGGCTGCCAATCATTGCTTGGGGACTGGCTGGGCATCAGTCAGCAGGTGGTGAGCAGTTGTATTGTGCATCACTAGTTTTCTTTCCTCCCTTCCCTTTGATATCATTCCTCTCCTCCCTCCTTTTCATTATAACTGTTATTGTCATAATTGTTATTGTTATTTTACTTTTATTTTATTGCAATTATTAAATTGTTCTTATCTCAACCCTCAAGTTTTACATTCCTTTCTGATTCTCCTCCCTGCCACCCTGCAGGAGCAGGTAGTGAGCAAGCATCTGCGTGGTACTTAATTTCCAGCTGGGGTTAAACCATGACAGCCTGTGAAAAAAAATTGCTGTTAAATGTTCGAGAACTGAAAACTATACTTAGTGTCCAGCTCTTAGGAGAGAGTATCCTGTGTGTACTGGTGACAGAGATTTTTCATTCTCATTGGAGACCTCTTGAAAGCTCACAACCTCTATACCTAGTACAGCCCACCTCTGTTTAGTAACAATGAAAAAATCTCATCAATAGGGAAAGCATTTTTATTACAAGAAAAATGGATCTCAAGTATCATTTTCTCAGGCAGCAGCAGTTGTCTATGAGCAGTACCACTGTATTTGCAGGTTCAAGGAAAAGCTTGCTTCAGCTTTCTCCTCCTTACCCTCTATCATGCATATTTAAGTCCACCAGTTTCATGCTGCCTATTACATGCTGCCTTGGCTGTGCTCTCTTATCCTGATAGAATGTGGATCTCAGGTTGGATTGTTGCATTAAGTGCTGTAGGAACAGCATGTGAGGAAGTTGGGAACTAACTACTGCTCCACATAGCAGGGAGCTACCCCAGTCGTTCGATCAAATGTAACTGGCTATTCAACATCTTCCTTCGGGGTGGTAGCTGGTGTCCAGTCCATGGTACAGTTAATTGTCTCTTTATAAAAATCTGAATAACTCTGAAATGGTGCTCGTCTTATTTTAGGTGCCTTTGAGTTTATGCTTTACGTTTGGCACCTTGTTTCAGTTCACAAATTAACCAGTGAATATGTTATAGTTTTGCATTAATTGTTTGTTTTCTGTTTTCCTTCATGTCTCCTGTGTATGGATAAGGAGGTTTGGGGGAAACACCTAAAGAGGTGTTTGGGTGAAAAATACAGGTTTTTACTCAGTGACCTCAGTCATTCAATTTTTATTTTGGCATGAGATGCATGCCAAGGCATAACAAGAGCAATGAAGGAATCTCACAGAATCACCCTTTGACTTACAGCTTTCCTGCTACAGTTTGGTCACAAATTGCAACACTAGTCTGCTACCTGCATGAGTTTTCCAAGCCATGCACAAAAGTTCAGCTGTGTGACTTACATATGGGATCAAATTCATTTTTCAGTGCTGACCTGGTGGGTATTAAAGGATTAAGATACAACCAGATGATTTTTCAGTCATTATAAGCACTTGCAAATCTTTTCCTCTATTTTTTCATATGATGAAAGATAAAGATATATTTTTCATATGATGAAATATAAAAATATATTTTAAAAAAACAGGACTTTATTAAAGATGTCATGAAGTAATTGATAAACGAGTAAGACAGGATATGTATAGTCCCTTCTGAGTATATTTTGTATATAGGCTGGAAACAATTAGGCTTTTTAATAGTTTCTAAGTATGCTAAGAAATTCCTCAGAATCTGCTGCCAGTTTGTTGACTACACAACTTGGCCAAACATACAGACAAATGGATATGCTTTGTAATACCTTCAAGAAGCATTTCATGACAATTCCCACCAAGAACAGGAAAAATAATCGTATTTTAAATAGTTTAAAATTATGGTTTCATTCTGCTTCTCACAGTCCTGTCAGCATCAGGATGAAGGAAAAAAGTTTCTTTTCTTAACTGAGCCCTCATCTATCAGTCTTGACTCTCCTGTCTATTCATTGAACTTTGAATGGGTTTCTCTATTGTGTTTTAATCAGAGCATGCAGAGAATGTAGTTGCTCCTTCACTCATTCTTCATGTTTTCTTTTTGCCTCCTGTACATAGTTTCTTAAGCTGAAGGCTGTGATATTTAGTGAACAAACTCACTCATTTGCCGACAGACAGATCAGACTCACATTCAGCAAGCTTTCCATATGCACCGCTGCTTCATTTGTATGCACCACAGCTATCCCTTTCTCTGCAGACTAGATCAATCTCAGTATTAGGGAGATTATATTGCTGACAGCAAGCCTCTAGCTTTTTCCTCACATTGCTGTAGCACAATGCTACATATTGAAGACTAGATGAGCTTGACATTTCATTTCACCCATTCAATATACCCAAAATGATTTTTGCTTGAAGAAAAAGTGATTCTGATAGAACATTATGTAGTTTATAGGAAATAGTCCCTCTTCTTTGTGATCTAGTTAAAGACAAAGATTCTCCTTAAGTATAGGTGTCACTTGCCCAAGGATTCATTTAATGTTTAACCAAAACCAACCTGAAAATATTATAAAGTCCTGTAGGCAACATTTGGTAGAGCAATGGAAAAAATGGGGAAACAGAGTCAAGTTTTCTGAGTTCTGATCTTAGCTATGACTCACTCTGTAAGTGTGGCTTAACCTGTCAGAATATTTCTTTCTCTTCACCTCTAAAGCTCATGAGAACCTGGTAAGCTTTTTATTGATTTTTGTTGAAAGTTTAGCAAATATATTGAGATTAATTAAGTTTTAAAAAGTAAAAAGCTATATAAACTACATAATTTGCCTTCCCAGAAAAGCTGCATAAACACTTCCATATTCAAGTATTCTGCTACATAAGATTTGGAACAGATGATACAAAATACAAATTTGAAAAGAAATTTCAGATTTAAAAAAAAAAAATCAAAATAAACCTCACATTTATTCAAGAGCTGCATATTACATAGTAGTGTAGCTTAGTGGCTTATTAGTGGCTTAATGACAAAAAATCTAAATGTTAGTAGTCTCAATTATGTATTTAGGTGAGAAAAAAAATCAAACAACAAACCAAGCAGAAGCAGAGAAAGAGTAATGAGAAGATTTGCCCAAGGTTATATATAGACTGGACGGTATCCAGTATGGTTAAAAAAAGAATCCAGGATGTGATCACAAGTGAGAGCAGCACTTTTTATTTACAGATATTCATTCTGTAAGGCAAGATTCTTCCATCATTCACTTTCTCGCAGCATTCCTAAATGCCCTAATTTACTCACTTGGCTTTGCCATTATGTCTTAGTTTTGAAAAGTGGAAGTTAGAAAGAAAGCGTGATGTGCTTACAGCCCCTCAGAGCATTTCTGGCTGCATCTCTTGAAATTTTTTGTAATATTTATTTATATGAGTGGCACAATTGCTGCTTTCAATGTGCCCATTTGGATGTGTAATAATTGCCTAAGTGGATCCCAGATCCAGGATCTGGTACTAAATTTTGCATGCTCACTTACTTTGGGCGACTGTGCATGGACATGAAATACATCCAGAAATGTGGGGTAAATCAGGGTGGCCTGTGAACTGGAGAGAGTAAATGTACAATTAGAATTGTCTTAAAAGTTAGAGGATGCCAACATGATGTCAATGAAAGATTGTGACAGAGTCCCTAGCTTTATGTAACTGATGTTGCTGTTTGGTGGCTTGCTTCTTTATATTGTGGTTAATATTATTAAACGTCTTTACAGTTCTCATCAGGAGTGTTACTAGGCAGAGCGAGCATATATCTCCACTCAGATTCATGGTGAGGAATATTGTCTTTTGTTGTGGGGTGGGGTAGGGTTTTTTTCCCCTTCTTTCCTTTTCATTCTCTGTTTCTCAACTTCCATTAGTCCCATCTCCCCCCGGCACTTCCTTCTCTAGAACAATCCTCTAACCTTCTGGATATTCCTCCTATTTCTTATTGATTTGTGTAAGGGCAACATTTTTGTAATGGTCAGTGGTGAAATTCACTGTTAAAAATCTTAACAGGCCACAAATAAATATGTGTGCTAGATGTCCGACCTTCAGAGCACCTGTCATGTGAACAGTTTGGGGGTTTATTGCTTTGTTTTTCAGCAGTAGAAAGATTTTAATTTGTGAGGAAATTGCTGAAAGAAATTGGAAAATTTGATCTTATCTTCTCCAGTGGAATTGCTGGCAAATATGAATGGGAGTAGAACCCTGAGATAACAAAAGAATTACTATGTTTCTGTAATTCCCCCCACATCTGAGCATGAAATATGCAATGAAGTAGAGCAGTAACCACCAAGGAAGTTCAGGGACAAGCCCTGGGAAGGCTGTTTTAGTACATGAAGACTAAGTGGAAGCTGTTCCTTTTGGCACAGCTCATGCCAAAGTGGTCACAGTAGCAAACCCCAAACCATATGTACAAGTACAAAGCAAGAAGTGTGCTTAAGTGGAGACTGGGTTGGGTCATCAGAGGTATGAGCTCTCTTCCCATGCACTTGGTCTTACCTGCTGGGTCATCCTATACAAGATGCATCATTTCATTGTGCTTCCCTTCTGGCTGACTGCATATTATATTATCTTTAGAAATATTTGGAAAACTGTGGTTTGTAATTATGAAAAGCTGCATATTTGTTAGTATTTGTGAAATTATGTGTAGTTTATGCATGGAAATAACTCTGCTCTTGCTTCCACTATTTTTTAATCAAAGTTTATGGTATATAAATAGATAAAATAATCCAGTCAGCCAACGAAGGAGGAAAAAACATTCAAAACTGAAGCTGTATACTTTAGGAAATGCATGTTGTAAGGAAACTTTAGAAAAGTTTGGTTTCTGTGCCAGCCTTTGCTTTTTTGCTTGTTTTTATAGATGAAAATTTTATTTAAGAACAGCTGACTGGGTACTAGGTATTTCTTTTTAAGTTACACACACCTGATTCCTTGAAGATAGAACTGCTCATTCAACAGTTTACACTCACCATTTCTCATTTTTCCTAGCAGAGATTCACAAAAGCATTCAACACAGTCTTCCAAACCTGCAGCACTTTGCAAGAACCTGGCTTCAATGTCAGGGATTTGAGACGAATTCTCAAATTCATCCTGAGCTTGAATGTCAGAGATTCTAAACCAGGATTTGCTCTTCCTCCAAGTGGTTGGAGGAAGCTGGGGAAATCTGACCAGTCATTGTCTGAATTTAATCACATCCATGTGTGCTGAACTCTGACAATTAAAGGAAGAAATTTTTACTGCAGATTTTTTTTATATTGACATCATGACCCATGATAATAAAGCTATTCTTAGCAGATAGGAAAAGATGTCAGAAAGAAAGCCAAAAAAATAATCTAAAAGAATAATAACAAGTTTAAAAGACCTCTGAGTTAATGTGTTGCATAGGTCTGACTGAATAATGGGAGAGCCTTGCTTATTTTCCACAGTACACAGTGGCAACAATGATGTAAAAATAGAGAAAGTTCAATTTGCTGAACTCTTACTTTGGTGAATTCTCATTTCTGTGACAGTTCCCATCCAAATGAACAGGAAACATCCTGAGTTACCTGTTAGCCAATATATACTAATAGTGCTTGAGATCTGACCTGAGCTTCACTTTTCCTTTTTTCCACAAGCATGCAACTCTTACCTGGATTTCACTCAGAGCATGATCCTTTTAAACTAGTGATGCTGAATGCCTTCTCCTGTTCCCCTTTTAAACCATGACTATTGGGTACATTAGTATTTGCCTAAGCTATTACACAAGTACAACTAGAACATTTTCAATTTAAATGTGTGTAATACATTTGGTTTGTATGAGTCATTTCAAATAAACCAGAAGAATTGATGGAGTTGCAACTGTCAATAAAGCTATTAGTTTCAGGGGAATTACTTACTGAAGTGGGATGTGTTTTGGATTCCACTGAGGTTTCCAAAGGGAAGATGTGAGCAGCTTGTCTTTCAATAAAAGAGCCCTCCTGATACTCACCAGTCCCTAAGCTGAACATATTAAACGTGTCTTTTGAAGCACTTCAAACCTGCAGAGCTACTTTGAGAAAAACACATACCAGATATCAGTAAGTTATGTTATAGTTATTAGTGTGTTTTAAGTTTCAAACATATACCAGAGATAAGAAATTATACACAATCTTTTTCAAAATTGCAGACTGTGCTCTCACAACTGTGCAGAGCAGTCCTTGCCTTTGGTCCACAGGTGGGTGATTTCATTAGTTTCTTTAATATAATTAAGTGCTAGTCAGTGTAAGAAAAGTTCACAGATTTGAGTCTGATGGTTTTGGAGAGGAGAACAAAATCTTCACTTATTTTACTTAGAAATAAAAGAAGATTTATATCCAGAGGCCCATCCAATTCTCCAGCTTTGGTTTACTCATTCATATATTAACTTACAGGTCATCCCTAAGTGGGCCTATAATATCAGTAGCTATCACAAATCTGAGTGGCGTTCTTCAGGGGTCAATACCAGGACCGGTGATGTTAAACATTGTTGGTAATGAACGATGGGACTGAGTGCATCCTCAGCAAGTTTGCCAATGACAACAAGCTGTGTGGTACAGTGGAGGGTACGCTGGAGGGAAGGGATGCCATTTGGGATGCCATCCAGAGGGACCTTGACAGGCTTGAGAGGTGCACCCGTATGAATGTCATGAAGTTCAACAAGGACAAGTGCGAGGTCCTGACCCAATCCCAAGCACAAACATAGGCTGGGTGGAGAATGAACTGCAAGCAGCCCTGAGGAGAAAGACTTGGGGGTATTGGTGAATGAAAAGCTGGACATGGCCCAGCATCGTGCGCTTGCAGCCCAGAAAGCCAGCCGTATCCTGGGCTGCATCCAAAGATGTATGGACCAGCAGGCTGAGGGACATGATTATCCCCCTCTACTCCATTCTCATGAGACCCCACCATCAGTACTGCATCCAGTTCTGGGGCTCCCAGCATAAGAAGGACATGGATCTGTTGGAATGAGTCCAGAAGAAGGCACCACAAAGATGATCAGAGGGCTGGAGCACCTCGCTTATGAAGACAGGCTGACAGACTGAGCCTTGTTCAGCCTGGAGAAGAGAAGGTTCCAGGGAGACCTTATAGCAGCCTTCCAGTACCTAAAGGGGGCCTACAAGAAAGCTGGAGAGAGACTTTTTACAAGGGCAGGGACTGATAGGACAAGGGGGAAATGGCTTTAAACTGAAAGAGGGTACATTTAGATGAGATATTAGGAAGAAATTCTTCACTGTGAGGGTGGTGAGGCACTGGCACAGGTTGCCCAAAGAAGTTGTGGATGCCCCATCCCTGGAAGTGTTGAAGGCCAGGCTGGATGGGGCTCGGAGCAACCTGGTCTAGTGGAAAGTGTCCCTGCCCGTGGCAGGGGGGTTGGAACTAGATGACCTTTAAGGTCCATTCCAATCCAAATCATTCAATGATCATGTCCCTTTATTCCATTCCACCTTGTGCTGACGGATCTGACTGCCATACAAGATGTTGTGGCTGGGCCATGGACCATATTATGTTTATTCATTAAACACTACATAAAGCAAGGCAGAAAACATTATTATTCTTGTGCCATACCATCACAGTCCACATCTGTAGAAGTGAAAGAACAGAAAATTCACTTTGCTGCACAACATGGAGCTTTTGAACACATGTAAGCTGAAGATCTTTTTTGCCCTTAGAATATGCATTCTCTCTTCACAGAAAAAAAAAGAAAAATAATTGAATGGCAGAAAGGGGTTTATTTAGCAGGTTAAATATGGGCAAATGAAGCACTAGAGTGTCCTACCTGGCCTGCTGTTGAAAGATACAAGTCTCCCATATGGCCATTTCAAGGTGGACATCCCACATGCCTGATGGCATTTCACATGGCAGTCAATATCTACACTTTGTGAATTTGAAACAAGCCTGTAAGCTCTGCTGCAAATATCACTTTTTCCCTGATCATTTTAAATTTGAAAAGGATAGAAGATTATTAAAAAGGGACAGGGTAGCATTTTTGACACAAGAAGTTGGCTGGTCCATTTCAATTATACCTGGATATATATGAAGTGCAACTTATGTCAGGGGATCATGATATTTAAAGATTTATGATTGTCTTTCTATCTTGGAAAACAAATTATTTCAGACTCAGTTTTTGCATCTTCTCTGTCTAAACATGGAATAAAGTTTCTACATGAAAACTGGAAAACATGAATGAAGGTTAGCCAAAGAGGAGAATTCTCTTTATTCACTGACATTAATGCTATTAATCCTCAAGTAAATTCTTGAATTTTGATGTGCAACGCACCTTGGTTCCTGAGATTCCCAATCTTGCTTTGAAGAGGGTGACAGGAAGGATTTGTCTTCATCTCCAAAATTGTCCCACTGAGTTCACAGTAAATTGAAGTAAAATCATATCACATTTACCAATGTTCATTTTTAGAATTGTTCAGTGATTGAAGAGATTTTTTAGAAGAACATTTTCATACTAGCATGACAAAGCAGTCTTCAGTTCCTATTAAATATTGAACAGAAAGTTGCTAAAGACACCATTGAGGCTCTTTTGTATGTCAGCTAAGACAGCAGAGCTAGCACCTGCCAGCAGACCGCAGGCTAATATCTGATGAAATGAAAGAAAAGCATTGAGAGCTTAGCTGGTGAGAAGGTGCTGTGATCTTTCAGTATTCGTGTATCCTTAAAAGTATACACATATCTAAACCACAGTCTCCCACCACTAGAGTTGTCATGTAGAATGAGGGGGGTTTCATGTATTTTCTTAGGTTGGGTGCTTATCCTGTCAAAGATGCCACAGATTTTGCCTTAGAGCTAAAATATACTACAAAATTAGACATTGCTATTTGCCCCAGAAATGTGCCTGTGTTACCAAAGATAAACCCTTTCATTTGATAAAAGAAAACAAGATCAAATGAAAATAAACATGTAGAGAGGTTGAAGTTATAGGTCAGCTCACATCCATGCAGACATGAGTCAAAATCTAGACAGACACAGAAAACTGACAAAAAGAAAGTTGTGATAATTATGGCGTTCTGTTTCTTGGAGATCCTGAACACACTGGGAGTTCACAATGTGTTTACCCATTCATAGAAAAAGAAGTTCCTCCAAATCTGGTGCTTAGTTTCATAAGTGGTAAACTTCACTGTGTCACATCAGACTGTTATGATGCAATGAAACTTCTCCAGAGTAAACTTACAAAAACTCAAACAGTATTTGTTGCAACACAGCTCTGCCTAGGCAGGAGCAAAGCAATTGTATCTTCAGGGGCAGATGGGTTACTATCACCAGAAACTTCTAGTATCGTAAAGGGAAAAGGGAGGCTTGTAAAGATGAAAAAATAAAAAAATAAAATACACACACACACACCCCTCAGTTTATTATTGCTGCTATGGAAACTGGACAAAGAACAATAACTACTTGCCAATTTCTTCTGGCTCCTACAGTGAATAAGCCTAAAATGCTGAGATTTCAAGGACAAGAATTGCCATCAATAATATTGGGATAACGTTTTGCTATTCTGATATTTACCAGGAAGTTACCTTGGAGTTGTTTAGTTTCTAAACCTTTGTGATTTATTATATTTTTCCTGAAGGGCAATGCATTTTAAGTACATGAAGCATGCTGTTAGGAAAAGGCAATTAATTTTACATGGGGAAATTAATTAAATAATTGATCGAGTCCTGAAATTAGGAATGTATTCACTGCATTTTATTTGTATCAATAAAGGACAAAGTTTTTATAAAAAGAAGAAACATTAAATTTACAGGTTTGCCTAGCCTTACACAGCACCTGGGAGCTTACAAGGAATGAAACATTGTTTAGATGTTTATTGCCATGCAGTTATAATATGTTGTATATGTGTAAAAGGCTGGTGCTGAAACTCCCTTGCTTCTGACTCACACGTTTCATCTCTGAAAGGGAGAAGCAGCCAATGTATTTCTGCCTAATAATAACTTAAGTCATGCAATATTTTCTTAATAACCTGCACTTTGGACTTCATCTGGAAATAGAGGTGCAGCTATTTTAGGGACTAGAATATGGCTTTCAGTATGGTTTCACTGTGTTTTCCCACTCAGAAAACGTCAACTGAGTCCTAAAGTTACTGGAATGAAATGGCAGCACTCATCACTCAGTTTGGAACAATTTGTTAGTTGTTGAAATTTAGAATAGCGTAGGCAAAACGAGCCACAGGGAAGCTTGCATCTGTAGCGGGGAAAAAATCTAGAAACTTCTGGCAAACAAAAGGTGAGAGAAATCACTTGTATTCTCCTTTGCCTGGATTTACAGTGGGTGTTCTTGAAAAATATCACTTCAGTATGAGATGGGCATCTTCCCTTATTCAGGTTCCTCAAAATGCTCAATATTGTCAGCCAGCATCATCTTCATTTTATCCAGTCTGTGTTTAAAGCATATGGCATTCTTGCAAGTAATTCTCTCTGCCAGATGTTAACTTGACTATCCTCCCATGTGCAAGAAAAAAAAAAATAGTTTAAATGTTTCTCAGCTATAATTTATCTTACAACATTTCAGTAACATTGGGTTAGAGAGGGAAAAAAAAGTTATGGGGTAGAATGGGTGCTGAAGGTCTTTTCAACCAGAAGGACCCCTATATTATGAACTCTAAGAAATATAAAATAATTCTCCAAAACCATTCTTTAAGTATCACTTCAAGCAGAATAGATTAAAAAAAAAAAATAATCAGGGTTTGAATTCTGAAAACTTGAATAAAAAATGATCATGGAAATCACAGATGATAGAGGAGACAACTCACCATCAACAACATTACCTAGAAATGCTTGGTTTCACTACAGTATCATTTCCAAATTGCCTTGCAAGTGCACCTCAGCCATAACAGCTGTGATAACCTGGAGGGGGAGATGGTACCATTCTAAATAGTAGCAGCTATAAATATAAGCCCCTCAAAACTAACACCTAAATTCCCAAGCATTTCCAATACAATTAGGCTTTTTCCTACTGGAGAGTTTCATAAATTCATTTCAGCCAGTCATTTACAAGAGCCTCTGCAGCTTCTGATACAACCTTTAATGCAAAGCTATTCTGCATATAATACACATGTAATAAATTATCACCCGTAATTATGCTGAGATTTCATTACATACTTTTATTTAAGATAGGCAGCTCCATCTCACATCTACAAGAAGGGCCATAAGGAGGATCCAGGGAACTACAGACCTGTCAGCCTGACCTCGGTGCCAGGGAAGGTTATGGAGCAGGTCATCCTAAGTCCCATCACGTGGCACATACAGGACCACCAGGGGATCAGGCTCAGTCAGCATGGGTTTAAGAAGTGCAGATCCTGCTTGACAAACCTGATCTTCTTCTACAACAAGATGACCCACCTAGGGGATGAGGGAGAAGCTGTGGATGTTGTCTACCTGGACGTTAGCGAAGTCTTTGACACCATCTCCCACAGAGTGCACTCAATCCCCTTGTCCAGATCACTGATAAAGATATTAAACAGAATTGGCCCCAATACTGAGCTCTGGAGAACAACACTTGTGACCGGTCACCAGCTGGATGGAACTCCATTCCCACCACTCACTGAGCCCAGCCATCCAGCCAGCTTTTAACCCAGCATAGAGTACACCCATCTAAGACATGAGCAGCCACGTTCTCCAGGAGAATGCTGTGGGATCAATAGTGCCAGACTTCCTGATTGAAATGATGTATTAAATTTAGGCTGTTTAGTGTAAAAGCTAATAAGAAAGTTAAAGAAAAGTAAGATTAAATGATGTATCATCCTAGAAGGAAAAAAAAGTATTATTTTGAGTATCTCTCTTAAGTTTTGCATTTTATATATGTGTATATATACACACATGAAGTCTTTTATAGCATTATTGCATTATCTTAAACATCTTTACATTCTTTTTATAGCCATTACCAAACTTGGTCTGTGTTTAACAGTGTTTGAATTGTTCATATCAAGTTTTATGTTTAATGAATGATGTTTCTAGGAACTGGATATATATTATGCTAATGTGAACTAGTAGTTAGGAGCAGGATTTAGTCTGATGTGAAAAAAACTACAACTGGGTGTATGTATGTCAGCATGTAGAGATGCAGGATGGTCTTCTGTGGAAGCTGGAGGCTATGTCAGAACTCCTGGCTCATCTAAAGTCAAAATCTAAAAGAAGCTTAAGACATTCCTCAGTCCAGTGCACCACGGGCAAAGCTGTTCTGTAAAATGTGTGTAAGATTATGCCAACATACTGCACAATTTGATGTCAGCTCTTTTGAATGAGGCACTCTGTGTATTTGAAATGTGATGCATTTCCTATACAAAACCAGGATTCATACACAGCAGTAGCCTAGAATTGTCTTTCCTTCTCCCAAAAACAAAAATAATCTGAAATGAAGCGATGATGAGAATTTCAGTTGGAAGTGTTCAATAGTTAGTTTAAACATCAGTCCCATTTGTTGGGTAACCCATCCTTCCCTCTGTAACACATACAGTGGAACCATGGAGGAAAACATTGATAAAGAGTTCTTAAAAGGGTTAATAAAGGGTTAATAAAAATTTAGCCAAATAATTTTCCAATGAAAAATGTCATCTTTTGCATGAATTTTTCTATTTTAGTTATATCTTCTACAGAGAACATGCAATACAAATCATTCTAGTTTTGTTCTGACATGAAACATATTTGACCTTGTTGCTGCTTCTTGAATTTTCCATTCTGACATGTCAGATTTCTTTCTAGTGAAATGTTTAATAAATGTGAATCACCTTCTTTCCATTTTTCTTGTCTTAACCAAGTTATATTCTTTAAATTTTTCTTCCCTGTAAGCACAAAAATTTCAGAGTTCTGGTGCTTGCTATAGAAAGAGGATTCTATTAAACGAATGTTCTTTAACCTGATAGTCAACAGTACCAAAACCTATGTGAAATGGTCTTTGCAAAAAAGTATGTTGTTTTGTGTTCCCTGGCACTCCCAGCTGTTCTCTGTGTCTATGTCTACACTAGTAAACTGAACAGGGAATGGGCCTGAGCTGTGCCATGTAATCATCCATACTCTTAAATTGCTATGGTCTATGGCATGCTTTTGGCTCCAGCTTACTAATGGTCTCTCAGACAATGCCTGGGCATGCTTCAGGGTTAGCACCTGCAAGAAGTGTGAGCAACAGAAAGGTTGGATTTGAACCCTCTGTTTTATGGGAATAAGGAAAACCAGCTATAAGGACACAGACTGCACCATGATCAAGAATGTGCCTGATATATTTTATTAGCGCAGATATATGAAGAGAGGGAAGACCTACTCTTGGAAATGTCTTTGTAGACTAATAATGTTCACTAGACAGAAACTTTACTTCTCTTACAAGACTCGCAAATATTTCATTAACAGCAGTCTAATTTTTTATAAGATGAAACTGAATAGGACTACAGCAGCTTCTGCTCTCATACCACATTCCTTGCTGGGACCTGAAAGAACTGAGGAATATTCAATCTACTTGTTAGTGGGATCAGAAGGAGACATTTGCTCCTCTGGATGTATGTGAAGCCAAAAGCTAGAGTGGTGTGAGGCATATGTGTGCTGGTGGATTGATTTGTCACATCAAACACGTAAGAAAAATAGGGGAGTAAGGAGAAAAAGGATATTGTGTTTAAGTAATTATCTAATTTTTTTTTTTCCTTTTAGTTCTTCCTGGGTACTAATCCTTTACCTATATTTCTTATTTTTAGTTTCCCCTACCTGTTGATTTCACCTTTATCTTTTGGACGGAAGTTATGAAATACTTGTTCTTTTATTGGCAAGCATGAAAGCTCAGTACATTATCATCAGTATTCACTGCACCATTCAGATAAGAAGTCATTCTGAATATAACCCTCTGTGAGGAGATTTACTGCAAATTACCACTCTCTGCACAAAGCTACAAATGCCAAAAAGATACTGGGGGCTCAGAGATAATGCTCAGTACTCTGCAGCCAACATGAAAGGGTCAGCCAGATAAGTGAAAGGCAGATTGTTTTCCATCACAGTAATAATTTCCATTCATTTGGCATTTTGACCCTGCTGAATTGTGTACTTTATCTAAATCAAGTGGAATCTGAGAAACTTTTCCATGAAGTTTTTTTAATCTAAAACCAAAATAATTAAAATATTTTCTATACAAAAGAGTGGAAACATTTTAGTTTCCAACAAACAGATCATGTTAATGAAAGTAGCAACAGTGAAAAGATCTCTTCACATTATCTTCCTCTTGAAGTGCAAGAAGTCACAATGTCAGCACATTTTACTTGCAGATTCCTCATTCAAATCTTAGTGTTGTTCAATAGTATTCAGCTCCAAAAAGGATTGAAGTAATGCATCACCATCCATTTCACCAAGTTACCCTAGGTTGCTCTTGTAGGTCTGTTTCCCCTGACTCCCCTTTGCCCCAGTAAGTCCGGCTTACATGTATCATATATAAATCAAATGACAGCGTGCAGGGTAAATAGATTTGCATACTAAAGTACTTCGGTCACAGATCTGTGCAGTTTTATTAATCACCTGACTTCTCTGTGCTGTGGTGGAGATGGTGCAGTGAGGGAGAGGAGCCAGCTGGATTAACACAGAGGCTCCTACACAACCTCCTTGTTCCATGTGACACCCTCCCTGCAGGGAGTCTTGGCAGTGAGCGCAGTGGTTCCTGCTGTGTTATGCATAGTCTTGGTGAAGGGTTGTGAGGCTTTCCAGGGCTCTACTCTGCTCCATGGGTTCCCCAGCAGATGGAGAAATGGTCCCAGATCCTGGTGCATGGTTGTGAAACTTTCCTCCCTGAATCTGTTTTTCAGCCACTTTTGGTTATTGCAGTACTCTTCAGTGTCCTTAGCTGCAGGACTGACTCAAGAACACCTCACTGATAATCAGGCCATTTGGCTTTTGATTTGCAATTGATTTCTGATTTGCTTCAGTATTGTTGGCGCTCACAATATGCTTGTTCTGGACACTTTGGGTGGGACTTCTTGATCTACAAGTTGTTTTCGTAATTTGGCTATCTATTTCCTTGATCACACCAAAACTATCCTGTTTTCTGAGACAGGGGGGTGATCATATTTTTGTCTACTTCTGTTACAGCAAGACGTTGATTAAAGTGCACAGTGGAACAACTGTATTACAAGTTGGACCCACTGGGAACAGTAGTGACTCCTAGATCTGAACATACACACATCCAAAAAGG
Source organism: Falco peregrinus (assembly GCF_023634155.1). NCBI lineage: Eukaryota > Metazoa > Chordata > Aves > Falconiformes > Falconidae > Falco > Falco peregrinus. Next base: position 59,600,760 of record NC_073727.1, read on the forward strand.
CAGAAAGCCTTGGCAGCTCCGTTTCTATATTCTCACACCTTATTCTTAATGGAAACGCACAGACCTCTGATTTGTGAAGACTGACTCACTGACTTAGGTCAGTGAGGTAAACATGTTTTACCCTGTTGTTAAGGGACATTCAGAAATTCAGCCTGGACTATATTAACCTGTTTTTACTATGTGCTTGACTTTCAAATTCTAATGCCTTAAATAGAGATATTTGTAACCAAGGAAACATGAAGTGGTATTTCTTTTATTATTCAGTAAATTTGTCACAAACTACAGAAAGCATCTATCCATTAGCACTCAAACTAGAATGTTGCCCTACTTCCTTTCCTATAATTTTTCTTTGTCTTTGATAAATGACTTATATCTTCAATCTCAGATAGCACAGATATACAGACCATTGTAGAAGAAATTAAAATAAAAGGCAATTATTCTCCTGCGCATATATGAAAAAAAATTATGATTTCTGTTTCCTCTACAAATGAAAAGTTTCTTGCAAGCTACAGTACATTACCCAGCAGTTCGCTCAGCAAAGGGTTATAACAAGGCGTCAAAGATTCCAGAATGCTAAGATTTTCTCTGTTTTTAACTATTAGCTGTTTTAACAGGTTTCAGACATAGCTAATTCTAAGATAGTGCTGATAAGAATAGTGATGGTGTTCTGATTAATGCACATGATCAGGACTAAGAAGATCAAGGTTAAACCTATAGGTTGGCTACAGAATTGTCTGCTGTTTAAAGCAACGTTCAAGATTCTTTAAGGTCAGTTAGACCCCAGCTAGGCTGAGTATTGAAGAAAATATGAACATGGCTTTTTAGTGAAGGAAAGAAGGTGATTAGAAACAATGAATTAATACCAAATTAGCTCTTCAGCTTCCACTACAGAAGAAATAACATCCTGCATGACTTACATAACACTGAATTTTCCATTTTTGGGGGGTTATGTTTTGTGGGGTTTTTTTCTTTCTTTGTCCACATCCATCTGAAGAGTACCAAATAAACTATTCTGCAAAACTCGAAGGGTTATCCTTGTTGCTGTCAACACTGCATATGCAGTTTGGGTTACAGACAAGAGTCATCCAACTGCTACTTGCAATGAAGCCTTTCTGTGAAATGTTTCAATAATTTGATAATAAAATCGAGGTGTCAAATTGTGAAGATGCAAACAGAAATCAAGTTATTCAGTGCCCTTTACAAGTATATGAAAACCTGTTGTTTGTGAACAGAGAAGAACTTGTGGGTGATGTGATGTCTGGAGGCTGACTTGGGCAGAGTGATCATGAAATTATAGGAATTCTTGGAGAAGTAAGGACAGGGGTCAGCAGAGCTGCTATTTTGGACTTCCAGAGGGCAGACTTTGGCCTGTTTAGGAGACTGGTTGACAGAGTCTCTTGGAAGGCTGTCCTGAAAAGGGCAAAGCATTCCAGGACGGCCGGACATTCTTCAAGAAGCAAATCTTGGGATCAGGAGCAGGACATCCACATGTGCCAAAGGACGAGCTGGCAGGGAAAAAGATCATCCTGGCTGAACAGAGAGTTTGGCTGGAACTCAGAGAAAAAAGGACAGTTTATGACCTTTGGAGGAAGGGGCAGGCAGCTCAGGAGGACTACAAGGATATCATGAGGTTATGCAGGGAGAAAGTTAGAAGAGCCAAAGCCCAACTAGAACCTAATCTTGCTACTGCTATAAAAGACAAGAAAAAATGTTTCTATAAATACATTAGCAACAAAAGGAGGGCTAAGGTGATCTCCATCCTCTACTGGATGCGTTGAGGAACACAGTGACAAAGGCTGACAAAAAAGCTGAGGTACTTCAGGCCTTCTTTGCCTTGGTCTTTAATAGTAAGATGAGTTGTTCTCAGGGTACCCATACCTCCCTGAGATGGAAGACATGGATGAGGAGCAGAATGAGACTCCCATATTCCAAGAGGAAATGGTCAGTGACAACCACTTAGAAATGCATGAGTCTATGGAGCTGGATGGGATCCGCTCGAGGGTACTGAGGGAGCTGACAGAAGTGCTCACCATTTATCATCAGCCCTGGCTAACCAGGGAGGTCCCAGAAGACTGAAGGTTAGCCAATGTGATGACCATCTGCAAGAAGGGCCACAAGGAGGATCTGGAGAACTACAAGTCTGTCAGCCTGACCTCAGTGCCAGGGGAGGTTATGGAGTAGATCATCCCGAGTGCCATCACATGGCATGTGCAGGACAACCTGATGATCAGGCCCAGCCAGCACAGATTTTAGAAAGGCAGGGGTCCTGTTTGATGAACCTGATGTCATTCTATGACAAGGTGACCCACTTAGGGGATGAGGGAAAGGCTGTGGATGTTGTCTACCTGGGCCTTAGTAAAGTCTTTGACACCGTCTCCCACAGCATTATCCTGGGGAAACTGGCTGCTCATGGCTTGGATGTGTGCACTCTATGCTGGGTTTAAAGCTGGCTGGATGGCTGAGCCCAAAGAGTGGTGGGGAATGGAGCTACATCCAGCTGGTGGCCGGTCACACAGGGTGTTCTCCAGGGCTCAGTGTTGGGGCCAGTTCTGTTTAATACTGTCATGGTTTAACCCCAGCTGGCAAAGCACCACACAGCCGCTTGTACACTCCCCCTCACTCAGAGGGATGGGGAGGAGAATAGGAAAGGAATGTAAGTCAAGGGCTGAGATAAGAACAATTTAATAATTTAAACAGAATAAAGAGATAAGAACAACAATAATAACAATAATAATAATAATTACAAAATGGAAATGTGAGGAAAAGGGGTAAAGCAAAAGCTGCACACGCAAGCAAAGCAAAGCAAGGAATTCATTCACCACTTCCCATGGGCAGGCAGGGGTTCAGCCATCTCCAGGAAAGCAGGGCTCTGTCACGCATAATGGTCACTTGGGAGGACAAATGCCATAATGCCAAATGTCCCCCCACTTCCTTCTTCTTCCCCCGGTTCATATGCTCAGCATGACGCCACATGGTATGAAAAATCCCTTTGGCTAGTTTGGGTCACCTGTCCTGGCTGTGTCCCCTCCCAATTTTCTGTGTGCCCCCAGCCCTCTGGCTGGCAGGGCCCAAGGAACTAAAAGTCCTTGATTTAGTATAAACATCACCCAGCAACAACTAAAACCATCAGTGTGCTATCGACATTGTTCTCACATCAGAGCCAAAACACAGCACTGTGCTAAGTACAAAGAAGAAAACTGACTCTATCCCAGCTGAAACCAGGACAAATACCTTTAGCGATGATCTGGACAATAGAATCTAGTGCACCCTCAGTAAGTCTGAAGATGGCATCAAGTTGGGCAGGAGTGCTGATCCGCTTGAGGGCAGGAAGGCTCTGCAGAGGGATCTGGGCAGGCTGGGTCAATGGGCTGAGGCCAATGATATGAGGTTCAACAAGGCTCAGTGCTGGGTCCTGCACTTGGGTCACAACAGTCCTGTGCAGCACTACAGGCTTGGGGCAGAGCGGCTGGAAAGGGCCTGGCAGTTGACAGCTGGCTGAATATGGTCCAGCAGTGTGCCCCAGGTGGCCAAGAAAGCTTGTATCAGGAATAGCGTGGCCAGCAGGACAAGGGAAGTGATTGTCCCCTTGTGCTCAGCACTGGCGAGGCTGCACCTTAAATCCTGTGTTCAGTTTTGGGCACCTCACACCAAGAAAGACTTTGAGGTGCTGGAGCATTTCCAAAGGAGGGCTACAAAGCTGCTGAAGGGTCTGGAGTACAACTGTTATGAGGAGCGGCTGAGGGAACTGGGGTTGTTTACCCTGGAGAAAAGGAGGCTCAGGGGAGACCTTATCGCTCTCTACAGCTGCCTGAAAGGAGGTTGTAGCCAGGTGGAGGTAGGTGTCTTCTCCCAGGTAACAAGCGATAGGACAAGAGGAAGCACCACGTTGCACCAGGGGAGGTTGAGATTGGATATTAGGAATTATTCTTTCAACGAAAAGGTTGTCAAGCATTGGAACAGGCTGCCCAGGGAAGTGACTGAGTCACCATCCCTGGAAGTATTTAAAGGACATGTAGGGTGCTTAGGTGCTTAGGGACATGGTTTAGTGGTGGACTTGGCAGTCCTAGGTTAACAGTTGGACTTGATGATTTTAAAGGTCTTTTCCAACTTAAACAATTCTATGATTCTATCGTTCTAAATCTGTCATACTGCCAAAGCAATTATTGATTAGTGGAAAAGGAGGAAGCTAGGCACAGAATTTCACGTAGTGCACATAGAAATTCATATTAGATCAAAGTGTTCTGGTATAGCTATACCAGATTGGCAATATGATATGATTTATGAACTGTTAATTATATGTCCCTTCTCTGTGTCAGATTAAATATATGAGTGTAAATATCTTTGTCTGTATTGATAGCAGATAGCCAAGCCATAACTTACTGATGGCTGTGCACGGCATACTGATGAAAAACTACAGTCGAACAACTAAACACTTTGTAAATATGACAATAAAAGAAAATCACAAGCAGAATAAATTCCATTCTCAGCTACTCCTAAATAAAATTGAGCATAAAATCATGCATTTTCTGTAATCATTCAATGAAAATACTTTTATAAAGATATTCAAAGTTTTTTATTAAGGTAGAATAACCTATGGTAATTGCTAGAATAATATGAATTCCTTGATTCTAATAAGTTTCTAAAGTTAGTAAAGGTATTTTTTTAAAATTTGGTAATAATTTAAAACATATAAAATAGCTAATTTCTATTATTGTATTATGCTATGATGTATAAAATATGAGAATTAGTTTTGACCAGCAAATAAAAGCCCTATCTGTGACATCCAATTCTATATATTGTAATCTAAGCAATCTATTTCACAACATGATTTGCACAAGGATGGATTTCTTATCACTTGATCCATAAAGGAAAATTACTTCCACCATGTGCTGTGATCTTTGTGCTTTGAGCTCTAGCAGCTCCAGATAGATATTCAGTACTGTTACAACAAATCCTGTCTTTTCTTCTATATAGTCTCAGCACCTGGTGCATAACTTCTAGTAAACATAATAGCATTAGACTCCACTATAAGAAGCAACAAAATGGAGCAGTAGATTATTTTAACAGTTAACATGCAGAAGAATATTATAAATATTTAGATTTTTGTGCCTCTGTAAATGCACACAAAATCTTCATTTTCTTATTCACTTGAGTAATTGAGTTTTAATCTTTCTGACAGTTCAGACAGCTAAGGTGACTTCTTTTTGCCTTAGTATTCTGTATTAGCATAGCACCTCTCCTCTAAAAGGGTAACTACATGTGGTACTTAAGTATTGTTTATATTTCTCTCTTGTCTTTTCTTCACCCTTCAGCCACACCATCTTGGTCTCTATTTCTTACTTTATAGTACATTACATCTTATTCAGCATTATGGAAGGTCTAATGCTGATGACATTGTTATTGTACTATTTATCAACAGAGAATTATAGTGAAAGAAAGGATTATTAACAAATGTCAGAAAAAAGAAGAGGTGAAATTTAGAAAACACCCCACATTTCCAATATTACTGACATATTTCTGTGAAGGAAACTCAAAATACTGTACTTTAAAATATTCACTGTTTGCAGTGGTAACACAATTTCTTTTGTAATAAAGGACAAGTTATCACCCCCCAAAAAATCAGATAATTAATTCTGGAAAAAGGATACAGGACAGAATGGAGAATTGTCATCCATGTTACAAAACCTTTATCACATCTGCACAACATTGCTGTCCATCACATCAATTTCACTTGATTCTGTGTGCTTTTGATTGGATTTATTTTCCCTGACTTGAATGTCTTGCTCTCTATCCGAAACAAAGAGACAACAGACTTAATTCTGTTGTCTGAACATAAGCATTCATGTTTACTTGAGATAGCCTAGAGAAACCCCAAGCTGCTGCTACAGAAGGGTGCAAGTCTCCGCCAAGCCATGTGTTGTATTTGTCAACCCAATGCAGATGTTTGGACAGAGTCGGACATCCCAAATGGTGTTAGACATCCTGTGTTTAGGCATCTGAATTGAGACCACACATATACACATTTTCAGAATATAAATCATCCCATTTGTTTGAACCATATAACTCACAATGATGAAACACATTGAGAGAAGGCACCCTTTCTCAGATTTTAGTAGAGGGAGTCTAGGGACTTCATTCAGTTCACTTCTGTGGCTGTGCTTGACAACAAATTTGTGTGCATCATAACAGACAAAAATGAAAAAAAAATTCAGACAGTAAGATTTCATAATATAGACTTTGAAAACTGAACCCAAACCAGAAGCCTCCCCAATGCCCACCCTCCCCAAAAGTGTTAGTAAAGGTTAAAGCTATGTTCCCATTGTAAAACCTGGATCTTCAATTAGGAAAGAGTAATTGGGGAAAAATTAGGAACCATGAGGTCTCATCACCTATGGCATAGTCTTTACAAAGAGGAAAGGAATATTTTTTTGTACTGTTATTACCATTAAAAAACATGCTAACACAGAAGATAATGCACTTTAGGGAAGAAACATCTACTGGATAATTTTGCAAATATGTTAATAAAATATACAAAAAGTTATTTTGCATGAAAGACTGTAGCACTGAGGTCCTAGCAAATAAATATTACTGAAAACTTTCATCCTTTCTGAATCCACCTAAACTCCTTTGACGTGTTCCTTTTTTGTGGAACACAACATGAAATTGCCAAAGTCCTGAAAGCTGATTCACGATGAGGCCATTATTAGAATTTCAAGAATTATATTTCACCCTTATGATACATGAGGTACTTGACCCAGTGGACATGCACAGATCAGTCATGATTCAGTCTGAGTTTAAAACACCTAAATTTACATGTCTACTTGTGCTGAGTTGTTGTTACAGAGATGTAGTCAGTACAGACAGTGGAAATTGGAGGACAGCATAGTAACAGCCAGAATGGAGCTATTGTCTGCACAGCCAGGAGGAGCTTACGAGTAGCACAGGCATGTTATGTCATTTAAGATGCCCTGGGGTACCTAAGATCTTCTGCTTTAGAAAAGCTGAAGTAGTACACTGGCTCCACTGAGCTCATTTGCCTAGATCTCCATCAGGTGTAACATAAAGTCAGGCATCTCCAGCTCAATTCAACAATGCATGCACAGATGTCTAGGGGATTTGGGGTATCTTAGGAAGACCACAAGGCATCTACAAGGGGCTGACAGATATGACACAGGACCTGTAAAAGACACGTGGCTTTCCTTCTAGAGTTGCAGCGGCAGACCTTACAGGATGGCCTTAGCCATGGTACTAGATAACTGTATAGGTAACTGAATTTCACTCACAACGTTCACCCAATATTTACCCTTCCTTTTTCTTACTGTAGCAACTAAAAAGTTAAAAAACTAACTAGTTTAATTTCTAGTTCCAGTTTAGGACTTATTTTAAAATTTGCAATAATGCCTTGGCCACCAGGATACAACATCTTTCCTGACTGATCTGTTCAGGTTTGTATAAACGTGCTTCCATAGTCTTTGGAGCATGGATTAGAAAGCCAGTGCTTGACTTCTCAGGGGACTGTCCTAACCTCCAGCTTCCAGAGTCAGTCTGACACCCCATCTCAGACTGTGGCTGGCTTCCACAGCAGCTCCAGAATAAGGTAAGGCTTCAGTACAGGCATTGCAGGTAAATGCTACAATCAATTGTCTTTTAGGTAGTATGAGAGGAACACAAATACTCTTTCTAGTGGTTTTGGAAGGAAGATTTTATCTATGAATATTAAATCCTATAAATCCTAGTTTACACTACTAAATAAAGTTTGTTTCAGTACAAAACACATTTTTAAAACAAGCACACACACTTACAGAAGTACTGCAACTTTCCAAGACATTGTCCCCCTTAACCTTCCTTGCACAGACATTTGCTATGATCTTTGTACAGAAAATCAAACACAAAGCAATAGGTACTGAATAGGATGTATGAATTCTTTAGGAAAACCTGTTATTTCTTTCGTATATCTAGATTCTCAAACCTTGCTATTGGAGAATAATTTTAAAATCCATTACTGTGAATTTTATAATGTTATTACATATTTATAATGACTATTCATTAAAAAATACAAAAGATTTTTGAAAATTCATCATTATGCTGCATCCAAAACAATTACTCAAACAGCTAATAATCCATTCCTTATTAGTACAACATGTTTTTTTCAAGCATCTGGATGTGTGTGTTAAATCTCTAACAGCTGTTAGTGATTCCCTGCTGTATTCCTGTATTTTTATTATTGTAATCCATGTATCCCTTGAATATTAGATGTTTTTAATATACAGAGTTACCAAGCAACTGCTCAAGACAGCTTTATTATATGCAGGTTTCTTGCATGCTTCATGAGACTGCTTCTATGAACAGAATTATCAAAGCACAAGAACAGAAGAGTAAGCTGGGGAAAGAGACCAGCTAAGGAAGAGAACAATTTTAGAGGACTAATTCTATGAAATTCACTCCAATAAACCTCAGTGACTCAAAGAGCGTAGAGGCTGTTAACTTTCTAGAGCTCCAGGCTTCACACTTTGCCATGTGAGGTTGACTGCAAGCTTTTTACCACAAATAAGTTTTTCAAGGACTTAAGTCATTTTGTCTTGGCCCTAAAATTATACTTGTGCATAACATGTTCCCAAACATACAACCTCAAGTACAAACCTAATGACCCCAACATAAGAAGCTTAAAATATCAGAATTCATATCTGGTGGTAGTAGTCCTCATAAAATGCAGTGTATTTGTCAGTTTATTTAGTCTAGGGTTTGCACCCTTCAGGTGCACCTCAGCACATTTTTAGGCCTTTTCTCCAATAACAAGAGAGCTCAGAGCTTACATCTTTTATGAAAGCTGGATATTTCCTGTAATCACATGATTTCTCAAAGCTGCAGCACTTGGAGGGAAGCAACTATATATATATTTGATATGTATTGGTCAGCATAGTTTGATTATGGTCAGATTCTAAGAATCTGTCATGCCATGGTGTTTTTAGAAAACTGCAGTTTATCCACACACTAATGCTGGAACAGTAACAAAAATAGAAGTTAGTAAGATATATGAGGAAAAAATAGCAAATATTACTCTTGTCTGGATGACAAAGTGTTTCTGAGGATTATTATATCAAACATAATTGCAGCATAAAGAAGTAACTATATGAGACATCAAACCTTGTTCATTGAAAGGATTTTAGTTTTAAGGCTAAGTACTTTTTGAGAAAACATGAGTTTTTTCATTGTAGAAAATAGAAACTGTTTCTTTGCTTTTGTATTTCTAACTTCATGTGTCCTATAACATTGTAGAATTAATCCTAAATATTGGGTTTTTTTCTTAGAAATAACACCCACAAGAGGATGTGCAGGAGTTAACACATCTCCTGCAGAGCCTGGGTTCAGGCAAAATTAATAAATCTTTCTGAACAGGAGCTGACAAGGGATAGAGCCATGTGTCTTTTCCCTGTAACCTCGAGAACTCCAGCTTCCAGGAACACAGCTTACTGATATAACAGGTTTGTTACCCACAGGCGGTTGTCCTGGGCTTTGTTAAGTGGTTATGCTGCTAGCCTTGGAAGCAATATAAATGCATTTACATGCTACTGTGCTTGGACTCATAATATTCCAAGCAGAGCAAGTGCCAGTCTCTAATCTGCAAGCTACATAAATCATTTCTGGACAAATGAGACTTGTTATCTATAAATGCTACGGTATGCTTTCACATAGTTAATCATATGGGATGTAAACATGCTGAAAAGCTGTAACATTCATATTTCCCATTAAAAGGATGCTCACTTTAAAGAAAGTGAAAACTGTACAGAATAGCTTGAAAAAATAGCTGTATGGTACTAGCAGGATAAATCTGATAGTTTTTCCAAAGTATAGTTCAGGGTCAAATTGATTTCAGATTATCTGGATTGTGAATTCACATCAAAACCAGTGGCTATCCTTTCTTGAGCAACTCAGATCCAAGAGCTGTGCTAGTAGTTGCCAGAAATTGCCACCAGGGAGAAGGAGGACTGAAGAAAAGATGGGACGACTTTCTCTACCCCATCTAAAACCCTGTGGGAATCAGAGCAACAGCTGAGCCTGAAACTACATCATGTTTCATATGACATAAAGAACAAGTGGACTCACACTGAGAACTTTAAGTTTCTAAGTGGTTTATTACAACACACCAAGTTTTATGTTGCAAAAACACAAAGATCTACTTTAGGTGTGGTTTATTTGGTCCATTAGTAACTGGCCACACAATTTCAGGCATTAACATCCTGCTTTTCTACTCCCAAGCAGCTGTGAAGTTCTACCTGCACTTATAGGTCATAAAGCATTAACCCTTCAGGCATTATCTGAAAGATTCATCTTTGCTAATAAAAAGATCTACTGATTTTTGAAGATAGGCCAGAAAAAGTCAGCACTAGAAGGGAACAAAGCATTATAATGACCATGCTGATGCACACATCTTCTCTGGAATTACACTCACCGGCCTTCCTCCAGCCCCCTGAGGAATTATGCAGGATAATAAAGATGATCTGGACTTCATCTCTTAAGGCTACTCCATTTTAGCTGGAGAAGAAACATAGCATTGTCCAGAGAATATGTTTGTGGTGGTTTAACCCCAGCTTGTGACTAAGCCCCGAACAGCTGCTCACTCACTCTCCCCACAGGGATGGTGGAGGGAATCAGAAGGGCAAGAGTGAAAAAACTCAGGTTGAGGTAAAGGTCATTTAATAGGTAAAGCAAAAGCCACACACACAAGCAAGGCAAAACAGGGAATTCATTCACCACTTCCCACCAGCAGGCAGGTGCTCAGCCATCCCCAGGACAGCAGGGCTCCATCACACATAACAGTTACTTGGGAAGACAAACACCATAACTCCAAACGTCCCCTGCTTTCTTCTTCTTCCTTCAGCTTATATACTCAGCATGACGTCCCATGGTATAGAATATCCCCTTGGCTAGTTCAGGTCAGCTGCCCTGGCTGTGTCCCCTCCCCATTTCTTGTGCCCCTCCAGCCTTCTCACTGCAGGGCCTGAGAAACTGAAAAGTCCTTGACTTAGTACAAACACTACCCAGTAAGAATCAAAAACCATCAGTGTGCTATCAACATTGTTCGCACACCAAATCCAAAACACGGCACTGTACCAGCTACTAAGAAGAGAATTAACTCTGTCTCAGCTGAAACCAGGACAATGCTTCTACTAAACAGTTTTTTGTGCAAGATCTAGACAAAGAAACCAGCTTTCTGTTTCCTTTTGCATAATACATTAGTACCCTGTCACCTATAAATACTCAGACTCAACCTCCTGTCAGATTACATTTGTATTTCTATTTCTATTTAATGTTTTCTTCCCCTCCTTTCAGCACACTATTTGATACTCTGCTTTTTCACCGGCTTCTTGGGAGTTTGTCTGCACATGAAATTCGTTCAGCAACTCTTTCTGAATATTCCTGTTTTGAAATAGAAGTATCCTATTTGTATTTAGGTTGATTTGGTTTCTGGACTAATCTGAATAAGTGATAAAATAAAAGATATTGCTAAATACATTAGTATGCAGGAATAACTGCTGCAGATTAGACTCACTGTCTACCTTAACCCAAAGTAACGTTTTAGCTCTACTCTTAGAATAAAGTCTATTGCTATTAAGACTCATTCTAGTTAAATAAGACTATGCCTGATGCTGACATTATAATTAAATTAATAATATAATTTAATGTAATGTCATATATAAGTGCTAACATAGTTCTACCATAGCGTTATTTTTTAATTCTGCTGTAGTCATATTTTACATAATTCCAAGAAGCTATGAATGATCCTGGGAGCAGAAAAGTTCCCATCTGATAGATTTCCCACTTTTTGCATATATGAAATGAATGTTGCAATACAGAACTGTCCAAAGGACTTCTATAGTGAATACTTTTAATTTTAAGATTAATATGATCTGTTTAATTAATTTTGTTTCATCTACTCATTGCACCTCTGGTCACCTTGACACACTAGCATAAGGGTCACCACATTATTCCATTGACTATGGATGGAGTCTGGAGGGTTTGAGTCAGGAGAAATTGTCTTGCAAGCTCTGCCCTTTTTTTATCACGCAGGCTGCTGTGCCCATATGCCTTCTCAACTCTAGTGGATTGTCCTCATTATTGGGATACTGAATCCACAGCTGCCTCCTCCTCCTCCACAGTGTCTTTATATGTCTGTACTGTAGAATGAAGCATATCCTGGGAAGGGTGCTGAGCACTTGGACCATTTTCCCACACTGCAGCACTGTACATTTCCCTGCCTCTTTCTGGAAATCTCCAACAACATCTCTCCAAGAGAAGTCCTAGGATAAACTTGAGGCAGTTTACCCTCTAAGAGGCAATATCATTAAATCTAGCCCAAATTTGGTACCCTCTGGCCCACCCATTTCCCCATCTGCAAGCAAGCACCCCTGACTCTCGCTCATGCTGGGGCGGTGGGCAGGCTGCCTCACATCTGCTGTTCCCAGCTGTACTGCAGGCACTATGAACCACTAGAAAAACTCCACAAAATTTTGTCTTTGGGCCACAGGGCAATCAAATGTGTACTGTAGTGCTATGCTTTACGGTCGTGTGCAGTCTGTCATAGAGGGAGCTAGGTCAGGATCATGGGGTTTTTGTTAAATAAATGAGTTTAATTTAGTCTTTGCTCTTACTCCTCCACCATCACCCCCCTAAAATAAATAAATAAATAAATAAACTGTTATTATCCACTCCTACCAGTGAAATATTTCTTAGAACTGGCCTTTAAGAGACAGCAAATTACCTCAGCACAATATAAATTATTGATGTCATTCTTGAAACTCTTATTATTTCTTTTTGTTTGAAAAGTACATATGCATATGTATATGTATATTACAAAGGAGAAAAACTACTGCTTAGCAAATAAAAGCATATTGTCAATGACAAATTTGTCAAAAATCCTAATCTTCTACAGGCTTTTACAATGGTACATTTTTCTACCAGGTTTTATATGCCACCAGTGAATTTGCTGAGAGTAGATGGATTTGGGGGGCTTACATAGGTTAATTTACCTTATGGCATTATACGATTGCTTTGGAACACAGCAATAGATCTGCTATACCTGGTGCTTTTGCCCTAGGGACTCGCAACATTTTTAAAGCACACAGCTGTCATAAGGATTCTGCACTCGCTCCTAACCTTATGTAAGGCAGGAGGAGCAGTATAGCTGTCTCTAACTTCAGAAGATTTTTATTTAGTAAAAGAAAGAAAAAGAAATCATTTTTTTATTCTGTTTCTGCTATTTACACATCCATCTTTGAGTCTGGATACAGACCAGAATAAAGATTTCTTGAATTTTAAATGTAGCGAGATCTGAGATTAACCTGATTTCTGAAGGGAGAGGATTCAGTAGCTGTTGTTTTATTATCAGTAACTTCAGGCATCTGCCTCTCATCTCTCTCTGGGCCTGGGATTATAACAGTTATTTTCTGCATTGATGGAGGAGAAAAAGAAAGAGGACCAAATGTCAACACAGTGATGTCTTTAAAAGGTCAAAATGAAGCATGAAGTTAGATCCTCCACGGGAGAGGAGAGCAGTGCACTAAGGAATGACCGTCCCTGAGGAAGCATCCTGGTATTTCTGCACCAGGGCAGCAGCAAGTAGCTTTCACTGTGTTTGCCAGCAAGGACACAACTTCCAACACGGTCTTTAGAGATGATGAAAAGCCAGTCTGTGTCCTCTACATGGACTCTGCAGCACTGCTGGCTGACAGTGGCTCTGCACTGTCCCTTAGGGTGGAGATGTCACAGGTCCAGCCTCTGAAAAATCTGCTAGGCAGTTTCCAAGTCATTGTCAGATCCCATTGACAACAGCCCTCAAGGCTCTTTTTTCTTGTACAAAGGCAAAACAAGTATCTGAGACTAATCTGGCTTTCCTTTATAATAGCTAATTTGACTGGGAACCAAGTCACTTGTAAATATGGACAATACTTGACTTACTTTCAGTATTTTTATAATCAATACCCTGACTTCAAGCATTTAAAAGCTTTTACTGTTATGCTAAATATTATGTAACGTAGTATAGTGAATGGTCTGTACTAGGACTAGATCTCTAAAGGATGTGCAGAATTTCTCTTTAAAAAACTGGTGCTCATCCACAGCAATTAACTGTCATTTCTACTCACTTTATGATGGTGTCTGGTTTAGAGGAGTCTCAAAGCAGTTTGAATCCCACACAATGCCATTAAGAAGCTTGCAGAATATCTGTCAGCAGCTAATCAACACCACCTCACCTATCCACCACCTAAAGCTCATTATGATCACTTGTGAACGGCATTAAAATATTAGCTACAGGGTGATAAATCACAAAAAAATGACACCAAAATAGCTGTTAGTCACAGGAAAATGTAAACAAAACAACCCCACCCCACCCCCCCAAAAAAAAGCATTCCCTGCTGCTTCCCTTTTTTTTTTTTTTTTTTTTTTAATTTCTTTTCTGTTAGTACTGAGCACCACCTGCTGGATGGTGCCCGCTTGCACCGACACCCACCCCCAGGGTGAAGAACAGGTTATTCACACACACAAGCTGAGTGAGGCAGGTCTTGCCCCACATAAAAGGACAACACGTTTTTCGATATAGATATCTTCCCAATTCCGATAAAACGTATGCTACTGACATATGTTTTATCATTTATTTCTAAATGCATATAAGAAGCTCAGTATGTCAACAGATTGCACACTGTCATTGAAGTGCTAAAATAAATTAGTGGTCAGTGCTACAGCTGCATGCTTGTGTGGCAGGCGCTAATCTGCTCTTTCCACCAGGCAAGCACTGTCCAGAACACGCCTGTAGAAGGACAAGCTCTAATTCTAATTATCAGCCTCGTGTTTACTTGGTGTTAGAAGACAGATGTAGAAATAGTTTTTTAACCTTCCACAATTGTTTTAGGCCTATTATCCTGCCTTGTAATGAAGCAGCCATACACTGGCATACTTGCTCCTTAGGAAATCCCAACCAAAGGTCTCCAAACCCCTCCAAAAGGTCTGGTTTCACAGACTTTGATACTTCCCTGTTAGAGATTATTAGACTTGTATGAGGAAAACACAATCTCCTCTCGTTTTGTAATCCCCAAGACACCTACTTTAGATGTCTTACCAACTCTGTGCATGTAAACTGCAACAGTGAAGTGTCAACACTGGTCTTTATTAGCTGCTCCTTAAGGATTTTTTACATTAATTTTGTAAAAATTAGTTTTATGACAGGCATTTCATGCAAATCATTTGGAAAATATGGCAATATATTTTTATTATCTTGCTCAGTCACTAACATACAATTATTACCTGTGTGGAGCTGAACACAGTTACAAAGAGAACTGTACCAAATGTATTTAAGCACAAAAGTAGCCTTGATCAAGATATTTCTTGAAGAGGAAATAAGATTAGGAAAGAAGGCTCCCTTCCGCAATTGCCTTTTCTTTGTTACAAACACCCTGATTTCTCTCTGCAAATCGAGGCGGAACGGAGCTGCTGCTGAGGGCAAAGGCAGGACAAAGCTGTGCAGAAGGAGGGAGCAAAACAGGGCCTGTCTGGAACATTTGATAGGGGTTCTGTACACTTGCCCCAAAATTCAAGCCATTTACTCCATGAAAGACGTGTGAAACAAAACTAACTTCAGGAAAGTTTTTATTTTTTATTTTTCCTTTGGTAGCGTGGGATATGTAGACCAAATGGAATATGCAGTCTACAATGCTTACAGTAAATAAATTCCTTCTACTTTTACTGAAATATATGAAGAACAGAGGACTCTAGATAATAAAATGTATCTACCAAGGGTAGAGCAAGAGTCATCATGAATGCTGAAATATTTTTGTCCTAAAACATCCTTTTAATTTCCTTAGAGGCTTTGCTTTCTGCAATGAAAAAATTGAGAGGGTTTTTTCCCCTTAGTCCTAGTGGGACTATTTTAGCATTCCAAATTATAATATTAAGGGTTTATAAGCGAAGAAATACATTGCTGGGGGACAGAATAAAGAAGTGGGAAATCATTTTATGCCACTGATACTCAAAAAATGCAATCAGCAGCAGTAGCATTATTAGCATGTTCCAGATGGCACAGTACTATTGCCACTGTGATAGAAGTTTTATATTATTATATTTACATTATATTAAGATTTATGGAAAAATGGAACGAGCCAATGTTCTTAGTGTCTGAGAAGAACATTCTTGTAATTTCTGTTAATGTTAAAACACATTTACTGAGGCAGAACCAGAGTTGCGGCATAATTTAAGTTGAAACGGATCTTTGGAAGTCGTGTGGTCCAACTCCCCACTCAGAGTAGAGCCAACCACAAAGTTGAATCCAACTTTGAAACCATGAGGTTACACAGGGCTTTGTCAAACCAAATCTTGTATCTAAGGCTGGAGATCCTACAGCATCTCTGGGCAACACATTCCAGTGTTTCATTACCCCCCTTACAGTAATTGGCTTTGCCCTACTAGTTAATTGGAATTTTAACTGTCTGCACCTTGTGCCCATTGCCCCTAGCATTGGGGGCTGTGCACTTCCAAGTAGAATCTGGTTCCATTTTCTCTATAAACACTCACTAAATAGTTGAAAAAAGGAATTTGCTTACTCTTCTCCAGGCTGAGCAAACCCACCTCTCTGCAACTGTCTTCATGTCATGTGTACCACCCCCTGATTGTCTTGATGGCCCTCTGCTGTACTCATTTCAATTTATCATTGTCTTATTTGTACTAAGGAGGACAAAATTTGACATAGTAATTTAGAAGCAGTCTTACAAGTGCTACACTGAATAGACACTGAATATCCGTCTTCCTGCTGGCTGTGGTCTTACTAATAAAGTCCAGTACATTTTTAGGTTTCACTGCATTACATAAAAATTGGTTGCATATAAACCAAACACCAGTGGGTACTGTTGGTTGTGATATAATTGCAATGTTGTTGTGTTGGATTGTAACTGAATTTTCAGAGAAAAACTGTAGTTAACTGCAGTTATTATTTAATTAGTAATCATATCATGTAAGGTGTAGAGGAATGAAGCTGGGTTAATTAGCATTGATAATATACAACTGTGGGCTGGCTTCAGGGGCGGCGGGTTGGCCGATGTAGATAAGGTGCAGCTGTGGCTGGTTAAGTTTAGTGGTTGAGAGCCAATGAAGAGAGAGCAGCCAAGGAAGAAGCTGAGAGAAGAAGCAAGAGAAGAGAGAACATGTGCCCTAGATGAGGTGAAGCGAAGGCAGCAGAGGGACTGTATGAAGGGTATGCTGGTATGAGGTGGTAAAAGACCTTGTTGCAGCTTGATAGTTTGGAGAGTGCTGTGGCAGTAAGCCATGTTATTTATTCTTAAGATAATATTTAATGAAATTCTGTAAGCTAGAAAATTCCTCCTCTGGGCTGTACAGCAAAATGTCACGTGGGCAGATGCACAGCAAGTGTAACTGCAGTAGCAGCACACGCCACTTGGCACTTCTGTAGTTTTATCCAGCACTAATGAAGCTTTGTAGAACTCCTATGGAGCAGGTAATTATTACATCCATTATGCAGAGGGGAGGAATTGAAGCATAAATAAGCAACAGAACTAATTTAAAGTCTGCAGCGATGGCTTAAATGACCTCTTAATGAGTAGGAGTTTTGGGAATGATTTAATTAGAGGAGAACTAGGTCAAGGCCAAGTGCTTTTGACAATCTCATGCTACTTTTTCTAACTCAAGGTCAAGCAGAGAGCAGAAGTCAAGAGGAGGCCCTCCTTCTAATCCTTTAATTTATTTTGAGTGCGTATCATACTCATGAACAGTGAATCAGATTCCTCCTCCCCAAGTGCTAACGTTCCCATTATGAGCAACACAGAGTAAAAAAAGGGAAAATCTGTTAATTCCACAGTTCTGGGGGTGGGGGGGGCGGGAATAGCCAGCTAGGGTAGATGGGCATAGCAGTAGATAGGTTCTTGAAACGATTTCGGTAATTCAGATAGTCAGTGCTTTGTCTACAGTATGTTGGTGTCCAGGATACTCATTATCCATTTCAAAGACTATTTTCCATGAAGCCCAATTTTATCAGGACAACTTGTCAAGCTACCCTTTTAACACAGTATATTCATAGCATGATTAGACAGTTGCTTGCGTCAAATCCTGAAATGTCTTTTAGAAAAGGTAGGGGTTTATTCTTTTTATTTAACAACAGGAAAAATTTTGTCAAAAGTGAAATAAAAGATCTCAAAAATGTTCCTGAAGACCTTAAAATTAGGGTTGTTTATTATATCACAAGAATTAACACTCCTGAAAATGTTGACTTTATGATCCTACTGAAAAATCAGGAAATAGCTGTACAACGCCACAAGATGGCACTGTTTTATGCCACTGAATTTATTCTGTGTCCCAAAACAAGAAATAGGTTAACAGAGATGATAAAAAGTAGTGGGTGCATATGCAGGCTTACAAAAAATAAAGTGAATAGTAATAAATTAACATGAAATATAAAATAAGTAGGCTAAATAGGAGATTCGATAGCAGTAGGGTAGAACTCATTAAGGAATGACACGTCTGCCCTAATGTTCTCAGCAGGCAGACAGGGGCTGGAAGTTAAGACAGCTAGTCTAGTTCTGATTAAGCAAGAGCTCATCAATATGATTACCTAGTACTTAAACTTTCATTGCAAGTCTTCAGATTCAGGAAATAATACTTATCCTCACAGCATTTCTCAACCATTTCTTTTCTTTGGAAGATAAAATTCATCTACGCTTGATTTCTACAGTCAGAGAAAGTATTTTGCAAAAGAAAGTAGTTCTATAACGTGGACACTTACACATTTGTGCAGAATGTGTGTATTAACATTATTCGCAGCCCTGAGAATAATTTTATCCAAGCTTCCCAGAACAACAGCATGACACAAAGTACCATGTTTTGATCCTGGGCAACAGGAATTTGTTTCATGTTGGGAGAAAGGAGGATCAAACGAACTTCTCAGGCACACCCAATGCACTTAGTTTTGCTGGTTGAAACTTAAGTTGATGCTCATTCAGACCTAAAAGTTTACAGCCCTTCTATTAGTGGGTTGCTCCATAAAGCTCAGGTAGCTTTCTTCTCCACATTCCTGCATGAATGTCAAGATCATTTTTACCTGGCAGGGCATGTCCTACCCTTCTTTGCATTCCTTAGGGAACATGTTCTTCCCAAAGGCACATAAAGGAAGGCATTCATTCCCACTGAATTCACTGGGAAAGTGTAGGCCCTTACACTTTTGTCTCATTGGCAGTCTCAAATTCCTGCTGGGGAGCATGTCATGCAATTAATATACAGCCTGTCTTATATCGATACAGATGAGGGGAAACTTTCTTACTTGTGGGACAACATCTAACTACAATATTTTTGAGGCATATCTTTGAAAGACAGGCCCAGGACAGGCCTAGAACCATCTCTGAGTTTTGAGTTGCCCCTCATCACAAGTAGATCTGTTTCTTCACATAAAGTCAAAGATAATAGGAAACTCCCTGATGAATTTCAAGGAATCTATGAAAAATATCCCTTTTTGGATTATTTAAATATCCCATTATTTTTTGCGTTTCTGTATTTGCAACATGCAAGAAAAGAAAATGTTTAGATACAAAATATATGTGTGTGTACAGCAATATTACCTCAACAAAGAAACATCAAATTTTATAAGCATTGCAAGAAGCCTTTCAAAAAAATATTTTTTTTTCATTTAAAACATTTTCCATCCTCTTCTTAATAGAACCATAGAATCATTTAGGATGGAAAAGACTTTTAAGACCATGGAGTCCGACCATTAATCTAGCACTGCCAAGTCAACCACTAAACCATGTCCTTGAGCGCCACATCTACCCATCTGTAACATACCTCCAGCGATGGTGACTCAACCACTTCCCTGGGCAGTCTGTTCCAATGCTTGACAACCTTTTTGGTAAAGAAATTTTTTCCTGGTATCCAATCTAAGCTTCACAACTTGAGGCTGTTTCCTCTTGTCCTATTGTCGTTACTTGGGAAAAGAGATTGACGTCCACACCACAGTCCGCCATGGTGAAGTGCGCTGGGATAGTCAGTCTTAAAGCTTTGACTCCATTGATCAAAGGTCCATTCATGTCTACTACAGGAAAAAAAAAGCTTTGCAGCCATTATTTTAGCAGCATTCATGGAAAAGGAAAGAAGAAAAAAAAGGGGGAGTAGGAGGAGCGATTTGGGGTATTTTAACCTATTCAGGTCAGGAAATTAATAATACAGGTGAATCTTGGCAAAGGGTTTCTCAGCTTGGATCTTTATGTATTTTCTGGGAAGGGTGAAGAAACAAGAAGGGGGATAAAACAGACATAGTGTTTGGAAAATTGGCTCAGGAACCTGAAATATGTTTGTAGTGAGCTCCTATTCTGCAGATAGTCCGGTCTTGTCATGTCTCTAAGCAACAAGATCTATAATATGCACTTGCACTAACACAGAGTAAATTGCCTCGAATGTGCATAAATTTCAAGCCAGATCTGAACCTTTATTCAGTGATTGTTTTATTATCACAGTAAGTAGGGGAATAAATATTGTCATGGGCTTATGACCTTCATAAAGCTGATTATTTTTTGCTATTCACATGAGAATATTATCTAGGAATTATTTATATTCAGAGTTCTGACTAAAGCTCAAAATTACTGTGTGGACAAGGTCTTCACATGTAATAGTCACCTGTCAATATTTTTCAGATGTCAGTGATGACAGAATGTAGAAATCTCTGGATTATGGGGTATTCAGTTGTGTTGTACTGCTATGTAAAATATGCATTTTTTTCCAATTCTTGTGATCTGTATGACACTAAAAGTTATAAATAAAATAGTAATAAATGCATGCCTCTTGAGCATAAACCAAACCTAGAAATAACTTGGGTTGAAGTATGTAAAAAAAATCTTTAATCTTTCCATTAGAAGCAGACTTCTAAACTGCCACATGCAAACATGAAGTACGTTACCTGTATTCCAGGTGTTATAAAACGTGTAACAAATTAGATTGAAATCTTTCTGGTAACTCATGACATTCATCAAAAAATGTACTGGCAACATGAGATAATATTTTAAAATGGGAAAATAATATTTTGGAGATTAGAAACAAACGAGTATTTTTATGGGACACGAAAATTGAATTTTTTTGCATTTTTATATTCTGTTTTTAACGTCACTAGAAGCGTTTCAAAATGATTGAATAATTCTGCTAGAAATGATCGAATTTTACAGAACAGAAACATCATTCTATTAACACAAACTATAGAGAAGACAGTAACAGTCCAAATGCCACATTAAAAAGGTGTGAATTTGGTCATGATAATAAAGTTGATGCTAATGAAGACATGGGAGATTCATTTATTCATTAAACATGCCAAAGTAGATGTATAGCAACAACATTCTGACCTGGTAACATTTGAGGTCAATGTGTAATTGATACAAATTAATACGTAAACTTATAAACAGAATGATACGAACTAGTTATGTTGGACAGGAACCTGGAGAAGATTCCGTGCATTTACCTTACTTGATAAAGTCTTTCATTGATAATCTTCTCTGACCTGGATAGTCTTGTTGAATAATTCTAAAAATACATTTTACTTTAGATGATTGCTTAGTTTTTAAAAAATATTATTTCTTGTTTACAGTTACTGAGTGGCACAATATAGGAATGGAATTCAAATCCAGATTTGGACATCCTCAGCTCAACTCAATCATTGCAAAAACTGATATCTGCTGCTATTTAAGAAATGTCATAGGACCTGGAAGACTTGTCTTTTGTAGTAGTTGTTGGGGGCAAGGTATGATGCTTTGGGGCATCTTATACACCATGACCTACCTATATGCAGGGGAATATCAAGCTGTAAGTTTTGTTGAATACAAGACCTTTAGACACCAAGCACACGCACAGACTCCTACAGGTAGAAACCTAAGCGTAGATGTCTCCATCTGGAGCTGAATCCCACCCTAGATATCTTTTCACAAGGACAGCAGAGAGCTGATGTTATTGCCCACACAATGGCATCTAGGATTGTTTGATATGTCTGTTTGACCTGGTCCCTACCTGCCACTCCAAAATGGCCTGGATCACCTATGTCATATTTTACAAGCCTCTCCAATTCTTTCAAATACCCAAGGCATCTCAAAAAGCAGTGGATGCTTTTGTGTGCACAAGTGAACAGAGGATATTTTGTGTTCATGGATCCCTTTACAACACAAAAATGGCTCTGCAAACACCCAACACCTGTCATTCTTCCTGGCACTGAGTAGCTTTAGGATCCAATCTGTTTGGGGGTTTTTTCCCCCCTTCCTTTGTGGAATCTCTTACATAGTTTGGTCTCTGATTTCAGATAGTTTAAATAGTATTCTTCTGTCCTGTTTCAGATGCCTTCATCTGATCAGGTCTCATAGGCTAATTTTATAGTCAAGGAGACTATGACACATTTCTAGACTGCAATTAAACTCATCCTAAAGTATGTGGCTAAAATAGGTCAGATGAATCACATGACCATTTCTCTTTATTGTCTCTATGGCTAGCTCAGGTGTAGACATCTAAAGTTAGGTCAGATTAATCATGTAATATGGTATCCCTTAAGGACAGAGTTGAAGGGAGGAGTTATATTTCTTCTGAAGTGACTAGTTACCATAGTGTCTGGGGTTGTCAGAAGTCAAAAAGATTAATTCTACTTATGTATTTGTACAAAGTATGATCGTTGATTCACATGTTCTTATTATTTGTAAGTCTCAACATATGAAGAGTTCCCCACTGAGAAAATACGTATATCGTTATCAATACCTAACCAAGAATTTTTTGATCACCCAAGAATTTTAAACTGGTTGGGATTAAAAACAAGTAGATAATCATGCTTTCACAGAGTTAGCCTTGAACATATGACACAAAATTTCTGTTGGTTTTATGTCTTTGTGCCATCTTTATGCTGAACATGGCAGAACAGCAAGCATTTGATACAGCATGAAGTGGATCAAATAGACAATAAATTGCTATGCATAAAACCTACCACTGCAAGGTCCATGCCTCACATAAATTGATCATTAAAAGAGACTTGAACTTATGCAGTTGCTTTATACTAGAAAAAATTACTATTATCATGTGTTCATTATACTTTGATCTGCTGTTAGGAGTCCTAAACTTAAATTTACTATATCCTCTAAACAACGACTGAGAGTTGAATAAGGTCTCACACGAGTGAATGTTTCACTAAATGCTTGGTTGAGCATAAAAGAATCCCCTTGCACCAATTCATCAAATCTTCAGTTATGCAAATACAATTCCTTGAGAAACTGCATTGTAGCAGATTAGTGAAATTATGGGAATTAAAAATAACTGGCATAATCTGAAAGTCCAGCAAACAGAAGGAGAAAAAGGAGTAGAAATCAGGAATGAGGAAGATGAGTAGGCTTCACTGTCAAACTGGCTTCAGTGTCAAGAAAATGCCACATGTTTACTACTAGGCAGCTAATAATTACATATGACCATAACAAAAGCACATCATGTTTCTAAAACTCAAGGGGCTGAACAACCATGTGATGACAGGAAAGTCAAAACACCTTCCTGATGGAACTGAGGACCAAGAAAGCCATAAAGAAGGAAAAGACATGGAGGACTGAACCTGAATATCCTTCAAAGGCAGGTCAGAAGTTCAGCTAAGTACCAGCTTTTGTGCAGCTTGAAGATTTAATATTGAAGGAGGTACACACATATCCTTAGCCAGAGGACTGTGAAGCATCTATAAGTTAGTCAGATGAAGGATGACAGAAAACTTTAGAATCTAAATATTACATAAATACATGTGTTCCTATATTTACTTTAAAACTGTGTTTTATAAGCCTTTGTGGCAGTACTGTTTATCTTTGCTTATATGCCTTTATAATGAGAAGACTGCTCTCTTTGGCAGCTCCCAATTGGGTGACCTGGTTCTGTTCCCCATCCCCTAAACATGGAACTTGCAACAGTTGGACATCATAGTAATGGATAAAATTTATGTTTAACACCTTGCTATTTCACATGAATTAAAAAAGGAGAGCACCAGAAAATGAAGTTTCATAGAAAGAAAGAGAGAGAGAAAATAACCTGCATTTTGCAGTTGTCAGGGAGGTGTGAATCTTTATTAGAAGTGATTTTATGTGGCTTAAGGGCTTTTTTTTTGGCTCGACTTTTAAGGCACATTAGTGATTACTGTAACATGTTTTTTCTGTTGTACCTCCATGCATTCTGTATCATCTATCATTATTGTATCTCTGGAAAAGTTATTAATATTGTAAATGCTTTTACTGTCTTGAATTTTGCACCTAGATTTTCCACAAAAAAACAAAGGGGGGGGGGGGGCAAACACAACATTAAACAAGTATTCAAATTAAAGACAGCCTTTATAAAAAAAAATCATCTTGAAATAAGCCAGTAGACCTCCCAGGAATGTTCTATTACAAATATTGTCGCAATTGGAATGAATACCTCCTGCAGCCTAAGCTTGCTACCATAAGTGGTCTGACTTTGTTACAAGGCATCCCAGTAAAAAAAAAAGGAAAAAGAAAAAAAGGGGAAAAAAAGCTACATTTTAAAGACGTGCAATGACTCTTAAGGGCTATACTCATTGACTATGGCACAAAGATTTAAGGTTCCTTGTGTCACTTCCTACAATCAGCACTTTAGTATGTGTAATAATTTATTTATTTTTATAAAGAAGATCCTATTTCACTAGATCTTTTGTAAGGGCTTTTTAGAACTGGTTATGTAGAAGCTGTCAAGACCCATATTTGCCATTTCTTTGAACAGTGAAGCCTTCTCTCAAGCGATCTCTCTCATGGGACACCAGCCCCCTACACTTTGTTACTTTTCTTTTAGCATGCTTATAAACAAAAGCTAACTCAAAGTGTGTGCCTATAAAGAAGAAAAGCCATACAAGGCTTGATCAAGAATCAATCTGTACGTTTACAAGTTTCTACAAACACTGGACTTGTGATAGATCCCATGTTACATTTGAGTGCCTGTGGTGCCTCATAGGGATATCTGAAGGCAAAAGATGATTAAATGCTCCAACAGAAATTGCAGGGCTGCCAGAAACACCAGCCGCTGATGAAGATTCAGAACAGACCTGTACTAAAAAGGGACATTAGAGTTCTAAATAACTATCAAGAAAACTTATTACTATTTTCTGACATAACCAATGCAAAGACAGAATTTAGAAGCTTTCCTTTTCTTAGAAAATTTCTTGCTCAAGCCTAGGATATCCCAGTTTCCAATAATATTCATATTTCTTACAGGCATAGAGTTATAAAATAATTATAACAGGACTGAATTTTGCAGTCCTTGGTCCTGCTGCACCATGGCAGGGGCTGTGACTGAGCCCAGTCCCCACCCTGGGCTCTGGCACTGGGGACCTGTGCTGGGGGATGAGGACACCCTCAGCTCTCCACACTGCTGCCCCTGCCTGGCACCCAGCTGCTTCCTGACACATCATTTGAAACGCAGAAATTCTCAGCCCTTCCCAAGGTATCTTCTGCAGAAAATGAATGGGAGAAGCCCAGTGCTCCACATCGTTTGCAGGGGACCTCCAAGGGCAGCTTTGACCACAAGGAGCAGCCAGGCTGGCAGGTAGAGCTCTGCTCTTGTGCCTTGTCCTCGGTGTGCATCAGGAATGTGTTGACAGTTGTGCCCCTCACACAGCTGAAGCAGAGGACCTATTTCTGTTTCCTAGAATGGTCTTAATTTATGAAATAAGGGTGTAGATGCTTGCTCTAAAATGGCAGCAATTTTAAGCAAAGGCTCAAATCAAGGCCATAGGAAACACTACTGATGAAATATTGAGCTATCTGTGAAACACAGTAGGGATTTTGAGAACTGCTTTCAGATTGAGCCATCAAATTTCAGCCTCAGCCCCAATTACCACAACCTGCATTCATCACTACAAGCATCAGCTAAGAGTTTTGAGATGACAGACACTATAGAAAGGTAAATTTCTATAACCATGTTTCATTTTTGTCTAATACTTTGTAAGATTCCTTTTTTCTCTTTCCTTCATGACATGTATTGCTGCTATATCTACATCAATATTCCCAGCCCATTACTGCTGTTCTTAGCAACTTATCCAGGCCATCACAGCCATTATACCTCACTATGCACATAGCACAGCACAGTCCTAGTGCATCCAGCTGTGAATGGGAAAACAAGGATGAAGAGTCACACTTTTCCTTACTGCATGCAGATAGTCTCCCTGTAATTACAGCTATTGGAGATACTCCTCAGCAGATTCTCCCTTGGCTCCCTGAAGTTCCACTCCCAAACTTCATTAAAACTCAATCTGTGCAATGGTTTTCTGTGCGAGGTATATAAAGTCTCCCTTGAGAACAATTTTTTGTGAAGTGATGGGGGTTTGTTGCTCTTTAAAATAGTCCTAATATTTCCATATATACATGAACACAGGTTACTTGACACATGCAAGTATTTCACAAGCAGTTTGAGCTATATCAGCTTCTGCTGACCTAAACTGGCCCTTGACAGCTATAGGACTATGTAGAGAGAGTATTATAAACCTTGTAAGACTTTAAAGATGAATTCTCATTATTAGGGTATTTTTAGGTTCTATTAAATACACAAGAAAAGGCTTCAGCCTGAAGGAAAGGAAATCAGAATGCTCAGGTTTATTTAAGAAAATCTAATAAATATAACTGTTCACTTTCAGCTCTTACTTTACAACTTCATGCTTCATGGTTTTTATATAAAACTCCTCTTGGTATGATTGTGACTTTTCACGAACTGCAGTCTAGAAGTTCAGTGCCAACTAATTTTGCCTTCTATCATTTTTTTCAATGACAAGAATGTGCGCACATGTGTTTCCTGCTTGAGCTGAGGTTCATATTTACAGGATGTGGAAAGTTAACATGACAAAAGTAATGATTGTGTAGAAGGAAATTCACTTTCGTTAACAGGCATCCTATTTACTCTACTGTCACCTTGCACGATATGCCGCATACCATTTCAAGCACAATAATTCTTTTGGTAAAAACTTCCTGCACAGAAAATGGAAACTTTGACAAAAAAACAACAATAACAAAAAAAAAAATTATGACTGAGTTTACCCTGGAAAAAATATCAGTTAGATTCTTACCTCAGATACACCCATCCAGCTCCCATTGAGTCCACTGGTCAAATATGAAATTGATCCCAGAATATGGTATTGAATTATTTGGTTTAATAAGAAATTGTTAGGAAAAAACACTTTTTTATATATATTTTATTTTTTCACCCACTGCACACTACACTCTGAGAGGCGTGGCTGTCTTCAAAACTGTTTTCTAAAACCTTTTAATTACAGGTGACGCTTCATTCTGGCATTGACTGAAGAAGGATTCCCAGTCAGTAGAAAAATATCCAGGGAGATCAGGCAACGATCCGCAACAGCAATCTATAGGATTACTGTGGGATAAAGAAGGAAAGAAGTAAGTTTGCATTCATAAATCCTCAAAAGATGGACCCACAGACCCGGTCACAGAGTTAGAAATACCACACTCAAGCCAGTGGCTGGATTTGAATCACGGGGGAACTGCAGGGCTGACTGACACTGCCTACAGGTGGGCACCACAAGAACAAGTCATTTAAAGGAAATCATTTTCCATGCACTTACTACTACTACAACCCCCTGCCCTTAAAAACTGAGCTCCACATGGTTGCAACTCAAAGCATGGAAATTACTATAAAACCAGACAAATTCCCATGAATTGGTGCAAAGATATTTTAAGGGTTTTTAGGGTTTTTATAACAATAATGGGGGGAAAGCTGTTTATTAGAGTGTTACCAGAAATGGCATACTTTGCATTTTTTGTTCTAAAAATGAAATATTTTGGATGCTGATTTCACTCAAGATTATAATCACCAGCAACAGTTCTTTTGCAAAGGCTATAACACTAGAATTTAAAAGGATGGAATTTACCTACATGAAAAATTATATTCTATGAAGCAAAATTTGTCCATAAGTCAGCTCATATGAATGACTGAATTGAGAATCATGGAATAATATTCTTCTCTGCTCTGTGGTGCATGAATTTAATTTTGCACAGTGACATGGATCACTGAAAATGACCATTTCCAGGCTTACGGAAGAGCTTGCCACTGATTAGAAATCAGAGTGCAACTGAATTTAGGTACAAACAGGCTGACAATCAGTTTAAAGATCTGAAGTTTTAGCTTTTGAGAAAAAATGTGTGTATGGTTCACTAGTTACTAAAATAGACTGAGTGTTACAACAGCAAGAGCATGTAGGCGTTGCTTGGGTAATAAAAATATGGGTGGTAACAAATTATATTGCTGTGAAAAGCAGATGAGGAGAGACGCCTACTGAAACCTGATGCTGCCTTTGAACTTTAAAATTTTGACTTAACAAGCTCCACAGTGGTGCTGCTTTAGCAAAGACCTGTCACGAAGGGCAGATTTGTTTCACAGCAAAGTTGCTTTATTAAAAATCCTCAGCATCTTCATAAAGTCCTGATTCAGAAACAGAAGGAGGAGTTACACTGAACTTGACTGTTGACCTGACAGTGAGAATGGAGCTATTGTACCCAGAACTGAATATGCATATCTGTGCTGCTTCTTGTTGAGCTTCACACGGCAGTTACCCTTGCAGAGAGAGGAACCCTTTAAGAGATCTGAAAGCTGCTGACTTTCAGACACTGAAACCCTGAACCAGACCCTAAAGTCAGTAGGTTCCACGGCCATTAAGAGGTTAAAATACAACTTTTAACCTTCTCTCTTTTTTCTCCATTTGCTGTAGGGTAATCAATGGACTGTAAGCTGTGTGTGGCAGCATGGCCCATGTCGTCATCTTTGTGCTATTCAGCAAACTGCAAGCTAGATGTGCTCAATTAATAGTAAAGATTATCAGGGAAGCAGAGCTGGAAACGTTTACTTGGTACTGCATGAATTGAACCTGCTCGTTTTAATAAAACACTAATTACCTCACTGACTGTTTTGCACTAAGCCTCCTCTTTATACTGTGCTTTACTTGGTGGCAAGAAGTTAGTACAGTTCAGTACAAAATGTGGTACAAACTAATGCTTAGGAAAGAAAAACTCTAATGGTACATTACGTGATGTTCATTGCGTGGCTTTCCATATTACTGCTGAACTTTCAGGTAAAGAAAGTATCATCTGTAATCATTAGTCACACAAATAAAACACAAAGAAAGGAAATGTATTCCCTCCTCTTGAACGTCAGCAAAAGACTGAGCAGCTCCTTTCTGCTCTGCATGCAGTACTAGGAAGAACAGCATCCACCTAAGTCACACTTTTTTTTCAGATTTTAACTGAGTTTCAGACTCTCTGATGCAGACAGATCTGCTTATGATTTGACTTTGCAATGATGGCAAGAAAAGGTATTTTTGTTTTCTCCTCTGACGTCTTTGAGACATAGAGGCTGCCTTATCCAGGAAAAATTTTAATGCTTTTTCAGTCTTCATCTATGGTTTTCTTCTGACTTCATCCTGATGGAAGCTGTGGCACAGTTAGACATTTTCTTGTTAAGGCTGCACTGAGACACAGCTCTCAGCCCAGTCTTACAGCTCCTTTTAAAAGCGACGCCAGCAGCAGTAAGCCATCTCATAAGCAAAGAAATGTAGAAAATGCACTGAAAGGCTTAAAGCAGAGAATATGCTTCACTCCTATTAGATCTATAAGAAGCTGATGATAAGGTTTTTATGAGTGCTATTAATTTTATGCAAAATTAATTGTTCTACAATTCAATGCTCTGTTGTTCCTTCTAACAACTGAATAAACATAATTTTTGCCATAGGAGAAACAACATTCCTTTGCCACCTATTAATGAACTAGAAAAGACTGCATACGTTGTCAGAGAAATACTTTGTCTTGCATCACAGTGACAAAGCTGAAATAACTGTACGAGGTAGATCTGCAGGATGTCTAACTAGGGCTGTTGCAAGAAGCAATGCCAATGCAACAAGATGCTCTCTGACTCCTAGAAACTTCTTGCCACCACTGCTAAGTGAGGAGCTCCTCTCCCTAGAATAAAACCTCAAGGCAACATCATGATGGAAGATGGCTTTGGGGGCTTTGGGGTGAATGAATCCCAAAAGACATAACAGGGAGGGGGACAAGGGATTAGGAAAGATGAAATTATTGGGTAGATGGAATAAGGTATTTATTTACTGTTTATAACAACTGATGGGAAAAACGAGGCAAAGATTTACTGTCTATTGTATATTGCTGTTAGGGGGGAACTAACAGCAGCTTTCTAACGCCCAGGCTTTTTGGAGTGATGTATGGCAGAAGGAGGAGATATAATGCATGTACATTGGAGTTCAAACTGGATGTAAGGAAAAGACTTTTCAACATGAGGACAGTAAGCCGTAGAACAGCTTGCCCAGAGAGGTTGTGCATTTTCCATTCTTAGGGGGTTTCAAAACCCAGCTGGATAAACCCCAGATAACATGGTCTGATCTCACAGCTGACCCTGCTTTGAGCAGGAGGTTGGACTAGAAACTGCCTGAGGTCCCTTCCAACATAATTTTTTTTATGATCTTGTGATCCTATGATTGTTCAGTTTATTGTGGAAATAGATCTTTTTCCAGCCATATAAATGAACTTTCCATTTGTCCTTATAGTTGCCTTGGCATTAATTACTGTTCATTATAAACATCTGCCTGACTGCTGACTATTGCCTTTTCTTAATTACCTCTGCATTTATCTTTCAGATTAGCAATATTTTATTTCATTTACATACAGACTCCATACTTGCAAGAAGAGTTGTAAGGTTATGTAGAGAACTCAAGAGAATGTGTTTAGCTTTCCTAGTTCAGATGCCAGAAAAGGCCCAGAGAGTTTTCCAATAATAAGGACATTTACCTTTTTTTTTCAGTAGTTTTAACACCATCTAGCAGGAGGGTAGTATTTGGGCTACAATCGCTCTAACTCTAATAAGACAGAAAAAGAATAATGCACTTTCGGGAACTGAGGAAAGCATTACCTCAATGTTCCTAACACTTCTATTGCTGTGCTGTTTGTATTACAAACTAGACAAATGATAGTCGAAGCTTGGAATGCCTAGATTGTAAAGGAGTTGTTTTCATGTTGGCACCATCACAAATGCAGTCTTTAACAGTGCTCTTACATTTTCTTTGACCTTTTGACAAAAAGAAAGAAGCACTTCTTTTTAAAGAGGTACCATTCTTATTTTTCAGATTTTAGGTGGGGAAAAAAATTAATTGAATGTGGTGCTTTTGTCAGATGACTAAAATATGTAAGACTATTTTAAACGTATTTATCCTCCTTGTTCTCAAACAAAAACTGAAAAGAAAACAGAGGAGCTGGTCATGTAGTATAGGTCCTCCGCAAGTTGTGAAACATGGGTAAAGAGGAAAAAGAACCCTGCTGGAAAAAATCATTAGGTTTACACCTAGTGATTTTTATATATCCTGAGATTTGTTTTGATTGACACATCACACAACAGAGAAATCTGAGTGACTTTAATAAAACTTATAGTGTGTGCTTTCATTTTTTTGCTATATCAGAAGAGCCAAATAATTGTAGGAGAACCCCGTTTTGAATTCCTTAAGTTAGCTGGGTGCTAAGCAGATGAGCACTCCAGGAACAACCTGACCATCTCTCTCCACCTTGTGCCGGAACTTGTTGCATTTACTCATGTCTTCTTGCAGAGTTGACAGGGTGAGCATATCATAATATGGCTCAGTCAAAACAAAGTGAACCAGGAAAGACCTGCTGCTAAAACTGTTTAATCTAACCTGTCTGATTTTTACTATATTAGCAAATCATCCCAGCAAATCTTTGGAGACAATAAGAAGTTGACAAACAGCTGGGAGTGGTAGTGTCCTTTACCAATACAACAGAACTGAGAAGATAACATCCGTTCACAATTTAATGCTCCTACAAAGGAGAGCCTGGATGCTGCAAATCCTTTCCAAACAGCCTATGCAAGACAGGTTATTAGATCTTATTTGGTTTAATATATTTCTTAAACAATTGTGCTGCATACATAAAGTATATGTTAAATACAGTATTTAAAGCTGCAAAGTTAAAATTTCAAGAATTAGGAAATAGCAGAATCAAGATTTTAAGATACCTTTTCTGTAGTCCAGTTGGGCACCTACCCTGCTTTCTGGCTGAGTCAGAGGCTATGTGTGTTGATTTATAAACATCAGGCATTCGTGTATATGGAGTTTGCAAAAATATCATAACGTAGATGTATTGGGATCCACACTGAGATTGTATGGGCAATTCAAACTCTGCCTTTTCCTGTTACCAGAGCTAAGAATCTAATTTAGCAATCCAACTATTGCTTTAACACACTTGTGTAATTTCCTGTAACAACTGTTCATCACCTCATCTATCTTCAAATTTTAGTCCTGACCTTTTAACTCTCTACAAAGATTTCAGTCAAACTTAAGTTCACTGACTTCCAGGTCAAAATTAGATGGCTGAAACTTCCATTTTCATCAGCTATGTCCTCCTCTTCTCTGACAGAGCCTGTTGTAACTCAGAGAAGGCTCTACTGGTTATCTCATGAAGCACTTTCTGAATATTGTGTTGGTCAGTACCATGTATGAAGGTAAATGAAAAAAGAGGCCCTAGGCCACCTGAAAACTTCAGTGGCTTGGGAGTTGCTTCAGAAACTGTTCAACCACTCCTGCTGCATGCATGCTTTAACTCTGATATAAGGACAGCAAAAGTGACTAAGGACCATTTCAGTTGCCCTATTTTAATTTATTATGGGTATAATTGAGTCATGCTGGTCCGCAGTGGAAGATTATTGCCTTAGAGTGGAAGAACAATAGCTATCATGTTCACTGAGGACTAGCTGGTAGGGTTCTGGTTCAGTCTACCAGCTATGCTGCTACAGAAAGTTTCATTTACTGTTGATTTAGAAGGAACTATATAGGCCTGGCTGTTAATAGTATTCAGGTTCAGTGATTTTGATCCAGGCTGCAAGCTCTTGAAAAGCACAAGTGGGGAAAAAAAAAAAAAAAAAAAAGGAATGCATTATTTTTATAAACCTTCTGCACTTATGAGGGTATTATATGCTGTACATTTCTATAAACAGAGCTTTGTCACAGCGGAACTCCTTAGATCTTCTCAAAACAAACAGAAAAGGTTTTGGTAATAATAAGAGTATACTGAAGATATGCAGGTTTCTGTAAACCTTCTATAGCAAATGCAAACAAATCATTCACACATACCCATCAAAATCAGAAGACAGATTTGTGAAAAATGTCCTTTCAATTATATCCTCCCACTATGTAATAG
Source organism: Falco peregrinus (assembly GCF_023634155.1). NCBI lineage: Eukaryota > Metazoa > Chordata > Aves > Falconiformes > Falconidae > Falco > Falco peregrinus. The sequence goes on from NC_073727.1 coordinate 59,634,014, forward strand.
AATCCCCATATATATCACTTAAACCTAGTGTTTGCTGTAGAGACTGTGTTAGCTTATGAGCTTATCAAGTCAGCACACATAGATTCGGTCAATTTTTGGAGCCTCTGCTCTTCCCTCCACAAGTTCTGTGTGAGTTTGGGGAAAAATGCAAGATTTTCGACTCAAAAAATAACAAAGCAGAAATAGGGCTGTGGTGTGCGATAACCATTACTTCACAGGACACAGCTCAGGTTGCTATTGCTTTCCATTTTGGAGTAAAAGTATATGAATCATGTCAGATGAACATTTTAGCTGGATAGACATATTGAAGGAAATGTTTAATAGATTACTTAAAAAAGAATTATGACTCACATAGCTTCCTAGTCATCTATCTACAGCTCTGAATGATGGAAGTTATCCATCTTGAATTCTCATGATCCTTGCAGTATTGGTTACCTCATTTGCATTAAATGAATAGAATAAATTGTTACGAATCCAAAAATATACGGTTGCCAGGATACATCTTGCTAGATGCAAATGAAAATGGGTTTATGCCGACCAGTTTAAAATAGTTTGGTACTTAGACAATTTCTTATTAACATTAATAGTGATAAATGAAACAATACATAACCACTGAGCAACTGAAATTATTACTATTTGGTTTGCAATAGGAATATTATTTCAAGCAAATCTGAACTAGTTTTAGTGCAATGTAATTCCACTAAAATACCCTGAAGTTTCATTGCAGAAGCAGCATACAGAATGAATAACTATTCTATGCTTGCTTCTTGATAAACTTGTGAGTTCAAAAAGTAAGTTTCCTGTTACTTGGTTTTATGATTTTCAGTGCTACAGCATTACCAACAAGCATCTATCAGTGTATAGGAACACCATTACTATGCTTTGCCTATGTATATGTGGATAAGGTAGTTAAAGTTGAGAACCATACTCAAAAAAAGTCGTAGGGTCTAACCACATTCCTATACAATTACATAGCCAAAGTCCCCTTAGCTCATGTATATTATTCTGACTTGCTAAAAATATAAAATATATAATTTATTTTTATTTTTATTCTAAGCAATATATTTTATAAATCTTGACTGTTTTTAAGATGTGTGCATGCATATTGATATCTTTCAAAGCCTATACCAGAAGCTTAATTATATCACTTTCGTGAGTAAAGTTGTTTAATTTGTGTAAGATTGACAACGAAAATGAGTCTGCATTGAGTGCCTAATGAAGATAATTAATGTATGAAATAAATACATTTTTATTGTGTGCCATTCATGGTACGTACATGTATTTTAAAGGGGACTATATTTCTTATATAATGATTTCCAAACAGGTAGATAAACACAGGTCAGAATTCCAGCTGTATTCAGTTGAGACTCCTGTATTTTTGGTGAGTGGTGTAGCTGCTCTAATCTGCCATGGTTGGTCCTTTGACAGCCAAGGGCTGGCTGCCAGTGCTTCTCCCAGCGTCATGCATCAGTGGATACAAGAAATAAACTGGGGGTTTACTGCAATAAAGACTCAGTGTATGCTGAGAAAGCAAGCCCTTCAAGCTGAAGTCATCTACAGAAATTGAGATGCAGAAGGTTTCTCGGCCCCCTTACTAACGGTTGGTTCTTTGAGAGGAAATAAAAATACTGACAAAGTCACAACAGCACAATTCTTTCATAGGAAACAATTTCAGACACAATTCAGAGCTGTGAAACGATAGACTAACTCTTCCCTCTCCTCTCTTTGTTTGTCACGTCTCAAAAGTTACTAGCTTTACTCTTAATTCTTAGTGGTATAACTGAGAAGAAAATTATGTCCCTAAATGCCAAAGTAGCACTGAGGTTCATCTTCACAAGTGATGAAGAGCTACAATTCCAAACAATATCAGTACCATGAATTATGCAAGTGATGACAAGATCATGTTGAATATTCATACAATTTCTTTCATAGAATATATTAGCATTATCCTTTTTTTCAGTGTTAAACACAAAAATAAAGTACTTCCATACTGAGGAGATGATTAAGGAGCTGATTCAATGACCACTGAAATTGAAGACACTTTCTTTTGAATTTGGTAATCTCTGAACTGGGCTCTAAACCTTTATTTTCCTGGGAATGCTCTTTGTATTAACCTTCTTCATTTTTTCTGCACAGAGCTAAAATGAGCATTAAGAAAGATGTCCTTTTATTCCACAAATCAACTCCTACATGTAATACTTGAGAAAACTGAAAGATAAATACATTAGTTCTGCTTAGCAAGTTAAACATCAAAAGCTGAAAACTCATGTTCCCATCTGTTCTGAGACTGCTGGTTGCATCCAGATGATTGTTAGTGCAATTCTGCATAAAACCATTAGTTTCAAGACTTGCAAGGCACCATACTTTACAAAAGACTAGACAAATCTGTTCCAGGTAGATAAAAATTCGAGCATTTGCCAACATTGTAGATGACTTATGAACCATTTCTGTAGAAGAAAAAAAAAAAAAAAAAAAAAAAAGCAGCTCTATGTCACCATTCCAATTAAAACAGATGTTATAAGGCCAGCATCTAAAAAATCAGGAGATTGCTGTTATGCTGCTATGTCCCAGCTGAGCCATGGCAACTGGTTGTGCATACATTGCCATAACTATGAAATAAAATGTGTTAGATTCCCCTGAGATGTGAGATTGCAAATGGATTTGGATGGGATTCAGTGTGAGATTCAGACTCCTAAATTTCAAATGTCTGTATGCAGGTGTCTTCAGCTAGGTGTCTACGTTTCCACTGTAGTGAAGACAGATTCACTTGTGCAGCAATGGGCATTCTGAGCTACCTGAGCTACCTCTGTGGGTCACAGGACCTACCGGAGATCTGATGCTTCTGGAAGAACAGTAGAAAAAAAAGCAAGATACTCACTTCTGAAAAAGCCCTGAAAGTTTCTGATCACCCTGTCTGTGTATCAGAGCCTGGATGAACAGAGCCTGGGTATACTTTGAACTGTGATAACACAGCCTCTCAGTGGCTGATCCATTGTGTTGCTCACCAGAGAACTGATAATAGGCATCTACCTGCTGCTTGCGATGTGTGAGACAACCTGATGAAAGTACCAGGCCTGGACCCTACTCCTGGCTTTATGGGGAGATTAGACACCTAATTTATGTCTAAAAACATGCAGGTGTCTGTACACCTAAGTTTAGAGGCACAGTTCACCTGTGTAAATGCAAGCACATCCTTTAATCTGGGAAAGTTTAGGGTGTTTGAAGTACTGGGATGGGGCTGGTAGAAATGTGACAGAACTTTATGGGAATTTTGCACCTCTTCAAAGCAAAAACTGGGTGCTATGTGAGATTCCTCACAGAATCCAAGTGATGAGAGATGACTTTATTGAGTAATCTGAACCCTACCGATGTGCCTCAAACTGAATTTGTATCTGCCCAGCACTGGGACAACAGCTTCACACAGACAGTTACTGTGGCTTGGCTAATATGCAAGTAGCCGGTTAAACAATTATTTCCTGGTCTCTAACGTCATTGTCCAAAGCTGAGAATCTGAAATCTATCACTCGCCTGCCATTCCCCCTACAGGCTGTTCAACTTCGCTCTTACAGCAGTATGTGATGCTAAAGCTATGCAGATGCTCCGTAGTTCATTTCATCAATACATAACAGTCCCTTTGTTTTGGCAGCAAAAAAAGTTGGACTTTTCTAACTCTTAAATACTATGCATATCCAGAATCAAAATATTCTTCTGGCTAAGTCCCCGATGCATTCATTACAGACAGTCTGAGAGCATACATAACATGCACTAATAGAGACAGAATACTTCCAAATGATGGGTGACAGCTGCCTCTTTTTTTTTTGTAAAAGCATCCACTTGAAGACATGTCCGTTATACAGCAGTCAGAAGGCATGTCCCAGAAAAATAAATAAAAGGGGACATTAAGCCACTAGCTGGGAACCTGAGGTTCAGTTCTCTTTCCTGGTTCAAGTTTTCCATGTGACTGTTCCTCCTGCTTGAAAGTGAAGCAACCCTATTTACTTCTTTTAAAAGGTACTTGGAGACTCGAACAAAAATTGCAAGCCAGCAGCTTGGTTCTAGTAAGCTGGGTGCTGCAAGGGTAGCTATATAAAACATGTGCTACAGCAACAGACACCAAGCCTTTTAATAGACTAAGTATGTCACTTGAATTATTTTCTAACTAGAAAATTTGGAATTTTCAGACCAAAGAAGAACAATTCAAGGACATCTGGATACAGCCTGGGTAAAGGCAAGAAGTTAAAGCGTGCAAGCGATGCTGCTGTGGGACACGTGCTCAGCAGCCGCGTCGGGCCAGAGGGTCAAGTCAGCAGCGTACCCTATGCACTTGCAGCTCTATCAAACCACTCGGCTTCACAGCGCTTCAAAACCTGCCGTATTCATGAGAATCACACCTCTGGGTGTGCACAGGCCCTTTCTGCCACGCATCTGCCCCCAGCAAACCACTGCTGCAAACTCTCAGGTTCACTGGCACGGTGCTGTAATGGCTTTGTGGTCAGCATCACGGCTTCTCACATTTAAAGAGCTCGGCAAGCAAAACTCCGGTATGAATAAATAACCAGATATTTCCATGCGGTACTTCCAATATTGTTCCTTGTAGGTTGTTGGGTTTTTTTCCCTTCCCCCCACCCTCCCCCTTCTTTCTGTCTTCCTGTAAATGACTCACAGCCCGGCTTTTGGGGAAGGGGGAAACCAAGCGCTTCGTAGCGCTCTTTGCAACTTTAACCTTACTTAACCCTCGCAGCAGCAAGAGGAAGTACCAAGTATTTTCACGAGCCGTGAAGGGGCTCAGATCTGCTTTTGACGTCTGGAGGAAGTGCTGCCTGCTGCAAAGCCAGAAACAAAAAACGCATCCGCAGCCCCGCTGAACGCCAGCGTTTGAACACACGCAGTCCCGGCCCCCCCTCCCCCGAAGAACACCAGCCCAGCGGCCGGGATCGGGGCCGGGATCGCGGCGGAACGGGGCGGACCTGGGTCAGTGACGAGCCCCCGGGCGCGGGGAGCAGCGCGGGCAGGAGCTGCGCGCTTTGGGGAGCCCGAGGGTCCCCGCCTGCGCGCTGCGCGGAGGCGCCGGACCCCGCTACCCCGCCGCCTCCTCTCCCCGCTTCCCTTGTTCGGAGCCGCACTGCTCCTGCCCCCCCCCCTCGCCACCGCCCCGCGATCCCCGCCCCGCCCGCTCCTGCCCCCGCGGCCGTCGGAGGGCACCTCGCCCCCCCGGCCCCAGCCCGCGGCGCCGGGGGGCGGGTCCGAGGGAGCCGCGCCCTCCGCCCGGGGCCGGCCGCCGGTAGGAGCCGCACGCAGCCACCGCGGGGCGGGCCCGAGCGTGGCGCTGGGCCGGGCCGGGCCGCGCAGCGCAGCCGGCGGTGTCTGAGGCGCGGGGGATGGACGTGGGTCAGTGCAGCGGCGAGCGGCGACGGGCGGCTCAGGTAAGCGCGGGGCGGGGCGGGGTGGGGGGACGCGGGGCGAGGCCGGGTGCCCTCCCGGGGGCTGTGCGGGGCCGGGCGGGCTGAGCCGCATCTGCCGGTCGTGCCCACAGCGCCCCACGCACCGACCGCGCCGGCAGCGGGGCGGGGACGGGGCTCCGCAGCCCCTGGGCGTTCTGCCGCGGGAGGGCTCCCCTCTCCCCCGCGGTCCGCCCCGCCGCGCTGAGCCCTCGCAGCCGCCTTTGTGCCCACTCCGTGATGCGGGCTCACCCCTCCCCGGGCGGCCCGGTGCCCCGCGGGGGCGGGCTGGCGGCGGGGCTGGCGGCGGGGCCGGCGCGGGCAGGCGGTGGCGGAGGGAGGCCGGGGGGCACAGCCAACTGTTGCCCGGGGAGGCGTCGGCCCCAGAGCGGTGTCGGCTCCGGCAGCGCCGCGGCGGTGAGCGCCGGCAGGGCTCGCTTCGCCTCGGCTGCCGGCTGCCTTTGGAAGGGCAGCGGTTGCGGTGCGGGCCCCGGTGGGTCTCCCCCGGCTGGCCTTGCCCCAGCCCGGGGGGACGCTGCCCCCGGGCACAGGCCCTGCCCGCTGGGAACCACCGGGTCGTGGTTGCCGGAGCCGAGGGGACCTGTCTCCGCCTGCAGCCGCGCCAGGGAAGCCTGGCTGAACTCTAGCACTGGCCGAGGAGGTCGGTCGAACACGTCCCGGGTGCCTTGCTGGAGTAGGTGCTCCGGTGCTGTAGTAGGGGGAGAGGGGGGGATTAAGCTCACAACTTTGGTAATACCGAAAACTTTCCGTTCCAGCTGGTGGTCGTTGTTGGACACAGGGCGCTATAAACGTGGTGCTTCCAGAGGGATGTACCTGGACACGAGATGAAAAACCCGATCTGTAATACTGCTTTCATCTCGTTCAAATCGCTGTCTGTGTTGGGGTGTGTTACAGTGAACAGACACCATGCTTTGCATCTATTTTTCCTATTATTTTTTTTCCCGTAATTTAATTTCCAGACCGTTTAGCTTTAATTTTATTTATCTGGGTTTTGTTATGCTAAGGTCTCGGCAATGCATGATGCCACTGTGTAAAATCGAATACTCCATAATCCACTGGCAACGCAGCAAGACTTTTAACTTCCCATGCTTTCGGTGGTATTGCTGCTAACGTGCGAGGGTGGTGGTGCGGGTATGTTTCCAGGCTATTCCTGGTATTCTTTGGTTGCCATACAGCCCATCTTTGCACCCTCATTGTTGTTTACTGGCTCCTAAAGGCAGTGTATGTGTGTAAGGGAAAGGGTAAGTTCAAGGGGGGACAGGGATGGTTTTGCTTTGCTTCTCCTGTTGTCACCATCTGCAAGGCCAGAAAAAAATGGGAACGGCTTTGGCTCTGAACTCTTAGGTGGGGAAATCTGGAATGAAACGCTGTCGTGACATGAGGTTGCCTTGTGGGCAAAGAATTTAACATGCTCAGCACTGCTCTACAAAAATACCCCAACTCAGATTACACCAGGAAGAACCAAGCTCATACTTCCCTTTTCTCTGTTAACTTTTGTATTTTTACAACGTATAAGGAAGACTTATACATCAGCAATGTACTGTATTTTTTTTTAAGGAGTAAACTTTGTAATTTCTTGTGTCTGTCTCCTGTCTACTCGCCTGTAATACCCCTACCCCCCCCCACCCCCCACCCCAAATTAAAAACTAATGATAAAGCCTTACTATTCATGAATTCAGCTTTCCGAGGGTAGCCTTTAAAAAAAAAAATGTTTTACGGAAATGAAATTACAGATTATGGGAACAGCATGAAGGGTTTGACTTAAATTCATAAAAAGCATAAAGTAGTGACGAAGAATAAAATTCTTTGGCTTCAGTTCGAACCACTATAGTATAGTCTGTCTGTTCTTTAAGGTTTCACTTAAATGTAAACTATGGCAAGTGTAAGTGAGGTTCTCTGGGGGATTTATACAGTTTCTTAATGACTGCCCAATATTTTATTGTATCGTGCTCTGTACTTTTTCACTACCCTTCTCTGCTGTTTTTGCAGCGACACTTTTGTTTTTTCTGTGAACTTGTTCTTTATTAAAAACAGAAAATAAACAAACCACAAATGATTAAAAAGACAATGTATGCTAGTAATTAGAATAAAAAATACTTGGTTAATTTACAAAGGAAAAATGGTGATCATCTTGGATACTACTGCATAGTTACTGTCAGCAGATGTCATTTTGCCATAATAGCGAGTCTATTAGTGAATTTTACAGTGCAGGGAAGATAATTCATTGTTAGTGTGCTTCGCTTGTCTTCATGACATCATTTTTTGACAGTGTTTTGTCAGGCTGAAATATCTTGTCCTCAGCAATATGGTCGTCTCACAAAGACATTGAGTATTTGCATGTGCAGTATGTTGCAGATTTCCAAATGTTATGTGTTATACAAAACGAGAGCTTAAAATGTGTGTCAAAAATTCAAGATTATATTTAGACAATTAACAGTTCACATACTTTTAACAGAAATCATATTTTATAGGTGTACAGATACTATGAATAAGACCACTTTAATTGATCATATTTATATGTATTTCCAAATGTCCTTTTTAATTAGAGTTTTTAGAGAAACTATAAAAGACTTCTGTAGAATCACTGGCATTCTTTAGCACTAGATGCATAATGCATGCAGTAGCACATGAACTTATCATTCAGTTCACATTTTATACAAAACAGAAAAATAGTATTCTACATCCAAAACCTGTGTGCAATCCAGACATCATTAGGTTTCCTATTAAATCCCTGAATACAAACTGAGTTATGTCAATGTGACCTATAACATCAGTGGCCAGCGGAATATGCATACTAATAATATATGTTGATTTGAAGGAAACCTCTTAGTGTTTCATCTGTACTGAATTTAATATGTATTTGGAACTGTTTCAATATTATCAATCATTCTTCTAGGATTCTTTCTACTAATGTTATCTAGAAATGCAAAACAGTAACATTAAATCAGAGAAAACAGTTTGAGAGGCATGAATTAAAATATTTAATGTATGGTGCAGCTTGGGAGTTGCAGAAAACACAGTCATAAATTTGAATTTTGTTGTTTAAATTAAAATTGTAATAGAAGCTGCTATGCACTCATGTGTGAATGATGATGAGAGTGATGTGAATGATGTGAAATGCACAGGTTCTATTATTGTGAAGCTCTGAATTTACCATTCTGCTATTTTCACAGAATTCCAATTCACACTTGCAATTGAAATGAAAGTGTGTCTTATTTTCTGTATTTATATACTTCTTGGTACAAGTTCTTGATTTAAACTGGTAGCAGTAGTCGCTTCTACACGAAAAATAACGGTAACAGATACAGGACAAATACCTTTTAGGACAGATGTGACCCACTGCACCACTGACACACAGGTGCTTGAAAATATTGTGGATTTTAAATGCTTAGAAGTAATCTCCTGGTTGGTATCTTCTTGTTGACATTAGGTTAAATATCACTCAGGCTTACCTTAATTGAGGAGTGGTTACTTTTGCATGTTAATGGCTGAAATATTCTTGTCTAGTTTATGAACATGTCAACAGACTAGAAAACCACTACTCTATGGACTTCTTCGTGCATTTTATCCTTTTTTTTTGTGTCCGTGATAATGCTTCTGTAGGGCTGTTTGGAGTGGCAATGGACAGGTTGACTTTTAACATCATGGTTGGATGACCAGCAGTGCAAAAGGTGAAGCTAATGCATAAGTCTGAAGCTTATTTATGAGTAAATCTGTGTAACGAATTTGTGAAGTTCGTAAAATGTGCAAAGTTTATTTTGAAGGTTCCAGTAGCAGCGCAAACTGTGGCGTTAGTGTGCCTGTCACAGATGCTGGTCTAGTTTGGTTAAAATCTTAAGTTAATAAATGTGATTCATGAACATATGTCTCTCAGACCTGTCAAAGAGCATTGCTGTGGCATTGGAAATGTCATGTCTAGATTATGGCATGGAGCATACTGGGATCTTGAGTTTGGTCCCGTGTTTGTGGTGAGTTCTGGATGACTGAGTCCTATCTAGGCATTGGAGTTCGTGCAATTTAATAACGCTATGGAGGTGGTTCAGTGTTTTTAAGGGGGTATGGAGACTTACACTGACATTTTAGATAAAAGCCATTCTGTACTCTCCTATATCTCTCTGATAAACATAGGTTTAACTTAATATTTAAGTAGTTGTTAGAAGCTTCTTTTATATATAATTTATGGGACTGGGGGGGGGGAAACCTTCTCCCTGTTGTATTGCAGCCTGAATTCATAAATTATTTGAGTGGCCTATTTTACAATTAGATGCCTCAAAGCTAAGGTTGATGTTCTTAAAACTCATGTCTGAAAGCACACGGTTGTATTTTTTGCTGTGAAGAAAATTAGTTGCACAGAGCTTCATTTCTACATCCATCCGGAGCTGTTACCACCGTGACTGTTGTGGGGAATGGCATCTCTCTCCTGCCTAACTGCCTATGGCACCCTGAGATGGGAATGTTCCCTCAGGATTTGAAAAGCTTGCTTTGCTGGGAAATAAGTAAGCGTAAGCTATTTTCTCAAACTTGAGGAAGAAGCATTTGCAATGATTTTTCTCTCTCCCTCTTCACCATATATTTGGTGGTGTATTAGTTACATCTCTTACTGCATCTTACTGAATCTCTTACTGCATGAAGTGTGAAGCTTGTTCCTCTGTCGTCTTTTCAGCCTGAAGCAACTTGAGCTCACATCTCTCTCTTCCCGGGAGAGTGCAACAAGCAGCTTGTCATAAACTGTCCTTTATTTCACCTGCAGCTGTGTTACTTTGAAAAAAAAAAAAATTAATTAGGCTAAGGGGGAGAGTGACTCCTGCCCTGTGATTAAGGCATTCAGGGCAGGGAAATCAGGATTTCTGTGGGTGTTTCATTCTTTCACCCAGTACGTATTTTCCCATTCCATAGTTTCAGCAGGAATAATCTAGGGCAGACTGTAGTCAGTGGGTTAGGGCACTAGCCTGGCATGCCTTTCAACCTGGAAAGAGCCTGCCACCCACTTTTACTTCCTCTGTGTTTGCTTTCCGGATGCTTTTAAATTGCTCGAAGGTGCTTGGGGGCATGCTTCTGCCTTCTCATCCAAAACTTCAGAATGGCGTGATTCCTTTCCTCATCAGCTTGTGAAAGGGATTACTTTGTATCTTGCTCCTGGGGAGGCCTGAGGGTTTTCCAACCCTTTTTAATGACATGGGTGCCTCTTGAGCTTATAGTAGGTGACTTTTAGGGTACAGCCTTCACAATTTTGTTTCCTGTTAAGTTAGATGGCTTCCTGCTTGCTATCCCAGTTATCTTAATTTCCATTATATACACGAGTTTATTGTAGCTGTGCTCAAAATTCTGAGAGTCCACTTTGTGCTTCTAGTCTCACATGGACTAGTAAATCTAAGACAAGTGTAGATTTTTGGGGGGAGAAAGGCTGGAGTTTGGCAAGACTGAGGTTCCCTTCAGGAGAAAGTCTTCATTTTGGGGTTAGTGCACAACTTGGACAACTGAATCAAACCAGGTCCAACACAAGCATCTTGTCCTTGTTGAGATGCTTCACAACATCTACTGCATCAATGCTTGGCTAGCACATGCAAGATGGTCAGAAGACCCATGTCATGCTCGGACTAGCACCTGCTGGGAAGGTGGGATATTTTAAGACAGCTCAACACTATTTGCCTCTGCAACTGAACTAGTAGTGCCCTAAGACTATTGCTGTTTAGGCTGAATGTGGTTAGACTGAGAAGTGGGAGGAAGAGGTTGTTTTCTTTGTTTCCCAAAGACATTTTAAAGAAAACGTGCTTTCTGTTTTATTTTCTTTATTGTGAGTGTATTTGATACCTAGCTTGATCATTACAATTTTCATTTTGCAGCTGCCTCAGATTAAGTCTGAAAGGTTAGCTTGAGTTAATAGCTTTCTGGGAAGAGGGGGAGAAAGTTCGTTTTCTGGTTTCTCTCATACATATTAATAGCAGTGTGGAGCTGTGGGGCAAAAATTCATTACTGTTGGTTGTTAGCTGGTATGGAAATGCTGAGTGATGGTGGCACTTACGGAGCTGAATTGGTTTTGAAGAAGGAAAATTCTCTCTGGTAACTGATCCATGTGATCCTGTCTCCAGTAAAATGATTCCAGAATTGTGTTTAAATAGCCTTTGTGAGAGATGTACAGTCGTACATATTTGTTACAGATTATTTGCTGGTCCTAATTTTTCAGAGAGGGTTCCTTTAATACTGTGGAAATTGATTGAGGAAGGCAGTGATGAGGGGAAAAAATTATAGTATTCCTCAGAGTTGTTCAAACCTGTTTAGTTTTTGGAAGGCTAGATTGTTAAATTTGTTATGTTTTATTTCCAGGAACAGTCTAATTTTGTCTTGGTTATACTTTCTCCCACCCACATATACGTGGTCTGACTCCTCGTGCTGTATTGCTCTTTAATTGTGTTTTGCTTCAAGGATCATCTGTAAGACTGTTGGTGACTGACTGCTTCAGATAAAGATATCATGATGGTCTTCGGCATCTTTAGAAGCTTCTGGAAATTAGTCTGTAATCATCTCCCTAATAATTGATGGTGGCAGAGGAAATGGGAGCTGATATTATGTAATCGTTTTTCCTGTGTTTTTATTATTAAAGCATAAATGCCCCATAGGACTGGAACACTTCCCTCACCCTCTCACAAGGCTGTGCTGCAGCAGAGCTCTGCAATACCAATTACTGCGGGGACGGTTTGCTGTTCCAAATGAGATCATGATGGGGATGCTGGAAAACGAGTCTCAAAATGTGTTTCATGCTGTGAATACTTGAGAGATTTTGTTAGAGCGTGATACTTAGGTCTACAGGACTTATGTTTTTAATTAGAGAGGGTGTTAAAAAATCCACTTAGAATTTTGTATCAACATCTCTTGTATTCAGGAGGAAAATAGAAAATATTTCTTGATCTTGAAGTGTTCTGGGAATATGTTGCCTATAGAACTTACTGGTATTTCTGCAACAAGATGATGTTACTACTTTACTTTTTTTTCCCTGAAGGACAGGGACAGAGCACACATATTAGAGGCCTTAAAGGTATAGATAATCTGCTTGTCCATTTTTATACTGTGAGACAAAAAATGATTGGGATCTGACTAATTGCGCTTTTGTTTTACTGAGATTTTGATTCATTATGGCACAGACAGTATCATGTTGTCCTTTACTGAACTAAAAGTAAATCCACCAAAAAAAATCCCCTTTTGTTCTGCTGCTGAGGAACACTGTGGGCTGCCAAATCCTGGCAGTCTGAGTCACCACAGTCGTAATAAAGTGTTTGTACTTTCGCGGTCGCTGTTATTCACTGTCTTCTAATTTATTCATAAGGCAAAGGGACACCTACAGATTAAAATACTACTTTTTAAAGAAATACATGTTTATATTTCTGTTTCTACATGTTTATACGGAAATAACATTTGTCAAAAGAGAATTAAATACGCTTTGGTAATACTTCAAAGCTTCCAAGGAACAAATGGTATCTTTAACAATAAGAAATATATCTATTTAACAGATTCCATTTTCTGTGTAAGAGCAATGTTAGACTTCAAAAATGGATGGGATTGTTCTGAACTCCTTACTGAATTCTGCTGTTTTGGCCATTTGATCTGACCTGATAATGATCTGATAATCAGGGCAGACTGTTTCCTTCCTTAAAAAAAAAAAAAAAAAAATGTTTTAAGGACAGAGACTCTGACCCTGAAAATGCTTATCTGTATTTTAACTCCTAATGCGTGGGCTATGACCCAGCAAGCATAACTCTGTAATGGAATTCAGTTGTTTTCAGGATCACTCTGAAACAAAGCAGTCAAATATTAAGTTGCAGTATTCAAACAAACTCAGAATGACTGCACAGAAACAGCCGAGGGAAAGCAAGGTGGTTCTGAATCAATGATAGGTACCTGTAAGGCCACCAGGTACGTTCCCTGACTCCACAGAAGACGTGTGCAGGTGTGCTGTGTGTGGCTCTGTGTACACAGTGATGGTCTGGCTGATGCACCCTCTTGCCTGTGCTTGGGCAGGAGGTGGGAGTTCTTACAGGTTCTTGATCCCATCAATGTGCATGGAGAGGAGATGGATAATTCCTTAATTCCTTAGCGATTCATGGGTAGGAGTCCTTATGATTTAGGCTTTTAACTCTTAATATCATTATTGAGGCAGAAACAATGATTTTTTTCTTTCTATTGATAAAAGAACAAGGCTTTTATTTCTTTTTTGCCTGATACATAAGGAATTCTGTATGTTATTTACCTTTCCCTAGCACTGAGCTAATGAAATTTACACAGTTCTCTCAAAAAAGCACCAAATCTAGTAAGTCAGATCATTAGTTACTTTCCCTGACTGTCTTGTAGAGCTGCTGAAGGAAAGGAAGGTGGAGTGAGCTGGTGGGCACTGGGGTGCTGTGGTACATGTGTGGAAACTTGTGCAGCAGAAAGTACTATAATTTTAATGGCTGCTCTGCATCATACTGTCACTACAGTTGTTTCCCAAAGAGTCTCACATACTATTGATAGGACATTCACACAAAGATAGGAGATGGTAGATAAGCAAATGCAAATATATTACATGCCTTCTATCCTTCAGTTTTTAATACATTTTCTAGTGACAAGTTCAGCATGAAACACTTGGTGACAATTATATATGACTCACTTTAGAGAGAATCAGAAGAACAGGATTACAGGGTGAGGTTATTCAGGTAGCTCTGTTTCTTGTACATGGTACAAGACATTCTGCTTTCTGTGTTTAATGTGGTATTACTAGCAGAGTATGTGGTAGCATTTCCTTCAGCTTCATTCTTCCAATAACTTCCCCCCCCCCCCTCCCTCTAGGGATGAGACATTTTGAAGGGAAGTTGGATATAGATGGGTTTGGAAAGAAGATAAAAAACACAGTTCTCGGGGATTAAGCCATCCCCCAAACCTGCAGACACTTTCCTGCCGGTGGTTGAAGAATGACTGTCTGTGGTATTGTCCCATCTTGGGCAGTGACAGTAGGTGGGCATGCCAAAGTTGAATACTTAATTTTGCACTGTTAACAGTTTCATTTCCAGTTTTTCAGAAAACAGACCATTCCGGTGATTCTCAGAAAACTTGCCCAGAAATCAAATCTGGATATCATGATGCCTTTCTGTGGCTCAAGAAGTCCTTAAGCCCACTTGCTGTGCAGTCTTACATTGACTTGCAGTGTATGGTAAATTTAGCAAGAGTTGCCCAACTTCCTTTGACATATTCTGACAAAAAGCATAGCCCTCCCACTGATCTGGGTCACATTTTCTACATAGAGCTAAGATGGTAACAGCTCTAAGTTCCACCCAGCTTCTGCCATGGGTTACTAGGTGGTGTTTAATGGGCTCCTGGTTCATCATCAGAGTGTGCAGCTAGCATCAGGGCAGTCTCAAACTGTCAGCTTCAACAGTGCTGCCAGCTGATGTCCTGTATGTGCGTGCATTCAAAGCCGTCAATGATGCACAGTATTGATCAGCTTGGGTTTAGTCAGCCTTGTATGTTCCCTTTAGTTACTGATGCTGTGAAATGATTTGGTATGGGGGCACGTAAATCAGCTGTCTCTTTCCTTGCTCAGTCCAACACCAGATGTTTTAGAAACCACAGCCGAATGGATCTACCTGTAGAAACCAGACTTTTTTTCTTTGACAGCTGTGAAGAGTGGAGATCTTTGACCCAAACTTTTACCTTCTTATGAAATGAAGAATTTTGTCAAGGAGTTCTAAGGGAGCTGGAGAAAATGAAGATTTCAGTAATGAGCAGTCATTTTCTATCAGCATCCTTTTCTACTGTCAGTATAGGTATCCTGGGAACAGAGCAAAAGGACCATACTAATTCTGGATCTAAAGTCACTTTTTTCTTTTACTTTCAGGCTATTTTTTTTTAATTTTATTTTTCTATATCAGAACTAGGATGTACGCCAAGATCTGTAAGAAACAGATGTCTGTCTCATGCCAGCAGTATTATCATAGCTGGGATTTAATAAATTTGTTACTTCACATATGTGGGAGGCTTTTTGGTTGTTTTTCTTTGAGGATCTTGATAGTGAGTTTTCTGTTTAATTGGAGTGACTGTCTTCAGTTGAGTGTGGATGTCAGTGTTGGGGTAGATGTGTCATCTTTTCATCTTTTTGAAAGACAGAAATTGTACCTGTCATTGAAGGCGCTATGATTAAAGTATTGCCAGGTAAATTAGGGTGTGGCTGTTCATCATCTGGGACTATTAGGCTGAAGCAGATGGTAGACTCACTGGACCAGATTGGCAGCCAATATTCCAACAGTTACAAATGGTTTGTCAAGGTTTTATAAAATGATGGGCAGTTTTGTCTGTGCTGTGGTGGGTTGACCTTGGCTGGATGCCAGGTTCCTATCAAGCCACCCTGCCACTCCCCTTCTCTGCCGGACAGGGGAGAGAAAACACGAGAGAGGCTCATGGGTTGGTGTGAGGACAGGGAGAGATGGCTCAGCAAGGGCAAACAGGCTCAACTTGGGGAAATTAATTTATTGCCAATCAAATCGGAGTAAGATAATGAGAAGTAGGAAGAAATATTAAAACCACCTTCCCCCTACCCCTCCTTTCTTCCCGGCTCAACCTCACCCCTGGTTTTCTCTCCCTCCCGGCCGCGGCGCAGGGCGGGCCCGGGGCTGGGTCAGTCCCTCCCGCGCTGTCCCTGCCGCTCCTGCCCCTCCGGGGGAGGCTCCTCACACCCTGCCCTGCCCCAGCGCGGGGCCCTGCCAGGGCAGGGGGCCCTCCACGGGCTGCCCCAGCCTGGGGCCCTGCCGGGCTGCAGTTCCCCACGCCCGGCCCCGCCGGGGGTCCCCCCGCGGGGCGCAGCCCCTCAGGCCCGGCCGGCCCCGGCGCGGGTCCCCGCGGGGGCACCGGCCCTGCCCGCAGCCCGGCCCCGGCCCGGGCTCCTCTCCCCGCGGGGCCACGGGCCCTGCCCGGAGCTGCTCCAGCGCGGGCTGCCCGCGGGTCACAGCCTCCCTCGGGCACCCCCTGCCCCGGCGTGGGGCCCTGCCGGGCTGCGGGGGGGGAGCTGCCCCCCGGGGGCTCCGTGGGCTGGGGGCACAGCCTGCCCCGCCGGGGGCTGCGCCGCGGGCTGGGGGGAGCCTCTGCCGCGGCGCCTGGAGCCCCCCGGCCTCCTCCTGCCCTGCCCTGGGGGCTGCAGAGGCGTTTCTCACATACTCTAAAAGTTGCGCAGATATTTTTTCCTTTCTGAAATCTGCCGTCCCAGGGGCGCTGCCAGCCAGCGGTGGGTCCATCCTGCAGCCGGCTGGCGCTGGCTCCATCATCATGGGGGAAGTTTCTGGCGTCATCTCACAGAAGCCACCCCTGTAGCCCCCGGCTACCCAACCTTGCTGTGCAAACCCAATACACAGCGTCGTTACATTTTTAAGACTACTTCAAGGGAAGCAGCGTTGAGAATGGAGATGCATGTGTGATCTGTAGGTAAGCAGTTCTGTAAAGGTGTGTATGTTTTTGTACTGACAAAACTAATTTTTTTTAGTACACTGTGACATTGGATAATCACTTATATCTATACATAAAGTTTTAAGCACTGACTCTTGCTAAGGATAATATTTGCATCCAGATTTGCACCATGGTAGGTGTATTTTCCTTTGGAAAAATTTTACATGCCTCTATTATGTTTACAAAGACTTCTTGCTTATGGGTTTTTTTTCGTGCAGAACAAGGGTAGATGTTTTAGGTGAAGGTTTGCATGAATTTTTTTAAAGTAAGTTGGGATTTCTGACTTGGAAGAAAGAAACAAAATTGTGACAACATATGTAAGTTTAAGAATTTTTTAAAGAACACAGATGTGTTCCTGAATTGCTGATCTTGTTAACTGAATTTCTTCCTTGCCCACCACCCTGATGTGGGTGAAGTTTGAAGAAGCAGCGTCTCAGCTGCTGCGCGTTAGGATGCTGTCAGTAGACCTATGCCCGCTTTAGAGGAGCTGAGAGGACCAATGTTCTGTTGCAGCAGTGCAGGCTTGCTGAAATTAAGAAGTCAGATGCTAATTTTCAGTCTGTCTGAACACATTAAAAAACTCCAAAACCTAGAGAGTGCAGATTTTCATGTATGCTGCATATAATACATGTGGAAACACAAGTGCTCAACTGTTACACGTTTATTTGGTTCTGAAATGTGCTGGCCAGTTACAGAATTAACTTCTAAAAATGATGTTCTCCAGAAGCAACTGGGTACTATAATTGTGATGCATGTTTATAGTAGGAACTAAATAAGGAATGGATATGGCATGCGACTGTACTGTTACATTTTCGGTACTCTTGTGACACAGTTTTGTCCTGTGCCAACTAACACTGCCAGATAATGCCCAAACGCAGTTCTGGGGTTAGGAGAGATGATGGACCATTTCCAAAAGGCTATTTGGATTTGGCCAGGCTGTTTTGGAGTGACAGGATTTTATTTGTACAGCCATGAGCTGTACCGTGCTTACTGGTTCCAAGCCCAGAGCATGGCTATGTGCTCTGGTCTGTTTTATTTTCTGACACACATGCGGCCACAGATCTGCTTTCCAGGAAGCTGGGATTCAGCAGCTTCTTCGGGAAGGCAATGGCAGGATTGTCTTTGTGTGCTTAGAGGTTAAGAGAAAAAAATCTATCAATCAAACCTGAAAGTGAGAAGCTGGGTCTGGAAAGCTGGAGAAATAATCCAGAGCAACTTAAAATCATAAAAAATCCGAGTTTCATGTTGTTTTTATAAGAAAAGCCCCAGGGAATACATAGGTGTAATTTGCCAATTTGAAAGTGCAGGTTTAAAGAAAAAACAAACAAACAAACAAACCCCCACCAAAACAAGTATGAAGAATTATGGCCTGACATTTTAAATCAAAGTTAATAAATTAAATGTAAGCAGATATCATCTACAGTGTCCTCAACCAGAGCATGTATATTCTGGCAGTAGTGTAAAACTTACCCCTGTCCTGGGCTTTGCCTTCTGTCAACTGAAGGAGCAGTAGCAACCTGCTAGCACAGACCTGACTTGGCATGATCTTTACGTTTTCCCTGGGAAATTCCTGTCTCAAGCAGATGTTTTGGCCCTGTTCTAATTGTCTGATTGCCTCCTGTCAAGGAAGTGCAAATCTAACTTTAAATTTATCAAAAACTGTAGGGTGTGGGTTCGTGGGGTTTTGTGTGTGAGTGGGGGGTTTTGTTGGGGTTTTTTTTGTTTATTTTTATTGTTTTGTTGTGGGTTTTTTTTTCAAGCAGTGTTAAAGCTATTAGCATCCTAATGACTTAACAGGGTCTGGTCCAACAGACAACTGTATGAGTTGACTCTAGTCTGTTGAGTGCTTCAGTCTGTTTCACCATCTCTTCTATATAGTAGTTGAGGAATAGCATAGGCTTCCTGGTGAGCTGGCCACATATCCCTCCACCTGGAAATAGTCCAGCAATCAGAAACTGAGCTCCCGATCCCCACATGGACAGTGACGGGCCAAATACCATTCCTGGGCTGGGAATTCCTGATGTGATTTGTGGTTTGAGGGTTGCATGGGGAGAGAATCAAAGTTCAGGTCAGGAGGTTCTAAGGATGAGCTGCCTGGTTATTTTTATTTATTACCTGTATTACTATCAACATGTCTCACATCTTTCTGCATAATATTTAAATAGAATATTTATATTTAATATAAATATTAAATAATGAGCCTGTACTTTTTCAGTACATACATTGACAAGTGTGTTCTGCTGCTGCTCCCCTTTTTTTTTTTTAATTAGTATTAGTATCTTAAAGCAAAACATAGATTTATCACTTAATTTTGGAACATGTACTTTTTACTTTTGAGTAAAGGACTTCTAAAACAGGAAATAACGTTGTTGTAGTTAGGATTCAGAGTCTGGCCTCTCATGCACACTTCATGTTACTTAACTCTTCTGCTTTGCCTTTGAACTACATTATGTAGTCCATTCTGTAATGCAACTTTACTTAACTCTTTATTTGCAAGTAGAATTAATTTACAATCTTTGCTATTTATGCTTTGTTGAATACGGATCATACAGCCTTAATTATTTCTTACACAGCAGGAAACTTTCAAAGTAGCAGCTGTGTTTTGCTTTAAGTCAAATGGGTTGTGGACTATGACTTTTCAAATCCCTGGGTGGATAATAAGCTTTACTCCCAGCAGGTCCCCCAGGCTACTACACTGAGGGTACCAAACTAACTTCTGTGTTTCATTGTATAAATACATTTTAACCAGGGATAAATTGACTTACTGGACATTACTGAAACAGTAAAAGAGAATTTTCTCTTCTGCATTAATATGATGGTTTGCCTCCTTGTTGCCATCCTTCCCTTAAAGCAGCATTGAGATTTTTGCTAAAGTTTCCAGTGTCTGCTTATTTCTGTCCATTTTTACCACGCTGATGTTTAAGAAATGACCGCTTTCCTTTCTACCCCAATGAATTCTCCTGAGGAGAAGAGCAGTTGCTTATAAACATATTTCTTCGCAGTGTTTATGTCAGTGTGCTGTAAGGAGTATCTCGATATCTAGTTATTTATAAACATGTTGAAGCGTTGTCCCTCTTCCTTCCCCCTGGCTTTTCTGTGGAAGACTCTGATACCAGTCTTGGACTGTTTATCTCCACTTCTAAAGGGATATTCCTTTTTAAAGACCCAAAACTGGAAATCTGAAGCTCTTTTCATCAGATAAGTTTATCCTCTCTCTCCCATGGCGTTTGCTTTCTCACTTGATGGCATCTCTCTCAGTCCAAATGCCTTACTTCAGTGAACTTGCCTTGAAGCCTGTTCCACACAGTTATTGTTTGTGGAACAAGAAGTACTTCCTGGCATTTTTTCATAGTAGGTTTTTTTTTTGTTTGTTTTTTTTTTTAATGTCCATTTCATACCTGTTCATTGTATTAACTCTATTAATTGGACTGACATTGGTTTTACATTCCATTTGAGATTGTTTTAGTTGGATTTTGGTTTAGATTGGAAGAAATTTGGATATTTGGGATAAAATTTTAAAAAGGTTAAAAGCAGAATTCCAGAATGTAATATGTATTTTATTAAAAATCTGCTTCAGTTCTAGCTATACTACTTCAGTTGTGCTTAGGATAGTTATTCTGTGTAAGTTGCAGAGTTTTTTGTGATTTCATGATTCAGCTGAACAGGAGATACTCCTTGATAGTTGCTGGGATTTTGTTTCCAAAATTTAGTTTTTCTATATAGAGTGTGTTTCAGCTTCCAAAGTAACTGTGCTATAGTCTGTTTCCAAGCCACAGTCTGTAAGCTTTTTTTTAAATATATTTTGCACCTGTTACATGAGAGCTTATTGTTGCCAGCACTCTTAATTTTCTCCAAATAAGCCAAGTTATGTAACAGAACAAACTGGTCTAACTTAAAAATAGTGAAACTATGAATATCCTTCAAGAAACTTCTCATTTACCTTTCTTTTGGTCTGTGTTAGATCTCAAGATTTTTAATTGACTCACTAGAGTTATGTGCTCTGATGAACATACAGGTTTTTTAAACAGTCCAATTCTTTTGTTTTGCAACACACACATTCTAAATTTTCTATCAAATATGTTTTATCTTCTGTTCTTGCATCTATTTCACAACTTCTGTCCTGTTTCATTTTCTATAGCAGTCTCTTCTTTTTATTCCATAGAGTTGTAGCCTGAATTTTTTTCTTTCCCACTTGCAATTAATTTAAAGGTTTCTGGAAGTTTTTTGCCATAATTTAACCTTTAAGTTTTGTTCTAGAATTGATTAATTTTTCCTGAAAAACATTTCTGTTTAAATACTTCCATAGAATTTGCTGAGATATATCCCATTGCATTGGAAGGAAATGAAGTAGTTGTTCACTCTCAGATTATGATTTTTGTCGTTACGTTTCCTTTTAATACTTCCAGAAAGAAGTGGAAATTTAGTACCTTTTTTCCGTTACTAAGCTCTTTTACTTCTGTTTTCTTTCTTGTGATAATGGATTGTGAGTTCAATTAAACTGTGTTGCCTGTGGCTTCAGTGACTAAAACTTGATCTTTTAACATTGATGAACTCCTTCTGAAGTGGATGAAAGAAATTAATTGGGTCATGGCTCAAATAAACACAGTTCTGCAGGTATCTGCCTTGGTACGAGATATTTAATTGATTGACTAATGTACTTAAGGTATTCAGCTAACAAATACTTTCCTGCCCTTTCTCAAACTGACATAAGGTCTTTTTTCATGTTGTGACATTCCTCCAAGGCCAGCTGATGTTATTTCAGCATAGTCTGTGCTAGACTTGTCCTTTCAAATCTAAATTCCATCTTTTTTATTTATCACAATCCTCTAAATTTCACAGTTCTCTTTCTTTACCTGCAGTGTTTCCATTTCTGTTCTTTCCAGTCTCTTCTTCCCATCTGTAATGCTTCCTCATAATTTTCATCCATTCTGTTCTACTGACTTCACTTTCTGCCATTTCTGGTAGTAAATCTGCTTTGGTTTCTGTTTAACATGAATCTTGCTGTGTTGTTACTTAACCACTCTTTCCAGTCAACCTTAATTACATGAAGCTTGGAAAATACCTAAACGCTTAGTGGCTTGGGAGTTAATGTGGTTGATAAGTGGGATACCCTCTTTGAAACTTTCTCACAGATGCTCATTTAATTAGTGTTGGTGTTCCTGCGTCTTTCAGACTTGCCATTTTTGTTGTTGTTGGGTCAAGAGGGAAGAGGTCATATTTTCATTTATCTTCAACCAGTAAATGCTGTAGAAAACAGTGGTATCTAGAGCTGGTTTTTGCAACCCAGTAGGGCTGGAGGTTCAGAAACTGTCTTAACTGTATCACCGCTCCATAGGAAAAAGTGGTTTTCTGGGTTCTGTGAGGTGCTTCCAGTCCTTCTCCTGTCCTGAGGTGTTCCTGCTTTGCCTGTTCTTGGATGCCTCCTTCTTGGCTTCTTTCTTATGCATTTCTTTCTGCATTGGTCTCCAGAGTTAACCATCCTAAACGGTAACGGTGGTTCACTATCCTGATGTGCTGTGCTGTGCGAATAATTGGCCTTTTACTCTGGGTGTAATGCACAGCAGCAGATACCTTTCAGCAGTACTCATTGCTTTTTTTTTAAAAAAGGGGTATTGCGATGCTTTGAAGGCGTTTAAGTAACTTTTCTGATTTTTACTTAGTAATTAAAAGACTTTCATTACTAACAGTGCTTTTAAACAAATTTTAAATTTCCACAGACTGCATCCTCTGTCTAAGTACTGGGAAGGCTCTGGATCATCTTAAACAAGGTAAGAGTCAACTCCAGTACTTTCTGTCTTGCACAGACCAGCTGTCTAGCAGTTGCAATTACCATAAATGATAAATGAAGACTCAGCCTCCCTTGAATGGCATCCTGTTACGTAGTTTTACTGTTGCACCTAACCGACACTTTCAAAATGCTATCTGAGCATAATATTTGTGCCTTGAGGTTTTTATTTGTTTGCTTTTCTTATTATAGAACAACAACTGAAAATTCTTCTTCCCATGTACTTTTTTAATTTACTCCACTGTTTGTTTTGAATCATTTCACTGTTACTGTTCTGGTCTGTGTAGACCCTGGGGACAGAATTGGCTTAGGCAGAAAACGGGATTTGTTCTCATCCCTTTTGAAGTCCTAGGTCTGTGGGGGTTTTAGGCCTTCTACTGCTTTCCTTGCGCCCCCACCACTAAATCTTGATCAGGTTCCCATCAAATGCTATGAAATTTAATGTTTAAACACCCTGTATTGCTACAGAACTGGAGAGAATTTGCAGCCAGCAGCAAAATAAAGAAATGCTGAAAATAGATATTTTTTTTTCCCTCCCTAGAGAAAGGGAGTTCCCTGTCTTGACCAGCTACTAATTGGTACAAAGGTTTGTTTACACAGAGGAGCTATTCCTAATTAGTTCCCTATGTGGGTGCTCTACTTGGGAAATTAGTGTTACATTCTGATTTAATTTAATCTGCTTTTATAATGAATTGTTATAATTTGCAGTAAGGAATATATTTTTAGAAGGGAAGAAAAAAAATCTGCAGTGCACCGCTCCTGAGTTTCAAAAGATAATTCCTCTTTAGGCAGCGATCAAGCAGTCATACTATTTTTGAATTAAATTATTGAAAATCCATCATTAGCTTAGAACCAGTTTTTAGTCATATCTTTATAAATAAAACTGCAGAAACACAACCATGTGTTTTTCAAAGCCAAAACTTAATTCAGCTGATTTATGGACCTGGTGACTTGACCTTTATTTCTCATAGTCGTGAGGACAGTGAACCAGAATATTTGGGAAGAGTGTTTGTGGAGTTATATTAGTATTTTTGAGGTTATGCTTGAAATGGAAGTTCACTTCCAAGCTTTTCTGTAGCAGAGTTCTTTTTTTTAGTGGACTTCACTTTTGTTCTGGGAGCAAACTTGTATCTTTCTAAATTATTTTATTTATAGAGAGTTGAAAAGTAGCATAAGAATAGCTGTCCCTTTAGATACTTGTGAAGGACCTGGTTCCCTTGTTTTTCTTTCAGTCCCCCACCCCCCACTTGCAGAATGAAATTATTGCTGTTAGGCATTTAAATTACATTCTTTATTTCAGTAATTTCAAAAGACTGGAAAATCCATTTCTAAACTTAGAAGCACTTCAATCAGACTTCTTTCAATGTAAATACTGTTTTAAATAAATATAGCCTTTATAATAAATAACTAAATATTTCAGAAATATATTTTCATTTTCATTATTTCATTATTATTTCTTTTAATTCTTAAAATAATGCATACCGGTACCAGTGAACATAATTTTCCTTTGTCTGTACCAGTCTTGGCAACAGCTTATTTTAAAATCCATATTAAATTGAATGTGTTCTGCAGAATTATATGGGATAAAATTTAGTTAAAGTACCTGATCATTTCAACCCAGCAGCATTTGTGAATGGTATTACTTCAGAAATTTTTGGACATTACAAATTTCACTTTGAAAAGAATGATTTCCATTTTCCATGGACATTTCCTTTTTAAGCTAGAAAATTTCACCTGAAACTTCAGAGAAGGAAAAGCATAGTGATCCCAAATGTAATCTTGAATGTTTTTCGTGACAGACGGACATTGAATGTTTAGCAACACCTCTTTGGATTTTTGAATGTGAATTGGAACCACTGTATTTCTAGGTAAGACCTAACCAAGTGTTTGTGTTAAGTACCCCCTTTCTTTTATACATTAATTGTGGGAAAGCTAAGAAGTGCAATATGCTGGACTTTTACTTTGTACAGAGTGTATATGTCTTACATTGAGTGAATCCAATGTTATTTTGAGGTTTTAAATAATAACAGTTCAGTTCTGCTGAATTTTTATATTCCTGGAGGGAAACCACACCTGCAGCTCTGCATGGTCCATCTACGTATGGGATTTATTTTTATGATTGGATGCGTAGTTGTTTGATTAATTTGTTGCCAGTCAAAAGTGGTAGTTCAGTTGAGTCTGCCCCTTCTCTTGCATTAATACTTGTACTCATCCTGAATGTGCTGGTTTAGGGCGTTTGCAGCTGGAATTCTACAGGATTGCAAAGTCTTTCTGGAGGATTAGTTTTCAGTTCAGACCTCTGTGTCAGCTCACTGTGGACTCAAACAGGTACTAGTGTCGATGCAAGGAAATTGGTGCCAGTACTTGCAGCAACAAATTGGATTTTGGCTTTAAACATCTCACTTCTCTGCGTTCTAAGAAAAGATTTGGTACATGAGGAAGACTAAGACTAAGAAACTAAGTAAACAGCTGTGGACTTCCATATCTGAGGAGGAAGCAGAAGGTGATAAAGAAGAGCTAGAAGGTTTTGATCTGTAGGTGTAATTACAAAAGAATTTGTCACTGAAGGTTACCTTCTTAGTGAAATACTAGAGGCCGTGCCAGTTTCATTACTCATGTTTATTGCATAAATTATCACAGAATGGTCAAGGTTGGAAGGGACCTCGGGAGATCATCTAGTCCAACCCCCTGCTAAAGCAGGCTCAGCTACAGCAGGTTGCACAGTCACATCCAGGCGGGTTTTCAGTGTCTCCAGAGCAGGAGACTCCACAGCCTCTCTGGGCAGCCTGTGCTGGCGCTCTGTCACCCTCAAGGTAAAGAAGTTCTTCCTCATATTCAGATGGAACTTCTTGTGTTGCAGTTTGTGCCCATTGCCCCTTGTCCTGTCACTGGGCACCACTGAAAACAGCCTGGGCCTGTCCCCTTGGAACTTGCCCTTAAGGTATTTGTAGACATGGAGAAAATCCACTCTTAGTCTTCTCCAGGCTAAACAGGCCCAGCTCTCTCAGCCTTTCCTCATAAGGGAGAAGCTCCAGTCACCTCATCATCTTCATAGCCCTGTTACAGGGGACAGAAGGGAGATCTTGGTGTCATACTTCACATGTGGCCAAGCTGTGGCCAGCACAGTGCTGGGGCTCCAGGGCTACAAGTCACTGACACTTGTTCTAGCAGTTCTGACCCAAACATGCTGTTATTTGCCAGCCCTTCCTGGACTTGGGAAATGTGAAGTGGCCATGATGTTGGAGCTGGGCGGTTGCAGCATGTAACACTTAAAATCCAAAAAGGAATAATATTTTAATTTATTGTGGGAAGTAAGGCCATGTGAGATGGTGGCTTTCACCCACTGGTTTCTTGGAGAGATGGAAACCATCGAGTATGGAGAGGACTCTTTAAGCTAACGCTGCTTTAGTAACAGTGAATGCTGTCATTAATTCAGCTGCCGTCAGAGGCATCCAACAACCACAAAAACTTGAGTTTGTTGCAGGTAAAAACATGCCCAACATGGCAGCAGCCTGACTGGCTTTCTATCAAAGCAGGTTTGCAGTAGCCAGGTGAACCCAGGGATCTCAGTGGCAGTCTATCAAAGTAAATGTGTTAATCATGTGGATGTTTGTTCCAAAAAAAAATACAGCTGCCTGCAGAGGAGTTTCGAAGGTGCAGAGATCAGGTTAAGGCCACAAAGGATTCTTGTGGATGTGGAACTGGCATAGTTGAAAGACAGTGATGTTCCTGTTCCATTTCACCGGGTGAGTGAACAAACTGAGGTCCAAGGGAGGAGGTGGATGTGAGGTGAGGAAGGAGAGACTTAGCAAGGTTAAAGACTATAATCATAGCTTTGACAATCTCTGCAGTGTAGGACATTACTCTTTTCTACAAGGACTGTATACTTAACCAGTAAAGCCACTTTGTCTATTTTATTACAATTTATTTTTTCTTGTAAAAGGCCTTCCAGACTTCTATTTTGTTACAGTCATATAGAATTTAAAATAGGAATTATGTATATGACATACCTATTAAATTCTATAAAGATAGCATTTCAACTAAAATTTAAGGTGCATTCTAATTTTTAAATGAAGGGCAATCTTTCTGAGCTGGAGAGGAGGGGATCTGAAAAATAATGCTCTGCATGGGCTTATCCACCCGGGGGGGGGGGGGGGGGGGGGGGGGGGGAGGCGAGGTCAGGGAGTGAGGGGAGCTGAAGGGAGATCTTAAGAGGCAGGAGAAGTAGAGTAAAAAGGAAGAATAAAAGGAAAAATGGTAGGAATGGAGATGAACACTAACAGAAGAAACAGGAAATGATGAGAAACAGGGAGGGTGAAGTGAGGAAATAAGAGATTTGCTATATTATTTATTTATTAATTTTATTTATTTATTTATTTATTTATTTATTTATTTATTTAAATGTAGCCCATAGAAAGTTAATACCTCTACAGTGTAGTTCACTGCTTTTAGTAATTCCATTGGTAAGAAATAATAAACTGGTAGGAACTACAACTGGTAGGAAAGATTTTTCAGTAATTTATTTTACCTGATAGATTTTTTGAAGTTCTGTTTGCTGTTAGAGACCTTTTGCAGATACTGACATACTATTGTTTGAAAATGATGCCGTTAAATATGCCTTCAATGACCTTAAAGATTGACTCTTTCAGAAGACTATAACAAAATAAGAACTGTAGAAGCATCTTAAACAATTTTTTTCCAAAAGAAAAGGTTCTGAAAATCAAATCTTAATATGACAGTAACAAGCCAATAATAATTTCTAAATACTAATGCAGCAGAAGTTTTTTTGTGCTCATAGCTGTGAGCTGCATGAGCTGTGCTGGAAGTCTTACGTGATAAGGTTTTTCATTTCTTGGTGCAAAGAGGATTGAATCTCATAGGCTGTTTTTAAAATGTCCAGTATCCCTTACAACTGTTTCAAAAAGCATTGACATGAAATACTGTTTCAGTTCTCCAGAATTTGAATTTTCTTACCAGATTAAGTATTTCTATTACTGTTTGGAGAAATGGTTTTCTGTGTACATATGCATGCGTATGATGATCTATTAAGGTAATTTAAAAAACATTAGGGGGCAGGAGATCGTGGGGTGGGAAGAGTTTTCATTGTCAGTTTCCTGTTTTCTAACAATACATAGGAAGGTTTCTTATATAATATGATGGCAAGCGTAAGCTGAAAGATGAGCTATGATGATGTTGATACTCAGGTCTTCGGATAATAAGTATATTTTCAAAATAGTGACTGGCTGACAAGAATTAGGCATCATTTTCTACCAAAACTAGTGTGAGCTACTAAGATGAAGTTAGCAATGCAGGGAGAGCATCAGCAAATATGTAACCTAATTCAGACAGCTAGGCTGGATGCCTGAAGTACATTTGGGAAGCTTCACTAACTGTAAGGAGTCTGGATTGATGGTTAGGTGCCAGAATTAACATCTAAAGCTGAATCTCTAGAGTGAATTTGTACTTCACACACAAATGTGTCCTTAGGGACCACCTAAGGCCATGATAACTTTTATTAACTTCTCAGCCTCTTTGATAAAATGAAGAGCAGTGTGGTCATGGAACTTCAGAATGCATTTGAAACATTTTTTAGAAAATAATTCGAAGTTCAGATGATAATATTTCACGTCTGTTACTGTGCAGTCTTTGAGAGATTCTTTTTTATGCTCGTGGAATATCTTGTATGGGTGTGTTCTGTATTGTATTGTTGCGAGTACCAGTATGTAATCAGGTTTTCAACACAGATTACTAGTTAATTCATTGCCAGGTGTTTTACAGATACAGTGCATAAATGTGTTTCAAGGAGAAATGTGAAGTACTGTGGCAGCTGTTGTTCGCTGCCTTGCGTTGTTGGCCAGATGTGTTTTACAAAGAAGTGGGCACACTCCTAATCTGGAATTCAGCTTTAGGCCTGATTTTGGTCTGTAATGGTAGACTGTGACTCAGTCAGAGCCTAAAATTAAAATGCTTTTCCTGAATTTTGCATCCTCAGAGGAGGATGTGTTCCCAGCAGGTGTTAATGAAGAGGTGTTTGCCATGAAACTTCATGAAGTTCTTGAAATTAAGGGTAGAATTTTTCAAAAGTAGCAAAAGACGCAGACTACTCACTTCTGAAACAAAGGCTCTAATTTTTCACCAATAGCAAAAAGTAAGGCTATGTATTACCTTCTTTTTTTAATAAAAAAAAACTCTTCCAAAGAGATTTTTCTTCCATGAAGAAAAATTGCAAACTTTTTTTTTTTAGTGTTCACCTTCATTAACACAACTTGCTGACTTCCTTCCTCAGCTGCAGTTATTCCTACACTCAGAGGTCAGAAAAGAGCAAGATCAACAAGCCACACATCTGGCTGTCTCTCTTTCCAACTGGAACAAAGAAACAATTTTTTTAATGGCTTTTTGAGTTAATTGTAAACAATTTGGTTTTGGAGTCGCTGACTTGCAGCAAATGTTTGTCGTAGGCGGATGTAGGGAAAAAGGACTATGTCCTAATGCAATTCCTCCGTGGCCAGTGAGGGAAAAAAGATCACTTTAAAAAAGAAAAAAGGCATGTCTTGATCCTTGTAGCATTGAAGTATGTTCAGAATTTTGAATGCATGTATAGAATGTTTCACAAGCTTAAAATACATGCTTTGAGGAGGCAGAGACAGAAATAGTTGCTCATTTCATTTTCCTATATTCTTTTGTATGTAGTAATACTGATATTTTTCCCCCCTTTTCTTGTCAGTAGCTTTTATGTATGAACAAATTGACAGTGATGAAAGACGAGAGACAAACAATAGGAATAGGGGGAGAAAAACTTTTAAAATGAGAGTTCTGTTCTAGTATTTTTTGGTGATGTTTATACTGTTCCTGAATGCTTTTTTCCAGTAAAGGTTTCTTTTAAAACTGTTTACAGTCATTAATCATTAAGTATATTTTTGAAAATTAATCTTTAAATAATTAGTGAAACCTAATACTTCTTTTACTTTCCAATTACTATATTTTTTTTAATACTCTTTAGCATCAGATATCATCAGTTTATCTAATTATTAGATTTACTTTTTTTAAAGCATTGTAGCTAAAGTAAAGTAAATGTCTGGTGTGACTTTTGTACTTTTACACTTTTCAACAGGAAATACTAGAATTGTTGATGTACAACACTTCTGAAACCCCAGCTACTTCTAAAATACCTTGTTATAGCTTTATATGTTAAATTTGAGCTCCTATTACTCCAATATTTTGGCTACTTCGTTTAATAGGTCTATTAAGACAGTTATATTGCCAACCTGACCATCGTGCTAAGTATTTATGCATGTCTTGATATGAAAAGTAAATTGGTAATGCTGGTTTTGAATGTTTGGAATGATGTTTAAATTTATGACAAACAAATACATTTTATTTGGATGATTAATTTTATCTCATCAATTTGTAGGATGTGAAATACACTGTACTATGATTATTTTTTGTCAAATGTAGGTGTTTGAGTTGATAATGCCACTTAGTGGATAACAGCTTTAACTGCAGCCCTTTTTTCAAAACCAAATCAGGCTATCTTGATTTATATCCGAGTTTTCCTCCTGACTAGAATATGCTGATCAGAGTGTGTTTTCAAAGGACCTTTTATTATCATCCCCATTTTGGGAAGTTAATTATAGCCAATTCAGTTTCTGGATGAAGTGTATTAAAATGTAGGAATCATTTATGACAGAATTTTAAACTTACAGGAAAACCAGGATCATCTTATTTGCATACTTAATGTGTTTGGAAAGATTAAACAGACTTGGACTTTTGCACTGGTTCTTTAGGTTGATGAAATGTAATTGGTAGTATGGTGATAATTCTGGTGTTTTAGGCAATGCTTTGTTTTGCCTCTTACGGTTGGAAGGTTGGTGGCTGGGCAAACTGAACTAGAACGAGCAGATTCTTCAAGAATTGAATTGAAGAGGACCTGATTGAAAGTTGTTAGTGCCTTTTCTTGGATGATGGTGTGGAGGGCATACACAAAGGGGAGTATAGTACTGGACTGTATCCCTCTTTAGTTGGTCTGCTTTTGTAGACTTCAAATAATTCTGCTTTGGAAGATCAGAAAAGTGAGAGAGACACCAAATGTCTGTTCCAGCAGTGTCATTTACAGCTATTGCTTCTTTAATGTATTCTTTTCATAAACACTCTTCTTTGCCAAGTAGTTTGTGTTAATATCTTAATGTGCTAAGTGTTAATAACTTGGTGTAAACTTTAAATATATAAAAATTCAAACTTTATCTGAGACCAATGCATACATATTCTGTGTATATATTCTTCTAATATCAGTGTATTAAAAAAATCTGTTCTATAATAAAACAATACTATTTTTTGCAATTTAATGGGTTTTTCATGGAAAAGGTTTTTTGCAGTCTTGTAACATAAATTGATTTAGGTCTTTCCATACCTTTTCAG
This sequence comes from Falco peregrinus, assembly GCF_023634155.1. Lineage (NCBI taxonomy): Eukaryota > Metazoa > Chordata > Aves > Falconiformes > Falconidae > Falco > Falco peregrinus. Next base: position 59,665,136 of record NC_073727.1, read on the forward strand.
TCTTTAAACAGCGTTCTTTGAACTTTTTTCCCCTAAGTAAATTTCCATTACTTCCCATCAACCCTAATAATCTTCAATCACTGAGCATTTTTTTTACTTAATTTCTCAGGCTTTTCTGAAGTTTTCAGTTTAGTAAGTCAGTTGAATAAATTGTAACTAAAATAGTGGTTGGCTCAAAGGAGAAGGAAGAAAACACAAATCCCATTTCCAGGCATGTTTCAGTGCTGTATTATAGGCTGGTTGTATTAAAGACGAAGACTGAAAGATAATACAAAGGCTTTTGTTGGCTTAGAGATTTTCTGAAAAATAATGTTAGTATCTTTCATTTGTTTATCATGAAATTGGGAGTAATTGAGGGGGGTTTTCTGCTGCATCCCGTCTTTCAGAGAACACCCATGATCTAAATCCTGAGCTAAGAGGAACTTCAATTTCACGACTCTTGAGTGCTGAAATCACACAGGCATTCTTCCTCCCCATACCTCTGTATGCTGTGCTGTTGTACAATGCTTGCATTTCCAGGTACCTAGAGTAGGTAGATGGCTTTGAGTCAGCAGGCAGAAAGTGTTGGTTAAGTAAATTATTATAATCTTGATTTTTTTTTACAGTTTTAATCTTGATGTATCTACTTTTTTCCTGTAACAAGCAACTAATTCTCAGTTCTTGGTTAAATACGCGCATTTGCAACTCTGTGTGCACATGTATATATGTGTACATTATGTGCATTTGTGTGTGTTGCATGTGTAGCTTTTATACAATTTAAGTTTTCCAACAAGGTTCTGAAAATATTTTCAAATTAATTATTTAAATAGTTGTATATAATTTGAAATTTTCTCAGAAACTAACGAATATTGCCTTTACAAGGGTGTATTTCTTTTGCATGTGACTTACATCACCTCTTAAGTGTGAATGGTGGGTTAGTTGAAAATGAAACAAGGTTCTTAGATCTAATGCAAAAATAAAACCTATTAAATTTTGCTCTAAACCTAAGTAATAGTGGCTTTTCTATGGTGTCTAGTTTTAAACGGCATGGTTTGCCTTTTGGACAGTTTTCAGCAAAGGCAGTAAGAAAATCTTGGATGTAACTACCTTGTCTCTTTTTTGATTGCAGATAACTGGCATTTTAAAGTTGGTGTACCTCATCCCATGCATCTGTTTTTTAGTCAAAGACAATGAAAGGAAAAGCAGATTTCTTCTTTCTCAGCTGTTAGTGTGGTTTTTAACTTAAAAATAAATAATGCTAATTGAAACTTTTTAAATAAGGGTAAATGAAAACGGTGTTTCTGTTCACACGGAGAAGGCAGGGCTGCTGCCCGGGGCTGGTGTGGCACGTGTTGGTGCCAGGCTGGGATGCCCTGCTGAGAACACGCGCCAGCCTCGGGACGTCACTGTCTGCTGAGCCTGGTCACCTCTTTGAATGCTGTTTCGCATTCAAGCAGAAATGTTAGTTGTCATCATTTTAGAGGCAGTCACAGTTACTTTTAAACTAAATTCTGAGTTCCAGTGGGAGGAAAGGGAAGGCAGTATAGTTTTTTTAAAATAATTGCACTTGTTCTGAAAGGGGGTTAGGAACATACAACCTAGGTTAGTTTGGCTTTGGTTTGAAATGGAGGAGCAGAGAAGGGCCCCTGCCGATCCGTGAGCTGCAGTCGCTGCCGAAGCCCCGGCGGTGCAGGCGCCTGGTGGCTGAGCGACCTGCGTGAACGGCCCGACCTGGCAGAACTTTTGCGATGCCCCTCACACGGCTACCAGGGGACAGTGCGACACAGCGGCGGCCGGGCGCCGAGGCCTAACGGTAACAAACCGTTTCCAACGTGCTCACCGGTTTCTGCTTGGAGCGAGCGCTTCCCTGTTGCTCTGTGTGTGTCCCCCCGCCCCCAGCCCGCCCGGCTTGCCCTCGGGCAGCAGCCGGTGGCCGCCGTGGTGGCCGCCGTGGTGGCCGCGGCAGCAGGGGGCGCCCCTGCCCCGCGCGCGGGCCTTGGCGGGAACCCCGCCCCGCCCCGCCCCGCCCCCCCCCCCCGTGTGACGGGCCGCGCCGGGCTCGCGCGCGCTGTGGCGGGGCGGGCAGCAAGCGGGGCCGCCGGCGGGCTTCGAGGAATCGCCACGCCGATCTGCCAGTCGGCTGAAAATAGAATTTTTTATATTTCTTTTTATGGCGAAGTAGGGGTAGGGTACGAAGTCACTACTGTGCATCATTTTTATTGTCTTAATAAAAAGTTACTGTGCGGGATTCGTCGCTAAATTAGGAATAGCTTCCAGTAGCGCTTTAAGTTAATTACTGCAGAATCCATCAGGGTCAGTGTGCTATTTTAATTTCCATGTAGCTTACAAGAAGTCTTAATTTTTTAATTAAAAGGATGGTTTTGATTCAGCACCATCCACAGTACTCCTTCCTTATTTGTCATCTTCAGCAACAGCAGACTTGTTAACATAACGAAAAAAGTTGCAATAAGTTTTTAGCAGCTCATGTTGTGGGGCACAAAAGCTTGTTTGGCATTTTGTGTAAGTAAAACCATACGATTTGAAAATAGATTTACTAGGGAATGTACTTCTTAAAGTATTGGCCGCAATGCAAAATTAAGACTCTCTTTATGTTTACATCATTAAGAGGACTAATGTGCTTGTCTGTTAACTAAACGCAATTTTCAAGACAGGCTATTTTGCAGAAAAATGCCGTGAACCCCGCCCACCCCTGTATGTTTTAATGAACTGAGTGTTTAATGTGAAAGAATAGGAATTTAATAAGCTAATATCAGAAGGGATTAAAAAATGACACAAAGCTAATTAAGGAAAAGGGAGATGTTTTACTGGAATCTATACTTTTCTGTTACTGCTGCATAATTACAAATTAGTGTTTTGGAGAAAAGCTGTTCTTATTCAATGTTCAGTCCCCTCATGCCATAACTGGACTGTGAGAGCAATCTTTGAAAAAATCTGGAGTTTAGCAACTTTATAACCTGCTTTATGTTTAATTTATAGTCCAGTATAATGATTAAGTACTTTTTTCATCAGCCTTTCTGCTTACCAGTCCATCTGCATTTGTGGGATTGATTTGAATTTATTTTTTTCCTTCGAGCAAAGTATTTTACATTTGTATTTACTGAATTTCTTAAGGATAGTATCTCCAGTTTATCAAAGTGATTTTGAATTATGATCCTGTTTTCCAGAATATTTTAGTTCCCTTCTAGCTTAGTGCGTATTTTTAAAAGGGTATTTTGTTATTCTCTGTCTGTCACTAATTAAAACTATTGAACAAAACTGGATCTATACAACAGCTACTAGATACTGTTTAAACATACCATCCTCCTTTTTTTGGCAGTAAACCACTGGCAACTACTTTTTCAGATTTTCAGTGTTGCAGCAAATTTATGGTATTAAATAGCATTTTCTCTTTTCTCATCTGCAGTTATTTGTCAAAGTTCCCTCCTTTATGTAGTTCTTCAATGTTTCTGTATGCCTGTATAGGCGTAGGCATATTCACTTCAAAGTCTCCATTTTGTTTGTTTTGTCTATTGGAATAACCTGTTGTGTGTTTTCTTAACTGTTGAGTTCCCTGCAGTTCCTTATCCCATAAATCAGCTTACCAAGAGACCTATTTTTCAAGATACCTGAGATTACTGAAACTGCTTTTTTTGAAATCATCATATTTAGTTTGCTGTTTTCTCCTTGTTTAGTAACCTTTGCTGGTTTTAATTAACTTCTATGTTTCCATCCATATATTCAGTTAATTCTCCCTATAAGTATCAAACAAGTCTGAAATAGCCATTCCTCTGGCACACTCCTCTGTATTCTAGAAAGATCAGTTATCACTCCAGGAGCTTGTACAGATAGATACATGGTTAATTAACGCTCCTGAAGCTTCTTGCCCAGTTCTCTTACTCGGATGCCTCCATAGTTAAGCAAAACCTTCTTTACTCCTTTCTAGGTATTAGATGGTCTGTCACATTGCTGTCTTGGGGTGGTACCTGTTCTTTCCTCCTTCACCCTCATCCAGAGACACACAGAAAGTTTTTCTTTTACCTTTTTCTGAAATTTTAAATTAAAAAAAAAAAAAGTGTATATTATTGTCCAGTCTGTTTACAGTGGTTTTATGGGGTTTTTTTCCTAGTAGAACTCTTGGTATTTCCATCAACAGCATCATAATGCAAATTGGTCAGCAAGTTTTCTTATTTTATGTAGTAAGATATTTAATAAGACCACTGTTATGTTAAACAGAAGTGTGTAAACTAAGAGCAGCTAATCCCTACAGAGTTCCACATTTCATCTTTAATTCCTCAAATCTTGAACTACTGATACAAGTAGTCAGCCACAGCTTAGTTCCACTAATGTCAGTATGGTTTTTTGATCAGAATTAATTTGCTGCTTAGTATTTTAAGATACTGTTTTTCCCTGCCTTTTTCCAGAAAAGAGGACTTGTAGAGACTTCTTCAGGTACATATCAAATAGATTATTACCCTCCAAAACCATAAATACAAATTTAGCCAGCAAAACACATTATGTCCTACATACTGACACATTCAGAGCAGATCACTAGCAAATATGCAGTAAGAAATCCAGTCGCTGCAAGATTTATGTCTGGCTTGACTGAGATTAGATGTACTGTTTTGGCATTTCTGTATCGGATAAGAGAAGTAAAATAGATGAAGAATAAAGTTAACATGCAAAGACTTATTCCTGTTAGCAACTGGCACTAGAAATAACTTGAAAATAAAATCATGCTTAGGAAAGTCTTTACCATAGTTGCACAAAGAACTAGAATATCATGGTTTTCATCTTGCTTTTTCCGACACTTGCATTGGATTTTCTGGGAGTATAATACAAAATACTGTGTGTGGCATAGTCAGAAGGCTGAGTAATTGGCAGTTATTAACAGACAGGAAGGACCAGCAACATTTTTTTCTGTCTCTTGATTCTTTATCTAAGGATGTGTATGATCTAGAATAGATTTTTCATTTATTATATTCACAAATGTTGAAACCAGATACCTTTTCAAATGCCCAAATCCATAGATTTCCAAAATTGAATGTGTTCTAAGGTCATTTATTTTTCACTGTGATTTTGGTGAGAGAAGGCAAGGATAAGGAAACTTTTAAGAGAATGATGATGATGTGGCTGCTTTTCTCTATAGGAGTTTGGAAGAACTAAGTCAAAATCCACCTGGTAAAAAATGAAGTGGTTTTGTTATGAATGAATAAACACTTAAAACTAGCCAAACCTGTTCTGTTTATGTTAAGGGTATCTCTCTCCTGTATATCAGTTTCGTAAACATTAGTCCCCCATTTTGCTTACTTGGCGTCAATTGATAGAGGCTCCATTTATTGTGTATAGGCAAATTGTGTCCCTGTTTTGTGTATAAGCATCTGTGCATCCTATGCCATATACAAACTAGGTTGCTGTAATTACTATATACTCAGGTGGAAGGATCAAAGTGCAACAACGTTTTCTTAATTTGAAATATAATTTTATTCTAATTACATAATTGGCTTCCATTCTACAATTTTTAAGGGGTTGTTGTTCTGTTGGGTTTTTTTGTTGTGTTGTCTTTTTTTTTTTTATGACCTATGACTCAGAATCCAGATATTTTGGTTGCCTGGTTTTCATCCTTTCATGATGTCTCTTCTGACATTATGCCATTGTCTTTGAAAATATATAGGAATTCTGGTCAAAGTATGTTCAGGTGTGAGGGGTGGCCTATAGGAAAATCCCCCCCTTCAGTAAGTTACAAGTTCATTTAAGGTAATCCTTTTTTTTTTTTTTTTTTTTTTTTTTTTTTAATCTTTTGATTTTAGTGAAACCATAAGACAAGCTCTTAATCCTTGGGGCTATGGGTACTAATATTGTTGGCCAGCTCTTTCAACATTTTATGATTAGTGAAAAATATATTTATCTTTACAAACCATTTATTAACTCCCTTTGACTTGCCTCACTTTTTTTTTTTTTTTTCAAGTTTTGATTGTGTCCTGCAATCTGTATATCAGATAACAGCAAAATCTTTTGGCTTGAAGTGTTGCTTATCTAGGAATTGTAATAAAATAATTTTTCAAAGCAGGAATGATTCTTTTATCTTGGGTTACTTTCACCTTCAGCAACTTTCTTCTATTCCAATTTTCACTACTTCACATCTGATTTTTGGGTTTGAGTTTTGTTGGGGTTTTCTTTGTTTATGCTTCACCTGAGTAAGGAATGCATGGCACTAGATTTTCTTTCTGTGGAGGTTGCTTCTTGGTGACTTTTGTTATGTAGGTTACTTATGTTATGAAAATCTTATAAATACAGTGTTTCGAGGGCACATCAGGGATAATTGATTTTTTTCTGAATATAGCTTGTGCTCTGAAAAGAACCTGGGTGTGTTTTTCCTTCATCTGTGCCTTGCTAGATAATACTGTAGGTACTTCACTGTGAATATCTCTGAGGTTTTTTTGGAGTTAGCATCTTAAACACAAATGTATGGCTATTTTTGCTTTTTTTTTCCTTACATAGCAACACTGTGTTACTCATTGGCAACTTGCTGTCCACCAGCACTCCCAGGTCCTTCCCCACAGAGCTGCCTTTCGGCAGGTCAGCCCCAGCCTGTGCTGGTGCGTGGGGTTGTTCCCCCCAGGTGCAGGACCCTAGACTTGCCTTTGTTGAACTTCATCAGGTTCTGCTTCACCCAGCTCTCCAGCCTGTCCAGGTCTCGCTGACCAACAGCGCAGCCTTCTGGGGTCTCAGCCGCTCCTCCCAGTTCTGTATCATCGGCAAACTCGCTGAGGGTGCACTCTGTGCCTGCATCCAAGAGTCTTGATGAGCCAGTTGAACAGGACTGGACCCAGTACAGACTCCTGGGGAACACTACTAACTACAGACCTCCAGCTAGATCCTGAGCTACCCTTTGAGCTCTGCCGTTCAGCCACTTCTCAATCCACCTTGCTGTCCATTCATCTAACTCAGGTTTTTTGAGCTTACCTATGAGGATGCTGTGGCAGACAATGTCAGAAGCCTTGCTGAAGGCAAGGTACATAACATCCACCATTCTCTGCTCATTAACCAGCCAGTCAGTCATTCCATCGTGGAAGGCTATCAGGTTGGTCAGGCATGGTTTCACCATCCATGTTGACGACTCCTGATATCCTTTTCCTCCAAATCACAATGATCGGGAATCATGCTTCTGATCTGAGAGGTCTTGAATTCAGATGCTGCTGGGTTTTTTGAAACCACAGTTAATTATTCATGCAGTAAGGTCAGTTCCACTGCTTTAATGATGCCAATATGCTTAATGGAGTCCAGTTCCCTCAGACTGCGGACTGGATGCCGTCTCCACCCATGTAGGTGTGCCTTTAGAAGTTACTGGTCCTAATATTTCATTGCCACTCCTGAACATGGCAGCTTCTGTTTCTCCTGAAACTCCCAGTGGAGCTGCTCATGAGAACACTCCCAGCCCCACTTCGTTAGGATGATCTTAATGAGTTTAAGCAGTAGGTATTTGCTGATCCAGCTGGTTTTGACAAAAGCCTTTTAGAGTCATGTTTATGTAAGCAGGCAAATTTAGGATATAGTATCGGGCAAGGGAGCACCGATGAGCAGCAGAGTGTTGAGCTGGTGAATGTGTCCTTTTTCACTAACACAAGGTTTAAAGGCTTTGTCTGTATGTAATACCTTCAGTTTAGTTACAGTGCTGCTGATGGTTTTGAGCTGGTACCGATTAAATGAGTTCTGCAAAGGAAGAAGAAATAAATTAGTATTTCTCTAGCAATTTATATAGTACTGTAGCTGTCATTTAAAAATAATATGAAACTCCACACTTCAAAATTATGGAATCGCTTATAACATTGTGCAAACAAAGATTTTAAACAAGATTTAAATAACATGATGCTTAGCTTTGGACATGCAATATTTAGTTGATAATACCCAATTTGTGGACATTTACTAAATTTTCAGAACTGGATTTCAGTATATAATAAATGTATATTTTAGTGTATTTTTAGGATACGTGTATAAATTCCATGGCAGATTTGAAAGTTGCATTTTGATTTGTTTTGTGGGGGGTAGTTTTTTTATTTATCACAATTCAAGAATAAACTGATTGGTTTAGTGAGGGAGAAAGAATTTATTTTCCCGTTCTAGATAATGCCTCCAGAATGTCAAAATTAAATTAATGAAATTTGATGAACCAAGTGATGTGTTAGAAAACCAGCCTCTGTTATTTTGTTCAGTGTTCAACATTTTTAAATAAGCTGTTAGGTAATGGTATATAAAATGCAAAATGCTAAATATACTTTCTTGTTCAGTACTGTTTTTACAGTTTATTATGTCTGTGTGCCACTAATTGAATGTTGGGCATCAAAAATCAGTAATGCGCTTTAAACTGTCAACAGTAGCTCAGAAGGTATTTTCTATGTGCTTATGTAATGTCTTAGGATAAGCTTTAACGGTTTGGAAGACAGTAGAAAACGTGAAAATACAAACATCATTGTCATGTCAACATGTCACCATTTTTGAAGCATACTGCTAAAAGTTGGAATTTTAAGGGATTTAGACACTAAAGAGGAGCTGCTATCATTTAGGAGTGCTGCAACAGCAATATTTTTATATATGCATTTAGTCTTATTTCAACATTTAAACTGATTTTACAGTAAGTAAAATGAAATGCTTTCCAGCTTAATGAAATGGAATTTTATGCTCTTAAGTTAAACCTTTCTGATTTGCTTCTGTGCATCAGCTGTTCATTTGCATTCCTGTTGCAACCACAGTATGTATACTGACCTGCTCAGAATTTATGTCATTATTTACTTTGAAATCTCATTTAAAATTATCCTGGAAGTGACTTGCTGTTCCTGAAGTTTGGAATACTTTATTAGAGTTTTCAGGGAAGGACATTTTGGAAGATGCAGGTACTGGGAAGCAGCAAACTATACAGAATAAAATAATTCAGTTTCGGCCAAGGAATTGTGTTTGTTAGCACTTCCATTAAGGTGAAGGTTGGCCTTTTAATATGGAGTTAAAAACTTTGTGTTGAATGATGAGTTATAGTTTAAAGTGAAAGTTTCTTGGAACTAGACCTTGCTTTTAGTTTTGTTTTTCAGGAAACCATAAAGAAATTATTTCAAATCATAGAGAAGTGAAGCATGTTTAGCAGTTGCCTGACCCATATCTTCTAGATGTTGATGTTTACTTTCTGTTGACGATCACTATTTTATGGGTTGATGTACATCGGAAATAGATGGTGTCAAACCAGTGCCTTCAAGATCCCTGGAAAATGCAGGCTGACCATGAAAATGTGTATAAATTTCGTAGCAGGGTTCTTACTTCATACTTGTGACCTAAATAGCTGAATCAGTTTCAACACAGGGTTGAAACAGAGGAGATTAAAATTAAAAACAAGCTTAGAAATATAATTAAAAGTTTAGGAAAAATACTCAGAAATCTCCAGAGACTTAATGTGCTGTACTTCTGTAAGAAGGATCAGAAACCAGAGCCTGGGCACATGACCTCAAGCTACTCAATGCAGATGAGGGAGCATATCCTCAGGTTTTTGGCAAAAAGGCTTCCTCACTGTTCAAAGCATGCTATCAACTAAACTAGTCTCTGGATGCACTGCTAACTTGGCAGTAGAAGAAATGGTCGGATATTCTCTGAAGATTGAAGGCAATGAGGTAAGATACGGCTTGAAGGTGAAGAATGCAGACTGAGTCAGTAATTTAGATTGTGATAGTATTTCATAATGATATAAATGGTTTCTTTCAAGTTTATGAAAAGGAAAATAAGTGTGTGCACATTAGCTTGTCCCTTTTATCTGATGTTGATAAATGTATTATACCAGTGTGATGAAAATGTTAAATTATTGAAGATACAAGTTTTAATGCTGTATAAAACCTGTTTTGCTCTGTTTGCATGTTTTTCCCCTTTGTAGGCTACTCAAAAGTCAGACTCTGTTCATACAGTGTAGCTCTTCTTCTGAAAGTAGAACTGTAAAGTGATTTTTTTTCCTGCATAGAAACCGATGTAGCTTTATGAATAATAGTATTTCTTCATGTTTTGATATTGTATATGCGATATGTTGCTAATTGTAAAGGGCTTGACAGTCTGCTCACTGGAATTGTTCTGGAGAGAAGATTTTGAAATATTTAATGCGAAACAAAGCCATTTGTCTAACAAAAACCTGGTTTACATGAAGCTGTATGTTCTAAACAGATTACTGGTTAAATTTATATCTTTTTATGGAATGACTATGACTGCTTTGAAATCTCCAGGCCTTACATTACCTTCCTAGTTTTTCCTGCTACAGAAATATATCCCTTACATGCATGTAGAAGTTAGGGTTGATGATACTTTTTCTTCTGGAATGCTTGGGGTAGAATTTGAAAAAAAACTTGTCTCCTCATATGGAGTATCAGCCATGTACATACTTAGAATAATTTTTTTGTGGTCTGATTTCTTAAGTGGGAAAAGAGTTAAACTGAAAAACAGATGAGCATCAGATGTAAGCCCCAAGAGCCATGGTTTAGAGTACTGAGAATATTTATCTTTGTGGCAAAAATCAGTTTTCAATCTGAGTTTAAAATTACAGTTTTCTACATCCCTCCAGGCAGACCTCTTTAACCTTATATGTGCTTTTCATGATTTAATTTTTCTCTCTTCTGAGAAAAAGTTGTAAGTTTGCCCAAGAAAGCTATACTTTTACATAGTTTTAGAATAATGTATCTTCCTAAGGACTGTACTGCTAAACTTTTCTTCAAATCTCCTTCCTTCTTGTCTTCCGTAGAGACTTGCTTTTTTGAGAGTTGGTCACTTTTCCTTTTGGGAGTTTTTAGTAACTTGAAATCTAAAGGTTTTTAAAGACGATAAAGATAGGAATAACAGATAAGATAGTTTGAACCTCTTCCCCCCCCAAGCCCTACCCCCAGATGCATAAATTTTTGAAAGCTAAAAAGAGCAATTTTTTTAGCTTTCTTTCTGACAGATTTTCATGGTAATATTTTAAAACAGCTTACTGATTAGAAACAATTAGTTTTTCTTTTTTCCTTAAATTGTGTTAGATTCATGAAATAAAATTAATTTATGCTAAAGTTTCCAAACCAAGGATTAAAACCTCATTTTTTTCTCTGCAATGGTATTCAGTAATCTCAAGTCCGGTAATCTACAGGAATTAAAAATGCAGATACAGTTCTGAGTTTGTTTCTTTGGCTAAGCAAATAAACTCATAAATTTCTGTTTGTACTCTGTGATGTTATACTGGTGTTTAAATTCTAATTTGTTCAAATGGAATTACTTCTGTGTTTATCCAAGGTCTTACTCTCTCTGTCCCCATGCATAAGTATGACAACATTGACCATCAAAATGTTTCTCATGGTCCAGAAATTGCCAAAATGTTTAATATATGATACAGACTCTGTCAAGCCTTTAGTTGTAGTATTCTAAGTTTACGAATATAACTGTTTACGATTTTGTTGCATTTACTAGGTTTGCTGGGATGGGTAATCTTCTTAAGGTCCTTACCAGGGAAATTGAAAACTATCCACATTTTTTCCTGGATTTTGAAAGTAAGTTCAAACAATTACAAGACAATGAGAGAATCTTTTCCCTAACTTAACAGCAAACTGAGGAAAAACTTTTAAAATCTGATTGCTTGCGGTGTGTGGTTTCCAGTACAACCAGTCTGTCCAAGTCCTTGTCTCTAAAATCCTTTGTTCACTCAGGACTCCTTTTCTCTTCCTTTTCTATTTTTCAGGAACCAAATGGGAAATCTTTTAAAAGTACTCACTTGCACAGAGCTTGATCAGGGGCCAAATTTTTTCCTTGACTTTGAAAGTGAGCAAAGCTTCTTGCCTGGCTTGCGTTCTTTGCTTATTATTTCCTAATGAACTGCATGCGCTTATGCATCATAAAGCAATTCAAAAGGGATTTGCAAACAAATCAAATTACACTTCAGTTGAATATTGCATTTTGATATTTATAAAGCCATATAAAATTAGTTAAATTCATTCTGAGCAGAGAAGGGGGCAGAAAGATAGTTAAGCAAGTAAAACCTTACCCTGTTGTTAAGTTTACATGTGAATGAACTTGACCTTACCTTTATTTAATGAATCAGGATTACTAAAATATTTCTCTATGCTTCTTGGAATGGAAATACATGTTAGAAATAAGAAGCTGAAGAAATATAAGCAGTGGAGGTGGCACTATTTTTGCCTGGTTCAGTGATGATTTAACAGATTATTGCAGTTTCTAAAAAGTTGTGAAGTGGTCAAAGTGTATGTGCTTGATTGCATTTCTCTTAATTGCATGGTTATTGGTTTGCAAAACAGCGTTTCACATTCTAATTCCCTTGTCACATCTATATCTGATTCAAAGCTATTTCCCTTTTGCTGGTTAGTTTCCCTGCATGTACTTCTAGACATTGTCTTGAGAACTGGTCATCAAATCCTTAAATAATGGGTTTAATCTTACTTCACTAATTACGTGAAATGCTTTTTATTTAAAATCCTAAAAGCGTGTGATGTTTTGTCTCTTAATACCTTTAATCTAAAAAAAAAAAAAATCCAACAAACAAGTTTTGAGAGAAGCCAGTGTTTTTAAAATAACTTTGTTTTGAAACATAGCTTAAGAGAGAATTGCAGGTGATTAGACACACATTTTATCCCCTTGAAATAGTTTTCTTGAATCATTTATTCCTAAATTATTTTTCTGGAAATAAAGTTACTGATATATGAGACTGTGTGCATGTACACAGTCTGAAGCACTGATTCAAAAAGTCATTCAAACATATACTTAAATCTCATGAAATTGTTCGGACATGCTTTCTTGGATGAAAGCTAGAGTCTATGACTGCAACTTTGCAAATATCTCAGTCTTCTCATCTAGATCTTATTTACCTCATTATGAAGGATCAGTTTTAAATGATGAAAAAAAGTTTATTGGTTAGTTTTGGTTTAGGAGAAGGTATGGCAAGCCGTTATTCCTTTTTCTCTTCTAACTATATAATTTGAGAATTTATTGTATAGCCGTGATGTCAAACCTTCATCCAAACCACAAAGTAATTTTTTTTTCTGTCAGACTTTCTCTTAGGCTTCAGTAGCGCTCTGTGGCTTTGCCAAGCTATTACGAATGTTTTCAGCTGCTCTGAGCTTCCAGGTTTAATCAGCCCAATCATGACCTGGATGGTAAGAAAGTAATTCTGACCCAGGCTGCAGACTTGGTGGGAAACAGGTGGTCTGGCAGTGGGAAGCCTTGGTGGAGTGGAGGTGGTGGCAAGAGGAGAAAATAGTTGTTTTATTGCCTTGGCAGCAAAGGTTGGATTTTTTTCCAAAGGTACATTGCCAAGAACTGAATGGGCCGGAGCACCTTCTCCCACAGGAGGTGACCAGTGGTTAGTGCAAGCACATGGGCATGCTAGGCAGGCACATCTACCCAGAGAGAAACAAAACTATCATCTCCAAATTTCCATGAGTTTGATACTCTGGAGTGACTGTTTAAAATATTTTGCTTGTGAAATAAAGTCCTGGAGAGTTCTGTGGCATGAAATCTGTATTGTGGTGAAAGGATGTCACTGAAGACACCTGTAGTTGCATGCTGTGGTCTCCTTTAATTAACCATTGTGTAGTGTCAAAGGGCAGTCTTAGTGGGCGTAGGTAAGAGCCTGCTTGCATGCTCACTGGACGTGTGACTTTGTGGCCTAAGTTCTCAGTTTGAGTTCGTGGACTAAAATAGTCATTACAGTCAGCCATTCAGAGGATGAGGGGTGTGTTGAGTTGATGTATTTCATGATTTGCAGCAGCATATTGCTTTCTAGGTTTTGTGCAGGTTTTCATTAGCTGTAAGCGAAATCTCAGGTCTGTCAGCGCTACTTCCAAAATGTTTATGGAGTTTTCGGCTACTCCTGCCCTGGCTTTTTTTTTTTTTTTTCCCCTCCTGCTACTCATTTGGTATTTATTGTACCTGAAAGGAAAGGAGAGTGTGTGACATACTTCTTCCTGCTATGTGTATAATGTGCCACACAAATATTGCTTAAAAAACCGGAAACAGCCTTTTTCCTCGTACACAGGAGTAGAACAGATATAGTCTGTCTCCATGCCTCACATATCAGAGGCTTTATGGGCTGATGTTGGCCAAAAAGGAATACAAGTGTTTATATAAAGGAAATGCGAAAAGAACATTAAGGTGTTAACTTCATTTGACAGTTGATGTAATTTGTGCTGCTCCAAAAGGGGTCATCTATGGGTGATGCTTTGCCACATAGTCTCAATTCCTTATGCTAGAATTGAAATGTACAAACACACGATTGCACCCATTGTGAATGATAGCTATGTGGGAAACTGAACTTGCTACAAACTAGCTGTTAAAAAAAAAAAAACACCACCACCAAACTACCACCTTACCTTTCTCCACCACCTAAGTACTTTTCCAGTCAGGTGAGGGTGATGTGGGTGATAACAAGGTTGGAAGAGCCCCAGCAGCAGCACATGAATAGGAACAGAAATGGGAGAGGATGGCAAGCAGTTGTACAGATTTAGGTATCTTAGGTCAGTCATGAAGCTACAGAGTAAGATCAGCACAGTAGGTTTTGATTTTATTGTTTTCCCTTATTATCCTTGATTAATACACATTTGATAGGGTTGTTCCATGCAACAAAAACAAATTTATTTTCTTGTCAGTTCTTATTATCCAGGGCAGTATTCTGTTTTGATGAAAAATTTGAGGAGGACAGTCTTGTACTGCATCGTTTGAAAACATCCATGATTTTTTATTAGCTTGTTTTAAACTATACTTAATTGCAAGTTACTTTCCATCAGTTGCATGCTCACCTTTCTCTTACATATTTTTCACCAACCTGATTTTTTCATATTTAGCCTTAGTCCCTCCAATACATCTCTTCTCTGCAATTGTTGAGGTCTTGAAAAATGGGCAAGTAGAAGCAGGGACAGTTAGAATAATGAAGTTTTCTCACCTAATTTAAAGTTACGATTTTTTTGGTCAAATTGTGCCTTTTTTTTCGGGGGGGGGGGGGGGGGGAGCGGGGCATGGGGGTGGCATTTTTTTATTAGCTAGTTTATAGAAAAGTTTAGGCTACAATAAAAATTGTTCAAATAATCTCTTTTTCCCCCCCAGTTCCTGCAGCTATCTGTATCATCAGTTGCAATTCTTTTGACACCATTTACTGGCACTATTCTTCATTCCAAACTGACAACCTAGTTTCGTAACAATATGGTCATACTTGAAAAAAGGTGAATCCAGCGTTGATTTCAGTTAATGTTGTGTAACAAAAGCAGTTCTGTATGCTCCCTGGTAATCATTTTAGAGTGAGGCAGTTACTCTGGATCTGTGCAAGGAGAAGCGATTTGAAGATGCATTCAGTCCGGCCTTGAAAGCAAACAGGGACAAATGGTAACTATGGTAACTTCAGCAAGTGATACAGAGAATAGTGTTTTCCTATGCAGGTGAAAAAGTCTTTTCTTTGAGGTGAAATACAACCTATAGGCATTCATCCAAATTACTTTCTTTTAGCGTCTACTGAAAGGTTTACATAAATGAGATTCTCTTCATTCCCAGAAAGTGTACTGTATTTTGGTGTATCTTGGTGGGGGTATTCTTAATCAAACTGCTTCATATTGGATTTGATTATATACCACTTACTTTACCTTAATTCCTTCTTGGCTCTCAACTTGAAAATAAAGTTAGGAAGAATGAGTACATGGCAAGTCTTAAGAGTCTGGATTTCAGGATTTCACGAGCCCATAGGGCAAATTCTCTTGAAATGGATTTTGTCAGTTCAAGAACAGTTTTGTTCTTTAGATGTTGACCTTGTTGTTCTTTAGATGTTGACCTTGTTTAAATTAGTCACAGGTAAATGAATTCTGGGTATTTGAGGCTCTCTCCATAGCAGCTTACAAGTGTTCTTTGTTGTGGAAAACCTATTGTCAAATTACTGCTGCCAGGCAAAGTAAACAAATAATTCCACATAAATTCTTGGAAATAATTCGAAGGTTGGGGTAACAACAGTTTGTTTTGGATCTAAAGGACTAAAGCTTATAGATTATTGGGAGGAAGCGTCCTTAAGTGACACCTTCAGTCCCATCCTCTCCTCAGAAACAAATACCTTTTGTAAGACCAAATTCTCTAACCTTAACCTGAGCAGGTTCCCTTTTTTCCTAAATGTTAGGTAGGTGGGCTCATTACCTGATCCTGACTTAATCCCCCTCATCCCCCCTAAGAATGAGGGACTTACTTTCTAGGATTCACTACCACCACCAGTACTGCAAAGATTCATGAAATTTGCAGTTATTGTTGTTCATGTATGATTAAAAGTGTCAATTATTAGAACATGTCTGGCAGCTGAGCAACTGCCCACCTTTTGCTTAATAGGATATTAATTAATAACCTCTCTCCACAGGCGGCAAGGCTGGAGATGTAATGTGTATCCAGCCTGTGGGAGGTTAAACTCTTGTCTCCCACTGCAGAGTGCCCTGGGCGAGAAGCTACGGCTCAGTCAGAGAGAGGCTGTCCACCCTGTGTCTGCCATACCTGGCACTGATATCCCTGGCACAGCACCATGCCCATAGCAAGTATTTACACTTTAGGGAGCTTCACTTTGTTCTAGCTAGTTTAGAAAGGATGAAATTCAGAAATCCAGTGTACACTGGATAGGGTGCTGTTTCTACCGAATACAATTGTTTTTAGTCTATGGAGTATAGCAGGTTCTGATACCCTCTAAAATGCATTATTCACTGTGGTTATAATGCCTTTTATCTTTTCTAAGGACATAAAACTAGCTTTTCGTCTAACTTTGTCCCAGATTGGAATGGGAAAAATCATTGTCATGATGACAAACCTGAGACACGACTTTAGCATTGTACGGTAAAATATATGTACTGCTCTGTAACTTGCCGTCGGTGGCTGGTGGAATTACTGGCCGCCATCAGCAGCGGACAGGACAAGAAAAGCTGAAGACAGAGCCTGCAAGACATCTTGTTTTATTCGCTATTCTTTTGCTAGACTGTAAGGCCAGGAGGGTATGATGATTTTTTTGACAAATATGATTCCATATTCACTGAAGTGCAAGCACTAAACAGCTTCAGCGGGAATCCTCTTAACCTGCGATCAGTTTGAAGGTAGAATAAAGTTCTGTGCTTTGGTCTGCATTTCAGATTAAGCAAAGGTGTGTGGGATAGAAGCGCTTTTTAGTATTGTCTTACCACTTCATAAAGATTAATTACTGGGATATTGTTACACTTGATTTTGTATTGGTAAAGTTTTCATAGCCTTTTCATATTTAGTCTTGTCATATGAGTACTGATGTCTTACCTACATAGCAGTTTCTATGTTTTTTCTAGTGCACACTTGGTGAAGAATGAGAGATACTTTGCGCTGTGAGGGTTTTTTTTAAATGAATGACAGATATTTTTCTAAGAAAATAATAATGATTCCATCTGCACACCCCACCATGCATCTGAAATATGTAATGCATCCACAAATGGACTGTAATCAGTCCAGCTTTCCCCTTTTTTTTAATGAAGTCTGAAGCCCCAGCCATAACGTGGAATAGATCATGTGTAAACATGAGAAGCAGCATTTGTTGATGGAATAGATGAATTGCCATATCCTGGTTATTTCTGATGGAGCCAATGAAATGACATTTCTCTCCAGAGCTAAATTTTTTGCTTTCTAAATGAAGATTTGCTGGTAGAATATATGGAAGAGTCAAGCCTGGTCTGACTCTTGAATTGATTTGATAGAGGATTCATTTAGTTGTCAGGTTTAGGGTTCACATTAGAAACATTTGGGCAAAGGAAAGTGAAAGCGTTTCCTATTTCATCTTACTAAAGACAGCGTACTCTGAATGCTAATCACGCGTACTCCGAAAACTCAGGCTTGAAATGCTGTAAATCGGGTGATTATGGTGACTTATTATTGAGGGGGCTTGCATTCAGTGTGGATTAGTCAGTGGCTATGGTTTTATTTATAAGTGGGCTCAAATAGCTTAAGCGCATGCTGGTTCTCTGGGGGTATGGGGGCAAGAGGTAAGCACTGCCCAGCAGTGATCCTACGTTGTGATTCAGAGTTGGCTTTTTTTTTACACAGAACAGAGAAACAAACTGTGGTATTGTTGGAGTAGAAAACCAATTTTAAAAGCCACAATCTGTCATGAAGAAGTCTGTATTCCTTTTAGTTGTTGTTGCTATTATTATTGTTGTTGTTGTTGACAGCAATATGAAATCTTTTTCAAAGTGAGTGATTGCAGTTACTTTAGCTGACCATCTTTGGCAAGATCTTGACGTAAAATCCCTTTTGAAACATGGCCATGGTCTTATCAGAACATCTGTTTGCATAACATATATTTCATAAGTAAGATGCATGTTGTTTTTTAAAAAAAGCCTGAATCATCCTCCCTACCTTTATTTTTAAGCTAAACACTTTCAGCATAAATATAAACTGCTTCTGCAAATGCAAGCTAAGCCTGTTGCTCTGTAGCCTTTGCAGCCCTCTTCCTCTCCTTTACCTTTCTTTCCCTCTTCTACCCACCTACTTTCCTCCAACTCCTACATCCCCAGGTGCTGGGACACTACAGAAAGCTCAATAGGTTTCAAATATTCAGCCTTCCCCCAGCTTCCAAAAGATGAATTAGGAAAATCTGGAAAAGGCTAACAATACTAAAGGCCATTTTAAAGTCCCAAAGTGCTGAGCAGTCTATAGTTTTTACATTTCTATTAGAGGCTAATTTTTAAAGCAAATACATTGTAAAAAGTAACATAGGAGTACCTTGTTGACCAACCCATGCTTCCAGGTGACCTGAACATACAAATTTTACACTCATGAACTGCACTAATAAATTACTTACTTGCTTTTGTGTCTTAATATTAACTGAAAATGTTATTTTAATTAATTTCTATTTAACTATTAAAATACAGATATTGATTTATAGGTGACTCCTACCTTCCCCCTACTCTGTTGGTCTATGATATGTAACTGTTTAGCAAGATTACCACTTTCTTAGTTAAACTCCGAAGCATTTACTGTTTTGTTTCTTTATCACAAGGTGACAGACCCCTTACAGTGTATACCTGAGATTTCTTGCAGCTTGGGGAAAGAACCAGTCGGTAACACTGTAAAACTTAATGTGACTGATAGGTTAGTTCAACAGCTGTGTCCCATCTGGGATTGTCCTATTTAGGATAGCTTTTCCCTTTGGTGCTACTTTTCCTTGCTTTTTGAAGGATAGTATGTCAAGTATTTTGGATACAAAACCCAGCTGAGTAAGCCCATCTTATTTTTATTTTCACTTGTTATGTGTTTTAAAAAGATTGGGGAAAACTTCCAGAATAAAAGGAAAGTCAAATAGGTGTTTTTTCATGTGCCCAGTCTCATGGGGCTCAGGGTGACATAAGAATATGGAAAAATTTGTTGTTTCAGACCTACAGACATGTAAAGCTCAGCCATTTGTGTCTCATCCGTGCAAGGTCCGTAGACAACTTGACACATGCAAACAAATTATTCTAACCTGAAACATCATGGGGAGAATGCCTGCTCTTTCCATACTCCTCAAGGTGAACCAGTTCATTTGTTTCTAGTGGGGGGTGGGTAAACGAACCCTGTACTGATACATGGGTAGAAAACTCTGTCTCATTTCTTAAGGAGAGTGAGAAGATTAAATAGAAAAATTATTTTAAATTTTTTTTTTTGCCTATTAATGTAGAGATTTATACAGTAGCTCTTCCTAATTGGTGAGTTTTGAACCAAAGGCATCTCACTGCTTTAAATTGAAACAAGTAGTCCTTAAGTCCTAAGATTCACCTTCCAAGTTGTTTTTTTCTTCCATTAAAAAAAAAAATAAATTCTATCTTCACAAGCTAATATAAATTTAAGAAAAACAAAAAATTTTGTGTCCCTGTAGGAATCTGCTGGGACAATGTAATTATTTCTGCAAATACCAACTACAATTCTATATATAGGTTAACCCGTCTTTAGTCAGTTCCAGTTGTCTTTGTGTTCTAAAGCAAAAGAAGGCAGAAGATCTCTACCTTGTCTAATGTGTTGATGTTACAAGGATAACACCATTCCCTGGTGTCACACTTCTGTGAAGATCCCATCGGATGGGATTTGAATGGGAAAATTGATCTACTTCCAAATGCCATTTCTCTGAACAATAAAGGTCTACAGGTCAACTCCCACTCTGAAAACTGATCATTGACAGAGCTGAATTCATTTTGGTAGCAGGACTGATCTCTAACATACATAAGAAAAATGTTTAACAGTGTACTGTATCTGTTACATTTCTTCTATTTACAAAAGGAGAAATAAATTACCCTGGTTAAGGAAGCCTGGAGGAAAGTAAAAGTGGCTTAATATCCCTCTGCTCCATCCACTGAAAGGCCTGATTTTATCCCCAAGCTGCAAGAAAAGTGAACAATTCTTCGTAATTGAGCTGTGGAGCTCATGAAGGAGGGGGACATTTTTACTGAGGGACTGATGCATTATCCTATTTTCTAATAATATTACTTTACGATACTGCTTCACTTTAAAATGCTGTGTTTTGAGAAGAGGCATTATGAGCTAAAGCATACAAAAACTGTACTGTTTTTTCTTCCTTGCTATAAAAAGCAGAAACTTGGATGCTAGCAGAATGGCAGTGCAGTATAATTGTGTATTTAAAAAAAAAAAAAAAACAAACACATCAGAATGGAGCTACACATAATCAAGCTGGATATAATGTTGAGAACGTTGAAATCTTGCCCTTTGTACTTCAGCTACCTTTTGACTTTGTATATTTTGCGTTTCTGTTTCTTAGATGCACAGCCCACAGATGGAGAAAGGGAGGTATGGAATCAGATCAGTGCAGTTTTACAGGACTCGGAAAGTATGCTTGCAGACCTTCAGGCTTACAAAGGAGCTGGACAAGAAATTAGAGATGTATGTTTGTTAATGACAGTTCCTGGGAAGCAAAATCAAGCAAAACTCAAATGTGTTCCTTGCTTCTCTTCTGTATCCAAGCACTTTCTATGAAATGATACAAAAATTTTCATTAAAATTGTATTTAGAAAATACATTACAGATTATGTGTAACATTGAATATAAAGCTCTAATGTGAAACCATTAAAAGATGGCTGTTGGAACTTCTTTTACGTTTACTATTAGTAATTACTTTTCACTTCAAGTAACACCATTACATATATATCGTGGTGTAAGTCAAAGTTGAGGACACAGAAGAAATAATACTCACATGTCAGAAATAAACTATACAAAAAGTTGAAAATAGTTTTTCTTCTGTGAAAGTGAAATAATGAACCATAGTAAAGTATAACCTTAAATCTACTTCAGATGCATCTTATTCTATGAAACTGGTCCCAAAGTACAATTCTGAACTGTAACTTAATTTTTTTCTCAGCTGACTAAACCTTTTCCTGCAGCAGTGTCGCAGTTACTGTTCACATGAGCTGTTGGTTATTTAAGAACCTGAATATGTTGGAAGATTTCAAAAGCATCAAAACTGTAAAAAAAAAAAAAAAAAAAAAGACTATTTCTGCAACCAGCAGTCATGCAAAAGGTCTTACCTGATGCTTCTACAATAGTTTTGTTCCCCAGAGAATATGTGAAAACATTTCTGTATGTCAGTGGTGCACTGGAACGAATAATTTTAAATCAGTATGTTATGGGGGAGAGGGATGGTAGAAAACATGGTATTTTTTTTACTTACTAATTTCCTACTACGTGGGAGGGGGGGGGTTGACTAACTAGTTCCCTACTCCTGTGCAATGTAATTTTGCATGATTATTCTGTGTTTTACAGTACATACTTTCTAAAATAGTATAGTAGAAAAATTCCAGACTACCTTTTGCTTGATATTTGCATATCACAGTTCTTTACAGTAATGTTTTCATTTCAGGCAATACAAAATCCCAATGATATCCAGTTACAAGAAAAAGCATGGAATTCAGTATGTCCTCTGGTCGTAAGGCTGAAGCGCTTCTACGAGTTTTCACTCAGATTAGGTGAGCCCTGATTTGGTATGTCTGTTTATTAGGCTACTTTTTATATTTAAAGAAATAGGAAGTTTCTTTTCCCACAGACTCTTAAAGGTTTATTATTCTTTCTGTTTAATATCAACAGACATTTAGCAGCAATTATGTTTATCAAAGCATGTTTTTAGTCTTAATTTAATTTCCAAATTATCATAGTTTTTTAGTTTGCCGCTTTAAATAAATCTGTATTAGCTAAATGGAGTAGTACAAGCAAAGAACATGATAAAACTGTATAAAGGTTTACTCTGGTGCCTGCCACTCTTCTGCTTTTCAGTGGTCCATATTGTACTAATGAAATTTCTTTTTTGTAATTTGGATCCTTCAGAGATTTAAAAGGAATGCAGACCAATAATTTTTTGAGACTTTTTAAAATGAAGGATAAAAGGGGGAGAAGTATATCAGTGTACTTTCTCACAGGGTGAAAATCCGAAGTTGGGCATATTTTACACTGATTTGTCATCCTTACAAACCCCCAAAATGATGTAATTGTTCCTTGAATTAGAACTCTGAAAGAGAACCGGTGTGCAAAAATGTATATATGACGCGGGAAAGCTCCCAGTGCGAGGGGATTCTTCTACAACTTCCTGCTAAGTATGTCTTTCACTTTTTGAGTGAGGCTAGTAATTATAGCTACGGGAGCTGAATTACATTCTTATCAATGTCTAAGAGTACACTTTCAGTAACAGAGATGCCAGAATAATCTCTATACTGAGCTGATAGCTAATTGGGGAAGATGAAAGAGTTGAATGCAAGAAAAACACTTTCTCTAGAATTTTTGATAAAGACCCCAGGTAAAGGGTGATAAAAAGGGAAAAAAGCTCAATGATACAAAATAGAGAGAAAATGGCAGAGCGCCTAAAGAGGCAGATGTCTTTCACTAATGTTTCTCACCTTAGAATAGTAAGAAAAAGCATTTCTGTTAGGGGTCTGCATGTTTGAAGGGTTCCTTCCCTTTGAACAAAGTATATTTAGATACTTAAAATTGTTATCATAATGTGGACTGAATAGAGTTTGTACTTCTGATTTTTATTCAGAGAAAGCCCTGCAGAGCTTATTGGAGTCCTTGACATGCCCACCTTATACTCCAACTCAGCACCTGGAACGGGAACAGGCTCTAGCGAAAGAGTTTGCTGAAATCTTACATTTTACTCTTCGTTTTGATGAACTTAAGGTTAATAGAGTCTTCTAATCCATGTTGATTTTTTTTTTCACGTATATTTTGAACTGAAACTGATTATTTCCTGTTTGTCTTCCTTGAAGATGAGGAACCCAGCAATTCAGAATGACTTCAGCTATTACAGGCGGACAATAAGTCGCAACAGAATAAATAACATGCATGTAAGTAAATAAAATCTGATTTACTGTTCACACTGAGGTATTTATTAGTATGCATTTATACCATTTATGGTAATGTTTTTTCCTTTGATTCGCTAGCCGTTGTGTTCTCTCCTTCACACTGAGAGTTAATCAGCAGTCCAGATTAAGTGATTAGAGTGGAACTGTTCATGCAACAATCTGCTTGCTGACATGATCATGTACTGTATCTTTTTTTGGCTGCCAACAAGATTTTAAAAGAATTTTACTGACTTATTTTTTTCTTGTGTTTTCATCAGCTAGACATTGAGAATGAAGTAAACAATGAAATGGCCAATAGGATGTCCCTGTTCTATGCAGAAGCCACACCAATGCTGAAAACGCTCAGTAATGCAACTACACATTTTGTATCAGAAGTAGGTAGCGGGGGAGAAAAGGTCTAACACAGACATTCTTGATCTTAATTTTACAAGATAAGTTTACTGAATGTTGACTGTTTTTTACCTTTCTAGAACAAAACGTTACCAATTGAAAATACAACGGACTGTCTAAGTACTATGGCTAGTGTATGTAAAGTCATGTTGGAAACACCGTAAGTTTTCCCTTAAATCTTGTTTTTCTTGTATGAGAGAATGTGTGTTGTATTTTAAGTGGTTACCTAGGATAAACACAGCTTTTCCAAATGAATTCCTGTATGTTTGCCTTAAGTTACCACTTTTGTATACAAAGCATGACCTGGTATTGGAAAGCCTTGCCTCTTATTTTAACCACCTTACGATATTTTTAATGAATCAGCATTGAGTTTTGTTAGGAAGAGCTTACATGGTCAGCCTGCATTTCAACAAAAGGTTAAAATATAAATGTAATCTTATGCACTTACAGGCTTCAGTGCCTGTGTCTCGTCTAACCAAGGCCATAGGCCAACAACTGCCTCTTGTTTGCCCGTGCTGCTCAATTATCAGCCCACACAGGTGCAAAATATTAGCTCTTCCAAGTAGCACTTTTGGAAATGATGCACAGGGACTATTTTGACAGTCATTTCAGTAGGTCTTTTTTGGATGCAGCCATCTTACTTTGGATATGAGAAAGTTCAGCTGTATGAAAAATGTGCAAGACAGTGGGTTGCTATTGTTTAGCTATGCATTTAGTTGAGTATATTTTAGGTTAGATGCCTCTTTGAGTGGAAAACACTTACAAGATTAGAGTCAAGGTAGTCTTCCTGTCTTTGAATCATTCCCTGTAAAGTGTTGAATTCCTGAGGTTATTGTGTTTGTTTATGAAAATTCTGGAGAAGTGTAGGTAGGTGTTGGGACTCATCTCACAATCTTGAGACATACAAAGTAATAATTGAAGAGTAACCTTATGTGTCAGCTCATTTTTTGGCAGTAGAGAAACAGAATGTTGTGAGTCATCTACCAGAAGATTATCTGATATTTCTAATTAAGGGATAGTCAAGCATTTTCCCATCAAAATGTCTGTGGCCTTTAAATCTGTTCATGTTATGATGCTGTGTAAGAGTAAAAGTTAAAGTTGTTATAAACTGAGAGGCAGTATAATACAGATTTTAGTATTTTAAAGGTATGTTTAAGTGAAAAATAATTTTTTATATTGAAAATCAGTGAATGACAGTATACAACAATACAATATATTATTTACTCAGTATTTGTTAGGAAAATTGTGATAATGTCTGTTTTTCGGGTTTACTGTACTGTAATTTTTTGTTTTTCTGTACTGTAAATGGGGTTTCTTCTCTTCTGTAATTAATTTTTCATTGCCTGACCATGGTTTCAGGGATTAGAGGAGATAGTGTCTGTCTTAACTGTGCCATCAGTATTCTTATTTTGCAATTGAAAAGTCAAAGAAAAATTCTTTGGAGTTAGTTCAGTCCAGTCCTATCTAATAGGCCTCTGCATTTTAGATGTTCAGTGAACCTGGGTCCTTCAGGTTGCCTATGGGTTTAGAAGAGAGAGAGGGTGCAGTGACTATGATCCACCTAGGTGAAGCCCTGAACTTACTAGCTGCCAAAATTAGATCCTACGTCACTTTTTCAAAGTAGGATTTTAAGCAAGAAGAGTAGCTTTCCTTTAAAGGTCCCAATATGTTGTGTTTCTAGTATTAAACAGAAGTATGATCAGTCTCCATCATATTTCATGAACCTGTGGAAGTCTTCTACGAAGCCATCATGATAGGCATTTTACTGAAGTGAATATCTGAATTGTGAAAGGGGGTATTAGAAGGCGTTTAGATATCTTTCTTTGCTTTCGAACCATTCTTCTAAATTGACAAGGATTTATGCAATTCAGAGATCTTTAAAACCTTAAACTACAACTTTAGTTCAGATTTCATGCGCTTGTAGTCCAGTTTGCAAAATTTTCCAGTAAAAAGTAAAGACTGTTTATTTATTTTGTTCTGTTTTCCAGAGAGTACAGGAGTAGATTCACCAGTGAAGAGACTCTCATGTTCTGCATGCGAGTAATGGTGGGAGTTATTATTCTGTATGATCACGTTCATCCTGTGGGAGCTTTCTCAAAGACATCAAAGATTGATGTAAGAGTGACTTTTCTTTAATACTCTGTAGGTTTGGGAATACTAGTTTGCAGCTTTTTTTCAGCACAAGCTTATGACTTTATATAAATAATTTTAATCACTTTTAAACGGCAAAATTTAGAGTGTATCTTCACCTGTGTACTTCAGTAATGTCATCTTGTTTGAAATTAAAATAAGGATAAGTCCTTTTTTCCTCGTATTTTCTTCCAGACAGTTACTAATTTTTCTTTGTTAGCTCTGCTTTCCTTCCACCTGTATGGTTACACTAAAATAATTTTGTATTACACCTACCCTGGAATAAGTGCTGTGGTCATAATTTTTCATTAATCATGTAATTTATTTATGCTAAAATGCTCATCTTTGGCAGTAGTTCTGTTGTAAATAAGCAGGTATTTGACATTTCTCTGCTTTGTCTGAGCTCTGAATTAGCAGAACTGAAATGTTGTTGTGATGTCGATAATGAGCCTTCTGTTTAGCTTTGACGTGACCAGTCACAGGGAAATCAACATTTTTTCATCTGAGGTACTGCAAGCACACACAAAAAAGTACTTAGTTTTGCTACGTGTTTTTACAAACCTAAATCTCATGCGCCACATCTTTCAGCAGAAATAAGCTGTTATTCATGAAAAAAGATGCTAGATCTTTCCCGTTACAAGGAAGGCTACTTCAAAAGAAAAGAAAATATACATGTTTATATAAAAAATTGTGCTCCATGATACTGCACCTTTGTTAGCATTTTTCATCTGCAGATACAGTATTTTACCACATCTCCTCTTTGACTCTGTTTTATAGAGGGAAAGGTACATCACAAAGAGGTAGATTGATTTGCTCAAGGTTGTGCAGCAGAAAGAGCCTGGGAATTGAATGCAGACTTCCTGACTGCTAATTCAGTCTCTTGCCTACAGAGACAACACAAGTACACAAGTAAAATTTTGATAGAACCAAATATACAATCTGAGTGCTTTGTTTCTCACACTTACTCTAAAGCCCTGTAATCTTACAGGAAAGTTAGCTTAGATGTAAATGGGAGGCAGGAGATGTGTGACTCAGTTTTTAAAAATGAGTATATGGTCCCAAATCTTTATTCTAATGTAAAAATCTAATATTTCAGGTGGTGATTTTGTTTTACTTGATAAAAAATTATTTTCTCCAAACTACTCATTTCTTCGGAGCCATTTTAAGAGAATTTCAGGGAGGGACAGTGGAACAAATTAGCCTTTCCTTACTTTTTCAAGACTGGAGACACTATTTCAAGCTGTTCCTAGCTTAGACATCCTAACAGCCTCTGTTTTTTGACTGTTTTAGGGATTTGGATTCAAACAAAAATTGAAAAGAATGGTTTGAATTTTTATCCCCTTTGAGTTTATCTGATTTGATATGATGTACTGTACTGAATTATGTGAATATAGTCTTGAGTTTCTCTAGTTCAGGAAAAGTAACTGTGTCACTTCAAAACATGTGCTGCTACCCTGAGAATTCTGCAATTTGCAAAGCTAGTTTTATGGTCAAGGTAGAAATTAGCTAGCTGAGCAGTGACCGGTGACTGTTGGACTAGTCCTTGGGCAGGAGGCTGAACTACATTTTCCAAATAATTTTTATTGGCAAATACATGGACCGTGACTTCAGTTAAATATTTCATCATCCATTTCCATAATAGGGCAGTTGCTCTTCAGCTGCAAAGAAAATACTGGAATGTAGATTTAGCACTGTAATGTCACTTGGAAAATTAGAAGGTTCAAATCTTGACTCTGCCATGTCTTTATCTGTCACTTCAAATAAGATGGGATTAATCTAAACTAATCTTTGGATAGCTTTTAGATGTCTTCATAGCAGTGGGAAGAAATAGGTACTTCTGGAGGATGTTTCATTACATATGAAAGTATACTCTGAACAGGTTAGAGGAATTTCTTATTTCTCTCTGTTGACTGGATAGGGAGTCTGTATAATGGGTCAAATGAGTTCTACCTCTGCTTTCTTTGCTTCATTTCCCCTTTTGTTTCAGCCTGTTTTTTATAGCCTCCACAAAGATGTTAATTCAGTATAGTATTTAAAATCTACATGGTGTTATTCTTATCATAGATTAAATTTGTAAACACTAATTATGAAACAAATCATAAGTTAACACCAGTTAGTTTTACAACTAAAAAATGAACACTGAAAATTACTTCCTTGTGTGCAAGCATTAAAATAAGTCAGAGTTGAAACTTCTGATAGTTGCGAACAGCAGTGACATGGAACTCTCTTCCAGAATATCTTTTTTTTTTTTTAGTTTATATTAGCTGTTCTTGGTATTTTTTAAGTTGTAATTGGAGAAATCATGTGCAAGTTAAAATATATACACTTAATATTGAGTTTACTATCTACAAGCATTAAAGTAGATGTTACTTTCTCGAAAGTTAGGTTTTTACCTTAAGGTAATATTTAATAAGTTGTAATGCTTTTATTGTGTCATATAAAGCAGCATTAACACTCAGTAGGAAAAAAACCTGCCTATGGTGAAATTTTTCCTTGTTTTCAGCTAGTGCAGTTCATATATTGTTGTTCAATAGTGGCATGCTTCTGTTCCCAGATGAAGGGATGCATAAAAGTTTTAAAGGAACAGCCACCTGACACTGTGGAAGGACTTCTGAATGCTCTCAGGTATGTGTGGAATAATTGTTTGAATCAGCTTTAACAAATTCCTCTTTGTTTTTCTTCCAATTTCTTTATAGACTTTTCACCATAGAAGCTTTGATTTATTAAGAAGATTGTCCTTTTAGGTTTGCCTTCATCACCTGGAGTTTTCTTAAGTTATATTAATTTCTTTCAATTCCATTTCACTTTGATAAACAATGACTATTAATATTGGAAATTACAACGTCCTTCTTCAGAGACACTTGTTTATCACCTAAAACTTAGCAATTTAAAAGGTAAATAATACATCAAAAGTAAAAAATGTATCTAAGCTTTGTTGCATAAAATACCCTAGAAACTACAACATTTCAAAAGCAAAAAGTAGAATTTACTTCTCAGACCCTTAATACTTCCCTTCTCTCTTTCCCTTCTAATTACACTTTCTTTTTTTTTTTTTTTTTTTGCTAAATTATACAACTTCAAGAAAACAACAGCCTAAATCCCAGTCCTTTAGCTAAGTGTTTAAGGTGCTGTCTTGGGAAACAAGATGCAATGGTCTGACGCTTCTCTGAAGCTGAGAAGGGAGTCACTACCAAGTTTTTCAGAGCTGTATTGTATTGAATTCTCTAGCTAGTGAATGCTTGGGGAGAGTGAGAACTGCACCTCCATATTTGCTTATCATGTCTTTTGAATTAAAACTGGTGTGGAGTTAAATCCTGCAGGTATTAGGTATATGTTCAGCTTCCATGATAATCAAGCTCCCTTTGAATATAAGCAGTGGAGAGTGTTTGGGCTTACATGGAAAAAAACACACTAAAGCTCTTCTGTACTCCCAGGATATTTAAGGAAGCTGCTTAAAATTAGGCTTATAGATTATGCCAAAATTAAGTCTAGATTCCTAAGTTCTTTTAACATTTACCATATTTCTTATGTATTTCCTTGATTTTACTTCTTTCAAGGCTTTTAATTGGGAAAAAAAATAATTTCAGCCCAAAATTATGACGATGTCGTAGACGGATAGCAAACAGGATTTAGCCAGGATTTAACCACAATTCTCCGCCTATTAAGAGGGAGTAATTTATTGCAAGGCGCATTTAGAAGATAAAGAGCACCAGACTATTAGCAGTTAATTCCAGTGATCAGTGACAGAGGAACATATAAGTTCCTCCTCTGTGGAATTGTACTGCAGTGATTTCAAAACAGGTACTGAAGTTTTCAGACTTTTCTTGTTCATTTTATAAAATACTGTTTTAACTTGTAATTTCTAGGTTCACTACAAAACACCTGAATGATGAATCTACTTCAAAACAAATCCGAGCTATGCTGCAGTAGTATCCTGGGACAAGTAGATGTTTGTATTGATCACAGAAGATGTGTATGTTTACATAATTTAATACAGTTTGATGTTAATACTTGTGTGTTATTTACATAACCATTTTCTTCACATTGCTAAAGTACATGAATCTGTTCATAACCTGACTGACTTTGTATAGCGCAGCGTAAGTTTTTATGCTAGCCTTTATCTTCTGACTTTTAAAATACTTTTTTTACTTAGATACTTCAGCTATGACAATTTATCTGTGCATTTTAATCCTTAAAAATCTTCTATCAAAGAAGTAAGTAGTAGTGAAGACAAAATGGAAATCAAATAAACTGAAATGTCAAACGTGCCACAGAAAAGGAACTTCAAAGAAGGAGAAAGTTAATGTAAGAGAAAAGTCATTGGATAAGCTTTAAGGACATGTGCACAGTCAGTTTTTTAGCCAGTTTTAGAATCTCATCAAACTTGTATGAATAGGAGAATACCTGAATGTTCATCACTTTCATAAAATATGTTGTCTTTCCTGTAAAGTGGAGATCCACAAAATTTTAAGGATTATGTGCTGGCTGACATTCAAAAATTTATTGCAAAGAGGTAATTTTACCTTTTCTATTAAGTTTAACCTGTACCTTTCAACAATTGAGGAAATTAATATCCTTTTTGAGATTCAGTGTAAGTAAACAGAAAATATGTTTTAAGACCACTAGTAGATTTTGAAAGTTCTGTAAAATTTTGTTAGATTTAGAAAGTAAAGACAAAATGCTAATGCCTTGACTTAACTCAAAAGGGTTTGTCAGCATAAATATATCATGATGAACATTATCTCTTGGATATCTCTTCCTGGTAAGTAATTGTTTTGCTGATACTAGTATAAAGCACAACACTTCTGCAGCAGCAGACTTCCCTAGTGTCAAATTGGCCTCATCAGACTAGGGATGATATAAATAAGTTTTAAGAGCTGAGCTGTTCTGGTATTATTCATTAGGTGATTCAGAGTCAACACAGAAATATTTATCAGCTGACTGCTCTTCATTGTTTTTTGAGATGGGATTGGTTCTTCAAGGAGTTGAGTTCCTTGCTGAGTTGTTTGTTCTTACTTTCTAGCCATTTTTCCAATAAATGGAATAGAAATACATTGCCAAAAGCAGCAAAGTGCTCATGCTTTGTTAAGTGTGTCTTCGGAGTGGTCTGCAGTTGCTGTACATATTCTTGCAGAGGTCATGTTCTGAAAATGTGTTTGATTTAGTGTACTTTGCTTGCATGTATGTGTGAAAACTCTAGTGCTTGTGCACAGATTCAGATCTGTATTTGCTTATTCCTGTGTACTTAAATCAGGGTTTGTGTGCTTTCACTGGAATTTTCATGCATATCACTTCTAAAAACATTACCTGAAGTCTTTGAAGATGCATTTGGTCTGCTGAAGCTCGGCTGCACTGTGACAAATTGAGTCATTGAACTCGGTTCTTAAACGGTATTAATATCATCAGTTCTTTGGAGTCGGGCTTGCTTTAGAGTTTATTTCTGAGCAGAATGAGGTTTCTCCAGCCTGATCTGAACACATAGGCACCAATGTTACATGTGTCGTGATACTGGACAGCTTCGCAGCTCCAGTGTTCATGTCACACATCTGCAGTTGTAGCAGCAGATCTGTATGTTGTCAGGAACAGAATTAGAAATCATGCTAGGGTTTTTTTTTCTTTTTCTGGAAGCATTGATCACACTGCTTTTTCACAGTAGTAAATCCACTGTTTACAGGCTCCATTTTTAATGGGGGGACATTTAAAAGTGTTTATTAGGGAAAATCCTGCTTTGTTCATAGTCACTTCCAGTTAGGTGAATCTAGGTGGATGGCAGGTCTTTCTGTTGAGCTTTGGTAACTGAAGTTAATACATGCTTACCTGCAATTATTTGTCAAACAATGAAGTCTTATCTTTAAGTAGCCCAGAGGAAAGCTATTTGTCACTTGTATAATAAAAATGTAAACCTTAAAGCATTCTGTGAGTTGTCATGTGCTGTTTGCCAAAGTCACTGAATTTCTTTGCCTGCTTTGATGTTTTTGTACAGAAGTTTGTTTGAAATAATAAAAAGTTTGGTACAGCAAGCATTGGAACTGTCTATATTTAGAGACAACATAAACAGGTTGAGAAATATCTCATTTAAAGTTTTGGATCTGAGATATAGTAGGCTCACCTTTATGTTTCTAGTTTATAGTTTTTAAAAGCATTTAAAATGTTTTACTTGTATGCCACAGCAATATAACCTTATGTCACTTAAACAATTTGGTTTTTTCTGGCAATTCTTGGCACTTGTCTGCCATCTTGACCATGGGAAATTGTTGATACTGCTATACAGAGTAGAGGGCATGAATTCCCTTCTATGACTTTTGTATCTTCACATTAATCATCCTAGGCTGTGGTGGCCATCTCAAATTGCATTTATAATCAGTAAGGCCACCAAAGGATGATTCAGTTAATCTTTAGATAAGTACAAATTAATTGCTCTCAGAAGAGCTGTGTAGACTGATGGTCAAAGTTATTGATTTCCATTTCATCAGTGTTTCTTCTTATTTTGGCTCACCATAATGTAAGAATACATGTTTGTAATATGATAAATATTTAAGCCTCATAAAGACAACATTTCAGAATGTGAGCGTGACTACTTTGGGTCAGAACAGCCCTAAAAAATTTGCTTGTTTTGTGGTGGAAGAAAATACTATTTTAAGGTGGTATAAATTTGAAAGACTAGAATTTTCTGCTGCAAACAAGTGAATGGTTTTGAAACATAATATATGACTCCTAAACATTCTGCTGCTACTAAGTGGCTGTCACAAAGGATAATTACTAAGATTATATTTACTGGTATGTAATAGACCACATCACTCAAATAAATTATGTATTGTTTTCCATGTCTGCTAAAATTTACAAAGCAACAAAACATCTTCTCTGTGTTGCTTTCTGTGTTGTATTTCAGATAAATTTAAACTGGAAGACATGAGTAGTATATAACATGACTTGCATCCTTACATTTACTCTAAATGAAACAAAGTAGGATATAAATTCTTCATATGAAATTATTCCTTTACCCCCTCACCCATTTACTTCTTGAGAATCAATATATTCCTAAAAAATACAGTGCCAGTTAGGTGGATGCACATTTGGGATATACTGCATCATTTTTTCATGCTACATCTTGTTTTGGCCAAAACCAGTTGAGATTCTTGTCTGTCCAGTTCTCAGGCTGTCAAGGTCTCACAAATGCTCTCAGCATTTGTGGTGCATCCCTTCAGGACCCATAGACTTGTATGTGTCCAGTTTGTTTAAATATTCCCTAACCTGATCCTTCTCTGGCAAGAGTAAGTCTTCCTTGCTCCAGACTTTCTGCTTTCAGGAGCCTGGGATTCCTGAATAACCTTACCATTAAAGTTGGAGGCAAAGGCGGCACCGAGTTCCTTGGCTCTTTCTGCATTCTTTGTACCAGGTCTCACACCCCATTTAGCAGTAGGCACGCGTTTTCTGTTGCTGCCAATGTATCTGTAGAAGCCCTTTTTGTTGGCCTTCACATCCTTCACCAGATTTAACTTCAGAAGGGCTTTGGCTTTCCTAAACCCAACAATGCATGCTCAGACGGTGCCTTTATATTCCTCTTGGGTCTCCTGTCCCTGGTCTTTCTTACTGCACACTGCCTCTTTGTGCCTGAGTGTAGTCAGGAGTTCTGTGTTCATCCACACAGGCCTCCTGCCATCTTTGCTTGCTTTCGTGCTTATCAGGAAGGACCATTCGTGAGCTTGGAGGAGGTCATCCTTGAAAGTAAGGCAGCTCTCCTGGGCTCCTCTTCTGTCCAGGTCTGTATCCCATGCAGTTCTTCCAACCAGATCCCTGAACAAGCCAAATTAAGATTGCCAAATTAAATCTTGCCTGATTTTGTGGCTGTATAGTCAGGAATGTGCTTTTAAAATGGCATGTTCTAAGACTTTCAGAAGTGTGTGATTCTATGAACATCAAAAGTGAAGAAATATAAAATCTTGCATATCCAAAAGTTTGCTAAAAGTTGCAAATAATTGGAAGAGTTATTTTGTTTTTGAAAAAAAATGACACTAATTACTGTTCTCTTACATCGGATGAATTCTGTAATGCAAAATTACAGAATCTATGAATTTGTATCATGAAACAGGTTAGATAACACAATGGAAGCCAGTGAGCTGAAACAGTGACGTGAATTTGATTTGCCAATAAGAGAATAAAACTCTTTTTAGTTAAAAAGCTGCTATAGCAGATTGAGTATTTTAACTTTGTAGTCTGCAGTGCTTCCTGATACAGACTAATGAAGGTGAATTCCTGACTACCACATAATCCAAATTCTGCAAACACAGAATGATTTGAGACAAATGTAACTCAATTGATTTCAATGGAGCTGTTTCTGATTGACACAGGTGTAAACAATACTCTACGTCTTTTCTCAGTCACGGCCTTTGACCTCAGTTGCTTATTACTGAGCAAATTGAGTCTTCTGCTAGTGCAGATCAATGATGTAACATGATAATCTTGCAGAGATCTCTGGCGCTTGACTGCTTTGAAATTAAAACTAAAATGAACAGTGCAGTAGGCATTGTAGAAAATCTGGAAGTATGTGGTTAAAAAGTAGACCAACCAAGTGCTAATCCCTAGTTTAAGAGGAAAAGATATCATAATTTTTCAGCAGATCTTAATTTGGTGTCCAGCTGGAATTAATATAATTCTCTTGTCTTGGATATTTGGGCTGTGGACAGTTAAATATGACATTTTGAAATGGCTGAGAGAACTTAAAGGTTAGAATATTTGTATCTGCCTTGGATCAAAATTGCTGTTACAGCTCAGCTCATGATTTTTCTCATTCTGATTCTGCATCCATGTCAGTGACGTCCTAGGCTTTGAAGAATTTTTCCATGGATTTTAGTGATGCGTCAAACAGCTGTTCTCTTACTGCCTTGAAAATTGTGGAAGAGTTTGCCTATTTTGTCTAGATACACAAAGAAGTTAGAAGAGGACAGTGGAAGATGATCAACTTCAACTGGTTTAGATCTTCCATAATGTAAAGAGGGCAAAACACAAGGCTTGACATGGATGCCCTCGTTGTGCAGGTCAGTAACTCCCTTGTCCTGTGGTTATATGACGTGACAACGTTTGAAGATCAGATCATGTTAGATGGACAGAGAACTTCTGAAGGGCTTTGACCAGGAAAGGATTCTACCCAAAATGAAGAAACTTGTCTCTTTACAGACACGATTTTAGGATGTCATGGTAGGAGGAGGCTGAAGGGCTCTTACTAACCTTGCCTCCCTGTCTGTGGCAGCAGCACAACACTGTGTGGAGCTTCAGTTTCCACCCTGCTTGCTGCCTGACGGTGCACCTCAGGCTGTAACTTCTGCTCTTTGATGCTCGGCTTTATCCGTTAACATAGAGTGTCAGGGAGTGCAGGCTGGCTCACCTTAGCTCACCTGTGTGCAGCCTACACCTACCTTCTGCTCTTGTAAATGGAGTCTTCCCAGTGAATTCAGCGGGATGGGAACTGAACCTCATTTTGTTAACATTTCTGAGAAGGTTGTTGAAAAAAGTGGTCGCGTACTGGGTTTTCAACTTTATTAATATTTGACAATTTCAGATATATTTCTAAATCAAATGCTATGGTTTTATATGATTTTAATTTTTTTCACTAGCATTTTCTATACAGTTCCTGTTTGCGTCTTTATAAACTTACAGTAAAGAAATGTGTGACAATGAAATAGGGTAATTCCATGATCTTTTGTGTTTGATTTAGTTTAGGGTGGCTGGGAAAAAATATACTGAAATTCATTTCCTGTCTTTTTCTTTTCCCTTTTTTTTTTTTTTTTTTGTATTGTACTCAAGGCTGTGATTAATTATAGGCATTTTAACTATTCAACTCGGTCTTAAATAGCATGCAGCATCAGAGCTCAAAGGCTCTTTAATAGAAACCTTCCCAAACAAGATTCCGTACAGTGGACTTGAACTAGGTTTCTTAGACGAACTTCGCCAAACAGGTCTACATGGTCCTAGTTACTGAGATACTGAATATGTCAGTGTAAGACAGAATCAAGTATTACATCTGATTTTTTTTTTTAGTTTAGAGAAAAAAAAGTTGTGTTGTCTAGCCAACATAATTGAAGGATTTTGTAGAGATTTTTGTTACGTGTATCAAATGAAATATGCATGTTCTGATTAATTTTGGATTATGCATACCCTGGTATACATTCATAATAATATCTATGAAATTTATACAATAAAAGATTATTTGTAACCACTGACTTAGCTGTGTTTTAAAACAGCAGGGTGAGTGCCACATTTGTTTTACACAGCTTGTCAAAGTGACATTTGCTTTATTAAATTTGAAAGCTTAAAAACCTAATGAAGATTCCTTTTGTTCAGTGGTTTCACATTCACATGGAGACCTGCTACTCTGTTTGTATGTTGTACACCTATAATTACTTTAATTGGGATATGCAAATAAGACCAATTTTTTTTCTTTATTTTTGTCATTCATGGTAGAATTGGCCAGATTTTTAAATTAATTAAATTAGGTTAAATGAATTCAGCAAAGTACTCAAATGCATGCTATCTGAAAATAAGTTATTTTGTTGAAAAATACTATTTCTGAGACAAGATTATTTTTCAAACAAGGATCAGTAGTCCTCCTTATTATAGGTATTTTCCAAATAGAAACTGGGAGGGTTACTGTTACAGATATTACATGAGTATGCTGGTTTGAATCAAGAGGCACAGTGTAACTGAACTCAGAAAAGACAGAACAGTTTTGGTAGAGTTTGACACAGGTGGCCAAGCCACTGATCACTGTTCATGTTGAATAAGTTTGGGGTTTTTTTTTTAAAAAAAAGTCCTGTCTGACCCCAAGAGCAATTTGAAATGCCATACTTAATAAAAATCAGCCAATAAAGACTAACAAGCAAACATTAGTAGTTTTTAGCTCTGAGACGTACAGGCTTCAGTTTAATTCAGATTATTTTTATGCCAGGTAGTAGTGGTGTGAAGCAGAAGGCCCATGAAATAGCACGTTTGGCCTCATGTGGGAAATCAGTCTGGGATTTTGTGTGTATTTGTGAATTTCATTTCTCCTGGGGTGTTCATTCAATTGTGTCACAGTTGTATTAGAAACTTCTGCTGGAAGAATTCTCTGAGACATCTTTTATTGACTTCATGGGTCAAGAGGCATGAAGATGAAGGATAGCATTCTAGACTTTGCAGTGACGGGTCATTTACCTCCCTGTTCTTGAAAGGAGAATGAAAGTAATTAATGATCAAGGTACTGGTATCAGAGCTGCTAAAATGACATCCTCTCACCTTCTTTTTAATAGCATTAATTAATTTTTTTATCATCTCTTTCCAAAATTAAAAAATATATTTTTGCCTCCCTTTGAAGTAGATTAATTCTTCCACAGCTTTGTTCATCTTGACCTGTTATGTTGTTTGAAGCATAGACTTTTGAGTCCTACCTGCCACAGACATCTTAAAAATACAGGTGGCAGGTCTTACAATCTTAATTTTCATTTGACATTTCAAGGGACACAATTTGCAACAGCCATGGGCTTTGCCTCAGGTAGCAAATTATGTCCTCCTATGTGCAGTCCTCCAAAGAGTACAGAGAGACAGATCACTAAAAACTATCATTCTTTCTTCAACTTACATATTAGGGTGGAATGAATCACCCCCAGAAATGCCTCTGTCTCTCCACTGTGGACTGTGGAGATCCTGGGTTGTTACCTTGGGTAAAATGCCATCTCTTACACTCATCTTGGAGAGGCAACTAAGCATCTAAGTGTTCCCAGTATCTGCAGGTTTTTGCTTTGAGCAGTGTCTAGTACTATCCTGGACTGAGATTTTTGCAACATCAAAAGACGGGCAATGCAAGCAGCAGTACAGAATAAATTACTTGGGTTTCAGTCTCATTTAGTTTATCTTTGAGGATCTGATTCAAAGCCTGTTCAAGTCATTACCTTCAAATTGCCAAGCTGAAAACAAACAAATAAACAAAAAAACCCAACCAAACAAAACCTCTTCATTATGAAAAGTTGTAAATTTTTCTTCACATATGCTAAAAAATCATCTTTTCTGTCTAGTAACACTCAGCTACCTGACAGCATCACCAGTGATGCTAATTGCCACAACAGGGTTCAGCAGTTCAACCTTACTGGGTTACTAGGGTCTCCTTTTGACTTACTCTTTCTGGTCTTCCTCTGTATCCACTTTGAATAAACATGCTCTAAATACCATGTTTTAAGACATGTTAGCTTACATTTACTTGCCAAAACATGAGTTTCATGCTCTGCCACAGTCGTGGAGAGTTACCCAAAGTTTCCTTAGTAACATCTGGGTGTGAATCTGCAAACTTACTGTACATTGTAATTACAAGAATGTTCACAGTTACCTTTTATTACCATAAATAATTGTTCAATTGGAAATATTCAATAGTTACTTGAAAGCATTTACATCAGCAACAGTATGCAACAACTGATAATATCACTGAGCTGTTTCATCACATAGATTCTAAAAAAAGTCTCTACTTAACAAAACTGCAGCATTTACTAAAATTGAAGAATAAATCAACAGTAAAGAATATATATTTATATTATTACATTCTGGGGGGTTGCTTGCTTTTCAGAGTAAATGTCCTCACCATTTTATGCCCGTTATTGTGTATTTGAGATACAAGGAGTGTTTGCTGATAGGATGGGGTCTAAGTGTGGATTCTAGAAACTCTAGAACACGCAGAGGAAGGATCTGCTCCTGAAACCACTCCAAAAGTTTTGCTCACCCAATCAAAGAATAATAAACATTCACCTCAGCTGGAAATCTCAGCATCAGAATAAGCCACTGTTCAATAACAGCTTTCAAAGATGTTGATAGTTTGCATTTGAATCCATTGAAGAAAGTAACAAACTACTGACGGGCAAACAACTAACAAAATAATTCAAAGTTGACCTTCTACTTGAACTGCATTCAGTATGTAAGTATGCAAGACTGCATGAATCTTGGGGTTTTTGGATTTAGTCTTTGGACTAGGTTTAAACCGACTTTTAATGATTACCTTTATTTGGAAGACAGATCAAAAGCAAGTAAAGTTACAGCTCTTTCTCATTTCATGTCTATTGTGATGATATGAGTGAGGATTTATCTGAGTAAAACAGAGGGACTGGATCATTTACCAAGACTGAATTTGCTTTCATTGTTTGTATTTTCCCCTGAGTCAGACTTGGTTACCATAAAGTGTTTTGACCTGCAGACATTCTGATAACCATGGGCAAAAAATTCTCTTCTGGCATAACCTTATTAATATAGGTGTCCTAGACATAGAAAATAGCTTTTTATCCCAGATACAGTGTGTTGCGTGAGGCATAAGTCTGTAATGTACTATTTATACATCATGAAATGCAAAACAGCATAAGGAAGGACAGAATTTGGTCCTTAAGTTAATCTTATTAGGCATTTTAACTTTTCTTGGTTTTCATTGTGAGGCAGATTTCTCCTTTATTACTAGTGCTACTCTGGCAACGTTTTTCCCTGTACTTATATTTCATAGAACTTTTTTTTTTTTTTTTCTTTCTAGTCAGATCTGCTTTTGTCTTACAGGGAAAGAAAATTAAAAGACCAGTCTGTTATCTCACATTTCAGCCAAGTCTAACATATATTTGCTCAGGGGTAAAAAAGGTTGAAGAAAAAAGGGAAATGTCAAAAATGAATAATAAATGGTATATAAACAGAAGCAGATTTTCTGTGATATGTTAGCCCTGATAAACTTGATAATGTTTCCCAAATGTGTTGCCTTGGTTCAGATCCAAACCTACTGGTCAGGTTTTATATGCTATTTTTAATTTTACTGCTTAAAAAACTTTACATCATCTTGTAGGAATTCCCTCCTACTGCATAGCTGTATCTAGTTATTTGTAGGTTAAAATTCATCTTAATATAGATTCATATAAAACATGTGTTACCACAGAGGCAGCAAGAAGACAGATCTGGGTGGGTAAAACAAGCTGGATTTGCAAGGAAACTTTTTTTTCTTTTTAATGAAATATGTTTTCCTTTGAGGTCACTCTGCTGTTTGATATTGTAGACTCCAAGGTCTTTCCATTCAGCAAACTTTCCTTGCCCTTTAAGCAGTGAAATCAGAACATGAGAGGCAAATACAAATGGCTAGGGGCTTGCAGTGCAACTTGCTGCTGGGTTTGTTAGCCAGTGTTTTTTCACCGTTATCCCATAGCAAGCAGTAGGTATGTTGCAAGTGTATCCTTAAATATCGGGTTTGTGCTTCAGTGCCCCAACCTCAGCTAAATTCAGTATTTTGGCATAGGGTGGGTCTGATGAACTTCATCATAAGGTAGCTGATGAACTGGCTCAGCACAGACTGTAGTTGTATGTGGTTAGTTCTAAAGGGAAGGAGGTCAGGCAAGTGCCTGCTCTTAGAAAGCTGGAAGGGATGTGAACATAAGAGC
The DNA here is from genome assembly GCF_023634155.1 of Falco peregrinus. Classification (NCBI taxonomy): domain Eukaryota; kingdom Metazoa; phylum Chordata; class Aves; order Falconiformes; family Falconidae; genus Falco; species Falco peregrinus. The sequence goes on from NC_073727.1 coordinate 59,705,412, forward strand.
CCGGTTAGGTACCGGGCCATGACAGCCCATGTCAAGCAGTATAGTTTCCTTAACAGGAAGAAGTAGCAGAGGAGAAGCAGCAATACCAAGTTATTTGTCTCTGTGAGGCTTTTGATACTTCCCCACGCTGATCGCCTATAAGTAGCCAAAGAAACGTAGTCTAGATAAATCTGTTAGAGGGTGAATAAAAGCCCCGTGTTGAACACAGAGACTCCAGCTGTACAACTGTATGGAGCCAGGGCAGGGGGGTGGCCGCCAGGTATCTGGGTGCCTGGCATGCCTCAGTCCCGCCCCATGCCCCAGTACCAGAGAAGGTCCACCTGCATCTCGAGCCTTTGCTCTGTCAGTTGTGACAGTGCTGGTTTGGAGGCAGAGAAAGAATAAGCGTATGGTTGTAGCCAGATGGTGCCAGTCAGCCCACCAGCCAGAGGCTAGACCTGTTCAATTTTTAGTAGTGATGTGGCCTTTTTATGTAGGCACTTCAAATCTTCCTCTGGGTAACTGGTTCAAGAAGACAGAGATGTTGGGTGGGGAAGAAAAATGGTTCAGCAGCCATTTGTTTTGTATTACACCATACCTATTGTGTATACATATAAAGGAATATATATATATTCCTTTAAACAGACACCAAAATGTGTTCATTGGTATTAAGGAAAATGTTCAGTGGTGTGTAAAACTGTAGCCAGCTGATGAAATACAAACTGCCATTCCATCTAAAATATGAGGGACTTACATGTCACTTCTCCTCCCCTGCTGAAACACCATAATTGATTTCAAATGTAAGAATTTATCCTGATAGAAGTTTGTGAACATTAAGGCAAAACACTAACATTCTAACAATAATATTTTTAAAGCTTCAATGGGAATAAAGGGATGAGATATTTTTGTGCTGGCTCTCACTAGGAGAGCCACCTTTTTGCCTGTGTTTACCAGGTCATGGAACAGGGATAATTTTGGAAGGCTAGATCATTTAACCACTGAGGTAAGAGGGCTTGCATGAGTACACTGGAGTCAGAGATTACATTTGTTTTTCTTCCTTGTTTAAGTGCCCTTTAACTGTAAGAGTGGTTTGCTAAAGCCATGAATTATAATTAATACAATCTGAGAAAGGTGAAGTGTAGCATAATTGAAAGTGGGTAGAACGTTGCTCTCCCTCTCTTATTGCTGCTATGTAATTATTACCAGCAGATAGTCAAAATAAGTAAGAAAAGAACAAAAGAAAATATAATAGTTATAATGATGCATTTAATGATCATGGGTGCCAAACAACAGCTGAATTTTGTGAACCATTATCTCAGTTCTATGGCTCCTTGATTTTACCTGGGGAAGAAAAGACCCTTCTCTCTTTTCAGCATCAGCTGTTGAGAACAATGTTTTACAAGCAAACTTGAATCCTGTATTACGCATTTGTGGTTTGTTTGTTTTGTTGTTGTTTGTTTTGGTTTTTTTTTAATATATGCCTGTGGAGTAAAACCAGGGTGTGTGATTTATGGCTGACACAGGCTAAATGCTGAGCCATGGACTTCCCCACCCTGCAGTTCGCTTTGCTGCTGGAAGCTGAGGGTCTCAGATCTGTTTAGAGTAGCTCCTGGTTTAAGGCTGGTTTAAGAGAGAGAGAGAGTGTTCATGTGCTGAGAGGCAGGAGTCTGAGCTCTGCTGCATCCTGCAAAGAGGCCAAAGAAGGAAGCAGGACACAGCAGCAGTAAGAATAAAAAGAAAAATGGGCTGGGAGAGGGGGCGACATGGCGGGGGGAGCAGCAAAAACACAAAAAGGTCTCTGAGTGAGTTGGAAAAGGGAACCATACAGCTTTATATAAACCACGCTCCACGGAGAATGATGTGTGTGCAGCTCAGAAAAAGGGTTTCTTCACTCAGACGCCTATGTAAACATGGCTTAGGAGCCTGAGACTTTTCTTTTGCATATTGTTTATATTCTAGTGTAATTCCATTAGCTTAAATGACACCAGAAGGTAATTCTTCGAGGCGAGGGGGAAAAAAGGCTTTCCTTTAATCTAAATGCTAGGAAAATAAATTATCTTCTCGTAAAAGCTTTAGAAAAGACATCTCACCTGTTAGATATATGTAGTATTGCTCTATTCATAGTGGAAAGATAACGAGGACAATATAGGAAACTATATAGGCCTTGTACCCCATTGAAGTAGAAGGGCACAGGTACATCTTTGGGGTGCATGTCTATAAAAGCAAATTAATATGTAGCCTAAATATAAGAGAAGGCAGCTGAGAGCTCTGGTGTGCTGAACCCTTCCAACAAGGTTTCCACCTGAGTGAGGACTACTTGAAGACTGAGTAAAGACCTCAGTGTTGGGTTTAGCTGCGGATATACACCATGAGAGACATGAAGCCTTCTAACTGTATTATTTAAGTTGTGATTTTTGCTTATGGGAGCAGATTTTTTGTTTGTTTTGTCTCCTGCCTTGTTTGAAAAGACAGAAGCTGGAGGCTGTAGCTGAAACAGTTGTACGACAGAGGGATTAATACAGGTGTTATCTTCAGTAAGCATTGGCAGCAGGTTGAATATCAGCTCACTGACTTGTAGAACAGCCTTCTCTCTGGTTTGCCCTAATACTTAATCATAACCAAACTGGAAAGGCATCCCAAAATTCTCATAGCTAGCACAGAGGCACAGGAACAAGATGGTGCACTCAGAAGTCAGCAGGGAAAGAAAATTCAAAGGGGAAACTGCAATCTTGTAATCCACCTACAATGGCCATTTATATTACTTAAGTACAGTTCTTTGCTCCTATCCTATTTAATCCTATTTTCATTGAATTTCCCATTTGTCAAGATTACTTTGAACTCTATTTCTGGCCTTCAGTGTATTACCAGGGTGCAATTGCAGGGTCTCTTCACAATGCCTGTGGCTGAAAAGGGCAGCTCCCCCTCAACCCCCAGCTCTGCTTACACATTCCCACCCTATTCCCTATTCCTTGTTCGGAACCAGGTGTCATCTCACTTCACAGTCTGCAATATGCAGTTGAAAACTGATCATTTAGGGGTTTTTTTGGTTACATTAGTTCCAACTGCTACATGAATGATTGTGGCTGAGGGAAATCGGACCATTTTTCAGTAGCAAGCTGTACCTGAGTCTTTTTGTTGCATTCTCAGTCCTTCCCACATTGGTATTATCTACAAATGTATTGAAAGTATTCTCTAGCCCATTGTCAGTGACTTATATATTGAAGAACACTGGGCATTAAGAAAGGCCTTTGCAAATCTTTTGATGCATACCTTCCTTCTGTCAGTGAACTGCTGATGATTAAATAATGTTTTTTCCTTTGTGAGAATCATTTAAATTAATTATTTTGGATTAATGTGGATTTTTAGGTTGGGGTGTGGCAGTTTTTTTCATTTTTATAGACAAGTTTTTGTATACAGCCATGTTCATGCTAAGCTGATAGTCTGTAAGGTCTCCACTAGACAATGGATTTGAAAGAAATACATCCCCCTGTACATCCAGATGTTAGACTAAAGGGGTAGTTCTTAAGCCTTCACTGCTGTCTGGAATTAATGCTCCTGATGTGGACAAGTATTAGATGTGCAATTTTAGAGTATCCATGGACACGAGTTTTATAGGTGCAGATATTTTAAATCAAGAAATTGTCTGTACCAAATACGAGGAATATATTCCTTCATCAGTCTTCAAGGATGCTGTGTCTTGGTCTTACGAAGCACTGCATTCTGAGGCAAAATACTAGCAGTTTATGCTTGAACCTTGTTTAGCTACATGGTCTGTGTAGAAACACAGGCTCCTATTTTTGGTGTTCAGTTATAAAACAAACAAACAAACAAAAAAAAGCAAAATTAGTAGAAGACCAGGAAGATTTTTGTGAGCTGAGGATAAAAGGCAATTTTTACCTAAGAGAGATACCACAGCACCTACAGAACTGCCAGCACTAGAAGTGATGATGGCTGGGACCCCTGGGCATCAGCAGCAGCTTCATCAGTGCCAGGAAAGCAAGGCAATTTGCAAATTATACAGAATCTGCAGGATGGGATTTAGTTGTACCAGGTTTGTGCAAAGTGTGGAGGGTTTTAGATGCATTGGTCTCTGAGGTCAAGTGTGAAGTGCTGCAGACTTAAGGTGTGCTTGCATGCTCTGTGGTCTGGTCCTCAGAGTAAGAATGGTAAAATGAGGGATAGGGACACTGCACCAAGTTCCCAAACAGCAATCTCATTCCTGCATCATCTCCTATTCCACCAGTCTTTGCCAGTGTGTACAATAAATTCAGGAAGTTTTGTCATTCCCATGAAAAAGCTGTAGTAGCACGATAGTGCCACTCTTTTAAGGGAGGATTTATCTGGCTCTGACAGAATTTTTAATCCAATTTTCAAATTAAAAACATTAGCATAAACAAAACAAACAAACAAAAAAGGAAGTGGATGAGAGAGACGTGATTTTACTACAAGAAAGCAAGGCTTTGACCTGAGGAGACCTTGGGTTTGGAGGGGAGAGAACTTACATGTGTGGGTGTGAACCAAGCTATGATCTTTGGCATGTTTTATTTTCAAGCATAAACATAGCTTGAGGTCATCTAACATGTATTTCCCACTTCCTTAATATCCAATCTGCAGATTGAATGGAGGAAATTTATCTGAGTTGCATTTACCATCTCTTTCTCTTGCAAATGAGATGTGTGTGCAGCGGGGACAGGATGGCTGTAACTTTTTTTGCAAACACTGTAGCTCATGGCTGGATTTAAGCTGAGGGCGAGTGACATGGCAGAGTTTCCATCCATATGTAGCAGGCTCCATAGTAATAATTAAGCAATATATTTGGGGGTGTTAGCATTATGCTTTTTAATTTAGATCAGGGAAATGGAGTTTTTGAAGCAACTCTTGCCCATGGGTGGAGCTGTCTTGGACCACACGAAGCTACCCCTTTCCCCTGACACTAAACCAGGAGATGTGCTCCACAAGTCCCCTTCACAGCTCTAGTTGCTAATGAGCATTCACTTTGTGTCACCAGAGGAGATCTGGCCTTAAGTAAAACCTCCAAAATAGGTATACAGGGGACATCATGTCAGCACCAAGAGTTTTGCCTTACAGATCCATTCCTCTTGGGCCACACAGGTTCTTGAATTTGACATAACCTGAGGATGATCAGTTAACTTTTTTTTGACTTCATGCTTTGGCTCTATTTAGTACAGACATTATGACTAGGAAAGGGCCAAATTAATTGACATTTAATGCTAGTCAGAGCTTTGGTATACACATCTTTATTGCAATGATGTTTACCACAATCAGGAGGACATGGTGGTAAAAGGCTCAGCATCTTCCCTGATTTCCCAGCAAAAGTAGGAAGATGTAGCTATTCACCTTAAGAAAACATTTGTATCAGCCTGACCAGAGCTGCGGCATCTCAAACAGGAACCGGAAAAAAAAAAAAAAAAAGCCTGCCAGAACACGAAACCAAAAACTAGGAGCACCCACCTTCCCTCCAGTGAGCTGAACTCCTCCTGCCTGTGAACATCACTTAGTAAAGCACACTGGTATACAACATCTTTCAGAATAATTTGAGAAAAATAATTTTCCCCTTTTAAAGCCCTACTGTTTCTGTGTTGCATAATAAAACATAATCCAGAAGTCCTGTAAAAAATTAGAATTCATAGAAAACCAAACCTAATTTTTTACCTCTGTGTTGAGAGGTGCTCCACTGGAGGCAGTTTCACCCAGATGACTGGGTTTAGGATGATTATCCCAAAGTGCCAAAAGTAATCAGAGGAAAGAAAATTCTCCACTTTTTTCCATATTCATTTTCTTGTTCCTAGCAGTTGCTTGTAATAATTTCCGAGCGTGGGAGCCTGATAGGGTGAAACAATTGACAAGTTTTTTGCTGTCAGCAGCAACCTGAACTAGTTCTGTTTTATTAGCACTGGGCAGGATAATTTCTTGCAGAACTGTGAAAGCTTTCTTGGGAATATTTCTGACAAAACCTGGTGTAAGTTGGTTTCATCATGAGATAAAGATGTTTTCCAAATTCTGTACTGTATGTTCTCTGTCAGAAATATTTGATTGAGAATTATAACCTCATTAGGCAATCTCAGTAATCCCAAATTAATATATGCGTTTAGAAAATTGCTCATAGCGATGTTTTTCATTAGAAAGAACAGTAGGGAACAAGTTGAAGTTTCAACACATGGACAGGGAGTGTATATAGAAAGATCAGATACTATAATTTATGGAAACATATTATCGGGGCAATTTAAAATGAATCTTGTGACACAGCTAACTTTTATCAGTGCAGATAGCCAGACATGAATGGCATTATGTTACATAATACAGTAGTGTTCCTCGGAAAATGGGATAAATGTTGCACAATTTCCCTATGTGAATAGTTTCATTAAAATAATCAGAAACACATGTATGACAAAGCAAGCAGGTTTTTAATTTTAATTCAAGATTTTGACTATGCCCAGCAGTGCCTCTCTGAGGCATAGTGAAGAGAAGTATTCCCAGGATTTCTGTTCAGCTGTATTCATTCATCCAAGCCAAATTCTTTGGACTGAGTCCAGCAGCTTTATACAAGGGGAAGTTCTGCCTGCTAGAAATGTCAAGATCACCTGTAATTTCAAAGCAAAACTTCTGTGCTTGCAAACAAGTTGCTCCACCACCCCTACAGCCTTATGAAAGCTGGTCTCAGGAATGCAGAAATTGCAGCACCAGAAAATGAACAAGTTCAAGGGGGACGCGGGAGGGGAACCTGTAAGGTAACAGAGAACTTTGCCTGGGTCTCAAAATCCTCTCTATTTATTAATCATAGTAAAATACAAAATGTTTAAAGCATTTATTAATTCAATTCCACTTTATGTAAAGTATCACAGAAAATTTTTGTAAATACCACCAGTTCATGCCTTAAATTGAGCAGAAGAGAGTGTTTGCATCAACCAATTTCATCTAACAGCGTGGTGGAAATGCCAGCAATGGTTTGAAAGCTGGCACAAACCTTACTAGCAATCTGAAGTCATCCATTGCAAGTTATAGAAATAAATGAATCGGGGGGGGGGGGGGGGGGGGGGGCGGGGGGGGAGGGTTGTGTCGGTTTGTTTTTTAGATAAGTCCATACAGCTTGCAGCTGGAGTATTCAATTAGAAGGGTAACATTTGATAATCAATGCCAAACAGAGCTTGAATTTTTTGAAGGTCTCTCTAACATTGTATCAAATCTAGATTTTTTTAATTAAAAATAGAAGCATCACTGCCTAAAATGGCTTTACTGTTCTGCTTTTTAAATTACCTATTTATGTGCTGACAAAAACCTAAATAAAATCTGTTAATCAGCAACATGAAGTGCACCACGAAATTAGTAAGAACAGGTCTTTGTGTTTTGTGAGGTCAGGAAATTGCCAGTCTTAAGAAGCAAAACAATCCAAAAGCTGACAGTCAGGTTTACCTTTTTACCTTCAAATGTCTCAACAGTTCACTTCAAATTTCTATCTTGTTGCATTTCTAGTCCATCTAGCTGTCATTTATATTAATGCTTTCTCGTTCAGCGTCATAGTAGTATTATTCAGCTTAATGGCATGCATTCTTCATTGCTCACCTGAAGTCTGAATTTATAAAACTGTCAGCTTCGTAACACTGTGGACTCAAAGGCCTGTATATTAATCTGTGTTGCTGTGTTTCACTGAAGTATTAGGTTTTGTGTATTGACTAGTAACGCAGGGAATACGGGGGACATCAATCAAGGTCTATCAGGAGCAAGCTCAGACAGTCTCATTGCTTCCCCCAGCTTCTTTTTATGTCTCTGAATCATCATCTACAGAGACGACAACTTGACTGTACGTGCACATCGAAGACAAAAATTTAGTCCTCTCTGATTCATCCCTGAAGACGGGGGAAAAAAAAAAAGAAAAAACAGCGTTAAAATTAGCTATGCTAAATAATTGTGTTTGCAGGGAGAGCACACCCTTGTGCTGATGCATAGAAAAGGCCATGGATGTGATATTTCTAAAGCTGTGTTAATGATGACAGATATAAATATTCTAAATTTTGTACACATAACCCTCCATTAAATTGAGCTCTTTTTAAAGATCACTTATTCTTTATTTATGCCTTATCCCCTACCCAGCCCAATTAATTACACTATTATCTCTTTTATAATGTTTGCACTTAATCCTTCGTGATCCTTCTTGTCTCATTATCTGAAATATAATGGAAAGTGAGTGAAAAAATCCAGGTTAAACTGCAGGGAATTTCCTGCTTTCTAATCAGAGATCAGTTTTTTAGCTTACGAAGCAGCTCTACTGCTATGCTACCAGAAGTTTTAAAGCTTGATTTTTTTTTTATTGGTAAGAGTTTGAAGCACAGAGGACTTTAGATACTGTAGAGCATCTTAGACTTCAGACAATTTTGAGGGAAGAGATTGAGTTAAATGTGTATGCCACTTGAGAGCTAAACAAGCTGCTGTGAAGTTGCATAATGGGTGTTTCCACATATAGAAGCAACTATACCAAAAAGTCTTGACCTGCCAAGCAGGTTCGATCATTTTATCTTTTTGGACAAGCACCATGTGCACAGGCTAAAATCCTCCAGAGTGGAGACTTGTGAAGGGCTGAATTCAGCCGTCCAGGGAAGGATGGAGCAGGAGGAATGCACCTCTTGTGCTGCTGTTTCTCTCTAAATACCTCCCTCTGGGAGCCTTGAGGGATGTATTCCATAACATTTGTGCAGTGCTCACATCTGATGGTAATTACGACCACAAAGCACAGAGTACTGAGCAGGGCATTCAGTGCCTCAGGTGACTAAAAGCATGATGGGGGTGATGGTGGCCATGACTCAGAACAAGGATCACTGAAAGGTCCCCAGGCTCGGGTGCCCTGGCCACACACACACACAAGAGCACTGTGATACCCAGGCAGCAACATCACACACAGAGCAATGTCACACACCCACAGAGCAATGCCATGCACACACAGAGTGATGCCGCGCACATGCAGAGTGACGTCACGCACACACAGAGCAAAGTCACACATGCAGAGCCACATCACGCACACAGAGCAATGTCGCACACAGAGCGACGTCACACGCAGAGCGATGTCACGCAAACACAGTGGTGCCACACATACACAGAGTGATGCCACGCACACGCACGGTGATGTCACGTGCAGAGCGATATCACACTCAGAGCAATGTCACACATACAGTGATGCCACACACACAGAGTGATGCCATGCACACACAGAGTGATGCCATGCACACACAGAGCAACGTCGCGCACACACAGAGCAATGTCACACATGCAGAGCTATGTCACACGCAGAGCAACGCCACGCACACATGGAGTGATGCCACGCACATGCAGAGTGACATCACACACACGCAGAGTGATGTCACACACACACAGAACGTCACACACACAGAGCAATACCATGCACACTGAGTGATGCCACACACAGAGCGATGCTACACACAGCGATGTCACATGCACAGCAATGTCACATACACAGAGCACCACCACACACACGCAGTGATGCCATGCACATGCAGTGACATCATGCATATGCAGCGCAACATTCCACAGTGACGTCACACACGCAGAACGTCACACGTGCAATGTCACACACACAGAGAGCAATGCCATGCACAGTGATGCCACACAGCGCAATGCCACATGCAGAGCTATGTCACACACACACAGAGCAACGTCACACGCAGAACAACGTCACACACAGAGCAACGTCACACGCAGAGCGCAATGACACACGCACACACAGAGCAAAGCCACGCACAGGCAGGCCGGTGCGGCTCACACACAGCGTGCGGTACGTCGCAGCGCAGCCCCCGGCAGCAGCGCAGCCCCCGGCAGCAGCGCAGCCCCCATGCAGGGCCCCGCCGGGCCGCGCCACCGCTCCGGCCGCAGCCCTCGGCCGGTCTGCGCCCGCCCCCTCCCCCCACTCGCCCCCTTCCCCCCCCCCCCCCCGCAGCAGGAGGCCAGCGCGGTGGCACGGCACGGCGGGGGGCGGCCCGGGGTGACGGGCGGTGCAGGGGAGGCCCGGGGGCCGCGGCGGTGCCCGCCCGTCCCTCACTGCCGGGCGCTCCGGCAGCCCCGGAGGGCGAGCCCGGCGTCGCCTGTCGCCTCCCCGCCGGCCGGCCCGGGCCCTTCCCGCACGCAGCCGGGGGGGCGCCAGGCCAGCGCCCGCCGTTCGGTAAAATCGCCGAAATCCCGGGCTGCGAAAAGCTGCACGGAACCTCCCGCAAGGTTAGGAGGGGGCAACTTTTAAGCCTCTCAACCTACAGCAAATGGTCCCTTTCTGAGAAATGGATGTCACTGCCTCGCTACGTGGCACGTGTAGTCTCCCTGTTACATCCCTCTTTACATTTATTACTTTTACTGAGCGCTTTTATCTTGCTTCTTTAAAAAAAAAACAAACCCACTCTGCCTCACAGCATCTTTTTTTCCTAGGGCATGCGATTTTCCCACTTACCTGATGTTTAACGCTAAAAGCTTGGCAACTTTATCTTTATCTTGGGAATCTTAATTAAAAAATAGAGTCTCTCAGCCTTGGAGAATCAAAGCTCAGTGTTATGGAGGAGCTGTAGTTGCATAAATGCTGACCTCTGCCTTAGTAACCGGTTTAGGCCTTTTTCTTCTCTCTTAACTTGTTAGCAGACGAGACATATACCATAGTGACGCAGATAAATAACAATGTGCTGGGGGTTTGTTGTCTGTCAAGCAGATGGTAAACTTGAAAAAAGTTGAAAATTAGGCATGTACTAAACCATCAGGAGCTCTGTCTGAGTGCTGAAGTTCAGTTAGACCTGAGTCTGTCAGAAGCATCTTTGATTCTGCAAGAACACCTTGTCCCAGTTGCAATTTGAACACAAGCAACCTGTTCTGGAAGCACCAAGAGTGGTGATGAGTGGCGTCCCTCAGGAGTCTGTACTGGGACCAGTACTGTTTAATATATTCATCAACGACATAGACAGTGGGATCGACTGGACCCTCAGCAAGTTTGCAGACAACACCAGGCTGGGTGGTGTGGTTGACATGCCTGAGGGATGGGATGGCATTCAGAGGGACCTGGACAAGCTTGAGAGGTGGGCCTGTGTGAACCTCATGAGATTCAACAAGGTCAAGTGCAAGGTCCTGCACATGTGTCAGGGCAACGCGTGGTATCAATACAGGCTGATGATTAACAGGCTGAGTGCAGCCCTGCAGAGAAAAACTTGGGGGTACTGGTGAATGAAAAACTGGACGTGAGCCAGCAATGTGCGTTTGCAGCAGTGAAAGCCAACTGTGTCCTGGGCTGCATCAAAAGAAGCAAAGAAGCGTGACCAGCAGGCTGAGGGAAGTGATTCTCCCCCTCTGCCCCACTCTCGTGAGATGCCACCTGGAGTACTGCATCCAGCTCTGGGGCCCCAACGTGAGAAGGACATGGACTTATTGGAGTGGGTCTGAAGGAGGGCCACAAAAGTGATCAGAGGGCTGGAACAGCTGTCCTGTGAGGAAGGGGTGAGAGCTGGGGTTGTTCAGCCTGGAGAAGAGAAGACTCTGGGTAGACTTTATAGTAGCCTTCCAGTACCTAAAGGGGGCTTGTAAAAAAGACGGGGACAGACTTTTTAGTAGGGCCTGTAGCAATAGGACAAGGGGTAGTGGTTTTAAGATAAAGGAATGTGGTCTTGGATTAGATATAAGGAAGAAATGTCTTACTATGAGGGTGATGAAACACTGCAACAGGTTGCCCAGAGAGGTGGTAGGTGCCCCATCTGTGGAAACATTCGAGGTCAGGTTGGATGGGGCTCTGAGCAACCTGATCTAGTGGAAGATGTCCCTGCTCGTTGCAGGGTGATTGAACTAGATGACCTTTTAAGATCCCTTCTAATGCAAACTATTCTATGATTCTATGAGTCTAAGAGCTTAGTACTGTGGATGCGGTCAGCTCATGCCAGTTGACCTGGGAGGCCAAGGAACAGGGTTTGGCATGGTTTAATTTTTAAGTATAAACACTCTTTAGTTCAAAAGAGAAAACAAAACAAAACAAAAACAAAAAAAAGGGGGCACAGAATTTTAGGCCCTCTGATCACAGGAATACCATGCATTCCTATTCCATATGTAGTTCATGGAGGGAGCTGGACATCCTTGACAAGATGTAAGGGCGGTGGGAATGCCACCACATGCTGTGGGCATGGTCAGTGTTTCCGCCTAGAAGCAGCCACTAGAGACAGGTCCTTAGAACTGCCTGTCAGGCATGACAGTTGCAGGGCTCCTTTGTGCTCCTGGGATCCACAGCTCCAAGAAACACACATGAGCAGGGGACAGAAAGTGAGGCTGCAAAAAGTCCTTTGATATACCGATGTACTAAAAGTGAAAGCTATTGGCAAAAATCATGCCTTCATAGGAGGTCTTGATCTATCTTACATGGAAAGACATAAAGTTCTCAGAGGGCTGAGTCCTGGAAATAAAATCAAATAATGTTTTCAATAGATATTACTCCTGTCTATCATCAGTATGGTATGGTACGTACATCAGTACTGGAATGTAAATGGTATGAAAAGAAGCACACATTGACATTCACCTCTTAATATCATTTCTTCACCAGTCAAAACAGAGTTGTCTCACTTAGTGAAGTCATTTTGCAGTAACAATGGCAAAGGACTTCTTGGTTAGTGATTCTTAGGATTGATTCCTACCACCACCACCACCAACAACCCCCGAAAATCTGCTAGCTTTGCTGTAACTCTACTCTTTCTGGAGTTTTCCCAGTGACTTTGGTTCGTGCAAAATTCACTTATTGACATGCTTTTTGAAATCCCACCTTAGAATGTCCATTTACAAGCCATTGGAAAATTCAGATTTTAATGGGAAACCATCAGTAAGGTTGCCAGAATGCTAATGATGCATCTATAATAAGGGAATCTGCTTTTTTTTTTTCTTAAATCAGCTTTTACAGGAAGTAGGGAATAAGCCTTGCAAAGAGTTTTCTACACTGAAAGTTATCTCATCATAAAATAACCCTACCAAAGGAAATTTTTGGGATTTGTGCACAGGAGGTCTAGATGCACAGGCATCACAGAAGCACATGGTGTTGTGTTTGCATGCTGCTAGCTTGAATTAAGCTCAAGATGAGATTTTATCTCTCTTGGGTGCAGGCCCATAGGAATACTCAATTCACTTAGAATACTGAGGCTGAATTGTATTAAATAAACTGCACAGTATCAAAAAAGAAACAAATATAAATAACTTTAAGTCATGTTGAAGTACCGTACTTGAACCATATACTTCAGGGAAGGAATTTTGATAGCAGCAATCCAGCATGTCTTACACTGCTACACCTGGTGGCTCGTAGAAACTTCTGTGTTCAGTGGGTTCTGCCCCGTGTAATCACGCAAAATACTAATTGCCTAATAGTGTTCTTACACCACCACCTCCAACTTGCTGGTATTATCTAAACACAAAACATCCCTTGTGGGTAGACCTTATGCACCATTTTCTGCATTAGCAAAAAAAAAACCCCAAAACCCAAAAAAAACCCCCAACGTCCAAAGTCAGAAAGGCCACTTTTCTCAACAACCTATAAGGCTTGTTATTGTGCATAAACTTGAAAAAATATTATTTAAAAGCTGAGCTGTGCTACATAGTCATAAGAAAGGACCAGACTGAGATATCATACTGAGATGGGGCTGCAGTGGTCTGCAAACCAGCTCTTCATCCTCTTATCAGAAGCATGGTGGCCATGCAAAGGAGTTCTGGTGAGAAATAAGGTCTTTTGGGGTGAGGTACAAGCTCCTAGGGTGGAGGGAGAGTTTAGTAACAGAGCCACTGTACAGGCAAATTCAGAGTAGCGCTCAGCATATCACTTCTCCTGACAGTTGAAGGATGTCTCTTTTTAAGTCAGAAGATATTTGCTAGTGCTTTTTCTACCATACTGACATTTGACATGGCTTTACAGAAGTGCATGAGCAACTTTGATGAACCTGACTACTGATTTCCCTATATCCCCTGTGACAGTAGTCTAATGATGTACCGCATGTCAGCTGAGTGGCAGTAGCTAGCTCTGTGTGTGTGCTTTATTTTGTAGCAAATGTAGATAAAATGAGTGACACCAGACCTCAGTGAAAAACGTATTGCTTTTATGTTATCATTGGCATTAGCAAGGGGCTATGAGTAAGTACGCAGGAGCTGCTGTGGTTCAGCTGATGCATGGTAACTCATTAATATTCAATAACTTGATCGTGTGTCAGAGCCCTCAATAGCTTGGTCACATGTCAGAGCCCTCAGTTTTCTTTAGCTCCTTTAAAAAGTCTCAGGCAGGGATTGTGCCTTGGAAAGGACTTCCACCTTGGACAGGTATGATTTTCCCAGGAGTTTAAGCCTGTGGCAGCCAGGGGTTGTTCTGTCCTTGGGATTTCGTTGTGAATCACATCTAAGTAAGAAAAAAATGTCAGATCCTACCCTGGCCTCTGGCTGGTACAGCAAATCTGTGAGCAACACTCCTGCAGAGAGGTATGGATCCACATAGAGCTATGCAGAATGTAAACCACATAATCCTGATAAAACTGGGCTGTACAGAAGAAAACTGTAGCACGCACAGAATGTGTAAGAAGGACACGTGCAAAGGCAGACTCTTCCCCCCACAGGTGGTTTATGAGTTAACATTCGTGTGTGAGAAGTTTTAACTGCTGCCTTCTGCCCCCTCAGACCCTCTGGTAACGGCTCCAGGGGAAGCAGCTAAAAGAACAACAGAGCTGGGTGGCCCAAGCGCAAATGAGTTTTATGAAGCAGATTTTTAAAAGTAGGCATTTGAAACCAGGGTATTGTACCCTTTCTGTCAGCTTAAGTGGCTTTTTATGGATATCGGCTCACCGGGCTTGACTGAAGGTATGCTAGGAATGCTGGATAGGTCTGCTGGGTGCTGAACTGACATGTCCTAAAGGAGTGAGACATGATCCATGAGCAATACCAACATTAAAACATATGTTGGGGTGTGTCAGGACAAAAAATTATCAATAATTATTACTCTTAATAGTTCACAGTTCTGCAGAGCAGTCCATGAGATGTGAGACAAACCCCATGGATAAAGATTTTCAGGTTTGCTTTACGTCCTTTCTAATAAGGAGTAATCTTTTTTTCAATAAGATAAGAATTATTGGCAGTCCTTTGAATTATAAAAAGTGCCTGAAATATACCTTAGCTAATTTAGCTTTAATAGGAAGGTAATTACAAAGCCAATACATACCTATCGATTGCTACAATTACATTTACTGGACTTCATCATCTACCTACTGTTACGTGCACACAGTCTGCAAAATCTTTCAATTCTTAATCTAAAGCTTAGGGGGGACCTGTATCTTATTAAGGTTATAGGCATTACTGCATACAGGAATCCATTTTCAGTTGTTTAGAACTTTCCCTATTTTCTGGGCTATTATTTTTAAGCCAAGCATCTGCTTTGTGCGTGGAATTCTGTGCATGGGCATAGAAAGTTGTGTCCAAAATTCTTGAGCTGTTTCAGAAAACTAATACATCAGTTTTAAGAAAACTATATGGTTTTGTTGATAAATACTCCAATTATCCACATGCTATGTGGCTTTAAATTTGGTGTGTGTGTGTGGTGTGTGTGTGTGGACAGATGGGACATCTGAAAGGACTACACCATGTTTTTTACAGCATCTCAGTCCTTGTCTTCCCAGAGCAGCACATGTCACCCCATTCTCTCTGTAAAGTCATCCTTTTTTCTCATTTTATTGTCTGCACTTTTACAGACCCGCCAGTTCTCAGGCCAAGTTTCTTTTTTGTGCCTGAGCCAGAAGTTTGGCCAGAGACCTCCCAAAGCCCTCTCCCAGGCAGCTGGTTTGACCTTTGATTCTCTGTCCAGCCTCAGCTCCTTGCCGGCACTGATCTTCACATCCTGCTCACATTTTCCTCCCAGTCTCCTGCCACAAGCTTTTCTTTTTTTTTTTTTTTTTTTTTTTTTTTTTTTTTCACAGAAACCAATTGCCAAGTTCAGCCTCCCCATTTCATATTTCTAAAGCTTTGCTGTTCCTGAAATTTACTGTGAATTTCTTTTCCCTACATTTTTTTCTTGGTTTTTTTTTCTGGGATCTTTTCCTTTCCTAAAGCACATTTAACCATATCTGGATGCTTCTAAATTCCTGTAGTACCACACTAAAAATACAGCCTTTTCCCTACAGGGGACCAAAAAGATTACAGAGACTAGAGAAGCTCCTTGCAACTTCACTCACACACCTGGCAAGGGTGAGGCTCCGTTTGCTTCCTCGAGGCTCCCTTCTCATGACCTCATTCAAAATCCTGACTCAGATAAAACTCCCCTTGAAATCGATGGCTATATAGGCTAATTAAGAACTTCTGGACTGGAACCAAACATCTTGTTGGAAGCCGAATTAGGGATGATTATAAGTTGATTGTCTACAGTAAATAAAAGAGGTCTTAATTATCTTTTCTGCTCTTCTTGGAAAGTTGAGAGTGGCTGCAGGAAAAACGTTTGTGTTGATGTGTTTTGTGCACAGCTGTATGTAGGCGGCCCCTCTCTGGGAGTCTTCAATGCTGTACAAATCTTGCTAAAAAAAAGAAAAAAAATTCCTCAAATTCACAACATTCTTTCAACGGATGCGCCTGGGCTTATTACTTAGACAGGGTAGAAACACCATTGCTTTACCCAGCTTTAACTTAAAAGTTCTTCTGAAAGGAGTGGTAGAAACATTTCTTTTAAAAGGAGCGGTAGAAAAAAAAATATAATATCATATATATATATAATGTGTATATATATATATCTCCTTCATAAGATTCTAAGTCTGGTCATATGCTTAATTTCCATTACTTTTTCAATTCTTTGGTTTCTATACCAGGCTGTTGGCTTTAACTTCCCAATGGGATCTGACCAAGCTACAGTCCAAGCATCAAAGTAACACTGAAAATCTCATAGGGAATTTCAATGAGGATTGAAACGGTTTATGGATATTGTACTTTCCATTAGATTCTGGAAAGTAAGATTTAATTGTGAATTAAAAAATGGCAACATAAACAGTCATATGTAAAGAATTCAATAATAAATGTGTGCAGTATGGTATAGTTCCTATAAGCACAGGAATTCCATATCTAGTGCTAGGATTATTATTTAAGAAAACTGGTGTTCCTTAGTACAAATGAAACTACTTTGTTATTAGGGATGTTGTAAAGGCCTGACTGCTGATGCCAGGCAAGCTACCTTGAGTATTTACACTAAAATCTGAAACATAGGGATTGTGTGAAAATTTTTCAATGAGCAACACAAAAAAGCTGAAAAATGGTATTTGTAACTTCATTTTCTCCCTCCATAACCTGTAGAATTTTGCTCATGCTGACATTCATGGACAACAGTTTTCCAAAAAAATAAGCACAGAATAGTAAGGTTTTGTGCAATACATTTCAGATGTGGTAATCTTTCTCTGACTCCATTTCTTTCCTTGACCAAGTGGGGGTGTCCTTGGCATAACTTTTCTGAAGAATGAGATCCAGAAGTATATGGCAATTCTCAGCTGACATCTGGGAAGAGTTGGTTTTAGTCTATATTCCAGCTCTGACAGCAAGCAGGTGGGATCACCATTTTGACTGGACCATAGAAATGGTCCTGTTCTGAGTCTTATTACAACAAAATCCACAGCAATAAGTCTGGGCCAATGGTTCTGAAGGAATGCATTATAATTAATATAGTAACTTGACACAATGTGGAATAATTGCCCTAACCAAAGTGTTCTATTTAGTGTATAAACCTCTAGCTAGGGGAAGATTTTTGAAGGAAAAAAAAAGGAAGAAAAAAGATAAAAAGAACTAGTTTGTGGGGGGTTTGTTTTTGTTAAAATTATGGATCAAAATAAGAATCCTGCAAGTAGTTTTCTGTAATCTATAAAAAGTTAGCCTGTTTTCTGAATTCAGCTGTTTGTCCTGTCTCTGAATTACTAAGTAGCTCTGGAACTACATTAATTTAGTGTTCATGTAGATGTACATAGGCTTTTGTGCTTTAGTACCTCTATACCTAAAAAGAGAAAGGAGTAGTAATTTACAATGACCCTGTTAGTAAAGAATTTTACAGGGTGAAAAATGGTTCAAGATTTCAAGTCACACAGAAAGTCTGCGACAAGCCAGGAAATGAAGCCAAGGTAATGCCAAATATAAAACCATCTTTCCTATTTTATTGTCACTCTAAAGTTTACTAAAAATAGAAGCTAAGTAAGTAGCTCCGAGAACTGGTCCACTTGTTCCAGTGCCAAGAACTGAGTGTCAGGAAAATTCATTCAGATTTTGCAGACCTTTACATTAGAGCTGTGGACTTTCTCTTGAAGGTGACTTCTGCTTTCCAAAAATGAAAGTGCTGTTACCTGAAATAGCTGCTCCCTGGTCACACAAGTAGGACAGTCAACAATCAGCAGTCATCACCATCATCATCAAAAAGGTAGGCATTCCTCAGCTTAAGAGGTGTCAGTCCATGAAAATGTGATGTGGAATAAAAGAGGATAACAATGTGGGTGGAAAGGAACACTATTTTCCTCTTACAAATAGGAATTGTAGCTAAGCTGCTTTTCCAAATAAAGCATAAATTTAGATTTCATGTTTCCTTTGTCCCACACAGAGATCTACCCACTAGCCTGTACTGATACTTGTTAAGCCAAAAAGCATGTGTCTTGAAGAACACTTCTGCACCCACTGTCATCTTAGTAAACATCATCACCTTGTAGCGTGAACCATCACAGAAAGAATGTTTCAGCTTCTATTATTTAAATAACAAGCCAACATTACCAAGGAGATGATACCATAGGTCCATATACATACATTTTGCAGCATATGATGCTCCCTGGAGAGTGAGCAATATGAGATTACACTCCATTTGTGCATACACAGGAGTCTGTGCACATAGGTCTGCCATCATGTCCATCTACATTCCCAGTAATTCATAATCACTTAATTAGTTTCAACCCAGTATAACAGAAGTTAGTAGGAATTAAATATCCAGTTTTGTAGGAATAGGTGGCTGAACAGGGAAGAGAGATGTCATTAGTGGTCTAATTGAGTCAGACCTTCTCTGATCACAAGGTTGCAGCAGGCTCTCCACCCACTAGAGAATTCACACAGAAGACAGCTATTATGTCTGTCCCAACCACAGGAAAAGTTTTAATTGGTACTCACACCAGAGAATCTGACCACAAGACACAAATCCATAAAACCCCCCAAGCTTCATTAGTTCTGCTGCAGATGGAGTTGCTTGTCTCTCCAGGAATCACTCTTTACTTTACTTATGGCAATTTCGCCAGACTTTTCATCTTCCGTTTCATTTGAGCTAATCTCTCTCCATTTCAGCTGGCCTGCTAAGCTCTGAGGAACAGATGTATGAGGTCCCTGACTCTTGCTTGGCAAACTCTGCTTGTGCCATTCCAGTGCTGGTGCTGTGCTGTGCAAGTCCTCCACATTCACGCCCCTTCCAATCTCGGAGTGCTTTGAGCTATCGCAATGCAGCTGTGAATCAGTAAAGGTTGCATAGAGAGCTCTCTTCATTTATGAGGGGAAAAAATTGTCTGCAACTCCTTTATTTGTCATCTTTTTGCAAAAACACCACCTCCAGTTTCCCAGTGTTGGCTAGTGAAGCCAGTGAGTTGGTTTTGGAACAAACACGTTTCATCCCTAAACTAACTCCAGTCATCTGAACAAACTTGGTGCAACCTCCTTTTATCAGTGAAGTGGTTTTCCTGTCTCCATAAACTCCAGATTCTCCTGTCTTTGTTAATTGCCTAGAGGATCACCCTCTATGGAGAAAGGCAGGCATCTCTGAAGAGAGACATTCATGCCAGCTATTTTTAAGGATTTTTTATAGGTACTCTTTGGCAGCACCTGTATATTTTACCAATACAGAGTGGATCTGGATAAGTAGAATAGATTAGGTACCTAAACTTGAACATTGTTGAAAAAGTGTTACAAAATCTTATTCAAAATAGGTGGACTATAATTTACCATGATAAAGTAGAACACAGTATCCAATTGAGAAAGGAGATTCGCAAGTTAAGTGATTTTTTGATGACAGCCCAGCCCGCATTTGAAATAAACTGGGAGCAGCAGCCATCACAATCAATAAGATCACGTTAACAAAACACCAGCTAAGGCTATGAATTTTAAATAACGTTACTTTATTTTCATTAAATAGAAAATGCCAAGGAGGCATTTGTGCTCTTGAGAAGAGCCAAGCAAGTTGCCATCCTTTCTCTATGCCCATCTCCTCCAGCAGCAGGGGAAGAAATGCTGACACACTTGTGAAGTCTAACATACTAGAGGGGGGAAAAAAATTCTAAAAAGGAAATATCTGTTTTGTAGATTAAGGGCTGTTCTAACACCAGATCAAACGTGTGAGATGCTAGTGAAGTCAAGCTGTGTCCACCCTGGATGTGAACTCTGCATTCTTTTTGCCAAGAAGCAGGCAATGAGACACAGTCCCACATGATGACCATAGACTCACAGAGATGTTAGCTGGCCCCTCACATTTAATTTGTAGTGCTCTTCACCTGTGGAAGAAGGGAAACCTTGAAGCTGTCATCCTTCGGCTCAAATCAAATGGCCTACTTTAACCAGTAGGTTCTTAAAGTCCTCCAACTGCTCAGGCACTTTACCTAAGTTACTAGGAAATGGAAACACAACAGTTAATGTTTTTTTCAGAGCTATGTCATACCCTTATGGAATCTAATCAATCCTTTCATCTCAGATTATAATAAAATCCTATTTTATATTAACCTATCTTTTTATTCAGATTCATTTCCTAATTATTATTTAAAATATGGACCTCTTTATCCATCTTTAATATAAAATTCTGCAGTATACTACAAGTGCATGACAGTAGCACCCTAGATTTTAAGGCAGGCTCTAGGAGTAAAGCTATAACATACTGAGAATGCTGAGAAATTTCAGAAGACTGAAGTTTGGCTGCAGGTTAGTTATCTTTTGGCTATTGAAAGTATGCCTTGGGATATGCAAAGGACTTGGTCACATTTTTATATGTCACCGAAGGGCAACAGCATGGAGGGCTTTAACACAATATAGGGAAAGCATCATTAGACTTTTCTGAAATATTTCTCCTCTAGGTATAGTTCTAGAAGCCCTTGATTTAATTTATAGATCTGGCAGGACTGGTGAATATAGTGGAACATATTCCATCATGTGTGATGCATGCTCTTGTTTCATAAAATCAGCTAAATAGAAAAGCAGAACTACAGCAGCCCACCAGGAATCCCTGAGGTATCCAGGGAGGTACCTATTATCTTTCAGTTTCCTGAAAATCTCAGAATACCAAAATTTCTCCTTTTAAGGTCTGCGGGTGGATGTCAAGAAGGGAAAGGCCACTATTGACAGATAAATGATAATATTTTTCTACCTCTGATGGCTACTCGTGTACTTCCCAAAATCATGTGCATGCTCTTGGCAAAATGCCAGGCATTTCTGTTCTCTTACATTGTAGAGCTGGCGAAAAGCCAAGGAATCAGCAGTTTTGGTTTCCGTGAGGAAAAAATTCTTCCCAGAGCATTCGGATGTGATGGGATTTTAATGCGATCCAGGATGTTTCTTTGGCCAGCGGGTATTTTCTAGGTGGCAAAAGGAAGCGTTATGAAGAGGAAGGCCCTAAAACCTGGCACTCAATGGTGTTTTTTGAGGTAACTCTACCCCTGGTCTTGGCTTGTTGCCCCTCACTGCATGCAGGGAAACTGTTATTCAGTTAATGATATCCATAACTGAAGACTTCATAGAGTTGTGACAAATGCAGCTGACTGATTGCTTTTCTCAGGCTTTGCTTGCTCTGTTTTTCAAGTGCAGACCAGCTGCTGGAAATTAGTATATCAGTTCTTGCTGTAAGCCACAGCTCTTAGTACCGAGGTGCTACTTCAGCCTTTTCTGAGAACATCAGTTCCCCCAGAATGAAACCACAGACACTGTATGGGGGCATTTGATTCATTTTCCTTTTGTATTTTAAGCAGTATCTGTTAACATCCAAATTATTCTCTGCTTCCTGCAATGCTCCCTAAGATAAGGGTGGTTCAAGAATGTACGTTTGTGGTAATTAAACCGTCATGAAAGTTGCAATGTCAGGAAATATATGATTCCCCACTCTTTTTTTCCCTTCTCCTTTTTTCCCTCTCTTGCCAGCTACTTGTCTATTTATAGAAATACATCTCACCATTTACTTCAGAGGCAGTGATGTGGAGAAGCAGATATTTAGAGGAAGTCCATTTGCTTGACAAAAACATCCATTACCTTTATCACCAACGGAGACCAAAAAAGAATCCATTACAATACTTCACTTGGGAATGACTAATTGCATTGTGAAATACACTGACACTCTGAAGTCAGTGTGGTAAGCTAAATACCGGCACTTGTAAAAAGCAGGAAATGTAGATAAGATGCTAATTCACATGATTTGAGACTAGATTGCATTTTCAGTTTGTGCTGATGCTCTAAGCTTGCCTAATTTTCATGAAGTCTTATTAATCAAGGGTCAAGGAATTAGCTCAGAAGAGAGAACTGCAGAGGATTTGCACCTGCTTGGTTCGATTATGAAATTAGCTCTGAGTGCTAAATACACCACATCCCATCCTACAGTCAGAGATTAGCTGTCAACTTCTTACTCAGTCACAGAACCACTTAAATTAGTCACTTGACTGGCTTTAGTGGTGCACCTATCATAGGTACTCTATTCTCCTCCTCCCCGTATGCTAGCACCTTCAAATCCTGCAGGTGATGGCAGAGGACATCAGCAAGGGTACTGCTGGATGGCCTCACTGGGGGTGTGCTCTTCTGAGTCCTCATCCTGCAGCTGTTCAACTGTGTTGTATATTACTGTGCTTTGAATAGCTCCACTTAACGACCCCAGTGACTGGAACATCATCATCTGTGCTGTTAAATTGTTAGGAGGATCCTTGACATGTCTTTAACTGGGGCCAACCTCCCTACTCCAAACGCCTCAGAAATGGTTCAGAAGCTATCATGGGGTGAATACCCTTTCCAGCAGGAACTTTGGATGAATGTCCTCCGTTTGGGCATTCACAATGAGTGCAATGTTCTCTCAGTGACAGAGAACAACGTGGCCCACATTCAATTTACTGGTGCCAACGTTGTTTCCATGTCACAACAAAAAACTATTCAACATAAAATACTGAAACTCAGGAAGCCTAGCCCAAGAAATTGAAATTTTATATATATACATGTAAAATTAATCAAATAATACATTCATGCTATTCAGTTAATTCAGATATAAAAAGCTGCACGTGGATGTAATATAATTGTTACGCTTACTTAGCAACAGACGTGGTTCATTACTGAAGGAGACTTGCATGTGCTCAGGTGATCCTCTTTTTCACATTCCCCTGACCTCCAGGAAGGAAGAAGGGGTGACCTTCCTGCCCTGGTGGAATCTACTCTACAGACACATCCAAATCAAAAGGGCTTTTTGAAAAACTTCTGAAGAAGAAAATGCTTTGGTGTCTGCAGTGTCCTAGAGGCTTGATCTAAGTACTCTGCGAGCAAAGAGAATTGCTGAGTTTGCTACAGAAGGTGAAATCTCAGTGCCATTGAAATAAATGCCACTGTCCCCTTGATCCTCTGAATTTAGGATTTCAGTCCGTAATATTGAAGAAATCTACCTCCATGTCTCTCAGCTCTTTGAAATAACAATAGCTCAGCAACATACTTCAGTGGTAACATATTCAGTGGTGGGTTTTTTGGACAAAGGAAATAAAAGCACATTCTGCAGGTATACTCAATTGAAACTGGTTACTAATTGATTTTTCTAATATATTTTATTCAAATGCTAAAAGGGCTGGCCTCGTTTACAAAATGAAAGAAACTAGTAGGTTCTCTGGATTCTCCCCTCTAAATTGACTCAGTGTCATTTGTACCTAAGCAATTCATGATTCATCATGATGTCAGGAAGGAATGTCACTGTTAGAACTGGTCAGGTTATTCACTATAGCAGAAGAAAAAAAAAAGTCAGGAAAGAAAGGTGTTGTTTATGACCTGTGATCTGAAAAAGAAAGGGTCTGAGGAATAGAAAGTAAGAAACTGTTTCTACTACTAATCTCTAGGTGGAGGCGGAAGGAAGGGACGAAGAGGAGAGGTAAAAAGGGTAGTTTGCTTCATACTTTTAGTCTGTATTTACATTGCTGATGCTTTGATGCTGGTCATCTCATAAAAAATGGCATTTTAGGTACAATCTGTCAGTGTGGAATAACTGGCACAGGCACCTTCCCTTTTTCAGGTAGGATCAAGGTGTAATTTTACATACTGAACATTAAATAGCATGTACACGACCTACTGGATGCCACGATGCTATTGAGTAGGATTCAGGACTAATTCTGTGCCAAACACTGCTGAAGAGAGTAGTGGCCATAACTTAGATGGACAAATCTCAGGGGAAGAAACAGCTGAAGCTGAAGTAACTGGGCAGGGACATGGGCAGACAACAGCAAGTTGGCAGGACTGTGGATTAAACCTGGTTTTCTGACTCTTAATCCCCATGCACTGCTTGTTCTGTGATAAGGGGCAGAAGTGTAAAATGAAACAGAAACTGCAACAGACTTCTGTATCTCTTCCCTCCTCTTTCCCTTTCCTTGCCTTCCTGTTGGCTTAAGGTAAAGTTTTACTTTAAAGTTCTTCCTACCCAAATCAATTCCTCAAGCCTCATTAAAATAAACTTTGAATCAACCATGTTATGGTTTCATGTTAGGTAATTTGAGTGGTTACTTCTGCTTGTGTATAAGATGCAGTGTGTTTAATAATTTATGGACAAAGCGAAGAGGACAAAATGTAGCTTCAGAAAAATAAAGATTACAGACTTGTCAAATAGAGATGCCAGGTCATTTTTGTGTGCAAACGTGGGGGATGTAACAACTCAGTATTTTAGAAACAGGTTCTCACATGTGGTTTGGCTGCCTAAATGCCCATGTCTTAAAGCTTTTGAAATTCAGAAAGTTTAGAAAACTTTGATGTCATCCTGAAAAGGCAGATTTTTTTACGAGGCAGTTCTCAAATTGTGTACAAGAACAAGTACACACTTTTTCAGTCATGTCACACACAAAAAAATGACATGCACTCCAATCTTATTTCCAAGGGTTTACACCACATATTTTCAGTGCACCTGCTATGCAAATAAAAATTGCACTTCCAACTGAAATTTTATCTGACCATGTCCACATTCTGTAGTAAAAGTTGGCTTACTACTGAAAAGTCAAACACTAGAGCCTGAGGATGGTACTGATGAAATGCTAACAAGGATCCTTACTTTTCCCATATTTTCAATTAAGTAGAGGGGGAGCTTCTGGGATAAACAATTTCATATAAAAAGGCAGTCATGAATATAGATGCACTGTGGGAAAAAGAGTCGGGCCAATGAACTGGAATGAGATGGCCAGGAATGCAAACTGTAATTCCTGCAAACTCCTTTGGCAGCATCTAGTTACAAGTTTATCACAAGACAAGAACGATGTTTGTCACAGAAAAGCCTGCTTGTTTGTGTTCTCTTCCTCTAAACCTTTATGCTAACATCAATTCGCAGCACTTCCATTTCCTGAAAAATTACCTTTAGTAATCTCATCTGGGAATTATACCCATGTTGCTGTCAATATATTTTCTATTGTTCATAAGTGATGGCAAATGGGCTGTGTGCAGAGACCCCAACAACTGCTCAGAGCCTTGACAACTGCAAAACAAAGATGTTCTGTGCTGGCCTAAGCTTGCAAAAATGAGCGAAGTGCTGGAGCCAACTGCATACTGTGGGAGTTTTCCAACTCTGGCAGGAAAACTTTTTTTTTTTTTTTGTGACAAATGGCACTAATGAGAACAATGAATTTCAGTAATTAGCTTATGAGGCTTAAATAAACAACCTAACTAGAACAATGACAGATGAAGATGAGAATATAGCTTATTGTAAGCTTATTGTTATTTTAGACTGATAACAGTTTAGTGGGCTATCTGGCAATATCATAATTCATTTTGTCATAAGCCTCATTCCAGAGCTGCCCATTTCTTTATCTGCTGTTCAGATTTAGAAGCTAATAAGTTGTATAACAGAACTGGAAGAAAGTAAATCTGAGAGCTGCTGGGGAGTGAATTGACTGCACAGGAAGCAAATTCCTTGTTCAGTCAAAGAACAGCTGTAGTTTTACAGAAAGGGAGCTCAGCCCATGGGTTAATGTCTCTAAGCTTTTGGAGAACAGTGTTCAAATCCTAGCTCTGCTGCATGTTTCGTGTATCATCTTGAACTGTTCACTTGAATCCCAGTTTTCCTTTAGCTAAAAACTACCGTAAAAGACAGAAAAAAAATCTGTCTTGCAGGAGTGTTGCAAAGCTTGTGACATGCTTGTAGAAGAGGTAATGAGTTCATTTAAGCATCTTATGAATCGCTGTAATATTTTGCAAATTACCCTACTAACTGGCTTTGGCGGAAACCTGAAGGATACTCAGTGGAAAGCCTGCCTTTGCATGCAGGCTGGCCTTTCCAATGAGAAATCAGGTTTTTCCTTCTCTAGGGACACTCGTTCAATGGTCCTTTACATATGAAGTTGTTAAACCTTTTCCAAATTGGCTGTATAGTCAGTCACAGCAAATGTATTTGCAAAGTGATTTAATTTTTAGAACAGCAGAGAAACTAGGAGGGACACTTCCACTGAAGTGGGGACAACTTCATTTTGTTCTTCAGGACAGAGGCTGCTGTGATCATAAAAGTCAGCTTTGCTGCTAAATTTCTTCAGTAACAAGTGGAGATTCTTTCCAT
This sequence comes from Falco peregrinus, assembly GCF_023634155.1. NCBI lineage: Eukaryota > Metazoa > Chordata > Aves > Falconiformes > Falconidae > Falco > Falco peregrinus. The sequence goes on from NC_073727.1 coordinate 59,732,167, forward strand.
GCTTTCAAGCTTCCACAAAAGTGTAACAGGAGGGGTTAAGTGATGGATAAAGGTAAGAGTGGTGTTAGACTGGAAATGCGCTGTTTAAAGACCTTTGATTGCAATTTGTCTATATTTATATATATATATAAAAACGAAGGTGTATCTCAAATATTAATTATTTTCTATTTATTAATTACTTCAAAATGTCTTCAGAAAGTCTCAGTTTAGTAAGGCAAAACCAGTTTGGAAAACCTGATGGAGAGGAGGGATTGGACAGGAAAGCTATGCTGACAGTAGGTTTTGCTTTAACATATATTTGCTACCTACCTAAACCTTCCAATGATTCACATCCAAGTCTCTAAATTGTTTATTAAAATAAAGCCTGGTTACTTTAAGAAATAAATCAACACTCAAGAAATGAAACCCATAATGATATACAACATGTAGAAATACCTATGCACGGAACTTGGAAGTTAAAAAAGAAATACAGAAAAGAGGATGTGAGAAACTAAAAATATTGAGGGGAAATATCAGCATGATAAAATGTAGGTTTTTAATGTATATTGGGAGAAAAGTATGTTGACAGGTAATTCTCCTGATGTCAGAAACAGATCCTCATATTCTTATTACAAGACATAGAATAGTTAAAATCCATAAAATAGCTGGGTTCCTGGAAACAAAATACAGATGATGTACTTCTACCATGTGAGAACAGCAAATTTCTTTCTGGCTTGTCTTCATCTCAGGGAAATACAAAACAACTTTAAGTAGAATTAAACATTTTTAATTCAGTGGACAAAGATGGTTTGCACACAGATTGCTCTAGGAAATGTTTAATCCTCATTTTTGTTGAATTCTGGAATACCAGGAAAATTCCATCAGAGTGGCAGTGAACTTACAGTGTGCCAATATTCCAAAAAGTCTGACAAGATGACTGGAGTAAGTGTAGGTCAATTAATCTCATATCTGTTCCAGAAAATATAACAGAAAAGCTGGGAAGAGAATCAGCTGAAAAATAATTAAAGGATAGAAATAAAATTAATTCCAGACAACACAGTTTTATGAAAAGCAGATCATGTCAAAGAAATCTCACTTTATTCTTTGATGAAATTGCAAGCTTGTTTCAGTAATCTGATTTTTGTAAAATATTTGAATTTAGCAGCACAGGATGTTCTGATTTAAACATTGGCATCATATACTATTAATAAAGCAAATGTTTTATGAATTAAGAACTGGTTAAGTGATAGATCTTAAAAGAGATTGTCTCCAGGAAATTATCAACAGCTGAACATACTTATAATGGAGTTTCATGGGGATCAGTAGCAGACGTGATACAATTCAACGACTTCACTGATTATTTTTGAAAGTAAATAATAAATCACTTATGATAACAGTTGTAATTAAACAGGGGCGGGGGGAAACCCCAACCTGGTAAAATAGTAAATCAGGATAAAGCAATGAGGCAAGATGATCTGGATCTTTTCATAAACAGAAGTCTGAAAAAGACCTAGGGATCAAAGTGAAGGAGCAACCTAATGTGAGGTCTCAGCATGGTAAAAGTGCTGATAATTACCTCTAATTGTAGCCTGCCTGCAAATGCAACTACACTGTTCTCTGGATTCAGGCTCTTCAGCATGCAATCAGCTCTGGTGTCTCTGTACTGCACCTCTCTACACTTCCCTTTCTGCTGGTTAGTATAAACTGAGACTGCTCAGATGCCTTGGATGCCTCTGCCAGCATGATATAGTTTTGCCCTTGATCACAATCACAGTACTTTCACAGGGAGAACATAATGGGTATTAAATAACCCTTCAATCTAGGAGGAAGGAAGGGACAAGAACCAATGTCTGGAAGTTGGAGACATGCACATTTGAGTTAAAATGTATTATAGTTAGTATATGCACATCACTGGAAGAAATTATCGAGCCAGCTTTAGTCACGTCTGTGCTTTTGGAAGCATATAATTTTGCAAAAGGGGGTGGCAATTTCCGTGAGACCTAGGTGAAAATCACTGTATAACTTTCTCATTACTGCTTTTAAGAATGGTGGCCTGGTAGCAATTTTTGTTTACTGTTCAGAACAATCAGCTTGCCAACACCGATTTTAAACTGGAAGAAGTTGAAATCTTATACTCATGGGCAGAAGAATATAATCTGTATAGAAGTAATTGTAAAGCAAAAAAAATTCCATAATAGAAAGTACTAACAGGGCAAATCTGAAACTCTGCTCTCAGACACGAAGCCTGCCAGTTGAGGAAAAAGAAAAAAAAACAAAAGTCCTAGAATGGCCTATGATTAATGCTTTTCAGATGACAAAAAGGGTATGACCTTGAGAGGTCATCCCCTGTTTTAAGTCAAGATCAACTCCACTGAAAGCTGATTAAGAGAAAAATGAAATGCCAGTAATGTTAAGCTCACAGGTATAAAAAATGCCCTTGCTGCAACAATGTAAATGGCTTCTAATCCAACTGAGCTCCCCCCTAACCCAGGCGTCTCAGAGAAATAATAGCAGCTTCACATACATCCTGGGAACGTGTGACTTTTTCAGGAGAATCCCTAAAATTCCCTAAAGGTGTTGTTTTCTTGAAGACTGAAAACTACACAACCAGAAGGCACTGCAGCTAAATCTGTGTGTTTGTAAGCTGGTTTGGGTGAAGGATTAAAGAGTGCCCTGACCCTGATTCAGCCCAGCTGGAGTGGAAGCACTGAGCAGGTTGTATTTCAAGAGCAGAAGAACAATGAGATCAACTACAAGTGACTGACCTTCTCAACACAGACAAGGCTCCCTTGCTCTGGAATATGCTCTTTTAGATTCAGATTTATAGGAGGATTCAATAGTCAGAATCCTGCCTAACCTGCTTATAACCCTCTTTCTGCCCACTGCTGAAACAATAAACATTGGAGAGCCCAGCGCCTGTAGAATCACTTGCCCCATCTGACAACAGCATACTTAAGGATCTTTAAATTAAAGGTTATTGATTTGGAAAACCATAGTAGTTTGCAATTAAAGAGTGATATTGAAATATTTTCTTGGTGAAATGACCTTAAAAATTCCACCTTTTCCAGTATTTTTCAGTTGGTGTATGTTTGTACTGTATAAATCTTCAGCACAATTTAGGGAGTATTGCCATAAATTGGGCTAACTAGGGTGGCATGCTGCAGGCAGTGTTCATTTTCAATTATGAATTATTTTGGGATGTAAACTAATGCTCTTCCATTAAAGATTTGGATACAAGATATATTGGAAGAGATATCCTCCATCTTTCTAGATAAAATCATGTAAAAACTAAAAGAGTTCTGATACAGCTGCTTTGGGAAATGTCTGAATGGTTACTTGTGTAAAACAATGATTTACACAGTCTACTGAAATTAGATCTTATGAATATAAGCCAAAGACCCTGAAATTGCAGAAGCTAAAGAAATGTAGAATTTGACCACATTAGATCAATTTAAATAAGCCAGACTTCACCTAAAAACAGCAATACCATGGGCCCTTTTGGCTCCTACTTGCTATCAACCATAGTGGTGTCAGTTAGGAATAATGCATTTGGCTCCATGGGTTTGCATTTGCAAAGGCTAAGAAATTGAAATTACTTTTTATATTTTATATTTATTTTAAGTGAGAACAAATTTTGAAACAAGGAATGTAGGTTATATCATAGAGGCACTGGCACAAGGGATTGGGTGGGAAGAAGGCGGGGTAGGGAGAGAGCAGGATTAGCCCATCAGCACCAGGGTCGACTAACACAGAGCAGCTGTGAAACCTCACCTGAAGTCTCTCTTGTCAAGTTAGTCTGCACTGGAGCCCGAACTCCCTGATGGCTCTTGTCCCGAGCAAGCCAGGTCTCTGGGCAGGGGCTCTCACTTACATAGACACTGTACCCACACTTCTGGTACAGGCATGGCTGGCTCAGGCCCAGGCTTGATCTTGCACTGCTCCAGCAAGAGTTGCAGACGTCATGGTGCTTCAAAGACACTCTTCTTATGCTGTGTGTGATGCAAACATGCAATGAAAAGGCTGTGCCTGTGCCAGTTTTAAAGATCTTAAAAGACACATTTGAACCATTAAAAGCCAAAGGTGTTGAAACAGATTGACAGCTTTTCCTCTATTCCTCCATCTGCATCATACTTAGCTTTATAGAAGTCTTTGAACTTATGAGTTTCCTTTTGTGAATGCTCAAAAGAGAAGCTTCAGTTGTGAGTTTTCATATATCTGCAGACCTCAACAGTCCTGAATGTTTAAACTTTACTAAAAATTATGCTGTTGATTCACTTAATATTTTTTTAAGCACTGTAGTAAGATCTTGTCGTAAAACACTTGCATTTTCAGTGTAGGCTTAGGTACTCAGATGGAACCATTGTGAAACCAAAAAGCCAGCTCAGAAGATGGAGGGGTGGGCATCAAGTAAAAGGCCACTGGCTAGCAGAACATGAGAAAGAATTACTGCATTTTGAGAGGAGGACTGCTGGCCTCTGGGGGATGATACACAGTTCACTGTTTCTGTCACAGCTCCGACTGGCTGACCTGCAGATTGGCTCCAGCCCGGGGAGCAGCTTGCCCAGCTCTCAGCCTAGAAACGAGGGCTCCAGCAACTGAGTGTGTGAGATAGAGAAGGAAGAAAGAAATGGGCTAATGAGGTTTTATATAGAATTTTGTGAGTGGAAAATAGGAATAATGAAATAATGCATTGAAAGTGGTAGGACTTGTGAGGGGAAAAAAAGAAATTTTTGGCTGGATTTGGAAAGCACTGAAGAATTTAGAAAGTAGCAGCCATTAAGTAAATAAATAATGAGGCCCACATAAATTTGTGGTCCAAGAGATGAAAACTAAACAAACTTTCCAGAGTTCTATCATCAAAGGTACTAAAATGAGTGTTAGCAATTATTAAATATACTTGCTGATTAATTGATGGCCTGTTTAGATCTGTTTATTTGGGAAATGCAGAGTACCATTCTAAATCCGAATAAGGTGGCATATCTACTTGGGGAATATGCAGTCCCTGCAGAGGGGTTGCCTCAGTCTACAGCAATATAATTACATCACTTCAAGGTGTATCTAAGCAAATTAGTTCCTCAATGGAGGAGTAATTAGCCAGTGAATAGAGGTGGAGCATCATTTCATGCCTTGTGTACTCAAAGTCTGAGAGAAAAGGCATATTGTCTTGCTTATTTCTGCACATAGTATGCACATTTTTATTAGTTACATTAAAATCTGTGGAATGTCTCTTTTCCTCCATTGCCTGAGTCACTGAAAAATAAAATTTTGAGAAGGACAATGATGCAGAAAGTTTCCCAGCTATTTGGAGAAGTGAAGAACCCAGGAGGAAAGCGGAGTGTAGATCCTTGAATGAATAATGTGGAAAGGCAGAATATGTCAGGAATATAGGAAAGTTAGAATATGCCACTTCTGTTGGCACAGGACGGACTAGACACCAGTTTCCTCAGTGAGTGGAGGGTGCTGCAGTAGGTGTCTCATGAATGTAGGCTGGGCACTGCTACATCTTCAGGGCTTCATTCAGTAACAACCTACAGCATTGATGGGTTCAGTAAATGGATCCTGGATGATGCTTTCCTCAGCCTTTCAGGGGCTGCATTAGCATCTTCAGGTCTTCTTTTTTGTCACCCCAGCTTCTCCTGAAGTTCTGGCAGCATTTGCTGTCTCAGGTTCTGCAGCCACTTCTGCCATGGCCTGGCCTTGGTCCCCAGTGAGTCCTAGTTAGAGACCTGAGCATACACCTGCTTTATCTGTGACTAATGATGAAACAGGACAAGCCACATATCATTCAGGGCAGCAGAGCAAGGTTGGATTTTGTGTGTTTGGGGCCTTATTCTCCTCTTCTCCCTGCATTTAGAGTAAGGACTCAGCTTTAGCGACAGTGACTCACCAGCTTGGCTTTAGGCTGTCTTTTCCCTCTGGGTTTCTACAATACCATGATAGACACAGACAGGGATACAGAGAAGAAAATACAAATATTTTGAGCACATCCAGGAACAAAGCAATTCTTGCAGAATGCATAAAATATGAATGTGTAAGCAAAGAGAAAGTACTCAAATACCTGCAGTAGCAAAGGCTCTTTTGCAACAATAGTTTTCAATATTTAAATATCCAATTCTGGTAGCCCTTGGGGTAACAATATAACTTGATTGCTGGCTGTTCCCTGCAACGGGAAGTTAAGGGGCATCCAGTATAATTTTACTGTACTAAACAGCTTTTGAAAAAAACAAACTGTAAGGCTGCGAAAGGAGACTATTTTCCTGAACTGTTTTGCCCTCTGAAATATTTTGATGGCATGACATACAATGTTTATTGGTTTACATGTCTTTATAGCCTTCAGCCTCTCTCTCTGTCAACACATTACTCTTCAGCTTCATTTTGCTCTTCTCTCTCCTCTGGTGCCGTGGGAACATAAAGCAAATGGTTCTGCTGTTCTCAGCTAGAAATTGTTTTTCATTATAATTTCAAGAGGGGCTTTGAAGTATCTACTTAGGCTCTCTCAGCTAATAAGAGACAAGGCAGTTGCTATGCTACTTGTTGATTAAATGAAAAACAGACCTGATAACATGTGAAATCTTCTGAAGGGAGGTGTTTCTTTTATGGAGATGAGTACTGAGCAGTTAAGACCTGAACTGCAAAGTTGTGTGTCTAAGGTTAAATGCCTAAATGATCACTTTAAGTTCCCAAAGCAAGGAGCTAGCTATCTGGAGTCAGAGTGTCAGGTGGTGTAAACCATCATTGACACTAGCTAAGCATTTGGGCACTAGGGGCTTTGAGGCCAAAGTGTCTGATCATTAAAAATCCTAAATTTTCAATTAATAACTAAATGGGAAAAAAATGTATTTTTCTGAGGTCCAATGTGACAGAAAATTCTAATGACACCCAGGAGAAGAGAAGATCCTCAGCTTTGCCAAAACCAGGCTAGTATATTTAAGGCCATAAATAACACATACCTATAAATCACAGTTTGAAAATGAGTTTCTAGGGAAAGCTCAAAAATACAATTTATGTTTCTGAAATAGAATATAGACCTCTAAATTTAGGACAGCAGTCTAATCTAAAGCCCTGAATCTCTTTAGACACTGGAAGTCTCTTAAGTGTGTTGTACTCTTCAAGTCAGACTTAACACATTCTAAGAGCATGGAGTTCAGAATAAAATGTGTCACAATGAGTTCCACCACTGTGAAACACAACAGAAAGGGGTAACAGAGCAGTTTATTCATTAATGATTTTGCACAGGGAATAGAGTATGCATAGTTTAAAAATTCATACTGAAAACTGTAACTCTGTTTTTTCCCTTGCTCTTGAAAATGGAAAACTCTGCCACAAAGGATGTAAGACCCATGAGTCCAGAGAAAGAACAGGTAAAATAAAGCATGATTTTGTACTCCAGTGAATTTAACACTGTTAGGAGAGAGCGGAAATGGTTCTGCTCCGTACAAAATTTCCTTCTGTGTGTGTTTGTCTGTTTAAGTTGAAATGCAGAAGCAATCCACAGCAGCAGAACAGAAGATGCTATTACACCTTGTCTTACTTTCTGTATGTTTGGTCCCACACTTGTTACCTGGACGGTGGTTACCATGAGAACAGCTTGAAGAGTGGTGAATGTACCTATAAGCTTATGGCTATCCTCTTAGAGTACAGGAGATCTGAGTTTAGTTCCCTTAAGCTAAGAAGAGCTTTCTTCTGTTCCAGTTACTGGCAGCAAAACACCTGATTTTGTAGCCACTCACAAATCAACAGATAGCAAGGGTCTGCATTCTGGCTTAACTGAGGAGCAAACATCAACTATACATATACATTGAATGTGAAAGCTCAAGACAGAGATGCACATTTTCAGATACATTCATATCTCCAGCTGGAAGAACAAGCCAGCTACTGTCAGCACCCTTCTCTCCCATGTCTGAGCAGCTAATGTGTTTTCCACCCCTACTCCAAGGAGTCTAGATTTTAGGTGACACATGACTGTCTGTTGCAACATATGTCTTTCTTTGAATGCGGTTCTACAGAGGTCATAGAGATGTATTATCTAACATATATATTTCATGCATATGGTGTTAACATTTCAGTGGTTGCCTTAATATTACATACTACGTGAAGAAGTAAGAGCTCACCATCAGTGCGTTGTTAGACAGTAACATTGGACTTTTTCTGAATATACCAGTTTCTGAAAGCAAGGATACTTAAGACGTTAGAAGAATAGCTAACTTCATCTATTAATTCATGCTTTCTGGAGATGTGAAGGTAGGGAGATTGTCCTAGGCCAGAAGTGTCCATAGATATTTCCCACTTTATAGCTTTATTTCACCTTTCTTTTCATTTTCTATTTTATATTATGATGAGGGTTGTTGTTGTCTTATTTTGGGTTGGAGGTGGTTTGTTGTGGGTTTTTTTTTAATAGCTTCCTTTTTAAAAAACATGCACATTCTTTAACAGTTAGATACAGAGAAATAGATCAGTAATTTCAAGCTCATAAAAGGAAATTTTGTGGAGGGCTAATTTTTTGTTTATTGTTTCAGATTTTCTATATTGCACTTGGCAATTTCATTCAATCCATGCACTGAAAAAAGAAATCTTCTATTTCCAAAACAAAAGAAAATTCCAGTTGCATGGTAACCGGCCCACGTACTAAGCCCTAGAAATGCCAGATCCAGAGGGCTCAGGACTTTGCCAAAGAATCAAAGTGCTTTTAACTGATTTCTTCATATGATAATAACTGCACAGGGGTTTTAACCACTAGACTATACAAAATGACCCTGTAGCCAAAATCTTTGCTGTCACTGAAGTCAAGGGAGTTACACCATTGGAGAAGGGGATTTTAGGTCTTCCCAAGCAGTTTGTCGTTGTGCAGCCTGCAGAGGGGAGTTTGCCTCCACCAGAGAGGGGATGTCTCACCATGCAAAATGCTCTTTCTGTCAAAAAGGAACTTTACTTGACACTGTGGACGTTAGTTCCACATAGTAAGAGGGCATAAGAATGAAGGGCATGGGGGGAGCCAGGAAGGCCTCTCAATGTTTGCGATCCTTCTAATGTTACAGAAGAAAAAAGACAGACACAGCTGCACGATTTTCCTCTGGGCATTTCACATTAGCCTGATAGTTTCAAAGACTGTAATTACTTTGGCTTCCCTGATGATGTGGATCCACTGGAGATGTATTTCAAGAAACTGGAAGGAAGTCTTGAAACTGGCATACATGCCTTGCTAAGGAACACAACATAGGGAACTATGATCAGAAAGATCTTCACTGGTCTCTTGAATAAGTCCCCAAACGAAAATTTCTTCACAGTTCAGGCTGTAGTGGGCTTTCATGAATAACCAGCTGACAAAGTTTCTTATTCATAGCATTTGGTTTCTCCACAGTCATGAACTAAAGCAAAAGTGAACTGATGGAGATATCCTTGATTTTCTGCCTAACACTGAATACACCTCAGACTATGGCTTTCACCTTGGTGTTTCATCCGATTACAGTTTTTGATTCACTGAAGTCCTTAACCTTTAATCCACAGAAAATGACGGGTAGGACGTTAGGGTAACAAGCGTAGCATCTATGGCAATGTAGATGTTGTGTATTAAAATCATTATTATGTGTTCAACAGATGCAGCTCGAAATATCTGCCATAATACAAAATTTCAAACACAGTAAAAATCACTGTCATATGCTGTATTCATGTTTGAGTGGGAAGGGAACACCTGACTTTTACTGCCAAAGTTTTGAAACTGTTTTGATTCCAAAGTTGTTTCATTTTGAACACTGGAGTCAAAGTGCTATTTTCCAGTTGTGCTCTCAGCCTGAACACACACCCACAGTACCTAAGGGATACGTTTCTTCACAAGTGTATGAATGCCAGAAAAGAACTGTTAATCTTTGGAAGGACTGGCAATTCAGTAGACTGAAAGTGAATCTTTGCTGAAATGGGCCATATTTCATTCACACATGTCTGTCTGCTCTCTATGTGCCCCCAGTTCTGTGAGCAGCACTTGGTCCTCAGATTTGCCACAGTTCAGTGTTGTGCAGCTGCTTGTGGCAGCCCAACCCATGTGGAGTTTCTCATCGCCCCTCTGTCTCCTCTCCCAGTGCTAAGTCCTTTACTCACTGTATTTGTGACCCTGGATGTGACAGAAGGCATCCCCTTTCACATCTTCAGGTATGTAAATTTGTCTCTTGATTTAGTTGTGTCCTCTCTCTTGCTAGCCACAAAAGCACCAGCCAGCCCTAGTCGCAGTAATATAGCTAGACTTGCCCAATCCATCTGGACTAAAATCTGGATGGCACAAGGGTGATAGTCTCTTGCTCTGTGGTTGTCACTGAAGAATCTATCCTATCTCTGCTCTCCAGGGTAGATTGTCAGACTTCTGATGGACTGGTTTGAACTGGTATGGCTGTTTGACCTGAAAAATAAATGGATGAAACACAGACTCTTTGATCTAGGTGTGGTAGTCCTGCTGCTGGAATGAGACAGGATTCAAGAAGCTGGAGTCTGGTATGTAGGATTTTCTGGACTAAAGCCAGGGAGCTTGATTAATAACTCAGCAGGATAGACTGCTCCATCTTCTAAGAGGCTGACAACTTCAGGCTCTAAGTGCCCAGCTATTCATACAGGGACCAGCACAACCGGAAATTATCTGTATTGGTTATATAGAGCCTTCATAGCTGGTTTATTCTGTCAAAAGTGGTTGAATTAATCCAACTCTTTGCAGACAAAACACAGGTTGCAAGTGGCTTGTAGTCTGCAGAACCTCTGAATCAAACCATGCATCTGTTTCAGTCCAAGTGGCTCCATCTCTATAAACAGCTGGTGTGAAGTTCTGTGTTGCTTCTTCAAGATAATATTAGACTGGAGATCTGGAAAGCCTACAACCTTCTGTATTGTCTGTTTTTAAACCTCAGTTGGAGATAAACCAGTGTATGGGATACTAGGTAAGAATATTCTGTCCCACAAAAGTATCTATACTCTTAGTAGTTTTGAGGGACCAATCCATTGTAATGGATTGTATCTGTATCTGTATCTGTATCTGATTGTAAGGGGTCCTTCTCTAAGACTTATCTTACTTGAGTCTTTGCCTTTGACCGTTTTGTTTCAGAATTATAGACTGAGTTGGACCTCACTTAAAACCAGCAGCCTCTAAGATCCGTTAAGTAATATGAACTTAAAACACTTTGCAACCAGATAGCCAAATCTGTAGAAAACCTCCTGCAAAGTACATGCATCAAAACCAATGTCCTTGTGAAATCCATGTTGACAAAGGATTTGGAGGAATGTTGCCTTAGGATAGATTGTATGTGCAGGGCACCAAGGTGGGAAAACCAACACTGAGGAAAGAAACACTAGTCACTCTCCAAACAAGTACTGAGAGCCTGACCCTCAAAACAAACAAACAGAGTTTACCAAGAATGATTTTTTGGAGTGAAGTGCTGGCTGAAAGAGGCATGAATCTCTTGTAACAGGAAGAAGTCTCCTCTTGTTTGCTTCCTCCTAAGTTCAGTTAAACAGGGCTTTGTATAGTCTTTATATATAAAGAGTTTGGTGAAACACCTGATTTTAGCAATTATATCTCCTCCAAACTGAAACAAGCTTCAGGGTTCATTTGTTTTGCTAACCAGAAAGGTAAAAGAAGGCACTGTAGAAAGTCCATTAAGGAAATTAATTGAGAAAAGACAAATTCCTTGAGCATCAAACAGAAAAAAGTTATATCTGAATTATCCCTATAGAAAGTACTGGCACCAGGGAACAAAACAATGAAAGAGCAGGGAAGCCACTGAGGCAGTGGGAGGACAGGCAGAAAATGTCTGCAGCTGAATATGAAATTATGTGGAAAATAAGGGAAGAGGTCATGGTAGTCTAGAAAAGAAATTATGCCAAACAGGCAATATGTTTGGGCAGCAGGGATGATGAGGAAAAGACTAATTTTGTAAGTATTTGTAGAGAAAGAAGCAGCAGGACATTAGGGTGGCAAAGGGGGTGAAAGAAATGAAAGGTGACGTGAAGGTTGAGAGCCTGGAAAGAGAAAGAAAATGTTTCAACCTCCAAAGATCCAACTGTGATTATGCAGCTGTCAGCCCTGCCCCTTTAATTAAGTAATTGATTAATTAAAATAAAGCACTTAATCTCTCCATTTACATATTATGCCTCCCACTAACCAGTGCTGACTGTGGGGTCCTCATCAGAAAGCTCTTTCCTATTTGAATTCATGTTGGTTCCCAAACATATTACTTTCTAAATAGGAAATGACAACATTGGCTCAGTGCCCCAGTATCGTCGCAGCATTGCCATATGTCAGTATCATGCTAAACATAGTAAGCAGAAGACCCAACAATATAATTATTGAGGACATCTGTCAGCAGCACAAGCTGCATCTGGGATTAGTAGCTGTAATACTGGAAAGACCTGTAAGAAGCAGAGGAAAGTCCTTTTGTGTTGGCTTGGATTTTCAAGAATAGGAGCCAGATCCTCAGCTGGTGTAAATTTAAGCCATTCAAAGAAGCTAATGAATACAGTGTCGGCTGATACTAGCTAAGAATCTGACACTGAAAATTAGGCCAATGTCATTAAGTACGAGATTTAATATTTTCTGTGTAAAGATAGAATGCCTCAAAACAATCTGAGTTTACAATGTGGAAGATAATTTATTAGTGGAACCAGCACGTACAGACTGTCTCTGATCTCAGATCTGAAGGATTGTGGACAAATTCAGAAAGACCCTAAAGATGGTTAAAAATTCTCTTTAATGTTCTTTGTACATCAAGCATGCAGTATTGTAATTTTATGTTTCAGATAAATTATAGGTAGAAAAAAATAAATCTTTTGAGCACATATAACACTCACTAAAGACTCTTCATCCACAGAAGTTTATTTTGTAGTCTGCACAGGCCGACTGTCCAGTGAAACCAGTGACACATACAGATTATACCTATTTATTAATCTGAGGGCAAGCTCCTGTTGAGAAGCCAAGTAGCTGCATTAGTGAAATGCTGCATTTGAGTTAATATCCCCTGTAGAAATCATATAGCCATGTTTGTGCCATGCTGTGCTTATTCTAACATACCATAGCTCTCAGCAAGACTTAATATTTCAAACACCAGGTTGCTCTAATATTGGTTATATAGCTTCTGGGCTGGAGGTTATTCACGTTTAAATACATGGCAGAAAGGCTTCACTCCATGTGTCTGTATACAAGCCCTGAGGATTTCCAGCCAGTTTATAGCCCTATCATTTAAGCAGCCAGTGTACAATGAGGAGTTGTATTGCCTTCTTCCACAGAAAAACCAAAGGGATTATGCCTATGAAATGTTGACACGCAGATTTTGAGCAGTAACAAGGAAAGTTGCTTTCCAAAGAAAGTGCCTTGTCCTGTATTAGATGAGAAATGAAGAAAGGTTAGTCTCCCCTGATAAATGGTCTTCCTGCATGTATCATAAAACTTTTCACTCATTTACACTGCAGATTAACGAACAAGGGCATCTTTGCCCCTCAGTCAGGTTTGTAGTCAAGAGAAAACAAGCTCATATATACTGATTTCTCTCTCCACTTTTTAAGATTTTTTGCTTTGAAAGATTTGTTCGAGCCCTAAATCCACAATCTATATGTAGTGAAGGATTACAATAAATACAGTAGATTACACAATTGACAGAATGTAGAGATTTTATTTTTTCCTAAAGCTGAGAAAAATTCTTCCTAGTGTACCTGAGAGTTTGGGGGGACCTAAGAGAGGTATGCCTCTTAACCTCACTCATTCAGCAGGAGGTTCACTGAGACACTTATGCTTTATGGGTCTATGTGTGCCCGTATATGAGCTAAGTGTTTAAACTCTTCCCCTAGTCAGTGAAGATACGGTCCGTAAAGCCTGTAGGTCTAGAGAGTGATTCAGCTGACTAAAGGCTCTACTTTAACTTTAATGCTTTGAATTGCCTTCCTGAGGTGTTTATTGCTCTCCCCTGACTGTAGAGGAAGCATATGGAGCCTAACGTCCTAACTGAAAGCCTCTATACATTCCTGTTTTCCCCCAGCAACATACCCATTCCAGGCTGGCAAACAAGGTAGCCAGTTAACTGAGGTTAAAATTACTGGTTATTATGATGAGAGATAAAAAAATGAATTCAGAAGAAAGATAATCTGATACAAACCTGTGACTGCACCCAAACCATCAAGATATTTTCATGTACATAACATGTAAAAAGCATTTTCTTTCCAGAATTCAGTTGTATCTTTTCTAGACGGGACAGGAGGGAAAAAAGTCATAAGCATTGAAAAGAAGAGGGACAGGAGAACTAAATGTACATCTGCAGGGTCTTGCTGCTGGTTGTGCTTTTCAGTGGGCTGAACACTGCTTGAATCTTGTGTGACTATGATGGATGAAATCGCATGGTTATTCATTGACTGCATGTACTCTTCTTTTGCCATGACTGTCAATGGCAGGGTCTGAATAAGCAGTTGTTTTAATTCCATTATCTTAATAAAATAGAAAAAACATCCTCTAAAATAGTTTCAAGCCTCTGGCCTCATGTAAGTTCTTCCTCTCCTCTTCAAATGACAGAGGAGCTGAGACAAAGTTTTCTCTCAGGTTGAAAAATAAAGAAAAAAAACCCTGAAACCTGACATATTATTTAGATAACAGTGGCAAATTCGAAAAAAAAAAAATATGGAAATTTCGTATTGGTTCATTTTCAGGTATCTTTTTCCTCAGATAACTGAGGATAGGTGGTTTTATTCTGGTATTAAAATGCAGGACAATGGCTCAAGCCAATGGCCTGGCCCTGAAAACACAAATTTGTCTGCATCAGTAAACCTATCCACCTCACTGACATTACTTACATGTGGAAAATCTCTGTCTTGAATAATAGTTTGAAGGTTCTGTTCCAAGTGGGGCTGAAGTGAGACTCAGATACACACCCTTAGCTTGGGGGTAGATTTCACTATTGCTGTTGAGGGAAAACACCCAGTTCAGAAAACTATTCTCTTTCTTTCTAAAAATAAAACACAGTTAAAGAAACACAGACGTGCAGAATGAATAACTTATTCTTGGCTGATTGCAGCTCTGTAGTGAATTTTGATGGTCGAGTTGAAAATAGTGCTTGGATGAAAAGGAGTCTGTAATGGAAACCATGCAGGAGCTTTAACACTACCCACAGTGCCAGCGAGTTAGTGCTCTGCCCAGGGAGCTCATAAGAATATCAGTCATATGTGGAACTATGCACCTATTGGACTTGTTCACCAAAAAATTAACTTCAGAATCTATAGCCTCAGCTTCATGAATTTAACTGTGTTTGAATGATCTGTGAATTTTACGGTAATATATATTTCACATACATCTCTATAGGAACTATTGGACCCATACAGCTTGTCTTTATTTGCAATGCCGTAGACCTCATAAGCATTCACTTAGGTGTAGCATATTTAATTTTTTAATGGGTTAATGCTTGTTCTTTCAGGAGAGTTTCTCTATATACAAGGCAATTACTTAAACCAATGCTTGTTTAGTTCACCTAACCAGAGCAGTCACGTAATCTTTAGGCCTTTTCATATCTTGCCAGCATTTTTATTAATGGAATAGTGTTGTTCCTGTCTTAAATATTCTTTTTCAGATTTTTCCAAGCAGAACAAGAATGTGAATAACCTAGTGTTCAGCAATGAGTTTTGAACAGATTCTTATTCTCCTGTCTTATTTTTGATAAGGGAAATAGAGTAACCAACAAGAGACCACATTTATACCATTACACCAGATTTTTAAGGCAGTTAGTGTTTGTGTTCTTGCAGGGAAGATTTGAGGAAGAAATGGAGGATGGAGTTAGCAGTTTTCTTTGTTGACATTTCCAAAGCATTCCCCAAAGCGCTGTTCTTATTTTTTTTCTTTGGGATCATACTGCAAGGCATGGCTGAAAGTTTGATATCCATCTGATTTTCTCAGTGTCCTGCTATAATGTTTTACTGCTTGGACTTCTTCTTCACTTTCCCTTCTTGAGGGCACATGCATGCATACACATTCACACAACTATATCAAACAACAAAGAGCACTTAGATTCAAACCTTTGTTAAACCCTAAACTGTACATATTAATTCACACCTGAAGTCTCACATGCAATAGCTACTTTTCAGCTACCACACAAAGGCATTTCATGACTCCTTATGGCAGTTCTTTCTTTACAGAATTAATTGTTTCACACAGCCCTCAGGATAATAGCATTTACTAAAAATAAATTAATAAACGGCATCATTATTCTATTTCTATATTTGTAAAAACCAGGGACTGACTCTTATTTTGGTCAAGTTCTGCTGACATCAGAAGAACTACCTTCATGTCAAAGTGCTGTAAGCTAATAAGGAATTTGGCCAGACAATTTCATATTGCAGGGGAAACATGTTATTTGTGCTTGTAAAACCAAAGCAGTCACAACCCCTTTTCTACCGCACATTCAGTAATCTGACTCACTCCTGCTCTTCTAAGTCCCTGCCAGGGAACACTAGGACATGACTAACATCTGTTATATATTTGTTTATTCCTCTCCTTCCCAGGCAATAATCATGTGCAATGACCAATGGAGTATTTAGAATACACCCTATACACATACACTAGTTAAGGTAAGGTCAAAGATGTGCAGATTGTTTTTGCAGCAGGAGGTGGTGAGGTTTGTTGTAACTCTTTGTTCCCATGGGAATTTATTTCCCACTTTGGGTCAGCTGTGAGGGAACGAACTCTCTTGCACTGACACACTTACAAATGTTTTATCGAAGCAGCTGCTCTGGCTGGGAGAATTTTTATGTGCCAGTTTTATGTATGCTTTCCTCTCAGGATGCTACCAGTGGGCTCTCTTTACTTTTTCCTCCTTCACACAAAATGAGGTCTTGCTTAAATTTGCACTTCCCGCTTTTCAAGTAAACTTGAATCCTTCAGGTTGTATTCATGGAAATGTCTTTAATACTGCACCATGCTGAAAGGAGCCCCTCTGAAGTACTGCTGTTTTCTACCTCATTAATAGAGATGATATTCTCAGAAAGCACCACTTGGGGTTTTACAGTTGTTGTAAACTAACCATCCAAAAGCATTCCATGCAGAGGAACATAAAAATATTTCATGGTGGGAAAGGAGGGAGAAGGAAAAGAAACAATACAGAAAAACTAAATATATAAGGGGAATTCATCATAATGGAAGAAACACATTGAAAAAAAGGGTACTTGAGAAGAATATTCCATATTTGAAAAGTACAGCAGTTATGATAAAAGCTTATTAAAAGTAAAATATAATTAAAAGGTATGGAATTTGGACAAAATAAGTGCTTGATATGGTTAGAATGTTGGCTTTGCCCACTGCTAGTATTATTTCAAAGTGGTGTTGAAGAGTGCTACAGTCAACTCTGGGAGGAAGATGACAAACTGTTAGAGCAAAACCTGCGAAACAGAACATTCTTGGCCACCAGACTGGTCCCAGGGTCTGATTCTAAAAAGACCATTTGCATAGTTGTGAACATGCTTGCTTTTTTTAGCAACACAATGCCTTCAAATTGGATTAATTATTGCAGTGTTTTACATTAAAAACTTGTGATCTGATTCTGCAATTAAAATATGTAATATATATGTTGCTGGTTTAGGTACAGAAGATTCCTTTCATTTTCTTCCACAATGAAGCACTTCAGTCAAATGGGCTTTGAAAACAATTTTTACTGCTGACTCCTCTGCATTCTAGCTTCATTTGTGGAGTACACAAGCAGCCATAATAACAGCCTCAAACATAACTTTCAAAACACACTGCTTTTGTACTTCAAAAGAGATATGTCCCCATTTCTTTTGTATATGTCTTTTCTCAAGCCTTTTGTTCTGCACAAAGAAATACAGACCTGACCTGACAAAACCACTTTTCTTGATGGAATAATCAAAATTATCCTGCCTGAGTAAATCTGAGAGCTCTTTTGCTGGGGCTACCTGGGAGCATAAAGGCATATGTTTTGTTGTTATCTCTTGGAAAAATGCGGACTAGGGTGTAAAAAGAGATAATTATGTTTAAAGCTAGAGTCTTACCGGTCCTCTGACCTTCAAGAGACAGACAGCTGTCATCTCAGATGGAGACCCATTGAATTCATTGAATGTACGTAAGGGCCTTGAGAACTATAATTGTAATGAGGACCTAGATGCTCATGTGTTTCACTCAAAATATCCCAACACCTGCTACCCTGCAAGGCAACACGCGCCCTGGGTTTTGATACTCTCCAGGTGTCTGTCCATACTGCTTGAAGGGTCAAAGCTGGTAAGTGTGCTATGAACTTATTTCCCAGAGCATCCCCAGAAAGAGAGAAAAACTGGTATAGCTCCTTTTTTCACTTATTCACCCAGAATAAAGAACATGCTCTATGATGTTGAGGGCTCACTCTCATCTGCTTTATTGCATACCTGTTACTAAATAAATGCATTAAAAAGTTCTTTAAAACAGCCTTTTTCCACCAGGCCACTGCTAAAGAAAGCAGAACTCAGCACAAAAGGGGCAGGTAGACATTCCTGAGGGAATGTAACTACCACAAGTCTATACTAAAAAAGAAAAACAGATCCTAAGGCGACCAAGTAAAATACCCCTTACCAAGAAAAGCAGCCCACACGTCTTTGCAGCACCTTGTCTGAATGTATGTTTCACCCTTACCCCCTCATCCTCATTCTCTGCTTGTTCATATGATGCTCACACCATCCAAACCTGTCTGGAGCAGCATACCTGTGTTTTCTTTGCATGAAAACCAAGGATGGGAGGGAAGAGCAACTGAGTTTTAGCAAGGCCAAGGCACACACTTGAGATGGCGATCGAAGTCTAGACAGATTCCTTAACCGGTTTTCTTTAAAATACTTTAATACTGGCTACTTGGTCTTTATAAAACATCCAGAATGTTGTATTTATTATTATTCTTTGTGTGAAGCATCAAAAAAAAAAAATCTCTGCTTCAGCTAGAGATTTTTCTGTTCTGTTTTGAGCTGTAATTGTAATATGTGCAACATCTTCTCCCATTTCTTACATTATTTAATTACAAACATTAAAAATACTCAGAAAGACTAATTGGAAAAATACATGTCTGAAAAAAAGTTTTTAACTCATTTGAAGAAGGATTGAGAGTACTGCTATGTGTGCTTATTCATAAGACTTTAGTAAATGAAAGACTTTCAGATGGCGACTCTCTCTTTCACATCCTTCCTTGCCTTGTATAAACCTGTCTTGCACTTTAGGAGGGACAGAAGTTTCCAGAGGTGGGCTCATGCAGCATGACGGGAGTCTCTGTGCCATACACAGCCACCGCTGGCCACCTTCCACGCATAAAGCAGATGACAGCTCCACAGTAACATGGCAAGCAGTAAAACTGATCAGTAGAACTTTGGTCAGCTGCTTTAACAATACTGCCTTTAAATCCTGTATTGTTAAACCAGTTATGTATTTAAAAAAGCTCTAGGAAGACAAGCCTGAAAGACAGTGGCTTGGATAGTGGGTGAATAGTTCCAAAGATTCTGAGAGACACGAGTCTAAGTCTGGAATTTATACACATTCCTGGAATTTCCCCACCTCAGTGGCACTGTAAAGCTGCTTGAATAAAATGGAGTGGAGGAAATCAGCCATTTCAGATGATTCATGTATGCTTCTGCCTCCACTCAACTCATATATTAAACAATATCTCATTGAAGTTTATAATCAAATGCTTATATTTTTTTCTTTATGGTATCGGTAAGCAATGGTCCCTTTGTCTACAATCTGTCTCATAAATATAAAGTCAACTGTGACTTCAAGTTGTATTAGATTTAGGTATAGAAGACATTTGTTAATGTAAATAGTTTAAAATTCTTCTAGTTATTACTAATTTTCTTAGAACCCCGCAGTTAAATTTACATTGGCAAGTTCATAGATTGCTTTTGGCTAGGAGAAAACTCATATGGAAAAAAGCATTTCACATCCACATAACTGATGAATATGTCTGATAAAGCAACTTAATAATATGTTATCTTTAAAATATGTATGTTTTTACTCTGTGAGTGATAATAAAGTTTAGGTTGTTTTAGTAGCAAATCTCCTTAGGAAATTGGAGGTGCAGAATCAGAATGTTTTCTACCATCACTTGTTCTACATTCTTACCCTCTCTTCAAACAGTTTTTCAATGTAGAATGTGTCACACTTATCACAATCACTGTGCTTTTCATTTGGGAAAACTGATTTTCCCAACATGTTTTATATTGTGTTTGAATCATGCAGAACTGTATGACTGTAGAAATTGTGTTTCTGTAAGAATTCAAAAGGGCACGTATATGACAGTTCAATGAACACCCCACATACACATATAGAAAACAATAAAAATGAAGGGCTGTCAATTAAATCCATGCCAATCCCAACTGAGAGGTAAGAGGGTTTATACCCTCATTCTCTATATGGCTACTTTCTTTTTATTCAGGTCTTACAATAAAACAGAAGAATCAATAGAAGAATTGCCCAGAGGGTTTCACATGGCAAAAGACAGTTATAAAGCTGTGGATCCAGTAGAACTTCTGACTCTAGTTTTCTTAATGTTTCTTCACAGCTGAAGCGTAGATCAGAAACAAACCTGATTTAAAAATGGGATCTGAAAACAGCTGTGAACTTGTGACATGATGAGGGACCTCATTTGGAGACAAACTCAGACAGACTGTACACAGCACGTCTGGCGTAGATGTGATGAGCCCACCTTGTTGGGCACTTTCAGCTTTTGTTGCACATTTGAGCCCAGCAAGCCCAGCTTACCAAAGTACAGCACACTGACCAGGGATGCACAGGGTGACTACATTTTGTGCTTTCAATAGGCCTGGCAGCCACCACCAGAACATGCACAATGACCACCTTTGTGATTTTTGAATGTCAAACAGTCTAATCAGAGCCATTATTTTGAGTGGTGCATCAAGTATTTATCTTGAACAAACAGCTTTCATCTAGCAGAAGTGGTAAGAGACTAACATACCATTAGTCCCTACAATAAATCAGGCTGTGGACTGATGTGTCCCAGTCTTGAGCTGGAGATGGCTCTGACTTTCAAGGTTTTGACTTTTCAGTCTCAGACTTCTTCCATGTTCCAAGTTCCACAAAGACTTGCTGTGAAAGTAGGGCAGTTGCCACTCTAATCAGGGAATTCGTCAAATACATCTTATTGTCAGGGAGTTTCTCTTGATGTCACCCTCTTGAATTCCTCGAATTTTATCTGCATGTAGATACAGAAATAGCTCCACACTTCTTTGACATTTTCATTATAAGCATATTTGCGAACTACAGAAATGTCTACCATTGTTCAAATACATATAATTTAATCAGCATTTCAAAGAAATGAGCTTATTGTTTCCACAGAACAAACATTAATTTTTACAGCCAAATATATTACTGATAGAAACTGTTCAAAGTATCAGTGACTAATATCATCAGTTCACATTTTGGCAAAAACATTATTTGTCAATCGGTTCTTGCAGGTCAGGCATCACATTCCTGTGTTAGCTACTGCCTGGCCAGAGTATGATTTTTTTTCTTTTTAATCACTTTTCATGAGCAGATTCCTTTGGTCCCTTTGAGCTATATTGGAGGGCATTAGAAATGTGCCATTATGCCTGAATAACTGATGGGTGCTGTTAATTCTCCTGTTAAAACATTCACAGCTTTAAATGAAATACAGTTTGTATAACAGACGCAGCTCACTTACCCACCTCAGTCAACTGTTTGCAGGATACTTTTGTGATTCCTCATTAGTTAGCATGTCTGCCTTCTGCCACAAACTGACTTGCATTCCTCCCATCTGTTGCAAACCCAATTTAATTATCAGTCACCACTATGAACACAAGAAATACTTTTATGCACAGAGGGTCTCCCCTTTTCCCTACTGTCAGAATTTATGTGAAGTAATGTTTTCAAGTAAAGTTTTCATAACAGATTAGTTCAAAAGATCTGTATCTGTATACATCGTGTTTTTATTAATGTTAGGGTCTAGACACAGTAAGATCAATCAATAATTCAGATGAAACCATTTTTTCATACAGATTTATCTGGTTATTTATTTTAATGTTTGCAAAATGTAACATTTCTTTGGACTATTTCTACAACTGTATGTTAGAGATTTTGCAATTACTCAATACTCATAGTGCATGCATCACAACATTCTCAGTTATTAGAACTATCTGAAATAGAAAGGCAAATAGAAATGAGACACCATTAAAAATAATTATTAAAATAGAAATTAGCTAAAGCCCAACAATCACAGCATAATGGAAAAATAAAACAGAACACTTAAAATCTAAAAGTATATGAAGAACTGAAGAGTCATTATATTTAGTAGGAAAAGAAATATCAAAATGAATTCTAATCTCTGTTAACTGGTTATCGCTCCTAAGAATCAAAAAGAAAAATCTGAGCTGTGTAGAAAGAATCCTCATAGTCCATTTGTAGACTAGTCAATTCGTATGATAATGGTGTTAAAAATATTTTTTACATATACTAGCAACACTTTAAAAAGAAAACTGCCCCTATTTTTTCCCATTTTAAATTGGAAATTTTGAAATTAGTTGTGAAACATTAAAACTGTTTTAAAATTGTTTTTTGTGCACATCTGATGCTGGTTAGCCAGCTGGATTAATTTTCATCTTTTTCACATATTAACCTATACTGTTTGTATTGGGTTTATGTGCTAAGGTTTTGGTAGTGGAGAGGTGGCTGCAGTGGTGTCCTCTCACAGAAGGCACCAGAAGCTACCCCCATGTCAGACAGAACCAGTTCCAGCAAGCTCTAAGATGGACCCACTGCTGCTGAAAGCTCAACCCATCAGTGATTTTGGCAGCACCTCTGGGATGACATATTTAAGAAAAGATCAAAAAACCCTGTGCAGCATTTGTAAGGAGTGAGAAAATGTGAAAGAAACAACTATGCAGCTACAAAGTCAGTGAAGGAGAGGCAGGAGGTGCTCCAGGTGCAGAGATTCCCCTGCAGCCCATGGAGAAGTCTGTGGTGAAGCAAATTGGTCCTCTGCAGACCATGAAGAACCATGCTAGAGCAGATAAGCACACTGCAGCCCACAGAGGACTCCATGTTGAAGCAGGCTTCTGGTAGGAGCTGCAGCCCATGGAGCGAAGCCCATGAAAGAGCAGGTTTGCTGGTAGGACCTGTGGCCCATGGGGGACCCACACTGGAGTTATCTGTTCCTGAACAACTGTACCCCGTAGAAAGGAGCCACACTGGAGCAGTCTTGAAGAACTGCAGCCCAATGGGAAAAACTCACGTTGGAGAAGGTTGTGAGGGACTGTACCTTGTAGGAGGGACGCCACGCTGGGGAAAAGCATGTGGAGGAAGGAATGGCAAAGATGAAGTTTTATGGTCTGACCACAACACCTATTCCCTACCCCCCTGCACTGCTCTTGGGGAGGAGGTAGAAGAGTTGGGAGGGAAGCTGAGCCTGGAAAGAAGGGAGGGGTGGGGGAAAGGTGGTTTTAGTTTTGTTCTTATTTCTTACTATTCTACTCTGTTATTAATTGACAATACATTAAATTAATTTCCGTAATTTGAGTCTATTTTACTTTTGATAGTAATTGCTAAATGATCTGCCTGTCCTTATGTTGACTCACAAGCTTTTCCATGGCATTTTCTCCTCCTACCCTGTTGAGGAAGGGAATGACATAGCGACTTGGTGAGCATCTGTCAGCACAAAGGTCAACCCACCACACTATGTCTGAATAGTATTTTCTGAAAATAATTCCCATAATTCATTTAAGTGTTATCTTAATTTCACAAAGGGCATAATTGTTTCTGGTTTTTATTGCTGAGAACAAAGTCTTTCAGTTTTACTTCCTCAAACTGTTCTTAATATACAGCAAGACTTCAGTAACATCCCTGACTGATAAAGTTGCCTGACACTGTCTTTTAGATCCCTCTTTGCTTTATCATTTGACCAAACTTTATTTGGTGTGGCATGGCCAATGTTAGATCTCTTTTTACAACTACTGTTTTCTTTCTGGAAAATTTCACCTAACATGGTCCAAACTTTGGCCAGGAAAATGTATTGTCTTGACCTTGTTCAACATGCTGGCAGCCCTTCCTCTGCAATGCTCATAAGCCTGCGTTTTGGTCCCTGAGCTGGGTCAGATGTGAGCACTAGCCATGATTGTAGGGTATCATGTTGAACAAAAACTGAAAGAAGGAAGTAGATGAACTCAATATAAAGATGGAAGGTGGGGATGGGAGAATGTGACTGAATATCAGTGACTGAGGGACAAGAGAACCAGATCAGATGGGAAGCAAGGACTGGTGCTAGTATAACCAAAGGCAGGAGGAGCTAGACAGGGCTAGGAATGATGAATGTTTTGATGACACCTGCTAATGGCTAAGCAAAAGGCCTGGTGCTGAAAGTAGTTGTGGGAAAAGATGTATATGAGTATTTTAGTTTGGATATTAGCACTGGCAACCAGTTTAGCACTGGATCAAGAGTGTACTTTTGAAAGAAATCTCCTGTTGGTCCCTGATACTGTGTTCTGGTTGACACGATACAACACACATCGTAGATTCCTTTTAGATTAAACTGGGAAATGCACTACAGAACTTCAGTTACCGTACTTCTGCCTATGCACTGTTAAAGCTTTTGGCCCCTTAAGCTATCTGTGGCCTTCAAACCTAAGGAGCAAGGTGGCTTGCATTCATGTTCTTAGACTTGGCCTGAAGACTGTGTACTCACTATGTATGGCACTTGGCCTTCTCATATGAAGACAGGCTGAGAGAGTTGGGGTTGCTCAGCCTGAAGAAGAAAAGTCTTCAGGGAGACCTTACAGTGGCCTTTCAGTACCTTCCAGTTCCTAAAAGGGGTCTGCAAGAAAGCTGGAGAGAGACTTCTTACAACGGTAGGTAGCAAGCAGGCAAGGGGTAATGGCTTTAAACTGGAAGAGGGTAGATTTAGATAAGACATAAGGAAGAAATTCTTTACTGTGAGGGTGGTGAGGCACTGGACCAGGCTGCCCAGAGAAGCTGTAGATGCCCCATCCCTGGCAGTGTTCAAGGCCAGGCTGGATGGGGCTTTGAGCAACCTGGTCTAGTGGAAGGTGTCCCTGCCCATGGCAGGGGGATTGGAACTAGACGACCTTTAAGATCCGTTCCAACCCAAACCGTTCCATGATTCTATGGACCTTCTCTTGGATCCAGGTGACTTTAAGCCTTAGTAATTACTTTTGGGTGAGAGCATGAAATAATGTGAGTGTTCGCCAGAATGATGTTTTTATGGCATCCCTCTGAGAATGTGAGATGCATATGCTAAGACATTGCAGTGGGAGGCACAAGAGAGGGCAAGGCCTGCAGGTATAGGGGGATTGTTCCTGAGCAGAGAAGCTAAACTTGGAGTAATTAACATTCATATTATCTGGCTGGAACATGCTTTGCTGTGCGCTGCCCTATCACTTGTAGCTGGGTTGCCTCTGAGAGAAAGCTGGTTGGGTCATTTCAGCAAAAGCCAGGAGAAGTGAGCTGGCACATATCCAATGTAGATGAATGTTGATAAATGGGGAACCAGATCTGGGAGCAGTTGCCAGACCTGGAAGGTAACTATTTGATAAATGCAGGTGCATCCCAAAGCCAGGATGTGAAGAGACTGGATACATGACAGGGGACCAAGAAGGACGGTGAGGGAGTGAGGGGACTGAGAGGACTGGGACAGCAGCTGTAATGAATGGACAAGGAAAAGGCACCCATTCTTTGGGGAAAAGGCAGGGTATCTGAAACATTATAAAAGTTTTGTCATGCCTTGCTTCATTTTAATGTTATTTCATTATTCCCTCTATAATTTATTTACTATCTTTATGACCTGAACTACTGCAGCCCTTTCAGTTTCTCTGTCTGTGAAGCATTCCCCAGGTCTCTTTGTTTGAACATGCTCAGACACCACGGGTGCATGAATGGGTTAGTCTGAAGAAAGTCTATTTGGCTTGCTACTAAATGATTTCGCATCACCTCCAAGAGTCAAATCTATCCCTGGATTTTCAGTGCTTACCTTTCAAAGCAAAAGTTTCCTGTCTTGTCTGCTTTAAAATACAAAATCTGATATTTTTTTTCCCTTTTGAAGCAACTTGTCCACATCTTTGCCTCAGGCTTCACCTCTTCGTTCATTTGTTGACAACCTGATTTTTCAATATTTTAGATTGCCTTTACTGGCAAGCTCAAGAGAGGAAAAAAAACCCTTGGCATCCACTGGGAATGAATTTCTTTCCTATCTCTGATACAAAGTAGGGCAAAAACACATTAGTGGTATGCTTGCTGCTATGAAAAGCTTACTTCACCTAGGACATCCCCAGAGAAGTCTGTCAGAATATAAACCCTAATAGCAACTGATACACATATTAACTGATCCTTATTCAAAACTCCAGCTGAAAGAAACACTTCTGTGACCAGCATTTCAGCAAATAGCCTTTAAGTTACACTTGATGTGGTGCTGACATTTACAAACTCATCCCTCATCATTGTCAACATGAGCAGAGAAAGACACACAATTTGTTTATAAAGTCAAGGAAGAGGAGAAGTAGTTGGGATATTAAAAAGCAGTGTGATGCAATGAGGCGATCAGACTTCAATTGCCAATTTTTGAGTTTATTTTGAGACATTTAAACATCCAGTGAAAGTTCTACATGCAATTGGTCAACTTTTTTTGGGAAGTAGAGATGGAAAGGACACCTCTTCTTTTTGAGAGAAAATGCTTTTCTTTTGTATAGGTCTTGTCTGACTTGATTTCTATATTTCATAGCTGTTTGGGTTTGGGCTCTGAGGGGGCTATGTTTTGAAAGGACAGTGGTGTACAGCTTTGCAGGTCTGTCTCAAACTGTACGGACAGATTTCAGCTACCTTAGCTATCACTCCGGCAAATCCACATTTCATCCAGAGAACTTCCTCTGAGAACCATGATTGGATTTTCTAACACAGGCCTTGAAATGTCTATGCATTGTACCATCTGGCCTTTATTTGTGGGTTTGTGTAATAAAATGCTTTTAAAGATCACAAAGTACAATTATAATTACTAATTTTTAATATTTTTTTAATTTTAAACTTCAGTATAAATCAATTTCTTTAGGCTTAAATAGCCTTTTGGCACAATTGCAATATTTCTGTAAGTGATGACATTGCATATTGCAGGCTGTCTGACACCAGTAAGCCCAAATGCCAGCCAATACTATACACAGTAGTAGCTCTGGGACAATGATAGCAAATGACCATGTATCTAATTAAAGTTCTCTGATAGGATTAATCAATTGATGTTTTGCCACATAAATCAATAGCTGTATTTTCCTCACGCCAAAAAGCCTCCTTTTTGCTGAGAAAGATATTCACTCTTAACTAGAAAGTCAATGTTTTAGG
Source organism: Falco peregrinus (assembly GCF_023634155.1). Classification (NCBI taxonomy): domain Eukaryota; kingdom Metazoa; phylum Chordata; class Aves; order Falconiformes; family Falconidae; genus Falco; species Falco peregrinus. The sequence continues at coordinate 59,759,480 of NC_073727.1, forward strand.
CAGATGATTGATTTGCCCTATATTTTATGCATTCAGATTCAAAATACAAACAACAGATGGCTTCCTCTACAGTCCTAAACCTAGATTTGGTTGGTGCAATCCGCTCAACACTGCTGGAATTCAAGCCCTGTAAACTTAAAATGATCTACGGATGTCTCTTCCACCCCATCTCAAATGTAACCTGTCCAATTTAGCAGGTACAGTATCAAGTGATTTAGACCTCCAAGAGGAGTACGGTAAGACAGAAATTATTCTGTCACTCATAGTAGCTGCCATGACACAGAAGCAATGGGCAAAGTAACCTCACACAGGGTAGAACCTCATATAAGGACGACCAGAAGAAACCAGGCTGCTCTTCAGATTACAGCCTTCATCAGCTGGACCCTCCAATTAGTACACGTTACTTAGAGCTGTTACTTGTTTGAATGGAAACTACTGGGCTGGTCCTGAGAGGATCTGGCTTTTAATTAGGTAATTATAAATCCCTAATTATAGGATGGTAATCTTTCCAATATCTGGTCTTAACTTTGGCGCCAACTAGACCAGATGACTTGGATTTATCCTCAACCTTGAGGAAAATGAGATTTTTCTTACAGAGATAAGAGTTGTCTGTAGATCATGAGTGATTGGGTTTAAAGATTACTAGTATCTCTTAAGCTGCTTAGACAAGGCATTTACGTTCATTTTAAAAAATTATAAATAGTATATAAATAGAACATATTACTATATGCTTCCTATAGATAAATCTGAATCTGTACAGCAGCAATACCAAAATTTGTAGGAAAAATAGCATCCATGCATAGTAACTGTTATATCAAACAACTTGATTTTTATATGTAGAATTTCACAAAAAATCAATAAAAAGCTATTGTAAACAAAAGGAAAATTGGACACTTTATCTACATAATTGAAATATCCTGCTGTTTCTTTAGTGAAAGCTGGCACTAGTGAGATAACAGACTGTTACACTTGCTCAGGGAAACTACCCACAGGATCACTTTAACTTCACGAGTCAGTTCAATCCAGATGTTCATCATAGAAAACTGAAAAAAATACCAATTCACCCCACAACTGAATTTAAGGAGTATCGAGTGTACTTAATAATCAGAGAAAAATTCAGGGAATAATCATGGAAACAAAAGGGAGAAGTAAGAAGGATTTTAAAAATAATATTAACAATTACTCCTTAGAAAAAGTGACCTAAATTAAAGAGAAGTCATGTTGAACAAATGGGCTAAATGACCCTAAAATTAAATGAAATGGTTGGTTTTGGGTCACATAAACTATATTTGTTTGCATAAAAACTTGAAATATTTGTTTGGTTGTGAAAAGTTTTTTGGGTTTTTTTTCCCCCTCTTCAGATTTATTCTTCAACCAATAGCTGAAACCCCCATGATTTGGCTTGGTGAGTACTTCCTAATGCAAACCTGATGTTCCTGCTGTAGCATACAGTTGCTTTAGATTTATGCAAATTTATAGGACATATGTTTTATGTGCCAAGGCCTCTGTGTCAATCTCTATTGCTAATCTGAGGCCTTGAACAATTGCAACATTAATACACCCCAGCAAATTATGCTTTGTAATTGTTCTCTGAAATACACCCAAAAAAGTGCTTTCAAATGCTGAGGAGCCTAATAGGCTAAGGGATTTGTAGTCATCTCCAAATGAAAGCTGGAGTAGGGGGCATAAACACCGTAAACTGGATGTGAAGAAAATAAAAAGCATAAACAAGAGAGAGCATGGAAATGTATGTGGAATTTATTTCCTCTAAATCACCTGTGTACCTAGAAATCAGGAAATCCAGCTCCTGACAGATATTACAGTTTTACAATCATTTTTGACCTGGTGGATGAAGATGTAGAATTATGGTCAGCAAAAAAAATTAAAAATATTTCAAAACTAATTCACATACACTATGGATATTATTTCATGTTTATGGCCTCTCTTTGGAAGATTATCCAAGTCAACAGGAAATAATTCAAATGAGGTCAAATTTTTCTTTGCAGCTCCCTTTGGATTAAATTGAATGTATGGGAGTGAAACTGCATTGCTTTGGTGTACGCATATGTAATTCTTACAAATATGGATAGAAAGCTATAGTTGTTTCATACACAACCTAAAAAAATTCATAGATCCTCAAAATGAATCAATTTTGGGAACAGGTATTTTTAAATGGTTAAGATTCTTTATTAGTTAGGCTTGAGCTAGGTTTCTGGGTGCCTAAATTCACCAAAACTCACTATCCAAGTGCCACATATCTGAATTTTTAAGACCGTCTGTAAAGAATGTTATGAACAGAAAGGTAAACACAAGATACCTTGTCATACCTGGAAGAGTCTACATAGAATGATTTGGGTTGGAAAGGACCTTTAGCAGTCATCTAGTCCAAACGTCACAAGGTATGTAAGGGGACACCATTTTAAAATCTGCATTGCCCTTGTAATTTATATTTTTTCATGCCTCTTGATGCACTGTTTTAGATTAGCAGTTTATTCTGCGGCATTCTTAGAAGAACTCTGAAATAATGACTGCATAGGTGCAGTCTACATGCCTCATTTTTTGTAATTATGTTCATTGACATGAATCGTGTGACATACGATGAATTATTTTAGACCCTTCTCTATATACACTTTTAATCCTGGAAACAGAAATGACTTTTAAATAACTGGGCAACATTAGAAAGTATTAAAATTCTTTTGTAACTCTTCTGATATCATCCAACCTTATGGTTCCCAAAAAGCTGGCCCATATTAAGATGCAAAATCTACAACAGTTCTCAACTAATTACTAAACATGTTATGGGCAAGGTTGTTTCCTTATCGTTTCAGAAGCTTTCTTTTTTACTTTCTTTTTTTACTTTCTTTTTTTTTTTAATCACTTTTGAACACACTTTCCTCTCTGGTTAACCTATCTCTTACTAAGATGAAAAAGGCATTGTCCTCTGCTGGAAGAGTTATGTGATGAGGAAACCACTTCTGCAGAGGACAAGCTTGTGGTCAATTTTCTCCCTGTGTTCAGAGCAAAGAAAAAGCTTTCTGTAAAGAAGAATTTAAAATTGAGTTTTCATGAATCATTGTTTGCTGGACATGCTAGGGAAATCTAAATTAAGGAAGACATCCTTTCACTTAGGGAAAACCGCAGTTCATAATTCTTTCAGAAACACACAATGGCAAACTTTGTACTATTTAGATACTGAAAGCCAAGCCAGATTAGATTAAAAACTGGCCAGCTATATTTTATAATTCTCCAGGAAGGCTTTTTTATGAGAATTGGAAGAAAAAAAAATTAACTGTGGTAGAACTGATCAGGAATTTTTTACTACATCGATTTTCATTGGAAAACGTGAATGTTCAAAACCTAACTTTTTATAGGAAAGGGAAGGTTTGGAAAGAATTACTTTTGGAAAGCTTCACAGTGTCAAAAAGAGATTTCAGGCTTTATTACAATTAGATGAAAACTGCAGAGATCAAGAGCCTGGCTGATGTCCCACAGTCCTGAGGCACAGGAAAACAGGCTTCCAGTGTAAAACATGTATGACATGAAACATGAGCACAAATCTGCTGTATTCCAGGTGAATGTCCTAATGAAAGGGTACATATTCAATGTTTTTCTTGCTCATACAACATTATTTTACAAGCTCGATCAGCTGCTAACAGGAGAATTACATAGCTGCTGCTGAATAGGTTGGTGGTGGGACATTCACCTGAAATATGGGAGACTAAGAAGTAGTTCCCTGCTCCAGGAATGCCAGAACAGAAATTTTCTCTCTGCTAATTCATAAAAAGAGAGGGAGGTAACTTAATTAGTCAAATAATTGTCATGATTAACTATTAGTAATAGCATAACTGAAGTTGTTAATTATGTCCAAGGCATCTCTAAACTATAATACTTCACTAGCTTACATCTTCCTATAAGGAACTGGCCTTCCACCATTCCTGCCACTTTGTTTATCTGGGAAATTGTTTATTTCTTTCTTTGTGCTGTGACATTTGAAATGCAAGAAAGATTAACATAGTTGTCTGAGGGAAAGATGTTTACTGAAATTAGCCCAAAATAAAGCCAAGATCTGAAGGGTTACATCCTAGGAACTTATGTTTCATTTATATATAGATCTGGAACCAAACTTTACAGAGGGTCCTGGTGGAATTAATTATAAAGGCCTTAATAATGAATTAAAAGCCCTCAAATTAGAGGTGTTGTAAATTTGAATCAATATTATACCAGTGCAATCATAAGACTTAGAAATTTTTGAAACATAATAAACTCGTGAAATAAGGTTAGCCTATGTTTTTATTAATAGTCTTCAAATTTACTGTTATTTTACTTATATTTGAACTTCATAGTCATCATCTGAATCAGAAACAGGTATTCAGGAAGGACTGGCAGGACATGAAAAAAGAAACTAATCTCATAATTATTAAATTTTGATGATTCATTAATTTTTTTTATTAACTCATCCTTTATTTCCAGCCTTTACTATTGTTCTCTGTATTAGTAAAAAATTCTGAAAAAATTAGAAATGTTATTAGTTTTTTACTTGAAGTGTGGCAAAGCTTGGACCAAATTTTATTTTCATTGGATACGTTGAGTTCATTCACGGCTATGACTAAACATTTGGGAAGACACAAGTCCATATGGATGAGAAACTAAGGGGTCAGATACTCACAATGTCATTACTCAGCTTCAAAAATACTGTACACCTCTAATTACTTTCCTCTGAACATTCTTGCTTGGCAGACAGAGTAAGTCTTAGACTGACAGTACCTTCCAATGAATGAGTCAAGTGTAAAAATTGTATTATTACATCCACTGTGGTATTAGGGTGTAAGAGAAAAAATGTTTGCAGAGAATGTTAATTGAACTGTCGCTACAGAGGGCAAAAACAAGGACTTTGAGCAAGCCCTTTTTTAAGTACTCAGAAGCAAGTTAAGTACACGCTGAGGATAGTAACAACTCCATTTTAAACTTAACTGTGCTAGTCAATTAGCCAGTTGGAGAGAAAAGAGCAGTTATTGTCGGAGAGGAATATTAACACTAAAAAAGTGATGAAAGCTGTCAGCTCTGTGAGTTACCGATGGTGACACAGGAGCTATCTCCTGCAGAACTACAATGCAGGATACATAAAAATGTTTGTATATGCCATAAAAATACCTCTTTTTTTTAGTCCATGATTTTTAGAGATATCACAAAGGTTAATGCCAAAAGCCATCTTTTGTAATGTTTTAAGTATCAAGAGGTTGAAGAAAGACTAATTATTTAGAAAAGGTTTTCTTCCATAGTCCTTCACTGACTGTCTTTGTGAGGTCATTTGGATGCATAGCTGTAGTTTCCACAGATTATTTTAGATGTAGTAGCTGAAGGGTGTTACATTCTGGTATGCACAGGTTTAAGTCTGCTGGATTAAAATAGTTCTTTCAGTGTTGGGGGCATCTTTTTTGGTGTCTGTAGACACGTAATGGCAGGATTTGCTAATAAAGAAATGAAGAAATGATCCTGAGATATCATAAGGCAAGACTTTCATCATGCGGATTGAGCCCTTTACTAGGAAATCATGATTTTCCAAATTCTTTTAGGCACTATGCTAAGCATTGGATTTCTCTGTGGAAATACTCAACAGCCAAACCACAAAAGCTTGCTTTAAATTCCACTGAAGTCAGTTCACAGCACTGAATCAGGTCTCAAATTGGACCTAGATATAATCATCATAATTAAAAGTTGAGTTCATAAGCATGGGGCAGAACATAACTTCAGAACAAATAAAGACCAGAGAAACCAAGATGAAGCAATAAAAAAGTCTGTTCTCAATGCAGCAGTCTTGTTTCTGTAGTTCTTTTCCTACTGGTTTTTATCATCCAGCTCCTGGGAAGTCAGGTGCTTCCTGCCAATTGAAGATCATTAACACTCTGAAAACAAACACATGGTTTTCTGTAGATTCTTGTTAGCATAATGTTAAGGCTTTTGCTTTATGGGAATACATTTTGGTCTAACCTCAGACAGGCAGGCGCTTCAATGTGTCTTTTTAGTTTAAAAGGTACAAATGCTTAGTTTATAACAGAACATAAAGAAATCAGGGTAACACGGAAAAGAAGAAGTGAGAGAAGAAGGAAATTCACCTCATCTTAACTTTGGACATCTGTAGTGGGAGACATCCATATCTAAACTAACAACCTCCCCAAGCTCCTTTTATCATAAATAGAGAGGAAATAGGTACTTTTGGTACTCTAAACAATTAGATCAGATGTCAATGCTTACAGTGTAAACGTTTACATTTAATCAGGTGAATCCCACTCTGAATGACTAAAACATGTAACTTTTAAGATATGAAGTCATGCTCTTAAGTCTTAGTTGATTTCTGTGGCTTCAAATCACCGATGTACTTAAGCAATGTCCTCATTTTAAGCCTATAAACAGTCCTATTGAAGTCAGTGGGAAAGTCACATATTAAAATACACTTCAGCACTTTGTTGAATCAAGGCCTATGTGAGTAATGTGCCACGTGTTTTTTCTTGCAATAACTCTGTTACATCACTTTTCCTTTAGGCAGTAATTTCACTGTGCAGTGGAATTAATGTTTTTAGAAAGCTCTCTTAAATTTTTGAGATTTTGGCATTTTTAGACCAGATGCTAGTAAATTAGTAAGGCTTGTATTCTTTCCTATGCTTCATAATAGCATTAAAATCTAATAAAATATAATTCAATGTTTTTGCTACTGCATTAATTGAACACTAAAGCTGTTTTGAGCTCTTCGTAAGGGTTCAAAATACAGACATGCTAAGGTTTTTTCCCATGTTTCATGTAAAAAGATGAGCCCAAACAGTAACACCAGTTACCAAAGTAGTAAAGATCTTTTCAACTATTTAAGTTAAACAGCTCGACATCACTCATCTATGTAATTTCTAATCCTTACAAGTGTTGATGGCCTTAACAAGTTACAAGTGTATCTAAATTTTTCACTGGTTTTGTAACTGTCCTTCATATACAATTAGTATGATCTCATTGAAGAAAGCCTAAAACTAAGGAGTATCTTAAACTGTAGATTTTTCACGTGGATCAGTCTTCTGATTCAGCTGAAAGAAGAGAGCTCAGTTATAGTTAACTGCAACCAGAAGTCGGAAATTGCGAAGAGGGAGATCCTGCAGCTGAGACATCTGATGCTCTGTTTTGATCTCAGTGGACATCTGAGCAGAACACAGTGTCCTGGGCTCAGGAGCATACCTGGCCCCTTGGGTCAGGATGGAGGAGCACTGGCAAGACCAGGTCGCCCCAGCCCCACTGCTGCAAGGGAGGTACAAGCTGTTCAGCTGGATGCAAATTAAATGTAAGCCTTAGATTTCTGACAAATTCCCAACATGGCCTTTGGTAGGGTAGGTTTGGCCTCTTCTCCAGCAGGTAAGAAATGCTGTTTTGCTTGTAGCTAACTTCCATATCAGCCAGATACTCCATATATTGAGATATTCCCAAACAGGCCTCACTTGAAACTATTTTTATACCAAGATACCCTGTAGCTGTCTTTATAAAAATAAATGAACTAGTGACATTAAGATGAAAGGTAAGCAAAGGTGCTGAGGTTAAACAGATTAAGGGGGGGGGGGGGGCGGGGAGCGGAATCTGTTAATCGTTTTATTAATGTTTTCTTTTCTGCAGAAATCCTTGAAAATGCTTGTAATTCTTTGCATTCTGACAGGCTGCTGATTTTGCAGAAAGAAGAGCTTTTTGCGTCCCTGAACTCCAAGTCACAGTTGTTCCTTGTTTTGACTGTTGGAGAATTAGTTCAATAACCTCCCAAATAGTAAGTCCCTATGCTCTCACAATTTAAGTATAATAAAGTCTGCATCTGAGAAAAATTATAGCCAAACAAATACTACCATTGAAACACAAGCTTAATGAGTTACACTGAAGCTGTGTAAGGGACTGTCAAAGTCATTTTGCATCTGTATGGATTTTTACAATGCTGTTACTTCACTTGTTTTAGTCAGATTTAGTCAGATTTAGTCCCTGTTTGAAGGATTCCCCTCTTTCGCACACACCAAGTGACACTTGAGCATTCCCAGGCTTATGGGCAGTAGCAGCCAGGGGTGAGGCTCTGGGTCTGTGACCCACTCTGTCTTTTTACCATGCCCATAATAAAGTCCATGAGGCCCAGTCCCCAGCTGTCCACTTGGTCCAGCAGTAGTGGTCTCTTGAGGACCATCATAGTGGCACCTTTTCAAAACTTTGGTGGGGAACCTCCCACTTTTAGGTGTGCCTCTGATGCATGTCTCCAGGCGGACTGGGTATTCCCCACTCTGGCTATGCACCTACCAGCCACAGGCTCCTGGTGACCAAGTCCACCAACACATCTCCTGCAAGCTGCGCTGCAGACCAGCAGCTTTTCCAGCTCAGCCAGCCTGTTCTCATGCCCTTGCTCATTGTTCAGAGTGCATGGGGCACCAGGTTGTTCCAGCCAACCCTGCTGCCCACACCACAACATGACACCTGCCAGGGAGAAGACAAGCTCTTCTTAGGGAAGAGATGTGTCTCAGAACACAAATGGAAAGAGGATCACATTCCCTCTGCAAATGATGAACAGAAACTTATCCAGGAACACCATTCCTACCAAATCCATGAGGTTTTTTGGCTTTCCTAAAGGGTGCTGAAGCGCCTGATGCTCCTACTCTAGCCAGCCACCAAGACCAGGCTTGATAGCTGACACAGGTCTGACTAGCAGTTGGCTTCATATGATCTGCAGGTAACAAGAGCCATTCACCGTTTTGCCTGGTCTTACAGCTCTCCACCAACTGAGCCTTCTCCCCTTGCTCTGCTGCTTTAATCCTCTCCCTCCCCTTCACCTTCCAAGGCAGTGAAAGGTCTATTGACAGCTCTAAAGTAAGGGAATTTATTTCCCTTCCCACCAAGATCCATTGCTTGGCAGAACAAGCAATTGCATCTAATACTCTCACAGTAAAAATTAATTTAATAAATTTAGGTTATGATTTTAAATACTTTGGGTCTTGTTCTGATTTTCTTTACATTTATATCATACTAAATACATCTCCAAATTTTGGCATGAGTGTTTTTGCTGAAATGCTAGCCAGGCTGAGGTTCCTGTATGAAAACACTGATGACATTTTTCACTGTCTAATGTTTTGTGCTGACAGATTCATTCTGGCAGCTTTTTTCTGTGGACCAGCTCCTTCCAGAGACACTGAATGCACAGACTCCAGGGTTTCAGGTTGCAGAAGTCTGGAAAAGCTGAATCACTCAAACAGCCTTCATACACTTCCGAGGTTGCCGGGAAAGCAGTGGCCCTTAACATGCTGTTCTTGAATGGAAAAGGCTAGATAAGCCTCCACCTTCCTGGTGATAAAACAAACAAAAAACTTTAAATGAAAAAAGCAGTGTCAAGTCATGTTTATTGTGCAGCATGAGTGTGTTTTTCATATTTAACAGAGGACAATATTCAACTTGAATAGAGAATTGTGTTACAAAAACTTTTCAAAGGCAAGATACAATGATAAGGTCAAGTAGTTAAGAAAATGAGAAATATTATTTTATTTTATTTAAGCCTTTAATTTCTATGAACCATATGCAATAATCAACCTTTCAAATATACTATGATCTCAGATGCAATTGTCTTGGCTCTGCCCTCATTCTTGTTATCTGAACTTTATATTATTCTGTGAATCAGCTGTGGATAGGCCCTGTTATCAGAGACCATGGTCTGGACTTGATGAAATAAATAATTAATTAATTATGAGATTGAAACAGACTTGCACCATCTTTCTTTTTTCTGTTTTCCTAACTTTTCTAATGTAGATTCTTTTTAATTGTTCTGAATTGAGCATCCTTATGTATTATTCAGTCTCAGATAAAATATATACTTTATACCAGCAAAAAAAGTATTCTCCAAAAATCCTTCTTTCGTTACTTAAAGTATAATTACCTGGTCAATTTTAAATCCTACATGCACCATAATCTCTTCTACACTCCCAGATCTCAGAGAAATTACTGGGTTAATTCAGGTCACTGCCTTTATAAATTAAATCTGAGAGGGACGGGAGCAGTAAAGGAGTAAACAGGAATGAAGTTCAGAGCAGACAGTTACAGCAACATATAGGAATTATAAAGGGTTTGCCAGAAATACCAGTCTCATGTGGAGACAGGAAGAATTACCGCGGGGTACATATCCTCATAGGGAGAAGAATGGAAGAAAGGGTTCTTATTTCCAGCAAAGAAGAATAGAAGACAGAATATTTAAAAGAAAATAATAATCTAATTTTAACCCAGGATTGAACAGAATGATCAAAGCTGCCAGCAGCCCTGAGGTAGTGACTGCATGGTTTTAGGACCATGCCATGATATCAGTTCTACACCTGTTTTAACCTTCAACTCCCTTATTATCCCCACACAATCTCCCTGTGCTCAATGTTTATTTTCATGGCTAATGGGCATGGGTAAAAGCCAGACTCCATTTCAGTTTGTTGGCTTCTCTCCACTTTCAATGAAAGTGCAAAATCACTAATCCTCCTATGACCTTTCTGTAGTTCACTGGACTTTTGCAGTGGTAATCTTTTGCAACTGGTGCTATGGGCTGAGAAGGTTTTAGAACTTTTAGCTGCTTCTGGTAACTGAGAACAAAGGAATGAAGGTGGGATTTCCCTGTGGAAATCATCATGCTCAGGGTGGTTAACCCTGACACAAAACCAAAACAAAAATGTGGATGTTGGTGGTATAAAAGACATCAGTTGGGAGATGAGGCTAGCTTAGAAAGTATCATTCCTTTGGGAAGCAGTCTGGGCTGTTTCTGCTTAGTTAATAGAGAAACGCTCTAAACATGGCACTAGTGATATTCAGAAATCAAATGCTGTCAAAATGAATGTAAAATGCTCTCAACATACAATTAGAACATTCTTAAATTCAGCACAGCATTACCTCATAGTTACAGGGTATTTGGGAGATACATATTATCTGTCTGTACTTAGTTATACCAAATTCAAAGTGAGATATGCAATGTATTTTGTATTCCTTCTAGAACTTAAGCAGTACATAATGACGGCTGGAAATGGCATTCAATCTGTTCAGAGAAGGCTATGCCTTTTTGATAACCACTGCAAAAACTTTAGGGAGCCCTTTGTCTCTCAAATACAGACTGAATTTTAAATTTAGAAAGTGATCCCTGTTGTGTTAACTCTTTTTACTTTCTTTACAGTGAATTCAGGTGGCTTTGAGTAGAGCTTCATAGGGGATATTTTGACTGTTCTCTTAAATCTGAAGAAAGACAAGAAACAGATGAGAGGATCAAGAAAAAAGACAAAATCTGTTGAAATTGAAGGGGATTGAAATGCCTTTCTAGCATCAACAATGAGTTTGGTTGTGAGGTAAATCTGAATGTGGGATGCAACATCTATTCTGGACAGTGAGCTTTAAATGACTCAGATCTCAAGACTACAAGTGGCACCCCATTGTGTTAATGCTTTGCCTGCCATTTATTTACACAGGTGTCTCATAACTTCATCACCAGTTAGGTGCAGACTCATGTGAAATGCTCTTGGTCATGCATGCAAGACTCACAGAATGCAAACTCTTTGATAAATGGCTCTTGTGATCCTGGGAATGAGGAGAATATGATGGGCTTTATCTCTCCTGACTCTTCTCCTTTCTAGACTAAACTTAATAGCTGTATTTTCCCTAATATTGTTTCATTCTAAATTTCTTTTTATCTCTCTTCTTTTTATCTCTCAGATTAGACTATCTGATTGGTCTACCTTTTTTTTATAGCAGGGTAGTCAAAACTGGACTCCAGCTGAGGCTTATGTGTGCAGGATAAAGAATAATTACCTCTGTGTTACTTGCCACAGCCTGTTACTTGTTAATAACATTTCACCTGGATTTAGTTTGTGATCCACTCTAACCTCCCTTCCTCAACCTTTTCTTTTTTCTAGCACGCTGCCTGGCTAGTTATTGCTGATTTTCTGTTTGTGTGTTCAATTTCCTCTCTCAGCTGTTGGCCTTTTTTTTTTTCCATTTCATGGTGGTGCTTTTGGACCATTTCTCCATTTTTGCAGGACTGGTTTGAACAGCAACCACAGCCTCCAATGTGCTTTCAGCTCTGTGTGACTTGCAAACAGCATGGGTAGTCTCTGTACTGTCATTCCCGTATTTAATGAAAGTAAGGGGTAGAAGAGGCTGCTGCAGAAATGCATTGCTAATTTGTGAGAGACATGTTGACAACTTCACTTTGAGTATGTTTTTTTCAATCAGTTGTGCATTTATCATAGAGTCACTTGTTCAAGATAATATATCCTTCTTTGGCTTAGGAGAGCGTCATGCACGGCAACATCAAAAAAACCTTACTAAACCCAAACAGAATATATTACTGCTTTCAGTTTATCTAGCAGACCTTCCAAAATGAAAGGAGGTAAATTAGCGGGTTTTACCTTGTCTTTGCTCTCCAGTTGTTTCTTTTTTTGGTTGATTTTTCCATTTGTCTGTGGGTTTTGGTGCGCTGGTTCAAACAGAGGTGATACTAAGCACAGTGAAGGAGAAAATATGCAACGTAACAATGCAGCACTTCCATAATGGGCAAGAGGAGATGAATTCAGCTGATTTTTTAAAAAAATAACATTGAATTTGAAAGCCAACTCTACCACCTTTAATCATAGCACTCTGTACTTCAAATACTCCTATTGACTGCAGAGAGATGGGTGTCTTTGCATGTTTTGCCAGAGCCTTGAGCAAACTGCAATGCAAAGAAACGTAAGTAACTTCTGCATTTGCCCAGAGAAGTGTGCCTGTGAAAGTGTTTAAAGGGGAAAGCAGACTAAGGAAAAGACACTATGTAAAATGAACATTTCATGATTTTTAGCAATATTTGCTTTTAATTTTTGCATTACTGTGTGACATGTTTACATTTCATCCAGTATATCCTATTCAGTACTGATTTACCTATCTCATAAAAGTTGTCTCATTCCTATCTCATTCTCCCTGCCCAAGAGCAAAAGGCAAGGTGACATTCAGTGAGATGAAAAGTGTCAAACATTCATCTAATGCAGAAGAAATTCTTTCTGCAGAACGCAAGATGCTTCTGTGGAAACTGCTGCCACAGAAGATCACAGTGGCTGAGGCTTTTGTAGTGGATCTGACACACAGATGAAAAATAAGAAGTCAAACTTACAACGAATTATGATAGCAGTTTAAAAACAAACAAACAAACTCACCTATTTAATTTAATGTCTCAAGATTTGGAAAAGGGACTAGTCTGAGAATCAATGAAAAGGGCAGACTAATGCTGACTACAGATTTTTCAAACTGTAGCTCTGGTTTGGTTGGATCTGAGCTGGTATGACAATTCTGCTTCAAAGTCCCCACATGAAGAACTATGAAAAAAATTATTAGCAAAACCATAAATGCCTTAGTTTACCTCCAGTGTACAAAAACAGTAGCACAGAACCAAAATGGTTTCCATGACTTAGGATAAACCGGTCACCTGAGCCTAAGGCTCTGCATCCTAGTTTTATTTCCTTGTAAAAAGCCGTGGTAGGTAGCGGCTGTGTGCTGGATGGCTTGTGTGCGGGTGCAGCCCCAGCATCCCTGCCTAGCTGGGTAAGGCAGCAGCTGCACAGGCTACCGGAGCAGCTGCATATGATTCCTGAATACAAACCTTGTTCCCTGTTTTCTTGGAGAAAAATTGTCAAACAGTGCAAAACTGACCATCAGTTCATCAGCTAAACTAGAGATAATATGGGATGATTGGCTTCCCTCATCCTCAGAAATCTGCAAGAAGAAAAAGAGCAAGAAAACAGTTCAATAAATCATGACATGTGACTTCCCTGAGGTTTCAGTGGTATAACTAATATCAGATTATGGCTTGGTCTTTACTGATAAAGAAATTTTCAAAAATTGCCAAGGTTATCAATGTTTCAGATGTTGTGGAAAGGAAAAGGACAAAGTAGCTGCAGAAATATTGTCCCACATTTTGACTGGTTGTATTCTGAAACAGATTCTAAAAAAAGACTTGTGCATGTTTGCTCTCTATAGATAAACGTTATTTTCTACATGGCAATAACAGAAATGAACTCAAGGGAAATTACTCACATATGTCAAGAAAGTAATGTGCCCCTTCACTTTCAAAGGGTTGGCATCAGTGTAAATTATTGCTTACAGGTGTTAAGTAACCTCTTTGATGTTTTTTTTTATTGGCTGACTCACATTTCTTAGAAAGATAAAAAGCTACTGTAATAGAGCAGTTATTTAATTAAAAAAACTACGAATTTTCACAGTAAAGAAATGGGTGTGGATAGGTGATTTTTCTTGAATGCACTTGGGCCAAGACTGAAAACATTTTACCAGGTATTCTCTTTACCTTTCATTTCCATATTGCTATTTGTGTCACATGGTTGAACACAGATTTTGTTTGAAAAAAGGTTATTACACTGACTTTTTTTTTTTGTCATTTGGTTAACCCAAATAGTGAATTTGATATTTAGAAATTGTGTAGACACTTTCTCATGATTTTAAGCCCTTCAGCAACATAGTCTTTCAGATTTACTGTCCAAGTTACTTCTCTTTCTGCAAGTTCAATGGAAATGAATCTTCAGTCAAATGTAATACACATGGGACAAATTCCAAGAAGACTCGCTGCTGTATTCTCAAAGTGATCATCAAAAAGACCTAATTTAGACAACTTCCTTTCCCTTCAAGTCTAGAATTTGCTAACACATTTGAAAGTGCAAAAGTCAAAAGCTAATTCTGTCTTGTTTAAATACCAGTGATTTCTCATTTAATTAATTGTTTTCCTTTGTAGTGAAGTAAAGATAGATAAGAAAATCACTATGAATTTCATACCTCCAAAGTATATTTGTGAGAAACTTTACGCTGGAAAACTGTAACAAATTTGTGTTTTTCTCTTCCCTTCTCTAAGACAATACCCTCCTTCCTCCAAAGAATGAACATATAAAGTCCTGCTGCTGATTTGCGCTGCAATAAAGCACCCAGACACATAGTTTTATCAACTGCTAGTATGCCTTTAACAAATCACAATTAAATATTAACAGCCGGTGGAGCAGCATGGAGGGCTCTGCAATCCTTTGAAGGCATATTTGCCAATTAAACAAAGTCTGACATTAGAGTAAAGGTGGCAAGGATCCAAACCAGAGAAATGGAAGTCAACCACTTCAGTGGCATTCATTAGCTCAACAGACATTCTTTGTGTGGCCTGTTTCTTTACTACTGCCAAATCCACACCCTGTTCAGGAACTTACCCAGGCTCAGATAAGCTTATTATGGAAATAACACTTTGTCACCCTTTACAACTTGCTTCTTGTTAAATTATCTTTTATCTTCTTTGTAGTATTTGTCACCTCTCCTTGGGTGCCCCTTGTGTGGCCAAATGGTATTGTGTTTGATTTGGAATAATCAGGTTCCAAAGGTTAATTGAAGTTAGCAGGATAATATTTTAAAGATTCTCTCTTCAGTATCATCACACAAGAGTGGTTATGAAGAGGCATTTGTGCATATACATCATGTTGTTTTGTCTGGCAACATGCCAATGTTTAGGTGCTCGTTTGGGTCATCTGGCAATAGGAACTGATGGGGGTGAGAAGGAAAATTTGGATGGGAATTTTCTAGCTTGTACATGCCCTTCCCAAATTTTTGTTGCAACTGCAAACCCTGTGCTGAAGCAGCAGAAATTCTTAGCGTTGCCTCCACATACTAAGAACATGAGACAGAAAAAAGCAGTCTTACTACAGCTCCTTTTTCTGCTAGCTGAGAGAAAAACCTGAAGACCCTGGTGTTGGATGCTGAGTACCCTGGAGCAAGAGGCTGTGCCAGCCTGAAGCATGCATCACCAGTGAAACCTGTAAACTACATGCAAGCTTGTGTCCCCTTTCCTTCATTCTGCAGCTTCAGAATTACCTCTCTGGAAGGCACCTCTTCAAAGACTTGGTCTAGCTGCTACCTATGCCTGGAAAAACATGCACACAAAGAAAGTGATTTCTGCTTTTGTGCCTCAAAGAAATAAAGTTGTAGCAAGAGTGGAATTCAGAACCAGTTCAAAGTGGTAAAGGCAAACCTGAATATTACCATCCCCACCAGGTCAAGACAAGGCTTGGGCAGTCATGGCAGGGAGTAGGAAGAGGCATGGTGCTGCATGGTGCTAGGATGAAGAAGGAAAGGAGAACTGGGGTTTCGGCTCCTAGCAGAAGGTACAGAAGCAGCCTGTATAAACACTTCCTCCTGAAGTGGTCCTACTTCTGTGGCAATAGCCAGCTTTGCACAAGCCCTGACCCTGGCTTTAGCACAGACACTGAGAGACCGGGCCTGTGTCCATGGCTGATAAAGCAGGCACCGAGGATGTTGTTCTGCATCCGTATGCATATTTTGTCTATACACATCCCTGCTTGTTGTTGAGATCTACATTTCAAGCAAGTTGTCCAGCCTTCCTGTGCTATATACACATCTTTGATGACATTCTCAGCTCTGCAGTTAAATGCCTTTTTTATTTTTTCTGGGTGGAAAACCTGGATTTCATTTCATTCATCCTTTCACACAGATACAGGGAAACAAGATATTCATCAGTAAGTAACTACAAAAGACTAGAGAGCCAATTGAAGAGAGAAATGTAATTTCTTGGGAAGATACTTAAATGACCATCATATTTTGAATGGTTCTTTCGATTTGTCATATTTAAGCTGATGCCTTAGTCTGTGTTACTATAATATGTATCAGTTGGTTTTCCTAGGATTTATAATGACATGAGACCTTACTGGCACAGAAATTTGGAGTTTTTTTCTATATTCTATTTTTATTTGTGTATATACATCATACATATTCATTGTATTCACACAAGCTGCATTTTCCATAGACACATACAAATGTTGCTTCCACTGAAGCAAGACAAGAATTATCTCAGAGTTGTATAGGTTTGCTTAGGTGTTGCAGGCAATCCTGAAATATATCTCATTCAACAATATTACTGCTCATATCTCACATATTGCTTCAGTTTCTTTTTCACTGTTGGTTTTGGTTTGTTTGTGGTTTTGTTTTTTTTTTTAAAAAAAGCATATTTAGTATTCCATACACTGGAAAATTCCTCACCTGAAGTCACAGGAGTATTCTCATGCCTGAGACAGATATGCAAAAAAGGGAATTAAAAAATAAGCTTTCTTTGTGAATAGCAGGAAGAAAACATCTTTTTTTTCCTTGCTCCAGCAATCCAGGCTTCCTCCGAAGCTGCCGAACCATGTGCTGAACCACTTGCCTCAGCAGGTGTCTATCTGCCTCGAAGTTGCTGGCGCTGTGCAGTTTTACAACAGTGAGGGGGTTTGCTTCTAATCTGCTGATTTTGACATCACCCTTACTGCTGATTTAATGAGCCCAGTGTCATAAATAGGATTACAGACCCCAGAGGTCTAATTCTCAGCTCCTGAATAGGCTGAAGAGTAACAGTAACTATAGTAAATAATTACCTCAAATCAAATCAAAATTACAGCTTTAAAATTTGAATGCTGGAAATGTTTGTTCAGTGATATGTATAGTGGGAGTCACTTGCCTTTACCTAGCTCCCAAAAGAGCAAGGTGGCACCCAATGAACAAACATCAACATCACAAATAACGCCTTTGTGAACACAGTATAGAAGGCAGCGCTGAAATCAGCTGGAACCAGATGAAGCCAGTGTTTGTGCAGTGGGAACATGGCTGAACTGTGACTGTTCCAGCTTTTTTTTTTCTTTTGATCTTGGGTAAAATGAGGATCTGATTCTCAAAGTACAGATACACCATGCAGTTCTCACAGAGCAAGATGGGAATTAAATAAATGCTTCAGGAAGCTAATCTTTATCAGGAGAGTTAAGGCTTGTTCTGTGCTTGCTTTATGACTTTTTCAGATACTGCCTGATTACCAGGATGTCCACATGGGAAACTTGGTCATCTGGATAATTGTAATATATATTCTGCTTTTATGTCATTATTCACATGTAGATTTTAGATTGTGGTTTGTAAAGGAGGATATTTTATAGAAGTGGAGAGCTAGTGAAGTAATTTACTAATAACCCAAGGAGGTTAGTAGAAGACCAAAGGATGGGATTCAGGCCTCCTATCTCTTACCTGGTATCTTCAGTCACATTGTCTTTTACAATCATCAGCCAATTTTCAACTGGTTTAAGTTGGACTGAAATTTATGAATGTGATCTGCTTTAGGATACATACATACAAATTGTTCAGGGAGTTTTCTAATATTCATCTGTGATGCAAAATAAATTACATTTGTAGATGAGACTAACTCTGTATAGCCCCAGATACCAATGCACATATGTAAAATAGATGCAGCTATGTATTTTAGCACACACAAACATGCAGTCATGAGCACATAAAAACACTTCCTCTCTCACAGAGGTATGCATACAAATATACCACTTGTGGCAGATAAAAATAAATTGCCATAGGGAGGTTTTTTAGACGAGCATGTATTGTGCTTGCCTTATCGGCTTGATGAGCTTAATTATAATTTGTGTGGTGCTACAGAACAGTTTTCTAAATTAGTTTAAATACCATAAAGATGCTTATATAGAGTCTATATAAGACAGCTTCTGTGCAGAACAGCAGAGTTGAACCAAAGAAGGCAGGAAGTAGCAGTCAAGCAGGAGGGGAAAAAAAGCATGGTTAAGCAAAAGACTTGAAAAATTAGGCAGCAAAGGAAAGAGCAAATTGAAAGCTGCTTAGATTTACTGTAGCTGTAATGTGTGTTCTGCCTGTTTACATAAGGTCTATGTGATTATCTTCTCTACTGTTCAGTAAGAATAGTCTTTACTGTAGTATCTGCCGCAACACACGGTACTTTTGTTATCTCGGATATGCAGCCCTCTTATTAAAGAAACACACTAACCAATATGTAACGTGAACTTTTAACCGTTCACAATGTTTGGAGTAAAGAATTTATTCCACCACTAGCAGATGCAAAGGGCCAAGTTTGCACTTCCAAGTGTGCAGATAGCTCTAGTTCTAGGCTTTGCAAAATTTTTATTTGTTCTTTCTTTTGCTGCTGTCTCTTTGAATAAACAGGTTCTCCACTCTGGACTTTATTTTAAAGCAGTTCTGGGACCAAATATTGCACTTGCAAAACCAGGCTTTTTCATGAGAACGCTGGGCCTTAATTTCCGTCAAAGGTCCTTTACTCACCCCTCATGCATAAATCTCTGTCTTAAATGTTCTTCAATTATCAGCCTTCAACATTCATTTGCTAAGGAAGCTTTCTATTTTGCCCTCTTTCTGTTGTACAAGTCGATGGGATGTATATCTGCTTGTTCTTTTCTATCAGGGCAGGTGGGTATGTCTCAGAAATCCCATTTATATTGTATCTGGTATTTTGCTCACCTACAGAAAATCCAGCACCATGCTCTAACTTCTAATTCTGACAACAGCTCTTTGGTGACTCATCTTTCATTTTACCCATAGCAGGTTCTGCCCAATGATGTAGACAGAAAAGGAGAGGAGTCAGGGTCTCTGCAGCAGTGGTCTAACACAGCAGTGGGTCAGTTCTGGGCCAAATAACAATTTATTTGTGGCTCCACTGAACTCTTATGATTTTATACCTGTGTTACACTGGGGCTGTTAAGTCCTTGCTAGTCCTTTACAGAAGCATCAATCTGACTTCAGGTAAATGGCATCAGCCCAAAGCGAAGGAAAATATTTTTCAGATATTGGGTTCTTCCTCATTCATTCTTTCTAAGTTTTACCATAGGTAGGAATGTGTAGTATGGCATGACTCATATGAGCACATATAAATAAAACATTGATTTTTCTCTGGTAAGGTGGCTTCATAACTTTCAGTTTTCAGTTAATCTCATTTTCTGAGATTTATGTAAACTAGACAATGCTGGAGTAAGATGAAAATCAATTTTTCATAGTCCAACAAAGAAAATTATGTTCTTCTATCTGGCAAAACAACTTATTAGAAAGAAGAGGTAGGCTTCTTAGTAGTGACTTATACCTCTACTGTTTCTCTCTGGTCCCTTTTTAATAACCATTCACATCAGGGTACTTACTTTAAATGTCCATTTTTTTAACATTTCAAAATCTTGCTGTGTCTTGACATTTAGGGAAGAATCAGTGAAATGACATTTTTCTAGTAATTTAACCAGATGAATACCAAATACAAGCACATGAATTGAGATTGAAAGAAGGAAATGTGAGCAATTGCTCCTAATATCTTTTAACTCAAACTGATTTTGTGGTCACTAAAGTCAAGGGTATGTGACATTGCTTCAAGATTGGGAATTAGTGAAGAGCAACAGCAAAATATTTTCCTGGTTAAGATTTTTGTCAGGATTTTTGCTTTTAAATATTCACAGGTTTTCTAAAAGGCTCAAGAAGTTCCCATTAAAAATAAAATCCTTGACATAAATAGCAGATATTTGGTGCCATGGAATCTCACTTTAAAATGTGACCTAAAAAGGTGCAGGTGTTTAGTATTTTTTTCCTAATCAAAATCGGATTAAACACTGGTTATTGTGGCTAGGCACTGATTCCCAAAAGAGGACTCTACTAAATCGTCTAGTCCATATCACAATCATTATCCTTAACCTGAGTTTCCCTGTGTAATGACACCTACCTGTACAATTTTGCTTTGGAAAGTACAACTGTACTGCAGTAGCCTGTACTCATTCAGTTGCCACCAACTTTCACCTATGGAGAAGAGAATGAGTGTGTGCATTTCTAGATATGTAAAAATAACATGCACATATTTTGCTGAGACCAGCAGCATCTTATGCTGCTGGATGAGTACTTAATTACAGAATCATAAAGAGAAAGTAGTGCTCTGTCTTTAAACACACACACACCTTTTTTTTTTACTTGAAAGAGTTTATTAATTTCTTTTGTTAAGTTTTTAATTGTTATCACTTGAAAGACACAGGAGTTGTGGCTCAGGTCCCATAAGGGAGTAAATAAAAGACTACAGCAGAAGACTCTAAATCTATTTTAAGGATTTCTTCTTGGCAAAGCAATTTGCATGGTTATTAAAAAAAAAAAAAAAAAAAAAAAAAGTAAGCAAGCTATTCTTAAGCCATCTGAAGACCTTCAATGATATATCAGATGAAGGAATTTTGAAGTCACCAGTGACAGAAAATTGTTAATATGTTATCCATCCTTCCATCATAAATAAGAGTTCTTTGCACTGTCTCTCAGGCTTCTGTTTGTGGGAGAACAATATCTCGTCTCACTTCTTTCCCTTCCTAGAATAACAGGACCACTCCAGCGAAATGCTACTGAGATACTAGAAATTAGTCAGTCGATTGTTTGAATATGAGGTGGGAAAAAACAGAGCAAGATACTGTTTAGCAGTTAGGTGCAGGAAGTATTTTGTCAGCTCTGCAAGGAAAAGGGCAAGTTTTTACCAGGAAAGATAACGGTGATTTTTATCACATGTATGACAAAGCAATGGTGGGGTAACTGTGGGAGATATGAAGCACTGAAATACCACATAAGTGTAAGTACTGAAAAGCTACATTTGAGAGCTCTCAACTTTCAGTTATGAAGTTGTTAGTAACTCAAAGGAAGAACTCGTAACAGCTTAGAGTAAAAGTGTACTGTTTAACCAGCCTGTACCACGGCTGGTGTTCAGCCCGTGTGTTTGGCCACATATGGATTATTAAGCTGTCTTTTGATCCTCATGGCCGTCTTCATGCCCTCTGTTGGGGACTAAATCTAAACATCTCTTCTGGTATTAAACACAATAGGAAAATTAACCAGACTAATTGCTCCATCAGCTAAGAATGACCATGTACTGCTACCCAAGGAATCAAGAAAGAGCTAATTTCTTCAATCCTGTCCATGTCTGAACAGGCAAGTTTTGCTGTGTTGAATCAAATTTAGTCTCAGACTCCACTTATAACTTAACCTTATAACTAACCTCCCTGCAGAACCCAAAGACCTGGGTGTCCTGCGAGCTGCCTGGTGAGTGATGGGAGTAGTGCTACTAGATAGTCAGTTGGCCACAAGCCTCCAGCTTTTGTTCTTGATTAATGAAAACATTCTTGGCAAATGTTCTTGCTTTAGTTCATCTTGCATTGATCCAAGAATTCCAGTTCAAGTGGCACAATACGAATGCCCCCAGGCGTTGCTCTTAATCATGGTCCTGCTTCCAAAAAACAAACAACAACAACAACAAAAAAGATCCAGAGTCCTATTCTGTTATTCCTGTCTGGAGTGCACTGTTGGCCATCCAGCTTTGAACACTTTGATTTCTTTAGAAAAATGTATGAAACTTCTCAATGAGTGCACTCAAAACCATCATTGTTGGTTTGGTTTTTGTTTGTGGTTTTTTTTTTTAAGTACTACTACTACTATTTTCAGTGGAGGCTATTCCAGCAGAAAGGACAGTGCCAACAGTGTTTTCTTACAGTTTCTCTGTCTGAACTTTGATCTACCTAGAATGAGCAAGGGCAGCTCTGGACTGACAGTGAGAAGAGTTGTTTTTTCTTCAAAGCTTTCTTTCTGCCCCACAGTGTAAAAACTGTCCTGTTCTGTTTCTTCTTTGCCTCAGTTTACTGCAACTACAAAATGGAAGTGATAATTTCTGTTGTAAAATGCTTACATCTGTGGATGGAAAGCATTATGGAAGAACTAATTACTGTTATGCTTAAACATTCCAGCATTGTGATTAAGTGATTTTTATGCCTTGATGATTGTATTTCACTAGGGAGGAGTGGGCAACCATCCATCAAACTTCCTGGCTGTGACAGAAATACTAAGCTGACAGAAATTTTGTGGTACAGTCATTGATAACCATGGTTATGAATAGCTCTGAAACAAAGCTGTGAAAGAATTCACAGCCTCTTCAGATTGACATTATTTAGAGCACACCCCAGGATGAGGTAAATTTCAGTCACGTACAGCTTGTTTAAAAGCAGAGTAAATTTTTATCAGTCTGCTGAATGCTAACAGATGAAAGACCGTTCAAATCTTTAGGCCTTATACAGTAGATAGCGTAGCAAGAGCTAATTGGTGCTTCTGGCATTCAGTGTCAAGATTAACATGAAATAAAGCTGTTTTACAATTTTATTATTTATTATTTTGTACAGATGGATTTGATTTGTAGTTTGGAAGTTTCACAAAGCATCTGTAGTAGCCAGAGAAAAGTAAAAGGGGTAGAATAAATAGAAAGTGTAATAGGTACGTAGCATGGTTTTAGAAATACATCCACTTCAGACAACTTCACTTTTAAGTACAGCTTCTGAAGTCCTTATTTGGCATTCCTTCTTACTAAATCAATGTTGAGCAAGGACCACATGATTTTACTGATAATTAGGTAAGAGCAGTTTGTTCCAGGGTTATATGGAACAGAGCCTCATTTTACAACTTCTTCCTTTCATGCCACTAGGATTTTTGAAGAGCGAAGGTCTCAATAAGTCAGGGGTTGCAGAACGTTGGCCAAGGTGTAGTCATATCTTGGTCTGACTACAGTATGGCTAAAATAGGCATTAAGTCCTGGCACCCCAATTTCCATCCATGCACATGTACACTGTTGTCCTTTACTGTGGCATGACAACACCAGAGCTCCCATCTCAACCACGAAGCCCTTTTCTTGACCTTGATTGTCTTGTGGCAGAATAAACCCTTTGAAAGTCTCTTCAGCAGAAAGTGGAGTACACTTTGGTTCCCAGGAGGACAGATGCAAAAGCCAGAACAAACACTGATGATAGCAGCAGTCAAACCAGGTTTTGCATGTTTGTGTGATGGAGGCATATAGAAAGACAAAACATTGTTCATGCAAACCAATGCCACTGCAACGTGGAGTGAAGCTGACTTCAGTATGACTAAATTTGCAGTGAAGGAGTGCTAATATATATTGCACAACCTTTTACAAATGTACAGAATTGTAGCTTTCTGTGCAATAAATAATGAATGACTCAGGCCCGCGCTTGCCATTGTAACACAAAGCACTGCCTTGTTGAAAAGTTGGGAAATTGCTGGAGTAGAGACTTATGCAGACATTACTGCATAAAGCATCTACGTTCCCTAGATATTGAAGAGTGAGACCTGGATGCCTAAAATTAGGATTCACCATGGCTAACACACAGAACGGAGTGGAGTCTCAGTTAGCAAACAGAAAATGCCTGAGAGGAAAAAGCTCTGTTTATTCACCTCCTCTCTCCACCTTGCCCACTGGCAGCTCTGTGGTAGGTACTTACGTGAAACTAGGATTCAGCGCCAAAAGTTGTTTCCAGATTCCAGGCACCAGCTTCATACATTTCCATAGAAATGACTGTCTCACTTTCTTTCAAAACAGGCAATCAGTTCATTTTGCTCTTTCCAAACTAATCTAATGGTTAAAACATTCAACTCCTCAGCCTGAAGCATGCAAAGATGCACCTCCTGTGCCCCTTCCCAGCAGGTAATAGGGAAGCACTGGGCTGAGGGGAGCTGTGTTTGCCATTTCTCCTGCATCTGGGCCACTGCATCGTGGGGCAGAAGGACCCATGGTAGGTGCTGCTTCTCTAAGCCCACAGATAGAGGACAAGGTCTGAGCAGAGTTGAAAGCCCATGACTTCTTTCTTTATCAGGAAAGCCCTGTCCACAACCTTTAGCCTCCCTTGTGTATTGAAGCCCTGTCTGGTTCACCTGGGCTATTAATATGGGCAGCATGTAACTTAAGCATTAACTTAGGTAAAATAAGATATTTTATTGCTATCCTTTATGTGTAAGCATTTGTGATTCTATACCTCTGATTAATTTTAACAAGAGTTGAGGGATTCACATTGAGAGAAGAATTAAACTTTTTCCAATGAATGACATCAATATAGCCCTTGGCACATTTTCACAAATCACTTTTCTGTGCTACATAGTAGTACTGTATGGACAAATAAGGGCAAGCTTTACTCCTGGAGTTCAGCTGGCTGCCCTCAAGACTCCTTGGAAATGCACTGGATAATCCATCTCAAGAAAGAGTGCATGAAATAATAGCTGCTATAGGCAGTGAAGTTATAAAAGTTATTTATATTTGTCTCATAATAACCCTAGTTGATTGGGAGGGGAAAAAAAGAAGAAAAAAACCCCAAACAACTGAAAAAAATCCAACCCTGTAAAATAAAAGGCTGACATTGTGCATTACCATAATTTCATTTAATTTTTAGACACCCATATGCATTTACTGTTTTGCTGGGAGGGTTTAAATAGCCTAGCTAATTATAGGACAATAATAACTTACAAGGGTTAAGTTGAAAGCACTGCTAATGAGATATTATCCCTGGCTATTAAACTGAAAGAAGGGTCTATTTAATTATAAAGCATGTAAAAAAAGCAAAATCATCTTGTAATATAACAGCTCTCATCTCAATTATTATTTTTGTGCACATTTATAAACAATGCCTAGCACATTATTGAATTGTTTAATGCTTATGTGAATGTAGTTATTCTACAGAATAACAATATTGACACCATGGGTTAGTCTTCATTTCACCAAGAATATTTCATACCTATTAGATGTATGTTATCCTTTATCAGAAATAGAAAATAACAAAACATGAAGGAGGTGGGAAAGACAGGAGGAACTATTAATCTTGTATGCTAATACTTGTGTATGGTTTCATAAGGCTGTTTAAAACACTAATTAATTTCACTTCAAAGACCTACGAAGTGTACTGCAACTAGCAATTCACAGCAACCTATGAGATGAACTAAAAAGCAAAATATGGTCTTTTTCTTATTCTAACTCAGGTACAAAACCATTTACAATAAAGGTTTCTCTTCCAGAATGACTTGTTCAATAAAACATTTCTAAAAGACTGACATGTGAACAATTTTGAAAATTAATTATTGAAAATATGCCAAGAGTTACTTGGATATCACCTGCTGGAAAGCTTTTAGTCCTCTTTTTTTCACAGCAGCCATGTGACTTTTGTTAATTCTTTGCCTTCTTTCAGCTGGCAAGAGCTGCTGGGAGTCATCAGGTGGATCTGGCTGTTCCCACTGCAAGGCTACTGTGCATGGAAAGGTTAGCTGTGACTGAGGTGTGAGGCAACTGAGGTGAGTTATGGAAGGGAAGAAGTGGAGGAAAGTGGTCTCCATAGTTTGGCTGATATGCAGGTACCACGTGGTTAAAGGAGAGGCACCAGTAGCTTGAAGGTTTCAGAGCACGTCACTAAACCACTGTGTAGTGTCTCCAGCAGATTGCTGGGGACTTCTTGCTGTGGCAGCTGTCAGCAGATAAATTGGAGACATATATGCCTGTGGGTTTAAGGACTAGTTTGTGAAGTTAATTGCATAATAATAGAGGCCTTTCTTGAACTTGGACATGCTGAATTTCTGTGAAGTAAGCAAAGCTTTTGACTGGAGGGAAGCTGTAGACATCTCTCAGTAGATCAAAGACAGAGTAATATATGTATTATGGCTGGGGCATTATATATCATTTCAAGAGGCTGAAGCATCTTAACTCTTTATCTCCTGGATTTAGAAACTGAGGTTTTACTAAAGTAAATGTTCTGAAAGGTCACAAGTAATTACCAATAGCCACTACCTCCTGGCTAACAGCTTTTTGTGATAGAATTTCCTTGACTATAATAGAAAGACAATGTCAATATAAAAAGTAATTGTTTATCATTCTCTCATGGGCCTACAACTTGAACCACTATTCTGACCAGGTATAACTGGAAGACACTATTAATCTCATTCATGCAGAAGAGAGATAAAGGCCATAATTTCATTATATGTAGTTGGTCACAGACATGCTGGGAGGAATTACAAACAGTTGTGACTGTCCCGTTCTCTGGAAATCAAACATGTGAAAGAGAACTGTTGCGT
Organism: Falco peregrinus; assembly: GCF_023634155.1. NCBI lineage: Eukaryota > Metazoa > Chordata > Aves > Falconiformes > Falconidae > Falco > Falco peregrinus. The sequence goes on from NC_073727.1 coordinate 59,786,255, forward strand.
TCCTGACCTTCTGTCTTCTAACATCTCCTAAAACATAGAGGTCCACACTTTTCTGTCACTATTTTCCAGCTGACTTTCACTGATTTCTTCTCTTGTTAAGTCACTAATTACCATTTTAGAAGTTAAAGGCATACAAGATCTTGCTCCTTTATGTCTGATGTTTTTTGAAGCTGTCCTGTCCACATCTGTCACTTGCAGCATCTGACTACTGATGGGTCACTTGGAAGTGGGATAACTCTTAGATCATTTTGTCTGAACTTGCATATTAAGAAAGGAAAATCTCTCCTTAAAAAGCCTGCCCTATGAACAGGAGCACAAGGAAGTATTACTTTAGGTCAGCAAGCCTACATATTCATGTTGAGAGACTGGAAGAAGAGCTAGCTCTCACTAGATTCAGTCCAGGCTTTCCAGATCCCACATTATGCAAGGGAAAAGGAGTATGCCTAGGACTTCCTGGTAGCTGTCCCATTTGAAAAAAAAATTTTTTTCATGGAAAAGCAAAGAATGGAACAAGTTGCAACACAGCCCTCATATCCTTTTAGTTACATGGGAAAGGAGAATACATGGTTAGTATTTCCACTTGCAATTCTTTTACCCATGTCATTTGCTTTAATGCTCCTTACGTTGTTTTGTCATTTCTCCCAGGCTGTTCGTGCTGTCTGAACTGTCTCCCACGTCCCTGCATCTTTTCTCTCTAACCTAGGCCACAGGTTTGCATCCTTTTGTGTGATGCTCATCTTGAAAGGATTTGCATGTGGATTGTAGTTTGTTTTTGAACATAATTTGGGCAATTTTATGCTATACAGTGATTAAATTGCCCCATAAGGAAACAAAAAACCAACCAAATAAAGAAAAAGCTGCTAGAGGCCCAGAATGTATCTACATTGAGCAAGTGGTGTGACCCAACCTAACAGATGCGTAACTGTGGAGCAAAACAGTATTGAGGACCTGATGCCAGTAGCGAATGTCTTTCAGAGCCTTTACTTTGGACTAGTTCTAGTCTGACTGCGTGGCTCAAACACTCATCAGCTGTTGAAGTACATTGCGTGTTCTGCAGTACATCTTCCAGTTTATTTGCATCCAAAAGCAATACAGTTTGCAAACTCTGAGACCACTCGGTAATGCAAACCAAAGCACAATAATAGGAAGGATGCAGAGGATCACTTCAAGAGCATGTTCCTGGTCAAAGCTAAAACAGTAATGTAGCTGCACCTATACTGAGGCAAGATCTTTCCTCTCCCTTCTCTCTTCTCCCCTAAACTCTGCTTTAGTTATTCTGATGAACCTGATGGAGCCTGCTCCTGTTCAGTGAATATTGCATATTCCAGTGAAGCACCCAGCTCTCAGGGAAAAGGAGAGTACATATTTCTTTTGGCAACTATGTCTATGAAGTGTCAGTGCAACACGTTTTGTTTTGCCTAGTCTTATTCCTGTGTGGAAAAGTGATATTATTTTTTTTTGTCAATATAATTTTTAGTTTGGCTCATGTTTCAGTAAAATAGAGAAAAGACATGGTTGTCTTAAAGCACTTCTAAGGAAATCATGGAACCTTTCCCCCCAGCTTAATTCATTTGGGTAAAGACATTAAAACCTTTTATAAATTTAGATTCTATTTCAGTAATACTAAGACACACTGTTGATAACAAAATCATTATTATTATGACTGGGCAGAAAAGATGAATGATGTTTTACAAAATATGTCATGTTTTTACTTTTTTTATAATTGCATATTCCCTAGAATTTTACATTCCCTTTGGAATTATAGGAGCTCACTTCAGGTCTGACTTTCTCCCTATGGCTCTTTGAGTGATATCACTGGCTTCAAAGAAATCTTCCCAAAGAGACATATACGGTTCTGTGAAGATGTGAGTATTTTAAGATTAAAAAAAAAGTTCAGTACGAAATCAGAAACAGTGTTACATGTAAGGGGACTTCTGGGAACACTGGGCTTATTTTCATGCTGCTGCAGGCAAGCATTTTAAGAACAACCTTTTTCCTAAACCAATTCAGTATTATATGTAGTTAAGCTTTTTGTTCCCATTACTGCCATTGGAAAACTGCTCTAGAATCCCACTTATTTCTGAGAGAATTAATTTTTAATCTTTTCTCTCTAGTTGTTCCCATGCCACGCTGTTCCTCTCAACCTGATATTGAATTGTTTGATATATTAAAGGAAAACTTTTGGTATTTTCTCACAGCCTTTCAGCCTTGATTTTTACAAAAATGAACATCACCAAATGAGGAAGAATTTACTGTATGATTTTGTAAAACAACAGAAGTACTTACCTATCTTAGCTGATTTAATTTAGGATCTCGTTTACTTTTTTCATAGGAATGGCTTGTTGGTGATGTAATAATTTTGTTAATAAATGTATGTCTGAGTCTTTCTCCTCAGCCATTTCTAGTTGATTAATATCTGACTTATAACAGAGGTGCTTTTTATTAGTCCCTAAGATAAGTTGCAGCCTGGACTATTGAATTTAGTCTGTTACTCTGGTCCTTAACACCATTCAGCTATTCATCCTCCCTGGTCGTAAGCATTAACTCACCTACTTCTTGGGCACTGAACCCTTTGATGCTTCTTTCAGCACCACCCATTGCCATCTCTTTCGTTTAAACAATTCGTGTCCTATTTTATAATCCCTTGTCATCGTCTTCTTTACTTTAATCTCCTACAGGATACTTTAAAAAATTGCTTACAGAGTAGAAGTGTACGTTTTTTTCATTCCACTGTTTCATTACACAAAGCCATTAGAACAGTATGGCATAAGCAAACCTTAGTAAATCCATGTTGGACTTCATGTGATTTTTCCATTTATCTTTAAAAACAAACCTATTCAAACCATGTTCAGGTTTGATCTTGTAGTTGGGTACACAACTTTCCTCTCCTTAAATATTAACTACTAACTTGCTGTTCTGCAGTTAACCAGTACTACTCTCAAAGACTTAAAAAAATTATTAAAAATACTTGCTATCAGATCAGCAACTTAAAAATTCTGGAAGCTTGTCACACATTGCTGTCTTAAGCTCCTTGATTTCTGTTCTTAAATCAATATTATAATTCTACGTCATGCCAATTTCTGTACTTTTATTCTCATTGAACCGTTAGACCTCTGATTCCTTATTCAGCAGAACCATGAATGTTAAAAATTAAGATGTAACATTCATTTTGTTTTTCAGCCACACTTCGAAGTATCTCTCACTGCATAATAAATTCATTGCCAGAATTGCCTTCTCTTATTCTCCCCCTATACTCAGCACTGGTGAGGCTGCACCTTGAATACTGTGTTTGGTTTTGGGCCCCTCTCTGAAAGAAAGACACTGAGGTGCTGGAGCATGTCCAGAGAAGGGCAATGAGGTTGATGAAGAGTCTGGAGCACAAGTCTAATGAGAAATGACTGAAACATCTGGGGCTGTTTAGTTTGGAGAAGAGGAGGCTCAGGGGATACCTTGTCACTCTCTACAACTACCTGAAAGGAGGTTGTAGGGAGGTGGGAGTTGGTCTCCTCTGCCAAGTTAACAACTGACAGGACAAGAGAAAATGGCCTCAAGTTGTGCCAGGGGAGGTTTAGGTTGGATCTTAGGACAAATTTCTTCACTATAAGGATTGGTTGTCAATGATTGGACCAGGCTCTCCAAGGAAGTGGTTGGGTCACCATCCCTAGAGATATTTAAAAGATGTGTAGATGTGGTGGTTAGGGACATGGTTTGGTGGTAGAATTGGCAGTGCTGGGTTAACAGTTGGACTTGATAATCTTAAGGGTCTTTTCAACCGAAATGTTTCTATGATTCTATGATTTTTTTTCCTCCTGTTTTAGCTGCAGTTTTTAATTGGGTTTGTTTTCTGACGTTTTTCATTATGCTCTTTCATGCCTTAGTTTCAAAATATTCTTTTATTTACAAAACACTCCTTATTTTGTTTTGGTTTTATTTTATTTTATTTTATTTTTATTTATTTTATTTTCTTTTATTGCTTTGTTTTGGTTTATTGTTGCATTTCTTGTAGAATCTGCATATTCTTAAATGTCTTCTTTGATTTGATAAAGCCTGGGTTTAAAAGCTTAGAACATAGTCTTCTGTACCTGGGATAGGAGCTCTAGACTTTGTACTTTTTAAAAGAGAGAATCCACAGGCTTAAACTACAGTGAAGTCTATATGCTCATCAGTACAGCTGACTTGGTTAACTAGATAGCTTAATTTGTCCTTTTGAAATTGAGTACCCTATTTATAACCACACCCATGAGTATCTTTCCATTTCATCTAAATTAATCAGACCAGGATTGGCTAATCTCTAATAATTTTCTGTGAATATCTCTGAAGATCATGAACTTTCAAAAAGTAAGGCTAAAATAATCTTACTGTTATCTTCATCTGTATTTCATTGTTTTTTTCTGCAATGGAAAGAGCTCAGAAAGAGTTGGGTGTTATTATTAGGACCATTTGTCTTCCTCACTATACTTGGAAAGAATAGTCATTCATGCTGCAATTCCAAATAGCATTGAATGACTTTATTCAAGTTCATTGTTAGGTTTAGAGGTACAGAACCTGTGCTACGACTCTCTCCAGGTATGATGCTGACACAGGCAGCTTTGCTGTCTTCTCAGTGTACAGGGTTATATTCATACCTCATTAGTCTACTTTACAGTCAATGTAAGAATGGTAATACGTTGATCTACCAATTATTGCTTTAGTTATAGCTTTCCTGAGCAACACATACCCTTAAATAACTCTGAGTCACGTTTCCTATTTAACAATATCTTTCCTGTCCTATAATATTTGCTGTCAGTTCTTTTCCAGTATTTCAAGTTTCTCCACTGTCTCCACTGGATTCTACAAATATTTATGTTATTTCTTACTGCTCACACCAGTTTCTCGAGCAGGCTAGATCTTTTGCTAATGATATTGCCTCACATGAGCACTTTTCCAGCATTATTTATAGTGTTATATATAAAACATATTTATATATAGTTTTGTTCTGCTTGGTGTTTGTCCCCTACTTTCTGGCATTCCTTTGTGGAATTAACATTGACCAGCTCAATTGCATAAACTAGTGGAAGACTCATTGAGATGTAGTTTCTAGTCTGAAAAACAGGCAGGTAGAGTATATGACAGGGAAGTTATAGAAAATTACTGTTCCTAGTTTAAAGGAAGCCAAGCCCAGGGCAAAACCTGAAGCTGCCTATGTATATTCCCAGGGCCCTGATGTGTGCCACAGCCCTTGCTCCTAGACTACAAGTTGTGGAGGGGGCCTGGGGGAGGATTAGCCACCCTGGGGAGGATGGCATCCCCCATGCCAGGCGACCACTCTGAACAGAGGGCCTTCACTGGCAGTCTCACTGGCCTTAAGGCGCTTTATGACCTCAGTGGATCAGAGAATCTGGACATACAAGATATCTGATCTAAATAGCTGCTTGCTGCATACCATACTTCAGAACACACGCTCTAAAATACAACACAGAGAACAATGTTAGAGAAGAAAAATTACATCAAATGCTAGAGGTGCAATCTGCCACTGCAGCTAGTTCAATGCCCAGAGTATGGGTAGGTATATTAACTTTTTCCTCTGCTTCACTCAGTGGTAAAATACAAGTAGCTACTATGGCAACATCACATGGTACATTTGTTATCTCTGAATGAGAATGTGTTGAAGGAAGTAGCAGATCAGTATGCCATGTGTGCTTTCATTTTCTGGAATACTTTCAAGGGAAAACATCTGTTCAGATATTTTTCCTGGGATTATGGCTTCAGTTAAAAAAATGTGAAAAGGAAGGGATGCAATTCTCTCTTTCTCTGCACTCTTTTCTCCTATGAAATGTACTTTTTTCTGAGAGATTGTAGCCTTTGTATCCCATACCATGCTGTTTTCCCTGAGTGGACTCGTTTTATTTGTATCTTTTGTAATTTCTTTAAATGAGTAAAAAGCTGAATATTCCTTTGAATGCTTATGTAGGGATATTGTGGGTAGGTGGGAATGGAAGGTATGGCTGGGAGGTTAGCCAAAATCTTTCTGTACTAGCTAGAAGCATTATTTTAAGATGTGAAAATTTTTAAATACCTACTCATAACATTTCATAGAAAAGATGATCTGTGGTTTAAGTATTGACCTGGAATTCAAGAAATATCTGTTCCATTCTTGGCATGACTACTCAGTTGTCATCAGTGACACTAGGCATGTTCTTTAATATTTCATACCTTCCCCATATGATATCCACATTCTTGGTTTTGGATAGTGAACTCCCTGGATTCCTTTCACTTAACTTCAGACATATGCAGTATAGACATTTACATCTGAACAAGCTGTCTAGACTTCCTTTATAGTCAACAGAAAAATGTAGACTTAGGATGCCATTCATCTGGACAGTTTTAGACATCTAGGTTAGACTAAGATAAATTATGTCCCAAAAGTGCCTGTTTTTCTTTCCACTAATCAAGTCACAAGCAGAAATTCAGGTTGTATATATCAGAATTTGGACAGATAAATTCTACCTTTGCAAAAAGTACTATCTGTTTATGTGTATTAGTAAAGCATCTTCGCTGATGTGCCCCTTTGTTGTGGCTGTGTACTATGTGGTACTTGAACACAAGCTACAATCAAAAAGTAAACTGTAGGAGGCCCCAGTGTTCTTTCTTTCTTAGAGACCAAGGCAAATTTCAATCAAACAGGCACACAGATGAGAAAACTGGTTGAGAGAAAAGGGGGGGGAAATGTTGGCCAGAATCCCAAGCATTAGCTTTTTTAAACCATTAATTTATTTTTTTTTTATCATTGCAAAATGTTTTTAGAAATTGTTGTTTGAAACAATATCTGTAGCACTGGTCAAGTATTTTAAAAGGGGGGAAAAAAAACCCACCAAACCCAAACATTTTCTTTACTAGAAGGTGCCTGTTATTGGGAACTGAAATGTCTTCTGCTGTGAAAGATTTTCAGTTCCATGCCAGAATGTCTAGCTGAAATGTAACTGGCAGAATCTGACTGACAAGGGAGAAATGTCCAGTTACTTTCTGCGTTCACAGGTATGTACTGCTGAGATGCCCTAGTGTCTGAGATGCCCTGATGGGACAGGCAGTCTGTGCAGTACAAATCCAGGCCAGGCCAGGCCAGGAGGACCTATGAGAACTCCTGTCCGTCTGGCAGGCCACCTGGAAACCAGGTGAAACACACTAGGCATCTAAAACGGGACTGAGATGCCTAAGTGTGTACAACGGAGCTGGGCACAGAGGAGAGATGGTCACAGTTCCTGCACTAAGCATTGCTGTTTAGGTGATTAAGTAAAGTAATTAGTCTCTCTAAAAGCCAGACACATACTGTCAGAATACCGTTCAGAAAAGAGAGCTAGGTCAGAGGTTCTGAATTGCCTTACCTAGGTTTTATTTCTTCCAAGTGACTACAGCAAGTTAAAAGGGCGAGATCTGGAAATCCTGCACTTTGAAAGGCCAGTGTTAGGATGTGACTCATTTTGCACTTCCACTGAAGTCGACGGGGTGAGGAGCTTCTGACATGAAATACAAAGTTTATGTAGGCAGAGGAAGATGTCTTACTCTGGAAGTTCATTTGTTCTTCTTTCTGTGTCTAAGGTTAAGGTGACATCATTCCATATCTATGTCAGTAAGAATCCTCTCACAAATAAAACCACAACAAATAAGTAAGGGAATTTAATCTGAAGTGAATCTGAGACAACCTTAGGACAAACTGTATCCCTTTCTTTCAAGTTTTTAATCAAAAGCTAAAATATCATCCAGCTTAAAAATGCAAAATTTTCTGCAATCTTAATAATTATGAAATACATTAAACATGTACTTGCACAGTTTTGGCACAAATATCTGGTTAAAAAGGCCAATTTTGTGAAGATTTTTATCTAATTTTCAGGCTAAGGCACTTCAGGTTTCACAGGAGATTTGCATCTCAGGTTAATCACATTCATGTCACCACCCCAAGAAGTTTGATGCCTTTAACTGAAGGAACTGGAATTAGTGAACAAAGCAAAAGCATAGGTTAAATTCCAACCCTTTAACTTTAGTCACGATGGTTTAGAGAGTGTGTCTTCATGGTAACTCCATTGACTTGAAAGGTATTGCAATGTAAAGAATTTATAAAGAAGCCAAAGAAGTTATCTTCTAAAATATGTAGGGTCAGTTTTATAGTAACCAGGACAAAAGACAGTGAAATAAACCAGAAAAAAAACCTTTAAATAGTAAGTAATAGAAATACAAAGAAAAGCAGTTTTCAGGAGGAGAAAAATAAACCAGCGGAGCAAGAAAAAATAGAATAACTCTGTCCTTGACTAAATTCTCAGAGCATTTAAGATGCCATGGGATGAGAAGACTCAGGATTTTTCATTACTGGTTGAGCTGAAGGAATCTGAAAATACATGCTTGCTGTCCCTAAAGGATGTCAGATAAAGAGATGTTGACTGTTGTTGCTGGGAAGGTCCACTGAGCAGCAGTAGACGCTGCTCTGACTTCTCCCTTTGGGACTGTAGCAGCTAAGCTTGGCTTTTCAGGTTCTGGCACAGAAAAAGCTGGAAATGGGCCTGTGGCTGTTTTGCCACTGTTGATAACCTACCTCCTCAAATGCCTGCTTGCTTTACCACTGTACAGAGCCAGTCCTGGTGGGAGGGTTTAGTTTAGTCTCAGTACAGGAAATACTTTAGGAGTCCCTTGTTAGTCTTCTGCCTTTGATGTCAATCTCAAACGCCTGTCTTTCCTGAGGACTGTCGCATGCTGCTGCACATTAAAAGCTTAGCTTTCTGTCAGGCTGTGAGTATCTTCAGGATCAGGTCTTTTCCTCGTGATTGTTAAAAGAGGAGTTTTATTCTGAATCATTTCATATTTTTGCATATTGTGCGTTGAAATAAGCAGGAAAAATTTGCTGATGGCACCCAGGCTTGGGCTGAAAGATGCTGCATAATCCTCTGCGAGGCTTTGGGAGTGGGTTGACATACAGAGATTCAATACAGACTGAAGTTTCATGTCAGACAGAGATATTGTGAATCAGGTGAAAATTGGGATGGAGCCTAGACAGAACCAACATGAACCGCCTGAAAAAACTGAGAGCTTCTCTCTGTAACTCATCCATGTTCAGTTCTATAGATGGACTGTATAGCCTATAATAGACTTCTTTTATGGGATCATGTAAAAATATCCCTGACAACAGATGGACTTTGAGTCAATGAAAGCTAATTACATTTTACAATTCCACAGACATGTAAATTTGTTAGGATGAAGGAAGGATTTTGGAACCATGTGCAGCCTTTTTAGTGAGTCTTTATTTTGAATAGCAACCTGACAAATTATCAGGCTTATGTAAAAGCTAATATTATGATTGTTCTCTTCCCTGAGAAACTCATTTTCTTCCTAACTTGATGTTGATTCAACATATGCCTGTAATTCCCATTTGTGCACTGAAGTACTGCTCTTGGAAATGAAGCAGTATTACATTAAAAGTCTTCGAAGTCAGAGTGCCATTTCAGGGGAGGTAATATCGTGTATATGGCACATTTAGTCTCTATTAGTTTACTTAGGATGAGTGTCTAACACTGGAAAAAATGTCAGAATATAAAAAATGCCCAAATGGGTCTGGTCAGCAGTCCTTCTGAGTATTCTGCTTCTGACAGTGGCAATATGAGATGCTGTTTTGGGGGAGCACATGAGCTTGGTCACACTCTGCAGTCCATCTCCCATCAAAATTTGTTTATAAGGAATGGAGAAGACACATCCCTGCTTGGTCCTGTCAGCACTGATTTATGAATCTGTTGTCCATGAATTTATCTAATCTATTTTGAACCTGCTAAAACTATTCTCTGCCACAAACCTTCTATGGCCATAAGTTTCAAAAGTTTAATTAGCTAATGCATAAAGAAATACTTTCTAAGTAATAACAGTTCTATATGGGATCAGGACTTTACAGAAGTAAAATCTTCCAGCCTTTTCCTCTTGAATTATGTGTTCCAACTTTTCCAATGTTTTCTTATAAGACAGCTCTTCCATCACCTACTTACTCTTCTCTGTACTCTTTCTAATTCTGCTTTGCCCTTCTTGAGATTATAAAACCACATGTATCACTGATAAGGTAGATGCACTAGAAGTTTTTTATATATATATATATATATATATATGTGCAAAATTATGGCATCTAGGTGATTTCCTTCCAATGATATCTGATATTTTAACTGCAGCCAAATATACTTGCGAGATCCTCCTGTTTTTTCTTGTTGTTGGCATGATATGCAACTATCCGAAAGTTCTCAATTTCATCTTCAGACTTGGAGATGTTGCTGCTCACTCCCATTTTCAGGTCATTGATGAAGTCTGATAAAACAGGCTCTAGAACTGATCTCTGAGGGACCATACCGTTCACTCTTCTCCATCCTAAAAATAACCAGTAAGCCTTATGCCTTGCTTCCTACACTTTAATTCACTTTCAGTCCTGAAAAGAGCTCCACCTTCATGGCAAATGAGTTTTCTAATTAGCTTTAAGTTTCTTTAAGAGTTTTTTGTCAAAACTGTTTTGAAATTTCAAATACATATTGTACGCTTCATTCCCTTTATAGATTGACACCCTCACCCTCATAGACATGTTCATTCTGTGGTTGCATGCTCTGAAAAGCTTCCAGTCTAAAGAAAAGCATAACTGTATCTGTTACCTTAAGAAGCTGAAGCACAATGTTTCTCTTTTAAAATTTCCTACTTGCTCATTTGTCACTCAGTCAGGACCATTTAATTATAATAAGCTCTTCAAGGCAGAGCCAGGCTTTGTGCTTTCTGTTCCTACAGAACCAAAGAGAAAGTTCCAGCTCACAGCTGGGACTCTTAACAGCAGTAGTACAACAATATCTCAATTTCATGTTAGGCTTTTTGTCAGTTGATCTCAAAGCAATCATAATTTCCCTTCCTGAGGAAGGAAAACCAAAAAGAGCAAGGCATTCAAGTGGAAGAAGCAGGAATTGAACCCAGGTCACCCAAACCTTAGTTCTACTGCACTCTACTACTCTCTACTCTTTCCTAAGCCCAGGGATCTTAAATCTAAAGGTGCATTAGCATTTTGACCACAGCTCCTCCCCTCTTTTTTCCATTAGCAGTGAGCTGAATTAAATTCCTGTACCTGAAGACTGGACATACTCAAATTCTGTGGAAATTCATGTTTATATGCATTCCAGATTTTTTTTTTTGTTTGCAGTTTAAGCTCATCCCATATCTTGAAGAGTTTTTTTTTCTTTTTTTTTTACTTAACAAGTTCCCAGTCTTTATATTTTACCTATCCTCAACCTTCCTGTTTACATGGCAAGCCTTCCCACCCCCAGCACTGAATGAGCTTTTGACTGCTTCACACTTAATCAGCATTCCTTTATTAAAAAGCTATTAATTAGCTTCTCAGTGGCCCAATCTACTGACTATTGTGATAATTGTAAGACTTTTAGGGCTTTTTCCCCCACTTTGTTGACAGACCGTTGGACTTAGAAACAGCACCACAAGGAATGTGGGCTCATCTTTGTTTCAACATACTTAAGGTGCTTTTATCTGTAGGTTTGCCTTGAACAAAATCCTGTTCAAATTGTACTAAGCCCCAGATAAACCTCTCTTTCAGATTATAGTTTCCAACTGAACTCCTGTGCACTGAAGAGAGGGCACCGAATTCTTGATTGTTTCAAGAAAACCTCTTTGAGTAATCCCTTGAGCTTGCCTACGGGGCTTGGATTTCCTAATGGATGCTTTGATGACAGGAGATAAGAGCCAAAGGTACCTTTATTCTCTCAGAAATTGCTCCAAACAAACAACCTCGATGATTAAAGCTAATAGAAATACCTGGAAGATTGATAGCTTGCAGAGCACTGCTGAGTGAATGAATAACTTCCCCTTTAGTTCCAAAAGCTAATATTTGTCCACATTTGCTGCCTTTTAAGAAAGTGCAACGTTTTTTGTATGCAGAGTGTTGATCAGGAACAAACAGACACCATTCAGCTATTATTTGAATTTTAAACAAAGCCTCCCTACTTCAGCTGTTGAAGCAGCGTTCTGCATGGGCCCATTTATAATAATTCAAACATGGCACGGGGAGGGTCGCTAGAGTAAAGTACATATAAGTGTGAACATGATACTCTTGTAAAAGTCTTTAATGATGTGAATGGGCAGCGCACTATGGTATTCTATACATGGGTTTTAAATTGCACAAAGGGCCTGTAAAACTCCTATATCTGTTCCCAAGTAATACACCTATCAGAGAGTTGAACAAATGGAAACCAAACTCTGCAGCAAATAAAAGTCTTAAATTTACAATGCTGGATTATAAAATGGTGTCTTTCAACAGCAGCTCTGACTTATTTCATGTTCTGATGAAATCATTGCTTGCGAATGCCAAGAAATTCAGCTGTAAACTTTTGGCAATAAGGAGACTTTCCTTGGAACTGCTGGTTTTGAAAACATCTGTAAGTAAGGAATCCACTGCAGAACCAATAAAAGGGGCTGAAGAGACCAAAACTTTCACTAACACCTCGTAACACAGGCAGTACTCTGAGTGCCACCAAGCCCTGCTCCCTGGTATGTGGGTTATGTACATACCAGAATTCATTTCCAAAATGGGGGTTTTATGATTCCCAGTGTCACGGCGCATGCAGTCAGGGAGTGTATCACATAACAAAGCAATCTAACAATAGAGCTGCGAATCGCTGAACATTTGGTTTTGAAGTGATACAGCCCAGGGGTGGGGTGTTCCGATATTGAAAATTCCTCAGCTTGCTTTCACTCAACAAAAGCGAAACCTTAAAAAGATCAGCTCTGAGCGAGTGGTTTAAGGAATTTCCCCTTTTATAACCACATCGAGGAAGGGTCTGAATTAATCTCATTTTCCGTAAAAGATGGTGGAGTATGGAGTTAGGAGTCATGAGAGAAGCCCGGAGGTTTCAGGGTGAGGAGGGTGTGGGGATGTTTTGACAGTTGAAAAGGAAATTGTGAGCTGCTGTTGACTCAGAGCTTCCTTCCCTTAGCCCAGCTCATCACACGGCCTTCGGAGCTCAGCTTTAGCTGAAATGGACTTACTGAAATGGAAACAGAAGTGTGAAGTGAGATTTAAAACTGTGCTTGATCCACTGACTGAGACCTGGGTATTCAACTGCCTTTAACATGTCCTCTCCAGAGTCAGCCTTGGGAAGGACTCCTGATATGGAGAAGGCACAGATTTAATTTAACTTTTCCTCCCCCTTGTTCTGCTTGTTCTCCATACAACACCTCCTGTGCTGCTTTGGTACAACAACCTGTGGTCCCCACAGAGGCTCCCTGACAAACCAAGAGATCCTGTGCTCTGAGCAGCACTGCTCTGACTACATTCAAAACCTAGTGATCAAATCCTTTCCCTGTCCTCTGCATTGCAGAGAGGGAAAAGGCTGCCTGTCCTCTCTTCTCTCTGTTGGGTGCCTCATCCCTAGCAAGCCATAAGTCTCCAGCAACTGGGAAAAGTGCAGCTCATTCAGTGATGCCCACCCAGCAGGAGCACAGCCATGGATCTTTCTGCCCCTTGCGTCAGTGCTTGGCAGAGGGGTGAATGAAATCCATTTTTTCATTACTGTTGTCACCATTTAATAAAACATGATAAAAACAAATTAAAGATCTTCTTGAAAAGAGTAAAAATAATTTTTTCGTATTATTTTTGGGGAGGCCACTGTGTGAGAAATTGAATTTTTTTCTGAAAAAGCTTTGATTTCATGCTGAGGGACACAATTGCACTTTTAAAGACTTCTTTTTCACATTAAAAATCAAGGTAATTTTTCACTTACAGCTTCTAGGGGTTCAGGTTTAGATAATCTCTCTCTTCTACCAGCATGTCTTCCACAGAAAAGGAGTTGAGACTTGTAACAAAGACTATTGACTTGATAGCATCAGAGGTTATTACGTGGGACTTGTGGGATGATGATAACCTAGATGATCAGCACGATCTTTTTTTTGTTTCACAACCCCTTAGAAGACTGGGGCAAAGAGCTCCCATCCATCTGCAAATCTTCTGGGAGCAGAGTCCACCAGTCTAGACTGGAGACGGGGAGGCCAGCTGGAGAACGGTGATATGACCTCCATGCAGGTTTTGAGGAGTTCTGGGTAGGTCATTTCTCAGGCCAAGTGCAGAAGCGCTCACCCTTGTGTTATATTAAACCATGGCAAATCCTTCCATGCCTTTGGAGGATGCTCAGCGTGGCAAAGCAAATCTTACCCCTCTGAACTTATGCCTTATGTTTGACGTAAAATCTGGGGTGGTCTTTCGATTGGGCACTGGGTCATACCAGGTTAATATGACCCATGACTCCCTTCATCTCTAGCAGGGGAAAAATAAATCTATTAATCAGTAACTAAATATTTCAGAAGGAATCCTAATATATGTAGCATACAGTGTTCAGTGACAGTAGGAGAAATATTAAAATTTTATGACAAAACTTTATTCTGATACACTTTAATTTGTACTTTCTGTTTGTTTCCAGTCTCCTGTTCTCTTTTCATTTATGTAGTGAACCAGGAGCAATCATGCTGACCCGCTGCCAGCATTTCTTAATTCTCCTTAATGAGGACAACCTCCCCACCAAGCCTGATCCTGAAAACCTAGTTTGTGAGTATGGAAAAGATTAGATTAGTATTTTAGAGCTGTTGAGTTATTAGCAATATGAAATACAAATAAATATGGTTTCTCATGCCAAATACTATGAATTGCACTGTGTAAATGTTTTTTTACAACCCACATCTCAAAAAAATTTAATATTGATTGAAGTAAAAGGTTATTTATAAAGGAGCAAGCTGAAAAACAAAAACCTAAACCAGAAGTATTTTTCGTTATCATACTTCATTGCGTAAATAGATAGAGAAATAAGGATATGATTTCATGTCTCATAGAAATTAGAAGTGCTAGTCAGAAAGTAATTACTCGATTCAATTTTATGATACATTTTCGGATGTCAGCATCTTCTTTCTGTTTCACATAATCAAGAAACAATATTGCTTGTGATCCCTCAGAAATTTGACACAGAAATCATTCCACATACCAGCAGCCACACTAAAGAAAGAAAGAAAGAAAAAGCTCTGCTCTGGAATAACCAATAGCTTCCTAGTTTACTTATTCTTCTAAAACTGGTGGCTCAAATCCTTTAGCAGCCCCTTTTAAGCCCAAATGTAAATGCTGATTTCCTGCATCAAGGTACTGTGTCTGAAATCATTGCCTTGCTGGTTCTTCTGGGAGCAGAGAAACAAAATCTCTTTTGAAGCATGTTTGTAAAAAATAGTATGTTATCAACATCAACAAAAGTGTAACAGCTCTGTAGCTACAGCTGAGCTTGTGAAAGTGCTGGAAGGACCCTGTGGAGCTTGGGATTTCTAAATGTCAGAACAGAGTTCTTCATCCCTTTGAAGACATCATATTTGTGATGATAGATGATAGCCCATTACCCACTCCTTCTGGGCACACACCCACTCTCCTCCATGAACAGAAAGATGAAAGGTAAACGTTAATGTTCCTTGATATCCGCAGATACTTTTGCAGTGGTGCTTGTTCACACATATTTACAAAGAAGTATCCTTGCTTCTCTCTGACTAGCGGTGTTTCCAGACAACTGCTGCAAGTGCTTTGCACACAGCTCATCCCTTCTCTAGCTTTGCATCTGCATGGTGTGCAGTGTTGCTGTCTTGCTGTGCTGTGCGGGGTGAGGCGGATGGCCAGAGCTCACACCTTTCCTTGTTTGAGGCCAGAAGCATGTGCCGCACCCCAGATAATCCTGTGCTCCTTGCAGAAACTGATTAAGGCAGCATTGCTGGGAGGGAAAGGCCTTTGATGCTCAGTTGGTTTCCCACATCTTTAAGCCACCATAGAGAAGGAGGTAGGGAAGAAATTACATGAATAAATCTGTGCTATCCCATACTGAGAATTTTTGATGAAGCTCCAGTCAGTCACAAAGAGAAGTCATGAAAGATGAATAATAAAAGAATAGGTGGGTATCTGAGTTTATTGTCATTAACCTAGCTGATGAGTGGGGGTATACTAAGCCCTCAGCTTTTGACACCGTTGATGTTAGCTCTTGGGAGCTGAGGTAGGCCACTGCTGAGGGCGCTTGAAAAATCCCACCCTACGAGTCAAACAAACTATATTAGTCTAGCGACCTGCATTTGAACCCACTTGCCTTTTAAAAATAAACCCTCGTACAAATCCCAAAAGCAGCATATGGTTAGTTCACATCATGGACTAATAATAGCTTACATCATCTTATTCTTAAAATCAGTCCTTTTTTGAATTATGGGAACACCAAAAATAGTGTTGGAAAATTCCAGAGCCTACCAATCCTACAACCTAGAAGTGGCCAATCCTTTTTTTGAACCTATTAAAAAAAAGGGGGGGGTGGGGGGGTGGGGAAGAAAGAAAAAATCCCAACCTCTAAAACTACAACCTTTGTCTGCCAAGTTTCAGCCTGGAACACATTTTTACAACACTTATAATCCCCTGAACAAACTAGGTTTATAATGGAAGTGCTGACAGACCTTTAGCTATTCCAGCTATCTTAATAGCTCAGCTGTATTTATTTTTCATTACATTTAAATATAATTGGTTGAGGTTTAACTCTAGTTCAATTTGATGAGAACCTTTTCATTTAAATATCAGTTCTGGGAAATGGGTCCTTTCTTGGGTGCTTTTTGGTGTTATTATGAACATAATTTTAGGGTTGCTTTTTAAACTTTTCGTACTACCATATTTGTGTGGTTTTCCTTTTAATTCAAAGTGCAAGAGATAAAATAAGCATTCTCATGGAGCATATGGTACTCAATTGTGGCTTGAATCCCAGTGTGAGGAATTCCACTAGAAGTTTCACACGTTCTGTTTTGGTCTCAATTAAGAAATATTTGAGCTGGCTCGGCACATCAGCGGAAAAGCAATGCACGGATCCTTGATGCTCTCCTGAACTTCTTTTGATAAATCTGAGTGGAGGAGAAGGGAAAAGAGGCAAGGTATGAACTGTGGAAACCCAGAAATGCATGTGTCAGGGATCACTGCTGGGATAGTTGTGGAATTAGCTTAAATATGAGATCTCCGTACTCTCCAGATTGAATATTTTATTTTTTTTCTGGCTGAAATATGATCAAGATGGAAGATCTTTGAAATTGAGAATTGGGAGGCAAGAAAACCAAACTCAGCCGAATTACTTTAAAATACCAAATCTAGCCAACTGTTATCCCACAGAGGAAAGTACCTTCTGAAGTGAGAAATGTGGGATTTGAACTTGATGTTTAACTACTGTCATACATGACAGGTGATGTCAGTGTAGATGGAGTCATACTTATTAATACTATTACTGATACTAAGTAGAAGATAGAAGTGTAATTTTAAGGGGGCTCAGTACAATAATTTTTATATAATTTAGTGGAACCATTTAAATGACTCTGTCCAATATTTTTCATTGTATAGAATAAAGAGCCATGTCTACCTTTTTCTAAATGAAAACTTTAGCTTTTCTTTAAGGACTGTGGTCTTTTTCTAGAAGGTGTGATTTAGATAGACAGTCTTAAAGAGATGGATAATCCCCTGGGGAATTTACCCCAATTGCTCTCCTTCTGCTGAAAAGATTATTTCTGGTGTTTTTTGGTCTTTTTATGTCTATTTCTGTATGAGTACAGAGTCTTCAGTATTTCTTTTCCTTATGAATACATGATTATTGATTATTTGCAACTGCCATTTTGTTTTTTAGCTTACTATTCTATAAAGTAAATAGACTAAACGTTTTAAATCTCTTGCTGACAGATATTTTTCCAAGCCTTGAATAACTTCTCAAGGAAAGGACTAAAGAGACTTTCTTAGGTATATTATTCCATTGGATGCTCATATTGATTTGGTTATCCAAGTGATTTGTAAAGCCTTTTCAGAATCACTGCTCCCAAAGACACAATTTCATATTTTGTTGTAATGGCACCATTCTTCTCTCTTTGAACATGAATATTCCACTTGCCTGTACAGTGTCAGGAAACATGCATGATTGCACTCACCTTATCTTATCAAGCAGTCTAGATAGTGCAGTATATAGTCTCGAACCTGACCTTCTCCAGAACTTCTTCATTCTCCCAGTCTCTGCCTTCACCTTCTGCAACTTGGGCAGTGTGGTTGGAGCACTTGCCAGTGAAGACCAAGATGAAAAAGTCATTGAGTACCTCAGCCTTCTCCATATCCTGAATAATCAGGTCTCCTGTTTCCTTCCAGAGAGGGCCCACATTTTCCCTAGTCTTCCTTTAGTCACCGACGTACCTATAGAAGCTTTTCTTGTTGCTTTTGATGTCCCTGGCCAGATTAAATTCTATCAGGGCTTCAGCTTTTCTAACGTGGTCCCTGGCTGCTCAGATAATGTCTATGCATTCCTCCCAGGCTACCTGTCCTTGCTTCCACCACCATTAGGCTTCCTTTTTGTGTTTGAGTTTGTCCAGGAACTCCTTGTTCATCCATGCAGGCATCCTGGCTTTTTTGCCAACTTTGTTGGAATGCATTGTTGCTGAGCTTGGAGGAGGTGAACCTTGAATGTTAACCAGCTTTCCTGGGCCCTTCTTTCCTCCAGTACTCTATCCCATGGTACTCTACCAAGCAGATCCCTGAAGAGGTCAAAGCCTGCTCTCCTGAAGGACAGGGTAGTGAGCTTGCTGTGTGAACTTCTCGCTGCCCTAAAGATGAACTCCACCATTTCATGGTCACTGCAACCAAGGCTGCCCTTGAGCTTCACATTTCCCACCAGCCCCTCCTTGTTGGTGAGAACAAGGTCCAGCATAGCACCTCTCCTTGTTGGCCTCTCTATCACTTGGAGAAGGATGTCATTGTCAAAGTATTCAAAAAACCTTCTGGATTACCTATACCCTACTGTGTTGTCCCTCCAAGAGACATTGGGGTGGTTGAAGTTCCCCGTGAGGACCAGAGCTTTTGTACATGAGGGTGCTCCTATCTGCCTATAAAGGCCTTCATCCATCTTCCTGGTTGGGTGGCCGGTAGCAGGCCCCCACTATAATGTCACCTGTCCCTGTCCCTGCCCTCCCTTTGATTCTGACCCATAGGCTCTCAGCTGTCTCCTTATCCATCCCCAGACAGAGCTCCATGCGCTCCAGCTGGTTGCTGACATAAAGGGTGACACTCCCTCCTTTTTTCCCCTGCCTGTCCTTCCTAAAGAGCTTGTATCCATGCATTCCAACACTGCAGCCATAAAAGTTATCCTACCATGTCTCTCTGATGCCAAACAGATCATAGCCCTGCAGGCATGCTCACATCTCTAACTTCTCGTGTTTATTCCCCATGCTACCTGCGTTTGCACAGAGGCATTTAAATTGGGTCATGTATGTCACATTGTGACCTACAGAAACAGAGCCAGCTGTTCCCTGGTAATCACCAAGGTTCAGTGTTATCTAATGGAGTTCAGTAGGGGTTGACTCATGCACAAAACCTATTGCAAATTAGGATATACAAAAGTCTGTAACCAGACAAATTAAGCCTGGGTGTCTAACATATACTGTGCAGCTGACCAGAATGCAAAATAAAGCTAAATTGCAGAGCTTCCAAAGTACATTATGTGTGTTTGGTACACACATCATTGGTACAGGGGAAAAAAAAAAAACCAAACACCACCTCAAAGCTAGCTGATAATACACAAGATACAGTTTTTTACAGTGCTTGCTATCACTTTGTTGGCAGGAAGCAGAAAACAGACATTAAACCACAGGTAAAAGAGGAAAGAAAATGAAGGGATGTGGAAAAGAAAATAATTAATGGAAGAACTGATGTTAAAGCAGAGTAAGTCTGTATTGCATCCGCTATGCTTATATCAGGGGGTTGGTAGCCACACAAATAGTGAATTTAAGCAATTAGCAGCGTCCCCTTTCCTTGGCTGGATTTACTATGTTTGTGTTCTGCTCATTAACACACCCAAGTTCTAGCCTGGGACCTTTGTGATCTGCAGTCGGCAATTCTGCCTGGAAAGCCAAAAATTAGCCTGTGCTTTGCCAAGCCAGGAGGAGCCTTGTTATGCCAATCTCAGCTGGCAACTGCTTTTTGCATCCCTGCTGATGCTTGCCCCATATCAGCTCTGGGAGAACAGCAGAAGAATCAGGAGAGTTGCATATGGCTGGGCTGATCCAGCCAGCAGATTTCTGGGCTGTGTGGTGTTGGGAGCTGTGGCTGACCCACCACCCACCCATCAATGGAGTACTGAGGCTGCCAGAGAAAGCTAGAGCTGAGGGCAGAGTATGACAGACCTCCAGAACTGGAACTGAAATTCTAAGTCTTGATGTCATTCATAAAGGCCTTTCAGCTTTAACTGGGTTTTTTATGGGTTTGGGTTTTGTGTGTCTGTGTTCTTTTTTTTTTCCCCCTTTTCTTTATGGTTTTTAAGCTAAAAATTAAGTCCAAGATTGTTTAATTGCTAGGAAAATCAAAGGAAAAAGTAAGCTTGTTTCTGGATCCAACAAAGATTTTTCAATGTGCTTCTCACTTCCTATCTGAAATAAAGTCAGTCACAGTATTATCACTATTTGATAGATTATTAGTAGAGCTGTTTCAAGCTTATAATTTCTTATATTGTAATAGTTAATATTCTGATTAAAAAAATAAAGCACAATTTTTTTCTTTCTCTAAATATGTATCGTTGTGGCACCGGTAGTGTCCAAATAAATGTTAGGGTTTTGGTTTTTTGGAGTTGGTTTTTTCCCCCCCTTTTTAAAAGCTTCCTATTTTTAAAGAGTCACACTAACATCCATGATCCCAAATACTTCACTCAACAAAACTTGTCCAGAGCTTATGACTGCAGGGCAAGCACATTCTCCCAGGAATCCCAGGGCTGCCATGAGAAACTGACTCTCCTCATCCTCAGGAATTCTTCTCCTCCAGAACCTTTTACATCCCCAAAAGACATATTTTGAGACATCCAGAGAAACTCTGGTGATGGTTGCTGTAGAACTGTGAAATCCATAGCGTAACTCCATTGCATTTTGAGTGACCCTGTCTAAAACCAAATTTCCACTCCAGCCAGCCACCCACACTAGTGGTGCTCAAGCTGGGGCCGGCAGAACCAGCAGGGCTCCCACCACCTTTAGCTGTGAAAATCAAGTACCACAGGCAGGCAGAGGCAGAGTGTTGGCATTATTCATTGTCACTGATGATGGAGCAAATTGATGACACAGTTACTAATTCAAACCATTTGACTGTAGTTTCCTTTCTAACACAAACCTGATGCAATTTCATGGCTTTCTGGGAAGTAGCCAAGCAATGCTGGATTATGGCCCTTACAGCAATGCAGCACTAAACAGTTATCAAAAGCATTTGAGTATCTTCATGCTTTCAGGCATCAGGTGCTGCAGAGAAAAAGATATCATTTTCTCTGGAGCACTCTCAATTGAAAAAAAAAGCTAATAGACTACTGAGAGGACACAAAACTACTAAGTTTTTCATACTAAAATGTATTATTTTAGCTCTGGCTGAATCTTGAAATACGTTTGTTAATTTACTAATTATATGTTGATCTATTTAGATACTATTATGGTAGGGTTTAATATTTCCTGCCACCATCACCATGTTGTTTTGTGTATCTTCATATTTTTAACTAAGAGAACTTTCAAAGGATTTGATTATTTTTCTTAGATCCTATGTAAGATTCTTTTAAAATAATTTGCTCTACTTCCATGCTCATGCTACTGACAGCCCGTTAGAATTAAATGAGAAATCCCTTCTCTAAAGAGTACATTAAGTCTTTCTGTCAATTACTATTATCTTTTGGAATCTATACCAAATTATTTTCCTGTTCAAGTGGGGAAAACTAAGTCTTTTAGTGAAGACTTTGACTTATTTTCAAACTGTTGCTATCAGCATCTTGAACAAGTAAATATACTAAGTTATGTTTAGATCACCTGTTATGTCATCTGCTGAGTCAATAGATTCTCTGGATATATCCAGGTATATCCTATCCTTAGCCTGCAGTAAACACACAGGATAAAAAAATCTGTAGCTACTGAAAAGTTGTATGTCCTACCTGCAGTCTGTAAGCACAGCTTTATGGAAATACATTTCAATCTATCTTTTTCCATTTTAGTGGCACTAGGGTTCATTCCATACAAAATTTGCAGAAAAATCAAGAATACATTGGGGTTTCAGCTATTGTGCTTTTATGCTAGTATGAACAACGGTGGCTTGGGGAAATGAAGCAGAATTCAGCAAAGATGGCTCAAATGTAAACATTCAAAAGTCCTCATAGAGGACTGAGCATTCACAACAGATCTTCAGTCCATAGCTCTTTGCCTGTCTGGCCATATTCTTCAGTCTTCAACCACTATTTTTAATGTAGAATTTGAGGGAATTTCCATTTTTGAGAAATTCTATCAGGCAATTTTCTAGCTCAATACTTATCTTTTATCAAGGAATTTAATACTTCTCTTTGCCTTTGTCCCAAGCTCACAAGGAGTACACTTCTTGTTCCAGTTTCAGCACGTGCTCTGAAGCCACATTACAACTCACCAGCAGCTTCAGTCCTCTAACTGTGGACTTCTGGATTTGGATGAACATTTTCAAAGATCCCCATTAATGCCTTCACCTTGAAAGTGTGGATCCTTACAAGAGGAGGTTGTTCAAGTATGCTTTCCTGGAGCCCTACATGCAGAACACACTGAGCTTTTAGAGATACTCTGCTGAATTAAATTAATTGCACTATTGCCTTAATGAAACATTCTATATTGTTCTTGATTGTATATTGTTTACCTGTTTTATAGATGGCAAAACAGAAGCTGAAGACAATTTCACATTTTAAGTTGTAAAATCTCAAATAGGAAACTACATCCAGGGTGTTTACTTCAAGCACGTAATTCCACCACTTCTATGCAGAGAATATTTTGTTGCCGTGGTGGTGGAGGTTCTGTTTGTTTGCTTAGTTAGTGGTTGGGTTTTTTTAATTTTGTATTTCTTTAAAAAAACTACTTTGATTCCACATTCATTCCTTCAGTTAAGGAGTTAATCAGCAGGCTTAATGCTTAGATTTGGTTGAATGACACAACCTTCTTTTCATGAGAAAAATTAATGAAATAAAGGGTGTCCATTACAAAAACAAACGAACAAAAAAAGGATATGTGGTCATTTTTTCTCCTAATATTCTTCAGTTACATAGAAAGCTCTTACAGAGAGGAAGGGAATATTCTTTTCTATGTCCAAGTAGGTATAGAGAGAAGTAATGAACTTAAATTGCCAGCAAGGGAGTTAAATTGGATACAAGGAAAAATATTTTCTAATGGTACGGCTAATTAAGCATTAGATGGTCTAGGGAGCCCACAAAACATAAATTATTGGAAGTCTAGAGAACATATTGGGCAAAGTGTGATATAGCTACCATTCCTTCTGATTTCAGCAGAGACATCTGGTAGATGACCCCTTATAATTCCTTTCAACTCTGCTTTCTATTATCTTATCTTTTTTTATATTTAGTTCACATTCTACGTACCATTTTCCAAGCTTTTGTATTGACAGTGCTTTGAAATTATTCACAGCTTGCCCAACATTGAAACGTCTTTTTGGTTTACCTTTACAGATGAACCAATTGTAAGCTGAATCACTGATTTATACTATAAATGTATAATACTTCCATATAACAACTTTCTGTATGATTTTGCAGCCTATAGCCCAGTATCAGATATTTTGGCAGGGTGATATGAATTACTTCACCTTTATTTTCCTTTCTGCAAGATAAATAGCACAGCAGTGCTTTCATCCTTTTGAGAAATTTTCAAGGTGTGAATTTTCTTTTTAAATATGAACTGAAGGTGAGGAAGCAAATTCAGTAACACATGGCAGCATTAAGGGAACAGTTCTGCCACTTAACCAGCCTTGAGAGGCCTTAGACAATCTTCTTTTTCTTCTTCTTTTATCTTCTAGGCTGCAAGCTTGCTGGGGGAAGAACAGTCTTACTTTGTTTACATTATACCTAACACAAAGCAAGCCCGTTCTGGGATTCTGTTTTTTCCAATGCACTTTCAAACTAAGGAAATAAATGCCTAATGACATACTATCAAGCAACCTGTGATGAAATATAATCAAAATGCAGTGTGTTGCCAATATATCATGTTCTCAGAACAGCAGCAAAGAGTAAAATCCCTTTCTCTCCTTTCCCTAGATTTTAACGCAAGCACTGACTGTGTGAAGCAGCTGTACAAGGCTTTGAGTGTTCCCATGAAAACTGCCAGGAAAGCCCCACAAACACTTCGCAAAGAGCAGTGCTGAACAACTACTGCTCTGCTGTCTTCTATGCTTTGTGCTATGCCATGCGCACCGGCCTGCAGGCACAGATTTTAACTCTGCTGTAAGCAGGAACTTCTGTGACATTGAAAATGTCCATCGGACAAAACCTGTGTGAAAGAAAGTTTCCAGTAACTTTTGCTTTGCCATCTTTTAACTGGTTCATGAAAGCAGAACAGCCACAAACAGCACTGTGTCATCACATGTCATGTCATGGAAATGCCTTCAGCACTACAAAGGACAAGAAGAGGCAATCTATAAGATACTGGGAAAACTTGAGAGTTCTTTTAGTCCCTGATCCAAATATCAGAAAAGCCATTAGAAATCTTTCCACCAACTTTTCCTCACAACTTTTTGAACACCTACATTTTAAGTTACGTTTGCCTTTCCTTTCCTAACCAAATGTAGAGTGTTGTTGGACTCTTTAGGAAAAGTTATTAATCACTTCTTTTTTTTCTAAAGTTGGTAACAGTTAAATGTTAATATTATTATATCATTATGTATCTAATTTATGACCATTGCCTCCTACAAGATAAACTATTTTTAATGGCAACACAAAAAGCTAAAGGAATTGTGACTTATACTATTGTTTTAACAGCAACCTAATGAATTGATGTAACTCATTAATTGCTGTAACTCATTAAGAGTAATTAACATATTGTGGCACAAATTTGGATCCACATTACTGCATAAGAGATGGATTAATTTCAGTTAATTCATTCCTTGGTGTTACTGAGATAAAAATCAAGATCACCAAGAGACTAGAAGACTTTCTGAGTATAAAAAAAAAATAATTTTGTTTTTATGGTTCTTTGAATTTATGCACTATCATCTGCCTCTAGTTGGGTGGTCATTTTTTTCACTGCCTCCCTACTCAGCTCCTGCTTCATGCTAAGGAACTTGCTAGTGGTGCACTCTTTTCTCAGACACAAGGGTCAGGCAACTGAGGAACAGATATTCTTCTAGAGAAGGCTGCTAGTTCGTTGCTCTTTTGTTCCAGTATAAAATAAACATATATACATATATATAAATTTAATTAGAACTCTTTTGGAGTAAAACAGAGGAGAAAGTTGTAATTTACACCCAATATTTAGTTCAAACTGAAACAGAAAGTAAAAAATTTTGTGAACTGAAAAATTGCTAGGAGTTTTGAGTTGGAAATGTAAAAGAAGCAAAAATAGATTTTAAGTCTAATTGAAGCTAGTCAGCATAATAAAAACTTATTAAATATAGAATACTTTTTTTATTTAGATTCTCCTGAGCAGGAAAAAATGTCTAAGAAATGTTAAAGCAGCATCACCATCTTTTCCAAAGCTAATATTTTAGTGTTGGGAAAATCTATTAACATTAATAATACTTCATTATTGATTTAAAATAGTAATAACTTAAAGCCCCCTATTTACAAGTCTAGCATTGTCAGGTAATTATCTCCAAAGAATTCCACTGACTGAAAATACAAATATTTCTTACTGTTTCTCCTTCAACCTTTAAACTTCTGTCTAGGAAAATCATCAAATACAGGTTATTTTATACTAAAGGAAAAAGCAAGCTCAAGAGCTGAAGAGTTTTTATACAGCGTGTTCCACTCGTGTAACATTTCTGTGTAATTTGAGGGATGTAGTTCTTGTGTTGAGATGGGAGGGCATAGAAACCACAGTTCTGACAAGACGGCACTGAAAGAGCTGATAACTTTCAGGTAAGATAGACCCAAGCTTTCCATCTGCAGGAAAAATTTCTGGTCATTTACTGAAAAACAGTTGAATTAATTTTCTTTGTTTCATACACAATAAGATGAGGCCCTTAAAACCCTGGGAAGTCAATAGAAAGCATTGGATCCACAAACAAATAGAAGACCACAAGGGTGGATTTACAAGATATTTTTTTTTTTTTTTATTAGCTTCCATTTGTAGTCTTACTCTAAGGAAATACAATGCACCTTATGGTATTTTCATCAAAACATAGACTTCTTTGCACTGACTGTAAGGAAGAATATTTAGGAAGTAATTTACCACAGAATAACTAATGAATAGCAAGTTTGTAAGGCAGTTTACCTTGCTTACAGGCTTATTACTCTGCATCATATCCTGAACCAAAAGGAAAGTCTCTAAGGACCAACTGCCCAAACATTAAGGTCAAAAGCTGAAGTTAAATTAAACCTTTGCAAAAATATTTTAATTTTAACTCCAGCTTGATAACTTAAAGGGTTGAAAACATGCAGAGGTAATTATCAGTGATTCAAAAGCTATTGCTAATCTGGTAATTTATACTTGTGTTCTTTTGAGTGTCTCTTTACCTTCTTTGCCACACAAATAAGGTTATTTCCAGAATCATTCTAACCTAATTAAATCTCCTATTATCTCTCAGCCAAGCATAATTCACAGCTTATTCTACCAACACCAGCACTGGCAAGCATTTCAAGGAGTGTGCAGTGGAGAATCTTTCAGTGGAAAAAATGGAGTATTTAGTTTTCTACATTCAGTTATCTGATATTGTGATGAATTTAATGACAGAGAGATAGACAGGAGGTGGTTGTATATAGTGTTAATCAGTCAAGGACAATTATGTTCGGTAAAGTTTGCCATAGGTGAAAGATAAAGGCAAAAAATGAAGTAATGTGAAAAGAAGTAAGGAATAGAGTTTCAAACCAGGATTGCGACTTAGTCTTTGCTCTGGTTATTGTTTGGATCCTATATATATGCATACTGCTACTATCTAAGGACACGTACAGGAGATTTTATTACTTATGCTTTAGAAAGAGACACAGCAGAAAGGGCATACACCCATAGAAATGGAACGACCAGCTTCCACATCACAGGCATTTCATGTACCAGCTGCCATCTCTTTTTCTTGTCTACGCAAAACTAAACCCAAGAGGTGTAACCCTTTTGCTAGCTGGTACTGGCAGCAGTTAGCACTGTGTTTACTTTCACAATCCCATCTTAAGAATGCTCATACCCCATTATGGGAAATAAATAATAATAAAATTTAAAAAGCCCTTTCTTTTCCTAAGTGGTTATTCCCTGCATAGAAGCACACAAGTATACTGGAAAGAAGAACTAGACTGAAAGGAAAGAATAGAAACTAGACTGAAAAGAAAGAATAGAAACAAAAAAGTATGGGGAGCTCAAGTTTATTTATGTAGTTAAGAAACCTCAAAATAGTTCACAAGGACTCTGTTTGACACCTATCCTATCAGTACCTCCTTGAAGCCCTAGTGTATGTGTTAGAGTAACCCTGGTAATTCAAAAGCCATTCTCCATGCCCACCCCAGTTATCCCTCTCACAGCTGCCCACCGTGTTCTAAATGTGGCTTCAGAGTCTTCAGACCTCTAGGTCTTTATACCCTTTGCTTAGAAAGACACATCAACCCTTCTACTTGCTTATCAGTCTAGCTGAATCTGTTGGCTGCTGCTAATTGTAAGGAACGAGAGATATAAATTAGGCATAACTGGCTCTTTCCCCCCCATCAACTAAAGATGAGGGAAACAAAAGGTTTTCTTCTTCACTCAGTGCTGTGGGCCTCATACTGGATCTGAGCCTTGCCTGCACCAGGTTTCTGAGCATAGGAAGACAGCAATGATATTTTCATATGGGTTTCAACCTAGTTGAGGTTCTCCCTTCAGATGTCCTTGTACTGTCAGGGTATTGCACAGAGGTTATATTGTGTGCCAAAATGAGACCCAAGGACTAACTAATTTTGGAAACCTGATAGACCAAGTTATTTCTCCACAAGGTTTGTCTCTCAGCAGTTGCATGTTTTTTAAAGCTTTTTATTAAAGTAACTGCCATTGCACTTAGTACATTTTAGACATGTATCTGAAGAAGGAGCAGGCACTGAATGACATTTTCAAATCATCTTTGGTTATGTAAGAATTTTCAGTGATTTGGACCTTAGAGCTTGGAGCAGGGCTGGAGGAAGGGAGGGACGAAGAACAGAAGGAAGGGTGGAAGGCAGGCACATGCTCTCCTTAGTTCAATGTTTCCACTACTGCCACACAATCAACAAAATTGTATCCAAAAAGGAGAACATCCTTCAAACATTCAAAAGTCTGTTTCTGGGAGTACTGGTGAGAAGACAACTTTCTGTATGGTCTCTGCACCAAGACAGACATGGATTTTCATGGATTTTAAAGTAATTATTTTGTGGAATTTTTTTTCCGGAATTGTATCAAACTAGAGTAAGATTTCCTAAAATGGTTAGTGGAGAGGAAGAAAATGGGGTAGAGAGCATCAAGCTGTCAAGATGAGGTGTGGACAAGGAGAGGACTTAGCTTACCAGTGCAGCTAGTTCTGTAGCCAAAGGGAGAAAGATCGAGATAAAGGATCTTTTTCCTTGCTGGCCTGAGGCCTTGGAAGTATGCTAGGAATGCTGCCCTCCTTCCAGAGGAGCTGATTCAGTTTCACTTGTGGCGGTTTAGTTCCCACTGTCATCACTCTTGCAGTGACAGTTGCTATAGTGAGTGAGAAAGTGCCTTGCCTGGTTTTGGGTAGGGACACAAAAGGCTGCCTGTCTCCTCTGCAATTTGGCAGGAGACCCTTTAGTGTGGGGTGATGTGTAGCTGTGCACTTACTCGCTGCAGACCTTGCTGGAGCTTACCAGCACATTCCTGGAGAGACAAGCAAGTACAAGCAGTGCTGACTGGCCATTTTCCTTAAAGGAAACCTACCACAATATCTGCACTTGACCTGTCTGTTTTACCAGCTGTTCCCCCAGCGGTTTATAGACTGCACACCTGTTTGGCAAAAAGAGAAAATATTTGTGCATTTGAATGAAGCATAAAATGAATCAGCTCGACACCAAAGGTCCCCTTGCAAGAAACCTGACCCATCTTTAAGAAGTCAGCGGTACAGAACCATGGGATGTAATTCAGTAAAAACCTGCATTGCTCTTTTTTTTCTGAGATTCCAGCTCCCAAAATGGAATTTAGGACACTCTGTTTTACACAATTAATCTCCCTGTACAGCAATCAAACTGGAAAAAAAAAAAAAAGAAAAAAAAAAAAAAAGAAAGGCAATCTCAAAAGGTGCAGATTTAAAAAGGGGCCACACAAAATATTCATGCTGCCATTTAGCCCTAGCTAAGGATACAAGCTTCCTCTCTGCTGTGAGCTTAGACACATCCATCTGCTTGGGATCCAAAAATGCAGAAAGTTACTCCAAATGATGTAGTAAGACTTTTTTATTTCATTTGAGTTAAAACACTTTTCATTTCTAAATACAGTACACTAACACTGTGCAACATAGTATTTTAGAGACTGGGACACCACCACCTACCAAGACACCCCAGTTTCTACCTCTTCTTTAGACAGAACAGTTCAAACCTGTATTCTCCCACTACCAGAGTAGCATAGCCACCAAAATAAAGGTTTCTTAGAAGGAAATTGGGGCACTTCCTTAAAAGAAAAGACCAGTCATTTACCTGCAATGCTGTGGTCAAGGGGGAGCTGCACAAACATACTGAGATTGGCACCAAACCTGAAGTGAAAAAGCTGGTACTTCTTTTCACTGTGGAAACGAAAGGATTGGCCACCACTGCTTTTTCTGAGTCTGCATCTTAGATGCTCTGAGTGTCTCCGCCCTAAGCATTTCAGAGAACTTAAATTAAAGAATATTTTGTTTCTAGCCTCTGAAAAGATACAGGTGCCAGCCCAGAGTCAGATACTCAAACCTGATGTGTTGAAGCATTTCGAAGTATTTATAAAGTGCAATTCCAAGGAAGTCAGATTGTTTTGTTGTTAGCTGTTAGCATTTACCTACCTCTGGATTTGTGTAACAACTAGTCAAAGGGGTTATTATTCTCCAAAAGGCTTGAAAACAACTTTAACACCTTTTTTTGCAAATTGAGTCCTGTCAAGCCTAACTCATTTTGGAACACCTAACGCAGGTGCTTCGTAAAATATTCTGCTTTTCTGGTTTTGTCTAGTTTGCTTCAAAGAAGAAAAAAGTAGAAAAAGAAGAAAGATACACCTTCATTTTAAAAATACCTGAACCAAAATGGAACAAAAGAATGGCCTCATGCTTAAGGCACTGAAATGTTATTCAGGAATGACCTAGAGCAAGTCATTTAATCTGTCTATACTGTGTAACCATAGTGAAGGTTTCTTTTTCTTCCCCAGCAATTTAAGCAGTAAGCTCTTCATAAGAGAGTTTGTTTTACTTTGTGCCTTTGTATCTATATTACATCAGAGAGCTTCTTTCTGCAAGAGCTTCCAAGCACCACTTCAGTGTAAAGATATATATATAGAATATAAGCATAAACATGAAGAAAATTTTATAATTTTTATGACCAGCTCTGGGGACAACAATTTAGATTTTGGAAAAGCAAGTTTTCCTCTGAATATATATTTGGAGATGTTCCTTTTGATACATAAATTGAATAATGCAGAAAACAGTTTCATTTGCACACATCTCAGCTTCCTCCAGTCTTAAATGAACACTGCATAATCTGGAAGGATGATCTAATGTCATTCTCATTTGGTGACAGTTTATCATGGCCTATATTCCCTGAAAGCATCATTATTGGAGATGTTATTATTACTGCTTTAGAAATTAAATTATCTCCAAGAAAGAGCTATACATATAAAATAGATTCAAGGCCCCCTTATCTTCAGCACTATTTATGTTATAAATTATCTCAGGGACCCAAATTAGAATGTCAAAGGAATCTGGCAGGGGAAAACAAAGGAAGTGCATGAACCTCCCCTTAGGACAAATCTGATAGCTCATACTTGCATGTCAAATAGGCACTGCCCTTACCATATAACAGTCAAACCCCACATCCTCAGCTGGTGTAAGTTGTCCTCTCCCTACCAGTGGAGCCATAGCAGTTTACACCAGATGAGGATCTGGCTCACTTGTAACTTATAGCAAGCTGCCATGCCTCAGACTATGCAGGACAGCGCCTTTTTCCTGGGATTCTCACAACAGTCATGAGAGCTTTTATTGAAATGTGGCAATTGGGATTTTTGTGCTTGGAAACAAAATTTTGTTCTTCAGCATGTTAGAAGTTTCATGGTTTAGCATGAAGAACAAAAATAAGGTAAATGGGCAGGAAAATCATAAAACACTTCTCTCAAGGAAAGGTTATTATTTCTGACTGTGCTGAAATAAACTCAACTGTGTATCAAGTCTGCTGCCAGTGTATGAACTAAGAGGAACTGCACTGAATATTGTATTAATAAAATCAACACTCAAATAAAAATTTTATGTCATGCAAATAACATTAAAATTGGCAACATTCCTATTTCCACGTTGTTTCATGGTGAGTCAACTGGAAATTATGCACAAAGTATGGCATTCTTGAGAGCAAAGGAAGGGTAAGATAGGCTGCCTGGCATATGGTTTGTTTTTTTTTTTTTAATATCTGCTATGATCAATCAGAACAGAACATGCTGCAGAATAATTAGGACTTGTAAATCTTTTTTGCCATGCAAGAATGGCGAAAAATAGGGAAATGCTTCTGAAAGTTGGTAGCAAGAGTCATTGAGCCTTTTTCTGAGCAGCTATATTCCATCATTTTTACTGCAAAGACTTAAGCATTCAGCATAGTGTCATCTGGGGTATTGTGGTGCCTGTGACCTATGTGCCCAGCTCTGAACTCCCAGGGGTTAACATTGTCACGTTGGTTTTATACAGGGAAGTTAAGGAACACAAAGCTCCAATGGGGACTCATATCAGCCTGTGTGTTGGGTGCTAAAACACAACCAGCCACAGAAATTGCCAAAGGGAGAGGTATATCTGAATTCTGCTTCTGAAAGGGACTCACTTCCCTTCCTTGACTCTGAGGATGTCTCTGAACCTAAGATTTGGAACCTGAAAACATTCCTAGAATGTCTTCATTTGGAGAAATATCAGGATGAGGCCTTTTGCTCAGTAGTCTCAAGGTCTATGCCTTCGTTACAAAAGTGGGACATTTGACCTCTACGTCCTCAACTTGAGTGGGTTTGAAGTTCTTGTCAGGTGAGTACTGCCACCAGCTGGCTATGCAGTTCCCTGGACAACAGTGCTCTCACCCTTCAGTTGAAGATGGGCCATTCTGTGTACCCTCCAAGGTAAGCTTTTTTGAGTGCAGTCAGTAGAAAATGATTATATCCATCTGTCCCGAAATGAAGCAAATTCTCCACCTCTGTTGATAGTACTCATTATGGAATCAAAGGGGACTACCAGGAGCAAATGCGTAAGAATGAAAATTGACACTGTGTAAAGGAAACCAAAATTCAGAGGTGTGAGCTGCTGAAATTGGGAAATCCAAGCAATTGGAACCCCATTTCAGAGTTCTGCAGGAAGATCCCTATAGAACTGCAAGCCTGGTAAGAGGATTTCATAAAACACCATTGTACAAGGCAGCAGAAGGCAGCAGTATCTGGAGCATGGGATACAGTTCTAGTTCCTTAGGTGCAAAGCAGATAAATTCAAAAGGAAAAAGACACAAAGAGCTACCAAGATGCAAAACTAGAACACCTTGCTCTGGCTGATCTGGGAAAAAGGTAGAAGATGATTGCTTCTCTAATCATGTCAATAAAGTGAGTACCAGGAGGAGGAAAAAGGGATTTTAAGCTAACAGTGTTGGCACAAGAACAGATGGATATAATTTGGCTAGAAATAAATTATGCTGAAAACTTCACTACTGCATCAAAGGAGTGAGGTTCCGGAACAGCTATCGGGCAACAGTTGGAGAGGCAACTCCCCCAAATCAAAACTACAACAACAAAATTAGTTTTTAAGAGGACTTTGATCACTTCATAAAAGGATTACCCACCATAGTTGCCTCAGGTAACAAGGCATGGGTTTCCATGATCCAAGAAGTCCCTTTCAGTCTTGTGTTACTGTGAATTTGTTACTAAAATAACATAAATACCTTAAGGTAATTGGAGTACTTAAGCAAATAGCTAGATACTGTTCCATGTATCCAAGACTGTTCATTAGCAGCACAATGGTTACTCCTTATTGGTATTTAAAAGGAAATGGTTTTCCATTTCCCACTGTTAATCTTTCCTCACTATCTGTGTTAATTATTAATGTCTGTGTTTTAAATGTTTTTTTCACTTTTCTTTAGCGTGTTGGATGCCAGCTTGGTTTGCCCAAGGGATCCTGAGAGATGGATGAATTAGCTGCTACTGTTTCAGCTAGAAAGCATGTTCTGTAACAGATTCAGATTTTCTGTGGATCAAATCACAGAGTTCAATTTATAAAGAAGAAAAAAAAAATAAAAAAAAGAAACGAGTGGCCAGCAAGTTACATCTGAATCTCTGTCTGCCGTACTGAACTGGCATATTTCCTTTTGTCAGCAAATTGTATGATTTTCAAGCCTATTAACACTAGTAGGCCTAAGTTACTTTTGAGCTTGGAGAAAGCTCTACCCTTCCTCTACACCCTGTTTGTGCTTAAGGGCTTCAGTAACAGCTTTTGTGACAGTGGAAGCAGAGCAGTAAAAGATGACCCAAAGCCAGCAGTGGATGTCCTGGGTGGCTGCTATGCATACTTACCAACATCTTTTGTCTGAAATTCACTGATTACCAACAGAAACAATGTTTGAAGCACACAGAAAAAGTCTAATTAGATTACAGTGCTTCTTTGTAGCTGGAGTTTCTTGTAACCCCTGACCATGTTTTGTTTTCAGCAGCCAGCTCGTTGGAATGCCATTACCATGTAACATAGATGTAGTTCGCTTTAGTCATAAGCAGCTGGATCTTAAAACCTCGTATTGGCCTTTATGTTCATAGTCCTTAACAATTCAATCTTTTTTCTTTATTTGTACTAGAAACTTCTTGTCAGCTACTTTTCTAAGATTTTCTCAAGCTTCAGAAAGCTAATCATAATGGGGAAATGCAAGATGTCTACTACCTGGTTAATTTTACTTCAAACTGCAGTAAACTCACCTCCATCTGAAGAAAGATATGATAATGGGTAGTCATCTCCTCTCACTTATGTATTGCCTTTCAGTTACAGCAAGAAATTACAGCCATAATGGAAGGGAATGGAAGTTGTCAGGACTGTGAAGAGAAGGAAAATGACTAATTCATAGGCTTTCTAAAAAATTGACAGCAATGAACCACTGGTGAGCCTATGTCGTGGTTTAAAGCCAGAGCAGCCTAAGAAGCTTTTCTTCTTATTTCATATATTTAGCACCCTTTTGTAAGGTATACATTCATAGACTACACTAGGTTTATGGAGGAAAATATTTTAACTTCTGTTTTTTAAAAAATATTTCTATTTGTCTGCTTTCTCCTCAAAAGCAGTTATTCTTCATATAATTTGTAATGCTATTTTCCAGCAGAAAAATAAATAAAACAGAAATCCCATAAGAATATTTTTGTCTCATTAGATAAATTGATATGCACAAATAAGTGAACAAAAATGAGTTAGCATTCCATATAATATTTTTAATAGCTGATCCTTAAGTGATTTTTTAACTCCAGGTTTTCAGTCAAAAATCAACATATGTTTATCAAAAGCCCTGAGATAGGGTAGAAGGCCATATCCAGAGCTTCTGGTTGTCCTCAAGCCAGCTTCCACAAACAACTTTACACTTGTTTAATCTGTTTTAAACAACTTGGCAGGGCTGTCTTAATTTAATTTTGTTTATGTAATTCTAATTTTATTGTCTATATTTTGAACAAGTTTATTAGTGATTAAGAAATACTGGCAGCTATTCTGGATTTCATTGTAACAACGGATTGCTACCTACAACATTTTAGCAGAAATTATTGAAATGTCCTAGGTCACAGCAGGTAACTCTGTCCTCTAATCTTTAACATGAATGGTCAAATCCCATTCTTGAAACTCAGAAAAAATTTTCCTGCTATTCCTAATGGGATTATGTGTTGGACCACTCTGCTTTGATAGTTTTAAAGTATTTCTTGCCTCCTGGCCAGTTTATATTATTTTTTTCTTGTGACAGTACTGCCCTTTAATTTAAATAGCTTCATTTCCCTCCCAATTTCTGCATTTATCATTCTGTTGAATCAACAGTTATATTACCTTTTCTTTTCCTTAGTTTTGTTTAATGGAATAAACAAATTTTTTTCCAATAAATATCCTTTATCCAATCTATCCTTCAAAGAATTATTCCCTTAAGATCTTTATAAGACCTGCTTATCTGTCAGTGAGAGGTAGCGTTTGACCATTAACTATGGAACAAAATTTTCCTCAGAAGGTTTCCAGTCACGCTCTTCCAGTGCTTTCCAAGCATCGGGTTAATGGCTATGTAAAGAAGGTGAAAAAGTGTTTTCTGTTGATATACTGTCAAAACAAGAAGACAGACTTGGAGATTGCCTAGCTGTAAGGAATTTATGCCCACTAAGAATTACCACTAAAAACCCAATGACATGTGAAGCAAGCCAAATTGTATGATGTTACCTCTGAATTCCTAGAACTATCTGTGTTTTTTAGCTCTGGTTTCCTTCAAGGGCAACATGAGTTTATTTAGTTTAAATTGAAACTTTTATTTTTTGCTACTGTCACACCACTTCTAAAACCTGTTTCAATTACCTCAGACACAGCCTGACAGAGTAAGTCTTAAGTTTAAGGAAATTACAAGAAGGTGTATGTCTGTATTTTATTCTGATACCTTGCCCACCTCACTTCCCAGAAGTTCTCCGTGTTCTATACTCTGATTTCATTCTACCACTAAAACGGTTATGTTAAAAATTTCCTAATGAAACTGCCACTTTTAAAATAGTGGATTATTCAAGAAATTAACAAATTTAACCTACTGATCAGTTTTATTATTTCTTCCTATTAGCCACATCACACTGGAGTGCTGCTGGATAAGTATAGGCTCTTGAAACAGGAGCAGGGAAAGAGAGTTCATGCAAAACCTCTATGCAAAGGAGCCCGTTGACCAGTCAATAAACCTGTCAGGAACTTATGGGTCAAAGACCTTGTCAAAAAGGGGTGCATAGTGGACTCCCCCACCTTGGTAAGTGTCTGCTGCTGACTAGCAAGTCAAAAATGGATGGATAAATCTTTAAGCAGTTGAAATAAGTCTTATGATCACAGGCCCACATAGCATGGTAGACTTTTAACTTCTGCGGTATTGACTGGAATGGCAAATCCAGGTGTATGAAAAACTGGTTGAATTATCAGCCTGAGGGTTAGTATTTAATAGTTCAAAGCCTAACTGGTGTCCAGCTCCGAGTAATGTTCCTTATAAGCTGCTTCTGGATGTCAAAATTCTTTAACATCTTCATTAAAAACCTGGGTAACAGACTATATTCAAGTTTGTAGATGGCATCAAACAGTAGGAACAGCTGATGTGCTGGAGGGCAGGTTTGTCTCGGTGCTGGTGGATCCTGGTTAAGTATTGGCACAGGTTACCCAGAGAAACTGTGGAATCACCATTCTTAGGGTTTATTACATGTGACTGACTAAAGCCCTAAGCAACCTCTTCTGACTTTGAAAAGGAGGTTGGACTACGTGGTCTTCTGAGTGGCCTTCCACCTGAAACTGTTATCTGATCATATTGCTAACTTGGTGGGATAAGATCACAAGTCTAAACAGGTTTCAATATTTTTTTACTTTCTGGTTTGTGAATTTCTGGAAAACTTCCTGTTTCTGGTGGATCTGACAAAGGTGCAACACAGCTTATTTTTCACTGGAAAATACTGGGATTTAGCAAACACAAGTTGGAAAAGCTGCAATAATTAAAAGCTAGATGAGCTAGAAAAGGTATAGTTTTTGCTGAAGGGACTGGCTGAACTGGATTTTAGAAAAACTCTCCCAGCCCTGTGAGTCAAATTCAGAATGAAGCTTTCTTCACAGAATCATAGAATATCTCAAGTTGTAAGGGACTCATAAGAATCATTGAGTTCAACTCCCTGCTCCTCACAAGACTACCTAAAACTAGATCGTATAACTAAGAGCTTTTTCTAGACGCTCTTTGAACTCTGACAGACTTCCCTACTGTGACCACTTCCCTGGGGATCCTGTTTGAGTGACTGACCACCCTCCCAGTGCAGAATCTTTTCCTAACGTCCAATCTGAACCTCCCCTGCCGCAGCTTCATTCCATTCCTTCCTGTCCTGTTGCTGGTCAGTGGAGGGAGGAGATCAGCCCTTCAAAGTCTAGCTGAATACGGCTAGCTCCTAACCCTCTTTCTTACCACACTGTCAGAGGCAAAGGCTATTTTTCATGCTATTTGAACCTATCTCTTAAGTTAAAAGGTGTTGATAACACAAATGCATTGCATAGCCTATTTTTTATAATCAAAGAAGTTTTGTGCAAATATAAGTACCTGATAAGCACTTAGGCTTTGGGGTGGTTCTATGAATTGAATTACATCTTTGTATAATTCATGTTTTATTATCACTAGTCTGTTCACACCTTGCTGTGTGGAAGTTTACAAGTAACTCCCTGCAGTGCAAAATGCAAATGAGCTTCGTTTTAAGAATAAACTCAACATGAAGCTGTGTGTTCCAACTTTCCTAGAAAGTAAGATATTCTGGAGGTAGTTTTGATACTGAAAATGCAGGCAAGTAATCATAAACTATAGAACTTTCAAAAACTTTTCCTTTTCTTTGCATTCTTTTTATTTGTTGTGTTGCAAGCCTGCATATGTCAGTACAGCAAAAGCTAGGAAGCCTCTGAGGATTTCAGCAGTATAATCTCTCACAACAGTCTTGAGCAGTATAATGTCTTTCATGACAGTCTCTCAATGGAGTGAGAAAACAGGCACTTTTTACTAAGGTACAAAGTAAAAGAGTGTGCATGAAATAAAAATAGCATGAAATAAGTAACTATAAAGATAAAAAGGAAAACTATTACTTTTGAAGGAAAAAACACCACATTTCTAAGTAATCGTTAATTTCAAAAGTCCTGGCATCCATGCACAAGGGTTCCCCCTTCCCATGTCTGCCTAGAATTTATTTGCAATGGGAACATTTTAATTCATTATTACCATCAGACTATTATCCTAGCTAATGAGAATTTTTCATTTTCTTATGACAAAATCTGCAAATAAAAAGCCAGAAGATTGTGAACGAAGTCTGATTAGTTAGACAAAAACATGAATTAAGGCTTCTTACTTAATTTTCATTAGAGCTAGAAAACTATTAGCCTAAACTCTCAGAAACCATGTGTGTGGTTGGTTTGTAATTCAATTGTGCTTCATATATTACCTAAACTAAGACACTTCATATAACTTTCTGCAGTATGCAGCAGGGAAAAAAAATATACAGAGAAAAACAAAAAAATAAGAGGACTACAAAAGACTAGTAATGTGGGGAATGTTTGAACGAGTTAACTGTAAACCAGCACTACGGAAATCATTGCACGTGTTCAATAAAGGTGAAATAAATACCTGGTATCATGATCCATCAGACGTATTAAGGTTTGGTTTCTGTAGTTGGGGCCTGTGTCTGCAAGAATTTTTTTTCCAATAATTATCTGTGTTTGAGTTCCTCTTGAGCTAGGAAAAGGTGACACTCATTCTTTTTACAGCCCACACCAGTACTATACTGATTTTGTGCGTTTTAGCATAACTTTTGGGGACAACAACCAAGGTTCTTAGCATTCGTTGTAAAGTAAGTCATCTCATGCATTATTGCCTTGACAGCTGAGGAAAACTTTTCAAAATACAAACACAGCAAGAGTAAAGCCGTGAGATGTCACCAGTTCATAAGGTACACAGAAATAAGCCCAGAAAAGACCACTGAAAGGCTGTGTTAGAAAGTCACCCAAATTTTCACCTGTAGCATCTCTAAGGCCAACCTACAGGAGCTACATAAATACCAGATATGTACAAGCACATTGGAAAAATATTTACCGTGAGAGACAAGCTGACAGGCAAAGACACCTGCCTTATGTAACACGTTTGAAACACAAAGAGCAGCTTCTAAACCAAAACTGCATCAGTTAGTCCAATAGTAGATATACTAATTTTTAAAAATCTTTGTGCAGGCTTAGTCATCCCAGAAATCTCTTTGCTGTCTCTCCTGCATGCCGATCCTGCCTAGCATAGAGATGGAACAGGAAAAGCCACTGCTGGCCAGGTAGCAGGGATGTGTGAGGAAGCTCTGAGCCAGCTCCACACCTGAAACAAGCTAGAGGGTCCTGGCAGCATGGTAAGAGCCACAGCTGGGTCCGTCCTGCTTATTCACCCCATTCCCTTGAAGCCATTTTGGTACACTGAAATTGTAAGGCATGATTTGAAAATGCTGCTAGGAAAATGTTTGGATTAAATGTATAAAATTCTTTCATGAATTTGGCATATATTTACACAAAGCTAAGTAAGAATGTCTAAGTAAGTGATGTCTGCTCTGTGTTGCATATGGTGGTGTTTTAACTTAGAAAACATTGCAAACTTTGTTAAATTATTAAATCTAGTTAATTTTCTGCTGTTCTAGATTATCCCTCCTAGAGATATCTTTGTACAGTTAGTGTCTGGAGCAAATCTGTGGCTTCCTTGCAGAATTCCCATGTGACCTTGAGCAAGTGCTTTGTTTTATCAAATAACACAATGCTCTGACCGAGCATATGCTAATAAACCTTCCCTGCCTCACAGGCAGGCTGTGGGAATCAACAACATTAAATACCTGAAGTGCTCAATAGTCTGGTGATTATGGCCATATAAGTAGTTATGTAGTCAATCCCCCTGTGGTTAGAATGTTGTCAAAGTGTGTGCTTCATGTATCTGTCTGATGTGACATTTTCCTAGTACCAAATTATCTGGAGACATTACAAGCAGAATTGTGGAAGGATCAAAACCAGCTCGAGTGGCTCACCCAGCCCCTTGTTGCAAGATAAAATGGCATGCAGATGACACAAAACATCTCAAAGCCCTTGATTTGCTTTAGTGCCTTTTAAAGTACTTCTTCTGAAGAAGGAATATGTGTGCGCACACAGGAGTTATTACCAGCTAAAAACTCTGTCTGCTGATATCCCATGTTAGAACACTGCATGTATCTATTCTAAAATCAGATGCGACATTGAAAAAATATTTGACAGAGGTATGGTTGTCTTTTGATCTTTATGAATTCCTGACATACTTCTACTGTTCGTGACCTTCCTGCTACTTTCAGAGGTGTACAGAAATGAGAACCATCCCTTATGCGCTGCAAATTTTTATCTTACCAGTGGGTAGTGATAATGTTTTTCTTTTTGTACATTTACAGGAGGTTGCTCACAGGCCTTCATAGGATTGTTAAATACATCAACTAAAAGAAAACATAATAATATAATAATTATTATTAACGTTATGTGCAACAGCTGGTCCTATAAAACACAGTTAAGAGGCTTGTTGTCTTATACATTAATATCGATCTGGGGATGAGATCACTTTCCACAGAATTTAATGCAGCTTTGGTCTCATTGCAAGTAAAATTCTTAAAGCATGTCCTATTTTTAAGAATAGGATCTGAGCTGCAAGCTGCAATAGAGAGTTCCTCAGTGGCTGACCTAAACCAGTTCATACAGTAAATATGGGATCACTGGAGCAGTTCCAGTTCTGTGATGATGACAAGCCTGAAAAGCAGATGGGAGGCACATTTGTAGGTGCTCTTCATTGCTTCTCACAGTGAAGAAACCTTTGCTTCTCACCTGTCTACTTTTATGCTTGCTTCTCCTCAACAGAGATTCAACTCCAAGTAAAAATCATCTGAGAACTTCTGACAGAGGTTGAAGCTCACATTTAAAAAACTAACCAATATGGCTGATAGATGCATATTTTGTCTGTTTACACCCCTTTATGCAAAGAACTACAATGCTGTGATACGCCTTCCACATAAATTGTTGTGAGTCCGTCAATATTTGATGAAAATCATCGGCTGTCTTTCTGAGCAAGAGTTTTTTGCATTCTTTCAGATCATTGACAAAGATGTTATATAGCGTAAGAGCAAATCTGACCTCTGCATGACCTATTAAAACATATTCACTCTTTTATACATCCTTGTGTCTAAACTAACCAGGGTTTAACCCATTCATTTGATGACAAGTTGCAGATTTTGTTAATCACTGTAACTTCTTAATTGAAGTGTTGACTAGTTCCAAATCCAATACTTAGCCAAGTCTTGCTTGTAGCAATCGAACATTCAAACTTGGATTTGATTTTTAGTTTCTCAGATAGGATTTATGCTTTTTTATTTCTCTCTGCTCATTTTCTTCTAGTACTGTACTAAACAAATAATAATCAACCACT
Organism: Falco peregrinus; assembly: GCF_023634155.1. Classification (NCBI taxonomy): domain Eukaryota; kingdom Metazoa; phylum Chordata; class Aves; order Falconiformes; family Falconidae; genus Falco; species Falco peregrinus. Next base: position 59,827,636 of record NC_073727.1, read on the forward strand.
CTATTTTACCCCAGGGTTGATGTCAGGCTATAATAATCAGCCACTCTATTTTACGCCAGGGTTGATGTCAGGCTAATGGATTCCTTTTTACCCACGCAAGTTAGCTGAAATGTTAATAAAATGTTAGTTTGCTTTTAGTCACAGTATCACAGGTTGGAAGGGACCTTAAAGATCATCTAGTTCTCCAGAACTTCTTCAGTTATTTTGGAGTTAATGAAAACCACTGCCAAGGATCCTAAGGGCTCCTTTTCCAGTGCTTCAGCTTGCTGCAGATAAATTACCAGTACTTGACATAAAAAATTGTAACACAATTAGATGCTGTTTACAAGCTTCTGAAGTTTCCAATTGGAAAACACAATTTTTGAAAAGCAAAATTTAGTTGCCTTTCCACTTCCTTGTCTTTTTAATCCTTCTGCCCAAGAACACAAAAGAGAAATTGCATATAAAATAAATGTGCAAACTTTCAGAAGGCCTTAATTTCCTTAAGTCTGATAGTCAAGAATTCTACCTGTGCCCCTCCTACCAGTTCTAAAAGTCTAGAATATGAGTATCATACTAATTACCAGTATTAATCATATCTTCTTTTTAACATTCTGCACACACTTAGCTTGCTCCTATGTGCATACACATGTGAGAAAACTTTTGCATATATGTGTGTGGAGTTGCTTTCACTTCCTATCAATCAGTTTGTGGTTTCAGCCATTGTGGCCTTTCACAAGTATGAGAGCATGGATTTCTGAATACCTATTAAAGTGTTCTTAAACAATTTCTGATTATTATTCATATGGTTTTATTAAATTTGGCCTCCTGCCTGATCTGGTTCATAATTGTTTTCAGCTTTTTGAAACTAGTCCTTTGAAATTATCAAGTGCATATATTACTGGTTTGGACTTTCTTCTTTTTAGTCATTGCAAATATAATTTAAACAAAATCAGCCCTCTCCCAGGCTAACAATATTCTCTATGAAGAATAACTAATATCTAGTAAATTGTTTCATATCCTTGAGATTTTTGCATTTGTGTTCTTATCCCTGACTGGTTAATGTGAATGCCTTTGAGAAGGATCAGTATCTTGTAATGCAACTTGGGTAAAAGACACTGCAAAGTAGAACCATGTAAGGAGCAGCAGGAGCCAAGTTATTTCTTAATAATCCAGTGACAAATCAAGAGCAGTCTTTCATGGAAGACCTGGCTTTTTCTTGGTTAGGGTTAGTGTTGTTGGCTAAGTGCCACACTCACTACCTGCATGGGGTAGAAAAAACTTTGGGTCATTCTCGGGCACTTCACACTTATGGGCCACCAGCATGCAATTCTGTAACTATATGCTTTAAAAGTTCGGACAAGTCTATCTTCACTTTTCCCTAAATGCTGCAATTCCTATATAATCCTCAGCATAAAATGAAGAAATTACATTTAGACTTTAAAAAAAAAAATCAAGTCACATGTTAAAGTGTTTTTTAGGGTTTTTTTAACTAAATCCATGAAAGCTGGAAACTTGGATGAGGAAGACGCTCTTCTGTGATATGATACAGTTATGTTGGTTCCTTCTGCTTTAGGCCAAATGCAATAGAGCTCTCACAATTTTATCTTATACTGATAACTGACAACTGTGGTGTGTTAGGACCATTCTGCAGGAATCTGGTGTACATGGAGAGCAATGGAATGGAAAAAGTAGAGTTATATTTCCCTCTTAATTATCTGCATTTTGGGTAGATCTTTTGATTATATATTGAACTCTGAAAAGCAGAAACTAATGGTCCTGTAGTCCTCAATAACATCAGAGGCATCAGTGCTTGGCAGAAAGCCTTCACAGAAAATCCGCGTGTCCTTCTTACACCTGACTGCAGGTTGCATTAATTTCCAGCAGGTCGGACCCAGGCAGGTCTCCAGTGTACATGCTGGAGTAAGTACACTGTGATCTCCTCTACTCTTCACCCAAAGGACCTTGAGGCTCACAGGCATGAAGTCTGTGGCATCTGCTGGTAAAGATGTCATCATCTCACCCTCTTACCCAGCTGGTTGTGGTCTCACCATTGCTGCTACCGATAGACCTCTTACATTGTCCACTGAAATCTCTCCTTCACAGTAAAAACCATGACAAAATGAAGCCCACAGCTGTAAAAGAAGCTGCAGTGGAGGAAACAGGTTGGTTGAACAAATGTGGATAGGTTTTGATACACTTCTGTGTCTTTTGGGTGTCTTTCTGGTGTCAGGTGCAACGCAGTGGAGAGCAGTGGCTCAGAGCATCACAAACCTCCACCTGTCACACACTGCATGCCTAAAGTAGGTCTACCCTGCTCAGCAGTGCTTCTGAGCAAAAGTACTAGGTACATGGTTAGAGCTGTGTCCTTGTCTTTTGTGTTTCTGCCTGGCTGGCTTGTGTGTCCTTGAATTCATCGCCCGGGTGGCCAGTCTGGGGAATGCAGGTAAGGTGTGGAACCAGCTTTGTTGGGCATCACAGCTCTTACAGAATGCCACAAGAGGTAAAGGGAGCAAAGGTGAACTCAGAAGTTAAAGTCTTCATCTCTGCCACATAGCAAAAAAACCCCAACAAACCGAACCAGAAAATACCCAAACCACATTATAATTTGAAATAAAACTACTTGCTACAACTTTTTTGAGACAAAATTAAAGCATTAAGTTTTGCAGAAAAGCACAAGATCTTCCCAGAGAAAAATCCTCACTCAGCTGTAATGAAGATATTTCCCATCTCCTTCCATCTCTGCTACAGCTTTCTGCACTTTGTCTGTGACTTAGCATTTTAAGAGGGGAACACCAACACCACCCTGACACACACACACACACACCCCAAAACCTGTGGATTATTGAGTTATTTGCTGACACAGGACCTTGTCTAAATATCTGCCTAAAGTGGTTGGCTTAGTGCTCCCTATCTCCAAGGATTTCTAATGGATCATTCTGCTTGAAATCAGGCCAAGCAGTTTCCTCAAAAGAATTGAAGCTTTTTAAATGGTAATACTACCATTCATTTTCAGTTTAAGTTTATCAGCTGATTTCATCCATGGATTTGTAATGCTCTTCCTTCCCCCCATGCAAAAAAAATAATTTCTGCTTGTGCCATACTACGTTGTCTCCATTCTGAAAACAACGGAGAACTTCTCCGGCTCCATTTCTACGCTCATTGATCTGGTATTCACTCATGAAACAGGTGACTGCTGCCTCAGTGAAACAATATTTATTTAATAACTCAACATTTTCAGCAAGAGTATAATTTCTTGGAGGATGGTCAAGCAGTGAAGCAGGCTGCCCCAGGAGGCTCTGCAGGCTCTATCCCTGGAAGTTTTCAAACCCTGCACAACCTGGTCTGACCCCATAGTGAGCAGGAGGTTGGGCCAGACACCTCTGGAGGTCCATTCCAGCCTGCATGATCCTTTCCTGATTGTCTGTTCAGCAATTGGTTTGTATTAGAATTCATTCTTGTTAAAGGTCTTTGTCCAAACCCTTAAATTCACCAAGGTTTTTTTTCTCCAATTTAGACTTTGATTTCCAAAATAGACAGCTTTGCAAACATGCATCACTATATTGACAAATTGAGCTTTGGATTTTTCTTCATGCAAAATTAAATTAATTATCAGAGCTAACTCAACAACATCATAAACACACAGCTTTTTTCCCTTCTCTTAGTAGTTCTGAATCGATTCAGTCTCCAGCTTTTCCACTCACCTGACACCTATTTTAACGACATGGATCTACCAATAAACAGCAGTAACACATAATGTTATGATAGAAATTGCTGTAGAGTTGGAATTGTGCTTTCCCACAATTAAAATGTTCCTCCACTTTCACAGATTCACTCATACTTTTGAATCTAATACCTTCTGTCTGGGTGAGTCCAACTAAGTGTATTTCTGTGGACTTTTTGTGTTCAAAGTGAGTGCCAAACTTTGTGGTGAACTGCTTCTCACCTCAAAAACATCAAGTAGCCCTTCTCAAAGGTATTTACAAGAATAAGCGCATTTTCCAGCTCTACAGGAATAACTTCGTTGGCATGTGCCACAAATTAATACTTTTCTGGGAAACTGAAAAGATTTGATTTCTGCTTGAGATGCTCCTAAACAATTACCTTTATAGCCCTATTGAGAGTAGAGACATTAAATAAATTGTAAAGGGCCAAGTACCAAAGCCCTTGCTAAGAACTTGATTGCACGGCAATAGCAGAACTGCATAACATAATGTATAGACCTGTCCAAGGGGAGAATTTGTAGGAATTTAACCTCTGTTTTTCAATTCAGTATTATTTATATAAACACTATTCCTAAGAAAACTCACCCTGAAATTTTCAAAGATTAGTTGTTAGGAATTCTATTCTAGAAAAGAAGTATACATATCCAATACTGTGAGGATTTCTATAAAATCAGTTTCTGCTGTCCATGTCAATCTCACTACTTCTCAAATTTGTTATGCAAACTCATTTTAGTATATCCTCCCAGATGAAGTCAGTGCACTGTTTGTATCTTTAGTGTTTGCTACAAAATTGCATTTACTCAGCTTAGGCAAGCTAGAAACATAACTGGTGATGCTGCAGAGCTGATGCTGAATTTTACTGGAAAATGCAAAGTAAATGTTATTGGAAAATATAAGCATAGTGAAGGTATCCCTGCAATATTTGTTAAAAATAGTTCTGAAGCTTGTACAAGACTAATTTGAGTTCTATACAGAACATCTAACGTATTTATACCAATTATAATAATATGAGATTACTTATATAAAATCATAACAAAATCTTGGACTTGTGAAATTGGTATGATTTTTAGCATCCATTTCAGAGAACCAAAATTTGATTCAGTGTGAATTTCCAAAAGTAATACAATAACCTTTTAAAAGAAGTGATAACATACTAGTTCTTAGCAAATTAATCATTACTTCAAAATATCCTGTAGAAGGGGGGAAAAGTACTTAATAGGTTTCTGTGTGTATTTTTTGCATCAGCAGCAAATGCTCTAAACTGTAAATTATTTAAAAGTGTAGCACACTATGACATCTCTTTAGGTTCAGAACACTGAATTTGTAATGCAGTCAGCTCTGTACACAGAAACATTTCTGATGCATGCAAAACATCTCTTCACCAAATTAAATAATGTAGCAAATTGTATGAAGTCCAATGGGACTACATATTAGGCTAATCTAAGCTGTCATAGAGTCACAGACTAATGAAGAAAGGTTTGAAAGAATTAACCCAGTTTCTTTCCTTCTCTTATCAGCTGTCACTGGGGGAGCATGAGTCAGGGAATGTACTCAGTCCTTGATTCTGCCAAACCTACATAAATGTTTGATATGATTATTACTTGTCCTTTAAATGGTATATGTGAATACCATGTAGCTTTTATTCTTTTTGGTCTATCTCAAAACACTTTGCAAATGAGACAAGTATCGTTATACTTTTTATATGAAGAAGAGGTTTATTTTTTTATATGTCTTACTAGCTCTTATTTCTTCACATTACATTGTAAAATATGTAAAGAAAAAAACCTTTACAAAAAGAAAATAAATCAAGCCAGAGAGAGGAAAGGTACCAGAGTTCTCCTTTTGACAATGGGACTATTCATATTGCTACAGTTCAGCTTTTCTCTAAACAGGGCAGAATCAAGAGGGTGATGTTCTTCCATTGAGGCACTGGGATTGTGGTGGTGACATGTTTCCATCAGGCAAAACCAGCACCATCTTGAAGGCATGAACACATTTGCATCACATTGCTACAGTGAAAAACGTTAAAGCAGAGCATTCATCTCTTATTTTTTTCTTAGATATTAATAAACCTTCTCCCATTAGGGTAGCAGTGGGTTAGTAAGAATAACAAAAGCTTTTCAGGGTGTTGAAAGAAAAAACCTTACCCAGTCAGTAGCTCTCCTTTGAAGCCATCCCTTATGGCACTTAAATGTCATTTCAAACTTCACTTCATCACCTTGGTGAGCTAATGCACTCTATGGCCTCACCAGATGTTTCTCTTAGATGCAGTAAGCACTTTACATAGCTTCACCCTCCCACCCCCCTCCTGGGAAACTGTCTTGAGAGGATGTTTATATGTTAAATTGCAAGAGAAGTACGGATCAGAAATATCAGTTCTGCTGTAGCCTATGAACTGATCCGCATTTCTTTCAACTCACTGAAATGGGGTCACATAGTTAGAGGCGCACAAAGCAGGGAGGAAAAACCAGTGGATTGCCTATTGTATAACTGGATCCAGATGCCAAGGATATACTTGACAAAGCAGCAAGAGAGAAAGAAGCAGAATTCTACTGGTAAAACTACATACAACATATACCTGACTGTCCAGATATATGTGCAGTCAAGATTTGATTCTTTTCCAAAATATATTAGCTACTGTCTATCATAAATCCATTGACTTCAATTGCACTTTTTTCTTCTTTTTACCAGTCCGATGGGTGATACGGGGTCACATGCTGGTGTCCAATCATTTTCTCTTCTAAGATCAGCACTGCCTTTCTGCCAAGTAAACTAGGTCCTTGGGCACTTTGAGGTTAACTTCTTACAGAATCATTTAGGTTGGAAAAGACCTTTATGATTGAGTTCAACCATTAACCTAGCACTGCCAAGTCCACCACTAAAACATGTCCCTAAGCCCACATCTATATGTCTTTTACATACCTCCAAGGATGGTGACTCAACTGCTTCCCTGGGCAGCCCGTTCAATGCTTGACAACCCTTTCAGTGAAGAAATCTTTCCTAATATCCAATCTAAACCTCTCCTGGTGCAACTTGAAGCCCTTCCCTCTTGTCCTGTTACTTGGAAGAATAGACTGACCCTCACCTGCCTACAGCCTCTTTTCAGGTACTTGTAGAAAGTGATAAGGTCTCCCTCTTTTTCTCCAGGCTAAACAACCCCAGTTCCCATAGCTTCACAACTTGTTCTCTAGGTCCTTCGCCAGCTTCATTAACCTTCTTTGGACATGCTCCAGTGTCACAGCACTCTCTAGCCAACTGCAACAATGTCTTTTACCACCTCATACCAACATACTCTTCATGCCAGTCCCTCTTCTGCCATCTTCTCATCTCTCCTCACCCAGAGCATGTGTTCTCTTTGCTTCTTCTTCATTTCTTCCTTGGCTGCTCTCTCTTCGTTGTCTGCCCAACCTCTTAACAAAGCCAGCCACAGCTGCACCTTATCTACATCAGCCAACCCACCGCCCCTGAAGCCAGCCCACAGCTGTATATTGTCAATGCCAATTAACCCAGCTTCATTCCTCTACACTCCATACCTCAGTGTCTTTCTTGGAGTGAGGGGCCTAAACTTGAACACAGGATTCGAGGTGTGACCTCACCAGTGCCAAGTACAGGGGGACGATCACTTCCCTTGTCCTGCTGGCCACATTGTTTCTAATACAGGCCAGGATACTGTTGGCCTTCTTGGCCACTCTGTTAGCTCATATTCAGCCAGCGGTCAACCAACAATCCCAAGTCCTTTTCCTTTTCCACTGTGCAGTTTTCCAGCCACTCTTCCCCAAGCCTGTAGTGCTGCATGGGGGTTTTGTGACCCAAGTGCAGGACCTGACACTAAGCCATGTTGAACCTCATACGAATGACCTTGGGCCATCGGTCCAGCCTGTCCAGATCCCTCTGCAGAGCCTTCCTGCCCTTAGGTAGATCAACACTCCCCCCAGAACTTGATGTCCTTTGCAAACTTACTGAGGGTGCCCTCAATCCCATCGTCCAGATCATCAGTAAAGATGTTAAACAGAACTGGCCCCAGTACTGAGCCCTGGGTATGACTCCATTCACCACCACTCTTTAGGCTCAGCCAGTGTTTTACCCAGCAAACAGCACACCCATCCAAGCCATGATCAGCCAGTTTCTCCAGGAGAATGTTGTGGAAAATGGTGTAAAAGACTTTACTGAGGTCCAGGAAGACAACATCCACAGCCTTTCCCTCATCTGCTAAGCAGGTCACCTTGTCATAGAAGATGAGGTTAGTTAAGCAGGACCTGCTTTTTGTGCTGACTAGGCATGACCACCTTGTTGTCCTGTACGTGCCAGGTGATGGCACTCAGGATGATCTGCTTCATAACCTTCCCTGGTACCAAGGTCAGACTGACAGGCCTGTAGTTCCCCAGATCCCCCTTGTGGCCCTTCTTGTAGATGGGTGTCACATTTCCTAACTTCCAGTCAACAGGGACCTCTCCGGTTGGCCAGGACTGCTGGTGAAAGACAGAAAGTGGCTCGGTGAGCACTTCCACCAGCTCCCTCAGTACCCTTGCTTGGGTAGACTTGTGTGCATCTCAGAAGTGTAGCAGGTCACTAAACATTTCTCCTTGGATTATGGGGCTTCATTCTGCTCCCCATCCCTGTCTTCCAGTTTATAGGGCTGGGTACCCCAAGAACAACTAGTCTTACTATTAAAGACTGAGGTAAAGAAGGCCTGAGGTTCCTCAGACTTTTCCTCAGGCTTTGTCGTTATGTTCCTGCCCACATCCAATACAGGATGAAGATTTGCCTTAGCCCTCCTTTTGTTGCTGATATATTTATAGAAACATTTTTTCTTGTCTTTTATGGCAATAGACAGATTAAGTTCTAGTTACCCTTTGGCCCTTCTAATTTTTTCCCTGCATAAACTCACAACACCCTTGCAGACCTCCTGAGCTGCCTGCCCCTTCTTCCAAGGGTCATGAACTGTCCTTTTTTTCCCTGAGTTCCAGCCAAAGCTATCTGTTCAGCCAGGCTGGTCTTCTTCCCTGCCAGCTTGTCTTTTGGCACAAGGGGACAGCCTGTTCCTGCACCTTTAATATTTCCTTCTAGAAAAATGTCTCAGTAGAGGACAGTCATGGTCTGGGTAGTTTCTGAGTGTAGCTCCATTGAATTTGCATGCATACATGGAACAGATAAGTGGAGGATTACTAAGCAACTATTACAGACCAAATCCAGCCAGATTTCAAAAGTGCAACGCTGCCTGGGAACACCTCAAATCAAATCCAACACAAGCACTTCTGGCACTGGCACCATACTTCCTTTACAGGATCTGTACATGGGAAACAAACAAACAAATAGAAAAATCCCCACTGTTGGAACTTTCTTAAATTTTCAGAAAACTGTATAACAATATTTTATATAATCTCATAACAGTATGCTATGTCATCATGCCATTATTCTATAAGAAAATGTTTTAGACACATAGAAATGCACTTCCTTAAAAATGTTGAACATGAGCCCTTTATTATTTTCTTGAAATGTACTTTTATAACAGCTCTTGGAATGGCCACCAAACATTCCTTTGCTGAGGCAATTTTGAGAAAACTTATGAAAAAATATTTTAAAAATCCACTCTCTTCGAGATCACTGGACAATAAATGTTGACTTCGCTGACAGAAATTGTGTTCTGGTGGCAATCCACATGCCTGGAGGCAGATTCTTCCATGGATTTGAGATGGAAATGTTAACTTGTTATCTCCATTTAAACCAGCTAGGGACCTGGACCGCAGCTAAATGTCAGATTTACCCATCATCTAGTTAGCTGGCTACCTAAAGTTTGTCATAACTACAAGGTTATGTACAATTTTTTATACCAAGTTCATAATTACTGAAAGGAGCAGCACAGAAAACAATGCTTATTAAAAACTTCTGTAAGCTAGTTGCATTCCTAACATCTGGAGTACAGTGTATTATTAACAAGTAAGTAAATGAGTAACAGAATACAGGAAGATTATAACAATTATAATGTGTTACCAAAGCAAGATTAAATACTCTTAAGAATGCAGCATGATATGTAGCTAAGCTGATTTATTCACAAGCTCAAGTAGTTTAGAGTAATACCTTTAAAGGGCAGGGAGAAGGCTGGTGAATGAAAGTCAAGTACTGTTTTTTTGTTTGCTTTCATTGTTCTGCCTGCTTTCTTCGACTTTTTATCAGGGCTGTAATTGTAGAAATTGTAAAAGCAATTAATAGTAATGGAGAGAGAACTGTTGTAGTACTTTACATCTCATGCCTGATCCAGTGTGTGCATCCCAACATCCAGGTCACTGGCACGAAGCCCACACGTAGAGTCCGGCAGGTTTGGAAGGGAAGCTGGAATCAAAGCCATTGACCATGACTCTCACTGTCTTTAAACCACCAAGCTGGATAATGTTCTCGTTTCACTTCCCAAACTGAACTGAATGGAAAGCATTTTGGCTTGCTCGGCCCTCAGATGACTTGAAAAAAAGATGCTCATTTGTCTGTCAGCACTTATGAGGCAGTCATTAAAACTTGTCCTTGAACACAGACGTTCCCACTGATTTTACTGGAATCCCAAGGCAAGATTCTCAGCGAAGGTATATCATCATTTCATGGAAACTGGTAGAATTATACTCATTTATACTATCTAAACAGATAAGCTATATACCTGAGGTTAAATTGTGGCATTTTGTTTCTGAAGCACTAAGAAAAATCACATAAGGTCAATTTCTGCATTTGGTTGGATACTTGTGCCTTTGACCAACTTCTCTGTGAAAAGAATTGTGGAAATAATTTTCCAGCTCCTGGAGTAGGACACAAAGGTGTCAGAAGTTACTTACTGCCACAGGGGTTAAATTGGCAGAGGTGTTTGCAGCATTTTCTATTCTATATATGAGAAATACTGCAAAGGTAGATAGAGATCTGGGGATGCTGGTCAACAGCAGGCTCAGTATGAGTCGGCAGTGTGCCCTGGCAGCCAAGGGGGCAAATCACATCCTGGGGGGCATCAAACACAGCATAACCAGCTGGTCAGAAGAGTTGACTGTCCCAATGTATTTAGTGTTGGTGCAGCCTCACCTCCAATACTGTGTGCAGTTCTGGGCCCCACAGTTTAAGAAGGATGTGAAGGTCCTTGAATGCTTCCAGAGGAGGGCAACAAAGCTGGTGAAAGGGCTGGAAGGCATGTCCTGTGAGGGGCAGTTAAGGACTCTGGTGTTGTCTAGTTTGGAGAAAAGGAGGGTGAGGGGTGACCTCATGGCTCTCTACAGCTTCCTGAGGAGGGGACATAGAGAGGGAGGAGCTGAGCTCTTCTCCCTGGGATCCAGAGATAAGAATCATGGGAATGGTTCAAAGCTGCACCAGGGGAAGTTTAATTTGGGCATTAGGAAACATTTCTTAACTGAGCGGGTGGTCAAACACTGGAACAGGCTTCCTAGAGAGGTGGTCAATGCCCCAAGCCTGTCAGTGTTTAAGAAGCATTTGGACAATGCTCTTAATAACATGCTTTAACTTTTGGACAGCCCTGAACTTGTCAGGCAGTTGGACTAGATGGTCACTGTAGGTCCCTTCCAAGTGAACAATTCTGGTCTGGTCTGGTCTATTCTATTCCATCTCTGTGTTGTAAGACAACATTTTCTTATGGCTTACTGAATTTACATATTTTTTACTTTTTTCATTCATTGCAGTGCCACAGAATGCTGTCACAAAACTGTATTCAAGGTAAAAATCCAGTGTTTCTGAAAACATGATGTTAGGAATGTAACCATGGCTGCAAGAACATTCAATTCAGTCATAATTCAAGCACAGAAAAATGCATGAAGCATCAAAAAGGGCACCCAACATCTTCTGATTGGCATTTATAGTAGTTTAGAATCTGGCAAACCTGACAACACAGAATAGGATAAAATATAATAAGAAAACTGATTGATTAGTTAATGTCTGCACAGCACTCTTAAATATGAAGCACTGCCAACTTAATGCTAAGAAAGCATTCAAATTGGTATGACATGTATAAGCCAAGACTGAAAATTAGCCTTCTGATGAAGTAATGTATTTGTTAGACTGTAACATTTAGAATTCTTTTGCGTTCACTCCAACTACTATTATGGTCAAACATTTTCTGGTGATCCATTGGATAAATCATTAATTATCCTGTTGTATAAAATACAGTGAAGCTAATACTACAATTGCAATCTATCTAGAGCAAGCTTTATTCATGAGTAAACAGAACATCATTCCTTACAAAGCCAGTCATGGCTCTCCTTGAAGAAAGCATGTAGGAAATGACATCCCACAGCAGCAACTTTCTGCTTTCAAGTAGGTGGCTGGAGTGATGGGAAGCTTTAAGGAAATCTTTTACTCCAGTTCCAGAGAAATTGATTCTGTTTAATGGGATGAATTCTGTTTAAAAGAGCAAATATCAAGTCAATACATATAATCATCTTTTAGAGTACTTAATTTGCAGGAAAATGGAAGGTGCAGGGGGTGGAAGTAGAAATAGCATAGAAGTTTCTTGATAAATGATTTTAGGGATCTGAAAGATATAGCCAAGGACCTTCAAGACAAAGATTTCCAGACTAGCAGGTTAGTAGCTTTTCATGCACTATCAAAATCTCAAAATTCAAGTAAATATTGGCGATATTCTGCACTGAGATATCTCTAGCATGATTGCAGCAGCAGCAGTAGCAAAGAAAGGCAGATTTTGGCAGTAGCATACAATGTTTTATGAGAGTTGTACAATTCATCATTATGGAATGTATTTTTTTATACACTATGCAACTAATCCAATTAAAAGCCTTGCTTTTTATTTTTGTTAATAATAAATTACAGACAGAACTGATAGCACTGCCTTTATTAAATTGTCAAACTCTTTGCACTACAAGAAACTATTATCAGGCTTCACGTACTTTCCAAACTAATCCTTTGTTTAATGCTCCATGCAGGGTTTCCTTCTCAGGCATGCTATTTCTGGGAAATTTCAGGCAAAACTGTCTTCTCGTTATTACATTCTGGCAATGTTTTCCTTCAAAAGCTGTGTGGCCCTTTTTTTCTGGATGAAGGTTTGGCAATTTGACAAGCAGTGTTTACTACTATCCCACAAAAATAAACATGAGTGAAGCCAAGGTAGAAAGCTTTATAACAACTCTTTCTTCTCAGGAAGGGCATGCTTGAGTGTCATAGGCAGCTTTTCAGAAGACTCAGTCCTTGTTGTGTGCGTCTGTCCACGTGCAGTGCTGACCAGGTTGTATGCATGCCAGATGCAGCCCTGCTGCAGTGAGAGGTGGGATGGCTGCTGGTTCTCATCCTCAGTGTCCATAGCACAAAGGCCAGACTACAGAGGTACAAACCTGGAGCATGTTGCCTCCAGCATACAGCCATGCTGGGCTCTGTGAGACTGCAAAACTCACGCTGAAATCATGCTGAGTTCAGGCTCTCACATGTGATTTTTATCCAGACAGCTGAGATTAAGCCAGCATAAGTATGCTGATCATGCATAACCATACTTATACTTTCTGGTTGCAAGGAAGACATGCTCCCAGTGATTAAGCACTGATGTAACTTTCAGCCTGTTCACCAACTTTCTCAGAGCTGGCTTCACAGGTATATTTGAGATTTATCTTCATTTTGGAAGTTAGAGCTGTTTGCAGTTTAATAGCAAAGATAGCTTGAAAGGGATTCTATATATGCCTGTTCTGATCTCTTCTTTAATGTGGCTTAAGTTACAACCCAGTCCTATATAAGCTCTAACTTCAGTGTCTTCCAGATGGGCAGTAAATCTGAACACAAGGGAGAGGTTCTCAGCTGCTCTAAGTCAGCACGTATCCAGATGAAGTAACTTGTGCTAAGGGTTATGTACTCCAGGGATTATAAAGCCATAGTTCCTGTAAATGATCTGCACAGTCATGGTGGTTACTTGGCAGTGTGGCAGGCTGGGGAAAATCAAAGGCCAGGAAGCCCAAGCTGGAATGCAGTAACGGACAGTTCAGGACAGTGTAGGGAAATTATCATCTATTTCTTTACCTAGTATTTAGTATTTAATAATCACTGCTAAGAAGATGTATTACAGTTTTATACTGGTATGTACCAGCTAAGATTTTGGCCCACGAGTAAATTTTGAAAGAAGAAAAAATAAATGGATATAAATGTAAAATGGAATAAAATTTCACCTCAATTTTCCATAGTCACATCACTAATCTATTTTGTTTTTCCGATAGAAGAGTATTTTTAACACAAAAGAAATGCGTAGTTTTAATATATCTGGACTTCACTAAGGCATTTAACATTGCAAAAATGTGCTAATTATGAGCTGTACTGGAGAAGATGGTACTTAAGGTACACGCAAAGTGCAGAAGGAATTAGCCAAAGAGATAGCTCATGAGAAAGGTGTTCTGAAAGGGGAATGACTATCAGAGAAAGATTATTTGTGAAGCTTTCTGTAGAAGACTCTGAAATCTTGTTTAATTTAATATTTTCCACAGTGACCTATGTTACTCCAGTGACATTTGCTAATGACACAAACATGAGAGGTATAATGCCTATATAGAGATATGAGTGGTATTTGAGCACAGCTGGGAACCTGGTATATGCTTTCCACTTTTGAAGTACCACAGGCAGTGACTTGTAAATGCTTTGTGTTGCTTACTCAAACACAAACCAAATGTGTTTGAAAAATTAACTGTACGAATAAAACAATGTTTTGGCTTCCAAGCTCCTATTCTGTGAAAAGTCCAAACCATATCAATATCTGATGTCAAGGAAGAACAAATCTAATGACAGTAAACCAAACTAAATTATAATTCTCATTCAGAGTAACGCAAAAATTGTGCAGTCATTAGCTCTTGCACCCAGACTTGTGGACAGCCGGACTGGATGGAAGAGGATTGTTGAAAGGATTTTTTTAATGACCTCAGACAGGTAACTGAGCTTCATCCCAGAAGTGCACATATTTAATAAAGTGCCATCGATATCTTTGGAGCCTGGATATATAAACAGTGATCAAGCTTACTAACCAAAAGAAAAAACTGCTTGGGCCTGATTGCTTAATCTATCAAAGAAAAAAAAAATTTCCAGTTAAAAAAAACCCCAGGGTCATCAAAATAATAACGAAGTGTGAAACTCTACAATATTTAATGATAAAAGACTGGGCATTCAGAGACGGGAATGACTTACAAAAGGCCATTATGTTGATGAGATCAAAAAGAAACAGTGGAGGGAAATTTAAAGAAGTTTTTTTAATAGACAATACACATGACACATCCAAAAGCAGATGAAAGGGCTGCCAGAACCAAGCATGAGGTAGTGGGAGATCTGACTAGCAATCAAACACTTGCATGAAAAAAAGGTAATTATGCATGAACAGGGTCATATTCAGCCAGGAAAAAAGACATACCTGGTAAGGTCACAGATGCATTAGATTTGCTTTCATATGGACATCGTCTTGCAAAACAAAAGGAATGCTTAGCATTATGGAAGATATGCATGAAATGCCACAGGTAATTTGTTTGCATAAGCTTGCCACTAGGTAAATCGAAATGCAGAAAACTTTGTAAAATAGAATCATTTACACTGGTAGTACAACATTTCTTTAGGCTTATATTGTAAGCTAAGAAACAGAGCAGATGTTACTATATAACTACCTTCATAATTCCAAAGGATGCACATTAGCAATTCAGAAATTTCAGTTCAGGTAGTTATTTTGTACTGTTTCACAGATTTTCTTCACTGGGGTATTTTGAATGCTGTTGCCAATTTGAAGAATAGAAAATACACAGAATTCAACTTGGCATGATCCTGAAAAGAGTTTAGTCACATCCCTGTGAGACTCTATTTAATCTTTCATCTTGGACTAGTTGGGTGTGCCCAAGAAAGAAACACCTCATCCTTCTGTTTGGATACCAAATCTGTAATGCAAGAAAACACCAGCAGTTAAGAGAGCAGCAACACATTTTTAGATTTAAGTTAATTTAATATAAGTAAATACTATAAATTTAGCACACAACAAAGCCTGGACTTGGGCTGACGTTTTAGATCAAAGCCATCCCCCAGAAATGGTTGGGTTTTACTGTTACTACTTATTGTAAGGACACCCTTCTGAGAGGTCACTTGCTGGGAGGAAAACCACCACAGAAGTAGGTGTTCCACAGTCAAACAGCAGAGAGGGAGGTCACACTAGATATGCAATAGCTGGGTTTGAATCAGGCTGTAATATGAAGCCTGAGACTTTATAGCTTACACCAGTTATCCCCCACATTCCTACTAATGGGAGCTGATGTGCTGTAGGCAATAGAAAGATGGAGGCTCTGAGAGGGAAAAGGTGGAGATAAAAGGAAAGAAATATGAAGGAACAACTCCATGTATATTAAATTTTGGGGGAGGTTGTTAGACAGATGCAAAGTTTAAACATTTTAACAAAAAACAGACTACTCTCTGCTCTCTTTGCACTAGTGTGAGAACTTCAGTGTTCTGATACCTCTTAAAAGTATTTGATGAGAGACTAATAGCCTGACAGGCTAACACTTCACTTCCTTCCAATTAAGAGACTTTAACATCAAAGCCAAGGTCCTCCACTCAGCAAGGGCTTACTTGAATGAATTATAGAGGAGAATAAGTCCAGTAGTTTCTTGTTTTTTCCCTTGCAGAGACACAGTCCGGCATAGGCTTTAATAAGATGTTTGAGGTCAAAAGGTTCAGGTTCCTCACTGTGAGCGCTAGGAAGCTGCCAGAGTGTTTCAATATGTGTGGTGTTTGTAATGCAATCAGACAAAGCTGAAAACTCTATTACACAGTGTCATGTGGCTGACTTCCTTTTGGAGTGCTCTCATGTATAGTTAACAGCAAAGAGTATAGGACTTTTGGTATGCTATGAATCTTCCATGTTGCCATTTCAGCCTGCTGAAACAAATGATGCCTTTGCCACCATTAGTTTTTGGCTGGCAGGAGGGGTACGGCAGTGGCCTCCTCTGGGGCATTGTGTCACTTGTTTAGTGTTGACTGGTAAGAGATCTCCAGGACTCGGAGGTCTTCAGTGAGAAATGATAACTACAGTTGATGCATGATGTTATTTGACTTGCTAAGCTTGAATCTCAGGCAGAGTCTAAAAAAACTACCATAAACTCTTCTACCTCTCTTTCTCTCATCAACAAAGCAAAAAAATATTAATATCCCTTTGAGATAAGCATAGAAGATGCTTTGTTCTTTCTTTGGGTCACAAAACCTGTTTAGATGCAGGATGTTTTTTCCTGTGCGTAATATCTAGCTTTACTTCTTATTTTTAATGGTTCCCACTGTCAGGACTGTATCTCTCTATTTTTCAGCAACAGCTTTTGTTCCAAAGGAGTTTAGAAAGTACACGTATCATTTATTTTAATACTTATTTCACACAGAAGAGCCACAAAAATGATGTAATATAGCAATTCTTTGCTGCGATATTACAGTGGAAAAGTAGATGAAGGAAATGTCTTCTGTTTAATCACACAAGGGAATGGATTCATCTCCCCTTGCTTTTAGTCCTCTCTGGTCAAAGGAGAGAGATCAACATCCCTGAAGATGTGTTAACATCAAAATTTCCTGCCATACTGAATGGCTAAGGTATAACAAAGACCAAAGACCACTGTAGAGGCAGTCAAAGAACTGGGAGACACAAGACCTGTATCAGATATGAAGATGTCACAATCAGCATCTTGAGAAGAGTTTCTACAGTATAAGGTACCTATCTCAATAATCAGCAAATGTTTGGATTACAATTATTTATGTAGCAGTTCACTAGTCTCCATGAAAATTTCTTTGTTTTATCCAGTATCAGTTTCCAAACCTCGAATCTAAATCCATACACCCTTACAAACTGTGAAAACAATCCTATCAAATGAAAGTGCTTTTCATTTTTCTCCCCACCACCAAATTCCCATTTTATTTTTCGAGTCAGTGTTAGGGTTTTTAGTTACTTTTCTGGTTTTATTTTTCTCCATGTACTCCTAACCTTTGTCTGCACAAAAAAAACCAAAACCAAAACCAAAACCAAAACCAAAACCAAACAACCCAAGAAACCACCCCCACCCCCATCTCCCCCCAAAACCCACATGATCTAGGTAAATTGATACAGAATATAACCCTCTATCACCAAAACCAAATCCAACTGCAGTGATATTAGTTTATTTAAACTATGCATATTCCATGTGGGAGGAACAAAAGTCATCTTCAGTGTGGGACACTTCCACAGCAATACAGCTGTAGCCATGCAAGTTTTGGGGAAGTATTACTATTTTCATTCATTTTGGTTTCATTTGGAGATCACAGTTCCTAACAGAAATGCCATTACTGATAAAATAAGATCTATGTATATTCTTTGTCATGTGGTTTTTCTCCAGTAATAGCATCACCTAATTACTGCAACTGACTGAAAAATACTGTTTTAAAAAGCTTTTTACTCAGTAGAAATACTGAAATGTTTCTAGACTTTCTCAGTCCTCTAAAACAAACAAAAACATCCAAATCCTTTAAAAATCCTCTTTTCTTAGAGTTTATTTATGCCTCTGTTAATTTTGTTTCTTTCAGTTTTTTCCTTTTTTTCCCAGCCTCTTCTCCTTTCCCAGCATACTTGTTTTTTCTTTGTTGCCTCCTTAAATTTTTATGTGAGGAAGAGAAATGAAACAAAAATTGTTATTTCTTTAAATTACAGTTTAGGATAGTGGTTGAAGTCAGTTAATAGAGTAAGCTGTCCCTGAAGGATAGAGCTTCATCATGAAGGCTTTAGCCTTGAAAAGACTCCTGGCAGTGCATGACTCATTCACTGTTGACACATCTATAATAGCCACGAAATTTAGCTTCCAGAAAGCTGTATTATTGACTGTCTCAGGGATATGTCAGGCCAAGTCCAAGGAAAACCTTAATGAGTACAGCTGAATGTTGGAAATAATATCTGGCATAAACAAAAGAGAATAGGAAAATGAACTCAGCTTTTTTTTTTTTTTTTTTAGGAAAAAGCTATCTTCTGTATTCTCACTGAAACTTAAGTTCTTGAAAGCCTGTTTCTTTGTTACTAAATAAAAATGGCTGTGTGCAATTCATAGGAATTCATCACACATGTAGCTCCATTAGAGGGTTCCAGCTTCCAATTCTTCTAAACCACTTTTGGTGGAAGAAAACGTTGACAAAGTTCCAGCTGTTTGAAATACAAAATACTTCCAGTCATGAGGTGGGCTAATACAGATCTTTTATACTGTACAGTGTCTTGAAGACATGAGGTGATGGGAGTACATAAGTCCTTAAAGACTTCCCCTTTTCCACTAGCATTCCTTCAAGTTCCTTGGTGCAAACCCAAATGAAGTTGCAATTGCACTTCTATATTTTTCTTCAACCTTTATATAGTATATCTTGAGTTTCCTGGTTGTTCTTCACCCCTAGACATATTCAGTTTATATCTAACTCACAAAAGAGAAATGTAGATAAATGAAGTGTGCTCAGTGATAAGGAATTAAAGAAGGCTCCCATATATGGTTTAAGAAAAATGTATGCATTGCAGAGAATTAAATCTAATTACTATCAACTTTATATAATTTTTGCTATAAAAGTAAATAATTCTTACTAGTAATCCATTACTGAACTAATTGATTTTGTTTTAATAACTATACAATAATAAATCACTATTTCAAGGCAAAATAAGGAAAGCTTTCTTTTTCTTTTCAGTTTTTTATTTTTGAAATCAAAAAGATATTTCCATAGGTAGATTTTTGAATTAAGAATTCTGAATTAAGATTTTCATGTGCTTTTGCATTGTTGTATGAATACAGATATGACTCACACTGATTTTGCCATATATATAATTTTCCTGCAAAGTGAAGATTTAGTGACGCTACAGTAATCAGATAATGTTTATCTGATAACCATCAATTCCCATGTGTAAGTGTGTCTACAAGGTTGTCACTTTAATTCAACAAAAATTAACCAGATAAATTGAAAGTATGCCATCAATAGACCTTCTATAAGAAAAAACATTAAACTGATCATGCACATGGCAAAATCCTCTACAGAAATACTTTTGCCTGTTTTCAGTCCACCATGGAAGTCAGTCTTGGCAAGCTTTTGTTTGATTCTATGATGGGGCTGAACAAAAGATCATCCTGAATATTATTTACAGTCTGTTTCCATTTCCATACTTCTCATATTATTCCAGAAACTCAGTCTATATTCACTTGCCAGTCCCTACTGGTGAAAGACAATCTGTATTATGTAAAAAAATGGACATCAGAATATTGTTTTTGAAGTGTAATGGAATGATTTAATAACAATATATCCTTATATTTCCTAAATTATTTTAAAACCTTAATGCACTGCAGGGGTCTGCCTTAGTGGCATAATGAAATGGGACAGTTCAGATTGCAACCTGCTGTGTGAGGTTCCCCCCGTGTACAGAGCAGCATGACAGCTCTGTCTCCTTTCCTTTTTATCTTTCTTTTTCTCTCCAAACTCTGCGTAATATACTTGAAAGAGGGATGTCACTCAGTATCTCACACATCCAGCTGGTCATTAATTTACACAGAGTAAAGATGAGATACTTTTTAGAACTAAATCTACTGCTACAGTTCGATCATGAAAGTTGCCAAAAGATTCAATGTATAGCCCTGCTAACTCTTGGATGTTAGTAGAAATGTTGGTCACTTACTTTTCATAACCAGCAAATTGGTCTCTACGCACACACACCATGGACATATAAATATAAATATACAGCTAGGCATATAGATAAACATATATTTAGAGAAAAAGTGGGAGAATAAGAGACATGCACACACATGCTTACATATACACTACTGACATGATGATTTTACATTGTCTAAGACTACAGCCAGCTGCAAGGGAAAAATGCATGCAAAAAAAAAAAAAAAAGTTGTAAGCAGCATGAAATAACCTCACAAGAATCTGAGCAACCCTTAAAACTATGAACCTTCAGGCTGACCTTTATCCATTTAAATGATCTGATACACACTGTATTGCAACTATTTTTCATTATGTCCTTTGGGTATAATCCTGGAGGCTTCTTTCAGCTGTGGCTGTGGCCTGGACAGAGCAAAAGTAATATTCTAAATAGAAGTAAATATACTGATTGCTGCTGCAGCTTCTTAGGGAGAATGTTTGCAGATCAATAACAATCGTGAAGGGAAAAAGCAAGAGCAGTTGTGTCTGGAAAGGACCTTAGGAGGGAGGCTGAAGGTGTAATACTGGCTGACTATACCTGTTTACCAAATTGTCTAATTGTGACTTTGCCCTGAGGGAAAAGTCTGTTTGAACCTACTGGAAAAGTAACAGCATTGATTTCAAAGTATTGTTTTGCTGAACTACCAGTCCTGGGTTAAGTCTTGAGCTAAAATCTACTAAATACTGCAAAAACACAAAATAGAAGGAAAATTTTACTTCCAGACTGTAGGTGGTCTTGTCTATAGGCATTTAAGGTGCAAATAATTTCACCTAACTTTACAGCACAGTTTCCCACATCTCTCAGACTCCTGTTTGAATCAAATGGGCACTTCTGGGAATTTCTTAGACCTATTTTAGATGTCTACTTAAGGATAAGATGGATTGGACCCTAGAAGTGCCAATTTCTCTTCTTTGATAGTGCGGGAGCCTGGGGTGACTGCCTTGTGTGTAGATGGATGGATCCCTACTCCTTGGTTCCTAGAACAGTGCTGCAGGTGAATTAACATCTCTGGCAGCACACTTCATAACAAGAGTTGCATTGCTGTATGAATATTTCTAATGTAGGTGATCCTACTCTGTGAAGGATGAACACATTCCTTTGCCATAAGATGGAATTTTTTACCTGAAGATGGGCCAAAAGTTATTTTAAATCACATCTTATTTTTTATTTAATAGTAACAGTCTAATGTGTAATTTTGCCCTGCATGCATTGTATAGGTAGCTGTTGCAGTCTTTGAACTGACACATCGCAACACACAAATACTTCAGTCTATAATGGGCTTAATTCAGAGGGAAGAACCTGACCACCAGCAGCTTAACCGAGAACTAATGACATGTAAAACAGCACAGGGTTTTTGTTACCACCCTGCCCTTCCTGCCCTAAACTGCACCTAGTTCCATCATCATCTTTAACACTGGACTTCACCTCTTTCAGGACTGTGCTTTGCAAACACTTTAAACAGTGCCACATACTACTTTACTGTCAGGTAGGTGACAAAAAGGGAAATCCAGTCCAGATCATTTGACTCTTTTGCCAGCTAATTTCCTATGAAATCTTCCCGATCCATAGGGCATGAAACCAGCTTTTCCATATATTTCAGACAACCTTAACTGAGTCCCCTACTGGTAACCCTGGATGGTTATAGATATTCCATCATATATCCTTTGCTAGTCTTTTTCACATGGTTCCTTTTATAGGACTAAGAGCTATCTGTGCCTGAACTGTAAATGTGGAGATACTGCTTCTTCGTAAACTTCTACAAGCCTGTAGACTAGTGGGTAGCTGTGTGACTCCTTTATCTGAAAGTACTCACTTTTAAGGGTGATACACTTTCTAATGTACATGGCTGGTAGTCACAAATCAGAAGAAATGTGACCCATACTGTTTGATTTCAATTTTGCTATTGCTTAATCTTTATTTTCCTTTCGATTGCTCTTACACCTGGGCTATGGAAGCAAGAAGAAATAAAATAAAAAAAACCCACAACCAACAAACAACCATAGAATCACTTCATTTGGAAAAGAACTTTAAGATCATCAGGTCCAACCATTAACACAGCACTGCCAATTCCACCACTAAACCATGTCCCTGAGCACCACACCTACACTCTTTTAAATACCTCCAGGGATGGTGACTCAACCACCTCCCTGGGCAGCCTGTTCTAATGCTTGACAACCCTTTCAGTGAAATGTTTCCTGATATCCAATGTAAACCTCCCATGGCAAAACTTGAGGCTTGTCCTCTTGTCCTGTCACTAGTTACCTGGAAGAGACCTATCCTCACCTGCCTACAACCTCCTTTCAGGTACAGAGAGCAACAAGGTCTCCCCTGAGCCTCCTCTTCCCCAAACTAAACAACTCCCATTCCCCCATTGTGCTCCAGACCCTTCACCAGCCCTGTTGCCCTTCTCTGGACGCACTCCAGCATGTTAGCAGCCCTCTTGCAGTGAGGGCCCCAAACCTGAACACAGGATTCGATGTGCGGCTTCACCAGTGCCGAGTACAGGGGAACAGTCACATCCCTTGTCCTGCTGGCCACACTGTTTCAGACACAAGCCAGGGTGCTTGGCCTTCTTGGCCAGCTGGGCACACTGCTGGATCATCTTCAGTTGGCCATCAGCCAGATCTTCAGATTTGTCAGATCATCCTTCTACTGTCCTAAAACAGATCTCTTAAATTTCAAGTAATAAAAGCATTGAGCTTGACCATAACCTAAGCACTATTAGCAAGACAAAGAGTGAAGATAAACTGTCCCCTGATTGTCATCTGAAGACCTGTTTTTTTCTCTCATGCACATTTGCAGGCATGAACAAGAAGTTACAAGTACGCTTGTAAGCAGCAACTTCTTTCTACGCAGCATGATCTGAACCAGTTATTTTTGGTCTGAGGGTTAATAGAAGACAAAATGCCTAAATTTGGAATATTGCACAGGCATGAATACAGACGACTTCAGCCATCAGGAGCTGGATTCCTTCGTATTAGCTGAGCCACTGATTGAGGATGCCTGACTTGCAAATATAAGCATTGCATGCTTTCTCTGTATTTAACAGCAAGAAAAGAAAACCCGCAGAAGATGATTCATGCCACTTAAGGTGTCAGCTGTCCTTTAGAAGTGCTGGCTTGCTCCTACCATACTAAGGCAGATGAAGGTGACGGTGCCCCTCAGATGGATGTCTGTGTTCACATGGAATAACCCCGGGCCAGTGTTTTGAAGCAGAGAAAATAAAATCAACCCCCTCAAGCTGATGACATTACCCTGGTTAACAATGGTAGCAGAGCTGGGCTAGTTGGGTTGTACAATAGCTGACTTTTGCAGATTTGGCAGGTAAAGGCGTTTGTCAGAGGAGGCAGTGTGAGTACACAGCTGGCGATTAGGGGGCACGAAAGCAATTCTCTACTCACTTCCAACATGTTCAGGCAGCATCAGATAAGGAAGCAATCGGTATGTTCACACCTGCTTACATTCAAACTGTCTGCTAACTGCTGACACAAACCTTCTATCTTCCTACTGAGACACTAAGATAAATTCAGGAGAAATGGAGCTGTACAGAAAAAAAAGCTACTCTTTGCTAAATTGAGTGATTCCTTTAGGCTCTGACCAACAGTTTGAGGTCAACACAAGCAGGAAAGACAAAAGAGAGTCCCTCAGGGATTATTCAGAAGCTAAAATAGAAAATTTGCTTAGCTGTTTATCACCTGGGTTTGACCTCCCAAGCAATTTTACTATTTTTTTTTAATAATAAGGTGACAATGAAGAATTTGGCAGTGAATGAAAGGGAATTCATCTTCCCAACATTTTGTTAGTGACACTCTGGGTTACTGTTTCTGACTTTCTGACTTGCGTTTCCTTTGGATCCTTTGGAGTTAGGTCCTTAGGCTCGTTGGGCTTTTTTTTTTTTTTTTTTTTTTTTTAGTATTGCACTACACCCATGAGCAGACAGTGTCAGATACTGTGTATGTTGTAAAGTATAACTGGGGCCAGGTTTTACCTGTGATTCCCGCCCCCCCCCCCGCCCCCCCCCAGCACCCCCCACCCCCCCACCCCACCCCCTCCCCGCCATCGCCTGCCAATTCCTTCCAAAGAAGCATATCAAAAGCTTTTTTTTTTTCTTTCTTTCTTTCTTTCTTTTTTTTTTTTTATTTAGCAAATCTGTTGTCACTGAAAGGACTGATCTTGTAAGATGTCTCAAATCCTTCTCTCCCATAGATACTGCCACAGAAGCAGGTGCTTGGCATCTCTCAGGATCAAACCCTAAAATGCTAGTTGCCATGGTGACTGAATGTGAAAGAACAATAAAGAGCTGTTTACCAGTGAAACTTATCAGCAGGGCTCGACAAAGCACCACAAAACTGTAATTAGGGTTGCGTTTAAACACAGCTTTTTACTTCTGCAACTAAAACTAGGCAACAGCCTTTGCCTTTGATTTCTTCCTGATATTATCCCTTGTATATCCCTTGCATCCCTTGTGTAAGATCCCACCCAAACTCTAAGTAGATTATAGCAGAGTAGTCAAAAATTAACATTTTGAAAAAATCCATGAAAAACAAAGCTGCAAAACTGCATGCAAATGACTGTATGAAAAATGACTCTTTGAGAAGCAAAGTGCTTTGAAGTATCCTACACATCCAGAGGTTGCTATACTCCACAGCAATCTGGAGAAGATCATGATAGTTTAGAATACATTTTTAGATGCAAGGATTCTTTTCATATTTGATTGAAAGAACAATACCCCAAATAGTACACAGAGTCCTTTGGTTTTTTATATTAAATTTTGGTTGGTTTATTGCTTCTTAGGATTCTGATTTCCTATGTTGTTAGTCATAGTAGCATCGCAGCTGACAAGTTAAAACAGATAT
The DNA here is from genome assembly GCF_023634155.1 of Falco peregrinus. Classification (NCBI taxonomy): domain Eukaryota; kingdom Metazoa; phylum Chordata; class Aves; order Falconiformes; family Falconidae; genus Falco; species Falco peregrinus. The sequence goes on from NC_073727.1 coordinate 59,852,862, forward strand.
TGTTAATAGTGGTAATCCATGTTGGTTTGGCAGTTCTGTGTCCTGAATGAATTCAGAGGTGCATTGTGAAAAGCATTTCACAAATGCCTGTGAAGGGAAGGTCTTACAGTGAAGGGTTTTCGCTTTAATTAAGCAAAACAGATGGTGCTGGAAGGGAAACAAAGGCACACAGAGGTGAAGCATCTTGCTCACAGCTGATCAGTGGAAACTCTCAAATAGTTATTCTCTAATCGTTAGGACTCTGAACCACTGTCAGTCATCAGCAGAAATCACTGTGCACCTTTGGCTGGCAGCTGAAACGTGATGTCTGTGGCATGGATCTTTAGATCAGCAGTGAAGTCGTGCATCACCACCGGCCCACCGGCAGCAGTTTGAGAGCCTCTGCACGAGATGCCCATCAGTACTCCTATTTCCACATTGAGGAATTGCACACTAAAGAAAGTTTCACCCTTCTGTCATAGCTTTCAGGAGGGTATCAGCAGATTCTGGTGGCTCAGCAGGAGATATTGGGAAGCCTCATGCAGTAGTGTGTCACTATATGCCGAGTTATATAATGAGAAAAGTGATGGTAAAAAACCCACTTATTTAAATAAAGTTCTTTTTTAAGACTGACATAGATAGTGATACTGCAGCTTTCGCCCATCCTCACGGCTCTCCCACAAGGTGATTTTGCAATGCGTCCATTGTCCTTTTTGCTGCAGATGGTGGTGTTCTTCAAACTTCCATGCAAGTTGTTCACCATATGACTCCCAGGCATGGGGAAAAAAAGGGGAGTTTGTGGCATTGTTTCTGTTAATGCAGTGTTTGAATCAGTTAAAATCTGAAACACTAACATGCTATTTTCATGTTTCAGTAGCAATAGATGCCTATAAGTTCACCTGAGAATAATTCTGCTGAACATGTGAAAAACATCTCTTGTGCATCTTCTAAACCCTGCTTTTAAGTATATAGAAGAAATGAATCATCTGTGCTTCCAGGCAGCACCCCTCAGCGATAGATAGGGAACGATTTTCTAAGAAGGAAAAACTATTTCCTTTGAACATTCAAATCTCTGAACTGATTTCTCTTCCATCTCAATGTAAATCCATTGCCTTTGCTTCCTTGTGTGGCAGCTGGGTGACACAGGGGAAGGTCAAACCCTTTGAAGTGATATAACCTGAATTACAAGCCAGGTCCTGAAGAGAGCTAGTGGGTGGAAAGAACACAAGCCAGGGCTGATCTCTGCATAAACTGCAGCTGCTGTCAGTGTCAGGAACACTGAAATTTGTACCAGTGGTCTCCGCTAATTAGCTGCTACATGAAGTAAAATGTCTGGTGTGCCCCAGGTAACTGTTGTTGTTGTGAGAAACTAGAAAAGATAATGATGTCTGTTTCCTGCAATCGTTTCTAATGTTCTCTCATCTCCATCAGTCACCTTTAGTAATCAGTAGGCGATCTCCCCAGATGCACTGCTGACCCCTCGGGGCCCATGGGTGCGCTGGCTCTCCAGGGCAGGACACGGAGAGAGCTGCCCTGCAGCAGCAGGGAGGATGCAGTTGCTGCTCATTTCCTATCACGCTTTGAGAGACTTCAGAAGTAGTGTGGGAGGGAGGAAAACTACATCCTGGAGCAGGAACAGTTGCTAGGACATCACGAGTAGGAAATAAGAGAAAGAAATACAGTGCTGGATCAGAGAGCTGCAAATTGTCTGCTGTAAACGCTGCTGTCTTCTAAAAGACTACTTTTGTCACTGATGGCCTTTTTTTTAAAAAAAAAGAAATGGGACCCCATGCTCGAGTGTCCAAGCTTTCCTCGCACTGAAAGCAGAGGCAAAGGGCTGCTTCTAAGATCCCAAATACATGGGGCTGCTGCAGTTTCACTGCCTTGTACACAGGTACTGCTTTGGTCCAGCACAGGTATTCAGAGACCTTTTCACCCCAGGTGAAGTCCTGGCATATTGGCCCATGTGAGACTTGACAGAAATCCTTGTGTTAGTCCTTTCATAACAAGTTTCACCCATAATCAGGGTGATTTCTTATGTCATTTAGCTACACAGGATCTGAAATGAACTTCATGATAGCAAGGAAGTTGTGTTCTCACTAGTTCACATGGGGCTTCAAGGGCTGAACACCGGTGACCATTAGCTATCAGAGGCATAACAAAATTTTAGTGAAAAGAAAAAATGTTTTGCTTAAGAACAGGAGTGAAGACTCAGTTTGGTGGTGTCACCTCATACTGTTATAGCTGTTTTAAGTTAGGCTTCTGAGGAAAAAGAAGGTGTTCAAGCTCCCCCTACAATCAGTGGGATTGGTGGACACCCCAAACAGTTCACCCCACCAGTTTGAAAGACACTTTGGAATGGAGATATTTCTCATCCTCTATAAGTTATGAAGTAAGCCTACATGGCTGTCTCAAATTAGATGTTTAATTTTGAGGGGTGACATGAATTGCATCTTGTAGAAGAGGCATAGTAAGTGCTCATGAATGAAATGTGTCAGATGTAGTAACTAGAAAACACAAGTCAGTGAGATCTTACCAACTTAACACAATAGGTGAGGCATAAAGCCTCATTATGAATCCTTTTCCAATATATACACATATTAAACCTTTTCACTATGCATGTTTTTTTCTTAAAATTGCATTTTCCTTCTGAGGTCAGGAGTTTCTTGAAAATGCATCTGTCTGAGATCTCATTATAGATAGATACATAGATAGATATAGATAGATATGCCCATCTATTAAACTGGATGGGCAGCTGAGCCTGGGTGTACTTGGCTGCCCCTGAACTTTATCTCTGAAAACAGTATGTAGGGATGGATACTTCAGTGGTGCCAGAAGCACTTCGTCTACTTAGTAGGAATTTGGGATTTTGCTCATATGTCCATTTCTTTGCAACTGGTCTTCATATGTACATTGATGATGAAGGAAAGAAAGCATTTTTGAAACCAGAAAAATAAAATAGAAGTAAAAAGTTACAAATATGTATTGCAGTATGTTAAGTGTCAGCTTGTAAAACGGAAGCTATTACTTCTTGGGAAAACAATCCAAGATACAGATATTCCATGGTATATAGAAGCCTGTGAAAGTAAGGCAAATACTGGTGGACTAATGCTGGTAGTAGGCAGGAAATTAAACATAAGTTTACAGTGCAGCTTAAAAAGACAGCTGTCTGGGCCTCCATTCAGAAACACATTCTTACCTCACAAAACCAAAAAGTCAAGATTTGGTAAGATTTTTCCTGAAATAGTGTTTTTATTTATTGACACATAGTTAACACATAAAAGCAGGAAAACAGCATAGACATTATTGTGACAGAGGAGAAACTATCAGGAAAAAAAATTAAACACAATACGTAGTTTCCTTTAGCTGCCCATTAACTGTAAAAGGGTAGCCCCACTGAATATCAGCTGCAAAACTTCTGGTCAGCCTGGGAAAGTGTCAGCCCTGGTGCAGGGGAGCTGATGCAGAAACTCTGACAATATTTGTCAGAAATACAAGGTAGGGTGGAGTAAAAAGAGAAAGGAGCAGCACAAGGACAGCGTGTCAAAGGAGAGATTCAGAGATCTGCTATTTCCCAGATTTGTGTAGACTTTATGATATTGGCCAAAATCACCAAATCTGTTTTTATCAGCTTCCTTCCGCTAAAAAGCTATGTTGTTGTCTTTTATTTTGCTTGTTAAGATTACAAGTATGATCAGTCTCTATGTACACTGCCTCCTATACTGGCAACTGGTCTATACTACTGCTATAACTTCTGTTACTACTAAATCACTTTCCCTAAGACATGGGGGAATGCAGAACAGAGGAAATGAATGTGTTCTTGTGGTCACCAGGGGTGATAGAGGACTTGTTACTAGCGCTTTGCATAAAACTGGACTCAATGAAATATTGCAAAATTTGCTGTTAAGAGCTCTGTAGCAGTAGGAAATAGGAGAGTAGTCATGCAGAGACATTTCCAGACTAGGGAGCTGCACATAACAGCATGAGTCTTCACACACACATTTACAAACACACTTCCAGTAATCTGGATGACAGAGTGCTAGCAATCAATCTATGTAGCTGTTTTTTATAGCAATTCAGAAGTATTATTTCTCAATAGGACAGAAATAACTGCAATTTTATCTTTTAATATTTTTTTTCATTTCTCTATGGAAAGAAATTCATAAATGACAGCTCAGATTGCCATATTTTTCTGATTTTCACTTACTATCAAATAATACTTAAACTAATAAACTGAAGGCTGCTAGTAGAAAAGCTAGCTGTAATTAATACATTATCAAAGAAAATTCATCAAAACTCCTTTTCAGACTCCTGGATAAATGCTTCAAGTTTCCCTGTCATTGCTTCTATTACAGATTTCTGGGTGGAATTGCCTGGCAAAGATTTAGCCCACAATCAAACATAAAATTAGAATAAAAATTGTGAGCTTCCTTCTTTGCTGTCTTTCCCCTTCTTTCACTTAGTCAAGATAAAAAGACAGAGCTAAACTCAGAACTCTTCTTCAGGGGATGCTGTTTTAACATGTGCATTGACCTCCAGGGAAAAAAAACACACATGCATATGTAGAGAAAACAAATACACCCCCCCAGCTGCCCCCCACATCCTAACTAAAGCACTGATTCCAGCTTTAATCTGTCCCACATTATTTTCCTGAGCATTCAAACTTCTACAATAAAGCCATTTGTAGAGTAAGCAGTTTTATTGTTACACTAAGCACACTATGCTTTATGGCCTGTACGCTTTGAGTGAGCCTAGAAACAACAGTGGAGGAAAATACTAGATTATTAGGTTATACTCCACAATTTGTGTCAACAAATAGCTTCTACTTTTCTAGCTATGCTACCTGTCTTTCTCTGGCAGCTGTCAATGGCTTGCTTCTTTTTAATGAATGCTGGGGCCTCCAAAGTTCCCCCAGGCACACATACATCAAGAAAAATGCTGAGATTTGTCAATTCCCCTAACATCCATTTAGGATTATTGTCAACATTTATAAATCTATAAGCAAAACATTCCCTTGAGACTAATTCTTTTTGACGGTTAGTTGAGGTAGGTCACCCAGCAGGGAAAATCTTGTTGGTGTATAACAAGGATGTGATGCCTTTAATACCTTCTTTTTATCAGTGATATTTGAGTCTTTTGACTGCTTCTGGGATACAATTTATCTTTCCTATATGTGTCAAAAAGCTTGATTTTGTAATGGTGTCTGTGCATTTATATAGAAGTGCTCTTTTGGGTTTGGACTTGGGATGGGAATGGAGTACAGAAAGACATAGAAATGCCTATGTCCTTAAGAATAACATAGAGGATTTTTTTTCCTAAGTCTCCTAGACAAATTCTTAGATTGCTCAGATAGAAAAAAGAATTATCGAGTAGCTATGAAATTGTTTTAGTTTAAGTCTACTCAGAAATTTGTTACTTCTTTAAAAAAAGGGGAAAGTGCACAGGGTAAGGAAAGGAGGTACACACCAAGGAACTGATATTGTCAGAGCATCAGCTATAGTAGCCTATATTAGTATCTTACCTATAGTATCAAGAAATCAGTTGGTGTAAAGAATCCCTAATGTACATCAGAATTATTGTCAGAGACTTCTATCGCCACTTTTTAATTCCTTAGACATATGCCAATTTACTAGATTTACAAGGACAGTCTTGTGGCACTTCAGTCAATGAACAAATGTGCTTATTAACAAATATTCTTAGAAAGTCCATTTAAGATCTATACATAGATCTATAGGTAGAATCAAGACTAGGAACCTAATTCAAATGCTTTCCAACATCCCTGAACATCCTTGTCGATGCAAAGTAGCTGGCAACTGGTTGAAAGCCAGGTGAAGATCCCCAGTGTGTAGAGGAGTCCTGCATAGGACAAAGCTTCAGAATATAAATGGGTTTATAATGGTTCAGGTCAAAAGTTCACTTAGCTCAGTACTCTTCTTGCTACAGTAGGAAGAATATAAGGACTGGGCAGCGTAATTTGTCATCTGCATATACTCCCAGACTCCGCAGCCTGAGGTTCATGGGCTTCCTGAGCTGGATGTATGGGTGAAATAGTTCATTTCTCACATGAAGAACTGTCCAGCTCAGTTCTGAGCCCCTGTGAGTTGTTAACTTTGGTGTCCTGTGTTTAATTTCACATCATTCCATATACTGAGGGCAATGAAACTGGTGAAGGGTCTAGAGCACAAGTATTATGAGAGTCAGCTGAGACAACTGGGGTTGTTTAATCTGGAGAAAAGAAGACTCAGCGGGGACCTTATCGCCCTCTACAACTACTTGACAGGAGGTTGTAGGCAGCAGGGGGTAGGTCTCTTCTCCCAGGTAACAAGCAACAAGGAACAAAGACAAAAGGAAACAGCCTCAAGTTGCACCAGGGGAGGTTTAGATTTGATATTAAGAACAATTTTTTCACTGAAAGGGTAGTCAAGCATTGAACCAGCCTGCCCAGGCAGGTGGTGGAATCACCATCCCTGGAGGTATTTAAAAGACATGTAGATGTGGTGCTTGGTAACATGGTTTAATGGTGGACTTGACAGACCTGGGTTAACAGTTGGACTTGATCATCTCAAAAGTATTTTCCAACCTAATGATTCTGTGATTCTATTATTTTATGATCATGTGAAGTAGAATTGTGTGAATAGGTGGACCTACCATCTACTTGCTGCCTACTTCCTGGGGAGTCTCAACAAACCTGATATGTTAGATTTTAAAGAGTCTCAAGACTTGCAAAAGGAGAATGGTGCATTAGTTCATAGATTGAGAAGACCATGAAGAATTAAAGAAACAAAAAAACCACCACCAACAAAATAATATGAAGAGTACAAGAACTTGAAGACTTGAGGTTTTATTTGCCTAAATCTGAATGCTTGTTATTAGGAAAAGCAAGTGCCACACTTACAAAATTAAAATTATATTGAAAATTTGATGATTTAGAGAAGAAAAACAAAAAGGTTCTGATACTTGAAGCAGTGCAGTAAATGGTGAGTTATATCTGTTTCTTGTCCTGTGAAGTTATGCACACTTTTGAATTCTGGTTCTGAAATGGTTGTCCCACGCGCCTGCTATTTTCATGCCTGTCCAGGTTGCTCTTCAAGCATTCAGTCATGGCTGGTCAGGCTTTCTGAAAATCAGTGAATGCCAGAAAATGGAAGGGTTATGTGCAATCAGCAAAGCTTGCTGAAGAGTACGTTTCCCTACAAATACAACTGAACTCAGTACGCCATTTCTAGCATATAAAATGTGAAATTTGACTTCAGGATTTTTTACCAACGGTTGTAAGTGAGCTTAATAACAACTATGAGAAACGCCTGGTTACTAGAGATAAGGAAGCTACCAAACCCAGCATGGTAAGAGAAATTTAATGAGAGCTCATATTTGATTGTGAGGCAGCAGAATTTCAGTAATAGTAGAATTTCTCTGCCTCATCCAGCTAATTAAAATTTCTGACAAAGGCAAATGGCTAACAGTGGCATGGAAGCCTAATACCTCAGTGAAGAAAACTGGGCTACAGTGGAGAAAACTGCAATACTTTGTTTTGGCACTAGCAGAGTTCATTCTTTGTGTTGGAGTATACTGCCACCTCCTTAGGGAAGTTCTCAGCAGTACCCTAGTAAAGTGCTCAGGCAGCAGATTTATCTCTCTGTATCAGAAAGAAGGGGGAACTGGAGCAGAAAGTGAGGGAAAAAGACTTCAGAGCATGGAGAGAAAGAAAAGAGGAGCCTTAGTGTGGAAAGAAGGAAAAGCAAAGAGAAAGGCATGAAGAAAAATGACCCATGAAAGGTTAGAGCTTACAAAGAAAGGAATCGTGTGTATGGCAATCAGGGGAGCAGAAAGTCCTCCTAGGTTGACTAAGCAGAGCCAGTTAAAAGGCATTCAGTCATACTAGTGATTATTAGTCCTTTGAAACCTATTAATCCTATTATGAGGCTGTGGAACAATTTTAGAATTTAAACAGACAAGCAACTGTATTTATATTTTTGTGTGTGTGTGCCATATTCTTTTGCCTTCTTTCTTTCCTTTCTGTATTTCTTTCTTACTAGTTTCTTTTTTTAATTATTTTTTATTTTTTAATTTGCATCTTTCCCTTTCTGTCTTCTTGTTTCCTTACCTCTCCTGGTTTTTCCTACATTTTATTTAACTGGAGATTAAAGGAGACAGGCTGTGTGCCCTTTACTACCATCATTCCTCACATTAGGAGGATGCGGAGACAAAAGAAAGGTCCTGGAATCTTTCAAGCAAAACCGAGTATTATTGCATACACAGTAAAGTAGTTCATAAAAGGAGATTAGAAAGGATACAGTAAACACCAGCATTAGCGACAGAGTTTGGCCTCGACCCACAAGCTCTGCCAGGCAATTGAATGCTCATCAGGCAAAATGGTAATGTAGCCAAACAGCTGTGTGTTCCTCGGAGAAGCTGTAGAAACACATGGCCTTAAAAGAAAGAGGGATCTTTCTCTTCTTTAGGTTCACAAACATTCTGTAAGAGAGTCAAATTTTAAGTCTTGCCTTAACCAGATCTCTGTTTTACACATGGAGAGCTGTGGGGGTACTTGGTGCGTGGGCTCTAGGTTTCAGATAGTTAAGATCCACACATAATGTTGAACATGTTATTACTTGCTGAATTGTAGCAAGAGCATTTTGTCAGCCCAGACATGTCCCATTCTGTAAATGCCCCAGCTACTGCCATCCCTATGCAGAAAGATCCTTCCCTGGGCAACAGGAATAGCCACCACATCTTGTCCACATTTGCTTCCAGTTTGGAGGCCAAAGTCACAAGACACATAGGAAATTGTTCTGGCTCAATTTCAGCCCACCTGTATATAAACAGACAGCTGCTTGCATATCACTTTATAAAGCAGAGCTGGCATAGCAAAGACACTCACAACAAAGACTTGGGGGTGCTGTGAAATGCAAGAGCACTACATGCTGTCATCTGCTGGGATGGAGGAGTGCTTGCCAATTTGCTATAAGATCTCCATGATCTAAGTGGCTGACTAAATCAAGGTGTCCCCAGCCCGTTAGACGTAAGGTGAAGACATGAGAGGCTCAGGAACACTTCCCTCCCAATCTGGAAAAAAATATACAGCCACAGGATTAGAAAACCAGCCAAGCAGCATTTGTGGACTGCACAAAGGGCAAAGTGCTGTTCTCCATAGCATGCATATTTATTTTGATGTGGTTGTCTGTGGGCAGCAGGGTATGAAATCAAACCACACAACTGACATTTAAACTATGGCAGCTTCACTGTGGTCTGGCAAGGGGAGGAAACCCCAGTGCAAATATAACTAACTTTGCTCCCATTGACATTCCTTCTTATTACTAGGTGTAAATAAGAACAAGATCCAAGCAATTGTAATAAGACCGTTGCTGTAACTATTGGGGAATTAATTGTTTTCCTATCCACTCCTTTTTTTTTTTTTTTTTTTTTTTTTTTGCAATGACAAAAGGATAAATCCTTCTGGCAGGCCAATTAATGTAAGCACAATCTGTTTCTCAGGGCCTTGTGTTTGAGAGAATTTGATGTGAAACATATATGACATTTTCACCTTGCTAATGAATGTCTGTAAAGCCTATCTACAGGTGAAGGTCTCTATAAGGTAAATTCATATCTGTTGTTCATGGTTGTCTATAGTGCTGAATGTGTAGACAGTAGGTATGTATGAGTCAGGCAGTGTTACTAGCATCTCCGAGACCTCATTAGCCACATGATCCATTCACTTGCTATTAATTAATAATTTCTAGCTTAAAAGACTTTTTTATAGGAAAAAATAATTCTGTATATACCACTTGTTCTCATGTATTCTATATTTTAAGAAGATAGAATTCAGATTACCTTTCTTTACACACCTAAAAACCGCAATTTCTAACTCAATGAGTTCTGGAGTTTACCTTAATAATAGAGTATCCCAGGTCTTCTGCATGTGTTAATATGTTTCATATGAGAAAGAAGGCACATTTCTGACAGGGCGATGAATCACTGGAACAAACTGCTGGTGGATTTTGTGTTTCCTGAGCTCCTCAAACAAAGACTGGAAACCTTGCCAGAAGATGTCTTTTATTCAGATACAAGTTATTGGTCTCTACAGTAATAACTAGGAAATATTATTTGATCACAGAATCATAGAACGGTTTGGGTTGGAAGGGACCTTAAAGACCATCTAGTTCGAAGACCCCCTGCCATGGGCAGGGACACCTTCCACTAGACCACATTGCTCAAAGCCCCATCCAGCCTGGCCTTGAACACTTCCAGGGATGGGGCATCCACAGCTTCTCTGGGCAACCTGTGCCAGTGTCTCACCACCCTCACAGTGAAGAATTTCTTCCTTATAGTTCATCTAAATCTACCCTTTTTTGATTGCCCCTTTTATCCTTAAAATAACTTAATATGTAAGATCAGGATTTGAACAGGTGATAGAAAAGATTCCTGTTTCTCTTTTATAGTCTAAATTCTGTATATGAAGATGTGTGAAAATACCAAAACAATTTGTTAGGCATTTTCTGAAGGGATGAAATGTTTTTTGCAAGAAACTTTGTGTTGTAGAATAGTACAAGTTTCAACAAACATGAAAAGGGAGAAAACAGGAAAAGTGTGGAATTTGATTGGAACAATAATAAACTCACTGATAATCAGTAGATATTTGGAACTAAATATATTTCTAAAAATAAGATGGTCTTTTATTATTTAATCAAAGGGGATTGTAATTTTTTTTCAACTAAAATCTATTGTAAATATTTCACTGATATATGCCAGTGTTCAAATACTTATGGAAGGAGAAGAGCTCTGACACAAGAAATTGGGATTGTACTTAAAGCAATCAGACAGGATATTAGGCACCTAGGTTTAAATATCTGCTCTGGATCAGGTGGTTAAATAACTTTGTCATTCTTTGAAAGTTCTTGATTTTCTTCCATTTTGAAACTGGGAAAGAAACTGGAAGCTCCATGAATGTGATCTAATTCCTGCCTTTGCCTGTCAGAAAGATTTCATCGGAAAATCAAACTATTTTATTTCACAGACATATAAAGCTTTAAATTTTTGAGTTAGACGTTGTGTAGCTACTGTTTTTCTTTGCTATAGAGGTATCTGTTTAAAAAGAAAAATTTGCTTTATACTCTACTTGCTGTATTTTATTGCCAAAGTAATGATCAAACTGAATAAGGTGTACTTAGCCTAGCATCTCTTCTCTGACAGCGACCAATGCTTAATGCTTCAGACAAAGGTACAAGAAAATCAGTGGTCAGCTATGCCATACCTCTCCTAAAGTAAGAGATTTTTTTTCTTTCTAATTCTTATTAGTTAGTAGCTAGCATATACCCTATAGCTTGCACTTTTATGTCCCTTATGTATTACTTACCTTGCCTGATGCATCTGTGATGTTCCTAATCATCATTCAGATGTTTAATCTTAAAAATCTTGTTATGTTCCCAATCTTTACATGTTCTGGCAATAAGTTCCACAGATAAGTCATATTTCCTAACAATGAAATATTTCCTTTTTATCAACCTAAAAAATATTGCCCATTAATTGAAGTGAATTTCCTTTTTTTCCTTATGAAGTAGGAAAAAACACAAAGAAAATACATTGCTGGCAGAGGCAATAGCAGTAGATCTTTATTGGATTTACACCTTTGCTCCTGATTTAGGAGGCTTTAACCATTCACTGGACCAGATGTACTGGTTCCCACTAATATTTTGGGTGTTTTGGACACTATGATCACTCCTGTTCTGTCTGGCCTGACTATATGAACTTCAGGTGCGGACAGCAGTGTTCCTTGGTATCCACGGTTAAAGAAGGAAGGTGATGGAAGCAGCACTTTCTAACCTCAGAGGCAGGGGAATGAATTGATCTTAGGTTCCCTGTTTTCTGAGAACATTGCTAGGTCGGTCACATGGTGAGGAAAAAACTGAAGGAAAACCTGATTATGAATCTCAGTTATAAGTTACTCTGCAACATCTTAAAAGATACTTAATACAGCAGTCTCCATAATTTCAAGCAGAATGTGTAACCCAAAAGTCTTTTAAGAATCAAGGCATCAGTCACTCAGTGCTACTATGAATATGTTTATAGAAATAAATATACAAATAGCCTTTTAGGCACCTTGGGAACTTCAATAAGAAGAGGTTCCTTCAGTCCTTTAGTACTGCACTGCCTGGGCAGCCTCAGAGAGTGTGTTATGAGAGCCTATATTTTGTATGCAAATACAGAAAATAACATTTAAATATGAGTTGAGTTCCCACTTAATTTTGTGGATGAATATCCAGACTCAGGATTGCATTAAAATTCATCTTTTATTTAGACCTTAGATGCTAAACAAGGCCAAAGCCAAATTTGTTCTTGTCTTTCCCATAAGGTTTATAATTTTCACCATCAAATGGAAATACAATCATACATCTAGCTCATAGAGATAGTATGGAGGTACAGTAATATGTATTTCCAATAGATGACTTATAGAGCAGTAGATCATGGATGAAGAGCGCATTTTGAATACACAGTATGATCAATTACATAATAATGCTACCTGTTTTCTTGTGTATTTTTACACATAGAGTCTTTATAGGTACACAGGTGTATTTATAGTCTTGGAAGTGGTGAGAACAAAAGCATTTTGAGAGTCTCAGGTTTGTAGAAGATACTTTCTATTTCTGCCCTGGCACTGACAGGAGGGAGATTTGCTTTCTTGCTAGGCTTTTAAGTAAGGGGTACATTGTCTAAGGTTTTGAAAGGCCAGACACTTCTCTATTCACATGGTTTTGTTTTGGGGGGGTTTCTTGGGGGGGGGTGGAGGAGGGGGTGGGGAAGAGGAAATGTTTATATAGTTAAACTGACTAGATACAAAGAGGCATATTTGCAGGATTCAGATCCCTTTTTAAGGCACCTAACTAAGTGGCCAGATTCTTAAAAATCTTGGCATCCGGCAGGTCCCGCTACGACCAGTTTGCTGGGAACAATGGCAACCGCTGCATGCCGAGCTCTTTTTAGAACCTGCCCTTTGTGCCCTACCAGTTTCAGTTCTCCTATATGGTCAGTTAATGAGTTCATTTCCCCTGGTATTTGTGTGGGTCTTTGACACATCAATGAGGGAGAAAAGAACCATTTCCTAAGAAGAATTACAGTAATCACTGGCAACAGCTTAGGAACAGCAATACTACTTGACCCAACTTTGAATGTACTATTCATGCCACTAAAAATATTTGTTGAGGTTTGGTACTTTCAGATAACCTTCTGCTCATTTCCAGCTTCCAAATCTGAATGGGCATCTCCTGTCACCTGCTGAGTTACTGGTCCTGTATGAAACCGTTGTACATAATACTGGTCCCCGTTCATAACGGAGACATTGCTTATGTAGGGTGGACCTTTGCACCTTCGTCTGAGCAAAGCAAAGCTCCTCTGAGCCCTGCACTTAAGCTTCGTAAAGGAGGGGCCTAGCCACCACCAGTGGATTCCTGTTGCAATAGGATTAGACAAAAAGCTACTACAAAAGATTCAGAATATAATGATACTCCTGATGCTTTCACTTTTGATGTCTTAAAAGCTGCCTTTGCATTATATGTTGCTGGCTTCATTGCAGACTGTAGGGCATTAGGGTAAGTGAACATGTAAGGAAAAGGAAAATCAATCTCCAACCTCAGATAATGGGACTGCTGGTGCAGATGGTCACTAAACACCAGTGGTTTATAGGCTTCACTCTAGGGTTTGAATTGTCGAGATGATCCCTGTGGAAAAGAAAGAGAACACATAAGAGAAAATAAGGAATGTCCTTCTTATTGGGATCATATGTACTTTATTGCACTGACTTTTAATATTTGATTGTAGCCTGCTCTGCATTCATAGGTTGGTGCAAATTTGGGGTGAACTCAGTTTTATTTGTTTTAATTGTGTTCATTCTCTGCCTCTTTTAGGTCTCGAATACCACAGTTCATGCTGGAAAGTGTCAAATGCATGGCCAATGTCCATGATGAATTGCAATGTTGTGTGAGTCACACAGCAGAGCACCATTGTGTGTGGTTTTTCATCTAATTAGCCAGGAAATAGACCTTGTTGGGCACACACAGCCTTTGAAAACAGAATTTTTTTCCTTGTAGCTGGCCCTTTCCAGGGGTCTCACCAAGGTTCCGTTATCAACAGCAGTAATAAATGCCAATATTCTTATGTATAGGAAAAAAGATCAGTACTTAATGAGCACAATTCCATACATTTTACATAAGTAAAATACATATTTAGGAAACAAAAAAAATTTGAAAACATCTATTCACTTCTCCACTTAGCTAAACTTGCAATTCAGGTTCTCATGAATAAAATTGTCTAAATTCCTCTGGGTTTCCAGTGACTTTTTCTTTACTCAGATGTGTGTATGTGTTAATACATCTAAGGTTTCCAGCATGACTTTTAGAATGGCATTTTCAAAAACACTGTTATTTCATTAATAACAGAGTTGGCTCTTCAGTGAAAATCTCCAAAAGCCCCATCTTATATGAACTTCATGAAATTAATGAAATCTCAAGCTAGACAAGTTGTGTGCCCAAAATTTAGGGGGAAGGAAAAAAATTGTAAGAAAAAGAGTAAGATTTAAAGAAAGAATAGGAAGACATATTCAGAAGACATATTCAGAAGATATCTTTCTGCAGACTTCTTAGCTTCTACACTTTTTTTAACTTTTGAAGAATTTACATACTTTTTACATTCTTTACAGCCATCACTACATGTATTTTTATGTACCGTGGATATGGAGGAAACTAATGGGTAATATAAGAATAGCTGAATTAAATTAACTACTAGGTTCATGTTGCAGATAAATTCAATGGAATTTCTCAGTCTTTTGTCATATCTTACAATGTATTAATGAGGACCAGAACAATAGTTACCGAGCTCTGCTAATTTGTTTTTTCGATTTCATGTGGGATACAGAACCATAGAATCATAGAATGGCTTGGGTTGGAGGGGACCTTAAAGATCATCTAGTTCCAACCCCCTGCCATGGGCAGGGACACCTTCCACTAGACCAGGTTGCTCAGAGCCCCATCCAGCCTGGCCTTGAACACTTCCAGGGATGGGGCATCCACAGCTTCTCTGGGCAACCTGTGCCAGTGTCTTACCACCCTCACACTGAATATTTTCTTCCTAATTTCCGTGGAAACAAAATTGTTTGCAAAATTATGTTGCTACTTGCTACATAATTTTTATTTATTTTAATATTTTTAATATTTTAAAGTCTACTTAGGCTTGTTTAATTTTAAAGACCTTTAAAATTAAATTATCTTTTATTAATGCATATATTCTGCTTGTTTTTATTTTATTTTAATTGTTCTTAAAAATAATGTGCTAAAATATGTAATAAGGAATTTATATACCTACATTTCATTAATTTTCTCTGGAGTTTATCAATGCACAGCTCTTGGCAGGGCCTAGTTAATTCAGCCTGGAAGTGTAGGAAGGTTTTTCTGGTTTTTGCCTTCTGCCATTAATGGTTTTGTGTGTATCATGTTACACAGATAGACACAAACCTCTTCTCACAGTTGTAGGGAAGAAATCTCATAAGATGTCAGTGCAGTTCACTACACAGTCGATGGAGAAAGACAAAGTCCTCCAGGGAGCAGTTCAGAAGCTAGGCTCTCTTCTCTTCCTCTCCTCTGTCTCCAAAATGTTACTGAAAAATCAAGGGAGTCTAAGGAAAATCAATAGTAATGGTGAAGAAGCTGAAAAAAAATATTTCTTACAAAAAGGAATGCAATGGGTAGTTATTTTAAATAGAACAGTCAGGAGGCAACATGATGAAACCATGTGATCTGAAAATTGAAATGGTCTGAAAACAAAAGTCCAGGGAAAATGAACAGGAACTTTTCTTCTGTTCCCTGGAATAAGAACAGGATGGTATAAAAGATGGGAAATTCGAAACAGAAGCAGCAAAATATTGTTCAATGCAGCTTTGTGATTAAACAGTGGAACTTAGGAAGCAGATGAGAGCAATCTCCTGGCCAGGTTAAAAAATGGATGTGCATTTTTTAAGACTGCCAGGACCTCAGTTAGGAATTTATTTATTTTTTTATAATAAAATAAACATCTTTTTAAATATTCAGGTCTTAAACCTGTTAGAAGGCAAAATGAGATGTTGCTGAATCCGTTTTATTCCATATATGCTTGCTACAGGGGTTTTGCTAGGTCTCTGAAGAAACAGTTTTAGCCCTGATGGAAAAAGGTGCACTGCCATAACCAGCTGGGGCAGGCACAGCGCTTGTGCTCCATTTCTAAACAAATACATAAAAATTCAAGTATTTGTATTTGCTGAGATGTGAGTGCTGGCCCCAACATAACACAGTGCCGTTCTTATGTTGGATTCCTCCAGTTTCCCCTGTTGCAGGCTTTCTCACATGCTGCTACTTCATTTAGAAGTTCGGTGAAGGAAAGGAAACATCTGGAGCAAAGGCAGAGGGTAAAGAGGTTAATGACTGACAGAAAATACTGTACTTACTTACCTCCAGTTCAGTAGTCACAAGGACTCCTCTTATTCTGCATTCCTTCCTACAGAAAAGCTCATGCACATTTCACAAAACTGCCAGAGTCTGGTGTCGAAATGCCAGACCTCCTTCACTTTATTGTGGCAGTCTGGATGTTATGGGTTTTTTTGTGTATCCAGGACCAGGCTAATCAAGGATGATGCACTGCTTGATGAGGGGCAGAGGGATTCGATTCTCCAGTGTGGGAGCTCAACAGTCCCGGGGGTGCAAGGACGATACACTGGCAGGTAGCCTGTCTGTAGCTGTAGCCCCCAAACTGGAGAGTGAGCCTTCTGAAATAATCCAGTTTATAATGCTAATCCATAATATAATACCAAATTATAATACTTCTTTTCTGGGAGACATCTGCGCTTGATCTCTACTGGTATTTGATTTCAGTAGTGAGAATAAACTCCCCTTGTGCTAAGTGATTTTAGAAGTGACAAACCATGTTTTTTAGGGAAACTATGCAACCACTTTGATTTCAAGCCACTGCTTTCTCTGTTTAAAGGAAGTTTTATATTGTGCCTTCCCCACATTCTATAGGTTCTTTGGAAAAGGCAAAAAAGATGGCATAGCCTAATTTAAAATGGAGATGAGCCTTTTTTTGCCTTTTAGACAAACTACAGTATATTATAGACTCATTTTCCCTCAGTTTTGATTCCAAAGTATCCCTTCTTTTAGCACATTAACTTAGGCAGCACTGCGTTTTGCTAAGGCAGGCAGGCTGCCCTGGATTTATATTCCCCTCTGAAATCAATAAAATAGTAATGAAGCAACAGAGGACACAGTCGCGTTCTTATACCACAGATTCAGACCCCATGCTGGGTTAATGCACTAAAAGATTTTGCAGCAGCCAGATTTTCATTTAATGAATTTCCTCTTTCTTTCCCCCCTTTTTCCTGAACACTTCCACATTTTGGTTTGCTGCCCTTGCTCTCATCTGCTTGCTCTCTTTCGTGTAACAAGTCATCGAACTTTACCAGTTGTTGCAAAATAGGAGCTGTGCAAAAGATTGTCAAATGGGAGGGGGGATGATGGCCCCTCCTGGCATGTGGGGTGGGAGCGAGGGGATTGGGGAGGGGCGGGCGGTGAGGCCACTTGTGTACATCTCTGCCTGGAAGTCACTGCCTGTCAGCCTGCAAAGGTGTGTGGTACAAAGGGTATATGAGCTTAGAAGAAAGGCCCCATCGATATTTTTGGATCTCAGGAGATGTCCCGGGACAAGTAACGAGGATGGGTTGAGGAGAGGGGGCATTGCTGGGTCTGGCAGAAGGCAATGCAAGTAAATGTAGGACACTTTGTGAGTGATCAGTAACATGCGCAATGTGAGCATAACCAGTGCCAGCGAAGTTACGGACTTGCTAAAAAAACCTCCAGAATACAGTTGAAGCTCTGGTGTTTGAAACGATGATTTCAGGGCATTTGGTTGCAAACAGAAAACAAGCATGCAAGGGAGGAGGTGAAGTCCATGTCACGGTGTTTTGGAAGGCTTATTACAAAAGTACAAGAGTAGCAGTCATTGCTGCTACACTTACGGGCAAATAGAGTTTTGTCTTCCTTCTCCTTGCCTGAAATGACTTCAAACTTGGTGAAAATACTGTTCTTCAGGTTGAAAACAAGGGTTGTGTCTCAGGTGAATTTCATTTTGTTGGACACATCAGGGGTCAGAAACAGTCAAAGAATTTATGATCTTATATGACAATGAAACTTTCTGTTTTGAAGAGGTGCCATTTCCTCCCCTGAAAAAAGGAGAAGAAAAATTCCTGTTTCCAGAAAAATTCGGAAAGCTTCTGGTGTGTGATCTGCTACATGACTGTATTCTTGCCAACACTATTACATTTGCATGTCTTCTCCCTACCTACTGAACATTGCTGAATCCCAGGCATAAGGCTGGTGTGCAAGCAAAGAGCAATCCTGTCTCACGTGTGCAGTGACTCTGATACATCAGGATGCATTTGAATATGCAGTCTGTACACCACTCAGCTTATCTGCACTTGCACAGTAAATCCAACATGATTCAGGTGTGTGTCAGAGTCAGTAGATGTTTCTTTTTGCCCAGGGCATGGCAACTGGAGTGGCAGGGTCCACTTTTGAATTTTAAAAGCTGGTAGGTGACAGATTTGCTGAAACATTGGAAAAGATGCTGGCTTTCAATGCCAAATCATGTAAGCAGAATATGGGTGACTGTAATGTGTTTGGCGCTACATATCTTTGCATCTTCTGCTAAGTCTCTGTGCACTGCTTCACCTGGCCAGGAGAGTCCAGCCATGCTGCTCTGACACCGCCTGCACAAGCTCTTGGCATTCAGGCCTATCCTTGGCAACAAAAAATATACTGCTCTCGTAACAGTTCTATCTTCAATATTCCCAGCATTTGAAATATGTTGTTAAAGCTAACTGCTGACCTTAAAAACAGCTTTAAAAGCACAGGACTAGTTCAATGATCCAAGGCATAATGAGCCTGTGCTGTCTTGACTGGTTTGTGAATAACCTTCCATATGGATCTATTTCCACCATCATGGAGAGAATATTTTCATTAAGATTAATCATTGTCACATGTTCCCTTGTGTAATCTCCACAATGATGCTTAATGAAGCCTTAAATTCCTTTGTGCCATCTATTTTTGCCTATCTTATTTCACACATGCTTTTGCAATGCAACCCACCAGTCTGCACTGGCTTGTTAGTGAGGATGGGGAAATCTCACCGCTGAATCTTTAATTCTCTCATACGGTATAGGACCACAGAGAATTGGATTTTTAGAGTGCAGGGATATAAACTACCTTCTAAAAATACCTCTTTTTTTTCCAATTACAATAAAGGAAGTAATTCTGTCAACTAACTTTTATTAAAATGACATAAATAACAAATTGAGAGAGAGACAAGGAGAACAACATTTGGTGAGTTTACTAGGTAGATAACTGAACTCACAATTTCCTTGTTAGCTATTTACTCACCAGCCTACGTTAAATTGATTCTCCATCCAAGGCAGATGTCTAACAGGAGAAAAGATAATCTTTTCTCTAGGAAGTACAGGGATTGCCTGCAAAGTGCAAGATCTGGATTTGGCATCTTCTCTGCCCCTCCTACTGAAGCTGTACAACTGGCCAGAAAAACGTCAGGGGGAGCACTAAGTGAAAGCACATCTGACTGTAACACACAAAAATGATTTTGTAGGATGCTGTTCCTTATGTTGCTTATACATTTTAATATATGATATTAAAATGAAAAATGGATAAAGGGTCTCTTTAGCAAGACAAGAATCTAGTTGCTTTTCCTAGGTCAAACTAGAGGAACCATAGCAGTCTGTTGTGCTCACAGTTAAATATTAACCAGTGCAGAAACAGAAAAAACCCCACAACTCTCTGGGAATTTACTTTTTACTTTTTCTGATGGCATTTAACTACCATGTAATTTTATTTAATTCATGTCTCCCTATGTATGTACAGAACACTGGAACCTAGAGAAAAGTTTTAAAATTAGGTAAATGGCAGTTTGATAAAAGTTAAATGTTGCCTAGGTATAAATGAGGAAGTTGTAATATAAGATTATAAACCATATCTCTGAATTTTACTTGTAGCATAGTCAGCTGGTAACAAGTGAAATTTATTGTCTTGTGAGGAGTATTTATGTGCATCCCTGTCCTATAATAAACTTCAGACAGCCACAGCAGAGCAAATCTGGATTTGACATCACTGGCATCTTATAAAGGGAGGACAACTGCTCACCGTGATCAATAGGTGCCTTCTGCATTAAGCTACAAATTATTCAAGTTACTTTGACAGTTTTAAATGGAACATACTAATCAGTATGTTTAAAACAGGTTTTTTGTTTTATTTCATCTGAGTAGAGAGTAGATAAGGAGGATACTTCAGTCTTTACTCTGGCAGAACTTCCATCATCTTATAGACAATTTTACCAAACCAAGGACTAGCAAAAAAAGGGAAAAATAACTGATGCAACTGAAAGTTGCACTCGTGCTTATAAAAAATGTAATAGTGTATACAATGAGTTTAACATATGGATATTGTTTGCATGTTTGAAGTTATGCACATTTTTGAGTCTTTGTGACAGCAATGACATAAATTGAGAAAAAACTCTGTCTACTTTTGTATATCATGCAATTATGTCATACAGTAATGTTTGGTATTACTGATCATACAAGTTTTCCATATGCAAACCATACAATTAAAAAAATGTCTGTGTCCTTTGGTCCTTTCCAGAAATACGGCCCACCACAAACTGTCCTTTCTTTTTAGATAGTGTGCATATATAGATTTTTTTTTACTCCAACTTAGAATTCATTAAATTACTTTTTCATATTGACATACACATGCATATTTGCTCTTTAAAGCCTCATTTACTTTCTTGATTTTTATATAAAAGAAAAATAATTCTGTAGCTAAAATTGCTTTTTCAGAACTGTTTGATTCAATCACCTTTTAACTGTACTGACATTTACCGGATGGTCATAAAAAGAAAGCAAAGTGAAAATGACAAAAAGCCCCATGTTTTGCAGAAGTTCACATTCAGTGCATCCAATCTGTAGTCCCCAGAGACAAAAAGAGAAAAGAGCAGGTCTGTAATGCAGCTGCCAGTTTAGTGATCAAACCCAGCAGATTGCAGTCTGGCCAGATCTGGTGTCCAGATAAAAATGGTATTCATGCTAACCATCTGCCTACAGGTCAGTAGGGACAAAAATTAAAAATAACTACCTCTAATGAATGAATAGACCATGACAATCCTGTGTGAGGTATGGTAT
This sequence comes from Falco peregrinus, assembly GCF_023634155.1. Lineage (NCBI taxonomy): Eukaryota > Metazoa > Chordata > Aves > Falconiformes > Falconidae > Falco > Falco peregrinus. The sequence goes on from NC_073727.1 coordinate 59,874,094, forward strand.
CATCTCTGTGCGTGCACACACATACACACACATACATATTGGTGAAGAGTGATGGGGTTATTTTGAATGCTGTCAGCTACCGTTTTCCTTTATGTTTTTACTTTAATTGTTTTATTTTCTGACTTTATGTTATTGTAGGTTTAAAATACATAGCTGTTTTTCCTGCAATGGAATTGTGTTATGATGATGATAATAACTAGTACCATCATTATGTCCAGTGCAAGACACAAAAGTCAGCTTCTTCTCCTAAAATCCATCTAAGTCTCAATAAGCAGAATCCCAGACTCAAAATCTCCAAAAAGCAAATTGGACTATCTGCTTTCAAGAACAAACCACGTGGAGAACTGGGAGCCTTGAAAGAGCTAAGCCAAGCACTGACTGCTGTAGCTGGAGCTACAGAGATAGGTGCAAAGGAAAGGTCTTGGAATGGGTTGTGAAGCTGCCTCAGGCTGGAAGGTCTGGCTTTCAGATCCACAGATCCAAATCCACCATTCAGATCTCCAACTGGCATTTATGTGTTGCACATTCATTTTTTTAAGAAAAGGATTGTATATGATAAAAAATACAGTATATCGACAAGATTCATTAATTATATTAATTCATTCTTAATAGCCCCTGAAATGGGGCTGCTGTTGCTACAGGGAGACTAGGCACTCAGAAGTCTAATTTAAAGAGATTATAGTTTTTTATTTGTTTGTTTCTACAGCTACTGGACAAGATTAATTTCTATGTTAATAAATACATTCTCCAACCAAAGTTATTCTGTTGTCGTTTATACTGAGCAGCCACTACTATCTCATTTTTTTCAGCTCTCCTGAAACCAAATGTGCTCTAAGATACACTCCAATTTAACCACTGACTGCTGGAAGCGTCTTTGTACATCTCCATATAAACAAAACTGCGTGACCACACAATTCATTTAAGCTGTGAAGGAGGCCAAGGAGTACTTAAGAAGACTTTACTTATGTCTTAATACTATTCCCTGGGTCTGCTTCCCCATTGTGTTATGCTGCACTTAATCAGTTAGGTGGGAGATCACTGCATAAAGGGTGTAAAATCCTGTTGTTTGTTTGTACTCACTGCTCACGTGTGCAAATCTCAATGCACAGAGTTAAAGACTATGAAGAATAATAAGCAGGAGGTGTTGTCAGGTGGCCAGAAAGTTAGTAAAGTGGACAAAAAAAACCCCAACCCAGAATGAAACTAGAAGTGAGGAAGAACACTAAAGAAAAAGCCAAAAAGTATTATTTGGCTCTGCAAGAATTTATTGAGTTATCATACATGAGTTTGAGACTGCAGCAAGTTAAAGGACACCTGTCCCTAAAAGTTCATGAGACTCATTATAGGCTTTATCTAGACATATTTTTCTCTTTTCTCTTTTCTACATGTATCTGTATTGTGTAATGGTAAAAGATGAGTTAACTGATTGTAGAAGTCAGGAATGACAGAAAATGTATAAGGAATATGTATGCACAAATGCGTATTTCAGCTTTGATAAAAGAAGCCTAAATTTCCTGACTTCCAAGAAATTGCAGTTTCTTGGAATCAGACTGAACTTGGCTTCACTATTCAAATTCGCACTATGCAAAAATTCAGCAAGAACTTCTAATCTCAAGCAGGTTGTTGTAAATCAGATCTTCACCAAAGAAAGATGAACTTGTTTCTTTTAGCGTCCAATATCCTCACCAAGTTGAGCACTCTGCCTGTGCATAAACTGCTCCCAAAGAGGTTGTTCATAACAAGCCTCCCCTGAAAGGTTCAGAGCTGTCTCTGCAGGCTCAGAAGAGCCCATGTTGCAGAAGGCACTGCACTATATTGTCGGCTCCTATTTTGTATCAGCTGAAGTTCAAGACCAAGCCATCCAAGAGGTTCTGGGCTCATCTTGATGCCTACAGCCCTGCAAAAGCAGCACCGCCCATGTTCAACAGGACCCAGCAGAGATTTCTGACCAAGGTACATCCAAATTCCTGCTCTTACGATTTTTGTTACAAGGCTGCTTAGCCCATTTTTGTGTTGTGTGGGTTTTTTTGTTTGTTTGGTTTTTGTGTTGGTTTTTTTTTTTTTAATAGAATATTTCGCCATGGAAACCACAGAAATAGAATTTTGGGCAATCAAATCTGTGAAACAAACAAAATTACTACTACTTGCAGAACTACAGATCACTGCTAATTTCACAGCTGCCTTCTAATGCAAAGCTCGCTCATTTGAACTAGGCTTCTCTATACAGTCAAGAGAACAATATTTGTGTATACCTACACTGATGATACACGAGAAATACAGCTGAGCTGAAACAATTGTTTGCAAAACAGGGTGGTGAACATGTTCCTCTTCAGGTTTTTTTCTTAACATTTCTTCAAACAAATCAGGTTGACAACCAACCTAGCAACCAAAGGTACTTGCACATAGCCAGTCCTCACTGATTTCAGTAAAATTTCAACACAACATCTAGTTTCCTGGATTTGGTTACCATCTCTCGATCTGAAAGACGAACAGGATGCCTGGGTATAACAATAGGTTAGCAGAGTTTTCTGATATTCACAGAAAAGAAAAATGTTGGAAACACAATAAAAGCTACAGCTAAACCTTTCGTGATTTAAAAGGTATCATTATCCACAAAGAACTTCAACAGAGTGACCATGTAGTTATACTAAGAATTCTTTTTTTTTTCTCTTCTAGAAACATTGGTGTTATTGGTCAGTTTTCCAGAGAAGAAACAGAAGCATAAGAACATGTTGATGATTAGATAAGAGGCTTCAAAATTCTGAAATTTGAATAAAATCTTCAAAACTAAAATTCCAATAAAAAGAATGTTATTTTCCTATGTAACTGCTTACATTCAAGATTTAGGCTTCTCTCACAAAAGTTTGCCAGATCAGTTTCTCAGGCATCCAAAAAACTGGTGGCTTTTAGAAGTTCACAACTGGAATATTATTTCCATATGTATGCTGTGAAAGAGTATGTATGCACCCTGGAGAAGGTAAATAAGTCAAATAAGAATATAGCAAACAAATATGGGCTCAGAATCACAGTACTCATTTTTAGAAAATTTCCAGCATTTTTTCCTCTGCCTTTCCTGGAAATATGGCTCAGATTAATTTTCCCTTCAGATGTAAGAACTACAGGAATAAAGAAAGGTACCTTGCTAACAACTAAATTATTTAGAGCTCTGTAAATATGTTAGAATTTAATATCTTTTCTTTATTTGCTTACTACTTATAATGTGCTCTGCTTTGACCTAAACCATCACTTTCTTTATGACTGGTGTAGAACGTCTTTTCCTACTTTGTGGAGGAAGGAAAAGATCATGTCTCCTTTCAGAGTGATAGGGTGTGCATAGGCTATTAAAGCTAGGTCTTATTAGCACAACCTAGAACAAACTTCTAGAGAGTAAGAAGGCGTAGGAATAAAGCCAGTGGCAGCTTGCAAAGAGCCAGAAGTCTGAGAGGAGATTAAGACACTGCTGAGAGCAAAGTGCAGACAGCCAGGCATGGAGAAGGTTGTGGCAAGGAGAAGACTGCTAAAGCTCCTTTCTGTAGAGTTTGCTGTATTTCAGGAAAACATTAAATGTCAGTAGACTACAAGCATGATTGTAGGAAAAAGCTCACCCTGCTTTACTCTGTGTGAGTCTATTTCTCTGTTTGGAAAGTAGCTACTTCTAGGTTTTGTTAAAATCAAACTAGCTGTAAAATGTAATAGCCCTATCCCATGCTTTTGGTGAAAGAGGAAAAGGCTTTGTAGTTCCATCTTAAAAATTCTGGTACCACATCTACATATACTCCTCTTATTGTATTAGTGCTTTTAATTCATTCCTATCAAAGCTGTCTACAAAGAAAATCCATGCAGCTGGAGAAGTCTTCTTCTTTTGCCTTCTAGTTATTTCTCATGGAAATGAAGCAGTTTTAAAAAAATTTGTGTTACTCTCTCTCCATATTTTCACATCCTTTCATCTGCTGACCAACCAGGTTCTGACCCTTTCATAAACTGCACTTTTTCCAGAAAACGAAGACTGTTTGCCTGAGACAGCAGCTGGCGTAGTGTTTCTAAAGTGGATTTCCCTGATGTGTAGTTAGCATTTTTCCTTGCAAGTAGTGGCTATGACCATCTTGTCACACAGTGTGCACCAGCCACAGTATTCTTCTCTAACAAGGTAATCACTTTGAGCCCAACACCAACATGATGTAGTGGTGACCCCAAAAGATAGATTTGGTAAGTAATATTTGCTTTTGGAGATTCAGTAATGCCAAGTCATATATGAGGAGATATTTGTTTCCAAGCTTCTGTGCCATGCTTGGCACAATAAAGAAGCTTAAGACATTTTATATGCAGTGTTACACATACTGCCCATCTAAATCTATTGTTGCTCAGTGTCAATGCCCAAGGCAAAAGTTTTGGCAAGCTTCTGCCTGGGCATCATGCCATCCTGACAGATGGGTATGACTGTAGACAATCACGAAAGTATGTTTGTTCATCAAATAAGAGTGGTTGGGGCATTTTTCCCAGCTGACACTCTGAAAACAGCTGTCTGTTTTGAGCATGCTTGTTTCCAGTTAAAAGGTCTGTGATATCAGTAATTCTCCTCTGAACTATGCAAACTGTCAATAAATAAGAGTCATTTTACAATTAGCTATGGTTACTGTCTTTGAGGCTACTTTTAAAGAATGGCCTCAAACAAGTGTTTATTTTTGCTTCCAGAATTAGGAAGTGAGGACCAAGTGTCCATGACTCATCTGAATTGTAACTAAACAGAATTCACAAATGAGTTCTCAGTTTTTATGCAACACTGCAACAGGCTGACCTCTTAATTGATTGCTGAGGTGACTGGGAACTGTGATACCTGCGCTCCCCTCTCAGCCCTGCTGTTGGCATACTCCTTAACCTTAAACAAGAGATTTGGTTTCTGTGACCCAGAAAGGAAGAAATATGAAAGATTTATTTTTATTTTCCAATGAAACAACTGGCTTGATTTCATTAAAAACCAATGATAAAGTCCTTTATGGTCTATAGATACATTTCAAAATCTTTCTTTCATGTTAAACAGGGTAACTCACAAATTTTTGCATTTCATAATCTTCACACGTACCCACGTGATATTTATATTCCTGGGAAGAGATTTTATCCAGCAGCAGGAGGGAATGAACAACTCAACATTGACTCATCTACCAAGACAACAACAGTGGTTATGCTGTTTCACAGAGTGTCATAATGATCTATATGCTCAAGATTTTTACTGTATAGCATACAGTGATTTATAGACATCACGTGTTTATACAACCATAAGCACAATGGCTCTTCACAAAATTATTAACTTGCCATTTACAGCTGGTCAAAATTGTTCTTCCTGTAAATTGGCAGTATTTTACTAAAGTAAATGGATTTACATGAGATTAAATAAATTATGAATGTATCCTAATGTGCCAAATAAACATCACCATGGCACATGATGAGTGTTCTGAAGTCTGTGTAATCCCAAATTGTTATTGAAGGACAACCCAGAAGAAGATCTGAGACATCACATTTCAAGGTTCAAATCTCAACAAGCATGTTTCACTACCAAAATTCCTGTGTCACAATACAAACACTGAGTGCCAGGATCCATCATATGCACATATACCAGAAAGAATTCACAACATATTGTGGTTTCCCACACCAAAACCTTTGAGAGCTGAAGTTATGCAGAATGGTTTTTCCCCCTCAGTGTTCAGCAGAAGAAGCCCAAGCCCAAGCCCAAGAAAAAGTAGGATACGTGGGGCCTCTTGGCTGTCTGCTTGGGATGGCAGCACTCAGTTTCCTAAGGAAACATGCCACTATATCTATCACACATCCACATTTGGACCAAAATCCTTCTCAAAGAGCTTGAATATTTACAGTGAGACCCCCTGGGAATCAAGACATTAATTCACATGGCTATTTTCCCACAGGTTTAATGGGGAATATCTTTGCCCTTGAAAATCTGCCAGGTCTGAGCCAGGCTATGCAGTATTTTTGTACTACAGGGCACTCGCTGAGTAATCGCAGGGATGAGCACGCCCCATTTGGTCCTTGCCATCCCACTAACATATGCAGTTATTAGATTCACCTGTGAGAAGCAGGCATTCAGCCTAGCCGTTCTGCATATGACTCTGCACAGCATGTCCACCAGGCTGTCCTTGTCCCCTGGGACTGCCACACTCTCAGCAGTGCTCTTTGCAAGAAGCTCCTGGTTTCCCTGAGAGACCTAGAGTTGGGGGAACACTGAAAAAGGAGGGCTCAGGTGAGTTTGGAAAGGATAGTGGTCAGGAATGGGACAGTGGGGCGCTACTGCCTCTCTGGTGAGTGAGGCACAGGCATACTTCAGTCAATTTGTGAGTGGAAAACAAATTCCCAGGAATGGAAAAATAATCCTGAGCCTATTTTTTTGTTTTGTTTTGTTAGTCAATACATCTTAAAACTTTTTAGCAGGATGGCGATGATACTGGATCACTGCAACACAAGCATACCTTGGCAAAATGATGAAAGGACAACAATTACAGCTCTTCCTTGTCTTTCAGTGATAACTTTCTGATCCTAGACAAATATGGAAGGGTGAGTCTTTTCCAACAAGCTCATTCCTGAATTATCTGAAGATATTTTAACAGAACCATGGAGCATCCAGGAAGAAAGGTAGATTGTTTATTTTACAAAGCCAGAAAAATGTTATTCTCTAATCCTTTCCCCCACTCCTCATTCACAACTATGCTTAAAAGGGGAACCTTCTCCCAGTTTCATGAGGAAACTAGCTTCAGGACCACCCAGCGAGCTCTATTCCCTTCTCCTTGTTTAAATCACACAAAGAAAAATAAACAAATGAACACAACATTTGCCTCCTCATCCTTTCTTTTCACTAAAGGGTCAGGAGGGTCGGGGATCCTTCTTTTGCCATCTCTGGACACCCTCACCCTCTTCAACAACCAATCCAGACGGATCACAGCCTTTGAAATCTTAAATCCTTTAATCAGTTTCTCCAACTTTCTCTGTTGGCTCCTTTATGTCACATTCCTGGGCTAATTCAGGTACCTTCATACAGCGTAGGATCTGGATGACAGAAAACACATGGGGAAGTACACGTCCAGAGATCTGTGCAAGTGGTGGGTTGATTATCCTTAGCTTCATTAAGGTTGCTCAGCAACATGAGCTTGTATTAATCATGTCAGAGCAGCAGCATCCTGACAAGCTATCTGCACTGCCAGGATACAGACCCTTCCCGCACACTGCCGAGAAAACGTTCCCATGAACTGTTCCTCGGCTGTCAGCGATGTAATGGGTGAATGAAAATTTAGACTTGTCAAAAATTTCATGAAGAGTTATCGTCACTACAGTAATGAGTCCAACAGGAAAAGAGCATAAGATGTTGTACAAAACGGTTTTTCAGTGACCACAAAAGGAAGAAAAGCAGCAATTGAAGTATTAAATACTGTGGCTAGATGATCTAGATAATTAAAAAAGGGTAAAGATTTCCCCAATAGACAGATCGCTGGCTGCACGGTTCCAGGCTTTGCTAGGGCTTGAAAGATGGAGGCAACTTATTCTTGAGAGATTCATCACCAAATCTGCAGTCGTAATTTCCAGCTGGATTTTTTCCAATTGATAATTTTATACTGTTAATCAGAGCTCATCAGATACTGCAGAGATAGCATTCAAGAACTTTGGTTTAAATTCCAAACAGCTTCCTCGTGTCTTTCTATTGCTTATTAATATGATTATGCTGTGCTCACAAACGTTCTCTTTTTATCTCAGCTATTTAATGATTTCAGATTACCAGCCATTCAGTGGAGCAGCACCTAAAGTAGCATTACAGAACAAGGCTGAACTCTTCTGTGAACTACTCTTACACTGTCAAGCCAAACGGGAACTTCTGCAGGCTTCCAGTTATTTATTATGGACACTACCAAGCTACATATGGGGCTTTAAATTTGGGGCAGGGGTTACAAAAGAACTATTTGGTCAAATGTTACTGGATTAATATTTTAGTAATGGCATTTCTGGAAGTGGTTTCCCTTTAATGATATGTGGGTGAATTAAATGAAGTGATGTCAACCTTTAAAAATGATGGGGCGGGGTCTCAGACACCTTGCACATGATTTTAGGTCACCATCCGTAAAAGTCCACTGTACCAAATCCCGTCTAAAGTCAAATGGGAATCTGGAAGAGCCATGGGGTTTACTTCCTTACTAACTTTGTGCTGAAATACTCTAGAGCAGATATACCTGTGTCTGTATACATATTTACTTTGTTTGTCTACCACCACTTCACTCTGTATGAAAAAAACTCTAATTAGAAATTGAAGGGGTGTGCCCCAAGCAGTGTATAAATGGCACAGTAGGTGCTACTACACCAAAGGTAGAAAACTGACAGAATTGGCTTTCTTCCTTATTTTTTTTTTAATCTGTCACTTCATATAGCAGGAAAAAACAGCATGGCATTGCAATATTTACAAGCAATAATAACAACAATTATTACAACAAATAACAACAATAAACAAGCAAATAAACAAACTCAGACTTCAAAACGCAGTTTTGAAACCTGAGGAAAGATTTGGCTCCTAAGCTCTTTGCACAAAGAGAGAAAGGTTCCTGTTAGTTGGTTCATACTTGAACATGTGAGTACGAAAGAAGCACCTAAATCAGAGAGACAGCTGAAGCAAGAGGGTTTTTGTTTGTTTACACAAATTTGCTGAGACTTCAAATACTTCAAATAAGGAATGCTTCAAGTCACTGAATGTTATATATACTCCTACACACTTTTCTTTATTGAGTCACACGCACTGAAAGGAACCACTTACTGGGAAAGAAGACTACTCTTGGTCCACTGCTCTGCAGGAAAAACTCCAGATCTCTGAATCTCCATTAGATTTAATAAAACACATCAGCTCTGTGTCATTGTCTATTTTTTTTCCCCAGCTGTAAAGCTAGAACAGTGCAGATTCATTTGGCAGTCACTATATTCTGGACTGGTCAGGTACTGCCTCATCCTATACATAGTATTAACATGGTGAACTTCTACTCTCAGTTGATTTTTGTTTATGCAGAAAATTACTTAAGTATTATTATTTCTGAAAGAACATGGGCTGGCCAATAATTTCTAGGAGTTGAACATATGAAATATTAAAACAAAGAAATGTATCTTCCGATAGTGATGTGGTTAATAGTTACATGGCTATGGGTGAACCCATTACATATGAAGAAATTCTGTGTTGTTAATAACTCTAAATGCCACTTATTTTTAGTTTAGAGAGTTGCTTAGAGAGTTGCTGTGGTGCCCGTTAAACACATCTGCAAATTTTTATATTGACTTTTCTTTTCTCTGCAACCTGAGCAGATGACTTTTAAGATAATGCAAATCTGAATATCAATACAATAGGTATATACCATGTATCAACATTTTAGGTCACTATTATGTTGTTAATGGTTTATCCTTTATACAGTATTACATATAATATTTATACTATAAATATCAGTTGATATATGTATGTGTGTCAGTATATACATAGCATGGATAAATCTTTCATCTTCAGTCTCAAAGGTCTTTTAATATAGAGAAGTGGTCCATCTAGTTCATAGAGTTCCTGTTTGTGCTTTTATTTCAACCAATCTTTAATCTTAGGCATTAGGATAAGACTTTACTGAGAGCAGATCATCTGTGTCTGTCAGCTATGGAAGCTCCTCATTTTCACCTGAAGAATGTATCAGCCGCTAATGTCAGAGTTAGGAGACTCAAGTAGACCCATCTACTGTCTTGGTATATTAGGAGAATTTTAAGTCCAAAAGGTACTTTCCTATTGACTTGAAACATGTGGAAACTATCTAGCAGGGTAAGTAAGTTTATGATATCCTCTTGCCTCACTCTCTACTACCTCAGTGACCAGGTCTGACACTCACAGGGGTCAGTCTTCAGCCATCTCAGCCTGTTCTGCTCCTGTTCAAGGGCAGCATGGACTTGCAAAGGGCAGAGAGTTTTCACCTCCATACCTCACATCCAGGCAACAGACACTGCCCTTTACTCACTACAAACACAGTGGTTTAGAATAGTGAAACAAGAAAGAAGAAAAACAATTTAGTAAAACTATGGAAACTACGGAAAAGCCTGAGTTAAAAAAAGAACCTTTGATGCACTGACTCTGGACTTGTGACATTAAGACAGCTAGAGAAAATTCACAGGGCAGTGTCCCATTTTTATTTTCTCGTGTGATCTATAAAAGTCAGCTTAGTACTAAGCATAGGAAAAATCTGCAGGAAATGAGGAATGAAAACAGAAACAAAAAAAATTATTTGTCTTGCTGTAGGAGAGGTAATGGAGTGCCAAACCTGTGAGGAATAGCCATGAAAATCAGACCACGGATTTTGGAAGCTGAGAGATCCTATAAACTGAAAACAGTTTGATTGAGGGCTGGATAGCTGAAAGCACTTTGTGACGTTAGTAACTATGTAGGAAGTGTTTTAGCTGTTCCACAGTTGCACTTAATCCTGGCAAACAGTGTGATCTTTGTGAAAATTATTCAGAAAGGGTTAAATTTATGAGATATTTTATTCAATCCACCAGGTATAATGATAAACTTGTCCTCTCAGTAGGACAGGCAGGTAGAAATAGAACAACAAGAAGTCCACCCTGGGAAGGAGACATATGCTTGCGGCTATGAAGGAAGAGTGGATCCTGATTTTCAGCTGATGACATATTATTCTCGTATTTATTCACACAGGGTTCCTCCATCCACTGCCCTTGAGGGAAAGCAACCTTTTCTGTTCTTATACGTCTAACAGGTGAATCTCAGAAGATGGACTGAAGAGTTCAAAAAGACGAAGCTGTCCTGCCCTTTCTTGGGGTCATTGCTTCCATCTGGCAGCTGAAGTACAGTAGCAGGATGGGAGAAATTAGCTGGAATTATTGCTGCCCATGCTGCTTACTGAAACACCTCTCAGAGGCATTGGAAATGAGGATCACTGACTTTGTAAAACCCCGGAGAACTAGAGGACTCCTGAAGGGGGGAACTGAGGATTTAGTCCTCTGCCTAGGGTGATGAAAGAAGTGCAACTGAGAGCAGGCAAGTTAGCTTGGGTGTCCCGTGACTGTCCCATTTCCCTTAGTAGGGACCATGGCTTTCTTTTCCTTTCCCTGAGCAAGCTGAGCCTTCATTTCTTTCAGAAATGTGCAGAGGACTTGATTCCTCACCCAACATTTTCAGGTAAAAAAACCCAACAAACCACACAGAGAATCTGCACATAAAATCTTTTTTGAAATAATATGAATCTGTGTCTTCTTTCCCCCTCTTTCTTTCCATCTCATGTACAAACTTTAATGGGAAGTATTATCTTAAAATTACTGATGTAAAAATAATTTCATCCTTGAGTTACTCTGAGCTATGAATTAGGTGACCTTCCTTCTTGTGCTTTCTTTTGGATGGAGGAGACTTTCCTCCCTTGCAACTGCTCTCATTGCGGAGGGAACGCCACAGATTTCCTGCCCCTCTGTGTCCTCCGCGATCCTTCCCCTACAGCCCCCACTGGAGAGCTCACCCCTGAGACATTCCCATGCTGGTGGGAGTGGAGGAGGGCAGTGCTTTCCAGCTCCACCCTCTTCCAGAGGAAATGTCATGAGAAAATGTTTTCTGGAGGTCTTTCCTGTTAACATGCTATGAGAATGCTTGCTATCAACTGTGCATTTTTATGGCATTTTGACTGGAAGTAATGTGAGAATGTTCTTTCTCACATTATTTCCAGTAGAAAAACCCTGAGAACATCGTTGTTTGTGATATTTCTACAAAATGTACTTAGAGGTTGAATGTGACTAAATTTGCCTTTATAATTTTGGGGTTTTTTTCTCTCTTCCAACTGAAATTTGGGTAGCATCCACTGTCTCTACATGTTAAACGTTCCTTTTATCATTAAGCCTTGTCCAGATTTGTGCCAAATGAAACCTTTAGCTGAAATAGCTGATTTGTTTCTTTTGTGCCCTAAGATCTATCCAAACTGAATCAAAGGTTAAGAAACCTGATTAAACTCCACAGCAATTACAGTATTTATAGGATTTCCTTCTGAGATGAAGTTGTTTCGACTGCCCTTTCTGTTTCAAAGTGGACCCACAATAGGGTTGAATAAAACTGTGGAGCAGTAGAGACCTGGAAGAACAAAGACCACATACTGTAAAAAAGCCATTCTAATTAAATCGGAATGAAAACATAAGAATGCCTTTGCTTTCAGAGAAACAAGTAAGCAACCTAGCGAACCTTATGACTTGGCAGTCTACACGTTTCTTTTTTAAAAAGCAACTCACATCTTTAAGAGGAAATAAATCCTGGAAAAAAATATAAGATGTGTCAAGTCAATCAGCTATTTATGCCATTTCCTCCGATCCTGATGTTTCCCTCATGAATTATGCACTTTCAGCTGCCACTACTTACATATGTGGGCCCTTGTGGCATGTTTCCCAGGACCAGCATGCGATTATGGAGTATAAAAAACGAACATACACGTTGCTCCTTCAATAAAGCCTGAGATGCACAATTCCAACTGCTCCACGTTAGAAATCTCTCTTCTATTTGAAAAATAGCAGCTGCTATTAAAAACATCTATAGCTATAATAGCTGCAGCCATGAAAAGTAATCACCATATTTTCATTTTAAATTGCAGCAAAAGAATTAAGAAACAGATGCCCCTTAAAAACGAAAAAGGTAAAGTGGCCGCTCAGAGTTTCTCAGTAGCCAGAAGGTGGTGCTACATTGTAATATAGTCGCAGGGGTCAGGTTTGCATCTTTGATAACTTACGCTGTTTGATTCACTTTTTTAAAGTGAAACAGGAGAGATTAAACCATCACAACTGCGCTGCAGAGAAGTGTTCAGCAGAGATAAAATGAAGCGTAGAACTCGGTTCCTGATACATTGAAATCCCGTGGTTGTGGTGAGGTAAGACTGGGTCTTTTGGTGAAAAATTTCACTCCCTGTGTTTCTTCATTGCTGGTTATATTAAACTCTTCTGCTTCCTCTAGCTCTTCTGTTTCATCAAGGTAGTCAACGACAAAAAACAGAAAAATCCCATCAACCATCCCGTGATGCATTTCCCTGCAGAAATCTTTCTTCTTGTAACATTTTGCATAATTTTTACTCAGAAACTTTCAGCTTTTTTATTTTGTTGAATAAAAGCCCAGATATTCAGCCACAGGTAGACACTGTTGACTTTGGTGAAACTCTGCCAGGTTTTGCCAGCTGAGGTGGTGCAACCAGCCTCTGTGACAGCAGAAAAGAAAAACTGCAGAGCTGCTGTCACATCGCGTCGTGTCTGTGCAGAGGAGATCAGTGCTGTGCAGAGGCAGAGGGCTGGATCCCAGTGATTTAGCTCAGGTAAAGCAGTGTGCGTGCCTTGTCTGCTTGGTTAGGCTCCCTCAGTCATGCTGCTCCCCTGATCTGCATAGAGGTGTCTGCATTACTGTTTTATTTAGGGCCATGAGTGAGGTTTTAAGCCGAATTCCTGGATTGCCCCCGCTTTCTCTGCCTTGCTCTGCATTTTGGAGTGCAGGTGCTGGATGACAGTAAATGGGCAGACGTGCTCCAGCAGCTCACCTGGTGCACTGCAGCTCCAAGGGGCAGACAGGACACAGGATCCCTCCATCTCTCTCTCACCTCTCTCAAGTTCTGCAGGGTCGGGATGTAGGGCCTCAGCACCACATGTTTCTTCTCTCCTACAGATTCACTCCTATTGATCTGCTTTACTGGCTCATATGGATATAGCCCATGGGTATCTCTGCATAGGCTTGGGGTCATATGGACAATTCCCCTGTGTTCTCTGATGAGAAAGATACTCCAATTTGATGTGACTTTTTTTTTCTTTTTGGTGGAAAAAAAGGTCACTAAGAATCAGGCAGCTGCCTCATGGGGACAACATTTTGACTGGGAGGAAAATGACCCTGACCATCAGAACAAATCATCTCAGGGACATGGAAAATTATTGCCAAGTAATGCCATCATTGCTGTTGTTTGCATTGCTGAGGCACATTGAAGTCATGGGCCAGCACCCACTTACACTAACAAAAACATGATGTATTCCACAGCAAGGGAATGACTCTGGATGTTAAAATCTTGCATGGTTAAAGGATAGACACTGCAAGTTCATGGAACTGAAATCCACTGAGAATTAATGAGTACATAAAAAACACATACAGTTCAGGCAGCCACTGGGATGAAAGTAGCTGGAGGCTGGGAAAACAGTGAGGGGGATGGTCAGATAGACCTGCCCTGTTCTTACTCTTTTATAGGCAGACACTGCTTTGAACACTTCTCAGAGTGGTCTGGGGCAGAAAAAAGAAATAGTCCTCTTGCATGAGAGCAACAGCCGTCCCTGTACATGAGGGGGAGCTTAGGGCTGAGCACCTTCCTCCTCCAGATGCTTTCTGGGGAGGTGCCTGTGCAGCTGCCTGGCTTCAGCTGTATTAGCCTCTCACTGGGAGTCAAAAGAGGCTTTGGTCTCCTGAACTTTCAGGAGAAAATTTTTGGTCGACTCACTATCAACTGGGGCTTATTTATCCTTGGCATGACCTTTCTGAGCGATGGCTACTCTCATACCAGCACTGAACCTGTGAGTATGCAGTGGGTGAGATATGCTTACCTCAGCCATGGAGAGATTATCCAAAAAGGAAATCAGAGAAGCCCTTTTCCAAAGGAGGTGCCACTTTTGCACTGTACATAATATCTATGAGAGGCTGGAGGACCTTTGTGGATCCACTGCAGATTTTTCCCTAAATCTACAGTGATGCTTCCAGTTTGGTGAAAAAATACCATTTCTGCTGATCAGGGGAGCTAAAATGTGCAAAAAAGGACATAGACTTTGATCCAGGTGGAGAATAAACAGTATTTTCTTTCCTATGACAGGATCATGTGGTCTGACCAGTCTTAATTAGAAAAACTTAATGAAAATTTTGTGTTCCTATAGAAATAGACACAGCTTCATTTTTGGTGATGCTTTTTTTCAAGGTAAATATAACTATATATATATATACACATAGTTATACAGTAGCTTTTAAATTCACCAGATGCTTAATGACTGCTTTCAATCAGAAAAGTGGCCCATAACAGATGGAATATGCCTAACCATTTCCAAAACCATGTAGTTTTATTGTCTTAAATAAAATTAATTTTAAACAAGGGGGGGGGGGGCGCAACCTTTCTTTAACTTAGATAAAGAAAAAATAGCCAAGCTATTTAAATAAAATATTGTTTAAATCATCTATAGATCTAAGACCTGTACTGGCAGAGATCATATTCAGCTTGGGATAAGTGCTTGTGTGAGAGTTTCTTATTGCTGCAAACAGAGGCCCATAATGGAAGTGGTGACAGACCTTAAATTAGTGCACTGCTACTGTACAATAATGTGAATTCTCAGTGCCATATGGTTATGATATGCAGCCGTTTTCCTATGCTGATTATAAATTTGCACTGTCTGGGAGACATTACAGAAGGGAAAGATATCATTGATCATTTTATCCATCCACTCTGGGTCAGTGAAAGATCATTCCTGACAGTCTCAATTTCTATTTTTTAATTATTTGCATTGCTGCAGTGCCCAAAAGCCCCAGACAGGTCAGTGTCTCCTTGTTCTGTGCATTATACATCAGGGTAAGTGTTCCTTGCTTTGAAAATGCAGAGCAGCTAATGTGCAGATGTAATCAGAGGCAAACAGGAACTGAAGAAAAGGTGACACCATACTTAATGTAAAGGCTACAAATTCTTAACCTTTGTTGCTTCACTTTTTGTTCTTTCATTGTAACTGAACTATCTTGGCTTGCTTACCAGGTCAACTTAACTGGCTGAAGATTCACAGGAATCATGGCAGACCTGGTGTGTGGAGAAGCACCTCCCTATGAACTAATGCAGAAAAGATGTTCCAGGAAAAGGAACATCACAGAAGAGTAAAAGTGTAAAAACATAGGCACAGATGTGAAAGACCTTGATGTACAGAATTACTGAAAACTTGTCTATGCCATAAAATTGACCTCCGGTAGAAGTCCCACGAGTGGAAACTCACGCCACTAAGCCCAGCCTGTCTGTATAACACAGCACTCTGCCACAGTGACCTGTCACTGCACTTTCTCGGCAGGGCTTATTAGCTTGGGCACAGAACCGTCTGATGTGGGAACAGTGCATCAGATGTGAACTGGCTTGGATCCAGGCAGCTCAGTGCATCCATGTATCGCATGCCCTAGCACACCAGCTCTGGGATTAGCTTGGGCAGACCTCACTTGGGTCTGTTTTAATTGGTCCATAAATGATAAGAAGCCCTCATTGCTTCCCTTATCTAACTAATCTCCAGTTTAATAAAGGAAGTCCTTTCTGGTGATCGGACAGGTCTTTTCCTTTTAAAACAATATTTCACCCTAGTATAAATTAATTGCCTTCCAAAACCAGAGCAGAATCCTTTGATAAAGAGACATCCTGGCAAGACAAGCCACTGTGTGTTTTGTTGCCGTTTGAGGGGACTTGCGTCGAAATCCCAGTATCTGCTGCCTTTCTCCTGCTAAGGAAGAAGTACCTCATATCACAAACCAGCAGCCCCTTCAGGCAATTGCCATTTAAAGAGTGGCATTGATGGACTCTGTATGGAGTCCTATTCAGCGCTCTCTAGCTGGCAGCATGATGTCAGTGATGTGGGCGGCAAACCCCTGAATTTGCTTTGATGGTATTTGTGCTCTTTTTTTTTCATTTTTCACGAATGAGTGATTCATTTCTTTGAAACAATGTGTTTGGAAAGCCTGCCCCGCTAAGGAATTGTCTACGCAGTGGGGGAGGCTTGGAACATTGTATGTCCTCATGGAAGTACCAACAGGGGTTGTGCCAGATCCCCAGTGCAAGAGGTAACAGGGATGCTTGTATCAAAGCCAAAGCTTCATGAATCAAAGGCGCTGACTCTCGAACACAAGTGCCAGCATTTGGGCAGATAACCTAGCCCGTGCCAATTTAGGGTGAGAGGAATGCCCCAGACTAATCCCATGTATTCAAAGAAATGCAACGTGGTCAATTTTAAGTATCCCACAGCCCCGAGAGTCGTCTTTTCATTTATGGACATTAAAGAAAGAAATAAGGGTGATGATCTGGTCTTGTACCCAAAATAAGAAAAAGCAGAAAATTTTCTACACCGCTTTCCACTGAAAACTGATGCTACCTTGGGTGGTTTGTTCTAAAACATAGAGGTGTGGGGGGAAGCAGCACTGGAAGAAACTGTGGATGTCAAATTACCTGTTTGCAAGTGAATCAAGTGCAACACAACTGTTCATGTGGCAGGTGACCAGTAGCAGACTTTAGCCAGTATGAGGGCTGTTGAATAATTTTGTGCCATTTTCAGTAGTAAGCACCTGACCCTTGACACTCACTAGGAGGGTGATTCAGGCTGCTTAGATTAGGCTGTCTAAGGCAAAACATTATATACAATGGAAAGAATAAGGCACCCATGAAAAATCATCAAATATCCGACATGCACAATGGAGCTGGGGGGAGCATTAGATTAAACTCTAGAAACAGGGTCATATCTGAGCTTCTGACAGTTAATCTGTCTATTAAGTCTTTCTACATCAGGCTGAAAATTACGTGCCTGTGTTTACTCAGAAAGAAAACATGGAACCCCCTTCTGCTCAGAGGTCTGTAAACAAACATTTCTCATTCTCTTAAAAAAGTAGTTGAAAGGCAAGGTGACAACCCAAGTTTTGTATAACATTTTTGTGTTTCTAAAGAGGACTGTGAACATAGCTTTGTAGCTTTGGACAATACAAGAAGCTCAATTAATTTAGCTTTCCATCTCTTATATAAAATTTTAAGTGGTTCATTGCAACAGCTGATCTCTACCTTACCGCAACAACAGGCTTCCTCTCCTAACAGGCCCTGCATGGGGAAATCCCACAGGAAAACTGACCCCACAGCACAACCAACTTGTGTTTCAAATGATTGATCCCAAACAGTAGGACAGAGGACTTCATGTTAGCAGAGTCCAATTCCATCACTTATCTAATCAGTGTTTCCTTAACTCTTTCCATAATGGCAAACTGCTCAGATTACTTGTTCAGGAAGTGGAAGACCTGACTCCATCCTCTTCTGCAATTTGAATTCATAACTCCCACATTACAGAAATTGCTTTAACCCAAGTCTGTAATTTCCTGGATTGGACAGTTTTCATGCCTTCTTTTAAGAGTAAGCCACAGCAGGCGTGTCTTAAATTCAATATTGGTGTTGCTTTATTTCTGTGAAATGTGTCCTGGATATAAACGGATGCATATGCACTTTTTTGTTTGCAGCATAAACACAGAGCCTGACCCAAATCATTACTAAAATGGTTCGTTACAGAAACTTAGAATTCAGCAAGTAGGTGTTCCTATTCTACCTCTGAAACACAGGGTGACATCAGTGACTTTACAGAGACAATGAATTTAATGGACTCTCCAGTCACACAAGAGCATAAAACATCCTGTTCTGCTCTGCCTATGTTTCCCTCTCCCAGAAGACAACATAAGCAAGAAGATGCTATCCACAACAGCTGCAGTTGTTCTAGTTTTCCAGCTCAGTTTTCTTGAGTTCAGTCGTGCTCAGTAAGACCAGAGAAAACACTGTTCTTAAAAGCTCACAAGTAGCTCCCCTTTTGTCGTGCAGTAACGTACACACCATAAAGTGAGTAAAGACATGGAGATGCTTTGAAATGAGACCCGTTTCTTATTTTTTGGCTCTGGAACTTGGCATTCCATATGCATAGAGTAGAATTTTTCCTTCTGGTTTTGACAATAAATGCCATTACAAGTCTGAGAAACCTGCCTGGCTCAAACTGTTCTCATAATGGCACATGTGAAAATTCACTTTCTGACAATCATTTTGGTAGGAAATCCCCAACTGACCCCCTTTACGTACTTACAAAGTAATTTTGTATTCTCTAATGTGTGGAGTGTTGGATTTTGCAGTGTGAATTATATAGATACTATTCTGAGTTGCAGAACAAGTATCCTTTCAAGCAGAAATGATCCTGAAGTCATGCCATGTTTTTTTCATAATTTTGATGCAAAACAAACAAAAAAACCCCAAGTCTTTTGCACAGCAGCAATTCTGAATTTTCAGAATTTCTGGGGGAAAAAAACACCAAAGTTGTTACCTTAATGATACTAAAACAGTATAATATTAAATATTAAGTACCGTAATGATACTGAAACAGTATAATATTAAATATTAAGTACCTTAATGATACTGAAACACTATAATGTTAAATATTAAGTATTGAACATTTGCTATTTATTTTTCCATAAAACGGTTTATACCTGTGATACTCTATTACCATTATGAAATCAAAACCAAAGGACTTTCTTTTTTTTAAAAAAAAATAAAAAAAGTGTGTATATAAATATATATGTTTCCTAACAAATTCCTGACAAAAGTTTTGGTTTTTATAGAACTGCATTTCCTGGTGGAAGTCAAGAAAGTCAGCTTAGCTCAAAAATGTTCAACCAAGTCTAAAATTACACATAAAGGTAAAGACAACTGAGGCTGTGATTTCCAAAACAATAGTGGAAATGAAAAGCGTATGGATCCTATTGTAAGTTACTGTGATTTGGGTACCACGCTCCCAGAACATCCTTTGAAAATCCTAAAAGAGTGTCTCAAGTATGCACTCACTGCCTATTACTTCTTAAAAATAAGAAGTGTCTGAGGCACGTTTAGGAAAATTTGAAGCACTATACACCGTCTTTGACTTCGAAGTAGCTGTAGGATAATACTTACTTTTTTGCATTTTTATCCTGATAGATAGTAGGACTTTCAATACTGTTATAAGTTGTTCTTGGTGGCTTTTGGATTTGTGTTATATACTTGTACGTAAAAAAAAAAAAAAAAAGGTCAAGAAAAGCAAATATATTGCTCTAATGTTAATCAGACAAACCACCATCCAAACCAGAAATGCTTTAGAATTTCAAGTGAAATCTATGAAATACTTTGAAATTTTATTTAAAGTCCAGAAAATTATGTTAAACCATCAAATGAGATTCCCTGCATTAATATAACTGATTGCAATTTATTCTAATCTTCAGTTGTCTCCATGCATACTAACTTCACAAACACAAAACTTCCCACTGCACTTTTATTCACAGGCTTGTCAATCAGGTGCTTACCGTTCCCTTAAAGTTTAAGCCTTATTAACCTACACACTGGATTTGACTGATGATAGGCCACAACAAACAAAGAGCACCAACTCTCAGGTTCCAAATCCTGTCATCCTAGTTCAGAGGGTCCCTGCAAACCCCCTGGAAGAGATGAAAGGATCACTCAAATGTCTGATTATTCAAACACACAGGCAATGAAGGCACACTGTGGAAAAAAAAAAATTAGCTGAGTCCCCCGCTGATTGAGATATCTTCCAAAAAAATAACTTGGTGCCGATCTTTGTACACAGATAGCGTTGGTTTCTAGCCCAGGTCTTCATGGGTTATGTCAAATGCATGCTGGGAAAACCATGTGCAAGATCTGGATTGAACACATATTTGGCAAATATTGTTAAACTGAAATCACCTCATGCCAGTGTTGCCCAGATACAGTAGAAGGCAGCATGTTAGCTACTTGAGATGAACTGAAAAATCACAGTAATTCTAGCAAGCAGAATTCTTATTTCATTAATTTTCACATGCAGTTTCATAGTTTAAGGCTTCAGTATAGGCATATACCTATGCCCTACTTTGGTATATGACAGAGATTATGTTTGTTATGAAAATTCTGCTCATTAATGGCCTGGCACATAGGGAAAATGCAATTCCTGCACTAAACCTCTCTGTATTTATCAGTATTTTCATTACTGTTTATTAATATTGCAACATTGCTCAGAGACCCCACTTAGGCATAGGATCCTTTACATAAAAAATAATGGTCCTTTCATGTTCTGAAGTACAAATCTAAATAATAATTATGCATTGTAGTATGCAAAGTAGAAAAGCTGAGGGGAAAAGAAGGATAATGTTAATGAAGAAATCAGAAAGTCTTTTTTTTTAAAAAACAAGTCTCTGAACTTTAATATGAAATAAGGCAAAGGAATGAGAAGCAAAAAAGGGCCATCTACCACGAAGACAGAGTATAAAAAAGAAGCTGACCTCAGGTTTTCCCCAAAACATTCTCTTACATTCCTGCTTTCCTGCTCTTTTTTATTTCAGTTTTGCCCTAAGTGAAGAATAATAACTGTGCAGGATACCAACAACTGTTGAGCCTGCATGCAAACAGTGTTCAGCATATGACCATGATGGCTTGTTAGCTTCCCACTGAGCTAACTACCAGTTAGTAAAATGTAAATGACACAATAAACAGAGCTGATGAGAGGATCAGATCATAAGTACAACAATTTCATACAATACCTTTAAGGAAGGGGGAAACAAGTGCAGCTTATAGCTGAATAGTGCAAAAAGCAAGTGGCAACAGTCCCTTCTGTCCACCAAAACGAATTTCTGTTTTTCTGGGGAAAAGAAGATATAACAAACTGGTGGATTAAATACTTTTCTCACTGAAAAACTAGTTTTCCAACCCAAAGTGGCAGATTCAAAATTTAGCTGGCTTTATTGACAAGTTCTGAGACAATACATTCAAAAAAGTATGAAGAAATGAGGATGATAGGAGAAAAACAATGACAAATATCTCATCAAGATGTGACTTTTTTGTAACATGTTGAGTATCCCACTTATATAGTATTGTCTTCTTTCTAAGCCATATTGGTATAAAACAGATTATTTAAGAATATTATATCATTCCTATTTTTTGTATGACACTGTACTGACTCTTGCAGCTATAAAAATGTATGCTTTACACTTGTTTTCTGTTGTCATTCAATATGTTTGACTGTTTCTTTAGAAAATTATAACACCAAGATTTTCATCTGTTTTCTGTGTCAGCTACATCTTAATACTTCTATCCTTTCAGAAGATTCCTGCCCATTCAATAAGCATGTTAAATAAGGGGTAAATGTATGAATAAACTTGTTCTTATATGATTCAGAAGCTCACAGCAAAAAAAGCAACCAAGCATATACAAGTAATACACTGTTCCTCTGGGAATACAATACTTAAACCATAGCGTTGGCTTTATGTTGCAGTGTTGGACTTATCCTGGGAGATGAATGTAAAAGATAAAGAAGCATTGTAAGGTCAGTGACTGAGCTCCTCTTTTTGCTAATCGGCTTCCCTTGTTATCCATCTAATTTACTAGAAGGTTAACCTTTTCACTACTGCTAGAAACTAGCTACAATTTTTCTATGAAATTGTCATGGTAACAAATTAAACATATTACTGCTTAAACAGCTCTGTAACAGTAAATGATACTGTAACTAACTAACTAACTAACTAACTAAAATTTAGCAATTCAGCGGCATTTTTCCCTCCACAGAGCATTCAAATGCAAATGGATTTACAGGAAAGGAGGTACTAGGCCTTAACAGGTAAAATATTTCATGGCTATAGAGCTTCCAGGGCCATGGAATGAATGTCAATGTCACATGTTAATTAAGAAAATATTTAAGATGAGTGACCAGGTGTTTTCCAAGGTAACATATTCCTGTTTAAAAAAGCATTTTCTTTTAAAATAAAACTTTATACGGAGACTTAAACCCTGCTCCAAATGAAATTTAAACATTAAATGCATATAACATTGTATTTTGGTATTTTTTTAACATAAAGTTTCATTTTCCAGGTTTAAATGATCGCAAAAATCAGAAAAATACCCAGCATAGTTATAGATGAGTGACACAAAACTCATTATATATCCACAAGCTGTTATGAGGTTTTTCCTTTCTTCTTGGACCAAGACAAATTTGTTGAAAAAAAATTTGAAGTGCAAAACTTAATTTGAAGTTATATTCTATATCCCAAGAGTAAGGATGAAATAAAAGTTTGAATCAGTATGAGTAATCCAAAGATAAGGGCTTCTGTCTACCAGCTGTAAGATCAAAGTTGAGTGCTTGGTTCCATCACAGGCTATTTTCATGGCTTTTGCCCAGAATTTGCATTCCATGTTCACCTGCCCTAAATTCAAGGAAGCTGCTAAATATCTACAGCTCAGACAGCATCATTTGTCCCCTAGAAGCACATACAAGGAATTAGTACTTCTTTTATAAAACAAAAACAGATAAATGCCCCAAAGCCCCCAAGTGTAATGCGGCAGATGGCTGCACTCCTTGGGAAGTGCTGGTCCTAGGAGAAGAATTGGCCCTAAGTTCCAATTCAGGACTTTGAAGAGGCTGACAATAAGCAAATGTCTCCAAGACCATGTTCATTAGATGTACAGCTATGACTGATTTACACAAGCAGCACAAATGGCAACCACTCTGCATTACAATTTCTTGTATTAAGAAAAGGAAGGTGGTGTATAAATGACAGCCTTTACTCAAATGTTCACTGACCATTCTACTGATTAGTGGGACCCTCCTGATACCTCCTGCCACAAAAGATCAGTCTAGGGATTAATATCCTAATTAACGTAAGCTCTGCAGAGACTACAGCAATGGAAGGGAGGGATGGAAATACCCTAAATAAGAAGACGACTGGGAGAAATGTCTATATTTTTACCTTTCTTAAAAAAACATATCATTGCACAATATTAGGGAGGAGAACACAGGAAAAAATTTAAAATATAGTGAAGCAGAGCTGCAAGTGAAAACAAGAGAATTCAGACCAACTGTGATTACATGGCATGTTAAGCAAATTCAGCTCTAAATGTGAACCAATTGATGCAATGGCATCAAACATCAAGAACAAGAAAACCTTAACTGCAGTTCCAGATTGAAAACTGAACATTCAGTGTTCTAAAAATGTGTTCTTTACATTGATAAGGATTATAGAAGTTCTTAAATCCAAAAGATATCTTTTCTAGGAAGATCTCCAGGGGCAAAGTCTGTGTGTCATATTCTGTGTCAGTGGTGAAAGAACAAAGCTGAGAATTTTTCTGAAAACGGTAACGAACCACTAGACTTTAGTCATGCCATTGACTTGTCTTGCATCCTCAGTGTATATACCTTCATCTTCTCTTTGTCCTTTAGTTCTTAATATAATACAAGCAATCTGTTAGCTGCATCTCTGAAAAATTCTTATTCTTTAGGCCAGGTTTGTTTTTAATTATTCTTCTTAGAATAATATCAAATAGCAGTGAAAAGAAATCAACTATTATGTCCTTTAAATGCAAGAGTAATTTTTAGGCATTTGAATAGGCCTATTAGTTTTGAAACACAATTAACTATTAAGAGTATAAAACATGAGGATCCTTAGGCAGAGGAAATGGGAAAGAGTTTTGGAATATTTTTCAAATAAGACAAAAAGGAAGGATAGGAAAGCATTCAGAAACTTCAGTTTAAGAGTTTAATATTTGATAAATGCTCCACCCACTCCAGGGCTTCACAAACCTAACCTGATCATTTGTATCTTCTGAGTGCAAAAATTAATAACCAATAAATAGTTTTGTGGTCTTTGCATAGTCAAAAATTTGGACCAGTTTTGAACTTATAGTTTGGGGATTCCAAAGCGCAACATTTAGAGCTAGGTTTTCATTCTAACCCCAGTATGTATTGCAGGTGTTTGACAGCTCTAAGTACTGCGACTCATCATCTTGGTTTAGATCCCCAACAGTTTAGCCCTACTATTTTGACTTAATGTTGGCATTTATTATAATCATGGATAATTATGTATAATTATAATTAAGCCCTAATCCTCCTCAATTACACTGACATAAATTAGGCATAAAGCATAATTTAATCAAAATTAATGGATTTGCGCTTGTGTGGAGCTGACACAAGGATAAACCCAGATCTTGTATCTTACTATGAAGTAAGAATTATAGCATTCTCAATATGCCAGAGTAAACCCATTCTATTGTTCAGTTACATTATTTGTTATTCATTGACTGACATTGCTAACAAAAAGGGAAAAGTGGATTAATCCAGAAAATAGAGCAAAAATTACATAGGAAGCACTGAAATCTGAAAGAATTTCAAATCTTGTACATAAGAAAAAACATTTGTAAGATCATAAGGATGTCTACAAAGATTACTTTTGTTTAAAAAAAAAAAATCAAAGGAAAATCTATTCCCTTGGGCATTTTAAATGTATGTGGTAGAAATACTCACATCCAGATGCTAACTTTCCTAACTGACCAAGAGTGGCCTTAGAGAGGGTGGCTGGGGAAATGATCCTTTACAAAACATGGGATACAAAGCTTATGTTGTTGAAAGGAGAAGCATGTAATCAGCTAAAGAATTCCTGAGAAAGACCAAGGGCAGCAGATACTGAAACCTTGAACTTCCTTACTTCAATACATTTTTTGCATGCTTCCTGAAGAAAGGAGCAACCAAGGGAATTTATTAACTTTTAACTTAATTAGGTAGATGCCAAAAAAATGTTCATTCCTAGAGCACTCTATTTAGACACCGCAGCATTCAAGATACTGTACCACTCCAGGACTACAGTGGAGATCTTTTTTTTAAGAGGCTATGTGAACTTTTTGTCTTCTAAATATAATACAGGAGAATTTTTAAATGAAAATTTTAAGTGCACAATTGCATAGAGAACATATGTAAGGCAACAGACAGTGTACTGTGTGTATGTCTTCAAGTTTGAGGCATTCCATAGAAATCTAAAATAAACCTTTACAAAACAATACAAAAATCAGTTCTTGTGAAATTTTACATATCTATCTATTTACATACATATACAAACATACTTTTTTTCTAACTTTGATTCCTATTCATTGCTGTCTGTGAGAGCGTATATAACCTAACTCTAACTTTCCTAATCAACATTGTGACAATTCTATAATATAATTTAAAGTTATGGTCTCCCTTGGCTTACTTGTATAAAAATTAGATTTTTTAATTATTATTTTAGTTGGCTCTTATTGTAAAATTGTTGATGAAATAAAAAAGGGACATTATTTTAAACTTCTCTCCCACTTTATGCTCACAAACAGTTGCTTACAAAAGCAACCACTCTTAAACATCTACCGTATTTAGAAGGATGCAAAAGTACTAATTCCTGGTTCCCCTCCAAGCTACAACCTCTATTTCACCTGGTGTCTTCCGTATCAATCAACACAGATGGGATGGTGCTGTCCTTGGCCATGGAAACTCAATGCTGCCATTCCAGCCTGACAGCAGCCATGAGCTGTGCGTGATTGTATACAGGGCTAAGAGAGAAAACAGGATTTTAAGAACCACTTTTACAGCAAGAACAAGATATACGTACAGAACAATCACTGTATGCTAAACCATAATCAGATTAATTTTATTCACTGCGTTGATTTAGAGTATCAGCATTGCAAAGTAGTTTGAAACAAGTCCTGTCAACAGAAAGTGCCTAATTCTCTAGCCTAATTCATCAGCTAAGGGGGGAATTCATTGAACTACTTCAAAAAAAAAATTAAAATGTGTTTGAATTAGAACAGACTAATTACAGTAAAGCTGCCAGACTTCCTCAAAGCCAGGGCCTAGAAATCCAAGACAAAGATTATAATTAATAATTTAATTTTTATATTAGATTCTTAAACCCTTTCACAGGTAGTCTCTGCTGTACCCTTTATACAAGGATATACAAGATACAAGACATAAATGAAGGACCTATATAACAGTACTGGGATAATATTAATAATAAAAAAACTGTAGTAAATCCCATGTTATGAGAAGTGTTGGTAAAGTATAGGTTTTTATTATCATTCATGATGGATGCTACAGTCTTGTCATTGGTCTTTTATTCCCACTAGCAAACCCTACTGTTTGCTATCAATGTTGCAGCCTGATTAATATTGTCATCAGCTGCATATTCAGTCCCCGAATCAATAGCTTTAATCATCTTTATGGTTGTTCTTTTATTCATGTCTATTGATTACAGTACCATGGTATAAAACAGCAGGGAATGAAATGACAGAGGACTGTTGGAAAAAACCCCCAAACAAATAAAATCAAGAAACCTTTGAAATGGAATAATTCTTCCAAAATGCTATCTCTGAAGAATTTTGATACATCAGGCATTGCAGGCAATTCAATTACTTGTCTAGAGGCCTTGGTAAAATTCTATATACAATATATTTCAGTAAAGTAAAAAATTAATTTCATTTTGGTGAAAATTCCTATCCATGATGATTTTTCTTAACCATAGAAAATAAGTAGCTGATAGTAACTGAAAGGTTGAATGAGGTTAACCAACATAATTGAAGGATGGCTTGTGCTCCACTTTTTTCTATCACTGAACTATTAATTTGCCCAAATACTTTCTTGTTTATTTTTAAATGTAATTACTTAACATGCCTGAAATCCTTCAGTAGACTACCCATCTGACTAGAATCACACGGTTGGACATCACTTGAAGAATCCCTGAATTATTCTATAGCGATTATCCTGACTCTGGACCTAGGTTCACAAAGGTAGAAAATGCCCATGTGTCTGTTCATTTAATTCTTTGTTTAACTCCTTTTTTTGAAGTCAACTCCTTTGTTTTAGTCTTGGTCAGACCCTTTGCTCCAGTTCTTTACTGTCCATTTAGGAGAAAAGTTTGAGGACATGACAGAAATTTTAATTTTCTGCTTCTCTTAGCATTACCGTATTATCTTTGGGGAGGGGCACAACTATAACAAAACAAACAGGAAAGATGTTGTATTGCAAGGGTTAGTCTGAGAGCTTTGATAAGATCTGGATTACCTTTGGGCTAGGAGAATTTCTACAGTAATCCTTGCTTAAGGCTGTGTCTGAGCAAATATGAGTCTGTTGGCAGTTTCATATGAGTGTCAGGAAATACTAGGTTCAAATCCTTAGAATTTACTTAAGACAGCACTCATACAGGTTCATAGGAGTTTTGATAAAATAAAATATTTTAAGGAGGAGATACATGCACATACATAGAGCTTCCAGATTATATCCCTTGCAAAGGAAAGTGAAAGAATGAAATCTATTTTGATGTGCTGGGAGTCAAAACTGCACGTGATTCATCCATCTCTGTTACATTACACAGAACTGGATCAAAACAAGCTTTCATTTCTTTCCAGATTGAAATGTGGGCGTCAGGGGGCTAAAAGAACAATTTTCTCTCTTTTTTCCCCCCAAACATTTTTGCCCCCTTTTCATCGGAAACATAATGCTGTCAGCTGTCCCTGCCATCTTCCAGTTCAAGTTCTGTCTCTCCATCTGTGTTCATACTTTTTTTTAACTCTTAATCAGGTCCTGCCTTGTCTTTGTATAGGAATTCATCATCATATGGCACCAATTCAGACCTGTAACATGAATAAAGGTTGGTATTTATCATACCTGCTGTAAAGGAAGTGCCTTTAAAAGGAAAGGGAGCATGTAATTCCCTGTCATTCACTTTCTCCTCAACCTTTCACCTTTTAATCAGTAGCCATAACCCGAAGAGATCTCACAATGGAAAGTTAATTATGAGGTCATGAAGATGAAAGCATCTGACCTGCATTTTCTAAAGGTACTTTGCTTTTAAATTATCCCTGATTTATCTGCTTAAAAGGAAAGGAAGTTCCCAAAGATTATTCTAAATGGACCAGACTTTCAGATGCCAGCTTTTCCAACTGGAAATGGAAGTGCAATCCTTCCAAAATGTCCTTTGAATATTTCTTATGAAGTCTTCCATTTACTAATATGACCTGACTCAAAAATTGAAGATATGTTAATGGCCACAAGGGCATGGAGCACTCAAGGGCAATACTCCATGGAGACTCCACAGCTATAAGACTAGGGCATAACAAGCAATCTGTCTGGATGCATTTTCCTAGGAAACTAAGAAAACCACAGAATTCAAGTTTTTGTATCTATCAGCTTTGAGTATCTAGTATGTACATAGCATGTGCAGGGAGAAGTGTATTTGTAGAACATTGTCCCATTCTAATTCTAAATACTCCAATTTTGTTCTGTCTTAATAATAGTATATGTTGAAGGCAGTGTGAATAACTGCAGAAAAAATACTTGGTTTATACCATCTAGTATTCAGGATGGTAATATGGAAAGTTTGACAGCTGTATCAATGGCTGTAAATAGTAATAACATATTCAAAATTGTCTTTCAATATATAAGAATGAAGATACTCTGTTCAGATAGCAGTTAAGGCTAAAACCCCAAAGAGAAACAGTTTAACAGTATGTTAATTTTAGAGCTATCCAAACTGAATTACCAGAGTATTGAATACATGGTCTGTCCATCTGGCCTGAGTCCTGTCAGACTTGAAATGTATCCTCTTTGAGAAATGAAGACTGCTGGAGAGAAAGAGTGGCTCCATCAGATGAAACGGGGCAAGAGCACCTTTGCCAACGGGCCTGTTAATCTAGAGAGAAGATCTGACAGTGCATGATGGCTAAAGCATGAGGAGAAGTAGAGGCAGGGAATAGAAAGAGGCTGCCTGGGAGCCACTTACACTTTCCTGGGGAAAGCAACATGACTGGAGAGCCATTTCCTCTGTACCCAATACATGAACACTGAAAAGGACAGTCTCCTTTTCTTCCTGAGGATTTGACATTTTGTATAGGCAACAGTGTCTTTTTGTTGACTTTTAATATGAATTACTGACTAAGAAACAGACCATATTTCCCTCTCTGATTATAAATAGTACAGAGATACCAACTTTCTACGATGTTATTATTGGCTCCACTGTTCCTCTCCTAATACCACTTTAAATTATGTCTGCTTGGTTATTAATACTTCTTAAATTGCTTTTGTTTGCCCTAAGGAATTAACAAAACATCTTATTTGGACTTTTCATGACAGTTAATGGTAGAGGATGAATGTGGCAAAAGATGAATTATATATTGCTTCTACTGAAATAGGACTTAATTCCGAGAATTGAAGTCATCAGTTAGTAGAAATCTCAGCTGTTCCAGATCAAGCCCAAAATGTCTACATAAAATAATAGTCTTTTAGCAAGATTTTTAACATCAACAAAAAAATGTTTTGTGAAAAATAAATTTTCTTTATAATGTTACAGACCATGTGGTCAGCTGCAGTAAATAAATGAAAAGAAGCACAAAGCTTAAACAAGAGTCTCATGTCTCTGGCATTTCCTTGAAATGCCTTGAAATCGTCATTTGATAGCACTACCTCATATTCCCCTTCTGTAAAATGCAGATGCTGAGTGCATGTATGTCTTCAGAGAACTGTATCTAAAATGTTATATGAGCACCACAGAAGTATGGACTAATGAGAAGATGAAACAACTGCACAAAAATGATCCAAATCTAGTTGATAATTTGTTGTATAATATTACTGTTGCATGAAGAAACAGAATGATGAAACTCCTTTTCCTTACAATATTATCAGTTCAACTGTGGCAGGAAACCCTCTGGATACCATTCTCACAGGCTTCTTGTTCACATTTTCAGATAAAGGGTGTTTCTGATAGGTTTTGAAGTTAGGCATGATTATTCAAACCAGAGTTTGCATGAATGAGCAATAGTGAGTTTATAATCTATGCAGCTGGTAATCCATGCCAGTATCCCTCCAAACAGAAACAAGCCTCTTAAGTTCACCATGGAACTTGGATGTTAGTAATTTAATAGGCTTGAGCTTTATTCCTTCAAGGTAATTGTGCAGATACCTTTAATAAAATACACTCAACATAGCCAGCAAACATTCTAGATAAATGAACACAAGAAATGTTAGATGCAACTTTATTATACTGTTAATCCTTGCTGGAAGGCTTCCTGGACTGTTTGAGGGTAGTGTTAGTAGTGATGATAAACTAATTTGCCATGGCTCTTAAGTTCATGTTATCTTTTCTTATCAGCCTAAGGCTAGGTCAGGGGAAAAAAAAAATTGGAAACATTTGCCAGAGACAGGGAGGTGAGTAATTCAAATGCCATTGCAGAGTGTCAATCCATCCATGTCTCCATAACAGATAGTTTAATGGCCCATATAATTCTTCAAAGCAATTGAATTTCCACCTATATCCTGATAAGGTGATATACCACAGTACACATATGCCAGATTTTTTTTTTTTGTATGCAAGACAAGTTTTCCACAGTCTTATTTCTCCAACACAGAATGAGCTAAAAGTGACAAATGACTTGAGACTTTTGCCCTCATGTTTTCAGTATCAACACTTAAAATGGTGGAGATTGTTAATTTGACTTGTTTTGTTTGGTTAGAGTTTTTTAATTGTCTCAAGATAGTAAGGATCAAAATTATAAATACATTGTGGAGTAAAACATGAAGAACAACACAGCAGATCAACAGCTGTTCCTAAATCAGAATGTGTGTTCAACTCAATGACGGGCTGGTAAGTAAATCTCATTACCTTCATCCTGTGGTGCTTGCTATAACCAAAACCTCTCAGATCTTCCACTGTTTGCATGGTCTGCAAGATAAAGGATCCTGGGCCTTCTGCTGCCTTCTACCGCTCCTTTCTAGGCCACTTCACAAATTCTGCTTGTGCTCATACTGTCCTTGTGAAGACAGTCTGCTTGGCTGCAGTTGCCTTGATCCTTCAACTCTATTTAACTCTGGTCAGCTTCAATCTGACCATGAAACCAGATTAGGAACTACCAAAAAAGAATGAAAAAAGATTTCTAGATGAGGTCCTTGAGTCTTTCACCAATTTATAGTTCCCACACAGTCCTTCCATTCCTGTTGGATTTGTATCTATTATGTGTGAGGATAGCCTGCTTCTTATAGACTGTGGTATTTATTTCATAATTATCTTTACTTATATGTGTTCAAGTGCAGGACCAGGTAAATACAGTTTCCAGAAACTGATGACAATTTCCAAAAGGTTTAACATAAAATATGTTCGTTTACTGTAAAATACTATATTGAGTGCAATTGGTACAATTGCACTAATTGCAGATAGACCTGCTAGAATGCAGTTTTCCTATGTGGAAACAGAAATACTCTTTTATATATAAGACTTTTGCCTCTTAGTTATAACGAATGCTTTTGTGTAAATGACCTTCAGCTGAAATATAGTTAATACAAATTCACTCTGTTCTATCAATCAGCACAAAATGATGATTGTGTGCAATAACTCTGAAAATACTGAAATATATTCTCTTACATATGTTGATAACATATTTTTAAATTGTTATAATGTCTAATCTAATTCACACCAGTAATGTAATAGCAGTTCATGAATATAAAAAACCTTTCCTAGATGAAGATATACTAAGAGTAATGACCTTATTTTCAAGAAAAAAAATTACATTGCACTCAAAAGTTGACAGTGGTGAAATTAAAAATAGAGCTAATTTCAAGTCAATGCATATGAAAGGTTTTTAAAAAATATTTTTAAACTCTGTACTTAAAAGTTAAATTATTTTTGAAATCTGGTTAGAAAGGCATCCCTCACACCTCAGTGTTGGTTCAGCAGAACTTTATTCAGCCTGTGACTTGTTGTTTTCAATAAAAGTAAGGGGTCAGACCCAGTTTAACACCTTGAAAACGTACCGAAGTGTCATCATGACAGACATATGTTGTATATCCTTCTGCTGAGGTACTAAAGAGGGTTGATAGTTTAGGGAAAAAGATTGGTAAAAATGTTCAGATTTTCACAAACAAGATTTGATTATAGTATTAATAGTTTGGTTTGTCATGGCCTTTTCCCATTCTGGAGCATCATTCCCTGAGGTTATGGTATTGGTTTATGTTGAAAAATAATATAATTCCAAAAGAAAGGAAATATGTATCAAGGCTGCTGAGAAACACTGACCAAACTGAAGTCAACAAGAATTTTTTTTTTAAGTGGACTGGGATTTTGTCAGTGATGCATTAGTTTCCCTCACTTACTGCCTTGTTCCAACCTTCTGCAACTGTTCTCCTCAGAATAATATAGCTTGAACTGTTCCATTAAAAAAGCAAAGGCAAAAGCATAACTCAAAATCCTGCATGAGCACTTCTTAAACGTTAATATTAGAAATCTGAATGATATAAATACATCTATGTGTATACATAAAAAAATATAGAATAAGATATACATTTGTAAAATTAAGAAAGTGAAGTTGGTTGCAAATCAGTGAAATCTAGATTTGGATCATCTTTCTTTGGCTTAATCCAAATTTTTGTGTTAGAATTGATAAATAAGCAACTAACACCATTAAATAAGAATAGGGAATTAAACAGAGAAAAATATCAACTTTAAAGATCTATGAATTGTTTTCATTTGTTTGCTTTAATCAAGGAACATTTTCTTGTCTAGATGTCAGATTGGCATTTTTCTTTCCTGAAGATAATGCCCTGGCTTACAGTAGTCTCACCTTAAATACAGTGCTGAGTAGAAGAGCTAGTCTGGAAGTTACCCCATCATTTTGTTATTTTTTGAGTGCAGCCAAGAAAATATGAGACTAAATTTTGTGGAAATCTTGATGCCTTGTAGAGGGCACACTGAAAATAATTTGGGAAGAAACACTGCAGTGATCTTTTTTGTTTAACATGGGTGTTACTTAGCTCAAAGGAAAGTATCCTTAGCTTCCTTACTTCTCACATTGGAGTTTTCATTCAGAAACGCGGTGATACTTTAAAAAGTAACCTGCAAAAACATTAGAGTTTAATGTTAAAGTTAGTACCTAATAACATTTCAAACTTCTTCATGTTCAAATGCACAAACTGTTGGAGTGTGATATGAGTAAATCCAGTCCTTCCTGCCCTTCAGAAGAATATGTAATCCTGATGGCAAGACTCCTGTGCCCATTGAAGACCACATCCTGAGGCCGCGTGTCCTTCTGGAAGGTTTATTCTACCCCCTGAAAGGCCTTTGGCAGGGATCACTGCATGGAGCCCTCAGGCCTGTGCCACCAGGAAGTCAGATGAGACAGCCTTCACCGTCAGAACAGTTGAAGTCTGCAAGCACCTTAGACTTAAGTCTTTTTAGAGGATGTTGGCTTTGAGATGGAAAATAAAAAACCTGTCCTTGCCACCCACTCTCCTTAGCACTGTAAGCTTATCTGACTTTCAGAGGTTTGATGCTTTGGGGGAAAAAAAAAGGTTCCTCCTACGTTTATTTGTGACATGCATACACTCTGCCAATAGTAAAATGAAGACCTTATTCTGGGGGGCTCTCTACCCAAAGTTAATGAGTGAAATGAATGCAGAGCTTCTCAGAACTCAACAGGGAATAGCTCCTGAATTAAACAAATACTGTGTGTGGATAACAGAGAATGAGCACTCTTAATGTGCTACAGTGACAGGAGAGCTAGGGACTTACCCATGTTTCATTGTGGAGTCTCCATCAGGATTAGAGAACTTTGTTCCTTTAATTAATACAAGGCAAAACTTTTACTCCATGGCTTCTCATCCTATTCTGCCTTTTTTTTTTTATTTCTTTTTAACATTACTTCTTTAACAAATCCCTCTTTTCAGGGACCAAAAGCTGATATGTTCTGGGGAAATGCCAGCAAGATGTTAAAGATTGGCACAACCAGCTACTGTCATTCTATCAAGACAATAGGATTTGAGCGAAAGGGGTAGAGTTCTCCATGCAGAATTTAGCTGCTTAATCCTCTCTTGTGGGCTGGCACAAAATCAACAAAAGAAAGAAACCAAATTACCCAGCTCTGCTTTGGCAGATTTAGCCACTGTCAGCAGGCCAGAAGTTAATTCCCTCATATTCTTGTTTGCCACCAACTACGGCAGGCCTTGCTGAGCCAGGTTTCCTGTGTAAATCTGTCAGCTGAAATGATGCACAGCATGAAGAAGGAGAGAAAGGACATGCAAAGAGTGTGGTCCTTTCGCCAAATCAAGTCCCCTGAAGTCAGGGGCTGGCACTGGAACTACCTCTTTGCCTTCAGCCTAAGTGACGTTTTTGACAGAAGATGAGAAAGATTTATAGTTTCTTAAACCTCCATCACACACAAACACACACACCCCCACCCCACACCCCCACCCCCACCCCCACCTTTTCTTGCCAATAAGTAAGGATTGTTGTTACATTAAGCTCTGTGCGTGGGAGCCTGTTTCCCTTCTGGCATTCAGCATAAGCTTCCAGCTGCTTAGCATCTTTCTGAGACTCAACAGTGTGTAGGGTATGATATGTTAATAATGAGGACTACATAGTCATCAAGGCCAGTAAAATTGCCGTGAGGGTAGGAAATGCATCATCGGTTTGCTCTGTCACAAATACTTACTGACTAGTCAGAGCGTATGGCCCTTTTATTGTGTGCCCAAACTAAGCTTTTGGGTGGATAACGTGGCATAGGGGAATCAGGCTGTTGTATGTCATTCATTATTCTCTTGCCTCAGAAATCAAGTAACAACACTACTGTGAGGGAAGAGAAGTCAGGTGCAAAATATTTGTAGGAGCATGCAGAACAACTCAGATCACACAGCTTTTGGAATCTCATTATGAATCCCTAAGTGGATACTGTTTCATGAAATTTTTTACTTAGACATGTATCCTTTAAAGCAAAGACAGTCTTGCTAGTCAAAGTGAGAACATTAGGAAGAAAAATGCAGTATACTTACACGTGAAGGAATATAGACCTTTTTATAAAAGGTAATGGTTTTCACATGAAAATCACAAATGCCCAGGCATTTCACATATTCTTAGTGTGAAAATAGACCTTTCCTTAAAGTACTTAATAAAACATGTTTGACAGAATGAGTAATCCTGCAAAAATGTAGATCCGTGTGTGAAATTCTCAGATAGTTGAATTATGTGTTAAGAGTTCTGGTTGCCTCTTTTCTGTACTGGAAAAAGTTTCCGCTTATATTAGACCATTCTATGGTGTATATATATGATGTACCATGATAACAGTGTATGTCTGTAATGTAAGAAGTGTGGTTTAGTGAGTTCTGTTTAAGTTTTCATAATTTATCTGTTTCCGATTATGTGTTAAATGGTTGTGCAGTGCTGTTAGAAAAATCTTTTTTTTTTTTTTTTGCCTGTGTTGAGACAGATTTTTAGACACTTATGACAAACACATTTGTTGACTGTAAAAATTGGATGATACAAAAGGCTAGATAAAGCATTGTTCTCCTAATATCTGGATTCCTTTTGACATCAGTAAGCTACTTCTAGCTATAATCATGTCACCTTATATAATGCCAGACTCAGTAATTATGGCTTCTGAACCTAAACATTATTTAAGCAATTTCATACTATTCATGCACGCCAAATCTTGACACAATGAATGGAGAAAACCTGTTGCAATTCCTAAATTAAATGGGCAGAAAATGAGCTCAAAAAGAGCCTCTCATCTATTTTGTTATTTCTAACTCTAATCCAAGGCATTGGATTTGTTATTTATGTTATTAAAAATTTATGTTATTAAATTTATGTTATTAAAAACACTAAGGAAAAGTTTAATGGAAAATTACCAACACTCCCAAGCAAGTTAACCTAGATAAAACGCAGGATGCTGCCTAACAGAGACAAGTGCAAGATGACATAGTTACAGGGAAATAATCAACCTAATAAATACAGGTTAGGGAATATTTAGTGGATGAGGTTCCAGCTCTGTAGAAAAGGATGCAATCTACCACTGATCATGTAATATTTTTTGTAACAGTCCTTCTGCACCAAAACTGCCTATTGGAGAGAGTTTAGAAGGGAAAGAAAAGGGTCCAGATACAACTTTGGCTTCAGCTCTAAATCTAAGCACTTCATTGAAACATCTGACCCAGGAGCAAAATCACCATGCACTTCTTCTAAGCTAATAGTAGAGAAAAATCAACACTTCCAAAAGAACAGAAAAGATTTTGGTCAGACTTTGGAGATCTTTCCTAGCTATCTCAAGAAAGTGCCTAAATTTGCATGGAAACTGATTTTTTAGAAATCCCATGGCTGCCTTAGTTGCCTAAGTGATTCAGGTGTATTTTTGAACTGTGCTTCTGAACTCACATGCCAGCATTCTACCTAAATTTGCTCAAGTCCCATAGAAGAGACACAGCAGGCATTTCAAGACATTGGACATGTTTACCTCATGTTTGTGACTGCAAAGAGGTTTCAGTGATGGAAGACAACAAGCCAACTCAGGAATTAGAAACTACAAGGTGGCAATGCTGCTGTTCTGTACTTGCTGGGGTGACAAGCTTATTATGCAGAGGGCCTGAAGTTGCACAACCTAACCAATAGCATAGGTGGCACTTTTCTGCACTTTCTAAATTATATGTAATGCTGGGGAGGTGATTATCCAGGTGTATCTTTTGCATTTTCCTACCTGATACAGACATGCTTAACAGCTTGACAGCTAGTCCAAAGGAAGAATAATCAACAAAAATCCACTCTACAGAAAAGATCATGATAGTCCCTTGAGCCTTATATTTCTGTGGACATTCCTGTACAGCTCATTCAGTTGGAATTCATACTTAACAAAGATGACGAGGAGGAGGAAGGGGAGTGGGATTGTGTGTGGAAACTTAGTCTGGACATTTTATTGTAAGTTTGATGCAGATTAAGAAACGCTTCAGAAAACCAAAGCAAAGCTCGTTCTCTCTGGAGAGATGCCTGTACTCTCATGGTCTAGTCAATAGGAGTGCATGGGTGTAACTGAGAGCAAGCTTTGGCTCACATAGTTTGAAATCTATTTGAACTCTTAAAAAAATAAGTTTTAAAAAGGATTTCCTTCCTGTCAGCAAAAAGCCACAGACATCAGAGGAGCAGAGTCAACCACATGTGTGTTTCTTTTCATGCTTCCTAATCAGATGTAATGATTGCTCACACTGTATAGATAGTTTTTATTCAAGGATGTGCATTCCTGAGTCTTAGGAGCCTGTCAAGTGTAAAAGCAAACAGAACAAGCCACACATGAGGTGATGTATGCCCTTAGGCTTTCCCAACTGCAGCAAGCCTAGGGGAATCTAACAGAGTTCCTCTTCCACCCGGGCTGTTGCAAAGTTCTCAAGAGAAACCACAGCTGGCCTGTCTCCAGTAATCATCCTTTTATTGGGCTGGTTGGTAAGTTACTCCTCTGAAAGTGCAGAAGAACAACAGAAGGAAATGCACTTACAGGGGCTAGAAATAGTTCTGCAGAAAACCTAACAAAGGTGTCAGAGTGCATGACAATCCACCACGCATGATGCTGTTATCAACAGAGATTCTTCAGTCTGTGGCATGGGAAGCAGAGGAGAAGTAAAAATGTATATTAATAAAATGAAGTGCTGAGCACTTATCAATTTTTTTATATAAAAAGCTCTTAACTTAAGTCCACTTTTTCTAGGTCAGCCTCTACTACAGGTACCACAGCTTTAACAGGTGCAGCTGAGCTTGTTCAGGTATTACCACAGAGTAGTAACAGAAATGCAAAGCTTAATAGGGATGAAGTTCCTAACTTTTCACCCAATTTCTCCAGTAATGGAGACTTGCAGTCTGTATAAAGCTGTATGTTATTACAGACTGGTAACGTTACCCAAAGCATAGCATTAAAACCTTACTTAATTAGGTATATTTACATGATCTGCAGTGTTTATATACCCTATACATCTATATATCCTAACACTGTGCCTTTAGACAGCTTATAGGTTTGTTTTTCTAAGAAATCTAAAAAAATATATAAATTCACTACTGGGCTGAGAGTCAGGAAAGCAGGCACTTATTTCCATTCTTTTTTACTCATCTCTGATCTTATCTGTCAACTATCATTGAAGGGGGAAGGTTGGTACAGAAACTGCTTCCCAGAAAATAGTTGCACAATGCCTAATAAAATTTTTCTTAGTCTCGGTGATTTCAAATCAGCTTCTCCAGTTTAAGTCCTTCTTCTGGCTGAAACCATACACATTATTCCCCTGCTGCATGTACATACACACACAGACACCCCAAAATAGCATTAAGAATTGAATTTCATTCAGGCCTACGATTAATGTCAAAACTGCCATTTGTCATGACCTCTGCATCAGGAATCACAACTGTAATACAAATACTTTCCTTCAAAGTGTGTGTGGGGGAAGGGTTTCTCATGATCAATATTATATTATACTTTTCCTGCATGCTTTAGCTTTGAGTGTCTTTGTAACTCCATTCATTCCAAATAATTAAGAATGAGTGGTGATGGGCAGACAAAATTACATCAGGTGTCTGAAATAAGAAGACTAAGCTTGTGACATCACTAAAAATTTTCTCTGCTTTTGATTCCAAAGCCATGTGAAGACAGCAGTTCACAAACATCAAATCCATTCTTCCTTTAGGAGGATGTTAAAACTGTCTGTTCTAAATGTTTGACTTGGCAAAACCAGGTAAAGAAAAAAATTGCTACAGTTTGTAGCTGTGATTATAAGACCTTGATAATAAATAGCTAAAGAAAATCTAGATTAGCAGCATGAGCTATTTTTAACGTGAAAGGGACTAAAACTTATTTTAAAAAACCACAGAATTTTAAGGTCAAAGAGTGTCAGCTTCAGTACAGCTTCATTTTACTAAACTATAACATTCTCTTACCTTTGAGCAGTGGATCCTACTTTGTCTTCATGTATTCATTAGCTTTATTGAGATTGCTTGAAGCCAATTGTTTAGGTAAGCACAATAAATATAGTTCCCAAAATTACACCACCTGACACCGCATTGATTTCCTAAAGAGGGGACACTATAGATGGATGTTTATCTAATACAGCTACACCATCCTACTAAACAAAATGTGCCCAGGGCCGTTCTTAGTTGTGAAGGCCAACTGGCACGGAGCAGCCTGTGTACGTAGCAATAAATTCCACTAGCAGCCAAACTGCCCATTGGGAACAGTTCCTGCTGATACTAAATCCCAAGTTGTGTCCAGGAATTCTCAGGGATAGTGCTAGCTGGCTGAGATGAAAATCATGCCAGGGACCATTCTGACAATTTTATAGTCTAGGTCACTGAGTACCTGTATCCCAGAACATTCCTTGGCAGTTTATAAGTTGTGAGTATAGATGTAGCCCAGGAGATGTGTAGTTTATCTGGGATTCCTTTAAAAAGAAGAGGAAATAAGCTTTTTTTGGGATGCAATTCACTTTCAAATATAGTCATACAAAACAGGTTGAATGAATCAAACCCTGGAAGTGTCTATTCCTTTTCATTGTCTATAAAGCGAATGTAGAGACACTAAGATACAGAAGAGAATATTATAGACATCTAAAGGGATGAATCTCCCTCATATCATCAGAGCAACTAGTTAGTGATGATACACAGCCAGCAAACATCTTTCCTTTTCCAGTATATGAGGCTACCAATTTGGATAGCAACCTCTTTCAGACACAGAATCCAGATCTACTCCTACTTTCCAGATATGAAAAGGCTTCTGTATAAATCAGTTTGTGCTTATTTATGTATGCAGTGCAGGTTTTTCAGGACTCTGAAATGAGCTGTTATTCTTGCAACTGTGGTATGAAATAATTAGACAATGGCAGTAAGAACATGCATGATGACAAGTTGGAGTAGAAAAGTAGGAGCATAAGATCAGAAGGGCACTTTCATGATAGTAAGACCAATTGCCTCCAGTACAAGCAAATCACAGACATTACAAAATCCCTTTCTAAATATTTATCTGCAAGAGTAGATATTTGTTCCTGTAGTCGTACTGAATGATTGAATCAATTAACTTCAGTTCTCTGGTTCTTACAAAACTTCTTCCATCTTCCAGCCTAAATTTATCCTTGACTAGTCTGTCTTTATTTGTTCTTGTGCCAAGTTTGCCATTTATCCTAAATGGTCATTTTACTCCCTGGTGTTTGCTTCCATGGCATCCTTGTAGAGAGGAATCACATCTTGTCTCAGTCTTCATTTCAGTGAGCTATATCAATGAAGGTTTTCTGCTCTGCTACCTGTGTCTAGTCTACCTTCTATGTGTCTGTTCCAGTTTAAATTAGCCTTTCTTGAACACAGCTTTCAAAAAATGTACAGTTGAAATTTGTCCAATTCCTTGCAAAATTATTGCAGCTTAATATTTCTTTCAGCTGGAAATAAGCCATCAAATGCATCTGTTGTCATTTGTCTTTTCTACAGAGACATCACACTGAGTCTAGGGGTTATCCTGGTGCTTATTCTGTTCCTTTATTTGAACATAATGAGATATTTGAGTTTCTGTCACACCCGAGGTGTGATTGCTTCCATCTTGTTTGCATTAGATGAAGCCCTTTGCCCCATGTTCAACCTTTTCATGATTTTTGAGACCTGAGACAAAAAAACCAAACATGTTGTTTTGAACAATCCTTTATTATCTATAGTCACACACTCATCCTGAGCTGCAGAATTTTTGTTTCTTCTTTCTAAGATAATTCTGCAAGTGAATAATTGTTTCAATATCTGCAAGGTTTAACTTTTCTTTTTAGCCAAAGCTCTTTCTTTTAATTATTTCTAAGTCGGTTTGTTTATTTGTTCAGTTTTTCATTCTTTCTGGTTCTCTACTTAATCCTTATATTCTTTCTGGAAGAGGTTATTCATTCATCCATTGATCAGTAGGCTTTTCTTTGGAAGTTATTTCTTTTGCTTGGGATAAAACACCAAGGTAATTTCTGAGCCCTTAAGGATATCTGACCCTCTCCTCACATTTCAGTCACTGAGTTATGAAATTTAATAATCAGTTTTGTAAGTTCTAAGATTTATTCATGAGTGTTCTGTTCTAAAACTGAAAATGTTAGTTACTGACTTACTTTTGTTTCTTTATTAATGTAATTTCATTTGAGTAAGTTCAGGATGGCTTTACTTAAGGTTATTTTCTACAGCTATTGCACTACTACTAATGGTAAGATAATATAATCTTTTTCAAGGTTCTATTACACTTTGGCAAAGTGCTGTATTGGCTGTTGTGACTGTACTATTATTAGGAGAATATGTTTTCTAACCTTTATCTGTGAAGTAAAATACCATAATGACTTACTTCTTACTGATATTTATCTTCCTGACAGTAATAAATCTGTTACCATTCAAATCCCAACTTGGGAGCCTACAGCATAACTGTAATAATGAGAACCCTTCTTGCATCGAAGGAAAATCTGTCAATCCTGAGATATTTTGACATAAACACTTAAGGTTCAGTGAACAAGCATACTTCTATAAAACTTTGTTTCATCAGAAATTTCTCTGACCAGCTCTGCACACATCCCCCAGATAGATGATATAAACTTTAATCAAACACAGATCTTACAAACGACAACCAGACAAACCACCAAGCAACTAAGAAACAAAAACTTGCTCCTCCTTCCAAAGAACACATCTCATGCTAATTCCAGTGCTTTCAGCTCTTTGCTCGCTGGTTCCTTTAAATTGCCTGAAACATTTGGTAAAGAGCGAAACTATGTGAGGCCAAACTATAAAAAGTCAGTGGCAGGCCCTTTTCCTATTTTGAGAGTTTCCACAAAAAGAAAACATATTAAAAGGCTAGAAATATTAATAGAAGGTAATTTGACAGTGTAGGACTGGTGATAGACAGAAGTTCAACACATACAAATCTGCAAAAGTGGTCTAAAGTAGAAGGGGGGGGTGTATGTATACATGTATGTACATATACTTATATACATATATGAAGGACAGAGTCAGGACTTAGGAGCTTGAATGAAGCAATGGGCTAATTCATCAGTATTTTTCCAACTGGCAAAACAATCAGTCTACAAGATGTGACATGACTTGATATGAGTATGTAAAACTTGGTATGAGAGGCATAGATCATAGAATCATACAATAGTTTGGGTTGGAAGGGAATTTTAAAGTTCATCTGGTCCAACTCCACTGCAATGAACAGGGACATCTTCAATGATACCAGATTGCTCAGAGCCTTGTCCAACCTGGCCTTGAACATTTCCAGAGATGGGGCATCTACCACCTCTCTGGGCAACCTGTTCTACTGTTTCACCACTCTCATTGTAAAAAAATTTCTTCCTTACATCTAATCTAAATACACCCCCTTTTAGTTTAAACACATTACCCCTTGTCTTGTCTCAACAGGCCCTACTAAAAAGTCTGTCCCCATGGCCTTGTTGGCTAACTCCATAAATGAGAGATCAGAAATAATCCCTGATACCAAGACTCTTGTGTTCATTGTGAGTCTACATTGCTTAGAACTAGGTCTTTCACATCCATAACACTTCTTTTGGTAGCTCCTGTGAACTTCATGTGATATTTCTTACACTAAGACATAATTGGGAATTTTCTGTGTTTTCTAAATTAAAACATGCACAGTAATGGGAAAAGTGTGTAGCAGCTGCCAAAATGAAACTTAGGATATGTGTTGCACTGGCTGCGGTGACATATAAGGGCATGGAGGAGATGGCTGAGATTGCTTTGAGATTGCAAAGTTTACTGGGAAAATGCTGAATGACTGTGCAATAAAGAGCACGACCTGGTTCAGGTTCATATATATTGCCTTTTGCTTTAGGAGTCTTACTTTACATTTTTGAAACCCTGTGCAGCCTTGGATCGGTCAACACCAGGGCAAGCTAACAGTCAGGCAGTGTAGACTATCAAGAGTCCAAGACTTTAGGCTGTGCATTGACACTGCTATTCAGTAAAGTAGTATATCCCTTGGCTCTCTGGAAGCTCAGATGCTTCTACTTCTACATCTCACTCCCTTTCACTAAAAATGTCACTCCACTTCATGAAGCAGACTTTCCCTACATCTTTAAAACCTGTAAGAATTACACTAAACAAGGTCCACAGTCTACAGAAACTTTCAGGCTGGAACAAGCATGTCAATTTGGGCACATTTTTGCTTAAACTGATGAGTCCAGACCTCGTTCCAAGCCAATAATGACCCTGTGGAAGAGGTCTCTGTCTAAGCTGAGATCACAGGCTATAACAACACTTTCACAATGATACCTTTTTATGCTTCTAAGTAGACAGTAATAAATTTCTGTTATTGACTGTCAACTGATAAATGCTATTTTATATAGCTATATTCTACAGTTTCTTGAGAAATAATGAAGGTCATGGTATTTTGGAGAGGTTCTTGATGACTGGAAGAAAGCAAATGTCCCTCTTATCTTATAAAAGGACAAAAGGGATGATCTGACTCCTATGAAGACAGGCTGAGAGAGTTGGGGTTGCTCAGCCTGGAGAAGAGAAGGCTCTGGGGACATCTTATACCAGCCTTCCAGTACCTAAAGGGGCCTACAAGAAAGCTGGAGAAGGACTTTTTACAAGGACATGTAGTGATAAGACAAGAGGGAATAGCTTTAAACTGAAATAGGGTAGATTTAGATGAGATATAAGAGGAAATTCTTCACTGTGAGGGTGGTAAGACACTGGACCAGGTTGCCCAGAGAAGCTGTGGACACCCCATTCCTGGAAGAGTTCAAGGCCAGGTTAGATGGGACTTTGAGCAGCCTGGTCTAGTAAAAGGTGTCCCTCCCTGTGGAAGGGGAGTTGGAACTAGATGATCTTTAAGGTACCTTCCAACCCAAACCATTCTATATTTCTATGATTCCGTGACCTGGGAACCAAAAAGCAGAACAACTTTGCCTCAGTCTAGGTGATAGAGCAAAAAAGCTCTGAAAACCATTTTCAGACATGTGAAGCATTAGAATATGGCTAAAACTAGTGATCATGGACTTAAAATTTTATTATTCCTACTCATTTAAGATTGGAAATTTGTAAGAAGGAATCACATTAATGAATGACATAATAAATGGTATGACTACTCAAGGCTTTTAGAGAGAAGGATAGTTATCTCCTAGTAGCACAGATGCCAAAAATCAGCTCCTGGACTGATCTTGAGTACTAAGTACAGTGAAGATCTCCTGGGACCAAAAGGCAAAAGCTGGGATCTCAGGAGACAGGTGTCTGTGAAAGACATCAGCTCTTGTCTCAAAGTCAAAACCAGTAAGGATACTGGGGATAACAAACTTCCTTCAGACACACTAGCTACAGCTCTGCCAGTAAATGAAATGGTGCTGGGGCCCAGGCATCAGAACTTGCTAGTTTATACAATTAAATTAATGAATGGTTTCCATCAAATTTTTGGCCTTGGTAAACTAACGTTTTCTGAGTGCACAATTCAGAAGCCATC
Source organism: Falco peregrinus (assembly GCF_023634155.1). Taxonomy (NCBI): domain Eukaryota; kingdom Metazoa; phylum Chordata; class Aves; order Falconiformes; family Falconidae; genus Falco; species Falco peregrinus. Next base: position 59,918,952 of record NC_073727.1, read on the forward strand.
ACAGGCCAGGAACCATTCCTAAAACACAGTTTAGACTTATAGTGGTAAAAATTGCCTAATGCTACAGACATGACCAAATAATGTCAGTTGGCTTCTCGACACCCTGCTGTTTAATTGTTTGTTTATTGATTTGTTTGCTAATACAGATGCAGGCAGTGTCTCTCATCTTCTGGTAACCTTTTGGTAGTCTTCTGGTAACCTCTGGCAACCAAATCTGAAATTTGGTATCAGATCACTTGTCCTGGTTTTCCACAATTTTGAAATTTCTTTGCCATTTGTATTTTTACATTCTCTAATGCACTTTCCAGCCTGGTGAATCCTGGGAGTAGAACTTTAGTCGCTTGGTGAATCCTGGGAGTAGAACTTTAGTCGCTTACACTCTCCTCCCATTTTTCTATTGTGTTTTTTTTTTAAAAAAAAGATGTAGTCCCAGTAGTCAGGATTACAATTTAAGGAAAGCAAAGAACAATTTTTTTTCCACAAACAAAATAAAGGCTTTCTCACTTCAGACCTGGCATCCACCTGAAATCAAATATGTCTTCAGTAGATTCAGCTGTGTTTTGAGTTGAGCGTTTTGATGGGAAAAAACCATCAAAACAAACTGGAAATGCGTCTGGATACTCTTTGCGAGTGTCTGATCTTTCTGACATATGCTATGTATATATACATATATTCAGATTTTTCTATAGCATTATATCTATGTCTAATATCTGTCTTCTATATTTACCAGGTTAAATATCAGTCCTGGTAATAGTTACCTAGTCAGAACTTAGTTGTCATGTTGTTTATGCACATAATTCCCATTGTTTTCCGTAAGCATCACATGACCCAAAACAACAGGATAATTATGTTCCTGGACTGATTCCACTGACTGTAATGAAATTATCCCTGATTTACACTGGCATAACTCAGAGCAGAAGTTGACCTCACAGTCTTTATACAAGCTGTGTCTTAACCTAGTAAGATTTTGGTCAATCCCCTTCAAATATAGAAAATGCCTTTTAAAATAAAAGTCATAAGACTTCAGAGCATGACCCTCAGCTTTAACAATTCAGAAGCTCCCAGGGTCCTTCCCCTCTTTAAAGAATGAAGATAAATTCTGACAGCTGAATAAATATAAAGGGTCTAGTGTCAGTCTGAGGAAACAGGTTTTCATTTTGTCACAGATGACTTTGGTTCACAGGTTCTCAGTGGAAAGGGCAATCAGCATCTACTTGACACAGGATTATTTGTTGTTCAGAACAGCCTATGGACAGAAAGAAATAATCCTTGCCCCACACTTACTACAGTACTAAACAGGCAGAGACAGAATAGAAATTTTTTTCATACCAAATGCAAAAAGACAGATTCACCTCCTCCTACACGTTGTCTTTTTCTTTTCACTATCCTCCCACACACTTATATGGCATTATACCTTCCCTTATGCTGCCAGGCTATCTCAGCTCACTTGGCTGGTATAAGGTTGCAAGACAGTTTCTGTGTCACTGAGTACGTGTTAGTGATTTCTATGTAAATGTGACTTTTCTTATCTTGGAGGATTTTTGGTTTTTTTAAATGGGACTGTAAACATAGAAATAATTCTACAACCATTATCTTAGTCTTTAGTCTGTTTAAATATATGTCTGATATTATCTTTTCTATTAAAACTCACTTTTCTTGTGTTCAAGGAGTTGATATTTACTGTCACCATAAAGACATAGCAGCTGATGCTTTCTGAAAAATAGCTCTGTCCTTTTCTCTTATGGATGCACATGAGAGGGATAGATGGGTTTGAAACCATAATGCTGAAGGAAGCCCTTCCTTTTTTATGACTGTTTTATTTTACAGTGGGCATGTGTTACTATTCTTCTTTTCTTCTCCTTTTCTTCTCCTTCTCTATTTTAACAGAGAATAGTGAGATAATCCTCCAGCTGAGGGCCTTGCAGTTCATCAGGGCACATTCTGCAGGAATGTGTCACAGAACAGGGCTTTTACATTTTTTATTTTCTTCAGCAATTTTTGCTGTCTGGCTTAGACATCACCCTGATCATGTCCTCCTGTCATCAACACCACTGTTATCTAACTGTTCAGGATTTTTAAGAATTGTATTTGGATCTGTGGTTTCTGCCTCCATTTGAGTTATCTAAAGTTTTGGTGCTGCACTGCTTTGTGTGGCAGTGTCTAATACGGGTGGAGCCAATATTATATAAAAAAAAACATTAATGGCAGAGTTGTTTTAAGGCATAGCTGCCTTCCTGTACAGTTTACAGCTTTTGCAGTCACATACTCAAACATACATCTTGAGGCATGCAGCCAAAAATCTACCTTATGTAGACTGTAGTAAATAATTCAGAATAACTGATTTATTTCAGAAAAGAGCCATGATATGGCCATAAACAATATGAAACAGAGAGAGGCAGAATTCACTGAATACATTATTTTCTACTGATTATTTTTTCAGCTCCAGCCAGCACACATCATTCCTGATTTGCATTACGACAGAAAAATTAATATGAGTACAGTCACTCTTTCTTGTATCTTAAAGTCTTTAGACCATGAAAAATATCTAGGACTGTGTGTGTTCTTTCCCACAACAGATGCTAAATAACAGCTTGTAAGTAAAAAAAATGTTATCAAAGTCAGTGGTTCAAAAAATGCATGTGATTTTTTCCTTTGAACACATTTAATATATAACAGAAGATTAAAAATTATAAAGAAGGAGGGTTAAGCTATATATCAATCACAACTTTGATTATGCAGGAAACAAAGGCTAGCAAATGTTGAATTGATGCAGAACATTTTGATCTAATAATACTCTTTGCTTCCAAAACTTTAAAAAGTATGATATAAAGGATATTGAAGGCCATAGGATTCCTTCCACTGAACTCAGATCATCCAGAAAAGTCTCTCAGTCACCAGCAACAGTAAAGTAGGGCAATTCAGCTTGTAAGTCAACCAGTGGGCTTCCCAGTAGATCCATAGCCACCCACAGCTGGAGAATAGCTGAAGGAAGGGTGCATGGCTAATGTTATAATGAGACAAACAAGCAGAGTAATAGGAAAGAAATAATTGTTTACACATGTTGAAATGCTTGTATTATATGTTCAGGATCCACATATGGTACATTTGTGCTATAGAAAATAATCAGGTACATTTTACTACCAGGCTGTGGAATGCCATGAATCACTCAGATCTCCATGAAGTCCTCATTGATTTTTTCCATTACTGCTCCTCACATTTCAGGTAATAATGATTCTCCATCTCTGTTATTTGTATGCAAACAGAAGTCAGGATGGGCCTTAGATTCAGTAACATGGATGAGAGTCCAGCAAACGAACATCTGTCCTTTAATAGGGATGGCATTTTATATCCTCATTTAATCCCTGTGCTAGGCTAAACAAGAATTAGGTTTTGCTAAAAAACACAAAGGAAAAACTATATCCTAAAGAGAAAGGAAGTGTAAAATTTACTGGGAAACCAAGAAACATATTCTGTCTTACAGTGAGGTAGGTTTTCTTAAAAAAATTAGGTTAATGAAAGCAAATAATTTATCTTTGTTTGTGTTTGTTTTTCCCACTAATTTCTGAACAGGTCAATCTGACAGAGAAATAGGAGTTTTATAAAGCTTTTAAAATGTCTGTGAAAGCAGGGTCAAAAAGAGATTCAGAAGTCCCTTTCAGTGCCCTGATGGGAAAAGGAGCAACACCAGAAATTCATAATTCAGCAGACACCAGAAACCCAAATGCAAGTGTCCAGCCACTGGGAAATTTCAGTCAGAGTTTACAATGAACAGTAAGACGCAAATCCCAGAGCAGACCATGCTTCATTCAGACAAAATGAGTAAGTAGTTTGTGGAGCTATTTGTGTTTCGTCGTTTGATTGTGTTTGGTTTGAGTTTTTTTAATATATATAAATAAAACAATGTTCACAGTCACACAGAGCATAGATTATTTTATTTAAATTCTATTTAAGACATCCTAAGATTTAAGAGTTCAAATGATAAGCTGTAGTATAACCAGTATACTGTCTTGAATTTTGATCTTTTGCAATTTCTTTTCCCTTACCACTTGATAATCTTTTTCTTGTTTTCTAAAAAGCATATTTAGTAAATTATTGATATTTTATGAGAGATTCACTGAAATTTTTGTAGTGTACTTGATTCATGTCATGGACTAAGTAGATTAACCACTAGAGGATATGCTTACTGGAAATTCTATTCAAATATTTCAAGGGAAGACAATAATAAAATAAATGGCAAAGTAGTTCCCACTTACAAACTCTTTACAAATATAGAAAATCGGTCATGAAGACAAAAGTAAGGCTTTTGGTCTTTCTGCATGTCATTGGTATTTTATCAGCTATGGTGCCAGATCTAGCACAGTACAACAAAGCTCTGCAGTTCAAGAAGTGAGGATCAGTTGATGCAAATGGTCTTCACCTAAAATGTTGATAAAGCACTTATTAAAACATACATGTACCATACAGACCCCATCGTGCTATTCCAAATCAACCAGAACTTTACATTTGTTTAATAATTTAAGAATTAAGTATTGATAATCTTAAATTCCATGGGAATTTTCAGCCAAAATGAGGATTGTAAGATTAGGGCCCACTTTTTTTTTTTTTTTTAATAGGTTAATTTAAAATAAAAATAATCTGTCTAGTTTCTCTAAAGGGAACCGTATATGTGGACCCTGACAAAAGATCGGATTGAAGCGTATTTTTAATATGGGAGTCTTCTAAGTTTATAACATAAGGAATTCAAGGAATTCAAATAAGTTTTCAATGGAATATACAGAGCCAGATCTGGGATTCTTCTTTTAATATTTTCTGTCATATAAATTGCAAAGTGCAGTAATATAATAGCCATGACATGTAATTCTGAATTGCTATGAAATTCTTTCATAATATTTAACAAATAGTTTTTCACCATTTTGAGCCAAGTGGTATCTTTGAAACGAGTTTGATTAGAATGAGCTAAAAGGCATCTCACCACCACCCACTACTACTTTCTTAGCTACTTTTGTTTTTTTTATATGGGATTGCATTGTGTGAACCAGAAATCTGCAAGATGCCTAAAGTCACCACAGTGTCCTCCAGAGCACAATGGTATACCTACTGCAACAAGTAATTAATCTTGGGCTCAAGATTTCCTGATGGGAGCCTATTGACCCCAGCACAATAGATGAAAGTATTTTATCCTGCATGTTCCCCTACTGACCCCTTGTCACCTTTTTTCATGCACTGTCTGCTCTCATACCAAACCAAAGAATTCATCCTTCACTCTGATATTCAGGGCCTGCTTGACCCTCTCGTGCTCCGTGGAAGCAGATTTCTTGGTATTGCTTAAGAAGATCATTCAGTAAGAAAAGCCTGGCAAAGTTTTGCTGTACACTGCAACAAACATGAATGAGCTCAGAAGTGAAGAGTTAGGGATGCTGCACCTTACTCAGACCTCTGCTCCCACGCAGTTTTTAATGGGGAACCACAGCATGCAGTAAGGCTGCACACCATCCCTGCACCCACTGGGAGGAAGGCTGGGGATCCACTGGGCATCCTCAGGACTGACTGGGTGGAGGGGCCTCAGTACAGGTGCTCACAAATCGCCACCACAGTCCTGGGATGGCTACTGCAAGCTTGGAAAATGAGCCTTCAAGCTTTCTGGCATGCAAAATACTAGTAAGGGTGGATTTGAAAGCGGCACATTGTACCACAGCCCATCCTTCTGTATTAACACCAATATATGAGTCACATCTGAGCTGGGCCAGAGGATGCTCTTGTAGGCAGTTAACATATGGACAATTTTGGCTATGAGTCTGCTCTTGGGACTAATGTACATAACAAGGTTAAAAAAGCTAGATCTAGTGTAGGTATCTGAAATGAACCTGATTTTTTGGGAATGGTTGCTCAGGGTGTTCTTGAATTCAGGTCTCTTTGGGGTGTCTCAGACTGCAGAGCCAGGAATGGAGATGTTAAAACTGGTTGCTGGTTCTTGAGCACTAATAGAATATTTTGTCTCCCAGAGACGTATAGTTAAAGAAGATGGACAGTAGCTTAAAGACCCCACTCAGCCAGTGCAAGGAATGTGTAACTAGTGCCGTTCTCAGCTCTCAGGACAACACAGCAAAAGTTAAAGTCGGGTCTAAGTTTAAAGGGCTGTTTCAGCCTCTCTCCTGTAGCAGCAATTACCCTTTGCTGCGAAAGCTGTGCTGTAAATCTTCAGGGTCCCCTGACACTCTCAGTGACAGCCAACCTCCAACTGTTACCCACAAGACACTTCAAAGACCATCTTGGATAAATATGTGAAAACTGCCCTAAACTCTTACAGTAACTCTAGACCCAGAGTGAATATCCCCTCCCCCACTCCCACCCATCAGGCTCCCATCTACTGTAATTGCTTCATCTCCTTGCTCCTTTGTATCTGTCATTGGGAATACTTCCCAATGAAACATATCCACTCCCCTACACAGGCTTGAAAGAGGGTGAAAAAGAAAACACTCGCAAATGTTTCCCCTGCAGATAATCATATTGTCATTAGAGCCTTTAAACTGCTTCAGTGTCTTCCATATTCAATTATTAAACAACCTTGGGCCCAGATCCTCACTTCACTAACTTAAAAAAACATTCCTGTTATCAGTGGTAATCCTTTCATTTAGCCCAGCTGTGTATCTGGATTGCCTGAACTCAGAGGAAGTTTGCTACTGATCTGAGCAAAACGCGAAATTAAAATCTGGATCTTCTTATTTACAGAAGGCTTTACTCTCTTAAACAGTCCACTGCTATCTACCAAATAGAAGTAATATAAGCAGAAGGCTGAAAACACAGTTCTCTGTAATAATGCAGCTTGTGTAATCCGGCTGAACAAAATAAAGTGCTGTCACTCTGGTCTGCGAGTGGCTTTACAGCCCTCTGTGGAAGGGCAGTGAGGAGCCGGTGGCCTGCAGGGCCAGGGGAGGCAGGAGATGCTGTGACTCCGAGCGACTGTCCAGGTGTGCTGAGAATACTAATTACGCGCTGGTTGTCCTTTCTCAGTTCGCAACATGATGAGCAAATGGGAAACTATTAATTGCATCCTGCTGTCACCTCTGGAAAAAAATATGGGTCAAAGCAGATGCATAGGTAAATCCAAGGAGCTTTAAGAAGCAGGGACAGAGACACATAGCTGTGGAGGGGGTTGAGGCATACGAATATGGAAAAGGGTTAGCTAGATATACACAGGAATGTATAAACAAGTTAAAACCTTCCTCTGGTGCTTTTCGGCAAATTTAAAAAACATGGAGAAGGGGTCCTGAGCACAGGGAAGTCAGGGAGGTGTGGGCAGGAAGAAGTGTTAAGGAGAGATGGCAGTGGGAGGCGGGGAGAAAGTTACTATGCTTCAGGGCCCAAAACAGCTCTGGTAAGGTCCTGCAAGTTTGTATACACATGTAAGTGCATGTATGTTCAGAAAAGATGTATAGAACATAAAGTTTTATATTTCACACGTATCTTTTTGAGACTTTGAAGGCAGCGCTATGAAGCACCTGTGACCTCCTTCCACAAATTACCCAGCAGTCTCTTTCAAATGGGATTTGGTCCTTATTCGCTCTTTTTCTCCTTGGTTGAAAGGCTACCAACTTCCCAATCCCACCAGTGAGCCTCTGTCTGGAGCAGACATTGGTGATGAGAACTTAGATATTTTCTTTGAGTAGCTTGTGTATTTACACAATGGTCATTGGGCTTATTCACCCCAAGGAGTGGCAACAAGTGCCATGAAACATTTGCATTATCATCAGGTAAGGTCTGGCCTCTGGAGGCAGCTGTCTTAACATATTGTGTTTCTGTAAAGCTCATGCAATACTAGTTGTTTGGCAGATAGTTGAAGTCCCTGACCCAGACTATGAGTTTTACAGGTGGAATTCTCCAAAGATGAGGTTATTCACAGAGATTCCAGGGGCCAGTGGGTGGGTGGTCTTACATGTCCACTGGCATGACGCATTCAGCCTGCCAGCAGCACAAAGGAAACATAGGAGTTCTCCTAAGAGACAAATGCAAAGTATAAAATGATTCTATAGACACAGTTATTCTGTGGCATCTTTGGGTCACCTAAGAGGAATTTCATCCTTACTACTCACACACCACCAGTGCCTAACACAAAGATATTTTTTCTTTGCAGTACTAAATGATGTATCCTTACTCACAAATGTAAAGCAAAGTGAATTACTTCATATTTATAGCATTATTTAGTGTGCACAAACTATATTTTCCTTCCAAATATTTTTTGTTTGGTTTTGACTTTTTTTTCTTAATCAATGACAGCTGCATAGTGACATGATAAATATTCAATGAGGATAGATAAAAACCTTGCTGTATCTGAAGCACCTGATTCTGTCTAAATCATCTCATTCTTTTATGTTTTTTCTTTTTTTTTTTTTTTTTCTTTCCCCTGGGCACCTTTTTCTTAATATGAATTTGACTGAACTGAGTACTTGTCAAGATTTTGCACCACTGTATGATAGAGAAATAGGCCATATTTATTTACTATTTTTCTGCTGCAATTATATATAACAGCTCTTCTGCTATGGACTGAAGATGATCTTTTGTTTTCTAACAGCATCACAGTACTTTTAACAAATCTTGCCTGGAGTCACTGTTCCTAAATAATAATATCTTTTTTCAGTTGAATTGTATTTTAAGCCAAGAAATAGACTATGTTCATGTTATACAGACATTTGCAGTTGATCATCTCTCAAGGAATTAAACTTTTCTATTCCTCCCTAAAATATTTTAATCATCTATAACATGTTTCAGAAGAAAGTTTCAGACATAAATTAGTTTGCATTGTGTCAAAAGCTGGTTTTGTGGCTGTTTGAGCAGCAAAAGAATGTTCAAATTATTCAGCTGGGTAATAAATAACATAAGAGCAGTTAGGAGACTGTTGTTTGCAGCATTCTGCTTATAAAAAGTGTATATATCGCAGACTCAGAGCGGTCCTGACAAATTTAACTACCCAAACTCTTCTACCCATACTTTAAAGGATGCTTTGGTTTACCTGTCCATGCAAGGTTGTATGAAGAGTAATGATTTTCGCTCAGGCTGCAAAGAAAGAAAAGAAAGTTATTGCATAACTGATGTCCTCATCAAGCTCAGGAAGGAACATAGGAGAGGGACTAAGCCTTAACCCCCTTTTCTATATGTAGACATGTCCAGGGCAAGCTCCCCCAGAGCTGTTCTGCTGCCAGCTCAAGGCCAGCAATAAATATCAGGCTTCTGGTCCTAGAGGCAGGCAGTGAAGGATCATAATTCCTACCCCGTCTGTGCTCACTTGGAAGTCACTTTTGATTTATATGTCAAAAAGAGCAGTTTCAATATCCTACCTGCATAGAGTACTTCTTCCATGCCATTAGTATAGAATAGAATAGAATAGAATAGAATAGAATAGAATAGAAGTATTTCAGTTGTGAGAGACCTACAATGACCATCTAGTCCAACTGCCTGACCAGTACAAGGCTGACCGAAAGTTAAACCACAGTGTTAAGGGCATTGCCCAAATGCTTCTTAAACACTGACAGGCTTGGGGCATTGACCACCTCTCTAGGAAGCCTGTTCCAGTGTTTGACCATTTTCTTGGTAAAGAAATGCTTCCTAGTGTCCAGCCTAAACCTCGCCTGGTGCAGCTTTGAATCATTCCTGTGAGTCCAGTCACTGGATCCCAGGCAGAAGAGCTCGCGCCTCCCTCTCCACATCCCCTCCTCAGGAAGCTGTAGAGAGCCAGGAGGTCACCCTTCACCCTCCTTTGCTCTAGACTAGACAAACCCCAAATCCTTATTTACTCCTTACAGGACAAACTAGGGAAAAGACATCTAATATCTGCCAATGAAGGCTGCCAGTCTGCAGGGAAAAAAATCTGTTCTTACTCTGGGAATACAAGTTCCTGGTCCTCAGTAATGTTAGAAAGAATTTTAGGAAGAATGTAAGGATCAAAATAGTTTCTCATATGGGAAATAGTTACAAAAGACTGTAACTTCTGGAGCTAGGGAAAGATAAGCTCATTAATAATTTTGGAATGGATACATAGAGAAAAATGGAAGAAAATGTGTGCTTTATTCAATTTCTCTCTTTATTTCTAGTGTTCTTGAACATTTCAGTAGTAGTTGGAAGAAGATCAACCTCATTCAGAATACTTATACAGAATACTAATATATGGAATGTAGCTTTTCCTTACCATCAAGCTAAGATAAAACTTAATCTGATTCTGACCATAGTAAATAGATGCCATGGGCACTCAAAATATTGTACTATTTAATGTGCTTTGATGCAGGCGAGATCAGACAATATAGGATATTTCTATATATTTTTAAAGGTGTCTGGCCTCGATATGACTTTGCCTAGCCAAACATATAACATTGTGGGATAAGCTTTATGGACTGATATAAAAAAAAACAACTTCCAGTATAAAAGCAGGATCAGATCTCACACATTTTTCAAGGAAGCTTCTTTTCTTAAAATCCCTCAGGATAAAAAAAAATAATGCAAATATAAAGAGACAGAGTTTTCTCATGTTCATCACCTCCCTTAGTGATTCTTAACAATGATATCTTTTCCTGAGAAAAATGTAGTTAATTGGCTTCTCAGTTCATATTACAGTAAAAGATGAGCAGTGACCATTTCCTGGTTTACAGATATAGTGACTGCAAGTGACTGTCTTAAATTTACTTTTATTTTTTCAAGAGATGAATCATCTTGATTTTGAGGCTTTAAATATTTCTTTGACTGGACTGAAAGTCATATTTATGCATCATTAGGCTCCTGGAAATTGCTAATTTAAGTGATTGCAACAGACTAGAGTGTTCGTGACTGTGACTCCACTGTTCATTGCTGGGAAGAAAGTGAGCAGGAATCACTTTCTAGCCTTGAAAAGACGAGGACGAAAATGTTGGTTAATGAGTGCTCAATACCAAGCACGTACTGCTCTCCTTGTCACTTCTCCAAAGCAGAAGGAGGGGTTTGGTGGACTCCTGAATTTCTTCAGTCTGTGTTGCTGCTGATCTGTGCAAATAGTCCACTCAAAGCTAGGTAATTCATAGGAATTTCTGATATGACAACTTGTCTGTTCTTGTACCATATTCAGTGACTGATTAATATTTTTTTCCAATTATGAAATAGTTGATTGTGAAATTTTGCCACAGAAATGTATAAATAGAAACCTGATAAGTTTTGAGTATTTATATCTGGTCATTTATATATCATGGGATACTTTATTTTACCATATTAGACTTTAAACCTTTCTTTAACCAGAAGTCACATTAATTTAGCTATACAATCTTCAGTGTTGTTAATTCAAGTAACCACAGCAGTGAAAGAGTAGCCATGCCTGCAACCAGTAGGTGTTTCTTATTCCTTGCTGCATTGGTGGAGCCTGCTTAGCTGTAATCATCTGTGTCTAGTATGCCCTTCCTCTCTCTCTCTCTCACTCTGTCTCTCTCAGGGGTACCTTTTCCACCTGTAATGTTTTTTCTTCACTGTGGACCATGAATAGGACCACTCTTTGTGAAATGAGTATCCAAGCTATGTATTTTATAGTGCCTATCATTGCCCTACATTTATTAATTGGCATCTTCATACTTTAGTTCAGCAACGGTTCACTGTAGGAGGAGACTTAGGAAAGGAGGGAGGCAGGGTGAAGTGCTGAGACATTAGGAGAATCAGGAAGGGAAATGAGCTAGTTTCATCAAAGATAATCTTGGGTACCAAAACATAGAGGAGTGTGATGTAAAGATATCCATGTAGGCAATGTGTCACATGAGATTTTCTAACTTGGATGCCACATCACATCTAAGCGATGTTGATAAATTTTCTCAGTGGTGCACTGCACTGTATGGACATAGTGGTTCCGTACTTGAAGGACCTCTTCTTTCCATTTCATGGTGTATAAATTAGAGAGAGTGACTACCTTAGAAAGAAGATAACAAGTTAATGTTATCGCTATAATACCCACAGATAACAACATCCAAGTTTTAACCAAGTTGCAAGGTTTGGTTCTCATTAGACTACACTTAATTTTTCCTCTCCCTGGTGTAATTACAGAAGAATTGAAATTACCTTGACTTTTGTCTTACAGTCCTCTCTCAGAAGAAAAGAAGATATTATTTGCATTTATTCTAATTCTGTTTTGTTGTTTTGTCTTTGGATAGCCAGAGCTACATGTTATATTCCAGGTGGTATTTTACTACCACTATTTAAATTGACATAATTCCAATTCTCTACTGAAAAAAACCCAACTTTACTAGTATGATTCATAACTATCACTTGATTTCAACTCACAGTATAATCCTTATCAGTCTTTAAGGTCAGATTTGTCACAGCTGAAATTAGGTTTGCAGACATGTAAATTAGGAGCACAGCCACAATATTATCCTTAAATAAACAATGGTGGGACTGATTCAAATTAAAAGTGGGTGATTGTTCCTTTTCTCTTAGCTGCTACTGGACATCTGGATTCCAACAAACTGTACCTGAATTTACAATTCACCCATTTTTGAGTCAACAACTTGAACTAACACAGCTCCTTAATTTTGTGACAAATTTGTTACCAAAAATACTCAATGAAATCATAAATATCAATGCCAAGGATAGCCACAGGAAAACTTTGTTCATAATTCTTTCAGTACAAACTACGGTTATATAGTTTTGAGAAGCTGCCATAATTTTTTTACAGTGTTTCTGATTAATACCAATCTTTTTGCATGCAACTAACACTGTAGGGCCATACTTGTATGGCATTTGTATTATGGGCTTCACTGAAACTTTTTATTTAGAAGTTCTGTTTTCTCATTTAAAAAATATAAGATTCCATTACACCTAAAATAAGAGAGTTAGCTTTTTTTCAGGATCAAGCTACACTTTAAATACCCAAATGCATCCCTGACCCGTATGTTCTACTCATTTTAATTATATCATTACAATAATAGAAGGTGTGAACAAAAGGCCTCTACATATCTTTATAAAACTCAGCACATATCTACCTGTCTTTAAAAGATGCAATCAGCCTGGTGGCTTTTGCTAAAAATATTAATAATATTAAGTAGTAATGATAAGAGCAATCATAATAATTCACAAGCAGTAAGGATATACACATGAACTTTGTGTCAAGAGGAGTGTGAGAACAATTCAACTGATGTTTGCAAAGACTCTTGGATCAGTCCAGATTATGTAATAGGAGTATTATTGTTTGACAGCCAATGTACTTTGTAATTGTTGATGATTTTTAAGATATAAAAGGAGAGAATACTAATCTGCTTAAACTAGCATTAATATTACCAAAATGAGAGTAGTGTTTTAAATTAACAAATCTGTCTTTCATTAATACTGTATTAATTTATGAAAAAAAATAATCCTGGGGTTCTTTTATTGAAGAATGCCAGCTGCATAATTTAATGATAAAAAGTAGAATGAGAACTGAAATATGTTTGTTCACCAATACTATTAAGAAACATAACTACCTTTTCAGATTTCTCCAGCATATTTCTCCCTTTGAAGATTTTCTCTCACAGAACTCAGAGTACAGTTAACCTCTCACAGTCGATAACTGCACACTCGAATAAATCAAAATTAAGCCTAATTCATTTTTAACCCTACACTCAGCAACAGTAATGATTGAGTATTTGTGACAAAACTGCAGAAGGGAGCTCATACTTTAAGGGTCCAAACTTTGCCTGTGTTGAAGAAAATGGAAAGCTGAGGTGACCTGATCTGCCTCTGCCCATTAGGGACTTTTTGATAGTCATTGTCTTCAAGAAAAATAATTGCTTCCCAAGAATGCTCAGCTAAATCATTTTATTAGTGTGAACTGGATTAAGGTTATAGGAAGGTCCCTCTTGCTTCTTACCCAATAATATCTGACCATGCATATCAAAGAGTGGAGGAGGCAAATTATTCATTATTTCACCAGCATAATGAAAGCATAAGGGAGTTTTAAAAGGACGCTATCTGCAGCAGGAAACTGTCAAAGAACGTGGGAACACAGCCCTCCTGCATTTTTGTTTCAGCTCCGTTGATCAGAAGATTGAAAGGCCTGCTCTACCTACAGGGGTCCTCTGTTCAGGCCCCACAGTGCAATTATAATCCGTCCTCACCTCCTTTAGAATGACAGGCCAAAAACAAAGCCCAGAGCTTTTGTACAGCTTAGCATTCCTAAGAAACACAAATCTTCATTTCTTTCTTTTTTTTTTTTTTAACTCTTCAGAATTAATTAAAATTGCTCTTATATAATATCAAGGGATAAAACAGCTTAAAATTATATAATACTTTTTAAGGGTGGAATTTTATTTTTTTTTTTAATAGAGCATGTAGAGGGATCAGCTGCTAACTGCCACAAGGTAGAGCAGCTCTGCTTTTGTCTTCATGCTGCCTGCAGGAAAAAGGAGTCCAGTTGGCAGTGTTTTGCATGAGGCTGTTTAATTTCATTTTTTTATGCCATTATTCCTGTCGTTTACAGGTTTTAGTGACAGAAATTTGCAACTAGTTAAGATACTTAATGGCTCTTGCTGTTAATCTTGTTTAATCTCTGCTTTTCAAAGGATATCTGAATAAAAGCCATGCACCTCCACAACACATATCCTAGATCATTGTAAAAGCATCAAATGGTAGGAATGTGATGGCCTAAGTATATTAAGAGATGCAGGATAAAAAAATAACATTTTTAGCAGCTTCCATTAGCAGACTATTTTGGAGGCAACAAAGACATTTCCAATTTTAAAATAACCACAGCAAACCATTAAACGTGCTAAACATACTAGATGTTTTATGTTCCTTCAGCTGGCCTACCACATCATTGTGGTTATCTGAGGAATGCTGTAGATTGCATGGTTATAACAGCTTGGAAAATTCTGTATTTAACATTAAATCTTCAGGCTGCATTGCCTTACTCAGTGTAAACCAGCACCAAGCAAACTAAAGTTAACTGTCAGGTTACGTTGTTGAATGAGCACACAGAACGCGTTTGGCAAACAAATCTCACATCATGGGTGTGACCTTTAAATGCATATTTTTGCAGAAGGTTAGACAAGATTCCAGGCTGCTTGAGAGCTTTAGTGGGTGAGATCAATAAGGGATGACACAGTGTAGTCTAGCTATGCATGTGAAAGTCTGCTTTGAAAATGCAAAACCAGGTAATAATAAATGTGATAGTAATGGTGTGAATTTGTTTCACTGTTCTCACCCTCTGATTTTTTATTTTCTATCTGGGACAATCTAGAATTACTTTTAAGCTGACTTGGGGTGAGGTTTTTCGTACTTTTAAAATGTGGTATGGCTACAACATCAGTGGTGAAATATGGCTTCCAAGAACAGAAATGCATTTGCAGGTCAGGCTATATCATAAGTGTTCTGATACTTAATGGTAAGTTTATGCTCTTCTTGTATCACTTAAAATTTTACTATTAACATTATTTACTAATTGCTTTACTTTTTTTTTTTTAATTAGGAAAGAAATTCTTAAATTGCATTAAAGTGACTAGTTAAAGATCCTTTGCAAGCATTTAAGAGGACAGCATTTTAGTGAAAGCACACTTTAATAGGGAAATGTTTCAGTATCCCCTTCCAAGGTTTATTTTGCAGTCAGGATGGTGTAAGGCAATGTAAATAAGAAGCATGCCTCTCATTCACAAAGCCACTTCTTTCTGGTTTGTTATAGGTTGATTTCCTTTGTTTGAAAGGGACAAAGGCATGTTATTTTGGGTTTTTTCATATATGGTTTATCTTTTTGTCCTTTAAATTACACCAGTTGGATCGTTCATGTAGGATACCCAGGAGCCTGAGGACAGAAAGGAACCAGGTAGTGAGTAGCTAGTAGGGATATATCAAAAGCCAAGTGCCTGGTTTGTCATTCATTACGTACTTTATTACCTTCAGAAGTACCATGGCATGGGGAATCAACTTTTGGAGCAATAGATGTATTCAGGGATTTGGTGGAACATCTGTCCCTGTTATATTTCTGCATCAAAACCTGAGAAACAGTCTGCAGTGATTCTCTGAACTGACCAGCGGAGTCCCACTAGTGAGGCATTTGTGGGAAAATGTTCACAAAGGTGGCTTTCTTCAGACATACAGAAATCCTATTCTTTGGTATGAGGCAGAAACTATCTCTTGCTATATTTTAGCAACAATGTTTAGCAGGTAGAACCTTTTGTTTTCTTTGAGTAGTTCTGCAAGTTTGTATGTCAGAATGTCTGTAGTGCTTGACTGACCTTCCATTAACAACTGGTGCAAACTCATCCCTCTCCAGCATTCACTAAACCTCTTTGATAACCTTTGATAACATGCAGGACCTATCAGACTCCAAAGACTTGTCATGCCTTAACACTAAATGAAGGCTCAAATGAGATCAGCCTTGAGGAAGTATTTAACTCACTGAACTCCATCTTCCAAGTGAATATAGAGAACTACCTGGAAAGCCAGGAGCCTTAACTTCAGATTTATTTCTACAGTTGTTAATGAGATAATTGTGAAAGTTTCTAGCCATTTCCATTCCAGATTTCTATTCCACTATGTAACACCCATCAAGAGAGTCTAATTCGCTACAAAAAGCTATTTACTGATACTGTTTATGAGGAAAAAAGAGCATGTGGACACTATTTGTTCCTGTTAGGCCTACTAGAACTAATAATTATTTTGTAATATTTTCATACGTAGTTTTTTGCTGGTTTGTTTTTGGGTTTTGGTGTTTGGTGGGGGTTTTTTTCTTTAGTAGGAAATAGAACTCATGAGCATTTAAGAAATTCTGAAACATCTAGAGGAACCTTGACAGATTTGTCATTTTGAGCAAATACACCAAGGCCACAGCAAGCCGTCTTCATGGCATTAGCTCTGCTGCCATCAAAATATTGCCTAAAGAAGAATGCATTGTCCTAAAAGGTCAATTTGAGTCAAGGTTTCCAGTTTCTTTAATAATGTCTTTAATTGTTTTTCTACAATGTTTCTCAATTCAAATGCTTACATTTTCCCAGGAAACACTTACTTTTAAAACTAATAAAAGCATAGACAGATGAAGATATCTTATGTTTTATTTCCTCCTCCTGTGAGTATCATCTTTCAAGTATAGTCCCTGAAGATTGGCTTTTCAGATACAAAACCTCTCACAGTTTTACCTTTAAAACAGAATGGTAATGTCATCTTTTTCCTGTAAACGGAGGGAATCACAAGAACAAAGCAGTACCATTGACCTCACAGCTAAAGGCTGAAAGACAGAAGCAACATCCATCCTGATGCTCTAGAAGTATCTGTCTGTGCTTCCTAATGCAAGGAAATTGCCTTGTGCTGCATCTGAATAGAAATGCATCATTCAGAGTTGGTGGACTATTAGTAAGAAAGTAGGCATTTGGCGACTGAACAGAGATCTTCCTAAATGCTCTTTGTTCCCCAGCTGCTTCAACTGTGAACTCCCTCTCTTCTTTTTCGAACTCGGAGTTTATACCGGAAAGTTCGTTTGGTTTATGGTAGATTTCAGAAGCTGGATAAACCAAAAGCTGATTTGCTCCATCTCTGTGCCACCAAAAGACTGGCCTGCATGTGTGTGTCTGTGTGTCCATGCACACCCATGTTCTCAAAGGGCAGACTGAGTTTCTAACAATATTTAGATTGCTCAGGTCAATCCCTGCTCAGCTAAGTCAGTCAATTGCTCAAACTACTGTGGCTACACCACCCTACACAATTCCATAACTCTAATGGTCTCCAGCCATCCAGAATTTCTTTGGTCTGACTAGTCTGAACTGTTTTTGCATAATAGCAAAGATATATTCTTGCTCTGACATCTTCCATTATCCCTAAAATAGGAACACTCAAGACACAGATCCGACACACTGCATCTTTGCTTTTTCTGACAGGATCTGAGCAAAAGGTGACTGGATTTTCTCCTATAAGAGCTCTGATATTGGAATTAATAGGAAGATCGTCTTTAATTTGTTTAAGCACGTTTTGCATCTGAGAAGTCTTATAGAAAGATTCAGAGACTCAAGAAACTACCATCAGCCTGTTCAAATTGTTATATCTCCAACCACAGCTAACTATGGATAATGCCCATTTTATGTAAGCATTTCTGAGACATGAATGCCTCCAATTAATGCAAATGTTAACCCATTTCTTTCCTCCATATATGCTGTTATGGGAGGGTTGCATCTGTATTCTGAATATTGTTTTTCACAACCTACTGGAAAGTAAAAGACAGCCTGAATTTTTTCCTGTGCTTCATAGCTTTGTCCTGTCCTGAATGCAGAGATTTATTCAGACTGAATGCTTTCAATATCTATTTGTCATCTCTGTCTCTTTTCATCTGGGAAAACTATGATATGAAATTATTTCTTTAGTTATTTAAATATTACTGAAAATGAATTTTTATTTGTCCATCAGTTAAAGTTACTCATCTGGACACGTTCTCATCACAAATCACTTTCAAGTGTGAATACCTTAGTGAAAGAAGTGAGCCAGAGGGTAATTAAATTAGGTGATGAATATGTTTAAAAATGCACGAAGTAAACAAATACAATTTATTTCTTAGCTTTTCTGTTTATTTTATTTCAGCACTCTGTTTTGGGCTTACACCTCACTGTTAGTTTTACTTCCAGAATGGAGACAAAAAATGTGCAAAATACAAGAAATGTGGAGTATTTAGAAGCCTTTTTTGGCAAAACAATAGAATAATGGACTACTGTCATAGTTACAAAGTTTGTTCATGTGAGCCTAGAGCTACGAGCTAGAAGCTGAAATTCAGCTTTTGGGGCAAAAGCAGTGTCAACTCATTTCAGCACCAATTGTGCCAGATATGTTGAGATAGTTTCTTGAGGGTCACTCTGAAGTTCAAAGTTTTCCATCAAACTTGAAAATGTTGACTAGCCATGGCCAGAACATGCACTCTGGATGCCCATGCCCTGGCATACCTGATATATCACCAGGCAGTTTAAACAAGTTCTCGTAATTTTTATATGTACTTGAAAAGAAGTCACAGAGTGTGATATACCTATGCCATGTGTCCTGGAGCCTGTCAGCTATGATGGAGACATATTCTTCAGTTTCTGTGCTGTGAAATGGATATCTTTATGGCTCTGATGAAGTCCATACACTGCACAAACACTAAAAATACCATTGTACTCTTACTGTGATTTTGAAAAACCTGAGCTATTCCTTTGGAAGGGAGAAGCATCTTCTCCGCAAAATCTACCTTCCTTCTTTGGATCTTCTGCAGAAGGTAAAGGAGCTTCTGAAATCTTTCTTGGGTCGGTCGTATTGAATTAGAAGTTCCTGTCAGTAAAAAAGTGTAAAGTCAGATGAAGCTAATGTTCAAGGGAGGAAACTGCTTTTGCTGATTAGTGTAAGCGTGCTGTTATGTTTGGTGTCATGTGTGGTAATATACTACACAGAGATTATGCTGAAGGCAGTGATTCTAAGGTGCACCCGTCAATGAAGTTGCAAAATATTACTGCTTAGTGAGAACATCCTAAGCATTTCTGTTTGATTCCTACAGTCATGGAGTTAATATCAAGTGATTGCAGTCATGCAGATGCTTTTAGTACCTTTTTGTACCTTTTCCTGAAGCATTTTCACAAAGGTAGTTCATTGCTTAAAGAATCAGGAACTACATTAGGGCTTCTGCTTCAAATATGTATTTTCAGATCAGACATGATAGCACATGCAGAGAACATCAACAGTTTTTATTAAGCTTTTGCAAGGATCTTCCCCCCTGGCAAGACTTTACCCTGCCTGTTGATGATTTTATGGACGAAGGAAATTACACATTTGCTGGGTTGTAGCCTGTCAGGGGAAGGACAGCTGTAGCAACAACATGGTGACATTTTGGAGATGGAGTGAAATAAAACTTCTCATCAAAAACTGAAATTTGGTGCTAGTTTTTAAAGTGGAGCTCATTCAGCTTGTTGAGAAGCAAAACAGCTGATTCACTGTTTATAAGCCCTTTTGAAGTTATGTTGATACTACCCATACAAAAGTGACTTAAAAGGATACCTCCAAGATAAATACCTGTTTGAAATCATGCTCTGCTTTACTTTTCCCTCCACCAACTGAAGCAAACAGAAATGAAGACATCTGCTTTGTAGCATCAGATTTCTACTGCAATACCAGCAGTAGAAGTCCAGCTTCATGCCCATACTAACAGAAAATAAAACTGGAGGAGTTACAGCAGCACAAACAACCAAATCTTCTAACTCCTTTGTATAGGTGAAAGATGGACAGGGCCTTGGGGAAGCACTATAGAGTGTCTTATTTACATCGATGAGGTAAAATCTAGTACTCTAACTTGCATGAAAGACATCACAAAGGTTACTGCACTGTCCCACTGCCACAGATATATCATCTGTGCACACAAGACTAAATCAAATCCACTGTTTGAAAAATTCTTTTCATGCTTCTTTTAAAATAGCTAAACCTTATGAAAATATTTTCTTTAGCACCAGATTCCCTGAAGACATTCTATTTTAAAATGATAAAGAAGATACTTGCAGTGCATGAGTTCTTGTCCCCAAGGCACTCTTTGGACTATCAGAGGAACTCTATAAACTCTAAGGTAATATCCATAACAACACATGGCTTGTTATATCGTGCAGCTTAATCAACCATAAAATGATTCCAATTTGAATATGTTCTATTTTAATTGCCAATTGTGTTGCTATCTGTGCTTACAAATAGAAGTCAGAATAGTCATGTTAACTTCTGTCATGCTGCTCTGCAGACTAATTTGAGCTATCTTAACAAAAGATTTTGATTATTCCAAAGTTAAAAGAATTGTTTAGATATGAATATAATAATACAGATTTCTGGTTTTGATAGTAGAAGTAGTAGAAGAAAATGAATAAAAATAGATTAAAGTGGAAAAACAAGAAAATATCTTAATTTTTGCTGGTTTACCTCTTCAAGTAAATTAACAAATGCAAATGAAGTTATTATCTGACCTTATACCTGATTCTGCTTTGAGAAAGAAGCTGGAGTGGACCTCCTCAGGTCCCTTCCAATGTGAAATATCCCACATTTAAAAATGCCAGAACTAAAAAAAGGCCACAAAAATTCCATTTTTTCAGTCTCATTCTGCTTTCTGTTTGTTAATTCTGACATAGTAAGGCATTTCTCTTTTCATTATTATGAAAACTGACTGCACTATATGTCACATATATTTTTTTTCATGTTATAATTGTCACTTCTAAAGAAAATACAATGCAATTTAAAATTCTTGACCTGTTACATTCCTGTTCAAGATGTTTCTTACACTGGAGGAGAAGTTGAACTTCAGGAAAGACATGTCTGTCCTCTACAGACTTTGCTTTTCCTTTCATCAAAGAGGAATTTTCTTCATGACAATGATGCAGGATCACCCAAACCACCAAACTACAAAAGAAAACACATTTGATACACCTGATTAAAAGTGTAAGACTTCTTTTGCAAAGTTAACCTCATTTTCCCACCCAGCATTTTGGACTGAATGAAAGAAAAATGTTAATGTAGACAGTGTGAAAATCATTCTATTTACCATGTGCTCTTTACTTTTCCCTACTTTGTCACCAGCTGTTATATTGTCTTGATGGCTATGATGCAAAAAGAGATTAAGAGACGAGAAAAATAAGCAATTACTTCCCCCATTTGTGTTATTATAGTTTAATGGATTATAACAGCAGTAACTGAAATCAAGTCAGCCATCTCCTGACTTGACACTGTTTGCTGTAAAGAGTAAAGTCATACTTTGTTGCATTCTAATTAGGGAAAGAAATCTTGGGCTATCTTTGTGAAATGTGCTTTTTTAGGGCATGGAAGTCAGGTGCATCTTGAACTCATCTTTGCCTTCAAGCAGAAGCCTGAGAAGGTCGGAGCAGCTGGGCACCAGACTGCATAAGGAGAACACGGTGAGTGAACCAACATTGCAACTTTGGCTCTAAACCAGCAAGGGTACAAAAGTAGGGTGAACTGTAAATGCAGGTAGCAACTGCAGAGTAGTAAAACAAAGGATCATTGCATTCAGACAGCACCGTCAGATAAGAACCTTTATAGAAAAATCATCTGGATTTACAAGATAACAGTTATTTTTTCTTTTACATATTTAAACCAGGGTGCAAAATCAAGAACTGGAATGTCACTGCCCCTTCATCTTCCTTGAGTATTTCAAAACTCCATAGACCTGCTCCTTTTCTGCAGTGTAGAGTGAGGCCCTTATTGTGTAAACCAAAGTCAACTCTACTCAGTTTTCGGAACTCCACTGGTAAAACTATTTATTCACACTACCTATCCCTATTGTCTCTTCAGATTAGCTCCATATAATTTGATTTTATACCTAATTATGTGGAGGATCATTTTCAGAGCAAATTCTCAGTTCTTTCATGAAAAAAAAATATTGCATAAAAAGTTTTTTAGATCTGGAAGATTATCCAACAATGAACAAATAAATTACTTCAGTGGTGTAAGGTTACAATATCCTCAAAGTGCACCCTTGCATGCACACACGTGCCCACACAGATCTCTTGCCTGCAGCTTCACAGATTCATGCTATCATCACAGAAAGTATTAGAAAATGGATTTATTTCTAAGTACAAGAAAAGAGATTGCCCATTCAGGTACAAGTTACAGTTACTACACTTTGGGTAGACACACTCATTTACAAGAGTTGAGCATCCAATCCCCTTTCTTCAAAAATAAGCAGTGCAAAGTAACAATAGAGACATTCATCTTCATAATGAAAGGGAAGAAAAATTTCTTATCCAGCAATATGTGCCTAGCTGAACTATTGCATGTCCAATAGGAATGCACCACAAATATGTTTACATGTCCACTAGTGTATATGTGTCCACTGTGAAATCATAAATTCTTCTTAAGCTTGTCAAAAGGCTAAAAATCTCTTTCCAGTGATGCAGCACCTGATTAAATCAATCTCCAAACCGTCTATTTGCATGAGAGAGAAGCTCTGAGTCCTGAACACAGTCACTGTGTGAAACACTCAGGTGCTCCCTCTGTTGTTATGCAGACCCAGGTGACTGTACCAATTAATAAGGAAGAGAAAAAGAAGCTGGATATGATAAAAAGGTTAAAACAGGGTTTTACACGGGAGATCAGAGGTGTACATAGCACTCTCAGTACCACACAGCCACACATGTGCAAGGAAGCAGAAGAGGCAGAAATTGTCCTTGCACAGTCACGCAGACTATAGTATTTTTGGTTTCTCAGTAGTTTGCATGGAGAGCAGTCACCATCCAACTTCTGTGGTCTATCCCTTAGGAATGAGCAGTCACTGAGTAGAAAGAAAGAAGAGATAATGCAAGAATAAACGGGAACAATCATAGGGAGCATGGTAGAAAGGAGGCAGACTGGCAGGCTGCATGCCAGACTCTCCATGTCACACTATACCCTGGGCAGTTCCAGAAATCATAAGAATTATCTGGGCTCAAAAGCCACAGTTCAGTTCCCTCAGCTTTAGGTCATCACATCCAGTCAGCTATTAACAGCAGCAGTCATACCATAAATACTTACAGCTCAGCCTCTGAACTAGTTTAATTTTCAGTTCCTGTTGCTATTGGAATACTCTTGGCAAAAGTCCAAGAAGGGACCTTCTGATTTCCTAAATGTATTCACCGCCATAGCTCATTTGTCCAGGTGCCAGCCTTTCCTTTATTTGTAATGTTTTCATGGTATTTGTCAGTGTACATTTTAGAGAGCAGTTATGTCCCTTCTGTTCCTTCTTCTGGCTAAGCCTGTCAAGCCAAACTGTTCCAGCACCACAAATTCTCTCTTTTTATCAATTCTCTTAATAACACCTCACTACAAGTGCAGATTATTCATACATTTTAGGAAGAAGACTCCTTTTTACTGTAGCCACATGTGTTCTGTTCCAGCTGCTTCTGAGGTGCAGTCTCTGACCATCATTAACAGCTTCATGAACTGGTGTGGTACTGGAGGGAGGTGGTGCTTCTTTCCTGTCACTGATAAAACTTTATGTTTGCCTGCATTGAGAGGCAGCCAAGGAAACTGAAGGATCTCAGGGCCATTTTTTTGCTCATTCAGCTCTTTCATCAAGCCCTGAAGAAAGCTTTTCAGCAAAGGGTCCCTTGCCCATGAGGACAGCAGGGGTCTCTGCATGAGATTAATATTTTGTAATATTCTAAGCTGCTTGACCTTTTCCTGACACTTTAGGGAAGTGGATGAGGTAGACCAGCTTGTTTCTTTTGCCCTCTATTACCATAATGATTTCACCAGCAGGTAAAGGAAGTCCTGGCTTGCTCCTTTTCCTGTGTGATGTGGATGTGGCAATATCCCCAGAGTGCTCCTGACCTGCTGCTTCTCATCCTTACCTGAAGTAAGTGTTTGTATCATATTAACAAATAAGTTGTTACAGAGACCCTGCGCTCTAGCCCTTTTTTACACCTTGTCTATGTCACAGCTAGTAATGTAATTCTGGGACTAAAGATTCCTCACATATGGGAAAATAGGACAGGGATTCACAAATTAATATTAATAGTCCTGATTCAAAATATGTGCCCATCTCTTGATGCAATTAAATTGCACCTTCTTGCTTCTGCACTGTCTTTCCCTAACTCAGAATCAAACTGACTGCTATGCACACATCTCAAGCTAAGAATCCAAAAAGCCTTCTGTTTCTGCATCATTTTGCCTTCTAATTTGCCTTAAGATGTTCCAGAAGCTATTTCTGATGACTATGAAGCATTCAGCACTTAAAGTATCTTCCTTTCCTATAACGTGCAGTAAGAACACATTGATTTGAACTTTTTGCAAAATACAGACTTGTTAAAAGACACATTGCAAATTTGGCATGCTAATTTCCCATGTGTGATTGGTTCAACATGCAGATACTCAATGGTAAATAAAACCCAAGTTTTGTTGAAAGGAATTTCAGAGTAAGTTTATTAGGTTAAAAACTGTTTTGTTTTGCTGTGCCACTGTTGTTGTTTTTTCTTGGTCCCACATGGAGAGCAAACATGGCCTGGAAGAGTGTTATGTCAAGTACCTCCCATCATGCATTGTTGCTGCTCAGTGAACTGGAGTCTAAAAAAAGTAATTCCTCATTTTCATCTTGACTAGGATTCCCCTTTTCTTTGCTGTGAAGCTGCACTAATCCTTCATTCAGTGCAACCCACACCCTCTGGTTCCACTCGGAGTTCTCCCTTTCTAACATCATTGTATTCTTTATCTGGGCCTTCTTCTTCCAATAGTACTCCTTGAAAGCTCTTTCACAGACAAGAAAGGACCAGCTCCATAATGGCCAAGTTGGCCCTTTTCTTTTCTCTCTCTTTTTTTTAAGCTTCCGACTGAGCTTTGCTATTTAATCTTCTTGAGGCGTTCAAGATGTCACTTGCCTCTGATGACTATAGACAAAAGGGAAATCCATCCAGCTTGAATGCAGCATATACTTGAATACATAGGGTTGCTTTGAAGAGAGTTTCTTGAAGTCTCTGTGTTTCATTGGCTGTCTTGGTGGCCTCCATGCAGGTCTTTATGTGAAATCATATGCCCTTTCACAGATCACATTTCTTGGAATGTTACCTGAATTTATACAGCCCTAAACATTAGCAGGTGAGATATTAATCGAAAGAGATTGTTTCTATCAGTTATTCTGAATAAGCTAATGAGAATACCCTCCATTCTGTATTTGAGCACTAAAAAGCTAACATTTGTCTCTCTACAACGCCATATCTCAAGATTAATTTTACACTTCCTGTATTTTAGGAAAACTGAAACACTAATACAAACTATTAGTTATGGACAGTATATGTAAATTGCACGTCTTTATGCTCATAAATGCTCTACATTACACATATTCTTTGAAGGACTCTGCTTTTCCTGAAGCACTGAATGCCCCAAAACACACAACTCTTTAGTTACTGGTTGCCTATGAATATTTACACGGACTGACAACAGCCTGGTGTGGAGCATGACGGATGAACAGGTATTTGTCCATATAGGTTATCAGTCTGTATAGATTATCTGTTCTTAGTCTGCATAAATCCAGTTTTGTGAGCATATTTTTATGTCTCACACATAGAGAAAATTCTAGGCAAGCAACAAAAATTGGTAACGTTCATTGCCATGTGAATGTGAGCACTAGCACTTTTATTAAACGGAAATACAGAATAGGAATTTCTGCATTAAAATATGAACCTACCAATTCCTAGCATTTGTCAGAAGAAAATATGCAGTCTTTGTAGAGATATATACAACTTTTCATTTCCCATATCAATCATGAGAACAAGTTGAAGTTCAGATAATGGCCAGTTCAATTTACCCTAATTGTTAAGGACTTAGCCTGACTGTTTGCATTACAGACTGTGGCCACTGGGTTCTCAGTAGGGGTTTGCGGCCTACTCCATCCCGTAACAAACCCATGTTCATGCGTCGATTCAGATCCATCACCCTGAGATAAACTGTGAATATTGCCCTTTGTCCTGTGCTGCATTCTTTCATGCATTGTGTAGTGACTATTTAAGGATTTAAAGGCTCATTTGCACAATTCTTTTGTCAGCAGCCTCGGTGCAGAATGGAAAAGTGATGGCTTCTCTGTCTGGGTTATGCCCCGAAGCTCTTGTGAGAGAAATCTACATACATAAGTTTTTCTTACACATGCAGAATGTCAACACTAAAAAAAAAAAAATGACCTGTCTGTTTCTGTAGCTTAAAAGGTTATGGGTTAATATATGATGTGATTTGTTTTCCTCTTTTGTGGTATTTAAAAAAAAAAATCAACACCTGAAAACAAACAGCCAAGAATACAGAAACACTGGGTATTTAAAAATTCAGCTGATTAGGGTTGCTGGAATTTGCAAAATAAATCTCCTTTGCTGTAGGAGATTGATGACATTAATAATTTAGATGCCCTCAATTGCTCAGGAAATGTCTGAGAAGATAATATTTCAAAGGTTCATCCCATCTGCCTATTCTGCATGTCTGTTTGTTAATATACATTTATTTAAACAAAAAAAATCCTTGGAATGACAGTAGTTTAAAAATATATACATACACACACATATATAAATAAATAAAGACATATACATATATTTAGTTATTTTAGAAAAAGATCCCATTATTCTTCCCTTCAAAGCAAAGCTGACTGGAAGGTTGCAAAAAAGATTGAAATCTGGTAAAAAAAAACTCCTTGCACTCTAGCTGACAACTCAGAAGGCTGTGCTAACTCCATCTGAACTATTTACCTACCTCATTTATTGTATTGATATTTTTTGTTTGACATAGACGGATGTCTCATTATGTTAATGAAATTTACAGCCATTTCTAAAAAATAAGCATTGAGAATTTGAAATCAGACAGCAAAAAGACATTTTAGCAAAGTCAAGCTGCTCTAGCTAGTACACCTGAATTTCAGAGGACTGGCATTGCCTTTTACCATACCACATTTCTCATTAAAGTTTATTACTTAAAGTCCTTAGGAATAGGCTGCACTTCTTTTTTGAATGTTTTCAAAACAAATTTTTTTGTAATGTGTCTCATTCCATTTGGTATGAATAAAATGCATGGGGCAAGGAACTCATTCAGTTGGCAAAACCCCTTGAAACATGCAAGATTTTGCCCTTCAAAATAAAGCTGGCTGTTATTTTTAAGCCATTATAACTTTAACAATATGATTATTAAAAATGAATACTCTATAGACTGTATTATTTATCTATTTCCACCTATAAATTATTATCATCAGGCTGAATAGTGAAATTTGTCAAGACTTCTTTTAATCAGACTTCATCTGATTTTAATCAAACAACTCCAGCAATACGGAATTTTTTTGTTCTTTAAAAAGATTCTGTAGGGGTATTCATTTTCATATCAGTCATCCATCCCCTCTGCTCTACAAACATAATGAATTTTTATCACCCAAAAGTTCGCTTTTGTCAGAGATATTAAACCATTTTCTTATCCAGCTATGTGTTTGGGCAAAATCTCTAAAGCTACCATATTCATCAAATTTCTCCTTAAAGCTTATCTTTGTTGTGGTCCAGGAACCATCTAGTAACAAATGATGGTAAACTATATGTTCCAAATGATGTTATTATCAGTAACAATTGGTTTATCCAATCTACAACTCATGCATTTAGCCAGCGTAACCCTTGCTAAAGAGTCTGACTATTTTGGCAACCATGTCTTTCTCCTGTCTCTGCACGTAGCCTGCATGGTTTTGGTCCATATTTCACCTTGTGTTGCATACTCCAGGTTGTGTGGCACAAGGCCACCTACCAGCCCTGTAGGGTCCCTATGGCCATGAAGCCTGGCAACAGAAAAGATGTGTAACTGCCTCAACAACAGTTGAATAACCAGTCTTAAATCCTCTTCCAGTAAAACATCTTCCTGTTTCATCTTAATATAGAATTTTTTTTTCTTTTGAACCAGTAAAGACAAGAATTCAAATGCTTTGAAAACGAAGAATGAATAATTTGTAGATTTTTTTTTATATGGAACATATTAAAACTGCATTTCCAATATAGATTTTTTTCCTTCTATTTGCTAAGCTTTAAGTAGGACATTGAGAAATAAAAGAAGATATAGAAATTTTGAACTGGATACTTCTGATAGGATTGCGGATCCTTAGAAGTTATGTAAATCATAGCCTCTGCATATCTGAAGATTTGCCTGTCATCGTTACTCCAAATGTCAACCTTTGGTCCTCCCCTCTAGGGAATTCCATGAATTTTTATGCTATGGCACATGTCTCGTTTAAACATTTGTATTACTCTGGTTTGTTTATTACATTCCTTAGCCTGAAGATATGCAAAATTTCGTGAATCCAAATGTAATATGTTGTCTCTGACAGACTGACATCACTGACACAAGATAGCCTTTGAACACTGGCTCATGGCCCTGGCTGTGAGAAATTGCTATATTAGACAGGTTTCTAAATATTGCCACAATTCTGGAATAATGGGGGCTGAGCTCTGTCTTGACCCCACTGCCTCAGCTAAATGCAAATTACTTTGAAAATCTTTGCATCCAATGTGTATCAATAGTATGCACAACACAAAAGATGCTAGTATCCAGGACAGTGATTAACATTTATTCCTAATTGCAGCTATATAGTACAACAGCGTGTGAGATTCCAGGTGAAGGCCTGGGCCAGATCACTGAGCACCAGGGAATTTAGCTGGTTGTATTTGTTCCCATCATAGGATGAAAACACAGCCCATAATCTTCCTGAGTCATAGACATAAAAAGAGTCATCTCTCCACATGTGCTCTGCCATTCTTTGAGACCTCAAAACAGGTGAGCTTCTGATCCAGAAACCTTCAGGAACTGTGTGCAGGAAGTTTCAACAGTCCAAAAATTCAGATTTGTAGAGCCAGCTTGTTCCGGCTCACATGAAGAACCTTCTCACCCAGTTCTTCACTTTGCTAAAGGTCCATCATTGTCTGAAACAGTGAATGAAAACCTGACAGATAGAAAGTGGCTGTTGAACAGTTTGCCAAAAAAGGAAGGACTAGAAAGAATTTCAAGAAAGCATCAAATGAACACTGAGGGAATGCAAATACATCTAGTACCAAATCTTCTTGACAGATATTTGTCTAAACTATTCCGGAAAATCTCTGATCAAAAACAATTCTAGACTTTTCTCTAGTAAGTTTGGAGTTGTACAACAGTAAAAGACTTGTATCTTGCACTTCTAATACTTGGTAGTATCTGTCTGCTTTTTTCCCACATTCAAATACATAGGAAATATACAGGTAAAAGACTCCAACCTTTTTTTTTTTTTTTTTCAGCATTTTTCATAATGTGGTCTATGAGTTTCTGTAGCTTATGAATTCGCACAGGGGAGCCAAAACACAGAAGAATTTTACATTTTGATATGCATGTGAGGAGATCCATTGCCATTTTAGCTCCCATAGTCATGAATGTCTTCCAATTTTGCAGGTGTTTTGCTGTCTTAAGAGGAAGAAGAGTATTACAGTAGATGTCAGTCATGGAGGGAAAGGTTGTCTCATTAACTAGGTGCATGGCTTTGACTTTTGGATGGATTTATGTAACAAAGCAGTGACCTTGGGTTGGATTTTATTCATCACAGTGCAGAAAGAGAAATACCTGGAGTGCAGTGGACATGATGAGTTAAGAGCTCTTTGGCCACCTGGAGCTTCCCCACTGCATGTGGCTGAATCCTTGAGCCACTGTGCCCAGAGCAGGCACTTCCAGTCTTCTGGAGAGAGGTTTAGAAAAATTTAAATCTTTGGCCTATGCAGGTTTTCAATCCAAAAGTGCCCCAAATTGTTGATCAAGGCAGCAACATGCAGTGCCTTTGGAATTCATGTATCTTATAAAAAGGGTGACATTTTTTCCCCATGATCTACCATCATTTCCTTTGTCTAGCTTTGGTTCAACATCAGCTAGCTATTGCTAATATAGAAGCTGATTTAAATTACATTTTAGAAAGATGAATGATGGTTCTATGCATGAATGACATGAACACATGTATGTAACATATAGTGTACATAAGCAGTTATTTAAACAGATTCAGACCAAGTCATAATAATATATTCCAACATGTTACTATTCATTATATTAATATTAATAGGGATTATGATGAACATCCCTTTTTTCATCTGAAGCCAGCATCCAAATTTGTATTTAATTTTAAGCCATGGTACTTAACAGCAGTTCAATCAATCTTTTATGGCAAGCTGCATATCAACTGCAGTGGTCACACTTCTCTATCACCTTGATTATTTGTTTAGCTCTTAAGATTCAAGGTCATAATTTTATTCAAGTTATTCCAGAATTATCCTGAAGTGTCAAGTTCTTTGAAGGCAATTATATCCACAATAAACATCCATATTGGAATGCCAGGCTTCTTTATGTGGATAGATAAAATGGATTTTTCTGACCACAGTTTACTAAGAATAATGATCTATTTTAATCTCAGTCCAGTCAATCAGAGGTGAATCAAGTACAACACAATTTCAAACCAAACAGCTGAATATTTGTTTTTACATAAGCAAAACCATAACTGTTATCTCTCTTTGCTACAAATCATGGGGCTAATACCTTCAGTCACTGTCTTATAGATCACTTAGATATTCAGCATAAATATGAAAATTTTTGGTTGAGAGTTTTGTAGAAGTCATCTCATGAATTTCCTAGGACTTCTAGTTTACATGTTATGCTCCTCATGAGCACAACAGTAATACTGTTCTCCAAAAGAGTTAAAGGACTTCTGTTGTCAATGACAGTACTAAAAGATAAGTAAGTCAATGTCTAGGAGGTTAACACAACTGTCACATGTTGAATTATGTAAACTGATGATCACATTTCATGAATTAATAGTTTAGAAATACTGAAAGCAGAAATAAAAGGTTTCTTATTATTTCTGCTATGGTTCCTTGATATTGAATACATGTGTATTGCTGTGTTGCTTTTTTTGCACATGTGAAAGAACTATCTGATCTAAGTCAGATTTTATTATGAGTGCATCTTAATTCTAAATATTAAATATTTGTACAAAACATTTTAAAAACATTTCATTTTGTTGCAACTGTTTTCTTAGAAGAAATTTATGTAATACATTTTTCTTCTAAGAAAGTCATTAACAGTTTTAAATTGAATTACATGCAATGTAACTTTTGGCAATAATGTCTTCTGCATTTTATTATGATGTCAAAAATTTCCTTTAGGAACAAGATAGACACAATCTATCCTGCATTGCATCTTGAAGTCAACAGAACTACTATCCCACAGCAGAGAAAATAAAATTAGCCCACTATTAATAAAACACCAACATCACACCACACAAAATTAATTCAATTATTTATCAGGATGTATAATTTTCTTCCCAGGTTGTGTGCAGACCTAGCAGTCATCTGGAAATTTCAAGGGAAGTAGGACACAATAATTCAACAGTAAGACAGCAACTGGCAACAAGAAAGAGATTTGAAAAAGCAACAAAATTAGAAGTGAAATACGAAACCTGAAGAATTTACCAGCCCACAGAGCAAGTAATGCTACGGTCCAACACCTTGAAAGATGCATTTCGGCAACACCGGTGAAAAACCAGCAGCCTATAGGAGAGTTTTGGCAGCTATAGAAGGGAGATAGGTACAGTTAGAGAAGTAGCTGGTTGCAGACCCTGGAGTGGATGTTTCCAGCTTTGGGAGGAATCTGGTTCAGTCTTCATCTGTGTAGGCAAGAACAAACTGCTTGGAAGCTTTAAGAAAGTCACCGGCTAATGCCTCCAAATACACTAGAGCCACTAGGATTTAGTCCAACAAGGCAGGGATAAAGAACTGCCAAGGAATATGTCAAAAAGCTCTGAATCTAGTGCTAAATCTAGAACCACACTACCACATAAAGAATCAAGAAATGACATCTTACCTTCAAAGATTATTAAGATTGGCTCATTGGCCCCATTTCCATACCATTAAACTTGTTTTGAAATCATGGTGACCATTTACAAACTGCCTATATGACATGGTGCCTAGGCAATGCTAGATCCTGAACTGTGCCTAGGATTCTTCTGGGAGACTGTTAGCTGATTGACCAGAACAATGTCAAGGTCCATGCTAACAATACAGTAACATGGGTGACTGAGTTCTAGTGGCTGGGCTCTGGCACGTTTAACTACACTAATATGGCCATAGGCTGAGAAACATCTTCCAGAGTGCAAAACAGATGGTCAGGTGGAGTAGAAAGAAGACCACAAATTCATTACAATTCTATCATATTGCTGATGGGAGCAGGGATCCAAGCAACAAACTGACAAAATGTAATACAAAGAGCAGCAAAGACAGCAAAGTAAATCAATCATGAGGTTATCTTTCTATTATCCACTGATTACCTTAGGCAGCTCCCCACAGTGTGTTGTCTTTTATGATCTCCAGTCAGAAGTGCTTAACTGCACAGAGACTCTAGGACAGTGGTCCTCAAACTACGGCCCGCGGGCTGGATACGGCCCCCCAGGGTCCTCAGTCTGGCCCCCGGTATTTACAGACACCCCCACCCACCGGGAGTTGGGGGGGGGGGGGAAACCAAGCAGCCGCAGATGACTGCCTGCCACTTCATCCACGCGCCGGCCCCCTGGTTAAAAAGTTTGAGGACCCCTGATCTAGGACCATGTCAGAACTGCAAACTCCATTGTGTGCTCCTGTGCCCCCTCCCACTGTCATCTGAAATGTTCACCTATTATTGATCCCTGTCACACAAAGTGCTCAGAGCACCTGCTCATAAAGTTAATGTAGCTTGCCTAGGGATTCACGCTGCTAATAGGTATTTGGATGCGGCCAGCCTGTTTTACAGCAAGAGAACGTCTAGCCATGGGAATGCTGGCCATGACATGCCAGTTGGCCACTCTAGTGTACGACCGTGCCTGAGTTGTTTTATTTTCCAGCACACATATAGTCTAGGTGTCAGATTCAAGGCTGTGAATTCCCAGGGCTGCAAATTTTAGTGAATCCCTTCACAGTTCTTGCCCTAACTGTCTAAACAAACCCACTGACTTTGATAGAAGTTATGTGCTTAGACACTTCCACAGAGGGCTCTGCATGGAATTTTTTTAGGTGTTTATACATAAACATATATGATTTTAGAAACAAGGCCTTTAAGTTGTAAATCTTTGGTCTATAGCTGTGGTTTAATTTGTCTTCAAAACTACAGCGTGACACTGTACAAATAATGTCAGAATAAAACAAAGATAATTAAATTTCTTATCCGTGTTTACTACAGTCTCATACAGCAATGTCTTTAGTGTAAAAGAAGTTAACTAGAGGGATTAGTATTCATAAATATGTATTTTGAGGGCATTATTTAATTTGGTTTATTTCTTTCCTGTTATCTCTTCCTCCTTGCCCTTACACATTTTCTTTTATTTTTATTCTCAGTTTGGCACTTTTAACTGATAACATAACAGCATTTGCATTTAATAATTTGCATAATATAATTGTTACAAATTTTAAAATAAATGAAAGCTTGCAGATTATAAAAATGTAGAGCTCAGCAATACTAGAGTATACACAGAGAAGAATGATGCTGATAAGGCAGTCTGCCTTGCTAATAAGTGTAGTAAAATCTAGTTCCTTATGCCACAAAACAAAGCTAATTAAGACAGAAGAATTCAAACGCAAAGTGAAAGTGATATTTTCCTTTTTTTCAAGCTGTAAAGAGTTTTTCTCTAAAAGTGGCATATATAATACAGTGTTTCTTGGATTTATTCCAAGAAGAATTGTGAGCCAGTGCAGAAGGCCACATTGGGATTAACAAATATATAAAAGCATTTGCACCGGGAGTACAGCTGGAAATAAACAGTGTAAGATGACCTAAGACTGAATTTATGTTTACAAGAGAAAAAGAAATATACTCAAGTTTGAAATAGAAGATGTCTGCCTCTTCTGTTTGAGTCTGCAATAATTTGAGAGGGAATTGAAGAAATTCTTTTTCCTCCTCAGAGCAAAAGACTGCTGTGAGCATGATTAAGTTCTGCAGTCCTGATTAATTTTAAACTTCCCTATGATATGAAAACAGTATTTCTTACCCAGAGAAATGCTATTCTATGGCTCTTTCTTTGCAATACCATAATCTTGTCTTCCCTTTCCTGCTTGCCTAAGTCTTCACACTTAGTATTCTTCTAGTCACCTCCTGCCATTGACACCCATACTTCTGTGCCTGTTCAGTCCTCTGTTACTCTTCCCCTTATTTTTCCTGAGCTACCCTATATTTCTCTCCTCCTTACACCCCACCACATGCCCTCTCTGTTCCTGGATGCCATATTCTCTAGGAACATTTCTCCCATTAAGCCTTTTCCTTTCTCCTGGCCTGGGCATCCTTTACCTTACTGCCCCTTGTTCACATGTCTGCTCTTTAATCACTCTCAGCTCTGTCCCTTCATTGTCAGCTACCCTACCACTTCATCTTTCTGTAGTTTAGGACTAGCATTTTCCTAAGAAAATCTTGGAATTTGTAATCCTAACTTGTCCTGGAAACTGCAAAACAGTGCATCCTCTTGCCAAAGTAACACTGAACTCCAAACCTCCACATGGTATAGGAAAATTGAAGACATTTTGCCTTTCAGTAAAGAAACTCATGGATAGAATTCAGCTTTTGGACCCAATTTGTTGGCTTTCAGCCACCCCTGTGCTAATTTATATTGATATAGCCAGAAAGTTTGAAGAATGAATGCCCTGGGTAATTTCAGTAGAGATTATTGTAAATTGTCAGTGCTATAGTTATTCAGGGGACAGACAGAAGTTGTGGCTAGCTTGGCATCACTTTACATTACCACAAAAGTGAATTTTAAAGTGAACAAAGGGGGTCAGCACAGCCACAGATAATCGACTGTGGTACAATAACAGCATAAATAATGCTTGAAAAGAGTGCCTTCATTGGGCAGGATACGCAGTAAGTCACAACAAATCTTCAGGCTGAATTCCGTAGCTTGCTAAATAAGTTAGCAAAGACACAAAGTGACCTGAACTTTAGACACATTTGCCTTCCCTTCTGAAGCAGCAGTGTTTCCTCTTAGTCATAGATTTACAGGGGAAAGGCGGGTGGGACTGTTTTAAATGGTACGATAAAGAAAGCAATAGGTGGAGAACTTTCGTTCTGCTGTACCACTGGAGCATAAATCAGTAAGAAGTTAAAAGTCAAGGTTTGACTTCTCAGGCTTGTTCCATGGTTGTATGGCTGTAGCCTTCAGTATCACCAGCTTTTGTCATTGGAAACTCAGTTCAAAATCTCATATATATATATATTTATCATATTCCTGATCTTTCAATCACACAGGCCAATAATTTATGGCAGCCATGTCAATACAATTATTTGTGGGGAAAATAAAGTTCTCCATCGTCAGATTGACCCCTAACTCTTCTCCTTTCAAAGTTAA
Source organism: Falco peregrinus (assembly GCF_023634155.1). Taxonomy (NCBI): domain Eukaryota; kingdom Metazoa; phylum Chordata; class Aves; order Falconiformes; family Falconidae; genus Falco; species Falco peregrinus. The sequence goes on from NC_073727.1 coordinate 59,954,752, forward strand.
TAAGGATTCCTTTATGCTATTCATTCTCCCAAGAAGTTACTGTAAGAATCCTAATACACAATATGAAGTCTTTTAATTCTAGTGATTAGGGCATCCGTGAACTGTGGATGGCACGGTAAAAAGGGTAGTTTTGGAAGAAACTTGGAAGTGAACATCTGAACTTATATTCTATTTATTTAATGTTCTGTCCAGCCAAATAACACCATTACATGTTTTTAACAAGAAAACTCAAAAGAAAGATTAATATTATTGACAGGAATTGCATTTTTGTTTGAAGATATAATCTCAGATCTGTAAAATGTATGCCATCAATCAGTGCCTATTTGCTTCTCCTGTCTCACTGTTTGCAAGTTTAAAAAGGAAAATTACTGCATGTTTTCTAAAAATATAACCACAACCTTGCCTCCTCCCAGTAATTCACATGGAATGTGCCGTTCAAAAAAACAAAGAGGAGCTGCCTGAGATATTTTATTATCATAAAATATTATTGCTGGATGAAAACTATTTTTTAACTCCTGTCCTCTCTAAAGACCTTATGGGGATTTTTTCCAATATTCACAACATATTATTTCAAGTCACCTTTTCAAAACAGAAAAACTATGGTTTTCTTGGAAATACACAGGCTAGCAAAAAAATGCTGGACTACATTCATAAATAGTATGTAGGACAGGACCAACCCTTGGGGCCAGTTTGCAGTGAGCGCGTGCTGCCTTGGAACCAGACAGCAGGAGCAGCGCTGCAGCTGAACAGAGGTCTTGTCAGAGCAAGAGAGTAAATCCCTGGAGTAGTCTTACTGTGGCTGACTTGAATTTGTTGATTTACATTCTCTGAGACAATGTGTGGTTTCTTCTAATAATTACATGACCAGTTTTCTTAATTATTCATCATCTTTAACATATGCCATTATGAGCCATTTCTAAATGAGTCTTAAACATAAACATAATCATTTGTTTATTTTCCTCTTTCATATGTCATCCAAAAATAGACACTTGAAAGCACCCACAACTTCCCTTGTTTTAAAGGCAATTTCTTTCCAAATTGATTAATACTTTTATGAAAAAAGGCCCAAGATTAAAAAAAAATGTTGAAAAATACCACTCCAGATTAGCATCTGTGTACACCTTGGGGAACTGCCATGAGAAATATTTACATAATTTACTTGAGTCCCAGCTGAATGAGCTGAGGAGAAACATCCTTAGCAATGAACATCATCATCTTGCTAGACTGTGCCTGAAGTCTGGCAATATTTGCAAAAATCAGTGTAAAAGATACAGGTCTAAATTCATCCTTGGCATAGGTTAAAGAATGTTAAATAAATGGACTCAGCAGAGAAAAATAAACTATGGATCTGATACAAATTGTTTTCCATTTTTCTTCTAGCAGACTGTAGGTAGCATAAAACCACATCCCTTATCCTTAGTCACATGATAAAATAACATTATAAAAAGAATAATTAATTTGTGGGGGTAGGTCTCTTCTCCCAGGTAACAAGCAATAGGACAAGAAGGAACGGCTTCAAGTTGCACCAGGAGAAGTTTAGACTGTATATTAGGAAAAATTTTGTCACTGAAAGGGTGGTCAAGCATTGGAAGAGGTTTCCCAGGAAAGTGGCAGAATCACCATCCCTGTAGGTGTTTAAAAAATGTGTAGATGTGGTGTTAAAAGGCAGGATTTAGTGGTGGACTTGGCAGTCCTGTGTTAAAAGTTGGACTTGATGATCTTAAAGGTCTTTTCCAACCTAAATGATTCTATGATTCTGTGATAATAATTAGCCTTTTAAGGCCTGAAATACAGTTTCAATAGTATAAGCATTAATTCCATAGATTAAAAAGCAAAATATTTAAGAATTCTAATATAAATCCCTGTTTAGTAAAATGCCATAGGGTAAAAGGTTAATAAAACTTGGAAAAAAATATTATAGACTTGAAAAATTAGATCACCTGCAGTTATATTAGTTTTCAAATATTTCTATATTTAAGGAATGAGCAGTATGTTTGAGAACAGTAAGCAATCTAACAGCTACCAGTTTCCCTTAGGTAAACGCTTGCATCAGCATGAAGAGTTTTGTCTATACAGGTAAGCCAAAAAAATATTAACATACTAGGAGTATCTTTGCAATGACAACTTCTGTCCCCTGTATGGAAATATCAACACATTAGTCAATATTGCTCTTGCTTTTGGTACCACAGAATCACAGAAGGGTCAGGGTTGGAAGGGACCTCTGGAGATCATCCAGTCCAATCCCCACTAAAGCAGGTTCTCGTAGAGCAGGTTGCACAGAATCACATCCAGGTGGGTTTTGAATGTCTCCAGAGAAGGAGACTCCACAGCCTCTCTGGGCAGCCTGTGCTGGCGCTCTGTCACCCTCAAAGGGAAGTTCTTCATATGCAGATAGAGCTCCTTGTGTTGCAGTTTGTACCCATTGCCCCTTGTCCTGTCACTGGGCACAACTGACAAGAGCCTGGGCCCATCCTCTTGGCACTTGCCCTTAAGATATTTATATGCATTGGTAAAATCCCCTCTGTCTTCCCTTCTCCAAGCTAAAGAGGCCCAGCTTTGTCAGCCTTTCCTCACAAGGAAGATGCTCCAGTCCCCTGATCTTCTTCATAGCCTTCTGCTGGACCCTCTCCAGCAGTTCCCTGTCTCTCTTGAACTGGGGAGCCCAGCACTGGACATAGCACTCCAGGTGTAGCCTCACCGGGGCAGAGCAGAGGAGGAAGATAATCTCCCTCATGCTGCCGGCCACATTCCATTTCATGCACCCCAGGATCCCAGTGACCTTCTTGGCTACCAGGGCACACTGCTGGCTCATAAGCAACCTGCTGTCCACCAGCACTCCCAGGTCCTTCTCCGCAGAGCTGTTTTCCAGCAAGTCAGCCCCAGCCTGTGCTGGTGCGTGGGGTTGTTCCCCCCCAGTGCAGGACCCTAGACTTGCCTTTGTTGAACTTCATCAGGTTCTGCTTCACCCAACTCTCCAGCCTGTCCAGGTCTCACAGACTAACAGCGCAGCCTTCTGGGGTCTCAGCCGCTCCTCCCAGTTCTGTACTATCAGCAAACATGCTGAGGTTGCACTCTGTGCCTGCATCCAGGTTGTTGATGAATAAGTTGAACAAGATCAGATCCAGCACTGACCCCCGGGGAACACCGCTGGCTACAGACCTGCAGCTGGACCCTGCACCACTGATCACAACCCTCTGAGCTCTGCCATTCAGCCAGTTCTCAGTCCACCTCCCTGTCCACTCATCCAGCTCACACTTCCTGAGCTTATCCACAGGAGACAGTGTCAAAAGCCTTGCTGGGGTCAAGGAAGGCAACATCCACTGCTTTCCCCTCATCTACCCAGCCAGCCATTCCATCACAGAAGGCCTGTGATCTTGAGGCTACCTCCAGCTGTCTGTAGAAGGCCTCATTGACTTCCTCTTTCTGATCAGGTGGCCTGTAGTAAACACTCACAGCAGTGTCACCCATGTTGGTCTGCCCTTTAACGGGACCTTTATCCATAAGTAAAGGCCCTTTACCCATAATCTCTCAACTTGTTCTGCATCCACCCCTACGCAGATCTTGATACATTCCAGTTGCTCTCTCACATAAAGAGCAACTCCACCATCTCTCCTTGCTGGCCTGTCTTTCCTAAAAAGCATGTAGCCATCCGTGACAGCATTCCAGTTATGTGAGCTACCCTACCATGTCTCTGTAATTGCAATGAGATCATGGCCCTGCGACCGCACGCAGATCTCACATTCTTCCTGTTTATTCCCCGTGCTGCGTGTGTTGATGTACAGACCATTCAGAGAGGTAATGGAGCATGCACATTTCCCAGGAGGGGTGCAAGAGGATCTGTCACAGCCACACACACCCTTGAGGTGACTGGCCTTCTGCTACTCATCTTAGGAGGCAGCTAAGGAACTTATGCCAAGAACTGGAGAACATTAAGTTTAACTTATCCAGCAGCAGGACCCTTTCAAGTCTGGAGAACATCTCAGGAGTAAGCCAAAAATGTATCTCTTATAAACTCTATGTGGTTGGTAGATTTTAATGGACACTTAAAGATAGTGTTCACATCTTGGTGAAGAAGATAAATATGGAAGCACCACTGCAGAGTGATGTGTGAACCCTTATGCTTGGTCAGAAGATGGCAATCTTAATCCCCTATTGTTTCACCAGTGATCAGTTAGGAAGCTGCTAGGAAAAAAAGATGAATCAGTGTGTGTTTTTTGAGAATTCCCTTCCCACACTATCTGTCAACAAGACACATGAGTCATAGCACCTACTGCTCTCCTGGGCTTTCCCAGCTGTGTTGGGACCAGTGATGGGATGCTCATCTCTGTTCCTACTTTTCCTCACCCTGTCCTGCTTCTATATCAATAAGCCACTGTACATCAACTCAGTTGTTCTAGTGCAGGATTTCACACGGTCCTCCTGGCCCAAGATTTGCCTGCAAGCCAGTATCCCACCTGCTGTTCCACTAAACTCACTACACTTTTATTCCATCCCTGTAGCTTGGCAAACCCTGATGATGCCTAGTTCCATGAGATCTTCCAGCCTTGACTGAAAGTTCTGACTAGGTTGTCTTTTCCTGAGCAATTCTCAAGTCCCAGTGAAAAACAGGGACTTGCTTGTCTGAAGGCAAATGGAAACCTCTCTCTGTTGATCAACAGTGCAGCATTGATTCCCTTTGGTGACTATTACCTTTTCAGTGCATTTGTGTTGACTTTGTTCTGGAAAAGGCTACTTTATGCAGTTCACCTCTTTGTGTTTTATGAGTATGGCACTTTTAACTTTGTAGTAAATGGCCTGAAACTGATCAATATAAAGACTAATATCTCACTGCTGAGCAGTACGGCTGCAAGTGAGAGTTAACTTACAATTTATTCTGTTGCTGTAGTCTCTGCTGTTTGACCCTTTTCTTCTGTTGTGCAAGTGTCTGTGTTCATGCTCGCCTTCCCTCTTTTTGTTGCTTTATGTTCCTCCCAAAATGCATTTTAAAAGCTTTTCCACTCACCATGTTTCTCAGTCCATAAGCACAATAATATGTATTAAGTTGTAGGACTGTATGACTGCATCTTTTAAAGGTAATTAAAAAAAAAAAAACCCAAACCACACAGAAATTTCAAATCTCAGAATAATAGAAATTTTAATTGAATGAGCATTTTTATAGCTATGTATCTTGCTTCATACCCTGGAAAAAAATGCAAGCTAACTAATAAACGCTTATTAAGACAACATGTTTAGTCTTGAACTTTTTGAAGTTAGTAATTTCCCAGTATTTGGGCTTTTAGATACATTTTCCAGCTAAATTAAAGTGACAATAGATTTTAGCAGTTCCATCCCTGTTCTTCATGGGCCACATGATTTTTACACTTATTGACTCCATAATATAGACTATTCCTCCTTTTAAGCATCATTAAAACCAAAACTAAACAACCCAGTCAAAATGATCAGTTAACAAACTGTTACAGGGTATAGACAAGCTGCTACACGCAGGAAGCGCAACTGTTCATACAGGCTTTAACTACATTTGTGGTATGATGACTAGTAGCAGTAAGTTAATAGTTCTTACATCTGCTTATTAAAATGACTACATTACAGTGACTACTGCAAAAACAAAAATAAGCAACATTAAAAAAATATGCATAGGTTCAGCAGAGAACCATAGGCAGGTTTTTGATGGTGTTACCTAGTTAACCGCTTTCTAAATTAATAAAATCTCTCTTCTCAGGGGGATGGAAAATTTGCAACAGCTTCCTCACTGCCAGCTTCTCCCTGTTATTAAATTCAGAGGGAAGGTTATTGGATTAACTAGTGACAGGAAGAACTCCAGGAAAAGGTCCTGCCCTGGAAAAAGTTGTGGAACCATGGCGCCAGGACTTCATGTGGATTAAGCAAAAATAAAAAAAATATTAAAAAATAAAAACAGGAGAGCACAGGCATGTTACAGAACCACTGATATATAGGTCTAAAAAAGACCTTCTCACAGTCCAGGAACTTTTAATCTGTAGTCACACATGAACTGCTGTTTTGAAGGGTTCTGTGAGAAGTAGCTTAAGATCAAGGTCATTTGCTTATATGTGTGAAATTGCTGCATCTCCAATGGAATGTTTTAGAAGCCCACAAATTAAAAATAGTTGAAAATTTCTAGTTATAGCCCAACATTCTGAATTGCAGCAGGGTCCATCATTAACAGACATTTGTCTAACCTGTTTTACAAAGCCTTCACAGAAGAGGATTCTGCAACAAGTTTTGAAAAATATTTTAGACAAAGATCTGTTATTAATGATACATACTTGCTTATGGCATTTATATAAAACATGCTTTAATGAAATAACCCATTCAAAGCTATTAATTTCCTCCAAATCTACGATAACTCAAAGGAAACTGAAACATTATCTGACCTGGAAGGCTGCAAAGTGAACATGTAGAAGTCCATGTGCCTGCAACATTCTCAAGCATATGGAAAAATAATTATAATTAACATTTCATAGGAAAGTCTTCCACTGGCCTTGGGAGAAATCCTGGTGCAAAGCAGATGTTGAGGCATGTCTATATACAAAGTGAAGGCTGCAGTTAGTTCCGTAATAATAGCATCATGAAAATAACACCCATGTATTTACCCCAGATCCTAAGCTTATTTTCCTGAGGTGACATAACTATTGGTACTCAAGCTAGCTTTTTAAAGAGAATATGGTATCTAACCAGCAGCAACTTTTCATTGCAGTGCCTTAATGTTGTAGTTTGGTGGCCAGGCCAATTAATCTAGAATGTGGAGGTTTCAAGATTTTGTTGCAGATAAATTTGGACAGAAAATAGAACTGTATCTCTACCTTCACCTACCCCAAGGCCAGTTGTTCAGTTGTTGAACTCTCTTATTTTCTATGCCAGGATAGAAATAAATACCAGACATTCTTCAGAAGCATCATTTTTACTTTCCAGCCGGCTCTACTAAAATACGTTAATTCTGTCCTCCTTTGGTCTGAATTCTTGTATCTTCTTTCAGAATTCTTCATCTACATTTTTGCGGTCTAGGTGTATATTAAGTTAGTATATACACTTCCAATACTGCAATTTTGGTATGTATAACACTAAACACCCTGCATCACACTTCCTGAGGAAAACAGGGACTCAGTCTGACATTTGCAAGCTTGAACTCCAGTGAAAATAAGATAATGGTTGATGGACTTGTAGAACTCTGTGGATCATTCAGATCCTAAATTCACATGCATGACACCTAGAAATTAGTCACATTCTCAAAGTTAGTAATTTCAGTACATTTTTATATTTTCTACTTGCTCTCTTTACTTTGTCATGACCTAACTACTGGCCCAAAACACTCCTCTTTAGAGAAAGAAAAATATCCAGTGAGCATGTAATGTAAATATATCTATCTACCCGTTGTACAGCAAAGCAGAAGTACATAGTCTGATTAGTTAATGTATGTGTAATTCTTTGAGAATTTAACATCGAAATATTATTTAAGTCTTTTTGGCAAATAACCATTAAATGTTGCTGTTCTTTTTGTACCTACCAAAGAATTTATGTGTTGTAGACCTTCATCCCACAACCGATTTATTTTAATAGCTGAGTCTCCAGAGAAAAGACTTCAGTTACTTGCATGCACACTATAAAAATAGTGGTGGACTCCTAAAAATATTAAAAACATTGAACTGATAGATAGATAATATTTTGCATTTAAGAATATGAAAATAATATAATATATAAAAAAATATTTAGCCTGTATTTGAAGAGCAGATAAGATCATACAAACTGGTTTCATATGATGTGGACTGGACTAATTTCCATAACTAGGAAGTGCATAAACAAGTCATATGTCAACAGATAGTTTCGTAGAGTATGGTACAAAAAAACCCCTCCTTCTATACAAATCAATGGAGTTTATTCAATGAAGTTTATTCAGTGAGCAGTTTTGAACTGGTTTGCACTAGTTTCATGTGACAAATGTCCCATACAGTGCATTTCTGCTAAAGGATTTTTCTCTAAGAACCTAGGCCATTCTGACTTTTACAAAACAAGGTAAACTTTTACAAATCCCTTTGTAAGAACATTTTCCAGTTTGCTTTCTGTAACCCAGCCCTTCAAATTTGGTGGATGTTAATTGCTGTTCCTTTGAAGTGGATGTTTAAAAAGAGCCTGTTTCTTTTGGCAGGCCCTTTTATTTTTAATTTAATAATGTTCATTTTGTCTTTTATTCTCCTTATTCCTGAGACAACAGCAGTTTGTCATTGTATTTCTGTTGGTTAAGTAAGGTAGCTAGGAATCCAATTATTAAACAAAGCCATTTTTTAACATATGAAAGTCCCAATAACGTGGAAACAGCCATCTAAATATATATTATATATAACATATAGATATATATATATTGTGTGTGAAACAATCATTACTGTGAGTTCGTTGTAATGTATTTGACAGGTAATTTTTCAGAGGGTTTTTTCTTTTACCTAAGGCATTAGCAAGCAATGCTGCTTTGTTACAGTCACAATTTGTTTAAATCTAGCAAAACCTGTGCACCTTCTTTTCGTCATCCTATAGGCAGTGTCAGCTAACTAAACTCAGGTGACTTCCATCTTGCATTCTGGATAAGTACAAAATTTACTTGTTTAGTCTGTTCTCATTGCGCTGTAATGCATTCATTTATTCTAGAACAAAGCTGAGATTGTTCTGAATCTCTGGGAAGTCTTTAACTATGTGAAAGAAATTAATTTGTATTGTGCTTTGATAAATGTTATCAACTGGTTAGATGTACAGGCAACATGAATATGGTTTGATCCTTTTCCTCTTGCCCTGCAAATGCTTGGTATTTCCTCTTTGAAGTACAAGTAATGTCTTTTCCAGAGAAGGGACTAAAATGCTTTTAAATTAGTGTGACAGTTTGCTGCTTACTAAAATCATTGGGTGGCACACTCTGCATGTAAACATGCCAGTCTTCACTAAAGACAGATTGTTCCAATAACCCTGAGTTGTTTATTTCGGCTTCCAACCTTTGAATTCCACCTGCAATCATAATTTAGAGTTCATCTTATTTCACTTGATTAAACATGTACTTTATTCTAGGCTTCTCAGCTGCAGGCTTTATTTTCACTTTGGTTTTAGACATCTTTTTAATAAATATCTGTAAGTCGAGTAATGGTTTCTTTATTCCTAAGAGGAAATCTTACTCCAATTTCAAATGACACAACAGAGACAGTCCTGATACCTTCTGCATTCCAAGAGCATTTCAATAACAAAACAAATCTTTCTTATCAGAACAACTGTTGCTGCTTTACGCTGATGGTTAGAGATGATTTAGAGAGGAAGTGAGAAGCTTGTGGCCTAGCGCAGGAGCTGAATATAGCGACTAAGCCACATGGTTCCTGTGTGACTCAGAAAGTCACTACCCAGGAGAGGCAACACAGACGTCCCATACTGGGCTCATGAGAATAACTTCACTGATGTTTGAGTACACCTATTTTAAGTATGTATTTCAGATGTTATTAACTTCATAGTATTTTGCATACTTTACAGGGACATATTAGGAGGTTGTGATTGAAAGAACCCATCTTGGTCTTATGCTGAGGGATCCCAAAGCAGATGCATCAGACACTTAGATTAACATTGTGCATAGCCTTTAGCATATTTTATCTTTATCATCTTGTTACAGGTGGGGAGTCAGAGACGAACGGATCCACAAAAGGGACTTCAGAATCACAGCATTCATTGAAGCCTAAATTCGAACAAATTCATACCCCAAGGACTCCACAGACCACAGACAGATGGGGTTGGAGGGTCGTTCAGAGATCATATAATATGCATAGCATGTATGAGAAGACTACTGTCCTATTGCAGCAACAGCTAAGACTATTCCCAATAGATATTTGTCTAACCAGTTCTTTAGAGCTACCACAGCTTCTGACAAACTCAATTTCAGTGCTTAAAAATCCTCACCTGAAGAAAACTATGCCCAAACTAAATCTTTCTTTCTGTCTTTTTATACTGTTTACAATAGATATAGTGAACTGTATACAACCTTTTTGCTACTGCCTACCTTTAACATCTGCAAACTCTTCAGTCCACATTTTTTTTATTACTAAATAATTCCATTCTTTTCAGACTTTTCTCATAGGTGATGTTTTTTGCCAACTTCACTGCTCCCCTCTGGACTCTTCAGTTTGTCCACATCTCTCTTGATGCTGAAAAGCACATACCATGTCTCACATCTAATGTGCTTAAGCTCTAGCAGTGAAGTGCCTTGTGGATGGGGGAGCTCTGCAACAAAGCACGACAATGATAACACTGAGCTAATGCTGTTGTGATGCCCCACTGCCTTTCTGAAATGCATCCAGCATCATCTGACTGAGTACACTGTAGCCTGGGGTTGACAACCCTCTTTTAAGAGGCCGTAACAAAGAAGTTAATTTAATTTGTGTGATGAAAGGAACTGAACAGAAACCTCCCACATCCAGTGTCAGTGCCCTAACCATCAGGCACAGACTAAAGGTAGGGCTTCTCCTGTTTTGTGGGGTCTGGTTCGGTCAACAGGCTCTCAGAGCAACCTCAGCATCCTAAGAACCCTCAGGTTGCTCACCATAGCAGGATGGGCAAGGCAAATAGAGGAACAACTTACCCATGAGACAGGTAGAGGATTAATTTATCTGTGAATTCTGACAAGTTTTAAGTTCAAAAAAAGACACAAAACTACTAAAAAATCTTTCATAGACAGAAATAAAGTAGTAGGTGCCTAGGGACTGCCAAAGTCTAAAACTCAGACTGTGTCTAGGATATGTGGCAGATGCCATATCAATATATACATATTTACCTTTGTATAAGCTGGTGTATATAAAGGCATTAAAATAACGGGAAATTAATTTATTTAACTCTGAGAATCAAACCCTCATCCCCAAGTCTGTTTTCCTTAAAGGAAAAAAATAAAATAAAATAAAAGCTTTGCAGAAGATGGGGACTTGGAACTCATGGCTTAAATTCATATCACTAAAGCATTTCACAAGACAGTCTACAAATGCAGTTCCCTTCTATGAATGTTTATGGTTAATATAAAGTAATTTTCATGACAGAATTGCTAGATAACTTTATTGTAAGTTTATAATTTATGTTCATATTACAAATTCTTGTCAAGTTATAGATGCTGTTAAAACCAAAGTGCAGATCAGTAGACATTAAATTAACGGCAGTTCCAGGGCATGGCTTTTCCATAACGTTGACCTAAGCTGAATGAGGTGAACAGGTATCTCTGTCAACTTCTGTAAGGTTTTTATTATTTTACAGGCTTGTATAAAAATTACCCATGAATAAATTATTTCTGCATTTGACACAAAAGCTCAAACTGTAGGCTACAGAGCATTGCAAGAGTTATAGGCTACTACAGAGGCAATTTTATTCAGAGCCAGCTTTTTCCACCTCTCATGGTTTATTTAGGAACACATCCTGGGATTCATTCAGCAGACAAAGGACAGCAGAAGCCCACCAAGGAACAAACTAATTCCTCATGTAAATCTGATTTTATTGACACCTGAGATCAATTTGGACCAAATATTTGAAGATGCTGGTCACACTCCCATCATGTTTTGTTACTAAGCAACATCAGAAGTCCATTTACACTTGGGACAAAGACAATGTCTACACTAGTTTGGTTAATCTTCAGATCTTTCCAAAATGTGCTGGTTTTTGATAAGTTTTTAGATGGGTGTTGTTGCACCAAACCACTATTTCTCTCAAACCCTTAAGTTAAAAACATGGCTAAGCTGTGTCTCACCCACATCCCTCAGTCTCGTATTTCACCACTCACAGTGTTCAGCAGCGCAGTAGCAGGGGCTGCCAGATTATCAAGGAGGTCTCGTCATTAGCTGCAGAGGTTGCTCTTGACTGACTCCCTTCACAACCCACTCCCCCTGCCAACTGAAAGAAATGCTCTGATAGGAATAATTTAGCCAAATGATGGGTTATGAAAGGTCACTAATGGGAAACAGTGTTTTTCAATTTAATGTCCTTAAGATATCATGGATTATTAATTATCGTAAAGTCAAGCGCTTTACTCAAAGGAGACTTGACTGGTTCAAAACAAGAAGTCACTGCAAGATTACCAAGGAATTTATAATGCCAGAATGTTATCTGGTATTACAAAGGGACCACAGACATCAGTACCAAGGCCTTTGGGAGGTTTCATTTTCAGTCTTCTTCTGCTGAAAAGAGAATCAATCTACCAATATCACTGAGGTCCTCTGGCAAATGTATTCATCAAATAAATAATTTACATTATAAAGGCATAGGACAATAGATGCACCAAAGCGATCAAAGATGATGTTTTAATACAGTGTTTCCATTTAGAAAATGGAGACAAAAACAATAGCATTTTTCTCTCTCTCAAAGCCTGTGTTAATTCCTGTGCAAACATTCACAACTACCTGTGACAGCAGAAGTGTTCTGGAATACAATGCCCCCATGAACTGTGCATTAAGAAAAGAGTATTTATAATGAAGTTATAATCATTTCACAGGGACATTGCTGTTAGCTGCCAGCCAAGACAGTATTCACTCTGGCAGTCCTGGTTATGTCATCTACAAGCCAATATGAAACCAATTGCTCAGTAAGCTGAATGATCAATTTGTGCTGTAATTCACAGACACTGCATGATACTATTCTGTATATATTATTTCAGAAAAGGAAGGAGAGATCTCACAGATGCTATGAACATTCTTAACTGCGTAAGTTCTTTCATCCCCTCTTTCATCATTTGCATTACATGTAGCTTTGTTGTAAGGCATATACTGAATAAATTACCAGACCCAGATAGATCTATGCAAAAGTGTACCCTAGATTTCTTCTGAGCCTGGAAGAACACTGTTTGCCGAAGCATGTTTAGGATCATATTTTGTAATGTTTTATTCTCTCTAGCAATAACAAGCATTACCATGTGCCTGCATTGCAACACCAGTACTGAGTGAGTTATTCTGTTACTTCCAAACCAGGACAAGCCACATTTGAAATCCCTTGTCTAACACAACCTGCTTTTCAGCATACTAGATTACCACTTTCAAAGCCTTTCAAAACTCTTAGCTAGCATGTTAATTGCTTTTTTCTTTATCAGATTGCACATCATCCACTTCTTCATACTTTCTTTTGTGTATGTCAGCCAGAATTGCCTGTCAGTTATATTCACCAATAAGTCCAACATTTATGTATCTGTCTGTTCATGGAGTAGCTCACTTAAGGAGAATAATAATAAACTCTTCATAGCTTCTTTTTATAACATCATATTTCTTTAACAGTGTAGTAGCTAGAGTTCTTGCACAGGGTGGGGAAACATGCCTTTTTCAGGTTTTCTGTTGGAAAAACACATTTCACATTTGAAGAGACAACTTTACATGATAAACTACAACCAGATTCCCTTTTTCCTGTCTTGTTAGTTCATTAATTTTCAAATACTAGCTGTTTGATTGCCCAGCTTCAAAAGGAAAGATGGAATGGAGCAGGACTGTGTCCTTGTTCAGTATGCTTAAAAGCAGGGGTCCTCAAACTTTTTAACCAGGGGGGCAGCGCGCGGATGAAGTGGCAGGCAGTCATCTGCGGCTGCTTGGTTTCCCCCCCCAACCCCCGGCGGGGGGGTCTGTAAATACCGGGGGCCGGATTGAGGGCCCTGGGGGGGCCGTATCCAGCCCGCGGGCCGCAGTTTGAGGACCCCTGCTTAAAAGCATACTGGTAGGGACAGTCTTTTGAAATATTAGATTAAAACTCCCAAAACTGAAGACAATCAAGATTCTAGCAATCACATTTTCCGGGAATATGTTGTAACCAGCAGACTATTACAAAATATAGAAACTGGCATAACCTTTCTATAACTTACTGGATAGGTAAAACAGTGGATTCTCTCTGCTAAAACCTGGGATTGGCAAATGCTTGAAGGATAGAGGTCTGTTTCTAAGAGCAGGTTGACTCAGTAGGAGTTGTTCTGTGAGTGTATGCCTTCAATTAGCTGCTCTGGGAATGTTAAGGATAAGAGGAATATATTATAGCCATTTTAAACCAGGATAAGCTACTGTATAACCTACTGGGGGAAGCCTTCAGTTTGTTGAATGTCTACAGGGTGGATGTCCGTACCTGTGCTAGTCACTGGGTCCATTTTTAAGAAAAGATTGATCTAACCTAATTTAGATATCTATTTCAGGTGTCTAATTCTCTCAGTTTATAAAAAAAAAAGTAGAAAATTAGCTGATATGTAAATATCTACTGAAGTGAAATAAATAAATACATTCAGAATAACAGAGAGTACACTGTATCACTGTCTAAAACCTTCTAGGAATTTTAATTAAGGGTGAGAAATTTTCTAAAAGATTAGCTTCCAGCAGGAGTTGTCACCTTCATACCGAAATTGCCAAAGTACTGTGTTATGCAGATGATGCTTGATGGCCCATTCTGACCTCACCATTTATGGACTTACGACTCCATAATTTAAACAAAATTAATTCATTGCAGCACAAATGCCAAGTGTTACAGAGGCAAAGATTAGAAGCTGATGCCCAAGTGATGGCTGCTGGTTGCGGACTGTAGTAATCAACATGGCTTTACTATGTACTACATCTTTTATATAGTTAGGCAGATGACTTGTTTTTCTAGTGCCTTAATTTTAGCACACCTCTCCAAGTTAACATTTTTAAAGGAGTAACACTAGGCATAATAATAGCAATAATAATAACAATAATAATAATAATAACCACCCAAATTATCTTTCCCCATGCATTGGTGCCATTAAGAATAGATGGACCTACAAAACTTCTATCATTATTGTTATTGTTAGCAATATCAGCACAATTTTGTAGTAATTCTTACATTAGAAATGGGAGTGTATGTTTGTTTTCTTATTGTTGCAGGAATGGGACCTGGAAAATTAGGGTTCCCTTTCTGATAAGAAAATTGTGCAACACTGACAAGCCATTTAGCACTTACCATTACGGTATTTCTATGTTTCTGCAAGACAGCTGTAAAAATGCATTTATCATTGTATAGAAACTGCTGTACGCTGCACACATGGGAGCTGCTGTAAAATATCTGATCCGCTTCAGAAAATGTCTGCTAAAATTTTGCAGCAGTGACATTGATTTTAGAACTAAGTAACTGAATCTTCATCATTGATTATTTATCACCCTTCTTTATAATTAGAAGATGGTTCTTTTGCCTTCTTTGCAAGCTTTTTAACACATATGAACAGTTTAAAAAGTATTCATAGAAACACCCCCACATCATATGATATAAGATAGTTCAGGTTGGAAGGGACCTCAGGATGTCTTTAGTCAAACCTCCTCCTCAAAGTGGGTTCAGCTACAAGGTTAGATCAGGTTGCTCAGGCTTTAATTTATTTATTAGTTTATTTATTAGGTTTTCTGGCTTGAGGAAGAAGGGGTGGTTTGCAAATGCTTGAGAAATATGGGCTTCATTCACATCTCTTTTTGAACTTTTTCCACAGTCTGTCTGTCAGCTGCTGAGGTGTACTGAAAATCATCCTTTGCCTGTAGGCATAGTAATAACTTGAACAGTTAATTATTTAAAATATTTTCTGTTTATTAGAGCAGATTTATTTTTAGTATTAATAACAAGTAATAAGTAATGTTGGGAAAACAAGTGGGTGTATTTATTTCTTGTGGTATTTCTAGAAGGTCCTACAGGCAGGCCAGGAACCTAGGTCAGTAATTTTTAGTTCCAGTTTGCAAACATCCAGTTGAAATAAAATAAAATGGAATCCACTAACAAGCATCCTATGTTGGATTCTTTCTTTATCTGAGCTTATAAATCGGAAGAGTGAAAAAGAAATAATTTACTTTCACATTTTGGTTGTATTTATGAAGTAAAAATACTCAAGGTCAAACTAGAAACTAAAAGCAATTAGTGCTGAAAATAAAATTCTGTTTTCAATAACATCTTGATGGATTTCAGTGGAAAACATTGCTTAGGACATACAGAGCAAAGGATGTCATACATGTAATGTATAAAGTGTTACTTGTAATCCTTATTGTTAAAATGTTTTTTACACACCATACGGTTACCATGAGAGAAAGGGATCATATTAAGTGCATCATGTCTTAACATTACCAGAAACAGATATTCACAACTGCACAAAGGAACTAGTGTTAGTATTTTTTTATTTATTATAATTTTCATTTAAAGGTACATTATTTCATTCAAAACCTCTCCTATTCTTGTTAACCAAACATAAAGTTGTATGCATTTATGTTATTATGCATAAAGGTATAAGTATTTATGGCATTTAATATAGAAAGAACCTTCCATTTGCATATTTATTTGAGTATTTCATGAATTAAATATTGTGCAATACAAAATTCCTCATTTTACTGTATTCTTGTAGTTCATCATGAAGAAGCCAAGTCTTAAGAGTGTATTGTGTGTCATGAAGCTGGTCTTGGGAAGGGGAAGTTTAATCTTGACCTTTTTGTATTTCTTCAAATCATGGGTAAATCAAACTCTTTGTTCTTAATAGCTGTTAAACCAGAATTTCCATTTCTGCTAAATTTACATTAAAAGTGTAAGTCTGGTTTATATAATTTTTTTAGGTTAAAACCTACAAGAAAAACAATGTTCTGATTTATCTACATGTAAATGCTGGTTTTATTAATCACAAAGTATTGAAATTGGGATTGCCTTGTGTAACTTTATAGAATATAAAAGAAACGTCTAAAAAAACATTTTGCATATTCTGTATCAAGGATGATTTTTTGTTGAGAAAGGTAAAAACTTGTTAGATATCTTTTCTCAAATTCCTGTAAATATCATGAGGAGGCACTTGTGCAGAATACTTGTGGGATGGTGCAGTGTAGGTGTTATCAAGACAGAACCACTGGGTTTTCTCCTCTTTCAGTCTCAGTTTTCATTTTAAAAGGTGACTCCTATGAACATACCCCAAGGTAGGTCAAATATCAAATAGGGAATATAGTGAATAAACTTGGTTTGATGAATGTATGAAGGCAACTTTATAAAGGCTGGCACTATTCAGCATATGTTATTATTTGGTGTTATTGTTTTATTCAAGCAAAAAAGATCTTCAGATGTATGGCACTGGTTTACTATTCATTGTACAAAACTAATAATTCCTTGGGTTTTAGGTAATTAAGAGTAAAGTGGGAGACCGCAAAGTGTCAGTTTGTACAAAATAAAGAGGATATAAGTGCAGGTAAAGAAAAATAGCAGACAAAGGAAAGAAAAAGATGGCATAAATTAAAATGAATAAATTTAAAAATATGTATTTGAATTTTGCAAGAGCCAAATATTTGCCTTTATTACAGATTAGAAAAAAATTTAATTTTAATTCAAGATTAAATTTTCTATGAGGGGCAGTTGTTACCACTTCTTGAGGACTGAGGCTACAGTACAAATGTCCATCCTCCATGCAAAAGATAGAGTAGAACAATTGTTCGAACCTCCTTCAGCTTTTTCCTATTCCAAGATTTGTCAGTAACAAGTATTTAGTAGTGTAACTGAACTAACTGTATTTTAGTACTGTAGCTCAACAGATGAAGTTGTTCACTTAACCCTACACTTATATGTAAGATGTGTCCCATAGATGCCACTTTTTTGAAGAGCCACCCACATACAAAAGATGTTCTCTGACAGTTTCTAAAGAGTACATTTATGGCAAATCAGAGAAGGAGCAGGAGGAAAAAAAGTATACAGAGAAGAGAAAAAAGTCAAAGTGAAAGCATAAAGATCAAACACATGTAGAATGTTTTACAAGGCGAGATGGATTTGAGGCAGTTGCCAAGAGTTGGAGTGAAAATACAGGTAACCAGCAACAAAAATAAGAAACAAACAATGGAAGATTCAAATTAGTATCTACTCCAGCTGTTTAGATTTCACTTTCTCATTCCACATTTTGAATGAAGAACAGCAGGACATTTTTCAAAAGTTACATCAATTTACAACAGCTGAATATTCAGGCCCACAAGTCTACTGGGGAGTTACAAAAAAAAATTGGAGGAGCAACTCCCTTAAATTTCTTATATTGTTGACTTTTATGTATAAGTTGTAAAAAGAGGGCAAAATATGATTTTTCACAGAAACATAGAATGGTTTGGGTTGGAAGAGACCTTAAAGATTGTCTAGTTCCAACCCTGCTGCCACGGCCAGGGACACCTTCCTCTAGACCACGTTGCTCAAAGCCCCACTCAACATGGCCTTGAACACCTCCAGGGATGGGGCATCCACAGCTTCTCTGGGCAACCTGTCCCAGTGTCTCAGCACCCTCGCAGTGAAGAATTTCTTCCTAATATCCAATCTGAATCTACCCTCTTTCAGTTTAAAGCCATTGCTCCTTGTCCTACCACTACCTGCCCTTGTAAAATTCCTTCTCCAGCTTTCTCCAGCCCCCTTTAGGTACTGGAAGGCTGCTATAAGGTCTCCCTGGAGAATTCTTTTCTCCAGACTGAATAACCCCAAGTCTCTCAACCTGTCTTCATACCAGAGATGTTCCAGCCCTCTGATCATCTTTGTGGCCCTCCTCTGGACTCACCCAAGCAGGTCTGTGGCCTTCTTGTGCTGGGGAGCCTCAGAGCTGAACACAGTGCTCTAGGTGGGGTCTCATAAGAGTGGAGGAGTAGGAGAATCATCTCCCTTGACCTGCTCGCCATGCTTCTTTTGATATAGTCCACGATATGGCTGGCTTTCTGGGCTGCAAGCACACATTGCTAGGTCATGTTGAACTTCTCAATGACCAATACCCCCAAGTCTTCCTGCTCATGGATGTTCTCAAACCATTCTCCACCCAGCCTGTATTTGTGCTTGGGATTGCCTTGACCCATGTGCAGGACCTTGCACTTGGCCTTGTTGAATTTCATGAGGTTTGCATGGACCCACCTCTCAAGCATATCAAGGTCCCTCTGAATGGCATCTCTTCCTTCCATTGTGTTGCCCATACCACACAGCTTGGTGTCATCAGCAAACTTGCTGCGGGTGCACTCAATCCCAGTGCCCATGTTGCCAACAAAGATGTTGAAGAACACCGGTCCCAATAGCGACCCCTGAGGAATGCCATTCATTACTGGTCTCTACCTGGACATTAAGCCATTGACTGCAACTCTGAGTGTGACTGTGCAGCCAGTTCCTTATCCTCCATCTGTGAAATCCATGTTTCTCCTGTTTAGAGACAAGGATGTCATGCAGGACAATGCCAAATGCTTTCCACAAATCCAGGCAGGTGACGTCAGTTGCTCTTCCCTCATCTGTTAACACTGTAACCCTGTCATAGAAGGCCACCAAATTTGTCAGGCATGATTTGCCCTTAGTGAAGACCTGTTGGCTGTCAGCAGTCATCTCCTTATTTTCCACATGCCTTGGCATGTTTCCAGGAGTATCTGCTCCATGATCTTGCTGGGCACAGAGATAAGACTGACTGGCCAGTAGTTTTCTGGATCTTCCTTATTTCCCTTTTTAAAAATAGGGGTTATGTTTCCCCTTTTCCAGTCAGTGGGAACTTCACCAGACTGCCACAACATCTCAAATATAATGGATAGTGGCTTCACCAATTCATGTGCCACTTCCCTCAGGACCCAAGGGACCTTCAAGTGTTTACTTGAAGGCATTGCCAAGAGAACTGGGTTATTTTCTGCACCAATATCAGAGATCATTGTTCAGCCCTGGTATATTCACCTGTTTTGTATCAATCACTGAGGAATCAGCACTAGCAGTTCCTGTGTTTTGCAGGTGTCCAAGTGTAAGATCTCAGTCCCTTCCATCACCAGTGGAAAATTTCCTCCTGATTTAAGTCAGGCTCATTTTGTACTCATCACTGTTTTTTCAAACAGGCAAAACATAATTTAGTCCTGCAGAGTTAAAATAGTCCAGAAGATTAAACTTTGCAATATGACAATCGGTTTTAAGTGCTATTCACATACACACAATCCTTCTGGTACAGTAAAAATAGCATTTCCTAATTTGTATTTGCATGGGAAATTGCAAGACAAGTGGGAAGAACAATTACAGATCCTTGTTAATTAAAGTTCTAAAAATGAATTATGCAAATAAACCTCAAAAGGCTTTTTATGCTCTTTCCAAGATTTCTTTACAGTTTTTAATGAACATTTTTTAATTACTATCTTTGCATTAAAGGCAGAACTTTAAAATAATTCAGCATATGTATTGTCACACTAACAATAACTCATTTTGCTCCAGCATAGAAAAATAATATATGTTTTGGGAATAGTCGCTCAAGATATTCTTGATTATATGTTTTACACTCTACGTACTAGATAGACAGGTAGAATAAATAAATAAAATCAAACTTAGGAAGTCAAGTTTCATGGTCAGCTAGGAAACATCAACAATAAAGATCAAAAGCATGACAGTTTTAGCCAAACTTTTCGGAAAATACAAAGAAACAAAACCTTTCATGAACTCTTGTAAATCTCAGCAAATATGTTCAATTGAGAAGTAAATTATATTAAATAAAAATATGTTCATATATAGATCGAAGTGTTTTTTCTCTGTATGTTCTGAATATAATACTTTCCCTTTTTGTTTGATGTAATTGACATAATTTATTTTGGTTGAATTTAGAAATTCTTGAAAACTCAAAACCAAAGCAGAAGTTGTGCTACATGGTCCTGAACATTTATGTTCATTGCTTTGCTCAAAAAATTCTGAAAAAAAAATAATTATAATGATTCCAACATATTTTGGTTTGCTTTTTCTATGACATTTCCAAAGAGCTGAAAGCATATTTTCTATGACTGAACATGTCAGAGGTTCAACAGGGTATGTAACACTGTGATGGATTAATAACTTACTTCATAAAGTATTTACCTAAGATCATTGAATTAAAGGTTACTGGTAGCTTTAATTAATTAAGTAGCTCTATCAGCTCGCAGATAAGATGGGCAAGGTGCATCAGGTTGCTCAGTGCTCCTACTATAGCATGTAGACTGAATATGTATTAGAGTTGGAACATATAATGGAATATGGCATCTTCAATGAGACCTGATATTATCAAAGCCTCACCATAATGGTCTTCAGGGCAGTCTGTACAAAGCTGTACAGGAGCTTGGATCCTAGATGGTAGTAGTAATAGAGGGAAGTCCAGAGAGAATCCAGTAGCTTTAGAGTGAGAAGAGTGAGAGTGGAGTTTATAAAAGCTGGAAACTTATTGTTGGGCACCTGTATGTACTCGTAAACTTGTGGGAAGGTACCATGTGTGTGTCTTTATACTTGAGTTCTCCAAAACAAGACAAATAGACCTAAGGAAAAGGGCAATATTTTCACTAAAATGGTTCACAGTGAATAATTATGGAACACAATTAATTTTTCTTCTTTTACTTATGCCTTGGACACTGATAACACATATCAAAAGCATTTATCCACACTGTAGTTAAGCCACGGTACTTGTCCCCAGCATTGCTGACTGCCAGAACTGGGGCCAAGACAGCCCACAAGTGAATGATATGCACTTGGTGCTCATTTGAAAAGCATTCTCCCCAGAAACCAATGACATTGAAGATTAAAGAATGAATAGAGTTATTAAAAGTTTGCAAGGAAAATTTATCTTCTCCTTTGCAGTCTTTACTGTTATTAGGTATAACTTCAATCATTTAATGATAGCAGCAATGACCAAAACCAAGTCAGCTAGGACTTCCTCTGACTCACTGAGTGTCCTGGTCTTGGCTGGGACTGAGTTAATTTTCTTCTTACCAGCTGGTGCAGTGCTGTGTTTTGGATTTAGTGTGAGAACAGTTGATAGCACACTGATGGCTTTGGCTGTTGCTGGGCAATGTTTACACTAAGTCAGGGACTTTTGAGTTTCTCAGGCCCTGCCAGTGAGAGGGCTGGAGAGGCACAAGAAACTGGGAGGAGACACAGCCAGGAGAGCTGACCTGAACCAGCCAAAGGGATGTTCCATACCACTGAATGTCATGCTCAGTATGTAAGCTGGGGGAAGAAGGAAGAAGGGGGAGACATTCAGCATTATTGAGTTTGTCTTCCCAAGTCACCGCAACATGTGGTGGAGCCCTGCTTTCCTAGAGATGGCTGAACACCTGCCTGCCCATGGGAAGTGGTGAATTAATTCCTTGTTTTGCTTTGCTTGCGTGTGCAGCTTTTGCTTTACCTATTAAACTGTCTTTACCACAACCCAAAGTATTCTCACTTTTACTCTTATGGTCCTCTCCCCTATCCCAGTATGGGGGGAGTGAGTGAGCGGCTGCGTGGGTGCTTGGTTGCTGGCTGGGGTTAAACCACAACACCAAGCTGTGTCAGAACCATAGCATCACCTCTCCTCTGCAAACCAGGCCAGTAAACTGGGACTAAGGGTATTACAAGAAACAATTTGTTGCAGTTACTAATTCTTACAAGGCACTACAAACATATGAAATGTTCCCCATATGCTAGTAAGTATAATACTGTAGTAGCTGTGGTGTTGTAGTCAGCATGAATCAAGCATAAAGGAAAAGAGTGCCTTGTTCATTTTTTCTGAAGTACATCAACAGGTTTAACAACAGGTCATATAACCCTACAAAACTTGCATTTCAAATTATACCTGTGGTGAGTTGACCTGGCTGTATGCCCACCAAAGGCGCTCTGTCACTGCCCTCCTCAGCTGGGCAGGGGAGAAAATGCAGTGAGAGGCTCGTGGGTGGGGATAAGGGCAGGGAGAGATCGCTCAGCAATTACAGTCACAGGTAAAAGACCTGACTGGGGAAATTCATTTATTACCAATCAAATCAGAGTACGAGAATGAAAATAAATTAATAATCAGAAATAAAACCAAATCTTAAACCACCTTCCCCCTACCCCTCCTTTCTTCCCGGCCCAACCTCACCCCTGGTTTTCTCTCCCTCCCGGCCGCGGCGCAGGGCGGGCCCGGGGCTGGGTCAGTCCCTCCCGCGCTGTCCCTGCCGCTCCTGCCCCTCCGGGGGAGGCTCCTCACACCCTGCCCTGCCCCAGCGCGGGGCCCTGCCAGGGCAGGGGGCCCTCCACGGGCTGCCCCAGCCTGGGGCCCTGCCGGGCTGCAGTTCCCCACGCCCGGCCCCGCCGGGGGTCCCCCCGCGGGGCGCAGCCCCTCAGGCCCGGCCGGCCCCGGCGCGGGTCCCCGCGGGGGCACCGGCCCTGCCCGCAGCCCGGCCCCGGCCCGGGCTCCTCTCCCCGCGGGGCCACGGGCCCTGCCCGGAGCTGCTCCAGCGCGGGCTGCCCGCGGGTCACAGCCTCCCTCGGGCACCCCCTGCCCCGGCGTGGGGCCCTGCCGGGCTGCGGGGGGGGAGCTGCCCCCCGGGGGCTCCGTGGGCTGGGGGCACAGCCTGCCCCGCCGGGGGCTGCGCCGCGGGCTGGGGGGAGCCTCTGCCGCGGCGCCTGGAGCCCCCCGGCCTCCTCCTGCCCTGCCCTGGGGGCTGCAGGGCTGCGGCTCTCACGTGTTCTCACTTCTCTGTCCTGGCTGCAGTTGCCGTTGCACAGGGTTGGGTTTTTTTTCTCCTTTCCTCTGTTATCCCACAGTTGCTGATGGGCTCAGCTTTGGCCAGTGGTGGGTGCGTATTGGAGCCGGCTGGTGCTGGCTCTGTTAGACATAGTGGATGGTTTTGGCAGCTTCTCACAGAAGCCACCCCTGTAGCCCCCCCACTACCAAAGCTTTGCCATGCAGACCCAATACAATACCTTACTATTGCTAAATATTGTAGAGTGACTTGCTGGAAAAAAAATTACTGTTTAAAGTTCAAAATCTTCCTAAGGAAAAGGCTTGGAAGGGAGGGTCCATCCCTGCAGTAGATGCATTCGGAGTAGGCCATACTTGTAACTGAGATGACAGCGAGAGCCACCCCAGTGCCCTGGAAGCAGCCTGAAGCCTTTTGTCTCCCTGCTACAGACGGCAGCAAGGAAGGCTCTTCCCGTCTGTGAGGAGCAAATCACAAGCTAGAACCTTGGAAATAGATTTAAAGTGCCTGAAACGGACTTAACCAGATTTTTCCTTTGTGATCAGAAAGTATTGTGTCATTTAAGGAACTAAACAAAAACGAACAGCCCTGAAACTTTGGAGGCCAGAAGGGCAGCACCATTTGCAAGGCAGCATCTCAGCAATATCACAGTGGCTTACTAATAGAAACACGATTTTGTACTGTTATTCTGTGTATGATGCTCATCACGTAAAGAAGAACATGGGAATGAGTAAATAACTTGTCTTCAGTTTCTGTCATAAAACTTAAATTATGGAATTAGAGAATTCTTCCTTCCTTCCTAAATGTGCAGTCTCCTAGACCGGTATAATACATACATCACTGGTTTTCTGGTATTTTTTTTTCAAAATGATATTAAATAGGTCAATGTGCAAACAGAATCTGTGCAACATGTAGTCTCGGTAATATATGGCATGAAACATTCACAGTTTCAAGACAAAGCATATATTTTCTACCTTGCCTTTATATTTTGGCTGTAGCAGTCATACAGTACAGATACAAACCAATATAAAATACTTACTGGCACTATTACTCTTGAATTTTCTGTAAATCCTACTGCTGCCTGAAAGAGCTTCATCAGGAACCAAAAAGCAAACCCACAGTAGCCGCTATGAAGTGCTCTATCTATATATATATTTGTCTATCTCCTAGAATTAAAAAAATATTTTTCTTCTTATTGTACCACTTCCTTAAAGAATTGTCTGTTGACAATGCTTTGTTGTAGGTTTGGTCCTCTGGCTTCTGTTTTTTCAGCAATTAGCAGCTGGATACAGAGCAGGTTATGGAAAAGTCCCTCCAAAGTAGCCAGTTAGATGTTACAGAAATTTCCTTATTACTGCATCTGTAATTCTACTTTTAGGATAATCTTCCAACTAGAACATTGCCTAATTTCCAGCAACACAAAAGAAGTTAGTTATTTAGAAGGAAGTAAGTGAAGTCTTCATGAACTAGCCGTTTGGCATTCAAATAAAATGCCAAACCCAATTATGAACAATCAGGTGGTGAGACCATTGGCAGCACAAGTAAATAAAAACGAATACATTTTTAATTAGCTCACAAATTGTCCCATAGCAAAGACCATTACATTCGGGGGGGGGGGGGGGGGGGGAGGGGGGGGGACGGGGGGACGGCATGGAAGCATAATTTGACAAGCTTTCTGCCTTCTTATCTGTGGTGTTTAAAGCACAAAATCACACCCACTCTTGGAGTGGTAAACCAGTAAGAATGGCCTCCACAGAAATGTAATTGTTATTTTAATTCTACATTTACAAGACAATAAAATGCCAAGTCAGCAGTGGCCATTTCCTTTTTTGATCATTACCTGTCAGCTTTTTGTTCCTTTATCACACGGCCTCCAGTTTCATTAAAAACAAAACAAAACAAAACAAAGAAAACCAACAACAAAAAGCCCAAAACAATACACACACAACAACAAGCCTACACATCAACAGCTAAAGGGAAGTCATTCATCCCATAATTGCCCTAGCCTCAAACAAGCCATGAAGTAGTGCACACAATAAAGGCAATCTGTCCTCTTTTAAAGGGAAGTTCAAACAGCTGCCTTGAGTTTTCTATTGCATATTCAAAGTGATAATGTATGAAATTATTAACTTCTGCACTGGGGTTTATAGCATTAAGAACCCCCCATCAAGCAAACAAACTAACTATGTGGCTGGTTTTAAGGATTGCTTTGTTAGAGACTTCTGGGTCAATTGGGCTTTCAAAAAGAGCTTGGATACTTGAAACATTTCGGAAGCTAACTTAATTGAAGATGGATGGTGTCTGACATCAGAAATGCCCATTTTCCTTTCTTTATGTGTCATTCCCCGTGTTGATTTGTAAGGATACCTAAGGGTTGTATGCCAGGCTACCCAGGGGAGAGACTTTTTGGTTGTTTGACAGCTAGTGTAGCTCAGCTATAAGCCAGTGAGCAGCACAATTCATCAGGGGTTTGATCCAAAACTTGCTACAGTTGATGGAGGCGTTTCCTTTGATTTTATTACTTTGGATCAGAACCACTGCGAGTATCACTGCAACCGTATCTTGAACCTGACCAAAGGAGCATGTGTCAGGCTTTCTACAAGACTGCTTAACTTCTGTTTTATTTAATAAACCAATTTCTGCAACTCTTCTTTCCTTTTTAGAATAAATATCACTGTTTACTTTTTTTTGTCTTCCTCTTACCCCCTGCCAGCCCTCATACAAATGTTATCTTATTGCTCAAAGGTGTTGACCTCTTTGCTCCTCCTCCACCCTCACAGTACTTTCCCCAAAGGGTTTGAAATCATTAAAGAGGAAATAAAGGATTTTCCTCTCCCAAATCAAGGTTCACTGGATTTTACTGTCATCCTTTTCTCCCTGTGTGACACAGAACAGAACTTTCTACTGAGATTTCTGATTTCCCAGCACCTGTGTAAAGCTTCATGTAGAAAATGTGGTTTATTCCATTTTTAGTAAACAGTTTCCTTCATCATTCCCATTTTTCACCTTTAGAAAAACTTTGTTTATGCAAAGGCAGCAAGCTGATAAAATATCAGAAAACTGATCAACTGAGTTGCCCCAGTAAAGACAATGTCATCCCAGGAACCAAAATCTAAGTGAGCAGCCCAGCTGCAGTCCCACAAAGGCCCATAAATGCCCAGCACAACTTATGAGATCCACAGTCCAGAATCAAGTGTGGTTGTGCAGAAGCCTCAAATAACGCACAGGGAGACTGCAGCACTTCAGACTGGAGTTCACCAAGAACCAAGCAGGGAGCTGCCCAAGATAATCAGAATGAAATCCTAAGAGGAAAGATGCGTGTCATAAATCCCTCTGCTTTGGGGGCACTCATGTGTCCCTAGTTTCCACTTCTGTTGTAATCTCACCTGTGTCTGAACGTTTAACAAGTTCTATTTTCCACCTGTGAGGTATTCTTTCTCCTAACTTTGAAATGGAATAATTGGGGAGTTTTAATTCCATATAATAACTGAAGCACTTTTCTTTGCTGACCCATGAATGTTATCCATGGCAATTAAATTATTTTTGCCTGTAGTCCTCTGAATACTTCAGGACACATCACTTTCCATTAGGTTATATTTCACTCACATATCTGCAAAAAATTCTTAAGTATTGCTTGAAGGGAAATAGACCATCTACTGTACTCTGGTATTATTATCAATGACATTCTGAAAGAATACACAAATTATTTGCCACATTCAAGTAGCCTGTATTTTAAACAAACATACGCTAAAACTGTAACCTTTGGGGCAGAATGTCTCCTTGATACTAATGCTCACTTATTCTGGCACAACAGCTGCAGGAGTCTGTAACACTAGCCTAATAGAAGCATTACTTAAGGTATATTTAATAGAGAAATAACCCACTTAAATTGCTTAATAAAGATTGTATTGATGAATTAACTTTTATAGTCTCCTTTGCTGGTCCTGACTTCTCTTCAGTGAACAGCTGAAAACAATGCATTACTTTGGTTGACGTAATGTACAGTGTGAAATCTATTCCTGTGAGATTTAAATGATAGGAACTTAAAGGCAACTCGAAAATTTTAAGGCATATTGCTTCAGTCACTTACACTTGCAGCAATATAATGCCCAACGTACACAAGAAGCTGCGGAAGAAGCAACACAATCGTATCGGTACTATTGTGTCCTTGCTCCAGGAATTGTACCACTTCAGCCTGACAAGTGAAAACTCACACGGCTCCCGACATAGAGGCATCTGAGCAAGCACTACACACAGAATGAGCCTAATTGTGTGAAACAGGCAGGGACATTTGCAGATGTAAATTGAACTGTGCTGAAGGTAGTAGTAGAGTTGTAACGTTCTGTAAATTACTTTCGCTGGCCTGGCTCACCACCCCTCACAGAGCTTTCAGCTTGATTCAACAGGGCTCTAAGCAACCAGGGAAGAAAATTTCTTTTAAAGAAATTTAATGCAGCAGAACTGATTAACTGGGGAACAGCCTACAAACAGGCAGCTGAGAGAATGTTCTCGGCAAGCCAAACAGCCCTGTTATGTTGGTTTTATTAATTAACATCTGGCTTCCTGCCTCTAAATTGGGTCCCCTTCTTTACTGCTTTAATGCCATGTTTTCACCACTTTTACTCTGAAATGTACCCCGAGAATGTGAGATTAAATCCTTTGGCTGTTCAGTTTCTGAAACACAAGTCAATCCACTCTAAATAGCATACAGCAACACAGCTCTAGTGGTCTCAGCAAACCTCATTTTCTTGCAGGGACTTGGTGAAGAATGGCAAAAGAGAAGAGACAAAGTCCTGCACCAAGGAGAGAAAAATAATTAGTGGATTATGCAGCGTGTATAGGAGACAGCTTTTAACTGAAGAAACATTCTCCATCATTAGGAGAGCTCGGGTAGGCATACCAGGGCAGCATTAACTCTGTGGTTCGGGCTGGTCCTAAGCAGAAAAAATAGCATACATTTTATGGCTGTGGTTTTGGAAAACAAACAAACAAACAAACAAACAAACAAGCCAAACCTTTACAAATGTTACAAAGCAATGCTGGCCACTGCAAGCCGCTCCTTCAACTTCTGAATATCCTAGTCCAGCCTGCAAAAATGCAGGCTTTGGTTTACTCAAAATAAAGCATATGTCTTAAAAGAGATAGACTATGTAATATAGACTTCTTTTTAGCTGATGGTTTTCAAAACACATAGCAGAAACCATTCATGTCATCAAAGGGAATAACTGAATTTGAACAGGTAAGAAAATTCTGTATTTTATCAGCTTCACAATTGCCAGTGTCTGTTATGCTGTGTTCCCTACGCACTGTTTATAGTACTCACCTTGGCTAATGGCCATGTATTTTATTTGCTAATTACATTATAAGTCTTACAAGCCAAGGCTTATTTTTAAATTGTAATTGCTCATCTTGTGTTTCCTTGCCTGCTTTTCTGTCATTTAGTTTGTCAGAGATGTGTGTGTTTGTTGGGTATTGGAGAAGAATTCTTTGGAAGTGACTCTATTATATTGTATTTATTATTCCTTCTGATGTGCTGCTGCTTTGGGAATTTCTGTTAACTCTTAGGCTGTCTTTAATTTCACAAAATGCTTTCATGTTTCACTCTTCTTATTGTTTCTGGTCTCTCACCACATACAACGCAACTTCTGTTACCCAACAGACTGCAAAATTAGTGACCAAGTTGACAATAAAAAACATCCTTATTTTAAAATAGCTTTCCTTAATATGTGCATCAAGTGATAGAACATGATCATCAATAGGTTCACATAACTTGTCCCCAAGTGGCATGTTTATTTGCTTACTGCTGAGCGACCAGTTCATCTGCTGCAAGATTAGTGGAGGTTTACAGAAAGTAAAATATATCCAGTTAATGCTTCACAAGTTAAGTTTTGTAGTCCAGTGTTACTAAATCAACTGTTTTTACAGTGTTAATGCACAAGTTGAAGCAGCTTATTAAGTGTTGGCAGGCTGTTTTTATTCAGCATGTAACAGTATACTACCCTGATTTCTTCACATACAAGGGTTTACTATGCATTGGTAAGACCTTAGCTGATCCCACTTTTCAAGGAAATGTATGTATACATCATGGGTTTAGTCTGCTTACTGCATTGCCTAAAGAAGCAACTGATGTCATCTCATGAAGAGTGTTCCTGGATTATGCGTTCAAGGTACACTTCACCATGAACAGAGCTGCAACAGTGATAATCTCCTGTATAGCAGATAAGGAATCTATTACTAGCAACTGTACATGAATGCATAAATAAAGGACCAGCACAGGAACTCACGGCAACTGGTAGAAATTCTTCTAGTGATTTTAGTAAGCAATAGAACTAACTAGGAGGAAAACGGTTAAACATTCTCACGAATGTAGCTCCAACATTTTCAGTTTGCAGAATACAAATGGGAAGGACTTATCTCACCTGTCTTTGGCCATCTCAGTGTTAGGTTTATAGCCTAAGTTAGTCTTCATTCCCCCTACAGTCAGTGGGAAGAGGCAGGTAACATAGAGGAAGCCCATTTCCTTCATGGTTTGACAAAACAAGGAACCTAGGAACATAGCTTGTGTTGGCTGCACAAGATTTGGACTGCTGAAGTTGAAATTAATCTCATCTAGTACGTTGATTTCCAGGAGAATGAATGAGACGACGAAGGCCAGTTTTGAGGGATGTCTTCTCCGTTGTTTTCTTTCCTGCTGACTTCCTTTATGGCAGTAAAGTCTATACATTTTCAGACGGCCCTAATTTTGTAACTGACCTCAATGTGGAAGATCTATGCCAGACAGTGGTCCATGTAGCCTCTAAAATTACTCTTTTTCTAATTGATATATGCTGAAAGAAGGCCTGTACATCCAGAACTGTTCCATGTGTGACTATTAATAGCATTTCATAGCTGTACAGAGATTTAATCTGCATGGCAAGTATGTTGGGGGAGCAATATACATTAGCCTATAATATAAGACAATAAACCTTCCTCAGTTGTCTGAAAAACTGTTTCAGATTTGTCAAACAAGCATTGTCACAACATCTGCTGCATAACATAAGCTACAAGCATTCATTTTATTTTCAGTAAATAAAACATTTAAACTGTTCCTGATTTCACTTAAAGTAATGGTAAAACCCATTTTTACCTCAGTGGTGGTCAGGCAAAGTTTTAAAAGTACCTTGCAAGTTTTAAAGTGGAAGGAAGTTATTCTGTGGTTTTGACCAATACTCTCTTTCAAAAGCTTTTCATGGATGTTATTGTTCCTGAATTTGACTGAGCTATCAGAGTTCTCTGAATTTCTAAAAGTTTCTGAGATATTTTATCGTTAAGACATATCATCAAAGAGAGATTATTACCAAATTATATTATATTCAATGTAACTATTTAAAAAGTGTGCTTACTTAATAGTTGATGAAAACAATTTTATTTGATTCTCTGAAAGATTTTACAATAAGATTTAATATTTTTCAGGAATTAAAAATAATTCTCCACTACTTTAAGCAGGGGGATTTAAAGCACTCAACACTGCAATATCTTCAAACAGTACAGGTATATTAAAGGGCTATTTCACCTTATGTAGATGAGGTAAATAATGTTATTTTTCATTGGTTCATGTAAGCTAAGCAAGCTAACATAATTTGAAATATTATTTAGTATTTTGTGTATACAAGACCTCTATAAGGTGATGTTGGCTGGAGGTTTTGTAACTAACATGATGCTCACATTAGACGTAAACCAGTATTATAAATGAGCCTACTGAATTTAGTTCATTCCATATGCTCAGATGCAATGCTCAGGGACTCAGCACTTTCTAGAAATAGACCCAGAACTGGGAAAATAAATGGTTTTGGAGGTTTAATTACCTGCTTAGATTTGTCCAACTTTTTCACAGCTATGGATGGGATGCCAGCTTTGGGGCACTTCCAAAGACTTCCATGCCCTCTGAAGTCACACGATAGCAAGCCCTTAAATACCAAATATGAGCAGCTGCACAAGGAGGAATCCAACAGCTGTTCAGCTTCTCTGTCCTGCCAACTGCAAGCCAACACCACCAAGAAAATGTGCTGGTCTGGAGGGGCTAATCCCAGGGAGTGCAGTTGCTCCATGGTTATCAACCAGCATATGGATAACTTGATTACAGTCATTCAGGGGACCAAGCACTGAACGGGACTAGGAGGGCATCATACTTGTTGGATACAAGTGGTTAAGCCATTTTTCTCCTTTTTCTCTCGCTCTATGTCTGTCGTACATCTTAGATCACAAGCTTTTCAGGGCAAAGTTTTCCCCTGTATTATGTGCCCGGTGCAGAAGAATATCCTCACCTCTGTGACACAACTCACAGTTGAAATTTGTACATCTCCTTGGGAAGCTGAAAGGTCTAACTTTTTCCACTTTGAAAAATCCCTCCTAGGGTCATGCAGCAAGTTCTTAAAGACTGATCCACCTTAATTCATAGATCTTTCATGTATCACTGAGCTCCTTTCCTCTCCTTGTTGGAAAGTGCCCCATGTTCATCAAAATGCTGTATATCTTTCAAATATAAGAAAAATGTTGTTTGGGTTTGATTTATTTTTTTTTTTTAAATGAAAAGCCATATTCTATTGGGGGCTGGGGGCTGGAACAGAAGTTTTGCTTCTTTTTCACCATTCCTACTTCCCTATTTTGAGATTATAAAGGTATTGCCTAATTTCAATATTTAAAGTTTCTTCTTTTGTTACTACATACAGAAAATATACACAGGCTGTTGCTTTCTTTAGTGACAGTTTCAGGCTTTCAACAAACACCATCAGACATCACTGAGCATACTTCCCCTTCTGAAAAGAATTTCCAGCAATAAGCATCAAGTGACTAAAGATATTAACAAAACCAGAAACTCTGGAGAATAACTATGATATCCCTCACTATTCTGGTGATGGACCTGTCCCCCACAGTTGGAAAATATTATCTCTATACAATAAATAAATACCTGGCATTCCTTCTTGGTCTCCACTTTTCTAAGTAAGTTTATTTTTTTCTTAAAATGCTAACATTTTCCTTTCATTTAAAAGAAGAAAATGGAACCATAGATTTTGAATATGGTAAAATGCAATATTCACCGAAGAAGTGAAAACAAATGGGCAAGGAAAAAAAAAATCATATATTTTTTTTTCCTAGGGAAAGGGAAAAATTGTTTGTGCAGAATGGGGTTTCTTTTGAGGGAGGGAAAGGAGAAAAGCGTTGTGATTTTTTGACCCAGCTTGACCTGACCCTCAAGAAAATAAACAAAACCCTTACAAGTATCCCTTTCCCACTACTCCTTATATCAGCCTTCCAGTACTTTCCAGTACCTAAAGGGGGCCTACAAGAAAGCTGGAGAGGGACTTTTTACTTATGAGGGCAGGTAGTGTCCCGACAAGGGATAATGGCTTTAAACTGGAAGAGGGTAGATTTATATTAGATATTAGGAAGAAATTCTTCACTGCGAGGGTGCTGAGACACTGGAACAGGTTGCCCAGAGAAGCTGTGGACACCGCATCCCTGGCAACGGATGTGTTCAAGGCCAGGCTGGATGGGGCTTTGAGCAACCTGGTCTAGAGGAAGGTGTCCCTGGCCATGGCAGGGGGCGTGGAACTAGACAATCTTTAAGGTCTCTTCCAACCCAACGACTCTATGATTCTATGATTCTACTCTTTGACAACTCTTATCTAAGGGGCAAGGTGAATGGCAACAAAGTTGTGGTTCAGAATCTCATTGTTACCCGTTGTGTTCAAAGCTGAAAGTGAGAAAGTGCAGTAAGCAAAAACTGTAATGTTAAACAATGAATCTTTCTTTTATACCAGAATGAAATTGTGGAACTGGAGATCATCTACATCAGTGGGGTGATCCATGGTGTATTTAAATACAGAAAAGCTGCGAGTGTTCAGTGTAAGTGGTTACTGCATATGTCAGCACAGCCCAAGCCATCTACCACGCACCCACAGAGATGCCACTTCAGTTCTGGCATAAAACACAGTAAATTAAAACCTTGTCCTTGAAAAAGATCAAGAACAAGAATATGAATAGTTATCAGTGAATCAGTAGACCTTCTGATACTTCATTAAATCATCATACCTCCCTTTTACCGTCAACCGATTCACAACTTTGATCCTGTAGATCACTGCCAGCAATGAGCAAAGTCTTGCATCTCTTCTACAAGGCTGCTGTTGAATCAGCGCTGAAAAGTGCAACCCAGATTTAAAAACCTGAGATCTCTTTCAAAATACAGTTGTTCAGGACTCATATGAAGTGCTATAAATCACATATCAAACTAGTTAATGGCTACCTTTTTAACAGCCAGATAAGACAAATATTTCTTTCGAGCACCCCCACTGTTGGCACTAACTTAGATCACTGACACCACAGAGAGCTCATCACTGCTTCAAAGGGTAGAGAATCTGTGCCTGAATTATTAAAATATTTTCTTTCTCAAAGAAAAATATTCTTTCTATAAGAAAAGTATACTTATCTTTTAAAGCAGTATATTGCAGCAAAACTGCAAAGATCAAAATGTAGCAGTGAGAGGAAGCAAGAAAAGGACACACATTGCTGTGCCCTGCATAAAAACAGGAGGCTTTTGTGCTTAGAAAGAGGAATTTAAAAATTCATTACACTGGAAGTGATACAGTGGGTTAATTCACTGCCCTTTGGAGACCTGAATGTATTTGTGCAGAGAATGTGTTTTTCCAAATCCCCAAACCACCACCACACAACTTGGCACAGAGGAGAACAGCTGCAATGCTGCAGGTCAGGGGGACGTGCATTGGCAGAGGCCGAGCTGGGGAAGTTTGTTCAGCACCTGCCTGCATCGTGCCTGGCTCTAGCCGGTGCTATCAGTTTCTGACTTGGTTAAAATCATTCAAAACTAGCACATCCACAAATCTTTCTGCAAGATAACTATTGCCAACAGGAGACTGCATTTGCCTTCATGCCTGGAATTTCTTCCACCAGCATGTATTTTCAGTTTTTTAATGAGAAAAGGAGGGAATAGAAACATGTATGTTGTTATGCAATTTACGCAGTAGAAAATGCTTTAAAATAGTAAATTGATACAAGTATTTAAGAACTGAATTACATGCACTACATTAATAAACTAGATCATGCAAATAGTCTCATCAAAGACAAAATCCACTGAATTCTGCTTGGATTGTCAAGGAGTTCCTATTCCAAATGGTTATTTACATGGGATCTGAATGATCAGCCAACCTTAGCTAGCCCCTTGAGCTACTGTGTTTAAAACACAAGACTCCAAGACTACACTTGGGAGGCAGTGAAGTGACTGCTTCTTACTGTCCAAAATTGTTTGACCTGCACAGCATATGTGTCTTTGCAGGGGAACTTGGCTGATCACCTTCATTTCTATGTAACAAAGGGATAAGACATGTGATTAAGGTTCCAGTGGTTCTGTTAGTAAACTGTGTATATAGGATCTGATTGCATGTTTTGCTAAAAAGGAGCCAAAGCCAATGCAAGATTTCTTTTGCAGACATTATGAGATGATCCATGCCCTCCATTAAACCCACCCACTCACTGTTGTGTTTTCTGTAACTATTCTGGCTCTCCTAGTGCACTAGGCACCTGGGAGATGTTATCAGAAAAATATAATTTAGTACCTTTATTATCATTATCCTGTAGACCAATGGTATGGAACTCATTAGCCACCAGAAAAGCAGTATTATCAACCTGCCAACACAATATTCTTATCCATGAGTTCTTTTTTCATAGTAGACTTTATTTGTATGTGAAGCATTTATTTAGGAAACAAGAGACATAGGATTGGCAACAAGATCTGGCAGGACACGATAAAATATTTGGCTGCTAACAGATGTGTGTACAATTTGACGGTCAGTCCTTAGCTATGGGTTATAAGGGCAGTGTTCAGGGAGTAGCTGATTTAAATCTTCTCAGGTCAAGATGATCCTGAATACAGGGGTTTTACTTTCTGGGTAGGTATGTTAGAAAATCAGCTATTGCACTGAACAAAGTAGGAAAACTACTAACCCTGTGGTCTCCAGCAAAAGTTCTTCCACAATGGCAGTGGACATTTAGCTACACATATTTATGTGTGGTGACTTCTGTGTAATGAGTGTGTTCTGAGCAAACATGACAGACTGGACCTCTCTGGAAATTTGGGCAAAGCCTAGGCTGACTCTTAATCACTAAATAGTTAACATGAGTAGCTAATTGGGCAAAAAGGCTAATGTGGGGTTCAAAAATATGAAGGCTGAGTAAATGTGGGCACCCAGAAGTCCAGGCAATGCTCCATCTTACATTTAGAGACCTGCGTTCTGCATTCATCTTGTCTTGAGCAGGAAGCAATGTAGCAGACAACCTGACTCTCCGCCTACGCAATTCAACTGACCAAAAAATTCAGTTAACGCCATTTATCTGTGGCTCAATTCCCTTTTTACTGTGTAAGCGTAATCCCTCTCCATTTCACCAGAATCTTTTGAATGACTGTACACAGATTGTGGTAAGAATCAAATATATATATTTTGGCTTCTTAAGTCTTCTGTTGGCTAACCTTCAACTCAGCTCAGAGCAGGTATTGGTCTACATATCACAGAAGGTGAGAAAATCGCAGGAAAGAATGGCAGGTTGTCTAAGGGCTAACTGAAGGTCAGTGAAGCCAGAAGTTTTTCACATACAAAGCATCATTAGAGGAGCATTAGAACCAGTGTTATATTTCATACACTGGTACAAGAAATGGGGTATACCTGCTAAATTAATTAATGCCAAAGCAGCCAAAATAGACTTCATATGTAAAAGCAAAAAATAATAATAATTATCTTGAACAGGACAATGTTTTCATAAGTTTAACATGTGTAATGGAAATTTTATATGAATTTTACATACATGGAACTTACCTATATGGAACTTACATAATGCAACAACAAGCTGTAAAAGTGGTCAAATTACTGTGTTCATTCCATAGTATTTTTACAAGCCATAATCCACAACTGCTGCACTTGTACATGCCACTTTTCTCAGCTGCACTAAAAGGAGTAAAGTAATCATTATGCATTTTAAGTGCTTATTTGGCCCACTGTTTCTGGTTAAAACCAGGACTTTGCAAATGTTAATTTCATACTTGTGCCATTCATTCTCTGTGTCATACTACATATATTTAATGGGAAGAAAGTTATTGTCATTTGGCTGGTGTAGTCAGTACTTCTGTACACTTTACAGGATAAATATTGTTTTCTTTTCCCTCTTCGGAGCAGATTCTAATAACCTTACTCATATCCACCTGTATATTGCCATATAACTAATTCCAATTAAGTCTATATAATTGCTTTTAAAGTGTTATTCACTGAAAATGGATCAAGATTTTATCCTTTGTTTAGATCTTACAAATCACTAAAACTTCAGCCTGCAATACTTATATAATTTAGCACGACTATAAATTTAGTGACATAACCACCAACTTTTACTGAAGTAATGAAAGACTTTTTTATCAACATCAAAGGGAATGGGGCTGTA
Source organism: Falco peregrinus (assembly GCF_023634155.1). Lineage (NCBI taxonomy): Eukaryota > Metazoa > Chordata > Aves > Falconiformes > Falconidae > Falco > Falco peregrinus. The sequence continues at coordinate 59,991,651 of NC_073727.1, forward strand.
CCTTATGCCAACCTAGTCATAGTCCGTAATCTTCATAAGTACTCAGCCTTCTTCCTAACCCTGCTCTAAATTATGTCAAAGGAAAAAATCCCAGTAATTTCAAAGGAAACACCTATAACTAACAAGACATGGTTTTGAAAATCTTACATACAGTTAATATTTCAAATTGAGCATCTGAACTACACCTCACTACATATACTCACAGGAAAAATATATTGAGATCAGAGCTGTTTCTGTTAATGATCTTTCAGATGGTTTTTGATACAAATGCTAATGCAAAAGAGTAGGAAGAAGAGTAGAATAGCCTTGCTGCATTTGTTTGAAAGAAGGCATAAAAGAAGAAAAGTGATATACTGCTCCTAGTTAAATCAGTGGTACAATTACTGTTGACTTCAGTAACTCAAGGATCTAGGAAGATGTATTTCAAGTTACTTAAAATCTTCAGAATATTCCTTCAATGAAGTAGCTCAAAAAAGAGTAAAATCCCATTTAGATATTGATAGATCAATCACTGTTGCAGAAATATCATATGCAACAAAAATGTAGCAAAAATTTACCCCTTGCTTGAATGCACATTTTCTCAAAAACATGTTAGAAATGTATTTCTGACAGCTAATTAAAGCTATCCCATTCTATCGGTCATGTTTGTGTGAGGTCCAATAACATCTAAAATGAAATGCATTATGAAAGCTACACTTTAACAGTCGAATTCATTTTTTCTGGTATATCGAGAAGTTAAATCTTGGTTTCAGTGACTACAATGGAAATTTTGCAATTAATTTTAAAGAGCTAGGACTTTACCAGGCTGCAGACATTGTTCAACTTCCCTTTTTTCTAAAGTCATAGTTATTAGCAGGGTAGTCTGGGAAAATTCTAGATGCCCTTAGGCAAACAGGTTTTGACTATATAACCTTTTAGTCTTAGCTGAATCTCTTACACAGATGAAAATGTTATCCCAATTCCCAACCAAAACAATTTCTTCCTTAAACAAAGCAGATTATTTCTGAGAAGGCTGTTGTTGCACAAACATCCCAATGTTCTTACTTTCAAGTCTATGCTTGAGTTTTCTGTTTGAGAGCAGTTCCATTCATACAGCTGTATCCCAAACCCGTATCACCTGCAGAATAAAAGGGATAAACCATCTCCCCGTGAAGCCCTAGGCACAATCTGTCTGCAGGTATGTGGAATTAAACTTATCAGTATCTGAGTCTGTCCCCCTAAGAGGAACAATTGTTTCACTCTGGCAGCATGGTCTGTAACTGTCATTAGTTCTCTGCAATCCACTTGTATTTTTTCATAGAATCTTCACTTTCCAAGACTCTCCATGTTTCTTTTTTTTTTAGTGGATCTGCATGATGTAGAAACCTTTCAGACCTTTGAATTTGTTTCTTTTCACAAATAGTTGTTAAAAAAAATGTTTGTATAAATACCTGGAGAATGAGGTTGTCCTGCAAACACAATGTGGTTGCATGACCAAGAAGTAAAAAGTCAAAGAAAAATATTCCAGCAAAGAAGTTAATAGAATTCAACAGCAGATGTATCTACATGTAAGCCTGTAGGACCAACACAGAAACATAAAGATTGTTTTAAAATGCAGTAAGCTAGCCATGTACTTTAACTTCAGCTTTAAAACAGTTAAATTAAATGGACGTAGCAAAATGGACAGTTAGAAAACGCCTACTGTATAACCAAGCCATAAAATTCCAAAATATTAAAGTATATTTATGAAGCATAAGAAGTTAAAGAAGTAATAAGTAATTTAAATGCTGCATTAATTTTTTTAATTTTTTTAAAATGTGAAATAGTGTTAATACAGGCCTCAAAAGAACTGCTTCTTCCATATAACAGGATTATACTGTTAGATTCATATTTTGCAGAGAATCTGTCAAACAAACACAGACATTTACCTTACCTTACCTACCAACAAATGCGTACTTGTGCACTCCTGTGGTGCTGTAAGAAATCATCCTAACTTCTGACCCATGCACTGCTCTTGATCCTGACAGTTGTGGGGTATCACTGGCTCAGTGAAACAGAGGATGAACTGTTCTCATGAGTCTTTGTAGGTGGTGCATGATTATTTGAGAATGCATAGAAGAATTCATAATAGTATAAAAAGTGGACACAAAGAATACCTTTACCAATTGCATTACGAAGAGGCTTAAAATTAAATGCAGTTCACCTATTTTGCACTTTGGCTAGAATACAGTAGTTTTAATCAGACAAGTTAAAGAATAAGCATAAGAAGTCAATATTTCCTTCAGAAAAAAAAAAATTGTTGACGTCAACAAAACTTGTATAGCAGAAATCAGCTATGTTAAATTTTTGCTTTAACCACTAAATTTAATTATTTTTTATTTATTAGTATATTCCTTAAATAATTAAAAGTTTCAAGTATCAAATATCAGGTATTCAATGTGATATACTGTGATGTATTTTAGCAACAGTAAAGACTTGGATCAGTTAAATGTTTATTAAAACTGAATGCTAGCCAGTGACACCAGAGATGGCTTCCCTTTTTATGAATTGACACACAGACCTCATCTGAGAACAGAGGCTCTCTGTGGCTGAAAGAAAAAAAAGGAAAACAGTTGTGGTACAGAGTCTTCCCTTGATCACTGTCTAAATCAACGAAAACTCTTGCATGACTGCTAATTCTTCTTGCATCAACTGACAGTGCATGCTCACTAAATCCATACATGTGATAAGATTCTTTCAGAGCATATGAAAGGATATTCCTATTAGCCTTTTCTTTTTGACAGTTCCCTGACAGATGTGCCATTTGGATTAAAATATTTCTTTTAATTGCAAGAAAGAAGAATAGGTAGCATCACTGGAGGTAGCTGTGCCATAGGACCACCATAAAATGACTGCTATTTGTTAATGTCATTTACAAACTGCTAAAGTAACATTAGTAAGTGAAAGCACTTGATGCTAAGGGATTTAACCATACAGTATAGAAACTTTATAGACAGATCATTAATCTCTGACTGCAAAGAGTTAGACTTGATTTTATGCCAAATGTTTGACTCTTTAGAGTCTGCCAAATGCTAAATGGCAAAAGCTAAATTATAGAAGAAATACATATTAAAATAATACCATTTAAATTTTACATCTACTGTGAGAATAGGCAAACACCATCACATTTTTAACATAATCTCAAAATGCAATTCCTAATCCAATAAAAACATCTAATAAAAATTGGCATAAAGTTGTAATAAAATTAATTAATGAGTTGTGTACCACATTATGTTTTCATTTCCTGCTTGTTAAAACAGCAGGTTTCACCACTCTTTCTCATGTGTTACATTTCTCTCACTTTTCTCAGTATTTGTGTGTGGGCACAAGAAAGTACCAGCCTGTAGCTGAAAAATATACATGTTCTGCTACCAACAACACCTGACAATAAAAAAATATTTCATCACAGTATTTCAAGAAGGAAAAAGATTTTTTTCACTCTGTACATGGATTGAGAGAGGCAGAGGGCTCTTTTCAGACCATCTAGTTTAGCTATTTAAAAGGATATGAAAAGTTTGACAGACGACTGAACAGTTCATGTTGCCCACTCTCTGCCTGGCCCTAGTTCCCTGCACAGTTAAAATGGGGAGAAATCGTCATGTTTCCCAAGAGATGTCTGCAGTGGCTGAAACATGGGCTTTGGCATCCCTTGGAAGAGAGCTGTGATGTGCAGAGGATCCAGAAGCAGCCCAGACTCCTATCAGCACAGAAGTGGGGCACAGACGAGTGCGCTCCAGGGCCGGGGCAGGAAAGCTGACTCATGGGGCAATCTAGCTAAATTGTCCATGTCTAAACTCATGAGTTGAAAGAGCTGGGCTGGGAGTCACCTCTCATCCTAGGAGGGACACGTGTGGTGACCTGCATCCATAGAACTTCATCACCTGCAGCTGCAGCTGATGCTTTTGAGACCAGTTTGTAGGCTTTGCTATGCCCCAAACTGCGCCTGGCAATTGTAGGAGAGAGTACTACTGGGCACGGGCCAACATTGTGAGGAAGGCCCTGCCACAAATCAGCACTGCCTAGCCCCATGCTTTCACAGGGGTTAGGGAAGTGTAGCAAGACATAACCTGTAAGTCCTCAGCTTCCCAAGAAGATGGGAAGTGATCGCACTCAGGGATCCAGTAAGAATTATTTCCCAATCGCCTGTCTGAGGATGCCAAACGACTCACAGTATCAGCACACTGAACCTTGTGTGACACTATATGCATACAGTAGTGTTCCCAAAGCTAAGTAAAGCAAGTTAATCAGCTAACATGAAGAGCACGGTGCTCTTAAAACAGATGCAAGGATTACAGCAGAAAGAGGAAATCTCCAGTTTCTAGTTCTGCTTCTTGTAAATTACTTTGGCTGATACTAAAAATGTTACAGAAAACAATTCTTTAGCATTCCTAAATTAAGATTATTAGGTGGCAGGTATATGACTGGCATTTACAACTCAGAGTGAATTCAAAAAAAGAAACTCACTTCAATGTAATTAGATTATTTACAGGTGGTTGCTTTCATTTTATTACAAATAACTTGCATGTGTAATATCTATTTAGAAGAACAGCTATGCTAAAACAGTTACATATTTCTGATGAGGAACAAGAAAATAGGTCCATTTCCACAAAATATGCATTATTAAAAAGTCTTATAAGGATTGTACTTTATCTCAGAAGCTTAACAGAAACCTACATTAAAACTAATTTATTTTTTTTTCTGTCCATTTGTCAAAGCACTTCATAAAACTATTGTAGGAAGCATATTTACTTGGCTTTTTCTGATAAGAAAAGCATACTTAAGATATGTTCTTAGACTTGTAATACCTCTGAAAAAACGTATAATTTCTTACCCTTTATTTTTTTCCACTTATACCATGACCTCCACTGTTCTATATGCTGTTCAAACACAGTAAAGAAGACAGCAGCTTCCCTGGCAAGCTTCTCCTTTAAGAGGCTTCATCCTGGGACACAGAATGGATCTGACAAAGTTGTAATTGTAATCCATGTCTTCTGATTCTTGCTTCAAGAAAAATTCCTGACGGACTATGATGACTTAGCTATGCTTGATATTGTAATCACTTGGATTAGCCTTGCTATGGGTTTATAATGGATTTTCACTGAATTAATCGAGGTAGTATACTTCAGGAAATTTCTTTGTGTTAAAGCTAATTCTTTTAGGTACCTGGGGATATATTCAGCTGGCAACACACAGCCATGCAGTGCCATTGAAACACGTGGGGCATCTGAGAGATACAACACAGGGACCATTGCTGCATTCAATTGGAAACACAGGTGAGGTACCATATGCTGTACTGATGGGTCCTCATCAGCTATGTGTGAGCCCTTGGGTGAGAGGTCTCAGTCTCAAACAGAGTTCCAGCCTGACTGCTTTGCCATTTTAAATAAAAATCCATCCAACACCGTGCTGGATTGAGACCCTGTATCAAAACTCAAAATGGGTTAGGCAACTTGGTTCCAAAGTGCACGCAGAGTATAGAGGAGACTTGGGCAAGCACCAACATGGTACTGGAAGTTCCTTATTTTTTCATGCCATTTGCCTTTAAAGAACCCAAAGGTTTTAGAAATTATAAGAAGGATCTTAAACATGCAGACTTTACACCAGTGCACAGAAATTTGGGGTTGAATGCTTCCTTCAGAAGCCATAAAGATGTGCAGTGCCTCTAAAGATAAGGTCTGCTGACAGGGTGGCCCTTTATCAAAAGGAAGTTGTCTACAGTATAGATGGGAGTGTACAGAAAAAGGGCTGGCATATCTTCATAAAGAATTGTGTAATAAACTCTAATTTTCTGTAAAGCTTTCTATGAGGAAACAAGGGCCAGTGCAAGGAGGTGTGCTCATGCCCCAGAGGGACTTGGGATAAAATGTTAAAATAAAATGAATCTCTCATTCAAAAATAGTAAGTCGACCTGCCAAAGTCAAAACCTGAGGTTAGAAGTCAGGATTTTTGAACTTCAAGGGTTTGAGTTTGCAGTGAGAATTCACTGAGATCACATTATCAAGTTTTTCCTGAAACACAGAAAGAGAGATTATTCTTCCCTGGAAATTATCTGTCTGGAGGGGGCTGGAGTCCTAAGTATTAAATGAAGTAAGATGCAGCACTTGAGAATGGAAATGAGGGAGGGAATGCAGGCAGGATGGGAGCATAAAACTGAGAAAACAGCTGAAAGCTTTAGGGAGGGATAAGTGAAAGAAATAAAACCATGAAGGATCGTATAAAGTAGAAGTGAAAGCCCTCAGGGTTAATCCAGAACCACAAAGTAGCCAAAGTAGCCTTGCTGTTATTAAATACCATGTTTTGTATAACTATCACTTAAACCATCTCTATAATGGGATACGGCAGCCGCATGCCAGGGCACAGTGACACTTAACAAACAGCTGAGGAGAGGAAGGATATAATACTTTCTACAGGATGAACTTCATGAGTTTATGATATAATGAGCTGAGTCAGAATCTGGCTAGGGTGCTGCAGTTAAGCCTTTTAATCTTGCAAAAAAAAGTACTATTAGTTATTTAACAACCCTGATATTACTTTTACATCTCACCTGGGAAAAATCCTGTGCCCTCTACCACCTAACAGCTCTAGCAGTAACTTGGACCTCAGTTCAGTAATGTCTCTAAGTTAAAAAAAAAAAAAAAGACCCACTGACATTGTTTCCTCCTGTTGTTTTTTTCTTGGTATTCTTCCAAGTAGAACTGATCTCAAGGAACGCTACCAACTCTGCAAGGTATGACAGGGTTCCATCCAAGGTGGTTCATCTCCCAGAAACATCTGGCTAGGACCGAATATAAAAAAGCCTTCTACTCTCAGGTCTTTGAACTTGTACAAGCCAAAACAGTGTGGGAATGCGTTTCCATGCTTTTGACCTTGTGCTCTAAATTGTTGGCTCTCATCCGATTTCGGATGAAAGTTCACATTATTTCCCTCAGGAATAGACAGCAGTATTTGCCCTCAGTTATATTTTCCCTAATTTACTCAGTTTGTCTTAATTGTATTTACGAGGAAGCTGGGAGGACATATTAAAAAAATAGACATTTTTATTTAAATAAATACTAGTGACTACTGTGACTGTAAGTACTGTGACTACCGTGATGACTACATTTGGTCAAGAGGCATCCTAAGTTCAATTTTTAGCCTAATTTAAAATTGCTTTGTAAGAACTTATCTACAGTAAAAAAAATGACAATAATTCAACTCAGTTTGTTCAATTAAAAGATGCAGACTTCACATGTAGACTTACATCAGTTTAAAACACATAAAGCAGCACTGGCTTGCATCCATGCTAATGTGCCATTTCTTTCATCCCAGAAATGAAATTTTGTTAGGGCTCAGTGATGGTCTTGCAGCAGCACTGCTAAGTATTTTCTCCAGTGTTTCAGTTGGCACAAACACATGATGTTACACCCTGCAGAGATATTCCACTGCATTCCTGACATATTTTTGGTCAAAGGCTTTTGGGTTTTAACTATCTGTGCTTTAAATAATTTTGTTTCTTTGTAGGGATCAGAAGTAAAACCAGGGTTCCATATTGAGCAACTTGCAATTTCCAGTAGGAAAAATCTCCATTCCCTGGCCACCCCTTGCTGGACCGCTGACACAAATAGTAAATTCTGTGCGATATTACTTTGGGTGCAACCACTACAGATAAAATAAAATTACTTAATGAAATAAACTGCAAAGAATAAATCTGAAAGGCTTTTCTTTTCAGAGAATTGTAAAATCAGGTTGGACCACTGCTATGCCTGGCAGATGACCTAATCTTACATCCTGTACACCTAAGGTACCTAAACTCAGCTCTAGGTGCCTAAATTAAGTCACTTTCATAACAAGCCCAGGTAAGGTGTTCTTGACTAAAACATAAAGGCCAGGTCAGTTTTGATCTGAAAACACCTTCAAGCAGAATTTTTTCCCAAACTTATTGCTCAGATATTCAAATTGAGTTATTCCATGTTCAACTCCCAACCTTAGTTCCTTATGCTTTTTGTACCACTATTTTCTCTGAAGAAAGAATATATGCAGTGCCCCTTCATTGGTATACGAAAAAGGCTGAGATCCACAAGACTTGTTAATGGTATTATTCAAAGCTTTAAAGTAGGCAGAGACGGCTACCCATGTATCTGGCAGCAGCACAGAGCTTGCTGTGCCTGTGACTCAAGTACCTGTCCAAAGACCTGCATAGGTGTTAAGCATCCCAATAGTGCTGTGATTTTACAGTGCACTTTTAATGACGTTATGACTACACTATTATCAGTGAGAAATGCTAGCTTAAAGCCAGGCTATTTGTACAAGCTGTTTAGATTACCAGGTAAAACACACATTAATTTTCTCTCTTTGCCAAGTATTTTTTCCCATCCACAAAGGATTTTTGTGATTTTCCTTTTTTTTTACTTAAGAAAAATAAAATTGAGATGGAAGTCAAAATTAGATTTTATTCATTTGTAAAACATTTGTTTTGCATCTCCCTGAACTACTGCCCACACTGGAGCCACTTTAATTTCAAAATTTATTCTAGCTTGAAAAATAACACCATGTATTAAGCAGAATAGGAGACAACAGACAGTTTTACTTATCTCTCACATCATACAAATGAAACTCAGGTTTTTGTCACATCAGCAGGCAATGATTTTCCTATCTTTATAAAAAGGCAGAAGTAAATCTCTGTTATACAGTGAGCTTGACTTGCAATGTCAGCATCATCAAGCTAGAGTTACTTTTCCCAAACAAACATTAATATACATTTTTACATATATACATTTTTATTCATGTATATAACAAATGGAGACATTTCTACCCACAGTTCCATGACTGTTATAGTGATCCTCATTCTCCACCATCATTTTGACCTTAATTCACAAAAGAAACAGACTTAGGGTTCTGTGTCTAGAAATACCTTATAAGCAACCACACCTTTCTGAGAAGTTTCTGTATTGAAAAGCTACCTCTTAAATTTCCTTTAGTTCTCCACTGTCATTGAATAATGATGTCCAAACACGAGTAGTGTACATAGAACAGTATGTTTTTAGCTACGTTTGGGAACAGGGGGAAAAGGATTAAGAGATGCCCCTTTTAAAACCTTTTACTTTCTATTTCTGTGAAACTTACTTCTAGTTCAATGATATCCAGTGTTGTAATACAATGGGTCAATTAACATTTTCTTCATACAGCAGTGGGTCAAATGTGTTTTTATAACTCACACAACTTTTATTGTGCTATAACTTCATCTATTCCAAAAGAGTCATCTCTGAGATAGACAAGCATCAAGAAAGCAAACAGACCCATTTTATGGAGACTCGTTGAATTTGGTTCCTCTTCAATATGCAGCTGTTTACAACGTTGCTCCTTATCAGAAATTCTAAGAATTCAAATAAATATTGTAAAATTTTAAACAAATGTTTTTGGACTAGATGACCTTTAAAGGTCCCTTCTAATCCAAACCTTTCTATGATTCTGTGATTTTCTTTATTCTTGGAAACAAAGAAACTATCAGAAGCTATCAGAACCCACCTGCAGCCTTCAGGTACTTATCTGCCTGTTTTAGTGAGTAGTCTGTCTAGTTTTTTGTTTTCACAGACTTCCTAATACTTGAATTAATGTTTTAATTAAATGTTAAGAAGGTTCTCAACTACTATTGAAATCTTTTTTCCTTATTAATATTTTACATCCAGGAAATGAGAAGGCATGGGTAGAAGAGGAAAGGTCAGCACAGACAAACGCTGAATCCATCTTTAGGTTTTACAGCCTGCCTGGCTGTATAACATTCTGGACATTGTGAGAATTTAGACGTGCCTCACAGATGAAAATTTTAAGGCATGAGATCATTCATGGATAAAAGTACATTTTAAAACAAACATGTTTTCCTGACAAATATTTTTATGAGGCAATTAGCAGCCCTTCCCTTTACAGTTCCGTTAGAAAATAAGCAGACAACGATTCACTTCCAAGCTGCTGATGAAAAAATAAGGACTCAGAGGAAAACAAAGCAGACAGGGACAATACTGTTGATATAAATGAGTGAATACATTCCATTGACAATTCAGTTTGTCAATGAGACTCTAAATAGCCAAAAGAACAGACTCGTAGGGAAAGTAAATTTCCTGCTGAACTCTGGTATGTGGTATAGAATCAAGATTAACATCTGAAAATATTTTTTTCAGAACCTAAAATTACTAAAATATATTGGTTTATAAATTGCAAAGGGACTTTATGAAATATTTTGGTTTTGATGATGTTGAAATAAACTATTTTTAAATTATTAAAGTGTTGCAGTCTAATATTACATTTTAGATGTGCAAAACAAAATGTAGTAAAATATAAAATATTACATATGAATTAAAGTGATTAAATACCCTTCCTAAAATCTAACCAAAAAGGTACTGTAATTATGATCTTTGATTAAAAATAAAATGCCCATAAAATCCTATATGCTAGTCTATAAGTTAATATGACAGCAGTTTGAAGTGATTCCATTAGAAGTACATATTGACACAATCACTAAAAACATTCTAATTTTGACAGAATAGCATTTCACCTCAAAAAGTGTTGACTAACTCTCTGAAATACTTTTGGTCTCTTATGTTAAGATAATGGCCTAATGCTGGGTTGTGCATCATGATAACTCATAAATCCATGGGAAATTGCATTTTATACACACTGCATACAGCTTAGGACTCTGTTCTGCCTTTGGAAGTGACTCACTGTGACACACACAGAGACACATCTGGTATTTATAGTTTCTTTTGTCCCAGCTTTGGATGCCTTTGCTTTCATATCAAGTCATAAAGATCCTAGGGCAATGTAGAATTTCCTGAAAATAGTTTAATTGCTCACTGACATTATCTTGAGTGGAATCTAATTTAAAATGAAGACTTTGCAGGTCTTGCCAACTTGTGAAACATGCAACACTACATTTATTACTGAGTAAGAGAATATCTGTCATGGCATTTAATCCACTCAACATGAAACAAAAGGATGGTATTCTTCATTTCCAGCTCTAACCATATAAAAGTTAGATGTCTCAGTCTAAGCTATTGACCTTAAGCTGCTTCTGTGGTCAGCAGAGAGAAATAGCCATTTCACATGACAGTTCATCTGACCTTTCTTAGGTACATATTTTAAGATGAGATGAACAGTCCTCTAGGGAGTTAAAATAAAATAAACTGTCATCTAGAAATCTGATATCTATATCTAACCTAATCACCTGAGGCTTCCTCTGCAGTCAATGGAGAGAAATAGGCTTCCTTGCATGACCTTCATTGTCCCCAAGGAATCTAACCTCCTGCAACATGCCTCAGCCAGGCTGCAGGAGTCTGGTAGGAGGCTAAAAGCACTGAATCCCTGCATGCAGCAAAACTCTGTAACCCTTCTGTCAAAGAGTGGAGCTCCCCATCAATCATCTCAAATGCTCTCGCTGTTCAGGCCTGACACCTTACTCCCTAATTTCACCAGGGCATCACAGTGCCTACCCATGCTATTCCAAATGCTCACACACGTACTGCAGCAATGATACAGCAAAGATCATCAAAAAAACCCTGGTAAATAAGGAGCTGGGAAACATCCCATCTGTATTTTGTACTGGATTAAAACTTAATGTTACAGTGATGTAGTTCGGAATTAATCACATCAACTTCAGTGCAGTTATCATGGCTGGGAGCCAGTAGGAGAGGACAAAAGCAGTGTTTGTGAGTCTTTCTTCAGCTTATGGCAGCTGTTTAGCTCATCTTTGATCATACTTATTTTTTTGCAGTTAAGCTTTTTGGTCACACTATCTTTGCTGTTCCAAACAGAGATAGCTGTTCCAAACAATACCCATGTTCACATGCTAGCAAAGGTATTTGTGCATGTGGATTAGCTGCGTTTTGCTTGTCATGCACTTACTCGCTTTTGTGTTGTTTTTGTTTTGTTTACAAAAAGATATTCAGCTACTCAAGGAACATAAGCAACAGCATATGACATAGCAGAGCAGCTGTACACGAGAGTTAACATTGGCAGTGTTCAATTGTAGCGAATAGGAAAAGCTATGCCATCTTAGGTCAAGACAAGAGGCTGGTAGCTAATTTAATACAACAATGAGCAGCAGATGCTCTTAGGAATGAGTATCAGGACAGGGCATGCCTGTGGCAATGCATCCCTAGAATACACTTCCAGTTTTCAGTACTTTGTGTTTCAAAGACTTCCTGAGCTGGTGTGAGTGTCTTTGCATTTAACAGCCCTGAAAGGATTTTCTTCCATGTTGTCATGGTTTAACCCTGGCCAGCAACCAAGCACCACGCAGCCACTTGCTCCCTTTCCATCACCCAGAGGGATGGGGAAGAGAATCGGAAAGGAATGTAAAACTCAAGGGTTGAGATAAGAACAATTTAATAGGTAAAGCAAAAGCCAGCTGAGCACACAAGCAAAGCAAAGCAAGAAATTCATTCACCACTTCCCACCGGCAGGCAGGTGTTCAGCCATGCGCAGGAAAGCCGGGCTCTGTGACCCGTAACAGTTACTCGGGAAGACAAACGCCATAATGCCAAATGTCCCCCCCCCTTCCTTCTTCTTCCCCCAGTTTATATATGACGCCATATGGTATGGAATATCCCTTTGGCTAGTTTGGGTCACCTGTCCTGGCTGTGTCCCCTCCCAGTTTCCAGTGCTCAAGGAACTGAAAAGTCCTTGATTTAGTATAAACATCACCCAGCAACAACTAAAACCATCAGTGTGCTATCGACATTGCTCTCACATCAGAGCCAAAATACAGCACTGTGCTAACTACTAAGAAAAAAATTGACTCTATCCCAGCTGAAACCAGGACACATGTGAACTTACCACTTTTTTAATCCATATAAACTTTCATCATTGCAAGCATCCAACAGCACAAAGTCCCCTGGCTCAATTATACACTGCATGAAGAATCCCCTCCCTGTTTTCAGTCACCAGTTGTTAGTTTTATTTGATACTGCCTGGGTTTTATGGTCAAAGAGATACAAAATGATTGTTCCTTATTAACCTTCTCCAGCTCTTACATGATTTTGTAGACCTGCACCATGTGCCCTCTCATTCATCTGTTCACAAGGCTTGAGTGCCAGCCGAGCCATTTCTCATTTTGAAAGGTTCCATATCATTGATCTTCTTGTTCTTTTTGTGTGTTTTCCTGTTCTACTAAAACATTTGTAAGCAAAAAGGAACCAAGAGACATAAAAGTTTATCAGGGTGAAGGATAAATAGAAAAGTATGTATTTTTAAGAAGAGTATATTTTGGGGACATACATTAAGGATAAATTGAAGCCTAACTATGATTTTTTTTTCCCAGGGGAAGGTGGTAGCAGCAGTTAAAACAGCTCAAAAAACTCTTTTTCCTCAAATATTTCCATCTTTTTTGGATAAAATCTATACAGGCATACTTCTCATAAGTGATAATAAAACACTTCCATAGAAAATTAAGAAATTATTACTCAGCAAGTATGACTTTTAACCTTCTCCAAATGACATTTCAATAATATGCACAAGAGTTTCAAATGTGCTACCTAAGGCTGCCTTGGATCTTTTTTGATGTTTTTCCATAGAAGTTCCAGGAGGTAAGGAAAATAAAATGCTATGCAAATATTTGAAAAGGATAGCGAGAAGTCTGTTGTAATGATAAGCTGTCAGGTTGACACTGAACTCAGGCAAAACAAGCATTGAGTCCAGCTGATACAGGACTCGGCAAAGAGCTAAAGGAAGGAAATAAAATTGATGTCAATCTAAGAAAATATACAGAAAATAAATTCTGTCAAACTAGCCATAGATTTTTAATGGGATTATGGGTTGATTGATGAAGAAAATTGTATTTCCCTGTCTTTCCCCTCAAACTTTCTACTTTAAATTACCTTACGTTTAATTAGATGATGCTACATTAATGTGGCTCACTAAAATTTAACGGGGCATAGACCTATGGATTAAAAATGGATAACAGACATCCATCAAAATATTGTTATAAAATGAGACAGTCTCTATGGAATTGCTCTTGACTGTATTTTACTTAACATTTTATGAAAAATCTGGAACAAATCACAAAACAATCACAGTTAAAGTTTGAAAGTGATCACTGTAAGAGTCATAAATCATGAGGAGTTCAGGTCAGTGGTACACAGCTGGGAAGACTGCATGCAAATCTCAATGTGGTCAAGCGTGAATAGTCACGTTGACCAAAGCTCCCTTGTGTTGATGTTTCCACAAGGGCTAATACAATCTTTCCATGTAGAAAGCATCTTGAGTAGGTGCTCAAGGTTCATGTTATCTCAGCATTTGACCTTCATGTAACTGCTCCTGTAATATTTTGTTTCATTCTTGTGTCACTCTTTAAAAGGATAGTGTTGTTCACAGAAACTAGGGTTATTTCAGAAATAATTCAGAAACAGAAAAAAGAATAATCGTTCTTTAATAATTCATTATTTCATAAATCATTTTGCTCTACTATGAATTTACCTTTTTTTGGTCACTGGAAGCTGAAAAATGCCCACTGAATATAGCTGAGAGTTGAGTAAAACAAGAAAAACAGAAAATTGTACAGTGTGTTTTTAAAGTTATTTTTACATGATTTCTGGATTTTTCATTTTGAGTGTCACATGATTTTTCCTAATCAATATCAAAGCCAAACTGTCTAGGTATAGATGACATATATGAATGTAAAGAGGTTTTCTGTCTCTTTCGAAGTTATGTCTTTGTACCCTCTTGAAAACTTTTGTATTTGAAGCTCTCTGTTGATGCCTTACTAAAAAGATGGTGTAGATGAGTTTGGGTTTTTCTAACGCAGAAAGATTACTTTCTCTGTTTTCCTATTCAGACAATTTTTCATTAATGTTATGTCTTGGTTTAAATGAGACCCATCTCCTTTATGGCACAAAGGAACAAATGATGTTTTTTCAAACTTTAGATAAACGGCAATCCTTACATAATGGTGAGCATTTCCTCTTTGGAGATCATCACTGAATCAGGACATTCAAACAAACTCACCGCTAAGCTGTTCCCTGGGGCTAGGCTCAGTTTGTCCAAAGCTATGCTTATTACATGTGCTTTGGTCAGCAGATATGCAATCTTAGACAATAGCTTCTTTCTGCAAACAATAGCCAGTATTAAGAATGTCATCAGATACAATGGCTACGAGTGGGACAATTCTGCTTTCTTATGAAAGCTTTCATAATGGGGCGGTCAAAGTGTGTGTGTGTGTGTGTGTGTGTGTGTGTGTGTGTGTGTCTGCATGTGCGTCTGTGTATCTATATGTCTGTGTGTGTTTTAAGAAAGATCCACCAGCATGCTGCAGAAGCAGCCTGCTGGTCTCAGAAGAGCTGGTTCATGAAAGGTGCCATTTATAGTGCTTTCACAGTACCATAGAATGGAAACATTAGGTAATAGTAAAATCCCAGAGCTAGACTTACTAAATTCTGAAAACTTACTCACATTACCATGCTTTATAGGACTTTGGGGACTTCATAACAACAATCTGTGCAACTGCAGACTTTGTTTAATGAAAAAATAAATAGAAATAGTTACCCAAAAATTAGCCTAAAGACTGGTATTCCCTTGTTGGTGCCCTTTAATAATTTTCACTATGCCTCCATTTGCACTCTGTCTAGAAAATAAAAGGCTTATTCATGCACAAAAACACAGATCTGCCTTCTCAGTGAGAAATTTTGTAACATTTCTGTAGTAGAATCAACTGTAGCAGCTCAAGGTCTTTTTCTGAAAGAGGAAAAACGGTTAGCTGGATATTGCATTACTTTCAGGAGATTTCTTCACTGTTGTGTAATTTATCTGACAGTTGCCACAGGGCTTACATGCCACTTCAGTTACCCTTCTGATTTTTAAGGGATGGATATGGATGTAGAAATTAGGGGACCATTCATTTTTCCCCCTAATTTCATCAAATTACATGCACTGTGATTTTAGATGAAACACACTAATACACTGTTTCCCTTTCCACATTTACAGAGACTTGTGAGTTCACTTTGTTTGCCTTTAAGCAGTTACTATTTGCATCAGCATCCCAACCCATTGGATTAGTCCGTGTCCTCTAAATGGTGTCCTCTCACAGCTCTCCTTAATGCTCTGTCATGAATTTGTTTGGGTTTTTCTTATCAGGAGGTATCAGAGCCAAAGCTCCAGAACGTCTCACTTTCCATACAAGGCTTCCTGTGTATTTTAAATGAAACAGATATAACAAAGAAAGCAATGTGAATTTATGCAGCTCCAGTGTGGGGGAAACAAAGAAGTTGGTTGAAAGGACAGACAGAAATATATCAGCCTTGCAATCTCAAGCGACCCTCAGGCAGGTACAGCACATATGCCTTCTGGCTTTAGTGCAGACAGAATTCAAAAGATCAGCCTTTTGCTGACCCCAGATATGAGCGTCTGGCAAAGACCAGCATCCTTCACAATTTTGGCAGTTTGCAAAGACACAGACTGGCCTGGATTACAAATAGGAAGCAGTCATCACAGCTGAAAGTGTATTTTTTGCCACTGGGATAGTAGAAAACTGAGAGAGACAGACACACAGTTGGGGGAGGAGGCGGCATGGTAAGGCTGCTTTTTCTCCACTCTTGAAACCTATGATGCAAATATTTATGCATGAGGTTGAGAGGAATTCTTGGGTCATCCTTCTACCCTGTCTAAAAACATACTCATGTCTAAAAGGAGAGCTCACAACAGTGCCTAAGTTTGAAAACGTGCTGATGTCAGAGTTTTGCTCTATTTACATGCCTTAGGAGAAGAGCAGCCAACTACCTGCTTATCGTAAATCTTTCCTCTCCTCTCCCTCCCTTCATCCTCTCTACTGAAACCCCTACAATTTTCAGTACAGAACACCAATGCACAAGTAGGTTATTCTGTGTATGAAAGCAGTGCTTGTGAAAGATGTTGAATGCACAGTCCCGGAGACCCACATCCTCTGCAGTATAGCAAAGGGAAAAAAAGATACATCATGGATAGCAGCACTGTCAGCTTCCTTGCTCTGACTTACCAGCTCTACTGATCTTGAAGAAACACCCACTGGGGTGAAAGGATCATTCATCCTTTATAGCCAAATTGTCCTAACTGCTAAAATTGCCATATAGGCTGCTAATTAGAGCCAGTTACGGTTTGGCTTTTCCAATGCTGACAGATGTGAATGGTTCACCCAAAGCCTGAAAGTTGTGCTGCTTATAAAAGCTATCAAATGTAACGATCTGCTAAACTATAGTAGATTTATACCTGCCTGAAGATGGAATCAGAGAGAATAGAGCTGAAAAACCCCTCCAGAGATCATTTGATCCATCTCCCTACACCAGAAGATCATGTCTACTTTTTGGGGAGCTGTTCGCTTAACCTGCTTTCATAGGCTTCCTCTAACAGGGACTGCAGAGCCTTGACATGCAACTTATTCCAGTGCTTTGTAAGAACTTCCAAAAGAAGGGGACTATCTCCATACTTCTATTTGCCATATTCCTTTCCTCTTTGTAGGGTCCAGCCATGTACCAGGTAACCATTTCTCCAGTTTTTTCTTAGTTTATAATTCTTTCTATCTTTTTTCAAGTGTGACTGGATCATTCTTTGATCATTTTGTTATTCTTTGGACTCTGTTCAGCTGGGTTATACCTTTCCTGCAACATGTGGCTTGAACCAGATTGGATGCTGTTAGAGTTGAGATTTTATAAACCTGAAGAACGCAGGAGAGTAATTGCAACATCTTACAGGTGATGTTCTGCCTATACATCCCAGACAATGTTTAGGGGAATGAAGAAGCAAGGTGCAGCTCACTCTTGTGCACCATATGAGTCAAATGACTCATTGCTGTCATGATGTTTCTTTTCCTTTGTCTGACTCCTCCTCCCCCACAAAAAGGGGATACTCTGGCCACACTCCAAAATCTCTGCAGAAGCACTGAGAAGCTTGAGATGACCTTCGATGGTGATGTTAATAACAGCAATAAACAAAAGACAAGAAGAAACCTTCATAAGACTGCTACTTCTCACCAGTACCACTGGGTGAGAGGTGGGTAGATCTCCCTTTAGCAATATGTTTACCAGCATAGGAATAATATTGGGTGCTTTCATTTTGCTATCTAATTCTTGCCTTGGTGCTATGATAGAAAAACTACATGTCATCCAGAAAGGGACTGTGTTATTTAAAACAGTACATAAGAGTAGAAATATCCATAGGTTTGGGGCCTGCTTGTTTTTCTTAAACCTGATCTCTGAATACAGACAACACTCAAACTGCATTAAAACTCCCATTTTCATGACAGCAAATATCTCTGAGCTCATGTATTAATCTGGAACTTTCGTGTACCACAATGCCCCAAACACACAGCTGTCAAACAGATTATTTCTGTGATTGATATAAGATGTATGGATATGACGTCGAGAAAAGGCTGCATTGTAGGACAAATGTCCCTGAGCTTTTGGTACTATAATTCCTAGAGAACTGGTATATGTTTGAATTGCTTTATTGTGGCATAATGCTGAATTTCAGTAGAAGCCGTATTCGCTCCCTTACAAGAAAACTACAAAAATACCTCAACATAATATTTACAAATCACATACTTTAGTTTTTGGGGTTTTTTTAATTCTCTGTATAAATAAATATGCACACAAACACAAATACATATGGAGAGAGGCACAGAATTATGTCTTAGCCATAGTATAGCAGTTAATCATATCCCATGCATTTTACTTGGAGCAAAGGGTTTTATAAAAAATTAAAACGTGGATATGTATGCCCTTTGGGAATTTCCCTGTTTAAATATTTGCACCTAGTAAGAAAATGTTGAAGAAATTTAAAAATAAGCATTACATTTGATGAGGTTCCTGTATTTAAAACAAAAACATAACAAAACCTATTGTGCATATTGTTCACATTCCCATGTAAAAAGTAGGCTATAATAGCTTAGATTCTCCTTTAGAATGAGAAGTACACTTGTAACATTGTCAAAGGATGTTAGCTTTATATCATATTCACATCAGATTCCTGATGAAATAAAGGACGATACTTTGCCACCAGTGCTGAGCAGTATTCTTCCTCACAATTTGTTCCACTGAAATGAATAGTTACTTTGCTGGAAAGTGCTTTAGGTTAACATAGTCTGGTTCTGTGGAAAGGAACAGTTTACCTTTCTGTTGCTTCCTTCATGATGTTATTTCTAAACTTACATGATACTAGGTGTATAAAATTAAGCATATACAATTTTAGATTATGAATTTACTTGCTACTTTCCACAAGATTCCTCCGTAATTTCACATTTTTTATGGCATTATAGCTTAAAATAGTACAAAGATACATGGCAGTTATGGCTCAGAAAGACCTTTGGCCTTTGACCTTAAAAGATCTTTATGTGGAGGCCCATGGTAGATTGATTTTTGACAGTACAGTGGCAGAGCCATACAAAAAAGGTATTCATATTGAACAAGTCAGTGGATATTTCAGGTCAAAATGTCAGCAGTTGTCTTTTTCAGCTGACATCCTCATCTGAGAAAGTTGGATTTAAGGTTTTCTTGACTCTCATATTTTGATTTCTTGCCATATATGACTGTGTCATTAGCTCCCTGGAATGCCTTTCAGTTTCTTCCTCAAGAAATGCTAAATAAGTTCTCACTTTACCTACTGACTGAATAAGAATACAAAAACAACGGACAGCTGTGAGGCATCTGCGTGTCACACAAACACTGTTGGCACAGTTCCTGCATTCAAGAGATCAGCAAGAGCCTAGTAAATAAGCTTTCTTCACTAAAGACCACTTTTGTCCATGATCATTGGAGCTGTGCTTTACTCATACATCCTCTGAATTCCTCTTTTCTTCAGTAATCACACATGCCTAGGATGATGGCTGAGTCTATTCTACAGTCCTGGGCCATGTAATTATGTGAGTAATTGGCAGACAAGATGTTGTGAATACCTGAATCCCAGGTTAATTGAAACTAACACCTGCCTGAACTGTGCTGTTGTAATGGATGCAATAATACAACAAGATCAGGTCCTATTGAGTTGCATAATCTTTTCAAGACAGGGTTTTTCATCTCCCTTCTTTGATTTGAAGGAGGTGGTAAACTGAAGTATTATGCCTTTGTTGAAGCTTATAAAAGATGAATCTATGGCTGAAAATGAAGATCCTTCCAGTTAATCTGTATTGAGAAAAATCAGTGAGCACACATCTTTTGCATTTTTCAGTTAGAAAGGAAACAACACAACTGCAGTTAGTAACAACATTACAGTTCACCCTAGAGTAACCCAAGTCATTACCCAAGTAGCACAACCTGCAAACTTTGGAGTCATGCAGCTCAGCATGGCCAAAATTCCCACTAGCATCATCAGACATCCCAAACTGGGCAAGCATTATGGCGTTATGCAGGAGAGGTTATTCTAGTATTCTTGGGTCGAGGTTGATCTTCTGTTGCCTTGTCCTTTGCACTGTCATAGCTCACAGGCAATTTGTTTTGGTGTTTCCTGTGTTACTTTCTCAGTGACACAACAGAGATAACGGTGTGCCCCTACAGCAGAGACAGACAAGCAGACAAGCAGACCTTCTCTCAGAAGAGCAGAGGGAAGTATTAAGACAAAGAGTTCCAAGTCATAGAATGACCTTAAGAACAACTATGCTTTACGTGATAAAACCTCTCAAGCAAACCATAGCTGTTCTTGTTCTTTTACTGAAACTATGGCAAGCTTACTTCTTTTAAATCAAATCATATAGACTATTTTAAACATAGCTTTTATCTGACACAATTAGATTCTTGGAAGTATTTCAGTACAAACAGAGCTCTAATGCAAGAGAATATGGATCAGAGCAGAAAAATGAAGGCTTGACAATGGAACCTGATATATTTAGGAACAAAGTAATATTGTACAGTTGCTAGTAAGAGCAGAAGACAGGACTTGATGACCAGAAGGTCCTATTTTTCTAAGTTAAACAAGACATGATATTTCTATTTTAGAATAAATGTTGGTTTTACTTGTAATGGTGCAAACTGTATAAAGCTACTATACTCTTTGTAAAGGGAAAACAAATAGAAAAAATACTAAAAAGACAAAAAGTAGCCAGAATACTTGGGATTTTCAAAAGCCTACAGTCCTCAGATTACTTACACAAGTAATCTTATTATAGACTTCTCTGGGAACTCCTTGACCACCCCAGTTGCCTCTGAAAATCACAATCAATTTGTTTGTCTCAGGACTAATGGGGGGAAAAAGATTTCAGGAATGGAAAGATTTTACTATAATGACCTAAAGCAAATGGGAGAACAAACCACCTGCTTTAGAAGTCATGATAAGCGTAATCACAACAATTAAGGGCAAGAAAGAGAAGTGAGGAGGAGGGATTTGTGAAAGCCCATTTCGAAATTTCAGCAGTTACTTGGTTTAAATGTTATATGTCTGCAAAAGAAAGGCAGTGTACTGTGGCTGATACCTTTTCAGAGATATTTTGACTTGAAAAACCTGATAGTCTTTTAAACAGGGACAGGTAACCTAAAGTAGGATGTTGTATCTCTCTCTGAGAATCACACATCTATAGAAAGGCTATATAATAAAAGTAATAAAAGTAATAAGAATATTTCATGATAGAAGATCAGTGTAGTTTTAGCAGCTGAACAGCAAGCCTGAACATGTTTACCATCCCAGTGTTTTCATGATCTATTTCAGTAAAAGACTGTGTCCTCTATATACCATATTGTTTTTTGTTTTGGCTTTTTTTTTTGCCTAACAGCACATGATTTTTTTTCAAGCTGAGCACTGTCTGAATAGCTTCCCTAACGTCTTTGTTTAGATCTGGCCTATAGATACCACCTTACTCCTACTGATGTTAGTAGGAAACTCTCTTAGCAGACATCCTGTGGGATGACAATACCTAATTCTGTCTTTGTTTCCAGCATCTCACATCCATCCCATCAGAAGTTGTGAATAATTCTTATATCCGCTTATACATTCTTATTTGTGAGCATAAGGTCTAGAAAATACATTCTTAGTACCTTTTAAAAGTGTTTTTCTGCTGCAATATCACCAAAGCAGAATGTCTACTCCAGTGTTAAACTGGTGGATATGAAACACAGCAAAGAAACAGAAAATTAGATGATGATGTGTATGAACGTAGGGTTAATCTGACTCAGCTGCCTCACAGTAAAAATGGCAGGTATCCTGTCCAGGTAGGATTTCACAGAGAAATTTCTATGGTGCATAAATGCTGCCTTATCAAGTGTGCCACCCTCTCACATCAACACCTTTCCTATAGTAAAGACAGAAGTACGGTCATCCTTTCCATCATAACTTTTCTGACGGAAAACAGGGAGCAGGGGAAGTTAAGTGTTGTAGTATATATTTGGCTAAGCTGCTAACAAAACCCTAAGGTAATTCCCTGAAAGACTGCAAATGCTGAGGTGACAGGCAGGAGGGCTGAGGCAGGGATAGAGAGAGAAAGACTGCACTGCTGGGAGAGAGCCATAGCTATGTTTCAGTCAAATCTGACCTACTTTAATGAAATCAGGTCATCTGTGAGCTCTTCATTACCCTCAGACTAAACAGCTCAAAACACAGCAGCCAATGTCTCTGTCTTTTCAGAGTACCGCTAATTCTCATTACAACATTGTTATGTATTCCTTAATATATATTGACTTAGTCATCTCGGCACACCAAAGCTGGTAAACAGTGCTGGGGAAGGAAGTAAAGTAAACACGATTACTGACTTTAAAAAAAAAAAAAATAAAAAATTGCAGGGTAAACACAGCCATGCCTCCAGAATATGTCCTCAAGGGAATAAGGAAACAAAAAAAGTAACAACTGTCTCACAACATTAACCATGATGGATGGAGCTCACCTATCACACCAGCAAACTCAACTGTTACCAGCCACATTAGCAGACACAACGGAGGCTGGAGTCAAACGGAAGCTGGTACTGTAGGCTTATGCTCAAATTCTGCTCAGTGTTCAGTCTTCTATAAACTGAGAAGGTGACAGCCCCGTGACAAAAAATATATACTGGCAAAGCTTTAACATGATGCCCATAGCTGCATTCTCTTCATACAGAGACAGACTGTAGGTATGTCTGTGCAGGCATGGATGTGTCCCCACGCATGTATTTTATTATGTAGATGTGTATATCCACTTGTTCGTACACCAATGTGTCTGTGTTTAACAGTAACGTACACTGAGATGTATGCACTGCTTTTAGACCCAGAAATATATATATATATATGTGTATCTCTAGCTGTATATGCATATATATCTAAAGGTGCATATATATATATATTTATATGTATGCATAAAAGCATACTCAGCAACAGACATGTCCTTGTGAGCATTATATTAAACCCACACTATTTACAGGATGTGCATGTCTCTACAGTGAATATACATATGAAAGGCTACTGTGTACCAAAGAGAAACAGTCCTCTCTTATTCAAAGAATTAATATGTTTTATTCCTATAGTTTACCACATAAATGTAATCTTTCTGTTCAACATTGGTTAGAAGAGTATCTATGTTCATTTTGTTTTGGAGACCAAAGACTCCACTCCTTTGTCTACATAGGGGCATCTGGTGTCATGTGAGGTCGGGCATCTGGTGCCGCAAGGAGTAACACCCAGCCTCCTGCTGCTACTCCAATAAGCCATCATAGGTCCTGTGCCATACCTGCAGCCTTGTGTGGACATCTCTGACACCTTAGCTCTTCTCAAAAGGCACTATACACTCCTGTAGTGGCAACTGCATCAGTCCTTTGCATTCCTTCACCTGTAGACAGCTATCACTGAAACATTTTCACTGCATCGTGCCAATTTTTTGTTTTTTTCTAACCCATGTTTAATTGGGAATTCTATGTGGTACTTACTACAGAACTATCTTTCTTCCTTTGTGTCCTCATTTTGGCTGGGACTGAGTTAATTTTCTTCTTACCAGCTGGTGCAGTGCTGTGTTTTGGATTTGGTGTGAGAACAGTTGATAGCACACTGATGGCTTTGGTTGTTGCTGGGTGATATTTGTACAAAGTCAGTGACAAAGTTTCTCAGGCCCTGCCAGTGAGAGGGCTGGAGAGGCACAAGAAATTGGGAGGAGACACGGCCACGACAGCTGACCAGAACTAGCCAAAGGGATGTTCCATACCATACAACATCATGGTGAGCATATAAGCTGTGGGAAGAAGAAGGAAGGGGGCAGGGGGGACATTCGGTGTTATGGCATTTGTCTTCCCAAGTAACCGTTATGCGTGACAGAGCCCTGCTGTCCTGGGGATGGCTGAACCCCTGCCTGCCGGTGGGAAGTGGTGAATGAATTCCTTGCTTTGCTTTGCTTGCATGCCTGGCTTTTGCTTTACCTGTTAAACTGTCTTTGTCTCAACCCATGAGTTTTCTCACTTTTACTCTTCTGATCATCTCCCCCATCCCGCTGTGGGGGGAGTGAGTGAGTGGCTGCGTGGGGCTTGGTTGCTGGCTGGGGTTAAACCACAACACCTACTATTTCATTGTCCAAATTACTTCTCAATCTGTCTGTCTTCTATTTGTGGGTGGCTGTGTGTTCTCCACCTGGCTCAGTGCAGGGGTCTAGAGTGTAGGAATCCACGTGTCATGCTTCAGACTGAAGTATTTATGGGAAATAAAGGCTTACAGAGATGACAACCTAGACAGCACAGCTCTGAGGCCATGCCAAACTTTCTTTGGAAGTGCCAAGTTAAGATAATTTAGATGGTTCTTGCCACTTTCATCTCTACCCATTTGTTCCTGTTCCTATTCCATCCTCTGCCTTGTATTGGGAGAAATGATTGCACAGCTCTGTGGGGAGCCAGTGGTCCAGGTCTTGGCTGAGTGTCTCCTTCCCACTGAAACCAGTATTGCATATAGAAATACCCCTCAAGTTCTGAACCTCCATGGTATATAGAGTCATTGTATTTTTAAAACATTACTTTGATGATGGGAACAAGAAGGAGGGGCAGCTCGCAGGAGTCCAGCTGGCTGTGATAGACTTAATGCTTACTGACTATGGTAAAATACAGTAGCCATATTTTTATTTCTTTCAACATCTGGAGAGTTACTGCCTTCTATTTTCTTACAGCCTCTACTACTACCCAAACTGTTCATTTTTTCTCATTCTAGCCAACTGAAACTTCTATGTCATCCATACAGTGGCTTTAATTTGCCAGATAAATTGGATTGAGAGAGGCAAGAGAAGGACGAAACATACAGGAACAGGTAATATCCTATACACTTTTAATAGAAGACATATGACAGTGGCTAAAATACTGCAGAAATATACCTCATTTAGGAAATCTGAAAATTCTTGAATAAGCGTAACTAACAACTGTGTCCAAACAAAGGTCTTTAGTCTCCTTTCTAAAAGAGCTGGTGATAGGAACTGCTGAGTCTCCTTTATAGGCTCCTTCTCTGAAGGAGGCGGGGGGAGGGCAGGAGAGGAGGTGGGATAGGACAGTAATTAGTATCTGTAAAACCCAGCTTTAAGCAGCATACTTAACGGTGGGATTTTGACAGACAAATATTGACAGCGCACTAATGTTGCTAAGCTAGCAGTGCCCTGCTGAAGGGCTGGAATGTGCGAGCGGCACAAAACCCTGCCTATGAAACAACACAGAGCACCACTGCGCTAGCAGCACCTCTGGGTGCTACCACATGCATCAAAGGAGAGAGCTTTCTTGCAAAATTTGCTCCTCCCAGTGGGATAAGTCTCACCTCGGTTTTGGTTGTGGTTGCTGCTGTTTTTCCTGTGGAAAGAGCCAAAGAACAGGGCCGAGATAATGATTTCCCCCTTGGAGGAAGCAAAGGCTGAGCAGCATTCTTCTTTGACACAGAGGATATGCCTAACACGCTGTTAATCCCTGCAGAAGCAGATCACACACTGGTCTCTGCATATGCTGCAGCTCCAACAGAGCTGTGTCTGGATCCACATTGTACCCAGACTCATATTCCACCTTGGTGTCACCTCATTTACAGGGGAATTTTACTCCTGCAGCCTCCAACTCTAAATGTATATCACTGAGGTCGTTAGCAGAGTTTTGTCTTGTTACCATTGGAAATCTGTGAGAAAAAAACACCTGTTGGTGTCTGAATATTAGATCTGAAACTCCACCTGGTAACTCAGTATATGCGATGATCTGCTTTGACTCGCCATGGCTGGAACCTGAGATATGTTTTTCCATGCATTGTGACTGACGTCAAACACAGCTCAGAGTTAGACTACTTATGTCTATATTTTTCCAGTAGAGGTTTCTCAAAACAGCATTTTCTCAAAATAAATATTTTTACCTTTATTTCAGTTTCTAAATTAATGTGAAGTTCTCTGATTGAGAAAATAAGGATTTTAACACTGAGCAAAATCGTTTTTGCTTTTTCTGAAAAGCTTTTTACATTCCAGTATGGTATTTACATCAACTACAGGCTGCTTTGGACCACAGAAAGTTGATCCAACACTGAAAAGTGAATATAAAAGCTGCCATCAATTTCCAATAGTTTGGCCTATGTTTATACCAATGGTTAGAATTGGTAGCTAGCTCTGATTTTCTTAAAATCTTTCAGGAAAATGTTATTGTGAAGCTTCATATCCTCCCTCACAGTTCAGTAGTCCATCCAGCATAGTTCAGGGTGTCTCCACAGAATGCAATTCAGGCCATGTAATGCTGCTTGAAGCTGCAGAAAGGAAGATACAATAGTCTTCAGACATATCCTCTGTCAAATTAATCATGGACTGTTGATTCAGAAATACCAAATGTCAGAGATCTTATTTTTCATTTCACCATGACCCAGGTACATGCATGCATTTCTGTAAAAGCTAGTGATATTTTTTTCTCCTCTAGTATATCACTAAGAATTAGACAATGCTGTATGTACAGCTCTATTCACAGCAAAAGATAGTTAAATTAGAACCACTTATAGCTAGGCAGATGTTCATGATCTTAATTTTATTATCTCCAAATAACAGTGTTCGATTCAATACATGAAGAACAATAAATCAGGAAATGTCATGACACATGAAACAGTAAAAAAACCCCATGGCAATAATCTGGGGAAAAAAATAATATCTGATTTAGATTATCTGTGGCTATCCTGGCTTGTGCCTCAGAGGTGTTCAGGCTGTAGTATGGCATGAGCTAGGTTTTAATAGCTATATTATATTATTGAGCACATCAGTGTATTAGCTAGCTGGGAAGAAGAAAGAGTGGTCAGAATGGTACAGTCTGGCAGTTTTCTGAAGGCAACCAGCAGTGAATACCATTTAATTTCAGACTGACCACACCAGGTAGAAAATTTAATCATATATGAAAGCATCAAACCATACATAAAGGTGCTTGATCCAGTCTTTTTCATTTTTTCATAAATTATTTTACTGCTTTGAATGAGTGTGAAGAAATTACACATTTGCTGAACTAAGCTAAGGGCAAAGAAGAACCACATCACATCATTTTTTCTTTGTTGTTCTAGCACCTATCTGACATATTTATAGCTTTATATCCACATTATTTAAAAACTTTCATGGGATTTTGGTTTAACTTATTATATATGCTAGCAACAATACTAAGCATATGCATGGAATTCATGTATATTCACAGCATTTACAGCATGTATAATACTCAGCAGTAATTTGTAAACTGTTTCACGTATCAGCACTGTAGACTATGTTTGCAATCCATCCAACAATTTCCATTAAATTCCTTGTGTGTAGCTTCTGTAGCCAACAAGAGAGAAGACTGTAACATATTGTGGAATGATGCGCTGGCTGATGTGATTCCCTCCAGGAGAATGAAGGCAGAGGCTGGGAGGGAAGAAATACCAAACCCCGTGCAGACACAGGCAGATGTTATTTACAGTGATAATTTTTGCCCAAGAAGACAAGTCTGCTTGAGCTCTAGAAACAACGGAGAAAGCCTCAAGAGTTCCAGATGTAGCTCAGAGCATGAACCATAGATGCTACTAATTGCTTCCAAAGGGTACTTTCTATATTGACCCCATGCTACAGTTAGCTTCTGCCAACATGTTTCACAGTTTATACAGAACTACCTTGAAACAAAACACTTCGATCTTGTTCAACAAACAAAAAAAATATATTGGCCTGGATAGATCTGACCCCAAACCAAATATTTCGTTTTGATTTTGCTGACATAAATATTTGATTTTCAGACAGAAGGGTTTTTTTCCAGGTTGAAAATGGCAATAAAAATTCAACATAGGTATCTCTTCAATGAAAATACATGTTTTTCTTCTAAAATTTTTCCAGATTTTTTTCTGTCTAGATATTTCTGATAAATACACAGCAACAGTATATACATATATTCATATATACACAAGAGTATATCTGTTAGATGCATGCACATAGTCTCATATTTATTCACTCTTTGGAAAGATATCAACATTCTGCTAGCTGATAGGTCCAGATTCCCCATTTCAGCCAGCTGAAAAAGATGTTAAAATATGGGAAAGTTGGAAAAAAAATCATAGAAACAAGCATGAGAAAGACCTCTTGCTTTCCTGGTATGTAAAGAAAAAGCTAAATAAACAATTTGTGAACCCAGTAATGAAAGTCAACACTTAAATATGTGTGAGTTCTCCCTATGTCTATTTATTTTTCTGTCTCCAAATATTAAATGCAAACTTCAATACAAAGTCAAGAATTAGGTTCCGTACATGGAAATGCCTTGGTGATTGTGAAAAATAATGCTGTGGTATCTCTAGTTGGGAGGTTTGGAAGAAAGGGAACTAAAAAAAAAAAAGAAGAAAAAAAAAAGAAAAAAAAAGAAACTGTTCCACTTCATCTAGCAGTGCTGCAATACATCACTCCAATTAAATCCCAGCCAATAAGCAAAGGGACGTGTTAAGTAAAATTCATGAGCTTTGAATGCATGTGAATGAATATGCCAATCAGAATCAATGCCACCCATTCATCTGGTGTAACACCATGGTGATGACAATGAGCTTGAAACCAGTCTTTGTTGTCATCAGCTGTGCAGTAGTTGCCACAGCCCCAGCCTGGATCAAATGTGTGGGACATTTAAATCTTCAGCATGGCACCAACACACAGAACATCTTATTCATGCCAAAAAAGGAGCTATAATCAGCCTCCGAGTAAATAATTCAGGATCAGTTCCTTAAGGGGTACAAACTGCCTTCTTTTAAAATGACCAAAAGGCTGTTCGTCTCCTTGCTTGACTTTACTGTACAGAGGCAAGCACAGCTTTTTGAAACCGTGTAATATATTTGTCACTTTAGAAAATCTGTTGCTGTATTATTGTCTCTGTCTGAGGCTTCTGTGGGCCTTAACTGATATTGCAATAGGAGTATCTTTGCAGAGACCCTGCATCTCAGCCCTTTTGAGTGCTGCAGTGGCAGATGGCTAGCTCTCACTGCTTTTACAATAACCATTTCATTTGTGATGCTTGACCTGAATTCCATTCCTTGTTTAAAAGTGTGTCTCAGTTCTTAAATGGTATTTCACAGAATTGCCATTTCCATAGTGTTTCCACATGCTGTTCACCAAATAACATATTTGCCCATAAAACAGGGTGGAAGAGAAGAATATGGAACTAAGTGTCACAAATGAAAATGTTTAATCTAAGAATATGTATCCAAATACTGATGACAGCTTCATTTTCATTGGATTTAAATTATACCACTGATATTTTCTTATATGTCAGTTTATATCACTTACAGATCACATCATATTTTTAGTGCTTTGTGCTATGAGTTACAGTTCTCTTTCTTCCATTGTCTTCTCAGTAGTTATAACATTGTAAATGTGAAACGCTATGCTAGAAAAACATCCCTGTGAATGGTGACATACACTCAACTTCTTTGAATAAATTAAGCATGCATGCTTTCAGTAATAGATCCACCCATTAATCAGCGTGTTTAAAAAGATGTGACAACCACTCCGTAGAACTGATATTCTCCCAATTTACCAGCCGATATTACTCCCTGCTGAATACTTTCTCTGCACATTTCTTATGTTATTTCTCAGTCCCTGGGTAGGAAATTAATCTTAAGAGGGAGAACAAGTGATCTAATAGAACTTTATTTGGAAGGATGTTCTTTCCGAGGTTTGTTTTGCAGCCAGTTAAAATCTCAAGCAGAGGGAGCTGAAGACATCATTCAAGCACACATTCGATAAAGAAATATTAAACATGAAGCCTAGATTTGCCAAGAAAAACAGGCATCCTTTGGCCATTCTCTCTCATTCTCTGGAACTGAGTCCACAAGGAGTAAGTTAAACTTAATGGGGGGAATAAATGTGAGGGCCACAAAGAGCTAGCTGAAACAATGCTGCAGAAACCATGCTGGCTGCCCATTAAGATTATCTACAACCCTGTACTGTGATCCTTCTGTTAGTGACCTAGCCTTTTCCTACTGGAAGTAACCTACTCTTTTCACACTCCAAGTGACCTGGTCTTTTCCTACTGGAATTCCGCAATGCATTTCTTTTAAAAATAAATAAATAAATAAATTGCTGTGCCTGAGCTCTTTGCAGCACCTTAAAGTGATCCACAACAGTTTGATGCAAGTTCATACAACAGGCCAAAGTATGAGAGAACTATGAGATGCACCGCAAAGATACATTCCACCTTACAGCAAAAGGTCTAATCTTTAGACTCTAACTGAATGGCAGATTATTTCCATTTGTAACTAACCCCATACTTTATGGTATTGTGCAGTCAATAATAACTCAAATTTGAACAAATTATGTATCTCTGAACATATATCCATTTAGTTATTTTTTTAAAGCGTGCTAAATGGTTGGTTTTGTAATTTGAGACAGAAACATCGTACTTGATCAGCAATAACATGAGAGCATGAGAGCATCCTTTGTTGATACACCAGTCCTTTAGGTTTTTTTACCTAAGTGTGTTGACTTTCAAAACCCAGAAAGCTCTCTGTTGACTCAGTGAACATAAGGTAAAAAGAGTCCCAGAATCATGGTCTTTTTCTCAGGTTTATCCTCAGGCAGCCACTAAAGACAACAATGCAAGTGTTAACAAGAAGTAACAGACATATTTCTCCAGCTGTTCTTCACGATACACAACCATGCCATTGCCACCAAGAGAAAACCAGTTCATTAATGTTTTAAACTGATTGAAGAGAATGCAGGTACTTATCCCTATGGTAAGGAAGTTTCTGAAGTTCATTGCCATGTGGAACTTACGGTTAAGAGTACACATCCACAGTTCATAAATTTGGAAAGCTCTTGGAAAGGTTCCTGGTCTCCTTGGAACAAGTTACCACATGTATCTCAGCCCCAAGCTGGCCATACCATTCTTACACTCCCAGCTGACAGCAGCGCAGTTGGCAGGAAGCTCTCACCTCAGAACAAACTCCAGACACCTGGACCCCTGCATTGCTCTCCGCTCCCTATCACAAGTTATCACAGGCTCCTTAGATCTGTCATCTATTTTATCCCATCAAATAAATCTCAAGGTTTTGCTTCTTATCTTCAAGACAGCATTGGGTTCACACTAGGTAAATGATTATATGAAGTGTCTGGTCAACAGCTTTTCCATGGTGAAATGGTATATGAAAACTTTTTTGTAATCTGGGAAGCTTTGTGGAAACTAATTTTTTTTATGCAATTCTGTCTAGGTTTTGCAATAATAGACTCTGGCCTGAAAGACAACTACTTTCTTTTATACTTCAGTAGACCAATGGGAAATAAGTCACAAACTTTGTTGCTTCTTGTCTATTGCTGTGGTTTAAATGTCCATCCAATAAACTAAGCACCTTCTTGTATTTATATGGTTAATTATATAGAAAATTAGATGCATTATCTCTTTCTACAAACATACACAAAAAATGTACAGATTCATATAGAAGACTAACAGGTTTAAATGTCACTGTTTTCAGACTTTACTTCCTGACAGGTGGTCAAAGAAATTTCATTGTATTTATTAAAACAGGTTTCACACAAAACCTAATCAGAAGTTGCTTAACGTATATGCAGAGGCAAATTAAAATCAAACCAAAACAAACAAAAAAACCGCCAATAAAACAAAAAGTCTACCACTCTGACAGCCCTCAGTAGCTATTCAAACTTGTCATAATTATATGAATAACTTTCTTCAGCAACTCCCAAAACCAAGGTGAAGTTATAGTTCCATCTTCTGACCCATTCAGCCTTGGACTGACAGAAGAAGAAAATTTTGTAGAAAACAGTTAACCAGGGTGGTATTTTCTGCATGTTATTGGAATACCTGTCTGTTGGTTTTAACAAGAAAGCCCAAACTCCTCTCTGTTTGCCTGCTAATTAGCCACAATTCTGATTATTAATGACTAAAGCTGGTGTTTTCAGAAAGTTTCTAAAGGAAAACTATAGATTTATACCAAGTTTTTAAAGCTGAGCTCCTCTTGCTGCTTTGGGGATTTTGAAAAGAGACTGAATCTGAAGCTGCAAGTGAAAGATGCTGAATTTATTTTTAATATAGACTCTGTTTGAACATTAGATTGAATATGGTAAATCTTATAAATGAAGAGCTACTGTTGGAATATTTCTTCTACAGATAAATCAATCACAAAATGTGTTCATAATCCATTTGCAGTGTCTTCCTTAAGATCAGATACTTTATTAGATTAGAAGATTTAGAATCAATGTTACTTACAACCACGATAGCATGCATATACAAAGAAGTACAAAATAAAATTACATCATTTAAAAAATACATGTCACCAATTACTTCGGATTTAGGGGACTGCTTATAAGCTAACTTGAGATATAAGCAAATAAGTGCCAATTAATTAGAATCTGTGACAGTGTTCAGTACCACCTCTTTGATCCTTCACTAGTAGCCGACAACAAAGCGCACATACTCACAATGCTTTAGTTTCAGTCAAGTGATCAGCAAAACATGTTCAGCTCATTTAAATAACAGAAGCTGGTAAAGTACAGCTATCTTTTATAGCGTTAAGCAAAGATTTGAGTTCAGATGGCAGCATCTGGCACTTACAGAACAGAAAACTTGGAGCCATTTGCATCAGATGGATAACTTGAGTTAAACTTAAAAATGGATGAAGCCACAAGCCAGAGGTTAGAATAAATTCCACAATAACTCCCCTGATCAGACACTGGTATTCTAGCTATTTAAGCACAGATATAACATTGCTTTGTTAACAGTGTCACACAAACATCTGGGCAGAAAGACACGCTGCAGCTAGTTCACAAACAGAAGATGCATTTGTTTCAATGATACCAAAATTGAGAGGAAGCACAGAGCAACAAAACTGTGATGTGTACAGGCCAGAATCTAGACTTCTGTGTATACAGCTATCACACCTTTTTGAGCTGGGGTGGTAGCATTTTTTCTGTACATGTGTATATGTTTTTGAGACTTATTAAAGGGAATAGCTCTTTGTCTGTGAAAATGGGAAATGTTTGAAATATAATCAACAAAATATGCAGGACATGAACAGTGTTAAAAATTTAAGCTTTTTAATATGATTTTAGAATGACATTGTTATATACATATATATATATTAAAAAAATATTTTCCCAACATTGCTATATTTTAACCTACAAAGATGAGGCACTGCCTTGCTTGTATATTTTCTTCTTTATTGCTCCAAGTATTTTGGCCTAGTGGGATATGTGGTTCTCTTCTAGGAGGCAAACTGTTGGGAGGAAGCAGAAATTTAACTATATTGATGCTTTAGTTCAATGGAGCGCCTGCCCAGCTATGGAGTTAAATCCCACCTGTAATTAACAACTTAAGTTGAAGCCACGCCTAAGAGCTCTGTGGGGTCAAGACGGAGAGAAGACAACTGCGGATCAGACAGACACTTTGGTTTTCTCTGGTGACGTGGGTCAGGGAATGGGGAGGACCACGGTGGCGCTGCTCCCTGCTGCCAGGTGCTGCAGCGGCAGTGGCCTCCAGCTCCTGCTGACTCCCAGGCTGTTCCATGGGTTTCCCTCTGTGCCAGAGGGAGTTAGCTGACTTGACAGCAGAGATTAGCAAGCCCCCGTGCTTGGGCCTGATCACTGGCACTGTTTAATGTGCTAGTATAGACTTAGCTTGTGTGTATTCACATGCCCTGCATGAAAAGGTCTTGAAACTGGAAGGTATTTTTTGGCACCCAAAAGTTTAAAGAACCTTGAAGTTAAATAATGTCTAATTATTTGTGTTTCTCCTACTTCCAGGGAACGAGCATGTTCTCCAGAATAAAAAAGCTTCAGGAAGCTCTGAGATTTGGCTGGGTAGAGATACAGAAAGGTGTTTTGCTTTTCTGCTTAATTGTATGCTGCTTCTTTCTTTTTTTTATTTTCATAATTCCGCATGTCCCTCTAATGTCCCTGAAACAAACACACTCCTTTTCTTAGATAGTATCCTGTAACTTGTAGGCCATGAGATGTCTCTACAACCCAGATTTTGGTTTGTGAACTGGTTAATACTCTGCACTGAATACATGATTTATCACATCCTCCCTCACTCTGACTGTGAGAGCTCCAAGGACAGGAGACAGCTGCTCCTGGGGACAGCCACCAACGTCCCCCCGATGTAACAGGACAGACGGCATCACTCCTGTGTGGTGCCTCCCCCTGCCATGGCTGTCGTCACCCTCGAAAGCCCTCCTATGACTGTGTGCAGCACATGTCATGCAGGGCATATGTACAGGAGAAACTCCGGGTGTACAAGGACTGCCAGGACAGTAAGCTGAGCTCATGCAGTGTTCAGAAATAAGTGCCACCTCCATGGCATGGGGCGAGGGTTCTGAGCACCAGCACTTAGCTGGCCACTTGAGGACAGGCACTGAGAGGCAAGAACTTTTGGAGAAGTGATGACAGCACTTAAGCTCTCTGAGAAAGAGCTGGAAGAAGCCTAAGAGGAGGCTCCCCTCCATGCAGTCCTGCTGAGGAGCCTCCGGGCTCTCCCCTTTCCCTCAGGAACAGCTTTTGGACAAGGCTCTGCCTGCACCTTGCCTGAGCCACCCGCCTCATTCCAACCCCATCACCCTGGCCATCCACCCCCAGGCTGTCTGATCCCTGCTCCCCCCACCAGGTCTGATCCTGCCCGCTGCCCACCGGCCCACGACCCACCCAGCCTTGGCCCATGCCCTGCCCCAGGGAGGTGCCCAACGCCCATGTGCCCCCACAGGCGATCCATCGGTCAGTAATCAGCAATGCTTCAGCAGCGGCTCCAGAGCACACTTAGGCTGAAACTGCCTCTGCCTCTCTTCAGGAAATCTGTTTCTTCATGTTTCCCTCCCACTTGGGTTCAACCAAGCTGAGACAATTTTTGTAAAGGGATGGTTCATTTCAAGAAAAATAATTTTCCTGCACACTCTCCTGTGGCCTGGGAAGTGAAGCCCGAAGGTCATCTTTTCTTTGTAGAGCATAAGAGTGGCCATGTCACATCAAATCAAAAGTTCATCTCGCCACTCATCCTGTTCCCATCAGAGGCCAACAGCGATGCCATGGAAAGACACGGCAGTGCAAAGTATGTGCTTTTTCCTACAGCAAAAGCTTCCAACCTTTAGTGGTTCAGTGGCTCTTTGAGACCCGACATACGTGAAATGGTCAGGCTGTGACTTGCAGGGAGGTTACAAAATCACTTCATGTATTTACCCTAGATGTGGCTCAGGATGTTATCACTTCCATGTAGGTGCAGAAGAATGGGAAAGGGGACAGGGGCAGGTAAAGGGATCTGTGGCACATTTTTGCACAAACACAGCACCCAGTTTTATTCAGCTTCTCCGGTTAAAATCATGCATTTTGACACCTGTTTCAATTATTTTGTATTAGCTTAGCCCTGTTCCAAACTGACTAAAATATTGTAAGCTTAGCCTAAGCAAAAGGAATTCAGACTTTTTTTAAAATGTGAGTCTTTTCACATTAACCAAATGAGTTGAAAATTACAATTTAACTTAAAACATTGTAGCATTGTAAATGTAGATAAAGCAAACATGTAACTGAGAGAACATGGCCTCAGGCATATGTTAAAATATCCAATTAATCACAGTATTAAGATGACTAGCCCAGCTCTCAGCCATAACATGAATTAGTCTATCAGCTCTCATACTTAATCAAGTCAAAGCATCACACTATTTTTTCAGCCACAGAATATAACACACAGCCTCAAACGACCCATCAGCAATAGGCCAAGGAAACAAATACCCTTCTTAGCTTGTTCTGAAAACATTGAAACCATCCACTTGAACAAATATGTCAAAGTTAAACAAATCCTACCAGCGCAGGTAAATTTTTCCTTTCCTTAAAATGATATATTTATTAGAGTACAAAAAAAAAACCAAAACCAACCAAAAAAACCCAGATAGAATCTGTCAGTAGGAAGACTGCAGTTTATTGCAGCAGTCCTGTACCACACTTCAGTCTTCCCCACAAAAACTCTTTTGTTTACTGTTAACACATGTAACAATTCACATGGATACACCAACATAGATGGAAACAGCACAGGCTAATTCCCACTTTAGAGACCTGCCACATCAATTAAGAGATGGCTTATGCTTTCATTCTGAAACTCGAAATGCCATGCTGAAAAACTAAGCATTCTCATAATTACATTAACATTCAGTTCAGCCTTTCCTGGCTCTTTTGACATGCCTTAAGGTCATTTACAGCAGTAATAATAATAATGCTAGACACTCAGCCAAGCCAATGCTCAGCTAAATCTACTCTACAGAATCCACTGTTCTGTAGGACCACAAGCAGTACAGGTTTCTCTGTCTGGAAAAGGCCAAATCACTTTGAGAAATTGGTTTGATACTCAGGAATCAGCATTAAAATTGTACTACTGGGCTTCTAGTGAAGCACCTAAAGAAGTTACTTTAATTTTTCAGTTATGATAAAATCATTCTCACTTTCCCTGCCAGTTACTAAATTTAAGTATGTAGGTGTTAAGTGTTAAGTGATTTAAATTCCTTAATCTCAAGGATTTTAGTTCAAAGCAAATATTGTAAAATATTACTTTTAAAATTAATTTGAAGTTTAAAGACATTTGGTTTTTATGAGTTCATGCATATTTTGTGTTTTGTTTCTGTGAACATTCAAATGAATGGCTTGACAGGCAATAATATAAAGAATTTAAAGAAATTACATTTTTAAAAGCAAGACTTTTTTGGAAACTTAGGTTTAGAAGTTATGTTCACTCCATAAGGAAAAGCATCACACATTCACACTTTCATTCATATAAAATAAATACAGTTCTAAATGCTGACACTGAAAATTTTAAACAACTTTCTAAAAATGGACCTGCTACATGAAAATTGTTCTTAGAATTTTGGGTGTTAGTTCTATCAAGTCCTCCTGAAAAAATTGCAAGATTTTTTTTTTAAAAAATTGTCAATAGAAAAAGGATTTGGGTAGAGGGTTTTTTAAAGGGTTGGGGTTTTTTCCTGATATATTCATAATTCTTCAAATTAATTGCCTTTTTTACTTTGCCTGTGCTTATATAGCATAGCATAGCATTTTTGATTATTTTTAATAACTTTTATCATTGGTATAGCTCACCTGTTAATTAAGGAAGCACTTCTTAAAAAATATTTGACCCTATCAAAAATAAGTTGGACCTCATAGAACAGGTCTGTGCTGCAGTAGGAACAACTGCAGATCTCTTGGTCCTGGTCCAAAACCAAGGTACAAACCCATCTTTCCACTCAGAACCGGACACAAGCAAGGATCCATCCCTGTCCCACAGTGCTTACACACTGTAATCCAAATTGGATAAAGGAAAGGAGGATGGGAAAGACAAAGTGAACAGCATATTCAGTGTTATTTACTTATAAGCAGGGAAAATAACTGAACTGATACTTCAAAAATGCCTCTCACTAAACACGGTTATGTGCAATACATACCTGAGCTCTTCTCTCCAGGTTGCTTTCATAGTCAGTGAAGGGCTGGTCATTACAGACCATGTAGCAGACAGTGTAATTCAGTTCATCTTAAAGTAAGTGGCTGCATCATGGGCTGTACTCAGTAGATCTCCACCAACAAGAAAACCCAAAGGTGATTAGCTGAGAAGTGTGTACTACTCTTCCAGAGACTGCAAATTAAGTGAAATGAATCTTACCCAGTGTGGTGTTCAGTCTACTTTTAATCCACATTGTCTTTCAAATACAGAGATCTGTAGTAGACACACTACAAGAGCAACGTGCTGACACAGCTGGAGATTTCTTTTATCAGCTGGGAAATATGGGCACTTCTGCACAACATGTGGGTAGTGAATCTCTTATCTCTAGGCAACAAGATGCATGTCCTGGGTACACCAGGCTTAATACCAATAGATAACAGAATAGGCTCAACAGACAGTTAACTAGGACTTCTGGAGTCTTTCATGGAACTAGCAAGACAAATATTTTCTGTACAGAAGCAGACAATATGACCAGGAGAATCCTGATAAATGATAGCCCCAAATGCGGCCAGTGAGGTTGTGTTTCTAAGCGGGGTTTAAAAAGGCAGCTGTTCCTCCATAACATACCTTCTGGCAAAGCTTGACTCAGTGCTGCTGCCTCCGTCTAGTCTCTTCCCAAAAACCCTAGTGAGAAAAATGAGACATATTCAAGTCTTGTGAATGGTTCACTCAAGATTGTCCAAGTTAGTTTTTAGAACAGGGAACATTAGAGTCACCTCACAGAAGGAATCCCTAGCAATCTGGGTGGAGAGAGGGGCACTTCCCATTTGGTTTTGTATTTCGTGCTTCTTGAAAAGCTAGCTGTTGAGCAGCTGAGGCTGAAGGTAAGCTAAGCAGCTGCTAACAGCTTTGCTGTAGTCATGAAAAATCAACAGCTTATCACATCAGTAATTGTGTGTCATACTCTTAATGCTCCATTTGCATTTCCTGTTAATGATGTACTATGTCCATTACTTTCATATCACATTAGTTCATTAACATAGCACTGGTCAAATATAGCTGTTCACACTGATACAGCTATCTGTGCTACATAATACTGTGAAGCATCCCCTAGTACACTATATAATCGTACTTTCGCTGAAATTATACCCCTTTCATGAAACAGAAGATGAAAAAGGAAGAAAACCCACTGTACATAACAAGGAACAGACAGAGCAGATTCTGGAAACAGGACAGTTTAGTAGACAAGTTGGCTACATGAAAGAATGATTAAATGGGCTAAAGCCCTTCCACCTGAAAAAGAGAGAACTAAACAGGGAACATGATGGAGTCCTGAAAGTCCAGAGTAGTTGTAGAAGGTCAGAGTTTTTCTACTCTGTTCCTTCCAAAAGAACAACTAGATGTCCCAACAACCAAAATGAAATATTTCTTAAAGTGGTCCATAAATGTTTGTGTCTCCTTTGAACAGGGTGCAATGGATGTTAAAAAAATCACATGATGTTTTAAAATAGAATTGAATGGAAAAAAACAACTTTCAGGGATGATCACCACACACACACACACACACATACAGAATCCCCATATTTTTGCCTTCAGAAGCTCCTATCAAAGTGATGAAGGGTGGAAGAATATCCTGAGGAAATATCACTATCTGCTTATTTAACGTTTTCCAAGACAGCCCTTTCTGGTCTCTGTAGAAGAAAAGAGGGCTTTAGACTGATCTAGAATAACCAATGTTTATGAAAGTACACTTCAGTAAGAAACAACAGCTGTAAGTCCCAGTTTCTGGCTCTCTTACATGTCTTCTGTGTAATCTGGCAAAACTTTCAGCAGATCCATTCACTGGCACAAAGGATGTCTTTTTTCATGTTGAAGTCTCTGGGAATGAAATGGCTGGATGCTACTTGTAAACCTGAAAATCAGTCACCATTGCCTCACTTACAAGTTTTGCAATAAAATACTTCTTTACCTCCCTGACATATTGGTGAAATACAGTCTGCAAAGTTCTCGGACACACTCAGAGTTCAGACCTTGGACAGAAAAACACAAGCCTTAAAAAACAGGCTTATTGTGTTCTGCTTCATCCCATCCCATGCTCTGTGTGCCTAACCCACAAAGGGGTAAGCTGTGAGTGCTCTGAGTGATGCTGGATCACTTGGCATTTGTTTAACAAGGGGATTAGAAGTCTGTGTTCAGGTGGCAATATCCTGGGATAGAACATTCTATTTTCACTCTTGACAGTATTCATGTGATATGACTGGCAAAAGATAAAATTATTAACTTCAGCAAGTTAACCTGATTCTGTGAGGATTTTGCCATATCAGATGTTGAGTATTTTGGTCCTGCTCAGGACAAGTTTTGAAGGATACGCTTTAAACATTAAAGATATTCAGTCACAGAGGTTGTAAGTGGCAAACTATAAGTAGAGAAACACATGGTAAACAGTCCTTTAGTTTCAAATGATTGGTAGCCTGACTTTCACCACAAGGGTAATTACTTATCCATGTCTTTGGCTACAAAAGCTTTTAGGCAACTCTTGATCTTTTTGTACACTCTTAGTCTTCAGAAGATCTAAATCTCTTGCCTCCCAGCAGCTTCCTTGAATTATCTGTAATGAACAAATCAGTTTTGTATTTCTGAGTCAGGAAAGACCAGCTCTTCTTCAAAGGTTACAGTTACAGTGACTACTTCCATTTCCCCTAGGCTCTGACTACACGAAAAATGTTTTACACCTTTTAGCTCTATCAAACACCAGTGCTATCAGGTCTTGCATTGACGAAAATGAGAGACATGCTAAAGACTTTGTAAATTGCTGGGGAAACGTCTGTGAGTTAAACATGTTTGAAATCCAGACACTAAGCATTACACAATGATATAGCTTAAGAATCAGAATTGGAGTAGTTTATTGTAAAGTACACGTGCAACACACAATACCCATACCCTGTTCACAAAACCACTTGAGTTAATATACACATTCATTTCAGCATATTGTATACCCTATAGAAATGGCCATTCCTACTTACTACCACAGCTGCAGTAGACAGTGTTTTGCCTGCGAGCACCAAAGAAATAAGGACCTATGATGCTAATTATGCCAAGGGATACTAAGCCATTAAAGTATTTCTGGTAAACCTAGCCTATACTATTCACTGCAATTATGTAAAACAGTGAAATGGTAATTAGTGACAAAGCTTGGTACATGTGAGCCTTACAACATGACTCACATATCTGGAGATAAGATTTCATTAGTCTGTAATTGACCATTAAAGCATGAAATTCTTGCAACACTTTCACCTTACTGAGATTACTCTTGCCACTTCTCGATCAAAAGTCAGTCTCTGAAGCTGTAATGCTATAATACTATGTCAGAAAAGCTGCACTCAACCAGACCAAGCTTAAGGTTAAAACGATATATAGTGATATTAGATACTTCCATTCAAAAATACATTTTTATGCAATTGTATGGAATCAGTGTGGATGGGGATGTTTTAAACAAAACATAAAACCAACAAACAGTTGGAAACCAGATAGTTTGAGAAAAGAAACAGATGAATGAAAGAAGAATAGAGAAAGAGGGGAGGGAGGAAGAAAAGGGGGAAAGGAAGGGGGGAGAAAAGAAAAGAAGGAAGATGGGGGGAGGGAGGGAAGGAAGGCAGAAAGGAAGGAAGGCAGGCAGGCAGGAAGGAAGGAAGGCAGAAAGGAAGGCAGGCAGGAAGGAAGGCAGGAAGGAAGGAAGGCAGAAAGGAAGGCAGGCAGGAAGGAAGGAAGGAAGGCAGGCAGGAAGGCAGGCAGGCAGGCAGGCAGGCAGGCAGGCAGGCAGGCAGGAAGGAAGGCAGGCAGGCAGGCAGGCAGGCAGGCAGGCAGGCAGGCAGGCAGGAAGGAAGGAAGGAAGGAAGGAAGGAAGGAAGGAAGGAAGGAAGGAAGGAAGGAAGGAAGGAAGGAAGGAAGGAAGGAAGGAAGGAAGGAAGGAAGGAAGGAAGGAAGGAAGGAAGGAAGGGGTTTATTCATTTCTGTATCTGTATGGCAGGTCAGAAGACCAAAGTCCTGAACTAATTCAGTGTTCTCAAGCAATGAACACTGTAATACCATGACATTAACAAAACTGACCAATTTTGTTCCATGTGTGATAAAGGGGAAAAAAATCAAAAGACACTGCACTGATTGTATATAACATCTTAGTACAGTGTATATGTTACAAACATAGTTTAAATAAAACCAAAAATGATTTGACAAAAATTCAGAGAAGCTTTGATCATAACCATGTGCAAAGGATGCCCACCTGGCTATTTGTGTGCATGTAGTTGTGGAGGCAAGTAGCTCACACCAGTGTATTTTAGAACTGTTCTTCTTACAGCTTTTAGGCAGAAATTTTAATCTGATGTATAAAACTGGATTTTACCACACTTCTTCACACTGAGTAGTGCCTTGTCCTCTTCAAATTAAAAGCAGTAAATCAGTGGTAATGTTTTAATGGTTTTGAATGGGCTTTGGGTATGTCTCTTTACAAAAGTCTCACTAATATCAATGTGATTTTTTTACATAAAAAGTTTTACTCAGTACAAAAGATATTGAAACTGATCATTATTGTACATTATTCTTATCCTATTTTAAGCACACTTTTAGCCTGACAAGACTAAGGTAACATGGATATGTGCTAATCTTAATGGGACTTCATCCCTCTGCCTCTGCATCTTGGCTGTATCCTTCCTACATAATATAATGTCTGGTTTAAATGAGCTGCTGCTGTCATTCAGTGTGTGTTGTACTTCACACTGACTTACAATTCTGTACCTGTGTAAAAGCCCTAGAACTGAGAGACCTGTGGTTTGAAGCTGCCATCCATAATAAAAAGGTGAGGGAGGCTAGAAATAGCCTCAAGAAGGAAGGGAATCTTTCCTTGGATGAGTGACTGCCTGAGAGGCAGCATGCTGTGGTACTTACCTTTTTCTGACCCCGGCCAATGACTAGTTGAGTGTAGTGTCAAAGTCCTTCTAACATACATTTTTGTAGATGAAAATGGAAATAAGAAATGGCCCTGTGAGACAATTTGACAATTCTTCCCAAATGGCTTACCCAGTATTGCATGTGCACAGGTTTTGTCCCAAGACATGTGGATCCCACAATGCAGAGATGGAGATACACTTCCTTTGTTCCTTCTAAGCCTGTTCTGTACAGCTCAACCAGTACCACTGAAATTTAATGGGTTGACTTCCACAACCCAAGCAGAACTTTGCTTCATATCTAATATCAGAGACATCAGTTGGATCCAGGTTTAGATTTGCTTCAACCTACACATCAGCAGCAGCATCTGGTCCAGCTTTCTGCTTCGCTCAGAGCACCTATGCTGCAAACTACAGACAAACCAAATCACAGTAGGATCAGTGATTTGTTTTGCTTGTGTTCTTGCCTAAAGTGGTATTTTTATTGAAAAACATAAATTTATTTTAAAACTGACTTGAATGTACAGGGGAGAGAAAGGTATTCTAAAGAATCAAGAGATATTTATTAAGAAATGGTGCTATAAATATGTTTATAATTAACATAGGGTTTTTCCCACTATGATTAATTTGGTTTTCAGAATAGACAAAATAGTCTTTCAGTGATGCTCTTTTAAAGAATAGATAGACAAACCTGTATTTGTACAGGTGAAAGAAGTATACATATATGTAGAAAAAAAAAAAAAAGAAGCAGATTTCCTTGGTGCTTTTGAAACAAAACTGTGCAATATATAATATGATTCATGTGTGCAACTAAAAAGAAAATTATAAATTACAGCCAATTGAAGGAAGCTTTTTAGTGACACCTGGCAAGGACTGGCCTTAGCTACCATGTCATTAAAATCTTCATTAATGCTCTCAAACAAAAAAAAAACAACCCAGCATGTTCAT
This sequence comes from Falco peregrinus, assembly GCF_023634155.1. Classification (NCBI taxonomy): domain Eukaryota; kingdom Metazoa; phylum Chordata; class Aves; order Falconiformes; family Falconidae; genus Falco; species Falco peregrinus. Next base: position 60,035,313 of record NC_073727.1, read on the forward strand.
AAATTCATGATTGATTTCACATTAGGAGGTACATGTTAGCACAGAGGAATGATGCACAAGTCCTACAAAGACTAGCAAAAATAAATGACTTTGATAAATACATGTTAGCACTTCTCAGATAAAATAATCAGAAATAAAAAATATTCAGTGGGAACAGAAAACTGGAAAATAATGCTGTCATCAAGCTAGTGAATGGCAATTATATGTGAAATTTCATTACAAAAAGTCATGAAAATGCTGCAGTTTGGCACAGCATGCACACACGTCTGATCACAGAATACCGCACTTCCACATGGCTCCTATCCAACCATATCTACACTTCTGTATTATACCCTCGTCACACCATAACTAATGAAAAGTTCAGTTCTTTTGAGTTTTCCACTAACAAAAGGAAATTTGGGACACTGTGAAGTGTTTCTTTAATGCAGTCCTGGGTTTTAGCACCAATGTGCAGAGCCTTCTTTCCTTGAGCACCAAGGAATCAAACTACAAACTGCTTATCAAATTTCAAAGCCCAAATTGTGGCCAGCACCTGTTTGAGACCTAACTGAAATTTTCTGTGGGCCATTGACTGTGCTCACCAGCTGTGCCTGCGCTAGCGAATTTAGCAAGACCAGGGTGTAGGTCTGCAGCAGCCTATATCACAGCCATAACCCTGTCTCTATAGTTTAGATTGTGACAACTAGCACTCTGCCAGCCAACTCTGAGGCACAGTTCAGGTGGTAGCATGGCCCAGGGACCATTTCCAATAGGGAACTTTGATACAATCAACATATTTTGTGAGGGTACGAGAGTTTAGCTGTATGGATAAGAGCCGAGATTATCCTCCGGGTTGGATCAGTTCATGGACTGTTTTATTATTTAATATATCTAGGCATGTGTTCAAAGGTTTTCTGCTTCAGGTTGCTGGCATTTTCCTCTACTTCTTGCTTGCAAGCAAACTTATTCAGCTGTACACTTTCTCTCTCTGTCCCTACCTTCTCTTCTACTCAGCTCTGCCACGCAGGTTTTGCTTAGGTTACAACAGTTATGTCAGATCTTTGTAAACAATCATCTATTCACTTGTTCCTTCCCTTAACTTGAACTGACTTTATGCCCACAAATTTCTAGCATCCCTACCCCCCTTGACACAAATCCACCATTATCAAAACCAATGAAATTCCAAATAATGATCTCTCAAACTCTCTTTCAGACAGAAAGAAAAGGGTAATTGTAAATTGTACATGTGTACAGAAAATGTCTTTTTTTCCCAGGTATTTCCAGTCACCAAATCAAACCAAATCCTATCCCAATTCGTTTAGAGCTGTTCTTGTCCATGTCCCACTGTTTTCTAACTGTTAGGAGGGGTGGGCATTGGGAGTTTCTTCCTATGAGCCCCTAGAGAATTCCTGCTGTTTTCTGCAGAATTTCTTGGCTGTGATAAACAAGTCCAGAATAATTGGGTTTCCCTCTGCAATGCCTTGCAGAATTACTTTGTCTGGAAAAGTATATTAAACTTTAGCACCATGGTTTATAGATTATCTTTTTGCATAAATGTAATCATATTCATATGGCAAATCTTAGAAACAGCTTCATTGGCAAGGGGCTATTATTATGGAGGATATATTTCAAAATTAAACAAGTTCTGAACACTTAACTTACCTTGTGCAAGACAGCCTTAGCAAGCTAAATTTTCAGTTTTAAAAATTTCTAGTTTCACATCACAGAGACATTTTCATTTTAGAGGAGGAGGTTATACCAATTTTCTTTAATAAAATACGGCTTTTTTCCAGTTTCAGTTAAAATAATCGAATTCTGCTCCCTTTTAGCAGTACCACTGGTGACGTTGCTGCAAGTTTTGAGCTTTTTCCCAAGAAGAACTAATACTGAGTATTGTTTTATACCCTTTCTAACTGACATTCTAAACCCATCAAAAGAAATGCATTTTTTTTTCTTTGAGACAATAAGTGGCTCTCAATATCATAGGTGCTTGTCACAGAGCTGTTCCACAGAGCTGAATCTTTGAAATCCTACCATCCTGCCATCCAGGGGCTATGTTGGCCTTCCCAGTCTGGACAAAGCAACTTTAAAACCTCACAAGCTTTGTCAAAATGTTTTATGCGTCATCACTGAGAATCTCACCTCCTCTCTACAGATTTGGTATATGCAACCTTTTAAATCCAAAAGCACTTTAAATAATCTCACACCATTGCTATATGAATTTATTATTGTGTTTGAAAATAGTATGACGTCAAACAGTACTAAGATATTAATGACAAAACCAAATCGCAGTCACTCTGGGAAGGAAGCTGTGTTTATCTGCACATTTCCAGGATATCTAGCAGAGGTAGGTCCTGTACTTGCCTGACTCAGGCATACCACCACACTGCAAACTTTAAATCATTACAGCGATTTATTAGTGATAGTAGCAAAAAGCTCCAAAAGAGCCTTTGAATAACAACCTGTGGTACCTTTCTGTATCTAACAGTAATTGAATGCCATTGAGAAGATTTTAGAAATTGATTTCAAGCTGATGCTTCCAAAGGGAAGCAAATGTCATAGTGGAACCATGGTTTTAGTGAACAGCAATTGTCTGATTTTCTTACTGAAACAGACTTACAAACTTGTTCTTCCATGTTCTGTAGCATGGTTCATATATTATTTGATTCCTCTGCACTTCAGACTGATGTTCCTTGCTGAGGTACTTACCATAAGAAGCAGAATATGCAGAAGCTTTTATTTCAGTCCATCTGAAACTATTAAGCTGTTATATTCTGCTATTAGCAGCCACAGCTAAGGGTTAAGATTCTGGACCACAGCTTGTTATTATTAATTCAAGCTTTAGAGTCACCATTAAAGTAGACAAAAGATTTACAATACGTTTACCAGAAAGGTATTAGGTAGATGGTTGTACAGGGCTATTGGCCAACAAATGTTAAAAATTAAAAAATGGATCTCTTTTAAAAATGTATTTTGAAAAGAACATTGAGGTCCCTCAGGTCATAAATCCTTTGGTCCCCCCTGTGTGGTCCTCCAGCATAAATTAATCACTTCTTATAAAAGCATCTATGAATTAAAGCAATTTTAAGCATAAATCATAGGTTTGATTACCAGTTCTCAATATCTTAGTCACAGCACCAATGCAGGTTACATTGACAGTGTTGGTAATATTTTCTGGGACTAATTAAAGTCATGAATTATTTAACTGTCTAACAAATAAACAGGTCACATTAGCTTTCTCTTATTATTACAACTTGTATCTATTGTAAAACCTTTCCTCTCAAAAGCATAATAACTGAGCAAAGCTTTTTCCAGTGGAAGTTAATGTCAATATAACTTTTGATCAGAAAGTAGGAAACGAGGTACCTTACAAAAACCTGAAACACATGGGTAGCTCTTGTATTGTTGATTTCTGGAGATTTCTTCTACAAAAAACCCCAGACACCTGCATTATAATATGCAAAAGATGGGTAATCATTTCAGCTTGTCATTTCTCCAGTGGAATTAGTTATTATCTAGAAATATAGATTTTTATTTTAATTGAGGCAGCATTAATTTATGAATTTTTATGAGCTACTAAGGAGCTTCATAGGAATTGTAAGTCCTGCTCCTTTATGTCACTAAACGACTTTCTGGATCATGCACTTTAGATAAAATAACTATCTAGGCAAGACATTCCAGTGACTCATGCACATGAAGCCTAGCAGTTGAATCTTTTTCTGAGACAAATTATTTTTTGTTTTTTAAACATCATCCTGCCTTATTAAAAAAATAAGATTTGGACTAGAAGCATACATCTGTTGCTTTACTGAAATAAAAGTACTTTCCTTGTGATCAACAGGTTCTGCTTTGCTAAATGCCAAAGGTATTTGATAATTCTGCAATGCCCTAGTTAGTTCTCACATTGCCACTTTTTAAAGGTATGTTTCCACTTCAAGAAGAAAAGGTACAGTAAAAAATGGCACATCATCTAGGACCACTTTCCCAACCTGACCTGCAAGGGGAATTTTTTCTAAACAGAAAACTATGCTACAAGGACAAAAAGGACAAATGTGTTTGACTTTAGGAGAGGGACCTTCACTTCTACCAGGAATTCATTTATTCTTACTCAGACTACCATACTGCGATCCGAGTTCATGCCTTTGGAAGAAAGAAGCCTGTACAAAATTGTGAGATATGATGACCTTTCTACAGAACTGCTGCAGCCTAGGAAGAACTAAAAATCTAGCTTGGAAAAAGTCAACTGCAGGGGAAAAAAGCTCGGTTTTAAACAGTATTATTGGTTTTAAACAGTAATATTTGGAAAGTAATTTCCTTTTCCATGCATCCCAAATAGCAAAATACATCATCCTATAGTAATTTTTAAATGTTTGTGATTGTTCATGTTATCTTACTAATTAAGAGCCAGCCTACAGGCACACTGTGGTGCAGATTTGTATTGTCTTTTATGAGGCTTTTCCTACCTGATACATTCAAGAGCTACACGCCACAGGTCCTTGTTCTCTTGTTCTAATCCACTACCACCAGAAAAATCTCCTCTAAGTATTCACTACTCTTCCAGTTAACTTGCGGAGGCTACAAAGTGCAGAGGGGAGGGGAGCAGAGCTGCCCACTTCTACCACAAATTCTCTAGTTTCTGGAGGCCGCTGGGGATACTGCATCTGGCTCTTCTCATCCTTCTTACCCTGGGAAAACACTGCTTAAATGCATGAACCCTCATGAGAGGCTTTATAAAATTAGGGTGTCATTTCTGAAAGCACTGAAGGATTTGGCTCAGTTCTGCTCCTACCGAAATGAACGCTAAAACTCTCACTGACATCAAGGGGAAATAATTACTCCTTCAGCAGGGCCTAACGTGCAGCATGTTTCAAAAACCCAGCTCCCCACAAGTTATGCACATTACTGTAAAACTAAAGATTTGAGGCATTTCTTTCAACACATTCATATCCTTCCATTCTCAGTTATGTCTTGCAAATGGGAATACAGTCACTTATGCTTGTAGCTAGAATAGTGCCTATTTTGTCAGCTCAGCAGCTGAAGAGTGGGGCAATAACAGGTAAGATCAAAGGGCTTAAATAGTCTCTGTGGTCAGAATGACAAAATGCTTACAGCCTTGAATAGGATGTAGTCATTAGACTGGGGAAATGAACGATTTTGCTGAATGGGCACAATGGTAACTGATTTAGAGTGAAACAATGGGCCTTCACCTCACTGTAAGATCAGGAAGATTTGCTAGGTACACAGGAACACTGCAGCTTCGTTTTGAAGTTAATATGGGATGAATAAAACAATGGGAGAAATGATCCAAGCAGGGCAACATTAGAGCAAGAACATTGATGGGGTCAGGGTATTTTGACCTTTAGGGTTAACCAGATCAAAGGGTTTGCTGATTAGCAAAGTTGCTTTTTTTCTTTTTTTAATTACCCTAAAATTGGCCTCTCCATGGTTATTCTTTTAGTTACCTTTGCAGGTAGACATTGTCTATATGAAGCAGAAAAAATAATTTATGACAAGCTCTTTGTAATTTGAGAAAAGAAGGTGCATCCACTACAGGAAAACAAATCTGTGGAATGTGTTTTCTTAAGGATGATACTAATGCCTCATATAACATAAACGCTTGATCAAGTGCCCACTGCAGTCAATGGAAAAGCTGCTTAATGGCTTCAGAGAAGTTTGTCTCGGCCTTTAGGAGAAGTTGCCTAGCTTATTTTATCAAATAGCTTGGCTTCTTTTGCTGTTTTCATTCCATAATACTTTAAATGTATGAGAAAATAGTCACTGTTTTGATTGCAAATATGGTGCCATAACCACAGGAGTGAGGAGGGCCAAGAAGGTGCATTTTTGCAACTGAAAGTAGTGTCCTATCATATCGATAGGTCATACTTCTATGATCCTTTTTACTTCAGAAGTATGAGAGGTGGACCCACTTGTGGTCTGCTCTTTTTGCAAGACAGTGAGAAGATAAAATTAAAAACTTCATTTATTAGAATTAGGCACCTTAACCCATATTTAGGCAAACAGATTTAGAAGTGTGGCCCTAAATGGCAGGCCTATGGCCACCAAAATTTTACATGTTACTTTGTCTCTTTCGAGTCATTTTAATTACCTTACATGAAGAAATTGCCCCAGTACAAACTTCAGTTCTCCTTCTCACTCCCACAACTAATAAAATTAGTGCAACCATGGCATTTAAAAGAAAAATATTCAGTTACCTCTGAGTATTGCATTGTCTCCTTGGTAATTTGGAAGATGTGTGAAATTAGAACTGGTTTTCCAGGAAAAGAGGGAGCAGATTTAGATGTAAAAACCCTAAAACCATTTAGGAAAAGACTGAGAGCTTTGCAGTTCTTCCTCCACTGTCTTCTTGTTTTCTGGCAATTTGTGACCCTGAAGCCTCATACCATTTCCTAATATTCTTGTGAATGACCTAGAACCTCATTCTCTCTGCATCTCCAAGTGACCTGTTCTCCTTCAGAAAATCCTGTCTATCTGTTAAAGTCCTAGGTTCAAGGGAGCTGGCTCTGGATCCTTGGTTTTCTAATTACAAAGCAGCCCTTTGACATGGATATCTAAAAAAATTAAACAAATTTGATATGCTTTTGCTATCACTTGGCTGATAAAATAAATTTTTATATTTTTACAACAGCTGAAAAAAAAATATCTGCCAAATTCAGATGAGGACTGTATCTTCATATCTCCCAGATGTTATCCAGCATATATTTTGTGCACATTTTGTAGACAACTGTATCTGTGTTTGCCTATTGCAAGAGAGAAAGGCATTTTCCAAGTCATATTTGTAACTGAAAAGTAGCAGAGCATAATTTTTTTATAAGAGAAAAGGGGCTTGATTTATCAAATGGTAATAACATATTTGGATTATTCTTGAACCAGTACTGTTAGAACCCCAACATACTTTTGCCTTTCATCTAGAAGTGATTGCAATTTAGAGGCAGTCTAGATATTTAGTTCAAAAGACTGATCCATTCCATGAACCCATTGCTTCCAGTTCTATACATGCTTACATGCAAGTAGTGCCTATCAGTGGTCCTGTGCCCATGACATTTTTTTTAAAGACTCCTTATTAGAAATACCTTCCAAATAAATATCTTTATAGTTGGATGGGAGAACTTATCATAAGTATGCATTTCAAATTGGCATTTCTCAAGTAATTTGTCTTTGAGAATTACAAGTTTACAGATCAAAATGGAAATTTGGAGGAAAGTTATGGAATAGAAAGGAAGTGAAAATGTAATAAATCTTGACTCAGATATTAAATGCTTTTTAGATATGTCCCATACTTTGTTCGAGAAAATTATTTATCTGTAACAGTTCCCTTAGGAAGTAAGAAAAGTGAGAGTAATAAAACTTTATCCTGTATTTGTTAAACATTTCCTACTAACTGCATTTTAAGAAGCTGGTATATTTACTTTAAATATCTATCTTTTTGAATTTTAGAGTATTTTCTGAACTCAGTGCAAGTCATCTCCAAGAAAATTTGGTATAACAGTATGCTTCCACTGCAAGGATTAGGCCAAATTCAACATCAACAGATGACATCAAAAGGTGCTCTGAACTGGGAAGTGTACACACAAGCTAAGAATTACTGTAACCTTTCTACATTAAATTAAAAAAAGAAAGCAGGCATTTTTCCAAAGAAGCTAGGGGAGCAAGCACTGAGCTGTATAGGAGTATCTCATAAATGTTAATGCATCTATCCTGAAGTAAGAAAGTTATGTTATTTCTGCTTTAGAGAAAGAGAACTGAGCACAGAAGTAGAAATTCTAATGCTGTAGCTGCCACTGGCCACCTTACTGCTTTGAGTGAGGTCAAGGTTTCACTTAGAGGCATAGAAGAGAAGATTTCATTTAATTTCGTTTCAATTTCAGTAATTTAACTTCTAAACTCTAAGCCTCCAAGTTTAGCTACTCATTCCAGATTTTACCAGTGACATAAAACTTTGGGGGGAGCCGAGTCTTAAAATTTTTATGGCATTTAATCGCTTGTGATAAACGTTTGCTTTAAAATAATTTCCACACTAGTTCTGTGATACTTCCTGAAGACATGCAGCAGACCAAAGTGACTCAGGTATACCATTATGGGGGCGTGCCCAGGAGGACACTCCTTCTGGACACTCTTCCTCACCCTTGTCCTCCTTCTGCTCAGGGGGACAGTGGTTAGGACATTCTTGGTGATCCTGCGATTGCTTTGAAAGGTTTTGGAAAGCAGACTTTATGGAAAATAGCTGGAACACCCTCAGACTGGCATAATTTCAGACCTCATAGACCAAGAAGGCATTCAAAGCAAAACCCAGGTCCTGAAGGGATAATTTATATGGAAATTTTGCAGTGTTTGGTATTTAGGAATCTGGATCCTATCCATTGCTAACTATTTTTTTCCTAATTTGCCCAGAAGGCTTATGAAATGTGTTATAAATCCTACGTTTAAGAAAAGAGATACTCTTGTGTTCACCCATAGTCATGCTCTCACTTAAGTATATGGCTCCACAAAAGATGTCTACAGTTGTGCCTATCCTTGTTCTAGCCAGGTTTTATAAGGTAGCCCTACACAAAAGAAACAACATGTTCAAAAAAAAGATCAAGTTAAATGTGTAACTCAGGCTCCAGCTTGGCATCCACTGTGGTAGATCCTAAATCAGCTGCTAGAACATACCTGGTGAGCAGCTGCAGACTGCTGCTGAGTTATTGGAGACCTCCCACTTGGTTACTCTCCGTCTGCTGGATCTACCTCTAAACTCTAATTGTACATGAAGTGTCATGAAAGGGGAATTCCAGTACTGAGAGGGGAGACGTGGAGGTTTGCTTCAGGAAAGGATGATATGACTTGCTGTGCAGGCACAATGGCTTAAGAAAGCACAGTATTGTGAGGGCTGGTCTAACAAAATTCCTTACACCAGGCAAATAAGAAAATTAAAGCATGGTGGGTTTAATGCATGTAAATATTTCAGGTTGACTTTGCCTTTTAAAGTTGCAATTTTATATAAGTGACAGACGATTTATTGATTTCAAAGGATGGACGTGCTAACACAGTAACCAAGCGTAGTCTCAGGGAATCCTTGATGTAACATAAAATATCTGAGCCGAAATGTTTGAGACAGAAAAATTTCTCCCTGCTCCCTGCAGTCCCATGTTCGATTACAGGTTCCATTACTGCTAGCTTTCAGAAGCCTAACGGAAGCAATGCCTGTGTCAAAACCGGTATTAGGGGCAGCAGTGCAAATCTCAGTCCCCTGGCTGCTGAAAGCATACGGAGGAAATGATCTCTCCAGGCTCTATGCTTCGCCCAGGAGAAGCCGGTGCAGGGTAAAGGCTAAAGAAACCCACACTTTGTAGCCGCAAGGTGAGCGCAGGAGGAGGCAGGGAGGAAGCACCCATCCCTGCTGTAACCAAAATTCCAGAAGAGCCTCTCTGCTGCTGCCCTTTTCATCCTGGCCCAGACCTCAGCCCCACATTCTGCAGGAAAAAAACAGCCCTGAAAATCAGGCCCCTTTAAAGAGCTCATGCTAAGCAGTCAAAATCAATTAGCACTCTCAAAGTAGGATGAATGATAATGGATACAGAATTGCCTTGGTACTCAGGGGACTGGGATTCAATTCTTACCTCTCTTAGACTTCCTCTGTGACCTTGGGCAAACCTATCTGTTGCTCTTTTCCTCTAAATCACGTTTTATGTATTTTTACCTCACAGAGCTTTTGCAAGATTTTTGAATCCTTTGATCACAAAGTGCTCAAATTCTATACTTCGTGATTCTATACAGAGTTTTGAAAATGTAAGGTTGTGTTATTTTCTCCTCCAGACACACTGAGCAGTATCTTTTGGAGCTGTAATTCTATTCTCTAGAACGATCTATGCAATGAATGCAATGAAATAAGGTGGCTACAATAATTATATTTTCCTCAAGAATATTTGATAAGGTACAGGAAGAGAATGAATAGATTTTTATTTTTTTTTCATTGAGACAGGTGAACAGCCCAGACAACTTCCAGAATCAGGAACTGATTCACAGGTGTTGATGAAATCACCAGGGCACAGTGAGGAAAACACTGAACCACACACCTAGGATAGTGAACTGTTTCAAAGGTGAAACTTATAGTTAGTTATACTTGAAAATCCATAAAGATAAGCAGCTTTGAAAATCACCCTCTATTCACATGTGATGTTTGTAAAGGTACCTGCTTATAGTGGTAACTAAATATTGCCACCTGCCATAGGTGTTCTGCATGAGGTAGCATCTTTCTGGATTCTGTGGTCGGTAAGTCCTGGATGTTTTATAAGGGGAAAAAAAAAAGAAAAAGAAAAAGAAAAAAAAAGGCATTCCATGAATTCATGACAAACTCTTACAGCAATGTTTCCAAATTTAAAGTATTTAAATATACTAGAAGGCACCTACATATGTGTATGTACACACACAGGTGTACACTTTCAGATTCACAATACGCAAAGGAAATGCACCAAATTCAGGGTTTGTGTCTTCATGCTCTTAGTTGAAGGGAAATTTCTTGCTGCTTAACCTTTGGGTTTGTTTTATTTTAAGACAGTTACACTTTTCTTTATACTTTAAAAATTAGGGTGCTTTTTCTTCCCCCTATCCTTGTTTCATGCAGATGATGAACCCTTTGAAATGTGCTTGCTCTTGTTGCCCACTAGAAGGAGAGGGGTGAATGCCACATATCTAATTGTGTGTCTCCACAGAAACTTTCCTCTAATTCCTGGTTGCTAACCCACATTCTTTAAGTCCTCTGGCCTCTTTCCCAACACTCCTCCTCTGTTTCACAAAGAAAAGAATTTGCTTTTTTTCCCCCCTATCCAAGGTCTTTTCTCATTTCAAAGCAAGCTACTTGAATGACTATTCAGTGTGTGCAGAATGAGGTCTCTCCACAACACTATGCTATAGTAAAAGCCGTGTGTGCTTATAAAGGCTGCTTGAAGGCAGCCCTACCCCACAGTGGCCCAGGCGGCATACACAGCACCCTGACCTAGCCATCTGTATGCAAATCTCCACAGACTAAGTAAACTTTCATAAAAATGTTCTGGCCCCTCTTTCTGTGTGTTTAGCAATTATTAGTGCACATTGGTCCTTTGTGTTATATTATTATGCTTTGTGTGCAGAGGAGACTCCCTGGCACCTGCGCTTGTAGGTGGCAGATGGCAGTTCTTGGCAGCAATACGGAAGTTTTCCTGAATGCAGCTAAGCCACAAACTGGCATCTTTTATTTCTTTATGCGTGTACTGAGGAGAAAGGATTAGTGGTAGATTACCAGTAGCCTATCAAGGTATTTAACAACAACAACAACAAAAAAACCCTAAAAAACAAAACACAAAAAAAAAAAAGGCTGGGGGGGGGGACACACGACTCTAGTGAATGTTTTGAAAAAGAAAAGGGGAGAAAAAGAGGAGATTGTACAGCAATAACTTGTATTAAAAATTGCCAACAAATAGCTATGTATTAATGCAGCCTCTTACACACAAAGGTTACAATTTTACCTTTCTCACAAGGGTGAAAAATGGATGCCTTGCTGCTAAATACATGTTTCTGGAACATTTACTATGTTTTGCTCCTGTGTACTTATGTGGAGGTTTAACGGGAGTGCTACGTTATTGATAAAGTGCCTGTGATCATAAAGGACCACAAGGTGTCCAACAGTCAGATAACACACAGAGCAATCAAAATGCAGCTGGTTCTAGGGTGTGGAGAGCCATTAAATCAAACACTGCTGCTGAGGGTGCTGCACAGCATGGGTAGGAAAGAGAAATGTTGGCTAATAACATCTACTTCTGAATACTTAAAGGCAGGAGAGGTTTCTGCCTTAGACACTAAAGAAATCAAGAAATCAATGAAGAGCATATAAAACTCCTAGATGCTAAAAGAGGGCACACATCAATGAGCATGGGTTAGAAATGTTGGGCCCAGTAAAACTGAGGACAGAATGATTCCTGTGGAAAGAAATAGCTGAAAGGATGAGGATCTGGGAAGTTGTTCTTGGTCTCTTTCTAACTCTGTCAGCTCCTGAAGGTAGAAGGCCAGGTACAATTTCTAAGAATGGGTGTTTCTATGACTTATACCATCTTTCTCCGTAACTACGTTTTTAGGACTACAAACAGCATCTTAAAAGAGCCTTTTTCTGTATGCTTAATTTTTATAGCATGTTTCTGTGGTACATGATTTCTGCCTTTGAAAGCATTTTTAATAAATGCTATCATTCTCTTTGACTATGTCCAGTGTTAGACTTCTCAGAAGATCACACAGAAGCATAATACTCAAGGGAGAAATAGTCTGCTATAGACAGAGCGGTTCTCACCCCATTAGGTGGGCAAAAGAAAGTGTTTGAACCACAGACCTCAGAGCACAGGGAAAATATTGTCTCATTCCAAAGTAAGCCAGGCAGACTCTACCACGGCAGTGCAACCTTAGGTGGCCTTTTTAGAGCAAAGATATAGGAAAAATAGATGGAAAGGGAGCAAGGCACATAAACCAGGAAAAAGGACAGGGAGAAAAAAGAAGGGATACAGAAAGGGGAGGGAAAATAAAAATAAAAGATCAAAATATTAGGTGACAAAAACAGCAAAACAAATCAAAGAAAATGCATTCACATTCAAAAAAGCCCACACCACACCAAACCAAACAAAAAAATCACCAAAACCCAAGACGGATAAATACATGCAAAGAGAAAAACAGAGAAAGTGAAGCACAGACTGATGATATTGTACCCAGACATAGGAAAGAATAACAACACTCACCCTAAAAAAGAATAGGAACAATTGCTGTTAGAATAGTATAACCACAGAGTCTACTCACGCCAAAACAACTTGAGATGGACACAGTAACTGTTAACTGGACTGACCTTTGGAAGGGACAAGAAAGTCCAATACCTATCAGTATTAGCCAGTACAGACCATGCTCCAATATGTTATGTGACAAAACTCCATGGCTGTGCAGATGCCTTCAAATCCCCCATTCAGGAACACACTTAACCTTGTTCCATATATATTTCAGTTGGACTCAATGTGGTTAATATTGTTGCTGCATGTTTCTTGTTACCTTTCTGAAGACACACGTCCAGCAAATGCAGGGATGGAGCCACTGCAAAGGGATGGCACTCATCTTTCTGTTACTCCCATCCCTCCACAAAGCACATGGGTCTAATTGTACAGGTTAAACCTGTTAATTTCTCTTTCAAAACTTCAGAATTTCAAAATTTCAGAATTTCATGTCATATGGAAAATGACATGGTCTTGAAAACACTGGGGCAATATTCCAGCTATGTTAATTATAGTAAGGGCTGAGAAGTGAGGAAAAAATGAAGTTATTTTGCAATTAGACTAAAAGCAGAGATTCATAGATTCAGCCTACCTGCTAGAGTGAGATATATTGTACAATACCTTGAACAATTACTTTGATTTCCCATGTAGAGGCAATAAAACTTTTTCAAGAAGCAATATTAAAGCATGTATTTTAGAATGCAAAACTTTTTTTAAGGACATCAGACAGTAGTATAAAGCCTATAAAAGGAAGATATCCATCCTGCAGAAAGAAAGTGTTGATCTTATTGCAGTTCAGTTCATTCTTAAAGGCAGAGAATCCCCTCCAGGGCAGACAAGACAGTAACTGCTGACACTGGCTTCCTTACTGAAGAGAATTGCTTACCATTATTTTTGGAATAAAAGTTATTTTGTGGTATTTTAGAACTAGTAAACAGAAAACTCAGTATATACACATATACATACACACACATATGTACGTTTGTAAAAAGACCTCTTGGTGTAATATTTAAAAGGAATTTAGTTGAACAGCTTTACAAATGACTGCCCTAAGGCACCAGTAGAAATTGAGGAGCTTGCGACCCCTGCTAGACTGAGCTATTATGAAAGTAACATACTGTAAAGCAGATGTCCAGACTCAGATTTGCCTCAGGTACATCATTCTTCCTCAAACATACAGCAGAGACATTGAGCTTACACCACGTGAAAACTTCTCCAGTTTAGTATTAATTCTCCCTCCCAATAACAATTGTCTTATGCAGCTGTCAGAAATTGCATCAGGACTGAAAGGAAGAGTTTTATTTCTCTTTCCATTTATTTTCCTTGCAGTGGCAAGAGGATAAGGTGATTTTACAGAGCACAGAACTGTACTCACTAAGGACCAGTGCTCACCATTGTTATCTGAGTGTGATGGTCTAGAAGTTAATAAAAAAGCAGGCAGACAGTCTCCTTTGGAAATCTCAAAAGGCATCGGCTTCTCTCCAGTGGATAACGGGGCACTAGGCCACTTACTTGAGTTTACCAAGCATTTAAACTGTAAGTTCAAGTGAGGTGCTAATTCAAAGCAAGCTCAAAGACGTCCAATGGGTACTAAAACGTCACTTCAAATTTTTGTTTATCCAAAGATACAGGAACTGAAATTCTCCTAGTTCTCTTGGGAAGTTGTTCAATATGTTGGTTGACAACACTTTGGCACTTTTTCAGAAGACGCTTACAATTCTGTTACATCCCCGCTTCCTTCTCTACTTTGATCTATCCGATGAACCTATGGTTTCCATAACTTGTAGTTATTGAAGAAAAAGTATCACCTTGTAAGGTACCAAAACCACATGGCACTCATTAAAATTGCCGTTTTCAACAACACGCAATGCTTGATGATCACACAGGTCCATCCAAAGGTTCTGTTTTCCCCCTGATCACCTCCCTCACCTTTTTTGTGTACCAGACTGGGGAGGCATTTGAACCTCATTCCTATCCACAGGTGAGAGCTAGCAGTGTCATCTGTGGAGATCAGTCAGCACTTCAGTCTTGTCCCCTCTTCTGAAATGTACGAGGCCGTACTGAAAAGCACGTTCATTTTTCTGAATTAAAGGCTGGAAGCTGCTGGTACTACAGAAATCAGTTTTTAAATGCTGGATTGAGGTTTAAAATAGTAAAAAAATAATTCCAAGCAAAAAAACACTGTTGCACCCAAATTATTAGATCACTTGAAATATACCACTACAAAGGAAAGTACCTTTTTTATACTGGAAATATGTAAATTTATATAAACTGTCCTATATAAACTCCTCACCTTTTTGCTGTGATTGTATTTTTACTGTTCCTATGAAGAAAAAAAGTCATAATGGCACAGGAGAAATAAAAAACCAAACCCCTAGGTCCTGATTCTTATAATATTTTTAGTGTGGACCCAAGGAAACAATTTTCACACCAGACACACTCAGATTACGGCACACTCTGCCCAGGAAATTACTGGCAACATCTCTAGTGATAAATTCAACCTTGCCGGGGCTCATTCCTTGGCCCAGAGACCAGCTGATGTGGTCTGGTCAGGTCTAGGCTGTTAAACTTTCTTAGTTTCCAAAACAAGATGGCCACATCCAAACTACCTATTGGGAGTGGTCCCTGGCTTGTTCAAACTCCTGAACTTTGCCCAGGAATTGTCTGGGAGACTGTTACTTGGCCTTGATCACAGTTGTGCCAGGGAATATTTTTCAGCAAAATAAATAATTGAGTTTCAGTAAGGGCTCTGGCTCCAGTTACTTCACTAGTATAGAAATAACCAACAAGAATGGAATAAGGGCTGATCTTTAAATACTTTTATTTCTTTTCCTTTCACGACATAAGGAAATCAAAGAACAGTATTTTATTCATCAGAGATTGGCATTCACAAGAATTATCTGAATACAACCCTTTTAGATAACTCAGTATAACCATATATATACACATAGATAGATAGATAGATATGTGGATATGGCTATATTCATTTACGTATATATAAGGATAACAAAAATTTTGGAAGGGCCATTTAGTTTCACACTTAGAATCCAATGTCAATCTGTTAAAAGCCAGGAAAAGATATAATATTGGGGCAGAGTCTCTTAATATCTTCATATGATATTGGCTATTGCTGAAGATAGGATCTTGGACTTGATGAACCTTACATCTTGTCCCATGCAACAATGCTGGTGTTTAGAAAATCTGTTCAGGTTCTAGGAGATGTGTTTCTTCAGTCATCCAAGCATACATATACAAACCCATGATGTTGAGAATGTACCTTTCCATGGTTTCATTTTCCATTTCAATCCACCATCCTTCATGGTGAACATCCCCAAAAAATGAGTCGTTATAATAAGGTAAACAAAGTCTTCTCCCTTAGGTTTGACTGCAAAATTCTATTCCTAAATTATCTGTAGTTCATAAGAGTTCAAGAGCTGATCATTAATGAAGATTTAACTTGTTCTGCATTCTAACACTGTGAGATATGTGTGTGTACAATACTATCCAACAGAGCTAGGTTACTTCAGACTTTCCCACCAAATTATTTGAAGTGCTCCAGACATGATGTCTAAGTTACCTTTTCTTTTAAATTAAGCAAGACATCCTGATGAATTAGCATAGTAGTAGCCTCACCCAAATACCACTGAAACCATTGGGATTTTTCCATTGACTTTGTGAGGTTTGGTTCAGGCTCTATCTAATCTCATCCAGATATTGTCTGATGAGAAAATATGTTTGTGCTTCAAAATGCTCCCACACTTTGCAAAAGGGATGGGAGTGGGATGAAAAAACTGCAGGAAAAACTAATAGGAACACTTATCTGGGCAAGTAATCTTTGAAATCATCATAAATTAAAAGCCAGTATCTCACCAAAAAGGTGAAACCCATCCAAATCTTAATTGAATAATTTTTGATCCAGGCCATCAACATGCTTCATTCCTTTCATTAAATAGTGAGCATTGTCAAGTCTTGCTGAACTCAAGTAATTCAGAAAGCACTCAGCGCCTTGCAGAACTCATGGAAAACACCTCCTGAGGGAAGACACCATCTCACAAATATGCTTAGGCAAAAGCTTATAATTTTCGCACACCTGGTTGGAGGTAGGATTTGCCTCATCTTACTGTAACCCCTAAGAAGTTAGGCATTATTAACTTTGGAATTCCCTTTTGTCAAAGGGGAGATAGGCATCTCAGAAGAGATTTCTCACATCTTAGACATCTGCTTTGGTGTGAGTTGAATTGCTGGGGTGTCCATCTCTCACCATCAGCTGCTGGGAGACCCTAGAAGATTTGCTTAGAATATGCACATAACTGAAGTTAATTGAGATGAATATTAGTACTTTTCTGCATGTTATGCAAATTACTGCCCACTTTACTATGTAGATATAATCATTTATACTCCAGCTTCACAGGGTTGATAGGACTATCCATTTCCATCCCAATACCATCTGCAATTTTCACATGGGACCTGATCCACGTGGCTGTGTAAAATCAGTGAGAGCTCAAGCAAGCATTATGTCTTGATAACAGAACTCCAGAAACTTTAAAGAAGTTCTGTCCTGGGAAGCTCCCTATCTGCCAGGGAAATTCTGCTGAATAAAAAAGAAAACCAAACTAAAACAAAACAAAACAAAACAAAAAAACCAAACCCACAACCATAAACATCAGCTTCCTGCAGAACAAGTGAAAACATAATGCTCCAGGACTGCATATCCAAGAAGAAAATTTCAGCAACTAAAAGCAGTGAATGGTGAGGAAATTCCTTTGGAAAAGATTACAAAGGAGAATTGAATGAGGAAAGCAACAGAAGTTTACCTTTAGAGAAAAAGCTGAATGAGCCATCTTACTCCCTTTGCAGTGAACATGAACAAACCTTGTGCCACAATATGCTTCTAAATATGCATAGTGTGCAACACTTGAAAACTCTGAGATTACAGGTGAAACCATGATGCTAAGAAACTGAAAACCTGCAATAAAGCTTGATAGCAAATTAAAATAAAAATATCCTCATTTTTTACACAGATCATACTGCATTATATCCATAAACTTGAGACTTGCATTATGTAAGAGATTTTAAAATGTTGCTTGGCATTCGTTCATTCATTGGGAGGAATTAAACTTACTGGCCTTGAGATAGATTGAGGGCAGCAGGAGGATGTAAAAGGCAAGGCTCATATTTATTGGACGTTCATGGCATTTACAGTGTTTTAAACAATCATGTTCTAAGGTTGATTTTGCAGGCTGTTAGTCACTATCTCCAGTCAAGGCTCTTGTGTAAATGGGGTTTGTTTTACCCCGACAGTGTGCCTATTGTAACTTGGGGCCACCTGTTAGACAGCATGAAGTGTTGCCTAAAAAAATACACAATAAGCAGATTGTTTGTTACAGTTGTGCACATACAACTGTATTAGTGTTCTTCACACCATATGTCTATATAAACAGAGCTGCAGTGAGCTATTCACCAGAGACTCAAACACTGATGAAGAAACTTCTCTTAAAAGACCCAGGGCTTACAAGCTTGGTTCACCTGTTAGGCTTACAACAGGGGTTCGAATGCCTGGCTTCAAAGAAGAAATATTCCTTCAGAAGTTTTTGCAGGAAGTTTTATGCTAGAAGCAAAAAACACCCACACACAAACCAAAAAACCCACCCCAAACCAACATAAATTCCATGTATAGTGGTTTTAGTAGTTCTGGGCAAAGGGAAGAGGAGGGAAATTGGCTTCACAGAAGCAGTTTGACTACCTTCCAAAGTAAAAATAATATTCTATAATTTTATAATACATATGATAATTGCTGCTGTTGTTATTATCAAATACACCTTCATCCATGTGTCAAGACTAAATCTGATGTCTCATAAGATGAATTTGTGAGCTCAGTTGTATCCAGGGTTCTTGCCGTCTTGGTGAGACTACTTTGGACAGCCTCTTCTATTCACTTTCTCACAAGAAGAGATTTTGAAGGAGGGCAGGGAATTAAACTGTCTCTTTTTGTTTTGTGCAAGGAAAAATGGTACAATAAAATAAGCAACAGACACCACTGATAGCCATAGTACAAGAAAGACTAGACTAGACTAGACTAGAATGGAATGGAGTGGAGTGGAATAGAAATTACACAAATCTTTTAACAAGGTCCATACAAGGATAATCAATTCTATAAACCCAGATCTCACTAGTTATTGTGCAATGTGATCGTAAAAGGCACACCAAGGCCTAACAAGATCTGTTACACAGCTGCCTGACAATACTGTAGTATATGTGAGGAGGCATATATTAATGTCTAAACCTCTCTTGCTCTGGTAGAAGAGGAGCAAAAGTCTCTTTAGCTGCCATCTTCCTGCATCAGCTTGCCTCCTGGAGCTGGTGCAGGTGTGGGACATAAACTCTTCCAGCAGAAAAGCCCATTGCAGCTAAGTCCTCCTGGAGCAAGAACACAGAACCAGAATGTGAAACTGAGGTCACCATCTGGTGCCTGCTCTGCTCCTACAGCAGCCTCGCTCTATATTGTGCTCTCCAAGGCTATATTATTACGTGACTATCCAGCCCCTACAAAGAAGGATTTTTGTAGAGGCTAGCAGCACTCTTCCTACACCACTAAAGCTGCCCCCCAACATGTAAAACACCTATCAGAAGAAGAAAACAAAATAAAAAGAGGGGATTTTTATTCTCCAGCATAGAACAAAAGAAATGTAGCAATTTATTTTCTAATGAGTGTTATAAAAGTTCACTTTACAGATGAACTCCTCTAAGCAGCATAGATCAACTGTTCTAGCTCCAAATACATATCGAAATTATTTTAAGCCTGTTTTTAATGTATGATGTGTTTACCCTGATACTGGTAAAAAGTAGCTGTGCAGGTTTTGGTTCCATTCAAAACAAAAACATTACAAACCCATCTTCTGGTTTTTTGTTGTTTGTTTTTTTTTCTTTTCAGAAAGGAGTGTTTGCGCTAAGGAGCAGCATTAAAGAGAAGATTTTTAAAAGGTTCTGCTTCAAGGTTAGTTAACCCACATTTTTTCACAAATTACCATGAAAGCTTTTTCCCTCTGCTGGTTTCTTTCTATTAACACAAAGAATACAATGCCTCCCAGTTTTACACATTATATTGGTCTCCATTTGGAATAATATTTTATTTCATAATATAGGCATAATTTTTTTTGAAAAATCAGGTTATTGTGTTTTCTCAGCACCTTTCTGTGTAATATTTCAAAATGTCTTTTTACTTCATTGTAGAAACACTTTCTATCCAGATGCTTGTTAAAGTCTGAAGCTACATGTGTTTCATATCCTTCCTTCCGAAGTCAAACAACCAAACTTGTTCATGCTTAAATAAGTCCAGTCTGGAAATAGTTTTTCTAACTATGCATATGGCGGCACTTTGGATGGGTGCTGAAATTAGTTAATGATGGTAATACCTTGACACCCTTAGCTTTAGCACCCTTGTGCATTCAACAGTCTACAGCATGGAGAGCTAAAGCATGAGGGATATGGCTGCATAATAAATGGAAGAAGCATGATTATGTCTCATGTACAGTTCCTGCCTACCTATTACAGTTAGCAGTAGCAATGAAGATACCATGGCATGATTTCTACTAATGCTAGCAACCGGAGAGACAAGAGAGAGAATTTTTTTACACCATGGAACGCTGCTTTGAAACAAAGGAGCTCAGGCTCCTGGTGAGGAAGATGGCAGGAGGGAAATTAAGACTGGTAACAAGCTAGAGACGGATTTGCCCTAGATCCACTCCCAACATCCACTCCAACCATGCCAACCGATGTCTACAGAGCAACTTATATTTCGTACTCTCATTAATAAGATATGCCAGAGCCCATACTTCCACTCTTCATTTTGTAACTAGAGATTAAGACCATCATGGCTATGAAAGCATGCACTGTAATCCACCATACTACATCTCTGCTGTACAGCCCTCCCTAAAGGGATAAAAAGTAGTGGATAGGAGAAGTTCGACTAACCTATTTTACAGAGCAACCTAAAAGACTGTGACCATGTCTGTACCAAATCACAGCTGATCCCAGGAACAGCAGGAAGCATGGGCAGGAGGAAGGGATGGAAAGTGGTGGGAGTCCACCAGCCTGCCAGGAGTGTTAGCTGGATTGTTCCAAAACTGAGCTGAAGGAGTTTATGCATACAAGTAATGCAGGCAGATCACAAACTTGGCCTCAAACCCCACTCCAGGATTGACACTTGCACAAAGTCACTCAGACAGTTCATGGGAGAACTCAAAAGTGAATCCAAACCTCTAGTCAAGAGACCAGTCCTAGCACAAAATCCTAAGTAAAAAAAAAGGGCAAAATGAGCTTTTGTACAGTGGCCAGACTTGTGAATGGAGTGAAATGTGTTCATTTTCCTGGCACAACAAACAAAAGAGAATCACCTTCCCTCCCAAATTCTGTTTTGGGTTATATGAAAGCTTTCCTTCTGTTATAAAAACTGGTTTTATATTTATATTTGTGTTTGCTTTATTTCCTTATTTTTAAAATCTAGTTACATTTAGCACAGAAATGTTAAAAATGAAAATCTGAGGCATTTTTTAAAATGTTGAAGTGAATGCTTGGCTTTTTCAATATTTTGTTTTTAGTGGATAAGACGGAAATGAAGGGGAGGAAGCAGAAAGTTTTCAGGTTTAATCTAACAATGAGATTAATTTTTTTTTAGTCCAGAACCACATTTATTGATGATTTTAACTCTTAAAAAAACCCCAGTGCTATATAGGGGATTCCCCTTTCATCGCAAATCATTGCTAATACAATGAGACTGTAGATTTCAGCTGCTGAAGAGACTGAATTTTCCAAGAGCAATTTTTACTTGTATCCTGCAATTATAGGTTACTTTGAAAATGAAGCAACAATGTAAAGGTGTACAGTGAAATTATAAACCTGTTTTTATTCAGTGTTAAATATGACTGCAGACATACCTATCTGAGAATTTTTATACAAAATGGCGAACAGGAAAGTTGCAAGGCTATGCATGATACCCCAGTACATGTGGCCATGCCCCTCTTGGTTTTATGAGGAACTGTAGGCTACTTTTCCCTCCAGTTCTTCCAGAAGCTTTGATCTGGAAGGGATGGGTACAGGGAATAAATAAGAAAAAGAAGGAACAGAGGCAAGGCAAAATATGAAGGGGTCTGGCAAAGGCAGTTAGCACAGCTCCTATGGCACTGTGATAGCTGTCAAGAGCATGCATCAGAAATGGGGAAATGAATATGCCAGAATTACAAGCACTATATGTTAGCAGCAGCCAACCTGGTTTCGTATTTGGCTAATGAATACATACACAGGTTTCAGGCCTGCTGGTGACACTCACACAAGATGAGTAGGAAAACATGATATATTTTTTTTACTGAAAACAAAGATTTTAATTGAAAATGTCAATGTTCAATTAAAAAAAAAAAGAACAGAAAAGTCAAAATATGCAAACTTTCCTTATTTATTTATTTTGCTTAAATCTTTTAATTTGAGCATTTAGAGGTTTTGACCAAAAAGAAAAAAGGAAAAGCAAAAAGAAAACCAAACCAACCAAACAAACAAACAAAAAACCACCAAACAATACTTTTCTAGAAAGGCAGAGGGTTTTGTGATTTGCCAGATGTTTTCCAGGATTTGTCTTTACCTGACCAAATTTTATCAGCTTCTTCATTTGTTTGCATATTACCGGTTCAACACCAATCCTTTCAAGCTGTTAAATTACACAGATCTTCTGTTATTTAGGTTGTAAATGTCCTGAATCAAAGCCTGTGTCAATGGGAACTTGACAATATTCCTGGCATGCACATTATATTGAGAGCTTCCTGGCTGCTCCTTTAACATATACGTCCATCATTATTTGTTAAGCTTCTTCTGGGATCAGAGTTTATTAAACAAAACAACAAAAAGCAAACAAAACAAAACAAGAAAATCTCAGAATAAGGCCACATTTCCTTAAAACTGTCTAATTCTGTGCCATTAGGAATTAGTTTCTTAGAGGTACTGCAGAGGTTTCTTAAGATACTGGAGCATTCATTGCTGGTAACCTGTGTCTAACAGTTCCACTGCATTCAACAATAGTCCTGCTGTTGCAATAACTAGAATATTAAATAGTAATATTTAATTAATTAAAATTAAATATTTTGGCCATGAAATCAGTTGTTTTCTTTTGTTATATTTCTGTTCGTTTTGGAGCTCTAAAAATGCAAATGTGAATTATTTTAATGATATACTTAAATAGTCTTCCGCTGTCCCAAGTTTAGAGGTATATCCTGATATAGCACTACCCTGTGCTTGTTGGTATACTGGCTCACCAGGAGTCAGCTGGGGTATTTCTGTACAGTGAGAGTTTGTTGTAGCTAAGCAATTATTTTAATCAACTATTTGTATCATAATTAGTGTGACCAGTGGGACTAGGGAAGGGACCATCTCCAAGGTGAGGCTGCACCTCGAATCCTGTGTTCAGTTTGGGGCACCTCACTACAAGAAAGACACTGAGGTGGCTGGCATGTGTCCAAAGTAGGGCAATAAGGCTGGTAAAAGGTTTAGAGAACAAGTCTTATGAGGAGCAGCTAAGGGAATTGGGATTGTTTAGCCTGGAGAAAAGAAGGCTCAGGGGAGACCTTACCACTTTCCACAACTACCTGAAAGGAGTCTGTAGCCAGGCGGGTGTTGATCTCTTCTCCCAGGGAACAATCAACAGGACAAGATCAAATGGCCTCAAGTTGCACCAGGAGAGGCTTAGGTTGGCTATTAGGAAAACTTTCTTCCCCAAAAGGGTTGTCAAGCATTGGAACAGGCTGCCCAGGGAAGTGGTTGAGTCACTGTGCCGGAGGCATTTAAAAGAGGTGTAGATGTCGCACTCAGGGACAAGGTTTAGTGGTGGACTTGGCAGTGCTAGGTTAACAGTTGGACTTGATGATCTTACACATCCTTTCCAACCCAAATGATTCCACAATTCTATGGTTCTATGACCACTGTGTGATTCAGGAGAAATCACAAAAAAATTAACCTTCTGCTAAAACTGAAGTCATTTATCTCTTAAAGATTTGGCACCCCCATCTGCAAAATGTACACACATTGCTTTATTCTACTGTATTGCAAAAAAGGGCTCAATTTGAATTTTTAGTGGGATCTTAAAACTTGGATATTGAGATCAAAATTTCCCTGCATTTGATCAAAGTATGAATCATCTTGTCTAATAGTCTGTCTGACCACTGAAGAGTACTGTGTACCACAAGACTAAGGTGGTAAACAAGTGACTCTACCTTCAAAATACCATTTGAATTCATATCCACAACTAAAACAACACACATTTCCCAATAAGAGACAGAGGAAGTTGGGTGGGGATACAGGACAGGCAGTGGAAATTAATCCAGGTTTTCAGTTTTCCAACTATCTCCTGTTATTCTTGTCACATTTCAAAAGTGTTTAATAACAGCTTACTAGAAATCCTAAACTTTTTCAAAAATGTTACTGCAACCTTTTGATTCTTTCTTTGAATGTTTCTTGGTATAACTGATTATAGTTACAAAAAAATTACTATAATTCTTTATCAGTTTAGGGATAGAGAGATGGGATGAATGATATATGAATTTTTCATAAGACATTTTACGGAAGACTGAAATGTAACAATATCTGTATTTAACTCTACCATTTATTCTATATTTTTGACACATTTGCAACACACTATTTGTGAAAAGCAGGCTTTCTAGGGACAAGCTCCATGATGTGCTGCTGATAATTAGGTGATACTGCTCTCTTCCATGGGTTTGTTTTAATATACCCATTTTACCCTAGAAGGCCTTATGTTCCTGGAGTTAGCCATTCAAACTCTGAAGTAGTATATAAAATAAGGGATAAGGAATCTACTGATCCTAAATTTGCCATGTATGTTTAAGGATTCCAAGGCATTTTTACTGACATTCCTGTATTTAGCATATTTTAACCAGTGATGATGTTTATATTACATTTAAGTGATTATCCTCTGCCTACCAGGAAACTTCCCTGCCATTTTACATACTGTAAACCATTCCTTGGAATTGCTGGATGGTGCTCATCTGCATTTTAAGAAGTGAGAGCCAGCTCCTGGGCCAGCGTTAACATCATTGCTCCATGGGATTACACTGATTTACTCAATATCTGGTCCATATTTTCTATCTCTGTGACATGATTTAGGCTAAGTTACACCCTATAAATCTATTCTCAGTTGTTATTTTCTGCCTCTCAAGTTTCCAATGGCAGAGCTTGTATTCAGGTTTCACAGCCAGGCAACAAAAGGCTTCCTCTGGGTACTGTGCTACTCTTTTTAAAAACTAAAGCACAGGGGCTGTGGCGGCAGAGCATTTAAATAGTAACATTCATTACCCTGGCTGAAGGAAAAAAGGTCAGCCCCAGCAGTAATCTCCTGCTGTAAATTTGCTAGAGAAACAACATGCCAGTAAAAGTACACATTAAACAATATTGGCGGTGGGGACACTCGCCGCCTCCAGCCCCGCCGGCAGTATGGACAGCATTGAACCCGACATGGGGGGAACAGCTTGTGCCAGGGGGAACCCCAGCACAGCCACAAGGTCAGGTGAAGCGGGGCCTGGCAGCCATAACCGCACATACACATAGCCGTAACCACACATGCGTGTACATAGGTGTGTGTCTATAGACACAGCCGTGTGGCAGCCCGTGAGGTGGGTGCACAGAGCGGTGCGGGCGGCCTCCCTCTCCTGCTGTGAGGAAGGATCCCTGGTGGGATGGTAGGCAACGGCCCACGCAGACAGATTTTTCAGCACGTTGCAGGCAGGTTGGCCGGGTGCCTGGCAATCCACTGGGACTGACACATTTCGGGCAAAGTGGCAGTACGCAGGGAGCCATGTGGCCAATGTTAGTAAACATTATCCCGCACAGTCTGGCGTGCCACTGCGGCAGCGGGAGGGTGAGCGGCTGGCGGCGGGCAGGGCCCGGCCGGGGCGGCCGAGCTGCCCGGGGCCGCCGGCCAAGGCCCGTCATCCAGCAGCTGCTCCCGTCGCCGCAGCAACGGCGCTGAACAATGGGCTGAAAATCCAGCCGATGGAGGGGAGAGGGCCCGCTGCCCAGCCGGAGGGCAGCCAGCCCACCCCCCAAAATAAAAGTGTACACCCTGAAATACACAAACAGGCACGCACAACGGCATCAGGCTGTGCTATCTCCCCCAGCGCCGCTTCAGGCATGTTCCCCTCACCGCCCAGGTGCTCGGGCTCCATTTTGATTGTGCCTCCCTGGCCACCCAGGCGGAGGGGCAGGTTTAACAGTAAAGGCTGGATGGCACAGCATTAAAATAATGGGGGTTGGGTTTCAAAGGACATTTGTTGGGCTTTCTCCTTCCTGTCACAATTTTAGACCTGGGTCTGTGTGGCAGAGACTAGACTTTGGTTTGTACCTCCTCACTCTGGGAGACAGAGGGGCTTCTGTCAGTTTTACGCCAAAATTTCTAGCTTTCAGTCTGATTCTGCTTTCAAATGTAATCCTTCTCCCCACAGGCTACTAAAAAAGAAAGGCATGGGTTTAATGCAACTCAAAACCCTCTTGACAAGTAACTGAGCTGTCCTGAGGTTGCTTACCTGGGGAAAGCAAAGGCGGCCTCCCTTGTGCATTTGCAGCAGGAAGAATTTCTCCCACTTTTAAGACCTCTACAGCTGTGCACAAACAAGGAAATCTTTATAAGAGGAGCAGACACAGGCATAAACTTGGAAAACTACAGCAGCAGTCTCTATACACAAATAAAAAACCCCATCCTCTCCTAGTAAGTCCGATATTAATTTACTGAAGTGTTTTCCTACCAAGCTGAAGTATTTTCCTATGTCATTGCACCCAGACAACAAACCCCACTTGCCATTCAGACAGCAAGTCTGGATTTTGGGGAAGCTTTACAGAGAAAAGCAGAACTTCCCTGGAATATATTCAAGTCTCCTGCACCCTATCAGCTACAAAACCTTCAGAAAGCACAGTTTCTTACAACACAGCCCTTTCTCCATACAAAATCAGGCCTTTGGGACCAATGTCTCTTGTACAAGTCTTCTTTGGAATATCTTACAATTTTTAGGAGCCATTGGTTCTTATTACACAACCAAGAAACATTCAGGCTTTCCTCAAAACCTCTTGGGAATCTGTTCCCCAGCAGAACTCTGTATCCTTGTATAATTATGTTGACTTACCAAGTGTCACTAAAAGAAATGTGTGCCATAAAGGACACATGCCCTTATGTGATGATAAAGGACTGTATGGAATTGTCTACTTCTGTTCTGTAGGAATGTGTGTATGTGTCTGTGCAATATGACAAGAGCCTAACCTAATGTATGGGGGGAGGTAATTAGGAAAAATCTCTCCAAATGCCAGGTATGTCATCTCTATTGGTGACATGTCATACACAGTCCTATGAAAATCCCAATGAGAGCTAGAGCTTTTGAGTTTGATATAATGTATGTGCAATGAATATTTATTGTGAGCATGATTTATAAAATGTAGTAATGCTTTTAGGAATGTTCTGAACTGAAGAAAGTTCACTGTGTGCAGAAAGAGTGCTAATTAAGAGATACCATACACATGTCACCACAGGGAAGCTTTCAATCGGGAGAGTAATTCATTGACTATATGTGCATTTTGCATCTAAGACCCAATTCTAAAAAAAAGGGAAGAAAGAAGGTAAGATGTTACAGCCTTGTCTGGCTGCATTCCTGTTGCATAAGAGAAACAAAAAGAATGAGGAAGAGTCCTGGAACAATGCAGGGGTGAGACACGTTGCTGAGAGGCAAAACTGGAGGCTGGATTTTGTACCTGGCTCTGTCCGTCAACTGGGACCCGTAAATGTCCAAATGCCAGGACAGCAGGAGAGATCCTTTAAATTTGGAAGCTCTTCTTGGCACCACACAGGAATATGAGCTGCAATTAATTAAGTTACTTGGTGTAAAAACAAAAGCTTTGTTAGAAGACATCTAAATTTGGGCAGGTCTGGTTGCTATGAAAGTAACTGAAAGACTGAAACTGAAAGATCCTTTGTCCATTAGGGCATGAAAATTTATTTGTTATATTTATTACAATAATTTCATGGGCTGTCTCTGGACTTAAGTCAGACTACCATGGCATTGTTCATCATATACAGCTAAACATACGCATACAGCTATGTTTGCATTGATACAGTTAAGTCCCCTTACCTTCCAGCACAGGGTGGCCACATTCAGCCTCCTTATTGGGAGTCCTCCCTGGCCTGTGCTAACCCCTAGCTGTTCCTTACTACTGTTTGTGTCAAGGCACTGTCAGCTTGTGTGCCATGTAACAGCGGGGACAATCACAGGCCACTGCCAATGTCTGTGCCTTGGGCCTCTTTCACTTGCTAGCTCATAGGTAATCTAACAGATCCGAAAGC
The DNA here is from genome assembly GCF_023634155.1 of Falco peregrinus. Taxonomy (NCBI): domain Eukaryota; kingdom Metazoa; phylum Chordata; class Aves; order Falconiformes; family Falconidae; genus Falco; species Falco peregrinus. The sequence goes on from NC_073727.1 coordinate 60,063,447, forward strand.
TAAATCAATAGGCTTCAGTGGAAACTGGGACAGGCTTGGTTGGTCCTTCCCTGTTTCATTTTTTTTAATTACATCCTTAATTTCCACAGGTCTAATAATTTATAGTACAACAACAATATTACCAAAAAGAAAAAAAAAAAAAAAAAAGATTAACAAGTTCAAAACAAATGAAAAAATCTTCCATTTCTGAAAATGTATGAAACAGACCTTTCTATCAGGACACAATCCTGTTCTCTGTACCTAGACAACAAGACTATTGTATCCAGGGCTGGGTCCATGGATTTCGTCTGGGTTTCACATCTCAGCTGAGCAACTGAAGAGACTGCTGGTAAACTGGCAACTTAAGTGCAGAAGATTGAGGATGGGTCATAGTCTGGGGAAGGTTTTTAAAAGCTGTTTTGTTTCTTTGAAAGAAAATTGTGGAAGAAAGACAACAAGAGAGGAGGAGGGAACGTTTGGGCACAGGACTGGGAACCAACAGCTTCTACTTTGGAGCCACAATACCTTATTCTTCAACAGCTTGGCATGAGTCACTTGGTCCTTCTGCCTTACCTGCCCACCTCTGTGCAGCAGGGAGCAGAAAGCCTCGTGGGACATTTAGCAGTCTGAAATATCAAGGAAGATTGTCCATGGAAGAGTACTTGCAACACAAATGCAGTCACTGGAGCATCACAGATTTACTAGAGGCCTAAAGCCTACTGTGAAAGGCCCTAAAAATGTTTTTCTTAGGTATGGGGACATACGTGTAAAATTTTTTACTAAAACCTGCATTGCATTGCACATTTATGTGGAGAAAAATAATAAAACTGCCTTCCCCCAAAAAGCAGCTTGCTGTGGTTTAGGTCCTGATTCATAATCCAGTGAAGTAAAAGATATTCCTGCTGCTTCACTGGTTGGTTCACAGGTATTTGTATTTTTTGTTATTGTCCAATTGTTACTCCTTCTTTTACAGTCTTTCTACTCTTACTCTGGCGGGTCATTTGTCAATACACTACATGTAATGCTCTTAGTAACAAAGCACAATAAAAATCAAAATATATTGAATTGGCTTTAGTTAGAATAGAAAACAGATGGAATATTTTTCAGCATGTTTGAAAAATCAACACATTTCCCTTGTAATATCTAATAATTAGCATTATTCCATTTTACAGTTTATACCAGAAATAGACATTAACTCACTAGCCTTGATGAAGCATCTGTAGCTCTGTGAGTTGAGTCTCACTTTACAAGTCCTGGGTTGCACACCCTGCACTGAGAGAAGTGAATCCAGATTTTTTCAAGGTTCCACTCCTGCTGTAAAGACTGCAATATCATTACTTAGTTTTAGTCAAGCAATTTTGGATTACATTTCCAGGTTTTGTTTTCTTACTTAGTTTCATTTTACTTTCTTCCTCTGCAAAACTATGCCCAATATAACATGAGGATAAAATGGTATGGCTTACCTAATTACTACTGCATTATACTTGTATGAACAGTGCAGATACTGAACATTAGACAAATTAATAATACAACAATGCAGCAGTTCTTTCTACGGCACAAGATTTCTCTGGGAATGTTATTTTATTGTATTTCATTTAGTGTTTGTTTGTTTAAGGGGGAAGAACAGACATTGCTGTATTTCAGTTTGATTCAGCAAGCATTCTGGCCTCAGTCCAGCAAATCATTTAAGCATGTGCTTAAATGTAATGAAATTATATTTAAGTTCATAGTAATGCCTATGCATTTAATATACAGCATGGGCTTAAATGCTTTATACAAAGCAGGACCAGAATGATGAAAAAACTTAAAAATAAGGTCCGTGCATTTTTGCACACACAATTTTTAAACCCCCAATACTTTTAAAAGGGACATTTTCCACTGCCTATGCTATGAAAACACTGTGTAGTTCCTGCTCCACCTCCTCCCCACCCCTCCAAAAAAAGAAAAGCCAACTAACTTTTCTTGATCTGACAATCTGACAGCTATATCCTGTGTAACTGCTAGCCTGGCCCTTTTTAAAAATATCCTATTAAGTTAAGTGGAAGCTTTGCCTGAGCAAGGTATGCAGAAATGAGTCACAGGGAGTATATGGAATTTTCTCAGGACTTAGGGCTGTGCCTGTTGTAGCCAAAGGCTAAATCTCTGGTGGAACTCGGTAGTGTTCCTCTGAGTATATATGCTTTCCATACCAATCTCTGTTTTAGTGGGAAACATAAAACTAACATGAAAGTCATGCTGAAACACACCACAAAGAAAGGTGTGTTCTTAACTTGGGTTACCTAACCCAGGTTAGATAATTTAAGTTGTGGTTGCACAGCAATTTAAACCAATTTAACTACTGGCTGCCAGGGAGAGTGAAACCACATCAGCCACCAGTTAGATGTGCATCAGCCACTGCTGCACTGCAGCCCCAGATTCAACCAGCAACCAAGGCAGAATATATAACTAGAGTTAGATAATATGGAACATGTAATGCTAACAGTGCTTAAAGCCCCCACTGCTTTAACCTGTCTATGTAAAAATATTACTGAATTTTTATGAGTTTTTGCAATGCAGGCAGACCCGGAAAACCTTTTCAGAGACAGAGAAACTCAGTAGAGCTGACTGCCGTCCACAATAAAGGAAAACACAGTTCCTTCCTCAGAAGGTTTACAATCCATATGTTTTTATTTTCACTGTAAAGGCCCAAGGCTCTTAGCCAAAGGAAAAAAGGAAAAAGAAAAGAAAAGAAAAGAAAAAGATGGCCTTATCATTTACGAGAAGCTCCTTATAAAAAAAAAAAAAAAAAAAAGCAGTTTTGTTTTGCAGGTGTAGATGCCTAGGGATTTATTAATTTGTATATTTGTGTGTTTGTTTTGCCAAAATAAGAAACAACCTTCTTGGATTACACTGCAGTGATCAATCTCTTTTCAACAAAAGCATTAACAACCTCTAGGTTTCATTTATTAACAGAATAATACATATATTTTGCTTGGTAGTGTTTGCATGAATTACAACAACATGCAATTCAGAACAAAGCTAGTGTGGCTACATGGACCTGCTCAAAATTCTCACAATTCCATTTTAGGTTGTTTCTCCTACAAGACTTGATTAAGCATACCAGTTATCTAAAATATACTAGTTCTCCTGCTGCTCCATTTCTCATGCCATCTCCAGTCACTGCTTGCCAAAAATAAATTTTAAATCGTTGTTGTTTTGCATTTCTAGCACATCTCAAAAAAGTGAGGAAACAATTATGCTTTTGATCAAAGAACAGAGCATGAGCTAATCATACATATTCACTCAGCTATCCTCATGCCTTCATGCTAGATAAAATGTCTTTCTCAAACTTATCACTTGCTTAGAATAGACTTAAAGAACATTCCCATGCATTTTACACAATATAGAGGGAGCTGAGTGTTTTTGGCCCAGTTTCTGTCTCTTTCACTCATAAATAAAAAGATGGGAAGAAAGAAAGAGGAAACATGCACAGGTATGTATGAATAGATGTTGGCTTTGATTTTGTAAGTAATGTTACATTAGCCCATTTATTTGAAGGGTTCCTGGTATTTTGAATGATAAAGGTGAGCACAGATTTGCTTTCTTGCCCTGTCTCATGTTCAAATTTAATTTCTGAATGCTGACTTCAGCACCAGGTTTCTCTGCACACCAGAGGTGTAGTCTCTGGGGACAGAGGGAAGGGAAAAGGGTTATAAGACGTCGATCTTATACATGGTCATATAAAATTGTCCAAGGAGTCTGTTATTATCCAGGATGTTATACAGAAGAAAACAGGCATTATAAGCCCTAAGACACTCCTCTGTGTCTCCATGTCCAGAATGTCTATCCCTGAGGCTTACAGGAATGCCCACATCCAGGAGAAAGGATTTAGCCCAGCACTGAAAGACTGTAATGTTAGCAAGTGGAAAACACATTAGAAATGTGCGTTAACCCCAGCTGGAAAACCTAAGCAACTCATTTTACTTCCAGCCAACAAAACCTGCAAGAGAACTCATGCTGATTTATGTTCAGCTATCTACATTTGGATCTTCACCTTATCTTTCTGGATAAGGGTGAAGTGAGGCAATGTTCTAGATGTTTGTATGTTGGATTTTGCCTTGTTTTATAAGAGCTATAGAATTTCCTGTCTGAAGATTATCGGTTCACTTTCATCTTCTCATCTGTAATTACATCTATTATATTCCAGAAGACTAGAAATAAACTAAATTCTATGCTAACCTGAAACTTAAGAACAGAAGATGAGGATTAGGGCATAAAATTTGTTTAGTTTTTATCTACCTTATATCAAACGAAAATCTACCAAAGAAAATCTCTGGGGCATGAGAAATTAATCTACTGATTCTGAAAATTCCCTTATGCATTCCAGAGCTTCTCCCCTGAACTAATGCTAAAATATCTTAGCACTGAGCTAGAAATAATTGGCTGAGTTTGTATCTTTCTTTCACTCCCTCACAGTTTCCTGTAGGTCAGTGAGCTGTACACCAACCTTTCTGGTCCAGTGTGGCCCAGGAAATTGCAAATATTTTCAGCTGTGTCAGGTTCTGCATATGCAGGTTAGGAGGTTCAAAGGAAAGTTTAATTGACACTAATCCTCATCTTGACTTTTGCTCACCTCCTCCTCTTTTCCCACTAAGCCTTCCCACCTTCCCACCTCAAAGCCACAGAAGCTTTACAATTTTTCTTATAAAAATATATATATTTAACCCTTTGGCAATCTCTTAATGCCCTTTTATTAAATCCCTTAACTCCTTTTATTATGTCCAGGGTAATTAAGATGATTATAAACCTCTCTTGAGAGATTATACCCTTTAATCACAGTGCATATTTGCTGAGATGTAGGCAACATTTGTGGTATATCAAATATAAAAATACTTTGGGCAAGGATGTTTAATAACAATTTTTAAAACTAAGATCTTGATTAAGGAGGTTTAGGGCATTAAAAGTCATATCTACATGTGGTCACAATGAAACATTGAAGGACTTCAAACACTTTTCCACATCTACAATGGCACAGTTATAATCAGGTTTCTCAATTTATTTCAACTTCAGCTCCTCAGCTGGCATAATCTGTCCTAATGCCATTGACTCCAAAGTTGTTACACTACTTTATACCAGCTCAGTTTTCTGGGCAACCAGAACAAATGCATGAGTAAAACCCCTTCTTAGGTCATTATTCCCCAGCCAATGATAGAAAAATCAAAGATTTTTCTTCTGGAGTAGGCTTGGATCACCTGTCTAGGACTCCCAGACTGTGCACTCATCCCATTCAGCAGCAATAACAAGGTGAATGCATCCCCTTGAAAATGCGTATGGTTTGATGTTATTGCAGTGTGGTTCTGCACTAAGTAAGCTTAGGAACCCCTGTTCCAGTGTAAAATATAAATATGCACTGAATTTTTATCATCAAGCTTTGGGGTTTAATTAGGACATTATTAGTTAGAATTTCTCACTCACAAAAGTATGCTTCATTGCCATAGAACCATGGAATCATGGAACGGTTTGGGTTGGAAGGGACCTTGAAGACCATCTAGTTCCAACCCCCCTGCCATGGGCAGGGACACCTTCCACTAGACCACATTGCTCAAAGCCCCATCCAGCCTGGCCTTGAATACTTCCAGGGATGGGGCATCCACAGCTTCTCTGGGCAACCTGTTCCAGTGTCTCACCACCCTCACAGTAAAGAATTTCTTCTTAATACTAAATCTAAATCTACCCTCTTTCAGCTTAAAACCATTACCCCCTGTCCTATTGTAACAAGGCCTGCTAAAAAGTTTGTCCCCATCTTTCTTATAAGCCCCATTTAAGTACTGAAAGGCTGCTATAAGGTCTCCCTGGAGCCTTCTCCAGACTGAACAACCCCAGTTCTCTCAACCTGTCTTCATACAAGAGGTGCTCCATCCCTCTGATCATCTTTGTGGCCCTCCTCTGGGCTCATGCCAACAGGTCCACGTCCTTCTTATGTTGCAGGCTCCAGAGGTGAATGCAGTACTCCATGTGGGGTCTCATGAGAGCAGAGTAGAGGGGAAGAATCACCTCCCTCAACCTGCTGGCTGCACTTCTTTTGATGCACCCAAGGATACTGTTGGCTTTCTGGGCTGCAAGCACACATTACTGGGTCACCTTGACTTTCTCATCCACCAACACTCCAAAGTTTTTCTCCTCAGAGCTGCTCTCAATTTCCACCCAGCCTGTATTTGTGCTTGGGATTGCCCCAACCCATGTGCAGGACCTTGCACTTGGCCTTGTTGAACTTCATGAGGTCTGCACAGGCCCATTTCTCAAGCCTGTCAAGGTCCCTCTGGATGGCATCTCTTCCTTCCATTGTGTTGACTGCACCACACAGCTTGGTGTCATCAGCAAACCTGCTGAGGGTGCACTTGATCCCAGTGTCATAAGCAGGACATGTGACAGGATAAAAGAAATCCAGAGATGGTTAAGTTGTGGTGATGCTATTATAGATGAACAAAGCAAAAGGATACGAGTGTTGCAGAAAAGATGAACTAGACAGAACTGCGTTTAAGATTACTTGACTAGTTCAAGAAAAACCTTTAAGATGTATAAGGGAAATAAAATGAGTGGAAGACATGAGTAGTAGGACTCAACTTGTAATTTAAGGCATTGGTATTAGGCATTAATGCATAGGTGTTTACATGTTCACCTGGAGTTCCTTTTATAGCCAATGGAGAGCTAATCAATATAGTGAACTAAACCTAGAGAACTAAATCAGTTCATCCTAAAATAGACACCTATAGTAAATCACTCTCCAGACTCCACTGAGTGTAATAGCACCTAGATATCAAGCTGTCAGTTAGATATCCACAAACAGAAACCTAGACTTAGGTGTCTTAAGCTGAACCTCATATTAGACATCTACAATGTTGGTACATGTATCTGGTCACCCGAGGCTTCTCTATAATCAATACAGAAAAATGAGTACTTCTAGGGTGAGATTGATCTGTGTTAGCTTAAATATTTAAGGATTAATTTAATTGTGCACTAAAAATACCTGTTTATTGACTAAAAAGTGTTGGTATCTGGTCAGATGAATCCCCCTTGCCTCCTGCACAGCTGCTTAGCTGAGGGAGGTAAAAGGAAAGAGAAGTAATAAATCACATCAGCATGAAGATGTTTAAAGGCTGAAGATAATAGAAATCATTGAAGCACATTACATTGTTATATAGCTTCATTAGCAGCATTAATGTATGTTTGGGAAAAAATCATAAATATATGGGTTCACAACACTACGGTATATCCAATGTTGTCTTGTTACACCTATGTTCCTATTCCACTCGTGCAAGAAATAATACACTGGAGTTGAAGCACATCATGGTTTACCCAGGCTTGTTTTACCTGAAGTAGAGCTTTTAAAGAAATGTTTCCAATCATAGTTATTGAGGATGTGACTCAGGAATACTGCCTGAAAACTCTGACCAAAACTAATGATTTTAAGAAAAAACAAGAAATAAAAAGACCTCAAAAACCCAGTTTACAGTACATTTTTGGTGACCAGGCTTCTGGACAAAACTGGAGATGCTTGTATCCTCATTAGATTTTGTGTTACACTAAGAATTTTCTAACTCTTACTTAAGAATAAATTCTAGAGGGATCAACCAAACATGTTCCCAGTTTCTTTGAGTGGAGGAATATCAAGCATGAGCCTCTAGACATCTGTTTACCCATTGGTGCTTTCAGGGAGAAGTGGTTAGATATCACCATTCTTATTTTAGCATGTGATCTAGGAATCTAAATATTATTTTCTAGCTGTTTAGGACCAAATTCACAGATGCTGTACAGGTGCCTAAACTTTTAGTTTCACAGGACAAACATTTATCCAAACTATTTGGTGTTAAAAGACTGTAGTTTGAGTATTAGATGCTGTCAGATTTATATTTATGTTTAAATAATTGTGATTTCCCCAATCCTATCAACTGCTACTAACTCCAGAGTATCCTAACTTCTCACTGATCATACTTATAAAGAGGCCAAAATACTGCCGAAGCTCTAAACACAATGAACTGCTCATAGACTTACTAAGTGGAAGCCAAAGCTTCATGCTATTCTTGAACTAAGACAGAGAACTTCCATCTCACCAGTGTGCAAAATCCTGTAGACACAGTCTGATTGCATCTAAGACTTTAACACCATGCGGATCTCTCCACATTACAGGTGGAAATAGCTGATGGGCAGAAGGACTGTATGATTCCCCCCACAAAAAATATGGAAATTGCACGTGCTGCTTGCTAGAACACTCATTTTGCTGATGACACCAAGCTGTGTGGTGCAGTTGACATGGTGGAGGGAAGGGATACCGTCCAGAGGGACCTTGACAGGCTTGAGAAATGGGCCTGTGCAGATCTCATGAAGTTCAACAAAGCCAAGTGCAAGGTCCTGCACATGGGTTGGGGTAATCTCAAGCACAAATACAGGCTGGGCAGAGAATGGACTGAGAGCAGCCCTGAGGAGAAAGACTTTAGGGTGCTGGTGGATGAGAAGCTCAACATGGCTCAACAATGTGCACTTGCAGTCCAAAAAGCCAACCATATCCTGTGCTGCATCAAAAGAAGTGTGGCCAGCAGGTTGAGGGAAGCGATTCTCGCCCTCTGCTCCACTGTCATGAGACCCCGGCCTGAGTACTGTGTCCAGTTCTGGGGCCCCCAACATAAGAGGGACATGGACTTGTTGGAGTGAGTCCAGAGGAGGGCCACAAAGGTGATCAGAGGGCTTGAGCACCTCTCTTGTGAAGATGGGCTGAGAGAGTTGGGCTTGTTCAGCCTGGAGAAGAGAAGGCTCTGGGGAAGACCTTATAGCAGCCTTCCAGTACCTAAAGGGGGCTTATAAGAAAGGTGGGGACAAATGTTTTAGCAGGGTTTATTATGATAAGACAAGAGGTAATGGTTTTAAACTAAAAAAAGTAGATTTAGACTAGATATAAGAAAGAATTTTTTTTACAATGGGGGTGGTGAGACACTGCAACAGGTTGCCCAGAGGGGTGGTAGACGCCCCATCTGTGGAAACATTCAAGGTCAGGTTGGATGGGGCTCTGAGCAACCTAACATGGTTGAAGATGTCCCTGCTGATTGCAGGGGGGTTGAACTAGATGACCTTTAAAGGTCCCTTCCACCCCAAACTATTCTACAATTTTATGAATCTATAGAACATTCAGTCTTAATTCCTTCTATGGAACACCTGCAAAAATACACTCAAGCATCACCACTGGCTGTTAGGTCTGGTTTCATCCCCTTGTTTGCATGATTAGTTACTTTACATTTGTGGGGAAAATAATGACATCTTTCTTATTTGCACGTTTGGTGTTTTTTTCATTTTTTTCCTCCATATTACTCATACCAAACCAACATTTATCTCACAACCCCCCACACAGCCTATAGATGAATTTCTACCTTAAAGGCACCAGCATGTTAGTGAGTCCAGGGATGTGAACATCAAAGACAGTGCAATTTCCTTTCTTTAACATCATTCCTTTCTGATCATTTTCTCCAAAAAAGATTATTAATAAAGTGCCCAATCTAATGACAATTTTAGAAGACAGAGATAATTTATAGACTGAAAAGCAAATTCATAACACTATTTCAAGGATATTTTAAGACTTATCTTAGGAATTTAAAGGAAAGATATTATCTAAGTGGTTTTAAAAACGTTTTATGAGGAGTCCCCGCTACTAGCCACCACTGAACTCTATATATGATATTGGATAGTTCCCTCATGTCCTACATAATGAACTGCAATATTAATTAATACATATTAAAAGTAAATTAATTACAAGATTAATTAAAATGTAATTATTATTAAGTCTATGTCATATTGAAGAAAGAGTTATGCCTAAATGTAATTACCATGTATTGCACAAGAAAAAAGCTTGTATACAGAGAGTAAAAATATCAATCACCATAATCAATCCAAAAAATACTCTAATTTGTTACACACATACACTGCTTTGTTCTATGTGGAAGTGAAATCTTTGAATGCTAAAACACTGCATACTTACTTGTGATGTTGTTAGGAAGCAAAATGGAGGTAAGTACCATAAAAATATTTTATTTAATTGTAACTAATATGACTATGCTGATTAACTATATAGCCTACATTCATCCACTGTTTTATTCTAAGATACAAGTCTATTAAACCTGCAGTTTTCTCCAAATCATTGCTTTAAATTTCATCTGGTAAGTAAGATCAGATATGGATCAAGTAATTTGATGATACCTAGCAGCAATAAAGACGCCCTTAACATAGTTCATGTAATCACCCCTTTCACGTTGTAATTGCTCTTTCTCCATGGTACACTGTTCCAGTAAAACCCCGATGCAGAAGCTCCAAATTGTCCTCTGGGAAGACCCTGTGTCTCTCTGGTGACTACATAAGGAGAATCAGGAAGCGAAGCAGCTAGGTGCTTGAAACTGAGTAATGCCAGTAATGCTTGTAGATTAGAAGGTGTAACTAAACAGAGGTAGAAAACACAATTCACCCTACCTCTAATATAAAACCACTATATTTAGCTGTTAGACACTGTTCTTTTACACAACGGGACTCTTGTCATAATTTTATAATGATTAATAAAGCAACTCACAGGAACGCAATCTAACCTCAGCTTCAGACAGATAACATAGAAGACAGTTCTTCTCCCCAAATGCATGTAGTATAGAAGATAGAAAGCAGATAGAAGGCAGTAAATACTTAAAGCAGACAAATGAGGTTGGGAAACTGGGATCATAGAATAAGAAAAAAAGATATAATCTTATTTTACCGTAAAATGAAAATGCCTCCACTTATCTAAATGATGTCAGATGGAAGAACTATACCATGGCAAATGATATAGCTTACAAATAGAACAGCTCTAATTGTATATATGGAGCCTAACAATGATTACTCATACAAAATGTAACTCAACAGTTCAGGGATCACTAAATAGGTCATAATTCAGTTATAAATCCAATAAATTTTAAGTCTGATAAGACTACACACCCATTCATTTCATCTTGGAGTTAAAATATACTTGCCATTAATAGTCCTTACTTTGTACATTTTTTTTTCATTTCTACATTATTTAGGTGTGTTGTGATCATAAATACAGGAAATAAAATACCTTTGCTTTTTCTTCAAAGGACCAAGTGGACAATCTTGTTACTACTTTCTTAAAATACACACTTGGCTTTATTTAGCAGCGTTCATGTATCAATACATATGGAATGCCTTGTATTCGTGCAGCATGTATACATAGCTACACATACAGCATACATAAAAGGAATGTTCACAGCTCGGAGATTAGTAATTCATTTTGTCTTCTCTGAGTCAACTGCTGCTCAAATATATATCTAACTAATCCCTAAGTAAGATCTGGCCAGAGAATCACAGATCTGAAGGCAGGGGAAATTACCACCTCATGCAACCTAACAGCAAAATGCCTGTTTTACTGTGGCCAAGTCTCCTTGCAGGGTCAGCACAAGCAGGTAGGCAGCAAAAGCTAGCACAGCCCAGTCGAAGGGAAAGCTTGTCTGGGCAGAGAGTGAGTGCTCTGAGTTCAGGCAATTGCTGAGGCAAGCTGGTGCTCTGCTTTTCGATGCTCCTGTAGTAACCAGAAGTGCCAGGGCTAAAAAACTCACCCTGCTGGCTCTACAATCAACTTCCCTTCCATATTTTGCACCATTGCTTTCCTGTGAGATTTCTGGAAGTGCTGCGTAACTTCTGTTTCTACTGAAATCCCTGCTTACTTTAAAGAGGTTGTTATGACACCTCAAATCTCTCTAAGTTTGATGCCTTTGGGCTCCTGAGAGAAGAGGCAACACATAGTTTAGGTATACAGGGGAAGGGGAAGGGGAAAGGGGGAAAAAGGAAAGGGGAAATGGATACAAGGGAAGAAAAGAATCCAAGTATAAATCATGAAGCATTTGCTGAGAGTGTGATAACATGGTACATTAAAAAGTCATTAAATTCATCATTTCAAACTTAAAACTTTAAATAAAATTAAATCTTCTGATTTAAACCAGCCAAAAGCCTGGACATTCAGGCTTAAGAATCAGATCCTTTTAAAAGTAATTTTATTCTAGTTTGGTTATCAGTATACTTACCAGGATCAAATGCGCTCTCTGCAAATTACACACATCATGAAATCTCAAGCTGTGCTGCCAAGATCTGGTGATAAGTTACTGGAACAGCAGCTTGGGGTTTGAGAAATGCACTTTCCTTTGCACTCACTGCAACAGGTGACCTAGCGGTAATGACATCATTAACACATTTCACCTTTTTACACTCTCCCGCTGGTGTTTTACTTGTACTAGTTTATGGAGGATTCATTCCATTTTGGTGTTTCAAGTCCCTTGTGTTCTTAGTGGTATTTTTAAGAAAATAAACAGACAAGTGAAAGGAGACCATCCTCTGGGATATGCAGTTTGGGAGGAAAGCATCTGATTCCATCAGCAGATTCTGTCTTGTATGAAAAAGAACTTGGGAATTTTTGTAGCAGATCAGATAAGATTGTGATCAATCTAATTCGGTTTTCCCTTCAGGAATTGGCAATAGTCACTTTTTAATAAGCAGTCATTAGGTACTTGCCACATTTTCTAACAGATTATCCAGGTAGATATGTTTGCATTTGTTATGCCAATGTAGGCATATATATTAAAAAAAGAAATAGTGCCTCAGTTCATTATTTGACAGAGTCCTTTTGAGTCCGTAAGATATCATATGGATATAGATATCTTCACTCTAGACACACATGCAGAAGGATCTTTTGTTACTGTTGTGGCTATGTGTCCTTCTCTGTATACCCTTCCGGGTACTGGTTCTTCAGAAAAGATTACTAAATTAATTATTAACCTTTTCTTTTAAAAAGCTATCTTTTGTACACCTCTCAATTCTTTTTATCATCAAAACCCACTGTTTCCTACTTAACAATTGTAATTTAATAACATCCTAGAACTGAGATTTTTGTTTACAAAAACTTTTGTCCTTGACAACTCGCTCCCTAGAGCAACAATATGAAAACAAACCTATTAAGTCCCAAAAGTTATTTAAAAGAAGAAAAAAAAAAAAAAAAGACAAGCCCAAAGTACTGGTAGTACAGAATATAGAAGCAAACAGTACAGTATATGGGAGCATTTCTGAACCGTAAGGAGCCATATTCTGCCTCCATTGTGATCAGTTAGACCTTCATAATGGAATTCAGAAGGACCAGGCCAAGACTCCTACACAGAAAAATGAGGCTTTCAGACGGTGTTGTGTTGAATATCCAAACAAATCTGAGTATTTGACACCTTTATTAGACTTTTAATTGCTTGGATACCACAACAATACAAGACAGAACTGGGTTGTCTCAAGAAGAGAAAGAAGTTAATTGCTGTCTTCAACTACCTAAAGGGATGTTACAGAGAAGGTGGAGCCAGCCTCCAACCTGGGAGGTTAAAGGCAAAAAGACAGGACACAATGGGCAGGGGTTGCGGCAGGGAAAATTCCAAATAGACAGTAGGAAAATTTGTGTCAGTCATGACAGTCCAAAAATGAAATGTGTTTTTCGAAGAGGCTGTGAAATCTCCATCCTCTAAGGCATTCAAACCTTTGCTGTGTATGACCCTGAGCAACCTGATCTGACCTAGAATTTGGCCCTGCCCTGAGTGGAGGATTTGGACCAGATGTTCTCCAGGAGTGGGAAGGGAAGTGAATCTGTTAAATTTAGCATGTTCAATCCTTAGTACATTCCTTGACTGTAAGAGTGACAGATCATTCTGTGATTAATTTTTGTTCAGAATATGATTTACATGTGCTAGAAAAGTATTTGGCCAGTATACAGCTGTAACTTGGGTTGTTGGTTTTTTTTTTGTTATACCGAGTCTAACTGTAAACTCACGTTATAAGAAGCCCTTCTTGGAAGTCAGCAGGCACAGGTTATAGATAATACAATGGATGTTTGAAGAACTTTCCTTCTTCAAGAAGACTCATGCGACTTGTGTCTTGTTTGAAAACAGTACAACAGCAGTACAACAAAAATTGCTAACGAAAGGGGGTTTGAAAATTGTCATTAACTAGTAAAATTAAATGTACCCTTACATTTGTCCACATCAACTGTCTCTGCTTAGGTTTTGTCTTTTACTGTTTTCTCACTGTACTGGGAAAGTGGAAGAAGCATCATGAAGCCTGTATCAAGGGAATGCAGACACGGATTCTATTCATGGAATGATTGTGGTCCTCAAGTCCCAGTTTAGAGGATAGTAAGTCTATTCAGACCAGTTCTTCAAATGGCATAAACTTGTGTAGGCCCAGCTGAATCTAAATCGTGTTACACCAATTTGTGCCTGTTGAGGATCTGTATTTACAGCACCAAAATTAAATGTCAGTTAAGTACAACTCCCGATGTTCTTCGTACAGAAGCTGGCTGCGGCCCCAGAATGCACAGGTTATGAATACACCAACAAGCTACTGCAGGGGATGGACACATGGCACATCCATTACTGTGGCAATTTTGCCCCCATACCACTCTTACTCTCCATTACTTCATGGTAAATTTGTGATGTTCTGCATCTCCATCACCAAGCAAGCTACGTCCTTTGTGGCTAAAGTAAGGGCAGATGTCCCACACTAGCTCCTTGCAAGCTGATCCTTAAAACTACTTGCTTACTGGCCATGCCTTATTTGCAGGTTCAATGTGGAGAGACATGTCAGAAATACCTGTACAGACTAGAAAATAAACAATTTCTTGCTCTCAAGGAGTTTACCAAAATGACCGAACATATTTCACAGACTTACACATCTTGCTCCTGTCACACCAAATACAATCAGAACTCTTTAGACAACTACCAGCCACGCTTCATTCAACACACACTTCATAGCTCTCTATCTTCCCTGGGATTTTTCATTTTACTAACAGCACAAGTAGTGACAAACAGGATCTTCAGCTACAAACAAGAACATTAATTCTTCTATGCAATGACGGACCGCTTTAAGAATAAGCCTTTTGTAATGCAAATAAGAACAGCAGTCAAGTAAGATTTTGTTTACTACAAGTATTTCATTTTCTATGCTGTAGGAAGCGTACCTCCATCATTTACTTCTCCACCTGTCTACCACACCAAGGCCAGTCCCTTAGCAGAAGCATACGAGTGTGTTTGAACCCTCAGAGTTCTCTGCATACAGTAGATATTCCAGGTCGTCACAAGACATAGGAGTCTTTACATTAACAGTGGTACATTCAGTCCCCTGGGATGATCCTGACATCACAAGAGATCTGAAGTATGATAAAAATAGTGAAATTGTTCTTACTACAATTGCTTTTTAACCAGAAATGGAAATGCCCTGCCTAGCTGACTTTTCATAGGGTCACCTATAGTTTGAGAGTTCAAGTGCCCAGGATAAGGGACCCTGGTTTTGTATTTCATGAACATTGCAAAGTTGAAAGATTTTATTTAAAAGAACTGCATTTAAAAGGAAAATAGTAAATGGCACATCATGTAATTGCTATTTATTTTCATAAACATGAGGTATTTCAAAGTGCTATAAGACGCAGCACTAAATGTACATCGTTGGAAGTAATTAAACACAGAACTTTGCAGTTACCCAGTTCTATGCACCAAACATTAACAAATACATTAACTGGAAGAAACAGGCTAGGAAAAGGCATATATAGTAAATTTCATTACAAAAGTTTCTTAGTTCAAAAAAGTGATAAAGTAATATCTACTCAAAACTTTCACAACTCATTTTCATACGAAAATATAAGTATCAAATTTAGTTATGTATCAGCATCATACTAAAGTATACAGGCAATGTAAGAATTAGTACAGTACATAACAGAGATTAACAATATATTTGTATACAAAAACATGCTCCTCAAACATTGAGGTATTACAGTACTTAGGTATGAACTTCCAGTCTAATACTGGTAGCAAAAGCCACCTCTCATAACCCAAGACATGTACAAAAGGCAAGTGTGTAGATGGTATTTACAGAAAATTCCCACAGGGGTACAAAATGCCAACCCCTAAAGTAACATCCGTTAGAACATAAGCACCATAAAACTTAGGAATGAACATTTTAAAACTCAACTAGATGTCATCAGCAGCTCCAAATGCTCACAACAATTAAAAAAAAAAAAATCCCCACCATCTACAGTTCTTAAGAAGAAAAACAAAGGCAGTCCATCGTTGTTTGGTGGTCTTGCAATAAACTCCTTGCAAGAACATCCATTTGCTCCGTACCCGGATAATAGAGTTTGTCGATTACTTCAGGGACTGGATTGAAAGTAAAACCAACATTCTTAACGTCAAAAAACACAATTTTTTTTTAAAGAATCAAAAATGTGCAAAGTGGCAATGACTGTCCTGGTCAGCCAAAAAAAACCAAAACAAAAAAAAGTTTAGCAAGTCCGCTTGTATTCTATTTTCTTTAGCAACTGCTGTTGTCTGGCTTGCAATTTTTCCTTTTCTAGCAATAACTTCTGCTCCTCTGCCTGAAGGGAATGAACATATTCAGTGGCTTTTTTCAAGATCACAACTTTTGCAGCTTTCTCATTTTTAACCAGTTCTGGAACATGGTCCCTTAACGTGAGGAAACTTGACCGTAGATCATTACGCCGTTGACGCTCCAGGATATTATGGTTGCGTCGACGTTCACTGTCCTCTGAATCAGAGTTTCGAGGACTTGAACTTTTAGACTTTGGTTGGATCGTGGGTTTTACTGGACGGGGCACCTCGGTTTTTAACTTCTTCTGCGGTGGAGCTTCTTCACTCTCCATGTATGGAGAAGGAGCTGCATAATTATGCTGCTGGTGAATTGGTGCGCAACGCTTTAAAATCAGTTCATTCTGCTGCGTCCTGACTGATGGAAAAGTGGTATTTTTAGGACGCACTGTAATAGTAAGGGTGGTAACAGCCTTGTTGGAGGAGGAGCGCCTTTTCTCCACTGTCACAACATCTATTTCTTCTTCTTCATCCTCTTCCTCCTCATCTTCATCATCTTTTGGTAATATAAGAAGGAAAACAAAAGAGACGTTACTCTCACAGAAAATACTCCAAACAAACAGCAACCCAGATGTATGTATTGACAAAGAATGTACAGCAAAAGCAGCAATGACGTAACTGATGGTAAGAACAGGGTGTGCCCACCATCTGCAGTCAGATGTAGATCTCGAAAAGTATGTAACATACATGAAATGACTGAAGAACAGTGATTTCTGTAAGTTTAGTAAGTGTAATGAGTTTTGGGGTTTTTTTTAAAAACACTTTTAATCTTCAGTCAAAGTGGGGCTACCACCCACATAATCGGCAGCGGCAGAAAATCAGGTTTTAGGCAGAATGTATGTATTTTGAATGGACTCGCCGAGCTGCGGTACAAAAGGCATGCACAGTGCCACAACACAGCCCCTGCTTGGTAGAAAAACAGCCGGAAAACGAAACAATCGCTGGGTTTGTTCTGAGGCAGAAGGTGAAGCTGCTCCAGCCGGGGACCCTTTAAGCCGACGCTTGGTGCACTGCCAAGAAGACAGCTGTTGGAAGTGCTTCCTCACCCAAAGCTGTCAAACCAGACATTAAAGGGACAGCAGTCTTTGAAACCCGGGACGGATCACCAAGTTTATGGCGATGGTCAGACGGACCAGCGCATCTACACACGTGAAACCACGTCCCGGCCCAAGCGGACTCCGCTGCCGGCACAGACCACAGTGTTTCTGGGCATTTTAGGTTCTGGCAGTGCAAGCCCAGGGGCGGCTCTAAGGGGTCGCTACCCTGCTGCAGCCCTCCCAGGTCACGCCTAAGGGGGGCACACGCTCCATCCCCGCCGAACCTGGTCCCCCGGGTGCCAGTGGCAGGCCGCGCTGCTCTGCCCACCAGCCCCCCCAACAGCACGGCCGCTGGGACGGGGCACTCCAGCGACAGGGCGCAGGAGGCACGGAAGCCCCGGGGGGGGGGCGGGGGGCAGCACCAGGGGGCCCCACGGGCCGGGGCTGCTGCCCCCTCCCCGTCCCCGGGGCTCCTGCCCCGCCGCTCTCCCGGCCTCCTGCTGCCGTCGCCGCTGCTGCCCCCGTGGGGCCCCGGCCGCGGGGCCCCGCCGCTGCCGCCGCGCCTGCTGCCGCCTGCCGGCGGGCCCGCGCCCCGCCCCGCCCGCCCCTGCACGTCGGTGCCGCCGACGGGGACCGAATCGGGGCGCAGCCGCCCCCGCCTGGCCTCCCGGCAGCCCGCGGAGGCGTCGGCGCCCGCAGGCCGCACCGCCAGCCCCCTTCCCCTTACTCGCACCCCGGAGACGGCCGGCGAGCGCTTACCCGAGTCGCTGAGGGTGTCGTCCCCGGAGCTGCTGCTGGCCCGGCTGTCCCCGGCGGGGCGCGGCGGGCGGCCGCCCCGCTGTGCCCAGCCGCCCGCCGCCGCCGCGGTGCGGCCCGCCGCGGCCTCCCGCTTGTTGACGGGGAAGGGGAAGACCACAGCCGGGTCCACGCACTCGGGCACGGCGCCGCCCAGCTCCGGGCGGCCGCTGGCGGCGGCGGGGCCGCTGGCGGCGGCGGCCCCCGGGGTCGGCGGCGGGGCGGCGGCGGGCGGCTTGCCCTGCAGCTTCTCGCTGACCGCCCGCTCCAGCTTCTCGCGGGCGGAGAAGCCGCTCCACATGCAGTCCTGGATGATGATGGAGTTGAGGTTGTTGGTTACGCCGAGGCCCGTCTCGAAGAAGTCCCCTCCGTCCGAGCCCCCCCACAGGTCGGCCTCGGGGGGCAGCAGGAGCAGCTCGGACGCCCAGTCCAGGGGGTCGGCGGGGCGGCAGCCCCCCAGGGCCGCCCCTCCCCACGGCACCGAGGCCCCCCCCGGGGGGTGCTCCTGAAGCCCGGCCCGGCTGGGAGACAGGGGAGGGGTGGGCAGCAGCTCAAACTTTTTCCAGATGTCCTCCCCGGGGGGAGCGGAGTCCGGCCCGCACAAATAAAAATCATCTTCGTCCGGGTAGAAACAGGGCTGCAAAGAGTCGAACTCGAGGTCTGGGTTTTTACTGACCATTCCTGGCATTACGGGTCTCTTCTTGTTGATCCTTGGGGGAAGGCAATGGTCTTACAGACAGGTTTTATGGGTATTTCCACCAAGGGGAAGAGACCTGCAACTAAACCAAAAAAAAAAAAAAAAAAAAAAAAAAAAACCAAACCAAACCACAATTAAAACACGAAGAAACAAACAGACACGAATGCGACTCCCTTCCTCTTAATAGAAGGAAAAAAATATACAAATCTCATCAGCAATATCAAGAACGAGGGAGCCTTTTGAAAGTTGAGGAAAAAGGGATCTCACTCACACACCTTTCCTCCCGACTCAAAGACACTCAAAGCAAAGCGATCAGGTAGTGCTCCCACATGCAAAGCTTTCCGCCTTCCCCGGCGCTCCGTAAGGACACAAAACCAGGCGGCAAGGTACAGCAAGGATGCAAAGCACCTCTGTGCTTCTGCACATAGCCCTCGCCTGCTCTTCCCAAACTGCTGCAAACGCTCAAAACAGCAGAGTAACTCTAGACAGATGCTTTAATACCGTAATCTCTCCAGAAAGCCCTCTTAATATGCCAGCAAAAGTAATGGAAGTTTACTCCTTTTGTCATCTGCGGAGCAGTGCAAAGGGGAGAGAGAAGGATGCAAAACAGGGGGCGGAGGGGCTCTTTGCAACTTCGCAAATCGCCAGTTCATTCACTCAAAGCGAGCCAGAGAAATCCGCACAAAACACAAGGCGGGGGGGGGAGGGGAAATCCAGCAGCAACACAAATTATCAACCTTATGTAATAATCTCACGCACAAAAATGCATTAAAACCACCCCGGCGCCACCAACAAAGCCTCCTGAATTGCCAAGAAGGTACGGGAAGTTTTCCCCCTCCCCCTTTCCCAGTTTAAGACAAGAGCAACGGAGAGGTTGCAAGGACGACAACTTTGCCCATTTTGCCACTTCATGCAATAAAACCTCCTGCAAACACACCAGCTTTCCAGCCCTTTCACCTCCGGAAAATGCACGCTGCTGCCCTTACCTCGGCCGGACCCCCCACTCACTAGCCACGACCAGTCAACCACAGCCCCATTCCTCTTCCGAGACCTCAGTTGCATCAGACATTAAAAAAAAACAAAACAAAACACAAAAAAACCTAAGTCCAAAAAAGACAATCAGCATCTCCCTTCAGCTCGGTTAAGGTAACGCGAAAGGAAACCGTTCTGCTGGGTTCACAACAGCTGACGCTGAAACGGAGACCAAAAGGGGAATAAAAAAAATCCATTAAAAGCCTTATGATGAAATGCAAAGAAACGAGCCCGGCTCAGCTGCGGACTCCCCCTGCCCCGCCCCCTGATCACTTCCAGTATTGTACATTTTTCTACTCGTGAAATACATTAAACCGTTTAAAATGCAAAGCAGTAAAGAGGCACCTACAAAACACAGGCGATCTCAAAGCGACAGCTCCGAAACAAAACAAAAATATCCTCCAGGATTTTCTTCTGCTCAATGAAAAACCCATTCACGCACTGCAATGCCCCTGCGCTTCCTTTCCCTTCCCATCCTCCCTAGTTTAGCAACTCAAATGCGATGTGGAATTGTATTTATTTGATTGGGGTTTTGTCCTGCAGCCCAGACCCTGCAGTTTCCTCTTCTTACCTCCTCGGTGATGGTGGTGGGTGTTGCAAGGGGGAGGAGTGGCGGGGGGAAAGGGGGGGGAAAAAAAAAAAAAGAAAAAAAGAAAAAAAAAAAAAAAAGCAAGCAGATGATCTTGTATGTTGCACTTTACTGAGCGCCAGCCCGCCCGGCCCCCGCGGCTGGCCCAAGCCTCCGCATTCACCCTTTGCTTGCAGACAGATGACTGTCACTGGTTGGCTTTGAAGCTGCTGGATATTATTAACCCCCCCGCCAAAAGGCATTAAAAAAAAAAAAAGGAAAGAAAAGAAAAAAAGCTGACACACCCGAGGAGTGGAGCATTAAAAAAAAAAAATTAAAAAAAAAAAAAGAGAGAGAAAAGCTAGAGGAGCCTAACCCCACCTCCCTGATTTCCATACAAGCAGGGAGGTGCCTGGCATTTGGCGCCAAAAGCACCATTCGCTCTTTATTCTCCGCAAGCAGAATGAGGTCCCGCTCCCGGTGCAAAAGGGCTAGGGGCGGGCTGCGGAGGGCGCCCGGCTGCTGCGGGGGCTGCCCCCCGTTCCACACCGCCCCGCGGCCGCTGTCCCTTTGTGTCACCCCCTCCCCGCGCCACCCCGGCCCCCCAGCTCGAGGGAAACGTCGCCACCCGCGGCCGCGACCTCCCGCGGCAACACCCGGGGCAATTAAAAAAGCAAAAAGAGGGATAAAGGAAGTGGCTGGACGAGGGAGTCGCTGCGACTCTGGGCTTTGTAAATCAGAAGTAATAATCCTGCGGTGGCCGCCGCCACTTAGGCGAGCGGGGCTTGCACGCCGACGCCGCGCCGCCCCGGGCGGGCTGCCGGCCGGGCCCGCGCTCCCCCGCGCGCACCTCTCCGCCGCGGCGCGGCCCGGCCCGGCCCCGCGGAACTGGCCATGGACACTCGGCGGGAGCCTCCGCGCCCGCCGTTCCGCTGCCGACGGCGACACCTTGCGGAGGGCCGACAGGAGCGGCGGCGCGGCGCTCGCCCGGCGCCCCCACGCAATCCCCCCAGCGGCGGGGCACCCACCGCTCTCTCGCCTCCTTTCCCCGCGGACGCGGGGGCCGCGGCGGGGCCGGCCGCGGGACGGGACGCGACAGGACGGGAGCGCGGCGCTCACCTCGGCGGTGCGCGGCGGCGGGTACGATCCCGATCCCGATTCCGATCCGGCCGCCGCTCGGGGCGGCGCCTTCGCTCTCATAGGCTGCAGGTTGAGGCGGGGACTTGGGCGTCGCTCGCAGGAAGGCTGGTGGCGGCGGACGGCCGCTTTGTGTGCGGCGGCGGGGCTGCTGGGGCGCCGCGGGCGGGGCGCCGCCTCCCTGACCCGCCTCGCCCGACGCTGGGGGCGAGCCCGCGGTCTTCCAAACCGGCGGCCCCGAGAGGCATGACAGGGGGAGCAGCGTCGGCTGAGGCGGGGGAGGCTTCTCCTGAGAGCGGGAATAAAGCCCGAGGCGGCCCGTGTGGCCTTTCACCCCGTCCCCTCCCGGGAGCTCCGGGCCGGCCGTGCGGGAAGGTCCAGCCTCCCCCGTGTGGCGATACCGCCTTGCCTCCGTGTCACACCTCGGTGGGCAGAACTTGGGGGCTCCACTAACCTTTCAGTGGCCCCCTCGCCTCCATGTCATGCCTTAGTGGCCAAAACCTGGGGGTCCACTAACCTTTCAGTGTCCAGAGGCGGCCTCGAAAACAGGCTGGGGTGCCCGTTGTGCTCCCGGAGCCGGCCGGTGTCCGGTGCAGCAGCGAGGCCGGCCGGGCTCCCTGGGCAGGCCTGCCTGCGGCACCGGGCAGCTGCGGGTGGCGTGATGGCGGCAGCCTGCCCCTGCTGCCTGGGGGGGCCGGGCAGGTTGGGTTGGCTGACCCGGGGTGACAGCTGCTTTGAAATGGCCCCCGCCGAGGCAGTGAGCTTCTGCTAGACTCTTCACTCCCCCAGCTCACTCCTGCCGGCCTTTCCCCTCGGCACCGGTGTGGCTGGTTGCCGTTTTGCTGAGGAGCCTTTGGCTGGCCCTGGCTGAGAGCACAGATGACACCTGGAAGGCACATCTTCTGTACTAGAGCTTCTGAGTGAGTGTGATTCAAGCTGAAGGTGACTTTTGGATACCCCACTATGAGTAATACCTGGGCTGGGAAGTAGCGGGTGGCTAGAGTCAGCTGTGGAAGGGTAGCACACCATAAAACCGGCTCCTGCTGGGGTGTTGCAGGCAGCCCCTGGGGCAGCAAGCTGGTGAGATGTTTGAGGTCAGGCTTGCCTGAACTTCCGTCATTTGGCCTCCATTCCTCTAATGCACTTTGGATTCAAGACAGGGGAATTCATTGATTAGCTAATGTGTGCTCAGTACTTTGAAGATGTGAAGTCTTATGAAAGCACTAAGCTTTATTAATTTCTGTTTGGATGATTTGGCTGGGCAAAAAAGGTGTGGGTGGTTGGGATTTTTTTCCCCTCACATTTCAGTAGCCTTGAACAGGTTGCAGCTTGTGAGGAGACATGAACAGTTAGTATGTGTCTCACCAAATGTTTGAACAATTTATTTATACTCATCAATCGAGGACCTTCCTCAGTTTAAACAATTATATATTATTTGTTCCTTTGAAGTGATGATTTTTTGTCTTCCACACTTACTTTGATGTTTTTATATATGCAGATGCTGATATGTCCATACCTTAGAGGTGGACATAGGTTGCTACCTGATTTATTGTTAATTCATTATAAATTCTCAGATTTTCTCAGGAGCCTTTTACAATTTTCCTCATATGCGTGTGTGGGGGTACAAAGCTATCAACTTCTAGGAAAGTTCTGCTGTGGTGTGTGATGTCTTTTGTAGTACTGTGGATGAAAATGTTAACAAGAGGTAACACTTGAGACAAATCTTTTAAAATAACTTTCATTGTCAAAAAAACCCCAACCAAACAGGAAATGGCAAACGGTATGCTGAGAAACATTGCCGTTTATGAGCACTAACTCTGTTCAGGTAAAAATAGTTGTTAAAACCCCAGATCTGTTGTTTTGTCTTGTGCAGTTGAGAAAGACATGGAAAATACGTGCAAAGCTTTGGAAGGACTGCACAAATCTTTCTGCTGTTTTGGCTGAAGCTTGCTTTAGGTTACTTTATCAATTTACTTTTTTTTTTTCTCTGATGCTTTCTGTCCCTGAAATGGCATATATCAAGAAGCCTCAAGGCAAACGGAAACCTGAAATTACTTGCAGTTACTGTGAATTTATGATTACATCATTTCACTAAAAAAAACACGTTGGCAATTAGGATGTGCTGGTATTGGAACTGGGTCCCAATATATTTTAAAGCATTATAAGAATTCACTATCAGTAAAAGTAGAAGAAGATTTATAGGAAAGTGTTTAAAAGGCTAAAAGATACTTTTGCTTATACAGTGTTAAGAATCTAAGTAGATCTTGTGGTCTTTAATTTGGCCTGACAAAGCACTGTGCTGAGAGCTTGGACTTACACACCTGGGCACAATACTCTGTGAAGTTTCTGGTGTTTGGGGCAACTGAACATTTTCCCTTTTGTCGTTATTGGTTTATTAAGGAAGGCTGTGTAATGCAAATTTCTTTGGCCACACATACCTCCTCTCATTCACCCTTACAGCCTGCAACTGCCGAGAAGATCAAAAGGAACAGGACAGTATTACTTGATATGCCTGCAGTTGTTTCCCGTAGAGGCACCCAGTGTTTAGTACATTTCTGAGTTTTCTTTGCTAGTCAGAAGTAATGTATATACTTCCGTGACTCCATGTTAACTTTTTAAAAGTGTTTATAAAGGGTTGCCTTAACCGGGGGGGAGGTGTGTCTTCTGAGTGCTCTTGGCAAAAAGCATGACAGTTTTGGAATGATTTATCTTGTTCTGCCTCAGGCAGCAGAAATGACACATGAAACTTCCAGTGTAGGACTAGAAAGGGTGTAAGTATGAACACTCATAGACCTGGGATTTTTTATTTTTTTATTTCTTAAACAAGGACCTGATACATTACCTATTAGATAGCAGTATTAACATTTTCAGGTGGATTAAATATTTGGAGGTAGCCATTAAAGTTAGCATAACAGTTAGAAGAGCTGCCAGATTGAGAACAGCAGATATATTCCTGTATACCTTCAGTAAACTTGCTAGGTAGTTGCACAGATCCCCGCTGTGTAGCTGCTGAGTATGAGTAATTTAAAATACTTCTCTTGACACTCTCCCTGAAGGTAGAATCGGGTATTACATTTACCCTCATTCATGTGAGACAGGGTGAGGGACTTGCCCAGTGTCACATACAGAAATTGAAGCAGATTTCCCCAGTGTGCTGATTGTAACAGTCTGAGGTAGCAACTGGCTTACCACAAGTTCTTGCAGAATGTGTCATCGTTCATTAAGAAGAAAGAATAGCGCAACATCTCGAAGCCATTCGATGTCACCTCTGCAAAGAATGCCGTCATCAGTGCTGCATTCACAGATGACCTTGTGACGTGAAAACTCTCAAATACCAGCCATAATACCTAGTGCTTGTATAATGTTTCACATGACCAAGACATTGTACAAACACAGACAGTGAAAAACTGCAGCTATTCCACTTACAGTCTCCACAGAGGCCACTAGCCGATCTCACATGTGCATTCAGAAGCATTTTAAGGAGTACCGAGTAATCAGAGAATTAATTCTATTTAATTAAAACTAATTTTGTGATCATATTATCCATAAGAAATAAGAGATACTGGATTTAACTGGTTAACTGTGGCTAAATGCTGCACCTTTAAGTGTTCCTAGATATATCAGAAACCATCTTTCAATAGATAGTGAAGAGAAAAACAGCTTGCTTCCTTCCGTGCCTTTTGTGTACATCTGGTTTCTTCAGAAGTGAGAAGTGACTGGTCAGGCCAGCGTTTGTGTACTAGTCTTCTCCCTCAGCTTCCATTCTAACTGCTCAGAAAGCATTGGAAGATTTTCATTAAAACCAGAAGGACTAGAAATGTATTTTTTAGATTTGGCAGCAGCTGATAGCAGTTGCTTAGGAAAACATCCTACTTGCAACAGATTTTTCAAACCCTATATATGGTTAGATAAACATCTAAGCATTTGGTATCTTACAGTTGTATTTTAAAGCAAAACAAAACAAAACAAGAGGAACTTCAAAAAGTTACAGATAAGACAGACCACTAAGTGAAATGTAATAGAAATGAGGAATTTTGAGAGCCTGGTTTCTGATGTCTCTGTTTTATGAGAATTCTTGATGTCTAATTAAGAAAGAGCTTATAACTTTTCTTGGTTGAAATATGAATAGAATCTCTTTTCTCTCTCCAGTTTCCAATTTTAAAGAAAACTGTAAGAGTTTTAAGGTATTTTTTTTTTAGACCTTTCCCCCTCAGTAAAGTTTGGTTGAAACTGCGTAGTGACTTCAAAATTTATGTTAGGGAACAACAGACAGATAACTGTTGAATTTGCTTTATTGTTTTCCATAGGAATCTAGGCCAAGAGGAAATCAAATACCTGAATTTAAAAACTTTGAATTTATTAAATTTCAGCATTCACATGTTTTCTTTGTGCACAAAAAATGATCATAGAGAAAAATACCTCACTTTTCTTAGTCAGGCTGCCACAGGAAATATTAATATAAAATCTGTGGATAAATTCACTTCTACAATGTTGTAACACCCCACCCCCCCCCCCCCTTAGAGTAATTACTTCCTCCTAAATGTATACATACTGCATGAAAATATATCCTAATTGTAAAATCACTTACAAGCATGTATAATTCTTGCAAGTATTCATTTATGAGTAGGAAGGTATAACTTTCCTAAATTAAATCGTTGCAGAAGTGTCTGCTGCTTGGTGACATACAGCATCCGTGACATGACAGTAGTGAGGTTGTTCTTGTGTTATATTCCGGTTTTTATAAATACCTGTGACACAATGAACACATTTGATAGGCACATGCATTTTCAGGACAACAGCAGTGGCAAAATATTTTTTCTATGATGCGTGAGTACGCGAGTTAAAATGGCCTGGTGGTACAGAATCAGAGCAATGATAAATTTGTTGTTAGAATAATTTTTTAAGTTTTGCACAAAGTTAACAAAAGTAGATCAGTGCGGTTACTTCTTTGTCACTTTTTTAAAAAATAAAGGTGAATACAATTCATGTTCAGCACAGCAAGACACTAATCTGCATGCTGCAAAAAAACCCATGCTGCAAATAAACAGTAACTGTCATCTACCAGTAATTCTGAAGATATCAACAATGCACATTTATACTGTGTCCTCAAGCCACAGCAAATATGGTAGACCTCTCGCAGGGTTAGACATCTTTATAAAATAATCTCATCACAGGTCTTCAGTTTTTCTTTGAAAGTCAAGGGTTTGAGGCTCTTCAGTCAATACCCACTCTGCTGCCTGGTAAAGCTGGGGAAAAACTCTTTGGAAAATTAATTCAGTGAAGGCCAGGAGAGTCATCCTTATAATCTGCAGTTCATAAGCATGGAGAGAACACCACTGAAGGGCAGCTGCCTGCTTCTCATGAGCCGCTGCAGGAAATAGGCAGGTGGGAAGAGGACTGGTGAGGTCTGACAGCTTCATCAAGTAAGTTTTTTTCCTCACAGCCATCCATGGTAATGCTGCAATGGCACTTCAGAAACAACAGGAAGACTTGTTGATCTCAATTAGTTTAATTCTCTGAAAAGCTTAGTTCAGTTAAAATCTTCTTATTGCCACAGCAAGAAAAAATGGGCAGTGAGCACCGGAAGATCTTTAGGATTGATCACACAGCTTGTAAAATGGGCTACTTAGATAGTTTGTCCCTAGTTCTTACCCACTTCCTCTTCTACCTGTCCCGTTCTGCTTTGTCATCATATTTTCAGTCATATAGTGTTTTGAAGCACTACAACATTTTATGTTTATAATGTGCTTGAATGTTTTAACTTTTTTTGAGCAATTAGCCATTTGTGCATTTTTATGCAAGCTCACTTTACTGACTGCTCTTGAAACTTCAGCTCAAAATATTTCACTGATACCAAAGCCTTTTAAAGAATTCATTATCATGAAATATTTTACCAGATAATTCACTGAGACAAATGTGAAATGTGCGGTTGTGAAGGTAAAATTATAACCAGTCACATAAACCTGTCTTCATTAGCTCCCTTTCAAACATCTCCAAATGTTACCAATAGAGAAAGACATCCTTGGAGAGTGGTTTGAAGCGTGAATTCTTTAGTTTTCAGTTGGAATCTGCTTTATGTTTGAGAGGAAGGCTTTCATTTCCTGCATCTGAGATTAATTTTTAAATGCAAGCTAACAGGAAGATTAGCCTTTAAGGACTATTAGTGACTGGCCAGAATGGTGTTGGTGACTAGAACATAAAAGGGGAAAAAAAGGAGAATACAGACTTAAGTTGAGTGAATAAGGGGACGTATCAAACTATATTCTCAGCTGGTGTCAATTGATACGGCTTTCTTTCATTGGGACTATGCCAGATGAGACCAGCAACAGATCTGTCCTGTCATGATTCCAGCTTTAGTCCTGGGCCACAACTTGGAAGTAGTTTTCTGGATTGTTTAGTTTGTTCTTATTTTATATGCAACAGATAGAGCTGTTACTGATAACCTGTGGGACGTTCTTCAAAGCTTTGCCATAAAAACTGTTAACAGCAAAGGAAACACTTAACAGTTATTGCAGTAATGAACATATCTTCAGACACATTAAAGGCCTTTATGGAGTTTTGATGGTTTTATTATTATTGCCATTCCTGCTTTAGTAAATCAGCTGTCAAAGTTTTGTTTGTTTATGTGTCACAGAAATTACTGATGAATCTCTGGCTGTAAGCAGAAACGTATGGAGGGGTATGACACACTCTTGGGATGTCTTACCATTTCCTTCTTCTTCTGCATGCCTTTCATAGTCTCCTAGATAGAGATGGCTGTGTCCTTAATGCCACTGGGGCTAATTCTCATGGACTTCTGTGAAACTCTCAGCCCCCATGCCAAATCATGGTCACACAAGCCTTGGAGAAGGTGTTCGCTTCCCAGTAAAACAAATGGTTGCTAGAGGTGAGAAACCAGACTCGGCAGACCCAGGTTTGCATCTGTTTTGGCAACTCCTACACAATCTGTTCATATGTTTAACATATTCATATGTTTTTCAATGCTAATGCAAGAGAGTTTCGTATGAACCACAGTCTGTAAGTTAGAAAACTGCTTTGAACTGAACCATGATCAATAGGAGGCTGAAGTAGGTGTCTCATTTTGATCATTGTACATAATTATTGTAGAATTGCTTGACAGTCTTGCAGAAGTAGTTTTAGAAGCAAGTGCCACAACAAAGGTTGTTTATGGATTTTTTCTTTCTTCATTGAGTAATAAACTATTTATTGTACTGATCATATTTAACATTGGATTCCTGTTGCTTGCAGTGATCTGCTTTGAATGTTTTAGGGCTCATCAGCATTGTAACTTTGGCCTTGGCTGTCCATGTGACTGAAAGATTTTGTGTTGCCACATATTGCTTAAGTATCTGAACACATACTATGAGATCTAGACTTGTCAGCTTCCCTCTAAACCTGTCTTTCATGGCATTATAAAGTGACAGGGAAAACAGAAAACCTGAAACAAGAAGCATCCAGTCTGTGGGTAGCCAAAGTTGGAAAAAAGACAGTACAAGACAGGAGACAAGACAGCATGTTAGTGTTGTAGCCACCCAGAAGAGGGTATGAATGAGAGAAGAAAATTGCATGCAGTTTTGGCTTAATGATACTATAAAGCATCATAACAAAACAGTTTTCCTTTAAAACTGCTCACTTGTTTTGGTTTTGTTTTTATCAAAATGAATTATTTAGTGGTCTTTAATGACTTTTGATTTGGGTAATGGAATGTCAAGGAAGAAGCAGCAGTTAAAGACAGAATGTCCTTGCACCCCTTAATTAAAAGAGTTTTAAAATGTTGCTATTTAACTTTGAGCTAAGGAAAATGAAAAACATATATTTATGTTGTTTTCACTATTATACAAGTATATCCTTGATTTTGGACTGTTTGCTAATTTTTTGTTGTATAGGAGGGACTTCTTTGTCTTATTGTTAACTGAAATATCCTAACCTGTAATCCTCGTTTGGTAGTGCATAGCTATGTTTGTGTGATCAGACCTTGCGTGTTAAATGCTTTTTCATCAGTAATCTAATATTTATGAAACATTACAGTATTGAGGCTTACCTAGAGGTTTTCTGTACTGATAATGCATATATTTGTTTTCCAGTGAAATAATTTCATTGCTAAGAATAATTTCTGTTTAGCAGAACTGAAATGTTTTTGATATCCACAAATGTAATTCTGTATAATATTAGAATAAATGGGCCACATTAGCAAAGGACTACAGAAATTTACATTATTTCAAAAGAGCTGAAAACTATATTAAAGGAAGGAAATAATGGTGAAAATTCATTATGGTTTGTTTTTATCCTGACATTACCCAAGTCTTCTAACAACAGATTTCATTGCATCAGTTCCAGAGTGTTTAATAGGTAGCATTTTGGCAAGATCATTGCCTCAAACATGCTAGTACTGTGCTGGCATTCCTGCTCCTTTGACTTGTGTTCTGGGTGCAGGCAGGTAAATCAGCATTAATCAGTGCAGTAAGTCACATTTGTGTGCCAGGGTTTCAGACTACTGGTAAAGACTTGTTCTTGGCAGGATAGCAGTACAGATACAAGGTTGGAAGGCATCCTCCTTCCAGTGCATCATGGTGTTGAGGACTAGTTTTCTGCCTACTCTGGCAAAAATATCACTGAAATGATTCTTCTATGAACAATTAAGAAAAGACTGTGCTTTGGTAGTAGTTTAATGTACTTATGACAAGTAACAACAAAGTGAATATGGGTGAACATATCAGTGAGAGAAGAGTATTGTATTTATACAGAAGCATGTGTCTATGTCTGTGTTGGTGTATACATATGTATGTGTGTGTACAGGTGAGTTTTTATACTCCAACTAACCCAGTAGTAAATGCTTAAAACTGCTTATCTGTCTCAGAATTGTGGGGAAAAAAATAAAAGAAGATCTTGAATCCTTGTCTGTACTGTTTTTTATAGGATGATGTGCAGTATTATTTTAGTTAGCTAGCTGCTTTCACAGAGAATTTAGTATATGTCTACATGGGGCAGCAGAGCGTGAAGACCATCCCCATCTCACCTAGACCGGGCTGATAAATCTACAAAGCACAATGCACTGTTGAAAGCTCAAGTGCTAAAAGATACGTAAACTGTATTTGCCTGGCCCACTGCTCAGGATAGTAAGGTTTTTTCCCTTCACAAGGCTAATAACTGGGGCTCAGCACCATTCTGAAACTTCTGTAGTGTGTTTCATTCTGGTGCCAGCTGGGCAACTGTGTCATGCTGCAGTGTGCTATGTGGATGCACTGTGTAATAAGCAGGGATGGTGTTTGTCTTAAGCTGTTAAAAGAAAATAAATATTTCATCTTGTTCACTGCATATTTTATTTTTCTTGTTAATCTTCATATTCACCTATGAATTTGTCAAATAGTATGCAGCAGAGCTGGACTAACAGTAGATGATGGTAATTCTAAGGTAGGAGGAAATGTAGTATGGAAGAGTGTGTCCTAGGGCTTTGATTCTAGTTTTAGTGTAACCTTTTGACCTATAGAAGATCATGGCAAGGTCTTGTTAACTTTCATGTTAACTTTCAGTTTTCCTCACTTGTAAAACAGGGGTAATTGATGGTTAGCACATCTGTATTTTGAGAACCTCAGGAAAATTGAATGTTGCTAATTAAGCTAGTGAAAACCTACTAGATTTTGGTTCTGTAATATGTTTCTACTAATGTGATCGGGGGAAAAATACTTTGCAATGAAGGTAGAATTGCTCTACTATGTAGAAAGTAAATTCTGGAATCAAACAGGAATTCATTTCACCTTAAGGGATAGCTACAGTGAAGACACATACATCTGAGGTAGTCAGGCTGCCTTTCTAGTCAATGGAGAACACTTGCTACAATCCATTTGACTTTGTTTAGATGCTTGCTTTAAGGTGAGATGAATAATGCCTTATGAATAATGCTCACTATATAATTTAATCTGACCTCCTGCCATAGAGGTACCTCCAGCTGTTCAGTGTTGGTTGTGGTTGCTTCTGTTTGACTAAAGCATCACTTTCATAAATTCCTTTTTTAAGACTAATTTGGACAAGCAATCAAATACTTGTAGTGGTGATACTATGTTTTTCTTCCCTTTCCTTTCCACCCATATCTTATGTTAACCTTCAAAAATAGTTAATAAAGCGTATAAATAGCACTTGAAACCGCTTCTCATAGAACATCATCATGTTTGAAAATAAGTGCTCAGTATTGGTCAGCAACTGCTGTAAAAAATGAAAGGTAAATTTGGCATGCCACAGTGAAATGCTGCAGTGGTGATTAGTCTTTCGACAAATAGATGAGTCTGGCTTGGCCAGCTGTCAGGATGGTTGTATACACATTTTGCTATATTATTCTGATGGCATTACTTTTGCATTTGAACTGAAGTCAGGACAATTACATAGAAAGATGTGTCATTGTTTAACAAGGTTATAAAAATGTGTGCTCTGTTTCTGCACCTCCTGAGATGCAGTGGCGTTTCTATCTGGTCTGTGAATTGTGCTATTGCAGTCATTTCCTTGTTAGTTGTAATGTGACTACAAGAGTTTTCGATATATTTACAAAAATATATGTTTCAACCTCTTTGGAACTGAGATATTATTATATAGAGGGAGTAACTACATGTCAAGACTGTTATTTCTGCAAGCTTGTTCTCTTGAAATTATCATTGAGACTGTTCCCATATACACATGAAAGTTGGCATTTTTTCTTGGAGCTGGCTTGGGAATCGGAGTTAAAAATAAAGGTGGATAATGAAACGTGATATACATGTACATTCCTTGTCCCATTATGCTGATAGCCCTGTATCTGACATTTTGGAGAAAATATGAAAAGGTAATGAGTAAGCCTTTGTGCGTATCCCATGGCTCAGAGAAGAAAAGAGACTCTTCCGAGACTTGCATGTCGTTAGCAGTGAATATTGGAAAAAACCCCTCTGCTTGTCCTGCCTTGTGAGAAGTGAGACTTGAAAGAACTTTCACTTCTTCTACTGGTTTGAAAACATATTTGACCTCTGAGAAAGGAAGCCAGGGAGAGCGTTGAATAAGTTGATTTACCATCTCTTGAAATACCTCCTTTACTGGTTCTGTGCCAGAATCTGAAGTGCTGTAGTGACAGCAGCCAAAAGGGAGTGGGGATTTGGATGAAGATAAAGGGAAAGATTAAAAAAAGAAGTCTAAACCTATATTTAATCCAATGGTCTCGTTATCTGAAGCTGGCCACTTCCAGGAGCTCTGCAAACTTTTTGTTTAGTGAATGAATTGAGCACTGTGTTATAATGACAAATACTACTTCTGGGAAATACTCATGTTGTGTTACATTAATGCTACAGTGAAAAAGTACAAACTGAATTAGTTAGAAAAGATATGAGTTTTTACATCTGTGATACACGTGGATTATGGAGCCAAAGTTAACCCAAGAAAGTGGAAGCTATGTGTCTGAGTTGTTGAAAAGCAGGTTTTGGAATGACATCCCAGGAACAGCTGCTGCTGAGCACACAGGATTGTAGGGGGTGCAGTGTGATTATCAGTGAAATGTCCAATTTTTCTTTAGTCCAAGAAAAAAGGGGGATTTATTAGTGTTTCTGATGGATTTACTACAAAACATTGCTACTTGAACATGATTCTAAGATTTTCATTCACATCGTCATAGTTGACTTTTAGCTGGTTAATTTCAGTGAACTTGTACTGATTTAAACCAGCTGAGAATCTTTTCCACAATCATCACAGTATTATTCACATGAAGTATGCTCCTGTACTATAAGTTGTGTGGGGCAGAGAGCTTCAAAGCCCTAAGAAAAGTCGTTTCATGGTTTCAGGTCTCTAGAAGCAGGTGTTTGCCCCAGAGTAGCAGTATTCAGCAGCATACATCCTAATTTGAGGATGCCGAGCGTACCTAGGTCACCTTGTGATTATGTGTTGCCTTTGGAAATTTTGGCATTGGGTGAGCCGTATGTTTCCTATTTTTCTACTTGAATTTCACATCCTCCTTTTTTCCCACCTCTTCATAGAAGTGTCTGCTCTGTGGTTAAAGGTAAACATGTAAGGCTATACGTTTTTCCCAGATGTGACCTTTTTATTCTGCCATTAGAGCCCCATGCAGGGTATGTGGCAAGCGCATCCTCATTCTAGGTTTTCTGCAGTCATATCAAAGCTGCAACTGAACTGAGTAGACAAAGATGGACAGAGAAGCCTAAGCAGTGTCAAGAAGTGTTTTGAGCAGTCCACAGGAGAGTGCATAAAGACAATTTTGGAGAGAAACTGGCACCTATAACATCCGAGCAGTCACAGCAGGAGGCAACAACTGCTTTTTAATCAAAGTGGGCAGCAAGGCATGGCAAAAGTGAAGGGTTTGGAATGGTGTGAGGACTTGAGATTCTGAAGGCTGAAGGCAGAGAGTCTTGGAATAAGAAGCCTTTGAGTGGGTGACTTGCTTTAATTAGGAGCAATGGATTTAAAGTTCAGCACATTGATGGAAAATAATTCCCATACAGATCCTTAGTGAGAGTCAGTCCTTTCCTTTTGTTGTTATTTAAATCTGCTGGTGTATGGGGTTGTCATCAGAAAGAATGTTTGTTGCTTCTTGTTTATTCAGGTCAGGAAAGATGTTCATGAAATATGTAGTCATATAGTAATTATGTCATCAGATACGCTGCTACAAAACTCTCCTCAGTGAAGAAGAATTTCCTTTACACCTGACGATAACATTTTTCAAAATAAAATATGTCAAAGCTTAGAAGTTTATCTTGGCAGAACATCATACCATTAAAGCAAGATTGAATGTATCCTGTCCAAATCTCTTGCTTCTTGTAATGGTGCCTAAGGCTACAGTCCTCCAGATGTTGATACTACCAGCATTTACATTTTGAATGAAAAAACCCTCTTGTTAGCACAGACACTTTACAGTAGACATTCTACCGTTTTTCAGAACAGTCTGTCTGATATAATGCAAAAAAATGTGATGTGGAAAAAAAGTGGATTTTTTTCCCCTCTTCAGGATATTTCGCCCTTAGCAATAAGAATGAGAAAGGATGGGGCAGCAGCAATTTCATGCCCCTTGCTTCCCGGTCCAGGGATTGCACTCTTTGTCCATAAATAGCTAAAAATTGCCTCAGTTTTAGGAAGAAAACAGGAGAAATAGTAGTGAAAGGGCAGGCAAAACTTTTCCTTGCACTAACGCTGGCCAGACATCATCAGCATTAAACTTAATGAGCCTTATTTACACTGAGTCAGCTCACACTGCTTCAGCCTTAAAGGGGCCTTAAAACAAGTGAGAATGGGAATCATTTCCTCTAAGTTTTGGTAATTAACACGACTGCTCCCACGGGGGATCAAGAGATGGTGGTAAGACAAACCCATTTTCTTACTTTTGTTGGATACCAAAGGCAATTTGCAGCCTTCTTGCTGAAGAGTGTGGTTTTTCAGGATTTTATGAATGAAAGGCAGGACCAAGTGATAAGGGATGAGAAAACAGGACACTGAGAAAAGAAATACAACTTTCTTAGTGCATATTATTGGGAAAGCCATATATAGTTCAGCAAGAATGGGCAGGCTTCAGTTGGAATTAGATTAGATTATTTTTTTAAGGAAAACTGTCGCCACATGCAGATCTGCATTAAGATTGCTTTGTCCTGCTCTGGCTCATGGGTTTAGCTATCTTGTGTGCTTACATGTTTTGCTGGTTTGGTACCTGAGGCTTGAATCTAATAAAGGGATTAATGATGCAGCTGCATAGACTAATTTTCCAGTCTGTTGCTACTATTTCTGTCCTTTAGACTTTAAATCGGAGCTTACAATTGTGTGTCAGCCTGAAGAAGGCATGGATGATTGCTGATACTTTTCAGGATCAGATGTTCAGCTCACCATCCTCCAACAAACAGATCTTGGGGGTGAATTGGTTAGACCATTAGTAAGAGTTCCAAGGAAAGTCTTGAAAACACTCTCCAAGCAGAATGTGTATACATTACATTTGTCATGTGTACGTTGTTTTGCGATAGTGAGATACATATGAGAAGAAACAAAGGTAAAAAGCAACATACTGAGTCTTCCATACAAGTAATTTATAAAGATAAATGATTTTCCCAGCTGCCGTTTTCCCCTACACAGCACCTTTGCATGGGAACACCTTATTAGGAAAGATACTGGGACTGTGATGTATATGGCATTGATTTACAGGTTATACTTAGCCAAAATGCGAGGGATCAATCTTCTAAAAATCACTTTAAATTATTATTTTATAAGTGGCAGTAATATCATCACAGAGATTATATTCAGCAAGTACACATACATACACACATATGCTTTGTAATGTCATGTGTTCTTTGTTTTGTGCTTGCACTTCAAATAATTTCTGTTCAACCATGATATCCTGTGGCATGGATGGGTGCTTGTTAGTAGAACAAATAACGTAGTTCCTGAGTTAGAAAGGTCATAGATGGGGCAATGGGACGGGGGACCCAAAGCTGGAAAATGTATTAACATAGTTTAATCCGTCATACTAAATTCCACTGTGGCATATTCCCTCAACAAATTAGTTAAAAGAATTCTGGGTTCTGTCGCTGGGAAAGAAAACACGTAATCTTTTATTGTAAAAATAATATTTTATTCTTCATTTGTTGTGTCTCAAAGTTAGGGGATTTATTATTATTTGTTTATTTCATTTTCATAAGTGTTTATTATAATTAATGCTCTTACGTTTAAAACCTTCTATTAGAATATCTAGCTCTTCCTGTAAATTTTGCCAGAGCTTTGTTGAGCAGCCTTGATCAAATTACCCTCTCCTGTGTCTCACTTTCACTGCATTCAGGTTATAGACTCTCCAGCACTGTCCTAAATTTTAGCGTATCAGTGAAGTGCATAGCACAAAGTGATGTTGATATCAGGTGGAAATTCTGAGAATTAAGGCAATTCAAAGAAGCAGTAATTATTTGGAGTTTGGGTAAACTGCGTTATCCAGCATCTTCTGTGGTGAAGAGCCATTACTTCAAATATTGGAAGAATGTGCGTGCAAACCATTGGCAAGCCAGCATGGTTTTTGGCAGGACAGTATGTTTAGGTGAGCAATCATAGGCAAGGAGCATGATTCAGATTCTGATTGTTCCCAGGCAAAGGACTGCAAATGTGAAAATATATCAGTGAGATTCATCTGAATAGGAAATGTGGTTGTTTCATTTCCTAGATCACAATGCAGGATTTGCAAGTTATGCAACATTAGCTACCCCTTGAATAGTTTGAAGCTAAAATTGGAAACCAATTTAGAACTGCTTCAGTATGGCCATCCTTGTGCATCCTGTGCAACTCGTGCCCTGCCTCCTTCCCTACAGCAGAAGGGTAAGAAAGACACTTCAGGAGGGAATATGGTTCCATTGCTGTGTGGTGATTCTGTAATAATTAACAACAGCACTCTTGTATAGTTGCACTCTTACATTCAAATTGAAATTCCTCTCTATTAGAGTGCTTGCTCTTTTTCACAAGTACCTTGTAGAGCTTTATAGCTTATAAGCTTCATAACGGTGACATCACGCCCTGAAATAAAACTGTAGTATGATTTGCTGTGCTGAAGAACTAATGTATGATTACTTTTTTCTTAAGTAGATATGCCTAATGGAGTTTTTAAAAGTACAGAACTAATTTACAAAGTTCAGTAATTAGTGATATGGTAAAAATAGGATTCCTCTAAATTGCCTTAAAAGTTGGCCTATTTCCACCTACACCGTTTCAATAGGTATTAATTTAAAGCCAGCTGCTTCTTACCTTTTGCATTTCAGTATTGCTCCATTAGTTTTTCTTTTTCCCTCCTGAGGATTAAATGTGTGTCCTGTACACTTATCAGCTCTGACTTTTTGTGTGTAACAGCGCTCACTGTGATCTCTTAACTCATCAATCAAATGGGAACTGTAGTCTTCAAAAGTGTTTTAGAGAGCCTTTCTTGAACAGTGCACAGTATTCCTATACTAAGGGTATACTATGCCATAAAATAATGTTTATGTTCCTTTAGGCTTAATACCATACCATTTGTGAGCACAAGTGCTGAAGCAATTTAGAAAGAGATGTTAACTTTATATCCTACCAGGGAAGTAGTTTTATTACTGTGTATGCAAAGCAACAGGAAAGCAAAGCTTTGCTTTTATATTTTATTACCTACCATTATCATGTTTCAGGGCCTCTTCTTGTATCAGTATTTGCAGACGTATAGAAGTCTGTCTTTATGAGCATACTAAAAAGAAATTAGGAAATTAATAATGTGGCTTCTGAATCTTTAGAAAAAGCACTTGCTTTAGAAAATGAAGAGTTGTTTCAGCAGTGTATGTCCCAACAATAAGGCTTACAAATGCCAGATGTAGAATAACAACATTGTGCCTTGGCATTGGATAATGAAAATAGAATGGAGATGAAAGCAGTTAGCTTAACTGCCATGTAGAGGAATTTCACTGTTGGTAATGCCATACATTTAAATATGTATCAAGTTCCAACATAGTTCTGAGATAACCTAAAATCATTAAAATATAGTTCAGGTTGGTTTTTATTTGCCCTCTGGTTATATTCTTTGAGGTGTGTTTTCTGAATTTTCTGCCATAATTATGAGATTGAGAAACTGATGCAGGTATTTTTCAGATAGTCACAAGTTGTCAGGAGCATGAATTTTAAGCAGATTACAAAGTATCATGAAATTCCATAGAGCTGTAAGAATTCATAATACTGTACTAAGCAGTGTTCTGGGATGCAAATTTTACAGTCTCTAAAATGGCTTTTGACTGGGTTTGGAAACTGAAATTCTACGCTGAGAAAATTCATCCTGTTTTGGTAAGGTTGAATGATATATTCATTTTTTTTAATCTATATTTCCGTTTGTATTTATACTATAAAGACAGCTCAATAAGTACTGTATAAGAATACTGAGAAATTCCTTCCTAAAGGAGCTTGACCATGTTCAGTCCATCTGCCATGTAAATTCTAACAGAACAGAATTTCTTACAGAAATAAGCGTTGTCCTTGTTGTGAGAATACACTGTATAAGAGCACATTTGCTAGTCACATCCTTAATCCAAAATATTTCATACATCCAGGAAATTGAATGCCTTGAATATAGATTGCCTTGGGTTAAAAAAAAAAGAGACCATGACTTTACATTGTATTCTTTAGGAACCAGTCTGCAGAGGCATGCATACCCCTTCCTCATTGCAAATGAGTTATGAAAGTAGAATCTAAATGAAAGCAGCTACTGCTGATACAAAGGTGGCACAAGAACTAGCACATCACAGTTGCTGCTTCTAAACATGTAAGTATCTTGAGTCGGCTTTCGATTTCTGAAATTAGTCTTTAAAGTGTTAAAATGTATGTGAGTTTGATGGTCTTGCTTCTGAAAACATGCAAGGTTCTTCTCTCGCTGGAGTTCACTAGGTGCTGATGTCTTTTTTGGTATCATTGAGACTAGGTCAGAGCTTCCAAACTTTAAAAAACTGGATATGATGTGCAGGTAGCTTCGTAATGGTTCAGAGCATAGTAAATGTAGATGCCCATGCTCATGTTTCTTTTAATCCAAAAAGGTGGGGGGGGGGGGGGGAGGGGGAAAGGCACGCACACACCCACACCCACACCCCATAAGATGCCTGGGTTTTGTGATGGGTAGTGAAATGACTAAGATAGCTTATAATAATCTGGAAAAAAGATTATCCTGTCCAATCTGAGATGATAGCAAGCACTACTCATGCTGCAGATTTAATTGCTTAATTGGGCATGTATATTATCATTGAATTCCTCTAACTTAGGTATACATTTTTGAAATATTTTCCATTGACATGAAATTATTTTTATTATTATACCTCTTGTCTTCCTGTGGTTTGGTTTCAGTCTGCTGTTCTTTACTTAGCAACAGATTTTATTTAAGTGCTGGGCTATGTTGATAATAGTGTGGTAGTCAAATGTTATAAAGGAAAAGTTACAGTTGCTTCTTATCCACTTGTTGCTGACGTTCAATTTGTTCAGTTGATGTTGTATCTAAAATGCTGGAACATGGAGAGAAAGATGTGATTCTAGCAATGATAGAGATTTCCCTACCACTATGGTTGGGTATGTCATTCCAGAGAAGACCAGGAGACTTAGGCATGGTGGTGGTTTCTTCTCAATAAGGCAGGAAGATTATATGGTTGGCAAAGTTAAGCTGGAAAGAGATCTAAAATGAGAACTGGGTATCTGGTTCCTGTGCGTTTGTAGTAGACTGTTTCTAGCACCACTCAGTTCTGGATCTTGGTGTGAATCCAGAAAATGCCAGGTCTAATTTCTTAGTTTCACTTAGATGAACATGCATGGGTTTTGGCTAGCTTCTAAATGAGCTTCTTCTGGAAGAAGATATTTGATATGCTTTTTCATTGATTTGAAGTCATTGAGGATTGCATAGAGTCAGCCTTCTTCATTACTAGTCAAACTACTTCGGGCTTGAAAAAAAAAATAGTTTCTTTCTTTGAAATCCGTATTTTTAATTTCTGTGGAAGAGGCTTTCTGTTCATAAATCTTTTATAAATCAGTAAAAACATGAATAAATACAGTAGATGTCTTAGGTTGATGATATCCAAGTTTAATTTGTACAAGCAAATTACCTCACCATGAAGTATAAACTGAAGAGGAGTCATATGGAATTATCTTTGAAGTTCCTCACTTGATCCAGAATCCATTGTTCTGCTTGCATTTGCATCTTTTATTTGTAGTAACTGCAGTTCCTCCAAGCTATGAACTATATCATTGCCAGTGTTGAATGATAATTGAGGATCTGATCTCTTGTTATGCCCAAAAATCCATCATAAAGGAACATCAAATTTACAAGAAAATGCCACATTTAAAAATAACTGTGCATTCCTAATCAGCTGTTGTTTGTTTATGTCATGGTCTCATCTTGATGGCAGCACATCCTATTTTTACTCTGGAGTCCCAGGCTTACACAGTGCAAAGGATGTCCTCCTCCAGAACCAGTATCAGTGTTATAAAGTGCAAAATGTTGCTCAGAATGGTTGCAGAAGTTGAAAAAGACAGAATATTGCTGGAAGGGAAAGAAAGATCTCAAGATTAAGTGAGTAAGAAAATGCCCTGCAAAAAATTAATTTTATGCCAGTCCTCTTCTGCTTGGCAAGTAATTTTTAATCAGATTTTCAAAATTAGGGAGGAATTTCATGTTCATTAGTGTCAAGGTGCCACAATATTTTTGACCTAGACTTAGAAAAAATACTAAGCGCTACAGCTGCAGTTGGAGGCTGTACTTATACCATGTAGAATGTTGTAAAAAAAGTGGTGCATATGCTACAAAACATTCAGAATTAATGATATTTTGCTTGTTTTGGCATTCCATAAAAAGAGGGAATGATAATATTTACTCACAGAAGGGGTGTGAGATAAATTCATTACCTTTTTAAAAGTTCTGAGGTGCTGTCATGGTATTGAAAAGCTTAGGAGGAACCCATAATAATCCAGTGTTTAAATGGTGTGCATATTAAATATGGGCTAAGGAAACTCAGTTGTGTGCCATATGGTAGAGAGCAGAGGAACAAGTATTGCATTACCTATGGGAATGTAATCAATGCCTTGAACGTTTTTGGTCATATCCTAAAGCATTTACTGAAAGACTATACACCAAAACATGCTGTCTTTTGCCTGTGTTTTTCTTTTACAGATGCTTAGTTGAGCACGTGTTTAAGCTCATTTTTAAGCATAGTATAACTTTAGATACATATTTAGTAATAATAAAATCAATCTGTGAACAGATTCATTAAATAAATACTGCATCACTATATCATTGGATTGGAGATAAATGTCTAAACTGTTTCCTATTTCTAGTTAGTTACAACCATTTTGTAGGGCTTGTTGATCATCATGTTGCCAGGAGATGAGCGGAGAGAAGCAACTGGTTAACAGCTGGTTGCATCTGGTCACAGCCAGGAAAGCACAGCAATGGAATAAACAATTCAGTTTTCAACAGCTGCATTTGCAGTTACAGTCTACTGAATCAAATAAGTGCAGCTTTCCAAGTATAATTTGTGAGCTAGGAACATAAATTATCTTTAGAAACATTTAGAAGTAATGAGAAAAAAATTATTCTTATTTTACCATTGTCTCCCTCTCTCACTATTATTATTTTTAATTCCCATATTTGTTTTAAATATTGGAAACATCTACTAATAGACGTCATGCTTAAGCATTTTAATTCTTCTCTGTGTTTTGTACCTTGATGTACATGTCTCCATTTCAGTTTCTAAAGATTCTGTGGTGTCCTGTTTCACTTCTAGGAACACTTGAATGCTGTTAGGTATTTCCTGATATGCACCAAGGACCTTGCTGTAGGTTTTTATTGTCCCTAGAAAGTCACCAGATACAATATTGATGGGTAACAGTAGAACACTTTATTAAAGAACAAATTGGATTTGGAACGTAGTTACATTATGGATTGCCTGAACAGGCTACTGAAAGCCAGCCAGAAAACAGGAGGTGGTCATACTGTTTGAAGACATCACGCCCTGGGGGCAAAAATGGTTATAATTTCTCCATCTAGATGTCAGCAATCTCAGATGCTGAGATTAAAGGAAGCTGGCCCAAGGTATTATAATACTTCTGCGACTAGCTATTGGTTCAGAATCTCAGCGGAAGTTAACCTGCAAAGGACAGTGAATCTAAGTTTGAAAGTTCATGCCAGGTGAAAGAAAGTGATTGTTTTGCATCTGTGCTGGTGGTAAATGGTTAGAAAAGATGCTCATCACAATCTGGCATCTGAATATACTGATCTGTTCTGAACTGATTTGAAAGCTTTATATGTCAGATTAAGTGCTGAACAAGTTCTTGGTACAAAGTCTTTAAAAAACAGTGATCATGTCTTTTGGTCATTCACAGGATTGATTAATAATGTACATGAATAGGCACAGCTATGAGTACTCGTGCTAACAGAGTCAGACATGTCCTAAGGGGAGTTTGTAGGTTCAAAGGCATCAGCTGGGGAGGAAGGCTGCCCACAAGGGCATAAATGATTGGTTTTTTCTTAGGAACAGTGAATGTTCAGAACAGCCTGTGCCCAGCCCAGTCCTGTTCCTGACTTACTGACCAATTTACTGGATGGACCCTGGACCTGCACTGTAGTTTGTCCTGCCTCCAGTCCTGTCTTTGGCCCTGCCTCCTGCTGTTCCTGAAAGGATGGACCCCAGACATGACTCATTTCCTCATCATGTCTGGGACAGCTGATGGGACCTGTCACTGTGACCAACCTGGTCCTGCTCAGGTACTGCAGGTGCCCTGGTCCGGGTGGTCACTGCCCTACCTGTGCTGTGATCACTGTCAGCTCCTGGCTCATCTCCCTTGTGCACAGTCCTGCTCTTGCTGCTGCCTGAGAGGCTGTGTCCCATAGAATCCATCGTCTGGATTATTTTTAGTTTTATTGTTTGAAATAACTAACAGGTAGATACATCACAGGTACTAAAAGACTGAGTTAATTGATGTTAACATTCATTATTTCTGTTGTCAAAGATTGCGGAAGCCCAGATGTAGCTGACAGCCTGACCAAAATATGTTTTGTATGACAGAATGAAAAGACAAACTATTCTAGCCAACTTGAACTACCAATACAAACAAAAGACAGGAAAGCACAAATCTCA
Organism: Falco peregrinus; assembly: GCF_023634155.1. Taxonomy (NCBI): domain Eukaryota; kingdom Metazoa; phylum Chordata; class Aves; order Falconiformes; family Falconidae; genus Falco; species Falco peregrinus. Next base: position 60,106,754 of record NC_073727.1, read on the forward strand.
AGTGATCAATGGACTTCTGACTCAGAGAGCATCTTAATTGCAAGATAACATTTGGGATGAACTGTACACCCTGGGAAAGCACTGATCTGTTACAGAGGTGCAGTGTTCCAGAGTGTCCCTCCACTTAGTTAAAGGCTCACATACATCTCACAAGGCAAGTCAAACTGAATTTACACAATTTATTGTGAAATTTGGTTCAATTTCAGAGTTACAAAACTCCTTCAGTCTTTATAGCCATGTCAGCCCATATTAATCTACCTGTCTTGGAAAACAGTAAGTTGTGAATAATAAAAAGAACTGTAAGACCAGATGTATAATATATTGCTAAATCGGGGCATATCAAGTTTAGGTGAGGTTTTGGTAGATCAAAAAACCTTTCAGGTTACCTCTTGATCCACATACCGCTGTAGCTATAGTTGCTGTTATGCAGTGCCTTTACCTACACTACATAAAGGGCTGTTTTAATGCAGACAGACAGTAGACAGAAAGGTTTGTCAAAGTTACCAAAAAGCCTTACCAGTTTCTTCAAAATGTTCTTATCACCTGGGTAAATAAAACCTGAATAATTATATGTTTACTTAGGAGACTAAAAGGCTTTCTTCAAATTCATTAGTACTACTTGAATAACTGATCCATATTTTATAGTGTTCAGGACTTTTTATTCACTTTTCCTCATAAAATGAACAAATATTTGGGTCATAATCCTTTATTTAACCTATTTTAATTATAGTTTCCATTTCTTCTGAATATGCACAAGAGGAATGAGCCCAAGGGTATATTGTAAAACTTCATGTTACATGATGCTAAAATCATTTGTCTTTTAAAGCGATCTTTTTCAGATCGTTGTAAACCAATACAACATTAAAAAAACCTATTTCACTTTCAAACAAAAACATAAAACATACTAGTATGAGTGTTAGGTCCTCATACATGCCTTATTAGTGTATCTTCCTCAATAGAGCATACAGGATTTTATGACATTTTTGTTTGCTTATTCATCTGAACTTTGACATGTAAAAAGTAGGTATCATGCCACAGGCAGAAGAGCCAGTGATTTTCTAACTATGATTGTCATATGGATAGATGGATAAGTACATGTATTTTAAAAATGAACAACATTAAAGTCAATAATTGAGAATAAGCTATTTAACTTAACATACACCTGTATGTATGTATGGCTTTGGTTCATAAAGGTCATGAGTCAGATACCTGAAAACATCCCTCAGTGAGTCCAGCTACCAAAATAATGTATTCTTCATCTATTCCATCTTCAGTCTTAACCTAAAGAAATATTAAAGATGGTGTTAATGACCTTATAAGCACAAATCTGCCACAAATGTTTTTTTACTTTATGCATAGTCACGAGATCAGCAAATGTGACACCCTCTGGACATAAGCTGGCTTATATATATACTCATACCAGTAGAATAAATGTCTTCTGCTAGAACCAAGGTTGTAGGTAGGTTGAATTGGTCTGCATTTATGTAAACTCCTTTTTCATTTGAAATGTGCTACAACCTTAGAACTTGGCTTTAGGTTAAATGTCTGAAGCCTGAAATCTCAACACAGTCCATACAGAGCTCAGTTCAGCCCAGACTCAAAGAATCGAGTGTCTGAGCAGGTTGAGACACAAGGAACAAAAACAGGAGCAAAAAAAAGGGAACAGGCAAAAGAATGTCTGTTTTGCTTTCTGTAGACAAGTAAGCGGCTAGAATAGAGAACATGAACTGTTAGGGGCCCTTCAGTCTAGCACCTCTGCAGAGGGAACAAGGGAAAGTGTCTGGTCTGATCTGATGGCTGCTCAGTACACCTAATGGAGAGAAGGGTAGTATTTTACCCTGTGAGTAAACATAATGATTGGGTTAGTCACAAGGTACAATCCTACTGTTTGTGAGTGAGGCACGGCACAGTCTTACACATTTTTTTTGTTCTTCCAAGAAAGCAGACCAATGCAAGGGATGTTTCCCAGAGCCATACGGCTTTAATTAAATCTAAGCTCACTGCCATCACGTGACAACTTCTGATGTCAAACGTTGTGACTACTTAAAGAATAGCCTTTCAGAGAAGAAATGGTATTATTAGAAAACATTCTTTCTGTTTCCTTTATCCTGTTGACCATTGTATTCTTTCCACTCAATGTATAACTCACTGTGTCAGCACCAAACGTGGTCCTGATCCAAACACAGAAGGGTGAAGATTTTTAAATGCCAGCCATCTCTTTGCTCTTTAAAGGAATGCTGGTCAGCTACTAAAGTCACTGCCAGTGGCAGGTAGAGGAATGTGAAGAATGCTTAGAAAAAAATCCATAAAATGTATCTCTTGTTTTCTTATCTCTTTTCTCACAACAAGAAGACACTTAGCATCACCCCTGTAATTGTCTTTTGGCAAATTGTTTCATTAGTATTTCCTGCCACAGACAGAACAAATTGTCTTTTTTCTTCTAACCTCAATTTCTTCTTACCTAGCTAAATAAATGTGGTGTGGCTGCAAAAGGTACCATACAAAATATGAACTGCAGTCTGCTGTGCTATTATACTGTTACACTTCTGAGTCTTTCAGTCAGATTTTTGCAAGTTCCAAGAAAATAATTTTAAAAGTGATTATTCAGTGCCTTAGTTGTTCAGAAAATATTTAATTTACTTTTTTCTCCATGACTGTGGGTTTTTTAAGAGCAGCAATAGGAGAAAACAGCAGACAAGTGAAGGTATAAGATGCATCTCAACAGCATCCTGGTAGCATTCTAGGAGAAAATAGAAATTGTATTAAAGTCTTGCTTTCTTCCTCCACGAAAAATCCAAATCACAGCTTTGCATGTGATCTTATTGTATTATTTGTGCCATTTCCCATGGCTTATTTAGTCTGTTACGACCTTGAGCAGTAATACCTATTTTCACTACAGCACTTCACCTTTTTTGAACATAAAATTCTGGGAAGGCTGAGGCCAGTCTGGAAAAAGGTTTCGTTGCCTAATCTTTGGGTGAGTTTGCGATTAGAACCATTAGCTCCTAAATGGGTGCTCTCTCAAAGAGCAGTGGAGCTTGGCAGTACCCCTGTGAAGGCTGACGTGACAGTGTTGAGTAGCCAGGTGATCCCACTGGGAATGGTGTGCATTGCTCTGCAACAAGTATGGCAGCACTTACAGAAAAGGCATACTTCTGTCAAGCTGGTAGACACCACATATGCTCTTTGGAAGCCAGGAGACGTGAAAAAGAGAGTTAGCACTGAGAAAAAATGGATATGTGGGCTTTCAGCTAATGTGTGTCGGCACAGTGCCATGAAGCTATGGGGGTTTATTAAATGTAAGAGCTGATTCTTAACGTGTAAATTAGGACTGCCACCTGGCTGGTTTCCAGCTGTCTTGCCTGCATTTATTCTGAACTCGCTGGCTGCTGTTGGAGCTACTGTACAGATTGGTCTGGACATTCTCAGCAGACATTTTTGGGGGAAGTGGCTGGCATTTCTGTGTTGAAGATGCCTGGATTTTACCTGTGTTTTAACAACAAAGTGCCACTGAAGTCACAGAGGTGATTATTTTGAAACTTTAATGGCAGTGATCACCCTGGCAAAAAAAAAAAAAAGGGTCACTTAAAACAAAATGTAGTAAAACCAGGTTAGCTTCATCTAAATAAAATGATGGTGAAAAGGCATGCAACCTGTTTCTTTTTATAGCATTTTTGAATTACACAGTTACGTAGATGGATGTAGATAAAGTTATAATAGAATCATATTTTGACACTTACTGCATTATAGACCAACAGAAGCTAGAAGATAAAAGTTTTCCTTTCTAAGGATTTTATAAATATGTCTCTTCATTATTTCTTTCTTGCTTTTTGTTTTCTCTCCGGCTCTAGATATAGGCCATTTGATAAACTTTCTGTGCTTAATTCAGTTGCTAATGGCCATTTTCTGTTTTTCAAGAGATGATGCTCAGAACAGTGTCTTTCCAGACTAGTCAACATCCTTTATTTCTCAGTGGAGAGTACAAGCCAAATCAGACAAGACTGAGAGTGCAAGTGCTGGATGTTTTAGTTAATTTTGTGTCCAAAGTGTCTGAAGAATTATTTTATTATCTCACTCAACTGCCATTTTTAAGACAGAGGTGACACTTCCAAAGTTCAGGTGGCTGCCCAAGTCTGTTGTCACAATTCAAAGGCAATGTTTGTATTCTGACCATGAATAGAAATGTATGGCTGTGCTACACAATATGAAGCCTAACTGAGGTGTATTTGATCAGTGGGCCTTCTTGGCTGTCTCTTCTTGCATTTGTGAAGATGTATGATCTTTCTTCTGGCTTTGAAGTGGTGTTAGCAACCTGTACTAGGCTACAAAAGATTTGCATTCTCCTGTATAGATGAGAAAAAAGGGTGAACATGAATTCCAAGTAAGCCATCAACCCTTTTTTTCCCCACATATAATAGTATCCGGATGTTCTACATCTGCTAGAAACAAGTCACTAGCACCTAATACTTACAATATGTGTATAAACAGAGAGGTCTTGTTTACATGCCAAACGCTTGCACTCACCCTGCTGTCCAATGTTGGAAACAGAGTTGTGTGGCTGTGAGTGATTCCGGTCCTTTGCAGACATTTCTGCAAAATAACTGATCAGATCGTCATAGGTATTCCTAACATAGGGGAGAAAATGGAGATGGGTAGCATGGGCGTAATTAACAGAAAATATGAGTGCTTTTTTTCCAGATCTGATTAAGTCTTGGCCCTAAGCACTGTACAAGTGTTAAAAAAGTCCCCCAAATAGAAAAAAATCTGTTTTCTGCTTCTCTTGATATTAGGTAGTCTCCTGTGATCAGATGTTCAACACGTCACAATATACTGTTCTCATGTCAATAATTTTAGAACAAAAAGCAGAGGAAATCTGATGAGACATCCACCTAGCTTTCAGGATCAAGATACTGTGTTCGGATAAGATTTTAAATTAGTTAAGTGCTTATTATCATCTTATGTTGTAATAATTCATGCAACAAGTATAGCAATGTAAAGCTGAGACAGCTATACCTTGTAAAGATTTGTACATTTATAACACAGTTTCCTAGCAATTCAGGTAACATCAAGTTTGTCACCTCTACAATATCATGCTTTGATGTCTCTAGCATTTCTGTGTGTGAGAAAAAAGTCTTAAAGATGCTGAAGTTTATGAAAAAACTTTGCCTTCAGGGCCACCAACAGTTCACAATCTGGAATGTATCAGCCCCCCCCCCCCCCCCCCCCCCCCTCCCAATTACAGTTTTTTATTACATTTTTTTTAATTTTGCAACATTAAGACAGTCCGAAAGCACAAATTCTCTTAGAAGTATGTACTTACTGTTTATGCCTGTTGAAATTATCTGGAAAGATAATTTTAGCTAATGGATTTTAAATGTTCTATAACCTTTGAACACTATTAATATATATGTCGAGTTTTATTCTTCCATCACCGAAACTCATGCAATCTAGCTGACCTTTGTCAATTATAAACACTTAACTGCCGGTAGAGCCAGTTTTGCTGGCACCTCATATCAGATTCCTGAAAACATTTTCAGAACTATTTCAGATACCAGGGAAGTCAAACATTAGCATAGCATGTATATTGATCTCTTTGCTTGCTCTTCAGCAGCCTTCTTTTTTTCTGTAGGAGAAATGCTTCTTTGCAATTTTCTTAGAGCTGCAAGAAGCTCAAAGAGCTTGGTCATGGCAATAACACTCTGAACCCAGGAGGGGGACCATGTATTAGGGTATAACCCTACTCAATTTCCCATTTAGGACAATGTCAAAATCCCTACTAACCAAAATAAACATAAAAAATAATTCATTATTTTCTGCTAACCTGGCATGTTGCTTAAGCATGAAAGAGCAACGTAGTTCTGGTTTGCCCTCATTAGATTGAATGTGTTGCTGTTCAGGTACTCTGCATGCAATCTGATTGTGTAATAAATGTGTCTTAGAGCCCCTGTTTAAATGTCCCATTTTACGTTTGAAGGTCTTTACCACTATAGATCAGCCAGTCTTGTCTTTTGCTTCAAACCATCTCTTACTTGCCTTTCTACTAATTCCACACTTTTCATGTGTTTTTGACCATGGATTGTGTCAAGCTTTTTAATCTATAGAAAGTATAATGGCAGACTGCTGGAACTTTGGAAAGTGCGCAAGTACAGGGAGGAGGCAGAAAACTGTGTTTGTGCAGTGTAAGTTTTATTTTAGCAGAGCATTGGGCTACTTTCCAGTGGGGGAGAGAGCTGTAAAAATAGGATGCTCTGTGAGTCACAGCTAGGGTATCAGATCTCCTCACTAGAATGCAAATACAATGTACAGTCAAAAGGCAGGAGATGGAAGCAGATAAGGAAAATGAAGAGTGAAAGAGTTCTGTACTAATGCTCGGAATCTGTATGAAAAGCAGTAAGAATTGGAATTTCAGATGGTGAAGCACTTGGACATAATCAAAGTATTAATGACAAGGAAAATATAGAATTGCTCAGTAAAAATGCACATTTTCTGCATTTGGAAAGATGATCTATGAGTTTGTATTATTTGAGAGAGATTAAGTCCTTTATCTGTCCACCAGGCAACTGGAAACAAAAAGGATTTGAAAAAACATCTTCTGGAGGTAGTATTTTTAAAATTTTGTGGGGTTTTTTTACGTCAAAGAGTTCTTAAAGAATTGGTTCCTCACATACCTTCCTTGTAACTTCCAGAAAAAATGTGACAACTTCATGAAACTGCTGAAGTGTTGGTATAGTATCACTATTCATTAAAGGCAAATAAGAATACTGGAATAACCACAGGCTGGGTAGTGTGATACAAATCCTAGGAGGGAGGGGGCAAAAGGGCTGACATGGGATTCAGCTAAAAAAGAGTGAAGGGTGAGGAACATAATTGATCAAGATCATGTTCTGAAACAGTTTTTCTCAAACAATTTGATGTGATACTTTGACAAGATTATGATTGTTTGAGAAAACAGTTTTGTCACTATATTTGGACTCATGTAGGGTGAATGACTTCATGTTGCCTGACACTATTATTCAAAATACAGCACAATACACTAACAATAAAGCATAATACAAGATTAAGAGATGGCTGACTGACAGATCACAAAAATAACTGTCGATAGTCATCATGCAGGTGTCTGTGTTTCTGCATTAGGTATCATCTTTTTCAATATTTTCATCGATGTCTTAGAAGTTGGTAAAATCACTGCTGATGAGATTTCCATCAAATATTGTAAAGGATGCCCTGCAAACTACTGAGGTGAACAGTATGGTCAGAAAAAGAAATTGAAGCTGCTTAGGAAGCTGGCCCATGCCAAAATGTTTCTAATACCAAGTACTCTGAAGATCTCTGAAGATTTTCTCATCTTTCTCCTTCAGTTTCTCTGATCCCTCTGCATCTCATCTTTGGGTACTCTCGTTGACATTCAGCATTTCAGCTGCTACATGTCTTATGACTTCTCTGTATTCACAAATACACCAGTCTACTCCAGGCATGATTACTTGGCTACAGCTGTACAAAAAACCTAGACATTCTCTCTTTTTGAGGGCAACTGTCACAGTCTGGCCACTTCCATAGTGTTACATTTTCTTTCCTTTCACATCAGGATGGTCTCATCTAAGTTGCCCTTTGGGAGCAGTCCCTGACCTTTGCTAGTTCCCAGGCTGTTTTCTAAAGTACTGGTGAGGTCAAAATGCTGGCAGGGACTGAGGTTTGACAGTGTGGGTGGACGAGTTCCAGGGACGGAACCTGCGCCTGGGTCTGCACTATGTATTAGCGTGGATACAGCCTTTCTGTGCAAACCAAAGTCCCGCCTTCTCTCTCTGACATCTTTTGTTGTACACTCATCTGACAAATCAAATTCAGCATGGATGAAGTGAAACATGTATTTCCCTGCCTGCCATCGCTGCTTCTAACAAATACGTCCTCACAGCTACCACTTTTCCTGATCTCTATCATCTTTGCCTGTCATGTGGAATGATAATCTGAACATCACCTTCAACCCTAGAGTCTCCCTCAAGACTCATGTCCTGCCTTGAGCAACAATAGCCCTATGGTGCTTACAGTCACGGGACAAAAATTAGTAAAATAATGTAGTCAATAGTAAGGAAAAAATTACCTGTGAGCAGGGAATTTGAAGTGCACCTTCAAAGTGGGGAAGGGATTTGGAGCACAGGGAGAGTCATGTAATAGAAGCATGATATGGATTTATAAATTATAACTAACATAGAGTTAAACGTGAACTTTTAGAAAGATATGTGCATAGATAGCCAGGGAATACAGGGAAGGAATTGGTTTTATCTCTGCAAGTGACCCTGCTCATTAGATGTAACTACGCACACATTTCTTTTCCCCGCGAGAAAAAAAATAATGTATATATACTTTTGATGTTCACATTTGCAAAAGAGGTGGTGAACAATTGGAAGCGGTATAGCAAAGAATCATAATAATATTCAAGGTCTGAAAACAATACTATAAAACAATCTGTTTATCAAAGCTGACTGGATAAAACCATGGAAGTATCTTCATGTTACCCACTACTGAATGAAAAGTGCACTTACCCTTGACAACAGCGAATAGGTGAATAGGAAGAACCTGTTTCAACCTGAAAAAGATGTTAGAATGGAATATTAAGGCATTTGCTTCTTTTGTATTTAACTGTTACTGCTTTTATATACTGGAATATTCTTTCTTGCAAAGTGCTTAGTGTCACATAGGTTGCTTGAGTAGGCAACCAGAAAAGCAACGGTACTTTCATCACTGAAACAGTCATGCAAATTTAGTGCATGAACACAGAACAACCTTTGTTTCTGAGTATTGTTGATTTGTGGGAAGTAGTGCCTAAATGACTAATACAACCTTAATGCAGTGCATTATCTCTGCCTGCAGCTTCTGTCTACTATTTGTTTATCCTTCCAGGTGTCCAGAAATGTGTGTAAAACACATGGAAAGCATGCGCTGCCTAGAAAGACTGCTGAAGATCTAGAATGTAAAGCCCCTAAGCTGATTCCTTTGTGCTGTAACTCCATTTAATGCAACTGAAATAAACAAAATTTCAGTGATGAATCTGGCTCAAGCTGTTAATTTGCTAAACAACATGGAGAAGGGAGAAAATAGCTCTTTTCCTGAAAGTATTTCCTTAAGCTATATATGAAATATACATATATATAAATACACATACCATAACGAATACTGCCTCACTGATTCATTAAGTCCTTCCAGAACAGTGCCCTGTAAGCAGATACTACAAAAATGAGGGATTTTTGGCTGTTAGTTCAGTGTGAGATTTTTTTCTTTGAGAAAGGCCCTGCATCATGATAATGAGTGCAATATTAACAACTACTGAATAATATCACACAGTAATCACACTATCAGGTGTGATATTCCACAATAAATTTCACTGCAAGGCTGTTTTTCCCTCTTAAAATTAATTCTTCCTTAACTTTATCCATTGGTTCTGCTCTTTGTGCCACCTGCCCAGGTCTTTGAGGAACAAATATGCCCTGCTTCCTTGGTAAGGATAGATAAAGGGTAGGCAGGGTCCTAACAACATCCCAGTTAAGTGCCTAGAGGTACAGGGGATGCAGCCTGGCTTTCATTTGCTCTTCAATAAGTGTATATAATGCACATTCAAACTGGAAGAATGAAGGAAGATGTGAACTTGGATGCACTCTACTGAAGTCAATAAATTCTGTGGGGCCAGTGTCTTACCCTTTTAAAAGTGTGGTTCCGTTGATTTGCATACGATGAGCATCTCTCCCTGCATATTGTCATGAGCATTGAACAGTCTTCAGCTCTAGAAGAACGGAATATTACAACTCTAATTTACAATCAGCACTGTTAAAAGCTTTGTCCTATTTACACTGTCTGCCAGCAGCAAGCACAAATGTGTTTATTGAAAACCATTCCAGGGCATTGTAATTGTCCTTATTTAGGCAGTCTTAAAAGGGAGAAATATATAATTCATGGCAATCTTTAAAATCTGGCTGACCAAGGCTCATGACAAATGCTTACAAATGGGGATTAAAACCTGAGCTGTCAGTGAGATAATTAGTTTATTCCAGCACACTGAAAGGCTTGGGTTGTGAGGATGATGGGTGCCATCTGATGAGTAAGGAGTCATATTGCAACACAACCACATGCTCCCTCTTCCCCTCCCCTCTCCTCCAGTATAGACCTTATTTAGCCAGCTATGATACTGCTTTTCAGAAGGAAAAAAAGGAGTTGTTTTAACTCTGCTATTTTCTGGATCTTTTCAAATAGTGATTGACAGTCCCCATTTGGCTAGAGTAGCATCTGAGACCGCAGATGCCAAAGAGAAATATTTGCAAATTCTGTTCCCTCTCTTAAAGCAATTATTTTTAGTTTCTGACAAGCAGGCAACTATACCCAGATATTCATAAACAGATTCCTAATGCAAAGGCTGACAGCAAATTGGCTGTATTACAAAACAAATTGTGCCCTCTGTCAATGGGTTCCATACTCTGGGTTTTCTTTCTACCAGCATTGCTGGTCACAACATGTGAAGACTGCATTGTTTGCCCACCACTTTTATATAGATAGGACAGCTGTGGAGGGAAAGAGAGAGGGGGAAATGAGGTAACTCTTCTGCTTTACCATAACGCAGGGCATAGAATAATCTGCAGTCAGGAATGTGTTCAGACAGGCAGCAAGTAGACTGAGGATCTCATCACACTGGATAACCTGTAACTAGGGGCGTTGTTTAAGTCAAGCAGCTCAGTCTGCAAATTCTTATCCTTCAGTCTATGAGAATACAATATTGAAGGTTAAACATATGATCACTAGCAGACTTCTTACCATGCATCTTACTCACAAATAACAGGAGAATGAAGACAATTATGAATTTAAAGAAAAAAAAAGAAAAAGAAAAAGTATAGTTCTGATTGCAAGAGCAACATTACTTTCTATAAAGTCACCTGGCTTTGAATGTGTCAAATAATCTTCTATTCTTTTTACTTCTTATTACCTTCAATGTATTTAGTTTCCTAAATTTACTTTCTGTTTTATTACACTGCTTTCCAAGTCTTTTGTAATCAAACAGTGACACAAATATCACTGGGTTTCTTATGGCAGACCCTGAGGTACATAGTCCATTCTAGGGAGAGTAAGAGTAGAAAGATAAACCAAGTATAGAAAAAAGTATTTTTATCTATTAAAAATGCTTCAGAGGAAAAAAAAATTTGGAAGGAGTTAGCCTGCAGATGAAAACTCCTATTCAGAACAGAAATAATAAAGCTGGATCATGAGAACTAAAGCACTGGCAGCTTCATAAAGATTAAACCCTTCATGCTAAATGAAGTCAAGGCAACCTTATTGTGACAGATAGACCTGCCTCTGCAAAGGACAAGTCTAGTGAAAACAGTTTTCTCTAAATTAAGATGTTAGCAAGTTGTAGAGGAACTGAAACGCATCCACCTCAAAATAAATGCCAAGCCATAGAGCAACAATGCAAGCGTGGATAATGCTAGAGATGGGATTTACTTGCATTACCCAAGTAAACATGATGTAATACAAAAGTGGCCAGTGGAAAGGATGAGATGTTATTCATGGTGTAAAGCTAATACTTCAAGATGGTGAAGTTGCAAAAGGGTAGAATGCATTTTTTGCTTTTCTTGCTCCTATTGAGCCTCACTCAAAGGAAGAAATATTAATTGTTTCAAATATGAAACTCATGTCATGCTTATGTTGTGTTCCCGAGATTCCTGCTGATGTCACTGGGACATTAAAAGGCAAAATATCTCCACATCATACAAATGTAGTGACATTTGGGGAGAAAAAAGTGAGATTTGTACCACAGATAAGAGGTCTGCATTGCAGCCAAATGAAGGAAACTTTGTGCTTGGCCTTTAATAAACTTCCTGTCACATGTATCACTCCCAGTCTCAATAATTTCCATCTTGGTGAACTTCCTTCTTTCATGATTAGTGAAGTGCCTGTAGCTGGATAACAGAGGTTAGCTATTTTCTAAATGTCAGTTTTAGCAGAGTGTAAATGACTGGAGAAGACAAGGAGTGCAATGCATGCATGAAATACTTTGATGTGTGGAGATTAAATATTTTACCAGATGAATCATTTCCTGATGCCTCAAATGTGTGTGGTTTTTTTTTCTTTTCTGCATTTTTTAAAAAGTGGATAGTTGCATTGTTACATTAGTGACGATAAAAGCGAAGGGTTTTGTCTTGTGAACGCAGAGTCACACCTCTCCATAACTTCTTTAATTGAAGTTAGTGGCTGACCACATAACCCCGTGTTTGTGCAGCATGATGCACTTTTGATATGGTAAGAGTTTACAGAGAAACACACTCTTGGTTTGGGGGCACATGATCAATGTGCTTTCGCTGTGAGCCAGTTTCGTAAAATGAACCCACCAAGAGGTTTTCCTTTCAAGCTTAGTTTGTGGAAACTGGTATTTTCAGTATTTTTCAGGTTGTGTTTCAGTATAAAAGGTATGGGTGTAGTTACTGCCACCACATACTGCTTTTGGAGACATGCTAACAGGACACTGTGTGTGGACAGCTCTCTAAAAGGGTCTGGCAGCACTTCTATTGTGACCCCCTGTGTCACTAGATGTGCTAAATGCTGCTTATGACATTATGAAAACGTGCAAGCTGGCTGCAGTCACACCAGGTCAGTATTAGGACAAAAGGTTTCTAAGCAAAAAATGCTATTGATGGAACCAAACATTTATGATTTCTCCATCGGAAGTCAATACCTTTTAAATCCAGAAGCTAAGTAGATTCAGGTAAAGCCTGGGACTCTTAACTGCTGAGATTTAAGTCTAGAAATTCTAGAGCTTGGCTAATTCCATAACAGTGTATGTGGAACTGCAAGACAGCTCTGTAACAGATAGCTGTCAGACCTGGCTTGCACTATCAAGAGTTAAGCAGAGATGGATGATTAGCATGAACTGCATATTTTTAATTAAGAAATTAAATATCCATATAATTACTATTTTTACCTTTTTAATTGTAGAAGAGGTTGAAATAACAACCAGATTTTAAAATTAATTTTTCATTGCATTAACTAATACATTACTTTTAAAATTGCTTATTCATAAGAAAATGGATCTGCTTAATTTTTCCCTTTCCCTCTTCAGGTTTGTCTCCAGAGCAAACATCTCTTTAGCTACACACCTGGCCTAGAAGAAACCTCCCATTTCAAATTCTACTTGTTATGACAGTGCCTGGTATGATGATTCTATTGCAGAGCTGGAGATGTGACAAAGTAAGTTGCATTTCATAAAACAGCTAACCCTTCCAGGTCATACTGCTGTTTCAAAGCAATTTTGTCTCGGTTCTAGGGGGAAAAGGTGTATGTAGTTTGGGTGTACGAGCTAGGAAAATCAGTCCGGTGTAATTCTTTGTTTAAGGCGAGATGATTTTGTTATTATCTACAGTAAGCGGTGCTAGCAGTGTTATTTGGGGCTAGGTTCATGTCTATACTGCTGCTCTTGTGGAGGGCTGGTGAGAAGAGGCATTACTGAAGCTGGCTTTGTGGATGGAAAAAACCCCCACCATTCCACAGAAGTACCTGGATGCAGGAAGAGCACTCATCAGAGGCTTATGCAGCCCTCTGTCATTGGCATTTCCCATCTTCACTGGATTTTCTTTGGCTGGCCAGAAGAAAGAAATAAGTCTTTATATGGTAGTCTGATGTTGGTAAAGACCAACACTGTCTTCCAATTTATCTTTACATTTATGCATATGTACAGGACGAGGCAGATTCTGCTCTTTACCATCATGGCATACTTTCACCTTAGAGTATCCTCAAATATTTCATAAATAAGATGGACCTTGTTTATTCAAGGTGGGTTTATGTTCAACACAGGGTAAGTTGTGGTTCCACTGTACCTGGGATGCAAAACGATGTGAGAACTTGAGAACATTAGCTGTGGACTCTCCATTTTGTATTACACTGCTCAAGTGTCTTTTTTGTGTCCTGAAAGGCAGCAGGAGCTCTGTCATATCCTGCCTTGCTCATCCCACTCTTTACACCCAGGCTGATGGGTCAGGCAGGTTTAGCAATGGGAAGCTATTATCTACAAACATATTGTTTCACTAGTTTCTTACAATGAAAACCTGCCCCAAAGCAGCACAAAGGACATAAAATGCAGCAGAAGATTAAGCTCAATTTGTATTTGGCAGGGGGTGGTAGTGGTGAGTGTTTCCTGTTAGATTGTATCCTGAAAACAAACTAAAGCGACTACTGTTGTTGGAGAGGGGTCTTTCTTGGTGGTATATATATTATCTTAAACTTTTCTTTCTTTTCTTTTTTTTCTTTTCTTTTCTTTTCTTTTCTTTTCTTTTCTTTTCTTTTCTTTTCTTTTCTTTTCTTTTCTTTTCTTTTCTTTTCTTTTCTTTTCTTTTCTTTTCTTTTCTTTTCTTTTCTTTTCTTTTCCTTTCCTTTTCTTTTCTTTTCTTTTCTTTTCTTTTCTTTTCTTTTCTTTTCTTTTCTTTTCTTTTCTTTTCTTTTCTTTTCTTTTCTTTTTTCTTTTCTTTTCTTTTCTTTTCTTTTCTTTTCTTTTCTTTTCTTTTCTTTCTTAGATTAACTAATATTTGAAGATATTAACAGCCTGCTCAAACTGATTGTGGTGATACCCTTTCACAATTTCAGGAAATGGACACTCCTGATGGTCCATGGGTACCACACGCAAATGAAGAGTTCGCGCCCATCGACCTGGGCAGCAAGGGAGTCACTCAGTGGCCAGTCATGCAGCGGCTTGTTTTCAAACGCATGGGTGCCATACAGCGGATGCTCTCTGAGGTCTTTTGGTTCTCACCTGCCCACTCAGTGAGCTTTTATGTCTCCATTTCCCTGATAGCACTGACACTACAAGCCCTTGTCCTTCATGGCAGAGAGAATTAAGTCTTGAGGGAATATTTTAAAGGTCACAGACAGAAGATTGAAGGGGAGAATATATGTGCAATTTCCTCAAATTCAGTTGCACACTTTTATACGTAGAGCTTAAATTCAGTCAACATTGTGGGGGAACATGTCTCTCAAGCTGCAGTCCTTAACAATCTCAGCTCTGTTTATTATCTTTTTTAAAGAAAATGTCCAGCTTCAGGAAACAAGGACACAAACAGTACAGCTTAAGTATAACACTTATAGCAATATAAATTTGAATCTAAGAGGTCCTGAAAGAGCAAAAAAAAAGGCAGGGCTGAAAACACATTCCTCTTAACTGGAAATCAACCCTCACTTTCTAGTGCTAATTATTTTAAGCCAGTCTTGCATTCCATTTCCATAAAAAGGGCATAAGAAAGGTTACAAAGCTGTGTCATCTACTGTGAATGAAATCTCCTTTTGAAGCTCTACAGCCTACAGTATTTAAATGATGCCATCACTGAGTATTTTTCCCCAGTCAAGAGCTAAGCCTAATGAGCCAAGAAGAGCACAGGCATGTGTTTAGTCCCTAAGAAAGAATATTTATGCTCAAAGAGACCTATGGAGCTCAGAAAACTATGCAACCACTTAAAAGTCTGCAGAGCTGTCTCAAAGCAACAATTTGTACTCACAATGCACATAGTAAGAACTACTTTGAAAGCAGCTCCTGTAAAACAACTACCACCCTTCTACTCTGTCTTTTATCCCATTCATTTCCATTACACCCTGAACCTGATCTTACTGAACAAGAAGCAACTCTGCAATAGATATTTTGAGCTAGAAAGCAATTTCTAAGAGATTTTCTTTAATTTTCTTTTAATATTATTACTTATGTTTAAAGGAATAAACTCTGCTTTCAGTTATACCATCATAAAGACTCCATGGATTTAACATGATTTACCATGGTTTTGCATACACAAAGACATAGTTTGGCAGGCTATTTACCAAACATCAAGAGGGATAAGTACAGCATCCCAAAGTTGAAAACTAATGTGCGTTTTAGCTATTGAGGTAACTAGATACCCTCTACATAAGCATATCTTAAATAACATTCTTTTTATTTCTTAAAGAGAAGCTGCACGGGCATATTTAGTAAAAATCAGTAATTGAAAGAACGTGCAAAGTTGTGAAAAGCCTTCATCCAAATCCACAGCTATAGTTAGGGGCAGCATAAAATAGAGAAAAAGTTGGTTTGTAGCTCAGTTTAGTACCACCTGAATGCCAAGAAATCTCCAGAATGGTTTGAATTCCATATGCAATACTCTTGTAGGCTTGCTGTTATCCTGAGAGGGCCTTCAAAGCATCTGGCTATTTCCAGGATGAAGGAAAGTTGTCTTTTCTGAGGAAGAAAGTCATGACTTCCTTTCTCCTAACACCTACACTTTCTGTCAGCTGGGTCCCCAGCATGAGCTTGCACTTGGCCATGTGAAGACATGTTCCCTCTTTATGTCACTGTGCTCTGGAGATGGCGTACAACCCAGTTGTCTTATGGGAATCAAACAGTTGATCTATAATAGGAGAAGGTAATGACCCTTTCTTTTTCTCACAGGAACTGAAGATCAAAGAGGTTCCAACATTTTGTATGAGATTCTCTTAGTCTGAATGTTTTGACAGGGTGCCAGTTATGAATACTTGTTTTGGGGATTTTTTATCTACCAGATCTATTCTTCTTTCTGTGAAAGAAGTGAAAAACAAACAATAATAAAAGATTTTAATCTGAAAAAGACATGAGCACAAGTTAAACAAATAACTATTTTTCTTTTGATTACCTCTCATGTGCTACTGAACTGTGAATTTGCTGCTTCGTTAGACATGAGGTGAACAAAGGGAAAACTAATTAAAGGTTGTTGCCTATCCACATCATTGGTGCCTAAAATCCATCGTATAAAGAACGGATCACTGTTTTTGTTTCAAGGCCCAAAATATGGTTTGCCAGGTCATATGCTAAAGAGTTTGTTATAGATATGGTAATGACATTTCAGCAGTAAGCTACTTCATCCTCATTTTAGTTATCTCACAGGACTGAAACCAGAACCCAGTCTTGTTGAAATTAATGAAAGTTTCTCATCAATGAAAGCAAGAGCAGATCTCTGAAGGAAAATTCTCTTAACGTACAATGCAATGTATGGGTTGAAAATCACGTTAGTCACCCAGGCTTGGGGTGGATGTGCCCCTTTGTTAAATCCCAGCTGAGGAAGTAGCCTTGATATAACTGAAAAATGCTTCCTCTGCTGTGCACAGGACAAGGAATCCACTTAAGGACATATTTCTTCTGAGGCATCAAGGCTAAACCGTATGCACACTAGCAAGATAGCACTGTTAGAGAAAAGACCTTTCATAGAAACATGGTACCGTAACACATGGAGTTAACTAGCCAGCTCCAAGCCCAACTACGAAAGCCAGTTTCATCTCTGACTACAACCCATATTCAAGATTATACACATGCACATTTATATAGAAATAAATATAGATAGATTTTCAAGTATAGTATATATATGAAAGTATATAGTTGCAGCTAGGCACTGTTTGTGTTTTAATTTCCAGTCTTTGTCACATGGAGAAAAGCTGTGATCTTCAATACATTTTAACTTATGTGTTGAAATCTCTGCTAGGCTTGAGTGAAGAGAAATAAAATTTCTGCAGTCTTTAAAGTCTGGAATATTTTCACTGGTCCACTTCTCTTGCAAGAATTGTTGTCCCATTCTGAGGGGGATGTCAAAGGAAAGCCAGAGGTAAGCCGCTTGGAATTAAGTAGGTTGCAGGAGGCAGAAAGCAGTCAGTAGCTATTCCTTGCAGGTCTGTCAAGGAGACCTGCTGTTAACTACTACCTAGTTACTGAAACAATGTCCTGCCACTTTCAGGGGGGTAACAAAAAAAAAAACAAAAAAAAGGAAAAATACGTGGTGACTTAAGAAGTTATTGAAAAAAAAGAAATGGGGAACTAATTTTATTAGGATACAAAATATACAAGTTTTATATATATGTGTGTGTGTACATGCACACATACACAAATAAAGTTCCTCTTTTTTTCTGGATCCTTTTACACCGTTAAATGGAGTTGTACCTCAGTTTTCGTGGGTGTGTGCTATATAGTTTTATTCCAGAACAGCACAAAATAGGCACAGTTTTCTGGTGAATCTGGCCAGCAGAACTGTTTATATGCTTATATAGTTATTTACACTTGAGCACATTAAGAGAGAGAAGTGGGCAGAAGTCAGAGCTGGTACTTTTCACTCAGTCACCCAAAGTTGTCAGCATCCCAGAAGCAGCTCTGTGCAGCATGAATTACAGCATTAGCTACTTCAAAAGCATCAGATCGGTCGTATTTGATGCTGGACTTACTAGATGCACTTCAGCATAGCAAATCCCAGAAGTCAGAAACATCCCATTTGCACTGAGTTCAAATCAGGTGCAGTACTGTACTTGTATGCAGTGGCTTTTTGTGCAGTGGCTTTTTGTCCACGATTTCTAGTAGGTCAAGGTCAGAAAAGCTGTAGTTATACATAACTGATAGATATAAGGATCTTCTGCCATAGCTGATAAGTTGTCTGGTCTGATGATGTTCCTTTAAAGAATGCGTATAGGGTTGTTATAGCAGCCTATGATATAATTAAAGATATTTCAGATATCTCTACATTTTATACTGTGAACAACATTAATTCTTTGTGACTACTGCAAGTGGAATAACAAAAAGACACATATCTGCTTTTGCACTTATAACCAGTTAAGCACCAGGACTTAACAAGGTTTATTAGCTTGGGCTAAAGATCACATAGTATGGTCAGATAGTTTCTTCTCAGCCTGGAAGTGGACAAAGGCAAGCTCGTATTTGCCAAGAGAACGTGGTATAAGCTTACACAGTTTCTCTCAAAAGAGCTTCAGATATGGTCTGGTCTATATGCAAAAGGTTTTGAGGGTAGGATACAAATAAACCTCAAAGTGATCAGTCTTAATCCAATATCAGGGTGGATTTTTTGGTCTGTTTATGCCTCTTAAGAAGAGGTTTAAGTTAAATTGAAAAGCTATGCTTAAAGCAGAGCAAAGCTGTTTACATTGGGGATTATACCAGCATAGCTTCACCTAGACAGCTATATCAGCATGGCGGATAAAATGTAGACAAAGTCTGCAGATGTACTGCGATAAAAATGTAATAAGCTTTAGGATGGAGAGGAGGAAGGACAAGAATAACAACAATAATTTGTTGTTTGTATTTCACAAGCTTTGAAAAACTAAAAAAAAAAAAAAATAATTCTCTTTCCTGTTTCTGTGTGAAAGACTCAAACAGACAATAGGGTACAATAATTCTGCCATGGCTTAGGAAACTATGCTGCTGACTATATAGAAAATTCTGCCAAATTCAGGAAATAAACAGGCTGACATAAACAGAAAAACAACATTTTCTTTTCCCAAATCTCTTTCTTTTAAAGTAAATCTTCTCTCATAACAACCATATGCAAAAGTAGTTCAGACTGAAACGTTACTGGTAAGTCCAGGTTGCTTCAATGAAAATAGATTGTGCACAGCTTTTTACAGCTGTGGCACACTTCCCTGGAAAGCATTCGCCCCTTCATTCGCCATCAAACTCAAGCATGCTGCATGTTGTTACGCATGCAATCTTAGCCTGGGTAAGAGCATAGAATTTATGAGTCTCCAGACAGAGGCTTAAAAGTTTGAGACAACAACATTTTTAGGTTTTAGCAAAGACTGTGCCAGCTGGCTGGCTCTCAGGATTTCCCCTGTCAAGTGATCCATGAAGCAGCGTTGGCACCAGCTGCACAGGAAACCGAGTATACCTGGACCCTCAAAGGGAGGTCAGGCACTTCATTGACAGCCTACAGCAGGCATGAAAGAAAGAGGCGGAATGCAAAAAGAAAAAGCAAGCAATTGCTCTTGGAGAAAAATGGGAGGAAAAGAGTTGTGTGCTGGGTTCAACACTTCATGTCCATCACCTTCATACCCGTGGGCTGGCCCTGTGAAAATGGAAAGAACTCAGCACTGCTAGGACTGGAAATCCTCATGTTTCGCTTTGGTCTTTGAGTACAATTAATATGTCTGAAAAGCACATTGTTATTGTTTATGGTCTATGTCGTATTGTATACTGCTGAAATGAATTGTTTCCTAAATTTATTCAAATATATTCAAACCAGATATAATGGAGGGACATGGCTTACAGACTCCTGTGACAATGATTTCCCACCGGTGACATTCATCGCAATAACAGCGAGTCAGTACTGCACAGCTGAGCCCATTTTCACAACCCTTCCACCCTAAGCGGGGTTTGCTCGTGCATGCAGTCCTGTGGAAAGGAACAAGGCTAAATGCTTTTGGGTGCTGTGCAAAATAAAGGCTGCAAGTGTCACACGCCTAGGACCTGGTCAGCTGAGATACTGGACAATCTCGATTCCTGCTGAACTCAATGGGGCATTTGGGATCTCTTTGGATCTGTCCCCTGTTAATGGGAGCATCTGTTCTTGGCCATGGTGGTCTCTGCTCCCCTTCTCCATGGCAAGGCAGCCCAGCCTCCAGCCACTGAGTGTGGCTGTGGGTGAGAAGGCTTATAATGGCTCAAGGTGTAGCTCATGTTTTGACATTTTCGCAGGCTAGATCAAGAATTCTAAGGTTTGAAAAATTGTGTTTGAAAAATAGCACAGAAATACCATTTTTGCACTGAGGACTGCTCCTGGCAGTGAGTCTGATGGATGTTCTGAAGCAGAATAAGCAGCATTCAGCCTGTCCCCACCATCTGCCCAAGTCCTGTTTACTTTCCTTGTTCAGTTCCATTGGAAAATATCAACAGAAAGTGGGGGTTTCTTTACCAAGAAAGATCATGTGTTGGTTTGTACTGAAACTCACAAGTCCTTTGTATTCTGGGAGAATACAGCTGCAGCATAATGAATGGTAACCATTTGAACTGAGATAAACTGCTCCAAATCTTGATAAGGGCTCTTGAACTGTGTTCATGCTACACACAGGACTAATCTGGCAATTGGATAAATATCATTTTCTGCCCAATTACAAAATGAAGGCAACACAGGGGATGTATTCAAGATACAAAACAGTGATTTGGGAGCAGATGGAACTGAGCAAGTATTGAGTTACTATGGACTTTCTGGGTTGATGTTCCCCCCCCCCCCCCTCCCGTGTGTGTGTTTTGTGTCATCATAGAAAATCCTTCTGAGGAAAGATTCAAGTTAAGGAGTGACTGCATCATTAACTAGGCAAAACAGTGAAAAAAGGCACAGGTTATTATTTATTTGTAGCTATTTATGGTAGTACCTTGAGGAACAACTGACCTTGGAAATGCTATTGCACTCTTCACTGAACAGATACATAGACTTCTTGCTGTAAACAACTAATGCTTGAAAGAATGAATCACACAGAGTATAGAAGGTTATAAATGCACATTTTTTATGTAGAATGCAGAAGCACAGTCAAGATTCAAACTCATTGTTTCAGGACCTTTTAGATAAAGTTATCTGTCATTGCTATGGAGATACAATTGTGCACCTTTTAGCTTAATTCAAAGCAAAATACGGGGGAAATCACTCTAGCCTTGATAGCATTGCCTTCCCAAATGGTCTGTTCTCTGTTCTGTTTCAGTTATTCACTTCCTTTCTGAAACTCTTTTTCACTATTCTTGTTTGAAATGTATGCTACATGATTGAAATTTATTTCACCTGAAAATTTGGTCTCATGTCTTTTTATGAACATGAGAAGTGTCTGTAAATCCTCCCTAGAGTAATTCTACATCTCCCAAACGTCTACTTTGTCTGAGAGGAATTACCCTTTGGAGGAGACTATCATGGTCCATAAGTACAGTGAAAGCTTATATTATTAGCCTAGGCTGTAACGCTTATTTCTAGAGACCTAAAATGAAAGCAAATGAATTTCCATAAAGGTGATACTAGCTTCTCTGGTACACCTTTTTACTCCTAAATCTCATGACAGAAATGCTTAATTAAGCCTATTAAAGGGAAGACTATGCCAAACAGTTTGATCCTAAAGACCATGAAATCTGGTGGAGACTCCATCAGTCCTGCTGAGCTATTAGGAGATACTCTGATTCTGTGTTGACAGGTGAGAGGATAAAATGTGGTGGCACCTTCTGAGGTGGAGGACAGCCAGACAGCCTGCATTTCATCAGACCATATTGAAGTGTCTACCACTTCAACTGCAATATATATGAGTAAAACTAGTGTTACCAGGCTTATCCCCTTGCAATGAGCCCAGACTGCGTTACTCTCAATAGGTCTGTGTCTACAGGTTCTTTTACCCTCCAGAACAGAGTGGCCATGCACAAAGTTTGTGCTGGGAATAGTTTCTCAGCCATGTTGACCTCTGAGCTGTGCCCAGCAGTTACTTGGTAAAGCGATAGGTAAAACTGCTTTAGCAGGTTTTTTTGTGGGGGTGATTGAATCCCAGTGCCCAGCACTGTTTCCTGGCCATGTTTAGTTTGTTAGTGTGGAGATAGCCTTGAGGTGCAATTCATCTCCTCCCGATACAAACATCAAATGTAGATGAATGTTTCTCAAGCTGTGATCTGTGGACCATTTGGTGATCTGTAAGACATCACAAGATGATTTCACAATTGTTCTGAAACAACTTCAAAAGCTTTTAAATATAAATGCACACACATATATTTTCAGGCATGCAAGCAAGAAAACAAAATGGGGAAAAATAAAAGTCACTGTAGCCTTTTCCCAGGGTAGCTCAATTTTATTTGGATATAAATGAAAACCATCATGGCAATGCTGTACTAGATGATCCTTGGCATAATTTCAAAAAGGTTATCTGGAATTAGGGTTAAAAAGAGTTGAGGAACAGCAGGCTAGATGACCCCTCAGTGTCCAGACCGACCCATCATGGTGTTCTACCTGAAAGGCTGTGCAGACGCATTGCCTTGGGTGGGAGCTGCTTTTGCGATTCCATGAAACTCAGGTATTTCTCCCCTGCACTTAGGTGTAGAGTAAGACAGAAGCAGGAGGCAGATGGAAGTGGGTACCATTAGGGGGTTGAACTGGGAATGAACAGTGCTAAGTACATATTGTGTCAAACCCCCACAATGTATTAGTTACTATTTCAGTTGTGGTGCTTCTTATGCTAGTTGTGTTCCTCATTCTGTGCTACCTGATTGCCCTGAATTTCTGACCCACACCTCTGTCCCCCTCCCATACTAAGGCAGTTGCCTCTGTGAGGTCTCTGCTGCCCTTCTCCCCTTCCCCAGCCAAGTTCTGCTGTGGAGCAGAGTCTGGGATCAGGGAGATGATCAGTGGAGATCTTTAGCCCAAAAGTAGGAGTGAGAAAGGAATATAGTTCTTATATTGTAGGATAGGTGATCAGCAGGAAGTCCTGGGATAACAGCTGGTGGACATAGAGATTTTGAAGGGGTGGAGGGATCACAGCAGGAAATTCAGAGCCTTTTTGCACTGCTGTTTCCATCACCAGGAGTCCCAGTCTCCAGCAAGATCCAGCTGGCTGAAGGGTGGGAATTAGTGAGGGGAAAGAGATATCCATTGTCCTTCAAGATACTACTGCTGCCTCCCCAACTGAAGAAACATCTTGGTTCAATAGTACCTCGATACTTTTTAATACCTTTAATACTGGGAAAGGTTTAAATGAGGTCACTTCAGGTTAAATTTAGATTCAGCAGACATACTTTACGTGAGACATCTCTGATACACCCATATACCACATTTCTCCAGTCTGCATCACTAAGTTTGTGAGAAGCTCTCTTAGACATTTAACTTTATATGAATTCATCCTTTTGTGGCCTATTCCAATGTCATCTGAAATTTCTATTAACTAATTTGGCCATCAACCAGTTTTTCTATGCTACATAATAGGATTTTGTACAAAATGGATTTTTTCGGTGTGTTAGGAATGTCATGTTTTAATCAATGTCTCTTTGAATGTTAAATCTAATGAAGGCTCTAAGTGAGAGACTATAAATGTGCACAGGGAGTTACCATGGAAACCAGAGCAGTATCTGCTGGGTATCCCACACTGGTAACACAGTGTAGCACAGCCCCGTGCACAAGGCAGAGGCCTCCAGAAGCATTTTCACCAGTTAGATCAAGATTTTTTGAAGCTCAGAAGCAGAGAGGTGGATGCTGGTTTGGGGGTAGCTTGTGGGCTGGCCATAGTGTCCTGACAGTAGGATGGCAGCTGGTGGAGTCACCCACTGAGCTGGCACACATTGTGCAATTTGGTACACTGCACATACAGAACGTGTTTAACACAACTTGCTTAGCGTTAGTAACTGGATTTGCTGAAGCCTTAGGCCAAGAGCTGTGAACTTTCACCTAGACATGCTGGACTTTTACCTAGCCAAAAGAAAGCCCCAGAGCCAGTTCAAGCCAGGAGATAAGGAAGCTACCTTCGTTAACAGAAGCTGTAACTTTAGAGATAATAAAATAAATGGCCTAGTTAGAGACAATGAAGAGACCTAATGAAAAACTGGAAGACCCCAGACCCTAATATTACTACTGGTCTGAACTGATACATGAGGGGTGGGGCATTTAGATGGTAAGGGTATAGTTGCCCAGGGATTTCTTTGTTTGACGTCCCTCTTCAGAGGCACCCAGCGCAAGCTGTAGTGCTATCAATGAAAATTACTTTTCTAGAGGAATTTATCTTTCCACTTATCAATTTGGTGGAAACCTAGAGTCGAACCCTGTTGCTGGCTGGCATGCATAGCGTCCATAAGGCACAGGAGGACCCTCGCAGTTCAGGGGCAGGTGCAATAGTCTTCTTGGCCACAGGCTGGACAGTCCTGAGTGCAGTTAGGGGAGATGAGGCTTCGGAAAAAAATTCAGAGGCCCTACACAGATCTAGATTTCCAGTCCCCTGAAGCTGCAGCTTCCTGCAGGATAGAAGGGAAGCCTTGTCACCCAGAGGACCCTGGTGATGTAAGGAAAGCCGTTCTGGCAACCTGGAGGGCACCCCTGGCCACTGCAGTGAGCACTGCTAAGGACCCAGGTGCTTTATGCAATCACTGTGCATTTCAGTGCTCATTCACTGGTATGTATTGCAAAGTATTAGCTCTGCCAGAGCCTGCCTCATCGTGGTCCCAGGCACTGGTAGAGTGTCCACAGAAGGCTGGTGCAATGACTTAGAGGAACTGTGGAGCAAAGCCAAATTCCTACAAAGAAAATACAATCTTTCATTTTTCCTCCTTATTCTGAATGACAAAGTGCTAGGACACCTTTCTAGATTATTAAAATTAAAGAGGTCTTCAAAATGCCATTTATTTATTGTCCTTTCTATTTCATTTCCTTATTGCAGCTTCTCATGGCTCAGAAAATAAAAGTACATTGAAAGCTCTTTGGGGCAGGGATCATTATTATATTTATTCTCAGTGCTGCATGATCTCAGTTCCTGCATAAATCTTGTAGTCACTGTTGTGCTATACGTGCAGTAATAATAGCCAGGACTGTCTACTAAGTGTTGCTTATTACACATGTTCATTCCCCCCTTGATGCTCCTGGGCTTGCACTAAGCTTTTTTATTCAGTCTTCAGCAGTAAATCCAGTCCCAATTTAAAAAAATGTTTTAGTTGTAACTGCCATAAATACTGGACACATTACTTTAAGATGTGGAGTATTTAATACATTTCAGCTCACAGGGAAATGAGTCTTCCACTTGCAAGCATGTAACGCAGCAGAGTGAAAGTGGGCATATTTCAAACAGACGTGAATGCTCTCTCAAGCTCCCTCTCTCTCCCTTGGCTCTCAGCCACAATTTTAAAGCAATTTGCCCTAATCTGCCATATGGTTTTCTTTCTTTGCATTTTATAAAACTGCAGGGCTAAGTAAATGTGCCTCTTCGATAGCACTGACACAAGCCTGATTTAATTTAGACTTCCGTATTAACATACCAACTAAATCAGTGCTGCAGCCTACGAGGGAAACTTCAGTGCTGTGCACAACCAGAGCTCTAATTAGTTTCCAAGTGGTGCTAGCCTGCAGCCCTTGAACTGGTTCTTCCTTACGATTATTATTTCTAGAGGTCAGCCCAAAAGAACATCAAGTCTACTCCAGCATCATGTGACCCTCGCTCCCTTCCCCGGATCAAATCAGGCCTCCAGTAAGACATTCTTCAAGCCTGAAATCACTTCCAAGCAGCAGACTTTCTTAGTAAATTTGATTCATCGTGTGGAAGATCTATATGCCTGCTGTATGAAAAGCATCTCTGACTGAGATTTCCAGCAAGCCCTGCCAGTGAATCCTTTTATTCAAGGAGCCTTTGCAGTATACTTTTATATCACAGATGGCTCTAGGACTCGGAGAAAACTTCCTTAAATAGGTTCTCACATCAGGCTTGTTACACATTTTACTTTGGAATTTTTAGCCTGTAACAGGAATGTGACCTGGTTCACTAAATATACACTCCGCACACATTTTAAGCACACGAGTTACCCCATAAGCCGCAGTGGGTCTGCTCCCCTGCTTGATGCCCACATACACGCATCTGCGCACTCGTTTATTTGCTTTGCTGGATCAGTTGTAATGTGTGTTGCATGGTACCAAGCTAGCGTGGATTCCTAGCTCTGTAGCAGCATGTTTGGCTTCTGTCATGGACACAACTCAGCTCAACTGGTTCAGTAAAACAGAACATAAAGAGCAGCCCCAGAGGCAGGCATTACATGATGCAGCCCTCCCTCTTCCCTAGGGGCCAGTGCGCCCGTGCCTGTCTTCAGAGGATGCTGAATGACATCACTGCCACTCAGGACTGGGAGACAGGAGTTCTTCCCTTTAGACTTAAAACTTATGAAGGCAAGGGTTATTTCCAAACCAGACAGGAAAAAAACCCAGCTGTTTAACAATTATGAAAAATTCCAGATACCTGGACACGAATACACTTACACTATCTAGCTCACTTTGAAGTGAGGTCATCCATGCTATTTTGTTTTACTCAATGGGCTTTCAGATTGGGAGTCTTTATAAAAACCTTTCCCTCACATTTTTCTCAGCCCTCCGCAGTCAGTCTTTCCCATAATGAACATCTTTGTCAGCTGTTGTATTTTTATGCAATCCAGAAATGAAATGTTTACCAGATCTCAGAACATTTGTGGCAGATTTGACTATTTTTTTCATTTGCATTTTGTTTCTGTATTTACCTTTTATTAAAAGCAGAAGTTAATATTGTGCTTCCCTGGGTCTGAACATTCTCTTTGATGTTAAAAAAAAAAGCACAGGAAAAGTTGAAAAGTTGTTGTTAAAATTTTTTGTACATAGGACACATGTAAACCTTACCCTCTCATCCTAAAGGGTGCTCTCCTCCACAAATCACTGAAGCAGTGATCAGCCGCGGCGGCTGCCCTACACACAGACAGCACAGTGCAGTGTGTCATGCCGTGGGGAGGGATCTGAGCCCCCTTTGGGTTCACTGCTGAGGAGGATCATTTGTTCAGCCCAGCTTGGGCTGCTTCTTAAAAAAAGAGAATTTCCACAGAGTGGAAATTCTAAACTTTTTTGGGGAAAAAAAAAAAGGAATCTTTTGAAACCTGAATATCTCTGATTTCTACTTGTCTGCAAAATGGAAATTGCAATAAAAGTAATTGAAGATTTCTAAGCAGTTTATCTTCACTATTATTTGGTACTGAAAATATGCCAGAATATGTTGCTCCAAAGGGCAAAGATGTCTTTTCCTGGAGACAAACCAATACTATAAATTACTAAATAAGTATTAAAAACTTGTAATACCAAGTTTTAAATAAAATCAAATGAGAAAAATTATGAAAAACAGCTCACCAACAGTTTTTGATTGAAAACTCCAGATTTCAAAAAACTTCCCAGACTGACATATACCTGCTTAGTTACATCGTACTGTAAATCCCCAGCTCTGTGGGCCAAAACGTCCTCAGGATGAGCGGGGCACTAAAACCAGGTCTTCACTTCTTGGCAAAGTGCTCCAGGCACCTGGGCTTTGATGTTAATGGAGGACAGGAGTTACTGGCTGCCGTAACATGTTACCCTTGCTCACTGAGTCTTTGCAGTAAGAATGGAGAAGGGGGGACTTCACAGGAACGGAGGGGCCCAGTACCATCTGAAGCCGGTACCTCTGTTCTAGTAAGGAGCAAGGCTGTGAAGATGTTCCTGCCCTGGGGCTCCAGGTTTGCTCTGGGCATGGTAGGAGAGGTTCACTGTGCAGGAGCATGGTGCCTGTGGAGAAAAAGTACACTACACAACAGACTGGGAAACGCCACTGTGCATGCCACGTAACAGCCGTGATGCAGCAATCCCTAAACTGGTGCTGCCCTAAGCTCTCAGCAAAGTGCTTACCAGGCTGAACCATCATTGTCCAACTCCTTGGTTGACCCCTGTGGAGACAGCAGTACATGGCTGCACCCAAAGTGAAAATAGGCACTTAAACTCCTGACTAGACAGGGAGCACAGCACTATAAATTGTTCTAAGGTAGACTGGCACCTACATCATAGACAAAACCAGTAAACTAGATCATCTATTTTTATACATGCATTGTGAGGCTGGAGAGAGAACTATCTGTTTGTAAGTCAGAACAGGGCTACTTTGCATGTTTATAATGCTCTTCGCTGACCAGAAGGAACATATTAAGGCTCCAGTTTAGTAAGATTCATGCTTACCTTTAAACCCTCAGTAGCTCCATCAAGGTGAATGGGTCTGTCCACCTCTTTAATTCCAGGCATGTACGTAAACCTCTGTTGATTCAAGGTCAGAAGGAAATTAAAGAGTCAACAGAGTCTATTAAAATAATGACAAAAAACAGTTTTGAGTATCTACATATAGTGCTTAGATAACTCATCAGACAAGTAATTCTTTGATGTCTCAAACTAACAACATTTGGAAACACAGCTGGGGTTATTTTCATCCTAGAGCAAAGAAACACTCTCAAGCTGTTTCAAGAAATGAGTAGAATCAGTACCAGAACACAACAGATTTCAGCCTCTTTGAAGAACATAGTAATGGGAGAGGGACACTAGAAACTCTAAGACATAAAATGAACAGTAATATTTATTATGTAAGCACTTAGTGCTGTATCTTATTGCTATATAAAATGTAAACAAGGAGCAAGTTCCAGCACTGAAGAAGCCATCTTCCCTGCCATTCCACCTGCTGGCATAGCTTGGCTCATGCCAAAAGCTCTCTTCAAGAGAGCCCTTCAAGTCTTAGGCATCAGGCTCTTCAGGGACCATCCTCTGCAGGCTATATGCCTCAGGTTTTCTCCTTCCACCTTACGCTGTCATGCGCTACTATCTAGGCAGATCTTGCATCCTTAAACACCTCTGCATGCTGTCATGCCACATCCCATGGTGTGCAATACAATTGCTTGTTTCATAGCAGAAAGCAAGAACTCCAGCTACACGTTATTTCTCGTCCTTTGAATGGAAAAACATGCACACTAACCATAGGATCACTTCACAGGACTCAGAGGACACTCAGGGCCAAGATCTGCACACTATGAACATAACCAGAGCATACCATTTTCCAGAACATAATGCGGATGGATACAGTCAGGAGAACCAACGTACAGTGGGTTTCAGTCATTTGATATTTTGGCTTTCTCAACCACAATGAAGCACACCGCTAGATCTGCAATTGAAAAAAAAAAATCACATATTTGCAAGAAATGAAAGAATAATATTATCATTTTGCAAGAAAGCAATTATGATTCTGTAGATAACTGTAGTGAAATTTTAGTACTGACATAAAGAAAAAAATAGTCACAGAACTAGGGAGCAGAAGAAAATGCCAAGTTCCTGCCAAACTGTGTAATATCTAATCAAGAATGAAAAACAACTTAACCAATATCTTAATTGGTAAAACATGATATTTAAAGTCCTGTACTGAAGTAGATGCTTGCTTCTCTTTACACCCTAGAAACAGTAAGAACTCTAATGATGTTGTCTGGGTATTAACAAGTTTTAACAAGCACCTCTCCTTATAAAGACAGGCTGAGAGAGTTGATGTTGCTCAGCCTGGAGAAGAGAAGGATCTGGGGACACCTTATCACAGCCTCCCAGCACCTAAAGAGGGCCTGCAAGAAAACCAGAGAAGGATTTTTCACAGGGACAGATACTGATAGGACAAGGGGCAATGGCTTTAAACTGAAGGAGGATAGATTTAGATTAACTATTAGGAAGAAATTCTTCACTATGAGGGTGGCAAGGCACTAGAACAGTGTTGTAGTGCAAGCAAAACTAGCAAGCTACAAAAAGGCTTTACCGTCAGTCAGATTCTACTGCCCATACCATTTCTCCTTCCTCCAGAAAGCAGACCACACTGCCCCTCCTCCATAGAGCCTTTTCCCCGGTACTTCTCAGCGCTATTTAACCACTTAGCAGGAGCAGGCTACAGCTGCACATCGTCCATGTCAATCAACCCACTGCCTTTGAGGCAAGGCCACAGCTGCATGTTATCAATGTCAATCAACCCACTGGCTTTGTTCACCTACAGAACAAGTTGCCCAGAGAAGCTGTGGATGCCCCATCCCTGGCAGTGTTCAAGGCCAGGCTGGATGGGGCTTTGAGCAACATGGTCCAGTGGAAGGTGTCCTCACCCATGACAGGGGGCTTGGAACTAGATGATCTTTAATGTCCCTTCTGACCCAAACCATTCTATGACTCTGTGATAAGTAAGGAGCCAAGAAAAATGCTGCCCTGTCTGGTGGTGATGCAGGACCTTTTCAGATACAACAGTTTTTTAAAAAATCTAATTAAGGAAATTGAAAATCCCAGGAAAACACAAGGTATGAGCCAAAGCAGTCCAAACAGGTTATCCTTTGTCAGTCAGGGGCCAAATTAAGTCATGTTAACCCACTATATTGTATGAATTGCAGGTCCATGACCATATGGGTATTTTTCAGTCTGAACCTGTAGCAGACAAGGACTACTGACTAATGCATAAAATAATTTATCATATAGGGGCTAAGTCATAACTGTTCCTATATGCTGCGGGAAATGTGCTCAAATGGGTTCATAAGCAATATACAACCTTGGAATAATCTGACATTTAACATAATTACTGAACTTGTTTTTGTCAATTATTTAGTCTGGAAAGGCAAGCGAAAGCCAAAGATTAAAGTCTCAAAACTGTCGCAGGAGGAGTTTTTATAGAATGATCCTGGGGTGACTACACAGGATACAATCCTTCTGTCACCAAGGCATCTTGACCTTACATTTTCCCCTCCAATATGGAGCTCTCTGCCACCTGGTTGTACTTACTTTTGATCTGGGTTTTCCTTAGTCCCACCTGTTGGAGCAGATTCATTTTCCATTAAGTATTTAAATATGCCCTGCATCAACAAGGATACATTGTGTACAAGAGGGGGTCTGGGGACTCGCCTGAGACACTGCCCCAGGGTGCAAGATGATACCTACTAAAGCCTTCTGCTGAGATGTACATTCAGCATCCCTCAGAATGAGGAAATTCAGAGAATTAAATTTGAGAGAGCTTCAAAACTAACAGATGAAAGGTAGCTATTTCCTTATCTAGCAGTTTTGCTAATATAACATATCAAAGTTTTTGTTTTTCCAGTCAAAACTATTTCATGAATTTGACCTAAATTTGTTAATAGTTTTGGGACAACCAGAATTGCATTTTTCCTCAAATAAACTATTCATCAGAAAGAAAATTACTGCTCTTGTCACAGAACACCAGCTGCCTACCCATTCAAAAAAAAAAAAAAAGCTTTAAAATCAAAAGAAGCAAAATTAAAAGTCTTAGAATATCTCTTAACAGTCACAGAAGGCATGTAAAAAAGAATAAAGTAAAAAAAGAAAAGCAGCAGGAAGGCAAAAGAAACATAGAACAGTATGGGATAATTGTAAAACTCAAGAGGTTATTCAACTGAACGGTTATCTTTCAGAAAATGGAAATCCAGCCCAAATGAAGCCACAAGAAAAAGTGTAAACTACAGCTTGTAAAATGGGTGCTGGGAATTAAGACTAGGTTGTTAAATACAGGAACTTAAGTAAGTGAGTATTATTATCTCAAACACATCCTGCCCAGCGGAGCTGTGGTGGGCTGGGAGGGAGTGTGGACAGCAAGCAGAAAACTGAAGAACAAAAGATAAATAATGCAAATGCATCAGATTTGAGAAGCTGGGATTGTTGCCTCCCCAACAACTTGAATAACAGTGTTTAAGTACAACTTTCTTTTTGTAGAAAGTACCACTTCGTAAGCAGCGCTTCCAAATGCTTTCCCATCTGTTTCAACAAATGTGATAATGAGGAGGTTATGCTGCAAGCTTTAAAAAAATCAAATTATTTGTCCATACTAGGAAACACAAAGCAGGTAAAAGGTGTCAGTCACCGCACTCCAAGTGAGCATAATGCCAAATACCTTCTCTTTTCTCAACTCCGCTTTGCATCCTGAGAGAAAAGCACTACCAATTTAGGCTTGAAGGAGGAACAGAGCAAACCACATCACTTACAGCTCTGCCCTGCATGGATGTCTTAAGCAGCTATGAAAATGAACTATGCCTGGAAAAGGATTCAACAACTAGATTTCATTTCCCTTAATGTGAGCTGTTAATACAAGATGTGCCTGAAAACCTAGGCATTTTATTTAGCTGTGCATTCAAAATTGAGGGAGGTTCTTAACTTTATGTAAGAGCAAAGGACTCTTTCTCTGCAGTGATATTCCTCCAGAGCATGCAAGTTGGACATAGAAATGTGACAAAAGCAATCCCTAGAAGAGAGCCGGTCACCTTCTGAACCCTCTCATTAGAAAGGGGACATTGGCTTAGCTGCTGAAGTGGGAGCTGAACTCCAAACCTCTGGCCTTCATATCCTGACTCTGTTCCAGTATAATTTTGAAGTAATTCCAGTAGAAGTGACTGGGTTTATTAGTGCACGAATCTGGGATGTGAAGTCAGAATCTGGACAGGACTAATTCCTCTACTTCTGCTTTTATTATTCCTAATGTAGCTGAGATTAAAACAAAGTCATGAGAATGGTGAGAGCAGGAGTTGTAAATATTTTCCAAATTAGGCTAAGGATACCTCATAAATAGTATTTGGATCAAAATAATAAAGGGATATGAAAGCAATCACATAAATACAGCGCCACAGCTTTAGGGCTAAACTGTATCATTGCAGACCTTCAAAACAGCATGAAACACTGGAGGCACAATATGGTCTTTTTGAAGCTGGATGGGGTAGAAAGTCCAAGCTATCTGAATTTCCTTTGGTCTTTTCAGGACCCCTGTCATTTGCTCAGGTAGAAGATGGTGGGGACTTTGATTCACTGATTTCTATTTCCTAGAGAAACTGGAAGAAGTCAAGAGCAAAGAAATGGGTAAAGAGATTACAGTGTATCAGAATATTAAGTGTAATCTGAAAGTTTTCTGTTGATGGTATTTAACTTTTCCCATCCATCCCAAATTTCCATATGTTCCATGTTTGTCCAGGAGTAGCAAATTCTTTCTGAGATATCCCCAAATTCCAGAGAAGTGGTGACTCCAGGCAGATCATCTATACGTGTGTATCTGAAATGCATTGCACATACCACGTGTGCACTGAGCAGATGGCCTTCACTGCACAGTAAATCTGAAGTCCTTCTAATGCATCAGATTTACTACCCATATGCAGAGCAGCTCTGCAGAGCGCAGCTGATGGGGCCAGTGCTTCCTGGGATGATCCGTGCTTGTGAGTGCTACAGCACATGCTGCTGCCTGGGAAATCCCTTCCAAAAATCCAGCAAGTCTCCTTCTCCGTTCACTCAGGTAATGGATGGTAGACAGAAGTTTGTCAGAAACGTCTTTGCCCTGCGGAGGCGGGTGATGAGAGCAGTTGAAACAGAGCTGGAAGGGGGTTCATGCTCCTTGCGTTGTTTCTGGCTTCACCTTGCCTCTGCAGGTGGGAGCAGACTGGACGCTCACCCCACTCCCCTGCCCTCCCAACAGTGTGTCCCCCAAAACTTCCCGTCCTCTGGCACTCCGTGTGGGGAGAGGTTGTGCCTGGGTGTCCCTGCAGGCACCTGGCTCCAGCTCTTCTGCACAGGTTCCTTGTGGCCCCCGGCTCTGCCCCACCACCGACAGTCTGAGGAGCACGTAACCACCACAAGCATTCAGCACCCCGTTCCTGCTTGCGTTATGGAGGAGAGAGATGCAGCAGAATGTGCTGCTGAAAGGCTCTGGGGGACTTTCTGCCTTTCCTAGTCTGTAATAGTCCATCTAGATAAACACACTGCTGAAGATGTCCTTGTGACTCATTTTTGAATGTGTGCCTCCCAGGAAGGGGGGACAGTTAGATGCAACAGGTGGCCCAATAGCCCAGTTCCTCTTTGGATGGATATTAACTGCATTTATTGCTGGGATAGTATGGTTTTATTAATTGCGAACATTATTTTAGCTAAGGTAGGCCTCTTTCAATTCAAATCTGTGGAATAGAGGCTAAATTCACTCTTTGATATTTCTTTCCTGCCATGGTGACAAGAGAACGTTGAGGACAGTTTGTTTACTGTTTGTTTCAGTGTATCACTGAATTTTATGAGTCAATACATTTCATTTCCAGAAATGTGCACTTCAGTAGGAGGAACTCCACTTTAGAGCTGAAAGGCATGCATCATGTCAATAAAGACAATATTATCACATTAGAATTGCAATGAAACATATACTTTCTTAATGATCTCTTGCTGGCTTCCGGGCTGAATTCCCATCAGGCATTCATTTCTCTCCTCATGCTCACTATTTGCTTCTGCTGCTATCAGGCAACACCATGCTTAATAGAAATCTTCTGCCTTTCTGTTACCGAGTAATGGCTATGTGCAATCTGGCATACATTGGTTATAAAGAGGCTGGGAGAGTACTTTTTCATTGTTTAGGTAAATGTTTCCTCTTTGATCCAACATCTGCCCCTTCTGCTGCTCGAACTGCAAATTGATGCAGATCTAGCAGAAGGATGGTAGACCTTTATAGGGTTTCCTGTTACGGAGTAATTTTGGGAGCATCGTTTTCCCCTGCTCACTTTTTGCCTTCAGCAGCAACAATCCAATTCTTTGTGTTTTCGATGGGAAGCCAATTCTTTGTCCCGCCCTTTCCTTCTAGTTCTCCCTGAAGGCTAAAGAAAGAAAGAACATGAATAACCAAGCAATGAAATCATAAAATAGTCCTGTTTACTGTTATCTTTCCAAGAACACTGAAGGCATTAAAGTTCTGAAACCTTTTTTTCTTGAAGCAAAGATTGCAGCTAGAACAGGAAATGGCACAACATAAATTCAATTCGTGACAATTATTATAACATGAAAGGGAAATAGTATAAATCACTGATGTCAAACACTACGTTCATTGGCTAGATCTGGCGCATTTGAGCTATTTATCTAGTTTCTGTGACAGATTCAGATTTTGCACCACACATGCTTTCATTTTTTAAAATACATGTTTCAAATTTTTATG
Organism: Falco peregrinus; assembly: GCF_023634155.1. NCBI lineage: Eukaryota > Metazoa > Chordata > Aves > Falconiformes > Falconidae > Falco > Falco peregrinus. Next base: position 60,142,016 of record NC_073727.1, read on the forward strand.
CTTCTGAAAAAGAGCTTCTGAATATGCACTGAGTAGAAGGTGGTGGAAGCTGGTACACAGTTGTCTTTTTTAAACTACAGAAAACCATGTATTTTATATTTGAAGACACAAAGTCCACCGCTATTCAAGTGGGCACTGACACTTGAATTTAATGATAATTTTTGTGGTTGATGTTGAAGTGTTTCTTGGAAATTAATTTCCAGGAAAGATAAAGATGCAAACTGTGTGTGTATGTAAAAAAATTTTAAAAGTGTGTACTTTTTGAGGAAAAGGAAATAAGAAATATCATGCGCATCTATAAAGTGTACCACCTAAGTCTGACAAAAATGTGTTAAACTCCCATGTAGTTTTATCCATCAGTGATATCGGTGTGAAGCTTAAACAACTGAAAAGAAATAGGCCTGTCCGTGGAAGCATAAGAAGAGAGCTGTGTTGAATTCTCCAGCCCAGCTGCATACAAGCCTGACGCACAGAGTCTCCTCGGGGTCCACCAGTTTCAGTCACTTCAGAGGGCACAGAGTAGTATTTATTTTAGAATAAATAAAAGCTGCATAAAATAAATTTCTGACTTTTCATATTCATGCTAACATTTATTTGTATTGTTATGAATACAAATAGGACCAGCCAGATATTTTTCATAGATGAGATTTATTTCACAGCAATAACCACTTGGTCAGATATTTTATTGGCTTCTTACGGAAACTGTAGTGCATGCCTAAGACATTTGCTGTTGAAAACAGAATGCTGCCCCGAACCAAAAACTAGGATCATGCTTATCTTATACTCTAATACATTAAAATTTACTGCTTACTTTCCATGCTCTGAGTAAAACTACTTCATTAGGCAGGGGAGATGTGTTTTTATGATGTACTCAGAAACGTAGCATTTTAAAACATATAATTCTTTCAACAAAGTAATTCAAGAAGTGTGGACTGTGAGATCTAAGAAAAAGATGGATTTTAAGAAAAAGATGTGTTCTGGGGAATGGATATTTTATTACAGAGAAAAAAAAATGTCAAGAATCGGAGAGTCATGTCTTCACATACTATTCCTAAATTAGCTTTGAAGTATTTTGCTTTAATTCTTACTTCTATCTTGAAAAATTCAATGACATATTGTGAATATTCCTATTTTAACACTATAACTTACTGCACATCATTTTAATATGGACACCATAGAAAATATTATAGCTTTTAGAATTTTGTGCGTATCTATAATTTGGTATTACACAGTCAGAAAGTTGCATCAGAACCTTGACTTTCCACAGAAAAGAAATTCCTATCAGAATTTTTTTGAATCATTATCAAAGGATTTTTTTCTGGTTTTCTTTATGAATATTAAATTACATTTAAAAATGTGACACTGATTTATTGCTGTCTAGATAGTACCACTGTATAATAAAATTTTCATATATAAATTTAACTTCTATTGAAAACTAAGACCCTACAAAATTTTTTATTGTTCAGTAGAAATATATGTGATGGTTTACAGGTTGGTCACAAATCAGTAATTCTTACTTATATTTGTAAGTTCATATATGTAACCCTATTGTCAGGTAGTTAACAGCGCCTAAAGGGGCAGTATTCAACCTGCATACAGTCCCTCCTGAGAAATCATTTTGTTGGTCTCAGCCCCCAGCTAGAAACCCGGAAAATTAAAACAGAAAGTCTCTAGGTTCCCTTAAAAAGCTGAACTTCCTCCAGTCACCAGCTCTCTCAGACTGTATGTTAACAAGGAAATCTTTCTTTAGAGTAGTCATTAACCTGGGAAAGCAGACCAGCGCAACGTATACAAAATAAAAAATCAAATAGAGCCTTCCTTTCAGTGACACGGTAATCGTTCATTTGACACGGATCCTCTTTCCTGTGAGCTGTACTGTTTTGTCCATGCTGATTTGGAGGTCTGCCTTCATTCCCAGCGGACAGTTTGTGCCACAGATGCTTTGCAGTTCCCAGCTCTGGTCCTGCCCTTGCAGCCCTATAAACTCCACTGGTACCTTTAGCCACAGCCTCAGCACACTGGGTCACTGCTACGGGACCAAGCTGCGACCGATGGGGATGTTCCCACAGGGCTGGAAACAAGTCCTTCCCACAGACAAATCTGTGCCTTTTCAAAATCCCTTCTAGGACCAGATCCTTCCCAAATCCAAAACTGGACCCCAGGTAACCTTAGGTTATACCTGCAGCTTCTGGGATGGATAGATCACACAAAGGAGACTCGCTATAGCAAAATTTGTGTTTTATCAGTCATAGAGAACTTTCTACTTCTCTGGAACTTCAAGACACAAGTTTAATTTATATTGCAATAATTTCAAGCAAGAGAATCGTAAGTATATTATAGTCATTAGTATCATGTCTTCTTCAAATTTATAATACTGGTAATATTTTCTTGCACTCAGCTCCCACCATTAAGGTAGCAGGGTGGTTAAAGCATTTCATTGTAGATCCAGAAGACTCCCAGTTATGTCAGTTTAGCAGAAACCAGGTCATTTGGTAGGGAAATGAAAGACAGATGGGTATGAGATTATCCATCACTTTCTTTTAACTGGTCCTGGTGGCAGGAGTTGTTTTCTTCAAGTATGATACCTTTTATGGATCATTTTTGCTCTGGATTTATGCAGGAATATATTCAAAACCCAAATAATTTCTTTATAATGAGGGAACAGCTTTAAAAGTCAGGTCCAGCTATATTCAAAACTACACCTAAGAGTCCCTGCTTTCTACATTCATGGTGTGTTTATCCTGGAGACGCCAATGGTAGAATTCTGTCATGACAAAAGATGATGTTTCTTCCTGGAAATTTTGCTTTCAGCCCCTTGAAACCTGTTGAAATATGCTACTGGAATTTAAAGCCACAGAACTGCCTTTAAAGTTGTGTTCCCTGTAGCAAAGTGGGACATTAAATCACTGGATCTCTTCAAATGAGTAAACATTCACTGTTCTGACTATCAAGGATGCTTTCTCAGAATAGCACACAGTTACTGAGGAGAAAGTCCACAGGAAATAAATCCTGCTATGGTGAAATTCAGGCCTGGCTGATGTAAAGAAATCTGGCATTGGCTGTAAAAAGCCAGGATTTCACCCTTAATCACATCACCCCCCTCCCCTGAGGAGATGGTATCGTTGTTATTTATTTATGTGGTGCCATTAGTGCGCTAGGCACATCGGATGTGCTCCTTGGTTGGTGCAAAGCGGCAGTGCTCCATTAATTCCCATCCTGCTCCTGTTCTCCAGGGTGCAGTTCTCACTGCCTGGAACAGCTGGTGTGGTCGTGGGAATGATGGCAGAATTAAGACCTTAGTGCTAAATTTTCACACCTCCTTATGATCCCTCTTTCTAAGCCAGAGCTTTTAAGGAATGCAAAGCAGCTCTCAAGAGACACCCTCTTTATTTATTTGCATTTTTATAAAACAGAAATGTGTGTTGGGATACTGTGCCAGCACTTATAACCACCCACTGAATAGACATTACAGTAAAGTGCTCTGGTCATTATCAAACCTTAATAAAATTCCTATTATAAGCATGCAATATGAAAAGTAAATCAATGTCCTACTCTTTCTCAGACCTAATTGCATTGCTTCTGTTTCTCTATCATTTTTACTAGCAGAAATTATGTCAGTTCAGGGGCAGAAGACTGAATTCCAGAGGTGATGTCCATGGGACACTGCTGAGCAACCTTCATGGACATAGGATCGGGCTAGAACAAGATAGCGACTTGCATCTATCTCAGTCTTGGATATTATTATGAACTATTATGAACAAACTACATTATTTCTTGTATTTCACCTGCTTGTGATTTAGTGCAGCTATTTGGGTATAAGGTAGTGTCAGGGTAGAATTTCTTGCTGAGTTTTTGTACTGGGCTTTGCAATGCTGAACTGCATCCTGGGGCTCTTTATTATTAATACAAAACAAACAAAAAGCAACTGTGGCATTTGCAGAAGCAGTTGACTTTTTTTTCAGGGTGAAAGCAAATCCGCAGTAATAAAGAAGTCTATCTTATAGAATCAATATGTAAACTTTTAGCTAAAAATATAGCAAGCGTTGCAGACAATTTTCTCATCACATTGGCACCAACTGACCCAAAGCTAATCTTTTCTGTTCTTTTAAACATGAAATGTGTTTTCAAAATCAAATTTGTTTAATTTTTAATTCTTATGCTATGGAATATCATCTAACTCCATCTTAATACAAGGATGAAAGCTGTCTCCCCACTTCTACCTAGTTTTACTTGATCTGGTGCATAAATAAAGTAAATCACCAGGGAAGGGTTTTGGGGTTTTTCTGGGTTGTTTTGAGCGTTTTGTTCTTTTTTTTTTTTTTTTTTTTTTTTTTTTTTTCTTTCAGGGGAGTTCAACACCATAATGGGTTGTCTAGAAAGGCTGTGGAGGCTCCATCCTTGGAAATGCTCAAAACTTGACTGAGCCAGGTCCTGAGCAACCTGTTCTAGCTGGTCTTGCTTTGATCAGGACATTGGACTTCATGACCTTCAGAAGACCCCTCTAACAAATTATACTGTAATTCTATGAGCCTAACAGTAAATCACAAAATCAGATAAGCAATCACAGCTTGCTTATGCAAAGAAGGCCAGAGTAACTTTCTTGCTGAGATATATTTTACTGAGTTTGCTCAGGGCAAAATTGGACCTTTATATTACAAAAACAGAGGGCTACTCCTCAGCTGAAATCTCAATGTACTGAAATGCAATTATACTTAAATATAAGGTAGAATATTCAGTAGTATGTAACAATGAATACCCACTAGAGCAAATAAACAGTGACTAAAAATGAATAGCCCAAATCTGAGATGTAGAGAAGGGATAAATTTTCCCTCAAAGCAGGACACATCCAATAGCTTCTGTACACCTATTCTCTGGTCCCACAGAACTATGCTGAATTGCTACAGTGCTCAGCGGCCAAGGTGAAAGAATCTGAACTTTGAGTCTAGATAGTTCTGTGTGTTACTGGGGAGCTTTTCAGGGATGACTTCTACCTCTCCATAACTAACAATATCAAATTGACCCAGGTCTTTCATAGCCACTGAACCTCCATCAGATCTACAGTAATCTCAGTTGTTGCTTGATAAACAGGAGTTCAGACAACCCAAAAGAAAAAGCATGTTTGAATTATTCTCTTCTCTAGTTCTGACACAGCTTAACTAATTTCCTACTTCTTGGGCCAAATTATTCTTTGCTGTAACTCTGTTGGATTAAATGTTGCTACCAAGGATACCATTTCATAGATAGTTACAAGGTTCAAAAGAGGTCCTACACGTCACTTGGTCTAACCCCCCACATAATAGAAGCCATATGACCCCTTAACTAATTTCTAGCTCAAACCCAATAAAGCATTGTCTTTAGCATCATCCTCATTTTAAGATTTCTGATGGTTTAGAACCTGTTATTTCTCTCTGCAATTTTTTTTTTTTTTTTGCACCCTCAAAGTGAGAAGTGGACATTTAATTTTACACAGATTTTTTCAAGCTTTGGCTTCCAGTCCTTACATCTGTTAGACTGGAGAACTTTAGGAACAAAATTTATCCTTCAAGCAGGTACTTCAGGTCTTCTCCATCTTCTATCAGATAGGCAAATCAGGTTAAGCTCCTTACTATGTGGCATTTTTTCTAATCCTTTCATTATTCTTCAAATGCTCCCTTAAGCTATTCAACAGGGAAAATCCTGAATCTCTGTATTATTCATGAAGTAGAACTGAACACAGTATTTCAGCAGCCATCATATCAGTGCCAAATACAAAATATTACCTACCTACTCCATGTACCCCTTTGTAAGGATCAAAGCAATCACATTTCTTTAATGGAAGAATGAAAAATTACTCTTAACACATTCAGTTGAGATAAGCCAAAGTATTATATTCTGCTCTAAATGGATGCTTAAATACTTTATGTAAAAGGGGGGACAGGGACGACACACCAGCCAAAGTGCTGATCTTTATCTCAGAATATCCTAAACCTAAAGTAAAGGTACCTCTACCTAGATACCAGATGTGGGTTTAAATTCTTGCTCATCATTTACTAGGAATTCCTTCCTGGACCAACCTAGCTTCAGAAGTTGATGGACATCTGGACATCTCATGTGGACAGAATTGTCTTCCTCCATTCCTCTCCACGGAACAAAGTACTGAGTTTTCTTGTGCTGAGACTCAGACTCTATGATGTTTATGGTGTTTCCCCTGCTCAGCATGCTACCTTCTGAGGACTGAATATTCACTTACCTCAAGTGTCCCCCTGGGTGCCCAGATCCACTTCAGGCTGTTCGGAGGCATGGGTTTAAGACAAGCTCCAGATAAAAAGAAGGTAAAAACCTTACACTGGAACCAAGCCTGCCCCTAACTCTTTTGACATGGTCAGGAATGTACATATGCACACAGACCAGGCTCCATCATAGAAGTCCTGGCTTCAGGTGTAGCAAGACACTACAGGCTGTGTGGACAGATGAGTTAAAGGAATCCTCTTGCCAAGTTCATGTCATTTGGGGAAGGTGGAAGAGTGGCTTTAACCTAGCCTCTGGCCTGCTATACTCTAGACCGCACAGACTATGAGCGCCAGCCTTTATACCCCTGTATTGCCTCATGCGTTAGGTCAGGTAGCCCAGCTAATGCAGAGTTATAAATTCCAGCAGAAAGCAGGCATTGCAAACTGGAACCCTGCAAGTCTGAGGTCTATTCTTGTATCTAACCATAAAACATGGTCCCTAATGCTCTGTCACCCTAAACAGTGCTTTTCAGAAACACCCAGAAGACCTATAACAATACCTTGCAGGGCACAGCCAAGGCAAGAATGCAATTGCAGCTCCCAGACTCTCTTGACCCAGATGGAAATTACATGTGGGTAATAAGAACAACAGCTTACATGAAAGTGACTTCCTCTGTCTGACTTTAATTGTTTTATGGAGACAGATTGCCTCGGAACCTCATTGTTGCTTCAGTAATAACCATTGGATTTACAACAGATTTCAAGATTTCCTACTTTAAAGAAAGTTTACCAGTGTCTCAGCAGATCTTGGGTTCTCTGCTGTGAAAGTCATGTAGACACTTGTACTGATATATGTTGCAAGTTTTAAGCCTACTAGCTAATCATCACCGAACAGCTATAGAAACACGGAGTGTTGTCTAGCTGCATGGCATTAACATTTGCAGAATGACTTTTGCTGCATGCCATGCTACTGCAGCTGCAGTGCCTGCTACACCCACAGTAGCTACGCTAATGTGTTTGAGGTATTACTCCCTGTACCACAAACACATTAATGTCTTCAGTGTAGACATCCCCTTGGGGCTTGTTTTCGGGGGTTTTTTTAAAGCTAAAGAAAAGACTGATGGCCTAATTGATTTGTTATTATCATTTGCAACAAATCATCGACTGAGGTAAATAAATGTCACTCTATTTAATTCAGGGGAACAAATCTTCAGCAGGAGGATTTGAAAAGTAGGAGGGGATTTCTTTTGAAGATAGTGATACGAGCCAAGGATAAAAGACATGAAAGACCCTTCAGTAATACTGCTACTCTCTCCTGTGCCATTGCAGGATTGTTCTATTACAAGCACATGACTGTGCCCACCCTCCTTTGGTTAAAAAAAAAAAGAAAAAAAAAAAGGTTTAATTGAATAAAAAATAAAGACAACCTCACGTCCCTTAAATGTAGCATTTCTGACCCTCCTTTCATTTATTTAGATGTTATTCAGAGTATGAGTCTTTAAATGTTCAGTTTTAATTCAGTTTGTCTGATGAGAAGTAGTGGAAAGGGAGACCTCTCATCTTTGCTGGTAGAAGAGAAAAATCCATAAAATAATGGACGTGTTAACATTGGAAGGAGGGTCAGGAGCAGAAAAAGAGGCTTGCAATTCCTTTACAAACAACATGAGTTACTTTAAGTGCAATGGCCATGATGGCTGTGCCCCATCACAATAAATGTCATCATAGGTTGTTTTAGCTGTGAAATGAATCAGAGGTGTTTCATAACTGCACAGTTGGCTTCCTCTTCGCTAGTGAGCATGACCTCTCCTCCATGGCAGAAGCAATTCACTGCAAAACAGAATGTGAAAACTCCTTGCTTACAACAATAAAAAAGGTTTAATCTGTCTCCTGAGGAAGTGACAAAGTAGTCTTATGTCATGTTTTTAAAAAGTCTTTCAGTGGTGTGATGGGACTGATAAGATGTGAAGCATGTTTTCTACTCTGACACCAGCTTCTTGTCTGGCTTTAGGTAAGCAGCTTCAGATGCATTTACACCAAATGTGAAATCAAAATTGGAGCTATGGGCCTTATCCTGTTTCCCGTGAAAATTATTAAACCCTTACATCCCAATCTGAGTGTAAACTGAGCTGTGAAAACTTTTACTACTACTTGGGACAGCCAGTTAAGAGCTGTACCTGAAGTCTACAGGCATCCTTGGTATCCCAGAGGTTATAATACTGCTCCACAACTTTGCACAGCTAAACTGTACACTGTCACATATTTCAACAACAGTTAGCACAATTAGCTGAAAATCCAGCTTGAGGACTTTAGAAAACTTCAGCACTAACATTGAGAGTCGTCTTAGACCTAATCATCATTAGCAAAATGAGTTAGCAAATTGCCAAGTGGAAGACGCAAATTTAATCTTTTATAACAAGTGGAGAACTGTTTCAGCATTACAAGTTTTATTTTTATTTTATTTGCTTATGTTATTTTTAAGGATTTTTCTTGGGTTTGCATTGCATTTTTTTCTTTGCCCTTTGGGTTTGACTGCTGGTGTTTTATTTCTGACATAATTGAATTTTGTATTGCAAGATGATCAATGCTGTATACATTAGTTTAGAATATGTCGCTATAGAAAAAGAGAATTTTGATACTGTCTAGAGACACAAGTTACATAGGTTTACCTAAAGAACAGAGCTCAGTTTTTTCACAGAGTAATCTAAACAAGAAGGAATATAATAAAATGCTTTGAACCTTTTCTCCAATTGCTAAGCAATTAACTGGCTTCCCACATTCAAGGAGATGCACTGTTCACTCCCTCTCCATAGGAAGGGAATGGCCATGCTTGAGCCTGGAAGTCTAAGAGAGATTTCAGGACATGAGAACAAGCTATTAAATTGTCTATGTTAACTTCATTACTCATATTTAACTTAATTTGTCTTTATCCTTCGATAATATATTTATAGACTTCAGTGAGATCCCTACCTACCTATTATTTTGATAGGACTTTTACTTCTGTGAAGTAAATGAGAATTACAGAATTACAGAAAAAGATACTGGATAGGACAGTAATCCAAAAGAAAGGAAGGAAGGGGGGGAGGGGGGGGGAGGGAGGGAGGGAGGGGGGGGGAGGGAGGGGGGGGGGAGGGGGGGAGGGAGGGAGGGAGGGAGGAAGGAAGGAAGGAAGGAAGGAAGGAAGGAAGGAAGGAAGGAAAGGAAGGAAGGAAGGAAGGCAGGCAGGCAGGCAGGCAGGCAGGAAGGAAGGCAGGAAGGAAGGAAGGGAGGAAGGAAGGAAGGAAGGAAGGAGAGCAACAATAGATGAAAGAAAGAGCAACAATAGATGAAATTAAGATCTTTAAGGACAATAGCAAACTTCCTGAGTTTTGGTGGGGCTAGGAATTCACTCTGTCAGCAGTAAGTTTTACCTTATTGTCTTCACTTCAACTGAAAAGGCCTGAATCAGGCTGCAGAATGAGGGCACGTGTGGAATTTTGAGATATTGCAGCAGGTACTTAAGCACACATGGTGGGATACAGATATCTGCCAGCTCTAAAGAACACTAAAATCATGAGATATTCTGAAAGAAAGAAATCATCAGCAAATCTCAAAGGGCAAATTTCTGTAAGTCTGAATGCACTCAGTACTCCTACTGAATTAAAAAGAAGTTCAAATTACAGAAGGTTTGGGATTTGCTTTGGGAAGCGGGGTTTAACAGTGAGAATAATTTAACCATTGGAGACATAAAGATGTGGCAAATTCTTAGTCTTGCAGTGCTTCAGGCATTCCAGAAAGATAGTGTAAATCAAACTGAATCTGTGGTTGTAAAAAAAGGTGTCACTGGTTGCAGACGTGTGCAGTAAGTCATACAGAAAGCCAGAGCAGGTCATTCAAGACGTTATTTGAAATTGCGTGCTCAACATCTTACGGGGAAGGAACAAAATATGCAACTGACCTCATCTAAATTTAGCTGCATGCAATTTAGTTATGTAGATTAAGTCAGTCATCCTCATTCCTAAAGAGTCAATGGAGGGAGACAGCAAGATGAGGTGCCTTCAGGAGGCATCTGTTTCTCTCCACTGACTCTACAGGAAGATCAGGATGGCTGAATTACATTGATTAACTTGTAAATGCCAAAATTAATTCAATCATCTCTGCTCATGTCAAAGCAATCCTTTGGTCCTTTTCAGTTACTGAATGATGATTTACCTTCCTGGTTGCTCTTGTCTGAACCTGTTGGGACTCTCTGGGTTTACTCTTGATTTATATTGTGTAAGGAAAAACAGAACCTCTCCTTCAGCGTTTGCTGAAAGCACTAATGGTTTTCATCCATGCATACAACATGCAGTGACTTCGTATGACTGGGAGAAGAGACTAGATAGATACAAACTACTGAGATATTTGGTTTATTTGCATAGAGTTCAACACCTGCTTTTTACTGTTTACAATCTTATATCATATATAATGTGTAAATAGGAAGGTTGGACCTCACCAGTATACACTGACTTCAGCAGAGGATCTGGTTTGTGTTAAGCTGGTACCTGCCAGAAAAAGAAACGTAGCTATTTTTGTTAAGACGGACACATCCTTTAAGAAAGGCCTAGTCTTCTGTTATACAAACATCTAACTATAGACCATTGCTTTCATGAAAGGATAATTCATTTCACAACACCTGTCCTACATTAGCAAATGGCCATCTCTTGCATCTAATTTTAACAAATTCAGAAATACATGAGGAAGTGTAAAATATGTATTGCATAATTTGTTACAGGTCATGGAAGAACTGTTGGCTTTTGTCCTTAGATGTCTGATTTGTAAAAGAACATACAATACTGTTAAACAGCTCCAGATCTTACATTTCCTGTATTTAAGTGATCTCGTTTTGTACTTAATGGGAGTACTTTGGTACACAAAGTTACTAACATGAGCAAATTTTTACACTAACATTTCTGTTGCAATGCTGGAGAACTTGACCCTGTGGGTAGCCAATGCCAGTTGCCCATAGATAACTAACCAGAATAATTAATATCTGGTCCTGCTATTGTGCATGTAGAGTGCCTGAGAAAAATAAAGCCAAATCTTAAGATAAAGGAAAACAAATTTTACTAGTGTTGGGCCTACAGGACAAATTAATCTCTTTAAAAACTCCCCACACAATTTGAGTGGTACATTTTTGCCCCTCACAAATGCTTTCAGGAGAAAGAGGATTCTTTTGCTGATGGATTCACCTTCACGTGCGTCATTTCTCCATAGGGATCAGCCAGAAAGCACTGAAATCAGTAATGCAGGTAGCAAACCAGCCAAGGTGCTGCTCTAATTTAGCTGGGGTTTGTTTTCAACTAAGCACAGGTGGGGTTTTGTGGCTTTGTTTTGCCTGTCATCTAGACACCTTCCTCTTTTCTCCTAAGAAGTATAGTTTTATTTATTTTAGGTGATTTAAGTAAAAGACAAGGGAGTTTCTCCCTCAGTTGCAGTAGTTTTACACCAGAGATAAAACTGATCCTAATATACAAAGAAAATCAAGTTCAGCTACTGCTTTTTATTGATTGTGCAAAATGAATGAGGAAAGTGCTTAGGACAAGGCCCACCCAGTGTAAGGGCTGATAGACAAGGTGGGTCTTTTCTACATAGCCTCTCTAGTTCTGTGATTGTGGCCAGGAAAAAATACGCCCAATTGACAGGGGATACATGGAAAAAAACCCATTCTACTACCTCAACCTGAGATCTGTGGAAATTTCAGTGTTACTGCTTCCTGCCTTCTAAGAATTGTTTGATTTCTTTGATTTTGCACAGCCTTGTCTAGAGAAAGAATATAGCCATACGATGTTGTAGATCTAGCCTGTTTCAAACCCTGTTTTCTTCTGATGAAGGGTGTTAGCAGTCAACTAATTTCAAAGGAATTTTGCTGTGATGTAAATGCAGATAATTTCAATCTATCCGTAAGTATTTTAAAATATTGAGCTTGTTTAACCCGAGGGTGGATCAGTTTAATGAAGGCTGTGACCTGAAGGCTAATTTAGCTCAGTGAAGTCTTATTTTCCTCAAAACCAAATCTCTTTGGTTTAGAAGTCAATTAGAACAAGCCTGAGGTTGCCAAAATGACAGCATCCACACAGTTTACACTATTTTAGTTAAACTGATTACATAAATAGGCAATAGTTAACTTCAGTAGAAGTTAATGCATGCATGTCTTTAGCCTCATATCTGTTGGCATACTCATCTGGATTCAGTGGAGCTGATGAACTGGAAAAGGCTAGACCAGAGTTAGGACGAGCAAGAGTTTGTTTCATTCATCCATATTACATACAGTTTTTATGAACACCTTGAACAAATAAGAAGTTAAAGAGAATATACTGTTTCAGTATGGGGCCATTAAATACAAGTGCCACGAAGAGGTCCTGAATTATCAGCAGCTGAATCTGTTGTAAAGAACTGGCTGTGAAAATCGCATTCAAAACCGTGACGGGGTACTTGGACTTCGGATTGAGCAGTAAGCTGTGCTAAGAGGGGCACACTGTTTGGTACTATTCTTACGATACAATTATAAGCTTGTAAAATAGATCAGGCGTCTGATAAGTCTGGAACCAGACCCAGAGTTTTCCAGAAACCGTTTGTTGAACAACATACATTGTATCCACATGCTCATTTTCAATTATCTAATATTGTAATTTTTTTTCAAAAAATGAGAAAAGAACAAAAAAAGCTCAACCACTGAATCTTTATTTCAAAGTATTGTTAGAAAAATATTTTCAAATTAATAATATAGCAAAACAGAACAACTTGGACCAAACAGAAGACTTCAAATTGACTGTAGCAACATTTTTTCATTTTGCCACAGGGAAATTTAAGTGCCCTATTACAATCTGAACTATCTTTTCTTCCTCATCCCCTACTTCTTCCTTCAGAAAATTAACCAAACAAAGCTTTAATTTGCACAGCTCCACCTATACATCAGCATTTTTTTGTGACCACTGAGAACCAACAGGAACTCAACACTGACAGCAAAGCCATTAGAAGGGCAAACTGGAAGTGAGTGTTGATTCTGGGGGGTAGTGGTAGAGCTGTGGTACCAAAGAGCTTTGAAAGAAATCATGGCATAGATTTGCATCTGTTTATTTGTCAGGCTGTGTTTTCCACATGCCCTTTAGATGGCAAGGATTTACTCATATGCTGTATGAACCTGCTGCCTGGATTCATGCACTTTGCTCTCTGCAGCAGGGATAACAGCAAAACTGGGTGCTGAATTTCTGAAACAACACAAAATTCCTGCAGCAAAACTACAGACATAGTCTCATATGCCTATGAGGATCTACTTTCCAGCCTGAGGAAGAGCAGCACGAGCAGTGTCTGACCAGCTTGTTCACACTTGGGAGCCTCTCCCCAGTCTATCAAGGGTTTTCACAAAGGCCTGTGTTGGATCAGTTCTGCTTTCTGCTGTATCTATACTAGTAAATGAAACAAAACAGCACTGGCATGTTATTATCCATGCTGTTATATAGTTGGCATATTCTCTGAAGCAATTTTGTCCTCATGCTTTCCCAGAGAGCACCCAGACGTGGCACAGGTGAACAAGACTTTCACAGCAGGCAGTTTGAATTCAGCCAGCCTCTTCTGGGGCATTTAGCCATGCAGATCTGCACTGTGTCATATCAATTTGCCTCTATCAGAAATTACTCCCTTGGTCCTTTTATTTATGGTATAGTCCCTGAGATCAATAGGAGTGAACTTAGGGTATTTTCCCAAAGCATTTAAATAGCATTAATTGTCAAAAACCTTGTCCTTTTAATAGTAATACTTTCTAAAAATGCATTCTAAATGTTTGCAGACATCCTAACTCTGAAATGTAATATTAATGATTGAATTGTCAAAATAAAATCCCATTTAGGACTTTCCTTTTCTCTTCTTCCCCTGCTCTAAAATGGACAGTGCCATGGAGCGGTTGGACACTTTTTCTGGTGCATGGTGAGTGTTTTCCCATTCACCGTTTGTGTGATGGAGAAAAAGTACAAGACCTCTTATGTGAAGCTATTTAAGAACCCTGCAGCAGACTGAGCTTGAGAAACTCATTCCATGGGAGATATTTGGCCAAACAACATAGGGACTTCGTTTAAGAGAGAAGGAGAGGTAGAAAGCTGAGTAAGATACCTGCACAAATAGATGTTAAAATGGGAGTTACTATTTAATATCACTGGATCCAATGCCAGGGCTTTGCTGCTTAAGTAAGCACCCTGTAGGCCTATGCTATGTGATGATCTGATTGCAGTGAGATGAGATATAATATGTAAGAAAGGCAAAAAACCATGAGAGCTGGGCAGGATAAGGACCTGCCAGTGACTGCCAGGCTATAGGCAGGTGCTGAAAAGGCAGCAGGGTAAACAACAGCAAAAGACCCTGAAACCGTGGCAAATTAAGCCTGGATTTTATGAGGGGAGCTACAGCAGTGTCGTGGTGTAACCGTGGTGTAACCACAGCCAGGAAGTGAGCCCCATGCAGCCGCTTGCTCACTCCCCCCACGGGGGGATGGGGGAGAGGATTGGAACAGTCAAAGTGAGAAAACTCATGGGTTGAAGTAAAGACAATTTAATAGATAAAGCAAAAGCTACGCATGCAAGCAAAGCAAAACAAGGAATTCATTCACCACTTCCCATGGGCGGGCAGGTGTTCAGCCATCCCCAGGGAAGCAGGGCTCCATCATACATAACGGGTACTTGGGAAGACAAATACCACAATGTTGAGCATCCCTCTCCCTTTCCAGTCAAAGGCCTGAGAACCTAAAAAGTCCTTGACTTAGTACAAACACTACCCAGCATGAATCAAAACCCATCAGTGTGCTATCAACACTGTTCTCACACCAAATCCAAAACACGGCACTGTACCAGCTACTAAGAAGCAAATTAATTCTGTCCCAGCCGCCAGCAGGACCAGCAGCAGCAGCAGCACACCTGCAGCCTTGGCGCTGCCTGGTGCTGCCGGCATGCTCTGAATCGTGTCCGGCAGCAGCAGTGCAGCTGTGCAGCTGTGTAGCTTTTGGCTTTGGCTGGGCTGCAGCTGCTCTGGTCCTGTGCAAAACACATCTTCGAAAGGAACAAGGGATACAAGCCGTGATTTAAGGAAAAATGTAAAAGAAATGGGCATGTGTTGGGTTTAGTTTTGGGTTTGCTACTATCCTTTGGGAAAACCTGTATAATAGGCTGATGTTAAACCTGGACAGAAGCTCTTACAAGTGGAACAAAATTTTCAGACTGTAGGTCTATCAGTAAAGCAATCAGCACCAGGACCTGATACTCTGCCCATGAGGCCAGTAGGCATGATCTGCCCATATTCATCCTGTTAAGCTATCCCAGTCTGCAAAGCAGTCTGTTTTCACCCAGGCTAGGCTACTGGGCAGGTTCCCAGCCTCAACTTTCCCTTGAAGTTCTTTGAGAGAATGCTGGGCAGCTACCAGCAATGGTGAACCAGGGCCCATGGTCTGGTCCTGTTTAGTTCAGTAGGGTAGATGCAGCCTTAAAGTATACATCAAGTCATCTGTTGCCTTAATTCCACAGATTTCAAAGGATTTAGGCCAGAAGGAAACTTGCCCTAAGCTGTGCATTCTTGCAGCATGCTCATTATCACATTTGCCTTTGACTTGCACAGCTGTAAATCCATGGAAACCAGAGCAATTCAGGGATGAATCAGGTCCATTATCTCCTTATGTTTGTACAGCACTTAGCACAATGGTGCCCTGATCCTGATAGGAATTCATGTTATTTTAGGACAATCAGAGCTTTCATTCGTTAAAATAAAGTATATTTTTAGCCAAAGTTAGTTTCAATGGCAATGTATGGGATGTGGGGGGGGGGTGTGTGAACAAAAGGGAAGGCACAGCTGATCCCCCCACCACAAGACTGAGCCCACATATCATATGCCTAAGAGATTATCTCCTCTCCTGGTCAGTATGGTTATGAAAATATGACCACTTGGGACCTTGAAAGCTCAGACAGAAGACAAAGAGCACAAACTCTGAATATTATTGCTTCTTTTTTAAATAAGTTGCATCACTTTTAGGTTGCTCAGGATGTGAGGCCCAATGCCTGATTTTGGAACATTTGGGGTTAATATTGGTATGTTTAGTGCCTTTGCTGAAAAGTAATAAATCAGATGCTATGCCATTGCTTTCTATGGAAAGTTAGATCTCAAAGATGTGATTTGCTCAACACTACTTTTTCCCTCCATGCAAATAAAATGAACCAGAAACACTTGAAAAAGCAAGCACTGTGCATGCTCCATGTTCAGAGGCGCTTGTTTCAGGTCTTTTATGAAATCTTGTTAAGACCAGTAGGTCTTATAAACTCTAATGAGATACATATGTGGAACATATATAAAGACATTACACATGTCTTACAAAATATTTGCTATATAAAGGACCCAACCGTGTGAAGTTATTATTCAAAGCAGAGGTAAGTCCTAGGAGAAGACAGAAAAAAACACCAGTTGCAGATCATAATCCTAGCAGGGCTTTTTGCTAGTTCCTGTGAGTTAAAAGCTGAAATGCATGTTCCAGCTTCATTTTCACAGACATAAATGGGGAAGATTAAATATCAGCTGTCATTAATCTCAGCGTCCTGACATGACAAAATCACCATTACTCCCAGTAAATGTGAGCTGATGCTCACAGCTTAGAAACATTAGAAGCACATATTTTTACAACCAAAAATTATGAGCAATTATTGCTAGAGTTGTAACAACAAGTTCTAAAAACTGACATGTGAAACTAGGGAGCTGACTTTCCAGTCCTAACTTACCCGCTAGGAAAACATAAATGCAAAGATTAAGCTATTTCAAAGCCACTAGCTTGTTTTTCTTCAAGCCGCTTTATTATCTCACTGAAACATAATCTTAAAAACCATTGCAGTGAAAAGCCATGTCCTGAAAAGACTGTTAATTTTCCTTAACGTTTGAAAGTCCTGTTCTGATACTGTTCTTCATTTCGCAGGCAAGCCCACTAATAATGCTTTACTTACTAATTAACCGAACATTTTGTTTACACGGGGGTAAACTACTTTGGGTGTGACTATTAGGAAAAGGTCTGACATTTCCACAGCCCTAATAAACATAGGTTTCCTTCCAGAACAGAGTTGCCTGTGCACACCCCTTCAGTATGAACGCAAACCAAGTGGCTGTGCTGACAAAGGAGCACTGTGCTGGAGTTACCTGACATGTGTGTGCCCTTTCCCTGTTGTCTGTGTACTTGTTCTAGCACATCTGGAGTGCCGAATCCTGACAGTCTGGCTTTAATGTTCCCATGGCTGTGTCAGAATCCACAAGTTGTTGTAGGCCTTTGCATTTTAAGAACAAGGATGTTTGCTGTTTAGTGCATGCGCAAAAATGGTGACAGTGCTGCCTTTTCCCAAGCGTGACAGCAGGCAGTGGCAGTGTGTTCTGCTAACATGCCCAGGAGCTAGTCTCTGTTTTAGCTTTCTGAAATCTTCTTCTTTCAGACCTTTGAAAGTGAAGGGGAGAAGCTATGAGTTGTATCAAATCAATTGTGGTAGTGGTATCTTGCAAATTCCACGTGAGAAAACTAGTACTTGTAGTTCATAAATATGTAGGTACATCACAATTGAAAAAATTTACTGGCAATGTAAGTTGCTGTAAGTTGCTGCAAGGCTGCTTTTCAGCCCACTGAAGTAGTTAATCATCTGTGATCTATTTGCTTTATAAAATAATGAGATCAATCTGCCCTAACTGAAGTAATTAAAAGTAATGTCTCTAGGTTTGGACTGATCACTCTAGGCTTCTTTTATAATCAGTTGAAGGGAGCAAGGTTCATCTGGTATGTCTGGAAATCTTTTCCTGTGCAGTAAGTTAGTCACTGGAGATGCCACCCTTCAGCCCTCCTTCTGACATGTTTGGTGATGAGGGAAAAAACACTATTTCTTGAAAAATGTTTTCATTGCTGTTACTTACTATTGATGCTGCAAAAAGTATAATGAATTTGTATAAGCCATCTAAATTCAACACGAGAACAGAAGACACAGAAATCTCACACAGAAACCTCACATTTAAACAGACAGAAGTTATAATCCCTTCCCTCTATCCCAGCCACCATCAAACACATAGGCTGGGAGATGGATGACAGGGTGATACCCATCAGCACAACCTGCTTCCTGATGCTCACCTGAGCAGAGATGCTGGAGATCAGAGCACAGCTTCACCAGGCAAGCTGGGAGAGACATGCTTTCTCTGGAAATGCAAAGGGTATCAAACCAAGACCCATTCCACCACAGCTCAGAAGCTGAGCATAGGTTTTATACCCTCCAGGTAGGGGTGCACAACACCAGGGCAGATTCCTTAATGGAACTAAACAGCAGCCCCAGTACAGATCTTTTATACTATGTGGGACTCATGAGGGAAATAATAGGTTAAAGCAGCAGAATGCCTCCAAAATATGCTCAGATAGTAAATATTAAAATAAAGCTTTGTAAAACTGAAAATGAAGCTAGGCAGCAAATTCTTTTTATTAACAAAAATCATCACAAAAATGCTACTAAGATTTAAAACAAAATGAATGAAATTAAAGAACACTAAATACATTTAAACTTCTTAGAATACTAAGTTTAAAGAATCTAATAAATTCTAAAGAGAAAATGTTAAAGAATACTGAGAAATAATCTCTTACTCTATGGCCCCCCAAGCAATGATATTCATAAATGTGTCCTATTTTATAGCAATGAATTTTCAAGCAGACAGACAGAAGGTCTAGATTGTTACAGGTCTGAGTAAATCTACCTGCTGGTAGTACAGCATTTAGCCCTGCCTGCCAGGCTATGGCTCCATGCCCTTCCGTTACCACAAAGCAGTGCAGTAACATTATTGCTCTTAATAACACATCAAATTATTTCAGTTTGCATCATTACTGAGAGGGATGGAGTAAGACAATATATTATGGAACGAGGACTAGAAGTGTTTGGTATAGCAGGTGCCTTTCTGTCATAGGCACACCTGTGTTCCCCATGAGCACCATATCTCCGCAGTGCTTTGCTTTAAATTACACCACTAATTATCTTTCAGTTTCTTGACTTAATTGAGAACTAAATAGGTCTGAGAGGAGCCAGTTAAAAGCCTGAAAAGGGGGCATACAACAATCAGCCAGAAACATCATTAAATCGACATATCTAAAACTTTGCTTCATTTGTAAGTCTGGCTCCCTAAATGCATCCCTGAGCCCAGTGCCCTATCTAGCTGAGATTTGGAGAGTGAAACTGCTGGTCATTATGCATCTCAGCTGGGCATTTATATGGGCAAAATTGACTTTTGCTCAGGGAGTAGCTGATACGTACAAAATACTGAAAGTTAGCATATTGACCTCAGAATAGAAGACCTGAATTCTGCTTCTTCCTTAGTCTGAATGGATTCAAAGTCATATTTTTCACTTTATACAAAAATTCTTCAATTATGAAAGTTATAACCCAGTCCTGATGGAACGTATCCTCCCTGTCTTTGAGGTTAGGCAACTTTTCTGCAAAAATTAAACTGGTAAACACAAGAGAACAGGCTCAGTCTGTGTGCGGTCTTACTGTCATCCAAGAAGCAAAATCTAGCACTGGATACTGTGCTGTGTACTGCTTAGGCATTTCACATCACATAAAAATAGAAAATAATCCTGAAAGTAAAACCATGCTGGGGGTCTGATCCCACTTGATTGTTTTAGTTTGTAGGTTAAATTTGGTTTTCAGGGCTTGAAGGATGAAAGTTCAGCCCTGGTCATAGCATGTGTTCTCTTTCTTTTCAGTCTTCACATGGAGATCTTTATTCCTTGGGTCTGGACTTCACTTTCCTAAATAATTCCAGACTTTTTTTGCCGCTTTCTAGTGCTAGCTGTAGCTTTAAATGTCAAAGCAGAGCAAGTCTGTGTTGGAACATGTCCCCGTACAGGGCAAATGTTGTGTAAGTTTTCATTTGTTTTATCTGTTGATGTCTTGCAACATGCTGCATTTCTTTGTTTCTATTTAAGTACTGTGCAAGGAACGCATCTGCAGAATAAAACTGAGAGCTTTGATCTACTTCGAAGAAATCTCCTTTGAGTGACCTGCATACATGGTTAGTTTTACCAGCTGGTTTCTTCTATCCTCCACCTCTTTTTTCTTTATTGGAAAAATGGACTTCTGTTACTGTACAAATAATCAAGGGTGTTCTGGGTAGGTCTAGATAAACATACAGTAGAAGTGAACAGTAGAAGGGAAATGTAACACTGGCTCAAGTAAAAACATATTAAGTCAGATCTCTTAATTGAAGATTTCTTTCTGAATTATTATTCTGTGCAATGGTGTTATGCCAATAATGCTAAGAACTCATTAAGGAAATGTGAGATGTTTGTCCTGAGAACTTAAAAGGTAAAGGAGGTCTCTTTGTTAACCTAATAATGATAAAATTTAAAGGAAGAAAAATAAAATAACCCATTATAATTTTCCATTAGGAAACTAATTCTATCCTTGGTTGCACATAGCTCCTATTGACCTCTGAGTCATTTCCACAGATCCACTAAGAAAATGCTGCCCTAAATATGTAACTGGTAGGAAAAAAGTTCTAAATTATCCCACATGAGGAAACAGTGCAATTTTATACTGAAGTTAAATCCAAGAGGTTGATGCCCTTTATAAAGATTGCTTTTCAAGATGAAAATAAAACCCAGCCCAATAGTTCTAGGAATAAGAACTAGTGTAAATTTTTGCTGAAGATAGTAGTGGAGGCATGTGCAGATGCACATGATTTCTAAGTGTGATGTTGTCACTGGGTGCCATCACCCCTTGTTGGGAACAGATGGCTCTGGACAACAGGAAGCCTGAAGAGGGAAAGAGACCACAGTGTCATGTAAGATGAGGATCAAGCAGGAAATTGGAACATCTGTTAGTTACAATGTAATTACAATGAGGATTTTCATACCACCAGGCCAAATGCCCCTGTTACTGAAGTTAGAGGGAATGTTCATGGTCACACTAGTAGGATCACAATCTTATTTCCTCATCCTTAGGCATAGAAGATAAAAAACCCTTAGGTTATTTTTCTCCCTTAAGTGAGTCCTCTACACTGAAGTTTCCATTGAAATTGCAGAAACAGTCACACTGGAGTTTACGCTTATTAAAAGATATCAAAATGACACTGACATTCACAAAGATCACCAGAATTACTTTTTTGCATCAGAAACCCTTTGAATAGTTTTCCTGTGCACGTAGCACTGTGATGGCAGAGAGGTCACAAGCCTTCCTCTTGCCCAGAGCCATTATGGTTTTGCATTCAGCATTCAGTAACTCCCTTGCTTTCACACTGCTGGCAGTAGTGACATTTACATAGCTTTATTACTTATGTCTTTAAATATGAATAGACTTGTAGTTGTCCTGAGAAGACTGTAGCATTAATACAGTAATTACACCATGGAAACATAGACTCATAGAATTATTTCAGTTGGAAAGGACCTTAAAGATCACCTAGTTCCAACTCCCTTGCCACAGGCGGGAGCATCTTCCATTAGACCAGATTGCTTAAAGCTCCATCCAGCCTGGCCTTGAACACTCCAGGGATGGGGCTTCTACCACCTCTCTGGGCAACTTGTTCCAGTGTTTCACCACCCTCATCATAACCCTCTTCTGGTTTAAAACCATTATGCCTTGTCCTGTCACAACAAGCCTTCCTAAAATGTTTGTCCCCTTATTTCTTTCAGGCCCCCTTTAAGTACTGAAAGAGTGCTATAAAGTCTGCCCAGAGACGACTTCTCTCCAGACTGAACAACCCCAACTCTCTCAGCCTGTCTTCACAGGAGAGGTGCTCCAGCCTTCTGATTACCTTCATGGCCCCCCTCTGGGCTCACTCCAATAGGCACATGTCCTTCTTATGCTGGGGCCCCCAGAACTGAATGCAGTACTCCAGGTGGGGTCTCACAAGAGTGAAGAGGGGGAGAATCACTTCCCTTGACCTGCTGGTCATGCTTCTTTGGATGGAGCCCCAGATACAATTGGCTTTCTGGGCTGTAAGCGCACATTGCTAGGTCATGTTGTGCTTCACACCCACCAACACACCCAAGTCTTTCTCCTCACAGCTGTTCTCAATGCATTCTCCACACAGATTATATTTGTGCTTGGGACTGCTTTGACCCATGTGCATGACCTTGCACTTGGCCTTGTTGAACTTCATGAGGTTTGTATGGTCCCACCTCTCAAGCCTGTCAAGGTCCCTCTGGATGGCATCTCTTCCTTCCATGTTGACCATACCACACAGCTTGGTGTCACTGGTAAAGTTGCTGAGGATGCACTCAATCCCAGTGTCCACATCACTGACAAAGATGTTAAACAGCACCAGTTCCATTAGTGACCCCTGAGGAATGCCACTTGGACATCGAGTCATTGACCACAACTCTTTGAGTGCGACCATCCAGTCTTACCCAAAGAGTGGTCCATCCATCAAATCCATGTATGTCCAATTTAGAGACAAGGATGTCATGCAGGACAGTGTCAAATGCTTTCCACAAATCCAGGTAGATGACGTCAGTTGCTCTTCCCTCATCTGTTAATGCTGTAACCCCATCATAGAAGGCCACCAATTTGTCAGGCATGATTTGCCCTTAGTGAAGCCCTGTTGGCTGTCACCATTCACCTCCTTATCTTCCACATGCCTTGGCATAGTTTCCAGGAGGATCTGCTCCATGATCTTGCTGGGCACAGAGGTGAGACTGACTGTCTGGTAGTTTCCTGGGTCTTCCTTATTTCCCTTTTTAAAAATGGTGGTTATGTTTCCCCTTTTCCAGTCAGTGGAAATTTCACTTATTGCCACAATTTCTCAAATATGATAAGCAACTTCATCCATCTGTTCACTCAGGACCTGTGGATGCATTGAGATGTATGACCCATGGACTTGTGCACCTTCAGGCTCCTTAGATGGTCTCAAACCTGATCTTCTCCTACAGCAGGTGGTTCTTCATTCTCCCAGTCCCTGCCTTTGCCTTCATGGCCCTGACTTGGCCAGCATGGCTGAAGCACTTGCCAGCAAATACCAAGGTGAAAAAGTCATTGAATACCTGAGCCTTCTTCATATCTTGGGCTTCTAGGTCTCCTGTTTCCTTCTGCAGAGGGCCTACATTTTCCCTAGTTTTCCTTTTATCACCAGTGTACCTGCAGAAGCTTTTTCTGCCCTTGATGTCCCTGACCAAGTCTATTTCTATGAAATTGCCTCATTTAATCTTTGAGTTTGGCTTGGGTATAATGGTTATTTGACATCCCTAATAGATCCAAATAGTCATGGTGTCACAGCATGGGATTCATCACAACCCACAGTTGATGTAGGGATAGTAGATCAAGCACATTTTTGAGAGAGTAAGCACACATATACACCTGTATATATACACATCACTACCAGAGTACGCAAATATTTGTGCACATCAGAGTTAAATATGAATCCTTCTTCTAGAAAGTGTTTCCATATACAGTGATGACCTTGACCAAAGCCATAGAACAAGATAGCATAAGACACCTGCTGCCCAGTTATCTGATGAGCAAATTTCTACTTGGATCTGACAAAAATGCTTTCCCTAACTTGGATTTCATAGTTGTGAGCCCCAGTTTTTCTGTTTTTCTATTTGTTTTAAGACAAAATTGACTATTTAAAATTTAGAATTTAGTATTAGAGTGGAAGCTTTCTGTAAATATCTTCAGTTGATTGTGTGATAATTGCTGCCAAAGCCAGTTTATGTAAAGTAACATGCTGTTGTTATCTTTAGGAACTTAAGTAGTTGCTGAGTTTTCAGCAGACATTTCAGCAGACATCTATCTTTTCTAGATAGATTTGAGGAGATATTTTTTAATGATGAATATGGTAATTCATGGATCTGTTTTGATTCTGACTTAGAATAAATCCCAAGATTTTACACAAAGAAAATCTTTAAAATATATTGATTTTGAGTACTCAGGTATAGTTTTATTTTTATTTGCAATATTTTTGTATCCTCAATAAAATCTAACAAATCTCACAACAAAATGTTCCCAATGAAAAGTCAAAATATTTATTTTAAAAATTATGAACATAGTATTTCAATATTTCAACATCACTACACTTTGTCCTTAGAGGACCTCTTTTGCGAAAAAAGGCAAAACTAGCACCTTCCCTTTCTGAGTGTTGGAGTTTTTTTTAAATTTCTATGAAAAGACAATTTCTGATAGAATTTCAATTGCCTATCTAATTGTTGGTTCAATTTTCATTAGAATTAAGAGATTAAATTATGTTGGATATTACAGT
The DNA here is from genome assembly GCF_023634155.1 of Falco peregrinus. Classification (NCBI taxonomy): domain Eukaryota; kingdom Metazoa; phylum Chordata; class Aves; order Falconiformes; family Falconidae; genus Falco; species Falco peregrinus. The sequence goes on from NC_073727.1 coordinate 60,166,468, forward strand.
TGGGTTCACATGTCCAAAAGAAAGTTGAGACCACAGACAGTGTGTTTCTCTTAGTTGAATTTTCCTCTAGATCTTCCACAAGACCTTCCTGAGGCCTGTAGATGTTGACTTTTTTCTTCTTTTCTCAAACTGAGAAGAAAAAACAGAGAAATAAACTGACAAATCTACCTAGCAAAGAAAAGTTTCACCGGAGTTTCTTTTAAAACCACAATAAACTGTAGCCTATATTTCACTGTCTTAGGTAAACAAAGTTATTATAATTTTATCTTGTCACTAATTCTGTTAAACCAGCTGCATAGCTTAGTTAAAATGACACACTATAATTTGTAAACAAAGCTGAGCTAGATTTCAATTCATGTGATTTTAACAGTAATTTCTGTGTATAACTGGACAGTTCTTTCTAATTCTGTTTGACTTGGGTTTTTTATCAGTTTCCAAGCAACACAATATGTAAGGTTTGCTTACAGTATGTGAAAGCTACAGTTTAAAAAGAAAAAATGTCATAGTCTATGTTAACACATAACAAACAAAATGGAATCTTGCTAAAATAATTGACAATTGGGTGGGTTTATCCTGATTAAAATATTGCTAAAGACTGTTGTCTGGGCTCTGTTCTATCCATATGTTAATAGTTTGATATTTTTATGAACATGGCTGAAAAGACATGATGCCACTTGAAATTAGAGAAAATAATGCTGGAGTAAGTTGGCGGTACTGGACTTTTTTCAAGGATTCTCACTCATTTTTATAGGTCTGCCAGAACAGCTTAACAAAAGAAGGTTTCTGCAAATCAATTTCTACCTGCATATTCTCCAATTTAACTCATTATTATAGAATTTTCAGATAATATATTGACTTTACAATGCCTGTAAAGATAGTATAACTCCAGAAATACATAGAAAAATTATCCACTATACATTAGCAGTTCATGTCATACTTCTGAATGAAGAATGCATTCAGAAAACTAGTTTACTTATGGAATAAAAATGAAAAAAAAAAACCCAACAAACTATTTTTAAAGAAATATTGACTGAGCTGTGATAATGACTTGTTGCTGAACTGAACTGTTCTTTCTTGCCTCTCAAGAGATCTTCTTGTTGCTGCTTTCCTTCTAAGACTTTCTTTTGCTCCTAAAGCTTTCTTTGTATTTGGTAACCTCCATCAGTTCAGCCATTCAGATATAATCTCTGCTTTGCTAATTCCAGTTCTGCCTTGAACAATACATATAGAAAAGTCTTGATGTAGCTTGATAAGTAGCATAATGATCCAAAGAAACCTCTAGACTTTCATTGCCACGGCTGCTCAGTCACAAGATGTTTCCATTTTAAACTCCCTCTTCTCTAATTCTCAAAATAATTCTCAAAATGCAAATGGAACTGGAATAATCTGAAACACAGAAAAACAACCTCTGACACATACAAATCCATATGCCTATGTTTAGGGGGTCCTATAGGCAGAATAGCACGTTGTCTCCCTTTCTTTAGTTACTTGCAACCTCAGTATCTGAGATGTTTGCTTTAGAAATTTAGATGTTGTTTAGAAAACAGATATTTAACTTATTCTTTGACAAGCATAACTTTGGTGATTAGATGCCTAATATGGAGTTTATCATTTATGCATAAGTAAAAGAGGTGTAGTGAATGACAGAAAAAAAGCACTTTATTGGGGAATTGTGCACTCTGCATTAATGGTGCACATAATTTTTAACCAGTCTGTTTCTTTGAACAATTTGTTCCAGCTAAGAACAGATTGAGCTGTTCTTTGAATCATTCTTCAGCAGGCAGTACAGTGTGAGTTTATGATGACTTTTCTTTGTGCTGTAGCTGAGTTCATTTGAGGTAAAACTTGCTGAAGTGCAGGGGGTTTGTAAAGGTACTGAGCACTGCCTATGATCCGGGAGGCTTAATGTGAAGGCAGCTACGTGGACTGTTTGTGTTGCATTTAAGCAGCTGACACACATAGTTTTCTGGCAAATTAATGGTTTGTTTTCAGTTGTATATCCCAGATATGTTTGACATTTAAATGTTAATCTTGCTTTGTATATAGACTTCTCTGAATGAGTATCACAGTAGAAAGTATTCAAGAAACTGAACATGAAGCTGGTCATAGGAGGTTTCCCCCTTCTTGCTGAATTGATGTGAGACTTGGAACTGGCTTTGCCAGCTTTGGGGAGAGGGAGTGGATATAGTTGTGAAACAGAGGATGTAGCTGCTTTAATTATTCTTGGTAAGCAGTGCAATCTGGAAGTAAAAGCTATTATACCAAGGCATATGTTTGAGTCCAAGGCAGTTCAGGAAAGGGCTACGTATTACACATAAGACTTAAACCATTTTTGTACACACAGCCACAGTTACTTCTATGAATTTTCTGCAGATTCCTGGAGTCTGAGTTTCTTGTTGTGGACTGATTTGTAAGAACAAATTAAAAATGACAAGACCTGATGCAAATTCAGTGCCACATAACTGTTAAGATTTTACCTTTTCCCAGTTTAGAGTACTAGTCCTTTTAATTCCTTTTTTTTGGGGGGGAAGGGGGGCATTGGGGGAGTTGGGGGGAGGATGGGCACTGCAAAGGTCTCCCTGAAGCTACTGAGAACCAAAAGTAGAAGTCATAATTGCAGTTTAATGAAACCAATTTTAAACATTCCTTTTATCTCTGCTGGGATGTTTATTGTCACAATTCAAGTTTTCTCTTTTTAGACAAACTCAAGACATTTGCTAACCTGTTCATGCTAAATGTCACCCTGTAAAATAAGTAGCTTTGACAAATGTGCCCCCACTCTACTACCCCGGCATGTTAAAAATATCACAGTCACATTCCTGCTTTTTGAAACAAAAAAGGTGACTGTCATTTGTCATTTCTGCCAAAAAATACCATTATGTTTCTTTAGGAACTCTGGAGAAGCTCTGGATTTCAGTTAATACCTTAAACAAAGCCAATCCCCATTCCTGAGCAGTATTCATAGAATTTCTGTGCACTGTGCTCAGGCAGCAACTGCAGCAGAGTTTCTAAATTAGTGTAAAAGGCTGGGGTGAGACCCCAGTAGCAATCACTTACCTACGGGACAGCTCTACCAGGAGCATGCTGAATTTTAAAACAAACCCTGCCTACCTGCTGATGGACCAGGCAGTGCATAAGCACTAAGATGTTTACTTAGAAATCTAATTAGACAATTAAAAGCTAGTAATACCTTTTAATGTGACAAAATCTGATGAGTATTTAGGTACCTAGTAGTTACCTAAAACCATTTGGGATACACAAATGAGGACACCCAAGTCTCCCAGGGAATGCAGTCTGGTACACGTTCTCTGAGAGCGCCTAGTAAGACCCAAAAACCTGGGGCTCACCAAAAGGCGAAGAAGGCAACAGTGGCCACTTCTACCCAAAATATTGCCACAGGAAGAAAAGAACACTCATCTTTTCCTTATTGGCCTGGTGTTGGATTATTCATCTAGAAACAGGGGTGGAAGCCTCACCTGCCTGAACCTGAGGAGGTTCAAATCTACCTCCCAGCTTCCAAGAAGACAAGCTAGGACAGAAGACACGGCATGCACAGTCTGGGTGTCTAGAGTCCACATCTCTCTAGACTGCTGAAGCAATACCAAGAAGCCAAGAGTGTAAGGTTCAGGTTTTGAAGAGAAAGAAAGAGAGAGCGAGCAACCACTTGAGTTTAGAGGGGCTGGAAGGGGCATTTTATTCTGGACCAGGGTAATGAACCTGTTTAACTTGTTCTCGTTAATGTTCCTGGAACTGTTTCTGTGAGGGGAGGGATTAAGACTAGCCAAAAATGCTAATTCTTTTTTTTTAAAAAAAGATAAAAATAAAACGAGCTTTCCAGAGTGTAGCATTTTTATGAGTGATAATACAATGATGATTTCTGCTCAATATGAAATTATAATAAAACAACCCTGTGTCCTCCACCGCTGTAGTATTTAAACAGATCATGATTTTTAATACACTTAGGTTCACAAAACTCCTAGAAAATAGGAAAATTGATGATTTATGGCTGCTAGCTATAAATATTTACCTAGTTATTGTACAGCTTTTTAAATACCCAAAACACATACACATTCATATAGACCATAAAAATATTAGTTAAAAAACCTACACGTACAAAATTACAATGAAGTTTTAATAGGGTCCTGTGCTGGTTTTGGCTGGGATGGAGTTAATTTTTTCCATATTAGCTTGTATGTGACTATGTTTTTGATTTGTGCTGAAAACAGTGTTGATAATACAGAGATATATTTGTTATCGCTGAACAGTGCCTACACAGAGCCAAGGCCTTTGCTGCTCCTCACCCCACCAGCCAGGAGGCTGGGGGTTCAAAAGGAGTTGGGAGGGGAAACAGTCAGGACAGCTGACCCCAACTGACCAAAGGGATATTCCATACCATATGGTGTCATGCTCAACAATAAAAATCAGGGGGAAGAAGGAAATCATGGCGCGGGGGGCAGGAGGGAGGGGAGAGTGGGATGTTTGGAATTATGGCATTTGGCTTCTCAAGTCACTGCTACACATGACAGAGCCCTGCTTTCCTGGGGATGGCTGAACACCTGCCTGGAGATGGAAAGTGGTGAATGAATTCCTTGCTTTGTTTTGCTTGTGTGTGTGGCTTTTGCTTTGCCTATTAAACTGCCTTTATCTCAACCCACAAATTTTCTTGATTCTCTCCCCCATCCTGCCAGGGAGAGTGAGCTGTGTGTGGCTCAGTTGCCAGCTGGGGTTAAACCACGACAGTCCTTTTTTGATTTTCTGGTTTTCAGCTCCTTGTTAAAGTCTGTTCTCAGCTTCTTTTAAAGCTTAGCTTTCTGCCCTGAATATTATATTAGCCACATAATAGATACTGTGATACCGCAGCTTTATTTCAAGACTTACAGCCAAGCTGGCAGCCAGTCAGCCTCTGCCCCTGCACCCTCATTCAAAATGAGTTGCAGCCTGTGGCTCCTCCAGGTAGATTCTGTCAATCTAAGTATGAAAAATTACAAGGACAAGCTCTGCTTTCTGAAGCACTGATGGAAAAGGTAGAGGTATTGCATGACACTAGGGATGGCTGGATGGCTGCTTTGTACTGTAAAAGAGTTGAAAGAAATAGCTTGGCTTTTGGGAGTTTCATGTCTCTGAGGTAGAATATGAAGTACCTGATGAGGAAGTTATGGTTCAAAGGAAGGTTACAAAAATAACAGCAGCCATCCTAAACTTATCTAAAAGATTTACAAGAAGTCTGCTACAATGTGTGGGTTTTGACCTCCAGGAACACTAAATTTTATTCATCTTGTGCTGAGGAACAAAACACACTCAGTGCATTAAATCAGCTTCATTTTTTGTTCTTGTGCTTATGGGATTTGCAGCACAGGTTTAGATTATAAGGAAATAGTTGTCAAGTGTAAAGTATAATTAAGACAGTTTTGGTGCCAGAAGCAAGATTTTATTTTTCCTATGAACCAGGGATTTTAGGTTTTTTCAACTCTAAATATAAAGAGGGTGAAGAAGGGGATATTTTCTTCTCTTTTATCTGAACAGTCAAACAGGTGCCAATATGACATTTGTGTTGCATAAGCAGATAGTTTTATGATGTTCACAGCCTGCCATATATTTACCTCCTGTTTAGGATTAACCTCATACTTTTAAAATCTTCCATGGATTTGAAAGTATTCCTTAGTACTCACTGCCAATTTAACTACCCTCCCAGAGTTATACTTCAGATGCTGCACACTGAGCAAAGCCCACTAAATGTTTAGGTTCCCTTGCAAAATTTCTAACCACTGCAGTTTTAGAAGGAGTTTTGTAACAGACCTCATCTCTTTCCATCTACCAAATCTATGATACTCTCTATATAGTTATTTCGCTGGGTTGTATACCAAAAACATGAGAGTACCTTCAGTCAAGGACTTGGACTTCAGGTATCCTATAATATACAGCCTAGGACAAGGTTTGTTCTGAGAGGTTGTTGCCTTCATGTAAAACTGGAGACAAGTAGATAAAAGTGAATGGGATGGTAGAGACAATGATGATCAGCGTGTGAATCCAGAGACACTGAACACTTCTTTGCAGTTCAATGACCTATACAGGCATGTAGTCAAGTAGCAGGCCTTGTCTTCAAGAGCCACCTGTATAAATCAATAGACAACAGCAGTTACATTATATGATTGAGCTCAATCAAATCCCCAAATTATTGTATGAGGACTGGGCATCGAAAGAACAAAGCAGCAACTCTAGGTCTCAGATGTTCACCTGTGTCAAGGGGTTTCTGTGTTGGACAAACAGGTCCTCTGAAACTGTGTCAGACAGAAATATCTGAGAGTATCTGTGTGGTGGCCTTGTAAATCCCTGGTAGTTGGTAGAGGGATATAATTATCTTCTGACCCTTCTTAGTAGTTAGCAGGCATAATTGCTCAACAGCAATTGCAAACCTACTGGAGTCCCCAGGAGCTTACATTGATCTCACTTCCTACCCTCAGGTGTGTGACCTATCAAGAAGAAGGAGCCTAGATGACAGGCTTAGGCTAAACATCTAGGGTTTAGGCAGTTGAAGCTAAGTGACATGAATCCAGTCTAGGACCTGTTTCAATATTCCCCAAAATACTGGATGATACCTTAAGCCAGTGTCTGGCCTTAGCTTGCCTTCCAAGGGTGTGGTGACACAAGTCAAGGCGGACTTAAAAGAAACACTATATCTGCGTGGCTGGGTTCAGAAAAAATGGCCTTTATTGTTTATACAAACTATTTATATACCTTAGACAGTGCAGGTGTTAGACCCTGATAGGTTTTTGTATCCTTCTTGCTTGCCATTTGCTGTTGCTGTAGGTGCCCGTATGCTGCGGTTCTAAGTTCCGATTCTTCACATCCTGTTTACATACCTGACAATTTGTGGCTGTCTTAAAGGTACACAGCTAAGTCTTTGAAGTCAACTAACTTGTCTGCAGACCCGCTGCAGACCCCAACACAAGGGGATAAATTTCCGTTTTTCTTTTGCAATCAGTAGGAGATACCACAGAAAGTCTTTATGCTTTCCCTCTACTGCAAAACGAACAGGCCCTTCATTTGTAGTTCATTTCCATACAGAAAGGTGCAATACAAGCACTTGAAGTAACAGCAAAAGATCCTCTACTGATTTGAAAAGTAACTGTGGTTTGTGAGCTCAGTTCCAGTCCTTATTTGCTCACTGTCTTCCAGTGTCCTTGTCAGTAGGTTGTACATGACATACCTGTGCTGAGGAAGAGACCTAAATATTGGAACAATGAAGTACTGTGGAAATAAGTCCTGCTAAACTAAGTGTCAGAAGTCTGTACTGAATATACTGAAACCAAAAAGTTGCAATTCATATTTATTTATTTATTCTGTTTAATTAATATAAAGATGTAATTGCACTTGTATTGTTTGGTGGGACAGAAGGATTGTGGGTGACTGTGGGAGGAAGTTTATTTCCTGTAGGAACTGCAGTAGGTGAGGAAAAAGATGTGTAAGGCAAGGAGGCATAATATAAAAGAGGAAATTTATGATATAATCACATGTCTATTTATATCAATGTATATACAGAGAAATATTAAAAATGTGTCTCTCTTAAAACAAAAAAATCAATATGTCACCAGAAAGGAATGTATGTTTCCCCGGTATGTACATTTGGGAAATGAGAGAATTACTGTATGATGGTTTACTCCAGCTCTACCAAATCATTGCTTTTGCCACTTTCACTAGGAGAACCGACTTCAAAATCTTGCAGTCAGATGAACAGAAACATTTGGATACCAAAGGATTTTGAAAAGCATTTGGAGGATTTACCAAAAAAAAAACCCAACCCCAAAACACAACCTACCCTAAGATTCAGGTTTAAGGCATCTGGTTTCCTTTGATTTAATTCAGGATTTGCAAATAAACTTTAACTTTTGGAAACCAATAACATCAGATGGAAATCAAGCACACAGACTGCTAAATACTATTTTAAAGGGGCTAACTTGTCAGCAGCACCCCAGTGCTGCAGTACCACCTGCACTGGACTTACGCCCAAGAGCACCTTCCCAGTTCACCCAGGAAGGTGCACAGCAAACTGGAATTCCACCCCACACAGTGCCCCAGAGCAATGTAACTGTCTGAGAGTCCAAGAGTTCACTCAGTTAACCAGCTCCCTCTTTCCAAGAGTTCAAGCCTTAAGAGAGAAGTTGAAGACCAAAAAACCCAATCATATTTTACAGTTTGCTCTTTTGCTGTGGATACAATGGCAATGTGCATGTATATGTGAGCACAGTGATACATGTAAACAACAGGCTTAATGTTCATCATGGACCCAAAGATAAGGTAAAACTGAAACATCCACCTAGTTACACATTTATACACTTAAACATATTTGCACTGAAAGCAGGTATTTACTGATAGAGTCTGGTTTGGCACACAAATCTGTTAAATGATGTAGCCTTGTACCAGGACAGATACATGTTCCACATTTTGATTCAGAATTGTTTCCACCACTGGTTAAACCAACTAAAAGTATATGTCTGGTCTAAGTGAAAAATTTAGATCTTCTGAACTAGATGCATAGGCTACCTGTGGAAAGAGAGAAGCATTGTGAGAGAAAGAGCATCCCACCATACTGGACCCCTATATTAAAAAGAAAAAGAGGCAAGAGGAAAGGGAAGTGATGCTGTATACCTGTTCTCTGAGTCAACATTAATGCAATTAATGAGTTGAATTCTAATAAGTTGTCTCTTCTTTAAAGAGGACATAATGCACTAAGATAATCTTCTTGCCTAAATTATTGCTGCTAACAGGAAGGCTAGAAATAAAACCTTAAAGATTAAAAAAAAAAAAAAATGTAAATGTACTGAGGTTGCTTAGTCTAAAGAAAAGAAGACTGAGAGGAACATACCTGGAAAAGCAAGAAGAGAACAATCATCTCTCCATACACATTAGAAATAGAAAAACGGTAATGGATGAATCCAGTGACAAGAAGATTAGCATTAGGAAACTTGTTTGCAATAGGTAGAACACTGAAGAAACAGCCTGCATTATGTCTCCACAGTTTCCCCAGGTGAGCAACAGAAATCTTTGAACACAGGAGTGTTTGTCAGGATTAAGACAGTCTTAGCTGACACTGTCCTGAGGTCCCTTCCATTGCCATGCTTCGAAATATTCTTACTTGCAATTTCAGCCAGGTAACATTTTCTCAACGTCTTTCTTCTTTTGTTTTTCTTTATATTTTCCTTCTAATATTCTTGTAAAAAACATTATTTTGCTGGGATTTTTCAGGCCAATCATTTCAGGATTGGATCGAGAGCAACCTTTTTTTAGTTATATATTGTTTACAATTTTTTTTTTTTTAAAGTGGATATAGTTAATTGGAAGAACAGAGAAACAACCATGAGATCAGATTTTTTTGAAAGCAGCTAATTTTTGATGCAGTAGACATTGTTGATAGCCCAAAAAAACCTAAGTCATTAACCCATGTCATTATTCTGATGATCTAGTATTACAATATGCTTTCTTTTCCTTGAATCCCAGGATAAACCTCAGGTCACTGTTCCTGTTTCTTCGTACCAATACAGTCCATGTCTGTGGAACAGGAAGACTGATTTTTAGAAAAGAATGAATTCTGCTAAGTAATTTCATCCTGTGAAACAATGCAATTCTAGAACATTAAGAAATATGTCAGTATTACTTCATTGGTAACACATAGTGCCAATCTTTGTAGAGTCTCACAGGAAAATTGTTAACAAAATAGATTCTGCAAAATCTTCAGTTTCTGATACTAAAGAAGTCAAAGACTTGTCTCTTACACAAGTAAGACTGATTGCAAGGCATATATACTATATCTTAGTAACTAGGCAACAAATTTTGTACCAGACTTAAATTCATTTCCTATTGAAATGAAATAAAATCAGTCAATTAGGCATCCAAAAGCCTCATCTCCACGTTTTTCTTTCTATTTGCTTCTGTCTATGTATCTGTTTCCCATCTTATATCTGAAGCTAATATCCACGTGAGAAATTATGGAGCTATATGAGCAAAATGTAGATACAGAAACAAATAGAGTATACCTGTGGTGACATCATCTGAACACTTCCAAATTATCATTTTGGAATTGTCATTGCTCAAAGTTGCAAAAATAAGGGGAAATCTGTGGCAAAAGGAAGACCTCTTCCTTCCAGAGCACTTCACTATAGGCCTGGAAAAAACTGAATTAATGGACTGTCAGGGTCTGAGGTGGTTTTATCATAGAAAACCTAATAATTTTAAAGTTTTATCACTATCTTTAAATAAGTGAATAAAGGGAATAAAACATTTAAATGCATGTTTAATTTTAATTAAATGAATAGTCAGAAATTACCTTTTATGGTTAATCTGTTTCTTTATGTGGTGACTTCAGAAATAGTTGGTATATTACTGCTATTTCAATACCAAATCTATTGCAACAACCTCAAATACAAATGAGAAAGTAACTGTTGGCTTCTGCCCTATTCAGTCTCTCCCCAGGAGTGAAACTATCTCCATGTCAAGTGCTCATATCCTGAAACCAACCTCAAAGAAAAAGTTTTGGTTAGTTCCCACATAAAATTAATCTCATATCATCTCATCCACAGTGCAAGGAAAATTACTTCAGTTACAGTTTCCTTCTATTTGCAAAATAGCTATTTCTGAATAGCAATAGAAACCTTTTCTACATCTTTTACAAATATTTCCTTATACTAGTCCACAAAAGTTCATCAGCCAAGAAGTGAAGGGACTGTGCCGCGGACCTGTGGGGATAATTAGTTTCCATGAATGCCAAAGCACATTTGAAAAGAAAATCTTGAACTGAGAGATGAAAATGTGCACAAAGTGATGGAACTCTTGAAAGGTTCTTACCTAGTGAAATTACTGCATCAGGCAAGTGTCTTTCACTGGCAAGACAAGCAGCTTGAAATAAATCAGCACAATTAATGTATGGCTATAAGCAATACCAAACATGTTACATCTGCCAATAACTGGCATGCACAGTTTCACTTTGATACTTGATGCCTTCTTTTTCCTCTTATCCCTATCAAAGTAGTAAACTGTTTATACATTTTATTGATATTTTCGGTTGTATCCCCAGGGAAAGAAGTACAGGGAGAACAGGGCTGCGCTAAAGAAAAATGTATAGAACAAAGCCGTGATTTCCTTCAGTCACTGCACATCCACAGGGAAGAGTAATTTGTGGAAACATGGAGATGGAGGAGTAATGGATTTCTCTGTCAAAATGATGAGTGAAAGAAAGAAGTAATTACCATTAATGCACTTCAATTATGGCTCAACGGTTTTTTAGCTGTATGTTCCCATTTAATTTTCATTTACAACAAAACAGTTGCCACAGACCCAGAGCTAAAAACAGAAATCCCTTTCAGCTACTGGCAAATTAGTGAGTAATGTTCTTATTATATAAGCAGAGGGAAGATCGGCTTCTTCCAGGCAAACACGGGAAGTACTTGTTTGTTTCAGGCACTACTCCTTCTCCCCACAAACTTACAGTTGAACTTTATTTCCAATGTTATAATCAGCTAAGCATGATAATACTTTTTTTCTGGTTCCTATTTAGCTTTCAAAGCCCTCACTGGATTTCTGTCATGGATCAGTGGCACCTTCCAGGAGGGAGTGAGGTCAGTGGACATCCTTGGTATACAGGAAGGCATGTTCTATTAGTAAAGGGAAATGTTTCCAAATCCCTCAGATCTTAAGCTACTAAAAATAAACTAATGAGCCCTAAATTAACTTTTTTTTTTTTTTCCACAGCTTTTCCAAGCCAAAAGAAAAGTATTTATTATCTGGGAGTGACATGCAGGAAATTAGGCTTATAAATTGTGTTTAAATGATTATAGTTTCCAACTTTCCTTAATTCTAATCTGAATATTAGTCTGTTGTAGAGTGTATGTTTCAGCTTCAGTGGGTTTTTTTAAATTGGTTCTCATTGCACCATGTGAAATATTTCTGGTGGAGGAGCTGCAAAAGACACATGATGTAGGAATCACACTGTTACCTCTTTTCAACTGTCTGCCTGGGATAGTTTTGAACTGGTGTCCACACTCAGTGCTGCTTCTCTATATCCTTCCAATAACCAGAATGAACTTGATAAATTACCTGTATTTGAAATTTGAAAAATTTGAAACACTGCAGAATAAAGTCAAAGCTGGAATACTAACAAAATTTTTTTTATGTAAGAAGTGTGAAATCCTTCCTGGGGCTCCACTGAAGCAGATGGAAGTATTTTAGAGGAAGAGTAGCCCTGAGGGTGGACTGATTCACACCGGTCCCTCTGACCCACTGAATTTCTGTCCATGCTGGAGGCTGAAGGGCAGGCTTAGAGTCATCCTTGTATGCTTACAAGAGCTGCATTAGCTCTATCTACTGCATATTAGGGCTGAAAGTGATTTTAGCTTGGCCACGTTTGACCTGTATGCACCAAACAAAGGGAGCTTCTAGCAGAGTCTGGAGTAGACCAGCAAACATTCCTCCAGACAGTGCCTCAGTTTGGGTCTTGCCTGTCCCAACAGACACTTTAGATGTGACCACCTAGCCGGGTGGAGAATGTGAGAATATGAATTTGGGTAATACCGTGTCAGGTGACTTCAGGGACTGGGAGTGGGCCCTTGTCCATTTTATTTAGCACTATAAACAGACTGAGCATAGAAGAGGTTAAAGAACATCACACCTTTTTTCAGTGTGTTCCCCTATGACACATGTGCCATAAAACCTCTTTGGGATCCTTGTTGAGTTATCTACAGAGACAGTGCCATCAAAGCCCATACTGTTGCTGGCCCAAGTGCTCCAAACTGTAAGTTTACGAACAGGCCTTATATTAATAAGTTCATCACAAGCACAAAATCCCAGATGGGCTAATACCTTCCCTTTGCAGTCACTTTTTGGGCTAGCTATTATCAGGTTGCATATCACAAACCAGCCCCCCATATTAAGAGGGAGCGAGAGATGTAAACCATAGGCAGAGGAGGACTCTGCGGTGATATCATCCAGTCCTAGGGAAAATTTACAAAGTAAAGCGAGTTGCAGACTACTACACCCAAAAAGCTTACTACAGCTAGCTACAACCTACAAAACTCATTGTGTGTTCAGGTGAGCTTCAAAAAATTCAGAAATTTTGTACTTGCAGAACTTACAGTTTCTTATAGAAATTCAGGCAGGTGAGGGTTAGTATGACAACAGCAAGATGTCAGGGAGCATTTGTAAAACCTGGTAAATCTGGACCAAATCATGGTGAAAAGCAATAGTTCATGCCTCAGGCTAAGGACCCAGCCTTCTTGAAAACTCTTCATCTTTAAAACGCAGTCACTAATGAGTGAGTCCCAGTCTTATGACAGGGACTTTTAAATGAAATAACTGCAAAACAGTGTCTGCAGTATTACATGTACTGTCTACAGTCCTTTAAAATCCTTTTAATTGAAAGCACATAGGAGAGTCTACAGCTCCTAAATGCCAAAACACAGAGCTGAGCCCATTGCAATGATACGATCTTGACACAGTGGGTGAGACAATTCCATTGTTTCCCTGTGAAGACTTGTCTTTCTTTTTCCTTGCTTTTACACAGATCTCCAAGTTTCTTCCTGCACCTGCAGAGTTCCTGGAGGAAGAAACTGTCAATATTTCATACTAGGTTCAAACATACCATGTTTTTATCCCAGTTTATTTACGTTTCTTGATTACACTTGTTCTGGCTCATTTCCTTTGTTTCATTCTTGCCAGAAAACCTTGCTAGAGTGCTTGCCAGTTATTAATAAATTGAGTCAAACAGTAGCAAGTGTAGTTCAACAATTCTGGCAAATATTAATTAATGTAATTTTCATTGTTAGGAGATTTTTTTGGCCCGCTTTCAGATCAAACACAAATTCCAGTCCTTTAACATCTGTTTTTGCTATATTCAGATTGGCAAGAAAACAAATAAAAGGAAAATGAGACTTAAAGATCCATTCTCAGCAAAAGATGCAGATACTCCATCACTGTATGGACCTTATGAACTTTTTTAAAAAAATGAAATAAATAATTGAGTTTTGTTTGGCTGTTAAGTGATTCTTCATTAAGTTATGAATTCTGAAATTGGAAAGAACCAATATAAGACATCCTCAGATCAGATTCTGTGAGAAACTTCAGAAAAACCAGATCAATACTTAGTGAAGAAATTTAAGTCGTGGGCATTCCACTGCTGCCATTGGTGAATTAATTAATTTAGTTATAGTTATCTTATTTATTGTTTAAAGAAAAAAGCTTATTTCTATTCTGAATGTACCCTGCAAGATCTTCAAACCTTTGTATTGTTTTTAGACTTTGTTTTACAACACTCATTATCAACCTGGTGCCTCCCATGACTTGAAGTGTCCAAGCAAGGCATCACTTAACCTTTGGAATTTATAAAGTTCTCTGAAGCTTTTTTACAATAATACTTAGCTTTCAGTCTCAGGTTTTCTTTGAATTCTGCACAGTTCATCAACATTGATTTTGAACTGTAAGTTCAAGAGAACTGGAAAGAGCAGTCAAGCAGCTTTGCACAGGTAATAGACAGATGGAGCAGAACCTCTCTGTTCCCATGACTATACATCTAGGGATCACTTTTGCCCTTTTGGCAATACTCTTTGCCTTCATCTGTCATAGTACGAAATAATATTGTCTTTTATGAAAATAATATAGCAAATTAAGGAAACCAACCCCTTTTCTAAGACCTCAGAAAATTTTTTTCTAAAACAATATACTGCTAATTTCTCGTTGTAAAGGTAGAATTTTCTAAGTATCGATCTCCTATTACCGAAGAAAAGAAGGAAAATAAGTAGAACATTTTTTCCATTAATAATTTAACTCCTTTTAGAAGCTTTTACTGAAACGCTTATAACCTATTTCATCATATTTAGCTGTACAAAGACTCCTTTTTATTAACTCTCTATAACCTTCTTTTTCCCCTGGAACATACTATCCATTACTGATATACTGTGAACACATTGGGTCTTAATTTATTCACTGTATTCATAGACTGTGTTGTTAAATGCACAGATGTTACCCATACTAATAAAGAAGGTTGCAAACCTCCCCTTAAATATGAAAATGGACAGTTAGGAAGTGAGCCCAGGCTGGCCTGGGTCTTCCCAAGAAGGACTTCTGGCTATGTCTGTAGTAGTAAGTTTGACATTGACAGTTGAGTTTCTGGACACTGAAATGTGTTGTATAGCCTGTTAGAGTCTAAAAGCAATCCGATTTCGCTTGGGCAAATTAGCCATCTCCTGCGAGTTTGAATAGGCCTAAAGACCATATCCAGTAAGAATGATAGATGTGGCAACAGTATTTAAGAGTGAAATAAGCTTTAATCATATGGACATAGACCATTCTGTGTCATTTGGTCCCAGGACCAGGGAATGGTACCAGGGTCAATTCACTTGTCTAGATGTACTTTCAGCCCCTTTGAAGGCTGAACAGTTGTACTGTTTTAGCAGATTCTGAAATTCATAGACCTATTTGAGTAAATAACCATTCCTTAGCAATTGCTAAATGTTATGTCAGGAACGCTGCCTGTGCTCTGGGCCCAGGGACGAAGCCTAAGTACACATTTGAGTAGCCCTTTAATGAAAAGCTTCTCAAATTACATTTCTAACTTTTACAGTGTCAGCTGTGCACTTACAGAAAAGGCTGCTCAGTACCTTTTTGAATAATCCATTGAACCTTCAAGTGCTCTTAAGTAGCATTAGCTGACAGTTCCAACTGCACTTTCTAGACCTGAACCAGATGACTTATTACAGTAGTTTTTAGTTACAAAAATACTTCTCTGTGAATTAGCAAAGCATCTAGTTTGTGTATGTAAAGATTCCAAAGCTAACCACCATAGCTGGTCTGTGATTTCATATGTTCATAAGCTGGAATAGCTATGTTCTGATGGAAGTTTAACATATGATACTTCTAGGGAGGAAAATAAAGTCTAGTATATATATTAAAGGGCAGGCTCTTTCTTCAGATGCTTTTTGCAATACATGGGTTTATCTAATGTATGAGGATCTTGTAGGCATAAAAAGCAAATTCCCAAGTTTCCCTGTTCAAAAGGGAAGGGTGAATGAATTTAAGAAAATGAACCGAGTGTTTTCCAAGGTGGGTGATAACATTCTCTGTTATCAGTAATATATCTCCTAGGGTCTTCCTAGACCCTCAAACTCTCGGCAATGTGGCTTTTAAAGCTGCTCTAGCAGCACCTCTGAAAGCTGTGACTAATACAGGATCATCTTTCCTGACTACACACCAAGTCTGATGGAAATTAATGTATCAGCAGGAGACAGCATGTTCTCAGGCAGGAGAAATATTTCCATCAAAATCTTGGTGGAAAGGAAGGAAACAATGACATCCTGCCTAGCCCCATGTTAAGACACATTAAACAGGAGCTCATGCCTTTACCTTTGTCTGCATAAATCCCTGCATCCACAGAGAATTTCCACAGATGCCAGGAAAAAGAGGTGAATTGGCGATGCTGTAGAACAGTTAGTCCTCATTTTCATATTTGTAAGGCAGAGCCTTACGCTCATGAAGCCCTGAGATGACACTTGTTTGGTTAAATGTAAAACTGTCTAGTGTAAAACATTCCCATCTGAGAATAGAATCTGGTCTCCCTTCTTGGTTATTGGTGAGACAGAGACATGAACAGGGGACAAGACATTTTGACAAAGAGCTCTTCAGTTCCTAAATGAGAAACATGAATCACCCCCCATGATTTTGTTTTGTAAGTGTCAAAGTACTGATTTTACCTCTATGCGGATGTCTGTACAAGAGGTGCCTACAAACAGGTGAGGTGAGATGAATCCCACCATCTGCACAGGTTTACAGTATCATGATCAGGCCAAAATGGGAATTTATTCTTCCCCTCAAAGAACTCTTGCAGCAGTGGTGGTATGCAGTTTTTTACACAACTTGGAATATAAAGAATGCAATTAATCACATGGTTTGACGCAGTTTATTCTGAGAAATGGTTCCAAAATAAAACAGTTCCCTGAATACTGAAAATAATGAAGCTTGGTTTCAAATTATTTTATGTCACATGATTAAGTGACTTCGAAAGAACTGCACTAAAGCTTTAACATGACCTTACGCTTGAATGGACATTGGAGAAGTGAAATTAACTCAGGAATAGGCAAGAAATGAGGGATGAAAAAGAGGAGAGAATGTCTTTTCCAACTGTGGGAAAAGCATCATTTGGAGCTCATACATTGCTATGTGCCTAAGGAAAGAAATCTTGACTCAAGAATGACAATTTTGATGTGTAATAAGGGACAGACTCAAAATGGAACTTTTCTTAGAGTTAATTTTTTTCACCATCACACCAACCTCTTTCCCTCGGGGTGGAATTAATAAAATGTCTATCCAAGTACATCTTTTCATTATTTTTACAGGAACCTCAGAACTTTCAGATCTCTTCTTACCTGACAGGTTTGGTTCAAATTCACACCAAAGTTTAAATGCTTGGGGGATAATGGGAGATAAAGAGAACAACAGACAAGCAGGCACACACAGCCCATGGCACTGTTTAGCCCTTGTTTCCACAGGTAAACAGGTTTCATATTGCTGAACTGAAAGGGGGAGAATCTGTAGAATTCACTAACTTCTTGTAATGATATAAGAAAAATATCTATTTTTTCATGTCTCGGAAATCTAAAGAAAAAAAATAGAGTATATAAAGGTTTTGTGGGTTTTTTTTAGATTTTAAGAGCAGCTACATGATCTGAGCTTTGCTATTGGTTCCCTATGCCAGGGACAGATCAATCCAAAATCCATGATGTCAGTATTCAAGAAAAGTTTCTGTCTGCCGCTATTCTGTTATCAAAATTTAACAGCTATGTGACATCTTTAAATTAATTTAAAAACATACTGCTCTTTTTGCCCCATTTGTGGGGTAGTGCCATTGCACAGAAGGCCTTTGCTAGCGGAGTTGTCACAGAAGTCAACAAACCTGAGGCGTTTTGGCTGATTCTAGAACTGGGAGGGGAATGTTCTCCCATTTTCGTTCATTTTCTGCTTTCCTACTTCCCCTTACAAAAAAATAAGGAAGGGAAGGCAAGCAAACTTTCAGAACTGTGATGAATATTACTTTCTTCTAGGAACAAGTACCCAGTGAAATATCCAATCCTCAACTAAATAAAGGAGTTTCCTTTAATCTTCCTTTAGATTACACTCCAGAATCTGCACCATTTTGCTGGGCTGTGGCCACTTATCACTGAAAGGAAGGTTAAAAAAAGATTCCTTCCCAATTTTCAAAACAATTATAAAAGGATATATGCAGCAGTGAGTAGGTTCAACATATACATATTCATTAAATGTTATATTGCCCAGTTAGAGCCTGACTTTCCACACACACACATTTACTTTCAGCCATGCAAATAATAACGGTTAGATCGATAGAACCCTAAAACCCCAGTTCCTGCAGTCCAAACATAGAAACGGAACATTGAACATGTATTCTTGGAGAGGAAAAAGCATAACGAATATTTGGATAAGTTTATGTCCACTGAGGATATAAAAGGAACAGAATAAACTACTTCCCTTTCCATCCAGCTGGCCAAGAGGATCGTTTGCAAATGTCTCATTTCTCCTGTATGTTCCAGTATTCCCTTTGTTTATCTTTTCTCACCTGATCATGTCATAAAATCATAGAATCATTTAGGTTGGAAAAGACCCTTAAGACCATGGAGTCCAACCATTAACCCAGCACTGCCAAATCCACCACTAAACCATGTCCCTGAGCACCACATCTACACAGCTTTAACATACCTCCAGGGATGGTGACTCCAATACTTCCCGGGGCAGCCTGTTCCAATGCTTGACAACACTTTCAGGGAAGAAATGTTTCCTAATGTCCAACCTAAACCTCCCCTGGCACAACTTGATGCCATTTCCTCTTGTCCTATTGCTTGCTCCCTGGGAGAAGAGACCGATCCCCACCTGGCTACAACCTCCTTTCAGGTAGTTGTAGAGAGTGACAAGGTCTCCCCTGAGCTTCCTTTTCTCCAGGCTAAACCACCCCATTTCCCTCAGCCACTCTTCATAGAACAAGTGCTCCAAACCCTTCACCAGCTTCATTGCTCTTCTTTGGACACGCTTCAGCACCTCAATGTCTGTCTTGTAGCGAGAGGCCCAAAACTGAACACAGGATTCAACATGCAGCCTCACCAGTGCCGAGTACAGGGGGACAATCCCTTCCCTAGTCCTGCTGGCCACACATTTTCTGATACAAGCCAGGATGATGTTGCCCTTCTCGGCCACCCTTCTGGTTCCTGTTCAGCTGGCCATGAACTAGCACCCCCAGGTCCTTTTCCACCAGGCAGCTTCCCAGCTGCTCTTCCCCAAGCCTGTAGCACTGTGTGGGGTTGTTGTGACCCAAGTGCAGGACCCAGCACTGAGCCTTGTTGAGCCTTATACAATTGGCCTCAGCCCATCAACCCAGCCTGTCCAGGTCCCCCTACAGAGCCTTCCTACCCTCAGCTTGGTGTCATCTGCAAACTTACTGAGGGGGCCCTCAATCACCTCATCCAGATCATTGATAAAGTTATTAAACAGAACTGGTCCCAGTGCTGAGCTCTGGGGAACACCACTTGTGCCTGGCCACCAACTGGATTTAAATGCATTCACTACCACCCTTTGTAGCCAGCCACCCAGCCAGTCTTTTTACCCAGCAAAGAGTACACCTGTCCAAGCCATGAGCAGCCAATTTCTCTAGAACAATGCTGTGGGACAGTGTGTCAAAGGCTTTACTAAAGTCTGGGTAGGCAACATCCACAACCTTTCCCTCGCTCACTGAGCAGGTCATCTTGTCATAGAAAGGGATCAGATTAGTCAAGCAATTAATCCTGCCAATAAAGTTAAATGAAGAGAGGTGTTCATACTTTAGGTTCTATAGTCCTGCCTGGATTTATTACGATGGCGTTGTAAGTAAATAAAAATACCTTGGAATTAGATAATAATTTTAAATATAAAACAGAAAAATAAAATAAAAATCTGGTGCTTTATCCCATTAAAATAATTGTCATTGAACTGCTCCAGAAGGTAGCTCTTTAATCATATTGGTTAATGCACTGAGCTCATGCTGCACTTCTATGCATGCTCTTGAGCACAATGCCATTTCATGGAACTGCCAAAAGCTTCACCGATTTTTGTTCCCGTGTGTGTATTCCATCCAAAGCCCGATGGACAGCTGTCTCAGACAATGCTCTTAATGCAGCTACTGTTAATACTGCTGGTGAGTCTCATTAGTCTGTATGATTTATTTTAAAGAAAGTTAGACTATAGAATTTCTGGGAAGATATGTTTTGTAAGGTAACACTTTTTTTTGCAGACTTGTACACGTGGTTTCTATAGACCGCAGTATGTGAGCTTAGAGCTGAATCAACAGGATGTTAAACTCCCTCACCTTGTTCTCTCATTCTGTAGGAATAGGTGCTCATCCCACCTGACAAAATAAATATGGACCAAGTTCTGTAAGAAAAGGAAAAAGAAAAGGAGATATTTTCTGTTCTTGGAAAAAAAAACACCAAACAACCCAAATCTGTAGTACTCATTCAGTTAGAAAGTGTTCCGGTGTATTTAGACCATGTATGGCAGTAGAAAAGACTGGAATTAAATTAAGTATTACAACAGTGTCATTTTCTCCTGTTTAAATCTCTGCATGAGTGTTTTAAGGTCATTATCCTCACACTGGTTAAATTAGGCACCTGTAAATTTTCATTAATAGAATTATTACCTTTAATTTAACTTGGAAGAAAGTGATTTGTTATAACATGTGAAAAAATAGCATTTTATTAATTGCCAACTCAGTGTAAAATATAAAATAATGGAACTCCAGAGCTCTAAATGTGTGTCTAGTTCCTTTCCCCGGAGGCATTAACTCTTTTTTAGCAAGGAACATATTTTAAATTCTGACATTTATCTGGTAACTGGAGTCAGAGGTAGCGGTGATGCACAAGTCTTCCTCTTGGCTGTCTAAAGACTCAGCCAGGTTCTGGGACGTCTTTGAAGGACATAGTTTTCCTTCTACGTATATCTGCCATATATAGGAAGAAGGCAAGCTCATGAGATAAAAATTATCTTCCAGCAGCTATTCTCCATGGTGAACTCTCCAGAGATTGCTCTTGAAATAATTTTATCTCATCCTTAGTTCTCCTGGTTGTGTTTTAAACAAGAGAGTAACTCAACCTTCTCCCTTGCCTTTGTGATTTGTGTATCTACCATAAATACACGCCAGTTTAGATCTCCTTGGTTCAGTCTGCACTCTCCTTTCTGTAAAGAGGCATCCATCACTACTGCAACAAAAGACATAAAAAAATATTCTTTTCAGGTCTCAGTTATCTCTAACGTGCCACCTAGGCACATTTAGGCATAAAGAGTCAGTCCTACAAGCTTAGAAATAGTGAAACAGGCTTATTTTTAAATATATGTCTTTATCAGTGATTTCGAAAGATAAATACTGCTCCACCATTCTGAAAGGCATGGATCAGGTGAAGACAGACGTAGACATTAAAAAAAATGCTTGCAGTGTACATAGACCCAAAAATTTAATTTCTGTTGAGTATTTCTTCCTCTCTGCTTAAGAAATTTGTGTGATTCTTTGCATGGTTTTCCCAAAAACAAATGCTTCAGAGCTTCCCACTTCCACAAAACAAAACCAGACAGTGTCAACCCACAGCCCAGCATGTGAGCAGCCCAACAATAACAAGCTAAAGTGTGCATGTGATGGAGTGAAACTGCTGATAAGAAAAATATTTTCAGTAACTGGTTTGAAATTAACAACTCAATCCTGTTTCCATTACAGTCAGTATTGACACACCCATCATGAAAAAGAAGACTAAGTGCTGGTTTGATTACAATGGAGAGAGAAAAAAGCTAAGCTTAAAAGGCTTTTTGTTTCTAGGGGAGAAACCACAACGGCCTTTCTGGAAGTTAACAGCTGGAAGCTGAATGCTGCTAAATTCAAATGAAGAGCAATTTCCTAGCAGTGAGGATGAGTAGAAGCTGGGGAGACTTCTAGAGGAAAAATTGAATTATTTAGATTTTGGAGATTTCAGCTTGAGTTTGGATAGCCTTCTCAGTGCTGTGATTCGGGCAGGATAGCCAACTTGCAGCCAGACTTGTGCTTAAAGTGGTCTTAAACTCACTACGTGTTTCTGAGCTATTTTGTGTGTTAGGGCGAGGATGAAATGGAAGGTGTGTGGACTGTTCTGGTTCAGACAAGGTTCCCTGTTGTTGCTGTATCTGTGGAAAGAAGTAAATGGTTCATTCCTGCCTTCTGTTCCCCAATTCTAGGCTGTTTTATGTGGGAGATTAAACCAGGAGAGACAAAGATCCCTTCTGACATTCATGCCTTGTGATTCAGTAAAGTGGAGATAAGGATCATCTATATAAATTACAACAGTAATACTTGAATAATGCTCTTTTAACCATATAGCAGGCCTTTATGTGTATATCACACTGTTGAATGCATGGTAAGAATTGCCTTTGTTGGCCCCCCAAACGCTTGGCACAGCTCTCAGCTAAGGAGACATGCTGATGTGAAGCCATTAGTGAGTTTCTATGTGCTGCTAAGTGAGACATCTGGAAAACAATGAGGCTTGCCCAGAGGGCAAGATATCTTACATATCTTAAGATGGGCAGCATCATTCTCCGAAAGTGGTTGTTCTTCACTATTGATTATAGGAGCTTAAATAACTATGAATAGATGCCTGAATTTCAGATTTCTAATACCAGGTGAGACAAACCTTGTAGTGGGAATAACGGCTCTAAGTGCAGACAGCCTAATTCTGCCAAATGCTGGCAGTGTCTCCAAAGTCATGATAAAAGCAAAGGAAATCCTTAGGAAATAGTTTGAGATCTAAGGCTGTATTTAAACAAGCCATATAAATACTTTCACTGAATCAAAAGAACTATACGTGTGAAGAAGCAAGCAGTATTTTTTTCCCTTAAATTAGTAGTATTAGTATCCCACCTCAAGTGTCTCAGAGGAATAAAAGAAAATATAATTAGGTAATTATATAATGCATTACCTCAAGCAAAATGCTCTTTGAGTCTGTTAACAATCAGCTTAATCCACAAGCACAATATTGTTTTATCTTCACTGTTATCTTAAAGTGTATATGAAAATACAAATAATACTATAGATAGTAAAATTATCAAGATCCTTCTTTAAATCAGCAGTAGTATTTGCTTTGATTATCTCTTAGAACAAACAATAAACTAAATTGTTTAATTTGGTAAATTTTCCATTTTAAAAAGCTTTTTTCAAGTTTTTTGCACGTAAGAAAGTCTACGTGCTATTCAGAGCTTTTGCCGTAAATTCCTTTTACATAGCCCCAGTAATGTAATCTCAGTCATTGTCATCTCTTTCTCCAATACCATCACATTTCCAGTTCTTTCTTGTCCTTCTATTACTCTTTATAATCCATTACTTTTTTCTTTCAAACAAGACCTAATTTGAGTTCACAAAAGCATTCTGAAACCATTTCAGAAGGTCAGCTCATACTTTCTGTATATTTCTATACTTTGAAACAGACATTTTTGTGGTGCTAGCCACAGGCATTGACCTGTTTTGTAAAAAGCCAGTCAGGCTGTGGAGTCATTATTACCTCTTTGATGCCTAGCACACTAACATCTCACTGTTCCATGCAAAAAGTAGCATGTCCAATAAAAGGAATGGAAGCTGTAAGGCTTGTAGTTTGCAGGATGGAAGGATATCGCACAACCTGGTGAATGCTCTAACTGCTCACAGATGAGGTAAGAAGGGTCAGCAGACTTTTTTTCAGAAATTCAGCCCCTTCTCCTGATTTTTTTCCCACAAACATTTTATTAGATGTGAATTAAACATTCTATTTGACGTGAAATAATGTGGTTTTAATGTTTCCTTTTTGTAATAAGAAATTTTTAAATCTCTTTGGATTAATCTGAACTGTTTAGGTTTTGTTTAGATTAATTGAAAACATATAAAAGTTGAGGGCTGGTTGTTTGTTTGTTTGTTTTTCACAGATGGATTCACCTTAAAATATACTGCTGAGGGACTTGGCCATTTAGCTGCCCAATTCCTCTTTCATAGATCTGACATACAAATTAAACAAAAAGCTTACTCTCTGAAATGTCAGAGTTGGTTGGGGTTTTTTTTGTGTTGTTTCTGCAGACAATCACTGTTTAATTTCTATAAGAACAGTTTTGTTGCAAACTGTCTGTGGAAACTGATCCACTTTGTGGTCATTCACTTGTGCACACTCTTTTGGAGAATCTTTTCAGGGGAACAAGAATGCATCCCTACAGAAGCAAGGGAAATATTTCTTTGATTTCTGTAAGACCATCAGTGAACTGGTGGATTTCATGTGATAAAGGCCAATCGGTTCACAGTATTCCAGATCAAGATTAGAAAATCAAAAATGTGGGTAGGATCCAAACAGTTAGGTACAACTAAAAGGCTTACAACTTCAGCCAACACTCCTCTTACTATGTTTCCTGAGTGTTCAGTATGATCAGGGAGAATATGACTGTTTTTGAAAACCTCCAGAGAGAGAGAAAGCCTATCCACACAAGTTTGTCATGCATGGTAAATCTTGTATGTCCAACAAGATGATGATGATATGAAACCCATTAATGGTGCTCTGTATTTGATGGCATTAATTTTGTTGCTGCATAAGAGAACTGAGAAATACCCTTCAGCTAGTTGGGTCAGGCATGGAAAGTGGAAGGGGAAGGGGAAAGGAAAGGGGAAGGGGAAGGGGAAAGGGAAGGGAAGGGAAGGGAAGGGAAGGGAAGGGAAGGGAAGGGAAGGGAAGGGAAGGGAAGGGAAGGGAAGGGAAGGGAAGGGAAGGGAAGGGAAGGGAAGGGAAGGGAAGGGAAGGGAAGGGAAAAAGGTGACAGTATTACAGAAGTTGATGCTGTTGTACTTCAGCATGTGTTGACATTCAAATAAAGTAGGAGAGAAGGCTTCTGCATCCGTTATTTGTGCTGGCTTTAAAACTTCAGTGCACAAGGAGATACAAATGCTTCAGTAAATGAGAGGATCAGAGTAAAGAAAATCAACAAATCAAGGAGACACCATATGGACAAAGACACCCTTTTGTGTAAAGTTGTGTCACAGAGAGATATTTTAATGTGTAACGAGGTGTTGAATGCTGTGCTTGAGGCAACAATGTGATACAGAAGCTGTTTCTATTTATATGGAACTATTTCAGTGCCTCCAGGACTGGAATAGTCATCCTGGGTTACAAGGGCTGCTGACCCGGAAACTTATGAAAGACATTTCTGTTTGGAGAGTCCTTTGGAGAGGTTGCTCAAATTAGTTGACATCTTTCTGAAACAAGCAGCAGTTGTGTGTGCAAGTTGGGAGAAAATACCACATTTCAATCAATGCTTACTTTCTCATGGGAAGAAAGTGTGAGAACAGATCAGAAAGGCAGCAGAGCCTTTGCATCTGTGTCAGAGCAAACGAAAGCTGGCAGTCAGGTGGCTCCCCTTCTCACAAAAGGAACAAGTTGAGTAAGGTAATTACTGTTTAATATTTCCAACAGGATGTTTGAAGGGAGCATGTAATTATCCTGCCAACATCAATTCAAATAAACATGAGGGATTTAGAACATTTTTTGGAGTTGCAGGCTTAAAAGGAATACCAAACATTCTGGGACACTAAACCTCTTAGATCTCCTCTGTAATGTGGCATAGCAATATGTTTCTATTGACATTTTGCCTTTTACATTAAATGATGCCTGCCCTGCAGAACACAGCAGTGATGTATCCTGCTAAAGTAGCCTGCCTCCTCTTTCACCTTCCTAAATCCTATCTGGAAGCTATACTGAAGAAGTAACAGTTTCAAGAGCACACTGACAATAGCTGAGTGGATCTTTTTTGGGTTTAGCTAATGGTCTTTTAAAGCAAAGGCATTGTTGAAAACCATTCTGAGCATTCTTCTCATGATTTAAATTGTGCTGCAAAATGTGATACTGTTGAAATTGCCAACAGAAAGTAGCTAGATGAACACCTATTTGAAAAAGAATAATACTTGTCTCCTTTATACATGTAGTCACACACATAAACACATACATGTTTGCAGAGATTTTGATTTTTTCTAATTACTAAAAAAAAAAAAAAAAGAAAACATCGTGAATCTGTTACTGGCATACTGGCATTGCTCTGTCTGCCCATATCTCTTATGAGGTTTTTTTTAATTATTTTTCATAAAGCTTCTTTCTATTGCCTTAACTGTCAGATCATCAGGGTTCTGAAGGTTGCCCAGTGAGGGAAGTGTTACACAAGCTGGTCAGTCTTTCCCACTTAAATAAGTGAAATATCCTACAGAAGGTCCCTCATGAAACACTATTATCTTAAACCTGAAATGCAGACATCAGTCACCATCCAGTGAACACATTGCGGGTGAACGAGCTCTGCAAGACAGAACAGAGTTGTGAGTCTGGCAGACAAAAGCAAAAGAAGCCAATGCACGGAATGCGTGTGAAGTCAGACTGCTGAGTGGGCACAGAGGAAAGCTGGCTGGGAGACGCTTGGCAAAGAGCACTAACTCTTTCCAAGGAGTGGGGATCAGCATCTGAGGATGTGATCTGCTGGGGGTTGATTTTAGTTTTGTACCTGAAAACAAAAGAAATATTTGACTTATAGCTTTAACTTCTTGTCATGACTGCAACAATGCTCAGATCTCTGATATTTTTCTCCTCACTGCCCAGACCAAAAAAATTAACACCATGATCTTTTTTTACTGTTAAAAGGATTCACAAAGAGCAATAATCCAGGCCTTAATGTTAAAAATCAATATATCAAAACTCATTGTATATCCTCCTCCATCCACAGCAGACTAAGCATGAACTCATTTAGGGCTAGTCTTTTTAACGAGTAGTCTGCATAAAAACACTTAACTCTTTATAGTGTCTAAATGTAAAAAACCTAGAAACTGGCAGGGTTTATGTGTTGTTAATCTTAGACATCATTTTGGACTCTGATTTGCCAGGTCTTTTTGTGGATGAGAAACAACTTTACAAGTTAGGCACATCCAAAGTGACCTTGCCTAATAGTTAATGGAGAGCTAAAAGAAAATTCCACCTTGAGAAATTAAGTGAAGATAAAACCTGACAGGACGGTTGAGCTCAATAGGAGAGGGAAAGAAGGGGTAAGAAGAGCAGAACAGTGAAGACCAAAGACTTAGAAATGAGACAATTCTAGTGTCTTCTGCTATTGTAGTGTTTTCTCAGTATGTAAGGAAATAGCACCCTTCTCGAGCTCTCTGGCAATCAGGTAAGTATTAAGGATCTTTTTTCTAATAATTGAGTAGCCTCAAGATGCCTTAAAGTTGTCATTACTGTTCCATAAACCATGGATGAGAAGAATGGACAACCAGGGAAAAAGGAACTGCCAAACAGTGGAGACTTCTGTAAAATTGCATGGCTTAGGCATGAGCTCAAATCTGGGCACTCATCTGAATGTTCCTCTGAATTTTGTACATTTTTGCCTGGGTATGTTTTTTAAGACATTACTGGTGTTCTAGTTTTCTCTATAGTTCTGCAGTAAGGTAGGTTAGCAATGCATTATATTGGTGTGTCTTGCACGTCCCCTTAAGTTTTACTTAGCTCTCTCAAATTGTAAAATTAGTTTTATGCCTATCTACCAACCTATTTACCTATGTAGAATGAATGATATATGATTTTATTTATTGTGGAAAGTTGTTGTAGGATTTATATTAATTTCAAAAGAATACCAGTGAAAGAGGCTTGTTATTAATGAAGTAGAGTGTAAATCTTTGTAAGGCAAGAAATCACTTGTGAAGTATCCTTGAAAACTCCCATTATGTATGGATTAATAGGAACCATAGCCTTGAAATCAGATGCATTTTCTCATTTGAAAAGGTATTTCTGACACCTTTTTAGCTCTTTTATTATTGAGATACCATACAATGTTACTAAGGACACAGTCTGTAATTTTGTTGTTGTTGTATTCTTTGAATGTGCCATGTGGTTTGAGTTTTAAACCTTATTTCCTTTTGGTCTAATGAGCCTCTGAAAGTGATTAAATAGAAGAAAGACAGGTTAAGCCAATGACATTTTATCAGAGGAAGCACTATCAAATCTATTGCCTGAAAAACGTTTTGTAGGTTCCCAAGATTTCTCACAATAAAATGCTTCCTTATGACTAGAGTAGTAATCCAAAACTCAAGGCATTAAATGTTTGTCAGTCAGAGGTAAGACAAAATGCAAGCAATGATCAGAAAAAATGTTCTTATGTGCTATACTCAGTTGTTTTCTGTATGTCTGGCACTTCATTCTATCTGCCTGCTTTTTTTTCTATGCTGAACCCAATTAATCTCCTTCAGGCATGAGGAATTTCTACCCAAATCAAACCCTCAGCTATCTTTTTTAAGAACTTTTTTTAAAAAAATGGATTAAGCTTACTCAGAATACATCTAACATAAAAAATGCTAGATCCAGGGTCCAGAGATTAAAATGAATTCACAATCAAGTCACATTTTTTGAAAGTGTAGGGATATGGGATGGGTGGACAGCAAGTATTTGAATAAATCACCTTTCAAAGTGCTGTCTGTGCCACATACATCTTGGTAGGGAAACAGTGGTCACTAGAGTTGAACGGGATATTACTAAGACGATGGATAGGGTGGATAACAGTACATTTATCATTGTTTTGTACAGAGGCTTTCGTTCATCACCAGAGACTCACTGTGCAAGGCACTTCACATGCTTCTATCAGTAGAAGAGTCTGGCTCAAAGGAAGAGCTCCAGATAGGCTGCAGAAGTACAGGACAGTGCAGTGGCATTGACCAGGACAACAAGCAACCTTGTTGCCAACCAGCTGTCTACCCCTTGGGCGTTTTGAACTTATGTTTGTGTCCTAGGATTATGCCCATGGTATTATTATTGTTCTTGATTAGGTTTATATTAAAATCTGCTATGCATCTGCTAACACACAGAGATGGTCAAAATACTGAGAAATGTAGGCAGTAAGTAAACTAGACAAACAAAGAGCATATTTTCAAACAATATTTTCCCCCTTTACATCACCTGTAAAATGAACATCTCGGAATAAAGAAGTGAGCTTCAAAGACTGTGTTCACAAGAGCTTCTTTGGTGTCTTAGTGGGCTGTGTAGCTAAGTGACAGCTGTCTGAATTTGGAAACTCTGCACTCTTCAGATTTCTTCCTGGGAGAAAGGTACATAGCTGTACTGTCCGTGAACTTGCTGGAGATCACCATGCTCTTATTGAGGTACTGGGAGTAATGGTAATCTCATTTATCTTTGCTTTCTAAAAGATAGGCATTTGGTTTAAGAGATCATTTGGATGTTTTCAGTAGAGAAAGGTAGATACCTCCAGTAGAAGCTTCACCTATTCTGATAGCCATCTAAAAGGCAAGGCCTAAATTGCCATTTTGAGGTTACTTTCTCTCCCTAGTGCCTGTCAGACAATATTTCAATAATCTGTACTTTGTTTTACATGCCAAAAGTTAAGCCAGACAAATTTGTTCCTTGCTGACCAAATACTCTATTTTTTAATTATGTTTGAAATGTTATTTCATAAGTTTCAGTTAGAATTGGCACAAATAAAACTTCATACTTTCACATATTATATCACTTATGCACAATAATGTAGCTTTCGCAATTTTTTTCTTAAATTATCCTTTAATGATAAATATTTTTTGCATAACTACAGCAAGTTGCAAAAAAGAAAAAGTATAACAGGTAAGCCACCTAAGTAACAACCAGATAAGGATAGGCTCTTGCATGATGCCAGATAGAATGTTTGCCAAGGACATGAATATCATGTTACTTTCACACTATTTTATCCTCATTATATATATCTTGGTCAATCATACTAGATCTGCTATTACATGTCACTATATATGAACACAGAAAAAAATAGAAATGAAACAAAAGAAAAAAAACTACTACAGAGATAGAACACCCAGTTCCCCAGCTACAACATATGTTTTCCTTCTTCTTATGAAAGACATTCATATAATCTCTAAAGTTTTATCCTTGCTAAAAATAAATTTGAAACTTTTATCTAAAAATAAATCCTTTAGTTCTAAATGTAGTAAAGTGTTTGTTTGAGGAAGAAAGTTTGGGGAGTTTTGTTTCTTTTATTTAAAATCATCTGAACATGAAAGAATTAATAAATCTGTTGCTCTTTCCTTATGCCAGACATAAACTTAACTATATGATTGTAACCAGTAAAATATATTGCCCTTGGCGGAATTTTCTCCTTCACACAGTTATGTGATAAATTCCCTATCTAGGTTTTGTCCACAAGTTTTAGGTTTTGTTTTTCATCAAAATTTCTCTGTGAACTACTACTTGCATAAAAATGTTGACAGTAACATGCTAGTGATGAAATCTCTCTGCTGCTGTTAACAAACCTGTCCTAAAACATTAACCTATGCCTTTATTATTTACACTCATTTTCAAGCTGTAATTCTTTCCCTTGCTAGATTAATTCTTTTAGCAGCTACTTCTTTAGGTGCAGGAAGAAAGAAAGAACAAGCCTGAAGAAAAAGTTGCTTCTAGGACAAATTAAAGGTGATAAAGGGGAAAAAACACCAAACTTTAAACCAATGGTGACTTGATAAAATTATGTCAAGGGACTGTCTATTGGTAGTTGAACAAGATGGTGTGACCATAGATGGTATTTTTTAGATTTGTGCTAAAGACAACTGTAGAGAACATTTGCAGATAAATGTCAGAGAGTAAGACAAAAGATAGTAAGTATGAGACTTAGAACAAACTGACTACATTTTTTCCCCTGTGCCACTTAAGCATTTATTAGCTAACAATTTAGAAGCAACAAAAGGCAATCTTTAATCTATGAAACATTTAAGTAGTCTGGGCAGCTTATATCCATAAAATATATTTGGAGTCCAGACTGAAGAAAGGTTTGAATTCTTCAAAAAATTAAACAATAGCTAAGGATTATCAGTGGATCTGGGTTTGTGACAAGGTTGCAAACCCTAAAGATTATACAAGAAATTAAAAGCCACTTTCTAAGTATTGGAAAGAAGAAGAAAGTTTTGTAGGCAAATTATTCAATAACTTCTCTGGGAGAAGTTTTTATATCTTCCCTGAGGCAACTGGCTATGTCACTGTCATCTGAAGGATGAATTAGGATAACCAAGATGAACCACTGATCTACCAGAAGTGCATGCTTCTCTGGTGACCTTTCCATGGAGGACGGTAAGGTTTGATCAAATCTGGCAAGGCTGTGGTGCAATTTCTAGCCTGTTGCTCAAGTCCTGCTTTCACAAATAGGGAGCAACAGACTAGTTCTGGTTTGCAATTACACCCATGGACTTGGGAACTGGAAGTGAAATGTTGGCCTGGACATGTGGAAGTCAAAGGGGTAACATTCATTGCCCTTAATGTAGTTCTGATATCACATGTGGTATTAATGATTATTTACACCTGCTAGTACAGACACACATGGATATCCACAGCAGTCTTGCACGACAGCTATCTCAACAGTCAAAAAATTGTAAAGTTTCATGGCTGTATTATTTTCTCTACAGAAATAAAATTCCCTCCAGATAGTTCCTGGGGGTTTATTCACCCTTTCCTCTCCCTTTCACTTGTAATAGAAGACAAATTGCCCGAATATCTCCTGATCACATTCCACATACTTCTGTCAGCAGAAAAAGCAGAATTTAACAGAGAGTCCGGATACCGAGGGTGGTCAAACCCGCCACTGCCAAGATTCAGGGATGATGGAAAAGAACCCCCTGCTTGTCCTCTGGTGTGACCTTCCATCTGAGCTGTCGGGTTATCACAGATCCATCTGTAAACAAAGGATAGCAGGCTCTCTGGGCAGTGTCAGGATCACACTCAGTGTGACACTGTGTTTGGATGTTCAAAGAATCCCTCTCTCCTTGCTTTCTTTTCCAGGCTTAATAAAGGAACTGCTAAAACCTATGTAGCCTGATAAGATGACAAGACAGTCTTTTAGTGTTATTGATTGTATACAAGAGGTGGAATGATGAATTATTTCCTATAATGCACCAAGTGGGTTTCATCTTTTTGAGAGATGTTCTTGAAATCCCTTGTATGAATTCAGTTCTTAAACTTCCTTCTGGAAAAAAAGGGGTCTTCATTAGGCCAAAAGGCTGGGGTAAGACAAATATCTTCTACCTGATAACAGAAGGGAGGGAACTTTCAGAGTCCATGATCTGAGAGGAATAAAGATGTATAGCATGTAAAATAAACTGTGGATTGCTATCATGAGAATGCTGTCAAAAGGAACCAAGGGGACAAATTGTGTGCCTCTTGAAGGCACTCCACATGTAATAAACTTCAGCCTTTCACCACCTTCCTTTATGTGTGGTGGCACAGCTGGTTGGCTGCAGCTTTTTTTTTTCTCAGTAAAGTGAAAACCAATTTTATTACTCAGCAAAAGAAGTTCCACTAGCAGGCCACAAGCACTAGTATCAATCCCATGCAATACAAAGGATATTATGTGTAGATACCTTTCCCATACCTGTTGCTGTATCTGTCATATTCAATCTTAGCAAAATGGTTTAGAAACATAATCCATTATGGGGACTTTCCTAATAAGGTTCCTAAGGAATTGTGTGAAATATACTAAATTTAAGCCTAAAACAGTTTTTGAAAGCAATTGAGAAACTGATCCAAAAGTAGAGACACTTTTGTAGAATCATTCTCTAGCTCTCAGCTATGTCCCCAAGATTGCTGCTAGTTTGGCTGTTGTGAAAAGAATGAGGTATCAATGGATAACCTGGCAGAGCTACATGCAACTTTGCAGTTCAAGTTTAAATAAATGCATTACGTTTTGAAGCAGTGTTGTTTCCTTGCTTTGGTGTAGGTGACCTTTGGATAGGGGTTTGCAAGGGGCAAAGATTGTAACTTTTATTTTAAAGAAGCTTGTGTTCTTGCCATTGCTGTCTCACTCATTCTGAAAGTAGTTTTGAAACTTTCTAGCTTGACTGAAAATCTCTGAGGCACAGAGAGGCTTAAGTATGAGCTGCAAAGGCAATTAATTACATGTTCTCCTATCCTTGGCTGTTGCTATGATTTTAGATATTGCAGGTCATTTGTGATTATTTACTGTTTAAAATAATGTTTGTGGAGCCTTTAGCAGGTTTGGAAGAATGCAGCAGGACATACTGAGAAGTTGCTGAGATTCTGGAAGAGCAGCTAGGAACCCAGGCAAACAGGGAAGGTTGCAGATGGGTCCAGCCTGAGCTGTTTTGTGAGCTCAGGCTCACTGAAGAGGTCTCAGAAGCATACTTGGGAATACAACTGTAATATTTTTTTTTCTAGAAACAATCATGAGAATTGCAAATCTCATATTTACTAAGGGATTCTGCTCTCCTTTCTGTCCAAA
Source organism: Falco peregrinus (assembly GCF_023634155.1). Lineage (NCBI taxonomy): Eukaryota > Metazoa > Chordata > Aves > Falconiformes > Falconidae > Falco > Falco peregrinus. Next base: position 60,199,810 of record NC_073727.1, read on the forward strand.
TGAACAGGCTGTTTCTCCCTGACAAAGCAGCACAAGGAAGTCTTGGCGTAAATGTAAATCAGGTCAGGACATCTGTACACAGACACTAAGATGCTCTCTGTTGCATGCAGAAATAGCTTTAGGAAAGCTTTTGATAGGTTGTCCTCACTAATACATTTAAGTTGTTTTAATTATTGCCTATTCTAATTTCACTGCATGATGAAAGCTTTATTTACATATTGCTCCTGTTGCTCAGATGTCAAGGAGGTTATCTGGGACCTTCAGACACTTGATCAGAGTTTGCTGATGAAAGCCTGATTCTATTGTCTAAATCTGTCACCTCTCGGACTTTACCATCTCTGCAATTGCTAGCAATAGTTTGCCTGTAATGAGATTGCTTGGTGGTTTCTTTGTCAAACTTGTTTTTATTGACCCACCCAATGTGAGGCACTGTCTCTCACAGGTCAACCCGAGGTATTGTATATATCATGACAGAAGAAAATAAACACTGGGGGAGGAGGAAGTTCTGATAACTTTGACAGCCCAGATGGAAACCCAGGCTCTTTGTACTCCCATTAAGCACTGGCAGTGTGTAATGGGGGTGTGAGCACTGAGCTGCGGGGAGAGCTGTAACACATCCTTCCAGGAATCCTTTCTCATCGTAAACCACTCTCATCATGCAACTCGACTAATGTACCCATAGACACAGTTCTGTCTGAAATGGAACTTGGCATAACTCATAATCAAAATATACTATATTTGGCAATTTTGCTTTTCTTTTTAGGTTTCTGTGTTACTTTTACATTTTTTTTTTTAATCTCAAATTTTGTGTACGATTATTCTTCACTGCTTAGAAGCGTGGGACTCTGGTTTATGAAGCAGAAAACTGCAAGGCTTGTTGACTAACTGTAAACTAACTAAACCGTTTGTTGACCAAGTGTAAACTAACTAAAAATGCATGCTGTCCTGGACCCTACAGTATGTCTTTCACAATACAAAATTAAAACAATAAAAAGCATGAAGTTTTCCAGATATTGATCCTCGGTGGTGGATGAAAGGTCAGATAATCATATGGCTGGAACACTGAACTGAAAACCACATTGGGTCACTATGAACCTCCTTTTAATGGAAAAGTAAATCTCAGAATTTTTGGTAATCCTGCAGACATACTTCACATTAATTTATATATCTCAAAGAATCCAGTAATTACTGCAGTACAAATTATATTAAATGAATTATAGCGATGATCCACGGGAAAGTTAGTATTAGAAGAAATTTAAGGAAACTAAAAGAAGAGATATCCTGTCCATCATCCTTGAGCACCTTCCAAAAGACTCTCGCTACTATTCCTTAAACACTTGTTTTGATTCACTGGTACATCTCTGTGCCAAGTGAAGTAATCCTAATACCCTGTATAAAAATATACAAATTTATGTATATAAATATATAAAACTTTATGAATGGACTTTCCTGTCCCCTCCCATTTCTTTGTAGGATGCACATGCTACTTTTCTGTGATTATGCCTAACAAAATATTATATAGGTCAATCAGTGACATACAGATAAAACCATTTTAAAGGATATTTGAAAAATAGTTCCCCATTCATTTAGCTGCCAACACACAAGGTTCTGCATCAGATAGCCCACTAAGTCCTGAAACACTGTGGGGAAATATACATTGAATGCAGAGAGCTAGTTTCACTACATACAGAGTAGCTAAAGTTCCAAAATTAATGTGTATTTCCAAGAATTTTTTTTACCTGCTTTTTTTGCATGAGTAATGAATGAATATATTAAATATTTATCTGTGTGATCTGAATAGAGTGCATTTGCAAAACAGAATTTTTACAATCATACATACTTTATTCCTTTTTGTAAGCTATTTAACTTTTTAGCTTCAAACAGTATCACATTTGAGTAAAGGATTTTTGTAATTATTGTCAGATCTCCAAGTGGGAATCACATTTGTCAGCCAAAAATTGAAATCTTCCTTTATTAATGAAGGAAACCTTCAATTTATGGCTATATGTTAAAACAGTATCCAATTTTCAGTGCTTCTGAGAAAACTGTAGTGTTTTAAAGAGTAGAAATGTTGACAAGAGCCATTTTGATAAGATCTGGACTCAGTACCTGAACTATCAAAAAGCACTTTTGGCATCAGGGTAAATGACTCATCTTCACAGCCTGGAAGCGGAGGTACTGAGTCAGCTGTTGTCTGGGAGCACTGTTGTTGACCAGAAAGAGCCAGACAGGATTTCTCCCTTTAATGCCAAATCTGAAGAATTTAGACACAGCCTGAGCAACAGCCCCCAGACAATGGAGGAGCTTCAGTGACAAACTGACATTTTGAGCTGTGCACAATAAACAGAACTGGCTGTGAAAATGCCGAGAGGGTGGGAGTGTTAGGCAATGAAAGGAAATGGATGTTACTCATCTTGCTCTAAGTGTTGCAGGGGAGTCACAACTCATATGGAGGAGTAAGCTTGGGCAGCGAAAGCAGCATCCTGTGCAATGATGGTATATTTGTGGTTTATGTGTAAATAAGACAGTACCTATAAGGCCCAGAACCTCACTTTTGATACTGATCCTTCTTGTGAGCTGTGCAACTTTGGTGACAAAGGCAAAGGCGAGACAAGAAACTATACCAGTGCGTGGAAAACACTGAGATGTGTTTGGTCCCAGATAGGCTTTCCAAAACTATCAGAGAGGAATACTCAAAGCCACCTGTAGCTTTATGTCTTTATAGGGTACAACTGTTTTCCTCTGGCTGCTTTTATGCTGCATTCCATAATCTTGGGAATTTCTGTGCTTTCTGTCATCCATCTTTACCACAAGTTGTTTCTTGTTGTGTTCAGTACTGAGTACTGATCTAGTAACCAGTGCCTTCCAGCCCATAAGTGAAGGTGTTACAATAGAAATTAACACATCAAATGTGGTACTAGCATCCAGTCACATAACATTTCCCTGATAAAAATAAATCAATATGAAAGTTCTTGATTAAGAAAGTTGGAACTTTGTTATGTAATGTTATATTGATAATTTTAAATGAAAACCTTCTATTTCATACCTGTGTTATGCAATGTTATATTAATAATTTTAATTGAAAAACTTATATTTCATACATGTGTTCACAACTTCAGTCAGAAGCAGGCTCGTTTCTCACAGTGAAGGAAAGGAAGACGTGCAGTGTAATTAAGACCAAAAAGTTTCATTCAGCTAGTCTGGTTTAATTTCCACGTGGACCAACCACCTTTTCTTCCCCTGTCTCTTACAACAGCAGTATGACTGAAAGCATTGATGAATCAACGCTTGGGTGGCATATTCAGTAGCTGTTGACAGGTGGTGGGAAATATAACACACCATAGTTCAACAGGTGCAGAAAAGTTACAAGGCTGAAAGACAGGAAAGTAATCAGAATCTTAGTATTACCTCTGTGTCTTGCATGCCCTGTCTAACTTTTCTGTTAGTCATAATCTTTATACACAGAATGAAATAGCAGAAACTGATTGCTTAATTTATATAGTCTCCCTTTTGCAGAACTGTGTGGTATCTGGGGCTTCTTGGAAATACGTATCTTGATTGATGAACCATTCAACTTCTCTCAGGTTTCTCTTCTTAATCTGTGGAACAAACCCACATCCAATACCAAAACCACATATGGAAAAATGTATATATGTCCCATATATTTGTCCAGTTCCTCCAAAACTAGCAATAAAAATATCACAAAAATAAACTGAGAAAAGCTAAATATATTCATAAAAATATTGCTTGTATTAATTATACACAGTTCCTGATGTTATGGGGCTGGCCCCTCCACTTTCAGAATTTGATGACTGAATTGGTCATTCATCTTAAAACAAAGCCTTTTGGAGATGTGTCGTATAAAGCACAGCTGAAGAATGTATTAAGAAAAGGTAAGAAAAAAATAATAGTAAAAACTAAGCATCATTCAGCTTCCCAAAAGAAGTGGAGAGCCTGTGTGACTGCAAGATCAGAAAATGTGTCTGTTACCTTTATATTTGTTCTGTCAAGAAAAAAATATTCACTTCCCTGATGCACAAGAATTGTATATTTTATACATGGAGTTCTTAGAACCAAGACACTAAATAGCTGTGTTTGTAAATCCTAAGTAAGAAGTGTTTATTCCAGGCTAAGTCCACAACAAAAAACAGCTTTAGGCAAGAACAACCAATTTGCTTTGGAAACCGTGACCCTGACTTGCCTGAACATTTTCATATTTCTTCCTGGGCACCAGACAAATGAATGACCCAAGTTACAACATAGGCATGGCTATGTGCTAAGGGCTAAAATAGGTTTGAGAAAAAATAACATTTTCTACAATAACAATATAATAGAATAGCCGTGTTCCATTGAAGTAGTCAACGTGGAGTCACTAAAGGAATTCATGCTTGACCAAATAGCCCTCTGTGATGTAGTGACTGGCTGGGTAGATGAGGGGAAAGCAGTGGATGTTGCCTGCCTAGACCCCAGCAAGGCTTTTGACACTGTCTCCTGTGGATAAGCTCGGGAAGTGTGGGTTACATGGCTGGACCATGAGGTGGATTGAGAGCTGGCTGAATGGCAGAGCTCAGAGGGCTGTGATCAGCAATGCAGGGTCGGGCTGGAGCCCTGTAGCCAGGGTGTTTCCCGGGGGTCAGTGCTGGTCCAGTCTTGTTTGACTTATTTGTCAGTGACCTGGATGAAGGCACAGAGTGCACCCTCATCAGCTTTGCTGATAGTACAGAACTGAGAGGAGCGGCTGATACCCCAGAAGGCTGCGCTGCCATTCAGCCAGACCTGGGCAGGCTGGAGAGTAAGGTCCTGAGTCAGTCATGGTGATCCTATCAGTGTTTTACTAGAAACGAAATGCTTCCCTGTGCTAAGGACAACCATGAGGCTGGTTTTTAACATGCCTTCATGCCCATTCTTCAGGATTACACTGACTTTTAGCAGTGTGTTGCTATTTTCCTTGGTGCTTTTAGGTTATACTCTTTGTAACTCATATTAATCCATTAGAGCATTCCCATATTTGGTTTCACCATCTGTAAAATGAGGGAAATAGTACCTATTTTTCTATTTAAACATTTTGTTTCTAGTGTGTGGAATCAAGAAACAGTTATTTAATAGTAGCTGACTACTGTTTGCTTAAATTTATGAAACCACAAGGTGGCTAGGCACCTGAAACCAAAGCAGATTTTTCCTTAAGTATTAATTCCTCATACAGCTTTTTGTAGCAGCTTAAGCAGAATGCAGGCATTTCTCTGGCTCAAGGGTCTCTTGGGTTTTCTAAATCCTTGTCACTAGTATAGAAACCCCAATCAAATTAAAAAAAGAGATTAATCAGGCCAAGACTTCTCCCATTGTTTAGTGCTGTTTACTGTGAGTTTTCCCAAATATTGTATCTTGTAAAAAACCTGCAGAAACTTGCTTGCACCAGAAATGGGATGTCAAAATGTCATGTAGTGTCACAAGAAGAAGTCTTTCTTGGGTGCATTTACCCTTGAAAAACGTTAATTCTGATGTACAATTTTGCCCATGCCTGGTGTTTGGAGTGTTTACTGACAACCTGCCCTGTTGCTGAAGCCATAAGTTTTTTATTTCAAATTTATGAGTGTTACAGATTTCCAATGTGCACAATAATCATGGCTCGCCTCTTTTCTTCTCCTCCTGCAATTTTTTTGGAGTGGAAATGCAGTGATTTGGTTCTGCTGATTTATGTGCTACTTTGTTCTTTATCTGTTTGCACCTCACCAGTAAAATAACATCATGCTATCATTTCTAGGGTTCACAGGACCCTGTCAGCACTTAGCAGTCAAAGGTCAACCAGCTTCACAACTCATAGTTAAATAGGTTGAAAAATCTCACCTACAATTAATGGCCAATACATCAAATGAAGAAAAATGGTACTGGCATCACTAATAAAATGGCATTACCATACAGCAGGTTATTTTTGATATAGCACACTGGTGATATAGCTGTTGAGACATGACTGTCCCTGAGATGCCCAGTTCTAGGAGAGGACAATGAAACTTGTGTTCCTGATTGCCGCTGATTTATGTTTTGCTTTGTTCTTTATCTGTTTATAAGCATCCAGGAGAGCTGTCCACATGTTGCTATCTTTCTTTCATCTTCTGAGCTGTCTGTGACCAGTTCGTCTTTCCCTGACGCTATCTCTCTGCCCTGTAAGCCTTTCAGCATATGCTTCCTACACTCATTTGGAAATTCACAGAACCCTGGCAGCACTTCACAGCCAAGCAGCAGCAAATTTGCCTGAAAAAGTAAAAATAAATTAACCTGATATCCCTTAGCAAATTGTCTTATTTTTGTGTAATAGACCTAAATAGACATGACAAATATATTGCTGCATCAAAAACAATATTTAATTGGGATTTAATTTTCAAGTATTTGTGCCATTTCTATTTCAAAGTTTCATGGCTCCTACAAAGAGAAGTTGCTATGCTGAAAAAGTTATTTTGAATGTAAAATGATTTATGTGGAAGTATAGATATGTTATCCAGAGCACCTTTTCCTCTCATTCTGATCACTAAAGGAATGTTGAAGTTTTTAATCTAACCAGTACATATCTGTCAGTTTTTAATTTTTACTCCTGCCTTTCCATTCATCTGTCTTTTAATCTGGAAAATTTTGGGAAGGGAGAGACAGAGGAAAAGAGTGGAAAAGAAAGCAAAACATTACTCTAAATAATGAAATGTTTTAAAATTCTGAATTAGTATGTAACAAAAAAATAAAAAAGTATCAGAAAATAGAACATGGGAAAAAAGTCAGACATTTTCAATAAAAAGTACATTTTGATACAAGCATTTAAAACAGTCCAGGCTCTATTCAGCTGTCCTGAGAAATAATTTTAATATCCACTATTGACTGAGGCTCATCTCTTCCACACATAGGCATTTTTAAGCAAAGGCCTAGAGAACTGGCCTCAGGCTGTTGCTGAATAAGACAGGGAGGGAAAGGATCAGTGGGCTGAACAGAAGCCAGCCAGCTGACAGTTGACTAGCAGCTTTGAAGTGCTCTCTGAAATCAATAATCTTTGGATAACCAACAGTACGTGAACTTGGTGGATAACTCTGCGTGGCTGCAGTGCTGCTGGTAGCTGAAGGCTCTCCATGTAGACATCCTACAATAATATTCAGAGCATAGGTCACTAGGTCATGATAATTCACCATGAAAAGGGAATAGTATTTTTCATAAAGGAAAGAGAAATATTTGAAGAAGAGCTTTCCAACACTAAAATTTCTTGACAATCCAAGATTAAACATGGCAAAGCAAGCAGCTTTAGGTATTCTTTCTGACAAGTCTCTCCACTGATTAAAAACTACAGAATGAAAATCCCTCTCAAGTAACTCACAACTATAAAATCATACTTGATCCTTTAAAATGTCTTCATTACCAGAATAAGGCACTTGGTTCTGAATGACTTATTTATTCTGCATTTCCTCATCACACACTGGACTACAATGACCTGTCTTGTAATTTCTGTTTTGATTGTGCTGACAGTTCTTCCCCACACTCTCCCATTTGTATGCCTACCAACCTGCAAACAGCAATATTTGAATTCTAAGGCTTTGGAATATTAAGGATATGCAAAAATGCAGTGAATCTGTCTCTTCGGATTTGCATGCATGGGTTGAGAAGGCCAATAAGCCAATAAGTCATTCTTTAAAACTCCCACAGTGTGGGAAATTCGTTGGTGACAAACGTCAGCATGATATTTGAGACACATTCAGACTCTGTTATGAAACTCCCATTCCTCTAAGAACTGTTTGAGACTTCTTAGCATTGCTAATGCTGTATAGCCTTCATTATCTGCCCAGCCGTTCCCTCTATGAAAATCCTTCTGTTGCTTCTGTCTTTCCTTACATAAAGTTAAATACAAATACTACAAAATAAAATAATCGCCAGTCAGACTGGCACAGCAGTTTATCTGTAAGAGACAGAGGTAGGTATTATAATAATTTAGTCTGTGATGTCCTTCACATTTCATTGCATTTACACACTCATGCTTGCATGACATTTTCAATGAATCAAGAGGGTTATTTTGCCAATTGGATTAGGCAATAGCTATGTACATATAAGGACTTATGGGGACCTATTTCAGCACTGTGAATTCCTATACAGGGTAAACCCAATGGTTTGACACTGCTATATTGGCCTTGATTTCAGCAACAAATGCTAAACAACTACTCAGTGTCATTAGCATTTCATATAGACACAGGCAATATTTGGGTTATCTGTGCTCACTCCTTCTTCTCATCTGAATGAGCAACCTATGTTTAAATTTTAATATTTGTTAACTGGCCTAGTCCTATAATTCTTGTCCTTATTGAAACCTATGCTTATATTTCCTTTGTGCAATGTGTCAGGATTTCAACTGGGGAATTTTGCACTGGTGCAACTGTGAATCTGATCATAACTTGTTGCAGCTGATAGCAATACACAATGTACATGAGACCTAAATAGACACGGGACTAAAAGAAGGCATGGAGTGTATTACATTGGAAATTCTGAGAACAGGTAATATCTATCTGGTGAGGCAGGTTAATACTACACTGACAGCAATTATGGAATCCTCATTATGAAAAAAATCATTAATATCCCATAAAACTGTATTTCAATTACATTTAGAGTATGATCTTAAAGTAGGAAGTCTATGTTTAGTATCCATATTAATGAATATTTAGAGCTTGTTGCAGTGATTTGTTTATATCAAGAACTTTATTTGGCAGTAAAATCATAAAAAGTCACTTGATATTCTAGCAAAACAACTTTCTGTAGCCTAAATCTACTAACCAAGTAATAAAGCTGTGCCATGTGCTTTACATAACCGCCATGTAGGATGAATTTCAGTACTTACACTGATAGCTTGCAAACAATGTGTATAGCAGATTTGTTTGCATAACAGAATCATTAAACAATTCTCAACTTTGAGTGAATTTACATGAATCAATCTGTTCATAAACAAGATCGTAGCCTTTAGATAATTTTTTTGTTCTCAAACTGACCTCCTCCCTCTGCCCTGTTTATGCAGCTACCCCATTATACAACTATGTCATTAATTGGTGGCCAAGCACACATATGGTGTGCTTGGTTATGTGCTTGGTTCTCTGAAAAACAGAGGTCATTTTTGCTTGAATACTGTCAAAAATAGTAATTAAAAAATAATAGGAGAATTTTCCATAAAGTGGGAGGCAGAATCATTAAACCCAACATTCTGTATCTAGACAGCCCTCTAATGCTTGGTACAAAGGCTCCTCAGTTGCCTTTTGAACTGCAATCCTTAACCCCTTGGAGGCTCTGAATTTGAGAGAAACTCAAGATATGAAATCATATGCAGTTCAGAGTCCCATGCAATGCAGCTTAGAGGTCAGATAAATGCTTATGTTTGCCTGTGCATTTTCTGTTCTCTAGTTCTACCAAGTGAGCAGTAGCAAATGGCAATTTAAAAAGAAAATATACTTTTTCAAGGCAGTAAAATCAAATTACATGCATCATTAAAAAGCCGACAATTACTATTCCAGAAACACACTGGTCCTTTTCTGGATGTTTTATCCTTATTGTTTGCAGAAAAAGCAAAGAGCAACTCCAACTTATTAGCAACATCTCTGAGAAATACTTCTGTGACCTCTTGGTTCATTCTAGTTTTATGATTTTCAGCATCCTAAGGCTAGTGATGGCAACACACTTTTTTTTCTTATTGTTCTACAATGTTAAGCTGCAGATTACTTTTGGCCAAATGCACAGATGCAGTTTTTGTATAGTTCTAGATCTCCAGACCAGAAAAAGACGTTAGGCAAATCTGAGTTATGCCAGGCTTATGTGTGACAGTTAATACTTTTTAAAAAGACGCTGACTTCCTCAGTTTTCAGAAAAGAGGAAGGTCTTGATACAAATGTATACATCACCTTGATATGCAGAACTTGCACTGTAGAGCTATTACTCCTAAGCTATTAATCCTGTTGCTTATTGAGAAAAGACATCTCCTATGGGAAAGCTGTTTGCGACATTACTTTTATCAAGTTTTATCAATAAACTACATAGTTTCTTGATGGGCAATATATATTCCTGCTAGCTCAAGATCACTTGAAAAGAGTTAGAACAAGATCCATTATACAAGTAAGATGAAACAATCATGACTAAGTAATTTATGAAGAGTTTGAGGAAATTTGTGGGAAATGCTGTGTAGTTGCAATAGATGAAAGAGCAAGATCAACAAAACTTTAGTGAGTGCTGAGTCCCATGATACGGAAATTATGGTGTGCAGACTCATGAAGTGCTCATTGTGCAGTGTAAACTGAATATTGGCAGAGGAAATTAAAATTAGATGGGTACCTCAAAATCTGGTGATCAACAAGGGTTACAAACAAAGCTCTGATGGAATCACAAGTAAGATGGAACTTAAGTCAAGTACAATAAGCTGAGCAACTGTGACGTGCATTTGTCTCTCCAGACTATAGTTAAAGTAATATTTTTTTCTACTGCAATCCCTTAGACTCATGTAAGAACTAAATCAATAATCTAATAAAAATTACAATTTTTTTTTTAAATAAATGTTTTAATATACACTTTCTAGGCATAAGCATGTACTTTCATCACTACTTTTCAGTATTTTCTACCTGGAGGACTGCAGAAGATAAAGTGAACTTTCCTTAAATGAAAGCCTGTTCAGTGGCCTAGCAGGAGAACAGAAATATTTTGCTGCTTCCATGGAAGTGAAGTAGTCCAAACATGGGAAAGATCACAACAGATTGTTCTCTAGGGAAGAAAATTAAAATGATTTTATTTGCTTCTCTCTATTCAATTATAGAAAGCTAAACATCTCTTGATGAATAAATACCAAATTTAATCAGAATATCTTAATTTCCAAGAAAAATCCCACCTGGGACCAGTTACATCATATATGCAACAAAGTCAACACTGATATTTTTAAAATCCATTTATTTCAAAACCAAAAGAATTAAGTGGCCAGCTTCACATTGTTACGTGAATAGAAAAGCTAGAAAATTATTCACATCATGAAAACTTCTGTTACAATTCCAAGCAGAAATGTTACATGTGGTTTGGGTATACAGTACCCATTTCAGCCATGAACAGTGAATACACAGCCTCATCTGTTACAAACTCGTTGTCAGCTCGTTGATGTCAGATCAGGAGTATTGTGGTTCATTTTGCCAAAAGAAATGTCAGCTGTTTGCTGAAGCAAGAAAGTTGATACAAATTATTTTGGTGACATTAACAGCAAGGCTGCAAGTGAGCATAGCTTCAGCATCATGCATTTTTGCAAAACATGGCTTCGGTCCACAATAGAACAATCAAGACTGAACTGGAGTATGATTTGACATGTACACAAGGACAAAACAGATGCCTAACAGCTTACACATGGTGCAGAATTCTTTCAAGAAAATCAAAGTGAGGATGTTGTTTGCAACTTTTCAGATTTAGAAAGCTAGTGTTTTAAATGAATTAGAAAAAAAAATAGTGCTTTCAGAATACTTTGTGACTGTGATTTAATTTTCCACTTTAAAAAGAAGACAAGTGAAATAGGCACTTGTTCATTTGATAGTGTCACCACTCATGCTTTGAGAAGCAGGGAACTAAAACCCTGATAAATTCCACATAGTTTATTCCTATGTCCTCTCCCCTATAGTGAAAGATACTTATATCACCCTATAGCTGCCACATCTGAAAATGGTAATTTCAGTAATAAATTTATTTTTAGAAAGTATCATAGCGTTAAGATGTCACTTCTCTATTTGATAGCTGGCAAACACTGGTATAAAATGAGTTTAAGAGCTTACTTTCAGCCTCCTAAATGATGCCCACAAAGGGAACAAGAGCTGAACATAAATTTCCAGAATCCCAGTTCTGTTCACTCCACAAGACCAAAGCTACTCTCAAGTCCTTAGCCTTCATATTCTTTATTATTCAAAATTTTACTGACATGCAAAAATGTTTGCTGAGCTCCCCTGTCTAATTTTACACAGTCTGCATGAAGTATATGGTGTTCCAGATTTGTTGCAGCCGTCATTCCTCTCCTGTGTGGTAACTGTTGTGGTCCCCCAGCAACAGGACCATCTCCCACACCTACACAGCCCATTCTATGTCCATCCCTTTTGCATGAGACAAGAGTAATTTTTTCCAAGTCCAACCTTGATGACAGACACCATTTGAGTCCTGTGCACCATCAGCCTTCCTGTAATAAAAGGCACTTCTGTTTGTGCTTTTCCCAGGAGATACTAATTTCAAAGCTGTGTCACAAATGAGTGGCAGTAAGGTGACTGGTCATGTCAACTTCTGAAAATCACAGTGAAAAGACCGTCAGGTACAACAGACACATGTGAAGTCAAAATAAACTTGGAACAAAGTCACACATTGGGATTGGATGCTCAAGAAGAGCAAATCAGGAATTATAACAGTGGATGAATAATGATTTTACTAACAGAAAACAGATTTACTAGGCCTAATTTCAGTTTGGCATTATTGAGCCACTGTTAATAGGGATAATCCCTTTTCCTAAACAATCTTTATACTACACCAACTAACAAATCACTTACTCATCAATACTGAAAGCATTATTTCCTTAGAAGTGATTTGTGTACATACATGGCACACACATTTTTGTTTGCTTAACTAAATCTCTGTGGCTTGAGAATTCCCGACATATGATTTACCTCTTCATTGATCATTGGTTTATTAAAATGTAGAGCTGTCTAAAGTGTGATTTATACAGAACAATCCTGGTATACCTTCTTTCTGGACACACCAGGGTAGGCCAAAATTAAATTTATTCTTACAGCCATGTGAGTGGCCTTTCCCAAGGCACACATCACACCGATGTATGTCAGAACAAACCGCAGGGAGGAGCTGATTTAGGACATATTCAGAGAATCAGTTCAGTTCTTGAACATCAGAATGGGGCTTGGGGCTTTATTTATAAGAAGTTAGAAGGTTTTTCATAAACCTAGCTACATAATCTTAATATCCTACACTATAGTTCCCAGAATGTGTGCAACTATGAATGAGATGGAAGGAGCTGGGTAGGCAAGGCAATAACTTTAGGCTAGGTGCATATTCCGGTTAAAACCTATGAATCATTTTTTAAGTAACTGCTATTGATACTATGTGTTATTTATCACTGACCCCTTTGAAACTGTCTCTCCAGAGAATTATGCCATGTTAAATTGTTTCCCTTTTTCAGATTCATCTAATAAGACATTAAAGGTATCTGGCTGGAAGCAAGAGCATGGAAAAGAGAATGGCACATATTTTCTGTTTCTTATTTAAACACCAAGGCTCTTTCTCATTTCAGTGCTTATAGGAAGCACAAAGCACACCTATCTTCCCTAATTTTGATAACAATTGAGCTCTTACAGACTATTTACCTTATAAATTCATGTTTCTACACATGCCTGTGGGAAAAGTCCTAACTCCACCCTTCTGCGGGCAAGCTTTCTGGCATCTATATTATTATGTTATTCCTCTCAGGAAATTCTCATTTCATACCGCACAATCCATGAGAATGAAAGCAGGCCAGTGCAAAACCAGGGAACACAGCATAAGCATTACCTTTACTCTCAATGGAGGTAAAGGAGGAGGAGCAAAACCCTGAGATACATCAGTCATCACTTTCTTGTTTACTGATGTATTTACTTCTTGTATATCTAGCTCATTTTTATGGACATTTGCTCAAATATCAGGCCTCACCACTTCCTCTACTCACCCACATTTAATTTTAAAGAAATGTTATTTCTTTTCCTAAATACTTTAATTTGAAATCTGTGGTTTAAATTAATAGACTTTAAGATTAGCAATCACTGGAACTTTTACTAATAGGGTGCTCTAGTCAAGTGAGAAATTTAACACATTTCTCAGTAAATATCCTAATCGTTAATTAATCTTATGGTTAAAAAAGCCCAAAACCTCTTGCTTGTTTCTAGTTTGAATCTGCTTTGTCTTGCTTTTATCTGGATCTTGTCAGATTTTATCAGATCCTCCTAGTTCTGTACAGTGTTCTTGTCACCACTACCTCTACCTGCCATTTTCCTCTCTTTCAGTCATAAAACACAGGTAACTACTGAATGAAGCTGGTAGCCATAACTATATGTGCCGGTGTGTGACCTGCTATTTTTAGATTTCTACATGTATGCATGAATTTGTGCGTGCCCATACACATAGACAGGGAAAACTACACTTATGTGCTCAAAAGTATCACTGAAGGGAAGAGGCTGACCTCATGGCAATGTCAGCAAATTCAGTGGTTAGGGAAAGAGGCACAAGACCAATGCATGTGGCCTCCAGGACTAAAAATGTACTAGGTGGGGATATTATTAAAACAAGTACCCTAATGATTGTAAAGTGAGTGACTACCTGAATATCACATTTTTTTCATTATATAGATATGGAATATGATATATTTCCTGGAGTCTCTTGGTCTGTTTAGTGCTGACACTTCTCTGTATGCATTGGTTTCACACCACTGGAGCTTTAGTTGTTTCGTTATTATGGAGAGGACATGAAGAAAGCTCAGTAACGTAAAAAATGCAGAACATATTGTCCTAAAATCTCCCTCATTATTAAAACTACAGAAATATAGGAAATCAGAGCCTCAAAACACAGCTGAAAGAATTGAGAGCTGAATTCAACCACCAGTGAATTGCACTCCCACACACGTACAGCCCCAGACAATAAGCTGATTCAAGACAATGAATGTACAAGAAAAAAAGTCACTATTCTCCCTTTTCTCTCTGCAATGCTAATTCTTTTCCTCAAACTGAATGCCTGAGAAACAGATCCACTGTTGAAATCCTTTCTTTCATAGTTGATAACATGAACTATACTATGATATCACTTTGACTTCATCTTGACTCTGAACATAAACTTTTTCCTAAGAAACATGTACATTATCAAAATTCATCTGCTGTGTGAATTAGTGTTTTGAATGTATCACCATATCAAGACGGAACCTGCTGAGATATGAGAAATACAACTTCCTGATGATACCGCTATCTTATATTAACGAATATATTAAAGATCTGTTATAAAGGATGGGTGTAGCAAGACGCTAGCATTTTTCATAAAAGGATACGAAAGTTTTTATAAAAAAAGCTTTATACAAGATATAAGAGTAAGCTATTAGTCTATTATTTTTAAAATCTTACATACATAACAACTGAGGCCAGACAGTGCTATATTGTCAGCTACCAAAACCAGGTTTGCCATGCATTCTGATCTTTACCTAGCACCCTTTAGTGTGTGGTGTCCTACGTAACAGACAATTTAAGCTGTATGTATACCTGCCAGACTGATACCTCTAGCTTTTATCTTTGTTTCTAACTGACTAGGATTAATTTTTCTTCCTTCAACCTAAGAGTGTGCCCAAGACAACCATCAAGGTTCCTTCTTGAGGCAATGAGGATAGATGAGCACCCAAGAGGATGGATGGCTCATCTCCTCTCACCACATTAGGTGTGTAAAATATGTAGAACAGTTTGCCTTTGGAGATACTTATCTCTTCCCACTGACTAGAAAAGGAACTTTGCTTCTATGAAGCAGCTCTTTTATCTGACAGAAGTTAGATGAAAGGAATCTCAAACATACGGACCTAATTGGCCTCTCTCTGTGTATTATAATGTGTCACACTGGCCAGGTCTCAGTCGATGGCTCATTGTGTGAAGCTCACCATGAACACAGAGGCCTCTGTCCTGCAAAACTTGCATTAGGACATCCCATCATGTATGTGCAGTCTTGGTATACATAAAGTGATATAAGCCTAGCTAGGTAGAATCTTCCTATTTCCCCCTTTGGGATGCTTAATTTATTATTGGTTTTCTTGGCTTCCTGACATAAAGGGGACTCAAGGAAGATGGCAACACCTCTCAAGTAATTAAGCAAGGATTGACTCCAATCTGGTGAAGTGACAGCCTATTCTTCACTTCAGTTTCTCAGTTTAGGCATAAAAAATGGGTACAATTTAACAGCAGGGAGGCAAACAGCCATAAATGAGAGAAGTGAAGGATAAATATGTAAGAATGTATGTATTTTACACATGCTTACATGCATGTTTACTTACTGGTTATTATTTTGAGATTTCTAATGGGAACAAATTCAGCAATTGCTCAAAGTAATAATGCAAGAGTATCATTTTAGCCTAGAAGCGAAGGATGCTACAGTTTTAGTGGAAATTTAATATTGGGTGAACAATAAAAACCCCAAATTAAAATCAGCTATAAATCAATGCATTGTCATGTTCACACCCACACCCACCCCCCAAGTCAAAGAACAGATTCACCATATGGTCTTTTTATAAATATTTCGGAAGTAAAGTGACTTCTGGAAGGGATTGGAGTCTGAGATATGCACAGTTATCAGCATTTTAGAAGATCCAATTTGAAACATCTGCTAACTCTTGAAAGAGTTATGTTGAAACAAAAACCAGTCCTTATTTAGGAGGACTGTTTGTTCAGAGTTTTATATTCTTCCTTCTTTTCTGCAAGGATAGCGGGAAGAGGAGAGAGCTGCACAAGCATTTTGTTTCCACCTTTTCCAGGTCCAAGATTTAAAGCTTTATGGTGAGGAAAATCAAGATGACAGATGCAAAGAGACAGTAAATTACTGACACACTCCTCTTCAATCATGCTTTGAAGTGCTAAAGAATTCAGACCAAATCTCAACCATGAAAGATTTGTAAGAGGCAAGCTGCAATTTAGTAGGCCAGTGGAATGTACCAGATATGTTTTTAAAGAATGTATTTTTTCAAATCTTGGGATCTGGGACAAGGCAAAAAATTTTGAAAACAGTAAGTGTTTTTGACCTGTGCAATGTTTATGTTCTTGGTTATACTGTTGTTACCAGTAAGTAGTTACAATCCCTATAACTTGCCCTTCTTCTAACCTTCCAGACAGATTATAAATATTTAACAGATCTTGCAAGTTGATTTACATAGTACTTACTGGGTAAATAATACCTCACTTCTTAAAAATGTATGCACACATATAGTGCAGTGTAAATAATTAATCAAATATAATAACAGCAAAATAATAGCAGAGAAAATACCAGTTTTCAGAAGACATACAGTCATCTTTTGATAGACTTTTTTGAACACTTGTCTTTTCCTTTCTATCATTATTTCTTTATCTCTTCCCTCCTTTATCATTCCTCTAATGAGTTTATTACTGTTATCATCATAAAATAAATTTCAATCTGAATGATTTTTTTTTCTGAAGTGTTTTGCATACTATAGGTAGAAAGTAGAGCCATTCAGCATATTTGCTGATGTTTCATGTATAATTCTGAAATATTAATTCTAATATGGACTCAGATCTTGCAATAGGATCACAGGTGGAAGCAGCTTTTATCCTGTTTAGAGTGGCACTGAACTCAGTGTAGATCTTTGCTAGTTTGTGGGTCTGTACAATCTGATCTGGTTAGTGAAGCCTCCAGCAAATTCTCTAGCAGAGTGGTCTAGCTCCAAAGCAAACATGAAAATGCAAAATTAATTATTTACTTTGCCACACAATATTAACACATAAACAGATAGCTGGAAATATCTGGGGCAGTGCATGTCCCAAAAGCTGTCACATTCCTCTGCCTCCCAACTATCCATCTTTGAGTGCGATGCTTGTGAACTTCTTGTTTCAAAAGCTAGCAGGTGATGGTTGAGATCATCGTCTGATCTGAAAAGAATCACACACCTTTTGATAGATAAGAGGAAAAAGGGTAGCCATGAAAGGAAGATAGCCAACAGAAAAGGGAGAGTCATTCTGACTCTGTCAGAGTTTCGACATGGCCAAAGCAATAGTCTGTGTAAAATACCTTTCTAACAACCTTCTAAGGGAATAGATGAGAGAGAGAACTGCGTTGATCAAATATGAAGAATGGACACAGTAGCAAGCAAGACAGTAGCAAGGGAGTCCAGAAACAGCTTTAGCTATGTGGCTGGATTAGAGTGGACAAATTTTGAAAATGTTATACAGCTGCTTCTGGAGAAGAAGACACACTTTTGTGTACCTTTGTACTCTCAAAGGGTTAATCTTTTCCACCTGTTGTTGACCACAGAGCAAGTTCTCCTGGCAGGTCTCCTACCAGGAGAATGTGGCCCCTGACCTTTGTAGGAGTGGGATGTTGCAGTAAAGGTGCTCCCTGACAACTTAAATACAAATTGAAAAGGGAACTGAATATAGCTCAGCCAATGAATATGACTTTCTCTGTATTTCAGCTTATAGTTTTTATGCTTGTTAGTAATTTTTTTACAGTTAGTTAATTCTTTTATTTTCCCCTTAGAAACTGATTTAGTCTCTTTCCTATGAAACTTGCTGATAACATG
Source organism: Falco peregrinus (assembly GCF_023634155.1). NCBI lineage: Eukaryota > Metazoa > Chordata > Aves > Falconiformes > Falconidae > Falco > Falco peregrinus. Next base: position 60,218,129 of record NC_073727.1, read on the forward strand.
GATGAAGAAAAATATTTTTAAAATAGGATACTAACCTACACAACTTGATAGAAGCTACTAAAAGTTGATAATAACTTTTCTAAAGGAAATTTCCAGGAATGTGTAAAATTCAAGGATAGCTTCCTCCTTTGCCTCGTTCACATCAGGAAATTGACCCTCATCTAAGTCAGTTGCACAGACTCTTCTTGAGGAGGTGCTTCAATTCCTGTGCCGTTCTTGAGCAGATCTTATGCCACTTTGTTGTTTTCTTCTTTCATGAAAAATAATCAATACATCTTTTCTTTCTTTTTTTCTTTTCTTTTTTCTTTTTTTTTTTTTTTTTTCCTCCTGGTGCAAAACAGAAGCAATTTGAGAAATCACATAAGATTTTCTTTGTGAGCTTGATACCTTCTTTCCCATCTGAGTATTATGTTATTCTTAGTAATGATCATGTGAAAGTCAAAACCTCAGTTACCTCATGTGGAAGGTGGCATCTTCAAGGCAAGACAGATCTATTTGTGATGGTATCATGATTCACTACTAACCTCCTATTTCTATTAATTTCCCTGTGTAATTGTTCTGAATAATGCATCTATCCCTTTAAGAATATCCTCTAACATTTGATGAAACTTTGCATTACTTTTATTATAACAGAGGAAACAGTGTTTGAACAACACTCAAAAGATGTGATTTGGATCCACAGTTTGCAGTCAGAGTTAAAACACCCTTTCCTTCAGGAGCTACTATGGCCACAGATGAACTCTCTACCACTCTCCTAGAAACATATATTCAATAACGGAACAGTGTGCTGGATCTGCCATAGACCCATAAAAATTCCAGACACAGAAAATTTTCTGTGGAATGGTGTCGGACAGCAGAGATCTTAGAGACTAGTGCGCTACTAGTAAATTATATCATGGCAGGTGACATTCCTAGGCAGAAACATTGAATCACCTGAACTAATAAATTGTTAAGAAAATCACCATTTTTATTCAGGTCAGTTGGAAATCTCTCAAAAAAACTTTGGGCATGGTTAAGGAGAGCTTGAGGACATTCGCAGAAGATGATAATGGCAGAGGCAAGTGCAATTCCTTGACAGCTGGGTTCAGAGTCAGAGGATAAACCCATCTACCCTTAATTTATGTGTAGGTGCAATCAGGAAGCACATCCCAGAAATGCATGGGGCTATTTCCAGGATTTCCTACACAGCACAGAAATCTCTGTCATATTTTCAAGCCTGCTTGAACATCTTAAAGGGTTTATTTCTTTGTTTTTTAAAGAAAATATAGTTTGGTATAATCACATGCCTCCTGGAGCTAATGAATTGGCATATATTTATAAACTCTGTACTTTATCCTCATCTTCTTGGCTAGACGTCTAGCTTTGTGTCCTAAAAAACCTCAGAGACAGCCATGCCCAAATTTTGTACTTACAATTTACCTCCATGACATGTCTCGCCATTTGGGTTTGAACTAATTATCTGTAGTATCAGCAGAAGGGAAGAAGAAAGTATGTTTACAGTTAACAATTAAAAGGGAGTGTTTCAAATGTCATTGCATTATGATGTCTAAGAGCAATACCTGTATTCCACTAGAAAGTGCTAAAGGCCAAGCCTAAATAATTTCATTGTGAATCTGAATTTTTCTGCTTGGAAGAAGGAAATCATATGGATACAGCCATAATCTGAAATCACACTGTTCGTATCTGGATTTATATCAAAACCCTTTGCTTATTTTTCATAATATTTTCCTCTACATTGTTGCTATATAAAAGATCTAAACAAACAATAATGAAACTAAGCAATAGTTGTAACTATCTATGTACACAGTACTGTAATATGAACAAAGTGATGACAGCTGGAAAAATGCTTTCCCATCATTTTGTTTTTCATTTCTAGTAACATGGCACTTCTGCTCTTTAAAAAGAAGCATAGAAATCTGGCACAGACAGCTATTGTCCTGGATGCCTGCTTTCTAACCAATGGTTTAAAGTATACATATTAGGTTTTTTCTGTTTTAATGAAAGATTTTCCCAAACACTACTAATTTCATATGCTTTAGTTATGGTTTTGTAAAACACATCATTGCAAATGACTATAGAAACATAGTGTTAAAAGCCTCAGCAAAGACACTCCATTTAGTCCTCAAAGACTTGAGATTCAAAAAGTTGCATACTGACATCTCAGAGAATAATGCTTAAGGCCCCTAAACACACTGGTTTTGTATTGTTTTCACACCTGTAATTTCTAACATGTTAGAAAAGTATTATCAAATGAGAGATGTTCATCTTCTGTATAGCCTGAACTGAGCTCTTCTGAGCAGCACAAGCTTCATCCCTATGTTTCCTGCGTGAAATCCTAGCATTTCTGAACGCAGCTTTTAGTCAAGAATTTTGTCCTTGTTTTCAACAGAGCTTGAGCTTGAATCACCCATTTTTTACTCCCTGTAAAAAAGAAAGAAAAGTAAAAGAATATGATGAGGAAGAGAAAATTAGCTTTCTTAGCAAGGCAAAAGAAATTCTCTTCCCACGCAGGAGAGGGTTATTGCAGGGTAGGGAAGAAAGCCAGCGTGGAAGGTAGCAGTGTGGTTTTGAAAGATCTCCCATAAGAATGGTAATGTAGCCCTGCACTGAATTTTGTGATATTTCAGATGAACCATGCTGCAGCTCCCAATGGGAAGGACTGAAATTACAAGGTCACACTGCAAAGCTAAGCCATGAAAAATGGCGCCAAACTTCATTGCTCCCGGCCAATCTTTAGAAATCAGAAAGGAAGCAGAATTGTGCCTGATGTTCCAAAGATCATGATCTGGATCAATACCTGAATGAATTTATAACACAGTAAAATATTCTCAGTGAGCTGCTTTAATTCAGCTAGTTCATTCCACTTGATTACTGGAGTTTCAAAAAAGTAAAGACAATTTACAATCAGGAGAGCACAGACAATTCAATAAAAAAAGGCATATAAATTTAGCCCTGGTAAATAAATAAAAACTGGGCTTTCAGTCACTAATCAGTTTAGCTGCACTTTTCTAACTCATTTGGCTGGATCAGCTCTACAGAATTACCAAACAAAGACAGAGAGAGGAAAATATTATTTCATAGAGTGCCTTGTGATGTACCTAATAAACCTAGTACTGGAGCTTGACTGCTCACTGATAACAACAGACCATGTCTTCGATGTCATGACCCCTGGTGGGATAAGGGGCATGAGTCTCAAAGGGTTAATCTTTTCCACCTGTTGTTGACCACAGAGCAAGTTCTCCTGGCAGGTCTCCTACCAGGAGAATGTGGCCCCTGACCTTTGTGGGAGTGGGATGATGCAGTAAAGGCGCTCCCTAACAAGCACTGCAATCTGGCACACTTGCCCCAACTGTCTGGTGGTTGAACCCAGTAGCAAAGCGAGCTGTGAATAACCAGCAAAATGTGTATTTGAAAGGCAGGGGTAAAGATGGGGTACAACCCTCCAAAAATATCAGTCAACTCTCTGTCAGGGTTAATATAAGCTGCATATGCTATGTTGCTAGTTTGGACTTTTCCTTATAAAAATACTAGAATTAACTCTACTGAAACAGCAAAAATAATTAGCAGAAAAGTCAAAACTATTGAAACTGAGACACAATTTCAACCGAAACCAAGGAGTTAAAAGCCAAAGCTGTTGCTCTCCTGTTCTGATCTATTAGTTACCAGCACATATAAAAAGCTAAGGTAAAAGAACATTTCACCCAGTTAACCTCTACAAATATAGATAACATGGTTGGAAGATTCAAGATATCTTCATGAAACCCAAACTTTTTCTTCTTTTGTGACTAGTTTGGTATCTGAGTCATACCCATCGGGGAAGGAGGTTTCTGAGATATTAGAAGTATTTTATCCATAGAGTAATTGATGCAGGAGCCTTTCTGACATCTGCTAAGTTTTTCTACTGATGCCCTGTGCTGCTTTGCTACCTAACTATGTTGCCTCTTTGAGCTTTTCTGTACCTGTGAAGCAGCCTTTGTCAAGTTTTCTTGTGGATCACAAGATATATCAGCAGAAAAAAATATCTGTAGAGGTTCTTCACCGAGCTGCCTACCTAGAGAAAGGTTGGACTGGTAATTAGGGCACAAGCCTAGGACTTCATAGGTTTTCCAGGCACTGCTGTGCCCCATAGTTTGCAAGTGACCTTGAATAAAACCCTCTAACTACACCTTTAAAAGTACTTCAGTGTTTTAATGCCTCCTCTTATCCTGTCACGTGGTAGAAGACTCAGCCCTGAGGCAGAGCAGTATGTATATGAATTCTGATACTAATGCCAAGACAGTTGGGGAATTAAGGGAGGTATTATCCTGCATTATGAAGTTGTGAAATGCACAGGAAAGGGTGTGCATTCTGGTGTCTAAAAAAACCTGTCTGATCAGATACAGGCCACCGTCTCTAGGGTGAGAGGGGTCCAGCTGTTGCAACCTGGCCCATGAATCTGCCTTCAGAGGCAGCTGCTTGATTCCTGCATGGAGAAAACAACAGTAGTATCACAGAACAATACATTCCCCGGGCAAGCTAGGTCTGAGCTGACAATATTTGAATCACATTTAAAAGATTGAATTTAGTTTTAAAAAACACATATTTGAAGGTGAATACTCTCACTACAGATCTTCAAACTTACTGTAGTAAGGGTTAGAATGTCCATCTGTTGCTTCTCACCGTACTGATCAAGCCATGGTTGGAAGCTTAGAAGCTGGCTTCCTCTGCAGCCTAAATGTAGGAAGACACTTGAATTCACTGAATGCTATAGCCCAGTCTATATTACCCTTCTGACAGAGGCAAAAAGAGGGGAGAAACAAATAGAATTCGTAACCCACACACTTGTTTATCTACCCTGCATTTTTCTCCCTTGGTAGTTTTTATGCATAAATGGGACACCCTCAAATTGCTATAGGAAACCCCAAATCACTGAGGGAATTTAGAAAGGAAGATGCAGATGAAGGAAGATCTAGAAAGGAAGACGATGAACCAGTGGAGTTTTGTCATTCACTGCCCACTTGGTGTCCTTATGCTATACTTTGCTTTCTTGCATGCACAGAACCGCTTTGATACTGGCAGCTCAGCTGCACGTGCAGGCAGCCCAGGTCTCCCTCAGTGGAGTTTTGCCAGGGAACTTGATGGAAGCAAGATCAGGATCAGAGAAGGAAAAATGTGGGCATTGAGATTCAAGTGAGGAAATTAACTGATAACATTCAATTAGTATGTTAATATGGCAAAATTTGTTTGTCAAAGTATGGTTTGTTCACAATAGCATTCTGTGATTCCTGTTCTTCATCTGGCCTTTCAAAGAGACAGTTAGATGTATTTCCTTTTGTGTTTTGTTGGGCTTTAATATCTGAGGCTGACTCAAATTCCAAAGCTCACCAATCAGAAGTGACACGTTAGAAATAAGGTCTTGGAGAATATTATTTACCATTTATTTTATGAAAGGATTATGAGAAGTTCAGTCCGCATTCCTTTAGAAACCTTCGAAGTATTTCTGGCTGCAGAGAGCATTTTACATCGGTTGAGTGCCCTGTAAAACCTGCCTGTGTGCGTTTTCTTGGAGAGATCAAGTGACCATGTTTTGCACATATCTGAGGTTCCAAGAAACACAGAAAGCTTTATTTTTGGTAACAGGTTGAGCTTTTCTTCTTTAGGTTGGTGATCAACTGTGTCAACCTCTCTGTGAGCGGAGCTGGTGTTAAATACGAGACTGGTCACCTATAAGTTATCTGGAGCCCCAGGAGACCTCCTGAAAGGCACGTGAAGAAGCTATTGGGTCTTACGTCATCCTGTGTGACTTCTGGGCATTCATCACCAATGCAAGTGGGTTAAGGCTGTGGTTTCCTTAAACTCACTTCGGAAAAAATATTGGAGGCTGTATGGGAGAACTAGAGAGAGAGCAGAGGGCAGAATAATGTGGAAGGGATTTGTTTCATTTCTGTTAAAGCCTGAATATTCTGCAGGGTACCTATTCTGCGGAGAAGACTAGAATATTGAAGTGCACTGGTGGATGTAGGGAGAAAGAAGTCAGTATTTCCAATCATAAATGTTGGGGATTTTGCCATGATGTTGTAATCTAACAGAAAACATTAAAATGACAGAGGGACAGAGAACTTTGCTTCTTCTATAAAAGACAAATGGTATCTTATTTACCTTTAAATATGCTAAGATTTTCAACCCTTCACATTCAGATATATGTGTTAATACATTTAAGCCTGCAAATCTACACCACAGCTTTCTTACTCATGCTATAACCATTCCAGAAAAAAATAACTGGACCATTGAATGCAATTGCAGAGATTTCCCAGCTAGAATTAGTGCATGCTGGGAAAGAAAGTATTAGGTATAGTCAGCAGCTCAAATTTAAAACCAGTGTAGCCATGTACCTGCAACAGCTCCCAGCTTTAGCTGTCTTTAAATATAAACATTTCCTGCTTCCACATATGAGGTGTTTCATAGTAGGATGGATGGCTTTGTGCTTTATGAATCACAATTTGGGGGTTGTCTGTATGGAGACTTTTCAGGTAACCCCTGAACCCATAGTCGATTTATATCTACCAAAAGCTCTAAAGTAGCTCCCCACAACAATTTTTAACACAATGTTAATTAGAGTAATTCTAAACCAAGTTTCTGTGACAGTATTTAAACCTCACCATAGCATATGGTAATCAAGGGCTCCCAACACATACTATAGACAGTATCCAGCTCTCACAAAGATAGGGCATTTGATTCAGGAAAACAAGGCCTTTCTGCATTATTTGCACAATGTAAATTTCAGGAATGGCTCTGAAATATAGAAATTTGTTGGTGTTAAAAAAAAAAAAAGGAAGAATGTTTCTATATCTCTCCAAAACCTTTTAAAATTTTACATTCAAAGGAGAAAAAATATTCTATTATGCCTTAGAAAATGAAGCCTTTATTCCAAACAATATTTGGAATATTTATTTATAATGGATACTTTCTCACACATACACACTAAATCCCTACGTTCCAGCTCAGGTTTCTGGAAAATGCTTGTTAGCCTGGGGTGGGGAAGTGTGAAATCAGGACACTCATGATAGCAAATACAAGACATGGATTAGTTACTAGCCTCACACTCAGATTTGCAGATAATTAGCAGTTTGGTATGAAAGGATTAAACTTCCCTCTGGAGGTTTCTAGATTATATAGATTTATGACATATGGATCTCCATTCAGTCCAATGGCTTTGAAATGTTCTGTGTGCAGAAAGTATGCATGTGAGATGAAAAAGCAAAGTGTTAAGTAAAATAATCTTGGTTTCATGTTAAAAATCTGGCAAACATGAAAATATGTATTTTACTATTATTTTATTATATAAAGCTTCCAGATTGCCTTATAATATTAATACATTCTGAGCCTTTCCTTTAAAAAAAATCTAAGCAACTAATTTTAATTGAAAATAATTTGATCTCATGTCAGCCTTCTGACATATCCTAATTCCACATATTTTTTTATATTATTGCAGAGAATAAATAGGATTCACTGCAACTCTCTACAGTAGCGTACCTCTTCTTTTATTTACCTGACAATAAGACTTTATGCAAAGCATTATATATATTCTTGTTGCTGATAGGAAGCATTTTATTGTTACCACTATTGTTATTGCATTATTCAGATAATGTTGTGTGAGCTATATCCAATAAAGTTATGCATACAAAAAGCTAGTTCTGAAACTGTGCTATAATTACACCGTTTTTATGACCTTCCAGTTCTATGTCCAGCTAGAAGTAATTTTGTTCCCCACCAACCCAGTTCAGAGCCGCTTCAAGACTACTGATTTCAGGTATGCTTTGAGGTATGCTGCAGCTTGTAGGCTACTGGGTTTGTTCCCTCTTTTCTGCAATCAGCAGCCAATATTCATGCAGGGTGACAAAGATACAAGATGAATCTTTCATCTTTTTAATCTTGTCTTCTGTTTTCTTGCCTTATAGAACTGGATGAGAACATATCAACAAATGCTTGTATAATTTTTCTGTACTGAATTATCAGTTAATCTCATAAAAACAGAGCGTATCTAGACACTGTCACCTTGTCTCAGTCTCTGTTAGCACAGACTGTACTTCTAAGGGAAAGACACATCAAAAGCTTACATAAAAAGAGTGCTTCAAAACACCATGAACAATAAAGAGCTGTAACACATTTTATTGTGGAGAATACAACAATGTGGGCTGTGTCATATGTCCAGGAGTTTTATACTGTGAATGGCCTGGTGGTTCACCTGAGGAAATCTGTTACCTCTCAAAATCATAGGTAAACTGGATGACTTTTTCATTGCCTGACATAATGAGTCAGTCCCTTATCTTGCTTGATGTCTCAACAACTGTTGCAATGCTAAGAAATGACAAAAATAGAGCAAGATTGTTATTAATAACAAGAAAGATTGAAATATTAAATATTAAGACAAAGTTGGACACTGATGTAAAGTGGTCTGGTAGGGCAGGAAGAAGTAAGCAGCTGGGTAGTCTTACCTATGGCGTATCATTGGGAGTGTACAAACACTGCACCATGGTGCTCATGGAATGGGCATGGATGCTTTACATGCCTACCATCCAGTAGTAAAAACACTTATGAAATCTAGTTACAGACAAGTTTCCCCATTGTGGTCAACTGTTCTTGATTTTCTTAATCTAACATCACAGAATAGTATTTTCTCCATTCCCTACTTAAATCCTTTCAGCCCCTTGGCTGAGCCACATCCCAGTGATAGCCACCGTGTCCAGCTTATTCACCAGTTGTTCTGTCCAACTGTTACCAATGTTTTGTTATCACAGATAGATATGGACTATTTTAGCAGAATGACAAGGCTGCAGCAAGACTGTTACAACATCCTGTTCCAGGGGTGAGATTTCAAAAAACTGGGAAATTAAAATTTCAGGTAAAGAACTGAAAATAAATGGGTAATAGGTATACAGTGGGAAAAGCTACTGTGCTATTTGATGGGAATTGTAACTTGAATATCTCATTCCCTTAATCTCCAAAATGAGGGCCACATTCAAAGCATGATCTTTATCAACATCAGTACAACCAGGTTTGGTGAGAAATCTAGGGTATTTATTGTTACTACTTTTATCCAAACTATGGCTCATTACTACTCCCAATACCTCAGAAAGTTTTTGGTTAAGAAAAGCTTATTTTCAGAGCAGCTTTTACTCTGGTGGTGTGTCCATATAACCAAAGAGATGTCCTCCCTCTCTGCAGTGTTGATCTTCATGGTATGCCTGATATATGAGTGTCACTGACAAAGTGAAAAGTCTATGGAGAACATCCACAAAAGGGCTGACTTTCTGCCTGTGAAAGATGAGATCACAGACTTCAACAGCTTTAAGGAGTATATTATTTTTTTCTGTAGTTTTTCACCAATGTCTGCATGAAGGCTATGAAGAATACTACAAATGAAGCCGATTTGGGAACTGAAATCTGTTGAAAATTTGGTGAGGTAGAAAAAGAAATGCTCCTCATCTGGGCTGAAAGATAATGAAATAGTATTAGTGTCGGTATGGCTGCAGAAGAGGAAGCATATATTGACCATATGCTTGGTAAAACCAAAACAAAAAAACAAAAACCCTAAAGTAAATATAAATCCAAAGCCTTACAAATTAATAAATTAACTGGAGGAACTTTGAGATATTTATGGTAAGAGTATTTCTTTCTGGTAAGTCAGAATACTTTTCAGCTACAGAATGACCAACATTGCAGGGTCTACATGAAAATAAGCTAACATATATCTGGGATTTTTTGCAACAAATCTGTAGGTAGTTCAATGAAATGAAGACAGACTTTGTCAATACAGTGTAAACTTGTGCTTCTTAGGTATGAAGTTTGGTATGAACTACCTGTGGCAGTTCAAAGCTTTCCAAACAGAAGAAACTAGGTCCTATCGACTTCTATCAGTTTCTCATAGTATGATAGATTTTACAAGTGTTATCTACTAAATCTGATTCTACATCCAGCTATTCAATATTTATTAAAGCTGCAGGCTGATCCTATCATCTCCCTTGTTTGGGTGAGTAATCTTAATTCCTCTTTTTATTGATATCTTGTAAATAGGATTTGTAAAATAAACCCCAGAGCTTGGGAAGAAGACTGATAGTATGATTGCCTAGAAAGGAAGAACCGAAAACATTACCAAAACTAGACCTGTGTGTCTTTCTGCTTTCTTTGCAATGGGTAATGAAGATGTAAATATATTCTTTTCTTGAGGGATTATTTGTTTGCCTCACAATGTGTGGAGCACAAGCTTATAGAAAATTCTTGGAAAATCAGAGACAGACAGAACAGACAACAGAACCAAAGCAGTTCTTGCACATATTTCAGTCTAGCATCCACCAAATGTTTTTCATAATGTCTTACTACTGGCTACTGTACTACATCCCAGGTGGTCATCCATCTTCGTATTACATTCCTAAAGTGGAGACAGACCAGGATCTCATTATAGATTAGGGAAGATAAGGGTTTAAAGGAGAAGATAACTTTAATAAAATCCATTCTTTAAAGATTTTCCTGCTCATGGATAAGTTCAGTGAAGACAAAAGTAGATTGATTATATTTGAAGTATGACACAAGAATATTTAAGAATTCTAAATAGAAAAAAAAAAAAAAGGTAAATTTTGATACCTTAAGCAAATTCCATACCTATTAGATACCTAATAGCCTAGGTACTTATTTCATACCTACAGATCAGTTTTCAAAAATGTGGTAGACATAGTCTATTCGAAAGTTCTCTACCATGTGGGACTTATATCTAAGATCCCACACCTCCAAAGCTGTCTGTTTGCTATGCATTGGAAACGGAAGGAGTTTAGCATGTCAGTCTTGCTTAAATTTAGAAGTATCTCAAATCATCCTCCTAAATCCAGTTTTCAATATCTCTGTTCTTTTATTCCCTGTCAAAAATAAATCTAATACTATCCCTATCTTCTATTCACATACAAATCTTCAAAGGAGGACTTTTTTTTTTCATCTCCCAGCTCATCTGGGACCTCTAGATATGATCAAAACATTAATATCATCGGCTAAGCTTTTAACAGCTTCCCTATACCCCTGTAAAATCATTCCCTTCATTTCCTAATAATTCCTTTTGTATAAATAGTTAAGATGTATAAATAGTTAAGAGAGTTTAATCATTTAAGCAACCTGATACTACTCTGCAGTATAGGGTATTTAAACAAAGTTTTTCAGAAAAAGAAAAAGAAGAAAACCTCAGGTCTATCACTCTTTTTTTAATGTTGATTTTCTGTTCAAACAGGAGGAGAAGGAAACTGACCACTTTGCATGTATTCCCATCTACAAAGTGCTATGTAAAAACATCACTGTCCTGTAAACAAGGTAAATGAAATATATTAACAATGTAATTGAGACAAGATAATAGTGTACAACAGTTTTCTAATTAATGAAACATGAAACTCTAGAGCATTAGCAGCTGATCCAATTACAAAATATTAGCTGCTTTGGAAGGGAGCCATGAATAGCAAGGTCACGGTACAAACCTCCTTGCAGATGTTAGATTGGTTGACACCTGCAAATCATTTGGAAGTAAGTATTTATTTAAATATCTTATTGTGCTACCAGTTTTTCTGTTTTCCTTCATGCTAAAGCTTTGCTCCCATGGGACCAAAAGAACAAGAAGAAAGTCAGTGCAATTTTTTTGCTTTTGTACAATTATGTACAGGTATAATTAGTATAATCACATTACAATTTATTTTCATTTTCTTCTCTGGCCTTAGCAGACAAGTCAATAAACAACTCCCAAAATACTAGCAATGGGTTTATCCCCAGCCTTATTCTCACTTCTTCAGCAAAAGAACTTCCTCTAGAGTTTATCAAATTTCAAGTTTATATTACAGCATGGGGTGTAAAATACTGATAAGCCCTTGAAAAAAATTTTATTTGTCTATGTTCATGCCAACCTCCTATCTATATATTCATCTATATGTTTATGTAATTTCAGAAACTTTCCTCCTTGGAGGCAGGAACCATGAATGGAACCACAGATGAGAAGGTGTCTTCAGAAAAATAGCATCACAGGAGCCCTCAGAGTTTCATGATTCCTAGGTAGGAATTATCACCCATTGTTCAAAACATCAAAATGTTCAGGAGCATATTTGTAGGATTAATTCACTTGTCAGCAGAATGGCTGGAGATGGACAGACAGAAGATGCTCCCAGAAAACTAAGAAATAGTAATTCTTGGTGCCCACACAAACACATTTTAAAGGATCCTGGTTTTATGGGAGGGCGATACATCATTTAGGGTTCCGGAGGCACTAAAATCTGCAAATAAATCTTGAAATTATTAGTTAAACAAAATTGTCAGTTGAACAGTTGACTACTTTCTGTCCATGGATTCCAGAGGCTTCTGTAACTGTAAATGAACATAATTTCCAATAGTCTTACAATATTCATACTAAATATTAATTCCTGACTATTGTAAAGGCGATGCTTCAGAAACAATACCTGCACAGGAACATAGATTTTCACAACTTAGGTTTGAACAACCGTATCTGGAAGCTGACATGAGAAAAAAACCTAAGAAATGCCGGTGGGGCAAAGTTAGTGAGGGCAGGCGGATAGTGGATAGTTAGTGGATAGTGGGTAGATAGCACCGCAGTGCTAGGACCAGCTAGGTAAGGTGATATATGACTCCAGAGCTATACATTTTCCTGTAAGCAGGATACTGTATAGCACAGAGGATGGAGGAGGAGACAGAAATTTATGGGGAGCAAGAAAAGAGTCAGAGGTGCAGAATGTCTGGGCAGTTTAAAGAAGTACACAAGGCTGATATAGCAGACATACTAATACTAACAGCATACTAGCTAATAATGAGTCTGGTATCACATATGTCTGGGATTGTACTAGCGTGATACTGGTCCACTGCTGACCTCCAGAGTATCTAATTAGATCTTCCTACACCAGACCATGCGCCTGACATTATAGGTCATTAATATTAATAGGTGTTGAAGTCTCAAAAGACAATTATATGTAATGAATAGTGAAGAGTGTTAGAATACCTAATCAGCTCAAATGACGTTTCAGTTCTTTTGCAGTTGGCATTAGAGGATTTTCAAGTTTGATTCACAACAGGAGTTGAGTGTTTTCTACATCACTGAGACCATCAGTCTTCTTCAACTCATGCCAGAAATGCTTGTAACGTTTGAAACACATGTGGTCAGACATGCATATAGCCACTGAGGTCCTAAATTAACTCATCAACTTGTCATCTGAACCTATGTCTCCACTCCAAAGGGGCACTCAGGGCAGTCCTGAAGGAACTTTCCGAGGTCCTCCCCAAAACCAGCCAGGATTTGTCAAGAACTGTCTGAGTCTGCATGCTCCTTTTCCCTAAATCATCCTAGCGTATGCTGTCTGGTAGGAAGCTAAAGACCAAGTTTTGAATCACCACTCTGCCTGATTTGAATGGAGATTTTAGGAGGAAAGTGTGCTAGTCATCAGACCAAGGATATTTAGGGCAGTATTTACAATACAAAAGGATCTCTGAACTAACGCCTGTCGCTCTGCCAGCACTGAGTGCAGGGTTAGCAGGCCAGGTCTTGGCCTTTCAGGCTGAACAAGCACACCAGGTCAATGCTACAAGCAGGATTACTCTCTGAAGGGTTTGTAGCCTGATCTGGCACTGCTCTGACGCTATTCCAGCACCGATCCTGAGTCTATCGCATTTGCTTCCAGCTCTGTGCTGTGCTTGCTTGTGCTTTGTTGCCATGCCCAAACTTTAAGTTTGCCTTACTTAAGTTCTTCTATTTGGGCACTTATGACAGACTTTGGTGCAAGGATTTAAACTTGCTTTTCCCACCTTCTATTTTATGTCTTACTGACTGAAAGATAAAATCATCATGTCTTTTTTTCCCCAAGTAAATAATTACATGTACCAATCAGTCTCCTCTTTGTGGCCATAATGTTAAGTTTCCCAGCCCATCAGCAGGAAATCTGTTTGAAGACAAAATAAGCACGACCCCACAATACTTGCTGCCATCAGCCTACTTTCCTTTCACTATGCCAGCTGTATCACTCCGAAGGGAAGCAAAAGCAAGCCTGGCAGTCAGTTTAGCTAACCAGCTCCAAAGAAGAATCGATAGGTCACTGCAGTCAGCTGCTAAGGCACTGATACAAAATGTTATTAATCCAAGTGCCCTAAGGTGAGTAATGACAGTGGCTACTGTACATGGATTTATTTATCCTGTATGGATAAATAAATAGCAATAAATGGAAATTAAAACACTTCAAATTAACAAAGAAATACTACACTATTTACTATACTATACTATATATACTATGTTACTATGCTATTTACTAATACTAATACTGTTGGTAGTCATGAGTGTGTTGGATCTGGGCTATAATTTTACTTTTCCAGAATTTACATAGAAGTTGATAACTTGCGTACAGACAGACAATGCCCAAATGTAAAAGGCTTAACTTTCAATCTGTGCTGAGCTTATCTGATATGATATCATCTTTCCCTAGTTAAAATATTGTGTGCTAACATTTGCAAATTTTGAAATGTGTGTTACCATGACTGCAGCAAACATTCTATTTTTAGATTCTGTTAATCTCTCACTTGAAATATAGAAAGGCAACTAATAACAGCAGTCAGTATCCTCCTCTCTTGCAGAAATTCAGCTATATTATTAAAGAATCAAGGTCCACTCAGATGCACAAAAGTGGGTTTAGACACTTCTTGATGAAATTTTATGCCAATGAAAACCTTTTAACATTAAACTAATTTTCTGCACTATTTACTAACAAGATGCAGATCTTAGAATTAAAATTAATAGGTGCTATTAACATTCAATTTGTAAGTATCTTATAATGCAATGATAGATGTTCTAATCTGTTACCTAGGCAATAAAACAGGATTTAACTAAATATACTAAAAATCTATATTTAATAAAAATATCAAGATTTTTATATTTCTCTCTACATTAAACATACAGACAAGAATGCCCACATACACATAAACGCTGCACCACAGAAACTACTGCAAACATGATTAACTTCATCAAAATGAAGAAAAACATAGAATCACAGAATGTTCAGGGTTGGGAGGGACCTCTGGAGATCATCTAGTCCAACCCCCTGCTACAAGCATGTTCTCCTAGAGCAGGTTGCAGAGTCATGTTCACATGGGTTTTATCTCTAGAGTAGGAGACTCCACAACCTCTCTGGGAAGCCTGTTCCAGTGCTCTGTCACCCTCAAAGTAAACAAGTTTTTCCTCATATTCAGGTAGTACTTTCTGTGTTTCAGTTTGTGTCTGTTGCCCCTTGTCCTGTCATTTGGCAGTTCTGGGGTATCAGCTGCTCCTTCCAGCTTTGTATCATCAGCAAACGTGCTAAGGGTACACTCTGTCCCTGCATCCAGGTAATTGAAAAATAAATTGAACAGAACTGGACGAGGGCTGACCCCTGGGGAAGATCACAAGCTACAGGCCTCCAACTAGACCCTGTGCCATTGATCACAACCCTCTGAGCTCTGCCATTCAGCCAGTTCTCAGTCCACCTCCCTGTCCACTCATCCAACCCACACTGCCTGAGCTTACCTATGGCGATGTTATGAGAGACAATGTCAAAAGCCTTGGTGAGGTCAAGGTAGACAACATCCACTGCTTTCTCCTCATCCATGTGACCCAGCCAGTCATTCCATCATAGAGGGCTACTAGTTTGGTCAAGTTTCCTCTTGATGAATCCATGGTGACTACCCCAATAACCTTCTTTTTCCTCCACATGCTTAGAGATAGCCTCCAGGATAATCTGTTCCATCACCTTTCCAGGGATGGAGGTGAGACTGACCAGCCTGTAGTTTCCTGGGTCCTCCTTCTTGCCCTTTTTGAAGACTGGAGTGATGCTGGCTTTCCTCTAGTCCTCAGGCACCTCTCCTGTTCTCCATGACCTTGCAAAGAGCATGGAGAGTAGCTTAGCACTAACATCTGCTAGCTTCCTCAGCACTCAGGGGTACATCCCATTGGGTCCAATGGATTTGTGTCAAGTGTGCTTAACTGATCTTCAACCTGATCCTCCTCGACCAACGGAAGTCTTCCTTTCTCCAGACTTCCTCTCTTGCCTCCAGGGTCTGGGATTCCTGAGGGCTGGCCTTTGGCAATGAAGACTGAAGCAAAGAAGGCATTCAGTAACTGCACTTTCCCTGTGTCCTTCATCACCAGGGCACCCACCTCATTCAGCAGCAGGCTCACATTTTCCCTAGTCATCCTTTTCTTGCTGATGTACTTGAAGAAGCCCTCTTGTTGTGCTTGATACCCCTCACCAGATGTAATTCTAAACACACCTTACCCTTGCTCATCACTTCCCTGCATGTTCTGAAAACGTCCCTATATTGCTCCCAAGTGGCCTGTCCCTTTTTTCACATCCCATAAACTTCCTTCTTCACTTTGAGTTTTGCCAGAAGCTCCTTGCTCATCCATGCAGGTCTCCTGTCCCCTTTGTTGGATTTCTTACTCATGGGGATGCACCGATCTAGAGCTTGGAGGAAATGATGCTTGAATATTAGCCGCCTTTCTTGGAGATTCCTCCACGCAGGTCCTTGAAGAGGCCAAAGTTTGCTCTCCTGAAGTCCAGGCTTGCAATCCTACTTATTGCCCTGCTTCCTCCATGCAGGACCCTGAACTCCACCACCTCATGGTCACTGCAGCCAAGGCTGCCCCCAACCTTCACATTCTCAGCCAACCTTTCTTTCTTTGTTAGTACAAGGTCCAGCAGTGCACCTCGCCTTCTTGGCTCCTCCACCACCTGTGTCAAAACGTTATCATTAATGCTCTGCAGGAACCTCTGGACTGTGTGTGCCTACCTGTGTGGTCTTCCCAGCATGTATCGGGGAGGTTGAGGTCCCCCATGAGAACCAGGGCCTGTGACCATGAGGCTCCCTCCAGCTCTCTATGGAAGGGCTTGTCAACTTCCTCTGCCTGGTCAGGTGGCCTGTAGCAAACACCCACAACTGTCAAATGTTCAGAAAGAGATTTCTATCCACTGAAATATCCCACTGTGTTCCCTAGTAATCTCAAACACAACACTTCAGAAAACACAGCAAAAAATGCATAGAATTGATGTGGAAGCAGTTATTTATGTATTTGAAATGTAGGCAATGACTGTGATATAATTCAAACTTATTTCCATTATAGGTCCATTATGTCATACTAAAGTCAGTTGGACAGTGTGCTCAGGGTTTCATTTACCATTTTGATAGAAGTCCAAAACTTTATCCTGTGAGAATCTCAGACAACATCAAAACAACCACATAATTTATATACTGAATGCAGTTTGGATTTTCCATTGTCCTCTGGTAAAAAGTCAGTTCACAGAGAGCAATGAGGATTTCACTATCACTGCGTTTGTGATGGTGAAACATCATCTTTAGAAAATGTCATATATTCCTTGTGCTGAGTCAGGAAATGACAGATACAGAGTTTCTCTGTACAGATAATTTTCTTCTGATTTGTGTAAACTTACACATATAAACAAATGCCTCCTTCCAGGTGAACCTATACTAACATTTTAGTTTGAATAAGGAGTGTACATTTGACATTAATCCCTTGGTTGTCCTCTTGTACATTACTCAAGCTCACTTCATGGAGCAGTTTCAGAGCACCTGAACGGGGATTATTCCAACTGAAACTGAAACAGAAGATGCACTACAGAAGTGCAGTTCCCCTTAGTAATGAACATTAGGTCTACAGGACCAGACTAGAGGTAATCCAACCTACTCTTCTTGGTAATGTGTACACTGGGACCTTGGCATAAACCATTTTGCTATAAAAGATTCCTCCTCTTGGTATAAAATATTTGATAGGGTAGATGCATCCTGTAAGTATAGGACTACATGCATGCACATGTTTACAGAGTGAAACACACAGGAAAAACACACACAAAATTATTTTGTCTTGCTATTCAAGTGGAAAATGAACTATAACAAAGTGTAGAATTATTTCCCTGGGACATCTCAGTCTCTCTACTTCAGGGATGATGATTATGATATAGACTTGAATTATATCTTTACATTCTTTTTCCATGGGACATCTACCTCATTACACCTGATAGATGATGATCAATTGCAGATGAAGTCTACTCAATATTTCATTTTATTTGTTGTCTGCAGTGTATGTATGTACATTTATTTTATTTACAGTACATTATTCAAATACTGCTCTGAAGACAGATACATTATCTATTAGACTTTCTTACAACAGTCATCTCCATAGGTTACATTTATCCTAGTAAATAAAATGGGCCATCGCCTGTTTTATGACACTGAGAGCAAGCAGAATGGGACAGCTTGCATCCAGGTAGCTAAACTTTCTGTTTATCTGTGGAACAGGATCACCTCATCCATACCGTCTCTTGGAAACAGTTCCTTGCCTGCACTATCTTGCAACTACATGCAAACTTCACTATCCTGCAAGCATCTCCTGGGCGCTTGTGACAAGAGATCTATGTGTCTCAGACCAAAGTATGAAAAGAAGCATGCTAACAATGAAATGAGAGGATTGGTGGTGTGTTAACATGCAAGTCTGTGTCCCAATCTTGCTTAATTTGCTTGTATAAATAGAGACACGGTTACTGCACAGACTCTGGTTTGTGTTCCCAGTTCCCAGTGAGCTGAAGGAGGGCTCATACTGATTTTACTGATGTGAGCATTAGACATGGAAATGTGAATGTCTACATTTTCCAGTAACTTGGGATTCCAAGTCCAATATATCAAGTATCGGAGTTTTCAGAAGTTTTTCAAAAAAGCTTAAGAAAAGATTGTATTGCATCAGACTAAAAATCCCTTTGGTGTAATAGCTTGTTCAATGTAATAATTTATACAATGGACATTTGGAGAAAGATTACAAAAAAGAAGGTAAATACAGAGCAAATACTCCAAAGGGGAAAACAATATTTGAAATCTAGGTGCACTCTCAGGTTCAGTTTGTGATACAGCAGTATTTTTTCTTTATTCTTTCTCTCCCATTACCTACTCTGTCTTTTGACCATCACAGACAGTTACACTGAAGACATCTTCCAGATTTCTTTCCTAAGTAGCGATAATTAGTTTAGAATAGTTTATTTTATGTGTGTAATTTGAATATATGTTCTGGGTTTTCTTCTATTTGCATCACTTCACATCCACTGACATAGAATTTCACCAGTGGTTTTGTTGCCTTATCATTCTGTGTTACCTCTGCAACTTTTTGCCAGTAGTTTCAGTTTAGGCCATCTTGTATTATTTTGCATCAACACTTGTTTTATATACTCAGAACACAATAACTTGAGCAGCAGCTGTGAGCACTCAGCAGTTTCTGCAAACAAGGCATAAAAGACTAAAAATGTATATTCTAAAAGTCAAGGCTGTGTAATAAATGAGCAAAAAGTAAAAGTTCAGTTTAGGTGACTTGCTATCCAAACTGTGGCAGGAATAAAAATTGGTAGGCATTCTTCAAGTAAAACAGTTCTATTGAAAATTACTATTTTGTTCAGATATTTTTGGTTCAGTGGACCTAGAGAACAGGTCTGAGAAAATCCCACCCATGTTCCTGACATCTAGAGAAGCTGGATGTTCTGGGTTTTTTCTGGGATAGAGTTAATTTTCTTCACAGTAGCTCGTACAAGGCTGTGTTTTGGACGTGTGCTGAAAAGAGTGTTGATGATACAGAGATGTTTTCATTATTGCTGAGCAGTGGTTGTAAAGGGTCAAAGCCTTTTCTGCTTCTCATCCCATGCCACCGGTGAGGAGGTGGGGGGTGCACAAGAAGTTGGGAGGGGACACAGCTGGGACAGCTGACCCCAACGGACCAAAGGGATATTCTATATGATAGGACCATATCCTTACCATATGACCACTGGAGCACCTCTCCTATGAAGACAGGCTAAGAGAGTTGGGGTTGTTCAGTCTGGAGAAGAAAAGACTCCAAGGAGACCTTATAGGAGCCTTCCAGTACCTACAAGGGGGCCTACAAGAAAGCTGTAGAGCAACTTGTTACATGGGCAGGTAGTGATAGGACAATGGGGAATGGCTTTAAACTAAAAGAGGGTACATTTAGATGAGATATAAGGAAGAAATTTTTCACCATGGAAGAGGTGGCCCAAGAATTTCTGGATGCCCCGTTCCTGGAAGTGTTCAAGGCCAGGTTGGATGGGGCTTTGAGCAACCTGGTCTCGTGGAAGGTGTTCCTGCCCCTGGCAGGGTGGTTGGAACTAGATGATCTTTATGGTCCCTTCTGACCCAAATTATTCTATGACTCTATGACATGCTCAGCATCTAAACCTGGGGGAAGAAGGAGGCAGGAGGACATTTGGAGTTATCACATTTGTCTTCCCAAGTAACCGTTATGAGTGATGAAGCCCTGCTGTCCTGGAGATGGCTGAACACCTGCCTGCCGATGGGAAATGGTGACTGAATTCCTTCTTTTGTCTTGCTTGCATGTGTGGCTTTTGCTTTATGGATTAAACTGTCTTTATCTCAACCCACAAGTTTTCTCCCTTATACTCTTCTGATTCTCTCACCCGTCCTGAAGTGGGGCGAGTGAGTGAGCGGCTGTATGGTGCTTAGTTGCTGGCTGGGTTAAACCATGACACTAGAATATTGGTTTGTTCTAAAACCATGCAAACCTATCAGTGCAGGAACAAAACTTCTCCAAGCTCTAATTCCAATAAGCTCTCCCTCACCTCAACATGTAGTTCTTGGATATGTGATTTTATAGTGATCACAGCTGCATTCTAGCACAATCCCTGAAATACCGACCAACTAGCACACTAACCACACAACTCTGTGTATCCCAGAAGAGAAAGTCTAATCAGTAAGTAAAAACAGAGAAGGAATGAGTAACTATTTGCAATCTACACTAATCTGTAGATTAATTCTTCCTGCAGGAAAGTTATGGAAGCTCCTGACGCAGCTGACATTGTTGACAACACAAATTTCCACTGTTCATTCATGTATTATGACAAAGATTGTATCTTCTGTCTCACCTTACAAAGGAGCTGCTCAAAAAACCCAACACAGCCCATGCCAAGACCATTTACTTCCCATTTCTGTGCCACATGAAGCAGTGACCCAGGAGTTTTCCTCTCTTTTTCCACAGACATTTATGATACAAATATCTGCAGGAGTACTTTGTGAGTGACACTGCATGGAACCTGCAAGAGCTGCCATAGGAGAGAAGGCATGAATCCTTTCTCTAATTTGCCCAAGTCCTCCATGAAACTAATAGAGACATAAAACAAGAGAACATTCTAACAAATTTCCCAAGAGCTTAAGAAAGTAATGCTAATGGCAAAAATGCCAAAGTTATAAACACCTATTAATTTGTCTAAGCACTAGTGGGGTCTAAATACAGAGGAAGAAACACAGTATAATCAGACATCAGAGTTTCACAAAGGTCCTCATTCAAAATTCC
Organism: Falco peregrinus; assembly: GCF_023634155.1. Lineage (NCBI taxonomy): Eukaryota > Metazoa > Chordata > Aves > Falconiformes > Falconidae > Falco > Falco peregrinus. The sequence continues at coordinate 60,239,532 of NC_073727.1, forward strand.
TGATGGGATACCAGCAAGGAGGGAATCTGGTTTAATAAAAATTTTGTAGACTGTTGGAGGCCAAAGTGGTAATTTTTTTTTCTTTAATTGAAGAAATCAAATACTTGGAGAATTCAGAAATAATGCTAAATCTCTAAACTTTATATATAAGATTTCTTGTCCTGTACATTTCCAAAGTATACAAGGAATAAGTGCCACTATTCTCAGTTAAATAAAGATCAGGTGTGGGTTTCCATGTGGCTAAATCACTAAGTGCAATACCAAGCAGAGCAGACATGCCTTCTCCAGGAAATATCACACAAGGAAAGGAGGAGCAGACTTCCTCTGAAGTGCAGTATTTCAGGGAAATTTCTTCTTTACATTCCTAAAACATAGCCTTTTTTATTGGGACTTTGTCCCATGCATACCGTCAAATATGAAACTTATAGATAACTGAACTATGGATACTTCCACTGTCTTTTTGTTGTAGCTCTAAGTTATATTAAAACAATTCCATGTGTTGCTTCATGATACTTTGGATCAGAGCTCCCAGTTTGTTTCTCATGGGGAACAGCATGGCCTTGTTCTATTCACATTGCACATCAGGTTGCTCAGGGGATGCCAGTCCTCCTGCAAATCTTATCTATCTTGGTTCTTCTGATACAGGTAACTCACCCGCACCATATCAAGATTATGGGCTCCCAAACACTTATTTCAGCAACCTTCGTTTGCTGCAATTCCCTCAGTATTCACTCTGATCCTGTTGGCTAGATATGCTCCAAAACGCTGGTACTACCTGATAGAGAGGGACTGGAGAAAGAGATTTAGCAGTGGTTTCATGAACCATCAGCAAGAGAAGCATGTAGACTCAGTATCCAGCACTGGAACACCACTACTGTATGATGGCTAAATGCTTAGGAATTATTCATGTTGACTCATTAGTTACCATGACATAACTGCCTGCAGCACCTGGAGAGCTGGCTGAGAAAGCAAAGGCTGTAACCAAACGCTCATTATAGTCCACGGGGTATGTTTGGACTAGCAATAGTAGGCTCACCTTTTCATGCACAAAGTGAGTATTGTGTAATAACTTGAATCTTTCTGTAAAAGAATTAACAATCTCTTTTAAGGTCAGCATCATAGTTCTCCAGGAGCTGCAAAGATGCGGGGGGATGTTTAGCAGCCTTAGCTTATACCAATTAATGACCATCCAGCTGGCATTAGAAAGGCTTCACAATCATAACCTCCAAGGAGTTTCTTCCTCAGGAAAAATGGCTGTCATTATCTATACTTAACTACCATTCTGGATTTGTCTTCAGACTGGTCAGTATCCTAACACACACAGCCACACCAAAACTACATGGATTACATCTCAGTTACATGGATCCAATCTGGCAGTTCAGCCCATACTTGAGAGATGCCTTTTCAAGGACTGGGACCAATACAGCAAGAGACAGGCTGGTTCATGGTAAACCTAAGTCAACTGCACTAAAAGCAAAGTCCAAGTGCCCTGGCCTGCCAGCTGACCACCTCAAACATACCTTGGTCCTATAAATATGGTTATTGATGTATGCTTTATAATGCATACGTACTGGTAAATCAAGGACTTCTTGGGCATAAGTGCAAGTGCTGAACTGTGATCATTTGAACTATTGAAATGTTTGAATGATCACTTGCAAGGTTTTGACCCAAATCAGCACTCGTGTGTATTTCGTAGAGTTGGTACACATGAGTTAGCACAGGTGAGGGATCAATCCCAACAGATGGTTGGGATATAGCCCCCTGGTTTCAAAGGCCAAGAGAGCTAATTTATATGGATGTTGCCAGACTGTAGCTGTTGGTCAGAGGTCCATAGAATGGGCCTGGTAATTATAATTTATCAATGTGAATGTAGTCCATGGTCTCTGGAGTCATGCAGCACTGTGGAGAGTGTGGAAAACCAAATGTTTTCTTGTCCTACAAAATGCTGTCATTTGAAGTCAGAGCTGAGAGGGACAAGGAAGGAGAGAAATGAAGAACATAAGAGGAAGAGAGAACAGTGGAGCTGTAATGTAGTGCAGGGGATGGTTTATGGTCACACAGCCTGAGGAATGTTTGTACTTTCACACTTTAGCAGACTTTCCCCTGCTTGCATACCTCACTGTTTTTACTTATGATTTCCTGCAACAAAGTGTGCTCCAGGCAGGGGCACCTAGCCAAAATGCTCACTGAGCTCTGCTCCCGTCACTTGTGGTTGTGGGGGGCCTTCACAGGGACTCTTAACAGCATTTGTGGATATATAAGAAGGCCTTCAGAAAACAATGAAAGTAGACCATTTCTCTCATAGCTACATGCCTGGTCTCCTTCAAGATCCTCAGGTTGCAGTCACAGTGGGAAAGACCTGAATTTGTGAAAAAGCAGTAAGTACGGCAATGTTCCCAGTGCTGGAGTTTGGTATGAAGGTGTGGGTATGCAGCTGGGCTTACTTGGGTGCACACAGTCAGGGGTTTTCACCCAGCTTCATGGTAGCTAGCACAGTGAAGCCCTAATTTTGCCCTCAAGAGTACAGCTAGCAATGGTGATAGACGATGAATTTAGCCTCACAGTTTCTCCTAATGGTAATAGTGTCTGGATTTCCTGGTACCTTTCCCAAGCTCATGTTACTTTGATCAATGTTGTAAGGGGATCATCAGGGCACAGGGGACAGTTCCAGCAGTAAGAAATGCCTTGTCAAGGAAGATGTGAATCTTCCAGAAGTATCTAATGCTGGTCAGACATAAAGGAGACAAAGAAGTGAAGAGTTGTAATGCTTCATTCCCAGACACTACACTTCTCAAGGTTTCTGACAGTGAATATCAGAGAACATTATATCATGATGTAAAGAAGGTACAGACTCCCACAAACTTTTGCCATAGTTTTTTTAATGTCATATATATTCTGCAGGCAAGCAAACAGATAGATTTGGCACTAAAATGGTAGCCATAGACAAAATCCAGGACTGCTTTTGTACTATATGTCCTTTCCTTTTATACAGAGTAACGGTTACAAACCAATAAGACAAGGAATTGATGTGATTACCACTGTAATGATACATTTCAGTGTCTGCATTTCCCTCACCCTGTCTCTCTGGGATTGTCTTGACTGGTAAGCACTGCTATTTATTATAAATCACCGAGGGAGATTTCAGTTCCTGCTGTCTTTCTCACTATGACTACCTACCTAAATAACTTATTTTCTTCCAGACAATTGTTCAGTTTATAGTGACCGATTTTGATGTAAAAAAGCTGTACAGTTTTTCCAACATACGTATTGGGCTTTGCAACTAAGCACTTACTAAAAAATTCTGAGTGTGAAATGTTGCTTTTCTGCCTGACATCCTGTAACATATTTTGGTCTAAGCATAATTACTAATTACTCCATAGAACCAAATGAAAGTGTAGTAACTGAGGGATTTCATTTGGCTGTTTTATGTTAGACATCTAATTTATGTACCTCTGGGTGTAATTTCAGGAGATTCTCGTTTTGGAAGCAAAGACAGCTTAAAAAGCTGTGCTGCACTCCATCACCTCCTCAGCTGTGGTGACCTAACACTTTGTGAAACCATGGTGTAAAATAGATCACAGGGCATTCTGTTAAAAAAGGGGGAGTAGTTATATTCAGCCTGGATAATTTCACCTGTTCAATTGCTGCATGACTTCATAAATCAAAGCAGTAAATGTTGGCTCAGCTAGTGCAGGATTATGGCATGAAGGTTAGGAACTTCTTGATCCAGGCTTTCCCCTAAACTTGCGTTTTGTAAAGTAGCCTCATTCCCTTGAATTCCCACATTTTTCACTGGACCATGATGAATACTATTGGAGGATTCCAAACACAAGTCAAATTTGGCTGCTTTCTGAAGGAAGCTATTTCAGTTCACTGGTGTTTTAGGAAGCCTAGCAAAAAAAGAGGTACTATCAAGTCACTTGGCTGGAGCATCTATAATACACCTGAATATTAGGTCTGTAGTGAATACTTTTAAAGCAGATGCATACATTCGTCTTGCAGTCATAGAGAAAGCCAAACAATAGCTACTATCTGTATCTAGGGAGACAAGGTCTTGTGAGGGCTGCAGAGACATGTGTCTCTCTCCAAGAGTTGGTCAGAGAAAAAGATACATTTCCCTAAGTTAATCTTTAAGCACCTAAAATTTACATATGAATTAAAGTCTATATGTTGCCATTATGATCTTGCTTCATCATCTAAATTAGGTGCTGTCAGTATGAGTATCTCCTATGAACGCTGCTGAGGACATTAACTGGGAATAAAAAAAGCAGTGTCCTGAAACCAGTTATGCTAATTTTTTGTCAGCCAAGTAACACCACTGCTCTGGGAATCTTTAGTTTATTTTGCTGCAGCTTTCAGTTCACTTTTTCCCCAAAGGGATGGTGTAAAGGGATTTAGTGTGGCAGAGTGCCTGGGCCCGGAGAGCTGTCTGTACAGTCGATGTGACAGCCATGCTGTGTAAAAGAAAGGTCTGATCATTTTTCCTCTGGTCATCTGAAACATTCACTGAAAATACAGAGAAAAGACTGTAGAATTAAACCATAATCAGTTCATGAAATGGAACTAATAAGAACATTAGCATAACATATTTTTAAGCAGTCTAAATATTTTTTTCTCAAGTGGAACGTGCTGTTGAACCTATGTGCAAAACACCCCCATCATCTCTGTACACAGTCTTTCAGAGAAATCTATGAAATGCAATAGAGCTCTTTTTGGGCATTTTCACTGTCAGGGAAGAATGCAGGAAGGGTGGAACAACAGCTCTCTGATGGAGTAATTTTAGATTTTATTGTAATGCCTGCCAGTGAATATTCCACATGCAGAGATTACTAAAGCAAACTGTGAAAGGCCACAGCCTGCCCTGTAACCCTAAAAGGATGTTGAGCTTGGCTGTCTTCCAGGGCAGCAGGATGTGTGGCCTGGATTAGAACAGGAATATTCCTAACGTTCATTGCTTTTTCATGATGTCATGCTTGCTAGCTATTGCAAGTCCTTTATACTTTCCACTGTAAAAGCTCTTCCAATACTACCAAAACTTCCTGATGAGAAAACATTTCAAAATAAAGCTGTAAACACCATATCCATGCAATGATAAAAGTACAGAGCTGCTAAAATACATAGTTTATGGAAACAGTAACTCAACCTTGATGATTGTACTGTTATTACAAGTGTATGTCAAATACTGTAAAATGAAGTCAACAATACATGTTAAGTGGTTATTTTAATGTTCCTGGTTTTATCAACAGAAAACTTTACTTTTGAAAGGTCTTGCTGTGCTTTACTGTACACTGTATCTGAGCATGCAACACAAGGCTGAAAAAAACTGACCATTTTATTTAATATTGCAATAATTTTTTTCAGCAAGAATGTAATCGTTAGATTACAAAATGAAACATGAATATTCACATTAATATGATCATAAAAAGCATGCTAGCTACCTCTTAACATGATATATGAATACTGGAAATCAACACAATTGTTAATTGTGTTATTAATTATAATTGTGTTGATTATTTAGAAATTGCTTTTAGCTAATTACAACCATGAATTCCACGAGAGAAAAAAGTGGAGGTGAAAACACCAAAATACTCTTATTTTGGTTATAAGAATTTCTAACAATGTTCCTACTGGTCCCATCAAAACTAGTTTTGAGTCAAAATTACTCACTGTCTCACAGTAAATGGAAACAGATTTAAAATTATTACCTTTGAAAGGTCATTTTATCTTCCACTGATGGGGCATCCACAGCTTCTCTGGGCAACCTGTGCCAGTGCCTCACCACCCTCACAGTAAAGAATTTCTTCCTTACGTCCAATCTAAACCTGCCCTCTTTCAGCTTAAAGCCATTCCCCCTTGTCCTGTCAGTACCTGCCCTTGTAAGAAGTCCCTCTCCAGCTTTCTTGTAGGCCCCCTTTAGGTATTGGAAGGCTGCTATAAGAAGCCTTTTCTTCTCCAGACTGAACAACCCCAACTCTCTCAGCCTGTCTTCATAAGCGAGGTGCTCCAGCCCTCTGATGATCTTCATGGCCCTCCTCTGGCCTCATTCCAACAGGTCCATGTCCTTCTTATGTTGGAGGCCCCAGAGCTGAATATGGTACTCCAGGTGGGGTCTTATGAAAGCAGAGCAGATGGGAAGAATCACCTCCCTTGACCTGCTGGTCACGCTTCTTTTGATGTGGCCTGGGATCTGGTTGGCTTTCTGGGCTGCAAGCACACATTGGCTGGCTATGTTGAGCTAGTCAGTCAAGGAAAGTTAGTATCCCACTCTGCCTGCTAATGCTGAGGCTGCACTTGGAATGCTGTGCTTGGTTTCAGGGCACCTAGTTCAAAAATGCTGTTGAGAAAAGACATGGACCAACAGATAGCTACCTATATGGTAGCGGGCCTGTGAGCAAACCTTGAATAATCTTGGCTCCTCAAGTCTGCCAAAAGTGGAAGCTGAGGGAATCTAGCCCAAGCCTGCAATCTGGAGCTGCAAATGTGATGAGCCCAAACTTTTCTTAGTAGCATGCTGCCTTGTATCAGAAAACGTGTGGCCAGCAGGACTAGGGAAGGGATTGTCCCCCTGTACTCGGCACTGGTGAGGCTGCATGTTGAATCCTGTGTTCAGTTTTGGGCCTCTCGCTACAAGACAGACATTGAGGTGCTGAAGCGTGTCCAAAGAAGAGCAATGAAGCTGGTGAAGGGTTTGGAGCACTTGTTCTGTGAGGAGTGGCTGAGGGAAATGGGGTGGTTTAGCCTGGAGAAAAGGAAGCTCAGGGGAGACCTTGTCACTCTCTACAACTACCTGAAAGGAGGTTGTAGCCAGGTGGGCATCGGTCTCTTCTCCCAAGAGGCAAACAATAGGACAAGAGGAAATGGCATCAAATTGCATGGGGGGAAGTTTAGGTTGGATCTTAGGAAACATTTCTTCCCTGAAAGTGTTGTCAAGCATTGGAACAGGCTGCCCGGGGAAGCGGTTGTGTCACCATCCCTGGAGGTATTTAAAGGACATGTAGCTTGTTGCACTTAGGGACATGGTTTAGTGGTGGACTTGGCAGTGCTACTTTAACAGTTGGGCTCAATGATCTTAAAGGTCTTTTCCAACCTAAACGATTCTATGACCCTGATTCAATGGTAAAAGAAGACACAAGGTACACATGCAGCAGTTTGGGAGGGTCAGGCTATGCATTAGGAAAACTTACTCACTTCAAGAGTATGGCAGCAAGGGAACAGGTTATCAAGAGAGGTAGTTTCTCTGCTTTTAGAGTTCAGGACTCAGCTGGACAAATCCAAGGCCAGCCTTACTCAGCATGGTTATTAGTTCTTCTGTGAGAGAAAGAAAGGAAGGCTGGAGCAGACCTCCAGCTGCCACTCCTAACCAACTTGTCAGCAGTTCTGTGAATTGCATACAGGGTCAGATCTGCAGTCCTTAATGCCATCTCCTTGGGCAGTATCCAGTAACAGGTGTTTTGGAGGACAACATAGAAAACCCTGGTACAGATAATTATGGAACTGTTTGCTTCAAGCTAAAAGTTTGTTGTAAGCATAATTAATTTCTAATAATTTATTGTATATGTGGTTTGTAACAGGAATGTTAAGAAGTTGAAAACGTTTTTAGCAGCCTCCTTTCATTTTAAACACATAAGCATTTCAGACCGAAGGTTTCCAGGAAAAAAGTCTTTAAATCTGAAATCCTGGTTTTAAACTCCCCACTAGGAATTAAAGTTCTGATTCAGCTGATTCACGTTAAAGAAAAAACAAAGGCTTCCATTACAATCCAGCCCTTAAGGAGCAGTTAGTAGCAATTAGAAAATTGTTGCCACACCACAATCTTGGGAGTATGCTCTGAAGGAAAAGCTTTTGACAGAAGACCACCATTCCTGTGATCTTGCTGCCAAAAGCGGTAAGCAATACTTTCTTATTCACATGGGAGAAAATATTTCTGGCCCATGAATGGTAAGCTTTTGTACTTAAAGTCAAATACCTGCCTATCGGTCTAGCCAGATATTTAAAAATTTGTTCACATAATACCACTCTGGAAGACAATAGCTTCAGGAAAGATATCGTAACTAATAAAACTTTCCTCTGTTTCTATTTATCGTTGCTCATGGAGATTTAGGAAATGGTTTAGTAAATATCACAGCCAAATTCTGTCACAGCTTCTAGGTTTATGCAATTCTAAAAACTGTAGATGAAAGTAGACTTGGCCACTGAAAGGGTTAACGTAGTCACATGTTCCTAATTGTATCTCAGAGAAACTCAGAAAAAAACCCTGATTATTCACACTTTAATATCCCAGAGACAGAAATCTCTCAATTTGGTTCATGATCATCTAATTTTTCTTATTTAAAAACCTTTCTGGAAGACCAATACAGTTTTTTAAAAAAAGATTTGTGATCATGTAGTAGCAACTGCAAATATATTAAATGTCCAGACATTTAAATAGACTGGAGACCCTTTAAAAATATTATCTTTTTTTTTTTTTTGGGGGGGGGGGGGGTGGGGTGGTGGTTGGTTTTTATTTTTTTTTTCTTTTTTTTTTTTGATGGGGAAACAAAGCACGTGTGATCTACCAAAGTCTAACAGGAAATGAGTAAACACTTCTGGAACAGAGCAGAAAAATGCTTTTTCACACAAAGTCCTGGGTTCTTCCATCCCCCTTAACTTGTGTATCTGGAAGGATATCTGCATTTAAAATGCTGCTCAAAAAGTAAATATGACTGCACTGTTATAAATTTGTTCTACATTGTATTTTATCCTATTCACAAGTTGCTCAAGGTCTCACAGCTCAGATTTATAGGGGAACTTTTGACAAGAACATTGACACTAATGTTACAGACAGTAAAGCTGAATGTCAAAAGTTTCTTTCCAAAATAGCATTTTGACATATTTTCAGCTAAAAGAAATAGCTGTATTTCTCTTGAGCTGAACAGCTGTTTATGAGAAATAGTATGACCAATGTTGTCAGTATATTGATGCAATCAACTTACATATGCTTACACCAGGTAACTCCTGCTTTATGAGCTCATTTTACGAAAAAAAAAAAAATCAACTTTGCTAAAGTGGAATTATATTTTTGGGCAAAACCAAGCATCCTTCTACAGAATATTCCTAGTAAAACATTCAGTAAGTGCATCACATCCAGTTGCTTAGTAAGATAGAAGACATTATGGAAGCAAATTTCAACCTTTAGTGCAAGATTTGGCTGCTTTCAGCAATTGTATTTTGAATGGAGAAAGCAGGGCAGAGCAACTGAGAAATGAGAAATGTATTTTACAGTGAAGTCAAAAAACCCTCAAGGAAGCCCTTCTGTACTTCAAGTAATAAATACATATAAAGTTTCAATTAAAAAAATTGTGTTGGTAAAAGGAGCTGGCACACATGACAAGAAAAATTGGTATTTATACGTGTTGTGTTGTTTTCTGGCTATTTACAGGGTCAGTAGGATGTACTGTCACACAATTCTATCTAGCGTCCATTCAAAAGAGAAAAATAAATGCTGCAAATGGAAGTGGAGTCCTATCTCTACAGGCTTTTGCCTCTGTAATCCCAAGGACAAACATTCATTAAGGTATTCTTCTCTCTTCTTGTTCTCATTACAAAACCACTAACGATTGAGCAGTGGTGTCTGTTTCCAGAGCTAGAATGGCTCAAGATTGGAGTAGAAAGGATGCAAGATATAATTTTTAAATATCAGCAGACCTGCCTAGTTAGGGCAGTGTCTGTGTTATGTCTGGCACTAATACAAGCTATTAATCATTCACCTTCATAATCACCAAATTCACGCCCTTCGCTTCCTCTCTGCACCTCTAATGGACTCTTTTTCAATTATGGATCTTCTGTTTATCCACAGAACACTGCAGCAGTCGTGAGTATGGCCAAATAGGCTTTGAATTTAAATGCATAAGCTTCTTAAGCAAAATAAACTTTAATTCAGATATATACGTTTATATCAGGAAACAGCCTCGACTACAATTGGAATTAGTGTAGGCCAGGCAGCTGATTTTATGGATACCTAACAGTGTGAGAACAGCAAAAATGTGCTCCAGACTCAGAGGCATCTTAAACCTTTCTGTATCATTTCTTGTGCACCAAACCCCAGGAACACTGCTGTATGTAAAAGCTTGCTTTAGGCGGTTGCGCAGTCTGTACAGCTGATATTGCTATAGATTAATGCAGAACAGTTTCTTCCTTGTCATTTGTTCCTCACCTCTGCCCTTCTGCTCTCTCTTCATTCCAGCCTGGGCATCTGGTGCACAAGTCAATGAATGCTGTGCTGCTCTGTATCAGCCTCCTGTAGCCTGTGGCATTCATGGAGTTTTATGCACATCTGGGTATGTACTGCTGTACTTTGCACATTTGCATCTTCCTGTTCTCTGTCATCTGTGTGTTTTTGTATGGGTAGATGGGAGGTACAAGCCTTGCATTTGGAAATCAGAAGTTTGTACTGTCGTTCCAGTAACAGTAACGTAGCCAGCTTCTCCATGGTGACACTCTGATATTGGATCTAAATATCTGTCCTGCCTCATTTCCATCTGCCATCATGGAATTAAATTATTCAGTCAGGTCTCAGTACCCAGCATCAGTCTTGAGAAAACAGTGGGAAAATAGTATTGAAGGAAGAAACGAGTACAACTTTCTACAGACATCCCCTTCCAGGAGTCGCTTTCTGTGTACAGCTTCTACAGAGCTGTTCAGCCCCTGCCAGCAGGGGGGTACTGCTCACCTGGGATAGGTGTTCATGACAGAAGAATCCAGTTTTGCCAAAGATTCTGAGAAGTATTACTCTGCTTTGAGGCCTCACAATCGTTATCCATCACAGTCTGGATGTGGACACTAGTGTCTGGATTCAGATCATGAAGCAACTTTTGTTTTGCAATTAAGCAGTAGTTTGGGGGAGTATATAGTATATGGGGGGGGGGGGGAGGGGGAGGTGGGGTGAAGCAGATACCTTTAAACATAGCCTGGCAATGAACCTATGACCTACAAGAATGTGTAGTCCATTAGCAATCAGTGACCCATCAAGTTCTCTGCTTTACAGTCCTCATTATTTCACAGTTGACTGAACTCATGCAACATGACATTTATTTATTATGGAAATCTCATTGATTGCCTTACACAAGCCTTATGCAATTTTTTTTTTACCTGTTCTGACATTTGAAGTCTTTCTTTGGACACAGTACCTACCCAAGAAGATTCACTTCAAAGGAAAAATGGGCTACACAGGGTTCTGTTCCATGCCTGTGTGTTCTCCAGCTCCAACTTCTTCCTGAATGTAAAGATTAACCTTAAAGCAGCATCATAGCTCCTTACCCTCTTCCCTCCCTGAAAAGGAAACTGTCACTTCCAACTATTTCAGAATGTTAATTCTGTAAAACAGCCATGCTACAACACTGCAACAATGAGCAGTTTATTCTGGGTGGCTTTGGAATTGCCTCTGACTCCTGCTCATTTCCCAATAATTACTGATAATTACACCACTCTGAACAAAATGAAACACAACAGACTCTTTCAAAGCTGTAGAAACAAAGTTTGTCCAGAAACTGACCTTCCCGTTTGGAGGTGAGAGGAAGTGTGCATGGAATTATATAGGCATGATGAGTTGCTTTCTAACTCATTTTGATAGAAATCAACAAGCATAAGCAGGAGGAAAACCAAGGCAGTAGCTTTAAGGAGCCCCAGGCAGAAAGCTACGTGCAGGCTTAGGTTTATTCAGTGGCTTTAGGAGCTGTCAATGTTCTGTCTCGCCTGTTATCTTAATATACTGCAACAATGGCAATGATAAACAACATACATTTAATATAAACCCTTCTTTGCTTGTTTATAGAAAGAGTTTCTTTGGTCAGCATATAAACATCTTTGAGGTCTTTTTAAGGCTCACTGCCAGAGGAAAAAAAGGCTGCTGGAGGAGCTGAAGAAGACCTGCCAAGTCTCACTTATACAGCAAAACAGTTTTTATGGCATTTCTCCTTTTTCTGCAGACTGGTTTTACAGCATGTTTCAGCAAGACGTTCAAAATCGCACCCGTCCTAAGTTTCAATCATCTGCATTTAAATCGCCCTGGCAGAAGCAAGGGCCTTGTAACTGCTTTTGAACTGCAGTGTAAGAGTTTTGGCAGAAAGCGGCCTTGGACTTGTGATGCTGCGTTCACATCCATATAAGAGCTGAGGCACAAAACAGCCTTGGAGCTATGATGCTGCATTCATTGCAGGGCACGCGTGCAGGCTTCAGTAGGCCTTGGAGCTGTGACATTTGGGTGGGCTCTCTGACACTTTTCAGTGCAAGAAGTGACGGACAGAGGGGCCTTGGATTTCAGACAGTAGACATCAAGCAGTGTTTATGTGCTTCGTTCACATGCACAAGTATTCTGTGAGCCACTGGGGTCCCGCAGTTCCCTTGAACATTTAAAAAGCAAAACTAAATCCCTTTTCATATGAAGGCTGTGTGGCAGACTTTGAGATATTGCTATAGCACCTTTAAAGGCAATAGAAAGCAACCAGCTGAATTCCTCAGCTTTTCAAAAATAGCTCCACAGCTGGTTAGATTCATTTGTTTTCCTTTTGGCATTCCTTTCCTGGATTCAGTAAGCATGATCAACTACTATCTGCTGGAAGCACTATAGAAACAGATCTATTATTATTATCATTATTATTATTATTTATCATTCGTAAGTATGGACAATGAGCTGCATTGCAGTTTGTCATACAGAGAGCAGATGGTTTATTATGAGGTTAATGTTCTGGAGCTCCAGAGAGACTGCATCTGATTTGCCAACCCCATCACTCCCACAAATGCTATGGAATAGTTGATGAATACTGGATTCAGCATTGTCAATACTTACAATTTTATTTTGTCCCACAGTGGCCAAGCAATATTTTAATACTTCTGTGGAAACTGTGCTGCCCCTCAGACAGAAGACATGGGCTTGATGCAGAAATGATTGAATGGAGATCTGTGGTTTATCTTCTGCAGGAGCTCAGAGAGGATGACTGTGATAGATTTCTGTGGTTCTCAATGCATGACCATGACTTTGGTGTTTTTCTAAGAATTCTAAAAACCTAAGAATGTAGATTTTTTAATAAAGCTATGTGTAGCTCTTCTGGTTGTAGGTCAAATGTAGAAATAAGAACCTTAGAGCCACCAAAGGACCAATGTAGAAATAAGAACCTTAGAGCCACCAAAGGACCCTCACAGACCTGTGAAATCCTCCCCCCTCTTCCCAACACATACACACACGAAGTTACTTTTAATGTAATTACTGTAAATCTAAAAAAACCTATAAACCACATAGCTGTGTAGAAGTTAACTCCATTTAAGCCAAAATAATTCCATGTTTGTGAAACAAGTATAGTAGCAACTTGATTCTACCCAAGAGAGTCAAACGTAATAATGAAAAGAAAAATTCTGTCAATTAGGAGGCAGTAACTTTCAGCAGGATCCAGTTAGTGTGCCAGCCTAGTAGCTTTTAACTCAAATTTCACATTTAATCAGTGGTGGAAGACTAAAGGAGCCTGTACTTTGTGCTGACATATGGTGCTTAGTCATCCACTGTAGAAAGGAGAGAATAGCCGACACGAATCACATTTGATCTGTCAGTACTGTCCACCAGAAAGAACATTTAAACCATTAGAAATTAACCATAGCAAAAAAGAAGCAACGAAGTCTTCTCCACAAGGCGCCAAAGTACACATGGCATGGATTCCCAAATATTACTTGTGATCCAAGACCTGGACTTCTCCTACCTAACCTCAGTAGGCTTATGCTCCTTTTTGAGTCAACAGCTAGAAATCAGCGTCTCAATCTATCAGGCATTTGGACTGAATTTTGCAGTGGCATATTTTTCCCTGTTAAACGGTAGCTAGACTGTATGAATGTCTAATGTACCATACTAAGTCAGTATGGTACAAAATCTGAAGTTAGCTGACAAATCCTCTGATAGCACTAGCCCCTGTTTTAGGTGACATCTGACACTTTCAGAGAAGAACTGGAAAGCAATAACAACGGCAGAAATGGGCTCATGCATTGCACTGCAGTGCAAGGCTGGCCCTCTGAACCTGGCTACGGTCCCTGTGAAAAGTTCATGGAAACTTGAGCTGCTGGAGACAGTTGTGACAAGATGTATTGGGAGATCAGAGTAACAGAATGAAGTGATGCAGGGTTAGACTGCAGGCTGCTTGGTAGGTCTCTGTTACTTTATTGCAGCATTCTTTTCTTGTTTCTCATTTATTCTGCCAGTGTTTTGGCATTAAGAAACTTACCTGAAAGAGAAATTATTTGGGTAGTTGCATTCAAGGTGTTCTGAAAACAAGGTGAAACAGGTGAACAGTGTATAAAGAAATGTCTGTGCTTGAAAATTGAAAATATTGAAAAACACACAGTTATGTGTAGAATATTAGCCATAATTTAATGGAAAAGGAACAATTTTGATATTCTTGTGAAAAAAACCTGCCATGCTGTGGTTTTATGCTAGAATTTTAAAGAATTTCAGAAAAACTTGTTTGTTTTAATAGGAAAAGCTTATTTTCAGTCTTTAACAATTTCCATTTTTCTCAAGACCAAGTTGTTACTCACAATGAAGGCTTGATGGAAATACTGAAAATATAGACAACTTACTATCTTATCTAAGATTGGCTTTCACTTCAGAGGGCCGAAAGAAGAGGACAAAGACCTCTCATTTTCAAGGTTGTCAGAAAAGAAGGCCTAATCCACATGAAAGAAAGATACAAGAAGTTAACCTGCTTAGGCGAGACAGCAGAGAGCTGGAGGGATATTTTTGATGGCTTTGCATATGGCAACAATGAAGAAGCAACCACAGGAAAATATTATCTTGCATGTATCAGTGATATGGCTATGGATGAGTTTTTAACAATGCTGTGCCTCTCCATCATGAAATGACTCCTGGTTTTCGTTGCTTGTAGCAGCTACACAGAAACAGGGCACTAAGCTGTACTAATAGCAATACAAATATTGTATACCATAATAATGTAAACTAAGGCAAAGAGTACAGTGCATTTAATTTCTTAGAGAGGAAGAAGTAAGCCATGTTTCCCAGGAGGAGTTTGGTACTGAGGAGGTACAACTCTACAAAAGAGAAAGAGGCAGGAACTGAAGTCACCCTGATGAAACAGACACAGCATCGACACTGAGACCCAGTGCACAGGGGCTGAAGGGAAATGCGTGAAGTCACTGGGTGCCAGTGATGAGGCAGATAGGCAGGGTGTTTCTGGAGTATGGGGGAGTGTGAGCACTGGGAACCATGTAACAGGGAAACATGCATACATGTGAAAAAGGAATAGGAAATAGGATGTTTTGAAGGAAACAGGAAGGAAATTGAGAGGCAGAGAAACAAGAGAAGGGGAAGAAAGGAAGAAAGATGGGGGAAGACAAGAAATTAGGAAACAGCGTTATTAACTATTATGAGACTTTTTTTTTGGCAGCTAAGAAAATGTTGATTTTTTTTCTTGTTCTTATAGTTCCATTTAAGTCACTGCTAAAGTTACCACAGGAATGTAAAAATGGGAGTTTCCCAAGACAGTCTTTGTATTAATTAATAATTAAATTTGAGAAACCACTGTGAAACTCTTGCATTGAATATTCTGAGGGTTTGTGAAGTAATTTTAGATAAATGAGGTAGGATTATTCTTGTTTCATACCAATGCATTATTTCCTTGTAATTACCATTACTGTACACATACAGACCCATAGCTTTATGATAGTGTCAGATATTCCAGGTGAATAGATAGGATGCAAGTTTGGGTTTATTTTTCTTAACAGAATTTGTCACCAAAGACTTCTTTAAAAAATTAGACTGGGACCAAAATAATTCACTGTTTAACTGGCAGTAGTTTAAAATGTCAAAAAAACCCTAATAACTTTTTAAAAGGGATCTAAGGCAAGATGTTTTGTCTGTCATATATACACACACAGAGCAGAGATGTTGCCCTATTCCTGGGGCACAATATCCAGCCCATCAGTGCTGTGCAGAGTGACTCACAGAGCATGTGGTCCTCCGGCTGAAATGCAATCGCTCCGATGTTGTATCTACTTCACAGTTCTTCTGCCTCCTCCAGGGTGTGTGTATATGTGTATACAAAAACCACACCAGGACAAAATATCATACGATCATATTGAATCACTCCTGCTCTTTTCTCACACAGTTGAACATCCTGACACATTGTAAACTCAGCTGAATGGGCACCAGGCCACAGCAATCTGCTTCTGCAGCACTGACATTTCGCGAAGAACTCCCTAACCGTCGCAGCTGAGACTGGAAAAGGGTTATTAGGCTGTTTCCTGGGTGTTTTTATTTTTATGATCACTTAGGATAACTCAACTTGCTACTCTTATAAGCTCTGAATCAAGAAAATGGAGTCATACTGACTTCATACATACTTCAGGCTTAAAAGCTTTAGTCTTATGAGTTAGGAGCTTACCGCACGTATTTACCCATAAAAAGTTTACGAATTAATGTGATGATGAAACACAAGATGGGACACATTTGCTTGCAGTAGTACTACTATCATCCTGTTGTTGCTAAGACACAGCGAAGGACAAAATTTTTTCCCCCTAGTGTGAACTGGTTTGCAAAACTCATGCGAAAGATGAGTGAAACCTTTATGCACCATAAATACTCTTCCTGTTTCTTGGTAATAATGCATCACAAAAATAGTTATGACTTAGCCATCTCAGCTTCCCTCCAGTTTTACAATCTTTCTTTTAACCATTAAGTGTTAATGCAGCTTCAAAGATGGAACCTAGAGCAACTGAACTCATCTTTGTGCATTCAGGTCTATATTTCAATTGGTGATGAGCCTCAAGCAGTTCAGGTTTCTGTTTAGGACACAGGACTAGAAGAAACCTTGTGGTGAATCTCCACCATTGCAGGCAAACATGTTAACAGACTATTCATAAATACTTTACTTCTTCATTTTGAATAAAATTTAGAAATTGCCTCCCACTATTCCACTCTGAAAGGCTCCCTAGAACCTCATTCCTCTGTTCACTCTTCAGTTTTCCCCTTTTACCCTGCCTAAATATACTTTGTGACAAGTCATGCTCACTTCTTGTAGAATCAGTTAACCCTTGGCTTTGTACTTTTTCTTTCTTCACACTGTTTAACCTACCGAAGTATAAAAACCTAGAAGCATCACACTGGTCCAAAGAAAAAGATACAGACAACATCTTCCTTTTAACAAGATGAAAAGATGCAGAGAGAGAGAGAGGGTATGTAGGGAGGGAATATAAGATGTAATATTGGCTGATCTTGCTTTTCAAATATTTCTCAGTATCTAGCAACCAGAATTTTGAGTTGGAAGCAGCATACAGACTGCTGGGATTAGTAACCCCCTGCTATGAATCTGTTCAGTCCTTTGTGAATCCAGAGATAATTTTAGCTTCCACAGCATCCTGTAGTGATGAATTCCACAAAGTAACAAAGTACAGTAATGAAAGTACTTCTTTTGTTTGTTTTAAAGGTCCCAGACACCCCTAGTTCTTCTCTTAAAAATAACAGTGCACAATCATTCCCTAGAAACCTTTTCAATATATTTTCCAATTCGATAGATCCCAATCAAATACATAGACCCCAATCTATAGACAGCTGGACAAACCCCATTTTGAAGTGTTTCTTATCAGAGCTGATTGGTTCTTGTTTTCCCTTATATAGATGCCACAGTAAGTTACATTCTCACATTTACATGACCAGAAGGGCATGTCCCACTCAGGTGCACCTGTGCCACACCTACAGACCTGTCACAATCCAGTTTGATGGTACCTTTCACATAGACTAGTTGACAAATTACCCACCCAGGGTGCAAACAAACTGAGTATGGGGCACTCTGCAGTCTTGAGGACAGAGTTTATGCTTCAGGTTCATGCATCAACCACTAGATGATGCCATATCCTGGGCACAAACACACATCAGTCCTCTCATCCTTCTTCAACTCCCTTTGTATAGTAGACATGTATGCAAGAATCTCGGGTTGAATAGAGCAAGAAAGAAGGAAAATAGCTAGTGCTATGTAAAGGTAGAAGACTTGGGATTCCCAGTGTCCCTTTGATGCTTTCAGTCTTCCTTCGTTTTTGAAAATAAATACAAAGCCTTCACTGATTTCTTTAAAATAGGCTTTCTATCTCCTGAGTCATCATCTTCTGCTTTTGCTCCCTATCAAACATGAGAGATTAGTGCTTTCTGGATTAAATCATATCAGTGCCTTACACAAGGATATTATGGCTTCCTTATCTGTACTGGAAGTATCCACTCTGCTACAAGCAGGACAATCCATGTAGCCTGATCATCTGCATTACTATACCTTTATATCAATCAATCACCTTGGACTAAAAACTGAGGGGAAAAAAATCTGTATTATAATTTGAACCTTGTTTCTTTCTCCATTTAATGCAAAGTTTACTTCTTTCTGTTCATATGGCTGAGAAGCTTTGTATTATTTGTTTTAACTTCCTTTGCAATGACAAGCTGAATTAGACTTCTGGCAAGAGTTTTGGACTTTATTCTTAAATTTCCTGTCCTCCAAGATGTAGCTTTCAGAATTTTTCCACTCCTTATAGAGTCGTCTTATTCCTAAAGTACTTCTCATGTGATTATTCATTCAATTATAAATGGAGCCTTCCCTGTTGGTTTTTAGTCTTATTTAAAATTCCTTCTATCCTGAAAAATTCCTGATAGTTAAGACCAATCTGACTGAAAGAAATCTCAGTCAGCTTCACATTTAAGTTCCTACTTTATGTACACCCGTTGACTTCACTACTTAGGTCTCTTAATTTCTCATATTTGTCCTCTCAGATAGGAACCTTGAGCTATTTTCTATTTATTTCTCAATGTATTTTAATTGGAATAATCTTGGTGTCACTTAGTTCAAGTTATTTTCTGTGGCCAGGTCTTCTATAACATCCTTGGTTTACCAAAGTGGATTCAAAAATAGATTTTTCCCTATACAGTCATGAGCCAGTAAGATGTAAAACTGTCTACTAATACGTCCAGGAATAACTGTGTTCTACCAAGATTAGTTACTCAAGTTTTTGAGTTAGTTGAATTGTTGAGAAATTACTCATTTGTTAGTCATTTTATAACTGGGAAGTTTTCCCACAATGACACAATTCCCAGTAGTATTAATCACTGTAACAATTTCAAGACATTTCTATATCCATATCCAATTCTGATCCTGGAATCTACAGCAGGTTCTAGAGAACCTGTTTTAGAGAAACTTTAAGCAATTTTGATCCAAATTGAATGTCTGTGAGTCCTTTTTTAGCTATACTGCTTCACTGAGATAGTATGCCAATCCACTCCTTTCAACTTTATTTCTGGCCTATCTGAAGAAATTATATTTTTTAGTGCACTTGAGTATATTTAATGTTGATATTTCACAATGTTTTTGAAATCCTTGCAATAATTATTTTATTATCCAGACATCACCATCTTATTACCCAGACCTCTTGCTTCAATAGGGGAATATTTCAATTCTTTCTAGATTTCATTTTCCTTACTGAGTCTTAAACTGACTGTGGACTATCAGACTGCAGTTCCCAGAAGCAATACTTTCTTTGCACTTCCAATTAATGTTCTGCTGATCTAGCATGCTTTTGCTCATCATTAATATTTTTTTCATTGCTTGGTCAATGAGATGATGCCTGTTGCCCATCTCCAAGACTATCCTCCTGTGTCCCAAACACACAGTACAGGTGAGAGGCCAACAGAAATAAATCTATCTTCGGAAACTCAGAGCAGCTTGGACTGTTGAGGGGAGAAGCAGGCTGGCTGAAAGGGGGAGGATGTGAAAAGCCTTTGGAGGAGAGAGAAAGCACTGGAACAGCCTTAGTGGTACAGAAAGGACGTGAGAAGGGCAAAATGAACCATGGATCAGGAGGTGAGTGAGAAGTGTGGCACTAAGAGATAAAAAGACTGAGTAGAGGGGGAAAAAACAGGACTTAAAAGAAATGCTAGGAAGAATATGACTGGAATTATGAGGAGAGAAGATAAGTAGCTTAGTACTGGTGTAATACAGTTTGAAGGAAATGAAAAGGCACTGAAGCAATGGGACTAAGCAGAAACTTTGGATTCCTATGCTTCTGCATTCCTCTGCTGTGAGCAAATACCTTTAAAACTCACTGAAGAAGAGTGCTCTCCACTGGCTGGCCCACATGCAGAATGACAACCTGCCAGCTGATGAACCATGCCACATCCAAGTGTTTCCAAGGACTGAAAGATTGCCACTATTCTATATAGATTCTGCGCAGTCCTGCAGCAAGAGCTTATTCTGTCATTTTCAGCTTCTTTCTTTCCAACATATATACACATAAAGGTGCATATACATATTCATTTCCTGGTTCTGGGTAAAATTACAAGTCATTTCTTTGATAAATAAAACAAGATTTTTTTTACTTCAGGAGGAAAAAAATACATTATTTTACAGTGATATTTATCAACTATAATATTGATAATATTTAATTAATCTCTAATGCAGGTGCAGCATACACTTCTACCAGAGTTTAGCAGAAGTGATATAGATTTAAGTCAGCATGTCCTTTGTGTTGCATGTCTTACTTTCAAAATTACTAGTTTTAACTGAACATTAATGATGGTAATTCCTATGACTAGTTACGGCAAATGTATTCACAAGGATAAATAAATTGTTCTTATCTCCCCTACAGGTCTGTCTAACTTTGCCATTTATGAATACCAGAAAATCCATCATATTAAAAATGCTGATATCATCAGTTTCCATGGGTAAAACAATCAGGAATGAACAAACTCTACACAGAGGTGATTGAATGTCATTTTTACTCAGAATCATTCCCTTCTGTATTACAGTCCTGAGGTAAGATTATGTGTAAAGTTAAAATGCCAGATATTTTTTTTTCTTTAAGACTTTCCTTTACATTTAAAATTTATTTTTCAGAAAAGTAAAAAGAATTAACAATATTAAATGTTAAAATTATTTTTAAATAAATTGGGATAATATTCAATTTATCTAATGTTAACTGCCTAAATGCAAGTTGTATAGTCTCAGCTAGTTATCTTGGCTCCCTTAAGCTGTAGGCACTTCTAGAAAAAATTCATTCCTGCTAAGAAAAACATTAACACAACATGACTGAAACTTTCTGGAGATGTTAATTTCTGGCTGCTCAGTGTAGGGGGATCCCAAGTGATCAGGATTAGATCACATCTGTATCTTTCAGAGGTAAAAAGTAATTCAAAAGTTTCTCCTTTTGTGTCCCTATATATACATACACAAAATCGGTATTTTTGTATCATAAATTATGTTTTCAGACTGTTATCCACAGTCACCTGTCACAAGCTACTGATTAGAATCATATATATGTTAGCATTATAATTAATTCCCTTATTTTTCAGTTAAAGCATAATTGTATCAGTCTCACAGAGTCAAAAGGACTGAAACTCCAAAATGAAATATATTCTTCTGGTGATAAATACAAATGTCTTTCTGTCATGAGGAAACACTTGTGTAACAGCCATTGTTTTCTCCATAAAGTGCAATACACGTATCTATTTTTTTCATTTTGATTCATCAGAAACTTATGGCAGTGAGCAACTTGACCAAACAGTGATGACTGGTGGGGAGTGTGTGCGCTAAGGAACTGTGTTGTATTACAGAGAGTTTGCAAAAAAAATCCTTTTGTTCAGGTAGTTACAGCCTCTATGTTTTTAACAGTTTACTATTCAATTTCTTCAAACAAACAAGATTTTTTAATATATTTTTCTATTCTTTCATGTCCTTCTTCCTTTTTATGCCTTGCATCATCATCTGCTGCTTTCTAATTGCTAGGGAAGGCAGACAAGATGCCCCATTGGGAACAGATGGCTTTCTGGAAATCTACCAACAAGGACTACTCCTGGAATAGATTTCATCTGCAGGCCCCACACAGAGGTAATATATGATACCTACAAATAGATAGTGCTCCAAACGCTTTGGAAGGAAAAAAAAAATATCCTGCTGGAGTTCTTAAGCCTGTTATGACCACAACTTGCCAACAGAAAGGCAGGCATAAAAATGAATCCTATATATAGAATTCAATTTTTGAAGTTAATTTTCTTTACTTCCATATCAGTCCCTATGATAGGGACAGCTGTGCTTAAAAGGCGTTGTTTCTAAAGGGCTGTGTTTTACTTCTCAATGGTGTATTTAATACAAAATTTGAAATCAGCTACAATGTTATCCTACTTTACAAAAAATGTGTGAGATGTATAACATATCAAAAGAATGTTAAAGTCTTCACAGAAGTAATAATATAGGAACAAATATACTGTATTATAGTAAGTGTGAAGGATTGTCTTTGTCAATGTTATGTCTTTCTTTTCTGTGTTCTGTACCTTTACGTTCTTTTATCATAGACAGGAGAGGTACTATTTGTAACATTTTATAAAATACATTTTTGTTTTGTTTTCATTTTCGTCAATCTGAAAAAAAATTGATGATAACTGTATTGTATACGTCTGTTCTGTGTGTCTGGAAAATATTATTCTGAGGTTATGGATAGGGCTATAAAACTGAGAGATCAGAGATATACTGTTTATGGTAAAAAATACAAACTACAAATAGTAAAGTGACAACAGTACTCTGCATCTTCAGGATTCTAACATCAGTCTTGAAATAATGTGTGCTTTACTTATTGTTTCTGTTCACAAAGCAAAATGAATATTAGGGAACTTCATTTTTCATTATTTATGAAACAAACAACAAAACAAGTTCTGGATTTTTTGCTATGGGTAAGTTAGTGAAAAGGAATCCTAAAAATCCAGATACTAGAATGCAAGGACAGAAAGAAAATATCCATGTTACTAATTTTATTATAGTTTTTAACAATTCAGACACGTTGGTGTTTTGAGGAGGAAAAGTGGCTTGACTGCTACAAATGTTACACAGTTACAAATGGTATGACTGCTTTTGGAAACTTGGTAAGGCTTCTTTATGATAAAAAGATAAACAGTATGGAACACTTGGAAACAAAATCACAAATTAGATGCATGTTAACAATACAAGAAAAACAAACAAACAAACAAACCAACCAAACAAACCCAATACAAAACAGGAAGTTACAATCTTTTGACAGAGGTAGAAAAAGTGGTACTTGCTTTCCTGAAGAGTATTCAGGAGAAATGGCATACATGGAATAGTAAGAACTAGGCAGAGTGTTTATATTCTCCGTACAATATAAACTAGAAACAGCTATTTAGACTATAAAAGGGAGTAACTATAGAAATCTCATGTGGGGGAAGCAATATTCTTGAATTTTTGAGGCAATCTTTGGATGTTACCTACCCACTCTTTGATTCAAGCTCATTTTATTTTTGAGATAACAAGCTGTCAATGAAGAGGGAAGATGCTAAGCTCTGCATGTAAGCCACATGCACAGAACCATGCCATGACTGGTGTTCTGGATACAGTACTGTGGCAAATCTTCAGGTGCAAACAAGCTCTTGGCACAGCTGTGATGGTTTGTTTTAACTTGCGTCAGTTGCTAACAGCCTGAAGGAGCTGTTAAGGTGGTCAAGACAAGGCAGGACTTCCTTGTCCACAGCCTCTTTTCCTTGGCTGGGCGTAATGGCCGTGGGTGAATTTTCCTGTGTCATGATGCAAACTGCAGGGGAGCAGTGGACTCACAGTGACCCAATCAATACAGACTATTGCGAATTAGCCAAGTCCCAGGTACTGGGTATGAAATTTGTTTTCTTTGCCCAGGTGAATGCTTTCTTCCACCCTGAAAGAGCTGTACAGTGCAGTAATAGTGCTTCTGTCCTGCTCCAAGACTTGACATGACCACCACAGCTTGGTCACATGAACTTCTGGAGCAGGAGGAAAGCAGCAGCAAAGTATCCAAAAGGATGTGACAAACAATGAGCACACTTCCTGTAAGCAGACTTGCATCAAGCACTTTCCCTCATCATGTAGCTGGAATACTCTGCCTTGGACCACATTCTATGGCATATCTGTGTATGCCTATCACACAAAACAGTTCATCATGCAGCTGGAGGCTCATCATCTTTCTAAGACCTGATGCATGTCTTGCATACCAGGGTTTTGGAAGTTTAAAAGGACTTATAATATCTTGTCTCTGTTAAAATTGTTTAAGTAAACAGAAAAGCATGTCAGCAAGGATTTATCTGACAAAATGTACTTGCCTGCAGTGCATCTCATCCTTATGTAGACAACTAGCAGAGATCAGATGAATTGCACTCTAAGAGTCTCAAATGACTAGAAATAACACTCATTAACTGCAATCTGTCTCCAAGATGTACCATGGTATTATCATGGTTATTTACCTTCTTGTACCACATACATTGTGTCATCTCACTTATCCTACGTGTGTACAAGTAGAGTCTTTACAATCTTAGAATAAGTTAATGGACACTACAGTGCATAATTGAGAAGAAAATAAAGGAATTCCCAGTTTGATCTGGTCACTGTGAGACATATAGAGCCATTACAGATCACCAGCAGCTTTTGCTGCTGCAGAAATGAGGGAAAGGCTTGAAGGAAGATGCTGAAGTGTTTTTGCAAACATGCTGAGGTGGGGGGTGTAGGCATGACTTTTCCATTGATGCCAATGTGAGAAAAAATCTTTCTGTAAGCGTGGTTCCTTTTCTATGTGCCTCAGAGGAGTGTGCAGACTGCACTAACAATTTGACTAAAAGATCTGAAATTCTCTTATGAATGTTTTCGTGACAAAAATAATCATAGATTAGAAACTAAAGAAGTATATCGTAAGCAGCAGAGGTATAATTCCCTGTGGATCATTGTATTAGTTTGTCTCATAAAACCACCACCGAAGATATCAGAGATAACCCATTAAGAGAAACACTGTCCACCTTCTCAGAGAGTTCTTCTGCTGTCTTCTCCAATGATGATAAGGTCTGGAGGTGGAAAGTACAAATAATTTTCCAGATAGATTTCTCCACAAAAGCTGTATCAGCTGATGCTTTTCTCAGAGAAAAGCTCACTTGATCAGTCATGACTTTTGGCTCTGTTGACCCTGGTTATGTTTCAGTCACCCGTCTAGAGGTACAAAGCTCTTCCTAGCAATTCATTTCTCCAACAAGATTATAATCTTGAAACTGAAGCAAGCTATGTTGCTGTATTTCCCAGTCTCTTAATCTCCATCAGGAAAAGTAGATTGATACTGTTCTGTTTCCTTTTATTATAGCTTTTGACATTAGAGGAAGCGGAATCTTTGCTCTTAACTCTTGGCCGGCAATCATAGCTTTTGAGGGGGCGGGGGGGGGGGGGGGAGGAACATAACTTTGAATACAGTAATTAAAATTCAGTGCAACTATTAAAGTTAATGTGCATTAATTTGGGCATGTTAAACTACTAAGTGTATGAGGGATATACTTTTATAATTGGCAATAACAAGGACATCATCTTTAGCAGTGTCACAGATGCAGTTAAGCAGAAACTGTGATCTAAATAACTCATTAATAAACAAGGTTATGTAGTAATTTTGTTAGTGGCAGGGAATCCTGCAGGATGTGTGTATATATATATATATCCTGCAGATAATGCAGGATATCCGATCTTTTCCAAAGGTTTTACACTTCCAATCTAAGTTACAAATTCTAATTTCTAACAACTCAGAGTTGCTAGTTCTGAGACCAAGCAGCTGGCTGTTAAGGAAGAGCAAGAAACATAAGTGATCAGAAGATCTTAAAGGTTTTCCTCTGCTTCAGCTTTTGTGGGTCATAAAATTTAAGTTCTAGCACAAAAATGGAATTTCTATAATTTTGACATCTCAACTCAGATTTGCCTAAATATTAGTCTGCGTTCACATTAGTTAGATTAACTTCTATAGTTTTGTCATCTCAGCTCAGAGTTGCCTAAAATATTAGTCTGAGTTCACGCTGGTTAGATTCAAGAACAGGTTTTGTTTTCTAATAGCACATTGTTCAAGCTTTAAAATGCATGCATTTAATCTGGAGCATTTCTTTATATTCTTCTGTATTCACTATGGAAAATACCTGATGTATTACAATTGCTGGAATAACATTCCAGCATACACATATAGCCATTTAGAGCAATTGAAACATTTTAGTGGCCACTGTAAGGCATTGTAACAGAAAAACAAATGCAGTGTCTAATTAATCCCTCATCATTGATGGAATAATTAACAGCTAAGTCAACAGAAAAAAGTCAAGCTTCCTGAAACCCAGTTACCTTCATTTACGTGGTAGATTTCATCTATTCTTCATCTATTATAGTAGATAATTATTGAAAGTTACTGCCTTCAGCTTTAAAGGGATACTGTCATTTGAAAAAACTTCCTCTGAGTGCTACTATGTAAAATTTAGGCATAAGCATGAAGTTAATTGAACATGTGTTCTGTAACCAAACTGGTATAATAGTTCAGTACCTTTTATGAAAGAAACAAGTAATGCAAATTGCTTTTGTTTTCCACAGAATCATTAAAATTAGGATAAACATGATCTATTAGCTTAACAAGTCTGGTAAGATTATTCCAACAATTATTTTCAAGTATGGGTTTAAATGAACCAAGTGAAACCAGATTGTCCTCCACATACCTTACAGATGTACAGCGTGCTTCCAGCAATTCACACAGGCAATGGCCTATTTCTTGATTCCCAGTGAATCATTGTAGTCTCCTTTGTCATGGAAGTATTTTTCTTCACGGTTTTCCATATCAGATCATAGATGGAAATCTGGTCACACAAAGGTAGAATACATTCATATCAGTATGTCTGACCCAGATGTTATCTACACACCACAACATATGACTGACCGTGTGTCTCACATGACTCAAAATTTCTTGTATTTCTTGTTTATTAATTCTGTTAAATGAAGTGATACTCTATCACATGATGAGAGGCAGGAAGTATCATTTACTTGAATTACTCTGTAAGAATCTATCATAAAAGTGCAGCACTGCAAGGTTACCTTGTCACTTTATAACCAATTAACCTTTTCTATCAGAATAGTCTTTTTCAAAATTCATCCAAGATTTGCCTTTTTTTCTATTTCCACTATGAATGTTATTCTCTTTGGATATTCTTAGTATTTAG
The DNA here is from genome assembly GCF_023634155.1 of Falco peregrinus. Classification (NCBI taxonomy): domain Eukaryota; kingdom Metazoa; phylum Chordata; class Aves; order Falconiformes; family Falconidae; genus Falco; species Falco peregrinus. Next base: position 60,266,566 of record NC_073727.1, read on the forward strand.
CATTCTCTTTAGTGTCTACTCTTCAAATATGTAGGGAGAGCTAGCAAATACCATTTTAGTTATTCTGTAACAACAGCTATATTCCACTTGCAAGAGCTTTCCATCTGAAATAACTTTCATCTGCACAGCTGTTTCTACTTTTCCTCTTTGATCTTGCTTTGTTTGTTTACAGCTTTCTCATATTTTAAGCCAATATTATACACTTCTTACTGTTCTACAGAAAAAAAATGATCTCCAATTTCTATTACCCATTATTTAAGTCATGCTTAGTTATTTTGCTGCAAGATGTATTAACATAAATATCCCAATTTCATTTTCCAACTTACAGACCTACAGGTCTAGAAAGCAGCCATATAAATAGCGAAACTAACTTTAAATAGAAAGACAGCTGAATAAAAGAGAAAGTTTTCACCTAAAGGTTTTATGTTACATCATTCTTAAAAGGAGTTATTCCTATATATGCTTGTCAAATTCAGAAAGTATTCAAGAAATTTAAGCCTGGGATAAAATCCCATGTGTAGCCTTTTTGTTCTATTAGTAGTCTACAACAAGTTAATATAAGTTGCAACCAAAAAAAAAAAATAAATTAGGTTAACTGCTTGAATTTCTAAATGTTCTGAAGGAAGATGATTTTTAGAATTTACAAACAAATTCATTGTTATGGCAAAGGACAGTTGAAATTAGCATATATTGTGTTTCTAATACAATATCCACACACCTCTCCATCTCAATCCAGAGTTAAATGGTTATTTAAAGTAGCTGAAAAAATGCAATGTTTCCATAAATCTTCTCTCTGCAGTAATCTATAGACCACACTCTTCTGTTATTTTGGGTTTCAATTTTTCCCCTAAGATTTCAAATAAAAACACCATTCATGAATCCCAAATTTTGAAAGAAGTTACCACCATTTGTCAAGTATAATTTTAAAATAATATGAAGAAAAAATGTATTACAATAATTTTTGAAATGTAAATATGTTCTTAATAACAAAAGATGAAGTTTTAATAGATATGAAATAGTTTTGATCAGTCTTTTGTAAGCAGGTACATTGTAACTTCATTTGCACTTCATAGTCACTGTCAACAAGAACACATTAGCAGTCTTTAATCTACAGGAAGTTAAACAAGGTTAGATGAATGAAACAATATTATTCATGAAAATGTATTATCTATTTATTTATTTACAAACATCATTTATTCTTTTATAAACAATATGAATGTTTCAAAAATTCAGTTAGGATCCTGAAATGGAGTAAACTAATCTTCTCTGAAAAGAGAATGTTCCAAAATGAAATTAGAGCTGTGAACTCTTTGAACACAAAGTAGAAAAAAGTTCACTTCTAAAAGGGAAAAGATTTTATTGCAGTTAAGTTGAAAGTTTTTATCCTTCTTTTCTGTATCTAAATATAATCAGTTCTTATTGTCTGAGAAATATTTTTTTTTTCTCTGCTTTTATGTCTATGATTAAAGGCTTGGTCAAAAAAAAGCATAAAATTATTAAAGAATATATAAAAAAGAAGAATTTATAAAATGTTGATACTACCCAAACAAGTGGGTGTTGTTCTGAAATTGTAATCAATTTAAAACTTTTGGGGGGTTTTTAAGAATAAAATAAAAACAACTTTGTGCCCAAATCCCAAAAGACAAAAATCAAACCAAACCAACACCAATCAAAAATACCCAGAAATGCTACATTCTGCTCCATTCTTTGATACCTTATTTCAGGAGTCCCTGTTATTAAAAGTATGGGATGGGAGAGGTATTTACAGCTGCAAAGTTCCTAGCAAACACTGAAAAATGAAAGTGTGGCTGGCTAGCAGGCTTCAAGTATCTGGAGACTTAAGGTTGTGCAATGATGTCTCAGCAATGCCTCAACACCTGGGATTGAGCTCAGCATAATTTACAATTTCTTATTCTCTGTGTCTCATTAGAACTAGAGAGAATCTCTATTTGACTCACCTGGATCTGAAAGCAAATCAATTAGCATTTGTAAAGTACTGTGAGAACATCAGCAAATAAATTCCACAGAAAATAAAATACCCATGTTAAAATTGTCAAACATTTCATGTATCTGGAAGTCTTTCTAGAAGTTCGTTAAATAAGTTGAAAGGAAGAAGCTATATGGTAAAAATGTACAATCAAAATAAACAGACAGTTTTTGTTATACAGCATTATATAATTTTGGTTTACAGACATACTTTGTCGCAGCTGATAATAAGCTATGCAGTGTGAATGTAAATGAAGTGCTAAATGATGAATTACACTGTTCTGATTACACATCAGAAGCAACATCCTTTATCTAGGCTGTTAGTGCCAAGAATATTACTTAGTACAACAGGAAGGGTTGAAGGGAAATGTGGAAAAATGCAGTGTAAGTACAGCATTATTCAATAGCAAATGCGATGTGTAGACAGGGTATTCTTTTGTATTAGAAACACATATTTGCATCAGAGTACACATTTGCATTATTCTCTAGGTTCTTTTAAGATTTTTTGGAGAAAATGTTTGATGAAAGATTGTTTGATTTATTCCATGTTTTCCTTTCAATCATCAATAAAGAACTTTAACCCATGTGGAAAGAAGAGGTAACCAATACCATAGCCTTAAACTAAGTGCTTGGATCCTGATCTAGTTAAACACTTAAGCATATGTTTAGCTTTAAATATGTATGCCCCATTTTGAGAGTATGTGTGCTTAAAGTTAAGCAAATATCCACATGCTTTGTTTATCAAAGCTGAACTGAGACGCATTCAGGCATAATACATACGTAATACTTAGACTTCTAAAACACTTAGCATAGTCCTAACCATTCTTAGTCTAATTACCAGCAAAAGAGTAGAATCATAGAATTGTTTAGGTTGGAAAAGACCTTTAAGATCATTGAGCCCAACTGTTAAAGTAGCACTGCCAAGTCCACCACTAAACCATGTCCCTAAGTGCAACAAGCTACATGTCCTTTAAATACCTCCAGGGATGGTGACACAACCGCTTCCCCGGGCAGCCTGTTCCAATGCTTGACAACACTTTCAGGGAAGAAATGTTTCCTAAGATCCAACCTAAACTTCCCCCCATGCAATTTGATGCCATTTCCTCTTGTCCTATTGTTTGCCTCTTGGGAGAAGAGACCGATGCCCACCTGGCTACAACCTCCTTTCAGGTAGTTGTAGAGAGTGACAAGGTCTCCCCTGAGCTTCCTTTTCTCCAGGCTAAACCACCCCATTTCCCTCAGCCACTCCTCACAGAACAAGTGCTCCAAACCCTTCACCAGCTTCATTGCTCTTCTTTGGACACGCTTCAGCACCTCAATGTCTGTCTTGTAGCGAGAGGCCCAAAACTGAACACAGGATTCAACATGCAGCCTCACCAGTGCCGAGTACAGGGGGACAATCCCTTCCCTAGTCCTGCTGGCCACACATTTTCTGATACAAGCCAGGGTGATGTTGGCCTTCTTGGTCACCTGGGCACACTGACAGCTCATATTCAGTCGGCTGTCGATCAACACCCCCAGGTCCTCCTCTGCCAGGCAGCTTCCCAGCTGCTCTTCCCCAAGCCTGTAGCACTGCATGGGGTTGTTGTGACCCAAGTGAAGGACCTGGCACTGAGCTTGATTGAATCTCATATCATTGGCCTTAGCCCATCAGTCCAGCCTGTCCAGATCCCTCTGCAGAGCCTTCCTACTCCCAAGCAGATCAACACACCCCTCAGCTTGGTGTTGTCTGCAAATTTGCTGAGAGTGCACTCAATCCCCTTGACCAGTTCATCGATAAAGATGTCAAACAGGACTGGCCCCAGTACTAAGCCCTGGGGAACACCACTTGTGCCTGGCCACCAACTGTATTTAATGCATTCACTACCACTCTTTGTGGCCAGCCATCCAGCCAGTCTTTTTACCCAGCAAAGAGCATTCTTAATTAACTGACTTTGTGTATGTCCTCTGTTTCCAGCGTGTCCCACATTATCAATCTGCCTCTTAATCAGCTCTTCATTCATTATAAGTGTATATAACATTGCATGAATCATAAACAAACTGTTCTGCTTTCCTTTCCTAAATCAGCAAAAGTGTTTTTCCAAGGCCAGATGTTCTACACAAATGCCTGCTCTTAGTCTCTAGTTTTCCTAAAGCAGAGGGCCATACTTATGCACTTCTTCCAAGCCTGGATTCTCTTTCTTTAAGTATTGTCACATGCTGATCACTATGATACCTACAGAAAGTCCTTAAAGATCTATTTCTATCGATCTTCTCTATTTATTTAACTTTCACTGAAAGAAGACACCATTTATCATATGTTCAATAATTTCCACTGTTTCAAGGAAAATATTCTGCATTGTATAACACATTTTGAATCTTCCTCATATGAAGAGGATATTTTCACTGCTTATGCATTTTTGAGCCAGATAAACTGTCCTAACTAAGAAACCACCCCTCCTTACATGAAAGAGTCAATGGACTGAAGTGTCACTCCTGCTTGCTCAAATTCCCATTGTGCTTTCCCCTGGGATAATAACACTGTCCAGAAAACATGCATTTACCCCATGGCTTGTTCTTTGTCACTACCAGTGGGGAGCAGCCATTACAACAATGAGACACTGGGAGAAAAAGTGTCACAGAGGTCAGATATGCCAGCTAAACTATGACTATCTGTCCAGATTTTCAAAGGTCTTGACTTGGTGCTACCACTTTGAAAATAAAATTTAAAATACAACACAAAGCAAAACATAATCTAGCTTTAGTATCAGCACTGGCTCCATCAAGCTAACAGGTGGATCATGGAGTAAAAAAATTGTTTAGTCACATAAGCCACCAGGTATTAAAGGAAACACAGAAAAAGAGCAGATCTGAAGCACTAAGTGCCTTTGTTACATTGCTGCATTTGAGAGTAGACTGCTTTTTAAACCATCTTGTTGCTTTTGCTTTCCTTTCATCTGCAGCCCAACAGCCCAGCATTTTGAGGAACTCAAACTGGGAATGCGGCCAACTGCTACAAAGGTTGTTACATGGTTTCCGAATTATGTTCTTGGGTAAGACAGATGTTGTTTAAAATACTGCATGCAAAATACTAAAATAAGAATGACCAGTAAAGCAAGTAACTATAACAGCACATTCTCCAGAATAGATTTAATCCATCATGTATATTTGGCAGCTGGTCTCTAAGTGTTACACTAAATGAGAAAAGACGAAAAAAGAAAAAGGTAAAAGAAAAATGGAACAATTTAAAAAGAATCTGGACCTCCTAAAAGCCAAGATGAGAAGTGCATTTCCTCAAGAAAATGCCAGAAACTAGTCTTCTTACTGTCCTATACTTTACCAGTTGCTCATTATTTAATTATAGCAATTTCATGGCATCTATTGTTACATTTCTTTACAGGCAGAAAGAGAACAGAAAGTCTTTATCTGAAATTGATTTTTTTATTATTTTAAAATTAAATTGAGAGAATCACAAACCAAGAAAGAACAAAACTAAAGACTTGAAATGTTTAATGTACCATGAGCTGGATGAAAACAGAAAATAATTAATTTCTTATTAAACTAGCTTTTTACAAATGTGAAAAATATACCTAGCTGCTCCTTCTTCAACTGAAGCAATTGTACAGTGTCATACTTGCCTTAAGGAGGCTACTCCAAAATTTTCCTTCCTATAGCCAATGCTCTACCTCAAGCTTTATGAAGATGATCATATCTGGAGGAAGCACTGTAAGGATTATGTCCTCTGAGCTTCAATAGTTTGTCCCGAGATCTAGGAATCAAAGATTTGTGCAGCTTTTCACTGACAAGAATTTAATTGTTGAAGTTATTCTAGAGAGGCATTATGTTAGACTGGCAGGGACAATTAGACTCAAAATACTTGTATATAATGTTTGTGCTATAAACATGTATACATAACTTGCATGCAAACCTAGTATCCTATGAAGAAAAGGCAAAGCCTGAGAAATGACCAAATATGTTTCATCAGAATTGTGCCTGGCTAAACATGGTCAACATACCTTTTATGCATCTAAGAATTTAGCTAACACCCAGATAACCTGCTTGCATTTCATATCATGCTTCCATCCCCTCGGATAAAACGGGAAAGACAGTGGAGAAACAGGGACATGAGTACTGAGATTGAGTGATTTTTCAAATTCCAGTCTGCAAATCCGTGGGTTACTACGAAAAAGAAACTCACTGTCCATAGCCTCCATCTAGGTCTGAAGTTCGTGCAAAAAGCAGGCTAGTTACAGAAAGAGAAGGAGTTTTGCAGAAAGCTTCCCCTCATAATACTTTCCCATGTAAATAACCTGCCCTGCTGATAACCTGCAGATCTTTTTACAGAAAGCTTGCAGGTTACAAGCAGGGAAACACAGTACTACTGAGTCATACTCCCAACCCCCACCTATCCTTAAATCTCTAACAGCTAATAAAAAAAAGGAAATTGCTACAATGAAAAACAAAAGCCTTCTTTCTCAAAGAAAATCATGTTCCCATAGAAAATAAAAATACTGGAGACTTCCTAGTGACATCTAGGCTGCAGTACAGGTATATGCCATGTTACCACCTGAGGTTTGGTGGCTCAGGCCAAGACTCTCGATGTCTCTCCTTCAACAGAATTGCTTTGGATTTAACTGAGACAGACAAGATGTCCATCCAGACCTGGATGCCGGGCATTATTCCCGTGTCCAGTTCAGACATAGTGTTGAGAATCTGCTAAATATTCTTCTATTACTTTAGATTTTATCTGCAAAGTGTCAAGAGTTGATATGACTGGATATATATACCTCCTTTGTCATCAGAGACAGATATGCCATATTAGGTTTATATAGCCATTAAAGCATTTATTGGAATAGAAAAAAAAAAAGGGGGGGGGGGGGGGGGGGTTTCTTCCCATATGTACACTTGCTGACATTTGTCTTGCTGCCAACAAGGAACAATATAGGAAGATTACCTTGATATGGGCAATATTATAGACAGACCCTGAAGGTCTTGATAAGAATTTGTCTCCCTTGAAGGTAGTGACAACTCAGGTTTTTTCCTTCTTCTCTTCCTTCTTCAGAATGTTTTGGCAAGATGCACATTCCCTGCTGTATCTTATGCTGTTATCTCTTTTCCCTTGAACTGACATGCCAAACAGGCCATTGTAGTTCTGATGTACTATACTTTTCTGTAAGCTTCGGTTAGTGTGCCTCATGAAGGGACAATGAAATTACTTCTTCCTGTTCACTATTCTTCTGCAAAGAGTATATCAACTCAATAATTTTGTTCTTTTTTCACTCTAATATTGTCTCTGCTCAACCTTGTCTTCCTTGCACACAATGTACTCTGCAATGCTGATTTCTAAACTCAACCTGGAAAAATTATAACGCAAAAAGATGATGAACAGCCTCGGGAAAAGGGAACAATTTCAGTCGGTCTCTACAGGTTAGACAGTATGTTTCCAAAATACTTTATTTCAAGTTTGCAAGGGCAGGAGGAGGTCTTCACACCACTTCAGTTGTATAGATAAAAAACAGAAAGATTTTTGTAACTCCAGGATCAAGCCCCGATGTTCCCAGAATATTTTGTACATTACTAAACTGTGCACATGTGAAGAGGCCTTGCAGAGATTGCCTAACTTTGTTTGTAGAATCAGTCCTTAAGAAAGATGTGGTAAATTGAGACAGAAGTAAGAGTCAGAATCACAAAATAGTTGAGGTCAGAAGGGACCTCAACCGGGTTGACCTGCAGCTCTTCAGAGAAGGACCTGGAAGTTCTGGTGGACAGCAAGTTGCCCATGAGCCAGCAGTGTGCCCTGGTGGCCGAGAAGGTCAGTGGGACCCTGGGGTGCATTAGGAGGATTGTGGCCAGCAGGACGAGGAAGGTTATCTTCCCCCTTTATTTTGCCCTGGTGTGGCCAAAATATGTGAGAACTGGAGTTCTGTGTCCAGTGCTGGGCTCCCCAGTTCAAGAGAGATGGAACTACTGGAGAGGGTCCAGCAGGGAGGGCTATGAAGAAGATTAGGTGACTGGAGCATCTCCCTGATGAGGAAAAGCTGAGAGAGGTGGGCCTGTGTAGCCTGGAAAAGAGAAGACTGACTACAGATGTCTGAAGGGCGAGTGTCTAGAGGATGGTGCCAGGCTTTTTTCAGTGGTGCCCAGTGACAGGACAAGGGGCAACAGGCACAAAGTACAACACAGAAATTTCCATCTGAATATGAGGAAGGAAGAACTTATTTCTTTTGAGGGTGACAGAGCACCAGCACAGGCTGCCCAGGGAGGCTGTAGAGTCTCCTTCTCTGGAGACATTCAAAACCTGCCTGGATGTGATCCTGCACAACCTGCTTTAGATGAATCTGCTTTAGCAAAAGGTTGGACTAGATGATGTCCAGAGGTCCCTTCCAACCTTGACCATTCTGTGATTCTGTGACTTCTGGATGTTGTCCAGTCTGATCCCCATGTTCAAAGCCAGGTGACCTAGAGCAGGTTACCCAAGACCATGTATGGTCAGGTTTTTGATATCTCCACGGATTAAGACTCCACTACTTTGCTGAGCCGTCTGTTAGTAGTGTCTGACCACCCTTATAGGATTTTTTTTTCTTGTGTTTAAATAGAATTTGGTGTATTTCAATTATCTCAAAGCCTGGCTCCATCTTCTTTACACCTCCCATCAGGCAGTTACACACAGTCGTAAGATCCCCTTGAGTCTTCTCTTCTCCATTCTGAACAGTCCCAGCTCTGTCAGCCTCTCCTCATATGAAAGACACTCCAGTCCATCACCTTTGCGATCCTGCTCTGAACTTGCTCTAGTAAGTCCATGTCTGTCTTGTCCTGGGGAGCCCAGAATTGCAGCAGTCCAGATCTGTCTCACCAGTGCAGAGCATAGGGGGAAGATTACCTGCCTGACATGCTTCCCTCATGCAGCCCAGGGCGCTGTCAGCAGCCCAGATTGCTGCAAGAGGATATTGTTGGCTCACACTCATTTTCTTGTCCACCAGGACCTCAAGGTCCTTCTCTGCAAACTTGCTTTCCAGTTGGACAGCCCCCAGCCTAACCTGGTACATAGAGTGATTCCTCCCCAGATACAGGACTTTGCGTTTCCCTTTGTTGAACTTCATGAGATTCCTGTCAGAGCGTTTCTCAAGCCTGTCAATGCTGCCTTAATGGCAGCACACCCATTTGAATGTATCAAGCATTCCTCCCAGTTTTACATCATCTGCAAACTTGCTGATGATGCACTCTGCCCCATCATCCAGGTCATTAATGAAGATGTTAAACATATTGGCCCCACTATCATCCCCCAGGGCACACCACTGTTGACTGGCCTCCAGCTGGGTGTTGTGCCACTGATCACAGCTTTTGAGCCTGGCATGTCAGGCAGTTTTCAGTCTGCCTCACTGTCCTCTTACCTAGTCCTTCTTTATTAGTTTGTTTATGAGGCTCTTCTGAAAGACAGAAGTCTTACTGAAGTTAAGGTGAGCAATTTCCACTGCTCTCTCCTCATTTTCTAAGCCAGTTATCTCATTGTAGAAAGCTATTGGATTAGTTAGATATGCAAATTTAGTTAAGGGGTCATGCAGTCATTTGTATGTGTGTGTGTATATATGTTTATATATGTGCATATTTAAAATATATATTGAGTCATAAAAAGGTACAGAAAATAGTAAAAACACAAGGTAACAGTATTTATCTCATTTGAAACATCACTTTATGTGGACTGTCCTGGTAGGAAGGATAAGGACAGGATACTCAGAATATCTTCTCCTTTTCCTAGGCTAGATGTGATAGGCAGTCACCGTTCCAAGCACAAGCTGCCAATGGGATGATTTCCATAAAGTCACAGCTATGATGTAGCAAGAATATTATAATGATTCTGAGCACTGGCACAGAGCAAAATGTCTCTGAATCCAAGCATCATCATCTTCTCACTTCTTCAAAAAAGCACAGCTGATGTTATATCATGGGCTTTCCCCTAGAAGCAGAGACAACAGTCCTCACGTGGTTTCTCCCATGGAAGGGCACCTCACTTTCCCAGCAACAGGCAGCCTTATAGCTCCAGTGCAGCTGGTTTGGTCTTGTTATTTGTAGGTGGAACTAAACAACTGGATTCTAACTCAAATCCCTCTGTTCTCAAGGAAATGATGTTGTGGTCATAAGAAGATTTACAAATGTAGAAGACACTTTTTAAGAAAATTAATTTAATATCAAAATACGGTAAAAAGAGAGAAAGAAGGGCTTTAGATAGCTAAATCATCTCTACTTAAAACCCTTCCAAACTGAGTCAGTTGGAACCTTAGAGCTTGAAATAAATATGCCTGTACATAGTTTCAAACACCACCATTTTTAGTTCAACAGAGTAATTTCTGGAAGTCTCTCTAACATGCTCATAATTTAAAACATATCTACTTATATGTGTTTTATAAAAGTAGAAGATTAAAAGGAAAGGGTTAAGTAAAGAGTATTGTGTGCCACAAGCAAATGCAGAATAAAGGGGGGAAGTGTGGAAGGAGGTGCAGAAAGACAAGTCTGTGTCTGTCAAAACATGAGAATCAGAAATGATTAGAGTCCAAATTACAAGTCTGTCTGTCATGAAGCATGATAGATTTAAAATACAGGAGAAGGCAAATGACAGTTAAAGAACAAGCTTGAAAAACTTTTGCCAAAAAAGAAAAAGCACAGAAAAGTAGCCTGACACAGCCAATCAAATTAAGAGAGCTCTTCTCGATGGAAAGTTTCCTATTGTAAATGAAGGTAAAGAACAGTCTAGAGGAGAAATAGACAATTGAACTTAATGAACACTCTGAACATCACTGTTTACAGTGTGAATCCATGGCCAACTAGATTGGGAAGAAGTTCAGAAATTATCTCAAATATTCTGTCCACCTGGACAGAAATTTGGTTGATACAACATAGTCCACCCATGTCTGTGAAGGACAGACTTCTTCTGCTAATTCTCCTGAATAAATCATAATTAGCGAACATTCTTTCAATGAAGTGACACATGGGATACATATTTTAAAAGATGGTACACCTTAGAAGTTAATTTTCAGTGTGACTGGAAAGGACTCTCTTTTCATATCTGTATTTTCTATATGGACAGCTTTATAAAACATTCAGCTTGTCTTCCATCCAGGTTTCAGGCTATGATGTAAAGTAGTATTGGCTTTACAAAATAAGTTTGTGGAACAAATACCGGAAAAATGAGGCTGAATGTCAAAACTCCATTTCCAATTTAGACTTGCCAAACTGTCAGAATATTTGTTATTTTTCTTAAAACTCCAGCTGATAAAATCAAAAGAAAGTAGAAGAATTTAAATCTTTTTTTTTTTTTAAAAAAAAAGATGTTTCAGACAACTTAGAGGGTGAATAGCCTGAAACTGTGAAATAAGCAATGCAAATTACCCAGAAACCAGAAACGAAAAAGAAAAAAAGGCAATATTCATTAAAAACCAAAATAGAACAACCCCCAAAAAGACCAAACAAAATCCACCTTGAATGATTATTAGGGCAAATCCATTATTTTCTGACCCTTGCTTATCAAGTCGGCACCACTTCACATTTGGGGCACTTTGGTAATCTGGGGGAGATCAGATAGAAATTATTGTTTTGAATTTTAAAGAATTATGAGGTAGCTCATAAATCTGAATTTCCGTCCCAGTTCAGATTCTCAGTTTGGAGGTTTCCAGATCCAAGATTTTGCTTTGCACTCACCACTAAATTGTGTTGATGTATAAATAAGACTGAGTGGGAGAGTGGGGGGATAAGGAAGCAAACTCAATGCTATCAGTGTGTAGAATTTTTCTAGCAGCCATTTCATTCAGCAGTCAACAACTATCTTTTGTCCATATAGATTGCTGAGAAGAGGTAACAAAGTTACTCGTCAGGGAACATGATAAACCAGCTTTTAGGTAATGTGTCTAAGTGTACTTTTCTTGCCCCCCCCTCCCCCTGACTGTGACTGGATGTCTGACTCTAATCCCAAAGGATGTGTTTCCATTCTACCTAAACCACCTAAAGTGCTGAATATCCTTCAGAGACAGAGTTTCCAGCATTCATATCAGCTTATTGAGTCTTATCTATGCTTACAGTTGACAAATCAGTAGATGATGATATTTGCTGAGGTTATATCATCCAGTAAGCAGTAACTTTCAAATTTGCCCTCAGCTGAATGAAGCTGAATAAGCCAGGCTGCTTTTGCACTTAAGGAAAACTAGAACAATTTAAGAGATGCTCTATTTATGTTGATTGGTAATGTCCTTCCACTGCCCCTGACACTAGTCCTTCTGTAAAGCACTGGAAGAGCTAGCATCTGTAGCAGATGTCTTTTAACATTATACCAGTAGTTATCGTATATTCGCACACAGTATAAAATGAAACAATTGTGCCTAGAATGGCTTCAACTTGCCAATCTCTAACACCTTGCACATAAGGAAATCCTTTAACAATGGAATGAAGTCCAAACTAAACAGAGCAGGATTGTTTTGAAGGATGGCTCATTTCCTACTTCTGGCTCTTTACTGTTGATTATTTAAGCACTCATTTCACTTTATAAATGGAAACTGAATCATAGTTTACCACTGGAAAATTATTGGAAATCAGAGTCCAGTCGAGTCACAGACATGGCTGTTTCCTCTCTGGACAGGAAGGCTAAGCTCAAATGGTCCTTTCGGGAGCTCTGAGTGATAAAAAGCCTGTTTCTAGCCTCTTTCAAAAAGATCTGTGTAGTGTTTTCATATTTCACTTAGGGGAAAAAAGAAGTCAGGATGTCCCTCTCCAAACATGGATGTTAGAGCAGGAAAAAGGAAAGGTAAATATACATTTTCTACTTGTCTAGACAGCGTAAAGTCTGTTTGCTAACCTGGAATGAGACAGACCCTTTAGCTTCTTACTTCCCTCTTTAAACTTATTTGTCTTTATTTATTTTCATTTATATATAAAAGATGACTGGAAAAGGCAGGTCCATGGCTGTAGGCACTTGTGGCAGTATTTTTGTAAAAAATTATTATAATACACAATTCCTTTCAGCTCATCTAAAAATGCTAAGAATTTCCAGATAGAAGCTAAACAACAAAAAAGACCCCACCCTTTCCCTCTAACACTAGCCTCTGTCCTTCTCTAAGAGCTGGAGAAAGTAGATGGATTTCAGTGTTTGTCTTAAAAATCGAGTGCAGGATATTTGTGATAAATTCTAAAGTCCAGTGACTGTAGAGGGAAATTTTAAGAGTCATTTAAAGTTAGTAGTCTCAGTGAGTCAAAGCAGAGGCAGAAGAGTTAGATTCAGGAAGCCTAGGGAAGACTAGCTGCTGATGGGTTGGACAAGGCAGATACCAGCCATTTCACAAGTACCGCAGGGCCATAGCTCAGACTATTCAAACCACAGCCATGTATCATACATGCGGAGAAGTTGTTTTCTGTCAGGAAGCACCTGATCAAATACCCACTTCTGTGCCCTAGATGTCTACTGCTTTCTAGACTCCTTCATTATTAGCGGAGAAAGACACTTCTTATAGAACAATTCAATTCCCCTCCAATTAGATGTCCCTAACATGTCAGCTGAAGCACGTTTTAAAAATACTTCTTTTCTTTTTTTTTTCTATACAAGGGACACAGGTTGACTAGCTTAGACATAAACATCCATACTGAAGAATTGAAATCTTTGACTACTTTAATGGCAAATAATTGTCACAGCACTCCAGACACCTTTTCACAACTACTGAATAGGGTGCAGTGCTCACTCACATCTTTTTCTTCAAAGTTACTTTCCAGTCAACTGGTTCCCAGCCTGCACTGCTGCATGGGGTTACTCTATCCCAAATGCAGGACTTTGCAGTTACCTTGGTTGAACTTCACAAGATTTGTGTCATTCCACTTCTCCAGCTTCTGGGGTCCCACCAAATTGTATCTCTACTCTGCAGAATATTGACTGTTCCTCCCACATCACTGATCTCACTAAGGGCACACTCCTTCCCATCACCCAGGTCCCTAATGAAGATGTTTAAAAGTGTTGTTCTCAGTATTGACCCCTGAGGAAACTGGCTGCCACTTGGACTTCATAGCTCTCATCAATATCCCTTGAGACTGGTCATCCAGGTAATTTTCTATGTACTCACAAGTCCAAACACCCTGATTGTATCTTACACTCATAGCCATGGAAAATACCTGTTTCTCTCCCCTCATCTACAGAGCCATCTGTCTCATTAGAGAAGCCAATTAAACTGGTCAGGCATGATTTGTAAATCTATGCCCGCTCTTCCCAGGTTTCTCGTCCTTCCTGTGCCTGGACATGGCTCTCAGGAGGATATATTTCATGACGTTTCATCACCCGCCCCTGCCCAGCTCCAGCCCTGGGCACTGGGCACCTCACTGGTAACGAGGGTGGACTGGGATGTGGGGCCACCTGTGGGTCTGGCTCTTCAGGGCCCCGGCCGGGCTGTGAAGGGCTGGAGATCAGCCCTGCTGCGGCACTGCTGGGGCAGGGGCTGACATGGGGTTCTGGGCTGTCGGCAGGTGTAGTGAACCCTGGGGTGGCTGGTGAGGGATAGCAAGGGATAGCGGTGCCCTCAGGGCCTTGACAAAAGGAAGGGTGAGAGGTGCCTGCACAGGCTCCAAGATCCAGAGGTAAAATCATGACCAGGAAAGGAAATCCCAGCTGTATAAAACAATAGAAAGGGAGAGAATAAGAATCAACATTTTGAGTGCTTGTCAGGAGCGAAGGTTTGGGTATATTTTGCAGATCAAAGTAATTTCTGTAGTAAGCCACCACTGCGGAGGACTTGGCCACCCACCTGGTCCTGCTGCAGCTGATCCCTCCAAAGCTTGGATGGACAGGCCAGAGAGTCATGGAGAGGTGCTTCTCACCTGCCCCCCAGGCAGCCGCCCACGTCGCCATCGCGCCTTCCACACATGCATGCACCTCAGGAGGGAAAGCAGCAGCAGTGGATTAATTCCTTGTTTTGCTCTGCTGGCATTCACAGCTTTTGCTCTACCTGTTAAACTGTCTTTATCTCAACCCATGACTTTTCTCCCTTTTACCCTTCCAGTTCTCTCCCTCATCCCACTGGTGGGGGAGTGATCAGGTGGCTGCGTGGGACTGAGCCCACACTGGGGTTAAACCACCACAGTTACTAATATCCTGTATTTCTATACCTTCAGCACAGTGCTCAGAGATCTGAAGTGACATGGGATACTTGTTATAACATGTGCAGAAGCACTTTTATCATCTCCTCCCTCCACACCTCCACTTTAGGAATTTTGTCAAATATCAAGGGGATTAGTTTCAAACGTCAAAAGCAGATGTGAGGTTATGAGCAAAGCTTTTTTTTTTTTTTTTAAAAAAAAAGGAATATATAAACCTGCATTTCAGACACCTTAGATAAAGAAATGTGAATTGATTCAAACGAACCCAGTTTTGCAAAGCTATTTAATATTCTAGACTGCTGGTCTGCAGGCGTCCAAATGGAATGCTAATTATCCACTTTCTTCCTCAGCTAAAAGCTTCACAGAGGCTGACAGAAGGAAAGGCACTAGACTGTTGAACAACAATACCATGCTTTCAGTGGGAAAGACAACTATAAAATGTTTCCTGCAGCCTAATTCTTCTAGCATCAGCTGATCCTTTACTAGTCCCTACTTGACACCAATTAATCTCTCCTCTATAGTTTACTATTCCCTGGGGCCTTAGCTGATATTCCTATACTTATGTTATGTTTAAAATGGAGGTTGGGAAGAACACATTGAGTCTCGAACACAGCAGAGTAATACATTTAAATTCCACCTAATCTGATGAGACGTCTTTCATTGTCCAGTAAATGTATTTCCAAGATTGCTAGTTCATTGCAATGCCTCCATCATCTCTTCCTTAAAACAAGTGATGTCCCAACTAAAAAGCAGAGGGAAGTTCACCTCTTACTGTCTGTCCATCAAGCCAAAGAGACTTCAAAGTAATACTATGAATAATTTTAATGTGCCTCCCCATCTTAGTGCCTCTAAAATTAATTACTCGTTGAGGCACACAGCATAGTTCTGTTCTTCATCACATCACTGAGGATTGCCTCAAAATGAGGAAGAACATTTAGGCCAGATTTTGGGAAGGCCAGAATATTTAAGCAAGGTTTGTCAAGAGAGGTAATATCACTTGAAACATTCGGAAAAGAGTCAAAGTTTGGACTTTTCATACTTGTTATGTACATACACAAAAGGTTTTCTTATTCTGTAGCAAAACATGCTAAATCTTCTGACAATTTTACTTCATTTTACTTGGACCATGGTATACAAGAGAGGTTTATTGTTGCTGAACAGCAATCAATATCAATATCCTGCAAGAACATTTATTTTTTATATACTAATGTCCCGTGATAACATACAAGTTAGCATACATAACATAACCTATTTGTAATGATTTTTTTTTCTATAAAATGCAGTGTTCTTTTTGACATTCAGTACAGATTAGGCTTTAAATTCACATTCCAACTTTTTGTTACTAAACTTCTTATTTGATGCTTTTGGAGATCAGTCTATAAGTAAACTAAGCAGAAGTTAATAGCTCAAAACTCTCACTGGAAAAGCAAGTTATCATAGTTCACCCTTTAGGTGATACTTATATGAAGTGGACTGCAAGCTAGTACATGAACCTACTGTCAGTGTTTCCTCTGTCTGGAAACATAAACATTTATTTGAACTGAACCCTGTTATGTCAGTGTCACTGCTAAGTACTGAGGCTGTGGCTTCAAGAGTTGCAGTAAACAAGAGGTTCAGGCTTCTGTCTTGCTTCCACCTCTTCTGGCTGGTCCTGGCCACACACTCCCATTTGGTGCCGGTTTTGAGCTGCGGCAAGTCACCAACCTACAAAAAACCCCAAACAACCTACTGAAAAAAACCGCACCACTACAAACCAACCAGAAATAGATGGATAATTTTCCATTGAACTATGAAATAGAACTGTTTATGGAAGAGTTCAAAAAGTGTCTTGGCCAATACAAAGAAAAGCATATAGAGTTATGATTCCTGGAGTTGGGAAGAAGGGAGGGAAATATCTGAGAGGGAGAAGTGAATGAGAGCCTTGCAGGCCACACAAGTGTTCATGAAAACACAGGGTGAGGTTGCACAGGGAACAGTGGTTCTTCCCAGGAGTTCAATTAGGCCATTCTATAAAGTCCAGTGTCTCTCTTTATGCTTTATTTATGTTTTCTTCTAAATTTGCATCTCTTCTGAAAATGCTGAGCCTGGGAGAAAGGGTTTGGAGTGATAGTGGCAGGAACCAGAGCACACCCTCCTCATCTCCCCCATTCTCACAGTGGCACAGCTCATTTTAATCTGGAACATTTTTCTGCTTGAGTGTCTTCGCTCTTCTCTTCTGAATTGCTCTGATCTTTCTAGTTCTATCAACTGCCTTGGTTCCCAAGTACAACAGGAATGTCCACTGCTCAAAGTTTTGAAATAATCTTCACCATACGCAGTCTACAATGGAACGTATGCTTCCATAGGAATGTTCCTACCAGTGTGCCCACTTTCTTCCAGGTCTTTACACTTTCAGTCCCAAGTGTTTTTTCCTCATTTGCACTGATTTAGCTTTGCTGATTCTGAAAAATAAAAATATTTTTTACACTTCATTTTTATGTGCTCAGTATGGAGAACTGGAGCAACAGCTGAGAAACTGTGTTTTGTTTCCTGGCCAATATGGCACATGTAGAACTTGTGGAGCAGTAGCTGAAAGGCTGTGTTTTTAGTTTTGGGACCAATTTGACATCTTTTAGCAATTTTTTTGGGCAGCAATTCAGAAGACTCTGATTTTTCCCCCACCCCAGACATCAATCTGGTATCTTTCTATCTAAGTTTTTTGACACCTTTTGTCTGTGGAAATCAATAAACAAAGTCTGAAAATAATTTTCTCTGCAAAAATAAACTGTTATGGAGATTTCTGATATCATTTTTGGCCAATGTATGACTTTTAAATCCAGGCTTTTCATCTTCTCTTGCCTATGTTATGCTAAATTTATTATACTTTATTTTAAAATTTGATTCCTTTTTCTTTTGAAATATGAATCTTAGAATGGATCTGTTCCAGACACATTTTTAAGTGAATAATTACCAAAATTTTATTACAGAATTTCAGGAGTGATTGCTGAGGCTGTTGGGAATTTTTGCTGTAAGGCCTCAGATATTTTTATAAGCCTGATGCCTTTAATGCAGTTTTTTATAAATCTGTTTTTCATGAAAGGTGCTAAACAACAACCTTGTAACTGGAGTTCACTCTGCATCTAAAGCTAGTGCCTCTCATGATAATCCTCTACACATTTTTTGTCTCCCAGCCACATTTAGGAGATTTGAGTATATTGTAGTTTCCATATCTAAAAGCCTTTGTCCAGCAAAGAATCTAATCCTAGGCTAAGATATACAACACAGACTTCCACTTATTAGGGACAGGGCTGACAATAACTTTAATTTTATGTGGACATCAGACAGTGCTTTATATCATAGTAATAACACCTCATTTTATTTGATGTAGTCTAGACTAAAGCATAAATGAGAAGATGGCAGTGTGCACATATGATTTGAAATATTTAAACACATTAAGAACTATGGGACTCCTATAAGGAGACAGATTATCTTACACTGAACTACTCAGTAGTTTCTTTGATATGCTGAGGTTTGGGGGAGTGTATTGCTGAACTAGGTACATAACTTGCCTTGCCTGGTTGTAGTATTTCCCATGTCCCAGTACCGTCATTTCTATGTGCTTGCAATATATGCAAAGAGAAAAAGTGACATTAACAATTCTGTTTGACTGCATTGGTTTCATCTGCGCTACCGTTCTGCAGATAAAATATTAAATTATTTCCAATATTTTTTTATTTCACTTAAATTTGATGTTTCTGCAGAATGTTGGCATACTCAACAAACATAAATCCAAGGAAGCTTAAAAACTAGGGATTGATATTATACATGTGATGGAGTCAAAGGGGGATTGTGATATCTTCTTCTGGGGGACAACAGTATTTATAAAATATTTATATTTAAGCACCCAATGTTGAAAAATTCAGAAAACAATTTAAATTCAATCATGGATGGTAAAAAGAAAGCCTGCTACTGAAGTTCCACGTTTGCCCCCTTGCCAAATCAGGAATATTTACTATGATATTTTCATTCGGTCTTATACTTCTTGTGTCCAAAATAATGAAGCGTACCACTTGTTGGATGCCATTATTCCATATTCCTCTCCTGTAAAGTTGCACATTAGACAAAGTCAGACCTCTTTTGTTGCACATGTCAGAACAGGACTATTCCCACCAGTGAATATTTAATTCTCTGTCAGTCAATGAAGGAAAATGCGTGGGCCTGAATCCTTTTATTTAGTTTGAATAAAAGTGGTGGCATGCATTTTAAGCAAAAGTGGAGGCAGGCACAGATCTAGATAGGAGTGACATAGAGGAGAGAGAAGAGGGAGCAACTGCCCATCTGCAGTGGCCACTACCATGTCACTTGGACCTGAGGACAAACAACAAACCAACTGCTCTAGGAGGAGGTGCTGCAAGCTCCCAAGTTCCTCATCATCTCACTCTTTATTCAGTTCAATCTAACTAGACTCCTTTTTCCTCATCTGACAGTTTTTAAGAGTTAGATGTGTTCTAGTGGTTGATAGCTGTTGACTTTGCCCCTGCAGCTGACCGGTTTTAATCATAATCAGTCGACTCTAGCCCTTTGGACTTTTATTAGAAGAAATGAGGGATCATTGCTTTGCATACAGGAAATTCTGTTCTTTTTTTTTTTTTTTTTTTTTTTAATGTTTGTGCAAGCAACTCTTGCCCTTGTGCAAAAGGCTGCAATAAAGCCTATATACCGTTTACTCATAATTATATCCTGTTTGGAGGATATACATTGGATGGCCCACTTCATCATAACAAGAAAATATTTAAGATCTGACTCCTCAAATAAATCTTTGTATCTGCTCCACTACATGGAATGTCATGCAGCAGTTCTTAGGGGCAGCTGTAACATGTGCTGACATATCAGCTACATTTTAAAAAATCTTTACACAATAGCAGATGTTATTTTGTTCCTGAATTGTTGAAATTACTTATGGAGAGTCACAGCTCTCACCACAGAGAAAGTTTCTTTCTCACCCCTGTTGAAAGTCTGAAAATCTCAAAATGAAATCTCTGTTAGATTTGAAAGTTGTCCTCACAAGTATCTTTTAGCTACATTTCCCCACTAAGCAGTGTCAGAGCATAGGCACAGGCACTGGGACTCAGTCATCTGTACTATCTTTATTGCTAGAATAGTCCCTCACATAGTTTTGGTCAGCTGGAACTCTTCCAAATGATTCCCAGACACAGTTTGGGGTTACCACATGGTAAGGATCACTCCTGATAAGTGTTTTCGATGAAGCTTCCCTACTCTAAAAGCAGAGAGAGTTCAACACTATGCACACGACCAGAATATGCCAGCTGGCCTCAGCCCAGAGAATGGTCCTTAGAGCTCTTTAGTTGACCGCTTTTAGTAGATGTAGTTTCTGGATCTTATATCTATGGATATATGTATATATCAAATATAGGGCCATTGTTGTAAAATGGCTGCAAGACCTGGTGAAAAGACTATAACTTTTCAATGAAGAAAGTGCTAAAGCATTACAATGAAGTACTTAATGCAGACTACCAAAAGTGTATTTTGGACTAGCTTTCAGTTATCAACATGTCCTATTCGGCGTTGCTGTTCTCTGTTCTGTTTAATTGAATAGCCTAATTTAAAAAGTGACAAAAATAAAATTAAATCCAGAATGGCCACTTTGTTGGCAAACTGAATTTATTTTAATATATCACCTTTGTTAAAGTAGAGTTTAACTTTCATTTTGAAAAACAGGGTCAAATATGTCTTCCTGGAGAAAAAGACCATTCCACCAGGTCTAATAAATGACACTACATACTGCAGGAAGAGGTTAGATCCTATATTCATTGTTAGCCTACTGTGACTATACAAAACACTTTATAAGATGTAAAAGTGTAACTTCCTTAGTCCAAGGCTGCACAGAAGTGTCTTTAAAAAGTACAACCATAATATGAGTCTCTTAATGTGGCATCCTTTATACATTTTAGATACTTCATAATGTGGAATGAAATATAAGGCATATCTACATATGATGTTGAATTTTGGCCTTATGAAACAATACTGCTTGAGAATGTGACAAATGCATGATGCAGAAAAGAAAAAAAAAAAGAAAAGATCAAACTCTCAATGTAGTATAGTTCTACTCTATAGAAGAAGAAACAGGGCATATGCAGCCCACAGTCTTTTTCCCCTCTGAGTTAAACTGAGCCTGAATTTTCTATCAGGGTTGAACAAATGTTGGTGTTTCTGGTATGTTTCCTGAGCAAACTCTTGTGAAGCAGTAAATGCTAAGGAAGCCCAGGGTTCATTATATCTCTGACGATGTTTAAGTTTTCCATGCTCACTCTGAGGTAGCTATCAAGATCTATTTTCAAGTTAAATTATTTAATTTTCTTCTCTAAATTTGTTTTCCAGGCAAAATACACTAGCTGCTTTGAAAGGGGGGGCAGGGGTGGGGCGTGGGGGGTGGGCCTTATTTTTTCTTGCCAGAGACCTTTCACTTCAATAGATTAGCCACTGACATCTCTGGTTAACCTATCTCAGCATAGTTCCTGATACTACGGGATTTGCAGGAAGCGAAATGAGCATTGTGACGGTTTCAGGTCAAATACTAATCTACCTGACAGTAGCATGTCTGGAGAGTTTCATCTTCAACATTCCAGTGATGCCTAAATCCTTCTTCCCACCAGCTGGGATGGCACTGATTCCCAAATTAGAAGAGAGTATAGAATTTAAAATTTGCATTTAAAAGTCTGTTTGAAGAAGGGGTTTTATTTGCTTCTTGTAACTTTGTATACTTATTAGTGAGCAAGGGCTGGAAACTGTTATTTTCTTTTTAAATGTTTCTTAGGTTTTGGTTTTTTTTTTTTCCTGCTTCAAAGCAAAAGCCGGGTGGCAGATGCAAAATTCTAAAGTCAGGAAAAGATCATCTCTCTGTTCAGTGGCCGGGAATGGGTAACACTCATTTAATCTATGTACATGGCATTTTTCTATACTGGTATAAAAGAAAGCAACAGTAGTTATACTGTTCCAAAAAGCAGTTCCTCTTTAACAAAAAATGAGGCAGAATATTATGCTGTTTCATAACAGGTGCACAGTGTCAAACAGGTAAAATATTTCTGCCATTAAAAGCTTCCCATGCAAAGACCACTTTAAGACCTTTACCCACTTTACTTCTGGAAAATTCAAGGGAAGAGAAATAAAAATTATAATAAAAAATTTATTCATTGCTTCAGCACAAAAAGATAGGTATGATTAGCTCACAAAGCTGAAAAATGTTATAAGTGGAAAAGACCATTTTCCTAGAACACAGAAATCCAGAACAGATGGACCACTAGTGACTACAGTATCAGCCATTTCAATAAGGGTTGAAAAATGGATCAGCTACCAACTAGTTCCTGCAAGTATCATGGAACATATTGTATACGACTCCCATGCTCCATACACACAGGTATATGTGCAGTCTTGTGTATATCTCTTTCAGTCTGTTTTCTGTATTGTCTTGTCATCCTGTAAGAACATTGCAAAAATTTATCTCCAGAACGTCAGCCAGATCAAGTTCTAAAAACTGTGAAATCAGTATCTAAGAAGGTCTTAGCTTAATTTGATATATTTTTAAAATCCAATTTGCAATTATTTATTATCAAATTCATTCTACAACCTTTGAAAAACCACAGCTTTATTGTATACAAATCCTTAATTGTTATTCATAATTCCCAAAGTTCCTCTCATTTACTTGTAACTACATGGTAAAACCTGATAATAAATTACTTGATAATTATCACGTAACATGCTATTATCAACAGAATAGCTAATCTGATCTGCTGCACCCATTTTATGTTAATGTAAATCTGTCAGTTTCAGGAGATTTACAAAATTCATTTATGAGTGAGGGTCTGTCTTCATCTCTTTCATCTTCATTGATTTGTAAATATCAGCTAATACTCTTGTTTTATATACTTACAGATATAAAACTATATATTATTAATATGTTAGTTGAATATATTCAACTAACTCAGTTGAGTTGTGTGCAAGGTCAGGCTATTCTACCTTTAAACCAAGGATAGAATTAATTGTGGAAATAACTATGTAGTCCATGATGACCTTGAATTTCTCCAGGATTTTTTTTGTAATCTTTGTCTCCAATAGCACCATTAACCAGTATTATAAAACTATATTTAAAGAATTGTTCTGGATTAATTTAGGAGACCATTCAGATTAGATGACTGAGATATCCTAGACATGTACAGTAAGAGTTATTTCCACTAGCTTTAAACATAAAACAGAGACATCTACACCTGATCTAGTTATTATCTTTGAGCTTGTAATTGGAGGGATGTAAGTGTATGACTCATCTGGTCTATTTTAAAGTCTCATTTACACTGAGATTAAACACAGTGAGTGTGCCAATTTCATCCCAGTGACTATGAAGGGAGTAAAGATGACTAGCTGAGACATAAATGTCTACATCCTAGATAACTAAAACTAGCTGCTACATCTCCCACACCAGATCTCAAACAATTACCCTTGTACTCAGGCAACAAAACCCCCCAAGTTTTCAGAATCTGTCTAAAATGAGGAAACAAACCTTTTGTACTGTGTAATACTTGAAATTATAATGGGTGACCGGAACCCAGACATTTTTAGAAGAATTGAAGGTGAATAAAGCTGGACTGGCCAGAAAAGAAAGAAGTACTGGATAAAACTTTTGGGATGAAATTATTTGAAACATAGTTTCTCAGGGTTCCATTCTGTGGCTAATTTTATTTATTCTATATAGAAATAGTTTCTGTGAAACCCACAGATTTTTGTATGATGTGGTTCTTTAAGACACAACAAGGAGAAAATCTGTGTCACATGGGTCAGCTCAGTTACCAAAAGAACCTCCAACACTGAGGGCATGTTGATTGCTTGGATTACCTCAGGCATATGAGCAAGGGCCATCACTTCATGTCCATCCATCACCTCTGAAATTTCTGTCAGTCACCTCGGAAGGCCCAGAGAAGAACAAGAGGTGGGATATAATTTTATCATCAAAAGCTATGTTTTAAAAAGGCTTCTTCTATAAAATAAGTTTTCAATAACTTTAAATAGCAGAAGGCAAAAAAGACCTGAATATCCTTATTCAATCAAGTAGTGTCATGTGACTATAAGCAGGCAAAAATAATCCTAGTGCGCTTCAGGCGAAGTGATAGAAATAGAGATGTGTTGATGCCATTATATAAGGTGCTAGAAAATTCTCCTGTGAAATACTGGATCCAGTCCATGTTCAAGAACTGTGAATTTAAACTAGATCAAACTCAGAAAATAACCTTTATACAGATCTGTAAAATAAAATTGGAGACAATATATACAAAAAATAATAAATATCTGTAAGCACATATGGTGAAAACCATCAAGGAAAAAAAAAAAGAGTTATTAAGCTAAAGGATACTATTGGCACAGTAATAAAAAGGTGCAAAATGGTCATTAATATTTTTAAACTGGAAGCTAGAAGATTTCGAATATCAGGAACAGCTTTCAAGTAGAACCGTGAGTGAGGAATCTTAGCCCATTTGATAATGAGTCTTGCAGCATTTATAAACAGGTTTCAGTTGCCTATAACAACAGGGAACAGGGCTTTATGACCCACTAACTTTTCCCAGCCTTATGCCCAAAGACACAGAAGGCATGGGTAAAAGGCATGCTGCCCGTTCATGTTCATTTCAGAACAATGCTTGTTCATTTCAGAAAACTGTTATAAGTATGAACACTGGTAATATGTTTACTTTCATTATATTAAATGCATGTGCTCATTGGTCACTGTTATTCCGAAAGTCTGTTAATATACTTTAACATAATTTTTCATTTGTAACATTCCATTGTAACAGTAAAAGTACATTTATAGTTGGGCTATAGTGGGCTTGGATGTTGAGTGCAGCTTCTTCATATTTACATTTCAGCATAATAAAAAAGAGAAGGGAGAGATGCTTAGGTTGGTTTTGTTTGCTTTTTGTCTTGGCCCATATTTCTATTTATTGAAACAGTTTTATTCACTGGATGACAGTGTTCCATCTTTGTTTCTGAGAAAAGTAGTACTCAATCTCTTTAAAGTTGAATATGCTATGTTTCAAGTTTTAAACATCTGCAGTATGTCATGTAATTGATTTTATGTGTTTTGTTTAAGATAATTTTTGTCAACATTGTTTTGCTTATTTAAGTTTAATGAAGATCAAAGTTACTTTTTATAAAAATTAATGAACTCAGGAAACCCATGTCAGTCATTTATTACCGTAGAAACCATTTTAAGAGTGTCTTTTAACAAACAGTCACTTTAATAAAACATAAGTAAAGGTTCTTTCATTGCTACTGTCAGATAGTATGCTTTGCAGGTCTGGTCACAGGTGTTAAGAGTAATAGCCATGAAGTGCTATTAACAACTTCAATAGCAATGAAGATAATATAATAGTATCGATAAAAATAGTAATTAGTCATATGTATTAGAACAGCCTCATTGGTATCACTGCCTCCTACACCGATTTTCTCTTTTTTTTCTTTTCTTTTGTTATGCTTTGTTTCTCCAAGTAAGATTCTCCATTTCAGTCTATACATACAGTTGGCTTTAGGTCACAGAACCTAAATGGTGAACAAGCTGAAATCAGTGAAAGGGATACGAATTTCACTTATATTCATCTCACTGAGGACAAGGTGCTGAAAAAATGACATTGTTTCAGTAGTAATCTAGAAGACTGGGCTAGCAGTGGAGGTGGTGGATGGCACTAAAATTAGGATTTTAGTAAGCAGTGGTGCTTACTGCTGCATTTGAGCAGGAAAGCAGCACATATGACATCTGCTTTCTCAGATAACTCCTATCGTTCTTTCTCTGAAAGAATAAAGTGCACTGGAGACTTAAAAGCTGTGGAAAAGGCAAAAAGATATTATGTCACTTGGCACAAATCCCAGATTAAGTCAACCACTGCCCCTAGAAGAGAACTCTGAATTCCCAGCTTTCAAAGTGCCATGCCACTGGGAAGCATCATGTCTTCAAAGTTTGTTTAAAGCAAAGTAAGCAAGACAAAGAATCCACGATTCCAGATTCCAGAAAGAAAAGCTTTACTTTGTCTTGTTAACCTGAGAAAGTGTGCTGCATTTTTTGTGTATTTCAGATATAATTCTAGTTCTTATGCATTGAATGTTACAATACTTTACTGATGATTGATTTTTACTGAAGCAAAAAGTGCTCACTTTTGGAAAAGGGTGAGTACTTTCTCATTACAGGATATCAAATTACTTTTACCAGTGTGTTGAAGTGTACATAAAAGCTGCAAGCAATCATGAAGAGCGTGTACAGGTGTGTACTACTCAAACAGGTATGCCCATAAGAAAGGTTGCCATATACTAGCCGACATCCAGCTGGTGATTACTGCATCTTTTGCAGAAGTTCTTACCCTCACATTAATTTGCTTGCAGGGTTGTTCACACAAGCACTTTGTATCTTCTAAAGTAAGGGGTGGTGAGCTGAAATATTTCGGATTATCCACCCATCCACATATGAGCAGCAACTGTATCCAGATCAGAAAGAAAGAACTTGGTTGTCGTCTCCAAGGGATACATCTAAACAATGCAGTGTCACAGAGTATAATTCTTCACCAAATATGAATTAAAAATTTAGAAATTACAGATAGGAGAAGGCCTGCAGGAGACTTTAACAGGCCATCTCTTCCCTTCCTATGCACAAAGATAAGATAAAATATTTCTGTGTCATTCCTGAAAGGTTCTTGTCCAACTTGTTTTTTAATAACCTCCAGTGACGGAAACTTCACAACCTGTCCAGGCAATACATTCCAGTTTTATACTAACCTTTCCATTAGGAGGTTTTCCCTGTCACCTGATCTAATCTCCCTTGTGCAAATTAGAAATCCTTGTTGTAATCACAATACATTATTCAGTTGGTCCACACCCCTCTTGGACTGTACACAAAATCAGACATTAATACTCCAGCTGACACCTTACTAGTGCCAAATACAGCAAATATTTCAGCCAAATTAGAGATAACACTCTTATTTAATTTTTTCAGAAAATCTTAAAATTCTTGACCAGCTTGAGAGCCACAGTAACTCTCAGATCTTTTTGTTTAGCCAGACATTTTTCAGTTTGTATTTGCAGAGAAGAATTTTGTGTGTCCTTGTAGAACTGCATCTTTTTTCTCTATATAGATTTTAAAAGGCCCTGAGCTGCTTGATCGAGTGTTATAGTTAGCTCTGCAAGAAGCCAGAGGCTGGACAGTCACCTTCTTAAACTCTTTTCAACTTGAATAATTTTATGATTCCCCTATTTTCTGAGATAATTTTAAACTTAAATTTTCTTCTACAGTGTACTTAAAGCTTTCTCAGTTTGTGTCATTTACAACTTTAATAAAATTACATTATTCTTTCCTTCTAATTATCACCAAAAGTTCACATGGTTTCTAATCCAGGACAGACCCTTTAGTCCCAAACTGAATACATTCTTCTCTTCCAGACTGGATATGACCACTGCTAAAATACTCAAGTATGGTAACTGCCATGTAATAGTAGCTTCATCACTTTCCCCATTCATCACGAGTCAGACATAAGACTGAAACCCTCCCAATGACACTATACATTCAGCAGTGGCTTCATCTTCAGGATACATCTGTGCTTTCCCCAGACTTTTACCCTCTCCCAGAAGGTCTAACCAAAATATCATTTGAGTTCAGCGCTTTCACCCTCCTTCCCAGAAGCAGATGATGACAACTCATCTATTCAGTATTATTTCTGGCACTATCATAAGTTCCTAATGGATGAGTAGCAGCATGAAGGAGTAGCCACTGGGCAGATGAGTCTCAGCAAGCTTTCCATACCATCTTAGACTCAGAGTACTGGCAGGGTATATACCGCATGGGATGTCAAATCCAGTAATCACATAGATCACTTCAGCTCTTTCAGGACCCAATTATAAATCATTCCATCTTTCATTTCCTCTTTGGACTTCTGCACTGCATCTCATGGCCTCTTGCTCCTTTGCTACTGGAATTATTATTCACTCCCTCTCAAGACAGCATGCTGGTATCAGATTGCAAGAGGACACTGCGTGGAGGTAGACCCTCTGCCTTAAATAGACACCATCAGGCTCTAAAGAGCAACCAGCTGTAGTCAGCTTCAAAAACTCCTTTCCTTTTTTCTTTTCCATCCCCTATAGCTTCCCAGGGAACCATGTTTCTTCTAATTAGATCTGGCAGCCAGTGATTGTATTATATCCATCCAGACTGGTATACTGCACATCCTGGTCCCTAAATCTCATTACAGAATCAATGAATGGAGTTTTACAAACAGTGGCCTGTTTTTTGTTTTTATTTTTCACGACTCAGCTGCTATGCATTCATGCAAGATCACCAGTTTCTAGGTTTCATGCCAAAATGATGGCACTGGTCCTCAAGGTGGATCAGTTCTTTGCTCCATGTATCCCGGCAGCAGAATTATAGGAAGTGATTTCAGAGAAAAAAGAAATCTCTGGTTTGGCTGGGAGATGAAGAGTTGAGAATTTGTCACAAAACATTACTTCTTAACAGATTTTACTTGACACTTGAAAAAATTCCTCATTAATGAATTTTCCCTCACCCAAAAGTCCATTTCTCCAGTTTGAACATGGTGTCTAAAATCTTTAGTAATTATTACACTATTTATATTTGTTTAAGTGCCAAAGTAATGGAAAACAACTCAGCTATATGGATGCATAGATATACAGTTGGTATAAAACAAAAATAAATATCATGTGAGGAAAATAGATGGAGAGGAAAAAAACTTTAAAGCTTTGTTACTGTGAGTAAGTCCAGTCCAAAGCTCTCTCAGACAAAATGAGAGAAGGAACAATAGTTTTTAACTGTGCCAGTGTCGCTTTGTAGCTACTGCTCAGGTGATGTACTAGGTATGTGTAATACTGGACTGAGAGGAGATGTACTAAAGGCATCTCACAGAATCCAACAGCTGAATGGGCACCTACTTGTACATGTAATTTCTTTTCTAGAGGAACTGATGGCTGGTTCAGGAAGCATGTAGCATTCAGGGAATGCTGATAATTTCTGTTTCTGCCATCAAAAAAAGACAAAACATCTC
This sequence comes from Falco peregrinus, assembly GCF_023634155.1. Classification (NCBI taxonomy): domain Eukaryota; kingdom Metazoa; phylum Chordata; class Aves; order Falconiformes; family Falconidae; genus Falco; species Falco peregrinus. Next base: position 60,295,725 of record NC_073727.1, read on the forward strand.
TGTGACAGATGTCTAAGATACTAAAAAGGAAAACCTACTTCCACTCTTATAGCACTCTCGTTAGCTATCTTGATATGAAAAAAGCCACATGATGGTACGGCTAGTGTTATCTTCTTTCCATCATCTGAAATGACTTTACATATGACATGAGATTGTCTCCATTGAAATTTGCTTAAGAAGTCAAAAGCAGGAAGAATTATTCAAAGATTATATTCTTCAAAATGTGAAGATCAATATCTTTTTGGACCCACATAATTACCTGTTATTTCCTCACAGTATGATTTGGGACATTTTGAGCCAAGTGTCCTCAAGAAAATTTGCAAAAGCTACTGTAAAACTTGATAATATTCAACTATGTGGGCATGGAGAACAATGTGTTTATTTGTTATGAGAAAATAAAATTTAAAAAATAATATTTTTTAAAAAAAGAATACTGTTGGCATTAGAAGGTCTTTAATTCCTGTTTTTCCTCTCTCCCTTCCTAAATCCTGGGATTAGCCAAACCTGTGTGTGTTTTTATCTAAACTGAGTGACCACATTGTAAACCTAACCTCGTCAACATGCTGTAAATGGTTTGAATTGATTAATTTCCTCTGGAAATCTGTTGTATCCTGTATCCTGCTTTAACCCCCTATGAAGAAGGCCCAACGTGGAAGTATCAGTTAGCACCATAAGCACAGCTCAGTGACAACTTTGTTGTTCATGAAAAATGGTTACTGTTCCATGCGGAAGCCTATTGATGTTAATATGTCCAATGTTCTTGTGGGCTAACATCTGGTCTGTGTTAGATGTTAATTGTAATTCTCAGTCAGTATTTTTGGACACAGCTACTGTTTGCAATTTCTTGATATTACCTGGGTGTTCTGCAAAGCTTTGTTTTGATGTATATAAAGTACATTTATTTTGCAATAATTCATTAGTATCACTTCCACTTATTTCATCATGTTGGTAGGGTTTGTAAAGGCACACATAATTAATACCTACTTTCTTGCTTAAGCCCCGTTTGATTCTCTTAAGCGTTCCCAGTTGAAGCCCACCATCACTATTTATATGTATGTTCAATGCCAATATCTGCCAAGATGTGGTAAAAGGAGTACATAAAAAGAAGACTTCCCCAGTCCCCCCAAAATTCTGAAAGTAAGCCTTAGTGGTCCACATCAGAGGAGCGCGGGGATTGGAAAGAGCAGAAATATCCACATTGTTGAAGTTTATAAATACTTGCCTGTAACGCCTGTATTTGGAAGGTAGTTCTGCTGACGGCTGATTGTTGCTAATTCTCCTGTCTTCTTCCTGCCCTGATAGATTTTGAATGTAAAATAAATAAGTTTTCTATTTATTAGATAGTAAGGAAGGAGCTGCCATCTACCAGACATTTGTAGATAAAACCATACTGGAATCCATGCTGGTGATATTATAAATGATAAAAATTTAATAAGAAAGTTCCAATATTTCAAGCAATAGTGAATTTAATTTATAAACCAGAACTGAACTGCTTAAGTGAAAAGAGGCCAGAGTGGAGAGTCTGTTAGAGCAAATGGGACAATTTGATAAATAGAGCAATGGGGGAAGACAGAACCCAGGTTAGGAGCAATTAGGCTAGAATAATTTTCCATCTGGACAATTGGAATTGAGTGGACAAAGAAGACATAGGAAGGCAAAAGACCTTATGAAGCCAGACAAAAGAAGGCAGAAAATGGGAGCAAGATTCAAGGAGTGGTGGGTGAGACAGAGAAAATTAAGACCAAACAAGGAGCTATAAAAGCAGTTAGATGAAGGGTAACATCTCAGTTAGACTTGGAGTGGAGAGGAGAAAGGAATAGGACCTGGCTTGAATCCCAGGCAGGGCTGGGAACTAGGTGAGAGATGGCTTGCAGCTGAGTTGAGCTTAGGTGGAGAGTTCATTAACAGAAAGCAAGAATGGGTGTATGCTGACCCTATGAGAAAGGCTGGACTGAAGGGATTCAAGAAAGGTACACTAAGGAGAGGGAATTCATGCTGATAGTTCAGATATAAAGATGGGACTGGTACTAAGAACATGGTGCCACTGAGGAGAGAGTAAAGGTGGGGAGAAAAAAAATTGAATGCCTCACTAAAAAGCCTTAATTACATACTTACTAATTTTAGAGGGCATTACTTTGCTTCTTTAGCATTTTAATGTGGGGGTGAAGTGTGCACTGTAAATGTAGTTCATTAGAATGAGGACTGTGGTTTGCAATACATTGTTAAGCAATGAGGAGATCTTAAACATCCTCTTTTATAAAGAATCCTTGGTTGCTATGGAGGCAGTTTCAAAAGACCTTTGTTAGAATATGTATTTTCTGCTAATAAAAAAAAGAGGTCACACATTTTTGGCTCAAAGATGATAACCCAGTAAGAAAAAAAAAAAATCACTGAAGGGGTGGAGAATTAGAAAGTCAGGCAAAAGCATGCTGCCCATAGGGAAAAGACAGTCTGTAACTAAGGAAAGAGGAGACAGGTAGGAAACAAAGAGTCTACATTTTATGAATAGTTTCCACTTTTTGCTGGTTATCTATTTGCAGAATTAGAACAAACTACATGGGGAAGGGAAGTGCACACCTGCTCTTGCAGCTAGAAAACCTGACTTATACAAGCAAACACAAACTGAAAGCTTCAGAATAATCCACCTATCTGTTCCAGCAGGCATCTTTCTTACACTGCTCAGAAAGATGTCTGAACAGTTTTCAAGCAAAGAGAAACAGGTGGTTCACTCAAGGTCTTTCTCTTTCCTCACTCCCCAGTAGCAAGGGACTCTGTTTAACATTAGTCTGATTCAAGGACTTGTGGCTTAAAGGAAAGGAGAGAGGAAAGTGTGGGATTGCTTTTTAAATTTTTCTTTAATGTGTTAGAAACCCCTAGTCATGGGATCACCAGTGAAAAATCTGCCTCAGCAGTTTTACACTGGATAAACTCCATTGCTTCTGAGGAGCGCTGCTATCACAGAAGGCCCTGCATAGTTGGCAGGAGCTGGAGAATCTATTGCTGAAGACCAGCTATGCTGGAACAGGGACAGTCTAGGCATATTCTCCAAGCCAGCTAAGGCCAACTTAAACCCACCGTACTTCTGTTAGTGCTACAGCCCCATTGTGTGTTTGCATCTGAGGCTCGGGAGGAGGGGCACGTACTGCTGCGAATGGGGCCCATGTGGGTGGACTGGGACTGGAGAGCATATGTGAAAAGCAGATGTGGTGTGTGTTCCTGAGCAGAGCTGAGTGTGACAGCAGGGGCTTGGGAAAGAAGTCTCTGTAATGACTGTGTTAAGATATTTTAATGAAGAAGTTACCTAGTGTAAATAAATCCATATGTTTTGTAATCCATAGTCCCATTCTGCTTCAGCATCTGGCAGTGTGGGGATTTAGCAGTGATAGAATTAATGGTATAGCTTCCTATTATATTTAATGGGGGGTGGAAAACAATTAATGACTTATTTTAAATGACAGTTTCAAGAATAGTCTTGATTAAGGAAGGCTCACAATTAAAGGAGATTATGCCTGCTGAAAGCCAGAAAGAATTACGCTAACCAACAAGAACAACACAGGCACAAGCAGTTTGTCATTATGTATGTGTTACAACTAGGAAGGCTCAAAACTTGTTATAGAAATGATTTGGGGGGAAAGGGAAATATTTTGACAAGATCTTGTTTTCTATGTAAAAGCTACCCATTTTATCTAACTTTTATTTAACTTTTGCCAGTCTTCTCCTAACCCCTTAATTCCCTTTTGCACAACCAAAAAGTGACATTGTAAAAAAAAGTAAGGGATGAATGTGGAACAGGTGGTGTTTCTTTACTAGAAAATACTGATGAAAAGGGTTTCTAATTTGCTTGCTTTAGGAGTGAATTTTTTCAGGAGAAATAAACAACCCTCTATATCTTCAGCCGTTATGAATGTACTGAGTCAAGTAGCTTGTATACAGACTTCTTGTCTACCTCTAGTTCTCACCCCATAAAATAGTGAACTTTTATTTCAAGAAAACAAGGCACAGTTTCTAGGTGAGCACTGTCAATCTATTGCTTCGTTTTTTAAAGTATATCATTCTTTAAAACACAGACTGAAGAGACCACAGGGGAGAAACTGGCAATTACTCTGTTTTCATCATTAGGAGCCTGACCATTAATATTCAGATACACTCTTTCCCCCCGACTTTTTTCTCACTTTGGAATTGCATTCACTAGTATTTATCATTTTCTTAATGTTGACTATGTCTTAGATTATGTGGAATGCCACTGAGAATGTTTGAAAGCATGCAAGTTCATAACAGTAATGGTAGTTGCAGTAGTATTTTAGTGTACTCAAGAAATCTTGTGACCTTTCTTCAGAAGGGATGGTACACTGCCGAAGGGATTTAAATAATGTTGTCCACAAAGCTGTTTATCATTTCTGTAGCTGTCTGAATGTTCTTGCTGATAAAAGCATTCTGTAATTTTCAGTCAGTTTGTTCCCAATCTCACAGATCTCTCACTTTCCTAAAGGGGAAAAACTACCTACAAATTTAATAAAAAATAAAAATGTGAAATGTGAATATTTGTAGGTTGGTAATCATCACTATAACAACAGTGTGTTCTGGGGAATTACAGTCACCAGAGGGACACAAAGCTGTTCAGCTATTTCCTACTGGTTTTGTCCCTTCAGGAAAAGGAGTGTCAGGACTTTCCTCTCTCCACTGGCTGGTTTGTAGGAGGGTGGGGTTAGGGAAATGATAAAAGGGAGTGAAAAGTTACCTTGGTTTTACAGTTTTGCTGCCAGTAGGTAGCCCTGGGGGAGACAGGCGTATTAGTAGTTAGAGCTTTTGCCTTGTAAGAGATCCCCGGATTTAAAGAAAAGCACTTATGCCTCACTCAGCCGGGTACCCCAGAGGCTTTGGTGGATACAAAACAAATGTGCTGCATGCTGCTATGAATCTTTGCATTCATGCCAGTCTGAATTTCCCCAGCAAAAAAAAAATGCAGTCCTGTGAGATTCCTAAAAAAAATAATGATTCCTGCTCCGCTGTACAAGATGAGGGATGGAGGACTGGGCTCTCCTCCTCTCCCTGCCCGAGGGCGGCCAGTGGAGGCAGTGGGATGGTGGTGCCAGCTTGGGGCAGCTCTCCCACGCTCGGTGTGAACTGGAGGGCCCAAGGGCGCTCAGGAGCAGCTGCCAGATGGATCAGAGCTGTGTAGGCTCCTTAATGGCCACCACCCCACTGGGAGATAAGTGTGGCAGAACACCACCATATGCCTCCCTGCCCCGACAAATCCCCTTCACTCCCCTGACACATGTACAACCCCTTTTCCCAAGCAACCCACGGGGCAAGAAAGCATCTGCCTTTGGGTTGGCTCCCCTAATGAGACCTGGGCTATCTGGTTTTTGCTGTATGCACAGGAGTCTGAAAACAGATTGGCTTGCTGTCACTTTATTTATACTCTCCTATTTCCATACTTCTGGCCTCTGCTGATCACCTGATTTGGCTTCAGAGATAGTGATGAGGGGTGTAAGGACATATTCACTGTCTCCCAAGATGCAGAAGATCAGACAGAGCTAGGCAGGTTGCTCTGGTGTCCCTGGAGCATTGCATTCTCTCCAGTGGTTAAGTTGTACAGGAAAATTTGTGTAACTTGCTTACATACTCAGATCACCAGATTTGGCCGGGTATTTGATTCCTTGGGTGATAATTAGAAAGGACAGCTGTGTGCTTGTTTATCCCTTCTCTGCAGGTCATGATTTCCTACCTAGGATCATCTAAAGGGTTTAATGAGTCCCAGCACCTTCTCAGTAAGTGGCAGTTTCCACTCAGTCTCCGCTCTGTGCCATTTTGTCATTGCAGCTTTTGCTCTTATACTGCAGATTTTTGGCATCTACAATAGGGTGCTGGCAAGGGGTTTGCAGAGGCATACAGAATAAGCCATCTCATGCATGGTTTCTTGTAGTTGTTAAGGTCTGGACTTGCTGACATAGATGATCTCTCCAGTCCTAGTGCAATAAAAGTAGAAAAACAGGGCCAAAACCTGAAATATTAGTGTTACTATTTAAGTTGTGGTACAGTAGCAGAATTATGCTATACAGAGAAACAACAAACTATACATTTGTTAATAGCTTTTAAGACACCTGCCCCTCAAACAGGATTCATCTCACCTGTGACCTCAGTTGCCCTGAAGTCATGATTGTCTTGTTCATCACTGATGACAGACAAAGCAAAAAGTGGCCATGATCTTAGTTTAGTTGTCTCAGTAAGGTGCTTGCATCCACATCTTTCTGCGTGCTAGTTCTGCCAGGCTTCTAATGAAGAGCCTTTCCCTCCAAGGAAGGTAACAAATGCACCGATGCCACGTCTATCCCTCCTAGGCAGAACTAAGCTATGTTCATCAAACACAGTTGCTGGAGTAATACTAAAATTTCAGTTTCTTTTTATGTGAACAGATTTGTCTAAAAAGAACAAAAAGATGCTTTCTACTGCTTCTTTATCTCGCTGCTGTAGGAAAAAGGAGACATGTCAAATTTGCTCTTTCTGTGCTGCTGATGCTTCTGCACAAATATATTTTCCTATAACGTTTTTACTGTTATGCCCCAGGGAGGAGCATTAGCGGAATCCAAATATTTACATGTTTATTAACCCCTGCACATGTATTTTCCATTAGCATTGATGGAATTCAAATGTGTGTGTAGGGAAAGGAAAGCAAACAGTTAATGAACTAAGTGAGAGAAAGGGAAACACAGGGCCTCCAGAAAACAAATTAGCTGCAGAGGGGAGGAAAATTATTTTCCTGAATTAATTATACATAGTAGCAATGGAAAAGACCTGATGAACTTGGATCATCTCTCTGCCCTCTGCAGGAAAGGGTTTGTATCCATGTTTGCCTCTCATTCTTTGTACATCTACTCTTGGAGACCTTTAGTGACAGTGAATCAAATGCCTTCAGAGCCTTATCATTGCCAACTAATTACCATGACTGTCAAGAAATGTTTTCCTGGTGTGCAGCTTTACCAGAAAGAGATCTGCTTCCTCAGAATACGAAGAAAAACTTCTTTCCTTTGAGGGTGACAGAGGCCAGCACAGGCTGCCCAGAGGGGCTGTGGAGTCTCCTGCTCTGCAGACATTCAAAACCCGCCTGGATGTGACTGTGCAATCTGCTGTAGCTGAGCCTGCTTTAGCAGGAGTGTGGATAAGATGATCTCCAGAGGTCATTTCCAACCTTGACCGTTCTGTGATTCTGTGAATTAATTAATCTGTCTGGTGACAGGGCTTTCCACAAAAGTGGAGGTGGAGAAGGTACGCATATCACTACATCCACCTTTGGGAAAGGTTGTTTCTTCTAGACAGACTTCTTTCTTTGCTTTGGAAGTGGTTGGTCAGGAACATAATCTGAGATGTGGTAAAAGCCAAGACAAGTTTCTCATACTGTAAATTTAGCTGAGCTCATACTACCTTGGAATTTTACTGCAGTGCCCAAGCAGACTGTTTCTCTCTTTTCGTTCAACTAACAGTAAAAATGTTAGGGGAACTTCCATGAAATAGCTAACTGACTGACTTCTGGAATAGTTGCTGACGTATATACTCAGAGGAGTAACAGCTTTGATGTCAGGTTAGGAATAGAACAGTGTGTTTATCTGTCTAAGCTCAGAAGGACAGGGAAAGCTGAGGGAGAGCCTTGGTGGATTAATACCATTAGGAATATTCATGGTGTGATAGCGACACTTTCATTAAAGGGTGAAAAGTGATGCTTTACTTTGGAAATCTAATTTTCCCAGATATTTTAACAGCTATATCTCTGGGATGATCATTATCCTTTATTCACTTTGTAAATTCATTATTATTTTTCCACAACGGAACCTACTGAGGTTTCCATATTAAATATCTAAATTGTTCTTGGAGGAATGAAGTCCAATACAGTCATTCAGAACAAATAAGAACTGATAATTAAAAATAAATACTTCAGTAATTACAGGGTAGTTCAATTAAAGTAACAAAGAGAACCAATTGTGATTGATCCATTCAAAGTCATAGTTTATTGTTACAAATTGGATTTGAATTCTGTCTAGTCGGGAACAGGCAAATGATCTCAAGGTTGCAAGCACCAGATAAAGAATCTGAATGATGAATTACTTGCATTCAACCTTTGCTTATTTTCAAGGGAGAATTGATGTTAGTGGACCAACTTTGCACCAGTGATTCCACTAAGATTTCAACAGCTTTTTTCTGGGATGTTTTTTTTTTTATTATTGTTGTTATTTGCAGTAGGTAATTTTATTGCCGAACAGTTAGACTCTATGCATAAATAAATGCAGTGAAGCAAGCAAAAATCTTACAAAGATGGAAACATGAGAAGGGAAAGAAATAAAAAGCCCCTGCTATTTCTATAGTTAGAAAACAGTTACAAGGAAGACTGATGGACATACACTGCTGTCAGAATTACAAAGCCTGGAGTACGGCAAAGCCCAGAGTACTGATTATCTCATTAATGATCCAACAGCTTCATAGAGCTTTTGTTCATAGATGATTTAATGTACTTCTTTCTACAGCTAAAATTTAATTCAAATAAAAGAAACTTAGAATGATATAAAGTAGATATTGCCTCATCTAATTCGTTATATTAAGGACACAGGACTAGATCCCTTCTTTGTATGATGACTGAGAGGAGTCACACACCTCATAAACCTCACACACTGAGAAAGAAGCTACTTAGAAATCTCAGTATCTGAAATTCCAACCTGCTTTGAGCTTTTTAGGCCAACTCCTAGAGACCTCTTGATGTATCTGAAACCAAAGACCAGGATTCTCTCTGGAGAAATACCAGATACCATCTAAGTAGCGGATCAGAGCTATAGCTTACCCTTTAAAACAGGACCAGAAAAGGTGTTGCTACTCAGTTTTTCTGTAACAAAAAGGTGATTATAGTATTCAGACAAGAGGAAGCACAAGGGCCAGATTCTGTTCTTCTTAGTCTGAGACATTTTGAATTTACTGTTTCCACCTCAGTAGGCAGTTTGCTCCTGCAAAGGAACATTATTCTAACTCTTTACTTGGTAGAAACAATATTCTGCAATTTTCTCAGTGAAGATAGGGCATTGTCTAGGAAAGAAGGTAAGTTTAGCAGGTTTTTTTCCCCTTAGCAAAGTAAAAAAAGATCTGGAAATGAACATATGCAACAACATTGCTATGACATGATGTCAGAAAAAAAGAAAATATGTTAAAAAAATCCCAGTGTGAGGTATCACTTTCTCTCCCGCAAAGAACTTTCATTGTCTTCTGCTTATTAGGAGTAACTAACTGCCCTGTATAGTAATGCAGGAGGATAAAGTTCAATATGTTTGCCTGCTTCCTCATCTTTGTGAGATCATTACTACTAGCCTTTCAAAAATAATTACTGAAAATCAATTGTCCATAACTGAATTGGGAGAATGTACATGTAAAGGTATTTTGGGAAATGTAATAATTTGTGAGTTTAGCGTTATCGTAGCGTTCATGTTTGTCCAGTCAATAAAAGTTGAGGGTTTTTATACTACATCTTTACCTGCTAGTCTTTCTTTTTTAAGTCCATTTCTTCTTTCCTCAGAAAGGAAGCATGAGATAAAGTGATCAAACACAATTTTCAGATGCAGTTTTTGCAGGATGATTTGTCAGGTGCAATGAATGGAATATTTCATTTCATTAAGTGAATGGAATCTTAGTTGATACTTGAGAACAATTCCTTTGACAAGAAGAGGCTTTCACAAATTTCTCCTACCCTTGTCCTGAGCATTATTCAGTTTAGTGATACTAAATACCAGAATATAAACTAAGCTGTGTTTTCAGCTAGGTCTGAGGGAGTAATAATTTCTGTAAGAGTTACGTACTTTGTTAGATGTGTTTCAAAACAGAAACACAAAGGAAGCAACAGCTAATAGGGGAAAGTGTAGAAAATGTTAGACTGCTGTCTTCTCTGCCTCCACCCTCCCACCACGCTTCAGAGTCCATCTGAATGATTTCAAATATACTATCGTCTTGTCTTCGCTGTATACAACATGATAACTCACATATTTCATATCGTCTTTGTTTTTCAGATTTTTTCCCCCTTAATGGAGTTGTTTTATAGGTCTATATCTCTAGTAGTGTGAAGGAAAATTCTCATTATTTTAAAATTAATTTTCTTCTCACAATACAGCTGACATTGCCAAGTTATTTTAAACGAAAGAAATTAAAAATGCAAGACTTCAGAAGATGCCAAGAGATCATGTAGTCCATTCTGTTTTCTAGGAAGCATAAGAGTATGTACACAATGATTAAAATGATTTAAAAACGTTGCTGATCATCCCAAAATCTTCCCCATAGCAGAAGTCAACTTTATGGGCATGTTGCTTCTACTAATTTCTTAGTGTCAGGAACCGAGTTAGCCATCTGTCCCTTTCTCTGGGGTCACTGCCATCCTTGGCAGGATTTCAAAACTCTTGCCAAGGTTTTTCTTATTCCTTCCCTCACTGCTTCCTCTTCAGACTTGAGGATGTAATTTGTGTAGGCCCGGAGGAGCTCTGTCCACTTAAAACAGCTATAATTGCCTTTCAATATTTTGCTCCTTTTGCCCTCAGGAAATGTCCTGTGGTTGTCTTTAGAACAGGAAAGGTCTCGCAGCAAGGTGACCTGCTGATGACAGTTCTCATTTTCAGTCTTGCCCTCTCATCCTTCGTTCGCACACACTCCATCCTATTTTAAGCAGGATTTCCGCAAAGCTCTCTTCCTAGCTTTCTTCCTTACCTGTCTCCCTCTTTCATCTGTCTCTGTGTTCCATAAAGGATGTTTCAGGTGTTTAGTGGGAATACTTCTCTTTGTTGACAGCTTGTTTTGTCCTTTTTCACTGTGTCATCACAGTAACAGGACAGGTGGATGGGGGTGGCAGTAGCATTGCTCAGCTTGCTAAGCACTGCTTTCCTTATGTCATTAAGACTATTATCTACATTAGTTCTTTACTGGTAGAGAAAACAGGAAAAATATTTTCAAAAATATGAATGTGTACTTGTATACCTAAATCCTGTTGACTATCCTTTTTTGCCCTCCATTGTCTTTTGTTTCTGTTTTTAACATTAGATTGATCTAGACAGAACTGATTTTAATAATCTTAATTTTTATGTAAATGGAAATCTGTAACATTTTTTTTAATTAAAACAAGTAAACATGTGGCTAAAACAAGCTGCTATGATATATGAAATTAATGCTACTGCTCTATAGTATGAGACACCTTAAAGACCACTGACGTTAGGTCCTCAAGCCTATAGTATTATTTCCATTTCTCATTAACAGCTGCAGCGTAGAAATACCTGGTGAATCAATACAAAAAGCCAGCATAGTCTCCTCTTTACTATCTGTTTCTTCTTCAGGCACTTCTCACATACAATAATCCTGCCAAAATGCAGTGGGATGTAGAACTCCAAAAGCCTCAAGTTATCAAAAGGTCTTTTTCACCTGAGAATCTAGTTCAGTAGGAAGAAGTTCATCTGCCACCGCAATACCATCACCACCTGCAGTACTGTGCTGCAGCTACTCAGACTTACATATTGTTATAGGGCAGAGTGAGAAGAACTTTTTAACCAACTGCACTTAGAGACATTTTAGAGAGCTAGGACATATTTGCCTCATCTCAAACTTTACATGTTCATTACCAATAAAATGCTCAGGGTTAATTAATGATGAGACTCAGAGTTTTCATCATGTTGGTTGCACCATCAGCTGTCAATTAGCCCTATATGAATTATTTTTTGCTCAGTAAATTCTGTTATTCTTACATTGGGTGAAGATGCAAAGAACATACCCACTTCTGGTGCTCTCTGCATATCTATACAATCCTAGATACCTTCATGTTCAAATGTTTCATACACGGTATATAATTATCCCAATTTTACTGAGGAAGAAGAGATATTCAGAGATACACTCAAGCCGCACAGAATGTCAGTCAAAACCTAAAAGCTTAACTAAACTTTCCACAGTCCATAATCTGCCTTATCATAACATCTGTTGTAGCTACAGATACAAAAGTACAGAGAAGCTGCTATTATCACATACCTCTGTGTAGGTAGGAAGCGAGTTTTTTATTGGTAAGTTAAACCAATGAAGCACTTCATGGACTATTCATGCTATTCAAGTTCGCTCACCCTGCCCCAGAAATCTCAGGTTTTAATCAACTAGCTCACATAGCTCAATTTTTCTGACTGTGTAGTCTGTGTAGTCCTACGTGTATTAATACTGGATCCAAGTCCTTCCAAATCACCTGCAGTACAAATTCAGCTTGAATCGTGCGTCATCACAGAATCACCTCCCTGCTGAATTAGCCAGCATATATGATACGATGTTTATATTGATTTTATGTTAGGTATATGAAAACAGGTGATAGCTATCATGGCTGAAGTAAGGGGCAAGTGTAGATTGTACTTGACATGGGATTGATTCTACTGGAACAGTATACACACACACACAAAATTGTTCGGTTCAACACTTGTAGAGATTCTATTTCAAGTATTTCATATAGCTACAGCAGTCGCAAATCATGTCCCTTTTTCTCTTCCTCCTCTTCTCTTCTGAATTATGTCACAAATTTGGGCCCACTGAAGTTTGGCTGCCTACACAAACATTTAAGAGATGCTTGGCTCTATCCAATGTCCTTTTATGCTTCATATCACTACCTACTGCCATTGCAGTTGAACCTCTTTTACTTAAAAATCAGTAGAGTCCTTATCAGACCCATGTCATTCCCTGGCACTCTGCTTTTTGGAACTGATCTCATACTTGGGGTCATTTGGGGCACTTTCTCCCTTGGTTTCAAGGCTTCCTGACAGTGTACACAAAATGGACATTTTGACTGCAGAAATGAGGACAAGGTGCTTTGGAGGGGAAGGAGCTGGGCCAGGCCAGAAAGCTGGGAAGAACCCAGGCAATTTAAGCTTCCTACTCCCACAGCTTCTCTCTTGTTGCTGCAAAAACATGATCCCTTGCTTGGTGAGAGCACGGAAAGAGCAGAAGGCTGTGCAGGTAGGAGGCAGACTGGCTATTCAAGCAATACACTGCCTGTCCTCATCTGCCATCTCAGGCAGTCTGTCACTGTAGGCTACTGTTTACTTTGCCTGTGACTAAATAAGCTGTCGGTTGGGCTCAAACTATTATTCTTTCCAAATGGAAAGGCTCTGTGAAAATTACCACCTCCCTCACAAAGTTGCAGGTTTCACTGCTGAATGTTTCCTATAAGTACTTCTAAACCGCTCTTAGGCATTTTAAAGACCTGTGGCATCGTATGAATACCTGAACAGGGTGGGTACAGCCCCGTGGCTGAGGATTGTTGAATCTAAAATAGGGAGAGCTTTTTAACGCAAATAATGGTAAAGTCTTACAAAATGCTTATGCAACCTTATTTTATTTGACTTTTACTGTCTTTTCACACAAATACCCTGGTTTGAATGGTTGGTTAATCATTACTGCTATAGTTCAGGAAAACTGCCACTTCAGGATAAAAAATATATTTGCAGCTCTTCTCTCTGAACACAGTGATATTCCACAGCATGCTAATACATGTACAAGAATTACACTGAAGCTATAAGCCCTGTTGCCAGGATACTTTTGCAAGACAGTTTTCTTTGACTGTCAGTTGAAAATGGTGTGAAATAGCTGTTATTTGAAGTATTTCAAACTACTGCTCACCCATAATGCTTTAAGTAGCACAATAGCTAGAAAGCATAAAGTGGAACATCAAAATCTATATGAACAATGCTTACTATTAATATTATACCCACAGGATGATTTCAAAACTCTCAGTGAGCTGAGAGCGGTATGACCCCCTGAAGTACAGTCCCTTTCAAAATTCCCATGCACTACTTCTGTCTCCCACCATCTGCTTTATAGGACTGCACTTTCATATAAAACAGAGTTTGAGACTTGTAAGATTACAAAGAAGAAATAGGACTCAGCTACAAGATCCATTATGTACCCATTATGTAAGGCAGGACTAGATTTTGCAAACAGCTTTCCTCAAAAATCCATTTTTGAACAGAATTTCAAAATTTCTCAAGCATGCTTTGCACTAAGCTCTTCGGTGTGCTGACTGGAGTCACAGTGTTCAAGATCTCAAAAACTGTTTTATCATCATGAACCTCTGCTGCTATCTGATATTGTAAGTGTACTGGGTCTGACTGAGCCTCGCAGCCACCCTCACAGTGCTGTGCTTGCTCTGGCAGCTAGAAAGGTGGGGATAACACACTGGTGTTCGGCTGTTGCTGAGCAGCGCTCGCACAGCATCAAGGCTGTCTCTCCAACCTTCCCCCCACCTCACCAGTGGGCTGGGGGTGGGCAAGGTCTTGGTAGCGAACAGAGCCAGGGCAGCTGACCCAAAGTGACCAGTGGGATACTCCGTACCATATGATGTCTGCTCAGATATAAAAGCTGGGGGAGTGTGGAGGGTTGGGAGGGTTGGTAGCATTCATTCCTTACAATGTTTGTCTTCTGGAGCAACTGCTGTGCGTACTGAAGCCCTGCTTCCCAGGATGTGACCAAACATCACCTGCTGATGGAAGGAGAGAATAACATCTTTTGTTTTCCTTCATTTCCATGACTTTTGCTATTGCTTCATTAAACTGCCTTTATCTTGACCCAAAAGTGGTCTTTTCTATCTTATTTCCTCCCCCACCCTGTTCTGCTGAGGAGGGGAGTGATAGGGTGGCTTGGTAGGCACCTGGCATCCAGCCAAGGTCAACCCACCAGACTTTTTTGGCACCCAACGTGGGCCTAAAGTACCAAGACAGAAATTAGACTTATATCACATAGAGCACAAAGTGCTCTGTGGAAGGGAGATCTATGGGGAAAGGCAGGAGATGGGCTGAATGCCTGATACTGAACATTGCTCTCTGGTGAATTGAGATACACAAATCCCACGGTAACTTGGCTGACAACAGTTGCAAGGTCTGAGATTTAGACAACAACAAAACCCAAGAGGATATAATTTCTCTGGCTAATTTATCTTCAGCACATAAGAGAGCAGTCCCTGCTGCATCGATCCCTCCCTAGTCACAGTCCTTTCTACCCTTACTGCAAGAACCTGAAAGGCTTGGATTATGACAGGAGAAACTGTTGGTTAAGGAGAGCATTTGGTGTTGTGTAACAGCTCAAACTGCTTTACACAGCTCTTAAACATAGCTACAAATGTGCTGTGTGAGCTACTACTGTCATTATCTGCAAAATCACATTTTAGGAGTCTAGCTCACCAAAAAGGTGTGTGGAATCTTTTTCATCCTCCTTGGTGGCCCCAAAAGTAAAGAGGATCAAAATTATGCACCTTTACCTTTTGTCTGGTAATTAAATTCCCATTCTGCTGGCATAAGCCAAGAGATCACAATTCAGTCTGCTGACATGGTGTAAAAGTGAATTGGAAAACTCTGTGTAAACAAGTTATCCTTGTGTATAATAGAAAATCTGGGGAGCTTGTGCACACAAGACAACTGTGTGAGCATTAATCCTCAAAATGATGACAAAAGGAAAAAAATTAAAGCAAAAGGTAAACACTGGATTAAATGGATTTTTTTAGTATTTATAACAGGATACAGAGTATAAGGATATGAATTATTGAAGTAACCCCAACACTGCCGACATTGCAATGATAGTTTTTCATGTGGATTCTCATCCCCAAGGGCCCTAAGGACTGGTGGATATTCAGTAGCTCTCAGTAGTTTTTCCTTAGTTGAAAAACACACTATGAAAGATAGGTCCTGCCTGCCTCTGTGCTGTTTCAGTTTTGAGCGTATAGGCTGAACCTCTTTTTCCTCTGAGACCTTGGTGACTTTCTGCCAGCAGTGAATGACCCTTACTTGTGCCAAAACATAGAGAATGTCAGGACTGGAGGAGGCAAAATCCAGCGAGATTATGTAAAGTATATCTGATTAACTGGAAAGATGATGCCATCCCTCTGTTCTGGATAGGGGTGGCCCTTGACATTGCAAGCAATTGGCAAAATTACCAAAGACACTGAGTTAAATTCCAGTTCATGAGCCCTTTTCTGTACAATATTCACTCCGCCTCTACTGGGATTTTGTATAAGGTAATGTAAAGAGATGAGTGCACATTGGTTTTGGAAGACACCAGACATTCATTGTTGCACTGATTTTCCTTTATTTCTTTCCAGATGAACCAATCCTAGGGATATAACTGCAACAAATTGATAAGACCAAGGAACTTCTTGGTAAAATGAAGCTTTGGCAGTGGGTTGGACTAGATGATCTCCAGAGGTCCCTTCCAACCCCAACCCTTCTGTGATTCTGTGATAAGGGAATGTGCATGTTTACACTTCATTTAGTGAGGACTTCATTCTATCAGTCAGTCTGTACAACACAGTGACAGTGAAAAATCTCCACTGCAAGTCAGCATACAGTTGCCATTTTTATTTAAGATGAGATCATAATCTTGGTTGCAAACTTATTTGTAGAAAAATAGAGCATTCCTGAATCCTTGAATACAACAGGAACAATTAGCATTATAAAATTTAATCATTCAAAAAACCACAATTGCTTTCTTGATAGTCATGCTCCCTTCTGCCTGCTTTTCCCCAAGAAAAAAACTATTTAATGCTTGGATCCCTCATAGTCCTAGGTTCACTGTCATCTTCTCCTGCGGCACATGGCTCTGGTCACATCCTCTGTCACATGTGGTCATGCACAACTCCACCAATGCATGTCCAGGCCAGTGAAGCAATCAAGGTCAGCTCTTCTGTCCTCAGTTTTTTCCCAATCACAACTTCCCTTACAGTCTAATGCATATTTAATTGTTCTACGATTTATTCCCACCTAATGTGGTAAGCACACCCATTAACTCCAAAGATTTCTGTGATTGCCTATAGATCGTGAACACACTTTTAGGATGCTGTCAAAATATTTCAGCATCAGACTGTCATTGCAGACAGGATGGCTGGCATTTTGAAGTCATCTTTCATCTTTTTTTTTTTCTCTATGCCCATTGTACTTCCTTTCAAACTTGGTCTTTACAGTGTGTGTTTCTAATATTGTTTAAGGTTGTGATCTGTAGTGCAATGCTGAACTGGGGGCCAGTCACCAGTGGTGAGCCCCAAGGGACAATGCTGGGGTCAATATTGTTTAATATCCTCGTTATTGACTTGGAGTTTTGGGACAGAGTTTTCAGATTATACAGAACTGGGACAAGTGGCTGATAACACCATGTGTATCCCAGCAGGCTGGAGAAATGGGCAAACAGGAATATAATGAAGGTCAACAAAGGGAAGTCCTGAGTCCTCTACCTGGGGAAGGATAATCGCGTTCACCAAACTGGGGGCTGACTGGATGGAAAGCAAGTTTGCAGAGAAGGACCTGCGGCTCCTGGTGGACAGTAAGTTGGACATGAGCCAGCAATGTGCCCTTGCAGCAAAGAAGCCCAAGAGCATCCTGGGCTGCATGAGGAAAAGCATCAGCAGCAGGTTGAAGGAAGTAATCCTTCCCCTCTGCTCCACACTGGTGAGACGCATCTGGAACGCTGAGTCCAGTTCAGAGCTTCCCAATGCAAAAGAGACATGAACATAATGGAGAGACTCCAGTGAAGGGCCACTAAGATGATTAAGGGACTGGAGCATCTCTCCTATGAGTAAAGTCTGAGAGAGCTAGGACTGTTGAGCCTGGAGAAGAGAAAGCTCAGGGGGGATCTCATTGAGGTGTATGAATACTTGATGGGGGTAGTAAGAAGAAGGAGCCAAACTCTTCTGAGAGGTGCTCAGTGAAAGGACAAGCAACAGTGGGCACAAACTGTGTTATTTACATTTAAACATGAGAAAAAACATTTTTACTATGCCGGTGGTCAAACACTGGAACAGCTTGTTGAAAGAGGTTATGAAATCTCAGTTCTTGGAGCTATTCAGGAGCCAACTGGACAGGGCTCTCAGCAAACTGCTCTAATTGACCTTGTTTTGAGCAGAGAGCTTGACCTTGATCTCCAGAAGTCTCTCCTAATTTCAATTCTTTTCAATGTCCTCCTACACTACCTATTGTGATGTTTACTACCAGAGGCTTCAGCTGATTTCCAGTTTTTCACTTTACCATTTTCAGTCACAGTTACCATTCAGTGCACCACAGATGCACTCCATACATAGTATGGTGCAGTTCAGGATTACACTTATAAAGCAGTGTACCAATGCAGAACATAAAGTCGCATCATTTTTAATGTCTTGTTTTAATAGAACCATGGAAGGAGAATTTATAAGTAAAAAAATTTACAGAGAAAAGAAAATTGTTTTATTGAAACAAGTAACTAACTATGGAAGCTGAAATCCAGAAGATTATTTAATATCCAAGCTCCTTTTTACCTTTTCTCCATCTTTTCAGCCTGACAGTCCTTATAAAAGGACAGTGATCTCTAACAAAAAAAAAAAAAAAAAAAAGGCTGCTGGTAATTGTTCACTAGTGTCCAGAGTTTCCATCCATTTAGCAGCAACATGCTTTCCAGGCAATTTATTTATTATATCATGGTTCTTCAATGAAACAGCTTCAACATGTTCAGAGTAACATAGCTTCAAGGCCTTAATCATGAACTGAGAGCTGCAGCAAGCTGTGGAGTTAGAGCCACTCCTACAAACACCGGTAAGCCAAAATATCAGAGGATCTAGATTTTGTTAAAGTGTTCTTAACCCATAAATTCACAAGTCTGGTTGGCTGGAGGATAATATCCATGTAAGCTATTAGATAGTAACTAAATACTTTTTTTTTTCCCCCCCTCACAGAAATAGTAATTGGCTGACCACTTTAAAGAATTCTTCCCATGCATATCCAGCCACTTATCCCCACATGCCTACAGCTCAAATAAACTGTCTGGTTGCACTTCAGTGGAGGTTTCTGTTTGCTTAGGTGGAAGGAAGAATAGCAGCTATTTCTCCATTTGTTTTTCTTGCAAAGCAAGACCAGCAGTTTCTGACTGCAACACTGTGCCTTGTAAAGCAAGATCAACAATCCTATTATTTAACTGAAGTTCATAAAAATCACAGGATTCTGGAAAATCCCAGAATTCCTCAGCCAGTAAGAAAATATCTTTATTTTAAGTATATAATAAATTGAATGACATGAAATTCTGATTCAAAAAGATCATGTGATTACATGGAAATCTCTAATCCTTTCTCCATAAAGATATTAGCAAAACAAATCATGCTTGGCTAATCTTTAACACATGCCAGTGCTTGAAGAGTTAATTAGCAAACATAGTGCAAGGAAGAATGTTACATGGATTTAATACCACTTGGGGGGACTAACAGAGAAAATAAAACTATTCTGTCTGTTTAAGCAGACTGCATGCAACACAGGCAGAGCTCATATGGATTATTCAAACCCCCATCAAAAATCACATTTAATACGCATACGCAAGTAATTTTTTAGGAAATAACAGTGCTGTGTTCTCTAACATATATATATTTCTGTCTTCTAAGGGTTTCTGCTTCTAATAACATCAAGTTGTTTGGTTTCAGCATAACTCTTTTCTGTAATTATCCAAAATGTCCAGGTGTTTATAATAACTATAAGAAGTTCGATGCAGGGTGAAGACAAATTGGTCAGGGAAACTGTTTATTTTATACTTTTAAAGTCCTTTCCCATCTGAGTCTCACACTTCTTGGTTTTTTATCTTTACCCCTCCACCTCTCCCTCCAACCTGTATGTGCTTCTTTCATGCCTCTACCATCATCTTAACTTTCACATCTACTGTCATTATCCATTGATCAGAGAATCTACATTTTAAGTCTCAAGGTATCACATAGCAGGGTTTTTTGATATTTTAAAGCTGTTGTTTTTTTCCTTTTCTTTCAAAATATGAAATAAACCACAGCTTTACTGAAAAACTGACCCTTTTTCTTAAATGTGTGTCTTTTTCATAATTTTTTCTTCTTAAAAGGAAGCAAAATGTTTGATTGACGAGGGTATAAAACCATAACCACAGGATTTTCATTGAAAAGGCATAGAATCATAGAATTGTTTAGGTTGGAAAAGACCCTTAAGATCATCGAGTCCAACCATTAACCCAGCACTGCCAAGTTCACCACTAAACCATGTCCCTGAGCAGCACATCTACACAACTTTTAAATACCTCCAGGGATGGTGGCTCAACCACTTCCCTGGGCAGCTGTTCCAATGCTTGACCACCCTTTCAGGGAAAAAACGTTTTCTAAGATCCAGTCTAAACCTCCCCTGGCACAACTTGAGGGCATTTCCTCTTGTCCTTAAATCTTTCAGAAGTCATTCTATAAATACCTTCAAAACTTGCTATTTCTTCTCAAATTAAGAAATTAAAACCACTAAATGTATGTTTTTGAAGAAAAAAAATCTTAACCTATCTCAACCAGTTCTAGTCTGTCATTCATATTGTGAAGTGGTCAAAATTGCTCATAATTAGTAGCAATATTTAAAAGAAGAAATTAAACCTAAATTTGGAAATTTTCTCCTTTAGAAGGCTATTCTAGAAGAAGAGGGAGAGAATTAGATAGACAAAAGCTAAAAAAAAAAATGACAGTGAGTGGTTAACATGCAGTAACAAAATGGAAAATAAAAAGATACAAATGCCATTTTGTAATTTTTTGTTTTTCACTTTACTTTGATTCAACTGTGTTACTGCAGTCACGACACCTGGTAATTTCCAAAATTGAGTACCACTTCTCCTTCCACTGTGTCAGAAGCCGGCATCTGGAAAATACTTTCCTTCCTGACTTTGAAGAGGTTGGAATGGAAGGAAGCCTCATTTTTAATAACCTTTACTTTTGAAAGATTTAGTTCAGTCTTTACTTGAAGGAGGCAATTCATGTTCAGTTTTAGTAATTCTGTCAGTGATCCTGTCCTGTTAGATTGAAAATTCATAAACTACTCTCACAGAAGATCCTGATTGAATGTTCTAGGCAACCCCACAGCTTCCCAGATTTTTTTTCATTACTTTTTTACACTTAGGTTGGTATTTTCAGAAGCTATGACATGGTCTGGTTTTGCTCCTGTTAAGACTTCACCTATGCAAAATATCACTTCAGATTCTTTGTGTTCAAATCTAAAGGAAGTGGCAAATTGCTTGGCATGCACAATGGATGTAGAAAGCATGGCAGAAATTAAAAGGAATTTCAGTTTCCACTTCCACCAGATTGTGAGCTGTCTCATGAAAATTTTCCAAGCTTTTCATATTCATGTCAAAAGAATATCTTTTGTTCTGACTTTTGGGGTGCATATAGTAAACTTATTGTTGGCCCCTTACTATTCATTTTCTCATGCTGTCTTCATCCATTTCACCCTTGAATATACTCTTTGTGAATGACCTTTCATGTCTTGTTTCAGGAATATTAGACACTCTTCCTTCACAAAATTCTTAAATGATAGAATATTAAAACATTTAGATAAAAGTTCCTGTATGTTCTGAGTATGCAATCAAGGAAATAGCAGGCAAAAAATTAAGTCAATCAACTCTATAAAGCTCAAGAAAATTAACATTTCTATAAATAATTTTCATGGAAAGCTTAGGATTCATTTTCAACATCATAGTCAATTTATTCAAGGAAAGAGTAATGTCAGGTAAGTGCCTCCAAAATATCTTCAGAACATCACCTGTGTTATAAATGCTATTATAGAAATCAAATAGGTGTTTCAATGGAGCATGCATCTGGCCATAACATGAAATTTAAACAAATTCCAGTAGTACTGCTACCAAATAATTCACTCCAATGATGGGAGGAAATGACTCATAATCAAAGAGGGATCTGCCGGTAAAAATTCTTCAGATCCTGTTTCTGATACTGATATTCTGTGTCATCTTCTGGAAAGTCACTGAACTAGTTTTATTAATGATAAAGCAGAGATTATGATAGTTGCTTCACAGGGGAGTTGTGAGGGTGCTTATGAAGTGCCTTGTACCTGCAGGAAGAAAGTCTCTGCACAAGTAGAAAGTATCAAAAACTTCTTATTGTTTCTATTCTAAATAACCCATCTACTTGCTTATTTCTATAGGACAGATAATTACCCATTGCTCCTTTATGGGATATAGAGTAGTTGCTCTCTTAAATGACAGTAAAATGTAAATCTTAAAGTTATTTTGAAGTGTATCAATATGAAAACAGGGGTGGGGTGGGGGTGGGGGGGTGGGGAGTAGCCTGCCCCCACCATCAAAGTATATCCTTTGCACATTCCTGGCACTACATCAAGGTTAAGTTAAAAGCAGCACTTGAAGGCAGTTGCATGTGGTAGATTGTACAACAAGGCTCATTAGCCAATGGTGAGTCTTACGTAAAGGCCTTTAATGTGGTACAATGGCATTTTTCAGCCTCTTTTAAAAGGGAAAAAGTTAATAATGTGAAAGTTTTATTACTTTTCTTCTTTTAAAGAAGTGCCTTTTTGTAGTGAAACATTGTAGCTAGTTATAGCAAAAGCTCAGGGAATTTCCTTCACTCTGGGAATGACTGTAATTATACAAGGGGAAGGGACCACAGCAGTAAACTGGCAACATACCAAGGTCTTAACCCCTGAGACAGGAGGTGAAGAAATAGGTGTTAGCAGTCTTACACAAGTCCTTAAAGCATAAACATATGGTAAATCCATTACCTAAACTACAAAGAATGGAACCTTGCTAATAAACCTATTTACTAGGTTAAATAAATACTGAAAGTGTTTAAAAAAGGCGAGCTGTGTGACTTTTTAAAATCAAACATTTTTCACTTGTCAGAATTTGTTGTTGGGAATCTGTGAAACATGATGGCCCTTCCAACCCCGTGAACACACACAGTCATGTTCTCCCCCCTCACCCCCAGCTCAGTGCTCACCACCACCACACAAAACCAACAGCATTTATTTGTGAACTGCCTGTGCCACTGTCTGCACCGACACTGCCCTCCACCACCCGACTCGGCTGCTGGCACTCACCATGAAAAATAAAATGTAGGTGGGATTCCAGCACATTTATCACCTTGTTGTCCAGCCCTGCACTCTGTGGCATGCTTCATTTTATCCAGCATAAATAAGGTCTAATTTCAGAAGCAATAATATTCAGTAGGAAAAAAATACAAATCTTCTAGTGTCTTTAGAAGTGGCATACTGCCAGTAGCCTTAGCAGCAGTTCCAGTGAATATTTTTGCACCACCCTTATTACAAAAATGTTATAAAACAGATAATAAAGGGCACCAAAGCTTAGGAGAACTGTGTTTCACAGAAGTAATACTAAACTGACAATTGCTTTGTCAAATAATTGCCCTTCTGCAAGATGCAGAATGGGATATCTGGCAATACATTTTAAAGCTGCTCATAGCGGTTTCATGGATTTGTAGCAAAGAGGTGGCACAGATCTAAAGCCAGCTGAAGTCAGCGGGCTGATTCCCTGCTTAAATCCCTGCCCTTTGAAACAAAGTGGTGTGGATATATATTTGAGATGGCAGTGTGGCAGTTTTATAATCAGGTGTCTCCTCGCTGGGGTGGCTGCTCAGTGCCCTCCCTCTCGCCTGCAGAATTCCCATGAATTTGCCTCTAATTTACCAGCCTGTGGAAGATACTTCTTTCCTGCTGCCAGCGAGTGGCATGCTTGTGATCCAATTTGTGTTGCATCAGGTTTAAATAAAGTATTATGCAGGAAAAAAAAAAAGAAAAAAGAAAAACATTTTTAGCTGTCACGTGCTTATGGAAATTCAGTGATATGTGGTCATTAGCTTGACTGAAATCTCTCTAAATGTATACCCAAACACATGCCACTTGTTCTCAAGCAGTGTTTATGGTTAAGGAAGCAAGGTGGGAGATCTATTACTTTTGCCCATACTCCACATCAAACTGCCGTCTGTAAATACACAGTCAAACATTAATGATGACCCTCATCTGCTTCAGGTTCATTAGTGGAGATTCTTGTGCCTACACGGAATGCCACTGACATCTAGTATGGAGCCCTGTTGCTAGCAGAGTGGAGAACATCAGATTTAAAAGCACTAATGTATTATAATTTAAAAACATGTTATTGCAGAAGATAGGTAACAAGCTGCAATTTAAAGAAAGTGCTTCAAATTATGTAATTATGATGGTTTTATCTGAAAAAAAGAAAAAGGTCAGTATAAAGTTGCAGTTGTAATCATTAGTTACGTGGTTTTAAAGACTGACAATATATAAATAGTTGCCCTGTGGTAATTTTACATTAGGATTAATCTATTGTTTAACAAATGCCAAGGGAAAATTATTTGGTTTTGCAACAAAAAATATATCAAAGCACACAATCTATGTAGATTATAAGGGTCATTTTTTAAACAGTGCCATTACTTGTGATGAATTCTTATCCAGCTGCTGATGTGCCTTTCTGTATTAACTGACGGCATCAGTATTGCACTGCACCCAAACAGAAACAGGTAAATAGAGAAATCAAGTGAATGTTTTAACTAATGACACTCCAGAACCATTTAAATATTTTACACATATGCGTACACCAGGAGCATGACAGACACCAGATGATAGTGGACAAGATATTCATTTGCATTTTACAGTTATTTCAATACTACAGAACAGAATAACACATTTAGAGAAAACTTCGGAGCCATTCAAAGAAGATGTCTCAGAAAGCTCTTCATTGATTTTGCCTCCAATTTTATTTTTTGGCAACATTTGCCACCTTTCTAGCCATCATGATTCTTGATGCACACAAAAAGACCCTGGAACTGGATACAGAACAAGCCAGAGCTGTGAAGGGTGATCAGTGAGTATCAGGAGTTTAAAAGATACAGATGGCATCAAAGCTTCTAAACTAAAAAGGTATTCTGCATATTTTTCATATAGTTTTCATAATAGTTGCAAATGTAATGATGTGGATCGTGCTAATACCTGGCTGGGAGCACAACACAGCCTTTACTGTTTTCAAATGATCCTGAGCATACATGTAGCATCTGAGGGTGTTGATGGAGAGAAAAGGGCATACAATGCCTTCTTTTTATCACCTCTCCCTCCAAATGCGCACGGGGTGATAGCAGTCATTTGCTCAGTCGTCCTTTGCTCAGTAGTCATTTGAAGTTGTCACTTCAACTAGGCACAAAAGGGTGGGAACCCACTGGCCAAACACAGACATTTTCACCTGAGCTAGTCAGGTAATAAAATAGGGTGTGATTCACCCAGAGATTAGAAAGTGATGCTGGCTGGAAATGCCTGTGTCTGTGGACCATAAAAAGAGTCATTGTGGGTAGCGCAGAGGTAACCATCTGTATCATGAACTTCTAAAGGTGTCATGAATCTTGCCTGGAGCGTGGAACAGCAGACTGTGTTTCCATGAAGTCTCATGAGAGCCTGGCGGGTAAGAGTAATGAATCTCCGCTCTTCTCCCTCCCTCCCTCTCCCACAGACAATGCTTACAGCAAGCTGATGCAGCAGAATCCCCTGATTATCTCAAGCCATGGAAACAACCAGCAGAAGTAGCCCTGCTGCCTTCACACAGGGCTAGGGCTAGCAGCCCAGGAAAGCCCTGCTGGGACAAACAGCTGAGCAAAACATGGACATGCTAGTGCATTTAGTTTGGGAGTTGTCTGTAGATTATTACAACCATGCCTGAAACCACTGGTAGTATCTCTACAAGCTAAATATCCCATACAGAACTGTTAGGAAGGTCTTGTGATTAGGCACAGAAGCTGGAGCCAGATGTACCCTACAGCCACTCTCTTTCAGGTGCAGACTGTGAAACCTGAAAACAGCAGTTTAGATGAGTGATCCACAAAATCCCCACATAACCACTTAATTCCACAGGAACTTGCAAGGTACCTTAGCTGTCTATATTTTCCACATTAAGCAAGCATTGGACAAAAGCAGGAATACTAAGGGAATGACTGGAACCCCAAAACTTTCTTAATCTTTCTTCCCTCAGCAAAGTAACATAATCATTTGCTTGCAGCGCTAACCCACCTCTTGCATCTCCGCAGTTCCTTAAGATGTAAAGAGCCAGTCATCTTAGATACTCAGCAAGCTCTGTAGTCACTAAGCTCTTGTGTGGAAGCCATGCAGCTATGCTTCCCCTGGCTGTGCCCTAAAATATGTATAGAATATCTGCCTGCACTCTAAGAGATGTCTTATCTTAAGACTTACTTTGTTTTTTTCCAAATTTAACCTTCGGAGACATCCAAGTCACGGCTGCAGGTACTACCTAAGCCCAAGATGAAACACCAAACTTCACAGGCATCCCTCTTTTTTACATTTCTTGGATGCCTTCAGTTGTCAATAATTCCACTGCCAGCAGAACAGCTATTTCACAAGACTCTGTCCAGTTTGATGTGCTGGATGTTCAAACTGATCTTTTTCCTCCTGTTCACTGTACTTCGAACTATGATGTCTAAGTCAGGTTAGCAAATTGTACCCCTGCAGCGAGCACCAAGACATGAGGAGGGGCAGCAACAGGCAGTGGCATGCCTATGGGGTTTTGAAGGAATATTCTTAGGTTGATCACTCACTATCTCTTTTCTTTCTCAAAAGCAAAGGTTATTTTCCTTCACGAGACAACTGTGAGGCAAACTAACAGCAATAAACCTAATGCTCCCACAGACAGGGCTTTGGGGAACCCAAATGGGTTGAGCAAATTCCTTTTCTTTTCACAGGGCCTGGCTGTGATGTGTCCCAGCCAATGCTCCAGTCTGCAGCAGGTTTGCACACTCATTCCACTGGGATGGGGGCTCCCAGCAGCACAGGGGGCTGCAGGAAAACCTCTTTCTTGATAGATATTATGCACAGCACTTCTGAGGTACTAAGCTACTCGAGTGTCCAGATGTAGATACTCAACTATTCTTGGTGTCTTGACAAAAGAGTGACTGGAGGCAAACATCACGTGCAACAGTCTAAATGAGTTTGAGGTTAACCTTAAACTATGCCTTGCAGTAGGTATTTGTTTATTTTCTTTTCAGATTGTTTTCACAAGCACTTTCTAGTTGGGTACCAGAGCCTCTTTTTTTTCCAGTTTCTCTACAAAAGCTCAAAGCTCTCATTTCTTGGAATGTCATGGTTCACAAATCGCTAGTGTCATCAGCCATTGCTGTGTGTAATTTTCTGGGAAAAAAAATATGGTTTTCTAGAATAAACACTTATGAAAGGATTATTTGTTTAAACAGTTCACATTTTTCAGAAGGAATTATGATACTCATAAATTCAAATATAGTTGTTTGTATGTTCTGAACAGTATATTGGCCTTTTCTCAAGGCACCTGTGCTGCTATATGTAATCATTTGCAGCAATACACAGCAGGTGCTAGTGAAGGAGAAATGTTACTTTACTGTGAACTGAAGCAAAATAGCATAAGCAGAAGATCAAATTGTATGTTAGATATTTCTGGTAGGTTTTAGGTTTTTAGGATTGCTTTTGTTTTCTGCAGTTACATCAGTTGATGTCTGATTACAAAGTAAATCCACACTCAATTTTCTTCCTTGTTTAACTCTCTTAACTCTGTTAGGGACAGTGAAGTTAATGCAGAGAATGTATTTATCTGAGCATTCTTATTATTCTGGTACAGATGCCTTAGGTGAAAAAAAATAATACATATAAACCACGAAGTCAGCTGAGGGAAAAGCAACCCTATTAGTACACATTTTAAACATTTAAAAAAAAAAAAAAGAAGAAGAAGAGCAGCAACTACGAGGTCTTTCTTGCTGCATTCCTTGCAAATACAAAACTCTTGCTGTTTTTGCTGGGTGTTTCAGATGTGTGAGGAATGTCCGACTGGATTCTTAAAATCAAAATTATAATCATGTCTTCAAATGCCATTTTAAAACAAGAAACCACACTGCATCAGTTGCAGGCGGTTAGAGGCACAGTCAATCTAAGGACATACAAGTTTTCCAGTGTAGGTGTTGGTTTTTAATGGGCAAACTTTACTGTTCAATTACATTATTACACAAGAGTGGCAAGCAGATTTAGCTGTTACTTTTCAAAACAAATGTACGTCTGCATTTTACACCTCAGTCTGTTCACGTGCTTGATTAGGCATGTTCAAAAATAGTTCCCTTCACCTTCCTTACCAGTGCTTTGAGTTCAGAGACAGCATCTGGCTCCTAGCACAGGTTGCTGAAATGAAACTGAGATGCAAAATTCAAGCAAAGATTCTGTAACACAGAAAATTCAGAGGAGCTGAGATCAGGAGTTTGGCTTTTAGGGTCATGGTTCCATTTTCTTACTCAAACACTGTACCAGACTGCTTAGTAATTCAGGCAGAAGAGTCTCTTGAGAATTATTTTGATTTTCTTTTATTTTACAGCCTTTCTGAGTATTTGCTGAAAACCACATTATGCTTCTAGGAGGAAATGAGTAGATGCTGTAGCAGGAACCAGTCTTAAGCTTTTAATTGGTATGAAAGAGCCACTAATAATGTGCACCACTCAACATAGTTTTCTAAGAAGAATGAAAGCCATCGCATCTTTGTTACCTTTTTACAAATTATCATCAATTAAAATAGCACTGATCAGACTTCCAGAGAAATTGCTGACTCCCAGATGAGAAGTTTATGTTGCAACTCTACCCGTTTCAGCTCTCCATTTATGGACACAGCATAAATTGCTCCTAAACATCCAGACTGATGGATTTGGCAACCAATTCTTTGGTGCCTCCATACTTCATTCAAACTAGAGATTTGGAAGAATCCACTTTCAGAGGTGCTGAACAGCTGCTGTCCCTACTCATACTAGTTTATTCAAGAAAGCCTTTTTGGATTCAATCAACAATGAGTGGTTTGTTCCCTTTCCTCAGGTGCAGCTCATGAGTGTGTCCATCTTCTACTTATGACCTGAAGAGCAGCGTATCATCCCTGCCTAACAGCCATGATTCTCCTTGACTTTTAGCATGAATGCTTCTCTTGCTGTTTCAGCGTGCTAAAACCAAGTTCAAGAACTGAATGTAATAAGATTAAGGCTGTAAAATAAATAGTACACTGCAGTTTTGTGACACAAAGCATTATTGCAAATATAATTTCCAGCAAGACATGGAATTTGATATTGCAAATGAATGTACAGTAAGATCTTTGTGCAAATTAGGACCTGTGTGCATTCTTTATAAAATGCCAGCAATTAAAATGAAAAGGCCACATGTATAGCAGCTTGATGGGTTTTTTTTCCTAGCAAGCCAGATTAAAAGGAGTAGAATATATTTGGCAAAGAAAATCTAACCAGCTTTAGGAGATTGTATAATCCAATTTCCAACAGATGATTTGTGATTGTTTTCTTGGCATTCCGTAAAATACATAAATGCCTTCCAGTGTAGGCTGAGTAAAGAGGGAAAGTAACATATATTACAGCAATACATGAAAAGCTACAAGATACTTTACAAAGCGACAAACCTCAGAACTACTCTATTATTACTGCGGCTAAACTTCCACACACTCCAGGATGAAGCTTTGACTCAGGATCACAGGATTTGACTCTAGAAAGAGATGGTAGGATTAGGATTTGCTATTGCACTGCTGTTAATTCAGTGGAAGGTTTCTCTTCCATCTGAAAGGTGTGCTGTAAAGTTCACATTTCTAAGTCCTTTTCCAATAAAAGCCCTGTAGAACTTCTGCCCTTGTAACAAGGAATGTTAAATCTGCTGGCGAGAAAAACCTACCACCTACTGTTACAGAAGAAAAGTGTGAGGGAGGGAATCTGGGGTGGCTGATGAAGAGAAGATAGGTGGACAGAGTTGATGTTCAGTGTCCTATTGCCACTGTCAGAAGCAGAGTATGAGGTCATGTTGGCCATTAGTCTGAACAGCATGAGATTTCTTAAATTCCTATGGAATATTTCAGATGTGATTGGTACATAGCAAGAGGGCTTAGCACAGGGACCATGTCAAGGATGAATGTGCAAAATTTAATATGCTATAGTACAAAGACAATTTGTTATTTCAAGCTTTGTATGGATCAATCTGTGCCTACAAAAACATACAGACTTTACAAAACAAGAATGCTGTATTTGAGATATGGAAGATTACTCTGCTGGACCACCTTCAATTTAAAACAGAGGTGAATTTTTGCTATTTCAGTCAGCTGAATGGATTATTTCATCACTCTTCTACCACAAGTCCCTGACTTCAGAAAATCCCAAGAACCCAGGAAAAACCAACGGCAAGAGCTCCTTTAGCCCTACATGCAGCAATTGCAAAGGAAACCAGAGCTTTCCTCACCAGTCCCAGTTCCTTGACTATACCCTGACATTTCAACAAGCTCATAGTTGACTCACAGGCCCAACATGTCATCTCAGACTTAAGCCACAGCTCCTGGAAAGAACTGACGTTTCCCCTCAGCCAAGAAAAATTAACAAAATTGAAAAACTTTATCCTAAGGAGTAATTCAGAGCCACTAGATTATGATTTCAGTGGTTCCCTCACAGAGCTTGAAGCCATTATTTGAACAGAAGTCACAGAAGTCTTGAAAGCTCCTAAGCACTCTGATACAAGCCCTGACTGTGTCTGGTAGCAAACCAACCAGCCCCACAGTTTCTGAGGTCCCACTGTCTTCTCAAATTAATGCATTATCTGACTCAGAAGACACCTACATGTGTCTGAGCCAACAGACAAAAGCAGTTTATGTCCTTGTTTCCACTACCCCCTATTTTGACATGGTCATTAAGAAGACGGCAGCATTCATGTTCCTTCTCTGATGAACAGCCTTCTGCTGCCTGGGGTCGTGGGTGAGCCGTAGGGACCTTTCTCACAGGCTCAGTACTACATTTCAACATCGTCACATATTTTGTTCTGATAGTGCAGAAATAAATGAAGTCCCACTGCATCGGATGCGATGAAATCCTAAGAAATCACGGAGACACAGAGTTCTGGGGCAGCAGGGCTATTATTGTTCACTAGCAGTGCCTGAGATGATACAAAGTACCGGGACAGAAGCACCTTACACCTACATGCAATGTAGATTCCTTTATCATTTCTTGATAGCCTGTCTTAATTTTCTCATTGCAGATATCCCTATATCTGAAATTAATTGTTAGCAGCAACTGACATTTTCCTTAGTTTTTTTCTCCATTTGATCTCTGCTACTGGCATAGGGTAAAAAGTAGACAAAAGGAGGGCATTATAGGAACACCATTATGTGCAAAGGGTGAGATATTCTATATTTTATAGGTGATATGCATTCCAAGTATTAGATTTACATGGGACAGGAGAGAATATAGATGTATATCTCTTACACTGACATGTGTTGGAGCCATCCACATACAGCCATATTCACAACAAAGTACATATCCTAATTGTACAATTACTTGTTCTTTCCATATCTATAAATTCCAAGAAATACATTGGAATTATATATTTAATATATTATATATATTCTGTATTTCAGAAATCTTTCCTACTAAAGTGAGTACACTACTAATCTGTAAAAGTAGTAGAAAAATTGAACATTTCTAAACAAGTATAAAAATTAATCAGTAACAGAGGTTAATGTCTGAGCATTTACATTCAGCTAAGCTAACATAATAAAATGTTCCTATTCTGGTATCTAGACCCAACCATGAATAATAGGTTTTAGCCAGTCCTTACCAGTTTTAGTCAGTGCTTAAAGTTTTAGTCTGTCTTTTTTGTAATAAATAGCTATCAAATATTTCTCTGTGATGCCTCGTTTTAGTTGTATTTATTAATTGTTTAGATAATTGCAATTGTAAATGGAATGCTTCACTGATTCTGTAATTAGGGAGTCTGAATTTGAAATAATTTATTAGGTCTTAATTTATGTGCTGTGAAATCTGTTAGATCATTTGCTAGGCAGTATGTTGTCTAGAATAAAGGCATTTCTACAAAGGGATTTTAGGGTGAGGGTCACCAGCATAATCAGAAACATACTCAGTCTGGCCTCCAGCTAAAGATTATATGCTTTTAAGTGTATTTCTGTTTTGCAAAATAGCCTTTTGAAGACAGCCATTTCAACAAAATTCCTTTTTTCTATATAAAAAGAGAAAAAGCAATTATTTTGCACTGTTGTTTGACTTACCACCATCACCCCCCTTTCCCCTGGATACAGATGACCCAGCTGATCAAGTGTGAGAAGTACATGGCCCTCCAGACTGATTTGTCTGAACCTCTGGAATGAAATCTTCAAAGTTAGATGCAGAAGTTGGCATTAAGACTAAGCAGGGATTTGATTAAAGATTTAGATTTACCCACAGAATAAATTGAGCCAAACCAATTCTTGTCTCATAGGCACAATTATGTTTTCCATGGCATAGGGAAGGAAGTGACATTGGTTGGATTTCAGTTGTAATTTATTATATTCATCCATATGCTTATTATAACACGGAGGATTTGTCAGTGTGTCCATTATAAAAACAGAACTGGGGCTTTTTTGTTGCTAAGCTCAGCTGTTACAAGTAATATTTTGTTGAAGTCTCAAAACTTGTCTGCTTGTACATACCGCTCTGAAATCTTATACTTCAAATGTCTTTAGAAATTTGCAAGGGGTGGTGGGGTGGTGGGTGGTGGGTGTGTTAGGAAAAAAGGTGGGTCTGCTGAATATATTGCTTTGGGTAGGATTTGTCTGACCAAATATATAAACCTCTATATTAATATGGACGTCTGTAGATGTCTATATTGTACTTATATAGATGTCAGTTTTTTAGTTAATCACATGCTCTACACAACCAAAGGAAAAAAAAGAGTTGTGATTCATTTTAATCCAAAGACATCAGCTAAAGAGTGTGATAAATCATGCCATAGGCACATGTAAGATTATCTGTAAAAAGCAAATTAAAGGTGGCCAAGTTGTAGTCATCTATAGTGAAGTGAAATTAATTTCACCTCCACCAGTATAGTAGGCTGGCATGACCTAAGTTTAATGCTTTGAAAATACTTATTTTATCCTAATAATTACCTATTTGGGATTTTTTTCCGCATTGTTAATGCCTTTTATTTTACTAGTCAAGGAACTTTCTCTCTATTAACCTCATATACAAACATTCTCTCTCTGGACAAAGATGGAATTTAACATATTTGGATCTATGACCATGGTCTTGAAATGTGCATATTCAGCTTTATTGTCTTCAGTATAAATAATAAACTTAAAATACAGAGCAGGGGCAATAGTCTGAGCCTTTCACATTTTTTTTTCCTTTCTAAAACTAGCCCTTCACGTACTTACACTCATGACCCACTCAACCTTCCTTTACTCTATGAACATGTATTCAGGGGAAACTCCTAATGGACAACTATCCATGAATATCAATGCTTCAATAAGAAGCAGCGATCAGCAGATTGTTCTCTGTAAGGAGCCTTTTCCCTGAGCATGGAGAAAGCTAAAAATAATTGGAGTGGAACATTACGAAAAGAAAGAAAACGTGTGTAATAGTAACACAGTAGGGTAAAAAAGCAGAGGGAAAGACACAAATAATAAACATGTGAAGAATAATTTTAAGTGGGAAACAAAGAATATATAAAAACATTTAATTGAATTTTATTTGTGCAGTCATTTAAAATTTCCCTTGAATGCAATTGGTTATATTAATAGGTCCTACTGAAGCCAGCAAGATAATAATGAAGAGCAGAATTTCTCTCTCAAATCATATGAGGCTGTTTTGGTCTTAGTGCAATCTGCAAGCAGTGAACTTTTCTTCTGTAGGAGCTCTAAGATTAGTTCCTTAAAGGATATCTGAGAAGGTAAGAACATGAGAGACATTAGTAACTGTTCTTCATGTCACCCAAAAGTCTACCTTATTAGAAGAAAAAAAAAAAAAAAAAAAAAAAAAAAGAAAACCAGAAAAAACATGAATTGTGGGTAGCAGTTGCCAGAAGTGTCCCTGTGGAGCTTGTGGTTCACAGGTGAATTTTATTGCATAATTGCGTAAGCCATTCCTTAAAGAATCATGACTTATTCTTCTTTTGCCATTAGGTCACTTTTAACATTATCTTCCTTAAGAACATCTAAGCAAAGCTACCAGCACAACACTAAAAGTTGAAGCAACAGTATGGATTCCCTCAGGGCCAACAAGATGTTCACCAGAAGTCAAAAATCGTGATTATTTCTTTTACATGCTTTCTTTTATTCCCTACCAGACTTGCTGCTTTCTACCCTGTTACTATATTACCTGGATTCCCAGGAGTTTTCTAACTCTCAGCCAGTAATCCTTGCTGAGGAGGAGGAGGAGGGAGTGTTACAAGCCTGTGAGAATCTTTGCAGTTTGTTGCCACTGAGTGAATTGGAACAATTTAGCTTTGAGGAAGTGATTTATACACACACATCCATCACACAGAACCTGCTCTGCTCTGTTAACTCTCTGTTTGATCTCTGGAGGGTTGAGTAGATTAGGGAGGGTCTTCACACGGAGGTTTCATTAACAGCCGATCCGTTAACCTGGCATGACTCCTGCTTGTGCATTTGGATACTTTAAAGTGGAAAGAAAAGGAAAAAAACCCCTGTTAATTGGTATCATTATTTCCCAGTTCAGGAAACACCAATCATGCTGTTAGAGAGAATTTGCTTCTTATTTCCTTGATCTTTTTTTTTTTTTTTTTTTTTTTTAGCCAGTGTAGAAAACAGTATTGAGTGTTACAATTGAAGCCATTCAAAAATGCTGATCACAGTATGTGAATTCTGGCAGCATAAAGTACATCAGTAATCAAAACGAACATTAAATATCCAACCGTAAGCCATGAAAACTTGGATATTAACAACCAGTTTAATGAGATAAGGAATGCAGGCCAAGCAGTTGTACTTTTCAAATATAACAGATCAATGGGCCTCTGCTTAGTATTACCTGCTCAGAGGCAGGGGGAGGAATCTGATCATGTCCAATGCTTGATACTATTATAAAACAAAGTCAGAATCATAGAACAATATGACTATTATTGTTACCAACTTGAAATTTTGAGACTAGCAGCATACAGTTTTGGAAATGAATAATCAGAATTGCAGTGGTGGGTCCATGCGAGCACAGCACACTGTGTCTCTGTGGTCTACAGAACAGGGATATACTACTAAGGAAAGGATTAAGTTCAGTATTTCATGATATCCTTAGAAACTAAATGGCTGGTTTCAAACCAGAGAAGTGCTCACCATAGTTCCATGGTTAATAAAATGATGAAAGCACATGAAAATTGCTAGTTTCTCACTGGACTCAAGAACTTGGGAAAAAAAATAGATAAGTATTGGGGGAAATACATGGAAATAGTTAACAGAGGAACTGTGTGGGTTTATTAGTAGTAACTATGACAACAAGATGGAAAAATTAGGTAATGGTTATTAATATTTATTTAGATAACAGAACACAAAGGTCCTGATGCTACCTTCTATACAAGCTGTCAATCTTTGAATGTTTAAATATTTATCTGTTATTACTGAATAGCAATAGCCTACTGTATCTCAAACTCTGTCCAATCCATACCCCATACCCCACCCCCAGGTATCTAGAAAAACAGACATGCTCTGTAACATGCCCTGATACTTAAATGATAGCACACTATTCAGTACAAAGGTTTGGAAGTTTACTCTCTTTCATATTAAGGTTACAATTCAAGTCTTACTGGCATTTGCAAATGTGGTGATACACAAGAGAGACAGACTGCTGGAGGGGAAGACTAGATGTAGAGCTTCATGCACAAAAAGTAGCAACCTTAACTGTATACAGAATTTTACTGGTAGTCAGATGCTTTTCCTGCTGAATCGTTCCCTGTATTTCCTTTACCTTTTGTTACCTTTCTCTTTTAAGCCTTTGCAAGAAACATACAACAGTCCTATCATTAGCTTCCCAAAATGAGTACTCTCCTTTCCATGATAGCAAGAATATGAGCACAGCTACTGCCTTGTATGATGAAACTAGAGAATCATGTACTTCAATAGAAAACAAAAGTTTGTATCCATCACAATGCTTTCGTTATTGTTAACCATCAAATCCCTGTGTGCATGTTTATTACCCATATACAGACATCCTATACATCCATATACTCTTTATGATACTTTGAATTTTCCTTTTATTTTCCATGGTGATAAATTCCACAATGACAGCAGCAACAGCTAGAATGCCCAGCTGCCATTAACACTGCTAATGTGCCACCACTGATCCTCTGATTTTTATCTGTCTTACATATTACCTGTTTTCTTCTAGTTACATCAAAACTCTTTGTACTTGGGGCTGACTCTGTTCTAGACGAGCACATTATCCAGGACAAGAAGCTTTGTCTGTTGGTAGGACACAGAATGACAAGATGTAAGTTCTTTTAATTTTCAGTGAAAATAATTTTATTCCTGTGTTAGAAGACATGGAAAGAAAAAGGTTGCAATCTCCGATTTCTATATTTAACTTACACACCTTTTGCAGATTTGTGTAGATTAAAAGGCATGCAAGCACTGGGAGTTTAAAATCTTAAAAAGTGATCGTAACAGTTTCATAAAAGAAGTGTATTTTCTCTCATAGGGTCTTTCTCTGACTTCATGAAAAACACTGTCTAAGCAATATTTGTTTGTTTGTTTCCTGTATTAAAATTGTGCTTTCTATAATGACTAACATGAAAAGAAGCTATGTAAGTATCACATCTTTGGAGATTTTATTGCTAGAGTAACAAATGCCTCGTCTGAACTCTCCTAGCTTTAGCAGACTTTGGTTCTAGCCCCTTAGAAAACAGAAAGTATGTTGTCATGACATAATGGGGATTGTTTTCATTATGAAGTTACCAAAGTCAGATACCCTATGGTATGTATTTCTGGTAAAACCTGAACCTTGCGTTACCTTGTTAAAACCTCACATTTTATAGTGGTTTATACAAGATTACTATTAGATGTTGAGCAATAGGATGTTGGCTTCTTAGGTTTACCTTTAACTGAATGTGACTCCACAGTCTCAACAAAGAGAGACAGGGAAAAGACTGAAAAAAGCTGTTAATCCAGCTGGGCAGATGTAGCCAAAGAGAAAATTACCGCAAGAAACAGAAAAAGGATGCGCATAATCTTCTGTCTGAAGCTAGGTGCACTCAGCACAGGCTTTTCCTTTTGAACTCAAAATAGATAGCATCCATTTTGTATAAAAGATAATCTAGGACTTTGCTTTTCTTATTTTGTTTGCTTTCACCTTCATCCACAGCCACCTCACACTGTGTTGAAGCAGGGATTGATGCAGAGATGGAAATGATCAAGTGAAGCAGCAAACACTGCAGCCAATTTCAAAAGCATTCCTTTTCCAGGCCATCAGCCACAGCGGCAGCACGAGAAGCCTTCCCTGATTTTACCACTACTGAGCAGCAGCTTGATAGTGTTTATGCATTGCAGGACCCCACTGGCAAGGAGACCTGCAGCTCTGGTGCACCAGAAATGACATGAAGAGAAATGGCTACGGTTGACAATGGAGCTGTTCAGAGCACTGAGGCCGCGAGCCCATGCGGCATCCCCTCTGTCACGTTTATTGCTCATTACTCAGTTTTAAAGAGGTTCTTTTATCCTGGAGAATTTGACTGAAATATTTGCTTTTCTGATATTTTATTTCTCTTAGTCAACAAATGAACATCAAGTTTGACACACGTCAACAGGCCTAAGAGTTCCAGGGTTACATTTACCTTAAAACAGTGCTACAAGGCTTCTACAATGCTTCAGTGCAGGCTGTCAAACGTGTTTGTGTGTCGTGTCCCGCCCCCCACCCCACCCCAAGTACACTGACTAAACCTCTTGTGTCATTGGGCTCTTTGTGCCCCCTTTTCAGCTCTGTTAGGGATCTCTTATCTTACACTTTGCATGTTATCTGATGCTGAAACCATGCAGAGACTTAAGCCTTATTTGTGGCATCCAGGTGAGCTTATAACACTGTAAATACAACGTTTACATCAAAACTTCATCCTTTTTCACTCTTGCCCTCTGACACTGCGGCTCTAGAGCTCAGCCTGGGATGTTACAGTGATTTCCATGACAAATGGTTGTCAAACACAGGAGCAGGGTTTTGCCTGATCCTGTAAGGAAACAAGACTGGGAATCAGAAAACCCTTACCAAAAGATTAAGAAAGATCCCCAACAGAAAAAAAGTTAGTAACAGTGGTGAAAAGGCAGAAACATTTCCCAGCTATTTCCAAAATACATTAACGAAAAAAATTCTCCTAGCATGTTCAGTTGATGATGAAAAAATACTATTTTAACAGTAGCTCAGAAAAATATAACAATAGCGCCTAAAAGCAGACATTTAAGTATAAATAACTTATATTTAAAGGTTTCAGAGACCGCTTGTAAAGGAACTGTTTGGGCCATCACATTTTCAATACAGTTTTCAGTTGTGGAACCCTAGAGACATTACAGAGAGCTGAATGTTGTGCCAATATTTTAAAAGAGCAAATAAGAGGACCCAGGTAATTATAGGCCTGTCACACTGTCATTGATCCTAAGCAAAATAGCTGTCTGATACAGAACTCGATTAATAAATTAAAGGAGGGCAATATAATTAATGCCAATCAACAAGGATTTGCTTCAAGCTAAACTAGTATCTTTTATGATGAAATTACCAGTTTGGATAAAAAGGCAATAATGAAGAATTCATATATTTATACCTCTTTAAGGCAGTGATTTGGCACTCCGACCGATTTATTTATGAACTAAGAAACTCTGGTGACACAAATACAGCATAGCATATATCAGTGAAACTATGCGACTGTTTGGTCTCTGAACATAACTGCAAATGGACATGCATCACTGAGAACATAGGGTATTTTTTGGGTCCCTACAAGTAATTTTTATCAAAAATCTGAAAAAACTACTTTCTCTTTAAATATATACCTGATTCACATATGTATATAAACCCATCAGTCACTAACTCATGAAGAGAATGACGAAGTGGTAGAAACCACCTCATAACCTAACTGTAAACAAGTACTTTGATCCTACACATAGTCACATACATGTTAGTACCTCTAAGAATAATCACTACTTCTAGGCTACAACCTAAAACAGTCTCTGGAAGAAAAAAGGAGGGGGGAGACAGGGGAGAGCGAGAGAGAAGTGTCAGTGACTTCTCAGCTGAGCTCCAGTTTCCATCATGATTCCCTACTTCAAAGGGCAAATACAATCACTGGGTAAAGAAAGAGTATGTTCAAATAGGAAGGGAGGTTGCATTAACTCTGTGCTTGGAAATAGTGCTGCTCAATTCGGGGTACTGCCCAGTGCTGGTACCCAGAGATAGAGAACCATCCTGGGAAATTAGCTTGAGTAGAAGTCACAAGAATGATGTGAGGAATAGAAAATTTAGATCTTTTTGAGGTAGTTGAGAGCTCAGTTAAATAATTTATGGCAAAGACAGACAATCATACCATATTCTTTCCTTCTTGAAGTCCCTTATTATTAAAGGAACTTATTTTTTTATCAATTATTACTCCCTCATTTTTTAAGGAACAAAACTGAACAACAGAGGGCTTTCTAGTCCAGATGAAGATTTAACAGGCTCCCATTTCTATGACCTTAAGCTGGAAATGTTAGACTAGAATTACCTAAACTCCCCAAAAATAGAGTAATGTTGTTTGCAGTGTTCTTCCTTTCCTCTCTGGCCTCTCCCCCAGATCAACGAATCTTGAACTCTGTTCTGCACTGTTGTGCTGGAAGGTGAACATGTTCTCATGCAAAACTAGCCTAAAGCTGATTAGGTGGTGTCGTCTTTTGGGATAGAGTTAAGGATTTTAAGCCTTCTATATGGAAGGGAGGATGCGCTTTTCATTCGCCTGTACCTCGGCTAACGCTCTAAACACTCCTCTGCAGGGCAAAAGCCATCGCTGGTGATGCCACTTTTTGAAGAGAAAGCAAAGTATATTACTACATGTGATGTGGAACATAGTTCTCAGAGAAGAGCTGATAAGGATATTCTTGAAGAGCATCTGCAAACAATTTAGACAGAGAAAGGAGAAATATTTTGTTTCTGGCTCTTGAATATGCACTGGATAGTCTCCAGCTTATCCACTGGTCCTATAGATCCACTTTCAGTTGTTTTCTGGAAGAAGACTTCAAGCTTCTTAGAGACCTTGCAATTTGGTAAGGAAAGTATTTGCAGAGATGAGACAACCTTGGACTTTGCATCTGAAAAATATTTTTCAGGACATCAGGAACTTAAAAAGTAAATGGCACTTCACTGCTGTCCTGGATCTAGCCCAGAATCTCGTATGCTCTGTCATGGGTGTAATTCTTACCTTGTAGTTAATTCAGAACTGTACTTGGAAGCAAAGAAAATAAATAAAATTAACCCATGTCTTTTTAACAGAGGTTTGAACATTGTCTTCTCCAATAGGCATACAATTAAAAAAAAATATGCAGCACATAGTAAAATAAATGCACATTAACACCAAGTTCTATACTTTTGCCTTATTTTATAAATATACTTATATCCCATAGGCAGCTTCCTGTAACTATCAAAATGAAAATTTTAAATATCTATTTTCACTTTTCTGTTAAGAAGAAATCAAACTTCACAAATGGAACTTAGATAGGGTTCTTCCTAGGTCAACACAAGCTTAGAAAAGGCAGCAGAGCCAGTAGCACTCAACAGTGGTCTTGAAAATCTTGAAGAATACCACATAGACCTGAATTTCCTACCTGAGCTTTAAGTTTCTTTGCTTTCACATTTTAGTCCAACCCTTAACTTTATTTAGATGTGGTTTTTTATTTCATATATAAAATATTTAAGTTTTAATATATACAGCATCATTATCCTACATTGTGAGAAGCATAAGAGCATATGAAAGTAATAGCTTCTTTGACATACAAAAGGAATAACACCTATAAATTGAATTTTTCTGTATTCTATGAACTCACATTTCATATAGAGACCAAATATAGATAGGGAAAATCCCTCACTGAGTTTGAACTTTGTAGGAGCTTAACATAGAAACATGATGGATGTATGGTCCTAGTATCACCTTTGCAAATTAAATTTCAGGATGGAGATCATTGAAGAGTATTGCTTGCAGGAGTGATTTTCCTTTTTTTAATGCTAGAATTTAGTTTTTTAATTCTGAGTTTGGCCTTTTCTGTTTCAAAAAGCTGCAGTGTATGTTACAAAATAAAGCTTTCTAGATAGCCGTTTAGCAACACAGAAAACATTTTAAGTTAAATAATGTCCACATTTTGTTATCAGTATATTAGTATCTTCTAGACTTCTGCAACTTAAGCCTTCCACTAAAACGCACTCCTAAAGGCAAAAACATTTAAAATTAATTGTCATTACCATCTTTAAAAGCATCACCTGTATTGGTAGAAAAAAGAACACCACAAACCACCTGTACTACACAGTCCTTTTGGGGTACCTCCATGAAACTAGTACCACCTATCTACAAGGGGCAAAGGTACACAAAGACTTTTTAAAAGTGGTCACCCAGACCACGTCCCACTCTTTGAAATAGATTTTTGAATACTTATTTCAGAGTTTTTCTCCAGTGCTTACGTAGAAATGCAGCTGCATGCCGACAGTCATGTTGCTTTACTGCTCTCTTTCAGCAAGTCAGCAGGAGTAGGGTTTTGTTTGGCTACAGTTCCTTAAATAAGGAATCATTTAGCTCAAATAAAATGGCAAGGTAATAAGGCCAACCAAACTGTTCAAAGACAATTTTTGAAATTTGCCATTTTGAAAACATTTGCAAATATATATTGGTATAATTAAAAGTCAAATCCAGTGCAACAGCAGAAAATGGTGCCTAGAGAAGAGCGGTG
Organism: Falco peregrinus; assembly: GCF_023634155.1. NCBI lineage: Eukaryota > Metazoa > Chordata > Aves > Falconiformes > Falconidae > Falco > Falco peregrinus. Next base: position 60,337,284 of record NC_073727.1, read on the forward strand.
GCTATAATTCTTCATAGGGCTCCCTCTCATGAATAAGCTGCAGTGCCATTCCCAGCTGACAGATGGCCGTAGCCAAGCACATAATCTATCTGGGAGTCAGTGACAATAAAAACATGCTACATCCTCCTACTCCTTATGAGGACATAACAATGAGCACTTAGTCAATAAAAAAATCACCATTCCTTCAACTTCACCCCACCTGCCTAGGAAATTTTTTTTGTCCAGCACGAAGCACGATGAATCTGGTTTGGATCCATCCAGGCTGATCTCCTGTTCCTAATCTGTCAGTTTGGATACACCACAAAACACCACTTGCTCACTCTGCCCTCAGATATTTCTTTTGAACCAGAGATCAAGGAAAAAGGGAAAGCTGGAGGACTTTTTACAAAGGGCAGGTACTGATAGGACAAGGGGGAATGGCTCTAAACTGAAAGAGGGTAGATACAAGGAAGAAATTCTTCACTGCAAGGGTGGTGCGGCACTGGCACAGTTTGCCCAGAGCAGCTGTGGATGCCCCATCCCATCCCTGGCAGTGTTCAAGGCCAGGCTGGATGGGGCTTGGAGCAACCTGGTCGAGTGGAAGGTGTCCCTGCCCATGGCAGAGGGGGTAGAACTAGGTGATCTTCAACGTCCTTTCCAACCCAAACCGTTCTATGAATCTATGATGCTGTGAAAGTATGGAAAACAGTAAGTGTCAGTAATAATATTTACTAGAACAGTAGTACCATCAAAAACATGAGTCTAAAGCAATCAGGTTCTGAATGCAGTTGCCTGCAGCTTCTTGTTTTGATCTCTGCTTCAGCACTTGACCTGTTAATGAACTTCAGTTCACGGCTAAAGCACCTTATGAATCAAAAGTTGTTCTCAAAAATTTTATTTGGAGTTTGACCTTGAAAATATTCTTTTCCGTGGTACTTACACATGCACCTCATGACACCTGCATGTTATAATTAAGCCCTGGTCAAAGAAGAAAGGAACAGGGGGTAAAAAAAAAAATCTAAAAATTTACCAACAGCAGTCATCCATTAAAAAAAATAAATCATAAGATTTAAAAAAAAATTAAGGTGTGAAAATCTTTCAAAATAACATCTCATACTACTTGTGTTTAATACCAAACTTAGGAACACAAGTGATTTGGAGAAGAAAATAATAAATAAATGAATAAATAAGTAGATCAACCTCACAACCTTTCTCTAGACCTTTACAATGTACAGATTGTGCAAATCTGACCTTTGCCAGAAGAGAAAACATACATCACAATACAGTCCTTGGCTGCGTGGCAGACCACTCCTCAGCACAAGAGAGAATTTAGCAAGTCTTCCAAACACAGTGCAACTTCCACTGGCTGCAGCCACACACAGCCAGCTAACCCCGCAATTTAGCTATTCCCATAAGTTCTTGTCAGTGTGCACAAGTAGTGTTATCAACTGTAATTGACTACAGGACTAAAATTATGCTGGTAAATTTAGCAATGATTATACATCTTTGCCACCATTCAAGGAATTACCTCTCAGGGCACAAAAATCTCTTTACACTCACTTCCAACAAAGTTCAGTGTGTTTGCTCAGCTACACAGTTCATTTGACCATAACGATCTCATTTGTTAGGTGAAGCACTCCATGAAAAGCTATCTTGATCTACTCCTTGGTTTCTCAAAGAAACCAGTGTAGCTAAAGGACAGTTTGTTTGGCACTAAAACTTCTCTCTCCTTTGGACAGAACAGAAATTTCTCTCACACAATATAATTTCTACTAGCATAGGAAACTGATTTTGTGGTGGATAGAGTGGCTGCTCAGAGAAACCCAGGATCACCTTAAATTCCTTCCTTTCTTCATTATGCTCACTACTTGTCTACCTCAACCACCCTGCTTGTTCCTTTAAAATAATGTTTTTGAGCCTAAAAGCTCATATAATTCCCTCCTGGGAGAGACAGCAAGGAAAATGAGCCATTCCTGACCAGTGTCAGAAGGTATTACTTTGCTGTAGTAAAGCGCTACCACAGTGGCAATACAAAAGTTTTAGAATAAAGTAAATAGACTGTCCATGTGATTCCCCAATTTCTCTGCTCCCATCAAATCCAGAATTATTTGCATCTGCTGCTCTTAAATCCCCCCCTCATTATTAGGTCTCACATTAGCAAGTTTCCTTGGAGGAATGCTGTCCTTAGTGCCCAGGCATCTTCCCTCCTCTGCATACACCCCTTGCGCCACAGGAAGGGGAGAGCAAAGCACAGCACCTGGCACGCACGGGTGAGCCAACAGCACGGCCCGTTATCCAAAGGGAATGTTGAAATAGCAGAACTCCATAGGCTAACATTAGAGGAAAAGGGAGTGCTTACATATACCACAGGGACTGCAAAAACAGCACTCCAGGGAAAAAAACTATTTCACATCATGGCACTAGACTGAGCTGTAGCTGGGCTACCCTGGCCCACTGTTGTCCTGTCCTCCCCCCACCCCAGGATTTTTTCTCCCCTTAAAGGAGCTGACTAATTACTAAAACTGAAGCAAATTTGTGATACTGGTTCCACAAAATAATACACAAGTAATACCTTTTGCTACAAAAACTTTGCAGAATAAATCCTTTTAAAGTCTACCTGGCAAACAAAACACGAGTGCTTGCTGCCGATAGAACAAGAAGCTTCTCACTACACAGGTAAGATAAGCAAGGAGCACGTGTAATACTGGAAATTGCTTTTCGTAGCAGCAGCACCTTTGGAAATAAACTCTTTCTTTTAGTTTCTTGTTCTGCATCAAACACTAGTTGGGAGTGCTGCAGCTGCTGTCTTAGGAAACAACCACCTCTGCAAGACCTAATTTCTCAGTGAAGGTTAATTAGTTTAATGCAGGAAATAGTCCAGAAGTTGGGGATTTCTTCTTCTTTAAATAAATGAGTTAGACACTTGAGTTTGGTAAATATGGCCTGAGAAAGCATGGCTTTTGGATGTAATGCTCTGAACAACCGAGCATCACTATATAAAAGGAGAGAGAATAACATCCCACAAGTTCTACCTGAGTTTGCAATTCATTAAGCTTCTTACTAAGTACTTACAAGAATTGGAATGGCCTCAGTTGGGGGGTGGAATTGCTTCCTGCTTGCTTTTGTTACACCGTATTTTGTTCAGTACAAACTTAATCTGAACCAGAACATAGCTGAGGTTGGGATTTGTGAATGAGCTGCACAGACTGACATCTTACTGAGATACAGATGCTTCAGTGAGAGGATTTTTTCCTTATGGCATATCAAACCGCATTAGTTTGCTCTAGACAATAGCAGAGTGCAGGACAGAGAGAATTTGCACTTGTTGCATACTGATTTGCATAGTCAAGATTACTAGATACATTTAAGATTGTAAGGCACTGATCTCTGAAGCTCATAACCTTAAAACCACATCTCGTTTGGGCATCACAAATTTAATTACCCCAAATCATGTCACTTATGGAAACATTCAGGAGATTATTTCCAAACTAGCAGTTTAGGTCTCAGACAGGATTTGATTTGCATTCCTTCTTTAATTTTAGGGAGCTCACATTTTTTTTCTCCATCTTACCCCAACACATTTTCTCCCCAGCCCCTGGTTCATTTCCAAGAGCTGCAAACTGACAATCACAATGCAAACAGTTCTGTTGGTAGAGAAGTTAACTCATTTTTCATCAGTAGGGTAACAGGAGAGGCAACTGGATACATGCATGGTCTGACAAGTAGAAAGGTCACTTTATTGGATGTCTTCTCAGACAAAAAAAAACCACAAAAACCACCAACCAACAACTTTTAAGGGAGTATTATGTAGGTTTGATGAAAACATTTCATATACAGACCTGTATTTCTGCTTGTTTCAGTAGCCTGTGTAGTGTTTACTTGGACAGTTTCCCAGGGATTTCCTGCTTTATTAAGGAGACTGCATCCTGGAGCATAGCATTTACATAAGTTACCTACACAATTAAATGAGGTAAATAAAATACATGGAGGAAGCCTCTGATACCACTGGCATTATACTGGAAAGAGACAAGTTCAATATGGAAAGGTTAACAACAAAACTTTTTCTTCATTTTGCTATAAAGACTGTTTTTAAGCCATCAGAAGAAGTTGTTTGTATGTACGGACATACCAGAAAAGTTAAAGCTTAGTAAGAAAATACAGAAAGATTAGGTGTATTTACCATGTACTAAGAATTAACTGTGTTTTAAAAACTTGGACTAAATGAAGTCACTTAGTATAAAAGCACCATCTGGCAACAATGGCTGCTGGCAAAACTGCTAACCAGAGTTTGGGCTGCTGACAAAACTTCAGATGACTTCAGACCATTAATTTTTTTTTACTGAATTTAAAGTTCTGTTCTCATTGGTTTAGGACATTAAAAATACCACCAAAGATTAGTGCTTCCAGGTAAATAGACTTTTTTGCAAAGCTTACTACTTTTTAACCATTTCGGCCAAACCCTGTTTAAAATTCTCATTATAAAGAGTGAAGAGCAATTGAAGAATTTCTTCAAAAAAGGTTAAACCTCAATAAAAAAAGAACCAAACCATGCTCAAACCCATTATGGCATTTGGTACAGAGCTGCTTAAAGCGTAGTTGAATACTACTGTATGCTAATAAATTCTCTGCTTCTTATTTTGAAGCACTTAATTTAAAAATACCACTATTGTTCAGAGAAACTAAATTCTGTAACCAAAAAAGTATCAAAATTACAATAGAACATGTTGTTTAAAGCCTAAATAACAGATAGCCATACATAATACTGATAATACACCAGATATATTCAAATTGCTTTTGTTATTGTGACTAATTTCTATGTTTTGTTATCATTTCTGTTATTTTTCATAACTCATACAAGCCAATTGAACTAATTCCAACACAGTCATAGCTCTGGTTAAAAGGATGCTAGTTCTCAAAAACAGATCTATAGAAGGATGGCATAATTGATACACAAAACTCAATGGTTGATTTGGATGGTATCACGGCAATTGGCAAATTGAAGAAAATCACCGCTGGACAATTCTGCAACATTTCAGTGCTTTCAAAAGACAGCAAAGAAAGCAAGACTGCAGCAGCAACAGTTTATTAAATAGGAGTACTATGACATTTCCATATGTGTTACAATTTTTAAATTAACCTTATATACATAGGATGGTTCAAGTCATCTAAACACAAGCTCTTGATTCTGCAGGCTACCTGAATTTTCTGTACAGCACTGGCAAGCGCAATGTGGCACCTACAGGCAGGAGACCTGCGTCTTTTTCGAGTGGCAGCATGCCCTGTCACCCATGATGCTATTCAGCTCAGCGTTAACTAGAAACAACTGAATTCCAGCAACCTGTTCTCCATGTATCAGTTAGCTGTTTGTCCTTTTAATTTTTCTGCCAAATCAGAAAATCCCTTTGGGACAAGAGGAATATTCTTCTCCACGCCTTAGACACCCCAGTAAGCAGCAGTGCTCAACTGACAGACACAGGATACGCTTCATGAATGTACTTTTTATGTTCTCCAATAGTAACAAACATGAAAGGCTATGTGCGGAGTATCATGAAAAAGCCTTTAATATATCATTGCTGCAAAGAAATTATTGAAGTTCTTGACAGTTTCAGCTGACATTCAGCAGATTACTGCATCCCTTTACCTCAGTTTATCTGTGGATCCACCCACATTAGTAAGAAACTAAGAACCAGCACTGCAGGATGCAAAGTGTTTTTTGAAAATATCTTAAGTGATTAAGAGCTTGCTCATCATTCACAGAATGGGTTAGTATCTGCAACTATTAGCAGCTCTGCAAAGTAGCAGCTTTGCTTTCAAGCAATTTGTCAAAGAACTATTCTTAAGAGGATTCCTCACACAAGCCATAGGTTTCCCCTCCCTCACCCTTTGCATATCTTCATTTTCTCTCTTGGCAAGCATTGCTGTAATTGCAATTATAAAGGGTTTAAGTGTCCCTAGCTTTTATACTTTTCCTTATCTCCGAAAGGTGCAAGGCAGAAGGGTACACACTCCTTGGGAAAGATCACCCTTTGAACTCACCATCCCATTTTTCCCCTTTCTTACATTTATCTAATCTACTTGAGATGCAGTTATTTTGCTAACTAGCTTAAGCAGGAACCCAGCTTATTGCATTACACGGATATTCACATATGGTAGTGACCACAGGCCAATTACCTCTTCAAATAGACCAGGCACATTTATTTGTATGTGTGATTCCATAAACATGAGAAGACTGGAGCGTAAGTTTGTCTTGCCAGCAGCAATTTTGCCTGCTTTCACAGTAGCAAAACAGAACCATACTTAAACCGTAAGAGACCAGTGAACTCCTGCCTTTGGAGTATACTAAAAGGGGGCCCCAGCTCAGCAGTTTGGACACTGAGTGGCAAACACCATCTGTATCCTTTTCCCTTCCATAAAAGGAACCTTTATAGAAGTGTAAAGGAAAACAAAGACAGATTACTACCAGTAGTTATAAATACTCAAATGAATAGTTAATCATCCAATAAGTATGCGAATTCTCTCAAGACATTGTACTAAAGCAACTTAGTTGAAAATACAAAACTATTGAACAAGGGTGCTCCAATAAGCAAACTCAAGCAGCTGAACAAAAATCTTCCCCTGCCCTAACTATGCTGCTATTATTAAAATATAACTTAGGGAAAAGAGTTTAAAACAGGAGTTCTTATTTTCTTAATATTCCTTAAGATCTTCTTGAACTTCCCATATTTCCCCTTTTGGTCAAAGTGCAGCAAGCATGCCATGCCTATATGACATTTGCTTACAGAGATCTGTAGCCAGCAAACTGCAACAAACACTGCCGAGGGCACTTATTTATGAATGCTTTCCCCCACCCCCCCCCACTGTTTTCAGTTAGCCAGCCCTAGAAATCAACACCGAGAAGAAAAATAAACACAGTTTTGACATGTACAGTAGCAAGAATTAGCGCTGTATCCAGACAAGGAACAAGCCATTTAAAACAGAAGTTAGTGGATTAACCATCCTAACAGCTTAAACTGCGTGTTTATTCAAGCTTCGGCAAGAAGTCAGCCAGTGAAGCAAGGGCCCTTCATTGTGAGTTTGTACTCCACACAAACAGTTCTAACAGCGCTAAGTTCTTTTTTGTTTAGGAGTTTGTTTGTTTCTAAGGAGAGGAAAAAAATTAGGGAAAATATAATTGACCCAGTTGGAAGCCGTAAGGCTGCTACCCCAACGGCCTTTCCAGCCACATGTGAAACATCAGCACCACCACGAGGCAGGCAATGGTTAGTCAGCTAACAGAGAATAGCAAAACGCAACATCCACCCCCCCAGTCACATCCATGTCGTATACGTATATATAAATGCAGGCTGTTCTGTGTATGTATGTATAGAGACACAACTGCATACTTCATTTCAACGAGAAATTTTGTTTTGCATATCATTTGGAACATTCCCAATGACAAGATCACAACACCTGATCCTCAGAAATTCTACTCTTATGCATCTGTTGACTTTAAATTCCAGTGTGAAATCTTGACTGTGGATGTGAAAGCAAATCAGTGTTTGGTTCAAGAAAGGCAGATAAAACTTAATTGGAATCATGCCTATCTAGTTACATACAGCTTACCACTAGCTATTACTAGCTGTAAAGGCATGTGTGTTCTGAAATGAAAATAGTAGGAGACAGTGAACATCCAGGGACAATTTTCAGGGCTTAATTTGGTATAATTCCTTTTACTTTAAGGGGTTTCCTTTGTGTTTTTTTTTTTTCCCCAAATAACCTTACTGGCTTTCTGAAGAAATGTGATGCTTTCCAGAAAGCTGCTCTCTCTAGCAGTAACTGACAGTAATATATAAAGACCCCAGACCAAATCCCTAAAACCAGTCACAAGCAGTTTATGTGCCATCTCACCTAAATATTTTCCTTAGATTACTCATTAGGGCTGATGGGATTTTCTGTTGTTTAGCACAAGACAGTTAAGCTCTTGACATCTGAGTCAACTCGGAGTTTCTCAGCCATAAACTTTCCCCCTGTACCTCCCTCATGTTGCAGCATTTGAAGGCACATCAGCCAAACCCTCCTCAAAACAAGTATACATCAGGCTGTTTTAGTAATTTCAGCTCCTACAACACCAAGGAAATACAAATTTTAAGTAGCAGCATGCTTAAGCTTATATCCCTAAAGCAACTTTTGTCTGCAGGAGTAAAGCCCTGATAGTCTTTATTTGCTATCACTCACTGAAGTTTGGATGCCCAGTAGCTAATCTTGAAAGGTATCATGACTTTGAACATGTGGCAGATTTAGAATCAAACTGTTACCAGCATTTATCTTTTTGTTAGTGTAACATTTATTCTATCTACCCACCATTGTCCCCCAGATTTAAAAATGATTCCCACTTAAATGTATAATATTTCCACTTTAAACTGATGAAACTGTTTTTACTCTCAGCTTCAATTTACAAACATGCATGATCTGTTTTCCCTGTACCCAAACCAATTTTAAGGCACTGAAATAAGTTATTGCCAAAAAAGAAGGACTTACCATCAATAGATTTCATTACTCATCTTGACAAGAGGAGACCAATAAAACAAATAGTAGAACTTCTCTTTCCAAGTTCTAATGAAAGGCATCCCACATGGCCTACCCTCCACACCATTTTAAAAGTATACAAAAGGTGTTAAAAGGAAGGATTCTATCATTACCAGTTCAGGATCAGGTAACACTGCACAGTCACAGTAAGTTTAATATTCACATTTGTTTAACTCTGAGAAATCCATGTATTTTATTATAATAGCTAGGAATCTCAGCCTATCCTCTCCAGGTAACTACAAAAAAGGTTTTTTTTGCTCAGTTTGAGTTTAATCTGGTTTTCAGTGTTCTCTGCAAGAGGACTGAACGCCTGGTGACTGGAAGTCTTCATGAGCAACGCAAAAGGTTACTTTCTGGGTTGTCACGCATTCCCAGTGATCTTTGATATTTTTAGGTGACAATCTGCAGGCAAAGTCATTGAAATAGATCTAAGTATCATTAGAGGAGTCACTCAAGGAAAAAAAAAAGGAAGCTAAAAAAAATTCCGATCAGACTAAAGTAGATTCATCTGAACAAATTCAACCTGCCTGAAAGGTGCACAAGAGGCATACTTCAACCTATACTGCATGAAAAAGCTTTTCCCAAAGATTTATGAACTGCTTCAATACTAGCATGTTACTTTCCTATAAACTCAGAGTATTGTAGAATTCTTGCCACAAGAGCAATTTTAGAAATTTAAGACATCAACTTTGAAGAGTCTAGTATTATGGAATCAAAACAGTTATCAACTTGATTTAAGTTTTTAGGACAACCAAAAGCAGATACTTCAGGAAGTTTTTTTCTTCTTCAGTATCTTAAATATAAATAGCTGTCTGAATATGGATGCATCTTTAGAAAGCCCAGCATCAAAAGTTTCAGTACACAGCTAATTAAATCATTTTAACATATATTCTACAAAGAATCACACTCTCCTTCCAGATTTGCTTAACTTATATTTTCAATGACTCAAAAAGCTATGCAAAGAACAATTCCGCAAATTAATCCTCAAAGCAAGGCAAAAGAAAAGCAAAAGAAACCATTTCATCTTTGACTTGTTGTATTTTATCAATTCAACAGCTACCAGTTAATCTTCAACACACTCTTCATCATGCAAGAAGTACATTTAGTTTTAATCCTTTTCTAACTACTGCTACTCAGAGGCAGTATGGGATTTTTGTATTTGCAGGGCAGAGCATTTATTAACTCAAGCCTTGTCTCAATTGTGGCACAATCAGAATGTTCTGAACAGCTGGTTAGGAAGATAGCCAAGATGCAAGAAAGATGTCTGCGCTTCCTTTTCAAGGGCAGCCAACTCTTGTACTGTAGGAGCCAGAATATCCACATGGCCCTTATACAGTCCACCTGCCAAAAGAGACCCAATCTAAATGATGTATTCAAAGCCATTTTTCAGCAGAAATAATAATGCTCAACCAGTCATTCAGAAAGTTAAAGTAACTTCATTAACCTGTTAAACACAAAGCACAAACAAAAAAAACCCACAGGCATACATGCCCTTTGGTTGCTTGCAACCCATGGACTTCATGTAACATAGGCAGAAGACAGCAAAGAACTATCAGGTTTTTTTAATCTATCATTCTGTAGTTACACAGCAGGCAACCAAGAAACTGAGTGTTGCATAACAAGGTAACTCAAGGGTAGTTCAATACTTACCACCCAGAGCTCTCTTCTGCCCATATGTAACCTTCCCATCAAAATCATCTACCGGTACTTTTATGTCTGGTTCAACTTGGGCAATAGTGCAGTTTAAGTGTTCTTCAATCTCTCCCAGCAACTTAAGAAAAACACCAAAAAACAAAGTCACAAAGTACTCCTATGGTCCAAGACTTCAGTCAGACTAGTGTTCCGAATAGTCACATTCAAGTAGTTTCAACAGGAGTTGTACACACAACAACTCTGTCACAGACACCATAGACTAACATTTTTTTCCTCAAATGGACTATACAAGTTCATTTCCAATTTCAGTATGTTTTTACCCTACCTAGAAACCTTTATTTTACATACTATCCTACTTATGTAAGTGGGGCTACTTTATTTTGAAGAGCTCACAGTCCAAGCTTATTTTGCCATGGATGACCTATCATTCGCCCCTCTTTAACGTGGAAAGAAGGGAAGCACTGTGAATTTAACAAGCGTTCATACCTGACATACAAATCCCAATAAAAATGTGCTTGTGACACACTATTTCCAGGTTAGAGGAACAACAGTTTTAAGTTATAGTTTTGCAACAAACCACCTAAACAAAAATGTGTAACTTACATCCTGTAACTTTTAAAAGCATTTGATTATAATATTATAGAGAAGCTGACAGTGATAGAATTGACTGGAAGTATTAAAATAAGCTTTCATAATCAAAGATATAAGTATCACTTTCTAATTTCTTCTTCAAATGGAATCAGGAGGTTTTGTATTTCAATTACGTTGCTAAAACAAGAACTATATCCCAGTCTTCTAGAGGAATTGGAATATTCTGGTTAAGCAAAACATTTACCTGCATCTCATTGTACCATATGGTACAACCTCCTTCTTCCTTCAGTCTAGTATTGTAACACCCTTTTCCACGACTACTGCATACATGATACCAAACCTAAAAATAAAGGAAAACAACTTCTAAGCTTTTTGAAATAGTTGAGTACATTCATTTTGATTAACTATAGATGTCTGAATTCTTTTTCATGCTATTTAAGTTCCCTTCCAATTAAACAAGAACGAACAAGCAGTTTTCCAATGAAGGATATTAAAAGGCTGACATCAGCTGTGGATAGAAGAGTAAAAAATTCTGTTCAATTTTGCTTTGGAGTGTAATTACCTTTTCTTTTTCTTTTGCTACAAGAGAGATTGCCAAACCCATCCTGAAGTATTAGGGGAGAAGGGAGAGAGAAAAATGTATTTCAGTAACTATTGCCAAGTTACAAAACAACAACAACAAAAATTCAGAAAACATGGTGATTAGTCTGAACACATACATACCTCTCAGCTCTGCCTACTCTCCCAATTCGATGAACATAGTTCTGTTTTTCATCAGGAAGTGTGACGTTGATAACTAAGATACACACAATCCACAGAGAATACAAGATACATGAGCTAAGGTCACAGACTAGACACCTAAAATAAGTGATTTTGATTGCTGCAATGCTTCTCCTTAGCCCATGTACATACTTATATATTCTACTACAGCAGGTTACAGGTGTCATTAACTGCAATACCTACACTGAAGGCCTGCACTATAAAATTGCTTTCTCTATGAGTGGAAAAAACGAAGAATCCCCAACAATGCAGAACACCATCGAGAATCTGAGAAGGTATGTTGAACAATCAAATTAGAAGTTGCCTAGTTCAAGCCTTTAACATATGCAACTCTTTAAAATGAAGCTTTAAGTCATATACCCGTCTTAACTAGTTGACAGAACTGCAAATACATTGAAGCCGTATGCAATTCAATAGCTTAGCTTAAGGTAAGTCTTACCATATGGAACACCATGAATATCAATTCCTCTAGCAGCAACATCCGTGCAGATCAAGAAACGGACATCTCCTCTCTACAAAAAACATAGTTGTAAAGAACTGTTGTGCTAAATAAGCCAAGCTAAATCCCAGGCAATGAAACAGTAGTCATTTGCATTTACTTCACCTTGGAAATGTTTCTGTACATTTTAAAACTCTTCCACAGTGCAACAGTGCTTTTTGAACATTAACAGCTTGATCGATTTACATCCTTATTTCTTTCCCCAACAGCCTAAGGCAAGTATACACCAATGAATGGCTTAAAATCAAACTGTCTAATATTTAAATAACTTTTTCTAATATTCAAAAACCAAAGACTAAAAAACAATAATCTGATATGGAGCTTAAATACAGGTTTTACTTAAAAGTAAGCTCAACAATCCTGTCAGTGACAGCTCAAAGGTCATATTGACCGACAGTACAGATTTCCACTTGTGCCTCCCAATTTTAGGAAGGGGGTCATAGGTCAATTGAACACAGTTTTCTTTAAATGGAGAACTAGCAACACAAATTAACATATGATTTCAGGTACCAGGAAGTGAGGAAAAAAGCTTCAAGAATCTGCTGCATCACCTTAAATCTTTCCAGGTTTTGCTTCCTTTCTTGAGGCTTTCTGTCACCATGCAGACAGACACATGAGAACTGATGTCCCTTCCTATCAGGGCCTGAAAGGGTTGTTATGCATTAATAACTTCACGTATAAGTTATGACACAACACCATACAGAACTGGAAAAAAGTACATTTTGTGAGCAGAAGTCTTGAGTACGGGTAATTTCACCTAATTTATTACCAATTAATACAGATTTCTAATTACTGACAGAAGCATTGGAGAAAAACAAAACAATTTAAAAAATACCTTCCCCGCCCTGCCCCCCCCCAGGAGGTCTATGCAGGCATGTCTCCTTACTCCTTCCCTAATCTAAGCTTCCCTTGTTTCTCCAGACCTGTGTCTTCACCTTTCTCCCCACACATCCCCTTTCAGTGTCCCTGTGTTTTCTCTCACATTTCTCCTTATGTACTTACTTTTGTATGTACATGCACTTCTTCCCATGTCTCCTGCCCATAGCAACTACTACTTTCATATAAACAGTTAAGCAGAAACATATACTGCTCTCATTGGTTCAAATTTTGGTGCATGATGGATTTTTTCCAGTCATTTCAAAGCTGGCTGGAACAGGTACAATGCAGTTCATTGCCTCCTCCCACACGGGGCATCCCTGCAGCTGCCTGTTACCCAACCCTGAATTTTACACCCAGTCAGTATGTCAAAAACCTTAAGCACAATTTTATTTGTGTGAAGTCCAAATACCAGTGCCCTCTACCATAACATCTTGGCTTTGAAATAACATTGTGCTCACTTTCCTATTTTGTGAAAAATATTACCTCCGCCCTGTTGGATGAAGTACTGCTCCATATTATCACAGTCTATTTTAGTCCTACAGAAAATAATGGCTTGGTCCATCTTGTGTTCTTTGATTGCCCGAACGGTGTATTCTCCTTTTAGAATTTTAATAGCTTCAGACCACATTTCTAAGTAAAAGTAAAAAAGTTACTTCAGTCAAATTGTTTATGAGTATGAAGAGCCTTTGAATGGCATACATTTGAAGTTTTCTCTAGCCTTTCAGTAGACTAATAAAATTTTATTAGCAAAGAAAGTGAGCTAGACTTGCAATTTCCCCACACACACACTCCCATGTTCCCCTGCTCCAAGGTAGTATAATACAGAAAGGACAAAACTCCTCAGGAGTTTCAGGTTTATTTATGCACACCAAACGCCTGTTGTTTACATACCCACAAAAATGAATGTTCAAGTACTTTTCTCTCCTCCCTTATTACAGAAACACATTTCACAACTACTAAAGTGTAGAAACAAAAGTTTGGAGGAACAAGACTCAAGGCTGATATCTAGTATAATTTAGCTTTACTTTGTAACATTTACAAAGGATTACTTCACAAGCTATTATTTAACTAGTGTTGCTGATTACCTGGAGTGTTAGCGCCAGGTCGTGTATTGTCTTTTGCATGTACTTCATCAGTCTAGGAAAAAACACAAACAAATAACCGCCCCCGAAGTCAGTCCATACTTCAAAGGAAACACTGAACTCCATTAAGTTATAATTAGCAAGAAATTAAATTTAAAAGTCATCTCAGCATTCTGTTCTCCCACCAGATAAGCTAATCTACCTTTAGCTGAAGAAAAGTCTTGAGTTTAAGCACACAAAATTTTCATAAACAAAGGACAATAAAATTATTTATGTAGACACTGAATAGAAACCACCTTTGAACAAAGTGATGAATTAAAAGCCATACCACCAAACATGAAAAAATGTACTATAAGCATGGCTAAATCATATACAGTGTTGCTCCTTATCTTTTCTCCCTATGCGAGGCTGAATCAGATACAAAACCCAAGAAAAATAAATTAATGCTAAGATTTAGGGAAAAGGCCCTAACAGACCTGACAAAGGGAGGTTCCAGAGAAAACAAGGTTAAGAAAAACCTATCAATTGTAACTGTGTAAGAGTTGCTGAGAAAGAAACAGTCCCAGGTTATTCAGAACTCAAAAACTAAGGACTTCAGTAACAACCACCACTTTCTCACATGAATAGATGTCAGGTTAATGTAGAAATTAAACTAGTCTCAAATATAGTCTAAGATTAAGTCCATTCCTCTAAAAATAGCTCATCTCTGAGACAAAAACCACTCAACAGAATGATCTATATTGGAAGGTTTACTTCTTCCTGATCAATTGGAAAACACAGGTGCTAGCTGCAGTTAGGCCACAGATTCATTAGCTGTGAAATGAGTGAAAAAGCAGTGCAGTGTCATTGTTCTCCAGTACAGACTGGAATGTTATTTTATCAAGATTTTCCTTAATCATGTCTGTAAGAATGTGCTGTTCAGAAACTATGTTACAACATCACCAATATCATAATGCTGACTACAATGGAACAAGCCATTTCGGATACTAAGTTATGCCAACAGCTGACAAAGGTCCTACAACATTTACTCTTCAGAACTGGAGCCTAATAAGTACACATGGGCAAACAGTTTTCACTTACTCTGATATGATTCTTGCCAAGCCTTTCCCAGAGTTTGTCAGCTTTTGGATTTACAAGCACAACTACATGGTGTACAGTTTCAGGGACAGAATCTTCTCCTTTCAAATCAACCCAGGTGGGAAAATGCATGATCTTTTCAGATAGTTTTTTCACATCAAAAGAATGTAGTGTTGCAGAGCACACGATCACCTAAGAAGAAAAAAGCCATGTAGATACCACTGAAGATCAGATTCTCCCAGCATGAAAGGTCAGACAAGAGCTGGAAGCAAGTTATGTAGTTGAATACCATAACGTAGCACAACAGAAAGTGTCCCTGACCAGCTTTCCTCATCACAGGAATGACCCAGCTGACAAGAGTCAAGACACAGAGTAACTTTAATTCTTCTCTTACAACACCCCAATCATTTAGGAGGAAGAAAGCAAAATTACTAAGAGCACATGAATCAAAACTACTAGAGCATTAGAAATCATAATGTATGTAGTCACTCATTTTTCAGATACATTTACATCTAAGTAACTCAAATACTGCTAAACACTTGGCTTCAAGATCTACGATGCTAATACATATTCACAAGCCATTACTGAACCTAATGAACAAGCATTAGTTTTGAACATGAGGTATAACAAACTACTTCAAAGCAGCAAGGTCCATGCCATGTAATGGTCAACAATTGAAAGCAGTGCACACCACAAAAAAACCCCAACAACATACACCCACCCCAAACAAAAAAACCCAAAACCTAAACCCATCACAAAAAAAAAACCCAAAACCACGAACAAATTTTATACCTGAAGTCTCTTCCCATCTGAAGTTATTTGAGGAATTTGACTGTGGATCCTATTTATGAAATCTGAGTAACCCTGGAGGAGAAGGCCATCCTACATGGGAATAAAAGAAATAAAGCTGCAATTTTTAGTTGTCATTTCTCTGTCTATACACTTAAGTTAAATAGGCAATACACTTGTAGGCTCAGAAGTTCTCTTTTGATTAGCTGGACAGGTCAATGTCAGGCTAAGATATTACTACTAAGGAGAAAAAAGTAAACATCTGGAATATTCCAAAGTACATCTGCTGTGCTTCACAAGAAACTGAACATCTGTCTCAGCAGCTTCTCCTAGCTAATAACCCAAGGCATTCCATCTTTGTGATTATTCAGTTGTACTATAACTGATTAGAGGCACTCATTTCACAGCATATTGACTACAACAGTCATTGCCTTCAAGACAATGCAGCAGGATAATAAAACACACTTATCTTGGTTTTGTCCTTTCAAGTTCCCTGTACAGTGACAGAAGCAGACTTTACGACCTTGTGACTACAGCCTGAAATACATTTCTGAATCAGAAATAACTCAAACAGCTTTACAAGTGAGGCTATAAGGGGAAAAATATGTAGATTGCTATGATTACAAAACAAGATAAACCTGGAATAGCCCACAGGTAGCTAGTTGCTGTTCCACTGAAGTACCAAATGCTATAGAACAATGATGCTTCACTTGACTCTTTTAGTGAATGACATACTGCATTTAAGAACAGAACTTAAGTATCACTTAGTTCTCTACGTACAGCTTCATCCAGAACCAGGAATCTGACTTGAGACAAATTAAGCTTTCCTGTTGAGACCAGGTCATCCAGTCTTCCAGGAGTTCCAACGACAATATCCACCTGTGAAACACAAAGAGTATGAACTGGTCCCATAACTAACTAGAGGCATTACCAGCTTTATCTAAATTAAAGATTATGATACAATTATCAGTATGATGCCCTATCTTTTATTTATTACAACTTCATAGAATCCTAGAGCAATTTTGGTTGGAAGAATCTCTTAGAGTCATGTGGCCTCCACTCCCACCATCACATGCAAATGAAGAACAGTTCCCAAGTTACTTTGGGTAGTTGCCCAATAAAATTTTCAGTATCTTCAAGGACAGACAAATCAACACCTCTCTGGGCAACCTGCATTTCTATTCTGGGGCTTTTTCATTAGAAGAATCTGCCCCATGTAAAAAACCTTCCCTTATTTTGAGAAGTGCTGTGCCTTCTCCCCTCCCCCACTTCCCAAGCTGTGTTAAACCTTGTTATCTGAAGCCAACAAACAGATCTGTTTTTAAATGGGTATAAAATAAATTCAACTTTTCTTACTGTGAAAGTATACATATCAAGTCTATCAGCTATAGAAATAACTTAAGATTTTGCCAGATGGAAGGGTTCACTGTCATGAATTTAGCATTCACATGAAAGTTTAGCAATCTTCCAGTTCAAGCCTGCTCAGGAGAAAAACATCTGCATTTTTTGCGGCTAGAGCCACTGGAAAATTTATCAGTTGTGATGGGGTCTCATTTCCAAAAGCAACTCTTAAATAAAATCATAATAATTAAAAAAGACTATGCTATCCCTACAGCATGAATGATTTGATTATACATCCCATGCTGCTGAAGCTAGACTGGCTCCTTCTATGTAAGACTGGTTCGTGGTGTAGGTCGACCCTGATAATAGCAGGCCAGTTTTGTTCACACAGACATGGAGCAGAAGTTAAGAGGAAAACTATCTCAGTCTTGTTGGTTAAGCACAAATGGCAAAAATCACAACTTTATTTTAAAATTTTCAGATCTACTCAGGCTTCAATAGAATTTGACCAAGTACTATAAGCATTTGTGTTGACAATTGCCATGGAAATAAAGCAACAAGTGCTAGCTCAGTGCAACATGAGCTTGCCATCAACTGCACAATTTCTTTTCATCAGGTTTACAGGAATTACAAGCAGCACCATTACTATTCTCTGGCAACATTATGAGTTACTCAGAATCCAAACTATTAAGTCACATTAACACAAACTTACTCCTTGTTCCAGTACAGAGAGTTGATCTCTTGCAGCAACCCCACCAATAATCAACAGTTCCCTGAAATTACATCAACGTATTTTGATACTTGCTTATTTATCATATTAAGATAGATTAAACATCTGGCTGAAAACTGATTCTTTTATTAGTAATTGACTATTACCAGATCTGAACAGTATTTTTAAGAACAAAAGAGCAGGATATTTTTTTTTAAGTTTGTCCATTCATATTAGTGTATTATATTTTAACTTAAGACATGAAAGTTGTGTTACCAAATTGTATTTGAATTTGACTAGTTTATCAGAGCTGTATTAAACACCTTAACTCCTTGACTTCATTTTAAAAAACAATCTGTTCCTTGAAAGCTAGAAATGTAAAGAGCAGATAACCAAATGAATCTTACATGATAGCTTGCCTCTCCCCATTGCTACTCCCTTGCAATTTTGGCAAAATACTCTTGTAAATTGACTACAGTTTAGAATATGGAGACGTTCATTTAAGTTTTATAATCACAGTCAGAAGAAAAACAACTTTAGACCAAAGCAGCTTGTAGAGGATGCATTTCAGAATTGCACCTCCATGCTAATCACCACAACAGCTGTCTTGCAAGCACACTAATATAAACTGAACACACCTTGTATGTAACTATTTGTTGGAGATGAAAAATAAATAAAACAAGGGCAGGGGGAGGTGGGGGGGCACAGGAAGATGGCTCAGAAGAGAAGGGCAATAAGCAGAACACGTGCTTTTCTTGATTAAAAACATTAAGTTACATACACCTTTGATAAAGTGCAGAAAAAACCAAATAATTTGTCATACCAGAAAGATGCACTACATAGACAAAACACATCTGGTCTGATTATAGCTGAAAAGCCAGAAGGTTGGTTGGTAGCAGGTATTACTGAGGCTATTATCAGTAGCACTGCAGAGTAATGTCCACTTTGCTACAGAGTGGAACACCCCACATCCCCCCACAAATTCATGTCCATGGACAATACCATAAATACAATTATAATCGATCCACTGTTACCTTAATTTGGGATTATCAACATATTTTTTGAACTGCTTCACATTGTTCAAAGTTTGTTCTGCCAGCTCTCTTGATGGTTCTACAATCAATGCTTTTGGAGCATTTGGAAGGTTCTGTGTTTGAACCACTTGTGCATTTCCTAAGTGAGAAACACATGACATTTAAGACAAATTTAGTCCTATCCCAGAATTTTTTTACTAGAAACAAACCTGGATTTTCTACTAATAGTCTAAACCCTAATGATTCTAAATGCTCCATTAAATGATCATGTTACTGCTCACTCAATTATGAATACCTTCAGATTTATATTCAGAGATTACAAGTGAATCTTGCAATGATAGTGGGTATACTGGCCATGCAGCATGATTAGTTCTATTGCAGAGCTTAAACATACAGTTACTTGCAAGATGACACTTCAGTAACTTTGCTAACTTGTCTTTATCTGATGCATTTCTAAATTCAAAGTGTTAGATTATTTGTGGTTTAAGATGAAGATCTGGAATACTTTTTAAAAGCACTAATATTTCTACCAGTAACATAATTGTAAGACCTTGAATGCAGCAGTAATCAAGCAATTAAAGTGATCAAAAGATACTCTGTAACACAATCTGAATATAGAACTGATAAAAGTGTAAATATATAACCTACCTGAGTGTTGTGATTTTACAATACTGCCATCAGGAGCCTTGCAAAGACCAATATAGCCATCTTTTGGTGGAAACTTGAAGTCTTCTTCACCAAAATTGAATTTCAGTTCAGCATTCTAGATTTCAAAAAAAGTTGTGTCATACAGATTCAAGAGATCCCATGAAGTGAGAAACACTTCCATGATTAATTTCCCCATGAGAAAGCATCTAGACCAGGAAGGGAAGGCAGCATTTTCTCCCATCTTACACATTTCCCTTCCTAACTTACCTAAAACCTGCCAGACATTTTATAAATGGTTCTAGCTCTTGAAACTCTTTTCTTCTACATCAGAAATATCCCCAGGTTTACATAATCAAGGAAACATTTTTTGAACTTCTATGCTCCATTCATTTTCAATGACAAAACAATTTAGTAAAAAAACCACTTTTGACTTGTACATTTCTCTGACCAAGAGAACATTCTGCTAAAACCTTTACTTGGTAAGAGATCATCCCAGATATACTAACTCCAGAAAGACATACTGCTACCCAACTGTAATGTTAGAGTTGAAAATAAAGGAAAACAGGAATTTTGGCACTTTCAATTTATTTGCTTGTATCTGTTTAATCACAGTATATCAGAGTTTAATACAGGCGAGGTAGCACTGGTATTACTAATTAGTTATAAATATAAGGTTAGAATAGCATGTAAGTATTTCAATTTGAATTTAAACATTTGGTATTTAACTTGAACAGTACTCAAAGCTAACACACTGGTGACCTCTCCAGGAGTGAAATAATAGTGGATCAAAAGCAGATAGTGTACAAGCACAACTACAGCAATTGTAGGTGGCTCTGAAATTTTATACATAAGTAGCTACCAAAACTAGACCAATTTTTGTGACCTTACACCATCTGTGATATTCCTAACTTACCTTCAGTACACAAGCTGCAAAAAGCGCTTGGTTCCTTACGTGTGGTGGGATTTCAAATGCAAGGCCAAGGTCCTTCCCTGAAAGCAGGGTTAGTTCAGTCAAACTTTGCAGGTGTGTTGCATTCCCCTCCCTGCCCCTCCTCCAATACAAGCAGCCCAATAAAATTCAAAAGTAGTGAATAAAACTTACCATTTTTGGAAAATTTTATTTGTCCTTTGTCTAGGTCTAGATAACATCCAATCGTATCATGCATAGTGAATTCCTATAAGAAAAAGAAGTTTGTGAAGCTAAGAAATGTTAGCTTCAGTGTATTAAGAAACTTGGTGCTTATCTTCTGTCAACTTTTACAGTTTTCCCACTTCTCCCTACTAAATGCTGATTTTTTAAGAAGCAAGTTCAATTTATTCCAGTAATACCACTGTAAATAACATGTATATTTTTATTTTACTGCAAATCTTCTGTAAGCTGCCCAATTTATCTTAGATATTTAAGCATTTATTGCTGCTTTAAATTTACTTTAAAACCACACACTTTGACAATGATAAATTTAAGTAATTTACCTGGAAGTATTATGCATTATGGAAAAGGGCATTAATCATGCATGTATTAGCCAATGCATATCTAAGCTTGAAGCACCAAGCACAGTAACAGAAACCTGTATTCTGACTATATAAAAAGACTAAGTCTTGGAGAAAGTATACATAACATGCATGCAGTACCTATGTAAGTCATTAAGTATCTTGAAATCTGTTCATTATGAAGGTATTCAAAACATTCTGCTTCTAATTCAACAGCTTAGAAGTCACTACTATAGAAAAAGCTACAAAACAGTCATAGAAGTTGCAGGTTTTAAGGCATTGAAAGTTCATTAATACCACAAAGATACTAGAGTTTCTGCTATATTATTCATATTTTATATAAAATATGCTTAAACATCTAAACTTTTGACTGGCATGCTACACAAAACCCACCACAGATATTCCTGAAAGACAGTTTCAGAAGCACACATTAATGTAACAGTCTAATAGCAAACACAACTCAATAGCCAGCAAAAGAGCGTGAATAACTACATCTTATTACTATGTCAAAACACAGACTTAAATGCTAGAAAGTTTTGAGATTACTTCAGCTTTAACTACTAATAAACAGGATATGACATCCTCACTTAGACGCCAAATCCAAGCTAAGACTGACATAAGTCAAGAAATAAATCCAAGTGATCAGTCAGCCTCTAACCATAATACACAAAAAAGGTTTATCTTCTAAGTAAGAGTCAACATATTTGCACTCAAGCCACAATCATAAGCCTCAAGTTGATAACTGCTTTTGTTAAATCTGTTAAAAACGCTTTTATCAAAAAATGCTTCAATGTTTCATGGTGTTTTTGCCCAGTGATCTTCCCTTAAAAGTTAGTACTACTATGAAAGACAGTTGATTGTTACAGCACAGAATCAACATGCAAAACTTCTAATGTTTCTACCAATAAGCAATTCAAGCTTACCTCACCGTAGCTGTCAAATTGCTTGTTGTGAGATTTCTTACCAGTGCCACCAAAGCCAAAGCCAAATTTATCAGTGCCTAAAGACAAAAAGTAAAGCTTTTCACCTTTTTGTTGACAGGTTATGTTTTTTCCTCTTTGTATCTGCAATTGAAGCCTCT
Source organism: Falco peregrinus (assembly GCF_023634155.1). Taxonomy (NCBI): domain Eukaryota; kingdom Metazoa; phylum Chordata; class Aves; order Falconiformes; family Falconidae; genus Falco; species Falco peregrinus. Next base: position 60,359,482 of record NC_073727.1, read on the forward strand.
AACTCTACCATGTAAAATAGTAATACACAGTGCTGAAGATTTCTAGCTTTGATGTATGTTAAAACAATAAATGTACTGCTATAAAAATATTGATTTTACTAGTCTCCAGTTATCTTCATTAAAAAAATTAAAATGTCAATTAAAAAACTGAAATAAAAGGGGAAAGTCAGAAAAGACAAACGTTGCCCCCACCTAAACTTATTTCCTGTTACAGGAAAGTTTTAAGCTCCCCAATATTGCTATCCTTCACCAAGAGCCCATTCTCTGCCAGAGTAGGGCACAACTCCAGCCATTCCATGCAAATATGAAAATTCTTTAGGGGATTCTTCTTTTGAAGTAAACTCACCCAAATCTAGTGAAGCCTGCATAGTTGACCAACCGACTCTGCACAAGCCTTGGTCATGACAGGAAACTTCATAGTAGTATTTACCTTTAAGAGAAAGAAAGGGTCTAAGCAACACCTAAGTTTCAGTTTCATCAAGGTGGTTCAGTTTGGCTACTTCCAGGGCCATGAAGTCTAACACCTACACCCCTGCTGAAAGTGTCAAAATCCCTTATTGTGTTAGTTCTATAGGTACCTATGTATAGAAAAGGTTCTATAGGTACCTATGTATGTAAAAAACATTAACAGAGAACAGCAGGCAAAAGACAGAAGTAGTACATGCTGAGAGAGAGTGTGTAAAAGGCTCCAAAAGAAGCTAGAGAAGCCCCTGGTTCTATTGAATCCACAAGAACTGATAAACTCACAGCACCGGGGGTCTGCCAAATAAACTTACATACAAGACCACCAGTATGCACTAACATCAACAACTGGTTATGGAACTTGAACCACATCCAACTAGCTGCTAAGTACACACAGACTACAGGATTATTTGTGCACCTGACCAAATGAGACTGAGGGTCTCTCTGAACACCCACCTAGAACCACTGGAGTATCTCAATATGACTCTGCTTCCAAGTGAAAACTTGGGGGTTGGCCTCTCAGCTGTTGCTCCAACCACATAACCATGAAATCTGTGCATGCATGTATCTGTGTCAAGTGTGCAAGTAAACAACTTGAAGTACTATGTGAGTAGCTATTTCCTATTGATAACACCTTGATAAAATAAGTTCTAGTGAATACTAGTTACGATTCTGTCTCCTCTATCTCAATCCCCTATCAAGTAAAAGGTAATTTACAACACAAGAACAAACCAGAGGTATTTGCCATTCCAAAGCCTTCAGCCAGCAAAGTGAGTAACTGCACATTTGCTCAGATGGATAAGAAGGTTCAAATGCAACCATCTACAACAATGGGTAACAAGCAGACATTTCAGTTGAAACTTTTCTAGAAGTCTCCAAAATACAGAATTTTGTATCTACCTTTAGTCACGCCTCTAGTTGCTCTGCATCCATGCCATTCTTTTACCTCTCTGCTTTGACAACACAAACCATCTGATCCAATTGCTGAAAATGACAAGATAGTTTTAGTTAAAGAAATTGCTTAACTGCTTTTAAAATAAATTTTAAAGGATACTTTCTTCTATTTTTTTTTTCACCAAGCAAACATTAAGACAACTCACCAAAAGCTGATCCTCTATCATAGGGGTTCATTTGCCATTTATTGAGCACTAAGTTTGAAACACAGCAAAAGAAACAAGCATTAAACCAAGAAGGTAAGACTGGAAAACTCAAATTAGAAGTTCACACTGGCTCTACAGTGTTTGGCTTCGCTGCCTGGTGAGACAGCTTTGTTCCAATACAATTCATACAAGGTCAAAACGACAGCATCCAACTTGGAGGGACACAGATGCATAATACAAAGGTATTCTATGAAAGGTTTAGATTATTTCGTTACAGAGCACACAGATGAAGTTACTTAAAAATACAACAATGAAGACATTTACAAAATAAGCTAGAGTTCCACATAATCACAATTAAAATCAGCTAGAAAATATCCAAAACTACATCAAGAGCAATACATTTGAAATGTATTTGCTATTTCTGTTCCAAGTTTACATTAAAATATTTTTCAGATTATCAAAGTTAATTACTGAAGAGCTAAGATACATGCACATACAGCACATAAAATCTCTGACTTATTTTCATATGCCCTGTAACATATTGCAGTAAGTCAAGATGTTTCACAATATAAGGATTTTTGTTAAACTAGACACCATTTCTATTAGGATTAACTGAGCGTATTTACATTACATTCTTTCAAAGAGGTTGGGGTTTTTTTTCCTTTTAAAGTTTACTGTTCACCACTACTGTAGCAGTAGTTACAACAAAGCTGAAAGATGAGAACTTCTGCAACATCTTCAGAGTGTTGTTTCTGCAGCTACTGTCACTTACATAAATCTGTAAGTACCATGGACTGGACATTGTTACTAGCTTTCAAGTTGCAAGCTTATTTAAACAAATGTACAACAGATCCTCAAATACTGTGAGGATATTGTCACCATTATAATCCATTTTTCATCAGTGGGTTCTGGCCCCGTGCATTTCCTGCTGAGTTCAATGTTTACTAGTTCAAATCTGCAGCAACTCAAGATGTTATTCAGCCTCTGCATCTAGCCAAGTGCCAAAAGGAACAGCAACAGCTTTATGCAGCACAGAATTGAAAGACATACTGCAGTGCTACTCCAGCCACACAAGTTTGAGTCTAGAAGAGCTTTTTGCTCAAGCTTACTTAAGAGGCCTAAATCAACTCTGGGGTGTCACTGCTGATGTCTCATTCATCCCTACAACTGAAGATTTTTTTTTAATTCCTTTAAGCGGGACACTACTACCATTTCACATCTTGCAAAGCACTAAACCAGTACGGCTTTCAGAATAACACTGAAGTGTTGTGTGGATCAGTGTCACAGCACTCTCCAAACTATCAAGCTGCAACAAGGTCTTTTACCATCTCATACCAACACACTCTTCATGCCAGTCCCTCTGCTGCTTTCTCCTAAGCTCTCCTCATCCTGGGTGCACTCTCTCCCTCTTCTCTCTGCTTTTTCCTCCTCTCTCTTCCTTGGCTGCTCTCTTCATTGGCTGCCCAACCTCTTAACAGAACCAGCCACAGCTGCACCCTATCTACATCAACCAACCCACCACCGTATATTATCAATGATAATTAACCCAGCTTCATTCTTCTACAGATCGGCTAGCTTTAACATGAAGCTAACAAGCATTACTGAGAGACTGCAGTATCAAAACATGCCCCAGTTCTTTCGATGACTCCACCAGTAAGTTTACATTCACTGGTTTATAAGATCTGGTGTGATGATATTCCATACACATTATTCCAAATAAAGGAAAAAACACTTATCTAATTGCAAGTTAGGTTAACTTCACTTTGGGAGTTGACTGAATCTGTATGATTTAAGTTCGAAACTTGAGGAGTGTGACACTTATTAACTTACCTGCCCCACCAGTTTTAATAGTTGCTTTCCCTTTCTTGCCTTCCATCTGGTCCTTCAGCGTTTCATAAACGATCTGGATAACTGGAATGCTAAAAGCCTAAAAGGGAAAGTTATTTTCATTCCACAGCTTGTATTATACAGATACTTCCAGATATACAGTCAGCCTTGTTTTCAGGTACAATATCCAGGGCCAGAAACACTTTCCAATGTGCCTACACATATGCTTGTAAAGGCGATTAATAATATTGCTTAAACACATATACAAACATATACACATTCTCCCTGTATGTATGCATACACACAAGCCACCTCTCACCACTTAAAGACTTATTTCCTGTTAATTTGAATTTGATTACTTACACCAGTTTTTCCACTCCCTGTTTCAGCAGCCTATAGGAAGAAAAATTTAAGAGTTTAACCAGAGCTGCAACTTCCACTGTAAGGAATGTTCTACTGTTCTATTTTAATAAATTAATTTTAATTTTACTTCTGTATAATACAGAAAAACATTATAGAGTAATGCCATTACTTCACACAAATTAAATGCAAACACAAACAGGGAAAACCTTTACAACAGACTTAACAAGAAAAACAAAAAACAAAACCCCAGAAACTTCCAAGGCCCACTAGAAAAACTATGTTTGTCTGATCTCTAGAGGCACTACACAAGATTATAGGAAGCGTTACTTTGGTTACAGAATCAAGAACACACAGAGCTGCAAAAGGCACAATGAACAAGCCATACTAATTTGGTATCTTCAAGGTTATCAATACCAAAGCATTTGCTTAGGCAGCATCAGTCACGTTCTATGCAGATCTGTGTCAGGTATTTACAACAAAAAGAAGAGTAGATTAAATCAGATAGCTGTCATTCATAAGGCAGTGCCTGTCAAGTAGTCAGAAAATAAAGCCTGATGAGAATTAATCCCATCTGCAACAACAGCTGGACAAAACAGGTTTTTAGCTGAAGACTATACCTTCTACTGAAGAAGGGCTGGAGACCTAGTCTAACTATGGATCCTTCTGGAAAGAAGGAAATCTATTACACAAACAACAATTAAAAGACATAGGCTTTCTAGGAATCGGGCTATCCTGCATACCTACCATAAGTACATCACCACCTCCCAGGATCAGTGGAATGGATTCTGCCTGGATATCTGTAGGAAGACTACAGCAAAGAACACATTACACAAGCCAGCGTTATCAGTAGAAAAAACTGGTTTTGCTTACATAGGAACTCACAAAAACCATGGTCACCTGCAATATGGGAAATAACAGGTAAATGGCTTTATGCATTAATGCAGGCCACTTTCTGGCTTGCAGCTAAGGAAAAGGACTCCCTTTACAAGGAAAGCTTGGAACAGGAGACACCTTGACAGGACGTGACTAGGGGATGCAGTGGATTCAGTTGTACACTAACAAGAGGGCTACATCTCATCACTATGCTAAAGTATAAAAAAACCCAGATTAATTATATATTCTGTTTTCCTTTCATGTGAGTTTCACTTTTAAAGCCATTTACACAGCCATCATTTGGAAGATTGCTATTCAATACTGGAAAAGAAAGTAAAGATAGCTAAATGCAACCAGTGTTTTCAGACAATCACAGCTAATTAATACCATGCATATGAGAAAAGAACTACATGCAGTAAGATTGTCTATACTGATAACATTCTGAGTAACAATTCAAAACAAGCTCTGAAGAGAAATATTTTAGCCAAACAAGTAATTACACCAAGAACAGCTTTTGTAGAACACTGATACACAAGCATCAACTCTGAAGAATATAAATTCAGATCACAGTCTGAAAAACATTTACTAAACTAGCATAAGCTATGTGACAGTATTGTACATCCAGTAATCCCACAATACATTAATAAACAAATCAGAAGCACGGAGGCTTTTGTCAAAAAAATAACATTGAAGTACTAGCAGTCGTGCTTTGCTTGTCCAAGATTTTATGTTATACAATAAGTGTTCTTCAGTCATTCACGCTAAAAAGTGGTGCATGGAGTTGCAATGACAGTTAAAGGAAAACTCATCTGCTTTGTTCTAATGTGACAGCAAAGGTATTTTAAGAAGCGTGTCATGTATTGCTTAAAGGCAAATCAGATTTTGCAAGGCTCAAATGCCTTCCTACTCACAGCCAGTCCATCTCCTCCACTGCTTGAGCTATCTCAGGCATAACACCCATTTCTGTAAAACAAGAAAAAAGGAACAAGCAGCGTTATTTACTTCAATATAGCCTAAATGATTCCCAAGTGTCAAGACTTCCAACTACAGAGAAAAATAAAAAAAGCACTTTTTTTGGCAACAGGACATGCAACCTTCTCTATGGAACTCGTGATAAAAACACATTCTCCCTTCCCCACATACAGTTTCAACAGTTGTCCCCACTTACAGCCCACTAAGTCAGGCATATACTAGGCATAAGGGCAGGTGCTGACATAGCAGCAAAACAAAAGGACTGGGAATGGAGTAACATTTCAAGGACAAGGCACTTATCTTTGCATATTTAAGGAAACTGGTTTTGCACATTTAAGTAAACACGTTTGCTCATGCAAACAACAAAGAAAGCTTTGTTAAATCACAAATATCCTGACTCTCTCTACAGTTGTGATGGGAACAGTTTTCAAAAAAAGAAAAAACCTGTACCCTATAAAGACTCAAATTTGTAACACTTAGGTTTCTTTTCACTAAATCTTGCCTTGCACACTTCGAGCATGTACATTAACTAGACAATGCTTTGATTTTCAAACAGTTACTAACCACATCTAACTTTGAAAGGTTTTTTCCTTGGATACCCCTTCCGGCAAACTCCTATCAAGGTCTGATAGTCATGCCTCAGACAAGTTAAACATGAGCCCATGTAATAACATTAGTATGTTGATCAACAAATTCTACTTAAAAAAAAAAAAAAAGCAGGGGAGGGGAAGAGGCCTGCAGTTACTCAATAAGGGCAAGAGGAAAGGGGGAAGAAAGCAGACTTAACCAACCCAAAAAATGGTATTATACCATCAAAATAGCAGTTTAGCTGTGATTATCTTCTCAAGTGCATAGGGTTACTCTAGAACAATTTAAGTACAAATACATACCTTTCTAAAGGGATCTTTCACCTGCTAGCCTTTACACTGTCACATGCTGAGTTTCACATATCCTACACACACAGAGCCAGGCTGACATATATGGATCTATATCTATGTAGCCAAAAATTATTCTTCCATTTACTATAGTACAAATGTTGTAAGAAACATGATTAACAAGATTTCAGAAAGCTTTAGTATTTTCAAGGGTCAGCCTATGAACCTATATACAAAATTAGACAATCCACATAAGCAAAAAGCTTTTTTCATAATAATAAAAATAGCTACTATTTGCAAATTATATACAAATCCCTAGATTTCTAATATCCTTCCAGTTCACATAGTTTTAGTCAATATACAGTAGAAGGGTTTAATCAAACAATGTAACTACAACATTTTCCTCAACTACAACCAAATTTATGCTACTGTCTAGCAAATAAACTCATCTCTAAATCTACAGAGGATGCTTCAGTTAAAAGAAACAAATTAAAACCCTCATATACTTTGAAACTTTACAGTACCCTAATCCCCAACACTGACTGGTCACCTGCGTGTACATGTATGTACAGGGGGGGTGGGACGACAGCAATGCTGTCTCCTTCACCGTAGATTACAGTTTACACACATAGTTCAGACCATATCACAGAACAGAGCTACTCTAAGTTATCATCCACTGCAATACACAGAATATTCATGAGCCTCCTGTTAACAGCAATCAGTCAGCCCAAAGAACGAGTCTTGACTTTCAAGCAGCCCCGTTTGCCGGATACCTGCATACCACATATACACCAAAACCAGCAAATCCATTTTGATAACCCCTTTCGAAGGCCTGCAAAAGCCCAAGGAACGCGTAGAGCACCTACACCCCCACAGGCTTCTCGACCTTAAGCCTGCTACGCGATACACACGTTAGAGGATGCCGCACGGGGGGCAAGCCCGAGGGGCTGCGTACGGCGCTAGTAGGGCTCGTCCACCGCAGGGAGACCGGGAGCCGCCATCCCCACAAGGCGCCGGCAAAGGCCTGAGGCGAGAAACCTCCCTCCCAGTGCTCTGCTGCCGGCGACACAGCCGATGGCCCCCACCCAAGCCAAGACCACGTACCCGAAAACGCCGCCATCTTGGCACCCAGAACCGCCAACCACCACGGCCCCGCGAGCGCAAGCGCAAGGCGCGTCCGCGGCTTTATGGCGCCGGGTGGGAGGCGGGCGGCGGGGGTGCCGTGCGGCGGGTTCCGGCTGCGGCCGGTCCGTGCTCCCGCCGGGCGCAGCCACTGGCACGGGCACGGCTCGGCAGCGGCTGCACCAAGGACAGCGTCGAAGGAGGAATTATTTTTCGTCTGTTTGCGGGTTTTTAGGGTGCGCGCAGGCTCACGATTTTATCACTTTTCTGAATGCATGGTGTGGCTTCCCCCCCCCCCCCCCCCCCCCCCCCCCGCAAATCAAAGCTCGAGTCTGTCGTGCGGAGCCCTGTGACCACGGCTTCATGCAGGCAGCAAAGGCAGGAGAACATATAGATAATATAGCTTACACCCACTGTAACTTATGTTTTAAACACGAAGTGTGTGTCTGCAATGAGAACCTGCATTATATTTGCATACAACACTGTCACCTTTGCATTTCACGGGTGTAATTCATGTTTGCATAGTTTTCTACAATAAGGACGTTTGGCAGAAAGTATTCAGAGTTTCATAGGAACTGAAGTACCTTTGCACATAGGTAACACACACCAATTTATGTTTTCTAGACATAAGTTAATGGTGATACATTCTTCTCCAGTTTCTACAGAAGTTTCCCCAAATTCTGCACAATCTTTCTAGGATAATTTCTAGTAAATTAAAAGGCAAGAATTTCTGGGGTGTTATTATAAAAATAAAATCAGATTGCAAAAGAAAAATTGCAGCTTTACATTTTTCTAAATCTACACCATGAATCAACGCTGCATTTGTTTGCTAAATGGAGGGCACAGCATAAAATACTATCTACTCTTTTCCATTGAGAAACACAACTAAGGCAGGCTTCACATACAGACACATCTGGTTCAAAGGACAAATAAACAACAACATATCTGACAATGTCATTCTCTTGACCAGTGTGTACAATTCGAGTACTGGTTTTGCCCTGGAAGTTTATTTGAAAACCTTTTTTAAAACACTCACTGAGCCCTACTGACTGTTGACTTACACTGTAGAAACCAGGTGTTGTGCAGAGAGAAATACAGCAGGTATTTTATAACTTTAGTACCAGGCCGTTTGCATCACAGTGTCTTCTTGTACATTAATAATTTCTTTGGGAGTACCTGAATTTTATGTGCTTACTTTCACTATTATTCGCTATATCTGTCAATCATTATTTTGCTTGCTTTTGGGTAAGTGACAAATCTGATAATTTTTAAAAACAAAGATATGAATAATCTACAGATTAGACCGTGAATCTGAGAAAATCACAGTAGGCAGACCATGATATCAATACATCGTACTGCTTGTTGGCGTGGCACCCAGAGTGTAATTTACTACAAATCTCCCACAAGCATTTGGAATTTACAGACAGGAGGTGATACTTAGCCATTGCTTTACAAGTTACATCATCAAATACAGTTAAAGAAAAATTAAGCAAAGAGACAGCCAGAAAACGTTTTTTGCCTTGGTAATTGTTTCTTCCTGAAGTGTTTCCCAAGTACCCAACACAGCTTTCACATTGTCCTGAATCCCTAGTTTCAGAATTTAATTTTTAGTTTAACCTAATTCTAGGCTGCACAGCTGCCTACAGGACTAAAAGGCTACTAAACACAAGCTAAATTTAGAGCACAAAAGCAGAAGTGATAGGGTGTGAGATAATTTTCTTTCAATATTACAAATGCTTTATAAAGTCGCAGGAAAGAGACTTAAACCTCAGTACTTTCATAGTAACTTATAAACAGGCTTATTTTTACCTGTGTGAGAGACCTCAGCTCTATGAGCGCAAACATTTGTAGGACTGAAATATTTAGCTCTACATAGTGTCATTAAGCTTGGAAGAAAAATTTGTGAGAAAAATGTCACTTTTGCTTTTTTTCCTGTGGGAGAGGGGGATAGAGAATGTCTGAAGAGAGATGTGTGAGAGGAGTGCAGAGAATGTCTGACCATTACTGATGGAAGATAAGAGAGAGGGGGATAGAGAATGTCTGAAGAGAGATGTATGAGAGGAGGATGGAGAATGTCTGATCTGGCAGGAGATGAGAGAACAGCTGGGTGTTGTGAAGGAGAGTTAAGAAAGATAAACATGGTTATCTAGTAGCAAATAGGTGTCCGTAGGACAAGGCCTCAAGGACAAGAGTCCAAGTACTGTTAGCCTGATGAATAGAGACGTGTTAGAACTTGTAGGGCACAAGCCCTGGGAACAAAGGAGCAAGCTAACCGCAGACTCTTGAGCCCTTGCAGTTGAGATGGCAACCAGATGGACAAAGAGGAACAAGTAGCCAGACAAGGGAACGGATAGTGCTGATAAGGAACTCTGTTAATCACGAAAGTCAGGTAGGAAGAAAACCCCTAATCTTAGAATAGAAATTGTTGCTATGACAAGGTAAACTAATCAGTTTTTATTGTTTTAACAGTGTGCCTTAAATGTCAACCAATCAGTGTTTTTTACGCTTAAGATTTAACCAATCAGTGTGTAAGATGTAGAAGGTAGAAATGTATATAATTGTAAGAAAATCACTAATAAACTGACATCTTGCTTGCATCAAGCTGCATCCCGTCTCATCATTCACCGCAGGTGTCTGCATGCTTATAGTGATATATAGCTATATAACTGCATGAATGGTTTCTGCTGTGAGCTTGGTAGTACTTACAGCTGGAATTTGTATCTGGGCTCAGAGATATAAATATGAGCCTCTCTGTACAGTAAGGTGACCCTGGTTACACCACAACTGGAGTCCGTGCCTTCATAGGCCATGTTCGCCCCCATTAGTTTTTCCCTATTCGGTCAGGGTTTAATTAGCACACTCTGGCCTTGCCCACATCAGGAGTTCCTTGCCCTAAGTTTTCTCAGTATCAGCCTTCTGGACAGCTGGCACAGGGCTGCAGTGGCAGGTGTGTCCCCGGCCAGGCCCGCTGAGGGGGCTGCGCCAGCGGGGCCGCCATGCCGGCAGGGTGGCCCCGGTGGCTCCTTACCACCGGGCACTGGTGGGTGCTGGATAGAAGGCCTCCGGGGCCCCCTGGGGCAGCAGGCAAGCTGTGGATCTCCAGGGTTGTTTGTATATGCTCTCTATAGGTGTACACCATATGTCATATGCGGTAGCTGCCTCTTTTTGTTTCTTGCCCCTAAAGTGCGTGCCACCCGTTGCGGCTTAGAGGGGAGGTTGAGGTCTGCCGAGCTGCCGGCCCTCAGGGCGGCGGCTGAGGCGGGGAGGGCTTCCTTGGCCTCGCTGCCCGGCCCTCCGCTTCGAGCTTCCCCCGCAGCAGCTGCCATCTCAGCGCTCCGCACCCGCTCGGGCGGGGAAGGCACCGGTCTCTGGCCCCGACGCGAGGCGAGAAGCGGGGCGCGGCGCCGCCGCCGAAAGAGTTAACGGCCGCCGGGCCCAGGCAGCTGCCGGGCGTTACTAGTTTGGCCTCCGCCGGGCGCCGTCGCTGCTGCGGCGCTGGGAGGGCGGGGAGTAGGCCAGCATGGCCGCTGCCGGCGGGGAGCGGGGCGAAGCGGTGCCGAGAGAGGAGGGGATGTTCGGTGCCGTCGAGGAGGAGGATGGGAAGGGCAATATCCTGTACGACCTGCTGGTTAACACCGAGTGGCCTCCGGAGACGGAGGTGCAGGTGTGTGTCGCCGCGGCGTGGCCGGGCTGCGGGTGAGGTGACCGGCCACGTAGGCGCGGGCGGGGGTGGCGGCTGTGGCGGGGGGAGGCCGCCCGCCCTGGGGGCCGCGGGGCCGGGCCGTAGCCCCGGGGAGGCTCGCCGGGCTGCCCGCTCCGTTCCTGATGGGCACAGGAGCGGGGAGGGCAGCAGAGGCAAGCACTGAAGGGGCTCCGTGCGGTCATCCTGCCCCTGACGTGGTCTCGTCGCTTGGTTCCCGCGTTGTCACCCTCGCCTCTGCCGCCCGAGATGCCTCTGAGCTTTTCCTGCTCGTGGCCCGTGAGCAGTGTGTGTCAGGTTTTGCTGTTCAGCTGACGGGAGGGAAGCCGTGAGGGGTCTCATCTCCAGCAAAGAGCTGTGCTGAGAGCAGTGGAAGCTGTCCTGGTGCAAGCGAGGTCTGTACTGAGCTTAGTTTGCATGAGGAGAACCACATCCCTCTCTAGACCTGTGCATCGCAGTGGTTTCACCTGTGTTTTCACAAGTGGGTTAAAAAGGAGAACTGTATCACAGTGTATCCACAAGGCACACAAACTGATGCCAAAGCTGAAAAGATGAGAAAATGTCATTCTTGTATTAAAATTTTTGTTTGCTTCTGTCTGCTCTTCTTTATGGGTCAGTGGAAAAGCTAAAAAGCTCTTTCATCTTTGCTTTTTGGTCTTTTATCCTGTGATACGCTGAACTAGCTGCCTCTATGTCTGCTCTTGTCTGATTTGGACATGGAATATGCAAGCAATATGGTTTTCTTTCTTGTAGGAACTTTCAAGTCCGCTGCTGCTGTTAATGCATTTCCCACTAAAAGTACTTTATGGATGTATTTTAACAAAGTTTTATGCTTTATGAGAACATCTGAACAGAGAAGATGTAAAAAATTACAGGTGGAAGAATGTACCTATTATAATTACTAAAGCCATTCTCATAAAAATATGTTTTTGTTTATCAGAAAGTGATTTTGTTTGTTTCTCTTGATCTGTAAGTCCTCAGTTGCAGTAACAGGTATGGGTGTTTGGAAAATATTACTGTGGTGTAACCAATTGCTAACTTTATTCAGATAGGTGAGTAGACAGATACACCTATTTTTATTTAACTGGCTTCTGAGAGATGGTAAATTGTGTTTGTTTCTAGCAACATATGAAAGCAATTTATATGTCTGTAAACTGTGAGGAGGACTTCGGTGTGCTGGCATGAGACTGGTTCTACCAACTATGTAAAGGGGGCACACTTCTGACAAGTATCCCTTCTCTTCAGCTGCCATTAGTATGGAAGTTGTATGGTTAGTTGATTAAAAACCAATTAGTCTGAGAAACAATCATGTTGTTTCGTTTCCTTTTCTTGAGTGGTCATCCTAGTGCTCATGTACCAAGTGGGGTGAATAATGTTTCAGTCAAAGCTGAGTGAAGTGTGAGACCTCCCTTCAGTGGCAGCGTGTGGGTATGCTGATATAAAGTAATTGTGGAACCACAGTCTTGGGATCCTCATCTGCTCTGATAGAATTTCTATGCATTGTAGAATTCTGCTTGTGAACTTCAGCAAATGGTACAGGGTATTTTAAACTTTGTATTTCTTGCCTGTTTACTTTATTTTCAAGATAATTCCCATCTTCAATGGCAGAAATAGGAAGGCTGAAAATGTTATGCTATGTAATTTGTTTGGATTTACATTCCTGAGAACTGTCAGTAGCCAAGGTCACTTCTGATACTCTTTTTACAATTTTAGTGGGAAATTGATTTTACACAGACATAATAGGCAAACAAATTATTTTCTCAGTATGATTCTGGTTTTACCTTAAGGTTGCTTTAGCAATGATATTATTTAGGTGATTGTGACTTTCCTTTTGGAACATGTCTCTTTAAATCCTGGTTTAGTCACACTTTTCAGAAGAAGTCACAGAACACTCCCTGCATTACTTCTTGTAGAACTGAATGGTTTGGAATGGTTGAGGTGAGGAACAGCAGGAAGGGAAAAAGGAAGTTGACTGCTGCAATGGGAAATGAATTAAGTGTCTTCCTACGCAGTCACCTAGGATACAAAACAAGGCCTTAGAACAGACTTTTCACAGGGCTCTATTGACTTTGTTTTAATTTTCTATTATCTCATTTGGGATGATGCATTTTTAATTGCACAGTGCTGAGCACTTAACGACTGTAATTATGTCTGTTGGAGGATGAGCCCTGTGATGAACATGTAAAGTCAGGTTAAATTCAAGACACTGATAAAACTGGCATGGATTTCTTAAGTTGGAACCCTAAATTAGCTTTACTTTTAGTTCTTGTTAGTATTCGTATTCACCTGTATTGTATTTCCCAATAAGGTTTTATGGGTTTTGTTTGTTTGATTGGGTGTTGTTTTTTGTTTGGTTTTTTTTTTTTTTTAGGTGGTGGGGTGGGTGGAAATAACAGTTATTTGTAAAGGACACATGCAAGGAACTAACAAGGCCAGACAAGAGTGGTGTGGAAATCAAGCAGTCTGTGTTCAACGTAGTGATGTGATTGTATCTAATGTACTGTTTGGGAACCCTGAAACATATAATGAGAATAAAAGGAATCAAGACAGTAGTTGATCAATGAAAATAGTGAACGAGGCAGTGGTTGCAGGGGAGGACTTAAGGAATCATTTGTGGAAATACAGGCAGGCTGAACTTTTCTCCAGTAGACAAGTACTGTCTGTCTTCTGAAATGTATCAAATGTATCACTTGACTCTGTGAGCATTTTTCATTGCCATCTCATATTCTGAGATTTCCGCAACACCCCCTGCCCCCTATAACCTTGCTGTGTGTGCAACAAAATACAAAACTAAGTGGGTGTCTTGTCAGCGAGGAAGTTAGTTAGGTTTTATTACTGGTATGCTCTAGTGAAGGAGACTTTGAAGTTGTTTTCCCTAATGGGAATGAATTAAAAAAGAAATACAGCAGATCTAGTAGCTACTGCTGTTGCTGAGGTGCTAGGAATAAATGATGAAAAATAAAATTCACGTCTTCAGAGTGTAATAGTAAATCAGCTTTGTGAAGGGTTTAACTTGTAGAATAGGAGCCTGTAGTTTAGGCTCAGGGGTGGACCCTAACAATATTTAAAAAAAAAAATTAAGTAGGTATAAGTCATTTTTGGAAATATTTTTGCTGAGAACTTTTGTTAAAGGTTTTGGATTAAGAGGCTCTGCTGTTAACCTCCCTAAGAAACTGCAGCTTTCCCTGGGGTATTATGATAGCTGTAAGAAATAATTTATACTCTCACTTATTTTGCTGTAATGCCTGGTTATTGCCTGGTTGATCAACCTGAATTGGAACACTACCTATTAGTACAGCTGTGTTGGCTTCTTACATGTTCTCAGATGCTAGCCTGATTACTTGAAAGGCTGTTTCTGTACTGCAAACTTTGCATATAGAACTTCTAATCTTTACTTCAGTAACTTAAATTTGGGAGCTGTTGTGGTTTAACCCTAGCTGGCAACTAAGTATCAGATGGCTGCTTGTTCACTCTCCCCTTCCCCCTCCGGGATAGGGAGGAGGATCAGAAAAAGGTAGAAAGTGTGGGTTGAGATAAGAACAGTTTATTAATTGAAATAATAATAATAGCAACAATAGCAATAATAATTGTAATGAAGAGGAGAGGGAGAGAGAGCAACAAAACCCAGAAGAAAAAGAGATGCACAACACAACTGCTCACCACTCACTGACCAATGCCCAGCCAGTCCCTGAGCAGTGACTGGCAGCTCCCGGCCAACTCCCCTCAGTTTATATACTGAGCATAATGTTCTACGGTATGGAATATCCCTTTGGCTAGTTTGGGTCAGCTGTCCTGGCCCTGCTGCCTCTTGGCTTCTTGTTTACCTGCTCACTGGCAGCACATGGGAAACTGAAAAGTCCTTGACTGAGAGTAAGTACTGCTTAACACATGGGTGTTTTTGTTATTGCTGTCAACACTATTCTCAGACTAAATCCAAAACACAGCACTGTACCAGCTACTAAGAAGAAAATTAATTCTGTTCCAGCCAAAACAAGGAGTCCACATTTTTTTTTTTTTAAATATAGACATACTCTGGAATGTTGCTGTTCTATAAATTGGATTCAGAGGTCTGAATATTTCAGTTAACAAGTGATGATCTGCTGTATGTATTCTATACTGAAGGGAGGAGGAAATTCATTCATTACGTACTCTAATGCTCAGTTTATGGTGCTCTAATATTTTCACTAGAAAAGTATAAGCATGACTGCTTATTTTGAAGATTTGTGTGTGATGCCTTCCTTACTGCTCATCTTTATTGTCTTCTCAGTTTAATCCCTTTTTCTTACTTTTTTTATTGGCAAATAATTTTGCCCTTTCATATAGGTAAGAATATACATGCTATGTTTTCTATTTCTTTTTTTCTGTTGTTGGAGAGTGCTTTCATTTATATAGTGAGTGTAGTTGTTCACCTCTGTCTTAAGTAAGCAGGAGTGCTGGAAGGGCTATGTGAGATGATACAGAGTAGAGGTGCTGATTTGAGTGGCTGTGTTACCTAGTACAGATTGACATAAAATGAATTTTTCTTCAGAAGTTCTTTGCTTTTCTTAATATTTCTGAAACTTTAATGGACAGTCTTTATTATGTAGCTTAGCAGTTACATATTAGTGTAATACATTGAACACCAATTGCTTTGACTTCTGGACATTACAGATCAATCTGGTATTTGTTTGGCATGGAAAGAATGATTTTATAATACCTCACAGGAGAACATCATCAGAAATCATTATCTATTGTTACTTCCCAAAGGTCAAGGCAAAGCTGAATCAATAGACAGTATGTAGTATGTTTGGTTTATTGCATTTTGGCACTTAAAAGATCTGGTTCTATAGCGTGTTCTAGCTTATGCAGTTAAATTACTCACTATATGAAGTTGTGAGTAATAGAAAATACGTAAGAAACTTGCAGGCTAGCAAACAACTTTAAATTTAGTCAGTGAATATGCGTAGGAATGTTGTATTTAAGTTAAAATGTGTAACATAGTGTTTGACCATTATTGTTGTAATTGCAGCCAAGAGGCAACAGAAAACATGGTGCATCATTTATCATCAGTAGAGCAATTACAGGTAAATATGACTTGTTCTTATGTTTGTGACTGGTAAGAATGGTGTGTGGATTGCTTGCAAAATTTACAATTTCTGTACTTTAGGGTGGCTGGTGTAATGGAAATAGAGTGCAGGATGTGCTTTCAGGAAGACGTTTTCTGATTATTGATATTGTTATTTTGGTGAGCTTTCTTGTCTCTGTTAGCTTGGGAAAAACCTCTAAACCTGACATCTAAGAAGTTTAGAAGCTGTGTTGTTTTTTGCAAAATGTCGAGCTTTTTTTCTCTACCAGCTCTTGCATTGGGCTATTTGTTAAGGAAGCTTTAAATTCAGATTATATTCAACACTTGGTTTATGCAGTAACTGAATTGCATTTTCACACAGTAGGAATTTCTCTTAGAATTTCCAGAAAAGTGTAGCAATATTCTTTTAATCTGCCATTTATATTTACTCTAATGTAAGAATTCATTGGTCAAAGATAGAGGGTTTTTCTGTTAATACCTTTTTCTTTTGTGAGATTTCTGAGATTCTGTGTACAGTGAACTGGAAAGTGTTGTAAAACTGCTAGAAATGAAATTTTTGCCTTATTTCCATTGTAGGTCCTGCATTGTTTCTGCTTCGGTACGTCTGGTACAGGTAGGTTTGAAAATAGTGCTGAATCTTTTTATTTGGTAATATTTTTATAGCTTTTTGATTTGATGAAAAGTTATTTTAAATACAGTAAACTTGAACACTTGTTTAGAGTATTGTCCAAGCAATGCTTAGAATATTCTCTTTTCATAAGTTTAAGTTGGCTTTTTACTTTTATCAGAAGCCTAAGTAAACTTGCAATTGGAACAGCATCTTTCGCAAAACATGTATTTGGCCTTCCCACTCCCAGGTGACATATTGCAAGTGAAGCTAGTTTGGGTTTTTTTCTCTTTTTTTCCTCCTTAGGCCTCAGTGATAGGTATGATGGCATGGCAGAATTTGCTTCCTTTGAGTAATAATTCAGATTTTTTTTTTTTTTCCCCACGACAATGTCAACTGTCATACAAAAAGCTGGATAACTAGTTGAGCAACACTCATGCCATTTATAAATTTAACTTCTGATTCAAAAGGCACTTAAATGGTCTCAAACATATTGGGGTAAATACGGTGCTCCTGGAGTATTTTCAGCTCTGTGGTTATACTACTCTGTTGGTACACTTGGCAGGTTTGAAGATACCAGTTCTCCCTTTCTAGGGGTATTCTGTTGGCTTTGGGATATATAGGGAAAGGGACACTTAATGTGATCCTTGTGAAGCAGTACTATACTTGATTTCAACAGACAGTGCTGTTTTCTATGTTGTTGGTGTCATACTTTATTTTGTGGCTCCTCCCTCTCCTTTTTTCTTGGGGATGGGGTGGGGTGTTTATGGGCTGTATAACATCATACCAACCTAGCTGTAAGGATTCAGTTGCAGAAATTAACTTATTTTTCTTCCCACCCCCCCTCCCCCCAGTAGTCATATTTAAAGTCTGATTTTTAACTTTTAAGATTTATTCTATTTGCTATTTTAATGTATTTAATAAGTGTTGTGAGGGAGCTCAGGAGGCCTCTAGTTTAAAGTCCTGCTAAAAGCAGGGAGAACATTGAATTCAGACTAGGTTTCTTAGGGCTCTGTCCAGCTAGGTCTTGAAAACCTTAGAGGACAGAGATCCCAAAGACTCTCTCTGCAGCCTGTTGCAGTGCCTGGCTAGTCTTCATGGTGAAGAATTCTCTTCCTTATGTCAGCTTGGAACATCCTCTGTTTTAGGGTCATAGAATTATTTAGGTTGGAAAGGACCTCTAAGATCATCAAGTTCAACCATTGATCTAACACTGCTAAGCCCACCAGAGGGTTAATCACGGCTTCTTGTGCTCCCATCACACACTTCAGTGGCTTCCATCTTCATGATAACCTCGTAGATATCAGAGAGCTGCTGTTTAGTCCCCCGAAGCTTTCTCTTCGCCATTGTAAACAAGTACAATTCCCTCAGTATATCCTTGTAGGGAGAGTGCTCGGGTCCCCCTGAGCATGTTGTTGGCCCTCCAGTTTATTGGTGTTCTTCTTGTAATGGACACATACACACACAGCTGGCTGCTGACCAGAGTATAGTGTGGTGAGTAAATAGTCAATTCCCTTAATATCTGCCTTTGTACTGTTAATATAAACAAGAGTGTTGTTAGCCTTTTTCGTTGGTAGGGTGCAGTGTTGATTCATGATCAGTTACTAAAACCTTCCAGGTGATTGATGGTTGCCTTAAAGCTAAGTCATCTGGCATGTGTATCTCAGGTACTGCTTTTGTTAGGGGTATGTTCTGATTTAGTCTAATGTTTTTGTTATTTCAGCCCTGCAAAGTTTTCTCTGCCCACTGGACTGGTTCGTCTAGTTAATAAGCAGATCAACTGGCACCTAGTACTTGCAAGGTAACCAGCTTACATGCTTTTTCATTTTTGGCAGGAGCGAAGACATTAATGTTTCCTCTCCTCCCCCCACCATCCCCATTGGTAGCAATGCTGAGTTAATACTGTGCTAAGATAGTGTTATTCTTTTTGGTCAGGAGAAATACTGGAGGCTTTCACAGGTAGCCTTGGGAAAGAAAAGTCAGTCTGCTCTGTGGGGACTTCCATGCTGCTTTCCTTCATTTAATGCATCTCTCACTCAGGTCTGAATGTCCCTCTAACTTCTGAGACAAAGTGGCTTGCAGTGCAGTAGTTGACAAACTCAAGTGATCAGTTTAAGACCTCTAAATCAGCAGGATACATAATATAAATTGTTTATCTTAAATTGCCCTCAAGACTTACCTGCTATTTTATGTATGGAGAAGTGAGTTCCAAGGCTAGAACCAGCTGTTCTGCAGTAACTTGATCAGCATCAGTGAGATCACTGGCTTTTAAAAATAAGCATAAATATATACAGAAAAATAGTTAAATGACATGAAGACATGTTTTAGTTTATTATATATTATTACTGAATATGATCATTGGTTCAGCAAGAGCTCTGTGCTGTTGAGATGGTGATTCTTTGAGGGGAGTGATGAGCTCTTTTGATGCACAGCATGCCAGTTGCAATGTGGCATGTCAGGTACAAAGACTGGAGGTCTGCTCCTAAGGAGGCAATGTAACTTACTGAAGTGTGGTAGTTGTTTATTCCAGAAAACGCAATACATAGGTTTAAATATTTCTGTTATAAAATTATCCATAAGCAACATCTGATTCTGAAATTCCCTGTGGCAAGCTTTTAGACATTTTTTCTGTTTTCTTAGCGCCACTAAAAAAGAGTGGCAGATACATTTCGGTGATATGAGAGGAACCTTATTATAGTGCTGATTTTTTTTTTTTATATCTAACCTTACAGAAAGGTTAAAAAGAGCTCTGATGCACATTTTGTAAGGACTGGACTGGACTTCAAATGAACTTTCACACCTGTGTTTTTCTCTTTCAGCAATGGTAAATTGTTGGCAGTTGTTCAAGACCAATGTGTAGAAATCAGGTAACTTAGTATTACCTACAACTTCATGACTACAGTTGTGGAGTTCTAAGACACTGTTTCTATTCATGTACTAATCATACTTTAAAAGATTTTCCTGGTGTGTGGTTTTTTTTTAATGCTATATATTGTGAACGTAGTCTATGGAATAATCATAAAACATATTATCACTTAGAAAGCAGAAACCTTCTGTTTCTTCTTAGTCCTTGGCTGTTTTCTATTTAAAAAAAACCACCACAACAAAACCTCTCTCAACCCCCCCCCCCCCCATAATTATAAATGTTACATAGCTTTATATAAACGTCTACCTGTGTATCTCTTTTTGCAAAATTAATGAAGATGCTTCAAAATACTAACCCCAAGTCAACTAACCCCAAATCATGGTCGTTCTAACCTTTGCTTTTCTGTTCCCCCTAGAAATTATCTCCTAATAAATGGGGCAAGGAGCTAGTATTCTGCTTCTCTGTAGAGAAGCTGGCATGTATAATACTTCACCTTATTTTACAAGTTATGTGGATTGCCGTAAAGGCTGATGCTTTCCCTTTTTCTTCTGCTCTCTAACAACAAGCTCTCCTTTGCCCACTCAAGAACACATTTAGCTGTAGAATGGATCTTGATTGAGTGTGTTTACTTGTTTCACAAAAATCCATTTGCTAGAAGGTCAGACCTTCTATTTATATGTAAAAGAAGCAAGTGTATGAAAATTGTTCAATCAGAAGTGGTGTGAACACCATAAATGTCAGCTTATAGACTGTAAAATAAATCTTGTGTTTCAAGTGTATTAAGTATATTCTTGCATTGTTTCTAAAATTGTAGCATAGAGAATACAGACTAGTTTTTTTTTTCTGAAGTTACATACTGAAGTTCTGAAATGCTGCTGTCCTCTTTTGAACAGCATTACTACTAAATGAAGGATATTACTATTTATGTGTTGGGAGGATGTTTTCTAAAATGCTATTGTTATTTACTGCAGCTGCCTAAGGGTGAAGGCTACTGTGCCTCTTTGAACAAGTACTTAAATGCATGCAGGCCTTTGAATTTTGCACTTGGAGTATTTTTATAGTGTTCTGTTTATTCTGGAAAATTGAATAGTGGTTTTATTTTTTCTTATTTAAATCCATCGGAGTCTTTTTCTGCAGGTCTGCAAAAGATGACTTTGGATCCATAGTTGGAAAATGTCAAGGTGGTGTTGGTTTACGTTAAAGAAAATGTTGTAACTTCTTAAAAGCACTGGCAAGAATCTCTTGATTTTGCTTTGTGACTAGCTCCATTACCCTCCCTCCCCCTCTTCTTCTCATAATGATTAACATATAAAAGCTGAATCTGAAATGAAATGGTAGTTAAAATTAATGGGTTTGGGAGATGCAGCAGGTGTTGGCGGTGGTGTGGGGTTTTTCTTTTTTCTTCTCTGAAATAAGCTTGTAATGATGGCAAGCGCCCTGCATTTTTTGATGCAGTTGACTTTGTTCTGTTTAAAGGACTATATTTATATTCAGCTTTTTAATAACTTTCTTCCTTTTTCATAGTGCCAAAGGATCCTAACCCTCAGTGGAGGAGGGTGGCATGGAGTCATGATTGTACGTTGCTTGCTTATGCTGAAAGCACTGGAACAGTGAGAGTGTTTGACCTAATGGGTAGCGAGCTTTTGGTCATTTCACCGGTAGGTGCTCTCTTATATTAAATATGAATGTAGCAGAACTTTTTGTAAGGATAAAGGGTAGTTTCCACTCTTAAGCCTTTTTTAATCATGGCTTATTTTGGTACAAAGGCTTACAGTATGAGTACCTTGCACAAATGTACTACAGTGAAGTGTTTATCATATGATGGCTATATTATAGTTAAACTGAAGTCTTGTAGCACTCATAAAGTGTATTCTTTGCGCTGTTGTATCTAGGCAGAATCTTCATCTTTCTTTTTGTTAGAATTGTGGCAGATCTGCAGGTACATCAGATTGTGGAAGTATAGAATGACCTAATTACCATGTGTGCATATATCATTAAAATTTGTAGTACTATTACAAATCTGCAGTTTATATGCAGAGTCACTTATATGTCAAGAAATATTGCTGATGGAGCAATATGAGGATTTTGTTTTCTTGGTATGAGAATAGTTAGTTGCTATTGGCTTGTTCCACATAATATATTTTATTTTGCATATTCAAAGATTGTATTAATTTGTAATTAATTTGGGAAGGTAGCTCAAGTGTATTTCCTTAATATATTGTCTTTGCAGACTTTATAATAATAATATTTATTTAAATTGAAGGTAAAAGGAAGTGTATTTTGTTAGTAATACAAACTGAAATTTTATTTTTTAATATGTTTTTATACAATATAATAAATTCCTAGTTCTTTTGGCATTTAATATTTTTTTTTCTTTTTCCCTAAATCCCTTTCTCTCTCAATGTGTCTCTGCATTTTTGGGTAAAGACAGCAAGTTTTCCAGGAGATTTGAGTTATGCCATTGCTGGACTGATTTTTCTAGAATATAAAGCAAGTGCCCAATGGTCAGCTGAACTGCTTGTTGTTAATTATCGTGGAGAACTGAGAAGTTACCTTGTAAGGTAAGCATGCATTTTGACTTCCTTTGAGGAGGCACAGTGAATTTCAAAGAAATTCTTTCCACACATTATAAAGAAAATAAATCTGAAATAGTATGTTATTTTTCTTCCCATACTTAGTGTTGGAACAAATCAAGGCTTTCAAGAAAGTCATAGTTTCAGCTTTAGCAGCCATTATGCCCATGGAATAACTGCTGTCATTTATCATCCTGGTCACAGGTAAGTGTTCTGTTCGCTACCTGCCAACAAAATGGAAATGATGAACAGAAGTGGCAAAATAAATATTGAAGTGTGTTGGATAAGGAGGGAGAGAAAAAAATAATCTATTTTACAATTGGTATTTAGTGAATTAGTAATAACAAGTCATGTATCTTACCTATGGAGGAAGCCCTGGTTGGTGATCTCACTCAACTTGATTTTCATTATTGCGTTAGTAATGTCCTTTTCTGTTCAAGTACCTTGCATAAGCAGCATTTTTTAGGATGTCAGGAGTAGCTTCAGAAGATGGTTTTGAATTTGATGGGGGGTAAAGGCTGGTGTATAGGTTGGTTGGGTTTTTTTTCCCTGTCTGGATTTGACTGCTGGATTTGTTGGGCAGCCCATTTTCCCTAGTGTTCTGGCTGGAACTGCCAGGATTTGGTATTTGGAGTTGTCTTGTGATGCATTTTTTTTTTTTTTTCTATTAGTAATGTATTGGGTACAGATAACATACTTGAAAGGTGGATTAGTTGACTGCCTGCTCTTGAACCAGATGTAGGTGGAATAGGTTCTGGTTGGCCAATTATGTTAAATATGTGCCTGCCTTTTTAATATCTACTTGTTCTATTGCAAGATAAACTCGGCAAATTATTTTTCTACTTCTCTTCAGTTGTAGGGACTAAACTTCCTTCTAGATATGTCTTCTATTAGATCTTATAGAACTGAACTAGTCGTGCACTATGTTGTATCACTTCATTGTTTTAAACAGAAATTAGGCTTGGCTATAGAATACCAGAAAAAATTCGCTGTTTAAAAACTTTATCTCATTCTTCAATGCTAAGTGAGCTGTCCTGTTTATCTTAGAAAAAAAATAATTCGTGAGAAGCAGTGTTCTTCTAGCTTGTTACTTTGAGAGATTAATTTTGAGTGGTTTTTTTTCTTTCTACCTAGTTCATATCTCTTAATTCCACATAATTAATATTCAGTATACAAAATATAGAGTTTTGAGGTAATAGGTGTGGGTTATGGAGCTTTGGTAGTGCTATCTGACCAGACAACAGAACCTACTCATCCTTTTATTTGAGCAGACCAGGGTTAATGGTTCTTGAGACTTGTTTCCAAAGTTATCTTTTCTGCTTGTAATATTAGGAAGTAGATTGATTTTAACAGTGAGTGTTGCAAAGAATATTGATTAATATTCAAAGTATGGTCAAATAATTATTCTGACAATTATAATAGATGGATGGGCTTGCCTTTCATTTTTGGTGCATTTCTGAGTAAATGATGTCAGAACTGTTAATAGGTTCATCCATTATAAGAGTTTAACAAGAAAATATACAGAAAATCAGCTGCTGTAGTTGTCAGCCAGATAATATGGATATTGCTTTGTGTATGCTTCTTGCCTTAGAGTTTTAAAAGAGGAGAGAGGAAAGAGGAAAAAGTTTCTTGTTTTCCTGATTTCCTCTCACCTCCAAGAGAAGTAATAGCTTTGGTTTTCCTACTACTCTTAAAAGATATTAGGTTAATGTTTTTAGAACTTGATATTAGTGTGAAGTAAAAGCAGGAGAAAATGCTGGCTTTGTGCTTAGAATAGCTTATTCAGAATGTTAGTAATTAAAGTTTTATTTTTATGGAAGCTTATGGTTGGCGTGGTGGTTGTTGTTTTCTATATTCCATATTTGTTAGGGACAGAAATGCCCTTTCCTTACATGAAAACGTGATTATATCTGCTGCTGAAATAGTAAGTTTGCATGATGTGTCGCATACACATTCAGGAATTACTTGTTTTTACCAGGAAATACCATGATGCATTCCATGAAAACAGAAAGTTGGGTAGAGTCCCCTGTGATTGTAGTATCTCCTCCTAAGTGCAGCCACTTTAGTGCAGCTTAGTAAAGTTGAAAAATTGGTACTTGAAAGAATGTACAAGTGGATGGAAAGTAGAAAGAACTGATGTTTTGCCCTTCATGTAGGCAGGTTTATTCTGTTTTGAACTTACTCTGTGGTAGAGGACTTCTATCTGACAGTAAAGAACTCTAAATTCATGAGCAGAGTCTTTTGCTGAAATTGTCATTATCCAGCAAAATCCCAGGAGTTGAAGGGAGGCAGTTTCCTTATATTGTATATTCAAGGAAATTGTAAATACATATGAACTCTTCCAAGTTTTCACTTTCAGTAATTTGAACTTTGATCACTTAGCACAAAGTGACAAAGGTGAACTTACATTGTCTTGCATTTCATTTAGTTTCAAATCGTGAAGTTATACTGGTCTATCTCCACTGTGAGCCTTGACTTACTGCTCTCTATATTGCCATATATTTGCTCGTTACCTATTACAGTGCAATAAAATAGCACTAAAGAACTTAATATGCTTAATTTTGTCAACTAGATGTATGATAATTGCAAAGAGAATATGTCAGTAGGGCATGTATCAGAGTCTGTAGGAAAACTTGAAACAATAGCGTTGGGAAAAAGTCTAATAATGAGTTTCACTGCTCTTGAAAAGTGTTATATACCTTAATTTAGATGCCTAAATTAATGTTGGTGTTTTCATCTAATCTGGACTTCACCTATGATGGAATTTATGGTGCACTGTAGTTAACAAAATTTTAAATTTTGTCTGCCTCTGTGAGCTCTTTGTAGGCACTAACAGAAGGTTCAACACCAGCTTATTTTGAGTATCTTAATCTGGAGCTGAATGTCTTACTTCAGGGTTATCTGCCATTGTTACAAAAAATGTTTGTTACTAGAGCCTGAAATTTGTGATGACTATAGGAGATAAAAGGTTTTAGAATCAGTTGGAATTTGCTTGTTGTAACAAAGCTGATGAATGAAGAAATGTGTAGAAGTCTCAAGTTTTTCTTGGGTGTCTCCATTGAACTTGCTGTTATTGAGGCCAGCATTAATTATACTAGCTATTTTCAGCTCAACTTACAACCTTTGAAATGAAGTACACTTGAGGTATTGCAAGGGCAGCCATTTTTTTGAGACTGAAGAACTTCTGGAGATAATCTAATCCATTCCCCTTCATAGCAGGGACCACTAGAACAGGTTGCTTGCAGCCATATACCTGCAGTCCAAGCACTTGCACATCTGTATCCTCTCCTAGGAGGATGGTCTGATGTGTGGGGGTAGCTGCTCCAGTTGGGTGCTGGGACTGAGCCTGGCGGTGCTTCACCACAATTGCAGAGAACATGTTCAGAGTTTCTAGCCATGATTTTCTGCAAATCGCTGCACAAAATACTTGGCTGTGCTCTAGGTCTGGCACTTACATAAGTCTTTTTCTAGGACTTGTTGAAAGGGTTCCTAACCCTTACTGATCAGGAGTCAGCTGGAACAAAAGCTCAAAGCACCCTTTGATCAGAAACAGTTGGCAGACCTTGTTAAAACCTGGAGCTTGTTAGGTAGCTCTTCCTGGCAATGGCAGGCATTGTGAAGTTCCTCAAAGGCTTCCCAGGAGTCCTGTGATGATTCCAGGAGTATGTAGAAGACTAAGCAGATCTAGAAATGGAGCCCAGAAATTGCTGCACAAACTGCTGCTTGCTAGCTGTGGCATGTGTAGAGAATACATGCAAGAATAAAAATTATTTGGGTTTTTAACACTTTAAGTACTAAAGGATGTTGCGTTGACCTTGATTTCCATAGCAGCATGATAGAAAGGAAAGTTTTATTTACAGAGTTACTATTAAGTGTCATATATTAAAGTGGCTTTGTGACCTATCTGGAGTGGCATAAAACTACAGCTGATACAATGGGATTTAAGAACCCAAGTATTTGGCCAGGAAAAATAGTTTTTTAAATTACTGAGACAAAAAAAAAAAGTTGTTGGCATGGTATCTGTTTCTTCAGACTGAGACTAACTTAAAAAAAAAAAAAAAAGTAAATGGGGGAAAAAAAACCCCTCTCCTGTTGCTGTTTCCAGTCTACCTGTCAACTTGTTATTTTGGAGTCATCTCCTGTCTAGTCCTGAAAAAATAATTGGTAAACAAGGCCAGATCTTTGCTGAGGCTCTCAGGAGTACCTTTCATTTTCTTTTGATGTCAGTGTTGTTATTCATCTTAATAGTTTCTGTCCCTGCTGTTGTATTTTGCTCTCTGAAAAGCTTTTTAAATTTTTAAGTACGTGCTGCCCTGATGAATTTCTCTGCAGTCCTGAGAGAAGGCTTTTTGTCTTGAGGTTGTGTGTTTTGTGCGTATCTAAACTGATATGACATCTTCATTCCAGCTGTCATTGGGTTTCATTTATCCTAAAAAATATTTCTGAATTATAAATACATTGCACTGCATGTGACAATTTTTCTGAAATTTCTTTGAAAAGATTTATCTTGATGGAGTTTTTGAGAGCTAGTTTAGGCAGTTTTGGAGCTCTTGCTGTCACTATTATTGACAGTTCTTCTCTTTGTCTTTGTGCTACTATTTGTCTCACAGTCACCCCTGGCACAGTTCGGTCAATTGTAATTGAGTTTGTCACTGCTGCTGTTGCAACATGCCAGTGAATTAAAAATTTCAATGGAAGTTGAAGCTTATGGGAGAATTCATGTGCCTATGGATGGACAGGACTATAGAGAAATTAATATTCCAAAGGATTGTGCCAGCTGTGCTGTGGCAAATTCATGCAGTTCTTGTTTACTGATTTTTGGTTTTTATTTTTTTTTTAAAGCTTTCCCCAAGAAAGCCTGCAAAAGAGACACATCAAACTCATTTTCTATGCTAAAAAAAAGTTAGGACATTGATCACTTAATGTCACACAGATCATTATGCATAGATCTTGCCAATATCTTCCCATGTTTTAAGATATGTTTTCATGATATTGGACTGTGCGCTCAGATGTTTGGGTACCCAAACGTTTTTATTCTGGGCTAGCTAAAATGGACGTAAACGGCATTGTTTGCAATTGGACATAAACTGGATCATACCCCTACAACAGGGTAGATAAAGTATTTTGCCCTAAACCCTATTGGTGCTATTACAAGGAATTTCATGTGGTGCGCTATGTCTGTGCTGAAAACTTGGGTTTTTTTGGGTTGGTTTGGTTTTTTTATATGTGGTATGTGCTGCAAGATACTTGAAAACTTACTACTTTTTTTTTGTTTTTAACTGAAGTTCCTCAGAAGAATGATAGCACATCTAAACAATGGCTTTTGTACAAGTTGGGGGCAGCTCTTTTCTTCTTTGGTTAGTGGCAGCATGTCAAGCTTCTCTGATAGAACAATTGTAGGCAGAGGAAAGTTGCAGGAAAAGGTCAGGGAGAAAGAAAATAAAAAGATATGCAGAAGGGATATTTAATTGGATTGTTAGCAGCATGGATTATTAATTGGATGACACTTAATATGTGAAATTTTTCTCTTCCCAAATGTGTTTTTCCCCCAGTAAGCAGCAGAAAATTTGGTATTAAAATATTTTGTGTAGTTCTGAGAACTACGTTGTTTATTGGTGGCTGTACCTTGTGTTTTTCCATGTTCCTGAAGGACTGATTTTCTTTCCAAGCCTTCCTTGGTGAAAGTCACTTTCTTCATGAAAGAATAGGAAACTGTTCAAGTAGTTTATAGGATTTGCTGTCGTCCCAAAGTTGAATGAAATTAAACTTGCTTTGTTGTCCTGCTTATTGTTTCTGATTTAATTTCCTCAGTTGCTTGAATATGGAATTACTTAAATACTCTGGTTTTCAATGTCTGCCTTTTCATTATTGTTACTTTTAACCAACCCCAGTAGTTTCTTTTTGAGTCCTGGTACCAGAGATATCCTCAGATCAAGCTTGTGCTTGGTATGACTTCCAGAACAAAGTGCTATTACTAGTATTTTGTGTTAAAGTGGTGTCTTTGTATGTTCCTCTGAGTTCCTGTCCAGATACTTAGTTGAATTGCCCAACTAGTTGACCAGAATAAGCCACCAGATGAAAACCAAACAGTTGTGTTGATTGGAAACTGTTAAAATGTAGAGCAACTTGGGTTCATTTAAGATCTGAAGTTTGTCACGTAAGAGGCTTAATGCAGTCAAATTACTAGCTCGTTCAGGAAAGATGTGTTCACTGTAGGAATTCTTTGGTATTTTAACAATGGGAGTGCTGTGCTTACTGAGCGACAGTAGTATTCTCTGTTTAACGAGTAGCTTTTATGATGAAGCTGCTTCTGCAATCTCCATAATGCTGAAGTACAGTTCTCCCTTGCTGCTGTGTCTAATGCCATGTTCTGCTAATTGTTCTTATCTGCATAACCCAGTTGCTTTGTTAAGTATCTACAGGAAAGCTATGATAGGTGAGTTTTGTCTGCTTTTCTCCTGTGTTACTACTACAAAAAATGTATGCTAATTACTCAAGAAGCACGTTTGCTGGTCAGGTTACCAGTTTTAAGGGGTCTGAAATATGATCTGCGCTACTCATGGTAGATTTCCTTGACTTTCATAGGAATCCATTTGTTCCTTCAATAATATGATAGTTTTTTCTTGGAAGAAGGAAGAAGAAACCACTGTGTCATGGATGCACAGCCAGAGCAATTTACATGCTCTAAAGTTAAAGAACACTACCTTATGAGAGAAATAATGACTCTTAGCTGTGCTATGCTTTACTTTCTGATCATAAGAACAATGTAAAATTACCTATTCTTCTGTTAATTATGGTATACTGAGAGTCTGCTATTGCTGTTTTTGAGAAAAATAGTGAAAGCGATTCCTGTTTTGCTGGCTTAGGCAACTCTTTACATTACAAAATAACTAAAACTCTTTAAGAACCTGAACAGACTGTGAGCATCCGTGGTATAAATCATCTTGCTGTATATTTCTGAATAGCTTGAAACCTGGGAATGTTAAATATGTTCTGCTGACCTGTTAAAGGGGATTAAATGGGGAAGGATTTATTTTTTCCCTTTTTTCTTCTTTTTTTCTTTCAGTTGACTTTTGCAGATAATGCTTTGGAATACACTCAGATCGCAGCTGAGAGCTATATGACTGTCAGCCACTAGGTGGCAGAGCATCTCAAGAGTAATGCAGAGATTGAAAATTGATAAAGGAGTGTTCTCAGGGCTGAACTCCTGGCTCTTCCAATCTGTGCCTTTTTTGCAGATACTTTACTTTTTGATGGGTTGTTCACTGAAATGATGCTTCCAAACAGACCTGTTAGTTTTTGTCAGAGCAGTTATCAGTTAAATATAAAACTCCTTGCTAATAAAGTGAGTTTCAAGGGAAAATATTTTGATACATTTTAGTGGTAATTAGCAATGATTGTAAGGCTTCCCTCAAAGTTCTTAAAATGTCATCTACTGCATGTAACAAAACTATTGCATGCACATTTATAATCAGTAGGGTGGCTTTAGAAAAGAAAATTGGAAAACCTTGATGTGTTAAATTCTTCAATAAAAGAGAAATAGCTTTAGTACCACATCTGAATAAATGGAAACCTAATAGTTAAACAGAATGACCACAGCTTTTCATAAGCTTAAGCTGTAATTGTTAGCATTCCTTGTGGGTAAGGAGAAGCTCAAATTTGTAGCCAGACGTATTTTATTTTAAATGTTGGGAATTGGGCCCTATTTGGAAAGCAAATAACAAAATAACAAAAAAAAACCCCACCAAGTGTTACTCAGGTAATATTTAAGTCTTTTTAAACTTCAGGGTGTTTATTCACAGACAAAGCTTATTGGGGCTGTTGGGTATCAGTCTTTTTGTTACTGCAAGCAAACTGCTCTAGTTTTGTCTTAAGACAATTACCACCCCCCCCCCCCCACCCCCCCCCCATTTATGTGGCAGTATATAAAACCATAATATGTCTTTGTATTTTACAGACTTCTCCTTGTAGGAGGCTGTGAAATGGATGAAGATGGAGTATCTAAAGCAACTGGTTGTGGGATATCTGCTTGGAGAGTTCTGTCAGGCTCTCCCCATTATAAACAGGTCACTAGTTATGAAGATGATGTTAGAACAGTAAGTATGTTTCCTTGTTTTACTGGATGAATATTGCCACCAATAGAATGATCTAATTGGAAGTTCAATATTAATCTCTTTTTGAAAGAAGAATTTAAGGCAATATTTTATTGTTTTGTAAGCTACGATGTGAACTTGTAGTAAGTTATATCTTCCCTCTCAGCATCAGTCTATCTTTGCTTTTTCTGTAGTATGTTTTGAACTTTTAAGTTCTTGATTATCACTTGTGGTTTAAAAAACAAACAAACAAACTAAAACAAGACACAACAAAAATGGTAGTGTGGAAATAAACAATCTCCTTTGTTGTTTACTGGGATATGTTACACGTCTTTGCTGGAAAAAACTCCAGTTATTTTTGTCTTTTTGTTACTTCATAACAAAAGGCAGCGCGCCTGAAATAAATGTTTCCGTTTAAGTCTGACTCTTGACATCTTTTGCTTCTAGTATAAGTAAATGTTTTATTTGGTAACAGCTGCTGTGTGGATAAAGTGCAATCAATCTACAGTATACTGAGATAAATTCCAATATTTGCTCTTATATAGGAATTGCTTAGTATTAAAAGTGAGCTGTTAATTTCACTGCACATGGGTAGTGCTTTTCTGTGGCATGATACATACCTGATGAAATGGGCAAAGTTATACAAACTGGGGTTTACTATCCTTGCATTATTTTGAAGTAGGCTGTATTAAGGAAGTTTAAAGAAACCTGCATAGTTGTTTTAGTACTTTAGATATGACTTTGGTTTTGGTACATAAAAAAATGTATGAGATTGTCTCTCATTGTGTGATGTGTTTCTGTTGTTTACAGGCACAGAGAAGAGGATTATTAAGGATTATGAATTTAAAATTTTACAGCAGGCGGGGAACAGAACAGGTATTAAAGTCTAGGTCTACCTCAGAAATGTTTTTTACTAACACAATTGACTATTAATGACTGCCTGAGAGACCGATTGAAACTAGTTTTTAATTTATGCAACTTAAGAATTAAGATTTCTATAATACGTATCAAAAATAATAAGCTTTTAGCAGTAAATGGAGTAGCTTGCCATTTATTTGGCTTTTAAAAAAAATCCAGTTAATTCATCTGCTGAAGCTTGAATCTTTTATTTTCAGCATACTGACAGGAACAGGTCTAGAGATGTAGAGTTCAATATTAAATGTAAATTTTTTTCAGAAAGGAAGGTATAAAAAGCCTCCTAGTTATTTGTTCATGAATGTAATGATAATAGCATGTTAGATGTGTTGCATGTTCTACAAGAGGAGAGTGAATTGTGATGATGTTTCTCAAATACGTGCCCAAGAGAGAAATAAGAGGAACAAACCTCAGCCTTTTTCACTACCCCACTTCAACTAGAAGGCAAAATAAAAATCCCTTACCTTACAACCCAAAATTCTCATACAGTGTTGGGAAGAAAAAATGAGTGGATTCAAACTAATGATTGATGGCTTAAATAGGGCAGACACAAAGACTGGAATTTTACAGTCTGTTATGAGATACTATTGAAATATTTTGCTAAGTAGCTTCAGAGGTTTGTTGTGGGTCACATTTCTGCTACCAAGATGCATGCGAACCTAATGAAATTGCTGATCAGAATCTATTTGTTCTTAACAAAGCCTGGGTATGGGTCTTGTATTCTCCTTTCCTCTGAATGAGTGAGTGTGAAATATTGTCATCCTGAGGTGCAGGTGTGTGCTTTTTATATTTCTAAGGCTTTGCACACAGTGCTGTGGCTTTCTTCTGTATGACTGAGGAGCTACCTGTGCGGTACTGCACCCACCTTCTCCTATCTCTTGTCTACTAGGTGTGTGCAGCTTTGGTTTGATGCCTTGTTTTGTCCCCCTTTCCCTGCTTGTAAAAAAAAAAAAAATGTTTTGCCTTCTTTTGTTTTGCAAGGAAAGAACAGTAAAGATTCTGTGTACCACCCTCCTGTGTCCTCCAGAGAGGAAAAATGGCTGGTCTGAAGTTACATGGACTTTGAAATGACCTTAATTGATTTTTAGGATGTTTAGGTGACTAGTTAAAAGAAGAAATTACATGCTTGATTGGAAGGGGAAAACAAATCTTTCCGAATCTCTCTTGAGGGTGGAATGGGTAGAGATTTTATTTCCTTCACTGGAAATACAAGAGAAGGCTGAAGTAAACTTTTTTACTGGAAGACTAGTACTGAGTGTAGCTGTACTAAACTTCATTGCACTTGCTGGTACTAAATTTACAAAGAGAAGCAGAGATTGTTATTCATCCTTGAATGTTTTGCTCTGATTTCAGAGAAAATGATACAAACATGTGAGGTAGTTTATATTCTTAGTGGGAAATAGGCAAGTGTTGACATATGACAGGAACAGCAGCTGGAGGACTTGTATATTAGAACTAGCTATATTGGGATTTGATTCTTAGTGTTGCTAACTTAAATGACACTTATAAAATGTGAAGTGCCAACCTGCTGAGGTTTACAGTATCTTGTTCTGCAGTTCCATAAAGTTGACAAGCTGTTTACTAAGGCAGCATTGCCTGCTTTGCCAAAGAACTGATTAATTTCTAGATAACAGTGCTCAAGTGGTGAATCTGGATGTGTTAATGGCCACCCAACATCTGAATTTAACAGCAAGAGAATTATTACCAACTACTGAGTAAACTCTTTAAGATCAGTGATATATACCACTGATCATTTATCTGAATGGGTTATATATTTTAATTATATGTTTCTAAGCTCTTTAACAGTCTTGTTCTTTGTCTTCTGTGCATGCAAATTGATTTGTAAAGAGAGAATTGCCATTAGCTGGCAGGTACAATTCCTTGGCAAACTACAGTAGAGATTGCAGTACTCTAGCTGCTTAAGAATATAATCAAAGAATACTTACGAAATTTTTCTAATATAATAATTCTTAATTGTCTTTAAAAAACTTAATAATACTCTCCTTTTCAATTAAGAACATACTTTAAGCTTGGATTTAAGCAGTGTTCTCAATAGCTGCAAACCACTGAACAACAGTGAGCAGATTACTTGATAGTCACTTGTTCTGTGGCATAGTTAGATCTTTAAATAGCCTAAGAAATAAAATAAAAATAACAAAAAAACCAACCCCATACCTAAACAAACAAACATCCCCTAAAAGAATATTGTTATCTTCAGCTGATAACCGTCACTAATGTCCTGTAGAAATGCCATTAAAACTTCTTAATTGTATGGACATCTAGTAACTTTCCTGTACTTTGTTTAGGGGGTGTTTTCCAAGAGGGGAAGTGCTGGCTTAATTGATTAGCTGCAGACTTGAACAGTTCTAACATTACTGTAGGATGAGTCCTTATTAGGAACTGACAAAATGGGATTTTATAAACACACTGAGTTTTGGAATCTACATCCTATTGTCTTTCAGCAAAGACTAGACTCTCTGAGAATGTAACGATCTTTCTAAATACTCAGAATTCAGTTTGGACTGGGGGGAACAAATAGGAATTGTTTTTTCAGAAATTGTTATGCATTGCCAGTGGCACTAGGTTTGACTTCATGATTTGAATGTATACTTAGAAGCTAGTCTTGTGGAAATAGTGTATAGATCCAGTTGTCATTATGTGGGAGCTAGTGAATCCTTGAGGAAATACTTTGTTAGAAGTATGTTTTGCATCTTAAAATATCCAAAAGTGAAGGAAAACGTAATCCACGAGAATTTTGGTATCCTTGATGAAGTGTATTTAGAGATGTTGAATTACTTCATCTGTATGGCCTTAATCTGAAGTTTGCTATATTGCTGCTTAGTCTATTGTTACCCAAGAGTTACCCAAGAGATTCTTAAATTCCAAATCAGTGTCATGAAATGAAATGTGTTCCTCCAAGATCTCTTAGTGTGTGTATCTCTTTAATTTCTTTTTTGTGGTAATAATGCTCATGCAAAAGCTTGTTCCCAGGGAGGAAAAAGCTGTTGTACTAACTGGTTTTTGGTAACAAACTGAGGCTGCTGGATGTTTTCTTTGAACGGAGGACAACCTGTGGTTTTTCCTCCAAGTAGCTCTGCATTGCTGTCTGTGCAACTAGAAATGACATGCTTTCAGTTTTTATTTGCTGTATAACAATGAGATAGAAAAGTTCACATTCCTAAAGAGTTTTTTGTGTTACGGTAGTGTTCTTCCTTTATACAGGTTGTTAAATAGTTTGGGGAAATTTTTTTTGGTTTTTTTTTGGGGGGGGAGGGAGGTATTCCTTGATGCATGTGGAGAGGGTTTTTTTGTTTGGGTTTTTTTTTTTATTTGCTTGTTTGTTTGTTGATTTATTTTTTTTTTTATTTTTTACTTTGACATAATATTTGGCAGGATGGAGTTTTCAAGATGAATCTTTCTCCTGATGGAGCTCTTCTGGCAGCTATTCATTTCTCAGGAAAACTGACAATCTGGTCTATTCCATCTCTCAGACAGCAAGGAGAATGGGACCAAACTGATCAGGTAAGAAGGATGTAGATACCTAGAAACATGCATTATATGGCATAATCCTCTGGAGATGTGTTTTCCTAGAATGTGAAAGTAGTTCAGATAACTGTGCTTTAGCTGCTGGCTATCTTTCCCGTCAACTCCATATTTTTCAAGAGCCCTACATTTTCTTTTAAAATAATCTTTCTATATTTTAACCATAAGGCTTAAACTTGAAAAATTAAGAAAAAGAACCAGTTTTTCACGAGGCATTTTGGTGCCAAGTGGGTAACAGTTATACTGAAATGCTGTTTTAAAATATAAGTGGAGGCCAACACAGGTAACTTTGCTTGAATGGTTCAAACCAAATTCTGCTGGATATCTAATGTGTTCATCTATTCCTCCATTAAAATTTACCTTGCCTTCTGCCAGATAATGCTCCAGAACAGTTTGTTCATCAGATTGGTATTAGTAACTCACATGCTTTCTACAGAAATTATTTGCAAAACTGAGTAGGGGAACTTAAGATAGGAATTGTCCAGATACTGGCAAACTTTTATATGACTAGTGTGAATTTAAACATTGGGAATTGAAAACTAACTAGTTTTCAAAGAAATTTCCAGATAACTAATACACTCTCTGGGTAAAAATAACTTTATATTCTAATAAGGAAAATATATCTGCATTTTTGAAAAGTAACAAAGCTGAAATGATGTACAAAGGTATGTGAAGTATTCTGGGTTTACTCCTATTAATTCATTGGCTAATAGATATAGAAAGGCTTTTCACTTGAAGCGCTGTGTGTTATGTTCTAAACCTACAAGACATGAACCGACATCAAGTCCAAACAGGGTAACCTGTCAAACAGGATCTTTGTTCACTAGACATATATGGCAGAAATTACTACTGATATTTACTATACAGTATTGATCTCAAGATGGTTTTGTTGTACAGAAGTGTGCTTCTTCTTAGAAAATGATAATAGAATGAAACATTTGCTACTTAATGTAAACAGGTGTGCTTTAGTGCATATACTGATCAATAAATCCACGTTATATTAGCATTAAACATTTGCAGTTCCTGAACTACTTAATAATTTCCTTCTGCAGGGTAAACCTTTGGACAGTGTACTTACTCCTTTAGAAATTCCAATACAAAAATATTTCTTCTATTTTTGTAGATGTTTTAAATTCTTAAGATTTATGCAATCATATGAAACAATGGACAGCTTTTTCCCATGCTATTGGATTTCTCTGCTCTCTGCACATGGTGCAGTGGGTACTATAAGGTCTGCCACAAAACACTTTCTTGACATTGCGTATAGGCACAGGCTCCTATAATGAGGAAGAGGACAAAATGAAGGAAGATGTCCTTTGGTATCATGATGACTATGAGGTTAAATGAACATTTTCAAGAAAAATGGCAAAAAAGATAGGCTAAAAACTTTGACTATAGGGAATTTCAAGTCAATGAATACTTTTAGAGATCATGTGGTGTGTTGCCATCCTAAACACTACTGGTGTGCTGTTATCTTTTGAATCTGACTGCAAGAGCGGGACTACTGACTTGGAAACATGGCTGTGGTGTTGTGTAGCTTAAGTTTTGGTTCTTAGAGGTAAGCAGTCAGATCTGGTTAGACTGTATTGACTGTGAAACTATTCTGGGTCTTGCTGGGTTGGAGTTAATTTTCTTCATTGCAGCCTGTATGGTGCTGGGTTTTGGATTTATGACCGAAACAGTTTTGATAACGTATCAGTGTTTTAGCTATTGCTCAACAGTGCTTGCACAGCTTCAAGGCCTTCTCTTTTGTCACTGTTGTCCCCCAGTGAGTACTCTGGGGGTGTGCAACAACCTGGGAAGGTACACAGCCTGAACAGCTGACCTTGACTGACGGAAGGGATATTCCATGCCATATAATGTCATGATCAGAAATAAAAACAGAGCAGAGGGAGGTTTTGGTGGGTACATATGGCTCTGAGACTGGGTGGGCATTGGACTGCTTTTGGTGTCACTTGTTTTTATTTTAATTTTTTTCTGGCTTGCTTTTGCTTATGAAACTGTCTTGACCCATGACTGTTTTTGCTTTTGCTCTCCCTATTTTGTCCCACTGGGCAGAAGAGTGAGTGAGCGGCTGTGCAGTGCTTAGCTGGCATCAGTCCACCACAGAAATGTAATTCTAAGCTTATTTAGGGAAAGTGCTTTTAAAAAAACAAAACCTAACCAACCAAAGATTCTGCTCCGGTGCTGGCAAAAGTGCTGTACTGTGTGTATGTATGCATATCTGTCTATCTGTATGTATTCTTAACGTACACTTCAGATTGTTGTGAGAATACAGGTTTTGCCTAAGGGTGCTTACAGTGCTTTTTTTTTGTTTGTTTGTTTATTTTAATGATAATATGTATTCTGAAGCAGTTTTCAGGACACTATCATTTAGTGAGGGTGACATAAAACAGTACTTAACTATTTGACTGTTTGTAGAATGATTTTTATAGGTGAGACTGGTGTCCAAGTATAACGGATATTTTCATGATGTGCGTGTTTCCTATTGTCACCCACACATATTTGATAGAATAACTTAAAAGTGGCTTCATGTTTAGTTTTAGTTAGTAGACCCTTCTCTTTCTACTAAAAAATTAAATCGGCAAATGACCTTCCGCTTGACGCAAGCCTGCTTCAGTTGTCAGCTGTATAATGTACCTGTATTTCCATTGCATTGCACTTAGGGGCAGGATTACTGTCATCTGTATTTGTGTAGTTCCCGTGTTTCTGATATTACTAAAAGTTTTAAAAAGGCAACACAGCAACAGCTTGCTAATTCTAAATGTTGCAGCGCATCATTAAGTAATGTTGCTTCTTTTCCTGCACTAGTCAAAGGGGCTTTATAGTTACGAAGATAACCAGAGTGAACACTTATAGCACTGTACTAGGCTGGTACTCAGGAATGTTTACACAGCCCAAACAGAAGGACTTGGAGATACTTCTATATGCTTGTAGTCTTATGTATAGACATGAAAAATAAATGCTTGGTAGGCTTCTGATTGCTGGAGAGCCTTTATTTCAGAAATCTTTAGGGTGTGATTGCTGTTTAATGCTGACTAGGCCAGGTCTGATGGTACTCTTGTTTTATAATATGGAGTTTTAGGAATGTAGAAGTCTGTTTTGCTATGACTTTTTTTAATTTAACTGTCTGGAGAAAAGTACAATGTCACTATAGCAGCTGTACATTTTATGTTGAAGAAAAGTTTGAATTTATGGGGAGCATTTTCATTGAAAAGTTAGTTGGTCAGCAATACAGTAAGTAATCTTCGTAACACACATGGTCTCTTTTACTTGCATGTAATTCTTTTTTGTCTGTGTTGTGTTTTTTTTTGGTGGTGGTTTTTTGTTTGTTTGTTTTTTTGTATAGCCAGGTTATGACGAGCTCAACCCAGACTGGAAACTCTCTACTGAAAAAAGAAAGAAAATAAAAGGTATGTGGTACCATTAGATCATTATTTTATACCATTGTGTAATTAAAAATATTTACACAAATATACAAAGGCCTGAAATGACTTAATTAAATCTCAATTAGAATAGCTGCCAAAATTGTATGTATAATTTGAATTTGTAGCATGGCATAGATAAATGAGTGTCACAATAGGTATTATTTAAAATCCTCTCCTAGGAATACTTTTGCAGCCATAACCATAAATAAAGATGATATTCCAGTTAGTACAGGACTTCATTTATTATTAATCATGCGATTATGACTCTCTAGAATGCTGAAATTTCAGCAGATGTCTCTGCTTGTATCAGAAGCCACTACATCATAATATTGTAGGTAATGCATTATTAGAGTCAACAGTCTAAAACCTAAACTGTCCTTTACCTTTCTTCCTATGAATGTCTAATAAATCTTGAACGCTAATGTAATGTAAAGGTATACATTTAAAATTCTAAAGGAAAAGGCCTTTGTGTCCTCCAGCTGCATTTGCCTCATGTCAGTCTCTGTTCTTTTCCCAAAATTCGGGCCACCACATGCAGGCATTAATCACCTGGTTATTGCATGGCTCTTGGAAGAGTGCAGAGATCAATAGCTATTCCATGATCCATTCATTACTGCTTGTATGCATCTATATTATTAAAAGATCTCTGTTTCTTTGTGCTGTTTTTCTTGGTGATTCTGTCTTTGGGTTAATTCAGTTGACCTTTGTGGGTAGGCTGCTGACTAAGCACTGAAGTGGCAGAAAGGTGCTAAGCTGATCTGTTTCTCAGTGCTGTTTGGGGAAAGATCTGTTTTCATCAGAGATGTGGGAAATGACACTGTAGTGAACAAATTGAGTTAACTTTCTGGTGAATGTTTTCTCCCAACATCCAGTTACCATAATCAAGACAGTCTTAGAAATGACACAGCTTCCATCATCAGTCGTGGCAATTTTTATTTGTTTTGTTGGTTTAGTCTTCTTAACCTCATCTTGTAGGTTGTTTCAGAGGTCTTGTTGATAGTTGTCACTTGTCCTCAAAAGCAGCGTAACTTTTTCTGATTTTCATCAATACTATATCTTTATTGCCAGGGGGACTTGGTCAAGGATGGCCTGGGAAGTATTGAAGCAGATCTTTATCAAATACCTAAAATTTATTGTATTTTGTGCAAGTAAATCTGTTTACTGTGAATTCTTTCTCCAAATAATATTAAAAAATAATTGCATCCACAATGAAGTGATTTTTTTCCCCTCCTCAACAGGTTTCTTTAATGCAAAACTGATTTAGTAAAACATAATTCATCTAAAATGCAAACTTGGTGAACCAAGGATGCATAAACAATAATCAATGTCTGTTAAATTAGGCCATCAGGTGAAATCTCTTAGTAATTGAAGTCACTTCTGTTCTTATCTGATGTTTAAAGTTATTTGTTTATTTGTTTTAGACAAAGAATCCTATTACCCACTGATAGATATAAATTGGTGGGCAGATAATTCTGTCATCCTGGCTCGCTGCTCTGGTGCGTTGACTGTGTCATCGGTCAAGACATTGAGAAACTTGCTGGGAAAGTCATGTGAATGGTTTGAGAGTTCTCCTCAGGTCACTTCAGCTCATGATGGAGGATTTCTAAGCCTGGAGGTGGGGAATGTGCACAAGCAGATTCCTTTTTTTGGAATGCAGTAGAACAATCTGCTTTTGTGTATGTAGTTCTAAGGGTGTTGTGTGTGTGGTGTGGTTAAAAAATGAAGTTGTTATTACTAACAGAATAAGCGATTCTGTTTCCTTATCTCCAGATAGGTATTGCAGTGAAATTCTGAACTTGGTGCAACTTAACTGTCTTAATAAAGATTTGATTGTCAAATAACTTCTGGAGGGTAGAAGTAAAACTCGTAGAAAGCTGAGTCTGAGAGGAATCTTGTTGCAGGAAACAGTGTTGACAGTTTTCACTGCTTTGTATGCTAGTGCTTTTGAAGAATACTGCAAGCCTCCCTCTCCCATTTTGAAACAAATGCCTCTTACAAAGGGAGTATATTTAAAAGAAATGAGGAACACATTTAAATTACGGCAAAGCTGCCCCATAAGAGGTATTTTTTGTTCATCTTTAGTAGGATTCCAGGAAGGGGTAGAACATAATGAAGCTAACCAGGAATTTTCTTTGAAACTAAGAAAATCACTCTATCTGAAGGCTTACACTGAAATAGGCCTTAAACGTCTTAAAAGTTTAGTATTTATCAGAGTATCTCAATATGTATCAAAGCTTGCATGTATGTTTTTGGAAAGGTTTATACTGGAAATAGGAGACAGCCAGTACAGCCTAAGGATGTGGTCTGAGATTATATTTGCATTCAACAGAAAACCTTGCATTGAATAGCTACAAGTTGTATAGCTATGAGTACGCTGCAGTAAGCTATGTAACAGTGTATGAAGAAGTCCCCATGGTTCTGCCTGTCTGGGGTGGTGCAGGACACTTAGCATAATAGCAGGTTACTATTAAGAAGCCTTCAACTCTTGCTTCAGAAGGTAAGAGATGAAGCCTCAGATCCAGGAGACGCACAGAGTTTGTGGAGTGTGTTAAGCAAGCTGAGAAATAAAGGGTTAAAAGGAGAAGAGGAGGGAGGATGTTGATTCTGAAATTTGGAGGACTGGGTGTGAAGATATACTCAATTCTCACCAAATAGTTGAGGTTTACTAGGTGGACATTTCATATTCGTATTTTCTGTGCAGTGTGAGATAAAACTTGTTCCAAAAAGATTACGCTTGGAGAGCAGGCCTGGTGATGAAGATGAGGGAGAAGATGAATCTGACTCAGATGACGAAACTTCTGCTAAGGACAGATACTTCAGTTACCTAAAGCAAGGCCTGTACTTTGTGACAGAAATGGAACGATTTGCTCCTCCACGGAAACGTCCACGTACTATTACAAAGAATTTCCGCCTTGTCAGTTTGAGATCCACGACTCCAGAGGAACTGTACCAGAGAAAAGTAAGTGTAGAAGGAAGGGTCCTATCTCTTAATCAGCTTTATTTAGAAAGATTTCCACCCCACCCACCCCTTTCAATTCTTGCTATGTTAACAGGAGTATTTTAGACGCATATTGCTAAGTCTCTTAGTTGACGGTATAATGTGTTACCTAATTGAAGGGATCATTGTTTAAAACCAGCAATACAGTAATTCAAATGAGATGATGTTTGCAGGTCACTGAGGAGACACTGTATCATCTTGGCCAGACTTGGAAGTGTACTCATGTGAATGTTTACAAATAATGACAAACCTGGCAAATAGATTGAATGAAATTAGTTCAGCTTGTTACTGGCTGAGGAATGGGTTAACTGGTACTGTGATGTGAATGTAGTTTGCTTGCATGTTTTTTCAGGCATACATACAAATCAGGCCTGTGACTCTTGTACTGAATAGATACTTAATTTTTAGGACTACTCTAGAGAGCACTTTGTCTAGGCCATTTCGATTGTTCTGATGGTAGACCAGCTCACTTCATAGCTGTTAGTTTCCACAGAGTGTTGATGTCATACTAGTTACCTAAATAACTTCTTTCTTTTTCTTGAGGCAAAATCTCTGATTTTCTAGAGGTGTCCATCAGATCTGAGTTTTACTCGTCTGTATCTTGAGCCATTCTCTTTCCTACCTGCTTAAGCATACTCACAGTAATTATTCCTCTACCTGTTTCAGCACACAGAATTAATATTTGATTGCTTAATATGGAAATTGGATGACTTTCATTTGCATGTGTTTGCTTTTTAGATTGATAATGAGGAATACGGGGAAGCTTTGTCTTTGGCTCAAGCATATGGCCTTGATTCTGATCTTGTGTATCAAAGACAGTGGAGGAAGTCAGCTGTTAACGTTGCTTCAATTCAGGACTATCTGGTGGGTTTGTTTTTTGTGACTTCTAGGCTTTCTTACTGGAATGTCTGCATTATCTTTACAGAAATTGAATTCTCAAGTGTGTTCTAATTTATGCAACATAAATTGGTGGCAATGTGGAGAGCTGTCTTGCAAATTTAATTTCATGTTATGTGGAAGAGAGTGGTCTTGTTAATTTAACTGAAGGCCTGATCTAGAGACTTTGGACATAACTGGAAATCTTTCCTTTGGAGTATCTTCTAATTTTCATTAACAGCAGCATGCTTTTTCTAGTATAATCTCTCCCCTACATGCAGCAGTAGATTGTTGCCTGGCAAATGAATAGTAATAAATATAAACATAAAACACCTAAATGACTTCTAAATATTTTAGAAAATGAAATGGAAAGGTGAAGTTGGTATCAGTAGCTATATAGCAAAATCTGAATAAGAAAATTTACAGTGAACTGCTACCTGTAACTGAAGCTTTCAGTAGAATCGAATGTGGGTTTTTTTGGCTTGAAAGAAAGACTTTAAACTCAGTGAAGTGTTGTCAAAACTGTACAACCTAATGGTGCTTCTAATGGTGCTATAAGGTAAAGTCTTCAAGAGCAATATAATCTAATTTTTGTTTTTTCAAGTCAAGCGTTGATTTAATGTCAAAATAAGATTTTTACAAATAGCCGTTCTCCATGTGCAATGTAATCTCAATTGAAGATAAGCTGAGAAGACCAATAATACTCCGTGACTGTGGTGGGGTTTTTTTCTGTCACAGAATCCTATCGGCATGTGAAGAGGTTGGAATTAAAAATGACTGTAGTGCTATTGGGGAATACACTTGGTTTATAAAAACTGAATTTTAGCCCCAAAACATCAGTTTTTATTTGGTTTAAGGGGAAGGGATACTATTGAAGGAATAAAAATAATAACTTCTATTCCAGTTGTTGTGAAAGTTCTGCTAAATCATTTGGCATTTCTGTGCCCTTTTTGTTTCCTGCGTTCTCACCTCTTTTGCTCGTTTGCATTGTCAGTCGTCAGATTAACTTGGCATTCTCTTAAGTGGAAGAAACGCTCTAGAAGATTTTAACATTTCCAATGTCATTGCTTTGGAGGATTGAAACATATAATATT
The DNA here is from genome assembly GCF_023634155.1 of Falco peregrinus. Classification (NCBI taxonomy): domain Eukaryota; kingdom Metazoa; phylum Chordata; class Aves; order Falconiformes; family Falconidae; genus Falco; species Falco peregrinus. The sequence continues at coordinate 60,402,834 of NC_073727.1, forward strand.
GTGTCTATGCTCTTTTCTTGGACAGAGCAAAATCAAGAAGCGCACGTGGGTTCTTCATGAGTGTTTGGAAAGAGTTCCAGAGAATGTGGATGCTGCTAAGAAGCTGCTTCAGTATGGCTTGAAAGGCACAGACTTGGAGGCTCTTGTGGCCATAGGAAAAGGAGAAGATGGTGGCAGGTTTGGGAAGAGTATTTTTGTTTTGTTTTATTTTTTCTTTTTAAAGAATGGTGTGTGAAGTCTTTTCTGATAATTTGGTAATATTTTTTTTTATATCAACCACTAATGAAAATGTTAAGATGCTTTTGCAGGACCTTAAGAAAAGTAATGTTTTGAATGAAACTAGTTTAAAGATGTCCGTAAGGTACCTGTTCTCATTTTATGTTTGTAAAAGGTTTTGTACTGCATTTTCCCTCTTCTCTGGATGGCCTTTGACATATGAAGTTCTCTATGATGAAGAAAACACACAATCTGTTTGTGTTGCCTCTTCTGGGAGCTGCAGCTATCCCTATAAATGCATTTTGTTGTATGTCTTAATTGTAATGATCTTCTGTTGTTCAAGTGGGGAGGGGAACAAAGCAAAACACGGTGGGTCAGTGGGGAAACACATGCAGAGACAATTCTCTTCAGTATTCATTTGTTGGTGGTAGAAAGAGATGAGGCTGTTCTTTGTGCAGTCAGCTATTAATATTGCATGCTGTAGAGCTGCTGTCAATCCCAGTGCTAGTGGTGGAATTTAGAAATTTATCAACCATCATAGCTGTGTGGTTTGTGGTTTGGTATTTTGGTTTGTTTTAGGGAGGGGATGGAAATAAGAGATGATGGCCTCTTGACTTGTGATGAGTGCCTGCTGCTTTACAACAGCAAAAGTCAGAATTATCTTTTTCTGTAAAAGGTTTGGATTTTGGTTAAGAAATAAATGGAAAGCTGTGTTCATAAGTTTTATAAAAAATTAGCTTATTGTATGTTGTTGTTTTTTTATCAACATTGATGATGATGTTGTTTTTGTCTTGCAGATTTATCTTACCAGGGGAGGTGGACATTGACATTCCCTATGAAGACTTTTTGTCACCAGATGAAGAAATGGATGCAAGAAAAGAAAAAGAGGCCAAGAAGCGTCAAGAACTGCTATTATCAGTAAACTTCTCAAGGTAAATGAAACATTAGGCCATGCTTTATTCAGAATTAGAGGTTTATTATAACTACACAGTTGCAAGAATGTAATTACTCTTATGTATGTTATTCCTAATAGGAAAGTGGTTTCAAATTTAATTGGCACTATTATTGTGTCAAAGTTCTTGGTTTACTTAATTTCTTGATATATTCCAGTGCACAAAGTCATTAATTGTTTAATCCTTGCCTTCATATGATGTACAATATCAATTGCAAGCATGAAAATTCCTCTTCTGAACACAGGCTGACATTGGAACAAAAAGAACTCTGCCGTAGCAGGCTGAAGCTGTTAACTTACCTTGATCGCCTTGAAACCTATGAGGTGAGGAAACTTGGCAACTGGCTACAGTTCTTTTGAGTTCTCGTTCCATAGGTATTCCTGTTACTTTTCTATCATATATTGTAGTATTTATGTTTATATTTGTCTTGAAATGCAACAATCTCACTTGGCAGAAGTAAGCTGTTTTCTGTTCAAGCTTACTGAGATTCTTTTGCTTTACTGTTGCAAATGGCCAGCTTCTAGGGTTGAGAGGTATAGCTGGGCCGAAGCGTGCTTTGAACATGCTGTGTCTGCAGGGAATTAAGTTATGCAAAATGCCATATGGAGTTGTTGCAGGATCACTGTCAGTCTAATCAGTAAGTTCTGTTTGGATTCTGTGATAAATCTTCTTCTTCCATGACCTTACCAAAGTGAAAGTTTTTGCAATGTCAGACTGTATTTTGCTTATTTTGTTAATTTTAATTTTGAAGTTGGCACTAGTCATATAATGACTTTTACCACATCTCTTTGTAACTAATGTTGTCTAAACTCCTATTAAGATAAAGTGGAGAATTGTCTTAGCTTGTCAATCAAAAATGCATCTGTTTTTTTCATACTGAAACAAATAAAAACCAGCATGCCTTTCCACATATATCTCATACTTACTCATCCTAAGATTAAGTAATGTGTAAGTTTTTTTGATGCTTTTGTAAATCTTGCATAAACCCCATTTTTTTTTAAAGTTGCATGTTTTTTGTGTGTGTTTTTTTTTAAAGGAAATCCTTGGAGGGCCGCATGCAGCTGAACAGCACTATGATAGCGAATTCTTCAAGAAGTTCAGAAATCAGAATATTGTACTTTCAGCAAGAACTTATGCTCGGGTATTAATATTTATTTTGTTAGAACGTAATTATGTTTTGGTATTGCTGTTTGCATTTAAGTGTATTCCCTGCCCCCCACCCCGCTTTGAACTTGGTTAAATCTCAGTGGGAATTTAAGAGGTGGGGGGTATTTTTCTGATAGTAAGTAATAAATGTGATGAGCCTGAGCTAATAATTTTCTTTATTGCTACAGAAAATTTTAAAATTAAATGTTTTTTGCATGACGTAAGTTTACATTTTTTTTGCTCATTTTCAGTTTAAACCAGTCTTAAGCTAGTTCTTCAACATGTTTTATTCTTTAGGAAAGCAATGTCAGAGCCCTGGAAATTCTGTTCACTTTCCATGGATCAGCTTTACTTCCACACAGACAGGCAATTCTGTCCAATTTTCCAGAGACTACTTCACCACATGAATATGCTTTCTTGTTGCCTGAAGCTTGGTAAGGATGCCTCAATGGATATTAACTAAAAAAAAGGAGACTTTTAGGTTAATACATAAATTAGTTTTTATATATGGCAACCGGCTGTTGGTTATTACATGGAATCAAGAGAGCAGCTTTGTCTTTGTGTACTTGACTAGTCTTCATTTTCTGCTTTACTTTATGCCATTCTTGGAAGCTTTTTGGTCTCTTTTGGGTTAATATCAGGAAAGTAAGGACTTTAAATGTTCTTGTCTCCATTATGCTAAAGAGGAAGCATGGCCTCTTCTGACCTACAATGGCCCGGATTTTCAGAGGTCTAAGTACAAATCTGTGATTGATTTGTAATAACAGACAATGTTAGGAAATTAATAATACAAGTGTTTAGCTCCCTGGAAGCAATTACATTTTCCTGGATTTGTTTTGGTGTGTAATTTAATACTTAAGCAGTCAGTAACTTCAGAATCATTAATCTTCTTGTTACTGATTCTTATGCAGCTTGCTAAGGTCGAATTATGAAAAGCTTTAAATCCAGACTTTCCTATTCATTCATTTCAGCATAAGATTTTAGCTTACTGTCAATTTCATATAAATTTTTGGAAGAGTCTTCCTTGGACATCATACTTATGTTCTGTGTATTAATTAAAATATTTTTTTTCCTTCTAGAATATTTCTTTTAAACACTTTCATTATGAAATTAGTTTTGAAGCATTTTGTTCAGTGCCCATGAAGAACTGGGCACTATTTTACAATAGGACTTTGAAGCCTTACTGCAGAGGGATAGTTTTTGGAACAGATAATAGATAATTTTTTTGTAGTCTTCCAGCATTATAGTTAAGTTTTTCACTTGAAAGTTTTAACAGTCCCATATAGATAATTCTCCATGTAGCAGAGGGGTTTTTCATTCATCAGGTTATTCCCCCGACGTTTTTTCTAGCTTATAATGCTTACCACCTTTGTTCTTTCTGAGCAGAAATTAGTCTTTATTTTACAATATCCAGTACTTACCAGTGCCCTTTTTATTGTGTGGATAGTATTAGGAACACATGTAGTTATTTAGTTAGGATGTGAAAACACTTGTTTGAACATTTTATTTAAGGTAACAGTTAGGACCATGAAAAGAAATTATTGCAGTGTTTAGAAAATTAGTAAAACTTATTCACAACTTTCTCTTTTGTTTTGAGAGGATCTATAATGTGAGAGGGTGGGAAGAAGGGTCATCTTAAATGTGGTTATAATTTTGTTGATGTTCATAAACATGGTCGCTTTCTTTCTGAAGGGGATGAGAGCAAATCCTATATACACAAATCTTGCATACTGAATACTGATCTAACCTTTTTCTAAAACTGGTTTCCTGTTACAGGGATTATTCACACAGTATTGCTAAATACACTCCCTAAAACTATTTTACTAATATAATGATTAAATATGTTTTGATGAAAGTATTAATGAGACTTAATACTTAATAGACTTAAGTTCTTACTTTGTACATTTTCTTAATGATTTTAATTTTTTTTTTTTTTAATTGCATGAGCCTTTCCCCCAGTCCAAACAGCTTCAGTTTCTGGCAGTTGTTTTATGTGAATCAAAGAGAATTGAAGGTCTTGGTCTTTTTAAAGTGAGTTTATTGGGCCTTTTAGTGCTAGCGTTTTTTTTTTTTTAAAGTGGGTTATTAGTATGAATAGAATTACTGGCATTCTGTAGATACATAGTTTTTGTGACATCCAGTTTAAATGTGTGCTATCTAGTTTACTTCTCTATAGAACACAGTATGTAGACATAATTTGCATTACATTAACTGATGGACCAAGGTTATGATACAACTTATGAAACTGGTTCATTCCCACATAATATTAAAAAAAGTGCGAGTGCTAATTGTAATTGATAAACTTCTGAACAAAAGGAAGACATTACAAAAATATAAATCCCAATTGGTTAAACAAAATGTCGGCAACACTACACGTCACTGTTCAGTTTATGCAGCTTGTCATTACAGTGGTCTTGGGATAAGGGGTGAGAATGATCCAGTCTATCCTCAGGAACTCTGACTCTAGAAAAATCTTGTAAAGGGTTCTGAGGAAATGACTTAGTCTTGTATTCCTCCTTAAATGTCACACTGTTGCAGTTATGAAATACGGTGTGGATATCAGGAGGATTTCCTATTTTCAGCTGCAAAAAAAGAGCAATCTCTCTTGTGATTTCTTTTAGATCATTGTTTTTCTGAAAATTCAAGGCCGTAATTCTCTGTATGAAGATATTCCAATAGGGTAATTGGTTGCTGTGGTGCATGTGATGAGACCACTAACGTGGACCAACTGCATGATAATGCCCACGTTGAGTGCAGCCTGCCCTGGTAGCCATGCTTAAAGAACACCTTGTTTGTGCCTTGCTGATGCTTTTGCTGCTCAGCCTTCTGCAGGGCAGACATCTTGCTGAGTAGTGTGCAGCTCTGGAGGCAGAAAAGATTTTGGTGGAGGGAAAAAAAACCCAGTAGTGCATCTTCTAGGTTTTCTTATATGGCCCTGTGTATGTGTAGGATGAATACTGTTGGGAACTAACCATCTTGTGTCTGTGTATATGGAGCACTTTAAACACTGACAGGGTTGGTTCCCAGCTGGAGCTCTCTGAGGTGACACCTGTCTTTATGGAAATTCACCACACTGCTCTGTGCTTTCATAGTTTTCCCCCATCTGCAGGGGAATCTGGCTGAAGAAGAACTTGAGGCTGTATAGCAGGTGCTGCCTTGTTTGTGCATGGAACAGGCGAGGTGGGACAAATAGCCACCTCTAGCTCTTGCCAAGGCAAAAGCATTGAGACACAGTTGCTTGTTGTGCGGCACTACCAATGTGAATGCGCACAGAAGTGCTATATCTGAAGAATTTCATTCCCCTATAATAAAGAGGTTTTGTAAAAGTTGCATTATAAATGCTATTTCCTTTCATCTGGAGCCTTGACTTCAGCTGCAGCTAGTAAATTTTAAGTACCTAGTGAAAGAAAGGCTTATTTTGCTACTGCATTCCATAGGCATAAAGCAGTTGTTTTCTTGTTACCGGCACATGTAATTTACATTAGGATGGCACTTAGAGGCCAGTGTCACAAAAGTTTTAAGGTCTTACCCATCAAGGAAGAGTTGGCATAATAAATGAGGGGAAAAAAAGGTAGAAGAATTTCTCCCTCCCCTCCGCCCGCCATGTTCTAGGCCAAGTTGTTTGGAAATACATATTTTTCCCCCAATAACAGCTTACAGAAAGTCTGAAGCTGTAGATAGCCTTCCATTGCTCATTTTTGGCACAGGTTTTGTAGCTTAGCATCTTTAGGGGTTGCTCTCAGAACTGTTCAGGAGGAGTTAAGTAATATCTGGGCAGACGATTTATGTATACATAAGACTCTTGGAAAGGACTGCAGGTTATATAAGCTCAACTGCTCCTGGAATTGAGAAGAAATACTAAGACGCATTGGTGGCTCTACATGCCTGTCAGCTTCAAATTGGTATTGTGATGGACTGTCAGTAATGTGTTTCTGCAGAATTGCAATTGTAATGTTTTCTTCTCATACTACTACTTGGCTACTTTTATAATGATGGCTTCTAAGTCTCTGCTGTCTTAGTCATTGGGATTCATGCTCCTTCTCAGATCTCCATCAGATGTCTTAACAGATGAAGTCTGTACAACTAGAGTGAAGGTGGTAAAAGTGTAGGTATTAGGAGATGACAGCTCTTTCTTATCTCTATTTCAATAGCTACAGCTAGCATTCATAGTCTATAGGTAAGACTGGTGCCCTGAGTTTTTTTTAAAGGTGATCTCAGAGGAAAATAACGCTGAACCACCATTATAAATATAACTAGTGCTTTTTTTTTCCCTTTTAATTTTCTTATCCTTTTTACTACATTTAACTGCTATATTGCAACATTACCGCTCACATTTTAAACTCACAGAAGTTGGGAAATTCATATGTATGGTTCCCTCAACAGCCATAAGTCTGCTATATTGCACATTACTCTAGTAGTAAAAGTCTTTCCTCTTACAATAGCAACTTCTTATATGTTTCTACTTTTTCACTCCCTAACTTTCTCAAATACTGATTTTCAGTTGTAGCTTAAAGTGAATTTTCACTGGAGAGTTGTGGATGAACTCCATTTGCCTAATGAACTAGGGTGGGAGTAGAAGTATCTTCTAAAAACTTAGTGAAGTTTGTAAAACCTGAAAATTTCCACATAATTGGCTCTCACCTATGAATAGGTAAATACTACACAATTAAACTAAGAGATTCATAAGCAGTTAACTTTGCCTTTCCATAATGATATCTTCTCCTGAACTAGGTTTTTAGTTATTGCCTGTGGCACTGCAGTTTCACTAAAGCTCTTAGAGTTCATCTCTTCTTAGTATATATGTATGTGAATTGGTTTGATGACTGAATGTCTGCAGAACTAATATATGGTCCTCACTTTTTCATATTAGTTTTCTCTTCTGAAGCTGAACTGCTTTTGTAGTTCATGTTAAAAGAATTAATCCCGTGGTCAGGGGTTGGTTGTTTTATTTTTTTTTTTTTTTTTGAGTTAGTGTGTGTAGTGCTACAGTGAAACAAGTAAGAAGGGCATAAGTTTTACATTCACTTCTTTTCTGTTGAGAATTTGAAGCTGTAAGGGAGCCAGGGAGAGCATGAGCTGTAACCAAGGAAGGAGGGAACTTTCACAGGAGCTGCAATGCTGGAGTTGAGCTGTCATTCAGAGGGACCTAGACAGGCTGGATGCATGGGCCAGCAAAAGCCTTGGGGAGTTCAAGGATAAATGCAAAGTCCTGTTCCTGCAACTGAAGAAACTCTTGCAACAATAAAGGATGGAGACAGACTGACTGGGAAGCATTCTGCTGAAAAGGACCTGGATGTCCTGGAGGGCAGAAGCAGGACATCAGCCAACAGGGAAGGGCAGCAGCATGTTGTGCTGCATGAACAGAAGCATAGCCAGGAGACAGAGCAATTGGAGTACCGCACTCATTCAGCTGCAGCTAGAATACTGGACCTCAGTTCAGGAAGGACGTTGGTATACTGGAGCCACGTCGCCAGAGGGCCACGAAAGTGATTGGGGACTGGAGCACTTGAAGGCTGAGAGCTCTGTGTGTGTTCAACATGGAGGTTTCAGGCAGGCCAGTAGCAGCCTTCACATAACTTTCTATAGCATATGAGCTAAACTGTGCCTGTACTGTTTATCCACAGAGCATGAACGGGATTTTCTTTTTTTGAGTTGTTCATGCTGACTTGTCCTGTCTTCATCTACCATGTGTGTCTTGCCTGCATAGTCCTGAACTGTACCTTGGCTTGCTGTCCCCAGTCTTCTCATGAAAGTGTATCGCTCCCATTGTCGTATTTGTTTGTCACCTTTTTACAGGGTTTAGAACAAATTTTCTTCTATGAACATCATTATCCTTTATAAATGAACAGTTGTGAAGGACTATTTTCAGTATGTGTTGGCAGACAGCTTTGATCTTACTCAGAGTTTAACTGTGTCTTTGAAATAGCCCATTTTGATTTTGTGAAAGCTCTTGCTGCCTCACAACTTTAATTGTATCATCAAGAAAAAATCCACAGCAAGCTTCTAAATGGCAGTTATGTAGTGTTGGTTGATTTTTCTGATGTTTAGATTATTCAGTCTAGGGTTTTTTTAGGGGAAAAATGTTCCTCTTTCCCCAAATTCTGTTAAAGGTTTACTACATCATTAAAACATAGCTTGATTTGTTTATGTAAGATCAGATGTAACTTTTTTCCTCTGGTGGCAGAGTTGCTTCAAAAGACCTGTCATTAAGTGCACAGCAGTTGTGAAGGGTGATTAGCTGTGGTAGCCACAAGCAGGATGCCTTTTCTGTGTAACAGTTTTCTCAAAGTGTGTGGTGTTTTTGTCAGACTGGTTTAGGCACCAGCTGTACTTCTGTCTTGATGAATTTGTCACGTGACCTGTGGATATTCCTAGAAAATTAAGAGCTTCTCTTTCTGCCTACCACTACTGTATTGTGTAGTATATTGGATAATTGGAAACATAAAAAATATATGTAATCAGTTATATAGTTGCATTTACTAATTCATTGCTAAACTACATGTTTTCGTGCAATACAAAAAATGCAGTACATGTCATAGCTTTGCAAGAGTACATATCCGGGATGCATTTCTTACTCTGTAACTGAGGATGAAATACAGTAATTGTGATGTAATAAAACTGTTTCAGAGCCATAAGAATTCCAAAGCAACAGAAACTGGCTTTGGTTTCCTAGTTGCTGTCTGAGAAGATACAGACTGTGGACAAAAGAGTTTCTGGACTAAATTAAAAAACATTTTTAAAAACTTCCCTTACATATCCTGCATTTATACAACTATATATGTTAAATATCGCCTACTTCTAATACCTCCATAACTATTTGTAGTGGGATTATGAAAGTGCTAATCTGAATGTGAAGTCTAAAATAACTTACAATGTACCTACAGTAAAATAGGGAAATCATAAATTCTGTTAAGTGGACAAGAGTCAGCAGTAGGAAAAGAATATTTGATGGTTCAGGATTTTATATCCCTCTTATCGCAAAACATAAATTTGAGATAATTTAAAAAAATATAATAAAATTGGAGTCAAGCACATTCTTCAAAAACATTTTGAGTGAAAACCATTTGATGGAACTCTACCTTATTTTTATCCTACAATATCTTTCATATATAGCTTTCTAGCCTCTAACAGATCAATACTAATTGTCTTAACTTAAATGTTATGTTCAGAACTATTCCAATATGTAACACAAGCTTTCAAATGCAGAATTAGTGTTTATAATATTATTTTTCAGACAGTAAGACGTGATTTAAAAAAAAAGTAAAGATTCATCAACTCCCAAAATATTTTTAGAGAAAAACCCAAACCTACTCTAAAAAATGTGCATGTCTTTTAGCAAAAATACATTGTTTCATAAATGTGTTGGAGAATTGCATTTTGCTTGGAGCCCGGATTTGATGTGCACAAGTTAACAAGGGAAAAGATTTTAAAAAAATAAAATTCTAATCCTCAACCGGATGAGTCTTGGAGAGACAGGCCTGCTGTATGAAATGCTTGAAGGAAAAAACCTGCACAGTTGCTGTTGGTAATAGAATTGGACTCTGACCTTAAAACTGAATTAGACCTTCCTGTTTTGAACGCCTCTCCCTGGAGAGAAAAATAATTTGCAGGTTTGAATTAATGCAGTTGGTAGGATACAGAAACTACCAAAGAAATGGACCTCTTTTGTCAAAGAAAAGAATGGGAAGAATTGCCAAGCCAATGTAAACAATAGTGAAAAGAGCAATACTGGAAAAGTCAGCTCCTTTGAAGGAACAGAGCTGAATACCTCTGTAATCTGTCAATTTACTGGGCTCCAACCATATTTATTCTACTGTTGAAAAGAAAAGGTAAGGGCAAAGGGTGGGGGAAAAGCAGTGGCTCAGGAAAAAAAAGTGTAGACTTACAGTGCGGCATAGCTGATGGCCGCCTTTTCCAATTAGAAGAAACGATCTGCCTTAGTGCCACAATGATCTATCCCCATATCTGGAATTTAGGGTGGGCGACCGCTGCGTAGTAATGCAGACTTAACCTGCACATGTCTCTGACCTCTGTGGAATTTCAGTTTCTAGAACAAAGCAGCAAAGTTGCATAGCACAAGCAGAGGGACTAATGAATTCTGGATGCAGTAGCATAAAGTGTACATTGCACATATGGCAAGCTACCTGTGCATGCTAAATTCACTACTTTCAGCCCAGTTAGGCTTACGTATTGTGTGTAGGGCATACATGGTAGTTCTGATGTGCCCCAGTTCAGCTGGATTTGCTGCATGTGTGTTGTGAACAAAAGCATGGTAGAGAAATGGAAGCCCTACCTCTTTCATATATGTCTTCACGTCTGTATATCTTTCTTCTCAGTCGCATCTGCATTTATGTTTTTGAGTTTGCAGACTGCAATGGTGCTTTGATGCCTGAATTTTTTTCTCAACTGACTTGCTTCCATTTTAATAGTCCTCCAAAGTTTTGTTGTTCTCCTGTTTCTGCACAAGTCACTGGAGTTACTGATAACAGAAATTTGATGAAAAAAACCCCCATACCTGTGCTAAAGCATGTATCAGTTAAGATAAAAGCTATTTTATGCACTTTAAGATCAATACAACATTTTAATAATTTCTTTGCTTTTATAAAGGACTTGGGTACAAGGATCTCCCATCCTTTCTTTGCTGATATCGAGACCGGTTTATTCCAGCTCTTGCATTTGAATTCAAATACAGAGTTTTTCTAAATTCTTCAGAATGAGGAGAGAAACTAAGGACAGTTGGATGCAGTCACTTAGGGGGCAGAAGGCAGTAAATATTTTAGCATTGTTGAGAATGTGAATGAAGTTAGCAGTCAGCTCTGAGTGGTATGGTTTCTCCTTTTTTTTGTGTGAATGTAGCAAGAAATGTATCTGTTAAGACTGGCTTTCCATAATTGCTGACTTCTACTAGGAAGAAAGATTTTTTGCAGTTATCTTTTAATTGTGTTGTTTTCTTTAAGCATTTAGAGAAGGTTGTTACTGAGTGCTGCTTGACTCTTGGTGAGAGCTTAAAATCTAAAATTCCTCTCAACTTTTTCCTGTGGTGAACCTCAATACTTTTAAAATGTCAAATCAAACCAAACCAGAGCAGAAGATACTTTTAAAAGATTTTTTTTTTGCTTATCCATACACCTGAGTTAAAGTATTTAACTCTGACCTTTTCTGCTGTGAGAAGGGGAAAAAAGATGGAGTAGACATTCTCCAGTCAAGATTGCACTGCATGACAGTTCTTTCCCATGAACTGTAAAGTCTTCTCTTCAGTATTTTGTGGTGGTCTGTTAATAAGCTTTTATGAAAAACTTGTGAAGTATGCTTATAGTACTTCTTGAATTGATGTGTTGGGACAACTGTAGGTTTCATTCCAGCAAAATCCTGTGCTGAAACATGAGATTGGCCTTGGTAGATTTGGCCGTAAGGCAAATGGCCAGCAGCAGTTGCTAAGGGAAGAAACAGGTACAGACAGGCACATCGCAGTATTTACCTGAAGTTTCACAAATGTCTATAATACGTGGTACAAATATTCCTGAACTAGGTATTTTCTAGACATAGTAGACTTTCATGACACTTATTCCAAGAATTCTTTCTATTTTTGAACCCAAATACACAGTGTTTTATATTTTATATCATGCATCAACATGTTAATGACAAGTTAACAGCTTAGCTGCATATGGTGTAAAACGCTTATCTGCTGTTGTTTATTTTAAATGAGGTCCTGCTAGTCTCATCAGTGCTTACAGTGTTGTAGGAAGTAAAAACAGTGAAATGTCATTTCCTATTTGAGTGGAATGAAAAAATGAACAACTTTGGTATCAATCTTAGCATATTTGTTGTTTTCTTCCTTCTAGGATTCTTAAGTCTGCTCTGGCTTTCACAGAAGGGATGTTCACACACTTCTTGCCTTTGGTCATTCACATTTTTTCTCAACTTTCCAACTTTTTTTCTGCCGTGCCTCGTTGAGTAACATAGGCAGGGGGAGGCAGTTGGGCATTGCTTCCTTACTTGATAGATTTTGGAGGTGAGGGGCAAGTGGGAAGCAAAGTCAAACAGAGCAAGGCCTGGGAACTCAAATTGAGTGAAATCTTTATCAGCAAGCATTTTTTTAAGCAATACACTTCCAATTTTAGTCAAGGGTATAAGCCATAGTGTGGTTTTGGAGAAGTTATTTTGAATGGAGTTTGTTCTTAATCCATGACATGTTTAAATGGAAAGGATTCTATTTAAAAATGTATTTAAAAAAATATTAAAGCAGTTAAGTTTAAAGACAAACTCAGGTGTTTTTTCTGTTACAGGAATAGGGAAGAGAATACCTGCTTTTAGATGGGGAGAAGGAAATACATATTGTTTTCTGAAATGAGCTGGGGAGAAGGGCCAGATAGGTGACTGCATCAGTTTGCAAAAAGAAGAGTTAATAACACAATAACTACATAACTTTTGATTTTAGGGTGGGTGGATAATTCTTGCTTGCATAGAAGATAAATTGTTCAGTCTCTAATAATTGTTTATCAGAGTCAGGAAATTGAGTTAATGATATTAAGAATAACTGGAGGGAAGAAACATTCATCCTGATTTTCAGGTCAGTTAAGAAAATTTGCAAGTTTTGCCAACCTTAATTATGAGCCTTTTGTGCTACTGAACGTGTTCAGAAACAATTTCTGAACTGGATCTGTAATTCCACAATGTAACTTTGCCACGTTTATGGCAAGTATGTAGGATGTGGCTGCTTAATTAAGAACATATTCAATGTAGTATTTGGCAGTACAGTACAGATTTAGATCAGTAGACGTTTTTATTTTTTTCTTTTGGTGGTGGTGGTGTTTTGTTTGTTTGTTTGTTTGTTTTCCCCTTCAGGTCTCATACTGAGCGATACTAGCATTAGGAGAGTGTGTGTGAATTCTGGAATGTCTTGTCATTCAGATCCTATATTCATGCATGGGTGGCTTTAAATTTGTGCTGTGAACTTCAGCTGTCTTGGCTTATTTCTAGTGATTTTCTGTTTTAATACTTTGTTAGCCAAAAGAGGAAAATTTTGAAGGGTAAATATCCATTAAATATCTGTACCTCTTTCCTTACTCTTTTGCATGACTTCTTTCTCTCAATAACAACAAAAACAACCAGTGAAGGAGCATCTAAACCAAAGCAGCTTTCCCAAAAGTTTCTCCTCAGGCTCTGAGATTATATGAGAAGACTTACTCAAATGGGATGCTCTTACTTTACAGAGCTGTGAACAGTCTGTAACTGACTACTTGGAACAGGAATTTGCTTTCAGAGTAAATACAATAAATGGTACTTGCGATTTTGTAATGGATCTTGATATAATTATTAACTTGTCACGTGTCTCTCCCCTATTGCTTCTCTTCTTCTTCTTCTGTTAGGTGTTTCAGAGACTTATGCAAAAGCCAATGTTTGGAAGAGGGGTAGGCGCACAGTCTGTGTTCTCTTTAATAGAATCATAGAATCATTTAGGTTGGAAAAGACCCTTAAGATCATGGAGTCCAACTGTTAATGTAGCAATGCCAAGTCTACCACTGAACCATGTCGCTAAGGTCCACATCTACACATCTTTAACATACCTCCATGGATGTGACTCAACCAATGTGTTGTCTTATGAGATGCATGAGAGAGACTGACAGAGAGGGGTTAACTTTTGTTTTACAGGTTACCCAGGTTATTCATGCTGTTTTTAGTGGAGCTATGGGAAGGAGACTAAGGGCAGGGCAAGATGTGGTGTGAGTGCTCCTCTCACCATGCCTTTGTGATTCTTCAGCTTCTGAAACTGCTCAAGCCCTTGGGCTCCTCTGAGAGCTTCCACTGTCAACTGGTCCTTGCCAGTGACTGAATCTCTTTTTACCCCAATGTTTATGAATAAAAGGTTGTTGAAATTATTTGATGTAGTTAAGTTCTTACAGGCCTATACTGTAGTAGAGATTTTTTCTTTTTATTTTAAACATTTACTCTTCTTGTTACTGTATATTAAATAATTTTTTTAAAAAAAACCTCTAAACCATAAAATAACAAAATCTTAAATGTTACAGTTCTTGGAAGCAGAACACTAGTTAAGGCATTAGTATGTGTAGCTAACATTTGGGGGAAAAAGCTATCTGTAACAGGAAATTGGAGTTGTTACCTGAAAATCTCCTGTCTTACTGTTACTCTCTCATAGTAGTTCTGCTACAATTTTGTAGATGTTATTTGAAACAGCTTCTAAATGAAACCCTTGACTGTCCTTGCTGTGTAAAAGGTCTTGTGTGTCTGCTCCACCCCAGTAAAGAAGGTGTGTTAAGATTAAGAAAATAAAACAAAAAGGCCTTCCCCAAATAAAGTAACCAACCAGCCAATCCCCTCTTGAAATACCTTGTTAAGCCTACTGGGAAGTGAATAGAGTAATTTTGCTATGAAAAGAAATTGTATTGGGCAATAAAATTTTGTCCAGTTTTCTTTTATGTTTAATAGAACATAGGAAAGGAGAGTGTTATTGATTATATAAAGACCTGGTTTTGCTGTCTTGATTTTATATTTTGGAAGGGAGTGTTAATCACACTTTGCCTTTTCTGTTATTTGACATTTCAACTGATAGGACTTTTTCACTGCAGACTAGGTCTTCAATAACAACATTCTTATGTTTGACATGTGAAATGTGACCTTTTTTACTTAGTTATTGAGCCCAGTTTTAAATAATAATATTTAAAATTAATTGATAAATGATGTTATTTAAGACTTACAGAATAGCCCCCCTCCCCCCATCCCCAGAATACATGGGCTGATGATGAATCTTTCCAGAATCTGGAAGTAACTTTATTCCTGGTGCTTATATCATAAATTTTAATTTGTAGTTTTATTTATTAATTATTTTCAGTGATGTTAATACGTGGTGCCTAATTATAAAGATAATTGTGGAACATTCTGTCCAACTGAATTGGAATTGAACACAGATGTTACTATAGCTGAAACTCGGGAATTAGCAGTCTTCCATCTTCTCCCCTCCTTTCTTTTGAGTCTTATAGCCTGCAGATCTGTCTCTGCCAATTTATTGCTGGATTTCTACTGTGTGTTTCATTTGGAGAGTAGGAATTAATGTGATAAAACACAGGGTATTTGTTAGTGCATTTAAGGGGGAAAGAAAGGGTGGCTGACCTCCAGGCAGAAACGTGTATGTGTACAGTGCAGGGCAGTTATCATGGATATGTCTGTTTTTGTTAAATGTGTTTAATGGCTGTTGCTAAATGAAATGTAGTAACTAATTCTTAGTTTGTTGTTTTGACTCTTACTACATTGTGCAATTGATTTGTTTGTTGGAGTTTTGTTTCTTGTTAAGCTGTTGAGTTACAGTGCTGCCCTTCAAGAGATGTGGAGATCATGTCAGTTGCTAACTTATAAATAGGAATTGTCCATGTACTATTGGTGTTTATTAATCAGGGTTAGGAGAAAATGAATGAGACTTAAAATAGCTTATTGCTACAGTATGCTGGAACGTTAATGTCTTTACTTTGTACGTGGTTTGTTTCTTATTTCTACAAATGCCATAACCTATATGACTTTTCCTCCTTAGTTTGTATAGCTTGACATGGTTTTCTTGGGTTTTATGCTGCTTAAACAACTAGGCTACAGCAGCAAGTCATAACTAATCATTGTATTAGTAGCCCATAGCGTTCTAATCTGTATCTTAAATGGATTTCCCCCCCACCCCCTTCAACATCAATATTTAGAGAGTGTTTCACCGTCGAAGTTTGTAGTCAGAAAACCACATAAAACTTAATTGAGAAGATTAGTACAGCAGGGCATATCTTGTTTCGTTTCAGTACAAGGATTTGTGCTAAAATGTGAAGAATTGTATTTTTTTATGCTGTGAAGATCACAAGTTTTTACTTATTTCATTCTTCCATGACAGCATATGAATTCAGATTACTTACTGTGAAGTTGTAAATGTTCTTAAAGCATATAGTGGAGATTTTCCTTTTTTAATTTTTTTTTTTAAGGTATGGCCAGTAAGAAAATTAATTTTTTTAGTGGATCTTTAATGATACAGGTAGAATATGTGTTTTTACAGGTAATATACAGGTAAAATCACACTTGTAAAGCTGCATTAAAAAGTGATAAATCTTTTAAAGAATTGATATTGTAGTTGAATGATACAAGTATTTCAGTGAATTCATAATGAGCATGTGTGCTTTGTATTCCATTAATTGAATGCCATCACAGTTAAAAAAAAACCAACAAAAAACCTACAATCCCAAAAATTGTGTAAAGCTTTTTTTCTGTTATACCAGTTACAAACAGGGGACATTGAAAATTCTTCCTTGGAATGAGCAGAAACATCGTGAAGAAGATTGGTGTGAAAAAGCAGAATGCAGGTAAGTATGTAGAAATAGCAAAAAGTTTTTTCTATATTTATGTGTGTTTCAAATAAGGAATTTACTTATTAATTTTAAAATGTGGGAAATGCCCAGTAGGACTCACTTCTTGATTTTGTACATGCTGACTTGTGTTTTAAGCTTTCTTAGTGAGACTGACTGAGCAAATACTCTTTAATATTAAAGCATTATGTTTGGATTGATTGTGTGATGCATGCCTCTTGTAAATGCATGGGAGCCGGGGGAGGGAGGTTACTCTTGGAATTCCTGAATTATTTATTTATTTTCTCCTGCCCCCTTATTTGTCAGCTGTAACGTTGTCATAGCAGCATTAATGGATCACAAAACTGCCTCTTGCTGTGTGAGGAACAGATGGGAAGCAGAGGTTTGTCTTTAGTAGAGAGGATTCTTTCTTTCGTGATCTGCATCATGTTTTGAAACTCTTACTTGTCACTTTGCTGACAAAAATGAATATTTGCTGTGATTGGCATTTGAATCTCATGAAATAATTGGTGTAGTGGTAGGTTGATTGTATCATTTTCTTTCAGAACGACCAGAAAAATATAGGAAAAGACTGATGTGAAAAAAATACAAACAAATCTACACTTAAACATATGCTGACACTTTTTTTTTTTTTTTTTTTTTAAGGATAATTGTTGAACCAACTTTACAAGATGAAGGCGAATTTCTGTATGAAATGCAACATGAGTTACTGAAGTACAGGACTACTGACCTTTCAGTTAATCTTGTTACCGATTGGTATTTGAGCAGAGCACAGGAAATTGAAAAATATGCAATGCAGGTGAGAATAGCAGTGAAAAAATAGTGATGGCTGACTCAGGCTGACCAGCCTTCTTCAGCAGAATCGTGTGTTAATGGGCTGCTTTTTGCTTGGTGACATACACTGTCTCAATCTTTGTTATGGCTTTTGAAGTACTTGGTTTGTTGTTGTTTTTTTTTAATGTTTGCCCCAAAGTTTACTTAGCCAAATAATTGATCTGTAGGAATGACCAAGAAGCTAGTAGATTGCCTTTCACTTGGCTTACCACAGCAGATCGTAGCACTTCTGTAGTCCATGGAAAATATTCACCATTACATTTTATGTTTGTAACCAAGGGAGGGAATTTGGTGCACAGGGTATTGAGAAACATGGTTTTATCTGTTGCATGATACAGTGTCATATGTATCGATAAGTGACAGTCACATGTGTCACTGTCGTATGCCAATATGTAGTACTGTCATCATTGCTTTCTGGTAGGTTATTTGTGTGTCTGTGGGACTACCATGCAGCTTATTTTTGCTTTTATTTTCTTCATATTTTTCAAAATGTTTGAAGATCTGTGTGGTAAAGACAAGCATTGCAAGTAAGAAGAGAGCTCACCACTGACGTGCTCTGGTATTTTATTGCTTCACAAGCTAATTTACCTGCATGGAAAGGAGGTTGGCTGGAACTATGAGTTAGTTCTGATGGAGGAGTTCTTTTATTCTTGAAGTTTATAGTCCTCCAAGTCTCTTTCATCATAGTTTGCTGTGATCTTAACAGCCTATCAGTAGGTATGGAAGTAAAAGTAACTTCCAAGGATCAGTTATTTTACTAACATATAAATGAAATTGTGTTCTTCTCTTCCAGACCTATGTCTGCCTCACTGAATACTTACAGCCAATCTTGCATTCTCTGAAATTGAAATAGAATCTTCCATATAGAGGCATTTTTGGTCACCAGGGAAAAAACTGTCACTGTTCTCTGTGAAGTGAAATGCAATAATTAAAATTATTAATTCATGGTCAGCTAGAAAAGTCATGTTACATGCGGAGGTTTTCATAACTTCAGTCAGTTAACTGATTATCTTAGTTTAAAGCATTCCTTTATATTCTGTGCAGTGAGATGAGTTGATGTATCTGTGTGTGTGGTCTCCAGAAGGAATAGTATTCTCCTAATTTACATGCATTAGTGAGATGCATCTGGGTCAAAAGCCTATAATGGTGTCATCCACTAAGATTAAAAACTATATTTGGACTTTATAAAGCTGAGAAGAGCAATCCATGTAGGAATATAGTCTACAAAAACTTCTAGGAACTTAGAATTGCCTATTAAACAAAAACGGAAAGAAAATAGACACAGAAACAGGACACAGATCAGACTTGAAGTTGATTTTTAGCAAACAGTTGTACAGCAGAGTTTTTAATTATTTTTCAGGTGGACTGTGCTCTGTCCCTTGTTCGTCTTGGCATGGAGAGGAATATTCCTGGTCTGCAGGTGCTTTGTGACAATCTGATCACTCTTGAGACAATAGTTTATGAGACTGATGGTGATCGAACCTTAACTTTGAAGGAACTTCTGGAGATGAAAGACATTGAAAAGCTGAGACTGTTGATGAGGAATGTAAGTGTTGTGAATAAAGCAGTAAGTATACCTTGATTTCCAGTAATTCAGGTTATCCTAGATCCTATGTAAAGATACTGTTTGTGGCTGACATTTTTCTGGTGAAACTTCATTTTGAATTCAACACTTCTGTTGTTGCTTTTTTTTTGTAGTGGAGGGGTTTTTATCTGTTTTTAACAAAAGTTAAAATGTCTTGGTTTTCTTAAAGACCTGTTCTTTATCCTAGGCACAGGACTAAACAGTAATGAATCTAGTCTTTTGAAAGCTGTGAATTGCTTCTTCATTGACCCTTTCTAAAGGATCTTTAGTGTCACTGTCAATGGTGCTGCAGATGCAACAACACTGAATTTTTTCCTTGGATATTTTTTGGTGTCTTTAAATATTAGCAAAAAATCTTAATATTTGCCTCTGCAGCATATATGTGGTTTTTGTCTTCCCTGCGTTCAGCCTGCGCATGGCATTTCAACCTCTTGGAAAGTTTGAAAAACACCTAGAGATTGAACAGGGCTCTGAAATTCAGTCAAATAATAAATATTTAAGTATGAGAAGATAATGCTCAGAACTTTCAAATTTTTGCTAGGATTTATGTAACCACTCGTCATCCGTTTTTCTGTCTTGCATTCTTGCATGCTGAAAGTAATGCTACTCTGACATGAACGCAAGCCGAGCTTTCACTCGTTATGAAATTGTAGGAGGAAGACAACTAGGCTTTCCTCATGCAGTGGGCTTTACTTCTGTACTGCTTGCTTTCCCCAAGCCATTGGGCAGCAGAAAGATGATGGATTATTTCAGTGTTTTATGATGTGGTGATCTGTGCAGCAGTGGTGAATGTCATCCTTCAGCTGTTGTTTGTGATAGGTGAAGATGCTGTTGCAGTTGTAATGATCAAAATACTTTGGGTTTGTGGTTTTTTTTTGTTTTCTTGTTTGTTTTGGACAATGAAACTGAATTTGTTCTTTTTTGTTTTCTAATTCATTGTGCTTTCCAGTCCTCTGATGAAAAATATGTGAATAATGTTTACCAGTGGATGATCCCTTTTCTCCACCGCTGTGAAAATCAGTCCCCCGGTCTTGCAAATTCACTTTTAAAAGAATATTTAGTAACCTTGGCAAAGGAAGACCTGAGGCTACCTCTGAAGATATTTCAGAATTCAAAACCTGCTGTAAGTGTAGAGCCTTGATGATTCTACTGGTTTATTAAGAAATTTCTGTATTGAACAGGTGAATTCATAAATAGGGTTAGTTAATCTTCTAAATCTGATTGTTTCTCTGATATTTCCCTTCTTTTTGGACCAAGTATTTGTTACGTTTTCTAAAACATTTAATTAAAAAATATTGCAGCGTAAGTTATAATGCATCAACTGTCCTTGATAAGATTGTCAAACTAATGTAAATATCATCTTGACCTAGTAGAACAAAAATTATTGTAAAGATTCTTCTTGAAGTAATTTTCTGGTGATGTGTTTAAAGTAAATCCCTGGTATTTTTACTTTTTAAAAAATGGATAAGGAAGAGTTTCCAATTTTATCTGATTTCGCCTGAGGAAAAAAAAGTTACTAGCAGTGCACTTAAAGTTATTCCACTCCCCTGCTGCCCCTGCCCCTGTCTTTCCATAACAAATGTAAAGAATAAAATGGGGGCCATTAGGATGGACCCAAGAGTTCAATGAATAAGTGTTGAAGTTAATTTCCATGTGAGTATTTCATGCTGCTTCTACATTTTGAATAATTATTCCAGGTCACATAAGCACATTTTTGCATACTACTGAACATTCTAAGTGTATAGACAGAAAATAGTCAGTGAAGCAAAACTACAGCTATTTTATGTGTATTGTTATTGTTGTACATATTAAATAAATGTGACAAATGTTTGCAGCAGTTGCCTTCCTCCGCCCTGCACCCTCTCCATCTCTCAAATTCAAGAAGGGTATAATGGCGTACTACTGTTCTTTCAAGCATGTGCAGTGTAGGAAACCAGCCAAATTATGTTTCATGTTGTAACTTCAACAGGTACTTCACTCAGTTGTTAGCAGGAGATGTTATACTTACAACTAAAGACAATTCATTTACTTGGAATACGTATCTTTATATATCCAGAAGAAACTTGACTGTTGAATTAGAAACAGAAAACTAAAAATAATGTGCTTTCTTTTCTTGTTAGTGTCAGCCAAAAATTATTTCTGATCAAGACCAGCTTATGATTACAGCATTGGAATGTATTTATAGTTGTGAACGAGATGACCAGCTCGCGCTCTGTTATGATATTTTGGAATGCCTTCCACAAAGAGGATATGGGTAAACATTTTCAGCTAGCTATTTGTAAATATTTTAGGTATGTTAAATACAGTTGTGAAGTAATGCTTCAGAAGTAGTTGTTAAGTCACAAAAGGAGAGATGATGTTACTGGAATTTTCTGTCCTGGTATGAGTTGCCGTGTGTGTGTGCATCTGTGTGTGTGTGCGTCTGTGTGTGCTTGTGCTGTATATGTACTCTACCAGATAACGCAACAAAACAGGATTTAAAGTAGCAGCCTAGACCAAGGCTTCTGTATTAGAATCTTAGGCTTTTATAGCCTGGTGAGTTGGACTGGCTGTTAGTGCTGTCTTGTTGGACGACTTACTGTTAGTGGTGTCTCACACTTAGCTATAATCAGCAATATGGCCCTATGAGAGAGGTCTCAGTATGGAAGATCTATATGAAGGATAAGTAATTCTTGAGAAAGTGAAAGCATGAGGAAGGGATGTAAGCTATTCTCCCCAGTATCTTTTACATGTAGGAAGGAGAGAGCCTGAGAAAAGTCTAGGAAGAAGGAAAAGTTCTGTTCTTTGGAGACCGAGGGACCCCTCAATTTTAGCTATCCTTCCAGCAGGAAGCCAACAGTTTTATTCTTTCAAGTGAACATATATTTGATTTTCATCAAGGAATGTTTCAAACTGCTTATCTGTACGTCTATGTAATAGGGATTACATGAAGAAATTACAAGTAGTGTGTGTGTGTATATATATATATAATGTTAATTGTATATTTTTTTGCAGGCCTGAGACAGATAAAACGAACACTCTTCATGATAAAGTAGATGAACTGGAACAAATCCTTAGGTATTTAATTTTGTGAAAATAATGTATTCTTACAGAAGTCATTAGGCATAGCCAAGAATATTTTTATGACAAGAAAGTAGCAAGAATATTTTCCTTGGTTTTAATGCTGTCAACAAGATAATATGTAAGTTTTTTGTGGTCATAAATTATGAAATTTTGAATGGTTTTATTTTTTTGAATATTGTAAAACTGCATGGGTATTTTCCTTGGAATACAAGTAATTTTGGTTGTGTTTGTGGTTTTTTTGGTTGGTTGGTTTTTGTTTTATAAAGGGAGAGGAAGGTTACCCTGGAGATTTGTTTTGGTCATGATACTCCGTAATGCTTTGAATAAGGGAAAACTTGTTGGTGATATGCATTTACCCTACAGCTTTTTTTAATTTTTTAAAAAATGTATTTAATAAATACTGTTACTCTGGCTAATCCATACTTTTATAGACTTTATAGAGACTGTTTGCATTTGCAGTACATTGTCTGAGACAGCTTTAAAACCGCTAAGGTAGAGGTAGTTGTACAACTGTGCAGGATTCAAAAATGTTGACTATTTATTTACAGTGTGTCAGAGCTGTTGGAGAAACATGAACTTCAGAAACCTGTTTCCTTTGTGAAAGACACAAAAGACAATGCAGAGGAGGCACGGAAGCTGATGGTTAGGCTGACAAGGCACACAGGTCGCAAGTTAGTATTCAAAGGGGAATGGGAGATAAGGGGGAAAGGACGGTAAGGTAACAGTACTTATTGTCAGGGAGCGTCCCTGCCTGTTTTGCAGCAGGGAGCTGTAGTGTACAAACTAAACACGGTGCACATAAAACTCATTTCTTAAACTGATGATTAACATGATTAGTGTTCTGGCTGCGATCTCCACATTCAAAGAACTGTCTTGCTTTAAACCTATCTCAATATGTTTGTGTATTGCCTAAAAGGTGTACTGGCTGCAAAATACTGTAAGATCATGAATAGTAGAAGTTAACGTATTGTAAATGAAGTTCTTTAAGACCTATGAAATTTTATTGTAAGTGTAGGATTTGTAAAATAATAGTTTCTGGTTTTTGATGTGTTTTCTTAGGAGCTCTTGTAATAGGGCAATTTATTGATTGTATGTATTGATTCTACTTCTTATATTTCCAGTATAATTTTTCAAATTTTCTATTTAAGAAAAACTACATTTAATTTGTCTTCCAACTGTAGACGAATTATTATACAGCTCACTGTGGTTTGTTGTTTTTTTCTTTTTCTTTCTCTTAGTTATGTATTTCTCGTATTTAAAGTAAATGTGCACAACAGTGTATTGGTGATGGTAGAGTAGCATTTCGCTTGGACGTACTGAAAGCTTTAAGACTTGTAAAAACATTGCTTTAGAAAGATCAAGTTAATGCCTCTGTAGGAAAAATGTTGATTTATTTTCTAAATTATTTTGTGGAGACCCTTTGCTTTCCCAAAACAAAAGCTAATGCCACATGAGAAAATAGCTATTAGCTGGACTAGTCTGTGTACCTTCAAGTCTTTTAATTGGAAAGGCTCAAGATAATGTCAGAAAACCTTAGTAGTAAAAACTCTATGAAAGGTTTTGATAGAGCACATGAGGTTGTAAAGGAAGCTTTGTGAGTAAACAGATGTGTGGAATCAGAGGGTCAAGAATCTGAATAACATTCCAGTTTAAGGAACAAAATAAACTTGCAGCTGTATTCTTCTGTGCTTGCATGCAATTGATTAGTTCTTTAAGATTGCTTATAATGAACAGCACTTTAATGATTCTCAGTTGCTGTTAAAAACTTTTTACCCAGCTGTTCTTGGATCAGTATGAAGTTAGCACTTCCAGCTTTTTGATGTACTGCTGGAAATTAGCAAAACCTACTTGAGGGATTTTGATAAAGATTGCTTAAATCTCTGTGTTATTCCACAGAAAAAACACTTTGGGTACTACACTGTTATCATCAATTTTATCCCACAGACACTGTTTAAATGTTAATTAATATTAAAAGCATTCTGTCTTTAAATCACTTCTCGTTAAAAGTCCAATTAAAGATTTAAATACTGTTTGTGAAAATTCATATTTTTGGTGATAGAACTGTAGTGCATCTACATCTTTTCTTTAAGTCTGTTGAGGAAGAGAATATTTAATTTAAAAAATGTTTGTAGGCAACCATCTGTCAGTGAGACACACTGGAAGGAATTGCTCCAGGATATGTTAGACATGCAGCAGAAAGTATATACATGCTTACATTCAGATACTTGCTATGAGGTGAGTTTTATTTTTTCTTCCTGATTTATGTCCCAAGTAAGCTACAAATCCTCATTTCATATTGTTGCTCACAAATCTAAATACATTTTCATGTGTTGTGTTACTTGGTTGTCTGCTGGCTTTTTTACAGTATTTTCATTCAAGTCAGAAACTTCCTGTGTTAATTCATTTCATCAAAAGCTCCTCTAATAAATATACAGGAAATTTTTTCTAGATTTAAACTTTCTTTAGATGAAGTCAACTTCCTGAGACTTTATAATTGTATGTACAAATGTGTTTAGTATTAAACTCTTAAAACTAATGAAAATAAACAATCTTTTAGCTAAGTGTTATCTTTAGCCAAGCATGTTTTTTAAACATGAAGTTCTGGTTTGATAACATTATCCAAGATTATTATAGGATTATGGACTTTCTACTGCTTGTAATTGAGGTAAAATAATGTGAGGTAAAAAAAATCTAATTTCATTGAAGGAAAAAACCTACCAAACTTGCATGTACGTAAATCCAAAACGTATGTGATTAATATTTCAAAGGGCTTTTATTAGACTAATGTAGAATTTGCTGTGACGTGTCATTTATCTGCATTTTCACTTCAACAGCCTGCAGTTTTTTATAGGATGTGCCGTATCCACTATAATTGGTATTTAAATAGTCACATCTTTTAAAAGTTTAAGGTGTTTTACTGCAGTTGGCAGATTTAATTGCTTATGGCTAACAGTCTGATTAGCTCTTGGGAGAAGTTTTGAAAGCAAATTAGAAAAAAAAACCCTGAACTGAAAAAGCAATGCTATTCAACCTGTATGGAAAAAAAAGTCATGATTTTTCTGTAGTTCTACAGTTTAGTGTTGCTCAAAGAGAACTGCATTGTATTTAATGGTCATGCTTTTGTGATAGGCTGTGGCTTATGGTACTTGGATTTTTTTTTTTAAGTGCATTTAAAAAAATTACAGTACTAGAGAATTCTGAAAATAATAGCATTTGATTTTTTCTGTTTTTAATATTTTTATTAATATTAAATTATTTTTTAACCTCTATACTATATGATTAAAAAACCCCACCACAACAAAGAGTTTTGAAAAATTCATGTAGGAATGCTGCAAATCCTTTAAAATGTAGTGCCATTGTATCCAATTATGCTTTGATAATTAGAAAATTGATAAATTGAGGCATTAAGGATTTGCAATCATATGTGAGGTTTTATGGGGATATTTTTTTTTTTAGCGTGATGCTTACTCTATTCTGCTTGCATGCAAAGTGAATCCTGTCCTCCTCAAGGACTTAATGTCCATACATTTTGAGAGGGGTAAGATGTATGTATGTGATCTTTAAGGAAAAAAGTGTCAGCTATCATACTTTGCATCTTTCACTGTTCCTTGAGGATTAATGTATTGTGAAATGGAATATGATCCAATTGTATGATGCTTTTTAAGAAGCACTAACTATGTTCCTTTCCCAGAGTATAAGATGATTTGCAGAGGTTCTTTCTAGTGAATAAATGCTTTAATTTCAGACGCAGTTGGACAGGGTGCTAGATAATTTCATTTATGCCCCCTTTCCCATGAAAGTTCTGACCAGATTACCTTTTGAGGTCCCTTCAACTGGGGCTTGACTATGACTCATTGACTCTATTTAATTTGTTAAGAAATTTAAAACTTTTTATAAAGGCCATATTGTTGCAGCTGTGATATTTTCTGAAATGATTAAATGCATATATTGCTCTTCATTAGGACAATACCGGCTGTGTTTTAAAAAAAAGTAAATTTGTTTTTGTAAGAAATTGAGATTATTTTGAGCATCTTGAAGTGGGCAAAACTTTGACCTGAAAGTAATAGTTAGGTGTTTTGTGGCAGGTGCTGGTATGCATATTGGTATGCATTCTTTGAAGATAGTCTTGATTCAAACTTAAAAACCATCTTATTTGCTGAGTTCTAAATATTTTACTTTCTTCAGGGACACAGCATTTTTTCACGTATATTCTTGGTTTTAAGGTCTTAATACCGAACTGCCTTTTCAGATTTGTACATCCTATTAACACCTCAGAATGCAGGTATAAATAATTTCCTCGAAGTCACACTGTAAAAAAGGCAGTCAATAAGTTGGTGTTGGTTGTTCCTTGCCACATCCTCCCCCCCCCCCTCCCATCCTGTTCCCCCCAGAAGTAGAAATAATTAGCTATTAGTTAATTTTAGCTTTACTTTCATTTTTTTACCTTCATAGTGTACTGCATATTCATTTTCATTCACGTACAGGATTGGTTACAAGTTTCTCAGTTCTAATGGAAACTAGTGCACATCCTCAGATAGCACCACTGATGTTTTTTGCTAACTACGCGTGCTCCTCAAGTGGGGTTTTGCCCTCATTCAGTGGGGCTATTTGAATCAGAGGCCACAATCTCCCCCTGCCACAACTACCTTTGGAAATCCTCTTCTTGATAAAAGTTCTATTTTCTGCTTGTTTTAATCAAAAGGGGTTGTTCCATAGAACACAGATAAGCTTATCTGAAGCTGCTCCTGCAGACTGTTGAATTATTGTTCTTTCTTTTAGATATTCACAGAAAGTCTTTTATGCTCAAGCAGTATAGACAATATCCACTTGGCTGGGCAAATGATGCATTGCAGTGTTTGGTCAGTGGATCTACCAAGTGCATCAAAAGGGAAGCCACAGTACCGAGTCAACTATGCAAAAAGTATTGAACTAGTTTTGGCTGCTGGCAGAGAATATTTCAATTCTTCAACGAGCTTGACAGATAGCTGTATGGATTTGGCCAGGTATATTTACAATTACGATATACATAAATACATATTGCTCTTTTAATTGAAACGTGAATTTTGTTTCCCTGTAAGAGGGGGTGAATTTTAGGTGAGTTTATTTCTTTTCTTGTAAAATTATATGGTAAGTCAAAACAATACTTTCGCCTTCTGCAAAACTCTTCTGGTGTGTAGTTTTTTTGGGTTTTTTTGGGGTTTTTTTTTGTGGTTCCCCCACCCCTTGCTTTGTGTGTGTGTTCACCATTGCAGTTCCTGGTTGATGGAGTGATCTATTACAGAATTCAGGTTGAAGAACAAGAAGAAATGTGCAAGCCTTTCTCTGTGGATAAGAAGGTTTTCACTCATGTTACTTGGACCCTTTCCGCGTTATGACATTGAACACAATTGTGGCCCCCGGTTACTACCACAACAGAAAATAGCAATTTGCTGATTCTTTCATTACTTTTATTGTTTTGGTCTTTTCCAATTCTGAGAGTTCATTTGAGGCTATCTGTCTCTCTTTGTTGCATGAAGAAGTAAGACAATTCTTCACAATGCAGCTCAGCCATAGAGCAGCCTTGAAGGTTGCAGTGTGAATGTTCATTCTTG
This sequence comes from Falco peregrinus, assembly GCF_023634155.1. NCBI lineage: Eukaryota > Metazoa > Chordata > Aves > Falconiformes > Falconidae > Falco > Falco peregrinus. The sequence continues at coordinate 60,430,570 of NC_073727.1, forward strand.
TATAAATTTAGACATGGAAGTATTTTCTTTTACAGATTAGATGCAGATAGGTAAAATAGTTTGGTATTACCTATGTAGAAGATTGATTCCTTGGCTTACCGTAAATATTTAAAATAGAAGCATGTCTTAGTATTTCCAGCCTTTCCCTTTTATTCTAAGAATTTGCTTTTCCATGGGTATTGTTATGTGTTAATCCAAATAAATTTTCCTTAAGGCACTTATTAAAAACAGAAACAAACAAACCAAAAAAACCCCCCAAAATCCCCACAAACACAAAAAAAAAAGAACAAAAATAAAAAAACCCCACCCAACCAAACAACCCAAAGAAACGCAAAACCACAACTCAAACACCAAAAAACCAAAAGAAAATCCCATAACCAAACAAAAATATTTGTTTCAATTACAATGGAAGACATGTCATCTTTATAAAGTACTACTTTCACTTAATGTGAGTATACTGACCTACTAATTACAAGAAAAAAGTTTACTTATTTTTCTTCCCTTCAAGATACAAATTCATCTTGACACATAATGGTATGTACTACACGTTACCAGTTTGTGGGGGTATTTTTGAGTACTGACTACAGCAATACAGTCAACCTATTTGTAAGTAATTATTGTTTTTCAAATTAAGTTTTCCTCAATAAAATATTGTAAGTTTTATGGATTGACAAATCATATATTTTTTGTTAGAGATTAAGGGAAGAATACTTTTGCATTTTGCCTTGAGTAACAGTTATATTCTCCATAACTTAATTGGACAATGACTGAAAAAGCATTGGGTTTTTTCCTCCCTAATCACTCACAGCTTGTTTTTCTCATAAATACATGTGATGAGGATGAAGGTTTCTTTCTTTATTTGTGTGGGATTTTGTTGTTTGCTTTTTTAGTAAAGGCATTATTACCTCAGGTCAATGTTGAAGGGTGGTCACTTTTACAGGAGTAAAAATGCTAGCTCTCTTTCTACCTTTTTATTGAAAGCGCAATTTATTGACTATCATTATTGCTTATAAGTGTTTGTTCTAGGTATATGCTTGCTTTGGAGGCTGAAAAGGCCCAAGAGTCACTGGCTTTTACTTTATTTTAAAATATATGAATATTTATATAAATATATAGATGTTTAAATTAGTTGAGGCTTTCTAACATTTTGGATACCAGGACAACTAGATAGTCTGTAAAAAAGTTGTGATCACAATGAAACATGCATAGACTGTTACAGTATCCAAATTACAACTGAATTTTATCTGTGTGCATATAATGGCCATCGTTAAAGTTTATGTGTTAGCTGCTTGTATGGGGAGAGGATACTGTAGTTGTGGGATTTCCTTGATGTGTAGGAGAGAAGCCACCTCTAGGCTAAGTTAGGACGCAGAGAGGTTGGTTGGTTTTTTGTTTCATTTTGGAGCAGCAGGAACAAAATGCATGGTTATTTGGAACAGACCTTTTGGGTCAGCAGTCTAGTCCTTTGCTGTTGCATGTGGCACTGTAATGCAATGTAACCTCACCTTTGTGCCCGGGAAGGTTGTGGGGCAGATCCTCCTAGAAGCTATGCTAAGGCACATTGAGGACAGGGAGGTGATTTGAGATAGGAAGCATGACTTCACCAAGGGCAAGTCCTGCCTGACCAACCTAGTAGCCTTCTGCGATGGAGTGACTACATCAGTGGTCAAGGGAAGAGCCACAGATGTAGTCTGTGTGGACTTCTGTAAAGCCTTTGACATGGTTCCCCCCCTCTCCCAACATCCTTCTCTCTAAATTGGAGAGATATGGATTAAATGGGTGGACTGTTTGGTGGATGGCCTCATCCAGATGGTAGCATTCAACGGCTCAATGTCCAGATGGAGATCTGTGACAAGTGGTGTTCCTCAGGGATCCGTAGTGGGACCAGTACTGTTTAATATCTTCATCAATGACATAGACGCTGGGATTGAGTGCCCCCTCAGCAGGTTTGCCAATGACACTGGACTGAGTGGTACAGTTGACAGGCCTGAGGGGTGGGATGCCATCCAGAGGGATCTGGACAAGCTCAAGAAGTAGGCCCCTGTGAACCTCATGAGTTTCAACAAGGACAAGCGTAAAGTCCAGCACCTGGGTCTGGGCAACCCCTAGTAACCCCTAGTATCAATACAGACTGGTGGTTAATGGATTGAGAGCAGTCCTGCAGAGGACGTGGGGGTACTGGTGGATGAAAAGCTGGATGTGAGCCAGCGATGTGTGCTTGCAGCCCAGAAAGCCGGTTGTATCCTGGGCTACACCAAAAGAACTGTGACAGCAGGTCAAGGGACGTGGTTCTCCCTCTCTGCTCTTGTGAGACCCCACTGGGAGCACTGCATTCAGCTCTGAGGCCCCCAACACAAGAAGGACACGGACCTCTAGGGGCAAGTCCAGAGGAGGGCCACAAAAATAATCAAGAGGGCTGGAGCACCTCTCCTGTGAAGACAGACTGAGAGAGCTGAGGTTGCTCAGCCTGGAGAAGGCATCAGGAGACCTTATAGCAGCCTTCCAGTAGCTAAATGGATCTTATAAGAAGATGGACACAAGCTTTTTACAAGAGTGTATAGTGGCAGGACAAGGGGTAATGGTTTTAAACTAAAAGAACGTAGATTTAAACTAGATACGAGGAAGAAATTTTTTACAGTGAGGGTAGTGAGGGCACTGCAACAGGTTTCCCAGAGAGGTGGTAGATGCCTCATCCATGGAAGCATTCAAGTTGTCAGATTGGGTGGGCCTCTGAGCAACCTGGTCTAGTGGAAGTTGTCTCTGCTCATTGCAGGGAGTATTGGACTGGGTGATCTTTAAAGGGTCCTTTCAACCCATTCTATAATTGCTATGAAAAAGTGATTTAATGTCATTATAAAATTAAGGTTTATTTTCTAATTCTGCCCCCCCCCCTTCCCCCACCAGTCTTTGACTGAGAGTCTTTTCCATTAGAAGACTCTGGAAATACAAAGTATCACTGTTTTTAGTATCTTAGAAGTTTGCTGTCATTAACTTTTATCTCTGTTTTTATGGTCAGATTTCAAAATAATAGCTCAAATACTTGCTATGAATGTATGACCATGTGTTTACTTCTGTTTAGTAAGCTGTTTTGGTCCTTCTCTGACTTTTTTCCAACCAGTTGTTTCATGGTAACTTAACTTACCTCCCTGAGTGTTCATCACAGAGTTTAGGTCTCCTAGTAGTCTTGCTGTAGGGGTTGTTTCAGGCAGAACATATTTTTCTTCTCTTTAGCAAGTTCTTTTTCCTTCTGCTCCTGTTTTAATTTCCGCTTTACCTGAAAATGTTTGTCAGTGCTCCTGAAAAATGTGATGGGTTCAGATGGGAATGTAGTTACCATACAACTTTATTTTTTATGCAAACATAGCTATTTCTTATTTAACATGTAGAAATAAAAAACATACAACAAATTGCACAAACAAAATATGTTTAATGTGTATGATGAATTAAGCCATTTTAAAACACTGAGGCTATTTTGCATGTGGAAATATTTTGCATATTTTGAAAATATCTATTAATAAAACTACTTATGAATATGCTGTACCAGAATACAAGTTTTATTTAAAAATATGTAAAATCTGATTATGTTAATGTAATATTTATAAAACATAAAATTTTAAAAAGTTTACTTAAAGTAAAATTTTATTAATAGTTGCATATATACATCTTCAGAGCAATTTTGATAGTTTTCTTTTTTAATCAGCTTTGTTTTCATTTGCTGAACCTAGTTAAGGAAACTGAATTTTTGACAGTAGCTCTAACATCTCACTTCCAATCAAGTTTTTGCAGAATTTCGTTTTTATCTTAGTGGATTCAAATCAGTCTTTATCTACTATGTAGCAACACCAAAACACAGTAGTGATACAAGAAATACTTCCCTAAATAATTACATATTCATTTATATTACAATGTCTTTTGTTAAATTCATTGCAGGTCTAATTTCAGTAGGGTTTAGGTGATGTTCTTACCATAACTAGGTGAAGAAGATTGTGGCAATCCAAGAATAGAATTTCATAAAAATGTTTAGCCAGCCATGACAGAGGTACAATGCCAGACACTTACAGTGTGTGTTACAGGACTAGTGAGTATTTTGATGTTCCATAAGCACAGTAAATTACTGTTGGGTTTTGGTGGGTTTTTTCATACTCACAGTTGAACTTTTCCCACAAATTTAACTTCAAATTTATTTAACAATTTTTAGAAAAAATTGTTTCCTTCCTTTTTAGGTGCTGTCTACAGCTTATTGTAGACTGTCCAAGTGCTATTCAGGAGGAGCTAGATCTCATTCGTGCTCTTGGCTACCTTGAAGAATTTGGTGTGAAAGTACTACCATTACAAGGTACTGCATATTTTCATTCTTTATGTGATTACTTGAATCACGGGCATAAATATGCATGAAATATAGTTTACTATTGCATGAGTGTTACATGGTTAAACTCATGTTACATGGTTAAAAAAAAGGTCCCTTTTCTGCTTCCAAACAGCTTACAGACACATACCAAAAAATTGGGTTTTTCTTAAAAAAACATTCTTCTGTTGACGTGAGATGAGAAAGATGTCTGCATTTGGAGTCTGTGTTTTGGGACTTTTTTAGCAGAACTTCTTAATAGACTACCAAGTATCTGAAGTTCCTGGTAACTTCATCAGAAATAGTTTGAACTCACCTTTTATTTGCAAAATAATCTGTCCTTGCTCATTTGCTGATGAGCTTTAAAGTAATGGGTGGGAGAGAGGTACTTCACATGTAGGCAGTTCTCATGTCTGCACTGGGCTGTTTCATTCTGAGGTATGTAAAACCCAATGACAAGAGAAATGAGCTTTCACAAGGTGTTTCTTCTGATGACTTGTTTAAAACTTTAAATAATGTTTTGGAGCTCTGACTCCAGTGGTATGGGAAGTTGTTGGACAAAAGTTGGAAAGAAAGGATAATACGGACAATGAGATAAAGGGGAAAATAGACTGTATTGTAGTGTATTTTATTGCTTATAGATTGTGCCAAACAAAGTTAGTTCACTGCTTTATGTGGAGGTTGACCCTGGCTGGATGCCAGGTGCCCACCAAAGCTGCTCTGTCACTGCCCTCCTCAGCTGGGCAGGGGAGAGAAAATGCGGTGAGAGGCTCGTGGGTCGGGATAAGGGCAGGGGGATCACCACCAGTTACCATCATGGACAAAACAGACTTGACTTGGGGAAACTGGTTTATTACCAATCAAAAATCAGAGTAGGGTAATAAGAAATAAACCAAATCTTAAAACACTTTCCCCCTACCCATCCCTTCTTCCCAACCTCAGCTTCACCCCTGATTTCATTTCCCTTCTACGGTCCACAGTGCAGGGGGCTGCGGTCAGGCCCCTCAGGCCCGGCCGGCCCCGGCGCGGGTCCCCGCGGGGGCACCGGCCCTGCCCGCAGCCCGGCCCCGGCCCGGGCTCCTCTCCCCGCGGGGCCACGGGCCCTGCCCGGAGCTGCTCCAGCGCGGGCTGCCCGCGGGTCACAGCCTCCCTCGGGCACCCCCTGCCCCGGCGTGGGGCCCTGCCGGGCTGCGGGGGGGGAGCTGCCCCCCGGGGGCTCCGTGGGCTGGGGGCACAGCCTGCCCCGCCGGGGGCTGCGCCGCGGGCTGGGGGGAGCCTCTGCCGCGGCGCCTGGAGCCCCCCCCGGCCTCCTCCTGCCCTGCCCTGGGGGCTGCAGGGCTGCGGCTCTCACATGTTCTTACTCCTCTGCCCTGGCTGCAGTTGCTGTTGTGCACCGACTTTCTCCTCTTCTGAAATATGTTATCCCACACGGGCTACCAGCATCTCTGATGGGCTCAGTGGTAACTGGCATTGGCTCTGTTGGACAAAGGGGAAGCTTCTGGCAGCTTCTCGCGGAAGCCACACCTGTAGTCTCCCCACTGCCAAAACCTTGCCACACAAACCCAATACAGTTAACAAAACCCTCCACTTTTCTAAGTGAAAGAAGTACAAGAGAGCTCAACTACTTGGCCTTCCGTAAAGCTTTAATGTATCGTGTGTGGGCAACTATGTGAAACTGCATTAACATGGGTATTGGGAGCACTCTAAAAAACTGGCTGAGAAGAGCACAGAGTACCAATGAAACATGCTGATGTTTTACTTGTGGCATTGTGCAGAGGAATACTGGGATTTATGGGAAGCACTTGTGGGTCTGTGGAAATGAAGTGAATGTTCTAAATGGTTGTTGTTACTTAACAAAAAGAAAACAACAAACTACTCTTTTGTTTCCCTAGTATTCCTTCAAAGTAAGCTGATGCTCCATATGTTATATTCGGAAATATTACCGTTTCTGGGCTGAGAATTAAGTCTGGTTTCTGCATCTTGCAATATTGATATCTAGAGGAGAATTATTTTTTAGTCAGTTTGTTCAGCCTGTAGAAAAGTAAACATATTTTATTCATCTTTTGCAGTGTGCACATTATTTTTATTGTAAATAATGTAATGTTAATGCGATATTATGTTGCCAAGTGTAGTACAACTGATCTAGATTAATTAGAATATGTGAAATCATGCCTGTAATTTCATTAATGATCCTGACTTATCCGTTCCTCAGTATCTTTCATGTAAATCTAATTAATAAGATTAAAATTATGTTTTAAAGTTTTAATGAAAGCCTTTAAATGGTCAGTTACTTTGATAGAATGTAATTAAAATAACATTAAGGATCAGTTATTCCCACAATAAGAATTAGCAATAGTCTTTTATGTTTAGTATTCTGTAGAGCTTCCCCCCCTTGCATTTTTAGCAATTCGGAAGTTAAGGTTGTGAACTATAATTATGATGTATTTTAATAAAATCTGGTTTGGACACTCCTTATTAACATAAAAGGTGAAGAGAACTCCTTCTTTAATGAGAGTATTTAACCCATGGTATTATATCAGATTACTTTCAATTATGTTAAATAATACAAAAAAATCTTACTTAATCAGTGAATGAAAACATTTTACTGCTGTATACTAATATATGTGTGATAAAATATTAAAAGTGAAACCAAAAGTGTAACCCTTTCCTGCGCCCCATTCTTAATTTGTTTTAGTCTTAATTTCTAGAACTTACTAATAAGAGTTTTCATTATGCAAGTGCTGCTTAGCACTTATTGAGGCCTAATAAGATATGTTTTAAACTGTGCAATAGCACATGGAGCTTATCCCTCATGCAATCATTAATGTCTTACTAAGTGTTAAGTGGAAGATCTGCGTGCTGTTCTTCTGTGTTTTGAAACTTGAATGGTATGAAAATGCTACCTTTTTAAAGCAGCAGCCTGAAGTTAGTCACCCACTATCTAAAAAGAGCACTGCAATTGGTTCATGGTATTACATTTTATAATTAAGGTAATTGTTTAATTCTTGATAAAATCTTTTTTGAAACACAGTACTAATTATAAGCCTCTCAGGATATGGTTGACAGGATATGGTGATTTGCAGGCTTTCCCTCTACTCGCTCAGGAATATTGATGTAAATTAAAACAGCTGAAGATTTTGCCTGTGACAGTTCCTTCAGTCTGTATGATATATCCTGTCCACCCTACAATAAAATGTAGCATGAAATATTAGTTATTTACAACGTTCTGAATGAAAGTTAATGTCTGTTTTAGCAGCCTTTCTGATAATGTTGCAAAAATTATATTTTAAAAAGATAATTGTATAAAGGCATGTGGTTAGTCATATGAACTTTAAAGCATTGAGTCTGAAAACCTGAAACAAAAATAAATTTTCATTTGGGTCCCTTTTATTCCTCCCTTTCTAGCCTGATGACTTGCTAGTGATTGGGGCTGGGTATATTATAGTGTTGTTTTAACTTTCTGTTTATCGGTATAATTGAGGATCTGTATGTAAGTAACTTTCAGCTAGTTTTCAGATTGTGTTTGCATTTTTATATTCCCTAGTACTCTTTCTGTGCCTGCATTGTTTAACCAGTAATACAGCAGTAAGGTTCATTTATAAAGTCTCTAACACCAGCTCTTCTTTCAACAGTGCGTTTATGTTCAGATCGACTCAGTCTCATCAAGGACTGTCTTGCTCAGATGTCAACAAACTATAAACAATCTGCTAAGCTCTTGGGACTTGCAAATTTGCTAAGGGTTGCAGGTAAGCTGTGCTAATAAGACACTGAATTGCAATGCAACATGCATTTGTGTTATACTTTGGGACATTTGAGTTTATCGTTAGAATGTGTGCTTGAGGATGTCACCAAAAAATTATGTGGTAGACCAGTCATTGGGGAGGAATGAAATAATTTTAGATGAATGAAATATTTTATCTGTAAAACAGCTGATACTGTCAGCTGTTCTGATGTTCCACAGATACGTAAAATAAAAAAACCCAGCCTTGTCTAATCTGGATTTTTAGTAAAAGCGTATTTCAGGTTGGAGGACTTGTGACTGAGAATAGTTTGTCTTACAGTTAACTGATAATACTAAAATTCCAGTAAATCTTATTGTCTCTGTCAAGTAATGTAGTTTGGTTTAATAATAGTCCCATTTAAGTTAGAGGCAAGAAAGTCATCTAGAATGCATAAACTTCAGCTTTGTGTGTCTCCTTTGTACACTACAAATAATGTGTTAGCTTGACTATTCATTTGAGAAGCTGAACGTCTTCAAGGATCAAATCCTAAGTATGTTAGATGATTTTTTTCTTTTATCTTCATTTTCTAGATGGCCTACCTAAAGTGTCTGACAGCCCTTTCGATTTTTGAAAAATACTTCATCTGTGTAACTGCAAATACAATACTGCTATTTTTATTGATGTAGCAATAGAATACAGAAATATAAAATACAGATTTGTATTTCGTGCACCGTGGTATATAAAAATCAATGCATTCCAGCTTTGTCACTGATGCATGGCTGACTAATTCCTTTCTCTCTGTATTTGTTAAGAAGAAAATTGTTAAATGATTTATGTTTTCAGGAAGCTTAGTATTGGCAATTTTTTTTCATAGTATTAAATATATATAGGAGGGGGCTATCCAAAGGGATTGGATGAGGTTATGAATAGAGGTATAAAAATTAGGTTGTTGACCTTCCAAAATACCCATGTCCTAAGGAAAGACAGCACTGGAAATGGCATTGTGACTGTGATAAGCTCAGTGTTCCTGTTACATAGCACTGCTACATGAAAGGTGACAGAGGGGAGGGGATGGTACGGTACCATGTTAGTTAGCTGGATCCAATCTATATATTTGTTCATTTCACATGTAATCTTCTGTTCTATAGAAAAACTAGAGTGACAGGCATTAACTTTATTTTTCCTTGTTTGCAAGACTTTTTGGGAAAAAAAAAGTTTCTTCGGATCAGTTCATAAGACAAGATTGCTGTACAGCTGCTTCCCTCTCCTCTCTGCTTCTACCCGCATTAAGTTAAAATCTGTCAGTTTTTCATCTAAATAATCTGGGTTCTTTAGGCTAATGCTGCTGATTTTTGTTTTACTTCCTTTTGAAACTGTGTGATTCTTTTTGTATGAGAGAAGGAAGAGCAAATCCGCAGTGATTCTGTGAAGCTTAACAATACAAACTATTTTGTCCAGTAGTGTTATCCTAGTGCGTTAGTTATAGATCAGCATGTACAGTGCCTTGGTGTGTACCTTTGAACAGGGAACAAACTCATGGCTCCCATCTCCGGAGACTGAAAGATGAGTGGCCTGCACTCTGCAGCCAAAGGGATTGAGAAAAATGCGTTTATAATTATCAGTGGTGGCATGCCACCTAGCTACCTTTTGATTCCAGTTCATATTGAAGTTCTAGCATGTCTGGTACGGCACCACTCAGCGACAGCATGACTTCATTCAGGCCATGATAGTCCACTGTTAATCTCCATTCTCCGTTAAGCTTTCATGCGGGCCATATGGGGCTATTAAAGGGTGAATGGGTCTTGCTGATGACTCCTTGGTTCTCTGGTTGGTGAATCAGCTTGTGGGTGGGAATCAGGGAGTCTCGGTTGGTGTGGTGTTGCTGCTGGTGCATTGTTGTAGTAGCAGTTGACACCTGTTGTTCTTTGACTTTCAGTAACCCCACCACAGATGGGTCTTCTGAAAGACCAGGCAAAGCAGAAAGCTGCTTAATTTCCTCTGTTTCCAAGGCAGCTATACCAAAAGCCCACCGATATCCTTTCAGATCCTTGAAATACCCTCTCCTAAGACAGTCTATGCAGAGGATACATGGAGCTTCTGGACCAATCACAATGGGATGTTTTTGCCACTCATTCCCAGTTAAGCTTATTTCAGCCTCCAATACAGTTAGCTGTTGCGATCCCCCTGTCACTCCAGAAATACTAATGGGTTCTGCCCCTTCATAGCTTGATGGCATTAGAGTATGCTGTGCACCTGGATCTACTAGAACTTTATATTCCTCTGGGTTCAATGTGTCAGACTATTGGATCTACACAGTCCCGTAAACCCAGTTATCCCTGTCATCTTCCTGGCTGGAGGCAGGGCCCCCCCCTAATCCTGGTCATAGGATCCCTCACCAGGACAAGTGGTGCAAAGTGGATGTAGCATGCAGTGGTTCCGCTCACTTGTGTCTTGCCAGAAGGGATTAGAATTCCTTTTCACAGGATAGAGAATAAAGGCAGCCCTATCACTTTGTCTGGGAAACTGTCCTCTGGAGACTGGAGCAGCAACCTTCCTGGAAGTCTCCCCATTTGTGACTGTTTTTCATTGTAATTATGCATCTGTGTCTACTGGGTTGAGTTAGGCTTTCCATCCCACCTCTTCATGTCCTTGCTGTGGTCCTGCAGGTGTAACTGCAGGGTACCCTGTGGTGTGTATCTCCTATATTCTCCCCTTCAAACAGAAAGGCACCTACTGGCTGAGATGCGGGTCTGTACAGGTGGAGAGTGGATGATGGACATTATAGAGGTAGATGATGGAGGAGTGGGTGGTGGAGATGATGGAAGCAGAGGTACTGTTTTCGTAGTTCTGCAGATGGCGAAATCACTTCATCCATCATTGGTGTTGTCTTTACAACCCATTGTTGCCAATGAATTGGCATATGATGATGGTGTGCTCTGTATCAATTTCTGCCACATACGTCAGAGACATAGAACTTCATTGGGATGCATGGGTGACCGTGGATTGTCCTGGTAATAATAAATCATCTCTTTCACAGCTAATGCCCTGAAGTACCGGCTACCTTTCTCTATTGCAGCTCACTTGTCTGGGTGACAGCTCTATCACAGCCAAAACCAGGACAGCTACAAATGACATATTTATTCTAAGAGTATTGAGTGCTCTGACTTTAATGGTTAACCTCAGGAATAATGCTAATGGTTATTGCTGTGGTAAATATGGTATTTTAGTAGTAAAGGTCTATTCCAAGAGGGAATCTTGGTAAAGAATATACTGCTTTGACACTTGCTTTCTTGTCTTGTATACTAAATAAATACCTAACTCTGTCACTTTCACAGTTATCTTTTGGTTACTGAAAAACATTTATTTGAAAGGAAAAGATGGCAATAAAACATTTCCTGTAGTGACTTTGTCTGGTGGTAGATGTGGTTTTTTTTTGTGGGTGAGTTGTTTGTTTTTTGGGTTTTTTTTAAGTAAGTATTTTTAAGCTTTTGTGATTATAAACCGTTTCACTGTCACTGACGGCTGACTAGTCATATTGCTTATAGAGAAATATTTTCTTTACAGGATATTCATATGTGAGCAACATACGGATTAATTGAGAGAATGCCATAGTTGTGAATTTTATCTAAACTTATTTGTTGTAGGGGATGAGCTATGGAAAACAGGTTTCTTTATTTTTAAGAAACTATTGCTTTAGTATTTTTTAGCGTTTCTGGACTTGAAAGCTATAAACAGCCTACCACTATTACTGCAGATATTTTTGTGCCTGACATTCCATTCCATTGATGAGTATCCAGAAGAGTTTCCAAAAGCATACAAAGGAAGCCTAATTACCTTTGCTCTTTTAAGTCATGTATGCAGATGCTTTTCCCAACAAATTAAAGAAAGTCTGTAGAGCTTTACACTTTAGTCCTCAATTACTGCTGTATATACTTCCAGTGAGTGGTGGAATAGGCAACCGTACAGTGAATTTAAAGTTGTGTATGATATTATATCCAGGTTAATAATACCTGTAAAAAAGTGGAATGCTGGCATAGCCTTAATCATAGTCTGTAAATGAAGAGTCTTGTAAAATTTGATAGTAGGTATAAAAAGATACTGAAACAAGACATTTAGAAATGGCATTTCTTTACGTGTTGGCTCAGTAAGTTGAGTTGGTTAATTACAATTATTAATATGATGAAGAGTTATTTTAGAACTTGGTAGCCATAAGAATGTTAAGAAACACTAATATTATTCCACAAATCAGTTTGTAGCTGAAAAGGCATCTCACACATGCAGATTAAAAGATTTGTGAATATGTATATGTTATTTTAAACTGAATATTAGAAAAGGAAAATCTTCTTTGCAGTTATAGCACAGATGGTCTTTGTTAGGAGGTTTAAAACTACTGAGAAAGGGTAAGTTGATTTCTAACAGCTTATGATGAAAGGGAATGGTTTTATGGAGATATATTGGGATGAGTCTGGATATTGAAAAAGAATCTAGGGATTGAACTTCATGGACTTGCTTAATGAAGAATTAGATAAAACACAACTGGAAGAAAGAATTGGTTTTTGTCCCTAATTGGTTTTCACTACTTGTACAATTATCCTGATTTATGAGCCACCTTTGCTGTGAAAGAAGTTCTAATTTTGTTTTGTGGAACATACTTGCCAGTATTGGTTATGCAAGCTCAAACTTGCAGCCCTTTCCATTCCTGAACGACTGTGTGTATCTACCAGTAGAGTGCTTTCTTCTGCTTTATCTGCTGACTGATGGAATTTGTTGTAGCTCTTCCCCCTCTTTGCTTTCCCTGCCACCCCAGCCCATACAGTTACTGATTGTGAAAGACCTGCTTGCTACATCTATCCATACCTATATAAACTCTATACATATGTGTATGTATATAGTATATGCGATGTTATACTGTATATAATATATAGCCTATAAAATACTATGAGCGTATATATTTTAATTCCAATTCTGAAAGAATGCATTTGCTGTGCATACAAGGGTAGACTGCACATGGTCATCCCTAAGGAGCTTTAGGAGCTGTGTTCTCTGAATATAGTTTGTTTACAGAGCAAGGTTGAAAGTGAGTAATAGAATTTATATTCATACTTATCAAAGCTAAAATGTTGCTTAGGTAATGATATATCACCTAGCTTATTAATTGCTTTAAAGTATTTGACTAATGAGAGTGAACTCTACTTAAGCCTCAAGTCTCTGTAAACCTCTGTGAAGTAAGCACACAAGTGTTTTCCTAATTTCATAGATTGGCAAAGTGAGTGAGGGGGAATGTGCTCAGCATGACAGCTGGAAAATCTGCATCTGCTCAGGGAGCTGGAGCTGTTCTATGTCTCGTGATCATCACTTAATTCACACTCTGTTACGAAAGGGTGTGAAACAATTCACTTAATGCAATTGCTTGCTTACAAAATAGGAGGAGCAAAAAAAGTAAAAAAATGATTATGTATCAGAAACTAAGAGCATTTTCTCTACTGTTACTGTGCATATCTAGTGAGTTTCACTGTATTTCTTGAGTCAGGCTCTCTAGAAATGTTTTCTGTTCATTGTTTTCTTTTTTTACAACTTTTTGTGGTAATTCACTTAATTTTAATATCCGTAAGTTAATTCTAGTAACTTTAAGCTTTACTCATATTCCTCACAGTAAGTCAAAGCTTATTGTTGAAATCTACCTTCCTCAACGCTGACTTTATTGCTTAATGCATGTGGAAGTAACCATGCAGATGGTTTCTAACATCCTAACTGCAGGTGACATGGAATTTCTGAATTATACATCCAAGTTTGATACTATGTGACTTTTTAAGTTTTTATGACCTGGTTTCACTCAAGAGAATGTTGTTTCATCCACTCAGAAGTAGTATGCATCTTATTGAAAGTGTTTCAGTGTTTCAGCTTTTGAATATCCTTTATTTCTGAAGAAAAACTATTTCCTGTTATTTCTGAGCGTCTGTATTATTCTTCAGGGAAAAAAAGTAATTCCTAATGTCCAATCTAAACCTTCCCTTGCGCAGCTTGAGGCCATTTCCTTTCTTCTTATCATTTATTACTTGGGAAAAGGGACAGACCCCCACCTTGCTACAACTTCCTTTTAGGTGTGATGTCATTCATATCTGCTTGTATCAATTCCTATCTGAATGTTAAACATCATAAGTCTCTGAAGTTGTTTCCATATCTTATTGTTAATCTTACTGGGTGGAGTAACCCTTACAATGTAAATCTTATGATGTAAAGAGGCAATCATCCAAAGGAGCTGAACACATGCAAACTTTCACAGATAATAAAAGGGGAATAAAATAACTAAGATATCCTTTCCGGTTTCTGAACTTGATTTGTTTAAGTCTGGTTGTCAGACATTGACATTAAGGCTTAATGCAGAATTACTATGTAATATAATAAGGTCACCATTTTAGTAGTTTTTGTTATTGAACCTTTCTTGGTTTTATATCTTGGATGTCTGTCAGAATGGCAAGGGGAACAATTCAGAATTCAAAACTTTGACTTTTAGAAGACTTTATTATTAAAAATACTTTCAAATGAGTCATTGCAAAGCTGTAGCAGTGAATTTTTTCATGTTTCAATAGAATATGACCAAGACTAAACTACAGCAGGTAGTATTTTAAGTGACTGTACTGCTGAGGCAACAAAAGCTGCGTAAAAAAGACGGGCTGTGCATTGAAGGGGATTCACTCGTCATGTCAGAGCTGATGGTTTTTCTGTGGCATAACAGCATGTGTCAAGATAATGGAAATTTAAATGAGTGAACAGTGGAGATAAAATGAGCAAGTACAGCCATGGATGGAAAGGGAAATGATCCTTATATTTTATGTTTGTGCTTTTGTAAAACATGTGGAGATGTATCCTACTGCATCAAAAATAATTTGCTAAAACATTGGGGTTGGGGGACCTGTTAGCATGCAACTGCTCAAGCATAGTTAAGAAGAAAACCATTCCTTGCTCCAAGTGTTCCTCTTCCCTCCAATTCCACTGATTTTTAAGTAGTGATAAATAGCAGTAATTATTTTGTTTAGCTAAAATCTGAGCAACAAAAGTACTTCTCTTGCTTTTTATTTGTGTCTGCTACTTAGTCAAATCTCTGTCTAAAGTAGTAAAGCTGTCAGGACAAAGTGGGCATCAGAAGGTGAGTGGCAAGTACAGATCTCTTGCTTATCGAA
Organism: Falco peregrinus; assembly: GCF_023634155.1. Taxonomy (NCBI): domain Eukaryota; kingdom Metazoa; phylum Chordata; class Aves; order Falconiformes; family Falconidae; genus Falco; species Falco peregrinus. The sequence continues at coordinate 60,445,818 of NC_073727.1, forward strand.
ATGACAGTTCACATTTAAGTTGTGTAGTTGGAAGTGACTCTTTGTCATCTGTAATTGCTTTTGCCCGAATGAGAAGTTCCCAGGTTCCAGAGGGCGAATTTTTGCAACAGAAGAGCCTTGGATGTGATTAATTTGCAACATCATGTGTTGGCAGTACATTGTACAAGAAGCCGAAAGATAAAATGATGGGAAGCCAACCTGTTCTCCCAGCTGAGTTAGTCATGACATGCAAGGTTTAGGGGAATTTAGACTGAGTTGAGTAATTAGGGTAACTTCACTTCCCCGAATGTCATTCTAGTGCAACTGCTACATCTTTTCTTTTGAAAAAGCTTTAAAAAGAAATTTACTTTGCCTGCGCTGATGGACCTGCAAAGTAGAGTTAAAAATAACAGCTATGTGATTTAAGAACATGTACTCTTTAAATGGTTTTCTGAACTGGATCTGTTTAACCTTCTGAAATATTTGATTTCCCAAGTTACAGTAATACAGTTTCATAAACCAGTGTCCTTTTCAAATGACTGTAACACCGGTGACTGTGTAAAATCACTTTTAATAATAGGGGAGAAACATGAGCAAGAAGCTTGCATTGAAAAAATCCACTCTTTTTTATTAGCTTTTTGTCATCCTTCTTTCCTCAATTAAAATTAATAGCATGAGATGATTTTTCCTGTGTTTAGTCACCTTGTCATACAGTGCATAGACATATATGCTATTTTGAGCACAAGACTGGACCAGCTGGTGTCAGTAAATAACTTTGTCTCATGTGTTCACTGTAAATTGGAAAAAGTTTTAATAAAATAGATGTCTGGTAAAGGGTTGCAGGTGTAAATGTTATTTGTATTAACTACAGCTAGCTTTGAAAAAGGGGTGAGTTGTCTGATTAATTTTTCATCTGTGAATGCTTATGTATTAAAATTAAGGTCAGGACATTTTCCTACAAAGATTCTTGATGAAACTCTAGTCAGAAGAGATAAATGATATCTGAAGTGTAACTTTTAACTCATAACTGAGGGAAGAGGTGTTGTCCAGAAGATCTGGTGACCAAGATGCATGTATGGCGTGAAAAAATAGTTTGATGTACTTGCTCAATTTATGAGAGTAGGGTTTTTAAAATTCCTGTGTCTTCCATATCTCATGATTTGGATCACATTTGGCTGTGAAGTGGGAATTTAACCCAGGGCTTTGTATGCTGTACGAAAACAATTAAAAATTTCCAATTTTTTTCTTTTCTTATGGTTCACAGAAGTTTTTTTCCTATGTCAGTGTTTTGATTTATGTCACTTACCTTAAATGCCGATTTTTGATATGGTTTTTTTTTTGTTTTGTTTTTGTGAGGTGGTTTGTTTTGTTGTTTGTTTTTTGTTTTTTTTTTACCTAGACATAACATGCTGTGTAATTTTCTTTTTTTTTAAGCCAGTTATGATGCCAGTGTTTTTTACTGTTTTTATTGTTTCTTTCAGGAAAAAGCAGATAATTTTATTTCTGCTTCAATTTCAAGATGTACTTTTCATGTTGTGGCATATAGTTTTCCTAAGACATAAAACATCAAGTTTAAGTTGACCATTAATTCCAATTAGCTAATAAAAATGTTGAATTTTTCTTACAGGAGATGATCAGATTGAGAGAAAAGGCCAAGTTCTAATCCTTTTAGTGGAACAAGCTCTCAGTTTCCAGGATTACAAAGCAGCTAGTATGCATTGCCAGGAGCTCATGGCCACAGGTGAAGTGAATAAATGGGGGTTGCATGGGATGATGGCGGTGGTAATCAGAGTTCTGACTCTTTGCTTACTGTGAAGTATTGCACTTCAGATTGGTCCATTTCATTCAAAAATTAGATATGCTTTGTTTGTGGAAGTCAACTGGCATCTCCGTGGAATGGATGCTGTATACAGCAAATACTGTATGTGAGAAGATGGTTACGTGTCTAATAGTTCAGTAACTTTAGGAAGCTTTTCTATATTCCTCTGGGAACCACAATTTTTATTCTTTTTACACTGTACCCATCTCAAGCAGATAAAAATATGTGACTGCAGCTAGCAGGAATGTACAACTTTTTAGATGTCTACTATTCTTTCAGAACTCTTAAAATACTTGTGCTATTTATGTAATTTGTATTTGTCTGGGGATGAGTGGAGATAAATGAAATATATGTGTCAGGGTACTAAAGAAGATGGGATTTGTTTCTTTGGCTCTTTTTTCTGCCTTGAGATTGAGGGGGGAAATTTGCGATGAATTGAGATTCTTTTAATATAGCAAGTGATACATTGTACTTTGTTGTTTTTTTTGTTTTTTTTTAATTTACAGCCACTCCAGTAAGGTGTTCAATATCATGCTGTTTTTCTTACTGCGGTGTGTAGGCTTACAGATGCCTGTTGTACTGATATCTACAATATGATAATAATTAATCTTCTATGTATTTGGTCAGTCTAACATGGAGTTACATCTCTGATTTATGGAGCCTTTATGGTTCTTTCCTTAGGGGATGTTAAGTGTCAGGACGAATGCCACACGCCCTCCTTTATCTCATCCAGTAAGAGTTATGCAGCATCTTCCTATCACTTGTGAAGCTTACCAACCTCAGAAGTATGTTTTGTATTCCCTTGTAGGTTATTCTAAGAGCTGGGAAGTATGCAGTCAGCTTGGGCAATCAGAAGGCTACCATGATTTAGGTATGCGTCAGGAGCTCATGGCTTTTGCTCTGACACACTGTCCCCCAAGTTCCATAGAGGCGTTGTTGGGAGTGAGCAGTTCATTGCAGACCCAGGTGGGTGTTCCTGAAACTATTTTCATGCAAGGTCAGTGCTTACCAAAGTAAAGGAGACTTGTGCTCGTTTTGAAGTTTGTTCCCTTAAATTCCACCCCCCTACAAGTTTATAATTGTTCTACTTGGTTTTTCTTCTTTCAGTGTTACATTTCAACAAATGAAGTCTCTTTATGAGCATTTTTATATGTTCAGTTGGCTTCTCCAGTAGAAGTGCAATTGTATTCTCTGCCTTTAGTACTTTTATTTTCTTTATTTATTGCCTCATTTAAATGTTTTATTTCCAAATGCGGTTAAATAATTTTTTCCGTGTTTACACTTTCTGATGCAACTTCATTAAATGCCCATGTAAATGTCTATTAAATGTTTATTCAAACGTTTTCATGATCTCTACCCAATATACAATGAAATTCTTTTCCCACTCATTTCAGCCATGTAATGGTTTCAACAACTACAACAGGCTTTATGTTTGAGCCATATTAACTCTGCAATGACTGATGACTTAATAGAATCACATCTTAGGTGTTCAGCTGATCATAGTATGTATGTGAGAATGCATAATTGTGGCATTTAAATACAACTTATGCCAAGTGACATAGCAAACCTTCTGAAAAGTTTTATTTGAAACTGCAGTGCGGTAATTTAGGTTGTCAAAACGTTCAATTTCTGTTCAGCGTAATTACAGCTTGGCCTACATACTATTGCTTGTTTAAGATTTCATAATTGTCTTAGTAGTCTAAGAATTCACAATGTTCATGTTTGTATTACACTAAGATAGGTCTGTTTTAGAGGGCTTAAATTCTGTGTTTGAACAACGGGGGAGAAGGGAGCAATGAGTACAGTACTTACGTAGTCTAAGGCACCTGCAAATGCATACCCTTTTTCTTTACAAAATTGCCTTTGTAATAATGTGTATGAGAAATACAGGCAACATATGAAGGCAGTCTGTACTGCTTCAGGGACAGGGTAACATCAGAATAAAATGCTACAAAGAATTTGAAATAAAAGTCTATCTCCTGCAACCTATTTAATGTTTTATTTTTATCATGAAAGCACTCAAATTTGAGAGGTAAGTGTAATTATGAGCTTAAACACAAGTGGAATTATTCCAGAACTGATATCTGTACAATATAGAAATAAAAACTTGTTTCCCCCCTTATGTGCCTATACCTAGCATTAGAATTTGAAGTCAGACAAACTTTTGACAATGTATAAATGAAAATTAGTTATACTTTCTGTCAATTCACTGCTTCTATGTTGCTGTCTCATTCCTTCTAAAGGCTTCATGTCCTGGTAGTTGTAATGAAGTGCAGCTGCTCAGCCACTAGTTATTACTCTCTTGCATCCCTCTTCTCCAACGGAAAAGATCCTCTGTCTTCTCCATTCACAAAACTTGAGGCTGAATCTTGCTCAGGTTTCTTTGTTAGTGCAGTATCATTTGTAGCAAAAGTGCAGTGATGATTAATGTAATATTTGCCCCAAGAAGCCAAACCTAAGTAATGATTTCTGTCAAAGCATGTTTACTCAGTTTCTTCTGCAATTACTTTGTCCATAAAATAAGCATAAGCTTTTCAGGTCTGTCCATTAATTGTCCTACATGTTCTGTCCAAGCACTCTGTCTTTGTATGTAGGTAGATAGATATATGCTGAAAAACCTTATCAGAAAGTCATGCTAACTATATGATATTAAACGACTGTGTCTTTCGCCCACAAAACTACAATCTTGTGTAACACTTGCTTGGCAGCTCCACAGAGGCACCTCAGAGGCACAGTTCAGATAATGGCTGTTTTTCATGTAAGTTCTTTAGTTAACAGTATAGCAGGGTGCATATAATTTTTTTTAAAATATCTTACATTATGTGAAAAATATTGCACAAAAATCACAGAGAAGGGAAGGTGGTTTTGTCTGGGGCTACAACAGTGAGGGGATGCCAAAGATACCTATGTGTTCTTCTCCCTGTCTTCTCCCACACCCTTGTTTTTCTGTCATGGAAGCTTTTACATCAGAATTTCTTGCATTTCCTACGACATCAGTCATAATTCTTACATTTTGTTATTTGACTGGTAAGAGATTATTTTGTGTTTATAGATTCTTTATCAGGCTGTGAATTACCAGTTCCTTCCTTCAGAAGGAGGTGAGAATGTATATGTCTCAGGACCGTCTTCACTGATCAGTAAGGATACAGAGGTAAGCTTTAAAGAGAGTTTTTGGAGTAATAATTATTTTTTTCTGCATTATGAAGAGCTGGATTTGATTTTTTTAGCAATATCTACTGTTTACTAGATAAAATGCACAACATAAAAGAAATTACTATTTTCTGTTCTTAGATTGTTGTAAGTTCAAGGTTTTGTTTATGTCTTTATAGTTAGTCTGGTGCAATTTTTTTATTGCCTCTTCCTACGCAGTCTTAGCACCACAGGAAAAAAACCCACCACAAACCCAGAGGCAGAAGAGGAAAGTGCCAAAAAAATTAACATGATAATATACATTAATGTTGATTTGATTTTTGACCTGTCCCAATTGCAAAGCAAAACACTTGAAAATAAACCTAAGCTACAAATTTAATAAAAAAATGCCTTGAATTAAACTTACTTTTCCCTTTTGTTCTGTGTATCATGAAGTTTGTGTCTTCTTTGCCATTTTATAACTTCCATATATTGCATCTGAAACTATTTCTATGTGTAAGATCAGGAGAAACATCGAGTGTTTTGTGGGAAATAGAGGCAAGGCGGCAGGAAAATAGGCTGCTATTATTCTTTCTACTTTTCATGTTTATTGTTTTAAGTTTGTACATGTACAATTGCAAGTATATTTCTCTCTTTAAAGAAGATGTAATTACCTATTTATGAAATTCTAAGTTTAATTTTATTCTTTTCTGTTTAATTAAGGTTTTCTGTAGATAATGAACAGATCTTGGGTGGGGAGAAGGGTGGTAAAAGCCTTAAAGACATACAGGAAAGAACAGAGAGAGAAAGAAAGAAAGAAAGAAGGTGGTTCATGTTGCATAGTCTGGCGTTTTTAGAAGAGTGTCTTGAGCTGCAGTCACCTTAATGTCACTATACCCTTGGGTAATTTTTACCAATGACAGTGTAGATGAAACACACTAGTCTTTGCCTTTTAGTGTACTTAACATCATGTGGCTTAAAAACCCACACCTCTCCTTCACGTTGTTGGAGTGGGAAGAGAACTTCTATGCCTCTATTTTGTGTATGTTTTATATATGTATAGGCATACATACATTGTATACATATATGTGTATGTAAACATACATATACATGTTTGCATATATAAAAAATAAATAGGCAAGAAAGCAAAATACCGCTGAAAACAGTATTCAGGGGAAAAGAGCTAAACACCTTAACTGCTAGAGTCTGCTATGAAGAACAGGTCTGTTTCACTGGCAGGAGTGCTTAATATTTTCTGGAAATTGGTAAATGAATCTTTCTGAGGGGAAGATTATTAAGTAGATGTTAAAATTGTTCAACTTTCTGATGTGGATGCATGTGTTTACAGAATTTTAATGTATATAACAAACTGTCATGCATCACCTTTCATATGCTGTAGTGCTATTTACTATGTTGTGACAGAACAATTAGACTTGCATAAAAATGATTCAGAAACTTATTCAGAGATTTATCAGAGTTGAGTAAACTCAATAATTAAATTTATTATCCATTCAGTTTGGATATCTGAAGCAATTTTCATTATGCTAAAGAATTCACATTCGGAAATTTGTTTGATATTTTTTTTCCCCGCCCTTAGTTGTGGTTGGTTGACTGTTTAGAATTGGAATTAGGTAAGCAGTTGACCTGACAAGTTTGTATGTTGCTGCATTGAGTTTTTTATTTCTTTCTGTGTTAATACAGCTTCTTGGCATGTCATATTTCAGACTGTTACACTATGAAATGAGTTCTGTATGTTTGCTAATTCTGTCTTTTTGTTCTCTCCCAGTTAACTTAATAGGGATTTATAGCTTCTTTCATTTCTTGCAATGACACAGGGGGAAAGGGCCCAGAATTTAGTCAGTGTATAACCCTTCCTTTGTTACAGACATCTGAAATGTTAGAAAAGCAATATATTTAATAACTCGGTTTCTCTGACTTAACCGAATCCCATGTCTGCAATCCCCATAGTTCCACTTCAGCTAATTCCTCGTGCTTCACTTTCATTGTCTTGTACAGAATTTCAATTCCTTCAAAGAAAAAACTGTAAGACTTTTTCCCTTTCTTTTTCTCCTTTCTTTTTCACTTATGTCCTGATTAACTTAGAGCATAATTTTTTCGAGGATTTGACAAATGTTTTTCTTTCGTAGTTGTTGATACCTTTTCAAATTGGTGCTCTAATTTTTCTTATCTTGACTAAGCGTCTTCTATCATACATGTGTTTGGGCATCCCTTTCTCTGTTGCATTAAAAATACCTATCTGTAAGTATATCAGTTTTCCCTTCCAAAGCTTTAGTGACTTTTTTTCTACTCTTCTTACCTTCATCTAGTATTGAATCATTAGTTGCTGCTACCTTTTTTTTTTTCATTATAGTAACTTACATCACCAGCTCACCATACTTGTCAATCATTCTTCTCTTGAACTCCTCTCTAGAAATGTCTAAACTAATTTCATTTTTTTTGTTTTAAGTTTTTCCTCTAAAAACTTTTTTCCCATTAAACTTCCAGAAATCTTGATAGCAGCTGGCTTTATAACTCCACAGATTGCATAGAAATGTGTCATTTAATACTGCTGTCATATTGCCGTCAGTATAATTTTTCTCCAAGTTTTTGGTGGTTCTACTTCGAAGGAAATTCCTGATTGCTATGATAAAGATGCACTTAATTATTCTGTAGGAGCTAACCTATTTGCACAAGAATGTACTTCATTAGCTTAGTGCCAGCTTGTCACCGTTGATTGAACTTGTGGGATCCATTGGAGGAATTATCTTTTGGAAGCTACAATGATTCTCACATAGCAGACTATTTTTAAGCAAAATGCTAAGTTTCCCCAGTCTGCACCCTTTTTTCTTTTTGTTGTATGTGACAAATGCATTGACAACTAATCTATGCTTCTCAAACAAAATATCTCAGTAAGAAAATTAAGGTCTTGATAATGAAAAGCATTTCAGCATATTATAGCTAACATCTGATTAAAATCTAATGCTTAACCATGAAATGCTGTGTTGTGTCTAAACAGTGGAAACAATAACCTTTGATTGCCTTATGATCTCTGACTTTGTTAAATGTGCAGAATAGTTAAAACATGCATTACATCTAAGAAAAATATCTATCTTTTACATATCTGAACGTGAAAACTTAATTACTGTAACATGGCACATCAGCAGAAGAGAAATCTAGGGTCTCACATTCCCTTGAAAACAAACTCTTTTGATATGAGAGCAGACATAATTTCTAGAGGAGAGTATCTTAAAGTTATAGGAATGATTTTCTTAAATGTTGCTTAAAGAAAAGAAAATTCCCAATTAACAGAGTATTAGCATCTTCTTTGCTTTTGCATTTTTTCCCAAGCACTAGGTCTGGGGAAAGACAGGATCTTTTAAACATTTGTATACATTAAATTGGTATGTCATGCATTTTTATCATTGCTGGTTAGAAATGCTTAGGGAATGTTGTGTTTGCGGCACGCACTGGGAACTCTTCAACCTGGAGTCTTTGGAGCCTCAGGGCAAAAATAACGCTCCAGCTGCTGTTTGAAGTAGTTATGCTTTGGGTTTGTTTGGTGGGTTTTGGTTTGGTTTGTTTTTGTTTTTTTTTTTAATTTTATTTATTTTGACATTAACTGGAACTGTGTTTTGTGGTTTAGTAAATGTACTGGTTTTAATTCTGTAATAAGTAACTTAAAATTCTTCTCATGGGAAGAGGTAGCTGCAATTCCTGAAGAAATAGTGTTCATTAACAGTGTCACAGAACTCTTGTGCAGAGGAGAAAAATCTAAACGTGGAACTCTATACATGCACTATTTAAGCTCCTGTTGTAGTCAGTGGAGGTCCAGTATATGATGCATAGAGAATAATGCAGCTAATCAGCCATTAGGTGCTTGTTGCAGTTACTTAATCATAGATATCAGCAATTTGAGATAGCCCAAGTTATCCTCCTCCTTTAGCTACTGATCCAAAAAGTCTACGTCCTCTGTCAGATCTACAAGTGTGTTAAGCAGGTATCTTTATTACTGCCATATATCTCAGTCATCAAAGCCTGCATTTAAGCAGCTGAATCAAATGCATTGTGTATGCTTAAGGCTGGGTTACTTTTTTGGTTCTAGTGACATTAAAGTCATAATAAGAGCTTAGACATCCAGTGTCACCTGAATTTTAGTGTTGTCATCTTGAGCTGAATCTTTTCGATAGTCTCTCATCTAGGGTCTGGTTTATCTTTGCAGGAGTGGAGTTTTCAATTAGACCGGTTCATTAGCTGTAACATACCTTACAAAAAGAAAAAAACACACACACCCCCAAAAACCCCCAAACCAAACCCCTCCCAGGCATAAAACATAAATGTAGGTTAAACATTAATATGTATGTAAAAGAAACTATTTCAAAATCCTATTTTCCAATGGAAGTATCAAAAAGGGAAAAAGAAAAAGGAAAACGAATACTTGATGTTCTGTCTTATGAACAGAATCTGTTCCAATTCGCTTTGTTTCCTTTATAGTCTTAGGCGTTAAGAGACATTATGCAGTAAGGTGTATACAGTATATGGTTTTTGCATGCTTTAATCCTTGCACCTTCAGTAATTGTTGTTTTGTAATTGTAAAAGAAAAAAAAATAATCCATATTACAGGCGTTCTGATTTGTTACTCTGTCTTCCATGTTTATTTAAAATGTAGGTGGCTTTGTTATTTGTCGTTGCATTGGACTGGTTGGAATTATATATATGTGTATGTATAAGAATACGTATAGATATAAAAATATTTTACCTGTTATTTTAGAGTATCTTGATAATTCAGAATTTGTTGACTGACTTTTTTTTACACTGATTTAGATTCATTCAAAATTTTAAGCTGCTATTATTATTTTGTTTTTAACCTGATGTGCTTAGTTTTATAAAAGATATCAGGAAGAAATGATAATTTCCCCGAAACAGCTCTCAAGACGTCCAAACTAACTTCCTCCTGACAATACAATTAAAGGATGCAAGTTGTCTTAAGATAGGATCTCAAACAATCTTTAGGAAATAATTTATTTTATGAGAGATTGATTCAGGATAGCAAAAAGTTATAGCCTTTAAATGTTGCTGTTCCAGGTACACAGAGGAATGGCTTTTTAGAAAACAGAATTCTTATTTGTGCAGAGAAGACTGTAATTACTTGTTAAAGTTGAAATTGTTTTTAGAGAAGATCAGTAGAGTTTATCTGATAGCAGCAGAGCTATAGAAACATACACACTAGCATACAAATTAGCCCATTAGTTTTCACACTACTGAAGGAGGTTTATTTTAAGAAAATTTATTTTTATAGAATCCTTTGGGTTGGAAGGGACCTTAAAGTTCATCTGTTTCCACCGCCCCTGCCATGGGCAGGGATACCTTCCACTAGACCAGGTTGTTCAAAGACCCATCCAGCCTGGCCTTGAATGCTTCAAGTTTTGCTCGAATGCAGTTGAGAACTTGAGCGGGACTTTTTTTTTTCGCCTGGTTCTGTTTGGTTTAGTTTTGGTTTATTTTTTTCCCCATGAAAAATTTTCAGTGTCCTGCAGCATCTACTTGAAAAGGGAGGCAGAGAGAAAACTTAGTATTCTGTATACAACATTTAAAATAAATGACAAAAATCTTTTGTACGAAGTAACAAGAGTGGTTTACTTAACATACAAACAGGAAATTCTCTCCCACACCCCAAGCCACCAGACCTATGATTTTCGGTTGCTTTTAACTTTTCAGAGGAGTAAAAATACTGGCATGTTGTAATTGGCATTAATTTTCTTTATTTGGTCAAGTAAAAGCTGAAATTTCCAGTTTAGCCAGTCAGTTCATTAGTGGTACATCGTGAAATGCAGAATGTAGTTTCAGAAAGGACTGAAAAAATGCTGAAGCCTTAATGGAAAGAAGGATTTAAGATGAACCTGCTACTTCAGTGGTCAGCTTGAGGCTGTGATTTACTGCATACTACAGTAAAAGGTACTAAATATAAGTTTGTCTGCAGTGAAATTCTGCCTTACTGAAGCTAACGTGTTTTGTCGCTGAGCTTATGGTAGGGGACGTAATTCACTGAAGTGTAACGACATCTTTTTGGGCTGGAGTCTGGAATTTTGTCATGAATTAGTATGTTGTAAACTAATACCTCATATTTAGTTATACATGTAGAAATTTTCTATTTGGATACACTTCAGTGTGTGGGGAGATGAATAATAGGGTTGTTAGTGAGAACCATTGGATATAAAGCTCTTGAACTTTGCTGTATGGAGGAAAATACTTATTTTTTTCTACTGCTGAAGACAGTGTGTTTACATTAGCATACTAATTATATATTCATGTGTAATGTGCAAGCCTTGTAAAGCATGCAATTAATGCTAAACCTTTCAGGACAGAAATAACACAGATCAACCAACATGAGTGTTCTGGGTATTATTTAAATGCTTTACATGAGGTAAAGCTGATAGCCAAAGCTCCATTTTTGGAACGTGTTCTGCTTTTAAGAATTGACTTACATGTGAGTTTACTGAGTGAAAACGTTTTGCAGGATCATGTGTAGACATGTATGTGCATGTATTACAGAAGCAGTTTGCAACTGGGGGTAGGCTGGGGTCTCTGGGTTTTTTTTGCAGTCTTTTAGGTTTGCTATATCTGGTATCTTCTAAATGCTGACTACAGAATTTCAAATCTTGATGATTCTTTTTCACTTGGTCTGGAGATGAATGTTTACATCTCTTCTCATTTTCCCTACTGAGAATTCAACTTAATTAATGCTGCCTCTGTACAAATACAAGATTGTGTCTACTATCAGCTTTCTTGAATTACTGAAAATTAATTTTAGCATGCTCAATCTGCTCATTTGTGGAGACATCATTATTTTAACAGAAGCATTCAACAATTATGTAAAACATTACCATTATAAACTTCGGAATTAAAACCAGCTGTTGTCTGTGGAAACAGGAGATTATAACTGAATAAGGGGCAAAATGTTCTGTTGGTCATGCTGGTAACTTCAGATTGAAACTCCTAAACCGCTTTTAACTTGTTTTTTGTTTGTCTTTGACAGCTGCTGCTTAAATTAATGATCATTAAAAGTATGTTACTAACATAGTATCTTAGTATTATGCATAGAACTCTAATGCATTTGGCTTTAGGTCATTAGCCTAATTAAAGCATGAGTCTTAACACTTGCCATTGTGTGTTGGATATGCTCACAGGATGAAACCAACACTGCCTCTAGCCAGTCTGCTGATTTGTTGTACTGGACGACATCAAAAACCATGAAGGTGTTGTCTAACACAACTATGACTACAAAAGCCATGCTGCATGCTGTCAGTGATGGACAGTGGTGGAAGAGATCGTTAACTTATCTTCGACCGTTACATGTAAGGGATTGCTGATGTGTCTCTGAACGTTTACACATTCAATGATACATTAGTATAAAAGCTAGGCTGTTTTGTAGTATCTGCTAACTGAAGACCTCAAATCAATAAATGAACTAGAGACATCATGGGATTGTTTGCAAGCAAATCCCAATTAAAGAAGGGGTCTAAAGCTGTTTCTTGTTTTCTAATCTGTTTCATCCTGCTTTCTTAGCATAGCGTGGGAAGGCATAGTTGAAATTTGGCAGAACTTCGAAACTTTGAGGAAGGAAGCACAGCAAAGCCCGATCTTTAAATGATCTTTTTTTATATTGAAAGCCATTCCTTTTCAGTTTCTCTTTTCTACCTTCTCTATCTCAGTGGATTTTCTATAGTGTTCATGATACTAGTTTTTCTGATAGTACTTCTAAACATGATTCTCTTTCCTTTAAGGATACTGGACCTCGTTCAGCATTGGTTTATGTAAGATGATACCTATCTTACTCCCCAGTGAATTAAATTATATTTTCAATTACAGCTGTTTCCCTTCTGAGCAGCAGTTACAGACTCTTTAATGAGCTTTTTTACAACTAGGTTCAACTATACTTATTTTTCCCAGGGCCAAGAATTTGGAGATGTGTTAAAAAGTGGGCCTGAAGAAAATGCCATTGTGGAAAAACAAGGCTGTCATCCATTTTACGAGTCTCTGATTGCTGATCCGTATGTTGCAGAAGTAAGTTTCTGTTAGAGTTCTGAAGTGTTAGTTTTTGTTGAGATGTTATAATTAAGTAAAAATACGGATTTTGGATTATTTGTGTGACTTGAAATTTTGTGCAATAGTAGGAAAAAATCGAAAAATAAACAGAAAGGAAAGGAAATGCAGGAACTAAGGCAGATAATTGCATCCAATTCAGGTGAGCCAAATAGAACTTCAGGGTATAGTGCACCTGTGTCAGTTACCTTTATTTTACTTCTAGTCTGAAATCAGCTATGGCACATACCAGAACAATTCTTCGGAAAGCTTTGCGGAAGTATTGCTGAGAACAGAGAAACTGACAGAAACAAAGAGTGAAGGGAAAGACCTACTTCCAACTACAGAAGGTATGGGTACATGTATATTCATTCCTGTATTTACTATATATAGTAAACACATGAGAATCTGTGGATGGCTTTAAATATGGAGAGTTGCACACAATGATCTGAAGTATTGTCTAGGCGTTTTGTATGAATTAGGATCCAGTTCAACATCTCAAGTTCCTAAGTAGTCTTGATAGAAGTGTCTGCAGAGTTTTCAAGAGAAGTGGTATGTTTAAAGAGTTGCTCAGTAAAGACTACAATCTGAAATTTGAAAGTTGGCTTTAAATGAGCAGAAACTGGTGTTTGGGGGCTGACAAAAATACAGATGTTGTGTGGGGGGGAAGTTTTTGTAAGTTTCCTGAATACTGCCATGTGTAGATATTTAAATGAAAATTGGCAACCCAGTGTTAATGTTATTTGTATGTATGCCTGTGTATTCACTTGTTGAAATTGTGTGCCATTGTGTATACAGCTTTCAGTATTGCAGGGTTGTTACAGTATTTTATTTCCTAATTAATGCATAACTGCAGCTTCTGGAATCATCAGAACTTCTTCTGAAATTTCTACATTTTTATAGGTTATACTTAACGGTTTGTTAACTGAAACAGTTTCACTTTTTAAAAAACAACAAACCACACAAAAACTACCTATGATTGTTTGTCTTTCATTTTGGCTATCTCCTGCTGGTTTAAGGAATGAACTGTTTAAATATTTACATGCTGTTAGTGTCTCTTGAAGGAAGAAAACTGTATTATTTTACTCTATGGTAAGTTCTGCCATGAAAAATGAATATATTAAATCACTTGCAATATGAGAAAAGTTTCAAGTGAGACTTTCTTCATTAGCCACAGTTTTATTTGAGTTGTTTAGTGAAAACCAACATATTTGTCTTACAAGTATACGATTCAGTAGTTTGAGATACATGGTATTTCTACAGATAACCTGTACAGTTGTAATAGAATAACATGAATTAGAAAAGGTCAGCAACAGCTTGCATAAATGGGGATGTGTTCACATTTTGTTCCTTTCATACTCTCTTAATGCAAAAGTAGTTTCAAATCAGTACTTACGATCTCTTTTCTTGCATGTAGAAAGCCCATAGGCTTCTAGCTGTGATTGCTGTGTCTTAAAGGAGGGGGAGGCAAGGATTGAAAAGCATTCGTTGCTTGCTTAGGACAACTGATGTTAGTTGGCAGATCTTTGGTAATACTTCCTGCTCCAACTTGAGTAATTGGAACTGGTTTACAATTCAGTGGCTGCCTTTGAGGTGTAAATCTCAGTTTTGGGGACTTGTGCTTGAAGAAGAAATTGTAGATTCCAGCTTTAGTCTTCAAGCCTCTATCTTCCTCCTCCTAAGTGTGCAGACAACTGCTTTTGCAATGTTAATACTTCTGTTCTCTTCTAACACTCTTATTCTATAGTCAGTCTGAATTTCGCTTACAAGTCCCTCCAACTGTGTTAGGGAATTGAGATTTCCGTGTTTTCCTCTGGAAAACTGAGGTGTATTTATTCTGTACTCTGCAGTCCCGTATGACTTCTGGGTAGTCAGTAGGCAGCATTCTTACACATACAGTCTTAGTGTGACCGAGGCAGTGTTGTGCATCCCTGTTTTGTTGTGGTTCTCTTTCTCTGTAGGGCTTAGGGATTTGATGGGGAGGTTGAAGATGAAATTTGAATAGGAAGTTACTACAAACACTGCATTTCATTGTAACAGGAGTAGATACTAAACTCAAAGTAAACCCAGGACACTTGGTCATAACCTGTCAGTCCTCTGGAGTTTAAGAACAAAGAATAGCTTAATGTTTTCCATGATTTTGTAATTGCTTACAGATATGACTGTTTCACTGAAATACATACTTTTTAAGTTTAGTGAGATTTTATCACATGCTAAATGAAGAATTGAAAGCTTGAAGCAGTTTTTGTGGGTTTTTTTAGAGAGAGAAAAAAAAGGAAAGAGCTGAAACTTTCTAAGGATTGATAAATTCCAGTTGTCAGAAATTATAATTTTCTTTCCTACTTTGCCTTCCAAACAGTCTTGTGGCATAAAGTAGAGACCTGCACAGGAAATAAAAATTACTTTTAAAATTAAACTTTTTTTTAGTGTTTTCCTAAGGAAATATTGCTTGTGAGACAGCAGCACTGGCTCTTTGTTTGTCAGTGCTTGTCCTTCCTGGTTTACCAACCCTGTAATGTTTAATCCCTTGGGCAAATTTCAAATTTTGCAGTGGTCTGAAATGATACTAAGTTCCTGTAAATTTTGTGAAGATGTATGAAAGGACAGAATGGCATCCTGCTAGTGACCATAGCCTGTGATTCGAACTCAGCCCTGTTAGACATCAGAGAATTCCCATAGGGCTTCACTGAGAAACAGAAAACTGAAGTTGATCTTTGTGTATACACGTGTGTTTGTGTGTACGTAAAGTAGGCATCTGTGTATGGATATATTAACACATCTGCACACAAACACACAGAAAAATTATATTTTTTGAATTAGTACAGGGGATTTTTTTTTTTTTAATCTCAGAAGGGATGACAGTGGAGGCAGGTCTTAACAGCATTCTGGCAACAGGGGTGTCTTTGTGTTGAGCTTAATGCAAGAGTATGAATAACATTGTTTTCTGGCCTGTACTGGTGCTATGTTCTCTGTCAGGATTGCTATCTGAAAAGTGAAGTTATAGTTTTGCTACTGTGGCTGTTACCATGTTGAGGATGTTAAGCTGGAAGAGAGCCCACAGTTGATCATTCCCAAGGCTTTGCAATTGCTAATTTTGCAGAGAAATGGAGAAGGAGTTGGAGCCCAGATTCTTCTTTCCCTTTTCCCATTTTTTTTCTGTTCAACTAGAGGTGGTTATAGGAATATATAAAGTAACTTCACTTGTGCTCAGAGTAGGAAATACCAATTTTGCAAACTAATTCATCAAGATTTTAATATTAGGTATTTCTAGAGTCCTGTTACCTTTTTTAGGATGGTATACAGGTTATTTTGAATGTAGCAGAAACAAGCTATCAGGAGCAAGAAACTCTTAGTAAAAGTTTGAAGCGTGAGCATAGGTGCTGTTGGACAGGCTTGTATTTGCAGTAACTGTGACATATTGCCATGTAGACAGCCTCTGTGATGACCTGTCATATAGAAATTTGGGGTTTGTTTCTGGCTGAGGGCCAGCATGTAAATCCACTTCAGGCTGATGGCAAATTAATGATAATCTGAAAATTATAATTGGCCATTCAGGCCTCTTATAAATCATTCTTTGGAACAAAGAATTCACTGGGGGGCTCTGTATATAAAGTAATCGGATCTCTTGCCAGCATTCCCTCAAGAGTAGTTTGTGTAGTGTGGGAATATAGGTATTTGAGACGTCCTTAAACAAAAAGCTAAATTGCTGGAAGGTAGCTTGTACAGATTAGAATAATCATAAAAAATACAATCTATAAAAAAATGAAACCATAATATTATTCTTGCAATATACTTAAATTCCTTATTCAATTTCTGGTCCAGGGTTCATAAGATTTTTTTGAAGTTGTCTCTGGAACTAATAATTTAGACTTTTTTTACCCCAAAACCTGAATATTAAGTGTGTCATGAGAATCATTATTCTGTAATTGTTTGTTGGAACCCTGGTAGCAACAGGGTGATGCTTGACTTCAGTACAGAAGGAGGTAACTGCATGAGAGAGAGATCCTGTTACTAATTAACAAATTCTGGGGGTTTACATTGTGTCTGTGTATCACTTCTATTTGTGGAATGTAAATTATAGTGGGGTTTTTTGTTTAAAAAGCCCCACAAGTTTGGCATCTATAATGTAGGAAAAGCAGGTACTTTTTCTGCCAGTTTTACCAGAAATATATATTTTTATAATCAGAATAATTATTCTTCCATGCATTAATTTCTGCTATGTCATTGTGCTCATGCTTATGTTTGCGGTAAATGGCAGGACCTGGTTTTGGTGTTCCACTGATCTTATTTAAAATTCATATGACATTTGCAGGTTTGGTTCTGTGGTTTGGGGTTTTTTTCATTTTTTTTTTTTTAAGACGAGTTTTTAATGTGGTTTGTTTTGTGAATTAGAGCTCAGGTTTGAAGAGAGGACTTTTTGTACTGTTCCTCTGGTTATTCTCTTTGAACATTTAAAACATAACTGCATTGATTTTACAAACAAAATATTTACCTATCATAAATTGGTACAGGTGATAACTTTACTGGCTTTGCTTAGCATCTGTTACTGCACAATCTCATTGTTTGGTTAATGCATCAAATGCTTTGCCTGGAAGTCAAGGTAAAGCTGTGCTTCAGTTTAATTACATATTACCTGTTCCTGGATTGCACTATAAGTGTTTAATTAAGTATGTAGAGCTTTTCAAGCTAGTATCTAATAAAATATGGTTACACTGAAAAAATTTCATTTGATGAATCAAAGCTTTTTTTCTGCTCCTTATATGTTGCAGTTTTGCTACGACTGGCAAGCGATGCTTTACCAAATGATATGGCCTTGTCTCTTGCCTATTTGCTTGCACTGCCACAGGTATGTTGATAGTGATTTTGTTTCTGTTTTTTTGCCAGGAAAGACTATTCATAGCATTTCAAAATTCCATTAAAAAAAAAAAAAGAAGTAATTTCCGTAGGGTTTTAAAATCTTGATTCTTTGAATTCATTTAAATACACTTTTTAATAGATTGGGCTGGTGCATTTAAAGGGAACTCTGAACAAATGCTGTTGGACTGGCTTGTGAACATGGCACTGGCAAAAAGACACATTTTCTTACTTAAAATAGTTGTCTGGCCACCTGACTGACAGTTCTAACGTAGCTCAGAAAGGTGGATAATTAGTTTGTGGTATAGAAGCAGCAAAACTGTAATTGGAAAAGCATTTTGGTTAGGTGTTTGTGCAAGAGTGTGAGAAACATTGTAATATAAAATTATCTTTGTGTGTTTGTGTATGTTACTGATTTACTTCTGTGCCAGAAAAACGTAGTTACAGCTATTTCTAAGTCACAGCAAGTAGCTTTTTAGAAAGTTTGTGCACTTAATGTTGTATGCTTATTAAATCTTTCATCTAAATTAATGCTCTTTTTCTCCTAGGTGGTAGATGCCAACAAATGCTTTGAAAAGCAATTACATTCTGCGTTATCTCTCCAGCTGGCAAGTTATTACTATAGCCTGCAGATCTATGCTCGTTTGGTACCATGTTTCAAGGACAAATGCCACCCTCTCTACAGGGTTAGTACTCTTTCTTTTTAAAACCATATTCATTAATGTACAGCATTAAAGCTATTCTGAAAAACCAGTACATGAGTTAAGCCTGTTAAGGAGCTGATCTGACTTACACTGTGAGAAGTCTTTTAAGTTACACGTAATTATTCTTCTACAGTGCTGTAAACAGACAAGTACTTCACAATTTGTGGAGGAGTTTTTGAAGCACAGTGTCAAGTGTCATTTGTAGGTAATAGCACTGTCAGTCTTCAAAGTAGCTTATAAAAACTGAGCAATAATGAGCATAACCTGTGCTGCTATCTTGCAATACTGATACAATATAGTACTTCCTAGAAGAGTCAAGTGTCCATTTCAGCAAGAATGGTGGTATGCAAAAAGTTTTTGTAGCCTTCCCTGAGGTGTGCTATTTTGTATTTCAGTTTACATATGGTGTTTTGAGAATTCATCCTCATTCATTGATGAATTGGTTGATTTCCTTTGACAAGTGTCTCTTTTTGAAAAGGCACAGCTTTCCCTCTTATTCATGGCCTGTCATTAAAGCAGTTACATGGTAAACTTGGAACTAAATTGAAGAGGTGACATACAAAGATTTAACATGGCAGCATTTGCCATTTCTGCCAAGATACTAGAGTAAAAACTCTTCTTTGCCACTCCAAGAGCCTTTCTGAATTTACACCGATTCTTTTTTTCTGCACACAAGCTCTCTGGACTGCTTGGTTTTCAGCAAAGATGAATCACTAATCACCACTGTGGCATGAGAGCAGATTTTGTTTTTTTTCCCCGTGTTCAGAATGACTGCTGATTTACAGAGGAAAGCCTGTTTTGGTATTTGCCCAGTTCTGCAATTAGGCTGCCTTTCATGTTCCTGCTGAGATTTGCATTCTTTCCATCTTCTGTTTAGACGCTAAGGGAAAACTTAGCTCACAACTGAAATTTGGGGGGCTTGCAAAATATGTTGGTTGTGAGGAATTAATTCATGTTTGTTAAGTAGCTTTCCCTGAGCTGAGGTCCACCTGCTGCAAGACACCTTTGATGGGGAAAAAAAAATATTTTTTTTTTTTTAGTTTAGCATTTTGAAACAGTCTTATTTTATAGAAGGAGCTGTGAATCCTTTTGAAAGAGGAAGTCATAAGAGCAAGGATGGTAAAGATGAATTGTTTCTGCTCCAACTGCTGTTTAATAACCAAGGTCTTATCAGTAGCACCATGTAGTTTATCTCTTAGTGGTACAGTCTTTGGCTAAATCTTTTGTTCCATCTTGGTAAAATACTGTATGCAACTGTGATAAGCAGTGGATTCTAAGTTTGCTAAAAAGAATGTGCTATGTTTAAGTACTATTCTTAAAACAGTAGCTTTTGAAAACAACTGTATGAGAAGATCCTGAATGAAGAGCACACCAAGAAAGGGGGGAAAACCTGAATGCCCAGTAAGACTCTCCCCCCACCCCCCCAAAAAAACCCAACAAAACCCAAAACCAAAAACCAAAACCCAATCAACCAAACAAAAAAACCACAAAACACCCCCCCCCAACCCCACAACCCCCCCCCCACCAACCAACCCAGACTTAAATGCTTAGTTTATACTGCAAAACAGCCATTTGAGTAAATGTACACTTAAATGCTGGTAATAAAGAATGGCTCCACTTACAAGTTGCTGTCCTCAATGCCATACCAGATGCTGTTCATGGAAATAGATCTAGCCATGGTTTTTGGTTTTGTGTTTCCAAAGAGCTCTGTGGGGGTTAAAAAACCATTGCTCTTAATCTTTTATGGTACATACTTTTATGAATATGATAAACTCAATTGTATACGTCATTACATAGTACATTGTCTTCCAGCTCTTGCCACTAGTGTCTTGCATCACCTTTATCTTAAAACTGTTCCGTAAAGCAGAAATGTGTACCTAGGCCATTTTAAATGTATCATTCAAAGCTGTGCATTGTTCTTAGAAGAAATTGAGTGTGGTTTTTGGGTGAGAGTGTGTAACCAATCCTTCTCCACACCCCCACCCCAAACCTTTACATATTCAGTAAAGATTTAAATCTGGCCCTTCAGCCACATGCTTAGATGGTGGATCCTCGAGATAATAGAACATTTATTTCTGTTTAGCAGCATCTGAGTCACAGTGTGATTTCTCCAATCAGCTGAATCAAGTACCCTGCCTGAAAACTCTAGCTGAATTTATAAGAAGCTGTAAAGAGGCATGGAAAAGTCTACATTTCCTTTGTTTTCTTTAAAATAATACTGTGTAAATCTTTCAAAACAGTAAATGAGTACATCTGGCATAATAAGAGATATGTTCTCAGAATGAAAATGACAGTTGTGTTATAAGGATAATGGGGAGTAGTGGGGGAGAGTTCCCTTTCAGCTGGCTAAGACAGACCTTTAGGACTTGGTCATTAGTCAAGAAAGACATTTTGAAGGAATGATTGGGTCTGCTGCGTGAAGGCTTGATTATGTTTTTTTTTTTTAAACTGCAATGTGAAATACCTACAGCTAATATCTGCACATCAAAAAAGAATCAGAAATTGCCAAAAATTCTGATTAACTTTTTTGTACTGTTGATGTCCAAAAGGAAATCAGCTTGATAATCAAGTTATTACTTTGCTTTAAGGAGAAAAAAAAGGATTTAGGTGTAAAGCGCTGCTTCAGTTTTGTACTCAAGACAATTTTGAATTTTAGTTGTTATAATAATATGAACATAATAGTTATAGTTTAGGGCATCTGACCTGTATCAGTTTCTTCTCCTGAGTAAGATGTTAGATCTCTACAACCAAATGAAACCATAGGTAAAGGTCTAAGAATAATGCCAGACAGAACAGAACAAAATTTCCAGAAATGGACTGGCTGTGGAAAGCATTGGTGTAAGGAGGCACATGACCTTTAGAGAAGCTATATTTATTTTTGGTTTAGGTCTGTACTGCCTCTGGCAGAGGTGGGGTTAACTTTCTTCATAGCAGCCCCTATGGCACTGTGCAGCGTTGATAACACACTGGTGTTTTGGCTGGTGCTGAACTTTGCTTGCACAGCATCAAGGCTGTCTTCCCACTACCACTGATTCACTGCTCACTACTTCCAAGTCTTGATGAAGAAGAAGAAAAGTCATACAGATGAGCAAGAAATTTGCTGGATAATTTTTGCTGTTAAAGCTTTTCTCATTTGTCCTATTCCAGTGATCTGGTAAGTGAGCAGGATAAATATATCTGGAGGATTTCACTCTAGAAAGGAGTGAAAAACTTTAATTACCCTAAGGCTAATTAGTACTTTATGTTCCTGTCCCCATGCTAATAATCTAATGCTGAGGTGTTTCTGTGGTTTTGGAGAGGATTATTTTACTGACTTTAGCTGGGGGATGAGCTTTTTCTTGGAGCATCAAGCAACAGTTCTAACAGATACTGTTAAGTTGCAGAGGGGAATGGGAATTTTGCAGTTAATAGCAGAGGAGGAATGTTGCCATTAGCGGAAAATTCTTAGGTTTATATTTTATTCCCTTACCTCTTATTTTCATCCAAGAAAATGATTACTGCCCTTTTGTGCATTGCAACTGGCAATATATGCAGCTAGAAGTTAATTCTATACACGAAGTAATCGCACATTGGAAGTCAAATGCTTATTAAATGGTTGCGTATTGGTTTGTGTTTAATAATAATATCCTGTCATATTCCTAACTTATAAACTTAACTCACTAGAAACAGTATATACATTTTTATTCTGAAATTGGGTGTGTGTTCATGAAGTTTACTGGAGTATTAACACTGATGCAGAAAACTAACAAACTATGTCAGTCAGTCTTGTTTCATTCTGTCTGAACATTCAGCTCTTCATCCGCAAGTGCAATGGCTAGCACAGTCTGTTGTAGATGGTAAAATGGTAGAGTGCTCTTTTAGGTTGGCTTATGATGGACTTAAAACATGACCTTCTTTAATTGTATTACTATTTTAATTCATGATTCAAGCCCTTGCCTCCTCTTTGACCCCTCTTTCTCTTTGGTTAGTGATGCTGAGAACTCGCAAATTTCCTTTGGCAGTGTAATTTCTCCCCTTTGCTTCCCTGTTTGAATTTTATGTTGTATGTTCTGCTTCAAGTTGAAGTTTTTTTGCTGGTCTTTAGGTTGCTCCACTTCCTTGTCACATTGCTCTTTATGCCTGGCACTTCCTATTTTTTTATATACGAGGCTGCTTGCTTGTACGTGTTCAGATACAATTACTCATTAATATTTGAGGGGGCGGAAATAATGTCTTATCTCATTTGGTATATGCATCTAAATCCAGTGCATGTCTGCCCCAAAACTTGAAAAGATGAGAGTGTAACTCCGTGAATCTACACTGCACTACTCTCTCTCCCATTGACCTTCCCGCATATGCATGGAGTCTGTGGTGGAGAGGAGAACCAGGCAGATAGAGGGCAGTAGGGGAAGGCACCGTGAATGAGACATGAACTGGCAGACTAAGAACTTGGGAGAAGTTTTCTTTGGTGGTGTTTTGTGGGGTTGTTTTGTTTGGGGTTTTTTTTTGGGGGGGGAGAGGGTGGGTGGGGTGGAGTTCTTTATTAAAAACGCTAAGGTAGACCAAACACTGTAGTATTGATATGACATTTTAATAATTGGAAGAGCTTAGTATCATCAGAAAACTTAAATATTTATTGCTTATCCCTTCTCCAAGTCATTGATGAGTAAAAGTGGTCTCAAAACTTGCCCCTAGAGGACTTGCTGCTGACTCTCCCCTACCTGGAAAGTGATCACTAAGCTTTTACCTCTCCTTTTACCAGGTTTCAGTTCATAAAAATACCTTTGTTCTATCCCCAGGCAACCTAAGTTTCCTGAGTGGACTTTGGTGAGGAAACTTGTCAAATAGTTTTGGAAGATCTGTATATATTTTGCCACAGGATTCCCTTCATCCATGTGCCCCTTGACACACTCATAGTCCTCCAGCAACCTAACAAAGTTAAGTTCTCTTTACACAGGCCATGCTGACTCTTTCCCACCAAGCTCTGTTAATGCATGTGCTCAGTGGTCTTATTCTTTGTTACAGTCTGCCATCTTGCCAGGGATGGAAATCTGACTTGCTGATCTGTGATCCTCTTGAGTTCCATTTTTCAGATGGGACTTTTGCACTCTGGCACAGTGGTTTTTTAGAACATTCGTTGATGCACCTTAGCCTGCCATTTAACATAATTTCTCATTGGTGTTCCTTGGGAACAGAGGGATGAATGCCATCTGGTCCTGGTGGTGTGCAAGTACATCACTTAATTGGCCTGACACTTCAGATACATTTTCTTCTAACTTGTCTCTAACTCTTATATCTTTTGAGCTCTGTCCCTCACATCTTCAGCAGTGAGGGCTGACACAAAGTGCTTATTGATTTCATCTGCTATGGACTTATCCATGAGGGCCCCTTTGACACCTTTTCACCAGGTGATCCTGCCACTTCTTTAGCTGCTTCCTGATTTTGAGTAACTTTTCAGAACTTTTTGCTGTCAGCTTTCCTGTTCTTTGTAAGACATTTTCCAGGTACTTTTTAGGCCCTTTGAATTTCCTCTTTGGCCTGTCACATTTTGTATCTTTTCCTCATTTATTTGTTTACTCCTTAGTGATGTCTCAACAAATAAACACACTTTTTTTTTTTTAATGAATGACTATCTGATCTAACAAAAATTGTGAGCTCACTAAACACTATTGTGTTTGAAATCTTGAAGTTCAGGTAAGCTCTCCTGAACTAGCAGTCATTGTGGACCTTTGAACGTCTTTCAGTATGATCTCTGAAATAGTAATCCAGCAATTAGTGACATTGCAGTCAGGTTGTGACAGCTGTGTTTGAGGCTTGTCTGATACAGATAAGCCAGTGCTTCACAGATCCTCATATTTCTTTTAAGTACACAACACTAAGAGGCATTGCCACTCTTACTTGGGACCAAATGATATTTAGGTGACTCAGAAAAGAGCTATTTTTAAATAGTTGGGATATTCCCCCTTCTCTCCCCCCCCCCCCCTTTTTTTAATTTCTTCAAAATGAATTGTGCTTAAGAAAAAGAGATGTTTACAGTGTTGCTTATTTTTCTCAAGGGTTATATAAGCTATTCTGTTAAATCCTACTTCTGAAAGCAGAGTGAGTGTTGTTCTTGAGCCAGCTATTCAGAAATACTCTTTTAGAAAAGAGAATCTTCAAACCAGGCTTCCATTTCAGCAGAGGTTTGAGGTCTAGCTTGGCTGTGTTCCTCTGGAGACATATTTGTGGCTGATCATGCAAGGGTGGTAGCTGGGGTAAGTACTAATGCTTTCATTTTTGCAAAGGGTTTAGTTCCTCTCTGGGAAACAATATAAAGGTGATCAACAGCTTTTTTAAGCAGTCTTGCCCTAGTCAGTTGGCTTTATCTTTTATTTATTTGCCTTTTCTGTGCTTTTGCAACTGTTTTCTCCAGTCAGTGAGCATCATTAATTATAAGGAGCCCAACCGAAATTTTCTATTAATAATAAAACAGAAAAAAAATTAAACGAAATTTGGCAATGTAGGTAACTTTTCAGACAAAGCCAAATTCCCATCAAGTGAGAGAGCTGGCTCCTCTGTCTCTTCGAGTTTCAGTGGTTTGGCTGTTTGGTGGTGGCAATTTTTTTGGTGGTTTGTGTGTGTGTGTTTTGTTTTGTTTGTTTTTATCTTGCAAAATTGAGGATAAATGCTAGATTGGCCTTTATAAATTTAGCCTAAAAAGCTATCCATGTAAATGTACACCACCATTAGAGAAGCTGGTCACTGAGAAAATCATGCTTCTGATCACAAGTGCTAGCAGTGCTTGTGGATTACGATGAAAAAGTATTTGACTTCTGGTATTTTAATAACTGTTAGGGAAGGGAAAATTATGTCTTACAGCTCATAGAATATTTAGTTTTCAGGCTTTAAAACAGTAAAGTATAGAAATATTTGCATATATCCAGCCAACTAACGGTACAAACTAAAAGGATACAGTATCGTACTTCAGCTAAAACTGTATCATATCGTACTGAAGTTTTATAGTAGGAGCGTGTACTTGTCCCAGAGTCTGTATATGACTACAGCTGCTGTTATATAGATCAAATTAAAAGGCATATTCTGAAAGAGTATACAATAACATAATTTATTCAAAAAGAAAGCACAATTATTAGTTTTTTAGAGAAGAAGGAGGTAGAAGGTTAAGATAATTACCTAAATGGGGACATTATTTATTGAGACTAATGCTGAATGCAAATGGGAAATTAATTATGTACTATGGATTTAGTAGCCAATTCACTCAAAACCATGTAGTAATTTTGTATTTTTAGAGGTGGTCTTTCAGTTGACATTTAAACTTTTATGTATCATCTGTTAGTTCCACTAAAACAGCTGTCAGGTGAAATAATGAGAAGAGATTTTTCTACCTAAACCTGAGTTGACGATATCTTACTCAGTAACAGAGAGTCTGTAAGAGAACACAAGGTAGAAAAGAAACAGTGAAAACATTTTATCTTTGGACAAACTATTTCTCACTCTTGCTGGACTAGCTGATTAAAAACAAAGCAAAAAAGCATTTAAAACAGAGCACTAGGGCAATTTCTTCAACTCTTTAGGCACAAGTCATTTAACATAACTGTAGAAACAACTGCTTGGACAACACTTCAAATTATTTTTGTTTTATTACTTAACAGCAGCCTCTCGCTTCCCACCCTCCCCTGCAGGAATACTGGTTTCTGTATTGGAAATTATATTGATTTATCTTATACCTGGTGGTTTTATTTGGGCTTAAAGTAATTCTGTTATTTTTTCTTATGATGCTGGCTATTAAAAGATCATGTGTTATTTCTGTAACCAAGTTTCATCTGTTAGTTCTACCTTAAAATATCTTTAGTAAGAATACAAGGCAATTTTTAGATTAACATGCAGATATTAACATTCAGTAGTCTATAAATACTGCAGATATCCTGGCTGACTATATGATTTAATTTTATGATGGGTGGCTGTTTGTCATTAAAGCAAGATATATAGATGAAACTAAATTTGACTACATTTTATCCTTGGTTTTGAGTATTCTGATAATTCTAGGCAATGATTGTGGTACAGTTTGTGGGGCAAATAGTTAAAAAAACATGGGTTTGTGTAATAGATGCTGTACACTGCTTAGCCCAATTCTAATACCATCTTCAGTGTAATTTTTGAAGCAGAAATAAAACCAGCAGGAAATATTATTTTAAGGTTGTGTGCTGGCAACATCTGATTCATAATTCAAAACTAACAGCTTAATTCTCAGTTGTTTCTTATTCAATCTCATCTGGAGCCTTTGTTGGCAGAAAATGCTCCTGGGTTTCTACTTGGGTCATATCTTTAATCATGCCAGCATCTTGGACAACCTTTTGCCCTTATAAGATTCAATTAATTTCCAATGTAATGATCTTGAAATGGCAGTGGTGTATGCTATCTTCCTATTCTAAGTGTTTCACTTTTCAACCATTACATTGCAGCATTGCTTATTCAAAACATACAGCATTCCTTTTATTAAAAAAAAGAAACAAACAAAATAGCCAGAGATGGTTTGTTCTTTGTAGACTCCAGTTTTGCAATATTATAATTTTTCAGCCTTTTATAGATTTTGCATTCTCAGTGTACTTCTGTTCATAAAGCAACAAAGCACATTTGCATGTAATGTCATTTATGATCATATGTTTGCAGTTTGAATTGTTATGGCAGGTCCCTATTGCCTGATAGTGGAAGAAAGCAGGACCTTGGAAATTAATTAGTTTCAATTTCACTGAAATTGCGAATGCTTATTTACAAACTGTTTATCTGTATTTTTGTGTTCCCCTCATAATTAACCAATTCTTTTGGTTTTGGCTGGGTTTTTTTGAGGTGAATTAGTTTATTTTAATTTCACTACAAATGTACATACTGGCTTTCCACTAATTTCCCCAGAAATTCAACTAATCCCTTAAAGTTAGTACTAGCCTTAAACTGCTAAGAGGGCTAGGACTGTGAAGCCCTCAGCCACCTGTGTAATCTGCATTTTGTATAACATTTTAAATTGTGTTTGTGTAATATATATGTTTGAGAGTGTTTTAAACTTGGTCACTTCAAGTGAGAGGTAATTGTACTGGAATTTAAACTGTGGTCCAGGAGCATTTTTTTTGTGCAGCCACTCATCTAGAATGAAGTTTTAAAACAACCAATTTCAGCTCTTGGAATAAAGAGAAATCTGGATGAAATCTGTGGTGAAGATGAGAAGGGAGAATAGGGAGCTAGAGTCCACGGCTGCATTCCTGGATCTACAAAATCCAGATCTACCTTTTTGAGTACAGTATGAATTTGCTTGTTTGCATCAGCCATGTACAGTACTGTGGTGACAAACAATTTTAGAGAGTACGAACAGACTTTAAAATAATCATACTTAAATATATCTTTGACATTAGAGTATGTTACAAAAACTTCTGATGGATCATTTAAGTTTATGAATCTGAAATAGAGAATTGTTTTAATATTGTCTGAGTATGTAAGACCTTCCTTTAGGTTTGATAATTGAGGATTTATTGCACAGCTCATCTCTACTTCATTTTTTTGGGTTAGTTTGTACAACTTCATTGTGATGCATCTTGCAGCTTATAAAAGGTATTCTAGTAGGTATCTTCCTGTGCTGACTTGATGTGGTTTCACTGGTAGGTGATGGGATTTTCTGCTTCCTGTACCCATTTAAAAAACGGTTGTGAAGGCTGATCCTGAAGAAATCGGTGTTGTCACCCAACAATATGTGTAGCTGCAGCAGTGGAAGAACAAAAACATTGAAGTATCCTTGCACTTGAGTGATGTGACAGTACAGGTTTTATTTCTGAGATGTTCTGGTAATCCATCTCAACCATACAGTTTATCTTTTGCTTTGAGCAGATCAGACATGAGGCAGCTGTGATCTGAAAGGTAGGCCACGCCAGATTCATATGGTGCTGTGTCTATGTTAATGTACTCTTGACACAGTGTGACAAGAAGACTCGGTTGAGGACAAGTGTCACTGATTTAATTAATCCTATGGAGGAATGGGGTTTACTTCTTGAGTGAACAGGCATGTTCGGATTTCATTTCTTGAGTGAACTGTTAAGATTTAGCAAATCTCTCTCCTGTAAATCTTTTTTCCTGCTTTGGTGTGTTTGGAAAAGTGTGCCCTCTGTGTTTTTCTTCATTCCTTGTTTTCTTGCCTCTCTCTCCATCAAATTTATAGCACATTGAATCTCTTGCTACAGGCACCACTGTGGCAGTTGCTACAAGGATTAGGGAGAGCTGTCCTTTTCTCCCTGAAATGTTAGTGCTTTCCAGAGGTGTAATTTGGTTCCCTTGGAAGCGCTGGATGTGGCAGGGTAGTGATCAAAGTGCAGCTGTCTGCAGCAGGATTTTACGTGCTGCTCCCTGGTATCTCTTGCTTTGTCCATGTGCTGTCATCTCCTAGTTTTGCTAATCATTAGGGTTTTGCTTGGTGTACATGTCTTCCTCTGTAGCATGATCTCTTCCTTAGGATCACTTAAAATGGTTTAGAACAAATCTGGTGTTACAGGGTCTGGACACAACATGTCTTCTGCCTTCCCGTTCATATTCCAATGGCTCACTGTGGCTGCAGCTTTTAACCATTACCAAAAGATTACTGTTGCAGCTTCAATCCAGAAAGGTCCACCACATCAGTTAGGTATTTGTGTGATTGTAAGTGGATTAGCCTCGATCTAAGCAGTTTTTCACATCAGTGTTCCTAGTCAATTCTGTATTACAGTCTGAAAATGTCCATTAAAAACAAACCAAAATATTATTATTCTTATATTCCTTTTTAGAGCAGTTGGGAAGATTCTTGGTCTTAAAAGAAGTAA
Organism: Falco peregrinus; assembly: GCF_023634155.1. Lineage (NCBI taxonomy): Eukaryota > Metazoa > Chordata > Aves > Falconiformes > Falconidae > Falco > Falco peregrinus. The sequence goes on from NC_073727.1 coordinate 60,475,193, forward strand.
ACAAGCTAAATAAATAGCCTTTCAATGTTCTAATATTATCTCAATGACATGTTTAGAGTAGAGCTTTTTATTATTTATCTGTCTTACCATAGCTGTAAAATGGTTGCCACTTTCTGAGCAGGAGAGGAACAGGAGAAAAAACTGACTCAGATTCCTTCCCCCCCCGCCCTCCATGTGTATGGCTGAATTAAGTCTTTTAAAGAGATTTGAAAGAAAAAAGAAATAGCATATTAGGCGGGGCGTGGGGTGGGGGATAATAAAATTGAAATTATTTTAGAGATCAGGGTGAAGAAATTCCAAGATGAAAACATTTTCTCTCTCTTTAAAACCAGTGTTGCTTTTGTAATATCACAGTGACATACAGATTCTGAAGTGCTTTACAGGTGTGACTCCCAGAGGATGGTCAAAGAGAAATACAGCTTTAACACATCTAGTCAGGTAGACCCTGATCCCCAGCAGAGGCTTACTGCTTACTGGTAATTCCTGGTGGTACAATATTGACACTAACTTGTGCTAGGTAAATGACATCTAATAGCATGAAATTAAATTAACTTTATGTTGAAGCAATGGATGTTTATTTCTTTTCTCTCTCCCCCCCCCCCCCCCCCCCCCCCCCCCCCAATTCCCGAAGACAACACAACACTGTTGTTACGTTACAGCACAAAACACAGTGCTAGTTGAGTAGATGAGTAAAATGCTTTGGCAGGTAGTTCATGAGGGATTTCCCTGGCAATGCCAGGGAGGCTCACAAGGGTGTAATACATTCGGGTCAGCTCTTGTGGCTCCTCTGGACACTTGTGCAATGTTTGTTGCTGGGTTCATATGTACAGTACCCTTCCTGAATGATCAAGGAGGGGAAGCCATGTTTAGATGTCTGCCCAAAAGCACTAGAGGAGATGTGTCTGGCAAAGCCGGGGGGTTGGACACCTAGGCATGATTTCTAGCTATCTGAAGGATTCTGAAAAGCCAACAGAGATAATGGTGTAGTAGCAGTTTGGGGTATTTTTGGTGGGTTTATTTGGTAGATAACATTAGAAAGAATACAAGTTGAACATGAGGTTTTATTGGTCTTGTCAAAGTTCATTTGTGTTTACAGAGACTGCTGTAGAAATTTATTTTTTTTCTAAGTACCTGTTACAATTTTAAGAAAGTCAAAGAATTTGTAAACCCTGTGAATGCTGCACTAAGAATCAACCTTTACTGATTTTGCTGATTTTCTTTATGGCCAGCTACTATTACTAACTATTATGGTCTTTTAAGTTAAAAACTATTATGACTTTTTTGAATACTGGCAATAGAGCTATAACCAACTTTATTAGTGTTTGTTAGAACAAGCATCATGTCTAATTGAACTAGGTATCTAATGGGTGTAGAAATATTTGTGTTTATCTTTTAAAAAACATTATTAAAAATGTGAAGATGTTAAAGAATGAATACTGAAAGTTATAAAATACAAGTTCTACACAGCTTGATACCAAACTCCTTAGCTTTTAATATTTTTTCCCTTGAGCTTGGGTTGAATGCTTGATTCTGCGCAAGTTATATCTGCACAAACAGCACTGTTATTTTAAGAAAACATTTTAAATCTATAGAAGGATTACAAATCTGAGGGAAGGAAAACTGTGTGTCATTCCAGTAAATGAGTTTTGCAAACAACTGCAACTTGAGAAAAATTGTTTTCTATAAATTAAAAAAAACCCTAGAATGTCTCATGTCAGACATAAGTATAGGCTCTTGCATGAAGCAGGCTGTGGAATTTTTCTAAACTAATTATTGATTTCACATGCTCTGATAGTTTGGAGCATAAGTAAGGGATAAAAGAGGATAGCTTTTGACTGAAAGATTTTTGGTAGTGAAGAGTTCAATGCAATCCCTGGCAACTGCTTGCAATAAAAATAAAAAAAACCCAACACCAAGAAATTGTGTTTTCTTAATTCTGAATGTATATCTGATAACATATATAGCTATTATATCTCATATTTTTAATCTCCAACATTGAAGAGTTTTTGCTTTTTTACCTTACATATGTATGTATATACATACATGGGTGTTCATACAGGTTATGATTCTATTGTTCTCTGTTAATAAGCTCAATAGACCCTAAAACATTATTTCTGAAGATATTGTATATTGCTGTGTTTCTTAAATCTTTCAGATATTTTTTGTGATGCTTTTCAGAGCCGTTCCTTTTATAACATATTTCAGAACTTCAGCACTCATAGAAGAACCTAGTAGTGGGAATTGGTTCTCTTCATGACAGTCATCAGTGTAATGTTTTTGTTTGTTGTTCCTCATAGGTACAGCCAAGGATCACATTCATCCTTCAAACAGCATATACATCAGATTATCTTCCACTTCCTTCTCTTTTCCTCCCTGTAACAGTTTGTCGTCATTATTATTTGTCATGGTACTACTGTATCACACAGTGGTCCTTGATCCAGGTTTTTTATTTTTATTATAACCTGGTAGTGAAACAAGAGGTAGAAGAGATTAGAATAACAGAAACCATGAAACAATACTGACCAATTCGATAGAGAGAAGTTCTGGAGGAACTGCACACTTACTACTGCATCTTTGTAGGTATTATTTGGCAAAAGTATTAACAGGAAAATGGTTAAGCTGATTAGAGGACCTTAAATTATTCCGTTGAAGCATAAGCAGGCAGCATGCAACATTGCACACAGGGAATGTAACAAATGGGGAATAAAGATTGACAACAGTGAGAGATGTCGTTTGAGAGGGCTGACAACATGATTGGAAGTAAAGTGGGATTTTTTTTAAAAAGGTATTTCACATTTAAAGGTGAAGATTGCCCAGTATATTGAAGACAACAGTGGACCAAAACCAAAATGGTTTTAATCTGTCTTAGTAATTAGTATTACTTTAAGTTGTTGTTATAAATACTCAAGTTTAATGCTGCCTCATGGTGAAAAATTACGTGCTGTTTAGGAATCTTATTGAAAATGTTATCATTTCATCTTCAGAAACCATTTGTCAATGAAGAGTTTTGGTCTATTTGTTTGAAAATACTTTCAAAATTATGTACTTTATGAACAATCGGGTGGGCTGTGCACTGGAAGAAGAGTGCTAATGCTGAATTCTACTCTTCTTAATGGAGAGAGGGGAAAACTTAGCAAAAGGGCAAATTTACCCTTACAGGTTGTCAGAGGAACCTGCCTTTCTCAGTGGACTGTACAGAGGATTTAGGCAATTATGTTAAACAGTTTTCCTCATCTTGCTCTGAGTTTCCCTGCCTCCATGCGGTTTTCTAATGTATCACCTAAAATGAGATACCAAGATACATAATAAGCAGTGGATTGGTTTCCGGCTGATATAATTGTATTGTAGAGGCACTGCTATGCTTGCCTATCTCTTTTTTGAGGTTTTATTATACTGTTACCAATCTTCTAAGCAACCTTGAAAGAACTGCTGATGATGTTTATAAAATCGATGAGTTTGTGATGTTTAGAGGGCTTCAGAAAAATATCATGTGGAGAGGAAAAAGGATGCCCTGTAGCATTTAATATGACTTGGTGAGCAGCCTGTCAGCTAAGGCCTGAAAAGAAAAAAAGAAAAAAAATCAATTTAGAATGACCAGCAAGTCGCAGAAAAATTCAAGCATGCCTTAGGGTTCAAACATTTGGTGCGTGTTTTATCCTGCTGTGTACTCTAGTTAACATTCATAAGATTAGCTTCTAATTTAGCAGAATTATTCTGTAATAAAAACAAAAGTATGTTTGTCCAGTACACTCAGCATTTTTGAGATCGGTTAAATCGGCTCTTTTAGAAAGTAGTTCAACTACAGTTGGCATCCCCAGGTATTTTTCTGTGACTTTTTTGGTGGCACTCCTCCTTCAGTGGATGTTATGTAGAAATCACGGTGCTTCCTTATGTCATTGTGCTGCTGGTGGCCTCGTTTTTCATGGAAGAGAGAAATCAATGTGCTGAGTGATGGCGTATCACACACAACTGCGTTCAAGTGGAAGCACCTAGACATAGTCACAGTCCAGATCTTAAGATAATTGAGAACTCTCTACAATACATGTGTTCTTTTTTCATTTCTAACATGCAGACTGTATTTGTTTCGTGTTCTGAACTGTTGCTTTGCTACATGTGTTTCTGGTTGCAGAACATAGTGGTTGATTAAATATGCACTTGATGTATAACTTCTAATCCAGCAAAGTAAGTTTTATTTGTGATGAAGGTATTTTGAAAACAAAGGTTGTCCTAATTCATGGATGGTCAATATTTAATTATTTGAAGGTTTCAGAGTGTAGACAATGCCTCGTGTAATGCAGATCCTGCAGCGCTTCTCATTCTTTGCAAGTATCGGTGCTTGACACTTAAAATACTAAACTATTCCTTTTTTCAAATATGTATGATAGAAGTATATCAGAAATTCAGTAACAAGAAAACCAAGTTTGCAATATTGCTTCTATTCTTATTTTTGAAATAGAGGCTCTGTTTTAGAGTAAACTTAATTTTAATGTTTGGATTGAAGATAGATTTGATGAGTTTTCTTTGATTTCTTGAAGCATTTTACCAATCAGTTTTTTACCAGTGAACTTTGCCTAGTTCAAAGTTAATAAAAATGAGGGGTTTGAAAACAAATTAATTCAGTCATAGTGAAGAACTTGTTACTATTAATTTGGTTAGGTGGGTTTAAATTTTTGTAGCATATGGAACAAGCTAAAACATTCCAAAAGGATAAATTCTGATGCTACAGTGAATAGCCCTTACAGAAAAATTGGGAGTTCTCTTGTACTTAAAAATTCTCGGAAATGGAAACAATATTTCAATTCTGAACACAGGGATCAGTTATAAAATGATACATTTTTGGCAGAAATTTACAGGGCTTTTTTTAGTTTTTTGTCAATTATTTTCACAGGCTGATCCAAAAGAGTTGATTCAGATGGTCACAAAGCATGTTACTCAGTGTGGCTATACAGACTGGCATGAAGAAATCATAACTTTAATAAATCAGCTGCATTACTACAATGAACGACTGCTGGATTTCACTCAGGCTCAGATTCTGCAAGAACTTGGCAAAGGAGTAGATGTGCAGAGATTTACAGCAGATGGACAGTACAAGAGAGAAACAATACTGGGATTGGCAGAGTAAGTAATATCTATTATGTTTATTTTCTTTTTTTAAAAATGGAAATACTTTAAGCTTTAAATCAGGAAAATAAATTGAAAGTATTGCTGACCTTTAGAAGGGATAAGTTACCAGTTGCTTTAGATATTTACACTGTAACGCTGGTAGAAGTGGAGTGTTTTCTATTCAACTACTCCACTTAAATGAAATGTTGCTCAAAGAAGTGAATCGATAATTTTAAATGGAAGCTATAACTCTTTGTTTATTAACTACTAATATTAAAGTTAATCAGGAATAAATGAAATCAGAGCATAGGTGGAGGTCTGATCTCATATTCTATCTCCTGTAAACCTGCCCTAAAAATCCATTAGGGTATGTCCTAAGCATCACATTTTGTACTGAACTATAGTTTAAAAAAAAAAAAAAAGTGAAGAAACTGTATTTTATTTTTAAGAATTTATTTAAAGCTACTGTATATTACAATATTTTCCCCCTGTATTCATTTGGAAGTACTGAAGCCTTCACTGCATGTGTTGTGATATTTAGAATGCTTTTATCTCACCTTTTAGTTATCCAGAATAGAAAAAAAAGCAAGATATAGGGTAATACTGTCTTTTCATTTTAAAAATATCTTTAAAGTCTGTATGCAGGTGCTTTAAGCTGTGAACAAGTCATGAATAACCTTGAACTCTGTATGTTTTTAAGACAGTTCAGTTTAATAGCTGCTGTACTGTCAAAGAAAGAGTTTTGTGCAACAAGAAGCTTTTAATATAAAATTTAATCTAATTATAAATTACTCTGTACATAAAGCTTTTGAAGGGAATATTTAGATGTTTACAATCTTCTACCTATCTAGCTTCTCATGGCTATAATTCCAGTGGAAATCTGTTAGTAAAAAAACATTGATATGAAATGCTGAATAAAAACAATAGTATAACCTCAGGTTTTGAACATTAAGCTTCTGATTTGCATCTATAGAAGCTATACCTGCGTAATTTTGGCACTTATTCATAAAAATAGCTTGAAGCATCTTTTAAAGTTTCCATTGGAGTTACCTGTTTTATATATATTGTTCACTGAGCACATAACATATCAGTACTATGTCACTAGGTAAATGTTACATCTTGATGATTACCTACATCAGTATATGTAGGTAACACCTACATGTATTACTTCAATACAAAAATCTTTCTATTATTACAGATATTTTTTTTTTGATGCAACATGCTTACTAACATTCTCATCCAAGAGTCCTTTACATACTGTCTTTCATAAAAATAAATTAAACGTGAAAAGGAAATTCCTTATAGTAAGTAGAGATCGAAACACAATATGAAAGAGTGAGTAGAAATAAGGCTTGACGAGATGTGGATGAGAGTGGTAGTTCCGTATAAGGCAGCTGCAAAGATCCAGTTAATTACTTGTTCAGCTTGCAGCTTCCTTGTTTTCATCTTCTCAGTTGATTCTTAATCTGCATTTTTTAATGAAAACAATGTGCAAATTGAATATAATTGTGTAGCATACTTTTTTCTTATTTTTGAACTATCATTGAGTGGCTCATGTTTTAATCTTTTATGAAGTGCTGTTTGTAGAAACAGCACCTGGAAGAGATGGTATCTTATTTACAAAACAGTTTTGTACTAGAGCGAACAATTTGCTAAAACTACTTAACAAACAGTCATCAATCTTATCTTCCATATTTGATGTATTATCATTAAGAGTTTATTATGCATTATTTATCAAATATTTAAATATCTGGGTGCCTCACAGGCTTAATCAACATTAGATCTCAAGCAGTTAACAATTTATTTGGGCAAAATAGAGCCAGAACGTATCTGGAAAGGAATTAAATTAGAGCGAGATTGAATGGGAATTCTTGAGTAGTCAGCTGAAGTCCCATGTATCTTCAGGCCAGCTATGGTGTAACAAGGTTTCTAAATTATTCTTTTACTTGCAGCCAGCTTTTGGGCAGTTTTGTTTGTTTGTTTTTATTCACCTGCTCTGAGGTCTTCAGCCCTTCATCACTTCTCTTAAAATGCTGAAATCAGAAGTTGATTTTAATGATTTAATACAAATGTCTTCCTTGTCTTATGTCACTGATCTGAAATACTTCTATATTTTTAGAAAAACTGTGCAGTTACCAAGCTATCTCAATTTCGTAACAGCTTGTGTTTCTTGGGTTCTCAGAATGGTTCTGGTACATATGAACGAAGTCCGCTTCCAGAAGACTAAACTAGAAGGTCCTGTATAAAGCAAATTTAAATGTACTTCAGCTCTTATCAGCAACATTAGCTTCTGAACCATTGTTTATGCTTTTGTTCTGCTCTGCTGTCAGTGCAGACAGTGCCTTTTCTCTTGCTGCTGCAGGACTTAACAAACAGCTGTAGTGTTTTCCACCATCTCATTTTCCTGCTGCAAATAGTAGAGGAAACTAAAAGCCCTTGGCTCAAATCTTCATTTCACTTCTCTAAGTTGCATTTTTTTCTTAAACGTTTTTGAGGACAGGCAACTGGAAAAGTGGATCTTATTTTCCCCTTGTTATGATGGAATCCAGTGGTGGTTATAATGCTTTGTAGCTGATTGATGTCAACAGAAAATGTTGAAGACAGCAATTGTGAGAAAGCCCATGCACATGTATAATACAAAAGAAATGTTAGAGAACAAGATAGGAAAAAAAAAATTGCTCTGAGCTACCAAATGCTTATTTCTATGAGCTTGAAGGTAGCCAGCAAAATCCCAGCTGAATGCTACTGCACAGGCGTATTTTTTGATGCTTCAGAAATTCATGCTACCACACACACAGGGTGGCTAAGAGCCATCCACGAGAACTGCTTCTGACTTAGTTTTCATACCAGTCTTGGTACAACACCACACAGTAAGTACATCCAAACGGTGCCTGCACCGGAGCCCTCAGTGGGGATTTCTCTGGCAGGCCTCAGGCTCACAGAGACAGGCAGTTAGGGCTGGGCATGGAAAGGGGTGTGTGTGGGGAGAGTGTAGTTAAAAGGTCTTTTACAGGTAATGGCCATTTTTTCAGCTTTTCCTTGTGTAACAAGTGCTTGTTTTTGTCTTGTCAGTGTTATCTTAACAATGAATACCTTTTACTGTTCTTCATTTGTACAGTGTTGTTTCCTTAATCTTTTACTGCTTTGTGCTGCCACTGCATGCCACTCCTAAGACAGAAAGACAGGATTTTAATCGTGTTTATAAGGTGTTAGGGGGGAATGGATCCCACTAGCTCCAAGAGCTACTCCTGGTTTGTATGATTGACTGAGTTGTTGTGCAACTAAGCATTCATATAATCTTCCTCTTTTGCTGAATCGGTCACAGGATGGTTACGATTGGAAGGGACCTCTAGAGATCATCTTGCTCAGCCCCCCCGCTCAAGCAGGGACACCTAAGACCTAGAGCTGCCAAGGACCACGTCTGGGTCGTTTATTAGTATCTCCAAGCATGGAGACTACATAGTCTCCCTGGGCAATTTGTTCCAGTGTTCAGTCACCCTCATGGTGAAAAGTATTCCCTGATCACATGGAAGCTCCCGTGCTTCAGTTTGTGCCCATTGCCTCTGGGTACCACTAAGAAGAGCCTGGCCCCTCCCCCCTGCACTGTCCCAGAAGGTATTTGCATACATTGACGAGACCCCCTTGAGATTTCTCTTCTCTAGGCTGAACAGTCTCACCCTTTCCTCACAGAGGAGATGTTCCAGTACCTTCGTTGTCTTCATGGCCCTTCACTAGATTCTCTCCAGTAGCTCCACTGTTCATTTTAGAACTGCTTGTTTTAATTTCAGAAGTTGTAGCATTTACTTTTTAAGCAGAGGATTATTAGATCATTCCTAGAGATCATCTTTTATTTCTGTCAAGATATTCTGTATATATTGTACTTTTTCATTATTATTTTTTTTAATTAGTGGAAGTACTGAGGTCACTGTTGTGGACTAGCCTGCAGAATACTGCTGTTAACCTCATCACCTCCAGCGTACCATTCTTCCAAATATCCTGTTATCTTCTCCTTAGTGGCATACTTGCTGTGCTGTTCTTGCATCAATCTTCACCTTCATTATAACTAGTAATCCCCTTGTTGACCCGTGTTTGATGTACATCAAATGATTTCTGGAAAATGCAAAGGAATTTAAGTTTACATGTTATGATTTGACAACAGATGTTGTGTATCCCTGGTTAAAAAAAGATCTGCTTTTATGTACTGAATGGCACAAACTGTGGCTACTACTCTCGAGTTTACAGTGTAGTGTTGTCATGGTACTTACTAATATAAAAAAACAGAATAGAGCATCTGCCTCTAAAATATTAGGTGACTTATTGAGTATTTTTTTTAAAAAAATAGATCATCGTCATCCTCTTATACATACATCATTGCTTGATGGGTTAAAAAGTGTTCTGTTGGCATTGAAGTATTGATTCTAATTTTAAGAGGTTGGGTACAGGAAGGCTTGCTGTGTTGGAAAGTGAGAGGGATGGTGCTATGGCCATCGGAACAGAAGAGACAGGACAGTGTGTGGGATTTCTTTCTTTTTCTTCTCTTTTATTTTTTTTGTTTTGTTTTTCTTCTGAAATGTATTTCAATGAAGACTTTTATTTGTCCTCAAATATATTTCTTTCTTTCAATTTTGATGCTTGTGTTCTGTCTCCTTTACTTTGCATACGTGTTATGCAGTGTATGGTGCTGAATATTTTTTTAGGGGTTGTTGTAACTAAGTTATTACAAGAGGGTTGTGGATTTTTTGCTTTTTTGGGTGGTTTGGGTTTTTTTTTGTTTGGGGGGGAGGTTTAACTATCAAAGCAATAGTTGTAATACAAAGACTTCTGATAGCTGGTTGTAAAGATTTTTCAGCATTATATTATCTCCTGACATTTTGCTTTTCTACTCGGCATCATTTATCCTATTTTAATTTTATAATATCTGTAGTAATCATCATAGTGGAATATAATGATATGTTGGATTGAGCATCTAAAAATCAGAATTAAGGTGTATGGATGTGTCTGCTGTTTACCTAGGGTTGTGAGAAAGTCATTGACTCCACCTGTAAGCCTTGTTTAGCATAGATCAAGATATAGCATACATCTGTGCTGGTAAATGACAAAAAAACCCTGGGAGGATATGGTCTCTAATCTGTAATTTTTTTCTACTTTTACCTTTATTATTATACATGGATCATGATGATTGTGTAGAAAAATTTACTAAAACATTAGTACAAAGTCTCTCGCCCCTGGATTGTTGAAAACAATGTAAAGAATCTAAGAAAGTTGTTAAACAAAATATGGTAAGGTTGTTCAAGTTTATGGAGTTAACATGGGTCTTGTATTAATATAATCTTGTAAACTAATTTACAGACTGTTGCAACAGTATTTTGTAGTAGTTTGTGTTGTGTAAAGGCTTTTTACCTTAGTTACGCATGGCTTTTTAATTAAAGAATCTAAACCAGCAGTATTCACATTAAATATTTTTTTTTTAAAATTGCCTATGTCAGGTATTTTAGGATCTAATTCCAGATAGTATTGTTCTTGGAATTATCCGGAAGAAGAAAAATAAAAACAAAACCTCCAAACCCCAGCATCAGCCTTAGCAGCATTGCTCCTATATCAGCCTAAAACCAAAACCCACATGTCTGTTTGAGCTATACTAACTTATAATAAAAATTAATATGAAGTTCATTTCAGGATTTGATCACTTAACAGATTCTCCATCTATTGCTTTGTTAAATGGTTATACAATGACAGAAAATCAGACATGTACAGAGTAGAGCTGGACATCTTCACACCTTCTTTTAGTCTGCAAATACTGAGTGTTTCTGTGATCTTAGGGAGAGCTTTGAGAATCTACATACCAGTTGTGCTAAAACACTGTAGGTGTTGCAACTAAATCAAATGGTAATTGTGATACATAACAACTAGTGTTGCTTTGTAATTGAAAACTGAGGCTTTAGGTTTAGCACAAAGGTCAGGCAAGACACTGTTATAGAGATCCAAAGTGTTATGTAGAGTATGTACCTGTCTTTGGAGGATCTCTGTAGTTTCCAGTTTTGTTTTTTCTTCTTTTCTTTTAATCCCCCCAATGTACTAACGAGTGTAAAAAAAATGCAAGAAGGCACAGTTTGTGTATTTTTATTTAACAGTGATTCCAGTTTCTTGGTTTATGAAAAAAAAATATTAAAAAGAAGCCATTACTTTTCTAATGTAAATATTTATTTTCATGTCGTGTGTAGGGTCTTAGTGTAACTTTTTCTTCTTTTCTTTCACATCTCTCCTCTGTAAGAACACTTGAAGAAAATGTCTACAAGATTGCTATTTCTTTGGCTCAGCGATACAATGTTCCACTTTGGGAAGTTTATATGACCCATCTGGAATTTTTATTCACTGACAGTGGGTAAGTTGTCTCACCTGCAAATACACATGCAATTCTCTTACACAGAAATATGTGCTAACCTGTGAAAGAATTGAAGTATATTGAGGGTAGAATTTGGTTTATGTTTTCATATTTCTTGTGTTGTGACAGTTGGGAATTTTTGTCTTTTACATGTGATGCTTTTGTGACCAGCCATGAAAATAGGTGTTAAAAGCAAGGATGAAAGTCCAGATGTCTTACTGTACTTGTGACTTCTGTTTCAGTGTTTAGGTTTCCATGGCTTTGAATGCTTAGTGCTCTCTTCTGATAGTAACTTATGTTGTAGTTATTTTTACAGTCCCTTGGAATATGTCCTGAAGCTTGATAGTTTCTATATAATTATTCATTTTGGGGCAATAATACAAAAAAAGTGTTCCTATTTATTGACATCCCTTCTGCATAATAGCAAAGGGAAATAAATGTGTTGGAGCTTACCATTCCCATCATTCATCTATTCTCAGTTTCAGTTTTTTTGTAGAAGCAATTTTTTTACGGTATTTCTTTGGAACTGTTCTAGCCTACAAGATTATGGCAGACCAGACCTGGCATGTTGGGGGCATGATGGGGAGGGATGTTTTTTGTTTCTATTCCAGAGTTGGTTCCAGGATCTTGTCTTACTGTTCGTTCTTTTTTTTTTTTTTTTTTTTTTACCTTTTGACATCTTGTCAGTCAGACAAGTACTTTTTGCCCACTGAAAGATGAATAAACCCATTCAGTGGAAGACTAAGCTACTTGCTTGAATAGTGCATTCAGATGACAGTGATGTAGAGCCCCCTGTGTAATACAGCAGCTTTTATCTACTGTTCCAACAGCCATGATCAAATTAGCCTAGTTTGTTTCAGATTTTGAATTGTGAAAGTAGCTTTAGCTGGCAGCAGTAGTTGTACCTCTCTTAACATTAACTATTAATTAAAAAGCATTAGAACATTTTATAAAACATAAGGCATAAAACCTAAAGCCTGATAGATGTTGGTGCAAGGTCTGGGAAGATGAAGTAGCATTCTGAGATTTTCTTTGCTTCCTCCAGAAAACAGAGAAGTCATACCCTCTAAATTTTGATGCTGCTAAATTATTTAAACAAAATACATAGTCAGGATATAAACATGACAACACTGGCATAAATGTGAAAGAGCCAGCTGACTTGTCTGGGTCTGAAATGTTACCTAAGGTATTTTGTAACAGTTTTCTGTCATCATCTTTGTTCTTATCCTCCATGAGTTAGTATTCATAGAATTCTGAAATCGCTGAAGTACAAAGTGGCAACCTTTTCCCTTATGAAATTAAAAAAAAAATCTTAAAAATTGATGTATAATAGCATAATATGCTGCTGAACATGTTTTTGTTTTATCATAATTTCATTTTAAAGTTGATTGACAGCATATGGTCATTACAGTATGTTTTAATCTTGGGATTGTGGCATTAATAATGCATTCCTTGTTATTCATTCATTCTAAACTAGAAAGAAGTTTATTATAAGACTTAATCTGTTTAACAAAATATGCAGTCTTTCTGTATGCCACTTTGAATAGGGAGAAGCTCAAAAGAAGCACTTACATAGTTTGTATTAACTATTTATTAGATTGCTTGATGACAAACACACATCACATGTTTTTGTTATGTTTAGAATTTTTTTAATTCTATGGGAATTTAATTGGTTCTTTTGAAGAATCTTAGCACATTTAATTCCCCAAAATCTATAAAACGCATTTTATGATTTAAGCAACAGAAAATTTTATATGCCTGTCACACAATCTGTTATTCTAGAATCTTTCTGAACAGCATAATGAAGGCTTCTATCTATCATCACCTCTGCCCCAAAAACAAATGGGAAACCTCTGTAGATCCTGTTGGTGTAATTTAATGTCCATCTAGCCTTTAGCTTGAACTTTGGGTGTGGACAGAAGAATATATTCAGATCACACTCTTGAAATACATCAGGCCCAAGTGTCTGTTCTGTCTGATACTAGGAGTGAATGATACTTTATCTCCATTAATATCGTATTTATTGCCATTAATATGGTAGAACACTTAAAAAAACCCAAGAATTTAGAGAATGAAAATAATGCTTCTAAGGTTGACAACCTAACTGAGTAGGTTCTAGATGTAAAAATAACTCAGAAATAACTTAGTCTCTCTCAGAAATCAATGAGTAATTTTTAAACTGATAGAAAGTTGTGTTTGTAGTATTTGCTGTAGGAAAATAATCTTTAGGAATGAAAAAGGTATCAGAGAAACACTAACTTATATGTGGCATTTATACTCAGGAAAAATTGATGTAAAAATTCTAATTTAATCAGTTTTAAAGTAGAAGAAAATCAAATGGGATTAGAAGACATCAGATTTCCAAACGAAATGTACTACCTAATGTGGCATATTATTGGACTCTGGGGAGTGTCGAGGTGATGGTCATTTGTAGGTTCCTTCTTTCCTCACATTTTAGGTAAAACTTTCGGTTGAGAAAGGTGTAAACTTTAAGATGAGACTTTTTTGATATGCACATATTTTTCTTGCAGCTGGGGAAAAAAAGGAGTGATTGCATTCAGCTATCTTTTATGTAGTCAGCTGGAGGTGTCTGAATTCATGCTGTGAAAGAGCTAATGTATTCTTTTCAAAAGGGTCAGGAAAAAAATTTCCTGAAGCAGTGAGCTTGGCTGAGGTCAACTCAAGACTTGCTGATATTTTCATAAGCTTTCATGGATAACAGTTTGAGAAGCAACTTGATAAAACTGTCAAATGATATATGCTAAGCATGCGTAATAGTGTCACATAGATTAACTAGTGGGCAAGAGCCAATTTTCAGTGATAATGTATCTATCAAGGCATACAGCGTTGCTTATCAACTACAGAAAACAGAATGTAATAGTTTGGGAGAACTAACTGAGCAGTTGGATTTTCTGTCATCATTCAGCTGCAGATTGTTGGGTTTTGGGTTTTTTTGGGTTTTTTTGGTGGGTGTTGTTTTTAGGGGGTTTTGGGGGGTGGGTGAGTGTGTGGGTTGGATGTTGTGTAACTTTTTTTTTTTTTTTTAAAAAAAAAGGCTTCCTGTACAAATACTGTGGGCATATGTCTACTTTTACATATAGCTACACTTCTCTAAGCTAAATGCTGCTTTGAATTCTACTTCAGTGTTCACGACCCTTAATTTGTATGTCCAAGTTAACAGATATCAATATCAGGAAATACAAGAACTCCTTAGATTTTGTTTGTGGACAGCTGTCTAAGTATTTATGAATGAATACTTACTCTTTCAAAATGTCTTACAAAGTTGAACCTTAAACAAAGGAAAGTATTGTCCTATCTCCCAAGTGCGCAGCTGAAGAGTCTTTCATGGCACATCCAAGCCTTTAAAGCCAAAATTATTTCTAAACACAGGTTATCAACACTGGAAATAGAAGAAAGAGCACAAAGTCTTGGTCTATTTGAAACTTTGAAAAACAGTCCTGAAGCCTTATGTGAACACATGGTTAAATATGTTTACCCAAGTATTGAAGGCAGAGATCACCAGCGGTTGCTTTATTATTTTACACTCCTTGAAAATTGTGGTTGCGCAGAAGTGGTGAAGCATGCTGTTAAACCTGAAACTCATATCCGACTCCTGAAAAAATTCAAAGCAGTTGCACCAGGTAGGAGAATTCCTGTTTCTTTTCCTTGTAGCTATATTTATTGTTCCATTATGTGAGTGTTGACATGATTATGTTTATTTAATTTATACCTTCCAGATTTAAAAAAAAAAATAAATTAAGTGAACATATCAGATGAATACAAGTAATTTAGTAGGTTAGTCATACCTTTATAGGAGTAAATTCCTTCTCTTTGTATTACTGGAAATTTAATTTACTCAGTCACAACAAGCAAAAAATATGTGAAACCAGATTTCTGTTGGTGCAGATCAATATTATTGGTAGTGGTTCACAATGAATTTTTAAAGAAAAAAAATACAGACCGCATAGAGCGTAATTTTTAACACTGCAATTTTAACATGGATTTCACAAGAACTTAACAGTTTACCTTTCAAAAGTCTGATGTGCATAATGTGTTAGGAACTGTAAGCATTTGTTTGCTTTAAAGAGGGTAATTTTACTTTGCATGTTATCCTTGATATTAACATCTGCTTTTGGAGATCTACATTATTTGTCTTCCTACATTATCAGACTGTGCCTATAAAAGTGAGCAGCTAGAAAGCACTCTGAAATTGTGAATACTAATTTCAGTTTGTTTGTTAGTCACGTATTAGCAGTATCTTGAATATCAGTTGAATAACTCCAAATCCAGTTTCAGAACGTAAAATACGCACTATATGGGATTATTTGCTCTGTGGATGAATTAATTGTTCAATACTGGAATCTCATCTGTATCAGACACTAGCGTTACTGCAGAATTTGGAGAGATTATGCCTAAATTCATGTATTGCAGAAAAAAAAGGCAATAACGTTTTTGTGAGAAGAAGGGTTACCTTCAGTTCTTATTGATACGTTTAAACACTCAAGTAATATGATACTTGTCAAAGACAAAATTGTCAAGAAGTTACTGTTTGCCTTGAAACCTATTTTTAAATGTTGCTTAAAAAAAAAAAAAGTCCTTGAACTATATACCAGACACAAATTAGTCACTTTTAAATCTATTAAATAGTTAAATCGATTCTATTATACCCTTAATTAAACTTCTCAGTGTTCAAGATAGTTTCCAGGTAGTCATCAAGGAACAACATTAAAGTGTTTGTAGAGGTTGCAAGCCCTAAATATATGAAAGAAAAGATGGCAGCAGAAGTCAGTTCTCTTAGGAATTATAGATATAGAGAATAAAATAGTATTGTTGCTAGGATAACTTGCAAGAGGTTTGTTCCTGTAGAAACCAAAGTAGTAACAGATTCTTCTGTTATAGAGATACTAATGTAAATGGCAACTAGAGAGAGGACACTTAGATCCCTTACTTAATTTACTTGTGGTCAGTGCCTTGCATTTTTGTTAAGATAGATAATAAGTACCAATTGTTACGTGATCAGAATACATCTTTTTTTAATTAATGAAGACTTATGTCATTAGGTGCATAAGGCTTTCCAGGCTTTATATTAAAAAAAAAATAAATAGTACTGTGATTCTATATACTATATATGTATTCTTATTTCTTTGAGAATCTGCTCTTTTAGTTTGTGTTGATATGCAGTTAAAATGTGTTCCAGGGATTGAGAGTTTTCACACACCATCAGGACATCATAAAATCCCAGTGCTATATGTATGCAGTGTATACAGATCTGTCTTCCTTCCCAGTCTGTCAGTATGTGTGATTGTAAAAGGAAATGGAGTAGTCTTTCTAGTTCTGCAGCTATTGGTTTAGTACTGATTGTTTTACAGATAAATGTAGAGTTTGAGTAGATTTAATGATGAATAACTTGTACTTTGCCTCTTTCTTGTCCTGTCAATAGGTCTTAATTACAAAAAACTAACAGATGAAAATGAAAACCCACTGGAAACACTGGAGTCTGTCCTTACAAGTCAAAATGTCTTGTCTATTTCCAAACTGGCTCCCAAAATTCCTAAAAAAGATGGCAGCATGCTGTCACCAAGCTCTATTTATGCTGTCTGGTTACAAAAACTTTTTTGGAATGGCGATCACAATCTCATTAAAAAAACACCAGAAACCATGGATGAGTGGCTACATGCATATGATATGTGTTCAAAGTACTTCGATAGACTTGATCCAGATGATATTGTCACTCTTATTGATGAAGTCACATTTTCTTCAAAAGCTGTCACAAAGGTAAGCAGGCGTATTTGAAGAATTGCAGGCCTCAGCTGAGGTACAGTTCAATGTAGTATAAAGAAGAAAGTCTCAGGAGATTTTTCATTTTACAGTTTTAAAAAATAAATTCATAAATCTACCTTTATCTGCCTACCTCTTCTTTTTATGATTGCCAGTATAAAACCACATTTTTGTTCAGTTAGAGGAGTTAGCTCTGTGGATAAGAGAGTTCTTGATGTAACCACAAAGTCCCTGTATTCTGGTTCAGCAGAGAGTAAGGAATTCTTCCTGTGTATTTGAAAGAATCACAGAATGGTTTGGTTTGGAAGGGACCTTACACCTTGTTCCAACCGCCTTCTGTGGGCAAGGACGCCTTCCACTGGACCAGGTCGCTCAGAGCCGCATCCAGCCTGGCCTTGAACACTGCCGGGGATGGGGCATCCACAGCTTCTCTGGGCAACTTGTTCCAGTGCCTCACCACCCTCATGGTAAAGAATTTCTTCCCAATATCTAAACTAAATCTACCTTCTTTCAGTTTAAAAGTTTAAATTCCCCCTTGTCCTATCAATACCTGCCCTTGTAAGAAGTCCCTTTCCAGTTTTCTTGCAGGCCCCCTTTAAGTATTGAAAGGCCACTATAAGGTCTCCCTGGAGCCTTTTCTTCTCCAGGCTGAAAAACCCCAACTCTCTCAGCCTGTCTTCATAGAAGAGGTGCTCCAGCCCTCTGATCATCTTCTCTGGCCCTCCTCTGGACTCGCTCCAACAGGCCCATGTCCTTCTCATGTTGGGGACCCCAGAGCTGAATGTGGTACTCCAGGTGGGGTCTCATGGGAGTGGAGGTGAGGGGAAGAATCACTTCCCTTGACCTGCTGGTCACGCTTCTTTTGATATGGCCCAGGATGTGGCTGGCTTTCTGGGCTGCAGGTGCACTTTGCTGGGTCATATTGAGCTTCTTGTCCACCAGCACCCCCAAGTCCTTCTCCTTAGGGCTGCTCGCAAGCCATTCTCCACCCAGACTCTATTTGTGCTTGGAATTGCCCTAGCCCATGTGCCACACCTTGCACTTGGCCTTGTTGGACTTCATGGGGTTTCCATGGGCCCACCTCAATCCTGTCAGTGTCCCTCTGGATGGTATCCCTTCGCTCCAGTGTATGGACTGCACCACAGACTTGCTGAGGGTGCCCTTGATCCCACTGTCCATGTTGCTGACAAAGATGTCAAACAGCACCAGTCCCAGTACTGACCCGTGAGGAATGCTACCCATCATCACTCTCCACTTGGTTATCAAGCCTTCTGCAACTTGGGCAGTGTGGCTGGAGCACTCACCAGTGAGGACCAAGGCAAAAATGTCATTGTGTACCTCAGCCTTATCCAGGTCTCCTGTTTCCTTCCAGAGAGGGCCCACAGTTTCCCTAGTCTTCCTTTTATCACTGAGGTACCTATAGAAGCTTTTCTTGTTGCCCTTGACATCCCTGGCCAGATTTAATTCTATCAGGGCTTTAGCTTTCCTAACGTGGCCCCTGGCTGCTCAGATAATGTCTCTGTATTCCTCCCAGGCTACCTGTCTTTGTTTCCACTCTCTATAGGCTTCCTTTTTGTGTTTCAGTTTGTGCAGGAGTTCCTCCTTCATCCATGCAGGCCTCCTGCCATTTTTTCCCAACTTCCTCTTTGTTAGGATGCACACACCTGAGCTTGGAGCAGGTGAGCCTTGAATACCAACCAGCTTTCCTGGGCCCCTCTTCCCTCCATGGCTCTATCCCGTGGTACTCTACCAAGCAGATCCCTGAAGAGGCCAAAGCCTGCTCTCCTGAAGGACAGGGTAGTGAGCCTGCTGCGTGCCCTCCTTGCTGCCCTAAGGATCTTGAACTCTACCATGGTCACTGCAACCAAGGCTGCCCTTGAGCTTCACATTTCCCCCCAGCCTTTCCATGTCGACGAGAACAAGGTCCAGCATAGCACCTCTCCTTGTTGGCTCCTCTATCACTTGGAAAAGGAAGCTATCATCAACACATTGCAAGAATCTTCTGGATTACCTATGCCCTACTGTGTTGCCTGTCCAATAGATATCAGGGTGGTTATATTTACTTACTTCATTTGTGCTCACCCTAAAATTCACGGTGCCACATGCCTGTGTTTAGTACCAGGTTTCTGCATTCTGAATAGGATGCTCCACAGAGAAGCATTCTGGGCCAGTGCATGATTTCTAGGCATTATAATAATAGAAATTATAAACTCTGTCATAATCTCCATCTGGCTGAAGGCCCATTATTGTAAGAATGTGCTTATGTGTCTGTAACTTATATTACCAGATCTGCCTGCAGGTTTTTTGCCCAGTGAAACCTACTTATAAGGATATTTCTAACATAAAGTTTTACCCATGAGTTCTTATGTATCTGTACTGCCAAGCACAAAAAAAAGAGATAAGATTTCTTAGATATTTCCTTATTGAAAGATCCTGAGATGTATTTACTAACTTCATCTGAAATGAAAAGATGGTAAAGAGGATGTTTTGTGGGGGTTTTTGTGTCTTTATCTTCTCTATTCGAGATTGTGCTCATTTTCTAGAGATCTTTATTCACCACGTTTAATAAAGTGAATTTCAATTTATTCCCTCTTTGGATATTGTTTTAGTGTTCTCGTTATATTTGTATAAATTTATTAGAACCCGTCTAACCTGTATATATCAAAATTTGGTTGAAAAAAATGTACAATTTATTGAAATCCTGGGAAAACGAAAAGCTTTGTCAGCACAAAATTTATGCTTTGATCTGTCTGTCATGCTAGACACCTTTTATCACTAGTTCCATCAGCTGTCTCTCTCTAAAGCCTGTTCAGCGGAACTACTGTCTTGTTTAGGTGTTTTTATATTTTTTATCATATGTTAGGACTAAGTGTTTCATGCTTATCAGGAAAGACTTGACACTTACCCTGATATACCACTTGCCAGACCTGACCATGGACTAAGATAGCCAAGGGATCACTTTTGTCTAATGAGAAGAAAATACTGTGTTTGCTTGTGATTGCTGCTAGTGAGTACTTGAAACTCTTGCTGTTAATGTATCTTTAGTACTTCAAGGTTCCAGATGAATGGTGCAGGGAGAGGGTGGATAGCCTCCACTGGGTTCTGTTTTGAAAAACATTGTTTATTTTTCCTTTGTTTATTTCTGTTCAGGATTCTAATACAGTTTCTCTTGTCTCTTAAGATGAGTAGGAGTAGCAGGAAGGAAACATTGATGGCAGGATTATAGTGGCTGGTGCCCAAGCAGAACTTTGTAGCAGGAATCTGTTAGCTTTTTGGGCATGAAAGATGCTCAAGAAGTATTTGAAACAGTTGGTGGGTTGATTTAGTGTGTCCCTTGCACTGAGTTTGGGAAAGAAACAGCTGTTTAACTAGCTTGCAACAAGTTTTGTCTCAGGATCCCATCCAATTTTCAAGTGGAAGTGTACAATGAAAAATTGTTATAGGACCTGAAAACTTGTTTTTCAGACATCTCTTTCCTCTAACTTTGATCTGAAAAATTCTTCATATGTAAAAGCTGCCTTTTGGCTTGTACCTTTTACTTAGTTTTATCCTGTTTTGAGGCTGCACTGGTGATGTGATTGTTCTTAATCTCTAATTCAGCAGTTTTTTCCCAGCCTAGTTCTGTGGCCAAGCACTTTATTATATCAGTTTCCCATTCCCATAAAAGGTGCACATTCCTGTATTTCATGGAAGTTCTGATAGTTAATATATGTAAAAGACTGCAGAAAGCCCATGGTCAACATCATGAAATAATCTGTGCTGTCTTTGAGACAGCAGAGTTTTCTTGTACACAGAAAATTTCCAGAGTTCTTCAGTGGACCTTGACAGGGAGCTTAAGGTGAAGTAGTGTTAAGTAGGATTTTTAGTAGTGGTGAAAGATGAATTAGCTCCTTCCCCCTTTGCAACAAAAAACCTCAAAACAAAACCACACACACACAAAAAGAAACTGCTGCACACACACCACCCAGCCTCTCCTACCTCCTCAAAATTTCAAAAGGGGAAGGGGGAAAGGAGAGAAAGAGAGAGTGTAGTCTAGGGAGGTGATGAGATAGCACTCCATCGTTACCCTTGTGGAACAGCACCTGCATCTAAAAGCTCCTCCTTGTCAGAAACAATCAGTACAAGTCTTGAGTGATAAGGGGTAATGGGAGGTAGGCTGTGTAGCAGTGTAGGCTATATGAGTTGAACTTCAAGGGTACCGTTGCTGCTGGTACCATGTGGCAGTTTAGGAAGCAGACATCAGAATATCGCCCACTCTTTGAATATATCAACAGTAGTAAGTAGAGGTAGGTGATAGGCCAGCAAAGTAATAAGACGCTGCTTCTACTTGTGTGAGTCCCTTGATATGGCAGAGAACCTGGGAGCAGAATGTGTAATTGTGCAAAAGGGAATGAAAACACAGGTGCTAAGTGCTGACTCCTGCAACTTCTTGTTCTTACTGAGAAAGACAGGAACATACTGGGCTTACACTTGGACCCTCTTGCAAGAATGTCTGAATTGGAGAAATGGATGAGGAGTTTGCACTTGTGAAAGGGCAACTAATATTGTTATGCTGACTTGTAGCTTAGGGTGTGACGAGGTTTTAGGTGCTCTTAGCTCTAAGAGCTCAAAGATTCTTTTCTCCCATGTTTCTTGCAATCAGTAGAAATGAGTTACTACCTGGAAGATGAGATTCAGTTTCCCAGCCTTAAGTGCTGAGAGAAGTGGTGAAAGTGGGTGGTGGGAACTGTGTGAGCAGAGATGCTAACCTGTATTTATCCAGTTTTGAAATTCCACCTATAGATCTTTTGTCTGCTATACTAAAGAGGTAGTCATCAAAGTTTGCTTTCACGGTCAGATATTCAGCAGAGGCCACTTGACTTTGATAAACTGAATGCACTGACCGTGGAAATTTTTCTGCTTTTTTTTTTTTTTTTTAATTTCCCCCTCTTGTTGTGTGTGTGTTTGGTTTTTGTGAGGTGCGGGTTGTTCCCTTTTCTTTTTTCCCTAGTTCTTCCATTATTATGACAACTCTTCCTTGGATCCAGTATATCAGCATCCGTCTCTAGTTAAAGAAGGTAGAGATTGATGCAGTATTCTTGTTGTATTTGCAGTGAATGAAACAGGTGAAGTCCTTTGCTCTTCATCAGTACCCTCTTCACACATTGAAGGACTGAAATATTGATCTTTTGACCACAGCAGCTCACTGCTGCAACCAGTGAAGAGAGTTCCTGACTGTGGCACCTCTACTCAGAAATGCTTTTAATTCTCAATAACTGTTTCAGTTTTTCTGACTAAATAATAATTCAGTCTACCTCCATAGTGGTAAGCTTAAACTATTTGCATGTATGGAGCAGATTTCTCCCTAAAAGGGATATATTCCAAATATTCAGTGTAACTACTGCTTGTATTCTGAGTCTGTCTTCTTTCCTTTCAGCAGCTCTGTTTGCTTTTAACTAGTGCTGACTTCATAGATTCTTAATTATAGTAATGATCATACCAGCTTCTTTATCTTGGTTATTTCCTGTTTATTCCCCTTTGTGTGATCTGAGTAAAGCATTATAGGTAATTTGTTTTTTTTTTCTTTTCTATTCCTTTGTTGCCAGCATTCTGTTTATTGTTCTAGATAGCTATGTCTTCAAAGAACCATCTGCTTCAGAGCTCGTAGGTCATTGTCCTGATGTTTGTTGACTAACAGTTCTCTGAAAAAAAGCAGCCCAACACAACAAAACCAAAAAACAAAACCACAACTGAATACAATTATTTTTTTCAATCACTGTGTTTTTATTATTGAACACCCACTACAAATGGGGATGGGCACAATATGTTGGTTGAGAAGAAAAGACTACAGCTTTAGGCAGCAAAAGTAGAATAAAAATCAGTGGTGTCATCTATAGAGAGAAGTGGAATTTTTCCTTACACAGGTTCTTCCTTGCAGTCTTCTGTAGACTCCGCCCTATTCATTCAAACTATAGCTAATGACATTGTAAGTTTACTATTCCATCCTTTATGACTTCAAGTTCTGATGCAAAGGAGGAACTCTGCTTGCAACTCAGTGTTTATAATTTAAAGGTTGACTCTTATTTTCTCTGAGTCAGCAATGCTTTTTTGACCACTTTCTTCATGCTTAAGCAGGAATACAATGTCTGTGTTTTGACCACACACTAAATGGCTGTGGAATGGGAACCTCTTACAACTGGATATTAACCTACATTTTTTTTTTCTATGTTAATGACTTTGAATGCTATTTTAAATAATTGTATAGAAAGCTCAATTTGAAAAAAAAAAAAAGCTCAAAGTAATATTCAGTATGTTTTGTCTGGCTGACTGCTTAACTCTGTGTAAAATGCTAAGGAAAAAGACAGGACATGACATTGCCTGAAGATGTACAAGAAATGCGTTAATAGTGTTCTTGCATAGTATGACTGCATTCAGACATTACCTTTAGGTTTACTTGGCTTCTTTCTGTCTCTTTTTATCTCTGTGCTCCAGTTCAGTCAGTTTGTCTTGTCTGTCCTTGTTTTCTTCAGGGGTATTGACAGTACCTCTTTTTCTAATATCAATACATTTTAAGATACTTTATTGTGCCTTGCCATTAATATAGTTATTTTAATTAAATCTACTTCAAGACTGCGAAACAGGAGACTTCATGAATAATGTCTTTAACTGATTCCTTACAGGTGTTAGGGCTTTCACAGTGATTCTCCAGATGAACTGTGCTGGGTCTGGCAGGGATGGAGTTAGCTTTCTTCATAGCAGCCTGTAATGGGGCTGTGCTTTGGATTTGTGGCTGAAAGCATTGATAACACACCAGTGTTTTGGCTACTGATGAGCACTGCTTGCACAGTGTCAAGGCTTTATCTTTTTCTCAACACCCCAGCCCTGAGTAGGCTGCAGGTAGGCAAAAAGTGGGGAGGGGACATAAGCAGAACAGCTGACCTGGGCTGGCCAAAGCTGTGTTCTGTGTTACATAATGTCACGCTCAGCAGTAATGAACGGAGTTGGACAATGTCTTCTAAGATGGTTACTGCTTGTATATTGGCTAGGCATTGGTCTCATTGTGAGAGGTGGTGAGTGACTGATTGCCTTTGCATCGCTTAGGTTTAGTTTGTTCATTCTCTCTGCCACCCTCTCCATGTATTAAACTATTTTTATCTTGATCCACAAGTTTTCTTGGTTTTGCTCTTCTTTTTCTCACCCCCTGTAGGAATTGAGAACCAGATTTTGTTACTTCGTAACTGTGTAACCTGCTTCTGAATTAACATAATTTGCTTTCCGTTCTATTGTATCTGATTGGCTTGTGGATAGGTGACATTTGGTTGGTGCAATATGTAGAACTGGGTTTTAGTGGCAGAGATAGGAACTGAACCAAAGTGTTTGATCTGAACATCAGGAATAATTTTTCATTATGAGAGGAACCGATCACAGGCACAGGTTGTGCAGAGAGGTCGTAGAGTCTCCCATGTTGGAGACACTCAGAAGCCACCTGGATATGGTACTAGGCAGCTGGCTGTAGGTGGCCCTGTTTGAGCAGGGGGGTTGGGCCAAATGCTCTCCAGAAGTCCCTTCCAACCTCAGCGATTCAGTGTTTCAGTGTTGCTGGGATCCAGGTTCCTGCGGCATTAAAAAGGAGAGCATTCAAAGTTGCATGCTGATCACTAGCAATAAGAGTGGCAGGGTCAATATCTTCATGTGCAAGTGAATGTTACTTGTACAGTACTTTATTAAGAAATACATATTCAGAAGGAAATGGGTTTGAGATGAGTTTTTACCCTGAGGAGTGAAATCTGTTGAGCTGAAATAGTATGTGATGTTCATTGATTTGAAAATGAAAGAAAACTGGTTTTTAGGATTTTTCATTACACATTACAGCCTATAGATTTAAAAAGCTTTTTAAACTCTAAAAGCTTTTTAAAAATAAATCTTCTCTTCACATGCAAGCAAAGATTGAACTAGCCCCTAAGCTACATTTTTTTTTTTTTTTTAAATCACTGGGTATGCTACCAGATCTCATTACTAAAACTGACTAGAAGTATGCAGGATAACCATTCATGTTTTAGAATACAATAACCAGAGAAATAGCATGTTTGTAGTGCTGCATTTTGGCACTGTGCAAATATGAATGCAAAGTTAAAAGTGTCTTGGAAAAAGCCTGTTTTTTGTTTATTAATGCTTTATTCTGTATGATGCCATAAGCACATGACTTCTAAACTGGCAGTATATTCACACTGTTCTCTAGGATACAACAGTTAGATGGAATACTTAAATTGTTTGCCTTTTGCATCTCTCTTAATTGCATTTTGAACATTACAATGTGCAGTAGAAGGAGAAAAACGAAATATGTAGCAGTTTTCATCTTTTATCATGTTTACAAAATGGATATATAGATCCATCTGTGGTCATTAAATTTTAATGTGATGTGAGGAATATCCCCTTTGCTTAGTGTAAAACCTGATATTGAGACCTTGTTCAAAGTAACAAAATCGTACTTAATTACTTTTGGTGGGAATGGAACTGAGTTGCGTTTGCAACCCAATGGTAAAGTACCCTTTGTATTTACCTTGCTACACTGGCAAGTTTTCTGAGCTCTTACAATAATGTCCACCCATTTTGCTTTCATCATTAAAAATGTCCAGTAGACCATTATTGTGGTTTACAGCAGCAGTACATAAAAACAGGAGTAAACCATACTTCTTTCACTGTGTGTTTTTAGGGAGGAGGGAGTGGGAAAGTCTATAAGCTATAAAACTTTCTGCTAACTAATCCTTATTAAGTTTTCTGCGGCTTTACAAGTAGATTGTTTAATTCACGATATAAACATCAATTTGATTTTTTTTATGAACAATGCTATAACGGTTTAATTTTCCTCTTTCTTTAGTAATTCAGCCTCTTTCCTATTCAGTGGTCATACAGATTTAAGCTTTGTTTACTATTTGTTGTGTGTTTCAAGTTGAGGATTGAAATTGCATGTCTTTGTCCAGTATTCCAGTAACTAAACACCTGATGGTAAAAGTACCTAATGCTGTGGGTTTAGGCAGAGGAGACCCTCACCCATTAGAAAGTATATTGCAAGCATCCTTCAAAATGTACTTGGAAGTTATAAACTAGTAAATTATACATTGTTTTTTAAAATAGCGTTTTAGACTTGGACTTAAGCTGAAGCTGTGTCTTTCCTGACTTAAAAGCATAACAGTTTGCTGCAAGTACTGTCTATATAAAGAGTATTTCCATCTATATCTTTTTCCAACATACTCTTGGTTTCTGGAAGCTTGGGAGTCTGTGATCATTGCCCAGGCTCTGTTCTGAAGTCCTAAATTCCATTCTGACGCACTGGAATAACACTTTCATGCTAGATGGAAGGGTAGGGGAAAATGGCATTCAGTGAATGTATGATGACTCCATGTAAAAATTCAAACTCTTTGAGAAATACAATGTTAAACCCTAATCTTCCTTGTTTAAGTTTAGTGGCTAGATACATCTAGTTGTATGGGTCTTTCAAAATAGTAACTTGCTGTTTTGTATAGCATGTAATATAAATAGGTTGATTTAAAACTTGTGTACCATCTATTGGGTTTTTGCTTACAATTGTGATCTTAGGGATATGTTTTAAACAGTGACCTAAACCTGATAAAATGAAGTTAATTTTCGCCATTTGATATTTTCAGTTAATCTTGTAAAATGATCCTCAGATATCTCTCAATGCAGAATTAAAAACCAAAGATTGTAAGGCTGTCTACAAAAATCCTAAACATTATTAGGGAAAAGAAGTTTCAAATGGCTTAAAATGAGCCAGATTCAACATCAATAAAAAGGACAACAGAAGAATGTAATGGAATACTGATATTTTTTAAATAAATGACTAATAAGAAATAAAGTTGTTTCTCATAAAATACTTTATTTAGTTGTATGCCGTGCTGTAGAGTAGTGGAACCACCTAACCTCTAGGTCGTGCTGTAATACAAATAGTAGTGTACAGATGATGAATGATTAAATATTTGAGTAATCTCTTTCAGCTGCCAGTTGAAGCCAGGATAGAAGTGACTAAGAAGGCTATTAAGGCAGTCAAACATCTTTATGAGAAATCAAGAAAAAAAACTGCTGAGAACAACATGGAAGATGCTGAAAATCCATCAGTTGCTTATGAAGAAACTCTTGATCACTTGCAACAATCTCTTGCTCATCTGGAAACCCTCACTCATAGTTTTATTGCTTACTTGAAAAACAGCGAACAGGTAATGTTTACTGATCAAATGCTTGTTTGGAGTGTTCCCATGACTAGCAGTGACGGACATAAATAGTTTATCGTATTTTATTAATGATTTGTATCTTTGTTTTTGTTGACTTGGTTTTTGAAAATTAACTTCCATCAGTCTTGACTTTTTCATAGCGTATGTTCAGCCTTGGTAGAAAGAAAGACTGAATGATACAGCCCTGTAAATAAAGAGTACGCTGATTTGTGTTTAAAAATTATCTGTTCACAGGATACACTACAGAAGTATGGTTATTTATATGATTTGTCAAGGTCAAAGAAAGAAAAAATCCATGACCAAGCAGTAGCTATGTGTATAGATGGTCAGCCCCTGGACATGATACAACAGTTGTTACAAGTGGCTGTTGGAGATGTAGGTCTTTCTCCCAAAGATATTGTCCAATGTGCTATTAAAAAAATTGTATGTATATTGAGGTAAGTACATTGCCCTAATCGAGGTAAAAAAGCTTTCTTTTAGGCTTTGTTTTGTGTTTTTGTTTTGTTTTGTTGGGGTTTTTTTAATTGGTTTGGATATTGTTGGTTGGTTGATTTTTTTTTTTTTTTTTTTTTTTTTTTTTGTACTTTGCTTTGAATGTCTGGATTTTGCAGAAAATTGGGTGGTAACAGGAAATGAGTTCTTAGATCATTTATGCTCATGTTTACCTATAACTTCATATTCAGATAAGACAGTTCTATTTTTCTGAGTTTGGGAAGCCTGGGCAATCTGAACAAAGCAAGCTACAGAACTCATCCTACTCACTGGAGGGTGTTTTTTAGTTAAAAATTTTGGCTTAATAATAATGTTCCATTACATGTGTGTGCACTTGTTAATTTTTGACAGATTTAGAATTGCACATAATTCTTTGCTCTTAAACAGAGTCAAAAGGAATGTTTGTTGGAAATGGTGCATACCTAACGCAGGTATTTGGGCAGTAGAGGGCTAGCAATGGCAGTTAGAACACAGCTAGTCCTACAGGAAGAAGTACAGTTTCCATCTTTGGAATAACTTTTTGGGGTATTTTTGGGACCTGTTTTTGGGGCTGCGTTGGTTGGTTGGTTTTTATTTGCAATTTTTTCAAAAACATGTTTATCTGTCATTAAAATATAGGCTATACATCGTCCTTCGTTGTTCTCATAAAGAATGCTTCATAGAGTTTTTACTCTTCCTCTTCCATCTCCCTTTGTGTCATACCATATCTCCAAATTAAAAAGCAAGCATGAGTGCTTTGTTCCCTACAGCACTTAAAAGCAACAATGATACCCTTAAAAACCCCTGACCTGCAAAGTTCTTGGAGAGAAATAGGTTTCTAATGTGAGGAAGGGGATTGTTTTGTTCAACTGTTTCACTGTTGCCATTGTTGCTGTTTCTTGCTATTATTAATGCCACGCTATTATGAGCAATCCCACATGCTGTACAAGAAACAAGGCTTTATCTCCATCTTTTTCTGGGATTCACAGTCCCAAACCTCAGCAATTGTCTTTTTCATGGCATGACACAAACCAAATAACCAGCCTGTTCATGCAGCCCCAGCAAACTGCGTCACCTTATATTTTAAAATTATGGAGAGACACCCTAGGAGAACAGAAGATGCAGAATAACTAGCTTCCGCACAGTTTATATGTACACATCCCTGAATAACTCTGTTGAGATCCGGGTGAGACCTGGGTGATACAAAGGGACATGAAATGCAGTTGATGCTGACCAACTCAATCTTGTTAACAGCGAGCTTAAAGTCTTAATTAACTTGAATATGATGATCTTCTAGTTGTATATATTCTTTATAGTCTTGCTTCCAAATCGTAGTTGTAATGCTTGTGAGAAACAGTCTAAAACTACTGTAGTCAGTGAGTTTCTCCAGTACTAGTCATGTCTTGGGCAAGGGAGGAGTCCTGCGTTGAAGTCCTGCCTGTTTGGTTAGCTGAAGCCTCTGCACTTCCATGTGTTACAGCCCAGATGAGACATGGCTTATTCTTCATAAGTTTAAGGCTGAAACTGTTTAGTTTGTCTGGCATTTGGGAGAATGTAGTCATCTCTGGGAATACTGAACGCATCCATACAGAAGTATTTTTAACAGTTCTCAGACACGGTGAGGATATGGACACAGGTGAGGGAAAGCTAAGCACACTGAAAAGCCTCTCAGTGAAATAAGGTGCTTTTCCTTGATTTTGTTTGTTGTCAGTTCTAGCTCAGCTTGT
Organism: Falco peregrinus; assembly: GCF_023634155.1. Classification (NCBI taxonomy): domain Eukaryota; kingdom Metazoa; phylum Chordata; class Aves; order Falconiformes; family Falconidae; genus Falco; species Falco peregrinus. The sequence goes on from NC_073727.1 coordinate 60,504,880, forward strand.
CATTTGTAGCACCCTCTGTTAAGATTTGGTAAGAGATTTACTGCTTTTGTAGTCATAGGGATTGTAAAATTCCTTTGGCATGTGAGACTGTCCTTTAAGTTTCAACCTTTTTCCTGCCACAGCAAAACTGAAGATATTTATTAGGGTGGTGAAGTGACAGGGGATGTGGTCTGGGGGCTCAAATGACAATCCAGCTGTACACTGAAAGGCAACTGTACATTGAAGATGATTTGTTCAGGTTGAATGAGTCTGTGAAGGTGCCATTGTTCTTTAACAAGATTTAGGGTATGTGGAAGTCCACAAAATTTGGTAGTCGGGTAAGTGCAATGTGTCCTCTTTCCTACCAAGGAAGTAGCATTCTGACCCATACTTAGCGCAGTGGAATCTGTGCATCTGGCTTGTTGTTCTCTGTTGGAACAGCTTAACTGAAGAGCACACTTGGTTGCCATTGCTGTTGGACTAGAGCTGAGATGTGAAATGCTCAAGACGGCAAGCAGTGAATGAAGTTCTGGGCTTTTACATCTATATCCCTGTCAGTATTTGTGTTCCCAGGATGAAGGGAACCCAAGATTTTTCTTTCTTTTCTCCCTCCCCCACCCTTGTTGACAGAGTATCAATGAGCTCTTAAGAGTCTTTCTGTCCTTGATGCTCTTTCTCCTTCAGAACAGCACAGAAGTATTTATTTTGGCTTTTTTCTTCTGCAGTCAGATGAAATGAATTCATCGGGGATTTTTTTTTCTTCTCATTTGAGGAAGCTCTCATGGATTTAGTATTGCTGACTGCCACCTGTTGCCTCTTCTGGGCTGGGTCTTTGATGTACTGAATATTCCAAATGAAATGGCACTGTATTTGTAGCCTAGTAGTTTCAGTAGAGATATTTTCTTCCCCCTCTTCTTCCCCACCCCCCACCCCCTCCTTTGGGTGGGAGGGGAAGAGATGATTTTGTGTCATTCATGATAAATGAACAGATAGTTCTCATTTAACTATTCATACAAAACTCTCTTCTGAAGTATTTCTGATCCAAAGAGGCATGCAACAAGTGTGAAAGAGTATTCTGTTGTTAGATGGCTGCTAGACACTTTATCACTTCTAAGACCAGTTTAGATAGATAAAACTTTGGGAATTTATCTTGCTCTTATGCATGCAGAAAAATTATGTGGGCCAGGTGACCTGAATGCACATACCAGAAATAGAGAAACAAGTCTAGCATGGAAAATAATCTATGGCTCTACCTTTTCTTCAGCATCTATGTATATATTACAGCAGACTGAAGTGCCACAAATGAAAAGAAGGCAGCCTGTCAAAGCGTCTGCAGTCTTATTTGGCAGAAAATGGATTTATCCTGTCACTCGGTTGCTTATTCGTAGTATCCTCAATGATTGTAGAGCTTTTGTAAAGAACCATAAGTAATACTGTCTTTCTTGTCTGGGTTTGTGCATCTGATGAAAAATAATTTGCCTTTAGATAATCACTGTTGTGCTGTTTCTGCCTGAAATATAACAGTGTGATGCATCTGGATATAAAGCTCACAGAGTCGAGTTATTTCAACTATAATGAGTCTCATTAACATGCAGAGTATGATAAACCTATGAAAATTCTCCTTTCTACTCTGCTGCTTAACAACATTTTCCTGTGAACTGAAATATTTGTTCTTTATATGCATTGCAAGCCTGGAATGTTGGCAAGTTGATTTAAAGTTCTGGGGCTAAAATGATGACCAATTACTCCTATGCAGCACTCTCCACTAAAGAAGGGAATGTCTGTCTCCCTGGTAGAGAAAACTGTAATGGCAAAGATGGGAGAAGTAGTTGAAGGCTTCAGATAAAATCATTTGGTGTGTGATGTGACCTAATGTGGTTGTGTGTTTTTGTTGTTTGGTTGGGGTTTTTTGTTTGTTGTTTGATTTTGTTTTTCCTTTGTGGGGAAGGGGAAGATCCTTTCATGTCATCTATGCTAAATGAACAGATACTAACCTGTGGAAAGTTTTCTACTACAATGATAGAGCATGAAGTAAAAAAAAAATACTTGAAATAATATCCTCTCTATTATGAATTTCAGTAAGAGGATAATATTATAAAGTTGCAACACTCTAAACACAGGGGGCTATTAAAAGAAAGGTTGTTGCTTGGCATCTCTTAAGCCTGCTGGTATTAATGTGGTTGCTGTGAATAAAGCTGGATGCATGTCTATTGTATGCTCAGATGTTAGTTTTCAGGCTAGAACATAATACAAATGAAAACTTATTAACTACATTTTGCCCAGTACTTGCATGTCAAGGTTAATAGGCAAAAACGGTAATTAAAGAAGTAGTCTTGTACGCGTACCTGGAATTACAAAATACTGTTCAATAAATGAAACATTTCAAGGGAAAACTCTTCAGGTTTGTTTATTGGAGCTTTGATATGTTATACAATGTGGCTGTTTTATACAATAGTTTTGAAAGAAATAGAGTTGGAAAATTCCTTCTTTGACAATTAACCTTCACAGTAGCAGTTGTAAGGTTATAACACTGAACTTGGATTTTCCGTAGCTATGGTGACAGGGAATGTGACTTAAGGTATTGTATCTATAAGTGAAACAGTCCTGTATGGATGTGAAAAATCATGGTAGCGTCAGTGCTTCACCTGAAAGTCAAGCGTCAATCCACCGCTTCTGTGATTGAAAATATGCATCTTTTCTTTCAGTTTCATAACTATAACCCCCCTTCAAACACAGGAAAAGATCTTCTGTTACTAGTATATTTACTGACTATTGCAGAAGAACCTTCTAGGAAGTATTGCTTTTATGAAAGATTAGAAAAGTTAGTTTTTGGCTTCATTTTTCAACAGCATACAGTATCACAGGCTTAGATTCTGACACCTTCTCAGAACCAGACTTCTTGTTAAATAAAAAATACAATTATTTGCCTAATATTATGTACTTATATTGTGATTTCAGGAGCAGTATTGTCTAGTTCTGTTAACTAATTTCATCTCCTTGACTCTCTAATTCTGGCATATGAAATTCAAAGTAGAAGCTCTTGCAGTGGTATGTATAAAATCTCTCCAGCAGAGCACATCTGCATACTTATACATATATTGTATGGGGCACTTCCTTGTTTGTCTATGGAAACGGCTACTATAAATAAAAATCAGTTGCCTCTTCAGTAGAAATCATGCACTTGTGAAAAAAACCCAAAAAATTTTGGTAACGATGGTAGTCTGATTAGACTTATTTAAGATTCAATTTAATCCATTACCCGAGATTACTCACATGACACACTAGAGACTTTCCATGATCCATGACCTAGTTCATGGTTTGTTAGTCAGGGAAGACAGATCATCTGTTGAAATTATGACCTCCTTCATTTGCAGCTCCTAAATGCCTTATCTTAGGTGTTCACCTGGATGTAGCATTTCTTGGAATTTTGGAAGTATTCACCAGGCAGTGAGCAAGAATGGTTTGGTGAAATATTGAGTTCTTGTTTAATGGCCAGTGTTTCATGAAGGTGGTAAAACCAGCTTTTATTAGACTGCGTAGCTAACTTCGAAGGAAAAAGGCCATTTTTTTTTTTACTATCTCATCTCACTTGAGCAGGGGTCATACAGATTAATTTTGTATCTTGGATATCATAATTGCATAATATTTCTGATTGAAATGATCGTTTGGCATTATGAGTTTTTTCCCCAGCTTTGAACATTCATACCAATGATACTTAATTTTCTTATTTTCCTGAGATTTACAGGAAACACGGAAAGAGGAAAATAAGGCTGGAGAAATAAGATTATATCAAGTATTTTCAATGATACTGTAATTAGGTTAAAAGATTTAGTTGAAGTTAATTTATTCTCCTTTCAAGCATTCTTTGTACTTTATTGTGTTTGAGGAACTTGATTAAATATGCATCACTTTTTCTGAAGCTGAACTGAAATCAAAATAAGCCTTTATCAGTGTAATTACACCAGACTCATACCTAGGAGTTTTGAAGTGAACACTGAACCCTGTTCTGTTGCTTAGAACATGCATAAAATAGCATATAATCTGTGTGGAAGACTAATCCTTCCTTAATTATATTTGTTTCTGTTAGTAGCTGCTTATTTCTAATCATTAATTATTAAGAAAAGAACAAGGCAACAATCTGTAGAAACTTGACATGATTATTTGTCTCGTGAGCTGTAATTTCGTTTTGGTTTCTCTAACCATTAGGCAGTAAAGGCAATATTAAGCTTAAAAAAGAGTGTTAGCTTTCAATCTTTGCAAATTTCTTTCAAAAATAATTTCTTGTTCTAGAGAACTGTAACTTCCTGCTTAGTGTTCACCTTTTTTATGCTTTCCCCCTGCTTAGTAGAATAGTACCTGCCTGTCTATAACAAAATCGAAGCTTTCTGTAAATGTTCATATATGTATTGTACTTGAAAACTGGTTTCACAGATGTATTGTCTGAAACAGTGGTTTTCTGTTTTCAGAAATGCCCATTAATTTTACGTATGTTTCTTTTGACTTGAGTGTTTTTGAGATGTTCAGAGCCTGATTGTGATAGGAGCTAATGGCTTTCATTTCTAATGAGAGATATGAAGGCGTTTTGAAGAGCAGGTCCAAAACTGTCAATATCCAAAATAAAAGTATTGCTGGGCAGTCTCTTTGATATGGAAGTTGCTTAATGTATACTAAAGATAATTTAGGGTAAGAAGAGCTGTAAGATCTCCACTTCTGTAGTCCATAGAATCATAGAATAGTTTGGGTTGAAAGAGACCTTTGAAGGTCACCTAGTCCAGCTCCCCTGCAGCGAGCAGGGACATCTTCAGCTAGCTCAGGTTACTCAGAGCCCTGTCCAACTTGACTTCGATCTACCCCTTGTCCTGCTAAAATGTTTGTCCCCATCTTTCTACAAGCCCCCTTTAAGTACTAGAAGGCAGCAAGTGTCCTATTCTTTTCTGTTTCAATCATGATTCTCTTCTTAGTATGCAAGCTTTGTACGTATTCCAGTTTTCTTTGAAGATGTCGTTATTGCCCTTTATAGATGTCTTTTTATTACAAACTTAATTGAAAAAAACCCACAAAAAGCATAATAATACAGGAAAATTTAAATCTGTCCTGTAAATAGAATGTTGATGAAGAAGCTTATATCTGTCTTCAGTCTGGGAACATATTTTAAACTTTCTTAGTTCGTTTTGTTTTAAAACATGTTTGAAACCATCTCCTAATGCATGTAGCTGCTTGTGTACTGCTTGTGTAAAATGATTACTTTAATACTGCTGTTCTTTCTACCATTTTCACACTACTGCAGCATTGGTAATCTTAATGAAAAATGTAATTCATTCCCCACCCCCCCACCCCCCCAGTGCATTCAGTTCTGTCGAGTTTCCTTTTCTGTGAAAAATACACTTTTTTTTTCTTTCTTTTTTTTATGTGCTTGGTGAAAATAGATTTTTATCTTTTGGACACACATGGCTTTTCAGGAGTCTAAAATACTGGATATTTCTGTACTATAAATTATAATTCGCTTGTTTCCAAATATTCTGAAGATGTTTAGGAAAACACTTAGATTTAAACTTCAGTCCTTTAAAATTTATTTAGCTGCCATATGATAGTATTGGTATTAAGAATGGCAATTCTATCATATTCATATATAACAGTATTTTTTGAGAAAAAGGAGGTGTTATGAACTTTCTACTCCTACTTCAAACTTATGAGTGCAGTATAAATGTAAAATGAATATACTAAGGTTTCGTCATGCAACAGATCTTTCATCTGTTCTGAGTGGAGTCACACGGTCTTAAATCTAGTGTTGTTCACAGAAGTGCTGGTTTCCTATTTAAGATAAAAATAAACCCAGAAAAGTTAGAAGTTCTGAATGCAGGAAGATGTTAAAGTTTAGAAAAATTCAGGTCTCTATGCCATAGAGTATAATAATCTTTTAGGCAATCTATTTATCTTACTGAAGTAATAAATGACAGAATTATAAATACTCTCATAACTTGACAAAAAAGTTGTGTAATTGCAGTTGGTTTTACACGTTCCTGTCAGCTGTGCAGTGTATTTTTGGCTTTAGACAGAGCGGTCAGGGTAGTCTGGGCATGTATTCATTCTTATTAAGAGATCATATAGGAAGAGGCTGACATTTTTAGTAGCAGGAGAGTTTTGATATACTGATGAACTGTAGAGAAAATACGCTTCATCCCTGGGTTTTTGAGTCACCTTTAGTAAACTAACTTTGGAACTTTTTCTTTCTTTCTTTCTTTTCTTTCTTTTTTTTTTTTTTTTTTTTTCCCCTTTCTTTCTCTTTCTTTAATGCAGCATTGACAAACTCTAGAGGGGCAAACCTGTTGTTTTTGTAGTTCATCCAGGCATCTGCTACTGCAGTGGTTTCCATGGAGAGACACTGTGTGCTTCACTGGAGTACCAGTGCAAAATCCCTCCCTCTTTCAGCACCCAGTCATATCTTAGGTTTGTTTTGCTGAAAATCTTAGCAGAAAATGTTACTTCATTGCATTATGAGTGAAACTATTTTTCCTACCAGAATGTTTCTTTTCCAGTATTTACTACCTTTTGACCTGCAAAACACTTTATTGTAACTGGAATGTGTGACAGGCAGCATAATTCACATTTTTTCCATTCCTACACATGCATAGTGGATGCCATTTCATGGGTGATTTGACCCTTTCCTTTCCCACATGCTGTTCCAGACCACGTACTCCATGCTTCTTAATTTTGTTATTCTGGTAATCATGAACCTGGTTGATCCAACTAAAAATAAAACCTGAGGATGGGGGGGAAGACATCTGATGAATCAGCAGATAGGATTCTGTTGACTCAGGTTACAGTCAAGTTGGTTTAAACCAATAGTGATACTTGAAAAGAAAAGCCAGTGACATTTATGTGTAACCTTTAATCTGTTTAGTCAATATTGATGAGATCTTTAAGTTAACAAGCCTACATGTGTATATTTTGCTGACCTCATCTGTGTTAGAAGTGCTCCATTTTAGTTATTCTTTTTTCTTTCAAGTTTCACTTAAGTATTTTTAGTAGTTCTCTTTCCCGCTCTTGGTGCTCCTCACATTACTTTGACATAAAAATAAAGGTACCACTTAAGTAGGGAAAGTGCTGTAATTATTGAACAAATCATGTAAATCCTAGAAGTGGGTAGAATTGGATACGATATCAAGGACCATTTTAATGGTAATTTTATGTCTTCCCATAACAGTGGAAACAGTGACTCATCTACATCAGTGACAGATCCACTTGGAACCCTGGAAGGCATCATTTCTGCAGTGCATGCAAGTGTGGAGAAAGGGTAAGAACTTCCTGTATGGATTCTTTGGTTAAGACTTTGAAAGATGCTTCTCATGAAAACAGTGAAGGTACAATACTGAATATGGATGATTTTTCTTCATGGTTATATATAATGGGATTGCACTTAATTTTCTGAGGCTTTATTCTGGAACAGTCTGTCGTCAGGTTCAAAATATGAGCCCTGACAGAAGCCTTTATTTGATCATTAAGTCAACGAACATAAAATTTAGATAAGCATGTATTACGGTGATTTGAGAAAATGTTTCTTCTGCTGTGACTATTGCAGACTGTGTATCTACCAGGAGTACTTTACTGCTTCTGTTTTAGTTTAGAAGGTAAAATTACAAATAATAATTACTCGCTTTCAGATATCTGAATTTAGATAGGTAAATTTGTCAGTATTTGTAAGGTATAGTGCAGAAACAATTCCACAAATGCTGTATGATGCTTCACTGCATATTTCCCCCCCCCCCCCCCCCCCCCCATGTTTTGGCCGTGTTCTGATTTCGAGTCACATAATGGTCTGTATGTCTCACTGACATTTTCCATTGCATTTCTACTAAAGACAAGAAAGAATAAAAAACACAACAAAACAACACAGTTTTCTTTCCAGACATATAAACTCATGTATGATGATAATAATAATAAAACCCTATACTCTCTGCTAGCCACAAAAAACAATTACGCTATTGTGTGGAGGCTTCTCCACTGACATTAAATTAGTTAAATATTAGGTACTGAAGTAGACTGAATTGATGTCAAAATCTACAGTAAATCTCATTTGCAATATTTAAGGTAGAACCAGAGAGTCAGTACTATTTTATTCTGAGGTGAATTTTCTGGAGTTTATTTGTGTACTTCATCAACATTTAACTGCTGAAACAATAAGCTGGAGTGAAAGTCATTGTGATTACAAGGGATAGCTTACATTCATTTAAATACTTGTTCTTATTTATTGACTTAAATCTCAGCTATTACATTTAAAAAATATAAATCTTTCCCTCAGGAAAACATATATAAACATCAAATGTGAGCTCTACAAAACTGAAATATTCCAGCAGGTCCTCTTAATTCCCAAGCTTTTAATTTACAGTTTGAATGCCACCTGTTCAGCAGAGGCATGTCTAATTTAGCTGAAGTTCTGAGCTAACAGCATCAAGCAGACAATATAAAGCCTAAGTAAAATTGAAATCCATGTAATATGAAAACCTAAGCTGTCAATGTTTATTATTTCAGGGCTGTAAGACAGGTTAAATTGGTGTTTTCTGTCTGATACTACTTTCCCATCTGTCTTGTTAAGACAAATAAGGGAACATTAGTTATAAATCACACTCCACCTGGAACCACTTTCTTGAAATGTTTTTTTAAGAAAAAAAATTAGCTTTAGTTTAAAATAATACTGAAAGATAGCAGAATGGCATTTACTGATTTGTTACATGCTAGTTTATAGACTCTAAGGTCAGAACAGATGATTCTGTCTGCAGCTGCTAGCTGGTTGGTGAGTTCATGGTAATCTGAACTGTAAATGCTTTCACACAGTTAGAATGTATTCAATATAATATACTTTTTGAATCAGATTATTTAATTAAGAGTTTTTCTAATTTTTCTAATTAGCCAAGTCAGAAAACCTCAAAACCTTATTTTAACAGCGCTTTTTTTTTTTTTCTCCCCTTTCTAGGGATTATGGGCATTTTTAATCATCATACTATAACATATAAAAAGCAAGCTGGCTAGAGATGGCCCAGAAAAAGAATAAGAAATTACTAGAGTTACAATCAGGAGAAACTAATTTGTGTATGTGGTGTTTAAAGAAGGGACTTGTAAGGCAAGAAAGAAAATATATGGCAATATGAATAAGCATCACATATTAAAATGTCATACTTAAAATGCAGGCAGTCAAGGTGGTTTTCCATAAAGTCATATGGCATGGAAGTACAGGCATTGATCAGGATCAGACACTATAGAAAGGCTTGCATTTTCAGGTGCAGAAATCCAGCACAACGATACAGTTGGCAGGCAAGGTAGATATGGGAGAATATGTAACTGTATAGATGGATTTCTATGGTATTACATGGTTATTTGAAGTTCAAAAAAAGTTCTTACACAACTGAGCTTTAGGCACCTGATTTACAAAGGCTAGTTTCTCTGCAGTCTCACAGAAGTGAGCTCTTTCATTTCTAGTGTTAAGTATTTGTTATGCATTGAATGTACCTGTTAACAGCTTTGAAAATACATGCAGTGCTCTCATTAGGATTACCAAGGACTGTTTAACACAGTATTGTTTAATTACAGGGAGAAAGTAGTTTCTTCAGATGACCTCCTGGAGTGGTTGAGACCGTTCTGTGGTGATGACTCTTTAGCAGTGAAGCCTCGCATCAGAGTATTGCAAATTTTGGAGCAAGCCTTCCATCTCAGTGATGAGGATAGCAAGCTACTTGTGTACTTCAGGACACAAGCTGTTCTCAGAGCTTGCTGGCCTGAAACAAAGGTATTAATATTGATTGCTATAAATGTTAGCTTAAGACTGTTTTTATGCAAGGATTATATGATGAAATGGTGGTTTGCAATTTATGATTGTGATACATGATGTTGGTATGGGAACTAATCCTGCCTTCCTTTTGAGTCAGGTTTCTAATACATTATGATTCTTTGAAGTTCTGTAAAGTTAATGGACATCTCAGCTTTTCTTTGGGATCAGAAGTACATAATACCAAACTTGATTAAACACTAATGATTTTCTTGCATTGGAAGGTCCAAGCATTGACTTTGCAGTTTTTGTATGATCTTTCTTTTCTGACCATTTATTCTGTCTGTTTTACCTTCCTTCTTTATGTGACATTATAGTCAGAATGATAGTTACTGACCACTGTCTCTTTTTTCTGTGGTCTTTAAGTATTATTCCATTAACGTGTAGTAGGAACCTTAAGGACTTTCTCAATGGAAAGGCTTGATTGATAGGGAATGCATTCATAGTCTGCTGTTGTCACCCAAGAGACAGCACGTAACTGAAAGATAGTTGCTTAAAACCAGCTCATACCTTTAACTGCCCAAGTGATAGTTTTAAGTCTTTTTTTGGTGTAAAGTCAAGAAAAAAACAAGGTCAAATTGTTCATGAAAGAAGTTACTCTTAGCTGTTTGTTTCCAGCTAAGAAAGACAGAGTGCTTCTAGTTCATGTTTTAAAGACTATAACAGGTTAACTTTCTTTCTGAATCAAAGGGTGACAAAATGTCTTTCATTTTTTTAAGTACGTGTAGAAGTTGATCTAAGACTAATAAGGATCATCTAGTGAATGTTCTCAGGAGCGAAAATGCTTGAATTTGTCAAGTAGTATATTAAAAATTCCATATGTGCAAAAAAGGCTCTGGTTATTCATTAATATTTTAACTGCTTGATTTTATGACTCATTTTGGTGAAGTGCTTAATATCAACATACATATTTTTAGATGTTCTACATTTCTAAGTACTATGAAAATATACTAAAGGCTTAACAGGAAGACAGGAAGGTATAGTCTTGTCTTTGAAGCTTGTGCCATTTTGAAATCATTTAAGTATCACTTGCTGCTTGTAGAAGTGTTCAGAAGCAGAGTTACTTTTCATCCATTTCCTATAGGCCTCCTCTCCCCCAATGCCAACCTTATAGAACTAAAATATAATATTTCTAATACTTCCTCAAAAAGCTATGCATAAAACCGTTTTATATTCATATAAAACAAAAGCAGTATTTCAGTCGTGACTCACTGTGCTAAGATCATCCAAGGGAATAATCCTAATAAAAATCTTCAAAGTAAAATAAAATGCTTATCTCTGGCTTGCTTTAGAAATTACTTTTTCTCTTGCATTCACAGTAATACCAGCAGTTAACTCTTCAACTGCTCTTCAGGTGTCTGTCTATGATTGGATTCTTCGTCTTCAGTTCAATCCTTTGTCAGTATTTGTGTTGCTTGTGACCTGCTTTCCAATCCAAAAGCATTTCAGGTCTAAAAGAAAAAAGTTACAAGTAGATAATAGCTTTCAGCCATGTCTGTAGAAGACAGAAAAAGAACCTGTATTTGACAGAAAGCTTGTGAGACTCCTTATAGTTGTTTGAAAAATATGTAAGATAAGATTACTTTTATTTTCTCCTGTAATTTGGTAAGTCAAAATGCATGTAACTTTTCAACATGAAACTCACATCCATTTGCTTTTGTCTCATGATGTTTTAGGAATTACTTGAATGCATGACATATGCTTCTGGCTGATGCGTTGCTTACTGCCCTCCAGGACCCTCAGGGTCCTCTCAGCAGAGCTGCTCCCCAGCCTGGCTGTCCCCACCTGTGCTGTCCCAGGTGCAGCATGGTTGCTAAATCTGGTGTGATTCTTGTTGGTGCAATCTTCCAGCTTGTTTTGGTCCCTTCATATAGTCAGCTAATAATTTCTCTCTCTTGAAGTGGTGGATTTTTAGAATACTCCTAGTTTCAGGCAGGAAAACATACCTGTTTCTTGTGAGGGAAGAAGTTTGTACTGACTATAAGCAGAAGTCCATTTGCTCATAACACAGAGTTGCCGATTGCTTCAATGCTTTACTTTTTTTCTGATGAGTAAGCAAGTAGTGCAAGAAGCCATGTAGTAAAAAGCTTAAGTACTATGCTAGATAAGCTCAAACCTTTCAGACCTGATTGTATTTAAATGTCTATACTATATTGTAATATAAAATTATCTGTGTATAGTATTTATTATTTAGCTAAGTTCAGAAGTAGTTTTCATGCTTAGCAATAGTGAAAGCTGTACTTATAGTACATTCATAAAAATCATTGATTTTTCACCCCAATTCCTGCTACAGAATGCAGTGTCCTGTTGGAACACATTTAAAAATTATTCTGTTTTAAATGTCAGTTCAAGCTAAATGTGTTAGATCAGAACCCTTTATTTTCATTGAATATTTTGTGCTAGGTAACTTACGTGTGATTTAGTCAGGAGAGTCATATTGGTTTGTCCATTAGGTACCAGTCATTGAAATTCAGAGTTCTTCATGAATGTCCAAGAAAACAAATGAGTGACCCACTACTAAGACTATTCTTTTTTTCTTTTTCTCTTTGAAAGTCAGCTGATGTCAAATGCTGGTGTACAAGTTGGTATTAGAAAAAGCAAGTGATGACCTTATTTGATGATTAGTTTTGCTTATTTTGTGAATTAACAAACAGGGAAAATAGCATATTGAAAACTACATTTCACAATCCTTCATGGTATGTTAGTAAAACAAGAACCCTGCAGAATTCAGTGGCTGCATGACTGTTGAAAAGTGAAAAGAGAGATTTGTATATGAGCTTTTGGCAAAGCATTAATTAAGCAAGTTTTTCATGCAAGTTAATGCTTCAGGTGCTTCAAAAGCAGCCCTGTTCTACAGAAGGGGATGTTGAAGCAATATTTAAAAGTCCGATCAGCTTGCTCTGTAATCCTGTGTGAAGCAGGGTCAGAAGGTAAACATAAGGCATTACATCTTTCAAACACGTGCTCAGACTGCTGTGTCAGTCTGCCTTGTCTGTAGGTATCAATTTCTCTAGTGTCACTACACCTTTATTAATTTGGTCATTTTTTCTCCTCCAGCAAAGTAGTAAAAAAAACCAACCAAAAACCAACCACATTTAAAAAGAAAAAAAAAAAAGAGGGGGGGTGGATTGAATGCTGGTTTTAGATTGTAGAGGAATGTATTTAAAGGTTGTTGGGTTTGGGTGTTGGTTGGGTTTTTTTTCATGAACTTTAAATTGCAAGTATTTCAAAAATTTATCCCTTATCTTACTTCCAGATTGTTTTATCCTTACTTGCTTGGGATTTTTTACATGGTTTGAGGGTTTCCCTCTTTTCCTTTACCATTCCTTGGCATAGAAAGCGAGAACAGATATTATAAAGGATGAATGTGGATTTTTATTGAGTAAAGATAAGTTTAATGATATTGCAGTGTTCAATTACCAGAAAATGTGTGAAAGCCACCCTCAGTGTGTCTAGTAATCCTCTTAGTCAGACTTTGCATACATCAAGGAGGGACTTAATATTTAATTATGCTGTAGGTGCTGTAAGTAGTGGTCCCACAAATCAATGTACTACTGGGAAACAGGCCAGCTCTTACAAAATTAAAAATGTACTTTATAGAAGCAGCTACCTATCAAACAGTCAGAAACACAGCAATTTCCAGTTCTCTAATGATTAGTTAACAAAATTAAAAATTCAGGGATCCTCATTTTTCAAAGGCTTGAGAGTCTTTAATTCACATTCCAGTAGCATCCCACGCTACTGGAGGAAGGAGGCATGTGTTGTTTTAATCCCTTTGATGAGTTTTATCTGAGCTCTTCAGGTTCTGTAATTTTCTAGTTAATTGGTGCATGAAAAATATGGGTCAAAATACTGACTTATATATTACAAAAATGTTGGGGAGGGAGAAAAACATGCTATAGAATGTTCATCTCAAATTTTAGCTTTATTCATCTAAGATAGGAAATCCATTTGTTTTCACATAATATATAAAAATATCTTCTGTAATGTCTCACAGCACTGGTGTAAGTAAGGTATCAACTAACAGGTTATGTGTGTGTATGTAGTAGTTCAGTTCAGTGACCACTTGCAGATATAAGTTACAGTAATAAGAGTTAGAGTTTTGCCCAAGGAAGTTACAGCGGCACTGGTAAAGATTTTGTAGGTAAACCAGGGGTTAGTTAAAGGTAAAAAGTTAGTATTTCTGAAGCTTCTCATCTTAAAAGGATTGTTTATTATATGCAAATGCAAAATGTAATTGCTAGTTGCATGCTACTTACATGCAAATAGCTTTGTCATTTAGAGAAGCTAATCTCATTTAGCCTTTCCCCTCATGTCGTTATGTTACGTTTTTTTCATTATCTTGGGGTATACAGAGCTGCTGAGGGCTAAGTGTTTTTGAAAACTGGAAGGGATATCTAATACAAATTTAAGACTGTAACTTTAAGCACCTTTCTTATTGTATCTGTGGGTTTTTTTCTTTGTAAAGTTTAGCTTTGAAAATTTGCCAGATTAATTTGTATGTGTTGTGTATGTCATATGTACATTTACCCTTCCTTCATATAGGCAATTTATGTATGCCATATGCGAGTTTTATGTGTCTTAGCAACCTTAGTAATGTCTACATTTAACATAATGAGTTTCTGACAACTTGGGTATGGCTGTCAAGCCTCCATTGCTCTTTTGGTCCTCTTCCCCCAGTATATGAAAAATGTGTATCTTCATATGACTTCATAAAGAAAGGTTTCAACAGGAATAAGTCAATGTCCAGTGATTTTCAACTTTTTCCCATTGCCTCTGCTTGTGTCAGAGAGATTTAAACCTAAGGGCTTGGAAAGCGCAGTGAAATTTAACAATTCCCAAGTCAATTTTGCTGAAGTCATTTACTGAGTAACAATGACCTGTATTTAGCTTGATCTGGTAAAATACGTGTGAAGGAGCTGTATCTGTTTAATCCTCAGCCATCTTTAATTTGTGAAAAATGCTTAATTAGAAGAAAGATTTATGGTTCTATCAACTTTGAGTAAATTTGTTACGATGTTGTTTATAATTCTAGAGACATTGTGTCTCTGCTAGTAATGCATAAAAATTAAGTTTAAGAAATTTAATTTCAGTTTTAATTAATATTTTAAAACACTAATTTCCGTTCCTTGAAGATGCAATTTATCCGTATGAGAACACGTGAATTGTATTTTTTCTGGGAACATAAATTGTAGCATGTATGATTAATTAAATACTTTAAGATGCAAATGAAATATTTTTCATTAACTACACAAGTAAAATAGATAAGACAAAGTGGAGAGGAAAGCAGCAGAGCCTGAATGAACATGATGGTTTTGAATGTGAGCCCTGGGTACTGTGGTATTCTGTGACTAGCAGTAGTGGCTTCAGAGGAAGATAGTGCTCTGGAGTGGATTCATGGAGGATAAGTCACTTTCTGTATTAGGCCTTTTGTACTAAAGGTATAAGTGGACCATGGTTTAGACTTTGCATATTCTGCTTTTATTTCAGTTTCAGAGAAATTAAGAGCTCATTAGAGATGTATTCCAAGTTCTATTATTATGTTGCAAAGAAACTATATGAACTGTGATTCAGCCTTGAGTGTGTCTTGCTACATTTGTGGCATTGGTGCGCCATACAGCATTGAATGCCAAACGTGCCAAAACTTTATAGAAGGATTTATATTTTTAACCTCTTTATGTGATTTGGTATGTGGTGGCGTTCTATGTTTTATAGGATAGTAAAAGCCAGAAAATCAAAGTCCCTGCTCTGTTCTGTGTACTTCATCAGTTTTTTCCTTATTCTGTGGTTTAGTCAGTTTAAGCAAACAATTCTAGTCACGTTACCTCATCCACAGTGTTTTCTGCCTCTGTAACTATTCTCCCCTCTATCTTGGAGCCCACTGTGATATGCAGTATACCTCCTGAAAGGAGGTAATGAGAGAAAGGAATGTGATGTTTGTGTGGAAATGAACAGTCTATGCTTGTGCATTCCCAACACCTTGATTGCTCTCTTGACTTCAGCTGTATTTTAACCAGAGGTCTCTGACTTTCATTCAGTGAGGCTCAGGATCTTGTTTTGACTTGGTGAGACTAATTTAGCATAGCTTAAAATGTGAAGACTTTACCATTGTTACATTTTATTTGCCATCATATTTACTAATCCTAGAATTTTCTTTTTTTTTAGGTCGATCAGAGGTTTCTTTTTACAGTGTCCTTGACAAACATAATGTAGCTTATTTGTGTGCAGTATTATCTGTTCTATGCTTGCAGTGCTCCAAAACCATCATTTAATTTATATAAGCAAAGAAGCAGTCATAAAATGCTGATAAATTCTACTTTTTACCTTTATCATTTGATTATAACCAGTTTTTTTTGTTTGTGCTTTTTGGTTTTGTTCCTGTTAGTGGATAAAGGTCTTAAGAGTTTTCTAGTCAGGAATGTTGTTAAAAGCCTTTAAAAAAATAAATAAATTGTAAAACTGGGGAGGGGGTTTAGGCATTATTTTGTTAATATCTCAATATTTTGTATTAATAACTGTGACATTCAGTTGATATCCTTTTTTTAAAAAAAAAGTCTTACCTTGTTCCATCAACCATCTTGCTAGCTATGCTTCCTATTCAGAGGTCTGTAAACTGTGCATATCTGAGGAGCCCCTCTCAGTATTCTTAAAGTAGTTCTTCATAGTAATTTCTGATAGGTCATGTTGATTGAGAGTGTGAGGGGGTTTTCCATATTATTGCTATTATTACATAAGGACTCATCTATGATGGCTGCGGCTGGGATTCTCACTACATCAAATTAAGAAGAAAACCACCAATTGCAGTGCTTACGTAATGCCATTGCATGATGCTGCCTACCTTTGATTATTTTTATGGCTGCAATAGAGCTTCTCGTTTATTTCATTTTTTACAGCTTAAATTATTCTGTGGGATCCATCTACCTGGTACTTTAAGTGCTCCTGGCATAGGTCATAAATATGGATAAACACTGGAGGAACTTTTCATAAAAATTTCTCTTTTCTTTTTTTTTTTTTCCCTGAAAATAGTAGTACTGAAATAATATTTAAAACTGGAGTCCACATCAACAACTCATTGTTCCTAAAAGAGTATATTAGTATATTCTGAGTTGTTCTTTCTAAAAATTTATCTTTTACCTTGTCAGTTTTGTCGTATCTGCAGGATGTCATTTTGGAAAGATTGTTTTTTGACAAATTTTCACTTACATGAAAAACAGCTTTTAAAATCATTTTCCCTCAGTTAGCAAAATTGCAGACTTTTATTACCAAGACAATTATACATTCACCTCAATACTGGGAGCTTGTGTATGCACTGCTGCTTGATGGTAGTGATGATCAGAAAAGGTAAAATGAAGAGCCACTTGCATAAGGTATGGAGGGAAATGGCTGACACTAATTTCACAGCTTAAAGTTAGAAGTAATATTTAAGGATTAAAATATTGCCATTTCCAATCTGCATCTTCCAACAGTCTTTTCTGTCCTAAGTGTGAAGTATCTATATTATACATAGATAAGAAATATGAAACAGTGAATAGTAGCTGGCGCATACAAGTAAAATGACTTACATGTTTTTAAGTCCCCATCGTTGCACAGATGTTAGTTTTAGGCATGATTTACATAGATCCAAATTGTTACCTATTAACTGACACCTCATCAATATCCTTTGTAAATTACATGTATGTTAATCCTGTCTCTTTCAGTTCTAGCTGGCTAGATACATAAATCTTTCAAAAGCATAATTTTTTCATTTGCCCTTATCTCTCTATCAATATCTATATACAGTCTTCAGAGGTTTTTTTCTGTACTAAAATGTGTTTGCAGATTAGGACATAGTCTCCTGCAGAATACAAATGAATGGATTTTACTTTCCACGCGAGTTACGCATTTTTGTGCGTTAGGCAACGTGTTTGTGTTTATTGAATCTACATGCATTTCTTAGTGTTACTGAGCTACCTATCAAGCAGATAAGGAGTTAAACAATACATAAATCGGTTCTGAAGAAAAAAGTTATTGGGTATTTCTGCAAGACAGGCAACTCAAGATGTGGCTGAACCTTTGTTTAATTCATCACCAGTAGGCTTCTGGTTGATTTGTTTCTAAACTTGAATCCCTTAACTTGCTTATCCTGTTCACTGGCTTCAGTTTGAGTAGGATTTGACCTGTGAGATTATGCACATCCCTTCAGTATCTGTGTGCAGC
Source organism: Falco peregrinus (assembly GCF_023634155.1). Classification (NCBI taxonomy): domain Eukaryota; kingdom Metazoa; phylum Chordata; class Aves; order Falconiformes; family Falconidae; genus Falco; species Falco peregrinus. The sequence goes on from NC_073727.1 coordinate 60,522,875, forward strand.
AGGCATTCATATATGGTCGGCACTCATATTCACAGTAATTTTTAATTTGTGAAGTCCAGCTTTGGGGAAAGTGCAAGAAAGCCTGGCATCAGAGTGATCTCTCCTTTTGGGTAGAAGCTGTGGGTTGTGAACACTGAATTTGTAAGGCAAAACCCTTGACTTCAGTTTTAATTTTGTATTGGTTGCTCTAAGATTGTTGTTTTGATAGCAGACTCTTCCTTCTGGTCTGCCAGGCAGTGGCTGTTTTTTCCGAAGTCTAGATCATATCAACCCGTGTTCTCTTTGTGAGTTGAGAACTTGGACTATGTTCCACCATGAACTGCTGTCTTCTTGTTGGTCTTAAACTCAAATGAAGGGGTGATGTGAGACAGCCTTTACATCACTGTCTCAGCTTATATCCCCCCTAGTAATGTAAATCAACAGTACTTTGAATGTGGTGGGGTTTTGTTGGTTTTGGTGTGTTGTTGGTGTTTTTTTAAAAGTGAATATTCCTTAACAAAGGTGTTGCTTTTTATTAACTGGGATAAATCCATAAGCATAGCTTCATAAAGGCATCTTTCAAGCAAAGGAGTTTAATCTGCAGCATTGGTAGGCTGCAAACCAGATCGTGTTTTTTCCTACGGTGTCTTTTCATATAATAGAACTAACGGCCATCATTGTATGGGAGCATTTGTGAGACCAGTAGAACAGTTTTTTAAAAGTTGCCATGTCTCAGCTGTGACTTACTACCATTTAAGTTTCCGTTTACCAAGTTCTAAAATGGTTTGAGAGTAGGATTATCCACATGTAAATTCGGGCAGATGGAGAAAGTAAGATGAAAAAGTCTCATTTAGAACTGACAGGTTCCTCTGCCATGGGGGGGAGGGGGGTGGGTGGGTGAATATATTTGGAATACATTTCTGAGAAAGTAAAAGTCATCTGTGCTAAAGGAAAGATGGACATCTCGAATGACACATTGGCATACATTTTTTCTCTTTTGTTATGGAATTTAGTGCACAAGAAATCTTTGAACTTGAAGGTTTACAATTTACTTGTATGTATGCAGTCTTCAAATTGCACTTTTCTTATCCAGCAGTGGTGTGAATAAACTAACACTTTTAATCTAAACCACAGCTTTCTGTGATTTTTCTTAAAAGTAAAATTTTTTATCAGCTTTACAAAAAAGGCTTTCCAAAAATAGGAAGCGCGGTACTGAGATTTAATGATCAGTAAAGCAGCAGTTTGTCAGTGTCTCATCATAGTCATTTGGCAGTATTCCTTTTTCTAGGAAATCTTTTGAATTTAATTCTAAAACATTGTGAATATTTAAAGTATATAAAACCTAGTGCTGCATGAATGTGTTCTTTAAACTATTCTTAATTGCTTTTAACTCTGTTCATGGCAATATAGTGCTAGGACACAGAGTGAAAGGTACTACATCACGTTATTGTTTAAACTTCCAATTTTCTATAAAAACTGGGGAAAGAACTTCAAGGAGATACTAAGTTTGAGATGAAGTCTTTAAAATATGTCTTTGAGAAGCAAGTTTAGCTTGACCCCTTGACTCCTATTCAGCTACCTTGTGAGAGTACATGTTTCACATATGGAAAATTTTAAGCTTACTTGAGTCCCTCTAGTCCCCCAATTCCACTTGGAAACTGCATATAATGAAATATTATGGTCCCAGTATGTTTTCATAATGTAAATTTTAAGTAGTGTTTGAGTATATAAAAATGTCAATGCTAATTGAGATCAAGGTCCAATCCAGCTTGGTATTCTGTGTTCAACAGTAGCCAAAAAATCAGATGTGGAAGAAGAGTAGGAAAAGGAAAAGTACATATGAAACTTCGATATTGCCCTCATCTGTGGGTGGTCAGAGGAGGTTAAATTAGGAATAAGAATTGGAAACAATTCTGTGTAGACAAGCTGTAAATTCAGGTGTTACTGTGACAAGATCAAGTAAGTGAAATCTTAATAAAATCAAATAAGGAAGATTTACTTTTTGATTGATAGGTAGGAATAATTTGCCAGAAAGGTACTGAACTTGGTGACACCTTAAACTTGTTTACTTAAGTCAAAAGACTACGTCTATTAGGAAGCATTCTAGCTCTAAACAGAAGTTACAATTTTAATGAAAAAGTATTGGGTAAAATTATGCACAGAGATATGTAGATTATCAGAACAGATTGTAATAATGTCTTCTTCCAGCACTAAAATCTCTTATTAAACTTTGGAGAATGAGACTATAAATATAGCGAGGGAGAAAAAGTGAGGAGAAAGAGTAGTAATTCCCCACTTTTCTTCTTTCTCGGGATCTCCAGTTTCCAGTGTAAGCCTGACAAAACAGATTAGTTCACTGGTTTTTAACCTCTTCTGTCTGCCTGTATGCATGGTCTCCTCCTGACCTGCCTTTAACCAGGTATCTCAAACTGTCCATACCTAACCTTGCAGCTGTGCTCTCGTGGTTACTCTTGACTTTTCTTTCTATGTGCACTTGCCCATATACTGGTAGATAGGTGGCTGAATGACACGGTGGTTTGTTTTTCCAGGCCTTTCACTACTCTCCCCTGCCTGACCCTGTTGTGTGTCTTTGCAGATTTTCCTCTCAATTACAACTTAAAAGTTTTCTTTTTAAAGAAACCCTGCTTTAGAAGTAATGGGGTGCTGACAGTGTATTGGGGAGTACAGCACTTATGGTTTTGCCTTAAAAAAGGGTTTACTGTTGCTCTGGGATGTAAAGGTCTTGAATAAGATGTCTCAATATGTACTTACAGTTTTGCTTTGTTTCACAAGTATATAATGGGTCTAACATCAAAGTTGATAGGAAGTCGAGCATCTTGAAGCAGTTTGAAGAGAATGAAATAAATAATAGCCTTTAAAAACTCCTAATCTTATCTTTGCAGGGTCAGTAGCTACTTGGGTTTACTGGTGATTTTTCACATTTATGTTCATATTGGGAGTAAATAACTTCTAAATATCTATTTGTTAGTCTGTAATTTTGTATGTCTTTTGTAACAAGCTTTTAACTTTGCAGCCTTGTACTTGAAGTAGGCTTCAGTAACTTATGCTCATGCAGACGTTTCAGTAGCTGCACAGATACCAGCAGAATAGGGAACAACAGACTACAGGTTGACCACAAAATTGTGAGGAACAGTTTCTTCAGTGACTGACCCTGACTGGCCTGTTCGTGTAGGAAGGGCAGTATTGTCTTTGCTGATTTACCTAATTAGATTGTAGATTCCTTAAGGCAAGACTCTTGTATTTTTTTTACCATGAACGGCACACCAAGATGTCAATTAGAGAGATTCAATCAAATTGTTATAAGTCTTTCAGTCATCATTTATAACCCATGTTAAGCCCTGTATAATGTGTGGAAGCAAGTTTTAGCATCAGCATTCCCTGTCTTGAAGCTGAATAAAATCTTTCATGTCAGATCTGCCTATTATTTTAAAATGCAGCATAGATGAATTCTCTACCACGAGAACTTGGGTGGGAGGGAGATAAATAACAATGTAGTGCATTTTACAAGGGAGTCCTGACAAACTGAAAATGTATCGTAGCAATAAGGGACTACTCAAATGCCTGCTTAGTGTTTCTATTTTCAATGCGATATTAATTCAAATTTATGCTGCAGTGATGAACATGAACATATTTTGAAATATTTACATTTACAATCTGGTGGATGTAATAAAATGAATTTTATAATCATGTAAATCAGTAGGTTTTTGGTTGCAGCTCTTGAAAACAACTGTCTCTGCCTTTAATATAGAGAGCTGCTTTTAAGCACGGATATAGCTTTTCTCAATAACGAAACAATTACAATGAAGGAAAAGATTTCTCTGATTTCTACATCTCAATTCTTTGGTTACAAACACCCTTATCAATTACTTCCATAAAACATTAGTAGTGAACAAAATCTGTTGATGAAAACAACGGCTTTGCCATGTCACAGGCAGTAAAGACATAATTTGCGAAACAGATTTCATTGTGCAGGCGGAGGTAGAGGTCTGTCTTTGTTATTTTTCCTGCTCACCATTCTCATATGTAAATAGGTAATCTTTTGTATTTTAAATCAGAGGAAGGACAGGATTGGATTGGCTGAATCTTTTTGCTGGCATTTCCATTTTTTAAACAAAACTCTTGAAGTTATCAGCCAAGTTGGTCAGCACCAGATTCTCAAATTATGTAGCTTTAGCAATAAAGCATTTACAGCTCTTATCAGATGTCTCCATCCTTTAGGATCAGGAGAAAATTATATAGTGGCTATCTATGCCTCAGGGACACAATTTAGATACAGCAGTATTCCATGGTTGCTGTAAATACTGATTTTAAACTAACTTCAATTTCAAGGGTGAGATAACGTACGGAACTAAACAACTGATCTTGCATACTGCCATACCAAAGGTTTTCGTTATCAGTCCTGTATGATGTCCAGGGCTTTATTTAACCTTATCATTCTTCAAGTGTATCATGTTATATTTTTTATAAAATTCTAGATTTTTAAAAGGTGCAGAACAAACTTTTGAGGGACTTTGTTTGGACTCTTTTGTGTGTCATATGCAATGAGTATCTATAAAGCAATAACAGAACTACAGAACAAGATGATGAGTCAGATCTTTGTGCGTTGGAAGTGGATAAAGCATGTTGGTTTCAACATCTTGGGCATATAATAGGATTTAATCTGTGATAGAAGAGAACTGTGTAAGTGTTCTAAAGTTTCTATCATCAGGCAGAACAGCTTGGGGTTTTATATGGATACAGAGAAAATGCCTTTCAAGTTCGCTCAGGATGGCCAGTCAGATGAAGGGTATGTTAGTGCTCAGACAATGTACTCTTGAAGAGGCTACAAGTATCTCAACCAACTGCCAGATCCCTCTTTTTATTTATACTTTAGCAGTAATAGCACCCTTGCAATATAATTCACGTTTTGTATATACAACCAAATGTTTTAAAAAAACTTGTGGGAATCTTGTGTGAAGTAACTTCTTACTAGCAAAATGATGTCAGAACTGAGATATTTTGGCCAATTTTTTGATAAATAACTGAACTCCAGCAATAATTTTTTCAACACAGTAGTTCAAGACTGTCCCTGTAAAAATGATTGATTGAACATACACCATGTCAAGTCTCTGCAACTGGTAAGCAGGCCATAACTACTTGAGGAAAAATAGCTGGTTTGATGTCTAAAATCATGTAATTCAATGAAGTATATTGTGTGGCCATGCTCAAAGACACTCAAAATAATATATCTTAGATAAAAATAAAATCTGACTTCTGACATACCATAGCTGCCACAGCCTGTAGCTGCAGTCTGCATTCCCATTCAGAACTGTGGTTAATTTTCTGTCTTGATCAATATTTGAGAAAGGTGGACTAATTTTTGTCATTATTAAGCAGAGATAATATGGGATGAGTCAGAACTCTTTTAAGAGCCATGCTAACCACTGGTACCTAGTAACAGAAGAAACTAGTAAAAGATGTAAAAGCCAAGTGCTGATGAGGAGAACATATTAAGTGGAGTTTGTATGGGTTCAGACAGCTAGTAGTATGAAATGTAGTTTTAAGGAACACTCAGTGCTGTTTGTGTAGCCTGTATGTTGCTTTGTGAATTTTCTGAATATTTTTTTAAGGAACATGAGCATATGCAGATGTTGCATATTCTTGATTTTAAACATATGTAGTCCCTCGATAATGAAATCATGTATTTTAACAGTCTAACATAAGGTTTGATTTTAGTTAATTTGTATTTTGTTTTATAATCTATCATAAGTATAATTTCTGAAATTAATTTGCCTAATTGGCTTTCCCATTGTGGTAAATATTTATGCAGCCTTTTATTTTAATGAAAAGCATGAAGGCAGCTGTGTTCCGCTGCCAAAGAGAAGTCATGAAACTAGGGAAAATCAAGACAGAATGGAGAAAATCTGTTGTTAAGACTGAAAGTCCTTGCTTTCTTTTTCCTTGTTTCTTTTCTTTTTTCTTTTTTTTTTTCATATTCCTTTGGGATCATCTGAAGTTCAAGCGTACTCCTCGCTGCCTGGATATGGGCCTTATTATTCTGTTTAGTGACAGATTCTTCTTTACAGGCACTTGTGCTATCAGGGCTCCGAGCAGTTCATGGCAAGTTTTCTTTGCATGATTAATCTTTGAGTGGTTTAGAGGGATGTTTTCGGGTTTTGTTTTTTTTTTTTAAAAAAGGGGGGGGGAGGGGGAAGCTGAAGTAGTATTATCCCATTACCATGGGTTTAGATATGATCATACTTGTAATGCATGCAACAGGGCACAGCATTTCTACAACATTCAGTCATCTGAATCGATCATTCAGAGTCACTACAAAGAACGTTCAATTAAAAGTAGAATTTTTAATCTTTTTGCTGTGTTGTTACAGCTAACAGTAGGCTTCACTAGCCTTGGCAACTTCATCTCAGCTAGCTTTTACCTCTGTTAAGATGAAATTTCTACCTTTTAACACAGTGTGATCTGTTTCTGCTGTGAGAGGTGGCTGCTTCCTCACCATGCTCTCCCTCAGCCTCAGAAAGAGAAATACAGAGGAAAACATGTTCTCTGTGTATGCATGTGTGTATATATACACACACACATACATACCCACACACACATATATAAGTGTAGTAAATATAAATTTTAAGAAACTTATTCCTATGTGTATTGTTTTGTTGTAGCTTATTACTCTGAGGTAATAAGTGATAAGACAAGAGGAAACAGCTTGAAGTTTTTCCATGGGAGGTTTAGATTGGATATTGGGACACATTTCTTCCTGGAAAGGGTTGTCAAGCACATGAACAGGCTGCCCAGGGAAGTGGTTGAGTTACCCACCCCTGGAGGTATTTAAAAGACGTAGATGTGGCACTTAAGGACATGGTTTAGTGGTGGAATTGGCAGTACTAGGCCTACAGCTGGACCCACTGATCTTAAAGGTCTTTTCCACCCTAAAGGATTTTGTGATTCTATGAAGTCATTAAACTTCCGTTTCCTCTATCTTTAGAGCTGCAATTTTAGATCACCGCATGCGCTCTTAAAAGCATGCATACTTACACACTATGTTGCAGCTTTATAATCTCAACTATTTCACAGTAGGTGGAAGTGAAGTCTATTTAAAAAAACATAAAACCCCCTGAGTTTTCAATAGTTTACTTTAAAAACTGTAAGTAATTAATATTGTAGAAAGTTCACTTTATTACTTTTAGTGGGAAATGTAGGTGACTTGAAAAAAGGCCATTATAGAAAGAAATATTGCAGAAATGCACCCCATGTTTGAGAATAAAAGGTTAATTCTTCCATTTTACTTCAAACATATTAATGTGTTTTGTTATGAGCAATCATGTTGCAAGGATCCAGCTGTCCAAAATGCAAGATTATAATGTTAGATTAATTAACCTCATTAAAAAAAAAAGTGAACCCAAGTCTGTATAGATGCATTATTAGGCAGAATTACTGGAATTCAGTTATGTTGAATAGGATGTCTGATCTACCTCTACTCTCATCTACCTTCTGCTACTAATAGCTTAATTTCTGTGACAGCTTTTCTCATCTATTAATATTGTCTGCGCCATTTCTTGCCATTTTTATGATTATCATTAGATCTGCTTTAGTCTGTGTTTTGAAGTAACGTGCTGTTTATGCAGATATACTAAAATATACTCAATGGACTATCCAGAATGCTAGTTACTTGGTTTAAATATTTAAAGAGCTAGTTGCCTGAAAAAGGAGTTTGGGGACAGATGAAGTAATCAGAGGGCTTCTCTCATCTATATAGTACATCATTTGCTAAATTGCAAAATGTTTTTGATCCTTAGAGGTTAACATATCTTATGTCCCTTTTACCCTTTCTTGTTCTCCCTTCTCTGTTCAGCCTTGTGATTTAAATATTGAGGATTGCAATGTTTTGTATTAACAAGTATAGATGGAATGTAGGGTTATTGCAAGTGGGTAACAGATATGTGCTGTGTGACATTTGCAGAACAGGAAAGTATTTTAAATGGACAGATCTCAGAAACATTTCTTCACTCTCTAAAATGTTTTAGTATACAGTCCTTTCAGATGTACTCTGGAGACAGAAGCAAACAGTTTTTCAATGCTAAATATTTTGAAGTCACAAATTATGTAGGCAACTCAATAAATGCATCAGTAATCTTTGTTTTCCAACCTCTTTTCAAAAATTTGGCCTTGATGTATCAGAGTTACTTTCAAAAGATGGGAATGTGATCTGTAATCTTTCAGAGTAGCCGCAGAAGTAAGGAAAACTTTGTCCATGTTTGATGTCTTAGAACTTCTTGGACTGAAACAGAAAAGTTAACAGTTAATGCTGTGTATCTTCAGCAGAATTATAAGATGAAACTGAAGCGTATGATATTCTGGAACTTTTCAAACTTCGAAAGAACATTTCAGCGTTAGAATGTGTTAATAACACAGAGTAAGCTACCTTGTTATTGTAACAGATTATTTTTAAACTCCCAAGCACTTTTGTATGTCAAATAAACAGTGATTACCTATTCCATTTGTGAAAGCCCTCCTAGTGTGATAGCCAAACTGTTAAGCAGAAGCTGCTTCTCATTTAGTAGCAAGTTGGTTCTCATTTATAGCAACCTTCCTTCAACAGTCAGACCTTTTACCTTGCACTTTTTTACCATGCAGACTGCAAGCAATAATTATCTGTAAAAGAACCTGTCATCAACTGAATTGATTTCAAGTTCTGGCAGAAGCTGCAGCTTTTAAACTTAGATGGACACTTTTTCTGAGATAAGTTGTCTGGTGGCTGGCTGATGGGGCATGGGTTTTTGTTTTTCTTAGGTTCAAACACCTATACAGAGAAATATTACAGTGCTTGTCAGCAAGTGTTCTTTGCTGAGTAAATTAATTTAGAATCCTCTTTCAGGGCTCTTCCCTATGGGAGAAAAGATTAGGTGCTGTAAATTCAGATAAAACTTGAATTTTCTCAGGTGAGAAAGGGAAGCACTAGACATACTCATTCTTTAAAAATATGTGTGTGTATATGTCTGTATGTTTAGAAGAGGAAACTTAAGGAATTTTTGGTTGTTTGAAGAATCACAGACATAAGATCCTCAGAACTAATCAATGAATGTACTTGTGTGGGGTATATTGTTTTAGGAACGTACACCTAAGTCATTCCCCATCATTTGTGTACTCTTCTGCTTTATTTGTATGTAATTGAAAAAGCAAGGCAAGAAACTGTTTCTGGGGAAATTACGTTCACTGTGTTCCTACATTGTTTTAAAACAGTGATGTCCTTACAGATAGTTTGCTAATTGCTTTTAAATAATTGATATCTTAAAAAAAACACCACCAACAAAAAAATCATTTGAGTGTTTTGTTGTTTTGGGGTTTTTTTTCCAGGTAGAGATAAAAGATATTGAAAATGAAGAAAAGAGGTATGATCTCTTCCTGGAACTTCTGGAGTCTAGTCACAGTCCATCTGAGTTTCAGCACTTGGTTTTACTGCTTCAAGCTTGGCCGCCGATGGATATGAGCAATGGGTGAGCATTTCTTCAAAACATATAATAAGAGTTTGAAGGTTTTGAGTTGAGGTTAGTAAATGTGATGCCTATTTACAAGAAGGGCTTAGAAGGAGGATCTGGGGAACTACAGACCTGTCAGCCTGCCCTCAGTGCTAGCTAATGTTATGGAGCAGACAATCTTGAGTGCCACCACGTGGCACATACAGAACAAGTGAGGGATCAGGCCCAGTCAGCATGGGGTTAGGAATGGCAGGTCCTGCTTGACAAACCTGATCTCCTTCTATGACAAGCTGACGCACTCAGTGGATGAGGGAAAGGCTGTGGATGTTGTCTACCTGGACCTTAGTAAAGTCTTTGACACCATTTCCCACTGCATTTTCCTGGAGAAACTTGGCTGGTCATGGCCTGGATGGGTGTACTCTGCACTAGGTGAAAAACTGTCTGGGTGGTTGAGCCCAAAGAGTGGTGGAGAATGGAGTTAAATACAGTTGGCAGCCAGTCACAAGTGGTGTTCCCCAGGGCTGAGTATTGGGGCCAGTTCTGTTTAATATCTTTATCAGTGATGTGGAGAAGGGGATTGAGTGCACCCTCAGTATGTTTGCAGATGACACCAAGCTGGGTGGAAGTGTTGATCTGCTTGAGAGTAGGAAGGCTCTGCAGAGGGATCTGGACAGGCTGGACTGATGGGCTGAGGCCAATGGTATGAGATTCAACCGGGCTCAGTGCCAGGTCTGGCACTTAGGTCACAACAACCCCATGCAGTGCTACAGGCTGGGGAAGAGTGGCTGGAAAGCTGCCTGGAGGAAAAGTACCTGGGGGTGCTGGTTGACGGCCAGCTCAACATGAGCTGTCAGTGTGCCCAGGTGGCCCAGAAGGCCAACAGCATCCTGGCTCATGTCAGAAACAGTGTGGCCAGCAGGACTAGGCAAGTGACTGTCCCCCTGTACTTGGCACTGGTGAGGCTGCACCTTGCACACTGTGTTCAGCTTTGGGCTTCTCACTGCAAGAGGGACGTAGAGGTGCTCTGGAGCAAGTCCAGAGACGGGCAATGAAGCTGGTGAAGGGTCTGGAGCACAAGTCTCATGAGGAGCAACTCAGGGAACTGGGGTTTTTAGCCTGGAGAAAAGGAGGCTTGGGGAGGACCTTACTGCTTTCTACAACTACCTGAAAGGAGGTTGCAGTGAGGTGGGTGTCAGACTCATGTCCCAAGGAGCAAGTGGCAGGACAAGAGGAGATGGCCTCAAGTTGCGCCACGGGAGGTTTAGATTGGACATTAGGAAACATTTTTTCCCAGAAAGAGTGGTCAAGCATTGCAACAGGCTGCCCAGGGAAGTGGTTGAGTCACTGTCCTGGAGGTATTCAAAAGATGTGTAGATGTGGCACTTAAGATGGACATGGCATTTGGGTTAAGATGGACATGGCATTTGGGTTAACACTTGGGGTCATTATCCTAAAGGTCTTTTCCAATCTAAATGATTTCTGTGGAGTCTTCTTTCTTGATAATATCATCTAGTTTTCAGTCAATTAATTCAAGTATGATGAAGAGGAATATGAGCTTTGGAAAGGGTCACACTAGGAAGAATAAATGGTTTCGTTAAAGCAGAATTGAATCGGAACAGTTTCTTGTAAAAACTATGTATACGTATGTAGTATGTTTCATGGAAGAGACAGAAAACGATTTTTTTGCCTGAACTGTTGCACAGGATAGTTTTACTACTAAATCTGTTTTAGTTTAAAGTATTTATTTTGCTCTTATTTTTGTCAGTATGTACAAAATCCATAAAAAGGAATTGAAATTTCTGACTGTTTTTTCCATTCCAAGTTACATTTGGAGAATGCAGAAAAACATTTGGAAATTAGTGTTCGGATAGCTGTGCCAGTCAGTCTGCAAGAGGTCTGTGAGGGTAACGGTACCAAGCAGTGGTGCTTCTCTTTTCTGGATCCACTATCTGTTCTTTCTGTCTGTAAGTGGAGTATTCAGAAGTAAAGAATAAAGACCATCTCAAGAATTTTAAATTAAAATAATTACTTAGAACTTCAGCATTGTACCCATTAGAATGGGTATTTGTTGGAGATGTTAATTTGGAACATCTTAACTACATTATTATTTACCAGTTCTTTGGGTTTTTTTCTGTGACTTTGAACAAGTTTAGAAGTAAAAAAATGTTAGTTGTTATTCTATAACATAATCACTTCTAAGATAAAAGCATTCATTTAATCTTATGAGGTAAAAGTCACATATCTTTCAAGGAGAGCAATAATAATTTTTTTGCTATCTAGTACAATGTGCCATGTTATATCTGATGATCATTATGTTAGAGACATTAAATTATGCTTATATCAATACTCCAAAGTAATTGAATTATAGACTCTTTTTACCTGAGGACTACGCTCCCCAAAGTTATGTGCATTGATATGTCAGGAAAATTAAGTCTTAAGTAACTCTTTTGTGTAGTGTAGAGAACTGCTCCATATAGAAGGTGATCTGTAAGGGTTTTTCACCTTCAAGCCTGTAGTTTGTTTGTAGTTTCTGGATGAGCATAAATCTTAAATTCTTTGTGATGCTTTTAAGAGCTAAAGATTTTTTTTCTGTACATTAAGTAGTATGAGGACTGCTGTTTGATCTGTCAGAAATTCATATTCCAACTTTTCTTTCTAGTTTTGTTTTAATTGTAATGAAAAATTGGATGCCTCACAGTGTGTGGGAACTGTCAAACTTTAAGGTAGTGTTTGAGGTTAAAAAAATAATGAAGCGTTAAACTTATGGAACAGATTGTCAAGTGAAATATTACTGCAATTAGCAAAATTCTTTTTCCTTATGTCGAACAGAAAGACTAAAGATTTTGTGAAAGGAGAACACTTCTTATATATAGGTAGTTCTTGTCTACTGCTACAGAGGAAATTAAAAAATATTTAATTTTATCTCCCACTTGGTGTTCTGTTCCTTCATGCTGACTTCCTCAATTGAAGAAGAGAAAACAAATTAATGATTAAATGTGATTTGTTTTCACAACTAACAATGGATTAAATTTCAGGGGTGGGATACCTCTTAGTTCCAAGATCTGTGCAGTCTGAAAATTTGTGCAAAATATTTACATCACCTGTATCATAACTCCTTTAGGGTATAAGGTCTGCTCTGAGCTCTTCTCTTCTTACATTGGTCATTCTTCCTTCTTCTGCTTCTGTTGTGTATTTCCATGTTAACAGCATTCAATTATGCTTACCAGCCTAGGGTTTTTTACAGCTATGTTCCTGAAGTTGTGTTCCTGAAAAACCTACCTTGCTGGCTGGCTTGGAGTGAGGAGCAGGAAGTACTTTTCCACAGTCTCATTTTAAAAGATGTTGTATTAAGAAATCCTTGAGCAAAGGGGAAAACTATGAGCAGATAAGCCAGTTGTTTAGTCATACGTATTAAGATTTTTGTTTAATCTTTACTTACTTTTTCCTTCTCGGCTTCAGTCAGTTAGCAACAATGGCATGATATGTGCAAGAACTGGGGACTTTAAGTCTGAGTCATCTGAATACTTAGAATTTTGGGTTTCAACCTAACTGTAAATATCTAATACATATACTGGAATGTAAAGCTAGAAAATTTACAATTTACATTCTGTGAAGGCTCAAAAGGAAGAAGGAGTAAAAGAACTTAAGTTTGGGATTTTTTCTTTTTTAGTAGATTTTTATTTCTTAAAGAACTCTTATGACCTCTGTGCTTTTTAATGTTTCGGAGGTTTTTTGAGTTCATGTGTTTTAAAACACTCCAGCTATAATAAAACTCATTATTCACCTGCAAATTTGTTTCTCTTCATAGCATAATATGCCATGATGACTGTGAGGAAACAAAGAGGTAGCTTGGATGTTTCAGTCAGCACTCAAACCAATTTACTTTTAAAATTTTATTTTCACACTCTTGTTATGCATCGATGCTTTTCTGCCTAGGTGTCTCATAGTCAGATGTCATTTTAAGCATTTCATGAAGATATTTTTTAAAAAAATTATTGACACTACCTGAAGCTCTGCAGTTCTTTGGAACTTGCTGCCTACCTACATTCAAAAGGCATTTTTTAATATTAATTTTAATTAAGTATTGATAAGGTGTTTTGGAATTAAAAAAAGGCTAGCTTTTTTTGGAATTAAAAAAGACCTGCTTTTAGGGACTCAATAGCTTAGTTCACTTTTCTTTTTTAAACTTAATTAAAAATTCCCTTGTTTTGGTTCTGGGCAAAAAAAAATAATGTGTTCATGCTGAGTTTTTTAAATAATTACTTTTTTTCATGTTGAAAAAAAGCCTTTTTTTTTTTCTTTTTTTTTTAACCATAGTTGAACTAAGGTAAAATCCAGGAGAGAAGAAAACTAAATTTTACCTGTAGGTGTCAAATCTTTGGTAACTGAATATTGTTTTTATTTAGATACAGAAGATAATGGGTATTTGTTAATAGATCACACAAGTATTTGAAATAGTTGTAAGGAATTGTGTGGAGAAAAGCTTTATTGATGTAATGTATATATCTGATCCTTTACTGAAATAAACCTGCATGTGGCAAGCCTTGATTGCCTTCCATCTTTCTGGTTATTTCTGACTTCTGTGTTTAGTAGTGTGATTTTGTTGTTGTTTTCTTTTCTTTTTCTAATGGGAAATTCTTACAGGTTTTCTTAATGTACTCTGGAGGCAGCAGCTATAAAAATGGAAATTCATTATGACTGTTTATGCCTTTAAGCAAGAGATGGATCACATAGCAGGAACTATCAATTTAGCCAGTGCCAACGAAGGAGTTGCAGGCATTTTTTTCTTCTGAAGTTTCTAGGGGTTCACAGATTAAGTGTATCATGTTCTGCTTGTTGAATAAGCTGGCATCTTTGGGTTCGACCCATCAGGTTGGAGGGAAAGGAGAGGAAGAGCTCTGCTGTTCCCAGCCTGATTTGTGGCAGCTCTGTGCTCAGTGACTGTGACTGATGGAAAGGCTCAATTAAGTTGTCAGAATGAATACAGACAATGACTTATATTTAATTTGCATTCAAAGTTACCCACTCCTAGCATCTCTGTATGGTTTTCACAATAGGATATAACATCAGCTTCATGTGGAGCTGGTTTTATTCCTTTACATACATTTTGAAGTGGAAGATGAGGAGGAGATAGCTTTTATACATGAAATAGCAGATACTGGTGGTTGTCCTCTCCAGAGCTGTCAGACCTATTCCTTAGTATATGTCAATCCAACAGACTCTATTTATGGACTCAATTTACAGTGATATTAATGTGTTACTTTCAATGATTGCTGCTAAATAATATCTTTGAAAAGCAGTGCTTTGACAGCATTTTACTGCTCCTTCCTGTATGTGCTAGCTGAGTATCTTAATTTACTCTAAATTGTAAGACCAACCTGCCAGATTTGGTCTTGCTGTGATTATTTTTTTTTCTTTTTCCTTCAAGCTAAAATGAAAAGTTTTCCATATCTTTGGGATGCTGATTAATGGCCAAAGAGATTGGTGGAGTGATTTTTAAACTACCTTTTGTGCCGCCTTAAGTTTATGCACAGATGAACATAGTGTTTGTGTTACTGTGGCTTAATATAATCACAGTCTAAGATGGGATTGTGCATGATTTTAGCTCATTGTAGAAAGGAATTCAAATGCATTACCTTAATTCACATTAGGAAAATGGCAGTGTGGATGTATTCCAGTGTTAAATTTCACGTTGTCATTTAAAAGCCCTGGTCTGCTACCCAGTTCTGTCAGTGCATCCAGTCCTACCAAGTACACCTATCCCTATCAAAAGTAGGCAAGCAGCTCCATGATCTAGCAAACAGGGGCTGTAGGCCAAGAAACATTGCCTTTGCCATCATGCGTGATAAAATGTACTTGTATCTACTGTCTGCTGTCTGTTTAAGTCTGACTGTGTAACAGTGACATGGCATAAAGTTCTGTGTGGAATGAAAAGAACGTTTTAAATATGTGAAATAAATGTATCTGTGTCCATACCTAGTAGCGGACAAGAACAACAGATGCATGTACTTCCACTCTCCTACCCTGTTTGGATGGGCTATATAAAAAGTTTATTTTTGTTTGTACTTGTCGAACCTGAAAATTAGAATTTGAATCTCGGAAATATTTTCTCCACTGAGAAGCAAGAGACAGATACTTGAGAAACAGATGCTGTTGGAATGTGATCAAAGCAAACAAAATTAGGAATTCTGGATTCCTGTCACCCCTCCCTTGATACCATTCTGCTTGGGAAATCAGCTGGTGTGAAGCCAGGAGGAGCTGTTCCTATGTTATTCCAGTCTGATCAATATTTATCTGGTGTGTGATTCCTCAGGGATTGTAACAGCATGTCATAACTCAAAAACACTTAAAGCTTCTTTGCTGCATTGAAAGAATGATGGCATCATGATGGTAACTTGTCTCAAAACTTTTTCCTCTCTCTAACTCACACATGCTAAAAAAAGAAAAAAAACCTACAGAAAACGGTGGAGGAGTGTATGTATATTTATATTCTATTTACATCTCTGTTTTTTCTGGGCAGATTGTGCACAAATGATAATCCCTGGGTGAAGCTGGGGACTGTTATGCTACAGAGATGCCCACCTGAGGAAAAGGAGAACACAGGAAACGAAATTTTGAAAATCTGCCGTTCTTTGTATGAAACAAAGCACATGCTCCCTGTCAAGGTAAGTTTTAACTCTGGGTGTCATGGATACGAGTCCTGTTTTGGGGTCCCAGCTACAAGAAGGATGTTGCCATACTGGATCAAGTTTGGTAGAGAGCTAGCAAGATGATTACGGGGCTGGAGCGCAAAAGATGCAAAGAGGCTGAGAATGCTGGGTTCATTCTGTTTTAAGAAGAGATGGCTGAGGGAGATCATATTGCTGTCTTTAAATATGCAGATGAGGAAACATGCAGAGGAGATGGAGCTAGCCTCTTCTCAGAGATGTTCAGTGCTAGGACAAGAGGCAATAGAGATAAGTTACATCACCAAAAACTCACATTACATATAAGGAAAATGTTTTTCATCATTAAAATTTTGAAACATTAGAGCAGGTGGATGCCTAGAAGAGACATGGAGTTTCCATCCTTGCATGTATTCAGAACTTGACTGGATTATGTCACAGGCAATTGGATCTTGTTGGACTTGCTTTGATTGAAGGCTGGTTGGATTGGCTGTCCTTTAGAGGTCTGTTCCAGTATAAATTATTCTTTGACATACTTGTAGAAAGTCTTTAGTAGTGTATTGTTATTGAAGTCAGTGTGGCAAAAGCTGTTAATTAAATTATCGGTAATTTTCTCTACTAATAAATGCGTAAAGGTTTAGTGAGGAATCCTTGCAAAATGTGTTGGAAATTGAAAAAACATAATAATAACAACAAGTAATTGCTTTGTAATAATCATGGTGTTCTATCTTCCTTAACTATGTATGCATACTTCAAGACAAGCATCTTTTAAGTATAAAATTATTGAAGCATTTTGTACATAAACATTGTATATTAATGAAGACAGATTGGAGAAATGCTTAATAAACTTTGCACAACTTCAGAGTAGTCGTGCATATTTTTAGAAGGCTGATTAATCCTTTATCTTAACGCAATCACACTCTGCTGGGAAAACAGCTGATGTTAAGACTAGAAGCAGAATAGAAACAACACATTCTGTTTAAAATACAGACAGGTGGGGATGTGGGTTTTTTAAGTAGTCCAACAGACTGATTTGAGTCAAGTTCAAAATCTATGTAAAATGTGATTCTGGAAAGTGTCAGTAAGCTGAAATGGTAAATACATAAATTAATTAGTTCATTCCACCAAAAGTTTTTGGTGGAAGGCAGGTCTCTATCCCTGGAAATGGTGTAATTATATGTAGCTTTTCTTTATAAGGTATTGAATGGTGCATCATAGCTTGTAAACTCATGGTCTTACTTGTGCCCAGGAGCAGTCAAACTTTGTGAAAGTAGGATTTTCTACCTCAGCTCAATGATCCAGGAAGACAGATCCCACTGAGAGTCACTGTCATACAGCAAGTCAGTTCACCAAGAGTTCTGCTCAAGAATAGGTCATGATTTGCTCACTTCATTGAGTAAACTTTTTCTTGAACTCCATAAGTCCCTGTTTGCAGACAGTTTTGGTATTGGTTGGCAGCTTTGTTTGGAGGTGCCTTCCTTTTTTAATGGTACAGGGTGTTGGAAGAGCCTTCCATGTAGGTGTGAATATACAGGTACAGTATGAGGGTGTTCTGGTCCTCAAGCATAAACTACCTTCACCAATGTAAAATATACCTTTTCTATGAACAGATTGCTATACAGCAACAGGAGGAGTTGCTCTAAAGTGTGTAATTGTACAGTTATCTACAAACAAGGTTGATTGCTTTCAATCTCTACTTGGGAAGAGGGGGAATGACATGGATAAATTTAAGTAACTTATTTGTATGCACGGCTGCATTACTTAAGTGCACAAATTGGAGAGCTGAAACCACGTGGCTGAATAAGATGAAAATCTGATTACTGACAATTAACCTGTTTAGATTACTTCACATTTCAATAAATACACTGATTAAGAAAGACGTAGAATGATGGTATTCTAAAAACAGAGATATCAATTTATCACCATGAATAACATATGCCATTCTGAAGTCCAAAGGTTGTGATGGAAAAAACATTTAACTTCAAGTCATGATGGTCTAGAAGTAAGGAAAACTGTTTCTTTGGATGTAACCAAAAAGGTTTCTCTCTTCCTTTATTCTACTTCCTGCTGGTCTTCCTAATTTTTTTATAGCCAAGTTCTTTTTTTTAATGTCTTTTGGAGAGCTGCGTAGCTTTAATCTTTGTATCTGTGTGTGTGGTTTGTTTTTTGTCTGCGTGTGGGGGTTTTGGTTTGTTTTTATTTTATTTACACTATTCAGTGGATAGTTTTTTCCATTCCTCTTAATTGAAATAAGCATTGTTTTATTTGCTTGGAAGGCACATGTGTTTGGACTGTCTGATTAATCTCTTTAGAAAGGGGCAAATCCTTCTCCCCCCAGCAACTGTTAAAGTGTGACTCCTGAATATCTCATGTTTTTCTATCAAACTATGCATCATATGCCAGTTAACATAAACACCTCAGTGGGAGAATGCATCTAGTCTCTTATCTGTAGTCACCCTGTGGTCCTAGTAGCCATAAGATGCTTATCTCTGAGAATAACGTAGCAGCCAATTGGTCTCCTTGTTTCTATTTATGTATCTAGTTCCTGTTTTTATCTGTGAGTTTACATTATATGTTTTTCTTTGTTCACAGTTGTCCCTGTTCATTTTGTTCAGATAATTTTGAATTTAAATGCTGCCCTTCAGTCTGCTTTGAGCCTCTCCAGACACAATGCTGTTTGTACTACTCATTATCCAGCCCTTCAAGCCATCCATGAAAATACTGAATACTGGACCCAAAACAGATTTCTATGAAATCCGCTTAATATGCCTCACTGGTGTCACAGTGAACCATTGGTAGCCACCTACCTAGACAGAAAAGTTATCTTAGAAAGGTTTCAGCTAAATCGTGCTATTCCAGATTTTGAATTAGGACTTTCCTGTCCCTCTCGCAGGTAAGATCATGGCCTCTCTTAGCACAGCCTCTCACTGCAGGCAGGCAGACACTCAAAGGCTTTTGAGTGCTTATTGCAGAAAAGAAAGCCACTTGTGTTGCTCTGAGAAGTGCTGTGGGTGGTGGCTTGCTGCCTAGGGCTGGATTTCCAATTTCTGTCCAGTGCAGCAGTGCAGTCATTTCTGGCAGAGATACGAGGAGTTAGTTGTACTGTTCAGTATTCAGTGCTTGGCAAGTTGTCCACTCCCTTCCTGTGGAAAAAGAGATTGAGGCCACTCCAAGATTTTGCATGCTGGACCACGTTATCCTACACCTTATTTCCCTGGTGCCTTATTTCCCTGGTGCAGAGCACAGTGAGTGTTTCATGTGACGTTTTCAAAGTCTTGCTAAAGTCAAAATGTGCCATAGTGATGGCCTTATTCCTAACTGTAGAACCTGTTGCAGGGCCCTGTGGGAACATACTTCCATACACTTTTTTTGGTTAGTTTTTCATTTTATGTTTTGATGGCTTTCATGAACGGGGAGTATCTGATAGGTCTACAATATCTTTTCCCCTTGTGTGCCTGCTTGAAAGACAGACTGTATTTCTCTTTTCCAGTCTTTTATAACCTGTCTGGAGGGTGATATCGCTTTACTTGATTTATTATTTCTTTAGGTGTTTGGGGGTGATTTTTTTTTTTGTAGGCTGAATTTTCAGTGCTGTACTCTCACCCGTTACTATTATCGTCAACTGTTAGCTGTTCGTCTGCCTGACATTTTAATAAGAATTAAAGCAAAAAAGGTATTTAGCATTTTGCTTTTCTTGGCTTTTCGTTAATATTTTAAAAAATATATCAGTATGTCATTAATCACAAAGTAGTGTCATAAGCAAAACAGAGGAAGTGCAGCCTTACCTTACGAGATATCAAGTGAAGAAGAGTGGATAAGAAGTACCCTTCTCCATGCGAGACTGGCATTAAAGTAAAATACCCTGTTAGTATAGCTGCATTTCAAGAGCGCATAGAAAAATGAGGGGCAAAAGAGAGAACCTGCAAAAATTAGTGCACAGATGAAAATATCTTGAAGACTGAAGGAGTGCAGTGCATTATCTTACCAGAGATTGAGAGGTTATTGATTGTACTCTGCAGATATTTTTAGATAGAACACAAGCTACTAAAAATCTTGTTTTACAAAGAAAGGTGTAACAAGAACCAATTGAATTTAATTTATACCATTTGAAATTTTAGCATAAGACATGATATTTTGACAGTAAGTAAAAATAACTTTTGGAATGTGTTATTTCTCCTTCAAGAGAGATTATGGATTCTCTATACTGAAATATTTTTGTAGTTAAGACTGGATATGTTTGCTAGACATGTTATCATCAGGCACAAAGTTACTCAAGTCATCCGAGTGGTACCTACATGAAAGCTAATGACCTTTGGCTTCAAAATATAATTGTTCTAAGATAAACAGAAGTTAACTGGATAGCTAAGCATGTGTTTCCTTATGTGGAGGCCTTTTATGCCTCTGTGGTGAGCAAGGCAGATTGTTAGAACAACCCCATTAGAACATGTAACCAGTACTAGAGTATATTATGAAGCATCTAAGAAGAAAACAAAATGCAGGCATATCATGGGAGTTAAATGCTGTTGCTTTGAAAATAGCAATGTTAATGTCTGTATTATTGCATTTGCTTGCTGAGAGATCTAATTTTTCTTTTTTTTTTAAAGCAGCTCATTGAGACAGCAAACTGATGCAACATCTGTATCTTTTCTTTCCCTGCCTTCTTGCTTTAAAAATGTACAGTACCTAGTTACATTTTACAATTTGTGTGGTTTCCTTTTCTTCCTCCTACAATCCCAAAATATGATTTGGGGTTCTTTTAGAGAGCCTTTTTATAGTTATGACTTATTTCATATGTTACTGCTTCTCCAGTTAGTTTTGAAAGGCTTTCAGACAGAATAAGTTAGCAAGCATGGTAAAATTTCTGTTTTCTGAGGTTATATATCTTATGACTCTCAGAATTTATTTTTCTGAACATAAGTTGCATTTTTTGCTGTGGATACACATTTTCAAGAAAGAGAGACACAGAATGAATCTCTACCATTCAGTAAGTTTGCTGGAATGGTAGTGCACTGCTCAAATACAATGGAATATTAAATTATCAGAAGTTTTAATAAGCATGTGACTGATCAGTCAGAGCTTAATGCTAATTTAACCTTTTTGTTCCGTGATCCTGTATCGTATCTTTCACTAAAAACATCAGCAATTAGTAGTGGTACACAATACAAGTTTAAAGGAACAAGTTTGGGTAAGAGAACAAGCCTTGCCTCAGTGACTCAGAGCTCAGTGTGATAGGATATAGCCTTTTAGGCAGTGTTTCTTGAAGGTATAAATTTAGAAAAGACTGATCAACGTGAAGAGGGAGCTCCCTGTGCCAAGCAAGGCCAGGTATCTCTGCAGTACATTACAGTCAAAGCATTTAATGTCTCCTCATCTTCAAATAATTTTTAGGCTTTTAGGTGCACAGCTACTAAAACCATGCTGCTGAAGGTGTGGTTGCGTCTTGGTCATCAAATTGTTACTCTTGTCATTAAACTGCAAAAGGTATAAAAAAAATACATGACTTGCATACTCTCAGCTTAATATTTAGCAGATGACCTCCTTTGACAATTGCTCTCCAAATGTTGGAGTGAAACAGAGCGCACCTCTAAGAGTTGGAAACCATTTTCAAGGTGATCACCATACAATATCCAAAGCATTTAATGTAATTTGTCCTGGAACATGGGACATCTCTGATGAGCTTCATTGGAAAGCAGTTGTGACAAATGACCTAAAGTCTTGGAAATGGCAAAAAGGGAAATGGAAGTTATAATTTGATTTATAACGGGTTTTGTTAGTTGAAGTACTTTTTTATGTATAAATGAATAAATCACTGCAATGCTGAGGGAAAAAAAAAAACCAAAACCAACAAACCCCAGCCCACAAGTTACATGTAGGATGTTTCGTTTATTTGTTTTAACTGAAGGCCAGGTTAAAGATTTGGAAATGCACAGTAGGTTTGTTGTGGGACTTTGTTTGTTTGTTTTTTAAAAGACATTTCTCTGGTCAGTTTCTTTTTGTAGAAGATTTATGATGCTAAATTAGCGCTATATTACAAACCATGACAAATCAGATGAATAAAGAAAATTGAATTTGCTAACCTTTAATCATGTATAAAAACAGCATAAAATTTCGAAAGATTGAACTCTGGTATGTACTGTTATTTCCTTGCATAATTGAGTTACAGAAATATCGCAGGTGTCTGTTAAGTTTCTTCCTGAGCTTTGCAGTATTCCAGTAAGCATAAATATATTAGTCCCACAGAAAGCTGTGATTGCCGTGTTGTTCTTACAGTAAAACTCTGGGTTGTAATGGTGATTCAGTACCTGCCTTGTCTTAATATAACAAATGTTGCACTTATAACCCTGCATTCCACTTTGTTTTAGATTTGTCCTTTCAAGTTTCTGAAGAGTTATTTCCAACAGGGAGTTAATTTGTTGTAGAAGTTTGGTTCTCATTTTGCATTTGACATAGAATTTTCATAAATTTTAGTGTGAATGATGGTGTTAGTATCTCCAGAGGTACTCACCAAATGAGTTTATTTTTATTTTCAGTGTATAAAAGAATTATGTTCACTGCTGCTTAACCAGTCCCTTCTGCTGCCATCCCTGAAACTGCTGGTAGAAAGCAAAGATCAAGATCTTCACGCTGTGGCACTGGAGCAGATAACAGCTGTTGCTAAGGTATGAGCAGTTGAATTAACCACCTTTCAGAGTTCGAGGTAATAAATTGGCTCTTTTATCTTCATACAGTAAGCAGAGACTATTGAGACCCTTATCATTATAAAAAGTTTCCACAGCTATTGTCTCCATGGTGAGTAGTAACACAGGGCTACTAAGATCTTTTATATATATTTGAGGTGATTAAAACTCATAGTACTTCCTTTATCTAATATGGTATTTTGAGTCAGTGTGGTAGAGCAGAAATTATTCTGTTATATAAAGTAGATTGTTATCTCTGTTAATATTTTAGCACTTTGGGTTTTTTTAAAGTGATAATAGTACAGCAGATGAGTTTGTTTCTGGCAAACCTGGCAGTTTATATACACGTGGAGAGCTGTTACATCATGGGTTCTTGTGGAAAAGTTGAAATGCAAGATGGTATGTTTGGGGACTTTCATGCAATTCTAAACAGGTTTTGTTTGATACTGTAGCAAAGTTTCTGGGGGAAAAAAACCACCTAAAGGCTATCTTGTTTTCTTTGGACAAGAACTAACAGACATGACTGTAGTTTTTATGTTATATAAAGTTACATTACTCCCCTCCCATATTAACTTTTCAATTAAGAAGGAATAACTAAAAAGATGAAAGCTAGTCTCCTAGACAAAAGCATTATATTTTTATCTTATCTTTTGAAAACTGAGCTGTGTTTAAAACTTCTTGAAGCTCTTAATTGAACTTGTGCGTGTACAACTTGACTTCCTTAGAGTGTATGTTAGCTATGGCTTATGATCTGGCATTCTACCACAACAAAAGAGAAGGGAGGTATTGTCTGAGACCTTTATATGAAAGGGAATGGCTTTCTTGTCTGGCTAAATTAACTGCATTGAACATTTCCAGAATTATAATATCTAAGTAAAAAAAAACCTCATCTCTAATATTTCCCAGCTGCACCATATCTTAAGGAGCTCTTGGTTGCGTATTTCAATATAAAATAACAATTTGTCATAAATTTCCCATCTGCTACTTCAAAATGAAACTGCCCATATGGGAACAAAAATGGAACTGTGTATATCTTTTAAAAATAAGCATCCCCAAACACAAAAGCTTTTAAATTGTGAATTGTAGGAATTCAGATTGAAATTGTAATTCTTTTCCAAGATGCACAAAAGTGGCAAACATGCCCCTATTTCTGCATAAGCCTTCTAGGGCAGGCCCTCTGCTCTAGTTATATGAATGATAAAAATTTTTCAGATTCCTTGGTTGCAACAAATGGTGCAATCCTATTCCCTACTTTCACACCATCTTCTGTTGCCTAGAAAAGATAATTCTACATCCTGCTCTTACCCTGGATTCTCCCTTAAGTCTGTCCTCCTCATTTATTCCTGCTTATGTGCTGTGTCTCCTTATTATGCCACACATTGTATTCCAGAATCTTTATCTTTTTGTAACCATTGAATACTTTGAGAAAGGATTTATCTCCTTTCTAGAACACAGCAGTGAGGACCAGCCAGAGAAGCAACAGATCTGGAAGCACAGGCTCCATCTCAGACACTGCTATTTTTCCTTCCAAAGGACTTGGCTACCAAAATAGATGAAGTACCAGCTTTTTTAACCTGTTCTCTATGAACATTTAAAATGGTAGCATGGAAGATGGCAGGGTGTATCATACATAATACGTATCTGCTTGTATGAAATTTCCAATGCCATAGTTGGCATCCAATATGAACTTGGAGTATTTCCTAGTTCAGTTTGGCATTTTCAGTAAAGAACCACAGGTTTTTATGAAGATGTGCCTGTTCCCTTTTCTTTATATAAATAAACCACAAATTTTATGCAGAACATAATTTTATAAATATTAATCACCAATATAATAATCTCTGAATTTTTTTGATAGTTTTCTTTTACCACCTGCAATTTCAGATTGTGTCTGCAAAACAAGGCTTTTTTTGTAACTGTTTTTAAACAAGAAGTTCTCACTGAAAAGCAAGCAGAGATCTGATGGATGTATGCACTTTCTCACTTACATGTTCTTGTTAACCTTTCAAAACTGACTTTTTTGTTATGGTGGAAGCTGCTGTGTGACTCGCTCTGAAGCTTGCCAGTGGGAATTTGTGTCCAAGTACATTATATTTAACTAATTTTAAAGCATAATTCTGCGTAGTAGCACTTTCTGAATGGTTACTGATTGTATTGCTCTCGTAACTGCCCTTTTTGTTCTAAAATGCTACAACTTTTGGTTTTGTACACCCTAGGTTGGTTACTTTATGTTGGAGTTTTGAGACCAGGAACCATATTATCTTTTTACTAATATAAAGCACTTTGTACACCTGTGCAGGCGTAAATAATTTTCTTTTTGGCTGCCTTATGCAGGAGACAGCTTGATAAGCTGTTCTAATTTTTCCTTTTAAGTTCATGACTAATTTGAGTGCATAGTTCTGTAAGACTGCTAAATAACTTAGAAGTTTCAGAACATTTAGCTTTGGTCTAATGCTTCATCCTAAGTCAATGAAAATTTACTTATTGACTTCATTACATTGGGCAAAGAGCTTAGCCAGTACCTTGAATGTAACATTCCACTGCCAGTGTTAGAAAAGCAACTAGTACAGAAGAGTGCCATGCTAAATTTAAAAGCTGTTCTTCCGTTGTTTGGAAAAGTATCTCTTACTCCTTGTTGTATATGCATCTCTTATGATTACATTAGTTGGTGTTGTACTAAAAGTGCATATATTGCTTAGCTGTGTCAATGTTGTTTCTCCAGTATAATTTTGTATGCATACTATTTGCGTTTTAAAAACAGTATTCGGCCTGTTAATGTTCTTTGTAGAATTCTTAATGAATTTTTCATAGGAAGCCCATTTCTGCTTACATTAAACAGGAAAAGGACAAATAACATCTGGCAAAGGGAAAACATAGCCATTGATTCCCTGACATAATGCAAACACGGCTCACAAACATGGCTGTGAGAAAAATACAGCACTGGCTTGCTGATAGGATGTATTAGTTAGCCATTTGTTGTATGTTGCTGACAGCTTTATGGATGTTTACAGTTAAGGATGATGCTGAAGTGCTGATACTAAGAATTGTATAGCTTTTGCCTGTAATAAAACAACCAAGATTTTTGTGTAAGCTTTTTTGGAATTGCAGACCTCTCTTTTTATTGCGTATCTTTTTATAAACTGTCACTTGTCTTTTTTGGGTAACAGAAATAACTATACTTACTCTGTGGTGTGTGAATAATTTTAAAAATTGGTTTCCTTAAATAAGTTTATTACTGCCAATAGGGCTCAGTTTGCTCTTAAGAGTCAGATTGTTTTTGGGAAGGGTTTCAGTGTTGTCTGTTCACTGGGTTATCTTCAAAAGTGATTTTTATACTTCTGACAGAGCAAGTAAATATTCTGTTACCTGTTGGTAGTTGTACTGTTAAAACAGCTTACTAATGGGGCTAATATAATCAGCGAAAATACTTCTTCAGTCAAGGCTTTAATAGAAATTAGAGCTAGATTTTTTTTTTTAGTTAATCTAAAACAATACCTTAGCTCCATTTGCATACTATACTTTAGATGAAGTACTGATACCACCTTTGCAACATGATTTATTGAAAAATTTAATATGAAAAATCATAAAGAATGTGAAATAATGGAATTTCCAGTGTTCTCCAGTGTCTTATGCCATTTGTGGCTACTCACTTGATGTGGCTTACCTTTTAAAAGAAATCTTGTTGCATTATGTGTATATAAGCTAATGTAAGCTAACAGTAATTATGGTGAAATATCTTTCTTTAGTTTGTTTTTTCTAGACTTTATTTATAATCTCTCTGTTTTCTTCTCTCCCCATATTTATTTGTCCTATAGCTGTAGACTCCAATAAGAAAATAAACAAAAAGCATTTTTATCTCCAGTAGTAGCAGAGAGCTAATATTTAGGGAAGTAGCAGGTTCAGTTCTTTTCTGCTGTTACATCAGCAGCAGCTCTTATCTTCCCATTAGTATCCATATTTCTTAATGAATGGATTTTATAATGCATAAGTTATGGATGAAATACTGTCTGTTTGCTAATAGCAGAATCTCTAGATCCCTGCACAAACAATGCTGATGGGGAATTGCCCAGACCCCGACTTGCCTCTTAGTTAAGCAAAAGATAACACCTGACCTGCTCTTGCTTATCTGAATTTCTCACTGTAGGAGGAGGGGTTCCCCCCCCGCCCCCGCAAGATATGCTGCATCATAGCAAGTATAAGTACATTGGCCGTGTAGGCTGTATTAGCAAGCAGAAAGAACACTGGATGCTGATATGCATTCATGATCATGTGGATTTGTGGAGGCCTCAGTGATTTATAAGTGAAGCCTTTTACATGTCTTAAGTTCCTCTTCCGAGTGCGTCAGAAGAGGTGCCACCTGTAGCAAAACGGATCTTCACCGACCTATTTCACACACAGGCTTTCTTAAAACCTGCAGGCTCCCTGTCTCTGCACGCCCAGGGGACCTGCTGCCTTGGTAGAGCTGACGCCTCAAGCCTGAGCCTATTTGCAGTTCATAATATTAGTGTGCTGATGGCAAAGCCCCAGGCAGGCATGCTTAGCCCTTACTAATTATGCACCGACAGCACCAAGTTCAGTGTAAGACACAAACTGCCATTCTGATTCAGAAATACAGCAATCAGCGCAGGGGTCAGTACAGGCTGTGCAGGGGAACAGCTTGAATCCCCCACCCTCTCTAAAAGCAGCACTTAGCAGTCTGGGATGAGGCTTCTTCCCATCCTGCTGAAGATGTGCAGAAAGAGTTTAGGACTCGTGGAGAAAGAGCGTAAGTGGGTCCTCACTTCTGTTGACAGAAACCTTGCTCTGAGACGTGGTTTTCCATCTGTAGATGCAGATCCATTTATAAATTCTGCATGAAAGAGACATTTGATAAAATGCACAGGCCTTATTTGAAGCAGAGTGCCGTAGCGCTGCTTCAGTAGAAATGAGTACATCTGTTGCAATAATCTGTTTCTATACCATCTCACTTTCTAGATGAATATGTATGTCTCTAGCAGGGAAGGGTATTGATCATCACAGTCTAAAGGAGTGAGCTAGTCAACAGAGATACTGCATGAATGCTTACATCTTGAAAGTAGATTTCAGCCAAAACCCAAAGAGATATGTAAGTCAAAGGAAAAAAAGTTTGGAGTTCCTCTCCTCAGTGTAATTAACTCCATTAGTTCTTTTACTTGTACATGTGTGCATTGTGTGCGGGCATCATGCTAAATCTGCGCTGTCAAATCCTACTGAAGGAGAAATGGATATGAAAAACTAAAGCTGCTCCCATTTAAGCCTTCCAGAAGTAACACATTTTACACCAATGAAAAATTTAGCACCCTTAGCATGGAAGTCTAGATGGGCATAATGATTTTTCTCCATCATATATACTCTGAGTTTGTCATTATTGTGGTTTATAGTTTATTCACATGTTCACACAATATGGAAAGTGCTTGTGTGTTCATTTGTGCGGAAGACACTTGCACCTCTGAGACTTGCTTAAACTGCAGTCAGCTGCATCCCATATTGCTGGAACAGTGTTTCTGGGATCAGCGATAAACTTTGGTGGAACCAGTGTTTTAAGGCTTAGTTAGGGTCTTGGGATAGCAAGGGCTTTTCATATGCAGGCAGATCAGTGACTCATTGATAAGATCCTACCTCTGCTGTCTGCCCAGAAGCAGCAGCTTTTTAACACAGGAATGGTAACGTTGCTTTTTAGTAGTTGTCTTAATTGGATGTTTCAACTAATGTTTATGTGCAAAAAAGATCCTTCTTCTAAAAGAATTTGTTGTTACTTCAGAGGAAGTTCTTTCCCCTGAAGCTAGCTGCAGATTTCTTACCCACTTCAGTGCAAGGAGCTACCTGGTATTTCCTCATGAACTCTGTGTTCTTCTACATGGAAATGTAATGGTGATTCCTCCAAATAAGATGCCAAACCTTGGGAGTCTTGGAATTCCATGCATTCAAGAGAAAATCACGTACTTTTGCTGATACATGCTTTGAACATCCTGTTTCTGGTTTGACTACCTGTATAGGAAAATGGGAGGGAGTAGTCTCCCGCAGTAGATGATCCATGTTAAATGGCGTGCTTGATATCTCACAGTGTTACGTGTCTTGAGTAGGTAAGAGTTGTTTTGGTTGTTTGGTTGGTTGGGTTTATTTGTTTTGTTTTGTTGTTTTGTTTTGTTGTTTTGTTTGTTTGTTTGTTTTTACCAGGACATTTGGTTTTCTAGACTAATAGATTATTGTTCTGTTCGATCTTTCTGGAAAATAATTACAAAACCCACCCCACAAGTGCAAACTGACACTGTTACATGTTACTAAGAAATGGGTGTGGAAACTTTGTGGGACAGAGAATCGGGTTATAAGGAGTGCTTGTTGCAGCGTGCAGCAGCGCAAGGGGTCGATGGAGCGCATTGCACATGATTATGGGAAAGCAAAGCTCTGCGCTGTTTCACTTTGAACTAAAACAGAGAGACAAGGAAACTTTAAATGCTGTCCTGAAACGAATCAGGGTTAAAAATTTTGTGATGCTAATTAGGGTTAAAAATTGCTTAATTTCAGCTGTCAAGTCTCAGTTCCAAATCTAGCCACATTCTGTAGTCCTGTGTAGCAGTTTAATTGGTCTTCAAGGGTACCAAATCACTGGATCAGAGAGTCTTCATTGCTTGCTGGTACCAACCATGTAAGATAATACATCAATTTTACAGAAAATAAAACCAGAAGCTAATCAGACAGATTTTTTTTTTTTTAAACTGAGAGGTTGTTTTGTGAATGTAGCATAATTTGATTAATTTATTTCTAACTTGATAGGATATAGTCATTGAAAACTGACTATTATCTATCCCTCCTTTGGCCAGTATATTTTTTTATTGCACTTCTTGAAGTGGTAAGTCACCTAAGCTGATTAAAACAACACTGCATTTCAGGGAACCCAGGAAAGACATGTCAAGATCAACAGAAATAGAATTTGAAGTATTCTGTAGTGTTATTCGTAAGGCTATAGACAAGACTTTCAAGAGGATACTTGCTCTCAAGGAACCACATTTTTCTGAGGCATCCAGGGTGTCTCACAGAGGAAGCAGCTCTGTACTCTACATCTTTTAAGAATGTTTCCTTCTAAAAGTTGTATTCTTCTGAAAATCTCATTCTTTCTGTGAATGCTGAAACTCTGGGAAATCTCGCTGGGTCTGCAAATGTTGCCTATCATATTAATATGTGGTATGTAACATATTGTGTTAATATAAGGTGACCAAAAATTAATACACTCTCTGCTCTGACCTTCCTCAGAGTGTCATTCTTGATATGGAGGTAAGTGGCGTAGTCTGTTCTGCACTGGGGCTAAGAACTTGTGAAAAGTCTATAAAGCTGTTCTTTAAATCCTAGCCAGGTTGCTAAGCATCCTTATTGCCTGATTTTATGCAGGTCAAATATTTACATTATTGTGACAGAAACTATTAAAGACATACCTTTACATTTTCCGACATATGCAAAGCATGTATCCCTGTTGTTAATCCGTGTGGAATACTCATCTCTCTTTCAAGGTCGTGCTGTGCAGTTAGAACAGTCATGACATGTTCTGGTTGATGGATGTATCTGGTAGTTTTTAATTACTTTAGATTTTTCTTTCTTCATAGGTTGATGATTTCAATTGCGATGCTGAAATACTTACCTTGCTCCTCAATGCCAAATTAGTGGTGAAGTGCATATCTACTGCTTTCTATCCTCACCTTATTGACCACTTACTGGCTAACCACGGAGAGGGAGGCTGGGATGTAGAGGAAATAGCAAAACAACTTAAAGAAGCAGGGTTCAATGCAGAGGCTGGGTCCCTCTTGATGTCTCATCGAGGGACTCATCCAGCACTCAGGACTTTCACTACTGCCCTCCAGGCTATTCAGCATTGGATCTAAAAATGCTGGATTTATGCATTTGTCTGCCTTTTTGCTGGAGATCTTACACAAAAGGGAGAAATTGTTGTTCTAGTGAAGTAACATAGTTATTACCTATGTTTTGTACAAAATAAGAACAGCACACTTGCA
Source organism: Falco peregrinus (assembly GCF_023634155.1). Lineage (NCBI taxonomy): Eukaryota > Metazoa > Chordata > Aves > Falconiformes > Falconidae > Falco > Falco peregrinus. Next base: position 60,553,708 of record NC_073727.1, read on the forward strand.
GTGTGTTCTGGTTTCTCTGTCGCAGCTGAAATAAGGACACAGTGAATTCCCATATACTTTTAATAGTTTAAAAAAATTATTGGTGTGGATCGTATCATTCTGTTATGACTAGCAAAGCGTTGAATCTGGTAATCCTTTCAGATCGAAATGTTAAATGGTTACACGCTGACATATAAATGAAACATTAGTAAGCTGGCAGATTATATAGACTTTGTCTTAATTTCTGTAATTTACTCTTGTCATAATGTAAAGCTAATGTAAAAATATAACTATAAAGATATATGGTGCAAAAAAGAAATCACAATGAAGAATAATTTCTGAGAATTTCAAAAGCTTAAAATTTGGTATTGTGCAATGTTGCTATCCAGCTTTTGTTTGCAATAAATAAAATATTTTACATTCATTGTGGACTCTTTTCTTTCCTCCTTTTAGACAGCTAAATGTTTTCTTTATATGGCCCCTTCTTCTGTAATTCCTGCCTCTCCTTAGCGATGCTTAGTCATAAGGACAAGCTGAATTTTTCTGTGCTTGAAGACAGTTCTAGTCTTTGAGGCTTTTCTCTCCACAATTTGGGAAGCGCCATCTCAAATCCTAAGCACTTGTTGATACCTTTTGTGAATACACTTTCAAAGTATTTTACTTACATTTTTCCTGAGTTCTGAAAAATTCCCTAAGTGTGTGTTTATTTCCAAATGTCTGTCTGTCTTAATAAGGCAACGTGTTTCTGATTGTTTTCAGAGTTGTTGGGGTTTTTTTAACAAGGGGACTGTCTGTTTATTACACTGCATTACCAGAAGGGTTTGATGTTACCATGTGTTTACAGGAATTTGTTATTAAAAATAGTCTGTAAATGTTTTGCCTAATCTAGTGTTCAGATCTGATGTTGATGTAATAATGTACAGAAACATTATATGTATTATCCATGAGATACTTGTTGGAAGCAATCTCTAGAGGTAGTGTAATCTAACCTCCTCCTCAAGGTGGCATTCATTTATTGTTGGAGCAGATTGCTCAGAACTGTATTCAACTGGGACTTGAAAACCACCAAGGGTGAATGACCCACTGCTTGGCTGTCCCCATGTTGAAAAACTTTTTGACATTTATCCTCTTGTTTGAACCTGTCTTAATCTTCTGCCAGTTGTGTCTCATCCTCCCACCATGCACGCTGTGAAGAGCCTGGTTCCATCATTTTGATGATAATCTTGTAGGTATTGCGTCCCCCACAGCCTTCCCTCCTCAAAACAAACAGAACACACAAAACAATTGTAGTGCAGTTCATAGATGATTCAGCTGGCTGCGCCATGCCTACAATACGGAGGTCGGTGATGGATTCCATTAACACTGGTAAACAGTCAAAATTTGGCAACAGAGGGATCCAGTTCAGGTGCAGTTGGTCTGTGCTTCAGTAACAACACTTCTCTGAGCTTTGTGCTGTTTGGAATAGCCAGCCCCTTCATTATGCAATATAGTAAAAAGCTGACTGTTATTGAGATAGTAGTGTCTAAAATCTTCCTTTTTTCCTAAATGTCAGCCTAAACCATAGAGATGGAAGAAGAAGAGGTTAAATGCTTGAAGTAGCTATTTCATTGCCCATTTGTATTACTGAATTCTTTCCTAGATGTCAGCATTTAGAAATGGGTGATGACATTTCTGGCACTAAAACTGACTCTTACTAGCATTGTCTTTGACTTGGGATCTGCTTTGTTTTACCAGCTTTTACTGACACTGAAAATTATTCAGATGTTAGTGTTACTTCCCACCTTACATAGGACTCTTAGCAAGATTTTTAAGAATGCTTTAATTCTTCAGATTGTTAACTTATTTTTTTGTACTTGGTGGTCCCAGCTGTCCTTCAGTATTTTACAGAAGGTTATCTCATCCATGTATCTGACGAATTAAATCAAATTTATATCATTCAGCTATATTGCCTTAATTCTGTTCTCTTATGTTAGCAGTCCCAAGAGGCCCTGACTAGTAAAGCAAAATATATTGGAACTGCAGAGAAAAGAAAGGAAAAATTTAAAAAAGGCAATGTAACTGGAAATCGGTAGATGCAGGCAAACCACAAGGCATACCTCCAGTGAGAAAATGGATTACTCTGTAGAAGACATTTCTGTACTTCATAAATGGAGCATTTTGGTCTGTCTGCATGTTATGTTCTGAGGTTAGTAAGTTCAGTGCTAGATTTTCTTACCATTCTCATTCAGGATCATGAAAAGTTTGTGTTTAGTGTCACTTTAGAGCTGAGCTATAGATAAAGCTCTAATGAGTGTTATTGATCTTCTGTCCACTTTCTGTTTTGCTGGCATTACAAATCCATGATAAATGTTTTCCTTGCAGCCAGGACTACTACCGATTTATTCTGTATTCAAAACTTCCATCTGTAAGGAACACACTTAGTTTATACATCCAAAACAATCAGCCTATATCAGTGTATGTTCCAAATAAGGGGGGGGGGTGGGGGGGGTGGGGGCGTGGGCAGTGAAGGAAGAGGCACGTAACAAGGATATCTGTATTTCGGTGCCAGCCTTTTCATATCTTTTGTGTTGCATAATAATATTTTCGGCTCTAGGAGTGATCAAGATATGCTAGCGAATGCTTTTTTGTTGGGTTTGGATTTTATTTTGGGAGGTGGTCTTCAGCAGGGGGCGGTTGAGGGGTTTTTGGTTTTGGGTTTTTTTTATAGTTAAGAAACTCACCTTGGTATTATTAATAGTACTTAATAAGATGCTGAGCAGTTCACTTTTGTCTGCTCAATTTGCATTTGGGATCTGTTCAGAATACAGCTGACTTTTTTTTTTTATTACTTTTTTTATAAAAAATCTAAAACACATACATGCTCTGGAGATGCTTGTGCTTCCAAAAGCAGGTGAATAAAGAGTTTGGTTGTGTCTCAAAGAGCAAGGCTTCCTAGAGCAATTAATCCTCTTTTGCGTGAAGAACACTGATAGTGTTTGTATCTTTGAGGAGATTTTTGCTGTGTGGTATATACAGCAAAGCACCAAAATGTCACCTTTTTTTGGCTAAGTAGAACCAGAGCTCAGGGAAGAAAGATCATAACTCACAAGTTCTTCGCTGGAAGTTGTAAGTGGAGACAGTATGTCATTGCAACAGATGCAGAGTAGATGCATTTATAAACAAAACAGTGCAATTCAGTGGGTGGGGTGGCTACATATAATTTGGATATTTTCCTTGTGTAATGATTCTTCCTGTGATTTATTGTTTGTGACATTCTGCACTGTGAAAAGACTTTTTGAGAGGATGGCCATAGAATATGGATGCCTTCATCATAGGGGTAAGAATTTCTATGCTTGCAAAAACAAGCCATTTTTCAAGTTTGTTTTATTTACCTCTACTTTCCTTTCTGGGCAAGTATTCTGTGCAAGGTCAGATTTAATCAAACAGTATGCAGACAGTGCCTGTGCCTCTGTTACTCACAAATCAGGGGATGCTGGGTGAAACCTTGGGCTGTTTGCTCCTGACAACAATGGTGGGTTACCACCCAGGCAGTTCTCCAAAAGAGTGTGTTGCTTATGCAGAAGCACAGGATTACAGCAGACCACGTAGAAACTGAGGATTTAACCAGTGTTCGTCTGTCAGCAGGTGAGTACCAGACAAGAAGGCTCTCTAGCTGGAGAGCACTTCAAGGGCAGGGCAACACTGAAACGGCCACAGTAATTGAAGGAAGTGAAAAAGGGGGCCAAAGCAAGGATTTTGCTAGGGTTGTATTTCACTGCAAAACACACAGCAAGTAACATCTAACACCTTGGTGGTTTATTGTACTGATTGATGATAGACTGAGAGATTCTGAAGGAAGAGAATGAACACAGAACTAGAAGTGTTCCACCTCTGGAATGGATTTATTATTGTAGCATTGCCCACCATGCCTGCCACGTTTCCAACTTAAAGATTTTCAGGTTCCTAAATTCCAGTATGTTTTAAAAGAGTGCACGTTTTCAGTAAAGCCCTGAGACTCATCTCTCTTCCAAGATTGTTTAGTTTGATCTGAATGTCCACCTTGACATAAACTTGTCTATCAGTAGAGCCACCTTCATTATTTATGTTTTGGTTTTCGTTTGTTTCAAATTATGTCCCTACTTCTTATATCAGAAAAAAAATATGAAAAAAATAAATCACTGTCCACCCTCCCAGTTTTTGTGGACTTCTAATATACTCAGTGTTAGCTGTGTCTTTTCCAACCTGTTGAGTCCTAGTGTACTTAGTTATTTCTCCATAATCTTTGTTTTTTTGATTTATTTCCGTATCTTTTTCAGTATATTGTTTGAGTTATTAAAAGGTGAAGCAGAGCCATGCCTTGTATCAGGTGTTGTGGATACACCGAAAGGTTCACCTAGTGGCATAAAAATGTTTTTCAGTTTGATTGTTTAACTGTTACCAAGCGCTTGAGATAGTGTTTGCATAGGATTATTTGGTTTGACCCTGAGCTTTCTTTCCACGTTGGTAGCAGTCATTGGATGTTACATTACTTTATATGTTTTTTAACTTTTATTTTAAGATTATTTTTCTCATACATTACTGCTGTAGTTACAGACTGAAGTCCATTTACCTGTTGATCACCCAGACAGTACATTTCAGTACTTTAAACAGTTTTTCATCCAGTCCTCATTCTTACTCAAAAACTTGTCTTCATCAGCACTCTTGGACACCTTTACTATTGGTCCCCTTTTGTAGACACAGAAAATAGTAAACTTGAGTCTCTTTAGCAACTGCCTGCACTTGAAAACAGCTAGCTCGTTTTGCTGAAGATAAGGCACGTATCTATTCTTCTGCTTTTACATAAAGGTCCTACAGGTGGTCAGAAACAGGCCCTTTTTAGCTTGGTTGAATCATCTGCTGACATGGTTGCATTCTCCACAAGAGCTCAGTGCCTTAAGCTTTCGTATATTCATCCTCAGTGATGCTCTGTTGCACTAGGTGGAGATGGAGTACTGAGTTTCCAAACTGAATGAGCATCCCATCGTAGGGCAGACGACTTGAGCCACACAAGGACAGTCTCACCCTTCCACAGTGCTTAGGAAAGGCGGTTTTTAACTACAAGCAGTATTTTCAGTAGGTAATTAAAGCAGACAAGACTTCACAGAGAGAAAAAACCCCACCCCCCTCTCCCAACCTCTCTGACTACCGTGACAATCAGAAATATGAAAATCTTATTTACTTTGATTTTTTTCTTATAGTAATACATTTCATCTGTCCTCTTTTTTTCACTTGCTTTGGGATTGGCTAACAAAGGGGATGGCATGGTGCTCATGCTAATAACTATGCTATTTGAACAAAGCAGGGTATTTTATCATGTTGACTGAACCTTCATAGGGTAAACTAAGGTGTGCAAACAAGATAAAGTCTGAGGTTATGTCCAGCTCAGTCATTGCTAGATCTGACAAACTTGTCAGAGACTGTGCTTTCTGAAGCTGCCTGGGGGTGGATGGCAGACACCCCAACAGCTTCCCTGTTGCACAGCTGTGTCATTTCCAAACCCCAGCTTCCTGTATTGTTTATAAATACCAGATACACGACAGTGGAAATTTTTTATATATGTGGTGGGTTGACCCTGGATCGACAGCAGGTGCCCGCCAAAGCTGTTCCATCACCCCCTCCTCAGCTGGATGGCAGAGAGAAAATAAGAGAGGCTTGTGGGCTGAGATAAGGACAGGGAAAGATTGCTCAGCAATCACTGTCACGGAAAAAGCAGGCTCGGCCTGGAGAAATTATTTTAATTATTACCATTCACATCTGAGGAGAGTAATGAAAAATAAAAACTAAATCTTAAAAACACCTTCCCCCTACCCCTCCCTTCTTCCTGGGCTCAACTTCAGTCCTGATTTTCTCTCCCTCCTCTCCACCTGCAGCTCAAGGGGACGAGGAATGGGGCTGTGGTCAGTGCGCACTCTGCCCCTGCCCCAGCCTGGGGTCCCTCCCACGGGAGACAGTCCTTCATGGGCTTCTGCAACGTGAGTCCTGCCCACGGGCTGCAGTTCTCCACACGCTGCCCTAGCGCGGGCTGCCCGCGGGTCACAGCCTCCCTCGGGCACCCCCTGCCCCGGCGTGGGGCCCTGCCGGGCTGCGGGGGGGGAGCTGCCCCCCGGGGGCTCCGTGGGCTGGGGGCACAGCCTGCCCCGCCGGGGGCTGCGCCGCGGGCTGGGGGGAGCCTCTGCCGCGGCGCCTGGAGCCCCCCGGCCTCCTCCTGCCCTGCCCTGGGGGCTGCAGGGCTGCGGCTCTCACGTGTTCTCACTCCTCTTTCTCGCTGCCGCTGCACAGGTTTTTCCCTTCTGAAATCTGCTGTCCCAGGGGCGCTGCCACCGTCACTGACGGGCTGGGCCTTGGCCAGCGGCGGGGCCATCCTGCAGCCGGCTGGCGCTGGCTCCGTCGGACATGGGGGCAGCTCCTGCCAGCTTCTCACAGAAGCCACCCCCATGGCCCCCACCACCCAACCTTGCTACGCAAACCCAATACAACGTATAATCAATTTATATGCGGTTGTTATTGAAAATAGCTGTAGAAGCTGAAATACGTGATTTAGTCACTGGCTAGCATCCCTAGCTCTGGCAAAGCTGAGTATTAAATGTGATTCATTCTTCTGAAGATATGAAATGCTGAAATGTTTCCTGATAGCAGTTGGTGCAAGTCAGTCTCTTTTCTCAAGGCACAGAGGTAATAAAATACAGGACCTGGTGCACTATTTATAAGGCAAAAGAAGGAAACAATTAATTAGTTGTACTCTCTGAAGGAAATAAGTGTTAATGGCAAAAACCAGTGTATATAGACTTTAAAATAAAAAAAAAAAATGTGATTACCATTAAAACTGAATTGTCTGCTTTAATGTGTGGTGTTCTCCCTCTGAAAGCAGCATCTTCTACCAAGCTGTGCTGACACCCTGTCACTGGATGTCCTCTTAGCCTACCTTCCTAGGCTTCCCTTTGCTTGCAGGTGACAGGGAAACCAGCGTCACACAGGGCTCTGATTTATAGTCCAATGTCCTTTGCAACCCAGATACATAAAACTGCATGACAGCCTTTTTCTGCTGAGAATCTTTATCTACATAATGTGCATGTAAAATATTTACTCTAACGAGCAAAGCAGATGTATTCTGTTTAAAAAGAAAAAGTAATGCTTGAAAACAAATAAGCAGAAGGAGTTTTCTCTAAATGGGAGAACAATACAGAACACAAACTGCGAATGGAACCGGGGGGTGATTTTAATTAATCTGGTAGTACCATCTGCACTGGTTCTGGCTATAGAAGAAAAAAGACACAACAGTATCTGAAAGCAAATTTCAGTAGTATGTATGTAAACTATATATATAGGCAGTATCCTGTATAATCTTGGAAAAGGAATGATAGTGCAATTTAAGACCCAGTCCTGGGGGTGTTTCTTTTGTCACCTCTTCAATTCATTTAAGCACTTAATGAGTGTTTGTCACAGTGCTGCTTTAAAAGTTACTTCTGTTAAAGACATTGCAGAGAAAAGTGGAGCAAAAACTAGCCTAGGCCATTTTGGACTTTGGCACTATAACTGCTACAGCTTTTCTGTAACAAATATGTTCCCAAGATGTGATATTTTTTTTCCAGTCTTTGGCACTTAAACTCTTTGCTGGACACAAGTGGATGAAAAACTAAAAGTGATTGTGAGATATAGCTTCCCATATAAAGTAAGGTCCAGGTTGAGATGGTTCAAGATTTAAAGTTTTAAATTTTGGGTTGATGTTGGCTTCATATCCAGGTATAATCTGTATCTCTGTAATGACTTGATAGTTCTCCAGATGAAGGAAAATCCTAGGTAAATATTTAAGTGGTGTGGTTAATTGTTTTTTGATGATTTTTTTTTCTTGTTCATGATGATGGGAAAACAACTAGCATGATCACACCAAACAGCTCAGACTAATTGTGGGATTTTCTAAAATATTTAACACATACACTTCAGGAGAGGAATGAAAGTAGTGTATCTTGCTAGAAATGAGCAATGAGTAATGGTAAATGAATGAAGAGAACTACAAGCCACCATTTTTAATTAGACCTCTAGTGGGTTTAATTAGCTATTAATTCCTTATATACATAACAAAGTATGTGTAGCTGTGGCTCAGTCTGTTGAACTTCAGCCCTGAAAGGCAGGGAGCACTTTCTGAAGTGTTTCCTTGTTCGCTCAGCTGCTCACTGATCTCAGTGTATCCAACACCTATTGCAAAAGCCTCAAGGTCCTTAGAATTATTGACAGTGGAACAAAATGCGGAGCAGAATCACCTCTCTTTAAGTCCTCTGCTATTTCTGTGACTGAAGACACTGGCAATGTTCTGCATCTTTCTTCTTTGTTTTTCACAGCATATTGTAGCATTTGAGATTTTTAGCAGGGATTTAATGTTGGTCGGTGTTGTTGGGAGGGGCCTCGGACAGCATGGATTAAATATTCTTCCTTGCTTGCAGTACCAGGCTGATCTATTGTCTTATGGATGTAATCTGTCCCAAAAAGAAAACCAGCTGGTACCAACAACTAACTTCCTTGGGAAGATCTTTCATTACCATGTTACTTACTGCAGCTGCTAGTTTCAGCCTCTGGTTTTAATCACAGTTCAATAATTAAGGATTAAATTTGCAGAACAGAAATCAGCAAGCTGAATTTTGTAATACTAAACCACATCTACAATCCATCAAATTTCAAATCTACAAAGGTTAACCAGAGGAATATCCATAGACAAAGCAGCGTCGTAACTGTGGGGAAAGGCGTGGTGCAATTTTTGGCATCCCTAAGTCAAGTTTGAATAACACAGCCTCCAGTGTTTACCGAGCTGCTACTGAAGATTACTGAGAAGTGTCACACAACCATGTGTGGGACGTGGTGGTTGACAGCCAACATCTCAAAGCCCCAAAGCCCTACTTTCCTGATAAAACTGGCTTAACCCTAGGCCTGAAAGCTCTCCCCTCTATTAAAGACTAGTATTTAGCATTGCTGTGGAAAATAACATTTCAGGGTTGTTTGATGTCAAGAGTGTTAGCTTTCAGTTCTTGGAGCTGGCAGCTTTTCCAGCTTCTAAGAGCTGTAGATCAGTTTGCATTGCTTAATACATTTGTGAGTTTGAGCTTACAGGATTAAATTTCCCTTACTTGTTCTTTGCAGTTACTGGTTTGTATGGTGAACTATAAGAAGTGAACTTTGGGGCAGATGAAGGAGGACTTTGTGGTTGCTTGTTCTTTTGCAGCATGCCAAGATTCTTCTTTATTGGCCTGGAGAATTTTAGCAGTTGTTACTACTCCTGTAGCCCCACTGTTGTACAGTTGCAGCTTCTGACATTACCAAAAATTAAGCAATCTGAAGTGAGCCACAGTCTTTGTGTCAAAACTGTAAGTTTATTAACATATTTTTGTACTCAAAGAAACATCCTCTTAGGAGTGACTTAATCCTACAGTCAGAAGATACGTAGCTCTAAGATGGACTGAACCAACCAAGACCTGGATTGCGTTCTGTCTTTCCAGTGACTCTATAGGATACCTTATTGATGTTATTTTTACTTCATTTATGGGTGCCTATCCCAGTTCTTCTCCTTTGCTGTTTAACCATAGCATCTCATGGTTTCAAACATTATGGGCCTGAAAGAACAGAAGAAGGTTGCTCTTTTCAGAGCTATTCCAGCCATTTGTGATGGAAAAATGAGTGAATATTGCCTGATTTTCCTTTTGAGTTACTTGTAGACAGCCTGAGATTTTTGCTGATTTTTCTTATTTCACATATTCCAGCGGCAATTTTTATATATGAGTTTTAATTTCCAGATTACTTACGAAGACCTGTTACTTTTCTGTGCTTCTAGTATTTTTAATTAATCCATTAATTTGGCTAAGAGGATTTTAAAGCCCAATACATGCTATTGTTTTGCTCCTGGATTACTTTAGCTAAACCTCTTTTGATTTTTCTGCAAGAGGAAGACAAGCTGGTGATAGAAGTGCATCAGAATCTGTGATATGTTATTTCCATAGATTTCCCTGTGTATAGCAGCAAAAATCTCCTTTACAGATGTTTAGAATACAATGAAAAGAGCTTCAGACCCCAGTGTTATGAATTGATGGCTTGTATCCTAAAGCATGTTTGTGAATCGTTTATGACTTGGCCTGGGAGAATACTGTGAAATAATCTATCTGCCAATAATCAGATGATGTTACACAGATGTATTAGCTCTGTGCTTCGATTTGGCAATGATTTCCATCTGGCCTGGAACTAACTCCATACGGTGCTTTTTCTTAACCTGTTAGGAGTGATAGGGCTTGTCCAACCTTCTGTATATAGGCTACCAGTGAAAAGATGAGTTAAAGCTTGTTCTCATAAAAGGGTGGACATAGTATCTGCTGTTCCTGTGGATAGGTAGAGGTTGACAAAACACTGTCCTGACTTCTCCTTTTCCACCTAGATCTGGTGATTTGTGTAAAACTAAAGTCACAGGTCTAAATGGTCCTAGGCAGAGAGCTGAGCCTGAGCTAGAAGGAGAGAGGCTTGGTCCCAAAATACGTAGCCCAGCAGCGCAGCACTGAAAAGACCCATTTCCCTCACTTCTCTTGAGCCTGGAGTTGCACCTGGAGGGTAGCCAAGGAGAAGCTGCCTGGAGAAGAGGTAGGCAGCAGGCAGAGTTATTCCTGGAGAACCTCTTCGTTTGAATGACCTGAGGATGCATGGTCCTCAGCCAGGCCCTTGGGTATGATGGTGGTCAAGAGTGGGGTCTGGAGAGAGACACAGCCTAGAGCTCCCGTTATAGTGGAGCTCCAGGGATCTTTCAAAGGAATGTGTTGACTTCCTTGAGATTTCTCTCCTGAGATTTTTCAACTGGGCCAATGCTGGGGGTGAGTGGACTGAGGATCAGCCCATGCTTTAGGTTTAGATTTTTCCTTTGGGCTACTGATGTGGTTTATTGGTTAATGTCTTTTCAAGCTTAGCCCCACAATACTATGATTAGATGGCTTCCAAACTGGTTGGTTTCCCAAAATGCAGACAGAAAGGGCATCCAGTGTCAGCTTGTGCACCATTATAAAATATTATAAAGTCCTGTATACTATGGAAGTCAAAATAGACGTGCCTGATTTTTGTTTGCCAATTATCTTTTTGTAGACACAATATAAAATTTCATCCCTAACAGGGAATAAATTTGCATAGGGGACGTTTCTTAAAAACCCTTGATATTGAGCATACAAGTCCACATTATAGTCCTGTCACATTTCTGCAGTGCAGAATGTGAAGCCCCTTGTCCTGTGGGCAGGGATTCCCCTGGGGTTTTGCCTTGCTTGATGTACATTTCCATTTCTGTAATCCTGTTAGTTATCCTACCTTCCCACGCCATATTCATCATCAACAACATTCTAGAAACTCTGTAGCCCAATTTCCAGTGAAAAGCCTTGGCGGGGTTTTTTTTGACAAATGTGGGAAAAAGCTTTTCCTATTGAATACCTTTAAAAAATTCTAGCTCGGTCTAAGTTTTGTCAAGTATCGCTTTATCCTCATGCATCATGAGCTCCAAGATGCATCTGTCTCTGCTAAATGAGCCTTTTCCTCATAGCTACACCTAGACTTTAAGATACTATTTTCTCTGACTTCAAATTTTCATGGATATTCTGGTATCTTATTTGATGTAATCGTGCAAAATGCTTAGTTGAGGTAATGAAATCTGTTCTCTAGCACCCAAACCCTTGGAAAAACAATGCCCTTTTTAACTCTGGAGGAAGTGGCGCACTGTATCCACTACCACTCTGCTTCTGTGCTATTTTCAGAGTTAACATGGGAAGAACTCAAAGTCTGATGCATTTAGTAAGTACCCAATCCTTGCCCTTAACATTCATTATTTTTAAAATATCTCTTACAGTCTCTTGTAAATAAACAATTGCAAACATATAGTACAAATAAATTCCCTGCAGAAATCAATCCTTTTTCATCCCAGTTGTTACCCAGAGAAAACAGTTAAAAAATCTTCAACACTGAGAAAGTCAATCCAGTGACAACAGACGGAAACCAGGCTCTGCATTACTGTGTATTTACCCTGCCACTCTGCTTCAGGGAGTGATTTGACAATAATAGAGGCCAAATTAGAAGCCATGCTAGGTACTCTCCACAGATAATTAGTCCTAGTACCTAACTGTCATCAGGCTGAAAAGCTTTTTTTGTTTAATTTTCCTATAAGTGTAACAGAAAAATATCCCTTTCTCAAACTTGCTGTTAGCATCTTGGAGAATACCTCAGTGTGGCCTCCATTATTCTGACCTTTTATACCTTGGAAGGCTTTTAAAAAACCTTCTGTAATTCATACAAATATAATTCTTTGTTTTTTCTACACCCACACCTACTCCTTACTTTTTAGAACACCTCCTTTTGGTTTCTTCTTAATTTGTCATATTTTATTTGAAATATTGTACCATAATTACTGTCTTGTCAATACTTCGCAGAAAGGAATAGCTACTTTTCAAGGCCTTCCTGCAATGCTCCTCTACCTTTAATTCCAGAATTACTTTTCTCTGTACTCATGTTCTCAACTCATTTTGTTTGTGGTTTACTGTAACCCCAGCTACGTTTCTGTAGTGGTGCTGTCTAAACAGTTATTCTCATTTTTTGTGTTTACACCTTTAATTTGTCTTTCTCAGGCATACCATCTTATTGGTTAAATTTCATGTTATTTCTTTGATAAGAAGCTTTAACCATGTCCTTGAGAGTCTTTAAGGCATTTGCAGCATCTACAAATTGTTTCTGCTCTATCAACCATATTATTACTGGAAATTCAGAATATAATTCAAAACCCATGACAGATCCTCCATTTCATCTCCCACCTTTCCAGGCTAAAAGTGACTATTAATAACTGTTCTATGAACATGTTGTTTTCTTATTATTTTCAATTGGTTGTGTAGGCATTAAATATTAACTTCACCTCAATGACATATCCTTAATTTTTCTATGTAAATGCCAGATACCAAAAGCTTTACTAAAGACAGAACGTGTATGTTAAATTACTTCCCACTGCTCTGATAACCCTGTGTATTGTGTGGCAACCTTTTGATACCGGGGGCCACGGGGCTGCTTCTGTGAGAAGCTGCCAGAAGCTTCCCCCATGATGATGGAGCCAGCGCCAGCCGGCTGCAGGATGGCCCCGCCGCTGGCCAAGGCCCAGCCCGTCAGTGACGGTGGCAGCGCCCCTGGGACAGCAGATTTCAGAAGGTAAAAAACCTGTGCAGCGGCAGCGAGAAAGAGGAGTGAGAACATGTGAGAGCCGCAGCCCTGCAGCCCCCAGGGCAGGGCAGGAGGAGGCCGGGGGGCTCCAGGCGCCGCGGCAGAGGCTCCCCCCAGCCCGCGGCGCAGCCCCCGGCGGGGCAGGCTGTGCCCCCAGCCCACGGAGCCCCCGGGGGGCAGCTCCCCCCCCGCAGCCCGGCAGGGCCCCACGCCGGGGCAGGGGGTGCCCGAGGGAGGCTGTGACCCGCGGGCAGCCCGCGCTGGAGCAGCTCCGGGCAGGGCCCGTGGCCCCGCGGGGAGAGGAGCCCGGGCCGGGGCCGGGCTGCGGGCAGGGCCGGTGCCCCCGCGGGGACCCGCGCCGGGGCCGGCCGGGCCTGAGGGGCTGCGCCCCGCGGGGGGACCCCCGGCGGGGCCGGGCGTGGGGAACTGCAGCCCGGCAGGGCCCCAGGCTGGGGCAGCCCGTGGAGGGCCCCCTGCCCTGGCAGGGCCCCGCGCTGGGGCAGGGCAGGGTGTGAGGAGCCTCCCCTTGAAAGGGGAAGCAGGGACCGAAGCCCCCTTTCGCCACTCCCCTGCACTGCTGGTGGGGAGGAGGGAGAGAAAATCAGGTGTGAAGTTGAGACCAGGAAGAAGGGAGGGGTAGGGGGGAAGGTGTTTTTAAGATTGGGGCTTATTTCTCATTATCTGACTCTGATTTGATTGGTGATAGATTAACCAAATTTCCCCAAGTCGAGTCTGTTTTTCCCATGACGGTAATTGGCGAGTGATCACTCCCTGTCCTTATCTCAGCCTATGAGCCTCTTATTCTATTTTCTCTCCTCTGTCCAGCTGAGGAGGGGACTGATAATAGTGGCTTTGGTGGGCACATGGTGTCCATCCATGGTCAACCCACCACACCCTGTCAGGGAAGTAAATTTGATTGGTATGACACCATGTTTCTTAGACAATCAACTTTTACATTTCTTGTCATGTTAATATAATTACTATCTTACAAAACAATTGTCTCATATTTTCCATGCTTACTTTCAGGTGTCAGAGTGTGATTTTCAGTTCCCTAGTCAGTGATGTATTGACGTGCGGAATGAGACTCTATAACTCGAAAGTTATAAAGTAGGTATGTTTATTGCGCGCAGATGCACGGGGGATCGCTCCTCCACAAGCGTGCATACCCGAAGTGACGAACCATCTCACATTTATACAATGAACAAATGAATATTCAGTTAACGCCTATACATATTCGTTATCTAAACCCCGCTCGTATGTTAATTAGCTTATCAGTCCGTTTCCTGGAATGTGGTGGTCTTGCAGGTTTGTAGGTGATTCATGTTCTTGTGACCATCCGATCTTCTTCAGGTGATTCATGTCCTCTTGTGACCACCGGATCTTCTTCAGGTGATTGTGACCACCCAATCTTTTCCAGCAAGGAGACTTAGCACTCCCTCCCTCTAGATAGCATTTGAATGTCTCTCATCTTTTCTCATTCTCTTTTAAATAGCCCCTTTGTTAGAGGAAGAGGGGCAGGCGTCTCCCCGTCTCCCCTTTGTTAGAGGAAGAGGGGCAGGCGTCCCCTCAAAACTGTAGTTGTCACCGCACCCATGACCAGTCACCATACCCACATTCCTTAAGCAGACACATACAATCACAATCCATGTCCATTATCCCCATTTCACATTATTTCTCCATATCAGTATTTGTACTTCTTTCTGTTTAAAGGTAGGTACTTTTTTTACTCTGGTACATCTCTTACCTCCCTTAAGCTCTTGAAGACATTCATTAATAATTTGGAGGTTGCTTTGGCTTGTTTCTTAAATCCATAGTGTTAATTTTTATGAGGTTTCTCTGTCTTGACTGTATCTCACTTACCTTTAACAAAGTCTTTTATTGTTTTGCTTGTTTTGTTGTTGCCAGTTACAAATGCTAATTGTGCTGAGTAATTTTCCTTAGGATAATTGGAGCAAAAAGCCAGTTGCGTGGTTTAACCCCAGACAGCAACTAAGTACCATGCAGCTGCTCACTCACTCCCCTCACTGCTGCTATGGGGAGGAAAATTGGAAATAAGGTAAAACCCATGGGTTGAGATAAGAATAGTTGAAATATAATATAACAATAATAATAAAAAAATTGTAAGGAAAAGGGAGACAACAAAAAGAGAGACAGAAACAACCCCCAAAAGACAAGTGATGCACAGCACAGTTGCTCAGCACCTGCTGACCTGTGCCCAGCCAGTCCCTGTACAGTAGTCAGCAGCTCCCAGCCAACTCCCCCGAGTTTATATACTGAGCATGATGTTCTATGGATGGAATATCCCTTTGGCTAGTTTGGGTCAGCTGTTCTGGCCCTGCTTCCTCCTGGTGTCTTGTGCACTGCTCACTGTCAGAGCATGGGAAACTGGAAAGTCCTTGACTGAAAGTAAGTACTGCTTAGCAACAACTAAAACCATCAGTGTGTTGTCAACACCATTTTCATACTAAATTTAAAAACATGGCACTGTACTAGCTACTAGAAGAAAATGAATTCTATTCCAGCCAAAACCCAGGACAGCACTGAATATTTCAGTTCTTCTCATCATCTGTTATTTACCTTCCTTTGCCAATGAGTGCTATATATATTGGGGGTTTTGTTTTATAAAAGTAATTGTATATTATGTCTCTTGCTTGGTTTTGCTCCCTTTTTCCTCTTCACTACCACACCAGTCTTCTTTTTGCTTCTGTTACACATAGAAATTTGCAGCTCTGCACTTGGATTATCTCTGATTTTCTTTTTTTTTTTGGTCAGTTTTGTTGAAGCAAATTGCCATTTCTTTGGCTCCCTAATGGGATCTTCTTCCTGATTAGTAATATCTAATTCACAGTCCACCATTGTGAGTGGAACCTTGGTTCATATTTCTCACAACTCAGTTTTACTTGCCATTATATCACCAGTTGCTCAGTAATACAAGATTCCCCTGCAGCTTTTCACATTCAGGATTTTGGTACTCTGAAAATTCTGCTGTGTTGTTATGATGTTGCCTAGATCACTCAGGGTGCACTAAAGATTCTAGCCTAAGTTCCTAGACTGAAAAGATCAACCCCTATATTGAGATAACTGACCACCTACTCATGACCTTTGTTTTCTAATTTTTATTATTTTTATTACCCTCCCTTTTTGCTAGATAATTGATGAGACAATTTCCTTTCTTATAACTTCCTTCCCCCCGCCCCCCGCCCCCCCCCCCCCCCCCCCCCCCCCCCAGGAATCTGAAATTTATTACATCAGCCAAATTTCTGTGTCCATATAAGTTTTGACTCTTGCGAAGAACTTTTAACAGATTTGTGAGGCATGACGTCTCTTCATGGAATATTTCTGGCACCCAACATTAGACACCTACTGTGTAGATATCTACGAGTGAAGAAATCATCCTGTCTTTCCACAGAGAAGAAGAAACAATCCAAGACTGTAATTCAGTTTAACAACGTAAGTGAAATTCTGGCATTTTTTCAAATACTGTAATCTTTCCCAATACTTGATATTTATCTGTGTGTCTGTTAACTGCATTATTTTTAGCAGTTTCAGTTGTGCGATTTCTGTGCTACAAACACTAGCCTTACTGGTCTGTTGTTCCTTCAAACCTCTGTCTCCTCCCTGATTTCTTTCGTGATAAGCACAGTTACAAGGAGGTTCAAGGAACAGGTTTAGCTTTTCTGCTATGGCTGTGTCTTTTCTGAGTACTTCTTTTACACCTTGATCGTCTACTAGTCCTAGAGACACTCTGATCAGGCTTTCTACTGGCTTTCTACTTATTTGAAAAAGTAATTACTGTTTGTTTTTATGCCTTAAGCAACATATTTTTCTCAATGATTTTTGCTTACCTTAATTTTTTTTTCCCGGTTTGTTCTTTTCTACTTCGTCTTTTGAACACGACTCAAAACACCATCTTATTTCTAGCAGCTTCCCTAACCTTGTGCTTCATCACTGTCAGCCATCTGGTCTTAGTTTCTATTTGAGGAACAGCTGGTTATCTTTTCAGCCTTTGGGATGGTGCATTTAAACAATCTCTATTGTAGCTGCAAAATTCTAATTTTTTTGATTTCATTTGTAATCTGAAAATAACAATTTTTCTTATTTTTATGTGGTGTCCCTTTTGAGATGAATCACTTCATAATGGCTTTGAGGGAGGGGAGGTTGTATTTGTTGAATATGCTGATTAAGTGAATATATGTGTGAAAATCAAGCATGCTGGCTAATACTAGCTGTGGTTTTGGTGTAGATTTGTTGTTGTTGGTTTTTATTTGGGTTTTTTTGTTGCTGCTGTTGTGTTTTGGTTTGCTGTTTGAAGTTTTCTAATCTCTGTGTAGTCGTATGTATATACCTCATTCAGTTTCCCAATTTTCAGGTGCTGTTTAAAGGGTACTCTCTTTGTTCAAGCCTGACAAAAATATTTTCATGCGTGAGTTTTGCCATTCTCTGTTGTGTTTTTTACTTGAAGGTTCACAGGTTTTATAATCTCATCTAATTATTCAGCTGTGCATTATGATTTTGCCTTCTGTCTGAATTCCCACTAAGGGGTAAGATCAGGGGATGCTGTCACAGAGTTCATGGTCTTTAGCGCCCCATGTAGTAAATTGCATTTTGTCTTCAGAACCTCTCTTTTGCCATTCTCTGGGTCATGGGCTTGACTGTATACCATGTGTTGTCTTGTCCCTGGGTTTCCTCTTAAGGTGCTTTATGAAACTGCTTTCCCCAACCCACACCCAACCACCCACCCCAATCAGAAAAATCACCACAAGGCTTTCTAGTATCGCAAATCTTGTCATCAGTGTTCTTGATCTTCCACTTCTATAATCTATCTCTCCTTGCTCTGTGAAGGTAAATGTATTGCAGATCAGTAAGTGGCCATTCTGTGGAGAAGCCATCACCGTGTGTGGGATTGCAAATGTCAGGATCTTCTGGAAATTCTCTTCTTTTGCATGAGTATCATGAGCCTGGAGTGAGATCACACTACAACATCTCTGGAGAGCATTCTTCCTTTTACTTATGAACTCTACAAATAGGAAGCTGCATAGATAAATATAGTCTCAATAAAAATGCCATTGATAATGCATTCTATAGAGTCACTTCACAGAGAAAAAACAATTCAAATCTTGGTTGGTTCAATTCATCTTAGAGCTACACATCCCCCTCACTGGACCATAGAGAAAATTTAGGGTGCCAATAGTTCTCAGACAGACAAGGTGGGCATGAGGTACTTCAGTTCCACTGACATGAATGGGAATAAAGTGCTCAGCCTGTTCGAGAGCTGAGCAAATCCCACCAGTTACAGTTTCAGGACTCTAAATACCTTTGAAAATCAGATCCATCAGGCTTACATTGTGCTGTACATAGATGAACAAGCTCTTATTCTGGGAAAGGCTGGTCCATGTGTTATGTGAGTGGGAGACTTGATGTTCAAATGATTTTTGGCACAAGAGAATTCGAACTATGTTAGGCAATCCAAGAGGTCCTGATTCCCACATCAATTTCTGAACTGTTCTTTTTCTTCTGTTGTTTCTTCTGAACTCAGTGACCTGTAATAGATTTTATTTCTGTTTCAGTGCCCTCTGGTGTTTATATTTTTCTTTCGTTTAGTTCTGTTTTCTTCTTCCTTTTTCTGGCGTACTTATACACTGAGTTATCTTTCAGCTCAATCCCTTTGTCCCCTGCAATGTTCTTTCTGACAGATCACATCTAACAATACTATTCTGTCCTCCTTGCAAAAGTGTTTGCAATGCCCTTGGTTTGTGTTATTTATTTCACTCTGTCTTCTTTTCCTTTCTGTCTTGCTCTTTTTTTTTTTTTTTTTAAACTCTAAAAATCTGGGGTTTATTATTCCTTGGTCCACACACCTGCAGTGGTTTCCATGGCAACATGATTCTGCAGCCCCCAGCTGTTTCATTCCCGATTCTTATTAGCGGTTTGCTGGATGCTCGTACAAATGCTGTGGGTTTGGAAAGGCAACCTCAGAGCTGATATCACAAACGTTTAATTACTCTGAAACTGCCTGTCTGGTTGCAAGTCCAGTCCCTTTGCCTGGGATGAGAACGTAAACCAGCTATGGCTGTTTAGTAATCTCATCTCATTAGCTGTGCTTTCTTGTTATCTTTGGAATTACATGCTTAAGTTGATAACTCATACTCAATCCAATTATTTCTTATGATCTAAGCACATTCAGATTTCTCTGGTTCTTCTTCTGTCTTTCAGGAAACCTGAAAAATAACTACATTCCTTTAAATAAAAGTTTTAAACAACTTACTGTTGACAAGTAGAAGCTGGGCTGTGAAATCTCTTAAGTACCTTCAGAAAAATACTTCCATCATGTCCCTGAAAGTAAAGTCCTTATTACTGAGATGGGGTCTTGAGCAGAGATTGTATCAAAATAATACACTGATCTCTCTGCCTGCAAATCTGTCTTGTTTTTATGCCCCTCAACACAACGGTATCTGAATGTCTGATGAAGAGAAATGACCAAGGAGAAAATCAATCTTCTCTTACTTAGGTCATACCTAGCTTCTACTGGTAAAAGTTGGGTGGATTAACACCTGTTGTCTTATTGCTCATAAAAGTATTATTGTAAGAGGAGTGGCTTCATATTTGTTTTATTATTCCCACAAAACAAAATGCAAAATAAATGGTGACACTATGAAAAATACAAATAACCTATTATGTTTATTTGTAACTAATTTGTAATATCTCAAAACGATATTTATAAAATTATGTTACTTAAACAAAGATATAATTGCACACTCAATTTGAAGTACCAGTAACGTGAAAGCTAGGTTTTAGCAAAAGAATATTTTTGCCAGTCAAGCAAAAAGGAAAAAAAACCCTCACACCATAAAACCCCTGGTGTCAGACTTTGAAGAATCAAGTTATAAGGGAAAGCAACAGAGGAGAACTGTCTGGGAAAATGGAAATTTTAAGAAGGCCTAGTATAAGGTTTTTGAACTCTAGACAGGTGCCAGATCAAGCTAGCTAGCTGAACCATGTTTTTAGCTCGTCATAAAATACTAATCCATTGAAATAATACCTTTTAATTGAAAATGGTTGTTTTGATGACTTTTTCAAATGATTTTTTAAAATAGTTTAAAAAGTAATCTAAGCTTTATTTCAAGATTACAGAAAAGATTATTTCAGTTCCTTTTCTATCAATAAGAATTATTCAAATTGATATAATCAATGATACAAACAGTTTTGTTACAATTTTGGTTTGGTTTTTTGTTTGTTTTTTTGTGTTTAAAAGTTGTCTTCAATGTAGCTCCATGAAATTATTTTGGATAGGGCAGAAGTCCAGTTTCCTGATTTTGTATATATATATATATGAATTTGTAGATACTTTTTTTCCTTATAAACTACAAAATAGACTGATTTAATTTGTATTTTACATTAAGAAATGGAATTCTGTCTACTCTAGCAAAAAAGACGAAGGAGACAAAAGGATCAGTTTCCATCATTCTTAAAGTGAAGGTAAGTTTTAGTAAAGTTGGTATTTTTTTATTTGCTTTTCTTCACATTAGAATGATGATATAATGATGAATTAAGTTTTTTTTCCCTTCATCTTTTTAGTGAGGTTCTTAATGGCTTTTAACACAATAAAGTGATTTTTTAAAAAAAAATATTAGGTCAGATAAAATCTTTACAAATTTTTCTTTAATATTGCTGATGCATTTCGTTTTATATTCATCATGCCTTAGGCTTTCAGTTGAAAAAAACCCCAAACAACCCCTTTGCTACCATTGACTTCTGCAGAGATAAGCTCTGGTGTTTCTGAACATTCAGTGTGTTGTTAGTTACTATTTATAGTAGCATATTTCTGTATTCCTACAAACATTGAAACAAAAGGCTGGAACCAGCTAAAATTTAAGTGGTGTTAACAGCTGCATCATCACTCAATTTTTACAGATGCTGTAAAGTTGTGCAAGGGCAAATGTCTCTCCAGTTTCCAACTCAGAAATTTTCACTAAGCAAATCGAAACAAGTGTTGCTGCTCTTTTCTAACCTACAAACCAACCTGAGATCTGCAAGCCAGACTTGATTCTCCTCCCATGTTGCCTGATGACCTGTAAAAAGATTCAGCGCCTCAAGCACAGAATAACCGTGTCTTTTCATGGGTTTGGGTGTGTGTTTCTCACCCCCACAGACACAGTTTTGTAGTCACAGCTTCTTCAAGTGAATCCTTGGGTATATCTGTGTAACCCAACAGAAACAAAATGTTCTGAACAAGTCTTACTAAAGATGTCCTATGAACTTTCCTGTGCAGAGGAGTTTACAAAAGAAAACCTGAAAACAAACTACAAAACATGGCCAATATAGGAGTTTTCTAGGTCTTGGGTATGCAACTGAGATATTTGATTGATGGGAAATCTTTATTCTGTGTTTTGTATCTGTACATATGTATACGCTTAGAACAGAATTATGGTTGGTGCATAAGTAGAAGTCACAGTTTTCTTGGAGTGCTGAGAGTACTGCAGTGTCCTCTGTAAGTCTGCCAGTGATCTCAGGTGGGAGGCATCTGCTGCAAAGGTGAGTGTCTCGTTAGGTTTAGTGTGTAGTTTTTCCTGAAAACAGAACACATCAGTCAGGTTGGACAGCTGTCGCCAAAGTTGAGGATGTGAGCACAGCGTGATGTAGAGGGTGCACATTGCTCTGCAGTTTGCAATGGCTGGCTGTTGCCCAAGGAGGAGTAATCACAGGCCAGAGGAGAGAAAGTGTAATTTTTTAAGGCACAGATACACCTTGCTGGATCTCTGTTTCCTAGGATTACCTTGATATTCCTGTTAGCTCCATTTTGTGCAGAGTGTCAGAGCTGTGGCTATTCTGACTGGAAGATCTGTCTGGCTGCTTTTTGAGTCATTTATTCACTGAAATTAATTTTGTTTTAGAAAGATATAGTGTGTGATTTGCTTCCCCTCTGGCAATAGAGCTAAAGAGTGTCAGCTTGCATCCACTAGAACATTCTCTGCTTCAGCTTTTTTTTTTTTAATTTATTTATTTATTTTATTTTTTTTTATTTAAAGAATTGTCCAGTAGAGTGGACACAAGACCTGGACAGGTCACTAATTAATTATTCTAAAATTAATTCTAATTCTTGCTTTAGAAAGAAGAAGTCCGCATGTCGTAGTGTATTACCTCTGTTTCTGCCCCAGTACAGAACAGTACTGACTGTATTGAAAACAGTTTAGTTAATGGTAGTGAAACTTTCTGAGGCCAAACTGAACTCCTTACTAACTGTCCAGAGTAGTGATTTGTGTATATATTCCTATGTGGAGTACGATGATTCATCTATCTGAGCAACTCCACAAAATGTGGTAAATACAGGATTCAAAAGTTAAGCCCTTGCAAGAAAAAAAGAATTCGTGTATTGAATATGCCATTTTGAATCCTCAAAACTCATAATAATTAGATTATCAGATATTGCCGGGGGGAGGGGGTGGGGTGGGGATTTTTTAATTTGGTTGGTTGTTTTTTTGTCTGGCATCAGATTGGAAAAGAGTCACAGAAGATGGGTGTGGATCAACCATCCATAAACACCACCTTCTCCTCTGCTGTGTCCTGCAATGTCAGCCTGCTGTTGGTGGTGAAAGAATTACCTCTTCCAGGGAGGAGCAATTAGAATTTGTGTGTCAAAGAATCTGCAGTTCAGCATTTGGCTTCTTACTTGTGAATTTGTATTGTAAAATAAAAAGGGATCATATTGATGGTGCTTGCAGTATTCGGGCCTTCTGCTGAAAATGAGAGAAATAATTTTAAGCTGACAAAGTGGGCTCTGAGATAGTCACATTACTGATTTATATGAACATATTTTACAGATTTATTTATTTTTTAATATGTATGAGTAGAAGCATAGAAAAACGTGGCAAAAAGTACTTTGGTGCTGACATTGTTACAGATGAAAGCAGCTAAAAAGGCCACTGGCATCTTCCAGGATATTTGCGACTATTTGATGCAACCATGTCTGTGCCTGTGTTCTGAACTCACCTGTACTACGACTGTACTACAAAGTTTTTTGTGTTTTCTTTTTTTTTTTTTTTTTTAATTATGCTGTAGACTTACCTGCCAAGGGGAGAATGATGCTCTGTATGCTGTGCGCATGCTTCACACAATATGGAGACATTGCATGGCCAGTGTGCTGATGGGTCTCGCCACAGGCAGGCCCTGACAAAACCAGCAAACCAAACTAAATAAAACAAAAAAAGTCCCGGGAACTTGCTGAGCAGTGTGGAATAGTTGTAGAACCTTATGTGTGATGTGAGAGAAACAAAATCAGTTACAAGTTAACTGGTTTCATTGGTTTGATGAAATAGGAAGGAGGTGCTGAGAGGCTGGCTAGCAATGTGCGTGCACGTAGGGGTAAGCAGGCAGTGACTTCAGTTGGCCATAGCTATCTGTCACCCTGAAGTGACACTCCAGCTTTTCTCTCTGGTCTGTCTGGCACCTCAGCACAACGGATAGCCTGGCTCTGCGCCCCTGATGGTAAGCACTTTCAAAAGCTTCCAGCACGGGTGCTAATACTATTGAAGAGAAAGCTGCATAGTGAACGTCCACGCTCATGGAGGTTGTCCTGGTAAAGACAAGAGATTTCCACGACTTAGCTATGAGAGCACAGAAAATTCTCTCTTAAACCTCTCCCCAGTCTTGGTTATAACAGAAGTTTGTTCACATTCATGAAGCCCCTTCAGACTTACTGGGACAACTCATGTGACCCAATAGATAGGAGTGCTGCATTAGGCAGGACATAGAGGGTTAGGTTTATAAAAGTAGGTGCTGTCTTAACCAGAGTGCTCTTATAACCAAAGCTTTTAATATCTGAGACTAGAGCCTGCCTGTCCCTGAGCACAGGGCTATGTCCCATGCAGGGGAATAACCTGTCTCAGCTCTTCAGAATGCAAAGCTAGCAGCTATATTTCTCATCAGATTGCTGTGGCTGTGATTTACATTAACTTGGACAGGTTGTTAGGGAAGTCAAGAATGGTTGTGAGAAACGTGTTTAGTTTAACAAACTAGTTAAAGTGCTGATGCTTCTAGAAAGAAAGACCCTTTTTATTGTCCATTGAACACCTACTGAGATTCAGGGTAGCAGCTACCCTTGTGAAAGAGAAGATGAAATAAAAGATTATTTTATTACTTGAGAAATGGCCTTACTTCAGTCTTACCTTTCCATAGTGGCATATAAACCTTCTGTATGTCTTGGCACCAGAAATGTATAACAATGAGTAGATTTTGTTGTGGTTTTTGGAGAGACCATCTGTGCAACGAAATGTAGATCTGCAGGAATGCTTACAGTGTGGAAAATGGAGCTAGGAAATGGAGTTGAACTTTACAAACAATTGGGTTTAATCTACATATAGAGATTACTTTTGCTGTCAGCAGTTTAAATTTACCAGTTCAGAAAGGCCTAAGAGAATCAGACTACTTCTAAAATGAAGTATAAGCTACAGGTAAATGAGGCTGTGCTGCCCAAAAGCTCCACTTTAGTTCTACCACATAAGACAGGCTTGTAGGGTCATCTTATTAATTACCTTACTGCGGCTGTGATGGGAGGACCCAGCAGAACCTGAAGGTCCATTCTACTGGCTTTATGCACAAATATGTTATCTGCTGGTGTCTGTGCCACCAGGAACAAGGTAGGCAGGATAGACAGAGAAGGGAAGTCAGTCCCAAGGATTCTTTTGCAGAAGAAAAAAAACTGCAATTGGAGAGGCACACTGCACATGTACCATTTACTCCTTGTTTGTATTTACTAGTGATAACACCCAATGTGCTTGGCTGATAAACAAAGTCAAAAGGAGCAGGGTGCAATAACACCCTCAGCACACTCAGGGTGGGAATGGGGCCATTTAAAGTATGATAAGAACCAGTCACTTAATTTGGGCCTCAAGATTTAAAATGGATTTAATTACCACTAAGCACATTGCTCTTCAGTAAGAGGTCAGCATTACTTTACCACAAGTGGTATATGAGGAAAATTGGCACTGTCCATATTTTGAATGCACAATACGCACATAATAATAAAAAACCCCAAACCTTTGACACCATTCCAAACTACTGTTGTCTGCCTAAAATCTCTCCCTGATATTTCTGTGAGGTGGACCAGGCACAGACATATTTGAGTAAAGATTCTCTTGAAAGAGAACGAAGAAAAAGTCTGTTCCCTATAAAGAGAACCCAGTGGGAAAGTATGTAGCAAGAATCTGATTTACTATTGTATTGCACATTTGTCTTTGTGTAGTGCAAATGAAATGTTGCAAGGGACCTTTGTAAGCTCAAAAATCTTATGCTGGAACTAATTACATGACTTCAGGGATCTGCAAAAGGAATATCCTGGGATCCTCTTGGTGACCTGTTCTTTCTCATAAATCAAAGAAGGTGAAGAAAAGAGAATCATGGAGCCAAGCCAGCAGTTATGTGAATGATTTAAAACTAAAAGTCTTGTTTCTGAAAAGAAAAAAAAATGAAAAAAAAAAAAAAAAGAGAGAGGAAAAAAAGAAAGCAGCAGTGCCCTGGTATGGTGCTTCAGCCAAAGATGGTTGTAAAATTGGAATTGTTCATCTTCCCTTGAGGGCACTAACTCTGTCATCCAGGAACTATCTGGGACAGCCACAAGTGTCTTAAAATAGCAGCATGAAAGGAGACAAAGTAAGTGTTAGACAAACTCAGTCTGCTTACGTCTGCGTAAGTTGAACAGAGAATCATCTGGCTGGACGTTCCTCTTTCCAGGGCTAAGGAGTCAATTACATGCAATAAAGTCAAGCAAGGCAGCAGTGGCATAGAATATATATTTACTATAGCTATATCAGACTTGAAATATATTTAGATGTCTTCAATTTTTCAAGTTTCTGATAGTACGTTTTGTCACATAAAATGTCCACTTTTTCGCTAGATGAAGTGCTTCCAGTATTCCTCAGGCATATCTAAAAGCAACAATTGAAATGAAGGGTTTGATTCACAAAACAAGAGCTTCTCCCTGACCGTCATCTAACAGTGGAGCTGTGACATTACTCTGGCTGCTGGAGTCACCTGGTAGAATCAATGCCTTCCTTTCTCTAGGCTGTGAAGAATGTTTTACCACAGACTATTATGAATAATATCTTTAAAAGAAGTTTTAAATGCAGGTCTTCTCTATCATCAGTTGTTTGTTTAGAGGGACTTTTTTTGGTAAATCCAGTGCTGCATTTCTCTTTCCAGACAAAAGTATTTCAAAACGTTGTCTCAAATTTTAAAAGTCTTTTGAGAATCTGACAAGTATCTCAGTAAATGTGATATTTGCTGAATCAAATTCCTAGTGCTGTTTTGCACATCTGTGTGCTGGCATCCTGAACTGAATCATGATTCTAGCTTGCATATATAAATCTCTATGTAGAGAGCCATGTTTGGGTTTTACAACCTGGAGCTAAAACCCACCTATTAGGTCACATTGAAAGATGATGTTCTTAGAAAGCAGTTTGTTAGCATATTGGCAGGATCTCTGAGTGCAATGTACTGTGGTGGAAAAGGCTGACCTGATCCTTGGGTGTTGGGTAAGGATAGCAGCGAGTAGGATAAGAAGGTAATTTTCATCTAGTATTGCTGAGTCAATGGATTTGTCACTTAAGTCTTCACAAATACAGTAAAATCTGTGAGACCATAGAACTGATTCATAACCGTGAAAAATGTCTTATGTTGAGAGGCTTAAGCAGCTGAAGGCTCTGTAAAAGAAGACTATGAAGTGATTTTGTTGTTGGGTATAAGACTTCTAAGTACAGGACAGGGAGTTCTAAAGAGGTTTTATTTTTGCAGAGAAGTGTAGAAATATCAATACTTAAGAGGGTTTGGCTTAGTCACGCAGATTTCATTTTCAGCAGTAAGCATAATTAACCACTTGAACAAATATTTAGAAAGAGGTGATTTCTAACCTTTTAATATGTCTTCTTTCTCTCAGGTGACAAGCCTTTAGTAAAACTCAGATACAAGTTTCTGCAGTAAATGCAAGGAGTAACCAGTAACATCTTGTCAGATGAGCTGATCTCCAAAATTCTTTCCACTAGAACCTAAATCTAATTTGAAGTCATGTTAGACTTGGTGCCTTCCTGTGTGTAGATGTAGATGTAGGCATGAGGATGTCATTTTACACTACCTGGTACTGTTGCTGACATGTAAAGTCAGGTAGAAGGTGTCAATTGTTCAAGCACAATCTCTCTCCTGTCTTAATTTATATGGCCAATTTTCAAAGCTACTTTTTGAGTTATTTTGTCTACTTGCTATGATTTTATCAGCTGAAATAAAAAAAAATCACGCTTTCAGGTTATATTACCTGTGCTCATGTGATTTATTTACATACTTGTTTCCATTTAGAGATTTCACTGCTCACTAAAATCAGTCTGTTATTGCAGTTTTATAGCTGAGAGTGGTCCAGAATATAAGATTTACTTTGGGATGTGAGCTAAGACACAGAAAAGACTATTACCACCATAACGTGAAGAAATGCATTTGTTAATATTTAATAGAAATAGCCCTTTACATTGATACTGCAGGAATCCTGTAGCACCAAACTAATGCCATTATGTCTGGCCGTGGAGACCCCCCATACTGGCAGGCTATTTAGAAAAGGCTTTTCTGTCCCTTGAGTCTGAATCCTATTTTGTTTTTCGCAGCTGTGACCCTGCAGTCATCCAGTAAGACTGTTCTGAAGGAAA
Organism: Falco peregrinus; assembly: GCF_023634155.1. Classification (NCBI taxonomy): domain Eukaryota; kingdom Metazoa; phylum Chordata; class Aves; order Falconiformes; family Falconidae; genus Falco; species Falco peregrinus. Next base: position 60,581,589 of record NC_073727.1, read on the forward strand.
AACTCTGACTGTCACGGGAGAGGAGAGTTGTAAGCATCGTAAATCATCCCTGAGAAAGTGAGCAGGGAGGAATAATGAAAGCCCTACCTCCTTCCTACACTTTCAGATGTTTGAGGTCCAGTCATATTGTGTAACGTGTCTCTTGTAAGTCACAAAAAGCAATCATTGATCCAGAGGTTAAGCAGACAAGAGAAAGAAGAAAGATGTAACTGCAAGGAGATTAAATGATTCACCTGCTCTGAAACCTGACAGAGCAGGAGTGCTGCCTTTCCTCTGCTCCTGAGACCTCTGCAGGGGCAGAGGTACAGGGATTAGAAGCACCTGGATGGGAGTGAAAAGATATGACCAGTTTGATTTTCACGTCTGCTTTATAATATTTGGGTCTATTTCTGTTAAAGAAAGCTGTGTTCTAAACGTGAGAGAGCTGCAATAGTTATAAACACATTGGGAAAAGCTTTTAAAATCTAGCTAGTTTACATAGATGTGCCTGCTGAGCCAGGCAGGAGCCTTGGAGGGAAGGGTACGCAGGCAAGAAAGATAAAGATTGTTTCAAAACAAAGAGGAGGAGCCTATCTAGAGAGCTCCTTTTTGTGGCATTCACTGTGTGAATCTTGTAGGTAATTTTGTGCTTTCTGAAAGAATTAAAATTGTTGCTGGGCTTCTTTGAGAGGAGGCCCAGCAGACTGAAACCAGGATGGCTGCGGAGCAAGCTGGCTGGCAGAGCACAGCAGCAGGCCCGTCTGCATCAGGGTCTGAAGCCTTGAACACTTCTGGTTTGGGCCTCTTTACCAAGCATCAACATCATGAGTATTTAGGCTGGGGTAAATTTCACAGGGCCATCCTCTTTAGGGTAACCAACTGAGTTGGGGAAATCCATGTTATGTCAGTACACGTTACCAGGAATGGAAGGTGGATTTGGTCTGAAATGGTCAATATTGTGTGATTAATTATCTTTGCCTCTTGAATTATTTTGGATTTCTGGTTTGCTGTGGTGTTGTGTTGTCATTTTCTCTCCTTTACCTTCCTAAGTATTTAAATACCTGTTTGTGCAATTCAGAAGACAGCGTGTACAGATAATCCCCTTTTTCTGTTTATTTATTTTTAAGTGGGAGCTCCTAGAAATGAGAATTGGGAATTGTTGCCACTTGCTGTATGTCAGCATGGAAGCTGACCATCTGGATAGCAACTTGGCAGAAAAGGACTTGGGGGTCCTGGTAGACACCAGGTTGAACGTGAGCCAGCAACACGCTCTTACAGCAAAGAAAGTAAATGGTGTCCTGGGCTACATTAGGAGGAGTGCTGCCAGCAGGCAGAGGGAGATGATCCTTCCCCTCTACTCAGTGCTGATAAGGCCACACCTGAAGCACTGAAGCACTGTGTCCAGTTATGGGCTCCCCAGTACCAGAGATAAGGACATAATGGAAAGACTCCAATGAAGGGTGACAGAGAAGGTTCAGGGGGATCTTCTCCATGTGCATGAAGACCCAAAGTAAAAGTGCAAAGATGATGGAGCCAGTCTCTTTTCAGTAGTGCCCAGTGAGAGAAAAAGAGGCAATGCGCACAAACTGGAACACAGGAGGGTCCATCCAAACATTAGGAAACACTTTTTCACAGTGAGGGTGACCAAGCACCACCAAGGTTGCCCAGGGAGGTAGTGGATTCTCCCTGCTTGGATATATTAAAAAGCCATCTGGACACAGTCCTGGCCAACTGTCTTTAGGTGGCCCTGCTTGAGCAGGGAGAGGTGGACAAAATGACCTCCAGAGGTCCCTTCCAACTTTAACTGTTCTGTGATTTGGTGGTGAAACCTAGGTATGTACAATCTAGTTTCTGTCCTCTTGATGACACCTTTCATCTATTCTACGGCTGCCAGGGGCAACACCATCACAGTCATATCTGCAGGCACATACATTCTTGCCCAGGTGCAGATAGGTATTGAATTGGCCAGCTCCTACTCCAGGTTGGCCAGACTCCCTTGCAGACTGGGCGTGCAACCACTTGGATCGTTTCTGCGTGGTGCAGTTCCTTCGGTAATGTACCAAACCCTTAGCAGAGCATTTTAACCTGATCATAGTGCTGTGCTCTGCTGCTTGAAGCAGATCTAGGAAATGGATGGAATTTGGGCAGAGGAAGGATATAGAACTGCTGGAATAGATAATTATTTATCTGACAATTATATAATTATTTACATAATTATAAATCAGTGTTTTAACCTCTAATGGTAGCCAGTTCTGTGTTGGATTTTTGTTACTCATGTGTGCCATTTGTTCATTTCTGAGGTGAAAAATGTCTTCACAGTACCTTCAAAACTAGTTTTATGCTTTTAAAAATCTTAGAAGCATTAAAGAAAAATAAGAGAGAAAAACATGAGGATTTTGCTTTTGGAACCTTACTCTGTGGCTGGAAGGAAATTGTATTATCCATTGCATATGTGCTTAACCAAATCTGTATAAGCCTCCTGAAAATGAAGTAAAATGTCCTTTTTCTGTATGAAAAGAATTTCAGTAAAGCCAGTTAGTATGACTATTATGATTTTATTTGGATTCAAGCAAAATCTTTCCACGCTAAAGAAATTATTTTTGGCAGTATTTGAAAAATGACAGAGGAGCTGGTGTTAAGATGCAGCATCAGGGGAGGTGAGAGTTTGGAAGGAAAAGCAGTTGGTGTCCTTCTCCCCTCGGCTTGTCTAGTGCTGTTGTGTTCCATATAATTAATAACAATAATATTGGCTCCCTGGTAAAACTACTATATTCAATTTTGTGGATCAATAGTAGACAATATAGTATATATCAAATATGTGATAACATATCTACGTAGGCATTATTTAGACTCAAGCAAATTAAATTCAAGGTCTTGGTTCTGGTAAATTGCTTGGTAATTGAAGTTGTTAAAAAGCATCTTTTCAAATACTTTAAGAACTTTGGATGAGAATTACTGTAAGAGCTAAGTATGTTTATTGTAATTATTTATGCTTCATCTTTAAGCTTTTGCTTAGGATAGACTTGAAAATATACTTATTAAATACTGTAACAAATTAATTCCACTTTGCAGTTAATTTCAATTTGCAAATGGGTAAAATTTCCATAATTTCTTTTCATAATTCTTGATCTTCAAATTTCTGAAAAAAACCTGTTTTTAAGGATTCTGCATGCAGTGGTGAACTTTTTATTGTTACTATGACAAATATTTTGAATCTTCCTAGATATTTTCTCTCTCTTCTTTTTTCTTGAAAAAAACTTGCTTTCTTAAATGTTCTTTTCCTACAAACTTGTTCTTGCTACAGATATTAGGTAGGTTAGCATATCAAATCAATACCAATGATGAAGGGATATTAAAATTTAAGCCACTAGTTTGCTTTTGTTTTTAATTGGAGCCAGTATTCAAGGAGACTGTTATAATTGCAGTTTCCCTTTACCTGGTTGCCTAAACTGAATTTTTATCTGTTAAACACACAGTCTTAATATTGTGGAGGGGTTTTATTTTCAGAGCATGTTCCACTGGGACCTCCTGGGAAGATTTTGTACTTTTTTAGAATGAAACAGGTTCCACTTAATCTGTAAAATGCAGCAGAGCTAGATCCTCATAGCTGAATCAGGTGGAGAAGAAAAGGTAAAAATCTTAAACCTGCAGTATTGTCATAAATTACTAAAATAAAGGAACATTGCCAGAAAAACTGGAAAATATAGCAGGTGTTTTCCCCAAATGTTAACTAGCCATGAATCTGAAATATTTCCTGCTGAGCACTTCAGATGTAAACAATTTATACTGCAAATAATGGCATCATTCTATGACAGCAGGACTCCCACAAACTGAAACCTGTGTTGCACTAGGTAACCTTGCATTAAAATAGTTCTTTATGATAGCTTATGCACATGTATTGGTAAAGATTTCATTCTGAAGGAATCAATATGATAGCAGAATAGTGGCTTTCTTCTCATCTCATGTATCTATTGCAAGGCTTTTTTCTGTTTTGGTTCTGTTCCTGTTGTAGCAAGGATAATATCAAAGAATAAACCCAAAATTGCTGATAATGTGAGGCTATGTTAATGAGCCATGGGCAATGGAAGCTATGCCCTAGGCTTACCTGTTTCAAAGGTAAATTTGGTAGGTTTATTTCTAACTTTAATGTTGAACGTAAAGATATAAACAAAAAAAAAAAAAAAGGGACAGATGATTACTACAGAAGTCTGCAACTGCTATAAAAGCACACTCCAGAGGAATGTTGTTGACGTTCTCCAGATGGTTGAATATGTTCAGCCTCTGTCAATACATCTTCATTTCCCTGGATGAGAAGCAGGGAAGATGTGACCTTGGGGCTGGGTAGAATCTCTGACTATATATTCATGCACTTTCCCAAGCATGTGGGGTTTTTTAATTTTTTATTTTTTCTTTTATGTCATCATAGGGCAGAACTAATGATTCAAGGCTGCCAAAACTGTTTGAAAATGAAAGTTCCTTATTCTTGGGTTTTTTCAGTTTGTTGGTCTTAGATTATGCTTTTGTCTTCACACACCAAACTATAAGTTGCGATTGTGTTAGTTGACCTGAACCTATTTGAAGATGACAAGATAATGGAGAATGGCACATTCAACTGTGCTCAGCAGACATGATGACAAATATATCCACTCATGTAACAGCTATGGACTGCATTGTGTGTGAAGAAATGAATTTTGAAAACTGTGAGCACAAAGCAATGTGAGCAAACTCCATACTTCCAGAGAGGCGCTGCAGAGCCCAGCAAGCTGCACTTCTTCCTCATCTTCTCCCAGCCAAAAGCACAATTTTCTACAATACATCTCAGCTCTGGAATACCGGTTTCTAGGGGCTCCATGTGTCACATGCTTGCTTCATTCAGGCATTGCTGCTGTCTGGCTTTGGTTCTGCTTTTACTGTGTTTTAAAGCAGACCCAGGTGCATTTTTGAAATGTATATTTATAAGAGCATATATTGGCATTGGAAAGTCTCAGAATGTGCAGAATTAACTTTCTTCTGCTCTGTTCACTCTGGCACCTCTTCAGCTTTCCTCCCAGTGTCCCTGGAGGAAGAGGAGCAGCCTTACCACTTGCCCTGGAAGTCATGGTATGCATTTTCTTTAAGTCAGAGGGAGAAGGTATGAATTCTGGGGGTTTTTTATAATTTAGCAGGCTTCTAATAATGTCTGGCTGTGGGGGAATGCCATACACCTTGCATTTCTTGATAAAAATGGTAAGTAGGCAACATCATTTTTAATCTAGTATGCTCTGTATTACTTCTGAGATTGTTATTTCTGCTATGATAATCTAGGATAATTGGAATCCTTCCTTATTCTCATGGCTGTTATCTTCCTATAGTAATTAATTAGTAGCTATGGACATTGCTTGTAATTTTATTTTAAAAAAATATCATTTTACTGTCTTAGCTTCTACATGACTGGAAAAGTTTTGGGCTTCAGGGCTTTGGGTTTCCTTTGTCAGTGAGACGTGTGCACACATGCTGGATATTGGTCCTTGCTATTGCTTTGAACAAAAAATTATATTCAATGAAAAAAATATCTGCTGAAGACAACTTAGAAATGCTATAGAACAGTTATGGTTTATCCTTTCTTTGGCCATAGGTTTCCAGTTGCCTCTGGCCCCAAAACAGCATAACCAAACCACAAACACTTCTCCAAAGGAGGTCACAAAGCCATTGGTAATACCAGCACAACGTAACGTTTTCAGTATGGACTCTGGTGGAAAGAGCTGCATGATTCCAGAATCTGTGTCTCTTCACATTTATTCGTTTTTCTCTGGAGAACCTCGGCTTGCCTGCTTCTCACTTCTGGCAGTGTCAGGACAAAGCGAACTAAACCAGTAAAGGTGACTCAGCTGACTGGAGGAAGGGCAGGGCTCCTGGTTTCCAGGCAGCATGGTTTGAAATAGCGATGCCTGACTGTGGCAATTCAGGATCACTGCCATTTCTTGTCTTCAAAGACTTGATTTTGTGTCATAGATCTTTTTATTTTGGGAGATCTATTTTACTGTTTTAACAGTACGTACCACCTACGCCAGACTGAAGAAAGGGAATGCTGCTCTCCTTCCCAGGCTGGAGGCACAGCCTTTCCCAGCTCCCAGCACAGTCTGAGGTCTCAACAGCTGCTGCATCAGGGTGGTAAGAGTTCCCTCAAAAAGCGGTTCAGAGTGTTACTTTGCAGATCACTGCACCCGTGCTCAAATCATAACCCTGTCCTCTTGTGTGTGCACTGTAGAGTGCTGTCCTCTGTAGGTAGAGGACAGAGGACTTCTGTCAAAGCCATTGAGATGGTTTTCTCTCCTAGAATATTGGGGCCTTTCACATGAGAGGTTATGTTGGCTAAGTTCGTTTAGTCTGTAAATTCTGAGGCATGGGCTGTGTTGTCCTTTTTTTCTGAATGTACATCAGAACTCTGTTTTCATCATAAGCTAACAAGCTGGTTAGATCATCTTGTTCTTCAGAAGCTTTCAGAGATGCTAACTAAACATGGAGCCTGTCAGAAAAATTTTGAACAAAACCCTGGAAATTAAAAATTTTAAATGGAAGATGCTGCTAAATTTTGTGTTTAGCAATCAACAGTAGGTATCATTAGTTCTGCACATTTTCAGGACACTTTTGCTATAGGATATTAAGGCTAACCAATTTGACTAAAAGAACTAAAAATAAATGCACCTTGGATGAAATTTTCCAGGAGTCAATTCAGGCAACAGAAAAGGAAAGGAATGGTTCCAAAACAAAAACACTGCTCCTGCCCCAGTGGAACAAGACTCTATTTAGCATTGCTTTCTTTTTCTTTAAAAACACAAGGAAGAATTTTCTTCATGAAACTAGGATATCCATGTTGAGCCCCCTTTTTGTATTTGTTTGAACTAAAATAAAATAAAATGTCTGCTCTTAAAAAAGCCTTCAGCAGTAAAAGAATTTGGCTCAAGCACAGTGCAATTCCCATTCTCATGAGACTTTAAGGAATCAAACCCAGTTTAATAGTATTCATCTGTATGGGCTATAGTGAAATAGGAAAGAAATTGAAAGTATGATATAGTCTAACTTAATGTTGCTTCTAGAACGTAATCTGCTCTTTCTAGCCAGCATCTGCCTTATTTTATTAGCATACATAGATCTCCTTCTGATCACAGATATGTTGATGGAGGTTGAATCTATTACAACTGTCATGACAAGGACTGGGTGTAATTTGCAAGTTAGTATATATGAAATTTGTTCTTCTTCCTCCCATCACAGAGGATGTAAATCTTTTGCATATTCTGCATGTATAGCCTGATTTGTTAGCTCGTATTGCTCATGTTCTCTCCTTTCAAAGACTCTTACGTCAGTGAAGAAGGCAATCATCCCATAAACAATGTAATTTACTAGTATTTAAGAGGATCTAGTATTTGTTTTCTCTGCAAGACTTTTGCTACTTTTGCTGCTTGCTGAGAAATAATCCACTAGACTTTTTTTTTTTTTTTTTTTTTTTTTTTTTTTTTCTGTGAGAATTACTATTTGCCTGGAAGACCAATATTAAACTGTAAAAAAGTAATTCCTGCTCATGTCATGTACATTGCCTTTAATTTAGCCCTTTTTTCTGCTGCTCAAGCAGTTGAAAATGAACAGACTTTTCTAATTTCAGAGAATTTGCATGATACATATAAAAACATATGTGTTTAAAAATAAACAATACTCTCAAACTGTCCATTTCTTGTTTTAAAGACTGATCTTACAAACCACTGGTTTTACTATTTATAGTAAACTGGAAACTATTTTCTTCACATTTGCCTTACATATTCTCCTAATTAAGGTAGAATAAAATGCATCTTGGAGCTGAAACAAGTTATTTCCTGTGGTCTGCATTTATAAATTGTATTAGCTTATTTCAGTCAACTGCACTCTGTAATTTAAAATTGTCAGCATAAACCATGCTCACAAAACATATCTCAATAAGCAGGCTCTGATAATCTAATTTCTAAGGTGACATTTCAGAGTTAGCATACTTCGTTTCAGTATCTTTTTTTCTCAAGGAATGTTTGAATATAGGGTTCCACAAATGAAACTTCATAAGAGGAAGACCAAAACTCTTTGGAAAAGCAGATAATTTTCTCTTTTATAATTGACAATCCTATATGCACTGTCAAATAAGTAAATAAAACAATTGATCTGACCTACTCCACAGGTTGGTTTCAACAACTAAATGCTCAAAATAGTACAGCTACAGTTCAAACAGCTTCAGTTGTTCACACCGTTGTTGATTTGGTCTTTATCTGCTATGAAAATAGGTCCGTGTTAAATTAAGTGTGTGTTTTGGTAAGAGCTGTTGCATTTAACTTGGTTTGGGCTCTTCAGAGTTTGTGTGTTCCATCTCAGACAGAAAGGCATCAAATTGCTGTAGTCCTCAGGGGCTAAAGCCGTCCATGATAGAAGTAATTGTTTGGGGGTTCTGGTTTGGGTTTACTGCTGTTCCAGGAACAAAGACACTTCCATGCTCCAATGTTTCATGTTAAGTATTGTCCTGCCTCTTGGCAGATGAAGGACAAGTATTCCTCAATCCATTTTAGAAGCTGGATGCTTGGAATCCACAACCTTGCAATATTCATTCAATCTTCCTTGCCTTGTCTCCAGGCAGAAACAGAAGAATAAAGACATTCCTACGGTCATTTCCCTAACCACCTCTCAGGTATAAAATAATTATAATTTAGGTTCGAGGACACCTTCAGAGGTCATCTAGTTCAACCCCACTGCTCTAGGCAGAACCAATCCCAAAACTGGGTCAGCTTGTTTGGAGCCTTCTCCAGATGAGATATGGGTATTTCCAGAAACAATGATTCCACAGCCTATGGGAGAATCATATTCTAGCGCTCAGCCACTTTCATTGTGAAAAACATTGCTTTAAATTTCAGCTGTGGATGAGATGGCTTAAGATATATTTTGATCTCTGATTTAGGGTTACTCAGGAATGTCAGAATGCATACTAGAAGGATATATAACCTCGGATTTGGGGTTTTTTACTGTTATGGGACTTCAAAATTACCTCAGAGCTGGACTAATAGCCTGTTCTAACACATATTTTGACTGCATTTGTCAAAGGCTATTTCTTGATTTCCAGCCCATTGATGTCTCCTGACTCATTTTTGCCATCTCCTTTGCTGAATGAAGTTGTCTTGCCTGGTCCTGTACTTTCCTCTCCAAAGAAAGAATGCAACAGAGAGGTAACCAATGGAGACACCTTGCTAAAGAAGTGCTCAGACTGTCCGTTGTTTTCATAGAATCATAGAATGGTTTGGGTTGAAAGGAACCTTAAAGATCACCTAGTTCCAACACCCTGCCATGGGTAGGGACACCTTCCACTAGACCAGGTTGCTCAGAGCCCCATCCAACCAGGTCTTGAACACTTCCAGGGATGGGGCATCCACAGCTTCTCTGGGCAACCTGTTCCAGTGCCTCGACACACTCACAGTAAAGGATTTCTTCCTAATACCTAATCTAAATCTACCTTCTTTCAGTTTAAAGCCATTTCCCCCTTGTCCTGTTGCAACATGCTCTTGCAAAAAGTCAGTCACATCTTCCTTATAAGCCCCCCTTACTGAAAGGCCCCAGTAAGGTCTTCCTGCAGCCTTTTCTTCTCCAGGCTGAACAACCCCAACTCTCTCAGCCTGTCTCCATAGGAGAGGTGCTCCAGCCCTCTGATCATCTCCCTGGCCCTCCTCTAGACTTGTTCCAACAGGCCCATGTTCTTATATTGAGGGCCCCAGAGCTGGATACAGAACTCCTGGTCAGGTCTCACCAGAGCAGAGTAAAAAGGGGAGAATCATGTCCCTTGACCTGCTGTTCACACTTCTTTTGATGCAGCCCATGATATGGTTGGCTTTCTGGGCTGCAAGCACAAGTTTTGGTACATGGGAGATGAGTTCCTAGATTAATAAACAAATGAGGACGTGAAAGGTGAAAAGTGGATGGCTAACTAGCTAGAGAATACATGGGCCTGAAAACTGATCTTACAAAAACTGAAGGTGGGAGAATGTGAGGAGGAGGAAGAGAGCTGGGGAACAATGCCAGGAAAAAAGATTAAATGGAGAAAAATAAAAGTGTTTTGTTCTTGTCACATAGAATCATAAAATAGATGTATACTTGATTTCAGAACCAGATGGTTTCACTTTTTTTAGGACATTCTATAGCAAATGAGAAGTGCTTTCAAATACAGTCAGGTAATTTTAAATATAAATACAAAGAGTATAGCATTGACATTCTTTAAATATGTGACTTCAAAATTATGATTCTGCCAAATCTAAGAAATATAGATCTTCAGGCAGTATAGAACGTTATAATCCAAATATTTTGACTAAAATGGGACATGTGCCTCCCTCTTCCTGCTGCAGTAAGTGAAAGTGCCACCGAAGGCATAAAATGCTATTTGACTTTCTTCCTGGCCAGTCAACATTACAGTTTTTCACTAGATGGGTAGCACCACACTTTGTAGTTTCTGTAAGGAATGTATTTGAAGTTTGTACTGCCAAGCACCTCCATGTAGCTCAGAAGAGAAGTAAAAGATCATTCACAAGTAAGTCCTGGTCCCATGGATATGGCTCCTATGTGCTTTTGCTGAGCTTTTGCCTCTCTCCAGAAGCTGCAGACTTTGTCATGTCATCTGCTCATCTGCATGTGGCTGCAGGATGATGCTGTGTGCCTGGTGACTGCCAGGGACCAGAGGCTCATCCTGCCAGCCCAGGTGTGCTGCAAAGCTCTTGCGCTCCGTAGCACTTTCTCCTTCAAATGGCAATCTCTTTCTCGCTTTGCAATTACGAACATTGTTTTAATAATTTGTTCATGGGTAGATGAGCTATTCTTTTGCTTTTTGAAGTGATAGTAGTTGTACAGCATTGCTGCTATGGTAATGTCTTGTCGTCTTTATAGAATACAGCAAATTGCCTTTGTATCTCTCTGAGTTCAGTGGTTCAGAAGAAAGACTTTGTCCTCTCCATGCTTTCTGTGGTAGTATGAACATTTGAATTTCTTTGGATTTGTCAGACTATGTCAGGAAAGAAACTTTCAAGGTAACACTCAAGTGATTTAAGACTAAATAGTTTCATAGCTATTTCCTGAGTGTGAAGTAAACAGAAAGACAAACTGCTCTTGGCATAGTGTACGTGGGATGTGACAATCTAAAAGGAAAATTTCAGTTGTGTGCTGTGGCCTAACACAGCACATGGCTTGATGGTCCCAACTTCACCAAAGAAGCTTCTCTTAGGTATAGTTCTAGGTTTCTTTGCCTTGATTAAGGACATCAAGCCTTTTCTGTGCCCCAAGAAACATGGAGAAATCCTACTGATTGTATTTTTTCACGTGTTTTACTCTATAAACCAAGAGCTATAGCCAGACTGACTAGTGAAATGATATGGGGGCTGTCCTCTGGCCTGAGGCCAACTGGCATGACACAGATCATATCCCTCCAGCTGGATTCTCTCACACCCCCAAAATCTGCCCAGGCATTGGGGGAGGGGGGTAACCTGTCACTAGTGACATGGAGCTCGCTACAAGTCAAATGCTATGGACAATTGCATGCCAGTGCGTGGGCCCATGCCCTCACCCTTTTATTTCCTGAAATAGGTGTGTCTAAAGTGGATGATCACACCCATCTCACCACAAATATTCCTTTTCATTTTAAGACGTTATGTAGGGAAAAACTACATTGATTCAGTCTTAGTTTAAGGATTAAATACATAAAAGTTTATAGAAAGATTTAGTAATTTTATTTGTTCAGCATAATTTCTCTTTCTCCTTTGTATTTTGGGGGGGGGGGGGGAAGCCACCTCCCCAAAAAAAAGCAGCAATCCCCTGCTTCCCAAAACAACCTGTTACCAGCCTGTCTGCAGAAATGAAAAATTTCTAGCATTTTTTAAATTATCTTTAGTTTATCTTCAGCTAACAGGTACATTTAAGTTCAATGTGACCACTTTCATCATACTCTTAATAAACAGGACAACATGTACATTTCTGAATTAGATTTGGGGGAAAAAAAAAAAAAAAGAAAAGAAAAGTAGATTTAGCTCTGTTGCATAGCTGTCTGTGTGATGGAAAGCCAGTCCTGCAGAGGCTGATGCAGAGTGCCTGTTGTTGGGAATTGTGTGTCTATCTGAACAAAGAGATGGAAATCAGTGACACAACACTAATTAGCTCTTATGAATGTTTTTGTTTTTAAATTACCTTTTGAGAAAAAACATACCTTTCCCTAGATTATAATTAAGCTAAAGAATAGATGCATCTTATTTCAGATGTTAAGGAATTTGTAGAATTTCTGTTGATATTGCATATAAAGAAAGTTAATATGTGCGTGATAAGGAAACATCAATCCCGTGTATGTGCATGTGTGCAGAAACAAAGATTTAAGCAGTCACATTTAAAAAGTAACCAGATAGGCAGTTGTTTATATGATAGAGCATGTAGATGATGTCATTAAATTTCCCCTAGTATGCCAGTCAGGATAGAAATATAAAATGTAATAGGTATCTATCAATATTTACAGCTGTAAAACATGACTAAAGAGGAAATAAAGAAAAAATAACCCATGGTTTTAATGTTATTTTCTACATGCCTACCCATCTTTGAGCTAAAATATTAATGAAGCCATTTGACATGAGTAAATTATTAAAGCCTTCAGACCTACTCAGAACAAAGACATATCAGAGCCAGGTTTTGATTTCAGGCTTTGTCAGTTTTGAATATAACACTCAGATTTTGTTCTCTATCATTAGTAAATTTTATCATAGATTCTCCATCAGAAAATTCACTAGTATTACTTAACTCCTGTAAAATATAATTTTGTCTTCTTTCCCTTGCTGAGGTGTATTTAAAAAAGAAATTAGTGTGCAGTAAGGTAGGCTATGCAATCACAGTATCCAGCTAGTCAGCATTTACTCCCCATCAGGCTCTGCCTCGCTCTGTAGCAGTAAACTAAGCATGATCAGGGGACAGACCTTGAGCACTGGTGTGTGATCATACTCGTAAACTGTTATCATGGTCCCTACTATGTTTTTGGCCAGTGTCAATCAGAAGTGTTGCAAACACCGTGCATGTGGTGACAATATAGCTGTTTACAGAGGTGATGGGTGATTCCCACTGACAGTCTGTGCATGGCCCCCTCATTTGGGTGGGAACAAGGTCACCTCTACCCTGCTATCCTCAGGGCATGAGAAGGTAGGCTTAATTTTTTTTATTTCCTTGTCTATGTGTACCTTCTCACTCCACACTAAATGTAAGCTAGCTTCCTCCACTTTTAAAGTAAACAAATGTGTTTCATAAAAAGACTTTCAGGCATCAGATATGTTTGCAGAAGGAAGTAGTGCAGTGTAGCGACTGCTGTAAAAATCACATCCCAAATTGCTGCAAAATAACTGTTAGCTGAAGACAAACCCTTACAAGAATTATTTTCTTAAATATAAAAAGGCTGTTTCATTAACCAGTTAAAAAGAATAAGATATTTTTAAAATTGGGATGTGTTGGTAAGAAGGTTCAATCAGCAATGATAACCCACAACCACTTTAGATTTGTCTTGTAGGTAGCACAGATTCTGTGTTTCACTACTTACTTGTGATTTTTTTTTTTTCTTTTTTTAAACTCAGCAAAAAGTGGATTCCATGTCAGTTCCCTATTTTGATTATGCACATACTTTTCTGCTGATTTTCTGTCTGTGGAATAATAAGCGAAGATGCTATTTCCCGTGAACAGAAATCTGAGTTTTCCTTCTGCACATGATATATTGCAAATGTTTGTGAGCGCTAGCTGATTTTCTAACCCTCTGTCTTGCATTTCTGACTCTTGTACTCGCTAAGAAAAATCTGCTGAATGTCTTGTCTTACTGTGCTGCCTAACTGCCTGTTATTCTAGGGTTACCTCTGTCTGCAAAACTTTTGTCCTGGTATTTCCTATAGTCCATGTTATTAACTCACAGAAGGAACTGATCAAATTTAGTTTGAGGATTTTGAGCTGATGAGTCCTCAGTTATCCATGTCTTTTCTTTCTCTCTCTGTGTTTCCTGAAGCTGAAGGTAAAAACTAGGGTGAGGAAAAAAATCTCTGCTAGGATGTGATGTTTTTACTTTTTAGCTATCTTCAAGTTTTGTTTCAGGAAGAGTTTTCTTATTAAACTACATGTGATGATTAAGGGAGAAAAACTAAGGATGTTTCAGAAAAAATATTAAAATATCCCGGTCTGTTATATGCTAAAGGTGGGATCTCCTCACCTGACTTAAAATGTTTTATTGAAGGACTGATTCACTTTCTCTGGGTTCTCTTTTTACCTACTGAGAGCAAGATGATCTGATTCAAACTTTTAGGAGGAAAAGAGTTCCTGAAGTCATAAAAATAATGTGAAAACTATGGTCAGGAGGAAGAAAAAATGCCAAAGAATCTTGTTCGCTGCAGAGGCTGCAGTGTGGACTTCTTTGGTGGTGTGTAGCAGAGAATTCACATGAGACAGCCCTTTTAAGTATTCCCTATTTTTAGAAAAGATGCAATCATGGCATCAGTCAACAGCAGGCGTGAATCTAGACAAACCCGGCTTCATTAACTCCTGTGTGATCATGTTACTACTTGTTTTACAGAGCAAAGTCAATGATTCAGATGAACAGAAACTGAAAGTGTTGAAAATTAAACAACATGGTTTTAAATGTGCTTATTTAGTTCTGCTATCAGGTTTGGAATAGAACAGGATACAATTTTATGAATGCAACATTTCATTTAATGTATTTTTTCTCCTGTCTTCCATCATATATTCTGTGTAGCCCAAATTGCAAGTGGAGAGCTCTGTATGAGCCACTGTGGTCCTGACATGCTGTTCTGATCAGTACTTAACTGTCACAAAGTAGAAATTAAGCCCATCTGTCCTGGAATGTAGTGATATACAACTGGGAGTTAACTTTTTCTTAAAGTGTAATTTCTTATATTGGCCAGAACAAAATAATTAGGACCTTGGAGAACTCTTTCATCTTTGGATTTGTAAAGCACTGTGAGGCAATTTCAGGAAAGTTCTCATTGGTAATTTCTGAAGGGTATACACAATGCCAGAAGGCTAAAACCAGGCAAATACAGTGTGCGTCTTTGAAGAGGTGGGAAAGGGAAAAGGAGATGGGGATTATAAACCGGATACTTCAATTTCCTTGATAATTCCAAAATTTAAGAGATCCCTCTACAGAAACAAATTGTAGACATTGTATATTCTAGCTTCAGAAAGGCTTTTGGCCCTGCTTCACTCATCTTATAAACAAGCTATTGAGACATGTTCTTGACAAAATACTATATCATGTGTGTAAAAGTGGTTATACAGAGAGAGTAGTTTTCACTGATCTTTTTTTCAAAATGGAACTGTAAGGCTTATGAATCTTGTGTTATTAAAAACTTTGATTAATCACTTGAATTATTGCTCTTTCAGACTACCTGAAACCAGGAGAGAATTGAATTATTTTGGAGGAAGGATTAGAATTCAGAAGGTCTTAACAGATTCGGGGTATGATATGAAAATAATACAGAGCTCTTCAAGACAACACAAGGTACTGTAATTTGGCAGGAACAAACGACTACAGGTATGGATCTGTAAAGTGGTATGAATGCATTGTCTAGTACTGGAAAGCCTTTCAGGGGAATGCTGCAGTCTCTTCTGGGTCCTGAATGAACTTCAGGAAAGATACAGACCAACAGGAGATGGCTGAGACAGCATGACGTATGAAAAAATGACTGAGACTATGAATGCTTACTGTACTTAAAAGATATTTAATAAGGACATGATTACTGGCCAGAGTTATTTAACAATATTACAACAATTTTGTTGTAAAGGAGTGACCTTTCCTAGAGGTTCAAGGCAGATAAGACAAGAAGTAATCTGTTTGAGTTAAAGCAAGAAAAATTCTGTTTACATGTTTGGAATAATATCTGAACTGTAAACATGATGTAGTAATGGAATAAATCTCCTGGGAACATTGTATATTCCCAGCCAGTGAATATCTTTAATAACAGAAAACATCTGAGGGCTGTTAGCTTAGAATAGTTTTCTGAGGTTCATTTTTGCACCATTTTTACTGAAGTCTGTGAACTGGGTGGATTGTGTTTTCCGTGGGAAGCATAACTTGAATATTTGTTGAGTATGTGTGAACTGCATGGTTTCATTACTGACTGAACATAACTTTCGGCATTGGCCAAATTTCACTCCATATTTGCCCACAGAAAAGACAAGATAGCAGTAGTTGGCGTATGCCATTCTTCAAAAATGTCTAAGATTTTTTTTTAATCCGTGTTTTTTATGAGTAATATTGAAAAACAAATTGCAGAGTGACTGTAAAATCCCCTGTGATAGTTCCTAATTGGAATCTATTTCTTGGTCCAAGCCAATGATTTACATTAGCTGAATAACAAGCTGCGTTCTGAAAATGCTCATTTATTGCATACAAGGTAGCAGGTGGCTGACTTGTTACCAGTCTCTTCCAGCACTTTAAATTTCAGGGTCATTGCTTGTATTCTGCTATCTTCCCTAATACGGTGTTTTTTTATCAGTTCCTTGTAGGCTGGAAATAACCCATGGCTTAGCATTATCTTCAGAGAAAGTAAATGTTTCTGTTAGTATTTTGTGATTTAAGAAAGTTGTTACTGCTTCACTAGCACAGGGAGTAAATAAAATGAAATGTGAAGAATACAGGTTGGAAGAAATACAGGTCAAAATTAAAAAAAAATATACATGGCATACATTTGACTGGATACGAAGGATCTATCCGTTAAAAGAGTCAACGCACATTTTGTAGAACATTTTACATGAGGTAACATTTGCATGGATACATCCTTATTAGCTCTTTGCACTGATCCTCAGCTTTGCTACAGACCTTGGTTCCAGTACAGGACACTGCCGTTAGCTATTGCAACCGAGACTATGAATAACACTATTTTTCTCCCTACTTGGATTAAACATAGGTTACAAGATGTGTGGTTTTTTGTTAAATATAACGGGGTTGGTTTTAGTATGTTTTCTTTTTTTTATGCTTTTCTTTTTTATCATGAAGAAAGATGTTGCCCACCCACTCTCACCGCCACGCCCCCTTGGATGAAGACTCTCAGTCCTGGTTCTCTTCTATGCCTTTACATATCCTTATGCTCAGCACCTCACTCCAGGCAATCATCATGTGAGGCGGACAACCCGAGTTTCATAATGAAATTGAACTCTGTTTTAAAGTTTAATCTAATTTGAATCTTTAGAGCAGAAACAAGGAAATGTAATATTTATTATTTAATATTATTTTTTTATTTCACAATTTACATTAGATTTCTGTACATTTATATTTAGATTTCCTACATATATTTTGGTGACTTTTAAGAACCTTTCATCTGTTGAGTAATTATTTGAACTTTTGACATTTGTAAGGGAGAAAGCTCTCAAGCTTTATTCTATACCTTTTGTCATACACACTTACATTGCTTTGCTTTCCATTATGCATCTTTAAAAACTGGTGTTTCCATCCTCAGTTGCATTTCCTAGGAAAGGTTTAGCAGTCTAAAGAAACAATAGTGAAGGACAGAGAATATTTATAAGCCTGAAATACACCATTGCAAAAGCAATGGTAACAAAAATACTGCCGGAGACTTCTCAGAACAGCTGGCATGGACTGGGTTTGGAGGCGACAAGGTGAAAACCAGGCAGGCCAGTCTGCCACCTTGAATCTGATCCTGAAGTTTGTTTACAGCTCCAGCTTCTCTTCTGAAGGTTGTATGGGAATGTCCATCATTGCCGAAACTCCTTGAAACTGGATCAGGTTCAACTAATTATACTTGGAACCAGAACCACATCCTCCCTTTAGGTTAATAATAACCTCCTTGCCACAGATTGAAGATGTGTAAGTTGTAAAGTCAAATAATAAAAATTTAGAAACGAATGTATCTATTTGGCCATTTTCCAGTTTCAAAGCACAGAAGCTCTGTGTATATGTATAATGACTCTAAATATGCACTCAAGTTTTTTTTTCCCCACAGAATGCCTGCCTCACCCGATGAAAAACACAATAGAAATGCAAAAGGAAAGAACTGAGATTGTGAGGGCTAATACAAATCTGACATTTGCTTTTTACTCACTTGAGAACCCAAAGAACTGATTTTTGTTGACATTAGTTTTAGATATGCAAACTAGTATACACTCACAAGCAAAAAGGTAACTGTGTACAGTAAGAAGTCTATACAGGGGACATATTATTGTACAATGCATTTATGGGTTACATTTGACAGGTATTTTAGACTTCTCTGTGACTTCTTGAGTAGCTGTTCCCTGAAGTGAAACATATTTTTCTGTCCTGCTTCTTTGCTTATTTACCCTATTCCCAGTAAACAAAGCTGCATAGTGCGCCTGGGATACAGAAAGTCTTCACCATACTTACGTCTTGTATTTCTTTGCCTTTAGTTTGTATGGCTCTGGGGCTTGATTTTTTTTCTTCTGTCTTACATACAGTGTAAAAGAACAGCATGAAGAAGCAATTGGGTGCTTTGTGTGTATCATAAGATAAATATTTATGTGTCTAATAAGCGATCTAGCTTTGGGTTTGACACACCTCATCTAAAACTATGTGAAAGAATGAAAGCAAACACAGTAAGCTACTGATGGAGGAAGAGGATCTGTTTAAAAAACAAGTTTAGAAAGCTATGACATGTGCTTTTGGATGAGAGAGAGATTTCCACCTGATTTTTCACACATTTTCTACATGTTATGAGTTACAATTCTGTTAGGGAAGGAACTGAGGCTCCAACTCTATTGACATAAATAATCAGGTGTTTTTAATAAAGATTTTTCATTGATTTTGAGATGGTCCAGCTTTGAAACAGTGATTTCAGAGTGAAAGGGTTCATGTCCCATTAATCTCCTCATACTATATCCATCTTGTGGCCCAATGGGAGTTTCATTCAGTTTTTATAATAATTAGTTTTCATGAGAGTAGTTGGTTAGCCTTGTTCTGTCTCTTTTTCTTTCTTCTTTCTTCTTTTTTTTTTTTTTTTTTTTTTTTTTTCTCCCCCCCTGCCTCTTTTTTTACTAAGCTGTTTGGAAAATATGATGAGGTACAGCAGGGAGAGTTATTAATCTTTTTAAAAGAAAATTAATTTGACACGAAGTGCCTTTGATTAGAAGAACACAACTGCATTGTCCCGCATGCTATGGGCTTTGTGCATTGAAAATTTATTCTTTTGACGAGATTTATTTAAAGTCAATTCCACACATACTTGAATGTTTTACAATTTCATAACAAACAGTATCATTACTAGTGGCTGCAATTTTTGTCATGTAACTGCCTTTATGATCTTATAAACAGGAGCTATGACTTCCCATTTTAAGCCAGAAGGAGGAGGAGATAAAGATTTGATTATATGACAGAGAGGAAGCTTTATGTCTTAAAAATGCCATCTTGGTACCTAACAAACTTTAAACAAGACATACAGGAAAACCTATTTGCAAACCATTTGCATGTATATGAAATCTAGACTTTCTTTGATGTTTTTATTTCTTTCAAAACTGAAATATATTTTTTTAAATGAGTGTCAGCTGTAAAGACTTGTATCTTAAAATATCTGCAAACATTTACCCACTGATGTTCCCAAATATCCAGTCTACCTTGTTTAGGACTACACCAGAACATGACTTCATAATAGAATTGAGACACTATTGTATCTACATTGTGGCAAAATAAAAGGTTACTGATTAAATTCAGGGCTAAATTAATAATTTGTAATGTATATTAATTAATCTTTCTGAGAGGGTAGCTTCAGCTATAACTTAGCATCTCTAGGAGTTATTGTTCTCAGATGTTATTGTTGGGCCCCCTTTTTACGTTACCTCCTGGGTCATCCCCCCAGCTGCTGCTGCTGCTCCCTGGACCCCCAGCACTGCTGTTGTGCTGACATCCAGCCTCCTCTGGAGTGACATCCACTGCTCCCTGTTCCCTTCCAGAACTGACCTCTGGCAAAGCTGGCGCTGGCCTCAATGCAGGACACTCGCCTTACAAATTTCACAGACTAATTTCCAATATTTCCCTGTATTTTTCACAGAGTACATTACTTTTCTGCTCTCCCCCCCAAACTTTCTCTGTAACATGTAACATGTCCAGCCCTGGTTTGGAAAGGACCGACACTTTGCTCCTACATACAGCTCCTCTGCAGCCCTGCTGCCAGAAATTCCCCTAGTTCCTGCAGCCTCACACAGTCTTGCCCCAAACATGTTTTCTCCTAACCAGTGAGCCTGGACTGGTTACACCACAAAAAGAGAAGTAATGTCTGATATCTTGTCATCTCACCGTGGCAGAGGGTGGACGGAGGAGCTGGTGACTAACCAGAGCTGGTTTTGTCCCTACCCACACTCTAGGTAGATACCTGGTCTTTCCTGGGGCAGTCACAGTGTGGAGAACATCCAGAGAATGGAGTGATCCAGTGAGAGAGATGTGATGTAGAAAAAAAGCACAGATGAGTGTTGGAATGGGCTTTCTTGGAGTTTCTCACAATGGGAGAAGAATCAACTCCCACTTTAGGAACTTTGAAATATTATTTTGGAAAGATGGCCTATCTAAATGCCAGCTGCCATAGCTTAGGAGAATTAGAAGGACTGTATGAGCTACACAGAGCCTAGACTGGGGAGTGAATTTTTCAGGTGTACTACGTTTCTTTTCCTACATTTTTAAAAATAACAGATCTGGAGTCTGACATGAGCATTTGAGATAATTATCTGTGTAATGAACACGCTAGGATGAGCAAGGTGACTTACAATGCCTACCAGCCTGCAGTTGTCTGATGTGTAAACAGAAAATCTGTGCCAGAATGAAAGCATCAGTGAACTAAACTCTAGAAAGAAAATGTTTTTTCATTTCTATTAATGACTAAAGAACTCCAAACTTTCTGGTTAGTAGAAGAGTTCCAACTTTAAGATAACCCCAATTTTTAATGGCTTCAAAATTTACCAGAATAAAATATTATTTGCTTTGTTAAGTTATAGGTGTATAGTATGAGGTGTTTCTGGTCTGTTGATACACGTTCATAACAAGTAACTCCCTATTAAGTGTATCTACAGTGATTAGAGAAACATCAAGAATATTTTTGTGGATGTCACAGTCTAACATTCCATTTCACATTTCTAAATCCCAAAAGCACTTGAGAAAATAATAAGTGTTATTCTTCTTCCTTTTATACCTGCAGAAAATAAACTGCAGTGAATCCTACACAGATTTCACAAACTGTCAAGACAAGGCTAGGATGAGAATCCAGCTTTCTGCTCCAGTGATCTGTACCTTGGACTACGGCTCCATATTTTCAAATATATGTAGACTGTACAAATAGGATGAAATTTTGTATTCCTTGCAAAGTCACAATTTGTGCTGAACCAACTGAAGACAGAGGAAGAAGGGGGAAATGGAGGCTTGGAGCTGAACAGGAATTGCAGGGTAAGATCTATTAATTGTAATTTTAGGTTCTTACCTGGCTTAAAGGCTAAAACCTGTAAAATGTGACAAGTAGTTGCTAAAAAGAACAATTTGTAGCTACCCTGTATCATTTCACATACAAATAACTGCTCACACAAAAGCCAAACTATAACTCATTTGTTCAACTTACATAAATTAATCAGGATGCAACAAAAGAAATAACAATGAAATGATCCCTAATGGCTGGAGTGGATGTCCTTTCTCATTAGCATGGTTGTCTTGAACAACACTGCTGTGTCTGAGAAAAGGCTGACGTACATTAGTTCCTAGAAAAACAGAGGCACTTCAAACAAGAGGCACTTCAAACAATGATGCATCAGTCTAAGAGACTACCTGAACTGAAAGATAATAAAAATATTTTAAATTATATTTTTGTATCCTACATTGTCCGTATTACAAAGCAAGAATTGTACATTTAAATTTATACTTTAAGAAGATGTATTAATCCATGTATTGTAGTATTTGAAGAACTCAAATTCTCACTGCTTGGCATTGAGAACAAGAGACTAGGTTTGTCAAAACCATAACTAATATCATAAGAGCATAGATCTTTAAACTTCATAGCAGTGCAGCCAGATGGAAAGCGAAGAATGGCAACACATTTACAGGCTAAACCATAAAGTTGAGCTGACTAATTTCCATTGGTGGATGTGAGAATTACAAATCTCTGCCTTAAACTAAAGGCTTTCTGTCTTTATTCTTTGCCTGGCATTTCTGATATTGCTCATACCTAATTATAATATGTATTTCCCTTTAATCAGTGATGCGTAATTTATTTTGTCATGCTCATAAATGGGCTTTTTTGGTTTGTTTATTGAAATACATACATCTTCCCATAAAACAAACTATTCAGGCTTTGATGGTATAAATGTATATAAAATTCAAGCAAAAGTAGTTAAAGCTTTATTAATAGTATTTTCAATTTTTAATAGTGGGCCTTAAAAGCACAACAGAAAGCTTTTAAATCCTTAAATATACTGTATGGAAAAAAAAATCCATAAAAGTAACATAAAACTCAAGAGATTTCTGCCCTATGTGCATTTAGAGATGCAAATCTGGTTACTATAATGACAAAAACCATACATTTTTTCTAATTTTCCTTGATTGTATTGGAGGCTTCTCACACCAAAAAACAGAGTAGGAAGCCAACAATCTTACATAATGAATGGAAATATTGGGTAGGCACCAAACCCAGGACATCATTAGAGGCTTTGGAGCCTAAACTGGTGTTGCTAGGGAAATTAATGCTAAATATTAATACAGTGAAATTAAAACTATATTTTATGTATTCCTTTATTTCTCATAAATGCTACAGCTATACCATTAAGCTGAACAAGGCCAGGACAGTATCCCATCATTGGCCAGATTTGTCTCATTGTTTAATCATTAGTGGTCTCCTTGGCACAGTTTTTGTTTTTGTTTTTGTTTTTTTTTCTGATTGGCACTAGCCTGAACAATGCCATGTTTTGAGTTAATGTTAGGGACTATTCCTAAAAGATAGTGTGGATGAAACAGTCTTATTTTAGAAAGAAGGGAGTTGAGCTGTATAGAATGAACTAAACTGTACCGCCTGGTCTCAGGATGAACAAACAGACCATTGCACATTTTGTTTACTAGTGCAGGTATAGCTGAGGTCACTACTGAGACCCCGGACAACTGTGAGCTCTTTAACTTGCAAACCATGCGAAAGATGGAATCCTTGAATCACAGAATGATTGAGGTTGGAAGGGACCTCTGGAGGGCATCCTGCCCACCTCCGGCTGTTCAAGCAGGGCCACCTAGAGCCAGTTGCCCAGATGGCTTTTGAATATATCCAAGGAGGGAGATTCCACCACCTCCCGGGGCAAACTGTGCCAGCACTTGGTAACCTTCACAGTGAAAAAGTGTTTCCTGATGTTCGGATGGACCCTCCTGTGTTTCAGTTTGTGCCCATTGCCTCTGGGCTTGTCACTGGGCACCACTGAAAAGAGCCTGGTTCCATCACCTTTCCATCCTCTCCTCAGGTATTTATATACATTGATGAGACCCCTGCTGAGCCTTCTCTTCCCTAGGCTGAACAAACAGTCCCAGTTCTGTCAACCTTTCCTCACAGGAGAGGTGCTCCAGTCCATTAATCACTTTATCAGCCCTTCACTGGACTCTCCCCAGTATGTCCATGTCTCTCTTATATTGGGGAGCCCACGACTGGACACAGTATTCCAGGTTTGGCATCACCAGCTCTGAGTAGAGGGGAGGGCATGCCTTTCTCACTGTGAGCACAGTTTATATGCTTTCACAAAATCCTAATTTTCTAATCTTGAATTTTTTTTATCTGACCCTCTATTCTGAAAAACTATATGGTAGGTTTTGACATTTATCTAATTCAGGATTCAACCAAAAGATAGAGAATTAGTATTTTCTGTGAGACAGTCTGCTACTCACTGGTCCTGGGCTCTGCCACTGTCACAGCTGCTTCGCCTGTGCAACACTGCCGTTTCACCCAGGTACTGCTGTGGCGAACTTTTAGGTTGCTTCTCTCAGCACTGTAAACCACACCTGGATTGAACTGTTTGGTTTCCTGAACAACAGATGGGAAGAAAAATTACGTTTCAGACTGCTATTTCCACAAAAAATAGCAGACAGAGCAGACAGCCTGCTGAGGATGTAGAAGAATCCCAGCTCTTGCTCCTTTTTTGCATTCAGATGCCTTGATCATTGCTTCTTTCCAGCTTCTTTCCAGTCATGAACTGCTACCTGGTGCCCTCTCTTTAAAAAATACTTCAGAAAATCAGTCTTTATTTAAAAAAGCAAATAAGAATATGTATTTTTGAAATGGTTGGTATTGTTCTGCTTGGGTTTTAGTGTATGCAAGGAGATGGAAGTCATTTAGTCATTCTGAAGAATCAGGAGAAGCAGAGACATTGGCGATGTATTGCCACTCTCCTGCTGGACCTTGAAGCAGCCCGTTTAAAGCAGGCTTGGCTCTGCGCTGTCTCCATGGGAGCCATCTAAATGTGCATACCTGTCTAAACTTGTCATCCAGATGCAACAGTTCTGTGCAGAATAAAAAAAAATTACCTCTGGAGAGCAATCATCTCCTCATTGGTGAGGAAACATAGATGACTAGATTAACTTAGACCTTAATTAACAATCTCACCAAGTTTTCTGTTTCCCACCAGGGAAAGCACCAGGTATATTTACAGTCCAATTTAGCCAAACACAGCCCATATTTAAAGCAATCACTATTCAGACTCCTAAGCATGTGCTTAAGTCATGCAAAAATAATGAAATCTGTGGATGTGTATAAAGCTAAGCGAATGTTTAAGGATACTTTTGAAGAGTGGCTCAGTTGGGAACCTTAACGAGATTCAGCTCACTGTTTTCCTAGCCATATATAGAAAAACGAGCTGAACAGAAATAAAATTTTGTCAGTGGTCTTGCTGTATTTCATCTAACTTAACCTGTTTAAGGAATTATCTTGTCATTACACGATGTGCTGGTTTCTGCTTTTCAAGGACTGGTTTTTTATTTATTTTTTTTTAGGCTGGTTTATTTTTGCAAACCATATAATCAATAATAACTGTTAACTACCTATTCAAATTCCTCTTCATACAATTACTCAGACTTTTACAGTGTGCTCCTTCATACCTGTTTTTTAAGGTGAAGTTGCTTCAAACAGTTTCAAATCAGAAACTTCTTTTTCTGACTGCTTTTTTATTGACCTATACTTTATCCGAAATGTAGTCATCTTGAACTTAGATGCTGGCAATGAATAAGGTAACCTTGTTCCTCCTAATTCTGCTCTTTCTTCACATTAGATGCTGCTAGCAATCATTTTATATATAGTTATAGTATTATCCTCAGAACCATCTTCCTGCTTGCTTCTCAAGCAAATCAATTTACTAATATACTTCTACAAATGCCAATTCAGAATTACTTAGCTGGAGACCCTGCTCATGAGCCAAACTTATTTAATGGATCGATCCTTTAACTTTCTTTTTATTATAATAATTGGGTCTATTTTGGGGGCAGACAGTTTAAAGGAAACTACCATTTTTTTGGCTGCCAGTAATAGTTCTGCTGTCAGTAGAAACCTAATCAAACCTAAGAAAGTACTATACTTATTTGGCTTAGATCCCAGCCAAAGAAATGCTTTCCTGATTTCTGATCTCAGTCTGACCTACTCAGAAAATGCCAGAAATTCCTGAATATGTGTGAGTCTTTGATAATTTTGTAAAAAAATTTTGCTCACACTTAACAATGTTTCTAATTTTAGCAGTCTGAAACAGACCTCTTAAATTTGAGCAACAGATAGAAAACCATGGAAGACATGTTGCTTTGTTTTGCTTTTTAAGCAAATGCATGCATCACTTAAGTGTGTAAGTCTTCAACCTGTGGAAACCTTTAGTTTTCACAATTTATGAAAATCTAAATGCAAAGGTGATGTTACCACAGTAAATCATTGCATTTTCCAATAATTTCCTAGGCAACGACAGTGTAATGTCCTGAAAGACTAGCAGGTGTCTACAAAAAAGTAGGGTGGTGGTTGTGGTGAGGACTGTTAGTCTATATGATAAATGCAGCAAGCTTAGCCCTGCCTTCAGTCCTCTGGAAGATGTTTCCTTAAAGGAAGTTACTGCAAAAAGTGGGAATGAAACTGAGTTTGCCTCTGATTTCACTTTCTGTGGCATCAGATCCAGACAATATATGGATGCTTACAGAAAAATTTACATTATTACTAATTTACAATTACATTATGATATAATGTAATAATGTAACATAATATATTGTGATATATGTACATAACAATGTAATAATGCAATAATGTAACATAAATTACTCTCAAAATGAACTTTTACTTTTGCATCTTTAAGTAGGTTATAGCAAGCAGGCAAAGGCCAGGAATGGTGCTAGTAAAGGCACAGATTAGTTTCTTAAATAGGAGAAGAAAACTTCCAGGGTTGTCCCCTGCTTTACTGTATTATGACGCACAAGCATAGGAAATGAGAAAATAAGCTTTCATGAGAAGAATGTAAAAAAGGGTAGATCTTTTTGTTTACAAACACTTAGAGAGAGGGCCATACCTTTGTATGGTCCCTTTCCACTGGAAAAAGGGTAAAGGACAGCACAGTTACCCGCTTATCTGAAACAGCCAATAACAGAGTTTATTTTGAGAAAGAGCAGCCAGGGAGAAGGAGAGGCAGAAGATAATTATGATATGAGGGTGCAAAACAGCGTTTTTATAGATTTACTATTTTGTTACTTTGTGAAATGATAACAGCCCACTTCCAGAGCAGGCTAGTTTGCACCTGCTAGTTTAAGAGGTTGTACTGAGGCATCAGGAGAGAAAGGTATGTCCTACCACACTAAAAAACAAATGCAGTCACCTCTCTGAACTAGCAGCTGGAGCCCAGGCTGGGTAACGTACATGTCTTAAAATGAAAACATGCCCATGCCGAGGCAACTCAGTCTTACTTAGGGGCTGACATCTGCAGAATATTTAAGACCCACTTTTAGTCACTGGGTTGGTAACCTTCCCTTGCCATGTTACTGGTGTCTGGGTGCCTTCTACCATGCCAAAATCACTTTGCAAGCAGAACATATACAGGAATAAAAGCAGTTATTTATTCACTAACATGGGCAACATGTAGGGGAGACTCACGGTGTACCAGACTTAGCATGCTTGCCACCCAAAGCACCCAGCAGGTCTTTGCTGGTTGGGAAGTTTTCAGCCACATGGGGAGAGCTGGGTCTGCTTTGCTCCTTTGAACAGGCTGGTTGATGCTGCTGGGTTGCCTTCCTCTTCTCTGCCTTTTTTATTCCCCTAGGAATTTATTCCCTTTTCACATCAGTACTTTTCCACATGGATTCTAGAACAGCTTTTATCATCTCAGCAATTACCCTCCGTGTTTTCACATATCCTGTCTTGTAGAGTTGCACTTCATACTTTCTCACACATTTACAACAATTTTTTTTTTTAATAAGGCTGAGCTAGTGCCGCACAGCAGTACTGCACCAGTGCCCCCTCACAGCAGCTCACCCCCCGGCCTGAGAGCCACCAGCTCGTCTGCCAGCACATACCCAGCTTCTGATCAGCCAGGTACTCCTTAAGCACCACTGACTGTGTTGATTAGATATTCTTCAAATATAATGGCTGCTTAATGCTTTGGCCATACATCATTCCCCCAGGTAGATATCTTGACCTTGAATAGAATCTCGGTTTGTCTATTTGGTCTCCTTCTATCCAGTCCTTAACTGCAGCCCAGTCTCAGAAGTCTGATTATAGTCCCACATACGCTGTTTCTTCCTGGTGCTCATTTGTACAGTGCTAAGATTATTTATGTAGAATCTAATGTCACCAGAACGCCAGCATTACAGAGGATCATTATGAACCACTCTTGTCTTCGTTAATTATGGAGCTTTATTGTTGGTGACTTTCCTATTAAGGGCTTTCTAGGAAAATGTTAACAAATTTCCTCTATTGAAAAATGTGGATAACTTTTCCTTTGGCTAGAAGGAGTCCATTCTCCTTTCCTGTTCACAGTTAATTTCTTGTACCCCTTCAGTTTCCTTCCAGATGTTTCTACCAGGGTATTCTGAATATAGTTGTACCTGCTCAGACACTGTAATTTACAGTTTCTATACCTCCTTAATGGAACCAGTTGATATATTTTACCATTTTAATATGTTTTGGTGGGGTTTTTTTTGGTTTATTGCTGTAGGGATCAGAGGAAGTCCCTGATGATTCAAGAGGATGTTTGGGAATGGCCAGCATATCTTCACTATAGACAAATTTAGCTGACTAATATCACTGATTTCTGATGAAGTGCTTTTGGTGTGGTCTCCTATTTTTAAAGCCATATTTGTGTATGGACTGTAAAGCGGGCAGAAGACTGGCTGGTGAGTACAGGAAAGGACCTGGTCAATGAAACATCAGGTGCTAAGTACTCAGTCCCCTCTTTGGGGACATCAGTTTTGCTGAGCTCTCATCTGACTGTATGCCTCTTAGTGACAGGAGCAGAGTCAGCATTCCTGAAATGCACCTTCCAGTTTTGTTTCATCTGTGAAGCCTGAAGTCTGCCTGAACAAATAAGTGGGGACAAATTGGAGATAAGCTTGAAAAAGCTCACTTCCGATCTAAGCTAAAAGGATATGTAGAGTTATGTCACGCTAGGCAGAAACTGGAGAATTTTTCTCCTAAGAAGGTATTTTTCTGAAGACACCAAGTCCTCATAGTTGCATGTGCCATCAATCATGTTCAAAAAAGCATATAACAATTCTAGTATCCATTAGTTCTTTCTCCCCAAGTTTTGGTTTATGAGTTTTTTGTTGTTTGTTTGTTGATTTAGGGTTCCTTTAACCTGGAGTTTTTATGGCTGTAATGTTTTGTTCTTGGTTTATCTTCCAAAGACATTACAAAATTTTTTAGCTACTAGGAGCCACATCACAAGCAACTGCTTACTATGGATTGAATGCCACTCTGCAACTTCCCCGGGGACATATTACGGGACTGATATATTAGGAAAAAATAGTAGGAATCATTTAACATTGCAGCTCAGGACTCAGGCATCTGTAAACTTCTTTGGCTTTCTCAGACCTCTGAGAAAATAAAACACAGTAGAAGTAAGGCAGAAAGAACATGTATTTAATAGCACAGGTTATATTTAGTTAGTTAGAAAACTAGTGAATGTTGTACTTTAAAGTACTTTGAAATAGCATGATACACTGATGGATAGCTATCCAGTTCCTCTGTAAAAATATACTTGCTAGGGATAAAAAGAGCTAGGAACGTTATACTTGTGATTTTTTTTTTTTTTTTTTTGTGAAATACTTGTCTCTTTCTTTACACCAAATAGTATATTTCTCAAAGAAATGCTATGATGTTTCATTTTATACTTTGCAGATCCGCTGTTCCTACATTAGAACTGTGCTTTAGTATTTCTAAAATTCTTTTGGGGAGAGGTGGTGGGAAGCGGAAGATAAGGGAGTGAACATAGTATTTCCTGGAAAAATAAATGCTAAAGAAAATTATCTTTATTTCAAACAGTATTTGTGAAACAAGATTAGACATTATCTGTAAATATTTTCTCTGAACCTGAAGAAAAGTAGCATTTGCTTGTACTCATCTTAGGAAAGATAAAAAAAAAAATCCTCCATAGAGAATCTTAAGATATCGTAAACTGTGCAAAGATTCAATAATTGTGTTTTTTCTTAAAATTAGTCCATTAATTTATGTGCAAAAGCTCTTCCTCAAATAAAGGACAACCAACCAACCAACCTCACCATTGTTCAGCAGGTGAACATTTTATCAGTACTATAAATTGGAGAGGAAAGACAGAGGACAAGTTGCAGTTTTCAGGCAAGTATTAAATATGGCATTGGTGCTAATATGGAACCTTGTTATCTCCTCCTCTCACTGTTAATATTTGACTAGGCTTTTCTGGCACTTTCTTTCAGTCCTGGAAACAATTCCACATAAGGATTCCACATAAGAATTCTTAACCTATTCATTTTCTTTAACAATGAGAAGTATAGCCAATAATTAACTGAAAGTTCAAAGAAGTAATAAATGAAAGTTCAAGCAATTCCCCCTCTATCTTTTTTGATATCTATTAAAATCATGATTTATCAAAGAAGCAGGATTTTTCATTTGAGAAGCAAGGCTGGTTGGTTCCTGTTACAGCATGTTCATTTACAAATAATTCTACTTTTAATGATTACTCACATATTCGATAAGATGTAAGTCACAGACCATCACATATGTTCCCTCACTTTTAAAACTGGTTCTCTTGAAGTTAAAATACCAGCTCTAGTTTTGATGGCTGTAATCTATCATGAACTTCACAAGTGCTTGTTGGGGTTATGTCTCTACTCTCTCTAAAAATTACATGGTTTTTAGCTTGTTACTGCTTCTGGGTTTACATAAAAGCTACAACAGTGGATTCCTGCTTATATTTGAAACTCCCATTTGAGGGATGACAATTCTTTTTCATGAAAATTAGATATTCTGAGAAACTGTTGTTAGAATTACTGTGGTAATCAGCAGTGATGATGGTGATAATAGGAATTAAATTAGTTTTGATTTTATTTTTATATATATATATATGCACACAGACACATTTATGAATGTATATCTGCAAGATATACTCTGGTGGGACCTTTAAAAGATTAAAGTATTATATATTAAGTATTTCTTCTCTTTATTGGCCAATAAACCTCTCCGATCACTGAGAGGAACCGAAAAGTAGATGGAGGACTTATATTTATTACACAAGCTGGGTAGCGCTGTGTAGACAAAGTAGAATGTGAAAATGAAGTAAAGGAATTTCTTTCTTGCAAATGAAATACGAAGGCAAAAAACTTGCTCAATATCACAGAAAATGCTTTCTGTGTATCTGAGAACAGAATCTTTCAGCCTGGTTCCTTGCAAGCAAGACTGTCAATGCCTGCACTTTTGAGGCAGTACGGTATGTTTCTTTGATAATCGTTATAAGAATATATGATAATGTCTTATTGGAAAATAAAGTACTGGGTGTCATTTTCTCAGAAATAAACAACAAGACAATAGAATGGAAATTGTCAGGATGAAATATTTAGATTCTTATTTTTCTTAGAATATGCAATACTGTACCTTGAAATTTATTGATTTATGTTCCATTGTGTAACATTAAAAGAGTTTGTTGTTATGGAAGAAACATTTTTTAATTTTATGAGAACTTTATTCCCACTTGAAAACTGGTAACACAGGATTATTTTTCATTAAAATGTAATATAAAAAACCAGCACTGAAGAAGACTAACTGGCTTAATTGCCTGAGAATTTTATAAACAGTGATATATAGGTACTCTTTTGAGCAACTAATGATAAAGTTGGGCAGTTAATTCAGCTACAGCCTACAGTTGTGGGAAGTTGTGGGAAGCAAGGGTTTGATAATGTCATAAATAGAAGAAAAGAAACGACAGCAGGAAACACCAATTAAGCAGCTCCTCTGAAATGACCTCTTGAAAAATTATTTAAAATAGAGACAAATTGCTTCCTGTATGACAAAATAATATATATTTTTTAAAAAAAGGACAAAAAAAATGGATATGTGAAATACAAGACAATGAAAAAGAGTTGTCTTTTGTTGTGATCTGTTATATAAAGTATCTCCATTTTTACTAGAGAATGTAAGGACCTAGGTATGGTGCCTTAACAATTGTTTTGAGCACCACCCAGCACTTAGTGAAAATGACTGTTCAATACTATCCGGTACTGTAATTTTCTGAGTTATTGAAATGCTAGCGATCTCGATTGGGATATGCTTTGTGCGAATTCTTCCTTTAAGTCACTAGAAGCAGCACCACCTCCTTAACAGAAGTGTAACCATCACTGCTGAAGGGTCATCTTTCTAGTCCCATGGTCTGGTAACGGTGAAAAAAACCCAAAACTCAGCCACTGTATTTCCTGTTTAATTTTTTTCCTTTCCTTTTATTCCACAGTTACCCTACCATTCACTCTCCTTAGCCATTGATATTGTGCTTTCTCAGCACAGTGGAGGCAAGAGTGTGATTCAAGTGACTGATTCTACCTATCCTGTATCATAGGGATATCTTCACAATATGCAGCGAGGCCATTACTGTCCCATTACAATGTGTCATTTTTAATTCATATATTCTGCATCATTCACTGAACCACTACTCTGTGAAAGTCTTCCGTGAGGTTTAGATGTACATTCTCTCAATAGTCTCCACAATTCATAAGAAAAAGTAATTCCCTTTTCCCTTGGTCCTGATGTAGTTAATATGATCGGAAGCTGGCACTGGAAGTTTAAGCTGGTTTTTTTGTCTTTGCTTATAAGTACATAAAAAATCTCTGTAACTGCAGTGATGCTTCTGGTGAATCATATGCCATCCGATCATGTTCATATATTGTGTCACTGTCTACCTCCTGTGTTACAAGTGGTATTGCACATGCTAGGTCTATAGTGGTGATCTAGGCACAGTACCTGTCCCACTGATGATAGCCAAGATCTGAGCCAGTCCACTTTACTGCGCTTGTTGGATACTGCAGTGGCTGGGTTAATAGAAATAAGACCAAAGAAAGATTTGCTTTTCTCTCTTAAAATCAGGGAATCTGATTACCAATGTAAATAAGGCATATGTTGTGTTTGCTGCATTTTAGTATGTATTAACTTTAACCATCATAATCTTCAGGGATACTACTCCACTCAAAACTAAGCATATATTCAGAAACATTCTTGAACTTGGGTTAAAATCTTTAATCTTGCCAGTATATTCCTGTAGAGATAAATGGGTGGATTTTGATTGAGACACTGAAATAAGATCAGCTTCTCTCTCTTTAAAAAAAAACAAACAACCAAACCTAAAATAAAAAATAGATACAGTTCATTATTGCAGAATTAGATTTCTGTCCCTTAACCATTATTTCTGTGCTTTATCCAATCAGTGTCTCATCATAAAAAGATGCAGTAGCTGGAACTCCAGCACAAATATCTTGCCCTGGTCTATAGTTGAATAACCTAGTCACTAGATTTAAAAGATTAAGCTGATACGATAGTTCATGTGTTATTGGCATCCTGGTACCACTTAAATAGGACGAGGAAAGGCACTTCTGTTCAGAGTACACGCTAGCTCACTGGTATAGACCCACTTTCCCCTGGGAAATCGGGAGACATAGATTTGAATTCCCTCATGCTGATGAATGGATTACCCACAAAAATAGGTACCTCTCTATATTGTTTCTGAAAGGTAATGGCAAGGTGCTGTGCTGCTTGATGGATTTAGTGCTATTTGTGTGATTTAGTATGCTCCCAGTATGCCTGCCAGGCTGACTCTCTGCATTATCTCTGGGTTACAATGAAGTTTAGAAGAAAGAGTCATGTGTAAAATGTTTGCCTGAGAATTATTGGAACATTAGAGAGAATAGCAATTTTAAAGTCTCTTTTCTGTATTTTAATAGGCACAGCAAACAGGCAAATTTTCCCTATCTTGTTCTTCTGTTTCTGTTTCTCATCCATTTCTTTTTCATCTTGATGAAACCACAGTAACGGTTGTAGTTCTAGCTGTGAAACATAGCTCCCAGGCTCAGTGATCTGAGAGATTTCTGGGGAAAATAAAAAGGAAAAAAAGGAAAACCCCCACAACGTATTAAAATGAACCTAGAGATTGTTCTATGTTGAAAAGATGGGGGGTAGAGGTGTGAAGAGAGGGGGAAGAAAAGTGCTTTATATGGAACTGAAGAAAACCTGCATGAAATATGGGTGACTTCGCAAATTTGGATTAAGTATTACTGCCAAACATTGTGACTGTAAAGCTATTTTAGGGATTTTTGTGTTTTCTACAGTAAGCAGTATGACAAATAAATGTATAAAGGAATTCATTCTGAGTGTTCCAACTTTCTGTCAATGATGGTAAATAAAGAACTGCTCTGCATAAGACTGACAATCTTATACATTTACTGGAGACTGATTTAATGGTCTATAATTAAGTGTAAAATTGGAAAAGAGAAAAATGTAATGATGAGCAAAATTTCATAGCTAGGTTTTGGAGTTGCCAAATGCTTCAGAAGGCTGCAATTTCACAGCAGGATTGGTTCCAGAAGTGGAAATTGGACGTAAATATTTCCAGAGAGTGGAAATGTAAATTAAAAAAAAGAATTAAGAAACACATTTTGTCCTAATATATTCTCTATTAATAATTACAAACTAATCACAGAGCTATGGTTTAGAAATCAACTTATTAAAAAATCTTTAATGAATTAACTTCAATTGTAAATCTGTGTCTAAGAATATTTCAAACAGTTGGTCAATTCTGGTGCATTATTTTATGATAATTGCACATAAAATACTCAGGGTGTGTTGGCTGCTGAACAAGAAACATTACGGCTATTGCAAAGCAGGTTTTTTCAAGTACTGTGTGAATATTCTAGCACCCTAACACATCTATTGCTACTGACTAATAGTGCATTAACTGCTTTTTTTTTTTTTTTTTATTATTGCTTTTGGCCAGTGGTCTGTATTTTCCATTAGGGATCTTGTTATCATTAGTTCCTATTTATCAAAGAAACCTACAGGGCAGACTTCTTTCTTTTTCGCAAACTAGCTGTACCTAGAGGATATAATGAATACTATAACAGCAAAAGGAAATCGCTATTGTATACTCATACAATTCTGTTATCAAATTTTGTAACCAGAACGTATAAGCTAACTAACAAATACTATATGGACATGTGGTTTTATTGCACAACCTGCACATATTCTTCAAGAGGCAAAATGCACATATTATTTTGACTCAGGATGTCCTGTGCAAAGAACTATCAAGGATGATTAACTGAAGTAATTTCTGCTTAGGACAAAGCGCCTTTGAAGAACAGTTACATCCTGGAAAGCTGGCACCACAAGACTCTTGCAATCAAGATAGATCTGATACTTGTTGAACGGGTAGCCAAAGGTGTGTCCTTAAGTGAACTTACCTTCATAATACTAAAAATCATTAAAAAAAAATTACACCAGATACCCCAGCCCACAAAGACCCTTCCTCTATGCATTGAGCATACATAGTTAACCAATAAGTTTGTGTAACCATTATGTTAATTACTCACTCAAACACTCAGTGTTAGAGGGTTGAAAGTTAACAAATTAATATTCATGTAATTGTGTATAAATCTGATTGTGGAAACTGCCAAAGTGTGCTAGTTCACCTAGCACCTGAACTTGCTCAACTTTATTTTAAAAGCAGTATCTTAGACTTTTTCTTTGCTTTTGCCTACTGGGTAACAAACTCACTTTCGAGATGACAAGTGGCTTGGAGACATATTTAAGTCTTTGGACTGGCTTCGGGGTAGGTTTATTATAGTGTTAAGTCAGCATAATGAGTGTTTTCATTTATTTTTGTTACAAGATGTAATGTCAGTGCACCCTTTAAGAGAGGTAGTGTAATGAATAGTGATTCTAAAGATACACCAGTAAGGTAAACTGCTAGAGCCACTGACAGACTCAATATGAAAACAAGCTCCTTCTTAGGAGTATTTGTTTTGATGCCAGATGTATGACATATTTAAAACTCCTGTCAAACAAAAGGGCTCTGGCATGGAGCAGTGCTGATTATAGGAGACAGTGATTGATTAAAATTCTGTTATTGATGCGACAGAATGATGGCCAGGCTTCATTGCTGGGCTGGACACCAGCTACTTGAGGAGCCAACCTTCATAACTAGGATTTAAGTGCCATCAGCATGTTTGTGACTGGAAGCATGCAAGAATGAATACATTACATTTGAGCATGCCAATACATCACAAAAAAGAAGTCCAGAAAAGATAAAGGAGTAGCAAAAGGTGAGCAAATTTATAAATTAAGTTGTTCCAGTTAGACAAGCTTCTTCAAAGTTTGAGAAAAAAAAATTATATTTAAATGGGAGTACTTCATGCTTTTTTATGGAACACTTTAGGATTTTTTTTAAATAACCAAATGGATCAAAGTGACATTCTGTGGGGAAGGAAGAACAAAAATGAAGATAGCGACCAAAGGTAAAAATTCAGATAATGCTTTC
The DNA here is from genome assembly GCF_023634155.1 of Falco peregrinus. Classification (NCBI taxonomy): domain Eukaryota; kingdom Metazoa; phylum Chordata; class Aves; order Falconiformes; family Falconidae; genus Falco; species Falco peregrinus. The sequence goes on from NC_073727.1 coordinate 60,617,577, forward strand.
ATAGAGACCATTATTAAAAGTCTGGATAATGCTGACAGAATTTTTCAGTGAAGGAGCTATTTTTGTTAAATCCAAATAACAAAAATGTTTTTACAGAAGAACTTCAAATACATTTATTGCAGTTGCCTTGGCACAGGACTTGATATTTCAGTGGCAGAAACGGTATACTTTCTATATTTCTCTTCTGCTTATTTCTTCTGGGTTTAGAGAATGGGTTCTTTTTATTTAGTTATTTAGATTATAGTGTTTATATTATTTTAATAGCTAAAGGATATAACTATGCTGGATGCTGTTTCCAACACTATGTAAATATGAGCAGGAAGGACTATTGAGAAAGGTGATGAAGGTAAGAGTATTGTTGATAGCTACAGAAATGATAGGAGAAAAGGTGGGGACAATGTTGTCTCAAGGAATCTGCAGAGAAGTATCCCTAAAGACCCTTCAAGAGATGAGACAAACTCCATGGGTTAGCCTTTTCTTTCCTGTCCTTCACAGGCTCAGCCAACCACATGTGCACCACTTTGTACAGGCTGAGACTGTACAGTAAAGCTGAACCATATCCCAAGTTTTAACTGCAAATGGTCATTTTACCATGGTCAATATATTTAAATCTGGCCTTAAAAATCCTTCCATTTTAAAATTTATGAAGAAACTTAAACTTTCTAAATGCAAGTAAAACTTATAATATGCTTAAAAGAAGGTCAAACTAGCTAATGAACTACCTATGGCTCAAAAAACAGCTGATGTGAAAACAGACTGCAAACGCTGCCTTAATTTTTTTGTTTTGACACTTAGACTTCATGCACAGTGTTGATGAATCTCTATCATTTGGGCATGTGCTCATGTGTATCACAATGGGTATTCACCTGATTGCACACAGTAGTTCACTGTACAGCACTCTGGTTATGGCTCTAGTCTTGTTTTGGCTTATATCTTAGTTTGGCATGTGAAACTGTCTGATTCCTAGGAAATACCTCCAAAACGTTCCACATTCTAATACAAAAAATGCTTTATTTATTCATATTTGTGTGTGTGTGTGTATATACATATAGATAGATAAATAGATACCATGTAACTAGAAGCTTCTTACTTCAGATATTTTTACTTACTTTCCTAAGTCTCTAGCTGCTGCATGAAAAAAAAGTTTATTTAAAAATCTAGTGAGTATATTGTGGGAAAATTACTGTGTGCACAATAATGATTGTCTGAGTAGTTAGTCATAACAGCTTGTCTTACATTAGCGAATGTATATTCTAAATTTAAAGTAGTAGCAGTTATTATAATTATTATAATTGATGTTTTGTTTTATAAGTACAATTGGGAGTACCATTCATTTGTAACAACACTGTATTTAGCAAATATAAACTGATTTTTGCCTTAATATCTTATCTGAGAGGAGTCAACATCTCCTTTCTTGTAAAGAGAACAGTTTTGGGGTTGTTGCGTGAAGAGGAGGAATTCAATGCCAGGCACTGAGTTAAATTACGCAGTTGAACTAGTAGAACAAGCTTAAGATAAAATCTGGTTGCAGGTATTTGCCAAATCTACATACAAACATCTGTCTGTGTTTTTGTCCTTCAGGTATGATAGATTTTGCTAAGAACAGCACCATCAAAAATCCCATAAGAGCAAAATGGCCTGGGAGCAAATTAGAAGGTAAGAGAAAAACATCTTTCTTTGTTCATCTTCTGCCACTAGGTTTGCTTGCAGTGAAATATTTCAGAAGTGAATTCTGCTTAGTGCTTACCTTAAAAATAATTTTGTTCTGTGTAGTTTTTTAATATTTCCTGTTAAAAGGAAAACGTACTAATACTTTGCAATAATTGTCAGTTAATGTTCAATGTACTGGGGCTGTGGATAGTGATCCCATTTAAAAAAATATATCAGATAACAGACGTATTTCTTACTTTCAAAACAGAATGAGTGTAGGCTAGAGGCTAAAGACTGTCAGTTATTGCAGACAATTTAATGGAGATCATACTAGCATCCAAAATCCATTTTACCCCTCCCTTCAGTGCACTATGTGTTTCTGCTCTGTTTACCTTCCATGTAAAACAAGGTGACACATGCCATTAAGTGAACTTCATGGTCAGGTAAAATATTTTAACCATTTTTTCCGGGAAGGAAAATCAGTAATGCTAGGGCATCCATTTTAGCATGTACAAATAAATATGTGCCCATCTGCTATGTACATTGTACAATGGATACAGTAGGTAGGCAGAAGAAAATATTCAGCCTGTAAACTGTTCAAGGAGAGTTTGTAGAAACTGTAAATATCCATTAGGTACCCATTTCCTTTGAACGTAAGTTTTTATTTTACTTAAATATTTGAGCATTTATTTTTGTTGTATTAATGATAAAGATACTTAAAGATGTGGGTGTGTTCTTAAATTTAGTTGCATATCTGAATTACTTCTTGATTTTTAAGCATAAGAGAGAATAATATCAACTTGCATTTAGGAATCAGACTCTCTGATCAGATTATGATGCACTTTGTTTTTTATAGATTGCATTCACCTGTGTCAAAGGTAGAAATCAAAATGATAAATTTTCTTCATGTATGACACCAAAGATGATGTTATCATTATTGGTTTAGCACAGTAAATTAAAGACTATGACATAACATATGAACAGAATAAAGTTATGTTAAGCTGCATAAACCTGCCCATATAAATTGATTTCCTTTGCAGATTTCTGTGGGAAATATTTCTAGCTGGTACAGTCCTTTCTGTCTCCATTCATACAAAGTCTACCTTTTCCACCATAGCCCCTCCAGCATATCCATGCCTCAGGTCTTTCTCTTCTCTCCTGTATACTCCAGTTTCCAGAAAACCAAGCAGTTCTGATATCTCCCTGCTCTAATGCAAGTCCGTATTACACCCAAATTTACTGTGTACTGTGTTTTATGCAGGCAAGACCCGTGCTCTTTGCCCTACCTATTACTTTCAAAACAGTTTTGCCCAGCTCTGCATTTCCTTAGCTGACCGTGGGGAAGTTATAGTTATGGAGTCTCCATCCCATGCCTATACTCTGCTACAATGCACCATGTTTCAACTTTTCGAGTACTTACTGTCATATGAATAGAGCTTCTATAGCTATAGTGAAAGCCCAGTTCAGGGCATGAAACTCTGAACTGGATAATGTACAAAACAGACAAAACATTTGAAACTGTAGTGCCTAAGCTCCAGGAAACATCTGTAGAGCACATAGACATCAAGGTCAAGTTCAGACATCCCATTCTAGATTGAAGTAAAATGGCTGAAAAGGTTTTTGCCCTGGGGCATTGCTTGCTGGCTAGAGATGACTGGCCCCTTATGTCTGTTGATGGAAGGACTGTTTGAGCTCTCCAAATTTGCCACACTGTCTGTTTATACTGACCTGGGTGACTTTGTTGGATTAGGCTGTACTTACACTGTCTTTTCCACCAGGATAGTAGCACACTAAAATGGTAACATGTAGCGGGGGGAGGACACCATCTTTGATGGGTGCTGTTCTTCGCAAAGTGGATGTTGTGAAATTTCCAAGGAAGTTTTATTTTAATAAAAAATTTGCTCAGTTTTTTATACTTAAAAAGAAATGTTTTGGACATCAGGTTCAATCCACTCACAAATTCACATCACAATTCACATCAGAGGTACTAACATATCATTAAAAATCAATACTACTTCATTCCCCAGTCTGATTCTTCTAACTGAAATGTAAAATAAATTAGTAAATACCCACTTGAGACAGAGATCCAGAATGCAGGTTTTCACCCTCACTTGTTGTAAGCAGTGGTAGCAAAGGAAATCAGCAAGTAGGAACATCAATTTGCGATTGGAAGTGAGGGGTAAACAGCTATGGTTTCAATAGCTTTGGTAATTAGGTATCTCTAGAACAAGGACTGGATATGCTTGTCCTCTACAGATCTGTTTGAAATTAATTATCTACATTTCTATGTCTAGATTTGAACACAAAAGGTAAAATAAGTAATTTCATCTGATGTCTGCTGTAAAGGCGAATGACAGAAATATAAAACCTGGAATGTTTAGATTCATTATCAGGAAACTGTTTTCTGACAGTGGAATATATTATGCTTTGGGATTGTCCCAGAAGGCAAATAGCTGAGGCCTGACTTCCTCGGTCATACCGTTAAGTAGATGGAGGTCAAGAAAATACATTCTGTGAAACAGCCTCATAAAGCAGGAATAGGTGGTGAGGATCTGAGAATCCTGTTCATCTGTAAATGCTGTGAGTCTGTGATCCACTCGAATTTCAAGAATGTTTAGAGCCTCATGGGGAAGTTTATGCATTATGAAGGCAAGATGAGAGGCTCTAACACAAAAGAATGAAAAGAAAGAGCAGCAGCAAGAAAAAACTTCTTGTGTTACTAATTAATCATGGTGTGACTTTTCTTCCAATGGCACCTTCTTTCCAGCTACTGACATATGGTGCTCATATAGCCAGCTGATTTACAGTATCACATCCATACATCTGCATGTCAGATAGATGTTTTGCTTTTGTAAGCTAGTGGCCACGGTTCTGTGAGGAGGTGTTTAAGAAAAAAGGTCACCCAGAGGTACCACACAGGTTTAGGTTAGGGAAAGCAAAGGAGAGCAAGTGTTCACTTAATCGTCCCTTCTCCTATTCAGTCCATTATTTGCACATTTTAGGGGCAGATGTGCAATCTGGGAAGTTTTCCAAATTAATTTTTCAGAACATTAGGTGCTCTCAACATTAGGCACACTAAGCAAATTCCTCTTTGTAACAATTTTGCCACCAGCATTGAAGATGAGCTGCTTTCAGGATGAAAATAGATGGTTGAAAACTTAGGCCAAACCAAGCAATTTGGGAATAAAATTACTTAGAAAACTGTTCAGCTGGTTTTCACACACCCTCTCTGTTCTACTTAGAGTTCTTCGAGGCTTTGGGCACTAACATAAAAAGTCTTCTCAAATGGAGTTTTTCTGAAAAAAAAAAAAACCAAAAAAAGAGAAAAAAAAAGATAGTACAGCACAACAGGCTGAGAAATGTTTCTACAATAATTCTATGTATAGGACAATGAATCACCTACCCCAAGCTATTGATCTGATCAAAGAGTTTCTAAATATCCAGACTCGTTGCTACTTAAACTTGTCACTTTTCTATTTTTATGGAGTTCTTTCTGCAGTTTTTCATGCCTTAGAGGGGTGGGTTGTTGGTTTTTTTTCACCTGACAAGAGGGACAGAATCTTGGAAGACTAAGAAGTAGTATTTAAATGGACTGCTGTCTTTCATTCAGCAGCTTCAATTTTCAATTTCCTTTCCTACTGCTTTAATGAGACTCCATAGTGGAGTTTAGGTTTCTTGCTCCAGAGACCCTGAGTTTGGTGTGGACTCTCCTCTGTCTGAAGTAGCTCAGGTGTGCTGATATTCAATACAGTTCAGGTATTTTCCTGTGCTTTTAAATAATAGGTTTGGGAGTATGGAGTTGTATATCATCCAATTTTTCTGTTTTGTCTTATTTATTGTTACATATGTCAACAAGGAAGCAGTACAGAAGATGCTTACTTCTTAGATGGTTAACTTTCCATTAGCCTTGGTTTTTTGAAAAGGATTTTAAACGGTAGGGCTTGTTATGAAAGTGAAAGACAGACAAACAGACAAGCTTGCAGTTAAGGCTTAACCCTGCTCTTGAATTGGTCAATGTGTCTATGCTCAGGTTGTATATACTGTTGTCTTTTATAGGTTAGTAGAATGTTGACCTCATTCCTCCAGTGCTGGTTGAACATGACTTTTGCTCTCAATACAATTGATCTACATCCTCTTAACCAAAGTGGGAAAGTTAAGTCTAAAAACTGAACCATGAACCTCAGCATTCTGATACCCCAGAAGGCTGTGCTGCCAGTCAGTGAGACCTGGGCAGGCTGGAGAGTTGGGTAAAGTGGAACTCAATGAAATTCAAGAAAGGCAAGTGCTAAGATCCTGCACCTACGGAGGAATACCCCCATGCACCAGTAGACACTAGAGGCTGGCATGCTGGAGAATAGTTCTCTGGCAAAGGACCTGGGAGTTCTGGTGGACAGCAAGTTGCCCATGAGCCAGCAGTGTGCCCTTGTGGCCAAAAAGGCCAAAGGGATCCTTGGGGTGTGTTAGGAGGAGCATGGCCAGCAGGATGAGGGAGGTATCTTCCTCCTCTTCTTTGCCCTGCTGAGGCTGCATCTGGGGCGCTGTGTCCACTTCTGAGCTCCCCAGTTCAAGAGAGACAGGGAACTCCTGGAGAGGGCCCAGCAGAGGGCTACAAAGATGATGAGTGGACTGGAGCATCTCCCTGATGAGGGAAGGCTGAGAGAGCTGGGCCTGTGTAGCCTGGAGAAGACTGAGAGGGGATCTTACCAATGCATATAAGTTGGTTAAGGGTGAGTGCCAAGAGGATGGGGCCAGGCTCTTTCTCAGTGGTGCCCAGCGACAGGACAAGGGGCAACGGGCACAAACTGCAACACAGGGAGTTGCATCTGAATGTGAGGAGAAACTTCTGTACTGGGAGGGTGCCAGAGCCCTGGCACAGGCTGCTCAGAGAGGCTGTGGGGTCTCCCTCTCTGGAGATATTCAGAAGTCACCTGGACATGATCCTGTGCAACCTGCTCTAGTTGAACCTGCTTTAGCAGGGGTTGGACTAGATGATGTCCAGGGGTCCCTTCCAACCCTGACCATTCTATGTGATTCTGTGCTTCTGTTACCTGCTCCAACAGGTCCATGTCTTTTACGTACTGGGGACCTCAGAAGTGGATGTAGTAGAAGGGGCTCAGCTCCCTTGATCTGCTGGCCAAGTTTGGTTTTGTGCAGTGAATATGAGTAAGCATTTTACTACATTTACAGTCTGTTTTTGCTGATGTTTCTGTGTAATGTCCATTGTAATTAATGGCTATAGTATTTATGGTAAATGTTACCGCACCATATCAAGTGACATTTAAATAAGAAAATGGCCTATAAATATGCCCACAGGACATGTGTTTCCATTACACAGCCTTCCATTATTTGACAACCCTACTAGTCTATTAAAGAAGCAAAGGGTCCTTACATCAATAACCTCAGTAACACCCAGAAGTTGTTGATTTAATCTTGTGCTTTCAAGTTGAGCACATGAGTAAACATTGCTTAAATTGGAGCTGTGTTCAGTAGAGGGAAAAACAGTATTATATTCAAATATTCTCCCATAATAAATTTTAGCCCATATTGGCTTCTTAATACTGACCACTGTATAGCATAATTAAGAGAGGACTCAACAGAGGTCTCAACAGTAATGAAAAAGGTTCCTTGGGTTTTATAAATGGATCACATTAATTACTTGTGCTCACAGCATCTCTAATAATTCCCGAAGCAGGAACAATATGTCCATTCCAATAACACTAAGAGAGATTCTATGTTTACACCACTGCATATACAAAACCCCCCTATGTATTCCTCTAAGGCTCTTTAGCTCTAACTAGTTAAGTAGTGATTTTGCTGCTTGTGTCAGAAAGTGGCTGGTGCCTTGTGGACAGAAGCATCCATGGGAGTCTTCTAACTATTTAACTGCCTTTGAGCACCATGCCACTGAGCAAGAGAATAGGGAAAGGGACATGGAGCACTGAGCTGCAGAACGGGAGGTGGGGAATTAAGCTGAGGAGACTCCAGCCCCAAACTATAAAATTAATTCCCCTAGGAACTGAGCATAGCCTCAGACCTCATTGCTTACTGCTTCCAGCTTGTGGCACATTTCTTTGTCCTTATCATTTCTAACACAATAGTACAGTAGTATGTACATAGATGTTATAAAAAATCCCAAACAAACTGTGTGCAGTTCACACGTAGATATAGAAACAAGGTCCAAAATGCTGTGCTTACTTCTTATGTACCTCTCCATGAAGTTCTGAGCCTCAAAAGAAGTCCATTTTTCCTATTATACTCAGAGAGAACAGGTCATGACAGATGCATATTTTTGGTAGCCAGCTTTGAGGACAGCTACTGTAACCATTGAGAAGGGAATGATGCAGGATGAGTTTGGTATGACGACTAAAGAGTGGCCTAACTCAGGACAGTTTCTATTTTCTCTTCCTTTCTCTGGGTATCTGAAGCACTAGGAGGGAGAGCACTACTGCTTCACTGCTTCAAGTAGTCTAATAGTCTAGTCATTAAATAATTCAAATGTGGAAATACAAGTTCAAATCCTTTATTGAGAGTAAGGGCTTGAATTATATCATTTACACTGTCAGGAGGTTATTCCTCTACCAACCTATTTGACTGCCCCTGGCAGCTTTGGGCAGGCTTCACCTTATTAATCTTTAGACATTTGACGTCTAGACAAAAAATCCAAGCAAATTTTGTTATGTTCCTTCTGCTTAAAGGACCTGAAGAGTCACTTCAAGTAATTTGTTTCAAAGGCAAGTAAAACAGGTGATAAAACCCTGGCACAGGTTGTCCAGGGAGGCTGTGGAGTCTCTGTCCTTGGAGATATTCAAAACCCAACTGGAATGCTACTTGATTTTTCTCAAGACTGTGTTCACTTTAATTTTAGATTCCTAATAGATAAGAAAAATCTCACCTGATATAAGTTGTACCTAAAAGCCAGACTGGCATACTGAGCAATAGCTAGAAGGTGGAGGAAAAGAGGTATATGGTGGATTGAAGAACACAGATCAAGTTTGTGTTAGACACCAAATTAAAGTCTTCTGAGATCCAAGCTAGAGCACTGTAACTGCAGAACTGCACTTCACACATGTATCATGTCAGAACATGGCTTTCAGTTAGAAGCCTTAATGTGAACGTTATATACAGGAATAAAATATTCTATAATCTATGATCTATATGCACTTGTGAAAAGTCACAAGGCAAGACGTACCGCAAAATGACTTGCAGTTGTTTCAGTACTGAAGCACAGTAATTACACCCTCATGATCATGACAGAAACATCACACTGAAACATTTTCTTTTCTTTCTTCCTTGGTATTCTGATTAGATAAGATTTAATAATTAAAATACCTTTTCTGTACCTGACAGTTCTTACTACTTTCTTCTACTGAAATCTTTCAGACTGAAATCAGAACAAAAAATTAGAATTTGGTGTTTAAAAACAAAGAAGAAAAAATAATGCTGCTGATTTTATATTATAGATCATGTTTTTTTTCACTGTAGCAAGGTATAATTTCTTCAAGAGTACAGAGTAAAAATGATTACAAAATCTTGACTTTACATTTCTAGGTATGTCCAAGAGTGGATTTAGTATAAATTCCCACATGATTATACTTTTAAGGCATTTGTTTAATGACATAAATAACTTTTTTAGTTTACTTTTTTTAATTATGTTGAATGTAAATAAATCTGGGAAATGGATTTTGACCACATTTCCAGCTTAATGCAACCGTAACGTATAATTTGAAAGAATCAGAGAAACCCAAGTGACAATAGTATATTGCTCCCTCTAAGCCATGAAAGAAAATAGCCTGAATGAAAATAGACATGTCAAGCAGATAAAGCTAGATATACTTTGGTATTGAAGCAGTCTGAAAAGGCCAGGTAGTTTGTTTAGTTACTTGAAATCTCTTCTTAAAATTTAAATTAGCGTGGGATTTTTTTTTTCTTTTTTGCAGCAGAATCTTTCACTTTCACACAGAAAATCAACAGTTTTGAGATTTTTTTGGAGGTCTTAAAACCTGTTGTCAAGTGATGTTGGCTAATAGCCCTAAAGGCTTCCTAGTTCTGTATTGAACATAAAAAATTAAACATACTTGATTTGTGGGGTTTTTTAGTGTTTTGGTTTTTTTTCTCCTGCAAGGCTTGTCTCTCATGAAGCTGATAAATAGTGCAGTTGGTTAGTATCTCTGAAAAGCAGGACAGTTTTTCTGTGATTTGCTTTCTTTACAGAAAGGCTACAGAAAAGGTGACAGCAGGCAACTGTCACTTGACATCTCACCTCTTTGGCTCAGCTCTTGATTCTGCAACTCTCTATGTGGCTTAGGCCATCTCACTTGGCCCTTTCTGGGACCCAAAGTAGTTAACCACTCTCTTTAGAGTTTTGTGTGGCTTCCCTAATTAAGATGAAAGGAAACACTACAATATTGCAGAATTCTATTATCATAGTAAACCGGACAAATATTGCTTCAGGGACTGCATACTCTGTGCTTCTCTTTCTCTAGGAAAGCCTGCACAAACCACACCAAACTGATGATCTGTTGCTGCATAGCTGGCTGTGCATGCCGAAAAATATCTTGTATTCAATATGTAAATTCAGCGTATGATGGTTGACCTTTAATGAATCCCTTCACTAACATTTAGTATTTATGCTTTTGTTTTTAATAGATAGTACAATTTTCCTACATACAAACAAACTGTGTACTTTCAGGCATGCTAACAAGTCGTAGAGAATTAAAGTGATTTTATTGCTTGCAGTCCTACAATTCTCAGTACCCTGAGCAGCAGAGCATGAAAAGGAACTGAACATATCTGTGCTGCTATTTGGAGCACCTTTCCAAATGTTGCAGATGAAGTTTTGGGATTTCTGCTAAGGATCCTTTAAGTGGGACAGAGATCCTCATTGGCGTCAGAAATTTCTGGCAGCATTTAAGCATTATGTTCAATATATGAATTTTATTTGTATGTCTTTGATAAATGCTAGTAGACACACAGAGTCTTCTGTTAGAGAGAAGCTTGTTATTTTTAACCTTAGAGGAAGCTCGTGATTTTATTCGTGTTTTGATTGGAGATGGTTATCTTAGCAGCAGGTTTTTAGAGATATGTTGCAGGAAAAATATGAAGAAAAAAATGATGGCTTTCATTCAGGTATGGCATAGAACCTGATTAGCCACGAGGGCTCAGTGCCTGAGAGCAGTCCAGAGGATCCCTCTGGTATGCAAGGAATGAAGGTAAATAGTGCTGCAGTTCAGAAGCATGGTGTTGGTCCATTTGTCACAGTTGTCTTTCAAGAAGCAGATGAGATGAGTCACTGCTGTGAAATCATCGATATCACCACATGCACACCCACATATATAAAGATTTAAACTGTCATTTAATTTGCTCACCATTAAAGCTCATGTACTTGCTCAGCAATGGTAAAAAATTCTGAGGACTGGAGCAGAGCAGTAAATTCCATCTAGTGTCATTTTGCGTAATTTTTATTAACCTGTTTGTTCTTTCCATCCCATTTTATAATTTCAGAGAGCTTTAAAACATTAATGCACCTTAGGAAAGGAGATCCTGCATAGTACATATAAATTCACTATTATTTAGACTGTTTATCAAGATTTAGAGTATTTGTATCTCTATTACCTATTAAACTTTAACGAACCTGAATAAATTACAGGGAATCTGCGCACATATATGACACAGTTTCAAAATGTATGGATATAGAAATGTTGTACTTGATTAAAAAAAATAATAGATCCCTATAAAATTGGCTTCAGAAATGCTTTTAATAAGAGAATATGTACTATTATCCAAAAGGGTGCCTACTTGGAACACCTCTTTCTTTCAACAATAGAAAATTTGATTTATCACAAAGCTGGCATCTGAATCCAGTATCATCTAACATTCCTTATTCCATCTGGAAACAAAGTGAGCCTGAAGGGGAAAGAAAAAAAAAAAAAGTACAGTTATTAATTCAGTCTGTGGTTGTGCATTTTAGTGATTAATATGGTACACAGTGGTCCTGGGGTCCTCAGTGATATAAGTAGTAATCCACAGCACAGATACTGGAAAAGCTACTGAATCTTGAACAGATTGTGTAATTTTTCTCCATGGCAAACTAGGCAAGTCCCATTACCTATCTATCAGCAGCTTGTAAAGCCCCAGTTCTTACACGAAGATGAAGACTAGACTGTGGTCTCCTAAACGGAATGTGCTAACAGTGATAGGATGCAAGTGGTCTTTCTGCTTGTGCTTTTCCCAGGAAAAGCACTGTTTTGAAGACCCTGATGAGGGGTGGTAATGGGGCTAGCTTACATACAAGGTTTCCTTAGCAGTTCCCATTTTGTGGCATATATTATGTTTCTGATGGCTGATTGGCAGCTGAAGTACAGCTCAACTTCTGAGAAAGCACAGTTTGAGCCAGCTGATGTAGATATCAGAAGGTTAAAAAAAAATAAAATGTTTGTGGTGGAAGATGAAGGATTTCCCAGTCACATAATGACAGAATAGTTGAGGTCAGAAGGGACCACTGGAGGTCATCTTGCCCAAACCCCTGCTCAAGCAGGGCCACCTAGAGCCAGTTGCCCAGGACTGTCCAGATGGTTTTTGAATATGTCCAAGGAGGGAGAATCCACCACCTCCCTGGGCAAAGTATGCCAGTGCTTGGTCACCCTCACAGTGAAAAAAATGTTTCTTGATGTTCAGAGGGAACCTCCTGTGTTTTAGTTTGTGCTTAGTTCTATCTATGGGTGTTTATGAGGTGTCCATGTCAGGTATTCTGAGCTGAGAAAAAACCCGGGACATTTGGTCCTTTCAGTTACACTTTTGAGAGAAGTGGAAGGACTCAGGATAGTATTGTGCATTGGGGTGACCTTCACTTTAAAATAGCCTGATTGATAGACTAAGACAGGTAGGAGTAATTACAAACCTACGAAAAAATAATGACAGACCTCATAATATTATGTTCAGGAAAAACTGCTGCTTTCAAAATAGGTATGGGTTAAACTGATTAATCTTAATTGATCCCTCTCACATTTGTCCTCTGCAGTGCAACTCAGGGACTTCAGTTCATGTAGATGTAGCTATACTATGAATCCCACACGTCAATAACAGTTGTGCTACTGATTCAAAAAAGGCTGTACAATCTAACATCTGTATTGCTGCTGTTACACTGTGATCAGTACCTGAGCTAGCTAAGATAAAGACAGCTAGATGTAGCTAACTTCACTAGTCAGTCCTTTGGATTCTATGGCAGACCAGCCTTTAGAATATAAAGCTTTAACTTAGGTACAGGGACTGAAAAGTGAAAACAATTAATATGGAGCAGTGCCAGCCAGCACTGCTCCTACTACAACTGGTAGTAGGGTTGGAAATGTTACTACTGTTCATTACATTGTTCTGACTATTTGGTGAGGAAAAAGAGTTAAAAATGTGCAGTGCAGTGTGATGCTAGAGTGCAGCTCCAAAAGGCACAGGGCCCATCTTGGCGCTGTGGTGTTCATGCTTTGATCTCTCATAAAGCCTCCATTTAAAAGTGCTGCGTGGATTCATTTTGCAAATTTTGCTAATGATGTCTGACTGCCTTAGGTTGTATTGTTTGTCCTGGGTCTGCGATGTTTGACTGATGACAATGAATATGATTTGCAAAGTGCAAGTTCATAGACAGAGATATTTTGGGATGGGTTGAATAGCTCCCTATTAAATTTAATGACAGCTACTCACAAATAAGTCAAAAGGACTTTTTAAGAAGATTTTTTTCTTTTTTTTTCTATTTCCCTCTCCCAGTTCTTCAACTGGAAGATTTTCCTTTTGCAGTAAATCTCCAGGGAAAAGGCACAAGTAACAAACACTTATCAGAGAGACCAAAAAACTTTAAAATTAAATAAGAAGAAAGAATACATTAGAGAAATTTCCTCCTAGAGAAAGAAAAGGAGCTGCAAGCCAAAATATTATCCATGTTAAAAAAAATTGTAGTCTTTCAAAAGTTCTAAATTATTTACAGTTTCCAAAGTGCATAGCCTTTTCAACACATTTTAATGCCCAAAGGAGTACAAAAAAAGAAAAATCCATCAGAGGCAATTAGATATGGAATGTCTGTCTCCAATTCAAGGGGTTACTGTTTCCCAATTCCCTGGTGTCTGCGAATGTATTCTGAAGAATTACTGCTTGCTGGGTACACACACCCTCTCACCATGCATGCTTGGATCTTACCAGAGGGAACGCTGGAGTAGGTGTTACCTACTATTGGTAGGTATACTATAGGTGTTACCAGCTATTCACTGCCAAGGTTTGCCCCTTCCAATAAATAAGCAATATAGTTGTTATAAGACAGGTGCACTGAAAACCCCCACTGTGTGCCAGAAGCTGAAGCATGGTAGAACATTTTTATGATGCTCAAGACTTACTTTCCTTATTCCCATAACAGCCTGATTCTCCATGGATGAAGTTGGAAAAGATCCTCTTCATGTGCTGTGCTAATCCATCCGCAGTGACCTGGTGAAATTGGGAGGTAGCTTAATATAACAGAGAGCACCAGTTCAGTAACACACTGTACATTTTTCACAAATTGCAACAGGAATGATGCCACAATCAGCTCTCTGCAGAGTTCTTTAAATGCTGTATTTCTAATAAAAAGCCCTTTTTACTATCTTATGGCTGCATTTACACAACCCCCATAGGTTCTGTAAAGTCAAAAAAAGAAAAAGAAAAGCTTTGACAGCCATAGTATTAGAAAGCCTCCCCACCTGTAGTTCATCCTCAGAAAATTATAGTCTACACAGTCAAATGATAGGAAGATTATAACATACTTTATTACTCTCTTGAGTAGTGTAACTTTACCAAAACATTCCACTGCCAAACACCTTCCCTACAAATCCATCTGAATAAAAGCTAAAGCATTTAATTTCTCTTCTTGTTTTACATTATATTAATATCTATAGTAAAATAGAACTTTGCCTGCAAGAAAGAATACAAATATAGCAGAAAATAATGTGTGAAATCTTGCCTTACTTAAAGCAACTTTTTTTTCATACGCAGTCCAGGCTAAAAAAACAAAACAAACCAAAAAAAAAACGCGTTCAAGCAAATAAAATTTCCATCAGTTTCTGCAAGAAAGAGTTAAAGGTATCTGGGTTGACTGTATTTAGATTTCTTTGGCTGTGTCTAAATTATCAGTCTCATTTATTTTATATTTTGGGAAAGTAAAAGCATGACTTCACTAATTCCCTGGGTTTGGACTTCCAGGAGGGTACCCATAGAAATGTTTTGAAGTCATTCTGCATTAACTATATAAATGGTAACAAGTTCTCAGACTATAGTATATTCCTGTTGGTAATCTTGCATCAAAAAGTCCTGCAGCCATTAGTAAAGGTATAGTTTCAACACCATAGAAACAGGTTTAGTTTATGTAATCAGAACAAAATATTACTAAATCAGGTTATTTTTAAATGAATGCAATATTATTGCTGAAGAACTGTTAAACCTATTTTTCAAAAGACAAAACCCAGATATATTTTTCAACTGTCAAACTTTTCTTTTTTGTTTTCAGTGCGATGGAAAAAAACAATGATATTGACTTTGCCTCTGGTCTTACAATCCTGCCACATAAAACTGTGACCTTGAAGCTGAAGTAGTTTTATGCTAATAGATTATGCATAACAAGTTTATAGATGCTACCAGAGCTTCTTCAGAGTGGCAGTTGCACAGTACAAACTTTTAATGAATACTTCTGTGAATTAAATTTTAATTCCCCATGTTATGTATAACTATTGCTAAATCACATAAGAAAATTAATTTCCTTTTATTTACAGCAGTTTGGGGTTTTTATTTTATTTTTTTAATTGTAATGAATAATTTTAAAATAGATTTTAATAAATAATTAAAAAATATTATTTTATTACAGCAGATCAATTATCTTCAAACAATAAATAATAATTTATTATTGAACAATAGCATCTTTATTAACACTTAGCTAAAATCATTACTCTCTTAGCTTATTGTAACTTGCAACCTAAATGAAAATTGTCATAAATTATTTCAAAAATGATTTAGTCATGGTTTGATTTAATAATAAAGTTATTTTATGAAGCATTATTTTTCTAGATGCAGAACTATTTTCAGCTGATTTGGATGCTGTAAGTTTATCCTTTAATGTTTATCATCATGACTGATTGACAAACATTACATCATGCACAGTTCTACTTTTTTTAATAGCAGTCTCTAAAATACTAGGAATGAAGAAAAGAGTGTAACTGTTGGAGGACTATAAAAAGTATGTTATTCAGAAAAAATATCAGGTGTAAATGTCTAAATAAACACAAATAAATAATCTGGAGAGCTTCAGCCAGATGGCTGCAAGCATGAGAACAGCATAGGTATTTTACTTTTCTCCAGAAGAAGTGAGCATTTACTCTGTCACATCCGTTACAGTAATTTACATCCATTAACATGAGAGACTTAAAAAATTCAGACATTGCTGTCCATAGAAAAATGCTGTTAGGAATACTTTTTAGGGATTAATATCCCCAAACTTTATTGTTTACATGTTACGATGGGAGTGAAACATTGTGGATATAAATAAAAATTATGTTTTATCACAGATTAATCACAGCTAAACTAATTAGGCCCTGGGAACAACAGTTCAGGCTTCTGAGTGTTTTTTAATGTCTCTTGAGACTAAAATTTAAAAGACAACTTGAAACATAGGAACATTCATTTTGAGACTATAGACCACTTGGATAAAAACCAGAGAACAATATGAATATTCAAAGCTCTAGGAGATGTGACCTATTACAACTGTGTTACCTGGAGAAGACAGGCATGAAAGAATAATGGTAATGGACTTCAAGTGCAAAAAAGTTGGCAGCAGACAGAAAAAGGATGAAGTGGTCTTCATAATTACCAAGCATAGTACAAGAAGTAATGAGATCATATTTCAACAAAGGAGAAGCAGTTTAAAGATTAAAAAAAAAAACCTTTCTAGTTGCACGAATAAGTGAGCAGTTGGAACATACTGCTGGAGAAGATTGTAGGATCCGTGTTGCTGGAAGATGTTACTAACAGCCTAAGAAAACATATCACTAGTTAGGTTACTACAGGTAATCTTCCAGGCAAGAAGGGAGGGAACTGACATAATTTTCTTCTGGTTCTGGTTTTGCTTGGTTCTATGATACAGTTCAGTTATGTATCAAGAGGGCAGATGGTGCTCAGAGCATTGTCATTTAGCAGACTGCAGCATGAACAGGAAAGCTGCGTATCCTGCAAGAAACGCTGATAGCAGTGTCCTACACCCTTCCATCCTGTGCATATTTTACCATGAACAGGAAGATAGTAAAGAAAACTCTCAAATTCTTAAAACTCTCAAAGACTGTCTCAGAACACACCTCTGTGTTGTGGAACCTATTAAAAGAGAATATTTTCTGGCAACAGTTGATGGCTGAAGAGGCAGCACAGCAAAGGGTCTGTATAACAGAAGGAGAGAGACTTCCTATTTTTTTCCTCTGCAATTGAATGTATAACCAGGTTGTCACTTTTCTCATACAAGTAAGACAAACCATTACCCAGATTAAAAAAGACCCAACCCTTATATAAAACTTTTCCCTATGGGTTTTTAGGAAAGAGGCGGTGGGTGGGAAAAGCCTGAGAACATTTGTATTGAACTGATCAAATTCAACTTTGTTGACTTTTTACGCTAAATATTAATCCATTTAACTTGGGTAACTTGGTTTCTTTATTTAGCTAATATAACTTGACTGGAGCCACCATGCAGAACCCATTCAGAATTAGAGCAACCATAAGAAATGAACTGCTTTCTAAATATGGAGACATATTCTCCAGTAATGTGAAAAATCTTGCAGCCTACATCCATAGATGCCTGCTTCTTCATGGAAGGACTTATAAGCCTAGTAATATGATTTGAAAATCAGCTGTTTCAATTCCCCAAGCTACACACACCTCTTAACAGATCTGGATGTGTGAATTTTTATGACTACTGGCTATCTCCAATGACAGAAAATATATTTTGCCTTCTCTCCAGCAATCTACGGAACAGCCATTGGTTTTTTAACTGCCAGTTTAATGGCAATACCTGCTCTTCACTGCAAGTTAAGAAAAATATTCTGAGTTCTTTTGTTGTGACTTGATACAAGTGAAGTTTTCAATTCTAGAATTAGTGATAACTGCATACCACGTTGTGCAGAGATAAGCTAATGCTGAGGTCCTCTTTTACATTACATTCTGAAAAGCAGCAGGTTCTATTGGATTGGAAGTGATATTATTATAAACCTCCACCATAACAGATAGGAGGTTCTTTGGAAAGAAAATGACTGTAGAGGTAATCTGTGTACAAGAGGGTAGGGTACTGATTGTTATTATTCAGCATACTCCACAATCAATACACTGAAGCAAAAAAGAAGTAGGAAAGAGGAAAAAAGGACTGAAAGGTTGGATTACAACCAAGCTTTATTTTATTGGCTGAAGAGCAAAGAAATTAAGAAGATATTAAACAAAAATAAATTAAATTGCAGTTGCCTCTCTCTTCAGGTAAAACATGACTTCATATTTAATGTTTATAAATCACATACAGCCTGATGCAAAGTGTACAAAAGTTCCTGAAGCCTGATCATTCCTGTATGACGAGCACTGAAGTCTTTTAATATGTGAGAAACACTCTATAGGTTTCTGTGTTATAGGTCTGACATAAATGAAAGAAAGAGGCTTGTAGTGTCCTGTTCAGAGTCTTCGTTAAAACTTACTTTTTGGTGAAGAGGCTTTGGTGACTTGCCAAAAAAAGTGAAGCTTTCCATGGGAACATGCCCATTTCCTTGAAACTTCCTCTGTAGATCTGCACTTCTCAGTGACAGTGTGAAGCCAAGGGAAAAGGAGCACAGCAGAGGCTCAGGGTGCCTTGCCCTGACGGATCTGATATGAGATTTACATTTCCAGCCTGGATCACAGAGGTAAGGGAATTGGATGTATTCTGTCCAGCTTCCTTAACCACTGAGGTATTTATCCACCTGGAAAGAGGGTATTTTTTTGTTTGTTTGTTTTTCTGCACTATTTTGTTTTGCTTTTAAAAATATATGTCTGTCTCAGTATGTGCCCCAGTTAGGCAGTGAAGGTCTGAAAGTATTTGGATGCCTGTTTGAATGCCTATTCAACATCATCCTTATAACCAGGCTTTTTCATGCCAGAACCATGTTTTTGGGATAAAATTAAAACAGAATCAGGGCATGATACCAGTCACTAAGAGCATACATATTCAAATATGCATGCATGCAGACACACTTTTGAGCAAATTGAATTGCTCTCACAGTTTGAAACAGATTAATATTATTTCATCTGTTTTTCAAATTCTTTCCAGGATTTGTGAAGTAAGTTATAAAATAAAGCCTTTGGGAGAAGGATAATTACAGACTTCAAAGCTAGATGAATAGAAGTTAACAACATCTTTTTGTTCTCTGGCTCAGTCTCTTTCTAAAGGCTGTATTTATGGGCCCCAAAGTATCTCTCTTTAGTATTGATTGTTTTGCATTTACTGCCTGAAGTAATCAGTAGTTATTGGACACAACTTACCAGTTCTTGTGAATTCAGAAAACTGAAAAAAATCACCTCAAAGTTTGACTTTGTTTATCCTGGACTACCTAGTCTGAAGGAATGTATTGTTACAATATGTGATCTGAACAAGACTTCAGAAATTGTTAAAATGAGACTTCTATGGGAAAATTCAGGTGACCTACATTGAGGTTTTAGGTACATAAATTTCAGTGATTCAGACGGCCTGTTCTCAAGTGGCAACACTTTTGAAGGCACCTGAAAAAAGAGAAAGAGCTAGCATATCATCATGGATCCCAAGTTCCACCTGTGACTGAGCAGAGCCCAGGAGTGTTTATTGCAAAGTGCTGCCTGCCAGATTAGCTAATGATGGGCAGGATATCTGAACACAGGTAAATACTGCAGTCAAAAGGTGAGCGAGTGACAAAACCTAAAAGAGCACCCAACATTTTGAATCTCAGGTGGAAGGGAGTGATTATTGTGAAGCACGGCCTGGTGCTCACACGTGGGGTGAATCTAGGATGCTGCTCAGTTGGTGTCCAGGCATGTTAATTTGCTTATTCCCATATACAGGTGAGAGGGAGTTTAGGCCTTCAGTTTTCAGACACCAAACTCCCTCCACTGACCATGCATGGGCCTCAACCTTGTATGTTCTAATTTGTACTTTGAGTAACAGGTACCTCATTTTTAATCAGGTTTAGAGAAGTTCAGAGACTTTGGAGAAATCTGAGTGTTTCCCTTGCTTTCTTATTAGATATCTTATTAGGTATTTTCAGAAGTTGAATGTTGCACCACGATTTCCTTTCACCCCACCACACTAGCATTATCCATGTCTTTGGTGCTTTTAACTTTTGTGCCATTTATTGATACAAACTCAATATGAACTTCAAGCTTTCTGAAGTCTTGGCTTGACTCAGCATAACACATTTTTCCTTCAAGCCACTAAGTACGTACATTTTAAACAATGCTTAAATGCTAGTGATGAGATTGACACAGTGGTTTGATCATGCCACATAGCAATTTTTGATAGAGATTTGTGAGTCCTTCACTATGACTTTGCTTCAACAAAGCAAGGGCTGGAAACCGTAGATACCTGAACACAGGGTAAAGGAAGCACCAGAGTCAGAAAAACTTTTGCATACCTAAAGCAGGATTCAGGCATCTAGTTTCCACAAGCTGTTTCACCTGTGGCCTTACCTTGAAAAAGACTGTTTTAGAAATTTACCTTTTTTCCAAATCATCCAAAATATTTCTGTAAACACACCTAAAGCTCTGTAAAATTTTCTATGTCCCACCAGTTACAGGTTAGTTTCCTGTAGTTCTCTCCTGTTTGATTTCTCCTGTGCATAATTAAGTAATTACTTTCACATTGTAGCCTTAGCCATAGGGAGGATGGAGAACTATAATTTGGATTTATCTTTTTTTAATCAGTTGCCCATTTTCAGGCAGTGGTTATCACTGACACCTCTGGGCATCTCTCAGGTTTCACTAAAATTAGCTATTAGGCTAAAAAATTACTATGGTTGGCTAGGAAAAAAGCCTGACAGAGGAAAAAGCAGACAGACAGACAAACCACCGCACCTGTAGATGGACATGGAACCCACACAGTGCTTGTCAGCAGCTAACTAGAGGGATGAGTTATAACAAAGGAGGTTCAATCTAATTTAATTAAATAGATTAATGACAGGTTCACAGTCTCTGTTCAGACAAATGAAAGTCATAGCTATGGTTATGGTCATGGGGCTTTTTTTGCTACTGTTTTTGTTGTTGTTGTTTGTTTGTTTGTTTGCTTTTCTTTTAGGCTTTCAAATGAACACTAAGAAATCCTAATCGTCCAGTTAACCATTCAGTGCTATGAAATATACTAGTAATGTGTCCATGGAGAAAATAGAAATTTGTGAGAGAAAGAAATTTGTATGAATGTGCCATTTCTGTTCACACTAGGGTGTACATAGATGCTGCAGGAGGAATTCTAATAAAAGAGATGGTAAACTTTCAAAATTAACAAAGTGTGTCCTGGAAGTTGAGTTAAGGTAGAAGGATGGACCACCATCTTAGAGTATGCACATAATAAAAAAGTCCTTCAGCAAATAGGCTTACAGTATGTTACTGAAAAACATACGAACATTGATATACATGTTGTCCTGGTTTCAGCTGAGGCAGGGTTAATTTTCTTCTTAGTAGCTGGTGCAGTGCTGTGTTTTGGATTTGATGTGAGAACAATGTTGATAGCACACTGATGGCTTTGGCTGTTGCTGGGCAATGTTTACACTAAGTCAAGGACTTTTCAGTTTCTCAGGCCTTGCCAGTGAGAGGGCTGGAGGGGCACAAGAAATTAGGAGGGGACACAGCCAGGACAGCTGACCCGAACTAGCCAAAAGGATATCATACCGTATGATGTCATGCTGAGTATATATAAATGGGGAGGAAGATGGAGGGGCCACATTTGGCTTATGGTGCTTGTCTTCCTGAGTAACCATTATGTGTAACAGAGCCCTGCTTTCCTGGGGATGGCTGAACACCTGCCTGCCAATGGGAAGTGGTGAATTAATTCCTTGTTTTGCTTCACTTGTGAGTGTGGCTTTTACTTTGCTTATCAAACTGTCTTTATCTCATCCATGAGTTTTTTCACTTTTACTCTTCCAATCCTCTCCCCCATCCCACTGTGGGGGGAATGAGCAAGCATCTGTGTGGGGTTTGGTTGCCAGATGGGTTTAAACCATGACACACATGAGCTATAATAACAGGGTATATGCTTTTGTTTCTATTTTATTATACTGTTAATTAAATCACAATAATTTTTTTGCACAGTTCTAGTTCAATTTAATAATGATCTTTTTCTGTTTCCTCTGTAACAAATTTAGACCTTAGTTATAAGTCTCAAGATCTCAAAATGATCTCAAGAATGATAGTTCGCTTTTCAGTCACTCTCAGTGGCAACTGACTGGAATTAACATTCCTGAAAAGTGTTTTCCAAGGATCTCAACAAAAGTTGTATACTCACTTTTGCATATCATACTTTAAAAGATATGCGATGTGAAAAGACTAAAAAGGCAAAAAAGACAATAAGTTTAGAAAATATAACTGCATGAGAAAACAGTGAAGGACTTGGACTCGCTTAGTTTAAGGAAGAGAAGAGAAAGATGTAGTAAGTATCTTACATAAAAAGCTGGTCTCCTTGTCTGTTGCAACAGAGCAATAAAGAATGTTTAATTTGCCTCAGAGATTTGGTCTGAATAGTGTGAAAAGATTTCTTATTACACAGGTAGTCAAACACTACAGAAGAACAGAGACACTGCAATCCCCTGTCTGGAAATTCTTCCTACTAGGTGAAGACTAGTCTGTCTAGGTGAAGAAATGACCTAGCTCTGTTTAGTCCTGCTTCAGTGCAGATAACTGGGGTACATTATCTCTTGCAGTCCCTCCCAGATCTTAATTTTTATAGTCCTGTGTATGATTCTTTATTCCCTATGACTTTTGTACTACATTCTCTTTGAGCTTCAAAATATTATTTTACACTTATTTCAGAAATACTGTGTGTGAGAAGAAAATCTTTTCCCAAGAAAATTTTAGCTGTACAGAAATCACTCTTCTTTAGTTGATTCTCCATTGTTTAATTTGACAGTTAAATTGCAATGTTAGCAGAACAAAATTGGTGATCAGAAAATTAACTTTACAGTTTTCAAACTGTTATTCCATAGCTGCAAGATGAATAACAACAGGTATTTTTTTTGTTTTCTCCCCAGCTCACTGGAGATGCAAGAAAAATTCAGCACTGCAGCAAGAGGAAGTCTTTGCAAGTATTCCCAAACTTTCCCTGCTGTACTGCTTCTTAAGAAGGCCAGCTGAGTTAGAATAGTCTTACAGTACACTCAAAAGTGAGATTTGCAGAATATCCAACAATTAACATTTCCCAAAGACCGTAAGAAAGTAGCAAAATGATCTCAAGAGTTATAGTACCACCACATGCCGTTGCTTAAAAGCAGGTGGCCTAACTTAAGATTTGGCTTGAAAATTTTTTGGTCTGAAGCCATTTAAAAAGTTGAATCATACCAGCAACCTCACGTTATGACTTGTGAGAGACTGATGCAGTTTCCTGTGCACATTCTTGAGGCTAAACCTGAAATATGAATATTTTCATGGTGGTACATGAACAATAAAGGATAAATGAGGTTAATGGCCTGGGGTGAATTTAAATGAAAAATGATCTCAATTGCAACACTTTTAAAAATTTTAGAACATTGTGAAAGGGCTTTACTATGAAAGAAAAACACATAACCACATGACTTGTAGACTGTTGTTGCTGTTATTATTTTCAAATGTCTCATATCACCCACCACTCTATCTTAAGCTATTTTCCTATTTTACTATCCCCTGTCTTTGTATTTGAGTCCTCTGGTTACAAATAAATTCTGCTATCTTTTATGTGGGTGTAAATTTAAATTTCCACTAGAATAATTGTTTAAAAGCTTGATTTACTAAATTTTCTAAGGGAACCAGCTTGCAGGGAGTTGCTGCTGTGCCTACAAATGAATGAGGCTTGCTACCTCTCCAAAGAAATTGAGCATGTCATAGAATGAGGTCTTTGTACATGCACAAAATCTGACCTATTAAGGTCTGTTGGTTTTGTGTGATTGTGTGGTTTTAATTTGAGGTAGTTTTTTAATTTTGTTTTATAAAGGTACAATAGGATGACCTTCAAGAAACTGATTTATCCTGTGGGTAGTGAGTATATTTTATTTCTATTAAGCTGAAACTGTATCACAGAGTATTACCTGCTGTGAAATGTTTCCTAGTGAGTGACTAGCTATGAGTTCTAGCCTCTGATTTCCATTCAGCAGCCCCCGTGGTTACAAGATAGATATTTTCAGATGGTAAGGTCAGTATGCTACAGATTTAAGCTCTGGAAACAATAACTTCTTTTCCTGTATTTTGTCCTTTTTATAATTCTGTTTATACCTCTAAAATACAGAAAAGTGGTAACACTTTTGGAAGGGTCCTAGTACAGCATAAATATGTAGATAAAGCTGAAACAGATATTGGCATTTACTACTTTTTGTTGTTGTTTGGACTGATAAACCGTGCACTCTCAACTTTGTTTCCTCATTCCATTTATAGATGGAATAAAGTATATGATAGAAAACTTTTATGTAGCCTCCTACATGAAAAGAATCTTAAAATAGTAAGTTTGAGTTGCTGAACCCTTATTCTTAGTTATCTGTTGTACTAAATCCCTTAGGTTTACAAACTTTGTGTCTCATCTGAAGGGTTTATGATTAAGAAATAACACACCTGAAAACTGTTACATGACTGTGTATTGGGCTTGCATGGCAAGGCTTTGGTAGCGGTGGGACTGCAGGGGTGGCTTCTGTAGGAAGCTGCTATGACCTTCCTCCATGTCTGACAAAGCCAATGCCAGCCGGCTGCAAGATGGACCTGCTGCTGGCCAAGGCCAAGCCCATCAGTGTAAGCGGTAGCGCCAGTGAGATGGGGGGGCTTAAAAAGGGGGAAAAACCCAGAGGAGCAAGAGTATGTGAGAGCTGCAGCCCTGCAGCCCCCAGGCCAGGGCAGGAGGAGGCCGGGGGGCTCCAGGCGCCGTGGCAGAGGCTCCCCCCAGCCCGCGGCGCAGCCCCCGGCGGGGCAGGCTGTGCCCCCAGCCCACGGAGCCCCCGGGGGGCAGCTCCCCCCCGGCAGCCCGGCAGGGCCCCACGCCGGGGCAGGGGGTGCCCGAGCTGACCACAGCCCTGGCCCCACTGCTGAGGGGGAGAAGGGAGAGAATTTGGGAGTGAAGAAGGGAGGTGTGGAGGGAAGGTGTTTTAAGTTTTGCTTTTATTTCTTATTATACTACTCTGATTTGAATGGTAATAAGTTAAACTAATTTTCCCAAGTTGAGTCTGTTTTGCTTATGCCAGTGACTGCCGAGTGAACTTCCTGTCCTTATTTTGACCCATGAGCTCTTTGTTTTGTTGTCTCTCCCCTCGCCTGTCCAGTTGAGGAGGGGAGTGATAGAGCAACTTTGGTGGGCACCTGTCATCCAGCCAGGGTCAACCCACCACAGCTTGATATGGAAATTGTTGTGAACTTTAGTATTAAATTATGCCCATTTTTTAGAAGCAATTCCTGGTGTATAACAACAGTGTAAAAGGAACCAGAATAAAAGCATATTTGCACTTGAGTGTAACTTTCTATTTAAATAGTTGAATGTACTCATTATCCTCTATTCAAGTGCCATCTATCGTTTAAGTTGTTGTGGATGTCTCATGTTTTCACGTGATCACCAAGGATTTGGGTAAATCATCTCACCAATCTTGACATCTAAAACATAGAATTAGTTTAACACACCCGACACATTTGATACACCTTTCTAGTGTGTGGAAAGAGATTAACAAAGCCTCTGTCTAGCACTGTGGAGGGATAGATACAAAACACATTCATAATTCTAGCATAGGTGCTTAATGTATGTTGTATAAAATGGCCCTTGGAAGCGTCTGTATGTCCTAGATGATGATTTGAGTGAGAAGGGATAACTCCTGGTTTAGGTAAATCTGACTTTTGTTGCTAAGTATTGTTTTATGTGGTTTTTATTTCTTTTGTCTTCTTCACACATTCCTTAAATAGATTTTGTATATAAACTCTTGGCAAAGTATTAACTTTCTAAGATCTCAAGTCAATTACTCACAATCTTAAAAGTTCATTTGCTTTCTCATTTTGTCCCTGCCTTGAAATGAGACAGGTTTCTCAAAGATCTTGCATAAGCAAACAACTTCCACCTCCTTTTCTAGAATGAAAGACATCTATTAGATAGAAGGACACAGCTATTAACCTGTCTTCCCTCTTTCCTCCAAACTCTCAGGCAACTGGGAGTCAAACAATCTTCAGCCAATAATTTGGAACTATATTATGCCCTCTCACAAAAGTCAGGGATAAGTAAAATGACATTCCAAATACATTGAAAATGCCTTCATGTATAATCAAAAGAAGAGCTTTTAAGTGGTGAGATAAAGTAAGTGGAAGGTTGGTATGCAACTGAGAGGATTCTTGGAGATTAGATACACCTGCACATCAAAAATCTGCAATATTCTAACACCAGTCTTTTAAAGACTGTACTGAATATGACATCTCCAGAGATTCCTATTATTATTTCTAATCCCATCTGATTTCACCTACAAATCGTATTTCAACACAATATGATCTGATCATATTTCACAGTTATATTGGTCTGATTTTGCCAGTATGTCTATAAATGCACAGGTGTAAAGCAAATTAGATTCTTAAGCTAGAATGTTTCATTTCACTTAGTCCAAATATAATCCATTTAAAATACTTTATATTGCATCTAACAGGAGAACTCCCTACAGCTTGAGCTCCAGTAATATTAATTGTATATTATTCAAAAGCAAATTATCTAAACTTGTCAACTCAGCAAAGTTGTCTTAAAAAAGTCTTGCATCAGCTCTTGTAACAGAATATTCTACTCTAAATTGTATTTACTTCATAGGTTTTGCTGCTTCCTTCAGGAATGTTCATCTTGTAATATTTCTTTTTCAGCTCTGTTTATTTTGCCAGATAAGGGAATTTCAGCCATCAAGCTTGTCAAAGGACTGTTCAGTCACTGAATGAAACGCTAAGCATGCCAGAAATTGTCCCAGAAAACATTCAGAGAGAAAAAAAATGGCTTGCCTGGGGCATACAGAAGGTTGACATTCTTTTGGTTTCATCTCACATTATCCAAAGTTTACACTTTCCATGCTGCTA
The DNA here is from genome assembly GCF_023634155.1 of Falco peregrinus. NCBI lineage: Eukaryota > Metazoa > Chordata > Aves > Falconiformes > Falconidae > Falco > Falco peregrinus. Next base: position 60,644,502 of record NC_073727.1, read on the forward strand.
AAACTCATACCCTTTCTACCATCTCAAAAGCACACTGGTGTCTGGGAGAGCTCAGTGGCTGTCAATATACCAATACAGTAAATGATGTCAGGATCCAAAGCTGAACGCTGGACCTTCATCATCTACATTGTTAAATTGTTATGATGACTTACTCCTGGCTTTTGTCAATCAAATTTTGGGTGTGGTTTTGAAGTCAGAGTGAATGAGTGTTCATTGCCAACACCCTCTTTTGGAAGCTGAGACCTTAATAATAAATATGTAATCAGTGCTGTGTTGGATTGCCTCAGTGCCTGAGAACCTGTCTTGGCACTATCTAGTTTACTAGTATAGATGTGTTTAACACCTACCAGAGGGAGTAAGTCATATTGATACAGACATACTATATTGAACTATATGATCTCTTAAAAGCTGTGAGATTCTCTCCTTTGTGTGTGTGGAGTTTAATACCCATGAGATGACAGGCAGCTTGGTAATGTTTGAAAAAATCTTCACAGTGGGAATGACCAAAGGGATGTGGAAAGAGACACTCTCAGTTATGCTGATATTATTGTTATGCTATAATGTCACCACTTTTCCAAAATATCTTTCCAAAGGAAACACGTGGTGGTGTCCCTGCCCAGCCATATGCCCCCCACAGGCCACTGTCCCTTAGGATTGTCTCTGCCCTGGCAATGGGTCACCCATGGCTGTAGTCTCTGAAGGGTGCCCCTACTCTTCCTTGGATCCCCTTCTTCTAAGAGCACATCTCCAGCTATACACCCAACAATGTCCCCATCCGTGTGTCTTTATCCAGTCCCTCATCGCCTCCTCATGTGTGTCTTACCCTCGCAGCTACCACTCAGCAGAGGCACATGCTCCTCTCTTTGCTTTAAGCTTTGGTGGATGTTGGGTTGTTTTCATCCATTTCAGAACTGACTGGAACAGACTGTGGCTGACACAGGGCAGTTCATGGCCTTGGCCCACACAGGGTACCCTGCAACCCTGCTACCAAACCCTATGAACTATACACCTGATATATGTGAGGAAGTTTAAAACCATTACGTCTTGTCCTATCACAACAGGTCCTGCTAAAATGTTTCTCCCCATCTTTCTCACAAGTCCCTGTTAAGTACTGAAAGGCAGCAATAAGTTTCCCTGGAGCCTTCTCCAGGCTGAACAACCCCAACTCTCTCAGTCTGTCTTCATAGGAGAGGTGTTCCATCCCTAACAGGAGGTATTATCGTACATATTTGGGTTTAAGTTATGCTTAAAATAGTTGTTGGTATAACAGGATTTCTACTATGAGCCAAGATTCATATCTTTAGTCAGTCTTTACTCACATAGAAATTTTCAATTTCATTAAACAGGGACTATATCCCGGTAATTCCTTCGACAAAGACATGCCTTGGATTCTGAAAGATTTTTCAGTGTTGATTTAAGGAAATTTACAGCAGGATGGGATGACTGACTAAAGATAGAAGTGACTGAGTACATTAGGGAAAACAAAAGGAAGAGTGTGAGAGGATGTGGGTGGGAAAGCAAGAGCTTTACTTTCTTGAATGAATGAGGTGAGGACTCAATGTTTGGTAAGTAGGGTCAAGGCCCCTGGTGTGGGGTTTGGACCTGTGTACTTTCCTTCCTTTCTTTTCTTTGTGTGTGTCTCTCTCTTGCTCCAGACCTGTGTACTTTCCTTCCTTTCTTTTCTTTGTGTGTCTCTCTCTCTTGCTCCCCTTTTGCTATGTGCAGACCTCATACTCATTTGAAAAACTTTCTGTGATTCTTATGGAGTCTTTTTAGACTTTTAGCCCCTTTAACAAAAAAGGGCTCTTAAGTTAAAAAATGATGGGTCAGTGCCAGCAGCGAATAATAGATCACTGTTAATCCCAGGCTGAGTAGGGGTGCTAGATAGCTGCTTCTGGTATCAAAAGGGAGCTTTCAGGGAGTCATTACCTTGGAAATTTCACCTAGCACAGGATCATCAAGAGCTGCTACATCTTCCTATCTCTCTCCCTAGGTATGGGGTTGCATTCTTACCCCATGCCTGTCAAAGGCAATGCAAGCCCTCAGCGTGGGAGTGTCCAATTGATTCAGCAGCCTTTGACATTAACTGCTGATCAAGCCCATTTACTCATCTTCATTGCTAACAGCTCCTGCCCAGCTCACCCTTAGGTATGGCTGGGCCAGCCTTACTGTTTAACATGTACAGCTTTGGATCTGACCTTCTCCTTCAGCCAGCACAGCTGTCAGTGAGCCAAGGCCATCAGCTCTGGTTGCAGGCGCGTTCTGCAGCACAGGGGGTGGTTGAGGCGCACGGGGTGGTTCCTGAGCCAGGGAAACCCCAGGGGAGCGCCGAGACCTGCCCAGAGCCAGCAGCTCTCAGGAGAACGGCTGCAGAGGTGTAGACAGGGCCTGGAGTAATGGTGGCCACCCCAGCCCCACAAAGGACAGCCCTGTGTGTGTGTGCTGTGACCAGGGCATGGTGCGGCAGTTGGATCGGGAGGGCACCTCTTCGAGGGAGGGGTGTTCCAATGGCCGAGTGGAGAGGTTTGAAGTTCGTGTAACCCAGCAACTGGGCACCATTCTGTGACCATCTGCACAGGAGAAGGGCACTCATCCTGCCTGACCCTCACAGTAGAATGGTGGGCACTTGTCTGAGAGCAAAGGCTGCAGCTCCAGCTGGGGGGTTGGCACCATCTACCCCAGCAGTGGCCAATGCCCCCACCCAGATGGGGCTGCTGATGGGAGAGGCTGCAGCGCAGGCCTCAGGCTGTGGGACGTGCCCAGGCCTTTCCCCCAGGATGGACACAGGCTGCAGATCTGCCAGCAAAAGCTGTGCCCAGGTGGAGGAGCTTCAGAAGGTGGCTGAGCTTCAGAAGGCAGTGTGAAGGCTGCATAGCATCAGGGAGGCTGAGAAGCAGTCAGGTAGCCACTTACAAGTGCAGTCTGTAGTGGACTTGCAGCCCACGGCCCAGCAACCAAAACCTCCCCCACCAGTGCACACAGAAGTGAGGTGGCCAATAATGCAGAAGAATGGAAGCTTGCAACGGCAAGGATGTGCAGGAAGACAAGACTTCCCCCAAAGCCTGAGGTGCCCTTGCAGGACTGCTTCTCTGCTCTGCAGACTGCAGAGCAAAGACCCATCACACCAGGAATGGTGCTGGAGCTGAGTAAGGCAGCCCACTCTGCTCCCCATGTAACAACCAGAGCAACTAAGAAAAGGCAATGGATGACAGTAGTAGGCTATTTTCTTCTGAGACGTACAAAGGCACCTATTTGCTGATATGACACACTCTCTAGAGAGGTGTGCTGCTTACCAGGGGCTCGTATCTATCAGCTAGATGATCTTTAAGGTCCCTTCCAACATGAACCATTCTATGATTCTATGATTCCATGTATCAGGGATGTCAACCAAGACTGCCAAGCCTTGTACAGTCCACTCATCCACTGCTCTTGTTTTCTTTTGGCCACCAGTGATATAGCCAGGAGCCAACTGAGGAGTATCAGGAAGGATTACAGGGCCCTGGGGGCAGTGGTAAGGAACTCCAGAGTGCGGGTAGTTTTTTCATTAATCCTCCTGCTCAAAGAGAAGGGGTTTCAAAGGGCCAGCTGAATCTAGCAAATCAATGAATGGTTATGGGACCGGTGCCCCAGCCAGGAGTTTGGCTACTTAGGCTATGGAACTTGCTTTGAGAAACCTGGAGGCTTGATGGGGTCCATCAGAAAAGGGGAAGAGCATTTTTGGTCATAGGCTTGCCAAGCTGTTGAAGAGGGCTTTAAACCAATGTTGTAGAGGGAGGTGAATCTCAATTAATCCCACTCGTGCCAGTTTGATGCCAGAGCCAGCAAGAGATGCCCAGAGCCTGGAGAGGAATTGCAGAACACCAGGAGAGCACCTGAAGAGCAGCACAAAGGAATTCCAGCCACTCCATCCAGTAAGTCAGTTTCATCAGGGGCCCAATTTAAATGCCTCTGTGCAAACACATGTAGCATGGGGAATAAATAGAAGGAGTTAGAGATGTGCACATGCCTGCAGGGCTATGATATTACTGGTATCACAGAGATGTGGTTGGATGGGTCCAATGACTAGAGTGTTGGAATGGAAGGATACAGGCTCTTTAGGAAGGACAGGCAGGGGAGATAAGGAGTAGGTGTTTCTCTCTATGTCAGTGACCAGCCGGACTGCATGGAGATTCACCTGGGAATGGATGAGGAGCTGACCGAGAGTTTATGGATCAGGATTAATGGGAGGGCAGGGACAGAAGACATTATAATGGAGGTTTGCTACAGGTTGCCTGACCAAGAAGACTGAGCAGATGAGGTCCTTGATAGACAAACAGGAACAACCTCACATTCACAAGCCCTGATCCTCAGGGGGGATTTCAACCAGCCTGATATCTGTTGGAGGGGCAATGCAGTAGGGCATAAGCAATCCAGAAGGTTCCTGGAATGTGTTGATGAAAACTTCCTTCTCCAAGTGATAGAGGAGCAACAAGGAGAGGTGTTATGCTGGACCTTGTTCTCACTGACATGGAGGGGATGGTGGGGAACGTGAAGCTTAAGGCTGCAGTAACCATGAAATGGTGGAGCTCAGGATCCTTAGGACAGCAAGGAGGGCACACAGCAGGCTCACTACCCTGGACTTCAGGAGAGAAGGCTTTGGCTTCTTCAGGGAACTGCTTGGTAGAGTACCATGGATAGAACCCTGGAGGGAAGAGGGGCCCAGGAAAGCTGTTTGATACTCAAGGATCACCTCCTCTGAACTCAGGAGTGATGTATCCCAACAAAGAGGAAGTCAGACAAAAAAGCCAAGAGGCCTGCATGGATGAACAAGGAGCTCCTGGACAAACTAAAAAAAAAAAAGAAGCCTACAGAGTTGAAGCAAGGTCAGGTAGCCTGGGAGAAATGCAGAGACATTATCTGAGCAGCCAGGGGCCACATTAGGAAAGCTAAAGCCCTGATAGAATTAAATCTGGCCAGGGATGTCAAGGGCAACAAGAAAAGCTTCTATAGGTACCTCAGTGATAAAAGGAAGACTAGGGAAACTGTGGGCCCTCTCTGGAAGGAAACAGGAGACCTGGTTACTCAGGATATGGATAAGGCTGAGGTACACAATGACATTTTTGCCTTGGTCTTCACTGGTGAGTGCTCCAGCCACACTGCCCAAGTCACAGAAGGCAAAGGCAGGGACTGGGGAGAGTGAACTGCCTATTGTAGGAGAAGATAAGACCATCTAAGGAACCTGAAGGTGCATGATTCCATGGGGCCTGATGAGATGCATCTGCAGGTCCTGAGGGAAATGGGTGGATGAAGTGGATAAGCCACTCCCTGTCATATCTGAGAAGTCATGGCAGTCTGGTGAAGTACCCACTGATTGGAAAAGGGGAAACATAACCCCTATTTTTAAAAAGTGAAATAAGGAAAACTCAGGGAACTACAGGCCAGTCAGTCTCACCTCTGATATCGTGTACATGGATTTGTGCAAAGCATTTGACACTGTCCTGAATGACATCCTTGTCTCTAAATTGGAAAGACATGGATTTGTTGGATAGACTGCTCAGTGGGTAAGGAATTGGCTGGATGGTTTCACTCAAAGAGTTGTGGTCAATGTCTTGCTGTTTAAGTGGACACCAGTACAAGTGGCATTTGTCAGGGGTTGGTACTGGGACCAGCGCTGTTTGATATCTTTCTTGGCAGCATGGACACTGGGATTAAGTGCACCTTCAGCAAGTGTGCCAACAATACCAAGCTGTGTGGTGCAGTCAACATGCTGGAGGGAAGAGATGCCATCCAGAGGGACCTTGATAGGCTTGAGAGGTGGGTCTATGCGAACTTCATGAAGTTCAACAAGGCCGAGTGCAAGGTCCTGTACGTGGGTCAGCGCAATCCCAAGCACAAATACAAGCTGGGTGGAGAATGGATAGAGAGCAGTCCTAAGGAGAACAACTTTGGGATGATGGTGGATGAGAAGGTTGACATGGCTTGGCAATGTGTGCTTGCAGCTCAGAAAGCCAACCATATCCTGAGCTGCATCAAAAGAAGTGTGAACAGCAGTCCAAGGGAAGTGATTCTTCCCTTTTACTCTGCTCTGGTGAGACCCAACCAGGAGTACTGTGTCCAGCTCTGGGGCCCTCAATATAAGAACATGGGCCTGTTGGAACAAGTCTAGAGGAGGGCCAGGGAGATGATCAGAGGGCTGGAGCACCTCTCCTATGGAGACAGGCTGAGAGAGTTGGCGTTGTTCAGCCTGGAGAAGAAAAGCAGCCTTCCAGTACCTAAAGAGGGCCTACAAGAAAGCTAGAGAGGGACTTTTTACAAGGGCATGTCATGATAGGACAATGGGATAATGGCTTTAAACTGAAAGAGGGTGGATTTAGATTAGGTATTAGGAAGAAATTTTTTACTGTGAGGGTGGTGAGACAGTGGAACGGGTCGCTCAGAGAAGCTGTGGATGCCCCATTCCTGGCAGTGTTCAAGGCCAGGCTGGATGGGGCTTTGAGCAACCTGATCAAGTGGAAGGCGTCCCTGCCCATGGCAGGATGTTGGAACTAGGTGATCTTTAATGTCCCTTTCAAACCAAACCATTCTATGATTCCGTGATTGCCTGGGTGCAAGCTTGGAGCTCTCTCTTTTACACTGTACAAAAGCTTTATGTAAATGAGTATATTCTAGCTTCTTCTTTCCTCCCTAGGCTAAGGCCTATCAAAAATTATGATTTAGTCTAGTATTTTTTGAGGAGGGCAGTTTAGTTTTTTTCTTTTTCTTTTTTTTCTTCCTGCTAGCACTATATTAGTTGTTTAGAAAATTTCAGTATCCTAAATCTGTCATGAGAACTTTCACTATTTCACTGTAATACTTCCAGGTGTATGAATACACCAGGTGTTTCTTCATGGCCCCTCAGATCAGTCCAGAGTGGTGGCAATCCTCATAGGTAGGTACACAAGAAATGGCCAAAGATATATGCTGCTTTTCATTTGCTGCATACTGATTTTCAAACTGTGCCTTAGGAAAATGACCTTCACTGTCCCCTTTTTGCTCAGTCACTTAAATTTTAGATGCTTAATTTGTTACTTTAGAAAATAGTATTATTTTAGGACCCTAGTAGTCTTATTTATGGACCTTAAAGAAGCTTCGATGGGATATGTTTTGCACTTTATCTTCTTTCTATTGAAATGTTTGAGGATGAAAGTGAGGTTTTGTGGATTTTAAATTACTTCTAAGTTTAAGCACTGCTGTTTTGAATCAAGAGGTACATCTGCTGACTGTAGTATCTGTATGTACTTATAACAGCCAATTTCAAAAGACAATTGCTATTTCAGTCTCTGTATTTTAAATATTTTATTCTACTTTCATTTCTGGCAAGTGAAGTGGAATCCCAAAGAAGACTGTTCCTTGGTCAAGAAAATTTCTTAAGTTTTCTTTTTCTTAGTTGTTGTTAAGAGCATAAAGTTTCTGCACTGACCAGAGAGTAACAAAATTCAGATGCCCTGGATTTGGTTTCTAACTTTAATTTGGTACACTTTTGAAAGCATGTTTTCTGACCTGAATAACATGGGTCAGAGAATTTAACAAGCGAGTGAGGTTTTAAATCCATTGCTACTTCTTCTGGGCCTGCTTCTTTTATGATTCTGTACTTTTATCAGTACAGAATACTCAGCTTCAACACTATGACTGAGCGGATCATTTAGAGATACATTTTCTCTTTCTTTAGAGATTTCATAACTATATTTTTTTCAGGATAACACATACTGGATTTTTATAAAAATATCAGTAATAACCCTAAGCCCTATTAAAAAAAACTAGGTATTGAATCAAAGAAGTCCCTTTAAGTCTGTCTTTGTTGTTGACAACAATAAAAAACAGATTTAGAAATAAATTGTCATCTGAGCAGAATACAGTTTTCCATTACCTGCATTTACCTCTCCCTGGCCTTTCAACCTAAATTTAGCTTGTTTATTCCCAGGACAGATAACATGCACCTTATTTTAAATGAGGCCATTCAGATGAATGATATTACATTTTGATATCACAATAGATTAAAAAAATAAATGCTTGTGAAAGAAAAGGCAATTCATCCTGAGAAAGAGTGGTACTCTTGTAGTATAACTCCTCTCATCAATCGTTACCAAACAAATGCTCGTATGCTTTGTTATGATTCCATCGTGTCTGCGCTCCTAATTATACAACCTAGATCGTCTTTCCTTCAGATAGCTGAGATGTGGAAAGCAAAACACTTTGCTGGGAATTACACATTGTTACCTCCTCTGATAGTCAGTAGGGGTTCTTAAATATGATAAATTTTGAAACAGATATTTTACTGTTGGTTGAAGAAGAAAAGGCAGAAGCTATGAGATTTGAGTCTGAACTTTGATTTTACTGAGCTAATTACACGTGGGTTGAGTTTTCAAAATCACAAATAGCTTAAGTTTTTAAAGATATCTTAGCTACATATTTTTGGCAATTTATTATCTAATTGATGTGGGGATCTAACTGTTTCAGTGTACATTTTAATATGCAAAGATAATGAGTTCCAGTTCCTGTGATTCCAGAATCTGTGAAAAATATTTGGCACTGAATGATATCATCTACATATACGCAAAGATAATGAGTTCCAGTTCCTGTGATTCCAGAATCTGTGAAAAATATTTGGCACTGAATGATATCATCTACATATACCATTAAGGACTTGGAGGAGTTGTATGTCTGCAAAAGCCCCACTTATATGTGGCTGGCTTGTTTTGAAGTGCTGCATTTTGATGGATTTCTGCTATCTCACTGTAGCAGAGAATTGTTAGCAACATATACTAAGTTTCTAAACATACTAGCAAATTAAAACTCACCCTATAATTATTGTATTTTATCCTTTATGTTGATTTCCACTTAGGACCCATTAGAAATGAATAATAATTCATTCATATAGTTCATATCTATAAGAAAACTAGCAGTAAATGATAATTTAAATATAATAAAGACCTTATTTTAAGGGTAACAAATATTTCTGCTTCTCTCTTACATATGTAGGTGCATTCATGGGGGCATTTTCTCTGCCCCATATACAAGTTATGTATTATGATAGATCAGCTAAAGCTCTTCTGCACAGACACTCTCATGGCTTTTTTTAGGTCTTTTTGCAGCACCTCTTTCAATGCATTAAGATTTGCTTCCAATATTTTTTTTCCTGTCATATCTTCTGATTTTAGTATCATAAAGTTCAGAGAAGTGCTGTGAACCATATTCAAAATGGTGTTTGGAGTCTCATTTCTTTTTCTCACACTAAGATTCAACATAGAAAAATTTTGTTTTACTTTACTGTCACTTCTACAGTAATTTAAGTCAGTGTGAACACTGACTTTTCCTATAGTATCTGTTGTTGATGCTTTACTTCTGTAACATATCAAAAGGATCTTCTTTAGCAGACTTATTATCCTCAAGACTTTTTAATGTGCATGTAGTTTGCATCTACCATTTCAAAGGCATTCAAGCCTAAAAAGTGATTCCAGACTCAATGATACACAGAAAAAAACCCCAGCACTTCTTTGCCTAGATTGAAAACTCTGCACAATGCTCTTCATGGAGCATACTTTATTCTCTTGACTAATACATGAATTGGGGCTACATTATAAAATCATTCTTTTGAATCATATATATCTGTAACGTCACACTTGCTCCCTGAAAGTCTGTGAAAATTAGTGAATATGGCATGTAAAAGCAACAAACAATAGTACTTATTTTATCATCAAACCATACTTGCTCATAGCTCATAATGAATAGAATTTTAGTGTTCTATTGTTTGTTAGCTGTTCTTTTTCTGAATGTGAGAATTGTTAGCTTTTCAAAAACTACCTTTTAATCCTACGTATATTATTTCTGTGACTTCACATTTAAAAATAATTCTGTTGTCTCCATTGCTGATGCCTGTAAGGTATTATTATCAGACTGTTTTGATGATGATCCCTGAGAGATAAATTGTGGTTTGGCCCAATGTGCAGGTGTTCACAACATCACATTGCCATTACAATTAACAACCCTTCTGACATATGCAAAAGAAAGGTTCTCAAACATTACAATAATGAGTAATGAATAATCTAAGCTAGAGCTGCATGGGCATGCAGACTGAACTACACTTTAGGCCCTAAAATAAATCTCTCCATTATTAAAATGAGTCATCTTGGTGAATCAAAGTGGAGAACTATATTGTTACAACTCTATTGTTATATTTTTTTCTGTAATAATTAAAAAGTTATTTCTCTGTTCTTGTTCATTTCTAGCACTTTACATAAATTTCAAGCTCATTTAACAAAGACTAAAAACTCCATGACTCTTGATAATAGCCACTTTATTCTATAGTTAATAGAAGAATGGCTCCTTCTCTGATTCTACTCTGAAATGGCCTGAAGCACTGCTGTAACGACATGCATTTTTCTTCTCAGATGATACATATAATATGAAGAATCTGTGAAAAGCTCTTTTCTGGCTAGAAAGGTTCTGGTTTTGAGTGCATTGTGATTTTACCCTGGAGGCTATTTATATTTTTTCAGCTTTAAGAATGTCTATAATCCTCTCTGAGGCAAGCTTTTCTCAGTGGTGCCCGGTGGCGGGACCAGAGGCAATGGGCGCAAACTGAAACATGGGAGGTGCTGTCTGAACATCAGGAAACATTTTTTCACTGTGGGGGTGGCAGAGGACTGGAACAGGTTGCCCAGGGAACTGGTGGAGTCTCAGTCCTTGGAAGTATTCAAAGGTTATCTTCACATGGTCCTGGGCAACTGACTAAGTGGCTTACAACATGTAATATTATTCCTCTTAGATTTCAGTGTTCAAAGATTAATCCTGTCTTATTTATTTATAATAAATACATATTTATTTATAATATATACACAATAGCTAAAGCCATTTAGACTGTAGGATACTTAATATTATCAAGACCACAGTAATAATACATATTTTAAAAATAAGAAATACTGCTTCTGCTGTTATCTTGATTTTCTGTCATTTTTCACTCCTTTCTCATTCATTTTCTGGAGTCAGTCTTGGATGGGAAAGATCTGGGACAAGTAGCATCTCTATATTTTCCCAATGCTTCATAATATAGTCATAATTTTTATATTGTTTGGAATTACCATCACAATTAGCAATTAATGATGTAATAATCAGTATTTATTTTATATAGTGAACTTATTTGTATTGTATTTAGAAGAAATCTCTCTGATTGTTTCAACTTTGCAAAACTAAGTTTCTCCTGACTTTGCTTTTAAAAAAACTTGAATACAGCAGTGTTCTGTGCTTCCTCAACTGCTACTGCTGTAAGCATTTTTATCCATCATAGTCAAGATGCTCGGGTGTGTCATAGTACTGATCATTATACTCTGGTGAAGACATTTAAATAGTTTTCTGCCACATTTCTAGCCTGTTACCTGATTGTTGCAGCAGCTTCTGAGCTGCTTAAATTTCTGCCTACAGAATTATCAGTGGTTCTGTCCAGTTTCCCACTGTACTTATTCTACTACTTATTCTCCATCAGCAGAGCCAAAAATGGGTATGAATGTTAGGACAACCCCCTCGAGATGTTTAGACCATCGATTTGTATTACACAAAAACTGGAAAGGTTCTGAGATCTTAGGCCATGGCTTAGAAATTTGCATTCTTTGAACAACTGATTGGGATGGTCCTCCCTTGGTATTGGGGACCTTCACCTTAAAAAACTCATACTGCTAAACTAGCTTGCATGGCCTCAGGAAGAAGCAAACCCACATTCTTTGTGAATCAGTTCTACACTTTTAGCATACTCTGGTAGTATCCAGGTAATCACTGTGAGGTAATGAGAAGCTTCTGTCCTAGGGGAATTTAAAACAAAATAATCTCATTCCAATAGAACAGAGTAATAGTGTGGATTGATGTACTTAGGTAAGATAAGTAGCCTAAGAGTCACTCAGTGTTTCTAAGCAGTGAAAGAAAGTACCAAGAAGTTGATTACAAAGTGACATTTATAGATAGGAAAGTGAATTTTCATCCTATAGAACTGGTAAAGTTAGATCCAAATAAACAGTTTATTAGGTTTTATACTGGCATTATTACCAGGGGATAATTTTGCAGTCATAATTCATGTTTGGTTTGTTATAGTTTTTGGTTTAGGTTTGGTGTTTTGTTTGTTTTGTTTTGTTGTTGGGTTTTTCTTGGGGGGGAGGGGTGTAGTTGGGTGAAGTCTTTTTGTTTGTTGGTTAGTTGGTTGGTTTAGGTTTGCCTTTTTTTTTTTTTTTCTTTTTTTTCTTTCTAAAACATAATTTGCTGAGTGTGAACATCTTTGATTCAAGGAATGAAAAAAAGAGGGTAGCTCACACCTGCATGTCAGGTAGTTTAGACCTGAAAGAATAAGAGAATGACAGCATTGCTGGACAATTAATTTTTCTTTCATTAAGTGAATGCATTGCACTGTACATTAGTTTACATCCCTTCAGAGTGAAGAAATCACTGTGTGAGAATAATTTTCAGCAAGATCCTACTTGGTGGTACTAAATGTGGTTTACTACCACACTATTGTGTATTTAATGGGCCTTTCTATCTGTTGGCAGGAGATATTAATACCATAATGATAATGGGATCTACTAATGCATATGTTTTTGTTGGAGGGATTGAACAGATGATTTTGATTTTTTTTTTTCAATTTTGCTGCATCCAAGTTATACTTACAATAAATTTAAACACCTGAGATCAAACAATTAAGTACCTGTTTTATTTATTGGACTATTTCCTTGGACAAAATTGGGATTTCCTAGAAATTTTAATTATTGCAAAGGTTAGAGATTACGATTTCCTAAGTATCTACTAATTCTACCCAAAGATAGGGAACTGGGAAAATGGGTTCCATTTACAGTTAATGACTAATTACTTGCTTTACCCACTTAGTTTGAGAGACTCGTAGGTATAGGACAAGAGTTCTTTTCTGATTCACTGTCTGCTTAGACCACTTCAGACAGCCATTTCTGAATGAATTCATCAAATACAATGGATAAAGGACATAGCAGATGGATTAAGTAAGCGTTAATAATAATTTAAATTAAATGAATAGCATTATGTCCTTTAGATTAGATTTAGTCTCTATGAAATATCTCCCACTGATGAGGACTGCCAACTTGAAAGTATTATACATTCAGTGTAAATTAAAAATTGGCAATAAAGGTTTATTGACAAAATGAATTTCAATTAGCAAGTACTAAATATCTGTCCCTACCTAGAAAAGGGTAAGGAAGTTAGAGATAAATTTTGAGAAGGTTTATATGAGGCTGTTATGTTTATTGTGCATCATTTATCCTGTTTACAAGGCAGTTCATGCAAAAGTAGCTAACAGAAAAGCTTAGTCACACAACAGTCTTATCCGAAATGAACATATCCAATTATTACAAAAATGACCCAGCTTCCATACTTTTCTGTTTCCTTTCCCTTTAACGTTCCTCATTAGGGCTCATTTTCTTCTAGTGGATCTCCTTCGAGTTACAGAATAGTCAATACCTCATGGGAAGAATATCTGATTATTATTTTTCAACCTTTTGTGGAAACCTTTCAAAGTTTGGCTGCTGTGAAAATGTAGTTTTGATAAAGCATATATGGCTTTTCTCCTTTCCTACCTCACTAATTCTTCCCAGGTATATTTTTTGTTTAAGCCAGATTTTCCAGTCAGAGCCTATTCAGTGAAAAGCTTCAGCTGTAGCTCTCAAATGCAGATCCCCAAAACTTAGGGGTAGCTGTCATGTTTGCTGTCATAACTAAAGCAAGAATCCTTCTTTTCCGATGGTAAGTAAAAGAAACTGGAGAAGGTTCCAGAGGGCCTTCAAAATGAATGAAACCAGGAAGCTACAAGCTTATTTATTTTATTTTTTTAATCACTAACAAGATGAGGAGAAAAGGCTAGGACTCAGTACACAGCACTGAGTTCAAGAGGATGAAACAAGTATTTCCAAGGAAAATGGAGGGCTCAGCCTCAGTTCTCAGTTCATCTCTGGCAGGCTTTAGTACCTACAAGTGCATGATGCCTTTGGGGGACCCTAGGAAAATGCTAGGTTACAGATCAGGATGTCAGGATGAAGAGACTGATTTTCCCTTTCCTCAGAAGTGTATGCAGTCCTTTTCCTGGCTACAACCTTGTAATGCTAAGCACCTTCCTGCTGCGGTGTGCTGTAGGGCTCCACAAACTTTAAGCCACTAAAAACTCATGTCAGGACTACATTGTTCTGGGGAAGCTGTTACTCATCTGAATTTCCATCCCTCAGTGCAATTCTCTGACTGAACTCATAGTAGCTTCCACTGACAAGAGACTACTATTACACTCAGGAGTCCAGTTGGTTCAGGTGGGTCGTACTGAGTATTCCTGTGTAGTTTACCATGGAAAGAAATTTTTATTGTATAAATTTTGTTCCCTGGTATGCAAGCATCAGCTATTTTTTTTTTTTTCTTTTCATTTACTACAGGGTTTATTGAGAAGTTGCATGTAAAGTTCCAGGAAAGCCAGGTTTATTTTTTTTAATATTAGCTTAAATCAAGTATAGCTTACTTTTCCAGAATAAAATAAATGAGTGAAAAATATGTAAACTCATTTTCCACAATGGTAAATTTGTCAATTTGGTAAATAGTTTCCATATTTTAATTCTATACACAAAAATCAAAGGGACTTTCTGAAAAAAAAATTAAGACTGGTTTATAAGTAACTACCATTCTCATCCTCATGAGACTGTAACTTAGGAAATCAGTCTGAGTTTCTGTTTTGTGTAATTCCTTGTGAGAATTACGTAGTTCCAGTTTACTCAGACAAGCCACTTGGGCTGGATTCATTCCACATATCTTTAGGCAGCCGGCTGAAACATCTCTCTCCATGGAAGGAGAAAAGAATGCAAAGGCTCTTTTGTGGTGCCTTTCACCTTCAGTAAACAATGAAAGAACCAGGGTACTCAGAGAAAGCATCTCAAGTTCAGTTAACACAGTTACGCACCTTGAGTAGTGCATCTGGGCCCCACAGTTTAAGAAGGATGTGAAGGTCCTTGAATGCATCCAGAGGAGGGCAACAAAGCTGGTGAAAGGGCTGGAAGGCATGTCCTGTGGGGAATGGCTAAGGACTGTGGGGTTGTCTAGTCTGGAGAAAAGGAGGCTGAGAGGTGACCTCATGGCTCTCTACAGCTTCCTGAGGAGGGGACGTGGAGAGGGAGGTGCTGAGCTCTTCTCCCTGGGATCCAGTGATAGAACATGTGGGAATGTTCAAAGCTGCATTAGGGGAGGTTTAGACTGGACATTAGGAAGCCTTTCTTTGCCCAAAGGATGGTCAAACAGTGGAACAGACTTCCTAGAGAGGTGTTCAATGCTCCAAACATGCCAGTTTTTAAGAGACTTTTGGACAATGCTCTTAATAACATGCTTTAACTTCTGCTCAGGCCTGGACTGGTCAAGCAGTTGGACTAGATGATCATTGTAGCTCAGCTCAGTTCAGCCACCAAGCTGGTTTCCAAACACCTTACTGCATGGTGGAAGTCAAGGGTGAAAACTTTCAGGCAGCACATGAATAGATCAACTCCAATTTCCCTTTTGTTTGTTCGGTTTTATTAGGCGGAGAAATTTGGTGGCTATCATCAGGCCAACAATATGGATTAAGCAGTTGTATTTAAAATGCACTTGCTGTTGTTGCTGACCAGGAAGAGTGGATGGGAAGGATTAAAAGGGGACAGAGTAAAGGGAAAAAAAAAAGGAGCTGAAACATGGGAGTGGGTATTCAGTCTGGGCACATGGACAAAGTCTGGGTACCAAATTGGTAATTACAGTTGTGACTGTGACTTATAGGTACATCCCTACCATTACTGTTTTCCTGCTTATACCCTGGAGGATATAGTTTACCATATTTTCAGGTAAACTTTGTTGTTCTCTGTACTGACATTATAAAACCAGATTTACCAAAACAAGTCATCATTTCCCCCACCCCACAAAGTAATTTTATGCATATAAATATTGATGAATCCATGCTACTTCTAAAGCTTTTCTTTAAAAATAAGATTTCCTTCCTTGTCTACAGTTTGCAGTTCCTGCTTTTTAGTTTTATTTCTGTCTTTTCTAAACAGTGGAGAAATGTGAGCATATAGCTCCAGTCATGACTGCCCTTCCACAATTTTTTTATTCTTTCATTATAAAATTTCATATTCCTTTAGTTTAAGTTACTATCTTTCACTGCATGTAGCTGTTCTGTCTTCTCCTCCATAGCCAATATTATAAGCCAAATTGAAAACTGACGCACATCAGGCACCTGTTTAGTAGATCATACCTACATTATTTTAAATCATGACTGTTTTCACTTCTTAATATTTGCATCCACTTGCTGTGTTCCCTTTTGTGCTTCTTAGTGAATGACCTTTTACTATTTGTTTTGATTCATTTTATAAGAGCTGAAATTAGTTGAATTTTTTAAATAATAAATAATAATTGAATTATTTTATTATCTTTTTTTTTCACTTTTCAGAAAAAAAATATTTTTTTCCTGTTGAATCCCCAGTTCTTTAACTTCTTGGTTTTATGTTTATTTGTTTATTCCCTATATTATTTCTGGAATACTGGACAGACAGTTTGAAGTCCTTTTATGCAGTGTTTCCTTGCAATTTTAGAAATTTCACAGCACCTTAAAGGAAGTTTCAAGTTTTCACTGTGTTCTTGTCCTTTATTTTTCAGTTACACCGAATTTAGTAAATAGCTGAAAGACATCCCTCTTGAAACAGAGTGCCTTAATTACAGACTATTTAATTTAAATTTGTGATGACTGCTTCTAAGGTTATTTTTCTTTAACAAGCTCTTTTGAAATTTCTTTCCTTGTAACCAAAGCCAAGTCTAAGATAACATTAACTCCTAGTATGTCAGGATGCCATTTGTCTTAGTTGTAGCAGACATCCTAAATATCTACTTTACAATGCAATGGATTGTGTTCTAGAAATGACCGTTATTCAACACTGGCTGCCAAGAAAGTATAGAATAACTAGCCTAGATGTTGGTAATTTATGGTGTCATTTAGCCAAATGAGTCCTTCTCTTATGGCTTATCCCCAAATCTAGTGAACATTGCTATCATCAGAAAGAATTCACCAATCAGTTCTCCTTTGTATTTTGCCTGTACAGCTTCACCTGATATGAGATCTCACAGCATCCTTTCTCACAAAGCACATAACAAGGAATTCAGTGTACAGTAATAGGTTTTCAAGTGTGATATGCACACAAGCTTTCTTCCCAGGAGTCTTACTGCACAGTGCATCCTACTGAATACCTCTAGGAGCCAACAAAGCCTATGCTTAACTGCTGAGAGCAATAGGTGTCCAGAGAGGCTTCTAAGGCAAAGGGATTAGGACCTTTTCAGACTGTGTGCACAATAGAAATTGGTGATGTCTGTGAGAAGTGATAGTGGGTAGTGTCACAGAGAAAGATTTGTACCATAAATGTGTCATGAACAGTTTTGTCCAAAGAACTGCAGGCCTTTCTGTCTGTTCTTTATACAGGGTTCTTCAACAGTCATTTTCTGTCCAAAGACACCCCTTCTTCCCTGTTCCCTTGAGAACTGTTTCAAATCCCACCCTGCTTCCTCAAGTTTTGCAAAGAAAAATTAAGTTTGATAGAAAAGATAAGATGTTGCTACAGAATAATAGCTAATAGTTTATAATTTGGGTCGTATAGGGCTAATTATGCTTTGGATTTATTTCCCACTTTGCAGACTCTACCAAAGAAAGTGCCTTTGGGTCAGGAAGGTAGAAGCATTGTGAAAAACCGTGCTTGTGTTCTACATACAACAGAAATGCCAGAATAAGTACATGAAGACAAATAGTGCCCAGTGTCTGCATCTATGCCTGTAAAAGACCTGAGGAGAGAATCTGTCATAGCCACATGGAGGTAGGTGATGTTTTGTGGGGATGAATGCACAGAAGTTTCCAAGCATTTCTGTCACCTTGTGAGACAAAGTTCTGTTTATGCTATTTTTTGTGTTTTTCACTCATAGACATCTATGGGCAACTCTGCACTGCAGGACAGAGCTCTCAGGCTGCTGTTAAATGAGCCTGAAATAGGAAGTCATTAGCTTGGGTGCAGGGTGGTTATTTTTTAATTCAGACTGTTTTTAAGACTCAAGCCAATGTCTATACAGTGCCCATCATTCTGTCTTAAACAGATCTTCTCTCATGCTCCCCTGCACAGTATACACACATCTGATCTCATCCGCACACTCTATAGGGAGGTCGGGAACCAGGAAGTATCAGGGTATCTATGACTAGATGGCTTTTTTTTTTTTTCATTCCATGTGGCTGAATTCAATCCAAATATAAATTCAAAGGAGAGGGTAGGAGGGATTGGAAAAGGAGGAGTAAGAGGAAGTACTGCTTGTGGAGAGTCATGGGTAGAAAATAGGTGGCCTTGATGAGGACATGTTAAGCACTTAGCAGAAGAAAAATTGAGATAAAGACTTTGTACCCTAAAAAGGTGGGGAAGGATAAGCATGACTAAGAAGGGCTGTAATGGAGAGGGAGGAGAGGCAAAAAAGAGAGGCCTCCATATCCAGGCTTCTGCAGAAAGACCTTACTGGAACCTTGCAGCCCTATTCCTTTTCAAATGTACTCATCCAGTCAAACATTTTAGTCTGCAGACTGTCCCATTCCTTGTCCTTATGCATTTAATGCCACTGAATAGTAAACAAATAAAACCCTTCTCAAAAGCCCTTTCAATCACTTTTCATACATTCTCCAAATCCTGGCATCCCACTTTGTAGCTCAGTGCCATTGACCTTGCAATCTTTTCACTCCCTTGACCCCAAATCACCATTGCTACCACTGCAAAATTCAGCTGCCTTTTAAAGGAATCTCTAGGTTAGGCATAAGGGCAATATAACTGTAAAGTTTTTACTGTCTGAGTCACATCTAAAATACTCGACAAATAAATAACAGCTCCTCCATCTCCCAAAAAGCTCAGCCCGCCTTGCCTTTTTTTTCCAGACCAAAAGTTTGAGATGAAATTATTCAAAAGAAAGACATACCCTATTCCTGCTTATAGAAACCGTATACCTCAAGATGCTTTTAAAAAAAATACATATTTTTTTAACATTCAGGAAGTTAGAAGAACTCATTATTCTGTCTTTAAATGAAAGATTCATATTGTGCTCTGATTTTCTTAGCTCTGTTAAAATGGTTGAAGACTCTCTTTCCAAGATGATTTGTGTTATTAGAAATTGTACACTTAGAAAAATCAACCTAGTTTAAAATTCAAAGTGGGTTTTAAGCACAAGCTTTGAAATAAGTATTAAAAAAGATGTTTTCCAATTAATGCAAAATCAATCAAAATATACAGAAACTTGGATTTTCCATTTTGGTGACATTGAATCTGAAGGCAAAAGTTGAAAGACTTGTTCCTTTACAGCGCACCATATTCTACTCCAAAAATTATGTTGAAAACCAACCACATTAGTCAAACTATAGATTGTTTCAGGTTTTCGTCTTCATTTTTCATTCATGCTGACTATGTGAGAAATAGTTTTGCAGGGCTTTTACCTGAATGTATATTGAAGAGAAAATAATTTTTATAATATCCTGTCATAGAATGGACAAGTAATTTTCACAAGAACGTTATATATAAGCTACAGTGAAATATTTTGATTCAAATTAATTTCCAACTTATATTTCAGGATGCCTTACTGAAGCACATATTTTTCAGGGTATTAGAAACAGAATATACTTTTAATTATTTACCATCCTCTTGAATATTTCTTTTTTGAACAAATTAATATATAAAGTGAAAAGGAAAGATCACATACAATTTTAAATGTAATTTTACATTCCATAAGCATTAGTTAAGTATTCACATGCCTTATCAATAAGTTAGAAAGCAAGAAACCTTAACTGGTTGGACTGTTTGGCAGTGAAGCATGCTGTTCATGTATTACAGATTCTCAGGATATTATGTTATTTTTCTTTGATTTTATTAAATATGTAGAAAATTTTCTTGTTTTCAGGATTTTTTTTCTGGTGTAATAGTGGCTTAAGTTTCTGCTGTCTTCACTTCTGTCCCCTACTTGTCCAGCTGCTGAGTGCCTCAGTGCCTCAGTGTATCATCACATCACTTCTGTCAGCATAGCTGGCTTTGGGGTCATGGGGAAATCAGTTCTGTGAGAGACTGAAACTTGGCTAAAGCTCCATTCAGCAGGGAAATCCACATTGGGTCCTCCTGGGAGAACTAAGAGATGACACGGAATGGAAGACTGCACACAGTGGCTGTGCTGTTAGATACATGTCTGTGAACATCTGAGACATGTCTACCCATAATTCAGGGCTTAGGTCTTGCTTCTGAAGACTGATGTATAATGCTATCCAAATATCCTGTCTGACATTTCTGAAGGACATCAGGCCACAGGTCAAATTTCATGCCTACCAGTCCCAGGCAGCCTGGACACCATAAGAGGTCTCAAATAGTAGGAGATACCAATGAGTGGGCACAGAGTCTAAGACCTACTGTCAGAACATAAAGTTTTAGGATTCAGTTTAATATTACAGAATTTAAATGTGTATCTGCAGCATTGGTCTCCACATACATGGTAGCTGTCTAAGCTCCCATTTAGCCAATGAAGGGCTACTTAACACAATTAATAGAGCTAGATGCCAATGTAGTTCACCCTGAGGTAGGCTCCTAGAGTTCACTTCAGTTGCCTAAACATAAATATCCAATGGATATGGATGCCTTAGGGTATCTCTTCTGGCTGAAGTCAGCTGAATCACTCTGTGCATGGACTTTCTCTCCATTAACTGCCCCAAAGTTTATATACCTGGTACCCATGTAGATACGTACATGAAGATACCTCAATTCAGAAGTTTCAATCTCAGCTCTATTGCAGACATATTTAATTATGATGAAATCTACCCCTGGACTTTAAATAATACACCGACTTAGGGAGTGAAGCCATCCTAAGAAATTCTCCAACTCCACACAATTCTCGGCCTCCTCGGTTATGCTGAGACAACTCTTTACGAACCTGTAGTAGAAGCAGATGAGAGCATAAACCTGAATTAAAAATGGTCCTTTGGTTCAGAGGGCTACTTTTAATCTAGGTTATTTCAGTCTTCTGGTTCACCAGTGCAGCCAGACAAACTGCTATGTTAGCCCAACTGAAGAGGTGGTAAATCACATAAGTGGTGCAGGGAAGTGAAGGGGGTTGAAATTTCTGAAAGTTGTTGTGATGCTGAAGTCAGAATGACTATTTCTTCAGAAAGTAGAGGCTTTGTGTAAAAAAGTATTCTCACTTTAGTAAGCACATCCCAGGACACATAGAAAAATGAAATCCTTTAAGAGAAAGGTAAGTGCTGATGAAATGTTAACAATAGATTTCATTCAGATTTCACTTGTGTGGAACAGTTTTCTAGCATAATTGTATGCTACAGATCTTACATTGCTATGACATTTAGTATTCACAGACCTACACATGTTCAAAGGCAGATAGTACTCCTTTAGTGGGGGTGGTAGGAAAGGAGTCTTTCAGATGAGATCACAAATGGCTAAGTCAGTTTGATAGGCTGAATCTGCTCTTGAAAGAGAGAGTTGTCACTTCTTATCTCTTCCTTTACCCCAGTCTCACTTTCCTTCTACTTATTCTGGAGCTCCTTTAAGCTCACAGTGGAAGTTTTTATTTTTTTGTTTTCTTTTATTTCTCTTGGGTTTAATAAGTGAGTTTACATCATAGAAAGTGCTGAGAAGCACCAGAGGAGTTTGAGAGATTACATGACACGAATCACAGAAAGAGCATGATGGAAAAATAAAACCTATCTTCTGGTGGTAGAAGACTGTCAGTTTTACTTACCACACCCACGTCACTTGTGCAAGGCAGAGGCTGAGACCATGCAGCCAAGGCAAGCAGAAAGGTAGAAGTGTGTGTGCATAAGATGAAGTTCCCTGATCATTTCAGGCCAATATTATTGCAGGTCACTGCTGATGAGACGGTACTTTTTTGCTCTTAACTGCAGCTGCACATTCACAACACTTATATTGGTAGCACACGGAATACAACTGAACTGAAACTGAGAAAGTGATTCACCTAGAAAAGTATAATGTATTTTCCTGAAATATGTTTTCGTATGGAGGCATTCACTGAGCTGACTCACTGCGTGGCTATATAAGCGCATGCTGGCACTAGGGCAGTTGTAAGGATATGTATCTGGAGGCAGAATATCAGACTGGATTGGTGTTTCTCATTCAGGAACACCAAGTTCTCAAGTGGGAAAAATTTAAGTTGCAAGTCCACTCTTATCATCTTGGCTTTCTACCTGTCTGACAATATTTTGAGTCTGCTTCTCTACTCACTTTACTAACTTGGTAACGTTTGGTGTCTGCCGTGATTTCCTTGTTTGTCCGCTCAAAGCATGAAGCCCTGTGACCATACTTTACAAAAGGTAACATGCTGTATGACTGCCCACAGTTGCTGCAAACATAGACTTTCTCTCTCTGTTAGCCTTCATCTATTCCTGCTCACTGTATCTGCTGTTCCTCCTCAACTATTGGAGGATAAGGTTGTAAAGGCTGGGTAAGCCTTTACTTCAGGGAGTCAGGGGAGGGAGTTGTGCCCTCCTGGAGTAACTGGGAGTACAAGGAGAGAGTACCTACTTGCAGCTTTCCTGTGCTTCACCAAGACAGATGGTGAGTACATAAATTAGAATTTCAGTAAATCCTATTAAGTGAAATCACAACTGATTTCCACTGGAAGAGACAGAATTTTAGCCACAGTTAGTTTGTTACAATTAAATGCTTTTCCTTTGCCAAGAGCAAGAACGTGTACCTTGATAAAATAACAGCTAGTTCCATTAAGACTAAATGTAAAGCAGCAGCTGAATCCATTAAGGCTACATCTTAATGTATACCTTTCACTCCAAGAAAAGAAAAACAGAAAATCCTTTCTAAATCCTGATCAACATGTTCTATTGACTTTAACAACTGGATGGGGCCCCAAATGATTCTGTTTATGTATTCAAAGGAAAACTGTGTTCTTAAATATTTTTTGGCAATCTGAGGTGACAGAAGTATCTAAAGGAAAAATTCGAGTTATGTGAATTTTAGACTGTAACTCTAAAACAGTAGTGAGGAGTTGCTGACGATGGCAAGGTTGGCATTGACTATGCTTTTCTCGAAATTTATCTGATTATTTATATCATATGGTTTTAGCTCAATGTGTGACCTGAATGTATGCATTAAAAATATTTTTCTTTTGTTTTGAAATTGTTACTTAGGAAATAATGTGAAAACAACAAGCAGATAAATCCAGTACTATAATCTGATTAAAGTTATGTAGGAAGAATCCATAGATTTGAGCAACATTAATAGCTTTAAGGGCAAAACCTGCCCTCTGGGTAGAAGATATAAAAACATCTTCTACAGGAATAAAATGGGAAGGTTGCTAAGCGATGAATAAGCTACATGACTCTGCTGTTCATTGAAATCCTTGATTCACCGCTACAACAAAAAGGCCTCTTTTGCCACATTAATCTCTCTACTACAATATTCTTTATTTAAATTTTGAACTGATGGCCTGCATGATTTCATTCATTAAAAAAGTCCTTTTCCTATTAAAGATTATGACACTGAAGAGGAATGGCTGTTGAGGCTCCAACACTGCAGGCTTGGTTTGAAGTTCAACGTTCTGAAGAATGATGAAGCTGAGAGCGATGCCTTAGACTTGTGTAATGAATTGTCATTATCACGGTGGCCTGACATCTTACTCAGGAAACCAAGGGGTAGGAAGTAAAGAATTTAGAAGTATCTGTTATTCTGTGTCTACTTTATTTAAAAAACTGTTTAAAGGAAGAATGCATTATAGCCCATAATAGAAACTTAATTCACTAGGAAAAAGATAATTAAACATGTTATTTAATTCCTCAGTATTCAAAGTGAACTATCCATTTTTAATCAAGATCTGTGTGCATTAAGTTAACGGTAAACTTAACACAGTATATGTATTAAAAGGCTATTGAAGAAGGATAAACCTTCCTGCTTGACCATTGATTTCTTTATCTTGTTATGGAGATTTAAAAATACTATTTTTATCAGATCTATTACTTTGAAGATATAGCACCAGAAGAGTTCCAGATTTTAGATGACTCAGAAAAGTGCATTTCCTATGTAAACGGGTAGTATAGAAATAGCCATTTCATTTGGCTATAGTAATTTCTGTAATTGGTCTTGAATTCATAGAGCTATGCAGACTCTCCCTAGTGTCCCATCTACACATTCATAGTTCATTTATACCACTGCTGCTGAAAAACAGGAGGTAAAACTTAAGAACAGCACACTTCTCCATAATCTAAAGTCCTGTCTGCTGGATTTTATATGCTGGACTATGTAACAGGTGCAAACATATTAAAAGACATGGGCATGTTCCCCATGTGTGGTAACTGGAGAATAGGGCTTCAGTTTCCTTTCAGCATTGGACTGTTGAAGTGTTGCATTGCCTAACTGTGGTATCATTTTCTATCATCTCCCTGATTCCAGATTCACATGGGTCTTGGAGAGGGAGAGAAGTCACGTAGTAGCCTAAAACATGAAATGCCATCACTGAACTGGGGAGATGGGGAAGCACTGAACCTTGTGTTCAGAGAATGACCTGTGAGATATCTAGACCACTTAAAGGCAGGGTGAAACTGGTCCAGAAATAAGTTACTTTAAAACTGGTGGCTACAATGAAACTAATCCACTTATCCTGGTGAATCTGAATTATAACAATGTCCCAGATGAATGCTTGGGGTATCTCCAGCGATATAGTTCTAATTGCATCAGTTTTAATCAATTCAGGCATATGTGCATTCATATTCTGCTTACTTGTTATCCATTGT
Source organism: Falco peregrinus (assembly GCF_023634155.1). NCBI lineage: Eukaryota > Metazoa > Chordata > Aves > Falconiformes > Falconidae > Falco > Falco peregrinus. Next base: position 60,669,334 of record NC_073727.1, read on the forward strand.
ACTGACACTGTAACTATGTTCCTGCAGGATGACCATGCATGTGCTGAACATAGTGTTATGACAGAGGTTGTCCTTTGACACAAGTTGTCCCTTCTAATCATCGTTATTGACGCTTCCTACAAGCCTATTGGCTTCATGACACTCTCCTACCTCTGGCAAACTGTAGTGAATGGTTGAACAGCATGATTTTATTTCACAGGTGACTGTGTAAATATACAGTGGAAAACAACTAAGCAGAATATGAATACACATGTGCCAGACTTAATTAAACTAGATGCCATTAAAACTGTATCACTAGAGATACCACACACTGTATATCGCACTCCATAGGGAGGAAGGCTGCTATTCACTACTCTTGGTTAGTTCTTTAATACCAAGATAATGTGAATGATAATTGTGAATTAAAAAGCAATCTTTGCTGGTATATGCTAACGTGTTCCTATTGGTGACCATGACTTCCACATATAATAGACATAAGATTATGTAATTTTTAGTTTTCTCAGTTTTATGGTCCTTTTTGACCAATATAGTACATTTTGAATGTCCTACATTTTTCCGTATCAATATGTCTATTAAGTCTTTGAAGTGTGTCATGACCTTTGGTCCTCTGTTTTCTACTCCTGACTGGTATACTATCAGGTACACAGTTCTGTTTCAGCTCTGTGGGTAACTCAGACATGGTTACTTGCCAATTTATTTCCAAGCTGCCTTCAAAGCAATAGCTGTTAATGATTTTTTCTAACGTTTTACCTGTGTGAAACTGTACCTCTTAAAACCAAAGTGGAATATATTTTCAAGTTCACTCCTATGTGATGTTTAAAAAGGGAGTCTACAGTCCACACCATTCTTCTAGCTCATTTACAAAAATCCTTGAACTGTGTTTCTCTCCACTGCATTTTGAATGAACTCTGAACAATTTTCCTCTTCCCTGCAGATTCAGTACCATGGATGACAGGGATACACTGGTGAATAATTTGCTTTCTGGTGCCTGAATGACTAGCTATAGGACTTATTACTGCACTTTAATAAAATGAGAGGACTATAGTTAGAAAAGTGAAATGGTCAAGCTGCTTAGTTCTTAATGCCCTACTTCTTTGTTCAGGTGTTTATGATTGTTGTAGTTTTTTTCTCTAAACTTTTCTGGTATTCAGGAAATTTTGCTAGTTCAAACAGACCACACTCTTCCAAAGACTGTGTTTTGTTTACTGTTAGTTCTCTTACCTTTTTTTGATGGTTCCTAGGCACACAGTCAAACCTTTCAGATTTCTCACTCACAGTGAGGGAAATCCCGTGTTCTGATCTTGCAGGATCATAAACAGAAGAGAGGTCATAGCTCAGCACTTCAAATGAATGAAATGCAGGCCTGCGTGTGGGGGAGACAATGCGATATACCAGTTGTCTGAATTTCACTCTATTTATGCAAGACTTGATGAATCTCTGTAGTTGTGCTTTGCAGCATTTTGATGCTTCAGCTAAGAATCAACAGCGGCTGTCATTTTTAGAGGGGTGGGGGCAGAAACCTGGTCATTTGCAATTAGTTGACTGCAGGCTCCTAAGGCTATGACAGAGCTGACTGGGAAAGTCCAGCATTACGTATGCTATTTATATGCTTTAGTGTCCAGAAGACATTGCAATTAAAGTGTTTTATTTCTTAAGAGTTTCTGTAACTAATTTTGTGCTGTTCCCTTTTATTATCTTGTTTGTGGTATTAATGAAGTTGCTAATGCAGACTCACTGTAATAATAGTCTTATGTTAAGTATTAACATAAACACAAATTTACCTGAGTGATATGGTAGTGGTACGGTGTAATAATTTTCTTTGGTTATCTACAGGCTAATGTGTAAAGTAAATAGGAAACTATTACTTCCTGCTTTGATGGAAAACATTTTAATTATTTAAAAAGTTTTGAAATTAGGAGCTGCATGTCACATTTTTAATCATTCCACCCTTGCAACTCCCTCACTTTACAGACAGACCTCAGCAGGGTGCTGTGTACCTATACGTTCTACAGGACCTTTGTGAAAGGCAGGCTGAATCTAGCTGTTTCTGCAAAGTATTAGCAGTTGAAAGAGGCATCATCAAATAGAGATTTATTTCTTTCCTGTTATTACTTATCAGTTTTCTATTTTACAATTACTATTCCTGTAGTAGCTATTTAACAGCTAGGTCTGTTTAACAGGCTTTTTTCCTTTCTTTGCTTCTGACAATTTACCTTTCTTCTGTTGCCATTCGAGTAATATAACAGAAACTTAGAAAAGGAGGTAGTAGAGCACTCTAAAAGCTGTCAGATTTTAAATTATCAAATCTCTTCTGGCAGCTTATTCCACAGCTGAGAAAACTTGAGTATGAACACTTTATCTTTCCTATTTTGTTTATGGTTAAAAAGGTGCTTAAGCTTTACGTATAAATTTGAACCATTTCAGTAGTCCAATTGCCTTTTGGGGACAGCAGACATGCCTTAGGTTATATATGTTTAAATTCCTTCTCTGAATTGGAGCTTTGGTTCAATATTTGGGCATCAGTTATATCCCAAAGAAAAAGGTTCTCTCACTGTGTCGTAGAAGGATGAGAGAGTGTGGTTGCTGAGATGTCTGGATTTTCCAAACACACATGACTGAAAACCAGACTGAAGTCTTCAGGTGGTAGTAGAAGGTTAAAGGGAGCAATGTTGTTACAGTTCATTGTGCTGAGAAGGGTGGTAATGTGCCCCACACTTGCTAAAGAATTTTCTTGGGTTCCATCATTAGCTTCAGACACAATGCCCTGCACTAAATCATTGCTGAGTGACAGCAGCTTTAACAGTATGATCTGACTTCTGTTTTTATTGACAGAAGATGAAGTGTCTGTGTGCCACAGTTACTCCACAATGGAAGATGAGCTGGGAGACAAGAGCCATGGCAAAGCAGACAGGGCAAAAGCCACACGGTCACAGTCCCACAAATTCTAAACAAGAAAAACAAAGTGGATCTGGTGTGAGTAACCAGGGTCATCCAAGTCCAGACCATTAGGCACATCCACAGTGAACAAGGAACATCTGAGATCAAGCCAGGAAGTCAAGACACTGGCTTGAGGTTCAGTCCAGATCAGTGAGGGACACAGCCAGGCATGGCCATGACAGCAGGAGCAAAGGCAAGGGCTTGAGCTTAAGTGCAGCTCCTGCTGAAAGGAACAGTGGCTTGCTTGTCAGAGTGGTTTCTTACACAGTTCTTTCTACACAGCTCTCTGATTCAAGGCTGCACAGCTGCACCACTGAGGATGATCCTGAGCCCAGGCAGTCAAACCCTTGGGTGCTCAGGCCCCTGGCATAGAAAACAGTAATGGAAAAGTTACTTAATGAGTATTCTAGTTAGATCTTGGTTTTTTCTTTCTGCTATTTGAATAGTGTAATTTTAGTCTTGTTTGAATTCATATGGATAGTCTGTAAACTTTCATTTCTAGGATGAGATTCAGGTTGCCTGTTAAGACAGTCAATAGTCGCTTTGACAGGGCAATCTCTACCCACTGAAATAGGTAGGCTTATTATCTAGTTGATAGTGAGAAATATGTTTTCCATAGGTGATTTAGAAAGCTAACATGGTGTACAGAAATATTGCTATAACCAGCTGTTACCTCTGAATGCAGGAATCTGTCAGAGATCTGGCTCTGCTCTGAATAACACTGCAAATTAAACGCTGCCATTCACTCAGGAGCCAAAGAGTAAAGGTCTCATCTGGGAATAGGTATCAGATTACTTTGATGGCTTTTTCTGTGACAGCAGGTGCTGATTGTGTTATCTACCTTTTTGGACTTAGACTTCTTGTTGCAGAGCGAGCCTGGGGGAGCAGAGTTGCAGGCTGTCCTTACCTGGGGAATGCATCCAAGGAAAGGCTGATCCCCCAGCTTTTAATTGTTGGGACCCTGTTACAACTACAGGGTCTTTTACTACAGTGCCTTTTAGGATAGCTCTTCCTATTGAGTCTTTATTACTGTCCTGGCGCTAGGATAGAGTTTGCTTCTTAGTAGCTGGTACAGTGCTGTGTTTTGGATTAGTATGAGAATAATGTTTATAACACACTGATGTTTTAGTTGTTGCTAAGTAGGGCTTGCTGTAAATCAAAGTCTTTTCAAATTTTCTGTGTTCTGCCAGTGACCAGGTGCTCAAGAAGATGGAGAGGAAGCAGAACCAAGACAGCTGACCTGATCTAGCCAAATGGATATTCCATACCATAGAATGTCATGCTCAGTATATAAACTGGGGGGAGTTGGCTGGGAGCTGCTGATCACTGCTCAGGGGCTGGCTGGGCACTGGTCAGTGGGTCATGAACAATTGTATTGTGCATCACTTGTGGGTTTTTTCCCTTGGGTTTATTCCTCCCTCCCTGTCCTCTTCATCATCATCATTATTATGATTGTTGTTGTTGTTATTACTGCTACTACTACTACAAAATTTTAATTACTAAACTTTCTTATTTTAATCTACGAGTTCTACTTTTTTCTGATTTTCCTCCCATCCCACCAGGGTGAGGGGAGCGAGTGAGCAGCTGAGTAGTACTTAGTTACTGGGTGGGGTTAACCTATGACAATAGCATGCAATGAAGCATGCAAGTCATGAAGGTGAAGAAGAACAAATAAAAAGAACACGATTCTAGCCTAGAGCTCAGAGCACTTAGCTGAGAGCCCGAATCCTAGCTTTGCAGTCACTGTTCTCTTACAGTGTATTTACATTGAACAGTTACTGAACAAAAATATATCAGCAAAGAGTTTTACAGGGATGACTCAAAATCACAGGAGCCCTCTACCAGCAATTAGTGACATCAGCAAAGATGGTTCAACAAAAGAACATCCTTCAGGAAGGTTCAGCAAAGAGTGTTTTTTTTGAAGTTAATAAAACTGCACCTTGAATCCCTGCTTCTGCTCCTTCCTCAACCTTATAGCCATTTTCTCCCTTTTCCTCGCTGTATCAGCATAAGGAGTCTTTAGCTGAAAGTGGTTCTTACCTACTTGCAAGCCTTCAAGGAGTCCTTGGAAGTAAAGAGCAAGTACTTGCTATTTGAAGGAAAAAGAAAAGCAACCAAAGGGAAAAGAGAGTCAATACATTGAATAAGATGAATAAAACTCACTAAGGTTTTTGCTGAATGCTTTCATCATCACAATTCTATCAATAGTCCATCTTGGTAAAAACAAGATTTGTTAGATACAGAAAAGTCCTCACCTATCTAAAATCTCATTCCCAGTTCTGAGTACAGAACACTAAAATCCTTGTAGTATCAGTGTTAGATATTCTCAAAATTAGTCATTTGGAAAAATGTACCTCATAATGTGTTGTGGTTTTAAGTTTCATAGTTTTGTTGTTTCTTTTTATTTCTCAGGGCTAATTCTGCATGATGGGAAGTGCTAGAACAAGTGGCCAAAATAGAGCTTCATATGGCAAGAAAAGGGCTTCTCAAACCATTATGAACCATTCTGCCACATTAGCTGTTTTCCTTCTGCTGAACCTACCTCTAATTCAGTCACAGATGTTCTGATATGTTTGTGCTTTTCACAAACTATAAAAAAAAAAAAAAAGAGTTAAACTGTTGACTTATACTACTGCCGGTAGCACTGTGACATTATTTCCACAGCAGGAGGTAGTGATTACCAACAGCTCCTGATGCTCCTCAGTGCTTTCAACAAAGGCAGGCTACAATTACGTTTTGTTACAGAAAGGGATAGCTTAAATATTGTGGTTCATTGTCATGTTTCATATCGACTTTTGTAAACAATGGAGCTATGTATTCTTTAACATCGGAAAGGTTTTGCTAGTAGTAAATCAAATGTTTTGGAATAAGAACACCACAGAAATACTGAATGTAAGTAATTACATCTCTTCAAGAAAAAAAAAATAAGATGTGATTTTTAAGATTTATTTTTAATATTAAGATTTTTACCTCTGGGATATTAGTAATGATAGTGACCAAGTGAATCTGAAGAATTAAACTTTTATTCCAAAAAATACAGCACAACCATTCAAATTGCAGCTACAGCCACACCTGCAATTGTTTCTTAGAAGTAGAGACTTATAACCCCCAAAAGGTTCAGTGAGGCTGTCCCAGGTAGTTGCTCTTTGTTATGATTATTATTCAGAACTCTTTTGACAAAATATTAGATCCATCTCTGATTTCACCTTTGCTACAGGTTCACAGTGTTAAGGTCACACCTACATTGTAGCTGTTAATGAAATACATCTAAATAACTATCTAGGTCTATGAAATCCTCAACTACAGCATAGCTAGACTATTAAAAAAAAGTTGCAAAACTATTCTGAAAAGACAAGAAAGCACCAAACAATTAAGATCCAGTTTTGCTTTCACAAACTTTCACTATGAACTTTTTGTGTAAACACCAGCTTTAAGTTTCCAGCAGAACAAAGTAACATTTTAGCCCTTAGAAACAGGAAGGTATCTCACTCAAGAAAAACATATTCTTAAGTACAGACTGATGCAAGGCCCTTGAATTCCTTAAAAACTGGTGGAAATTAATTAAATTTTAAAAATTTTATTTCAGCTTTCTTTCTTTAAATACAGCTTTTCTTTTGCTATCTCTGTACAGGATTAATTGCCTTGATTTGCATGGAGTTTCTTGTGTAGACAAAAGGAGAGGGTTCCAATGAGGGAGATTTTTTTTGATTTTTTTTTTGTCTGGGAAAGCTGAAAGCAGATTGTTCTATAATGCCAAGAAATATTGAAGTGGCATTTAAGCTCCCATGACTGGAATACTGTCATGGATGGCTACGTACTTTTTAGGAAAGACAGGCCAGCAAGGTGAGCTGCTCCTTCTGGGACAGAGCCACTGGAATGTACCAAGCACTGCCTAGGGGTGGATAAAGAACAAGTCAAAAGCTTATGGGTAAAGATTAAGGGACAGGCTAACATGGTTGACACTTTGTTATGGGTGTTTGCTACAGGCCACCTGATCAGGAAGAGGAAGTTGATGAAGCCTCCTACAGACAGCTGGAGAGAGCCTCAAGAACAAAGATCCTGATTTTCATGGAGGACTTCAGCCACCTTGATATCTGCCAGAAAGACAACACAGGTAGGCACACACAGTCCAGCAGATTCCTGCAGAGCATTGATGATAATGTTTTGATGCAGGTGTTGGAGGAGCCAGTGAGGCAAGGTGCACTTCTAGACTTTGTACTCACAAACAAAGAAGGACTGGTTGGGGATGTGAAGGTTGGGGGCAGCCTTGGCTGCAGTGACCATGAGGTGGTGGAGTTCAGGGTCCTGTGCTAGAGAAAGTAGGGCAATAAGTAGGATTGCAAGCCTGGGCTTCAGGAGAGCAAACTTTGGCCTCTTCAAGGACCTGCATGGAGGAATCTCCAAGAGACCTGGCTAATATTCAAGCGTCGTTTCCTCCAAGCTCTAGATCGGTGCATCCCCATGAGTAAGAAATCCAACAAAGGGGACAGGAGACCTGCATGGATGAGCAAGGAGCAGGGAGGTGCAGAGTAAGAGTGAGGTCTATTTAGAATTACATTTATATTTAGAGGCCTTCTTCAAGTACATCAGCAAGAAAAGGATGACTAGGGAAAATGTGAGCCTGCTGCTGAATGAGGTGGGTGCCCTGGTGACAAAGGATACAGAGAAGGTGGAGTTACTGAATGCCTTCTTTGCTTCAGTCTTCATTGCCAAAGGCCAGCCCTCAGGAATCCCAGACCCTGGAGGCAAGAGAGGAAGTCTGGAGAAAGGAAGACTTCCGTTGGTCGAGGAGGATCAGGTTGAAGATCAGTTAAGCACACTTGACACAAATCCATTTGACCCAATGGGATGTACCCCTGAGTGCTGAGAAGCTAGCAGATTTTAGTGCTAAGCTACTCTCCATGCTCTTTGCAAGGTCATGGAGAACAGGAGAGGTGCCTGAGGACTGGAGAAAAGCCAGCAGCACTCCAGACTTCAAAAAGGGCAAGACAGGAAACTACAGGCTGGTCAGTCTCACCTCCGTCCCTGGAAAGGTGATGGAACAGCTCATCCTGTATGTCATCTCTAACCATGTGGAGGAAAAGAAGGTTATCAGGACTAGTCAATATGGATTCACCAAGGGGAAATCATGATTGACCAACCTAATAGCCTTCTATGATGGAACAACTGACTGATGAGGGGAGCATTGGATGTTGCCTGCCTTGACCTCAGCAAGGCTTTTTCACACTGTCTCCCATAACATCCCCATAAGTAAGCTCGGGAAGTGTGGTTTGGATGAGTGGACAGGGAGGTGGACTGAGAACTGGCTGAATGGCAGAGCTCAGAGGGTTGTGATCAGAAGCACAGGGTCTGGCTGGAGGCCTGTAGCTAGTGATGTTCCCCAGGGGTCAGAACTGGTTCAGTTCTGTTTAATTTATTCATCAGGGACCTGGATGAAGGGTCAGAGTGTCTATCTGAGAGGAGTGGCTGATACCTCAGAAGGCTACGCTGCCAGTCAGTGAGACCTGGGCAGGCTGGAGAGTTGGGTAAAGTGGAACTCAATGAAATTCAAGAAAGGCAAGTGCTAAGATCCTGCACCTACGGAGGAATACCCCCATGCACCAGTAGACACTAGAGGCTGGCCTGCTGGAGAATAGTTCTCTGGCAAAGGACCTGGGAGTTCTGGTGGACAGCAAGTTGCCCATGAGCCAGCAGTGTGCCCTTGTGGCCAAAAAGGCCAAAGGGATCCTTGGGGTGTGTTAGGAGGAGCATGGCCAGCAGGATGAGGGAGGTATCTTCCTCCTCTTCTTTGCCCTGCTGAGGCCGCATCTGGAGTGCTGTGTCCACTTCTGAGCTCCCCAGTTCAAGAGAGACAGGGAACTCCTGGAGAGGGCCCAGCAGAGGGCTACAAAGATGATGAGTGGACTGGAGCATCTCCCTGATGAGGGAAGGCTGAGAGAGCTGGGCCTGTGTAGCCTGGAGAAGACTGAGAGGGGATCTTACCAATGCATATAAGTTGGTTAAGGGTGAGTGCCAAGAGGATGGGGCCAGGCTCTTTCTCAGTGGTGCCCAGCGACAGGACAAGGGGCAACGGGCACAAACTGCAACACAGGGAGTTGCATCTGAATGTGAGGAGAAACTTCTGTACTGGGAGGGTGCCAGAGCCCTGGCACAGGCTGCTCAGAGAGGCTGTGGGGTCTCCCTCTCTGGAGATATTCAGAAGTCACCTGGACATGATCCTGTGCAACCTGCTCTAGTTGAACCTGCTTTAGTAGGAGGTTGGACTAGATGATGTCCAGGGGTCCCTTCCAACCCTGACCATTCTGTGATTCTGTGATTCTTTGATTTGGTGCATTAGAAGATATGCATTTGCCAGTCGTGGAGTAGTATCACTCACAAATCTTGTTTGAGGTGTGGCAATAATCAGCAGTTACTGTTTTTTTTTTTATTGATAGTACAAAGAAAAAGTTAATTAAAAGTACATTTCCTTAACTTTTGTTTGTATTACTTTAAAATCTGATTCACAATTCATGGAAGATTCAAAGGCACATAAACTGATGAAGGACTGTGCATGTATTTTGCTTTCAGATTTTAATTTCTTCTTTTAGTGAAGTGTTGTAAAACAAAGTTCTACAGGTAGGGGATGTTCCTAGGTAGGTGCAGCTGTGATGAACTATGGCTTTAAAATTTTCACTTGCTAATGAAATTCCTGTCATAGACAGGTGCTATGACCAGCTTGAGATCACTTTACTTTCTCTAAAGACACATTCTGGAACTCTGTCCTGCTCTTGTTCCCCTCCCCCCATCCCCCCATGTCTTTGTGTGGAACCTATCAGTATATTTATATGCAAAGCAGAGGGTTAAATACACAAATGTGGGCAGCAAAACACGCAGTTCAAACATTCATCTTATTCTCAGACAGAAATTTGAAAGGTAGTAAATGAATTATGAATAAATGTGCCTCTTTCCACTGACTGTAAAAGGAATCTAGACAGTCACTTCAAATTTAGACTTCTATAAAGTGGACAATGAAATTTAGTTAAAATTAATCTAATCAATAGTGGCATTACATGATTTTAAAACTTGTCTTTTTTGAGGAACAGTTAAATCAAAAGAAGGCAATCAGTAAGTCCATCATGGGGAACAGTTCATATTTATTCCACAGTATATTCTATCTTGAATTTTGACTCACAAATGGCAACAATGCTTATAGATATTTAGTTCCCTCAGCACGTCAGAAAGCAGCACACTGTACTTTGTGCTCCAGAGTTGCTGATATTCACAGTGAAAGGATGATGATTATGTGCTTTTAGATGTTAAAGCAATGGAACATTGAGTATGTGGCTGGCTAGAATCTTTCATCTCTAGTTACAAGTGTACCCTATGAAATTTGAAGCTTTCATGTAACTTAAATAATAGAACAGGTGAAACAATCAAAAGACTTCTTTATTATTAACTAAGAAAGAAACATTTCAACACCAATTTCAGAACTTGTATTGTTTATTCCATGCAAACCATAACAGCACATCAAGATTTATCTTCCCCAATTGAAAGCTGATCTGTTAACTAGTAGCAGCTGAGCTGAGGGACTGCCTCTCATTTAATTTAGCCAAGGGCTATTGGTTCCTAGTAAGGTTGATTCTAGGTGCTCCATGCAAAACTGATCAGTGGTTGTGGTATTGGACGAGTTCTAAATGCAAAGGTTCTGATTCAGAAGTGCCTTATCCATGCAATTTTGGATCTGAAGCGATGATATTATGTGATTCATCTAGAGAAGCACTGTTATTTTTTCACATTTTTTTTCATACAATATGAACTTGAGAACAAGGAATACTTGTTATGCTTGGGCTATCCTGGGCTATCCTGACCAACTAGAAAGAGTTTAGCTATCAGTTTAAACTTTGTATCACAGCAAAGGAAAATCACAAATTCCATTTGGGCTACTTCAATTATTTCTAACTCTCCTTTTCGCACCTTTCATTGTCTCACCTGTGACTACCATGTTCATATCCTTTCTGTCATTCTTAAACATACAAAATACTGATATACTAATCCAGTCATCAGAAAAGTCGACAGTTTCTTTGTATCTGAGAGTATTGTGCTTGACAATAGAAAGCGGATATGATCAGATCTTCTTTATGAATGGGCTGCAGGTTTATTTAGCATTTTTTAAATACCAGTCTCCCTGTTCAGTCACACGACGTGGAGTAATGTGGGGCTAATGTTAAGATCTCATGACTCCTCCATCTGTTAAGATAAAACCCGATGCCAATTATGATTTTCTTATGAGGGAAATTATGGTAATTAAAAATGTCATAAGCTGTGACAACTTTCATGCAGTTGACCAAATATTTCAAACTTCTGTAATTCAAACAAGACAGTGATTTCAGAAAATTACTCCAGAGATTGTTTCTAATAAAGTGCCCTTCTTCTTCACTTGAGGATACAAAATTTATCTTTATACACAGTGGCTTGGACCTACATGAAAAAAAAAAAAAAAAAGAGAAAATCCTTAGTCATTTAGGACTTGGCATAATGGTGGATATAGCTGGCTTAAACACTTTGTTCTGTTTGATAGCCTGTCTGTGCAGACTTGAGCAACTTGTTTAAACACAGATCATCAAATACATGTATTTAGCTGTATAAGTTCTGGTGCCTAAATGCTGTATGAAGTTTCATTTTTAATCTCTTTTACCTTATTTACTTATCTGTTAAATAGTAATGAAAGCACTTCGTCACATCACTGGAGTTGCATTGGAACATACTGTGAAGCTCTTGGTTGTTGTGGAGGGTGAACAGGTACTGTGAATTGATAATGGAATGCAAGAGTTGTAACCAGGCAATTGATAGATGTTTTCTGGCCTAAGAGAGAACTTCTGTGTTCCTAAGGCAGAAATTGCCAATTTATCTAAGTCCAGTAGGCAGTGATCCATTTAGAAAACAAAATCCCTTTACAACTAGCAACCTCCTGAGAAGACTCAGAAAAGAGAATTTGGACTAAATACCTTATCAGTGGCCTTTCCAAGGAAGCTGGAATACCTTGATAAAATCTTTTGCTGCTCCAGCTTGCTTCAATCCTGTAAACATATAAATGGGACTTCCACTTTCAAGGCTGTCAATCTGCCATCTTTCTGAGCAGTAAAATACCATAAAAAGAAGCAGGTGTAGCTGAGCAAGAGAAATAAAAGAAATCGAATGGTGAGCTCTGTTAGAACAGTTAAAGCCCAACAAACTGCATTCACAGAAGGTAAAAAGAAATGAAGAAAATAAGCCAGATATCAGGATAAAGCAATAATTGTAAAGTGAAATGAGAACGCTAAATTCAGAAGGTGATAATAGTTTTTAGCTTTAAAAAAAATAGAAAATGAATAGAAATAGATGTGTAATCAGCACGGAGGGAAAAAAGGAAATCAGACTGTAGAAGTATGATCAGTGAGTTTCTAGGATCCTAATTAGGCATAATAATACTTGGCATTATACAGTAGGTATTGAACAGTCCTTGCTTTTAAATGTTCCAAGATGTGCTTTGAATCTGTCAGCAGGTTATCTCCTTTTTTTTTCTTTTTTTTTTTTTCCTTGTGCTGGCAATTACAGACACAGACCTCATTAGAAATCAAAGTTGATTTCTTTTTTTTTTTTTTAATTTTAGGTGATTAATTTCCTTTAAAATGTCATAACTTCTGTTACACCTGGAAATGGACACTGAAAAACAGAATGCTGTTCTGTATTTAGTGAAGCAAACTAATCTGTTATTTAGGTGTATAGTTGCTGTTTTAAACATTAGTTCATGGTCTGCTAAATTCTGTAGTGCTTCTGCCTTGGAAAGGAACTGTAAAGGAGACCTGTAAGAGTTTCTGACATTGATTAATTCTGTTCTGAAAACAATTAATCAGGATACGCAACATCTGCTTTTACTTCCATAGCAGAGAAATAAAAAAGTACTAGGATATAGTGTGTCCATGTAAAACCAGTGAAAGAGTTAAACTGCCAAGTGGGTGATCATGAGTAATGGGAGCCAAATTTAGTGGAGCATGTGTTGCGTGAATGAGGCTCAAAGGGAAATTTTTAAAAGGAAGGCTGGTCACATGAGAAAACTTGGCCGTGTGAAATACATGTTACAGAAATACAGCTGAAAGAGAAGAATCAATGGTACATTGTGATCTAGCTGTAAACTATTCCTAAGAGAAAGGATGTGGGTAATAAAGATGGACATGTGGAACTAAACCTTCAGGAGAGCATAGAAAATGTGATAATTTGTACTGTTGACCTCATAATCAGAGCAAATGGAGAATAACATGTTGTGAGACATTTAAAAGAGTGAAAACTAATAGAGCAGCTATAGTGAATGATTTCAATGGTACACACGCAAATTGATCAAATATCACAATAAATGTTAGGAGAAGTAGTTTCCTAATGTATTTAAACACTTACATCTTAGAGCAATTATTTCTTACATGTAGAAGTTAAGAAATTCTCCTCAGCCTGTTCTCTTGCAATTCACAGAAAATAATGGAAAAAGAAGCAGCTAAGGTGAAGGCTTTAACAAACATTGACCATAACAGATTTAGAAAAAAAATGTCCTATTTGGAAAAAGAAATAAGATAACAGGAAACAGTCAAATGACATTCATCTTCAGAAGATATGATTAAAACCCAGCCCTTAACACACATACTCCTCTATAAAAAACAAAACCACAAACCCCACCTGATGTCTTAGAATCTAAATGTTTCATGATAATGTGGTGTTTGTCAAAAGTTTTGTATTCTAGTTGCTGCCTCCCACAGTTGTTCACATCCCAGATACTACAGCCTATACTATGGTTGTAATAAGTAACCCTGTAAGTAGTTTCTCCCTCATGCAGCCTGATTTTTCAGGCAGTTAGTTACCTTGTGGACTGGGCAGATGAAGAAGAACAAAACTCCCCACATTTCATTCTCCAAATATGGACTCTTACATAATTTGTATTTAATTGAAAAATTTAAACTCCTCTTTATTTTTTTTATTTTTTTTTTTTTTTTTTTTTTTTTTGTGTCTCAATTCAGGATATCAATGTTTTCCAAAAACATAATAGAAGGAAATTTCACTCTTTGGTAAGCCCTAGTTAAAATGCCAGTATATGGAGTCTTCCTAAGCCCATCTTCAAAAGGCATGGAGACATGGAAGCCACTAGATAAAAGAGAATAAAAAACTGATGTAAAAATCACCATAAATGTTTGAAAGTAAATGAAGAGCCAAAAATTTGGAGTTGTGGGGTAACCTGACCTGCTAACAGCAAAGCATAATCTCAATCTTATTTTATCTGTGATGAGCTTGACTGGGGTGAGGATGGGAATGGAAATTACTTTGCAGAAACTTGCTTACGTTTCCTGAAACTCACCCTTCCTGAAATCTGGTCCAGTCTCAGAAATGATTCATAGCATTATATCCCTCTTAAACATGCATTAGGAATGATCTCAAGGGGTCAGTGTACTTATTTCTATCCCATATTTAGAAGCTGTCTAGTGCAGATTTTCTACAATTCCCTTTTGTCCTTATGACAGTTGATACCAGGATCTTTCTTGGAAAGTCCATCTGGATATGCTAAATGCTTACAAAGCCAGATGCCATATGAGATAGTCACACTATGCCTTAACATGCCCAAATGCACAACTAACTGCAGCATAAATTAACTTTTCTTTCTGAAATTGTATGGAATCTTTATCTTAATCTGAACATGCTTACAGTAAGTAGGACACAAAATAAGTTTTCACATGAGAAAAGATCCAAGATAGCACTTAAAGTGCACAGTAGGCATAGTAAATTTCAGTGCATAACTGGTAAGTTCAACACTTGGTGCTTTTTTCATGTTTCCTCTCAGCCCTAACACAATGCCATATTCAATGCTGAGCATTCAATCCTTTTCCACCAGAGATTTCCCTGTATGCCAGGTGACATGGACAAAGTATATGTCAGTACATGGGAGGTACATCCCAAAGGGCTCAGAGGTGAAGCACTGCCTAGGAGGATGCAGCAGCTGAAGCTAAACCCTGAAAGCTGCAGTAGCAGATGTGGAAGATGTCTAAACAGCAGCAAGTTTGATCAAAGATACCTTCAAGGTGTCCCTGATCATTTCCACCTCTGGGACAGCAGCCCCAGTGCTACAGGGAGGAAGAAATGTCCTATGACATCAGCACAGTTTGGATAAGGTCATGGTTTATGTGGTTATTAGTCACGGAGGGAAGGAAAGAAGGTTGATTCAGCCGGAAGAACCGAGGTAGGTGAAGAACTGTCTTGGCAGTGATCTCTGAAATATTCCCAGAACCGTTCTTAAGGCCACCATATAACATTGGATAAATGTCAAATTACTGATTTTAAATTTGAAAATCTCATAAATGAACTGTTAATGGAACAGCTCACAGTAGCCCACAAAAGAACTGGTTTTGAGCAGTATATACGGTTTGGTTACAAATCTGTCTGCTATTAAAATACTATGTATTGGTGGCCATAATATATTTAGTACATACATAATACATACAGTACATAAACTCCAGAAAAAGGAACTGAGTCCACCCACCCTATGTGTTAATGCTTAGTTTCAAGGACAGTGCCTTAAATTAGCAAATCATGTTAAACAAATGTTAGAAGGAACAGCTAGAAGGATATATATTTGCAAGTCACATGTAGACTGTTATGCCATAATGAAACCATATTAGTATTTTTAAACAGATTGAAAATCAATGCAAATAATAGAGAATAATAGATTCTTAGAAAGAAAAAGCAGGAAAAAAAAAGCCCAAATAAAAACCTCACAGTTAAATGGTGAGGTAAATCCTAGGAAGAACACAGAAATATCCTTGCCATGACCTAACACTAAGGCAAGATAGATTTCTAAAGCTAAAAAACATCCTTAAGAAAGCTGAAGCTCTATTCAATGAGGAAAACAGATCTTAAAAAAGATCTAGCCAATTAAATGAAATAAAAACTTTAACAAGGCAATCAAAATAGGTTTGTGGAAAACTATGCAGACGGTCTAAAAGTAATTTTTTTTCCAAACATGTTAGGATTAGGGGAAGCCACGGAGTCCTTGGGGCCAAAAAAGATCAATGTATATAAAGTGTGCTTTGAAAAGATAAAGCCCTGGCAGAAAAACTAATTTTTACACCTGTTTTCAGTGGGAAGGAGCAAGGGAAGAGCATATGATGGAACTTTTTTTCATGCAAAGTGATTCTGGAGATTTTTCTAAGGTCGAAATGTTGGTAAAAGATGCTGTAAAGCAAATGAAAACAATAAACAGTAACAGCCTAAAAGGTCTAAAGGTCTGTAATGGATGTATGAACTAGAGGAAGTCTGTAATGAAAGTAAAGTATGAACTAGATGAATTGTCAGACAATGGTATGTAAACTCTTGCTTAAATTTACCTCACTATGAGTGATACAAAAAGTGGCAGATATGATGCCAATTTCCAAAAATGTTACCAGAAAAAAATCAAACTACTGTATATAGGGTAATTTTTATCAAATAAATTAGCCAGAATAGAGTTACTGGACACAGGGATAAAGGAATTGGGAAGCAATCTATTATGAATCTATGGAGTTCTTTGAATTAATGAATAAGCATAATTAATGGATATGCAGATTATATATCCAGGTTTCTAAAAGGCATTGCCTTTACCTAAGTTTGTTACTAAAGCTGGTGTGAGAAGGGAAAGATGGTCTTTCCATAAATAACATTTGTAAGACACAGAGCAAATTGTGGGAATATTTGGTCTCTATTCTAAAGGGAAAGCACTTAATGCATTTTTATGGGGGTCTATGGTGTGTCTATGGTGTGCTGACAATATTAGCTGCCGGTAATCAGTTATTCTGATTATCAAGTTGTTTAGATGGAAGCTGACAGCGAAGAACCTGAGAAGGATCTCTCACTGCTGAGTGATAAATAGGTCAGAAGCTGAGGCATGGAAAACCAACTTATTTACATAGAGGTGGGCTTTGAACTGACCATCCATTTCCAAGTACTAAAATACAGGAAAGGGATTCTAGTTTTGTAATATTAAAATGTCATCTCAATGCCCAGTAATTATAAAAAATAAATTACAAATTATTAAGGAAAAAAAAAAAAGAGAGAGAAGGAAAATATAATGCACTAGTGGTGCACATCCTGAATGGTATGTGCTGTTTGGGTCCTCCATGTCAAAAAGGTAGAGTTGGGAAGGCTGCTGAGAAAGTTATCAAGGTGATCAAAGTTATAGCCTTCTTTATGAAGGCTCCCATGAAAGAAAGACTAATTAGGAGGGGTGTACTGCAGAAATCTGTGGAGTGGTCAGTGGCATGGGGAAGGTGAATAGGAAGGAACATTTTTTATCTCATCTGAAATAAACAAGAAGTAATTGCTTTGTACAATATGTAGTCAAGATGAGATGCTTACAGAGGATATTCTGGGTGGTAAAAGCTAGCTGAGGTTTGAAGAAGAGAAAAACAGGGGATTATATGTTATAAAAGTTGAAATCAGATTTGGGAAGTTCATGAGCTCTTAACTGCTAGAGACTGGTTCACTTTCATTGATCTTGTCTATTGGCCACAAGAGACTAGGCTAAAGGGGCCTTTGCTTTTTCTTCTATAACCTTTCTTATGCTCTTTTATGTCCTACATATAAGATTGATACAGTTTCTTGGATGCTCTGAGTCAAGCCCAAAGAATGCTTTCCTGACCTGTAAGATTGAAACTGTAGTACAGCAACGGTTGTACTCCACCAGGTAAAGGGTAGTAGAAGACATTATCTCTGTATAATGGCACCATCTAATTTAATGGTTTTTGTTCTTTGGGTTCTAACTGTTCCAATATGAAATGTTAAGTAAGGCTGTGCATGCAGGTTTACCTTGAAAAATGAGTCATGTTATTTTCATTTTAGAAATGTAATGAAATTGCTAGTTGCCTAGATAACGGGCTCAAGACACAGAAGTAGAATGTAGGCCTTCAGATCTGGCCTGCTAGATTTTAACTGTGCCGTGTGCTGTACATAGCAAACTTAATGACATGCACATGACTTATTTACGCTTATTCCTCTTGACTGATATATTTCTCAGCCTGACCTAGAGGTTACGGCTAAAATCAGGGGCATATTAAAAGAGAGGCACTTCTGAGAACAGATTTGAAGCATAGCTAGAGAGGGTCCATGTAGCCAAGAAATAAATTTAATTTCCCAGGTCACACATCTGTAGAGAAATACTTTTCTGTAAATAGTTTTATTTTGACTCAAAAAATAATTAATTAAAACCTATTCAATAAAGAGTTGTCTGATAGGAACTATTTCCTAGAGTTCTGGAATTCAGGCAGGACTTTACGTTGCTTAGTTAAAAAAAAAGAAGAAGATGAGAGTTGATTTGAAATTATACAAAAAAGAAAAATGGCCAAATACTTTGTGTAAGGGTCTGAAATACTGGATAAATGTATTGTAATGTGTCAACTTAGCAGAAGGATACTACTGAAAATTTTTTTTGTGAACATCAAGAAATAGGTCAGCATCATAGACATAGACTGTTGTCATAGTATTATATTTGAATTTTGAGATAAGAAAAAATAGTTGCAATCCATCCTTCCTGTTAATGGAATTACATTGTTGCTTTTTTTTCTCTTAAAAGGAAGACATACTGGGTTTTTTATGACAGTTTCCATATCTAGATGATTTTCTGAGAGGTTTTCCTTTACAACTTTAAAGTTTTCTAAAAATAGTATCACAATGATATTTTTAAAGTATTTTATGGTTCAAAACAAATGCAGCATTTCAGAAGACAACAAATTTTCAAAGCTGTATTTTGTTCCATGTGCAAAGCATATGTTTCAGTGGACTGTTGAAAGATTTTATAGTAATATGTGGATTTCCTTTAACATTTAAAAACAAATTATGTTGAATAAACACTGAATCAATATCTCATCAACATGACAAAATGATGATTCTAGTTGGAAATTACAGTCCTACAAAGCAACACAAAAAAGGTTAATCTTGAAAAAGAAAAGTAATTAGTAATTCATGTTTAACTGTAAATGCTAGTTTCTTGTCCAATTAAGATCCATCTGCTCACAACCTTTTTTGTGCATATCAAACATGATGTTCAAACAAAAAAAAAAGTCAAAAGTTTTCATGCAGAGAGGAAATAACATCCTCCTTAATGAGAATTGTGCATCATTCCTGTTATTCTGGCTCAAAAAAATACAGTAATCTAATGAGTTATCTGTGCTTATTGTAAGCTGACTTGAAGATTAATCTTTTTTAACTACTTGTTTAATGTTACTGTTAATAATTAGTTACCTTATAGCCCTATATCATCCATCACTTTGCTGAACTGAATCAATTCTTTTTTTAACTTATAAGAGGTTGTTTATCTTTGCTTCAAGCTACTTTGGATAAAAGATATCTGAAAGTTTATATAGTGCTAGTTCTGTGGGAGTTTATTCTGCAAGCAAACACAAATAGTTTTTTATAAGTTTCCATGTTTATTGCTTTCCACAATAAAAAAGCACCTCTTGTTGCCATTTTCTTCACCATAAATGGCAACCACATAACTTTATAACATGTTGATTCATAAATATTTACCTGTATTCTTCAGTGGAAGTGGGACTTGGATGAATTAGAATAATCTACTGTGCACTACAAATATTTTCTGAAACCTGCAAAAATTAAATTCTAACTGCTTTTATTTTGGCAAAAACATTCCCCAACTTTGGCTGTCTTAGAGACTAATAAAAATTTAGAAACAAAACATTTAGTACCACTTTCCTTTAAGAATTAAATTATGCTGTTTGTAGGACCTTGGCTTGAAGAAGACAGTATGACTGACTTTTCT
Source organism: Falco peregrinus (assembly GCF_023634155.1). NCBI lineage: Eukaryota > Metazoa > Chordata > Aves > Falconiformes > Falconidae > Falco > Falco peregrinus. The sequence continues at coordinate 60,689,069 of NC_073727.1, forward strand.
GCCTAGAATTGTATTCCAGTATTCGATGAGTTGCTGATCTGTGAATTATCCTCCATGTTCATATTGTATGAATTATTTCTCTCAAGAAATATGTATGAAGAAATTTCTCTCAAGAGCTGGAGATGAAGTATGTGGTCAACAGACAATTTTTTTCCTAGTAAAATAATTATAGTAAAACTAAAAAGGTACAATAAAAATAAATAAATAAATAAAGGAAAATAGCGCCAAGGGTTAGCCTTTGTTTTCACCAAAATCAGCAAATTAATAGTTATAGTTCCCACTGTGATGATGTCTCAATCCTCTGGCACATATGCTGCATTCTGTTTTGTAGCACATGATATTAGCTTTAATGTTTTAATATTTTTATACTAAGCAGCTGAGTTAAAATGGTTTGAGGGATTATAATTTAAAATATGCTGTCTTTTTTGCATGACACTGCATCCATAATACACCATTAATATATTTTTTCCCCATTTAATTATGTAAAGAATTGATTATATACCTTCTGGTGTGCTGCATACTGCACTATAGAATGATTAGCTGGATCTTCAGCTAGTGAGAAAGGTATAACGCAGGTGAAATCTTGAGATTAAAATTGTTTGCAGCAGCTGAGATTGTTCTGGTACGATTAACATGGAGGGGATATAGCACATTAACACCAAGACATTGCAGGGTCTTTACTTGCCTTGCAATGGGTTTTTCCTGAATTGGAGTGTTAAATTTAGTCTCCTGGGAAAGAACAGCTGCCTGCTCTTGTGCTCAGTTACATGGGTGTACATCAGAAAGAACTCTCTGAATTCAGTGGTTATTCAAGTATGAAAAGCAGTGTGATACTCTCATCAGGCCTGAAAGATATTGCTTAAGGTGACCTGAAATAAGCTTGTAGTAGGATAAAAGAAGTGCCAATAATGTACTTTCACTTGGTTTATAAGTAAAGAATAATTTTAGACCAGCACTCTACATTCCCATCAGAAGCATTCTTGGTGCAGTAAAAGCTGACAAGGTGCGTATTTATTTTTTTTCCTTCTTGACTTATAAATCAGATGTTAATTAGAGGACCTTTGGAAGTGATGAGAAACAAAGACTGTTTTTAATGGTAAGTATTTATGGAGCTATTTATTCTTTGGTTTAGTTCCTTCTTTAACATATACCACCTACTCAATGTTAACATGAATTAACTCCAACTGAAATCAAATGTTTTTCAGGGATTGGTATAACGTGTTGCTGTTTGGTTTTCAAGATATTGCAGTACAAATCAATTTTGCAAAGTTGCAAGCACTGGTCCAGAAAGGCACTCTGATTTCTGCTTCTTCATTGCACATTGGTAGAGTTTTCACTGGCCTGGACCATAGCCAGAGGTGGTGAGAGGGGTGAGCCAGTTGTGGGAAATTCAGCTAGCCAAATTTGTCATCATCACAGCTGCCCTAAGAAAGGAAGCTATTAATTCATGGTACTGAAATGAGCAGGTTGTGGAAATAGATGTCAAGATAATGAAAGGAGCATTTGGTAACAAAACGTCCAGCTATAGCTGCAAAGCTTGGCTGTTTCTCCGATCTCAAATGATTTGTGCAGTAAAAGCAAAGCCGATAGAAAGTGGGAATGGGTAGGTGTTATCTCCATAAAGGGAAAAATGAAGATGTTCTATGATTCTATAACACCAATTCCTTTCTACAGTATGAGACTGCAATATAAGGAATAGGTATGAACTTCATTAAGGTAGTCAGGTAAAATATCCAATGATATCAAAGGTAGTGTTGTTCCATTTCACTCGTATTGGAATATTTCCCACCGTTTGCTCTTTTCAGTTAACAGCAGTCTACATTTAAAAGTATCAGTGTGTTGATTGAAAGATTAATTGGTTTATAAGGGTAATTTTTTTGTTTAAAAATACAGAGATGTGTATATTTTCCCCCTTGTTTTATGCGTGGTGTAATTGGATGGGATCACGTCCAGATCTAAAAACGTCTTTGAAAATGTTGACATTGACAAGATACACTTTATTCTTACTTCAGTGAATCTCTATTAATAATCTCCACAGGTAGTCTAACATATTTACCATCTTTAAAACCCACAGAAAGTATAGTAAATATTGTAACCTACCTCTCTTAGAATGAGCATGTAAGAGTAGAAGTGATGCACCTTGGTCATGCAGCAAGGGCAAATGGGTCAGGGACCAAAGTCAGCAGTGACTGAGTCTCTGCTCCACAGAACTCTGATATCTGTGATGGCAGAAGAGCAGTTTCACCACCAGCATAAGTTTTGTCTCGCAGGTATAGTGTGTCTTTCATTAATTCGTATGTATGTTTCTGCTTCTCACACAGACAGGCTTCATCCATCAGAAATGTTTTCTCTTTAGAGACACATTAAAACCTACTGCCTTAAGTATCCCCGAGGAAACCTACGCTTTGCTATGCAAGGAAATCATGGTACTCCTCCTGCCTTTTCCTGGTATATGCTCTGTCTCTGACTTTGGAGACAGGCAGTCTGGCAAGGAGAAGTCTCACAGCATAACTTTTACAGAAAGCACCTTAATTTCATTGGTCACATGAGCTTCTGAAAGGTACTACTACCATAAAGCCCAATAGTTTCTACCTGAGAAAACTAAATTAATTCTAAGATGCTGTCAATAACTTAACTTTCCACCTGCTCACAACTTGCCAAGACTGGATGAGGGCATTGTGCAGCCTGGTATGGTGCTGTATGTTAATTTCAAGTGAACTGACTTCGCTGTAAGAGATTAGGTGCATTCACTTAAATTATCAATTTATTGATTATCAGTCAGAAAGATAGATGCCAGTTTCTCATTAAAAAGGGTAATAAGGCACAGTACCAAAAATATTAGGAGACTATTTCACTGAACTGAAAACTTTGGCTATAATTCAGCCCTTTACATCTGAGATGAACTGAGAGATACAAAAACTATTTACCTCCTGTAACGGAGAAGTGCAGCTGACTCAGCAACAGTGAATATAAATTTTGCATTATGGTGTGAAATTTTGGTATGAAAATAAGTGAGGAATAGAACCTTTATAGACTGGCTTAATCCTGTGACTATTGGCAACAATCGTCATAATTTCCTGGCTACTGGGTTACCTCATTGTGGAGGTTCTTAATGGTGTACACATGGGAAACAGGAAGGGACTAAATCACCAGCCACTTATGTGTTTTGAATAGAGACTGAGCACCTTCTCTGTAAAATAGAATTGAGTAATGTTTCAGCTCTCTAGCTACTTTTTTAAGAAAGAGAGAAAAAAGGTTTCAACAGACTGCTAGAAGATTGTAATTCACCTAAATCTTGTCAGACCCCTATACTCTGTAACCAAGTTATGAGAGGTTGGAAGTATTTTGACTTCATCCATTCGTTTCAACCCCTTATATTACCATGGAGGTACTTCCAAAGGCAGTATGTTCCCCACCTATATTTTTGTTTGAAATTTAAACTCTGGTGTTTTTTCTTTTCTTTTTCCTTAAACTCTTGTGGCTAATGATTACTTTGGATTAAGAGTTCTGTTAGTGAGTCAGTATACATCCCCACAAACCCCTGCAATTTCCAGTATGAAAATTCAAAAATAACAAATTGGATTTTTTTTTTATTTCAAAGGAAAATAAAAGTAAATTTTTTTATCATTTATTTTGAGAGTATGCAAAGGTGGGAGCTACCTGACTCAAAGGATATTATTTTATAAAGGTGACTTTTTTTTCTGTAGTCTTATGAAGACAGTACTAATAAACAAGAATTTGCAACAAAACTGCACTGTGTAGTCATAAATCAAGCTGGTACCTCTACAGAGCCTCAAGAAAACAGATGTGGGAAATGGGAAGATCAGATGGGTTTCATTTGTGATAAACTGTGTCTGAGAATAGTATAAATAGCTTCATTTAGTTCTCTATTCAGAATCATGTGATGAATCAGTGTGTGACTGAGGAGCAGGTAACAGGGGCCATGTTTCTTCATATATGTGACTTGTGACTGCTTTATTATGTGAGACCCAGGTTAGCAACTCCGTAGGGCTTGAGATACAGTGCCTGAAATTCTTGGGTGATATTTTTGGGTGATAAGAAATTCCTTGTATCTCCTGTTGTCCTGATGTTGGACAAGCTAATCAGGGTTGTGGGTTGACTGTGATGCAATGATTATAAGAAGATTATTACTTCTCTCCATATATTTTTCCTTTTTTTCTTCTTTTCTTTTCCCTGTACTGAATAGGAACAAAGGAGGCTTTTTTAGATTGTCACTTTTGTTTAAATTTTCCTCTCTTCCCCTCTGCACCCCCTGAGTGATTATAAACCAATAACAGCAACTGAAGTGTAATAGCGCAGCAGAAGTGTACTAACATATTTTGAGTGATAAACGACTGCTGAAATTCCATTACAAACCAGCATTGCAGTTCTGCTTACTTTACTACATCTTGAATTTGTTGGGTTGGGTTTGGTTTTTTGGTGGGTTTTTTTTGTGTGCTGTTGGGTGGTTTGGTTTTGGTTTTTTTTTTTGTTTTGTTTTGTTTTGGGGTTTTTTTTTTGGTTTTTTTTTTAAATCTAATCACTTTCAGAACTCACCTGCTTCAGAGACAGGGATATGTTATATATTAAAAGATGCCTTCTTTCATTTCTCTTCTCACCTTTCATACTCAGAATCTTGTAAATTCATAAGCTGGAAAGGAGGTAGGCTATATGTTCTATTTGCTGTCCTTGAGCAGTCAGTCATGATTTCTGCTAACAAAATCTGCACTGATGTTTACACCAGCAAATTGACTGTGCAGTTTCTCAGTTTCCTTAGAGTAATTGGATGACATTTCATACCTGATTAGGGCATTAAAAATCCCAGAACACTTTTTTGTTTGTTTGTTTCAAAATGAGTGATCTAATTTTCTATCTCACTTCAGTCCTTTTCTTCATTTCCCCTCTTTCATTACTATCTCCTCTCCTTGTGTTCATTACTAACTCCATATCACTGGTTTGTCTAGTATCCATCCTTTCACGACAACACTTGAACAGTTTTAATCCATTTATTTATCTTCCATGAAGTTAATTTGTGTGTCCAATTTCAAATGGATTCCCTACAGTTTATATGTTGAACCTTTTAGACAGTTATTTATCCAGAAGGCCAGTTGATTATATATGACTCTTTACTGCCCAGGACACAATACTTATCAAACAATGTACTTACCAAACATGAAGCAGTGGTCCACGCTGACCTCATCAGGCCCATGAAAACCTCATGAAGTTCAACAAAACTAAGTGCAAGGTCCTGCACCTGGCTTGGGGCAATCCCCAGTATCAATACAGACAGGGAAGATGAGTGGACTGAGAGATCAGCCCTGTGGAGAAGGATTTGGGAGTACTGGTGGATGAAAAATTGGACATGAGCCAGCAACCCGTTCTCACAGCCCAGAAAACCAGTTGTGTCCTGGGCTGCATCAAAGGAAGTGTAGCCAGCAGGACAAAGGAAGTGATTCTGCTCCTCTATCCACTCTCATGTGACCCCATCTGTAGTAATGCATCCAGCTCAGGAAAGACATGGACCTCTTGGAGCGGGTCCAGAGGAGGGCCACAAAAATGATCCAGGGGGCTGGAACAGCTCTTCTGTGAGGAAAGGCTGAGACAGTTGGGGTGTTCAGCTTGGAGAAGAGAAGGCTCCAGGGAGACCTTATTGAAGCCTTTCAGTACTTAAAGGGGGCCTATATGAAAGATTGGGAGAGACCTTTTACCAAGACCTGTAGTGAAATGACAAAGGGTGATGGTTTTAAAGTGAAAAAGGGTAGATTTAGAGTGGATATAAGGAAGACATCTTTTACAATGAGGATGGTGAGACACCGAAATAGGTTGCCCAGAGAAGCTGTGTATGCCCTGTCCCTGGAAGAGTTCAAGGCCGGGCTGGAGGTGGCTTTGAGCAATGTGGTCTGGTGGAAAGCGTCCCTGCGTGTGGCAGGGAGTTAGACCTAGATGACCTTTAAAGGTCTTTTCTGACACAAACCATTCTACGATTTTATGTAGGCCACAAACTCAGAGCCACAGAAGGAAACTAATACTTCAGGAATTCAGCACTACATTCTAGGTATTTTAAATATATACTATTGTTTGATATCAATATATTTATTTTATTTCCACTTGGTGATTTTTGTCACTGATATTGTTGCAATCCTTATACACATATTCTTTTAGTAGCTGCTTTCCCTTCTTACTGACTCAATTTCTCCCACTTAAGTGGTTTATACCATTGTTACTTCTTTTCTTCTTCTTGTATGGTATGACCCAGTACTGTATTTTGCCAGCACAATCAGACAGAAGTTCCAGCTTGCCTTTCACCTTTTACCATGTTCCTCTCCTGTCACTCTCACAACTCAGCTGTTCAAGAGAATTATTTATAGAACACCAAAGTAAAAGGTGCAACTTTGTCACATCTGTATGTTCTTAGTGCAACTGGTATTGTGAATTATATAGTTATGTAATCGTTGATTACTCTTGAAAAAATCATAAAGGTCATATAGTTGATCTGTATCCAGGCAGAATCAACCACAGCTAAGTTTTCCCTACCAGATATTTGCCTAAGCTACTTATAACAACAACAACAAAAAAACCAAAAACAAAACCAGCAACAACAACAAAAAAACCCAAAACCCAACAAATAAACAAAACACCACCCCCCCCCCACCCCCCCCACCCCTTTTTAATGAAGTTGTTGCTGTATACTACACTGGCAACCTACTCCTTGTACAGTATCATTACCCCTGAAATGGCTGATCTAAATCCCTTTTACTGAAGTAAAGCTTATCATTTTTTGGCATATCTATGAAATGAACTACACATTTAGGTGCATTTAACATTCACAGGTATTTGTATTGTTCTGAGCCCTTCTAAAATCCAAAGAGAATCATACAGTGTGTAACTTTCATCTGCAGGAAGATTTACAGTATTTTGCTCATTTTATGAATAAAGGACCTAGTGATAGGATTGCCCTCAATTTCTGATCCACAATTTACTGGATATTACTGTTAACTTCTCATCTGAAGTTGTCTGATTTTCCTCTGTTTTCAGATCTCTGATTACTGTTAATCGTACCTTCCTGGGCTGCACAAAATAGTTTCTCTCCATTCATGACACATTATAATTGTGGAAGTCTCTTAGCCAAAGTATATATGTTTAGCCCCTTGATCTGAATTTCAGTTTCCTAAGCAAGGTTGTTAGTCTCTAAGAGCTTCTTCAGCTAACAGTAAATGAAAAAGTTCAACCTCCAAAAGTATTTGCATGTTACTTTTTCACAAAAATATTATACCATTTCAGATTAAGAATTTCAGACACTAAGGGCTACTGATCTGCTGAAAAGATAGCTTGGAGGGTGATAGTACATAATTTCCAAAATTACCTAATCTTCTTTTGCCCCAGCTGAAGGCTTTTTCTAGAAAGGAAATATGTTTCAGTTTCTATGGCTTACCGCATTCTCGGTGTTGTTAATACGTCTTGGATATTATTTGTATGACGTAGCAAGTAGAATATGAAAAATGTTTGGGAAATATTAAATATTGTTATAGATACCAAGGTAAAACATCTTGAAGTCATTGTGGATCTCTTCTGCTTTTTAACCTCCCTTCTGAAAAATGAGAGGCTCAAAAGCACATTTTACATTCCCTTGAGAGCCATCCATTTCTGTTAGTCTAAAAATGTAGTTCATAGTGTTACAGAGATGAAAGAGTAATTTTTTTCTACTATTAGTTTTTGCCCAGAGGCTAAACAGATCCTGTGTGAATTTCAAAATGTTTCTCAGATCTGAGTTGACATTATTTTTAAAACCTTGTTTTTCTTTCTTTTGCTCTTTTCTTCCTTTTACAATCTTTTACATTATAGGCAGAGTTATTAAGTCTATCTATTATTAAGGTTGACTGACACTTTCTATTATAAGAACTTGTTTTCAAAGGCCTGTAATTTTGACAAAGCATAACCATAGGGGCTAAAAATTTGCTTGCCAAATGACTGCCTAAAGTTCATTTCCTGCTTACTTGCTTCAACAAAAATCAATTCCTTCATTTCCTAACAATAGAATATAGAGAAATACCGTTTTTGTATATTATAAAAACTATTGCAAACATATTTAAGGAAGGTCTAGCACCTTCGTTTGTAGAAAGAAGAAACTGAAATTTATAGAAGTTGTTTTCTGGGGGGAAAAAAAAAAGTCATTTATCATTCTTATGAATATCCTCTAAATGGGATCAATGGGATCAAGTCTACAAAACCTGATGAAAGAGTGAGAAAACTTCTCTTTTTTTGTGCTCAGTGAAGACTTTTTTAAAAAAACAACAACAATTGTAGCTAGATTTGCTAAACTGAACCACTGTAAGAGCAGAGAAAATTTTGGAGCAATCCACTATGAGTTGGATGAGCACCCAGCTAACAGAAGTATCCCATGCCTTTGCTAACCTCTGCTTCAGAGATCCAGGCATTGGATCACCTAACATTTATGAGACATTGTTTAACAGGATGATTTCTGAAAATCCAGATCACTGACTAAAACTCTAATAAAAACCTAGCTTTCTAAAAAAAAAAAAAATTTACTTTTTTCCCCCCTCTTTCTCCCCTCCCTTCAATGAAAGGTATTTTTGGTGTTTGGGGACTCAGAGTTTCTCAGCGAAATGTAAAGGAAAAATCATGTACATTCTACTTCAGCTAATTTTTCGGGGAAAGTATCTGTGAAGTTTCCCCTACTCAGTGAATATTATCCACCTTCCACAGCTGGTTTCTGCGTTTGCTCCCACCCACCCTGCAAGGAGTCCTAGAGCTCCCTTTCCCTCCCTCATCACAAATCAGAAAATAAATCCAACTTCAGGTTCTTGAAAACTGTTTTTTTTTGTGCTCCACTGGGGCTCTTATGGAGATAAAAGGAAGGCAGAGCAGTGAAATGAAGTTAGTGGCGAGCTTTGCCTCTGTCCTATACAACTATGTTGATCTAGAGCTGAATGAGGAAAGAGCAATAATGGAATTTAGCAGTTCACTGGCAGTAAGAGAACTCTGAGATGGGCGATCAAGCCAGGTCATTATATCTACGCTTTTAAAATAAACAGTCAGAGCATAGGCTCAAACATTGTTTTATAATGGCCCTAGCTGATAAATTCTTAGGCTGTTCCCTGCTATGGGTTTTGCCTGAGTTAGCAAGTGCTTCCTGGACAATTACCAGAGATGGGGAATCACCATTGGCCACAGAACTTCCCTGTGTGCAGTATAGATGTAACCACCCTGTTTTAGTGACCAAGAGAGTTTAGCTATATGGATGCAAGATGCACTATATCATCTTGCCTAATGACTAGGAAGCATTCCCCAGACAATATTATTTTCTAGTATATATGTAGCCTTTATACCACCCTTAACACAATGTCCTGATCAAAGAGAGTTTAGAAATATTTAATTTTTCATAAGATTTAAATGTGGCATAAGAGTATAGCTTCCTACAGTCAAAGAATAGACATGCCCGGGGTGTGTGTCACGCTCTCAAGGCTGAGGCTTTAGGGTGGGACATTAAGAACAGCCAGGCTTATAAATGACTGGCAAAATTGAGGACAATCTTGGCCATCATTACAGAAAATGACATATTCAGTGACAAAGCCAATTAGAAAATTCCTGCCTTCCTTTTCTATGCCATTTGTTCTGCCCTTATTCTCCATCTTAGTGTCCCCTCCGCTGTACCTATAGATCTGCCCAAGAATTCATGTTGTAAACTGTTCCATGGAACCAACCTGGGTCAAATGTGAGAGGATTTAGTCTAGGGGATTATTTTCAACAGAGTGTCTTTGCCACTCAGTTTTGGACAGATAGTACTCAGCCCTGACTTTCAGTTATATTACACTTCCCTAAGTTTTGAGTGAAATGAAATATTCCTTTGCAATGCAGCATGACTATAGGTTACTGAGGAACGTCATGGCAGAGTGACTGCATCTCAGTGGCAGATATGATTTGTGATGTCCTTGGGTATCTGAATGGTGATTATTAAATGTTAAGAGGTGTTACCAATAAAGATAATGATGTGAATGTTCTCTTTTTCTAAAGAAATGGTAAATTAAATTAAGACATTAAATCAAAGTTAAAAACACTTGAAGATCAGCAGAGATTCAGTTTTGTAATTAGTAGGTGGATATAATTTCCATGATTATGATCGATTTTCTTCTGTCTTTAAAGTTAGCCTAAACTCACATGGAATTCAAGAAATCCACAGATATAGACAGGGCACTTACAGGTCCTTTAAAAGTTCTGTGTTTCTGAAAATATTTCAATATATGATACATTTGCTTTGCACACTTTTACTGCATAACAAATACGGGACAGTTTACAGCTCTTTCATGTGCAAATTACCTCAAATATATTACAGAGAAAGAACATGGGCTCAGGTCTTATCACAAACTAACAGAACAAGGAAGTGGCAATCATAAATATTGAAGTCAAGTATTACACTTCTGGTCCCCAAGGGTAGCTAACAAAAGATATATTAACCAGCCACCAGTGGAATATCCAATGTTCTTTCTAGCTGAGGGAAAACCAACCAAGCCCCATGCTGCGCTAGCTTTTAACACTTCCTAAACACACTGTCTGTAGCACTTTGTTCTATACAAGGAAATTTTCTGAACTGTGCTGGGAAAGATGTTTTCATGAGCAGCAGGAGAGGATCAGCTTGCTCCTAGAAAGACATCAGCACAACCTGGTGTGAACAGCAGGGGCCTGGACATTTTTATTTACACAACTCTGTCCACAGAGCCCTTTTGAGTAAATAGTGATTTGTTGTAAAAGTTTGTGTCACAGCCTCACCAAGCTCTCTGCTGTGCATCAACTCATCTTCAGAGCCAGAACAGAAGAATGCAAATATAATAAACATAATTAAAAAACCTCTCAGAAATAAAATGTGTAATGGCTGTGTTATGTAGACATAGATTACTGAAATGGTCCATCAATGTATTTCACTACTTCTCTCTGGTGCATTGAATATAGTCTGTATCCTATGAACTGACACCGGAAGCTACTGTAGCATGGTGTTTCTCGAATAGATGCCACAGTCTGAGAAATACAAATTATTCTAGCGTTAGAATCGTTTGGTTTTATGACCCCAAAGTTACATCTTGACAGTTTTGCCAGCATTACATTTCAGCATTATGTTGTTTTTCTCTTTACAGGGATGTATGATACGTAAGGAAGCTATTGCAATTTCTATGTTCTTTAAAAATGTATTATTGAAAGATATTATTAGCTAAATGGCTTGAACACAAGACAATATGACATACCACTTATTTTAGCTGAAATATGGTCTTAGTGCAATTAGCCATTTCACATGCTATTCCGATATACCATTAGTATTTTTCCAATCAAGAATTTTTTTAAAAAGCCAACTAGATCTCAAAATGTATTTTTGGGTAAACCACCTTACTCAACAGTTCTACTTTATAAAATGAAATTTACATAAATAGTTCCTTTATAAATTGATGTGTCTAGAATAGTATTTTGGAAGATAATTTGATATAACAGTAAGTAAATGCAAACATCTCCTGGCATTCATCAGATACGTACTCTGGCAGTAAATCAGCTCTTCTGACACAATGTTTGTGATGACACAAAACTCAGACATGTGGCAGTAACAGACAACACTACACTGAAGTTCAACATTTACTCAGCTGAAGAAAGAGAGCATAAGGTATGAATAAAATATGTGGGGTTTTTTTATTCTCTAGTTTTATAAATATCTTTTAAAGAATGCTTGGTTTGGTTTTTTTGGTTTTGTTTTTTTTTTTTTATTTATTTTCTCTTGCATGAGTGTTGCTCACTTATACTTACTGCTTGAACAGGTGGACATCATAAAGTTAGCCCTGGACAAGCAACATGCACCTTTCAATACAACTGTCAAGAGTACTGGCTTGCAGAATGGGCTCAACTGTATGGGAGGAATAGCATTATCCTGGCTTTCTCACTCCTCTCAGGTACGTCTCTGATGGGCAAGAGTTTCACTTTTCACTGCACTGAATGTGCGTGTCTAAAAAATCCAGAAGAGATTGTGTGGTTTTACACTCCACTGCCAAATACCTAGCCTGATGTTATCATACAGGAGATGTGAATACCCAGTCATCTCAGAGTCCATATAAAAGAACTGTAACCCCCATTGGCAGAAAAAAAAAGGAAAGCGTTCATCAGACTGCTGGCTTCACTGTTGTCTCTGAGTGCTTCTTTAAGAGTGGGCCAGCAGAACTAGAAAACTGATGAAGTCTGCAGATGTATTATTAATATCAGAGTTTTAGAACAAAATGAAGGTGGAGCTTCCTTGCCATAGCCATTCCACTGATGTTTTAAAAAACCCTGATACTGTAACTTTTCTCAGTATCACCTGAAAGGCATTAGACATGTTAATTTTCATTCATCATGCTTGTGATAATTTTCCTCAATACCTGATACAGTATTGCAAAGTTCAGCATAAAACATAGCAAGGCAATCTTTCAAGAACCAAAAGTAAATTATTCTCCTAATGGCAGGCAGTTTACTGGCTGTCTCCACCCTAAGGTGTGAAACTTCTTATTTCTCATTATAGTTCCCATACAATGTCATACCAGATGATCACAATCAAACCTGTTGAAACAGAGCCATACAGTATTGCTTATACTTATGTTCAGCTTCAGGGTTGAAGAGGGTGTGCTCTAGACTGAATTGACACACCATATAATATATGGGAAGGATACTCAAGGAAAAGAGGTAATATCTTAACACTATGAAAAAAACTGTAACAAATCTGTGTGTAAAATGAAGTAAGTCATTAAACCAGATGCTTAGATACTGTCTAAAAGTGGCTTCCAATCCAGGGACCTTCTATTTAAGAGGCCAGCTTCTGTGATTTAAGTTTAATTTATTAGAATTGCAGAATAGTTGAGGCTGGCAGGGACCTTTAGAGACTTGTCTACTCCACATCCCTGCCCAGAGCACGCTGAGCCAGAGCAGGTTCATGCAGGTCTGTGTCAAACAAAATTTTTAATATCTCCAAGGACAGAGACTCCATAATTCTTGGGGGGGGGTGGGGGGGTGGGGGGTGTGGGGGGTGTGGGGGGGTGTCGGGGGGTGTGTGTTCCTTATATTTAAATGGAATTTCCTGTATTTCTGCTTGTGGTCATTGCCTCTTGTTCTTTCTCTGGGCACCACTGAGAAGGGTCTGGCTTTGTCCTCCTTTCACCCTCCCTTCAGGTATTCATATACATTAATTAGGTGCCCCCAGAGTCTTCTCTTCTCCAGGATAAAGAGTCCCAGCTCTCTCAACTTTTTCTCAGAGGAGAGATGCTCCAGACCCTTAATCATATTTGTGACCCTTCACTGGAGTCTTTCCAGTATCCTGTATGGGGGAGACCAGAACTAGACCCAGCACTCCAGAAGTGGCATCACCAGTTGTGGAATTATTAGAAAAATTAATGTTTGCATCAGAAAATTAAGGTTTCTATGGAAAACACAGCATTATTCACCTATAAAGGAAAAGTATAAAATCAAAGATCTCTGAGGATGGGACGCAGCTGCAGCAGACATGCGAGGAATCCACTGACACAGCAACTCCCTGCAACATACCATAGAGGGTGGAGTGGAGTGGAGACTCTGTGACCATGCTCCGTGATGATAAATGGGAAGAAATGGTCCTCTGAGAACTGATAAGCAGCCCATCTGGTCCTCTGAGCCAACAGTCTTTCGACACCTTGCCAGAGTGCTACCCTTTTAGAGAACTTTGCTCATTTTAATGTCATTTTAATACCAAAACACAGCTCCATCCCGAAGGCTACCCACCTCCGAGGTGCGACCACTCCTCTGAGTCTGTGTTCTTGATTTTTGTAAAGTATACCTTTAAACGTGAAGTGAGAGAAATTTACACCAGTCGTGATAAAAGGTATGTATGACTACAGTCACTCAAACTCCACCTTGAAGGTAGAAAGGATATAAAATAGCCAGGGAAATGGGGAATTTTTTGGAGGAGAAGATATCACCATGAGCGAGTCAAGGGGAACTCCATCTCAGACCGCCTCTGACTACTGGGATTGGCCGACGGGCTGAGCCTTGCTTCTCCCCCCCTGTGGATACCTTGGGTGAGATTTAGACTAAGCGCTTTTCTTGGGAATCTTAGATATCTCTCTAGAAAGTTACTCCCTAACATTTATAGCCAGGCTATATTATTTATAACCTTTTCACGTGTTTTATACTTAATAACATCATATTTGCATGTGCTTTCTTGCAGATAGTCACTATCACCGGCAATCCAAAAACCCTACATATCTGTTGCATGAATAAAACTGCACTGTTTAAGTAGCCAGTTGTCACTGAACCCTAGAGCCCGGTCATGCTAGTTCATGAGCTTGACTGGACTGAAGGTGCAGACTGCTATTAGTGTATCCAGAATTGTGGTAGTTTAATTTACATATTAAACGCAACTGGACTGGTAGTGGCAAATTGGATATCACTCAGAATTTAAACCTAGCTGCACATAACCTCCCATTCCAGTGAGGAGAGTTAGAAAACAAGGGGGTTTATTTTCTGCCAAATTACTCCATCTTTTTTAACACAACACCAGTGCAGAGCAGAGAGGAAGGATCACCTCCCTTGACCTGTTGGCAATGTTTTTCTTCATGCAGCCCAGGATGCTGTTGGCCTCGTTTGCTTCCAAGGTGCATTGCTGGCTAATGGTCAGCTTTTGGCAGCTCTCAAAACCAAAACCAGTTAATTGTACAGAAGTGTTTGGAATTATCTATCTTCTGAATAAGCTACTTGAACCTGTCTTTCCTTCATCTTTCCTCAGGCAGACATCCCAGATGTGTCCTAAATTTACCATTATTTATAGAAGGTGTACTGGCTTCATGAGGAGAACTTGAGATTTATCCCAGGACACTACTGTGTAGTTTGTTAGTCTGTGATCTGGCATTAGAACACACTGAATCATGTAAATTAGATATTAGAAAGCATATTTCCTAACTTTGAAATTGTTGACTTGCAAAACCATAAAAAAATATTGTATCATTTTCTTCTTAACTGTAAAAGTCAGGTCTTCGACTATGTTTTTAATGATGAAGTATTCTGAAGGTGTGTTTTGATAAAATGTGTCTCTTTTGGAGTTAAGGAGTTCAGTGAAATTAAGAATTTGACAGTTACACACATGCACAAAGAGATAAAATAGGTGGGATAACAGTTTGCTGAAAACTTAACATCTAAAGGTTTTAGAAATAGGGGTCAAAGTGCTGCAATGGGAAAATGCAGTATCCTTTCATCATCTAAAACTGAGTCACATTATGGTAATGCTCTAAAACTGAAGAAATTAAAACAAGACCTGTTAAAAATAAGGTTTATGTAAAAAAATAAATAATCAAATTCTTTAAGATTTAATGCTGCTGGTTAAAAATAAGGTTTATGTTAAAAAAAAAATCAAATTCTTTAAGATTTAATGCTGCTGGTAGTGATTCCTTCCTATTTGTTTGAACTAAAATGTGTTTGTATTGATTTTGGGAGGAAACCAAGGTGTTCAAGCACAGGAAGGTATGTGTTGGTGATTTATTTCATTCTGCCTCTGCTCTTTGGATTTGAAACAATAATGAATTCCTTCCAATTCTGTTGTAAGCTTAGGCCAGAGCTTTGCTGTTCTACAGCCCACTCATCACACATAACTATATGAGGTATGCTATGATATATGATATAGCTTGCTGCCCGTAAGGAACAATAGGGACAATATTCACATTTTAATTTTGATTCTCAGGCTGAATTTAATTGTATATAAGGAAAGTTCCTCCTGCTCTGATTCCTAGTGAGCATAATAGCTTCTGGAATTCATGCCGGAGTACTTAAAGGTGGTAAATTTGATTACATTATAAATATCTTCCTAGCATGTTCATTACCTCTGCTACTTAAATATGCTTCTAGTTTCACAGAAAATAATGCTTGTGGTTAGTGCTTTGCAGTACTCTTGAGTTGTGTTCCATCATTACCTTTCATTGACATACTTGTGTAGCATGTAAAACCCTGAAAGTTTACAAGATGTGTGTTAAAAATTCAAATAAGTCAAGGTTCATGATCTACAGTGTATGAAGAAATTGTTCCTGCCCCGTGTGTCATTTGCCCCCCCACCTGTTACTGCTCAGTAATACTGTAGGGATTTAAGAACAGAAAAGTAGGAAAGCATTTGCAATCTTCACATTACTAATGGAGGCATCCTTGGAAGATGCCCTTCATAAGCCAGACCCACAATGAGACTGCCCTGTGAATCCTTATGCTGCCCTTCTCTGAAGCTGTCTATAGGAAAGCCGTGTTCTGTCTGCAATGTCCAGAGGTTAGGGGAAGGTTATGGATGTCACGAATCTCACACTACGCCTACAGGCACTTCTGTCATTGTTAGCCATGTTGCCCTTGTAGCCCCCAGAGATCTGTGTGTAACAAGGTTCCCAGGTGTCCCATCTCAACAGGCATATGCTTTTGACAGTTGAATATGCAAGGAGAACCTCCATTTGTCTCATGCCTTCAGAGAATTCCAACTGTTGTAGTGCCTGTGAGGCATCTGTTGCTATGACGCTGGACTACAGTTAGTCTTGCTTGCCAGCTCAGTAGCTTCATGCCTAGCTACACAAATAGCATTGAACCATACTTGCTGAGAAGTGCTTTCCTGTCTGGCTGGAATGGGAGATTGTTTCTTTTCTGTGGAGAGTTCTTTTTTCTTTTACTTCCCTGTCTAGAAGGAAACCAACTTCTTAAGAGCATCTCTTCAGAGATTCTGAGCACACAAAAAGGACCTTCTTCAGCCCATGTTCCTTGATTGCTCTTTTCCTTCCACCTGTTTGTCTATGATGCAACTTGGTATTTGAAAGGAGACAACTGGATAGGGTTAAATCCTCGGTGTCTTTCTCCATTGTGTCCTCAGGGACTGTCTATACGCTTATTAAATTGCAAACCAAGCCTGCTCCCTGAGGCCTGTACAGTCTAAACCCTTCTCATAATTTTTTGCTCATTTTATCTTTCCAATGATACCTTGGCTAATTCACACTATTTTACTAATCTTAATGTTAGTTTTAATCTAGATAGCTTCTTCTTTAGAGGAGGTATTGGGTTATCCAAGCAGCAACAGACATTCTTCATCAATCAAGAGGTAGAAAGGACTTCAATATTTTGGACTTGCATGCCATTCCTTGGCAAGGGGGTAAAGAGGGAAAGGGTATGACTGGAATCAAAGGTGTCCTAGAAGTCTAGTCAATTTGATAAATGCTTTTTTTTTTTTTTTTTTTTTTCCTGGATTTACACAAAAGTACTATTTTTAAGTTATGTGTCTTGAAAGAAGGCCCAAAATAACTCTAAAATAATTCAGGGCTTTTTTGACATTATGTTTCTTAAAGACCTTATATTTCTATGCAAACCCTTACAGACTCTTTCCATTGCTTCCAGAAGGTTGTCTTTATACCAGTATGTGTGTAACCTGAGTGTTTGTAGCCTGGCACAGGCACAAACAGATGGGCAAATCTTGCAAGGAGTTGACAGGGGGACTATTAAAGACAGTTTTGTCAAGAAAACAGCCCCAATACAGAAATATTTTTATGCAGAGGTGTATTTTCAGTCATTCTAAACATGCTTATCATTTGTCACAACATTTCAAGCTTGCTAAGAAGGTAGTAAAATTCACAAAAATGCCAACATGCCTGTCTGTTTGACTGAGGCTGATTTCTATTCCAGTTTCTGAATGGCATTTTCTTTAGCTGTCAGATAAAGGGTCAAACCCAGCGTGTGTGTCAGCTGTGTGGAGTATGGTCCTCCATATTTCTATACAATGACTGCATGCATGTTACAGCTGGATGGAGCATGAGATGGAATTTGATCAAAACTTTTTATATAAAAAGCAACACTCCAAAAGACCTATTAAGTTACAAAAGCAGTTGAAGGAGGTTTCATGGGGACTTGACAGATTAAAAGCTGATGGTACTACTGTCACAGTCTCAGTAGAAATCCAGCTTGATCTCATTAACAACAAAGAGCTAGAGACACACGAAAACAGTAGTGAAAACAAATGATTCAGAATGCAATGGAAATTTATTTAGATGCCAGGACTGCTCCTGTATATACAGGCCATAGACAAACCCAGAATAGAAGAAGAAACTATTATAATGTAAAAGATGAACGAGTTAATGTAACTCAGAGTTCAATCTTTTTTTGAAGTGTTTAAGAAACAGATTTCTGCGGTAAAATTATATCTAAAAGGGAGTTTGTATCATAATAAATTGTATCAAAATAATGAAAAATTGCAAGAACAAAGTCCCAGAAGACAAGATGGTTGAATTTAAAATGTTTTCAATTTTTTAAAAGATTTTCACTTCTGTCTGTCCAGCTCTGACTCAAAGTGAATGCCTTTTTAAGTCCTTTGGATGGTATAGGTGAGATAACTTCTTAATAAGCCAGCTACTAAAAACCCCAGCAAATATTTGGAAAAAGGGTACAATCTTTTAAACAGTCATGCATGATGTAAGACTGTAGATCCTAACTACTTAATATGAAATCATCTCTGGAAGTCTGTGCTTTTTACATTTTCGTTTGGTGAGTATTACTAAAGAGTAATTCAGATTTCTGTGGTTTAGGTTGGTTTTTTGTGTGTGTGTAATATACCTTTGTTGTCATCCTCGTCTCCTGTCCCCTGTCCCCCCCAAAAAACCCACATAGTTATGATTATTATGTTTTATTTCATGTAGCAGTCTTTAAATTAAATTTTATAGGACAAATTAGTAATCAATATCTGCTAAACATTATTTGAGATATGTAGCTCTAAAAATGGTGCTTAGTTGTCTCATTTTGTCACCAAGAAAAAGAAGTTGTAAAATGATGATCCCAAGGAAAAGTTTAATATAAAAGTTTAAGATTGAAAGCTAAGCTAGAGATCAGGGTGGCTTTTAGTACTTTTTTATTGTAAATAGTCTTCCTTTTGTGGTGTTTTAAGATGTCATGTGGATTTCCACCATTACCTTATAAAACTGTAATTTAAGCTTTAAATATTAGCAATAATAGGTTTTATTCTGTTCGTAAAAAGGTATTACTGATGTTCCTAGTGACCATTAAGCTTCTTAACTGATCTTTTTTTTTTTTTCATGAATTTTTAAAAACATGCTTCACAGCTATACAGCTCCTAATGCAGTATCATTGCCTCTCATCCTAATTAGTCCTGTCTTACTGTTGCTTTAACACTCATCAGCCAGCATGTGTTTCACTGGAATATAACTTCTTGAATAGGACCTTTTTGGTTCTTGTGTTTTTACTCTAGTTACTAGGTACTTCTATTGTGCAAAGAAAAATATGTGTAAACTATATGGATAGCCCTTCCCTGTGCAACTGATGGAGAGGCAGGCTTTTCTAGTCACGTGCCTCAACTTCTACGGCTCTATTTTCTTATATAAAGGTGTGCAGTGTCATCTGGGACTCTTAAGAGTACCTGAAACATCCCAATGAGTCTAGTAGCAGCGGAAAAAGACCTAAAAAAGACCCATCAAGTGGACAGGAAAGTGGACATTAAGGCATCTGAAACTGTAGTATATGCCAATTTTTAGGCAACTGGACAACACTTGCCACCTGAATTCCTAGTGCCTTAAACGGAACATATTTTTCAGCAGTGTGCACAAGATAGCTGAATTGTTATATTTCTTCCTCTATTTCTAATGTATTCAAATCATTTATCATTAGAATAAATTATAGATTTTTTTTTCCACATCAATGGACATCAGCCTGTGGGTTCAGTGCTGGTCTATATAATTGCAGGAGTTACTATTCCACAGCTCCTGGGCTGTGTCACATGGACATATACAGGCAATGAAGGATGACACGTATGTTTTAGTCAAGCCAAGGATTCACAGCAGGATGTCTGTGGAGTGTGCACCCAGGGAATGACCAGGATCTCTGAGAAAAAGACTGCATGCTCTGAGAATCACAGTGGCTTTTGTACCTTTGTATAATGTCAAGTCTATGCCATTACTCTCTTACTGTAAGACATTATACTACAACCAGCCTGATTGCTTATGAAATTTTAAGCTTAAAATTTCAATATTTACCTCTGTGGTATACATACCGCAGTCTCAAAAGTGCCACCTTACTGGGAACATAATACTACTATCGAATGCAGATTCCCATGTGAAGATTTGAGCCAAGCCAGGAGTGTGATTTGTTTATTTGTTTGTGTGTTTACTTGTTTGTTCATTCATTCATTCATTCATTCATTCACTCATTCATTCATTTTTGTGACCTTTGCAGAAGCCATTTCTCTGGTTCCAAGAATTTTTTAAACATATTTGTTAAATTTCAAAGAAAAATGAGAGGACTGCTCTATAGTCTGCCACAAAAATGTATTATATCATCACAACAAAGGTGCATGATGTGTGTCACAGAGCATGCCATGGAGGCATGGGTGTTGTGTATGCATGCAATGTCTGATAAATGAGTGCTGAAGAATAGTACTGGTTAAAAGAAGATAAATTCAGTGTTACCTCCTATACATGATCTGTAGAGGTTAGCCTCTAAAACAATGTAATTCATCAACTGCTTTTCAGGTTTCTTTTTGAAGGGAAAAGGGATCTATCTCCCAAAAGAAACCTAGATATTGACTTACTGAGTGTGGCTGTAAATAGATAGTGAACAGGGAGTGAAACAGTTAACAGGTCTGCTTCTCAGCCCATGCAAAGGAATAACATCAGCTCCCAATTCAGATGTTGTGACATTTAAAACTAGAGGGAGTAAAACACTAGAAAAGAAGATATCTATAATAAGAGCAATGACATAAAGTAGCACTAGATAAGCAAGTATCTGCAAATCTTTACTGAATGTCAAAGCTATTCAGTAGCATCACCTGTAGGGCAAAAATCCAAAGAGTTATGCTCTTTATCGCCATAGCTATAATTTTCATAATGCTTAGAAGACTTTAGGTCAATTCTAAAAATAAAATGTGTCTTCAGTAGTTAACCAGGATTGGTGTTTAATTCACTTCAAACAGCAGTTGCATAGGTGGAAGGTATTTGGATGGCTCTGAGCTCCCATGGGTAAGAATCAGGACCACTAAAAGCGATTGATTGAGCTAGTGACAGCAATGAGTTCAGCTCACTAAAAATCTTTAGTTCAAATTATAAAGTTTTAAAGTACCTCTTAGCAATAATTGGTAAATATTTTGTATGCTGACCCCAGCAATATACACCAACATGTAAGACAATGTCATGTAAGACATTAATTAATCACCAGCAATATATTGTCAAGAATTAACAGTGTGTGATAACTACTGCATCATAAGTGACCTTGTTTCTAATGCTACTGGTTAGTCTGACGTAATCGCTAGTCCTATCATCTATTTTCTGAGTTATTTCTGCTGTACTGCAGAAATGTCGTTGTGGGTAGATATGAAAAGGGAACTTAATTTACAGCATGTATTAAGGATAAGCACTCAGCTTTAAAAATTTCCCTTATTCTGCATTAGCAGTGATACATGACTGTGTTGCTGTTAAAATTTAAAAGACCATTTTAAGGTACACTGTATTTTTTTTAATTTTCACTTAGTTACTGAATGAAAATGTTAAGGGTCACCAACCTGCTAGTTTGCCTCTTACTGCAACAGTGCAATTTGCAATGCAAATGTAACAGGAAAGCATAAAATGGGAATATCCTTTGTGTTGAAGTGGAACATTGGAAAATGTCCATATCCTTCTTATGGACCTATATTTTTTTAAACTTTAAGTAGAAAGATAGATCATGAAATATTCATAGATTCTCACTGTCCATGACATTAAAAAGGCACCAGCTCTTGTTAGATATTGTTAGGTATTGACTTTCTACTTAATTTTTGATAATTTGTTCCTTTTTTAAATACTTCAAGTTATTATATTTTTAATGAATGTATTGGATTTTTCTATTTGATAATAATTATAGAATACTAAAGTGATTTCTTATATAAATATAAAACTTTTCTTCCAGGCTTTGGCATGCTTTTTCATGATCTGTAGATTTTGGATAAGATTTACCCTTTTGGCAGATGGGAGTCAACCACCTTACATTGAAGGGCATTACTAGGAAAGATTCCACATGGAATTGGTAGATGCAGTCTCTCTTAAGACACCTTAAGGTAAAGGTTGAAGTTAAACCAGGGTAGAAGAAGTCTGTATCAGTTTCCTAGTCAGCAACACAAAATTTTGATACAAACTTATTAGGCAAATTTTTTCTTCCAGCCTTCATGAGCCATGCACTCATAATTTTGCAGTTGCAGTTTTGCAGACACAATTTACAGGACATGTAAGTTTCCTGTCCTGTAGGTTTTTGGAAGTCTGCATGCTCTTACGCATTTATCTGTTAGGTTTCATCTATAGGGAAAGTATATAGCTTTAACCTGAGATGTTAACTTCCGTGAATTTCAGTAATCTAGAATACATAATTACTAGTTAAATTTATGGATCATAATTGTGTCTAGGTAGAAAAGGCATGGAGTAAGCTGAAGGCACTCCAAAATCAAACTTAGGATGACTGAAGTAAATTACAAGAATGTTGCTTTTAGGTCAGTTTAACAGTCAAAGATCCTATAAACACTTAACCCTATACTGACTTATTAACATATGACTTCCATATAATTGCTCATAAGCTTAAAGCTGGGTATTCCCTCAAGTGTCTGCAGAATCAAGGACTAAGTGTTCTGAATTCAGCCCATAAATTCAAAGGCAAGGCTAGAGTCCAGAGCTTGAAAAGTTAGCTCATCTAACAGTAATAGAAATATATGTGCTTCATGCTTGTTTGTTTTTCTTTCTTATGTATGTGGGTATAAAATTCTCCCTTGTTACTAGTTACTTCACAGTACAAAGTGGTTTTAATTTGTCAAAATAATAAAAAAATATAAATCAGAAGTACTGCAGGTGGTGAAGAGGGTTTGGGGAGTGGGAAAAGTCAAGAAAAAGACAATCAATATTTCATAATCATCTCTCTAGAGACTTCTAAAGCACAGTTTACAAAATATGAGACGTTTTAAGACAGAAAAATGTTGCATATAAACAGCATTAAAAAGTGAGCATTTCCCAAATTTTATTAAGGGAAAGCACAGCATATATTTTCTGCTGAATAGCTTTATGTTTTAATAATTTATTACACCCTCAGCATGCAAAAATAGTAGCTACTTTTTCTATTTTGTTACTTTGCACAGAGATGTAGAAAAGAAACATGAAAAAAATAGTCCCTGGAAGACTCGGTGAACTACATGATACCAACATGGTGCTAGCACTTTTCTGCCCATAGAAGTCAGGAGACAGAGCCAACAGATCTACTTATCCCAAGGAGCCTGACTGAACTGCCCAACGTGATCTAGTGGAAGGTGTCCCTGCCCATGGCAGGGGAGGTGGAACTAGATGATCTTTAAGGTCCCTTCCAACCCAAACCATTCTATGAATCTGTATTTTTTCCTCTTGGAAAGCTATTGTAAGTGGATGACTCAATGTGAAGTAGATGTCTCAATGTAAGGTGAAGCTGAGAAGATGATGGGTACAGTAAGATGGACTGTGGTCCAGGGATGCTGGTTTATTTTATACATAGCACATAGAGAAGAGTGTACATGTGCGGTTTGGGCAACCTAAGCATGACTTCTCTATATTCATGGGTAGATGCTGCCAATGCTGTCCTCTGTGTGGTTGTAGGAGTGTGTGGCTAATTCAGAGAGACATGCTTTCATGTTTTCTTGCATTTAACTAAGTAGCTGTAAATAGCTTCTTCACTAGGGAGATCTGTAGCTGACTAACTGCAGCATCTTCTGACTGTATCTTTCAAAGTATAAACAGTGCCAGAGTCTGTTCTCTGCCTTTTATGCCAGCTAGCACAGCCTGGCCACGTCCATGCTAATAAAATATTTTAGACTTCAGGACAGAGCGATCACATCCAAACGGCTTACTGGGAATGATATCTGTCCTATGCTAACTATTAAATCATGGCCAGAAATAGTTTAGGAGATTTGGCCTTGCCTGCCATTCTAAAAACCTAACAGCGCGAGTAATAATATTCCTGTTACCACAAGTACATCTATGCATTGCTTAATTTTTTAGTGCACCGGTAACCTTAGAAGGGAATTCCTCTCACCAGTTTTAGGAGTGAGATTCAGCTGTACATTAGAAAACCTAAATTAAGGTGTTGGCATATAAATATTGACATGAATGCTGATTGTCTACACTCCAATTATGGACAGGAAAAATCAGGTTGATAAAATTTTTGGAACCTATTTATCTTTTGGTGAAGAATGATTTGTAGTCATTGACCACAGACTGGGGGCAGTCAGTGCATTTTGTGTATCATCATAGCGTATGTAAGACATCCACATAGGTACGGCAAATATGAAAAGAGTCCTTGGGATGCTCATGCCTTTCTGGAAGAGCATCTGGAAGCTAGGTGGGATACACTGGGGTATTCCAAACAGTGCTAGATGTCTTATTTAGGCAGCTTGGTTTAGCTACCAGTCTAGCTTGGTCACTTCCAGAATGCAGTTCACACAATCTGTTTTACATTCTTGTTTGAGGATGGGGTAAATCAGCTTCTGGAAACTCTTAATTCTTTCCATAATTACAAAGCAAACCTGGCATGCTCTTACTATTGCTACCTGCCAGGTGACTTCAGCTGAAAGGATCTGCAAGTGGATAAGATCAAGCATCTGCCCATATGTTTGAACCTCTCTATTACATTGGAAACAAATATGTGTTTTAATAATTTTACTGGTAGGAAATGAAAGAGTCTTTGTAATGATCTGCTGTCATTCTAATATATAAGTAAAGGGCAGAAGCTGTGGCACGCAGGAGATGATGGGAAAACTGGACATGGACAAATACAAAGGTAAGAATCCATTTCTGACTTTTTTACAATTGGATGAGCTTATACAATGTTACTTGCAAAGATCTCCTATCACCTGAGGAAGATCTGAGCTTCTCCCATCACCATTTGCGAGAACATGAAAGGGAGACTTCTGAACAGCATGGGAATGACTGCCTAGCTGATTAAATTCCATTCTCATTATGTCTTTTGGGCAGATTCACTGCTGAATTCAAATTAAAGAGGGACTATTTGGATGCAAATGACAGATTTATGGGGGTTTCTTTTGGTTCTTTTTTTTTTGGTGTTTGTTTTTGTTTTTTTTTCCCCCCTGTTTCATTTGGCTTGTGTATTGCATACAGGTGTCAAGACGTTGGCAGTGGGGCAGCTGCAGGGGTGGCTTCTGTGGGAAGACGTTGGGGCCTACCCCATGGTTGATGCAGCTGGTTCTGTCCGGTTCCAGCCAACACTACAGTGGACCCACCATAGGACACAGCTGAGCCCATCACCAAAGCTGGTGGCATCTCTGTGAAAACATATTTAAGAGGACAAGAAGTGATTCACAGGCAGAAGAGGAGGGAAACAAAAATAGAGGAAACAAACATCAGAGGGAACACCAAGGTCAGAGGAGGAAGAGGAGGTGCTTCAGGGTGCTTCATGGAGCAGTTATCTACTGTAGCTTATGGAGGAGCCACACAAGAGCAGATGAATATTTCCTGAAGGAGCAGCAGCCTTTGGAGAACACACACTGAAGCAGTGTGTTTTTTAACAGAACTGCAGCCCATGGGAAAGCCAGTGCTGGAGCAGGAGGAAGTGTGAAGGCAGTGGCAGAGAGGAGCCATTATGGACTGACCTTAGTCCTCCTTCCCACTTCCCCCCTGCACTTTTCAGGGCAGAACGTAGAGGAGTTGGGAGTGAAGAAGATGAAGTTGAGCTTTGAAAATGGGGAAGGAAAGGTGCTGGTTTTATGTTTGCATTTGTTTCTTACAATCCACATTTTTTTAAATTGACTGTACATTAATTTTCTCCAAGCTGAGTCTGTTTTGCCTGCAACAGTAATTAGTAAGTAATCTTCCTGTCTTTATCTCACCCCGTGAGCTTTCTCATCCTATTTTCTTTCCCTGCCCTTTTGAGGAAGATGAGTGAGTGAGCAGCTGGGTGAGCTCTTGGCTGTTTGCCAAGGTTAAACCACCACGGTTTCACAGTTGAGATTAGCATGGAATATAACGTAATATGTACACTTTATACTGATTTCTAAGAAAGCATCCCTGAAAAAAAATACATAGGTACGTTTCTTCATATCATAACTAATATTTTTAACATCCACTGATTACATTGCCTAAATTGGGGCTAATGCACAGGAGCAGTTGCTATAGGCTTGACTCACTTGTCCATACGTAGACAACTTACGCCATCTGGGGGGCATCTGACACTTGAGAAGGGCATCAGTTTCCTGTAGGTTTTATGTCTTACCTGAGAGTTGCATGCACATAACTTTCGAATCTTATGATATCTGAAATGACACCAGATGCTAAAAGCTGGTAAACTAATTACATGTTTAGACTGCTAACTGAACTGACTACATTTATTTGAAGTAACCTAGCAAAATGTTAAACATCTAAATATGGACACTTGCGTATAGTTGACTATCAAATTGGATGTTACCCTTCATATCCAGTCCTTTGTGTTCTGGGGTTGTTTTATGGTCTTCTTTTTTGATAAGGTTATGGTTTGCAGATGTGAAAGATAAGTCAGTGCCTTCTTTAGCTTCACAGTTAATTTTGTCATCTCCAAATCCCCTAGTGGTGTTTCCAAAGGGAGTTCCATTTATCAGAACAACTGAATAAATATGTTACTATTTGGATGAATCTGTATTGGTGTACATCCCCAAAAACTTATTTTCTACAGTAAAATGCATTCTGGCAAATTCACTCAGCCTTAGGCAGAATATTATGTACACAGATGCTTTTTGTAGTTTAAAAGTTTGGGAAATACACTTTAAGTAAATTAAAACTAATCATCTTTAATTTAGACAGGAGGTCTTTTCAGCATGACTCATACACTCATCATTATCTTACTCTTACAGCATTACTAAAATACTAGTGTAATTAAGATGAGTATCTTACAAGATTTCTCCAGAGGAAATTTATTACAGAAAAATAATACTTTCCTATTTTTGACAGCATGAGACATAACTTCCCCTTATTTTCATAAAATTGACAATATATGACTCCACTACATGGTAAAGAAGTCTTATATATGATTGATGTCTTTAAATACAACGCTAATAATTGCAATACCAAATGGATAAAATTACTGTACTACTGTATTATGAATAATGTGACTTCACAGTCAGAATTAAAATGTTTAACAGAGTTGCTCCAATGGCAAGCTCTATTTTCAGTCATTTCAAGTATACATTATTATCAAGGACTGTACATCGAGCCAATATTTTAAAAGGCATAAAAGACACATAGCAAGATAGAGAAGTAAGCATGTACACAGACATGCACACACACACATATACACACAAGTTGAACAGACTTTCCCCACAGTTTTACAGAAGTTTTTAATATTGGTATCAAACACTAAGCAAATCAGGTACACATATGCATGACATCACACACCTCTGAGACCTTTCTTTAATTGAAACTACATTAAAAATGTTAATTAGAAAAAAAACCCCTTGATGTCCACAATCAACTTCAGGGGGAAACATGCATTTTCATCAAACTGCATGAGAAGTAGTTAGCTTAATTCTGTTAAAGTTCGAAGTCAGTGATGGTGACTAGTTACATAATCAACAGGAATGACCAGTTTGTTTTATCAGCTCAAGAACAGCAGAATTTTTACGTTAAGGTCTTCACTGTGTTTATAGTCATGAAAGAGTAGTGGGATTGGTGTACCTGAGAACAGAAGTTATCATTAGATTTTTAGTGGCCATTTTGTACTTTTTGTCCACTTAGTAAAGGTAATTTTATGTACCATCAAAGACTGAGATACTGCATTTTTTTCCTGCACTCGCTATCTCAATATATACATGCAATCATCTCCATTATACACACAAACAAATTAAGAGGCTATCTTATTATCCCTTCTATTTTTTCAGGTTGCTCTGCAAACAGATATTGATGTGAGTATGACTAGGTGATAAAAATGAAGAGTGACCAATGATATTTGAGTGTAATAATTAATCCCTTAGATTTCTGTTGATGTTGGTGGTGTTTTCGTATCTATTCTACAATGTGGTGCACAAGGCGACAGATGACGAACTGCTAGAAAAACTAGAGAGGCAGAAATAAATAAAGTAAAAGCTAACATTATAGGAAAAGTTTTTGGTTTTAGAAAACCTCATGATTTTAAGGGTTGCTATTAAGTATATTCCTGACATTGGCTTTTGACAACTTTGTATTAGAAACATAATACCTTAATGTCATCAGTGTAAAATAGAGCAGCTAGTTTTGCTTTCCAAAACTTTATTTTTATATTACAAAACTTAATAGATAATTTCAGATTATATGTAGGATCTATAACTAAACACACAGGGATTCTTATAACAGTTAGCACTTTTTAACCTATCCCAACAGAAATGCCAAAGCAAGGAAGTAAATTTTAAGAGATGTGTCTGCCCAGTAAAGACACATACATTGTTTTAGTGGACTTTTAATTGCCTTTAAATAAGCTGACTTCAGTTCTTGAAATAACCTAGCAACAGGGAAAGGGATCCTTGTGGGTTTCTTCACTTCAGATTTGCTGTACTGATTTCAAAGAGATCCCAAGGAATAAATAGATGAGGAGATTATATGAACAGATCAATTCAGGATTTTTTTTTTTCACTCACATAGAAAAGTAGAAAGATAGTCCCTTAAGAGTTTTCTTATAGGAAATTCAAAGAGGAGGAATGGTCCTAACTCTAAAGATGCATATTAAACATATTTAAAAAAAGCCTCCAATTATCCCTTTTGAAATGTGATTGAAATACTATGCTAACAACAAAATGGAACTGAATATAGCAAATTTACCAACATCACCATTTGGGGAGAGGACTTTTCTCTGCTCATTGCTTCTTTGTGCAATCTTAACCTTATGAAAGTTTTAAATCATTCAACTCAGTTGGTCAGTGTCATAGTAGATTACAGAGGCAGCATTTCAAAGGTGCAGAAGCATGATCCATTTTCACTTTCTTTTGAAGAGACACACTAGAGTTATCCCAGCCAGTTCAAACAGCAGAGAAACATGGAAAACAAACCAGTAATAGAAAATACAAACAAAGCCTAATGGCTGCTGGGCCTGATTCCCATACTTTGGCCCTTCCAAATACAGAAGGCTGACACTTGTCCTTTACATTTAAAGGCCAGTTTTTCTTCCCCTGTAGATAAGAGGCAAAGGAGTCAGTAGCTTAAAATGGTCTGCTCTTTCTTCTTCCCTGGGTTGCTCCTACCTTTGTCTCCTAATAGATATCACTTACTTTTGTGTCGTCTATCATACTCTTTTTTTTTAAAAAAAAAACCTGCATATATTATCTGAAGCCCTTTTCTGAAATAGACCCTGACCCCTCTGGCTCTTACTCCTTTTTTAGCTGGGCTGCAGTATTCTATGTCAGCTACCGCTAATTGGTCCCTTAGTTACAGCTAGAGAAATAATTGGTTTGTATTGGCCTCTTTGAGCTGTGATAGGGTCTTTACATCTTACCTTATTCACAACACTCCTGAATACCCATCATGCTGATAGATTCAGAAGATCAGGGCTTTAAAAATTCTAATACATTTGTTGTTAAAAATTAGTCCTCAGGGTGTGTCTTTAGGTTTGAGTAATGTTGCCAGTCTTAACCTGTATATTCTGTGGTGATTATAGATGGAGATAGTGTGTAGAATTGTTTGAGCAGGTTCAGCTATAAAAGGATCTGCCACTGTCTGACCTAGCAGAATGCAGTTAACTGGTTTCCCCATAGAAATATATGTACGCCCTCCACCGAAATCCTGCCAAATGAGGTAACATTCATCCTTATAGTGGGCTGTGACCGTACCAAGTGAATACTTAAATATCACAGTCAAAGCTCAGAAAAAAAGACACTGATAGATTATGATTCAGAGAGGTGACAGGATGTATTGTTTGTAGAAAAAAACCCACTTGTGGCAACGTGCCTGCTTCCCCAGGTCCTGGAGCACAGCCAGCTACATTGGTATTATGACACAAATGAGTTTGTCAAGTACATTTAATGGTGTATCAACTTGTTTCATTTACCTGATAGCAGCTTTTTATCGTTCTTAAGAGTTTGCAATTTATTCTGTTTGCTTTTCATTTTTCTTTGTAGTGCATAAGCCATCCAAATTTTTTTGGCATGAATTTCAATGATGTTTGCATTACTAGACCAGCAAATGTATGAGGATATTGCACTTTATGGAATCATCTTGATTTGTTGTTTGTTCAGCTTCTCTTTTTATCAGCGTCCAGCAATAGTGTTCTCTAATTGTTCCATTTATTTTGTTGAAATAGTAATCAACCATGAATATGAAGTAATCAGCTTTAGGAAAACAAATATTTTTTTGATGAGTTTCACCTATATACTTTCATTGCAACTTGCAAGGTGTGACTTTAATGATGTTTAGTGCATTTTTTTGCATACTTCCATTAAATTTTGTGAAGCCATTATAAATCACAAAAATATTTTAGCAAAATGAAGGATAGGAATTGAAAAGAAGTGGGCTATTTTCTGATCTGTCTTCCAGCTCTCTCTGGGCACATATATTTACACAGTGAACAATGCAAATATAGCTTCTGATATTGAAGCAGTCTGTCTATGTTCAGCTCTCTGCATTACACCTGAACTATGAAGGCCAGCAGTGAATTTGACTTCTGGATTCGCATTGCCTCTTCCAGATTTAACTTGGGTACAGGCCATGGCTTCCAAGAACTTTAAATTCTGTGTTTAGCTGGGGCAAAGTCACTCTGAACTCATATGTCAATACTTCTCATGCAACCTTAAAGTCTCTGTGTTCCTAACTTTTGTAATGTGGACCCAAGGGAATGATGGCGGCTGGGGCCCCAGCTTCACCTTAGGGCTGGTCTGGCTCCAATTTTGATGAGGTATTGCAACCTCTTGTTGTAGCTTATGACATAAGCACATCCTCTCTCTCCCTCAAGATGCACTGTTTTGCTCAACCCACAGTTGGTGAGGAAGGCTGTGGGCAATATTGCCTGCCTTCTCACTTAAATCTACTCTTGCAATAGACTGGCTTCATTTCTTAATCAAGCGGTGACTGTATGGATGTAACATGTAATGGTTGTACCATTTTGACAAACCTGGGAGACTGCAGAAGGACAAAGTGGAATAGCACAACATTACCTCATTGGGTAAATCAATAACTGACTGATTACTTCCAAAGGGTATTTGTACTTTTAAAAGTGAAATACATATTTCATACCTTGTTTATTCCTAGTTTAAATATACATATATATATATATGAAAATTTTCTATTTCAATATACCTTGACAAACTCCCAAAGAATTCAGCATTATGTCACAACTTTGTAATAAAGCACAAACATCCAAATGGTAGGGTAGCTGGATTATTGAAGGGAGAACTTTATAATGAGATTTCTCAGAGGAGCACTTCATGAAAAGCCATATTAGCTATTGAGGGCTACAACAAACTGTAATGAGATTTAAAGACTTGTCTACCTAGTCTTTCACAGCTACTGAAAGATCATGTCCTTGGAGAATTTACTACAAACCCAAGAATGGTACAACCAATTTAACAATACAAGTGTATAAAAAGGGATATTTGTACCCTCTGTTAAATTAAGTTCCCTCCTATTTTTGAAGTATAAAGATTTCAGGATTCACTGGCATGCTATATATTAATATTTTAGCCTTGTCTTGAGGATATTGATCTTAAATTTAAATTGCAGCATCTGCACTATTCAGATCCTAAGTTATCAACAAGTCAGATTGATCTGCACTTACTGTAGAGGTTATTGTGAAGCTTACTTCAGATGATTCATTTTATTCAGCAAGTGGGTTGGAAAAGGACAGAATTTTAGATTTTGTGACTTGAAAATATGAGTACTAAATACTAAGCTCTCAATGGTTAATCAAAATGTATTTTAAAGTGCCTTTTATTTGTTTAGGTTCTCTCTATCTGTTGTGCACAACTCCATTCTGTTAAATTACAAAACAATAATTACTGAGACCCTAAAGGAGAAGCTGGAAACATTAGTACAAGAACAGTCACTCAAGATGTCTTTAATTCAACGTAGCAGAACAATAGTCAATAGGCAAAGCAACCACCCTAAGCTGAACTGAAGGTTGAGAACTCCCATGCAACAAATTAAGTTAACCATTTAATACAAAATGCAACTGACTTGAATAAAGATGGTTCCAAAATACAAAAGAGGTTGCAAGCACATAGATTGTATCTGTACTATTGCTCTATTGACTGAAATTAAAAAATACTTTGTTGAAAAGAGCTGTTACTGAAGAGGCTGAAGTATTTTAGATGTTGATTCCATTAAACCTAAAGTGTAGAAAATGAAAGTTTTACAAGCAAAAAACATACCCAGCAAGAAGATGTTTCATCATTCATGCACACATCCTTTCATGCTGTTAGGGAAATATGCTTTCCTATATCTTTAAAGCCACCTGGACAATTTAATGCACTGTCTTCAGTGCTGAGACATACTTACATCACTTTGTCTTTAACATAGAAACGGGTTGCACACTTTTCCCTTTGTCCCAAACAGTGCTATGATCTAGCTCATCCTAGGATGTGCCATCCTGGAAGTGTCAGCACAGCTGAGTGGAACATAAATGTTTTAGGGTTGCAATGGATCTTGTGCTTGTGGGGGTGGTTGTTAGGTGGAGACAAATGAATGTGGCTCAAAATTTAATTGTACATAGAAATCAAATAGATAAAATTACATTGAAATGACATGTCATTAGGGTTTTAGCTTGTATGAAATAATATGGTGACATTCTTTCTTTAAGTTGTTATTAATGGCTTAATTATTCTCCTATGTGATCTTAGCAATAATTTGGAATAATGTTTAGCCAAAGCCTCTAAGAGCAGAAACGGAGAACATAATCAATGATTTGTTTCAATATTTTTACCTTCAGGTTATGCATAGCTTTTTTTTTTTTTTTTTTATCAAGATCTGTATATCTCCTGAAGTGGCGCATTATAAGCTTTGGCACTGTTACTTAAACATACTAATTTTTAGAATGCAAGAAGGAATTACAGATTTTCATAGTTCAAAGCATAAGCTGATTAGCTTAAAATTATATCTACCAAGAACAATGTCACTCTCAAACCAGTCTTTTCTGTAGGTGGTATTATGGAATTTGTGCTATATAATAGACGATTAATTTGAAACATTTTTACTCCCTGAGGTAAGCTCAGAAGATCATCTACTGATGATTTGTTTTGATGAAAAAAATATTTCTAAGCGTGGTTCCTTAGTACATTCTCACTGAATGCACTGCTGAAAATGTTAAAAAGAATTTTGAGAATATTTTTCTCAAGATTTTATCTAACTTTATTTTATTTTTTGTTTTTTTAAATTCCTCAACCTGAATTGTTGCTGACAGGTTGTTTTAATATAAAACATATGAAAGGGAAGAGCTGTTCTGACCACTTTTCCACCATTTTAGGCTGAAATCAAAGGAGATGAGTTGTTCATACAAGATTTCAAGTGCAAATAAACACAGAGCATAATGTATGTCCATTTTGGATTAGTATTTAGCTCATAGTTGTAATTTTCATGAAGTTGTTCCTGAATCTTACTCTACTGTTTTGTCATACTTCAAGCAGCAGTCAGAGGTTCAGCAGTCAGACTACACTGATTTGCACCATCTGAAGATCCGGTATTGAGGATGTTGACCCATAGATGTTATGTGCAGACAGGGAATACACTTAAATGAAAACCTGAAGAGGAAAATTACTTTCAAAATGAAGGTATGAAAGTAAACAAATAACTTGAATAGATCTTGAGTTAATGAAGCCACTGATAAAGTCATTCCAGACCCTTGAAACTGTCTCCCCAAGTGCATGTGAAAACAGGAAACTCGAGGAGCTAGTAATGAAATGCAGAGAGAACAGATGGGAATTCAAAGTTTCCCCCTCCTTTTTGTCACCTGAGTTGGCTGTTCTATTCTGGCTTGGGTATTTCTGCCTGGTGCAGCAGTCTGTCATGTAAATATACCCTGAAGTCACTTTGTGCCTGGTATTTGGTGCTCTTCTGTACAATAACAGTTTTCACAAAAGCCTATTGGATTTTTTCTTTATATCCTTGAAAGTAACTTTCATCCGGAGACAGAAGAGCACAACCCAACTGATTTTTTTGTTACCGTGGTTAAAGAATAAGGAAGAGAGAGATCAAACCTTATCAAACGTTTGAACTTAATTTTAATTTTACTTGCGGATAAATATTGATTGACTGGGTTTATTGCTAAAGATTTTTTTCCAAGCAACAAATTTACAGTATTTTAGTACTGGTGGCCTGCTGATACAGTAACATTTTCAAAACAGTTGTTGAAAATTTTAATACATTTGTTAGTGAGACGAGTCACATAGTTTCTTCATACAAATCTTCAAGGATTTTATGCACTGCTGATTTTGATATAACTTTTACAATCTAAAGTCTATAAATGACAAGTCCAGGCCATCCAGCGGCAACCAAATAATTTATCACCAAAGTCTGTCTGATGTTGATTTGCCTGCAGAAGTTAGAGTGCAACCTCATAAAGCAGTGAGAGCAGTTAAGATCCACAGACTATAACAGAAGAGGTAAAAGCAGGATTTACAAGGCCACACACCCATTTAGATCAAAATTGACAATCAGATCAACAAACCATATGAAATGAAATTCGTGATGAACTCAGAGCCAGGGACAGGCAATATGAAGATCTGGGGAGTAAGGGGGAAGCTCAGGTGGTATTAGTGTTGTTGGGACAGAGCTGAGCTCCTGCAACTTAGGGGGACATCATCTGCCTCAGCTGAGGTGATACCAATACTGAGGGAAAAAACAGTGTCTTTTGCTTTCGTCTCCAGTATTTAAAAACAGCTGTTAAATAAGATGTTTGTTCACTGTTCACCTTCTTGGTAATGTTTCCAGCAGCTATGCTATGAGAATCCAGAAACATCAGAACTGAAGGCCTGAAACTTTTTACTGTTTAATTTTACGTTTATGTGTGGGGATGCCCAAGACATTTATTACCTTAATATTTTAGGTGTGAATAAGAAAGGAATGTGTGCTTGTTTATCATAGTGGGGACAGCCCAATCTGGATTTGAGAGCTGAGAAGTCAGGAATTCGTCATATGATACAAAAGAGAAGGAAAGAATGGAACCTTTTTAGCTAACCTTTAAATCTGTTAAATCTTTTTAAACTATTTTTTAATTTGGTGAAAGGAATAAGGTATTTCTATTATATGATCTATCTGGACTGCTTTAAGTATTGCAGACAAGCAGAGATGAGTATCAGATAAGTAATTTCTTACACTGACTTTACCAAAGGACACTGTTTTGGGTAATTCTAGGTTGAGTAGGTCTGATGAAGCATTTAGAATATAGAGAGCACTTTGGGCCTTTAACACTGTCAGAAATACATGTGAAGTACTGGAGAGACAACACAAATATTCATCTAAATTATACAGGAAGAAATTTCACCTGGCCTCCTTTTTTGTGTCTGATCATCTCAAAGAAATCCAATGAAAGTCTCCCATTGACTTCACTTGAATTTTAAATCAGGCTGTAATGCATTTCAAAAAGATAACTGCAAAATCTATCATGAAGTGTGTATGTGCAAATGTCCCTTTTTTGTGCAAAATTGGCAATTAAAGAGACTACATGAATGCAATAAGAGAAGCAGCTGAATATGTTTGACACATAGCACTTGAGATTTTTTTCATAAAATCACTTTTTCTTGATATATCTACCCCGAGGAAAACAAATTACAAAAAAAAAAAAAAAAAAGAAAAAAAGAAAAAAAAGAAGTTTTGAGGAAAAAAAGCATTTAGAAGAAAATGAAAAATAGAAAAACCCCTACTCTTCCACAATTCTGTTCATTAATGTCAATATTGTCTTCAGTGAAAGGTCAGTTTTGGAAAGTAAAGTACAATTTTTAAATTTTTTTTCTGTTATGCTCTTGCTGAGCCATATTTGGCTATTATCTTGCTTCATTACTGGTCATTAAAAGAAAAAGAAAACATTGACATTTATGTTTTCTGTCTTATTTGCACACTGTTATTTTTATTTTTTTGCTTTGTTCCAACTATATTTTCCTCACACAAAGCTCACTGGTATTAATTTCTGTCTAGATTATAGATTATTTATGATAGAAACAGTTCCTTATTGTACTGGTTTTGGCTGGTATAGAATTAATTTTCTTCATAGTAACCCAGATGGTGCTGTTTTGGGTTTGTGACCAAACAGTGTTGATAACACACCCAAGTTTTAACTATTGCTAAATAGTGGTTACAAGGCATCAAGGTGTTCTGCTCCTCATCCCACCCCACCAGCGAGGAGGCTGGGGGTGCACAAGAAGCTGGGAGGGGATGCAGCTGGGACATCTGACCCCAACTGACCAAAGGGATATTCCATACCATAAGATACCATGCTCTAGCAATAGAAGCTGGGGGAAGAAAGAGGAAGAGAGGATGTTTGGAGTTATGGAATTTGATTTCCAAAGTCACTGTTGAGTGTGATGGAGCCCAGCTTTCCTGGGGATGGCTGAACACCTGCCTGCCCATGGAAAGTGGTGAGTGAATTCCTTGTTTTACTTTGTTTGCATGCCCAGCTTTCTGCTTTACCTATTAATCTGTCTTTACCTCAGCCCTTGAGTTTTCTCAATTTTAGCCTTCCAGTTCTCTCCCCCATCCCACTGGGGGGAAGGTAGCGAGTGGCTGTGTGGGCTGAGCTGTCTACCGAGGGTTAACCCACAACACTTGTGTATGTTTAATGATCTTATGAGGTAGTTACAATTTGAATACACTTTCATTTGCCAAAAAAATTTAAACAGTTACTAATATCTCTAAAGGGAAATCTCATACTGACTGTATATGTATGTACACTATTGTCTGATAGGTACCTGTGTTTATTAACACATTTCAAAGAATATCATGAATTCTAGCCATTTTACACATTCAGAGGTTGTAGATCCTGGAGAATGCTAGAATGATCTGCTCTGCTTTATAACACAGTGTATTATAATACCCTTGTAAATAAGTGTTCTGCAGCGGAACAGATATTCAACAATAAGAAGAGCTGGTGAATTTCCACAGCTCTTTGTTCCAATGACTAATGGCAACAGGTGTTAAATATTGTTTCTTTTTACCTAGACAGATTTCATCTAGTTTCAGCTACATCCTGCCAACTTGATGACGCCATTACCAAGGTTTTCTTTCTGTGTAAGGATTTATACTGACTGACCAACTCATGCTTTGCAGGCTAGAATGCAAAGGGCTAAACACTATTATAAAGGTCAAGGCTGATATTTATAGTGATTGCAGCACAGGCTTCAAAAGCAGTTGTTCTGCCTCAGCTCTCATCCACAGTGGTATAACTGATGAACAGATCCAAGCCGTGCATGTTACCTGAAACATGAAGAAAGAATTGACTGAGGTCATTTAAAAAAGAGCATAAAGGTTTATCTCATAGATCAAACCAGTGGTCTATCTAGCTCAGCATTATGTGGCAACATTGGCACTAACAAGATTTACTTGGGGCATACTGCAAACTCCACCTGCTTTTTGTGGTCCCTTTGCTGAAACTGACACAGCATCTAGAACTGCTCTATTAGTATGTAAGAGGGTACCATCTTACCTTCTCCTCTTAACATCCACTTTTAAACCTATGAATTTGTCTATGAAGTTGTATAAATGCATACTTTTAATGGGATATAAGTAGGTACTATCTATCCACTTTTAGACCTAAGAATCCACTCACAGTTTATGAATTTTGCTAATCTCTTCTTGAAGCTTCTACTCTTGTCAGCATCCACAAAATCTGACTTTATACACACAACATCTGATTCCCATTCACTGTTTGCTGTGTGATGTATTTAACTCATTTAAACTGATCTCCTGCTAGTTTTTTCTGGGTTTCTTTTTCTTCTAGTATTGCATGATTCAGTGAACAACAGCTGTGCATTCAGCTTAAACTTCAGATTCTTGATTTTAAAACCTTTCTCAGAATCTTTCCCTTTTATTCCTCTCCTCTCCTCTCCTCTCCTCTCCTCTCCTCTCCTCTCCTCTCCTCTCCTCTCCTCTCCTCTCCTCTCCTCTCCTCTCCTCTCCTCTCCTCTCCTCTCCTCTCCTCTCCTCTCCTCTCCTCTCCTCTCCTCTCCTCTCCTCTCCTCTCCTCTCCTCTCCTCTCCTCTCCTCTCCTCTCCTCTCCTCTCCTCTCCTCCCCTCCCCTCCCCTCCCCTCCCCTCCCCTCCCTTCCCCTCCCCTCCCCATGCCTTGCCCCTCCCCTCCCTGCCTTGCCTCTTCTTCCCAACATTGTAATAGCCCTTTTCTGTATTTGCTGTAATCTCATCACATCTTGAGATGTGGGCACCAGAAACTGTACAGTCAT
Source organism: Falco peregrinus (assembly GCF_023634155.1). Taxonomy (NCBI): domain Eukaryota; kingdom Metazoa; phylum Chordata; class Aves; order Falconiformes; family Falconidae; genus Falco; species Falco peregrinus. Next base: position 60,727,436 of record NC_073727.1, read on the forward strand.
AGAATCACAGAATGGTTTGGGTTGAAAGGAAACTTAAAGATCATCTAGTTTCCAACCCCCCTGCCATGGGGCAGGGGCACCTTCCACTAGACCAGGTTGCTTAGAGCTGCATCCAACCTGACCTTGAATGTTTCCAGGAATGGGGCATCCACAGCTTCTCTGGGCAACTTGTTCCAGTCTTACCACCCCCCACAGTAAAGAATTTCTTCCTAATATCTAATCTGAATCTACTCTATTTTAATTTAAACCTATTACACCTTGTCCTATTGCAACCGGTTCTTCTAAAAAGTCTGTCCCAAATTTTCTGATAAGCCCCCTTAAAGTACTGAAGGGCTACAATAAGGTCTCCCCAGAGGCTACTCCAGGCTGAACAACCCAAACTCTCAGCCTTTCCTCATAGGGGATAACATCCATCCCTTTGATTATTTTTGTGGCCCTCCTCTGGACCTGCTCCAACAGGTCCATTTCTTTCCTGAACTGAGGACTAGAGGGTTTGGTACAGTACTCCAGGAGGAGTATCACCAGTGTGAAGTAGTGGGTGCAGAATCACCTCACTGTTTAAGGTGTGGGACCATCAAGTTTTCAGGTAGCAGCAAAATGATGACCTCTGCCTTTGCTCATACTATTCTTCCTGCTGAATGCTTTTTATTGCCTTTTTTAGCTGCTGCATGCACATTAAGATGATGATGATAAATCTTTGAAATCAATGATGACCTCAAGATCTCTTTCTTGCTTTGTAACTGTCGGTTACAAGTGCAGTTTTACATATGCATGGCATATATCATTTTCCCAGGCATTACTTTGCCTTTATTCACACTGAACCTCATCTGCCACCTTTTTGACCATTCAGTTATTTTTATGAAGTCCTTTCGGAGTTCCTAAACCGAGGCATGACATCTGAATACTTAAAGACCTTAGTGTTATCGTAAAACTTGGATATTCATCGATTACTCCTTTTTTCAGATCACTGATTAGAAAGGTGTGTAGAACTGGCCTCAAAAGCTGTCCTTGTAGGACTCACAGATGACTGCCCCATCCCAAAAAGTGTCCACTGGAAACCTAGCCTATGCTTTCTGCCCTTTCACCGGATTTCAGTCTATAAAAAGGCCTTTCTTCCAACCCCATGACAACTTATATTTCTTGACTGAAGTTTTCTTTTTCCTTTTTTTATCCTTGTCCACAGGATACCCTTTATCCATTGTTCACTGACATCCTCATAACACTCCAGAATGCTAATGAGGCCCTTTAGAGAGGCCTTAATGACTCTTTCCCACCAAATTGAGTTTATGCATTTTCTCACTGGTTTATTCTTTATTACCGAGTCTGTCATCTCACCAGGGATGGAAGTCAGACTCACTGGTCTGTAATCCTTCTGAGGATCCCATTGAGATATCTTTTTTAGACAGGAGTTACATGCTGGCACAGTGGTAATTTATAAAATTTAATGAAAATTAGGCAGTCTTGTTTTTTTTCCCAGGTGTTAAACAATTCCTTGGTCTTCCTTATGAGTCATGTACTTTGAGAATGATTTTTACTTTTGATACCCTACTTGCGACTTCTTTTGTGCTTTGGCCTACATACTTGGCCACACTGACATATAGTGTTCAGCTGACTATCAACCATCATTCTTAATTTTTTGCAGGATCATTTTTCAGAGCCACTGCATTTCCCACCCTGCAAATATTTTTAACTCAGACATCAATCTTCACTTTTGGCCGTACCTTTGTACTTCAGTCTAGCTTCGGTAATGTCATAATTATAATTTTTGTATATATAAATATTATCATTAGTATAAATATGCTTTTATATATAATATAAAGTAAATTTTATAATATATATATAAAGTATAAATAAAAATATATTAACATTAGTATAAGTGATTTGTAACTACTTATTTCTTAATTTAATGATGTTTTAGATAGTAAGAGTCCATGCAGTTTAAGTGTACTATAAATAGATAAGCTCCAAATATGTAAGATGAACAAAATGAGAGGTTGTCTGAAACTGTTACTATGCAAAAAAAAGTAGCGTTTCATTATTATTTTGTTGTTTCATGAGAAACAATGTTAACCTTTATGTCTGTTTTTATTAATAGTACTAAATTTATTTATAATTTGAATTGGTTAAAAAAATTGCAAGTGTTATTATTTCAATCCCTAATGTTAGAATCTTGTTAATATTTAGACCAACATTTATCCATCGATACAGGATAAATTCTATGGATTGAAATCAAACTTAATATTGGTAGACATAAGCAGACATAAACAGAAAGGAGTTAGAGAGCATTAAGAATCCAAGTAACTTCTATTTGAAGTTTGGCTTTTCTTTCAAATGGCTCTTACTCAACTGATGATGATTACATATATATAAAGTAGGATACATATGAGAAATTTCTGTTACAGCTTTCTCAGTGTGGTTTAAAACGTGTTTAGAAAGAATCTGATTCTCAGGATGACTCTCTAGTCTTCTAAAGTAATTGCTATAGAATTTAAAAACTTTTCTATAGATCTAATTTGTGCCACTACTACTAAATTATGAAGTATACAGAAAACCTGTCCAGTACAAGAACTTTACATAGGTTTGCTTTCTGCAAAAGAGGTACAAATTTAATTTACATGAGCTATATGCAGTCAGTTCTGTAGCTCACTGAAGACTTTGCCTCCCTCTGTTTTATGGATGGGTAATTTTAAAAGGAGAAATTAAATTTTGAGAGTCTGTCTCTGTTGAGATATTTACATATGCATAAACCCTGTGATGAATGAAGGGATTGAATGCAGAGGTGAGCAAGCAGGACAGTTTTCAAATAACAGGTCTTGAATGGTCCTATTTACATTTACATAAGAAAGCTCTAAAAGCTGCCCAGTGTAGTGAGAAATGGGAGGGGCCTGTAGGTTGTTCTTACTTGTCAACTATTTCATTCCAGTTATTTTTCAACACCAGCATAGAAGATTCTTCATCTCATTCTCTTGAGAAGGTAGAATAGAGAAATCCAACTTTTATTGCAAATTCCATCTGCTGCCAGAAGAATTTCTGATGTAGGACATATAATTTGCCAGAATTTAACTCCTGAATTTCCTTAATCTTCATATGTTTCTTTTAATGATTTACTTGCAAGTCCAGATCTCAAAGTATCAAAATAATACAGGAAACAGAGTTCTAACTTCATTCACAAAAGGAACCAGTTTGTGTCTGGGGATTGCCCTGGGAATAATGAAATGACAATCCTAAAATAGTCTCATTTATCAGAGGTCTTAGAGAACAGGTTAGTTAAATATCTATGAAAAACAATATATGGGTCTTGCCTTGAAGAGGATGAACTAGAAAATGTCTTGAAATTCCTTCCAGAGCCACCGTCTGTAAACGTTTGTTCTGAAGTTACACTACCTCTAATTTTTTACCAGATCGTTTTGATTTCCCTGCACCTAGGGAATACTGTAAGATACATCTGCAGTGGTTCTGAACTTGCTGTAAAACTAAATTAATCACCTGAAAAAAGTTGAAAAGCTTTCTCCTCTATCCATGTCATGAATATGAATTTCAGTCTTTTGCCTAGATATCTTATAAAGGGGGAAAAGAAGCGGGGGGGGGGGGGGAAGCAAAAAAAGGAAGCAGCTGCTTAGTGGGAAGTTTTATTGCAACCCTGGTAGATCTGGAGAAAAGAATTGCTTCACTTTTTATTTAAAGTGACTACTTGTTGCTTAGAAGTCAGAATGACTGTATGTTGTGAATCTAATGTAGTTCAGTCCACGTATACAGTATGAGAAAATGGATTTAATTTACATACATTTATCCAACAAGGCATCCAGTGATCTCATTTGTCCCTATTTCAAATACTAAGGCACTTCCTTACAACTGAAAGTAACGTTTAAGAACTTACCGACCTTTCTATGGATAATACTCCCTCTCAAATGCAAATGATCATAATTTCAACTGAAATGCTGTAATTAATCATAGTTTCTTAAAATATGTTAATACGAGTCATTTTCAACCATGCAAATTGAATAGTGCAATATTTTCCATAATGTAAATATTATTTTTGTAACAACAGTAATTGCCATTAGAAATCAGAGGCTACATCAGTTTTGATATTTCCCCAATAAAAGGACTCCTGCTGTTACTGTTGTATTAAAAGCCAAAGACTTAGCATTATCTGAACCCAAGAGGTTCAAATGAAGTAGGCGAATCAGTTCTGTTTTCTGATTATAATAACAGATTTGGATAGCTCTTTTTAATGTTAATCAATGATTCATCTCTTTTCTATTTCCTATGAATGCTAAAAATACAGATTTTTCTATTCTCCAGGGTTTCAAGTTTGCCTTTAATTATAAAGGGAAAGCTGATCAAAGAGAAGAAAAAAACACTCACATTATTTTTGTATATGTGTTTTTTGTAAATAATTTGTTCTGAGCTACGGACTAGTACTTATTTTAGACACTTTGGGGTAATTATCAGTATTTATTAAATTTTCATAAATGCTGCAAGATTGAGGAATTTAAGATTAATTGTTTTTTTCCCCAAACATATATTAAAACTATTTGATTGTCAATATTCTTTTCTCTAGGAAAACTGAATTATGAAACTCACAGAAGTAGCACACGCAGAGCATATAGAAGAAAGGGAAAGCAATATATGCTTTAGAAGTTATTATGGAACGTGGTTTATAAATTCTGCAAACTAAGAACAGTTGCAGGAAAAAGGACTATACAAAATTCCTTAGTACTGGATGGCAAGCTCATAGAGATAATCCTGCTGAAACTGAATGAAAACCTGCTAAACAGCCGGGGCATCATTCAGTTTTTTATTCAAGTGTTGAGTGCTGTTTAGGAAGTGCTTCCTGGTATCCTGCTGTTGTGGAAAAGGTTAGGTGTCTCCCACTGCTTTTTTTTGTCATATCTGCCAGCCCCCTAGGGATTTTGGGGGGATATTATTATATTTCAAAGGACTCACTGATCTGAGTGATAGGTGCCTGCATGCAAGTGTTTACAGAAATGTTGGATGACTAAGTCCATGGTGGACAATAAAAATCTACAAGCTTGAACTCAGCTTAAAGCTGATATCTAATATACACTCAATTGTCCCTACATAGACATCTACACCATTTAAGATAAAATCTTTTGTACAGCTTTTAGCTGCAGATCCACAAGGATTCATTTCTCCTATGACAGTTATATCATATGTACTAGGTCTGTGCAAACCTCTTGCACACTCCAGGGCAACATACCTCTGTGGCTTAAATGACAATAGATATTTATTCAGTGGCAACTGAAAAAGCCCTAAATTTCAATATTTTGTTCCTAAGTTGAATCCCAACTCTACCACATAGATACAGTCCAATTTCAACTGAGAGATGAGTATCAGATTCAGTTCCTCTACTTCCTAAACCAGTCTCTTTTCTTTGTCTTTTCTGTTATTGTAGGCCTGTTACATTTTTCACACCTTTAACGCTCAGCCTTCCATCTCTGTTTTCCTAAGTTTGAAATCCCATTTTATTCAGAACACATTATTACGATATAACATATAGAAATATATTCTCTAAGTTCTTCAAAGTAGTAGTTTAGCTTTGTGCTTTTCTAAGCCATTTTGATAATTCCTCACCATACTTAATAAAGTATTTTTTGGTCTGCAACTTCTGTTTAACTTAAACTAATTGGATATTAACTTCGTTATTTTTTTTTCCATTACTGACTATAGTTTCCAATAACTTAGACTTAGAACATTACGTACCATATAAGTCAACTCAGAATTAGAAATGAGGTAATTTCTTTAAAATTAAAAATACAAAAAGGAAAAAATGGATTCTAAACTAATGCGGTTCAATTTGAAATGCATAGTCTGCTTCATTTTCCTCATTAAATAGGAAAGGTAATTCAGAAGTCTACAGTCTTCCACCTGAAACTTCTCTAATGATAGTGAACCAGATTTTGCCATCCTTACTCATACATGAGTAGAATTCTCTGCTATGAGTAGTCTTGAAGATTTATGAAGATGGCCACTACTGGAAGGTAGTGAAGATGAGATAACTGGGTTACCTCAAATGTTTTCATATAGAAAGAGATAAATTGGTGGAAAAAATAACATATTAAGAATAGAGTGAATGCAGAAAACCTAAACTAAGATAATTTTATTTTGAATAAGAAGCTGTAAGTTCCTGTGTATTTAGCCAAGTACATTAACAAGTTGGAGTGATTTTAGCCAATTAGCTCTGTTTGAGATCATGCCATGGCATGGTGGTGGCCAACACACTGTGTTTGATTTAGAGCAGGGATGAAATTTCTGTGTTTGAACTACAGGAAGACAGGGAGTTAGGGAGTGTTTTGAATGTTTAAAGTTGATGATGGTAACAAGGACAAAAGTTTATGGGGAAGGATCAGGGGGAAGGACAACAAGGTGGATATCCTCATGGGAGTCTATTATAGACCACCCAACCAGGATGAAGAGGCAGATGAAACATTCTACAAGCAGCTGGGAGAAGTCTCACAATCACTAGCGCTTTTTCTCAAGGGGGACTTAAACCTACCAGGTGTCCCCTGGAAATACAACACAGTGGAAAGGAAACAGTGTAGGAGGTTCCTGGAGTTCCTTACACGCAGAGGGACTAGCATGAAGAGTATGCTGGTATGAGATGGCAAAAGACCTTGTTGCAGCTTGATAGTTTGAAGAGTGCTGCGACAAAGGTGGCCACTGCCATAAAAGATAACAAAAATTGTTTTTACAAATGCATTAGAAACAAAAGGAGGGCCAAGGGTAATTTGCATACTTTATTGGATGTGGGGGGAACACTGCCACAAAGGATGAAGAAAAGGCTGAGATACTTAATGCTTTCTTTGACTCAGTCTTTAATAGCAAGATCAGCTTCCCTCTGGGTAGTCAGGAGCTGGAAGACAGGGATGAGGAGCAGCATGCAGTCCCCACAGTCCAGGAGGAAACGGTGAATGACCTGCTGCTCCACTTACACACAAGTCTATGGGAGTGGATGGGATCACCTGAGGGTACTGCAGGAGCTGGTGGAAGATCTCACCAAGCCACTGTCCATCATTTACCAACATTCCTGGCAAACTGGAGAGATCCCAGAAGGCTGGATGTTAGCCAATGTGGTGCCCATCTACAAGAAGGGCAGGAAGGAGGATCCAGGGAACTACAGGCCTGTCAGCCTGACCTCGGTGCCAGGGAAGGTTATGGAGCAGGTCAGCCTGAGCACCATCACGCAGCATGTGCAGGACAACCAGGGGATAAGGCCCAGCCAGAATGGGCTTATGAAAAGCAGGTCCTGCTTGACAAATCTGATCTCCTTCTACAACAAGATGACCTGCTTAGTGGATGAGGGAAAAGCTATGTATATTATCTACCTGGTCCTTGGTAGTTTACAGACGACATAAAATCGGGGGGAGTGTTGATCTGCCTGAGGGCCAGAAGGCTCTGCAGAGGGATCTGGACAGGCTGGACCAATGGGCCAAAGCCATCTGTATGAGGTTCAACAAGAAGTGCCGGATCTTGCGCTTGGGTCACAACAACCCCACACATTAGAGGCTTGGGAAAGAGTGGCTGGAAAGCTGCCTGGAGGAAAAGAACCTGGCAGTGTTGGTCAACAGCCGGCTGAATATGAGCCAGCAGTCTGCCCAGATGGTCAAGAAGGCCAACAGCATCCTGGCTTATATCTGAATTAGTGTGGCCAGCAGACTGGGGAGGGGCTTATCCCCTTGTACTTGGCAATGGTGAGGCTGAACTTCAAATCCTATGTTCAGTTTTGGGCCCCTCACTTCAAGAGGGATGTAGAGGTGCTGCAGCGTGTCCAAAGAAGAGCAAAGAAGCTGGTGAAGGGTCTGGAAAACAAGTCATATGAGGAGTGGCTGAGACATCTGAGGTTGTTTAGTCCGAGGAAAATGAAGCTCAGGGCAGACCTTATTGCTTTCTGCAACTACTTGAAAGGAGGCTGCAGACCAGTGGGTGTTGGTCTTTTCTGCCAATTAACAAGCAATAGGACAAGAGGAAATGGCCTCAATTTGTGTCAGGTTTTAGCTTGGATATTAGGAAAAAATTCATTTGCAAAAGGGTTGTCAAGCATTGGAACAGGCTGCCTAAGGAGGTGGCGGAATCACCATCCTTGGAAGTGTTTAAAAAACACGTATATGTGTTCCTTAGAGGAATTGTTTAGTGGTGGACTTGGCAGTCCTGAATTACTAGTTGGACCTGAGGATCTTAAAGTTCTTTTCCAGCCTAAATATTTCTATGATTCTGTGATTCTACAACAGGCAAAGGGCTAGGGTTGAAAGACCAGGAGATACGACTCTCCTCTTCTGAGCTGAGATTGTATTTTGTTGGCAGAGCAAGCTTTGTTGCATATGATAAAAACCAGAAAATTAACAAACCTACATATAGTATCTACAATTATTCTATTAAGAATTATTAATAATAGATCACAGAAATGCACAAACAGTATTTTGGGCACCCTGTCAGTTCCAAAGCCCAATGATTTTTTTTTAATGTAAACACCTGTGAAATCAATTGTACATGTCACTATATACAGCATGATGATAACAGAAAGCTATTTTGGAAAACAAGGCATTTTAGAAAGAGAATGTTGGCTGTATATTAATGGTCTCATTTTGTTTGTTCAGCTGTTTCAACGCAAAGAGATACTATTGTGAGACTTATAAGAAAGGTATTTTTACTTAAAGGTATCTACAATTATTTTGTAATTTAATTATTTGGTCTTCAAATTAGAACTAGGCTGGATTTTTATGGAAATTAAAAGAACTAAAGGGACTAAAGAGTATTTATAGATACTTTCTTGAATAAGAGGTGTATATCATTGACAACCAGAGTTATCCAACAATTTATAACATAACGGCACACCAAAAAGCCACTTAATTTCCACATCAGTTAAAAATAAGACATTAGAAGAGATTTTTCATTTTGTTAACACTATTTTCTAAATCTGAATTAATATTTTTAATGACATGCCAAGAAACAATATACTAATTTTCTTGTTTAAAATGCTCAGGTATATATACATGTATAACACATGTATATTTAGATCATATATATGTCACATATATGATCTATCTAATGCACACTTTTGGTAATTTTTAAGCAAAAAAAATGCTTGATGATCCAATTGTTATAAATTATTTACTATAAACCAGGTGGAACTGCCAATGCACTGTCACTAGTTTGATAAAATTCTGTGAATGAAATGCATACTGAGCTTTCTTTTGACAGTAGCTCTTGTGTATTCTTAAATTTAATATTGCAAGGTAAGGTATTTTGGTGATGGGGACTTATGCTATATTTCCAGTTCTCTATCTCTGGGTCACTTTGGGGGTGAATGTGGAAGGAATGGGCTAGTATATGTGACACCCAGGGCAGCACCCATTTGTGCTGTCAGAGATTTTTAGGGAGTGGAGCCTTTAGAGCAGTATCAGTGCTCCACAGATTTTCTTTCTTTTGTCTCCCTGTGCCTCAGTGTAGGTACATAGTAATATTGTGAACTTGTTCTTCTTCTGTTTCAAGTTATGGTGAAAACAAATATCTAACTTAAAATGCAGCCACATGGATTCACAATCTGGCTCTTTGAGCTATGCCCTCTCTACTATTCTTGGGTCATTTGAAGAGACAAAGATGATTAAAAGAAATCCTAATGTCATCTCCGCCCCACCCCCACCCCCCCACCCCCCCACCCCATCCTGGTCTCACCTCTTTGATACTTTTAAAACATATAGACATATATCAAGACACTGGGGTATGACTGTATGTATGACTACTGAATTTAAATGAAAGACATCACTGTGGAAGAGGTTCAAGATAAAACATTGTCATAAAAACCACGTCAAAGGGTCTTGGAAATAATATCTTAGTAGTTGAAGATTAATCAGAAAACTATTATCTTCCACATCCAGATATAGCTTGTTTTATTTATTCTAGAAATAAAAAGAATATCAGCTGAAACAAAAAACTTCTGCAGAGTAAAAATAGTGTCTTTTAGGCAAACAGGATTTTAATTTTTTTTGAGACTGTAAAAGGAGGTTGACAAATTCTCTGATAGAAAGCTTATCAAAAAGAAATCTTTATATAATCCATGACACCTACACCCATACCCACACAGCCCTTTTCTCTATTTTATGGTTTATTTCTATAGTTAAAATAGAGTGGTGTTGTAGTTGAATTACAAGTGCTAGATCATGTTGGACATGTTCACATAGCAGTTGATTGAATCCAGATCTCTGTATATGTAAATTTACCTGAGGAAATACTGGTTATAAGACTTGATGCCTATGACAGTACTTTGAGGAAGACCAAAATGATCATGCAACTAAAATTAAGCATGATTTACACAAGTAAGACCAAGACAATGATTTATAGAAGTCTCTCCTCCACTGCTGAACATGTTTAAGTACCTATTACAATCTGGATCACGCCCAGAATTAGCATTGCACTGGATAAACTGACCGTGTAAACATCTCTCTCTTTCAGTTGTTTGGGTTATAGCATCCAAGCATCCTTCTAAGTCCATGAATATTCCTGTATAACGGCTTTCAAATGTAAAGATATTAAACAGTCTATGAAAAAAAAACCTAGATTTGCAGGACTCCTTTACAGGTACCTTTAAACCATAAACTGCAGCATAAATTTATCCATATTTGCTCTTATCCTGGTGTTAATTTTATATTCCTGAGTGCATGACAACAGACATTCCTTTCCTTGGGTATTTTGTTTCCTCTTAGAACATTCTCTCCAAAACTGAGAGCAATAGGTTCAGATTGGAGAGTGCTTGATTTATCCCAATCTCAGTTTTCTTCAGGTTTTGAATTAAATCTCTGGAGTGCTGGTGTGTCTACCTCACTAACAGGAATAACCTCACAGATATCCAAAGTATTGCTTGGAAAAAAACAACACTGTCATATGAAAACAGGTGAAATAAAATTGAATGCAATATAGGGCCTTTTTGGTTTATGTATACACTACAGAATCATTATTATTTTGATAATTCTGTAATTACCATAATCCTGTTTGGTATTTTCTGCTTATATACATATTTGTTAAATATAAAAAGCCATGTTAAAAGCTTTAGAGAGTTTGGCTGTGCAATATAATGTCATAAAATGTTATTGTGAAGGTTGCTTGCACTTTTGGACCTTTGTGTGCACATTAGAGCATAGCCTTCCTCCAGGGCTCGGTCTTATTTATTGCACAGCTAATGAATAGATATTGATGTGGTCCCATGTTATCTTTTCTGCACCGAAGGCAGAAGTGATAATATTACCAAAGGTTTTCTGTAGCGGTCCTTACTATACTATGCAAGTACCTCACAAACACTAATTTTTATTTTTTTCCCCCCAACAGCTTCTTAATGCAAAGAAATTTTTTTCTTATTTGACATATGAGGAATCTGGACACAGTGTCGTGACAGACAGAAACATTCATTGTTTTTGGATGCCAATTTTGAATATCTAGATCTGATTTATATCAGCATATGTTGCATCATATAGCAGTCTGTTTAAATATAGCATAGCTCCTATAATTTCAGTTGCAGCTTAAAACATTCAAACGAAAAATCACAGCCTTTAATTAAAAACACAGGAAATGAGGAACATGCAATTAATGACCACCTGTGAAATGTTTGAGTACATTGATTTTTTTCCATTACATAGCCAGAACTCAATTCCCCAAAAGCAGCAGTTACCTTCCTTTTTTCATAAAACCATTGCTTTCCTTTCCCGAAGTACTATACATGTCCAACTTCTATTAGTAAATGGTGCAGCACTGTATGAGTAAGTCTCCCTTTACTGCATAGTTCTGCTTCATCTGCAGTCTAGTTCTGTTCTTGTGCAATAGTGGGAAGAGCTGTTATATAATAATATAAAAATACTATTGTGTATACAAAAAATTGGTGAAATTAACCAAAATTTCAGCATTTGGCAAAAGTAGCATGGAAAATTTCCAGCTATGTTGTTCACATTGATAAAATTATTGTTGGATTGTGATGGTCTCTTTGTTCTCCTCTAGATGCTCTTCAATTAGATGACAGCTTTCTTGAAATTTGATTCTCAAAAATTGTGTGAAGTATTCCAACCAAGGCATAAGCACAGGGATTACTTCACGTATTCTCTGGGCTTTAGTCTTCATGAGTGCAGGTATGTCCATCCTTCTTGCAATTGCATGACCTTGTTGACTCATTCTCACCTTGGGACCCCAGCGACTCCCATACCTTGTAACACTGCTCCCTAATCACCAGTTTTGTGTACTGCATTTGTGCCCATAAGTTTTATATATATATGTATGTATGTATGTATATATATATGTGTATACTTAGACAACATCCTATTTCTATATCGGTATGTCTTCAATTTCTAAAGGTCAGTCCAAACCTTAAATTTGTCTTCAAACATGCCTGTACGCTTGGCATAAGGATGTAATTTTCTCTATTTTATCATCCATTTTATTAATTAAAATATTGAATAGTTCCATATCCAGGGCCTAGGACAGATTCCTCAAGGACTGTATTCAGCAAGCCTTTCCATTTTGATAGCCAGTCACTAATAACTACACTCTAAGAATGTTTTTTCAATCATCCTTCTTTAAAAATATATGAGTGTTTCATCTCAGCTATATGTATTTGGTCAAGTTTCTTATGAGAAGGACATCGGAGACACTGCCAAGAAATCATACAGCAGTCAGGATAAATGATATACACTTTTTCTTTCCCATGTTCACAGGACTAGCTACCACGTTGCAGAAATACCTTAGACTGATTGTCAAGTTGGTCTTGAAAGTCTATGTAGGTTATTACTTATTTCCATGCTATCTTATAGGTAATTAGGAATAGTTTGACAACCTTTTACATTGTTTTTCTGTAAGAAGAAGACAACTGGTCTATAATGATCCTTTTCTCTTTTGATAGGCATCACATTTGCTTTTTCCAGTTTTCCAGTGTATCTCATATTGTTAAGGAGTGCTGAAAGTATGTCAACAGATCTGAGATTTTATTAAACTGTTTTGTAACTATCTGTATCAAAAGATAAAAAGAGCTTTCTAAACTAAACCAGCTTTCTAACTGTACCTTCCTTTAACTAGATTGAATTCATAGCCTTTTATCTGACTACATTATTACATAAAATAATGTTTTTGGCTATATAATTATAAGCATTATATGAAATGAAGACATATGAAAAGGATAAAAAAAATTAAAAAACTGTTAAACACTTTAGTCTTTTAGAGATCAAACTTTTCTCTCTTTGTTTAGAAATGTACTTGCAGAAAGATTTCTTGCTAGTGTCTGTTAGCTCTGGATAACTTGGGTCTCATCGCAAGTTTTGTATTTCTCCATAATATGGCCTTAGAGAAATTATAGAAGCGCTTTGAAATATAAGGCAACATTTCTTTTTTTTTCTTTGCTACACAGAATCTATTCAGTGTGTTCGCTACAGAGATGCAAGAATAGCTAGGTCAATACAACAGCATATGGAGAGAAGGTTAATAGAAAAACATATAGAAAGAAGATACATTTGTAAGTACAAAGTTAGCATCACACAAGATAGATGATTAAAAGGGAACCAGTTTATATTTAAGAGCTGCCTTTTGCCTGGGACACATCTGATTTCAAATTCCAGAAAGGGTTTGGCTTCGTTAAAAAACAGAACTCTCTCCTGTCACTTTTTTTAGGTGTGGTTCCTAAATGGCAGTAAGAAATCCCTGAGTGATCTCCATTCCCATTGATTTCTTGAGAGGCATTTGAAACTTTGCAGGAAAAGGCCAATAATTATCAAACCACAGACTTAATTTCACGTAATCAGTCATCCTTTGTTTTGTTCTGCAGATGTGTGTTTTCTGTCAGACTATAAATTCTTCAGAAGGGAGAATGTGACTTACCGCTCATGCCACTTTGAAGGATACACAAATTATATATGTTTGTGACAATCATTTATTACTGTAAAATATATTTAGAATCATAATTCCATGGAATTCATTTAATCTTGCACATCTGTAAGTGAAATGCATCATTTTATCTGGAAAATTATATTTGATACTTGCCTCCATGTAAATATTTCAAGCTAGATCTCCCACCGCCTAAGAGGGGCTCTAATGACTGAGCTATCACTGCAGAAGTCTTGAGAGAAGGCTGTTTTCAGAAAGATTCCCACACAATCTTTTCTGGGAAAATGAGTTTAGACAGTTGCAGTAGCATGTATTATGTCACGATTCAGGATAGTTTACTCAAAACTCACTGATCTAATAATAATAATTTGCAGACTGAAACTTCTCGTGGCTGACCTGGCTAGATCTGCTAATGCCAAAGCTTAGCTACCGACTGTCGGGAGCGTAATCTGGTCATGTTGGGAATATCTCAAAATAGCAGTAATTAAAGTACTGGAAGGAGCCTTTTCCCAGAGATGAAAGGAGTATATATCATGGTGGCAGAAATCTGAATGTGAGGTATCATTGAAAAAAATGTAAAATCAGAAATGAAGAATAGTGGGAAAAGGGCATTTGTACACCACATTGTTCACACCATGGTTAGCATTGTGGGGAGGTGGCAGAGGCAAGATTTTAAATTGGATATTCCCAAGGCTGTGAGAGCTTTGACCACTGAATGACTGTACTAAGTGCACAGAAGGAGGCTGATTTTTAAAATGCTCCTCAGATCTTCTTCAAATGTGAAAAATCTGCAGTGTGATTTAGATGCCTAATTTTCTCCTTGGATTTGGGGTTTATTGGAAATAAGGCTGGTTAGACTGAATGGGCATAGAAAAATCCACATAAATTACATTCAGGAACAGGAAAGCAGTGGGGCAGAAGGCAGCCACGGTGGGGATGAGCCAGAAGTGGTGCTTCTGCCCTCCCCATTGCATGGCCCACAATTCATATGCTGTGCACAGCAGAGTTAAAAGAGCAGGGAGGTAAAAGGCATCCTGGCTCCTGTCTAAGAATTTACTTCTGAAAAAGCTGATGGAGGTGACTTTAAAAGGGAGGCATTTGCTGAAGGAGCAATGACTTTTGCAAGGCTGTGTAGTTTGCAGTGCAGGGTTTGGAAAGCCATAAAAGAAATAGAGCTACTCTAATGGAAAATGATAAAGAAATGGATTTCAGTTAGGCTTGCACTTCAGAAAGAAAATTCTGGCTACTTCCCAGAAGTCGTGCTAGAGAGATTTCAAGCCAAAGAAATGTAAGAGGAAAAGGTAAATTTAAAAAAGATAATGTGTACTCTGACCTCTAAAAGAAACTTGCATTTCACAGCCCAACCATTCCCCAGTTCATCTCTGTTTATTCATGTTTTCTCCTTATGTTTCTCCCCACTTTCCATGCCTATAAAATAATTAGTTACTCATATCTTGCAGTATTTAAGTATATTAAAATCAAGGATTTATTTGTGGAGTGTACTATAATTATCAATACTAATGGAGCTACAGCTTTAAGTAAGGGATGTTTACTCAGACACATCAAGTATTCAGAATGAAAGCAATTAAAGAATTTGATGTTCACAGTTAAGTATTAATATTAATGTGTGAGAAACTGCATCCAAATCATTTAAAGGTGGTTAGGAAGACCTCTGGGAGTGAGACAGCCATAGAAAGTAGTGACATGATTATAGATGTATGGGAAAATAATGGAAACAGCTACTCTCTAAGCATCCTCAATAGGGAAGGAGGATCCTCAAAACCTAAATGAATGTGACTATAAGTGGCGGCTTTTAAGTTTGATTTGCCTACTATAAAACATTTTACATTAGTAAGTGTCTAGAGTCTTTGCACTCAAATGTATTTTTATCACTTGTCTCCAAATCCCTTTATGGATAGTACAATTAAGGGCACATATGAAACAAAATTGCATGACAGTAATTTGCAGACTATTATAATCTCAAACTGGAACTGTAATTCTCATTTGTTCCTGACACCGACCTACTGCCAGACCTAGGGTGAGCCATTTAACTGTTGGCTTGATTTACCCAGTTCTAAAATTGATGGGAAGGTTCTAATGTGTCTCAAGGTGTATTTGGAGGGTTAATCAATAACGCTTGTAAAATTCTCTGAATGTTGTATGAATAAGATATAAACTTAATTTGCTGAAAATGTGTTTGGACTGACTATCTACAGACACTCCGTTTACTATGCAGTCTAAGAGGATAAAAAATGGGAAAAAAAAATACAATCTCTGAAGGATGACAAGAAATCAGCTTTGTTACAAGGCTCTGTGGAAGTCCTCCCTTTCCACTGCTTCAGGAGATGTGCTTTCAGATTACTGTTGGTTTTTTTTTTATTTCTAGATGACTCCACAGGAGTAGTTTTGGCTTGAAAATAGGGTAAATCTTTTCAGTGCATCTTTTTTGGTTCTGATGGCCTTACTGGAACAGATTTGGCATTTTGACATTCAGCATGTATTTTATGCCTTTTTTTAACTGTATGCATGTTGTCATGACTGTGTATGCAAAAAAGTACAAATGCATTGCTGAGGGATGTATGTAAGTCAGCGATTATGGGGGAACAGTGTAATAAAGAGAAGCATGACATTCCCGTAGCAACAGTGGCAAAGCTCTTTATGCTGATGTTGAGTACAAAATTACCAATGATTTAAAGGACAGCAGAAATAAGCTGTATGTGATTCGAGAAGAATTTCTTACCTTGCCAGAAACAAGTCAATTTAAGGTCAGTGTCAAACCCCAGTGGCTGAAAAACATTAATATAGAGCTGAAGAAGACATTTACTACTTACATCACTTAGGTAGAGTA
This sequence comes from Falco peregrinus, assembly GCF_023634155.1. Taxonomy (NCBI): domain Eukaryota; kingdom Metazoa; phylum Chordata; class Aves; order Falconiformes; family Falconidae; genus Falco; species Falco peregrinus. The sequence goes on from NC_073727.1 coordinate 60,744,156, forward strand.
TATTGTCCTACAAATTAAAACCCACAATTTATGCAAGTATTTCAGAACAATATTACCTATCTCTTGTCGCCCCACAAATATGTTGTTTGTTTGTTTTTTAAATGCATGTCTTTCTGAACAGTCTTAATATCAAACCTGAGATGTTCCCTTTCTGGCTGTCTTAAAGATATATTATATAATTTGGTAGTGTTTACTAAAATCCAGACATCCCCCAGTGGGTTTTACATCTTGCATAGCATCTACCTATTAAATTTTACAGCTAGAGGTGTTCTTACTTTTATGAGACCAGTATTTTTGTAGGTGTAGAAACAAATTTCTAGATGTCAAATATAAAATAATATTCCAGTTTGCCTTTCATGAATATTTCTGTAAAACCTAAGTCATTTCATTGGCATCTTTATTCCTACTTCTGAATGAAACTGCAGACAGAGCAGTGAAATTATTGGAAAATCTGGAAGTGCCAGAAGAGCTTGCAAAAATCCAGTTGTAGTTTTTCTATCAAAATCTTAACTGGTTATAATTTTCCAAACCAGTCATTTCATGCAGTACACCATGTTAATTACATCATGTTGTATCACAACAAGAGCAAAACAGCTATTTAGACATTTGTGCATGAAACAACTGTCCAAAAACCAAAATAATTTTATCTCCAGTTAACAGAAGCCTCGCAAACAATTTTTGAAAAATCATACTGGAAAGAAGTGTTAACAGTTAGCAACTCATAACGATCTCAGTCTTTTGACAATGGTGTGCAACTCTTTATTTTCACAGCTCTTTGCAAGCTATTCCTTCTTCAGCTAGTTTTTATTCTAAAAAAGGAGATTCGAGGTAAAGCATTTTGTAACTTAAAAAGTTAAAGGTACCAGCTGGAGTGCTTCAGGGAGTATCAATTCAGCATGAAACTACTAAATTATAGGGACATATCTATCAGTCCAGGTAGTTAAGCATCACCCACAGGCTGGTGGTTTATTGATGTTGATTCTAACTATCCCATTGCTGACGTAAAAGTAAAAATGAAAAAGATTCTCCTTCTTTAGAGTTGGTAGTCACTGACAATGTCAACACAGACATAAATTAGGAAGTTGATCAGAAGCCCATTAGGCTTAATGTTAGGACATCTGTATTAGTTCTTTGATTATCGTCCATACCAGTTCTTTAATAATTCTGTAATAATCTGTGCATGGCACATCAAGTCCTATGCCACAGTCATAAAGAACTCTTAGTATGAGTATAGTATTTATAGAGATATGTGTGATGTGCTCCCGTTCAACTGATGCACCTCATTCAATTAATTTCATATGGTTGGTTGTAGATAAATACTGTTTTGTGGACCTCCCTTTATTCTTGAAAACTTTCAGTTTCCTCCTTGTTATCATTCTGTTCTATTTTTAAATAAATTCCCTGCCTTCTTTTCAGTGTGGTCCCAGCCCCCTGTGCAGATTCTTATTTTGTCAGTCTTTCCTTTACCTGTGTCTAAAGACATTGTTGGAATCAGATCAAAACACATTTTATTTCATTGAATACTGTACCATTTTTAGCAGAATTAATTATTCAGATATGTAGTATACTACCAAACACTTTTAGCATTCCTCACACTACTACTAGAAATACTACAACCACTCACACTCTCCACCAACACAGAAAATCCAAACCTGCTTTTAACGACCACTTCAGCACGCTTTGTATCAGTGTTAGTGCAGTTTAAGTCAATGTCATCTTTATCAGTTTCTGTAAAATTGTCTAAATGATTGGACTAAAAACTGATATGGTATGTGCGTGTTGATTTATTATTATGATAACTTTGTGAAATGTGGCATTAATTGAACTATTAATTTCAAAGCACTCTGGTGCCTGAGTGTGCAGATTGCATGTGAAGTGGGGCAAAAAAATGTTCCTCAATTTACGTTGTAATGCTCTTATAGTCAAGCGGATAACTTTACAGGTAGGAGGTAGAAATTAGGCATTTTTATAACAATGTGGCATGAAACACCAAATGTCCAGTCAAAATTGCATGGGTGAATTTCATATAGATAATTCCACAGTACTCATCACTCCATAAATGTAAAAAAGACATTTGACTGGTTTATTTGCTCTACTAACACTCACAAAAGTGCTAAAAACCTGCAGTGATCCACCATAATGAAATATTTCAAACAGTGGGTATGAACCACAGGAAAACTTCCACACTTATTTCCCTCTGGGTTTTAATTAAACCAGGTATAAGAGACTGCATCAGTGAGAGCCACCATTGCCACAGCAGGTGTTTGCCTCAACATTACTATGGCAGGAAATTCACACCATCACCATAGCAAATGTTTATCTCAACATTGTTATGGCAGAGAGCCGAGACCACTGCCGCAGAAGAGGTTTATCTCAGCATTGTTAAGGTAGCAAACCCACCAACTGACACCATGGAGCAATGGGGGGAGCTAACCCTGAGAAACTTAACCAAACCCCTGTGCATGCGCCCAGCCCTGGGCTGGGGGGATAGAGGGGCCCGGAGACCCCTGGGGACCACCATCGGCATTGGGCATGCACACCACTGCCAGGTGGAAGATGTCGTTAAGCAAAACAGCTCATGACAACCTTATAAAAGAACGGAACCAACCAACATCCAATGGAATGTTCCCCCACCAGACTTGGAAAGGAATCAGACTGTCAGGATGCCGCAGATCTGGGGTGGTAACTATTGCTGTGAACTGTCATTCTTTCCTTCTTTCTTTCCTTTCTTCCTTTATCTTTTGCCCTCTCCTTCGCATTTGCAAACCTGTTGTCTGGCAAATAACATTCCTTGGCTCTTGACTCTGTTTTGAGTCTTAATTCTGTTTCCAAGAATACAAGCAGAACCTCACTCCAGTCTTGGATCAGCATGTGACACCAGAGGATGGTCAAATGATTTATAAGTAAATATAAAATGCAATAAAATGGAAATATTTGATATTTGAAGAAAAGAAAGGACAGGAAATCTGGAGCAAAGCTCGTCACAGTATATTATTTCTGTTCCAAAGGCTTTTTAATTTCTTACATTATCTGCCCAGTGTTCACTTTGCAAATAAATGCATTCTCAATACAGCTATAGGTAAAATTATTAACTATCTTTTCAGTGTTGCAAGCATTGTTGTTGGCTGGAAAGGGGATTACTTATTAGTGGAATATCTTTCCCCAGTCTTTGTAGTCATGCTGAGTTTCCTACAGCAGTTTGCTACTGAGTTTTCCTGTATTCTCACTGTTTGGGACCCATTGCTTTATGCTGAAGAATTTATAACTTATATTTTGAAGCTCTACTGTCTTTCTCCGGGTAGTCAGGAAAAGAAAAGGAAATGAGTGAACTTTGGTCTTTGCTTTCCTCAATGGAATAATGTGCAATTTGCTCCCTTACCTTTGGTACTGTTTTTATTTATGTTATACTTTTTAATTTACAACAGGGCTAGCGCAAATGAAATACATTACTAGCTTCCTATTAACTTCCTGTACATGCTAGTGGAAGAGTACAATGCTGCCTTTATGTGAGGATGAAATCCTACGCTTATCTCTTTTCAGCATTAATGACAGAACTTGCCGACCAATATATTAAAATTATGTACAAGAAAAACTGCTTCCTTGGCTGTTCATATTGGGTCAAAATCATTCATTATGATTTTATATCTGAAAGTACAAACAAAAAAATATGGGTTTTAAAAATCAAATAACATACTAATAGTAACAGAAAATGTATGCTTTTTTATTTGAGAGTAATGGTTTTAGGGATGAAGTTCTCTCTTCACTGAAATTTGCAAAATTTTTGCCCCTGACTGATGGGAACATAATGCCATGGTCATGTCAGCTCTTGATCCATCTGCTGGTTTGTCCTGATACCTTGAGGAGTCACTTCCCTAAGGACTAGTTTCTGTTTCTGTAAAATGCATGAAATGTTGCTTAGATACTTTTGCTGCAACATGGTAAGATGGAGCTAACTGAATTGACTGTACTTCACTTTACCTTCTTCAATGATAGTAACTGCATTAGAATGCATTTTTCAAGAATCTTATCCTGTACATGCAGTTTTGGCTACACAATTGGCCAGGCAGATGATTCAGGTTTCAGATTTAATGAGGTTTTGTAGGTTCCATCACTTGCTAACTTTCTAAATTTTGTATTTTAGTAAGAACATTTTTATAAGATTAGTTCTTGAATAAACCATAAGCATTAGCACTACAATGCTGCAACGTAGGTCCTTAGTGCTGGGAGAAGATTTTCTCACCCAACTCTGGTATGCATGTGGAAGAAAGTTTCATTGGTGTGTTGGGATTTTAAATAGGATGCTAAATCCTTGTGTGCCTTAGTCAATAAGAAACAAGAAAAAGAGTCTTTCAAATCTTCTGAAATCTGATTTAATAATCATATTAAATTCAAGGACTTTCATCTTGATTTGCATTTGTTTACACAGTCACAGGATAACCTACCAGCCAACTAGAGCAGCCCCGACCAAGTCATCACAGGGAAAAAGGTTTCTCTGGAGGCAATGTCCATACAGTTTTACCACAATCCAACTGTAACTGAGTGCAGCACTTTGCTCTGTCATGCAGCAGGGAGATGTTCGGGACCTCCAGATTGAGAGCTGGTAGCTAACCTCTGAGGTTGGAACCCTTGGACTTTGCATTCTGACATTGTCCTTGCCTACATTTTGTCTAAGACATCATCATCAAGTATAAAAAGATAACGATGGCAATGTTTTCTAGAGTTCAGCCATCCTAAGAGTTAGATTAGGGCTGCATGCCTAAAACTCAAACAACAGCTGTGTTGTAATTTGCTTTTTCTCCACCTTCATCTTCTGATACTGTCAGCTGCATAATAGCCCAATTTAGCACACAAGGTATAGGTCACCCTCTTCCTCACCTTTGACTACTTTAGATTTGTAAAATGGGAGGTGCACATCCTTCAGCTGAAAGATTCACAGATGATTCAAATTGGAGATTACTCTGATATTTTGCTTCTGGAGTGAGGAGCTGGGGTTTGGAAAAAGGGGACACTGGGCTGTTATATTAAAAGCAGACAGTGGTACCATCTTTGGAAGTGTCTCTAACTGTCACTTTTTATGCTAAACTTCATAGCATTGAAGCCAAATATCTCAGATACTTTAGATACATGAGATTAATTTTTTTCTGGAGAGGTACCTCCACAATCTCTACAAAGGGAGCTTAGAGTGACTGGCTTCAAATCTGGTAAGTAAATTCTACATGTCTAAAGTTTGATGTCTTTTGCTTTTTGCTTTCAATTTTCTATTTTAAGACATGATGCATTATATCAGTGAACCTGGTCACGGGGGGAATGCAAGGGAGATGGGTAACAGTATGCTCAGGTACACCTAGCAGGAATGCTGTGCCAGCTGATAGTCTGTACTGACAAGCCTCAGCTCTTCAAGCTCCCAAATGGGAGTACCAAACATAATGCCTGTAAAGCGAGCAGTCCTCCAACCTGACCCCCTGGTTGTCTTAAGGATTCAGGTGTGCCTGGAGGCCTCTGATGGCTGTATGCAAGTGAAAAGCATATTGTCAGATCTGAACAGAAGAGGAAAAAATGTAGAATTACACAGAGAAAGTAAAAACTCTCAAACATGAACTGAAAAGTTGAGGCTGATGACTATAAAGATCAGGTTTGTAAATGATACAAAATAAGTGTCTGAAAGTGTACAGTCCCCATAAACTTAGTACTTCTCAGTCTGTAATCAGAACAAGCCCCAGGCTTATTGGCTTGGACAGACATTTGTTGCAGGACTGTCATTACAGTGTGTCTTTAATTCCCTGCACCTGATTCAGTATTTTCTTCAGTTATCATTGTGCATCATTCATCACTGCCTCAAAAACATCACCTCCAGCAACAGAGAGATGAATGGTTTGGAAATGAGAGCTTTCTGGGTACATTTTAACAATTGAAATTTTTTTGGCTTTTTATTTGCAGTGTTACACTTGCATTCATTTTGAGCAAGTGTTACTGTAAATAATCACATTCTTTTTAAAAGCAAAACAGGGTAAAACTTGAATGCGAGTGTTCGATAAACAATTATCCCACTTCGTGCCCTTGTTTGTACTAAAGATAACTGGTTCAACACTTCCACAAGTTGCATGCTTAGGTGCCCTCTAGAGAGATTATCTTATTTTGCATACTTATACATGTATATAAAGACTGTATAAGACATTTTTCCCTGGAACCCTTCTATGCTTGACTTTTACAATAGGCAAGTAAGTATATACTGTACAACGTTAATAGAAAGGATTTGGAATCAGGAAAACATCAAAAACCATAGCAGAAATTAACATCTCATTTTGCTAAGTGCTGTATAAAAATTATAAAAAAGCTATTTCAGTGCAGAAGTTTATAAATTAACTGACTGCATGCAAATCTGTTATTCAGAGGTTATGAAATTATTTGTAAGATCAAACAAGCAGAGGCCCTGTTTATAAATAGAACTTCAGTTCTGTTAAATGAATAAGCAACCCCCAGTGGTCAACTTTATCTTGTTTCTGTTTAGTTTATATTTGTCCTGCATGAACTCTGCAGTCCAGTTAGGATTTTCTCCCTCTTATGTGCTAAGCTGACCAGAGCTGTCAGGAGAAAAACCTTCTCCATCACAGAAGAACCTACTTAGATTCTGGGAAAGGCTACACTGAAGAACATGAACACGTAAGGTAGTCCAGCAGCCCAGATGATTATAAAACCTCATGAACTCCTAACACAGTGACTTTCACTGGCAGTATCTCTAACCACACATTTTTGTTATTTTTCTATAATTTTCGGTTATTATTCTATAATATTGCTGGACAAACCAAGATTTGGTTTCACGGGTGATGTGAATATAGCTAACAAGTAGAATAATAGATTTTTGGGGTTTGGAAAAGATCTTTACAATCATGAAGTCCAACCATCAATGTAGCACTGCCAAGTCCACCACTAAACCACATCCCTAAGTACCACATCTACACATCTTTTAAATACCTCCAGGGATGGTGACTCATGCGCTTCCCTGGGCAGCCTGTTCCAATGCCTGACAACCCTTTTGCAGAAAATTTTTTTTACTAATAGCCAGTCTAACCCTCCCCTGGCACAAACTGAGGCTGTTCCCTCTTGTCCTATGACTTGTTTCTTGGCAGAAGAGACTGACACTCACCTGTGTATAAACCTCCTTTCATATAGTTGTAGAGAGTGATAACGTCTCCCCTGAGCCTCCTGTTCTCCAGGCTAAACAACCCCAGTTGTCTCAGCTGTTCCTCATATGACTTATGCTCCAGACAGGACACATAATATAAGATGGAGAGCAGCTTGGTGAGCTCTTCCATCAACTCCCGCAGTACCCTTGGATGGATCCCATCTGGCCCATAGACTTCTGTGTGTCTAAGTCAGGTCGCTGACCATTTCCCCTTGGATTATGGGGGCTTCATTCTGCTCTCCATCCCTGTCTTCCAGCTAAGGGGGCTGAGTACCCACAGAACAACTGGTCTTGCTATTAAAGACTATTGAAGTAGTCATGTTTGAGCCCTGGATGATGCCAATCTTAGCACAAGCACATGGCCCATGCAAGTATGTGTGGGACTCTGTGGAGTTACTCAGTATTTACAATGCTCAAACATGAGAGGTGCCTTCTGAGCCATGCCTTCACCTTGGAAGAGGATGGCCAAGTCAACAATATTGTTTTGAAGACAGCACTATGCTATATGTAGCCTACACAAATAGCCATTTCTTGGCCTTGCACTGAATACTTCCTCTTTGTGGAGTCCACATCAGAAGTCAATTGACAGTGGGTGTGTACCACAGCAGCAGGTTACAGGGAGAACATTTGGGATACTGGGTTGGGTCTGGAGAGCATCCTGCAGTGAACCTCCTTCGCAGTGAGGAGGAAGAAGCGCTGGCTTGTCACTGACTTCATATTGAGAATAAATTTCTCTGTTCTCCCTGTAATTACTACTGAATGCAGCCAGCAGCCCTCTCAGCCAGGCAGGGAAGAACGGTCCTGCTGAAACAGTGTCCTCTGCCTACTAGTTTACTTATTCGTGCACAGGTCTGTGAGCTTCCTTCTACCCAGCCACTTTTGTTTGTGCATCTTTCACCATGTACAAAAAGTCTTTACAAGCAGGATTCATGTAACTTGCAAGTGCATGGCAAGTTTTCTCTGTTAATAATAGTTCAAAAGGATTGTTGTCTTACTGATCTAAGTATTAATACATTCCCCACTCCCACTCAGCCACCTAATGAGTCCATGTTAGCTGGCAAGCATCAGCCGGTTAAAGCAGAGTCAATCTCCAGTTTTGCTTGGACAATTCCTCCCTGAACTTCTTTTTTTTCTGATTCACTATTATTTTCTGTCCTAGTGTTTTATATCTTTTCCTGAAAGTATTTTGAATCCTTGAGTTGACAGCCATTAGTCTCTCAACATTCTTTCTACATTTTTACTACTGTCTTACAGCTCAAGCAGCTGATCTCTTTGTAAAATCAAGCCGGTATCGCACAGCTATGATTCACAAAACTGAACTTTTGGCACGGGCAGCTGAACCTCAAGGCTGTGGGTTACCAGCCTATTCAGAAAGCCTCTATGTAGCAGTTGCTGTAGTATAGCCTTGATATTTTGAAGAGGGTGCTGTGCAGAGGAATGTTTTGAAAATATACAGGATGCTGCCCAGAATTGTGGTTTGTGTGTGGAGAATCATTTTTTAAAGAAAGAAGCCCTGCAAAATGCACTTGCATCCCTGATGCTTGGAGCAATGTACTGAACTTGTAGTTGTCTGATAAAAGGCATGGGGCCCAGGAGACACAGAAGCATGTAAATCTGTAAGGGACTACTAGCTTCACAGGCTGCTAATCTGCCTTGAGCTTTCCTTGATCTCCCCAAATCCCTTTCTTCTTTGCTTGGGTGTTTTTTCAAGCAGGCAACTGGCTCATATTCCCGGGTCTGCTGAAGCTACTGTTTCAGTTCCCTGGTCAGGATTGCCCTAGAATTAACAATTCCTCAGCTGCTGAAATGGGCAAAGAAAGCTGGAGTCTTCAACTTATCTTGCACCTTTCGTTGCCTTTCATAGTCATGACTACAGGATGGAAAGGGACATGCTGCTGAGAAACAGTCTTTGTTGTCAAAGCAATTTACATGTTGCATCCCTTTTGCTTGTGTCCTGGTTTCAGCTGGAGTAGAGTTAATTTTCTTCTTGGTAGCTAGTGCAGTGCTGTTTTGGATTTGGTGTGGGAACAGTATTGATAGCACACTGATGTTGGTTGTTGCTGGGTAGTGTTTGTACTGGGTCAGGGACTTTTTGGTTTCTCAGGCCTTGCCGGCAGGAGGATCTGAAGAGGTACGGGAAACTGGGAGGGGACACAGCCATGACAGCTGAACCCAACTAGCCAAAGGGATATTCCATACCATGGTACATCATGCTCGGTATACAAACTAGGAGGAGTTGGCTGGGGCTGTCGATCACTGCTCAGGGACTTGGCTGGGCATCGGTCAGCAGGTGGTGAGCAGTTGTGTTGTGCATCACTTGTTCTCTTTTCTCCCTTCCCTTTGTATTTGCTTCCTCTCCCTTTCTCCCTCCTTTTCAATATAACTGTTATTGTTATTATTATTGTTCTTTCATTTTTATTTTATTTCAATTTTTAAACTTTTCTTACCTCAATCATCAAGTTTTGCATTCCTTGCCAATTCTCTTCCCCACCCCCCTGCGTGAGAGGGGTATGAGCCAGCAGCTGTGTGGCACTTAATTATCAGCTGGGGTTAAATCACAACAGCCTGGCACTGGTTGTTCAAAGGATTTGATAATAACAAGACTTGTTCTCTCCAGGACCTTTGCATGAACACTTGAACAGACTGACCTTGTTCCAGTTTATAGGCTGAACTAGAAGACACAGTGGGCTTTTGTACATCTTTAGTGGAGTTATCCTTTGGATAGAAATACTGGGTGGGGGCTGGAGCACAATCACGGCCAAACATGGCCAGGGGCAAAAAGGTCACCTTTGTTATTTTCTTTCTTTTTTTTGCCTTAATGGAGTCTCAGAGCCCAGCCGACACCTTAGACTCAGCTCCCTGGCACGTACTGTGAAGTGGTGGGTCTGGAGCACTTCTAAATACTTATTTCTGGGTGAGCATTCTGGCCGCTTCCAATTCTCCAGTGGAGCTATTCCATGTGAAGTGTAAACATAGGTATAGAAACTGAAAGTGTACCTGAAAATCCACCAGTGTCTCCTTCTCTTTTTCAGCATTCCTCGTATGTTTTGCTTTCTGTAAGAAGAAACCCTGGATTTGTAGTCTACAGTGTAGTTGCAGAATGACCCAGGGCTGTCTAGCATTTTCCAGGAGACAGAGCTTACTTTTTTCATTGTTTCTTTGCATGGCTGCTCGATGGCTGATGTCAGATTCATGGAGGTAGCATTCATTAGAGTAAGTAGCTGAGCAGTGTATTCTTTGCACAGATCTGGTGTGAAAGGAAAGAATGAGTTCCTTAAGTAAGAGATGTAATAGTAGCATCTACTTTTGTCTACGCTGTGTGTTGCATGACTTTTTTCCCAACTCTTTCTCTAAAAAAATGTCTTATCTCGTATTTTCTCTATTCTTTATCATGTCAAAAATAATACCAGAAAGAACTGCCTGAAAAGTTAAAATAATTTTTGTATGTCATAAAATTTCCAGCTTTCTGAAGATTTCACCCTATTAGATTTAGAACATGACAACTTGGGTGTGTTTTTGAAATATTTTTCTTAAATAAATATATTTTGTACTGATTGCAAAAATGTATTTTTCATGTTTAATTATTTGAGAATCTGACCAAAACTGATTCATTAATATTATGACTAGAAAAAAACTTTTTCCACACTCTTTTGAGATTGTGGGAAAAAGTGAATCTAAATGTCACTGAATAGGTCTTAATCTTGAGATGATAATGAGTTAGATTTTTCTGATTTATTTAGAATTCAATCACTACCCACAAGTACATGGAACTAAAGTTGTAAAGGACTGCTGGAAATCAAGCTCCACTTTCTTGTTTAAAATAGGCTGCCTATCTATGGTTTTGAGTTCTTGGTATAAAGTCTGTGTGTATTCCTCAACCCTGCTGAGCATTAACTCTCCAGGGATATAACAAATTAAAGAGGAAGATCTGGACGGATACATAAAACCGCTGTCGTTATCACCATAATGATGCTAGGTTGAGCACTACTAGAGGCTTAGTAATCTCCCAAATCAGGGAATAAAATGTTTCATAACCCGTAGCTTTCAGAGTATGCGTTACATACATATAGTGTGCAGAACATTACAGCTGTGCTTGGGGTCTTCCTGGGAGTTTGTTGTGCATTTTTTGTGCCCTTTATTTGTGTAATGGCCCACACAACTCCACATTATTGTTCTGTCCTCTTCAGGATGGTGGCAGCTATTTCACAGTCTGACAGAAGCTACTTCTCTCAATTTCAAAATTCCTCTCCTTACGGGAGAGATTTACTTCTTGCTTTCTTACATTAACACCAGGAACATTGTCATTTTATTGGTTCCTCTGTTTTCCAGTGTTCATTTTTTATGTAGGCTATTCCATATGAAGTGCAAAGATAAGTTTAAAAACTGAATGGATTTTTCACAGTTCCACCAAATTTCAGCAGCTCATAACTATTTAGCTTATTCATAACTTTCTGGTAAACTGTTTTATGTAACATTTAGTACAGGCTTTCACAGTTCCTGAGACAAATACTGCTGTTTATTGAAATGACCAGCAGAAGCACAGAGCAACTTCATACTCATTTATTTATTGCATGTTTTTTTATGAAGTGGGGGTCCTTTCCAGATTGTTATTCATTTAAAAACCTTGATACAGTTCCTGAACAGAACTTTTTGAAGGTCAGCTAAGAAAACCTGAAGAACTAATAGGAAAGTTTCACTTTTTGGTCACAAATGAGCTTTTAGAAAAGGCGAGGAGGTTGCATTCATGTACTCAACAGTAAAACTAACTTTTTGAGTGACTCTACTTTCCCTTACGAAAAGAAATTCTCAAGGATCCTCCAGAATCAGTTTCCCCTCATATTTCCTTGATAATTCTTTCATATATTGCACTGCATGATATTCCATGAAAGATTACTGCCAGGAAACATGGTGCTTTATCTGCTGAGGTAGGAGAAGGTCACTGACTTATGAATCAGTTTAAAGTGTGGGTAGAGAACCGGTGAGGAAGAGTGTTAAAAAAGCCATGTTAGAAAAAGAAAAAGAAGGAAAGGGGAAGGGGAAGGGGAAGGGGAAGGGGAGGAGATGAAAAAGGTTTGGCACACAGATTGAAATCTCACAGAAAAAGAATAGAACAGCTCCAAGATTATCAAAGAGATACAAGGGGGCATAGCAATATATCTTTTTGAAATCTTAGTTATCTGTGCATTGTTACAGGAAACAAAGAGAAATCTTAATGTTAGTATACACAAAACAAACACAAACAAAACAGCCTTCTGCCATCACTTAGGTTCAGTGAGATAAGGTCAGGACTGGAATATTAGTACAAAGCCTGATCGGGAAAGATGTCAAGAAGAAAACACTCTGCATAGAGCCGTCCAGAGAAATGAGAAAGGAAGCACAGTGAGATTTGCTGAGTGAAATAAAAAAGGAAAGGAACTCAGGGACGCTGTGGGAGAAGACTGTCCTAGATCTTTGCACTAGTAGGTAGATCATGTTTTTCTTTGAACACAATATTAATATCAGCAGGTGGGATTGATAATAACAATAAACTTTCATTACTTGATTGTCTCTTGGAGAAACTTTACAACAGATCATGTATTTTTTAAAAGAGACACTTCCAAAGTTCTTGTAAAGTGCAGAAATAGTAAGGCAAATATCTTCATTAAATTGATAATGAAGTTCAGTTATTTTAGATTTGATTCTTATTTGATTTTGACTAAGTCCCAATGACTAAAAATTGGAAACTGGGGAAGGCAATTTATGTGAAAGTGATCATGAAATGATAGCGTTCATGCTACTAAAGAAAAGAAACAATAGCAGAATGATGCCAATGTATTTTTAAAACCCCACAAAACAAAATGGACCTCAGACTCAGATTCTGTAGGTCATGATCAGAGAAACTTCTTATGAGAAGAGGAAGTTTAGGACAGTTAGCAGTTTCTAGAAGAGATGGTTTTAAAACAATCTTCTGCATACATGGGGTATTAAACATAGAGGTGTAAATACAACCACCACTTCAAGAAAACGGTGCTGAATTTTACTGAAACTGCAGGTTAGGCATTCTTTCTATGTGCCTCTGCCTATTATGAGATTAATCTTTCCTCTGAGCCAGTGTGACTATTCTTATGTTCTCACAATAATAGTGATCTACTTGCCTCAAAGACAGTGAAGAATGATGCAGACTGTAATCTAGCTGCCTATTTCAAGTACATAATCTAGATATTGTAACATTTTAAAACTGCACATGGCTAGCACAGAATGATTCAAATTGACTGACATTATTTTCATTTTGTCATAGGTCCCTGAATTCTATGATATTACAAATACCATTTTTTTCAGCTGCGCCCTGAATTTACCATGCAATCTATTAGGTCAGAAAAATTACTGTAATGGCTATCAAGTCTCTTTCTCTAATGAAAGGACTGGTTTTAACTCTTTTTACTCTTTCCATGATAAGGGAAAAAAACCCAAAAAACAAAACCACAAACCAAAAAAACCAAAATGCTAAAAAATCCCTAGAATACATTTTTATATCATTGTAATCTTCTTTTTAGTGCTAATTTTAATATTTTGAGTTTTTTTTCAAAATATTTTTCCTTTTTTTTACTTACAGCCAAACATTTCTATGCTGTATTTGTCCTTTAGTTTTTACTGTAGTTAATATGAATAATTGAGTCCTGCCCTCTTCATATTAGTACAACTGTTTACAGAAAGCTATTTGTCTTCTTTAGACTGTTTCTCTCGTAATAACCTCTCTGATTCTCGCTGTCTTTTTTTTTTGATCCTCCCACCGTGCTTTAGCTTTTTGTATTTTCCATGACATTTATTATTGTGCAGCTATGCTCTGAATTCTGTCTTTGTACTCTTTGTGTGAACGGCTGCAGAGGAGTTCAGGATTACTTGAATCCATCTGAACACCTTGACAGCATGAACGCGGTTCTGACAGCTCTCTTGAGATTAGTTTTGTTGTAGAAATAAAGTAATTTCCAAAATTAATATTGCTTCCTTTCTCCCACTAGGGTGGCTCCGTTGGCCTACAGTTCCATAGCTCATTAGATCATAGATCTTGTAGCTTTCCTTTTGAAGATGTACAGTTCCACAGCTCAGTACAACCAACTAGCTGGCCAGAGTTTAACAGCCAATTTCCAAGAGTATGAAACTGCAGAGTATCCACAGCTACAAAATTATCCACTGGGGCCAAATCTGCCGGTGCATTGTTGTACCCAAAACATTCAATTTCATAAATGTTGCACCTGTTAGAAAATTACAGTGGCCTTTACTATGGGAAGGGAAACTTCAGGACTTAACGCCATATCACAAGACAGTTGTTTAAATGTTTAAAAGACAGTCATTTTTATAGCATGGTTTCTACTGACTGTGGTTCTACATAGCAATCATTGATAATCCCTGAGTGAAGATGGAAAGGCACTCTACTGATTCTTTACACTTTTCGTGGACCATTTTCATTAATCTTGAACATCAGCTTTCTATACAGACATATCAGAAAACAGAACATTAATTAAATAGAACATTAATATCCAGAAGAAAATAACATTCACAGAGTACTGAAAAAAAGTATGAGGTGCTACTACTTGTGGACTCAGTATGCAATCCTCAGACTCCTCTTACTGACCATGAGGGCAGCTAGGAAAGATATTGTTCCTGGGGTTTGCATATCAGCACCTCAAAACTTCAGTGTTAATTGCCTGATGAGTGGAACGATAGCTTGATGCACACCTCAAGTAGTTCTCTTAACATATTCTTATTAAAGACTTATTTAACCCTTTATTTTGCTCAGGCTTTAAGCAGGTGTGAATGGAGGTAATATTTTAAGGTCTTCTCAGCCCTTATGGTGCCAGCCCTTACACCAGTAATAACCCAGGAGGTTTTGTGGCTGGCACAAGGAACTATGCGCCTCCAGAAGGCAAAAGTAAGGTTAGGCTTCCTAACACTGAGTGGGCAAAGAGCAAACAAAGTTTATTTGAACATGTCAGTTAAATCATGTCATTATGGAAAAGAACAAAGCAGATGCTGCACAAGTGGAGGAGAGTCATGATCACCAGCTAGCTCTGCAGTCGGTTGGAGTGGGAACCCCTGAGTGAGCAAACATTTTTGTCTATTACCTGAATGTAAGCACAGCATGCTAGTCATTTGTTTTGTACTCAGGCTTTTAAACTGGAAAACCTCTATCCAATAATCCTACTACAGCATTTCTGTTGAATTGTGCAGCTTTTATGCCAATCAGTGAATTGTGTGCAAATACTCTTTTGTATTTTTAGGTTTAAAATTTTAATACTCAGATGCAGATTTGCATGGATTTCTTTGGAAATTTTTTTCTTCCTGTGAAAATTTACTCTGCATCAAATTATTTTGCCTAAAATATACATATTTACTTCATTTTGTTAACCACATATATATATGGTAACTATGCTTAATTATTTTCCCCTCCTATGAATTATGGAGTATGTTTTTAAAGCAAATCAGTTATTTTTTAAATTGTTATTCACAGTTAAATTTCATTGCTATTTTGATATATGGATAAAGTAGAAGATGGACTGTTAGGGCTACAGGGAAATTTAATGTTAAATTAAAATACCGTTTGCATATTTTTTTCCTTATTCCTTCTTGTGGGTTAGGGTGGGGAGAGGCATCTCAGACAAAAGCTTGACATTAGGCACTGTCAATACAGGTCTACGATTACTGCCAGTTTAACAGATTATCAATATTACAAGTCCATATCAGTGACACGTTTTACAGTATGTTTAAAGCAGTATCACTTTGCCCTGAGATATAATTGCGATAGAGGTAGTCTACCCTTGATAAGCTAAAGCAGTGCAAACTGCAATCTGTGCTGCTTTTAGCACTGGAGCTTGTTAGTTAATCATTGAAGGATCCTTTCTCCTAAAGGCTCGTCAAGCAAATAGGATGCAAGGGAGAGAACAGCAGTCCTACTGTATTATGCACAAAAAGTGAGCACTTAGACCTGCATATGGCAGTGCTGTCTACCTCCTACCAGTAGGCTGAGTTTGAAGGAAAATGCAGTATGAGATTACTAATTAATTATAGTTGCTATATGGTACTTAACTACATTAATAACTTGACCAAGATCAACCTTCTTCTGGAAGACTGCTGGAGCAACTAAAAAAGCCCTATTTCCAGCCTTACAGTTTTATTTATTCCATTTGTTTATCAAAGAACTGCTGTAACAAATTAAATCTTGATCCATCCCTGGCTCTACACAGGGGTAGCTTTTGATCCAAATGCTCGCAGTACACAACCCACACATATGTTAGAGGTTACTTGAAGTGTGAGAAAGAGGAGAAGAGGTTTTCTGTTATTTGACTGGTAGGTGGTGGCTTTCCTTTCCTATACCCTTGAGCCTTAATCTTTACTCTTGAATCTTGAAAAAGAGTGGAGCTGAGAGCTGAAGCCCATTGCAAAGCAATTATCCTTGATGTTCCCATTTCTTGCAGTTCCTTTCAAGGAAATGACACTGTACAGAACTATGAATCAAGTATCACTTACCTTGAAGACAGACATTCATCTATTTAGATGAGTTAAAAATCAACATTTCAGAAAATTGGCCTAGCTGCAAATAGCAATAAAAACTAAACTCTGCTTTCAAAGCATTCAAAACTAACTGCAGTTAAGCAAGCTGATGAACTGATGATCCATCACTGAAATGTCGGGGATCAGCAACTGGGAAAAGCCATGCTATTTGATGGAGTTCACTCCTGAAGTGTGTGAAGGGTAGAATAGTCTTATTCTAGCTGATATGTGTGCACAGGCAAGCATTCCTGCACCTCAGGGAATTTTAAGCAATTTTTTTTAATATACCTTGATAAGCTACTAGAATTTGAGTGCTGAAATCTATTACAACACAATTGTCCTGGCTGTTCTGGCTCCTTTACTATTCTCCTGCTAGGGAACTGAGGTACCTGCACAAAGTATTACATTACTCATTAGAATGGCTCTCCCCTTGAATAGAATAATTTAAAAAAAAAAACACTCAAAACCTTACATATTCATGACATTACCATTGCAGGATCATATAATCAATATTAAAGTGAGAGAATTTGGATTACTTATATATCCTCCCAAAAGAATGTAATTGAAAGAGGCATCAGACATTAATTACTTAACAATTTATTGTTGGCATTGTAACTACCTGTTTATTCCTAGGATACTTTCAAAGCAAAATATTCACACAAAGTTTTGAAAAAAGATATGAAATTGCCAAAGATTTATCCAGAGATCCATAAAGATAAATGGGAGAAAGCCCAAGTTAGAAAATAAGGACTTTTATTAAAAAAAAAACAAAACACAAATGAATAGAGTATGAATTAAAAAAAAAAAAAAACCAAAAAAAAAACCCATACAAAAAAACCAACTGAACTGGTTTCTTAATTTTTTTAAAAAGATTTATTTAAAGGAGGAAGAAAAGTAGATTCTGAAAGGAACACATCATGAAAATAAGGAAATGGAGGAAGATATAATTAACAATCCTTGATAATACTGAATAACCAAAATGCACAGTGTACACTGTCATGCCATAGTTTTAAGCCCTGAGGGCAAGTTACCTCATAATCAAAAACATACTGCTTTTAAATGATGTCTAAAAGTTATGAACATGAGCTTATCATTAGACATTAACCAGACTCTTGTAAAAATAAGAATAATATATTGACCTGCTGTAAGTTCTTTGTCCTCAGATCACAGATGCAATCATCAGATGTCTAGATTTTGTCATTGTTAGCCTTGCGTGTACTTAAGATTCACATGGAATTTCAATATGCTCAATTGAACTTCCTATCTGAATAAGTGCAGGTCACAGAATAACCCAGCTTAACTAAGGCTTCCAAAATGCTTCTATAGGTAACTGGAGTTGCATAGTTTGGAGAGAGCTAAAAGCAATTATTTATCAGCTTGAACATACTTACAGTTTACAAGAAGTAGCGTGGCTGGAAATAAAATACGGGGAACTTTTTCTAGATTTCAGATTTTACCTTTTTTTCAAGTATTAATGAAGACATTCAACTAGATGATATAAATTGCCTTTTTTAAAAAAAAAGGTCAGTGGATCAACGATTTTTTTTATGTGTTTGAGGAAGGATGAAGCAAGATATTCAGGCAGGCTTATATACTTGTGGAGTTTCTGCAGTGATGAAAAGAGCCACATGCAAGGACAGAGACAATAGGAATGCAGTGGAAATATCTTATTAAGTAGATAATAACTGTTAACTAGATAATAATAGCATGTTCTGTGTGTAGGGTTTGGGGCTTTTTCTTTTCCTTTTTTTTTCTTTTCTTTTTTTTTTTCCCCCCTTGTTGATTAGCCCCTGCAGGAGAACAATACCTGCTTAAGGATAGCAGGTCACCTTGCTTAATCCTCAGTTTGTTATACAAATGGGAAAAAAGGATTATTTGACTAATATTGCCAGGTGCATCGATTAAGTTAGAGACTTATTCTCAATGGTAATGGTTTTGAAAAGGTCACAGGAATCTTTTTCTTTAAGTAAAGAAAATCCTTAAATGATCATTTCTACTTTTTTTTTTTTAATGAAACTTGATTTCTTCTGAAATACCTCCCCTATGATTACGCATAAACCCTGTTCTTTACAGTGGAACTAGAATGCTGCATCACTCTGCTGACTTTGTTACAGTTTCAAGGTACTTGCAATACTAATTAAAAGTGTTAAGGGAAAATATGTCTCAAGGAATATGCAAGAGCACTAGGGTAGGAGCAACAAGGAGGAAGGTTTTACATTGTTCAGCTGTAAATACTGAAGAATGAATAGTACCACAGTTTAGAATGGGTATTATTTACAGTCTTACATGATCATTTCCTGTAAGTAATAGATTCCAATAACTAGGAGTTACCAAAACATTCTGACCATATCTATATTTTTCCAATACGATAATATATCCTTATAATTAAATACTTAATAACCTTAGGGTATGGGTCATGAATGTTTATGCCGTGCTAGCTATAACCCCCAAATATTCCAAACATACACACAAATGTTGAGTACTGGTCACAAAAAAAAAGAAAAAGAAATTAAAGATGCAACCTTTAATGCTGCATAAAACCTCTTTTGGAGTATAACTTGAGTAGGATTTTGTGAAAGACTATTGCAGCTTCCCATGACTGCAAGCATAAGTGGTGACATCCTTTGACTGTACATAAGATCATAAGAAATCAGACAGATGCGCTGGCATCTACTTCAGAATTGGGAATGCAGAATTAATTACTCTGGCATCCTCTCTGTGTGTGCATGTGCATGTGTACCTTATTTTAATATCATAAAAAGGGAAACACACATCTATTGCTGTTTGGTCTTGTAGCCTGTTCCTTATTAGTCACTCCATTGGTCATGTTTTATCTGGTACTCCACTCTTAAGCTTTTACTATAACTTGATCACCAAACCACTCTTTTTGAGCTCAGGGGTACACACAAAGGTAACATAATACCATTACTGCTTTATTGTATACACATATGGATTTCTTTTGAAGAGCTTGCAGAGATTTGGAGAAAAGCTCTCCCTCCTTGTAATGCATGCAAAGTCAAATGATGCCACAACTCTTTTATACTACTGGAAGTGAGTGCAACTGTATTTTCCAAGGGCCATTTATACGCCTAGAGTAGAGAAGTATGTGTATTGCTGCAGGAAACTTTCATACTTGCAACATTAAACAAAAAAGATTACAGTTACCAATGAAAACAGCAGCGTTCCAGATTACAAGTTCTTCATCATAAAATGCATTTCTGTGACAACCACCATATAGCACAAGGACCTGATGTAAGAAGGAAAAGAGATAATTGGTTCTATAATGGAACTGCTTTTCAAAGACACAAAAGAGTATATTTTTAAGTGAAAATGTTGACCAAGACAACATCAGCTGTCTGCAATGATACAGGAAAAACTTGTTCCAAGGGTGCAGGAAATAACTGTTCTGCCAAAAAAAAAGATGAAAACTTCCAAAATAGAGCAATGTAAAAAAATATTTTTCCTCTTTACAGACTGGTAAATAAGTTTATAAATCAAGAAATTCAGGTGTGATTCACATATTGTTCTGACAATTTATTATCATTGCTGAAAGAGCAAGTGTTTCTGTTGCCTTTGACAACTGGGGAAAAAGGGATAGTAACACTATAAGACCAGAAAAAAAATTAATTGTCAGCAAAAATCCACTTATGCTACTTCACTTCTAGTTGAGTCTCTTTGTGCTAAAAGATCATTTGCACATGATTCCTAGAACAATCTTTCTTGTGTAAATAACTTACAGCGATGCTATTGTTTCTTTCTACAGTAAGCATTCACTCTTTCATAACATAGTGTGTGCATTTTAAGCCTTAGAAGTCTGTTGGGAAGATGGAAAGTTTCTAGAAGTTATTTTAGTTTTCTAATTAATGTATATTCTTGCCTTAGGCTGTATGTTTGTGTGTAAATATACAGATATGTCATTTAATATAGTTTATCGTGATGTATATAAACCATGGGAATAGCATATACAAGCGTAGAAATCCATTTGTATTGATAGATATTTACAAATAATTTTAAACATATCTATAACTAGGGAATAACTTCATAATCATAACCTTTTCTGAAGATAGCGTAGCTATCAGTAGTAGCTGAAGGAGCTAGAGAGAATTCATTCTGTTGGCTTTGTGTATTTGAAGCACTTTACATCTGGCCAATTTCACACTTTCTCTTGCACAGTCAGTTTTGATGAAATGTGCCCTGGTTAGACCTCCTGAATGCTATCTTCCCACGAATTCCTGATTCAAGCATTTTGTGTAGCTTAATGTATGCAATTTCTGTGTGTTCAAGACTCAGAATATTTGGTGTTCTTAAAGACCTAGCTTCTGCAATCTTTTCCCCTATTTTAAGAAGGCTTGAATATAAGACACATTTTATCCTTTCTGGCTCTTGCAGAAAGCTTGAAAATATGAACATGAAAAAATTAAGTGGCAATTAAAAGAAAACAAACACACTTACATGTGCTAAAAAGATCTCTGGATTTTTAGGGCCCAAGTCACAATTTCCATAGGCAATGCTAATGCTTGCTTTGGTATTGCTGTGGAGGTAAGATAATAGCACTTGACTCTTGTGGAAGCAAAAGCAATTCTTTTTCTTATGTGATGGATAATCCTTTTTGGAATATCTTTCATGTTTCTATTTCAGATGTGTCAGTAGAAGTATTTTAAGAAGTATTCAAGTAGACCAAATTATCCATATACTATCTGAAGTAAAATCAGTGTTGTAGGAAAAGTGTTCAGTTTTTAAATCTGATGTGTAAGTAGAAATGGTCATTAAAACAAAGTTTGTGTGACATTTGCATGACACGCTTTCTCAGTGTTTCTTCAAAAAGGGACTTACACTTTCTTTTATCAGGTAAAGTAACAAAAATTTTTACAAAATGCAGGTTAGGTTTTTGTGCTATATAAATTAGCATGGTGAATACATCATAAAAATTAAACTAATATTTTGGTATTAATGTGTATTGAGAAGACAGCCCCTTCACACATGTACTATACCTTCTGACCATAAAAACATGAATGATAAATTTGATACAAAAATAAAGCAATTTGACATTTAAAACAATCCCCAGTTGCCATTGTCACTTCCAATGCAAGTGTATTAAAAATAAGCAAATTACCAGCTTGTTAGATAAAGTAATGGAAATCTTTAAAATTTCTTCTACAAGTCCTCCTAATTGCTTTTGAGCATTTCCCTGTGTAATTGAATACAGTCTGAATAATTCTTGAGGAACCCCCCCAAAATGTTCAAAAGATACTTCCAACTCCCATCCTGATACAGACAATGTAGATGAAAAGATCCCTGCAAATAGTAATGCTTTTCATTTATGAGTTGCTCAAAGCTTTCAAAAATGTGGCTTTTTTTATTTTTCTCATTTTTTTAAAGTGAAATAAATAACAGATAATTTTCAAAGAATTTACTTGGCTCTGTTGGCTACACAGGGAAGATGGGTTTTTATCTACCTACCTACCTCAGGAATGCTGTTTCATCAAACAGTTAAAATTACGTGAGGCAGGCTGAAATCAAACATCAATCTTTTGCCTAGAGAAAGTAAGCAATAAGAAGAACAAGATGAACTTTTAAGAGTTTCCAAATATTAAGATGCAGATTTCAAAGCAATTGACATGGGCAATTGCTATCAGGTTTTCAGAAGATCTTGGGTCCCATTTAAGGAATGTTGACCTAAACTGAATTTTTAGCTTAAAGAAAAGTCATCCAGATGTTCAAACCCCCAAAATATGGCAATTCCAGTGGGAGCTGTGGTAAACTGAATGCTAGGATACCTTAGCCGTGCCACGTAGATGCTGAAAAGGAAGCCTGATATGCAAAACTGTTTCTGAAAAATAACATGAAAATTTCATTTTCCATCAAACTTCTTTTCATAAAGATTCACTTGCTGCCATGTCTGGATCAGGGATGTTGAATCCCAGTTTATCTAACTTAGACTTGAACCTGCATTGAGAGAGCAGGTGATATCTGTGGGAGTACCTATGCCATGTGTATGTGACCCCACATGTATATAAAGGCCTAGAAAAAGAGGTGGATAGCTGTGAAGGACTCCAGAGGAAGATCCTGTCTGAAAACTTCAGTGGCCGAAATTAAGCAGGCGGCATCTCTTCTCCAAGACCTTTGACATCTTCGGTAATTCCATCAACAGGCTATGAAATACTCTTAATCATCTCTGATTAGATACCTCAAATTTAGGCATAGCTACTTCCTTGGTTCAAACTTCAACTCTTTCTCATTGAGAAAGCAAAGTTGTTGTATCTCAGACTCTGTCTTTAAGGCATTGCATAGACAAACACATAAACAGAAAATGTATGAATGACACATCTGCTCAAAAATAAGTAACAGGTTGTTTCCCCATATGAATGTGTATATACAGCTACAAAAGCCAAGTCATAATTATTTGGGTCTCATTGCTGTGGACATTTATGTATGTATTTATGTCTGTTCACAATGGATGTCTTGTGTTAATTTTATTAATTGGGTGTGGGTACATGTTTGTAGTCTTACGTGTCTTGTGTCTTGTGTCAAGAAGAGCTGAATGAGGAAAAAGTGGACAGGAATATATATTTTCCAGTACAAACCTAACAGATCTGCCAGTGATAAGTGACTTTGGAACCTGGAAGTATACAAGAATATGGTAAAATATATGTAACATAAAAAGTGGCATTATATGAACTAAAACTGAAATTTGACTTTTAAGATTCCTTGCTTAGACATGAAGATAGAAATAAAATCTTCAGCTTTTCATAACAGATTGAGTTTCATCTTCTGGTTAAGTTAGTTTCAAAGAAGCCAAATAAATTTTATGATGCTTTAATTAGCACCCTCACAAGCTGTTAACATTTTTACTTGCAGTCAAGTGGCATTCAGAGAAGTGTGAAATTCTTCTGCCTTTGAAAATCTTAAGGAAATCAGTTCCCCTGAAATGGAGAACTCCACCTTAAAATCCTGTAAATGCATTAATGGAAACTGGAACTGATTCTCAGCAAAGCACATTGGATGTCTACTGTTGAAAGAATTCAATGAATAATACTCCCTAAAACTTTAAATTTTCTTTGTACCTACTTCTTGTATAAACAGTTTATTTACATTAATGTTTGCAATCATTACAATTAGAAGGCAAATCACTTGCTTTTTGGTTGCAATCATATTCAATTATAAATAACTATAACTTCATTTCCTATGGGTTCATGTCTCTTAGTCAATTGATCTTTAAATAAAATGTTACTAATCTTTTCTGTTATCTGTGCCTTTCTTACAGAGAATTTAGACATAAATCAAGAGGCCATATTGGATTTTCAATAGTGTATTCTACAAACAGAATCATGAATTATTGGGAGGAAACTTACAAATTTTAAACCCTGATTTCTCTTTTACCCATTTTACCGTTTCTAGGGGATGCTCAGTGGGAGCTCTAGTCTTTATTGAAATTAGACAGCAGGTTCAAAAGTTACCAGAGGGATAAACAGATACACAAAGACTGTGCAATTACCTACACTGTTTTCATCAGAAACAAATGAAGAAAGTTAAACAAACTATTCCTTTCAGTACTGTTCAAGGTGATGTTGAGAATAACCGGGAATGAATCATCTATTCTCAGGAAGGTAACATAGAGAGATTGCTAAAAGAGGATGCACACACAAACACACAAAAAGATTCCTCAGATTTGTTCTTTTGGAGGTCAGACTAAGAAAATAATATAGATTACAGCAGCACCTGAACTACTTCAATCTTTCCTTCCTCCAACCAGAGAAGGCTGCTAAAACCCACCTGCACCCCTGCATCATAGGCTTCCTGGCTTGTCTAAGCCCCTGACAACAGGGAACTTTTAAAATCACTCTTGTTCCATGCTGTTTTCTAGAGGCAGAAGAGATGAGCAATGAGGAAGCATCTCCTTCTATCAGCTTCTAACCTTCTCTCTTCTCCACACTGCAGACGCTCATTAGATATCCTCATTTGGACAGCTAACCACTACGATGAAAAACACCTAAACTGACAGGTCATTAAGTCAAATATTTTAAGCTGAATCACTGCCTAGGCTCCACTGACTAGATCTGCATTGATTGTAATGGAGACTTAAAAGTCTGCTATGTATGGTAACAATTACGTGTGGAAAATTGTGTGGTTTACTGGGTTGCACTGTTTGGGTTTGAGCTGGTTCCCTAAACTAAGGTCATAGGGTAGAACACAGGAAAAAAAATAATAAATCTAATGACATTTGAGTTCACCTGAGATATCTCCATTAAGATGATGAATCTGGTGTAGGACCTGTGAAAGATTATACACACACACACACATACACACACCCCGAAAGGCAGCTGGAGCCCAGGAATGATAACTTATGACATTATGAGATGGCAGTACTGTTTAAGTAAAAATTTCCCCCTTCAGGTCATGTGAATGTCTACCACTGTGCAAGTCCAGAAATAAATCTAGATACCTTATAGAGAGCTCTTGATGCTGTCTCAGGTGTTGCCTCAGAGCACCACTTCCAAATGTTACTCTACACAGAGAGCAGGCTATGATTTTGAAGGTGACAAAGTGTGTTGTGAGCATCCATAGTCCAGCATGAAGGTACTGGAGACTTTGTGAAACATCTTGCCCTTCTCCCTGCAATGTCTGATTTGAACTAAGGACCTCAGCTTGCTTCTTTCTCCTGCATAAGTCTTCACAAGGGTCCTAATTTGCTACCAGGCAAGTAGTTAGTTTTGTGCAATGAGATTTTTTCAGTCTTTTTTTCTATGGGTATTTCATTTTGCATAAGAAAGGAAAAATTAACTGCAGCAAAGACTTGAACTAAATTCTTCTGCTACCCAGCTTTCTTCTAGACTAAGGGAGGCTTTTTCTTATTTCATTATTACATAGAAAATGATTGTACAATTTAGATGGTACAAGTCTGGTTGACAGTCTAGATCAGATACATCTTTCCAAACAGATATATCTACAGTGCAGGCATTTACATAGGAATAAATTATTCAAGGATATCTTTATAGTCAATGATAAATAAATGGCTGTGTGACAGCGTGAATTTTTTTATTCTAAAACAAATTTTTTTATTAGTTTCATGAAATGCCTTCCTCTGTAATTTACTCTACTACCTCCACTGCAGCCTTCTAAAGCAGATGAGATATGCCCCACTCTGGAAATCCTGGGAGGAAGGCAGATCTTCCTTTTAAGTTTATGAGAGTGAGAAGTTAATCCTCTAGCCTTGTATTCTAAGCAGTTTCCTGAGCCAGAAGGGTTGACTTAAGCCGTTCAAAGAACCTAAAATTAAGGGTGCAACATAGAACCCATAATTCCTTTTGTAAGGCAATCTTAACATGAAATCACCTTTTTTTCCCCTTTACTGCTTCTTTTACAGGATCAGTTATCAAAGACTCCAGACTACATTTTCCATATATTTAATTTTTAAAGAAAAATTGTAGTGCTATAGTCATAGTGCAAATGGAACAATTTGACATTTTGTGTGGCTCTGTGATTGTATTTAGTGGTGACGCAGCTCCCCAATTCTTCAAGGTTGGTTGAAAGTACATTGACATCAAAATGTCAAAGTTCAGATTCAGAGAACCAGTCATTCATGACATAATAAGGGAAACTCCAGTGGTGAAATAATGAGAGAAAATTCTGCAAAAATACAGTGAGCTTCAGGAAAACTATGTGATTATTTTCAAGTTCAGGGTGAAGGGTAATCAGGAGGCAGTTGTTATCCTGAGCATATTTTTAAGGTGTAAGGTTTTTTACCTCACTGTTTCTATATTTTGCACTTTAGTTGTAGTTTTCAGCAGAGAGCTTAAAATACCTTATTTCCTTGAACCATAGTCCATCGGACTCAGATGTAATCACAGTTGCCGGCAAGAGAGGAAGCTAACACAGTCACTGCTTCTGTTAAACTCATTCTGGACAGAAAGAAGCGGGTGTGGGTTTGTTTCTTGTTTCCAAAGTCTCAATGTTTGTAAGAATTTATGCCTTACTATTACTGTTTTAATGTAATAGTGTTTAGCTTTTGAGGATGCAATATTTAGATATGATAAACATCAGGTACTACAGAATACTAATATCAGTTAATTAGGGATCTAAGTAGAATTGTGAATTAAATCAGTTTGGCATTTATTTTAGCCAGCCATAAGGGTCTATAAGGAGGGGAAGGTTTTTTCACACCTCAAGAAAAAAGGGAAAGAGAGAGGAAAAGAGATGTCAGTAGGAGTCTGAATAGACACTTTTCATCTGTTAAATAGTCAGAGGAATTTGTTAATTAACAGTTACACTAGGAATGTAGAATTCTGTGACTGTAATTAAACAAAAATAGTAGAAGAGCTATGTCACTATGAACAAGGTAAGAAAAAACAGCAATAGAAGGATAGCAGAAGGAAAACAAGCTGACATCTTTAAGTACCTCCTCCGTGTGGACCAGAGACAGGGCAATTAATCAACACATCATTGTCATCTTGGTGGCAGAGGACCTCCCAAGACGTGTGATTGAACACAGAAGCAATGCTGACAGAGGTGACAAAAGTGGAATACATAGCTTTTGGGCTGAAAGCAACTTGGCTAAAAATTTTCAGAGGCACAAGGGGCATGTGGGTACAGAAATAAACTAAAGTTCTGCTGCACCCCAGATATCTTGTTAATGTGCTAATAGAGAAGCTACTCTGTTGTATGCACATACTTTTCTCTTTTTCTGGAGTTTCTACCAAAGACTAGGACTCAGTGCACCCTCTAGTCCACACCCAGGCCTCTGCTTATCAGTGGCAGGAAGGAAAAACCTGTTTAATTTACTTACTGTAATAGCAGCAGCAGAAGGCAACACTTACTAATGTAGAATGAAGACAAGAACACAGGATTAATTTTGAGATCTAATATCTTTTAGCTCCCCAGGTCTGGCTTGAATTCTAAGAGCCATGACAGGTAATGAGATACCAGAACTTAAAACTACATTATCCTGATTTATCAGATACTTTCCTCTTAGCACTTTGCTCTGCTTAAGGACCCCTGAAGCCAGAGATTATTCCTGTATACAGCAACAAAAAGCTTGGGATCACAGCTTTGAAGCACTGTGTATCGGTTCATAACTCAGGCAGTATCAGACTTAGAACTTCCATTAGTTCCTCACACTTACAGACATTGGTGTGGGTTTTTCTATTTCCTTGCTACTAGACTGTAAGCAGAAAACATGTTTCTGAATCCTGCCATAAGCAATAATAGCTTTTGAGTGCAAGGCTATACTATGAGAAAGAAACAGATAAGAATGGGAATCCAAAACTGCCCAACTGCTAAATAACCTTGCACCTCTCATTAATGTCTCCATCTCTAAGATACACAAGAGACTCATATAGTCTCTGAATTTCTTTCTAGAGCAACCCATTTGTCCCTAACTGGTAATGCCAAAATGCTATAGAGGCTGTTCATGCTGTATGCATCCTGCAGATGCCCAGATCTATAGAGTGAAAATACTTCCCCAAATGCCAGCAGATCATGCCTGAGGCTGGCTAAGCATGTATCTTTTATAAAGTCACATTAGCAGTGCCTTCATCATGGAAGAGCCTGAAAAAGGATTTTTAACTACCATAGAAATGACAACTGCAAACATAAAAATAGAAACCTAGAGGAAAAGAAAAAGAAAAATTTACTGTTGCCTTTGGTTAGTGCAAGCTTGTTAAAGTAAAAGGAACACTGTCTTATTCATGTATGAAATAAATTTATTTCCAAGTATTTGGTACCTTCGTCACTGCAATGACTTGATTTGACTCCAGCAAAAAGAAACCAAAGTGTGATGAAGAAGGCATTAAATATGTGTACTCCACCAATTCAAAGAGGAAGCCTAATGGAAATTTGGTATTGTTGCAAAGAACTGCTGCCTGATTAAAAACTCTGCTAGACATACAATGTTCTCAGGACACTAAAGCATAATAAAAGTTGATGAGAAATGCAGAGCATATTGAATCACCTGTAAAGAAATATTAACAAGATTATTGTTTTCATTTCACTTTTCAGTGTAGGTGTAAAGTTCTATGAGTGAATGAGGTCTGATTCTCATTTAT
This sequence comes from Falco peregrinus, assembly GCF_023634155.1. NCBI lineage: Eukaryota > Metazoa > Chordata > Aves > Falconiformes > Falconidae > Falco > Falco peregrinus. Next base: position 60,772,908 of record NC_073727.1, read on the forward strand.
ATGAATTAGTTTTATGAGTTAAATGAAGTATAAAATTAACTTCCCTTGGAATTATTGAATATCTTACAACATAAGTAAACCTGGAAAGAAGAGAAATGAAACTATTTGGATGACTGGAAAAGTCATATGCTTTGTTATGCATAATATCTGACGGAAGAGCCTAAAACTGATCTATTAAAAAGTTTCACAGGTCTTCGGTTCTAGGTTTTGTTGCCATCATTGGGTTGTATCTGTGTGTGCCATTACATGTGTTCATACAGCTGGCAGATGGTATGTAACAAGAGACTCTTCTCATAATAGCAAAAGGACAGGAAGACAACTGATTCTGTGAATTATTATGTATTGCATCCTCCTGCCTTTCATTTCCAAATGGATTATGAGGCTGCTTCTATGCATAACATCAGTTAAAAAGCAAAAGAATCAATGTTTGATCTTTGAGGGCTTCCTGACCTCGTTTATAAAGAAATCTTTTCTTCGTGGTGAACCTACAGTTTGCTAGGCCAAACTGAAGCTCGCATACATCACGTAGCTTCATTACTGTCAAGTAGTTTTACAGACTGAGTAGTAGAGCAGAGATGATTCGGGGTCTTTTCTTCTTTACATCACTCTAAATAAAAGGCCTTTTTGAATGCCTACACTTCATCTTTTAATTATAATGAAAATCACCTCAGGGATAGGCTAAGTAGAATCAGACCACGTGAATCACTATTTCCTCCAAATGTACCTCAATTACTCCCCTAGAAATGGTGGCGAATTTAAAAAACATACTTTATTAATTGTCTTTTACTATGAGATGTAATCTATCCCTCCCAGAAGGTACCAAGAGGCAACAGTAACAGAATCAATCAGAAGATACACATTTGTTGGCAAATGGGCATCTGAATGAAGGGATAAGCAGCGTAAGCCAAAAGGGGAACTAGAAGTATTCAATTGATCTAGAATTAGAAAGATTAAGCAAAAAATGGGGCTTGATAACAAATGGGTCTTTCTGGGAATGGAGCCATGTGAGATACAAGCCAGGCTGAGTGTGCGGGGAGAAAGGACACACTTCAGCTTCCAGTTCTGTTGCAGGACATGCACAGGGCTTTACTGCAGTTCATAATTAGTCTTAGTTTATTTTCAGGCAGCTGTCTGCTGTGTAGTGTTTCTTTCCCTCCTTGACAACCCTTTTTTTAGGAGGGCTTGTTGCAAGATTCAATAGTCACCAATTAGTCACCTTAGGGAGTGGGGTGAGATGGAATTTTAAAGGGAATGGAAAGAAATAGACTCTTCTGGGGTCTGCTGGTCTATGAGTTGGTTTGCATCATAAAGTGCCTGTTTTTCTGCATTGGCTGTTGCCTGCATGACACATGTGGCTATCCTCATTTAGCCAGATGCATCCAAATCTTACTGTCATATGATGGTGGTAAATTCCTACTTAAGACCATAAGGGCTGGACAAGGAAAATATCTGTCCTTTGCTGAATGGGGTAGGTATTTTGGTGGCAGCGGACACAGATAAGGCATTCTTAGCTTCTTCAGTCTTCACTGCTTCATTCTTCCAGGTCTCTGTGCTTGAAAGCATGGTTCAGGGAAAAGAAGAGGGTAAAGACTGAGCCAGGGATTACGTGACAGAACTTGACGCATTTCAGTTCATAGAACCTGATGGGCTGCACCTGAAGGTGCTCAGACAATTGGAAATGGCCTTGCAAGGCCATTCTCTACCATCTTTTAAGGGTTGTGGAGTCTAGGGGAGTACCCCAGTGACTGGAGAAATGTGAATGTTGTAGCCATCTTTATAAAAGGCTAGAAGGATACTCCAGAAAACTTTTGGCCTCAGATTCTCAGCTCAGTTCCTCAGACTATCACAGAGAAAATCCTCTTGGAAGCTGTTTTTGGTCATTCGATGGAGAAGAAGGTGACTGAGAACAGGCAGCATGGATTTACCAAAGATAACTCATGCTTGACCAACCTGACTACCATGGACCAGGGGAGAGCAAAATGGATAAAAATAAACCAAGTGATTACATGGGAGAATTATTTATGATGTAAGGTTCTGATTGTATAAAATTCCATTCTTATGGTTCTAGAAGTGTCATTAAACCCCACTGATTTGTGTAGCTTTAGAACTAAGCTACCATTAAAGCTGCCTAAAAGTCTTCTGTGCAGTTCCAGCAAAGGAGATTAAGCTCTGTGTTGCACTGTGTTCGTTCTGTGATGGGTACCATGGCAATGCAAATTCACTTAAGCTGATCCCTATAAGCCACGTACTCCATAGGAACCATAAAATATCAATGTGACATTTATTAAGAAAAAAAATATGTTTTTAAAGCTTCTGAGCTGGCACAGATGTGTAACTTTCCATCTTGTTCTATTGTAAAATATTCACTTTTAATACTTTATTATTCCCAAGGCTCATAGATTATAAGAGAAATTTTACACAGCCATACTGATATTAGTCACAAACATGACTTTCATTAATACTTTTTCTTCAGTTAATTATGTACTGAAATAGTATGAAACTGTAAAAGCTTGAGACAAGGTCAATCTAATTCCTTAGTGATGTAGAATATATTAATTTCTTATAAGGTTTTTCTTATAAGGTTCTTATTCTGGGTTTGAGATTTCAGAGTTTGATCATTTAGCTAATTATGCTATTAATTTACATGCAACAGTTCCTCATCAAGGCCTGTCTGATGTTAGATTTTTTTCACTGCTACTTCACATATTACATTTAATCCTACTGAAGGTCTATTTAAAATCGATATCACAATTCAGTAACACATGAAAGGGCAAAATATACATTTTTGTAGCCCTTGTTGAACAAAGTTCCACTCTATAAGTTCACCTCAAATACTTCCTTTTCCTTCTATGTCCACAGATGAACATATTTATACTGTTAAGTACTACTGAAAGTACTCAGCTGTGATTTTATTTTTTTTTACATGCCTACTCAGAGAATTTCAGGAACTCTCTTATTCCTGTTACATTCATAAAAGAGATTTTTGAGATAAAAGATTAAAAATACCCTTACTCTTTGTCATAGTATTAAAATGTGATGTTTAGTTAAGGATATCATGTTAAGACATGGTGGAAACATCCACTGTAACAGCTACACACATTGTTTAAATCTTCCATTAAATGTGGGTGGAGTGAGGGACGAAAGAAAACAGGTTAAGTACTTGTAGTTAGAAGAGGTGAGCAAAGCCTTTTTTTTTTTTTTTTTTTTTTTGGAGGGAGTGGTGTGTGACTGTATTATTCACTTTCCCTCTAGCAAGACAAAGTACTTCTTTTATTTGGTAGTTTTCATTTCACATTGGCTCTCTTTTTCATAGAATGAAGACAAAGCCAGGTTAGACAATCTCAATCTATTGTTGAACTTTCCCTTTAAAGGAAAGCAGGGTGATCTTAACTAAAATGCTAGGATGAACTGTATCAGAGACAGAAAATGGAAATGGTTTTCTTTTATTTGGACTTTACTGATGGTTATTACTGACACAGCATAAGTTCCAGGCCTCAGACTGGCTGCTAAGAAAACTTCTTCCAGTGTCAATCTATTTAAGTCATTGCTTTTTGTTTGCTCTTCTAGTCATACATTCCCAGCAGTAGGAGAAGAAATAAAATTTATTTGGCAGTCTGAGCCAGGCTATTAGGCAGGAATCAGAAAGAAAAAGAATAAGAAAGAGAAAGAATAAGCTGGGAGGAAAATGATGCATTGGAGAGGGGAGAACAGCAGAGCACAGAGCATCATATCCTAAATGAGACTTAGGAGTTAGCCAAAGCTGTTTTCCACCCTCTAAAAAACACGTTCTATAATAAGACCTAGAAGAGTGAGTAGAGAGGTAATTCTTTTTTAAGAAGGCTTCTAATGATTAAACATTTAGTTTAGTTGCTATTTGGAGAACAAACCTCAAACCCCAAAACTCACTAGAAAAAAGGTAGTTTTTACCTTGATTATGGGACAGTTCAAACACCTATCACCTCAGCCCCGTGGGTGGTGGTCATGCCCCCTCCTGAAGCAGCCCAAATGACAGGTCTGGAGACAAAGATGCCTGTGAGATCACACTCTTGAGGAGCTGTGAGGGAACCTGAGGCTCCTGGTTCCTTCCTAGCCAACCAGGCAGGCAGCCAATGGAGATAACACTTAACAGCACCGCCCTTCCATCAGTCTCTTGGACAGGCTGCTCCAAGAGTGAATGAGATGAAACCTGGGTGAGCTGTGATGCATATGTTTTATGTGAGCACTGTTGGAACATTATCAAAATTATACTATCTCTGCTTTTGATCTTGTAGGTAAAAAAAAAAAAAAAGATATTTCACTGTTGATTTCAACAGGGATGATGAAGTTCCTTAATATTAGAATAGAGCACTAAACCAGGAGCCTGAGATAGTGCAGCACAAAACCAGCAGTATCCCAGATCTCAAGTTCCTAACACAGTGTTTTGTTCCGTGAGAGATTCACAAGAATGGGCATATCTAGCTTTTTATAACCAACTTGATTTACTGTTTATTGTTAATAATTATTCTTATCTTTTAAACTTCCAGTAAGTGTAGACAGTGAGATACAACATAATGTTCCACAATTCTAATTGTTTGTTCTAACATAGAGAAATGATTACTGAGAAATAATTACTGAAATAAAAGACCCTGAAATGACACTTTGAAGTCAGGCATTCCTAAAATTCTGCATGTAACTAGCTGTTTAGCAATTATCACAAGCACCATCACATGATGCTGCACATGGGCAGTGAATAACTGTGGCAAGATATTTCTGAAGGAATCAAACACTGTGAGAAAGACTCAGCACAACCCGTGCATAAAAACAAATTGACAGAATTGTTCCTAAGAAGGCCAGAAAGGAAGGATGCTGTTTCTTGCTTAGGGCTCTGGAATTTTAATCCCACATACCTCAGGTAGTGGGATCTGCTCCAGGTGATCAGATTTACCTCCCTATCTTTAAACAGTTTATCTTTAAAAGTTTATCTTTACACTTAGTGCATATAAATGAGAAGTCTATATATCCCTGACTCCTGCTATAGTCAAGAGAAAAATATATTATATCCAAAAAGGCAATTCAGATCTTGGGTAAGATAACATCCCTCTGAAGATACTTTTTTACTGTGCTGCCTGCAGGAGAAACCTGGAGCAATGCTGTTTCAGATATAGGTGGCTTAATTGAATGATTAACCTTAGCTGGGACAAGCATGTGTCTGAGAATATGGGTCTGTAACCTGTGTATAAGTCTGAGCTGTCTGAAACAAAAATTAATCCACCCCTTATTGATATTTCCCACAACAGCACTGTGTAAGAAGTTACTCCACATGTAACCAAACTTCTTTTGGGGCAGAGACTAGTACCTCCTAACATGCTTCAATTGTAATGAGTTGGGTTACCCAAAGCAGACTTCATTAAGGGTTTATCAGGCCTTTTTGATCCATATGTTAAAGAGTGATGAGGAGATATCTGAGGAGGAGTCAGTATCTGGAGCAACAGTGAGCTCCTCATATCTGAGAAGTTCAATACCTAGTGGCAGAGGAGCAGTGCAGCCAGCTCAGCTGTATCTGAAATAGATCTATAGAGATCCTTTCTTTTCTACCTGCAGGTGAGTGTGGTTTTTCCATACTGATCACCTATATTTCTGAAAAGATTTAATGCAAAATTTTGATGTCTGGAGATTTGCTAGTTTTGAATAATGGGGACCTAAGCAGAACTGAGTCTCTGTCTTGACTTCTTTTATAGAGCCAAGTTCATGGAGCAATCAATGGAAAACAGTAAAGATATAAACCAGTTCCATGCTTGATCGGACAGAAATCTGCATTTTTTAAGTAGGTTTTTGTTCTGCACCAGGGAAGGAGGTGAGGGTAGTTTCTGGATCTCAGTAAGAAAGGCCCAACATGAAATGACTTAATAAAATAGCTGTTTTAATAAGATAGACTGAAAGAAGGGACACAGATAGCAAGTAAATCTTCTCTCCTTCAAGTGCTGGACACCCTGCAGTGTTGGATGAACCCCAGATGGATTTTCCCACAGCACACTGCGCAGATGCCTTCTGGGGCAGACGTTCCCCTTTCCCAGTCCTTCGAGCTCTTATGTCGTTTTCTTACAGGAAAACAACTCTGTTCATGAAGGGCGCTTGCATGAGAACTTCTTGCTGCCACTGAGGTGGCAGAGTTGCAGGTGCCGAGTGGGAGCTGCCTGCAGTCACCTCTGTGGCAATGAGTTGTCCAAGTTTGTCCAGTGTCTTAGGGATTTGTGCGGCACAGGGCAGCCTGAAGGTCATGTTGTATATGCACCACAGCGCAGCACGGCACAGACCTGGTCCTGCTCAGGTTAACTTGGTGGATCACTCACTCCTTGATCTAGAGCGGTCTCCAACAGGACCACTACATTTCAGCCCATGATCCACATACAGTTCACCTTTGTCAAAGATATTTTAAATTACAGATTATATTAGTAAACCGTTCAGCCAAGAGAAAGTTTATTGATGGGTTGGACTGTTACCTCTGTCGCAATACCCACATGTGTGCAACACAACCCAGCATGGGGCACTCCAGCAGGTTCCCATGCAGCAGATACTCATGCTAGCGTACGGGCTTCTCAAACCCTAAGAAGGTCCAACAGAGCAGACCTAACCTGCTCAGTCATTAACTCTTCAAATACAGTATCTTCTGCAAGGCTCCCATTACAGCTTCTAACATTATTTAGACATAGTCACCGGGGCTCAAACAATTTTATGAAGAAGCATTTCATGGTAATTATGATCAGACAAACCCCATCCCACATAACCTCTACAGTCACTGGAGGCCTGGAGCACAGCAAAACCAATGCAAGCAATAAGGTAGGGCATGCAACATGGTATCAATGATCCATGACCACTATTTATCACCAAAATGTGACGTTTATTCTACTGCGTTAATGATAGGGGGAAAGCTAAGGAACACAGATCTTCAACTATACAGATCAGCTGGCTGATCTCTTCAGTCTTTCAGAAGGGGTGGCACAAAATCCTGGGTAGCTATGACAGACTTGAAACTACCTAGGTCATGATTTGAGGAGTGGGAGCCTAAATGTGGGTGCTTTCAGCAGAAGGAAGCATCAGCAGAGTAAGTGCTTGCGTGAAATGTAAAATCCACATTATCATTAATGGATATAGTAGAAGATGTAACAAAATTGCTTTGGAAACTAAAATACAGAATTTTATGTTACAAATAACTCGATGTCTAAAAGCTTTACAGGAGTGGATGCTATGAAAGGCCACCACTTCTTTTCAGTCTGTACACTTAATTTACTCTCTGCTGTGCAATCTCCTCCCCATTCTTGGAAGTGCTGTGCTTTAAGGAGCACAACCAGCTTGTTGGTGCGCCGAGAAGGAATTTTTTTCCAGTCATCAGGGGTTTTCTTTGATCTACACAATCGCTGAGAGATAACAGAGGATAGTACCTTAATGCATCACCCTTGGATGCATCCTGTCTGGGCCTATGGACTTGTTCTTTTGTTCAATTTAAGTAACTAGTCCCTAACTCAATTTTCCTCTAGCATGAGTAGTATCCTTGTCCACTGAACTTTGCTAATAGTCATGAGAGTCTGGAAAGACTGAGGCAAAATACCTGCCAATGTTTTCTGTTCTTTGTCACTATGTTACCCAATGCACTCAGGAGCGAGTGTTAAGTAGGCATTTTCCTTGATGGTTTTGCTGCTGATATAACTGTAGGTAGCTTTTGTGTTGCACTTGATATCCCTCTCCAGCTTTGACCAGATAACCCCTCCTCACTTTCACTTTCCAAATACTTCTTGTTTGTATTTGAGCTCAGTCTACTTTCTATTCTACATTCTGCAATTGAAACAGGCCATTCTTGTGCTATCAGGAGACTGCCCCTGAAGAACGACTGGCTCTCCTGGTCTTCCTCAGGGCAACTTTACATGGGATCCTGTCAATCAGATCCCTCACAAAAAGAAAGCCTGCTTTCCTAAAGTTCAAGTTCTACAGCTTGCCTTCTTTCAGGATCTGGAACCTCCATCTAACAGTCACTGCTAACAAAAGTGTCATTGACTGTCACACTCCAGCCAGGTCTTTATCTGCAGGTTATAGCTCCAGCAGAGCACATCACCTGTGGTCTGAAGCAGATGCCCACCATGATATCTTCCTTACCATTCTCCTAAAAATCTTTAGCAGTCCTCCCATTCAATAGCAGATCTCCATGTATTTAAACCGTTCCTTTTCATAGGGGGCACCCCCATTCACCTGACTTCCCTGCCTATCTTTTCCTAAAATTCTCATCCATGGGAACATTTTAGCCATACAAACTATCCCTCCCCCCCCATCTGTATAATCTCACTGATGTCAGATCTGTGCCTGCACATGGACTTCCAGTTCTTTTCACGTGTTTTTCCCAGGCTGCATTCATTTGCTTACAGGTAGCTAAAGTGGACGCCCTATTTTCTCTCTTTCTCTAGGAAACTGTGAAAGCTTCCTCCTTTGCCTTGCACCATCTGGGATTCTCCTACACTCCCTTCTTCTCTAGTTTTCATTGGGTTTTGGCTACCATTCCCTGAAAAACCTAATTTAAAGCTTTCCAAAAGCCTGGGCAAGCTTGCTGGCAAAGATGGTCCTGGCCTACTTTGTCAGGTAAATCTTGTCTCTCACCAGCAGTTGGTCTCTGATCATAGTAGCTAAAGGCTTGCTGGTGAAAACAGCTGTGTGGTCAGGTATTGATCTGCAGTATGTATCTGCTCATGCCCCAGTCAATCTGCTTGACTAGGAGGATGGGGAAGAACTGTACCTGGGCTCCTGTTTCTTCCAACATAGACCCTGGGGTCCATTGGATTCACTCATGGTCTTCCTAGGCAGAATCATTGGTGTACCAGCAGGTGAACAAAAGGTAGAAATCTGGGGGTTGGAAGAGCCACAGTACTCTCCCCATGATGTCCTTGGTTGCAGACAAACGTGAGCCCCTGGAAACAACAGGTGTGATGTGCAGAGAAATGATCCCATTGTGTGCGGAAGGCAGTACTACATTCCCATTACGTGGTGTGTTCTGTTATTGGCACTGGTGTGAATCTGTCGATCAATGTGGCCAGCTCAGATGCTTTTTTTGCCTTCTGCATGGGGTTTTGCACTATTCTCCAACTAAATGCAGGTGGAGAACAAATATTCTTGTCTCTGGAAGTCACAAGCTTCTACCCCCAACGTCAAAGCAGACTGTACCTTTGCTCTGCTCAAGTGTTGTCTCAGGGGATCCCTCCTTCTGTGCATTGAAGGACTTGCATTCTTGCCCCTGCAGAGTTTTCTCAAAGATCCTGTTAAGTTGCCATGCTTCTTCCTCTTTGTTTCTTTGTCTGGTCTCCTCTCTGCTTAGCAACTCCATAGATGCTGCAGGATGGTCACTGTCATCCCCAGCTTCTGTCAAAGAAGGGAGCCCGGGCACAACCTGTAGACCACAAAATGGATGGAGTTGTCCTGCCACTGTAGCTCAATCTGGTCTGAAGGTCCTGGTGCATCAGAGTTGGTCACATCAGGTAAGGCACCATGTCTTGCCACATGTTGTCACCACTGCTGTACCGAGTCTGGCAGCCTCACAGCCTCCAGCAGTGCCTCTGGACCCCTTCTGCACCAGCTGACACAGTAACTGCCTAGTTTCTCTCTGCCCATCCTCCCCACTGATGATCCCATAGATATCATTTAACCAAGGAACCAAACACGAGCTTGCACTCCTCCTGGTGAGACATCCTGCTCACCAGCAACTGGTCACCCTGTCTCAGTTCCTGGCTGCTGTCCCTCACTCGTGAATGTGGGGTTTGCCACATGTTCTTTCCTTCCATACTGGGTTCCCTACAGGCATCAGAAGCTTGACATTAAATTGCTCCTTTTTAATGCTAGGCAGCAGAGCTAAGACAGTTGGTTTGGTGATACAAGATAATAATTTGTCAAGTCATAGCCTCCAACACTATTGCATTCACGCTCACTTGACTACTTATTCTGTAAACAGTTTATGTTGCTACCACTTGTTTCATTCTCAAAATCTAACTTGAATCACAGTCTGTGGAGAATGAATGAATTGTTGAAGAAATCTGTTTCAACAGAAATGAACTGATGTTTCCTCAGCATTGAATCATTATTGTTTAATGTTTAAAGCTCTGTTTCAGGAAATACACCCATATGAAAGCAATTTCAGGTGCGATCCAACTTCCACTGAAGCTGACGAGACCCTTTTTTTTTTTCCTTACTAAGCAGAAAATGTGGAATTTTGTGAGCAACTTATAGCTTCTTCCCTAAAGAGAAAAAAGGTCCCAAACATTTCCCCTGCCATTTAATCTATATGCAGCTACATCTCCATTACAACTCCAGCCTGCACTTTAATTTGCACTAAATATTCACCTGCAGTTTCTTTATTTTTCTTTTTTCATTCCAAAAACCTCAGAATCAACATAAAGATAATTTTTCAAAAAGAGAACAGTATAAGTTGAGTTGCAGTAATTAAAAATGGCAGAAATAGATGTATTCAAACTATAGTATTAATTTCTATTTTCTAGTTTATATTGTTTAAAAATCAAATTACTGATTACCAAATACAAAACAATAGCAACAAAAATGCAAACAAGCAGAAAAACCCTGAAAAATATCATTCCATAACTAGAACTAAAGACATTTGTCTATGCAGAAAAAAATATAGGTTCAGGACCACTGCTGTGCAAATAATATTTTGCTTTATTGACAGAATTAATAAATTTTGCACATTTAAAATTCCAACTGGTTATAACTATAAATATTTTTTTAATATTTTTTTTTGTCCAAACAACCTTTCCCTCTAGGAATCACTCCATTGCAAAACAAATCAAACCAAAACAAAGGAAAAACAAACGAACAAAACCCAACAGCATTTGACGACAAACAAGAAAATTTATTCTTCTTGATATTTTTGTTCAACTCTAAAATAGAACCTTATACATTTAAAGGAACTTGCCCCAGATTTTAATTTTGAAACTGTAGGAGCAAAATACTTTGGTTTTCTCCAGTGCTTTTCTCTCATTTGTCTTTATCAAAACTATCCATTAGTTTAGTATGAATTTATGAAGCATTTTATCATGAAATTGTGTTGCTAGAAAAAAATATTTTCTTGAAAATTAACTTTCCTTACAACAACAATGACACATAAATTATATCACTGATAATCATTAAAAGAGCCATCCTCCCAAGGAACTGAGAAAATAGTTTCTTTATTTTCCATTGTAATTTTACTTCAGTATATTTATGAGTTTTAGTGTAGAAGAGATGAGATGGGGTGCGTGCATCTGTGCGTGTGTCTGTTTAGTCTGGATCCTGTCATATAGGTTTATGCACAATTCAAGATGGGCTACTGCTACTGGCAATGTAAATAAAATCTGTGATCCAATATTCCAGTTAAAAGTAACTATGAAATTTGTATAAACTGGAAAGCTATTTTTATTTCTGATTATGCTTCTTTACAGACATAAAAGATCTACAGATGGTTTTAGAGGCATGAAGTTATAACTAAAAGTACTTTTCGTAAATTAACTTGTTAATAAGTGTAGATGATAACATGCTGGAGCTCAGGAAGATTCCCAGGCATGGTTTAATGTATGTAATATACACATAGCCCCATTTGATATGTTAGGTATCATGACTTCTCAGTGACTACAAATGTCAGGCAGCATTAAATAGTAGGCATCTAAATTGCCCATAACTCTTTGCCTTTAAGCACTATCATAGTTAAAATGCCTAGGTGGCCACTTAACATAGATAACACAAGTGTACCCTTAGTGACTTCCTAGTGAGTGCCTGGGAAGTATGCATTTCCATATCACACTCTGAGCACTCAGCAAATCGCTGAAGGGCATGGGATGGGCCAGATGCTTACCTGCCTGAGAAAACTCACAAGGGCAAGATTCATTCTTCTTGTTAAGCAAGGAGCAGGTAGAGTTGATTCACACCTGTGGATCTCAGGATATCTATCCCCTACTCTCTGGGTCCCCTGAGTAGCTCTTTTCTCATATAGTGCCTCGGAGGAACGGTAATCTCCTACTCTCCAACACCATGAATACAAGAGGGGAGCTACTTCCGGGCACCTCAGGGTGACTCAGATTTTCATATGGAAATCTATTTAAACAGAAAATCCACTATGAAGTGTGCCTTATCCATGGTTAAAAGGGACCTACTACAGCTAAGAATGAGAAGAGCAAAACTTTATTTGAAATATTGACATCATTGTTCTATGCAGAGGAAAGGTGTTGCAGATTTGCTTCACTCTCCTCTCTGAGCCCAAATCTTCCATTTTTTTAAATCCTTCACACTGGGTAGTAGAGGGTATCTTAAGCAGTATCTTAATACTTAGCTGACTAATTGCATGAGTGATCATTTAGCAAACCAGCAATACATTCTTCTTGCTCTCCCAGAGAAAAGAAAATGAAAAACCCCAAACACTACCACACTGGCTTTTTCAAAACAAAACAGCAGTGAAAAACATTGTCAGTAATTTAATTATCTTTTAGCCTGACAGCTTCGGCTGTATTTAAAAATTACCAACCGAGGGCTTTACATTAAGCCTGCCAAAAAAGGAACAGCAACTAACAGATGTGCTTTACTCTTCTTGGGCTCATCACCGGTGAGGTGCAGCTGCTGCTTTGACTTTGTCTTTTGTGGCTTGCTTTGAAATGTTGTCCTTCTTTATCACTATACACTAGTTTTATTACCTTGTTTTTTTTCTAAAACCTAAACATATTTTTTTTGACAACATCATGCTGATGAGCTGCAAGAAAGATGCTCAGTGGATCTTGTGGTACATTAAAATTGTGCTAGTGGTGCAGAGAACAGGTTTAGGCAATATACATATGTCTACAGGATGCAGCAGAGTGATGCTTATTTTTAATTAATGGGACACTTCTCAATGAAAAGATGGCAGTTGTTTTATAACTAAGGCAGGAATATCAGCTGCAACACACTGACTGTGTTTGTTCACCTTGGAGGACAAATTAGGGTATTGCATTTGTTTTATTTAAACTGTGTTTTGGAGTATAAAGAGATGGCAACACTGGGAAAGTGATTTGGCTGGCAAAATTATTAAAGTGAACATTTCTCAGCTTGACATTATTCATATTTGAATAGAATGGATTAGACAGAGAATTTTCACAGTTCTACCTCTTAGCTCATCTGGTAATTACAACAGCATAAAATACAGAAGTGAAGATGGAATAAAATCTCAACATTAAATAATTTCTTATTTTCCTCCAGGAACAGAGAGGAGTATGGAAACACGCTGGTGGACAACTGCTTAGGGAATAAATAAGCTATTGGAGAATTTTTACAAAGGACTCAACAGTTCCTTTTTTTCATCTGTGGGTTTTTTTTAATACTGTCAGAGATCCATACATGTAACAGCTTCAGACAAGCTAGTTATTTTTAATCTGGAAAGAAGAACATTTTGTGGGTAATGAAAAGAGTAATTACAATTAGATGAGATGCTGACATCCAATGGGGTAGAATTGTTACTTCATTTTGCATCCTTAGCAAAAATGTACTTACTTGATTGTTAGGCAGAAAATGTGAGTTTCATGCTGAGAACTAAGTGTGCGATTGAACATTGGCCACAGCTTTCAGTTAGGGAGTGGGTAGTAGGAATCAACAAGGAGAGCCTGAGGAAGCTAGGAATAGGGAGGAAGGGGAAAAGAATTGATGGAAATAGTGAGAGCTGTGAGCACATTCCTCCTCTGCTCTTCCATATGGCTGTCTGACCCTATCTGTCGTGTAGAAGCAGTGCCAAGTCTCTGTTTTCCAACCTTTCTTCCAACGTAGGAAGCTCCTAATAGGAGCTGATCCTGAGAAGCAGACCAGGGCAGGGGAAGAGGCAGAGGAAAAACAGAATTAGAAGAATGGGTTGACAGCAGACAATCCATCATCTCACCTCTTTTCCCACCCACAGTATAACCATTTAGATACAGCTCAGCGCTGTGTGTTTTTGTTATGACAGCATCTTCCAATGCACCCTTAGTTGCCTTTTGCTTGTATCCAAGTTGCCACGCAGTTCGGCAATACAGGGAACTTATAACCCCAGAAGCTGTAGGACCACAGGCTTGTCAGCCTCTGGTGAGCCAGAGGGGAGCAGGAGGGGAGCCCTTCCATACTCCGTGCCTGCATGGGAGGGGAGTATAAAGCCTGGCTTGAGAGGCTATACTATTTAATCACTTTGTTGGTGGGACTGTGTTCTGAATATTGTAATAGAGTTTGGTATGTGGTGTTGACCCAAGAAATAACCCATGAAAGATGAAAAGTGCACATTAGATCACACAGTCTGTCTGCACTTTTATTTCCTTTGTACTGGTCACTTCTGTCCTTACTCCAGTCCACTTGACAATCTAGATAACCCATCTTTCCAGTTCTGCCCCTACAAGGTTAGTCTGAAGTCTTCATAGCTTTGAGAAGTTATTAATAGAAATTTAGATTTCCTTTTAACAAATAACTGGTCTTGATTACAGGTCATTACCTTTCATAAAGACTTTAAACGTAATTATGATGAAAATAAGAGGTAACTGCAAGTTTGAAAGCCGGATGCTGCAAATCCATGTTCATAAAAGTAGCTTTTTTATAAGCTGTGTTTCAATGGCATTACTCACCTCATTACGAGACCCAGCATGAGTATGAGATTTGACTACGTTGTGTTTAATATTTAAATGGGCTGGAATCTAGTAGAATACTTAGCCTTAAATACAATGCGAAGGTGCCTTGATACAACACAGAAAAATAATCTCTAGATCCACCTCACTGAATTTTGAGACACCTTGGGTGGATTGCAGAAAATGCAGCTGGCAGGGGGGGGGGGGGGGAGGAGGGGGGAATGCCTAACTTGCTGCTTTTAGGCAAAAAGCGCCGCAGCCTCTTCCTTTAGCTATGCCCTTTAAATGTGTGAATCTGCTGCTACAGTTTCATATTCTGACCCACTTTCTCATAGGTGTTTAACCTAGGACTAGGTGGAACCAATTTTAGATTGTCTCATACTGCTTTCTTCAATAGCTCCTAATGACTACCTACTCACATTGTGGTAGCTACTGTGAATTCCTGTTTCAGGTCTCTAACTCTCCATTCATTAGGCAGAAAATGCAGGCACCCAACAATGGCTAATTCCAGGACTACAGGAATACAGGTAAGTTTCCAGAATTGCAATATTGAGTGTTAGTACACTGACTATCCTCTTTAGATTACTGAGATTTGAATTTGTCTTGTATAACTTTATTGCATTAAAGTTTTATTCCACTGCAGGTGTAATTAATAGTGAAAATCCATCTTTTTAATTTCTGTTGTGTGATGGCAACACTGGTTGGAACAGGGAAGTGTACAAGAATATCCACCATATTTAGCTATTTAATTATTATCTCTTATTAAATACTACATCATTAATTAGTCTAAGTTAAGAATGCTCACTTAATAATTTAGTTGACGTTTTTGGTCACATTTTTTGCCTGTTGAAATACCACAGGCAGATTTCAGTTTTGCCATAAATAAATCATGAATGGAATTAGATATGTAATAGATATATATACACCTATACATGTATGGTGTATATTTTACAAAGGACTCAACAGTTCCTTTTTTTGATCCTATGGATTTGTCATTATTTATTTATTATGGCTACTCAGTACTTGATCTTTGATTTTTGAAACTTAAGCTAGCATGATTTTGTCTGTACTTTGATATTTCACATAATGACTAGATGAGATTATCTCTCAAAACAGTACATGCAAATTGTCATCATCAAAATAATACAGTTAAGGGGACAATTAGGGAAAGGGATGCCAACAAAATCCTCTTCTGAAAATTAGGAATAAAACCCCCCTAATTTTGCTTTTCTCTTTTGTTAATGAACAGTGCAACATTAGCACTAAGTACAAACATTTTCACTTGGCCATCACTCTGTGAGAACTGTTTTTTTCTCCCTGGATGGACTGTAGTAAATCCATGGCAATTGTGTTTTCGCATAGACATATGCAGTAGAGCAGGAAAAAGGGTTTGTTTTATTGGATTTGTTTTATTGCTTCTGTGTCAAGACCTTGGTCAGAGTGTTTACATTCAACATGTCATTCAGTGCCTTCTTTTAAAAATAGCATCTCTTTTAAGGTTACACAATTCAGTCTTGAGAAGCATGTGTGCCTCAAGAATGTGAATAGCGAATAGAGAGAGGAAAGGATTTTAACCTCTCTTAACTATTTGTTTTGAAATCTAGCTGTCTGATTTTGCAAAACATCTCACCAAAAGAGGTATACTTATGAGCAGTAAGAGATTTAAAAGCAGTGCAAATAGATTAATGACAATTAATGCTGGTTTCTGAAATATTTCCCTTTCCCAATACCACACTTTTGTTTGCATAATATGATGTTTCCTCACATGTTCCTTCATACCTTTCCCAGCTTTACTCCCCATTTGAGGCTTCAGTGAGACATAGGAGCTCTTCATGAGCTTTCTCCAAAACATGGCCCACCTGGTCACCCTTGTCACGGAGAGGATGAAACTCCTGGGTTGGGTGTTCTGCCTCTGCTGCCTTGACTGCTGGCATCTCTGAGTAGAGCATTATGACTGGGTGCCACCCACCCACTAGTC
Organism: Falco peregrinus; assembly: GCF_023634155.1. Lineage (NCBI taxonomy): Eukaryota > Metazoa > Chordata > Aves > Falconiformes > Falconidae > Falco > Falco peregrinus. Next base: position 60,789,489 of record NC_073727.1, read on the forward strand.
TGGCCCTAAGGGAAAAAAGGCAGTGAAATCAAGGCCATTTCTCCCCACCATAGACATGATCCTAGACCTCATACCCCTCCTAGCAGTGATAGCCTGTTATGGATTCAATTGCCTTTGTCCATTTAAACTGTTGACTCTTCATCACAAATCCAAAACATAGCACCATACAGGATACTATGAAGAAAATTAACTGTATCACAGCCAAAAGCAGTACAGTCCTCTTCAGGTCTAACTAAAATTTTGCCCTCTCCCCAGCTTCTTGGGGTCACCATACACCTTCCAAAGCTCCACTCTGATTTTTAGGTTCTTACACTGTCATGGTTTAACACCAGCCAGCAACTAAGCCCCATGAAGCTGCTTGCTCACTCCCCCACGCAGTGGGATGGGAGAGAGTTGGAAGAGTAGAAGTGAGAAAACTTGGGGGTTGAGATAAAGACAGTTTGATAGGTGAAGCAAAAAGCTGTGTACAAAAAGAAAGCAAAACAAGGAATTCATTCACCACTTCCCATGGGCAGGCGGGTGTTCAGCCATCCCCAGGTAAGCCGGGCTCCATCATGTCTAACAGTGACTTGGGAAGACAAACACCATCACTCCAAACATCCCCTCCTTCCTTCTTCTTTCCCCAGCTTTAGATGCTGATCACAACATCACACGGTATGGACTATCCCTTTGGTCAGTCAGGGTCAGCTGTCCCAGCTGTTTCCCCTCCCAACCCCTTGTGCACCCCCAGCCTCCTTGCTGGTGAGTGGTGTGAGAAGCAGCAAAGGCCTTGGCTCCATGTAAGTGCTGCTCAGCAATAACTAAAACATCCCTGTATCATCACACTGTTTCCAGCACAAATCCAAAACACAGCCCCATACTAGCTACTATGAAGAAAATTTACTCTACCCTAGCCAAAACCAGCACACACACTCCTTTTCTACCTCTCTCTGTTTCTCCTGAAGCCATACATAAAGGAATTGGTGTATAACCTCATGTGAACACGACCTGAAAAAGCTCTACACCATTTTGCCCTCGGTAGTATTTAATATGCGCTTGACTTAAATTAGCTTGGAGTTAATTTTTCTACATAAAAAGAAAAGCCCATGAACCTGGATGAAGGGGGTGGGGGGAGCGGGGAAGAGGAAAAAAAAGGGTGCAAACATAAGGTGCACCTAATAAGAATATTTTATAAACCGTGACGTGGGATTTTTCTAATGGACTCATTCTACCTCATTTTAGGTAACACAACTGCAATGTGGCGTATAGTACAGATGGATAACATTACAGCAGAAGTACAGTTTTATAACTGGCAAACAGGTGTCTGGGTTTATTTAACAATCTAGCTAGCATAAACCAGATTTCTATTTATTATTGGAATAGTTGGTGCATATGATGTTGTTTCAAGGAAGCAGGGAAGCCAAATCTCTGTGAAGCATTTGCAGATTTAAGGTATTCCTACAGATATTGTTTCATCTTCCAGAAATTTTTAAAAGTGCTATTTTCATCTCTTAGTATACAGCATCCATTCACTCCCTATAGTCATACCCCAAGCCTATGATGGCTGCATCCCTGAGATATGGACAGGATTTGCCCTTTTGCATGTATTATATGTGTATTGTGTACTTGTGAGAAAAAACAGAAAACACACTCCTTTTTTTTGTAAATATAATATGAAACTAATTTTTGTTTGTGTACCAACCATATTCAGTAGGTGCACAGATATCTGCTCTCCAGGTAAGCCTTTCATGATTATATGCTACACTGCTGTTAGGCATGTAAACAGCTGTGTGTTGTGCCAGGATGACTAACTGCTGAGGTTTTACACGTACCTCAAACAACGCTATTAGTCCCTGTCGGGACTTGAATATGATGGAGATGATAAAGCTCAGGACACCCGCCACTGGTAATGTAAGCACTTAGAAATGTTATTCATAGGAATGAGGGCTACATCAGCTTGTAGTAGCATGATGTAGTAACATCAGCTTGTAGTAACACGCTGAACTGAAGCAGGTCTGGCTTTGTCGACTGGCCAGCAGCAGTCTGCAGTGAATAATTGCCAGCATGTTCTCTATTATGGCGTTGGCTCAGGCCAAAGAGCACTCTCCCAAGCAATGCCTAATTGAGGTTAGCATTAGCCAGGCATGGCTCCAGTAGGCAATACAGAAAAAGCTACTTTATTTCAGGCAGGGAGAAAAGAATTCAATAGCTTGCATGCAACTTGGGGCCAGAATATCAGCTGACGCTATATGTGAGGCCAAAGGCGCCAGACATCTAAGCTCATTTGAGTGTTGGATTGGATACCTGAATGGACAACGGAGTGCCTCAGCTCTCCTGTAGCTGTAACCCTAAGTACCAAAGTAGGGAGAAGACATGCTAATTACTGCTAACCTCCTTGACATGCAGTCTTATGGAGAAGAAAGAACATATTCCAATGGCTAATTGATGAAAACAGGTACACTTAGATAAGACAAAAACATGTTTACAGCCACTGGAACAAATCATTAAGAGAAATGGTAGGCTTGTCACAGTGTCTCCAGATGAAAACATTTATGGAAAATCAGTGTTAGTCAAAAACAAAGTATATGGCTGAGAATAAAAACATAACTGGTTGAAAATGAAGGATCTGTGCTGCATAAGGGCTAAGACTACAGGTCTCAACAGTGCTATAACTAAATCTTATAAATACACCCATGAATACCCCCCACTATTATTATTCTTAATTTACCCATGGGGAAAATGAGCTGTCTTGAAGTTACAGGGCAAAGGCAGAGTTTAAAATAATGTGAGGAGGTCTCTGAAATCTAGTAGCAGGTTCCCTCTTCAAAAATTCATTGCCTGTCATACTGGAAAAGAGCTACAAAGCATAAGCAACTTAGGGGTTAAAGACATTTTGATTTATTCCAGAAAAAAAGGGATTTTTCCACACGCATTTCCTGAAGATTATAGACTCTGTTACTCCCTTTAGCATTGCACAGGTTCATGAATGATTAATGAAGTTTTAGGTCCAAAATCACTGAGTAGTGGTATATTGCAAGTTTTACAGTGTGATCTATTACCAGCAAATGTATCTTTGGTGTTTTATTTGTCGGACATACTGTGCTGTGAACTGGATAATCCTTCTGACTTTTCCCCTTTCCAGAAATTACCAGTTAGGTGGGAGTAAGAACAAAATTTCACTGCATAAAATGGATATTGCTGTTAAGCACCTTGTTCCTTGTTTGTATGCTTGGGAAGTGAAGACTGGGGGGAGAGGATTTAGCTCTCAATTTCTGGCATTTTTCTTCTAGTCATAAGGCATAATTTGCATAACTTATCATTGCAGCTTTTTCAGCTGCTTTATTAATGGCCTTTTAAGGAAGCTAGCAATACTCATCTAAGTAGCTTTGTTTGGAAACCCTTGTCATGATTGAGTTTTAGAAGCTGAAAGAAAAGAATGTGTCACAACAAGCTTCAGGATGTGAGTGATCCTGCAGCAAAGATGAATGAAAGAGTACAGGGGTTAATAAAAATTAGTTGGGTTTTGGTTTGGTTGGGTTTTTTTAGACTTTAACCTCTAACCCCTGCCTGCAAGTGTCAGGAGTTAAAGAAATCATAGAATACCAGGTTGGAAGGGACTTCAAGGATCACCTGGTCCAACCTTTCTTGGCAGAAGCACAGTCTAGACAAGATGGCCCTCTTCTGGTCTAACATATTGCCCTCTCCCCAGCTTCTTGGGGTCACCATACACCTTCCAAAGCTCCACTCTGATTTTTAGGTTCTTACACTGTCATGGTTTAACCCCAGCCAGCAACTAAGCCCCATGAAGCTGCTTGCTCACTCCCCCACGCAGTGGGATGGGAGAGAGTTGGAAGAGTAGAAGTGAGAAAACTTGGGGGTTGAGATAAAGACAGTTTGATAGGTGAAGCAAAAAGCTGTGTACAAAAAGAAAGCAAAACAAGGAATTCATTCACCACTTCCCATGGGCAGGCGGGTGTTCAGCCATCCCCAGGTAAGCCGGGCTCCATCATGTCTAACAGTGACTTGGGAAGACAAACACCATCACTCCAAACATCCCCTCCTTCCTTCTTCTTTCCCCAGCTTTAGATGCTGATCACAACATCACACGGTATGGACTATCCCTTTGGTCAGTCAGGGTCAGCTGTCCCAGCTGTTTCCCCTCCCAACCCCTTGTGCACCCCCAGCCTCCTTGCTGGTGAGTGGTGTGAGAAGCAGCAAAGGCCTTGGCTCCATGTAAGCGCTGCTCAGCAATAACTAAAACATCCCTGTATCATCACACTGTTTCCAGCACAAATCCAAAACACAGCCCCATACTAGCTACTATGAAGAAAATTTACTCTACCCTAGCCAAAACCAGCACAACACCATTGCGGAAGTCCATTAAAAAGAAGCTGCTTAATTCACTAATTTTAAAATTAGAAAATATCAGTATCACTTTCCTCCCAAGAATGTCAAAACTCTGGAGCAAATATTGGAAACACTCAAAAGAAGATAACAAAAATACCCTCCAGAGGAAGGGTCAGGCAATCTGAGTAGAAAGATGAATGTGACATGCAGTTAATAAGAATCTGTAAAAGAAGGGTGAAAAATCAATAAACAAACAATAAATGTATAAATATATCCAATTGAGACTCACCTGAGTTGCAAGTTCAAGCAGAAATGAGCAGGACTGACTTCCAACAGGTCCAGAATTGTGTTTCTTGGACACCTACTCTGCCCTATATTGACTGTAACAGCCTGCAGAAGGGTTTGTTCTTTAAACAAGCAGTCAGACTAAAGGTCTGTGCCACCTACATATAATCCTTGGTATGGCGATTTTGTCCCTGACCAATAAGGCACATACTATATCTCAACTTTCAGCAAGACAGACAGACAGTTTTCTCTGTTATTTTTCAATGTATTAGCTGTAGACTACCACAACTGTAACTAATTTTAAGTAACAATCACTGGAATATGGATATGAGAGCAATTTAGATGGAATGTGATGGAAGTGTTTTTGAAGTAATGATCTTCTTTGACTAAATTAAACAAAATACATTACATTCAGTTTTGAACTGTAGCAGTCCTGTGTTAATGGCTGGACTTGATGATCTCAGAGGTCTTTTCCAACCAAAATGATTCCAATGATTCTATGAGGACTCCATACTTCTGGTTCCCTTCATGCAACTGCTCGTGCCCCTGTGCTTTGCTTTTTGAGGTAGAAGAAACAAAAGAGCAGAAGGGGAGTTTATGAACGGCAACACAGCAAAGTCTGGTGTGAGAAGGATTTAAAAAACATAGTCACTGCAAATTAAAGGGATAAAACTGGTCACGTTCAGGGGGTCATTAATGACTAAAGTACAGCAGAAGTTGATTATATACTTTAACTGAATGTATACAAAATACACGATTTCTGAACTAGAGAAACAGATTAAATAATGTTTTTACAAAGCATGTACAGCATATCTTGACAATAAATCAATATCTGTTTTAAACTTACTACTTCATCTCCTTAGCCCCATTACAACCCAACTGAAAACTACCTGGGAAACTTTTGTGAAAAAAAAATCTGAAAAAACCCCGTACAGCCAAAACCTACTTAATGAATATGAGACAATTTTCTTGTGCTTAATAACTAAAAATAGTACTACACGAAATAGAAAAAGGGAAAAGTGGAATCTCAAGCACTAATATGACTGATGTTTTAGATAGTCCCATTGGGAAAAATAGGGTGGAGGGGAGAGAAAAGAACTGCTGAAATAGTTAATCAGGATGTTACACAGTACATAGAAAACCAGGAGTGGGGCTGAATTTGTATACGTAACTTTAGACTTTGATATTGCAAACTCCAGCACCCTGTCAGGGTGTGTATTCCTGTGAGCAAAGCCATTGCCATCAAATTCTATATTTTATTTATTTTTCAGGAATAGATATTTTCTGGGGGATGGATCTTCCTTAAAGTCCACGTAATGTTGAATTAAAAGTTTTTCAGTAAAATCCTGATGTGCTTTCCAGATAATCTTCTCTTAGTAAGCAAAAAAACCCACCCAAAACTGACTAATTAAGAATTAAGGTATTTTAGATTTGCAAAAATAAACTAAATTAATGCCTGTTTTGAATGTGATGGTCTACCTAAAATATATGTGATGTCCTTCCTGCTTCATGTTTGGATTTAGAGATACCAAAATAGAATCTGTCTTCAAGCCATTATAGGGAATCCTTTTCCTGAAATCTTTTAGTGTCAGGTCAACGCAGAAGTTATAGCAAGCTGACTGACTGAAAGGATATGGAGCTATTCTACAAGCACTCAGTTATCTCTCAAGTCATTGGGATCAAGCCCTTATGTAGTTTAATGAAAAATATGGAGCACATTTCATGATTAGATTTGCAAATGCTCATTCCTCATTAAGAAAAAAAACAAAATAAAAAACAAAACCCAACAAAAAACAAAACCAAAAAAAACCCAAACCAAATTAAAACAAAATGTAAACCAGTGTCTGTCAGGAAAAGGTCATTCACAGATAATTGTTGAGAGTTATTTTGTACAGAAAAACATCTTTCAAACTGTGTGATTCTTGACTGTACACCAGTTCAAAAAAAGGTCGCTGTTATTTTCTTCCATTGCCACATTAATGGATAAATTGTATTTCCTTACTTTTATCTCCCCAAAACAATCATTTTACTGAAACTTCTCCAAAAAAACCTTCATACTTTGGAAAACATAAAGGATTGAGAACACTAATACAAAGATTAAGAAAATCGCAAACCCTCCAAAACAAACACATGACTCAAACTGAGTGATTGTGACGAGTAGTTTAGTTTTGGGGTTTTTTTTCATACTAAATTGTGTTTTAATGAAGGCATGTGGGCATGACAATATTAAGAAACCATTGAACTATGTTATATTAAATCCTGCCTGAAATGAGGATGAGGAGATGTAAGTTCTGCTTACAATGTCATCACGTATTTTCCCACACTGTCCATATAGGTAAATACATAATCTTTGGTTTTCTGGATGGTCCATAGTTTCCCTTGATTCTTGACTACAGATATGAAAAGATACATAGAAGGGCCCTGATTTGGAAATGCAGGTATCAATTTAATTTCCATGGCAATCCAGGTCGAAGAAGACAGTTCTGTAGGAGCATCGAAACTTTTGTGGTCTTTGTCATGATCTTGAATGTGACTGTTAGAAACAATACAAGAGACATGAGGCCAGTGATGGATTCCTTAAGAGCTTGTTGCATGACGTATTTAACCAGGAAGAGAGAGATGTTTGGCCTGGAAAGAATTAAATCCATTTAATTCAAAAAGTTATTTTTGAACTCAGAAGAGTTTTCTTAGTGCTAAGTTATTGGAGAGCTGTCACATAAACATTTTCACAACAGATGTATATTTGAAGTTGATATAGTTAAGTGCACAGGATATATGGAAGTCAGGCATAAAAAGGACTTGTAGTGATTAGGATGCAATGACACTGTTTGCAGTTACCCAGTGTGGAGGTGTGCCCCCCCCCCCCCCCCCCCCCCCCCCACCACTCCCAACCCCCACCTTCTGGCCTTTGTTTCCGTGACAATGCTCCAGTGATAACCACCTGGGGTGGTCCTGATGGATATAGCTGGGTCATGATGGCTGTACCCTACTCAAAGTAGATTCTGGAGAGACAGATAAGAACACAATAGCAAAGGGCTTATTTGAAAAACGTGCCCACTAACAGTGCTGGTCAAGGCCCCACTTAAGCTAAGCCTGAAAGAAACTAACTTTGAGATCTTAGCTAAGTGGTATTGATTGTGCACATATAATCTTTTAGATATAAACCGCTGACCAATTCTGAGACTAAGTCTGGATCTAGCCGCACTTAATGTCCCCCTGAGGAAGAGTTTAGATGCAAAGGGGTCCTTTCTGAACCTCATGGCTCAGCAGAAGGGTCTCCCTGACAGCTTTGTCTGAGCCTGTCCTCTGTGCAGTAAATAATCAAAGTGTACCTTGCCACTGAATCTTGTTAAACTACTGTCGCGTTTAATATCAAAAATTGTTAAATTGGTGTTTTATATCAATAAACATATTGCTACTTCCCTCTTATAAGTGGTGAGTCACTCCATCCATGACACCTGTTTACTATTTTGATCACTGTTCTTGCAACTGTTTTTGTTTACTTTTATTCTTTTCATCCAGTAACAAATTAGTATAAAAAGCACATTCTAGGGACACACATTTTGTTGACACCCATTTGCTTTTAAGCATACGACTCCTTTCAGTGGTTTTGATGCCTGGTCTCTTTCAGGAAGATCACGGACCTTGCAGCCTTGTATCTGAGCTGGATATTTTTTAGTGAATAGTATGACCTAGAAATGCTAGAACTTAAGTGGTAAAGTACTTACTTAGGAAGCAGAAGCAATAAATTTAAGCCTACTTAGACTGAGGATACTCTGCAACTACAGTTCTTTCAGGCCTGGCAAGTATTGTATACAGTAGGATACTGTAAAATAGTAAGACCACATTTTCTACACAACATTTTCCTTTTATTACAGCCAACCTTACTTTATCAGGTGTTGATTCTAAGAAAAGTATCAGACAGACTGGATGTAAAGCCTAGGTAGAGGATGTCTGATTTCGTATACACTTAGCGAAAAGAGACATAATTAAATTTATATTTCCCACTTTACTCAGCTTTTTCTTCCTTCTAACAGAAAATATTAAATTGCCATGCAAAACATAAACTCTGATCTACCCTACTAGGAAGATTAAAAGAAGTCTATATTTCATGCAACTGGATTCTTCAGTTCTCAGGATGGGGAGTTCTTTTGTTCACATCTTCAGTACCATGCTTTGTTTTGATAGTTTGGGAGTGTTACTGTGATTTCCTGGAGGAAATGAGTTAGATACAATGGCTGGGTTTCATCACACTTAATTTCTGATGTGCAGCATGTAAACTTCCACAGCTGAACTAATCACTTTAAATCCACTTGATGATCAGGGGAAAGAAATAATAATTTTTAGGACCTGATTCATCAGACCTGCTTTGCACACCCACTTCAGAAAATACTGAATTGTACCTAAAATTGCTTTTTTTTTTTTTTTATTGACTATAAGGTAACTTGGTCAGATCTTTAGTAGACATCTGACATCATCTGTACTGCACGTAGGCAGGAATATTTGGGTAGATTAATCCCATCTTTGAAGTTACAAATGCTGTCCTTGGGCAAGTGGCTAACAGTGCATTCCTAAACATTGCACATTTGTCATTCTGTTTGCACTACAGTTTTGATGCACTTCCCTGTTAAATAAATTGGATGTTCACAGTCCAGCAAAAGGAATGCTTTGCCTACCTATTTAAAGAAGGCCATATTAGTCTGTATTCTTAACAGAATAGTCAGAGATGTGGGATCTGGCCCAATCATCCCTTTTGGAATGGACATCAGAAGATAATCTAATCCATTCTGCTCAAACCACTTCAGCATTGATTTCAGACCAGGATGCTCAGGGCTTTACCCAGTGAGGTTTTCAAAACTTCTGAGGACAGAGAATCTGCAGATTCTTTGGATAACCTGTTCCACTGTTCAGACTATCCTCATGAGGTAAAGTTTTTTTCTTATCTCCAAATGGAATCTATCCTGATTCAGTGTATGATGTTATCATTCACCATTCCACCATACACAGCTATGAAGCTCTGTCTTCTTGATGACATCCTCATAGATATTGGCATGTTGCTCTTAGGTACTCTGAAAGTCATCTCTTCTCCAGACTGAACAAGCCCTCTTTCCCCAGCCCCTCTCATGGGGCAGTGCTTCAGACTTCCAACCATCCAATGACCGTGCCCTGTTGACTCTAGGAGGTGTTGCTGTCTCGTGTTTACTCTGCTGTCCATCTTTGCAGCAGAGCTGCTCCCCAGCCATTCCATCCCCAGCCTTTATCATTACAAGAGTTTCCTCCTTCCCAGGTGCAGGACTTGATTAATTTAATGAATCCATTCCTCCAGCCTGTCTAGGTCTCTCTGAATGGCAGTTCTGCCTTCAAACATATTGACTGCCTAATCCTCAAACTACTATACATTTGTGTTTATTATCTTAATCTACATTTGTATACCTTAATTCATCTCTCATAAAAAAAGAAGGAAGTTAAGAATGAAGTAAGCAAGACAGTCTAGACCTCAAAACTGAGAAAAGTAGTATTTCAAGCTGTTCAGGTTTTGATCCATTTTTTTTCTTTGTAGTGGTATAACCATAGTCTTCCAGTGCTCTGCAGCACGGAGAATCTTACCTAAAGATGAAGGGTGCTGTTTATCTTTCTGTTTCTGATTACTATCTCTTCAGTAACACTTAATAAAAAACACTGCTAGCATCTAGTAAAGATTCCTGGCATCAACTTCAGAATAAAACAATCCCCATGTGGTTAAAAGTCTAATCTGAAATGTCAAAATCCAGGTTTAAATTCCAAGACGGAGGGTAGATTGACCCTATAGACTGTAACTGGATGTTTCAGTGTTTGTGCCTGCTTAGACAACAGAATAATTAAGCTGTAGGTGCAGAGTTCCAAATAGTCTAGATACTCCAGGTCATGCAGATTTCCATGCTAATAGAAGAAGACCGTTAATGTCAAAACTTGCTTTGGTAACTCTACTGTGTAGCTATATCATCAGCTGGACAAACTAGGGATTCAGGATGATGCCTACTAATCCTAGTGTGAAATCTATAAATACTATCTGTTCTGAAATCTATCCTTTTTCTTAAATGTTTTCTCTTAGGAAAAAATCTTTCAACATTTGCAGAACAAAACCACATTTCACAATGTGATTTTTTTAATGAAGCAGATTTTCTGCTTTGTAGCCAGATCTACCTATAAATATTGCTACATAGCTTCCAGTAGTTTAGATCCTCAAATCCTTCTATTTCCCTGACTGACTGCCAAAGTGATATGGTGTATATATAACATGGAAGTAAAATAATTGATGTAATTTAACTGATGTTTTTCAGCTGATTTTGCACATCAGCACAAATTAATTAACTGTGATTATTTCTAGTAAAATAGATTTTAAAAGTTAATCTCTTTTTCCCTAACACTTAATTTTCCTGAAGAGACCCGCTGGGACTGAGAAAATAATTTAACATATATAAAGAAATGTTCAAGATGACTATATTACTCTTTTCTCCTCCAGTGGGCTGGAACCATTTCTGATGTAAAGCTGAGATGCTGGAGTTACATTTGAAAGCCTCACAATCTTTGGCTTTCCTTTGGATGTAGGGAATGAGGAACTTTGCTATTTCTTCAGAGATTTAGTTCGTGGATTTCTTGCAATGAAAGACAGATAGTGATCTGAACTCTGGTGAAAATGCACATAGGCTTCCTGCCAAAGCTTAAGAAAGCATTGCTGTCTGATGTTTCTACTATTAGACTACTGGACTTGAGGGAGAAAGAGAAGGTCTGAGGGAAACTGGCACGAGAGGTGAAATTCTGTGCTAATCACAAATCCTGCTAAGCAGACTGAGGAACTCTGTGTAGAAACATAGCAGCATCCACTTCTTATCTAGCAAAATGCAGAACTACTTATATTTGAAAACCAAGAGAGAAGCTACCAGGCAAGGTTTAATAAATGTCCTCAGACGGGTGTTTGGAGATTACAATTGTGATTTGAATTTATGAATTGGTCAACAGCTGCAACACTATAGTGGAAAGCTAAATGACCTGAACTAGAAGCCTAACTTTTAAATTACTGAAGGTACCTGAGTGAACCATAGCTGTAACTCTTTTCTACCCATATAAACATCTGCTAAGCCAGGGTCAGCACATGCTGTGGCTAGCGTAATCACATGGTTTCACTAACAAAGGTTCTCAATGGCCATCTAGCTGTTGCCAAAGCAGATGAGAAGTGGCTGAGCTCTGCCTGAGCCACCCTCAGAAGGCACAGCTCATGCATTGTGAAAATCAATGAAATTACACCAAGGCACACCAGGTAACAGAGAGACAAGCCAGTCTAACCGTGCTGTGTTTCCTGAGAACAGCCCTACTTTTCTAGTAACTCTCAGAAAAGCTGCTTTAAGTTTTCAAAGCCAGGTCAGCAAAACTCAATTTTGCCACCTCAAAGATGAAGAGCTGCCATAGGTAAAGGAAGGGGCAGAAGAGGGATAAAACATCCTGGTAGCAGGCAGAGAGCTGTAAGGAAGGAAACCCCTAAGGATTCCAGTTGTTCTGTCAGTAGCTGCTGCTAGGTGGAAATACTCTCTTTGACTACCTGTGCACTTTCTGATTTACCAGACTTTCTGATTTCACCTTCAGCTACGTGAAATCAGTGTTGTAAGGCTGGTGGGTGACAGGTACCAGCTGGTTTGTCTGTAGGTATCTGGTTGCTTACATTGCTGCAGCTTAGTACTGGGTTTGATTCCCAGTGTGATTGCATTGCCTTACAGAAGCTAAAGCTTTGTTCACTAAAATTGAGTTTTGCATGTCTGGAGAACAAAACAGATTAGAGAAGTCACTGTGTGATTGGTATGGTTTTGCCCTTTGCTGCAAAATTTCGCGCTGCCACTGTGTTATGCTCCATTTTAATTGAGATTAGTTATAATTTTTACAGGAAATACTGTTTTTGTTCTTGACGTGTTTTTTTTCAGGTACAACCAGATGAACAGCATAGCAGTGAGGACCCTGACTTTATACCATGCTCATCATGACACACCGTGTCAGCTTGAGTGGTACAATTAATGCAACATGACCTTATGCCATACTGAATGTCACAGAAACACACTGGTTTTTTCCCCTTCGTTCCAGGAATAACTGTCAGAAATAATTTTTTGTTGTGTCAACTACTCAAACACTTACATCCAGAATGGTATGTGTTATAAAACGCCTTATCTTCAAACAGTCTGGCAGTTAACCCCTGGAATCTTTTCTCTAACCTTTAGATACACACTGTTTTCCCAAATGACTGTGTTTCATTTACCTCACTAAGTTGCACAGCTCCGTGCCAGTAACAAGCTCTCCTGATTATTTAACCAATCTGTACTATACACTAGGCTTCTGTGTTTTGCTTTCAATTTTTCTGGCCAGTCCAGAAGATTTGGAATATTTTTCTTGGCAGATCATAATTTCAAGATGCTTGTTCTCCAGATCAAGCCAATGTTTAAAAGCAAATTTCTTTTTCAGCATTCATATGGCTGTCCTTGCTTGGTAGGTAGATACACAGACATCCCACAGGTCTCCAAGAAAAATTTACGTAAACCACTGATCTGCGGAGGAAAAAAGCCTAACATTTTAATTCAAACCTTGCATTGGAAGATGGTAAGTTTTTTTAGTCAGGTATTAGTATACATTATTATAGTCAATGAACCTTTAGTGGTTTGCGTCACCTGAACATCTGTTTTGGCAGAGCTCAGGCAAACTGCTTACATGAATATTAGCCAGCTGATGATTACCTTATTTCTGTGCTAAAAGATTTTATTTTCCACCAAATGGAGATACTTGAAGTACTTTTTGCAAATATTTGGCTTTCATCACTCCAATGAAATAATGCCCCCCACTGTAATAATATTTCTATTTTGGACCCAGTGCAACTCTCATTAGAGCTGTTTATTGAATAAGAGGAGAACTGAAGTAATATTCTTATGGTGACCTTTTGCTCTGAAGTACAGTGAGCAGATGCCTGTCACCCTTCAATTCATTTATTGCTAAGATGTTCCTGTGTGTTACTAGTATAAAGTAGCTCCAGTTTATTCAGGAATAGGTCCTCATAATGTATAAGGAATTTATCCCTTCACTGCATACATGAACTATTCTGGAAAACCTAAGATCATATATTTTGTTCATTTTTGAACTAGGAAAGAAAAAAAATCAGTTTTCCTTAATTAAAATGATAAAAGTTTTTGCTAACAAGTTCATATTTGATACAAAGAAAGGAAAAGGGATTTCACCATGCTGCCTAACTTTGGAAAACTTGACTTACTTGCCTCAGTTAGGACAAGACTCCTCCCAGGCTATCTGTAATGTCAGAGCAGAAAGATGGACTCCCTCTTAAACATGACTCCTTGTAAATGGTAACTTTCTGTGCTTTTGATCAGTCTTTATATGAATCCCTCACTCTTTTCCCCTTGACTTTGCTAATGACCCCACAGAAAAAAAAATGAAAGAAAAATTAGAAGAAATACTGAAGGCAGCCTGATCCTTGCCCAGTATACTCTCCAGCTCCTAGCAGTAGTGTTTTAGGTAGCTGCTGAACTGGATTTTTAATCCGGACCACTAATAGACTCTGAAATAATTCTACATACTGGTTCCTGGTTTTTTTGTTTGTTTGTTTTGTCTTGGTAGTTTTTCAGTGCTGGTCTGTGCTTTAAGAAACATTGTATACAGGGTTCAGGATGCAGCTGTACACAGTGGAAATACCAAGTTTTTTGTTTTGCTCTCAATTTGCTAATAATTTATAGACTTTATATTTCCTTTTTGACTTCTGTTAAGCAAGTGTTTCCTTAGAAATACCTACAATGACTCCAAAAATTTGTCCTCTAAGTGATAACAGCTCATTTGGAACCTATCATTTTATACAGTTTTTCCCATGCTTATTACTTTGCATTTGTCACCACTGAATCTTTTATATATTTTATTAGCGATTCACTCCTGTAACTGTGTAATCAGTGTTAGCATTGACTTCCTTGAATTACTGTGTATCATCAGCAAACTTTGTCACCTGTTCATGTCCTTAACTGAATTATTCTTACTGATGCACTGAACCTGTGTCTTAATTCCAGTAACTAACTTTCTTTTTAACTATAGGCTGTTGGGTTTTTTTAGGTTTGAACTTATGTTCTTGTTTTAATTAGTTACTAATGCATAAAGTGAAACTTCTTTCTTACTAATGATAATTAATTTTTTAAGAGCCTTCTGACAAGAATATTGTGAAAAGCTTTTAAGAGCTTTGCATATGCAAGCTGAATGGATCACCCATATTTGTGTGCTATTTCACTTCTTCACAGAAACCTAACAGGTCTGTGAGGCACACCTTTCCTCTGTAAAAAAAGTGTTTCGTTATTGATATTGAGCTTTATATATCATATTTATCCATGTATCTTTTCATACTTGTCCAACTGTCTAACCATGCATCACCCCTCAAACCTTTTCCTAAAGGTCATTTTCTTACTCTATGACCAAATCCAGCTACCAGCAAGTAATAGTTACCTATCATCATTAGTGCTTTACATGTATAAATATGAAGTATTTAATCATAATTAAGTTAATTTAGAACTTCTGAGTGATTCCATATGGTCCTTGAAATTTGATTCTCTTCATTTTATTAATTGGTTCTGAATCCAGTTTTACTACTGACATTTCATTTGCAGGCAGTTACTTACTTCTGCCACCATATAAACAAACTCCAGTCTGTCAAATTCCCCTAGCTGTTTGTAGTGTATACTGATCTAAAAATGTCTAGATATTTAATTTTACCAAAAGGTCTAATGAATGCTTTTTCTATTCTTGATCCCCTGTTTGTGCTACAGGCTTTGTAACCAGGCTTCTTATTTTTTTTGAAATCTGTTGTTACTAAATTCTAAGTCATTGGCAGATTGCATCTCAAAATAGTTCTGCCTCTAACTTATTGTGATTTTGCGTTTATTTTTTGATTATTTTTTTTAAAATTAATATCAGACCCTAATTCACGCATTTAACATCAGTGCCCTACAATGTATTACAAAACTGTCATCTTTAAAGTAATTAGTAGACAGGAGTAGTAGGAGTAGATCCAAGTGCTTTGGATCAACCCAGCAGAAGTAACTTTCTGTTTGTTCAGGGTAATCAAGGATATTGTCTAATGCATAAAGACTTATGTGTTATTTTTATAAAGAATAAATGTTGGATTCAGACAGCTGTATGTGTTATTAATGTAATCAAAAGTAAAGTTTCTGTGTATTTTTTGCACAATAACAATGTATAAAAATACAGTTGCTGCTGACCTCAGACTCATCTAGTAAAAGCAGGAAGCAAACACTTTGAAATCTTTCAGCGATGCTTCATAACCTGGCTTTGAGGCCTGAGTGATCGCAGCCTCGATCTTTGAAATGCAGTACTGACAGTGTCAAGTCAAAATTTTCAGACTATGGAATTCATTTACGTCTTTGTTTAATAAAGGAAGGAAAATTAATTTGAAGAAAAATAGCTAAGAGAAAGACAAATCTCTACTTACTGCTCAATCATAAGCTGCAAATTAAAAGGATGTACTCCAACCATACTAAAGCCGTTGTGTATGTGAATTATAATGCATTTATAACCACATATATGTAGATTATGTGTACAAAGCAAAGTAAAATGGATTCCAAAAGGACCTTTACAGTAGTGAGTTTCTTCTTATTTAGGTTAAGAAATTTCAACACTATCCAGTTGCAGAATGTTGGGTTTTTTTTTTATTTAACTTCAAACCCAAGAACTTCTATTATCCTCTCTCTCAACAACAGCTCATTCTTTAAAAGGCCTTAAATAATCATATTTTATTTTATACAAGAAATTAAAAGAATATAATTTTGAGTATGGATGGATAACATATCTCAGTAAATAAGGATGAGGCTGCTATCACTGTGATGTAATCAACATTCCTGATGATTACTCAGGCAGTGTAATTGTGATTTATTGTCTTGTTATTTCTGTCACGTCATCTCTTAAAAACAAAATTAAAGTAAGTGGTTGGTGTCAGAAGTTGGCAGTGAATGACCATAAACAGAGAATTGCAATGCTTCTCAAAACCATAATTTTAATACAAAATCAAACCCGTTACTGTGCAGAATACAAACATGGCATTTTTCCAGATACCTACAACCTACAGATTTAGGAGTGGCAGCTGTTCAACAAACAAGCAGCAAATGTGTGGTGTCATTTATCACTAATTGGAAGGCATTCATAGAGAAATGAATTTAATTTATTAGCAACCAGCTACAGATGAACATTAAAAAAAGAAAAAGAGAGAAAAAAAAGAGGAAGACAGACAACAGGGAAAGACAAAAAAAAAAAAAAAAAAAAAAAAAAAGAAAGAATGAAAGGTAATAAGAGAGAGAGCAATGTACTGCTTTCCAGGGCCAGTATCTAACTGTAAAAAAGATAGACATGGGGACATTGACTCCATTCATTTTCATTTTTTTTCTTTAGAACAAAAATATAGCTCATTGCCAGCGCTATTTTGCCCACTTGCAGCTGCTCTTTTGGGTTTTTCTGTATGTTGCCTTGCTCTCCTTCTTAGTGTTATGACCTGTAATCCTCCATTCAAGGACTGCCAAAGACCGATGTTGGTCAGCTATACAGCAGCCTGTTGCTTCTTGTCTGAAATGAGACTGTAAATTCCTTAGGATTCTTCCTCATGCTTCATGTTTTGTGTCAGCACAGAATGACGACATGCTATTTGTGAATACTAGCATAATGGAGGCAATGAATGACAATAAAGGTTTCAGGTCGTTAGAAAGAGAAAATTAGGGGAGGGATAAATGATCCTTTTTTTGAAGACTTCTCTCTGTATCTAGATGATTAAGGCAGGAGAAATAGATTCATTTACACTTGCTGGAGCAGGCTTCTGACCCAGCTGACAGTAGAGGCATTGTGCATCAAGAGCATGATGACTGTTTTACAAGATCTGCTGTTCCTCACAATGGTGTCTGCATGAAATACGTGTTTTATTTGGACTTTCCTGCAGTAGCTCAGGCTTTTATTCTCCTTCAAGACAAACTAGTTTATCTCCTGTTCTTCCTCTCTGTTAATAAATAGCTTCCAAAATTATTCTAAAAATAGACCTGTTGGGAAGATCCCTAATGTGAATAACCCTGAACTGCAGCCTTCAAGGTAAAAAAAGCCCCACATTTTCTTCCAGAAGATTCCTGTTATCTTTGTATGTTCTTTTATGTACACTTTTCTATTTTCACCTATCTCCAACAAAAAGTTAAGAGAAACTTGCAAAACATGGCATACAATTCATTCAGGTAGATGCCAAGGGCCTTACAAAAACAGTGATCCTTTGCTTGCCATTTTGTTAGGAATAAATACTGACATGTCATTTCCCTTCTGATCAATTAGCAGAAGCAGAAATTAAAGGTAAGGCAAAAAATCATATGGTGAGTAATATCTTTCTCAATGGGTATTTTTTTTATGGCTAGTCAGTATGCCTACTGGTGGATGTAGTTTAACTTTCCATCAGTGAAGGTAAAAATATTCTAAAAGAGAGGACTAATTCGTAAATTCTGAGATGTGAATTCTTTAAAATTCCTACTTGAATTATTCTTTCATTCACAAAACAGGGTGCATAGAGCTTCGTATAGTCCTTTTGGGAAGGAAATTACCATAAAGCACATTAGCACAGGAATTTTTATCCCCTATATCATTAATTAACTCAGTTTTACTTTCTCTGCTTTATGTTTGTAAGCTTTTGTGTGACAGCTGAACTCTTATTTAATATGGCAGGGACTAAGCCAGGAACCTCAGGAGCTAAGAACATTAAATACAACAGCCTGAGATAAAAAAACAATCCTCCATAGCTGGGTGCTGTAACGCTCATGTCATCTGTGAATAACTCACTAGTATGTTGCAGTTGCTCTGACTGCTCAGATCTGATTTACTTCACATAATTTCAACCTAAACATTTTGTTCACATATTTACACTCTAAAACCTTATTCATTTTTGCTGGAGGCTTAGCTCTTTGTAAATGGCAGACAAGCTTTTTATCTGAAAAGCTGGTTTTTTCTGAAAGTTTTTCTGAAAGTTTTCTGAAAGTTTCTCTGAAAAAGACAAGTTTTTATCTGAAAAGCTGAAAAAATGGCAGACGCACCTAAATTATTTTCTCTGATTTCCAGTAAGGCACCATTCAGCTTCCGGTATGTAAAATAAAATGTCTAACCAAAAATAGTCAGCTAAGCTACCTTTACAGCCAATGGAGAGAAACAAGTAAAAGTGTTCATCTCACTATTTTATTTGCCTGTTCTAGTGGAAGGGATAAATTCTAGACATCAGCCCCTCCTTTGGGTGATGGTCCTTCTCACATGCAATGAGTATCAGGTTTCGAAACATGGATGTTCAGTGCTGTTTGAGATACCATTTCCACTTGGCTTCCAGCCATCACTCCAAAATGGAGTGTATTCTTCGCTTAGCTTTTTTGTTATGTCTGGCAACTCTGGCCTGATGCCTCAGGTACCCTACAACATTTGAAATAGCTGTGCACAATGATGCTTAGGTATCTGAATTATTCCTCTGACTGTAGGCAATGAAGAGTGGCAAGAGAATTAGCTACACTTTAAATCCTAATTTCTTTGACATCACTAGCAAAACTGATTTAATTTTAATAGTGCAGGTGCAGACCATTACTTCCCATGAGCTTCTGATTAAAAAAAAAGTATACCTGAGCAGACACTCTAGGTAGATAGAAGAGAGTATTTCCAAATACTTTTCATCTTCTTTGCTGGAAGACAGGAAGTATCAAAGATAGTTATGCATAATTATTTTTCAGCAGGAAAAAGGACTCCCAAGTAAGTTTACCAGCTGGGCTTGAGCATTTTGTGTGTTAAATAACCACAGAAAGAAAAAGAAAAAACAGTTGGCTCGAAACATGAGTAGTGAATTGTGCAATTTTTACATTTTGAGTTCCACTGCTAGGAGTATCTTTATTTCTAATCAACAGAACAAAATCACATAGTTTTAAGAAGAAATGTGCATGATTGCATTATACAGTCATACAGCCTGTGCAGTTTTATTATGGAAAGTTGTTTGCTTTGTCTATTTGTCTATTAAGAAACTGCGTAGTGCCTGATTCAACTGAAATGAATAGGAGTGACAAATCGTGGAGGGACTGCAATCTCAGAGCTGCCCTCTACTTTAAATTTTTAGTCCCTTTAAGAAGACATTATGCCTGCATAGAGTTCTTGGATTTTTTTTACACACCCCATAATATCATGCTCTGTATTACTTGATACAAAAATATTTCAAAGCTAAAGATAGAAAAATGCATGTATGCAATATACACATTATAGCAAAACCAAAAGAATTCATGTGGTTGTAAAAAGATTTATGAAAATGTTTTAGCTGTTTAAAATGCTGCTGGTTTTCTCACAACTTTATGAGCAAGATCATAAGCCTTTCTGGGGCTAAAGACTGACTTAAGTGGCATCTTAGCTGAGTGACAACAATGGAGCAAGACATAGTCATTTACACACTTCTAGTGGCAGATGAAAACCATAAACAAATGGAATTCCTTTGAAAAAACGTTCTGTAAATACTAATCATGTATAATCATAAACACCAGTTCACCAAAATCTTGATAGATTTATCTTCCTCCTCCTAACAAAAATGACAGAAAGTAGTTTACACATAAATTCAACTAGTTTCAGAAAAAATAAAAAAAGGCTAGAGCAGTCTTCTCTGTAGATTAAAATGCCATTTCACTGAAAAACAGAATTGGTGTATTCCAAAGTTAGAAAGGCTAAAAACATCCACAGGATTCATGCAGAAAAATAGTAAGTTTGCAGAAGAGCCTTAGAGCTCTCATTTGATTTAAACAGGCAATGTGCATGTTGCTTTGCCTGTCACTAGAAGCCGTTGTTTTTATGATGATACTTTCCATATTCAAACTTCTAAAATATTGGCTGTTTATCTCTTCCCTTCCACTGAAATTTTATGTTTTTATTATGTAAGTTACACAGAGAGGATTCTTTCTGAACATGCAGTAATGATACTAAATCTTCATAAATGCTTAGAAGAAGAAAAAGGACATAAATAAAAACTACCTGAATTGGAAAGAGTTTTGACAATAAACAAATTTTTCAAAATTAAAACTAAAACAGCACTCTCCAGTCAGACACTAACAGGAATTGTTGATCAGACATATAACTCTCCATGTAATCGTTTCCCCCTTAAATCCTGCAGACATAATTAAAGTCTGGAAGGAAAAACCCTAAGAAATCATTCCCTACTGGACTGCCTAAGCTATTGCAAAGTCCTGGAGGGTTTGAACTGGGTCATGTCTGTTGAATTATTGTCATGTGAGAAGCAGAAACTCTCCTGGCAACCGAGATGAAGACTCAGGTCTCTGAAAGCCATGGATCTTGGAGCATTCAGAACCACTGTGTGGTGGCCAATGGAAGCTACTTTCTGCAGGTCTAGATGTTTGTGGCTTTCACCCACTGGTCTGCCTTCTCCCAACAGACTGAGAGGGATGATCTTGCTGATTCCATACAGATTTGCGGAAGATCTAGATTTTATAGTTTCTCCACAGTTCTGCAACTAGTATTTAACATCTTCATAGGCCAAATACTAAAAGTCTGTACCAAATACTCTTTCTGCTTAATTCTTACTTTATGACTTAGAAACCTCTGGAAACTTCTCTTCTAAGCTGTTCAGTCCTCTACATACTTTAGTAGCAGAACAAAGTTGACACCCACCTGGAAAAGCAAGAACCGTATGACTCCCAAAATGGGCATTTCTCTGAGCACAGATGGATGAATGAAATATTAAAGTGAGTCAATGCTGAACATTGCAGACTTCCATAGCCTGGGTCATTCTTTAATTTCAGTGAAAAGAAAAGTTAATTCCTTTGCTGAAAGCTAGACATTTTACCTACACCAGATTCAATGACTGGAGACAGGAACGTCACATTTTACTGATGTTCAGACTGTGTGTAAAGCAGCTCACATGCTCTCCTAGCAGCTTTTTAGTCATTTTCTGTGACAGCATCACTCCTACTAAGTTGTCGGCTTTTGCATATTGTAGGCTGAGCTCCTTCAGTTCTCTAGCCATTAGCATCGCCATTAGCACTTTATGAAAAAACTTACTATGTAATTGTGGATACTGCTGATCACAACAAATCTTTAGAAAATGTAGCCCCACATCTATTTACTTCCCTAATGACTGAATTTCACATCATTCTTCTGCTGTCAATTTCCTCTTTAGAAAACTGGGATTTTATTTATTTCTTTAATAATTTTTGTGTGTGCTTAGGACTCAATTGCCACTCAGTTAGGGATAATTACACATTAGATGCTATAAATGGACACAAAGAATATATTTCCCTAAGAATCTAAAAGAGGAAAAAGAATAACAAAAAGCAAGCTTTAGAAACACTTATAAGCCACTTGTCTATCCATACCAGCTGTTTGACACTAGTGCTCTCCTTGAAATCATTTTTAGACTGAAATCACACAGCGACGCTACTTCTGAAATGTTAATGTTTTCATGTCTAAGGCAAGACTAGATTATTCTCCCCTGAAGTTTTTTTAGCAGGCAGTTAGGTCCTTGCCAGCACCAACAATATTTTGGACCCCTACTGATGGCAGAGTAAAAGAACTACCTTCTGCCTTGCTTTCAGGGAATAAATGCTCCTTGTGACTCACGCTGCCTTACTTCTCTTGAATGCAGCTGTCTTTTTCTCATCAGAGTTCAAGTAAATTTACAAGGGTGCTTTAGTGAGAGAAAACTGAAAAGGCTGATTATTCTCCAAGCTATGTTGGCTTTTTTCTGAGAAACACTTGTTGTTCAATAATGATAGTCCCTGCCGAACTCACAAATTGAATCTGGGAGAGAGACAGGAAGGGTGTTTCAAAGGTTAAATTGAATGACAAGTTTTATCAGTGTGGTCCATAAAGATCATAACGTGTTTTTATTTAGGGCTTTTTCTGGGACTGGAATTGTACGGTGTGGACTGTCCTCTCTGGAATATTTGCAGGATTTGTCCTTTGTGTTTGGAACCTAACTTCAGAAATCTGTGCAAAGCTTGTGGTTTTCTGGGGGTCCATTAATGTAATGAAAAAGTGGTTCTGTACTTCTTATCTGGGCACAATGGGTCATAGCCACTTTTTACCACCCAGGCTGAAGCAAGCAAGCAGGTGGTCTTATCCGCTCCTTATTTGACATCACATCTCTAACTCTGTCTGACAAAGAAAGCTGAATTTAATTACAGCTGTGTGTTCATTCCTGGTGGTGGAATTGCTGAAGGTATCCTGTATGGACATCTGGAGAGGGATCTCAGGGGAAAGACAAGATGACAGGAAAAGGAGGACAGAACAAAACACCAACTCTGTGTTACTTCCTCACCAACACAGTTTTGGGCTTGGTTTTTTGGTTTTTGTTTTGGTAAACTCACACAAGGAGCACTGGCCAAGGTTATGATTTTTGTGCTTTGGCAACATTCTGAACACCTCATTGTGCCAGTCAGTATAATTAGTCACTGTTAGAGGAGCAGTGCAGTAGCACCTTTGCTCCATCTTTCTTAGCAAACCTGCCTAACGATAGCTCAAAACATCTAATACTTTTTTCTCATAGCCAGCCTGTTCCCTCAGAGCACCAGAGGGCCTCTGTCTCTTAGGCACTGGGTGAGCACTTTGAAAGAAGAAAACAAAAGCTCTTTGGCCTCTGTGAACTTGTTGAAGCACAAGCTAGATCAAAAGAAGCAGCAAGCCAAAGTTTTGGGTGCAGTCCTGGGAAGAGGGAAACATGGGAGGAAATGACAGCAGACATTGAAATACTGCATTTAGTGTTTTGCAAATGAAAAACTGACTTTTCAGATGGTTTTGCAGTAGACCTGGTTGAATATTATGCAGGTGATCGCAGAATGTGTTTCAAATTAATGCAGGAAATTTGCTATGCGAATCATGGTTTGTGACAATTTTAATTTGTCTGTAACACTGAGTTATTGCAGCCATTTTGGATTAAGGCCTAACAGCTTCTTTAAACCTTTAATAATTGAAAACCTGCAATTTATTTATTGCTTTCCTCTGAAAACGGAACTTCAAAACATTTTAAACTGCTGTGGGAGAAAAAAATAACCTTCTGTGGAACTAATTTGAAATTTCATCTGTATTTTGCTGAGTTCTTCAGTACAATGTTTTATAACATGATCTGACACTTGGACTCTGAGAATAAAGAAACAATTTGCTTAGAGCAACTGTGTAAGTTACTTCTTCAAACCACTTCATCTGTCCTCTTCCTACTGGCCCTAAATTTGTCAGACAATGTAAAAGGCCTGCCAATCTTCTTTATAATCTGTGGGAGAAAAATAAAACTAGGAAAGAATCTTAATAATTATCTTAAAAATTTAAGAACTGTTTAAGCAAGAAAATTTAAGCAAGGAAGATGTTAACATGTATAAAAAAATACCACAGTCTACACAGGGAGCTTTACAATGTCTTTATACAAAACCATGATGCAAATTAATACAGAATATTTGGAGTCTTGTCTCAGGTATCTAGCAGTGTCAAGAAATGCATTAGTAAAATGGCAGGACTCAGAAAACAGTCACAAAAATACCTACAAAAGCTCATAATAAAAACACAGTATGTTTCCCATTCCTACATGGTGAAAAAGCTAAGGATAGAAAATCATTAGTAACATCCTGAAAGTAGATTGGGAACTTCTTGCTGTATCATAGAACAAGGATTGATTTTACATGAAAAATAGAGGTAGGATACCCAAACACAGCAAATCCTGAGACAAGAACTTAATTGAAAACAAAGAGGAAGCAGACATTTGTAAGTTCTCCAGACTGTTCAGAATTATAATCAATTATAATAAATGTTGTGGAAAGGATGTTGTGCCTTTTTTAAAATGAGAGAAAAAGATAAATATCTACATATTCTCTTACAGCCTCTGGTGTTGTCACTGTAAAAAGATGGGTTAGTGAGTTAGAAAAACACATGGATTGATCTAGTAAGACAAAAATGTTTTCAGAATTAAATGTAAATAATAAAAAATTTGGGTTTTAAGGTTTCAAATTGTAAATTCAATTTAGAGACTCAACAGTTCATGGATCAAAGGGAGAGGAAGCCCCATCTAGGGAATACAATACAATAAAGCACAAAAACTAACCTTGGGGTCTGCTTAGTGATTTTTGTTGATTTGATTTGTGTAACCACAGAGGGAAACTGAAAACATAAATTCTTGAGACTTTTATTTCCCTGCCCTGAATAGTATCTGCCTTTCACTTACAAGGATACACAAAAGTTAGATTAAGCCATTGGTGTCACCTAATCATGGATATTCTCTATGGTCAAGCTAACACTATCTCTCAGGACTGATATAGGCATGCTGAAATTTTCAGCTGACATTAATGACAAAATGGCCATGAGTGAGCACACTTTTATTTCTTCAGGAGAGGACAGATTTTAGCTTTCTTCTTATTTTATCCTAATGACCATTTCACCCACTGCAGCCTGATTCCATCTGCTTGCTGTCAGTGTCTGAGACAGCCCATGAGAGCTGAGGCCAGGCCAGGCCTTCTGAATGGAAAATGCATTCAAAATTCCTTTGTTTGGCCACCAGAGGACTCTCTGATCTATTGAAATTTAGCAGGAAAATATGTAGATCCCTGGAAAACAAAAATGGATGCCAGGGTTTTTTGGTTTTGGTTTTGGTTTGTTTTGGTGTGTTTTTCATTTGTTGTTGATATCAGTAGTTTGGTATGCTAAGACAGTGGGGGACAATCTACCCAGAGGTCAGGACAAAATGAAAGCATACATATTTTTACAGCTGAACCCCTTGTTTGATTGGTTGGTTTGGGGTTTTTTCTCTCCAAGAGTCTCCCAAGACTTAAAGAATCATAGACATACACAAAAGGAGAAAATAAGCAACCTTGACCAACCTAACAGGCAAAGGTGAGACTGCAGTGTTGATATCATTACATGAAAAATGGTAGGGAATGTTGTCTGGTGGACATTCCATTGATATTATTTTGTTCCCGAGCTCCGTATAATTTCAATTCATTCCTTCAGCAATTTTTGTCTCTTAATGAAAGTTGGTATTGTTATTCCTCTACTTCTACCACAAAAGCTTTAGGAAGTTGGTGTAGCATAAAAGTTACAGTTACTCTGCTTCCCACTCCTCTCCCTCCTGCCTCCCTCTTCCCCCAAGTAGAGAGGTAGCATGGTTTATAATTATAGGGGCTTGAATGCAGGTGAATAGAAGCAAAATATTCAACTCTAATTCGGCCTTCCACAACTGAGCGATGTCTTGATGAAGGTCATTCTGAATCACGAATTGTGAGGTTGAGTGTAGAACTGACATCTGCAGCAGTTTAGAGTTTGAGAAGCCCAGTGAGCTGACCAGGTAGATTATACAGCCCTCTGAAGAGAACTAGTGGACAAGGACTTAGAATAAATTCCAAGATGCAGTCTGAGCTGATGCTTTCTGCTGAATTGAAAACCAGATGGTGTGGCTTCTATTTAGTCTTCAGAATCTTAAGCAGACCTGCTGTGCTGTGAGTAGGAGGCTGTTCACTGTTATCTATTAAATTGGGTGGCAATAGGCAGCTGAAGAAACAAAATTTTGGTAGGATTACTTCTATCTGTTTATGGACAGTCCAGGAACTAGCACGTCCACAGTATATGTTTATTCTTTTTTGGATGCTTACAATCCTTCTCAATGTAAATTACTGTCATGTGGTATAAAAAAATCCAACATGCCCTAAAATCCAAATACAGGTAACTCTGTCATTGGTTGCTGCTTATGTCTGATGGTGTAAATGGGACAAATCTGAAAAGCAAGTGACGTGGATACTTACCTAGCTTAGTTCTTTATATGATGACTAAAATCACCAGTGAACCAAAACCATTATTTGTCCAGCTCTAGAGATGGCCATATTTTCAGAAGACATTATGAAAAGAGAATTGGTTGACCAGCAGAAGTTTAGTGTGATATCTGGAAGTAGGAGAAGAAAGATTTATTTCTGTTCTCTCTTA
The DNA here is from genome assembly GCF_023634155.1 of Falco peregrinus. Classification (NCBI taxonomy): domain Eukaryota; kingdom Metazoa; phylum Chordata; class Aves; order Falconiformes; family Falconidae; genus Falco; species Falco peregrinus. The sequence continues at coordinate 60,816,114 of NC_073727.1, forward strand.
AAACGTTCTAATCCTCAAATGAAAGCAGGAAATAAAACTAATTATATCTACTCTGTACAACTGAAAAAGTGTTTTCAGGAAAGCGATGAAGATTTAAGAAGTATTTGAATTGTCATATGCATTTTCAAAACTTCTTCTAAAATGCACTCATAATGAGTGAATGAATGAATAATTAGTTCAATTGAATAAAACAAATGTTAACTATAATGCATTTTCCAAAGATAGATATTATCACATTTTACTTCAAGATGGAATTATTTAAAAGTATTTGGAAATTCTTCCAGTAATGAAAAAAAATTAGTAAAGGTCAAGCCTTAGAATAAAGACCTGTTGCCAACTATATTACTGTAAATGATATTTCACTTTCATTTCCTGCTTTATCTCTGATCTACTTTTTCTGCTTCATGAGGAATAATGTAAGCAGGGACCACAAAGTGGTGTTGGAATTTCTCAGGCAGCCATTTTCATTAGATAATTTTCAGTCAAGTGTGAAATTCACTGAGGGAGCACTGAAGATTTCCGCGTCTCATTTTTTAATCTGGGAATCTGTCTTTCTAGGTAGGAAATGTCATTATTTGATGGCATTTGATAAAGTGATTTATGGCACCTGATCAATCAGAGCTTATACCATCACAGCAAACTTTAAAAAGTATAAATGAACTGTGAAATAAGGACATCCAAGTGCTTCCTGTCTTTGTCTTGAATTGTAAAATTTGTCAGCTAGGACCTAACATTCAATATTTGGAAATCAAGAGGTCAAGAAAAGAACCTGTAGAAAGGTAGCTGGAATTCTTTATTACATAAATTCACCTTTGATACTAGAGAATTGCACAACATTAGCATTTCAATGTCTTCCCCATTTCAAGTAGTTTCTTTCATATTCTGTGCTGTGGCAGCTACAGACAGACTATAGCCATGGACAAATTGAGTCAGAAGCAAGTCTGGTCCTCATTCAAAACCCTTTGAAACGAATCAGAGGGTATCTGTTGACTTTGATGGACTTTGGCTTGAACTCTTCCAGCTTCTACAGGCAGTCTTGGGTTCTGATCACAGCTCCAGATGATGTTCATGTATTTTATTCAATTGCTGCTTATTTATATGTATTGAACAGCACTTGAAACAGGTCCAGAAGGAATACAGAAATTCTGTCTTCCAGGATGATGCTTTAACAGTAAATGCAAGAAAATAATCCTTTTTCTTTTTTTTTTTCCCAATGACTCTGAATTTTCTGTGATTTCCTGCACAGTGACACCAATTTTGCATTAGGGATATCTTCTGTCACTCCAGAATTAGGCCAGGGGTGACTGGACAGGTGAGATAAGATGGAATGCTCATGGACAAAAGAGGAAAGGAATTACTGTCCACATAAAAATTATTTCTGCAACCATTCAGGCAGTTTTCGTTGCATTTCACTGGATTCCAAAGCTGTTTGACTGTGAGAAAAGGTAGGACTGCAAGCATCATAAAGAACTGTCAGACCAAGAACAAGGTACCTGGGAAATAACAGGTTTTCTGCTTTAGAAAAGCCAAAGAGATGCGACTAAGTGTTTCTGTGATTTTAGAAAGTGAAAATAAGTCTTTGAAAGTTTGTGGCCTTTATCTCCACTTTTGTGAGTGGAATGTGCTGATCTAAGAACACGACAAGGGGGACAACTGGTCTACCACCTGCTGTCTGAATCAAAGCACTCACCCACAGGTCACCAGTCTTGTCAAAGAGATTTGCATTGATGAAATATGAAATGGCATTACCATCAAAACATATAAGATCATCTTTCCTTTGAAGAAAAGCAACAGCTATACTAACTTTGAAGCTCGAGGACAGGAAGGCAATTAGTTCAAGATAGTAGGCACAAATGGGGAAATAAGTTCAATGTCGCCACTAATAGGAACTGGCAGTTTCAAGCCCTGAAAGATGGGCTTCTTATAACACTTTTCAATGACAAGTCCCCAGCTAGTGAACTGATTTTGGACCATAAGAATGGAAACACTTGAATAACCATGTACAATCCTCAAAAAAAGCAAATCTTTAGGCTATACATCAATAGATTTCACAGAACATCCATACTGTGTGCCAACATACCCTTATGGAGCCACAGACTACGTTTCAATAATCCACATCACAGGAGTAAAGCAGAGGAGATTGTGGGGATTGCATGAACTCTTTAAACTTTAGAGATAATGTTAGAAAGTGTGCTACACTATATGCTACAGGAGAGCAAACTCCCTTCTCTGCTTGCAAAAGACTTAAACAAGAATCTGGTTAATGAAGGAGTCCTTGAACATATGAACAAAATACAGCAATTAAGCACTTGAGAAATTACAGTGCTATTAAGGGTATCAAACTCTGGTCTTCTTCCTGCTTTTAGCTCTGTTTTAATTCCACCTTTCTTCATCTAACATTAGCTTAACATCAGGACCTCAACTTCAGAATTTATTTTGAGATTTCTTAGAGCTCTGTTACAATCTCCTTCATCACTTTCAAGTCATTTTTTTGGCATTGTTTTGAATAACAGCTAAGCTGAGCTGTTAATCTTAAAATATGTTAACTCCATCACAAATGTTTACATTCTTTTCTTGCACTTCATCCTCCTGAAACGCAGTCTGCTGTGTTATCACTGTACTGACCATCAATAACACTAACTAAATGAGTTTTGATGAAGACAAGTGAATATATCTCTGACTAACTGGACATCCTGTCACCTACAGAAATACAGAGCATAGTAAGTGTTAAAGCCTTTATTGGTATGGTTACCCAGCTGATATCCTAAAGGATCCATTACTGTGTAAGGATTCATAATTTCATAATGCTTATTTTTCTCACTAACACAAGACATGCTTTTAAATGTAATCTATATTAGTTACCCATGTCTTTTCTGCTTGTCTGCAGGTACGCAGGTTAAGGTAAGACTAACATCAATAATCACCTGAGAATTTTCAGCAAATACAGAATGTATCTGTTCTCCTTTAAAAATAATCTGCTATAACTAGAATAAAACATGAAATCATAAATATGTGCTGATAATTATTTTTTGTTCAGACAAACCTGAAGATTTCATTAACAATATTTAAAACTTCGAGTGGTATGGAAACCAGCTTTACATTAGAACACCTCTCATAATATTTCCCCTAATAAAATTTAAAATCAGTTCCAGATCTCTTAAAAAGAGCTATCAGATTAACATTTTCTAAGATATCAGTGGTGGGTTCCCACACTGGAAATCTATTCCTCTGGCAGGCCACCAGAATTCAAATTTGGCAGGCTGTAGTGTGGTGTAAGGTTTACTTGTTCAATCAAGCATTCAATTAACTAACATGTCAGTATGTTGGTCCTTTGTGAGACAAATAAAAGGCAGCTAAAGTGCATTGAGCCATCTGAATGGAGAGTTGTGTAATTAATATTTGTTTTTAATTTATTGTAAGATGTCCAGATGCTCTCGCAATCAGGTCCTGGGAAATCCTTAAAATAATTGAGTTCTGTAAACTTACTAGAGGGCAGCAGGTTTTCCTCTGTGTGCAATAAAGAGTCGGGCAAATGATTCAAGAGACATTTTAAAAAGTTGTTTTTAACTTTTTCTTTAATTAATATATTGTTTACAGTAATGACATAATTTCTGTGTAATTGCTTATTTGTTAAATATCAGTGTTTATTAGTTATCTACAGTCTGTCTAAGGCTGTCATTATGTTTGCATCACGCAGCGTTCTCCAACTCAGTAAACCAAGCTTTATTAGTCTGGGAGAGAAGAAAGCATGCAATTTCAGCACATTTTTTTCTCAGTTAATCTCATTTTTGTTAGCTACTCCAGCAGTCAATTAATCCTAGTTGTGTAAACACTAAACAAGAAGAGTGAAATGCATTTGAAGTGTGTGTTGAGATAGGATGAGTTCTCCTCTGAAAACATGGCTCTTTCTACTCTTTAGATGAGTAACTTTTACGTACAGCTTTTAGGTGAAAAAAGTTGGAGGAGGGGGGAAATCAGAGCCTTTCAGTCTGTTTTTGTCCCACTTAACTACAGCATGTAAACTAAGAGCATTACCATGCTAGACATCTCCTGTAGCCAACGGAGATGCAGGCATCTTCAGAGAATGATGTAGCTTTGACCCTCCATTCCCATTAAGTACTGAGAAAGCCTAAGTTTGTATTGATAATTGAAATCAGATGAATCAGATCCTTATGTAACAAAACTCTGCATTTCACCAAGGTCTCAGAGTAAATGGGATGCTTCTCAGCTAACCAAAAAGGCTAAGCACCTAGTCTGATTGCCTATATTGCACATTTTATACTTACACTATGATGCTGACACCATGGAAATTGCACCGACATTTCTAAATATCATTTCATTGACGACCATTTGTCAGGCTGGTATAATGCTAGAGGCCCTAGTGGGAGGACCATTATGCATTCCACTGTGGCATCACCAACACACCATTTTGTGTGCCTGGTAAGTCCTAGAATTGATTTTTATCTCTGTTCCCTGTGGCATTTGCATAATTCATTTATGCATTCCCCCCACTGGATGAAATGTCATTTGCAGAAGGATCATTCCTGTTACTATCACCCCTAGCTGATTTTTCCTCTGACCAGGGTTGCATTGATTTTTCTATTGCCTTCTTCCTGTCTAACAGTTAATGATCACACTCATTGTACAGATAATAGACACCAGTATTCTCGTAGCAGTTATCTGTGATCACACAGAGCCATCCTCACACACAAATACTCACAAGTAATAACAGAGATCCAACAAGGATTCATGTACACAGACACATTTATTTGAATGATAATGGAAACCTCACCAAGAAGGGGTAGATTGGCTCATAAATCAGATTTAAGGAATACCTTTTCAACCTCTACATCTTGCATTCAAGATATAGTGGGTTCATTTTTAAGATAAACTGCTTAGCAGCTATCTTTTTTACATGTAATACACTAGCACTAACCTGATGTTTAAAAATTCTAATAGACTTAATGTTTAGTAGATACAATATTGAATTCTATGTTTTGTAAGATTTATTTTACAGTTATGAAATCTTTTTAAAATATGTAAGTAATATTTTCCAAGCTCCACTTAAGCTGTCTTCAGCATTCAGTTTCTGACTGGAGTCTGCTTGGGGGCTTCATTTTCAGATGGCAGAAGTTAGACATTGTTTGGAAAAAATAACCAGTTTGAGAAGTCTTCAGTGAAGCACTGAGTAGATGAGGCACCACACATACCTAGTCATATTTGTAACAAACTAACCATTATGAATAAAACTGATACAAACCAAAGTGTTTTGTGTTATTGAGCTCCTCAGTTTGAAACTAGCTTATAGTTGCCAACACAACTCTATCAAACCCCAAACAGTACATTTTCCTTTTCCTTAGCATTGTTTGTTTTAGTAAAGCACACCTAGATATTGAAAAAAGGTCTATGGATTTTGCAAACTGAATGGCTCCCTAAATATCAATACAAATCTTATTCCTGTTTCAAGGAAATAAGAAATATATGACTGTAGCTGAACATGAAACAAATTCTTCTTCTGACATTTTATGTTCCTGATTTATTTCCATTCATGTTATCTTAGACATTATTCTTAGGAAAGTCATTACAAGCTCAAAGGTATGCATGAGGTTAAGGATTTCAGGAGAATGAAAATGAAGATAGGTTTTTAGTACTGATATCACTTGCAGTATGCAAACATTTGACATTTCTATTGCACTTGGGGTACATTATCAGCAAACAGTGAACTCAACTTTGGGTTCCTGCAGATTAAGAAAAGTTACTAGCATGCTGTGAAATGGAAAAGCAAAAGATTACCCCCTTTATTCAGCATACATATGTAAGCTGAAATATGCCAAATATATATAAATAATAATAATAATATATATAAATAAATATAAATATAAATAAATAATATATATGCCAAAATATAAAGGGTATCATTTCTATAATTGGTGCTCCTAACAGTGAAAGTTTTATCTGCATGTTTCTGAATTTATTTGTATACAAAGTATAAATATAAAAGAACAGCTGAAGAACTCTGCTGAACATGACATTCTTCTAGAACCTTTTTCTTCTGCCAATCTTTTGTTCCCTATTCCTCCAACTTGAAAGAGAGATAAAGACATAGGAACTCTTTTACAGCCCTTAGCTATGAGCTAATGGGACCCAGGCACTATTAGTGCCAGGATGAATCTGCGTAGTAACTGACCCCTTGTGTAGGGGTCTAGCACCTAACACTCTTTTATATTGCCATAATTAAAATGATTCGATGGGTCAATTAAAGTGAACTTTTCAATATTAATGACTTTTGATTATATCTAACTGAAGAATCAATGGTATAAAATCAGCATAGGCTGCAAATACCAATCCAGAAAGCTTGTCAGGTAAGCAGATATCATATAACAAGGTTTGAATTTAAAGCTAAAGTACGGCTGTGTCACATTAGCAAATAAACAGAGTTGCATCATATAGTTCTGTGACAAACATTAACAGGTCCTTACATACATCTAAGGTACCTTTGCTCAATGAAGACGTAGCTTAACATGCAATCTGTTTCTTAAAAGTAACTGCTCCTGATGCTCAGTCAGATGTCCTGATTACCAGCAATGTTAGGGTGGTCTGTGATTTGTTATACTGGATCTACTTTCAGCAGCGATACATTTTATTTATTTAAATAAAATTATTTTATTAAATAACTTTAGCAGGATATGTGAGGGAATACTTTGTATTCCACAGCCTCTGGAAATGACAGTATTCCCTGAGCAAGGATTCAGTTCTGTCAGTCTTTGTAACAGTGATTTCCAGTGATGGGCTTGTTCCATGTCCCCATGGAAAAGGTATAAGGCCCACAGGTGGTTTGATGAGAAGGAATTTTGGATAGGTGAAAAGATCCATAGTCTTTTTATCACGTGAGACAAACACTTAATGGGTGAGGACACAATAACTGGGCTATTGTTATAGCTCTTGAAATGAAATTTCATCTGTCAAGGACTTAGAAGTACAACTCTTAGCAATCCAGTCCTCTCAAAGCACTCACAGGTTTTTACAGAGCAGATTTTCACCCTGTATCCATTAGGTAAGATTTCTAAAAGCAGTCAGTGTTAGCCTAACCGTGGTGCAAATAATTCTGGTGAAAGTTCACCACCAAATTCAATGGGGAGAGTCAAATCAATAATAAGTGCTTTTCAAAGTCCCACCATTTAGCTTTTGAAATAAACATACCAGTTCAAGGAAAGATAAGATGAGAAAAGTCAAGAAATAGCAATGCCAGTTGCCTCTTTACTTAGGAACAACTATACAATGATTGAGCATGTCTGAACAACAGAACACAGCCAATTTCAGTGTTATGCTTCCATAATATTACAGTGTGAGTGGAAAAACATTCAAATTATGAAAAAAAACACCTTTGTGGCACTATCCATTAAAATATGCCAAAGAGAAAGATGGATGGATACTTCACTGGAGCATTATTTTATTTATAAATACACAAGTCAGTAGCAGCATAGTTCATTCTAAAAGGGTACTTCATTATTGCAAAGTGTAGTGCTCCTTGATATTTTTCCTCCAGTAAGTAGCAATATGTCAAAACCCACATATTTAACTCACTTCTCTTGGTGTCAGAAGACCATGGCATACCCTAAAGAACAAATATTTGAATAGTGTTAAAATCCTGTTAGTGAAGTCCTAGGTATCTGTTGCACAGATAATACACATACTGAAATGACTGCCATTTATTACCAATACTAACAAAATAGTCAAGATTTCTTGTGCATATGTATAACATATACACACACAGTATGCATGTATGTACAAGTATATCTATTACTTATATATCAATATGCGTATAAATTTCTGCTTAAATATTTACAAACAATGACTGTATATTTCAGGCTCAGTTATTATATTGCTTTCAGCTGACTGAAAGGGCATATGGAAACAATAGGAACATATGGAAAAAAGATCTGTTTTAAGACCAGATTGTGATATGATTACTCATACTGAATAACATACAAGGAATATTCCTTCTGTGGCACAAAGTACTCTCTTGTGAAGAAGTGTAACAATGCAGCAGTTTGTATTTACTGACACTATTAGATCTTTGCCATTTATTTACCTGCAGAGTGATAGGGTCATGTCAGAAGTAAATCTGGGGTTTGATTGTTTCATATATTTGCAAATTCTACCCCATGATCATTTTCTTGAATCCGTGTTATTCTTTTATTTACACAAACTGGGAACATGCTCTTATCTCTACCATATAGGAATTACCAAAAAGGATTTTTGAGGTCTCCCATTTATAAGCATTATGCTGCTTAGCTTATGAGCTTAAAAATATGACTTTTCAAAATAGATTGTCAATGCCACTCTATATCCAAATAGTGTTTAAACTGTGAAAAATTATTTGCTACTTAAGGCTGATGAGACACTGCATATTTTACTCACCCTATATTGCCTAGGCAGTAGCATGGATCTCCAAAGTGTGAATGGTTTTATGTATGAGGAGTGCACAGTTACTCACCCTCATGCACCTTGGAGAAGAGAAAGAATAAAATTTCATGCTTAGTTCTGAACATCTTCCTTAAACAGTCTGAAGTTTAACTGCAAACTCTCCCACCCTTTTCTGTTGTACCCACATTGGTTCCAAATTCCACCTGAGTTCCTGTCAAAATACCTGGAGATACTGGTTCTACAGCATTTCAGAAGCTCAAGCCCGTATACTGAACTCCAGTTTTCCATTTCTGCCCAACACATATACCCACACAACCACACAAGAGAAAGTCAAAGGGATGTTTGAAAAGCATTAACCCACTTTATCTAGGAAAATGCCAATTTGCATAGATGACTACTATATGTACAAGTAAGAATATGCAATTAAGGCCCTAATGGTAGACATCACACACATGAGCTTTCCATTGAATTCTATAGGAGGTTGATGATCAGGTCTTGGCTTGTCCTGCTCCTTGATTTTAACCCAAAGCAAATGCCCCACGAAGGGTATGGGTCTTCTTTTATTTTAAAAGATCCTGATCCTGCAAACACTTGAGGCAAGCAGTTTTACATACATGGATCATCTTCAGAATCAGAAATGCCCCAAAATAAAGATTAAAAAGACAAAAAAAAAAAAAGAGAGAAAAAGCGTCACCTCATAAAATAATAATCTCAATATGAATGGCCTCTGCTAATGGAAGTTCTATGATTCCTCTAGACATATCTAGCTGCATGTTTGTGCTTCATGCAAAATATTTAAAATTAAGAAACGAAAAGTGCCTATTACTAGCTATTACTAGCTGCCCAATTATAAATTCTATAAGACAAATTCTAGTTTACTTCTCAAAGATAAATATGGTTAAAGTAACTTGATTTCAATGGCATAGTGGCATTTCAATATGCAAAAAATAGAACTTCAGAGGGGATTTGTATTATTTAGACAAGATAATACTATCTTGCAAAAGAGGTAACAGAGAGCAACACAACCACTTTAAAAAAATACAGCACTGATAGTTTATATCTATACAGATTGTATCTATATAATCTGGAGTAAATCCACTGATATGCCAAGTGACAGAAGGTTCTTAGTTCATTGCCTTATTCCAGCCTAACATCTACCCTCTTTTTGATTTACAAGCAGTTCAGTAAAGTATCTGATCCCAGTGTTCATTAATTTTCTTTACAATAAAACTGTAAAAAATCTGACAGATGAAACTAACATTGTGTCTGAGGATCCACGAGCAAAGGGCAGTTTTACATGTCAAATTTGAACTGAAAGTACAGAGAAGTTAAATATTTCATAATAATAAAGTAAGTAAATAAATTCCAGACTTGCCATGGAAACACTGACACTCATGAACTAACAGCAGCACTTGATCACACTCTAGTCATATATTATTATCCTTTAGACCCTAATTCTGCAGTGAAACTGTCCTCAGTATAGTAGCCCAATCATACCTCCTTACATATTACTGGATTAATTCTTCAGGACTGGGACTTTCATCTTTCTCCTGGGTTATAAAGCAGAAAACACACTGTTTGCACAGCATAAGCAACAACACATACAAATTTTAGTCACAGCCAAGCACAATTATGGACAGAACACTGTTAAGCTACTCTAGTAGAAATCTTTCATAGAAAGTAACTAAATATTAAAACTAGCAGTAGCTATCCCAGCCCACTGCTTCCTCTGTAGCTGCAGACAGAGGGTTGGGAACCAAGTGGGCTGATGTACCTGATCCCACAAAACGCTGCACATCTCAAGTGAGATCCAGCATTCCTCCAGCTCCAGCAAACATTGGTTGAAGTCACAGATGTTCAACACATTGCATAAATAGACCTATAAACTCCAACCAATTTTTGCACATCACTTACCTGAATATGAAAGACACTAAAATGAAATTATGCAGGATAATGAAGACTGCGCACATTCCAGCGCAGACCAAGGGCCATTTCTTGTCACACCCTGAAGGCCATATCTTGTTACACACTGCTTTTAATCTGAAATCCACATATGGATCAATAGCATATTGCACTAAAAACTACGCTACAAGGGTAGGGTTTTTTCTTCCCCCCTCCCTCCCTCCTTTTTTTTTTCATTTTATACAACCATAATGACTTGAGAGGGGAAAAAAATCCGAACAAATGAAAACAAAGTAACCTGGAAACGTAAGATGGAGATGCAGACAAAATTTGACAGTAACAAAACCTGTTTTGCTACCCATCCTTACAGTCCTCTACCTGTATGTGCAGCCAGTAACCAGTAAACATTTTGGTCATAACAGTAAAACATTTCACAAAGGCTCTCCATGTTTCAAGAGAACATGAACTGAATTTTTAATAGAATGTTAGCCTCAAAGCAATTCAAAAGCTTGCATTTTGAAAAGACAAAGCAAATTGTATCCAAGCAAAAAAGTCTATAAAACTGCTACCCAAATAGCTAACAGAAAGCTTGAAATGTGACACAAAAGAAAGATGTGCAAAGTAACCTAACATTGCAGCCCTATTACAAGTCAGTACTTCAACAGCAATGAATGAGAGATAAATATTTACCCTAGGTAGCCAGACTGAAGAATGTAAACAGATTCCACAGATATAATATAATTTGTCAATATCTTTACTGCTGGAAATGGAAATGTTAACTCAGGCAGGTCACTGATCCTGAAAGATGAGTATCATCAATTACATTTTTTACCTGTCAGTCATTCACATCAGTGCCTTTCCTGCAGCCGACTGCTCCCCTGCCTTCCATTTCTTGTTTCAAGGTACCAAACAACTTTTTATACCCACTTCTCACTTGGTCTTTTTCACTGTTACCCTATTGCCATCTCAAATTAATACCGCTTGTTTCAGAACTAGTCTGTTTTCTTCCCTTATTTTCACAGTATTGCCTGTTTCCACTGTCTCCCACCTCAGGTAGGTGGCCCTACTGGTCTCTGAAATGCCATCTTAAATCTTACTTCTTCTCAAGGTCCACAAATTTTAACCAGCTCCTAAACAATAAAATTTGATCCAAAGCTCACGGAAGTCAGTGACAGCCTCTGCATTAACTGCAATGGACTATGAATCAGGCCCAGATTGCTGTCAATAACTCTGGACTGAAATCTAGTGAAAGAAAAAAACAAAAGAGTCTGTACAGGTATCTTTGTACAGGTATCTTTGTTATTAATAACAGACTGCTACTTGAACACAGTCATGGCAATAATATATCCTAGGTTAATACCATCTCTGATTATTTTCCAATACATTTCTCCAGATCTTATGCAAAGGACTAAGGCCTTAATTTTGTCATTACCTTTATCTGTACAAATTTGGAGTGATGCCAAAGACTTCTGACAGAACTTTAATAAATAAGCACAGACGAGTTCCTATAACTTCCTTTATATACCACAAAATACCGTTCTACATCTAGCTAGCTAAAACAAGGAAAATTGCCACATTTATGAACCAGATTAGTAAATAATTACAAAAAACCCCACCCAGCAGTATTAAAGTGGCTGAGTGATGGAGTATTTGGAAGTTTAAACCAGTCCATCTTTTAAATTCTCACTAGTGAGAACATGTAATGCTGTTTGTGCAGGGATCCTCTCTTTAATCCTATAATGTTAATCTAAGAGCAGTTTGAAGAAAAAGCATTCCAGAAATCAAAAATAACGTGACTCTACTTGATTCTTCCTGTCTTCATAAACATTTTTTATTCCCCTTTCACATAATTCTCCCTGCCTCTTACAACCTCAGTTTGCTAATGCATATTTTTAATAAGGGGAAATTCAAATAAATTACTTTTGCATAGCCTTCCTTCTTCTACCACTTAAGTCTTAATTTTTTTTTGTAAGTGCCCCAGGTGTAAAGCCAGTGCCTTTCTACAATCCCACAGTGCTCCCACCAAGTGATAAATGGAAATTAGTTCTAACAGACAATTTGGGAGATCTAATGCAGTAAAATAATTAAGATACACAAATACTATGTAGGTAACTGTTCACATTACAGAGAAAGCTATCATCAGACAGCAACTATTGTCAATATAAAGCTAAAATATTACACATTAAAAGGTATGCTGTGATTTGAGGCTATTTCAGCAGGAATTTAACAGTAATAATTCACATTTTTCACATCTTTACCCTATATTGTACTAATTAAAGTACTTTAAGGGAGTAGATAAAAAGTAACATTGCCTATTACCACATAACTTTGCCAATTGTATCAGCAAAACCAAGGTCAGTTAGATGACCTTCATTCAAGGGGTGAAGTTTTGGGGGCTTGTTTTATTTTTTCGGGGTCCATTTTTATTTAAAGATATTTGTGCTGATACTTTTATTACAATGAAGTACACTCCACCCTCACAGCTTCAGCTATGGGAGGCAAGCACTTCCGTAGAAATGAAATTACTGTTGCAACAAGGTTGCTTGTGACATTGTTTAATACAAAAAGGAGCCAGGACACAGTACATTGATAGGGGTGGAGTGTATTGTATATACAGAAGAGGGGTATTACTTCTGTTCTGCCATCTGACATTGATGTGGGAAGAAGGGACAAAAAACAAATGCATTTTCTTTCCAGTACTGAAACATGCAAAGACAAAATGCTTATTACAAGTCGTATGCAGCTCAGAATAATAATTAAAAAAAAAATAGACAGCTCTAGAAATGCCCCAATATACTTAATTTTTTAAAATATATATTTAATACTCTGATCTTTCACTTCAAAACTTAGAATTAAGCAATGACTGAATAGGATCTGAAATACAAACAAAGCGTTGCTCACATCACATTAAAAGGCATCTTTTAAATGCAGCTGTGGATTTCTAAACTTAGACTGAACAGGATTTTTCATTGCTTGGAATTTGAAATGCAAGATGAGCTTGGCTACATTACATCTATTTTCAAGTGGAATTGTAACTATGCAATAAATTGCTGTTTCAAAGAAGCAACATGCAGAATTCAAACCTATTTGTTTCTTGCAAGTTCCTGTTGACCTGTGCATGAAGAGGTATTGAAGCAGTGGTGCAGTGAGAATCACTACAGCAATACAAATCCACAGCTCAAGCACGAGATACTAGAGGCTGGGTCTCTTGAGGAGCAACACTGAGTATACTGTTCTCCAAAATACACCACTTCCTTTAACCAATGGATTTAGTTTCAGGAAAACAGCTGCTTACCAACTTTTGTCCAAAAGAAAAAAGGCAGGGTGAGTGGGAGGAAGGAAGAGGTGGAAAGAGCTTATGCATTATGATGACATTTAGCAGAAAGCTGCAAACAGAAAGCAAAGACAAATATTTTAAATGTGATAGATTTCAACCAGAAATGGGAAAGCATTTTTCCCTGTTAGTATCTTTCCAGACTTGGCTGGGACAAAATTTGGGTTGCAGCTAAAGGCTGAAGCAACAATGTTGAGAAACAAAACAAAGAGGCATTTACCACCACCCCCACCACCCTCCCACACCCCTCTTTCCCCTCCCAGTTCACAAAGTATGATTGAAGCTTTTGGTTGGCTGCAAGGGAAATATTAGCTAGATCCACATCTATGGCCCCAGATGTTTAAAACTGATCATGGATTAAAGCCATGAAGTACATTTAAAAAAAATTTCAATTTGAAATTTTATTGGCGTGTTGCTAGAATGATCAACATCGATCCACAGGAGACTTTATCCACATACTCTGAGAACAGCCTTCCTGCACCTCCCCCCTCTTTTCTTCCTCTCTCTCGCTCTTTCAACTTTAATGCTATTAAAAGCCAAACAAAATACTGGCTATGGGTGTAAAGGATGCTGGTTTTTTGGAATGTTGCCATGGATCCTGCTTCCAGTAGTGTCCCATGGAAAGCTGGTGCAGCCTCCTGTCTCTGTGGCAGACTGGTCTCCCCGGGCAGGGCAGAAAGAAGATAGCCATTTACCCCTGCTACTGCCTATTCTTTCTCATCCACTATCGCCAGGTCTTTGATCACCCTCAGTTTGCCACTGGCATCGATTCTGCGCTTCTCACGTATTAGATCCTCCAGGCTGTGGAACCTCACCGTGTGCACCTTGTTCTCTGCCAAGTGGATCTTGAGATAGTATTGCTGCTGATGCTGGGTGCCGGCAGCAGCCTGCAGCTCCCCCCCGGCTTTAAACTCCCTTTTCCCGAAGCGGCACCAGGCGGCGAAGCTCTCGGAGTTCGTCCAGCAGATCTCGTCGCTTTTTAAGCCCAGGTGCCCGCAGGCGTTTTGCACCACCAGCTCAGCCACCAGCGGGCGAAAGCGGTACCAGCTATTCACCACCCGGCCCACGTTGCCCGCGGCCGCCTCGTACAAGCTGTCCTGGCGGATCTGCCCCTGGTGCAGGTGGATGATCTGCCCGCTGCCCACGTACACCGCCCAGTGCGGCGGTGGGTGCTCCGACGGCCCCAGGTAGAGCAGCTCCAGCAGGTCCCCGGGCTTGCAGAGGGCAGGCAGGGCTGACACCGAGTAGACGCTGAGGTCCCCAGCCTGGGGGCCGCTGCTGACCTTGGAGAAGATGCATTCCTGGCCGCGGAAAGCGGAGAACTGGGTCTCGTTCAGCACCAGCTGGTGGTGGAGGTGGTGGGTGGGCGTCTCCTGGCCAGGGCTGCCGGAGCCCTTCACGCTGTACTTGTCTGGCTGGCCTCGCTCGTCCAGGTCCTCCTCCTCATCCGAAAAGAAGTAAGCCACCCCGACGCGCAGCTCGTCTTTCTCAATCCCCGAGGGGTCCCCGGTCGGCAGCTCGCTGTAATTCAGGTGGGTGATGCGATCCAGTTGATTTCCCATCAATGACAGGGCGAGGCGAGGGCAGGAATCGCCGGATCTGAAGGAAGGGTGGGGTGGGCAGGGACAGAGAGAAGGAGAGTACAAACGTAGGGAAGGAAGGAAAGAAAGAACAAAAAATATCAAGGCACATACAAAAGATTTCTGCGATTCCGCCCTAAGCCCCCATCCCTCCCTCCTTCCCCCCCGTGCAAGGCAGAAACTCCCAGCGCGGATCCTTCCCCTGCCCCTCGGGGTGCGGGGCGGCGCCGAGCCGAGCCCCGTCTCCCCAGCGCTCGCCGGGCCGCGCCGCACGGGGCTGCCCCAACCCCACGGTTCCGGGGCGCCCGGCTGCCCCCGCCGCGGGCGAAGGCGGCTCCCTGCCGGCTCTGCGCAGGGGGACGGAGTTGCTCCGGGAGCCTCCGCTCCGCGAGGGGCGAGAGCTCCCGGGGCGCGGGGAGGGTCTGGCCCGGAGGGTCCCGAGCCCTTCCCTCCGCTCAGCCGAGCGGAGCCGCGCTAGGCAGCGCTGCGTGCGGGAGGGCGGCCGGAGGAGCACACGGACTCGGAGCCGGCAGCCCCCCCTGCCTGCCCACCTCCGCAGCCGGGCCGGGACCCCGCCAGATGCAGGGCAAAGAGCAGGCGATGGGCACCCCCCCGCAAGGGGTCCCTCTCGCCCCGCTCCGTACCCGTGGTCGCCCAGCGCCAGAACCCCCCCAAACTCCTTTAAAGTCGTCCTGTCCCCATGGGCGCTGGAGAGAAGTGAGTTCCGTCCGCCCCCTGCGCGCCTCGCTCTTCCGCCCGCGCCGCCCCGCTCCGCTGTGGGCTGCCCGGCCCCTCCGGCGAGCCTAAGTACCGGCGGCGCCGCTCCCGAGCCCGCCCCGGCCCCGCTCATTGGCCGCGCCGCGCTACACCCGCCGGTGGCGGCGGCGGCGGCGGGGCTCCACGGCGTCACTGCCCGGACGGGCCCCGCCGCCGCCGCCTCCGCCGCGCAGGGCCCCGCCGCCTCCGGGCGCCCCCGGCCAGCCCCGGGGCTGCGGCGCGCCGGCCGTTCGGTGTGGGGAGGCGGGGCTTCCCCGGGGGAAGGGGGATTAACGAGCGTGCCCAGCGGGGTATGCTGCTGCTGAGTGACCCCTCCACCGAAAAGAACGACAAAGGGGGAGGAGAGGGGAGTAATTTCCATCGAAGAAACGCGCTCCGGGTTCAATGGGAGGGTTGCGCGTGTCCGAGAGCTGCTCCATCCCTCCAGGCCGGGGGAGGGGTGCCCCGCACCCAACTTCGCAACCGCAGGTTGAGCCCGTGCGGCCTGAGCTGACCCGCTGGGTTTCCCCGTGGCCAGAAGAGACCAGCATTCCCAGGGCCTGCTCCTCCCGCCTGCTGCTGGCCCGCGTGGGGGAGGCGTGAGCTGCCCTGAGGAGCTGCCTGTCTTGCCTGGTTGGGACGTTGGAATGTTGGGTGGCTGCCGTCGGGCGAGGTGGCTGTGTGTGGCTTTCTACATCTGGTTGAAGCAGCGGCCATGGGTTGGCCTCAGCGGTGACTAGAAGATGTGCTATGACTTAAGTAAAAAGAGACGCTGCCTGACAGTAGCTATCAGTTCCTTCCTAAAATGTACAAAATCTAAAACCTACCAGCCATAGTAGTTAATACCAATATAGTACTTAATACTAATGTGCACGTTTACACCTAATTTTGCACGTTACGGAAATGAAACTCACAACTGATTAACTCATTTGACCACCATTTCCCTGTGAGGCAGTGTCAACTGATGGGATTTTATCCTGGTACTTCCAAGTTCCTAGTCTTGCGATCTAATCATGCGGACTTCTGAGAAGTGAGAATTCAAATATTTTAAGACATTTCATGAAAAAAAAATCTAATGACATTCTTTGGTACATATGTGAATCATATTAAAGTACCATTTCTATCTAGAAGTAAATTTACCGCTGTCTTCACAGTGGAAATAGTTTTGTCATCGAGACATACGTATTTCTGCTTTCAGTGTTGGTGGATAATATCTCGTTTCACTGCTGGCCTTTTTCCAGTCTTCAGGTTTAATTAACAGAAAGCAATAATGCCACTGCTTTATTCTCATGACAGAGGCACATACATCCTTAAATAAACACGATGAATTTCAGTTTCTCAGGGTAGGAGTTGTATACCTAAGTTCATATGGGTCAAATACTGAGTTTCTTAGACAGGCGTGTTTACTTTGAATAACCCGTTTCTTTTTCCATTCAGACATTTATACAGCTGTCTTTCTAGAACAGCATTTTTTTGTTCTCATTATTTTTTAACATATGTAAAGACATCACATCATAAATAGAAAAGAAAAAAGTCTGTGTTTAGTGATACGACATTCAAAGACTGACATCAGTTATTTTTCACTGTGGCAATTAGACTAATCTGTTGATGGTTACAGACTTCCCATGTCTCATAAACCCAGGGGCTACAGCCCGAGACTCACAGGAATTAAGCTGATTTGCAGCAGTTAAGGATGTAGCATTCAGGGTCTGTAGAACTAGAAAGTGAATTTGGAAAAAAAGGAATATAAAGAAGGATTCTATTCTAATATATGCATTTCAAAGTTTCACAGGACTAAGCATAACAGATGGATGTTATGAATCTCTGGAATTGTGTAAATGCTTTTCTAATGATTGTCAGAAATTATATGTTCTTTTATGGCATGACCTCCACAAACAGCAACTTTTTAAATTAAATTATGAAAACACTCTTAATAGGTTTAGAGTTAAGGCTGTAAAATAATGTTTAAATATTCTGATTTTTTAGAAATAACTGTTAATGTGCTTCATTGTTAAAGCCAGTCCAAGTTGAAGGCCATTTTCTGTAGGCCTTCATCAACAATTTATGTTTCCTAAACACTTTACATTTTTTCCTGTTCAAAGTCTGCATCTTTTTAGGTTGCACTCACACAGTTCGCACTTCCCACATTTGCCAATCATCAAGGCTACATGGAGTAATTTTTAGATAGTTCTAAACAAACAAAACATTATTTCATCTTTTCCATGCAAAGTAGCGGAGAACAGACCGCTTCATTAAACTGCAGGTATAGAAGGAAGGAGTCTGGGTCTAAGAAAGGCTCTGTGCTTCTAACTAGGTGGATTATCTCCTGCCAAATTGTCACCTTTTTCTTTGTGTCTTCCATGCTTTTCCAAGTCTGCTCATGAGGGAGGGTATTTCTGTCTCTTGCTAAAGCACTTACAATGCCTTACAATCTGTATCTCTCCATGACCTCTATTCAGCACACCTCCAACACCCATTTTCTCATTTCATCTCTCTTGGCTGCACGCTCTGTCTCATCAGTGCTTCATGCTCTACCTCCATCCCTCAAGAAGGACTTTCCTCCTCAGTTTCTCTTCAGTCCCAGTTTTAAATCATGAAGGGTCGAGAAGGTGCATTAAAAAAACCCAACAAACAAACCAAAAAACTCCCAAACTTCTAAGTGTACTTACATATAACTGTGGTTAAAGGACACTACAGAAAAATGATAGAGAGTATGTAAATCAACTGCTTGAAATAAACCTCTCAGTTTGAAGGCTTCTGTTGATGTTAGGGGATGTTACAGAAGCACTACATGGTGTCCACAGAACTGTATTGACATGGCCTACCAGAGATGCTTGTTTTGCCTGAGCTATTTTGATTAATACATTTATCATCTCCTGTAGATGTTTTACTTCTGGGAGCTCATGGGGGCTTATTTAGCAAGTCAGTGAGTGCAGGCTTGGCTACTCCCAGACCATGGCACTGGCAGTGCAAGTGTCACTGTTCACACTCCCATTGACCAGCTTCAGCCTCATTAACCAGGGTCATAACCTCTGCTTGCACCAGGACATGGGAATTTGCCGTGTTACCAACCCTAACAATCTTTTCCTCATTCTGAGCATAGGAAAGAAACCTGATAACATCATCTCTGGACCTGTCCTGGTATACTCTGAGGGAGTGAACTTACATTTTTTCATTGCTATTTTTTTCCTTTTGTGCCTTTTGCCATCCATGGCATTTTGTCACTGCTGCATTTATGTTTAATTTAATACAGTGAAAACTCTTAAAATATGCAACAAAATAGATACCCAGTAGGTTATTTTTCAAACCTTGTTTTTGAAATGTCCTTATAATCTTTGCCTTGAGCTGAGCTTTGCAGCCTTGGACCCCTGTTGCTAAAAGTGGAGGTGAAACCTCTGTTGGTTTGAATGAGTGGAGCACATTTGTGCAGAAGAAGTTAGGAATGCATGTTTTGATAAACAACCAGAGATAAAAAAGTCATAATAAGGGTGGGAATTTTCCTATGTATTATAAAATTTCTCCAGATTGTAGAAATCTGTGTATGGCAATTCTGTTAATGATGAATCTCAGATGCCCAGAAACTCACATCTATTTCAGATTGCAACCTGATCTGCTCATAGGCACCTAGACGTAAAGGGTACCAGGAAGGATCTTCTTCACCTGAAATTCTCTCAGGCAGCATACTCCACGTGTACTTCTTCTGTGGCTATACCTTCATTACAGCCTCAGCGTACCTAAGGCTTCAGAGACATAGAAAGTTAGTCCTTTGAGAAACCTGTGATCTAGACCACAACTGGTGTAGATGGTAGAGTTGCTCAAGACTGGCAAACAGCTTTGTATACATATTGTCCACATAACAAGGCAAGGCCATAATGCCCAGATCTGGGATATTTTGGGTAAACATGTGCCTTGCTAGCCCTATAGCAGCAGGCACACTACATAACTAAGTACAGTTTCTATATTTTGCTAGTCTGGAAGAGTCCTGAGATTTTGATCCTTGAGCTTTGGACAGCTTCTGTCATTTTTATCCAGCGATGGTGAAATATAAAATGTTAAAACTCACTCAAGAAGATAATTGTGGCCACAGTTCTGCCCTTTACCTCTTTTCTGCTCTTCTGCTGGCTTCTAGTAGCTTCATGATTCTTGCATTCACAGGGTCACTGTAAGTAAAATTGGCCAAGGGCTGTTCTCTGGCCTTCAGGTATGGTACAATGATAATTGTCCAGCTGAACTCTCTGAACTCCAAAACTGGGTGGGCTGCATCCAAACTGCTTATTAGGAATTATTCCTAATCCCTTTTAATCCCTAACCCGTATGGAAGAATAGTGGCTGGCTGTGTTGGGTCTGGCTGAGTCCTGTAGCCACCCTCACAGTGCTGTGCTTGCTCTGGCAGCTAGAAAGGTGGGGATAACACACTGGTGTTCAGTTGTTGCTGAGCAGCGCTCGCACAGCATCAAGGCCGTCTCTCCAACCTTCCCCTCACCAGTAGGTAGGTGGGCAGATCTTGGGAGGGGACATAGCCAGGACAGCTGACCCAAAGTGACTAGTGAGATATTCTATACCGTATGATGTCTGCTTAGATATAAAAGCTAAGAGAAAAGAGAAGGAAGGGGGGGCATTCATTATTTACAATGAATCTTCCAGAGCACCCACTATGCGTACTGAAGCCCTGCTTCCTGGGAGATAGCTAAACATGACCTGTTGATTGGAAGTAGAGAATAACATCTTTTGTTTTCCTTCACTTCTGTGTGCGTGACTTTTGGTATTACTTCATTAAACTGCCTTTATCTTGATGTACAAGGTTGGGGTTTTTTTCCATCTTATTTTCTCCCCCCCTTCCCGTTCTGCTGAGGAGGGGAGTGATGGAGCAGCTTGGTGGGCACCTGGCATCTAGCCAAGGTCAACCCACCACACTGGCTTGTGCCAAAGCTTTTCAAAAGGCCATGTTACCAATTTATAATATGAATAATACTGTGCTGGTCCTTGGATGTGTGACCTGGCACTGTATAGCCAGCTGTTTAGACTTAACCTAGCTCCGGAAAGAAAGGTGAAGTATGACCAAGTGCATTTTTTGTCAGATAATGCTTGTAAAGACTCCATACTTAATTTCTGCTTCCTGATCAAGTAATACAAACAATTGTAGTAGAAAAGACTTTGAGGAGAGTTGGGAAGAAGCTACCTTCCTTTTAAACACTTATCTTTGGAAGACTGTTACGTAGACAGGATCCCAAAGGGCAAGTCTTACCATGTTTTAGCTTCCAGGGAGCAGTAGGGCAAGGTGCCAGCTGGGGCAGTGTGGGGAGCTGGGGGTGCCTTGACCCTCCAGTGCAGCCCGCCAGGGCCCTGGCAAAGGGAGAAGTGCAGGGGTGGGGGGATGGGCCCAGCTGAGCCCCAGCCAGATCAGGGCAGCCATGCAAGGCCATCCCAGTGCAGGCAGCCTAGCCCAGGCATGGGCCAGAGCTTCAGCCTAGCTCCCAAGTCAGCTTTTCGTCATTAACTTTGCTTTTCTCCCAGACATCTTATCTGAGGTTCATCTTATCAGAGCTTATCTTGCACACAGGCAGAAACCCCGAGGAGGCGGGGGAAGAGCTTGTAGATCTGGCCGGTCCACTCAGGGCCCTGACAGTAGCATGATATTCATTCACTGGAGTATGAAAGAAAAATAGCTGAGGGACTAGATTTTCATTTAGATGTCTGTCTCTCCACACTAAATGGAAACTGAGTACATAGGCTTTTTTTTCTTTTCTTTTCGGGGGGTGGTGGTGGTGAGAGTTAATCTTAAATTACCTACTGTGATATGCAAGAAGCCTTCCCCAGGATTACAACAATATGCTTTATGAACTTCTGAAGAACTGGGTATTGATAAGCATAAAGTTAGATCAATTAAGTGAATGTTATTCATTCAGTGAATGTTATTTCTTGATCCTTGTATTTCCAGGATTATCTCATTCTCAATATTACTTGGGACATTTCAAAATGCTCTGACATGCCACCATTTTCATATAGAGACAGAAGAAACAAAACAACAACAACAAAATCCTGTAAGCAGACATGACCACAGTCAAATAAGGAAAATGTGCTTATTCATAGCAGAATATTTACACTTATGCAGGCTGTTGCTTAGTTCATGAACATAACGTAAATGTTCATACCAGCTACATGAATCTCATTTTCCTTTTTTCTGTCTTTTAGGAAATAAAACAAAAATATATTCTAACCTTGTGGTGACCCTAACCAAGTGACTGTGGCCCCAGAATCTGTTTTTCAGTGGCTATGCGAAAGATTTCGGTAAAGTAAGCTTGTTCTTAAATTTGCTAATTCAATCATGCATTGGTTCAAGTAGGTTCTATAAAATTTTTATTCAGGGTTTCTGTGTGGGTTTTTCAGTAAAGATGCAGTTTCACACTATATTTAATCATGAATAAGAGGATTCCAATTGATAGTGAACTTTAACCCCAAATACCTACTCCTTCAACTTCTTGTATAGCTGATCTTGTGATCATGTAGTTACAGGGTGAGTTTAAATTTACAGCACTGCTGTAACAAGGTGTTGAATATGTGCCAGATGCAAAGCATCTTTTTTAAAGGTGTTGGCACTCCGTAACTGGTACTCTGACACTGAAACAGACACGAATATTGGTCCCTTCTGAATATATGATTTTGACATGGGTTTAATAAAGGTGGTTGCATTCTTCCTTCTGAAAAGGAGGATGATAATGGCAGCATAGTAGGAAAATTCCCATAGTCTCCTCTAGCTCTAGCTACAAATAAATCTAAATTAAAAAATTAGATCATTGTATTTGAACAGGGAAAAAAATATCTCCAGAAACAGTGCAGCTTTGGAAAAAAACTGACAGAAAAAAAATTATATTTTTTTTCTAATGTAGTCTTATTAAGTGGACTACCTGTCACATAGCAAATCAACTTTTTGATGTCTTTCTTCAACTAGCATTTTACAAGTGCAGGTAGTGCTTTCCTAATCAGTTTTGTAAATTGGAAACCTTTTTAGAAATATCTGTCCATAAGGAGTAAAGTAGTGGTTCTTCACAAAAATGACATTTTAAGTGTATGACTTTCCACTAATGATGTGTAACTCCGTCCCTAAATGACCTAATGAGAAATACATAATAAATATGTATCTAAGAACACGTTGTTTACTTTACTATTATTGTCTTATTATTAGCCGTTTTCCAAGCTCCTGAAAGAGGAACAGCAAAATGGTTTCTCCAGTAAAAGACATGAAAGACATGAAGTTTTCTTGCATTCCCCCTTTAAAACGTGAAAGTTTGTCCACATGCATACTTTTTTTAATTGAAAATCTGTTGGCAACATAAAATTTGCCTGCATGTATTATAAAAGGGTTATTTGCTTGGCCCTTTCCTTTTTCATATGTGCTTTGGCATCCTTTATTAAGTTATTGTTCTGTAACTGCATTCTATTATAATTCTGCTCATTTTTAATAAAATGTATGGTATTTCTGCTGCCCTGAAGGACTCCCATGAAAATTAAATGTTTAAATAAAATGAGCACCCAATGCTTCTATTAAGCTAGTTAATATTTTATTAAATATTTTTATCTCTGAGGCTTTCAATACTTCAACTTCAAAATGACTTTCTAAATATTGTAAGCAATAACAAATACCTCTTGACTGAATAGCAAAGAAGAAATTCAATCTGTGTGACAGTTACTATTCATAAACTGTTCGAGCTTCACTCTCATGGTTTATGATGTTAGCTGAACCCTTTCAACTGAGTTACAGAACTAGATTCAGTAGGGGAATCATACCTTGCTATACATAAATACCTTTTGGAGTTAGCCTCTATTTTTCTTTTTCAAACACAGATCCCTATCCTGGAGACCTATGTAATTCAAAATTCATATCAATTTTACTGCCAGGCCAGCATCATCCTGCCTATAATACAGAAGAGACTGTCACGAGATACATGCACGGAATTTCCTTTGTATCCAACAAGTACATTCAATACTATTTCCAGTAATAATTTCCAAACAACATTTTTCCAGCCTCTAAACTCAACCTTGGGTTTCAAATACAAGTAGCATCTATTCATGTATATCATTCTTCCAGCTAAAAGTCCAGCTGACCAAACTAGACTCACAGGTTAACCCTCTTACCTTCTTGCTTTTTTGTGTGTGATTATGTCCATACAAACCTATTGTTTGCACAAGTTTTTCTTTAGAGATGTAGTGTACTAAACTTTAACCAACTGCTTCATGTATAATGCATAAATGGGTGTAGCTTCCAGCTCATTATATTTAGCTGTGGTGTTCCTTCAATACTAACGGAAGTAAAAAGCCATACAATATTCATGTTTATGACTAAGTTAGAAGATGCAGCATGACTTGAATATACTCAGGATAGGTTGCATAAGGAATGATGGTACTTTACCTTAACTTTCTTCTCCCCCCTAAAAAAAAAGAAGAAATTAATGTGATTTTGGTAGAGAAAAAACTGTATTGAAAAGGAAAGAAAAAAATAATCCTATTTGAGACAAGATTGGTTTTACACCTGTTTGTTTTATTCTCAGTTGTGCTACAAAGTCTCTTAGTGACCCTGGTCATGCTCTGACAGCTAGGCTGGTGCCATCGATTGTTATTTAAAGTGAAAGAACTAGAAAAGCATGTCTGTTTTAAGAGATGGACCTGTTACTTACCTTAGGTGTGAAAAATCTGGGTTCAGTTTCTATGTAGCCACAATGCTTTAAATCTCTGTCACTGAGTTTAAGTCTACCTACTAGTTAAGGTACACTGCAGGCTATATGGCTATTCTCCAGTCATCGCGTTGTCATGTTGCCCTTGTTAAGAAAATAATTCAAGGAAACGTGAACAAAACTTTTAACTAAGTGATTAGAGTACTCACCTAAAGGCAAAGAAACCTGGGTTCTTGTTTCTGCTCCCAAAGTTCAAAGACTAATTAATGTAAAAGTGGAAACAGCCTTGAGATGACAATGTTCCTCCAAAAACAGGTGCTTCGTTCTTTCCTACAAAACAGAAAAAAATAACTGGATCTTACTTTCCTGACAACCGTTTTCTGATTTGACTGCTGATTACGAAATGGGTGGTCAAGTGCATCACTATGTGTGGCAGGTGTGTCTTAAAAACTCATGATTTTTTGTGGTGCTCAGGCCTGTGGCAGATGGTCAGTGCTGCAGAGTGCAGCACAGATCCCCAGGGAGGACCCCAAAGGATTTAGTGTGAGTTCATGGGGTCACTGTTGGTAGGTGCTGTGCTGCTTACATTCAGGGAAACTTCGGGCATGCCTGTAGTGAGAAACACTAACCTCTTGTAAACTCACATCTACGGTCTCTCTTGGGTTTAAGTGCCTCCAAGTTTAGGCAGCAGCTGTGGCTTTGCTTTTCAGATTACAGTTTTCTACCTAAACATCTCAATTTTCTCCAAATCCTGCTTTAGCTGTTTAAATCCATTATTTGCTGTATCCTTTAATCTCTGCACTGCTTACCTTCCCCTATGTAAATGAGAATATTCATACTACTTTCACCTCAGTTTACCTTCAGTGTTGCCTGATAGCAGTTATATAAGACAAGGGCTGTCTATTCGTTCACAGTAATTCTCACAAGTCTGTTTCTTTTGGGGACTGTTCAAACCTTTACTGGGATAGAAACTTCTACTAGAAGAGTTAGGTGCTAAATAATATTGGGAACATATCTTTGCCTTACAAGGCAAAAAAATAATATCTGTGGCAATGTGAGATGGTAATTTAGGACATGAAAGGCAGTAGTGCTACAATGTCAGTGCTGGTCTGGGGAGACAATTTAACACTGTTAATGAAAGAAATGATGTTAATACATCTCTGCAGTGGACATCTAAGTGCAATGCAACAAACATGGGATAAAGAGGTACTGTCAAACAGAAATTAATTTAAATAATATAACTGCACACGCACTTCATTTCGCTTACCTGTTCCATAGACCATCACTGTTGTTTCACATACAGTGCTATAAGAATTATATTATTTTGGATGTCATCAAGTTTTAGGGGTAATAATCCAAAACATGGATAAAATTCTGGATGTGAAAGCATAGTCCAGGCAGCCCCTGTGTTGTGTTTTCAGATTATGTGAGGATTGCTAATGGAAAAGGCCTTTGAAGACTCTTACCCCTCGGATAAGCTTGTAGAGATTGTTCTTCTGTAACCATTTCATAGGGAGATACTCACCTGAGGTTGATATGGTAACCCCATGTCCAGAATATGATGAAATTCACGGTTATAGAGCACTGATATGGCCAGTGATTCTTTTAGCTCAGTTAAAGAGAGCTGCTTATGAGTCGTGCTGCATTCAAAACTAACATTGAAAAAAACACTCTGAAGAAAAACTTAACCTGTGAAAGAAATTTTCTAAAAGTCAAATGTTTTGACCTGAAGAGTGGGATCTTTCAAAAATGCACTTTTTTTATTTGAAAAAAAGAGGAAGATAATTAAATATAAAACATAAGTAAGTGGAAAGTGGTATTATTTTTTTTAAGCTATGAGAGTATTTTTCTCCTTTAATTAGAAAGGTTAAATGCTAATGTCAAAGCAAAATATTTAGAATCTTAGAAAATGCTGAATATTTTTGGACTGAAACGTTTTGCTGAATTTAACTTGGACTTCAAAATATTTTTGATGACTAAATAATATATTTCTTGGTACACAGAGTATTTGCCAAAAATAAAGAAATGTAGCTGTTCTAGTAAACCATCAATAGCATGTGAGCTGGGCTTATGACTACAGTTATATGTAGTATGGACACATTAAATGCTTTTCCAAAACCAGAAACAGATAATTCCTTGCAGTCACCTGTACAGGAGAACTGGGTTTTAATAACCTTCCCTCACCAAATACGATTAAGCATTATTATGTGGCTAGTTGAGGATTACAAAAATAGATGAAGCTAATAAAGAGGAATCTGCAAAGAAACAACTGTACTAAATTAGACTGAAAATGGTGTAAGTCGCATACGCTCATCTCAGCTGTAACTGGGCTCGTGATTCTTAGTGAATCATTTATTTGACACATTGGGTTGTGGTTTTTTTTCGTCCTGTCCCTCCCCCCCCCCCCTTCTTTTTGCAAATAGCTTATGAAAAAATAACTATTTCATCAAATATATTGATCAGGAAAAAAATATTTTGTTGAATAATTTCCACAAACAGAAGTTGTTTCTTATTTCATATTAAATTTCTTGATTATTACTTTTGCTCATAAGTAGAACCTTTAAAAAATACTTATGGTATGAAAATGTTGGGGCACACAAATCAAATTTCTTTCTTAAGTCCTCTGTGTAAATGAAATAGTGGAAATTTTTGTGGTTTCAGGATAAAATCCCATCAGTACAAGATAGCTGGAAGAAAGATAAACCCAAACAAATCCAAAGGAGAAACCAAACACTATATTTTTGAAAAGAAAATTAACCGTTAGGGAAAAAAAAATACAGGTAGTAATACAATGGTTGCAATATCTAACATTAAAAACTGAGTGTATTTCATAGAACAGTCAAATAAAATCATTAGTTTCATATAGTCAAAGAAAAAATAAAAAAACCCACTTTCATAGATTCATTATCTAATCTGCATGCTTCCTCAGCAATACCTCTGTGAGTACTTGTAGCTCACATACATTGTTTTGAAGGTGTCCACAGTTCAGGAGTCCATAATCTCCCAGAAGCTCTGTTTCAGTACTTCACTATTCTTACCATTGTATTACTGTTTTCTAATATTCTAATCCTAATTTCAATTTTTTTGCAGTTTAAACCCATCATTTCTTGTTCTGTCTCTTAGGTCATGGAGAATAATTTATTCCTTCTATCCTACTTGCAGTCTTTTACATATTTGAAGAAATTCCCCTTTTAGTCTTCTCTCTTTTTTTAGGTTAAAGGATCATAATTCATTCAAGTTTCTTCTCTCCAGTTATGTTTACTAAAATCCCAGTTGTTCTTATTATTCTACTGAGCTCTTTTCAGTTTTACATCTTTCACAAACTGTGGTGCCCAAAATTGGAAAAAGAAGCCCAGCTGAGACTTTAACAGAGCGGAGTAGAACACAGGAATTGTTTACAGGCTGTCTGTCTATTTATACCTTTTGTTGCAGTCTATGCCTCTTTGCAACAGAGTGGCATTGTTGATTCACATTTAAATTATTAACTACACTTTTTTTCTGTG
Organism: Falco peregrinus; assembly: GCF_023634155.1. NCBI lineage: Eukaryota > Metazoa > Chordata > Aves > Falconiformes > Falconidae > Falco > Falco peregrinus. The sequence goes on from NC_073727.1 coordinate 60,844,285, forward strand.
AAACTGTTACATTGTCAGGTTATTTCCCACATCCCTATTTCTGACCTTAAAATTTTGGAATCTGCAAGTCTTGTAAATCACTACAATTTACTTATCGCCATGGTGATTATATTTACAAATTCTTTCATATTAGCAGAACTCTGTATCGATAAATCTCTTGTTGACAGAGCAGTCCATCCATATAAACTGAAAGACCCTCAAGAGAAGACAAACTGCAGGGAGGGTTTGAATTAGATTTAAGTAGTAGATGGTCCTCTACAGAGGAAAAATCTACTTGCCATAGCTGATGTCCAATAGTTAGAATTAATTGAATCTTTCTCCTGGTAAAATTCATTTGCGGAAATGGGGTGGAAAAACAGTTGTGAACGTAATTAATGTAAGAGCTTTTAAGAATGGAATATGTATACATGGAAATTATTAGTAATGGTTGTCCAGCTGTATTCATATTCTTAGGCAATTCAGATTTCCTGATGTACACTATTTGAAAGGGCTAAGGTTCAGCTGCAGGGGTTTTCTTCTGCTGTAGACTCACAGAAGTAGTAGTTGGAAGGGATATCTAGTAGTCTACCTAATGGACCTCTTGCTCAATGTGAGGCTAATATCAATTCTGGATTACATCAGCTGTGGCTTTTTCTAACTGTCTTAGAACGGACTGAGATTTCACTGCTTTGCAGACTGTTCCAGTGCTGTGCTATCTGTATAATGAGAAAGCTTTTCATAATGCCCAGTCTGAATGTCTCAAGATGCAACTTGTCACAGCTGCTTCTTGTTAAATTGTCTGCCACTACAAAGAAGAGTTTGGCCATGTCATCTTTGTAACTGCCCTTCTTCTGCAGGCAGGCTGCTTTTGGATTGTCTGTTAGCTGCCTCTTTGCCAGATGAAACACTTACAGGTCCCTCCATTTCTTGTAGGCCATATGCTTTAGGCTGCTGAACAGTGTGGTTGCTTTTTTATGCACCTTTTCCAGTTTCCCAATACTCACGTTGAGCTCTGGAGCCCAAAATTAGACATGGTACTCCAGTTACAGCCTTATTAATGGTACTCCAGTTGCAGCCTTATTAATGCTGTGTAGAGTGACATGCTGAGTGCTGGCCTTACTTCTACTAGCATAGTACAATATGCACTTTATTTTATTTGTGTTGGCAATGCACTTCTGCTCATCTTCAGCTTGACACCCACTGTAACCCTCAGGTCCTTTTAGGGAGGTGCCACTCAGCCAGTACTGCTGCACGAGGTTGCTCTGGCCCACACGCAGAACTTAGCATTTCTCCCTCTTGAGCTTCACAAAGCTTCTGTGGGCCCAGTCTTAAGGTTTTTTCAAGGCCCTTAGAGCTTCAGCTGGTGTGTCAAACACTTCTTCAGAAAATTTTCTGAGGGAGCATTCTACCTCATCATCCAGGAGAAGATATTGAACTGCACTCTCACTGCTTTCAAACCCTAGAGTACTTGTTTCATTACAAACCTTTGGACCTCAAGCCATTGAATAACACCTTGGAGCCCCATGGTGCAGCCAGTTTTCAGTCCAATTAGAAGACTGTTTATCCCACCACACTTCCTCAGCCTCAAGAATGTGGTAGAAGACATTGCCAAATGCCTTAGTGGAGTGAAGGTTAGTCATTTTGTCATAGAAGACAATCAGGTTGTCAGGTTGGTCAGACACGATTTGCCTTGTAAATCTGTGATGACTGTTCTTGATTGCCTGCTTGTCTTTGTGTAGTCCTAAATGGATGCTAGGGGGATATATATCATCAATCCCACTAAGGACTGCACTTAATGTGTTCACCTGATAGTTCCCTGAATTGTTCTTCTTACCCTTCTTAAATATGGGACTGATCTGTCATTGCCTCATTGCCATGGCTTTTCATAGTAAACAGCTTTATAATTACATCAGCCAATGCTTCTACAACCTGGATATCTTTCCAGGCTCTATAGATTGAATAATCCAGTTTTTCTAAGTAATCCCTTGCCTGTTGCTACCCAGTCATTCTTTCCAAACCATGCTGGTATGAGCTAGGAGCAGGCTTGTCTGGTAGGAATGACACAAAACTGAAGTATTTCAGTTTTCGTTGTCAGTTTTTGCCAGGTTATCATCCCCATTCATCAGCATTCATTTCGTTGCTGACTTAATTTTTCTCCATTACTCTCTCACCGAAATAGATCCCTTGGTCATCAAGCATGTTGGATGCTGCACTATTACTTACCTTAGTAATAATGTGGCATCTCCTTACCAGGAGTGGTCTATCCCCTAAAAATGAACCTGCTACTGTATTGTTCTGTGGGAGAGACCTAATATTAGTAAGCTTTATGATACTCAGCATTCCAGAAATAAAGAAGGGGGTTTGTATTTCAGATTAGATGACTAAATTTAGTGCATACTTTTAACACTGATCTCTGAACTTCTTTTTGCTGGTAGGATATTCATTAACCACACAGGAGAATCTGGCTCCTTGCCTTTTAGTTTGGTTTCTGGTTAAGATCATCCTCATCCAGGCTTTCCCCCTTAGCCATGGGCAAGCTATAGCAAATGTTGTGCAGATCTGTGATGTGCAGGAAACATTGTTAATGTCCCTTCCAACGCAAACCATTCTATGATAAAGTGTGTTCATTCATTCACTTGGGATGACACATACGTGGTCAAGCAATGTGCAGCATCCTCTGTCACTCTGAGGCCTAGAACGTGTGCAATTCCGTGCACAGCACTGAGAACTTTGTTAGGTCAAAACAAGTTCTAGCAAGCTTTTTACCAAAGTAAGTAAACAAGGGTTTGTAATTTTATTTTCAAGTGTTTAGAACTAGTCAAATTTCTCTCTCTATATATATTTTTAAGGTGGTATAAAGCACTCTGACTGCAGTTGTGATGTCTGGGCTTCAAAGCATTTTTTGGTTTTATAAAATGAGGTAGCTAACACTTCTTTATGTTAATTTTCCCCTAATTCAATTCCCCCAATTGGTTGAGTTGTTTGAATAAATGTTGCCCACCAAAGAATCAGCCTCAGGCAGGCATCTGTCATAGAAAATTTCAGCCCACATCATTAATATTTTGCAAAATTATAAGCTAGTAAAACAGGGATTTGTAATATGAATTGTTAGGGAGCCTCAATAGTACATTATACTGCTACCTTCCTGCACCACTAAGTTACTGGTATGTGATTGGGTATTTAATAAATTTCTCGCGAGATATCTGTATCTATATATAAAGATATATATATTTATTTTTTTTTCCCATAAAGGGGGCAAGAATTTGCTTAAAAAGTGCTTTGGATTTGCATAGCTCTTTGTTACAACACCTAGGACAAAAGATCTGCAATAAAAGTGAAATGACAGTCTGAATACAGAATGCCCATACTTTTGTGGTTTGATATCTCAGCTTTCATGCTATTTTTATGTTACTTATTTTAATTTTACCAAAAGATTCAGATGCATTATTAATCCCTGTAACACTGCCTTACCTTTTTCTGCACAGTATGAGAGATTTCTGGCTTCAATAGAAATAATAACGTGTGAGATTTTCTACATTTAATATGCAAATAAACAATGTGGATTTTCTAAAATCTCCATACATTGTAATTTTCTTCCAAAGATTTCACTGATGCGTTAGGACTGAGAGGCATGAGCAATCACCAAAAGCTTTTAAGCAATGATTTTTGTTGTGTGCTTCATAACCTGAGATTTCTCAGCATGCAGCACATGATAACACATACTGCACTGCAAAATAAACAGAAAAGTGAAGTGTGGTAACTGGACTTTCCGTAGGGGTTTGACATAGATTAAATGAAACACAATTCCAACATGTTGATGAACTGCAGAAGCAGCAATTAAATGTCTCACTGATGATGGTTAATGGGACCAATTAGAGAATGTGTTTTGAAATGTGACCGGTATGGTTATGTGTGCCTGTGACTGACAGGGAGAGACAGGAGGAAGGGGAATAAGGGATTGTGAACGGCTAGTGGAAAGACTGCTGTTTTGGGAGCTGAGGTTTTTTGTTTGTTGGGTAAATGGGAAGCCAATTACAAATACTGTTCCACTTTGAATTAAAATGTGTATCATATTCTTTTGATGGTTTTATTTATTCTGTGGACAGAATCACATCTGCACAAACTGGTTAAAGAAAAAGGAGCAGCATGTAATTGTGAAAGCCTGGCTGTAGTATTTCTATATAACTACAATAAAAAGGGAACCCATAGGGCTTCTACAGTGCTGATCACAGTTAGCAAAATCATCTCATGGACATCAAGCTTCCATTCAAGCTGGGAACCAGCAACAATAATCCACTTAAACAGAGAATTAATATTGAAGGAGTATTTTGGGCCTGAACCATCATCTGGAAAAAGGTAGTGTCATTCTATGTAAGGTAATGTAGCGCCTTTATAGCTGACCTTTTTTCTTCTATTAGAAACAACGATTATTGCAAGGGTTAATGTTTCCTAAAATCTGTAAGCAATTTGTAATCTAAGTTTCATTTGCAACGGTGCTTCAGGACTTCTCCCACTGGCATTCCACAGAGACAGAGATGTGATACTGCTGTAGGTGTAAAGGCAATGCAGTTGATCCTGTGTAAGTCAGCCCTGAAGCTGGAAGTACGGGGATGTAAGGTGGAGCCCTTGTGAACCCCTTTCCACTCAACCCAATTAGGATCTGGAAGCAGGATTGCCATGTGCTCAAAGCACTCTGCCCACAGCAATTATAACAACCCCTCTAAGGTTCTGGGTCCATTTTTCTGTTTACCAATGTTCAGTTCAGTTGCATCTCCTATTTGTGTTCATACCTAGAAATTAGAAGAGCCTATGTCAGCAGTGTAGTCCCTTTTCTCAGTGTGGCTCTTGTCCTACAGTCTGTGAAGTCAGCTGAGTTGGGCCCATGTGCCCAGATTGCCCTCCAGAGAAGACCAGTCACTGGTGATTCCGAGCACAGTACAGAACTCTAAAATGTGTTCTGTGGTCCAAAAATATAATGAAAAATAACTTAAATTATACTCTTAGTGAACAGATGCATTCAACCAAAGCCACAAGGATTGGTGGGTTTTCTTTAGCTATGCTAGCTCATACAAAAATTAAAGTGTGCAATATGTTTCATTTGCTGTATACACATCATATATCACCATGAATATTTGACTTCTTTTTTCCAGAAAAAGTGCAGGATTATTTGGAACACTTATGAAAGTGGTAATTCTTCTATATTTGATTACAAACTTGCTAACAGTAGTTTAAACTGAGAAGAGAGAATACACAATATTTTTAAATAACATAGTTTAAGCAACACAGTTTCAAACAACACAGAGGTAAACACTGAAGTGTGTAAACTAGACTCTTATTTCAGTCACCAGTTATTATAATTCCAGGTTAAATTCAATGACATCAGAATAATTATTCCAATTTATAATAAGGTAGTTGTACTGGGTCCGGCTAGAAAAGAGTTAATTTTCTTCATAGGAGCTCATATGGTGCCATGTTTTATATTTGTGGCCAAATCGGTACTGATAACACACTAATCTTCTAGCTTTTGCTGACCCATGTTTGCACAGCATCAAGGCCTCTCTGGTTCTCACTGGGCCCCACCCCAAAGGATAGAGTGGGGGATGCACACTAGGGTGCGAGGGGACACAACCAGGCAGATGACCCCAACTAACCAAAGAGATATTCCTTACCATATAACATCATGCTCAGCAGAAAAAAGAAAAGAGGGGTTTTTTTTATGGAGGTTAGCCACCTTTTGCTTGAGAACTGGCTGAACGTTCCTCTATCCATGGAAGGTGGTACGTGATGCCTTTGCAACACTTGGGATTTTGCTGTTTTCTTCTCTTCTTCCACTTATCCTTCACCTATTAAACTTTTTTTTTTTTTTTTTTTTTAATCTTGGCCTCCAGGTTTTCTTGCTTTTATTCTTCCTTTCCTTGTTCCCAATCCCACTGGGAGTTGGGAAAGTGAGCAAGTGGCTGTGTGGTGCTTAACTGCCCACCAGGGTTAACCCACAACAGGCAGTATAGAAAGACTGTGCCAGACCTGCCCTGTTATGAACTTGTTTCATGAAACAGTACTAAATTAGTATAAAGTGTCCACGTTCCACTTTGGAAAGATATAACTTACATTACAAGGCAATTGAAATCAGTTCTGTTTTAGTTTCAGTGAAGTTACTTCTGACTCAAGCCTTTCTACCTGAGATTATTGTCTATTAAGGTTTCATTTAGACTTACTCTTATTATACTCCTCAGTAAAAAATACTTCACAACAGAAAACAAATGTAATTGGGTGTAATTCATGATTCATGGAACAACACCTGCTATTCCAAGTCAGGACTGAAAAACACTAGGAGACGTGTTAACATAATGTGAGACAAATGCTGAAATGGTGTAAATGACTGTAGCGCCACTGTTTCCAGTGTGTGTACATGCATTCAACTTTGTTTATGTGCATTTAAACTGGAATTCAGCAGAGATATTATCGAAGTTTTAATAAGAAATATAAGTATGAGGCAGCTGGATCTGTGCAATCTGCTCTTCTTGGTTTTGTTGTTGTGGCTGGTATTTCTCATACAATAAACAAACACTGTTAGAAGTATTCTCTTCTTAAAATTTTAATAGAATTTAATCCATAAATACTTCCCTAAATATGTCTGGTTTACTAATCATAATGGAATATATTCACTGCAAGAGTCATAAAATATATGAGGCAGCGAAAATGTTTAGGGAATGTTAGAACTAATAATGATAATGATGCTACTAGAACAGTTGGAGCACAGCGCAACAAAGACAGAGCAAGATGTTGTAGTAAACTCCATGCACTCTATGCAGAAGCAGTGGTAATCCAGGATTGTATAACTGGTATTAGGGGCTGCGCTGGAGTTGGTGTCTGCCTCTGGGATTGGTTTGTGTTAGCAGAGCCAGAATTAACATACATGTTTGTTTGAAGTTTAGAGTACTTCCTCTGTCTCAGCATTCATTCTTTTTTCTGACTCTTTACAGTGCTTAGACTGAAAGTTTTTGTTTTATCATTATGTTCTTCTTTGGTCTTTAGCTCCAGTTTGTGAGAGAAAAAAGGTTCATTATTTTTCTGCTCCGTTTGGAGGTGCAATGCTCAGTAGACCAGCAGTGTTACACCACATCAGGTCTGTGTGTATCACCCAGAGCTGCAGAGCTGGGCTGCTGACTCACCTGGCTGATGGGTGTAGGTGCTTTTACAGAAAGGCACACTTAATATGCCTACCTCTTTTGGCAAGCAACCCAGAATATGAACAAATTTAAGTTTCTGAGTTCACGAGAACTGAAGAATAAAGAGAAATCCAAACGGAATAAACTCTTGGAATGAAAGAAACAAAACAGGCATTGAAGAGTATATATTTTTTGACTCATAGTGGGTCATTGTGGATGATTGACTGTGTGTATGTTGCATGCATGGGTGTGTGTGTTCATGTGCATGTGTGTTAGGAGCCTAGCTGAATTACTTTAGCTGAATTTAGGACACATTTTAGCTTGGAATATCTCCAGAAGAATTTACAAGCTGAGCTTTGATCAATTTTATTGATAGTAGCAACATTAATAAAATTAGCAGCAAGACCAGTTAGGCTGCAATATGGAAGATGGCTGAAGAACCTAAACAGACTAAATCATAAGTAGAATAATTTCATTAAAAACACAGAACTACGAAGGAGGTGTTTGCTGTGAATTTGGTGTATCTCTAGCCCAGGGGGGATATCTTCCAAAATCACCATACCTGGTCTGGTGATACCCAAGTATCCGTATTTACTTATAGCTCAAAGATGTCTGTGCATCCACTGTGAAGGCTTTGTTTTGCTATGTAGAAATTAATCCTAGAGTTGATCAAGCATAATTAACTAATGGTGACCTATACTTTAGAAGATTATCAATGCTGATGTTGTCATAAATAACTGATAACCTGACAAATAATACAGTAAAAAGTTAATTAGTGCATATCACTATATGCCTCAGGAAGAAAACAGTGTGTTTCAAAGACTCCGCTTTCCTAATCCTGATTGATGATTCTCTTTGAGCTTAATTAAGAGTTCTAAACTGGGATCAAAAATTGTATCCTTGCTAATGTCTTGAAGTTATTGAGTTATTGTGCAGAGTATTGTAACTACTCTAAAGTAATGATTGACTATGGGTTTGCTGCTTTTTGTTGTTTGGGTTTTGTTGTTGGTTTTTGTGGATTTTTTTTGTCTTGCTGGTATTTTTTATCCATGACATATGACAAAATGCTTTGGAGAACTAAACTAATCAATTACATTGTTTAATATAACAGTGATTCAAAGAAATTGAGAGATTCTGGCAAGGGAGACAATGTACATGTTCAGAGAAAACTGGAAATAAATGAAAAGTCAGTGAAGACAAGGGATGCAGGGAAATGCAAATCTAAATAATAATGCAAAATAAAGCGAAACGTGAAAACACACACAGGCAAGCAGAACCAAACTACAGAATACCCTGTTTTCCAGACTGCAGTGGTAATATTTTGTATTTCCTTGTCTTCCATTCTCAGAAGTGACTATATTTAATGCAAGTTTCTGTTCTAATTATTTTAAATATGTTGATATTTCAAATTATTATTATAAATTATAAAAAATATATATTTAAATATGTAAAACTAACAGGTTTCATTTTGAGTTGAATGGATATATCCATTCTTTTTCTGCCTAGAGCCCTCTTTTGCTCCTATGGCAATCATGATAAAAATCTTGAATAGAAAATCTTGGTAGGGGACTGGGACTTGGAAAAAGAGTGCTAAATAAAGCTAAAATGAATATCGTTCAAGAGTTAATATTTTCCATCTATAATGGGACAAGGGAGAGAGGCTTCAGTGTAACAAGAGGAACAAAGTGATCCAGAACAAAACCAATTTATCTTGTATTTTTTAGGAAACTTTTTCCTCTTGCTCCTTAAATACATCCCAAAGACTGGAACTTACATTGGCTTTGACCGTGTATGAGTCTAAAAGCACATTTAGTTTTCTGAGACAGAAAGTACTTAACCTCTCAGTCTGCGTTGTTGAACTAGACAGGCTAAAGCCTGCGCTGGGCTCAGAGGGGAGGTATCAGAGCACAGGTGTATATGCATATGTGTATAAATATATATAAACATGTATGTGTATATGTATATATATGTGTGTGTGTGTATATATATATATAATCTGTAAGATGACACCATCTCCCAGTTCAAGCAGGATGGCTTTCACCCACTGGGAAAAGTCCCTTGCCTGTGCAGCCATCCCTCCTAAATGTGTCTGGGGTTGCCTAGGGGCTTGATAGGTGACAGAACCAAAGCTGTACTAGTGAGAATGCTGACAATTAATATGGATTACAATAATTCATTACCCATCTCTGTCATCCCTCTGTTTTATCCAGTCATATAAGCATAGTCCTTGAGGTCACCTTTCTGCTGTGCAGGAAAGTGGTGAGTCAGAGGGACTTTCCCAGTTGCTAACCAGCACGCTGCAAGACTACACTGCAGAGCAAAGACAGTAACAGCCTTGGAAAAGGGGACTAAACAGCAGAGGAAGATCTGACAGAAAATGTTCAAGATATACCTCAGTCAGCTTTCTGTCTAGGGGCTTATCAGGGGGGAATGAAGCATATCTTTGAGTAATTTACAGGGGTGCCTTGAAGATGTTCTGGAAGGCCACGGTCCAGCTATGTGGTTATCACTTGAGCATTATCATGGAAACAAAAGTCAGGATTAGGAGGGAACTCATCACCACATCAGCATAACAAGGTTTTGGGGAAAACTCTTTCATTAAAAGGTAACTATTAATTCTAAAATTTTGAATTTCTCAGGTGAAATTATTTGGTGTAATTTAACTAAATTGATAAATACTTTCTCTTAAAATTACAATTTCTGACAATTTTTTTAAGAACAAAAATCATGCATGAGGACTTAAGGAAGATTATAACATCCAGCAAAAACTAAGAGTTACATGGATTGTAGGCATTCAAAATAATAGATATAATGTGAAAGCTATTACCAAAGTTAATTTGATACTGGTACATTAAAAATAGACTTTGTACCTATTTCATATGTTGTTCCACTTCCCAGCCTGTGCAGTGTGTGGCTCCTGAATCCTTCTACATGCAGATGCAGAAGAGTGGCTGCTTGCAGTATGACTTATGCTGTGTCTTGAAGTAAGGAATGAGTTTGAATTTGGGTTTACAAGGGCTAAAATTTGTTCTTTCAGGCAACTTTCAAAAGTGATGTATTATTCCTGTCAGGCAATCCAAGCAGTTCAATACAGCCAGGCTATCCTGTAATCAGTTTTGTATTTTGTATTTTCATGCAACTTTCATTTGAGGACCTCCTCACATGGAATGGTTAGACCTGTAACATGTAACTAGTATTTGTATAATCACAGAATCATAGAATGGTTTGGGTTGGAAGGGACCTTAATGATCATCTATTTCCAATGTCCCTGCCATGGGGCTGGGACACCTTCCACTAGACCAGGTTGCACAAAGCAGCCTGCAGATGCATCTCATCAGGTCCCATGGAATTGTGCACCTTCAGATTCCTTAGATGATCTTGAACCTGATCTTCTCCTAAAATAGACAGTTCATACTCCTGGTCCTTGCCCTTCTGTGACTTGGGCAGTGTGGCTGGAGCACTCACCAGTGAGGACCAAGGCAAAAAAGTCATTGAGTACCTCAGCCGCCTTCACGTCCCAGGTAGAAAGGTCTCCCGTTTTGTCCACTGATGGCCCATGTTTTCACTAGTCCTCTTTGTATTAGCAGTGTACCTGTAGAAGGTTTTGTTGTTGTTGTTGTTGTTGTTGTTGTTTCCCTTGACATCCCTGGCCAGATTTAATTCTATCAGGGCTTTAGATTTCCTGACTTGGTCCCTGGCTGCTCGGACAATTTTTCTGTATCCCTCCCAGGCTACCTGTCCTTGCTTCTGTGCTCTGTAGGCTTCCTTTCTGTGTTTGAGTCTGTCCAGGAGTTCCTCCTTCATCCATGCAGGCCTCCTGCCATTTTTTCCCAACTTCCTCTTTGTTAGGATGCACACACCTGAGCTTGGAGCAGGTGAGCCTTGAATACCAACCAGCTTTCCTGGGCCCCTCTTCCCTCCATGGCTCTATCCCATGGTACTCTACCAAGCAGATCCCTGAAGAGGCCAAAGCCTGCTCTCCTGAAGGACAGGGTAGTGAGCCTGCTGCTTGCACTCCTCGCTGCCTTAAAGATCTTGAACTCCACCATTTCATGGTCACTGCAGCCCGAGCTACCTTTGAGCTTCACATTCTCCACCATCTCCTCCATGTCAGTGAGAACAAGTTCCAGTATAACACCTCTCCTTGTTGGCTCCTCTATCACTTGGAGAAGGAAGTTATCAATACACTCCAGGAACCTCCTGGATTGCATATGCCCTGATGTTAGAACAGATATATTAACCTGTATTATTATAATAGTATGTAATTAGTATTTGAATCATATGTATATTGGCATTAAAAAAGTGTTTTCTGGTAGATCAAGAGAAATTTTATGTAAAATATTTTGCTCATAACAGAAGTAGATTCGTAAGATGATCTTCCCCGCCGCCCCCTGCAGAGTACCCAGGTTGAAAAACAGTTTCTGTCCCAAAGTATATCTGATCATGTCCAATGAGTAGGAAGCTTAAATTTGTTTATTTTCCTTAGACATATGATGAAAGAGGTTGAAAATTCTGAAAAGCCCAAGAGGAGAATGAATATTTTTTCTTAACTTGCATTCCATTCTATATTCTAAAACGCTCTTGGGTCCATTTATATTAATTTACTTACAGTAAATTTTTCCTCTTCTTGGTCTTTGATAGCTCATGTGTAAGCAGAACATATGCATGCAAATGTTGACAGTAGTGGTTTATTAATTCTTCTTTCATGCAGGGAGAATGTTCATGGCAATTAAAGATAATTCAGCACTTAAATATGAACAAAGGAAATGTTAATATGTCTGTCAAAAACTCATCTTAAAGATATAAAAAAGAAAAAAAATGAAATAACAAAGCAATTTCCAACTTTTTAAATATACTACAAAATTTGTAATAGCAGTGCCAAAGACTGCATGCCAACTTGCCTTATTAAACCTCTTTCATGGTTTTTGCAGAGCTGGATGTTTGGGCATGAAAAGCTTAATTGGGAAATGATATTGCTTGCTGCTGGATAAATCTTCAGAAAAGAACCCCACAATATTCAAACAATATTGACTTTTTGAGTTAGCTATGACTGTCTTAGATACATGGAAAAGTGCAGGGGTTTTTTTCTATTTTCTTTCAGTAATACTGTAACTATTAATACGATTTAAAGGTCTTAATTTTTTAGTTTTTAATACTTATGTAAATCAAACAGGAGGGTCGCACAGCTAAAAAGTGAGCATGATAGCTATGCCTTGCACTGTGAACACCAAGTGGTCATGAAAGTGTTCTTTCTACCTGAAGTAATGCAAGATGGCTAAAATGAGTGTAATGATTCTTCTTTTCACTGTTTTTCAGAATAAGATACAGAGTTCTGAAACACGTTATATTTTAACATGTCATAAAAAAAAAAATTAAGTGAACAACTCTAAGCGATGCACACGGTCTACATAACAAAGCAAATGGACAGCAAACTAAGCCTAGTTCATCAGAGATGGATCGCATTATCACCTAATGTTAGACGTTTACAGAAACATCTGCACTTCAGGAAGCAGCCTTAGCCTCGTGGCGTAGTGTAGTGTATGGGGAGAAACAGACACTGAGAATAGTTTCTCATGTCTGTTTTATTAATCTACGTTAAGCAATAATGAATAACAAGTAGAAATACTTATTTTTCTTCACTGTTAGGGGAGTCTAGACCACTAGTTCAGATGACAACACCTATTCTGTAAATGCCTGCAGTTACTTAGAAGTCTTTCACTTAAATTCACTTCTAGGTGAGTTTTTCATTTTCCTGGATAAATTTCTCTGGTTGACTTAAATTAAAGGATCTGAACCAGAGAATACTAAGGTAGCTTCCAAGCTTTATGGAGGCTCATTTAAAGTTAGAAGCTAAGTTAGATCAGGAACCGTGGATGGTCACTGTATTATATTAACTATATTTCCTACTCTCAAATCAAGAATTTTTCTGAGAAGTATGAAAAGTGTGTATTTTCTTATTATCTCAGGGACATATACACCTTGTTTGAAAATTTCCCAAATTCTGAGCCTACTGTCCACAGCCTCACAGGCAGAAGTTGAGCTGACCACCAAAAAGTTGGCTCCAGTGGCAGCTCCTTCTTAGCTTTCAGGATGCTCCTAACCCTGCAGTTTCTGACTGCAGAGGGCCTGAGGCAATAGGCAGCAGAGACAGAGCCACTCCTCAGCTGGTCTGTACGAGCCTGCCACCAGTTTAGTCCTTCTGTCTTGGGAAGTTCAAGGCACCTGCACAGTTCTCTGAAATTCATCAAGCTCCTTGTGGGTCCGTCACATTGGGACACAGTGGTCTACAGTATGTTTGTGTACCCCAGTGTTATTTATGCCATTAAGTGAAGAATTAAATACAGGTAGGCTTCCACATTTTTTAGGTTTGGGTGGGGTTTTTTTATATAATGTTTTTCCTCCATTTCCCTCTCCCTACTAAGGGAGCAGAGTTCCAGAGATTTCCTTTGATGACTTAAAATAATTATGCTTTCTAAACTTTTTCTTATGCAATGATCAGCAGAAGCTAATTTGCTTACTGGGTTTTCATTTCTTTCCTGGGTGTGCCTGGTGCTCTTCTGTTTTCCCAGGTGCAGTTACGCAACATTGCAAAGGCAGATTAGTGATGGACAAGGGCATGGTTGCTCTATGTTAAGCAACAGCTAACTGTATGTTATTTGTCAAGATTCCTGTTAAGACATGTAGCTCAGCTTTCATTTTGAAAAGATAGAGACACATTTGGTAGTGATAGCATAGGTTACTGTCAATCAACAGTTTTAAATGAAAATAATGTATTATTCAAACCTGCTTCAATCAATAGGTTTGATTTTTATTGTTTTCACTGAAATTGAGTCGAGACCAAGTTCCCTACAAACTTGATTTTGCTGTATTTCTAGTAATTTTAAGTAGCAAAATAAAACTGTGAATGAAATCTGCTCCAGATTTTCCCTATGCCTAAGTGACCTGAGACATTCTTACTATCTCCAAAAATTTTTCTTCCCATTTTTCTTAATTTTAAATCTTATTTTAAAAATACACAGGGGATTTAGGAAAAAAAACCCAACACTACCAACACCTGCATCCCCCCACTCCCCCTTGCCAAACACCCACACTAGGATTTTGTACTGCCAAATGAATCTCAAAGTAAGCTCACTTCAATCTTAGATTTCTCCTGACGTTAACAAGAACTGAAGGTATTTGGAATATTAGATGCACAATATCATTCACGAGAAAAGTAGTAGCTGCTATGATAACTACCTGTCTTAGGTGAAGACCAAGAAATTAGCATAGAAATTTTACCTGACTCTGGCATGTTACCAAAGAATTTAAATCATCTTTTTACTTTTATGTTTTTTTGATGACATTTGTTTTGATTAAGAGTATATACTAGAATGGAGCCTTCTAGGAGTTCTTATGGTCCCTGTAATCGGGAAACTTCACTTGGGTGTTGGATGAGGATGATAGGTCAAAATGATATGGTTACAGCATGATTACTGATGCCCAGACAGCTTAGTAAATACATTGGCACAGACCATGTTTCTGTAGTGCAAGCCCCGACAGGACTATGCTTCTGACTCAGAGGACAGGCATCATGTTCACTGCAAAGTTTGGAGCACTGCAGAGGCAATACAAAAAGTAGCTCCAGTGGCTGTGGAAGATCCAGAAAGGATCTGTCAGGTTACCCCTAAACTGTCCAAGCTAGGTGTCAAGGAAAAGTAAATTATTATTTTGTACTACATGTAATTAGTGGTTCTAAAGCATAAAACCTCTGAGTGATACAGATCAGTGATTCACAGGCTGTCCGGCTGTGGAAGCTGCATTCCCTATGTTTAGCAGGGAAGGAGGCCTTTTTGCTCCCCTGCATGATTGGATCAGTTATGCAGTGCCTACAAAATGAGCACGATGTGCAAAGCAGAGGGACTTCAGAAAGGTGATACCTAGAAACGGACCTGCTTTTGTTCATGAAGACCACAAACTGGTTCCCAAAAATACTTTGTCTGCTGATGGACCACCGGAAAGCAGCCGCCAGGACTCTGCTACAGGGCTGCTGGTGAGAGGAAGACAAGTGCAACTGGTTTGATTGTTTTTTCACTTTGTTGGGTCTCGGGTGTTTCCTATCACTCCTCCTGGGGAAATGAACTTTAAAGGCAACTTTATGCTGTCAGAAACAGTGCTTGGGGAAGAAGGGAGAACAGGTGTCATAACTCATACATGTGCTTTTCCTTGAGCAACTCTAAGTAGATGGCAGTTCCCAAAGGCCTACTTTTCCCTTTTTTTCTTTCCCTGTGTTTGGCAACACAGACTATCTGATCATTTTATGCTGACATTAGTGATAGTCTTATACTGCATTAAAATATGTTTTTACTGTCTGTTTGGGAAGGGCAATCTGACATGATGAGCTTGATCACATGGTCAATATGTGCCATAATTTACATATAGAAATGCAATATTATTGCCGTACTATCATGTCAATAAAGGTGTGCACTTTAAGAATCTACAAGTTCCAATGCACCACGGACAACAACATCAGAGATGAAATTTATTGCTGATATGACCTAGAGACTTTGCAGAGGCTATAGATCTTTCTATCCATGTGGGCACATGTCTTCTATGCCTGCTTATCATTAGTTCACCCAGGTCAATACCTTTGACTAAAGCCGAGCTGTAACATTCAGAAATAACCTATGCAAGCATAGAGACAGCACTGTAGCTTGGGAAGGATGCATATAAAATGGGCATGCTCTGCCTCCTGAACACACCTGACACTGAAATGCCCCTACAGTCTGGTCTGCACATCAGGTAAGACCTCAGAAAAAGTATCTAATCCTTTCACTTCACTGTCTACCAGGACTTTCAGCCTGTACTGGGTCATGATTTTTTTCTGCTACATAGACAAGACTTTGAATTATAAAGTTTTACTGGGTAAAAGAAAAAAAAAAAGAAACCAAAACCCCCAAATGATACTATGCTATGATTATAAAGTAGTTGACTCAACTGTTCCATTCTAAAATAGCGATAACAGCAGACCATGAACTAAAAGAAATGACGTTATTCATTGTCATAAGCATATACCCTACAAAATATAATGTTAGAGAAATAAATATTTGTTATAGCTTCCAAAATTTATATTCATTTATGAGAAAAATTGATATCTTAAGATATCTGAAGAGGTAAATAGTTCAGACAGAATGAAAGCATAGTAAGCATACACCTTAATACACCAAAGTGCAAAATTCATAGTTCTTTGAGAATTAAGAGGTCTTAGAGACCTTTTCATTTGTCCTGGACTTTTGGCAGGTGTTTCAGTTACAGCTGTAGGATTGGCCAATTACTCCATCAAGTCCAGGCTGCTGTCAGAGGAGTTGCTTAGTGGAAAGGTGGACAGAAACCCCAATTCACATAATTCTCCAGGTCTGCACCAGTGAAGGTAAATCAAACCACTGGAACTCACGTGTAGCGATTCATAAGTAAATGTGTTTCAAATGGTTATGAGGAAAAGGAGGAATCTATAGGACTTAAAGTTTCTGCAGCTGTGAGAAATGTACCATCTGATAGATTATAATTATTTTTTAAAATATAAGCCTATATCTAGTGAGAGAGTTAATATATTTCCATGTTTGACACCCCATGAAAATGTTCTGTTATGCTTCAAATTAAGACCAGGAAATTGTACATTTAGATGTTCCTAACAGCCACTGAAA
Source organism: Falco peregrinus (assembly GCF_023634155.1). Lineage (NCBI taxonomy): Eukaryota > Metazoa > Chordata > Aves > Falconiformes > Falconidae > Falco > Falco peregrinus. The sequence continues at coordinate 60,861,113 of NC_073727.1, forward strand.
ACCTTTGGACTGTTAATTTTTTCATCAGGAAATATGGACAGTAGGAAGCTGAGCTCCTCATTAAATTCTGCTAGCTAATTCATGATACATCATTAAAAATTTAAAATCCAACCTTTTTATCAAGTACTTTTCCTTGTATTAATTATCTAATCACAACTGACTCAATTGATTAATAATCCTTGTATAATGTGGTTCCAGCTTGTTGGAAAGGTCCATTTAGTTAGAAAATTTGTCCTTATTAGTGGAATTGTTGTGAGAAGGTCTATTTCTATTAAATGCTAGTATTTAAAACAGGGGGTATATAGAGTCGTGGTGGACAATGACAAGAAAACCATGAAGAAAATGAGAAGGTCTTTCTGTTTTATTTGCATGCATCACATCTCTGAGACTCCATGGACAGTATATATCACAGAATAAATGTTTAATGTTGATATTCCTGAGCATGAGATTGATTTTATTCACCCATGTTCTAATAGTTATCATGCATTTGATAATATGTGATGTTGATAAGATGTGTGTGTATGTCTCCACAGCTATCAAGGTAGTTTGATATAGGTTATACAAATGTAAACCTTCATATACATATTCATATATATATATATAATATGATCTATAATTTGACAGTGATGTATCTGTATCATGTATTAGGACATGTACAATCGTGTATCCATAGATAGGATTCATGTAGCACCATTATAATCTGTTTCTTTTGAGACAGTGATGGAGCCACAAGAATTCAAGCAATATGAAAACTTCAGACTTCATGATTTTTGAGAAGTTGAATTCAGAATACAAGAATACTCTTTGAACCAATGTAAAATGGAATCAAGTGACATTCATGAGTTCTAAAGCCATGGTTAACACTGAATAAAAGAAAAACTAAAGCAAAAAATATGTATAAATATTATTTCAGTGCAGATGTTAGAAAAATATTACCAACCCAAATGTACCATGGCATGCTTCCTCGTAAAAAAACAAACAGAGACATGGGATTGATTTAAAAATTATGAAAACAATGACACCTCCTGTTACCTCCCCACCCCACCACCACCACCCCGCCCCCACCCCGACTGGTGATTCCTGTTTTTATATTTCGCTGGTTTACAAACTCTTGTTTGCCAACATGAGGGACAGAAACTTACTTTAACAAGTAAAAGCTGATTTGATTCCAGTGGCTGTGGCTTGATTTAAGACACCATACATTGTGGGACCCACAGTAAAATCACTGGAGCTAGCAATATGTAAAGACATGTACAGACAATACCACACTATATCAGAAGTGAAGGTTCATTAAACTAACAATGTAACTTCAGTGCTTATTCTCAAAAAGCACTTGAGTTTCCATCCATACACAAAACATAATGAACAGAAATTCATATAGTATCCCTGCAATTTAGAGGGTAATTCATTATCAACCTAAATTCATAACGCTGCGGAGTTTAAAGTGGATTTTAAAGTATCTGATTCTTTCATAAAGTAAGAATATGCTGATTTGGGATAACATTTTCTTCAAAAACATTAGAAAAATCTATCCTGATCAAGACAGAGAGAACTTTGAGGTGATTTCTGACATGCCCAGATGAGACACTTGATGCTGAACACAGCTTCATGGAAAAAAGCCTATACAGTAGCCCAGAATATCAATTGTTCGTCTCATTTATTTCTTCCTATTGGGTATATGTGGAGTCGCATCTTAATTGAGTGTTAATGAAGAATTAATTGGAATTAAGTGCTTCAATAGCAGTTGGTGATTATTAGCTTTTTTAGGATGGGGCAATTTAATTCTGAAGCAGTTCCCTCACATTTTCAAAATGGGTATAAAACAAATAGAAAGGCCATTAGTTCTCCCTTCTCCCCTCAAGCCTTGAATTTGCATTCCTTCATACAGTGACATTTTCAGGGTGATGTTTAATGACAGCACTAGAAACCTGCCTCTCCCACCTATCCAAAGGAAAAACTGTCTGAGTTTTCAGTAAGCTTTTTATCTGTAGCTACCATCACCATGTTTCATCTCTGCTGTGAAGAAGCCATGTCTAACAGAGCAAAGATGCTGTTCAGTGTCCATACTCATTCAGTTCTCAACCTGTCTGCTTAGCTGACAAGCCTTGCATGCAGACTATAGATACATAAGAAATCTAGCATCTTATAGGAGATGGAGTTTGAAAACAAACTGGTTTCCCATAGGTTGCAAGACACCTGCCAGGTGATAATGATTTAAGGTCACTGTGGAACTAAGCTAGGTATGACCCAGAAACCACAGCTGAGAGACTTTGTATTCCTTCAACCTAACAAAGATTAGAAACTTTCTGTCAGTAGTATCTATATGTATTTTCAGACGCCAGCGAGGCTGGCTATTTTAATTTGTTCTGTATCAATCTGATATGAGAAAATAAGCAGGAACACCTTCTTAAAGAATTAATTTCTTAATCTTCTGGCAAATACAAGAAAAAGTAACAATATATAACTCAAAACCAGCAGAAATTACAAAACAGGGAAACTTCCCTGTTCTCTCTCTCTTTTTTTTTTTTCTTTTTTAAATGGGAAAGCTTGCTGCTGGATCCAAAGTCTGTTATTTTTCTTTCTTCAAAGTATTTTATGGATATTACTGTTAGGGAAGAGGGAACATGATGCGTCTCTAACCTGACAATAAGATGAGGTAAAAATAAGATACTGTGGTTCTATATTACCTTTCTAGTTCCTCAGTTTCCCTAGTGATGATGCTGCCTCACGTTTGCATGGCAAGTCAGAGCTATAGAAGTGTGTCACAGGGTTTAAAACTCGCATACTGCTCTAGGTGGTACTGGTGGGAAGACCGCAGCCCCGTTTAGAACTGACACTAAATCTTCATCTGCATATGTAAATGGCACCTTTGAAAATCAGCATTTTTCAGTCAGCCAAGTTGAAAAATTAACCCTGAAAGTTAATTTGAATTGCACTAACTTCACATCACTATGGAGCAAAAAAAATCTACAACAGTATTTAAAATAGGAAAATGGAGTATACATGTAAGTATAAATTGGTTATATTGGTTTGCTTGAACTCCCAGGAAAAATAAAATGAACATGTAATGCACATAAAATGAAAGGAAGATAGGCCAGCCTGGGCTTATGAAAGACAACAAGCATGAATAATAAAAACAACAGAATTTAAATAATGTACTTACATTTTTGTGAGGTATTCACCTTATTCAGGTGACTGCATGCTAACACAAAATTAACATGGTCTTCATAATATCAAAATCTGGCTAATTCACAGCTCCAGCTTTGAGCTGGATTAAACGATCTCCAGAACTCTCTTCCAACCCCAGCTATTCTTTGTGATTTTGTGATTCTGCAGTAAAATAGAAAATTCAGTCTTAATCTTCGACACAATAATGACTAGCTAGCATGGAGCTGAGTATTGGTCTACTAATTCTGAAGTATTGAAGACAGAGAGACCAATCCAGCAAGGTTCTTATAAAAGTATCTCCTATTTTTAACCTAAGGATTGCTACCTGTACCAGTGCAACATGCTATTCAAGCTTAGCATAGAAGACCCAGTGATGTTGTTATTCGTTGTATCCACATAGAGTTCAAGACTATTGCTAACAATATTGGTTCTCCTTTTTTCTGATTAGTGTATATCAGCAGGAGTTGGAGACAAAAGTCTTCCACTAATGTCTGTAAATCTACATGGTAATTACCACTCATTTTGCTAGCTTTTAAGAATATGCAAGTTAAATTTAAAATGTCTGTTTATTAAATAAGAAGTATTTGCAGCACTGAATGAACACAGCATAGCCATGTTAGTGCAGGCTTAAAAAGAAAGGAACAAAGTGTATTGCATACTAATAAGTGTATATGGTTTCTAACACAGAGCTTGAATTTAGTCACAGAGGATGAAGTCTTGTGTATAAAAGTTTTTAAGTTCTACTCTAAATCTTATTCATCTTAGTGAACCAGAATGTTTCTCTTTAGAGAAATTACTACTGCAGAGTCTATAACTTCATAACAGTTTCATGCACACAAAATTATATATTTATTTCTGTGTGTATATATATAAATATGTATATATACATATATGTAAACTTTTTAGTGATGGATAATCTAAATAAACAACTGGAAAATGTTTAGTTTTAGCTAATCATCTTGCTGAAACAGAAAAGATCTCTGTGTGTCTCTGATAAAGGTCTGTCTCCCATAACATCCCCATAGGTAAGCTCAGGCAGTGTGGGTTGGATGAGTGGACAGGGAGGTGGATTGAGAACTGGCTGAATGGCAGAGCTCAGAGGGTTGTGATCCGCAGTGCAGGGTCCGGCCGCAGGCCTGTAGCCAGCGGTGTTCCCTGGGCGTCAGTCCTGATCCAGTTCTGTTCAACTTACTCATCTGTGCCCTGGATGAAGGAACGGAGTGTCCCCTCAGCACGTTTGCTGGTGATACAGAACTGGGAGGAGTGGCTGAGACCCCAGCAGGCTGCGCTGCCATTCAGCGAGACCTGGGCAGGCTGGGGAGCTGTGCTGAGAGGGACCTCATGGAGTTCAGCAAAGGCAAGTGTAAGGTCCTGCACTGGGGGGGAATGACCCCACACACCAGCACAGGCTGGGGCTGACTTGCCAGAAGGCAGCTCTGTGGGGAAGAACCTGGGAGTTCTGGTGGACAGCAAGTTGCCCATGAGCCAGCAGTGTGCCCTGGTGGCCAAGAAAGCCAGTGGGATCCTGGGGGGCATGAGGAGTGTGGCCGGCAGCATGAGGGAAGTTATCTGCCCTTCTACTCTGCCCTGGTGAGGCTGCATCTAGTGTAATGTGTACGTATGTATAAGGCTGCATGGAGTGCTGTGTCCAGTTCTGGGCTCCCCAGTTCAAGAGAGAGAGCAGCTGGAGAGGGCCCAGCATAGGGCTACAAAGATGATGAATGCACTGGGGCATCTCCCTTACGAGGAAAGGCTGAGAGAGCTGGGCCTGTTTAGCCTGAAGCAGAGAAGGCTGAGAGGGGATCTTAGCAATATCTTAAGGCTGAGTGCCAAGAGGATGGGGCCGGGCTCTTTTCAGTGGTCCCCAGCGACAGGACAAGGGGCAACGGGCACAAACTGCAACACAGGGAGTTCCATCCGAACAAGACGAAAAGCTTATTTCCTTTGAGGGTGACAGAGCCCTGGCACAGGCTGCCCAGAGAGGCTGTGGAGTCTCCTGCTCTGCAGACATTCAAAACCCACCTGGATGTGATCCTGTGGAACCTGCTCTAGGAGAATCTGCTTTAGCAGGGGGTTGGACTGGATGATCTCCAGAGGTGCCTTCCAACCTTGACCATTCCATGATTCTGTGATTCTGTGTGTATAAAAGGTCCTCCAGCTCAGAATGACTCAGCTGGAGGAGACATCTTTATAAGGTTATCTACACTATTCAGATAAACAATTACATTCCTATTGAATTAAGAGAATTTTTGGAAATTCTTAACCCAAGCAGGAACCGAACATAGAGAACACCACAGTAGTTTTAATGAACAGAGGAGGAAAGAAAGAAAGAAAAAAAAAAAAAAAAAGGTAGATGGCAGTCTGGAAAGATGGCACTTAATTATGTTGAATTGTCTGAGAGATACAGAATTAACTATTTTAAATAATGAACAATGTCAATCTCAGGCCAACAAGCAATCTCGTAAGCAGTCAAAATAACAAACAAATGGTGAGCTTGTTATGGACAAACTGTCAAAGCAATATTCATCTGAAGCCAGGGAACATTAAAGATGTCTCGCTGAAAGCCCATTTTGTAAGAAGAATAATATATGTCATGATCATTTGGGAATATGTTCCTGTGGCAAGGACATCCATGGGAAAGAAAGGGCATGTCTTATAGTTGCATGAAATAACTTTTAACTACAGCTGATGCATGGCTGAATCAATATCACATAGTGATTAAAGCCATGAAGGATGAGAGAATTTCCTTGTTTGAAGACCTACATAAGCAAGGGTCTGGTTTTCAAAAACGGAAGTATAAGGCACCACTATGAGATGTTCATCCCATGTTGAAACACCCCTTGGAGAGCCCAGGCACTGAATAATACATATCTATTACTATGAGACAGGATCTTACTTTGAGGTATTAAAAGCAGAATTATTTACATGAGAATGTAAGAACAGCAGTACAGAGTCTGACTCAATATCTACCAGTATCCTGTGTTTGAGAACAGCTGGAAGCTAATGCTTAGTAAAAGATTAAAAGAATAGAGTGAGCACACAGTAATGCTTTGCTGCAATACCCTCTCACGTTTCAGAATTCTGTACTTCAGCCACTTTCTGAGGCCTAGACTGCATCCTTATGGGTATAGCAGTGTAAAATAC